>NC_074714.1:25695435-30877935 GCF_947242115.1 Biomphalaria glabrata
CCTGGTTAAACGAATGAATAGACCTAATGACACTTAATACTAGTCCAATGTGCGACCTTCAGATCTAGACTTAGAAGACGAGGCTAAATTTTTACTGATCGTTCATTCATTATACTTTTGAATGAATAAAGCCCTACAATCGTTCATTCATTATACTTTTGAATGAATAAAGCCCTACAATCGTTCATTCATTATACTTTTGAATGAATAAAGCCCTACAATCGTTCATTCATTATACTTTTGAATGAATAAAGCCCTACAATCGTTCATTCATTATACTTTTGAATGAATAAAGCCCTACAATCGTTCATTCATTATACTTTTGAATGAATAAAGCCCTACAATCGTTCATTCATTATACTTTTGAATGAATAAAGCCCTACAATCGGACATTCCCGAACGTGATAGTCCTTTCAAAACCGATTTTGGTTCTAGATCTAGACATAGTTCTCTAGCCAAATTTAAATGTATTTAATTTTTTACTTGAAAAATTATCACGGTCGAACAAGATTTTTCCCGTGCGGCCTATCAACTGTCCATTTCCAACCTTCTGTTCCTAGTGTGTGTGTCCAGAACATTTGTGAAACCAATCAGACTCCTATTAAACGTTGTTCATTCGATCTTCAGACACACACAAAACTGAGTCCAATTAATTGTTGGTGAAGTTGTCAATAAGTTACAAATATTAAAAGACCTGTTTGAAAAGTTTAGAGAAATAGAGAGAGAGAGAGAGAGAGAGAAATAGAGAGAGTGAAAGAGACAGTGAGAGAGAGCAATAGAGAGAGGGAGAGAGAGAGAAGTATAGAAAGGAAAGAGAAATAGAGAGATATAGAAATAGAGAGAGTGAGAGAGAGAGAAATAGAGAGAGTGAAAGAGAGAGTGAGAGAGAGAGAGCAATAGAGAGAGGGAGAAAGAGAAATAGAGAAAGGAGAGAGAAATAGAGAGAGAGAGATAGAAATAGAGAGAGTGAGAGAGAGAGAAATAGAGAGAGTGAGAGAGAAAGAAATGAAGGAGAGAGAGTCAGTATTAAAAGTTGTAAATTGATCTCGTGTTAAATGTACTAAAGTTGAAACTCTGTTCAGAAGTGTTGGACTACAACAGAGACAAACACTAGGTCTCGAGTTTCCAGCTGGGCAGTATTGGAGAACAAAACTCTCTTGCTCTTGCAAGATCCCATTTGTTCAGTGAAATAGAATCTACACCCAAAGTGAAAGAAAGGAAATCTGTAACAACAAGTAATTTTAATTAAATCAAACAAACAAATCAAAAACTATCAACCACCTAACCAATATAAGCACCGATATTTCATAAATTATCGATTATTCCTAAAACTAATTCTATGACAGAAATGGCTTACAAAAAAACTCACAAGCTCCGTTTTAATTTTTTTTAGTCATAAATAAATTGCATTTGAAAAAAAAAACAATCTCCCAAGATAAATAAATAATTTCAAATGGAGCTATTTAAATCGTAAATCTAGTTGAACTCTGACCTCATTAAAAATCATTCAGTTTTTTATGATATTAAATAAATGCCATGCACAAACACACAATCACATACACATTTTCTATATGCACACACACAATCACATACACATTTTCTATATGCACACACACAATCACTTACACATTTTCTATATGCACACACACAATCACATACACATTTTCTTTATGCACACACACACAAACACATACAAATTTTCTCTCTGTCTATGCACACACACACAATCACTTACACATTTTCTATATGCACACACACAATCACATACACATTTTCTCTCTGTCTATGCACACACACACACACAATCACATACACATTTTCTCTCTATCTATGTACACACACACAATCACATACACATTTTCTCTCTATCTATGTACACACACACAATCACATACACATTTTCTCTCTATCTATGTACACACACACAATCACATACACATTTTCTCTATGTCTATGCACACAGAGAAAGCATTTAATTTGAAAAAAAAAGTTACATGGTCATTTTTGTATAAGAGTATTCAGATGACTCCTCCTCTACTCTCCCACCCTGCTTCTCACTCCCATCTTGGTGTGGACTCACTCCCCCGCTACCCTCCCACCCTGCTTCTCACTGCCATTTTACTGTGGACTCACTCCCGTAGAGACACATGTACACCTAAAATCGATACAAAACTTAGCTAACAAGGGGGGATAATGACGCACGGTATTAATAGGACATCCCACACCTACCCTTCGCCCGTCTTCTCTACTCCCTGAAAGCGCCTCACTACCCTCCGCTCCTTCAGCGCCCTTCATCGACCAGGGGAGTGATTAAGAAGAATATCTACCAGATCGTGTCTGTTGGAGCCAGCAGTTCTCAAATCGTCGCTCTGTGGGTCAATAGTGGCTGCTTCGTACAGAGCCACTCTTCAACATCTTTGGACCAGTCGATTAAATTGGATAATATGACTTGTTATTAAAATATATTGACACGATTCGGAAAGGTTCAAAGTACTCCATTAAGACATTCTTTGACCCGCTGCAGGACGCCTGCTACTTTGTACTCAACATGTACCTGTCTTAAAGTTGTTTTGCTTGTTTTGTTTTTTTAATATATTTTAAGCAACGAATATTTACGTGAAAATGTATATTTCAAATTTTTATGAAAATTTTACGAATTTTTTACCGCTAGAAACTGGTGGTACAAATGAGTAGCGTAAATCTAAAGGTTCTCTTCACTAGTCTGCAACAGATTTGTTCCGCTACTTTGAGTTGTCCAATACAGCTTTTTTTTTTTAGCATCTTGGCCTCTCAACTTGACCTTGACCTATTGATTGGTTGAACATTTTTTGTAAACACCGGGTGGTCTCAAGTTTTCTTTTCAAGTTTAGCTTCGTAACGAAATGTTGCCCTTTGGCGCCCTCCAGAGATGATGTTGACAGCTAAATTATTTTCTTCTTTCCTTTTGCGCGCCAACGACTTTGTTCACCTGTCTGCTGATTTCTTAACAGTGTTACACAGTTGAATCATTGAACACTTCTTAGTTCTGCTTCAATCTATTTTTAGGTATATAAAAAGAAAGAAAAGTAAAGTTTCCCCTTCAGACCTTGCGATCTATGGGGCAGATGATGTTAAAGTCATCTGTTTCCTTGGCCAACGGTTAACAAGCAGGGTGCTATGTGGCCAACACAGCGATCAACCGCTTTTATTTTCCCCAACTAACGACAGATACCCATTAGAGTTGGGTGGACTCGGGGGCGCCCTTAAAATCCCGAAATTCAAAATTCACCGAGATTCGACCCCAGGACCCCAGGGAAACCGAGCGCTGAACCACTCAGTCACCGCGCTCCTTTTGGGTATATTCCTAGCATTAACATTTTTGTCTAGGTTTATTTCTAAACCTAGTAACAGTTAGTTGTCTTAACTTAGACCTAGAGAATGCCTCAACACTGACCTTCATCGTCACAACCTGTGGGCAGTTTAGACCAATAGCTCGTGGCCACGTCGTACCTGCCATTGGTCTAAACACCCCACACGTTGTGACGTTGGTGGCCAATGTTCAGGCCTTCTAAAACGATTGGACTCGCCTGGACACAGTTCACCTTCAACTGACCTCAACTGACCTCGACTGACCGTTGTGTTTGGAGACATTACATAAAGTATTAGATATAGAATTTTACTCGCCAATGTTTATACTCCGGTATTAACAGACAAATACTAGATCGCAATCAATCCTAGTAACTGAAGAATGGCGATCAAGAAAAAACATCTGAAACTATGAGCATCGCTTATGTTTAACTTGAAGTACTTTGTAGTGAAACATTCTGAAAATTAAAAACCAAAACTTCCATGTAACTCTTCAGGATTATGTGACTCTATGCATTGAACCAAATAACACTATTTCCAATTGTATTCAGGATTATGTGACTCTATGCATTGAACCAAATAACACTATTTCCAATTGTATTCAGGACTAGGTGACTCTATGCATTGAACCAAATAACACTATTTCCAATTGTATTCAGGATTATGTGACTCTATGCATTGAACCAAATAACACTATTTCCAATTGTATTCAGGACTATGTGACTCTATGCATTGAACCAAATAACACTATTTCCAATTGTATTCAGGACTATGTGACTCTATGCATTGAACCAAATAACACTATTTCCAATTGTATTCAGGACTATGTGACTCTATGCATTGAACCAAATAACACTATTTCCCATTGTATTCAGGACTAGGTGACTCTATACATTGAACCAAATAACACTATTTCCCATTGTATTCAGGACTAGGTGACTCTATACATTGAACCAAATAACACTATTTCCCATTGTATTCAGGACTAGGTGACTCTATACATTGAACCAAATAACACTATTTCCCATTGTATTCAGGACTATGTGACTCTATACATTGAACCAAATAACACTATTTCCCATTGTATTCAGGACTAGGTGACTCTATACATTGAACCAAATAACACTATTTCCCATTGTATTCAGGACTAGGTGACTCTATACATTGAACCAAATAACACTATTTCCCATTGTATTCAGGACTATGTGACTCTATACATTGAACCAAATAACACTATTTCCCATTGTATTCAGGACTATGTGACTCTATACATTGAACCAAATAACACTATTTCCCATTGTATTCAGGACTAGGTGACTCTATACATTGAACCAAATAACACTATTTATTTCCCATTGTATTCAGGAATATGTGACTCTATACATTGAACCAAATAACACTATTTATTTCCCATTGTATTCAGGACTATGTTACTCTATACATTGAACCAAATATTACTATTTATTTCCCATTGTATTCAGGACTATGTGACTCTATACATTGAACCAAATAACACTATTTATTTCCCATTGTATTCAGGACTATGTGACTCTATACATTGAACCAAATAACACTATTTATTTCCCATAGTATTCAGGACTATGTGACTCTATACATTGAACCAAATAACACTATTTATTTCCCATTGTATTCAGGACTAGGTGACTCTATACATTGAACCAAATAACACTATTTCCCATTGTATTCAGGACTAGGTGACTCTATACATTGAACCAAATAACACTATTTCCCATTGTATTCAGGACTAGTTGACTCTATACATTAAACCAAATAACACTATTTCCCATTGTATTCAGGACTAGGTGACTCTATACATTGAACCAAATAACACTATTTCCCATTGTATTCAGGACTAGGTGACTCTATACATTGAACCAAATAACACTATTTGCCATTGTATTCAGGACTAGGTGACTCTATACATTGAACCAAATAACACAATTTCCCATTGTATTCAGGACTAGGTGACTCTATACATTGAACCAAATAACACTATTTGCCATTGTATTCAGGACTAGGTGACTCTATACATTGAACCAAATAACACAATTTCCCATTGTATTCAGGACTAGGTGACTCTATACATTGAACCAAATAACACTATTTCCCATTGTATTCAGGACTAGGTGACTCTATACATTAAACCAAATAACACTATTTCCCACTGTATTCAGGACTAGGTGACTCTATACATTGAACCAAATAACACTATTTCCCATTGTATTCAGGACAAGTTGACTCTATACATTAAACCAAATAACACTATTTCCCATTGTATTCAGGACTAGGTGACTCTATACATTGAACCAAATAACACTATTTCCCATTGTATTCAGGACTAGGTGACTCTATACATTGAACCAAATAACACTATTTCCCATTGTATTCAGGACTAGGTGACTCTATACATTGAACCAAATAACACTATTTCCCATTGTATTCAGGACTATGTGACTCTATGCATTGAACCAAATAACACTATTTCCCATTGTATTCATGACTATGTGACTCTATACATTGAACCAAATAAAACTCTTTCCCATTGTATTCAGGACTATGTGACTCTATACATTGAACCAAATAACACTATTTCCCATTGTATTCAGGACTAGGTGACTCTATACATTGAACCAAATAACACTATTTCCCATTGTATTCAGGACTATGTGACTCTATACATTGAACCAAATAACACTATTTCCCATTGTATTCAGGACTATGTGACTCTATACATTGAACCAAATAACACTATTTCCCATTGTATTCAGGACTATGTGACTCTATGCATTGAACCAAATAACACTATTTCCCATTGTATTCAGGACTAGGTGACTCTATACATTGAACCAATTAACACTATTTCCAATTGTATTCAGGACTAGGTGACTCTATACATTGAACCAAATAACACTATTTCCCATTGTATTCAGGACTATGTAACTCTATACATTGAACCAAATAACACTATTTCCCATTGTATTCAGGACTATGTGACTCTATACATTGAACCAAATAACACTATTTATTTCCCATTGTATTCAGGACTAGGTGACTCTATACATTGAACCAAATAACACTATTTCCCATTGTATTCAGGACTATGTGACTCTATACATTGAACCAAATAACACTATTTATTTCCCATTGTATTCAGGACTAGGTGACTCTATACATTGAACCAAATAACACTATTATTTCCCATTGTATTCAGGACTATGTGACTCTATACATTGAACCAAATAACACTATTTATTTCCCATTGTATTCAGGACTATGTGACTCTATACATTGAACCAAATAACACTATTTATTTCCCATTGTATTCAGGACTAGGTGACTCTATACATTGAACCAAATAACACTATTTCCCATTGTATTCAGGACTATGTGACTCTATACATTGAACCAAATAACACTATTTCCCATTGTATTCAGGACTATGTGACTCTATACATTGAACCAAATAACACTATTTCCCATTGTATTCAGGACTATGTGACTCTATACATTGAACCAAATAACACTATTTCCCATTGTATTCAGGACTAGGTGACTCTATACATTGAACCAAATAACACTATTTATTTCCCATTGTATTCAGGACTAGGTGACTCTATACATTGAACCAAATAACACTATTTATTTCCCATTGTATTCAGGACTATGTTACTCTATACATTGAACCAAATATTACTATTTATTTCCCATTGTATTCAGGACTATGTGACTCTATACATTGAACCAAATAACACTATGTATTTCCCATTGTATTCAGGACTATGTGACTCTATACATTGAACCAAATAACACTATTTATTTCCCATAGTATTCAGGACTATGTGACTCTATACATTGAACCAAATAACACTATTTATTTCCCATTGTATTCAGGACTAGGTGACTCTATACATTGAACCAAATAACACTATTTCCCATTGTATTCAGGACTAGGTGACTCTATACATTGAACCAAATAACACTATTTCCCATTGTATTCAGGACTAGGTGACTCTATACATTGAACCAAATAACACTATTTCCCATTGTATTCAGGACTAGGTGACTCTATACATTGAACCAAATAACACTATTTCCCATTGTATTCAGGACTATGTGACTATATTTATTTCCCATTGTATTCAGGACTATGTGACTCTATATTTATTTCCCATTGTCCTGTCGGCTGTTCGGAACACATCCACGTTGCATGGAACTCACGTATGAAAATGTGGACTAAATGTTAGAAGGCGAAAGGGTGGTGGCTGAATTGTAAAGTGCTTGCCTTCCGAACTGAGCGGTCTCGGGTTCCAATTCCAAAAAGGACTGAGATTTGGATTAGGACGCCCCTGAATCCACCTAACTCTAATGGCTACCTGAGATGATTTGAGGAAAAGTATAAGGCGGTTGGTCGTTGTGATGGTCACATGACACCCTTGTTAAACGCGGAGACAGCAACAGATGACCTTTACATCAAATGCCATATAGAACGAGAAAAAGAGGTCTGAAAGGAGTTCTTTACCTTTTACTTTAGTGCGAGGGCGGTGCTGCAGCAGACTTTAAAGAATATTACTTAGTGATATTTGATAGAATGGCTTTTATCTAGCCAGAAACTACAGCAGGTCGAGATTCAAACAAATCTAGTGCAGACTCACCTGAATAAATATAAGGATACAAGTCATTACTATCTGAGATTTGGGGCTGATGAAAGGCGGCCGCTTGGCCGAACGCCTCGAGAGAACTTTTATCTCGATCAAGGCAGTGCAAGTGATTGACTAGTATATGAATTATTCATGTTATTATTTATATTAATTCATGTCATTTTAAGAAAACAACGCTTTTTTTTAAATTCTGTAATTATCTTAGAATGATAAGTAAAATTAAGGATTTTCAAACAATTTTTTTTCCTAAGTGATAAATTTTATTAATTTTTTTTCAGATGGTTATGGAGCTACTGTGAAATTTGATGAAAGAGGTGACGCCCCTGGACGATACATGATTATGAACTTTCGGCGAAACCGTCGTACACGAGAATACGAATATCACGTGGTAGGCACGTGGAGCGGTGAGCTGAACCTCAACCAATCAGATATCGTTTGGGCCGGAGAGACGCAGGATGTGCCTCGGTCACGCTGCAGCGAGCCCTGTCAGGAGGGCGAGATCAAATACAACCAAAAGGGAGAGCAGTGCTGCTGGATCTGCACTCGCTGCAACCCTTGGGAGTACATCCAGAACGAGAAAACATGCGAGTCCTGCGAGGCCGGATACTGGCCATACCCCAACAAGACCGGCTGCTTCGCACTGGAGGTGCAGTACATGACCTGGAGTAGCATCTACGCCGTCATTCCCATGGTGCTTGCCACCGTCGGCATCATCTGCACCCTCTTCGTCATCTGTCTCTTCGTTATGTTTAACGGCACCCCAGTAGTCATGGCCTCGGGCAGAGAGCTGAGCTATATGCTGCTTGGGGGCTGCGTCTTTTGTTTCTTTATGACCTTTATGATCGTGGCGCCACCGTCCACTATCATGTGCTCCATCCAGAGGTTTGGGGTGGGCTTCGGCTTCAGCATCGTCTACTCCTCGCTGCTCATCAAGACAAACAGAATCTCCAGGATATTCGAGAGCGCGAGGCGTTCGGCCAAGCGGCCGCCTTTCATCAGCCCCAAATCTCAGATAGTAATGACTTGTATCCTTATATTTATTCAGGTGAGTCTGCACTAGATTTGTTTGAATCTCGACCTGCTGTAGTGTCTGGCTAGATAAAAGCCATTCTATCAAATATCACGTAAGGTTTGTTCGGATTCTAATAGTTTTGTTCATTAAGATAGTCCAAGTTTCTGTTGTTTTTTTTTTTTACTATTTCTCTTATAAGCTTGCAAATTCACGGGTTGAACCTGCTACCTGCATGGGTGAACAAGCATCTTGAAAACGGCTCAAATGATTTTCCTAGTCTATGTATATATTTGGGAAAAATTATAAGCTAATTGGCCACACAGGGAAAACTCTGATTTGACCGTTATAATTTTTCAAAATATAATTAACTTTAAATTAAATTTGGTCTACTGTGAACACACGTCAGTGGAAATTCCCGCATGTATTCATTAAAGAGTTAAATAAATAAAATAGAATAAAAGAAAGAAATAAATAGACGCTCGGGGCAACATTTTGTTTAAGCGTCTTAGGTAAAAATCTGAAGCTAAACTGATACAATTTATTTAGGACTATATGAATGTTTGTATAAAACACATAATTTTTCAATACACACTATCAATACTATATCACTAAGCTAGAATATTATCTTATCTTCTTATCTTATATAATACAGACGTTACTTCAAAAAAGAAGATGATTATGCATGTTAACCAATGACTTAAATTCAAGTCACTGGTTTTCCTGGCTAGCTCAGGCAACCCATTCCATGCTCTAATAGCACTAGGGAAGAAGGAGTATTTGTACAAATTTGTCCTAGAATATGGGATGAGGAATGTGCCTTTATCTTTGTGTCTTTCTGAGTATTTTATTAAATTTTGTTCTTGTATTTGAAGATTATGGTTCAGTGTTTTATGTATAATTGCTACTTTACTTTTGAGCCTTCTGTCCTGAAGGCTTTCTAAATTTAGTGATTTTACTAAAGGTGTTACTCTAGTTAAGTGCTCTATTTTGTGTCTGTTCCAGTTTCTTAATGTTTTCTTGAGTTGAGGGGTCCCAAACAGAGGATGCATATTCTATTATTGGCCTAACCAAGGTTAAATAACATTTTAGTTTTATGTTCTTATTTGATTTATAGAAATTTCTTTTAATAAACCCTAATGCTTTGTTTGATTTTTTGATATCTTCATCAATATAGGGATTCCATGACAGTTTTTCATTTATTAAAACACCTAAGTATTTTGCGTTTTTAGTCTATGTTACTGGTTTAACATGAATAAGATATGGGAATTAATGTGTTTTAGTTTTTTTGTTACTCTTAACAACTGACATTTTTCTGGGTGGAAAGACATGCTCCAATTTGATTCCCATTTCTGTAATTCATCTAATTCTCTTTGTAAAATATCTGTGTCTTGTGTTGTTTTTATTGTTCTATATATTACGCAATCATCTGCGAATAATCTGACTTTAGTTCCTGAACTAATGCAATTTGGTAAATCGTTTATGTAAATTAAAAATAGTATCTTTAATCCACTGATGCAATGGACCATCAATGCCGAAATAGTTTAATTTTTTAAGCAAACAATGGTGGTGAACTTTATCAAAAGCTTTGGAAAAAATCTAGTAATATAGCATCTATTTGCTCACTGTTATCTAAACCTTTTGAAAACTCATCAATGAGTCCTATTAGTTGTGTTTCACATGATCTATATGTCCTAAAGCTATGGACATTATGTTTGTCTTAATCTTGTATGCTCTGAGCATATTTATACATGCTCCTCTTCGACTGACCCTTCCTAATCCTCCTGGGGCAGACCCTACTACCACAGCCTAACATAACCAACACTCTGTACGGCAGTGCTGAAAAACTTAAGAGAACAGCACACTATTTTTCCTTGGCACGGTCTGCAAAAAAAAGCTCACAGCTTAGCATCAAAAAGCTGGTTAGAAGAAGAAGAAGAATGCATATGCGTTACCAGGATTTTAATTTGTTTCGTGTGCGAAAATTGGGAGAGGGTAGCTAATTTCACTTGCCTCCCCTTCAATATTATTAAGTTGACCTTCTGAAAAGATTTGCATCTTTCCCCTTGAGCATTATAGATAGTGATGGGCAAAAGTTAACTAAAAAGTTGCTAACTTTTAGTTTAACTAAAAAAAATTAGTTAAGGCCAAAGTTTAATTAAAAGAAAAAAGTTTAGTTAAAATCCTAGTTTAATTATTTTTTTTTTAGTTACAAACTAAAAAGTTTAATTACAAATTTTACAAACTTTTTTAACATACATACCAATAAATATTTAGATCTATGTTATTAGGAGAATATATATAATTAATAATAGAGAGGAGAATAAAATAGAGGGTGCACAGGTCACTAGAAAGCCTTTTGACCTTTACCCTATAATGGTCGCTATTCCCGCCAATTCAAGGTATTTGAAAAGCGAGAAAAATAAAAAAAAACGTGTTCATTAAATTTCTAGCAAGTTTCGCTGCTTGATAAATCCTGATAATTCCTTGCTTCTATAGATCTACATTTTGCTGCTTTTTATTTGCATTTTTATTAAACACCAGTGTGTTCCTGTATAGCTGCAGGCAAAGAATTTTGCTTTACTATAGATCTAAAAGAAATGTCAACTCTTTTTATTTTAAAACATTTTACTAGATCTAGAATCTAGTAGAGTTAGAGTCTAGTGATGTCTAGTCAATTAGTATTAGTCTAGTACTACTATTAGATCTACAGTCATAATAGTCTATATTTAATTATTTTAGTCTTAAGTAGAGTCTAACTCTTAGTAGTCTTAGTCTTAGATCTAGATGTAAATTTAAAATTATAAGTCAATAATCTAGATCTAGATCTATTAATGAGGTAGTTTCGTATTCCCCCCCGAGTCACGTGGTTGTGTGTATACAACGCGCACCGTGCTTAGTTTTAGTTAGTTTGTAGTGAGAATCTGAATCGTTTTAAGTCAATATTTAGTGGTTTCAATTTACTCATTAGCGCTAAACTATAATTTGTTAATAACAGGAGAATCTAGAGATACATTTTTTTTAAATAGTTTCAACTAAATCAAATAGTTAAACCTTTGATAGAAGGTACCGAAGCGTTGGCCTATAATCTGCCATACTGAGATCAAGATTTCTTGATCTACAATGAATGACTACATTTACAGTTCTTAGCATTCGGGTAACCAGTCCTAGAAAAAAAAAATAACACTTTCATCCCCCCCCCCTTTTCACTGCCCAAAAGTAAACAAGCTTGAACTTGAGTAGAACACTAAAAGTTGGACAGCAGACCAGTGTGTATTGGTCAGATAGCTCTAGGGCTAGTGTGTAGTCGATATGTCGACTAGTTCTTATAAAAGATAAAAAGACTGCCATGGGTTTTCCTTGTGCGTAATAGGCTTTAGTTGTTTAGCGAACAAATAACACATCTGATAGTCAAGGATAAATCGAGATCTACTCTTACAGTTACACAGGTCAAATGTGTCTTACCCCGCCCTTTCATTGTTAAATTTGGTTTCTAAGTAATAAAATGGATCTAGATCTGTTTCGTCGACGCATTTTTGAAACTTTAATGTAACATTTTGTGAATTTCTTAAAAATGATAGAACTTTTAATAACATAATAATACATCATGTATCCAAAACAAAAAATAATTCTTAATGTAATCGATGTGCACAATGTATTTCAAATTAGCGGAATATGAAATACATAACGTTAAAAATAGCTGAAGTTTACGAAAATAACAATGTTTCAACTAATATGCATATTATCCCATATATAGGCCTATAAATAAATAAATAAATATATATATATATATGTGTGTGTGTGTGTGTTTTGTGTAGTTTATACCAAGCTTTTTTTTAATCTTACAAGAACGTTTGTAAAAACATCTTGTTCTGTATGTGAATGTAGATCTATCATCAGCAAAGTGTTGACGCTTGTCATGACTATAAAGTAAATATCATTGATAATTTAAACCTATCCTTAAACAGTTCTTGGCCCTTTATGAAAACATTCGTATAATTATTTGAACATTCAGGGAGTTCGTTGATGTACTCTGAATATTTTAAAATGTTCTGATCATTTCGTTTGTAGAAGATATTAGATCCAGAATATTCTAGAATCTAGAGTTAGTTAGAGAGTCAACATGCAGTTTTATCATTACTTCTAAAATGGTAACTTATATTAGAACTTGGACAATTACATCTAATTTCTTTCTATAATAGTGATCTATCTATTGATTCTATTAAATTCTACATCTATCCCATAAAGACATTTAATAAAAATCTTTTTTTCATGTGAACAAATAAATGTTTATTACATTTTGCTAAAGAGATTGGTTGTACTTTAAATTTTTCATTTTTGGCTGTTTTGTCCTTAAAAAAGGTCAAAATAGTTAGTAAAAGTTTAACTAAAGTTTCTTAGTTTAGTTTAACTAATTTTTTCAATTTATGCTTAACTAAAAGTTTAATTACTTTTTTTTAGTTCAAACTTAGTTTTAGTTTAACTAAAAACATTTAGTTTAGTTCCCATCACTAATTATAGAAACTACGAAATGAATGAAGTCATCTAGTCTGAAAGTTTCCTTTGCTCTGCAAACATGAAATCTCAACATCTCGTAAGTAATGATACCAAGAAGTCCCGATAATCCGAATTTCGGTAATCTGAAAGTCCGCTTAAATAATTATTTATTAATTAAGCAAAATTAGAATATTTTATGAATAAAAAAAAATGAAGAAAGAACAGTCAATAAGTCTATTATGCAATATGTTTCAAAGAGAGACAATGTAATTAACAAAACAGAACAATGTTATATGTGGTTTTTTACTGTTGGTTTTAACAATATTTTTAAACTATTGATTTTAAAAAGTCTGTAACACATATGTTGAAGAGCAGCAGACCTCGGTCTCTTTGGAAGCTAGATTACGTCAACGCCTGAGAAACAAAGTATCCGCTGGGGTCGAGGTGGACTCTTGTTTTACGCAGCGTAGCGCTACATCAAAGTCTCAGGGTCCGAGTTGGGTACCTTCATCTCGCTGTCGTTGTCTCCTTCACCTAAACGTTGCTGATCACTAGATGCTGTACCAGCGGAAGTAACCACAAATTGTACTTCATGTTTAGTGTGGTTATAATTTCGCATACTAGAAATATTCATTCGTTAGTCTGAAATGGGTCTGGTCCCAATTATTTCAGTCTATCAGGACTCCAGTGTACTATTTGAAACCCTTTAAAAAATGCACATTTTTTCGAGTAGTCTCTAATGTTTTACTAAGTGTACTAGGAATCATCCGTGCATATGCTAGCTTGATGCATATAGATAAGTAAATAGGACACATAGCTTTTCTAAAGGTTAAGTGACATATGTAAATAGTTAGCGTTAATTATATATACAGACTACACTAAAAAAGCATTCGGTACCAATCCTCTGGTCTTCTAGGAATGTGGACTTTTGAGTTGTTATTTTAGAGGCCCATGAATGGATATGCCGCTATTGCCTTTGTGCAGTCTCTCTTTCCGTCTTTGACGTTTAGATTTAAAAACATGCGTTATTGAAAATCTTATTTGATCATATTTTGTAGCCTGGTAAAAATGGTACTATGGCTTAAACTGATGGTGTCCTGAAAACGATAAATTTTCTTTTTAAAATTAAACATGCAAACCGTTTTTTTCCCTTAAATAATAAGCCATAATTAAAGAAGATTTCAAATTCTTCCATATTACAAAAGGTATCGATACCAGAAACTCAATATTAGAGAGTTCTACTGATATTGTTGTCAGGTCATTATGTAAGAGTTCTATTGTTATTGGTATAAGAACTTCAATATTTGAGAGTTCTACTGATATTGGTATCAGAAAGTCAATATTAGAGAGTTCTACTGATAGTGTTGACAGAAAGATACTTTAACTGTGATAATCCCAATATTTTTATTGCCCAATGTTGTTGTTTTTTAGCGGCCCCCGAAAGGGGAAAAGACGCTATTAGTTTTGTGTGAAATGTCTGTCCGTCCGTCCCGTTTAGATCTCGTAAACTAGAAAAGATATTGAAAATCCGACATCACAATATTTTAGACCATTCAAAGTTCTGATGCAACGGCTATTTTTTTTTTCTGAAAATGAAAAAATCTCATTTTTAAAATCAGTTATGCAAGCAGTTTTTTAAAGATAAAAAGCTAATTCGATTAAGAGATTTAGCCTTTTCAAAAAAATTAGATCAATTATAAGACATCAGTTAGGCCAGGGGAGGCGCGGTAGCTGAGCGGTAAAGCGCTTGGCTTCTGAACCGGGGGTCCGAATCCTGGTGAAGAATGGGATTTTCAACTTTGGAATCTTTGGGCGCCTCTGAGTTCACTCAGCTCTAATGGGTACCTGACATTAGTTGGGGAAAAGTAAAGGCGGTTGGTCGTTGTGCTGGCTACATGACACCCTCGTTAACCGTAGGCCACAAAAACAGATGAACTTTACAGCATCTGCCCAGAAGGTCTTTAAGGGGAACTAGTTAGGCCAGGTTCACATCTAACTTTACATTCACTTTCACCTATCCTTTGATCTGCTGGACCGTTGGGGCACTACACAAGATCTGTTAACCTTCTTTCTACATTCTTATCTCTTATTTGTCTTTGATATAATTTCATTCGGATGTTTTTATCTGAAAATATTGAAGCTTGCCTGGGTGGACCACTTCGGGGGCCGATTTTGAGTTTGTGTTTCCACACAAACTATCTTTTTGTAACCTTGTTCTCTTACAAACTACACAACCTTTGACTTTGTGTTGCAGTCGATTGTTTTGGATGGACGAGCCAGGGTTCTACGAGGTTAGACTTGAGCCTTGTTATTTTTATTTAATGGTCGATTTACTTATTAGACTTGGTAAGTAATCCAAGCTTGGCGAATTAGCTGTCTGACCAGATTTCATTAGACACAGCTGTTTGATCAGATTTCATTACAGACATCTGTTTGATCAGATTTCATTAGACACAGCTGTTTGATCAGATTTCATTAGTCACAGCTGTTTGATCAGATTTCATTAGACACATCTGTTTTAATAAGATTTTCTTAGACACAGCTGTTTGATCAGATTTCATTAGAAACAGCTGTTTGATCAGATTTCATTAGACACAGCTGTTTGATCAGATTTCATTAGACACAGCTGTTTGATCAGATTTCATTAGACACAGCTGTTTGATCAGATTTCATTAGACACAGCTGTTTGATCAGATTTCATTAGACACAGCTGTTTTATCAGATTTTATTAGACACAGCTGTTTGATCAGATTTCATTAGAAACAGCTGTTTGATCAGATTTCATTAGACACAGCTGTTTTATCAGATTTCATTAGACACAGCTGTTTTATCAGATTTCATTAGACACAGCTGTTTTTAATCAGATTTTATTGAATTCACAGCTTTCTTATCAGATTTCACTGAACTCAACACATCTGTTGATCAGATTTCATTACAAAAAGCTGTTGATCAGATTTTATTACAAAAAGCTGTTGATCAGATTTCATTACAAAAAGCTGTTGATCAGATTTCATTACAAAAAGCTGTTGATCAGATTTCTTTACAAAATGCTGTTGATCAGATTTCATTACAAAAAGCTGTTGATCACATTTCATTACAAAAAGCTGTTGATCACATTTCATTACAAAAAACTGTTGATCAGATTTCATTACAAAAAGCTGTTGATCAGATTTCATTACAAAAAGCTGTTGATCACATTTCATAACAAAAAGCTGTTGATCAGATTTCATTACAAAAAGCTGTTGATCAGATTTCATTACAAAAAGCTGTTGATCACATTTCATTACAAAAAGCTGTTGATCAGATTTCATTACAAAAAGCTGTTGATCAGATTTCATTACAAAAAGCTGTTGATCACATTTCATTACAAAAAGCTGTTGATCACATTTCATTACAAAAAGCTGTTGATCAGATTTCATTAAACACAGCTGTTTGATCAGATTTCATTAGACACAGCTGTTTTTAATCAGATTTTATTGAATTCACAGCTTTCTTATCAGATTTCACTGAACTCAACACATCTGTTGATCAGATTTCATTACAAAAAGCTGTTGATCAGATTTCATTACAAAAAGCTGTTGATCAGATTTCATTACAAAAAGCTGTTGATCAGATTTCATTACAAAAAGCTGTTGATCAGATTTCATTACAAAAAGCTGTTGATCAGATTTCATTACAAAAAGCTGTTGATCAGATTTCATTACAAAAAGCTGTTGATCAGATTTCATTACAAAAAGCTGTTGATCAGATTTCATTACAAAAAGCTGTTGATCAGATTTCATTACAAAAAGCTGTTGATCACATTTCATTACAAAAAGCTGTTGATCAGATTTTATTACAAAAAGCTGTTGATCAGATTTTATTACAAAAAGCTGTTGATCAGATTTCATTACAAAAAGCTGTTGATCACATTTCATTACAAAAAGCTGTTGATCACATTTCACTACAAAAAACTGTTGATCAGATTTCGTTACAAAAAGCTGTTGATCAGATTTCGTTACAAAAAGCTGTTGATCAGATTTCATTACAAAAAGCTGTTGATCAGATTTCATTACAAAAAGCTGTTGATCAGATTTCATTACAAAAAGCTGTTGATCAGATTTTATTACAAAAAGCTGTTGATCAGATTTCATTACAAAAAGCTGTTGATCAGATTTCATTACAAAAAGCTGTTGATCAGATTTCATTACAAAAAGCTGTTGATCAGATTTCATTACAAAAAGCTGTTGATCAGATTTTATTACAAAAAGCTGTTGATCAGATTTCATTACAAAAAGCTGTTGATCAGATTTCATTACAAAAAGCTGTTGATCACATTTCATTACAAAAAGCTGTTGCTAGGTTCATTGCAGTCTAATACTTTAATGCGTGGTATCATCCTCCTTGATCAATATTTCTACACGCTTATCTTCTCTTGGCAAACCAATGATATGGAGTGAGTTTTTCCTTCTATATTCTCTACATCGAGCAGATCTATATTTGAAATTCAAAGCCTGCCATTAAGGTATAAGTCTCAATGGAACTAAGACAAAAAATTCAAGCAGACTGTAAATATGTGACACTCTATCGAAAGTAATCATTTGCTTTGAATCATAACTATACTATTTACTATTTACTGATCTGTTTTTTTTTCTAATAATAGTCACTAATCCCTAGATCTATTACTGTATGGTGCCCCAGCGTCCAACAAACTAAGGTCAAGGTGAAGGACAATGTAAATCGATACCCGAATAGTTGCCATTTTACACTTTAGATTTTGAATGCATTATATTTTATTATAGAAATTAGATTCTTTGTCAATTATTTATTTCTTTTTAGCGATTAAATGTAGTATAGTTTAGACTCAATTACAGATCATATAAATATATAAATGCTCTCTATGTCTTGATCTGGATCTAGATTTACACTAATAGAGCTGAAATCAGAAAAACGTATCTTTTCAGAGTTCTACAATGGATACAAATGATAATGATGAAATGGTGTTGATTTCAAAACTATTAATACAGTGCTTATTAGATTTTGTAATAAAATTAGATTTACCAAATTTATGGTTTGCTTTTTTTGCGAAGCAACTATTGATCAGCTCATACATAGAAATATGGTATATAGGTGTGTGAGCAGCACCTACCTAAATATATCTATATATGTCCATAGTTCTTCAGCAACTTAGCCCATTCATAGTTAATTTTTTGTATGTTTTATAAAATTTCTTACTTAAAAATAATATTTCTAAATACTTTTTTAAAATTCGGATCATACTTTAACTTACAATAAAACAACAAACAAGTCAACAGTAAAGGTTATCGATAAAAAAATGTTTAATGAAACAAAATTATTACTCTAATAAATGAATTTATATTTTGCAATTTAATTATTTCCCTTTCAACCAATTATAGATTGTTAAGTCATGTTTAAGTTCATGGAATAAAAATAAATATAAAAAAATTTCCATACATTAAATTTAATGAAAGCCTTTTGTAGTTATTATTGCTGGTTTCTGTATAATTCTAGTTCTATTTCATCATTTCCTTGCTGTTGACGTGTTCAATCTAGTTGCTGTTTCAATATGAAGTTTATGCTAGAAACTCTTCACTTCTCTAACGGACATTCTAGACACAGTTTTTCTGCTCTACCATTAAGAAATGATGTCTACATAACGACAGATATTTACTGTTAAAAGAGAAGAAATATATTTCACTGCTGCTGGTTCTTCTAGGATACATATCAATGTCTTTGATTGAGCCAACAGTAGGGACAAATCGAGCTATAGAGCCGTAGTCCAGAGAGTACATCACTAGAGCTGGTACATGTGACCTTTCTAGAATGGACTTTGAACACTTGCCTATAAAATTGTTTAAAAGAGAAATTCGTTGATGATATGAACTGCGCAAGCTTAAATTATGTTCAGAAGTGACCCTGACCTTACTATTTGCCATGTGCTTATCTTCTTCTTTTTTTTTTGAAGTCACGTCTGTATTTTATAAGATATGTGCTGATAGTATGCCTGGTCTGTTGTGAAGATAATCTCCAGACTTTTTTTATGCAGCCACAACTAGCAACTTTTGATTTGTTTGCTCTGTAAAAAAAAATAATTAGAAATGAAAAAAAAAAAACAATTGATATAAAACTTGTGATGTCAAACTACTAAACAGATCAAAGTTCAGTTCAACTTACGTAAAAAAAAAACAACCAATATGTGAACAGAAGAAGCCATTCTTATTAAAATTAGAAAAAAAGAATCCGATGAACCTTGACCCTCTGATCATTCTGAACACTTCGCCATCTTGATCCCTAATCAGCTAATGGATCCGGATATAATTCTAAGCCATAGAGTTGAAGCGAAACTTTACGCCTAAAGTGCCGGAAAAATGAAAATTTGCAGACGTCTGTACGATCTGTATGAAAACAAAAAAAAATGTATTGAAAATGTTCCCACAGGAGATGTACTTAAACTGAATGCTAAATCTGGGCTGCAGATTGGACATAGCCGTTGGCAGGTCACGTCCGTGAAACTAATATCTGGCAGAGAAGTGTGAGGTTTCTCCCATCATGCATCGAGCTTTAGATTTTTCACGTGTTGGGGATTTCCGGATGAGTTTTGTCGATGTCCATTTAGTGTCGCTTTCGAAAACTTGCTATAGAGAAAATGTAAGGAATTGTTAGCACTAAAGGATATTTAAGGAATTGTTGGTACTAAAGGATATGTAAGGAATTGTTGGCACTAAAGGATATGTAAGAAATTGTTGGTACTAAAGAAAATGTAAGGAATTGTTGGTACTAAAGGATATGCAAGGAATTGTTGGCACTAAAGGATGTGTAAGAAATTGTTGGCACTAAAGAAAATGTAAGGAATTGTTGGTACTAAAGGATATGCAAGGAATTGTTGGCACTAAAGGATGTGTAAGGAATTGATGGCACTAAAGGATATGCAAGGAATTGTTGGCACTAAAGGATGTGTAAGGAATTGATGGCACTAAAGGATATGTAAGGAATTGATGGCACTAAAAGATATGCAAGGAATTGTTGGCACTAAAGGATGTGTAAGGAATTGATGGCACTAAAGGATATGTAAGGAATTGATGGCACTAAAGGATATGTAAGGAATTGTTGGCACTAAAGGATATGTAAGGAATTGTTAGCACTAAAGGAAATATATGGAATGGATGGCACTAAAGGAAATTAATTATACGTTCAATAAACATTTTGAACTTAAAGAAATGAAATGAATATTTTGGATGATAACAAATATTTTGTTCTAGAAGAACAGAAAGAACATTTGTGGGATCTGATGATTTCCAATAAAGTATATATATATTAAAATGTCTTCTCGGAATTAGTTTCCAGTTGGGAGAAAGAACGAACTAATGACTGACCTATAAATGTTCCTGAACGTCTAGTCATGTCTGAAACTCTTGAATGAATAGGACCCAGACCATTCGTCACACAAGGCCTGAACACTGACCTGCAACGTCACAACCTGTGGGCAGTTTAGACCAAGAGGTCGTTGTCATGTCATACAGAACTGTGACATAGCAAAACGCTATTTGTCTAAACTGACCTCAGATTGTGACGTTGCAGGTCAGTGTTCAGGCCTTCTATGACAGTGTTCTCGGAATCTCGATAGGACCTAACTACGGAAATACCCGAAGATATGTCTGTTCAGGATAAAGATTGTCTAGACCTCTAGTCAAATGTAATTTGAGTTTGTATTATACTTTTAAACATTTTAACGTTCAAAATACAGTTTTCCCTGTGTGGCCAATATTAGTTGAATTTCTAGATAATCGTTAGAGCCGTACTCAGGTTCTTTATGTTGTTTTTTTAACTTATGACTTTGCAGGCTGAATAGAGGAATAGTAAAAATAAAAAAAGGAGTGTGGGATCCGCCTAAAGCTTCCAGCACCCGTGACCTCAACGTGATGCCGAGGTGAAAACGTCTGTTACAGCGGCTGGTGAACCTGCCCCCTTCAGGTTACCTCGATGAGCTTTTATTCTTTCATTTTTCCTCACCGAGATGGGGGGGGGGGGGGGATGACAGAGAAGCCTGACGACCCAGTCAACGCCATTCCACTAAAAGCTGTCATCAGAATTCATCCAGTTGCTGGAGTGGCGGCCTTTACGTGTAGCTAGAACAGAGTAGGACATTAGGAGCAGCGCGGCTCTCGACCGTCGGCCGCTTGTAGTGAGCTGAGTCTAGGCTACGTCTATGGGAAGACCCTATGGTAGTTATGGTCGCTGCTATTGTGAAACCTTCAGATCATGGGCGTAGCCTGGGGAGTGTTTTGGGGGTTCAAACCCCCCCGAAATGAAATCCCCCAAGGGTTGGGGGGGGGGGATCGGAATTTAGTGAATGATTTTTTGCTTTGATTTTGTTTATTTTAGGTGAGATTTTATACTAAACCATCACTTGCCCCAGCACAACCAATGGGGTTTTGATTTTAAAACCCCCTACCAGGGGGTTTTGAGTTTAAAACCCCCTACCAGGGGGGTTCGAGTTTAAAAACCCCTACCAGGAGTTTTGAGTTTAAAACCCCCTACTAGGGGTTTTGAGTTTTAAAACGCTTACTTGGTGTTTTTGCAGTTAACTCCCCCTCTTCTATAAAACAAAACAAACAAAAATGCAAACGAAAATCCCCTAATTCCAAGAGCACAGTTAAGGGAGATTTTGATTTTAAAACCCCCTCCAAAATTTACGATAATATAATATAAAAAAAAGCTAATTAGGCACTCAAAATGGGTTTTAAGTTTAAACTCCCCTCCAGTGGAGTTGGAAGCTAAAAAGTACCTCTTCAATATACATAAAAGCAAATTACTCACTCTAAAATCTATGAGCGTAGCCAAAGGGGTTTTGAGTTTAAACCCCCCTCTAGGGGGGTTTGAGGCTAAAAAATACATCTTCAGTGTAAGAAAAAAGCAAATTACGAACTCAAAATGCTATGAGCGTTGCCAAAAGAATATGAGTTTAAACCCCCATTCAGAGGGGTTTAATGCTAAAAAAATACCTCTTCAATATAAAAAAAAAGCAAATTACACACTAAAATTATCTGAGCGTAGCCAATCCAATCGGGGGTTTTGAGTTTAAACCCCTCTTCTACAGATGGAGTTTGTTTAAAGTTTAAAACCCTTCCAGATGGTTTTGAGTTTAAGATCCCCCTACAGAGCATTTTGAGTTGGAAAACCCCCAACAGATGATTTTGACGATAAAACTTCTCTTTTCGTTATAAAATCTAAAGCAAACTACAGTCACTTAATTCCAAGAGCGTATTCAAGAGAGGTTACACATTTTTACCAGTGGCAGGGCTCCCTTAATAAACTGCAGTGAATAGTCATCTGCCGAAATTGAAAAACACTAAATGTGGCTCAACAAAGATGGCTAAGACAGATTTTAGGAGTCAGTTATAGAGATCGGGTTTAAATCAAGGAAATCCTATGCCGAACTGGGAGTCGACCCTTTAGTAAGATTGTGAGAGAGCGACGCATGAGGTTTGCGGGACATGTTCTCCGACAAAATGAATTACGCATAAGAAGAGTTGCAATGATATCCTAGTACAACTTGACGCCACTTATTCATTGAGGTCCTCATGGCAGGTGGGAAGAGGCTTCAGACATAACCAGTGACAGATTTTTATGGAAACAGCTTGACGTCAAATGCTCCGAACGGCGCGGTAGGGTCTAAGTCAGTAAGAATAGCACATTAGGCTTTTAAAATAAAACTTTTTAATAGCAGGAAAATGCACTGTAGATACCTCAGAACATGCATTTTGTTGGCTTTCAAGACCAGAAATAGTGCTTGGCGGCGGGGCTTCGCCCCGCGCTGGGGGAGCTCCTAGCGCTTCCCCAGACCCCCTTGCTACTATTGGCGGGGAATCTACAATTTTTCCACTAAGTCATGGAAGAGCCTATTCTAGGGCACAATAAACGTCTTCCGAAAGAATGAGGGGTCAGAATGCAATAAAGATTATGTACACACACACACACACATAAATATATTTGTAAAAAAAATTTCGCGTGGGGGGGGGGGGTCGGGAAATCCACCTCCCCAAACCCCCCCTCCCCGAAAAAAGATCCTGGCTACGCCCATGCTTCAGATAGTACTTGGAGGTGAAGAGCTCCAGGCCCAAGACTGTCTGTAAGAGGAATTCTTCCTAACAGAAGATAACTTATCTTATAAATTACAGACGTTCTTTCCACAGAAAATTATGTCTTAGGCGTATTCAAGTGTTAATATGTTTGTGCATGTTAATTAGAGATTTCTTGTCTGATTCAGGCAACTCATTCCATGCTCTAATGGTGTTAGGGAAGAAGCCAATTTTGTTTCCAAATATGTTGACATAAACTCTAGGATTAACAATTTTAAAGACAATTTCGCCAATGCAGACATTAAACACTCACTCTTTTTTGTTCGCCATTAACTGGATGAGATTTTTTAGTTTGTTTTTAAGCGTACGGATTTGTTTAAAATGGGTCAAGGACGTGACTAGATGCCATGTGACTCTTTCAACAATGTCGTGCAAGTAAATCCGTTGTGGACGTCTCTTTAGAACTGATTGGGCGCTTTCATTTTATGACCAGTGCAATAAAGATGAGAAAGAAAATTAAACATGTCCCTTAAGTCGGCAGGGCGATTAGACCCCCCGCTGAGGAGCGCTGTAGACACAACAGATTTTGTTTGTGTATGTCAGCGTGCCAAATTGGTATGAAGGCTAGTGTCAGTATGACACAGACAAGATCAGAATGGAAGAGGAACGGACGAACCGGGGGAGGGGGGGGGTAGAGGCATCTCAATAGTTCAGTGTCACCTAATGAACGTTAGCTTGATGAAGCTTTTTTTTTTGGGGGGGGGAGGGCTCTTCCTGGAATCCACAAGACAAAACAAAGTAGGACATCACGGATATTTAATGGAGATGCTGGTCTTCCGTCAGGACATACAGCTCTGACATGAAATAGGAAATACAGGTCTCACATAAATCTCTGACATGAAATAGGAAATACAGGTCTCACATAAATCTCTGACATGAAATAGGAAATACAGGTCTCACATAAATCTCTGACGTGAAATAGGAAATACAGGTCTCACATAAATCTCTGACATGAAATAGGAAATACAGGTCTCACATAAATCTCTGACGTGAAATAGGAAATACAGGTCTCACATAAATCTCTGACATGAAATAGGAAATACAGGTCTCACATAAATCTCTGACATGAAATAGGAAATACAGGTCTCACATAAATCTCTGACATGAAATAGGAAATGCAGGTCTCACATAAATCTCTGACATAAAATAGGAAATACAGGTCTCACATAAATCTCTGAAGTGAAACACAACATGTGAGATAGAACATAAGGTTCTGACGTGAAATAGGACATATAGGACTGATACTTAATTGCAGCCTGATTGATATAGGACATACATGATTTCTGCTAGATAAAACATAGAGGACTGCCGTGAGATAGTACCACTAGCGGATCCAGAACTTTGGAGTGGGGGGGGGGCGATTTTTTTCCAAACCCTAACCCTAACGCCCAGTAAACCCTAACCCTATGAATAAACGTGCGTACAGCATAAATAAATAAATAAATATATATAGATCTATATTGTTGTGGGTTGTTTAGTAACAGATGTGGGTTGTTTAGTAAACAGATTACAGATGTCTGAGATGTAGAGTAGATTTAAGTCTAGATGGAGTTCGTTCAACCAACAACATATAACAACTTGTAGAATATACTTAAGGAAAACGATAGATACTTAATACATGTTTAATTCAGAAAATGAAGGGGCACAGTCCAAATGTCGACAGTTACTACAGATGAAGTCTCGCCATTAGGAGTCGAAGTGAGTCGTTGTTGTCATCCGTTAAAATCTATCCCATAATCCCTATTTAGTTAATATCCCATAATTCCTATGTCCGTCTAAAATAGTCTATTTATAGTCTCGTCAAATTCCCAGTCAAGTAAATCTATAACAATATATAGTAGAGTCACTATTGCGGAGCAGGCATGTTTGCGGAACAGCTTGTCGAAATTAGTTAAAATCTACTTTATTTTGAAATTTTCTGCTAAACTACTGTAACGGTACTGCGCATTGTCCTTTTCTCTACATTTCCAATATATGGGTTTTTCTTTCACAGCAGAAAATTAAATTTGACTCCAGGTTAAAGTTGACAGGTGTGGAATCGTCCATTATTTTTCACGTACCAGGAGAACCGCATAGGCCATGGCTTAAGGCTTTTTAAAAATGATAATGACACATCACCTGCATGATACACATATTTTTCGGTTTATTAATGGATGAGGAAAAACTTCATTTCATAGCTATCTACCAGGAATTCAATTTAAAAAAAAAATAGGAGGTGTTTATCCTGTTTTTACCTTTTTAAAGATAGTCACAATTGTGGAACACTATAGATGTCATTCATTTGACCTGCGCATTTACTATCATTTAGCTTAATATTTACATAGTGATTTAGATATCGGAATTTAATTATGAGTTTGTATTAGTATACATAAATTTAAAAACATTTAGAGAATAATATTACATATAATATATAATTTATGATTACCAGCAAAAAGAAGACAAATCATAATACCATATATATATATATATATATATATATATATATATATATATATATATATATATATATATATATATTAATATTAATATAACAAAAAAGAATAAAAGAATAGTGGAAAAAAAACTTGTAAGGAAAATCAGGGTAGTGTGACGTCAAATACAATTAAAGAAGAGGTAGAGAATCTAAAAGTGACATTGTGTTCTCTTAAGCTTTAATAAAATAAAATTAATGTAAAGGATAAGGAGTTCAAGTATTAGACTAATAAAATATATGCTTTATATAGGCTTTGTTCCGACATTTTTACCGTGTTCCGCAATTGTGACTTCTTTAAAAATCTTGTTCCGTAATTGTGACTACCCATATCTCAGTCGAATTGAATGTAAAATTTAAATATCTGTTGAAAAACTAAACAAAGCGTCTATTTTTATCGGAAAATGGATGGGCAATGCCTAGATACTATTAGTTTTTCCATAGGTCTAACCATTACGGAGCAAAAAATTGAAAACTAAAAGTACCTGCAAACTGTTCCGCAATAGTGACTCTATATATGAGAAATAAAAAAAAGCAGTGTCTCTCAACTTTCTGCGAAGAAATAAACCCAGACATGTAGAGCCCTTTCTCTTGATAATTTGGGGTCTGGGGGAGCGCTGTAAGTCTCCTAAGTGGGGTTTGGCGCCAAAATCGTTTTTTTTTTTTTGCATTCGTCACTGTAGAAACGCATTCTACTGACATTTACAGCTCATTATTTATCAGTGGGATTCGGAACAAGGCCCCCACGCCAAAAGCGGCTTCTTGCATTTTTCACTGCTTGAACGCATTCTCCTGTCATCTACAGCTCATTATTTATCAGTGGGGATCGGGGCGTAGCCCCGACGCCAAAAGCGTTTTCTTGCATTTTTACTGTTGAAACACATTCTCCTGTCATCTACAGTACATTATTTATCAGTGGGGATCGGGACTTAGCCCCGACGCCAAAAGCGTTTTTTAGCATTCTTCACTGCAGAAATGCATTCTCCTGACATTTACAGCTCATTATTTATCAGTGGGGTTCGGGGCGAGGCCCCGACGCCAAAAGCGTTTTCTTGCATTTTTCACTGCTGAAACGCATTCTCCTGACATCTACAGATCATTATTCATCCTATTAAAAAATGACCTTTCAATAATGTTTTACTTTGAAAAATATTCTAATATAAATTAGAAAGGCACTTATTACATTGCAAATAAAACAATTTGAAGATACCCCACATATTTAGATTTAGGCTTTGAACATCGCCGACGAAAAATAAAAAATTAGAATAATAATTTTTTTTTTCTAAAGTTCATTTGTAAGTGTGACATTTTGTTCAATAAGCATGTTTGTAAAAAATTATGATAAATTTATGTGAAATTACATAAACTCTGTCATCATATTTGACTATTATGTTTTAAAACAACATGTTTTCGTCTGGAAAGGGGAGAGGCGGTAGAATGAAAACGATTAATCCTCGCTCCTTTTTATAATTTCTGTTAATGATTGCATTTGGCATTAAAGAATAGTGGGGTGGGGCGACTCGATATAAGAATATAGTTTATAGCACATATAAAGTATATTAGTGACTGATTTTTCTAATAATTTTGTAATTTTTTAACTATAATTCAAAAAGAAAAAGCATTGGTTTGTCCGATGGGCTGAAGGCGATTGCATGTATCGCCCCTCCCACCTGGTACAACCCTTTTTCATTTTATATTTACTAATGATAAAATTTGAGATTAGAGTGTTGTACGACATAATATATAAATGGGTTCACATATCAATACGTAGCTTATATTATAAAGATATTCAACTAATTTTGTTTACAAACTATAATTTCCCCATAAAAGTAGGACCGCCCCCCCCCCCCACTTAAAGGGTTTAGGTGGGAATGGCAGTAGAAGTATTCGCCCCCCCCCCCCACCCAATCGGAAAACAGGGGAACGACATAATATAAAGATCGGTTAAAACACCAATAACACGTTTTAATCATATAGATATTTAAATGATTCTGTTAGCAAGCTGTGATTTCTACAAATTTATTGGACCGCCCCCCCCACTCGAAAGTTTATGGCGTGGGGGGGGGGCGGTATTGATGCCATCGTTCCCTCCCGACCCCACCAAATCGGCCAAAATGCCTGGAGGGGGGGGGCGAAAAAATCTAAAAATAGGTTGAAATATAAATAATTAGCATATATTATTAACATAAGTAATAAATTCGTATAAAAATTGTGTGAATTCTATACTAAAATTCGTCCTCCCCCCCAAGGGGGGGGGGGTCGGTCGAGTGGGGGGGGGGGTTGGGGCGATCACTGAGTAATTAGATTGAACACTGTGTCATTAGACTGAACACTCTGTCATTAGACTGAACACTGTGCCATTAGACTGAACACTGTGTTATTAGATTGAACACTGAGTAATTAGATTGAACAATGTGTCATTAGACTGAACACTGTGTTATTAGACTGAACACTGAGTAATTAGATTAAACACTGTGCGATTAGACTGAACACTGTGCCATTAGACTGAACACTGTGTCATTAGACTGAACACTGTGCCATTAGACTGAACACTGAGTAATTAGATTGAACACTGTACCATAAGACTGAACACTGTGCCATTAGACTGAACACTGTGTTATTAGATTGAACACTGAGTAATTAGATTTAACACTGTGTCATTAGACTGAACACTGTGCCATTAGACTGAACACTGTGTTATTAGATTGAACACTGAGTAATTAGATTGAACAATGTGTCATTAGACTGAACACTGTGTTATTAGACTGAACACTGAGTAATTAGATTAAACACTGTGCGATTAGACTGAACACTGTGCCATTAGATTTAACACTGTGTCATTAGACTGAACACTGTGCCATTAGACTGAACACTGTGTTATTAGATTGAACACTGAGTAATTAGATTGAACACTGTGTCATTAGACTGAACACTGTGTCATTAGACTGAACACTGTGTCATTAGATTGAGCATTGTAGAGAACATTTGGTATACACAGTATAGTGTCCATCCAATGCCATTGTAAACTCTGCAGCGCTGAGCATAGAATGATTTATTTACAAACTTTCTTTTCTTGGCTCTAATGTTTACATACACAGTTCATCTTTAGTTGGACGATTCACTGAACAGCAGCCTTTGGTTCAGATGGTATAAATGTGAACTCTGGTCAGGCAATGCGAATTGAAGCTGCACTAGTTAGACAAATCTATGTGTTCGATTCTAAATACTTATAGCCAATGTTTTATAAGCTTTTCATTTGAAAACACATTTGTCGATTCTTGGTGTAAATATTTCCAGATTGCTTACCTGCGTGAATGTCTTCTTCATAATGATCAAATTGTTTTTTTGTTTGTTTTTGTTTTGGTTATTGTTTCCAGTCAGTTTTGTTTCCCTTCACTTGTCTGTTCTTTTTTAAGTCTGTTCTTTTTTAAGTCTGTTCTTTTTTAAGTCTGTTCTTTTTTAAGTCTGTTCTTTTTTAAGTCTGTTCTTTTTTAAGTCTGTTCTTTTTTAAGTCTGTTTATTTTTAAGTCTGTTCTTTTTTAAGTCTGTTTATTTTTAAGTCTGTTCTTTTTTAAGTCTGTTCTTTTTTAAGTCTGTTCTTTTTTAAGTCTGTTTATTTTTAAGTCTGTTCTTTTTTAAGTCTGTTTATTTTTAAGTCTGTTCTTTTTTAAGTCTGTTTATTTTTAAGTCTGTTCTTTTTTAAGTCTGTTTATTTTTAAGTCTGTTCTTTTTTAAGTCCGTTCTTTTTTAAGTCTGTTCTTTTTTAAGTCTGTTCTTTTTTAAGTCTGTTTATTTTTAAGTCTGTTCTTTTTTTAAGTCTGTTCTTTTTTAAGTCTGTTTATTTTTAAGTCCGTTCTTTTTTAAGTCTGTTCTTTTTTAAGTCTGTTTATTTTTAAGTCTGTTCTTTTTTTAAGTCTGTTCTTTTTTAAGTCTGTTTATTTTTAAGTCCGTTCTTTTTTAAGACTGTTCTTTTTTAAGTCTGTTTATTTTTAAGTCTGTTCTTTTTTTAGTTTGTTCTTTTTTAAGTTTGTTTTTTTTAAGTCTGTTCTTTTTTTAAGTCTGTTCTTTTTTAGGTCTGTTCTTTTTTTATTCTATTTTGTTTTAAGTGTGTTCACTTTTCTTTCTCTTAAACCTCGTTCTTACTTCCACTTTGAACACATGGCGGGGTATCACTTCTGACAACTTGAGAATTTGTCGCTGGAATTAATGGAACCGTTTAAAGATCAATGCAGAACAGAGAGGGAAATGTTTAGATCATAATTCTATTGATTGACAAGCGGGAAGATAACTGGCTGTGTTGTATTGACATAGGCAGTTGTTGAACTTTTTATTTTATTTTGACATGAGTAGGATGCGTTGACATCTTTCCAGTTCTTAGGTTCACGTCTTTGAGATATATTTGGCTGACGTCATTTGCAAATTAAATATACATATTCTTGATATTAGTTTGACGTCTTTTTAGCTATTACAATAGCTTCTGTTATATTATATAATATTGACGTCTTTTTAGCTATTACAATAGCTTCTGTTATATTATATAATATTGACGTCTTTTTAGCTATTACAATAGCTTCTGTTATATTATATAATATCGACGTCTTTTTAGCTATTACAATAGCTTCTGTTATATTATATAATATTGACGTCTTTTTAGCTATTACAATAGCTTCTGTTATATTATATAATATCGACGTCTTTTTAGCTATTACAATAGCTTCTGTTATATTATATAATATTGACGTCTTTTTAGCTATTACAATAGCTTCTGTTATATTATATAACATCGACGTCTTTTTAGCTATTACAATAGCTTCTGTTATATTATATAATATTGACGTCTTGTTAGCTATTACAATAGCTTCTGTTATATTATATAATATCGACGTCTTTTTAGCTATTACAATAGCTTCTGTTATATTATATAATATTGACGTCTTGTTAGCTATTACAATAGCTTCTGTTATATTATATAATATTGACGTCTTGTTAGCTATTACAATAGCTTCTGTTATATTATATAATATTGACGTCTTGTTAGCTATTACAATAGCTTCTGTTATATTATATAATATTGACGTCTTGTTAGCTATTACAATAGCTTCTGTTATATTATATAATATTGACGTCTTGTTAGCTATTACAATAGCTTCTGTTATATTATATAATATTGACGTCTTGTTAGCTATTACAATAGCTTCTGTTATATTATATAATATTGACGTCTTGTTAGCTATTACAATAGCTTCTGTTATATTATATAATATTGACGTCTTTTAGATCAATGCCATCTGCTAGTCTCTTGGCTTAGGTGCGCCACATAGACCTACTAATACGATACATTCAGGGGCGGACTGGGTGCCAAAAGCCATGGCCCTGTTCAGATTCTCTGCTTCTTTAATCATAAGGACTACTTTTTACCAACATTGTTAAAGCCGACTAGAGTAAGTCAATACCAACTGCATCGGATATAGTCAATGACTTTTTGAAAGGGATCGGAAGTTAAAAACGCATAGATCTATATTCATGAATTTGAGGGTTTAAGTCTCTACACTAGTCTACACTAGTAGCAATGAGTTGGTGTGTCTTCGTGGCTATATCTCAAGGAGTACACGGCCTACCTGAGCATTATCACCAAGAGATTTAATAGGACTACAACAAAATATTGTCCTTGTGTTGTTCGCCCATCGGTTTGTCTGTATAAATTATTGAAGCTAACCTGAATCACGTTATAAGGGTAAAGACGAATATGTGGCTAATATTTGGCCTGTACAATAAAATCTGTAAAAAAATCTTTGATAAAAGATAAGGCGAGAACCTATGTCTTTGACGTCCCACTGTCCCCTAATGCCCACATAGCCAGTCCGCCCCTGAATGCCCACATAGCCAGTCCGCCCCTGAATGCCCACATAGCCAGTCCGCCCCTGAATGCCCACATAGCCAGTCCGTCCCTGAATGCCCACATAGCCAGTCCGCCCCTGAATGCCCACATAGCCAGTCCGCCCCTGAAGGCCCACATAGCCAGTCCGCCCCTGAATGCCCACATAGCCAGTCCGCCCCTGAATGCCCACATAGCCAGTCCGCCCCTGAATGCCCACATAGCCAGTCCGCCCCTGAATGCCCACATAGCCATTCCGCCCCTGAATGCCCACATAGCCAGTCCACCCCTGAATGCCCATATAGCCAGTCCGCCCCTGAATGCCCACATAGCCAGTCCACCCTTGAATGCCCACATAGCCAGTCCGCCCCTGAATGCCCACATAGCCAGTCCACCCCTGAATGCCCACATAGCCAGTCCGCCCCTGAATGCCCACATAGCCAGTCCGCCCCTGAATGCCCACATAGCCAGTCCACCCCTGAATGCCCACATAGCCAGTCCACCCCTGAATGCCCACATAGCCAGTCCGCCCCTGAATGCCCACATAGCCAGTTCGCTCCTAAATGCCCACATAGCCAGTCCACCCCTGAATGCCCACATAGCCAGTCCACCCCTGAATGCCCACATAGCCAGTCCACCCCTGAATGCCCACATAGCCAGTCCACCCCTGAATGCCCACATAGCCAGTCCACCCCTGAATGATCACATAGCCAGTCCACCCCTGAATGCCCACATAGCCAGTCCACCCCTGAATGCCCACATAGCCAGTCCACCCCTGAATGCCCACATAGCCAGTCCACCCCTGAATGCCCTCATAGCCAGTCCGCCCCCTGAATGCCCACATAGCCAGTCCGCCCCTGAATGCCCACAAAGCCAGTCCGCCCCTGTACTCTTTCTCTATATTAAAATGACGTCTTGCCCTATCTGGAAAACAAATGTCTAAATAGATGGTTGGCTTCTTAACAGATGACGGCTTTTTCTTTGATTATTAACTTGGCATCTAAAAATAATAAAATTGTACAAGTATTAAGTTTCTGTGTAAATCGAATTAAATTCTAATTTATTGAAATTCATTGTAGATAGTACAGAAGTCTTTCTTACATTGACCATTTGTTTTTTTTGTTAAAAGCTCTTGCTATGAGTAAGTCTTTTATGTTGTAGATTATTGCAAGGGTAACCAAGACTTGCTCGGTTCAAGAATTAGGTAGCGGAAAGTGATGGAGGATATGTTCCTCTTAGAAATTCGTAGCAAAACATGAGATGACGAAACGTCTACCAATCCAAGTGTTTTTAGGGTTACAATCCTGTTTCTGAGACTCTCTGCAAAGACTGCTAACCACAACCGACTCACAAACTTGACAACCCTGATCCAAATAAATAGAGACTTTAATGAAAGGTTAAATCCGGTACACTCGGCATCACTAAACTTTAAACGTTGCACTTAACTGGTACTGGACTATCTGCCTCGTCAGCTGAACTGTCCGGACTGATTACATTCTGGACTCCCTGTACAGGGCTGAATTCACTGTGGACTAATAGTCCCGGGCTGAATCGTCTTGACTCCACACTGTTTTTAGATAGGGTCCTTCAGGGCTTTATCGAAAAATAACAGAAAACGCCTAAGCTGATCCCATGACCATGTCACGGGTGATATGCAGATGGAGAGTTCATGTCACATGGAGAGTTCATGTCACATGGAGAGTTCATGTCACATGGAGAGTTCATGTCACATGGAGAGTTCATGTCACATGGAGAGTTCATGTCACATGGAGAGTTCATGCCATATGGAGAGTTCATGCCACATGGAGAGTTCATGCCACATGAAGAGTTCATGCCACATGGAGAGTTCGTGCCACATGGAGAGTTCATGCCACATGAAGAGTTCATGCCACATGGAGAGTTCGTGACACATGGAGAGTTCATGCCACATGGAGAGTTCATGCCATATGGAGAGTTCATGCCACATGAAGAGTTCATGCCACATGGAGAGTTCATGCCACATGGAGAGTTCATGCCATATGGAGAGTTCATGCCACATGAAGAGTTTATTCCACATGAAGAGTTCATGCCACATGGAGAGTTCATGCCACATGGAGAGTTCGTGCCACATGGAGAGTTCATGCCACATGGAGAGTTCGTGCCACATGGAGAGTTCATGCCACATGAAGAGTTTATTCCACATGAAGAGTTCATGCCACATGAAGAGTTCATGCCACATGGAGAGTTCATGCCACATGGATAGTTCACGGCAGCTCTGCCCTTCGTCCTTTGACAGTTTTTCGTTAAGCAGCATGCTGACCTGTGTTACATGTGTCAGCTGCTCTCACGCACAGCTGTTCTAAAGGTCACTGCACACAGTTTGTTATAGTATGTATTATGAATCTATTAAATTTAGGCACTGAAAAGTTAGGCACCGGTAATGGCGATCCTAATTTTATAATTTAAAGAGCGGCTTATTTTCAAGTGCCCAATTTTCCGACACCTTAAAAAATGCCCAAATAATCGGCGCCTAAATTTCCGGGTCCCTAAATTTCCAGGTGCCTACATTCTGGATGAGTAAATGTCTGTTGCCTAAATTAACGGTACCATGTCCGATAAGTGACCTGTAAGGTGCCCGGCCAGTTTAGACACTGTTGCTGTTGCTCGTGTCACTATATTTTGCCATCACTGGTGTCAAAGAAAGCAGATGGCAGCAGACGGCATCTAAAGAGACAGATGGAGAGCTGTTACTTAGGTTTCGGGAAACACATTTGAGGCCCAAAGAAAAGCCCTTGTCGAAGACAGGCGCAGACGATGAAACAAAAACTTTAATTTGACCATCGGCGGATAACGGCTTTGTTTGCATAAGATAGCTAAATATTCAGACTTGCGTGGTCACGTACTGCACTTATCCTTCATGTTAGTTTTTCGAGATATTGTTTAAAAAATGAATTTCTTGTTGATCTGTTCAGATAACAAGTAACGTTCATATGGTCAATAAATTTGTCCACAATGTATTTCTTATAAATAATTGACCGGTAACAGAGTTTCTACTAAAGGAGGTGGGAGGACCAGGGTTGAGACTCTTTCTCAAATTTAGATGAACATGTTTACAAAGAACGAATTTACTCTGAATTTGAGTGTCCAGGGGGATTGTGGCAGAAAGAAATTTGAAAAACACTGACCAACATTATGTTCTCGGGGACTCTAAGTATTAAAATTACAACTAATCTTTTAATTTCATTTCTAGAACATTAGAGAAGAGTTAAATCTAAAATGTCACCTAATACAGAACCACATCTTAAAGAGGACTACGATAGTGAGATGGTCGACAACCCTGAGTTGAACACTTCACCAAGCTGACTACAACTCTTTCTGACCAGAATTCACTGAGCTCTCTACTATTTTGAGGTGATTACAACTATAGTCGGACATCAACTCTTATCGGACCACAAGACGTTTTCTCAGCTGAACAGGACACTGAACTGATCACAGCAATAGGCAAACCCCGACACGGAGTGAACCACGACACGGAGTGAACCACGACACAGGGTGAACCACAACAAAAGGTAAACCACGACACAGGGTGAACCACGACACGGAGTGAACCACGACACAGGTTGAACCACGACACGGAGTGAACCACGACACAGGGTGAACCACGACACGGAGTGAACCACGACACGGAGTGAACCACGACACGGAGTGAACCCCGACACAGAGTGAACCACGACACGGAGTGAACCACGACATGGAGTGAACCACGACACAGAGTGAACCACGACACGGAGTGAACCACGACACAGGGTGAACCACGACACGAAGTGAACCACGACACAGGGTGAACCATGACACGGAGTGAACCACAACACGGAGTGAACCACGACACGGGGTGAACCACGACACAGAGTGAACCCCGACACAGAGTGAACGATGCCCCTGGAGAAAAGATGTTTAAAACAAAATCTTGAATAGTGCCTTAACCTCAAGAAAAAAAAGAGAACAAGTTTGTATCAAACACAGAGTGCAACTCATCGGGGACATTTCTTTTTGGGGCGCCATGCTACTCAGTTCCTTTTGGGGCACTATGTTACTCAGTTCCTTTTGGGGCACTATGTTACTCAGTTAGGAGGAAATTCAATTAGGTAACTTAATCTCTTATAATCTTCAGTGGGCTTCTTGTTTTGTTGGTCAGACAACTTTGTGATTTTCAAAGTACTTAACCTGTACATAATTTCTTACATACATTGATCATTTCATAATTAAACTCCTTCGTTGTGTGTCCTAAATCAAAACTTCAGGAACATGACGATGTAAAGACGCATCGAACAAAATTTAACAAAAAAGTTTACCGGCAGAAGGAACGAATTTCAGTTTTAGTTTGTCTGAGATTTAATCGTCTTTTCATTTGATCAAAATATATTTGAAACAAACAACAACACCAAATCGTATGTAAGGGAAGGAACCGTCCAATTACAGCCATATATCTCAATTCTGCAAGATGTAGCTCCTTTATTCTATATAGAAAAATGAATTAGTTATCTTTAATTAATGAATTAATTAACTGGCTAATTTAATTTTCGAGTGATTTATGTGTTGTCATAGATACCCTTTTAGGTAGGAGAAATAACGTGTACAAGATTTGTACCAGACAGACAGACAGAGTTTATATGAGCTTTTGTATTAAAAAAAGTTTTGTCCAGAGTTTGTATCATATTACACGAACTCATCTCCGAAGCACCACGAATGTTTCATGTCTAATTAGATGCTTGAATTAAATTTATTAAGCTGTTGTTTAGTTGTTCCGTATGGAAGTGAAACAAATCGTAAAAACTGTTTGGCTGGTCGATGGAAGCAATTAGTTCCAAGCTGACAAGCCGCCCAACTCTTTAACTCAGTTCATCCTTTACAGGTTTCCTTCCATTTTTGTAAAGAGATGTTCCTAAGGAAGATTTCTAAACTCTGATATTGGTATGTGTCATTACATATTCTTGATTAGCACATTGCTGTATTAATTTATCGAAGATAATTATTGATCGACGTGTTATAAAAAAAATTCAACTAATTTGATTGTAAGAACTGTGACTCTGAGATTTGTGACTGGTTCACACACAAGCACACATTTGACCCCGAAATACAGGTCCTGGCTTCATGTATGCCAAAGTCATTCTTCACAGTCCTTCATTGAGCCTTGCCCTCTGTGAATGCCTTACACAGTGCCTAATTTTCTGTCAATGTCTTAAACTGGGCTTGACTCACTATGTCCTAAAGTGGTCCTTTCCCTTTGTCATCAACTGGGCATGATTTTCTTTAAATGTCCTTATCTGGGCCTGACACAGTGGTTATGTCATCCATGGGCTTGACCCTTTGTCCTTTAATGGGCCACATCTTCTGTTCTTCACTACAGCTGTCACTCCATCCTCACTAGACCTGACCCTCTGTCCTCACTAGACCTGGCCCTCTGTCCTCACTAGATCTGACCATCTGTCCTCACTAGACCTGAACCTCTGTCCTCACTAGACCTGACCCTCTGTCCTCACTAGACCTGACCCTCTGTCCTCACTAGACCTGACCCTCTGTCCTCACTAGACCTGACCCTCTGTCCTCACTAGACCTGGCTCTCTGTCCTCACTAGATCTGACCATCTGTCCTCACTAGACCTGAACCTCTGTCCTCACTAGACCTGACCCTCTGTCCTCACTAGACCTGACCCTCTGTCCTCACTAGACCTGACCCTCTGTCCTCACTAGACCTGACCCTTTGTCTTTCATTGGGCCTGACACTCAGCCCTACACTGGAGCTGACCTCTATGTTCTCCACTGGGTCATGCATATTATGTTCCCCTCTGACTGACCCTATTTCTCCACTGGGCCTTTCCCCCTGTCTTTTTCTGGGCCTGATCCTCTGTCTATGTCCTCCACTGGGCCTTTCCCCTAATCTTTTTCTGGGCCTGATCCTCTGTCTATGTCCTCCACTGGGCCTTTCCCCTTGTCTTTTTCTGGGCCTGATCCTCTGTCTATGTCCTCTACTGGGCCTTTCCCCTTGTCTTTTTCTGGGCCTGATCCTTTGTCTATGTCCTCCACTGGGCCTTTCCCCCTGTCTTTTTCTGGGCCTGATCCTCTGTCTATATCCTCCACTGGGCCTTTCCCCTTGTCTTTTTCTGGGCCTGATCCTCTGTCTATGTCCTCTACTGGGCCTTTCCCCTTGTCCTTTTCTGGGCCTGATCCTCTGTCTATGTCCTCCACTGGGCCTTTCCCCTTGTCTTTTTCTGGGCCTGAGCCTCTGTCTTTGCCCTAACTGGGCTTTTCATGTGTCTATGTCCTCCCTGGCGAGTTCCTCTGTCCTTCACTAGGCTACCTAATTCGTGTTCCACTAGACCAGGGGTTCTCGACCTGTGCTTCGCAACCCCCTTGGGGGTCGATAAACGATTTGCCAGGGGTCGCCTAAGACCATCTAAAATATGGATTATTTTTGTCTATTCTAATGTGTAAGACATGATTTTGTACAAAGTTGTTTTTTTCATTGGAAGTTATATTTTTTTATTGTCATTCTAGGATCAATGTTTTGGACCACTAAAACAGAATGTTCTCAAGCATTTTAATCGTCACAGCATAACTATTTTAACAGTTTGAATTACCGCAACCTTACATTTTTGTGGAATCATTGATATCATTTCAATGGTGATGTCGTGACGAAATTGAAAAGCAATTCCTTTTATGGTAATAATACTCATTCGTTGACTAGTACATGTTATTGAAGGTAGTGGTTTCGTTATGGATCACCCCTTGACGATCTTGCACACAAGAATGTTAAGAAAAGAAAATATAATGTCAATATGGTTTTACTGCAATAGTTCAAGCGTAGATTGAAAAAACCAAGTGCGTTATTTGTAATCAAGTTCTTTGAGCTGAATCTATGTAGCCGAAATAAATGCAAAGTCATTTGACACTCTATATCCGAGCTTTTTTCGACTAATTACCAAGTACTTCAAGGTAAAGATGTGTATTTAAAAAGATGGAGATTTTAAAGACAAGCTTCTCTTTGGCAATCCACGGGGAAAGATTACAAAAGCATGGGATTTTTGTAAAAAAAAAATATTCTTGAAAAATATTAAATTTGTCAACACAGATGGGTCTTTTCAAAGTTTGGTACAGAATGAGTCATCAAAAGTTATCGGAGCTCACTGTGTGATTCATTTGCCTAAAGTAATACCTTTAGTAAAATCACTAAATTTAGAAAGTCTTCAGGATAGAAGACTCAAAAGTAAAATAGCAATTATACATAAAACATTTCAAATACAGAAACAAAATTTAATAAAATACTCAGAAAGACACAAAGATAAAGGCACTTTCCTCGTTCCATATGCTAGGACAAATTGGTACAAATGCTCCTTCTTCCCTAGTGCTATTAGAGCATGGAATGGGTTGCCTGAGCTAGCCAGGAAAACCAGTGACTTGGCAGAATTTAAGTCATTAGTTAATATGCATGACTGAATGCATGACGCGTAGGACGTAATCATCTTCTTTTTTGACGTAACGTCTGTATTATATAAGATAAGGTAAGATTCATCGACAAAAATTAGTAATAAAGACACCGCCACAAGAATCGCAAGTAATTAAAAGCGTAGCTGCATTAATCAAATGTAACATGGCTCGATTTGTTTGAAACACTCTTATCCTTCAAAATAAAAGTTCAAATTTGCAAAACCAAATAGATAAATATAAGAAAATTGACAATGAACTTGACAAACAGATAAAATAATAATTTCTGTGAAAGAACATTTGCGCAGCTTGGAAAAGAAATTTCTTCCTACTTTACAAATCTACCTCACATACCTTTTGCACTTGCCAGAAGTCCATTCACAGTCAAACCTGAAGATGTTCCGGAGAGAGAAAGAGTTAATTGAACTCAGTAATAGGGATGTAGCTCAAAATGATTTCTCTTGAATGTCACTAACACAACTCTGGATCAAGTGATTGCACTCAATCCCGATTTGTCTGTATCGTGATGTTTTCTCCATTTCCAAAGAATTATTTTTACGAAACTTGATTTTTCAGCTATAAAGAAGTCTAAATAAAGAGGTCTAAATAAAGAAGTCTAAATAAAGAAGTCTTTCGCATGATGCAGAAGATGACAGTAGTTGTGATCTTACAAAAACTGTCCCGAGAATCCGTTATCTGGTACAAAAGAAACAAACTCACATTCGCAATAATATTGTATCGATATAGTTTGTTATAGACTAATATAGAGCCTATCACTGCCACGCTAAGCTTTTCATATGAATGCAACATGGATATGGCGAATAAGAAATAGAAAAGTAAATAGATGCAAGTTCATTGAAATGTATTGATGAGAAATAACTATTTGAAGAATATAATTCCACACGGTTTCGTGATTACACATTAAACTTTGGCAATACATATCAGAGACTTTGATTTCATAGTGTATAACAAAAGAAAAAGTGACTCTGTTTGTTTAGGAACGAAAATAGTTTTGCGATTGGGGGAAGCGCTGCAGAATGAGGTATTGTAAAAAGGGGTCGCCAAGCTAAAAAGTTTGAGAAACGCTGCACTAGACCAATCCCTCTTCCTCATTGGATCCATCCCTCTGTCCTTTACTGGTCCTAACACTCTGTCCTACACTTGGGCCAGATCCTCCACTAGTTCTGACCCTCTGTTAAGGTCTTGTGTTTGATCCTCTATGTCCTCCGCTGGACCTGACCCTCTATGTGTAGGTAAAGTTTGGAAAGAAAAAGAAAACGTGAGCGCTAAATCTGGGCTTACCTCAAGCACGATCAATCCCAGCATGCCAGTTAATAAATGAAACATTTGCTACAGCACGAAAAGATTCTTTGGCCCATTTCGTGTTTGTTGTTATTTCAGCCACTCCGATTCCATTTACATTTTTCTGGTGTCTTCTCTTTTTTCTTGAACTGATTAGTTTGTTGTTTTGTGGATGTTACAAAATAATGTATTAGTTTGTTATTTTGTGTATGTTACAAAATAATGTATTAGTTTGTTGTTTTGTGTATGTTACAAAATAATGTATTAGTTTGTTGTTTTGTGGATGTTACAAAATAATGTATTAGTTTGTTGTTTTGTGGATGTTACAAAATAATGTATTAGTTTGTTGTATTGTTTTGTGGATGTTACAAAATAATGTATTAGTTTGTTGTTTTGTGTATGTTACAAAATAATGTATTAGTTTGTTGTTTTGTGGATGTTACAAAATAATGTATTAGTTTGTTGTTTTGTGTATGTTACAAAATAATGTATTAGTTTGTTGTTTTGTGTATGTTACAAAATAATGTATTAGTTTGTTGTTTTGTGTATGTTACAAAATAATGTATTAGTTTGTTGTTTTGTGGATGTTACAAAATAATGTATTAGTTTGTTGTTTTGTGGATGTTACAAAATAATGTATTAGTTTGTTGTTTTGTGGATGTTACAAAATAATGTATTAGTTTGTTGTTTTGTGGATGTTACAAAATAATGTATTAGTTTGTTGTTTTGTGTATGTTACAAAATAATGTATTAGTTTGTTGTTTTGTGTATGTTACAAAATAATGTATTAGTTTGTTGTTTTGTGTATGTTACAAAATAATGTATTAGTTTGTTGTTTTGTGTATGTTACAAAATAATGTATTAGTTTGTTGTTTTGTGTATGTTACAAAATAATGTATTAGTTTGTTGTTTTGTGGATGTTACAAAATAATGTATTAGTTTGTTGTTTTGTGTATGTTACAAAATAATGTATTAGTTTGTTGTTTTGTGTATGTTACAAAATAATGTATTAGTTTGTTGTTTTGTGTATGTTACAAAATAATGTATTAGTTTGTTGTTTTGTGGATGTTACAAAATAATGTATTAGTTTGTTGTTTTGTGGATGTTACAAAATAATGTATTAGTTTGTTGTTTTGTGGATGTTACAAAATAATGTATTAGTTTGTTGTTTTGTGGATGTTACAAAATAATGTATTAGTTTGTTGTTTTGTGTATGTTACAAAATAATGTATTAGTTTGTTGTTTTGTGGATGTTACAAAATAATGTATTAGTTTGTTGTTTTGTGTATGTTACAAAATAATGTATTAGTTTGTTGTTTTGTGTATGTTACAAAATAATGTATTAGTTTGTTGTTTTGTGTATGTTACAAAATAATGTATTAGTTTGTTGTTTTGTGGATGTTACAAAATAATGTTTTAGTTTGTTGTTTTGTGTATGTTACAAAATAATGTATTAGTTTGTTGTTTTGTGTATGTTACAAAATAATGTATTAGTTTGTTGTTTTGTGTATGTTACAAAATAATGTATTAGTTTGTTGTTTTGTGTATGTTACAAAATAATGTATTAGTTTGTTGTTTTGTGTATGTTACAAAATAATGTATTAGTTTGTTGTTTTGTGTATGTTACAAAATAATGTATTAGTTTGTTGTTTTGTGTATGTTACAAAATAATGTATTAGTTTGTTGTTTTGTGTATGTTACAAAATAATGTATTAGTTTGTTGTTTTGTGTATGTTACAAAATAATGTATTAGTTTGTTGTTTTGTGTATGTTACAAAATAATGTATTAGTTTGTTGTTTTGTGTATGTTACAAAATAATGTATTAGTTTGTTGTTTTGTGTATGTTACAAAATAATGTATTAGTTTGTTGTTTTGTGTATGTTACAAAATAATGTATTAGTTTGTTGTTTTGTGTATGTTACAAAATAATGTATTAGTTTGTTGTTTTGTGTATGTTACAAAATAATGTATTAGTTTGTTGTTTTGTGTATGTTACAAAATAATGTATTAGTTTGTTGTTTTGTGGATGTTACAAAATAATGTATTAGTTTGTTGTTTTGTGTATGTTACAAAATAATGTATTAGTTTGTTGTTTTGTGGATGTTACAAAATAATGTATTAGTTTGTTGTTTTGTGGATGTTACAAAATAATGTATTAGTTTGTTGTTTTGTGGATGTTACAAAATAATGTATTAGTTTGTTGTTTTGTGGATGTTACAAAATAATGTATTAGTTTGTTGTTTTGTGTATGTTACAAAATAATGTATTAGTTTGTTGTTTTGTGTATGTTACAAAATAATGTATTAGTTTGTTGTTTTGTGTATGTTACAAAATAATGTATTAGTTTGTTGTTTTGTGTATGTTACAAAATAATGTATTAGTTTGTTGTTTTGTGTATGTTACAAAATAATGTATTAGTTTGTTGTTTTGTGTATGTTACAAAATAATGTATTAGTTTGTTGTTTTGTGTATGTTACAAAATAATGTATTAGTTTGTTGTTTTGTGTATGTTACAAAATAATGTATTAGTTTGTTGTTTTGTGTATGTTACAAAATAATGTATTAGTTTGTTGTTTTGTGTATGTTACAAAATAATGTATTAGTTTGTTGTTTTGTGGATGTTACAAAATAATGTATTAGTTTGTTGTTTTGTGGATGTTACAAAATAATGTATTAGTTTGTTGTTTTGTGTATGTTACAAAATAATGTATTAGTTTGTTGTTTTGTGTATGTTACAAAATAATGTATTAGTTTGTTGTTTTGTGTATGTTACAAAATAATGTATTAGTTTGTTGTTTTGTGTATGTTACAAAATAATGTATTAGTTTGTTGTTTTGTGGATGTTACAAAATAATGTATTAGTTTGTTGTTTTGTGGATGTTACAAAATAATGTATTAGTTTGTTGTTTTGTGGATGTTACAAAATAATGTATTAGTTTGTTGTTTTGTGGATGTTACAAAATAATGTATTAGTTTGTTGTTTTGTGTATGTTACAAAATAATGTATTAGTTTGTTGTTTTGTGTATGTTACAAAATAATGTATTAGTTTGTTGTTTTGTGTATGTTACAAAATAATGTATTAGTTTGTTGTTTTGTGTATGTTACAAAATAATGTATTAGTTTGTTGTTTTGTGTATGTTACAAAATAATGTATTAGTTTGTTGTTTTGTGTATGTTACAAAATAATGTATTAGTTTGTTGTTTTGTGTATGTTACAAAATAATGTATTAGTTTGTTGTTTTGTGTATGTTACAAAATAATGTATTAGTTTGTTGTTTTGTGGATGTTACAAAATAATGTATTAGTTTGTTGTTTTGTGTATGTTACAAAATAATGTATTAGTTTGTTGTTTTGTGTATGTTACAAAATAATGTATTAGTTTGTTGTTTTGTGGATGTTACAAAATAATGTATTAGTTTGTTGTTTTGTGTATGTTACAAAATAATGTATTAGTTTGTTGTTTTGTGTATGTTACAAAATAATGTATTAGTTTGTTGTTTTGTGTATGTTACAAAATAATGTGTTAGTTTGTTGTTTTGTGTATGTTACAAAATAATGTATTAGTTTGTTGTTTTGTGTATAATACAAAATAATGTATTAGTTTGTTGTTTTGTGGATGTTACAAAATAATGTATTAGTTTGTTGTTTTGTGGATGTTACAAAATAATGTATTAGTTTGTTGTTTTGTGTATGTTACAAAATAATGTATTAGTTTGTTGTTTTGTGTATGTTACAAAATAATGTATTAGTTTGTTGTTTTGTGTATGTTACAAAATAATGTATTAGTTTGTTGTTTTGTGTATGTTACAAAATAATGTATTAGTTTGTTGTTTTGTGTATGTTACAAAATAATGTATTAGTTTGTTGTTTTGTGTATGTTACAAAATAATGTATTAATTTGTTGTTTTGTGGATGTTACAAAATAATGTATTAGTTTGTTGTTTTGTGTATGTTACAAAATAATGTATTAGTTTGTTGTTTTGTGTATGTTACAAAATAATGTATTAGTTTGTTGTTTTGTGGATGTTACAAAATAATGTATTAGTTTGTTGTTTTGTGTATGTTACAAAATAATGTATTAGTTTGTTGTTTTGTGTATGTTACAAAATAATGTATTAGTTTGTTGTTTTGTGGATGTTACAAAATAATGTATTAGTTTGTTGTTTTGTGGATGTTACAAAATAATGTATTAGTTTGTTGTTTTGTGGATGTTACAAAATAATGTATTAGTTTGTTGTTTTGTGGATGTTACAAAATAATGTATTAGTTTGTTGTTTTGTGGATGTTACAAAATAATGTATTAGTTTGTTGTTTTGTGGATGTTACAAAATAATGTATTAGTTTGTTGTTTTGTGGATGTTACAAAATAATGTATTAGTTTGTTGTTTTGTGGATGTTACAAAATAATGTATTAGTTTGTTGTTTTGTGGATTATACAAAATAATGTATTAGTTTGTTGTTTTGTGTATGTTACAAAATAATGTATTAGTTTGTTGTTTTGTGTATGTTACAAAATAATGTATTAGTTTGTTGTTTTGTGGATGTTACAAAATAATGTATTAGTTTGTTGTTTTGTGGATGTTACAAAATAATGTATTAGTTTGTTGTTTTGTGGATGTTACAAAATAATGTATTAGTTTGTTGTTTTGTGTATGTTACAAAATAATGTATTAGTTTGTTGTTTTGTGGATGTTACAAAATAATGTATTAGTTTGTTGTTTTGTGTATGTTACAAAATAATGTATTAGTTTGTTGTTTTGTGGATGTTACAAAATAATGTATTAGTTTGTTGTTTTGTGTATGTTACAAAATAATGTATTAGTTTGTTGTTTTGTGGATGTTACAAAATAATGTATTTGTTGTTTTGTGTATGTTACAAAATAATGTATTAGTTTGTTGTTTTGTGGATGTTACAAAATAATGTATTAGTTTGTTGTTTTGTGTATGTTACAAAATAATGTATTAGTTTGTTGTTTTGTGGATGTTACAAAATAATGTATTAGTTTGTTGTTTTGTGGATGTTACAAAATAATGTATTAGTTTGTTGTTTTGTGGATGTTACAAAATAATGTATTATCCCCCCCCATTATTATTTTTGTGGTCGTTCTGGAAATATTCCTTTGTAACAAGGAGCAGATTAAAACTCGAAAGAAAGAAAAACATAATTGCTTGTTTTCGTCTCAAATAATTCCCAACAAATATTCAGAGAATCATGTTGGCCTGTGTACAATGAGTTTAAACAAACAAAAAACAAGGTTACAAAAACAGTTTGTGTGGATTCAAAAAGTGGTCTACCCTGGCCACTGGCGGATCCAGGGGGGGGGGGGCGGTAGGGGCGATCGCCCCCCCCCCCACTCGGCCGACCCCCCCCCCCAGGGGGGGGGGCGGACGAACTTTAGTATAGGATTCACACAATTTGTATACGAATTTATTACTTATGTTAAAAATATATACTAATTATTTATATTTCAACATATTTTTAGATTATTTCGCCCCCCCCTCTAGTATGTTGGCCGATTTGGTGGAGTCGGGAGGGGGCGATGGTATCAATTCCGCCCCCCCCTACACTTTCGAGTGGGGGGGGCGGTCCAATTTATTGGTAGAAATCACAGCCTGCTAACAAATCAATTAAATATCTATATCCCTGTAACTTGTTATTGATATTTTAACCGATCTTTATATTATGTCGTTCCCTGTTTGCCGATTGGTGGGGGGGGGGGGACGAATACCTCTTCTGCCCTTCCCACCTAAACCCTTTGAGTGGGGGGGGGGCGGTCCGTTTTTATGGAGAAATCATAGTTTGTGAACAAAATTAGTTGAATTAATATATACATTTTATATTATGTCGCTCCCTTTCTGGTATTTTGGCCGATTCGGTGGGGTGAGCGGGGGGGGGGGGGGGGCGATTGCATGTACTGCCCTCCCCACTCTAGCTCTCTGAGTGCTGGGGGGGGGCGGTCCTATTTTTGTGGAGAATCATAGTTTGTGAATAAAATTAGTTGAATATCTATATAATATAAACTACGTATTGATATTTGAACTCATTGTATATTATGTCGTACCACACTCTAATCTCAAATTTTATCATTAGTAAATTTAAATGAAAAAGGGTTGTACCAGGTGGGAGGGGCGATACATGCAATCGCATTTCCCCCATCGGACAAACCAATGCTTTTTCTTTTTGTATTATAGTTAAGAAATTACAAAATTAAAAAAATTTGTCACTAATATAATTTATATAAACTATAAATTAAATTCTTATATCGAGTCGCTCCACCCATATTCTTTAATGCCAAATGCAATCTTTAGCAGAAATTAGTAAAGGAGCGAGGATTAATCGTTTTCACTCTACCGCCATTCCCATTTCCAGACAGAGTTTTTGTAATTTCACATGAAGTTATCATAAGTATTTTAAGAAAGACTTTGCATTGGAAAAGTTAGAATTCAAACGAAATTTTTCAGTATAAGAGTCATGATTGAGATGAGTTCTAAACTCAAATAACGTTTTCATAGTCCCCTTTTCCCAACCTTTACTCAATCTGATATTTTTCTAGCTAAATAAATTTGGGACAAAAACTCACAATTTATACTAGAGTATTCTTGAATACTATTTATCGAATAAGTTTTTTTTTTCGGCGGCGATCCTCAAAGCAAAAATCTAAATACGTGGGGTATCCTATCTTTTCAAGGAACAAATCGGTTTTATTTGCAATGTATTCAGGGACTATAAATTCATATTAGAATATTTTTCAAGTACAACATTATTCGAAAGGTCGTTTTTTAATAGTATGAATAATGAGCTTCAGATCAGGAGAATGCGTTTCTGCAAGGAAGAATGCAAGAAAACGCTTTTGGCGTCGGGGCTTCGCCCCGTACTCCATTGATGAATACTGAGCTGTACTTGTCAGGAGAATGCGTTTCTGCAGTGATAAAAGCAAGAAAACGCTTATGGCGTCGGGGCTTCGCCCCGAACTTCACCAGAGAACCTTATAGCGTTGCCCCAGTTGTTTTGTTTTTCGCCGAAGATTGAGAAATGCTGCTTTTTTATTCTCATATTTATATATATATATATATATATATACATATATATATATGTGTGTGTGTGTGTGTGTGTGTGCGCGCGCACTGTATGCACGTTTATGCGTAGGGTTAGGGTTTACTGGGCGTTAGGGTTAGGGTTTGGAAAAAAATCGCCCCCCCCACTCCAAAGTTCTGGATCCGCTAGTGACCCTGGCAGGTAAAAAGGCAGGTTTCAATATTTTCAGAAAGAATATCAGAATTAAATTCTATCAAAGACAAATAACAGAGAAGAACGGAGAAAGAAGGTTGACAGATCTTGTGTGGTGCCCCAACGGCCCAAGGGATATATGAAAGTGAAGGTTAAGTTAGATGTGAACCTGGCCTAACTGATGTAATAGGCCTATAATGATTATCAATTGATCTAATTGTTTTGTAAAGGGTTAATCTCTTATTGATGATAACGTCAGTCAGTTGCAGATTTGGCTCATTTCCATATTCATTTTCAAAGCTAGACTGAAATTTCATTTCTTTGACTTAATCAACACTTGACATAGCAGTGACTCGTTCATCTGAACAGCTTTAGTGAAGAGTTGAACTAGAAACGATGTGCTCCATTCATGTCTACTCTATCATTTAGAACGTAATTCAGAGAGCAATATTAGTGGCCACATCCGATGAAGATCTTCCTTCTGTAAATGTATTGGTGGTGTTCTAAATAAAAAAAACATTGAACTAACACATTTTCTTCTTTCAAGTTATTTACTCCAGCCATCAACCCAGCACCCGATTTTAAAAAATGCAACTTAGTTTTTTGTTTTTTTTTATTGCTATTTCGACTTAAAATTCTACCAAGCTGACCAGACAACTGCAGATGGTGCACGAAGTCAGACAATACACAGACCTGACATGATGAGAAATCTTCGTGTCCACTCATTTCACACCGATGACCGGGTCTTCCTAATAGAATAGGCCGTGCTGGGTTACATGTTAGTTTCTATACAGGAGATACGACATGACATGATCGACATGACATATATACATGAGATCATATACAGCATAATAACATCCTGAGGGTCTTCATCTAGTTTCTATTGTAGCATTGATGGTAGCATGAAAACACTTGTCTTGAATACAATGAAGTGCCTGTTTACATTTTGCAATTACATTTACATATTGGATAACAACAGATTTATTGGCAGTGCGTAGTATCTCACTAACAGTACTATCCAGCTGGAAGTGTAAACTGACTATCTTCAAGATAGGGGAAAAACGTGCTGGATACGCCTAAGTGAATTGGTAATAGCATACAGATGGTCACCACTGCAGAATTTGTACAATGGCTGAAAACTCGCTGCTTCTGGTGTCTAACCTGTGACCATTGATGTGTATTAAGGATCGGCTATTCTAGTCACTTACGAAGTTCCAAAGCAGATTTGTAATATTTCAAAACTGTACAAATTTCCTTGTCAACGAGTGTAAGCGCTGCGACGTGACAAGAGGCTATTGGTCTAAACTGCCCACAGGTTGTGACGTTGCAGGTTAGTGTTTAGGCCTTCTGTAACAAACGGTCCCTGTAAAAGTCCTCTACATTTCACGATGAGCGTGTGGCACACCGTAGCTTAAGAGTGTGTGTTTATTATGTAATGATGAGAAAAGTTGGGCGAATGTTTTGGTTGTGTGGGCCAAATAGATTCTGATGTGATGATGTGATCTGTCGTAGTTCAAGTTACTAAATACTGGTGACAAAGTTGAGGAAATGGAGAACACGTTTACTATGTTTTATGTTCCCTTTCAGACCTTGTGGTCTCTAGGGCAGATGATGTAAAGGTCATCTGGTTCTGTGACCTACGGTTAACGAGGGTGTCAAGTGGCCAGCACAACTTCCAGCCGCCTTTACTTTTCCCCAGGTTACCCATTAGAGCTGGGTGGACTCAGAGGCGCCCAAAGATCCCGAAATGAAAAATCTTTAGATTCGAAACCGGGACCCCCATTTTGGAAGCCAAGCGATTTACCACTCAGCCACCGCGCCTCCAACACAATGTTATATGCTATACAATAAAACATTTGAAGACACATTTGAAAGAAACAAGTCCATCGTTTCAGGCCAATGAGATATAAAGTTCGTTTTGATAGTATATTTGAATCGCCCACTGCACCAGAGAGTATGTGTGCCTATTTGTACTTGATATTTGTTAGTTCTGTAGACAAGGAAGGACATTGACTTTTAAGAGGATTTTTTAAATGTTATTTTTGTTCATGTATGAAAACAAAAAAAGGCGAAAGGTGATAAGATCTTAGTATTTTTCTATAGACATCCTCAGGACTAGCTACTGTGTGGCCACTGTCATAGCTACTGGGTGGCCATTGTCATAGCTACTGGGTGGCCACTGTCATAGCTACTGGGTGGCCACTGTCATAGCTACTGTGTGGCCACTGTCATAGCTACTGTGTGGCCACTGTCACTTGGACATTTGACATTTACCACGGTTTGTTAATGTTAACACTGGACAATAAAACCCTATCTCTGCTGACCTGACAATAAAACCCTATTACTGCTCCCCTGACAATGACTCCCTAGTACTGCTCCCCTGACAATGACTCCCTAGTACTGCTCCCCTGACAATAAAACCCTAGTATTCCCCTGACAATGACTCCCTAGTACTGCTCCCCTGACAATGACTCCCTAGTACTGCTCCCCTGACAATGACTCCCTAGTACTGCTCCCCTGACAATGACTCCCTAGTACTGCTCCCCTGACACTTCTTATTCTCATTTTAAAATGTGTTTCCTCCCTTCAGGTATTGTTCACATTCGTCTGGTTGCTCTTGGAGCCGCCAGGGACGAGGCTGGTGTACCCGGACTCTAGAGAGCCAGTGGTCATCCGGAAGTGTAAGAGTGACGACATCTCCTTCCTGGTGAGCCTTGTGTACAACATGCTGCTCATCATTATCTGTACGGTGTACGCCGTCAAGACCAGGAAGATTCCAGAAAACTTTAACGAGTCCAAGTTTATTGGCTTCTCAATGTACACAACCTGCATCATCTGGCTCGCCTTCGTGCCTATCTACTTTGGTACTTTACATTCGTTTAGGGTGAGTACTTTCGTGCCTATCTACTTTGGTACTTTACATTCGTTTAGGGTGAGTACTTTCGTGTCTATCTACTTTGGTACTTTACATTCGTTTAGGGAGAGTACTTTCTATGTTACTCTCTCTCTCTCTCTCTGTATGTATGTGTGTGTGTATGTGTGTGTGCGAATAGTTTAAAAACTTTTATGTGGATCGAATGAGTGTTGATAAGGTTGGGCGTTGGGTTGTGCTACAGACAGCTAGCCCAACTGACCCTTATAGGCGTATGACTTAATACAGAAACTTGAATCAAATTCAAACATTTCTTTTTCTCAATCAAAATCAACCTTATGGTCATTGACTGATATACAACTTTCAAATACACTGTAGAACTGTTTGGAAACACAAAATAAATGACAGGCTGTCAAATGATTTAAACACTACACTTGAACTCAGTTCAAAACTAGTGCTTTCACTGCCTTTCACTTATACATTCGTCACGTGGTGCTGTGTTTAGTCTTTTTGTTCTGTTTAACCAGTTTTTAAATACTCAACTTCGACACACACACACACACACATACACACACACACACACACACATATATATATATATATATATATATATATATATATATATATATATATATATATATATATATATATATATACCAATGATCTATAAGAAATAAAAAGTCAACTTCTTTTGTATCAATTGTTTGAGCATGTGTATCATACTAGTCGAACCACGGCGTAGCATACGCCGCTATTTTGCAGGGCCGACCTTAGGGCACTGCAGCCTATTCGACCGCAATGGGCCCCGCACTTTCATTGGCCCCACGCTTATCCTATGTGTAAATTATTAAATTAAACCATTTTATAACTTATTACAGATTTCCAGCGGCCTCATGATTTACCAGGAGCTCCTGGAAATCTGCTGAAAATGCCAACTATCGAAAAAGTCCTAGAAATCTACGGAAATTATTAAAATCTTTTGAAAACTCATAAAAATCTCCTGAAATATAGACAAAATTGTCATTTTGGGGTGTAATTCAATATGGAAAACGCCAATTAGACAATACCCGTAATTGTGGAATCTGGTGAAAAAAGCTTCTCGCGACTCAAACTAATGAAGAATTACTTGAGGTCAACAATTGTCGTAGACGGGATAAAACATTTGGTAATTCTTGCTATTGAGCGTGATCTGCTTAGGAAACAGTTTTTTTATGATATACTTTTTGACTTCGCTACACGCAAGGCTCGTAAAGTAATTCTGTACCGAGTAAAGGATGAATAAAATGCAAAGACGGAATTTATTTTTTAATACAAACTCGTCGTTTTCACTTAATATCCGGACGGGTGAATATTACTTGTTCTCCCCTACCCTCTTTTTTTTTCGCCTCTAATGTTGCGTGGGGTAACTCTATTCCAACATGTAGAAATATAAGAGTAATCTTTCCATGACTTCTTGGTGGTGTCAGGAATGGTTGAGCCATGAAGAGAATTATATATGTAGATATTTGAGCAAAAAGTATTGTTAACATTTTTTTAAAAAAAGCAGCAAACTTTAATAGGTTTCAATGTTTTGTAGTTAATTGTATTACTATGTTTTATAAGGAAACCAACACAGGACTGAACCTGACACATTGTCTATAGATCTAATTCAATTAGAAATCTCAAGATTTATTCTTGCATTTGTTTCCACTCCATATCACTCTGACAGACAATGTGTCTATGTGGCCAAGGAGTCAAGTTGTCCCCCCGAAGACTTGCAGAGGACTGTGATAAATGGTAGTTTACGAAAAGACAGTCACCATGGTACTTAAATGACCCAACTATGAAATTATGAGATGGATTGGAGATTCTCCGAGGGCTTACTGATTCTAGCTACTAGATCCACATTTCAACGCGAGAGTGACCATATTTTGAACCAACAAATTCTTGCATATGGAATTTTAAGCCAATAATTCTTTATTTCTTATAAAAAAAGCTGTACAATGTGTATGCAGACATCTGCCAAATATTTTAGAGAAAACGTCTTGTCTCTTACTAAATTAAATAGCTAACCTAATGACAAGCTAATTGACGTAGGTGTTCATTATCTCGTCATTATCTCGTAGGACGTCATTATCTCGTAGGACGTCATTATCTCGTAGGACGTAATTACTCTGGACTCTGTAATTTATAAGATAAGATTAGACTTAATAAGATTAGTTGTCCAAAATCTAAATCTGTTTCAGTGTTTAAACACTCTAAAATGGCACAGGCCACTGTATGACCTGTGTATAGACAATGTAGACATTTAAATACTGTATGCATGCAATTACCAAATAATTACTTTCGTTGTCACACGAAGTAGAATTCTCACACAATTTCCATTCATAATAAAAGATAATGATTGTCTGGTAGTTCACGCCGTTGAGAGGAGCTAGGGCTATTAGGAATACAAATTTAAGAGAGAGCAAGAGAGAGAGAGCAAGAGAGAGAGAGAGAGAGAGAGAGAGCAAGAGAGAGAGAGAAGAAGAAGAACATTAGGAAAATGAAAACAAAATTATGCAGACGAAATTGAACGCTCTATTTATTCCACAGAACATACACTTTCAAAGAAACAATAGTCAGGTTGTACGCAGTGGCGTAGCTAGGGTGGGTGGAAGGGTTGAAGTTTGAAAATTCCCCCGGGCCCCCACTTGAAAGGGTGGGGTGGTCCCCAAATGAGTGTCCCAAATTAGTTTTCGACATTAAATATTACGTCATTATCTCATGATGTCTAATGTCAAAATGCAGAGGCCCCTAAGGAGGTCAAGCCTCCCGGGCCCCCATATCCCTAGCTGCGCCACTGGTAGTACGTATGTATGTATGTAATTATGTGTGTGTGGAGAGAAAGAGAAAAATATAATAATAAAAGAGAGTGAAAGTAATACAGAGTGGAGAGAGGAAGAACGTGAAAGAAAGCGATAGAGAAAAAGATATAAATACATTCAACTCCATGACCTAGTAGTGTAGTAATATTCAAAAAGTTTATCTAGAAAACAAGAAGGAATAAAAGAAAGAAGAGTGGAAAGAAGCAAAAGATTTTTTTAAAAAAGATCAATTCCAAGTGGTGTAAAAAAAAAAAAAGCTTACCATGACTGTAGCACTTCTACTTGCTGGTCTGAGCGCCAGGACACTGACCGATGAAGCTATTTATAACATACGAAGATTGTCATCGGGACGCTGTAAATATTTTTGCCCAGGGGAATCCTTCCAGACGATCGCTAGCGGTCATTTGTCTCCTGTCCACGCTGAGGACAAAAGCGGCGTTACTAAAACAGAATTATGTCGGAATCAATCATCGCTATGGCCGGAACAGAGAGCTGGACAACACTCAGAGGGCTGGACAACACTCAGAGGGCTGTACAACACTCAGAGAGCTGGACAACACTCAGAGGGCTGGACAACACTCAGAGAGCTGGACAACACTCAGAGGGCTGGACAACACTCAGAGGGCTGGACAACACTCAGAGAGCTGGACAACACTCAGAGGGTAGGACAACACTCAGAGAGCTGGACAACACTCAGAGAGCTGGACAACACTCAGAGGGCTGGACAACACTCAGAGGGCTGGACAACACTCGTGGACTGGAGCCTGGGGTCAACATTGTAGAGAGCCTGCAGATTCAGTAGCTTGGGGAAGGAGAATACATGCAAGTTAATTACTTTTCTTGGTCAACAAAAGTCACTCTAACTGGACCCAGTGATCAAACAAAATAGTGGAGCGCGTGCTTTGCTATATCTTGTTTTTTTTCTCCTCTACTCTTACATAACATGTTCGATGATAAGCTTTTGGTTAAGGATTTTTTGCATAGATGTTTTGATATGAGTGCTGTCGCTGGTCATTGACACCAAACTGCTGGTACACAACTAAACTACTATAGTTGTAATATGTTTTCACAAAAAACACTTCAATAACTTCTTTGTGAACAGAACTAAGTAGAATGTGTACCAAGCTCATACCAACTCGCTCTGTCTGATTGGATACTTTCCGTTAACTGACTGACATTTGCACAATTATTTCTTTTACCTAATAACACAGGAATAAAACAAAATTAACCACTTAGTTAATTACTTTGTTTGGTATCTTAAACAAGGGATACAAATGGTACTTGACAGAAATGATGGTAAAAGTTGAATTAGTTCTTTTGATGAATCTTGAGCCCTAAGTGAACATTTGTCTAGGCATTTAAATTTTGAAACGATAATACCCCTTTCTTCCCTCCCCTTTCACAACTGGTCCAGACAAGTGATAGGATCATAGTGCATTGAGAAAGCTAAACAAAAACATTTGGTAAAAAATATTTCTACGCACAGTTTTATATGACTAGGTCGAGCATACATATAATTATATGATTGATCCAAACTAATTGATACAATTACACTTAATATAAGCTTTTTTATTTATTTTTTTAATTTTGTTTTTTCTTGTTATTACAATGTAGACACATTCAACTTGAGATGAAATGAAATAAATTTGTAGATTTTAGTAATAATCTAAAATGGTATTTCAATTAAAATCTAACTCACTTAAAAACATGTCTTTACACTCTGGCATCCTGAATTTGTCTATCGTAACCAAGACAGCTTACGACAGCGCCAATTATCTTGTATCATTCACACTGCATAGCCACCAACCAATCGCTAACTTCCTCTCACCGTCACCATAGAAACACAAACACACTCCATAACAATGGGTGCTTAGTAATGGATATTTATTAGAGGTGCTTTGATATAAGTGACCTATTATTTATCTGTTATGGGTACTTTAAATGAGTGATACATACTTGTTATGGATTATCCATTATGAATTTTTATTAAAGGAATTCGCTATGACACTTTCTTTGGAAAAAGGAGTAGAGGGGTGGTTGATTTGGACACTTTGTTCTTGATATTAGTTATTTGTACTTATGGATATTTTTACAAAGCTTATAACAACGTTATTTCTCCAACTTAATTTAACATTGTCGAATCAAGTTGAAACTTTGGACAATTATTCATTGACCCTAACAAAACATGAATCCATCGAAAATCAATAATTGTATTCATGAGTCGTAATGAATTCATTGTGTTTTCTTATGGAACATGTTGACAAAACGCGCTAAGCTAAAGGGGGATAAATATTATGAAGAGAAGAAGATGATTAGACTTGAAAGATAGAGTTCAATAAAATCATTATATGTAAGATTGTAGGTTGATGTGAAGATTATATCCAAGTCACTACAGTATATAAATTGATTCTAAAGAAACTGGCTTACATATATCAGTTCATGTCATAGGACCACAAGCGACAAGAAATAGGAACATCTCCAAACGACGTTGATATAAAAAAAGCTCTTGAACATTCGCACAATTATTTATAATTGATTACAATAAACGAAATCAAAAAAATGAAAAATTAGTTAATCAATCAGTTATAATTAATTATTTTTGTTTTATATGGGAAAAGGGATTCAAACCTTGCAGTTTTGTGAGTTATGTCAGAGATTTTGCGTTTCTAGCCCCTAGGTCAACTTTGTTGTTGTTTTTTCTTTAGTGGCCCCCGAAAGGGGAATAGAAGCTATACGTTTTATGTAGTCTGTCTGTCCGTCCGTCCGTCCCGTTTAGATCTCGTAAACTAGAAAAAATATTAAAAATCCGAAATCATGATATTTTAGACCATTCAAAGTTCTGATGCAACGGCTTATTTTTTTCTTTTCTGAAAGCGAAAATCTAATTTTTTAAATCACTCATGCAAGCAGTTTTTTCATAAAAATACACCATTTTTACAACAATTCACTATTAATAGTAACAAACGCGGGATGCTATATATTTTATACTCACATATACAAACGGTTTTAGATTATTTTTTTTTACAATTGTATTGCTAAGTTGAATAAGTTCTGTCAAATAAATTAATACATTTACAAAAAAATGTTTACTTATTTTTTTTTGAATACATAATTTAAAACAACAATTAATTCCTGGTTTTTCATATTATCGCTTGAACTGCAGAGCTGTTTAGCAAAACAATTAACTAAAGGATTATTTTTGTATGGAAGTGTTGTGTTTTTTCTTCATGCTTTGAATAAGAGATTGACCCTTTACAAAACAATTAGAAAATCATTATATGACATCGGTCACATCTAATATCACCTTCACTTTCACCTATCCCTTGGTCTGCTGGACTATTTGGGTACCACTCAAGATCTGTCAACCTTCTTTCTCCATTCTTCTCTGCCATTTGCTTTTGATAGAATTTCTTTCTGATATTCTTTCTGAAAATATTAAAACCTGCTTTTTGCCTTCGGAGGCCGATTTTGAGTTTGTGTTTCCACACAAACTTTCTTTGTAACCTTGTTTTGTTCGTTTTTGTTTTTCGTTTAAAGTAACGTATTTTACTTTGCTTGTTTTAATGCTTTGTTGAAGAGGGCAGTGATATGGATATTTGTTGTTAGTACTTTAAAAATGTAGGCTTTAAATGGCTGCTTTTCTGAGTCCTGGAATGAGTACTTCACATATTATTGCAACGACTTAATCCCCAGGCTCTCTGCGCACACTGCAACACACGACACAATGCAAAGACAGCTCAGGGCTCTAAAGTAATGTAAGACTTGAATGTCCAATAAATCACAGCCAGTAGTGTAGAATTGGCTACAACGTAAAAGTGGCTGTACAAAAGTTTCCCCGTAGATAACCACTCTGACGTACCAACACTGTAGCTCTGGAGCAAACCCCAATGGCTCTCCGCCTTATCCTGGACCTGTGCTCAATTGTCTGCTCCGGACCGACTTTACACTGGACTGGTTCTTGACTCTGACTTCGACTCAAACTTGTAAAGTTGCGAGGCAAGAAGAAGTGACTTGACTCTGACACCTTCGCTCTTATATAGCATCCCTAGAGGCCCCCTACAACCAGACGGAGTGTCACTCGTTTTTCCTAGTTGATCCCATGACCGTATCTGGCGGGACTGGCTTGAGTAGTGTTCAATTTTGATGTTTCTTGAAACTTCGCTAGCCTTCGCGGTTGACCGTCGCCACTCGTCACGGTTGAAAGCTCGTTTACCGCTGGCCTGGGGAGATTCGTGTCGGCTGACTACACGCACACTACTGCCACTATCCGCAACCACACCACCAAATAGAATTTTAACAACCTGTTTGATTTTATTGGCTTATGAATTTTGTATAAAGAGGATTATAAGTTTGGTAAATATATCATATATATATATATATATATATATATGATATATTTTTGTTAAATATATATATATATATATATATATATATATATATATATATGTTAAATATGAAAATATGAAAAATAAAGTTTGTTAATAAAACTGGCTCTTACTGTAATGATGTAAACTGAAAAATAGATCATACATTGTATTCTTTATGATATAGTATAAACTAAAAATAGATTTTATAATGCATTCTTTTATGACTTATACATAAACTAAAAATAGAATGTACAGCTGCTCTATAGACAGGGCCGGTTAGAGGCCACTGCAACCTATGCGGCCGCAGTGGGCCACGCTATTTCATAGGCCCTGCGAAGCGATTTCTAGGTGTAATTTATTAAATTAAACCATTTTAACTTATTATTAAAGCATTCCTTGAATTCTGAAATTATAAAATATAAGAAAAAGTCATGAAAATCTCCTGAAATTATTAAAATTTTCTTTAAACGGATGCGAATCTCCTTAAAAATGACAAAATTGTCATTTCGGGGTGTCATTCAATATGGACAACGCCAATCCTACTCGCGATTAAGAAAAAACGGCATAGTCAGCTTTCATTTAATAAAATGTAATATTAAGCTGAATTTTAACCAAAATGAGAAGTTTTAATACTTCATTTACTTTTATAGTCACTGGCCAACACATATAGATCTAAATCTATCTCCACCTCTTAGGAAACAAAACAACACAACGTGACATTTTGCTAGTCTAAAAGGCAGATCTGAAATTTTATCAGCTTTTTGTCGGAAAACTACTATCTACTGTAAAGTAAATGTAAAGTTAATTTGACTGTGATTTTGTACTAAGTAAAAGTATAAATACAATGCAAAGACGACTTTATTTTTTAATACAAAATCCTAATTTTCACTTATTATCCTTATCACAACCCAAATTAGGCCCCGCGCAATCCGTTTCGCTTAGGGCCCCGCAACCTGTAAGACCGGCCCTGTCTATAGATCTGAAAGGAAGACTCTTACTACTTGTATTCTCGACTGTTCTTAGATCTCTCTAAATAGAAAGTTTGAAATGTTTTCAGTTTGTTTTTTTTCATCCTTTCGCCTGCCCCTCTCCCCCCATCCGTCGCCACCCCCACCACCCTATATCTGGCTTTTACCGTTGACATGAAATCAATAGCCCGGCTTGGAATGTATTAACATCGCCCAGTCTTCGCCCCGTCAACCTTCTCCGAGGCCAGGGCTCGTAGAACGACCAGAGGTAGCCAAGACGGTCAGTTTGGCTATTAAAGAGAAGACGAGGGAAAGGCAGTAAAGCCGCGACGTATTGCTTCAGATTCTTCGGCCCGACCTTCTGGAGAAGGGGGGGGGGCGATAACGAACATGGGAAAAAATGAAGGGGGAAAGGAGGGCTTAAACATGTTCCTCCCCAAGCCAGTAGATACTTGATGTGTATCTGTGTGTGTTCATTTTGTTTTCCATAATGTTACCTGACCCTTTGTTTTCCATATTTTTACCTGACATTATGTTTTCCATAATGTTACTTGACCCTTTGTTTTCCATATTTTTACCTGACATTTTGTTTTCCATAATGTCACCTGACATTTTGTTTTCTCATCTTGTTACCTGACATTTTCTCAAGTAAGTCAATGGTCGCCTCTGTAGGAAGTGCACTATGTTGTGAGCGTGTGTTTGCAAGGTTGAAAGGCTGACCTTACAACAAAAAGGTCAAGGTTGAAAGGCTTACCTTACCACAAAAAGGTCAAGGCCTAGATTGTATTAACATATAAGTTATTTTAAAATAGCGAAGTTATTTAATTAATTACTGTTGATTAATAATTTTGTTTGATACCTAAAAGGGAAATTAATCCTTCAGTATTGAAATTAAATATTTGGGGTTTTATCCCCTTAGATAATTGCACACGTTATTGCTCCCACACTCAATCTCGGATCAAGTTGAAACATTACACAATTGTTTATTGTACCAAACAAAACATGAATCAATTTTAAAATAACCAATTACTATATTAATCATTGGTAATTAATTATTTTAATATCTAAAAGGGAAAGGGATATTTGTAAATGTGGAGCTCTTCCTCCATGTTTTTAAAAGTATTTTTCTATTTAGCTCGGTTTCAAAGTGAAGTAGAATTTGTAGGCGAGGCTTCTACTCATTCTGTTTGTGTCTTGCACACATTTTGAACACGTTATTTCTCCCATTCACGGATCTAGTTCAATTGTGCACAACTATTCATTCCTCCTAAAATAACATCAATCAATAAAAAAACAACAACAACAAATTAGTTAATTAAATAGTGTTAACTAATTAATTTTGTTTGATATTGCTGTAACTCTGCCAACAGCGAGCCCAAAGAACCTCAACGAAAGTGATAGATAAAAACAGCAATTTAATAATAGACTAATAGTCGGATAACAATTACACATTCGAATAATAACAACACTTGTTTACATCAGCCATCTTTTGACTTCCACACTTATTTTCTGTCCCTCTCATGTGTCTCCTCGTGCGCAGTCTCACACCTAATGCCAACGCGCAATGTAGAGTCATAACAATATCAAAAAGGGAAATTAATCTTACAGTATATATATTTCAAATGAGACTCAGGGGTAACGTATGAGTTTGTAACAAAAACTCTATTTGTCCTATTGTTTTTACAAAGCTAATATCAACTCTGGCAATGTCTCAAGCCTCTTCCCACCTGGTGTCCTCTGCTCTGATGTCCTCAATGAAAGTTTGGCGCCAAGTTTTACAAGAACGTCCATTTTGCGTTTTCCTCGCGTAGTGGCTGGCCTCCATGTCATCGCAACTCTTAGTATACGTCATTCATTTTGTCGGAGAACATGTCCCTCAAACCTCATGCGACGCTCTGTCACAACCTCACTAAGTGGTCGACTCCCAGTTCGGTAAAAGATTTCCTTGATTGAGACCCGATCTCTATATCCTACTCCATCTTAGTTGAACTACATTTAGCCTTTTCTCAATTTAGGCAGATGGCTTTTGTACTTCTGCACTTTATTAATGAAGCCCAGCGACTGGTAGAAATTTGTAACCCCTCTTGGCTACGCTCGTGGAATTTTGGTGACTGCAGTTTACTTAAAAAGATTTTACATCGAAAAGTCAAAACGATCTGTTGGGGTTTTTAAACCCTCTGGAGCAAAGGGGGGTAAAACTCAAAACCCCCCTTGGCTACCCTCATAGAATTAAGACTTTTGTGTATTTTAATTAAATTTTATATTAAAGAGGTGGGTTTTAGCTTTTTTTAAACTCAAAACTCTATGGATGGGGTTGCAACCTGATTTACCAGGAGCTCCTGGAAATCTCCTGAAATTGCAAAATATTCGAAAAAGTCCTAGAAATCTCCGGAAATTATTAAAACTTTTTGAAAACTCATACAAATCTCCTGAATTATATAGACAAAAATTGTCATTTTGGGGTGTCATTCAATATGGAAAAGCTTCTCGCGCCTCAAACTAATGAGGTCAACAATTCTCGTAGATAGATTAAAGCATTTGGTAATTTTTGCTATTGAGCGTGATCTATGTAGGAAATGAAATTTGTATGATATACTGTATGACATCGTTACACGCAAGTAATGCAAAGACGAATTTAGTTTCTAATACAAACTCTTAATTTTCACTTATTATCCGTATCCCTTCGCAAACTTGGCCCTGCAAAATCCGTTTAGCATAGTTCCCCACAATGGTTAATTCCGCCCCTGCTATTTACTGACGGGTGAATACAGAGTAGATTACTTGTTCTTCCCCCCGCCCTCTTTCTCTTTCGCCGCTAAAGTTACGTGGGGTAGAAATAAATAAAAGTGTGATCTTTCCATGACGTCTTGGTTACAATGGTTAAGTCCGGCCCTGCTATTTAGTGACAGGTGAATACTACTTGTTCTCCCCCCCCCTATTTTTTCCGTGAGGTAACTCTAGTCCGACTTGCAGAAATAAAAGAGTGATCTTTCCTTTACTTCTTGGTGTCCAAACTGTTGAGCCATGAAGAGAATTATATGTATAAATGGGGGTTTTAACCTCAAAACCCCTGGAGGGGTGTTTAAAACTTAAACCCCTCCCCTTGGCTGCGCTGGGGAAAGTGTTGTTTTAACATTAAGATGTCACCTAAGATAAACAAAATCAAAGCAAAAAAATATGTCCCGAAATTCCACACACCCCGTGATGGGTGGGGGGAATTTCATTTGGGTAGGGATGCTTCAACCTAACACAAACTTTGTATTGCCTCCTTCCTGGTTATTATTCAGCGCAGTCCGTGTTCTAGTCTGACATCTTTGTATGCAAGTGTATTGAACCAAATGTAAGGAAGAAGTGTGTTTGGTTCTTATTAGTGATGGTCCTATAGTGATGGTCCTATAGTGGTGGTCCTATAGTGGTGGTCCTATAGTGATGGTACTATAGTGGTGGTCCTATAGTGGTGGTCCTATAGTGGTGGTCCTATAGTGATGGTACTATAGTGGTGGTCCTATAGTGGTTGTCCTATAGTAATGGTCCTAAAGTGGTGGTCCTATAGTGGTGGTCTTATAGTAATGGTCCTATAGTGGTGGTCCTATAGTGATGGTCCTATAGTGGTGGTCCTATAGTGATGGTCCTATAGTGGTGGTCCTATAGTGGTTGTCCTATAGTGATCTTATCTTATATAATATAGTGATTGTCCTATAGTGATGGTCCTATAGTGATGGTCCTATAGTGGTGGTCCTATAGTGGTTGTCCTATAGTGATCTTATCTTATATAATATAGTGATTGTCCTATAGTGGTGGTCCTATAGTGATGGTCCTATAGTGATTGTCCTATAGTGGTGGTCCTATAGTGATCTTATCTTATATAATATAGTGGTTGTCCTATAGTGGTGGTCCTATAGTGATGGTTCTATAGTGGTTGTCCTATAGTGATGGTCCTATAGTGATGGTCCTATAGTGGTGGTCCTATAGTGATGGTCCTATAGTGGTTGTCCTATAGTGGTTGTCCTATAGTGATCTTATCTTATATAATATAGTGATTGTCCTATAGTGGTGGTCCTATAGTGATGGTCCTATAGTGATTGTCCTATAGTGGTGGTCCTATAGTGGTTGTCCTATAGTGGTGGTCCTATAGTGATGGTCCTATAGTGATTGTCCTATAGTGGTGGTCCTATTGTGATCTTATCTTATATAATATAGTAATGGTCCTATAGTGATGGTCCTATAGTGGTGGTCCTATAGTGATGGTCCTATAGTGGTTGTCCTATAGTGGTTGTCCTATAGTGATCTTATCTTATATAATATAGTGATTGTCCTATAGTGGTGGTCCTATAGTGATGGTCCTATAGTGATTGACCTATAGTGGTGGTCCTATAGTGATGTTCCTATAGTGGTGGTCCTATAGTGATTGTCCTATAGTGGTGGTCCTATAGTGATGGTTCTATAGTGGTTGTCCCATAGTGGTTGTCCTATAGTGGTTGTCCTATAGTGATGGTACTGATAGCAACCGTAGTGTTATCGGTAGTGATGGTTTTAGTGTCAGTGATTGTATTGGTGACAGTAAGGTATAAATAATAGTGATAGTATTAGTAATGGCGATTACATTGATGATAGTGATGGTAATGGTGACAGTGATGATATTGGTGATAGTGATAGTATTGGTGACAGCGATTATGATTGTTGGCAGTGATTGTGTCTGTAGTGGTGACGATATTGATGGAATTTGTAGTAGTGATTATAATGTCGGCAGTGATTGTATTATCACTAGGGATGGTATAAATGGTATAGAAAATATTAGTGGTAGAAATGGTATTAGTGGTAGAGATGGTATTGATAGTAGTGATTATAATGTTAGCTGTGATGGTATTGTCACTAGTGATGGTTTTAATGGTAATGATAGTATTAGTAGAAGTAACGGTATTAGTAATAATCGCAGTATTAGTGGCAGTAGTTGTATTATCAGCAGTGATTGTACTGTCGGTAGTAATGGTATTAGTGGTAGTGATGGTATTAGTGCTAGTGATGGTATTGGTTAGTAGTGATGGTATTGGTGGTTGTAGTAGTGCTACGTAGACAATTATTTGACTCTAACAAATAAAGTAAAATTGGATGGTGGTTGGGGGGGGGGGCAGTGAATGATTTCCAGCAGTCAATGAATGGTGATGTTGTCCTGAATCAAATATTGGATGCGTGCTGAGAGCGTCAAGTGGACCAATGGAAAATGTTGATGAAGAGAATTCATTCCTCGTGATCAATACAATTTACGCTCCATATATTTAAATATAAGTACAGATCTTGGTGTGATACATAGATCTGGATCCACATGTATTAAGTTTTTTGTTTGTTATACTGGCTAGATAGATAGACAGACACAATCTAAGTTATATTGACTTGATAGGCAGAGAACACAGATAGTCAGACAAAAGGGTAGTCATGTGGTAAGTTATACTGACTAGCTAGATAGATAGATACCATAACTTACATTTTAGCTAATTTTAGGTTCAAAATGGGACATTCAAAGAACGGATATCTCTATTTAGTCTTACTTTGAAAAAAGGAGCATGAAATAAGTAGTACCAGTTCAATACAAGTTCAGTACCAGTGCAGTACAAGTTCAGTACCAGTGCAGTACCAGTTCAGTACCAGTGCAGTACCAGTTCAGTACCAGTTCAACTTCAGTACCAGTACAGTACCAGTTCACTATTAGTACAGTACCAGTTCAGTACCAGTACAGTACCAGTACAGTACCAGTACAGTACCAGTTCAGTACCAGTGCAGTACCAGTGCAGTACTAGTACAGTATCAGTTCAGTGTGCATCTTCTAGTGAGACATAGAAATGTACATGTACTAAGTTGTGACATTTATTTTCTAACTTATCATTGGTCATCTTCGTTCTTCCACCTCATACACTGAGACTATGTGACACCTTGGAATCTAGACTTGAACAAATTCTCTGTCTCTCTATCTCAAAGACACATCAGCTGTGAAATGAAAAAAAAATAAAATGGAGCCCCCCCGGGACTTGGGCACAGCGCCAGCAAAATGTAGTTAAATCATTGCGTTTGCTTCTCGTTTAGTGACCTGGAGGTGACTGGATATATGCTGCATGCGTGTGTAGGTGAAGTAGAGGTGACTAGATATATGCTGCATGCGTGTGTAGGGTGAGGTAGAGGTGACTGGATATATGCTGCATGCGTGTGTAGAGTGAGGTAGAGGTGAGTGGATATATGCTGCATGCGTGTGTAGGGTGAGGTAGAGGTGACTGGATATATGCTGCATGCGTGTGTAGGGTGAGGTAGAGGTGACTGGATATATGCTGCATGCGTGTGTAGGGTGAGGTAGAGGTGACTGGATATATGCTGCATGCGTGTGTAGGTGATGTAGAGGTGAGTGGATATATGCTGCATGCGTGTGTAGGGTGAGGTAGAGGTGAGTGGATATATGCTGCATGCGTGTGTAGGGTGAGGTAGAGGTGACTGGATATATGCTGCATGCGTGTGTAGGGTGAGGTAGAGGTGACTGGATATATGCTGCATGCGTGTGTAGGTGAGGTAGAGGTGACTATATATATGCTGCATGCGTGTGTAGGTGAGGTAGAGGTGACTGGATATATGCTGCATGCGTGTGTAGGTGAGGTAGAGGTGACTGGATATATGCTGCATGCGTGTGTAGGTGAGGTAGAGGTGACTGGATATATGCTGCATGCGTGTGTAGGGTGAGGTAGAGGTGAGTGGATATATGCTGCATGCGTGTGTAGGGCGGAGTACTCTTAAATTTCCAAAGATATGTTCAGATATTTGATGGATTAATGAAACTTGAATCAATAAAACAATGTTGATATCGTCTTCTTATTCATTGTGAGCTACCAACAGACTTACAAACACAACATTCAATAGGCAAAGCAGACACGTAGGACCAAGTGTATTCTATCAAGTAAGCCAAGAGTGTTTAGTACTTAAACTATTTAAATACCCGACAATTTCAAAGAGACTTTTAGTGCAAAACTTATAAAAACTCACTCTGTTTGTCGATCTGTCTGGTCAAAAGTTTTTAATTCGAGGAGGAGGGGGTTTAACCCCGAACCCTCTCCACCTCCCACGGCTACGCCAATGCTATTGGTATACATTACTACAGGTATACATTACTACTGGTATAAATTTCACACACCCTCCCCTTGGTCGGAGGGGGGATTGTATTTCGGGGGGGGGGATTGATAGGTATACATAAGAAATGGTTTACATGCGCTCTTCCTTTAGCTCGCCTAACTGCCTGATTGTTTTGTTAATGTCCCTCTTAGGGCTGAAACCTTGAGACCTTTCTAAGACTTAGTCGGAAAGATTTCTCATGGTGGATATCTTTCTGTGCTCCTCAAGCATACGTTTGGTAAAAAAATTCTTCAGGGGGAGACATCTTCGAAAAAAACTGTAACCAGACAATCCCCAAGCGAGAGAACCAAAAGTAAATCTTCGAAACTGTAACCAGACAATCCCTAAGCGAGAGAACCAAGAGTAAATCTTCGAAACTGTAACCAGACAATCCCTAAGCGAGAGAACCAAAAGTAAATCTTCGAAACTGTAACCAGACAATCCCTAAGCGAGAGAACCAAAAGTAAATCTTCGAAACTGTAACCAGACAATCCCCAAGCGAGAGAACCAAAAGTAAATCTTCGAAACTGTAACCAGACAATCCCCAAGCGAGAGAACCAAAAGTAAATCTTCGAAACTGTAAGCAGACAATCCCTAAGCGAGAGAACCAAAAGTAAATCTTCGAAACTGTAACCAGACAATCCCTAAGCGAGAGAACCAAAAGTAAATCTTCGAAACTGTAACCAGACAATCCCTAAGCGAGAGAACCAAAAGTAAATCTTCGAAACTGTAACCAGACAATCCCTAAGCGAGAGAACCAAGAGTTAATCTTCGAAACTGTAAGCAGACAATCCCCAAGCGAGAGAACCAAGAGTAAATCTAAGGAGCTGGCACCCCTCCTGTCCTCTTTCCCTGCTCTTCATGAACGTTTTCCTTGTGTCACTTCTTGACCAACTACTAGGAAGCACCTGGCAGTGTGTATGGATCTCCACAAGTGGAGACAACGTTTTGTTTTAGAGTTCTTTCCAAATCCCAATCATTTCGTTCTATCAAGAATTGGCCTATTCGCCAATCGTAAACCAAACAACATTTTGCCACGTGGTTCTCTATATCTTCTATACAAATTACACAATCCATAAAGGCTGTCACGTGATACGTAATTTTCATTGTTTTATCAATCACGTGGCTAAATGTTGTTTGTTTACGATTGGTGAATGAGATCCATTGACCAAACAATTTTTTTACTGTAAAGTTTAAATTGTTTTTGTACTCAGAAACGTAGTGGAAGCATTTTCTTACTGTGTAAGACTAATAACTTTGTATTAACATTGAAGATAAGAACAGATATTAAACAATTAAAAAGAAATTAAAAAGTAAAAGATCGAAATAGAACACAACGAAAAACAATTTTTAAAAAAAAAGGAAAAGAAAAGAGCGAAGTTTTGAAAGCACTATGAGTAGGTTTACATTCGAATCTTGCTATTGATTCCGAACAAGGCACAACTGTGTCTACTTTGGATGAGCTAGTTAGTTCAATCCAAATGATAGGGTCCCAGTGGGATTCAATGGAAACAATCGGCTGTACTTTGAGTAAGGACAAACACAAATGTCCGGCACACCTTTATTCTAGTCCAATACGTCGTGTCCATTAGAAAGCCATTGATATATAATGAGGTCATTTCTTTTTCCTCAGATACAAATTACAACACTGTGTGTGTCAATCAGTCTGAGTGCTAGTGTGGCCCTACTGTGCCTATTCCTACCCAAAGTGTATATAATTGTCTTCCAGCCTCAGAAGAATGTCCGGAAGTTGACTATGAACTCTGCCAGCTACAAAATGGCCCCCACGGCGTCCACAGCAATGGGGAACAATCATAGCGGTAATGAAGGTTATTTTTATTTTTTTCCCCTCTTATTTAGTTGCTAAGAAAAGTACTTCAATTAGGTCTAGGCAAAAAAAAATGTTTTTATTGCCTTTTAAAATGTTTTTATCGCGCAAGCCTTCCTAAGAAATGTACTTCGAATACATCTAGCCATGGACAATGGTGTAAGCACTTTGAAATGTACTTTGACTAGATCTAGGCATGAACCATGATGTAAGCACATCGAAATGTACTTTGACTAGATCTATCATCTAGGCATATTAAATGATGTAAGCACATTGAGATATACTTTGACAAGATCTAGGCATAGACAATAATGGAAGCACATTGAAATGTACTTTGATTGAAGCACATTGAAATGTACTTTGATTGAAGCACATTGAAATGTACTTTGATTGAAGCACATTGAAATGTACTTTGATTAGATCATTAAATCTAGGCATATGCCATAATGTAAGCACTGTGAAAAGATCAAAGCATAACAAATGTTAATTAATTTTAACATAAATTAATCTAGTCGACGTTTTTCAAACTCTCGAAGGTGGAGCGAGGTCATGACACAAATGTAGGGCAGGGTTGAAGCAGGTTTTTTATTATCTAGTAATGAATAAAAGACATTTAAAAAGTTGTATTTAATTAGTTATCAATGTAAGTAAAAAGTGATTATTACAAATGTTATAAAGTAAAATATTTTAATTAGGTGAAGTCGTTTAATTTTATAATAAGAGACTTTTAAAATGTTTTCGCGAGCGGCGTCAGCGACAGTATAAGACTTCAACGTTGGCAAGAAAACATTTCTAAACTTTCCGCTCACTCGATTCTCGCCTCAGAATGGATAAATTCTCTCTCCAGACTGGTGTGTACATTAGTATGTTGACGGACATTCCTGTGATAAAACTACAAAGGTAAATAGTAGGCTACTGGTCAGTCTTGCCTTATTCTTTGTTACACTCTGATCTACGATAAAACTACAAAGGTAAATAGTAGGCTATTGGTCAGTCTTGCCTTTTTCTTTGTTACACTCTGATCTACGATAAAACTACAAAGGTAAATAGTAGGCTACTGGTCAGTCTTGCCTTATTCTTTGTTACACTCTGATCTGCGATTTTCTTATTGCAAGAAAACATTTCAATATCGACCCTACCACCACTTTTTTTTTCTACGAGGAAAAAAAAAAAGAAGGCGTTTTGACACCAGGCGAAGAATTTCTGATTCTCACATCGCAGGAGTGTTGTGACCGTTCGTTGACCCTTAGCACCAAACTGCTGGTAGACAACTAAACCGTTGTAGGCGTAATATATCTTAACTAATAAAACTACAAATAACTTGTGAACAATACTAATATACCTTTATTTATAATGTAGGCAAAATCAACTTGTGATCCAATGAAATAAATGTAGTAGACTTTAGTCATAATATTCTAAACAAAGTCTAACTCAACCCTAACACAACCTTTTAGTCTCACGTTCTAGAGTTGTCTCCCCTCACTACCACCAAATGACGACATGGTCACCTATGTTGCATCATTCACAATCAGTCACTAACCGCTGCCAACCGTCACCATAGACACACACACACTCTCTCTCCATAACAAGGAGAACCTTTGACGCCGCAGCGCCCCGCTCTTTCACCTTCTTGCTGGATGGAGTAAGATACAGCTATCTCTGCAATCTTCTCTTCGGCAAAAAGCTTTTCTTGTATACAAAATAATTAAACATTATCTACGAAACACTATTTTCGAAAATACAAAACCATTCATTCGGTAAATTTAGATTCTAAACATACTTTACGTCTCCGATTCATTTACTCTCTTGTAATGTGCATATTGTGTGACATTTATTTATGTATAAGATGTCTACTATGCAGAAATGAAAGATGGTCTCATTCCCTTGAATACTGTTGTATTACTGGTTGTCGCGTATGGTTACTAAAAGAGTTCTGTATCTATACGTTTCTCCCTCAAAAGCTACGGTCTGCGTTCTTTTTCAGTTCACGGACCAAAGGTTTGGAACTCACTCCCCACTGATCTCAGACAGACAACATGCTACACCACTTTTAAGAAGAACATTAAGACCTATGTTTTAAACTTTTTTAGATTAACTGTCATTTTAGCTCTCGTGTTTTTGTTTGTAATGTTGTTACAGCGCCTTGAGCCTACATTTTGTTTGCTAACAGTGCTTTATAAATAAATTATTATTATTATTATAGTAGCACAACTAACATGGAGATTCAGAAATGGACGCTTGAATAGCAGATGACATTTATTGGACATAAAATACTATCATACTGACAAGTCCAGCCATCAATGAATACAAGAAATTCTCTAATAATAATCCAATAATATATTAAGCACAATAAGCACACATCTGTTTATACTTCTTACAATAAATCTTGATGCGTCCTCTCATTTCAAAATCATGATCACTTCTTATTACAACTCAATGTATTACACATCCATGCGCTTCAAGAACATGGCGACTACTGCTTCTCTAACCATGAGGTCAATTCCCCAAAACGAGATTTCTTGCCCACAATTCAACTGTGGACGCTTCCCACGTGAAACATCCTCAGCACCACTAGTTCGTGCTTCACAGCCTATACATGCCATTGGCTATCAAACAATGATGGGACATCTCTCTGTCTCTCTGTCTCTCTCTCTCTCTGTCTCTCTCTCTCTCTGTCTCTCTGTCTCTCTGTCTCTCTCTCTCTCTGTCTCTCTGTCTCTCTGTCTCTCTGCTAATTATTGAGGCAGTTCATTGGCTATCAAACAATGATGGGACATCTCTCTGTCTCTCTGTCTCTCTCTCTCTCTGTCTCTCTGTCTCTCTGTCTCTCTGCTAATTATTGAGGCAGTTCATTGGCTATCAAACAATGATGGGACATCTCTCTGTCTCTCTGTCTCTCTCTCTCTCTGTCTCTCTGTCTCTCTGCTAATTATTGAGGCAGTTCATTGGCTATCAAACAATGATGGGACATCTCTCTGTCTCTCTCTCTCTCTGCTAATTATTGAGGCAGTTCATTGGCTATCAAACAATGATGGGACATCTCTCTGTCTCTCTGTCTCTCTGCTAATTATTGAGGCAGTTCATTGGCTATCAAACAATGATGGGACATCTCTCTGTCTCTCTCTCTCTCTCTCTGTCTCTCTGTCTCTCTCTCTCTCTGCTAATTATTGAGGCAGTTCATTGGCTATCAAACAATGATGGGACATCTCTCTGTCTCTCTCTCTGCTAATTATTGAGGCAGTTCATTGGCTATCAAACAATGATGGGACATCTCTCTGTCTCTCTCTCTCTCTGCTAATTATTGAGGCAGTTCATTGGCTATCAAACAATGATGGGACATCTCTCTGTCTCTCTCTCTCTCTCTGTCTCTCTGTCTCTCTCTCTCTCTGCTAATTATTGAGGCAGTTCATTGGCTATCAAACAATGATGGGACATCTCTCTGTCTCTCTCTCTGCTAATTATTGAGGCAGTTCATTGGCTATCAAACAATGATGGGACATCTCTCTGTCTCTCTCTCTCTCTGCTAATTATTGAGGCAGTTCATTGGCTATCAAACAATGATGGGACATCTCTCTGTCTCTCTCTCTCTCTGCTAATTATTGAGGCAGTTCATTGGCTATCAAACAATGATGGGACATCTCTCTGTCTCTCTCTCTCTCTCTGTCTCTCTGTCTCTCTCTCTCTCTCTGCTAATTATTGAGGCAGTTCATTGGCTATCAAACAATGATGGGACATCTCTCTGTCTCTCTCTCTCTCTGCTAATTATTGAGGCAGTTCATTGGCTATCAAACAATGATGGGACATCTCTCTCTCTCTCTCTGCTAATTATTGAGGCAGTTCATTGGCTATCAAACAATGATGGGACATCTCTCTGTCTCTCTCTCTCTCTGCTAATTATTGAGGCAGTTCATTGGCTATCAAACAATGATGGGACATCTCTCTGTCTCTCTCTCTCTCTGCTAATTATTGAGGCAGTTCATTGGCTATCAAACAATGATGGGACATCTCTCTGTCTCTCTCTCTGCTAATTATTGAGGCAGTTCATTGGCTATCAAACAATGATGGGACATCTCTCTGTCTCTCTCTCTCTCTCTCTGTCTCTCTGTCTCTCTGCTAATTATTGAGGCAGTTCATTGGCTATCAAACAATGATGGGACATCTCTCTGTCTCTCTCTCTCTCTCTGTCTCTCTGTCTCTCTGTCTCTCTGCTAATTATTGAGGCAGTTCATTGGCTATCAAACAATGATGGGACATCTCTCTGTCTCTCTCTCTCTCTGCTAATTATTGAGGCAGTTCATTGGCTATCAAACAATGATGGGACATCTCTCTGTCTCTCTCTCTCTCTCTCTGCTAATTATTGAGGCAGTTCATTGGCTATCAAACAATGATGGGACATCTCTCTGTCTCTCTCTCTCTCTCTGCTAATTATTGAGGCAGTTCATTGGCTATCAAACAATGATGGGACATCTCTCTGTCTCTCTCTCTGCTAATTATTGAGGCAGTTCATTGGCTATCAAACAATGATGGGACATCTCTCTGTCTCTCTCTCTCTCTCTGTCTCTCTGTCTCTCTGTCTCTCTGCTAATTATTGAGGCAGTTCATTGGCTATCAAACAATGATGGGACATCTCTCTGTCTCTCTCTCTCTCTCTGTCTCTCTGTCTCTCTGTCTCTCTGCTAATTATTGAGGCAGTTCATTGGCTATCAAACAATGATGGGACATCTCTCTGTCTCTCTCTCTCTCTGCTAATTATTGAGGCAGTTCATTGGCTATCAAACAATGATGGGACATCTCTCTGTCTCTCTCTCTCTCTCTGCTAATTATTGAGGCAGTTCATTGGCTATCAAACAATGATGGGACATCTCTCTGTCTCTCTCTCTCTCTCTGCTAATTATTGAGGCAGTTCATTGGCTATCAAACAATGATGGGACATCTCTCTGTCTCTCTCTCTCTCTCTGCTAATTATTGAGGCAGTTCATTGGCTATCAAACAATGATGGGACATCTCTCTCTCTCTCTCTGCTAATTATTGAGGCAGTTCATTGGCTATCAAACAATGATGGGACATCTCTCTGTCTCTCTCTCTCTCTGCTAATTATTGAGGCAGTTCATTGGCTATCAAACAATGATGGGACATCTCTCTCTCTCTCTCTCTGCTAATTATTGAGGCAGTTCATTGAAGTCGATTCTTTAAGAGAAACAAAAAGAAAAGAAAAAAAAAAACAAAGAGCAAGAGTGTGGGTTAGTATGAATTAGATTTTTGTTGATTATCCAAAGTCTAGTTCTACTACATTCGACCAACAGTGTCCGTCATTCAAGTCCAAACTCTAGTTTTACAACATTCGACTAACAGTGTCCATCATTCAAGTCCAAACTCTAGTTTTACAACATTCGACTAACAGTGTCCATCATTCAAGTCCAAACTCTAGTTCTACAACATTCGACTAACAGTGTCCATCATTCAAGTCCAAACTCTAGTTTTACAACATTCGACTAACACTGTCCATCTTTCAAGTCCAAACTCTAGTTTTACAACATTCGACTAACAGTGTCCATCATTCAAGTCCAAACTCTAGTTTTACAACATTCGACTAACAGTGTCCGTCATTCAAGTCCAAACTCTAGTTCTACAACATTCGACTAACAGTGTCCATAATTCAAGTCCAAACTCTAGTTTTACAACATTCGACTAACAGTGTCCGTCATTCAAGTCCAAACTCTAGTTTTACAACATTCGACCAACAGTGTCCGTCATTCAAGTCCAAACTCTAGTTTTACAACATTCGACTAACAGTGTCCATAATTCAAGTCCAAACTCTAGTTTTACAACATTCGACCAACAGTGTCCATAATTCAAGTCCAAACTCTAGTTTTACAACATTCGACCAACAGTGTCCATAATTCAAGTCCAAACTCTAGTTTTACAACATTCGACTAACAGTGTCCATCATTCAAGTCCAAACTCTAGTTTTACAACATTCGACCAACAGTGTCCGTCATTCAAGCCCAAACTCTAGTTCTACAACATTCGACTAACAGTGTCCGTCATTCAAGCCCAAACTCTAGTTTTACAACATTCGACCAACAGTGTCCGTCATTCAAGTCCAAAGATAAAAACATCTACAAATGCAAAGGAAATATAGAGTGTATCTTGAGGGGGGGGGGGGAGTAGGCTAATTTTTAAATGAAGTGTAACAGATGGTGTGTTTTAGAGAAAAAAGAAAGTCTGAAGTTGAAAAATGAAAGAGAGAGAGAGAGAGAGAGAGAGAGAGAATAAATGAATCAGAGGCCTTGGAAGTCATGGACAATAAACAGAAGGACCAGCGCCAACAGGAGAAACTGATGAGCTATTTAAACAGTTGCTTTCAGACGTAGACGACTGTAATGGAGAAGCGGGAACGATAACTAGGTCACGGGAGAGGCAGGGCAGTCCGCAGACTATAACCTTGACCTTTACAATTTAATATCATAAGAACCTTTGGAATATAAGCATCGATCGGAAAAAAAATATATTTCACGTGAACTTTTGGTTTATTGGATTTCGAAACAATTTCATATTCCAGTGAACGCGTGGATTATGTGGCCAGTGAAATGACCAATAGCACTTGGGCATTATTAAAATGGCTAAATACTTAATTACAGTCATAGGTGAAAAAGACAAATAGATTACGTTTTATATCCTCACGCTCTGCATTACATTTCCAACTTGGTGCCCTAGTCTCATAATGGAATATGTCTCTAGAGCAGTCTAGCGGTGCAAATCTCTTGAAAAGCTTCAAAAAATATGTCGCTAGCACTAAGGTCTGTGCAGTGGCTTAGCTAGGGTAGGGGAAGAGGTGTCCAAATTTGAAAATCCTTCACGGCCCCTAAAAAAGAGTGTCAGAAATTTGTTTTGACCTTAAATATTCCCGTTTATCTCATGTCATGATGTCGAATGTCAAAATGCTGCGGCCCTTAAAAAGGTAGAGCGCCCCCCCCCCGGGCCTTAAAATCCCTAGCTACGCCACTGGGTCTATATGTGAAACTTTCAGAGTGAGCCCAGGAAATGCCTCTGGCCTAATGACAAATGTAGCTGCACCAAACTGTAGAAGGGAGCTTGTTGGAAACGATACAAAAGACTGGATAATATTTATGTCACAGGTTAGGGAGTGTGACGTGTGTTTGGCGCGTTTAATGTCTAGGGGATGATTATTTTTGAAATGATCACACACCAACCCGTCAGCATATAAATCGGGAGCAGGCACGCAACGAGACAAGCAATGAAAGAGAGATACAAAGTTAAAATTGAAGAATATTTAATTACATAAATATTTACATAGAAGAATAAAAAGGAGGAGGGTTTGCATCTATCTCTAATCAATACTAGGTTTAATCATCACTCTTGCACTTAATAAGAGAGTATGTCACTTTGTCTTCTGAACTTAGCTGGTTGTCCCGTTTGTGTCGCAGCTGGCTGTGACCTGGCTTGAGGTTCTGCAGCTCGAGGTGGCGCTCTAGCGGGTAGAGGGACGCCGATGATACAGTTCTTGTGGAGTCTCAATCCAAAGTTCTGATATCTGTAGTGGGCACAGTAGGGCGGGTGGCCGGCTACCGTGGGCACTAGGGTACTGCGAGCAGAGCTGATCTGCCGTGGGCAGCGTAGTTGACAGGATAAGTCCAGTGAGTAGCTATGACGTCTCGAACAGACTCTGGGTCTATAGGGACGTCGTACCTAATAAGTTGACAGGTGGGCAGTCGAATGGGCAGGCAAGTAGAGCCGATAGCGCCAAGTAGTAGAGTTGAGTAGATCCACGTAGGCAGTAGATGATACTCAATAGCAAGATAGGCAGGAATGCAGTGCTGAATAGCACTAAGTGCATAGGCAGGTGAGTGATCCGATAAATAGGCAGGTAAATAGGCAGACACCTGAGGGAGGCTGCGGATAAATAAAGACAAGTTAGGACATGTCTCTCATGCATCGGCTGAGGTGCATTCGTCAGATTGTAAAATTGCTTTTGAGCACAAAGGGGAGATGATGACAAATGGGATTTGGAAAATAGATGGCTGATAGCAGCAATATAAAAATGTACATAAAAAGGGAAATAATAATCTCAAATAAACAACACAAGTTGGAAGAGAAAAAAAAAGGGGGGGGGGGAAATGGGCGATGGTCAGTGACCTTGACGGTTTGTTTACATACGACCGTCGGCGTGGAGAGGGTGTCCGTTCAAGGGGCGCAACTCACGTTAGAGTAAAATGACTAAAGGGGGAGATAATTCATATCTCTTTTCTAAACGCAGTATTAGTGCGCTAGTAAAATTATCACGGCGGTCAGCCAAGATAAAGGAAATAAAATAAGATGTACAAATATATACATGGTTGCATCAACGATCAATTGAGCAACGTAGCATTAATAGATTAATGCAATACATAAATATTGTTACGAATCTCACTATCCAGGCTCTCTGCAAACTGCACCATACACCACCAACTTAAAGAACTTGACAACTCAGGGCTCCAAAGTAACGTAACACTTTAATAGTTGAATAAGTAACAGCCAATACTGTACAATTGGCAGCACGTACACTGTACAAATATCTCTCTTGTTAATAGCCGTTCCGCCGTATCGACTCTTGCACTGGCCTCTCCGTCTCGTTCCGGGCTTGCACTGGGTTCAACAGTTCAGGACTGACTTCACACACTAGGCTCGTTGTGTCGGACTCGATCGCAGACCAAGATCAAGACGCCAGCCGTCTCAACTGTACTTGACAGTACTCCGCACCGAACCGTCGTAATGCTCCGTACAGAACCACACCGCTGAACTGTGCTGTAGTCGACCGGACTGTAGTGGACCTTCTGTCGTAAACCTCCTTTCTGAACCTTCTGTCGTGAACCTTGCTGTATTGAGCCCCTTTTCTCAACCGTCTTGACTGCGTCGCCTCCGCTCTTATATAGGGTCCCTACTGGCCTTCTCGAACCGGACAGAACGCCGCTCGACGTTTCTAGGTGGTCAGATGACTACAACTCTCGTGACGCTCCTGAGCTCTGTTCACGACGTCGATCCTTCCCGGACCGCCGTCGATCCTTCCCGAACCGCCGTGTTGACACTCGTCTCGGCTGACAGTCGTAACTCGTCACGGTTGACCGCTCGTCTAGCGCTGGCCTGGGGCGATTTGCGTAGGCTGACTACACACACACCACTACCCCCATCTGTGCCACCACCAGGTTTATAACAATATATACATATGCCCTGTTTATGTTTTCTACTTACGACAGTGAGAAATACACAATGAACTAATTAAATATAAATGAAATAAGCAAAATACACATGATAAAATCCAGTGAGAAATATGCACAAAGTAATTAAGATGGAACTTGTGATTAAGTTCGGCTTACCACCAGGTATTCCTCTTAGAGTAAGAATTTATGAAATAGTCCAGCCTCGATTAACAGCGATAGAGAAATGAGAGGGTCTGGCTTGATCTATTCTGCTTTATAAAGGCCCTGAAAGAGGTGGGCGGAAACAGGAAATGGGATTGACCAAAGATTATCTCTCACGTGGGTGAATCCGACAAGAGTCGCACCTTGGAGTGTCACGAGGCGCGTTGACCCGATTAATCTCTTTGATCAAAGAGAGACGTGGGAGGGGAAAGGGAAGAAAGAGTGACTTGCATTCCACCCAAGGTGGTGTCAACTGCGGCCGTCAGACATCCGGCGGGTAAGACCAAAGAGACTGTGTGTTTATCGGTCAAGGGGAGATAAGTGAAAAAGCCGCCAAGGTTGTGGACTCAGTCTAACCTGAACAGGAAAAGGTGGGGCGGGTGAAGAAATTGGGGATAGGACGGGGAAGTAATTAAAATAAAATAAATAAATAATGATAAATAATAATTAATGCTGTGATAAGTTTGAGTGACTCTGACAGCAAGCTTTTGACTTGTCACATTTGCCAGCGAGAAAACTAGTAGATGGATGGAGAAGCAGAACACGTATGCAGATGCTGTCTTTTATGCATTATGCCACTAGACTTGCTGATAATGCTGACAAAACATTCAACGTTTCAACCGCTTTCCCCCTTGGTGTCGTGCAATGGCCAAAGACATTCGCTTGAAACCATTTGACCCAATGCCACCAACCTAAAGCATTCATTTATCGATTTGCGTCGCATAGATCTGGAGACCATCAACGCCTTTCCGCCCATTGCATCTAGTGATGGACGGCAACAGTAGACTCGAGAAGAGCAACCTGTGGAATAGACATTGATTTTCCCAGCTCTGACATTGATCCACATGGTAGTGTCTGCAGTTTCGATGTGGAGGCCATGCTATCACGATATAAGCCAACGCTATGGCATCCTGGTAACAATGATGTGGCTGTGAACGGTAACATAGTTGTAGAGGGCTAACACCACTAAGTAGGATAAGTAGGGCTTACAGCACCAAGTAGGACTTACACCAACAAGTAGGACTTACACCACTAATTAGGACAAGTAGGACTTACACCACCAAGTAGGACTTACACCACCAAGTAGGACTTACATCTCCAAGTAGGACTTGCACCACCCAGTAGGACTTACACCACCAAGTAGGGCTTACACCACCAAGTAGGACTTACACCATCTACCGAGCAGCCTGTGAGTTACCTTCAGACTCTTGCAACTATCCAAAAGATAGAAATGGAAACATTGTAAGAGTGCTGGGGCAAGTCGTCTGCAAAATTCGGTAGCACGTTAGGCGCCATGACAGCGCCTCCCCGTGGTGAAGGCTGCTCAGGCATGAACAGGCTATTATAGCATAGTGCAGGACTGGCCACTGTGTGTTCGAATTTTTCACGGTTCAGGCCGAACTTCAACGCATGGCACTTACACTGCGTTGAGAGGAAACTGTACCTCATTTTCTTTTTGACTTCTTAAGACTTTCTGTTCTCAAGACTTTCTGTTCTCAAGACTTGCTGTTCTCAAGACTTGCTGTTCTCAAGACTAGCTGTTCTCAAGACTTGCTGTTCTCAAGACTTGCTGTTCTCAAGACTTGCTGTTCTCAAGACTAGCTGTTCTCAAGACTTGCTGTTCTCAAGACTTGCTGTTCTCAAGACTAGCTGTTCTCAAGACTTGCTGTTCTCAAGACTAGCTGTTCTCAAGACTTGCTGTTCTCAAGACTAGCTGTTCTCAAGACTAGCTGTTCTCAAGACTTGCTGTTCTCAAGACTTGCTGTTCTCAAGACTAGCTGTTCTCAAGACTTGCTGTTCTCAAGACTTGCTGTTCTCAAGACTTGCTGTTCTCAAGACTAGCTGTTCTCAAGACTTGCTGTTCTCAAGACTAGCTGTTCTCAAGACTTGCTGTTCTCAAGACTAGCTGTTCTCAAGACTAGCTGTTCTCAAGACTTGCTGTTCTCAAGACTAGCTGTTCTCAAGACTTGCTGTTCTCAAGACTTGCTGTTCTCAAGACTAGCTGTTCTCAAGACTTGCTGTTCTCAAGACTAGCTGTTCTCAAGACTTGCTGTTCTCAAGACTAGCTGTTCTCAAGACTTGCTGTTCTCAAGACTAGCTGTTCTCAAGACTAGCTGTTCTCAAGACTAGCTGTTCTCAAGACTTGCTGTTCTCAAGACTTGCTGTTCTCAAGACTAGCTGTTCTCAAGACTAGCTGTTCTCAAGACTAGCTGTTCTCAAGACTAGCTGTTCTCAAGACTTGCTGTTCTCAAGACTTGCTGTTCTCAAGACTAGCTGTTCTCAAGACTTGCTGTTCTCAAGACTTGCTGTTCTCAAGACTTGCTGTTCTCAAGACTTGCTGTTCTCAAGACTAGCTGTTCTCAAGACTTGCTGTTCTCCGTCTCGAAAGGTCTGGGAGTCTAAAAGCTCTTGTCCAGCACTGTTTCTGTCCAAGGTTTTTGACTATCTAATTAGACCACCAATGGTCTTCTACTACGTTTGAAATTGTCTGTAAAAATACATTTGAAAGGCGTGGGAGAAGAAGATGGTAGATGGAGAATTATTAAGGGAGACTAATATAGAGGCAGAACGAGAGACTGAGAGACAGAATAATACAAAGAAAGAGAGAGGGAGAAAGAGAGAGGGAAAAAGAGAGAAAGAAAGAAAGAGCGGCAATTCTAATTGTACTTCCCCTTAAAACCATCAACCAGCAAATAAATTAACGTCAACTTTCTGTGATAAAAAATTCTTCAGGAGTTATTGGCCCTTAGGTGTACTTCATTCAAAAGGAAAGCAATACAGGCATTTGCTAGGAGTCTATACGAAAGAGAAGTCGCTTGAGTAAGTTCACACCAACCTCAGCTAAGAACAAGAAGGTCAAGGAATTAGGAGACCCCAAATATGTTGGGTTCAGGAAGTGGGCGAGAACTCACTAAGAAAATACATTTATGAGGGTATGCGGTGGTTTCCCTTGTAAAACACTATTACTGAACAAGCCGAGACTACAATCACACACGAACTCTTTGTTGTATTTATTTTGTGGTTTCCTAGACGCTAGGACGTACAATGGTGAAAGAGAGGACGGTACACACACACACACACACACAGAATACTGGCTTGATGGAAGTGGATAAATAGTGTTGACCATGGTTCCGAGTAGTCGACCACTGGTCCACTTTGCTTTTTTTCGGTCTTTTGGAATTTTCTTTAAACTAAAAAGGACCTGAGGTAAGGAGGTCCCTTCCATCACATCCTCTCCCTCATAGCTCCTTGTTCCTGGACTATGAGACCTCCCCTGGGAGTATACATTTTCATTTTGATTACTTTAACGCTTGTAGTATGTCGGGTGTCAGTTACCACTTGTTTCTCTCCACGTCCTCCCCCACTACCCAATGTCCACCAATCTCATCCCCTCTCTCTCTCTTTTCATTTTATAAGGACATTATATTAAGTATTTTATGCAGGAAAAAAATGAAGGAGGTTAAAATTATTGGGGGAAAAAACACATTACATGACTTAACATCTGTCTACTATCTACTTGATTGTGTGTGTGTGTGTGTATGTTAGTCTAATGTAAGAGCTTACTTGTTGACATAATCAAATATGAGTTTAGAAGGGTAATATATATATATATATATATATATATATATATATATATATATATATATATATATATATATATATATATATATATGTATATACATGGCCTGTCAAATAAAAATAGATAAATAGTAATTGTATAGGCCTAGAATAAGATCTTGACTAATAAAAAAAAACAATAAAAAAAACAAGGTTACAAAGACAATTAGTGTGGAAACACAAGCTCAAAATCGGCCCCCAAAGTGGTCAATGGAGAATGGAGGATGACAGATCCTGTGTGGTGCCCCAACGGCCCAGCAGATTAAGGAATAGATGAAGTGAATGTGAAGTTGGATGTGAACCAGGCCTAACTGATGTCTTATAGTGAATATCTAATTGATCTAATTGTTTTGTAAAGGGTCAATCTCTTATTCAAAGCCTCAAGAAAAAAATTTCCGTAAAAAAAAAATCCTTTAGTTTAGTGTTCCATGGTGATAGAGCAACTCTGCAGCTCACGCGATAAGATGAAAAACTACTCATTAATTTTTGTTTGTGTTGTCTTTGTTTGTTTTTTTGGGGGGGGGGGGGAGGAGGGTTGTCTTCTTTTAGTCACTAACTTTTATTTCAAAACTATTCAAATGTTTTGTTTAAACCAGCCAGATTTTAAGTTTTAAGCCATTTACATGTTCATTTCTTCACCAATCAATTGTTCCTTTGTTTTTCTTCAGTTGTGAGTTCCGAGCACCTGAGACTGAATGTCCAGCCAAGGTCAGCGGCGGCGGCAGGAGCGACAACGGAGACAGAGACGGATGACAGGGATTCTTTAGCCTCACTGTGAAAACGACACTGAGACTTTCCAGCTGAGACATTCAGCGTCGGATAAAGCGCCCCGCATTAGGCGTTTACATCATGCTGTCAAGGAACAGATAAATGGGATTCTTCTAGAGCGATATCACCAGACACTATCACCAGACGGCAGCAGAAAATGACCCTGCAGTCTGCAGGACAATATGTGATAACAGCTCTCCGAACTATGAATAAAGGCGTTCTGATCGCCAAACGTGGAACTTAGGCTCTGAAACACAAAAGTAATATCCAGTGAAATAGTCAGACGTAGCTTACATTTGTTTCACATTCTGACCTAAACGTGACAGGAAACCAACTGGTGAGGCCAAAACGTGACAGGAAACCAACTGGTGAGGCCAAAACGTGACTGGAAACCAACTGGTAAGGCCAAAACGTGACAGGAAACCAAATGGTGAGGCCAAAACGTGACAGGAAACCAACTGGTAAGGCCAAAGAAACAAAATCACACAGTAAGAGTTAAGTATTTCAAACACTGTTCATTGACTTCCGTTTTAAAATTACCTGGTCTCGGTCTAGTCTTAAATTTTCCGTTAAAAAAATCTACTCCTGTGTGTCCGTGATCAAAAGAATCTACTCCTGTGTGTCCGTGACCAAAAGAATCTACTCCAGTGTGTCCATGATCAAAAGAATCTACTCCTGTGTGTCCATGATCAAAAGAATCTACTCCAGTGTGTCCATGACCAAAAGAATCTACTCCTGTGTGTCCGTGACCAAAAGAATCTACTCCTGTGTGTCCATGACCAAAAGAATCTACTCCTGTGTGTCCATGATCAAAAGAATCTACTCCTGTGTGTCCGTGATCAAAAGAATATACTCCAGTGTGTCCGTGACCAAAAGAATCTACTCCAGTGTGTCCATGATCAAAAGAATCTACTCCTGTGTGTCCGTGACCAAAAGAATCTACTCCTGTATGTCCGTGGTCAAAAGAATCTACTCCTGTGTGTCCATGATCAAAAAAATCTACTCCAGTGTGTCCATGACCAAAAGAATCTACTCCAGTGTGTCCATGACCAAAAGAATCTACTCCTGTGTGTCCATGACCAAAAGAATCTACTCCTGTGTGTCCGTGGTCAAAAGTATCTACTCCTGTGTATCCATGACCAAAAGAATCTACTCCTGTGTGTCCGTGGTCAAAAGAATCTACTCCAGTGTGTCCATGACCAAAAGAATCTACTCCTGTGTGTCCATGACCAAAAGAATCTACTCCTGTGTGTCCATGATCAAAAGAATCTACTCCAGTGTGTCCGTGACCAAAAGAATCTACTCCAGTGTGTCCAGGACCAAAAGAATCTACTCCTGTGTGTCCATGACCAAAAGAACCTACTCCTGTGTGTCCATGGTCAAAAGAATCTACTCCAGTGTGTCCGTGACCAAAAGAATCTACTCCTGTGTGTCCATGATCAAAAGAATTTACTCCAGTGTGTCCATGACCAAAAGAATCTACTCCTGTGTGTTGTGTCCGTGACCAAAAGAATCTAATCCTGTGTGTCCGTGACGAAAAGAATCTACTCCTGTGTGTCCGTGACGAAAAGAATCTACTCCTGTGTGTCCGTGACGAAAAGAATCGTTCCAGTAGGAAGCTGCCTTGTTAGTAAGTCTCTTGAAAGACAAAACAGAGAACTTATCACACAAACTTGATATTGTCATTCTATTAAACATCGACTGTTTATTACTATTAATTGAATCAAAACGTTTAAATTAAGTATAGCGTGAACAGAGGAGGCATGAAAGAGGATTGAAAGATATTTTAGAATTTAAAATCCTTATTTCATTATATTTTGAGTTGTACTGGCTTGAACATTGACACTATTTATACAGTTTGGTTACCTGAAATGTTCAAAGGAACTAGAGCAGCGTGGACATATGTTTCTGTACAAAGAACAATGTTATATTTCTATTATCAATCATTTCTTTGCTCTAGCCAGTCTGTACAACACTCTACATAAGAGTCATCTGAAAGTTAATTGTCGCCCATCATATTTTTATGTTATATTTTTGTAATGAACATTTTGCGTTATTTTATGAGGGCTTTTTTTTTAAATCTGTTCTCTAAGTGATGTCACATGACCTGGCGTCGTGTCGAGATATTTAATGTGAAAATAGTCTTGCTTAAAACCAAATGAGCCCAAGTAGATGGCTGTACAGTAGTGTGCGGTGTAGTAGAAGACTCAGTGCCCAATTAGATGGCTGTACAGTAGTGTGCGGTGTAGTAGAAGACTCAGTGCCCAAGTAGATGGCTGTACAGTAGTGTGCGGTGTAGTAGAAGACTCAGTGCCCAAGTAGATGGCTGTACAGTAGTGTGCGGTGTAGTAGAAGACTCAGTGCCCAAGTAGATGGCTGTACAGTAGTGTGCGGTGTAGTAGAAGACTCAGTGCCCAAGTAGATGGCTGTACAGTAGTGTGCGGTGTAGTAGAAGACTCAGTGCCCAAGTAGATGGCTGTACAGTAGTGTGCGGTGTAGTAGAAGACTCAGTGCCCAAGTAGATGGCTGTACAGTAGTGTGCGGTGTAGTAGAAGACTCAGTGCCCAAGTAGATGGCTGTACAGTAGTGTGCGGTGTAGTAGAAGACTCAGTGCCCAAGTAGATGGCTGTACAGTAGTGTGCGGTGTAGTAAAAGACTCAGTGCCCAAGTAGATGGCTGTACAGTAGTGTGCGGTGTAGTAGAAGACTCAGTGCCCAAGTAGATGGCTGTACAGTAGTGTGCGGTGTAGTAGAAGACTCAGTGCCCAAGTAGATGGCTGTACAGTAGTGTGCGGTGTAGAAGAAGAAGTGCACCGATACAAAAGTTTACAAAGTATTCCACAAAGGTATTAGAGCACCCTCCTTCTCCCACGTTTGTCTACACTATGTTTGGTTTATTTCTGTGACACAATGTGAAAGAAGTTCAATTGTAGTTTAGTTTAGGATTGCTTTTGACTAGCGCACCTCAATCTTGCTCGTATTGATTGCTTTTTTTGGTGTGCAGGGGAATGTTTCGGTGCTGCCTTAAGGCGCCCAGCTCTATATATTAAATAAAAAATTCCTACTCGACATCGACATTCAAATTTCAGTTTCCTTATTTAGGTTTTCCACTCCTGCAGACCCTGTGAGTATTACTTTATTGTCATACTAATTACAACTTTCAAACCTTCAAAGAGCGATCATCGTATAAAATAGAACAGCCTGAGCTGTAAACAAACTGTGGCTAAACAAGGGGCAGTCATCTGAAGCAGAAATCAGCTGCGAGATTCCAACTACTTCTCTCCCATTCTAACACTATTTAATGTTGACTTCGGACCAACATTTTGTGTTGCTTATTTGTGTGGCTACATGAACATTTTGTCTTGTTTATTTGTGTGGCTACATGAACATTTTGTCTTGTTTATTTGTGTGGCTACATGAACATTTTGTGTTGCTTATTTGTGTGGCTACATGAACATTTTGTCTTGTTTATTTGTGCGGCTACATTAACATTTTGTCTTGTTTATTTGTGTGACTACATGAACATTTTGATGGCTGTCACTTTTGTACAAGCCTACAACGCTTAGATTAAGTCACTCCCTATGTTTCTTGTGTGTTTCGATTTTTGCAACCGACTTGACCACTTTAACTTATCCAATCATCAAATTTGACAGACAAGCGCATGCTCTATGACAACACATGAATCAATCGAAAAAATCAGCCAATTAATTAATTAATTGTTCATATTGTTTTTATATAGAAAATGTACTAAGCTAAGGGAAGATGTGTTGTGGATGGTATGTAAACGATAACACTACACATCTGTGTGAATTAATGGTAAGGCCTACACGCGTGACACACACTAAGTTCAATGTTTGGTTCATAAACCTTCTTTCTGACTGTTACGTTGTGTGGTCGATCGAAATGATTATAAGAGTTTAAGACTAAATTGGCGATAATAATAAATAGTTATTAAAAAAAAAAAAAAAAAAAAAAACGTTTATATTAAAACTCACTAAAAAAGTAGAAAATAAATTAGAAACAAATCAAAGCGTTGGGTTTGTTTAGTATGCGTTCAAGGTAGATTCACAACAAACGCTTTGATTCTTACAGAGCTTCTATCAAATCACTATGGATAGATGGATTGTTGGATGGAATCTTGTACACGTTTTTTTTCCTACTCGGATCAACTTGAAACTTTGCACAATTGTTCATTGACCCTAATAGCAAAAATCAATCGAAAAATTGACCAATGAATTAATTAAATGATTTCGTTTTATATAAAGGCAGTACTAACTAAGGGGAGATAAGCCTTGTGTAGAGACTTAAGTAGTTGTGTAAAAATTTGAATCTTAACAACAGACTATAAAAGCTTCTATTTTCATAATCTTTTGGCTGGCTCAGTCATTAGTGTGTGGGATTTTTCCCTCTAGTTCGAATTAAAGTCCAACAGCCTTTTGTTTTAAATTATTTTTAAAAAAGCAAACACAAAAACTATGTCCTAGATACCCCCCCACCCCCGCCAACTGGTCCACACAAGTGATTGGACCATTGCTCTTTGAGAGGACTAAAAACATTAAAAATAGCGCTAAACAAAAACAATTGGTAAATATATTTCTAATCGCACAGATTATTATTGTTGGTCTAGACCTATTAAAAATTAATTACATTTTTATTTAAAATAATGATTGCAATTACTCTTACGCTGGTATCACTAGGAAATGTCGTTTCTTTTATATTTTTATTTTGTTTTACAATGTACTATTTAAATTTCATCTATGTGGTGTGGCCAGGCATGCGCCCTGTTTTAAAACTAGAATAAAACATTGAACATAATGATTCATGTAGAATACGAAGTCCTCTAAAAGTGTAAACTATGAATAACTGTATCTGTTGAAATTGTTTCTGTATCAGATAATAATTTTTGTTGTAAACATGTGACTCTAGCCTTTAATTCTAAACCTGAGTGTAAGGTTTGTTGTGACTCTAGCCTCTAATTCTAAACCTGAGTGTAAGGTTTGACATCCAATGTTTGGTGCAACCAGTAGACAATGTGCACCTAGAACCAAGACATTCCAAACTGATCTACAAAAATAGCAACTAGTGCTATGTTTGCCTTGAAGTGAGTGAATTCCAAGGAAAGTTAATCTTTTAATTTATCAGACATTAGAAGAGAACAGCAATCGACATTGCGCCAGTGCTAGACCTTAGCCAAGGAGAGCTGTCTTTTTAATCCGTACATCGCGATGTTCTCATATGCTATTCTCTGTGACATTTGACGTCTCGAGAGAAGATCTTTTCCCTTTGTAACTTCTTGTGTGGCTAAAGAGGCCAATCCTTGATACACAGCTGCGATCGCAGGTTGGCCATATGTAATCACCAAGCGCCGTTGCATTTTCACCCTTCTTTCTGCTTCTGTTGTGTATGACATCTGCAATCCGTGACCCTTCCTTTATGCTCTCTCTCCATGTGGATCAATCCAGTGCTACTTTTTCCCAACTGCTAGTGTCGATTTTGAAGAGCTTCATGTCGTGTTTGCACACTACTACTACTACTAAAAGTCTACCTGTTTAAACATTACACCATTTCATTCCCACCCCTTCACTACACACACACACACACACACACACATTCCATTGCACGTATTTGAACAAAAGACTAATTTTAAAAACATGAAAGAAAAACAAAAAAAAAACGTATTTTGAAATGTACGAAATAAAATAAAAATACAATTTAAAAAAAAATTCAACATGTTCTACCCAGCCCCAATTCCCCCCCCCCCAGGAACAAAATCCTAGTTAAACAAATGTATAAATCTAGTTAGAGTAAACATAATTCTCCTGCTAAGCCTAGAGATCTAGTTAGAGTAAACATAATTCTTCTGCCATGCCTAGAGATTTAGTTAGAGTAAACATAATTCTCCTGCCATGCCTAGAGATTTAGTTAGAGTAAACATAATTCTCCTGCTAAGCCTAGAGATTTAGTTGGAGTAAACATAATTCTCCTGCCATGCCTAGAGATTTAGTTAGAGTAAACATAATTCTTCTGCTAGGCCTAGAGATCTAGACTTTGAAGACGGTGCGCAAAAAATTCATGAACGTCTAAATCAACTCTGGAATGAAAAGGAAATACCTAAAGATGTAGTCTGTTCAAGATAAAGATTACCTAGCCCCTTGGAAAAAAAAATATTATTTTTTTATACTTTGAAACAAATGATAAAAGTGAAAAAACTAGCTAGTCATTCACCACTACTGTATTGATATCAACTGTCATCCAATGGACCTCCTTCACCAAGCGTGAACAAACAAAATTTAGTCACGTGATAATATTAATAAAACAATGAAAAAAAACTGTCACGTGACAGCCTGTGCGTATTACGTAATTTGTATAGAAGAGATAGAGAACCACGAGACTAAATGTTGTTTGTTTACAATTGGTGAATGAAGTCCATTGAGGATTAATTTACAGTAAACAGTAAATTCTTTTTACGAGATGTAATGACTTGTGTTGATTAAGTTGATTAAGTTCATAGATTTTGGTTCAGTTTCTCTTTCGCTCTCTCAGTCTCTCTTTCTCTCTCTCTCTCCCCCCCCCTCGATTCAGGAAACTAAATACCAGTAAGGAGCTGTATGAAGTCAACAAACATTCAGAACTAGTAGACCTATAGTATAGTGACTTATACACACTGTTAGTATTATTGTCTTTTTTAAATATATCTAAAAAAAACAACGACACAATAATACACTGCCGTGAAATGTAAATACTCTGCATTTGTTTTGCTTTGAATGCATTAATTCTTCAGTTAATAGTAAATGCATTTTTTTTTATTTAGTGGAGTATAATTTTCAGCACTACTGGTAGACTTTTTTTTATTTTGAATGTTTCAGACGTTATTTGAAAATGATAAATTAATGAAAATTAATCCTAGCCCACAGACCTTTATATATAGGCTATGTATATATGTATATATATATATATATATATATATATATATATATATATATATATATATATAATATATATATATATATACAGGGCTTTTTTTTAGTAGTTAAAAGTTAGGCAATCAACTACTGAGTACCGGCACCTATTTTTTTTTACAAAAAAAAGCACTATATATATATATATGTGTCCTAGCCTACATGCCTTCTTGGCAGGGGATGGCAGATGGCATGGTTCGAACGTGTGATCACTGTGCCTACATTTCGAAGCGCATACCACACGACCAGGCAGCCATCTTCAGCGAAACTATCTGGATCCATGTCTGTCCTGGTATGTAAATGTAGCACCAACTAGTTGACTACATCCCCTGTTGAACGTGACATTTATTGCATTGAACTAAACAATTTTAAAATGTATCTGTTTGCACGACTTGTTGTGAAGGTATCGAATGTATTTTTAAAAATAAAGAACAAATAATGTATTAAATGTCTGTGACTGTGTCCATATCAATTGTAAACATGAGTTACGCTCATTTGAATGTGAACACCTATGTCAAACACAATGCTAAAAACCTAATTTAATAAGAATGTAATAATGTATATAGAATGAATGAACGAACATGTATTGTATATTACACACTAGAAATGCCTTTATTTCCTTTCCATCTTGTTCGATGTCCACAATGTTTGAGACGCTGGCACGCAGTACACAATCTTTTCAAATGACAAGTGTATGCACTCTTATGTAGAAGATTATTTCATTTTTTTTTCATAGAATAATCTCCCCTTCTCTAATAGAACCCAAAGAGAACGAGTGACAAGAGAGGAAACAACACACCATGTGAATTAAGTCTTGAATAGTAAACCAGAACGTAAGTTGCATCAACAGAGTGGTGAAGCACGTAGGACAATAGCAAAGCCGATGTGTCTGAACAGTAGGCATTGGGAAACATATTCTAAATTATGCCTTCAATTATAGTAGAAGACCGCTGAAAAGTTAAAATCTTCTATAACTAAATGAAAATTACATTTGTAGAAACTGCGAATGTGTATTTTACGAAGGAAATTCTTTCAAAATGAAGAATATATATATATATATATATAATGTTCTAGTCCAGGCAGAGTTTGAACTCGCGCCCACCATGATTCCACAAGGCAGCAGACATCTACTTAGCACTGCACTAGACTATATATATATATATATATATATATATATATATATATATATATATGTCTCTCACCAAGATGGATACCGGTTTCTTCTCCAGACACTTTTTTAAAAATTCTTAATGAAAGTAAGGTATAGTCATGAGCCTTATTTTAAGAACAAATTTCTTCTATCCAATGGCAATATGTGATGCTTTCTTTGGGTATGGATATTGGGTAACCACGAAGTTGGACGTGGGCCACAAAGATACAGAAAAGTATTAGTTTTAAAACAGGTTTATTAAATATAAATTCTTACTGCGTTTTCCCGCGCTTACACAATTGTGTCATTCTTTCCTATGTATTTTTTTTTCTCACTTTCCAGCCATGTTTTAAAATGTTGACTACGCAAGTGTTCGCATATAACTTTGTCACGTGTCATCTGGCGAAACAAGAACATTCTAGTGAATGTAACTATTTTGTTCCATTTTACTTTCATTATTAATGCCAATGAAATGTATTTCTATACTTTTATTTTGAAATGAAGTTCTGTGTTGGGTTTTTGTCCATCCCTACTGCATTGTACTGCATGCCGGGAAGTTTTATGTCATTGCACTGTTGATATTACCAGGTTTCTAGTACACTGTTCATTTTGCCAGATAAAATATTGATTAAAATAAATCCTAAACAAAACATTTCTGTTCTAATGGTAAAAAAAAATTGTGTAAACTTTCATACAAATCAAATGTATGAATAGTATTGTGCGTTTGTTCCTGTATCATGGTTAAAAATAGTTTTATGTTTTACAAATAAATACAAAGAATTCAGAAACATTTTGGATTTGTTTGATTTATCATCAAATTGCAACATCACAATGACAGTAAGACTTCAGTCAAAGTATATTTACAATTCTACTTAAGCTCAAGCTGTTAGTGGCACAAAAATGAATGAACACAGCAGTGAAAACTTTAATCAAGATTGAAACTTTACTTTCAAAGTCTTTCTCAATACTTAAGTAAACATTGTGTTTCTATGAGCAGCTTGTCCGATATGAGAAATCTATAACCCATAGATAAGCAGAGAGTTCAGAGAGTTCAGTTGTTTTTTATTAAGTAAACATGTATTTATGCGGGAAAGTGGGGTAATATGAGATGCTTAACTTTAAAGGGTTATAAAACCTATAATTGATACATTTTTACCAACTGCTAATATAAAATGGATTCAGTATATATGAAATAAACTTTCCACTAAAGATCTAATAATGCAAAATTAAAGTAACTATTCTTTTTTTAATATTTAAAAACTTCTGATGGAGAAAAGGCTAAGAAAAAAATTATATGTATAAAGGATTGTCTTCTAGTCCAAAGAAATAGAATTTAGAATCTATATATGTTTGTAAAATGTTTTACATGTTTCGGATGTTCCTTCAGAGTTGAAGATAATTACTTCCTAGTCCAAACCTCCCGCAGGACGACGGGGGATGGGAGCGGGCAGGGATTGAACCCTGGACCATCGATAAATGGTATATATGAATATATCTAGTCTAGTCAAAGAAAAAGAATATAGAATCTATAATATATAAATATATCAAGTCTACAGAAATAAAATAGAATCGGTATATAAATATATCAAGTCTTCTAGACAAAGAAAAAGAATATAGAATATATATATAAATATATCAAGTTTTCTAGTCCAAAGAAAAAAAATCTATAATATAAAAATATATCAAGTCTTCTAGTCCAAAAAAAAAAGAATCTATAATATATAATTATAACAATTCTTCTAGTCCAAAGAAAAAGAATCTATAATATATAAATATATCAAGTCTTCTAGTCCAAAGAAAAAGAATCTATAATATATAAATATATCAATTTTTCTAGTCCAAAGAAAAAGAAACTATAATATATAAATATATCAAGTCTTCTAGTCCAAAGACAAGAATCTATAATATATAAATATATCAATTCTTCTAGTCCAAAGACAAGAATCTATAATATAAAAATATATCAAGTCTTCTAGTCCAAAGACAAGAATCTATAATATAAAAATATATCAAGTCTTCTAGTACAAAGAAAAAGAATCTATAATATATAAATATATCAATTCTTCTAGTCCAAAGAAAAAGAAACTATAATATATACATATATCAAGTCTTCTAGTACAAAGAAAAAGAATCTATAATATAAAAATATATCAAGTCTTCTAGTACAAAGAAAAAGAATCTATAATATAAAAATATATCAAGTCTTCTAGTACAAAGAAAAAGAATCTATAATATAAAAATATATCAAGTCTTCTAGTAGAAAGAAAAAGAATCTATAATATAAAAATATATCAAGTCTTCTAGTCCAAAGACAAGAATCTATAATATATAAATATATCAATTCTTCTAGTCCAAAGACAAGAATCTATAATATAAAAATATATCAAGTCTTCTAGTCCAAAGACAAGAATCTATAATATAAAAATATATCAAGTCTTCTAGTTCAAAGACAAGAATCTATAATATAAAAATATATCAAGTCTTCTAGTACAAAGAAAAAGAATCTATAATATAAAAATATATCAAGTCTTCTAGTACAAAGAAAAAGAATCTATAATATAAAAATATATCAAGTCTTCTAGTCCAAAGACAAGAATCTATAATATATAAATATATCAATTCTTCTAGTCCAAAGACAAGAATCTATAATATAAAAATATATCAAGTCTTCTAGTCCAAAGACAAGAATCTATAATATAAAAATATATCAAGTCTTCTAGTCCAAAGAAAAAGAATCTATAATATATAAATATATCAATTCTTCTAGTCCAAAGAAAAGGAAACTATAATATATACATATATCAAGAATTGTAGTCCAAAGAAAAAGACTCTAGAAGCTGTACTAATCAATGTTTTGATCAAAACATGTGAGGTGAGTTTACACTTATGGGCCTTTATATTTGTCTACTTAGCAAAACAAATTAAAAAGTGCATGCTTGGTATTGCATGTAATTAAAACAATTGTTTATGCATTGGTGATATTTTCAACCGAATCGGTTGTTCTAATTGAAATAGACTTAGTATAATACTTGGAAATGGTTTTATGAAATAAACAGTTTGCATATTAGTCTTCAAAAATAAAGAGGGTTCGTTTTCGGAAGAAAAAAATAATTAAAACAAAGCTTTTATTAAAACGCACTAAAAAGTTGAATTTTTAAATTTTGTATTTAAAGTTCTGGGTGTGTTTGGTATCAGTCAAAGTGAACTACACATCCAACGCTTTACTTTGGATCCCACATAGGAGGCTACCAAAGGCGATCTTCTTTGGCGAGCAGAGAGGAGGACGGACTAAGAGAGGTACCCCCCCCCCTAAACGCTATGAAGATCAACTCAGGTGGCATTTCGCCATCACTGCCAGAGAGGAAAGTTGCTGGCAGTACATGACCTCTGAGAGAGACAGATGAAAAACTCTCACAAAGGCTGCGAGACACACATTTGAGACTCAAAGAAAAGCCATAATTGAAGACAGGCGCAGAAGATGGGAAGAAATAGTTAAATAGACCGCCAGCGGAAAACGACTTTGTCTGCACGAAATGTGGGAAATGAAGCAGGTCGCAAATGGGTTTGCGTAGTCATGTGAAACACTGCACTCATCCTTAATCTTTGGAACCGAAGACATTACCATTATTATTATTATTGTGTTTTAATATAGCCTAAGCGTTTTTTTTTAATTTATTGTGTTTTAATCTATTACTGCATTCTGTCAATAGTGAAGTGTCTCTCATTGGAGCACGGCATATCATAGCACGATATATTTGAGTGCCAGATAGCGAATAACTTTTAGGCTGATTGTCACGATGTCCTGGTTGATGTTACGATGAGATTGTGTTGATCTGACAATGCGATTCCGATGTTCTAATTTTGTATAATTCTCTCTATTTGACAATTTCAGAATTCTCAAACAATATCGTAAAAACTCAAAACTGAAATCTTCTTTCAATAAATAGAAAGCTTTTATTCTGGAACTTAGACTCACTTTAATACTATACACACTACATAAACGTACACTACAATTCATGGGATTCAATGGGCTCTGTTGCTGAACGTACAAATTATATAAGTGTCTGACACGAATAGCTTGAATTTTTAGGAAAAGAAATTACAAAAGAAGTTACGAAAGTTATATAATACAAGGTTACAAAGGCAATTTGTGTGGAAACACAAACTCAAAATCGGCCCCCGAAGTGGTCCACCCAGGCAGGCTTCAATATTTTCAGAAATATCCAAATGAAATTATATCAAAGACAAATGAGAGATAAGAATGGAGAAAGAAGGTTGACAGATCTTGTGTAGTGCCCCAACGGTCCAGCAGATCAAAGGATAGGTGCAAGTGAATGCAAAGTTAGATGTGAACCTGGCCTAACTAGTTCCCCTTTCAGACCTTGTGGTCAATAGGGCAGATGATGTAAAGTTCATATGTTTTTTTTTGGCCTACGGTTAACGAGGGTGTCATGTAGCAAGCACAACTACTGTTACGACACAAGACTCTTTGAAAAAATAATACACTCTCAGGTTATTACTCTATAAATACTTTAATATTACAACAAGTTATGTAAATACGAACATTTCATTTCTCTTCCTGTCAATCTCTCCCGGCTTCCCCTTTTCAACATCACTTCCATTCATTACACAAATTCGCACCATTATTCATGCACACCGTGCTGCGCTACGACCGTAACACCCCCCTTGTTTGCCAAGTTCGATGTACATCGAACGTCTTTTAAATATCAAATAAAATTATAAATCACTGTCCAATATAATTATATTATCTTCATTAATTCTCATTCTTTTAAACCAGGTAAAAACCACCAACAACAACAAAAACCTCCAACAGCTAACTTAAATATCACCATTCTCTACATTATTATTTTAGGTTCAAAATTACTTACATCCATCCCAATGTATAATGTCCAGACTTCCCCAACGAACCAATCAGAGTAAATCTCATAATTCACAATTATAAAATATAATTAACTATGTAACTGTAATACTCTATTTTACATTTCTAAGAATGGTTTCATCACATTCTCAATATAACACCATATATTAATATCTCGACACCTCACACATGTAACAAAGCTTCGTCAATCCATTCAGTCTTCGATTACATATACATGTAATATGTGAATATTTACAAAATGTTCCAATCTGTTATAGATGTCTATTCATTACACTGCTATTCATTGTGTTCTCACCAAAATGATTTTACTGACATTATTCTTTTGACCAACTAACAGAAACAAAATTGACGTGGCCAAGCTCCTTTCCTTACTTCCATTTCTTTTCCTTCTTAGGTACACCGTGATAATGTGTCAGCTATCACATTGTCTTTCCCTGGTATTGTCCTGACCTCAAAGTTATAATCCATAAGTTGCAATGCCCACCTGGCTATTCTGTTGTTTCCTAGTTTATTTGTATTAATGAAGGCCAAGGGAGCGTGATCCGTCCATAGTTCAAATTTAGCTCCCATTAGGTAGAACCCTAATTTTGTTATACACCATACAATGGCTAGTCCTTCCTTTTCAATGGTGGCATATTTCAACTCAGATGCTGTCAGTTTTCTACTCACATATAAAACAGGATGTGTGACACCATTCCATTTTTGCATTAGACAGCCTCCAATTGCAATGGCTGATGCATTTGTAGCCAAAATAAATTCCTTAGTATTGTCAGGTAATTTCAAAATCGGTGCCCCAGAAAAGAAAGTTTTAATTATGTCCAGTGCTTCTTGACATTCCTCCGTCCACACTATATTGTTAGGTTTTCCTTTCTTTGTTAGATTTGTTAGTGGTTCAATTATTTCTGAAAAATTTGCGATAAATTTTCTATAAAAGTTGCATAGCCCCAAAAGGCTTCTAATTTGCTTCTTTGTCTTTGGTACCTTAATGTCCAATTTTTTTGATACAGTTTCTTCAAATGGTGTAATGTACTCATTTTTAATCTTATACCCCAAAAATGAAATTTCACTTAGGCCAATTTTTATCTTTGTTGGTTTTAATGTTAAATTGTTTTCTTTCATAATTTTAAAAACCTCTCCAAGGCTTTGTATATGCTCATCCCATTGCTCACTAAAAATGCATATATCATCTAAATAACAAATTGTGTCTCTTCTATGGCTGAATAATTTGGCCATCGTTCTGTTAAACGTGGCTGGAGCATTTACCAAGCCAAAGCTCATCACATTCCATTGATATATGCCCAAAAGTGTCTTAAATGCCGATAATGGTTTAGCTTCTTGTTTTAGAGGTACTTGCCAGTATCCTCTTGACAGATCCAACGTGCTAAAAATCTTTGCATTTTTTAGCTTAGTAAACATTTCTTCTGCTTGTGGCATTGGAAATGGATCAAATTGTGTGACCTTATTCAACTGTTGATAATCCACACACAATCTTAAGTTGCCACACTTTTTTTTAACAAGCACGACTGGTGCAGCCTATGGTAAACTGGATGGTTCTATCACTCCCAGTGTTAGTAGCTCATCAATTTCCTTCTGTAATGTTTCTCTATGGTGTAATGGGATCGTATATTGTGACAGTTTATTCGGTACTTTGACAGTTAACTTGATATCATGTTCTATAATACTTGTTTTTCCAGGTAAATCTGTAAAAATATTCTTATACTCCTCAATTAGTGTCTTGATTTCTTTAGCTTTATCAAGAGAAACTCCATCCTCCGTGACATCCTTCCACGTGTGCCTACTTTCTGTTGCCACTGTCTCTATTGGTCTAAACCTTTCCTCTGTCTCCATTTCTTCCGACACACAGGCACTCATTGTCATTGACTCATCTTTACTCCTTTCTTCACTTCTTTGTCTTGGTCTGAACTCTTTAAACAAATCTACATGAAATATTTTGAGCTTCGAATCAATGTCTATTTCATAATCCACATCGCTAATTTTCCTTGTTATTTTGTACGGTCCCAGCCATTTTGTGAACAGTACATTATTCTTATCCTTGAGTAAGACTAAAACATCTTGTCCTACCTCTAATTCCGTCATTTTTCTATGTTTATTCACCCTGTAACGCGTTAATTCATTTTTCTCTAGTACCTGTCTACCCGCTTCTTCACATACCTTTATAACCTGATTTCTAGTTTCTGTTACAATATCATAACTGTCATTAGTTCCTACATGTTCATGAGAGATTATCAAATCTTTCAATATTGTCATTGGACCTCGCGGATTTCCTCCATAAATCATTTGAAATGGTGAAAACCCTGTTGTTTCATTACGACTTTCTCTGTATGCAAATAGTATTGACGGAATAGCCATAAACCTCTTTGGGTTTATCATCCACTACTTTAGATAATGCTTTCTTTAGCGTACCATTAAAGCGTTCGCAAATACCATTGCTCTGTGGGTGGTAAGGGACTGTAAACCTTTGCTGAATCCCAAACATGTTCAAGAATGTTGTAGTCAGCTGACAGTTGAATTGAGTGCCCCTATCTGATAATATTTCTTTGGGAAATCAAAATCTTGTAAATAACGTATATAATGCTTGTGCTATGTCTCTGGCTTCAATTCTTTTGAGTGGAATAGCCTCTGGCCATCTTGAGCACACGTCTATCACAGTTAAAATATAACGGTGACCCCTATTCGAAACTACTGGCATTGGACCAATCAAATCAATCGCAATTTTACTAAATGGTCTATCTGCTATATCCACCTTTTGTAATGGTGCTTTTATTTTTCTTGCCCCTTTTATTTGGCATAGTCTGCACGAAGTCACATAGTTTTTGATGTCCTTACTAATAGATGGCCAATAGAAATCCTTGAATATTCTTTGTTTCGTTTTATGTATTCCCATATGTCCTGCGTGTGCTACATCGTGCCCGTTTTCCATAATACGCTGCCTGAATTCTCTAGGTACCACAAGCTGGATTATTGTTTCCCCATGCCATTCAATCTCTCTAACAAGAGCTCCTCTTTCTATAAAGAATCTTCCTCCTCTACCTCCTTTCTGAGCCATCTTCAACCAATTTTCGGTTTATTCCAACAATAGTGCTCCCAGTGTCCCTTATCGTTCTTGCAGCCTTATTTCCTACAAATGTTTGAAAACAGTCTAGACTTCCCGAACTCGACAATAACGACAAACTTTGATCTCTTCTATTTCTTCCGCTGTCATATCTTCCCTGTCTGTTTCCTTGATATCGCCCTCTGTAGCTATTATACTGGCCTTGTCTACTATCTATTTGGTTCCTTCCTTGTCCTCTAAACCTATTCTGTCCTTCATATCTAAATCTTCTATTGTTGCTATAACTGTCTTGTGTTTCTCTAGCTCTATTAAATGCTACTATTTATTCAATATCGCTACCTCTGTTTAACTTTTTTTTCAGGATGTGCCACTTTGTAAGCACTTATTAATTTTACAATCTCAACTACAGATTTTGGCTTTCTCTCCAGCAGGAATATTTTTAGTTTGTCCTGACTCTCATAAATGACTTTATCCAGCATAAGAAATACCTTTAGTCCATCAAACGTCTTCTCTATTTTTGATGACTCTGTCCAATTGTCAAAGTAGCTATTCATCTTGTCTAAAAATGTTTGGGGATCCTCGTTGGTTTCAATGGTGCAATTAACATATTGTTGACGATATTGTTGCCTCAGTTTTTCCAAATGTTCGTAGTAATTGCTCCTTTACTATTTGGTAATTATTCTGATTCATGCAGATCTTTGACGGTACCTCCGCTGCAAATGACTTCGATAACAAAAATGTCCATTTATCTTCAGGAAAAACTAATTCTTTCATTTCGATTTCAAACTTCTTTAAGAAAATTTCTATGTCTATTTTATTCTCATCAAACATTTTACCTTTATATTTTGCCAATTTATTTCCAGACACGTCATTTTTCTTTCCAGTACCTTAAACTTTAGCTTTTCCTTTTTTTTTTCCAACTTTTCTTTCTCTATGGCTAACCTTTCTTTCTCCATAGCTAGCTTCTCTTTCTCAATTTCTTTATCCGTAACTAATTTCTCTTTAGTGATAGCCAACTTCTCTTTCTCTATTTCTTTATCCATTGCTAATTTATCTTTGTCAATAGTTAACTTCTCTTTCTCTCTTTCTTTTTCCATGGCTAACTTCTCTTTCTCTATTTCCTTTTCCATGACTAACTTCTCTTTCTCTCTTTCTTTTTCCATGGCTAACTTCTCTTTCTCTATTTCCTTTTCCATGACTAACTTCTCTTTCTCTATTTCCTTTTCCTTGACTAGTTTCTCTCTTTCTATTAATCTTTCTTGTACATATTTTCTCAGCTCTGCTCCTTCTAATTCCAATAGTCTCCCTTCTTCTTTCAAAGCAACTATCTCAGCTTTATCCGCCATTTGTAATTTTTCTTTATAGAGTTATCTGACCATATCCATTAAATATATTTGATTCTCATATACTTAATGCCTGGGCCCAACAATGTTCATATCTAAATGTAATGTAATGAACCAAACGTTTAATGTTATTCCAATACAAATATGTATCTACTTCCCGGAATACTCTTCTTCCTGCTGGTATAACTTTCAATGGTAGTGTATATTCTCTGCCGGTGATATGAATCTTTCGTTGTTTGTCTATATGCCGTAGTCAGTGTATATCCGTTGGTCCTAAATGCGCACTGTTCTCCACCGTAGTCAAAATTCACTAGTGTTGCCCACAGTAGTGCTAATAATCGTACAAATTTCCATCAATATTGAATGTTAAAGGTTATTGTTGAGAACTATGACCAGCCAGAATAATGAACATGTACTTCAGCAGCCACTGACATGATTTTTTTTTAAATTATTATTTTTTCAATAAATTCATAGCACATTCAAATACAGTGGGTACTCCCTGACGTTTTCACATTGGTGAATGTAGAGAATGGACGTCATAATAATTATAATGATATAAATCTAAATTTACATGTTAATCCAATGGATTAATTCAGCAATAATGTTTTTAGTTAATTTTCAACTAAGGGTTTATGTTTACCAGTGAGTCTAGTACATAGCTTTAGAGATTTAGATGACGCTAACTCTCCCAATCTTAATAGATCTAGAGATCTAGAGATTTTGTTGCACTTTGTAGTACTAGTAATATCTCAGTAGACAGAAATTAGATACCGATATACCGCAGGTCTTGCCTTTTCCGTTGGGCGCCACTTGTTACGACACAAGACTCTTTGAAAAAATAATACACTCTCAGGTTATTACTCTATAAATACTTTAATATTACAACAAGTTATGTAAATACGAACATTTCATTTCTCTTCCTGTCAATTTCTCCCGGCTTCCCCTTTTCAACATCACTTCCATTCATTACACAAATTCGCACCATTATTCATGCACACCGTGCTGCGCTACGACCGTAACAACTACCAACCGCCTTTACTTTTCCCCAACCAATGTCAGGTACCCATTAGAGCTGGGTGGACTCAGAGGCGCCCAAATATCCAAAGTTGAAAATTCCAGTCTTCATCAGGATTCGAACCCGGGACCCCCTGTTCAGAAGCCATGCGCGTTACCGCTCAGCTAACGCGCCTCTCCTGGCCTAACTGAAGTCTTATAATTGATGTAATTGTTTTGAAAAGGCTCAATCTCTTACTCGAATGTTCAAAAAAAAAATAAAAAAATGTAACGCATAAAAAAATGTTAACGAAAATGAAGTTTTTAAGATTAGTATTCGTTTAATTTAGGTCTAACTTATAATGCATACTAATTAGCTTTTTCTCTTTAAAAAACTGCTTGCATAACTTATTTCAAAAATGAAATTTTTCGCTTTCAGAAAAGAAAAAAAGTTGCCGTTGCATCAGAACTTTGAATGGTCTAAAATAATTTTTTTTCTAGTTTACGAGATCTAAACGGGACAGACGGACAGACATTTCGCACAAATTAATAGCGTCTTTTCCCCAGATTTTATCTTCCTGCAAGAGACCAACACACAGTTAGAGTACAAGGCCAAAAAAGCAGTCTCTCTTATGGGCCTCCGGGAGGGTTATTTTAGTTTTGGTAGAAAGCCACGAGGGACAGCCAATTTACAAACATCCAATAGGTTTTCAACCAGACACTCATATCAAGACAATAGCGGGAGGATAGTAATAATTAGGACAAGCACACAAAAACACACATACACGTTAGTCAACATTTATGCACCCGCTCAGAAAAAAGAGAAACACGAGTTTTTTGGAATGCTAAGTGACATTCTACACACTCACTACGCAGGAGAAAATTTGATAGTAGGGGGTGTTTTAAATTACATTGATTCCCAATTAGACAAGCAAAACACAAACACAGAGGGTCCTGCTCCTCATGTAACAATTAAAACGCATGACTATTTGGGGTTAGTAGATGCCTATAGAGAAGTAGAGGTCACGGGCCGGGTCACCACGTTCAGGGACAAGGCACACCAAATAGAAACACGGATAGATAGAGTGTATGTGCCAAGGGCGTGCGAAACAAAATGTGTAACACATCTCGTAGAGACGTTACAATATACAGACCACAAAGGAGTCTTAGTGGAACTGCTGAACCCAAAAGTAGAAAAGAAAAAACAAAAAACACCGATCTGGAAACTTAACAACGACCTTCTAAATGACCAGCTCTATTTAAAAACAATCGCAAACCTCCTCAAAAATATAATACATGACTCAAACACACCCCATTTCAAAGTCGCTGGGCTCCATTAATAAAGTGCAGTGAATAGCATGGAAGTCATCTGCCGAAATTTTTTAAAAGACTAAATGTGGCTAAACAAAGCTGGCTTAGACGGATTTTAGGAGTCAGTTATAGAGATCGGGTCTCAATCCTAAGCCGAACTGGGAGTCGACCACTTAGTAAGGTTGTCACAGAGTGATGCATATAACCCGAACTGGGAGTCGACCACTTAGTAAGGTTTTCACAGAGTGATGCATCTAAGCCGAACTGGGAGTCGACCATTTAGTAAGGTTGTAACAGAGTGATGCATCTAAGCCGAACTGGGAGTCGACCACTTAGTAAGGTTGTAACAGAGTAATGCATCTAAGCCGAACTGGGAGTCGACCACTTAGTAAGGTTGTCACAGAGTGATGCATCTAAGCCGAACTGGGAGTCGACCACTTAGTAAGGTTGTCACAGAGTGATGCATCTAAGCCGAACTGGCAGTCGACCACTTAGTAAGGTTGTCACAGAGTGATGCATCTAAGCCGAACTGGGAGTCGACCACTTAGTAAGGTTGTCACAGAGTAATGCATCTAAGCCGAACTGGGAGTCGACCACTTAGTAAGGTTGTCACAGAGTGATGCATCTAAGCCGAACTGGGAGTCGACCACTTAGTAAGGTTGTCACAGAGTGATGCATCTAAGCCGAACTGGGAGTCGACCACTTAGTAAGGTTGTCACAGAGTGATGCATCTAAGCTCAACTTGGAGTCGACCACTTAGTGAGGTTGTCACAGAGTGATGCATCTTAGCCGAACTGGGAGTCGACCACTTAGTAAGGTTGTAACAGAGTGATGCATCTAAGCTGAACTGGGAGTAGACCACTTAGTAGGGTTGTCAAAGAGTGATGCATCTAAGCCGAACTGGGAGTCGACCACTTAGTAAGGTTTTCACAGAGTGATGCATATAACCCGAACTGGGAGTCGACCACTTAGTAAGGTTTTCACAGAGTGATGCATCTAAGCCGAACTGGGAGTCGACCATTTAGTAACGTTGTAACAGAGTGATGCATCTAAGCCGAACTGGGAGTTGACCACTTAGTAAGGTTGTCACAGAGTGATGCATCTAAGCCGAACTGGCAGTCGACCACTTAGTAAGGTTGTCACAGAATGATGCATCTAAGCCGAACTGGGAGTCGACCACTTAGTAGGGTTGTAACAGAGTGATGCATCTAAGCCGAACTGGGAATCGACCACTTAGTAAGGTTTTCACAGAGTGATGCATCTAAGCCTAACTGGGAGTCGACCACTTAGTAAGGTTGTCACAGAGTGATGCATCTAAGCCGAAATGAGAGTCGACCACTTAGTAAGGTTGTCACAGAGTGATGCATATAAGCCGAACTGGGAGTCGACCACTTAGTAAGGTTTTCACAGAGTGATGCATCTAAGCCGAACTGGGAGTCGACCACTTAGTAAGGTTGTCACAGAGTGATGCATCTAAGCCGAATTGGGAGTCGACCACTTAGTGAGGTTGTCACAGAGTGATGCATCTAAGCCGAACTGGCAGTCGACCACTTAGTAAGGTTGTCACAGAATGATGCATCTAAGCCGAACTGGGAGTCGACCACTTAGTAAGGTTGTCACAGAGTGATGCATCTAAGCCGAACTGGGAGTCGACCACTTAGTAAGGTTGTCACAAAGTGATGCACTTAAGCCGAACTGGGAGTCGACTACTTAGTGAGGTTGTCATGCATCTAAGCCGAACTGGGAGTCGACCACTTAGGTTGTCACAGAGTGATGCATCTAAGCCCAACTGGGAGTCGACCATTTAGTAAGGTTGTCACAGAGTGATGCATCTAAGCTGAACTGGGAGTCGACCACTTACTAAGGTTGTCACAAAGTGATGCACTTAAGCCGAACTGGGAGTCGACCACTTAGTGAGGTTGTCATGCATCTAAGCCGAACTGGGAGTCGACCACTTAGTAAGGTTGTCACGGAGTGATGCATCTAAGCCGAACTGGGAGTCGATCACTTAGTAAGGTTGTAACAGAGTGATGCATCTAAACCGAACTGGGCGTCGACCACTTAGTAGGGTTGTCAAAGAGTGATGCATCTAAGCCGAACTGGGAGTCGACCACTTAGTAAAATTGTCACAGAGTGATGCATCTAAGCCGAACTTGGAGTCAACCACTTAGTAAGGTTGTCACAGAGTGATGCATCTAAGCCGAACTGGGAGTCGACCATTTAGTAAGGTTGTCACAGAGTGATGCATATAACCCGAACTGGGAGTCGACCATTTAGTAAGGTTGTCACAGAGTGATGCATATAACCCGAACTGGGAGTCGACCACTTAGTAAGGTTTTCACAGATGGATGCATATAACCCGAACTGGGAGTCGACCACTTAGTAAGGTTTTCACAGAGTGATGCATCTAAGCCGAACTGGGAGTCGACCATTTAGTAAGGTTGTAACAGAGTGATGCATCTAAGCCGAACTGGGAGTTGACCACTTAGTAAGGTTGTCACAGAGTGATGCATCTAAGCCGAACTGGCAGTCGACCACTTAGTAAGGTTGTCACAGAATGATGCATCTTAGCCGAACTGGGAGTCGACCACTTAGTAAGGTTGTCACAGAGTGATGCATCTAAGCCGAACTGGGAGTCGACCACTTAGTAAGGTTGTCACAAAGTGATGCACTTAAGCCGAACTGGGAGTCGACCACTTAGTAAGGTTGTCATGCATCTAAGCCGAACTGGGAGTCGACCACTTAGTAAGGTTGTCACAGAGTGATGCATCTAAGCCGAACTGGGAGTCGACCATTTAGTAAGGTTCTAACAGAGTGATGCATCTAAGCCGAACTGGGAGTCGACCACTTAGTAAGGTTGTCACAGAGTGATGCATCTAAGCCGAACTGGGAGTCGACCACTTAGTAAGGTTGTCACAGAGTGATGCATCTAAGCCGAACTGGGAGTCGACCACTTAGTAAGGTTGTCACAAAGTGATGCACTTAAGCCGAACTGGGAGTCGACCACTTAGTGAGGTTGTCATGCATCTAAGCCGAACTGGGAGTCGACCACTTAGTAAGGTTGTCACAGAGTGATGCATCTAAGCCGAACTGGGAGTCGACCACTTAGTAAGGTTGTCAAAGAGTGATGCATCTAACCCGAACTGGGAGTCGACCACTTAGTAAGGTTGTCACAGAGTGATGCATCTAAGCAGTACTGGCAGTCGACCACTTAGTAAGGTTGTCACAGAGTATCTAAGCAGAACTGGGAGCCGACCACTTAGTAAGGTTGTCACAGAGTGATGCATCTAAGCCGAACTGGGAGTTGACCACTTAGTAAGGTTCTCACAGAGTATCTAAGCCGAACTGGGAGCCGACCAATTAGTGAGGTTGTCACAGAGTGATGCATCTAAGCCGAACTGGGAGTTGACCACTTAGTAAGGTTGTCACAGAGTGATGCATCTAAGCCGAACTGGGAGTCGACCACTTAGTAAGGTTGTCACAGAGTGATGCATCTAAGCCGAACTGGGAGTCGACCACTTAGTAGGGTTGTAACAGAGTGATGCATCTAAGCCGAACTGGGAATCGACCACTTAGTAAGGTTTTCACAGAGTGATGCATCTAAGCCTAACTGTGAGTCGACCACTTAGTAAGGTTGTCACAGAGTGATGCATCTAAGCCGAACTGGGAGTCGACCACTTAGTAAGGTTGTCACAGAGTGATGCATATAAGCCGAACTGGGAGTCGACCACTTAGTAAGGTTTTCACAGAGTGATGCATCTAAGCCGAACTGGGAGTCGACCACATAGTAAGGTTGTCACAAAGTGATGCACTTAAGCCGAACTGGGAGTCGACCACTTAGTGAGGTTGTCATGCATCTAAGCCGAACTGGGAGTCGACCACTTAGTAAGGTTGTCACAGAGTGATGCATCTAAGCCGAACTGGGAGTCGACCACTTAGTAAGGTTGTCACAGAGTGATGCATCTAAGCAGTACTGGCAGTCGACCACTTAGTAAGGTTGTCACAGAGTATCTATGCAGAACTGGGAGCCGACCACTTAGTAAGGTTGTCACAGAGTGATGCATCTAAGCCGAACTGGGAGTTGACCACTTAGTAAGGTTCTCACAGAGTATCTAAGCCGAACTGGGAGCCGACCAATTAGTGAGGTTGTCACAGAGTGATGCATCTAAGCCGAACTGGGAGTCGACCACTTAGTAAGGTTGTAACAGAGTGATGCATCTAAGCCGAACTGGGAGTCGACCACTTAGTAAGGTTGTCACAGAGTGATGCATCTAAGCCGAACTGGCAGTCGACCACTTAGTAAGGTTGTCACAGAGTGATGCATCTAAGCCGAACTGGGAGTCGACCACTTAGTAAGGTTGTCACAGAGTGATGCATCTAAGCCGAACTAGGAGTCGACCACTTAATAAGGTTGTAACAGAGTGATGCATCTAAGCCGAACTGGGAGTCAACCACTTAGTAAGGTTGTCACAGAGTGATGCATCTAAGCAGAACTGGGAGTCGACCATTTAGTAAGGTTGTAACAGAGTGATGCATCTAAGCCGAACTGGGACTCGACCACTTAGTAAGGTTGTCACAGAGTGATGCATCTAAGCCGAACTGGGAGTCGACCACTTAGTAAGGTTGTCACAAAGTTATGCACTTAAGCCGAACTGGGAGTCGACCACTTAGTGAGGTTGTCATGCATCTAAGCCGAACTGGGAGTCAACCACTTAGTAAGGTTGTCACAGAGTGATGCATCTAAGCCGAACTGGGAGTCGACCACTTAGTAAGGTTGTCACAGAGTGATGCATGTAAGCAGAACTGGCAGTCGAAAACTTAGTAAGGTTGTCACAGAGTGATGCATCTAAGCCGAACTGGGAGTCGACCACTTAGTAAGGTTGTCACAGAGTATCTAAGCCGAACTGGGAGCCGACCAATTAGTGAGGTTGTCACAGAGTGATGCATCTAAGCCGAACTGGGAGTCGACCACTTAGTAAGGTTGTAACAGAGTGATGCATGTAAGCAGAACTGGCAGTCGAAAACTTAGTAAGGTTGTCACAGAGTGATGCATCTAAGCCGAACTGGGAGTCGACCACTTAGTAAGGTTGTCACAGAGTATCTAAGCCGAACTGGGAGCCGACCACTTAGTAAGTTTGTCACAGAGTGATGCATCTAAGCAGAACTGGGAGTCGACCACTAAGTAAGGTTGTAACAGAGTGATGCATCTAAGCAGAACTGGGAGTCGACCACTTAGTAAAGTTGTAACAGAGTGATGCATCTAAGCAGAACTGGGAGTCGACCACTTAGTAAGGTTGTCACAGAGTGATGCATCTAAGCCGAACTGGGAGTTGACTACTTAGTAAGGTTCTCACAGAGTATCTAAGCCGAACTGGGAGCCGACCAATTAGTGAGGTTGTCACAGAGTGATGCATCTAAGCCGAACTGGGAGTCGACCACTTAGTAAGGTTCTCACAGAGTATCTAAGCCGAACTGGGAGCCGACCAATTAGTGAGGTTGTCACAGAGTGATGCATCTAAGCCGAACTGAGAGTCGACCACTTAGTAAGGTTGTCACAGAGTAATGCATCTAAGCCGAACTGGGAGTTGACCACTTAGTAAGGTTGTCACAGAGTGATGCATCTAAGCCGAACTGGGAGTCGACCACTTAGTAAGGTTGTCACAGAGTGATGCATCTAAGCCTAACTGGGAGTCGACCACTTAGTAAGGTTGTCACAGAGTAATGCATCTAAGCCGAACTGGGAGTTGACAACTTAGTAAGGTTGTCACAGAGTGATGCATCTAAGCCGAACTGGGAGTCGACCATTTTGTAAGGTTGTAAATGAGTGATGCATCTAAGCCGAACTGGGAGTCGACCACTTAGTAAGGTTGTCACAGAGTGATGCATCTAAGCCGAAAATGGGAGTCGACCACTTAGTAAGGTTGTCACAGAGTGATGCATCTAAGCCGAACTGGGAGTCGACCATTTAGTAAGGTTGTAACAGAGTGATGCATCTAAGCCGAACTGGGAGTCGACCACTTAGTAAGGTTGTCACAGAGTGATGCATCTAAGCCGAACTGGGAGTCGACCACTTAGTAAGGTTGTCACAAAGTTATGCACTTAAGCCGAACTGGGAGTCGACCACTTAGTGAGGTTGTCATGCATCTAAGCCGAACTGGGAGTCGACCACTTAGTAAGGTTGTCACAGAGTGATGCATCTAAGCCGAACTGGGAGTCGACCACTTAGTAAGGTTGTAACAGAGTGATGCATTTAAGCAGAACTGGCAGTCGAAAACTTAGTAAGGTTGTCACAGAGTGATGCATCTAAGCCGAACTGGGAGTTGACCACTTAGTAAGGTTCTCACAGAGTATCTAAGCCGAACTGGGAGCCGACCAATTAGTGAGGTTGTCACAGAGTGATGCATCTAAGCCGAACTGGGAGTCGACCACTTAGTAAGGTTGTAACAGAGTGATGCATCTAAGCCGAACTGGGAGTAGACCACTTAGTGAGGTTGTCAAAGAGTGATGCATCTAAGCCGAACTGGGAGTCGAACACTTAGTAAGGTTTTCACAGAGTGATGCATCTAAGCAGAACTGGCAGTCGAAAACTTAGTAAGTTTGTCACAGAGTGATGCATCTAAGCCGAACTGGGATTCGACCACTTAGTAAGGTTGTCACAGAGTATCTAAGCCGAACTGGGAGCCGACCACTTAGTAAGGTTGTCACAGAGTGATGCATCTAAGCCGAACTGGGAGTTGACCACTTAGTAAGGTTGTCACAGAGTGATGCATCTAAGCCGAACTGGGAGTCGACCACTTAGTAAGGTTGTCACAGAGTAATGCATCTAAGCCGAACTGGGAGTTGACCACTAAGTAAGGTTGACACAGAGTGATGCATCTAAGCCGAACTGGGATTCGACCACTTAGTAAGGTTGTCACAGAGTGATGCATCTAAGCCGAACTGGGAGTCGACCACTTAGTAAGGTTGTCACAGAGTAATGCATCTAAGCCGAACTGGGAGTTGACCACTTAGTAAGGTTGTCACAGAGTGATGCATCTAAGCCGAACTGGGAGTCGACCACTTAGTAAGGTTGTCACAGAGTGATGCATCTAAGCCGAACTGGGAGTCGACCACTTAGTAAGGTTGTAACAAAGTGATGCATCTAAGCAGAACTGGCAGTCGAAAACTTAGTAAGGTTGTCACAGAGTGATGCATCTAAGCCGAACTGGGAGTCGACCACTTAGTAAGGTTGTCACAGAGTATCTAAGCCGAACTGGGAGCCGACCACTTAGTAAGGTTGTCACAGAGTGATGCATCTAAGCCGAACTGGGAGTTGACCACTTAGTAAGGTTCTCACAGAGTATCTAAGCCGAACTGGGAGCCGACCAATTAGTGAGGTTGTCACAGAGTGATGCATCTAAGCCGAACTGGGAGTCGACCACTTAGTAAGGTTGTAACAGAGTGATGCATGTAAGCAGAACTGGCAGTCGAAAACTTAGTAAGGTTGTCACAGAGTGATGCATCTAAGCCGAACTGGGAGTCGACCACTTAGTAAGGTTGTCACAGAGTATCTAAGCCGAACTGGGAGCCGACCACTTAGTAAGTTTGTCACAGAGTGATGCATCTAAGCAGAACTGGGAGTCGACCACTAAGTAAGGTTGTAACAGAGTGATGCATCTAAGCAGAACTGGGAGTCGACCACTTAGTAAAGTTGTAACAGAGTGATGCATCTAAGCAGAACTGGGAGTCGACCACTTAGTAAGGTTGTCACAGAGTGATGCATCTAAGCCGAACTGGGAGTTGACTACTTAGTAAGGTTCTCACAGAGTATCTAAGCCGAACTGGGAGCCGACCAATTAGTGAGGTTGTCACAGAGTGATGCATCTAAGCCGAACTGGGAGTCGACCACTTAGTAAGGTTGTCACAGAGTAATGCATCTAAGCCGAACTGGGAGTTGACCACTTAGTAAGGTTGTCACAGAGTGATGCATCTAAGCCGAACTGGGAGTCGACCACTTAGTAAGGGTGTCACAGAGTGATGCATCTAAGCCGAACTGGGAGTCGACCACTTAGTAAGGTTGTAACAAAGTGATGCATCTAAGCAGAACTGGCAGTCGAAAACTTAGTAAGGTTGTCACAGAGTGATGCATCTAAGCCGAACTGGGAGTCGACCACTTAGTAAGGTTGTCACAGAGCATCTAAGCCGAACTGGGAGCCGACCACTTAGTAAGGTTGTCACAGAGTGATGCATCTAAGCCGAACTGGGAGTTGACCACTTAGTAAGGTTCTCACAGAGTATCTAAGCCGAACTGGGAGCCGACCAATTAGTGAGGTTGTCACAGAGTGATGCATCTAAGCCGAACTGGGAGTCGACCACTTAGTAAGGTTGTCACAGAGTGATGCATCTAAGCAGAACTGGCAGTCGAAAACTTAGTAAGGTTGTCACAGAGTGATGCATCTAAGCCGAACTGGGAGTTGACCACTTAGTAAGGTTGTCACAGAGTATCTAAGCCGAACTGGGAGCCGACCACTTAGTAAGGTTGTCACAGAGTGATGCATCTAAGCAGAACTGGGAGTCGACCACTAAGTAAGGTTGTAACAGAGTGATGCATCTAAGCAGAACTGGGAGTCGACCACTTAGTAAGGTTGTAACAGAGTGATGCATCTAAGCAGAACTGGGAGTCGACCACTTAGTAAGGTTGTAACAAAGTGATGCATCTAAGCAGAACTGGCAGTCGAAAACTTAGTAAGGTTGTCACAGAGTGATGCATCTAAGCCGAACTGGGAGTCGACCACTTAGTAAGGTTGTAACAGAGTGATGCATCTAAGCCGAACTGGGAGTAGACCACTTATTGAGGTTGTCAAAGAGTGATGCATCTAAGCCGAACTGGGAGTCGACCACTTAGTAAGGTTGTCACAGAGTGATGCATCTAAGCCGAACTGGCAGTCGACCACTTAGTAAGGTTGTCACAGAGTGATGCATCTAAGCCGAACTGAGAGTCGACCACTTAGTAAGGTTGTCACAGAGTGATGCATCTAAGCCGAACTGGGAGTCGACCACTTAGTAAGGTTGTAACAGAGTGATGCATCTAAGCCGATCTAGGAGTCAACCACTTAGTAAGGTTCTCACAGAGTATCTAAGCCGAACTGGGAGCCGACCAATTAGTGAGGTTGTCACAGAGTGATGCATCTAAGCCGAACTGGGAGTCGACCACTTAGTAAGGTTGTCACAGAGTAATGCATCTAAGCCGAACTGGGAGTTGAACACTTAGTAAGGTTGTCACAGAGTGATGCATCTAAGCCGAACTGGGAGTCGACCACTTAGTAAGGTTGTCACAGAGTGATGCATCTAAGCCGAACTGGGAGTCGACCACTTAGTAAGGTTGTCACAGAGTAATGCATCTAAGCCGAACTGGGAGTTGACCACTTAGTAAGGTTGTCACAGAGTGATGCATCTAAGCCGAACTGGGAGTCGACCATTTAGTAAGGTTGTAACAGAGTGATGCATCTAAGCCGAACTGGGAGTCGACCACTTAGTAAGGTTGTAACAGAGTGATGCATCTAAGCCGAAATGGGAGTCGACCACTTAGTAAGGTTGTCACAAAGGGATGCACTTAAGCCGAACTGGGAGTCGACCACTTAGTGAGGTTGTCATGCATCTAAGCCGAACTGGGAGTCAACCACTTAGTAAGGTTGTCACAGAGTGATGCATCTAAGCCGAACTGGGAGTCGACCACTTAGTAAGGTTGTCACAGAGTGATGCATCTAAGCCGAACTGGGAGTAGACCACTTAGTGAGGTTGTCAAAGAGTGATGCATCTAAGCCGAACTGGGAGTCGACCACTTAGTAAGGTTTTCACAGAGTGATGCATCTAAGCAGAACTGGCAGTCGAAAACTTAGTAAGTTTGTCACAGAGTGATGCATCTAAGCCGAACTGGGATTCGACCACTTAGTAAGGTTGTCACAGAGTATCTAAGCCGAACTGGGAGCCGACCACTTAGTAAGGTTGTCACAGAGTGATGCATCTAAGCCGAAATGGGAGTCGACCACTTAGTAAGGTTGTCACAAAGGGATGCACTTAAGCCGAACTGGGAGTCGACCACTTAGTGAGGTTGTCATGCATCTAAGCCGAACTGGGAGTCAACCACTTAGTAAGGTTGTCACAGAGTGATGCATCTAAGCCGAACTGGGAGTCGACCACTTAGTAAGGTTGTCACAGAGTGATGCATCTAAGCCGAACTGGGAGCCGACCACTTAGTAAGGTTGTCACAGAGTGATGCATCTAAGCCGAAATGGGAGTCGACCACTTAGTAAGGTTGTCACAAAGGGATGCACTTAAGCCGAACTGGGAGTCGACCACTTAGTGAGGTTGTCATGCATCTAAGCCGAACTGGGAGTCAACCACTTAGTAAGGTTGTCACAGAGTGATGCATCTAAGCCGAACTGGGAGTCGACCACTTAGTAAGGTTGTCACAGAGTGATGCATCTAAGCCGAACTGGGAGTCGATTACTTAGTAAGGTTGTAACAGAGTGATGCATCTAAGCAGAACTGGCAGTCGAAAACTTAGTAAGGTTGTCACAGAGTGATGCATCTAAGCCGAACTGGGAGTTGACCACTTAGTAAGGTTCTCACAGAGTATCTAAGCCGAACTGGAAGCCGACCAATTAGTGAGGTTGTCACAGAGTGATGCATCTAAGCCGAACTGGGAGTCGACCACTAAGTAAGGTTGTAACAGAGTGATGCATCTAAGCCGAACTGGGAGTAGACCACTTAGTGAGGTTGTCAAAGAGTGATGCATCTAAGCCGAACTGGGAGTCGACCACTTAGTAAGGTTTTCACAGAGTGATGCATCTAAGCAGAACTGGCAGTCGAAAACTTAGTAAGTTTGTCACAGAGTGATGCATCTAAGCCGAACTGGGATTCGACCACTTAGTAAGGTTGTCACAGAGTATCTAAGCCGAACTGGGAGCCGACCACTTAGTAAGGTTGTCACAGAGTGATGCATCTAAGCCGAACTGGGAGTTGACCACTTAGTAAGGTTGTCACAGAGTATCTAAGCCGAACTGGGAGCCGACCAATTAGTGAGGTTGTCACAGAGTGATGCATCTAAGCCGAACTGGCAGTTGACCACTTAGTAAAGTTGTCTTAGAGTGATGCATCTAAGCCGAACTGGGAATCGACCACTTAGTAAGGTTGTCACAGAGTGATGCATCTAAGCCGAACTGGGAGTTGACCACTTAGTAGGGTTGTAACAGAGTGATGCATCTAAGCCGAACTGGGAATCGACCTTTAGTAAGGTTGTCACAGAGTGATGCATCTAAGCCTAACTGGGAGTCGACCACTTAGTAAGGTTGTCACAGAGTGATGCATTTAAGCCGAACTGGGAGTCGACCACTTAGTAAGGTTGTCACAGAGTGATGCATATAAGCCGAACTGGGAGTCGACCACTTAGTAAGGTTTTCACAGAGTGATGCATCTAAGCCGAACTGGGAGTCGACCACTTAGTAAGGTTGTCACAGAGTGATGCATCTAAGCCGAACTGGGAGTCGACCACTTAGTAAGGTTGTCACAGAGTGATGCATCTAAGCCGAACTGGCAGTCGACCACTTAGTAAGGTTGTCACAGAGTGATGCATCTAAGCCGAACTGAGAGTCGACCACTTAGTAAGGTTGTCACAGAGTGATGCATCTAAGCCGAACTGGGAGTCGACCACTTAGTAAGGTTGTAACAGAGTGATGCATCTAAGCCGAACTAGGAGTCAACCACTTAGTAAGGTTCTTACAGAGTATCTAAGCCGAACTGGGAGCCGACCAATTAGTGAGGTTGTCACAGAGTGATGCATCTAAGCCGAACTGGGAGTCGACCACTTAGTAAGGTTGTCACAGAGTAATGCATCTAAGCCGAACTGGGAGTTGACCACTTAGTAAGGTTGTCACAGAGTGATGCATCTAAGCCGAACTGGGAGTCGACCACTTAGAAAGGTTGTCACAGAGTGATGCATCTAAGCCGAACTGGGAGTCGACCACTTAGTAAGGTTGTCACAGAGTAATGCATCTAAGCCGAACTGGGAGTTGACCACTTAGTAAGGTTGTCACAGAGTGATGCATCTAAGCCGAACTGGGAGTCGACCATTTAGTAAGGTTGTAACAGAGTGATGCATCTAAGCCGAACTGGGAGTCGACCACTTAGTAAGGTTGTCACAGAGTGATGCATCTAAGCCGAAATGGGAGTCGACCACTTAGTAAGGTTTTCACAAAGGGATGAACTTAAGCCGAACTGGGAGTCGACCACTTAGTGAGGTTGTCACAGAGTGATGCACTTAAGCCGAACTGGGAGTCGACCATTTAGTGAGGTTGTCATGCATCTAAGCCGAACTGGGAGTCGACCACTTAGTAAGGTTGTCACAGAGTATCTAAGCCGAACTGGGAGCCGACCAATTAGTGAGGTTGTCACAGAGTGATGCATCTAAGCCGAACTGGCAGTTGACCACTTAGTAAGGTTGTCACAGAGTGATGCATCTAAGCCGAACTGGGAGTCGACCACTTAGTAAGGTTGTCACAGAGTGATGCATCTAAGCCGAACTGGGAGTCGACCACTTAGTAGGGTTGTAACAGAGTGATGCATCTAAGCCGAACTGGGAATCGACCTTTAGTAAGGTTTTCACAGAGTGATGCATCTAAGCCTAACTGGGAGTCGACCACTTAGTAAGGTTGTCACAGAGTGATGCATCTAAGCCGAACTGGGAGTCGACCACTTAGTAAGGTTGTCACAGAGTGATGCATATAAGCCGAACTGGGAGTCGACCACTTAGTAAGATTTTCACAGAGTGATGCATCTAAGCCGAACTGGGAGTCGACCACTTAGTAAGGTTGTCACAGAGTGATGCATCTAAGCCGAACTGGGAGTCGACCACTTAGTGAGGTTGTCACAGAGTGATGCATCTAAGCCGAACTGGGAGTCGACCACTTAGTAAGGTTGTCACAGAGTGATGCATCTAAGCCGAACTGGGAGTCGACCACTTAGTAAGGTTGTCACAGAGTAATGCATCTAAGCCGAACTGGGAGTTGACCACTTAGTAAGGTTGTCACAGAGTGATGCATCTAAGCCGAACTGGGAGTCGACCACTTAGTAAGGTTGTCACAGAGTGATTCATCTAAGCCGAATTGGGAGTCGACCACTTAGTAAGGTTGTCACAGAGTGATGCATCTAAGCCGAACTGGGAGTCGACCACTTAGTAAGGTTCTCACAGAGTATCTAAGCCGAACTGGGAGCCGACCAATTAGTGAGGTTGTCACAGAGTGATGCATCTAAGCCGAACTGGGAGTCGACCACTTAGTAAGGTTGTAACAGAGTGATGCATCTAAGCAGAACTGGCAGTCGAAAACTTAGTAAGATTGTCACAGAGTAATGCATCTAAGCCGAACTGGGAGTCGACCACTTAGTAAGGTTGTCACATAGTATCTAAGCCGAACTGGGAGCCGACCACTTAGTAAGGTTGTCACAGAGTGATATATCTAAGCAGAACTGGGAGTAGACCACTAAGTAAGGTTGTAACAGAGTGATGCATCTAAGCAGAACTGGGAGTCGACCACTTAGTAAGGTTGTAACAGAGTGATGCATCTAAGCAGAACTGGGAGTCGACCACTTAGTAAGGTTGTCACAGAGTGATGCATCTAAGCCGAACTGAGAGTTGACCACTTAGTAAGGTTCTCACAGAGTATCTAAGCCGAACTGGGAGCCGACCAATTAGTGAGGTTGTCACAGAGTGATGCATCTAAGCCGAACTGGGAGTCGACCACTTAGTAAGGTTGTCACAGAGTAATGCATCTAAGCCGAACTGGGAGTTGACCACTTAGTAAGGTTGTCACAGAGTGATGCATCTAAGCCGAACTGGGAGTCGACCACTTAGTAAGGTTGTCACAGAGTGATGCATCTAAGCCGAACTGGGAGTCGACCACTTAGTAAGGTTGTAACAAAGTGATGCATCTAAGCAGAACTGGCAGTCGAAAACTTAGTAAGGTTGTCACAGAGTGATGCATCTAAGCCGAACTGGGAGTCGACCACTTAGTAAGGTTGTCACAGAGTATTTAAGCCGAACTGGGAGCCGACCACTTAGTAAGGTTGTCACAGAGTGATGCATCTAAGCCGAACTGGGAGTTGACCACTTAGTAAGGTTCTCACAGAGTATCTATGCCGAACTGGGAGCCGACCAATTAGTGAGGTTGTCACAGAGTGATGCATCTAAGTCGAACTGGGAGTCGACCACTTAGTAAGGTTGTAACAGAGTGATGCATCTAAGCAGAACTGGCAGTCGAAAACTTAGTAAGGTTGTCACAGAGTGATGCATCTAAGCCGAACTGGGAGTCGACCACTTAGTAAGGTTGTCACAGAGTATCTAAGCCGAACATGGAGCCGACCACTTAGTAAGGTTGTCACAGAGTGATGCATCTAAGCAGAACTGGGAGTCGACCACTAAGTAAGGTTGTAACAGAGTGATGCATCTAAGCAGAACTGGGAGTCGACCACTTAGTAAGGTTGTAACAGAGTGATGCATCTAAGCAGAACTGGGAGTCGACCACTTAGTAAGGTTGTCACAGAGTGATGCATCTAAGCACGGAGGCGGCCATAACTCTCGCGGCGGCCCTGTGTATATATATATATATATATATATATATATATATATATATATATATATATATATATATATATATATATATATATATATATATATATATATTATATTATTTTTCCAGATTTTTGGTTCTTAGACTTAGCTGGACATTGTTCCAAAAGTGCCATATTTTTTAAATCCATTTTTTGTAGGCCATTCCATGTTTTCCTTTCATATTCGCATCGTTGTTGTATCCCTATGAATCAACTAAGAACGAAACACTAGGAACAATTTCGTATAGACGTGCCTTCAGACATCTGACCAGGGGCGGACTGGGTATCAAAATCGGCCCGGCATTTCCATATAAACCGGCCCACAAATGGCATGTCATATATTTTCTATTTTCGGTTTGGGGGGGGGATTTTTACCCCACTCTACAATTTATATATATATATATATATATATGTATGTATGTGTGTGTGTGTGTGTGTGTGTTTGTGTGTGTGTGTGTGTCTGTGTGTGTGTGTGTGTGTTTGTAATTAATCTTCATTACATTCTGATATTTGATTCTTTCAAAGTTTTTTCTACAGTAGAATACTATCTTTCTATAATTAGTGGAAAGACAGTACACACCACCAAAAGGCAGCAAAGGAGTCCGGGGGAGCGCTTCGCCCCGTAACCAAGCATTATTTCCGTTATTTTAAGCTTTAAAAATGCATATTCTGAGGTATATACAGTGCAATTAACCTGCTACTTTTTCGCTAAAAAAATTCAAAACCCAAATCTGCTATTCACTGGAGTCCAGCTTTAGTTTTTGTATTGGAGGGGGAAGGGAAATCACAAAACCCCTTTTGGCTACGCTCATGAAATTTGGTGACTGTAGTTTGCTTAAGTTGGCTGCACTGGGGCAGTAAGTAAAGTTTCCCTTTCAGACAATGAGGTCTGAGGCAAGTGATGGTTTGAAGACCCTTCCCTCCTGGCTACGCCCATGTGTTATATAATAGGTGTAAGCCTAATTCTTTACAAAATATATAAAGTTTGATATCGCATCGAAAACTGGATGTATGCATTCGTAGGATTATATAATGTATTCTATTTATACATGTATGTAGTCTGAAAACTATAAACAATACAATAGCACCCTAATGAGTTTGAAGCTTTTTGGTATCACTTATAGATTACAGACTGTGACAAGTCAAAAACTCGCTGTCAGAGTCACTCAAAATTATCACAGCATTAATTATTATTTTCCATTATTTATTTATTTTATTTTAATTATTTGTCCATCCTACCCCTAAATCATTCACCCGCGCCACCTTTTCCTCTCCAGGCTAGACTTAGTTGACCACCTTGGAGATAGCTAAGGCGCGTCCTTTCATTTATCTGCCCTTGATCGGGGAAAGGTAGACACACAATCTCTTTTGTCTTGCCCGCCGGATGTCTGAAGGACGGTCGCGGTTGACCCCACCTTGGTTTGAATGCAAGCTAATCCTTCTCCCCCACCCATCTCTCACCTCTCTCTTTGATCTAAGAGATTACCCTGGTCAACGCACCGCGTGATACTCCAAGGTGCGGCTCAAGTCTACTCCACCCACGTGTAAGATAATGCTAAGCCTAGGACATTTCCTGTGTCCGCCCACATTTCCCAGGCATATATAAAGTAAACCAACTCAAATCAGACTCTCTTTCATTTTTCATTCGAGCTGATCTATCGAGTCTGGACTATATCACTTATTCTCTCTCCTAGAGGAATACCTGGTGGTAAGCCGAACTTAATCACAAGTTTCATCTTAATTACTTTTGTGCTATTTCCATTGGATATCATCATGTGTATTTTGCTTAGTTCATTTATATTTAATTAGTGCATTGTGTATTTCTCACTGGCGTAAGTAGAAAACATAAACATGTCCTATGTATTTATTTATGTATTGCATTAATCTATTAATGCTACGTTGCTCAATTGATCGTTGATGCAACCATGTATATATTTGTACATCTTAGTCTACTTCCTTTATCTCGGTTGACCGCCTTGATAATTTTACTAGCGCACTGATACTGCGTTTAGAGAAGATATATGAATTCTCTCCCCTTTACTCATTTTACTCTAAGGAGAATTGCGCCGCTTGAAGGGACATTCAAGCACGCTCCATTGTTCTCGACCCACGGTCATATGTAAACAATCATCTGGGTCGCTGACCATCGCCCAATTCAACCCCCCCCCCTTTTTCTTTCTCTATCCACCTGTGTTGTTTATTTGAGACTATTATTTCCCCTTCTATGTACATTCTCATATTATTATTTCCCCTTTTATGTACATTTCTATATTGCTACTATCAGCCATCTATTATTCCAAACCCCCTTTGTCATCTTCTCCCAATTATGCTCTAAAGCAATTTTACCAATCTGACGAATGCACCTCAGTCGAGGGCATTGATAAGATGCATGAGAGACATGTCCTAACTTGTCTTTGTTTATCCGCAGCCTCCCTCAGGTGTCTGCCTATTTATGTGCTGAGTGCTATCCAGCACTGCACTGTCCTACTGAGACCTGCCTATTTGCCTACTGGCCTATCTATGTGCTTAGTGCTAATCAGCGCTGCACTTGCCTAGTTGCTATCAAGAATCACCTATTGCCTATTTATTTGCTGTTGCGGTTCAGTGTCTACACGACACTACTCAACTCTACTACTTGGCGCTATCGGCATTGCCCGCCTATTCGACAGCCCACCTGTCAAGCTATTAGGTGCGACGTCCCTATGGGCTCAGGTCTGTGTGAGACGTCATAGCTACGCCAATCCTCTGCAACTCACTGGACATATCCTGTCAACTACGCTGCCCACGGCAGATCCGCTCTGCCCGCAGTAACCTTGTGCCCACGGTAGCCGGCCACTCGCCCTACTGTGCCCACTACAGATAATAGATTTTGGGGATTGAGACTCCACAAGAACTATATCGCCGGCGTCCCTCTATCCGCTAGAGCGCCACCTCCAGCTGCAGAACCTCAAGCCAGGACACAGCCAGCTGCGACATCAACAGGAATACCAGCTAAGTCAGAGGACAAAGTGACATACTCTCTTATTATGTGCAAGAGTGATGATTAAACATAGGATATACTAGAGATAGATGCAAACCCTCCCCCTTTTCATTATTATATGTATATTTATGTAAATAAATATCCTTTATTTTAACTTTTGTATCTATCTTTCATTGCTTTGTCTCGTTGCGTGTCTGCTCCCGATTCACATGCTGATAAGTGGGGGTGTGATTGCTTTCAAAAATAATCATCCCCTAGACATAAAACGTGCCAAACACACGTCACATTTCCCCACCTGTCACATTTTGGCGAGCCCGTCCGTGGATTTAACCCATTAGTACAGCAGGCACGAACAGGCAGCAATAACTAAATTCCATATCAATATTTTTCTAAAAATATTTATAAGTATCATCACTTCGCATTATCAAGAGTGTCACTTCTGTCATATTTTTCATTTATTTATTATTATTGCATTTCATGTGTAATATTTTCTTGCAGGAACTTTGTGATTAACATAGGCAGACACCACATTCCTTTTGCACTCTTTCCTATAACCAGCGACTCACTTTCACTAACCCACTTTCTTTAATTTTAGCTCAATCCCATTATCCATTCTATCGGCCCCTCCACCATCCTAGTACCTCTCATTACCCACCCCTCATCATTATGGCCAGCGGCACACGCTCGAAAGCGGACTCTGACATGAAGCAGAAATTAGCTGAATTGAAGGATTTCGCAGCCACCATATTTGACGATGAGGCAGAACGGAAGGAATATGTGAGAGCACAATTTGAGGCGTTTAGAAGACAGGAAGACGAAAAGGAAGAAAGAAGATTAGCAAGGGAGCATGAACTAGCGATGAAGGAAAAGGATAATGATATAGCTATTGCTAAAGAAAGGGAAAGAAAGGAAGCTGAAATAGCCATTGCTAAAGAGAAGGAAAGAAAGGAAGCTGAAATAGCCATAGCCAAAGAAAAAGAAATCACAGCGAGAGAAAAGATAGCCGCGGACAAAGAGAACGAGGCCGCCCGACAGGCTTCTTCCGAGTCACGCCCGGCTAGCCCAGCATCCATTCAAAGTTCCTTGAACGGTCTACCCCACATGCCAATGGAGCACTTCGACGACAAGACAGAGAACATCGAAGTTTATCTTGTCCGTTTTGAGGAAGTAGCACGCTTTTACGGTCTGCCAGAGGAGAAATGGTGCTTCCGGCTATCCCAATGCCTCCGAGGCAAAGCCTACGAGGTTTACTCCAAACTTCCCTCCGGCCAGCGAGAGGACTACACAGCCCTCAAACAGGCGCTACTCGTCCAGTTCGAGTTGACCGCCGAGGCCTACCACAAAAAGTTCAGAAGTTCCCGCCTCGAACGCAGAGAGACCTACGGCAACCTCTGCGAGAGGCTGGACAAGTACCTTATCAGGTGGCACGCTCTCAGCCAATTGCCAGAGACTTTTGATGGCCTAGCATGCCTCGTACTCTCTGAGCCTTTGTATCTTGCTGCTGTCACTTTTTTTTAAAGTTGTCAGCATTGAATTATTTTTTTTCTTTGGTCGCGACCAGACCGGCCCATTTGGTACCGGCCCACCGGGCATTTGCCCGTTTGCCCATATAGCCAGTCCGCCCCTGCATCTGACATTTTGGTTCTTTGTGATCAACATTCAGACTACTCAGTGTACTCACTTATGCTCCTAAATAAACTGATCTCGTTCTGACTACTCACTTAGGCTCCTAAATAAACTGATCTCGTTCTGACTACTCACTTATGCTCCTAAATAAACTGATCTCGTTCTGACTACTCGCTTATGCTCCTAAATAAACTGATCTCGTTCTGACTACTCGCTTATGCTCCTAAATAAACTGATCTCGTTCTGACTACTCACTTATGCTCCTAAATAAACTGATCTCGTTCTGACTACTCGCTTATGCTCCCGTATCTTTGGCGATGAATTAATAACTGATGAACTTCGTCTGTTTATAACAATGAATAGTGTAAATGATCGCTTAATATTTTTCTTGAGTTTAGTACAAAGTAAATAATCTAAAGTACAAGTCACTTATACAATGACTTGCGTCACTTATACAATGACTTGAAATAAAACACAGTAAGGCAGTGTTTCTCACATTCCAGGGTGACGACTCCCCAGATAACAACATTTTCGTTCGAGCCCCCTTTAGAAGCTGGTGCACAGAGGAGCAATGTAGGCTTCCACAGTGAGGCCCTTGAGTTTTTTTTTAACAATGTAATAAAAAAGAAAAGAAACTTAGTCACAATTTTTAGATTTTATTTTTCATTTCCATTAATTTATTACACTGTATAGAATCCAAATTAACGTCATGAAATTTCACTAAAACGTTATTTTTTGTTGTTTTTTTTTTGGGTGGAAATTAGTGTTGCCTACACCCCATTTTTAGGCGTTGTAAAAAGTTCTTCCCGGAGGTAGAATTGAGATGCGACAGGTTTCCGCTCAAGACGGCAAGGGGTCTGAAAATTTATTTTTTTTTGGGTCTAGTTTCCAAAATAGTTTCTTATGTACGAATACCGTTTATATTTTCAAAGGATAATGGAATAATTGGAATTTATATAAAATATTTAAATAATTTTTTCTTTAACTATTTTTTTTAAAAGTAACATGGGAACAATGATTTGGCCGCCCCCTTAAGTCGGCCGCCTGCGTGCAATGCACACATTGCACAATAGGTAGCGGCGGCCCTGTATAGGCCTATATATATATATATATATATATATATATATATATATATATATATATATATATATATATATATATATATATATATAAACGAAAAGCGTCCTCGCAATATCGACCATTTCAATTCACTTCCTCTAGTCGCTGATCTCTCTCTTGAGACTGAATTTGCAAGTCTTTAAATACTACTTCTTGTCCCCTTCTAGCCACATCTAAATTAGTTTTAAAGCTTACGGAAAAACCATCATCGTTTTAAATAAACAACATAGGCTACAATCATGATCTTGTCCTCTTTAGAGGTCGGACGGTGTAGACTTTATGCAATAGCTACTTTATGTTACGTGACAATATGTAAGTCAAATGTATTTTTTGTTAAGTAAAATAATGTGTGAAAATGATGATCAAGACAATGTTAATTAACAAACCTATTAGAAAGTTTCCTTTTATTGATTAATATACATAAACTCTTTGATATAAACTAATTATATGATATGTCTGTAGCTATCTTTCAATTCTTATTTTACTAATTCTTTACCCAAGACTTATTTCCCCTTAGCTTAGTACATTTTTCTCTAAATCAGGGGTGGGCAACCTTTTTGTATCGAGGGCCGCATTAAAAAAAAGTTTTGGAATTGCGGGCCGCATATATATATATATATATATATATATATATATATATATTTATATATATATATCTTAGAAATAAACGCTAGCTAAGTGTGTAGACTATTTATTAATTCATATTTACACTGTATTATAGTCACGTTTCTTTCTTTCTTTCTTTTTTCACACTCCGCGTTGAAAAATTACAATTACAATAAGAGTTTGCAATTTTTGAAACTAATTTTACGATTTTTTTTTTTTTAATTGCTGTTGACTTTTTATATTACAATATCCCCACAAATATACAGTTGTACTTAATGTGCAGTATTTTACTTTTTACACTAGTGCATAATGTTCCAGATCTGTGAAAATAGCTTACAAGTTGATACCCCTGTGATAGCTGTCAAATTACAGTCAGTTAACATTGTCTAGTGATTATACTTGTTTGGTTTCCACAAATAAATGTTTGCTCACTGAATGAGACAATAATATATGTTCCGGAAGTTGAATGTCGGGACGAGCGAAACATGCCCTTGTGGAGCATCACCAGAGAATGCTGACCATGCCCTTCAAGGTTGCATACTAAATCAAGACACCCGAAAAGGACTCTCCAAAGATAATTCGGAGAACTGCCTGATCCGGAAATCACTGCGAGGTTTATCTCAGATATAGGATTACTGATCTGAACCCTTCAACATGTAAAATGAGAACGAAGAAGAAGAAGAACAGATGTATGTGTACCCAAATAGTGTGAACAGCAGCAAAGTTTTTTTAAGTGTGGAAATACAACTTCTGGCATCCATAAGACTCCCGTGGTTGTACTGACTGGAGCTTCTCTTTGCTTGGAGTTATGTCCTCTGGAGCGAATCAGCTTCTGCGATAAATGTTGAGCTGATGGTATTGAAAACTGGTTCTTGACGTCTAAAATTTGCTTTTATAAATAGCACAATAAAAGAATCTTAATAAGTGTTGTACTTTTAATTATTTCACTAAAAATTGTTTCACCTTTCAGCAAAGGAAAATGACAAAAACTATTTTCTTTTGCTTGCCTGTAGAAATGGGAAAGCCTTGTTTGAAAAGATTTAACATGCATTTATATTTCATATGTAAACAACCAATCGCAACAGTAGTAATTAAAAACATGAAATCTGTCTTCCACTCTTCATTAGAAATATTGGTAACAAAGTCACAGTCATTGTCCTTCAAGTAACGTAACAATTTTATCCTTGAGATTTTATATCTCCTTTGCCTTCCCCTTGTTACGCTAGCATGTAGCCCGCGGGTCGTAATTTGCCCACCCCTGCTCTAAATATCTATCTATATATAGATCTATATAATTCTCTTCAAGGCTCAACAGTTTGGACACCGAGAAGTAAAGAAAAGATCACTCTTTTATTTCTACAAGTCGGACTAGAGTTCACCCACGAAAAAATAATAGTGTGTGTGGGGGGGGGGGGACAAGTAGTATTCAGCTGTCACTAAATGGCAGGGCCGGACTTAGCCATTTTGACCAAGAAGTCATAGAAAGATCACACTTTTATTTCTGCAAGTCGGACTAGAGTTACCCCACGTATTTTTAGCAGCGAAAAAAAGGAGGATAGAGGGGATAACAAGTAATCTACTCCATATTCCCCAGTCACTAAATAGCAGGGCCTGATTTAGCCATTGTGGGGCCTTGTGCCAAACGGATTTCGCGGGGCCAAGTTTGGGAAGGGATACGGATAAGCAGTGAAAATTAAGAGTTTGTATGAGAAAATAAATTCGTCTTTGCATTTTATTCATTCTTTACAACGTACAGAATTACTTTGCGTGTCGCAAAGTCATACAGTATATCATAATAATTCTATTTCCTACATAGATCACGCTCAATAGCAAGAATTACCAAATGCTTCAATCAATCTAAGCGAATTGTTGAACTCAATTAATTCTTCATTAGTTTGAGGCACGATAAGCTTCTTTCACCAGATTCCACAATTACGGCTAATGCATAATGCCGTTTTTTTATCGCGCGTAGGATTCGCGTTTTCCGTATTAAATGACACCCCAAAATGACAATTTTTTGTCTATATATTTCAGGAGATTTGTATGAGTTTTCAAAAGATTTTAATAATTTCCGGAGATTTCCTGGACTTTTTCGTATATTTTGCAATTTCAGAAGATTTCCAGGAACTTCTGGTAAATTAAGAGGCCGCCGGAAATGTGTTATAAGTTATAAAATGGTTTAATTTAATAATTTACACCTAGAATTAGCGCGGGTTTTATGAAAGTGCGGGGCCCACTGCGGCCGCATAGGTTGCAGTGGCCTTAGGCCGGCCCTGCAAAATAGCGGCGTATGCTACGCCGTGGGTCGACTAGTTTTATATAAAGAAAATTAATTACGTCTAATAGATTTTTTAAATTAATTTTTGTGTTATCATCGAACATGAGCTTGTATGAACATTTTTTTAACGAATCTAAATAATACACAATCTTAGAGAGGAAGTGGAGATGGATTGGTCACACCCTTAGAAAAGATACCAGCAACAGAGCTAGGCAGGCCATAGAGTGGAACCCCCAGGGAACAAGACGCAGAGGAAGACCAAAAAGAACATGGCGACGCAGTGTACTTGAAGAAGCAGAGAAGACCGAGAAGAGCTGGGACACCGTCAAAAAGCTAGCAAGAGACCGTGGAGAGTGGCGTGTTTATGTCGAGGCCCTATGTTCCATGAGGAACTCAAAGGAATGATGATGATGATGATGAAATAATACACAAGAAACATACAGAGCCACTACGAGCCAATATAAGCGTTGTAATATTTTTAGCATGACAAGAGCTGTGGTGAGATGGAAAGAGCTCGAGATTTGAATGCCATAGAAGGCTGGACCCATGGGCGTAGCCAGGGGGGGGGGGTTGGGGTTCAAACCCCCCCCCCCCCGAAATGAAATCCCCCCGGGGGGGGGGGGGAGTCGGAATTTAGTGACTGATTTTTTGCTTTGATTTTGTTTATTTTAGGTGAGATTTTAATACTAAACCATCACTTGCCCCAGCACAACCAAAGGGGTTTTGAGTTTAAAACCCCCTACCAGGGGGGTTCGAGTTTAAAAACCCCTACTAGGGGTTTTGAGTTTAAAACCCCCTACCAGGAGTTTTGAGTTTTAAACCCCCTACCTGCGTTTTTGCAGTTAACTCCCCCTCTTCTATAAAACAAAACAAGAAAAATGCAAAATCCCTAAATTTCAAGAGCACAGTTAAGGGAGATTTTGATTTTAAAACCCCCTCTAAAATTTACTTTTTAATATAAAAAAGCTAATTACGCACTCAAAATGTTATGAGCGTAGCTAAATGGGTTTTGACTCAGTTTTGAGTTTAAACCCCACTTCAGCGGGGTTTGAAGGTAAAAAATACCTCTTTAATAATAAAAACAAAGCAAATTATACACTAAAAATGTTATGAGTGTAGTCTAAGGGGTTTTGAGTTTAAACTCCCCTCCAGTGGAGTTTGAAGCTAAAAAGTACCTCTTCAATATAAATAAAAGAAAATTACTCACACTAAAATCTATGAGCGTAGCCAATCCAATCGGGGGTTTTGAGTTTAAACCCTTCTTCTACAGATGGCTTTTTTTTTCCCAGTTCGGCATAGGATTTCCTTGATTTAAACCCGATCTCTATAACTGACTCCTAAAATCTGTCTTAGCCATCTTTGTTGAGCCACATTTAGTGTTTTTCAATTTCGGCAGATGACTATTCACTGCAGTTTATTAATGGAGCCCTGCCACTGGTAAAAATGTGTAACCTCACTTGAATACGCTCTTGGAATTAAGTGACTGTAGTTTGCTTTAGATTTTATATCGAAAAGAGAAGTTTTATCGTCAAAATCATCTAAAGGGGTTTTAAACTTTAAAAAAAAACGCCATCTGTAGAAGAGGGGTTTAAACTCAAAACCCTCGATTGGATTGGCTACGCTCAAATAATTTTAGTGCGTAATTTGCTTTTTTTTATATATATTGAAGAGGTCTTTTTTAGCATCAAACCCCTCTGAATGGGGGTTTAAACTCAAAACCCCTTTTGGCAACGCTCTCATAGCATTTTGAGTGAGTAATTTGCTTTTTTCTTACACTGAAGATTTTTTTTTAGCCTCAAACCCCCCTGGCGGGGGGTTTAAACTCAAAACCCCTTTGGCTACGCTCATAGATTTTAGAGTGAGTAATTTGCTTTTATTTACATTGAAGAGGTACTTTTTAGCTTCAAACTCCACTGGAGGGGAGTTTAAACTCAAAACCCCTTTGACTACACTTGTAACATTTTGAGTGTATAATTTGCTTTGTTTTTATTATTAAAGAGGTATTTTTTACCTTCGAATCCCGATGAAGTGGGGTTTAAACTCAAAACTACGCTCATAACATTTTGAGTGCGTAATTAGCTTTTTTTTATATTGAAGAGGGGGTTTATCGTAAATTTTGGAGGGGGTTTTAAAATCAAAATCTCCCTTAACTGTGCTCTTGGAATTAGGGGATTTTCGTTTGCATTTTTTTTTTGTTTTGTTTTATAGAAGAGGGGGAGTTAACTGCAAAAACCCCAAGTAGGGGGTTTTAAACTCAAAACCCCTGGAAGGGGTTTGTAAACTCGAACCCCCCTGGTAGGGGGGTTTAAACTCAAAACCCCCTGGTAGGGGGTTTTAAACTCAAAACCCCATTGGTTGTGCTGGGGCAAGTGATGGTTTAGTATTAAAATCTCACCTAAAATAAACAAAATCAAAGCAAAAAATCATTCACTAAATTCCGATCCCCCCCCCCCAGGGGGGGGATTTCATTTCGGGGGGGGGGTAACCCCCCCCCCTGGCTACGCTCTTGAGATCTACTATAAATAATTAGCAATATTTAATGAAACAACTCACAGGATGATACAACATTAGACCTACTATACAACAATAGACCTACTATACAACAATAGATCTACTATACAACAATAGATCTACTATACAACAATAGACCTACTATATAACAATAGACCTACTATACAACAATAGACCTACTATAAATAATTAAAAAAACGTCCACTTCGGTCTGTCATAACCAATATATAAAACAAGCAAAATAAAATTAATAGTTTAAAAAACAAAACTTATACAAAGGGAAGGACCTTAAAATCACTACCACATATCTCAATACTGCAGGAATTATCTCTTATTTGTTATATAGAACAAATTTAATTACTTATCATTAATTGATTAGCTATTTTGGTTATTTTTTATTAATTAATTCATGTATTGTCACCGACTATGAATAATTATGTACAATTTCAACTTGCTCCAAAAATTTGAAGTAGTAGAGGAAACGTGTAATAAGGGAAAATACTTCACATATACAGCCATCTCTCAATAAGTAGCATTTATTTCCCTTTTTCAACACCAAACAAAATAATTAATTGTCAATAAGTAATAATTTTTTTTTATTTATTCATGTTTTGTTAAGTACAACAAATAATTGTGTAAAGTTTCAACTTGATCCGAGAATGAATGTGGGAGAAATAAAGTGTACAAAAATTGTATAGTCAAACTTTATATTAAGGTTTGTTTTAAAAAAATATATAAATCATTGATCAAAGGGGAGTTACCGAATAAACGTTTCAAAATTCGTATTGTAGCAATTATCTGTTCTTTTTCTTTGTTATATGAGATTATCAGCTTCAAAGCGCCTTTCGGAATATTAGGATCGGCATTTGGTAACAAAATGAATCCCGGTGGAGTGCATTGGAACAGGAATTAAAATTGCCGAGAATGAAAGAAAGACCAATAAGTCGAAGAGGTCGTTTTTTCCTGTATGAAAGATTAAACTTAGCAGTGATGATAATAACATAATCCAGCAGGAGTAGGACTACATTACGCTCGATCTCTAGTCCGAGTGTCTGGGCCCTTGAAAGGTGTGAAATTTGCTTCTGTTTGACCCTCGGAACCAGCTCAGTATGAAACATTGAATTCTGAATTATCCCCATAACGGAGTTATTAACTATAGAAATAGCCTATACAATAAACGTTTAATAACTTTATATTTTTTGTATTTAAATTAAACTAAACTGAAATTGAAAAATTTGAAAAAAAAAATTTAAATAGAATGAGTGTCAAGAGAGAGAAAAAGCAGCAGTAGAACTTTAACATGATATTCTTAATAGGCTTTTAAGTTAATTTCAGTTTAGTTTAATTTAAATAAATTTTTCAAAGAAAAACTTTTGTCCGAATTTAAATAGAATAATAATTGTTATATCTTCTCATTTATCTGTCTCTTGACTTTCGATGTAGGGGTGCTGTGACAGTTCGCGTAAGCAAATCCATCCACTATTCCCTGTCAGCAGCTGTTCTTAGAAGGATATTTAAGTGTGTTACCTGTGCTGTTTGTTAGATAATATTGTTTCTTGCCTTGTGCAACACTCTTTTACTTTTGCAAATACACGAAACAAATCGGTTGGAGAGTTCAGCGTGAAAAGTGTGACGTCAGTGTGTTGGGGGCTGGAAGAATTGACGTGGCATAGAAGTATTTTATAATTAATTCTATATTCTTTCATAAATAAAGTGGAAATAAATTAAAGACGTTTTGTTCAATACATTTTCCTCTATCCTTTAATCATGGGACTGTCACTTTCATCGTTATTTAACCGCCTGTTTGGTAAAAAGAACATGAGAATTCTTATGGGTAAGTCACGACATAACGATAACTTCCTGTTACTAGATCTAGTCAGTCTAGTGTTAGTAAGGTAGTGTAAATGTTGGTGAGTTAGTGTTACAAGTTACAGACATTGACATTACAGGAATCTATAATCTTTATCTAGACTATAGATCTACTAGATCTAGTCTAGATGATTAGATCTAGATCTGTTTAGATCTAATCTAGATCTATATAAAAATATACTTAGATCTACTTATATTTATATATAGATCTATATCAACTATATGTCAGTATATCATACAATCATAGATAGTCATAGTAGATCTATATAAAGGATGGTTGTCGGACACCCGGGTTTCGTCTCGCATATCGGCCACCTCTATGTATTATTATTAAATCTTCTTTATTTGAATGTTTACTACCCAACTTCCGCATAAATATTGCGCATGGACTATTTTGTCACACTTCCGACACGTACAGCTCCCTTTTAGATCTATATTGAAATTGAAAGTAATTTTATCTGGAGTCAAATTAGACTACTGTAAAACTTAGCTTTTTTTCTCCCAAGGGGAAGAATGAGATAGGGTCTGGAGCTAAGACGATTTTTAAGCCCCTAGATGCATTAGCCAATTAAAACCCAGATATAATGCTTCTAAATAGACACTAGAAACAGATAAATTGTACAACCCAGACTCTCCTTTCCCACTTAAACATGTAAATAGGGGGGGGCCAACAAGTTTTACCTTTTCTGAATAAGAAAACATATCGTCATATGACGCTAGTCATCAAAGGGAAATAAGTTGACACAGTAAATATGGGGAAATAAACAAATTGTTATTGTTTTTTTTTTAAACATTTACAAGAATAATTTTGTTGTTTGTTAAAATAATATAGTACAAAATGTATATTTATGTTAAGTATGTGTTCTTGTGTGTGTTTGTTACATGTTTCACACAAAAAAATTCATAACATATTTATAAAAAAAAAGTTAATCATTAGTTAATGTGTTGTATGCAAAACGTATAACCATTTATTTTAAACCATTTAATATGCAACAAATATGTACAAATGTTATAGCACTTAGGTGCAGATCTTTATACAATAATAAATTGTATCAATGGGCAGCTGAAAAAAAAGTCACAATATATCCATATCATGTAGACCTCGAGTCTACAATTATTGATCGACCAGGTGCGCTAAATGGCCATTGTGTGAAACATCAACATTCTAAGAGATTGTCAAAATCAAAAGAGAGTATACTACATGAAGCCTCCCCCCCCCCCCCCCTTCCCCTGTCTCTTAAGCATACCATTACACGCTCTAAAAAAAAAGCAGGTGAGAGAGAGCAGGAGACTAGCAATTATCGGACTGGTACCAAAAAGGCTAGGTGAGACAGGCATGCACTGCGCTAGTGGAGCTGTGTTACGGGGGAAAAAAGAGTGCCCCGTAGGTAGACTAGAGAGAATACTCCTCCTCTTCTCCCCCGCAACAGAGGCGATTTTTTCCCCTAGCGCGACCAGCTAGGCTAGGCCCAAAGTTGTGACCATGGTGTGATGTCAGTTACAAGCCGAGAATGAAAGCGTGGAGCGTGAGAAAAGTGATAATATGGCTTGTGTCGTTGCGCTAATGTACAGAATAATAAAATTAAGGATGAGATGTCTTAATAATAACATGTTTAATATATAGAAGACATCTATTTCCTTTGAAGTGGCCGATAAATCCCGGCCAACAACTTTTACAGAGACAAAATCATGACGAAAACTGTAACGCATCAGAAAACCCAACCTACCCCTCTTCAGATCAGATCTAATTTTAACTATGCGTAGTGATAAATTACAAAATAGCTATTTTTATAGACAAAAGGATGACGAATTCATTGACACCATCAGTTTATTCATAGGTTAGACCATTACGGAGTTATGAATTTTGAAACTTAAAAATGGCCGGAGAATGGCTTAGTGTGTCCGACAACCATCCTTTACTCTATATGTCTATTCGATCTAGAATCTAGGAGTCGGACTAGGACACTAGGTCAATTTATTTTTTCCAGGACCTACAGTAAAGTGCAAAGTTCGAAAGCATTAAGCCCTCTGGCAGCAATTTTGAAGTTTGGATTTTTATAGCACCTTGTAACAGATGGTATCTCTGAATTCCTTGTCCTTGTTTCTATAGAAATAGATCTGATTTAATGTATCACTAGGCTTAGTTTAAATTAAATATGATGTCAAATAGCCTAAGAGGCGTAGGGTAGGTATCGCCAAGTGTACTTTACCTCGATCGGATTTTTCCCCAGCTAGTAAGCTCGAATGGGTTGATGGAAGGTTCGAACAGATTAAAGAAAATATATCTAAAAACAGTTTTAATATTTAATTTTCACTATAATGTCATTTTCTTTTTACTCCAACGCAAGAACACCTTCCATTGCACCATTTCCCTCCCTCCACAATTTCAAATAGTCTCTTTAAGCTGATGAGCCATCAGACTTCAAAATAGCCTTAAGCCCATTACCCATTTCCTTCACTACCGGGTAGTAAAAAAGAATAATTCGACACCTACTGAGTTTGCCTCACCATGAACTTAGCCTTGACAAGGAAAAGGAAATAGTATTTGTCGGAAGTGAAGAAAAAAGGTGCATGCGCAGTAGCAATATAGTAGTAATTTAGTAAACATTCAAATAAAGTTTTAGCAATAAAAAGTGAACCGTTTGAACCTCTATACTATACAAATCAGGGCTTTTCGAACTTCCCACTTTACTCTAGGTGTATATTCTATATTATATTATATTCTATACTAGATCTATATTTAACTATAATCTTGATTATTATTATCATATATAATATATAGATCTGTAATCTATATATATAGATCTAGATATAAGATGTATGCCTATGGGAAAAAAACGAGAAAAGTGGAGTAAAAAATGACTAAAAACTTGTTTTGAGATTACATTTTTATTTACACAGGTTGCACTTAGAAATAGATAAATGTTTTATTAATGAAATATAAGAGGCTTAAAGATGTGTTATTGACTACTTTAGACAATGGCATTTAAATGCTTAATGAGGATTTTTTTTTTAAAGTTAATTAGAGTCTATGTTTTTTGTTTTTTTTACTTATAATGAAAATATCACTTTTTTGTTTTCACTAAGACAGAAGTTAGGATAGAGTACAAATGTTAATTTTTTTTTCATATTAGATATCATGCCTGGCCATAATTCTATCGCTATAAGTCTTACGTGGTGCTTACAAAGTGGAAAATGCCACTTAACAAAGAAAATAATGGCCATGGAGTCGCCATGGAAGTTTTGGGGATAGTCTATATTACTCTATATGTAATAGAAAAATTTTGTGAACATAAAAATACATGTCAGGCTTTGTAAAGTATAATATTCTTCATATATATTCAAATAGTTTTTGTGTACTAAACACAGGAATTTTTAAGTGCATCTTAAAAAAATTGTTTCAGGCGATTTTGATCGCACTTGTTCAGAAATGGAGCTATTCTTGCCTAATAAACAAACAAAAAATTATGGGAATAATCCCTTTAACTTTAAAGCATAGGAGGTGCTGTGGCTGAAAGGTAAAGCGCTTAGCTTCTGAACCGGGGACCGGGGTTTGAATCCTGGTGAAGACTGGGATTTCCAATTTCAGGATCTTTGGGAGTCCACCCAGCTCTAATGGGTACCCGACACAAGTTGGGGAAAAGTAAAGATGGTTGGTCGTTGTGATGGCAACATGACACCCTCGTTAACCGTAGGCCACAGAAACAGATGACCTTTAAATCATCTGCCCTGTAGAGCACAAGGTCTGAAAGGGGAACTTTACTTTTTTTTTTTTTTTTTTTTTACTTTAAAGCATGTGTCACTGCTATAAATAGATATTGTAAAATTGCCTTATATATATATATATATATATATATATATATATATATATATATATATATATATATATATATATATATATATATATAAGGCGCAGGGAGGGTGAGGAGGTCAAAACCGCCACTATTATCCTCACATTTGGAACTAGGACACCGCCAGAGTATGTGAAGGCAGGATACCTACGAGTGAGGCCCTACATACCCTAACCCCATGAGGTGCTTCAAGTGCCAGGGTTATGGACACGGCGCGGCAGTCTGCAAGAGGAACACTGTGTGTGCCAGATGTGCTGGAGAGGGTCATGAGGACAAGGGCTGCACAGCCCAGTTCAAATGCCCAAACTGTCAAGCTGGCCACTCAGCCTACTCCAAGGACTGCCCTGTGTGGAAACAGGAGGTTGCCGTGCAGGAGTACAAGGCAAGAAACGGATGTACCTTTAGCCAGGCGAAATCGGCTGTACTGGTCCTACCCAAGGGCCAATTCGGCTTGACAAAGACCTACGCCTAGGCTTTTGCTAAGATAGGAAGATCCATAGCCACACAGACGGACACATTGACCCCACCACCCCCTCCTCCTCCTCCAACTCAGAAGAAAACACCGACAAAGAACACACCTCTGAAGAAACAAGAAAGCCCTGTTGTCATGCTAAAGAACAGGTTCTCTGTGCTCGCTGATGAGAGCATGGAGACTGAGCAGCATGTCAAAACCAATACTCCGGGAGAACCCGGAGACATCATGTCTGACACAGGTTCTCCTCAGAGAACCCAGCCAGACACCCCAACCTCTACCGAGTTAGAGGTTGACCAACTCCCTAAGGGGAGAAATCAAAGCGGAGAGGATGCCCGAGGTGAGAGAGGAGGAAATAACCTCCGCTCTAACCAGAGGGATCTCCCCTCTCCAGAGAGAAAGACTTCCCCCAAAAGGGGGTTGTCCTCCTCTCCATCCAAACCCAAGAATAAAAATACCAAGGTCACTGGAATAAAGGGAAACCCCTCTGGGGGCCTCCCAAGGCCAAATAGCTCCAAGTAGGTCATCTAGAATAAGCCATGGACTCCAGAATTGTACAGTGGAATTGTAGAGGCCTCAAGGCCAATTACGAGGAAATGCAGCTACTGATGGACTCTGAGACTCCTGTAGCTGTCTGCTTACAGGAAACATTTCTGAAAGATTGCATCAGCTTCCGAAGCTACTGTGCTTACAGCAAGAATGTTGAGGATGCAGAGAGAGCATCAGGTGGAGTCTGTATCCTTGTGAAGGATAGCATCCCCCATGAGAGGGTAGAACTACAGACCACACTACAGGCCGTAGCAGCTAGGATAACCCTTCACAAGGTTATCACTTGCTGCAGCCTCTATCTACCACCAGGTGCTCCATTAAACCGAACAGACATGGAGGACCTATTGAAACAACTCCCCCGGCCTTATTTAATCCTTGGGGATTTCAATGCCCATAACACCATGTGGGGATCCAACAATACCGACACAAGAGGTCGTATGCTGGAGGATATCTTCCTCCAACATGATTTATGCATACTTAATGATGCATCACCGACCTACTTGCACCCAGGAACTGGATCACTCACATGCATTGACCTCACCGTATGCGTCCCCGGACTTCTGGACGATTTTAAATGGTCAGTTAGCAATGATCTACGGGGAAGTGATCACTTCCCAATCATCATTACTAACAATCTCCCTTCATTGGGACGACCTCAGCGGTGGAAACTGAATAAGGCCGATTGGGAACAATTCCAAAAAAGATGCTCCGAGGATATCACAGAAAATATCCTCGATGAACAGAACCCAGCTGATACCTTTGCTAGCAAGCTACTAAGTATAGCCAGGAAAGTTGTACCACTAACCTATGCAAATCCAAAACGGCCTAGCAAACCATGGTTTGATACAGCTTGCAAAAGTGCTATTGGCGATAGGAAAAAACGACTGGCTGCATTTATAAAGAATCCTTCCCAGGAAAACCTAAAGCTATTCAGGATAGCTAGAGCAAAGGCTAGACAAACCATACGGTCAGCCAAAAGGAATTCCTGGAGAAGTTTTGTTGGCAGTCTGGATGCCAAAACTTCTGCTAGAGCGGTTTGGAAGGCAGTAAGGCGAATCAAAGGGAAAGAATCAAATGCAATAGGGCATTTGAAAAACCAAGGACGGACTGTCACGTCCCCCAGAGAAATAGCTGACTGCCTTGCATCCTCAATAGCAGAAAAATCATTCACTGCACACTACACACCAGAGTTCCAAAAAGTCAAAACCAGGGAGGAAAGACACCCCATTGATTTCAGGTCAGAGAACAATGAAGACTACAACAAACCGTTCTCGCTTGAGGAACTGAGGGAATCGCTGGACAAGTCACATGACACAGCGCCTGGAGAAGACGAAATCCATTACCAGTTCCTCAAGCACCTTCCCGAACCCTCATTGGCAGTCCTGCTAGGGGTCTATAACTGTGTGTGGCAAACAGGCGCTTTCCCAAACAGCTGGAGGAAAGCCACAGTTATACCGATACCTAAACCGGGAAGAGACGGCTGTGACCCAGCTAACTATCGACCAATAGCACTAACAAGCTGCATCTGCAAAACCATGGAAAGAATGATTAACAGTAGGCTGGTCTGGTACCTGGAGAGGAATAAAGTGATCTCAAACTACCAGTGCGGATTCCGGCAGGGGCGGACAACAACTGACCACCTGGTAAGGCTGGAAGCTTATATTAGAAATGCATTACTCAGAAGAGAACATCTAGTAGCTGTATTCTTCGATATAGAAAAGGCCTATGACACAACCTGGAAACATGGCATTCTACGTGACCTGGCACTTATGGGGCTTAAGGGACACCTCCCCCGTTTTGTGGAGGAATTCCTGAAAGATCGAAAATTTCAGGTTTGAGTGGGCAACTCCGCTTCTGACACTCATGACCAGGAAATGGGTGTACCCCAGGGCAGCATTCTGTCAGTCACCCTGTTCAACATTAAAATAAATAGCATCATAAATGCGCTGTCCCCTGGCATAGAGTGCTCTTTGTATGTTGATGACTTTGTCATTCTCACTTATGGGAAAAACATGAACACCTTAGAAAGAAAATTACAGTTATGTTTAAACAAAATTCAGGGTTGGGCAAACTATAATGGTTTCAAATTCTCAGACTCCAAAACAGTATGCATTTTTGTAATCTAAGGGGACTCCACCCAGACCCTGAACTATTTATACACAAAAAGAAGATCCCTGTCATGAAAACTACAAAATTTTTAGGCCTCACCTTAGATTCCAAATTTAATTTTCTCCCCCACATTAAGGAACTTAAGAAGAAATGCCAAAAGTCATTAAACATACTAAGAGTACTCAGCCATACGGATTGGGGAGCTGACAGAGATACCTTGCTGCTGCTCTAGACTACAGATCCATAATATATGGAGCAGCAAGGAAGTCGTACCTAAAAATACTGGAACCAATACAAAATGCTGCCCTGCGTCTCTGTCTCGGCGCCTTTCGTACATCACCTATCCCAAGTCTCCATGTGGAGGCAGGAGAACTCCCCATGGATATAAGAATGAAAAAGCTTGCAATGCAGTATATAGTCAAGCTAAAATCCAACCCCACGAACCCTGCTTTTGACTCCATATTTAACCCCACAGAGGTAGAATTATACAATCGAAGGCCTAACATCATACAGCCGTTGGGCCTTCGAATGAGAGAACCCATCCAAAATTTAACCCCACCCATTGACCAAATCTCTAAAATAGAAACCCCTCAGAACCCTCCTTGGCTAATGAATAAACCCAAATTAAATTTATCCCTCCTCAATTTCAAAAAAGAAAATACAGACCCAAGCATACTACAAGTCCACTTTAGGGAACTGCAGGAGAGCTACGGAGATTGTAGCACCATCTACACAGACGGATCCAAAATGGAGGGAAAGGTCACGTGTGCCTGCTCCTTTCGGAACAAAACAATCTCCCGTAGACTCCCCGATGGCTGCTCCATCTTTACGGCCGAATTGCACGCAATATTGCTTGCACTTATGGCCGTAAAAGCATCAGAAAGGAGGAAATTTATAATCTGCTCCGACTCCAAATCTGCATTGCAAGCTTTGGGGCGGATGAAGACTGACATCCCATTGGTACATAAGAGCCTGAAGCTGTTGGACCTAATAACAGCCGACCGTAGGGATGTCACCTTCATCTGGGTCCCCTCCCATGTTGGCATTGAGGGAAACGAAGCCGCAGACAGAGAAGGAAAGAGAGCCCTAAATCATGCGGTGTCAGGAACCCAAATTCCCTACTCGGACCTGAGACAAAGTATTGCCTCTGCCGCCTATCGAGAGTGGCAGAACCGATGGGAGGCTGAGACTCACAGTAAACTCAGGCAGATTGTGGCGGATGTCAGGTGGCGGCCCACATCTTAGGGTCTGACAAGGCGTGGTAGCACGACCATGTCCAGGATTGGCCACACCTACATCACGCACTCTTTTGTACTGAAGAGAGAGGAGCCCCCACTTTGTGAGTACTGTGACTCTCGCCTCACCGTGGAACATATCCTTGTTGATTGCCCCAGATACCAGGATGTCAGGGCGAAATATTTTAGAGTCACTAATTTAAATACACTATTTGATAATGTCGACCCTGGGAAGGTACTGGGCTTTATCCGGGAAGTGGGGCTATCTACGAAGATCTGATTTATGAATTTGTGAACATGCACTATTTACATTAGATTTTTACCAAATATTTAAATTTTTACTACCTTTACTATTTTAACTGTGAATAGACCTTGATTTTAATGATATGACTGTATAGAATCTGGCCCTTGTTGTTTAGAGAGAGAGGGATCCTTAGGGGACTGCAGGCACGACATGCCCAAAATTGTGCCGATGTGCCTCAAATCAAAAATCAAAATCAAATCAACCTTTTTATATATTATGCCTTTAAAAAATGATTTGCTTAGAAGATAAAACACATGTATACATTCAAATATACCCTAAAAAATCAGTCTATAATAGTAATTGATTTTTATATACTTTCAGTTGGTCTGGATGCTGCTGGAAAGACAACAATTTTATACAAGCTGAAATTGGGTGAGATCGTAACAACCATTCCAACAATAGGTAAACATGTTTTTGATCAAATTTTTATCATTGTGCTGGATGTTGATTAGTGTGAATTATCAAACTAAGCATCACTTCAATATAATGTCTAAAACCCATCAATGGTTATAATAAAATTTAAATAAAACGTAACATTTGTTTAAAAAAGGCATCATATTATGATTGTTATACTTCAACTGAAAATAGTTATGAAATGGATTAAGTGGTTTATAAGAAACAATCTATTGCATTGTTTTGTTTTCAAAATGTTTAGAGCTTTTCACAAATTAGTTATTTTACCACTATTTACTGTGATGTTTTATTAAACTATTTTTTTTTTCTCCTAGGTTTTAATGTGGAGTCAGTAGAATATAAAAATATCAGTTTTACAGTATGGGATGTAGGTGGTCAGGATAAAATTCGACCATTGTGGAGGCATTACTTTCAAAATACTCAGGTGATCTATTGTATTTACTTTAGCTTTCATTTTAATTTGAAGTTCTTTGCTTTGGCTAATAATAGAAAGAATACAAAATATCTTGATCCTATATAAAATTATATATTACTTTATAACAGTGATGCCCAGCTTATTATGCCATTTTAATTTTTTACTCTCGTGTCGCAAGCCACATGACCAAAAAGATACAAAAAAGAAATAATATGAATATTTAATTAAAACCATTTTTATAAGATAAGATAATTTTATTCATCCAATCAAATGGAAATTCAGTTTGACTACAATTGACAATATCACCGTAACTACTGTGCAATAGCAGTATAACTGAATTTCCATTTGATTGGATCAATAAATTATCTTATCTCTAACAACTCTTACAGCCAAATAATTTTCTAGTCTCTCTTTGGTAATTATTCTCATTCATATGTTTTTAAACTAGTACTTACATTAATTAATTGGATGCTTGAAGTTATCCACGGTCATCTGAATAACCTATGTACTGTTATGGATAGAAATGTTGGCGGGCTCTGGGTGGGGTTTGTAATCATGTGGCCCTGTGTAGCGATGGTGGGACCAAATAACTTTAATACTCATTTGAATGCTCTTTTTTAAGAGCAGGACAGCGAAAATGGATGTTAGATTAGTACCTGGTTGCTGCTGGGTTAGGATCAGTGGTTAAAGTCCTGCTTTGGTCTTGTCTATATTTCACCATATTTTCTTCACTTTTCTTAATAACCTTAGTGTGGAGTGGAAAATATCCAATCACCAAAAAATATTTGTCATCTCATCTTGCTAAAAACATACGTTATTTTATAATGAAAATAATTAATATGAATATGAAAGATTATAAAATTCTGTTGTATTCATTTGTAGGGTCTCATATTTGTGGTTGACAGTAATGACAGAGAGCGTTTAGCTGAATCAAAAGATGAGCTGACCAAAATGGTAATGAATGTTTTATACTGTTGTAAGCTGCTAAAATAATTACTTTAAAATTATTTTTAAAGTTACAGTTATTGTGAGCTAACAGTTAACAAATATACAAACTTTTGATTTGATTAGCTCCAGGAAGATGAATTGAGAGACGCTCTTCTTTTGGTGTTTGCCAATAAACAAGACCTTCCAAATGCAATGTCTTGTGCAGACATTACAACTGCTCTTGGTCTTCAAAATATGAGAAACAGAAAAGTAATTTTTTAACATTTAATACTTAAATAATATTTTGTTATTTGGGTGTATCAAGCTTTTTAATTTCATGTTCAGATTTTATTTGAATTAGTGTTATGATTTTAAGTAATCATTTTTCATGAAGACAATTATAATATTGAATAATTTGTTACTAATAACTTAATGTTGCTAAATAAAATAACTTCTAGCAGCATCTAGTCAATTTATGTTTCAAGTTTTATAAGCCCTGAATTGATTTTTAAATCATTGTAATCTTCTTGTTTTTAACATTCAGACAGTAAAAAAACAAAAATTGAAATAAGAATTTCATTGTCTATGTTTAACATTGAACATTTAAACTCTGAAACTCATTAATGGAATTTGACATAGAATGAAACATTTAAAGCATGCCTAGTGTACATGTCTTGTGTGATACAGCCTATAGGGCCCTATGCAATTCAATCGGCTCTATAAAACAAGATCTCACATAGAAACTTTAGAGAACAACTTTGATACAGTTTTCCAAGTTATTAGTCTAGTTTACATTTTTTTGTTTTACTAAGTACTCCTTCCCCCTTTTTTTTTTCTCTAAGAACTAGTCTTCAGTTACAGATGTAGTAATGAAATGTTTGTTTCAGTGGTACATCCAGGGAGCCACAGCAACCCAAGGCACTGGACTCTACGAAGGATTGGACTGGCTGTCCAGTGAACTCTCCAAGTGATCCTCATCTCATGTTTAGACAACACACCATCATTGACTGGGTTTTTATAAAGTTTCATCACCCTGAATCTTAATGTTGACAATTGTTTAGTCAAATCATCATGTTCTGACTGCCTTTGGCTTCTTGACATCTTAGAGTTAATTTTCTTCTATTTTATTTTTTAAAAAAAGACGTATACTTACATTTTTGTTTTCTGGGTCTGTTTTCTAACTTAGTAAGATCAGAGTGAATGTCAAAGTATTAGTTTGTAAAACTCCAGTTGTCAGGATTGATGTGGCAAGAAGTCTTATAGGAAAGCTTTGGTCTCTCTGCTGTCTCATAAGGTAGTAGAACCCTGTCTTATTGTTTTATTCCTTCCTGTGCACACAAAAAATAGCATTTTGGGATCATAAGGAGGAACTCAGGACATTGTCAACACTACCAATCAATTCATTACCAATATTTGGCTTTTCCTCTTAGTTGGTGACAGTTGCTTGTATATCTGATGTTCAGTCAACTGGAGATTTACTAAACATTGTACTTGTCTAGTGATAGAGATCACTGCTTCAATTTCATGATACTTTTTCTTTTGATTTTATGGACAGATGACATTCAAACTATCCAAAGGTATCATTGCTTTCTATAGACATATTTATATATATATATAATGATGACTTCTTTCATTTTGTTTTTTCTTGTACAAAATACCGTTTAAGGAATGAAAATAAGATATTTTGTTTTATTTATAGGGGAAGTTTTTGTGTGCAATAAAAGACATTCCCCTGGGCTGCATGAATAAATTTTTTTTAACAAAACAATATCAGTTGCCTTTATTTTTTTTATTTTTTTTCCTGTAAACATTTCTTTCATTCAAATTTATTCTTAAGGTGATTTGTATTTCATATAAATAACGAATATGTTGGAGTTGGTGCTCCATATATTTTTTCTTCTTGGTGATGATAAAAATTCAGTTAATGTAAATGAACACATTTTTTTTTTGTCCATTTGTTTAATCAGTTTGAGAAAGGGACTGCATTTGATCTGTGAGTACAAATGTAAGTTGTGGTAGTCTGTATGGTTTGACTAGGATGGCTTTTGTATGAGAAATTCCAATGGGTGTAATAGTTGATTTGTTTCACCGTCTTTCTAGTCTATTGGTCTTAATATTATGTTCTTTTTACCAGGACTGGACTGATCTCTTGTAGAAATATGTTAGTGTTTAAAGTTGTTATCTGTCAACTTCTTAATACTTATCCACCTAATCTATACTGTCACATGTTATGAGTTTTAGTGTTATAGTGCTCTTTTTATTCTTCATTCTGGGCTGAAAATAGTTTCATATTCCATGTCAGCACAGAGTCATGGGATGTATGCATCATGCAAAGAAGGGATTAGTTTGACAGTATACACATGTGAATGTATTTCTTTGTTTAGATAGTCTTGCCACATGTTTAACTGGCCTTCTTTTGATGTTTGAATGGGCTTCACTTTTCCTATCCAGCACCTTTTTGTTTTGACTTTTAATGAAATCACATACTGCTTTGTTTGTTGACTTCATATGGACCAATCAAAGTTATTGTTCACTGTTCAAAACAAAATATTGATCAGAAAGGGATTTTTTGGTTCCTAATGACCCAACTAAAGAGAAAAAGATTTGGGTACGAATCATTTAGTTTCACTTTGTTGTTGTTGTTCAAAGTGCTGGCAATGTGGGACATCTTAGGGAAATTCTCCACTAAGGATTATTCTTGGTAGCTTGAAGCTGGAGCCTTTGAAATAATATTTTCTTCCAAGCTCACACTGAAACTAAAATTTAAATATGGAATAAATTGAATTAATAAAGACATTTTTTTTTTGTTTTAAATATAACATAAACCTATTATCTAAGTCTACTAGGGACATCAGGCACGACATGGCCTAAATTGTGCCGATGTGCCTCAAATCAACAATCAATCAATCAATCTACTAGGGACATTCATGAAATGTTTAGTGTTTCCTAACATGGGAGGTAAACTTATGTGAATAGAATTAGTAAGCCACTTCAAAGAAATAAAATGTAGGCTCATGACACTTGCATCAATTAATTTCAACTTTCACATTCACTTGAAAAAGTGTATCACCTGTATGGAACTAGCCTAAAAAAAGAAAGATTGTTTTTGACATGTTTATCTTACTATGGTCTCTCATATTTCAACAAGAAAGTCTCACTATCTAAGCATAAATATCTCTAATGGTAATTTAATCCTTTGGACCCAATGTCAGCTTTATATCATAGACCCAATACACTACCTAGATGAAATTGTTTAGGCTAATGGACTGATTTTTTTTTTTAAATTATGATTTGAATCAATAGATCATAGAACTTAGCTAATTGCCAACTTTATTTATAGTGCACTTGATTGTTTTATTTTGAAATGTATAAAGTCCACCAGCGCTGGGAACAGATGAGTTGATACCACGCTACGGAATGTCATACTTTATGTTTTTCTAGGTATTAGTTGATGTATTTTTTGTTTCTAATATAGAATTGAGAGTTTATTGATGCTGTATATTTTTGGCGAGAGAAGTGCTATGTGAGTTACTAGAAGTTGAACCCTGTATTAACCTAATTTGTTTGTACAGTAGTCTTGTGGTACTGCACAGAAAAACATTATAAAAGGGATATAACTCAACATTACAAACTCTTGTTCATTATTGCCCATTGACATTTTTTTTTCTGCTTGGTATGAATCCTTACATGTGCTTGTTAGACTGACGGAATAATTGTACCTAGATGTCAACAGTCTTGCTAATGACTGGCTAGTTACTGGTAGAAAAGTTTATTAGAACAGTGCCCCCCCCCCTACCACTTAGTTCTAATGTGTGTGTTTATCACTGCTAGAAATGTTGCTTACCTAAAGGTCTCCTGAAGAATGTTCAAAGTGCGCTGATTGGCATATGTCCTTTGAAACATAGGAGGTTAGTAATTAGTCATAGGCTATAGTTTTTTGTCAACTTTCACATGTCCTTACAAGAATAGGAAGGTGTTCTATCCAACTTGCTCATTATGGGTGAGTTATTGGCTAATAGAACTATCCTATGGGCTTGCCTGTCACAACATTGCTCTAGAGAAGCCAAATAATAATAGGAGAAACTTTAATCAATTGAAACAAAGAAAACAATGTTCCAAGACACTTTTGTTGTTGTTCCTGAATACCAGCTGATCAAACAATCAAACTTCCCTCTCCTCTTCCCCCCTTTTTGTTATCAAACCTTGTTGATGTCTAAGAGCTGAGCCGAAGGCTCTTCGAGCTCTAAGTTTGAAAAAAAACCTGTTTGGTCGTCCAGCCGAACAGTAAAAAAAAACAAACCTGTGTGAACACACAGTTCTGTTTGGGAGAGACCCTAGACAATGCCTATGTAAGGCATTGCTGTTTACCGATGCGTTCGACCCCCGACACGTGGACTAGAGACACGGCCGAAGGCCGGGAATGCACCGGGGACTTCTGCCATTTTCCTTCAATGTACCAAGCTAACTGTGCGGGATCCGCCATTTATGTAACGGTCCCTTTGAGGAACAGCGCATGGATTGGTGACGTGTTTGTGGGGACTTTGTTACAACCCCGCCCGTGAAAGGGGTGGACTCTCGTCTACCCATGGGCATCCCCACGGGAGTCCTGTGTTGCTACCCATTTCGCCTAGCCACTTCCTCAAATGGCCGTTTCCACGCGGGCGCCACGATGAGGCAGGGCAGCGTGCCCGCGTGTTATCAAACCAAACTTGAAAATAAAAGACCCAACAATGTTTCTATTTTGAAACTTAACATGGCACAGAGAACAAAAGAGGTTACAGCTCAGCAGCAAACTGCTGATTCGTGTAAGAAGAAAGCAGTCTTTCAAATCAGGACAGGATACAGTGTTTACTTTATTTAGATGTTCATGTTTACATTCTATAAGTACAGGTCATGTATGAAAAGAAAGACAAGGGATATGGTGACATGTGGACTCAATTAAAGGAAACCTAAAATTTAAAAACCCTATGGAAATAAAAAGATATTCGGGGAGATTAACATTGAAGGTGTGATGATTGGTGCCAAATTTAATGATTTTACAGGATAGACTTAAATATATCTAGACTGGAAGCCTTTCGTATGGTGGACTTGAGGTGTTCCCATTTTTCTGTTGCTGTATTTCCAGAGACATTTTTATACTCGCGTTCAAAAGATTCCGCAAACTGTATCTGGAGATCAGGGTGGCACATCTTGCTTATATCCGATTGGGGTCTTCCAATCTGCTTTGTATGGTGGATTTTTTTAGGGAGAAGGTTGATCTTACAACATACCAAGGAGTGATCTGTGTCACAGTCTGCACTGTGATAGGACCTGGTAAGCTTGACAAATTTTAAGCACTTTCGTCTTACTATGATTAGGTCTAGTTGGTACCAGTATTTGGAGCGAGGGTGCCTTCAAGATACTCTGTGCTGCGGTTTAGTCTTGAAATAGGTATTAGTGACACTGAGGGAGTGTAGTGAGCAAACCTAGAGTAGCCTTTGTCCATTTTCATTTACTTTTCTGACACCAAAAATTACAAAACGGTTGGGGTTGACTATAAATCAGCTATTTCAGCACCTGTCATCAGAGCAAAGAGAGATGTACTCGCTACATACAAGGCAAAACCTACCCAACGCAAACTGTTTAAACCTGAAAGTAGCTAGAGCCACTGTACAGAGGACAGCAAGGATCTGTGCAAGTGAATATTGGGTAGAGCTCAGTGAGAATTTTCAGCTCGCAGCCCAAGTGGGCAACATAAGATGGATGTACGAAGGAATCAAAAAGGCTCTCGGACCCTCCAAAACAAGTCAGCACTTCTTAAATCAACCACTGGGGAAATTATCCCAGACAAATGCCAACAAATGCACAGATGGGTTGAACATTACTCTGAACTCAACGCCACAACAAGCTCAGTCTCAATGCGGCTTTCGCTCAGGGAGATCCACGATTGACATGATTTTCTCCATCCGCCAACTTCAGGAAAAGTGCAGAGAACAAAAAATGCCTCTGTATATTGCGTTCATTGACCTCACAAAGACCTTCGATCTAGTCAGTAGAGATGGCCTCTTTAAAATTTTACAGATAATAGGCTGTCCACCCAAGCTACTAAATGTAATCATCTCTTTCCACCAAAATATGCTGGTTACAGTGCAATTCAACGGTGCCTGCTCCGAAAGTTTCAGTATAAACAGCGGAGTTAAACAAGGATGTGTCCTCTTTGGAATGCTAGTTTCACGCTAATCCACAACGCGTTGGACAAATGCACCGAAGACATCTATCTCCATTCCAGATTTGATGCAAACTCCTAAATATTGCCAGACCGAGGGCCAAAACTAAAATCAGAACCACCCTCGTAAAAGATTTGTTATTCGCGGATGATGCAGCGGTAGTGGCACACTCACAAGAGGAACTTCAGTCACTAATGTCCCGCTTCTCTGAGGCCTGTAAAGAATATGGCTTAACTATAAGCACGAAAAAAAAATCAAATGTTATGGGACCACCTGCTACAGCACCACCCTCCATCCTCAAAGACGATAACAAGCTGGACGCCGTAAATGAATTATGCTATCTGGGGTTCACAATTCAAGATGGCCTGTCTCTAGAAGAGGAGATAAAAAAAAAACGCATAGGGAAGGCTGCCTCGACCTTCGCTAGACTAAGGTTTAAAGTTAGGGAAAACCAGAAGCTCACTACAGTGACCAAAATGTAAGTCTACAAGGCATGCGTTACACTGCTGTATGGCAGTGAATCATGGACCACTTACACAAATTAAGAGAGAAAACTAAACTCATTCCATTTGCGGTGTCTGAAAATCAAATGGAAAGAAAAAGTGTGCAATACTGAGATCCTTGTGCGATCAGGTATTCCCAGCATCTTTACAGCCCTCAGACAACGCCGCTTGCGCTGGCTTGAACATGTTCGCCGGATAGAGGACAATCACAGAACTATATATTCGCACAAATATATGAAACAAAGCCATTTCCTGTTAGTTTCCCTTGAGATAATGTTTCAAAAATCCTAGATCGAAATAATTCATGTCTATTGATTTTAATCATCTTATGTACATTTAAAAATAGGTCTATTGATTACCTAGATCTTTCTAGATCATGCATCTAAAAATGGCAAAATAATAATTATGAGACGAGAGTACTCTTCTTTTTTATGTTCAGTTACTAGATCTAGATCTAAAGATTAAATTACATGTTACATAGGTTAGAGTTGAAAAAAAATAGACACTTGCTCTTTGTAACTGCTTTACAGAACAACGCCTTGTTTCAACTTTTTAAAAAATTTTCAAATTTTTTGTAGTGTTCAAAAAATCTCCATTTCCAGTCTAGAAATAGTGTATATAAGTCTATGTTGTATAGTCATGATCGTTTCAATACATTGCTTATCTTTCCTTTGTATCAAATATATAATGGCACCAACAGAATCACTTGCTAACGAAACTTCTAGACTTCTTTTTTCTTTCTTTTAAAGAACTCCTTTAAGACATACCGGTAAATTCAAGTAATTCATATTGCAGTATTACTTGAAATCTATTCTTACACAACTGCTGAAGTAATACATTCCCAATGTACCAGCAGTAGACTCTATTGCTACAACTGAACCACTGAGCTTTTCTATCTTCTTCACTGAGCTTTTCTATCTTCTTCACTGAGCTTTTCTATCTTCTTCACTGAGCTTTTCTATCTTCTTCACTGAGCTTTTCTATCTTCTTCACTGAGCTTTTCTATCTTCTTCACTGAGCTTTTCTATCTTCTTCACTGACACTTTCACTGGTCCCAACATTTCTTTGAGCTAGGACCTTCCAAACACTGACCTATACAACCTTTTTCATGGACTTCTTTCTCTGATTGGTTAATTATAATTAACACTGAACTTATTTTTAACCTAACCCTTGTTTCTAGAAAGAAGTAGAATGAGGTCACAGTATGGTGACAGAAGGTCATTAAATAAACATCAAAACATCCCTCCTGTCAATCAGAAGACATACATTAGAGTTCCGAACTTCGGTTCACCGGTGAACAAAACCAAAAAAAAAAAAAAGGGGGTTCCAATATAAAGTGATCACTGAAAGATGGAAAGCTCCACTCCAATAGTACACTAGACTGGAATTAGATGGAAGAAAACACATTCACCTATCCCTTAGTCTGTTGGGGCACCACACAAGATTTGTCAACCGTCTTTCTCCATTTCCTGATGTCTTTTGCCTTGGATAGAACCTCTTTCAATGGCAGGACCGTCTATTCGTTTATGTTGTCTTCCCATCGCTTTCTCTGTCTGCCTCTTCTTCTTTTTCCTGGTACTGTTCCCTGTAAAAAGGTCTTTGCAAACTTCGAAGTCCTTGTACTATGGCCATTGAGTTTTAGTTTCCGTTTTGTTTTGTTGACATTAATGAACAGGTCATCGTGAGGTCTTAGTGTCCGATACTTTAAACAAAAAGTGTAGTTATATCAATAATGAACAGGTCATCGTGACGTCTTAGTGTCCACTACTTTAAACAAACAAAAGTGTAGTTATAGCAATAATGAACAGGTCATCGTGAGGTCTTCGTGTCCGATACCTTTAAAAAAAGTGTAGTTATATCAATAATGAACAGGTCATCGTGACGTCTTAGTGTCCACTACTTTAAACAAACAAAAGTGTAGTTATAGCAATAATGAACAGGTCATCGTGTGGTATTCTTGTCCACTACTTTAAAACAAAAGTGTAGTTATATCAATAATGAACAGGTCATCGTGAGGTATTATTGTCCACTACTTTAAAACAAAAGTGTAGTTATATCAATAATAAATCTGTGTGACTAGAAATATTTTTTTACCAATGTTTTTGTTTATCGCAATTTTATGATTTTAGCTTTCTCACTACGCTATGATTCTATCACTTGTCAGGACCATTTGTAAAGAGGGCGATAAAAGGAGGGTATCTTGGGTTAAGGCCTCCTCATTATCATCACGCCAATATGGTAACCAATATGGCAGGGAGCTGAGAATAGGTTTTAGAGTTATTTACAAACTTTTCTTTCTACAAACAATAAAAGGAACTAATTCAACTTATACTACTGTCATGTAACATTTATTTTCTTTGTTCAAAATACCAAACAAAATAATTACCAATAGTAATTAACTAATTGGTTAATTAAAAAAAAAAGATTCTTGTGTTGGCAAGTAAAAGAAATAATTGTGCAAAATTTCAGCATGATCCGAGATTGGGTGTTGGAGAAATAACATGTACAAACCTTGTACCAGACCGACAGAGTGAGTTGATCTAAGCTTTGTAATAAAAGCTTGTTGCAGCTGACACAACTGTAAATTAGTGCTACAGACTTTGGTCTGTAATAACAAACACTATTCAAGTGAGATAAGGTATTTGTCTGCGGTAGCAAACAGAATAGTATGTGAATAATGTTTTAGTTCAGCCGTTGCCCCCCCCCCCCCTTTTTCCCCTCTGACAAGGGGCTCGTACGTTTTTGTTCTGTCTAAGGGAACAGAAAATGACTCTTACCAATTTTGAACTTTAAAACAAAAAGTCACAAAGTACCGTATTTAGTGTTTCATTGTTCTAAATGTATTTAGTGTTTCATTGTTCTAAACGTATTTAGTGTTTCATTGTTCTAAACGTATTTAGTGTTTCATTGTTCTAAACGTATTTAGTGTTTCATTGTTCTAAACGTATTTAGTGTTTCATTGTTCTAAACGTATTTAGTGTTTCATTGTTCTAAACGTATTTAGTGTTTCATTGTTCTAAACGTATTTAGTGTTTCATTGTTCTAAACGTATTTAGTGTTTCATTGTTCTAAACGTATTTAGTGTTTCATTGTTCTAAACGTATTTAGTGTTTCATTGTTCTAAACGTATTTAGTGTTTCATTGTTCTAAACGTATTTAGTGTTTCATTGTTCTAAACGTATTTAGTGTTTCATTGTTCTAAACGTATTTAGTGTTTCATTGTTCTAAACGTATTTAGTGTTTCATCGTTCTAAACGTATTTAGTGTTTCATTGTTCTAAACGTATTTAGTGTTTCATTGTTCTAAACGTATTTAGTGTTTCATTGTTCTAAACGTATTTAGTGTTTCATTGTTCTAAACGTATTTAGTGTTTCATCGTTCTAAATGTATTTAGTGTTTCATCGTTCTAAACGTATTTAGTGTTTCATCGTTCTAAACGTATTTAGTGTTTCATCGTTCTAAATGTATTTAGTGTTTCATCGTTCTAAACGTATTTAGTGTTTCATTGTTCTAAACGTATTTAGTGTTTCATTGTTCTAAACGTATTTAGTGTTTCATTGTTCTAAACGTATTTAGTGTTTCATCGTTCTAAACGTATTTAGTGTTTCATCGTTCTAAACGTATTTAGTGTTTCATTGTTCTAAACGTATTTAGTGTTTCATCGTTCTAAACGTATTTAGTGTTTCATCGTTCTAAACGTATTTAGTGTTTCATTGTTCTAAACGTATTTAGTGTTTCATTGTTCTAAATGTATTTAGTGTTTCATCGTTCTAAACGTATTTAAGGCCTGCACAACAAACTTGATGCAGAACAATTCAGTACGTCTCTCTGACCTTAGAACGGTAGAATTTCTGACGGATCAGGTACGATCCTTTTTGATGAAGTCTTTTGCATGAAGAAAATAGGCCCACTACACGCTATTCTTTATACTATACGATCGAGACCACTTCAAACATGCCTCAAATGTCTCACACATCACTTTGATCTATTTCATCTTTCCTAGAATTTTAAAACATGCGCTCATCTTACTTGGAAAAAAAATCATTGTAGACGCAAGGCGAATGAAATTTATGAAGCCCAGAATGCTGGAAAACGCTTGGAGTGGGGCTCCGGCAAGGAACCGTTATGGAGTTTGCATCACTTCCCCAAGACCTATTTGCTGTCAAAGACTGGCGCGAATGTACTTTTTTTTTGTCTGGGGGTCGTCAGTAGTAAAAGAAACACTTGTTTCGTAATTCCACGAATATGGTCCAAACTGTAAAACATTTATAATTTTTTAAAATAATAATATTTACTTGGAAGAGTTAATATTGAAGCAGATACTGAATCCAGTTTTTAATTTTTGCAAATAAATAACATGTCAGATAAGTGTATCATTCATTGTATTAGTACGTATAAGTACAGTTTTAATCTATAAGTTACACTTAGCAATCTACAGTCAATGTTGAAACTGTCCACCGGCAGGCAGTAGGCCTGGGAACATGATAACATACGACGCTGTAGGCCAATATTATGGAACAAAAACTTAACCTCAACTTACCTCACCTTTTCGTTCACTTGTTATTTAGATAGCTAAATATTATGCACTATGATTTTTTTATTATAACTCAGAAAAACAGTTGTTACTTCTCCCTCCCCCTTTTTCCCTTTTCATTGTTTCTTTACATTGCCATCTTACAGGAACAGCAGAAAGAAGTCTATCTAAAAATAAAGCTTTCAATAACGCAGTCAATTTGAGATGTATACTCTCTAACGAAAGACGTCGTTGTGAATAATTGACAAACCTACCGCCATGAAGTGAAAATGGCTACATTCCTTAGACAAGACAGAAGATGGGATTGATGGCTTTGAGTTTCTTTTATGAGCCTTCAGTTTCCCCGAATGGTTTGCTTTGTTCGTCTCTGCAGATTGAATAGTGCACATATAGGTGAAAGTAGGAAACAATGATGTTTTGCGACAGGATGAACTTGAAATGAGATGAAATTAAAACATCTAGACTAGATTCACTCGATGTATGCATTAGTCGTCGTACAATGGATTTGCTTGATTGTAATCTCCTTTTCAACTAGTGACGACTTTCAGTGCCCAGCTGGCTTCATGCCTCCTGGGTGCATCCACGAGTGTAAAGACGGCTATTACGGTGTTAATTGCTTGTCAGCCTGCTCCTCGTTTTGCTTCAACGCCTCGTGCAGGCCTCAAAGCGGGGAGTGCTACCATTGCCAGGTGGGCTTTCAAGGCCCATTGTGCTCAGAAAAGTGCAGACATGGTTACTACGGAGCCAACTGCTCACAAATGTGTCCTCCGAACTGCGAGAATGGACGCTGCGACCCGTTCACCGGGTACTGCCTGCGTTGTAACGACGGTTATAGTGGATCAAAGTGTGAAATTGTTCAGCGCCTTCAAGGCGGTGTAGCAGTAGCTATCAGTGAGTCCCCTGAAAAGGCAAATGACCACACCATTCTCTATATCAGCATATTAGTAATCACAATAACCCTACCAGTCTGCACAGTGAGCTTATGGGTTTTTCTCCTCAAGAAGAGATTTAAGAACATGTACTACAAAAGGTTTTTGCAGAGAGAGGACTCAAAAATCTATACAAGAAATAATGACGTACCTCTATTTTTGGAAGGCAGCAAGAAATGTTTCCAAAACTCTCCATCTACGCACAAGAAAAAGATTCATAAGCATGAGTTCAACTCTGTTGGTAACAAGCGAGGGAAGAGCAGAGAGAAGCTCAGTACCCAAACTTCATTCGTCAAGGACGAGGAGGAAAATGGTTTTAAGGAAATAGTGCATCTTTTGAAAAAAAACAGTCCAGTCCAACTTTCGCAAGCAGCAAATTACTCTTCAAACCTCTTTTTTAAAACTCCTAACCCAGAAGCTAAATTGCCTGAGAATTCTTCCCAAACAATGCAAGATCATGCGCCCAGACTGGAAGACCTCCAGGAGAGCCAGGTAAAAGCTCAACTTAAAGAGCTGGCTAACGAAGCAGCCAGTGCACAGCTTATCTCGAGGCCGGTGCCCAGCTCTGCTCACGAGGATCTTGTCAAAAGGACAAGTGAAAACAATGTCGCACCGGAAGTTGAAGTCCATTACAGATCGCAGAACGATCCTGGGGTGAAAGCTAAACACAACTCGAGAAAAAAAATTAAAGTAGTAAGTAAACTGAACAATGCTTGTTAAGTGGTTCTATCCACTTTGTAGTTATGGGACCTCTGGTTCTAGCAACTCTATGCTTCTAACACCTCTGTTGTTCTACTACCTCTGTTATCCTAATAACTCTGTTGTTCAAATACCTCTGTTGTTCTAACACCTCTGTTGTTCTAATGCCTCTGTTGTTCTAACACCTATGTTGTTCAAATACCTCTGTTGTTCTAATACCTCTGTTGTTCTTACAACACCTTTGTTTTCTAATGCCTGTGTTGTTCTAATGCCTCTGTTGTTCTAATGCCTCTGTTGTTCTTATGCCTGTGTTGTTCTAATACCTCTGTTGTTCTAATGCCTGTGTTGTTCTAATACCTCTGTTGTTTTTACAACACCTTTGTTTTCTAATGCCTCTGTTGTTCTAATACCTCTGTTGTTCTAATGCCTCTGTTGTTCTAATGCCTGTGTTGTTCTAATACCTCTTTTGTTCTAATGCCTCTGTTGTTCTAATACCTCTGTTGTTCTAATGCCTCTGTTGTTCTAATACCTCTGTTGTTCTAATACCTCTGTTGTTCTAATGCCTCTGTTGTTCTAATACCTCTGTTGTTCTAATACCTCTGTTGTTCTAATACCTCTGTTGTTCTAATGCCTCTGTTGATCTAATGCCTCTGTTGTTCTAATGCCTCTGTTGTTCTAATGCCTCTGTTGTTCTAATGCCTGTGTTGTTCTAATAACTCTGTTGTTCTAATGCCTCTGTTGTTCTAATGCCTGTGTTGTTCTAATACCTCTGTTGTTCTAATGCCTCTGTTGTTCTAATACCTCTGTTGTTCTAATACATCTGTTGTTCTAATGTCTCTGTTGTTCTAATACCTCTGTTGTTCTAATGCCTCTGTTGTTCTAATACCTCTGTTGTTTTAATACCTCTGTTGTTCTAATGCCTCTGTTGTTCTAATACCTCTGTTGTTCTAATACATCTGTTGTTCTAATGCCTCTATTGTTCTAATACCTCTGTTGTTCTAATGCCTCTGTTGTTCTAATACCTCTGTTGTTTTAATACCTCTGTTGTTCTAATGCCTCTGTTGTTCTAATACCTCTGTTGTTTTTACAACACCTTTGTTTTCTAATGCCTGTGTTGTTCTAATAACTCTGTTGTTCTAAAACCTCTGTTGTTCTAATGCCTCTGTTGTTCTAATGCCTCTGTTGTTCTTAAGCCTGTGTTGTTCTAATACCTCTGTTGTTCTAATGCCTCTGTTGTTCTAATACCTCTGTTGTTTTTACAACACCTTTGTTTTCATATGCCTCTGTTGTTCTAATACCTCTGTTGTTCTAATGCCTCTGTTGTTCTAATGCCTGTGTTGTTCTAATACCTCTTTTGTTCTAATGTCTGTGTTGTTCTAATACCTCTGTTGTTCTAATGCCTCTGTTGTTCTAATACCTCTGTTGTTCTAATACCTCTGTTGTTCTAATACCTCTGTTGTTCTAATACCTCTGTTGTTCTAATACCTCTGTTGTTCTAATACCTCTGTTTTTCTAATGCTTCTGTTGTTCTAATACCTCTGTTGTTCTAATGCCTCTGTTGTTCTAATGCCTCTGTTGTTCTAATACCTCTGTTGTTCTAATACCTCTGTTGTTCTAATGCCTGTGTTGTTCTAATACCTCTGTTGTTCTAATGCCTTTGTTGTTCTAATGCCTGTATTGTTCTAATACCTCTGTTGTTCTTATACCTCTGTTGTTCTAATACCTCTGTTGTTCTAATACCTCTGTTGTTCTAATGCCTCTGTTGTTCTAATACCTCTGTTGTTCTAATACCTCTGTTGTTCTAATACCTCTGTTGTTCTAATGCCTCTGTTGTTCTAATACCTCTGTTGTTCTAATGCCTCTGTTGTTCTTATACCTATGTTGTTCTAATACCTCTGTTGTTCTGATGCCTTTGTGTTTCTAGCGCCACTGCGCCCACCCTCCTTTAGCCAAACTCCAGTTCCCTTTTCAAATATTTTTTTAAATTCCCCCCCTCCCCGTCAAAACAATGCTTCGTAAGCACTTAGGAGCTAAAGTGACTATTGGAAATACAATTTCTTAAAACTGACTCTAAAATAACACTCATCTACCTGGCTGTTTAAAAAAACTACAACATAAGGTTGAGATTCTGTTTAGGCTACGACTTAGGAATATAATTTATAAAATGGATTTGTTTACTAGTGTGAGCTTGCGCTCCCAGAGCTATTTTTATATGTATTTTTGTTGTATAGGTTAGAGCTATTTTTATATATTTTATTTTTATAGGTTAGTGTCAGATTTTATAATTGTACTTCCGCATATTTTTATATAGGTTAGTGCGGGATAGTATAAAAAGTAATGTACATGCTGTCTTAAAACAGTTGAGTGTACATTTGACCAGTGGTCAGTACAGTATCTCTGTCTGTATGACAGCTGAAGATCATTGTGGTCTGTCGTGTAATTATTGTATTATTCTGTACCTGGGACGGCCTTTTCGCATTTATCATTTATGTATTGCAGGCTATTATTACTGCTGCTTTATTGCTGTTGCTTTATTGCTGCCGCAAATAGCTGCTTTATTGCTGTTGCTTTATTGCTGCCGCAGTTAAGCTGCATGCCTGCCGCAGTTAAGCTGTATGCCTGCTTTATTGCTGTTCATATTTATAGATCTAGTTTCAGTTGTAGATTGTAGTAAAGTCATAAAGTGCATTATTTGTGGAGTATTGTAGATCTATTTCTAGACTAGTTTACTGTAGGGTGTTAGTGTAGATCTAGGTCTAGTGTAGTAGTTGTAGTGATTTAGTTAGATAGTTGGAGTAACTTAGATAGTTGGTTGGGTTAGTTTGTTAGTGTTTGTAGTAACATAGATCTAGAAGATTTTAGTTAGTTGTTGGGTTCAGTAGTAGTTGTTAGTGTACATATTATATTTAATTATTAATTTATTTTTCACTGATTTAAATAAAGTTCATTTTTAGTATTTAATTTCAAGTAAAGTTTCGTTGGTGCTTTCATTTAGTTTAGGTTAGTATAGTCTAGTTGTTTGGTTACTTAGGCGATTCTAGCCCCTTGGTCACAGACCGAGGTGCACAGATTGAGCCCACCCAGTAGCGCTAACATCTGCCTACTGTTATAAAATCTATATTGAGCAGAGAATGTTCTCTCTCGCGCCTCCTGACCTGCTCACACTAATATTTATTTTTATCCTCGTATTCTAGAACGAACAACTTTTTTTTTCAAATTAAATAAGGCTACAAAGATAAGGCTACAAAGATAGTTTGTCTATGAATTAAAAACTATCAACAACTACAACCCTATCTCCGTTAATATTAAAAGAGTCGTGTACGCAAAGTCGGATTTAAGTAAGTAGAGTTCCTGGGGCAAAGTTTTGTAAAGGTCCTTACAGCTTTTTGGAAAGCTTTAAGAAGAAATCCACTCATTAATAACAATAGGCGACGTCTGTCTAAAAGCATGCCATATTTCATATAAAAAGGTCATAAGGCATTTCTATGTTACAAGCACACTATTCTACACGCTGATACTAAGATTTAAAGAACTGTCGGTAAAATTGCGGGTGAAAATGTATTACAGAAAGTGTTCGCTTTATTTTTGTGAAGAAACGTAGTTCTTATTGCTAAGTAGATCTCTACTACTCTCTCTGTTTCTTAGTGCTAAGTAGATCTCTACTATTCTCTATGTTTCTTAGTGCTAAGTAGATCTCTACTACTCTCTATGTTTCTTAGTGCTAAGTAGATCTCTACTACTCTCTCTGTTTCTTAGTGCTAAGTAGATCTCTACTACTCTCTCTGTTTCTTAGTGCTAAGTAGATCTCTACTACTCTCTATGTTTCTTAGTGCTAAGTAGATCTCTACTACTCTCTATGTTTCTTAGTGCTAAGTAGATCTCTACTACTCTCTATGTTTCTTAGTGCTAAGTAGATCTCTACTAATAATAATAATTTTATTTATAAAGCGCTGTTAACAAACAAAATGTAGGCTCAAGGCGCTGTAACAACATTACAAACATAAACACAACTGCCGAAATAACAGTTAATCTAAAAAAGTTTTAAACAAGTAGGTCTTAATGTTCTTCTTAAAAGTGGTATAGCATGTTGTCTGTCTGAGATCAATGGGGAGTGAGTTCCAAACCTTTGGTCCGTGAACTGAAAAAGCACGCAGACCGTAGCTTTTGAGGGAGAAACGTTGCACTACTAAAAGCGTTGAGTCCATTGAGCGCAGGGTTCTCTGGGGGACATATGGAGTAATCAGTTCGCTAAGGTACAAGGGCATCTCATTGTTATATATACACTGATGACAAAGTGTGGCGACCTTGTAATCGATTCTCGCTTTCACGGGAAGCCAATGGAGCGTGCGCAAGAGCGTAGTAGCAGAATCTTGTCTAGTTTTTTTAAGGACTATTCGAGCGGCGTTGTTCTGTATACGTTGCAGCTTGGCTATTTTGTCATCAGGTATACCTGCTAGCACGGCGTTGCAGTAGTCAAGGCGGGAGAGTATGAATGCCACAGCTAGCGTTTTTGTTGACTCCGTTGTTAAATATGGTCGGATCTGGCCTAATCTGCGCAGCTGCAGATAAAGACCTTTGCAGAGCTGATTTATGTGTGGGTCGAAAGATAGTGTTGAGTCGAAGAAAACTCCAAGATTCCGCACTACATGGACAAAAGGAACATGGCAGTTCGTGATAAAGAGAGAATCTGTGCTTTCAACTTTTGAGACATTGTTCCTAGTGCCAATCTTAATTATTTCTGTCTTGTCTTCGTTCATCTTGAGTTTATTTTCAACCATCCAATCGCTCACCCTTGCAACGGTACCACTGATATTCTCTGCCAGATGGGACACCTCTGAGGGTACTGATGAATCGTATAACTGTGAGTCATCGGCAAAGAAATGGTATAAGATGCCGGTTGGCCGTATGACACCGCTGAGTGGATATGTGTACATAGTGAACAGTACTGGGCCTAGAACTGATCCTTGGGGTACTCCGTACTTCAAAAGTAAGCTTGTTGATTTCGTCCCGCTAACAACGACACTTTGGGTGCGTTCCGTCAGGTAGGATCCAAGCCATTTTAGGACGACTCCTGCTAAACCAAAAGTTGCAGAGAATCTGGCCATCATAATTTCATGGTCTAGCGTATCAAAGGCTGCGGACAAGTCCAGCACAGAAAGAATTGATATGTGGCCTTTGTCGGAATTGTGAAGTAAGTCGTTTAGTACCCTGACCACTGCTGTCTCTGTGCTACGGCACTTCCTATATGCAGATTGAAATTCTTCCAAGAGACAGTACTGTTCAAGATGAGAAAGAATTTGCACTAACACGATGCGCTCCAGAAGCTTTGACAGGAAGGGAAGATTTGAAACCGGGCGATAGTTTTTTAGACATTCCGGGTCAAGACTGGATTTCTTTAATAAGGGCCTGACAAGTGCATGCTTAAATTGCTGTGGTACAATGCCTGAAGTCAGTGAAGAGTTCACAATGTTGGTAATTGTAGGTACAAGCTCATCTAAACATTCAAGGAGCAAGGAGGTTGGAATGGGATCAAGGTCACATGACTTATTTGGCATCTTCAAAATAGTACTTTTAACATAATCTTCAGATACACGCTGAAACTCGCAAAAAGGAGTATTTTGAAAAATTGGAGAGTGGTCAAGCTGTGATGAGAGGGATGGCATGTCATTTCTAATCTGCTCAATCTTCCCAATGAAGAATCTATTGAAGGAATCAGGAAGTTCAGATAATGGGATAGATGACGGCAAACGTGCTAAGTAGATCTCTACTACTCTCCATGTTTCTTAGTGCTAAGTAGATCTCTACTACTCTCTATGTTTCTTAGTGCTAAGTAGATCTCTACTACTCTCTATGTTTCTTAGTGCTAAGTAGATCTCTACTACTCTCCATGTTTCTTAGTGCAAAGTAGATCTCTACTACTCTCTATGTTTCTTAGTGCTAAGTAGATCTCTACTACTCTCCATGTTTCTTAGTGCAAAGTAGATCTCTACTACTCTCTATGTTTCTTAGTGCTAAGTAGATCTCTACTACTCTCCATGTTTCTTAGTGCAAAGTAGATCTCTACTACTCTCTCTGTTTCTTAGTGCTAAGTAGATCTCTACTACTCTCTCTGTTTTTTAGTGCTAAGTAGATCTCTACTACTCTCTCTGTTTCTTAGTGCTAAGTAGATCTCTACTACTCTCTCTGTTTCTTAGTGCTAAGTAGATCTCTACTACTCTCTATGTTTCTTAGTGCTAAGTAGATCTCTACTACTCTCTATGTTTCTTAGTGCTAAGTAGATCTCTACTATTCTCTATGTTTCTTAGTGCTAAGTAGATCTCTACTATTCTCTATGTTTCTTAGCGCCAAGTAGATCTCTACTATTCTCTATGTTTCTTAGTGCTAAGTAGATCTCTACTATTCTCTATGATTCTTAGTGTTAAGTAGATCTCTACTATTCTCTGTTTCTTAGTGCTAAGTAGATCTCTACTATTCTCTATGTTTCTTAGTGCTAAGTAGATCTCTACTACTCTCTCTGTTTCTTAGTGCTAAGTAGATCTCTACTATTCTCCATGTTTCTTAGTGCTAAGTAGATCTCTACTATTCTCTATGTTTCTTAGTGCTAAGTAGATCTCTACTATTCTCTCTGTTATCAGCACTCGCAAGGATTACGAGGAGCAGGGAAAGACCAGACAGCTGTGACCACACCACAAAGGGAGACTAGCGCTGTTGACACACAGAAACGTAAGTTATTGAAGTCTCGACTTGTGTACGTCATAAGTTGCTTAAGAGACGCAATAAATGATTGCTAATGGGGGGAAAAAAAGATTGACGGGAAGCGAAATGTCAAGATGGTGAAAACATTTGTAACCATGTAGAATCAAGGCTGTAGGCATGGAGGTAAAGCGCTTAGCTTCCGAACCGGGGGTCCCGGGATTTTTAATTTTGGGACGCTTGTGCGCCTCTGAGTCCACCCAGCTTTTTTGAGTACCTAACATTATTTGGGGAAAAGTAGAGGCGACTGGTCGTTGTGCTGACCACATGACGCCCTAGTAAACCGTGGGCCACAGAAACACATGACCTTTACTTCATCTGCACTATAGATTGCAAGGTCTGAAAGGGAAACTTTAGAATCAAGATTAGTCGTCACAGAAAACTTCAGCGCCATATTTAAGTCTACAGCTCATTCTTCATCCTATTAAAAAAAGGACCTTTTGAAAAATGTTTAACTTAAAAAAATATTCTAATATGAATTTACAGGCTCTTACTACATTGCAAATACAACCAAAATAAAGTCTTTCTTAAAATAATTATGCAAATCATGTGCAATTATATAAACCCTGTCGCCTTATTTGATTATTCTGTTTTAAAACGTGTTTTCGTCTGGAGAGGAGAGAGGCCAGTAGAGTGAAAACAGTTAATCCTCGCTCCTTTTTATAATTTCTGCTAATGATTGCATTAGACTTGAAGGTATAGGGGTGGGACGACTCGATAGAAGACTTTCATTGATAGCATATACAGATTATAGTTGTGATAGATTGATTTTTAATTTTAACTTTACTTATTATATAATTTGAGATTAGAGTGTGTGTGTGACATAATATACAAATGGGTTCAAATATCAATATGTAGCTTATCTTAAATAGATATTTTGTTCACAAATTATGATTTCTCCATAAAAATAGGACCGCCCACCACTCAAAGGGGTGGAGTGGGGAGAGCAGTAGAAGCAATCGCCCTCCCCCCCCCACCACAACCTCACCGAATCGGGTAAGATACGTGTAGCGACATAATTTTAAAATGATTTAGTAATTCAGCTAATTTTGATCACAAACTATGATTTCTAAATAAAAGTAGGACCGCCCCCCCCCCACTCAAAGGGCAATAGATGTATTCGCCCCCCCCCCCCCACTCAACCCAATCGGCTGACAGGGGAACAACATAATATAAAGATCGATTAAAATATCAATAACAACTTTTAATTCATATAGATATTTAATTGAATCTGTTAACAAGCTGTGATTTATACAAATAAATTGGACCGCCCCCCACTCGAAAGTTTATAGGGGGGGGGGCGGATTAATGCCATTGTCACTTCCCCACCCCACCAAATCGGCCAACATAAAGAGGGGTGGGGCGAAATAATCTAAATATTGGTTTAAATATAAATAATTAGTATACATTATTAATATAACTAATAAATTCGTATAAATACAAATTGTGTGATTTCTTTACTGAAATTCGTCCGCCCCTTCTGGGGAAGGGGGGGGGGAGACGAGTGATGGGGGGCGCTCGCCCCTACCGTCCCCCCCCCTTGATTCGCCAGTGCTTAATGGTTTCTTTTACGGTGAACTAAATAATTGCTAATGGAATTTCTCAAATGAAAATATTTGTGGTATGCTATCTGAATTGTCCAGGGTTCGAATCCTGTCCACTGCCATCCTCCGCCGTCATGTAGAAGGATATAAAAATGTTCAAATCTAAAGAAACATCTGAAATAAGTCAAACAAAAATCAAATAGTTCATACATCATTTTGTATTTAAAAGCACACAACTCTTGGTTCGATGCACTCGTAAGTCTGCAACACGTGGTGATATTTTGCACCTTTTTTTTGATTTATTACAATAATAATAATAATAATAGCGTTTCTATTTATGTGTGATTTAATAATAATAAAAAGGTCTTTCTTGTTTTTTTTAAATAGTGACGGACAAAGTTGAGGAAAAAACGCCAGCCTGTAACGTGGATGTGACCTCTGGTCAGCTAGACCAATTACCGGACAATGTATATCAGGAAACAACCCAAGCAAAGACACCAAGGAAGACATTCTTCAAAAACTGGAGAGCTTTTTTTGCTTCTTTAAGGCGTCGCTATTCTCCAAGCGATACGTCCAAAACTTGTCAACAGAGTTTGGCCACGAAGCAGACAGACGAACAATCTGCTCTAGAAGCAGTGGGCAATCCTCTCAAAGTGAAGAGTGTACCAAATTTAACCTCAAAGTTACATAGGTCATTTAGTTTTCCGACCATCGTCAGTGACTACATTAAGATCAAAGATAAGATCCAGGTCCAGAGTGCGCAGTCAGCACCTGGCATCAGACCCGCTTCCAGTGAAGCCAGGGATTCAAGTCCAACTAGTCCTCATCTATGCCGACCACTTTGCTCGACACAGCTGAAGTCCAATCTGACCAGGTCTAGCACTTACTCGCCCCGATGTAAGCTCAAAGTTTTGAACTCGTCGGAATCACGAGAAGGCCGAAGTGAGATCAGGAAATATAGACGTGCAGTTCCTCCATTTGATAATTACTTGGGGGGAGTCAGGACTCAAGAGGATCAACTCTACTCTCGGGAACATCCTCATATATTGGCATCGTCTGTGTCTCAGCTTCCTGAACCTGGCTATTTTCCTCTCCACCCTTTTTGTATGCCTGTCGAGGTAAGTCTGCACAATGCACCTCTGGCTTACAATGTTGGCGGCTGGCCGTTCGCCTCATTTCTCTACACCAGTGGTCTTAAGTCGCCCAGTGCGCCGTTTTCTCCTTACCGCTTCATCAGACGACCTGTTCTCGAGGACAGCTTGGCAACCTTGAAGCCTGATGACCTGATCAGCATCACAGCTGAGTCTTCTGAAGACATGGTCACCTGCGACAGCTTGTCATTCCACTCGGACGATACTGTTTTGGAAGATGAAATCTTTGAGTCTACGGCTAAACAAAATGATTTGAGTTTCAACTCGCAGAAATATCAAACAATGAAAAACTACTATAAGCAGAATCCCGAGACTAGACCTCAATTGTTAAGTAATGCCAACCCAAAAAAGGAACTTGAAAGTTCGACTCAGACGGGTTTGACTGGAGCTAAAGGAAAGATTCACGTCATTATGCCTGCGGAAAGAAACAAGGGGAAACACATTCAGTCTCAAGTGTCTAAAGTAGTCCAGGTCCATCCTGCACACGTTGTATCTCCCAGTCCCGATCAAAGTTCTGGTCAGTATTTAAATATGAAATGCGCGATTGCGTCTTTACATCAGCAGTCTTGTGAGCAGGCGTTACCTTTTGATACATCTGTTAAGAATCGTAACTTTGTCAGATTCAGGGAGGAATATGATACAGAAGAAAATATCACAACTAAAAGGCAGTACAGTCCACGAGAGAATGAAGCATGCATCCAGTTTTATGTTGAAAATGAAGAGCATTCCCCAACAGTCATCAGCCACAGAGATGTATCTGAACACGAGTTAAAGGACAATGTGGAAAACAAGCATGAAGGTCTACAAGACGTTACTAGACCAGATGGCCGACATAGAGCTCCAGCCAGAAAGAATTTGAAAAAATCTCGTGAAAACGAGTTTAGGACAGATGACAACAAACCTCCTAAAGGAATGTACCATAGACAACATCCAAACCTTCATAATTATAACGAAAGTCAAATCGGTCAAAGGTCACCAGTTAATCTGCTGTCTCCAGAGAAAAGAGTCTCAGGCGATCAGTTTTCAAATAGACCCAGATATTATGCACACCCGAAACACAAAAGGGGCGGGGAATCTAAAAAAACATGGCTGCGCTGTCAAGATACAAGTTCAAATAGACGTCAAAACATTGACACGTATGAAGTATGTTATGGTGAAAATAATAATTACCCTTCCCGCTGTCAAGGATCTTCCGGAACCCCGTCAAAAAGAGAAATGACACCACCGGAAAGATTTGACTGTATCGGCAACAAAATTACTAATCCCAATGTAAGAGGTTTTGAAAATTCGTTGGATACCTGCCTAGTGCTCGAGAAACACAATTATCAGCCTTACACTAAAACACGCCATCGAAGTTTGGTAAGTCAAGTGACTAGTGAACAAAACTGTAAAGCAAGGTCTTCGCACCAAACTGAACCTTCCATTGACAAGAAGTGCACAAATCAAAGCAAATCATCCGCTGTTCTATTTGATACAGAAAATGATGGCCATTCCAAATGTGCTCTACGCCAAAGACCACATAACCCAGCTGTTGTTCTGATCAATTCAGAAAATGACGGCGATTTCTCTTGCACTGCACACCAAAGAACACGTATTAACCCACTTGCTGTTCTGATCAATTCAGAAAATGACGGCGATTTCTCTTGCACTGCACACCAAAGAACACGTATTAACCCACCTGCTGTTCTGATCAATTCAGAAAATGAGGACAAGTTCCATTGCACTCCACGCCAAAGTGCATGTGATCTTTGTCAATATCCAGTGCAGCCTCATGACGGTGAGAAGTCGTACAACAATAGTTTAGAGAACATTTACGACAACAGCAGATGTAACTTATTCTATGGCTGCTGTGAAGATCAAACCTGCAATGCCATGAATCTAAGTGGACACCTCCAAAGCGAAACACAAGCTGCACAAAGTAACTCCCCTTGCAGACTTTTAGATCCCTGCAAATCAAAACTGAAACGCAGCAAGTTAGCTATAATAAACAGAAGTGACCGGGAATCAGATTCACTGCTAATAAAGAAGATTCTCTACTCAGTTCCTATTAAACAAAACAGTCCATTCTGCAACTCCAAGGATCCAATGAGTCCGAAGTCTTCAGTTTATAAGGCTCGTCTTGGAACTGTAAAAGGCAACCCTATCCCCAACACCTCTATTGAGCATACATTACTTGTCCTCACCAGATCGCCCAAGAAAAGCTCTGTTATTGCTTCTCCAAAAATGACGACGGGCTTAAAATGTAGCCATAGCATACATAACTGTTCACCCAATCAAACTGATATTTTACCAAAAAGACCTTCTGGTAATGTACCACCAAAAAGACCTTCTGGTAATGTGCCAAGCCCTTGCGAATCAAAGCGCAAAAGGAGTCCCGCTATTATGCTTTTACTGAGCCGGGATAAAAATAACAAGCGTATTGTAAGTCCGACTGTTCATTACGTGCTGACGTCACCGAATTCCATCAAATGTTCATCCAGGAGGAAATCATCACATTTGAATCAATCCAAATGTTATCAAGTCGGTTCCAGCTATCCCATGCCATCTCTTTTAGAAAATGTGATTCATAGTGAAGACATTTATAAAAACCGACAATTATTATCCGATGTTCCAAACCAGAATTCATTTCCGGAGTCTCAATGGAAAACCCAGGGTTGCTGTAGCTCATGTCCGATGTATCTACATCATCCGAAATCGGGCAACGATTTCCACAGCGCCCCACTGAAACTCGTTGTGACCGACCAAGGCGTTAACACACACGACCTTAGCGCCAGGGTGGATACAAGTTGTCAGTGCGATGTACCCAACCCGGAAGTAGATACAAGTTGTCAGTGCGATGTACCCGACCCGGAAGTGGATAGAACGTGTTTTGCTGATCGCGATTTTACTTTGAACGGAGATACTGGGCCTGAAGAAAGAACTGAGTTTGTCTCCATTGCAGACGAAAGCATTGAATACTTTTTTGACGCTATGGATTACAAACAGTTTGAAAGCGGAACTCTGCCAACTGAATCTCTTAGTGCAGCTCCGGTCAAAGACTTCTCCAGGACACCAGCGCATTCGACAAATAAGTGCCGCACGTGTGAACACGTGTCTTCCAATGTTAACAAAAGTCAAAAGCATAATACTATGTGTCAATTAGCAGTTGTTCCAAGTAAAACCCCTCACAAACAGGCTAAACTCACCAAGAAAGGGGCCAGAAGCTGTGAATGTAAGACTAGATGTCACAGGGAGAAGAGACTAGCGAAAGACGTCGCTTTCAGGTTTGCGTCTCATGGAGCGATGGCTAGAAATGTCCATGACGTTGAGAGGACAGAAATGAGCTTTTTGTCTGCCGCTCGTGACGAGACTGTTTATCGCAGAAGTGTTGTTCGAAGTCAAAGCAAGCGGCACGAGCTGCGGTCACGCCAGAAACTCGACGTCCAAGAATTTTATCCAGCAGAAGAGAGCACGAGCTAACGGTCAAAGTTTTCCAGGCGGCCAGGTCAAAGGTCAATTAACAAGAGTAGGAATGACAAGTCAATTAACAAGAGTAGGAATGACAAGTCAATTAACAAGAGTAGGAATGACCCCAACCCTCCTTTTAAAACAAAATATAGATTGCTCTTGTTCTAGCTAGGTGTCAATAAAGTCAACAGGTCGACAGTTCCCTAAACATGGACACCAATCATTGGAACAGAACCCTGTTAGTAACATGGACACCAATCATTGGAACAGAACCCTGTTAGTAACATGGACACCAATCATTGGAACAGAACCCTGTTAGTAACATGGACACCAATCATTGGAACAGAACCCTGTTAGTAACATGGACACCAATCACTGGAACAGAACCCTGTTAGTAACATGGACACCAATCATTGGAACAGAACCCTGTTAGTAACATGGACACCAATCATTGGAACAGAACCCTGTTAGTAACATGGACACCAATCATTGGAACAGAACCCTGTTAGTAACATGGACACCAATCATTGGAACAGAACCCTGTTAGTAACATGGACACCAATCATTGGAACAGAACCCTGTTAGTAACATAGCAACAATGGAGAGAGGTAACAACACATTCAAATAAAAAAAAAAAAAGACTATTAGCTTTTTGGTAGTTTGGATTTTAATGTGTTCATTATGATAGTCCTATACTGTAGTGCTGACCTCAGTGACCTGTATACATGATATTAGTACTTGACCTCAGTGACCTGTATACATGATATTAGTACTTGACCTCAGTGACCTGTATACATGATATTAGTACTTGAACTCAGTGACCTGTATACATGATATTAGTACTAACTATAACCCGCGCCCCCGCCTTGTTACCTGTCAATCAGTAGCCCATTTCACACAAACTGAAAGAAAATAGGCTTATTGGGTTCATTGGTTCATTTCTATAATACCAGGTGACCGAGCCTCGCTTAGTTGAATCATTTGTCGAGGAAAGACTTTTACTTATTTTGGAAACATTTTTGTAATGACCAAAATGAGCGATCGGGAAAAGAGTTGCTTTCGTGTTTTTGTTTCGTTCTAAATGTTAATGTACATGGCGATTAGAATAGAAAGTCTCTTAAGTCCCCTTACAGAATATGCGTAGGACGTAATCATTTTCTTTTTTTGATGTAACGTCTGTATTTCATAAGATAAGATATAGTGTAGTTTACATTCCATCTTTCGGCTAAAAGTATTAGGCTATTATTGGCTTATAAGAAAATTTTTGCAGTGTAACTTCTCAAATGGTTACGTTCAGACATTAATATTGCAATTAGTATATTCATTAAATCTTTAGTACGAAGTAATGCAATATCTCTTGGGTAAAACATGGACTTTTTGACTTTTAGCAAAATAAAATAGCAGAACGACTTAAAAACAATGCGTTAGTATTCTAAAAAAAGACTTATCAAATCATATTTTGGACAAAAAAAAGTCAGTGTCTACGGTCTACCAAGCAGTGGTTCTCTCAACCCTTCTATATGGATCTGACACACGGGTACTATACAGAAAGCAACTAAGACTTCTTAAACGCTTTCACCAAACATGTTTGCACTCCATCATGGACATACGGTGGCAAGACCGCACTACAAATAGTAATGTCTACCGAACGCCGGTATGGACAGTATGAGAGAGTTCTTATGGTCCGACAGTTACGATAGAGAAAGCACTATCCCTTTTGGGAGGGGGAGGGGGGGGAAGAACGTTTGCAAAAGGCAGCCTTTTTTTTTTTTAGCTGAAAAGTCGTAAACGTAACAGAGATGTCCCACAGAAACGCTTTAAAGACCAGCTTAGGCAATGACTTGCACTGACATAGACGAGGGTATCTGACTGCAGGAGGCTTCAGAACGAGATGGTTACTGATGGTAGGAGATTTTTTAAATATATTCTTCTATTATTTCTAGACCTGTCTATGGGCCATCTGTTATCATCAATTGACACAACCCCACAATAAGGTTGTGGCTCAGTTTACACACTCGTAATTAAAACGAATTTGAAACTTTTAAAATGATCACAAAATACTTTCCAATTCAAAAATCATTCAAGAAACATATACTATTACTATACTTTCAAGCGAGGTTTCATTCTCAGTCTGAATACGATATAATCGTCATTCTTTATAATGTCTAGGTAAATTATGAAACAGTTATTTCTAGAATACGGATTTCGCAATTTGCCGTTAACACATAATAGTTGATACCCGTGCTTCGCTAGGTTGATTTTTTTTTTACCAGAACACTATTTTTTTGCATCCCTCCCCCTACTCCATTTTGGCCGAAAAAAAATTAGTCTCCTGGAAATCCCCTTTCTATTTTAGTCCTTGTTTGTCTCCCCCACCCCCTGATGTAACGTGTAAGAATAAACTATGTTTGTCTCTTCCTTAGAACAGTCCAGTAGAGAAACCATTTCTCACAATGTAGTAGTTCCCTTTCTCACACAATGATATTTCTTTGGTTCGGTCTAGATTTGGTCTTAAGATCCAGTCCTTATCTATACACACGTCATTTAGTCTTTACAAAGCTTACATAATCTCAATCTGTCTGTTTCTTAGTCTGTCTGGGAAAACATGTGTACTTATCTGAAACCCTATGTCGGATCAAGCTGAAATATTGCACAATTATTTCTTTGACCTGACAACAAAAGAATCAATAAAAACAAAATAGTTAAATAACTATTTTAATTATTTATTTTGTTTGGTATCAAACACGGTTTTTAACCTAACATTTACCCAAATAAACCCTTCCCCCCCCCCCAACAAATGTTTAAAATTGTGTATTTAATCTTGAAACAAAGGGGAAAAAATTATTTATTGTATTCTATTGTATTGTTTCTAATTTACATAAGATTAGTAGGCTATGTTTTCCAACTGAGGCTGGGGGCCCTTTAGGTCATAGTAAGTTTTTATGTGGCCCACACACCTTAATGAGTTTGACATGCCATTGGCCTCATTCAAGTCAGAATTTCCTGGACAGTAGGTGGGCTGAGGGTGGTTGGAGGCTGATCTAATAAAACGGCTTTAACGATTTTACAAAACGAGAAAATATTTATCTTAAACGGACTACACATCTTTTGGAAATTTTCCATAATTGATTCAAGAGTTTTAATACATTATTGTTCATAAACATTGTGCGCATCGTCATCTAAGTCTAGCTCTAAAGGCTTATCATTGGAATATTATAAAGTCTCATAGAACTATACATAACTATGCTAAACCAGGTTTCTTTCTCGAGGAGGAAGGATTGGGCTGGTAAAAAAAATGTTCCATTTTCTTAAATCTAACATTCATTAGTTACATAGTAAGAGAAAACTGATGGCTCCATACGATGTAGAAAGGAGGCACTGTCCTTTTGTTTAATCTTGGAAGACAACGGCCACCCGCTCCATCAGAACTACGCCAGGTCGTCGCGAAGTGGGCGACTGCTGTCAATCAAAACAAGAACGGAGCGGTACAAAAACTCGTTCGTACCTCACTCGGTCAGACTCTATCACCGCCAATCATTGATCAGGGAACATGAAATGCACCAAGATACCTGTGTGTAGTCGCTGAATGAACTCTTCATGTTGTCTGTTGTATTTATGTGTATTTTTCTGTTGTGTTGTCTTTATATGAGAAACGAGTCCTTGTAATCACAACAAATTTCCGTAAAGATCAATAAAGCAGTCTTAGTCTTAGTCTTAAAAACACTCAATGTAGCGTCCTTGGACATTGTTTTCTATTTATTTAAAACTCTCAATCTACCGTGTCACGTGTCAATGCCTAATAATAGAATAAGATAATATTTAGGTCTAGAGATATACATCATACAGAATCCTCGACTTCACGGTTACAAGATCTCAGCACTTCTGACAATTCGGCAAAGATCAACTAACAAGAGACAGTGATAGTAAAGCTCTTTAACATCAAAATCCTCAAGATCAATCCTCAAGATCATTTTGACCGTGATATTCCTCTTTTCATTGTCTTACGTTTTTCTTTGGGTTCCATTATATCACCACCACATTTCTTCTTAATGTTTTCTCTTCTGTTTCTCGCCTGATGAATGTAAGCAGACTTTACAAATCAAAGTGGTTTGAAATCAAGATTTCAGCGATGAACTTTTGGTCTGAAAATCTCAATATTCAAAAGTTCTAAGAATTTTATTGAATCAAATCACTGTCACAATAATGTCATCAAATCTCTCTTGACAATGTAATTTTATTTAGTGAACTTATAGAGCTCGTCAAACACGTCATATCTGTCAAGATCATTGGATGTGGATAGTAAATGTTATCAGATAGTCAACACCTTCTGAAAGATAAGACAGATTGGGAAATGTTCTGAAAGATAAGACAGATTGGGAAATGTTCTGAAAGATAAGACAGATTGGGAAATGTTCTGAAAGATAAGACAGATTGGGAAATGTTCTGAAAGATAAGACAGATTGGGAAATGTTCTGAAAGATAAGACAGATTGGGAAATGTTCTGAAAGATAAGACAGATTGGGAAATGTTCTGAAAGATAAGACAGATTGGGAAATGTTCTGAAAGATAAGACAGATTGGGAAATGTTCTGAAAGATAAGACAGATTGGGAAATGTTCTGAAAGATAAGACAGATTGGGAAATGTTCTGAAAGATAAGACAGATTGGGAAATGTTCTGAAAGATAAGACAGATTGGGAAATGTTCTGAAAGATAAGACAGATTGGGAAATGTTCTGAAAGATAAGACAGATTGGGAAATGTTCTGAAAGATAAGACAGATTGGGAAATGTTCTGAAAGATAAGACAGATTGGGAAATGTTCTGAAAGATAAGACAGATTGGGAAATGTTCTGAAAGATAAGACAGATTGGGAAATGTTCTGAAAGATAAGACAGATTGGGAAATGTTCTGAAAGATAAGACAGATTGGGAAATGTTCTGAAAGATAAGACAGATTGGGAAATGTTCTGAAAGATAAGACAGATTGGGAAATGTTCTGAAAGATAAGACAGATTGGGAAATGTTCTGAAAGATAAGACAGATTGGGAAATGTTCTGAAAGATAAGACAGATTGGGAAATGTTCTGAAAGATAAGACAGATTGGGAAATGTTCTGAAAGATAAGACAGATTGGGAAATGTTCTGAAAGATAAGACAGATTGGGAAATGTTCTGAAAGATAAGACAGATTGGGAAATGTTCTGAAAGATAAGACAGATTGGGAAATGTTCTGAAAGATAAGACAGATTGGGAAATGTTCTGAAAGATAAGACAGATTGGGAAATGTTCTGAAAGATAAGACAGATTGGGAAATGTTCTGAAAGATAAGACAGATTGGGAAATGTTCTGAAAGATAAGACAGATTGGGAAATGTTCTGAAAGATAAGACAGATTGGGAAATGTTCTGAAAGATAAGACAGATTGGGAAATGTTCTGAAAGATAAGACAGATTGGGAAATGTTCTGAAAGATAAGACAGATTGGGAAATGTTCTGAAAGATAAGACAGATTGGGAAATGTTCTGAAAGATAAGACAGATTGGGAAATGTTCTGAAAGATAAGACAGATTGGGAAATGTTCTGAAAGATAAGACAGATTGGGAAATGTTCTGAAAGATAAGACAGATTGGGAAATGTTCTGAAAGATAAGACAGATTGGGAAATGTTCTGAAAGATAAGACAGATTGGGAAATGTTCTGAAAGATAAGACAGATTGGGAAATGTTCTGAAAGATAAGACAGATTGGGAAATGTTCTGAAAGATAAGACAGATTGGGAAATGTTCTGAAAGATAAGACAGATTGGGAAATGTTCTGAAAGATAAGACAGATTGGGAAATGTTCTGAAAGATAAGACAGATTGGGAAATGTTCTGAAAGATAAGACAGATTGGGAAATGTTCTGAAAGATAAGACAGATTGGGAAATGTTCTGAAAGATAAGACAGATTGGGAAATGTTCTGAAAGATAAGACAGATTGGGAAATGTTCTGAAAGATAAGACAGATTGGGAAATGTTCTGAAAGATAAGACAGATTGGGAAATGTTCTGAAAGATAAGACAGATTGGGAAATGTTCTGAAAGATAAGACAGATTGGGAAATGTTCTGAAAGATAAGACAGATTGGGAAATGTTCTGAAAGATAAGACAGATTGGGAAATGTTCTGAAAGATAAGACAGATTGGGAAATGTTCTGAAAGATAAGACAGATTGGGAAATGTTCTGAAAGATAAGACAGATTGGGAAATGTTCTGAAAGATAAGACAGATTGGGAAATGTTCTGAAAGATAAGACAGATTGGGAAATGTTCTGAAAGATAAGACAGATTGGGAAATGTTCTGAAAGATAAGACAGATTGGGAAATGTTCTGAAAGATAAGACAGATTGGGAAATGTTCTGAAAGATAAGACAGATTGGGAAATGTTCTGAAAGATAAGACAGATTGGGAAATGTTCTGAAAGATAAGACAGATTGGGAAATGTTCTGAAAGATAAGACAGATTGGGAAATGTTCTGAAAGATAAGACAGATTGGGAAATGTTCTGAAAGATAAGACAGATTGGGAAATGTTCTGAAAGATATAAGAGAGTGAATGTATAAAGTATAATAAAACAAGCTTCAAATGATACAAGGCAAAGCATTTATTTTGTTCAACATAAAAATGTATGCATATATATTTTAAAAAGCTGTGTTAATAATATTAAGAACACAATTAGACCCAACAATGTTATATAGTTATAACAATAAGTTCCGAAAAATCACTTTAGAATTCCAGATTGGATTGATTAGTCTCGTGTGATATACTTCTAAGAGAATCAAATCTTGGACAAAATGAAACCTCTACGTGTTAGCCTATGGGGGTCGGTTATTTTTATCTTGATATAAACATTTTTTGTTGATGTTGTGTGATCAAACCTGTATAAGTTGAATGGACTCAAGACACTGTTTGTCTCCAGACAGTTATAGTTTGTCCTGAAATAAGATTTGGAACAGTCCAAAGAGTTTGTTTTCCTCTCAGACACTTTCATAGTTGTATTCTCTTGGTTGTCTTTCTTTTATTTCGCCATACACATTACATCTTTAGGCAAAGCGTCGCCGAAGCAGCACTGCTGAAAAGCTGGTTGATATTGGTTCTTGCCGCAGCATGAAACTGTTGGGTTCTTGGGTATGGCGTTTCCTTCGTCGCAGCAGACGTGAGTCAAAGAATTGAACATGTGTTTACCACAGCACTGAAACAAGAAAAATGACTCAAGAAAAGTACGATATTATAAACAGTGACAAGAAATGTGAGCTAAACTAATTAAAATACAAAATTACAAAGAGAGTTTATCTTATCACACAAACTCAGAGGCGGCTCCCGTCAAATTCATCCATGGAGCAGGAATATTCAAGCTTGTTTTGATCTTTTCAACGAATCAAATATCCACACATTATTTGGCGTTGTTTTTCAGTGGAAAGCAAACACCATAGAAATGCATTTTACAAAAAAAATATTCGACCATGATTGGAATTAAGCGCATTATCAAATTCGATCACACAACTCACTTTATAATTGGTGATTTCTATTTCGTATTTTCACGTTACCTAATGTTCTCATTCTCGACATTGTTTTAGTCCACCAAAAATTGAGTTCGCATGAAACGCAAAGCAATGAACTCGAAAAGCAAGTAGGATTGTTCCAAATTTCAAGCTGCTGTCTATCATGGTTACATAGATATGAACAGTTAAAGACATCAATTCATTTTTGGAGCAGTTTCTCAGACATTCATTTTCTTGAGTCCAGTTTCATAGACCTGCACATAAAACGCCTTAACTCCTCTCTATATGACACAGAAAGATAATTGTAGTGTCTTTGTTAACATTACATCAAACTCTACATAATTAGATAATTTTTATTGTTTTATATTAATCTTGAAATTTGTGTCAAAGTATCTAACTAGATCTACATTTCTAGTAATTAGATTCATTCAGTAGATCTAGATGTAGTGCCCATGAAACTCAAGTTGACTAGGTCAAACAACTAAAAGAGGAACACATTCATGCATGTATGGTTAGACCGTTTGATCAGCTTTTGTCTTTATTAAGAAATACATTTACCTTAGACTCTAGTGCTTGAATAGCCCTACTACAACTGTCAATAATTGTTTACAAAAAGTAAACAAATGCAAGACTCACGCTCATGTGCGGTTGTCCAGGTGGTCGCGCCCTGACGCCCTCACCACAGCACATCTGATGGACTGGATCATAGGTTTGTTTTCTACAGCACTTCATGTTTCTGGACAGATTCCTAAAAGAAATACAATCATACATAGATGTAGTCAGATCAAACATATATAAATGAGTTTTGAGTTTAGGCACATCGGCACAATTTAGGCCATGTCGTGCCGTATATATATAAATATATAAATATATAAATATAACAATCAAACTAGAGTTTTTCCCATGTGCCAACGAGCTAGTCATTCTTTTCTCAGCGATATACATCAACTGTTAAATTTCTAGGAAAATCCTTAGAAACGTTTTTTGGATCAGCGGTACGCGTCCAGGTTCCTAAAGGCTCCATGAAGTACTAGAATAATCTAGACTAGAGTCTTTACTTGAATAAAGTGGTCAAAAGGTGGCGTGAGGGGGGTTGTTGAAATGCGGGAACTTTTATTGAAAGTACAAAAAAAATTATATTATATCATGATACTGTTGTAAGTAAGAGAATTATAAGCCACGTGCTTCATTCTAGTGTTATAATTCAGAAAAAAGGAAGGGAACCCATGTATATACATCATTGGATCTAGAGAAATGCCATAACAAGGATGACCCTGTACCTACTTTCTCTGTTATTACTTGGCAAAATTGAACCCGATACAAACATATTGCGGTTGACCTACTTGCCATGAAGAACAATTTTTTTTTTGAGTTATCAAAACATCGTTGGTATCATGTATTATAATGTTGTCTGTGTTTGGAATGCTACTCACGGCACGGGGAACTTGTCGCAACAAAGATGGCTCATGGGATCGTACAGGGAAGAGCCGCAGCACATCATGGGTGGACTGTTCTTGGGTGGTTTCGGTACCGGGATGTCACCGCAGCAGACTTGAGTGGCCATGTCGTACATCCCTTTGTGACAGCAAGCCCATTGCTGGGGTCCTGGTGGTATAGGCTGGAAGACAAGAGACATCGTAGTTCTCAAACTGAACAACTTGTACTCACAACTTACGTTCTTTTCTTCATTGTAAAAACATACACACACACAGAAAGAGAGAGAGTTTCTTCAAATACTTTTTTGAAGATCTCAGATAATCAGCATCATATGCATACATTTTCTTTTCAATCCATCAAGTCATTAGAGACAATAGAAGGATTTTCAAATCTTATTTATTTCAGGAACCTGATTTTTGTTTTTTAATTTTTTAAGACCAAATTTACATTCAAGACTTTCGCGCAATGCAACACAGAGAGATATGGAGAAATGTGGTGACGATATAAGTGAACATAAACATAAGCGTTAGAAAATGAACAGAGAAATCAAACTTTTTGGAATATTTTGCTATAAAACAAGAACAAAGTCAACATCAAATATTGCCAACTTTGAAATTGAAACCTAGATTACAGTGTCTTACAAGCGTAAGAGTTTCACAATTTGACTGCAATGCTCCAATGGCCCCAAATGATGACCTCTAGTTGGCAGTACACTGGATAAAACAGGTTCATTACCCCCCCCCCCCGTGTGTACTTACAGCTTTGCTTCCATTGTCAAAATCTCTTCGATAAATGAATCTGAGCCATACAATCGAAAGCAATCCATTATTTCTAATGTACTCTGATTGTTTTGTCTCGTGTTAAGTGTAAGTTGAAACAAATTCAATATTTTCTATTGCATTCACTCGTAGTTCAGTAGAACATATTCAATTCACTTTGTCTTCCTTAAATTCCATTGACATTTCACTTTAAATCCTTTACCATTATATGTACTTACATTGACTATACCATCACAACAAAGTTGTCCAGGAACATAGCCACCAGAACACTCTCTAGACTGTGGTCGCATTCTGAAAAATATCATTAACACTATCTAAATTATAAACAGAAAAGTGTGTTCCTGCATGTCGGCTCTAAGTCAACATTCAAACAAACAAAAACATATTTTAAGCTCCTACAATTTTGTATCAGTTTTAGCCATTTCTCAGTCTCATCAAGAGGCTAGGGTTTGAAAAGAAAACACAAAAACAATATGAGTATAGAAATTACTTGCGAAAACTTTTAAAAAGCAAAATCATTTACAGAAGTTTTGATTGATGACAACAAAAAGTAAACAGCAAAAAAAAAAAAAAAGGTTACAAAGACAGTTTGTGTGGAAACACAAACTCAAAATCGGCCCCCGAAGTGGTCCACCCAGGCATTCTTCAATATTTTCAGAAAGAACATCCGAATAAAATTATATCAAAGACAAATGTGAGATAAGAATGGAGAAAGAAGGTTGACAGATCTTGTGTAGTGCCCCAACGGTGCAGTAGATCAAAGGATAGGTGCAAGTGAATGCAAAGTTAGATGTGAACCTGGCCTAACTAGTTCCCCTTTCAGACCTTGTGGTCTATAGGGCAGAGGATGTAAAGTTCATCTGTTTTTGTGGCCTACGGTTAACGAGGGTGCCATGTATCCAGCACAACGACCAGCCGCCTTTACTTTTCCCCAAATAATATCAAGTACCCATTAGAGCTGGGTGGACTCAGAGGCGCCCAAGGATTCGAAGTTGAAAATCCCGGTCTCCACCAGGATTCGAACCCGGGACCCCGGTTCGGAAGCCAAGCGCTTTATCGCTCAGCTACCGCGCTTCTCTCCTGGCCTCACTACAAACTGACCCTAACCCTCACTAAGTCTTATAATTGATGTAATTGTTTTGAAAAGGCTTAATCTCTTATTCGAATCTTCAGAAAAAAGATACAATGTGTCCTTGGTAATTAATTATTTAAGAAAATGCTGTTTGTAAGATTGTTATTCGTTTTAAATTAGGTGTAACTTATAAAGTATACTAATTAGCTTTATTTTTAAAAAAAATTGCTTGCATAACTGACTTAAAAAATTAGATTTTTCGCTTTCAGAAAAAAAAGTAGCCGTTGCATCAGAACTTTGAATGGTCTAAAATATTGTGATGTCGGATTTTCAGTATCTTTTCTAGTTTACGAGATCTAAACGGGACGGACGGACAGAAATTTCACACAAAACTAATAGCGTCTTTTCTCCTTTCGGGGGCCGCTAAAAACGTAAATAAATGGAGAAATTGGATTTCAGTTTCAGTGTTTAAAAGGCTTTTAATCACTTCAATTCTGAAGGTCACTATTATACATCAAGTCAAATCTAACATTGCATTCCAATTAGTCTACATACATTTTAGTGGTAGATTTAAATCTAAATACTGTTAAAAAGATTTTTTAAATAAAAATACATTTCAGTAAAAAAAAAAAGTTGAGTAAATATCTAGAAATGTTTCTCTTAGAACTGCAACCTATTGCTCAGTAGTGTGAAACAGTTGAAGTGGAAAAGTTTTGACTGCTGTTCAATAATAGCGAAGAAAATAAAAGTCGTAATCAATTCAGTGTAACTGGGGGGTTAGATCTTAATGAAGAACTTTGATTACTAGAGATATTTATCCGCTAAATTTTTAGTAGGCCTAATATTGAAAGCAATAAGAAGCTATTGTTTAGTGAAACAAACAAAATATTAACACATGAAATTGATGACTGACTAGACTAAGATAGTCCAAATGTCCTCCACCGAGACCCAATTTGTCCAGTATGTCTGGTATGCAGTCAACCACTACACCCGTTTATCCATGCCCAGCTAAGTCATAGAGAGCAAATCAAATCTCTCCATCGGCTTTTACAAAACCAACACTTATTAGCTGACATGTACACGTGAGTTTCAAAAGTTGGAAGGAAAAAGTTCTCGTATTTGTTTTGTCTTGTATTTCGAAAACTCCCTAACGATTTGCCTAAAATAATTGACAGTTTATGTAAATCTTTCAGAAATATATATATATATATATACATGGGCGTAGCCAGGGGGGGGGGGGGTTCTTGGGGTTCAAACCCCCCCCCGAAATGAAATCCCCCCCTGGGGGGGGGGAACGGAATTAAGTGACTGATTTTTGCGTTCATTTTGTTTATTTAAGTTGAGATTTTAATACTAAATCATCACTTACCACAGCACAGCCGAGGCAGTTTTGAGTTAAAAACCCTCTACCAGGGTGTTTTGAGTTTAAATCCCCCTACCAGGGGGTTTTGAGATACAAAACCCTCTGTAGGGGGCTTTGAGTTTAAAACCCCCCTACAGAGGGTTTTGAATTTTAAACCCCCTACCAGAGGTTTTTGCAGTTAAATCCCCCTCTTTTATAAAACAAAACAAAAAAAATGCAAACAACAATCCCCAAATTCCAACAGCACAGTTGAGGAAGATTTTGATTTTAAACCCCCCTCCAAAATTTACGCTAAACCCCATCTACAATATAAAAAAAGCAAATTACACACTCAAAATTCTATGAGCGTAGCCAAAGGGGTTTTGAGTTTAACCCCCCTCCCTTTTCAGTAGGGTTTCAAGCTAAAAAATACCTCTTCAATATAAGAAAAAAACCAAACTAAGTCAGTAAGAATAGCACATTAGGTTTTTGAAATAAAACTTTTTAATAGCAAGATAATGCACTGTAGATACCTCAGAATATGCATTTTGTTGGCTTTCAATACCAGAAATAGTGCTCGGCGCGGGGCTTCGCCCCGCGCTGGGGGAGCGCTGCGAACTCCCCCAGACCCCCTTGGTCATGGGCGTAGCCAGGATTTTTTTTCGGGTGGGTTTTGGGGGGGGGGGGGGGATTTTTTTACCCCCCCCCCCCCCCCCGAGAAAAAAAATCGTATGCATGTGTGTGTGTACATGATCTTTATTACATTCTGACCCTTCATTCTTTTGAAAGATGTTTATTATGCACTATAATGTTTCTTCCTAGAGCTAGTGGAAAAATTGTAGACTCCCCGCCACTGACAGCAATGGGGTCTGAGGTAGCTCTTGGAGCACTATTTCTGGTATTGAAAGCCAACAAAATGAATGTTCTGAGGTATCTACGGCAAATTTTCCTGCTATTAAAAGTTTTATTTCAAAAACCTCAAATGCTATTCTTACTGCCTTACTGGCGCTAAGTTGTACTAGGATGTCATCGCAACCCTTAAGTATGCGTAATTCATTTTGTCGGAGAACATGTCCCGCAAACCTCATGCGACGCTCTGTCACAACCTTACTAAGGTGTCGACTCCCAGTTCGGCATAGGATTTCCTTGATTTAGACCCGATCTCTATAACTGACTCCTAAAATCTGTCTTAGCCATCTTTGTTGAGCCACATTTAGTGTTTTTCAATTTCGACACATGACTTTTCAAAGCACTTTATTAATGGAGCCCACTGGTAGAAATGTGTAACCTCTCTTGAATACGCTCTTGGAATTAGGTGACTGTAGTTTGCTTTAGATATTATATCGAATAGGGAAAATTTATCGTCAAAATCATCTGTTGTGGATTTTAAACTAAAAAATCTCTGGAGTTGTTTTGTTTTTTTTAATTCAAAACCCCATTTAGCTACGGTCATAGTATTTGGTAACTGTAGTTTGCTTTAGAATTTTTTTTAACTCAAAACCATCTGGAGGGGTTTTAAACTTTTAAGAAAAGCAAACTGTATGATAGGGGTTTAAACTCAAAACCCCCAATTGGCTTGGCTACGCTCAAATAATTTTTGTGTGTAATTTGCTTTTTTTTTATATTAAAGAGGCATTTTTTTAGCATCAAACCCCGCTGAAAGGGGGTTTAAACTCAAAACCCCTTTTGGCAACTCTCATAGTATTTTGAGTCCGTTTTTAATATCGAAGAGTTATTTTTTTAGCTTCAAACTCCACTGGAGGGGAGTTTAAACTCAAAACCCCTTTGACTACACTCATAGAATTTTGAGTGTATAATTTGCTTTGTTTTTAATATTAAAGAGGTATTTTTTTACCTTCAAACCCCGCTAAAAAGGGTTTAAACTCAAAACTGAGTCGAAACCCATTTACCTACGCTCATAATATTTTGAGTGCGTAATTTGCATTTTTTTTATATTGAAGAGGTATTTTGTTAGCTTCAAACCCTACTGAAGGGGAGGGGGGGGGGGTTTCAAATCGAAACCCTTAGGCTACGCTCATAGAATTATGAGTGTGTAATTTGCTTTTTTTATATTGAATAGGGGGTTATAAAATCTAAATCTTCCTTAACTGTGCTCTTGGAATTTGGGGATTGTCGTTTCCTTTTTTTTTTTGTTTTGTTTTTTTATTAGAAGAGAGGGATTTAACTGCAAAAAAAACATGGTAAGGGGTTTTAAACTCAAAACCCGCTGGTAGGGAGTTTTAAACTCAAAACTCCCTGATAGGGGTTTTGAATTCAAAACCCCCTGGTAGGGGATTTTAAACTCAAAACCCCCTGGTAGGGGTTTTAAACTCAAAACCCCTAGGCTGCGCTGGGGCAAGTGATGGTATAGTATTAAAATGTCACCCAAAATAAAGAAAATCAAAGCAAAAAATCAATTACTGAATTCCGATCCCCCCCCCCCTCAGGGGGGGATTTCATTTTGGGGGGGGGCTTGAACTCCCAACCCCCCCCCCCCGGCTACGCCCATGATATATATATATACAAGGCTTATCTTCGAGTCCGAAGATTAGTGAGGAGTGCAATATTTCCCGTGGCTTCGCAGCCCCAGATGTGACCTACATATTTTGCCTCATCCAGGGCAAACATAACCATTGTCATTATTAACGCTGAAGGCTCTCATAGAAGATTTGACCCACCTTGTGAGCGCTTCCCTTTTTTTAATTGGACATAAAGGAGTGGTTTAGGGATGTGGGAGTCTGCCATTCAGCAAATGTGGCCTGCCCGTCATGTGTATCTGAGACAGGTCATGTGTAACTGAGACAGGTCATGTAAATCTGAGACAGGTCATGTAAATCTGAGACAGGTCATGTGTATGTGAGACAGGTCATGTAAATCTGAGACAGGTCATGTAAATCTGAGACAGGTCATGTAAATCTGAGACAGGTCGTGTAAATCTGAGACAGGTCGTGTAAATCTGAGACAGGTCGTGTAAATCTGAAACAGGTCATGTGTATCTGAGACAGGTCATGTGTATCTGAGACAGGTCATGTAAATCTGAGACAGGTCATGTGTATCTGAGACAGGTCATGTGTATGTGAGACAGGTCGTGTAAATCTGAAACAGGTCATGTGTATCTGAGACAGGTCATGTGTATCTGAGACAGGTCATGTAAATCTGAGACAGGTCATGTGTATCTGAGACAGGTCATGTGTATGTGAGACAGGTCATGTGTATCTGAGACAGGTCATGTGTATCTGAGACAGGTCATGTGTATCTGAGACAGGTCATGTAAATCTGAGACAGGTCATGTGTATCTGAGACAGGTCATGTAAATCTGAGACAGGTCATGTGTATCTGAGACAGGTCATGTGTATGTGAGACAGGTCATGTGTATCTGAGACAGGTCATGTGTATCTGAGACAGGTCATGTAAATCTGAGACAGGTCATGTGTATCTGAGACAGGTCATGTAAATCTGAGACAGGTCATGTGTATGTGAGACAGGTCATGTGTATCTGAGACAGGTCATGTAAATCTGAGACAGGTCATGTGTATGTGAGACAGGTCATGTGTATCTGAGACAGGTCATGTAAATCAGAGACAGGTCATGTGTATGTGAGACAGGTCATGTGTATCTGAGACAGGTCATGTAAATCTGAGACAGGTCATGTGTATCTGAGACAGGTCATGTGTATGTGAGACAGGTCATGTAAATCTGAGACAGGTCATGTGTATCTGAGACAGGTCATGTGTATCTGAGACAGGTCATGTAAATCTGAGACAGGTCATGTGTATCTGAGACAGGTCATGTAAATCTGAGACAGGTCATGTGTATGTGGTTCAGTTTTGTTTGTGTGCATGTTTCCTATCTACTGTCCACATTTATGAGGCATAAAGCAAAGTGTGGAGGATGACAGGTCGAGAGAGCCCTTAGCTTTGTACTTGTGGTAAGACCTCGTCTAGTCCAAAGTACTCAGTGCTAAAGACTCTTTCTTGACATACTTTTCAGGATGAATGAATTGAATAGAATTGCTACGTAAAAGTTTGTACAAAAGAAACAGGTTTAAAAGTCATTTTCCAAATGACCAAACATCATTTTGTTTCATGGCGGGTTGAAGTGATGCACACATGCCTGAGTGCTTCGCTTGGCAATTATGACGAATGTACAATGTCTTGCAAAAGTGAATAATCTATTTGATATAATATCGAGCATACGTTTTGTTTGTTATGTCACCAAAATGTATATCATTAAGTAACTCTAAAGGACATCCCACTGTGGTCATCATTTATAATCTGTGGTGTCAACTGTCTCCTTACTTGTGTGTGTGTGTGTGTGTGTGTAGTTTTACGTCATTACATTCATATCAAAAAGTGCACTATTTCTGATACTGTCTCTACACACACACACTCACACACACAGGCCACTTCCTTGTCTTACTTTAGATTTATTGCTCCACCGCCTCCACAGGAGGAACACAGACAAATGGACATGCGCAGTGGATTAGCAGACAAGTGGACATGCGCAGTGGATTAGCAGACAAGTGGACATGCGCAGTGGATTAGCAGACAAGTGGACATGCGCAGTGGATTAGCAGACAAGTGGACATGCGCAGTGGATTAGCAGACATTTTGATGCTTTTTGAATTCGCCTTTATCCGAAAGCAGAATTCTTTTTATCCATGTTAAACTAGCCATACAATTTATCCATGTTAAACTAACCCGCAGCAATGTCCTGAGTATCTTTGAATGGTGTTATCATGTTATGAAGAGTACTCCTAACATATTTCAAAACACAATATTTAGGTCACTTCATGGTTGATACTTATAGGGTAGAAAGAAACAGTATCTAGATATATATATATACTTAGAGGGTAGAAAGAAACAGTATCTAGATATATATATATATACTTAGAGGGTAGAAAGAAACAGTATCTAGATATATATATATACTTAGAGGGTAGAAAGAAACAGTATCTAGATATATATATATATACTTAGAGGGTAGAAAGAAACAGTATCTAGATATATATATATATACTTAGAGGGTAGAAAGAAACAGTATCTAGATATATATATATACTTAGAGGGTAGAAAGAAACAGTATCTAGATATATATATATACTTAGAGGGTAGAAAGAAACAGTATCTAGATATATATATATATACTTAGAGGGTAGAAAGAAACAGTATCTAGATATATATATATACTTAGAGGGTAGAAAGAAACAGTATCTAGATATATATATATATACTTAGAGGGTAGAAAGAAATAGTATCTAGATATATATATATATATACTTAGAGGGTAGAAAGAAACAGTATCTAGATATATATATACTTAGAGGGTAGAAAGAAACAGTATCTAGATAGATTCTATTGAAATATCTTTTCCATTTGAAGTGAATTTCGTGTGTGTGTGTGTGAGGACTATTGATTTCAAAATCACTTTTTTTTGTTCATTCCCCCAAAGATGACAATGGTATCATGTTGCCAGCACAGCGACATCTTCTCCCTTTTCTAGGTGACGCCTGTAAAGTTGAATTCCCCCCCCCCCCCCATGACAGAGATTTGAACAAGAAACGCTCGGACTCTCCTAGTGCATTAACTTTCATATTCTCTTCTTGTTATTAGTTAAAGTAAAAAAAAAAGTGCTGGACTTACCCTGGTGGTGGCCAGTAATGTTGCTGGGGTGCCATTCGTTGTGGCGCCATCTGCATGGGCATCTGCTGGCGTGGAGGCGGCGGTGGAGCTTGTGGGTAATACTGATTGGTATAAGGCTGATAAGGCTGGTAAGGCGCCATGGGCATGTTAGGCATATTTAGGTCAAGGCCGTTATCATTGGGTGGTAAGACATTATTAGGGGGAGGGGGCGGCCGTACGGGAGGTGACATTGGAATAGGCAGTGGCTTGGCAGGTGTTGCGGGTGGCCAGACTAGTGGGGCTGGTCGGGTCTTAGGGGGCTGAGGCGGCGCTGGTTTGGTCTCAGTCTTGGAGGATTGCATTAAGAGCTTGAACTGATTCTGAAGGTTAGTCAAAGCTTGAAGGTAAGTCTCGGCCCCTTGTTTGTCTATGGCAGAGACTCCCTGGTTCAGACCTGGGCCTGAGTACAAGAGACAAGTTCAGTTTACTTGTGAGTGTGTGTGTGTGGTTTTTTTTTGGGGGGGGCATTCATTTATAATACGGAAGAATAAAAGAGAGATGGAAAGTAAATTAGAGAGAAATGAGAGAGAAAAGGAAAGTCTAAAGAACAAGAGAAGGAGAGAGAAAAGGAAAGTCTAAAGAACAAGAGAATGAGAGAGAAAAGGAAAGCCTAAAGAACAAGAGAAATGAGAGAGAAAAGGAAAGTCTAAAGAACAAGAGAAATGAGAGAGAAAAGGAAAGTCTAAAGAACAAGAGAAGGAGAGAGAAAAGGAAAGCCTAAAGAACAAGAGAATGAGAGAGAAAAGGAAAGCCTAAAGAACAAGAGAAGGAGAGAGAAAAGGAAAGTCTAAAGAACAAGAGAAGGAGAGAGAAAAGGAAAGTCTAAAGAACAAGAGAAGTAGAGAGAAAAGGAAAGTCTAAAGAACAAGAGAAGGAGAGAGAAAAGGAAAGTCTAAAGAACAAGAGAAGGAGAGAGAAAAGGAAAGCCTAAAGAACAAGAGAAGGAGAGAGAAAAGGAAAGTCTAAAGAACAAGAGAAATGAGAGAGAAAAGGAAAGTCTAAAGAACAAGAGAAGGAGAGAGAAAAGGAAAGCCTAAAGAACAAGAGAATGAGAGAGAAAAGGAAAGCCTAAAGAACAAGAGAAGGAGAGAGAAAAGGAAAGTCTAAAGAACAAGAGAAGGAGAGAGAAAAGGAAAGTCTAAAGAACAAGAGAAGGAGAGAGAAAAGGAAAGCCTAAAGAACAAGAGAAGGAGAGAGAAAAGGAAAGTCTAAAGAACAAGAGAAGGAGAGAGAAAAGGAAAGCCTAAAGAACAAGAGAAGGAGAGAGAAAAGGAAAGTCTAAAGAACAAGAGAAGGAGAGAGAAAAGGAAAGCCTAAAGAACAAGAGAAGGAGAGAGAAAAGGAAAGTCTAAAGAACAAGAGAAGGAGACAGAAAAGGAAAGTCTAAAGAACAAGAGAAGGAGAGAGAAAAGGAAAGTCTAAAGAACAAGAGAAGGAGAGAGAGATTGAATGAGGGGGAATGTAAGAGAGAGTGTACTATTATAAAATTAAACTTAAACTAAAAAATTTTACGAAAGTGTAGAAATCACTGTTAACATTAATATATAGCAATTAGCAATACAACGGAATGAGGTTTTTTTTAGTAGAATTTCATTTAACAGTGCGAGATATTTTTAATACAATCGATAGGAAATGAGAAACTAAAAAAAGAAACAATAAAAAAAAAAATAAAAACAAGTTGACAAAGATAGTTTGTGCGGAACTAGCAACACACAATTGGCCCCACTGAGGCAATAAAAATGGCAGCTTCACTAGTTTTAGCAAGATGATCAGAAGCTATGAACTAAAACCAAATCTATCAACAACCACAACCCTTATCTCGGACACAAAGAAGACACGAGTAGGTTTAGAAAGCTTGGCTTCTATTGTTAGGCCGCGACAGACGACATGATAGCACATCAAACGGAGATACGAGTGTATAGTAATCTTATTATTATTAACTCAATGAGTGCGGAGCGTCTATCCCATAGACGGTCTGTCTGCCCTAAACGCACGGAACGTCTATCCCATAGACGTTCTTACCCTACCTTTGTTTCGTTGCATTTTTAAATTAAAATTTTTAACTAACAACAGTGGAACTATTTTTACTTTATAAAAGAGTTCTTCATCCTTTGTTTACATAGAAATTAGAAGCCTTTGGCTTTATTTAGACATTTATTTATTACTTTTTTTACAATGTAAAAAAACGTCGCCATGACTACGCTAGTCCAAGACACACCCACAATGTTGACTACCAAAGAGACTTTATAATTATTCTAAAATTTATCACAAATAAATAGTAATAATGAAGAATTTGATCTAGATATATAGATTAGATTCAGGTAGGTCTAAATTTAGCGTATTTATATCTATATTATTACTATTTAGATATAAATCTATTATTGTCAGTAGGCTAGGCTAGTTGTAGTCTGTAGATCGAGATTGACTAGATCTAAGCTTTTATCTCTAGACTTGGATATATCTAGATATATCTTTAGATCTAAGCTTCTGGTAAATAAAAAGAAAGGAAATGGTAGATCTACATCAAATAATCATCCACTGTGGGCATTTTTTCCCCATTTTCTTTTTTTTTTTTTTAGTATTGTTTATCTGTAAAAATGTACAACATCATGGCTATGCTTGTCCAAGACACACCCACAATGTTTACTACTGAAGAAGCTTTATTATTGTTTTATTTATACTTCTATGAATTGTAATAATGAAGATCTTGATCAAGATTTAGCATAGGATGAAGCAGACTTGGACATTATTAGCATTTAGATTTAGATCTAGTATTGCCTTATATGCTTAGGCCTTAGACTAGGGCTAGGTCCTGAATGTAGATCAAGGTTGACTAGATCTATGTTTTTATCTTTACACCTTTGTAGATTCCTATAGAACTAAGCCTAAGATAAATGAAAACAACAGAAATGGCAGATCTAAATCCAATATTCATCCACCATGCTGGGCCTTTTCTTGGTATATTTTCTTGCAATTTTTTTTAGTATTGTTTTTTGGTAAAAATCATCACCATCACTATACTGGTTCAAGTTGCACTCCAAAAGGTTTACTACTAAATAAAAGTAAAATATAAAACTATTCTAAATCCATAATTTATCTCAAAGGAACAGTAATAATGATCTATTAGATGTCTAAATCTTAGGTAAAATGAATTAGGATTTTTATTGTCCTTCATCTAGTTAGAGATTTAGGCTTTCATCTCTCGCTAGCCTATGTCTTGCACTGGTCTAGTATTAGAATGAAAGATGTTCTAGGCAAATAAAAAGAAGACAAATCTAGATCTATATCCCATTGATTCAAATGTACATAATATTTGAGTGCATTTGGTTGATAGATTTAGTACTGGTATCTATTGTTATTGGTAGTAATGAAAAGCGCAATAATTTTCACTTTTTTTCTGAATAAAAAAACAGGTAAAAATAATAATATAATCAATGATTCATCATCTTTTATTGACTGTTTTATCACATTTCTTTTTGAAAATGCTGTAAATAGTCTAAATATGCTGTTTTAACAGTAATACAAAGGACAAAATCTAAATTTAGGTCTCAAAAAATCTAAAGTTGGCATCCATTTTTTTTTTCTAAGTGTCATATTATTTAGATTATAATTTGTATCTTATATTTAAATAGAAAGATGTTTACATTTTCACATTCTCCATTCATTTACCTTTACTTTGATACCAAATATGCTATTATAGCATCATTGGTACTTAAGCAATACATTTTTGTTTTAGCCATATTCGGAACATTTTCTTTTTTTTTTTTAAAAAGTAGCATTTTTTTGAAAAAAAAACAGCAGTCAAAGAGTTAAACTGTTAATATTCACACATGTATTGAGTGAACTGATGATTGAGAAGACGTGGTTCAATCTGATGTTATTGAATCAATATTTAATTGATCGTTTTCTAAAGGACCAATCTCTCAACGAAGGCCTCAAGGAAGAAACTTTTCCTTTGGTTGTAAAAGTTATACCGTATGTAACATTGTATTGCAAGAGTTAAAAGTTATACCGTATGTAACATTGTATTGCAAGAGTTAAAAGTTATACCGTATGTAACATTGTATTGCAAGAGTTAAAAGTTATACCGTATGTAACATTGTATTGCAAGAGTTAAAAGTTATACCGTATGTAACATTGTATTGCAAGAGTTAAAAGTTATACCGTATGTAACATTGTATTGCAAGAGTTAAAAGTTATACCGTATGTAACATTTGTATTGCAAGAGGATAATATTGAAGCTGTGCTTACTATATCAATTTAAAATTATGTTCGACTTATGTTCATATTAAATATATTTTGTGCACTTCAAATGTATGTAGCTAATATAGCAGAATACACTTACTTTAGTAATATAAATATTTATAAAACATTTTTTAAACATTAACCAAACATTTAAGAAATATACAGTAAAATAACCTCCCTTAGTAATCCAGTCTCCCGTGTTTATTACTATTAATAAAAATACTTGTACAAATGTATTTTTATGTATAAATTGCTTGCATGTTTATTTTTAAAATACAATATTTCGCTTTCAATACCTTTTCTAGTTTCTGTGATCTAAATGATACAGACGGACGGACAGACTACACAAAACTAATAACGTTTATTCTACTTTTGGGACGTTAAAATAACCACTTATGCGATCCAATTGTTAGCTGGTTCATCCCTCTTAAAGGTTGCGTCTCACAATCGCCTGTTTAACTTAAAATCTTTTTTGTACATATTCTGAATGCATGTATCAACATTGTCCAAAGAAGGAAGCAGAAAGTCTAGACATATAGCAAGAAGTAGAAAAACTAGACATCAAGTACTTACTCCATCCTGCGCCTAGACTTTGAGGAGCGCCTCCACTTTGATTGACTGGACTACTTGGTGGGTCTGTGAAGTCTTACAATAGTGTTTAAAAAAACTTAGTTTATGAAAGTATCACAAAAACAAAGCATACATTATTGACTCCATTTAAAATGTATTTGAGATATACTAATAACAGTTGGTACTGTATGTCTTATTAGGTACTAAACACACAGCGAATAAATGAGGGACATTATATCGGTAAGACAAACAGTGAATTAGGGAATTTAAATAATGCAACTACCCAAGAAGTAAACTGCCAAGTGGAGAACGAATAGACACACACACACACTAACAGACCATTGTTAGTTCATATCCATATAAAACTAGAATGGCACTTAGATTCAAAACAACAAACTGGAAGTCTCTTGGCGTTGCTTGGTAATCGATGCAGATCAAGGCACGCTTTCATTTTTTCATTACCACATGTGAGGGTCAAATGAAAATACAATTAAAAAAAATGGTTTGCGTGCTTAATTAAAAAAAACAAAAAGGATTTTGCACCTACGCACGCTACAGAATCTGGTCAAGTGAGTTTTTGGAGGTGTAATTGACGGTCTAATATAGTGCACAACACTAATTGTCTAAATAGTGACTTTTCCCATTAGATGACTGATTAAGAATGATACTTTATTTGTTTGGAATATAATATAATGCTTATTGAAGCAGTAGGTATTAACACCAAGAAGAATTAAGCACTAAAATTAAACACTTATCATGTGCTCATATTCCGTATGTTAGGACGATATAGCCTATATAAGAATTTTTTTTATTCCAAATAAACAATTTAACATTTATTGAATAGGGTTTGTTGCTGAACATTAAAATTATATATGTGTCAGACGCGAATAGCCCAATTTTCAGTAAAAGAAATTACAAAAGTCATTTCTCTATAGAAGAAGGTACGAAGGCTATATAAAATACAACCACAGACCTATATATACTACAATAAATATAGGTTTTTGATTGCTAGTTACAATTTATTTAGGTAGGTGCTGTTTTACTATCACATACCAAGTATTAGAGTTTAGAAAAACCCAGGTTTGTTTCTTGTGCAACGCTATTAGCTAACACCTCATATCATCTCTCCATTAGTATATTTAGATCTATAATCTAATTCTAGTCTAGATCTATATATAAAAATCGAATAGATCTAGTAATAGTATAGATTCTATCTTGAGACTAGATTGCCGAGTCTAGCCTATGCTATTCCTTTAGTCAGTTTTTATTAGAAAAAAGTCTAGATATTAATAAGGACTAAAGTTTTTTAATTATTAATAGACATAAGACATAGATCTAACAATACTGTAATACGTTTACTATACTCTATACTTAATCTACTAAACGAGATCTAGATCTATCTATAGATCTATCTATAATCTAGTCAATCTAGATTTATACAATATTCATTATAATACTTCTACTTATAATGACTTATTTAATAAGTTAGTACTTAATTAGACTTAGATCTATTATAGTTTATTAATAGATTTACTTTTCAATGCCTAGACCTAATAATAAAATTGCGAATGATGTCTATAATGACTAATTATTTATATTTTTTAAAAATAATAGGCCTACTAAATCTAGGTCTAGACTCTACTTAAATCTAGTCTACAATAATGACTGTCTAAGACTCTAGATGATTGAGAAGTTCACATAGAGGTGTTTTTAATAATACGGCATGTCGGCTGAAAGTATAGAAAGTGCTTTTTTTTTGTAAAAATAAAAAAGAGGCTCCTGTGCTCAGTGATAGATTGCCTAACATTCAACTAATAATAAATTAACAATTAACGTTGAATTACAAGAAAAGTAATCATTTTTCCCGACATTGAAAAAAAGTGCTGGTATCCCGTACCGGTGTGTACCGTCACAAAAATATATGTATATCTCAATCTTCTTTCATTTAATTTTTTTGCGGGGTTATTGCTACTTAATACATTGATACCGGATCGATTTAAATAGGGCCTAAGTATACAAGCAGGATTTCGAGCATTGGATAAATTTATTTTTTAAGTACAAAGTTTTATGGAAGAGGCAATATATTAGTTGTTTGAAGTTTGTAACTTCTTAAATTCAGGCTAAAAATATCAAAGCCTACATTTTTACACTCATTTCTAAACAATTAGAAGAGATGGATTGACTCATAGTGTAGCTTGTGTACATCTGCAAAAACACAAACTCAGTTAGACTTTCAACGCTATTAAAAGAAAAACTTAGTGATTATTTTTACTGTATAATTCTATTATTATTCCTTTTTAGAATTAGGATATAAACACAAATTTGCCATATGACTTTATCTAACAGAAAAAAAAATTAAACTTACATCTATTTATGCGGTTATTTATAGTTACCTAGTAATATAAAATATATTGAACTAACACGCACATTCATCATAATGCAGCCATGCGATTTTTCGTTTATAAACATAGCATTATTTAGGACCAATATTTTACAAAGGCTGCTTGGAGAAATCAGGTATACCCATTAGGAGAAAAACGACCCCTTTACTCAAGAAAAACTTAAGAAACTAGAACAGACACAAAATAAACAGTGGCATTCATAACAAAATAATATTCAAAATTGATTAGAGTAACACCTTTTTAAGTAATCATTTAAAGTTTAAAATCACTACAATTTTTTTCAACAATTATTTTGTGTATGAAATTGTGTATCGGAAAATGCCGGGTACATGAAATAAGCTAGTCCTAAAAAAAGAAACACAGATCTTGGGTAAAATACTCATCAAATAAAGTAATGTAAATGTGTAGTTTCAAGCGCTAGTTTCAGCTCTTTTCTTTTTATAGCCTCTATCGGGTTATATCCCAACTACCCGTATTTTTGTGCAGAATTTTTTTCTCTATCAGGTACACTTAAAATTATAGCATAATAATGTCAGTTTAATTCAAAAAGAGAATTGAAAAATACAAAGATATATAGGGAAAAAAGCGACTTCCAGCCCAATACTTTTTAATCAAAGAAACGAAACGGACTAGTCCAACAAACCCTATTAGAATATAATGACTTCAAAAAGTTTCACCCTAAGATTAGCATTAAAGAATAAAGAAACAATCCTAAATGTTTTGAACTTGCACGTAAAACTGTTTTGAAAAGAAAAGAGAGTTACGTCGTGAGTTCAATGACCAAGATTGGACTTACATAGCGCTGAAAGCTCCCCAATACAAATGGAGAACAGTAAAAGACAACTCCAATCAACTTGTAGAGACATGGTTAATCCCGATGGGGCTCCGATCACAGACTGCTACTTCTTTGTGTCGTGTCTCCCTGCAACCCTTCCCACCCCCTTTACACACACCGCCCCCCCCCCCAAGCCACCTTGCCTCTCTCCTAGAGAGAGGAAGCTGTCAGAGAAGATTTTAATGCTGTCAGTATCACATGACAACAGGCAATTTGAGTGACAAGGCCTGCAACTTTCAAATTGTGGAGTGACAAGGCCTGCAACTTTCAACTTGTAGTTATTTAAATACTCCAAAAGACAGTAGTAGATGTGAATTTAGTACAGTTATAATATTGATGTAGTCTTCACTCTTGCATTACATTATATCAAACTCATTCTTAATCTTTCACAGTCGTTTTTCTCAAGTACTAAAAACAATCTGCTAGTAACAAAAAGAAAATGTATCTCTACAATTATGTCAGTGTGACCTCAAATACCCTTAAAAAAGTCTCAGCTTCCCCCCCCCCCCCCCCCCCCGTGCAGCTACTGCATTGTCTTGATTTATTTATTCCCCTTCTCCTATCCCTGAGTCTGTTGGACTGTTTGGGCAACACGTAAGATTTGTCGACTGTCTTTCTCCATTCCTCTCTGTCTTTTGGGCAGAACCTCTTTCAATAGCTCATCCATTCTTGTATGTTGACTTCCCAACGCTTTTTTTTTTGTCTGCCTCTTCATCTTTTTCTTGTTACTGTTCCCTGAAGGAAGGTTTTTGTGAGCCCCGAAGATCTTGTAATAAAGTTTTAGTTTGCGTTTTATTTAAACCCTAGTTAGCAGGTCATAGAGGGGTTCAGTCACTGATGAAACCTTATTTCTAATATCTATTTATTACGTATTAGAAACTAGTAATTGCAATAATAGAATGATTTATGTCTATAAGTCTCCAATTGTAACAACTAATTGGTCCCAGAATCAGAGAAACACGCACATAAAAAGTAGTCATTAGAACATTATGACTTTAAATTCTTTGTAGTCCTTTTAGTTCATTGCTACGTCAGCTACTTCTGACTGTAAAACTGGATCCATACCTGAGAACCATCTCGCTTCCTTTGAACACACTGAGGACGACATCACAATGTCTTTCTATTCAGGACATCAGGAGGTTTAGTTTGGGTTTTCTCTATAAAACAAAAAAAAAATGCAAACGACAATCTCCAAATTCCAAGAGCGCAGTTAAGGAAGTATTTGATTTTAAACCCCCCTCCAAAATTTATGATAAACTCCCTCTTCAATATCAAAAAAAAAAAATTACACACTCAAAATTCTATGAGCGTAGTCAAAGGGGATTTGAGTTTAACCCCCCCCCCCCCTTTTCAGTAGGGTTTCAAGCTAAAAAATATCTCTTCAATATAAGAAAAAAAGCAAATTACACACTCTAAAATATATGAGCGTAGCCAAAGGAGTTTTGAGTTTACCCCCCCCCCCCCACCAGCGGGGTTTGAAGCTAAAAAATACATCTTCAATGTAAAAACAAAAAAGCAAGTTACGCACTCAAAATGCTATGAGCGTTGCCAAAAGGGGTTTTGAGTTTAAACTCAACAAAGATGGCTAAGACAGAAATTAGGAGTCAGTCATAGCGATCGGGTCTAAATCAAGGAAATCCTATGCCGAACTGGGAGTCAACCCCTTAGTAAGATTGTGACAGAGAGTCGCACGAGGTTTGCGGGACATGTTTTCCGACAAAATGAATTACGCATAATAAGAGTTGCGATGACATCCTAGTGCAACTTGGCGGCACACTTTCATGGAGGTCCTCAGAGCAGGAGGGAAGAGGCTTCAGACATTGCCAGTGACAGATTTCTGTGGAAACAGCTCGACGGAAAATGCGCTGAACGGTTTTTGAAACAAATTTTTTAATAGCAGGAAAATGCACTGAAGATACGTCAAAATATGCATTTTGTTGGCTTTCAATACCAGAACTAGTGCTTGGCGGCGGGGCTCCGCCACGCGCTGGGGAAGCTCCTAGCGCTCCCCCCCAGACCTCTTTGATGGGAATGGCGGAAGTCTACATTTTTTCCACTAACTCCAGGAAGAACCTATTCTAGGGCACAATAAACGTCTTCCGAAAGAATGAAGGGTGATAACTGATAATGTAATAAAGATTATGTACACACACACACATACATACATATAAATATTTTTTTTCGCGGGGGCGGGGGGCGGAAAAAAAATCCCCCCACCACCCACCCAAAAAAATATCCTGGCTTACGCCTATGATATAGTGGTACATAGTATAGTGCTACATTGTATAGTGCTATATGAACCCACCTCTAGGCTAATGAAAGTTTACAAACTGAGCCCACCTCTAGGCTAATGAAAGTTTACAAACTGAGCCCACCTCTAGGCTAATGAAAGTTTACAAACAAACTGAACCCACCTCTAGGCTAATGAAAGTTTACAAACTGAGCCCACCTCTAGGCTAATGAAAGTTTACAAACTGAGCCCCCCTCTAGGCTAATGAAAGTTTACAAACAGAGCCCACCTCTAGGCTAATGAAAGTTTACAAACAGAGCCCACCTCTAGGCTAATGAAAGTTTACAAACAGAGCCCACCTCTAAGCTAATGAAAGTTTACAAACAGAGCCCACCTCTAGGCTAATGAAAGTTTACAAACAGAGCCCACCTCTAGGCTAATGAAAGTTTACAAACAGAGCCCACCTCTAAGCTAATTAAAGTTTACAAACAGAGCCCACCTCTAGGCTAATGAAAGTTTACAAACAGAGCCCACCTCTAGGCTAATGAAAGTTTACAAACAGAGCCCACCTCTAGGCTAATGAAAGTTTACAAACAGAGCCCACCTCTAAGCTAATGAAAGTTTACAAACAGAGCCTACCTCTAGGCTAATGAAAGTTTACAAACTGAGCCCACCTCTAGGCTAATGAAAGTTTACAAACTGAACCCACCTCTAGGCTAATGAAAGTTTACAAACTGAGCCCACCTCTAGGCTAATGAAAGTTTACAAACAGAGCCCACCTCTAGGCTAATGAAAGTTTACAAACAGAGCCCACCTCTAAGCTAATGAAAGTTTACAAACAGAGCCCACCTCTAGGATAATGAAAGTTTATAAACAAACTGAGCCCACCTCTAGGCTAATGAAAGTTTACAAACAGAGCCCACCTCTAAGCTAATGAAAAATTACAAACAAACTGAACCCACCTCTAGGCTAATGAAAGTTTGCAAACAAACTAAGGCCGCCTCTAGGCTAATGAAAGTTTTCTTGCTAGCCTTGGAGAATATAAATGTTAAATGTCTCAGCTTGTGCCTAGACATCAAGTATTTCACGCCCGTAAAACGCTGAAAGGAAGACGAAAGTCTTTGTCAACCGCGTTTCCTCAAATTAATGATGAGATTAATGTGTCTCCAGGGTCAGAAGAAAGAAAAATCCTTGAAATGTTGTGACGTCTGAGAATCAAGGAAGGGAGCTTAGTGTTGCTATATCTGGACAACTTTAAGATGATAGCATTCTATTAAGTTGGGCAACATCGAGAGCAGATCTATATTTTATCGTCCTGCATTGATTATTTCTACTATTCATTACATCGTGTGCGTAATAATAGTAGTGATAGAACAATCTAGTATCTCCTAAAATTAAATTCTATTGAACACAGTCATTCCTAAAGTTTAGGTCTGCTCAATACATTGATATGTTTCAAATTGTGTACATTTAAAAACATTTGAAATCTGAGTGTCGTGCTGAATTCTCCCAAGAGTTTCAGTGGCGAGTCTGCTTTACATTTGTTCCAGTGGCGAGTCTGCTTTACATTTGTTTCAGTGGCGAGTCTGCTTTACATTATGTTTCAGTGGCGAGTCTGCTTTACATTTGTTCCAGTGGCGAGTCTGCTTTACATTTGTTTCAGTGGCGAGTCTGCTTTACATTATGTTTCAGTGGCGAGTCTGCTTTACATTTGTTTCAGTGGCGAGTCTGCTTTACATTTGTTTCAGTGGCGAGTCTGCTTTACATTTGTTTCAGTGACGAGTCTGCTTTACATTTGTTCCAGTGGCGAGTCTGCTTTACATTTGTTTCAGTGGCGAGTCTGCTTTACATTTGTTTCAGTGGCGAGTCTGCTTTACATTTGTTTCAGTGACGAGTCTGCTTTACATTTGTTTCAGTGACGAGTCTGCTTTACATTTGTTCCAGTGGCGAGTCTGCTTTACATTTGTTTCAGTGGCGAGTCTGCTTTACATTTGTTTCAGTGACGAGTCTGCTTTACATTTGTTTCAGTGGCGAGTCTGCTTTACATTTGTTTCAGTGGCGAGTCTGCTTTACATTTGTTTCAGTGACGAGTCTGCTTTACATTTGTTTCAGTGGCGAGTCTGCTTTACATTTGTTTCAGTGGCGAGTCTGCTTTACATTTGTTTCAGTGGCGAGTCTGCTTTACATTTGTTTCAGTGACGAGTCTGCTTTACATTTGTTTCAGTGACGAGTCTGCTTTACATTTGTTTCAGTGGCGAGTCTGCTTTACATTTGTTTCAGTGACGAGTCTGCTTTACATTTGTTTCAGTGACGAGTCTGCTTTACATTTGTTCCAGTGGCGAGTCTGCTTTACATTTGTTTCAGTGGCGAGTCTGCTTTACATTTGTTTCAGTGGCGAGTCTGCTTTACATTTGTACACAAAAACACGTACAATGGAAGACCAACTTTTGGACCAGTTTTCTCAAGCGTGTTTAGTGTTCAATGCAGTGGAGAGTTCAATAATAAAACAAAACATCTTGCTTGTTCCACATTTTTATAACAATGTAGACGCTCTTAAATTTCTTTAAAACATTTTAGAGTTCACACAGATCTAATCACACACACACTGTGACACACACTCACACTGTGACAAACACTCACACTGTGACACACACACACACACACACTTGTGCCACACACTCACAGACTCAACTTTTCAGACCTACGTCATTCCTCTTGGAATTAGTTGTTGTTGTTTCTTGTCTTAGTTCCAGAAATGTACTTTCGAACCAGTTTACAAATCCACTGAAACCGGAAGTCTGCTATACTTGATTTATCCTTGATTTTATTTTGAAGTATTAAAAACAAATCTTAACTTTATTTCCAAATTTTAATTTAGCTTTAGTTCTAAGAACCTGCCATTTTGTTCACAGACCTATATATATTATATCTAGACTGGAAAACGGAAACCCTAGCTTTAAAAAGGCGGCCACATACGTGGCATGGGTAGGTTAGGTCAGTTGCGGATAGGCCTGCTTCTTCTACTTCTCTCAGCTTTTTGTTGGTTCGGTGCTCTTTCACGCTGACCACTCTCTTTGCTTCGTATCTCGTGACTCCGACACGCTCAACTTCACGTCTTATGGAGCGATCGAGATCTAGTTCTTCCCAGCCTTGACTATCAATATCACACTCATTAAAGGAGCTTTTAAAGGCGTCTTTATAGCGCTTGTATTGACCTTCCTGTGAGCGCTTTCCTGCACACAGCTCCCCGTACAGAAGTCGTTTGGGAAGGCGAATGTCTAGCATACGGACTAAATTCCTTACCATCGAAATTAGGACCTTTTTACTGTGGCATCGATACTGTTCATGTTAGACAACTAGGATTTCAGTATCTGGTATATGTTCAGGCCAATTCACTTTATGAATTTTCCTTAGACAGAATTGGTGGAAGGAGTTTAGATTTTTGATGTGGCTGTAATATAGGGTCCAGGACTCTGATGCATACAAGAATGAAGGGAGGACTACGGCACTGTATTATCTGTAGATTTTCAGTTTTGTGGATATGCTGAGTCTTCTCCGTTGCCACACTTGTCATTGAAGTCTGCCAAAAGCAGCACTGGCAACGTGCAACACAGAAGTCTACCTCATCATCCAGGTTGGCATTAGCTGATGCTTCCCAGAAAGACACATTCTTTAAACCTTTTTATAGTTTCTGGCCATCTATAAGAATGGCTGGTTTTGTGAAAGATTTATTTCCAGGAGGTTGGTGCAGCACTTCTTTTTTACATTTATGGTGAGGCCAAAATTTTTGCAGGCGTTGGCGAATAGCAGGTTTCTGATGTAGCCATACTTTACTTTGGTCCTTGCCTTAAGTCTTTGAGCACCGTATATACTTGCATGAGTGCGATATCGTAAACCAGCTCCAATGCTTTCTGTGCAAAAGGCATCTTTCGGCATAGCTGTGAAAATTATGCTGAAAAGCGTTGGAGCCAGCACACAGCCCTGCTTCACACCATTTGAGACAGGAAAAGGCTTGGAGTAGTCTCCGCTGTCTTGGACTCTTGCTTGCATGTTATCTTGAAATTGGCGCACCATTGTTTTATGAATTGATCCGGGCAGCCAAATTTGGACATGACTTGCCAAGACATTCACGTATGACATCAAAAGCCTTTGTCAAATCTATGATTGCAGTATAGAGATTAGAATTTTGCTCTCTACTATCTAGAAGTTGGCAGACTGCAAAGATCCTGTCAACCGTGCATCTACCGCGCCTGAAGCTGCATTGGCTTTACGGAAGTAGGCCAGTTTCTATGTGGTGTTGTGGTCTGTTTAATACCACTATAGATAGGATCTTGTCAGCAATGCAAAGGAGGGATATGCCACGATGGATATCGCATAAGTGCATATTTACCTTTCTCTTGTAGAACTGGCTTTGTGGTTAAACGCTTGGCTTCCGAACCTGGAGTCCTGGGTTCAAATCTCTGTGAGGATTGGGATTTTGAACACTGGGATTCTTATGGCGTCCCTGAGTCCACCCAACTCTAATGGGTACTTGACTCTAGTTTGGGAAAGAAAAGGCGTTTGGTCGTTGTGCTAGTCACATGAAACCCTGCTCGTCAATCTGCCCTATAGATCGCATGATCTGAAAGGGGCGCTAACTGAACTGTAGTGATGAAAGAGGGAGGCATCTTTTATCTCTTTGGGTAATTTCATTAGTTCCCACATTATCTGGTAGATTTCTGTTAGTTTAGCTGTCAGCTCTGAACAGCCAAGTGAGTATATTTCAACAAGGATGGAGTCTAGTCCCGGTGCCTTACCAGTTGAGAGGTTGGATATTGCAGTCATTACTTCATTGAGCCTGGAAGGGTCAGCGAGTGAATGGTTTATTGGGACTTGTTCCATGCGTGCGATGGCTTCGGCGCCCAGCGAAGAAGTATATCCTCCTTGTCTGTGAGAAGCTTCCAGCAGCACTGAATAAGGGGGATCAGCCATTTTGCGAAGAATCGCAAAAGGCTTTGATCGAATTTAAAAAAAAAATTGTTTTTATTGCCAGACTATTTCATCGCCTTTTTGTTCAACCACGACTCCTTCATGAGTCTCAGATTCCGCTGGACCGCTCTTTTGGCATTAGTGCAACGTTCTCTGTTTTGTAGGCAAGCTGGATTACACAGAAAGGCCTTAAAGCAGCGTTGCTTGTGTGTTAAAAGCTGTTCGATATGCACATTGTTTTCGTTGAACCAATGTTGGTGCTTGCGTTTTAGGCCGGCGGTGAACCCTGCTAGTCATAGAGTAGACAGAGTCCTTTAGTTTATTCCCACGTCGTTGTTCATGTGCAGAGTTTTAATTTCACTGTCTAGTTTGTTGATGAACTCTTGCTTGATTTATGGGTTTGTGAGCTGACCAACATCTAGGCGCTGATAAGTCCAACAATCCGCTCCGCATAATCCTTTAGTGACTTTGACGTCCTGTTTGTCAGAAAGAGTTGCAGGTCGTTTTGAGGTCAGGGGTAGGCGTAAGGCCATTAGTCGGTCATTTATGTCTTTTGGTAAACCTGCTAACTTGTTGACAAATTTGGATTTCACCGCGAAGCCAACACCAGCTTTTCTCCCAGATAAAAAAAAAGGAGACTGCAAAGAAAGACAAATTAGCGGTACGAAAGAAATATTTAAAGCAGTGCAAGCAGAGACATCCCAGTAACTTACTGCTAAACGTTACCAAAGAAATATTTAAAGCAGAGACATCCCAGTAACTTACTGCTAAAAGTTACCAAAGAAATATTTAAAGCAGTGCAAGCAGAGACGGACAGCTGGTATCAAAGAAGATTTATCAATTTTGTTTCTAGTCAAAGCAAGTGTGTCAACTTTGTTGAAAAATAAGTTTCTATTTTTTTCTCTACATTTGTAGAAAGTCATATTTGTTCTCTCTGATTCTATTTGAAGAGCTTAAAGAATGCTGACACCTTTTAACACGCCTACAATTTTATCGGTCAACTTGTAAATGTAACTGTTGGGTAATTATCTGTCTACTTACCTGTCTATTTACCTTTCTACAACCTGTCAACTAACCAACTAACCAGCCTACTAAACAACTAACTTGTCTACTAAACAACTAACATGCCTACTAAACAACTAACCTGTCTACTAAACAACTAACATGCCTACTAAACAACTAACCTATCTACTAAACAACTAACATGCCTACTAACCAACTAATCTGTCTACTAACCTGTCTGCATATTTTCTTCTCAAACTCACTGCTTAGAACACAGATCACGCGTTGTGACCCAAAGGCTGAACAGACTTAGAGATAGGTGAAGGTAATACTCTGGAAGCAATAAAAAGGTTTAAATTTAATGTTATTATCAACAGAATCGAACAAAGTTTAACATTTTCTTTAGAAGCACTTTGATTTATTTATGGTCAACTGAGGCTATTGTTGTCTAAAAGACTGGATCGCATATCTCTCATCTGATTGTAGAACAATCCCCGCATATCTCTCAACTGATTGTAGAACAATCCCCGCATATCTCTCAACTGATTGTAGAACAATCCCCGCATATCTCTCAACTGATTGTAGAACAATCCTCGCATATCTCTCAACTGATTGTAGAACAATCCTCGCATATCTCTCAACTGATTGTAGAACAATCCTCGCATATCTCTCAACTGATTGTAGAACAATCCTCGCATATCTCTCAACTGATTGTAGAACAATCCTCTCATATCTCTCAACTGATTGTAGAACAATCCCCGCATATCTCTCAACTGATTGTAGAACAATCCCCGCATATCTCTCAACTGATTGTAGAACAATCCCCGCATATCTCTCAACTGATTGTAGAACAATCCTCGCATATCTCTCAACTGATTGTAGAACAATCCCCGCATATCTCTCAACTGATTGTAGAACAATCCTCGCATATCTCTCAACTGATTGTAGAACAATCCTCGCATATCTCTCAACTGATTGTAGAACAATCCTCTCATATCTCTCAACTGATTGTAGAACAATCCTCGCATATCTCTCAACTGATTGTAGAACAATCCTCGCATATCTCTCAACTGATTGTAGAACAATCCTCGCATATCTCTCAACTGATTGTAGAACAATCCCCGCATATCTCTCATCTGATTGTAGAACAATCCCCGCATATCTCTCATCTGATTGCAGAACAATCCCCGCATATCTCTCATCTGATTGCAGAACAATCCCCGCATATCTCTCATCCGATTGGAGAACAATCCCCGCATATCTCTCAACTGATTGTAGAACAATCCCCGCATATCTCTCAACTGATTGTAGAACAATCCTCGCATATCTCTCAACTGATTGTAGAACAATCCTCGCATATCTCTCAACTGATTGTAGAACAATCCTCGCATATCTCTCAACTGATTGTAGAACAATCCTCGCATATCTCTCAACTGATTGCAGAACAATCCTCGCATATCTCTCAACTGATTGCAGAACAATCCTCGCATATCTCTCAACTGATTGTAGAACAATCCTCGCATATCTCTCAACTGATTGTAGAACAATCCTCTCATATCTCTCAACTGATTGTAGAACAATACCCAGTTCATGACAATGATGGAATCCTAAGAGCTACATTATTGCGAAGTCCTCGCCAACAAAATTGTATCTTCATCCCGTTTGTCGCTGTCCAACTGTACATAATCAAATAGCTTAGCACTGCTTGCTTCTAGAGGCGATGACCTCATTGGTAGCATTTTAGTTTGTGTAGTTATTTTGTCTCTTGTCGTTTTGTCATCGTTAGCTGTGACGTCAAATTTTGTGTGCATTTTCGCCATCTTGGTCTTGATAAACAAGCTGCTCTTTTTGTGGTCCTGAAGTTTTCCTTTACGTGACTGGACAGCCTTAGCGATTGCCTTGGATCTAGTCTTGGTAGGACTCTTTGACTTCTCTTAAGGGTAAGTTTTTTTTCATATTGTAAAGATATTTTTATACGGATTCATTCGTAGTTGTAGCTTTAGATCAGACGTTAGAATCTGTTATTTATTTCTATAAGGTTTCAGTGTTGGCGTTAGGCCTACATGTTGATACTTTGGGTTCTGGTATTAACCTGAACATTGTTGTCATCATCGTTGTCATTATTCTTGGCCGTAAGATTCTTGTGTCTGCTACTATCAAGAATTGGCCGTAAGATTCTTGTGTCTGCTACTATCAAGAATTGGCCATAAGATTCTTGTGTCTGCTACTATCAAGAATTGGCCGTAAGATTCTTGTCTGCTACTATCAAGAATTGGCCATAAGATTCTTGTGTCTGCTACTATCAAGAATTGGCCATAAGATTCTTGTATCTGCTACTATCAGGAATTGGCCGTAAGATTCTTGTCTGCTACTATCAAGAATTGGCCGTAAGATTCTACTATCAAGAATTGGCCGTAAGATTCTTGTCTGCTACTATCAAGAATTGGCCGTAAGATTCTACTATCAAGAATTGGCCGTAAGATTCTACTATCAAGAATTGGCCGTAAGATTCTACTATCAAGAATTGGCCGTAAGATTCTACTATCAAGAATTGGCCATAAGATTCTTGTGTCTGCTACTATCAAGAATTGGCCGTAAGATTCTTGTCTGCTACTATCAAGAATTGGCCGTAAGATTCTTGTCTGCTACTATCAAGAATTGGCCGTAAGATTCTACTATCAAGAATTGGCCGTAAGATTCTTGTCTGCTACTATCAAGAATTGGCCGTAAGATTCTACTATCAAGAATTGGCCGTAAGATTCTACTATCAAGAATTGGCCGTAAGATTCTACTATCAAGAATTGGCCGTAAGATTCTACTATCAAGAATTGGCCGTAAGATTCTACTATCAAGAATTGGCCGTAAGATTCTTGTCTGCTACTATCAAGAATTGGCCGTAAGATTCTTGTCTGCTACTATCAAGAATTGGCCCTAAGATTCTTGTCTGCTACTATCAAGAATTAATGGTTATAGACAGTTTGAACAGAGCCTGTTACAAAGATGAAACTAATATATTGTGGACGTCAATGTTATCAAGCAACACAATATAAGAGGTGCCTATTTGTTTCAAGACTATTGAAGTATTTACTTGGACTGAACTTACGATTTATTAGCTTCATATGTATTTGTGATTACCTATCATTCACATTATTAATTTCCATATCATTGTATAGTACCTGTGTCCCAGCACAAAGTGAAGAGATGTGTTAGCCCTTCTGTGAGAGCAGCACTAAGCATTTTAAAAACCTCTGCTGGAAGATCGCCATACATAATAATAAATTAATTAATACATACATTAATACATAAATTAATTAATACATACATTAATAAAAAATTAATTCATACATACATTAATAAATTAATTAATCAAAACATACATTAAGAAATAAATTAATTAAAACATACATTTAGAAATAAATTAATTAATACATACATTAATAAATAAATTAATTAATGGATACATTAATAAATAAATTAATTAATGGATACATTAATAAATTAATTAATTAATACATACATTAATAAATTAATCAATTAATACATACATTAATAAATTAATTAATTAATACATACATTAATAGATTAATTAATTAATACATACATTAATAAATAAATAAATTAATACATACATTAATAAATAAATTAATTAATACATACATTAATAAATTAATTAATTAATACATACATTAATAAATAAATTAATTAATGGATACATTAATAAATTAATTAATTAATACATACATTAATAAATAATAATGACACCGTTCCCTTTCTTTAGTGACCATCTGATCCAGAGTTTGTTTTTTCCCTTGCCTCTAGCAGACGCTCGTGTTAATTAGCAACGGGATGCAACTCCTGATATTTTCACTTTCTAAATTTTTAAAATTACCATTATCTCCCTTCTGTGTGAATCTTATCTTCTTATATTATACAGATGTTACTTCAAAAAAGAAGATGATTACGATCTACGCGTCCTGCATCTAGTCATGCATGTTAGCCAAGGACTTCAATTCTGCCAAGTCCCTGGTTTTGCTGGCTTCTTCTACCTCAGTCAGCTTTGTATAACTCTTTGAATCAATCCGCTAAGCTTATGCCCCAACATACCAGACTAGGGCGTCTCTAAGAAGTGCCGGCAGCCTCGTCTTGCTAACTATAAAGCCCGACTTACCTAATCAGTGGAAAGAGCTTGCTTTTTAGCCACCAACAGATTGTGTCTGAGGAGTCTCTTGCTGAAATCCCACAAGAAACAGTGAAAATGGAACTCGACGAATATCCAAGTCTTGTTGAGTCTTGTTGAGTCTTGTTGAGGTTGAAACGGCCATCGAGAAGCTCAAAAGACACAAGATGCCTGGCTCGGGCGGTCTTCCAGCAGACGTTTTTTAATATGGATGGTGCTTCTCTCACAGAAAGGCTAATAGACCTCTTCACTCTGTGCTGGGACATATGTACTATCTCGCCAGAACTCCGAGATGCTACAATTATATCCCTGTACAAAAAAAAGGCGACAAATCAGACTGCTCCAATTACCGTGGCATTACCTTACTATCAGTAGCGGGTAAAATCTTTGCCATGAGACTCCTTGAAAGGTTAGCCAACTCCATAGAAGGCAGTGTGCTCTCTGCAAGTCAGTGTGGTTTCCAGGCTGGTAGAGGCACGTCGGACATGATCTTAGTCTTGCGTCAATGCAGGGAAAATGCAGGGAGCCTAACCTGGACTTGTACACTGCATTCATCAACTTGACCAAAGCATTTGACACAACTCGGAAAGCCCTTTAAAATTCATCGCCATCATTTGCACTTGTCACTGGCTGACTGACCATCACTAATTCTCGCCGGGGACGATACAATAAAACAATTGAACCTGTTATTACATAAATAAAGTCTAGAAGAACTTAGATATTTTTAAGACCAAAATCGCAGCTGTTACATTTACGAATAAGATTTTTTTATTCACAATTTCGACCCAATCTGTTTTTGAAAGCTGACATTTTATAAGTACAAAACTATACTTCTTTTTGCTTGACTTCGTAACACTTTTTGAAAAAATACGTAACTTTCTTTCGTTCCAGTTTTATAGATATATTGTTACGAATCTCACTATCCAGGCTCTCTGCAAACTGCACCATACACCACCAACTTAAAGAACTTGACAAGTCAGGGCTCCAAGATAACGTAAAGGTTTAATGTCCATAAATAACAGCCAATACTGTACAATTGGCAGCACGTAGAACAGTACAAATAGCTCTGCGATAACAAATATCTCTCCGCCATATCAAGTCTTGCACTGGCCTCTCCGTCTCGTTCCGGGCTTGCACTGGGTTCAACAGTTCGGGACTGACTTCACACACTTGGGCTCGTTGTGTCGGACTCGATCACAGACCAAGATCAAGACGCCGTTCGTCTCAACTGTACTTGAAGTTACTCCGCACTGAACCGTCGTAATGCTCTGTACAGAACCACACCGTTGAACTGTGCTGTAGTCGACTGTGCTCTGAACTCCTGTCGTGAACCCGCTTTCTGAACCGTCTTGACTGCGTCGCCTCCGCTCTTTATATAGGGTCCCTAATGGCCTTCTCGAACCGGACAGAACGCCGCTCGACGTTTCTAGGTGGTCGGATGACTACAACTCTCGTGACGCTCCTGAGCTCTTGTTCACGACGGCGATCTTTCCCGAACTGTCCTGTTGACACTCGACTCGGCTGACCGTCGTAGCTCGTCACGGTTGACCGGTCGTCTAGCGCTGGCCTGGGGCGATTTGCGTCGGCTGACTACACACACATCACTACCCCTCTCTGTGCCACCACCAAGTTTATAACACTGCCCCCTCCTTAGATCTGTCCGTCCCGGACAGAATCAACATCATGGCATTGGCTGTGAGGTTTCATCGCTGTAGGTGGGTGTCGATCGGTGGCAGTTGGCTTGCCCCTTGAGCTTGATGGAGCCATCCATGTTGCAGTCTGCTTCCTTCTTCTCCTCCAGTTGGCCTTCAACTGTTTGCCTCGACGTCGTGCTTTAATCGCCACCCACGTCAAATTTAGTAAACGTTTTCTTCTTTTCCTCCAGTTAGCCTTCATCTGGTTGTATCGACCTCGTGATCGCATGGTCATCCATATTGCACTCAGCAAAAGTCGCCTTCTTCTTCTTCTCCGCCAGTTGGTCTTCGTGTGGTTGCAGTGATATCGAGGTTGCATCGTCATCCATCTTGCATTCAACAAAAGAAGTCTTCTTCTTCTCCACCAGTTGGTCTTCATGTGGCTGCAGTGATGTCGTGGTCGCGTCGCTCTCTTGTCGTTCGGTATTGAGTGCAGCCGTTTGGCACATGGAGAGGTATAGGATGTAAGGGCTGGGGATACCAAGATTGTTGGCAAAAGAGGTGGCTTCATAGGGCTTTGCGAAGAAGGACTGGGATGGGCTTCAAATCCACAGGACAGGAAATTGTGGGACATTTCATCATTTTCAGCCTTGTCTGGAGGGCATGCTCGTGGGGCAGGTTGGCAACACTCCTCATGCAAAGGTCCCTCGTCTTCGGCTTCAGGCTCCATTCGGCTTTCCTCAAAACCATCAGGACCTCTCTCTCTCGTCTCAGTATCGGGCCCGTCACTTGTTGGTTTCAGACCTTGTCGATGACTTTCGTCTTTCAAATGTCCATCAATGTCAACGTCAGACTGCCTTGGATTCTCTTTACCACCATCAGGACTTTCCTCTCCAGTCTTGGCAGCTGGACCAACGTCTGTTAGGTTCGGACCTGGCTGGTATCTCTCGACTTGCATATGTCTCTCAACGGCTTCGTCAGGTTTCAATGGGTCCTCATTATCACCACCAGGGCTTCTCTCGCTGAGCTTAGCATCTGGACGAACGTCTGTAGGGTCCAAGCCTCGCTGGTAGCTTTCATCATGTAAACGTCCCTCAGCAACAGGCTTGTAGGCAGAATCAGCGTTCTCTTGATCTGTTTTGCTGTTTGAGGTGCTCATATCAGGTAAAGCTTCAGCACAAGATTCGTTCGAACTATGGGCAGCTTCCATTGTCTCTTCATCTGTCTCTTTCGGCTCCACAGGTCTGTACTCCCTGTTTTCAGATTGACAGGCAGCACCACATTCATCAGCATTGCCGTTGTCACTGCATATTTCTTCAAAGCTTTGTTCATTGTTTAACGATGGCGCAGCTCCTTTATCTTTCATGTCTCCTTGGTCGTACGGGGTTTCTTCCAACACGTCCATCGTCTTCACCATGAGGCTCGTGATTTCCTTCACCGAAATATACATCTTTTCAAGCTTGGTACAGGTCTATTCGTTGGACTTCTTCCATGTCGTATTCATAGCCCGCAACTCTTCCTTCCATTCATCTAGCTGTTTGTGCAAGAGCTCTCCTAAAGTTGGTTTAATTTCAAACAGATATGTGTCCGGATCTTCCCCTTCTTCCACAATGTCTTCTCGGAGGCGTGCTTGTAAGGTTTCCTTCTTTCCGCCATTCTTCAGCCCTCGTTCACGCAGTTCTCGCCTCAGTTCTATAAATTCAAGTTCGTACAGCAGTTTCAGACGAGCCATAGTAGATCCGATCCAATCCGATTCCGATCCCACTTCTGACCCCATTTCTTACAAATCTCACTATCCAGGCTCTCTGCACTCGACTCGGCTGACCGTCGTAGCTCGTCACGGTTGACCGGTCGTCTAGCGCTGGCCTGGGGCGATTTGCGTCGGCTGACTACACACACACCACTACCCCTCTCTGTGCCACCACCAAGTTTATAACAATATATATGTGTGTGTGTATTTCTACACAGATCAGTATCTAGATCTTAAATCTAATTCTCTCTCCTCTTGATTTAGATAATTGTCACAGTGAATGTGAAGGATTATCCTTAGATCAGTGTGTGTTAAAATGTGTTTTTATTTAGAATATGAAACATCTGTATAAAATCGTGTGTTTGTTTGTGTTGAGAAAATTACTATAGTTTAGAATGTCTCTGTGGCATTTTATATATTTATATTTTATTATATATTTTCCCTTTGCAACTTCTTGTGTGACTAAAGAGGCCAATCCTTCATACACAGCTGCGGTCACAGGTTAGGCATCTGTAATCACCAGACGCTGTTGCACTTTCACCTTCTTTCTACTTATGTTGTGTATGGCAACTGCAATCCGGGACCCTTCCTTTATGCTTTCTCTCCATGTGCATCTATCCAGTGCCAATTTTTCCCAGCTGCCAGTGTCGATTTTGAAGAGCTTCATGTCGCACTTGCATACATCCGTATATATATATATATATAGTTCGTCCATCGTGGTTCGATGATGACCACTTTGTCATCCAGGGGGCTGAGGGCTTTGCGCTGGGGTTTTATGCCTCCTCGTGTGGCTGGTGAGACCTATGTGAGCCCGGAATGTTCGGCCGCACACTGGGCAGGTTCTTCCAGCTGGAGCTAGTGTCGTGGGCCTTGCTTTTCTTTTCTGGCGTTTTTCTTCTGCTAGCATTGTTCTTTTTTCCTCAGCAACCTGTGCGCCATTTTTCACAGCGCGACGCCATGATGCTCTGTCATGTGCCTCTGTCTTCCAGGTGCCTGGGTCTATGCTGAACGCCTGAACGTATACCGCAAAAGTGAACTACCAGTAACTCTCCTGCCTTCTGTTAGATCACCTTACAGAATATCTTTTTGAAATAGTCCTACTGGCATTCTATGAAAGTGACCAAGCGAGCCAAGGTGTCTACAGCTGATAACAGAGCGGATGTCCTGGCACCCTGCTCTTCGTAGCACTTCCTCATTGGTTATCTTATCTTGTCACCTTATTTTAAAGATCCGCCTTAGGCATCGGAGGTGGAAGACATTTTCTCCTGCCATGAGTAGGTTGACCATGTTTCACTTCGTATAGCAAAGTGCACTATCCCACAGGTCCGGTAGACTAAGGCTTTAGTATTGTTAGTCAGCAAGATAAAGTCCCACACACTGCTAGCGTGACATGGTGGCCATTGCCTTGGCTATCCTGTTGTTCATGTCTTTATCCAGTAAAGTGTTGTTGGATAGGATGGAGCCAAGATAGCGAAAATGGTCAACAATTTCTAGTGGCTGGCCATTAATGTTTACTTGAGGTGCAGTGTTTGTGTTCTGAACTAGTATCTTAGTCTTGCTTTGGCAAATATTTAAGCCGAACTTCTGGCAAGCAGCAGATAGTTTGTCAACCAGAAACTGAAGCTGAGTATTACAATCAGCCACATTAAGACTAAGACTGCTTTATTGATCCATTTGGCAATTTGACGTGATTACAAGGACTTATACATATAAAGACAACACAACAGAAACATACACATAAGCAGAACAGACACAACATAAAGAGTTCATTCAGCGACTACACACAGGCATCTTGGTCCTTTCCATGTTCCCTGATAAGTATCTTCCTAACTTTGGTTTTTGTCCGCAACCTTGATACATTCAAGAGTTTTCCAGGGGATCTTGAATGGAGAAATGTACACTCGTTGTTGTACGCATAATGCAGTAGGCAGGAGAAGAGAATGCCAAACAGAGTAGATGCGAGCACACATCCGTGCTTGACACCACTGCTAACCTCATGTAAAGACTGTAATTAATGTTAATGTGTAGCACAATTTTAAAACTATTATATCTAGATCTTAATGTAGGCCTTTATTCTAAATCTAAAAATCCTATTAAAAGTGTGTTGTTGTTTTTTTAAAGATAGTGTTGTATATAAAGGAAAGGTTTGTGTAGATGGGTTATACAAAATAAAGCGTGTCTCTAGATCTATGACAAACTAAATTTTAAAAAATATGTAAAGAGTGAGCTAAGTTGTCAATAGTGATGTTTCTTCTTTCAAACTGTTCTGTGGGAAGATCAAAGCTTTATTCATTGATTTCTCTGTGCTTATAGAATTTGAGGGTAAAACATGTGTGCAGAACAGGTGGATTATTCTAAGCTAGGAGGCATCGGGTGATTCAAAGAAGAGTTTACTTTGTTTAAAACTGTGCTTTACTGCCCTTACATTTGAGGGATAGAAAACAAAATGGGACGGCCAAAAAGTTGGTAGTTGGGAACGAGGGCTAGAAACAAAAAGTTGGTAGTTGGGAACGAGGGCTAGAAACAAAAAGTTGGTAGTTGGGAACGAGGGCGTTCTACAGAAGGAGGGCAAAATGCGATGTTTCACAAAAACTTCCGGAACAATCTCTTAGAGATACTTAGAACTATTATAGATATACTTAGATCTCTTAGAGATACTTAGAACTATTATAGATATACTTAGATCTCTTAGAGATACTTAGAACTATTATAGATATACTTAGATCTCTTAGAGATACTTAGAACTATTATAGATATACTTAGATCTCTTAGAGATACTTAGAACTATTATAGATATACTTAGATCTCTTAGAGATACTTAGAACTAATATAGATATACTTAGATCTCTTAGAGATACTTAGAACTATTATAGATATACTTAGATCTCTTAGAGATACTTAGAACTATTATAGATATACTTAGATCTCTTAGAGATACTTAGAACTATTATAGATATAATTAGATCTCTTAGAGATACTTAGAACTATTATAGATATACTTAGATCTCTTAGAGATACTTAGAACTATTATAGATATACTTAGATCTCTTAGAGATACTTAGAACTATTATAGATATACTTAGATCTCTTAGAGATACTTAGAACTATTATAGATATACTTAGATCTCTTAGAGATACTTAGAACTATTATAGATATACTTAGATCTCTTAGAGATACTTAGAACTATTATAGATATACTTAGATCTCTTAGAGATACTTAGAACTATTATAGATATACTTAGATCTCTTTGAGATACTTAGAACTATAGCGATGTTTCGGAAGAAACATTAAAGGTTAAATCAGATTTTCAATAGCTTTTAGTGTTTTTTTTTAATCTAAACGTGACGGACAGACTGACTAACAAACAAAACGCACAAAAATAATGGGGTTTAATCATGATGGGGGCACTAAACAGGAAATAAATAAAATCTGATTATTTAAAACTTTTTGAGGGAAATAGTTTAGTACCATGTTTTGCCGCAGCCGTTACGCTACTGCATAAAAGTCGCGGCATAAAAAGTCCATTTTAAAAAATGTGCGTGACATTTACATACAAAGTGCATTCTTAGCCTTAATAAACAAACAGAAATGTTTTCTTTTAATTTCAGGAGCTAGTTAACTAATATTTATATTTATTTACATTCCTAAATATATTTGACTTAGTGATACTGAAAATACCTTTCTTTGTTAACATTTTGTAACATTATGTCCCTTCCATTTATGTATTGTTTTAGAATTAGCGTATTTTTATGAAACAAAAATGCTTGCATAAATAATTGTATAAACTAAACAACTTGCTTTTAGAAAACAAGAAGTAGCCATTGCACCTAAACTTTGCAAGCCGCAACGCATGGTGAAATAAGATTTTTCATTTCTCTTCTAGTTGTTGAGATCTGAGTGTGACAGACGGACATTTTGCATAAACCTAATAGCGGCTTTTCCCATTACGGGGCCGCTAAAAATACACCATTTAAAAAAACCAATACAAGAAGATGTTTGAGTGAAAGTATAAAGATGATTGAGAACTAGTATGAAGATGACCGAGTACTAGTATGAAGATGACCGAGTACTAGTATGAAGATGACCGAGTACTAGTATGAAGATGATTGAATAAAATTATTTTAAAAAAAAAAGCCTTTTTTTTAAAACATTTTAGTATTTATTGAATGTCTAAAATAATGTTATGATAATAAATACACAGTCCACTTTTGAGGAAGAAACGAAAACAATGTATTTTAGCCAACCCTAAACAAGATCCTCACACAAGGGTGTCCACACGTTCTCACACACTCCCACTCTTAGTGAATACTTCACCATTACAAAAATGTCAGCATTCTCGACATTCATACTCCAGATATTTAGACACATAACTTCAGTTCATAACTTAACTAATCAAAATAATAAGAAAGTAGCTTTTTCAAAGTAAATAGTATGTGTATAACCAACAATCAATAAAAACATCCAAATTAAGGCAATGGGTAAGCTGGCTAGAGTATAGACAACAGAAGAACTCTTCCAGTGTGAAAGTTTGAAAAATTACAAACCAGATAAAGCTCTTCTCGGATGAAAACAAATGAGGTTACAAAGCTAAACCATCCTTTGCCTCTTAAAGTAGTATGCCTTATTCTTGACTGGGCCAAGGACTAAAGCTACTCTCTAACATAGTCAAGACCTACTGAAGTGTAGATTAGGTCTTGACAACAAGCTACCTAAGCTCCTCAAGCTGGGAAGGAAAGGTCATAAGCAACTTGGTCAAACAAATAAAAAAACAATGTACAAAGAGCAGTGAACATTGAATGCTGTGTAAATAAACATTTTCAATATATTCATTAGACAATTTTAACCAGATCGAGTACACTCTATATTTCAGTCCTTACTGAGACTTACTGTGCAAAATGTCTATGTGATGGGTAGCACTGTGACTAACTGGTTTGACATTCTACTGTTTATGTGATGGGTAGCACTGTGACTAACTGTTTTGACATTCTACTGTCTATGTGATGGATAGCACTGTGGCTAACTGGTTTGACATTCTACTGTCTATGTGATAGATAGCACTGTGGTTAACTAGTATGAAATTCCAATGTAGCCATTTGGAAACTTGGAAGCTAATGAATAGAAAACTGTATTTTAATTGTGGAGAAAAAAAGCACATGATCTCAACCCAGAACATACATCTTAATAGCCCAGTATTTTTTTTTTACCATTAAGCCCTATAACTTCATTTTCATTAACTTTTGAAGAAAATGAGATCAAATTTAACTTTTTCCCCTCAGGGTTGAAAAGAGACAGGTCTATAATCATTAGTTTTGGTCCTGATGTTCCATAGTTGAAGTTGCTATGGAGTTTAATATTTAACCTAGCCATGGAATAATAAATTGACAGATATCTTGATGAAGAAGAAAGTTTGAAAGTAATACCTTATTTCTTTTAACTTATTCATTTTGTCAAAGTGCTCATTGATACACAGCATCATTCAGCATAAAATACAAGAGATAATGTGAACCCAATAATAATAGAAATAAATTGAATAGGGGACAAACAAAGACAATCATAACATATTTTTTAATAAGCCAATGAATATTTGTCAATATATTCACGTATACAGTCTATAGGTGTGTATATTGTATACATATTTAGAATGGTTAGGTCGATAAAGACATTTCTTAATGTATAATTAGAATAGCAAGTGCTAAATGAAAATAAAATGAAACAATTGAATATTCTAAGATAAACATATGTTTCTTAGGCAACTTATTCTCTCAAACATTTGGCTTCATTCATCATCTGATTGGCTTTTTGTTATTCAATGATACATAATGAGTCACTCTTTTAGAACTAAACAATCAACATGGCAGTCTACATGGAAACAATGAAACCATTACAAGGCAGAAACAAAATTAATGGGTCACTAATGTCAAAGAGTCTGACCAATTCTACTACAAAGGACTATAAGTTGTAGCAACAATGGTCTAGTCTCTTCAATCATACAACACTGTTTGGTTTAGCATAAAACAAATCGACTTTTAGACCACAGAGTCTAGAGGAGCTTTTAAAAGGGCTGGCTTTATCTTCAATCTTGAAATGGTCATTGGTCAGCTATCAGCTTAGGGTTTAAATAAAGTACCTCTTTGAGATTTTGTGATCCATAGGGGCACATGATGTAAATCTCATCTGTTTCTATGGCTAACAGATAGTGAGGGTGTCATGTGACCTGCACAATGACCAGCTGCTTTTACTTCCCCAACATATGACACACCCATTCAAGTTGAGTGGGTTCAGGGCTGTTCTAAAAATACGGACTCAAAATTCCAGACACCACTGGGATTCAACCACAAGACCCCTGAGCTCAGAAGCCAAGGGCTCTACCATTCTGCCATGCACTTGAGGGTTCAAATAAAAATGCCCCAATACTTTACTTTTTCCCTTTTTTTTTGGCATTTAAAGGAAGACATTTTGTAATATTATCAACCTTGTTTTCATGGTTGTTAAATTCAAGAATTTTTCAGTACACCAATAAATCCAAACATAGAGTTGAAGCTAGGTGCTGAAACAAATGATACATACATATATTAAACATAAATGAATAACAGCTGTTATTCATTTATGTTTAATATATGTATGTACCAATAAATCCACTACAAGAATTACAATAGAAATACTTGAACACTGTTTTTGTTGTAGAATCAAACCCAAAGCCTTTCTGTGAATTTCATTTTGTTATTTTGCAAATGTAAAAAGCTCCAGATAAGACTCTAAAGATCTCTACTGACTTAAGTCAAACATTATGTCTCTTTCTCTTCATTATGCATCACAAATAGAACATGAAAGTACAAATGATGAAACAAAGTAAATGACTATTGACTGATGTCAACTTTGTATTCATGTGTTTATAGTGATAAAATCCTTTTATAAACAGACCTGAATATAAATCTGTAGAAATACAAAAATAGAACCAAAGAACAAATACAAAAAAAATATATATATACATTAACATATAATAAGGGACAGTAGTTCCAAATCTACATAATAATTTAGTTTATCTCCCCTAGGTATACAAATAAAAAAAAAAATTAGTCATTTTTTGTAGTGGAGCCTTAAAAAACTAATACAACAAACCAAAATGTTACCTACATTGCAGTATTTTATTTTACACTATATATATAAATGATTCAGCCAGTTGATATAGAAAATCAAAAAAAAAAAAAAAACTGTGCATGGTTCTACACAAGTAACATAAGACTTCAATATGATCTTTTTTTTTAGAAGTATAGATAAATATGGTCAAGACATTTATGTATATAAGTATGATAAAGACATTTATAAATGGGAACTTATTCAGAGCCTAAAATAAACAGACACATTAGCAGACCATTGAGCTACCTATCAAGCTCCCAAAGGCAGCATAAAAACCTTCCCACGTCACTTCCTATGTCCAGACACAAGATCACTAAACATGCTAAAAGCATGAAAGAAAAGACAAAAACACACACTAACTCTTTTCCTTTGGAATATTTTTTTTTGTTGTTTTGTTTTTAATTTTGTATCTACCTTATACATGAAGCATCATCAACCTACATTAACAAAATAATGTATAAGATAAAAAAAAACAATCCATTATGAAATTTTTTTTTTAAAAATGTAAGCAATTTATAAAATAGGATATACAATTCTCAGTTTTTTTTTCTTGAAAAACAAATCTCTCTTTGAAGCAAACACAAGCAGCATTTCAATGTAGAACAAAGTCTAATACAGCAAAGAACTTTCAGTATTTTTTGTTGTGAAAAAAAAAAAAGATTGGGACTCCATTTCATTGGACAGGAGAAAACCAAACACATGTTAAACTCCATTTCATTGGACAGGAGAAAACCAAACACATGTTAAACTCCATTTCATTGGACAGGAGAAAACCAAACTCCATTTCATTGGGTACAATCACCTCAATCTCATGTGACTCTATTGCACTGTTGGATGGAATTGATGAAGTAGAAAAAGAAAAAAAAAACTCAGATGTTGACAAAATAGAAAACCTTTCAATTTCATCAACTTCTACCCAATGCTGAAGGAGCACTTCTATTCATTGGACATGTGTACAATACAGGTACTTCTATTCATTGAACATGTGTACAATACAGGTACTTCTATTCATTGAACATGTGTACAATACAGGTACTTCTATTCATTGAACATGTGTACAATACAGGTACTTCTATTCATTGGACATGTGTACAATACAGGTACTTCTATTCATTGGACATGTGTACAATACAGGTACTTCTATTCATTGAACATGTGTACAATACAGGTACTTCTATTCATTGGACATGTGTACAATACAGGTACTTCTATTCATTGAACATGTGTACAATACAGGTACTTCTATTCATTGGACATGTGTACAATACAGGTACTTCTATTCATTGAACATGTGTACAATACAGCTCTAGTGGGTCACAAATGTCAATGTTCAAAATCATAAATGATTAGTCTGTGTATTTCAATGTATTGGTAAATGAAAAGTACATCCAACTTAAAAAATATGACAAAATCAAATCAAACTCTTGAGCCGCTTATCTCTATAGTAACTAAAATAATTCTCATTTGTAGAGGAACATTCTGTAAACTTCCAATAAGAGTCAAAGCTATCTTTTGTTATAAAAGCTCAAATTTATTTAGGTTACCTTAATATAACCAATGAAAAATGCAAAAATGTGTTTCTCTTCAAGGATGTTCAAATATCTGACAAGTCTGCTGGCTCAGTTTTTGTTTCTTTTTTTGAACTTCAATCTTTGAGCTTTTCACATTTAGTCAACATGACTGACTAACAAACTAACAAATCATCACACTTCACATACTTCTAAAACATTGTGCAATTAATAAATGAGCTGTGGTCAATAAAACAAACAATAAAATCCATTCCTACTTGAAACAGCACTGTAATCAACAATACCGGTATTAACTTTTCAGATGAATTCTTAGCCAGCACAACTGAATTCTTAGCCAACACAGCTGAATTCTTAGCCAGCACAGCTGAATTCTTAGCCAACGCAGCTGAATTCTTAGCTAACACAACTGAATTCTTAGCCAGCGCAGCTGAATTCTTAGCCAACGCAGCTGAATTCTTAGCCAGCGCAGTTGAATTCTTGAGCAAAATAAAAAAATTTTTGTGTGTGTCATAATTGTCATTTTGCTGATTACTCTATTTTATTCATTCTGAAACTAGAAAATGAAGTAGGCATCCAGACGGTATATTTCTATCAAGCTTCCATAACATAGAAACCCAAGTAGAAACGGATGTTTTATAACCCAGGGACAGCAGATAAACTCCTTGGGTGTGCACATAAAAGCAAACATTCTGGAATCAATATTTCTTTAATGTTAATAAACAAAATGAAAAAGAAAAGTATTTTAAAAAGGCGAATGTCCATAAAGCCACAGAGGCAAAAGTTGGTAGCAGATGTGAAGGTTAGATACTGGCTAAGAGCAATGAACAACAAACACTGATCTACAGGCACATGATATGTCCAGAGAGTAGCATTAAGTATAAATACATTGAAATACATTAGGTCTACGTCTAGTTACTGATGGCACTTTTCCATTCAAGTTTCTAATCTGACAAGCCTAAACCTCACTCTAAATACAGCATTTAAACTTAAGTTAGATCAAATAGTTCAAAGGTTAGATAACGTCATATCACAATGACAAGACCATGCGACAAACCGATCAATCAAGAAAGTTAGGCTTAGAAGTTCTGAAAGTCATCAGTCAGTAACTTGAAAGATTCTAAAATGTGAAAGTGTACAACAGAGACCTAAACTGCCCTACACACACACACACACAATGTATTTCAATAAGATTAGATAAACAGCAAATTATTGAAATCAACACAATAGCACAGATATTCTACAGATCATAAAACTAGGAAGTCTTAGAAGATTACAAAGTAAATTTCAAACCTCAATATGTCTTGTACCATCGAGAGCTACAGTATTACAGTGTATGCGTTAGTTACATGTGTCCTTCCCTTCACACCAACCATCAAAAAAAAAAAACAAAAAAAAAACAACTTATAATTTTATATTAACTAATTAATTATCAACTGTACTGTTGTTGTTTCTAAGAAATGTTGGTATCTTAAAAGTCTTAAAAGTATATTGGTATGAAAGTTAGAAAAAAAAGTTGTTATTCTGTTGATTTTAAGATTGCTGAAGATAAATTCATTCTATACAATTTGTGTGTTTGTCCTTGAAAAAGAAAAATTCCATTCCTTGATCTGCACAATTTAAATTGAATTGGTTACATTGAAAAAGATAATGGACTTCATAAAGACACTAATGCCTTAAATCATTCTTTGTGATCCTTGAACACAGAATGTAACGGGAGAATCAATTGAATGCTCACACACCATAACCTACAAAGTGATTCCATCAAATCCAATCAATCACATCCAAACTGCTAAAGCTTTATTCTAGTTGTCCTCTGTATCTAAGGTAAAATTTGTGGTGGCTGTGAAAAAGGTTGTTGTGTTGGTCGAGGTTGTTTGTTGTTGACTGAGCCACCAACAGGGGGAGCTGGTGGATTGTATGGTCTTTCTGGCATTTCAATGATGCCTTCGTCATTCTGAGTCATTGGTTTAGTGTTTCCATTGTTTCTGAAGTTCCCACCCAGATTTCGCTCTGGGCTCTCACTAGGGCCTCTGTGATATTCAGGTGGGGGAGCTGGGCTTCCTTCTACTAATAAAGGCTTGTTGACATCGCTTGGCTTGTCTTCAAGTTCATCAGGGAATATAACTGGTGCACCCTTGTTGATAAATGTATTCTGCTCCTCAACATTCATCTTTCCCTTTCTCTTCTTACGGTAAAGACAGCAGGCCACAAGTAAAGCAATTAATAAGATGACAATGATAACTACAGCTGGGACTACAGTTGTTATCCACACATCATCATCATCCCCTCCTTTAGAGCCCTTTGCTACATCTGTTTTGGTCACATCAGAAGATGTAGTTATTTCAAAAGGAGGTTCTTGTTTGTCTCCACCATCATCATCACCACCATCAACATCACCACCATCCTCTTCACTTTCTTGTTTAGGGGTGACTGCAGTTTTCTCATCATCTCTATCTAAATCTGGCATTTGTTTATCCTTAACTGATCGGGTTGGGAAATTAGGATTATTAAGACATGGCCCTAAGGGTGCTGTTTCTGCACCAGTAAGCTTGTAAGGTTTCATCATGTCTACAGCCACACTATTCAAAGTACTATCTTCATTTATAAGCTTATCAACTAGCTCACCAATCTCCTTTAAGTCTTTTGGACCACACTTACGAGGAAGCTGAAATGACCAGCTGTAAATTACAGAGCCCGCTAAGATTTCATGGAACTGAAAATCTTTTATTCCCTTGTTAAAGACACTGGTTAGTCGATGAGCAATGTCAATCTTTTCTGTAGTATTTTTTGACAACTTATCAAAATCATGATCAATGACAGCTTTAAAGTTTTGAGAATTCGCACCTCTTTTATGTTGCTTGACTTCAATGTTAATTGTCTTAAAGCCAAAAACTCCATTTTTACTAGCAGTGAGTGTATACTTGACCTTTCCAGGCTGGTTAATAGGGAATGCATGAATTGTTTGAGTTTTAGCATTGAATTGAATTAAGTCTTCAGGTCCAAGATTTGAACCATCTGATTTCTTTAGAGTATATTCCAATCCGTTGACTTCAGTGTCACAGTCTTTGAAGGCAACATCCCTAAGAGAATGGATATAAACATTTCCATCTAGCATAGAGATGACTTCCTGTTCTTTCACAGGAGTCAGTTTCTTGCCAGGTAAACAGCCAATAGGTTTAGAAGGTTTTGTTGGCTCTGCTTCTACGGGTGGTATGGTTGGCTCTCCATCTTTTATAGTCTTAGTAGGCTTGATCTCTGCTGTCTTCTCCATGGGTTGCATCTTAATAGTTGTCTCTGTTGGCATCACTTTGGGTGGCTTTACAGGTGGCTTTGTGTCCACTGGTGTGGGCAATGCCGTTTTAGGCATTTCAGGTTGAGTTGCTGTGGGTTGAATCATACTTGGAGTTTCTTTATCTATGATGGCATGGGTCAACATGTCTGTTGGGTCATCTGTTTTGTCCCCAGTTTTATCAGTTTTGGTTGGAATGACTGGTGTTACCACTGGTGTAGGGGTAGCCTGAACCTGGCGTCTTTTTCTGGTTGGTGCCAAGAGATGACTGTTAGTCACATACCAGCCAATTACTGGGTGGCCAAGAACACCTGACATAACCCCAGAGCCTGAATCAGTGTCAAGCCTCTGAAGAACTGGGAAGTGACCATCTTTCACTTGACCACAACCAACTGGCCAGGAGATGAACATACCTGGTGTTTTTGGAGAGACTGCATCTCCAGTTCCTGAGACTAGAGCAGAGTTGTCATGCAAGGGAGAAGACCCTACTGGTGTCAGCTTGACCATGTCCTCATGAAGCTGCATATGTGATGTGAAACTCTTCATCAGCATAATCCTCTGAAGTACACTCAAAGATTCCATGTCCACATCAACCACTAGAGTGGCCACTGTCTCTGGCTCAGTGGCCTTGCAGTGCACAAACTCAGCCCCTGAAGATTTGAACCTAAGAGGAGCGCCCAAGGTATGTGACGTCACATCTCTAACAATCAAGGTAAAGGTCACTGATGCCTGGCTGCTCTTGCCTTTTGCTGTTATCACCAAAAACAGCTGTCCAGCATCTTTGGGTGTTGCTATTCCTTGCAAGACATTGTTGACATCATCAAATTGTAGCCAGCTTGGTAGACTACTGCCATCTAATGTTTGGATCTGAAAATACACATTTAGATTGAATCATACAAATTTTGGCTATAAAAATACACATTTAGATTGAATCATACAAATTTTGGCTATAAAAATACACATTTAGAAATATAAAAATTTGATGTAAATATGCACATTTTGATAGAATCATAAAAAATGTGGGTATACTTTGTAATGGTGTACTAAAGAAGAACAAATCAACAGATCAAAAATCATCAGATCTGTATTATATAAGATAAGATCACTCTAGAATACATTTATCATTGTAACAGTAACAAAGAAAAAACAATTCCAGACTAATTGATTATTTCCTTTCATTATAGAAAGCCTACAACTAAGTGCCAACTTGCCATGCTATTAGAAATTATTCCCAGCGATAAGTTCGATCAGAAAGATCAGAAAAAATGTTGGTTTAGACATCTGTATCATTCATAACGTGTGTGGTGTTTAGTACTTTCTAGACATTACATTTCACCATATGTCATTACCCATAACAGTGAGCCATATGTCACTTCAATATCCTTCGAAGTCGACACAAGAACTTGATTCTATTAAAGTGCATTTATTAAGAACACTAGGAACACTGACCAATAAATGTTAAAAGATCTAATAACTAACATCCATCACATTCAACCAAAACACTATCTGGCGTTCATCTCATTGGCTATTTCTCAGCAGGGCTAAGGGTTGAATGTTGTGCAAGGAATCATTCTACAACATGACTGCCCAACATAGAATACAGTTGTAGATGTACAATATGACTGCCCAACATAGAATACAGTTGTAGATGTACAATATGACTGCCCAACATAGAATACAGTTGTAGATGTACAATATGACTGCCCAACATAGAATACAGTTGAAGAAAACGTGGATTTGGAAATGAAAGAGTTGTCAGCTACCGGGACAAACGTTTGCTAGAGGACTAATAAGGCAATAACGAAGAAGCGAAACAACTCTCGTTGAAGTGCCTAATGGAACTGAATTCATTGCACTTGCGGGTATGTAAGAAAACCTTAAAAGCCTGTCACACCTAACACACATCGCCTCAAGGGGCAGTTAAGTAAAAAGAAGTAGAAATATTCTTTAATCTTATAAGCTTGTTCTGCAAGAGTGAGTAGCTAGACTGCTAGAGCAATGGTAATGAGAACAATGGTAGCCAACCACTGGAAGAGAAACACTTAGTGTAAGAAATGATATTTTTTGATTTTAAAGTTCAGAGATACATTGCCTCTTGACTTTATTTGCAGATATCAGAGCGCTGAAACTTTAATATGTACAATAAGTGCATTCTGTAAAGATACCATTTGGTCTGGTTCCATTGTGTAAAGATACCATTTGGTCTGGTTCCATTGTGTAAAGATACCATTTGGTCTGGTTCCATTGTGTAAAGATACCATTTGGTCTGGTTCCATTGTGTAAAGATACCATTTGGTCTGGTTTCATTGTGTACAGTAAGATTAAGAAATAAAAACATACAGCAAGATGGTTGTATGTAAAAAAAAAAAAAACTACAACTGTGAATAGACCTTGTTTTTAATGACTTAACTGTAAAAAAAAATAGCTCTTGTGATATGAAGAGAGAGTAAACCTTGATGGATTACGGGTACGACATGGCCTAAATTGTGCCGATGTGACAAAAACCCAAAATACAAATACCTGAAGAAAATAATTTTGCCGTTTCTTCTAATCAATCCCCTAGCTAGGTCATTAGATTAACAGAGGAAACATTCATATAAACAGATGATTAATTGTACGCCTCTCCAGCATTTTTACAAATAATATCATTCTTCATTTATGTATACCTCTCTCTCTCTCTCTCACGTACGCCAACAAGACATGTACAGGTAATTTATTTACTTAGGAGGGCGGTTCGTTCTTCTTTAAATCCATACCGCCTGAGCCCCTCCCCCGGGCAGAAACTGTGCCTACCTGATGAGAGGCTCCAAGATGAAAGGAGTGCGCAGGGCGAGCAGACAACAGCGAGGTCAGAGTGTCATGAAAGCAAGGTGAGTTCTAAACGTTGTGCAGCTGACTGAAGCGTGCACGTCATGTTGACATACCGCACCAGGTGTGTTACATCTCAAACAGAGACTTAAGCGAGGCGTGCGTGTGCGCGCGCAGTCTTCAAGTTGTTTTAAAATGTTTACATACCAAGATAAATTAATCTTAAGTCAACTAATGAGTTCATTACAAACACTTTTAGCCACGGCATCTACTACGTGTGTATCATAAGTAGCACGTTTAAGTCGACCAGTCCTGTAGGACAGTAGCACGTTTAAGTCGATCAGTCCTGTAGGACAGTAGCACGTTTAAGTCGACCAGTCCTGTAGGACAGTAGCACGTTTAAGTCGATCAGTCCTGTAGGACAGTAGCACGTTTAAGTCGACCAGTCCTGTAGGACAGTAGCACGTTTAAGTCGATCAGTCCTGTAGGACAGTAGCACGTTTAAGTCGATCAGTCCTGTAAAACAGTAGCACGTTTAAGTCGACCAGTCCTGTAGGACAGTAGCACGTTTAAGTCGATCAGTCCTGTAGGACAGTAGCACGTTTAAGTCGATCAGTCCTGTAGGACAGTAGCACGTTTAAGTCGATCAGTCCTGTAGGACAGTAGCACGTTTAAGTCGATCAGTCCTGTAGGACAGTAGCACGTTTACGTCGACCAGTCCTGTAGGACAGTAGCACGTTTAAGTCGATCAGTCCTGTAGGACAGTAGCACGTTTACGTCGATCAGTCCTGTAGGACAGTAGCACGTTTAAGTCGATCAGTCCTGTAGGACAGTAGCACGTTTAAGTCGATCAGTCCTGTAGGACAGTAGCACGTTTAAGTCGATCAGTCCTGTAGGACAGTAGCACGTTTAAGTCGATCAGTCCTGTAGGACAGTAGCACGTTTAAGTCGATCAGTCCTGTAGGACAGTAGCACGTTTAAGTCGATCAGTCCTGTAGGACAGTAGCACGTTTAAGTCGATCAGTCCTGTAGGACAGTAGCACGTTTAAGTCGATCAGTCCTGTAGGACAGTAGCACGTTTAAGTCGATCAGTCCTGTAGGACAGTAGCACGTTTAAGTCGATCAGTCCTGTAGGACAGTAGCACGTTTAAGTCGATCAGTCCTGTAGGACAGTAGCACGTTTAAGTCGACCAGTCCTGTAGGACAGTAGCACGTTTAAGTAGATCAGTCCTGTAGGACAGTAGCACGTTTAAGTAGATCAGTCCTGTTGGACAGTAGCATGTTTAAGTCGATCAGTCCTGTAGGACAGTAGCACGTTTAAGTCGATCAGTCCTGTAGGACAGTAGCACGTTTAAGTCGATTAGTCCTGTAGGACAGTAGCACGTTTAAGTAGATCAATCCTGTAGGACAGTAGCACGTCTAAGTAGATCAGTCCTGTAGGACAGTTACACGTTTAAGTAGATCAGTCCTGTAGGACAGTAGCACGTCTAAGTAGATCAGTCCTGTAGGACAGTTACACGTTTAAGTAGATCAGTCCTGTAGGACAGTAGCACGTCTAAGTAGATCAATCCTGTAGGACAGTAACACGTTTAAGTAGATCAGTCCTGTAGGACAGCAGCACGTTTAAGTCGATCAGTCCTGAAGGACAGTAACACGTTTAAGTCGATCAGTCCTGTAGGACAGTTACACGTTTAAGTAGATCAGTCCTGTAGGACAGTCACAAGACGTAAATATACTCGGATTGTCCATGGCGACCATAGTTGTTTCAGGCAGGGCAAGATTGACTAAGTGAATTGCCAGGGTCGGAGTTTTTGTGATGGCCACCAAACTTTTTAAGGTTATTTGGCACATTTCACGTCGTGCCATTCCACACACACACACACACACACAGATAGATAGATAGATAGATAGATAGATAGATAGATAGATAGATAGATAGACTTGAATATAATTTATTTTTATATGCTCAATAATCATATTATTTGGAATGTATACATTTTCAATAGTGTGGAAGCCGCCCCCCACCCCTCCCGGAACGCACTGTCTGTGCTTGTCGCTGTGCTGCACAGAGCTCACATTCAACGTTGACAAGTCGATTTGGTGACTTTGTTTTGGCGTGGCCGCCTGAGCTTGTCCTTCTGATAGACTTTGTTTATTTCTTTGAATACTGTCACGCTTGACTGCATATCGAGGCTAGTTAACGTGATAAGTGTTAAGCCAGGTCAAGATAGGGGCAGGTGTTGGTCAGCATAACGTCGGGAAGACCTTGAAGACATAAACAAATGCGCAGGTCAGTAGGAAAACAAACTATTCGTAAGAAAGTTCCAAAGACGGGTCAAAAATAAGATCCCCACCTAGAACAAAATAGTGTTTAGAGAAGACTCTAGAAAGAAAACGAGACAAGATATCAGGGTCAGTAGTTATTAGTTATTGGTCAACTCGTTTCATTTGATTGAGTGTAAAGATATTTCAAACTCTATTTGATTGAGTGTAAAGATATTTCAAACTCTAAGTCTAATTAAATCAATGGACCTCAATCGTAAACAAACAACATCGAGTCACGTGCTTTCCTATCTCTTCTCTATAACTGAGGACCTAATTCTAAGCAACAATGTTTATCACGTGACAATTTTTTTCGTTGTTTCAATGGTTATCACGTGACCATGCATTTTTTGTTACCGAGGTCCATTTTAACACTATAATTCTTCAATGTATCAATAAATTGAAACCTCCGAACCTGCAGATGTTACAAAAATTAAATGAATAGTATGAAGAAGACAACTGCCATATAATTACATAACAAATACATGTACCAATCCTATACTCTTAAGCGAGCAATTCTTGTATGTATGTATATATCCTATACTCTTAAGCGAGCAATTCTTGTATGTATGTATGTATGTATGTATATATATTTATATTTATATATATATATAAATTTTATTTCGAAAACGGCTCTAACGATTTTCTTTAAAAGTTCATGGTATGTGCATAATAGTGAGAAAAAAATTCTCAACTCATTGGCCACATCGGGAAAACTCGAGGTCGACCGTTATATCGGTTTGAAAATGCCTCATTATCGAAAAATTAGTTTTGGCTAGAATGTTTTATGAATGAAAATTTTCCATGACGTAAACGGGAAAAACGCTGCTTACGTCACTAGGCTTACCGCAGTACACTAAAATATTTCTTTGCAAACAATAACGAGTTCTAAAGAATCAATAGACCTAATGAAACATTTGCGCACCATCTTAATGTAGATTGATTTATTATAGAACTATGAAAGAAAAGTAATGAAATTAAATGTGCCGATATATGATTAGTTATTGTGTTTTAAGTGCTTAATAAGTTGTTTACACTTTAATTGTGTAGAGCGGTGTAGATACCTTTTACTTTGTTGTTTATTTTGCTGGTGACCTCCAGCTGTCTCGTTCTGAGGTTGCATGCAACCATGTGCTCTCTTCTATGTCAGCTAAGTCAAGTTTGCGCCATAAGCTGGTCTTTTAATGGTTTCGGTGTTACGTCAACCACTTTTTAGCTCACCAAAAAAAACACTGCCTTTGGCATGCGTTCGTCTAAGATTCGTCTCCCATATAGGATACTGCTCTGTCCAGCGTAACTGTCGGACTTAAAGAATTCCCTCTATACAAAGGCCGCGGATACACATTTGAGACCAAAAGAAAATTTGCTGCCGAGGACAGACGCAGACGCTAAAAGAAAATCTTAATCGAGCATCGCGGACAATGGTTATGCTTGCCCTGGATGTGGCAAGATATGTAGGTCACAGCTGCAATCCTCATTAATTTTCGGACTCTAAGACAAGCCTTATTATTATTATTATTTTGCTGGTGAATTATTACCATGTGTTCATGCTTCAGTGTCTACCTCTCCTGTACCAAAACAAAGGAACTGGTCATAACACAGCTTCTCTACGCCTTACTTGCTCACACTAAACATGATATCCATCTAGCGGTCAACGAGTTTGAGTACACTGCAGCCTCTTTTGATTTAACTATAAACCTCGGTAAAAAGCTTGGAGTTAGGGCCAGGAGAGATCTGAATGGATGGATGTGTAAAAGCAGGCCATAGTACCACAAGGATGGATGGATGGCAAAAGCCGGTATGAACTTCCTATAGTCCGACTGTCAGGCTGGGCAGGGCACGTATCCCGTATGGGTAACGAGCATATTGTTTGGCGTAACAGAGGTGCCCCACGGAAACGTTTCTTTAGAAAACTAATGCCATGATTTAAGTCTAATAAGAAAAAATGCGCCATTTTACTTTGTCACTAAGTGCATGTTTTACCCTATAACGTAGAGAAGTTACATTGCAAAGACTTTCTTCCAAGCCAATAATAGTAAGCCTACAATAGTTTTACGCAAAAGATAGATTGTAAAACTATAAGACGGACGTGAGCTGTAGTTTGTCTAGACTGTAGGAGGACTTAAAAGACTTTAAATTTAATCGACATGTACAATTAGGCCTACAATTAGAACTAACAGAACACTAAAACAACTCTTCAGATTAGTAGTCTTTATCCGATCGTTCATTTTCGTAATTACAAGAATATTCCCAAAATGACTTCGGGTATATAACCTTCCGAAATTATTTAACAGAGCGAGGTTCGGCCACCTGGTACAAAAATATTCTCAAAATGACTTCGGGTATATATCCTTCCTTAACAAATTATTCATCCGAGCGAGGCTCGGTCACCTGATATTATTTATATATATATATATATATATATAAATTTTATTTCGAAAACGGCTCTAACGATTTTCTTTAAAATTTCACGGTATGTGCATAATAAGGAGAAAAAAATTCTCAACTCATTGGCCACATTGGGAAAACTCGAGATCGACCGTTATATCGGTTTGAAATGCCTCATTATCGAAAAATTAAGTTTGGCTATAATGTTTTATGAATGAAAATTTTCCATGACGTAAACGGGAAAAACGCTGCTTACGTCACTAGGCTTACCGCAGTATACTAAATTATTTCTTTGCAAACAAGAACAAGTTTTAAAGAACCATTAGACCTAATTAAACATTTGCGCACCATCTTACTGTAGATTGATTTATTATAGAACTATGAAATAAAAGTAATGAAATAAATGTGCCGATGTATGATTAGTTATTGTGTTTTAAGTGCTTAATAAGTTTAATTGTGTAGAGCGGTGTAGATACCTTTTACTTTGTTGTTTATTTTGCTGCTGACCTCCAGCTGTCTCGTTCTGAGGTTGCATGCAACCATGTGCTCTCTTCTATGTCAGCTAAGTCAAGTTTGCGCCATAAGCTGGTGTTTTAAGCGTCTCGGTGTTACGTCGCCCACTTTTTAGCTCACCAAAAAAGACTGCCTTTGGCATGCGTTCGTCTGAGATTCGTCTCCCATACAGGATACTGCTCTGTCCAGCGTAACTTTCGGACTTAAAGAATTCCCACTATACAAAGGCCGCGGATACACATTTGAGACCAAAAGAAAATTTGCTGCCGTTGACAGACGCAGACGCTAAAAGAAAATCTTAATCGAGCACCGCGGACAATGGTTATGCTTGCCTTGGATGTGGCAAGATATGTAGGTCACAGCTGCAATCCTCATTAATTTTCGGACTCTAAGACAAGCCTTATTATTATTATTATTTTGCTGGTGAATTATTACCATGTGTTCATGCTTCGGTGTCTACTGTCCTGTACCAAAACAAAGGAAATGGTCATAACACAGCTTCTCTACGCCTTACTAGCTCACGCTAAACATGATATCTAGCGAGTGGTCAACGAGTTTGCTTACGCTGCAGCCTCTTTTGATTTAACTATAAACCTCGGTAAAAAGCTTGGAGTTAGGGCGTGTTGACGGAAAGCCAAGGAGAGATCTGAATGGAGGGATGTGTATAAGCAGGTCATAGCACCACTGGGATGGATGGATAGCAAAAGCCGGTATGAACTTCTTATAGTCCGACAGTCATGCTGTGCAGGGCACGTATCCCGTATGGGTAACGAGCATATTATTCGGCCTAACAGAGGTGCCCTACGGAAACGTTTCTTTAAAAAACTAATGCAATGATTTAAGTCTAATAAGAAAAAATGAGCCATTTTACTTTGTCACTAAGTGCATGTTTTACCCTATAACGTAGAGAAGTTACACTGCAAAGACTTCTTCCAAGCCAATAATAGTAAGCCTACAATAGTTTTACTCAAAAGATGGATTGCAAAACTTTAAGACGGACTTGAGCTGTAGTTTGTCTAGACTGTAGGAGGACTTAAAAGACTTTAAATTTAATCGACATGTTCAATTAGGCCTACAATTAGAACTAACAGAACACTAAAACAACTCTTCAGATTAGTAGTCTTTATCCGATCGTTCATTTTCGTAATTACAAGAATATTCCCAAAATGACTTCGGGTATATAACCTTCCGAAATTAACCGAGCGAGGTTCGGCCACCTGGTACAAAAATATTCTCAAAATGACTTCGGGTATATATCCTTCCTTAACAAATTATTCATCCGAGCGAGGCTCGGTCACCTGATATTTAGTAAATAATGAAACATTGAGTGCCCCTCGCTCAATACAAGTCGCTACTAATATTTTAAGTTAGTTTTAGGATTCAGATATTCAATAAGACTTCAATACCGCAGTGTGGAAGATGCCCAGATTGAGCAACTGTGTATTGGAGCTGACAGAAGCGTAGATGATTGACTTCTTGATTCATCACGTGTCATGCTGTCATGTGTGTTTGATGTTTGACAGTGTCAGTGACTAGCAGTGTATCTAGCAGTCCATCTGTGACTAGCAGTGTTTATGATAGAGTTGTGTCGATGACTAGCTGTGTCTGTGACTAGAAGTGTGTATGATTAGAGGCGTGTCTTTGATAGCAGTTTGTCTGTGACTAGAGTTGTGTCTGACTAGCAATGTATCTATCTAGCAGAGTGTCATTGACTAGCAGTGTCTTCTTTGATTAAAAGTGTCTTCTTCGACTAGCATTGTCTGTGAGGTGAATTGTCTATTAAAGATAGAATTAGGTGGTCTAGAGACGCTAGTTTGTGTTTGTGAGAGAATGTTGGTATGTTGGATTCTGTTGTGTGAGTGTTTGTGTGTGTTTAGGTGACTTCTAAGATTTTCCCCCCTTAAGAAGTCAATACAGAAGACAAAGAACTGAAGGATGTACTCAGAAGGTCAAGGGACACAGTCGGGAGGACAGATGAGTCACTTACGTCAACGTTGATCTCCACGTCTGCCACTTGAACAAGAGATGAGTCATAGCCCAATCAACTGTCTCCTTACATCTACAAGTACTCCCCAATCAACTGTCTCCTTACATCTACAAGTACTTCACAATCAACTGTCTCCTTACATTTACAAGTACTCCCCAATCAACTGTCTCCTTACATCTACAAGTACTTCCCAATCAACTGTCTCCTTACATCTACAAGTACTTCCCAATCAACTGTCTCCTTACATCTACAAGTACTCCCCAATCAACTGTCTCCTTACATCTACAAGTACTCCCCAAACAACTGTCTCCTTACATCTACAAGTACTTCCCAATAAACTGTCTCCTTACATCTACAAGTACTCCCCAATCAACTGTCTCCTTACATCTACAAGTACTCCCCAATCAACTGTCTCCTTACATCTACAAGTACTTCCCAATCAACTGTCTCCTTACATCTACAAGTACTCCATAATCAACTGTCTCCTTACATCTACAAGTACTCCCCAATCAACTGTCTCCTTACATCTACAAGTAATTCCCAATCAACTGTCTCCTTACGTCTACATTACTTCCCAATAAACACCATTTCAAAGTCCAATGTAAAAAGCCAAAGTTGACTGGTGAGAAGTCAGTGGTGTAACAATACTAGAACCATGTAGCTCAGAGTGGTGTAACAACACTAGAACTATGTAGCTCAGAGTTTTGTAAATACACTAGAACTATGTAACTCAGAGTGGTGTAACAACACTAGAACCATGTAACTCAGAGTGGTGTAACAACATTAGAACTATGTAACTCAGAGTGGTGTAACAACATTAGAACTATGTAACTCAGAAAGGTGTAACAACATTAGAACTATGTAACTCAGAGTGGTGTAACAACATTAGAACCATGTAACTCAGAGTGGTGTAACAACTTAAGAACTATGTAACTCAGAGTGGTGTAACAACATTAGAACCATGTAACTCAGAGTGGTGTAACAACATTAGAACTATGTAACTCAGAGTGGTGTAACAACATTAGAACTATGTAACTCAGAGTGGTGTAACAACATTAGAACCATGTAGCTCAGAGTGGTGTAACAACACTAGAACCATGTACCTCAGAGTGGTGTAACAACACTAGAACCATGTAGCTCAGAGTGGTGTAACAACATTAGAACTATGTAGCTCAGAGTGGTGTAAAAGCACTAGAACGATGTAGCTCAGAGTGGTGTAAGAACACTAAAACTATGAAGCTCAGAGTGGTGTAACAACACTAGAACCATGTAGCTCAGAGTGGTGTAACAACACTAGAACTATGTAGCTCAGAGTGGTGTAACAACACTAGAACCTTTTAGCTCAGAGTGGTGTAAAAACATTAGAACTATGTAACTCAGAGTGGTGTAACAACACTAGAACCATGTAGCAGAGTGGTGTAACAACATAAGAACTATGTAACTCAGAGTGGTGTAACAACACTAGAACCATGTAGCTCAGAGTGGTGTAACAACACTAGAACTATGTAGCTCAGAGTGGTGTAACAACACTAGAACCATGTAGCTCAGAGTGGTGTAAAAACACTAGAACCATGTAGCTCAGAGTGGTGTAACAACACTAGAACCATGTAGCTCAGAGTGGTGTAACAACACTAGAACCATGTAGCTCAGAGTGGTGTAACAACACTAGAACCATGTAGCTCAGAGTGGTGTAACAACACTAGAACCATGTAGCTCAGAGTGGTGTAACAACATTAGAACCATGTAACTCAGAGTGGTGTAACAACACTAGAACCATGTAGCTCAGAGTGGTGTAACAACACTAGAACCATGTAACTCAGAGTGGTGTAACAACACTAGAACCATGTAGCTCAGAGTGTTGTAACAACACTAGAACCATGTAGCTCAGAGTGGTGTAACAACATTAGAACTATGTAGCTCAGAGTGGTGTAAAAGCACTAGAACTATGTCGCTCATAGTGGTGTAAGAACACTAGAACTATGTAGCTCAGAGTGGTGTAACAACACTAGAACCATGTAGCTCAGAGTGGTGTAACAACACTAGAACCATGTAGCTAAGAGTGGTGTAACAACATTAGAACCATGTAGCTCAGAGTGGTGTAACAACATTAGAACCATGTAGCTCAGAGCGGTGTAACAACATTAGAACCATGTAGCTCAGAGTGGTGTAAGAACACTAGAACCATGTAGCTCAGAGTGGTGTAACAACATTAGAACCATGTAGCTCAGAGTTGTGTAACAACACTAGAACCATGTAGCTCAGAGTGGTGTAACAACATTAGAACTATGTAGCTCAGAGTGGTGTAAAAGCACTAGAACTATGTAGCTCAGAGTGGAGTAAGAACACTAGAACTATGTAGCTCAGAGTGGTGTAACAACACTAGATCTATGTAGCTCAGAGTGGTGTAACAACACTAGAACCATGTAGCTCAGAGTGGTGTAACAACACTAGAACCATGTAGCTAAGAGTGGTGTAACAACACTAGAACCATGTAGCTCAGAGTGGTGTAACAAGATTAGAACTATGTAGCTCAGAGTGGTGTAACAACACTAGAACCATGTAGCTCAGAGTGGTGTAACAACATTAGAACTATGTAGCTCAGAGTGGTGTAACAACATTAGAACCATGTAACTCAGAGTGGTGTAACAACACTAGAACCATGTAGCTCAGAGTGGTGTAACAACATTAGAACTATGTAGCTCAGAGTAGTGTAAAAGCACTAGAACTATGTAGCTCATAGTGGTGTAAGAACACTAGAACTATGTAGCTCAGAGTGGTGTAACAACACTAGAACCATGTAGCTCAGAGTGGTGTAACAACACTAGAACCATGTAGCTAAGAGTGGTGTAACAATATTAGAACCATGTAGCTCAGAGTGGTGTAACAACATTAGAACCAATAAGCTCAGAGCGGTGTAACAACATTAGAACCATGTAGCTCAGAGTGGTGTAAGAACACTAGAACCATGTAGCTCAGAGTGGTGTAACAACACTAGAACCATGTAGCTAAGAGTGGTGTAACAACATTAGAACCATGTAGCTCAGAGTGGTGTAACAACATAAGAACCATGTAGCTCAGAGCGGTGTAACAACATTAGAACCATGTAGCTCAGAGTGGTGTAACAACATTAGAACTATGTAGCTCAGAATGGTGTAAAAGCACTAGAACTATGTAGCTCAGAGTGGTGTAAGAACACTAGAACTATGTAGCTCAGAGTGGTGTAACAACACTAGAACCATGTAACTCAGAGTGGTGTAACAACACTAGAACCATGTAGCTAAGAGTGGTGTAACAACACTAGAACCATGTAGCTCAGAGTGGTGTAACAACATTAGAACTATGTAACTCAGAGTGGTGTAACAACACTAGAACCATGTAGCTTAGAGTGGTGTAACAACACTAGAACCATGTAACTCAGAGTGGTGTAACAACATTAAAACTATGTAACTCAGAGTGGTGTAACAACATTAGAACCATGTAACTCAGAGTGGTGTAACAACATTAGAACTATGTAACTCAGAGTGGTGTAAGAACACTAGAACCATGTAGCTCAGAGTGGTGTAACAACATTAGAACTATGTAGCTCAGAGTGGTGTAAGAACATTAGAACCATGTAGCTCAGAGTGGTGTAACAACATTAGAACTATGTAGCTCAGAGTGGTGTAACAACATTAGAACCATGTAGCTCAGAGCGGTGTAACAACATTAGAACTATGTAGCTCAGAGTGGTGTAAAAGCACTAGAACTATGTAGCTCAGAGTGGTGTAACAACACTAGAACTATGTAGCTCAGAGTGGTGTAACAACACTAGAACCATTTAGCTCAGAGTGGTGTAAAAACATTAGAACTATGTAACTCAGAGTGGTGTAACAACACTAGAACCATGTAGCAGAGTGGTGTAACAACATTAGAACTATGTAACTCAGAGTGGTGTAACAACACTAGAACCATGTAGCTCAGAGTGGTGTAACAACACTAGAACTATGTAGCTCAGAGTGGTGTAACAACACTAGAACCATGTAGCTCAGAGTGGTGTAAAAACACTAGAACCATGTAGCTCAGAGTGGTGTAACAACACTAGAACCATGTAGCTCAGAGTGGTGTAACAACACTAGAACCATGTAGCTCAGAGTGGTGTAACAACACTAGAACCATGTAGCTCAGAGTGGTGTAACAACACTAGAACCATGTAGCTCAGAGTGGTGTAACAACACTAGAACCATGTAGCTCAGAGTGGTGTAACAACACTAGAACCATGTAACTCAGAGTGGTGTAACAACACTAGAACCATGTAGCTCAGAGTGGTGTAACAACATTAGAACTATGTAGCTCAGAGTGGTGTAAAAGCACTAGAACTATGTCGCTCATAGTGGTGTAAGAACACTAGAACTATGTAGCTCAGAGTGGTGTAACAACACTAGAACCATGTAGCTCAGAGTGGTGTAACAACACTAGAACCATGTAGCTAAGAGTGGTGTAACAACATTAGAACCATGTAGCTCAGAGTGGTGTAACAACATTAGAACCTTGTAGCTCAGAGCGGTGTAACAACATTAGAACCATATAGCTCAGAGTGGTGTAAGAACACTAGAACCATGTAGCTCAGAGTGGTGTAACAACATTAGAACCATGTAGCTCAGAGTTGTGTAACAACACTAGAACCATGTAGCTCAGAATGGTGTAACAACATTAGAACTATGTAGCTCAGAGTGGTGTAAAAGCACTAGAACTCTGTAGCTCAGAGTGGTGTAAGAACACTAGAACTATGTAGCTCAGAGTGGTGTAACAACACTAGAACCATGTAGCTAAGAGTGGTGTAACAACACTAGAACCATGTAGCTCAGAGTGGTGTAACAAGATTAGAACTATGTAGCTCAGAGTGGTGTAACAACACTAGAACCATGTAGCTCAGAGTGGTGTAACAACACTAGAACCATGTAGCTAAGAGTGGTGTAACAACACTAGAACCATGTAGCTCAGAGTGGTGTAACAAGATTAGAACTATGTAGCTCAGAGTGGTGTAACAACACTAGAACCATGTAGCTCAGAGTGGTGTAACAACATTAGAACCATGTAACTCAGAGTGGTGTAACAACACTAGAACCATGTAGCTCAGAGTGGTGTAACAACATTAGAACTATGTAGCTCAGAGTAGTGTAAAAGCACTAGAACTATGTAGCTCAGAGTGGTGTAACAACATTAGAACTATGTAGCTCAGAGTGGTGTAACAACATTAGAACCATGTAGCTCAGAGTGGTGTAACAACATTAGAACTATGTAGCTCAGAGTGGTGTAACAACATTAGAACCATGTAGCTCAGAGCGGTGTAACAACATTAGAACTATGTAGCTCAGAGTGGTGTAAAAGCACTAGAACTATGTAGCTCAGAGTGGTGTAAGAACACTAAAACTATGAAGCTCAGAGTGGTGTAACAACACTAGAACCATGTAGCTCAGAGTGGTGTAACAACACTAGAACTATGTAGCTCAGAGTGGTGTAACAACACTAGAACCATTTAGCTCAGAGTGGTGTAAAAACATTAGAACTATGTAACTCAGAGTGGTGTAACAACACTAGAACCATGTAGCAGAGTGGTGTAACAACATTAGAACTATGTAACTCAGAGTGGTGTAACAACACTAGAACCATGTAGCTCAGAGTGGTGTAACAACACTATAACTATGTAGCTCAGAGTGGTGTAACAACACTAGAACCATGTAGCTCAGAGTGGTGTAAAAACACTAGAACCATGTAGCTCAGAGTGGTGTAACAACACTAGAACCATGTAGCTCAGAGTGGTGTAACAACACTAGAACCATGTAGCTCAGAGTGGTGTAACAACACTAGAACCATGTAGCTCAAAGTGGTGTAACAACATTAGAACCATGTAGCTCAGAGTGGTGTAACAACATTAGAACCATGTAACTCAGAGTGGTGTAACAACACTAGAACCATGTAGCTCAGAGTGGTGTAACAACACTAGAACCATGTAACTCAGAGTGGTGTAACAACACTAGAACCATGTAGCTCAGAGTGGTGTAACAACATTAGAACTATGTAGCTCAGAGTGGTGTAAAAGCACTAGAACTATGTCGCTCATAGTGGTGTAAGAACACTAGAACTATGTAGCTCAGAGTGGTGTAACAACACTAGAACCATGTAGCTCAGAGTGGTGTAACAACACTAGAACCATGTAGCTAAGAGTGGTGTAACAACATTAGAACCATGTAGCTCAGAGTGGTGTAACAACATTAGAACCATGTAGCTCAGAGCGGTGTAACAACATTAGAACCATATAGCTCAGAGTGGTGTAAGAACACTAGAACCATGTAGCTCAGAGTGGTGTAACAACATTAGAACCATGTAGCTCAGAGTTGTGTAACAACACTAGAACCATGTAGCTCAGAATGGTGTAACAACATTAGAACTATGTAGCTCAGAGTGGTGTAAAAGCACTAGAACTCTCTAGCTCAGAGTGGTGTAAGAACACTAGAACTATGTAGCTCAGAGTGGTGTAACAACACTAGATCCATGTAGCTCAGAGTGGTGTAACAACACTAGAACCATGTAGCTAAGAGTGGTGTAACAACACTAGAACCATGTAGCTCAGAGTGGTGTAACAAGATTAGAACTATGTAGCTCAGAGTGGTGTAACAACACTAGAACCATGTAGCTCAGAGTGGTGTAACAACACTAGAACCATGTAGCTAAGAGTGGTGTAACAACACTAGAACCATGTAGCTCAGAGTGGTGTAACAAGATTAGAACTATGTAGCTCAGAGTGGTGTAACAACACTAGAACCATGTAGCTCAGAGTGGTGTAACAACATTAGAACCATGTAACTCAGAGTGGTGTAACAACACTAGAACCATGTAGCTCAGAGTGGTGTAACAACATTAGAACTATGTAGCTCAGAGTAGTGTAAAAGCACTAGAACTATGTAGCTCATAGTGGTGTAAGAACACTAGAACTATGTAGCTCAGAGTGGTGTAACAACACTAGAACCATGTAGCTCAGAGTGGTGTAACAACACTAGAACCATGTAGCTAAGAGTGGTGTAACAACATTAGAACCATGTAGCTCAGAGTGGTGTAACAACATTAGAACCAATAAGCTCAGAGCGGTGTAACAACATTAGAACCATGTAGCTCAGAGTGGTGTAAGAACACTAGAACCATGTAGCTCAGGGTGGTGTAACAACATTAGAACCATGTAGCTCAGAGTTGTGTAACAACACTAGAACCATGTAGCTCAGAGTGGTTTAACAACATTAGAACTATGTAGCTCAGAGTGGTGTAACAACATTAGAACCATGTAGCTCAGAGTGGTGTAACAACACTAGAACCATGTAGCTCAGAGTGGTGTAACAACACTAGAACCATGTAGCTAAGAGTGGTGTAACAACATTAGAACCATGTAGCTCAGAGTGGTGTAACAACATTAGAACCAATAAGCTCAGAGCGGTGTAACAACATTAGAACCATGTAGCTCAGAGTGGTGTAAGAACACTAGAACCTTTAGCTCAGGGTGGTGTAACAACATTAGAACCATGTAGCTCAGAGTTGTGTAACAACACTAGAACCATGTAGCTCAGAGTGGTGTAACAAGATTAGAACTATGTAGCTCAGAGTGGTGTAAAAGCACTATAACTATGTAGCTCAGAGTGGTGTAACAACACTAGAACCATGTAGCTCAGAGTGGTGTAACAACATTAGAACCATGTAGCTCAGAGTGGTGTAACAACACTAGAACCATGTAGCTAAGAGTGGTGTAACAACATTAGAACCATGTAGCTCAGAGTGGTGTAACAACATTAGAACCATGTAGCTCAGAGCGGTGTAACAACATTAGAACCATGTAGCTCAGAGTGGTGTAACAACATTAGAACTATGTAGCTCAGAATGGTGTAAAAGCACTAGAACTATGTAGCTCAGAGTGGTGTAAGAACACTAGAACTATGTAGCCCAGAGTGGTGTAACAACACTAGAACCATGTAACTCAGAGTGGTGTAACAACACTAGAACCATGTAGCTCAGAGTGGTGTAACAACATTAGAACTATGTAGCTCAGAGTGGTGTAAAAGCACTAGAACTATGTCGCTCATAGTGGTGTAAGAACACTAGAACTATGTAGCTCAGAGTGGTGTAACAACACTAGAACCATGTAGCTCAGAGTGGTGTAACAACACTAGAACCATGTAGCTAAGAGTGGTGTAACAACATTAGAACCATGTAGCTCAGAGTGGTGTAACAACATTAGAACCATGTAGCTCAGAGCGGTGTAACAACATTAGAACCATATAGCTCAGAGTGGTGTAAGAACACTAGAACCATGTAGCTCAGAGTGGTGTAACAACATTAGAACCATGTAGCTCAGAGTTGTGTAACAACACTAGAACCATGTAGCTCAGAATGGTGTAACAACATTAGAACTATGTAGCTCAGAGTGGTGTAAAAGCACTAGAACTCTCTAGCTCAGAGTGGTGTAAGAACACTAGAACTATGTAGCTCAGAGTGGTGTAACAACACTAGATCCATGTAGCTCAGAGTGGTGTAACAACACTAGAACCATGTAGCTAAGAGTGGTGTAACAACACTAGAACCATGTAGCTCAGAGTGGTGTAACAAGATTAGAACTATGTAGCTCAGAGTGGTGTAACAACACTAGAACCATGTAGCTCAGAGTGGTGTAACAACACTAGAACCATGTAGCTAAGAGTGGTGTAACAACACTAGAACCATGTAGCTCAGAGTGGTGTAACAAGATTAGAACTATGTAGCTCAGAGTGGTGTAACAACACTAGAACCATGTAGCTCAGAGTGGTGTAACAACATTAGAACCATGTAACTCAGAGTGGTGTAACAACACTAGAACCATGTAGCTCAGAGTGGTGTAACAACATTAGAACTATGTAGCTCAGAGTAGTGTAAAAGCACTAGAACTATGTAGCTCATAGTGGTGTAAGAACACTAGAACTAAGTAGCTCAGAGTGGTGTAACAACACTAGAACCATGTAGCTCAGAGTGGTGTAACAACACTAGAACCATGTAGCTAAGAGTGGTGTAACAACATTAGAACCATGTAGCTCAGAGTGGTGTAACAACATTAGAACCAATAAGCTCAGAGCGGTGTAACAACATTAGAACCATGTAGCTCAGAGTGGTGTAAGAACACTAGAACCATGTAGCTCAGGGTGGTGTAACAACATTAGAACCATGTAGCTCAGAGTTGTGTAACAACACTAGAACCATGTAGCTCAGAGTGGTTTAACAACATTAGAACTATGTAGCTCAGAGTGGTGTAACAACATTAGAACCATGTAGCTCAGAGTGGTGTAACAACACTAGAACCATGTAGCTCAGAGTGGTGTAACAACACTAGAACCATGTAGCTAAGAGTGGTGTAACAACATTAGAACCATGTAGCTCAGAGTGGTGTAACAACATTAGAACCAATAAGCTCAGAGCGGTGTAACAACATTAGAACCATGTAGCTCAGAGTGGTGTAAGAACACTAGAACCTTTAGCTCAGGGTGGTGTAACAACATTAGAACCATGTAGCTCAGAGTTGTGTAACAACACTAGAACCATGTAGCTCAGAGTGGTGTAACAAGATTAGAACTATGTAGCTCAGAGTGGTGTAAAAGCACTATAACTATGTAGCTCAGAGTGGTGTAACAACACTAGAACCATGTAGCTCAGAGTGGTGTAACAACATTAGAACCATGTAGCTCAGAGTGGTGTAACAACACTAGAACCATGTAGCTAAGAGTGGTGTAACAACATTAGAACCATGTAGCTCAGAGTGGTGTAACAACATTAGAACCATGTAGCTCAGAGCGGTGTAACAACATTAGAACCATGTAGCTCAGAGTGGTGTAACAACATTAGAACTATGTAGCTCAGAATGGTGTAAAAGCACTAGAACTATGTAGCTCAGAGTGGTGTAAGAACACTAGAACTATGTAGCCCAGAGTGGTGTAACAACACTAGAACCATGTAACTCAGAGTGGTGTAACAACACTAGAACCATGTAGCTAAGAGTGGTGTAACAACACTAGAACCATGTAGCTCAGAGTGGTGTAACAACATTAGAACTATGTAACTCAGAGTGGTGTAACAACACTAGAACCATGTAGCTTAGAGTGGTGTAACAACACTAGAACCATGTAATTCAGAGTGGTGTAACAACACTAGAATTATGTAACTCAGAGTGGTGTAACAACATTAAAACTATGTAACTCAGAGTGGTGTAACAACATTAGAACCATGTAACTCAGAGTGGTGTAACAACATTAGAACTATGTAACTCAGAGTGGTGTAAGAACACTAGAACTATGTAGCTCAGAGTGGTGTAACAACATTAGAACTATGTAGCTCAGAGTGGTGTAAGAACATTAGAACCATGTAGCTCAGAGTGGTGTAACAATATTAGAACTATGTAGCTCAGAGTAGTGTAAAAGCACTAGAACTATGTAGCTCATAGTGTGTAAGAACACTAGAACTATGTAGCTCAGAGTGGTGTAACAACACTAGAACCATGTAGCTCAGAGTGGTGTAACAACACTAGAACCATGTAGCTAAGAGTGGTGTAACAACATTAGAACCATGTAGCTCAGAGTTGTGTAACAACATTAGAACCAATAAGCTCAGAGCGGTGTAACAACATTAGAACCATGTAGCTCAGAGTGGTGTAAGAACACTAGAACCATGTAGCTCAGGGTGGTGTAACAACATTAGAACCATGTAGCTCAGAGTTGTGTAACAACACTAGAACCATGTAGCTCAGAGTGGTTTAACAACATTAGAACTATGTAGCTCAGAGTGGTGTAACAACATTAGAACCATGTAGCTCAGAGTGGTGTAACAACACTAGAACCATGTAGCTCAGAGTGGTGTAACAACTCTAGAACCATGTAGCTAAGAGTGGTGTAACAACATTAGAACCATGTAGCTCAGAGTGGTGTAACAACATTAGAACCAATAAGCTCAGAGCGGTGTAACAACATTAGAACCATGTAGCTCAGAGTGGTGTAAGAACACTAGAACCATGTAGCTCAGGGTGGTGTAACAACATTAGAACCATGTAGCTCAGAGTTGTGTAACAACACTAGAACCATGTAGCTCAGAGTGGTGTAACAAGATTAGAACTATGTAGCTCAGAGTGGTGTAAAAGCACTATAACTATGTAGCTCAGAGTGGTGTAACAACACTAGAACCATGTAGCTCAGAGTGGTGTAACAACACTAGAACCATGTAGCTAAGAGTGGTGTAACAACATTAGAACCATGTAGCTCAGAGTGGTGTAACAACATTAGAACCATGTAGCTCAGAGCGGTGTAACAACATTAGAACCATGTAGCTCAGAGTGGTGTAACAACATTAGAACTATGTAGCTCAGAATGGTGTAAAAGCACTAGAACTATGTAGCTCAGAGTGGTGTAAGAACACTAGAACTATGTAGCCCAGAGTGGTGTAACAACACTAGAACCATGTAACTCAGAGTGGTGTAACAACACTAGAACCATGTAGCTAAGAGTGGTGTAACAACACTAGAACCATGTAGCTCAGAGTGGTGTAACAACATTAGAACTATGTAACTCAGAGTGGTGTAACAACACTAGAACCATGTAGCTTAGAGTGGTGTAACAACACTAGAACCATGTAATTCAGAGTGGTGTAACAACACTAGAATTATGTAACTCAGAGTGGTGTAACAACATTAAAACTATGTAACTCAGAGTGGTGTAACAACATTAGAACCATGTAACTCAGAGTGGTGTAACAACATTAGAACTATGTAACTCAGAGTGGTGTAAGAACACTAGAACTATGTAGCTCAGAGTGGTGTAACAACATTAGAACTATGTAGCTCAGAGTGGTGTAAGAACATTAGAACCATGTAGCTCAGAGTGGTGTAACAACATTAAAACTATGTAGCTCAGAGTGGTGTAACAACATTAGAACCATGTAGCTCAGAGCGGTGTAACAACATTAGAACCATGTAGCTCAGAGTGGTGTAAGAACACTAGAACCATGTACCTCAGAGTGGTGTAACAACATTAGAACCATGTAGCTCAGAGTGGTGTAACAACATTAGAACTATGTAGCTCAGAGTGGTGTAAAAGCACTAGGACTATGTAGCTCAGAGTGGTGTAAGAACATTAGAACTATGTAGCTCAGAGTGGTGTAACAACACTAGAACCATGTAGCTCAGAGTGGTGTAACAACACTAGAACCATGTAGCTAAGAGTGGTGTAACAACACTAGAACCATGTAGCTCAGAGTGGTGTAACAAGATTAGAACTACGTAGCTCAGAGTGGTGTAACAACACTAGAACCATGTAGCTCAGAGTTGTGTAACAACACTAGAACCATGTAGCTCAGAATGGTGTAACAACATTAGAACTATGTAGCTCAGAGTGGTGTAAAAGCACTAGAACTCTGTAGCTCAGAGTGGTGTAAGAACACTAGAACTATGTAGCTCAGAGTGGTGTAACAACACTAGAACCATGTAGCTAAGAGTGGTGTAACAACACTAGAACCATGTAGCTCAGAGTGGTGTAACAAGATTAGAACTATGTAGCTCAGAGTGGTGTAACAACACTAGAACCATGTAGCTCAGAGTGGTGTAACAACACTAGAACCATGTAGCTAAGAGTGGTGTAACAACACTAGAACCATGTAGCTCAGAGTGGTGTAACAAGATTAGAACTATGTAGCTCAGAGTGGTGTAACAACACTAGAACCATGTAGCTCAGAGTGGTGTAACAACATTAGAACCATGTAACTCAGAGTGGTGTAACAACACTAGAACCATGTAGCTCAGAGTGGTGTAACAACATTAGAACTATGTAGCTCAGAGTAGTGTAAAAGCACTAGAACTATGTAGCTCAGAGTGGTGTAACAACATTAGAACTATGTAGCTCAGAGTGGTGTAACAACATTAGAACCATGTAGCTCAGAGTGGTGTAACAACATTAGAACTATGTAGCTCAGAGTGGTGTAACAACATTAGAACCATGTAGCTCAGAGCGGTGTAACAACATTAGAACTATGTAGCTCAGAGTGGTGTAAAAGCACTAGAACTATGTAGCTCAGAGTGGTGTAAGAACACTAAAACTATGAAGCTCAGAGTGGTGTAACAACACTAGAACCATGTAGCTCAGAGTGGTGTAACAACACTAGAACTATGTAGCTCAGAGTGGTGTAACAACACTAGAACCATTTAGCTCAGAGTGGTGTAAAAACATTAGAACTATGTAACTCAGAGTGGTGTAACAACACTAGAACCATGTAGCAGAGTGGTGTAACAACATTAGAACTATGTAACTCAGAGTGGTGTAACAACACTAGAACCATGTAGCTCAGAGTGGTGTAACAACACTATAACTATGTAGCTCAGAGTGGTGTAACAACACTAGAACCATGTAGCTCAGAGTGGTGTAAAAACACTAGAACCATGTAGCTCAGAGTGGTGTAACAACACTAGAACCATGTAGCTCAGAGTGGTGTAACAACACTAGAACCATGTAGCTCAGAGTGGTGTAACAACACTAGAACCATGTAGCTCAAAGTGGTGTAACAACATTAGAACCATGTAGCTCAGAGTGGTGTAACAACATTAGAACCATGTAACTCAGAGTGGTGTAACAACACTAGAACCATGTAGCTCAGAGTGGTGTAACAACACTAGAACCATGTAACTCAGAGTGGTGTAACAACACTAGAACCATGTAGCTCAGAGTGGTGTAACAACATTAGAACTATGTAGCTCAGAGTGGTGTAAAAGCACTAGAACTATGTCGCTCATAGTGGTGTAAGAACACTAGAACTATGTAGCTCAGAGTGGTGTAACAACACTAGAACCATGTAGCTCAGAGTGGTGTAACAACACTAGAACCATGTAGCTAAGAGTGGTGTAACAACATTAGAACCATGTAGCTCAGAGTGGTGTAACAACATTAGAACCATGTAGCTCAGAGCGGTGTAACAACATTAGAACCATATAGCTCAGAGTGGTGTAAGAACACTAGAACCATGTAGCTCAGAGTGGTGTAACAACATTAGAACCATGTAGCTCAGAGTTGTGTAACAACACTAGAACCATGTAGCTCAGAATGGTGTAACAACATTAGAACTATGTAGCTCAGAGTGGTGTAAAAGCACTAGAACTCTCTAGCTCAGAGTGGTGTAAGAACACTAGAACTATGTAGCTCAGAGTGGTGTAACAACACTAGATCCATGTAGCTCAGAGTGGTGTAACAACACTAGAACCATGTAGCTAAGAGTGGTGTAACAACACTAGAACCATGTAGCTCAGAGTGGTGTAACAAGATTAGAACTATGTAGCTCAGAGTGGTGTAACAACACTAGAACCATGTAGCTCAGAGTGGTGTAACAACACTAGAACCATGTAGCTAAGAGTGGTGTAACAACACTAGAACCATGTAGCTCAGAGTGGTGTAACAAGATTAGAACTATGTAGCTCAGAGTGGTGTAACAACACTAGAACCATGTAGCTCAGAGTGGTGTAACAACATTAGAACCATGTAACTCAGAGTGGTGTAACAACACTAGAACCATGTAGCTCAGAGTGGTGTAACAACATTAGAACTATGTAGCTCAGAGTAGTGTAAAAGCACTAGAACTATGTAGCTCATAGTGGTGTAAGAACACTAGAACTATGTAGCTCAGAGTGGTGTAACAACACTAGAACCATGTAGCTCAGAGTGGTGTAACAACACTAGAACCATGTAGCTAAGAGTGGTGTAACAACATTAGAACCATGTAGCTCAGAGTGGTGTAACAACATTAGAACCAATAAGCTCAGAGCGGTGTAACAACATTAGAACCATGTAGCTCAGAGTGGTGTAAGAACACTAGAACCATGTAGCTCAGGGTGGTGTAACAACATTAGAACCATGTAGCTCAGAGTTGTGTAACAACACTAGAACCATGTAGCTCAGAGTGGTTTAACAACATTAGAACTATGTAGCTCAGAGTGGTGTAACAACATTAGAACCATGTAGCTCAGAGTGGTGTAACAACACTAGAACCATGTAGCTCAGAGTGGTGTAACAACACTAGAACCATGTAGCTAAGAGTGGTGTAACAACATTAGAACCATGTAGCTTAGAGTGGTGTAACAACATTAGAACTAATAAGCTCAGAGCGGTGTAACAACATTAGAACCATGTAGCTCAGAGTGGTGTAAGAACACTAGAACCTTTAGCTCAGGGTGGTGTAACAACATTAGAACCATGTAGCTCAGAGTTGTGTAACAACACTAGAACCATGTAGCTCAGAGTGGTGTAACAAGATTAGAACTATGTAGCTCAGAGTGGTGTAAAAGCACTATAACTATGTAGCTCAGAGTGGTGTAACAACACTAGAACCATGTAGCTCAGAGTGGTGTAACAACATTAGAACCATGTAGCTCAGAGTGGTGTAACAACACTAGAACCATGTAGCTAAGAGTGGTGTAACAACATTAGAACCATGTAGCTCAGAGTGGTGTAACAACATTAGAACCATGTAGCTCAGAGCGGTGTAACAACATTAGAACCATGTAGCTCAGAGTGGTGTAACAACATTAGAACTATGTAGCTCAGAATGGTGTAAAAGCACTAGAACTATGTAGCTCAGAGTGGTGTAAGAACACTAGAACTATGTAGCCCAGAGTGGTGTAACAACACTAGAACCATGTAACTCAGAGTGGTGTAACAACACTAGAACCATGTAGCTAAGAGTGGTGTAACAACACTAGAACCATGTAGCTCAGAGTGGTGTAACAACATTAGAACTATGTAACTCAGAGTGGTGTAACAACACTAGAACCATGTAGCTTAGAGTGGTGTAACAACACTAGAACCATGTAATTCAGAGTGGTGTAACAACACTAGAATTATGTAACTCAGAGTGGTGTAACAACATTAAAACTATGTAACTCAGAGTGGTGTAACAACATTAGAACCATGTAACTCAGAGTGGTGTAACAACATTAGAACTATGTAACTCAGAGTGGTGTAAGAACACTAGAACTATGTAGCTCAGAGTGGTGTAACAACATTAGAACTATGTAGCTCAGAGTGGTGTAAGAACATTAGAACCATGTAGCTCAGAGTGGTGTAACAATATTAGAACTATGTAGCTCAGAGTAGTGTAAAAGCACTAGAACTATGTAGCTCATAGTGTGTAAGAACACTAGAACTATGTAGCTCAGAGTGGTGTAACAACACTAGAACCATGTAGCTCAGAGTGGTGTAACAACACTAGAACCATGTAGCTAAGAGTGGTGTAACAACATTAGAACCATGTAGCTCAGAGTTGTGTAACAACATTAGAACCAATAAGCTCAGAGCGGTGTAACAACATTAGAACCATGTAGCTCAGAGTGGTGTAAGAACACTAGAACCATGTAGCTCAGGGTGGTGTAACAACATTAGAACCATGTAGCTCAGAGTTGTGTAACAACACTAGAACCATGTAGCTCAGAGTGGTTTAACAACATTAGAACTATGTAGCTCAGAGTGGTGTAACAACATTAGAACCATGTAGCTCAGAGTGGTGTAACAACACTAGAACCATGTAGCTCAGAGTGGTGTAACAACTCTAGAACCATGTAGCTAAGAGTGGTGTAACAACATTAGAACCATGTAGCTCAGAGTGGTGTAACAACATTAGAACCAATAAGCTCAGAGCGGTGTAACAACATTAGAACCATGTAGCTCAGAGTGGTGTAAGAACACTAGAACCATGTAGCTCAGGGTGGTGTAACAACATTAGAACCATGTAGCTCAGAGTTGTGTAACAACACTAGAACCATGTAGCTCAGAGTGGTGTAACAAGATTAGAACTATGTAGCTCAGAGTGGTGTAAAAGCACTATAACTATGTAGCTCAGAGTGGTGTAACAACACTAGAACCATGTAGCTCAGAGTGGTGTAACAACACTAGAACCATGTAGCTAAGAGTGGTGTAACAACATTAGAACCATGTAGCTCAGAGTGGTGTAACAACATTAGAACCATGTAGCTCAGAGCGGTGTAACAACATTAGAACCATGTAGCTCAGAGTGGTGTAACAACATTAGAACTATGTAGCTCAGAATGGTGTAAAAGCACTAGAACTATGTAGCTCAGAGTGGTGTAAGAACACTAGAACTATGTAGCCCAGAGTGGTGTAACAACACTAGAACCATGTAACTCAGAGTGGTGTAACAACACTAGAACCATGTAGCTAAGAGTGGTGTAACAACACTAGAACCATGTAGCTCAGAGTGGTGTAACAACATTAGAACTATGTAACTCAGAGTGGTGTAACAACACTAGAACCATGTAGCTTAGAGTGGTGTAACAACACTAGAACCATGTAATTCAGAGTGGTGTAACAACACTAGAATTATGTAACTCAGAGTGGTGTAACAACATTAAAACTATGTAACTCAGAGTGGTGTAACAACATTAGAACCATGTAACTCAGAGTGGTGTAACAACATTAGAACTATGTAACTCAGAGTGGTGTAAGAACACTAGAACTATGTAGCTCAGAGTGGTGTAACAACATTAGAACTATGTAGCTCAGAGTGGTGTAAGAACATTAGAACCATGTAGCTCAGAGTGGTGTAACAACATTAAAACTATGTAGCTCAGAGTGGTGTAACAACATTAGAACCATGTAGCTCAGAGCGGTGTAACAACATTAGAACCATGTAGCTCAGAGTGGTGTAAGAACACTAGAACCATGTACCTCAGAGTGGTGTAACAACATTAGAACCATGTAGCTCAGAGTGGTGTAACAACATTAGAACTATGTAGCTCAGAGTGGTGTAAAAGCACTAGGACTATGTAGCTCAGAGTGGTGTAAGAACATTAGAACTATATAGCTCAGAGTGGTGTAACAACACTAGAACCATGTAGCTCAGAGTGGTGTAACAACACTAGAACCATGTAGCTAAGAGTGGTGTAACAACACTAGAACCATGTAGCTCAGAGTGGTGTAACAAGATTAGAACTACGTAGCTCAGAGTGGTGTAACAACACTAGAACCATGTAGCTCAGAGTGGTGTAACAACATTAGAACTATGTAGCTCAGAGTGGTGTAACAACATTAGAACCATGTAACTCAGAGTGGTGTAACAACACTAGAACCATGTAGCTCAGAGTGGTGTAACAACATTAGAACTATGTAGCTCAGAGTGGTGTAAAAGCACTAGAACTATGTAGCTCATAGTGGTGTAAGAACACTAGAACTATGTAGCTCAGAGTGGTGTAACAACACTAGAACCATGTAGCTAAGAGTGGTGTAACAACATTAGAACTATGTAGCTCAGAGTGGTGTAAGAACACTAGAACTATGTAGCTCAGAGTGGTGTAACAACACTAGAACCATGTAACTCAGAGTGGTGTAACAACACAAGAACCATGTAGCTAAGAGTGGTGTAACAACACTAGAACCATGTAGCTCAGAGTGGTGTAACAACATTAGAACCATGTAGCTCAGAGCGGTGTAACAACATTAGAACCATGTAGCTCAGAGTGGTGTAAGAACACTAGAACCATGTAGCTCAGAGTGGTGTAACAACATTAGAACCATGTAGCTCAGAGTTGTGTAACAACACTAGAACCATGTAGCTCAGAGTGGTGTAACAACATTAGAACCATGTAGCTCAGAGTGGTGTAACAACACTAGAACCATGTAGCTCAGAGTGGTGTAACAACACTAGAACCATGTAGCTAAGAGTGGTGTAACAACACTAGAACCATGTAGCTCAGAGTGGTGTAACAAGATTAGAACTATGTAGCTCAGAGTGGTGTAACAACACTAGAACCATGTAGCTCAGAGTGGTGTAACAACATTAGAACTATGTAGCTCAGAGTGGTGTAACAACATTAGAACCATGTAACTCAGAGTGGTGTAACAACACTAGAACCATGTAGCTCAGAGTGGTGTAACAACATTAGAACTATGTAGCTCAGAGTAGTGTAAAAGCACTAGAACTATGTAGCTCATAGTGGTGTAAGAACACTAGAACTATGTAGCTCAGAGTGGTGTAACAACACTAGAACCATGTAGCTCAGAGTGGTGTAACAACACTAGAACCATGTAGCTAACATTGGTGTAACAACATTAGAACCATGTAGCTCAGAGTGGTGTAACAACATTAGAACCAATAAGCTCAGAGCGGTGTAACAACATTAGAACCATGTAGCTCAGAGTGGTGTAAGAACACTAGAACCATGTAGCTCAGGGTGGTGTAACAACATTAGAACCATGTAGCTCAGAGTGGTGTAAGAACACTAGAACTATGTAGCTCAGAGTGGTGTAACAACACTAGAACCATGTAACTCAGAGTGGTGTAACAACACTAGAACCATGTAGCTAAGAGTGGTGTAACAACACTAGAACCATGTAGCTCAGAGTGGTGTAACAACATTAGAACCATGTAGCTCAGAGCGGTGTAACAACATTAGAACCATGTAGCTCAGAGTGGTGTAAGAACACTAGAACCATGTAGCTCAGAGTGGTGTAACAACATTAGAACCATGTAGCTCAGAGTTGTGTAACAACACTAGAACCATGTAGCTCAGAGTGGTGTAACAACATTAGAACCATGTAGCTCAGAGTGGTGTAACAACACTAGAACCATGTAGCTCAGAGTGGTGTAACAACACTAGAACCATGTAGCTAAGAGTGGTGTAACAACACTAGAACCATGTAGCTCAGAGTGGTGTAACAAGATTAGAACTATGTAGCTCAGAGTGGTGTAACAACACTAGAACCATGTAGCTCAGAGTGGTGTAACAACATTAGAACTATGTAGCTCAGAGTGGTGTAACAACATTAGAACCATGTAACTCAGAGTGGTGTAACAACACTAGAACCATGTAGCTCAGAGTGGTGTAACAACATTAGAACTATGTAGCTCAGAGTAGTGTAAAAGCACTAGAACTATGTAGCTCATAGTGGTGTAAGAACACTAGAACTATGTAGCTCAGAGTGGTGTAACAACACTAGAACCATGTAGCTAAGAGTGGTGTAACAACATTAGAACCATGTAGCTCAGAGTTGTGTAACAACACTAGAACCATGTAGCTCAGAGTGGTGTAACAACATTAGAACTATGTAGCTCAGAGTGGTGTAAGAACACTAGAACTATGTAGCTCAGAGTGGTGTAACAACACTAGAACCATGTAACTCAGAGTGGTGTAACAACACAAGAACCATGTAGCTAAGAGTGGTGTAACAACACTAGAACCATGTAGCTCAGAGTGGTGTAACAACATTAGAACCATGTAGCTCAGAGCGGTGTAACAACATTAGAACCATGTAGCTCAGAGTGGTGTAAGAACACTAGAACCATGTAGCTCAGAGTGGTGTAACAACATTAGAACCATGTAGCTCAGAGTTGTGTAACAACACTAGAACCATGTAGCTCAGAGTGGTGTAACAACATTAGAACCATGTAGCTCAGAGTGGTGTAACAACACTAGAACCATGTAGCTCAGAGTGGTGTAACAACACTAGAACCATGTAGCTAAGAGTGGTGTAACAACACTAGAACCATGTAGCTTAGAGTGGTGTAACAAGATTAGAACTATGTAGCTCAGAGTGGTGTAACAACACTAGAACCATGTAGCTCAGAGTGGTGTAACAACATTAGAACTATGTAGCTCAGAGTGGTGTAACAACATTAGAACCATGTAACTCAGAGTGGTGTAACAACACTAGAACCATGTAGCTCAGAGTGGTGTAACAACATTAGAACTATGTAGCTCAGAGTAGTGTAAAAGCACTAGAACTATGTAGCTCATAGTGGTGTAAGAACACTAGAACTATGTAGCTCAGAGTGGTGTAACAACACTAGAACCATGTAGCTCAGAGTGGTGTAACAACACTAGAACCATGTAGCTAACATTGGTGTAACAACATTAGAACCATGTAGCTCAGAGTGGTGTAACAACATTAGAACCAATAAGCTCAGAGCGGTGTAACAACATTAGAACCATGTAGCTCAGAGTGGTGTAAGAACACTAGAACCATGTAGCTCAGGGTGGTGTAACAACATTAGAACCATGTAGCTCAGAGTGGTGTAAGAACACTAGAACTATGTAGCTCAGAGTGGTGTAACAACACTAGAACCATGTAACTCAGAGTGGTGTAACAACACTAGAACCATGTAGCTAAGAGTGGTGTAACAACACTAGAACCATGTAGCTCAGAGTTGTGTAACAACACTAGAACCATGTAGCTCAGAGTGGTGTAACAACATTAGAACCATGTAGCTCAGAGTGGTGTAACAACACTAGAACCATGTAGCTCAGAGTGGTGTAACAACACTAGAACCATGTAGCTAAGAGTGGTGTAACAACACTAGAACCATGTAGCTCAGAGTGGTGTAACAAGATTAGAACTATGTAGCTCAGAGTGGTGTAACAACACTAGAACCATGTAGCTCAGAGTGGTGTAACAACATTAGAACTATGTAGCTCAGAGTGGTGTAACAACATTAGAACCATGTAACTCAGAGTGGTGTAACAACACTAGAACCATGTAGCTCAGAGTGGTGTAACAACATTAGAACTATGTAGCTCAGAGTAGTGTAAAAGCACTAGAACTATGTAGCTCATAGTGGTGTAAGAACACTAGAACTATGTAGCTCAGAGTGGTGTAACAACACTAGAACCATGTAACTCAGAGTGGTGTAACAACACTAGAACCATGTAGCTAAGAGTGGTGTAACAACACTAGAACCATGTAGCTCAGAGTGGTGTAACAACATTAGAACTATGTAACTCAGAGTGGTGTAACAACACTAGAACCATGTAGCTTAGAGTGGTGTAACAACACTAGAACCATGTAATTCAGAGTGGTGTAACAACACTAGAATTATGTAACTCAGAGTGGTGTAACAACATTAAAACTATGTAACTCAGAGTGGTGTAACAACATTAGAACCATGTAACTCAGAGTGGTGTAACAACATTAGAACTATGTAACTCAGAGTGGTGTAAGAACACTAGAACCATGTAGCTAAGAGTGGTGTAACAACATTAGAACCATGTAGCTCAGAGTGGTGTAACAACATTAGAACCAATAAGCTCAGAGCGGTGTAACAACATTAGAACCATGTAGCTCAGAGTGGTGTAAGAGCACTAGAACCATGTAGCTCAGGGTGGTGTAACAACATTAGAACCATGTAGCTCAGAGTTGTGTAACAACACTAGAACCATGTAGCTCAGAGTGGTTTAACAACATTAGAACTATGTAGCTCAGAGTGGTGTAAAAGCACTATAACTATGTAGCTCAGAGTGGTGTAAGAACACTAGAACTATGTAGCTCAGAGTGGTGTAACAACACTAGAACCATGTAACTCAGAGTGGTGTAACATTACTAGAACCATGTAGCTAAGAGTGGTGTAACAACACTAGAACAATGTAGCTCAGAGTGGTGTAACAACATTAGAACCATGTAGCTCAGAGTGGTGTAACAACACTAGAACCATGTAGCTAAGAGTGGTGTAACAACATAAGAACCATGTAGCTCAGAGTGGTGTAACAACATTAGAACCATGTAGCTCAGAGCGGTGTAACAACATTAGAACCATGTAGCTCAGAGTGGTGTAACAACATTAGAACTATGTAGCTCAGAATGGTGTAAAAGCACTAGAACTATGTAGCTCAGAGTGGTGTAAGAACACTAGAACTATGTAGCCCAGAGTGGTGTAACAACACTAGAACCATGTAACTCAGAGTGGTGTAACAACACTAGAACCATGTAGCTAAGAGTGGTGTAACAACACTAGAACCATGTAGCTCAGAGTGGTGTAACAACATTAGAACTATGTAACTCAGAGTGGTGTAACAACACTAGAACCATGTAGCTTAGAGTGGTGTAACAACACTAGAACCATGTAATTCAGAGTGGTGTAACAACACTAGAATTATGTAACTCAGAGTGGTGTAACAACATTAAAACTATGTAACTCAGAGTGGTGTAACAACATTAGAACCATGTAACTCAAAGTGGTGTAACAACATTAGAACTATGTAACTCAGAGTGGTGTAAGAACACTAGAACTATGTAGCTCAGAGTGGTGTAACAACATTAGAACTATGTAGCTCAGAGTGGTGTAAGAACATTAGAACCATGTAGCTCAGAGTGGTGTAACAACATTAAAACTATGTAGCTCAGAGTGGTGTAACAACATTAGAACCATGTAGCTCAGAGCGGTGTAACAACATTAGAACCATGTAGCTCAGAGTGGTGTAAGAACACTAGAACCATGTACCTCAGAGTGGTGTAACAACATTAGAACCATGTAGCTCAGAGTGGTGTAACAACATTAGAACTATGTAGCTCAGAGTGGTGTAAAAGCACTAGGACTATGTAGCTCAGAGTGGTGTAAGAACATTAGAACTATGTAGCTCAGAGTGGTGTAACAACACTAGAACCATGTAGCTCAGAGTGGTGTAAGAACACTAGAACCATGTAGCTCAGGGTGGTGTAACAACATTAGAACCATGTAGCTCAGAGTGGTGTAAGAACACTAGAACTATGTAGCTCAGAGTGGTGTAACAACACTAGAACCATGTAACTCAGAGTGGTGTAACAACACTAGAACCATGTAGCTAAGAGTGGTGTAACAACACTAGAACCATGTAGCTCAGAGTTGTGTAACAACACTAGAACCATGTAGCTCAGAGTGGTGTAACAACATTAGAACCATGTAGCTCAGAGTGGTGTAACAACACTAGAACCATGTAGCTCAGAGTGGTGTAACAACACTAGAACCATGTAGCTAAGAGTGGTGTAACAACACTAGAACCATGTAGCTCAGAGTGGTGTAACAAGATTAGAACTATGTAGCTCAGAGTGGTGTAACAACACTAGAACCATGTAGCTCAGAGTGGTGTAACAACATTAGAACTATGTAGCTCAGAGTGGTGTAACAACATTAGAACCATGTAACTCAGAGTGGTGTAACAACACTAGAACCATGTAGCTCAGAGTGGTGTAACAACATTAGAACTATGTAGCTCAGAGTAGTGTAAAAGCACTAGAACTATGTAGCTCATAGTGGTGTAAGAACACTAGAACTATGTAGCTCAGAGTGGTGTAACAACACTAGAACCATGTAACTCAGAGTGGTGTAACAACACTAGAACCATGTAGCTAAGAGTGGTGTAACAACACTAGAACCATGTAGCTCAGAGTGGTGTAACAACATTAGAACTATGTAACTCAGAGTGGTGTAACAACACTAGAACCATGTAGCTTAGAGTGGTGTAACAACACTAGAACCATGTAATTCAGAGTGGTGTAACAACACTAGAATTATGTAACTCAGAGTGGTGTAACAACATTAAAACTATGTAACTCAGAGTGGTGTAACAACATTAGAACCATGTAACTCAGAGTGGTGTAACAACATTAGAACTATGTAACTCAGAGTGGTGTAAGAACACTAGAACCATGTAGCTAAGAGTGGTGTAACAACATTAGAACCATGTAGCTCAGAGTGGTGTAACAACATTAGAACCAATAAGCTCAGAGCGGTGTAACAACATTAGAACCATGTAGCTCAGAGTGGTGTAAGAGCACTAGAACCATGTAGCTCAGGGTGGTGTAACAACATTAGAACCATGTAGCTCAGAGTTGTGTAACAACACTAGAACCATGTAGCTCAGAGTGGTTTAACAACATTAGAACTATGTAGCTCAGAGTGGTGTAAAAGCACTATAACTATGTAGCTCAGAGTGGTGTAAGAACACTAGAACTATGTAGCTCAGAGTGGTGTAACAACACTAGAACCATGTAACTCAGAGTGGTGTAACATTACTAGAACCATGTAGCTAAGAGTGGTGTAACAACACTAGAACCATGTAGCTCAGAGTGGTGTAACAACATTAGAACCATGTAGCTCAGAGTGGTGTAACAACACTAGAACCATGTAGCTAAGAGTGGTGTAACAACATAAGAACCATGTAGCTCAGAGTGGTGTAACAACATTAGAACCATGTAGCTCAGAGCGGTGTAACAACATTAGAACCATGTAGCTCAGAGTGGTGTAACAACATTAGAACTATGTAGCTCAGAATGGTGTAAAAGCACTAGAACTATGTAGCTCAGAGTGGTGTAAGAACACTAGAACTATGTAGCCCAGAGTGGTGTAACAACACTAGAACCATGTAACTCAGAGTGGTGTAACAACACTAGAACCATGTAGCTAAGAGTGGTGTAACAACACTAGAACCATGTAGCTCAGAGTGGTGTAACAACATTAGAACTATGTAACTCAGAGTGGTGTAACAACACTAGAACCATGTAGCTTAGAGTGGTGTAACAACACTAGAACCATGTAATTCAGAGTGGTGTAACAACACTAGAATTATGTAACTCAGAGTGGTGTAACAACATTAAAACTATGTAACTCAGAGTGGTGTAACAACATTAGAACCATGTAACTCAAAGTGGTGTAACAACATTAGAACTATGTAACTCAGAGTGGTGTAAGAACACTAGAACTATGTAGCTCAGAGTGGTGTAACAACATTAGAACTATGTAGCTCAGAGTGGTGTAAGAACATTAGAACCATGTAGCTCAGAGTGGTGTAACAACATTAAAACTATGTAGCTCAGAGTGGTGTAACAACATTAGAACCATGTAGCTCAGAGCGGTGTAACAACATTAGAACCATGTAGCTCAGAGTGGTGTAAGAACACTAGAACCATGTACCTCAGAGTGGTGTAACAACATTAGAACCATGTAGCTCAGAGTGGTGTAACAACATTAGAACTATGTAGCTCAGAGTGGTGTAAAAGCACTAGGACTATGTAGCTCAGAGTGGTGTAAGAACATTAGAACTATGTAGCTCAGAGTGGTGTAACAACACTAGAACCATGTAGCTCAGAGTGGTGTAACAACACTAGAACCATGTAGCTAAGAGTGGTGTAACAACACTAGAACCATGTAGCTCAGAGTGGTGTAACAAGATTAGAACTACGTAGCTCAGAGTGGTGTAACAACACTAGAACCATGTAGCTCAGAGTGGTGTAACAACATTAGAACTATGTAGCTCAGAGTGGTGTAACAACATTAGAACCATGTAACTCAGAGTGGTGTAACAACACTAGAACCATGTAGCTCAGAGTGGTGTAACAACATTAGAACTATGTAGCTCAGAGTGGTGTAAAAGCACTAGAACTATGTAGCTCATAGTGGTGTAAGAACACTAGAACTATGTAGCTCAGAGTGGTGTAACAACACTAGAACCATGTAGCTAAGAGTGGTGTAACAACATTAGAACCATGTAGCTCAGAGTTGTGTAACAACACTAGAACCATGTAGCTCAGAGTGGTGTAACAACATTAGAACTATGTAGCTCAGAGTGGTGTAAGAACACTAGAACTATGTAGCTCAGAGTGGTGTAACAACACTAGAACCATGTAACTCAGAGTGGTGTAACAACACAAGAACCATGTAGCTAAGAGTGGTGTAACAACACTAGAACCATGTAGCTCAGAGTGGTGTAACAACATTAGAACCATGTAGCTCAGAGCGGTGTAACAACATTAGAACCATGTAGCTCAGAGTGGTGTAAGAACACTAGAACCATGTAGCTCAGAGTGGTGTAACAACATTAGAACCATGTAGCTCAGAGTTGTGTAACAACACTAGAACCATGTAGCTCAGAGTGGTGTAACAACATTAGAACCATGTAGCTCAGAGTGGTGTAACAACACTAGAACCATGTAGCTCAGAGTGGTGTAACAACACTAGAACCATGTAGCTAAGAGTGGTGTAACAACACTAGAACCATGTAGCTCAGAGTGGTGTAACAAGATTAGAACTATGTAGCTCAGAGTGGTGTAACAACACTAGAACCATGTAGCTCAGAGTGGTGTAACAACATTAGAACTATGTAGCTCAGAGTGGTGTAACAACATTAGAACCATGTAACTCAGAGTGGTGTAACAACACTAGAACCATGTAGCTCAGAGTGGTGTAACAACATTAGAACTATGTAGCTCAGAGTAGTGTAAAAGCACTAGAACTATGTAGCTCATAGTGGTGTAAGAACACTAGAACTATGTAGCTCAGAGTGGTGTAACAACACTAGAACCATGTAGCTCAGAGTGGTGTAACAACACTAGAACCATGTAGCTAACATTGGTGTAACAACATTAGAACCATGTAGCTCAGAGTGGTGTAACAACATTAGAACCAATAAGCTCAGAGCGGTGTAACAACATTAGAACCATGTAGCTCAGAGTGGTGTAAGAACACTAGAACCATGTAGCTCAGGGTGGTGTAACAACATTAGAACCATGTAGCTCAGAGTTGTATAACAACACTAGAACCATGTAGCTCAGAGTGGTTTAACAACATTAGAACTATGTAGCTCAGAGTGGTGTAAAAGCACTATAACTATGTAGCTCAGAGTGGTGTAAGAACACTAGAACTATGTAGCTCAGAGTGGTGTAACAACACTAGAACCATGTAACTCAGAGTGGTGTAACAACACTAGAACCATGTAGCTAAGAGTGGTGTAACAACACTAGAACCATGTAGCTCAGAGTGGTGTAACAACATTAGAACCATGTAGCTCAGAGTGGTGTAACAACACTAGAACCATGTAGCTAAGAGTGATGTAACAACATTAGAACCATGTAGCTCAGAGTGGTGTAACAACATTAGAACCATGTAGCTCAGAGCGGTGTAACAACATTAGAACCATGTACCTCAGAGTGGTGTAACAACATTAGAACTATGTAGCTCAGAATGGTGTAAAAGCACTAGAACTATGTAGCTCAGAGTGGTGTAAGAACACTAGAACTATGTAGCTCAGAGTGGTGTAACAACACTAGAACCATGTAACTCAGAGTGGTGTAACAACACTAGAACCATGTAGCTAAGAGTGGTGTAACAACACTAGAACCATGTAGCTCAGAATGGTGTAACAACATTAGAACTATGTAACTCAGAGTGGTGTAACAACACTAGAACCATGTAGCTTAGAGTGGTGTAACAACACTAGAACCATGTAATTCAGAGTGGTGTAACAACACTAGAATTATGTAACTCAGAGTGGTGTAACAACATTAAAACTATGTAACTCAGAGTGGTGTAACAACATTAGAACCATGTAACTCAGAGTGGTGTAACAACATTAGAACTATGTAACTCAGAGTGGTGTAAGAACACTAGAACTATGTAGCTCAGAGTGGTGTAACAACATTAGAACTATGTAGCTCAGAGTGGTGTAAGAACATTAGAACCATGTAGCTCAGAGTGGTGTAACAACATTAGAACTATGTAGCTCAGAGTGGTGTAACAACATTAGAACCATGTAGCTCAGAGCGGTGTAACAACATTAGAACCATGTAGCTCAGAGTGGTGTAAGAACACTAGAACCATGTACCTCAGAGTGGTGTAACAACATTAGAACCATGTAGCTCAGAGTGGTGTAACAACACTAGAACCATGTAGCTCAGAGTGGTGTAACAACATTAGAACTATGTAGCTCAGAGTGGTGTAAAAGCACTAGGACTATGTAGCTCAGAGTGGTGTAAGAACATTAGAACTATGTAGCTCAGAGTGGTGTAACAACACTAGAACCATGTAGCTCAGAGTGGTGTAACAACACTAGAACCATGTAGCTAAGAGTGGTGTAACAACACTAGAACCATGTAGCTCAGAGTGGTGTAACAAGATTAGAACTATGTAGCTCAGAGTGGTGTAACAACACTAGAACTATGTAGCTCAGAGTGGTGTAACAACATTAGAACCATGTAACTCAGAGTGGTGTAACAACACTAGAACCATGTAGCTCAGAGTGGTGTAACAACATTAGAACTATGTAGCTCAGAATGGTGTAAAAGCACTAGAACTATGTAGCTCAGAGTGGTGTAAGAACACTAGAACTATGTAGCCCAGAGTGGTGTAACAACACTAGAACCATGTAACTCAGAGTGGTGTAACAACACTAGAACCATGTAGCTAAGAGTGGTGTAACAACACTAGAACCATGTAGCTCAGAGTGGTGTAACAACATTAGAACTATGTAACTCAGAGGGGTGTAACAACACTAGAACCATGTAGCTTAGAGTGGTGTAACAACACTAGAACCATGTAATTCAGAGTGGTGTAACAACATTAAAACTATGTAACTCAGAGTGGTGTAACAACATTAGAACCATGTAACTCAGAGTGGTGTAACAACATTAGAACTATGTAACTCAGAGTGGTGTAAGAACACTAGAACTATGTAGCTCAGAGTGGTGTAACAACATTAGAACTATGTAGCTCAGAGTGGTGTAAGAACATTAGAACTATCTAGCTCAGAGTGGTGTAAAAGCACTAGGACTATGTAGCTCAGAGTTGTGTAAGAACATTAGAACTATGTAGCTCAGAGTGGTGTAACAACACTAGAACCATGTAGCTCAGAGTGGTGTAAAAGCACTATAACTATGTAGCTCAGAGTGGTGTAAGAACACTAGAACTATGTAGCTCAGAGTGGTGTAACAACACTAGAACCATGTAGCTCAGAGTGGTGTAACAAGATTAGAACTACGTAGCTCAGAGTGGTGTAACAACACTAGAACCATGTAGCTCAGAGTGGTGTAACAACATTAGAACTATGTAGCTCAGAGTGGTGTAACAACATTAGAACCATGTAACTCAGAGTGGTGTAACAACACTAGAACCATGTAGCTCAGAGTGGTGTAACAACATTAGAACTATGTAGCTCAGAGTGGTGTAAAAGCACTAGAACTATGTAGCTCATAGTGGTGTAAGAACACTAGAACTATGTAGCTCAGAGTGGTGTAAAAGCACTATAACTATGTAGCTCAGAGTGGTGTAAGAACACTAGAACTATGTAGCTCAGAGTGGTGTAACAACACTAGAACCATGTAACTCAGAGTGGTGTAACAACACTAGAACCATGTAGCTAAGAGTGGTGTAACAACACTAGAACCATGTAGCTCAGAGTGGTGTAACAACATTAGAACCATGTAGCTCAGAGTGGTGTAACAACACTAGAACCATGTAGCTAAGAGTGATGTAACAACATTAGAACCATGTAGCTCAGAGTGGTGTAACAACATTAGAACCATGTAGCTCAGAGCGGTGTAACAACATTAGAACCATGTACCTCAGAGTGGTGTAACAACATTAGAACTATGTAGCTCAGAATGGTGTAAAAGCACTAGAACTATGTAGCTCAGAGTGGTGTAAGAACACTAGAACTATGTAGCTCAGAGTGGTGTAACAACACTAGAACCATGTAACTCAGAGTGGTGTAACAACACTAGAACCATGTAGCTAAGAGTGGTGTAACAACACTAGAACCATGTAGCTCAGAGTGGTGTAACAACATTAGAACTATGTAACTCAGAGTGGTGTAACAACACTAGAACCATGTAGCTTAGAGTGGTGTAACAACACTAGAACCATGTAATTCAGAGTGGTGTAACAACACTAGAATTATGTAACTCAGAGTGGTATAACAACATTAAAACTATGTAACTCAGAGTGGTGTAACAACATTAGAACCATGTAACTCAGAGTGGTGTAACAACATTAGAACTATGTAACTCAGAGTGGTGTAAGAACACTAGAACTATGTAGCTCAGAGTGGTGTAACAACATTAGAACTATGTAGCTCAGAGTGGTGTAAGAACATTAGAACCATGTAGCTCAGAGTGGTGTAACAACATTAGAACTATGTAGCTCAGAGTGGTGTAACAACATTAGAACCATGTAGCTCAGAGCGGTGTAACAACATTAGAACCATGTAGCTCAGAGTGGTGTAAGAACACTAGAACCATGTACCTCAGAGTGGTGTAACAACATTAGAACCATGTAGCTCAGAGTGGTGTAACAACACTAGAACCATGTAGCTCAGAGTGGTGTAACAACATTAGAACTATGTAGCTCAGAGTGGTGTAAAAGCACTAGGACTATGTAGCTCAGAGTGGTGTAAGAACATTAGAACTATGTAGCTCAGAGTGGTGTAACAACACTAGAACCATGTAGCTCAGAGTGGTGTAACAACACTAGAACCATGTAGCTAAGAGTGGTGTAACAACACTAGAACCATGTAGCTCAGAGTGGTGTAACAAGATTAGAACTATGTAGCTCAGAGTGGTGTAACAACACTAGAACTATGTAGCTCAGAGTGGTGTAACAACATTAGAACCATGTAACTCAGAGTGGTGTAACAACACTAGAACCATGTAGCTCAGAGTGGTGTAACAACATTAGAACTATGTAGCTCAGAGTGGTGTAAAAGCACTAGAACTATGTAGCTCATAGTGGTGTAAGAACACTAGAACTATGTAGCTCAGAGTGGTGTAACAACACTAGAACCATGTAGCTCAGAGTGGTGTAACAACACTAGAACCATGTAGCTAAGAGTGGTGTAACAACATTAGAACCATGTAGCTCAGAGTTGTGTAACAACACTAGAACCATGTAGCTCAGAGTGGTGTAACAACATTAGAACTATGTAGCTCAGAGTGGTGTAAGAACACTAGAACTATGTAGCTCAGAGTGGTGTAACAACACTAGAACCATGTAACTCAGAGTGGTGTAACAACACTAGAACCATGTAGCTCAGAGTGGTGTAACAACATTAGAACTATGTAGCTCAGAGTGGTGTAAGAACACTAGAACTATGTAACTCAGAGTGGTGTAACAACACTAGAACCATGTAACTCAGAGTGGTGTAACAACACTAGAACCATGTAGCTAAGAGTGGTGTAACAACACTAGAACCATGTAGCTCAGAGTGGTGTAACAACATTAGAACTATGTAACTCAGAGTGGTATAACAACACTAGAACCATGTAGCTCAAAGTGGTGTAACAACACTAGAACCATGTAGCTCAGAGTGGTGTAACAACACTAGAACCATGTAGCTCAGAGTGGTGTAACAACACTAGAACCATGTAGCTTAGAGTGGTGTAACAACACTAGAACTATACACTTTAATGTCACCAGATAATAAGAACAAACTTTTTTTTTCTTCTTCTCTGGTACCAGTAAAGTGCAGGACCTACTGTAGTTAGTACAGCACTGAGATACTACCTACATATAAAGTCGTTAGATTAGAAACACTTCGAAATGTCCAATTCATTTAGCCAGACACGTCACGTGACAGGTTTAAGAGAGCGCGTTACATCGTCACCAAATAAAACCCAACAATTATACTAAGCTGTTCTCCTATAGAGATGTATGGCGTGCATTGATTCATTCCTGAAAAGTCGTTTGTTTTACGTCCTTCCTTGACTGTCTTGAGACATTAACAAGACACGGACGTAGATAATAACATAAAATGACTCCATCTTCGCTGGGTACTAAGACATTGCTTGTCACCTTACTCACTTGGCTCAACACTCACTCAAAACAAAGGGGAAGTGGTGAAACAAGTTGTCTAGTCAAAGTGTCTGGTGAATGTGTCTAGTCAAAGTGTCTGGTGAATGTGTCTAGTCAAAGTGTCTGGTGAATGTGTCTAGTCAAAGTGTCTGGTGAATGTGTCTAGTCAAAGTGTCTGGTGAATGTATCTAGTCAAAGTGTCTGGTGAATGTGTCTAGTCAAAGTGTCTGGTGAATGTGTCTATAGTAAGTGTCTAGTGTCTCTTGAAATTTCACACATTTTAGAAGCAAACCCCCACTTCCTTTAAAAAAAATCAATTCCTAAGAGTCAATGTCTTGTCAAAGTTGTCAGTGTTCAGGTCAAGTGCTGGAGTGTGACGTCGTTAAACACATTAACTCTGGTCAGTTTGTTCATTTGAAACTCAAGAAAATCTTTTCATTTCGCTCACTCCCATTTTCAGTCTACAGAGCGGGAAAAAACAAGAAATCAAGAACCATGTCTCCAACTAAACTAGACCAATGAAGTAAATCAAGAACCATGTCTCCAACTAAACTAGACTTGAGTGAAGTAAATCAAGAGCTTACTGATGTTCATGTGTGTTTACTTATTGATGTAGATGTGTGTTTACTTATTGATGTGCATGTGTGTTTACTTATTGATGTAGATGTGTGTTTACTTATTGATATACATGTGTGTTTACTTGTTGATGTAGATGTGTGTTTACTTGTTGATGTAGATGTGTGTTTACTTATTGATATACATGTGTGTTTACTTGTTGATATACATGTGTGTTTACTTGTTGATGTAGATGTGTGTTTACTTATTGATATACATGTGTGTTTACTTGTTGATGTACATGTGTGTTTACTTGTTGATGTAGATGTGTGTTTACTTATTGATGTGCATGTGTGTTTACTTATTGATGTAGATGTGTGTCTAGTCACATGTGTGTTTACTTGTTGATGTAGATGTGTGTTTACTTGTTGATGTAGATGTGTGTTTACTTGTTGATGTAGATGTGTGTTTACTTGTTGATATACATGTGTGTTTACTTGTTGATGTAGATGTGTGTTTACTTGTTGATGTAGATGTGTGTTTACTTGTTGATGTAGATGTGTGTTTACTTGTTGATGTAGATGTGTGTTTACTTGTTGATGTAGATGTGTGTTTACTTGTTGATATACATGTGTGTTTACTTATTGATATACATGTGTGTTTACTTATTGATGTAGATGTGTGTTTACTTATTGATATACATGTGTGTTTACTTGATGTAGATGTGTGTTTACTTATTGATATACATGTGTGTTTACTTGTTGATGTAGATGTGTGTTTACTTGTTGATATACATGTGTGTTTACTTGATATACATGTGTGTTTACTTATTGATATACATGTGTGTTTACTTGTTGATGTAGATGTGTGTTTACTTATTGATATACATGTGTGTTTACTTGTTGATGTAGATGTGTGTTTACTTATTGATGTAGATGTGTGTTTACTTATTGATGTAGATGTGTGTTTACTTATTGATGTAGATGTGTGTTTACTTATTGATGTAGATGTGTGTTTACTTATTGATGTAGATGTGTGTTTACTTATTGATATACATGTGTGTTTACTTGTTGATGTAGATGTGTGTTTACTTATTGATGTAGATGTGTGTTTACTTATTGATGTAGATGTGTGTTTACTTATTGATATACATGTGTGTTTACTTGTTGATGTAGATGTGTGTTTACTTATTGATGTAGATGTGTGTTTACTTATTGATGTAGATGTGTGTTTACTTATTGATATTCATGTGTGTTTACTTGTTGATGTAGATGTGTACTGATGACTTTTTGTTATACATTTATTTTCACTGAAAACAATTTGGTTCATGCAAGAATATCAATCAACAGACAAGGAATGGGTCATAAAGTCATCATGAGTCATAAAGTCATCATGAGTCATAAAGTCATCATGAGTCATAAAGTCATCATGAGTCATAAAGTCATCATGAGTCATAAATCCATAAAAAAAAAAAAAACCTATCAAACTTCGCTCACCCATTAAATCTTAGTCAACAATCACTGATGGTGACGTCACAAAATCATAAACATAATCGAATTTGTATTGACCCCGTATGTAACTAATTGAGGTCAACATTCTGTTATCACTTGGCTACAACTTGCCAGTCTATCCAGGACACTAGTTTTATCTTCAAGAAACAATTGAAAGCACTGAATGAACACATAGTGAGTCAAGGCGAACACTGTCTTTGATGTGTGCCAAACTGGTCAAGATAACAGACAATCCAATAGTAGGCCAGGGCTTACAAGAACGCAAGTATGCTGTTAGGTTTCGTTTAGACCTGCCAGGCTGGCTTATACATTTCTGTGTGTGTGTGAGTGTTACGTGTCTTTTCATAACCAAACAGTTTGCTTTTAGACATAGTCGATTCTAAACTGTAGGGGAACAGAAACTTCTCACTAATTTATGAATCGAATGATAGGCTTGTAAAAATAATGTTTGATTTTTGTTCAAAAGCGTTTCGACTTTCTCTTAACACCATCTCAGATACTCTTCCATCTACTTGTCCGAACTACTATTACCGGTAACAATGTATGCACGAGAAAAGGTCAAAATAGCGCTGATGAATTGAATTCCTATTCAGTCCAAAATGTCACTGCTTTCAGTCGAAATAAATAAATAAACCAGGAACCTTGCTTCCCTCCCCTCTCGGCGTAAATACAGGGCGCTGCGAGGAATGTGCAGTATATGAACAGTGCACATCAAGGGCGCCGCTAACAAAATAGTGCAGAAGTCAATGAGAAGCATTAGTGCAAGTTGGGAGAGCCCATCCTCCATCTTGAATGGGATTTTACCTTTTTTTTTTTTTTTTTTTGCCTAATGTTGACTATATCTGGTCTACATGAAATGTTCATACTTGTCAACTTCACCTACAAAGCTTTGACAAGTTTCATTAAATTGTGGAGATCAATGGTCCATTAAAGATCTATGTACAATGGCAAGGACATCTGAATAAGTAGGTCTGCGGTCATCAAAGGTTATTGCGTCACATTGAAATATATGTCAACAACTTTCTTCAAGAGCAAACGTTCAATTAAGATTTTCACAAGTAAATGTTGACAGGCGCGTCTTCGTGGATCAAATGGGTTACAACGAGGCTGCTCTAATGTGGGACAGTGTAGCAATATCAACGAGGCTGCTCTAACGTGGGACAGTGTAGCAATATCAACGAGGCTGCTCTAACGTGGGACAGTGTAGCAATATCAACGAGGCTGCTCTAACGTGGGACAGTGTAGCAATATCAACGAGGCTGCTCTAATTTGGGACAGTGTAGCAATATCAACGAGGCTGCTCTAACGTGGGACCATGTTAAAATTCAGAATGACAAAACTCAGTCCGCTAGATGCTTTTATTCAAGATGGGTTGGTAATGGGCACAGATGGGGGGGGGGGGATCGTGGGTTAGACACACAAAATTGGGCGTGGGCACGATGCTCCAATGACGTCCCAAGAAGATAATACAACGGTGCAATGTGATACAAGTAGGTTGCAATTATGTCCTCTTGTTTCTTGTCTCACCACTGGCAATAAACAGGTCATGGTACATGAGGACAGACAAATAGGTCCTGGTAACGCTTGAAACGAATATATCTTGAGAGAGAGAGAGAGAGAGAGGTGGAAAGAGAGAGAAAGAGGTGGAAAGAGAGAGAAAGAGAGGTGGAAAGAGAGAGAAAGAGAGGTGGAAAGAGAGAGAAAGAGAGATGGAAAGAGAGAGAAAGAGAGGTGGAAAGAGAGAGAAAGAGAGGTGGAAAGAGAGAGAGAGGTGGAAAGTTTCAGAACAAAATATTTAAAAACAAGATCACGAGGAAAATGAGATGGACACACGTGTGTGTGTGTGTGTGTGAGGAAAGTGAGATGGACACGTGTGTGTGTGTGTGAGGAAAGAAAGCTAAACAAACTCATTCAGCTCCAATAACAAATTGAATATCTTTAGTTTTCTATTGTTTAACTGTCAAGTCGTTCACTAAATCAATCTACTTAGTAACATCTTGTTGATTACAGCCGAAATAAGTTCAAGCTTTGATTGTCTAATATAATTGAGACTTGGGGTACAAGTCTATGATGACACTTAAATCTAGCTCAGTGATTCCCAGAGTGGTCTATATAGACCCTTAGGGGTCTAAGATAGCTTCCAAGGGGTCTACAAAAGTGATAAAATAGATAGGGGGTCCATGAGATGTCTACGGGGTCAACGATAATTAATTTCATTTAAGCAGGTCGTGACTTTATTTTTCACAACCCATTAATGTAATTACTTCATTAACTAATATATTTTAAACCTTCGTTAATACTTTAAATATTTATCCTGCTATTCAAACGAAATATGTGTGTTTAATTTCAATACTTATTTAAATAGTTTAATTTTGTCTTCATGCAACTGTAACAAAAAGAAAGGTAGAATGTACACCGTTGATGATTTAAAACTGAGATTCATTTCTTCCTTGTCAAACAAGCGGTTGCTTAAGTGCCTTTTTATGACAATATGAAACTAATTATGCTGGGGGATCATTTTAGAGTTGAGACCCCGTAATGCCAACCTGATCAAACGATAAAAGCATGGAAAACTTTGGAACACTCCAAAATTAAGTTCAGACTAGACAAAATCTCTCTACGACATCCTATCGAGAAGTTGTTTGGTTTGTGGGCGTCTTACAAAATCTCTTTCATCGTCATCATCTCTTTACCGTATAGGTAAAACATTGAGTTTACCAGTTATTTTAAAAACTGTTTGACACAAACCTACATGTGATATTACTAAATGAATTTCTATAAACAACACTACAGTTCAAGGTGGTATGAGATAACAGTCAAAGCTTCTTGTGTAAACGTTTGCAAACGACATATCCACAGTTTGGGACCAGCGACAGAGTTTGGGACCAGCGACAGAGTTTGGGACCAGCGACAGAGTTTGGGACCAGCGACACAGTTTGGGACCAGCGACAGAGTAACGCCGCTGTGTACTGCAAGCTGCCTAAGAGTCGATGGCTTCTGATTTTTCCTCAGGGTTGACTGCCGAAGCCTTTTCCATGATTGGATATAGCTACAAGCCCTAACCCTAGTAATGGGTACCTACCAATTAGTTTGGGGGGGGGGGGGGCTGGAAGTAAAGGCGGTTGGTCGTTGTGCTGGCCACTTGACGCATTCTCTGACCATGGACCACATAAAAATGTGACCCTTCCATCGTCTGCCCAATAGAACACAAGGTAGAAAAAGTGAACTTTACTTTTATACTTTGAATCAGTTGGCCGAGACAAAAGGCAATGATGCCATCAACTTTCAACTGGGATTGATGCAGAAAGCTAAACACCAGAATACCATCACACGGTAGATCGAATAAGGTTAGTCTTAGAGGAGTTGGAAAGAATACAGAAAGCCGATGTATTCTTTTATCTGTCAGTATTTCTGGCTTTGTAGACATTATTTCTAGTTGAAACTTTGAACAATTGTTCACTGTCGATGACAACACATGAAACAATACAACAAATTAACTAATTAGTGAAATAATACGTGGCCATTAATTGTGTTTGATATAGAAAAAGGGAGTTATATCTCGCAGTGCTAAGATATATTATTATTATTATTATTATTATAGCTTTTATATGGCGCTACTTTCAAGCTTTTAGCATGCTCAGAGTGCTTTGGTCCATTCTCATTTGTGGACGGGTGGGGGGAGGGGGTATCTAGGAGTTGGTTTTCCGTGCTGCCTTTAGGAGCTCAGTAAACACAACTCTGCCCGAGTCGGGTGTCGAACCTCGAGCCCCCTTCTAGATAGCCAAGCCAAGTTCAAGCGCACTTGGCCTCTCGACCACGCTACCCCACAATATATATGGCAGTGAGTTCCCCTTATTTATATTTTGCTTGTTACTATATTATTGTTATTTCTCTTTACTTGAACTGACAGAAGCAGCCCCCCTTTCTTGTTTTTTTGAAAGACAATGTTTCTTATTTTTGTGACATCCTATCAGAGTTTCGGTGAACTTGCCGCCTATTCGACATAGTTTTAGTTTTCTGGAGACATCCAGGTGATTTTGATTTCATCCTACTTGCAGTGTATCACTCAAGACATTTAGACTCTATGGAATAACACGTAGGTCTGGACCAGCACAAGGAATGAAGCTATTTATGGAAATGAATAGAAGTCGTCACTGGACTACCAAACGTCAATGGATAACACACACACACACACACACTACTTCTGTACCAGACGTCACTGGATTACACACACACACCGCTTCTCCCAAGTCACACATCTACGTCATGTACAAATGATAAACACACACACACACAGTGACATATATGTTGAGATCATGGTGCTGTCTTCTGTCATAGTAGATTGTAGTTTCAATCTAGGGAATGAACTAGTTTCATGTAGTTAAAAAAAAAAATCGGAAGACACAGTAGACATTTAACCTTCGCCCCCCACCTCATTCTAACAACTCCAGACGTGCTGTGTGTGATATCTCACATACAATGTCGCACCTCTAACGTCACAGTCGCAGACGTCTGCTAGGCAAGGAGGTCTCCCATTTCTCGCAGGCACAGTCATTCATTTCATGTTTTCTGAACAATAAATGTTCCGCTCAGACATTAGGGACATAATGAAGGCGAGTCTTTAACCAAGCAATTAACACCTTTAACTTTTTAACTGCGACGTCAGGACCTATTATTACTGGATAGACTTTCAAACTGCACAGCTTAATTCCATGACGAAAGCAAGTGAAGTTATTGAAGTACCAGTTGTAGAGTAAAACTGAATTCAAAGTATGTTATGCATTAGAAATTGTATGAAGGCATTACTAATAAAGATACATTTAGAAAATCTTTGAGCGAACGAAAATGCACGCAGAAAGACCATTAGGCCTACACATAGATGTTTTTTGTTTTTAAATAACCTGATGAAGGCAACGGAATTCTAGAACTTTTGAAAAAAAAAAAACATCACTTAAGTTTAATACGTACACAATTAGACTACACCTAAACTACCAGCAGTAATTGGGAAGAAAAACAACTCTGTTAAGAAATGACAAAAATGTGATTGTTCCCCTTTGTCCCTACCGTGTGTGCAGCGTGCTATGTTCACCTTAGTTACCTTTTTGTTGTTAGCACTTGGAAGTGAAGACTTACACTTGAAAGAGATCGAAACATCACTTTGAAAGGAGGGAGGTTTGTACAAGAGCTGGGGGGTCCAAATGGAGTGGGTGGGAGGGGAGATTGAGGAGTTCCAAGAGAGACTGTCAGGTCACGAGATCGTCCCTTCCCTAAATGTCCTCGACCTCGAGGCTATCAGCACTTTACACTGAGTGGTCTTTGTGTGGTGGGGGGGGGGATGGAGGGTTAACCAAGTTTCTGCACTGTGTTGAGCGCACGATCCCGAGGCAGGCCACGATTTAGAACTGGATTATATAGAATGAGCTTAAGTAGGCCAAATAACTTTCAACTGCCACATCATATGCCATGTGGCGGACATTGGTAGGCAAGGTAACATACGTGTTGACAGACTCTACAACAGCTCTAGTCCTAGTAGTACAGTTATGTGGGCAGTACTATCGGACATTCTAATTGGTACATTCTATCTATCTATTATAGTTATATATATATATATATATATATATATATATATATATATATATATATATATATATATATATATATATATATATATATATATATACATTTCACATGTTCATTGCCTTGATCTTCAATGCGAATATTAGGACAAAGTTAAATCTACATTGACTTTTAAGAAGGTATTCATGTAACAGTAACAATGTCAAGTTTGTTTGGAGTAGATACAGCCATGTGATCTGGTCAATATAGTCAACAGGAAAGCTAGATCTAGATCTAGTCTGCCCCTATGTAGACTAACTAAGTTACGACCTAAGTCTAGACCTTTAAATTATTCTAAAGCGAGCCATGAATTAAATGTAGAATCTAGATGTTAAAAGAATGTGTGCTCTAGATAGTATCATAGTTTTGTGTTGTGTCTACACTAACTAGACTTACACTAAGTGACACGACATCCCCGCTGAAGGCATCGCTTGGAATGTGCATACGAAAGAGGCGCCCCACGGTGGCCGTGCCGTCTGCGACGCCCCATTTGACAGCTACGTCTTCGCCCTGTGCCTGTCCACCAGCTTGGTGACACAAAGGCGCCACCAAGAACACAACGAGCCCCGTGTATAGAAGATTCATATTTGTTCAGAGAGATGAATGGTAGCCACAGCTAGACAATAGTCCACAGAAATATATTAGCACACGTTTAATCCAAACCGCGTTGACATTTATCCAAGTGTAAAATATCCACACAGGTATCCAAGGTCGAAATATATATTAATCCACAAAATATCCAGATGAAACACGATTCTACAATCTAATTAAGTATCCAATGAAAGAAATGAATTAGACAGGACTTGAGGCTCGAAGTAACACTGTCACTAAGTAATCGGAAAGGTCCGATCTGATCACAACTGTGAATGAAACAAAATGAACAGAGCACTCTTAGAATGTAGTCCGTGTCGTTTGACTATGTGTGTCACAAAATGGTAGCAGATGAAAGTCAACTCTTCGACGACACTATGTTGAGTTCTGCCAGTTTTTCCCTCTCCTTCTGTGTGTGTTGTACTTGGACCAGGCCCAGTCGATGCTTGACTATTTGGATCAGGTAAACACGCGGCTAGATTCACCACGAACACACTGCACCGTCAGCTAGACGTAGTACTCCGCGGCCTGCGAAGGGAGAGAAGAAGAGAGAAAAATTAGCCGGCTGTGCACGAGGCGGGACTTTTTTTTTTTACACTGAAATATTTGACATTTTTGTGTAACACTTTTTAAAAAAATGCGCTTTTTGGATTGTTCTAAAGCCACGTTGATTGAGTTTTGCTTTGAAAATGTAAAGAAGAAAACACCTTGCTCTAGATCTATAGGCTATTAAAACACACAAACAGGGGCGGACTGGATGTCCAAATCGGTACAGGCATTTCTATAGATTGTATATCATATGATGAGCCTCCAATTATAGGCCTATCAGTTCTCAAAATCATTATGTTATTTTTTTCTTATAATGAATCGATAACTGTATGCATGCTCTATTTCTTTAAATGTAAATATAGGACTTATGTTGCTGTTTAATCGCTATGTTTGTAGGCCCTAAAAAAACGAAGTCTACTAATAGCACTGTCTACGGATGTAGGCTATTACATTATTTTTGAAAATGTGTTAGATTAATTTAGTATTACTCTGTAGTCTGTAAAATATGTTTTTATCATGACGCAATGTAAAACTTTTAACAATTTAATGAGGCCCTTTAGGTGGCCCTACCGGCCCATTTGAGAATTGGCCCACCGGGCATTTGCCTAAATGCCCTATAGTCAGTTCGCCAATGCACACAAAATAAAAAAAAAGTACTAACTGAATCAGTACCTCAATCAGTCTCTCAATCAGTCACTATCTCTGCATAGTCAAATATGACAAGGTTATGACAAGGAATAGACAGATAACTGATTTGTCAGGGGACCTTATTTACTTTTCGATTTGGGGGGAGGGGGTAACAGCTAAATGTGTTTGAAATCAATCTTACCGACATCTAGGTTTTATAACTTATGACTAGGGACGTACGGCGGTGTTACGTGCTCGACTCAATGGTCAGCTGCTTTGTTCTGAAAGGTTGTGTGGTCAATTTAGACTTTCAGAGGAGCAAAAGTGTGGTCAATTTAGACTTTCAGAGGAGCAAAAGTGTGGTAAACTTAGACTTTTAGAGGAGCAACAGTGTGGTCAATTAAGACTTTCAGAGGAGCAACAGTGTGGTCAATTTAGACTTTCAGAGGAGCAAAAGTGTGGTAAACTTAGACTTTTAGAGGAGCAACAGTGTGGTCAATTTAGACTTTTAGAGGAGCAACAGTGTGGTCAATTAAGACTTTCAGAGGAGCAACAGTGTGGTCAATTTAGACTTTCAGAGGAGCAACAGTGTGGTCAATTTAGACTTTCAGAGGAGCAAAAGTGTGGTCAACTTAGACTTTTAGAGGAGCAACAGTGTGGTCAATTTAGACTTTCAGAGGAGCAACAGTGTGGTCAATTTAGACTTTTAGAGGAGCAACAGTGTGGTCAATTTAGACTTTCAGAGGAGCAACAGTGTGGTCAATTTAGACTTTCAGAGGAGCAACAGTGTGGTCAATTTAGACTTTCAGAGGAGCAAAAGTGTGGTCAATTTAGACTTTAAAACAGAGGAGGTCGAGTTGGACATTTTATAATGACAATTTGAGAATGTTCTTTCAAAACAACAAAAAAAGGTCCAAAGTTATCCGATGGTTGTGTCGAGCACAGACTATCATGTCATCATGACAATGCAGAGCTCGATGTCCAAGAACTAAATAGATACGTCATATCTGGAGTTGCACGTTACAATGAAGCTAGTGTACACATGCCCAAACTGTTGGAGTCATGAAACATAAGTTAAGTCTTACCTCTCAGGAGCATGGCATTGAATCAGTGCCTTAACCTGAGTCTGGGTCACATTCAGTGGCGGCTCAAACCCTATCTTTTATGTGGGCGAAGTATATTTTGCGAGGCCCTTATACGGCGAAATGTATATGTATATTTATATATTATAAAATAATGTAATCAAATCTGTCAAATTTATATTTTTAAAGAAATTTATCCTTTTTGACGCATTATTGAAATCCTATAGTATAGTACTATAGTATTGTCGCCCACATCGCCTACGGCATGCGCCGCCTCTGATCACATTGTTTCAAACAGACTGCATACAAGTTTAAATGTATAAAGTAATAATAGATTATATTCATAGCATTCTAGTTCTACAAACAAATGTCTTACAAGACAACACTTAATATAGTGCTACAAACCAATGTCTTTTAAGACAACACTTAAATATAGTGCTACAAACCAATGCCTTTTAAGACAACACTTAAATATAGTGCTACAAACCAATGTCTGTTAAGACAACACTTAAATATAGTGCTACAAACCAATGTCTTTCAAGACAACACTTAAATATAGTGCTACAAACCAATGCCTTTTAAGACAACACTTTAATATAGTGCTACAAACCAATGCCTTTTAAGACAACACTTATAGAAATATAGTGCTACAAATGGTTGTCTAAAAGACCTATAACCTGGGACACACGTATATCCAATGAGAGAGAATGTAAATCTAGCAGACGGACCCAATATCACGCATAGCGTTCCAGGTGAAAGCACACACGACTGGAAGTGATCCCCCACCAGAAAGTCTTAATCCGATGTTGCATTTAACCGAGTGACACGGAGTAGTTTCCAATTAAACAGTTCATTTGTGTTGTATAAGACTAGATCTAATAGATTCTGACTTACAGATTATAGATAGGTCTAATCATGTAAAGGATCTAATAGATTCTGACTTACAGATTATAGATAGGTCTAATCATGTATAGGATCTAATAGATTCTGACTTACAGATTATAGATAGGTCTAATCATGTATAGGATCTAATAGATTCTGACTTACAGATTATAGATTGGTCTAATCATGTACAGGATCTAATAGATTCTGACTTACAGATTATAGATAGGTCTAATCATGTATAGGATCTAATAGATAATAATAATAAATAAGGCTTGTCTTCGAGTCCGAAGATTGATGAGGAATATAGTATTTATATATATATATATATATATATATATATATATATATATATATATATATATATATATATATATATCTAATATATAGAGCTCTGATTAATTTAATTGATAGAACTCTGATCGATAGATCTAGTTGATAGAGCTCCGATTTATAGATAATAGAGCTCTGATTTATAGATAATAGAGCTCTGATTTATAGGTCTAATAGATAGAGCTCTGATTTATAGATCCAATTGATAGAGCTCTGATTTATAGATCCAATTGATAAAGCTCTGATTTATAGATCCAATTGATAAAGCTCTGATTTATAGATCTTTATTTTGGACCGAAACTTTCCTTTTGCCTTGATTGTCTACTAACAATTAGTTCTAGAATAGCGCAGTGTCTGACGTAACAAGACTGTAACTAAAAAAAAATCCTCAGTGACTAGTCTCTATGGGGTTGACAGGAGTGGTGTTTTCATTTCTAATGTAAGGTTGTTGATAGGATGGTCTTTAGGCGGCGATTGGATTAAGTGGGTTTGATTGGATGGCATGTCAAACATGTTCTAGAAATAGGTGGGTTGACAAGAAAAAAAAAACTTTAAAAAGGACCCCCCCCCCCCCGCGGGCTGGAAATGAGTGATCGTTACATTGTGTCAGTGTCAAAGTGCGTCATTGTCACTGTGTGTCTGTGTCACTGTGTGTCTGTGTCACTGTGCGTCTGTGTCACTGTGTATCCTTGCAACGGTGTATCAGTATCACAGTTTGTCAGTGTTATAATGTGGCTGCAATCAGCAAGTGGTCGCCATATTATTTATATATGAATATGTTCTACAGAAACCCAGATTTTCACGAGGGTACTGTAAAATGGTTCTGGTTAGATATTTAGGCTATAGTAGCAACCAATGAAACAAATGTATATATTGGACACAGGCCAACACAATGTCCGCTTGCAATTGACCCTCTTAAATACAAATGGAGCATTGACTGATATGGAAAACACTGCGCAGTTCATATCATATAGAGGGCTCATTGTTTGAGTCTCCACCACTATTAGATCTACTAATGAAACAAATAGTTGACACCAGGACAACTGAAAGTATTTTATACAGATATAGAGACAAATATTTTTTGTTTAAATGCGGATAGCGATTATAGGCGAGTGCTGTCAGCGCTCCACAGCGGGGTCTGGGGGAGGGGGGGGGGAGCTGGCTAAATGTTTGTCAATAAAGAATTAAGTATTCGAATCAATTTTTATTTACTTGATTAGGGTTAAACATTTTTATTTAATTCTATTTTTTTTTTTATTATTTAGATCGAAGAATTGGTTTGGAATTTAAAATAACTCTCTTCGTTGCTTTGTTATCATAATGCGTTACTGCACGCCAGAACTTAGAAATTGGGGTCCTGCGCAAACTGGAAGAGATGTGAATTTTTAGGGTAACGTCTATGGAGCTAGGGAGTCAAAGAATCAAAATATGATCTACAGAACAGCGTTGAGTTAATGGAGCATCAATAAATGCCAAAGATGGGTTGGAACTGTAACAGTTCAGTTTCTAATTATAGATATAAACAGAGTGACATTCGCGTTTGATTCCTGTACACCTCTGTTCACATCTGTTAACCTCTGTTCACCTCTGAGGCAAGATCTCATTTAAGTCCCCTTCCATTCTTTTGTTGACGGAATAAACTTACCGCTAAAACGACTTTTTGAGTACTACTGCGTCTAGATTCGAGCCGGCCTTAGATAATTGGAAGCCCTAGGCGAAGTGAAATAAAAAAAATAAATAAAAAAAAAAAAACAGCGAAAAAATAAAATTACGATATATATTAAAAACCTGCCCGTATCTTTATCTAGATCGACAAATAGCTGAAATTCATATAACGCAATTTCAGTGGTAGTGCTCTACTATGTTTGAGATCTGATCTGTAGAGACAGAGTTAGACTAGAGTCACAGTGCTCTACTTTGTTTGAAATCTGATCTGTAGAGACAGAATTAGACTAGAGTTGAAATCTGATCTGTAGAGACAGAATTAGACTAGAGTTGAAATCTGATCTGTAGAGACAGAATTAGACTAGAGTTGAAATCTGATCTGTAGAGACAGAATTAGACTAGAGTTGAAATCTGATCTGTAGAGACAGAATTAGACGAGTTGAAATCTGATCTGTAGAGACAGAATTAGATTAGAGTCATAGTGCTCTACTATGTTTGAGATCTGACTAGACTAGAGTTGAAATCTGATCTGTAGAGACAGAATTAGACGAGTTGAAATCTGATCTGTAGAGACAGAATTAGATTAGAGTCATAGTGCTCTACTATGTTTGAGATCTGATCTGTAGAGACAGAGTTAGACTAGAGTCACAGTGCTCTACTATGTTTGAGATCTGATCTGTAGAGACAGAGTTAGACTAGAGTCACAGTGCTCTACTATGTTTGAGATCTGATCGGTAGAGACATAATTAGACGAGTTGAAATCTGATCTGTAGAGACATAATTAGATTAGAGTCATAGTGCTCTACTATGTTTGAAATCTGATATGTAGAGACAGAATTAGACTAGAGTCACAGTCAAGTTTTCAATCACCTTTCTCAAAGAGACACACTTTTCAATCACCTTTCTCAAAGAGACACACTTTTCAATCACCTTTCTCAAAGAAAATTTGAGAAATGATATTGCATTATTTCAAAACTTTGAAAACTAAAGATCATTACTTTTCTAAGACAGAATAGATTGATTGGGGCGACTTCCCTTAGAGCCTGAAAAAAGAGTTTACGTACATAAAATTCTCTCTCTCTCTATATATATATATAGGTATATGAATCGATCAATCGCGGATAAGAATTTGTTTCCGGTTTCCAGTCTAGATATAACATATAAGCATAGACATAAATAAATATAGACTGGCCGAAGGAAGTAACTTCATGTAACTTGAAAACATGTATATCTATTGTATTCGGATTTCCGAATTATAAAAAATATTGCATGATCTTCATTCTTAGAGATTTAAAAAACACTAGTGAAAATAATGTAATACTTATATAGGTTATGGCTAAAAAAAGATATGAATACTTAACTTTTATACTGCTCATAAATGCTATATAATAAAGTACACAAAATTGCAAGTCACAAATTTTCGTTTCATAAAATTCTTTAATCGGCCAGTCTATATTTATTGATGTCTATGTCTATAAGTCTATGGGGACATCATTCAGCCATCTTTCTCATACTCGATACCGAAAGTTACGGACAGTTTAAACCAAAAAACTTCTTTCCTTCCCCCCCCCCCCCATCTATGGCCACGGACACAACCCAGGCACTCTCGTTCTCACCTCCACCTTTCAACTGAAGCAATCAAGTAAGTGCGTTTGTGCCAGGGCTAAAGATATCTGCTGCTGTTATTGCCACATGATCTTGTAGTACCCGGCAACGCCCTACATTTGCAGCCCTCAACAGATTCCGTTCGGAGACTCGCTAGCTAGAGACAGGAAGTGGCATGGCCCCCATTTGGAACCAAATGACGGGGCGAGTCTGACCAGTCTGGTTGTGAATGGAAAATGAGTTTGTTTTCCAGCGAAGTATTTTTGAACGAAGGATCAGCACTTTAAGAGTCTAATCAAGGTTGATAGGAAATAAATCCAATGTCCCATCAAGACATGACGTGACAACAAAACACAACTAGTAGAGAACAGTGGGGGGGGGGGTGGAATAGTTTGTCGACTTTCAATTGGACATTCTAGTGTTAAAACTCTCGGCTTCTTTTTTTTTTAATTTTTGTTGCCTTAATTTCTAAATTTTTTTGGAGGGAGGGAGGTTTCTATGAAAAAACGTTTGCCTAGAAAATGCAATTTAAAAAAGAATCCTTTCATCCAGCTGTATCTGTACTACGTGATACGAGCACGCAAAGGGGATGTGTTTGGACACATCAAATGCAGATTTAAAGAAAAAAAAAACATAAAATTACTTTAAAAAAAACATAGCTTAGATTAAGTATAATTGTATCAAATAGGAATGTGATCGTCTTATTTTTTTTTTTATTGATTCTTGTGTAATCAGGCAAAAGAAATAATTGTGCGAAATTTCAGCTTGATCCGACATAGGGTGTGTGAAAATAACGTGTCTAAACTTTCGATAGACAGACAGACTTGAGTTGATAGAAGCTTTGTACAAATATCTAGACTATAGTTTCACTGTGGAAAGTTTTTCTCCTTTGCTTCTGTCTCATTCCGACGATCTATACTCTATCTGTACCGAGTTAAAGGGAGACTAGCGGCAGTAAGAGTTGTATTGCAAACCAAACTCTCTAGGAGCTACTCAATTAAAGAAACAACCACTATTCAAGGTAGGCCACTATCAATATCTAAGATATTAAATTATTCAATATATAAAGTTAATATTCATTTCAAACTCCTTTCACACATACACCCAGACACCACACACAACACAAATACACCTCCAGACACCACACAGAAACACACATACACACTTGAAGACACCACACAAAAACACACATACTCATCCAAACTCACTCCACTACCCCTCCCCCACTTTTACTCTACCTCCCCACTTTTACTCTACCTCCCCACTTTTACTCTACCTTTCCACTTCCCGACCTGATGCCAATCCCACGAGATTCCTGTTACAACATGAGACTCTACGAGAAAAACTTCCCTGAGTGAAAGCGTTACAAATATCTCGGGACACAAGCCGCTGACACTGGAGGGGGTCCTCCACGTAGGAATAGACAAGTCAACTTTATCGTCATGACCTAAAACCCATCGGGGGTCTTACACTGTTAAACTACAACCTTCTATCCGGAATCAAAAGATTAAGCTAATCGTATGAATTCATTAGTAATCTCTGTAATTGACCTGCTAGCACCAGGGCACGCTAGCAGAAAACAAAAACACCGTAAATCACACACACACACATACACACAGGCTCTGAACAAGATTTTGATTCTACTTAGAGAAGTTAATGGCTTGAAACTTATCATAGGCTCCATAGTTTAGGATTATCATAGGCTCCATAGTTTAGGATTATCATAGGCTCCATAGCTTAGGATTATCATAGGCTCCATAGTTTAGGATTATAAGAGGCTCCACAGTTTAGGATTATAAGAGGCTCCACAGTTTAGGATTATAAGAGGCTCCACAGTTTAGGATTATAAGAGGCTCCACAGTTTAGGATTAGAAGAGGCTCCACAGTTTAGGATTATAAGAGGCTCCACAGTTAAAGATTATAAGAGGCTCCACAGTTTAAGATTATAAGAGGCTCCACAGTTTAAGATTATAAGAGGCTCCACAGTTTAGGATTATAAGAGGCTCCACAGTTAAAGATTGTAAGAGGCTCCACAGTTTAGGATTGTTTTGTTCGCGATGTTGCTTGATAGTTACCATTTCTTTCCGTAGACGACGTGAATGTCTGAGTGACAGTTTGGATCAAGTCTTACAATGTCTGATAAATAACAAATCATTCAATACATAAACACTACTTTGATAGGAAAGCTATGATTCGATACGTAATCAGTAATTCGATACAGAAATGATTCGATTCTTCAACAAAAAGTGTATACATCTTCAAGTACAAAGAATCGAACGTACAGTGTAAACGAGTCCTGGAAAGAGAGTCATGTGGTCTATATAGACAGTAATTAGATTTTTTTGTTTTCGTTGGACAGACTCTAGCCTACAAGTGATCAATAGGTCGACCTTTTGGAAAATTACTTTTTTGTTTTTTAACTCTCACCTTCCCATCCCCCTTATTTGTTCCAAATTCTCTCCTAGTCAAAGGAAATAGTTCATTTGTCTCCAGTACATCTCAAGCCCTCTAGTCACGTTACTATCAAGTCCTCTAGTCACATGACCATCAAGTCCTCTAGTCACGTGGCCATCAAGTCCTCTAGTCACGTGACCATCAAGTCCTGTAGTCACGTGACCATCAAGTCCTCTAGTCACGTGACCATCAAGTCCTCTAGTCACGTGACCATCAAGTCCTCTAGTCACGTGACCATCAAGTCATCTAGTCACGTGGCCATCAAGTCCTCTAGTCACGTGACCATCAAGTCCTCTAGTCACGTGACCATCAAGTCCTCTAGTCACGTTACCATCAAGTCCTCTAGTCACGTTACCATCAAGTCCTCTAGTCACGTGGCCATCAAGTCCTCTAGTCACGTTACCATCAAGTCCTCTAGTCACGTGGCCATCAAGTCCTCTAGTCACGTGACCATCAAGTCCTCTAGTCACGTAGCCATCAAGTCCTCTAGTCACGTGGCCATCAAGTCCTCTAGTCACGTGACCATCAAGTCCTCTAGTCACGTGACCATCAAGTCATCTAGTCACGTGGCCATCAAGTCCTCTAGTCACGTGACCATCAAGTCCTCTAGTCACGTGACCATCAAGTCCTCTAGTCACGTTACCATCAAGTCCTCTAGTCACGTTACCATCAAGTCCTCTAGTCACGTGGCCATCAAGTCCTCTAGTGACGTGGCCATCAAGTCCTCTAGTCACGTGGCCATCAAGTCCTCTAGTCACGATACCAAAGTCAAAACAGTTGCTCAGCCTCCTCCTCTCCCCCTCCCCCCTTGTTTTAATAAGAAAGGGTGGACGCTCATGTTTCTACTCGGGTCAGATAAATCAAAAGTCTGTAGCACAAAGGACCCGCACTGCACACCCCTGTCAGCGACACCCTAATCCAAACAGCCCTTAGGTCACTCGCATGCTCTCCAGTTTCGTGAATGTTCTCAGGTTACGGAAACTACACAAAGAAATCTCAGCAAGGCTTCAAGACTCCAACATAGGGGACACAATTTATTGAACAAAAACTAAACAAGTTTGTTAAACATTTGAGCTGGAGACTCTAAGATCATTCTAAAACACTCACTGGTTTGTTCCAGAGTGCCAGACGGGAAGGTCACAGTCTCAACAATTAAACATGACCACCTGGGTGCCAGGACAAGAAATAATACTCGGTTACGGGAGGAGAGAGGGGGAGGTTTGAAGGAGATTTAGGGAGATGGGTGTGAGCCCCCTACTTCTATCAGATGTGAGTCAGACTGGGGGGAAAGAAGGCGTTTCTGTGTAGGGCGCTGGTAGGTAAGAAAGAATTGTTTAAGTATTATGACCTTTACTGTACACAATGCTGAACTGACTCCAATTATTTGGTGTACTGGCATGCTGTGTACTCTTGTGTGTGTGTGTTAGATCAGGGGATAGCATTTCAAACTCCTTACATCTTTAGATTTGTGCTCGCATACTAGGTGGAGCTTTAAAGTACATTAAACAAGAACTAACTAGAGTTCCCCTTTCAGATCTTGACTTCTATAGGGCAGTTGATGGAATGGTCATATGTTTCTGTGGCCTACGGTTAACGAGGGTATTATGTGACCAACACAACGACTAAACGCCTTTATTTTTCCCCAACTAATGCCAGGTAACCATTAGAGCTGTTTCTGTGGCCTACGGTTAACGAGGGTATTATGTAGCCAACACAACGACTAAACGCCTTTACTTTTCCCCAACTAATGCCAGGTAACCATTAGAGCTGTTTCTGTGGCCTACGGTTAACGAGGGTATTATGTGGCCAACACAACGACTAAACGCCTTTACTTTTCCCTAACTAATGCCAGTTAACCATTATAGCTGGATGGACTCAGAGAGAGGCGCCCAAAGATCCCCAAATTAAAAGTCTTCACCATGATTCGAACCCGGGATCGACGGTTCGAAGCCAAGCTTTACCGCTAATCCACCACGCCTGTTAAGAACTAAACAACTTTCATTTCAATATTCCTGTCCAAATAAAAAAACAACTTTCATTTCAATATTCCTGTCCAAATAAAAAAACAACTTTCATTTTAATATTCCTGTCCAAATAAAAAAACAACTTTCATTTTAATATTCCTGTCCAAATTAAAAAACAACTTTCATTTTAATATTCCTGTCCAAATAAAAAAAAAACAGCTTTGTCTTAAAATTCAGATCTAGTTACTATCCATTCATTCATCTGTCCGTTCGTCTGTCTGTCAAGACATTGATTTGCATAAACCAATATATATATATAAACTTTGACACAGATTATTTTGTAGTCCGCTGACAGTGTTCTATAATGTACATGACATTCAAATGATGCCCTCTTGTTTGTAAGGAAATTGGTCGATCAATGTATGAATAAAGAAGAATAAAATTTTATTTTAAAGAGAAAGGAAATTTAAATAACATTAGAGTCCTACTCTAAATAGGACAATCCCAAATGATAAGAACGCTACATGAGGCAAGTTTCAGTGAACTCTTGTATTTGCATAATCCACGTTTGTCAAAACCTAACGCCCTGCTATCAGTTGTCGTGAGCAGAGAGAAGGAGTTGTCTAGAAGTGCAATGTAGTGCCTACAGATCTAGTTTGTTTTCCTAGCGATGCCAGTGTCACTTGTTTTTATTACTAATCTTACAGTTGTCTCAGTAACTAGTTCAATGTGACTTGTTCTGTCGGTAATATTTGTTTGTTTAGGGAACTAGTTCAATGTGACTTGTTTTGTCGGTAATATTTGCTTGTTTAGGTATCTAGTTTGGTGAAAGACATCTAACATTAAAACAATGCAAATAAAGTAGCTGAATACAAATACAGGAGGTCCTAGAGTTACGTCAGTCACGAGTTACGATGTTTCCTGGTTACGACACATCTCCTATATACTATATACAACTTTATTTCGTGGTTTCGACACATCTTCTATATACTATATACAGCCTTGTTCTATGGTTACGACCCATCTCCCATTTACTATATACAACTTTATTTCGTGGTTTCGACACATCTTCTATATACTAGACAAAACCTTGTTTCGACTTCAGTGGTTTTCGGTTGTAATCGTAAATACAAACTTTAAGGGCGAGAACTAATTGGTGAGCCCGGCGGAAGAATTCGCAGTGACGCGGGAAAGGACGGAGGAAGAAGGCGTCACTCAAGTCGCACCTTACGTCATCTTCCTCAGCTGCCTCTCCAGAATTACCTGCACCTTCTTAATCTTCCTCTTTCCAATAAACCTGCTCTCTCTCTCTCTCTCTCTCTCTCTTTCTTAAGACTGTCTCATTTCATTTCTAAACTTTTTTTTATAAATTTTCCTAATGTGTTTTCTGATAATTAAGCAGCGTAGGGCCTACTGTGATATGAGAGGTGTTAGGATAGGTGTTAGGATAGGATAAGTGCTTAAAGTATTTACGTAGAGTACATACCGATTTACACCGAAAATCGGTTAACATCGCGACGTTGGAACGGATCAACGATGTAATCCAAAGACAAGCTTCAAATTGTTGTGATGATTACAAACTTAACCGAATCTAATGTTGTTGTTCCTTGAATTCATCAAACAAATATAAATACTACCGCCAATTGATACAATATATTTTTTAATGTTATAAATACATTTATTATGACCAGCGGTTCTTAACCTTTTTAACTCCGCGACCCCCATATACAATTCTCCACTAGGCGGCGACCCCCGACCATGAAAAATATGCTCGTTCATAGGCCAAGTAACTTTCATGTAACCAAAACTATAAAATCGTTATTACAATGTATCTGTCTGATGTTCATGATGTATCTGTCTGATGTTCATGATGTATCTGTCTGATGTTCATGATGTATCTGTCTGATGTTCATGATGTATCTGTCTGATGTTCATGATGTATCTGTCTGATGTTCGTGATGTATCTGTCTGATGTTCATGATGTATCTGTCTGATGTTCATGATGTATCTGTCTGATGTTCATGATGTATCTGTCTGATGTTCATGATGTATCTGTCTGATGTTCATGATGTATCTGTCTGATGTTCATGATGTATTGTCAGTGTTAGAAACTGAACATAGCCAAAGATAGTGTACGTTTCATAATGTGTATGATAATAAATGAACCAGAGTAATGTCCCTCTCTGTTACAAAATGGCGGTGTGCTGCCAACTCTGCTACAAGAAAATGTTAGGAACGAAATCAACAAAAAACTTCCGATGTAACATAGACGAGAAAAAAAACAACCACATTTTTCCGATGGTCTTAGGCGACCCTTGGTGGGGGGGGTCTCGACCCACAGGTTTAGAACCCCTGATAATGAAAGGTACTTTTTTTTATGTATATCTATTTTGAAAACAATGATTTCAAGTCATCATATGACACCATTACATTGATTTGACATTTGACACGGCTCCATCTTTTCCAATAGAGTTGGTTTTGTTGTGACCTAGACGATTCTGACTTGATTTGTACAAGTTGATATTTACTTACTGCTGCTCATGTATCATCTAATTGTTAACAAATAAAATGCATAGGTCTCTACATACCATGAGAAGAATATCAGACTATCAAAGTAATCAGAACATAATCCGAACTTACTTTCATAAGAATAATTGGCTTGGGATCAATAAGAACTCTTCAGTAACAGTCCAAACAAAACATGCCAATCAAGGGATTGAACTCTTGTTACAACTAAGTGACATTACTCAGTTATGTAATCCAAGGGAAAAAACTTGCATTGAAACACACACATCTAAATGTATCAGAGAAAATGTCCGCAATGTCGACTATGGACTAGGTCAGAGGTCATTCAAAACAGCTACACAAGCTGCACTGCCACTAATGCAATCCCGACTGTGTGCCAACGTTTCAGAAAGCTACTGCGAACTGAACTTGCTGAGACTGACCGATATTAACAGGGAAATATAAACGGCTCGGGGCGATTTTTTCCCCTGGCCATTTATCTCCCTACCCCCTCCTCATGTGCTCCACGCCTCCCCCCTCTCTCTCTCTCTTGTCCCCCTGCATCCTTCCTCATCGCTGACTAGAGACTCCCCCCGACATTTTTGATTGGTCGAGGCACTTTTCGATACAGTAGGCAAAGATCGATAAGTGAGCTGGCTGACATGGAGGAAATGTTGGGCCTCGGATGTGTTGGGGGGGGGGAGTGAGCCAGATGATGATAGATAACCCAGATACGTGCCAGATACGTGCCAGATATCTGAATGTACATAAAATGTGACTGAGCAGAAGATCAAACTACTTCCAATCCCAACAGAGACTACATTTACAATGCCAACTTCTCTAACAGTTTAACGTCTTGGGTCTCCTCACAGCCGAGCTTCTAACGAGGAGTACGTTCATGGGGATGGCCTTGAGGAAGGTGAGAGTAATGAGAATTAGGATTATGTCTAAGATAGTGATAATGAGGGTAAGGATAATTGTAATGAGATTGATGAGAATACGGATTGTGATACTAAAGATATTGCAATTGACGACATTAGTGTGAGGATAATGAGGATGAGAATAATAAAGATCGCGATAATGCAGATGAGTTTAATTAGGACTATAATAATTTGTTAAAAATATAATCTAGGTCAGTGTGATTTTTAACATATTCAATCAGCAGAGGAAAGTTTTCCAAAATGACCCATGAAGAATTTGTTCAACTTATTAGTGTTACAAGATTTCATTCGATCATCATAAGGCCAACTCTCAACAAGTTCATCTTAACATTTTGTTTGTGTGTGCGTGTGTGCAACAGAAACCTTTAGCCCCCCCTCCCCTAGCGCCATTGTTCAACAGGAGACTCCTGAATTTAGTCTTGAGTCATTTGGAAATGAGGGTGATAATAAACTACCGACTAAAGAAGAAATCAGGAAGTCTGGGGGTCATGCAATGAATGGGTCTCACCATGTTCATGTCGATGTTGACAAAGTTTATCTTTTCATAGAACTATACAATCGTATTTGTAGTCATTAGATTAGTGTACACTTATGAACTCTGTTAGCAGGAACATCTAGGGATGTAAGTACTCTGTAACCAGGAACATCTAGGGATGTAAGTACTCTGTAACCAGGAACATATAGGGATGTAAGTACTCTGTAACCAGGAACATATAGGGATGTAAGTACTCTGTTAGCAGGAACATCTAGAGATGTAAGTACTCTGTTAGCAGGAACATCTAGGGATGTAAGTACTCTGTTAGCAGGAACATATAAGGATGTAAGTACTCTGTTAGCAGGAACATCTAGGTATGTAAGTACTCTGTTAGCAGGAACATCTAGAGATGTAAGTACTCTGTTAGCAAGAACATCTATTGATGTAAGCACTATGTAACCAGGAACACATAGGGATGTAAGTACTCTGTTAGCAGGAACATCTAGAGATATAAGTACTCTGTAAGATTTAGATCAAAGTACTGAATAGTACACATATGTAACGTATTACCTACACACACACACGCACAAGAGCTCCACTCACCCTTACCACTTGGCTACGTCCTAAGAGTTGCGATCAACTCCAGATAAGCGCAAGTATTCATAATGCGTTTTTCCCCCCAAACAAAACCCTTTCTTCAGATAGCGGCCTCTGTTCTGACTGGAAGAACACGCTCCCATAAAATACAGGCTCAGTTCAAACAGATAAGAACCTACCCACAAGTCAGTACAAGAGAAGTCATGAGGGTCAAGAGATGGGAGGAGTCCAGAGACAGAGGAGGGGGTCAATGCCGTCAAGTATGGTTTTCAAGTAGAGGTTAATGTCACCTAGCAGTTACAAGAAACACAAGAAGCCTCATTCCTTTACCCTAAAAGAAATCTCTTACTAGCTCTTGCTACTGGACCACTAATTAGAAACCCACAACTGACAACCAATCGGTGCAGTTTCTATACCAACTACAATTCTTAATTGGACTAAGTTTATTAATAGCTTCATGTGTAGTTTCACATCCTTGTCTTTACATTGCACAGAAGCTGTCTATATAAACACGAAACAGAAGTCACATCTTACAAGTCCATTCTCTGTCTGACAGTCACATCTTACAAGTCCATTCTCTGTCTCACAGTCACATCTTACAAGTCCATTCTCTGTCTGACAGTCACATCTTACAAGTCCATTCTCTGTCTGACAGTCACATCTTACAAGTCCATTCTCTGTCTGACAGTCACATCTTACAAGTCCATTCTCTGTCTGACAGTCACATCTTACAAGTCCATTCTCTGTCTGACAGTCACATCTTACAAGTCCATTCTTTGTCTGACAGTCACATCTTACAAGTCCATTCTCTGTCTGACAGTCACATCTTACAAGTCCATTCTCTGTCTGACAGTCACATCTTACAAGTCCATTCTCTGTCTGACAGTCACATCTTACAAGTCCATTCTCTGTCTGACAGTCACATCTTACAAGTCCATTCTCTGTCTGACAGTAACATCTTACAAGCCCATTCTCTGGCTGACAGTCACATCTTACAAGTCCATTCTCTGTCTGACAGTCACATCTTACAAGCCCATTCTCTGTCTGACAGTCACATCTTACAAGGCCATTCTTTGTCTCACAGTCACATCTTACAAGTCCATTCTCTGTCTGACAGTCACATCTTACAAGCCCATTCTCTGTCTCAAAGTCACATCTTACAAGTCCATTCTCTGTCTGACAGTCACATCTTACAAGCCCATTCTCTGTCTGACAGTCACATCTTACAAGTCCATTCTCTGTCTGACAGTCACATCTTACAAGTCCATTCTCTGTCTGACAGTCACATCTTACAAGTCCATTCTCTGTCTGACAGTCACATCTTACAAGTCTATTATCTGTCTGACAGTCACATCTTACACGTTTGCCAGTCTTGTATCATCTCTGACAGTTATAACACACATCTCTGTTAGTCACTTAGTCTTGTTTTATCTTTGGTATAACACACCTCAGTTAATTACTTAGTCTTGTATCATCTCAGATAATTATAAAATTATAACACACCTTAGTTAGTCACTTTGTCTTGTTTGAGCTCAGCTCCTTAAGCTACAACCAAAATCCAATGATTGGGGAATAAACTTTCAACATATTTTTTTTTATTTATAACATGAAGCGAAAGATTTGAAACAATATGAAATTGTCAGGCGCTGGTTGAAACTTAGGTCTAATATTGTAATTATCTAAAGACAGAATACTGTCCTTTTTAAATGTTGAACTATCTAGACTTAGAGTTGAACTATCTAGACATAATGTGGACCTATTTAGACACAAGGTTTGAGTTATCTAGACAGAGTTGAATCCAATTGTGTTACTGACTTGCAGGTAAACACAGTCCCAACAATGACGTAGTAGAACCGTGAAACTTCTACGTCTGAACACAACAGACGACAAACTGTGGATGTACTTTTAATGGTTGCTACTTATTGGGTTGGGATGTCCAGTGAGGGGGAGGCGAAACGTTACAAAACATCTTGGAATTTTACGTCTTGAGTTGACTTTATATACTGTCTTGAGTTGACTTTATATACTGTCTTGAGTTGACTTTATTTACTGTCTTGAGTTGACTTTATATACTGTCTTTAGTTGACTTTATTTACTGTCTTGAGTTGACTTTATATACTGTCTTGAGTTGACTTTATTTACTGTCTTGAGTTGACTTTATATACTGTATTGAGTTGACTTTATTTACTGTCTTGAGTTGACTTCATATACTGTCTTGAGTTGACTTTATATGCTGTCTTGAGTTGCCTTTATATACTGATTGTCTTGAGTTGACTTTATATACTGTCTTGAGTTGACTTTATATGCTGTCTTGAGTTGACTTTATATACTGATTATCTTGAGTTGACTTTATATGCTGTCTTGAGTTGCCTTTATATACTGTCTTGAGTTGACTTTATATACTGATTATCTTGAGTTGACTTTATATGCTGTCTTAACTTGCCTTTATATACTGATTGTCTTGAGTTGACTTTATGGGCTGATATCACGAGCTGACCTAATGACATGAAAGTAGGTCAATATCGACGAGACTGAAGTAGCGGCGTGTACGTGACCGTACGCCTCCCCACCCTTTTCAGGCAACTAGCAACAATTTCAAATATAAACTTTGACACAACGAAAACAAAAACATTTTTCATTTTTTGAGATATAAATTGAATAAAGAAACCAGATTATAATTAGTGAACTTTGACCTCAAGTTTATTACAAGATGAAACAATTCGACTTTTCTTCCCCCCCCCCCCCCACCAGCCTGCTGATAGGAAAGTTGTTAGGGAAGAAATGACTGCTTAGATTCCGATAGTGGACTAATAGTGGACTAATGATCTCATTAGTATACAGGCCAGCACAACGTGAGCAGGAATGTACAGGTCACCAGACAAGTGCTGGCACGTCCAGACTGACCTGGCTTTAGTGCCGCAGGGACTCCCGTCCCCTGTGGTGGTCAGAATTGACTAGATTTGAGTGTCTGCTCTGATTGAAGTGTTTCTCTCAAAAGTCTCTGAGTTTTAAAAACGGGAATTGAATTATTAAATGTTTGTTTCTTCCTTGAGACTAGACAGTTGCAATGTCCAGACAAGCCGCGCTACTAAGTCTAAGCTGTAGAGATAGTCTTCGCAACCTAAAGTCCACGTTATAAACTACAAGGGTTTATTATATACCTATGTCTTTGGGGAAATAATTGATGGAAGCTTTACTAACAAGGACATCGTCTGTAAGTTATATGTTAGAGGTTTCTAGAAGATGGTACCGGAAAAATACGATTTGATGTAAATGGAAGGTTGATCAATATAGATCTATGAGATTTGTTTAAGATTTGACCTGAACGATTAGAAACATACATTTGTTGAAGTCTAAATGTTTGCTACCATTGTGGAACGTACAGACCAGACTCGGGATTAATTAAGAGCTCCTGGTCCACGCCTGTACATAGGACTCAATTCTTTCCAACGACAAAACGGATATGACGCCATCAGTGCCGATTCCCTGCTAGAATTTTTGACTAGGTTCTAACAATTCTTCTGACACACAATACACACATGTATTATGAGAATATTGTACAATTTTAATCAATATTTAACTTTTTTTTCCCGAGAAAATAGAGACCCTAAATGTTGACCTAGATCTAGAACTAACTGGTGTCTGCTCGCATATGTGTGAGTACTTTAGAAACAATTGACTGTTTTTAGAGGGAACGAGAAGTACATGGAGATGGAACATCTATAAATAAAGTCTCTTACTGCATGGATTGCTAACACATTTGTACAATTTCCTCGAAAAATGAACATTCGAGGTTTTGATACATTGAAGTAAGGCTTGGTGTAATCCGAATTTTGTTGTACATCAAAAAATGTTTTACAGTCTAGATTCTTCTAGAGCCTAAACTAAAACTCTGCTCGTGTAATGCACAATGTGAAACAATACTTGGTCTAACTTTCATGTCTTCCTTGAAACTCACTTGCTGGGCTGTAATCATCTCAGTAAATGTGGAAAGCAAAATTGTGACACAAATTTTGTGTTATTTCTAAACCCACTTACTAAGAGTTGCTACTAAAAGACAACTTTTGGAGCGAAGTGAAACCAAAGTTTTAGACTCAATGAGTTGAAGAACAAAACTACGTTTGGAAGTTTCCCAAGAACTTTTGGGCTAACAGTCTTGGCTTTTATTGACCTCTTCCGTGGCCTGTCATTTGAGACTCACGGCTATAAATCATGTTCTTGAGGATAGACAGATGGAAATTGGATTTCGTTTCCTTTCGTTATTATTTCTTTTGTTTAGAGAATAAAACAAACTTTATAACCTAGCTCAGCTCTAATATTTGTTTGTAGAATAAAACAAACTTTATAACCTAGCTCAGCTCTAATATTTGTTTGTAGAATAAAACAAACTTTATAACCTAGCTCAGCTCTAATATTTGTTTGTAGAATAAAACAAACTTTATAACCTAGCTCAGCTCTAATATTTGTTTGTAGAATAAAACGAACTTTATAACCTAGCTCAGCTCTAATATTTGTTTGTAGAATAAAACAAACTTTATAACCTAGCTCAGCTCTAATATTTGTTTGTAGAATAAAACAAACTTTATAACCTAGCTCAGCTCTAATATTTGTTTGTAGAATAAAACAAACTTTATAACCTAGCTCAGCTCTAATATTTGTTTGTAGAATAAAACAAACTTTATAACCTAGCTCAGCTCTAATATTTGTTTGTAGAATAAAACAAACTTTATAACCTAGCTCAGCTCTAATATTTGTTTGTAGAATAAAACAAACTTTATAACCTAGCTCAGCTCTAATATTTGTTTGTAGAATAAAACGAACTTTATAACCTAGCTCAGCTCTAATATTTGTTTGTAGAATAAAACAAACTTTATAACCTAGCTCAGCTCTAATATTTGTTTGTAGAATAAAACGAACTTTATAACCTAGCTCAGCTCTAATATTTGTTTGTAGAATAAAACAAACTTTATAACCTAGCTCAGCTCTAATATTTGTTTGTAGAATAAAACGAACTTTATAACCTAGCTCAGCTCTAATATTTGTTTGTAGAATAAAACAAACTTTATAACCTAGCTCAGCTCTAATATTTGTTTGTAGAATAAAACAAACTTTATAACCTAGCTCAGCTCTAATATTTGTTTGTAGAATAAAACAAACTTTATAACCTAGCTCAGCTCTAATATTTGTTTGTAGAATAAAACGAACTTTATAACCTAGCTCAGCTCTAATATTTGTTTGTAGAATAAAACAAACTTTATAACCTAGCTCAGCTCTAATATTTGTTTGTAGAATAAAACAAACTTTATAACCTAGCTCAGCTCTAATATTTGTTTGTAGAATAAAACAAACTTTATAACCTAGCTCAGCTCTAATATTTGTTTGTAGAATAAAACAAACTTTATAACCTAGCGCAGCTCTAATATTTGTTTGTAGAATAAAACAAACTTTATAACCTAGCTCAGCTCTAATATTTGTTTGTAGAATAAAACAAACTTTATAACCTAGCTCAGCTCTAATATTTGTTTGTAGTATAAAACAAATTTTATAACCTAGCTCAGCTCTAATATTTGTTTGTAGAATAAAACGAACTTTATAACCTAGCTCGGCTCTAATATTTGTTTGTAGAATAAAACGAACTTTATAACCTAGCTCGGCTCTAATATTTGTTTGTAGAATAAAATGAAATTTATAACCTAGCTCAGCTCTAATATTTGTTTGTAGAATAAAACAAACTTTATAACCTAGCTCAGCTCTAATATTTATTAGTAGTATAAAACAAACTTTATAACCTAGCTCAGCTCTAATATTTGTTTGTAGTATAAAACAAACTTTATAACCTAGCTTAGCTCTAATATTTATTAGTAGTATAAAACAAACTTTATAACCTAACTCAGCTCTAATATTTGTTTGTAGTATAAAACAAACTTTATAACCTAGCTCAGCTCTAATATTTATTTGTAGTATAAAACAAACTTTATAACCTAGCTCAGCTATAATATTTGTTTGTAGTATAAAACAAACTTTATAACCTAGCTCGGCTCTAATATTGATTTGTTTACTTTCAATTTATATTTTAAACATTTACATTTTGTTTTATTTTCAAATCTGTCAACTGTGAGATCTGTCAATATTGCAAACTGATCACTTCTTACAATTACTTCTGTCAATCTCCTCACTTACTCTAACTAGACTATTCTAACTAGACTATTCTAACTAGACAATTCTAACTAGACCATTCTAACTAGACCATTCTATCTAGCCCATTCTAACTAGACTATTCTAACTAGACTCTTCTAACTAGACTATTCTAACTCTGAATATCGGGTATTAAAGATCCGCCTTTAGTTGGAAACAGAACTACTGGTTGTTTCCCTAGGAAATGACCAACACCATCCACTTGTTGGACGAGAGAACTTTGTCTTGTTCTCGTCCTCAACGCCGTCACACGAGGGCTCAACACATTTCATTGTTTTCTTGTCCTGGTTTCAATAGTGTCAGACAACTGTACACTGATGTCACTATTATTGTCAATAAAAAGTCTCTAACTCTTGTTAGACTCACCAGTCATGGTAGTTGACTTAGGCTACTCTTATGTCTAGTATTTCCAAACTCTTGCTTTCGATAATACTGAAGTATAATTTCTTTTCTTGGATAATTCTTTCCGATAACTAGGTATTCTCTTTCCGATAACTAGGTATTCTCTTTCCGATAACTAGGTATTCTCTTTCCGATAACTAGGTATTCTCTTTCCGATAACTAGGTATTCTCTTTCCGATAACTAGGTATTCTCTTTCCGATAACTAGGTATTCTCTTTCCGATAACTAGGTATTCTCTTTCCGATAACTAGGTATTCTCTTTCCGATAACTAGGTATTCTCTTTTCTTTAGGTATTCTCTTTTCTTTAGGTATTCTCTTTCCGATAACTAGGTATTCTCTTTTCTTTAGGTATTCTCTTTTCTTTAGGTATTCTCTTTTCTTTAGGTATTCTCTTTTCTTTAGGTATTCTCTTTTCTTTAGGTATTCTCTTTCAGGATCAGAGATTTCGCCTTTTGTTTTCCTTGCTCAGTTTTAACCAAGTAAAAAGAAGCTGCTTGTGGCTAGTGTGGTCGTGGAACAATGTAAAAAGAAGCTGCTTGTGGCTAGTGTGGTCATGAAACAATGTAAAAAGAAGCTGCTTGTGGCTAGTGTGGTCATGGAACAATGTAAAAAAAAGCTGCTTGTGGCTAGTGTGGTCGTGGAACAATGTAAAAAGAAGCTGCTTGTGGCTAGTGTGGTCATGAAACAATGTAAAAAGAAGCTGCTTGTGGCTAGTGTGGTCATGGAACAATGTAAAAAGAAGCTGCTTGTGGCTAGTGTGGTCATGGAACAATGTAAAAAGTAGCTGCTTGTGGCTAGTGTGGTCATGGAACAATGTAAAAAGAAGCTGCTTGTGGCTAGTGTGGTCATGGAACAAAGTAAAAAGTAGCTGCTTGTGGCTAGTGTGGTCATGGAACAATGTAAAAAGAAGCTGCTTGTGGCTAGTGTGGTCATGGAACAAAGTAAAAAGTAGCTGCTTGTGGCTAGTGTGGTCATGGAACAGAGTAAAAAGTAGCTGCTTGTGGCTAGTGTGGTCGTGGAACAATGTAAAAAGTAACTTCTTGTGGCTAGTGTGGTCATGGAACAAAGTAAAAAGAAGCTGCTTGTGGCTAGTGTGGTCATGGAACAAAGTAAAAAAAGCTGCTTGTGGCTAGTTGGGTCATGGAACCAAGTAAAAAGTAGCTGCTTGTGGCTAGTGTGGTCATGGAACAATGTAAAGTAGCTGCTTGTGGCTAGTGTGGTCATGGAACAATGTAAAAAGAAGCTGCTTGTGTCTAGTGTGGTCATGGAACAATGTAAAAAGAAGCTGCTTGTGGCTAGTGTCGTCATGGAACAATGTTAAAAGTAGCTGCTTGTTGCTTTTGTGGTCATGGAAGAAAGTAAAAAGAAGCTGCTTGTGGCTAGTGTGGTCATGGAACAATGTAAAAAGAAGCTGCTTGTGGCTGGTGTGGTGTTGGAACAATGTAAAAAGAAGCTGCTTGTGGCTAGTGTGGTCATGGAACAAAGTAAAAAGAAGCTGCTTGTGGCTGGTGTGGTGTTGGAACAATGTAAAAAGAAGCTGCTTGTGGCTAGTGTGGTCATGGAACAAAGTAAAAAGAAGCTGCTTGTGGCTAGTGTGGTCATGGAACAAAGTAAAAAGTAGCTGCTTGTGGCTAGTGTGGTAATGGAACCAAGTAAAAAAATAGCTGCTTGTGGCTCGTGTGGTCATGGAACAATGTCCGAAATTTTCGTTCCATTCCTTTTCCTTTCAGTGGCTAATTTCATTCACAGACCAGATCAATGTCAGTAGGTTTCAGATTCACTGATAGATTCAGAATGTTTTTTGCCAAAAAAAAAAAAAAATAAAAAAAAATAAACGTATGCATATGTTTGCATTTTAGTTTCTTTGTTTAAACATGTTTGTAAAGCACTATGTATACATCTCTGAAACGTATTGGGCCAGGCTGTTATGGTCAACTATTATTGATCAAGTGAACTGTAAAGTTCCAGGAAGTTCCGAGATGTAGTGACACTATTGGATGTATATGACAATCAAACTCAAAGTGTAGCGCTTCTACTTGATGTCTAAGCCACTAACAGTCTGATGAACAGAGAAACATATCAGGAAACCAAAGACAAGAGTTTTTCTGTCCAGCTCCTCCCCCCCCCCACCCTGTCGTTAAGCTTATTGCACGGCATAAAGAATGTTGTCCAGGCAGAATGTTTACCATCAAGTTTTTTTCCTTCAAAACTTTCTTCAAACACACACTCAGAACAACGTCAAAAAAATATTGTGGAAATAATTCTCAAAGGGAAGCAATCAATGCATTAAGATCACGTGGCTTCCTCGATGTATTATAATGAGCTTGTTTTTCAGGACGCACACACGCACGCGCACACAATCTCGCCCAAACACACACACACACACATACGCACTGTCCATGTTCGGTGCAGGCTCCATCTGTCCTAGTACCCAATTTTAACCTGAGAGATTCCTAAAAGACCACTTGACGAACGTTTGTGACGAGGTTTGATCATGTCACCATTAATAGCACTAATCACAATTGAGTGGTCCATAAGTGACATTAGTTGCTAAGATAGACTACTGGATGTTTGACCAGTGGTCACTTATAGGCTATGGATTGATATAGATCTAAAGGCTACTGCATACCACTCAAGATAAACAACTTTAGGGCTATCTAGTACGTTCAGTTATCTCTCGAGACTTCAGTCGTAGCCCTGGAAGAATGAGTGAGCACACTTTAGATTTCTCTTTTCTAGACGAGTCATCTATCAAGTAGAATAGTCAACACGTTTACCCTCACACACTCACACACACAGAATTTTCCCCTAGGTTCACACACACGCACATACAAAAGATGCTGTGTGAGTAATCTCCATGTGAAACAAGAATGTTTGTATTTAACCGAAATGAATGGATTGCTTGTCTGTTAGCGGAACGTTTTTCTCTCTTGAAGTCAATACAATGTAGATTGGTCTCAGTAAGTCGGATTTAAACTCTCATCAACTATTGACTATTCAACTGATTCTCTAGAGGATGTTGTTTGGTTTGCAAATATCGCCAACAACAACAACAACAGCAACAACAATAACAACAACAACAGCAACAATAACAACATTAACAGTAACAACAACAATAACAACAACAGCAACAGCAACAGACATGTGAGATGTACAGTACTGAAGTGGATTTGTGTTCTTTGACTACCGCCCACGAATGTCGGACAGACGCTTGGATGTGTCCCTAGATTGACGTCGAGACATCACTGAATGAATACAAAGTGCCAAGCTAATGTATCAATTGTGTCTCTACATATCAATTATGTCTCGATACATATCAATCACGTGGTTGATTGTGATTTCAAATAGGTTATACCTGGCGATGACCTGTCATCATAACCTTTCAACATTGACCTCAGGTCAGTGTGACGTTGTTGTTTTGTCTCTTCTTATATAGCTGTCTGGTCTCTGAGTGGCGCAAGTTGTTGTTTTGTGAGAAAGTTTTGTTTGTTATTCACCAGGTTCACAGAACGGGGGGGGGGGGGGTAAGGGGTCAATAGGAGGCGGCAAGGAAGACTGTCGGGAGGGGTGGGGGGTATAATGACCTGAGCTAAAACAACCCAGGTAAGCTCTGCATAACAGAAACTTTATGCCCTAGATGAAGAGGAGTTCACCTCTTACATTGGGCACAGTTGAAAATAGTTGACAACTTGGAGGTCACAACATTCGAAGGAGATTTTTCTTTTCCGGTATTCTGAAGTAAAGTCCATCAACCTGAAACTATTGAAACGTCTGGTTTGTTTCAGCTGGTCAGATGGCCATTAACAAGTTCTGACCCACCAACCATATTACAAATTACAAGAGTAATAACTCTAAAGATATTTAAAGTGTCACTTCTTTGTCAGGCAGCCCCCTTGAAGATGTTTTCACTTTTTGTTTAAACTTTAAATTATACCAGATAAAATCGTAATCTGATGTAGTGAACCTCGATTAGATAGTAGTGGCTAAACATCAGACTTGGATCCCCCCGCCCCCCAAAATATCTAAATAAAAACATCAGCAAACCGTAGACCATCCTTCTTATGCCCCCCCCCCTGCACTCTCTCCTGCTTCAGAATGTAGACATTGACTTCACGAGTGTGTCAAGACAAAATGTGTCCATGAGACACAGCTACACAGTATCATGTTGCATTCCTTCTTGCTACATGGAGCGGGGAGTCCCACAAGCTAATCTCCCACTCATTACAAAGGCAAATCTGTGACCATTAGGAAGTTCTGCTGACGCTGGCAATGCTAACTACAGATCAGCACTGTTACCCCCACCCTCCATTGCAACGACACTGTTGCTTCCGTCCCCTTGTGGTGCCAATATATAATTCAAATTTAATTACAATCGGATCTATTATTTAAACACAACAATAATTTTGTAAGAGGTCGTATTTTATACGAGGGGGGGGGGGAAGTGAAATGAATAAATTAGTGACTGCAACATTCCAGTCAATTACAATATCAAGATAGATCTCTCTTCTTCTCCTGACTGTTCAGTCTCTTTATTTCTCCGTCTCTCTCTTTTATGTTTCTCTCCCTCTATGTCTTTTTTTCTCTATGTCTCTCTTTTTTTCTGTTTCCCTGTTTTTCCTCTCTCATCTCTCTCTCCCTCTCTCTCATCTCTCTCTCCCTCTCTCTTTCTATCATTCTCTCAATGTCTTTCTCTCCCTCCCTCTCTCCCTCCCCCCCTCTCTCTCCCTCCCTTTCTATTCACTCTTAATTTTTGTTTCGCTCACGTACAAAATCGATAACATCCCAAACCGCCAAAAATATAACCAGGAACACAAAAATATCGCAGAGAAGAGGGGCTAGGGTGGAGTGACCACGAAACGTTTTATCTGGCGCAATAATCTGTCCCAAGGGCGGGACGTTTTACTGCCTTGTACGTCATGACTTTCACACTTGCGCCAGGCAGAAACTGGGTGCACGTGATTCCACGGGCTAGATTTCACTGTTTTAACTCAACTCCAGTTTACGAAGTGAAGTTTTAACTCCCACTATGGTAGCGATGGAAATCTTAATACGTAGATCTAGTTCTTGATGGGATAGTTTGACCTTGGCATGCTGCTATAAATGTCACATCATGTATTATTTAACAGGACTCATGCGATCGGTGTGACCCAATTTTTGATGCCTATGTGAAATGTACTTTAGCTGCTTTCCGGTTTGAAACTAACAGAACTGGCAGTTTGTGGTATCACGCACAGAATAAAAGAAAGCCAGTGGAAACTTTATTTACTTTACTTATTTACTTTATTTACAAAGTCATAGTTCTATGTCTAGGTCTCTCTCTGTCTCTGTCTCTCTCTCTCTCTCTCTCTCTCTGTTTCATGCACAAGCATGCACACTTTTTACATGATAAAATAGTAACAGATGTTTCTAAATTTAAAGTACATCTCTATCTATCTATCTATCTATCTATCTATCTATCTATCTATCTATCTATCTGTCTGTCTGTCTGTCTGACTAACTATTTGTCGTTCTTTCTCTCTGTCTATCAATCTACTGTTCATCCACTGTTTGAACCAAAATGCACATATCTAAATAAACGAAAATATGAATATACAAACTAAACTCTAGGATGCACTGACTTGATGTGGCCTGCTGGTATCTCGCTACAGATTTTATAAAAAAAAAAACTGACCTTGTGATTAGATAATCAAATATAAGGATAGGGAACCAAATTAGACTAAAAGGTCTCTCTCTCTCTCTCTCTCTCTCTCTCTCTCTCTTTCTCTCTTCTCGCACCCCCCTCCAAGGGATGGAGATTGAATGATTCTCTCCAGTGGCACCGAAAATTGTGCCGCAAAAACACAATCCTGCCAGCCGGTAGATAACATTCCAGGATCCATTAGCTCCATATAGTTCTAGCGGCCATGTTTTATCTCAATATCTGATTACGTCATCCCTGAACATTTTTTTTAAAGCTGTATGAGAGAAGGCAATCATTTAATGGGGGAAACTAAAACAGCGGAATACAATTTTATTTTTAGGATTAGCTTACGTTTAATGTTGGTGTCAGAAGTGAACATTAGGAATCATTCAGGGAAACACAACAAACCCTCAGAACGAAACTGAGGCCATGAACAACGTTGGTAGTTGACGGACTTAAAGTTGGCCCTACACTTTCCGCTTCCACCTTCTTGTAATCTAACAATAAACAGAAGAAACGTTCGCTAAATGTACTTTGTTATTCATTGAGTGCAGTGGTTCTAAAACTTGTTTGTCTCGTTGACCCCTTGTTGTGTTTTTCAGTTTTTGTTCGTAGACGCCCTGTTTCTCTTATTATGTATTTTTTAAAAGTCCTTCACTTCAAATGTGTTTTTTTTTTTTCACAGATAGTTTAGTTATATACATTTAGAATACAATTCGATTCTTGAATCGAAGCAAAATAAAATTGTATAAATTATTACTTGAAGTTATCAAAAAAAAAATTAAATAAGCATCAAATATTATCTCTTGAAGCCAGAAGACCTGATTACAATTTTTTTTGAAGTCCACTGTCGTAGACCCTTGTTAACACCACATAGATCCCAATTTATTTTTTCACTCTCGTAGACCCCTTGGAAGTCCCTGGGGGTCCATATAGACTACTTTGGGAATCACTGATTGAGTGCGATGACTAAATAAACCATGTAAGAATGTGAAGAGCAGAAACGTTTCATTTCTACATGGATCACTTTGGACATGACTGCTGACTATCTTCTCTCACTCTGTTAGAACACAGACACTTGCATTGGACATGGCTGCTGACTATCTTCTCTCACTCTGTTAGAACACAGCCACTTACATTGGACATGACTGCTGACTATCTTCTCTCACTCTGTTAGAACACAGACACTTACATTGGACATGACAGCTGACTATCTTCTCTCACTCTGTTAGAACACAGACACTTGCATTGGACATGACTGCTGACTATCTTCTCTCACTCTGTTAGAACACAGACACTTACATTGGACATGACTGCTGACTATCTTCTCTCACTCTGTTAGAACACAGACACTTGCATTGGACATGACTGCTTACTATCTTCTCTCACTCTGTTAGAACACAGACACTTGCATTGGACATGACTGCTGACTATCTTCTCTCACTCTGTTAGAACACAGACACTTGCATTGGACATGACTGCTGACTATCTTCTCTCACTCTGTTAGAACACAGACACTTGCATTGGACAGGACTGCTGACTATCTTCTCTCACTCTGTTAGAACACAGACACTTGCATTGGACATGACTGCTGACTATCTTCTCTCACTCTGTTAGAACACAGACACTTGCATTGGACATGACTGCTGACTATCTTCTCTCACTCTGTTAGAACACAGACACTTGCATTGGACATGACTGCTGACTATCTTCTCTCACTCTGTTAGAACACAGACACTTGCATTGGACAGGACTGCTGACTATCTTCTCTCACTCTGTTAGAACACAGACACTTGCTTTGGACATGGCTGCTGACTATCTTCTCTCACTCTGTTAGAACACAGACACTTACATTGGACATGACTGCTGACTATCTTCTCTCACTCTGTTAGAACACAGACACTTACATTGGACATGGCTGCTGACTATCTTCTCTCACTATGTTAGAACACAGCCACTTACATTGGACATGGCTGCTGACTATCTTCTCTCACTCTGTTAGAACACAGACACTTACATTGGACATGGCTGCTGACTATCTTCTCTCACTCTGTTAGAACACAGCCACTTACATTGGACATGGCTGCTGACTATCTTCTCTCACTCTGTTAGAACACAGACACTTACATTGGACATGGCTGCTGACTATCTTCTCTCACTCTGTTAGAACACAGCCACTTACATTGGACATGGCTGCTGACTATCTTCTCTCACTCTGTTAGAACACAGACACTTGCATTGGACAGGACTGCTGACTATCTTCTCTCACTATGTTAGAACACAGACACTTACATTGGACATGGCTGCTGACTATCTTCTCTCACTCTGTTAGAACACAGCCACTTACATTGGACATGGCTGCTGACTATCTTCTCTCAATCTGTTAGAACACAGCCACTTACATTGGACATGGCTGCTGACTATCTTCTCTCACTCTGTTAGAACACAGACACTTGCATTGGACAGGACTGCTGACTATCATCTCTCACTCTGTTAGAACACAGACACTTGCATTGGACAGGACTGCTGACTATCTTCTCTCACTCTGTTAGAACACAGACACTTGCATTGGACAGGACTGCTGACTATCTTCTCTCACTCTGTTAGAACACAGACACTTGCATTGGACATGACTGCTGACTATCTTCTCTCACTCTGTTAGAACACAGACACTTACATTGGACATGGCTGCTGACTATCTTCTCTCACTCTGTTAGAACACAGCCACTTACATTGGACATGGCTGCTGACTATCTTCTCTCACTCTGTTAGAACACAGACACTTGCATTGGACATTGCTGCTGACTATCTTCTCTCACTCTGTTAGAACACAGCCACTTACATTGGACATGGCTGCTGACTATCTTCTCTCACTCTGTTAGAACACAGACACTTACATTGGACATGGCTGCTGACTATCTTCTCTCACTCTGTTAGAACACAGCCACTTACATTGGACATGGCTGCTGACTATCTTCTCTCACTTTGTTAGAACACAGACACTTACATTAGACATGGCTGCTGACTATCTTCTCTCACTCTGTTAGAACACAGCCACTTACATTGGACAGGACTGCTGACTATCTTCTCTCACTCTGTTAGAACACAGACACTTGCATTGGACAGGACTGCTGACTATCTTCTCTCACTCTGTTAGAACACAGACACTTGCATTGGACAGGACTGCTGACTATCTTCTCTCACTCTGTTAGAACACAGCCACTTACATTGGACAGGACTGCTGACTATCTTCTCTCACTCTGTTAGAACACAGCCACTTACATTGGACATGGCTGCTGACTATCTTCTCTCACTCTGTTAGAACACAGACACTTGCATTGGACAGGACTGCTGACTATCTTCTCTCACTCTGTTAGAACACAGACACTTGCATTGGACATGGCTGCTGACTATCTTCTCTCACTCTGTTAGAACACAGACACTTGCATTGGACCTGACTGCTGACTATCTTCTCTCACTCTGTTAGAACACAGACACTTGCATTGGACCTGACTGCTGACTATCTTCTCTCACTCTGTTAGAACACAGACACTTGCATTGGACAGGACTGCTGACTATCTTCTCTCACTCTGTTAGAACACAGACACTTGCATTGGACATGGCTGCTGACTATCTTCTCTCACTCTGTTAGAACACAGACACTTGCATTGGACATGACTGCTGACTATCTTCTCTCACTCTTTTAGAACACAGACACTTGCATTGGACATGACTGCTGACTATCTTCTCTCACTCTGTTAGAACACAGCCACTTACATTGGACCTGGCTGCTGACTATCTTCTCTCACTCTGTTAGAACACAGACACTTGCATTGGACATGACTGCTGACTATCTTCTCTCACTCTGTTAGAACACAGCCACTTACATTGGACCTGGCTGCTGACTATCTTCTCTCACTCTGTTAGAACACAGCCACTTACATTGGACCTAGCTGCTGACTATCTTCTCTCACTCTGTTAGAACACAGACACTTACATTGGACCTGGCTGCTGACTATCTTCTCTCACTCTGTTAGAACACAGACACTTACATTGGACATGGCTGCTGACTATCTTCTCTCACTCTGTTAGAACACAGACACTTACATTGGACAGGACTGCTGACTATCTTCTCTCACTCTGACACTTACATTGGAGGTACTGGGACGAGAAGGTCGAGAGACTCCAGTACAGCATTGAGTTGTGTACTTGAATTCCAAAGAGTTGTCTCAACATGACAGTGACGCTGTCTTCAACAAAATACAATCTCTACACAAAGACACCTCGTTAGCATCTGGAATCGGAGAACTGAAAGGACTTTCTATTTAGAGATTAGGTAACTCTTCCTAACACCACAACGTACAGTTCCCTTCCCTTATTTCCATTCAAATAAACGGAACAAAGTGCCCAACGTTTGTGTCCCCTGAAAGTTGTGTCAAGACCTGGGAATGTGGGGTGACAGCTGGGGGCAAGTCAACCATTACACGGTTTCGTGTGAGTAATCCTGAGGGTGTGTACAGTGTGTGTGTAGGAGCGAGTGTGTGTGTAGGAGCAAGTGTGTGTGTGTGTGTGCGATTCTACAACTTTGTGTTCACCAACCAAGCAGTGACTCAAACAGAACCTAAGACCAGGTGGATGCAAGCCACTACAGGCTGTAAATGTTTGCTATGCACATATCTGCTTTGAATAATTTAAGAGGTGGACTGCTCACCCTCACCCTGCCCCCCCCCCCCAAACAAATCCCACCTCTCCCATTTAAAACATTTTTTTTTTACTTTTGTTTTTCTTTAAGATTCATTGTTGAAGAAAGTCAACTTGACCTGTTGCTTCAGAACATCCAACAAGTATCATGTCCTATACAACACAACATCCAACAAGTATCATGTCCTATTTAACACAACATCCAACAAGTATCATGTCCTATTTAACACAACATCCAACAAGTATCATGTCCTATTCAACACAACATCCAACAAGTATCATGTCCTATTCAACAAACATCCAACAAGTATGATGTCCTATTTAACGCAACATCCAACAAGTATGATGTCCTATTCAACACAACATCCAACAAGTATGATGTCCTATTCAACAAACATCCAACAAGTATGATGTCCTATTTAACACAACATCCAACAAGTATGATGTCCTATTTAACACAACATCCAACAAGTATGATGTCCTATTCAACACAACATCCAACAAGTATGATGTCCTATTCAACAAACATCCAACAAGTATGATGTCCTATTTAACACAACATCCAACAAGTATCATGTCCTATTTAACACAACATCCAACAAGTATGATGTCCTATTCAACACAACATCCAACAAGTATCATGTCCTATTCAACACAACCCTACAACTGACACAACAGATCTAGATTAGATCTAGGCCTTTACACCTAGACCTAGAAGACAATGTAAAACATTTTCCTGAACACTCATTTGTTAAATTCTTGAATCAACAAGATTACAAAGACAGTTTGTGTGGAAACACAAACTCAAAATCGGCCCCCGAAGTGGTCCACCCAGGCAGGTAAGAAGGCAGGTATCAGTATTTTTAGAAAGAAAATCAGAATTAAATTCGATCAAAGAAAAATGACAGAGAAGAATGGAGAAAGAAGGTTGACAGATCTTGTGTGGTTCCCCAGCGGTCCAGCAAACCAAAGGATAGGTGAAAGTGAATGTGAAGTTCAATGTGAACCTGGCCTTTTTCCTTTGGTGAAGTGTTTTGTATCCATATTGTAACATTACAGTTCACGCGATAATATGAACAATTTCTTATTAATTGTTGTTTTAAATTTTGTCCAACTTGTATGCATACTAAATAGATATTTTCTCTTTTAAAAAAGTAAACTTTTTTTTCTGTAAATGTAGTATGACAGAACTTATTTAACTTAACAATACAAATGCAAAAAATAAAAAAAAAACGTTTGCATAAATGTGCTCAAAATATGTCGCATTGTTGCATCCCCTACTAAAGAACCTCCAGTGTTTGTTACTATTAATAGTGAATAGTTGTAAAAGTGGTGTATTTTTATGAAAAAACTGCTTGCATAAAAGATTTAAAAATTAGATTTTTCGCTTTTAGAAAAGAAAAATGTAGCCGTTGCATCAGAACTTTGAAAGGACTAAAATATTATGATTTCGGATTTTCACTATCTTTTCTAGTTTACGAGATCTAAACGGACGGACAGACATTTCACACAAAACTAATAGCGTCTTTTCCCCTTTCGGTGGCCGCTAATAAAGCCTTACATTCGGCAAAGCCTGAAAATTAGATAGATAGTCCTTTCTAGGTCTAGTTCCAAAGCCAAATTTAAATTTATTTATTTTTTACTTTGAAAAATTATAACTGTCAAACTAGAGTTTTCCCTGTGTGGCCAACGAACTAGTGCGTACTTATGGCGCTGCATTGTTTTCTTCCATTTAAAATTCGAGTTCAATTACAGACAATAGCGATGAAATCATTGTACATTTTAGATTGACCTGGTAGAAATGACGTCGTTGTCACAAAACAAAATGCTTGACATATTAATCAATAAACTAAATCTGGACAGAGTTTGGAAATAAAATGTAGCAAATGAAGGTGTAAGAGAGTTGCCAGGGGCACGTAGACATTTAAAGTCAATGTAAGAGAGTTGCCAGGAGCACGGAGACATTTAAAGTCAATGTAAGAGAGTTGCCAGGAACACGTAGCCATTTAAAGTCAATGTAAGAGAGTTGCCAGGAACACGGAGACATTTAAAGTCAATGTAAGAGAGTAGCCAGGAGCACGGAGACATTTAAAGTCAATGTAAGAGAGTTGCCAGGAGCACGGAGATATTTAATGTCAATGTAAGAGAGTTGCCAGGAGCACGGAGACATTTAAAGTCAATGTAAGAGAGTTGCCAGGAGCACGGAGACATTTAAAGTCAATGTAAGAGAGTTGCCAGGAGCACGGAGACATTTAAAGTCAATGTAAGAGAGTTGCCAGGAGCACGGAGACATTTAAAGTCAATGTAAGAGAGTTGCCAGGAGCACGGAGATATTTAAAGTCAATTTAAGAGAGTTGCCAGGAGCACGGAGACATTTAAAGTTAATGTAAGAGAGTTGCCAGGAGCACGGAGACATTTAAAGTCAATGTAAGAGAGTTGCCAGGAGCACGGAGACATTTAAAGTCAATGTAAGAGAGTTGCCAGGAGCACGTAGACATTTAAAGTCAATGTAAGAGAGTTGCCAGGAGCACGGAGACATTTAAAGTCAATGTAAGAGAGTTGCCAGGAGCACGTAGACATTTAAAGTCAATGTAAGTGAGTTGCCAGGAGCACGTAGACATTTAAAGTCAATGTAAGAGAGTTGCCAGGAACACGTAGCCATTTAAAGTCAATGTAAGAGAGTTGCCAGGAGCACGGAGACATTTAAAGTCAATGTAAGAGAGTTGCCAGGAACACGTAGCCATTTATAGTCAATGTAAGAGAGTTGCCAGGAGCACGGAGACATTTAAAGTTAAAGTAACACCACGAAATACACGAAGCAGCAAGAGCTACGTTTGAAGTTCATTCCAAGAATTGGCTAGTCAATAAATAAACATTGTATCAGGTAAACAAGTTCAGCGATACTCTCTCTCTCTCTTAGCATCCACTGTACTTTACAAATAGATATATAGAGAGATACATTTGTTCATGCTGTTTCACACACGCCTACCCCACACACACGCACACCCCTCGTCTGTTCTTTGTACAGAAGTGTTTTAGTTTAAGAAAGATGTACAACTAAAAGGAATGGGACCAGACCTGGGCTCAATGAGAGCTGGGCAGAAGAGGAAGAGGTGTGTACGGTTGGGAGAGGAGGGGGGGAGTTATGATTCATTCCAGGTCTATTGTTCCCAGCACGTGCTGAATGGCAAGACTCCTGAAGTTTTCGTTTCACGGGATGGACTTTCGGATGTTAGGAGTGGGGGGGGGGGGCATGATAGACGAAGAAGAGGGGGGGGCGTGAGAAATAAGGAGGGTGACCATAACAACAACAACAACAGGAAATAGTCAACAAGAAACCAATCTAAATAGGAGGCTTGACGTGAAGGGAATAACTACTCCCAGGACAAGGGCAGGGGAGGCACGAGAGAATACTAACAAAGTTATACAAACAAATGACTAGCGTTATTATTAAACCTTGGTTTACGATGGTCTGTGTGGGGGGGAGGGGTGAGTGAGTCTAAAGGGCATGAATCCATAATTTATGCATGTGTGCAGCGCCTTCAAAGAGGATCAACGTAGCGTGGCGGTGGAGGGCGCCACATGTCGCGATGAGTGGGTGGTGTTTGTGTATTCCTATGCCGTGAGCTACTGCGATACGCCCATTCAATGTGTCTAGAAATAGATTAGCGAAGGATAGAACAAAGAATTGAATGGGTGATGGGTTGAGTAGTAGGGCATGTAATGGAGATTTACATCAATGGCAGAGAACAAAAAGTCTCGTGTCTCTGGGATCTACAATTTCAGGAAATGTTCATAATGTATTTCAAGACAAGCACAAGGTCATTTGAATTATTTTATTACCGACAGGGATCTTCCAATAAACCGTCCTTGACATTGGTGAATTTCTATATTTATTTCAAAATACCTTTAAACATTATCTGTTTACCTTTGCATATCTTCTGGTAAATTTAGATTACCCCCACAGTGCTCTCTCTTCTTTTACTGTCACTGTATTTTATTGTTTAATCATGGAACTAGACTATAGTTCAACGGTTTAACTAATGAAAACTTAATAATGGAAAATACAACAAAGAGGAGAATATTGTGTATGAAATTGATCGGGAAAATTCCCAATACCATATAAATACTTTCATACCACCAAGTCAACCATACCATACCAATCCTCTACCTAACCTAACATATTGTACCCTACAAAACCATACATACATCACTTGATGAGCAGCTTCTGTGTCCCATTGGGAGAGGCTGCAGGCTCAAACGAAAAATAGTCTGGGCATGATGGAGACAAGGTTTTGACTTGGAATATTTGTTTCAACGCAAAGTATCCTATAGAACTGATCACTATAGTGTATCTCTCTCTCTCTCCCTCCCTTTCTCTCTCTCTCTCTCTCTCTCTCTCACACACACACACATTACACACAGGTGCATTGGGTCAAGGGGATTAATCCTAAGGGCGTAGCATATTAGACGCGGTGAAACTTACGGAAATACACTTTTCCCTTGTCGAGCCTTTTTATTTTCAATTTATTCGTTAAATCATTAGATTAGTGCCGGGAAAAGTGGACGTCACATTGGGAAGGGTTTGAATCCATCCTTTGATGACGTCATCTCAGTACTCTAGGTGTGTGTATACCCAAGGAAAGACAAGTTTTAATTAAAATGTCATTGGAGTGAAACAAAAAGGAAGGGGGGCGGGAGAAGCTCTATGTATTTGTGGTCACTAGTGATGGCAGTCAAAATGTGACAAATATCTGTCTGTATGTCTGTAAAAATATCTGGTGATCTGGGGTGGGTGGGTGCGGGGTGCCAGGAGTCCAAATAAAAAAAAACCACAAGAAAAAATACAGAAATTCTCAAACAGAAGCAGACGGCATGTAGAGATAGTCTTTACAGAACTTGGTGACATCACTAAACATAATGAAATCACTAAACATAATGAAATCACTAAACATAATGAAATCACTAAACATGTTCACTGGTATATTGGGTTCAAACACAAACCGAAATATTTAAAATATGCACTCCCAAAAACAAAACAGTTTGTCTATTATATTTATATTATTATATTCTATGTGCGACTATTTCACCAATACTAAATGAACAACAATTTTTCCAAGTACTTTAGTTCATTTGGAGTTGATGTTAAGATTAGAGACATATTATTGTATTTGTGGGTCTAGAGAAGTCACTTGTCCAATACTGGGCAAGGAACAGAGAAACAGTATTATTGTAGGTGCAGAACTTCATAAATAAATCTTTTTTCCCCCTCATAAGCCATCTCATCACCAAGAAATAAAGTCTCAAGTTACAAGTTTTTTAAGTATCACAGTAATTCGTACATCTAGACTACATCTATGTAGTCCTTAGTTGGACCACTAAAACAGAACCTTCCTTCAAGCGTCATAGAATGTTCACACTGGGACGCTGTTGTTTGCGTCCCTTCGTCTCTCCACAATCACGGCCACTGCAGGATGGGAACATTCATTCCCTAGAATTAACCTTTTAAAGTAAGCTCTCGGGTTAAACTAACCCACTTACCTGAACAATTAACTCCAGAAAGACGCCGACTCATAAACCCGCTAGACAGAAGACCTTAGCCTTGAAACCAAAACGCTAAGGACATGTCGAGTGAAAAACAGATGCCTGCTACACGCCTTGTCGAGTGACAAACAGATGCCTGCTACACGCCATGTCGAGTGACAAACAGATGCCTGCTACACGTCTTGTCGAGTGACAAACAGATGCCTGCTACACGCCATGTGGAGTGACAAACAGATGCCTGCTACACGCCATGTCGAGTGACAAACAGATGCCTGCTACACGCCATGTGGAGTGACAAACAGATGCCTGCTACACGCCATGTCGAGTGACAAACAGATGCCTGCTACACGCCATGTCGAGTGACAAACAGATGCCTGCTACACGCCATGTGGAGTGACAAACAGATGCCTGCTACACGCCATGTCGAGTGACAAACAGATGCCTGCTACACGCCATGTGGAGTGACAAACAGATGCCTGCTACACGCCATGTCGAGTGACAAACAGATGCCTGCTACACGCCATGTCGAGTGACAAACAGATGCCTGCTACACGCCATGTGGAGTGACAAACAGATGCCTGCTACACGCCATGTCGAGTGACAAACAGATGCCTGCTACACGCCATGTCGAGTGACAAACAGATGCCTGCTACACGCCATGTCGAGTGACAAACAGATGCCTGCTACACGCCATCTGGAGTGACAAACAGATGCCTGCTACACGCCATGTGGAGTGACAAACAGATGCCTGCTACACGCCATGTCGAGTGACAAACAGATGCCTGCTACACGCCATGTGGAGTGACAAACAGATGCCTGCTACACGCCATGTGGAGTGACAAACAGATGCCTGCTACACGCCATGTGGAGTGACAAACAGATGCCTGCTACACGCCATGTCGAGTGACAAACAGATGCCTGCTACACGCCATGTCGAGTGACAAACAGATGCCTGCTACACGCCATGTGGAGTGACAAACAGATGCCTGCTACAAGCCATGTCGAGTGACAAACAGATGCCTGCTACACGCCATGTGGAGTGACAAACAGATGCCTGCTACACGCCATGTCGAGTGACAAACAGATGCCTGCTACACGCCATGTCGAGTGACAAACAGATGCCTGCTACACGCCATGTGGAGTGACAAACAGATGCCTGCTACACGCCATGTCGAGTGACAAACAGATGCCTGCTACACGCCATGTGGAGTGACAAACAAATGCCTGCTACACGCCATGTGGAGTGACAAACAGATGCCTGCTACACGCCTTGTCGAGTGACAAACAGATGCCTGCTACACGCCATGTGGAGTGACAAACAGATGCCTGCTACACGCCATGTCGAGTGACAAACAGATGCCTGCTACACGCCATGTCGAGTGACAAACAGATGCCTGCTACACGCCATGTCGAGTGACAAACAGATGCTTGCTACACGCCATGTGGAGTGACAAACAGATGCCTGCTACACGCCATGTCGAGTGACAAACAGATGCCTGCTACACGCCATGTCGAGTGACAAACAGATGCCTGCTACACGCCATGTGGAGTGACAAACAGATGCCTGCTACACGCCTTGTCGAGTGACAAACAGATGCCTGCTACACGCCATGTGGAGTGACATACAGATGCCTGCTACACGCCATGTGGAGTGACAAACAGATGCCTGCTACACGCCATGTCGAGTGACAAACATATGCCTGCTACACGCCATGTGGAGTGACAAACAGATGCCTGCTACACGCCATGTGGAGTGACAAACAGATGCCTGCTACACGCCATGTGGAGTGACAAACAGATGCCTGCTACACGCCATGTCGAGTGACAAACAGATGCCTGCTACACGCCATGTTGAGTGACAAACAGATGCCTGCTACACGCCATGTCGAGTGACAAACAGATGCCTGCTAAACGCCATGTGGAGTGACAAACAGATGCCTGCTACACGCCATGTGGAGTGACAAACAGATGCCTGCTACACGCCATGTGGAGTGACAAACAGATGCCTGCTACACGCCATGTCGAGTGACAAACAGATGCCTGCTACACGCCATGTGGAGTGACAAACAGATGCCTGCTACACGCCATGTGGAGTGACAAACAGATGCCTGCTACACGCCATGTCGAGTGACAAACAGATGCCTGCTACACGCCATGTGGAGTGACAAACAGATGCCTGCTACACGCCATGTGCAGTGACAAACAGATGCCTGCTACACGCCATGTGGAGTGACAAACAGATGCCTGCTACACGCCATGTGGAGTGACAAACAGATGCCTGCTACACGCCATGTGGAGTGACAAACAGATGCCTGCTACACGCCATGTGGAGTGACAAACAGATGCCTGCTACACGCCATGTCGAGTGACAAACAGATGCCTGCTACACGCCATGTGGAGTGACATACAGATGCCTGCTACACGCCATGTGGAGTGACAAACAGATGCCTGCTACACGCCATGTGGAGTGACAAACAGATGCCTTCTACACGCCATGTCGAGTGACTGTGACAAGTCAAAAACACAGCATTAATTATTATTTTTCATTATTTATTTATTTTATTTTGATTATTTCACCATCCTACCCCTAAATTCTCCACCCGCCCCACCTTTTCCTCTATACCAGGCTAGACTTAGTCCACCACCTTGGAGAAAACTAGGCCAGTCCTTTCATTTATCTGCCCTTGATCGGGGAAAGATAATCACACTATCTCCTTTGTCTTATCCGCCGGATGTCTGACTGACGGTCGCGGTTGACACCACCTTGGTTTGAATGCAAGCTAATCCCCCCCCCCCTTCTCTCACGTCTCTCTTTGATCTAAGAGATTACCCTGGTCAACACACCGCGTGATATTCCAAGGTGCGGCTCCCACCTCGGGTCAAATCCACCCACGTGTAAGATAAATCTTAGCCTATGGCATTTCCTGTGTCCGCCCGCACTTTCCAGGCTTATATAAAGTAAACCAACTCAAGCCAGACCCTTTTTCATTTCTCATTCGAGCTGAGCTATCGAGTCTGGACTATATCACTTATTCCCCCTCCTAGAGGAATACCTGGTGGTAAGCCGAACTTAATCACAAGTTCCATCTTAATTACTCTGTGTATATTTCCATTGGATTTTATCATGTGTAGTTTATTATTTCATTTATATTTAATTGTGTATTTCTCACTGGCGTAAGTAGAAAACATAAACATGTCCTATGTATTTATTTATGTTGGAATAATTTATTAATGCTACGTTGCTCAATTGACCGTTGATGCAACCATGTATATATTTGTACACCTTATTTTATTTCCTTTATATCGGTTGATCGCCTTGATGATTTTACTATCGCACTAATACTGCGCTTAGAAAGGAGATATGAGTTATCTCCCCTGTATTGAATTATCTCCCCTTTACTCATTTTACTCTAATGAGAGTTGCGCCGCTTGAACGGACACACCATTCAAGCGCGCTCCATTGTTCTCGACCCACGGTCATATGTAAACAATCATCTGGGTGGCTGACCACCGCCCAATTCAACCCCCCCCCCTTTTTCTTTCTCCATCCACCTGTGTTGTTCATTTGAGATTATTATTTCCCCTTCTATGTACATTTTATGTTATTATTTCCCCTTTTATGTACATTTTGATATTGCTACTATCATCCATCTATTTTCCAAATCCCATTTGTCATCACCTCCCCCTTGTGCTCTAAAGCAATTTTACCAATCTGACGAATGCACCTCAGTCGAGGGCATCGATAAGATGTATGAGAGACATGTCCTAACTTGTCTTTATTTATCCGCAGCCTCCCTCAGGTGTCTGCCTATTGCCTATTTACCTGCCTATTTATTCATTGGATCAGCGATCTATTTACCTGCATCTGTGCTTAGTGCTATTCAGCGCTGCACTTGCCTACTGAGATCTACTCAACTCTACCACTTGGCACTATCGGCATTGCCCGCCTATTCGACAGCCCACCTGTCATCTTATTAGGTGCGACGTCCCTATGGACTCAGGTCTGTGCGAGACGTCATAGCTACGCCAACCCTCTGCAACTCACTGGACATATACTGTCAACTACGCTGCCCACGGCAGATCAGCTCTGCCCGCAGTAACCTTGTGCCCACGGTAGCCGGCCACCCGCCCTACTGTGCCCACTACAGATATTAGATTTTGGGGATTGAGACTCCACAAGAACTATATCACCGGCGTTCCTCTATCCGCTAGAGCGCCACCTCCAGCTGCAGAACCTCAAGCCAGGACACAGCCAGCTGCGACATCAACAGGAATACCAGCTAAGTCAGAGGACAAAGTGACATACTCTCTTATTAGGTGCAAGAGTGATGATTAAACATAGAATATACTAGAGTTAGATGCAAACCCTCCCCCTTTTATTCTTATATGTATATTTATGTAAATAAATATTCTTCATTTTAACTTTTGTATCTATCTTTCATTGCTTTGTCTCGTTGCGTGCCTGCTCCCGATTCATATGATGATAAGTGGGGGTGTGATAGCTTTAAAAATAATCATCCCCTAGACATAAAACGCGCCAAACACACGTCACATCTCCCCACCTGTCACAGTGACAAACAGATGCCTGCTACACGCCATGTCGAGTGACAAACAGATGCCTGCTACACGCCATGTCGAGTGACAAACAGATGCCTGCTACACGCCATGTCGAGTGACAAACAGATGCCTGCTACACGCCATGTGGAGTGACAAACAGATGCCTGCTACACGCCATGTGGAGTAACAAACAGATGCCTGCTACACGCCATGTGGAGTGACAAACAGATGCCTGCTACACGCCATGTCGAGTGACAAACAGATGCCTGCTACACGCCATGTGGAGTGACAAACAGATGCCTGCTACACGCCATGTGGAGTGACAAACAGATGCCTGCTACACGCCATGTGGAGTGACAAACAGATGCCTGCTACACGCCATGTCGAGTGACAAACAGATGCCTGCTACACGCCATGTCGAGTGACAAACAGATGCCTGCTACACGCCATGTCAAGTGACAAACAGATGCCTGCTACACGCCATGTCGAGTGACAAACAGATGCCTGCTACACGCCATGTCGAGTGACAAACAGATGCCTGCTACACGCCATGTCGAGTGACAAACAGATGCCTGCTACACGCCATGTGGAGTGACAAACAGATGCCTGCTACACGCCATGTCGAGTGACAAACAGATGCCTGCTACACGCCATGTCGAGTGACAAACAGATGCCTGCTACACGCCATGTCGAGTGACAAACAGATGCCTGCTACACGCCATGTGGAGTGACAAACAGATGCCTGCTACACGCCATGTGGAGTGACAAACAGATGCCTGCTACACGCCATGTGGAGTGACAAACAGATGCCTGCTACACGCCATGTGGAGTGACAAACAGATGCCTGCTACACGCCATGTGGAGTGACAAACAGATGCCTGCTACACGCTATGTCGAGTGACAAACAGATGCCTGCTACACGCCATGTGGAGTGACAAACAGATGCCTGCTACACGCCATGTGGAGTGACAAACAGATGCCTGCTACACGCCATGTGGAGTGACAAACAGATGCCTGCTACACGCCATGTGGATTGACAAACAGATGCCTGCTACACGCCATGTGGAGTGACAAACAGATGCCTGCTACACGCCATGTCGAGTGACAAACAGATGCCTGCTACACGCCATGTCGAGTGACAAACAGATGCCTGCTACACGCCATGTGGAGTGACAAACAGATGCCTGCTACACGCCATGTGGAGTGACAAACAGATGCCTGCTACACGCCATGTGGAGTGACAAACAGATGCCTGCTACACGCCATGTGGAGTGACAAACAGATGCCTGCTACACGCCATGTCGAGTGACAAACAGATGCCTGCTACACGCCATGTGGAGTGACAAACAGATGCCTGCTACACGCCATGTGGAGTGAAAAACAGATGCCTGCTACACGCCATGTCGAGTGACAAACAGATGCCTGCTACACGCCATGTCGAGTGACAAACAGATGCCTGCTACACGCCATGTCGAGTGACAAACAGATGCCTGCTACACGCCATGTCGAGTGACAAACAGATGCCTGCTACACGCCATGTGGAGTGACAAACAGATGCCTGCTACACGCCATGTCGAGTGACAAACAGATGCCTGCTACACGCCATGTGGAGTGACAAACAGATGCCTGCTACACGCCATGTGGAGTGACAAACAGATGCCTGCTACACGCCATGTCGAGTGACAAACAGATGCCTGCTACACGCCATGTGGAGTGACAAACAGATGCCTGCTACACGCCATGTGGAGTGACAAACAGATGCCTGCTACACGCCATGTGGAGTGACAAACAGATGCCTGCTACACGCCATGTGGAGTGACAAACAGATGCCTGCTACACGCCATGTCGAGTGACAAACAGATGCCTGCTACACGCCATGTCGAGTGACAAACAGATGCCTGCTACACGCCATGTCGAGTGACAAACAGATGCCTGCTACACGCCATGTCGAGTGACAAACAGATGCCTGCTACACGCCATGTCGAGTGACAAACAGATGCCTGCTACACGCCATGTCGAGTGACAAACAGATGCCTGCTACACGCCATGTCGAGTGACAAACAGATGCCTGCTACACGCCATGTCGAGTGACAAACAGATGCCTGCTACACGCCATGTCGAGTGACAAACAGATGCCTGCTACACGCCATGTCGAGTGACAAACAGATGCCTGCTACACGCCATGTCGAGTGACAAACAGATGCCTGCTACACGCCATGTCGAGTGACAAACAGATGCCTGCTACACGCCATGTCGAGTGACAAACAGATGCCTGCTACACGCCATGTCGAGTGACAAACAGATGCCTGCTACACGCCATGTGGAGTGACAAACAGATGCCTGCTACACGCCATGTCGAGTGACAAACAGATGCCTGCTACACGCCATGTCGAGTGACAAACAGATGCCTGCTACACGCCATGTCGAGTGACAAACAGATGCCTGCTACACGCCATGTGGAGTGACAAACAGATGCCTGCTACACGCCATGTGGAGTGACAAACAGATGCCTGCTACACGCCATGTGGAGTGACAAACAGATGCCTGCTACACGCCATGTGGAGTGACAAACAGATGCCTGCTACACGCCATGTCGAGTGACAAACAGATGCCTGCTACACGCCATGTCGAGTGACAAACAGATGCCTGCTACACGCCATGTGGAGTGACAAACAGATGCCTGCTACACGCCATGTGGAGTGACAAACAGATGCCTGCTACACGCCATGTGGAGTGACAAACAGATGCCTGCTACACGCCATGTGGAGTGACAAACAGATGCCTGCTACACGCCATGTCGAGTGACAAACAGATGCCAGCAACACGCCATGTGGAGTGACAAACAGATGCCTGCTACACGCCATGTGGAGTGACAAACAGATGCCTGCTACACGCCATGTGGAGTGAAAAACAGATGCCTGCTACACGCCATGTCGAGTGACAAACAGATGCCTGCTACACGCCATGTCGAGTGACAAACAGATGCCTGCTACACGCCATGTCGAGTGACAAACAGATGCCTGCTACACGCCATGTCGAGTGACAAACAGATGCCTGCTACACGCCATGTGGAGTGACAAACAGATGCCTGCTACACGCCATGTCGAGTGACAAACAGATGCCTGCTACACGCCATGTGGAGTGACAAACAGATGCCTGCTACACGCCATGTGGAGTGACAAACAGATGCTTGCTACACGCCATGTCGAGTGACAAACAGATGCCTGCTACACGCCATGTGGAGTGACAAACAGATGCCTGCTACACGCCATGTGGAGTGACAAACAGATGCCTGCTACACGCCATGTGGAGTGACAAACAGATGCCTGCTACACGCCATGTGGAGTGACAAACAGATGCCTGCTACACGCCATGTCGAGTGACAAACAGATGCCTGCTACACGCCATGTCGAGTGACAAACAGATGCCTGCTACACGCCATGTCGAGTGTCAAACAGATGCCTGCTACACGCCATGTGGAGTGACAAACAGATGCCTGCTACACGCCATGTGGAGTGACAAACAGATGCCTGCAACACGCCATGTCGAGTGACAAACAGATGCCTGCTACACGCCATGTCGAGTGTCAAACAGATGCCTGCTACACGCCATGTGGAGTGACAAACAGATGCCTGCTACACGCCATGTGGAGTGACAAACAGATGCCTGCTACACGCCATGTCGAGTGACAAACAGATGCCTGCTACACGCCATGTGGAGTGACAAACAGATGCCTGCTACACGCCATGTCGAGTGACAAACAGATGCCTGCTACACGCCATGTGGAGTGACAAACAGATGCCTGCTACACGCCATGTGGAGTGACAAACAGATGCCTGCTACACGCCATGTCGAGTGACAAACAGATGCCTGCTACACGCCATGTCGAGTGACAAACAGATGCCTGCTACACGCCATGTCGAGTGACAAACAGATGCCTGCTACACGCCATGTGGAGTGACAAACAGATGCCTGCTACACGCCATGTCGAGTGACAAACAGATGCCTGCTACACGCCATGTCGAGTGACAAACAGATGCCTGCTACACGCCATGTCGAGTGACAAACAGATGCCTGCTACACGCCATGTCGAGTGACAAACAGATGCCTGCTACACGCCATGTGGAGTGACAAACAGATGCCTGCTACACGCCATGTCGAGTGACAAACAGATGCCTGCTACACGCCATGTCGAGTGACAAACAGATGCCTGCTACACGCCATGTCGAGTGACAAACAGATGCCTGCTACACGCCATGTCGAGTGACAAACAGATGCCTGCTACACGCCATGTCGAGTGACAAACAGATGCCTGCTACACGCCATGTGGAGTGACAAACAGATGCCTGCTACTCGCCATGTCGAGTGACAAACAGATGCCTGCTACACGCCATGTCGAGTGACAAACAGATGCCTGCTACACGCCATGTCGAGTGACAAACAGATGCCTGCTACACGCCATGTGGAGTGACAAACAGATGCCTGCTACACGCCATGTCGAGTGACAAACAGATGCCTGCTACACGCCATGTCGAGTGACAAACAGATGCCTGCTACACGCCATGTGGAGTGACAAACAGATGCCTGCTACACGCCATGTGGAGTGACAAACAGATGCCTGCTACACGCCATGTGGAGTGACAAACAGATGCCTGCTACACGCCATGTCGAGTGAACAACAGATGCCTGCTACACGCCATGTGGAGTGACAAACAGATGCCTGCTACACGCCATGTCGAGTGACAAACAGATGCCTGCTACACGCCATGTGGAGTGACAGATGCCTGCTACACGCCATGTCGAGTGACAGATGCATGCTACACGCCATGTCGAGTGACAAACAGATGCCTGCTACACGCCATGTCGAGTGACAAACAGATGCCTGCTACACGCCATGTCGAGTGACAGATGCCTGCTACACGCCATGTCGAGTGACAAACAGATGCCTGCTACACGCCATGTGGAGTGACAAACAGATGCCTGCTACACGCCATGTGGAGTGACAAACAGATGCCTGCTACACGCCATGTGGAGTGACAAACAGATGCCTGCTACACGCCATGTCGAGTGACAAACAGATGCCTGCTATACGCCATGTGGAGTGACAGATGCCTGCTACACGCCATGTGGAGTGACAGATGCCTGCTACACGCCATGTCGAGTGACAAACAGATGCCTGCTACACGCCATGTCGAGTGACAGATGCCTGCTACACGCCATGTCGAGTGACAGATGCCTGCTACACGCGCGCTGACTTCAGACAAGAGAAAAGGGCAGAGAAAGAAATCATTCGCAGACGTGAACTTGAAGGGGGGGGGGAGATATTGACAGAGCAGAAAGTCAGACAGGCTATTTTTAGATTTATCACTCAAGGAGCACGCTGACTGTAGTGCATATGCAGATAAAATAGTATAAGTAAGAATGGGCCTAGATTTACAGATATGGATTATGACTAAGATAGGCCTAGATTTACAGAGATGGATTATGACTAAGATAGGCCTAGATTTACAGATATGGATTATGACTAAGATAGGCCTAGATTTACAGATATGGATTATGACTAAGATAGGCCTAGATTTACAGATAAGGATTATGACTAAGATAGGCCTAGATTTACAGATAAGGATTATGACTAAGATAGGCCTAGATTTACAGATAAGGATTATGACTAAGATAGGCCTAGATTTACAGATAAGGATTATGACTAAGATAGGCCTAGATTTACAGATAAGGATATTAACTAAGAATGACCTAGATTTACGATCAAGTTTTATGACTAAGACTCGCATAAATCTACAGATAATGATTATGATTTAGAATGCCGTAGATATACAGAATTACAGATAAGGACAATAAGAATGTCCTGGATCTATACACAAGGACAATAAGTATGTCCTGGATCTCTACACAAGGACAATAAGTATGTCCTGGATCTATACACAAGGACAATAAGTATGTCCTGGATCTATACACAAGGACAATAAGTATGTCCTGGATCTATACACAAGGACAATAAGTATGTCCTGGATCTATACACAAGGACAATAAGTATGTCCTGGATCTATACACAAGGACAATAAGAATGTCCTGGATCTATACACAAGGACAATAAGTATGTCCTGGATCTATACACAAGGACAATAAGTATGTCCTGGATCTATACACAAGGACAATAAGAATGTCCTGGATCTATACACAAGGACAATAAGAATGTCCTGGATCTATACACAAGGACTATAAGAATGTCCAAGATCCACAGAAGAGCATGTGTGAAAAAACTCTTTCATTATAATGGTCAGTACTGGGTGGCGATGTCTAGGTCTCTCTCTCTCTCTCTCTCTCTCTCTCTCTCTCTCTGTATATATAGACTCTATAGCTCGATATATATATATATAGAGAGAGAGAGGGGAGGGGAGGGGGGGGGGTTTGAGCCAGCAGGGTTATGACATGGCTGAGTGCCACAAAAAAAGGAAAGTAAAACACAAATCTTTGTTTGGTCAGTGTTTGGTTTTCTATGTAACGTTCTAGTACGTGAACACTCACTGTGTACAGTAGTGGACTTTTGTTGAGGACAGTAATGGGCATTCATTTCACTTAATGAAGATAATAGTGGACATTCGTTGAGGACATTAGTGGGCATTCACCGAATGAAGCTATAAGTAGATATATTTACTAAGACTACTAAGTGGTAGAAGTGAGAAGCACTGCTTGAGTTTATAACTAGAAGAGACTGAAGGCAATTGAAGCGTCACAAATCTGAAGTGTTTATCTCATACAGCGGTTCTCAACCTTTTATGCTCGGCGACTCCTTTTTACAATACCCCACTCTGCCGCGACCCCCCTCCCCCCGCTCACACACATACAGCAATAGAAGAATAGACAATAACAATCCATATTTTCGATGGTCTTAGGCGACCCCTGGCAAATCGTCAATCGTCCCCCAAGGGGGACACGACCCACAGGTTGAGAACCCCTGATTTCTAATACAACTTAATGAATGAATCACTTATGATTGAAATCAAAGTTTGTCGTTTTGTTTTTTACTACAAGCCGATGGAAAATATTGCACCGTCTCCATCTCTCCCCTCATGCAAAATACTTTTTATCTTGTTGAGTAGATATGTCACAGCAATGGCAGTATATTAACCTTATCCTTGACCCCATTTTGTAGCCGGTCTAATGACTTGGATGACTTAATGGTCAGAATCTGGATCAGGTAATAAGCTGTGGATCAGATGAAAAGCTGTGGATCTGTTGATAAGCTGTGTTTTAAATGTTTTAAATGCTCTAAATGTTTCAAATGTTTCAAATGTTCTAAATGTTTCAAATGTTCTAAATGTTTCAAATATTCTAAATGTTTCAACGTCTATAAATGTTTCATATGTTCTAATTGTTTCAAATATTTTTAATGTATGACATGATCCAAATGTTTTAAAATTGTCTTAATGTTTCAAATGGTCTAAATATTTTAAATATTCTGATTTTTTTTTAATTCTGTAGATCAGATGATAAGCTGTGGATCTGTTGATAAGCTATGGATCAGTTGATAAGCTGTGAATCGGTTGATAAGCTGTGGATCAGGTGATAAGCTGTGGATCTGTTGATGAGCTGTGAATCTGTTGGTAAGCTGTTTATCTGTTGATAAGCTGTGGATCAGATGATAAGCTGTGGATCTGTTGATAAGCTATGGATCTGTTGATAAGCTGTGAATCGGTTGATAAGCTGTGGATCAGGTGATAAGCTGTGGATCTGTTGATGAGCTGTGAATCTGTTGGTAAGCTGTGGATCTGTTGATAAGCTGTGGATCAGATGATAAGCTGTGGATCTGTTGATTAGCTGTGAATCTGTTGATAAGCTGTGGATCTGTTGATAAGCTATGGATCAGATGATAAGCTGTGGATCTGTTGATAAGCTGTAGATCAAATGATAAGCTGTGGATCTGTTGATAAGCTGTGGATCTGTTGATAAACTGTGGATCAGATGATAAGCTGTGGATCTGTTGATGAGCTGTGAATCTGTTGTAAGCTGTGAATCAGGTGATAAGCTGTAGATCTGTTGATAAGCTGTAGATCAAATGATAAGCTGTAGATCTGTTGATAAGCTGTGATCTGTTGATAAGCTGTAGATTAGATGATAAGCTGTGGATCAGATGATAAGTTGTGGATATGTTGATAAGCTGTGGATTAGATGAAAAGCTGTGAATCTGGTGATAAGCTGTGGATCTGTTGAAAAGTTGTGGATCTGTGTATAAACTGTATATCAGATGATAAGCTGTGGATCAGATGATAAGCTGTGGATATGTGGATAAGCTGTGGAACTGTTGTTAAGCGGTGGATCTGTTGATAAGCTGTGAATCTGTTGATAAGCTGTGGATCTGTTGATAAGCTTTGGATCAGGTAATAAGTTGTGGATCTCTTGATAAGCTGCGAATCACATGATAAGATATGGGTCAGATGATAAGGTGTGGTTCAAGTAATATGCTGTGGGTCTGTGGATACGCAGTGGTCCTGTTGATAAGCTGTAGATCAGATGATAAGTTGTGGATATGTTGGTAAGCTGTGGATCAGATGATAAGTTGTGGATCAGATGATAAGTTGTGGATCAAATTATAAGCTGTGGATCAGATTATAAGTTGTGGATCAGATGATAAGCTGTGGATCAGGTGATACGCTGTGGATCAGGTAATGCACTGTGGATCTGTTGATAAGCTGTGGGTCAGATGATAAGCTGTGTATCAGATGATAAGATTTGATCGGATGACAAGTTGTGGGTCATATGATAAGATGTGCATCGATGATAAGATGGATCAGATAGTAAGCTGTGGTACTGTAAATACGTTGTGGATCACATGATAAACTGTTGGTGAGATGATAATTTTGGGTCAGATGATAAACTGTGGATCAAATGATAAGCTGTGGGTCAAGTAATAAGCTGTGGATCAGATTGTAAGCTTTGCATCAGATGATAAGATGTGGATCAGATGATAATCTGTGGATCAAATGATAATCTGTGATAATGTTGATAAGTTGTGGATCAGATGCTACACTGTGGGTCAGATGATAAGCTGTGGATCAGATGATAAGCTGTAAATAAGATGATAAGCTGTGGATCAGATGATAAGCTGTGCGTCAGATAATAATCTGTGGATCAGATGATAAGCTGTTGATCAGGTAATATGCTGTGAATCTGTTGATAGGTGTTGGGTCAGATGATAAGCTGTGGATCTGTTGATAAGCTGTGAATCTGTGAATCAGAAGATAAGCTGTGGATCAGAAGATAAGCTGTGGTCAGATGATAAGCTGTGGGTCTGTTCCGTCACAGATACGAATCATACATACTTAAGACATTTTACAGGATATTAAATACGTCTAGACACATTATACATTGGCTATCTAACGGTTATAGGTTAATACTATACATAAGTTTTTCAGTTGAATCTCAGCCAACCATTCCAAGTTTGAATAGCACTTGGGGAAAAATGGTTCATATTTGAGTTTGTTTTACACAATGGAACAAACAAATTTACAATTCTCTTTGAGTGTAATTTTCCGAACAATTGATTCAATGATGATTTTGTTGTAACAAACTAAAAATATTCTATGTGTGACCCTCAGTTCATTGTAAGCTAGTCATAAGGACAGTACATTGTCTACTTGAGTATATGAGTCATACACAACACAAACTTATTCCTAGACTAGGATGTTACTGAATGAAAAAAATTTGAACCACGAGTTAATGACTCAAAACATTTTCTTTTTCTGTTCAGTACTTTGTATATTAATTACCCAATCAACTTTTTGCTTTGAATTATAGAATTTAAAATGTAACTGACATTCAAGTCAATATTTATGTTTCATAAAACAATTTCTATTCTATTAAAATGTGTCTTTGAACAAAACATTGACAAGTATTTGTTTGTTCATTTGCTTCTTCATTTGTTTGTTCATGAATAAATTGCTGTATTTCAGTGTCAACTAGTTGAAATCTGGATAAAAACCTGAACAAGAAAAAACAAAAAATAAAATTAGAAAAAACAACAACAACAACAACAACAAAGCTTTACTGAAGTGTAATTGTATCAGTCTGGATCACTTCTGTCATTACATTTGTAACAGATCTAGACCAACAACAATAAATCAGTGCGATTAATAATATTTTTAGCAATTCTTTTTGTTTAACGCTATTTCATACTTTTAGCTTTCTCATTACGCTATGATCCTATCACTTTCTCACTACGCTATGATCCTATCACTTTCTCATTGCGCTATGATCCTATCACTTTCTCATTGCGCTATGATCCTATCACTTTCTCACTACGCTATGATCCTATCACTTTCTCACTACGCTATTATCCTATCACTTTCTCACTACGCTATGATCCTATCACTTTCTCACTACGCTATGATACTATCAATTCCTCACTGCGCTATGATCCTATCACTTTCTCACTACGCTATGATCCTATCACTTTCTCACTACGCTATGATCCTATCACTTTCTCATTGCGCTATGATCCTATCACTTTCTCACTGCGCTATGATCCTATCACTTTCTCATTACGCTATGATCCTATCACTTTCTCATTACGCTATGATCCTATCACTTTCTCACTGCGCTATGATCCTATCACTTTCTCACTGCGCTATGATTCTATCACTTTCTCATTGCGCTATGATCCTATCACTTTCTCATTACGCTATGATCCTATCACTTTCTCATTACGCTATGATCCTATCACTTTCTCATTACGCTATGATCCTATCACTTTCTCATTACGCTATGATCCTATCACTTTCTCATTACGCTATGATCCTATCACTTTCTCATTGCGCTATGATCCTATCACTTTCTCATTACGCTATGATCCTATCACTTTCTCACTGCGCTATGATCCTATCACTTTCTCACTACGCTATGATCCTATCACTTTCTCATTACGCTATGATCCTATCACTTTCTCACTGCGCTATAATTCTATCACTTTCTCATTGCGCTATGATCCTATCACTTTCTCATTGCACTATGATCCTATCACTTTCTCACTGCGCTATGATTCTATCACTTTCTCATTGCGCTATGACCCTATCACTTTCTCATTACGCTATGATCCTATCACTTTCTCACTGCGCTATGATTCTATCACTTTCTCAATGCGCTATGATCCTATCACTTTCTCACTGCGCTATGATCCTATCACTTTCTCACTGAGCTATGATCCTATCACTTTCTCACTACGCTATGATCCTATCACTTTCTCACTATGCTATGATCCTATCACTTTCTCACTACGCTATGATCCTATCACTTTCTCATTGCGCTATGATCCTATCACTTTCTCACTACGCTATGATCCTATCACTTTCTCACTACGCTATGATCCTATCACTTTCTCACTACGCTATGATCCTATCACTTTCTCATTGCGCTATGATCCTATCACTTTCTCACTACGCTATGATCCTATCACTTTCTCACTACGCTATGATCCTATCACTTTCTCACTACGCTATGATCCTATCAATTTCTCATTGCGCTATGATCCTATCACTTTCTCACTACGCTATGATCCTATCACTTTCTCATTGCGCTATGATCCTATCACTTTCTCAATGCGCTATGATCCTATCACTTTCTCATTACTCTATGATCCTATCACTTTCTCACTGCGCTATGATCCTATCACTTTCTCACTGCGCTATGATCCTATCACTTTCTCACTACGCTATGATCCTATCACTTTCTCATTGCGCTATGATTCTATCACTTTCTCACTACGATATGATCCTATCACTTTCTCACTGCGCTATGATCCTATCACTTTCTCACTGCGCTATGATCCTATCACTTTCTCATTACTCTATGATCCTATCACTTTCTCAATGCGCTATGATCCTATCACTTTCTCACTACACTATGATCCTATCACTTTCTCACTACGCTATGATCCTATCACTTTCTCACTGCGCTATGATCCTATCACTTTCTCACTACACTATGATCCTATCACTTTCTCACTGCGCTAAGATCCTATCACTTTCTCACTGCGCTATGATCCTATCACTTTCTCACTGCGCTATGATCCTATCACTTTCTCATTACTCTATGATCCTATCACTTTCTCAATGCGCTATGATCCTATCACTTTCTCACTACACTATGATCCTATCACTTTCTCACTACGCTATGATCCTATCACTTTCTCACTGCGCTATGATCCTATCACTTTCTCAATGCGCTATGATCTTATCACTTTCTCACTGCGCTATGATACTATCAATTCCTCAATGCTCTATGATCCTATCACTTTCTCATTGCGCTATGATCCTATCACTTTCTCAATGCTCTATGATCCTATCACTTTCTCATTACTCTATGATCCTATCACTTTCTCAATGCGCTATGATCCTATCACTTTCTCATTGCGCTATGATCCTATCACTTTCTCATTGCGCTATGATCCTATCACATTCTCATTACGCTATGATCCTATCACTTTCTCATTACGCTATGATCCTATCACTTTCTCATTACGCTATGATCCTATCACTTTCTCACTGCGCTATGATCCTATCACTTTCTCATTACGCTATGATCCTATCACTTTCTCATTACGCTATGATCCTATCACTTTCTCACTACGCTATGATCCTATCACTTTCTCATTACGCTATGATCCTATCACTTTCTCACTACGCTATGATCCTATCACTTTCTCACTACGCTATGATAATATCACTTTCTCACTACGCTATGATCCTATCACTTTCTCACTACGCTATGATCCTATCACTTTCTCATTACGCTATGATCCTATCACTTTCTCACTACGCTATGATCCTATCACTTTCTCACTACGCTATGATCCTATCACTTTCTCACTACGCTATGATCCTATCACTATTTCACTGCACTATAATCCTATCACTTTCTCATTGCGCTATGATCCTATCACTTTCTCACTACGCTATGATCCTATCACTTTCTCACTACGCTATGATCCTATCACTTTCTCATTGCGCTATGATCCTATCACTTTCTCACTACGCTATGATCCTATCACTTTCTCATTGCGCTATGATCCTATCACTTTCTCAATGCAACATGATCCTATCACTTTCTCATTGCGCTATGATCCTATCACTTTCTCATTGCGCTATGATCCTATCACTTTCTCACTGCGCTATGATCCTATCACTTTCTCATTGCGCTATGATCCTATCACTTTCTCACTGCGCTATGATCCTATCACTTTCTTACTACGCTATGATCCTATCACTTTCTCACTACATATGATCCTATCACTTTCTCACTACGCTATGATCCTATCACTTTCTCACTGCGCTATGATCCTATCACTTTCTCATTGCGCTATGATCCTATCACTTTCTCATTGCGCAATGATCCTATCACTTTCTCACTGCGCTATGATCCTATCACTTTCTAACTACGCTATGATCCTTGTCGCAGTTATCTATGTAACTGTATAGTAGAATTATTTCTCTAATTGATAGTGCGGCGTTGATCACTATATTGATGACGTCATTACACTATTAATAGTTTCTGTGTAGACTAGAGGACTGAGCTTTTGTTGCTTGTCACAACTTCTAGTGACGTAAATTTAGTGTGTGTGTGATTTGCGTCATTTATCGTCTAGTACAGTCTCTCCATTGTTTTGTACGTTGGTACAGATAGACGTGTTTTGAGAGCTCTGGAATTTCTCCTTGGTTTTTGTTATTGGATAGCCTTAGCATTTGCCTTGGACATTTTCTTGTTGGATTATCTTGACCCCTGTTTAGGGTGAGTTTTATTTTTCATTGTATAGTTTTTCTTTTTGAATTCGTTCGTATTTGTAAGTCTATAATTAGACTAGATATAGATGATTAGAAGAATCCTTTCTTTTATCTTCTATAGGGTTTTAGCGTCAAGACTAAGTTTTAGTCGTAGTCTCAGTTGAAGACTCTATTTCAAGTATTAGTGTCAAGTCTATATGTTAGACTCTGTGTCAAGTCTCAGTGTCAAGACTTGTTTATTCAGTCTCAGTTCTATATTGAGAGTACAACTTTAGGTCTACAGTCTACAGGACTGAGGTCTTTCTCTCAGTTGGTCGTCTGGTGTGCACGTGGATTTGTACATGAGTCTGAGGTTCAAGATTCCAGACTGCGGGTTGCAGTGGTCAGACCTGATGGTGTAGTGTCAACTATGAACTTCTACTTTTTGGAATTGTCGTCAGTGGACAGTACCTGATCTAGAGGCTAGATCTACATATATTACCAGTTGTTGTTTTTGAGATTGAAGGACTAGGTGATCCATTGAACTACTTATTATAGTTAAGGTAATATACTATGTGTTTCATAATTATATGAATGTTCTGTATCTAAGGAGACTAACTGGATCATTGTAGATTACATATTATTACATATTGATATTTCATACTATTATTATCAGTCATCATGAATCAGTCATTTGTAAATATATCACAAGAATAAATTTTATTGTTATTTACATCATACACTTAGTTTATTAGTTTATCTACAACTATATGTGTATGATGTGCTTGTCAGGCTGAACTTGAGCCAAAATATTATAAGTTCAGAAAATAATAACAATAATACAAATTGAAATAATATTTAATATTAATAAATATTTGCATTGGAAATATATAATAATAATTTGATAAATACAAGAATACAAGAACCTGACAATCCTATCACTTTCTCATTACGCTATGATCCTATCACTTTCTCAGTGCGCTATGATCCTATCACTTTCTCACTGCGCTATGATCCTATCACTTTCTCACTGCGCTATGATCCTAACACTTTCTCATTACGCTATGATCCTATTACTTTCTCACTACGCTATAATCCTATCACTTTCTCACTACGCTATGATCCTATCACTTTCTCACTGCGCTATGATCCTATCACTTTCTCATTGCGCTATGATCCTATCACTTTCTCATTACGCTATGATCCTATCACTTTCTCATTAAGCTATGATCCTATCACTTTCTCATTACGCTATGATCCTATCACTTTCTCACTGCGCTATGATCCTATCACTTTCTCAATGCGCTATGATCCTATCACTTTCTTTTTACTCTATGATCCTATCACTTTCTCAATGCGCTATGATCCTATCACTTTCTCACTGCGCTATGATCCTATCACTTTCTCATTACTCTATGATCCTATCACTTTCTCACTGCGCTATGATCCTATCACTTTCTCATTACTCTATGATCCTATCACTTTCTCAATGCAATATGATCCTATCACTTTCTCACTGCGTTATGATCCTATCACTTTCTCACTGCGCTTTGATCTTATTACTTTCTCAGTGCGCTATGATCCTATCACTTTCTCACTGCGCTATGATCCTATCACTTTCTCATTACGCTATGATCCTATCACTTTCTCACTGCGCTATGATCTTATTACTTTCTCAGTGCGCTATGATCCTATCACTTTCTCACTGCGCTATGATCCTATCACTTTCTCACTGCGCTATGATCCTATCACTTTCTCATTACGCTATGATCCTATCACTTTCTCACTGCGCTATGATCTTATTACTTTCTCAGTGCGCTATGATCTTATTACTTTCTCACTGCGCTATGATCCTATCACTTTCTCACTGCGCTATGATCTTATTACTTTCTCAGTGCGCTATGATCCTATCACTTTCTCACTGCGCTATGATCCTATCACTTTCTCATTACTCTATGATCCTATCACTTTCTCACTGCGCTATGATCCTATCACTTTCTCATTACTCTATGATCCTATCACTTTCTCAATGCGCTATGATCCTATCAATTTCTCAATGCTCTATGATCCTATCACTTTCTCATTGCGCTATGATCTTATTACTTTCTCAGTGCGCTATGATCCTATCACTTTCTCACTGCGCTATGATCCTATCACTTTCTCACTGCGCTATGATCCTATCACTTTCTCACTGCGCTATGATCCTATCACTTTCTCATTACGCTATGATCCTATCACTTTCTCTCTGCGCTATGATCCTATCACTTTCTCACTGCGCTATGATCCTATCACTTTCTCATTACGCTATGATCCTATCACTTTCTCAGTGCGCTATGATCCTATCACTTTCTCAATGCGCTATGATCCTATCACTTTCTCACTGCGCTATGATCCTATCACTTTCTCATTTCTCTATGATCCTATCACTTTCTCAGTGCGCTATGATCCTATCACTTTCTCACTGCGCTATGATCCTATCACTTTCTCACTGCGCTATGATCCTATCACTTTCTCATTACTCTATGATCCTATCACTTTCTCAATGCGCTATGATCCTATCACTTTCTCACTGCGCTATGATCCTATCAATTTCTCAATGCTCTATGATCCTATCACTTTCTCATTGCGCTATGATCCTATCACTTTCTCAATGCTCTATGATCCTATCACTTTCTCATTACTCTATGATCCTATCACTTTCTCAATGCGCTATGATCCTATCACTTTCTCATTGCGCTATGATCCTATCACTTTCTCACTACGCTATGATCCTATCACTTTCTCACTACGCTATGATCCTATCACTTTCTCACTACGCTATGATCCTATCACTTTCTCATTACGCTATGATCCTATCACTTTCTCACTACGCTATGATCCTATCACTTTCTCACTACGCTATGATCCTATCACTTTCTCACTACGCTATGATCCTATCACTTTCTCACTACGCTATGATCCTATCACTTTCTGATTACGCTATGATCCTATCACTTTCTCACTACGCTATGATCCTATCACTTTCTCACTACGCTATGATCCTATCACTTTCTCACTACGCTATGATCCTATCACTTTCTCACTGCGCTATAATCCTATCACTTTCTCATTGCGCTATGATCCTATCACTTTCTCACTACGCTATGATCCTATCACTTTCTCACTACGCTATGATCCTATCACTTTCTCATTGCGCTATGATCCTATCACTTTCTCACTACGCTATGATCCTATCACTTTCTCATTGCGCTATGATCCTATCACTTTCTCAATGCAACATGATCCTATCACTTTATCATTGCGCTATGATCCTATCACTTTCTCATTGCGCTATGATCCTATCACTTTCTCACTGCGCTATGATCCTATCACTTTCTCATTGCGCTATGATCCTATCACTTTCTCATTGCGCTATGATCCTATCACTTTCTCACTGCGCTATGATCCTATCACTTTCTCACTGCGCTATGATCCTATCACTTTCTCACAGCGCTATGATCCTATCACTTTCTCAGTGCGCTATGATCCTATCACTTTCTCAATGCGCTATGATCCTATCACTTTCTCACTGCGCTATGATCCTATCACTTTCTCACTGCGCTATGATCCTATCACTTTCTCATTACTCTATGATCCTATCACTTTCTCAATGCGCTATGATCCTATCACTTTCTCACTGCGCTATGATCCTATCAATTTCTCAATGCTCTATGATCCTATCACTTTCTCATTGCGCTATTATCCTATCACTTTCTCAATGCTCTATGATCCTATCACTTTCTCATTACTCTATGATCCTATCACTTTCTCAATGCGCTATGATCCTATCACTTTCTCATTGCGCTATGATCCTATCACTTTCTCATTGCGCTATGATCCTATCACTTTCTCATTGCGCTATGATCCTATCACTTTCTCACTGCGCTATGATCCTATCACTTTCTTATTGCGCTATAATCCTATCACTTTCTCATTGCGCTATGATCCTATCACTTTCTCACTACGCTATGATCCTATCACTTTCTCACTACGCTATGATCCTATCACTTTCTCACTACGCTATAATCCTATCACTTTCTCATTACGCTATGATCCTATCACTTTATCACTACGCTATGATCCTATCACTTTCTCACTACGCTATGATCCTATCACTTTCTCACTACGCTATGATCCTATCACTTTCTCACTACGCTATGATCCTATCACTTTCTCACTGCGCTATGATCCTATCACTTTCTCAATGCAACATGATCCTATCACTTTCTCATTGCGCTATGATCCAATCACTTTTTCATTGCGCTATGATCCTATCACTTTCTCACTGCGCTATGATCCTATCACTTTCTCATTGCGCTATGATCCTATCACTTTCTCACTGCGCTATGATCCTATCACTTTCTTACTACGCTATGATCCTATCACTTTCTCACTACGCTATGATCCTATCACTTTCTCACTACGCTATGATCCTATCACTTTCTCACTGCGCTATGATCCTATCACTTTCTCATTGCGCTATGACCCTATCACTTTCTCATTGCGCTATGATCCTATCACTTTCTCACTGCGCTATGATCCTATCACTTTCTCACTGCGCTATGATCCTATCACTTTCTCATTACGCTATGATCCTATCACTTTCTCAGTGCGCTATGATCCTATCACTTTCTCACTGCGCTATGATCCTATCACTTTCTCACTGCGCTATGATCCTATCACTTTCTCATTACGCTATGATCCTATCACTTTCTCACTACGCTATGATCCTATCACTTTCTCACTACGCTATGATCCTATCACTTTCTCACTGCGCTATGATCCTATCACTTTCTCATTGCGCTATGATGCTATCACTTTCTCATTACGCTATGATCCTATCACTTTCTAATTACGCTATGATCCTATCACTTTCTCATTACGCTATGATCCTATCACTTTTTCACTGCGCTATGACCCTATCACTTTCTCAATGCGCTATGATCCTATCACTTTCTCACTGCGCTATGATCCTATCACTTTCTCATTACGCTATGATCCTATCACTTGTCTCACTGCTCTATAATCCTATCACTTTCTCACTGCGCTATGATCCTATCAATTTCTCATTACTCTATGATCCTATCACTTTCTCAATGCGCTATGATCCTATCACTTTCTCATTACGCTATGATCCTATCACTTTCTCATTACGCTATGATCCTATCACTTTCTCAATGCGCTATGATCCTATCACTTTCTCACTGCGCTATGATCCTATCACATTCTCATTACGCTATGATCCTATCACTTTCTCATTACGCTATGATCCTATCACTTTCTCATTACGCTATGATCCTATCACTTTCTCACTGCGCTATGATCCTATCACTTTCTCATTACGCTATGATCCTATCACTTTCTCATTACGCTATGATCCTATCACTTTCTCACTACGCTATGATCCTATCACTTTCTCATTACGCTATGATCCTATCACTTTCTCACTACGCTATGATCCTATCACTTTCTCACTACGCTATGATAATATCACTTTCTCACTACGCTATGATCCTATCACTTTCTCACTACGCTATGATCCTATCACTTTCTCATTACGCTATGATCCTATCACTTTCTCACTACGCTATGATCCTATCACTTTCTCACTACGCTATGATCCTATCACTTTCTCACTACGCTATGATCCTATCACTTTCTCACTGCGCTATAATCCTATCACTTTCTCATTGCGCTATGATCCTATCACTTTCTCACTACGCTATGATCCTATCACTTTCTCACTACGCTATGATCCTATCACTTTCTCATTGCGCTATGATCCTATCACTTTCTCATTGCGCTATGATCCTATCACTTTCTCAATGCAACATGATCCTATCACTTTCTCATTGCGCTATGATCCTATCACTTTCTCATTGCGCTATGATCCTATCACTTTCTCACTGCGCTATGATCCTATCACTTTCTCATTGCGCTATGATCCTATCACTTTCTCACTACGCTATGATCCTATCACTTTCTCACTACGCTATGATCCTATCACTTTCTCACTGCGCTATGATCCTATCACTTTCTCATTGCGCTATGATCCTATCACTTTCTCATTGCGCTATGATCCTATCACTTTTTCACTGCGCTATGATCCTATCACTTTCTCACTGCGCTATGATCCTATCACTTTCTCATTACGCTATGATCCTATCACTTTCTCAGTGCGCTATGATCCTATCACTTTCTCACTGCGCTATGATCCTATCACTTTCTCACTGCGCTATGATCCTATCACTTTCTCATTACGCTATGATCCTATCACTTTCTCACTACGCTATGATCCTATCACTTTCTCACTGCGCTATGATCCTATCACTTTCTCATTACGCTATGATCCTATCACTTTCTCATTACGCTATGATCCTATCACTTTCTCATTACGCTTTGATCCTATCACTTTCTCATTACGCTATGATCCTATCACTTTCTCAATGCGCTATGATCCTATCACTTTCTCACTGCGCTATGATCCTATCACTTTCTCATTACGCTATGATCCTATCACTTGTCTCACTGCTCTATAATCCTATCACTTTCTCACTGCGCTATGATCCTATCACTTTCTCATTACTCTATGATCCTATCACTTTCTCAATGCGCTATGATCCTATCACTTTCTCATTACGCTATGATCCTATCACTTTCTCATTACGCTATGATCCTATCACTTTCTCAATGCGCTATGATCCTATCACTTTCTCACTGCGCTATGATCCTATCACATTCTCATTACGCTATGATCCTATCACTTTCTCATTACGCTATGATCCTATCACTTTCTCATTACGCTATGATCCTATCACTTTCTCACTGCGCTATGATCCTATCACTTTCTCATTACGCTATGATCCTATCACTTTCTCATTACGCTATGATCCTATCACTTTCTCACTGCGCTATGATCCTATCACTTTCTCAATGCGCTATGATCCTATCACTTTCTCACTGCGCTATGATCCTATCACTTTTTCATTACGCTATGATCCTATCACTTGTCTCACTGCTTTATAATCCTATCACTTTCTCACTGCGCTATGATCCTATCACTTTCTCATTACGCTATGATCCTATCACTTTCTCACTGCGCTATGATCCTATCACTTTCTCATTACGCTATGATCCTATCACTTGTCTCAATGCTCTATAATCCTATCACTTTCTCACTGCGCTATGATCCTATCACTTTCTCATTACTCTATGATCCTATCACTTTCTCAATGCGCTATGATCCTATCACTTTCTCAATGCGCTATGATCCTATCACTTTCTCAGTGCTCTATGATCCTATCACTTTCTCATTGCTCTATGATCCTATCACTTTCTCAATGCTCTATGATCCTATCACTTTCTCATTACTCTATGATCCTATCACTTTCTCAATGCGCTATGATCCTTTCACTTTCTCATTGCGCTATGATCCTATCACTTTCTCACTACGCTATGATCCTATCACTTTCTCACTGCGCTATGTTCCTATCACTTTCTCATTACGCTATGATCCTATCACTTGTCTCAATGCTCTATAATCCTATCACTTTCTCACTGCGCTATGATCCTATCACTTTCTCATTACTCTATGATCCTATCACTTTCTCAATGCGCTATGATCCTATCACTTTCTCACTACGCTATGATCCTATCACTTCTCTGGACCAGCTGGGAAAATAAGAAAGAAAGGGCTATCTGGGTGGATTTTACTGTAATTGGTTTTTTATAACATTTACAAAAAAAAAATAGGGGGGGGACTTCCTGAATTCGATCACGTGGCTCTCGCCTCCTCGCGCAGAAGTGCAAACCACTCAGCTAGTGAGGTACTGTACTAGAAAAGATTGTATAGTTATATAGTGTTTTTTTTATTTAAAGCGGCAACCTATAATGGGGTCTAATTCAGCTTATACAACCAATTCAGTCAAGTACAATTTCTTTCCCTTGTTCGAGATAACAAACAAAATAATTACCGATAGCTAATTAACTAGTCGTTTTTACTTTTAAATTGATTCTTGTGTTGTCGGGTAATAGAGATAATTGTGCACAATTTCAACTTGATCCAAGATTGGGAGTGAGAGAAATAACTTGTACAAACTTTTTGCCAGACAGACAGACAGACAGACATAGTGCGTTGATTTAAGCATTGTAAAAACAAGAAGTAAGTTGGCAACCCTATTTAGAGTAGCTTTCATTACTTCTGCCTCAAGTACCAACAGGCTTGGAACGGTACACTCTTTTATCTCCCCTAGATGCCAACTCTGAATTTGTTTCTTAGAGATTTAAGAACTGAACATTGCCAATTAAAACACGGCTCAAAATAAGAAACTTTAAAAAGTTAATTGAAATAAACACATTGTCATTTCTGTAGAATTTCAGACCCTCAAGCCCGGCCACGAATATTACAATGATTCGGACATGAAAAATACATTTCCAAACGTGTGCAGACGTAGAGCTCTACAACCAAACTCTTGTATTGACCCGTCTCCCGTTCTTGTTTTTGAAGGAACCAATCAGAGAAGTGTTGGAGCTATCCATGGGCAGTAGCCCCTATCCATGGGCAGTAGCCCCTATCCATGGGCAGTAGCCCCTATCCATGGGCAGTAGCCCCTATCCATTGGCACTTTCCGCTATCCATTCATCCAATTAATCATTCTGCGCGCACAACTGCAAATAGTTCTTGGGCCTGTGAGTCGCCAGGTAAGAATTTGGACCAGGGAATCTCAAACAATCAGAGATGAACGATTTTGTGTTAAAGATAAGCTAAGCTACACATCTTTAATAAGGAGATCTTATTACTCATGCCTTAAGTGGGAAGCGTGGTCGAAAGGCTAAGTACGCTTGAACTTGGCTTGGCTTTGCTACCTACGAAGAAGGCTCGAGGTTCGACACCCGACTCGTGCAGAGTTGTGTTTACTGAGCGCCTAAAGGCAGCACGGAAAAACCTTCTCCCATATACCCCTCACTGGTCCACAAATAAGCATGAAAGAAGCGCTATATAAAAGTTATAATTAATTCCCAATACTTCCTTTTGTTTTCATTGGTCAAGTATGAATAGTTTCAGATTCTACACACGTATGAATAGTTTCAGATTCTACACACGTATGAATAGTTTCAGATTCTACACACGTATGAATAGTTTCAGATTCTACACACGTATGAATAGTTTCAGATTCTACACACGTATGAATAGTTTCAGATTCTACACACGTATGAATAGTTTCAGATTCTACACACGTATGAATAGTTTCAGATTCTACACACGTATGAATAGTTTCAGATTCTACACACGTATGAATAGTTTCAGATTCTACACACACAAACTATTAGTAAATTTAAAAAAAAGATTGGGGTGGTGGGGGAGGGGGGGAGTGTAATGGTTGCGATTTTAAACTCGCCTTTCTTTAACTGATAAACTAAGTGCAGAGAAACATGGGATTCCCTGACTAGTACTTGTTGTTATGGAATAGAAGGGAACTCTGGTCTTGGGAGAAAGTGTCGTAACACAAGAGTTGAGCACAAAGATTGGAACAGAAAGTGTTAAAGATATTGCTACAGATATAGTGAGATATAATTAAGGAGGTCGATACAGATATTTTACAGATATAAGGCATATTACAAATGCATCTGTAGATTAATTCCTGCAGAGATTTCTGCATCTGTATTGATACAACTAATCGTTACATATATTGTTGTGAATATTGTTACAGAAATTATTTCTAGAAAAACAAGCTTGTCATTTTTTTTACTTTTCCTGGAACATTTGCGTTCACTCACGTCTTGGAGAGCACTCATATAACGGTTGCGCACGTATGTGTGTGAGTGTGTGAGAGAGAATGTGTGTGAGTATGTGTGATTTACTCACAGGTCTTTTAGCACTCCTGCATCCACTGCCTCTCTCTTCCTGCATCCATTGAGTCAGAGCGACAGACACAAAGGCTGACGTTCACTTAGGGGTGCCAGGGAGTAAACCAGGTGAAATGTTATCGTGCTGTTTTATCCGGTAAGGTGGGGCGGAGTGGCGCGTTATCGCAGCGCAGAAAATTTAAAGAGGTAACATATACCAAACTGTTTTCAATTCAGTAAAACTGGACCCTCTTCCCTCTCTCTCTCTCTCTCTCTCTCTCTCTCTCTCAAGTCCGTCCTAAGCTCATTCAGACCAATTAAGATGAACCGGAAAAAGCTACGTCCCAAAGCATATCACTTTACACTTCATGACACGAGTGGATACATGAAGGTCACGTGCCACAGTTCTGTTAGGCCCCACCTCCCTCCTAATTCCCCAGCACATCATGGATTCCATCCGCCTATGGAAGGCATACTTCTCCAACTCCAGAGGACACATTTCTCCACCTTTGGAGGACTTCTTTGGACAGACTTTTCTACTTCTGGAGGACACACTTATCCACACGTATCCACATCTGGAGGACACACTTTTCCACTCAACACAATGAATAGAAAAAAAAGAATGGTTTCAGACGCGAGTTTGCTCATTGTAGATCAAGGACAAATCAATGAATGATTTCATTTGAATAAACTTTTGAATGATTTCCTATCTAGAACATGACAAGTCAAACTAGTCGCTGTTGCCCGTGTTTATTCGCAAAAGTATAGCAAAGTCAATACATCGGAACTTAAAAGTCAATACACATGAACTTAAAAGTCAATACACATGAACTTAAAAGTCAATACACATGAACTTAAAAGTCAATACACATGAACTTAAAAGTCAATACATCGGAGCTTCAAGCTAATACACATGAAATTAAAAGTCAATCCATCTGAAATTACAGCCAATACATTGGAACTTACAGCAAATAAATCTGAAATTAAAGGTAATATTTCTGAACTTAAACCTTTTTTTCAAATATATATTAACATATGACTTCCCGGTGGTGACGAAAGTGTGTCTGTGTGTGTGGTTAACATCAGCTGTGTGTACTCCTTAACTAGCCTAGGAATATTCATGTCAAATTTCCTTCAGATAACGAACAAGACTCTACATACTGACATTACACTTTGCTTCAGAGTTTAGAAACAAAATAATTTTACTTACCTATATAAATCTTCTAAAATTTATGATTAAAAAAAAAGAGTAGGCCTAACGACTTATTGGGCAGATGAAAAAGTGTACAGGAGAGTAGTTAAGATAAATGTCGTCTATAGAGATCTAAGTTCATATTGGGGAAAAAAGATGGAAAGAAATGTTGATTCAGACTTAATTCAGAGTGTCTTAGGAATGTTCACACTGAGTGAGCCTACAAGTGAATGGTGCTGTTCTGACTTCAACAGACTTCTCAATTCTACAAGTGAATGGTGCTGTTCTGACTTCAACAGACTTCTCATTCTACAAGTGAATGGTACTGTTCTGACTTCAACAGACTTCTCAATTCTACAAGTGAATGGTGCTGTTCTGACTTCAACAGACTTCTCAATTCTACAAGTGGTGGTGTCCTAACTTTAAAAGACTTCAAAAATTGACATAATATTTTGTTTAGAGATTGCAAACTACAGCTGTACATTGAAAACATTGGTGTCACTCTTACAGTCTATACTCTATCTAGGAATCGTTTCTCTCTAGTCAAGAATGGAGAACGAGAATGGGAGGAGGAGTAACAGGGAATGCCGGGCAGGGGGGGGGTGACAACTGGATCGTCTGCCGAGGTAAAAAAAACTACTACGTTCCCCTTTCTGTCAGCATGTGTGTGTTGGTGTATGGCGTGAAGGGTAGAAGGCGGACGCAGTCCGATGAAGGTAGGCCTAATTCCTGTTTCCTCCAAAGAATTATTTGTAGTCCCCACTCGGATGTGACTTAGTACACTGAGGGAGGCGGCAGGGGAGAATACGACCGGTGAGGAAGGATGGTCGGTAAGGAAGGATGGCCGGTGAGGAAGGATGGTCGGTAAGGAAGGATGGTCGGTGAGACAGGATGGTCGGTGAGACAGGATGGTCGGTGAGACAGGATGGTCGGTGAGACAGGATGGTCGGTGAGACAGGATGGTCGGTGAGACAGGATGGCCGCTGAGACAGGATGGTCGGTGAGGAAGGATGGTCGGTAAGGAAGGATGGTCGGTGAGGAAGGATGGTCGGTGAGGAAGGATGGTCGGTAAGGAAGTATGGTCGGTGAGGAAGGATGGTCGCTGAGACAGGATGGTCGGTGAGGAAGAATGGTCGCTGAGACAGGATGGTCGGTGAGGAAGGATGGTCGGTGAGACAGGATGGTCGGTGAGGAAGGATGGTCGCTGAGACAGGATGGTCGTTGAGGAAGGATGGTCGGTGAGACAGGATGGTCGGTGAGGAAGGATGGTCGGTGAGACAGGATGGTCGGTGAGGAAGGATGGTCGGTGAGGAAGGATGGTCGGTGAGACAGGATGGTCGGTGAGACAGGATGGTCGGTGAGACAGGATGGTCGGAGAGGAAGGATGGTCGGTGAGGAAGGATGGTCGGTGAGGAAGGATGGTCGGTAAGGAAGGATGGTCGGTGAGACAGGATGGTCGGTGAGGAAGGATGGTCGGTGAGACAGGATGGTCGGTGAGGAAGGATGGTCGGTGAGGAAGGATGGTCGGTAAGGAAGGATGGTCGGTGAGACAGGATGGTCGGTGAGGAAGGATGGTCGGTGAGGAAGGATGGTCGGTGAGACAGGATGGTCGGTGAGACAGGATGGTCGGTGAGACAGGATGGTCGGTAAGGAAGGATGGTCGGTGAGACAGGATGGTCGGTGAGGAAGGATGGTCGGTGAGACAGGATGGTCGGTGAGGAAGGATGGTCGGTGAGGAAGGATGGTCGGTAAGGAAGGATGGTCGGTGAGGAAGGATGGTCGGTAAGGAAGGATGGTCGGTGAGACAGGATGGTCGGTGAGGAAGGATGGTCGGTGATGAAGGATGGTCGGTAAGGAAGGATGGTCGGTGAGGAAGGATGGTCGGTGAGGAAGGATGGTCGGTGAGACAGGATGGTCGGTGAGACAGGATGGTCGGTGAGACAGGATGGTCGGTGAGACAGGATGGTCGGTAAGGAAGGATGGTCGGTGAGACAGGATGGTCGGTGAGGAAGGATGGTCGGTGAGACAGGATGGTAGGTGAGACAGGATGGTCGGTGAGACAGGATGGTCGGTGAGACAGGATGGTCGGAGAGGAAGGATGGTCGGTGAGACAGGATGGTCGGTGAGGAAGGATGGTCGGTGAGACAGGATGGTCGGTGAGGAAGGATGGTCGGTGAGACAGGATGGTCAGTGAGGAAGGATGGTCGGTGAGGAAGGATGGTCGGTGAGACAGGATGGTCAGTGAGGAAGGATGGTCGGTGAGGAAGGATGGTCGGTAAGGAAGGATGGTCGGTGAGGAAGGATGGTCGGTAAGGAAGGATGGTCGGTGAGACAGGATGGTCGGTGAGGAAGGATGGTCGGTGATGAAGGATGGTCGGTAAGGAAGGATGGTCGGTGAGGAAGGATGGTCGGTGAGGAAGGATGGTCGGTGAGACAGGATGGTCGGTGAGACAGGATGGTCGGTGAGACAGGATGGTCGGTGAGACAGGATGGTCGGTAAGGAAGGATGGTCGGTGAGACAGGATGGTCGGTGAGGAAGGATGGTCGGTGAGACAGGATGGTAGGTGAGACAGGATGGTCGGTGAGACAGGATGGTCGGTGAGACAGGATGGTCGGAGAGGAAGGATGGTCGGTGAGACAGGATGGTCGGTGAGGAAGGATGGTCGGTGAGACAGGATGGTCGGTGAGGAAGGATGGTCGGTGAGACAGGATGGTCAGTGAGGAAGGATGGTCGGTGAGGAAGGATGGTCGGTAAGGAAGGATGGTCGGTGAGACAGGATGGTCGGTGAGGAAGGATGGTCGGTGAGACAGGATGGTCGGTGAGGAAGGATGGTCGGTGAGGAAGGATGGTCGGTAAGGAAGGATGGTCGGTGAGACAGGATGGTCGGTGAGGAAGGATGGTCGGTGAGACAGGATGGTCGGTGAGGAAGGATGGTCGGTGAGACAGGATGGTCGGTGAGGAAGGATGGTCAGTGAGGAAGGATGGTCGGTGAGACAGGATGGTCGGTGAGACAGGATGGTCGGTAAGGAAGGATGGTCGTTGAGACAGGATGGTCGGTGAGGAAGGATGGTCGGTAAGGAAGGATGGTCGTTGAGACAGGATGGTCGGTGAGGAAGGATGGTCGGTGAGACAGGATGGTCGGTGAGGAAGGATGGTCGGTGAGACAGGATGGTCGGTCAGGAAGGATGGTCGGTGAGGAAGGATGGTCGGTGAGACAGGATGGTCGGTAAAGAAGGATGGTCGTTGAGACAGGATGGTCGGTGAGGAAGGATGGTCGGTAAGGAAGGATGGTCGGTGAGGAAGGATGGTCGGTAAGGAAGGATGGTCGGTGAGACAGGATGGTCGGTGAGGAAGGATGGTCGGTGATGAAGGATGGTCGGTAAGGAAGGATGGTCGGTGAGGAAGGATGGTCGGTGAGACAGGATGGTCGGTGAGGAAGGATGGTCGGTGAGACAGGATGTCGGTGAGGAAGGATGGTCGGTGAGGAAGGATGGTCGGTGAGGAAGGATGGTCGGTGAGACAGGATGGTCGATGAAGAAGGATGGTCGGTGAGACAGGATGGTCGGTGAGGAAGGATGGTCGGTGAGGCAGGATGGTCGGTGAGGAAGGATGGTCGGTGAGACAGGATGGTCGGTAAGGAAGGATGGTCGGTGAGGAAGGATGGTCGGTAAGGAAGGATGGTCAGTGAGGAAGGATGGTCGGTGAAGAAGGATGGCCGCTGAGACAGGATGGCTTTTGTTCTGTTACAGGGATTTACATTCCAGAATCAGTCCGACATTTTTTTTTATGGCTGGAGGAGGCAGAACTCAACCTTTACAGTTCTGGCAGAAATCTATAATTAAATCTAAATCTATAGAAGATGTGGATACAGACCACCTTGTGGTAACTAGACGTCCGGTAAAAGGAGGATAGGTCCCTTTTTTTGGTTCCATGTCCTCTGTCTGGCCGGCCTTGACCTAAAGTGTGGAAAATGTCCAGCATTTACTCTTATTGTCATTGTCATTGACTAATTTTCACCAATCGCATTCGTCCCTTCATGTCAACTGTCAACACACACACACACACTCACTAATAAAGAGCGTGAAAAGTTTAAAAGTTCCTTGAGAATATACTTCATCAGCATTCCTAGAGTTAGGCTTGTTAGAGTTAGGCTTGTTAGAGTTAGGCTTGTTAGAATTAGGCTTGTTAGAGTTAGGCTTGTTAGAGTTAGGCTTGTTAGAGTTAGGCTTGTTAGAGTTAGGCTTGTTAGAGTTAGGCTTGTTTCCATAGAAAACTGTTATTTAGAACTTGTTCAAGTATGCGATTTAGGCTGATTTTTAAACTAAAGTTAAAAGATCGTGTCGTCTGATCAATGCACTGGGAACAAAATATAGATATATTCCCTGCAATAAGTTACTGAGAGAAATAGTCCCTCCAATAAGTTACTGTGAGAAATAGTCCCTCCAATAAGTTACTGTGAGAAATAGTCCCTCCAATAAGTTACTGAGAGAAATAGTCCCTCCAATAAGTTACTGAGAGAAATAGTCCCTCCAATAAGTAACTGTGAGAAATAGTCCCTCCAATAAGTTACTGAGAGAAATAGTCCCTCCAATAAGTAACAGTGAGAAATAGTCCCTCCAATAAGTTACTGTGAGAAATAGTCCCTCCAATAAGTTACTGTGAGAAATAGTCCCTCCAATAAGTTACTGAGAGAAATAGTACCTCCAATAAGTTACTGAGAGAAATAGTCCCTCCAATAAGTTACTGTGAGAAATAGTCCCTCCAATAAGTTACTGAGAGAAATAGTCCCTCCAATAAGTTACTGAGAGAAATAGTACCTCCAATAAGTTACTGAGATAAATAGTCCCTCCAATAAGTTACTGTGAGAAATAGTCCCTCCAATAAGTTACTGTGAGAAATAGTCCCTCCAATAAGTTAATGTGAGAAATAGTCCCTCCAATAAGTTACTGAGAGAAATAGTACCTCCAATAAGTTACTGAGAGAAATAGTCCCTCCAATAAGTTACTGTGAGAAATAGTCCCTCCAATAAGTTACTGAGAGAAATAGTCCCTCCAATAAGTAACAGTGAGAAATAGTCCCTCCAATAAGTTACTGTGAGAAATAGTCACTCCAATAAGTTACTGTGAGAAATAGTCCCTCCAATAAGTTACTGTGAGAAATAGTCCCCCCAATAAGTTACTGTGAGAAATAGTACCTCCAATAAGTTACTGTGAAAAATAGTCCCTCCAATAAGTTACTGTGAGAAATAGTCCCTCCAATAAGTTACTGAGAGAAATAGTCCCTCCAATAAGTAACTGTGAGAAATAGTCCCTCCAATAAGTTACTGTGAGAAATAGTCCCTCCAATAAGTTACTGTGAGAAATAGTCCCTCCAATAAGTTACTGTGAGAAATAGTCCCTCCAATAAGTTACTGTGAGAAATAGTCCCTCCAATAAGTTACTGTGAGAAATAGTCCCTCCAATAAGTTACTGTGAGAAATAGTCCCTCCAATAAGTTACTGTGAGAAATAGTCCCTCCAATAAGTTACTGTGAGAAATAGTCCCTCCAATAAGTTACTGTGAGAAATAGTCCCTCCAATAAGTTACTGTGAGAAATAGTACCTCCAATAAGTTACTGTGAGAAATAGTACCTCCAATAAGTTACTGTGAGAAATAGTCCCTCCAATAAGTTACTGTGAGAAATAGTACCTCCAATAAGTTACTGTGAGAAATAGTCCCTCCAATAAGTTACTGTGAGAAATAGTCCCTCCAATAAGTTACTGTGAGAAATAGTCCCTCCAATAAGTTACTGTGAGAAATAGTACCTCCAATAAGTTACTGTGAGAAATAGTACCTCCAATAAGTTACTGTGAGAAATAGTCCCTCCAATAAGTTACTGTGAGAAATAGTACCTCCAATAAGTTACTGTGAGAAATAGTCCCTCCAATAAGTTACTGTGAGAAATAGTCCCTCCAATAAGTTACTGAGAGAAATAGTACCTCCAATAAGTTACTGTGAGAAATAGTACCTCCAATAAGTTACTGTGAGAAATAGTACCTCCAATAAGTTACTGTGAGAAATAGTCCCTCCAATAAGTTACTGTGAGAAATAGTACCTCCAATAAGTTACTGTGAGAAATAGTCCCTCCAATAAGTTACTGTGAGAAATAGTCCCTCCAATAAGTTACTGAGAGAAATAGTCCCTCCAATAAGTAACAGAGAGAAATAGTCCCGCTAATAAGTTACTGTGAGAAATAGTACCTCCAATAAGTTACTGTGAGAAATAGTACCTCCAATAAGTTACTGTGAGAAATAGTCCCTCCAATAAGTTACTGTGAGAAATAGTCCCTCCAATAAGTTACTGAGAGAAATAGTCCCTCCAATAAGTTACTGTGAGAAATAGTACCTCCAATAAGTTACTGAGAGAAAAAGGTCCCTCCAATAAGTTACTGTGAGAAATAGTCCCTCCAATAAGTTACTGTGAGAAATAGTCCCTCCAATAAGTTACTGTGAGAAATAGTACCTCCAATAAGTTACTGTGAGAAATAGTACCTCCAATAAGTTACTGAGAGAAATAGTACCTCCAATAAGTTGTTGATAGAAATAGTCCCTCCAATAAGTAACAGAGAGAAATAGTCCCTCCAATAAGTAACAGAGAGAAATAGTCCCTCCAATTGGTTACAGAGAGAAATAGTCCCTCCAATAAGTAACAGAGAGAAATAGTCCCGCCAATAAGTTACTGTGAGAAATAGTACCTCCAATAAGTTACTGTGAGAAATAGTACCTCCAATAAGTTACTGTGAGAAATAGTCCCTCCAATAAGTTACTGTGAGAAATAGTCCCTCCAATAAGTTACTGAGAGAAATAGTCCCTCCAATAAGTTACTGTGAGAAATAGTACCTCCAATAAGTTACTGAGAGAAATAGTCCCGCCAATAAGTTACTGAGAGAAATAGTCCCTCCAATAAGTTACTGTGAGAAATAGTCCCTCCAATAAGTTACTGAGAGAAATAGTCCCGCCAATAAGTTACTGTGAGAAATAGTACCTCCAATAAGTTACTGAGAGAAATAGTCCCGCCAATAAGTTACTGAGAGAAATAGTCCCGCCAATAAGTTACTGAGAGAAATAGTCCCGCCAATAAGTTACTGAAAGAAATAGTCCCGCCAATAAGTTACTGTGAGAAATAGTCCCTCCAATAAGTTACTGAGAGAAATAGTCCCTCCAATAAGTTACTGAGAGAAATAGTCCCTCCAATAAGTTACTGTGAGAAATAGTCCCTCCAATAAGTTACTGAGAGAAATAGTACCTCCAATAAGTTACTGTGAGAAATAGTCCCTCCAATAAGTTACTGAGAGAAATAGTCCCGCCAATAAGTTACTGTGAGAAATAGTACCTCCAATAAGTTACTGAGAGAAATAGTCCCTCCAATAAGTTACTGTGAGAAATAGTCCCTCCAATAAGTTACTGTGAGAAATAGTCCCTCCAATAAGTTACTGTGAGAAATAGTACCTCCAATAAGTAACAGAGAGAAATAGTCCGTCCAATTGGTTACAGAGAGAAATAGTCCCTCCAATAAGTAACAGAGAGAAATAGTCCCGCCAATAAGTAACAGAGAGAAATAGTCCCTCCAATTGGTTACAGAGAGAAATTGTCCCGCCAATAAGTTACTGAGAGAAATGGTCCCGCCAATAAGTTACTGAGAGAAATAGTCCCTCCAATAAGTTACTGAGAGATATTCGTTCTCAGAAAGTGTCACCTGAAGAAACCTGTGACATGGAGTTTCTCCATTAAACTTCACATACAAATTGCATCGAGAAATAAGAAACTATGAAAAAGTTTGACGGCCTTGAATTTACTGACGTCATCTACTGGGACTTGGACAGTCGCTTACATCTTTGGTAGTAATTGTTTGAGCTCAGTTCTTATTAGATAGCTTGTTATATCTCTGCTTGTGTTGACTTTCTAATGTATCTTACACTCAATGCCGTTATCACTACATCAAGTCATTGTCTAACGTCTAGACACATTCATGTCCACAACCGTGTCAACTTTTAGTTTGTAATTCTACTGTATACAAGAGAATTGGCTGTACACCCACTCGGTTACTATGACATGAGACTATCCTGACATTGGACAGATGCGAATTATTCCAACCAGATTATCAAGCGTGTGGACTGATGACGTCACCTGCGCCATTGTGTCCGTATGTCCAGATGAAAGCTAATCAATTATTCATTTATAGGTCACACTGATCAGAGCTGGTCACTTGACCCGTGAGGTGTTCAAGTGGACACAAGTGACTCACTTGAAACTTATGTTCCGAGAGCTGTCTATTGACATGACAAGTACATTAGTTCCGCATCTAAGTGTCATGTCTGACTGATGACAGCAAAGAAGTTGTCTCCCTTGTCCTGTGCCTACTAAACCTAAAGAGTCTGGGATATTTGGTTCCACTTTACTCCAAAAGGGAATAGCATTTTTGTTTTGTGTGGTCTGTCCGTCCGCCCGTCCCGTTTAGATCTCAAAATCTAGAAAACGTATTGACAATTCGCTCTAGTGATATTCTAAATCTTTTAAAGTTCTGGTGCAACGTCTGAAAAATTTAATTTTTAGAATTAACTATGCAAGTATTTTTTTTTTTCATAAAAAACACATAATTTGTACAATTATTCACTGTTATTAGTAAAATAAAAATACTAAGACTATTTAGTAAGAGAAGCGATTAATAAGCATATTGGGTTTTACTTTTTTACACATTTATGCAAACAATTTCAGATTTTTTTTCAAAAAAAATGTTTTCAAAAATATTTTTTTTTACTAAATTAAATATGTTCTATCATTAATAAAATTTTAAACAAAATATTTACTTAAAAAAAAGGGGGAAAATCTATTTAGTATGTATGTTATTCTATTATAATTTAAAGCAATTAATTATTATTATTTCATTATTTCACGTACAAAGCAATGCCCACATATTCCACATGGCACAGAAGTAAAGGGAAAAGTTTCTTAGTTGAGGCTATGAATGAGAGATCAGTTAGGTCAGCTTCACATTGAACTATATCTTCATGGCCAGCTTCACATTGAACTATATCTTCATGGCCAGCTTCACATTGAACTATATCTTCATGGCCAGCTTCACATTGAACTATATCTTCATGGCCAGCTTCACATTGAACTATATCTTCATGGTCAGCTTAACATTGAACTATATCTTCATGGCCAGCTTCACATTGAACTATATCTTCATGGTCAGCTTCACATTGAACTATATCTTCATGGTCAGCTTCACATTGAACTATATCTTCATGGCCAGCTTCACATTGAACTATATCTTCATGGCCAGCTTCACATTTAACTATATCTTCATGGTCAGCTTCACATTGAACTATATCTTCATGGCCAGCTTCACATTGAACTATATCTTCATGGCCAGGTTCACATTGAACTATATCTTCATGGCCAGCTTCACAATGAACTATATCTTCATGGCCAGGTTCACATTGAACTATATCTTCATGGCCAGCTTCACATTGAACTATATCTTCATGGTCAGCTTCACATTGAACTATATCTTCATGGCCAGCTTCACATTGAACTATATCTTCATGGTCAGTTTCACATTGAACTATATCTTCATGGCCAGCTTCACATTGAACTATATCTTCATGGCCAGCTTCACATTGAACTATATCTTCATGGCCAGCTTCACATTGAACTATATCTTCATGGCCAGCTTCACATTGAAATATATCTTCATGGCCAGCTTCACATTGAACTATATCTTCATGGCCAGCTTCACATTGAACTATATCTTCATGGCCAGGTTCACATTGAACTATATCTTCATGGCCAACTTCACATTGAACTATATCTTCATGGCCAGCTTCACATTGAACTATATCTTCATGGCAAGCTTCACATTGAACTATATCTTCATGGTCAGCTTCACATTGAACTATATCTTCATGGTCAGCTTCACATTGAACTATATCTTCATGGCCAGGTTCACATTGAACTATATCTTCATGGCCAGGTTCACATTGAACTATATCTTCATGGTCAGCTTCACATTGAACTATATATTCATGGTCAGCTTCACATTGAACTATATCTTCATGGTCAGCTTCACATTGAACTATATCTTCATGGCCAGCTTCACATTGAACTATATCTTCATGGTCAGTTTCACATTGAACTATATCTTCATGGCCAGCTTCACATTGAACTATATCTTCATGGCCAGCTTCACATTGAACTATATCTTCATGGCCAGCTTCACATTGAACTATATCTTCATGGCCAGCTTCACATTGAACTATATCTACATGGCCAGCTTCACATTGAACTATATCTTCATGGCCAGCTTCACATTGAACTATATCTTCATGGCCAGGTTCACATTGAACTATATCTTCATGGCCAACTTCACATTGAACTATATCTTCATGGCCAGCTTCACATTGAACTATATCTTCATGGCCAGGTTCACATTGAACTATATCTTCATGGCCAGCTTCACATTGAACTATATCTTCATGGCCAGGTTCACATTGAACTATATCTTCATGGCCAACTTCACATTGAACTATATCTTCATGGCCAGCTTCACATTGAACTATATCTTCATGGCCAGGTTCACATTGATATATATCTTCATGGCCAGGTTCACATTGAACTATATATATCTTCATGGCCAGGTTCACATTGAACTATATCTTCATGGCCAGGTTCACATTGAACTATATCTTCATGGCCAGCTTCACATTGAACTATATCTTCATGGCCAGGTTCACATTGAACTATATCTTCATGGCCAGCTTCACATTGAACTATATCTTCATGGCCAGGTTCACATTGAAATATATCTTCATGGCCAGCTTCACATTGAACTATATATATCTTCATGGCCAGGTTAACATTGAACTATATCTTCATGGCCAGCTTCACATTGAACTATTTCTTCATGGCCAGGTTCACATTGAACTATTTCTTCATGGCCAGGTTTACATTGAACTATATCTTCGTGGCCAGGTTCACATTGAACTATATCTTCATAACTCTCGGTTCATTGAATACATATGAATATTAACAATGTAATAATGATAACAAAATAAATCTCCGTATCCTGTGGTATCAAGTCGTTAGTCAAACTAACAATACAACAGTATCGGCAACACTTTCGACATGAGCACGTCTTTTCTTTTTTTGTATCGACGGAGATAGGGTTGTAGTTGTTGATAGGGTTGTAGTTGTTGATAGGGTTGTAGTTGTTGATAGTTTGTAGTTCATAGTTTCTGATATTCTTTCTGAAAATATTGAAACCGCCTTTTTCCTGCCTGAACGGACCACTTCGCGGGCAGATTTTGAGTTTGTCCCCACACAAACTGTAACCTTCTTATAATATAATGCTATGACACAGAACTTGAACTGCGCGAAGCTTTGGCTCTCTTGGGGAAAAAAAACGCTTAAGATGTCAATTTTTCATTTAGATTTAGCTAACAAAAAAGAATGTTCGTCTTTCAAAGTGCCTTTGGAATGTGAGTAGCATTGTTTGTATGTGGAGGTACTATGAGCAGCATTGTTTGTATGTGGAGGTACTATGAGCTACGAACTGCAGATGTATATCACTAAATAAAAGCTGTTGGATGGAACCAGAGAATGTTGAGACATTGGACTGCTTCATTATCTAGTGCAGTGCTGCGCAGTCTTTCAATAACACATTTAGTCTCAGTGAGGATTTGAATTCAAAGCTTCTCTGTAGACCATTTGTTATTGTCTTTGGGTTTCTTTGCAGCTCGGGTCTGTCTAATTAGGGTATGAAAAGAAACCTTTGGTTATAGCGACATTTATTGCCTGTCCATTTGAAGTGTACGTCTCAAAGGTAAAGTATCCTATGTCCAATGTATGTTACGTAACAGACTTAGACCGAGAGAGAGAGAGAGAGCTCTTTTGTTTCCAAGGGACGTAATCATATCAAAGATCGTCTAGGCATGAAATTAGTGTGACGTCATGAAACAACCAGCCAAGCAGATACAAACCTGAGCCCAGAAACACGCGCTAATGCGTAGTGACGTTGTCTGAATCACGTTCTGTGGATTGATGTTACATCATTACATCCAGATGCCATTGTTGATTGTAATTGAAGCCGCTTACTAGTACGAACAAAAGCTAGGATATCAATTTCAAATTCCGATATGTTGATCCGAGCAATATGAACAATAATAATAATAATAATGGTATTAGTAATAATGGTATTAATAATAATAATAATAATAATTAATAGTAGTAATCTTAATTATCCATGAGATAATTTATCTTACAATTTGTAAAGGTAAAATTTCAAACTCCTTGCCCAGAGTTGTTTTTTTAATCTTTACAGCCTTCTTACGAATGTTTCTCTGGAACAGCTTTCCAAATGGAGTTTGTTTGCACTCAATTTAGAGTTAGTAATTACATCTAGAAATATTCGATGGATACTAGTGAACAAATAGATGCTATCTTACTAGATTTTTGCAAGGCTTTTGACAAAGTTCAACACCATCGTTTGCTTAAAAAACTAAAATATTTCGGCATTAATGGTCCATTGCATCAGTGGATTAAGAAACTGGAACAGACGCAAAAGAGCAGTGAGATTCATAACAAACGAATATTTACATTTGACTAGAGAGTAACACCTTTAGTAAAATCACTAAATTTAGAAAGTTTTCAGGATAGAAGACTTAAAAGTAAAGTAGCAATTATACATAAAACACTGAACCATAATCTTCAAATACAAAAACAAAATTTAATAAAATACTCTGAAAGACACAAAGATAAAGGCACATTCCTCGTCCCATATGCTAGGACAAATCTGTACAAATGCTCTTTCTTCCCTAGTGCTATTATAGCATGGAATGGGTTGCCTGAGCCAGCCAGGAAAACCTGTGACTTGGCGGAGTTTAGGTCATTGGTTAATATGCATGACTAAATGCATGACGCGTAGGACGTAATCATCTTCTTTTTTGAAGTAACGTCTGTATCATATGCGATAATATAAGATGGTACCTGCTACATTAATTCCTATAAGCAGTGATATTCTCCCATAAACCTATTGGCGGTGAACAGAGAAACAAGCTTCATAACTCCTAGAGAGGGACAAATAATTCTTTTTAAGGTTGACAAAACAGATTTGGTACTTGGGTTATTTTGTCTTAATATAGTTGTTTTAATAAACAGTTTTGTTTGTATACAAGGAGTAAAAACAGTTTTGTTTGTATAAATTAAGTTGTATTTTCAACGGAAGTGTTTGTAAAAACAACACAATCACCTCTCCACGCTAAAGCTTGACACAAGACTAGCGACTGACTAGAGCTTAGATTTATGTGTACTCAACGATGTGTGAAACTATTAACTCGGGACCTTCTTAAGACAACTTGGCATTCAGTTCCCTGACAGAATGAGGCCGTGGCCAGGTATCAAATGTTTCTAGTGTCATCGTACCTGTGACTGCTAGGAAGGAACTAGGCTAATGTTAGGGCTCTCTTGAAACGACACACTATATCCCGCCGTGTCCTTCTTTGGGAGTGACCTAGACACATGAAAAACATTACCTTTGGTAGAAATGTATGATACTCCACAAGTATTATAATCAAATAACATGACTACAGTAGCAGAATCTAACGTCATGACTACAGTAATATAATCAATCAGCATGACTACAGTAACATAATAGGCATGGTTACAGTAACATAATCAAACGGCTTGATTACAGTAACATAATCGGCATGATTACTGTAACATAAACAAACGGCATGATTACAGTAGCTTAATCCATCGGCATGATTACAGTAGCTTAATCAAACGGCATGATTACAGTAGCTTAATCAAACGGCATGATTACAGTAGCTTAATCAAACGGCATGATGAGAGATACATAATAAATAGGCATGACTATAGTAATATTCAAACATAAGAAAACATATTTTAGAGACGTCCCTTACACAAGTTAGAAATATTCTCGTTCTTATGTTTTAGCTACAGTAACTGTCCTAGTACCAGTGCTGGTTCATCCAATGTATTAATTTGTGAACAAGACGAGTTGATTTTCCCTGTAGTCTAAATACAATTCATAGTCTAGAATTCTGACTACGATTGTTTTATTGATGCAAGATTACAGACACCTTTATTTATACTTAATCATGACTGTTACGAGCAGACGAGACTCTTAATTAAACATCAAAAGACTTATATATAGTAGATGATGAATCTTGAGAAACCATTAATGATATATCAACGATAACCTCGTTTGAATTAGCTCCATTTTTTGATGCCTCCTCCAACACGTATTCGCACCATTCCACATTCACGCTACGCTGCGTATCTAACTCCCCCCCCCCCTTGTTCGACAAGTTCGATGAATAGGGAACGTCTATCAGCCCATTTCCCAACAAATTAGTTAACACTTTGAAATTCTAACTTCTCAACAACATGTGCTAAGCAACACAAGACTCCTAACAATGTACATATTAATTATCCCAACACATCTATATTCTTCTCTAATGTCTATACAAAACACCATTCACACTGTGCTGCGTACGTAACAACGACCTACATGTCAACAATCAAGTCTAGTTGGATAGTCATACTTATCGCATAGAAAGAATCATTTTAATTAGTCCCAACTAAATGACTGCTACCATGTCGTGGCACAAAGTATCAGAAATCAAACTTCACCCCCCCCCCCGGTATGTCAAAACAAATGGCTATTGCGAATATTTGGCGCCATCTTAGCAACTATTCCAACAGAGATGTATTTTTGAAACAGTTGTTACATGAAAATGTGCAGAAATGAATTGTGAAGAAGATGTGCATGTGAAGAATAGAAAGAAGAAAAGAAAAGAAACAAACATGGTTGGTGTCTAGAGATAACAGAAGAAGAAACGTCTCTCTGTTCCACAGATTTGCAGCTTGGACTCAACTTCTATCAGCATCAACAAGAATTCCATTCAGACATCCCGTCACGTCTCGGGGCATTGAACAAACTGGCACACTGTAGTGCTGGGTATTTTTAGCTACAAACAGAAGGTAGACACCAGATTAGTATGGATGGATACCCAGAGATATGGTGTAAAACCCAAAACTAGTCCCACTGATACATTCTTTCAATATAGTTGTTGGATGAGTCTCAAACTTTTGTACGTAATGTATTGTTTTTTTTTTAAATAGACACAACTTCTGGTATAGCTTACATTTGTGACTAGGTGGTGTGACTAGGTGGTGTGACTAGGTGGTGTGACTAGGTTGTGTGACTAGGTGGTGTGACTAGGTTGTGTGACTAGGTTGTGTGACTAGGTTTAGAAACTTTTGTACGTAATGTATTTTTCTAAAACAGACACAACTTCTGGTATAGCTTACATCTGTGACTAGGTTGTGTGACTAGGTTGTGTAACTAGGTTGTTTGACTAGTTGGTGTGACTAGGTGGTGTGACTAGGTTGTGTGACTAGGTTGTGTGACTAGGTTTATAAACTTTTGTACTTAATGTATTTTTTAAAACAGACACAACTTCTGGTATAGCTTACATCTGTGACTAGGTTGTGTGACTAGGTGGTGTGACTAGGTTGTGTGACTAGGTGGTGTGACTAGGTTGTGTGACTAATTTATGCTACTAGGTTGTGTGAATAGGTTATGCGACTATGTTGTGTGACTAGGTTATGTGACTAGGTTGTGTAGGTTATGCGACTAGGTTGTGCGAGTAGGTTGTGTGACTAGGTTGTGTGACTCGGTTGTGTGACTAGGCTGAGAACACTTGTGACAACATTTGTGTTTGTTAAAGCCGCCATTAGTTTTGTTTTTTAAATTAAAATGAAAAACAAACAAACTTAGAGATAGAAATAGAAATAGAATTAGAAAGAGATAGAAATAGAAATAAAGAGAGAATTAGGGATAGAAATAGAAATAGAGATAGAAATAGAAAGATATAGAAATAGAGATAGAAATAGAGATAGAAATAGAGATAGAAATAGAGATAGAAGTAGAGGTAGAAATAGAAATAGTGATAGAAATAAAAATAGAGATAGAAATAGAAAAATAGAAATAGAAATAAAGAATAAGAAATAAAGAATAAGAAATAGAGATAGAAATAGAGATAGAAATAGAGATAGAAATAGAAATAGAGAAATAGAAATAGAGAAATAGAAATAGAAATAGAGAAAAAGAGAAATAGAAATAGAGAAATAGAAATAGAGAAATAGAAATAGAGAAATAGAGATAGAAATAGAGATAGAAATAAAAATAAAGATAGAAATAGAAATAGAGATAGAAATAGAGATAGAAATAGAGATAGAAATAGAGATAGAAATAGAAATAGAGAAATAGAAATAGAGAAATAGAAATAGAGAAATAGAAATAGAGAAATAGAAATAGAGAAATAGAAATAGAGAAATAGAAATAGAGAAATAGAAATAGAGAAATAGAAATAGAGAAATAGAAATAGAGAAATAGAAAAAGAAAAATAGAGAAATAGAGATAGAAATAGAGATAGAAATAGAGATAGAAATAGAGATAGAAATAGAGATAGAAATAGAGATAGAAATAGAAATAGAGATATAAATAGAGATAGAGAGAGAAAGAGAAATAGAAAAAGAAATAGAAATAGAGATAGAAATATAAATAGAGATAAAAATATAAATAGAGATAGAAATAGAAATAGCGATAGAAATAGAAAAAGAGAAATAGAAATAAAGAAATAGAAATAGAGATATAGATAGAAATAGAGATAGAAATAGAGATGGAAATAGAAATAGAGAAATAGAAATAGAGAAATAGAAATAGAGAAATAGAAATAGAGAAATAGAAATAGAGAAATAGAAATAGAGAAATAGAAAAAGAAAAATAGAGAAATAGAGATAGAAATAGAGATAGAAATAGAGATAGAAATAGAGATAGAAATAGAGATAGAAATAGAGATAGAAATAGAAATAGAGATAGAAAAAGAGATAGAGAGAGAAAGAGAAATAGAAAAAGAAATAGAAATAGAGATAGAAATATAAATAGCGATAGAAATAGTTAAAGTATTTGAGCATTCCACTTCTGGGTTTTGAGTAAATATAACAAAAAATGTTGATCATACCACTCTAGGAGTATACTTTATTGATAAAGAATGATAATGACATGAATACAATGATATGCAAATAGATTTTCAACAATTTAGGTCAACTTCCAATGAAACTAAAGAAATGATTTGGTGAAAGTAGCAATGAAACATCCAAAACTTCTGAAACCTTGTTTGTATTAGTTAACAGGCATGTCAATGGAAACAGATTAATGTTCGAGACGTCTGCAAATAAATGGAACATATAGTAGGGGGTATGTCCTGTGAGTTTTGCAAGGTAAAGACAGTGAATATGCAGACCACATAATACTCTTATCAACTGTTGGCATTACTTCCCAAAGTGCATGATTGTGTTCCTCCAGCACCAGTCTAATGTTAAAAGTGAAAACACCACGTCTGTTGAAGTAGACCTACCATTTGGAAAGGTATTGAACCCTAGCCAATGACCATTGTATTACACTGGGCTACATTGTACCACACTCTTCTGAGATTTCTAGATTATTAATGACTGATGTGACCCTTACTAATTCTAGTCGCCCTTTGGTCTCTCCTACTCTTCTGATCTTCGCTCCATCAACTGAGTCTCGTATGAGTTGTCCTGGTCTGTGGACAGTTTTGAATGACCAATCAACACTTTAGTACACACCACAGACACACACACACATACACTTATCTACTGAGGGAAACAATGACCATATTTACCAATCAAAAATTTAGTACACACCACAGACACAGACACAGACACACACATACACATACACTTATAAACTGAGGGAAACAAGCACAGGAAAGACTAACAATGTTACTTGAAAAGTTTATTCTAAAGCATAGAACTAAAGACAAAACAAATGTTTTTATAGAAAAGTAGGCTTCAAGTAGAAATGTTTATATAGAAGTGTAGGCTTCAAGTAGAAATGTTTATATAGAAGTGTAGGGTTCAAGTAGAAATGTTTATATAGAAGTGTAGGGTTCAAGTAGAAATGTTTATATAGAAGTGTAGGGTTCGAGAAGAAATGTTTATACAGAAGTGTAGGGTTTAAGTAGAAATGTTTATATAGAAGTGTAGGGTTCAAGTAGAAATGTTTATATAGAAGTGTAGGGTTTAAGAAGAAATGTTTATATAGAAGTGTAGGGTTTAAGAAGAAATGTTTATATAGAAGTGTAGGGTTTAAGAAGAAATGTTTATATAGAAGTGTAGGGTTTAAGAAGAAATGTTTATATAGAAGTGTAGGGTTTAAGAAGAAATGTTTATATAGAAGTGTAGGGTTTAAGAAGAAATGTTTATATAGAAGTGTAGGGTTTAAGAAGAAATGTTTATATAGAAGTGTAGGGTTCAAGAAGAAATATTTTTGTGACGTTACAGGCAAATAAAATGTAAAAAAAAAAGGAAATCTCAGGGACTAAATAAATGAGGCGGCTATGTCTGCGACAGAAACAAGATGTCACTGTGACAAATGGATATCTACATGTTAACAGACACACACACATGTGTGCGCACACACTCGCACTGCAAACACACCTACACTGCTTTTTGTCATGGTTCAAGTTGTTGTTTTTTAATTCTTTAAGACTTACTAAAACTACGTGACTGTAGACTTCATCACACACACACACATAGACACATCTACAGCCTCACAGATCTAGTCTCCACCTAAAGGAGAACAAAAGTTGGTCTGAACTCTGAAACCTATAGAGCGTACAATGGAGACATCAGACTTCAGTTTTCTTCAAGGCAACTTTAAAATAAAGAATCACTAGAAGATACTTAAAAAATTGCGTATCTAGGAATTTGGCGGCAAGGGGGGGGGGGGGAGCTTGACCTCTTTACGGGCCCCTACATTTTGACATTCGACGCCCGGGGGGGGGGGGTACTTGACCTCTTTATAGGCTCCTGCATTTCGACATTCGACATCATGACATGAGATAATGGAGTAATATTTCATGTAAAAACAAATTTCGAACACTCATTTGGGGGTCCTCCTCAAGTAGGAGCCCGGGAGATTTTCAAATTTGGAGCCACGTCCCCACCCTAGCTACGCCACTGTACTTCAAGTAAAAAACTTTCACATCACGACTCCTTGAAAAAGAGGTTCTATTTATATTTCATTGGACTGCGGTAGTGAGCATTGCTATGAAAATAAAAAAGATTTAAGAAAATAAGAATTTGAAGAACAATTTAAGATTTTAAAACTAATTATACAAATATTACTCTCTCTCTCTCTCTCTCTCTCTCTCTCTCTCTCTCTCTCTCTCTCTCTCTCACCTGTTTTCCACACTCATGACCAGGGGCGGACTGGCTATATGGGCAAATGGGCAAATGCCCGGTGGGCCGGTACCAAATGGGCCGGTCTGGTCGCGACCAAAGAAAATAAATCAATGCAGACAACTTAAAAAAAAAGTGACAGCAGCAAGACGCAAAGACCCGAACATGTTTTCTTCTTGTTGTTTTTTTTTTAAATTATTATTACAATTAATTTTGTTTGAAATTCAACAAGAATATAATTTTAAGAATTACACTTTACACTGTACGTATTATCATTTGTAAAACGTTAGACTGTACTTTCTACTAGGCATGAGCGGCATGGCCTTCAACACTACTTTGATGTCTTCGAGACTGTGTTTGGTTTGATCATTTTGCTGGTCGGCATGGGCCTTTGGTGGCACTCCTATTTTTGTTTTGCTCCTTCCCTCACCCGTCTTTTGATGGTTCCATGAAAGTTAACGAAAAAGAGGGATGGGAAAGCATAATTTAGAAAACATTGATATAACGCGGCAAAATGGGAGACAATTAGACAAAACACATACACACAGCCGCGAAATTGCAAACCAACCAACTTATTCACTCAATATGGGTATAAAGATAAGATAAGATAAGATAATTTTTATTGATCTAAAGTAATGGAAATTCAGTTTGACTACAATTGACAACCTCAGCGCAACTACTGTACAAAAACAGTAGTTCTGCGATTTGAAAAGAAAAAGTAAGTTTCTTGTTGTTTATTTGTAATAATATAGATCTAAAAATACTACACTTATGGCTTACAAGAAAAAAATTATTTAATTAAAACATAAATCTAGATCTAAATCAATTTTATACCGTTGTGATTAACGGCAAACTTATGCTTAGTATGAAGTCATTGATGATGAAAATTATTACAATAAGTACAATAATTTATATAGCGCTGTCACATCCGATATTTAATGAAAGGAGATTTAGAATCATTTATATTTTAAATAATATATTGATATACAAATCTCGTTTTTTGAGAATGTACTAGGACGAAGCAAGAGCTTTTTCACTTTAGAAGTACCTCTCTAACCGTTCTGCTTTCTCTTATCTTTTAAAGGAATATATATAGTTCGTCCATCGTAGTTCGATTATAACCACTTTGTTATCCAGGGGGCTGAGGGCTTTGCACTGGGGTTTTATGTCTCCTCGTGTGGCTGGTGAGACCTATGTGAGCCCGGAATGTTCGGCCGCACACTGGGCAGGTTATTCCAGCTGGAGCTAGTGTCATTGGCCTTGCTTTTCTTCTCTGGCGTTTTTCTTCTGCCAGCGTTGTTCTCTTTTCCTCAGCAACCTGTGCGCCAGTTTTCACAGCGCGACGCCATGATGCTCTGTCATGTGCCTCTGTCTCCCATGTGGATGGGTCTATGCTGAACGCCTTCAGAGAAGCTTTGAGGGTGTCCCTGAAGCGTTTTCTTTGACCACATTGAGAGCGCTTTCCTTCGCTTAGTTGGCCATACAAGTGTCGTTTAGGGATGCGGTGGTCTTCCATTCTGCATACGTGTCCAGCCGATCGCAGCTGGGATTGCATCAGGGTGTGTGAATGCTTTGCAGACCGGCTCTTTGAAGGACTTCAGTATTTGGTATTTTGTCTTGCCATTTGATATTCAGTATTTTTCACAGACATGTCATGTGGAAGTGATTCAGTTTCTTTGCATGTTAACTGTACACTATCCATGTTTCTGAGGCATAGAGCAATGTAGAGGAGGATGACGGCTCGATAGACCCCTAGTTTTGTATTTGTGGTGATACCACTTTAAAGGAATGGGTTGTCAGGCAGGAAAAACAATGATTTAGCATATTTTAAGTCACAGATCAACATGCATGACTAGATTGACACGTGAAATGCGTAGGACCTAAGTATTTTATTTTTTGAAGTAACGTCTGTAATCTATAAGTAATACCAAAAAGTTTGAAACTCATTAAGGCTGCTATTGTAGTGTCTATAGTTTTCAGACTACATACATGTAGATCTATAAATAGAATACATTATGTAAGCCTACGAAAGCATACATCCAGTTTTCGATGCGTTATCAAACTTAATATATTTTGAATAGAATTAGGCTTACACCTATGGTAAAACACATGGGCGTAGCCGAGAGGGGAGGAATTCAAACCATCACTGGCCTCAGATCTTATTGTCTGAAAGGGAAACTTTACTTACTTCCCCAGTGCAGCCAACTTAAGCAAACTACAGTCACCAAATTTCATTAGCGTAACCAAAAGGGGTTTTGTGTTTCCCCCCCCCCCTTTTTTTTCCAGTACAAAAGTAAAGCATTTTACCATTTTCTAACAGTCGCTGGACTCCAGAAGATTTAGTTTTTGATTTTTTTAGCGGAAGAGTAGCAGGCTAATTGCACTGCAGATACCTCAGAATATGCATTTTTTAAAGCTTAAAATAACGGAAATAATGATTGGATCCGGGGCTTCGCACCGGACCCCACTGGGGGAGCTTACGGCGCTCCCCCAGTCTTCCTAGCTGTAGCTGTCCCTTGGTGGTGTACCTTTTACTAATTATAGGAAGAGAGTATTCTAGAGTAGAAAAAACGTTTAAAAGAATGAAAGGTAAGAATGTAATGAAGATTAATTACATATACACACACTAATATATATATATATATATATATATATATATATATATATATATATATATATATATATATATATATATATATATATTGCGGAGGGGGTTTACCCCCCCCCCCCCACACACACACACACCGAAAGTACATGACTTGCCATTTGTGGGCCGGTTTATATGGTAATGCCCGGGCCGATTTTGATACCCAGTCCGCCCCTGCTCATGACTCAATCATTCATTATTGTCTACCTAATATTCGATATTGGAAGTGGCTTTGAGTCTTACAGGACTTAGAACCGCTGAACGTTAACGATGAAAATAGCTGATGACGTCAGATTCTCCCTACACAGTGGGGGGGGGGGGATGAGCTGTTCAGTCTAATGGAATAAATACAAACATCAAGTACAGAGACACTGGGCTTACATTTAGTTTGTGTGTGTCTCTGTACTTTGTAGGTGTCTCTTTACCTTGTAGGTGTCTGTACTTTGTAGGTGTCTCTTTACTTTGTAGATGTCTGTACTTTGTAGGTGTCTCTTTACTTTGTAGGTGTCTTTACTTTGTAGGTGTCTCTGTACTTTCGTGTCTGTCTGAAGTTTGTGTGTCTATAGCCAGGAACTTTTGTATTGTTTAGTTAGTTTTAAAACTCGTACACATTTCCCAATGAGCTCAACCTGGACTTCGAACTAAACTGGTGGAGATGTGGGTGTGTGTGTTTGTTTGTGTGTGTGATTGGTTGTTTGTGTGTTTGTTTGTGTGTGTGTATGTGTGTGATTGGTTGTGTGTGTGTTTGTTTGTGTGTGTGTGTGATTGGTTGTGTGTGTGTAATTGGTTGTGTGTGTGTTTGTTTGTGTGTGTGTGTGTGATTGGTTGTGACGTTATCAAACTCACACACACACACACAAGATAACAGCCAATATTTCGATCCCCATTCAATTCTTCAGCTGATACTCGCTGAAATAATTTTTTTCTAAAAAAAAAGATTTAACAAGAAAAAAAAATAGAACCAGTAGGTCACGGAGAGTGTACGGACATATACACAGAAATATCTGTCGACTTGAAATATATTAGTTATTAATAAATATATGGGGATGAAACCCCCCCCCCACCCCACCGGAAAAAAATCCTGACTACGCCCATAATACATATATATGTGTATATAGTGTGTATGTGTGTTTGTATGTGTGTATATAGCACAGCCCATACCAATCTGACGAAGTATATTGGGACGCTGTGGAGCAACAAACTCTTGGTACAACTCAATGTTCGGGGCGGAGCTTTCACGGGAGATTCAACTGGATTAAATGGTCTGTCAAACAGACGGGAGTGTCTGCTTCTTAAGTCTAGAGTTATTTGTCTGTCCAACTAATCAAGTGGTAGGCTTTTTATCAAAGAACTCTTTCTCTACTAGCCGTACTTGGTAGTTGGTTGTAAAATAAGGCACAAGAACTCTTTGGTCGCGAAGAGCAGTGATGCCCAAAATACGGCTCGAGGACCAGATCCGGCTTACGACGTGGTTTCATCCGGCCCGACGAAACGTCGGCACTAAGTGAAGAAAATCTGTATCCCCTTGTTTTTAAAATTAAAAAGGTTAAAAAATGTATTTTTACCTACGTTTGGGCCCTCACCTTTTTCTCTGATAGATTGGTAACATGGTAACATTTGTGTGTTTATGAAATGGGACTCTGTAGAATCTACCAAGAAAAATGAACTGATCTTCACTTTTTTGTGGAACATGTTGATAAGTCAACAAATTTGTTTTATTTAGAAAGTCTGCCTGTTATAAAAAAAACAACAACATATAAATGTCATTATGAAACAAATATGGCGACATTCTTAGTTTGAGTCGCAATTAATGAGATTGGACAATTTATGAGAATATTTACCAAAAAAAAAAATTCAAAAAAAAAAAAGAGTTGGTTGTAAAGTTATCTACAATGTTGCTCGCAGAGAAGTGGAGCAATTTTTCTGACGAGTAAAAAAAAAGATTAATTTCAAATATCCCATCAATTAATGTTAGTAGGCCTACTAGATCCACGACAGCTGGAGGTCACTTTCAAAGCCCGCGGGATACACATTTGAGACCAAAAGAAAATCCGCTATCGAGGACAGACGTAGACGGCGAAAAGAAAATCTAAATTGACCATCGGCGGACAATGGTTATGTTTTCCTCATTGACTCGAAGACAAGTTTTATTTTTATATTGTAATGTAGGGTGGCGCGGTCACTAAATGGTTAAGCGTTTGGCTTCAAAACCAAGGGTCTTGGGTTCCAATCTCGGTGAAGACTGGGATTTTGAATTTCGTGATTTTTAGGGCTCTAATGAGTCCACCCAACTCTAATGGGTACCTGACTTTAATTCGCGAAAGTAATAAGGTGCAATACATATTCACATTTAATGGTATTGAAAACAAATGTATCAACAAGTGGGTGTGGATGGAGAAAGCTAGAAATAAAACCTCCAGATTCTTAAATCAAAAAGTGTTGGCTCTGGCCTCTTCTTGGATTGTTTTCTCCAAGGGACGTAAATCTAGCAGACTTCATACTGTTTGAATTTTGTAAATATTAAACGAAAAAAGAAACAAACAAAAAATACATAAAAATACTTTTTAAAAAACAATTTTTATGCGAAATCATAGACATAAATAAATATAGACTGGAAAAAGGAAATAACTTCATGTAACTTGAAAACACGTATATCTATTGTATTCGGATTTCCGAATTCTGAAAAATTGAAAAATTGCATGATCTTCAGTCTTAGAGATTAAACAAAACTCCTAGACATAAATAAAGTTCAAAGAAATGCAAGTCACAAATTTTCATTTCATAAAACTCTATTATCGGCCAGTCTATATTTATTTATGTCTATGTGCGAAATGTAATTGTATTAATTAGTTTGGATCAGTCATGTAATTAAATTTGTAATAGATCTACACCAACAACAATAAATTTGTGCGAGTAATAATATTTTAACCAATTGTTTTTGTTTAGCGCTAGTGGTTTAGCTTTCTAAATATGTTATGATTCTATAACTTATCTGGACCAGTTGGACAAATGGGAAGAGGGGGGGGGGGAGAGAAAAAAAAGAGGGGGTGGGGGGTATCTAGGTGGATATTTTACTACCTGAATTCGACTTCGTGGCTGACGCCGGGAGCTCGGGCCGACGTGCTAACCTCTCTGCTAGTGAGATTGTATAGTTATAGATTGTTATTTCAATTTAGAGCGGCGGCCTATAAAAGGGACTAATTCAGCTAAGTACAATTCCTTTCTCTTGTTCAAGATATCAAACAAAATAATTATCAGTAGTTAATTAACCAATTGGTTAATTTATTTTTATTCATTCTTGTATTGTCAGGTAAAAGAAATATTTTTTGCAAAATTGATCCGAGATTGGGTGTGGGAGAAATAACGTGTACAAACGTTTTGACCAGACAGAGAAAGGTGGGTGGTATCAATCGGTATAAGCTTTATACAAAACACATGCACACAAAACATTTCCCTGTTTGTGCAGTTTTAGTTCAAGACTTGATCACCTTCAGTGGAGATAAACTGTCAAAACACTGACCGCTATCCAGTTGACCTGTGGTCTGACAGACAATAGAACTGGACAAAGCATGTGCCTCTATCCCCCAACCCGCAGAGTTATGCTATAAAGCGGCGGGTGGGATTGTTCTACTCAGACCCAGACTCAAAGTGGGACAAATCATAACGGGAGACGGAGGGAGGAGGGGGGACCACCGACCACATCTGTCACTTCACGGGGGGAAAAAAACTGGCCGCTAAGCGGGGTGTTCAAATAGCCCGATGACCAACGTTGATGGATAAAGTGGTCCCTAGATTAGAGAGAAGTCCCTGTGTGGCCCCAAGCTGCTGACGAGGAAAAATGACGCGTGTGACGTCAACAGTTTTATCTTAAAAACAAAATTTCAATGCATTAAGTTAACAAAAGGGAAGAAACTGAGTTTGGCCTGAGGCCTGAGTTGAGTTGAGTTGAGTTGAGTTAATGTCAAGCTTTGCAATAAAAAAAAGCAGCACGTAGTGAGAAATAAATAAACACATTGAGTATAGCGGGGACTAAGGACATTGAGTATAGCGGGGACAAAAGACAGTGAGTATAGCGGGGACTAAAGACAGTGAGTATAGCGGGGACTAAAGACATTGAGTATAGCGGGGACTAAGGACATTGAGTATAGCGGGGACTAAGGACATTGAGTATAGCGGGGACTAAGGACATTGAGTATAGCGGGGACTAAGGACATTGAGTATAGCGGGGACTAAGGACATTGAGTATAGCGGGGACTAAGGACATTGAGTATAGCGGGGACTAAGGACATTGAGTATAGCGGGGACTAAGGACATTGAGTATAGCGGGGACTAAGGACATTGAGTATAGCGGGGACTAAGGACATTGAGTATAGCGGGGACTAAGGACATTGAGTATAGCGGGGACTAAGGACATTGAGTATAGCGGGGACTAAGGACATTGAGTATAGCGGGGACTAAGGACATTGAGTAAAGCGGGGACTAAGGACATTGAGTATAGCGGGGACTAAGGACATTGAGTATAGCGGGGACTAAGGACATTGAGTATAGCGGGGACTAAGGACATTGAGTATAGCGGGGACTAAGGACATTGAGTATAGCGGGGACTAAGGACATTGAGTATAGCGGGGACTAAGGACATTGAGTATAGCGGGGACTAAGGACATTGAGTATAGCGGAGACTAAGAACATTGAGTATAGCGGGGACTAAGGACATTGAGTATAGCGGGGACTAAGGACATTGAGTATAGCGGGGACTAAGGACATTGAGTATAGCGGGGACTAAGGACATTGAGTATAGCGGGGACTAAGGACATTGAGTATAGCGGGGACTAAGGACATTGAGTATAGCGGGGACTAAGGACATTGAGTATAGCGGGGACTAAGGACATTGAGTATAGCGGGGACTAAGGACATTGAGTATAGCGGGGACAAAGGACATTGAGTATAGCGGAGACTAAGGACATTGAGTATAGCGGGGACTAAGGACATTGAGTATAGCGGGGACTAAAGACATTGAGTATAGCGGGGACTAAGGACATTGAGTAAAGCGGGGACTAAGGACATTGAGTATAGCGGGGACTAAGGACATTGAGTATAGCGGGGACTAAGGACATTGAGTATAGCGGGGACTAAGGACATTGAGTATAGCGGGGACTAAGGACATTGAGTATAGTGGGGACTAAAGACATTGAGTATAGCGGGGACTAAAGACATTGAGCATAGCGGGGACTAAAGACTTTGAGTATAGCGGGGAATAAAGACTTTGAGAATAGCGGGGACTAAGGACATTGAGTATAGCGGGTACTAAATACATTGAGTATAGCGGGTACTAAATACATTGAGTATAGCGGGGACTAAAGACTTTGAGTATAGCAGGGACTAAAGACTTTGAGTATAGCGGGGACTAAGGACATTGAGTATAGCGGGTACTAAATACATTGAGTATAGCGGGAACTAAAGACATTGAGTATAGCGGGGACTAAAGACAGTGAGTATAGCGTGGACTAAAGACAGTGAGTATAGCGTGTACTAAAGACAGTGAGTATAGCAGGGACTAAAGACAGTGAGTATAGCGGGGACTAAAGACAGTGAGTATAGCGGGAACTAAAAACATTGAGTATAGCGGGGACTAAAGACAGTGAGTATAGCAGGGACTAAAGACATTGAGTATAGTGGGGACTAAAGACATTGAGTATAGCGGGGACTAAATACAGTGAGTATAGCGTGGACTAAAGACATTGAGTATAGCGGGGACTAAATACAGTGAGTATAGCAGGGACTAAAGACATTGAGTATAGTGGGGACTAAAGACAGTGAGTATAGCGGGGACTAAAGACAGTGAGTATAGCGGGGACTAAAGACAGTGAGTATAGCGTGGACGACTAAAGACAGTGAGTATAGCGGGGACTAAAGACAGTGAGTATAGCGTGGACTAAAGTTATTGAGTATAGCGGGGACTAAATACAGTGAGTATAGCGGGGACTAAAGACAGTGAGTATAGCGGGGACTAAAGACATTGAGTATAGCGTGGACGACTAAAGACAGTGAGTATAGCGTGGACGACTAAAGACAGTGAGTATAGCGGGGACTAAGGACATTGAGTATAGCGTGGACTAAAGACATTGAGTATAGCGGGGACTAAATACAGTGAGTATAGCGGGGACTAAAGACAGTGAGTATAGCGGGGACTAAAGACATTGAGTATAGCGGGGACTAAAGACAGTGAGTATAGCGGGGACTAAAGACATTGAGTATAGCGGGGACTAAAGACAGTGAGTATAGCGTGGACTAAAGACATTGAGCATAGCGGGGACTAAAGACAGTGAGTATAGCGGGGACTAAAGACATTGAGTATAGCGGGGACTAAAGACAGTGAGTATAGCGTGGACTAAATACAGTGAGTATAGCGTGGACTAAAAACAGTGAGTATAGCGTGGACTAAAGACATTGAGTATAGCGGGGACTAAAGACAGTGAGTATAGCGGGGACTAAAGACAGTGAGTATAGCGGGGACCAAAGACAGTGAGTATAGCGGGGACTAAAGACAGTGAGTATAGCGTGGACTAAAGACAGTGAGTATAGCGGGGACTAAAGACAGTGAGTATAGCGTGGACGACTAAAGACAGTGAGTATAGCGGGGACTAAAGACAGTGAGTATAACGGAAACTAAAGACAGTGAGTATAGCGGGGACTAAAGACATTGAGTATAGCGGGGACTAAGGACATTGAGTATAGCGGGGACTAAGGACATTGAGTATAGCGGGGACTAAGGACATTGAGTATAGCGGGGACTAAATACAGTGAGTATAGCAGGGACTAAAGACATTGAGTATAGTGGGGACTAAAGACAGTGAGTATAGCGGGGACTAAATACAGTGAGTATAGCGTGGACTAAAGACATTGAGCATAGCGGGGACTAAAGACAGTGAGTATAGCGGGGACTAAGGACATTGAGTATAGCGGGGACAAAGGACATTGAGTATAGCGGAGACTAAGGACATTGAGTATAGCGGGGACTAAGGACATTGAGTATAGCGGGGACTAAAGACATTGAGTATAGCGGGGACTAAGGACATTGAGTAAAGCGGGGACTAAGGACATTGAGTATAGCGGGGACTAAGGACATTGAGTATAGCGGGGACTAAGGACATTGAGTATAGCGGGGACTAAGGACATTGAGTATAGCGGGGACTAAGGACATTGAGTATAGCGGGGACTAAGGACATTGAGTATAGCGGGGACTAAGGACATTGAGTATAGTGGGGACTAAAGACATTGAGTATAGCGGGGACTAAAGACATTGAGCATAGCGGGGACTAAAGACTTTGAGTATAGCGGGGAATAAAGACTTTGAGAATAGCGGGGACTAAGGACATTGAGTATAGCGGGTACTAAATACATTGAGTATAGCGGGTACTAAATACATTGAGTATAGCGGGGACTAAAGACTTTGAGTATAGCAGGGACTAAAGACTTTGAGTATAGCGGGGACTAAGGACATTGAGTATAGCGGGTACTAAATACATTGAGTATAGCGGGAACTAAAGACATTGAGTATAGCGGGGACTAAAGACAGTGAGTATAGCGTGGACTAAAGACAGTGAGTATAGCGTGTACTAAAGACAGTGAGTATAGCGGGGACTAAAGACAGTGAGTATAGCGGGGACTAAAGACAGTGAGTATAGCGGGAACTAAAAACATTGAGTATAGCGGGGACTAAAGACAGTGAGTATAGCAGGGACTAAAGACATTGAGTATAGTGGGGACTAAAGACATTGAGTATAGCGGGGACTAAATACAGTGAGTATAGCGTGCACTAAAGACATTGAGTATAGCGGGGACTAAATACAGTGAGTATAGCAGGGACTAAAGACATTGAGTATAGTGGGGACTAAAGACAGTGAGTATAGCGGGGACTAAAGACAGTGAGTATAGCGGGGACTAAAGACAGTGAGTATAGCGTGGACGACTAAAGACAGTGAGTATAGCGGGGACTAAAGACAGTGAGTATAGCGTGGACTAAAGACATTGAGTATAGCGGGGACTAAATACAGTGAGTATAGCGGGGACTAAAGACAGTGAGTATAGCGGGGACTAAAGACATTGAGTATAGCGTGGACGACTAAAGACAGTGAGTATAGCGTGGACGACTAAAGACAGTGAGTATAGCGGGGACTAAGGACATTGAGTATAGCGTGGACTAAAGACATTGAGTATAGCGGGGACTAAATACAGTGAGTATAGCGGGGACTAAAGACAGTGAGTATAGCGGGGACTAAAGACATTGAGTATAGCGGGGACTAAAGACAGTGAGTATAGCGGGGACTGAAGACATTGAGTATAGCGGGGACTAAAGACAGTGAGTATAGCGTGGACTAAATACAGTGAGTATAGCATGGACTAAAAACAGTGAGTATAGCGTGGACTAAAGACATTGAGTTTAGCGGGGACTAAAGACAGTGAGTATAGCGGGGACTAAAGACAGTGAGTATAGCGTGGACTAAAGACAGTGAGTATAGCGGGGACTAAAGACAGTGAGTATAGCGGGGACTAAAGACAGTGAGTATAGCGGGGACTAAAGACATTGAGTATAGCGGGGACTAAAGACAGTGAGTATAGCGGGGACTAAAGACATGGAGTATAGCGGGGACTAAATACAGTGAGTATAGCGTGGACTAAATACAGTGAGTATAGCGTGGACTAAAAACAGTGAGTATAGCGTGGACTAAAGACATTGAGTATAGCGGGGACTAAAGACAGTGAGTATAGCGGGGACTAAAGACAGTGAGTATAGCGTGGACTAAAGACAGTGAGTATAGCGGGGACTAAAGACAGTGAGTATAGCGGGGACCAAAGACAGTGAGTATAGCGGGGACTAAAGACAGTGAGTATAGCGTGGACTAAAGACAGTGAGTATAGCGGGGACTAAAGACAGTGAGTATAGCGTGGACGACTAAAGACAGTGAGTATAGCGGGGATTAAAGACAGTGAGTATAGCGGAAACTAAAGACAGTGAGTATAGCGGGGACTAAAGACAGTGAGTATAGCGGGAACTAAAAACATTGAGTATAGCGGGGACTAAAGACAGTGAGTATAGCAGGGACTAAAGACATTGAGTATAGTGGGGACTAAAGACATTGAGTATAGCGGGGACTAAATACAGTGAGTATAGCGTGCACTAAAGACATTGAGTATAGCGGGGACTAAATACAGTGAGTATAGCAGGGACTAAAGACATTGAGTATAGTGGGGACTAAAGACAGTGAGTATAGCGGGGACTAAAGACAGTGAGTATAGCGGGGACTAAAGACAGTGAGTATAGCGTGGACGACTAAAGACAGTGAGTATAGCGGGGACTAAAGACAGTGAGTATAGCGTGGACTAAAGACATTGAGTATAGCGGGGACTAAATACAGTGAGTATAGCGGGGACTAAAGACAGTGAGTATAGCGGGGACTAAAGACATTGAGTATAGCGTGGACGACTAAAGACAGTGAGTATAGCGTGGACGACTAAAGACAGTGAGTATAGCGGGGACTAAGGACATTGAGTATAGCGTGGACTAAAGACATTGAGTATAGCGGGGACTAAATACAGTGAGTATAGCGGGGACTAAAGACAGTGAGTATAGCGGGGACTAAAGACATTGAGTATAGCGGGGACTAAAGACAGTGAGTATAGCGGGGACTAAAGACATTGAGTATAGCGGGGACTAAAGACAGTGAGTATAGCGTGGACTAAATACAGTGAGTATAGCATGGACTAAAAACAGTGAGTATAGCGTGGACTAAAGACATTGAGTTTAGCGGGGACTAAAGACAGTGAGTATAGCGGGGACTAAAGACATTGAGTATAGCGGGGACTAAAGACTTTGAGTATAGCGGGGAATAAAGACTTTGAGAATAGCGGGGACTAAGGACATTGAGTATAGCGGGTACTAAATACATTGAGTATAGCGGGTACTAAATACATTGAGTATAGCGGGGACTAAAGACTTTGAGTATAGCAGGGACTAAAGACTTTGAGTATAGCGGGGACTAAGGACATTGAGTATAGCGGGTACTAAATACATTGAGTATAGCGGGAACTAAAGACATTGAGTATAGCGGGGACTAAAGACAGTGAGTATAGCGTGGACTAAAGACAGTGAGTATAGCGTGTACTAAAGACAGTGAGTATAGCGGGGACTAAAGACAGTGAGTATAGCGGGGACTAAAGACAGTGAGTATAGCGGGAACTAAAAACATTGAGTATAGCGGGGACTAAAGACAGTGAGTATAGCAGGGACTAAAGACATTGAGTATAGTGGGGACTAAAGACATTGAGTATAGCGGGGACTAAATACAGTGAGTATAGCGTGGACTAAAGACATTGAGTATAGCGGGGACTAAATACAGTGAGTATAGCAGGGACTAAAGACATTGAGTATAGTGGGGACTAAAGACAGTGAGTATAGCGGGGACTAAAGACAGTGAGTATAGCGGGGACTAAAGACAGTGAGTATAGCGTGGACGACTAAAGACAGTGAGTATAGCGGGGACTAAAGACAGTGAGTATAGCGTGGACTAAAGACATTGAGTATAGCGGGGACTAAATACAGTGAGTATAGCGGGGACTAAAGACAGTGAGTATAGCGGGGACTAAAGACATTGAGTATAGCGTGGACGACTAAAGACAGTGAGTATAGCGTGGACGACTAAAGACAGTGAGTATAGCGGGGACTAAGGACATTGAGTATAGCGTGGACTAAAGACATTGAGTATAGCGGGGACTAAATACAGTGAGTATAGCGGGGACTAAAGACAGTGAGTATAGCGGGGACTAAAGACATTGAGTATAGCGGGGACTAAAGACAGTGAGTATAGCGGGGACTAAAGACATTGAGTATAGCGGGGACTAAAGACAGTGAGTATAGCGTGGACTAAATACAGTGAGTATAGCATGGACTTAAAACAGTGAGTATAGCGTGGACTAAAGACATTGAGTTTAGCGGGGACTAAAGACAGTGAGTATAGCGGGGACTAAAGACAGTGAGTATAGCGTGGACTAAAGACAGTGAGTATAGCGGGGACTAAAGACAGTGAGTATAGCGGGGACTAAAGACAGTGAGTATAGCGGGGACTAAAGACATTGAGTATAGCGGGGACTAAAGACAGTGAGTATAACGGGGACTAAAGACATTGAGTATAGCGGGGACTAAAGACAGTGAGTATAGCGTGGACTAAATACAGTGAGTATAGCGTGGACTAAAAACAGTGAGTATAGCGTGGACTAAAGACATTGAGTATAGCGGGGACTAAAGACAGTGAGTATAGCGGGGACTAAAGACAGTGAGTATAGCGTGGACTAAAGACAGTGAGTATAGCGGGGACTAAAGACAGTGAGTATAGCGGGGACCAAAGACAGTGAGTATAGCGGGGACTAAAGACAGTGAGTATAGCGTGGACTAAAGACAGTGAGTATAGCGGGGACTAAAGACAGTGAGTATAGCGTGGACGACTAAAGACAGTGAGTATAGCGGGGACTAAAGACAGTGAGTATAGCGGGGACTAAAGACAGTGAGTATAGCGGGGACTAAAGACAGTGAGTATAGCGTGGACTAAAGACAGTGAGTATAGCGGGGACTAAAGACAGTGAGTATAGCGTGGACTAAAGACAGTGAGTATAGCGGGGACTAAAGACAGTGAGTATAGCGGGGACTATAGACGAATGAAAGAGGGAGGTGAAGATATCCTTGTCCAGTCAGTAGTTGAAAGCCTCGATCAGGGACTCTACCAATCATTCCATTCAATGCATTGTCCAATTCAAGTCCTGGAACTATGTGTTGTTAGTACAAGGTGAAACTATTGAATAAGAAACTTAAGATCGAACTTTTAGTAGCTATAACACAAAATATTGACTAAACTAAACTAAACTAAACTAAATTAAAATTATCTGAACTAAACTAAACTAAACCAAACTAAACTCTAAATATATATATATATATATATATATATATAAAAGTACTCATGACTAACAAAAAAAATATATATATACCACAAAAAAGTCGGAATCAACCAGCATTCGAACTCATGGCTCAAGCCTCCTCAATCCGACATTGTAACCACTCTGCTAGTGAAATTCTAATGAACATATAAGATTGTATAGTTATGTATTTTTTCTATAGTCTCGTCGTATTTCATGTTTATGTTCTCTAAGACTCAGACGACAACCTATAAAGGGGACATACGGGACTAATTCAACTTAAACCACTATTTCAGTCAGTACAGTTTCTTTCCTTTGTTCGAGATAACAAACATTATAAGTAATTACCAATAACCAAATCTTTTTTTTTTATTTGTATTAATTCTTGTGTTGTCAGCTAAAAGAAATAATTGTGCAAATTTTCAGCTTGATCCGAGATTGGGTGTCGAAGAAATAACCTGTACAAGCTTTTTACCAGACTGACGGATAGACAGACAGAGTGAGTTAGTTGATATAAGCTTTGTAAAATGCCATGAAAGTGAAGAGTTTGGAAGTTCTTCTGCTTTGAAGTTTTGTTTGTGCATGACTTGATCTCGTTCTAAAATTAGAATGAACTTTTGTCTCTCCTTGTTCACTGAAAATTCTGTCTCACTACCCCCGCCATCTTGTGACTGTCTGATTATCAACAGTCATCAACAGACTCCGTTGGAGACTTCGATAGAGTTCAGAGGCTTATATCCTCTCTATTGAAATCTCTGGATCAAACCCGTGCGCGTGATGACACTGATGACTTGTCCCAAAACACTAGAAAGGCTTGCTCTGAAGCACAGACTTGACTCAGCAAGCAGAGAAGACGATTCAATTAGGCTAAGTACCCGGATATCCACAAAACATGACAACAGACTTTGTTCATAAATAAAACAAAACAAAAACAATGTCAACATCACGCGCTATGAGAGAGTCTACGTCTATGTATCATTTCAAGTATTTAACCAAATAATAATAAAAGATAAACAAGAAAAAAAAAATATTTAAAAAGCTTATATTAAGTGTAATGGACCTCATTCATCAATCGTAAACAAACAACAATTAGTTACATGACCTTATTGATAAAACAACGGAAAAAACTGTCATGTGACAACCATCTTAAATTAAACATTAGATCGTAAATTATATAGAAGAGATAGAGCACCACGTGCTAAATGTTGTTTGTTTACGATTGGTGAATGAGGTCCATTAGATCAATTAGTTTTATAATAGATCTAGTCAAAATAATAAATCTAAACGATTAGAAATATTTTTACCAATTGTTTTTGTTTAACGCAATTTCATGGTTTTAGCTTTCTCAATGCACCATGATCCTATCACTTTCTCAATGCTCTATGATCCTATCACTTTCTCAATGCTCTATGATCCTATCACTTTCTCAATGCTCTATGATCCTATCACTTTCTCAATGCTCTATGATCCTATCACTTTCTCAATGCTCTATGATCCTATCACTTTCTCAATGCTCTATGATCCTATCACTTTCTCAATGCTCTATGATCCTATCACTTTCTCAATGCTCTATGATCCTATCACATGCCTCAATGCTCTATGATCCTATCACTTTCTCAATGCTCTATGATCCTATCACATGCCTCAATGCTCTATGATCCTATCACTTTCTCAATGCTCTATGATCCTATTACATTCTCAATACTCTATGATCCTATCACATGCCTCAATTCTCTATGATCCTATCACTTTCTCAATGCTCTATGATCCTATTACATTCTCAATACTCTATGATCCTATCACATGCCTCAATACTCTATGATCCTATCACTTTCTCAATGCTCTATGATCCTATCACTTTCTCAATGCACCATGATCCTATCACTTTCTCAATGCTCTATGATCCTATCACTTTCTCAATGCTCTATGATCCTATCACTTTCTCAATGCTCTATTATCCTATCACTTTCTCAATGCACCATGATCCTATCACATTCTCAATGATCTATGATCCTATGACTTTCTCAATGCTCTATGATCCTATCACTTTCTCAATGCTCTATGATCCTATCACTTTCTCAATAATCTATGATCCTATCACTTTCTCAATGCTCTATGATCCTATCACTTTCTCAATGCTCTATGATCCTATCACTTTCTCAATGATCTATGATTCTATCACTTTCTCATTGCTCTATGATCCTATCACTTTCTCAATGATCTATGATCCTATCACTTTCTCAATGCACCATGATCCTATCACTTTCTCAATGGGCTATGATCCTATCTTTTTCTCAATGCGCTATGATCCTATCACTTTCTCAATGCTCTATGATCCTATCACATTCTCAATGCACCATAATCCTATCACATTCTCAATGATCTATGATCCTATTACTTTCTCAATGCTCTATGATCCTATCACTTTCTCAATGCTCTATGATCCTATCACATTCTCAATGCTCTATGATCATATCACATTCTCAATGCTCTATGATCCTATCACATTCTCAATGCACCATGATCCTATCACTTTCTCAATGCAACATGACCCTATCACTTTCTCAATGCACCATGATCCTATCACTTTCTCAATGCACCATGATCCTATCACATTCTCAATGCACCATGATCCTATCACATTCTCAATGCTCTATGATCCTATCACTTTCTCAATGCACCATGATCCTATCACTTTCTCAATGCACCATGATCCTATCACATTCTCAATGCTCTATGATCCTATCACATTCTCAATGCTCTATGATCCTATCACTTTCTCAATGCTCTATGATCCTATCACATTCTCAATGCACCATGATCCTATCACATTCTCAATGCACTATGATCCTATCACATTCTCAATGCACCATGATCCTATCACTTTCTCAATGCTCTATGTTCCTATCACTTTCTCAATGCACCATGATCCTATCACTTTCTCAATGCTCTATGATCCTATCACTTTCTCAATGCTCTATGATCCTATCACATTCTCAATGCACCATGATCCTATCACTTTCTCAATGCACCATGATCCTATCACTTTCTCAATACTCTATGATCCTATCACATTCTCAATGCTCTATGATCCTATCACATTCTTAATGCACCATGATCCTATCACATTCTCACTGCACCATGATCCTATCACTTTCTCAATACTCTATGATCCTATCACATTCTCAATGCTCGATGATCCTATCACTTTCTCAATGCACCATGATCCTATCACTTTCTCAATGCTCTATGATCCTATCACTTTCTCAATGCTCTATGATCCTATCACATTCTCAATGCACCATGATCCTATCACATTCTCAATGCACCATGATCCTATCACATTCTCAATGCACCATGATCCTATCACTTTCTCAATGCTCTATGATCCTTAGTGATGGGCAAAAGTTAACTAAAAAGTTGCTAACTTTTAGTTTAACTAAAAAAAATTAGTTAAGGCCAAAGTTTAATTTTTAAAAAAAAGTTCAGTTAAAATCCTAGTTTAATTATTTTTTTTTAGTTACAAACTAAAAAGTTTAATTACAAATTTTACAAACCTTTTTAACATACATACCAATAAATACTTAGATCTATGTAATTTGGAGAATATATATAATGGATAATAGAGGGGAGAATAAACTAGAGGGTGCACAGGTCACTAGAAAGCCTTTTGACCCTTACCCGGTCGCTATTCCCGCCTATTCAAGGTAGACTATTTGAAAGGTGAGAAAAATAAACGTGTTCATTATATTTCAGCAAGTTTCGCTGCTTGATAAATCCTGATTAATTCCTTGCTTCTATAGATCTACATTTTGCTGCTTTTTATTAAACACCAGTGTGTTCCTGTATTATGAACATGTTTTATTTTAAAACTTTTTACTAGATTATTACTAGAGTGTCTAGAGTTACAGTCTAGTGGCGTCTAATCTATTAGTACTATTAGTCTATTACTACTAATATCAGGTGACCGAGCCTCGCTCGGATGAATAATTTGTTAAGGAAGGATATTTACCCGAAGTTATTTTGGGAATATTGTTGTAATTACGAAAATGAACTATCGGGTTAAGACTATCAATCCGAAGAGTTGCTTTTTAGTTCTTTCAGTTCTCAATGTAATTGTACATGGCGATTAGAATAGAAAGTCCCTCCAATAGTAGGCCTATAGAAAACCACAGCTCACGTCTTAACGTTTTACATTGCTTCTTTCATGTTGAACTATTGGGCTATTATAGGCTTGTAAGAAAGTCTTTGCAGTATAACTTCTAAAACGGTTACTTCATGACATTTAATACTGCAATTAGTATATTTATTATGGCTCTGAGACATGGACACTTTACAGAAAAAAACTAAGACTTCTTGAGTGCTTTCACCAAAGATGCTTGCACTCCATCATGGACATACGATGGCAGGACAGCACTACATACAGCGATGTCCTTGCCAACGCCGGTATGGACAGTATAGTGGGACTTCTTATGGTCCGACAGTTGCACTGGGTAGGGCACGTATCCCGTATGGGAGACGAACGAATGCCAAAGGCAGTCTTTTTTTTGTGAGCTAAAAGGTGGTCGACGTAACAGAGGCGCTCCACGGAAATTCTTCAAAGACCAGCTTAGGCGTCAACTTTCCTTGGCTGACATAGAAGAGAGCACCTGGTTGCATGCAGCCTCAGAACGAGACAGCTGGAGCTCTCTCACGAAGGCCGCGAGATACACATTTGAGACCAAAAGAAAATCTGCTGCCGAGAACAAACGCAGATGGCGAAAAGAAAATCTAAATCGGCCACCTGCGGACAATGGTTATGCTTGCCCTGGATGTGGCAAAATATGTAGGTCACAGTTGGGGCTGCACAGCAAAGGGAAATACTGCATTCCTCACTTATCTTCGGACTCGAATTTCATACCATTTTGCAAGAATATCGCTGTTTGTATTGTGGTCTTTGGTGAAGTCGTTCAAGAAGTCTTAGTTGATTTCTATAATAAAGTACTCATGTCTCAGATCCACATAGAGGGGTTGAGAGAATACTGGTTGACACTGATTTTTGTAGACAGGCGGAGCGATTTATTTCGCCACACTCTCGGAGGCGTCCAAAAGCACGACTATCCATGATCACATATCAACCTCTCTTTAAAGCAATGCGTCAATTGATAAAATGCTTCCCAGATAATGTGAAGTTATCTACCACTTTAATGGATGTCTATGCGCAGTGATCTTTGGGCTGAGTAGGTTTTATTGGGTGACTTTTGGAACATGACTTCTGTTTTACCGAGGTTTATAGGTTAACAAATTAAAAAAAGGCAGCAGCGTGATGAAAATTCGTTGACCGCGAGCTGGATATCATCAGGGCCAGCCCTAGGCCTATGCTGTCACAGTGGTGGACTCCGAAGGTTCAAAAGCCCCGCGCTAATTCTAGGTGTAAATTATTAAATTAAACCAATATAATTTATAATAGGGTTCCCGTGGTCTCCTTGTTTTCAAGGAGCTCCTGGAAATCTCCTGAAACTCATAAAAATGTCCTTAAAAAGACAAAATTGTCACTTTGGGGTGTCAATCAATATGGTAAACGCCAGTCCTACGCGTGATATAAAAAAACGGCATCGTCAGCTTTCATTTAATAAAAATGTAATGCAAATACGAATTTATTTTCTAATACAAAATCTTTATTTTCACTTATTATCTTTATCTCTACCCTTACTGGTCCGCGCGCAATCCACACATTTCACATAGGGCCCCGCAAATGTTAGGGCCGGCCCTGATTGTGCAAGTAAGGCATAGATATGCTGTGTTATGACCATTTCCTATGTTTTGGTATTGGACAGCAGACTTCGAAGCTTAAGCACATTGCAATAATTCACCAGCAAAATAATAACAAAGTAAAAGCTACCTACGGGTGTAAGCAATTAAAGTGTAAACAATTTAAAAAGCCTTTAAAACACATTAACTAATCTTACATTAAGATATTTAATTTCATTATTTTTCTTCCATAAATTCCTAATGGATCAATGTACAATAAGATGGTGCGTAAATGTTTAATTACGCCAATTGAATCATTAAAACTTGTTCTTGTTTGCGAAGAAATGTCTTAGTGTACTGCTGTGAGCCTAGTGACGTAAGCGGTGTCAAGTTTTTTTTCCCATTGACGTCATACAGAAAATTTCATTCATAAAACATTCTAGCCAAAATAAATTTTTCGATAATGAGCCATTTTCAAACCGATATAACGGTCGACCTCGAGTTTTCCCGATGTGGCCAGTGAGTTGAGAATTTTTTTCTCACTATTATGCACATACCGTGAACTTTTAAAGAAAATCGTTATAGCCGTTTTCGAAATAAAATTTATATATATATATATATATATATATATATATATATATATATATATACATACATACAAGAATTGCTCGCTTAAGAGTATAGGATTAGATCTATAGTCATAATAGTCTATATTTCATTATTTTAGTCTCTTAGTCTTAAGTAGAGTCTTAGTCGACTTAGTCGACTTTGTCTTAGATCTAGATGTAAATTTAAAATTATAAGTCAATAATATAAATCTATTAATTGAAATCTATATTACTTTACTTTATTAGACTAGATCTATTAGTTTAGAGATTCTACTATTCTAGAATTAGAGTCTAGATTAGATCTAGATATATTTAGATAACTTATTATACTATATAATAAGATCTAAGATGCATAGATGATATCTTATCTTATCTTATATAATACAGACGTTACTTCAAAAAAGAAGATGATTACGTCCTACGCGTCATGCATTTAGTCATGCATATTAACCAATGACTTAAATTCTGCCAAGTCACTGGTTTTCCTGGCTAGCTCAGGCAACCCATTCCATGCTCTAATAGCACTAGGGAAGAAGGAGTATTTGTACAAATTTGTCCTAGCATATGGGACGAGGAATGTGCCTTTATCTTTGTGTCTTTCAGAGTATTTTATTAAATTTTGTTTTTGTATTTGAAGATTATGGTTCAGTGTTTTATGTATGATTGCTACTTTACTTTTGAGCCTTCTGTCCTGAAGGCTTTCTAAATTTAGTGATTTTACTAAAGGTGTTACTCTAGTCAAATGTGAATATTCGTGTGTTATGAATCTCACTGCTCTATTTTGTGTCTGTTCCAGTTTCTTAATGTTTTCTTGAGTTGAGGGGTCCCAAACGGAGGATGCATATTCTATTATTGGCCTAACCAAGGTTAAGTAACATTTTAGTTTTATGTTCTTATTTGATTTATAGAAATTTCTTTTAATAAATCCTAATGCTTTGTTTGATTTTTTTGTAGTTTCATCAATATGTGGATTCCATGATAGTTTTTCATTTATTATAACACCTAGGTATTTTGCGTTTTTAGTCTGTGATACTGGTTTGCCATGAATAAGATAAGTGGAATTAATTTGTTTTAGTTTTTTTGTTACTCTTAACAACTGACATTTTTCTGGGTGGAAAGACATGCTCCAATTTGATTCCCATTTCTGTAATTCATCTAATTCTCTTTGTAAAATATCTGTGTCTTGTGTTGTTTTTATTGTTCTATATATTATGCAATCGTCTGCAAATAATCTGACTTTTGTTCCTGAACTAATGCAATTTGGTAAATCATTTATGTAAATTAAAAATAGTAGTGGACCCAAGACTGTACCTTGAGGTACACCTGAGTTTACTGTTATCGGTGTTGATTTAGAGCCATTTATTATTACAGTTTGTTCTCTCCCTATCAGAAAGTCTTTAATCCACTGATGCAGTGGACCATTAATGCCGAAATATTTTAATTTTTTAAGCAAACTATGGTGGTGAACTTTGTCAAAAGCCTTAGAAAAATCTAGTAAGATAGCATCTATTTGTTCACTATTATCTAAACCTTTTGAAAAATCATCAATTAGTCCTATTAGTTGTGTTTCACATGATCTATATTTCCTAAAGCCATGTTGGTATGGTGTGAGGACATTATGTTTGTCTAAGTGGTTTATGATGTTGCTACATATTATGTGTTCTAGGATTTTACATGTGATGCTGGTAAGTGATACTGGTCTGTAGTTCCCTGGGTCAGATTTTTCTCCTTTTTTAAATAGGGGGGTGACATTAGCTTCTTTCCAGTCCTTTGGTACTCTGCCCTGGTTAAGTGAAGCCTGAAAGAGTATTTTGAACACTGGGGCTAGCTCATTACTTAGTTCTTTGAGTAATCTAGCTGGAATACCATCAGGTCCAGAAGCTTTATTTGGTTTGGTGTTGGCTAATAGTTTCTGAATTCCATTTTCTTGTACTACTATATCTTCTATGTTGTCTACTTGGTTCAAATTCAGTAATATGTCTTTGTCTCCTGGGGCTGAGAATGCTGATGCAAAGTATTTGTTTAGAATGTTTGCTTTAGTTTCATTATCATTATGTATTATGTTATGTTCATCTTTTAATGGCGCTACGCCTGTTGTTTCCATTTTCTTAGACTTAATGTATGACCATAGGTTTTTGTTGTTATCTTTAGATATTACATTGTTTATGTATTCACTCTGCAGCTGTCTGCTTACTTTTTGGGTTAAGTGTTTAATTTTTATATACTTTTTGTAAACTCTTTCTGCATTAGTTTCTTTAAATTTTCTATAGAGGTTTTCCTTCTGTTTACAAAGCTTCTTTAGTCTATTATTAAACCAGCATTTATTTATTTTGTTTGATGTGTATTTAGTTGGTATATGATTTTCTATTATGCTTTTAAGATGGTTTTTAATGAAATTCCAGAGGTCATCGACTGGTTGGTTAATGTCTTTTTCTAATAAGAATGTTTGTTGAAAGTTTAGTGCAGCTTGGTGTAGTTGTGTTAGGTTACATTTATTCCAGAGTAAGATTTTTCTTTTGAGTTTTGTATTGGCTACTGCTTTTATCTGACTGTGTATTTTTATGATCTCATGGTCTGATAGACCAGGGATAATTTCATAATCAACTACTAATCCAGGTCTGTTGGTTAAGAAGAGATCTAATGTGTTGTTTAATCTAGTTGGCTTTTTAATGATTTGATCTAAACTTAGGTTGTGTAAAGTTTCTATGAAAAGCTCATTTATGTCCTTAAGGTTTTGGTGTTTATCTATGGTTAGTGTTTTCCAATTTATATCAGGTAGGTTGAAATCACCCATAATCCAAAAAACTGCATTTTTATTTGTCTCTTTAAGTGTAGTAATCTGATTACATAGTTCCTGCATGTATTCTAAACTAGAATTTGGTGGTCTGTAAATGCTGCCTATTATTAGGGATGTTGAGGTGGTATTAATTTTACAAAATGTTGATTCTACATTTTTTGAGTTAGGTAAGGTAATTTCTTCTGCTATAAGAGTGTTTTTTATTGCTAAAAGAACTCCTCCATGATTATCAGCCCTATCTTTTCTAAAAATTTCATAATTACTATTGAAAATTTCTGCATTATAAATTTCAGGATGCAGCCAAGTTTCTGTTCCTGCAATTATGTCTGGTTTCTCACATTCTAATAAAATTTCTAAGTCTGCTGTTTTGTTCCTAATGCTTTGAAAATTTATAACTAAGGTTTTAAGGTATTTTGGTATTACTTCTTTAGTAGGTTTGTTTAGTGAGGCTGTTGTATTAATTTTAGTAGATTTAGGTTTAACAGGAGTGGATCTGGCTAGTGGTTGGTGAGTTTGGTTCGGGATGGTGTTTAGGATGTTGTATGGGTTAGAAGTGTCCGCATCAAAGGAATCAAACAGTCCTGATGTAAACTGAGGTAACCCACACGGTACACAGTGCCATGATGCGTCTTTGTTGCCTAAGGCATAATACACAGGTGTATTCATATGGAGACATGATGCATGGTACCATTCATCGCACGTGTCACATTGAATGGCTTTCTGTTTCAGGGTGCATATTTTTTTGCAGATGTTGCATCTATCTTTAGATCTAGGCCCTGGATTTGACTCTACATCTCCTGCCATTAATATTAACAGTGATAGGTATTTATTTCTGCTGTGTCTGATTGAGAACTTCCATTTGTGATGGGTAATCTTCTTTAATGTTATAGATGTGTATGTTAGGTTATTTTTGAAGTTGCATTGTTCTAAAGTGTGATGATTGATTATGACTGTTGTTTCCTTTTTAAGTTTAGTGTTGACAAAGGTAGATCTAGTTCTGTGTTCAGCTAGTGTGCATTTGGTGATTATTAGGATAAATAGCCAGAGCAATTTCATGATGACTGTTCTTGATTTTAGTTTTTAAAGGAGTCTAGTCTAAATCTAGTTTAAGGTTTACAATGCCTAAGTTAAGTCTAAATCTAAAGTGAATGCTAGTTTACAATGACAATTAAATCAAATCAAATGGTTTATTAAATTCAAAATGTGGACCTAGACTATAGATCTATCTATAATGACAATAATACTAATAATAGTCGTCACTATACTAGATCTAATACTAAATCTAGACTACATCTACTTCTATTATAATTATACTTACTTATATCTACTATCTAGATTTATTAGATCTACTATTATCTACTAAAGTATAGGCCTATAGATCTAATTCTAAATACCCATATCTAGTTATAATCATAATTATAATAATCTAAAATCTCTAGATCTAGAGTTACTAAGATATCTACTAGACTCTATCTAGATTTTAGATCTAGTAGTAATAGTAGTTACTAGTATTTCTTTGATTATTTTTAGATTAAAATATTAATTATTTGATCTAGGTCTAGTAGCTAGATCTAATTCTAGATCCAGATTATATTTCTGATCATTTCGTTTGTGGAAGATATTAGATGCAGAATATTCTAGAATCTAGAATTAGTTAGAGAGTCAACATGCAGTTTTATCATTACTTCTAAAGTTAACTTATATTAGAACTTGGACAATGACTTCTAATTTCTTTCTATAATAGTATCATTCTAGTGATTCTATTAAGATCTACATCTATCCCATAACGACATTTAAATCTTTTTTCATGTGCACAAATAAATGTTTATTACATTTTGCTAAAGAGATTGGTTGTGCTTTATATTTTTCATGTTTGGCTGTTTGTCCTTAAAAAAATGTCAAAATAGTTAGTAAAAGTTTAACTAAAGTTTCTTAGTTTAGTTTAACTAATTTTTTCAATTTGTGATTAACTAAAAGTTTAATTACTTTTTTTTTAGTTCAAACTTAGTTTTAGTTTAACTAAAAAAATTTAGTTTAGTTCCCATCACTAATGATCCTATCACTTTCTCAATGCACCATGCTCCTATCACTTTCTCACTGCGCTATGATCCTATCACTTTCTCACTGCACTATGATCCTATCACTTTCTCACTGCGCTATGATCCTATCACTTTCTCACTGCGCTATGATCCTATCACTTTCTCACTGCTCTATGATCCTATCACTTGCCTCAATGCGCTCTGCTCCTATCACATTCTCACTGCTCTATGATCCTATCACTTTCTCAATGCACCATGCTCCTATCACATTCTCACTGCTCTATGATCCTATCACATTCTCAATACTCTATGATCCTATCACTTGTCTCACTGCTCTATGATCCTATCATTTTCTCACTGCTCTATGATCCTATCACTTTCTCAATACTCTATGATCCTATCACTTTCTCACTGCTCTATGATCCTATCACTTTCTCAATGCTCTATGATCCTATCACTTTCTCAATGCTCTATGCTCCTATCACTTTCTCAATACACTATGATCCTATCACTTTCTCACTGCTCTATGATCCTATCACTTGTCTCACTGCTCTATGATCCTATCACTTTCTCACTGCTCTATGATCCTATCACTTTCTCAATACTCTATGATCCTAACACTTTCTCACTGCTCAATGATCCTATCACTTTCTCAATACTCTATGATCCTATCACTTTCTCAATGCTCTATGATCCTATCACTTTCTCAATACTCTATGATCCTATCACTTGTCTCACTGCTCTATGATCCTATAACTTTCTCAATACTCTATGATCCTATCACTTTCTCACTGCTCTATGATCCTATCACTTTCTCAATACTCTATGATCCTATCACTTTCTCAATGCTCTATGATCCTATCACTTGTCTCACTGCTCTATGATCCTATCACTTTCTCAATGCACTATGATCCTATCACTTGTCTCACTGCTCTATGATCCTATCACTTTCTCAATACTCTATGATCCTATCACTTTCTCACTGCGCTATGATCCTATCACTTTCTCACTGCGCTATGATCCTATCACTTTCTCAATGCACCATGCTCCTATCACATTCTCACTGCTCTATGATCCTATCACATTCTCGATACTCTATGATCCTATCACTTGTCTCACTGCTCTATGATCCTATCATTTTCTCACTGCTCTATGATCCTATCACTTTCTCAATACTCTATGATCCTATCACTTTCTCACTGCTCTATGATCCTATCACTTTCTCAATGCTCTATGATCCTATCACTTTCTCAATGCTCTATGCTCCTATCACTTTCTCAATACACTATGATCCTATCACTTTCTCACTGCTCTATGATCCTATCACTTGTCTCACTGCTCTATGATCCTATCACTTTCTCACTGCTCTATGATCCTATCACTTTCTCAAAACTCTATGATCCTATCACTTTCTCACTGCTCAATGATCCTATCACTTTCTCAATACTTTATGATCCTATCACTTTCTCAATGCTCTATGATCCTATCACTTTCTCAATACTCTATGATCCTATCACTTGTCTCACTGCTCTATGATCCTATCACTTTCTCAATACTCTATGATCCTATCACTTTCTCACTGCTCTATGATCCTATCACTTGTCTCACTGCTCTATGATCCTATCACTTTCTCAATGCACTATGATCCTATCACTTGTCTCACTGCTCTATGATCCTATCACTTTCTCAATGCACTATGATCCTATCACTTTCTCAATGCTCTATGATCCTATCACATTCTCAATGCACTATGATCCTAGCACTTTCTGAATGCACTATGATCCTATCACTTTCTCAATGCACTATGATCCTATCACATTCTCAATAGTATATGATCCTATCACTTTCTCAATGCACTATGATCCTATCACTTTCTCAATGCTCTATGATCCTATCACTTTCTCAATGCTCTATGATCCTATCACTTTCTCAATGCTCTATGATCCTATCACTTTCTCAATGCTCTATGATCCTATCACTTTCTCAATGCTCTATAATCCTATCACTTTCTCAATGCACTATGCTCCTATCACATTCTCACTGCTCTATGATCCTATCACTTGTCTCACTGCTCTATGATCCTATCACTTTCTCAATGCTCTATGATCCTATCACTTGTCTCACTGCTCTATAATCCTATCACTTTCTCACTGCGCTATGATCCTATCACTTTCTCACTGCTTTATGATCCTATCACTTTCTCACTGCGCTATGATCCTATCACTTGTCTCACTGCTCTATGATCCTATCACTTTCTCAATGCTCTATGATCCTATCACTTGTCTCACTGCTCTATGATCCTATCACTTTCTCAATGCTCTGTGATCCTATCACTTGTCTCACTGCTCTATGATCCTATCACTTTCTCAATGCTCTATGATCCTATCACTTGTCTCACTGCTCTATGATCCTATCACTTTCTCAATACTCTATGATCCTATCACTTTCTCAATGCTCTATGATCCTATCACTTTCTCAATGCTCTATGATCCTATCACTTGTCTCACTGCTCTATGATCCTATCACTTTCTCACTGCGCTATGATCCTATCACTTTCTCACTGCTCTATGTTCCTATCACTTTCTCACTGCGCTATGATCCTATCACTTGTCTCACTGCTCTATGATCCTATCACTTTCTCAATGCGCTATGATCCTATCACTTGTCTCACTGCTCTATGATCCTATCACTTTCTCAATGCTCTATGATCCTATCACTTTTTCAATGCTCTATGATCCTATCACTTTCTCAATGCACTATGATCCTATCACTTTCTCAATGCACTATGATCTTATCACTTTCTCAATGCACTATGATCCTATCACATTCTCAATGCTCTATGATCCTATCACTTGTCTCACTGCTCTATGATCCTATCACTTTCTCAATGCTCTATGATCCTATCACTTGTCTCACTGCTCTATGATCCTATCACTTTCTCAATGCTCTATGATCCTATCACTTTCTCAATGCTCTATGATCCTATCACTTTCTCAATGCTCTATGATCCTATCACTTTCTCAATACTCTATGATCCTATCACTTTCTCAATGATCTATGATCCTATCATTTTCTCAATGCTCTATGATCCTATCACTTTCTCAATGCTCTATGATCCTATCACTTTCTCAATACTTTATGATCCTATCACTTGTCTCACTGCTCTATGATCCTATCACTTTCTCAATACTCTATGATCCTATCACTTTCTCAATGCTCTATGATCCTATCACTTGTCTCACTGCTCTATGATCCTATCACTTTCTCAATGCTCTATGATCCTATCACTTGTCTCACTGCTCTATGATCCTATCACTTTCTCAATGCTCTATGATCCAATCACTTGTCTCACTGCTCTATGATCCTATCACTTTCTCAATGCTCTATGATCCTATCACTTGTCTCACTGCTCTATGATCCTATCACTTTCTCAATACTCTATGATCCTATCACTTTCTCAAAGCTCTATGTTCCTATCACTTTCTCAATGCTCTATGATCCTATAACTTTCTCAATGCTTTATGATCCTATCACTTGTCTCACTGCTCTATGATCCTATCATTTTCTCAATACTCTATGATCCTATCACTTTCTCAATACTCTATGATCCTATCACTTTTTCAATGCTCTATGATCCTATCACTTTCTCAATGCTCTATGATCCTATCACTTTCTCAATGCACCATGCTCCTATCACTTTCTCAAAACTCTATGATCCTATCACTTGTCTCACTGCTCTATGATCCTATCACATGTCTCACTGCTCTATGATCCTATCACTTGTCTTAATACTCTATGATCCTATCACTTTCTCAATGCACCATGCTCCTATCACTTTCTCAATACTCTATGATCCTATCACTTGTCTTACTGCTCTATGATCCTATCACTTTCTCAATACTCTATGATCCTATTACTTTCTCAATAGTCTATGATCCTATCACTTTCTCAATACTCTATGATCCTATCACTTTCTCAATACTATATGATCCTATCACTTTCTCAATACTCTATGATCCTATCACTTTCTCAATACTCTATGCTCCTATCACTTTCTCAATACTCTATGATCCTATCACTTGTCTCACTGCTCTATGATCCTATCACTTGTCTCACTGCTCTTTGATCCTATCACTTTCTCAATACTCTATGATCCTATCACTTTCTCAATACTCTATGATCCTATCACTTTCTCAATACTCTATGATCCTAACACTTTCTCAATACTCTATGATTCTATCACTTGTCTCACTGCTCTATGATCCTATCACTTTCTCAATACTCTATGATCCTATCACATTCTCAATACTTTATGATCCTATCACATTCTCAATACTCTATGATCCTATCACATTCTCAATACTCTATGATCCTATCACTTTCTCAATGCTCTATGATCCTATCACTTTCTCAATGCACCATGCTCCTATCACTTTCTCAATACTCTATGATCCTATCACTTATCTCACTGCTCTATGATCCTATCACTTGTCTCACTGCTCTATGATCCTATCACTTGTCTCAATACTCTATGATCCTATCAATTTCTCAATGCACAATGCTCCTATCACTTTCTCAATACTCTATGATCCTATCACTTGTCTCACTGCTCTATGATCCTATCACTTTCTCAATACTCTATGATCCTATCACTTTCTCAATACTCTATGATCCTATCACTTTCTCAATACTCTATGATCCTGTCACTTTCTCAATACTCTATGATCTAATCACTTTCTAAATACTCTATGATCCTATCACTTTCTCAATACTCTATGCTTCTATCACTTTCTCAATACTCTATGATCCTATCACTTTCTCAATACTCTATGATCCTATCACATTCTCACTGCTCTATGATCCTATCACTTTCTCAATGCACCATGCTCCTATCACATTCTCACTGCTCTAAGATCCTATCACATTCTCAATACTCTATGATCCTATCACTTGTCTCACTGCTCTATGATCCTATCACTTTCTCACTGCTCTATGATCCTATCACTTTCTCAATACTCTATGATCCTATCACTTTCTCACTGCTCTATGATCCTATCATTTTCTCAATGCTCTATGATCCTATCACTTTCTCAATGCTCTATGCTCCTATCACTTTCTCAATACACTATGATCCTATCACTTTCTCACTGCTCTATGATTCTATCACTTGTCTCACTGCTCTATGATCCTATCATTTTCTCACTGCTCTATGATCCTATCACTTTCTCAATACTCTATGATCCTATCACTTTCTCAATGCTCTATGATCCTATCACTTTCTCAATACTCTATGATCATATCACTTGTCTCACTGCTCTATGATCCTATCACTTTCTCAATGCTCTATGATCCTATCACTTTCTCAATGCACTATGATCCTATCACTTTCTCAATGCACTATGATCTTATCACATTCTCAATGCACCATGATCCTATCACATTCTCAAAGCACCATGATCCTATCACATTCTCAAAGCTCTTTGATCCTATCACTTTCTCAATGCACCATGATTCTTTCACATTCTCAATGCTCTTTGATCCTATTACTTTCTCAATGCTCTATGATCCTATCACATTCTCAATGCACCATGATCCTATCACTTTCTCAATGCACTATGATCCTATCACATTCTCAATGCACCATGATCCTATCACATTCTCAATGCTTTTTGATCCTATCACTTTCTCAATGCTCTATGATCCTATCACTTGCCTCAATGCGCTCTGCTCCTATCACATTCTCACTGCTCTATGATCCTATCACTTTCTCAATGCACCATGCTCCTATCACATTCTCACTGCTCTAAGATCCTATCACATTCTCAATACTCTATGATCCTATCACTTGTCTCACTGCTCTATGATCCTATCACTTTCTCACTGCTCTATGATCCTATCACTTTCTCAATACTCTATGATCCTATCACTTTCTCACTGCTCTATGATCCTATCATTTTCTCAATGCTCTATGATCCTATCACTTTCTCAATGCTCTATGCTCCTATCACTTTCTCAATACACTATGATCCTATCACTTTCTCACTGCTCTATGATTCTATCACTTGTCTCACTGCTCTATGATCCTATCACTTTCTCACTGCTCTATGATCCTATCACTTTCTCAATACTCTATGATCCTATCACTTTCTCAATGCTCTATGATCCTATCACTTTCTCAATACTCTATGATCATATCACTTGTCTCACTGCTCTATGATCCTATCACTTTCTCAATACTCTATGATCCTATCACTTTCTCACTGCTCTATGATCCTATCACTTTCTCAATACTCTATGATCCTATTACTTTCTCAATGCTCTATGATCCTATCACTTGTCTCACTGCTCTATGATCCTATCACTTTCTCAATGCACTATGATCCTATCACTTGTCTCACTGCTCTATGATCCTATCACTTTCTCAATGCACTATGATCCTATCTCTCAATGCTCTATGATCCTATCACATTTTCAATGCACTATGATCCTATCACTTTCTCAATGCACTAAGATCCTATCACTTTCTCAATGCACTATGATCCTATCACATTCTCAATGGTCTATGATCCTATCACTTTCTAAATGCTCTATGATCCTATCACTTTCTCAATGCTCTATGATCCTATCACTTTTTCAATGCTCTATGATCCTATCACTTTCTCAATGCTCTATGATCCTATCACTTTCTCAATGCTCTATAATCCTATCACTTTCTCAATGCACTATGCTCCTATCACATTCTCACTGCTCTATGGTCCTATCACTTATCTCACTGCTCTATGATCCTATCACTTTCTCAATGCTCTATGATCCTATCACTTTCTAAATGCTCTATGATCCTATCACTTTCTCAATGCTCTATAATCCTATCACTTTCTCAATGCACTATGCTCCTATCACATTCTCACTGCTCTATGGTCCTATCACTTATCTCACTGCTCTATGATCCTATCACTTTCTCAATGCTCTATGATCCTATCACTTGTCTCACTGCTCTATGATCCTATCACTTTCTCAATGCTCTATGATCCAATCACTTGTCTCACTGCTCTATGATCCTATCACTTTCTCAATGCTCTATGATCCTATCACTTGTCTCACTGCTCTATAATCCTATCACTTTCTCACTGCGCTATATTCCTATAACTTTCTCACTGCTCTATGATCCTATCACTTTCTCTTTGCGCTATGATCCTATCACTTGTCTCACTGCTCTATGATCCTATAACTTTCTCAATGCGCTATGATCCTATCACTTGTCTCACTGCTCTATGATCCTATCACTTTCTCAATGCTCTATGATCCTATCACTTTCTCAATGCTCTATAATCCTATCACTTTCTCAATGCACTATGCTCCTATCACATTCTCACTGCTCTATGGTCCTATCACTTATCTCACTGCTCTATGATCCTATCACTTTCTCAATGCTCTATGATCCTATCACTTGTCTCACTGCTCTATGATCCTATCACTTTCTCAATACTCTATGATCATATCACTTGTCTCACTGCTCTATGATCCTATCACTTTCTCAATACTCTATGATCCTATCACTTTCTCACTGCTCTATGATCCTATCACTTTCTCAATACTCTATGATCCTATTACTTTCTCAATGCTCTATGATCCTATCACTTGTCTCACTGCTCTATGATCCTATCACTTTCTCAATGCACTATGATCCTATCACTTGTCTCACTGCTCTATGATCCTATCACTTTCTCAATGCACTATGATCCTATCTCTCAATGCTCTATGATCCTATCACATTTTCAATGCACTATGATCCTATCACTTTCTCAATGCACTAAGATCCTATCACTTTCTCAATGCACTATGATCCTATCACATTCTCAATGGTCTATGATCCTATCACTTTCTAAATGCTCTATGATCCTATCACTTTCTCAATGCTCTATGATCCTATCACTTTTTCAATGCTCTATGATCCTATCACTTTCTCAATGCTCTATGATCCTATCACTTTCTCAATGCTCTATAATCCTATCACTTTCTCAATGCACTATGCTCCTATCACATTCTCACTGCTCTATGGTCCTATCACTTATCTCACTGCTCTATGATCCTATCACTTTCTCAATGCTCTATGATCCTATCACTTGTCTCACTGCTCTATGATCCTATCACTTTCTCAATGCTCTATGATCCAATCACTTGTCTCACTGCTCTATGATCCTATCACTTTCTCAATGCTCTATAATCCTATCACTTGTCTCACTGCTCTATGATCCTATCACTTTCTCAATACTCTATGATCCTATCACTTTCTCAAAGCTCTATGTTCCTATCACTTTCTCAATGCTCTATGATCCTATAACTTTCTCAATGCTTTATGATCCTATCACTTGTCTCACTGCTCTATGATCCTATCACTTTCTCAATACTCTATGATCCTATCACTTTCTCAATACTCTATGATCCTATCACTTTCTCAATGCTCTATGATCCTATCACTTTCTCAATGCTCTATGATCCTATCACTTTCTCAATGCACCATGCTCCTATCACTTTCTCAAAACTCTATGATCCTATCACTTGTCTCACTGCTCTATGATCCTATCACTTGTCTCACTGCTCTATGATCCTATCACTTGTCTTAATACTCTATGATCCTATCACTTTCTTAATGCACCATGCTCCTATCACTTTCTCAATACTCTATGATCCTATCACTTGTCTCACTGCTCTATGATCCTATCACTTTCTCAATGCTCTATGATCCTATCACTTTCTCAATGCTCTATGATCCTATCACTTTCTCAATGCTCTATGATCCTATCACTTTCTCAATGCTCTATAATCCTATCACTTTCTCAATGCACTATGCTCCTATCACATTCTCACTGCTCTATGATCCTATCACTTATCTCACTGCTCTATGATCCTATCACTTTCTCAATGCTCTATGATCCTATCACTTGTCTCACTGCTCTATAATCCTATCACTTTCTCACTGCGCTATATTCCTATAACTTTCTCACTGCTCTATGATCCTATCACTTTCTCTTTGCGCTATGATCCTATCACTTGTCTCACTGCTCTATGATCCTATAACTTTCTCAATGCGCTATGATCCTATCACTTGTCTCACTGCTCTATGATCCTATCACTTTCTCAATGCTCTATGATCCTATCACTTTTTCAATGCTCTATGATCCTATCACTTTCTCAATGCACTATGATCCTATCACTTTCTCAATGCACTATGATCTTATCACTTTCTCAATGCACTATGATCCTATCACATTCTCAATGCTCTATGATCCTATCACTTGTCTCACTGCTCTATGATCCTATCACTTTCTCAATGCTCTATGATCCTATCACTTGACTCACTGCTTTATGATCCTATCACTTTCTCAATGCTCTATGATCCTATCACTTTCTCAATGCTCTATGATCCTATCACTTTCTCAATGCTCTATGATCTTATCACTTTCTCAATACTCTATGATCCTATCACTTTCTCAATGCTCTATGATCCTATCACTTTCTCAATGCACCATGCTCCTATCACATTCTCACTGCTCTATGATCCTATCACATTCTCAATACTATATGATCCTATCACTTGTCTCACTGCTCTATGATCCTATCACTTTCTCACTGCTCTATGATCCTATCACTTTCTCAATACTCTATGATCCTATCACTTTCTCACTGCTCTATGATCCTATCATTTTCTCAATGCTCTATGATCCTATCACTTTCTCAATACTCTATGATCCTATCACTTGTATCACTGCTCTATGATCCTATCACATTCTCAATGATCTATATTCCTATCACTTTCTCAATGCTCTATGATCCTATCACTTGTCTCACTGCTCTATGATCCTATCACATTCTCAATACTCTATGATCCTATCACATGCCTCAATGCTCTCTGATCCTATCTTTTTCTCAATGCTCTATGATCCTATCACTTTCTCAATGCTCTATGATCCTATCACATTCTCAATGCTCTTTGATCCTATCACTTTCTCAATGCTCTATGATCCTATCACTATCTCAATGCTCTATGATCCTATCACTTTCTCAATGCTCTATGATCCTATTACTTTGTCAATGCTCTATGATCCTATCACTTTCTCAATGCTCTATAATCCTATCACTTTCTCAATGCTCTATGATCCTATCACATTCTCAATGCACCATGATCCTATCATTTTCTCAATGCTCTATGATCCTATCACTTTTTCAATGCTCTATGATCCTATCACATTCTCAATGCACCATGATCCTATCACATTCTCAATGCACCATGATCCTATCACATTCTCAGTGCTCTTTGATCCTATCACTTTCTCAATGCACCATGATCCTATCACATTCTCAATGCTCTTTGATCCTATCACTTTCTCAATGCTCTATGATCCTATCACATTCTCAATGCACCATGATCCTATCACTTTCTCAATGCTCTATGATCCTATCACTTTCTCAATGCTCTATGATCCTATCACATTCTCAATGCTCTTTGATCCTATCACTTTCTCAATGCTCTATGATCCTATCTCATTCTTAATGCACCATGATCCAATCACTTTCTCTATGCACCATGATCCTATCACTTTCTCAATGCTCTATGATCCTATCACTTTCTCAATGCTCTATGATCCTATCACTTTCTCAATGATCTATGATCCTATCACTTGTCTCACTGCTCTATGATCCTATCACTTTCTCAATGCTTTATGATCCTATCACTTTCTCAATGCTCTATGATCCTATCACTTTCTCAATGCTCTATGATCCTATCACTTTCTCAATGCACCATGATCCTATCACTCTCTCAATGGGCTATGATCCTATCACTTTCTCAATGCTCTATGATCCTATCACTTTCTCAATGCTCTATGATCCTATCACTTTCTCAATGCACCATGATCTTATCACATTCTCAATGATCTATGATCCCATCACTTTCTCAATGCTCCATGATCCTATCACTTTCTCACTGCGCTATGATCCTATCACTTTCTCAATGCGCTATGATCCTATCACATTCTCAATGATCTATGATCCCATCACTTTCTCAATGATCTATGATCCCATCACTTTCTCAATGCTCTATGCTCCTATCACTTTCTCACTGCGCTATGATCCTATCACTTTCTCACTGCGCTATGATCCTATCACTTTCTCACTGCGCTATGATCCTATCACTTTCTCACTGCGCTATGATCCTATCACTTGTCTCACTGCTCTATGATCCTATCACTTTCTCAATGCTCTATGATCCCATCACTTGTCTCACTGCTCTATGATCCTATCACTTTCTCAATACTCTATGATCCTATCACTTTCTCAATGGTCTATGATCCTATCACTTTCTCAATGCTCTATGATTCTATCACATTCTCAATACTCTATGATCCTATCACATGCCTCAATGCACCATGATCCTATCACTTTCTCAATGATCTATGATCCTATCACTTTCTCAATGCACCATGATCCTATCACTTTCTCAATGCACTATGATCCTATCACATTTTCAATGCACCATGATCCTATCACATTCTCAATGCTTTTTGATCCTATCACTTTCTCAATGCTCTATGATCCTATCACTTGCCTCAATGCGCTCTGCTCCTATACCATTCTCACTGCTCTATGATCCTATCACTTTCTCAATGCACCATGCTCCTATCACATTCTCACTGCTCTAAGATCCTATCACATTCTCAATACTCTATGATCCTATCACTTGTCTCACTGCTCTATGATCCTATCACTTTCTCACTGCTCTATGATCCTATCACTTTCTCAATACTCTATGATCCTATCACTTTCTCACTGCTCTATGATCCTATCATTTTCTCAATGCTCTATGATCCTATCACTTTCTCAATGCTCTATGCTCCTATCACTTTCTCAATACACTATGATCCTATCACTTTCTCACTGCTCTATGATTCTATCACTTGTCTCACTGCTCTATGATCCTATCACTTTCTCACTGCTCTATGATCCTATCACTTTCTCAATACTCTATGATCCTATCACTTTCTCACTGCTCTATGATCCTATCACTTTCTCAATACTCTATGATCCTATCACTTTCTCAATGCTCTATAATCCTATCACTTTCTCAATACTCTATGATCATATCACTTGTCTCACTGCTCTATGATCCTATCACTTTCTCAATACTCTATGATCCTATCACTTTCTCACTGCTCTATGATCCTATCACTTTCTCAATACTATATGATCCTATTACTTTCTCAATGCTCTATGATCCTATCACTTGTCTCACTGCTATATGATCCTATCACTTTCTCAATGCACTATGATCCTATCACTTGTCTCACTGCTCTATGATCCTATCACTTTCTCAATGCACTATGATCCTATCTCTCAATGCTCTATGATCCTATCACATTTTCAATGCACTATGATCCTATCACTTTCTCAATGCACTAAGATCCTATCACTTTCTCAATGCACTATGATCCTATCACATTCTCAATGGTCTATGATCCTATCACTTTCTCAATGCTCTATGATCCTATCACTTTCTCAATGCTCTATGATCCTATCACTTTCTCAATGCTCTATGATCCTATCACTTTCTCAATGCTCTATGATCCTATCACTTTCTCAATGCTCTATAATCCTATCACTTTCTCAATGCACTATGCTCCTATCACATTCTCACTGCTCTATGATCCTATCACTTATCTCACTGCTCTATGATCCTATCACTTTCTCAATGCTCTATGATCCTATCACTTGTCTCACTGCTCTATGATCCTATCACTTTCTCAATGCTCTATGATCCAATCACTTGTCTCACTGCTCTATGATCCTATCACTTTCTCAATGCTCTATGATCCTATCACTTGTCTCACTGCTCTATGATCCTATCACTTTCTCAATACTCTATGATCCTATCACTTTCTCAAAGCTCTATGTTCCTATCACTTTCTCAATGCTCTATGATCCTATAACTTTCTCAATGCTTTATGATCCTATCACTTGTCTCACTGCTCTATGATCCTATCACTTTCTCAATACTCTATGATCCTATCACTTTCTCAATACTCTATGATCCTATCACTTTCTCAATGCTCTATGATCCTATCACTTTCTCAATGCTCTATGATCCTATCACTTTCTCAATGCACCATGCTCCTATCACTTTCTCAAAACTCTATGATCCTATCACTTGTCTCACTGCTCTATGCTCCTATCACTTGTCTCACTGCTCTATGATCCTATCACTTGTCTTAATACTCTATGATCCTATCACTTTCTCAATGCACCATGCTCCTATCACTTTCTCAATACTCTATGATCCTATCACTTGTCTCACTGCTCTATGATCCTATCACTTTCTCAATGCTCTATGATCCTATCACTTTCTCAATGCTCTATGATCCTATCACTTTCTCAATGCTCTATGATCCTATCACTTTCTTAATGCTCTATAATCCTATCACTTTCTTAATGCACTATGCTCCTATCACATTCTCACTGCTCTATGATCCTATCACTTATCTCACTGCTCTATGATCCTATCACTTTCTCAATGCTCTATGATCCTATCACTTGTCTCACTGCTCTATAATCCTATCACTTTCTCACTGCGCTATAATCCTATAACTTTCTCACTGCTCTATGATCCTATCACTTTCTCTCTGCGCTATGATCCTATCACTTGTCTCACTGCTCTATGATCCTATCACTTTCTCAATGCGCTATGATCCTATCACTTGTCTCACTGCTCTATGATCCTATCACTTTCTCAATGCTCTATGATCCTATCACTTTTTCAATGCTTTATGATCCTATCACTTTCTCAATGCACTATGATCCTATCACTTTCTCAATGCACTATGATCTTATCACTTTCTCAATGCACTATGATCCTATCACATTCTCAATGCTCTATGATCCTATCACTTGTCTCACTGCTCTATGATCCTATCACTTTCTCAATGCTCTATGATCCTATCACTTGTCTCACTGCTCTATGATCCTATCACTTTCTCAATGCTCTATGATCCTATCACTTTCTCAATGCTCTATGATCCTATCACTTTCTCAATGCTCTATGATCCTATCACTTTCTCAATACTCTATGATCCTATCACTTTCTCAATGCTCTATGATCCTATCACTTTCTCAATGCTCTATGATCCTATCACTTCTCTCACTGCTCTATGATCCTATCACTTTCTCAATACTCTATGATCCTATCACTTGCCTCAATGCGCTCTGCTCCTATCACATTCTCACTGCTCTATGATCCTATCACTTTCTCAATGCACCATGCTCCTATCACATTCTCACTGCTCTATGATCCTATCACATTCTCAATACTCTATGATCCTATCACTTGTCTCACTGCTCTATGATCCTATCACTTTCTCACTGCTCTATGATCCTATCACTTTCTCAATACTCTATGATCCTATCACCAGTATCACTGCTCTATGATCCTATCACATTCTCAATGATCTATATTCCTATCACTTTCTCAATGCTCTATGATCCTATCACTTGTCTCACTGCTCTATGATCCTATCACATTCTCAATACTCTATGATCCTATCACATGCCTCAATGCTCTCTGATCCTATCATTTTCTCAATGCTCTATGATCCTATCACTTTCTCAATGCTCTATGATCCTATCACTTCTCTCACTGCTCTATGATCCTATCACTTTCTCAATACTCTATGATCCTATCACTTGCCTCAATGCGCTCTGCTCCTATCACATTCTCACTGCTCTATGATCCTATCACTTTCTCAATGCACCATGCTCCTATCACATTCTCACTGCTCTATGATCCTATCACATTTTCAATACTCTATGATCCTATCACTTGTCTCATTGCTCTATGATCCTATCACTTTCTCACTGCTCTATGATCCTATCACTTTCTCAATACTCTATGATCCTATCACTTGTATCACTGCTCTATGATCCTATCACTTTCTCACTGCTCTATGATCCTATCACTTTCTCAATACTCTATGATCCTATCACTTTCTCACTGCTCTATGATCCTATCACTTTCTCAATACTCTATGATCCTATCACTTTCTCAATGCTCTATGATCCTATCACTTTCTCAATACTCTATGATCATATCACTTGTCTCACTGCTCTATGATCCTATCACTTTCTCAATACTCTATGATCCTATCACTTTCTCACTGCTCTATGATCCTATCACTTTCTCAATACTATATGATCCTATTACTTTCTCAATGCTCTATGATCCTATCACTTGTCTCACTGCTATATGATCCTATCACTTTCTCAATGCACTATGATCCTATCACTTGTCTCACTGCTCTATGATCCTATCACTTTCTCAATGCACTATGATCCTATCTCTCAATGCTCTATGATCCTATCACATTTTCAATGCACTATGATCCTATCACTTTCTCAATGCACTAAGATCCTATCACTTTCTCAATGCACTATGATCCTATCACATTCTCAATGGTCTATGATCCTATCACTTTCTCAATGCTCTATGATCCTATCACTTTCTCAATGCTCTATGATCCTATCACTTTCTCAATGCTCTATGATCCTATCACTTTCTCAATGCTCTATGATCCTATCACTTTCTCAATGCTCTATAATCCTATCACTTTCTCAATGCACTATGCTCCTATCACATTCTCACTGCTCTATGATCCTATCACTTATCTCACTGCTCTATGATCCTATCACTTTCTCAATGCTCTATGATCCTATCACTTGTCTCACTGCTCTATGATCCTATCACTTTCTCAATGCTCTATGATCCAATCACTTGTCTCACTGCTCTATGATCCTATCACTTTCTCAATGCTCTATGATCCTATCACTTGTCTCACTGCTCTATGATCCTATCACTTTCTCAATACTCTATGATCCTATCACTTTCTCAAAGCTCTATGTTCCTATCACTTTCTCAATGCTCTATGATCCTATAACTTTCTCAATGCTTTATGATCCTATCACTTGTCTCACTGCTCTATGATCCTATCACTTTCTCAATACTCTATGATCCTATCACTTTCTCAATACTCTATGATCCTATCACTTTCTCAATGCTCTATGATCCTATCACTTTCTCAATGCTCTATGATTCTATCACTTTCTCAATGCACCATGCTCCTATCACTTTCTCAAAACTCTATGATCCTATCACTTGTCTCACTGCTCTATGATCCTATCACTTGTCTCACTGCTCTATGATCCTATCACTTGTCTTAATACTCTATGATCCTATCACTTTCTCAATGCACCATGCTCCTATCACTTTCTCAATACTCTATGATCCTATCACTTGTCTCACTGCTCTATGATCCTATCACTTTCCCAATGCTCTATGATCCTATCACTTTCTCAATGCTCTATGATCCTATCACTTTCTCAATGCTCTATGATCCTATCACTTTCTCAATGCTCTATAATCCTATCACTTTCTCAATGCACTATGCTCCTATCACATTCTCACTGCTCTATGATCCTATCACTTATCTCACTGCTCTATGATCCTATCACTTTCTCAATGCTCTATGATCCTATCACTTGTCTCACTGCTCTATAATCCTATCACTTTCTCACTGCGCTATAATCCTATAACTTTCTCACTGCTCTATGATCCTATCACTTTCTCTCTGCGCTATGATCCTATCACTTGTCTCACTGCTCTATGATCCTATCACTTTCTCAATGCGCTATGATCCTATCACTTGTCTCACTGCTCTATGATCCTATCACTTTCTCAATGCTCTATGATCCTATCACTTTTTCAATGCTCTATGATCCTATCACTTTCTCAATGCACTATGATCCTATCACTTTCTCAATGCACTATGATCTTATCACTTTCTCAATGCACTATGATCCTATCACATTCTCAATGCTCTATGATCCTATCACTTGTCTCACTGCTCTATGATCCTATCACTTTCTCAATGCTCTATGATCCTATCACTTGTCTCACTGCTCTATGATCCTATCACTTTCTCAATGCTCTATGATCCTATCACTTTCTCAATGCTCTATGATCCTATCACTTTCTCAATGCTCTATGATCCTATCACTTTCTCAATACTCTATGATCCTATCACTTTCTCAATGCTCTATGATCCTATCACTTTCTCAATGCTCTATGATCCTATCACTTCTCTCACTGCTCTATGATCCTATCACTTTCTCAATACTCTATGATCCTATCACTTGCCTCAATGCGCTCTGCTCCTATCACATTCTCACTGCTCTATGATCCTATCACTTTCTCAATGCACCATGCTCCTATCACATTCTCACTGCTCTATGATCCTATCACATTCTCAATACTCTATGATCCTATCACTTGTCTCACTGCTCTATGATCCTATCACTTTCTCACTGCTCTATGATCCTATCACTTTCTCAATACTCTATGATCCTATCACTTGTATCACTGCTCTATGATCCTATCACATTCTCAATTATCTATATTCCTATCACTTTCTCAATGCTCTATGATCCTATCACTTGTCTCACTGCTCTATGATCCTATCACATTCTCAATACTCTATGATCCTATCACATGCCTCAATGCTCTCTGATCCTATCATTTTCTCAATGCTCTATGATCCTATCACTTTCTCAATGCTCTATGATCCTATCACATTCTCAATGCTCTTTGATCCTATCACTTTCTCAATGCTCTATGATCCTATCACTTTCTCAATGCTCTATGATCCTATCACTTTCTCAATGCTCTATGATCCTATTACTTTGTCAATGCTCTATGATCCTATCACTTTCTCAATGCTCTATGATCCTATCACTTTCTCAATGCTCTATGATCCTATCACATTCTCAATGCACCATGATCCTATCATTTTCTCAATGCTCTATGATCCTATCACTTTTTCAATGCTCTATGATCCTATCACATTCTCAATGCACCATGATCCTATCACATTCTCAATGCACCATGATCCTATCACATTCTCAGTGCTCTTTGATCCTATCACTTTCTCAATGCACCATGATCCTATCACATTCTCAATGTTCTTTGATCCTATCACTTTCTCAATGCTCTATGATCCTATCACATTCTCAATGCACCATGATCCTATCACTTTCTCAATGCTCTATGATCCTATCACTTTCTCAATGCTCTATGATCCTATCACATTCTCAATGCTCTTTGATCCTATCACTTTCTCAATGCTCTATGATCCTATCTCATTCTCAATGCACCATGATCCAATCACTTTCTCTATGCACCATGATCCTATCACTTTCTTAATGCTCTATGATCCTATCACTTTCTCAATGCTCTATGATCCTATCACTTTCTCAATGATCTATGATCCTATCACTTGTCTCACTGCTCTATGATCCTATCACTTTCTCAATGCTTTATGATCCTATCACTTTCTCAATGCTCTATGATCCTATCACTTTCTCAATGCTCTATGATCCTATCACTTTCTCAATGCACCATGATCCTATCACTCTCTCAATGGGCTATGATCCTATCACTTTCTCAATGCTCTATGATCCTATCACTTTCTCAATGCTCTATGATCCTATCACTTTCTCAATGCACCATGATCCTATCACATTCTCAATGATCTATGATCCCATCACTTTCTCAATGCTCCATGATCCTATCACTTTCTCACTGCGCTATGATCCTATCACTTTCTCAATGCGCTATGATCCTATCACATTCTCAATGATCTATGATCCCATCACTTTCTCAATGATCTATGATCCCATCACTTTCTCAATGCGCTATGCTCCTATCACTTTCTCACTGCGCTATGATCCTATCACTTTCTCACTGCGCTATGATCCTATCACTTTCTCACTGCGCTATGATCCTATCACTTTCTCACTGCGCTATGATCCTATCACTTGTCTCACTGCTCTATGATCCTATCACTTTCTCAATGCTCTATGATCCCATCACTTGTCTCACTGCTCTATGATCCTATCACTTTCTCAATACTCTATGATCCTATCACTTTCTCAATGGTCTATGATCCTATCACTTTCTCAATGCTCTATGATTCTATCACATTCTCAATACTCTATGATCCTATCACATGCCTCAATGCACCATGATCCTATCACTTTCTCAATGATCTATGATCCTATCACTTTCTCAATACTCTATGATCCTATCACATGCCTCAATACTCTATGATCCTATCACATTCTCAATACTCTATGATCCTATCACATGCCTCAATGCTCTAAGATTCTATCACATGCCTCAATGCACCATGATCCTATCACTTTCTCAATGATCTATGATCCCATCACTTGTCTCACTGCTCTATGATCCTATCACTTTCTCAATGCTCTATGATCCTATCACATTCTCAATGATCTATGATCCCATCACTTGTCTCACTGCTCTATGATCCTATCACTTTCTCAATGCTCTATGATCCTATCACTTGTCTCACTGCTCTATGATCCTATCACTTTCTCAATGCTCTATGATCCTATCACATTCTCAATGATCTATGATCCCATCACTTGTCTCGCTGCTCTATGATCCTATCACTTTCTCAATGCTCTATGATCCTATCACTTGTCTCACTGCTCTATGATCCTATCACTTTCTCAATGCTCTATGATCCTATCACATTCTCAATGATCTATGATCCCTCACTTGTCTCATTGCTCTATGATCCTATCACTTTCTCAATGCTCTATGATCCTATCACTTTCTCAATGCTCTATGATCCTATCACTTTCTCAATGCTCTATGATCCTATCACTTTCTCAATGATCTATGATCCTATCACTTTCTCACTGCTTTATGATCCTATCACTTTCTCAATGATCTATGATCCCATCACTTTCTCAATGCTCTATGATCCTATCACTTTCTCAATGCTCTATGATCCTATCACTTTCTCAATGATCTATGATCCCATCACTTGTCTCACTGCTCTATGATCCTATCACTTTCTCAATGCTCTATGATCCTATCACATTCTCAATGATCTATGATCCCATCACTTGTCTCACTGCTCTATGATCCTATCACTTTCTCACTGCGCTATGATCCTATCACTTTCTCAATGATCTATGATCCTATCACTTTCTCAATGCTCTATGATTCTATCACATGCCTCAATGCACCATGATCCTATCACTTTCTCAATGATCTATGATCCTATCACTTTCTCAATGATCTATGATCCCATCACTTGTCTCACTGCTCTATGATCCTATCACTTTCTCACTGCGCTATGATCCTATCACTTTCTCAATGATCTATGATCCTATCACTTTCTCAATGCTCTATGATCCCATCACTTGTCTCACTGCTCTTTGATCCTATCACTTTCTCACTGCTCTATGATCCTATCACTTTCTCAATGCTCTATGATTCTATCACTTTCTCAATGCTCTATGATCCTATCACTTTCTCAATGCTCTATGATCCTATCACATTCTCAATACTCTATGATCCTATCACATTCTCAATACTCTATGATCCTATCACATGCCTCAATGCTCTATGATCCTATCACATGCCTCAATGCTCTATGATCCTATCACATGCCTCAATGCTCTATGATCCTATCACATGCCTCAATGCTCTATGATCCTATCACATGCCTCAATGCTCTATGATCCTATCACATGCCTCAATGCTCTATGATCCTATCACTTTCTCAATACTCAATGTTTAAAGAACTTGAATAAATACGAGACAAAGAAATAATGAAAGACAAACTGTCGCAGAGCTGCACAATGTTAATCTGCACGTTCTTCAACAGTCTGTCGCTGTAGGTCGCTACTGAGAGATGACAATTTTAGACTTAGCTTCTACTTAAGTCACTGCTAAATAGTTTCACCCATAGCAACATCTCAATGACTTTTGTTACTAGTATTAGATCTCATAGTTGGTTCAACAGCAGACTTGATCTCAGTGAACCTCTCTTGACTGACTGACTCGTTTTCAAACATTGTTATTTGTGATTATCCTATACATAAAGAGTCGGTCCGAAAGCCCTCGAGACTCTTAACCAAAGAAAAGGATTTATCACAGTGGGTGTTTTGAAATTTAGTCACCGATAACTTAGCCATCAGACATTTAGGCACCCGGAAATTCAGTTAGCCGGTAATTTAGTAAAGAAAATGCAGTTCGAATTGGTGATAGCTCTTCACCAACCCGTCAGCTTCCTCCAATCAATTAGATGATCAGTTCATCATACCCGACTCCTTCAATCACACCCGGTTCCCCTTACCGGAAAGACAACCAAGGATTCCTAAATACCAGCAGATAACAGTGAGAAAGCCCCCTCAAAATCGTGCGGAACATTATACCGAATTGATAGGGTCAGGCGAGCCGTTCTTTGCTCCTAACCACTTGTAATGTGCAAGGCATTATGAAAGTCCACTGGAGGTTAGGATGTCTTTTGGCCTATCCATTTCTTCGTGTGGAGCGTGCCACATTGATGTCGAATAGACCTGAGAATCAATAGTTCATATAATGCAGTTAATAACAGTTCAAAATTATTGTTTTTCGAGGTCCTACACTTTTACTTGTCCTTGACATTGCACAATTAAAATTATACAAAAGTAAATGTTGTATATATATATTTTGTGAAGAAATGTAAAAGAATCAATGGGAACAATTTACATTTAATAAACTCTTAATAACAAGGGGGAAAAAAAAAGAAAAAAAAATCCAAGCAGTGAGCTTAAACAACGTTTCATTCTGACATTTTAATTGGCAATTAACGGAGGTCAGAGTTTATCTGGTCCTGGTATCTAGTGTTGTTGTTTTTTAGACTTTCAAGTTTATAAATTACATACTACCAGAGAAGTTAGGGTCACATCTATCTATCTATCTATCTATCTATCTATCTATCTATCTATCTATCTATCTATCTATCTATCTATCTATCTATCTATCTATCTATCTATCTATCTATCTGTCTGTCTCCTTCTGTTTGTCTGTCTTTTTGTCTTTTTGTCTGTCTGTCTGTCTATCTGTCTGTCTGTCTGTCTATCTTTCTTGCTTTCATCCTGCCATTCTTATATTTCTCTGTCTTTTGATCCACTGGTCACCTGTATGTCGGCCTAGTGAATACAAAGTATCCTAATCAAGAAATTGTCCAGCCCAATGAAACTCGAATAAAATGAATTTAACTCCCATTGAAATACGGGTTTAGTAGCTAGTTACTTAGTCTAGAGACCAAGTCTTTGTTATCTTTAAGACCAACGCCCACTTACCCCTTCCCCTAACCAGCACCGGAACATTCTGTTTACTAAAGCCTCTCCAATTTCCCAAGTACGAAACACGAACTTTTTTTTTTCAGTTTACAATCTACAAGTCTGATACACCTGAATGTCTTGGGAGAGAGAGCTGAGCTTGTTACATCAATGTCCACTAGATGGAAAAAAGACTGGCGTGGATAAGGTTTAGTGAACGTAACTCTCGATTGCCGCTTGGTGGTCTGGCTTGGGATCAAGTCTCGATCATTGACTTTGTCAACTGTTCAAACTGTCATCAGTCATCATTTCTAGCCTACTTGATCTTTTTGACCGTACTAAACTGTCATCAATCATCTTGTCTAGCCTACTTGATCTTTTAGATCGTACTAAACTGTCATCAATCATCTTGTCTAGCCTACTTGATCTTTTAGAAAGTACTAAACTGTCATCAATCATCTTGTCTAGCCTACTTGATCTTTTTGATCGTACTAAACTGTCATCAATCATCTTGTCTAGCCTACTTGATCTTTTAGATCGTACTAAACTGTCATCAATCATCTTGTCTAGCCTACTTGATCTTTTAGAAAGTACTAAACTGTCATCAATCATCTTGTCTAGCCTACTTGATCTTTTTGATCGTACTAAACTGTCATCAATCATCTTGTCTAGCCTACTTGATCTTTTAGATCGTACTAAACTGTCATCAATCATCTTTTCAAGCCTACTTGATCTTTTAGATCGTACTAACCTGTCATCAATCATCTTTTCAAGCCTACTTGATCTTTTAGATCGTACTAAACTGTCATCAATCATCTTGTCTAGCCTACTTGATCTTTTAGATCGTACTAAACTGTCATCAGTCATCATTTAGATCCTACTTAGCTGTTATAAGTCATCTTGACTGTCATTGGTCCCCATTGAACTGTACTTAGTTATTTTTTAGATCTCACTTGACTGCAGTTATTTTTCACTGCCAAATGGTTTTAAGAATTCTATTTAAGTAGATTGAAGCAATAAAACATTGAACACTATGAATACCAATATTTCGAATAGGAGATCATTATTGTATTCTTATGTTCAATTATTTTAAAATGAATACACAGAAGTACGTAGTGCTGGGATCTTGTAAACAGAAGTACGTAGTACTGGAATCTAGTAAACAGAAGTAGGTAGTGCTGGGATCTAGTAAACAGAAGTACGTAGTACTGGGATCTTGTAAACAGAAGTACGTAGTGCTGGGATCTTGTAAACAGAAGTACGTAGTACTGGGATCTAGTAAACAGAAGTAGGTAGTGCTGGGATCTAGTAAACAGAAGTAGGTAGTGCTGGGATCTAGTAAACAGAAGTACGTAGTACTGGGATCTAGTAAACAGAAGTACGTAGTGCTGGGATCTAGTAAACAGAAGTACGTAGTACTGGGATCTAGTAAACAGAAGTACGTAGTGCTGGGATCTAGTAAACAGAATTAGGTAGTACTGGGATCTAGTAAACAGAAGTAGGTAGTACTGGGATCTAGTGATGGGAACTAAACTAAATTTTTTTAGTTAAACTAAAACTAAGTTTGAACTAAAAAAAAAGTAATTAAACTTTTAGTTAATCACAAATTGAAAAAATTAGTTAAACTAAACTAAGAAACTTTAGTTAAACTTTTACTAACTATTTTGACCTTTTTTAAGGACGAAACAGCCAAACATGAAAAATATAAACAACAACCAATCTCTTTAGCAAAATGCAATAAACATTTATTTGTGCACATGAAAAAAGATTTAAATGTCTTTATGGGATAGATGTATCTAGATCTTAATAGAATCACTAGATTAGACTAGAATGATACTATTATTAGTATTATAGAAAGAAATTAGAAGTAATTGTCCAAGTTCTAATATAAGTTACCTTTTTAGAAGTAATGATAAAACTGCATGTTGACTCTCTAACTAACTCTAGATTCTAGAATATTCTGGATCTAATATCTTCTACAAACGAAATGATCAGAAATATAATCTGGATCTAGAATTAGATCTAGCTACTAGACCTAGATCAAATAATTAATATTTTAATCTAAAAATAATTTAAGAAATACTAGTTACTACTACTACTACTAGATCTATATAGAGTCTAGGCTAGTAGATATCTTAGTAACTCTAGATCTAGAGATTTTAGATTATTATAATTATGATTATAACTAGATATGGGTATTTAGATCTATAATCTATATAGGCCTACTCTAGTAGATAATACTAGATCTAGATCTAATAGATCTAGATAGTAGATATAAGTCAATAAGTATAATTATAATGGAAGTAGATGTAGTCTGTAGATCTAGTCTAGATTTAGTTAATTTAGTATTACATCTAGTATAGTGACGACTATTATTAGTAGGCCTATTATAGTCATTAATATTATAGATCTATCATCTTTGCATCTTAGGTCTTAGTATAGGCCTAATAAGTAATCTAGATATATCTAGATCTAATCTAGACTCTTTCTAATCTAGACTATTTCTAGAATAGTAGAATCTCTAAACTAATAGATCTATATTATTGACTTATAATTTTAAATTTACATTTAGATCTAAGACTAAGACTACTAAGAGTTAGACTCTACTTAAGACTAAGAGACTAAAATAATTAAATATAGACTTATGTCTATAGTCACATAGTGACTATAGATCTAATAGTAGTAATAGACTAATACTAATAGTACAGTAATAGACTAGACTATACGTCACTAGAATCTAACTTTAGATCTATCTAGTAAAAAGTTTTAAAATAAAAAGAGTCGACATTTCTTTAAGATCTATAGTCTATAGTAAAGCAAAATTCAATGTATACAGGAACACACTGGTGTTTAATAAAAAAAAGCAGCAAAATGTAGATCTATAGAAGCAAGAAATTATCAGGATTTATCAAGCAGCGCAACTTGCTAGAACTATAATGAACACGTTTATTTTTCTCGCCTTTCAAATACCGCTTGAATTGGCGGGAATAGCAACCATTATAGGGTAAAGGTCAAAAGGCTTTCTAGTGACCTGTGCACCATCTAGTTTATTCTCCTCTCTATCATTCATTATATATATTCTCCTATTACACAGATCTAAATATTTATTGGTATGTATGTTAAAAAAGTTTGTAAAATTTGTAATTAAACTTTTTAGCTTGTAACTAAAAAAAATTAATTAAACTAGGATTTTAACTAAACTATTTTTTTTAATTAAACTTTGGCCTTAACTATTTTTTTTTAGTTAAACTAAAAGTTAGCAACTTTTTAGTTAACTTTTGCCCATCACTACTGGGATCTCGTGAAAACAGAAAGAAACAACAAGCAGACTCAACGTGTTTTGAAAGACCACGCCCCTAATTAACTTCTAATTAATGTGAAGTCATGGCGAGACAACGAAGTGCCACCATTAGCCCACAATCTGTTACACAACTCAAGGTCAACACAGACAATCTGAAAGTCATCCGAGTTATTAACTGCCACGAATAGTTTAGCTTGATCAAGACCACTCCATTTTTTTTTTTTTTGATTTAATCGAAACCAAATAAATATCACTGGCCCTTCATCTTTTACCTTTTTTAGTTCAATATATTTTTTGAATTGAATCAGTCAAATGTTGGACAGGTACAATAGCAATCATTCCATTGTAAGCAGGTAACTAAACTTACCTCGCTCATCAACCAAAATGTATGTTTAGAGAATAAGCTTGATCTTATTCTTCTCCTTGCCTCTGCCTTTATTTGCGTGTGTGGTATCTTATCTTATTAAATGCAGACGTTAAAACAAGCAAGAAGAAGATTACGTCCTACGCGTGTTTCTAGGTCAATCTAGTCATGCATGTTAATAAATGACTTAAATTCTGCCAATTCATTCGTTTACCTAGCTGACTCAGGCAACCCATTCCATGCTCTAATAGCACTAAGGAAGAAGAAGCATTTGTACAAATTTGTCCTAGCATGTGGAACAAGGAGTTTGAGACTAGCAAGTCAAGGAATTGAATGATACGAGTAAACAAAAATAATGTATTTGTGAAACTAGTGTCATTGTGTTTCCTGCAGAATAGGCTGTTAGGCTGTTAGGCTTTATAGCTCACATTTCATTGTCTACTATTATGTTGTCCCAGAACTAAATATTAGAACTAGGAAAAAAAACCCTGTTCATTGTACATGCTCACATCATTATAAATGCAGAGAATTGATTCTTGGTCGTCCAACACTCTCAGTCATCCGAATTGACGTCAACGTAACTTCCTGTAATTAACGTCTAATGCAGTGCGTCTATTTTTAGAATGTAGGTCAGGCTGAGATTTTGATATAGTTTTGTATGTGGACGGGAAAATCTTTTTTTTGTTTTGTTTTTTGTTTCTACCCTTGAAAATCTAAGAGAATATCTTATTACATATTAAACGGTTCGATTCTTTGAACTACAGCTAACACTTGATAATCCGACGTTTGCGGTAATCACCTAGTCCCTTAGCGTTGTACTATCACGAGTCAACTTGCAACGTGTTTTGTGTTGCACACCGTTTTTTTTTTTATTATTATTATTTTACAGACCCAAAAGTCACTATGGCTGCCGAGCCTGATATGATTACGTATTAGCAAATGTATAAAACATATAATATATATATATATATCATGGGCGTAGCCGGGGGGGGGGTTGGGGTTCAAAACCCCCGCCCCCGAAATGAAATCGGAATTTAGTGACTTGTTTTTTGCTTTGTTTTTGTTTATTTTAGGTGAGATTTTAATACTAAACCATCACTTGTGCCAGCGCACAGCCAAGGGTTTTTGATTTTATCCCCCCCTACCAGGGGGTTTTGAGTTTAAAACCCCCTATCAGGGGTTTTTGAGTTTAAAAACCCTGGGGTTTGAGTTCACAACATCCTACCAGGGGGTTTTGATTTTAAACCCCCCTACCAGGGTTTTTTGCAGTTAAACCCCCCTCTTCTATAAAAGAATGTGACAATTACGCACTCAAAATGTTATGAGCGTAGCTAAATGGGTTTTGATTTAGTTATGAGTTTAAACCCCCATTCAGCGGGGTTTGAATGTAAAAAATACCTCTTTAATATAAAAAAAAGCAAATTACACACTCTAAAATCTATGAGCGTAGCCATAGGGGTTTTGAGTTTTAAAGCCACCGCCAGCGGGGTTTGAAGCTAAAAAATACATCTACAATGAAACAAAAAGCAAATTACGCCCCCTCAAAATGACATGAGCGTTGCCAAAAGGGTTTTTTAGTTTAAACCCCCCGTCAGATGGGTTTGATGCTAAAAAATACCTCTTTAATATAAAAAAAAGCAAATTACACACTAAAATTATTTGAGCGTAGTGAAGCCAATGGAGGGGTTTTGAGTTTAAACCCCTCTCCTACAGTGAATAGTCATCTGCGAAATTGAAAAACACTAAATGTGGCTCAACAAAGATGGTTAAGAATCCTAAGATAGATTTTAGGAGTCAGTTATAGAGATCGGGTGTAAATCAAGGAAATCCTTTGCCGAACTGGAAGTCGATTCCTTAGTGAGATTGTGACTGCGTCGCATGTGGTTTGCAGGACATGTTCTCTGACAAAATGAATTACGCATAATAAGAGTTGCGATGACATCCTAGTACAACTTGGCGCCACACATTCATGGAGGTCCTGAAAGCAGGTGAGAAGATGCTTCAGACATTACCAGTGACAGATTTTTGTGGAAACAGATTGAGGGCAAATTCGCTGAACGGCGCGGGATAGTCTAAGTCAGTAAGAACAGCACATAGGTTTTTGAAATAAAACTTTTTAATAGCAGGAAAATGCACTGTAGATACCTCAGAATATGCATTTTGTTGGCTTTCAATACCAGAAATAGTGCCCCTACCCCCTTGCTGGCAATGGCGGAGGTCTACAATTTTTCCACTAACACCAGGAAGAACCTATTCTAAGGCACAATAAACGTCTTCCGAAGGAATGAAGGGTCAGAATGTAATAAAGATTATGTACACACACACACACATACATATAAATATTTTTTTTCTCGCGGGGGGGGGGGGGGAAGATAAAAATCCCCCAACCCCCCCCCCTCCCCGAAAAAAATCCTGGCTACGCCCATGATATATATATATATATAGCTGTATTGAAAATGTATTTTAAATCTAGTAACAGACTGTCCAAGTCTTCTTCAAGTGGAATACATTCAGACGTGAACAAAAGGTGAAGGCACTTGAAGGGTCAAGATTCCAACCTCTGAACTTTGGACCTTATGGCATATCGGAAGAGACATTCGAGAAATGTCATTCGTCTTAGCGCACCGACATTTGTGTACTTCTGGGGGGGGGGGGGGGGGGTTGGATCAGGTTCAAAAAGAATGGTAGAAGAGATAGAGGCTGAAACAAAACAACAAAACAAGGTTTGAATGAAGGAAACCAACAACAAAACATAATAAATGAATATAAGAATTACATATTGCGAAACTAGAACAATGATAGAAAAACAGGATATAGAAGAGAGAAATATATAGAGAGAGAGACAAGATAAGGAGCTAGAGAGAATATGTAGAGAATGAGAGACAATGAAAGACAAAAGGGTGAGTACGGACTGCGAAGACATAAATGTATGTCAGTCAGTGTATTAGTGTAACAAGTCAATTGTCGACATAGTGATTAAGGCAAAAGTTAATTAATCCGATAGAAAGTTTTCTTTATAGTCGATTAATCTTTTATATATTTGTAAAATACCATAGACTTATTGATTGATCATGACATCTCTTCAACTGTCGCACGTATCCACTAGAAATTTCGTATCCAGGTTCCTTTTAGAGTCCCAGTCCAAAGATGGACAAACCTATTTAAGGAGGGACCAAAAAATTAAAGAAAACATTTTGGGAGACAACAATGGTGGGTTTTTTTTTTGTTATCTAGAAAATATAGAAATTTAGTATTAGATAAAATGATATCAAAATTTAACTACTGCGCGTTGACGAGCAGCTGAATGTTTAGTGACTGTATCATGTCAGGGTGTTGACGAGCAGCTGAATGTTTAGTGACTGTATCATGTCAGGGTGTTGACGAGCAGCTGAATGTTTAGTGACTGTATCATGTCAGGGTGTTGACGAGCAGCTGAATGTTTAGTGACTGTATCATGTCAGGGTGTTGACGAGCAGCTGAATGTTTAGTGACTGTATCATGTCAGGGTGTTGACGAGCAGTTAAATGTTTAGTGACTGTATCATGTCAGGGTGTTGACGAGCAGTTAAATGTTTAGTGACTGTATCATGTCAGGGTGTTGACGAGCAGTTAAATGTTTAGTGACTGTATCATATCAGGGTGTTGACGAGCAGTTAAATGTTTAGTGACTGTATCATGTCAGGGTGTTGACGAGCAGCTGAATGTTTAGTGACTGTATAATGTCAGGGTGTTGACGAGCAGTTAAATGTTTAGTGACTGTATCATATCAGGGTGTTGACGAGCAGTTAAATGTTTAGTGACTGTATCATGTCAGGGTGTTGACGAGCAGCTGAATGTTTAGTGACTGTATAATGTCAGGGTGTTGACGAGCAGTTAAATGTTTAGTGACTGTATCATGTCAGGGTGTTGACGAGCAGTTAAATGTTTAGTGACTGTATCATGTCAGGGTGTTGACGAGCAGTTAAATGTTTAGTGACTGTATCATATCAGGGTGTTGACGAGCAGTTAAATGTTTAGTGACTGTATCATGTCAGGGTGTTGACGAGCAGCTGAATGTTTAGTGACTGTATAATGTCAGGGTGTTGACGAGCAGTTAAATGTTTAGTGACTGTATCATGTCAGGGTGTTGACGAGCAGTTAAATGTTTAGTGACTGTATCATGTCAGGGTGTTGACGAGCAGTTAAATGTTTAGTGACTGTATCATATCAGGGTGTTGACGAGCAGTTAAATGTTTAGTGACTGTATCATGTCAGGGTGTTGACGAGCAGCTGAATGTTTAGTGACTGTATAATGTCAGGGTGTTGACGAGCAGCTGAATGTTTAGTGACTGTATCATATCAGGGTGTTGACGAGCAGCTGAATGTTTAGTGACTGTATCATGTCAGGGTGTTGACGAGCAGTTAAATGTTTAGTGACTGTATCATGTCAGGGTGTTGACGAGCAGTTAAATGTTTAGTGACTGTATAATGTCAGGGTGTTGACGAGCAGTTAAATGTTTAGTGACTGTATCATATCAGGGTGTTGACGAGCAGCTGAATGTTTAGTGACTGTATAATGTCAGGATGTTGACGAGCAGCTGAATGTTTAGTGACTGTATCATGTCAGGGTGTAGACGAGCAGCTGAATATTTAGTGACTGTATCATATCAGGGTGTAGACGAGCAGCTGAATGTTTAGTGACTGTATCATATCAGGGTGTATACGAGCAGCTGAATGTTTAGTGACTGTATAATGCAGGGTGTTGACGAGCAGCTGAATGTTTAGTGACTGTATCATGTCAGGGTGTAGACGAGCAGCTGAATGTTTAGTGACTGTATCATATCAGGGTGTATACGAGCAGCTGAATGTTTAGTGACTGTATCATATCAGGGTGTTGACGAGCAGTTAAATGTTTAGTGACTGTATCATGTCAGGGTGTAGACTAGCAGCTGAATGTTTAGTGACTGTATAATGTCAGGGTGTTGACGAGCAGTTAAATGTTTAGTGACTGTATCATATCAGGGTGTAGACGAGCAGCTGAATGTTTAGTGACTGTATCATATCAGGGTGTATACGAGCAGCTGAATGTTTAGTGACTGTATAATGCAGGGTGTTGACGAGCAGCTGAATGTTTAGTGACTGTATCATGTCAGGGTGTAGACGAGCAGCTGAATGTTTAGTGACTGTATCATATCAGGGTGTATACGAGCAGCTGAATGTTTAGTGACTGTATCATATCAGGGTGTTGACGAGCAGTTAAATGTTTAGTGACTGTATCATGTCAGGGTGTAGACTAGCAGCTGAATGTTTAGTGACTGTATAATGTCAGGGTGTTGACGAGCAGTTAAATGTTTAGTGACTGTATCATATCAGGGTGTTGACGAGCAGCTGAATGTTTAGTGACTGTATCATATCAGGGTGTTGACGAGCAGTTAAATGTTTAGTGACTGTATAAAGTGTTGACAAGCAGCGGATCCAGTTGTTATCAAAGCTAAATGACTGCTTCACAATATAGCGAGACTATTTGTTAAATGTGCTTGCTTTTTATTAATTATTATAATCATAAGAAATATTTTAATTTGAATAACTTTTAATTCACAGACCTCTATTTTGTTTGCTTGAATGATTTAGGATTTAGTTTTGCACTACTTCTATCCAAGTCACATCATTAGAGAAGTAGCTGGACGCTGATATCAACAACGGCTCTAACGACGTTCCTATAAATTTAACATTCATTAGCTCTTGAGAAGTCTGAGAATGATTGGTCCATGAGAGTTTGGAATTCAGGTCAAATCACCTTTTTTTTTTCTTCTTTTAAATGATTGTTATTGTTAGTTTAGATCCATTACAAACTTAACCACATGACTGATCCAAACGAATTGATACAAGGACGCTGAATATACATTGTGTTTCTTTTTAAAGTATTCTTTGGTATTCTCTTGTTGTTTTTGAGAACAGCACGAGCTCATTGTTTACACTTTGATTTCCAAGCATTGGGTTACAGACAGTCCAATACATGAACAGAGCAGAAAATAAAATTGGTCGAAATGTGAGGCGATAGAAGATTGCAAGAGACTTTGGAACAAAATAATCAATGTCAGGAATTATAATTGTTGTCAACTAATAACCAGAATGTGAATGTACCGACTTCACTCCATTAAGGATAGTAAGTTGACCTTTCTATTCAATATTTGTTGGTTGCGTCTGTGTCGTAGAATGAACTTCTAATTCTTTCTCCATATATTTTATTATTATTATTATTTTGTGATACCAACAGAAGAGTTAACAAATTAGCTGAAATGTCAACAAAAATTTCTGTATAGCTTTTAAAACATATAGATTACAAACATTTTTTATATCATATGAACACAGAAAAAAACCAGCTATTTATACTTATCTCCCATAGTGATGGAAATCTCATATAAAGGAAACCAAAATAGTCGGTGAATAAATGAGATTTCAAATCCAATCCCTTTTTGTTATAAGCAAAATAAAATAGAGCGGTTTCATTTCATCTACTTGAAGTGCACGTAGTCCAGTGTATTTGTGTTAGTGTGGATCTTATTCACATTGTTTGTATTGAATACTTAAGTTTGTTTAGTGTGGATCTTATTCACATTGTTTGTATTGAATACTTAAGTGTGTTTAGTGTGGATCTTATTCACATTGTTTGTATTGAATACTTAAGTTTGTTTAGTGTGGATCTTATTCACATTGTTTGTATTGAATACTTAAGTTTGTTTAGTGTGGATCTTATTCACATTGTTTGTATTGAATACTTAAGTTTGTTTAGTGTGGATCTTATTCACATTGTTTGTATTGAATACTTAAGTTTGTTTAGTGTGGATCTTATTCACATTGTTTGTATTGAATACTTAAGTTTGTTTAGTGTGGATCTTATTCACATTGTTTGTATTGAATACTTAAGTTTGTTTAGTGTGGATCTTATTCACATTAGTTTGTATTGAATACTTAAGTTTGTTTAGTGTGGATCTTATTCACATTGTTTGTATTGAATACTTAAGTTTGTTTAGTGTGGATCTTATTCACATTGTTTGTATTGAATACTTAAGTTCATGTTCACAAAAATATTGCACCCTTTAAAAATAATTTTGATCCTTTTCTTGTTGAAGACAAAGACTTAAGGAAAAGCTCGCCTCCGTGAAATAAGAGCTACGAGTCAGCTGACTTAACAGACGTTGGTTAGGTCACCCAGGTCAATGTAGTCAGAAATAAGACACCAAACTACACGCGACTGTAACATGAGACCGAGTCGGGTTTGAATACCGTTCAGAAGAAGTCCCAAATTCTACCTCCAAAATTGACAGAGACTTGAGAAGACCTGATTCAAGCCTCTGCCTGGATTACATGACAGATAATTACACTTCAGATTTATAAACGTTTCATTGATGATTGATTTCAACGTGGCCAAGCGTTGGCTGGAAGTTGGGAACAGTACAAAATATTCACGTAAAACAAACAAAAAAAATCCCATTAAAAAGTCATTTAGCCGCCATTTTTTTAAGCAGACGATCGTGCCGCTGTGCTCAACAAACTTGTTGGCTCAGTTTCACAAGTTTGACCTTTGCCATTTCACCTTCAACTGATCCAGTTGTGAACATTGCTAGGAGAAAGCAAAACGTAACAAACAAAAAAACAAACAAAGTCAAACAGTTTTGTCGTCTATCAATTCCTCCTTTAGGAAGCTACGGGCGAGATCTAAAAGTGATTTCTTGCAATGTTTCATGACTGTCTTCCCAGTCAGCTGTGCACAACAGCAGACGCACAAAATGTCCACAAGCGCCTATTTCTTGACAAAACTCTTGACTAGATACAAAGAAACATTGGAGTCAAGTTAACGCTGAAAGTGATGACGTAAGCCAAATGTAATTTTGGAAGGATTATATTTTGGAAGGATTATATTTTGGAAGGATTATATTTTGGAAGGATTTTATTTTGGAAGGATTTTATTTTGGAAGGATTATATTTTGGAAGGATTATATTTTGGAAGGATTTTATTTTGGAAGGATTATATTTTGAAAGGATTTTATTTTGGAAGGATTATATTTTGGAAGGATTTTATTTTGGAAAAATTTTATTTTGGAAAAATTTTATTTTGGAAGGATTATATTTTGGAAGGATTATAACGATCAAACCAGAGTTTTTTCACTGTGTGGTCAATAAGTTGTTGTTTTTATTTTACAAAGAGATATGCATAAATTGTCACATTGTAGGATAAAATCGTTTGAGCCTTTTTCGAAATCTCAGCCCAATGTCCAGACATTTTTAAACCCATGAAGAATTTGCTAGCTAATAGGAGGAATGGTAACAAGAGGGAGAGCATCAGCTTGAAGTGTGAGACTAAACTAGAAACAATTTCCAAACGGTCCTTCCGAAACAAAAAAATAAGCATTGCAGTTAACCGGCGTGGCATCAAATGTTGCTCAAACCAACTCAACGACTTCTTCGTCTTACAAAACTTGTCTAGTCCTTACATAACTTGTATAATTCAAAAATAACAAGCAAAATAAAACAAAATATATTTAAAAAAAAACAAAGCTTATATTAAGTTTATCAATTAGTTTGGATCAGTCATGTCATTAAATTTTTAATAGACCTAGAATCTAGACTAACAGCAAAAATAAAACTTCTGTGCGATTAGAAATATTTATTTTACCAATTGTTTTTGTTTAGCACAATTTCATGCTTTTAGCGTTCTCACTACGCTATGATCCTATCACGTGTCTGGACTAGTTGGAAAGGGGGGAGAACGAACGGGGTATCTGGGTGATCGCTTTTTAAATGTTTTTTTTTTCTTCTCAGGGCGGTAACCACTTTGCTAACGAAGAGTTTATGAACATGGAAGATTGTATTGTTATCAATTGTTTCTATTTCATGTTTATGATTTTCAGACGACAAGCTAAAATAAAGGGGACAAATTCAGCATTACTATTTCAGTCAAGCACTATTTCTTTCCCTTGTTTGAGATATCCCATTGAGATATCAAACAAAATGATTTATTACCAATGGTTAATATTTTGTTTTATTGACTCTTGTGTTGTCAGGTAAAAGAAATAGTTGTGAACATTTTCAGCTTCATCCGAGATTAGGTGTCGAAAAAAAAACGCTTTGGCTTGACAGACAGAAAGAGTGACTTGATATAAGCTTTGTCAAAATCATCTAGTTCTTGTTGGATATCAATCACTTTTATTCACCTTCCAAATCAGCAAGTCAGTCCCTTCACCACAAGGTCACCTGTCTCTCTGCACTCTTCCTAACCATCTCTTTTAGCCTTCCAGTAACCCCCACATCCACACGTTGACCCATTTGACCATTGAACAAGTACATCTCTCAATCTATCTCTAATAAATGCTTCATTTGACCATTGAACAGGTACATATATCAATCTATCTATAATAAATGCTTCATTTGACCATTGAACAAGTACATCTATCAATCTATCTCTAATAAATGCTTCATTTGACCATTGAACAAGTACATCTCTCAATCTATCTCTAATAAATGCTTCATTTGACCATTGGACAAGTACATCTCTCAATCTATCTCTAATAAATGCTTCATTTGACCATTGAACAAGTACATCTATCAATCTATCTCTAATAAATGCTTCATTTGACCATTGAACAAGTACATCTATCAATCTATCTCTAATAAATGCTTCATTTGACCATTGAACAGGTACATCTATCAATCTATCTCTAATAAATGCTTCATTTGACCATTGAACAGGTACATATATCAATCTATCTATAATAAATGCTTCATTTGACCATTGAACAAGTACATCTATCAATCTATCTCTAATAAATGCTTCATTTGACCATTGAACAAGTACATCTATCAATCTATCTCTAATAAATGCTTCATTTGACCATTGAACAAGTACATCTCTCAATCTATCTCTAATAAATGCTTCATTTGACCATTGAACAGGTACATATATCAATCTATCTATAATAAAGGCTTCATTTGACCATTGAACAAGTACATCTATCAATCTATCTCTAATAAATGCTTCATTTGACCATTGAACAAGTACATCTCTCAATCTATCTCTAATAAATGCTTCATTTGACCATTCGACAAGTACATCTCTCAATCTATCTCTAATAAATGCTTCATTTGACCATTGAACAAGTACATCTATCAATCTATCTCTAATAAATGCTTCATTTGACCATTGAACAAGTACATCTATCAATCTATCTCTAATAAATGCTTCATTTGACCATTGAACAGGTACATCTATCAATCTATCTCTAATAAATGCTTCATTTGACCATTGAACAGGTACATATATCAATCTATCTATAATAAATGCTTCATTTGACCATTGAACAAGTACATCTATCAATCTATCTCTAATAAATGCTTCATTTGACCATTGAACAAGTACATCTATCAATCTATCTCTAATAAATGCTTCATTTGACCATTGAACAGGTACATCTATCAATCTATCTCTAATAAATGCTTCATTTGACCATTGAACAGGTACATATATCAATCTATCTATAATAAATGCTTCATTTGACCATTGAACAAGTACATCTATCAATCTATCTCTAATAAATGCTTCATTTGACCATTTAACAGGTACATCTATCAATCTATCTCTAATAAATGCTTCATTTGACCATTGAACAGGTACATCTATCAATCTATCTCTAATAAATGCTTCATTTGACCATTGAACAGGTACATATATCAATCTATCTATAATAAATGCTTCATTTGACCATTGAACAAGTACATCTATCAATCTATCTCTAATAAATGCTTCATTTGACCATTGAACAAGTACATCTATCAATCTATCTCTAATAAATGCTTCATTTGACCATTTAACAGGTACATCTATCAATCTATCTCTAATAAATGCTTCATTTGACCATTTAACAGGTACATCTATCAATCTATCTCTAATAAATGCTTCACTTAAAATTGAAATACAACAATGAGACATAACATGTTGTCTTGATCTACAAAAAATAAAAACAAACATATACTGGGTTAACGTTGGACCAGATTTCCAACATTTATTTCAGACAACGTTAACCGGACCAAACGGTTATTCGGACCTGATGCCAGACTACCGAGACCTTTATTGTAACACAGACCTGATTGTATGTTTGTAACCACTGCCTCTCCCCCCCCCCCTTCTCTGTACGTGTACCTAGCAACAGAAACCAGCAGATGGCAATGACGTCGTTAACTTTCTCCTCCTCCAGCCCAACGCAATCTCTTTTGAAATAGTTTTTTTTTTTTGTTTGACAGAACTAATGTCCGTCTGCTTGTAAAGTCGACGTGTAACTGTGTGCCCAGGCTTCCCTTGACTCATTGCTTGAGGTCACAGTGACATGATGGTGAGTCTAGCCGTCCTAACTTTCTGCTTGTTATTTCCTTCATGTCTACAGGGTTCAGCTCATTAGGTTTTTCTTCTTAACATTTTTACTTTTACTTGATGCTTTCACCCGAGAGACGTCACGGTAAGAATTAGAAGACGGTCTAAGGTTAGGTGTGAAATGTAATGAAAAGTGCAGGTTATTATGGCCCAATATAAAAGAATGCATATAATACATCTCCAGTGAAATTATAGAATTGAAATTCATTATAATGGACAGTTTCACCAATGTTCTCCTCTTTTGATGAATGGACTTATGTAGACATATTTAGAGTCTGTTTAGATACTTTGAAGTTTTATGAATCGGAACTTTTTTTTAGCTCTTCGACTATATTTTTGGTTCTTCAAATTCTTTTGCTTTTATAGTGTGTTATTGTTTACCATACAAACAAATCTAACACTCTAGAAATAGAAGTATCCCCCCCCCTCCCTTGTCCTCCTGAAGAAATATATATATATATACACACTTTAAACTTCATACTTTTATTTTTAGCGGCCCCCGTAAGGGGAAAAAGCCGCTATTAGGTTTGTGCAAAATGTCCGTCTGTCCGTCTGTCACACTCAGATCTCGAAAACTAGAAGAGATATGAAAAATATTATTTCATCATTAAATGCTGCTTGAAAAGTTTAGGTGCAACGGCTACTTTTGGTTTTCTAAAAGCAAACCGTTTAATTTATAAAATTAATTATGCAAGCGATTTTTTCAGAAAAATACACCAATTTTAAAACAATTAGGTAAATGTAAGGGAGGCAATGTTACAATATGCTAACAAAGATGGACAATTTTTGTGTATTTCTAGTATCACTAAGTCAAATATATTTATAAAATGTACAAGAAATGTTTACAACAAATATAAATAATAGTAAAAGGTGTTTTTTCTGGTCAACTAGCTGCTAAAATTAAAAGAAAACATTTCTGTTTGTTTATAAAGGCTAATAATGCATTTTGTATGTAAATATCACGCACATTTTTTTTAATGGACTTTTTATGCAGCGATTTTCGTGCAGTAGCGTAACGTCGCTATATGACCAGGTGCTAAACCAATTCCTTAAACTTTTTTAAAAAATCAGATTTTATTTATTTTTTGTTTAGTGCTCCCATCCAAATAAAAGAAGATTATTTTTGTGCGTTTTGTCTGTTGGTCGGTCTGTCCGTCACGATTAGATTAACAAATAACACTAGAGGCTATTGTAAATCTGATTTAACCTTTAATTTTTCATTCAGAAATATTGCAATAGTTTTAAGTATCTATAATAGATTGTTCCGGATGTTTTGTGAAAAACAAATCAATGCCAATGAATATTTGTTATATTAGATTTATTTCCATGCTTAAACGTTGCAAGAAACACATGATCTTTAATGTAAATAGCATATAAATGCTAAATAAAAATATCTATACTGATTTATATTTCATTAACTATAAAGTTGTTCCGGATATTGTTTTATAAAAAAATAAATTATGTCAAATGATTGTTTGAAATCGCATTATTGACTAATATTACACTTATATTCTTTAACACTACGTCACTATAGTTTATTTATCAATATCAATTGTTCCGAATTTTTAATTTAAAACAACTTTATGTCAAATAATTTTTTTTTCAAAAATATCGACAATAGGTTATTCAGGATTTTAAAATAAGAAAGTAATTAACTAGAAACGACTATTGAAAATCAATTTTTAGACTTATTTTACAGTTAATTTTCTTGTCGAAACATAATAAAAGTTGTTTAATCGGTAAATAATGTTACGGATTTTGTTTCGAAAAAGAAATCGACCTACATTACCTTAATTTTCTTACAAATCGTCGCCAAAAATGATCCGAATTTTATATGAAAAATCTAATAATGCTAATAAATGGTTGAAATCTCTCTTCTAATAAATAAAACAAATAATTTTCTCATTTACGAAAATTGGTTGTTCTGGATTTTTTATGAAAAATAGTTTAACATTTAACGTTCTAACTAAAAAGTTAGAAAATCTAATTATTGTTAATATTATGCTCCGATTTTTAAGGAAAACAACTTCCTAACACCAAAGTATGGTTTGAAAAAATCCCCCCCATAAGGCTATGGTACATGTAATTTTCATAACAGACCATCCCACAAATTAAATAACGGCATTTGATTAATCTGGAATTCTTATTTTCTCTCACTATAAATATATAAACATCCGATCAATCTATTATAGAAACTTAAAACTAATGCGATGTTTCGGAAGGGAAATTAAATTTTAATCAGATTTTCAATAGCTTTTAGTCTTTTTTTTTCTCGCTATTAACATAACGGACAGACAGACTGACAGACAAAACAAAAAAAGCGTCTTTAATCCGTTTATATATATATATATATATATATTAAGTCTAACTAGCCCATCAAATGAAATGCTAAAAGAACAAACTCGGTGCACCAATATCTATGATCCCACGAGAAGCTGCTCGTATAGAAGACATTTTTTAGTCTAACTAGGACGTGTGACGTAATTTTTTTTTCCTTTGACGTCATTTGGAGTTAATTCTTTAAATGAAATGCTAAAAGAAATCACTCGGTGCACCAATGTCTATGAACACTCAACAAGCTGCTCGTATACATGATATTTTTTAGTCTAACTAGGCCGTGTGACGTGGTGGATTTTTTTCCTTTGACGTCATATGGAATAAATTCTTTAAATGCTAAAACAACTCGGTATAGTAATGTTTATTAAACCTCGTAATGTTACTCGCATTTTAAAAAGACATAATAGCTAGATTTAGATCTAATCTAGATTTTTTACACTAGATCTAGATTTTTTTTTACACCAGAGCTAGATTTTTTACACTAGATCTAGATTTTTTTCTTACACTAGAGCTAGATTTTTAAAACTAGATTTAGATTTTAAGTTCTAATTAAAATCATTATAGAATCTAGATCTAGAATTTCTTGGTCTAGTTTGGAATGTTTTTTGTTTCACATGTTTCGGATGTTCCTTCAGAGTTGTTGTCCAAACCTCCCTTAGGACGACGTGGGATGGGAGCGGGCAGGGTTTGAACCTGGGACCATCGATGAATCCAAACGACAGTCCAGCGCGCAAACCGCACTACCAGACAGCCATGATTTAGACTAGATCAAGATCTATATTTTTAATTTCTAGGCTTAAAGTGTAGATTTTTATTTCTAAAATCTAGATTGTCAATATGTCAATATTGCAATGTTATAAAATACTAAAACTAATCTACTATTTTAATATTTCATATTGCAATTAGTCTATTAATTGATTATCTAGTGTTTTTTTTATATAAATCTTATCTAAATTACATCTACATTATCCCAAATATATATTTTAGATCTAGATCTAGTAGATATAGATATTGAGAGTGCTAAATTAGTAGTTTAATTTAGGTAGATTTACATCCTCATTCTAGTTCCATTTAGACCTAAATGAAAATGCTCAATACCAAAAGATTATATAAAATCGCTCTTCTGACATATTGTACATATCCGGTAGTTGTCATTCCGTAATGTGTAGGTATATTATCAATAGTAGGCTATTAGTTTGTAACCAGTTTGTCATTAGATTAAGAGCAATGCCTGGTCGTGCGGTTAGCGCGCAGGGCTGATTATCTCTACGGTCTCGGTTTCATACCCTGCTCGATGCCATCCTCAGTCGACCAGGGATCCGTCTCCCACGGGGGCCGCCTCTGAGTTTGTGTGGCAACACAAACTCTCTTTGTAATCTTGTTTTTAATCGAATTAGTCAATTAATCGTTGGTAATTGATTATATCTTGTTTGAAATCAAATACTGGAAATAACTTGTACATTATTGATATAGTTTTAAGGGCGGAGTTCTTCCCCTTTAGATAACCTTTGTATTTTAAAATGTTTTTTTTTTATATTTACCTTGTTTACTGGTGATGTAAAATGTACAAATCGTCAACACACAGATGTACGTCAGACACTTTTAGAATCAGAATGTAGACAAATATCTTCCATAAATGTCCTTTTGAAAATGTTTTCGATAAATATTGTTTCAGACGCCTCTCGCAAAACTGTGTATATTTCAAAATGTTTTCGATAAATATTGTTTCAGACGCCTCTCGCAAAACTGTGTACATTTCAAAATGTTTTCGATAAATAGTGTTTCAGACGCCTCCAAATTTCAAAATGTCCTACGTGAAAGATGAAACGATACCTCATATTTTAAATATTAAATTTCTGATAAATTGGTTATAATGTGATTTTACGTGGCTAATATTTAAAGATGAGTTGATAAGTACAGGAAGATACATTTCTTTCTCTTTAAAAAATAAATGGACTGCCCCCTTGCCTAGCCTGGCCATATCTACACGTCACGTGCATTTAAAGTATGGAAGTATCAATCTGTCGCGACATTTTCATGATTTTGCACTTACAAAGTTGTTATTGACATCATCAAAGTCAAATCTACCTTATGCTGTGCTATGTCGGATAGGCAAGTTCCTCTTTCACACTTTGAGATCTAAAGGGTAGATGATGTAAAGGTCATCTATTCCTGTGGCCCACCGTTAACGAGGGTATCATGTGGTCAGCACAACGACTAACCGCCTTTACTTTTTACCCAACTATGGTCAGGTATCCATGTGAGAGGGGGGGGGGTGAGAGAGAGAGAGAGAGAGATGGATGGAAAGAAAATGATAAATCTATATAATATTTAGCCAGTGTGGCCACAATAGCTCAGTTTTTCAAGCTTATATCAACTCACTCTGGTCAAAACGTTATCTGTACACGTTATTGCTTCCACACACAATCTCGGATCAAGCTGAAATTTTGCACAAATATTTCTTTTGCCTGACAACACAAGAATCAATAAAAAAAAAATATACACAATTAGTTAATTATCTATTAGTAATTTTTTTTGCCTCTTGAACAAGGGAAAGAAATCATACTTGATAGATGTGGTGGTATAAGTTGAATTTGTACCTTTTGAGGACACTTGAGCTCTGAGTGAACATTTTGTATGCAGTGAACAAACAATCATGTTCACAAAGCTAAATAAAAACAATTGGTAAAAATATTTCTAATCACACAGACTTATTAGGTCTAGGTCGTCTATGTATTTAATGACATGACTGGTCGAAACTATTATTATTATAGCTTTTATATATCGCTATTTTCATGCTTATAGCATGCTCAGAGCGCTTCTAGTCCAATCTCATTTGTGGACCGGTGGGGGGAGGGGGTATCTAGGAGTTGGTTTTCAGTGCTGCCTTTAGGCGCTCAGTAAACACAACTCTGCCCGAGTGGGGTGTCGAACCTCGAGCCCCCTTCTAGGTAGCCAAGCCAAGTTCAAGCGCACTTGGCCTCTCGACCCCGCTTCCCACAATACAATACAATACAATAAACTTAATATAAGCTTTGTTTGTTGTTTAAAAGAACTTTAAACCTGTTTTAACTTGTTTTAACTCTATATAGCCTAGGAACAAATCCACAGGTGCACTAGGTGAGAGCCAGTGTGCTATTTCTACATTCTCTCCCTTGAAAGACGTCTACTTCCATCTATAAGGTTATTGCTGTTAACTGCCAACATTAGTTACAATTATTTTGACTGAACTGTATTTCATTGGATGTTTCCACTTTAAACATTTTTGACCTTGAAAAGCTCTTTCGGGTCACAACTGATTTGTTTGGGGGTCACTACTTCATATTTTGTCAATGTTAGCATTGTTACCATAGCAACCGTCTAATCAGATATTTTTTTTGAAAGCGGTGTAGGGGGGAAAAAAGCCCAGTTATGTTAAATTGGGCTCAGTTTGAAATCCTTTTAACTAGACAACTTTAATACAGGTCCTGATGAATGTCAAGATCTGTCTCGCAGACTGAATACAGATTGGATAATAAAATATATTTTTACATTTTAAATTGCGTCTTCAAGTGTAATGAAAACAAACAAACTTCGATGTGAAATGCGCAGATGTTATGAATGCAGAGTTTGCTGTAGGTGAAGTTGCCATATAGTGTATGTACATGAAGTCATGTAGGTCAATTACAAGACTGTAAAGTTGTGTGCTGCTGGGAAAATCATTGGCAAAAAACAAACCCCATTAGGGCAGCTGTTTGAGACAAACATCTATAAAAAAAGCTAACAAGATCCTCGAAATAAAGAATCACCCTTTGTGTCAGGATTTTGTGATTTTACCATCACAAAAGAGATACAAGACACCGATAGCAAAGACAGACACAAACACTCTTTTGTTCCCCAGACAATCAAATTATTAAATAGGAACAATCTGATATAAACTTTGTCACATGTAAATGAGTGAGTCTGGTGTGATTGTACACATGGGGTTTTGAATTAAAAAAAAAAAAACAACTCCAGAGATTTTTTAGTTTAAAACCCAAACAGATTTTGACGATAAACCTTCACTTTTCGATATAAAATGTAAAGCAAACTACAGTCACTTAATTCCAAGAGCGTATTCAAGATAGGTTACACATTTCTACTAGTGGCGGGGCTCCTTTAATAAAGTGAAGTGAATAGTCATCTGCCGAAATGGAAAAACACTAAATGTGTCTCAACAAACATGGCTAAGACAGATTTTAGGAGTCAGTTATACAGATCGGGTCTAAATCAAGGAATTGCTATGCCGAACTGGGAGTCGACTTCTTAGTAAGATTGCAAAAGAGCGTCGCATGATGTTTGCGGGGCATGTTGTCCGTTAAAATGAATCACGCATAATAAGAGTTGCGATGACATCCTAGTAGAACTTGGCGCTACACATTCATGGAGGTCCTCAGAGCAGGTGGGAAGAGGCTTCGGACATTACCAGTGACAGATTTTTATGGAAACAGCTTGACGGCAAATTCGACGAACGGCGCGGGAGGGTCTAAGTCAGTAAGAATAGCACATAAGGTTTTTGAAAATAAACTTGTTAATAGCAGAAAAATGCACTGTAGATACCTCAGAATATGCATTTTGTTTGCTTTCAATACCAGAAATAATGCTTGGCGGCGGGGCTCCGCCCCGCGATGGGGGAGCTCCTAGCGCTCCTTCAGACCCCCTTGCTAACAATGACGGGGAGTCTACAATTTTTCCACTAACTCCTGGAAGAACCTATTTTAGTTTTAGGGCACAATAATCGTCTTCCGAAAGAATGAAGGTTCAGAATGTAATAAAGATTATATATGCACACACACACATAAAAACATTTTTTTCGGGGAGGGGGGAGAAAAAAAATCCCCCCCCCCAAACCCCCCCCCCCCCCGAAAAAAATCCTGGCTACGCCCATGATTGTACACTTTGGTTTCTTATAGTTATAATGTTTTTTGTTTGGTGTAATGCACAAATTGTAAGACAAATTTCCATACGGACAATAAAGATTATTATTATTATTATTATTATTATTATATATATATATATATTGTTACGATCTCTCTCCTAATCAGCACTTCTGAGTAAACACAAAGAGTTCCAACTAATCTGGTACGTGAATAATGAGTAAATAAAACAGCCAATATGACACAATTGGCAACACAATCAACTACTAGAAATGCTACACTGTACATCACCGTACTAAACTCTACTGTCTCTACACTGTACATCACCGTACTAAACTCTACAGTCTCTACACTGTACTTCACCGTACTAAACTCTACAGTCTCTACTCTGTACTTCACCGTACTAAACTCTACTGTCTCTACACTGTACATCACCGTACTAAACTCTACTGTCTCTACACTGTACATCACCGTACTAAACTCTACAGTCTCTACACTGTACATCACCGTACTAAACTCTACAGTCTCTACACTGTACTTCACCGTACTAAACTCTACTGTCTCTACACTGTACATCACCGTACTAAACTCTACTGTCTCTACACTGTACATCACCGTACTAAACTCTACAGTCTCTACACTGTACATCACCGTACTAAACTCTACTGTCTCTACACTGTACATCACTGTACTAAACTCTACTGTCTCTACACTGTACATCACCGTACTAAACTCTACAGTCTCTACACTGTACTTCACCGTACTAAACTCTACTGTCTCTACACTGTACATCAACGTACTAAACTCTACAGTCTTTACACTGTACTTCACCGTACTAAACTCTACAGTCTCTACACTGTACATCACCGTACTAAACTCTACAGTCTCTACACTGTACATCACCGTACTAAACTCTACTGTCTCTACACTGTACATCACCGTACTAAACTCTACAGTCTCTACACTGTACTTCACCGTACTAAACTCTACAGTCTCTACACTGTACATCACCGTACTAAACTCTACAGTCTCTACACTGTACATCACCGTACTAAACTCTACAGTCTCTACACTGTACTTCACCGTACTGCCGTACTAAACTCTACAGTCTCTACACTGTACATCACCGTACTGCCGTACTAAACTCTACTGTCTCTACACTGCACATCACCGTACTGCCGTACTAAACTCTACTGTCTCTACACTGTACATCACCGTACTAAACTCTACAGTCTCTACACTGTACATCACCGTACTAAACTCTACAGTCTCTACACTGTACATCACCGTACTGCCGTACTAAACTCTACAGTCTCTACACTGTACTTCACCGTACTGCCGTACTAAACTCTACTGTCTCTACACTGTACATCACCGTACTAAACTCTACTATCTCTAAACTGTACTTCACCGTACTGCCGTACTAAACTCTACTGTCTCTACACTGTACATCACCGTACTGCCGTACTAAACTCTACAGTCTCTACACTGTACATCACCGTACTGCCGTAATAAACTCTACTGTCTCTACACTGTACATCACCGTACTGCCGTACTAAACTCTACTGTCTCTACACTGTACATCACCGTACTGCCGTACTAAACTCTACTGTCTCTACACTGTACATCACCGTACTAAACTCTACAGTCTCTACACTGTACATCATCGTACTAAACTCTATAGTCTCTACACTGTACATCACCGTACTGCCGTACTAAACTCTACTGTCTCTACACTGTACATCACCGTACTGCCGTACTAAACTCTACTATCTCTACACTGTACTTCACCGTACTGCCGTAATAAACTCTACTGTCTCTACACTGTACATCACCGTACTGCCGTAATAAACTCTACTGTCTCTACACTGTACTTCACCGTCCTGCCGTACTAAACTCTACTATCTCTACACTGTACATCACCGTACTGCCGTACTAAACTCTACTGTCTCTACACTGTACATCACCGTACTGCCGTACTAAACTCTACTGTCTCTACACTGTACATCACCGTACTAAACTCTACAGTCTCTACACTGTACATCACCGTACTAAACTCTACAGTCTCTACACTGTACATCACCGTACTGCCGTACTAAACTCTACTATCTCTACACTGTACTTCACCGTACTGCCGTACTAAACTCTACTATCTCTACACTGTACTTCACTGTACTGCCGTACTAAACTCTACTGTCTCTACACTGTACATCACCGTACTGCCGTACTAAACTCAACTGTCTCTACACTGTACATCACCGTACTGCCGTACTAAACTCTACTGTCTCTACACTGTACATCACCGTACTAAACTCTACAGTCTCTACACTGTACATCACCGTACTAAACTCTATAGTCTCTACACTGTACATCACCGTACTGCCGTACTAAACTCTACTATCTCTACACTGTACTTCACCGTACTGCCGTAATAAACTCTACTGTCTCTACACTGTACATCGCCGTACTGCCGTACTAAACTCTACTGTCTCTACACTGTACATCACCGTACTAAACTCTACTGTCTCTACACTGTACATCACCGTATTGCCGTACTAAACTCTACTGTCTCTACACTGTACATCACCGTACTAAACTCTACTGTCTCTACACTGTACATCACCGTACTGCCGTACTAAGCTCTACTGTCTAACTCTTCCTGGACTCGTACGTTTCACTTGAGGACTCCGCCAGTACCGACTTCCTGGCAGACTAACAGTTCCGGTCTCCTCGCTGTCCTGTCTTGAACTGCACTGCCTTACACACACTGTGTCTTGTCCACCAAGGCTTCTGATCACATGAACATAACACTGGTCATATTTACGTGCAAAGTTCATACCAGTACTGTCCCTTGTCCACCAACACAGCACGCTAAACTGTATTACTGGCCTGTGTCACGTGTATCTGTACACAGATTGCCCTATTGCGCCGCCAATAGGGTTACAATAATATTATATATGATGATTATTTGAATGTTGGAAAAGTTCATACCACTGAACAATAAATGAATGAAACAAAAATGAATTGCAAATTTTTCTTATTTCAACTTAATAGTTCATTGATAAATAAATGAATTACTTTTGGTGACAGTTTCATTTATACAGTCTGAACTGAAACGTTGGAAGTATACAAGAACTGACAAACAGAAATATTCAAGGCTTATAACAGACCTATGTTGGTGACAAACAGAAATATTCAAGGCTTATGACAGACCTATGTTGGTGACAAACAGAAATATTCAAGGCTTATAACAGACCTATGTTGGTGACAAACAGAAATATTCAAGGCTTATAACAGACCTATGTTGGTGACAAACAGAAATATTCAAGGCTTATAACAGACCTATGTTGGTGACAAACAGAAATATTCAAGGCTTATAACAGACCTATGTTGGTATATATATATATATATATTAGTGTGTGTGTATATGTAATTAATCTTCATTACATATTGATCTTTCATTCTTTCAAAGTTTTTTCTACCCTAGAATACTCTCTTCCTATAATTAGTGGAAAGACAGTACACACTGCCAAAGGGCAGCTAGGGAGTCCGGGTGAGCGCTGTGAGCTCCCCCCCCTCCAGTGTGGTCCGGGGCGAAGCCCCGGAACCTAGCATTATTTCCGTTATTTTAAGCTTTAAAAATGCATATTCTGAGGTATCTACAATGCAATTAGCCTGCTATTCTTCCGGTAAAAAGATTCAAAAACCAAATCTGCTATTCAATGGAGTCCAGCGACTGATTGAAAATGGTAACTATAGTTTTGCTATAGCTTTTGTATTGGAAAGGGAAGGGAAACCACAAAAACCCTTTTGGCTACGCTCATGAAATTTGGTGACTGTAGTTTGCTTAAGTTAGCTGCACTGGGGTTGTAAGTAAAGTTTCCCTTTCAGACAATGAGGTCTGAGGTAAGTGATGGTTTGAAGATCCTCCCCTCCCGGCTACGCCCATGTGTTATATTATAGGTGTAAGCCTAATTCTCTACAAAATATTGTAATAACTGAAGGGAGGCAACTCAACGAGACATAGACATTTATTTACACGGAGACATGACACACACAAAGGGGCATCTGCCTTGAGTACATCATCTCCATATTGGCTCTCTGCTTGGGCGGAAATCGTTTGTCTCTCAATGTCAAGATCCTGTTCTAGTCCGGTTACTAGAGGTGCGCATCTCTGCACTAGCCTGGATGGTGGTGCGCATGGCAAAGTCATAACATTGCCCCCCGTCTTAGCACTTTTCGTCCCGAAAAGAAACACTGCAGCTGAGGTTTGACAGTTCAGGTGGAGGGAGCCACAGGCGGCAGGGAGCGTGTTCCCCACGAAGCCATCGGCATTGTTTTCCTCCAGTGCCGCTTTCTCTTTCTCCAGTTGACCAGGCTGTTGTTGTGACGTTGACGTGGCCGTTTGACACACAAAGAGATAGTGTTGAGCACTGTTTTCTTCAGCACAGCCGTTGATCGGACACGCTGTCTCAGCAGACCTTCCAGACAGACGCCTCTCAAGGGAGCTGCAGGTTCACATGCAGCCACGTTGCAAACAAAGTCCAATGCACCGCAGTCATCCTCAGACAACAGTCTCACGTCCAGAATACAGGTCTCTTCAGTTTCAGGTGGAAAATGTCTTCCTCTTGACGGCTCAGATTTAGAGTGGTCCGATTGACATTAATCTATGCCAATGTCGATGATGATGGTAGAAGTACATATGCCCTGTTGGTGGTTTTCTTGGCATCTAAATTCTATGTGTGATGCGCCGCACGTACAGTTCATGGTAAACTTCTGGATGCAGTTGTCAAGCTTCGAATTTCCTTCGTAGGCACCGGAAGATAGGCAGAGGTCCTTAAGGTCCACAGCAACAGGCTTGAACGCAGACCCAACGTTGTCTTGATCTGTCCGGCTCATTGAGGTACTGGTAACAGGTACAACAGGAACAAACGCTTCAGGCACGTAACAGTCTTCAGTTTCTTCATTTGTCTCTTTCCGTTCAATTCGGTACATCTCGTTGAGATCATCACAGCAATCGTTGTCACGTTTCTCGTCTTGAAAGTCACAACCACAAGACTTGCCCACAACACAGACACAGACGGCGCTCCAATCCCCAGCGTCACTGTTTGTGCAGCCACAGTCTTGACCACGCAACTTCTTTACCAACGAGTCTACAGGCAACTGCTCCTTTACCAACGAGTCTACTGCTTCTTTCAATTGAGACAACATTTTATCTACCTTGTTCCCCATACTGTTAATTTGTTCACACATTGCATCAATACCTTCATTTATCTTGCCAATAAGCTCATAAATCTCCGGTTCAATTTCAAATAGATAGGTCTCCGGATCTTCGTCTTCATCAATTAGGGCTCGCCGAAGACGAGCTGTAAGCGCCTCCTTGCTACCACCAAGCTTCAGGCGTCTGTAACGAAGTTTCTGCCTTAGCTCTTTAACTAAGAGTTGGTCTAGTTGTTTCAAAGATGCCATTGTGCTAGAATCCTACCTCCTCTCGTTGAGTCGCCTATAATCCCACTTCTGACACCAATGTAATAACTGAAGGGAGGCAACTCAACGAGACATAGACATTTATTTACACGGAGACATGACAAACACAAAGGGGCATCTGCCCTGAGTACATCATCTCCATATTGGCTCTCTGCTTGGGCGGAAATCGTTTGTCTCTCAATGTCAACATCCTGTTCTAGTCCGGTTACTAGAGGTGCGCATCTCTGCACTAGCCTGGATGGTGGTGCGCATGGCAAAGTCATAACAATATATAAAGTTTGATAAGGCAGCGAAAACTGGATGTATGCATTGGTAGGATTACATAATGTATTTTATTTATACATGTAAGTAGTCTGAAGACTATAAACAATACAACAGCAGCCTAATGAGTTTGAGGCTTTTTTGGTATTACTTATACATAACAGACGTTTCTTCAAAAAGTAAGATTATTACATCTTACGCATTTCATGTGTCAATCTAGTCATATATGTTCATGATGTTGATGTGTGACTTAAAATATGCTAAATCATTAGTTTTCCTGGCTGACTCAGGCAACCCATTCAATTAAAGATAAGAGAAAGTAGAACGGTTAGAGAGGCACATACTTAATGTGAAAAGCTCTTGCTTCCTCCTAGTACATTCTAAAAAAACGCGATTTGTATATGGATATACCATGACCCATTATTTAAAATACAAATCTCCTTTCATTAAATATCGGATGTGACAGCGCTATATAAATTATTGTAATTATTTTAATAATTTTCATCATTAATGAATTCATACTAAGCATAAGTTTGCCATTAATTATAATAGTATAAAAATTGTTTTAGATCTAGATTTATTTTTTAATTAAATATTTTTTTTGTAAGCCTTAAGTGTAGTATTTTTAGATCTATGTTATTAAAAATAAACAAAAAGAAACTTACTTTTTCTTTTCAAATCGCAGAAAGTAGAGCTTTAAATCCATTTTGAGCTGCAATTTCGCGGCTGTGTGTATGTGTTAAAGTTAATTTCTATTAAGTATTGTTAAAGAGCTAATTGTCGCGCCTATTTTCAATGTTTTCTAACTTAACCTCTCTCATCCCTCTTTTTTGTTTAATTTCATTGGAACCATTAAAAGACGGGGGAGGAAAGGAGCAAAAAACCATGGGAGTGCCATCAAAGGCCCATGCCGACCAGCAAAATGATTAGGCCCAACGCAACCTCGAAGACATCAAAGAGGTCCATGCCGCTCGTGCATAGCAGAAAGTACGTTCTAACGTTTTGCAAATGATAATACGTACAGTGTACAGTGTATTTTGCTTGATATTCTTGTTGAATTTTAAACAAACTTAATTGTAATAAGAATTAAAAAAAAAAACAACAAGAAAACGTGTTCGGGCCTTTGTGTCTTGCTGCTGTCACTTTTTTTTTAAGTTGTCTACATTGAATTTTTTTTTTCTTTGGTCGCGACCAGACCGGCCCATTTGGTACCGGCCCGCCGGGCATTTGCCCGTTTGCCCATATAGCCAGTCCGCCCCTGTTTCGGATGTTCCTTCAGAGTTGACGATAGTTTACTTCCTAGTCCAAACCTCCCGCATGGGATGGGAGCGGGCATGGTTTGACAGTCCAGCGCGCAGCCATCCGTAGCGAGCTGTGAAAACGTGTTTCCTCCCCCCCCCCCCTTTCTTGTTTTTTTTCGTGGGGTGACTATCCGCAGAAATAAGAGAGTGATCTTCCCATTTACTTCTCGTCTGACCTGATTAGGGAAGAAGAGAATTATATATAAAGAAGATATAATATAAATCTCCTTTCATTATATATCGGATATATGTGACAGCGCTATATATAAAAAGCAGATAATTATTATAAGAATTTCCGTCATTAAGGACTTTTTGTTTGCCATCTGTATTATAAAGTAGAAAATAAGGCGCATGTATGTATGTATGTTACGAATAGAAATCAAAACCGTTTGACCAATCTGGATAAAACTTGGCAGAAATGTTCCGTTGGTACTAACTTAGACCGTATTGTATCTAGATCTAATTTTAGAAATTACACTTTGCGCAGATAGTTTTTTACCTTGATACATGAAAATACAAAAAATAGTGTATAGATTTCATTATTTAATCAAATTAACCTTCCAATTTGTGTTTCAAATGCATTTTTACATAAATTCGTTCCTTATATCTGCGAATTTAGAATTTCTGACGAACATTATTCTATTAGACATTACGCGAAATGTTACAAATCTCTCTATTCCTATGTCTAAAACTCTTTTTGAACTCTAAGATGATAGAACTTCTCTTCGCAAAGATAGTTTTATAATTAAACACATCAACATATTAATTATAGTCCATTCATTTCATATGTTAATCAAATTAACATTCAAATTTGTTTTTGTTTAAAGCATTTTTACATAGGTCTACATTCGTTCGCCTATGTTTTCATAAAAAAATAGAATTCAGGTCAATTAGCTATTTTTAGCTCCATTCATAATATTTTTTTATTCATGAATTCATGCATTCGCTTTACTTATAACATTATTATTTTCTTTAATTGTTTCTAATGCACAATATCAGTGACTATATCAGCAATACGCGAGTTAAGACCCGCGGGAAGCAGGTAATATCTGTCTAGTTAATTATAATAGCACAAAAGAATATCATTGAAAATGTGTCTTAATTTGTTTGTTTTTTTAAACTTACTTAGACTTAGACTTAGGTCCTCCCGCGCCGTTCGGCGCATTGGGCGGCAAGCTGTCTCCATAATGATCTGTCACTGGCAATGTCTGAAGCCTCTTCCCATCTGGTGTCCACTGTTCTGAGGTCCTCCATGAAGGTGTGTCGCCAGGTAATACGAGGACGTCCCTGTTTGCGCTTTCCTCGTTTTGGCTTCCATGTTATCGCAACTCTTGGTGTGCGTAATTCATTTTGACGTAGAACATGTCCCGCAAACCTCATGCGACGCTCAGTCACAACCTCACTAAGTGTTCGACTCCCAGTTCGGCAAAGGATTTCCTTGTTTGAGATCCGGTCTGTGTATCTGACTCTTAAAATCCGTCTCAGCCATCTCTGTTGAGCCACATTTAGTCTTTTCTCAATTTTGACAGATGACTTCCACGTCTCACATGCATATGTAGCAGTTGGAATGACGATTGTGTTGAGAAGGTGTATTTTTGTCTCGAGTCCAATGGCTTGGCTAGTCCAAATAGGCTGCAGCCTTTGGAAAATGCTCCCTGCCTTTCCTATTCGGCACGCTACATCATGGTAAGCGTCTCCATCATTTGTTATGATGCTGCCAAGGTACGTGAACTTGTCCAGCTCTTCAAGCTTTGACTCGCCAAGTCTGACGGGGACACCCTTTGCCTTATATTTTTTTAAACATGCAATAATATTTTTTTGTGTGTAAGCTTTAGCTAAGTGTAGTATTTTTAGATCTATGTTATTAAAACTAAACAAAAAGAGAGCTTATATTGTCCCTTTACAAATTTTTAAAAGAAGATGTCTATATCCAGGGCCGGTCCTAGCAATTGCGGGGCCCTATGCGAAACTGATTGCGCGGGGCCTAGTCTGTGTGGGAATAAGGATAATAAGTGAACATTGAGATTTTGTATAAGAAAAAAAAATTCGACTTTACTATGTTAAAAATTGCGATCTGTACTTTACGAACCTTGGAGATTTCCAGGAGTTTTTCGTATATATTTTGCAATTTAATAATTACACCCTAATTAGCGCGGAGCCTATGAAAGCGCGGGCATGCGGTCGCAGTGGCCTAAGACCGGCCCTGTCTATATCGGTATTGAGCTGTGAATAAGTTGTGTGGTTTGCAATTTCGCGCTGTGTGTTAATTTCTATTAAGTATTGTTTAAGAGCTAATTGTCGCCCCTTTTTTTTTTTGGCTGCGTTAAATCAATGTTTTCTAACTTAACCTCTCTCGTCCCTCGTTTTTCGGCAACATTGTCAATAGAACCATCAAAAGACGGGAGGGAAGGAGCAAAAACAAATGGGAGTGCCATCAAACGTACATGGCGACCTGTAAAATGTTTAGGCCAAACACAATACTCGAGCAGTGTTGAAGTTCATGCCGCTTGTACATAGCATAAAGTACTGTCTAACGTTTTGCTAATGATCATAAGTACAGTGTATAGTGTAGTTTTTGAAATAATCTTGTTGAATTTCAAACAAAATTCATTGTAAAAAAATACATAAATAAAATAAAATAAATCGTGTTCTGGCATCCGTTTCTTGCTGCTGTCACTTTTTTTATAAGTTGTCTGATTTTAAAAAAATTATTTGGTCGCGACCAGACCGTCCCATTTGGTGCCGGCCCACTGGGCATTTGTCCATTTGCCCATATAGCCAGCCCGCCCCTGGTATAAGCCAACATTTAATTATGCAACAAGTGAACTAAGTTCCAGTAAAATTGGATACATGAACTAATTTCAGAGCCAAAAACAAAAAATACACACATAATAGATAAAGTACTACTAATGTGTTGTTTCCATCTGCTGTTTTCTAGGTCTTCTATAATTATAAACTGTGTAAGTTTTGGTCCAAACTCTTTGTATTTTTGTTGAGATTTTTTCTCTATCAGTTACATTGATATTTACAGCTTAATGTTTAATTTGCAATTTAATAATGGATATGAAGAATGCATAGAATATGTAAGGAAAAATGATTTATTTTACTCAAAAAATAACTATGTCCCAATCAATTTTAAAGCAATAAGTCAGATCCACCAATCGTTTCCTTTTGGTCTCACGCCCACGCACATCTGACAAGTGATTCCATGATGAAGACTGCACTGCCTTTAGAAACTTCCAAGTTCGACACTACATTGTTTTGTTTTGAAATAAAGGTGAAACTTGAGCAACACACGTTTGTGGAAAAGTTCTCGTGTAAACGTGTAACCTCGAGAACTTGGTTTTAATATAATTAAAATGTTCATGTATTCAATCTAAACAAATTGTCTTAGTATTAAACAAACAACTAGCTTATTATTTTTTTAAACTGCTGAAGTCTTCCTCGTAGATTTATGTGTACTCTTGTCTCCACAGGGTCACCGTGACTCTTTCAACTTTGAGACCGCCTGTAAATGTTTCACAAACATGTACCCTCCCTCTCTCACCCCCCTCTCCTGTTCTGAATAGCTTGATAACAAGATCTGGTGAAGACAACCAAATACCCGATGACTTTTACGGAAATATCAAAAGAATTCTATACATACTGATGTGTTGAGATTCTCTGGGCAGCGGGGCGCTGAAATAAGTGTGTGTTCGTATATGCATTCACGGCCGCCAGTGAAATGATTATCTGCAAACAACGCCATTCATTACCCTCACTGCTGGAGAGCGCCCTAGTTCCGTGTCAGTAGTTCAGAAATTACTTATGACAAGGGGAAAAAGGGAGACCTGATGGAGCAATGTCTTGAAACATTTCTTTGAATATAAAGTTAATTTTATATGGAAATATTGTCAATTGAAACAAGCAAAATATAAAAAAAATCTTTCGGAAAAAAAAGTTTATCTAAGGGGCAAAACGGCCAAATTACTGCCATATATCTTAATACTAAAGAAATAAGTTTTTGCAAACAACATAATTAATTAATTACCACTAATTGATTAACTAACTGGTTAAAAATTTTTATTGATTCGTGTATTGTCATCGACTATGAATAATCAAGCCAAAATTTTACTTCCTCGAGAATGGGAAGTGGGGGGGGGGGGGGGAAACGTGTACAGAAGTAGTAAGGGAAACAACCCCACATATACAGCCACATCCCTCAATTAGGCGTATTTATTTCCCTTTTTCGAGACTAAACAAAATAATTCATTACCTAATTGGTTAACTAATTGGTTAATTGCTTTATTGATTCGTGTTTTTCTTTAGTACAACAAATAATTGTGTAAAGTTTCAACTTGATCCGAGAATAGGTATAGGAGAAATAACGTACACAAACATATTACCAGACAGACAGAGTGAGCTGATAGAAGCTTTGTCAAAATTGTAAAAAAATAATTCATTATTTGAGTTTCTCTGTTTCTGTAGTAAGGTAATAGACATTAGGACAAGACCTGTCCATCGTGTCATGTGATAGGAATGGAACTCAGACATGCTGTCATATCATCCTATATTATAGTGTCAACCATAAAGTAATCATATGACATAAAACGAAACTATACTTAGAACATGCTTCAACCATAGACTTATACATACTGTTGTAAACCTGGTGGTGACACAGATGGGGGTAGTGCTGTGTGTTTTTAGCCTTCCCAAATCGCCACAGTCCAGCGCAGGACGAGCGGTCAACCGAGACCAGTGACAGTACAAGCCAGTTCGGCAAGGACCAGTGTCGTAAATATTACGCACGCAAGTCACGGCGAAAGTGATCAACTGGAGTGGTCAAGAAGGTTCGAGGCCAGTAGAGACACTAAATAAGAGCGAGTGTGTCAAAAAGACTTCACTTCACGTTACCTCGCAATGTGACCAGTACGAGGCGAGAACCAGCACGGTGTGTGAAGTCAGGCGGAGCAAGACTAGGTTTTTGTAAAGACAGTGTTAATGTTGTTGCTAATTGCGATGTATTTGAAATTAAACTGATACTTTGGAGCCCTGAGTTGTGAGGTTCTTTGAGTTCGTTGTGTCGTGTGGTGCAGTTAGAAGGGAGCCTGGATAGTAGGAGAGATCGTAACAATACTATATCTAGACTGGACATGCAGATTTTTAACACTACAAAAAATGTCGTGAAAATTTGATAGAAAGTTGGACAAGGCGTTTGTTTTGTAAGGTAGTTAAATGAAGCAAAGTCTGTTTTGTTCAACCCTTACCTATGTAACATATAGTTTAATTTTTAGATCTAGATCTAGTAATTGAACATCAAAAATAAGAGTCTCATATTATTTTGCAATTTTTAGATACATAATATAGAAAGATCTAGCCAATCAATCTATTTAAATGTACATAAGATGATTAAAATCAACAAGAATTATTTCCATCTAGGATTTTTTTTTAAATTATCTCAATGGAAACAAACAGGAAATGGCTTTATTTCATATATCCAAGAAATGATTTTGCATTATTTCTAAACTTTGAAAACTAAAGATCATTACTTTTCAAAGACAGAAAAGATTGGTTGGGGCGACTCCCCTTAGAGCCTGAAAAAAGAGTTTACGTACATAAAAATATATATATATATAGGTCTGAATTGATCAATCGCGCATAAGAATTTAATATCATGTGGCCGAGCCTCGCTCGGTTAAATAACTTCTTAAGTCATTTTGGGAATATTTTTGTAGTTACGAAAATGAACGATCAGATAAAGACTACAAATCTGAAGAGTTGCTTCAGTGTTCTGTTAGTTCTAAATGTAATTGTACATGGCGATTAAATATAAAGTCTTCTTAAGTCTTCCTACAGTCTAGACAAACCACAGCTCACGTCCGTCTTATAGTTTTACAATACATCTTTTGCGTAAAACTATTGTAGGTCTACTATTACTGGCTTAGACGAAAGTCTTTGCAGTGTAACTTCTTAGATGGTTACGTTCAAACATTTAATTATGGAATTAGTATATTCATTATGTCTTTAGTACGAAACATCAAGTGACGCAAATCTCTACGTCATAGGGTAAAACAGGCACTTTGTGACAAAGTAAAATGGCGCTTTTTTTCTTAATAGACTTAAATCATTTCATTAGTTTTAAAAAGAAACGTTTCCGTGGGGCACCTCTGTTACCCCAAACAATATGCTCGTTACCCATACGTGTCCTGTCCAGCCTGACTGTTGGACTATAAGAAGTTCATACCATCCATCCATCCCAGTGGTGCTACAGCCCGTGGAGGGATATGGCCTGCTTCTACACATCCCACCATTCAGATCTCACCTGGGCCTTCCATCTCCAAGCCCTAACCCCAAGCTTTTTACCGAGGTTTAGTTAAATAAAAAGAGGCTGCAGCGTACGAAAACTCGTTGGCGGCTGGCTAGATATCTTGTTCAGTGTGAGCAAGTAAGGCGTAGAGAAGCTGTGTTATGACCATTTCCTTTGTTTTGGTACGGGACAGTAGACACAAAGCACCAACTTATGGTAATAATTCAACAGCAAAAAAAAAAAAAAAATAATAATAAGGCTTGTCTTCGATTCCGAAGATTAATGAGGATTGCAGTATTTTCCGTGGCTACGCAGCCCCAGCTGTGACCTACATATTTAGCATAACCATTGTCAACCGGCGGTCGATTAAGATTTTCTTTTCGCGTCTGCGTCTGTCCTCGGCAGCAGATTTTCTTTGGTCTCAAATGTGTATCCGGGGCCTTTGAATAGAGGTAATTCTTTAAGTCCGTCAGTTACGCTGGACAGAGCGGTATCCTGTATGGAAGACGAATCTCAGACGAACGCATGCCAAAGGCAGTCTTTTTTTGGTGAGCTAAAAAAGTATACGACGTAATACCGAAACGCTTAAAAGACCAGTTTAGGCGCCAACTTGCTTTAGCTGAAATAGAACAGCTGAGGGTCACCAGCAAAATAAACAACAAAGTACAAGGTATCTACACCGCTCTAGGCAATTCAAGTGTTATCAATTTATAAAGCCTTCAAAACACAATAACTAATCATACATCGGCACATTTAATTTCATTACTTCTCTTTCATAGTTCAAATAATAAATCAATCTACAGTAAGATTATGCGCAAATGTTTAATTAGGTCTATTGATTCTTTAAAACTTGTTCTTGTTTGCAAAGAAATATTTTAGTGTACTGCGGTAAGCTTAGTGACGTAAGCAGCGTTTTTCCCGTTTATGTCACAGAAAATTTTCATTCATAAAACATTCGAGCCAAAATTAATTTTTCGACAATGAGGCATTTTCAAACCGATATAACGGTCGACCTCGAGTTTTTCCGATGTGGCCAATGAGTTGAGAATTTTTTTCTCACTAATATGCACATACCTTGAAATTTTAAAGAAAATCGTTAGAGCCGTTTTCGAAATAATATATATATATATATATATATATATATATATATATATATATATATATATATTGTTACGTATTTCTGAATCTTCTGGCTAAATGTATTAGTAGGCATACAAATAAAAACACTGCAAAGAACTTGACGACTAAACTTTCAGCTTCATATAACTTTAATGACTATTAACTCTAACAATTCGTCACTGTTACATGTAGAAGACTGTACAATATCTGTCAGTTTACAGTTAGCTATACTTCGTTGCAATTCATCTCTTTACTTCGTTGAAATTCATCTCTTCTCATCTTGCATTGAGCCGTATTCCACAGAACAGACCAACGACACTCTTCCCAGTGTCGCTCCAGGTCTCCCAAAGCTGAACCAAGTCGTACTCAAGTCTTCCGAATCAGAGCCGTACACGTCTTACATCGACCGTATCGACTGTAACGGCTCAAGTCCATTGTAGTTCGCTGATTCCAGAGAACACTGGCTGCTGTGTCATCTCGCTGGGGCCATACGTTGACCTCTACCTATCACTGTTCATTTGTAACAATATATATATATAAAAAAAGAATTGCTCGCTTAAGAGTATAGGATTTCCTGTTTCCAGTTCGTATATGATATATAAGTATATGGCTTCAACTAAATGTCATGTACTCTCTATTTCGTAACAATCCCATGTCTCCTATCACTGAATTATCTTCATGAATTGTCGAACCTTACAAAACAAAACTAAGTCCTCAAGTCTCTACCCTGGACAGTCTCAACAAGCTGAGGTCGCCTATCACCAAGTAGTTCACCTCTATAGTGTCACGTTCTAACACTTCACCTTCACTAGGGAGGGAAACACAATGGTTCTAGTGGACTCGTTATTTCCCCTGGAAATGTCTAAATAGAAACCTCAGAAAAGAGAATTATTCATTGCACTGTTTCTCTATGTCTCTCTTCTGTTTCTCTATGTCTCTCTTCTGTTTCTCTATGTCTCTCTTCTGTTTCTCTATGTCTCTCTTCAGTTTCTCTATGTCTCTCTTCTGTTTCTCTATGTCTCTCTTCTGTTTCTCTATGTCTCTCTTCTGTTTCTCTATGTCTCTCTTCTGTTTCTCTATGTCTCTCTTCTGTTTCTCTATGTCTCTCTTCTGTTTCTCTATGTCTCTCTTCTGTTTCTCTGTCTCTATGTTTCTCTATGTCTCTCTATTGTTTCTATAAGTCTCCGCTGTTTCTCTATGCCAATAAGAGAGGAGACATAGATAAACACAGAGAACAGAAAAAATAAGAAAAAATGGATAGAGAGAGAAAGAAGAGAAAGGTGAGTGTAAGCTTAGCTATATGGTGTTCGTATATTATCATTTGTAGTAATCCAAATTCAAAGCATTTTGTTTTGCTATTAGACTAGATCTAGAGTTCTAGATCTACATTATAACAGAGTATTATTTTTAGCGGCCCGCGAAAGGGTAATAGACGCTAACAGTTTTGTGTGCTCTGTCTTTCCGTCCGTCCGTCCCGTTTAGATCACAGAAACTAGAAAAGGTATTGAATATGCGACATTATGACATTTTAGACATTCAAATTTATAATGCAAAGGCTACGTTGGTTTGTTGTTTTTTTTTTGGCTAAACGTTTGTGGTCACAGTTGTCTACTGCCTTAGAACTCAGTGGTCTACTACCTGAGAACTCAGTGATCTACTACCTGAGAACTCAGTGGTATACTACCTGAGAACTCAACGGTCAGGGGTCTACTGTCTGGGAACTCAGTAGTCTATTACATGGGATCTTAGTAGTCTACTGCCTGGGAACTTAGTAGTCTACTGCCTGGAAACTTAGTAGTCTACTACCTGGGAACTTAGTGGTCTACTGCCTGAGAGCTCAGTGGTCTACTACCTAGAAATCAGTGGTCTACTACCTGAGAACTCAACGGTCAGGGGTCTACTGTCTGGGAACTAAGTAGTCTACTACCTGGGAACTTAGTAGTCTACTACCTGGGAATTAGTAGTCTACTACCTGGGAACTTATTGGTCTACTGCTTGAGAGCTCAGTGGTTTACTACCTTGGAACCTAGTGGTCTACTGCCTGAGAGCTCAGTGGTCTACTGCCTGAGAGCTCAGTAGTCTACTACCTAGAAATCAGTGGTCTACTGCCTGGGAACTTAGTGGTCTACTTCCTAGGAACTTAGTAGTCTACTACATGGGAACTTAGTGGTCTACTACCTGGGAACTTAGTAGTCTAATACCTGCGAACTTAGTGGTCTACTACCTGGGAACTTAGTAGTCTACTACCTGAGAACTTAGTGGTCTACTACCTGGGAACTTAGTGGTCTACTGCCTGAGAGCTCAGTGGTCTACTGCCTAAGATTTCAGTGCTCTACTACCTGGGAACTAAGTGGTCTACTGCCTGAGAATTCAGTGGTCTACTACCTGGGAACTTAGTGGTCTACTGCCTGAGAACCTAGTGGTCTACTGCCTGAGAACTCAGTGGTCTACTGCTTGAGAACTCAGTGGTCTACTACCTGAGAGCTCAGTGGTCTACTGCCTAGGAACTTAGTGGTCTACTACCTGAGAACTTAGTGGTCTACTACCTAGGAACTTAGTGGTCTACTGCCTGGGAACTTAGTGGTCTACTACCTGGGAACTTAGTGGTCTACTGTCTGAGAGCTCAGTGGTCTACTACCTGGGAACCTAGTGGTCTACTGCCTGAGAGCTTAGTTGTCTACTGCCTGAGAATTCAGTGGTCTACTACCTGGGAACTTAGTGGTCTACTGCCTGAGAGCTCAGTAGTCTACTACCTGGGAATTTAGTGGTCTACTGCCTGAGAATTCAGTGGTCTACTACCTGGGAACCTAGTGGTCTACTGCCTGAGAGCTCAGTGGTATACTACCTGGGAACCTAGTGGTCTACTGCCTGAGAATTCAGTGGTCTACTACCTGGGAACCTAGTGGTCTACTGCCTGAAAACTCAGTGGTCTATTGCCTGAGAACTCAGTGATCTACTACCTGGGAACCTAGTGGTCTACTGCCTGAGAACTCAGTGGTCTACTACCTGGGAACCTAGTGGTCTACTGCCTGAGAACTCAATGGTCTACTACCTGGGAACCTAGTGGTCTACTGCCTGAGAACCTAGTGGTCTACTGCCTGAGAACTCAGTGGTCTACTGCTTGAGAACTCAGTGGTCTACTACCTGACAGCTCAGTGGTCTACTACCTGAGAACTCAATGGTCTACTATTGGGAACTCAGTAGTCTACTACCTGGGAACTCAGTGGTCTACTGCCTGAGAACTCAGTGGTGTACTGCCTGAGAGCTCAGTGGTCTACTGCCTGAGAACTCAGTGGTCTACTGCCTTAGAACTCAGTGGTCTACTACCTGAGAGCTCAGTGGTCTACTACCTGGGAACTCAGTGGTCTACTACCTGACAGCTTAGTGGTCTACTACCTGAGAACTCAGTGGTCTACTACCTGAGAACTCAGTGGTCTACTACCTGACAGCTTAGTGGTCTACTACCTGAGAACTCAGTGGTCTACTACCTGAGAACTCAGTGGTCTACTACCTGAGAGCTTAGTAGTCTACTACCTGAGAGCTTAGTAGTCTACTGCCTGAGAGCTCAGTAGTCTACTCCTGGGAACTCAGTAGCCTAGTCTACTACCTGAGAGCTCAGTGGTCTACTGGCTATGAACTTCGTTCGAACTTAGTCGATTAAGAGTTCGAATCTAAACACGAGCAGATCAATTTAAAAAAATTGCTTTTGTAAAGGCAGCACGGAATATCTTTTCCCAAAATGTATTACAGGCATGTCAAACACGGCGTTCGGAGGCTGCATGCGGTCCGCGACCACTTTACATGTGGCTCGCTTGACCACCTTAAAAATTATCAAAATAATGTCAAACTAATACGCTGGAAAATAAGAGATGACAAGCTACTTGAATTGAAAAATAGTATTAGTTAAACTGGACAACGATAGTGAGTCTGCAGTGAAAGCAAGAAACTTTTTCTCAAACTTTATTCCAAGCCATAGCAAATCATTTAGTGATGGTGATTTTATGAATTAGTGTGTCGTTAATGCCGAAATAATTTGTCCATAAAAGGTGAAAGTATTCAAAGAAATAGCGTTAACTAGGAACCACTAGCGGATCCAGAACTTTGGAGTTGGTGGGGGGGGGGGCGATTTTTTTCCAAACCCTAACCCTAACGCCCAGTAAACCCTAACTCTAGGCATAAACGCATGTACATATATTATGTCTATATATATATATGTTAGATTTAAAAAATAAAGCAGTGTTTTTCAACCTTCGTCGAAAAAAAACAAACAAAAAGCAGCCATCTTGAGGCCTTTCTCTTGACAGCCAGGGGGTCCGGCGAAGTCCAGACGCTAAAAGAGTTTTCTTGCATTCTTCACGGCAGAAACGACTTTTCTCGGCATCTACAGCTCATTCTTCATCCTATTAAAAAAAGACCTTTTGAAAAATGTCTTACTTAAAAAATATTCTAATATGAATGTACAGGCCCTTACTACATTGCAAATACGACCGATTAGATCCTTGAAAAGATAACATACCCCATATATTTAGATTAAGGCTTTGAGGATCGCCGCCGAAAAAAAATAATTCGAAAATAAGAAGAATAATAATAAGAAAAAACAGCCATGTTGAGCCCTTTGTCTTGACAGCTAGGAGCTATGCAGAAAATGTAGGTATTAAGAAATATCATCTGGACAGTTCAGTATGAAATACACTTTCATCTTCTTTTTTTCCCGATAGTGTTTTGCGGTCAATAACTGACCGGAAATACTAAGTCAAATAATGACTAACCCAAGAACCAAATAAAGAAAGGTCCAGTTTAATGAGGGTGACCATGCTAATGTTTGCGAAGGCACGCAGTCGTCCGTGCACAAGGACTAGACTTTTGGGATGACCACAAGGGACGATGGCTATCTTCAAGACTTGGGTGGGTCACAGCCGTCAAGAATCCTTTCTGTTTGAGTTGGTGTGCGTGCGCGTGCAGAAATGCAAGAAGCTGAGAGAAAGACTTTGAACATTGGATCAGACTGCATCAAGCCGTGTTTGGTTATCACACGGCAGACACATTGGCCCCAGGGCAGGAGCAGGTTTTGCAGTAAACTGTAGAATAGATTATTTTGTGTGTAGCTGAAAGCGTGATCGAGATACTTGATATCTCCAATCACATGATTTTTGAAGGCACAAAAAAAAATATGTAGAATGATGTGTATGTGTACTTGGTGTAGGCCCTTTGCCTATACATTTTGAAGAGATGAAATCTGTGAATAGGCTTGAATGTTACTCACTAGTGATACTGTGATATCAATTGGTCTTGTTGGTCTGACCAGCACAGTGTTATATTTTATACATTTTTTGAGCTGAAGTTTATTTCTCACTGTATATTGACCATAAACTTCAGGCTTGAATATATTTGGCTCAATCTACTCAAAGTGAAATTTGAATCCTTTAGATTCAGAGCCAAGAAATATCTTATCTTATCTAATACAGAAGATGATTACGTCCTACGCGTCATGCATTTAGTCATGCATATTAACCAATGACTTAAATTCTGCCAAGTCACTGGTTTTCCTGGCTAGCTCAGGCAACCCATTCCATTCTAATAGCACTAGGTAAGAAGGAGTATTTGTACAAATTTGTCAGCTTATGGGACGAGGAATGTGCCTTTATCTTTGTGTCTTTCAAAGTATTTTATTATTTTTAGCGGCCCCCGTAAGGGAAAAAAGCCGCTATTAGGTTTGTGCAAAATGTCCGTCTGTCCGTCTGTCACACTCAGATCTCGAAAACTAGAAGAGATATGAAAAATATTATTTCATCATTAAATGCGTCTTGAAAAGTTTAGGTGCAACGGTTACTTTTGGTTTTCTAAAAGCAAACCGTTTAATTTATAAAATTAATTATGCAAGCGATTTTTTCATAAAAATACACCAATTCTAAAACAATTACGTAAATGTAAGGGAGGCAATGTTACAATATGCTAACAAAGATGGACAAATTTTGTGTATTTTCAGTATCACTAAGTCAAATATATTTTAAAAATGTACAGGAAATGTTTACAACAAATATAAATAATAGTTAAAGATGTTTTTTCTGGTCAACTAGCTGCTAAAATTAAAAGAAAACATTTCTGTTTGTTTATAAAGGCTAATAATGCATTTTGTATGTAAATATCACGCACATTTTTTTTAATGGACTTTTTATGCAGCGATTTTCGTGCAGTAGCGTAACGTCGCTATATGATCAGGTGCTAAACCAATTCCTTTTTAAAAGTTTTTTAAAAAATCAGATTTTATTTATTTTTTGTTTAGTGCCCCCATCCAAATAAAAGAAGATTATTTTTGTGCGTTTTGTCTGTTGGTCGGTCTGTCCGTCACGATTAGATTAAAAAAACTAGAACTCTAAAAGCTATTGAAAATCTGTTTACACTTTAATGTTCCTCCCGTAACATCTCAATAGTTTTAAGTATCTAAAAATTGATTGTTCCGGATTTTTTTTGTGCAAAACTAATCAACCCCAACAAATGTTTGTTTGCTCTTCTAATTTATATTACATTCAATTTCCATGCTTAAACGTTGCAAAAACACATTATCAATAATATGTTATTCCGTTTTTTATGTAAATAGCATATTAATGCTAAATCAAAATCTCTATACTGACTTATATTTCATTAAGTGTAAAAATGTTCCGGATATTGTTTTATAAAGCATGAATTATGCCTAATGATTGTTTGAAATCGCATAATTTACTAATATTACACTTATATTATTTGACAATGCGTCACTATAATTTGGTTATCAATATCAAATTGTTCCGTATTTTCATCTTTAAACAAATTTTTAAAATATCGACAATTGGTTGTTCAGGGCTTTAAAAAAAAGTAATTTCCTAGAATTGATTACTGAAAATTACTTTTTAGACATTTATTTTTCTTGCTAAAACATAACATAGAAGTTTTGTAATCGATAAAGAAAGTTCCGGATTTTGTTTCTTACAAATCGTCGCCAGAAATTTCCGAATTTATTTAAAAATCTACTAACGCCAAATCATTGTTTGAACTCCCTCTTCTAATTAATTAACAAATAATCTTCTCATTTACAAAATAATGTTTTTACGGATTTTTATGAAAAATATTTTAACTCACTACTCTCTTACAGTACATTTAACTTTCTACCTAAAACATTATAAAATCTTATTATCGTTAATATTATGTTCCGATTTTTAAGGAAAACAGAATCCAAACACCAAAGTAAGGTATGAAAATCTCTCCACATGGCTGTAGTACATCTAATTTTTATACGAGACCATCCAAAAAATTTAATTAACGGTATTACATTTAACTGAAATTCTCTTTTTCTTTTACTATTTATACAAACATCCGGAACAATCTATTATATAAACTTTTCAATTGTGTTCATACCTAAAAATTATTGCGATGCTTTGAAACGTAAAATAAAGGTTAATCAATTTTTAATAACTTTTAGTTGTTTTTTTATATCAAGATGACGGACAGACCAACTGACAAACAAAACGCAAAAACAATGCGGCTTTGATCCTTTTTAAATAAATTCTATTAGAACTCAGTGCACCAATGTCTATGAACCCTCGTTAAATATCCCGTGTAAATAAAGACATTTTTTTATGGTACCGGTACTAGCCTATTGTGAGGTAATGGATTTTTTTTCTTTGACGTCATATGTGTGAAAAGTCAAAAACTCGCTGTCAAAGTCACTCAAATTTATCACAGCATTAATTATTATTTTTCATTATTTATTTATTTTATTTTAATTATTTCCCCATCCTACCCCCAAATTCTTCCCCCGCACCACCTTTTCCGCTCCAGGCTAGACTTAGTTGACCACATTGGAGATAGCTAGGCCACGTCTTTCGATTTATCTTCCCTTGACCGGGGCAAAGATACACACAGACTTTGATCTTATCGACAGGATGTCTGACAGCCGCAGTGGACACCACCTTGTGTGGAATGCAAGTCACTCCCCCCCCCCCCTTTCTCCTATGTCTCTCTTTGATCTAGGAGGCCACGAGGACAAACACGCCCATCGACCTCCCAATGTGCGAATCCCATCTCTTGTCGGACTTCACCCACGTGTAAGATAATTCTAAGCCTAGGACATTTCCTGTTTCCGCTCACATTTTCCAGGCCTTTATATATAAGGTAAATTAAATCAAGTCAGACTCTCTCTTTCTCATTCGAGCTGAGCTATCGAGTCTGGACTATATCATTTATTCTCCCTCCTAGAGAAATACCTGGTGGTAAGCAGAACTTAATCACAAGTTCCATCTTAATTACTTTTGTGCTATTTCCATTGGATATTATCATGTGCATTTTGCTAAGTCATTTATATTTAATATTAGTGCATTGTGTATTTCTCACTGTCGTAAGTAGAAAACATGAACATGGCTAATGTATATTTTATGTATTGCATTAATCTATTAATGCTACGTTGCTCAATTGATCATTGATGCAACCATGTATATATTTGTACACCTTATTTTATTTCCTTTATCTCGGTTGACAGCCTTGATAATTTTACTATCGCACTAATACTGCGCTTAGAAAGGAGATATGAGTTATCTCCCCTGTATTGAATTATCTCCCCTGTAGCCATTTCACTCTAACGAGAGTTGCGCCGCTTGAACGGACACCCTCTCCATTCAAGCGCGCTCCATTGTTCTCGATCGACGGTCATATGTAAACATACCGTCAGGGTCGCTGACCACCGCCCAATTCAACCCCCCCCCCCCCTTTTCTTTCTCTATCCACCTGTGTTGTTTATTTGAGATTATTATTTCCCCTTCTATGTACATTTTATATTATTACTTTCCCTTTTATGTACATTTTTATATTTTTATATCAGCCATTTATTATTCCAAATCCCATTTGTCATCATCTCCCCTTTTGTGCTCAAAAGCAATTTTACAATCTGACGAATGCACCTCAGTCGAGGGCATCGATAAGATGCATAAGAGACATGTCCTAACTTGTCTTTATTTATCCGCAGCCTCCCTCAGGTGTCTGCCTATTTATTAGCAATCGAGAATCACCTACTGCCTATTTACCTGCCTATTTATTTATTGGATCAACGATCTATTTACCTGCATCTGTGCTTAGTGCTATTCAGCACTGCACTTGCCTACTGAGATCTACTCAACTCTACCACTTGGCGCTATCGGCATTGCCCGCCTATTCGACAGCCCACCTGTCAAGCTATTAGGTGCGACGTCCCTATAGATTCAGATCTGTGTGAGACGTCATAGCTACGCCAACCCTCTGCAACTCACTGGACATATCCTGTCAACTACGCTGCCCACGGCAGGTCAGCTCTGCCCGCAGTAACCTTGTGCCCACGGTAGCCGGCCACCCGCCCTACTGTGCCCACTACAGATATTAAATTTTTGGGGATTGAGACTCCACAAGAACTATATCATATATATGTAGAATTTCAATTTCTAAACTTAAAGTGTAAAAAAAAAAAGTGTAGATTTTCATTTCCAAACGTTTTGATCAATATTGTAATGTTTTAATATACTAAAACTAATCTACTATTTTTTATTTTATTTAAATTTAAATTTACGCAAATGAATCTTTGAAACATTATTACTTTTGACAATTAAAATTAAATCAACTCTTGAATATTATTTGCGAATATGCAGATCCGACAGGGATCCGACTTCGACGGGGGCCGCCTCTGAGTTTGTGTAACACAAACTCTCTTTGTAATCTTGTTTTTTTTTTTGTATTTGAAGATTATGGTTCAGTGTTTTATGTATAATTGCTACTTTACTTTTGAGCCTTCTATCCTGAAGGCTTTCTAAATTTAGTGATTTTACTAAAGTTGTTACTCTAGTCAAATGTGAATATTCGTTTGTTATGAATCTCACTGCTCTATTTTGTGTCTGTTCCAGTTTCTTAATGTTTTCTTGAGTTGAGGAGTCCCAAACGGAGGATGCATATTCTATTATTGGCCTAACCAAGGTTAAATAAAAGCAGTTTTACATTACCTTACAGCCACATCATAAATGTTATTTAGTTTTGTTGCTCTTTTTCATTGATTTTTTCAACTCTAAGTATAAAGACACGTGTAACAGTCAGCTGGGCTAGGTAACTATATCAACTCCAAGTGTAAGAACCTATGTAACAGTCAGCTGGGCTAGGTAACTATATCAACTTGAAGTGTAAGGACCTACGTAACAGTCAGCTAGGCTAGGTAACTATATCAACCCGAAGTGTAAGGACGCATGTAACAGTCAGCTGGGCTAGGTAACTATATCAACTCGAAGTGTAATTACCTATGTAACAGTCAGCTAGGCTAGGTAACTATATCAACCCGAAGTGTAAGGACCTATGTAACAGTCAGCTAGGCTAGGTAACTATATCAACTCTAAGTGTAAGGACCTATGTAACAGTCAGCTAGGCTAGGTAACTATATCAACTCGAAATGTAAGGACCTATGTAACAGTCAGATAGGCTAGGTAACTATATCACTCCAAGTGTAAGGACCTATGTAATAGTCAGCTAGGCTAGGTATCAACTCTAAGTGTAAGGACCTATGTAACAGTCAGCTAGGCTAGGTAACTATATCAACTCGAAGTGTAAGGACCTATGACACAGTCAGCTAGGCTAGGTATCAACTCGAAGTGTAAGGACCTATGTAACAGTCAGCTGGGCTAGGTATCAACTCGAAGTGTAAGGACCTATGTAACAGTCAGCTAGGCTAGGTATCAACTCGAAGTGTAAGGACCTATGTAACAGTCAGCTGGGCTAGGTATCAACTCGAAGTGTAAGGACCTATGTAACAGTCAGCTGGGCTAGGTAACTATATCAACTCGATGTGTAAGGACCTATGTAACAGTCAGCTAGGCTAGGTATCAACTCGAAGTGTAAGGACCTATGTAACATTCAGCTGGGCTAGGTATCAACTCGAAGTGTAAGGACCTATGTAACAGTCAGCTGGGCTAGGTAACTATATCAACTCGAAGTGTAAGGACCTACGTAACAGTCAGCTAGGCTAGGTAACTATATCAACCCGAAGTGTAAGGACCTATGTAACAGTCAGCTGGGCTTGGTAACTATATCAACTCGAAGTGTAAGGACGCATGTAACAGTCAGCTGGGCTAGGTAACTATATCAACTCGAAGTGTAATTACCTATGTAACAGTCAGCTAGGCTAGGTAACTATATCAACCCGAAGTGTAAGGACCTATGTAACAGTCAGCTAGGCTAGGTAACTATATCAACCCGAAGTGTAAGGACCTATGTAACAGTCAGCTAGGCTAGGTAACTATATCAACTCGAAGTGTAAGGACGCATGTAACAGTCAGCTGGGCTAGGTAACTATATCAACTCGAAGTGTAAGGACCTATGTAACAGTCAGCTAGGCTAGGTAACTATATCAACCCGAAGTGTAAGGACCTATGTAACAGTCAGCTAGGCTAGGTAACTATATCAACTCAAAGTGTAAGGACGCATGCAAGTTTTTATGAAATAATATTTAAACAAGAAAAACATAAAAAATACTTTAGAAAAAAACAAACAATTCCCCCTTTATACAACATATGGAGCGATTGTTAGTTTAGAAAAACAATGGAACATTGAACAACAAGATAGTAGTTTCAAAACCAATGTCGGATCTAGACCTAGTTCTCTAGCCAAATTTAAATTAATGTCTTTATTTTACTTTGAAAAATTATAACGATCGACTAGAGTTTTCTCACATTGTGGCCAACGAGTTGGTTATTCTTTTCTCAGAGATATACATCAACTGTTGAATTTCTAGGGAAATCATTACAGCCGTTTTTGAGATACTTGACCAAGTCACTCCAAGTTCCACCCAGGTTCCTCCGTGAAGTTCTGACTTGAATAGATGCATTGTAAAAAGGATCACAAAATGTGCATCAAGAAAAGATTTTGGTTACAACAAAGTCAGAAAAAAAACTTAGTTTGTTTTATATCAAAGCTAATACATGTATTTAGCTAAAGCGTGACTATAAACTGAGTTACGTGCCCTGACTATATACTGAGTCGTAACTGGCTATAAACTGACTCTAAGACACTATCTGTTTGATATCAGCCAGTTTTTGTTGTTGTTTTTTTTTTTAATAAATTCTTTGGTTTCCCGCGTGTTTAAAAAACGAATAAACAGTTTGCCTGGAGGTGGGTGGGGGGAGCCATTAAAGGCGAAATTAATAGGAACAAAAAGAAATGGAGGGAATTGAGATAGACATGTGAGGTAAGGGGGGAATTGAGATAGACATGTGAGGTAAGGGGGGAATTGAGATAGATATGTGAGGTAAGGAGGGAATTGAGATAGACATGTGAGGTAAGGGGGGAATTGAGATAGATATGTGAGGTAAGGGGGGAATTGAGATAGACATGTGAGGTAAGGGGGGAATTGAGATAGACATGTGAGGTAAGGGGGGAATTGAGATAGACATGTGAGGTAAGGAGGGAATTGAGATAGACATGTGGGGTAAGGGGGGAATTGAGATAGATATGTGGGGTAAGGAGGGAATTGAGATAGATATATGAGGTAAGGGGGGAATTGAGATAGACATGTGAGGTAAGGAGGGAATTGAGATAGACATGTGAGACAAGGGGAGAATTGAGATAGACATGTGAGGTAAGGGGGGAATTGAGATAGACATGTGAGGTAAGGGGGGAATTGAGATAGACATATGAGGTAAGGGGGAAATTGAGATAGACATGTGAGGTAAGTGGGGAATTGAGATAGATATGTGAGGTAAGGGGGGAATTGAGATAGATATGTGAGGTAAGGGGGGAATTGAGATAGATATGTGAGGTAAGGGGGGAATTGAGATAGACATGTGAGGTAAGGGGGGAATTGAGATAGACATGTGAGGTAAGGAGGGAATTGAGATAGACATGTGAGGTAAGGAGACAATTGAGATAGACATGTGAGGTAAGGAGGGAATTGAGATAGACATGTGAGGTAAGGGGGGAATTGAGATAGACATGTGAGGTAAGGAGGGAATTGAGATAGACATGTGAGGTAAGGAGGGAATTGAGATAGACATGTGAGGTAAGGGGGGATTTGAGATAGACATGTGGGGTAAAGGGGGGAATTGAGATAGACATGTGAGGTAAAGGGGGGATGAATTCCTTCAAGTATTTTGTCTCATTGACCTATACTATAAGTACGAGAGTAGATTTTGAGCGACCTTTGGCCTGAACACCACGTGACGTGAGCTGGACGGAAAGGAATACAAAGGGGAGTAAGTCAGTGCTCATTCTTACTGACCTACTTTAGCCCCCCCCCCCACTTCACAGCCATTTACATTTACGAACGCGGCAATCTGGATCAAAAACAAATTCCATGTGGCTGTAAGTTCTGTTGGAAGAGGCGGAGCCAGGCTAAGACTATCAACAAGTGAGGAGGGAGATCTGATCAACGTAAAAAAAACAATGTTTTGTGGAGGCGGTTCATTCCACTTGGATTTCTCTATTGATGTAACAAAACAAAAAGTTTATATACATACACATAATGGGCGTAGCCAGGCCCATATTCGAGGGATGGTGGTGTATGGTGGAGAGTTATTTTTGGAGGGAGTTTTTAACTCAAACCCTTTGGCTACGCTCATGGAATTTGGTTACTGTAGTTTGCTTTTTTTTATTATTTAAGAGGGTGTTGTTGTTTTTTTAATCTCAAATCCCATTTAGCAACCCTGAGGAGATTGAAGGTTTAAAATTAAAATTTCCCCTAAAAAAAAAAATTAAGCTAAACAACAGTCACAAAATTCCACCACACACACACACACACACAATTGTTTCATTTCGGGGTGGGGGGAGTTTAACAAGAGGTTCCCTACTTGTGATGGTTGAACTAAATATGAATAGAGCAAGTTTCCTTCAGGAAACAATTTGTTTTAAACCCCGCACCCCTCTCCCTGCCCATTCCTTATCTTCTCCATGACCTCCGCCTGTTGCAAACATAAAGGGAAGTAATCTCCAGCTCGCCAAGCACAGGTTCGACAACTCTTAGACAAAAATGAGTGGGTGATACCTTCATGTAACGCTGAGCAAATAACGTTAGGAAATGTTTTGTTGTTTGGTCAAATCTTTGGTCTTCATCTAGAGGCCTGTCTAATGTCCATGTATTATAATAAGTGATTGATATCTGAAGACACATGGGCGTTGTCTCTTTAACTGCTTGAAAATAAGTCCTCCACATAAATCACTAATGGAATGTCCCATTTCCAGTTGAACAAATCTATTATAGATAGTCCAAATGTTGACAAGGTTTATACTGTCACGTCTCTGTTCATAACAAATTCAAGAAATTGTAAACATCGTTATTATTATATATAATGATAATAAACAATTCTACTTATAATATCGGGGCTGTAGCTCAAGTGGTAGAGCGCTCGCTTAGCATGTGAGAGGTACAGGGATCGATACCTGCTGCTCCAATTTTTATTTTTGCTTTAATCACATATTAGTTTGTTGGTTTTTTTTCATAGTAAATATATACTTTCAACTGCTTGACCATTTTTGATATGACTTATTTAAGAATATTTATATGGCTGCTACGCTTTTATAAAAAAAAAAATTACAATATCAGTCCTGCGTGAAAAGTTGGTTGTAAGTTGCCTGGTTGAGCATTAATAGCTCAATACTTAATAACTTCGTTGATATAATAACCATCACTTCACTAAGTCACACTATAATACTAGGGACATAATAGTATCACTACATTACAGACATAAAGTTAAACTACAAACATAGCAATACACTACAAACATATCAATACACTACAGACATAACACTACACTACAAACATTAAGTTAAATTACAAATACAGACATAACACTACACTACAAACATAAAGTTAAACTACAAACATAGCAATACCCTACAAACATAGCAATACACTACAAACATAGCAATACACTACAAACATAGCAATACACTACAAACATAACACTACACTACAAACATAACAATACACTAAAAACACTACAGACCTCTAACTACTCTACAAACAAGAAATTATACTATAAACATAGTAGTAAAAACATAGCATTTAACTACGATCATGGAACTATATACCAAACACACCACTACACTACAATCAAATTAATATAGAACAAACATAGTACTACAAACAAAGTAATACATTACAAACATAGCACAACAAACAAATCACTACATGACAAACATAGCACTATAAACATATCACTACACTATAAACATAGCACTACATAACAAACATACCACTACACTACAAACAAACTACTACACTAGTAACAGTAATATAATTATAAGAACATAATACCACAAAGTAATACATTACAAACATATCACTACACTACAAACATAGTACTACTAACATATCACTGCACTACAAATATATCACTACAGTACACACTGCACTTAACAACAAACATAGCACTACTCTATATTCATAGAACTACACTACAAACATAGCACTACACTATAAGCAAGAAAATTTCGTACGTTAAAAAAATCCAATGTGAATTGCATTTTTTTGTCCCTGTTTGAACTTTGTGTGTCCCAAATCTAGGTCAATATGTTGAACATTCCCATGTGGAACCAGCTGAGCAGAGGAGATAACTCAAATATTATCACATCAACTTAGATAACATTAATGTTTCTTTTCAAACCTTTTTTTTTTTCTACTTGCCTTTGACAAAGCCAATTTGTAGCACTCCCTCGTAGTGTCAAAAGTGACTTCCAATGAGGTACATAAAGAAGAGATCTGGTATAGACACAAAAAAAAAGATTGACTTGAGGAGCTCTTCCTGTCAACATTTATCCCGACTCAGTAAAAAAAAGAAAAAAAAAAAGAAAATGTCTGGGGCATTAGTTTCTATTAAGAAATTTCATTATAAGAAGTCACTTTTTCACCATGAAACTCTGCTGGCATATCTTTTACCAAATGATCAGTATCAACAAATGTCTTTCAGATTTAAACTTCAACTTTTTAGTTTGTAGTGTTGATAATATAAGTAATTACAACAACAACAACAAATAAAAAACTTACCATATACAATAGGGGAGGGGTTCATTTCGTAATTACAAATCGTGAAAGAATGAAAAAAAAGAAAGGATGTCTGAGGAAGAAGACAATACTAAGAAAAGGATGTCTGAGAAAGAAGACAATACTAAGAAAAGGATGTCTGAGAAAGAAGACAATACTAAGAAAAGGATGTCTGAGAAAGAAGACAATACTGTTACAAATGAACAGTGATAGGTAGAGGTCAACGTATGACCCCGGCGAGATGACACAGCAACTAGTGTTCCCTGGAATCTACATGTGCAAACAAAGACAGGATGTGACGTGTCCACACTTGTTGTTCCAGGGGACGAACAGATCTAAGTAGGGGGACAGTTACTAATGAACAGTGACAGATAAAAGTCACTACGTGTGACCCCGACTTGATGACACTGCATCGAGTGTTTTCTGGAATCTACGTGTATAAATAGAGACAGGATGTGACGTTTCCTCACGTGTTATTTCAGAGGATACTAGCCGTGTTTGTGCAACTTTGGACAAGCGATTAGGGACTCTATATAAGCCAGAGAGTTAATGTGAAAGTCAGTCGTATGGAGTCGTGAGTGAGCCGTTACAGTCGATACAGACTATGTAAGACGTGTGCGGCTCTGTGGAAGAGAAATGTGTACGACTCGATGCAAGTTAACTAGGGTAGAGTTAACTGGAGTGGACTACTGTCGTTAAAGTCTATACAGCGAACTACAGTGGACTTGAGCCGTTACAGTCGATACAGTCGATGTAAGACGTGTGCGGCTCTGATTCGGTAGACTTGAGTACGACTTGGTTCAGCTTTGGGAGACCTGGAGCGACACTGGGAAGTGTGTCGTTGGTCTGTTCTGTGGAATACGGCTCGAGGAAAGTTAAGAAGAGATGAATTGCAACGAAGTGAAGAGATGAATTGCAACGAAGTATAGCTAACTGTAAACTGACAGATATTGTACAGTCTTCTACGCTACATGTTACAGTAACGAATTGTTAGAGTTAATAGTCATTAAAGTTATATGAAACTGAAAGTTTAGTCGTCAAGTTCTTTGCAGTGTTTTTATTTGTGTGCCTACTAGTACATCTAGCCAGAAGATTCAGAAATACGTAACAATATTAAGAAAAGGATGTCTGAGGAATAAGACAATACTAAGAAAAGGATGTCTGAGAAAGAAGACAATACTAAGAAAAGGATGTCTGAGAAAGAAGACAATACTAAGAAAAGGATGTCTGAGAAAGAAGACAATACTAAGAAAAGGATGTCTGAGAAAGAAGACAATACCAAGAAAAGGATGTCTGAGAAAGAAGACAATACTAAGAAAAGGATGTCTGAGAAAGAAGACAATACTAAGAAAAGGATGTCTGAGAAAGAAGACAATACTAAGAAAAGGATGTCTGAGAAAGAAGACAATACTAAGAAAAGGATGTCTGAGAAAGAAGACAATACTAAGAAAAGGATGTCTGAGAAAGAAGACAATACTAAGAAAAGGATGTCTGAGGAATAAGACAATACTAAGAAAAGGATGTCTGAGGAATAAGACAATACTAAGAAAAGGATGTCTGAGAAAGAAGACAATACTAAGAAAAGGATGTCTGAGGAAGAAGACAATACTAAGAGAAGGATGTCTGAGGAAGAAGACATTACCAAAACTTTCTCTTTGTCTTGACAAAGTTTGAAGCTAAAAGCTCATTAACATCAAACATCAAACCAAATTAAATCGAGCCTTTTTCTTCTTCTACATATTTTTTTTATTTATACGTGACATGACGTCATCTCATGGACACGGCGTTTAAAGATAACAATTGATAGATCACGTCTTCTGATACGTACTGTCAAACGACGTCATCAGATCAGTACTGTCAAACGTCATCTTCTGATAAATACTGTCAAATATCATCTGATGAGTACTGTCAAACGTCATCTAATGAATACTGTCAAACGACGTCCTCAGATCAGTACTGTCATCAGGCCCAAACAAACTCAGTTCCTCTAGATTCAAAAAATCTTTCATTAGGTTGTAGCTGAACTTGCAAGGGCGGTAATTCAATGACAGGTTCACTTTCAAAGCTTTTAGGGTTGCAGCCACATTTTGTAATGTAGCTCCTGCCCTTGAATCCATAGAGTCTTCGCGAAGTGGACACAGTTGATCTTGATGTCTAGATCCTGGAGCAAGTCACTGTGAAGTTCAATGGCTTCAACTCCAATCACAAATTGCAGCATTGAATTTATACCGAAAGCAGCCATTATAAGACATTCAGTTCTACTCAAGATCTTCTGTCTCATCAAACCCTGACCTTGATGTCTTGATGGTGTCTACAGAATAAATGAAGTTTTGATTTCTAGTCAATAAATAAATGTTTGATGTCTAGCCAATAAATAAATGTTTGATGTCCAGCCAATAAATAAATGTTTGATGTCTAGCCAATAAATAAATGTTTGATGTCTAGCCAATAAATAAATGTTTGATGTCTAGCCAATAAATAAATGTTTGATGTCCAGCCAATAAATAAATGTTTGATGTCTAGCCAATAAATAAATGTTTGATGTCCAGCCAATAAATAAATGTTTGATGTCCAGCCAATAAATAAATGTTTGATGTCTAGCCAATAAATAAATGTTTGATGTCTAGCCAATAAATAAATGTTTGATGTCCAGCCAATAAATAAATATTTGATGTCTAGCCAATAAATAAATGTTTGATGTCTAGCCAATAAATAAATGTTTGATGTCTAGCCAATAAATAAATGTTTGATGGTGTCAATAAATAAATGTTTGATGGTGTCAATAAGTAAATGTTTGATGGTGTCAATAAATAAATGTTTGATGTCTAGTCAATAAATAAATGTTTGATGTCTAGCCAATAAATAAATGTTTGATGGTGTCAATAAATAAATGTTTGATGTCTAGCCAATAAATAAATGTTTGATGTCTAGCCAATAAATAAATGTTTGATGTCTAGCCAATAAATAAATGTTTGATGTCTAGCCAATAAATAAATGTTTGATGTCTAGCCAATAAATAAATGTTTGATGTCTAGCCAATAAATAAATGTTTGATGTCTAGCCAATAAATAAATGTTTGATGTCTAGCCAATAAATAAATGTTTGATGTCCAGCCAATAAATAAATGTTTGATGTCTAGCCAATAAATAAATGTTTGATGTCTAGCCAATAAATAAATGTTTGATGTCTAGCCAATAAATAAATGTTTGATGTCTAGCCAATAAATAAATGTTTGATGTCTAGCCAATAAATAAATGTTTGATGTCCAGCCAATAAATAAATGTTTGATGTCCAGCCAATAAATAAATGTTTGATGTCCAGCCAATAAATAAATGTTTGATGTCTAGCCAATAAAAAAATGTTTGATGTTTAGTCAATAAATAAATGTTTGATGTCTAGCCTATAAATAAATGCTTGATGGAACCATTCAAGCATTAAAATCCCAACAAATGTCCGAGCATTGATGACACCTCCCCCTCCCCAAAGAAAAACTTAAGAAATCAATATAAATCTCAGTTTTCATTTGGATTCTACTAAGCAACCAAAGACTTTATTACTAGTCTAATGAATACTTACTAATGGGTATGATTGTTTTATTAGACATGTACTTCATAGTTTGTAACACGTTTGTTTGAAAGTCATGTTTGTTTGAAAGTCATGTTTGTTTGAAAGTCATGTTTGTTTGAAAGTCATGTTTGTTTGAAAGTCATGTTTGTTTGAAAGTCATGTTTGTTTGAAAGTCATGTTTGTTTGAAAGTCATGTTTTCTTCCAGTACTGTGTCTATCATTGGAAGAACTGACACGACTGAACCATTTATCTCCTTCCCTTTTTCATGTTTGTTTCATGGAACACTGACAAACAATACGTTTCATTAAGTCAAACATTTACTTGTACATTCGCCTCCAATATAAAACTGTAAATCCTCTGAAGTCTACTTTGGACTGGTAAAATTGATAAACTGATCATTTATCAACACGAAATAATGTTTGGAAATCTATAGTAAAATCACGAACAATAATTGAGGAGACGAAGTTGTCGACATGTGAATGAATTCACTTCACATTATTTAGCTTCAAGATAAAAACGTTTGTAGTCTTTCGTACTGCCATGAGGGACTGTTGAATGTTCGCTGCGCCGTGTGTGTTAAAGCAGACAGTAAGTATGGTGTGTGAGAGGATGTCACGTGGTCGAGTGACACTGCAGCATAGTGTTCTCAGCATCCTACAGATATGGATTTCTTGTAGAGTCTTTACCAACAGCACGTACAATGAAATCATCTTTGACTATGAAGGATGTCAAGGATGTCTGAATGTCAAGGATGTCTGAATGTCAAGGATGTCTGGATGTCAAGGACGTCTGAATGTCAAGGATGTCTGAATGTCAAGGATGTCTGTGTGTCAAGGATGTCTGGATGTCAAGGTTGTCTGGATGTCAAGGATGTCTGAATGTCAAGGATGTCTGTGTGTCAAGGATGTCTGGATGTCAAGGATGTCTGGATGTTAAGGATGCCTGGATGTCAAGGATGTCTGGGTGTCAAGGATGTCTGGGTGTCAAGGATGTCTGGGTGTCAAGGATGTCTGGATGTCAAGGATGTCTGGGTGTGCGCTCTAAAGTCTCTTGCTATTGACTTAGTTTTAAAAGAAACTTCCACACACCTCCGAGTTTGTAGATCAGACGCACTTCATTCAGGAGACATTCAGGAGACATTCAGGAGACATTCAGGAGATATTCAAGAGATATTCAGAATATATTCAGAAGATATTCAGGAAATATTCGGTAAACATTCAGGAATTATTCAGGAGACATTCAAGAGATATTCAAAATATATTCAGGAGATATTCAGGAAATATTCAGGAGACATTCAGTAGATATTCATGCCACATCTCTCTAGATTCACTCTCATTTAGAAACTAAACTATTGGCTCGTATCACCCTGTGCATGGCCTAGCTCCTCATGGTTTTGTTCTCTTATAGTTTGCATACAGTGTACAACAACACAAACAGTCATCAATTCTGACTCACGCTATGCATGCAGTCCTAAAGTCAACCAGGTCACACATGGACATACATGTTGTGAGTAGCACAGCCAGCCCGCTGCTACCCACTCTTAAGACACATCTGTCTGGCATGCAGAAGAAATACACGGGGATTTGATGGTGTCACATGACTGATTACCTTACACATGTCTAACATAAAACTCAATGTTGAGCTCCTGTATCACTTGTAATCCTATACCCGGTAGTCAACGCGCCAACTGTTCTGGGATTTCCAAGAACCCTTTTAGTGAACGTGACAGAGAGATGGACAAACAGAATATGCAATACCACTAGAGGCTTTTTTCCTTTTAGTAGAAATGGTATAAAGTATGAAATATTTTTTATATGCAAATGGTTTATTTTTTTTATGCATTTATAATATTATTACTATCACTCGAAAGGGTTAGCTCCCCTTGTTTGCAGAAGTTTGTAATCTCTTTCACCTGACAACCATCAAACTAAGTTGTCAGCCCAATATACAGCTGAAAGTGATAAGCGAATATATAAACGATCCGAAATGTTTTTATATATATATGTAATTAACTTTGTTATAAGCCCCCCCCCCCCCCCAAAAAAAAAAAAAAAAACATGGTCTCTCATCTATTGAATTAAATATTCAAAAATAGATTTTTTTTTCTTTCTTTAGTAAAGTGAATCAGTCTCATTTGAAACAGTGTAACATTCTCAATGTGTAACAGTCTCTAAACAGTGTAACAGCTTCACACCAAAAGGTCATGACCTTGTCCTATAAAGGCTGAAACTTTGTAGCCTGGCATCTCATACAACATGGAAACACTGGCAATAAAACATTTGGAGGGCAGAGGACTGATAAAGCTGATCAAGTCAACAGGACTTTACACAAATTGTAAACTTGATTTTGATTTTTTGTTTTGAGAGAGAGAGAAAGAGAGAGAGAGAGAGGGGGGGAGGGGGGGGGGAGAGAGGGATAGAGAGCAGTCAAAGAAAAATAAAGTATTCTAAGAAAGACAGAGAAAGGCAGTGAAACAAAATCTTGTGCAGACTTACAAAAAAAACATACCGGTACACTGCATAAAACCAAAGTCTCTCATAGGCAGGCAGGTGACATACTGGTGACATACTTTGTGAAGTTTGAGAGATCTACATCCCACCAAGTGTTCACCGACACACTTGCAACACTTGTTCACGCACTGACCTAAATACATACATGAACATTCAGCTTCATGTTTAAGAAATGAAGCTATCAACACGTCCAATGAATGTTAAAACAAGTTGAGGGGCTGTCAGAGAAACGTAGGAGAAAGTGAGATCTAAGAGAGAAAGTGAGATCTAAGAGAGAAAGTGAGATCTAAGAGAGAAAGTGAGATCTAAGAGAGAAAGTGAGATCTAAGAGAGAAAGTGAGATCTAAGAGAGAAAGTGAGATCTAAGAGAGAAAGTGAGATCTAAGAGAGAAAGTGAGATCTAAGAGAGAAAGTGAGATCTAAGAGAGAAAGTGAGATCTAAGAGAGAAAGTGAGAGTCTAAGAGAGAAAGTGAGATCTAAGAGAGAAAGTGAGAGTCTAAGAGAGAAAGTGAGATCTAAGAGAGAAAGTGAGATCGAAGAGAGAAAGTGAGATCGAAGAGAGAAAGTGAGAGTCTAAGAGAGAAAGTGAGATCGAAGAGAGAAAGTGAGAGTCTAAGAGAGAAAGTGAGATCTAAGAGAGAAAGTGAGATCTAAGAGAGAAAGTGAGATCGAAGAGAGAAAGTGAGATCGAAGAGAGAAAGTGAGATCGAAGAGAGAAAGAAAAGATAAGACAAAACGAGAGAGAGAGAGAGAATGATCAACTCAGATTGTTGTTTAAGATATTATAACAAATCACTTCTCCTATGTTGCCTTTTGTTGCAATTCAATAAAACCAGAAACAGATGTTATTACTCAGACCTGGTTGTTGCTGCTCTATTGATTTCTTGCACTTGTAGAAAGAGAATTTAATTATAAATATTTTCCTGAAGAAGAATAAAACAATAACAAGCTAATAAAGGGAGATAATGCGCGTAGCATGTTTTCAGTATGTTTTTATTTATATTCTTTTCGTTCCATCAGAGGCGGAGTGGCGAGTGGGGCAAGTTCTCAGGCTTCCCGCCTTGTGTGTTTGGGGGGGGGGCGGGGCAGTGATAAAGAGAATCTTTTGTGACCGTCAGACTATAGAAGTAATATTCGTGGCCCTGATATAACATTCACATGGGTCCCCACACACTGCTATGGCCACATCTACACTCATACAATAGATATCACCGACCCCCCCAAAAAACATTATCCTCAACTATCACGATATAGTTATCTACAACATATATTTTCTCTTTAAATGCTGTATGTATTCATAATAATAAAAGTTAGCAAACTTAATATAAAACCAACAAATACGTAGGACAGTCACTCCTAAGAAACAATACTCACGGAGGGATGTACTCTTTCAGACGGACAGACAGCACAAAAACCTTTAGTGGCTTCTTTCTTCTAAAATAACAGTAGAGGTCACGACCAGTTTCAACTGTGGCAGCTAGGTACTATAAGACAGTAGAGGTCACGACCAGTTTCAACTGTGGCAGCTAGGTACTATAAGACAGTAGAGGTCACGACCAGTTTCAACTGTGGCAGCTAGGTACTATAAGACAGTAGAGGTCACGACCAGTTTCAACTGTGGCAGCTAGGTACTATAAGACAGTAGAGGTCACGACCAGTTTCAACTGTGGCAGCTAGGTACTATAAGACAGTAGAGGTCAGGACCAGTTTCCACTGTGGCAGCTAGGTACTATAAGACAGTAGAGGTCACGACCAGTTTCAACTGTGGCAGCTAGGTACTATAAGACAGTAGAGGTCACGACCAGTTTCAACTGTGGCAGCTAGGTACTATAAGACAGTAGAGGTCACGACCAGTTTCAACTGTGGCAGCTAGGTACTATAAGACAGTAGAGGTCACGACCAGTTTCAACTGTGGCAGCTAGGTACTATAAGACAGTAGAGGTCACGACCAGTTTCAACTATAAGACAATCAAAAAGAAATGTAAACAATTATGTAGGATGTCTTTGGATCCCTCGGACACCTTGGTCTACAACACTTTGGAATTATTTCTGATCACATCATCATTAACACCGTTCATCTAATTACAGAGTAATTTTACCTTCTGTATCCACGAGATAATGGTCTCCGCCCTCTCCGACTCATAAGGCTCCGGTGAGTCCCACCCCTTGGCTGCCCTACATTTGAAACTTCCCTGCTGCTATTCTTTGTCCTTCTCCTCTCTCTCACTCTCTCTCTCTCTCTCTCACTCTCCCTCTTGTCTATCTCCTCCCCATTCTCTATCAATCTAAAGTTATTTCAAGGTGTCAGAAGAGAAAGGGACAGGACCCTTTGTTAATAAGAAAACATTAGTGCCGGAGGAAAGATATCAGGGAGCTGGGAAACATTTCACATTAGGACAAGGGGAAGCAACAGAAAATATTCTTTTTTACAAAGCTTATATCAACTCAGTCTGTCTGTCTGTTTTGTACAATTTTTATACACGTTATTTCTCCCATTCTTGAATGAATTTGTAACTTGACCTAATTATTTGTTGTACCTAACAAAACATGAATCCATCAAATTAGTTCATTGATTATCGGTATTTACTTTTTTTTTGTTAGCGAAAAAGGGTGATAAATGCTACTTATTGAGAGATGTGGCTGCATAAGGGAAGCTATTTCCCTTATTACGTTTTGTACACGACTATTCTCCCACGATGATAATACATGAATCAATACAATAATAACTAATTAGTGAAACAATTATTGGTTATTAATTAATTGTGTTTTAAAAAGAAAATGGAGTTTAGTCCTAGAGTATTTAGATATATGGCAGCAACTTGGGATTTGTTTCCTTAGATAAGCTTTAATTTAAAAAAAAATTTTCTTTTGCTTACTTTCTTTTATAAATGCTAACAAGTTTCAATGTAACATTGTCTGGTAAAAAGGTGTATTTTTTTCAAAGCCCAATACAAGAACAAACAGCAGCAAAGAACAAACGTTGCAAGGTTTATTTGACTAAAACAAACGCCACTTCCTAGTATTTATAGTAAACTGTGACCTAGACTTACTGATTGAATGCCAAAGTTTCCAGCTATAAGATTCTTTAATGATACAGCCGGATATTTGTCACAGCCTAGTTCTTGTTGTAGGCGTGATGACGAGAATGTCTCTGTGTGTTGTAGATACCTCTTCTGGTACTACTATGATGTTCTCTGACTTGTTAACTAAATACTTTCTCACACGCACTAGATTTGCAGGTGCGTGAGAACAGTAACACACTGAACTCTCCGACCACAACATTTAGAATCATTAATAAACGCTCTTGTAGCAGACATGAATTTTATTCACACAATAATTCATAAAAGATATTGGCGTCTTAAGCCATCACAACATGTAATCCAAATGAAATGAACAGCATACTACATAATAATTACTCAGTGCTCATGTAATATACCTGAGGAGATAATAACGCTCCTCTATCTACAAGAGTCCACCCTTAACTGAGGTGTTCACCTCGTGGTCAGTATCCGACCAAACAAAATCTCGTGCTGACCGCACGGAATAGTTAAGTGACCACTAGTCACCAAATATTACATCCATCTTGTCCCAAAACAGATGTGATAGGTTTTTAAACACTGGTTGTTATAGGATGGTCAGTCCTTCAAGTCTTGATCCAATTCAAAATAGTTACTGAAGATGATTTAAGCATGTTTTAACCAACTTCAATGAGGCAACATCAGCACTTAATACCAACATCTAATATCAACATCTAACATCAGCTTCTAATATCAACAGCTTACATCAACAAAGATGTTGTATTGTTCGGCCAATGCAAGACCTGAAGAAATAGGTTGACGTTGGACTGCATAAAATACAAAGATGATAGACTTAGATGGAAATACAAATAGAGTGTTATACAAAGATGACAGACTTAGATGGAAATACAAATAAAGTGTTATACAAAGATGATAGACTTAGATGTAAATACAAATAAAGTGTTATACAAAGATGATAGACTTAGATGGAAATACAAATAGAGTGTTATACAAAGATGATAGACTTAGATGGAAATACAAATAGAGCGTTATACAAAGATGATAGACTTAGATGGAAATACAAATAGAGTGTTATCAGGTAACTATTATTTGTATAGGTCAGGCTAAATGGTGATAACTTCTGTTTCAAACCGTGCTTTTCACGTTGTGTTACGCGTCAAGAGTCGCTGAAGACTTAGCTTGCATACCTTACTAGAATCTAAACGTGGAACTAAAAATAGATTATAAAAAAGTCTAAGGGAGCTAACAAAATATTTAGTTTTTACACTTCGCAGAGTCCGAATAGTTTTAAATCAATTGACAGAAAGAGTTGAAAGAGAAACGTCATCGAATTGTGTTCATTGTCCATTGGTTTCATATTTTCACTTTGGATTTATCATTTTAATTTATTTATAGTTCGACTTTTTACTAGAAGTAGTCTGTGCCAGTATCTATTGCTGGATTCAAGTGTGTAGTATTTCATTGTGCAATCTATTGAATTAGATCTGATACAGAGAGAGAGAGAGAGAGAGAGAGAGAAAGAGAGAGAGAAAGAGAGAGAGAGAGAGAGAGAGAGAAAGAGAGAGAGAGAGAGAAAGAGAGAGAGAAAGAGAGAGAGAGAGAGAGAGAGAAAGAGAGAGAGAAAGAGAGAGAGAGAGAGAAAGAGAGAGAGAGAAAGAGAGAGAGAAAGAGAGAGAGAGAGAGAGAAAGAGAGAGAGAGAGAGAGAGAGAGAGAGAGAGAAAGAGAGAGAGAGAGAGAGAAAGAGAGAGAGAGAGAGAGAGATGGTGGAGGGTAAGAGAAAGCCGAGAAAAGTGTCACCAAGAGAGGAAGCACCCAATAATTTACACCCAAACATTTTGTGTTCCTACTAGGGCTCTCTAGAACTAGGATGGCTTCGAAATAGTTTAGTGAAATAGGGATGCTTGTCTTTTGTTTTGGTAGAGGATTTATCCTAAGTCTTAAATGTAACAAACGAGTTTCAACATAGACGTTTGCTCAATCTGAAATATAATGTGTGTACAAAAATAAGTTGATTAAACTCTGAACTGTGGCATCTCTTAAACCAAAGGTAAATGAATACAATTTCGTTCGCATCCCCTCTAGCCAGTTATGTGATCTGAAGTAAGCACCTCCAGCGGGGTTGGGACGCCAAGCGCTTTCTAGACGTCAAGACAATGAATTTGTAAAGCCAAAAAGCGCTTTGCATTGGGCTCTCATGTCAGAACTTTGTTCAGTTGACAATTTTTAAGTGATAAAAAAAAAGGTCCGCGACAAGATCTCCTACTCAACACGTGAACGATTTGTCGTGAACCAACTGTCGGTGAACAAGTTGTCGGTGAACAAGTTGTCTGTGAGCGAATAGTCCGTGAGCGAATAGTCTCGTGAACGAATTGTCGGGTGAACGAAATGTCTGGTGAACGAATAGTCGCGTGAACGAAAAGTCGTGAACGATTTGTCGGTGAACGAAATGTCAGTGAACGAATTGTCGTGTCCCCACTCAACACAAAGATCAGTTACGACTATCAGGCCCAGTACAGACACAGGAATGCTATTTGTCCGTCCTTCGCATGCCAGTAGTGGCCAATGTTGTGTTCTTGATTTCAATTAATATGAATAGCGTTTTTCTTTCTAATACTAATGATTGTCCTCTCTAGACGCCAGGAAAAATGCATGTATGCAACAAATTAATTAGTTAACAAGTGGTATTTAATTACTTTTCTTTGATATAGAAAAAAGGAAATAGCCTTTATAGTATCACATATACCATATGTATCATGTATCATATATACCATATGTATCATGTATCATATATATATAATCTGTAAAGGTCTCCATCATTCATTCATTTCCCTTCCATGTGACGTCACAACAACAACAGAGACAAAGACCAAAACCTCTCCTTATCATGGAGACTATAACTGCGAGTGGACACGTGACAGGAAGTCTTCTGTTTGTGAAACGTGATAAAGTAACCATTTCCAAATGTTTGACTCTATTGTCTGCCGTCCTACTGGGTTTGTAGAAGAGGTTGCAAGCCAAACAGCCGAGCACTGACACACACACAAAGTAATGTGTCCTATTTTGTTACATCTTTGTCTGGAGCTTCATGTGTAGTTACGCCCCTTGATCACACATTTCCTAAATACACAATTATACTTACATACAAGCGGCCATACAGATCGCGACAGTTGAGTAAAACAAAGGCAGGCTTGTAGGCAGGCTTTTAGGCAGGCTTGTTACATCTCTGGAAATCTTTGACTTATAGTCTCCAGCTTCCCATGTTCGGATCAAGTTGAAACTTTGCACTATTATTCATTATCCCTAACAAAACATAAATCAATTTTTTAAAATTAATTAATTATCTAGTGGTAATTAATTAATTTTGTCTGATAGCGCCATGTCATGCTTTTAGCACGCTCAATGAGCTATGGTCCAATCACTTGTGTGGATCAGTTAGGGGGGGGGGGCAGAAAGGAGGGCATATCTGGGACAAGTCTTATCTCCCCTTAGGTAGTTCTGTCTCTAGTACTTAGACTTAGATCCTCCCGCGACGTTCGGCTCATTGGGCGGCAAGCTGTCTCCACTAAGATCTGTCACTGGCAATGACTGAAGCCTCTTCCCAACTGGTGTCCACTGCTCTGAGGTCCTCAATGAAAGTGTGGCGCCAAGTTATACGACGACGTCCCTGTTTGCGCTTTCCTCGAATGGGCTTCCAAGTCACCATAGTTCCTTTTCTCGAATGGGCTTCCAAGTCACCATAGTTCCTTTCCTCGAATGGGCTTCCAAGTCACCATAGTTCCTTTTCTTGAATGGGCTTCCAAGTCACCATAGTTCCTTTTCTCGAATGGGCTTCCAAGTCACCATAGTTCCTTTCCTCGAATGGGCTTCCAAGTCACCATAGTTCCTTTTCTCGAATGGGCTTCCAAGTCACCATAGTTCCTTTTCTCGAATGGGCTTCCAAGTCACTATAGTTCCTTTTCTCGAATGGGCTTCCAAGTCACCATAGTTCCTTTCCTCGAATGTGCTTCCAAGTCATCATAGTTCCTTTTCTCGAATGGGCTTCCAAGTCACCATAGTTCCTTTTCTCGAATGGGCTTCCAAGTCACCATAGTTCCTTTTCTCGAATGGGCTTCCAAGTCACCATAGTTCCTTTTCTCGGAGAACGTGTGGCCCTCATGCGACGTCACAACCTGACTAAGTGGTCGACTCTCAGCCTAATAATGAGCTACTTCTAAAACTTCTTCTAAGAAATATGCAATTAAGTTACAGTGTAGCCATTAATGTCCAGTCAAATAAATATGTCCAGTTTAGTTTGTCCTCCATTTAGTCCTCCTTTGGGCATGTAGGAGACTGTTAACCTTAAATAGTATTCATCACAATACATTTGTACATAATTTTACATTTGTAATATAGTGAAGTATACTATATTTTAAAACAAAATTTACTTTCAATAAATTTATTATCAGTCTAAGTCGACTGACGCAATACTTCATTATTTTTGTTTAAAGTACACGCCAGAATACATTAGCTCGCTACGCGAATGGCAGAGGGTCAATTGAATGACAACAACTCATTACCGCTGACCTTTACCCTCGTGATATGCAGAGACAAAAACAAGCTTAGACCTGGACACAGAGGAGACTTCTGTACTGATGCTCAGTGACTCACATAGATAAGCCTGGCACACATGGCCTACTAATCATTCTGTTGTTGTGTCAGACATGCACATGCTTATGAGTCAAAGAGAAGTAGTCAAAGAGAAATAGCCAAAGAGAAGTAGTCAAAGAGAAATAGCCAAAGAGAAGTAGTCAAAGAGAAATAGCCAAAGAGACAAGAGAGAGACAACAAAGAGTCCGTAAATGTTTTCAACTACCAATCCGTTCCTCTAAGTAGAGCAAAGCACTGGTACTTGATATTTCAAGTAAGCATTTTAATTGTAACCAGATCAGAAGATCATTGAATTGTTTCCTCTTGTCTCACAGACGTTCATGTTTTACTGCAGGAGTGTCTCCCCCCCCCAACAGGGGATACACAAACATTTGTAAAAAACCTTCACGTTGAACTTAAAGACTACAAATAAAAATCTGATTAGATTCGTACATTTGTTGAGAGTTGAGATTACACAAAGTGTGTGTGTGTGTGTTTAGATCAAAACCTGCACACGTAGTTAGTTCAGAGAGTTGAGACTACACAAAGTGTGTGTGTGTGTGTGTTTAGATCAAAACCTGCACACGTAGTTAGTTCAGTGAGTTGAGACTACACAAAATGTGTGTGTGTGTGTTTAGATCAAAACCTGCACACGTAGTTAGTTCAGAGAGTTGAAGACATACAGCAGCAGTGCTGACCTAGAGAGAAGAGATGGAGACATACAGCAGCAGTGCTGACCTAGAGAGAAGAGATGGAGACATACAGCAGCAGTGCTGACCTAGAGAGAAGAGATGGAGACATACAGCAGCAGTGCTGACCTAGAGAGAAGAGATGGAGACATACAGCAGCAGTGCTGACCTAGAGAGAAGAGATGGAGACATACAGCAGCAGTGCTGACCTAGAGAGAAGAGACGGAGACATACAGCAGCAGTGCTGACCTAGAGAGAAGAGATGGGGACATACAGCAGCAGTGCTGACCTAGAGAGAAGAAATGGGGACATACAGCAGCAGTGCTGACCTAGAGAGAAGAGATGGAGACATACAGCAGCAGTGCTGACCTAGAGAGAAGAGATGGGGACATACAGCAGCAGTGCTGACCTAGAGAGAAGAGATGGAGACATACAGCAGCAGTGCTGACCTAGAGAGAAGAGATGGAGACATACAGCAGCAGTGCTGACCTAGAGAGAAGAGACGGAGACATACAGCAGCAGTGCTGACCTAGAGAGAAGAGATGGGGACATACAGCAGCAGTGCTGACCTAGAGAGAAGAAATGGGGACATACAGCAGCAGTGCTGACCTAGAGAGAAGAGATGGAGACATACAGCAGCAGTGCTGACCTAGAGAGAAGAGATGGGGACATACAGCAGCAGTGCTGACCTAGAGAGAAGAGATGGAGACATACAGCAGCAGTGCTGACCTAGAGAGAAGAGATGGAGACATACAGCAGCAGTGCTGACCTAGAGAGAAGAGATGGAGACATACAGCAGCAGTGCTGACCTAGAGAGAAGAGATGGAGACATACAGCAGCAGTGCTGACCTAGAGATAAGAGATGGGGACATACAGCAGCAGTGCTGACCTAGAGAGAAGAGATGGAGACATACAGCAGCAGTGCTGACCTAGAGAGAAGAGATGGAGACATACAGCAGCAGTGCTGACCTAGAGAGAAGAGATGGAGACATACAGCAGCAGTGTTGACCTAGAGAAGAGATGGAGATTTCTAGAAGTGTTTTGTCGTTGCCTTCTCCACATCAATCCTGTTGACACTATATCCAATAGTACTCTTCTTTTCTAAGAACTCACAAATACGACTTTTAAAAACAAAACCATAGCGTGAGTCATAGAGTATTAATAGCTTTATCTGTGATAAGGTCACATGCGTATTCAAGGACAATGGTCGAAGCAAGCTGTATTTACATCATTGTGTTTTGTGACAATGTATCACTTTTTTTTTTATAAGAACATGAGTGTGTGTTTCTGTTTCTCGGTGTGTTTTATGTTGATGGTTGCTTTTAGAAGTGAGTTTGAATGCATGTGTTTGTATTGGTTAAAAAGTCATGCATAAATATTTAATATTTTTGTTGTAATAAAAAAGTTATAGAAACTCCTACAATTCTAAAATAGTTCCTACAATACTAGAAAAGTGGATTTAAATTGTAGTTCTGTTTCAATTCTTTGAATGTTTGTTATCCAAATGGATGTGATAGAACAATCATCACAGGAGTACTGTCTTGAAATCACTACAGTTGTTCTGACCACTTTTTTTTCAAACTTCTAGAAAAAGAAAAGTCCCAAGTAAACACTTGTTTAAAATATAACTGATCTCCATTGGGCTGGTTACCAAAATAGAATAGATTAAGTAGATGTGCACTGAGGTATTTTGTTCTTCATACCTTTCCACTGAATAAACAATCAATAAAATATGTGTGTGTCTATTCCTCATCCCATATGCTAGGACAAATGTGTACAAACACTCCTGCTTCCCTAGTGCTATTAGAGCATGGAATGGGTTGCCTGAGCTAGCCAGGAAAACCAGTGACGTGGCAGAATTGACGTCATTGGTTAATATGTATAACTAAATGCATGACGCGTAGAACGTAATCATCTTCTTTTTTGAAGAAACGTCTGTATTATATAAGATAAAAGATATCTCAATCTCTAGATTTCATCAATCGTGGAGACATTCAGTAGTCTCTACATGGTAGGTACAATGTTCCCCTTTGGGGAGTTGGAAATCAGAACTTTGAAACCATGGCTGTTAAATGATGTTTCTACTGAAATGACTTGTTAACGATAATTAAATTAAATCTAATGCATTTAGTCACATGATATGAGGTGTTTACAAAGTCCTAAACATTTAGCTCGTTTGGGCGCGCTTGTGTGACACGTGAAGGTGGACATTATGACGTAATCTGGGTTGATAGAGTGCCCTCCGATGAACTGTGTACTAAGTCTGTACACAGCCTCCTAGCAATGAAAACACAAGGCACGGAGTCCAGAATGCTGGATTTTGTACGTGTCCGTGGAAAAAGGGAAGTAATCTAAGGAAATGATACAGGGAAAGGTGTCAGAAGTAGACAAAATTGGTCACAATCGAAAAATATGAATCGCGCAATATTTGTTTCCATTTATTATCTAGCTCATTAAGCAAAATACTCATTCAAATGTTGGTTTTCATCACTTTGGTTGTAAGTCTATAAAAGGGATTACATTTTACAAAGATTCTATCAACTTCCTCTGTCTGTCTGTATGGTGAAAACTTTGTACGCGTTATTTCTCCCACACAAAATCTCGTATTAAGTTGACATCTTCCACAATTATTTATTTTACCTGACCTGACAACACAACAATCAATTTTAAAAAATTAATTAATTAACTACGTTATTTGGGGAAAAGTAAGTTCGGTTGGTCGTTGTGCAGGCCACAAAACACCCTCGTGAACCGTAGGCTATTGAAACATATAAACTTAACATCATCTGCCCTATAGACCACAATGTCTGAAAGGGGAACTAACTTTACTTAATTAACTATTGGTAATTAATTAATTTGTTTTGTATCTTGAACAAAGGGAAAGAAATCATTCTTTACTGGAGGAAAAACTTGAATTAGGCCCCCTTAAGGACTAACGTGCCCTCAGTGAATTTTTTTATTTATTTTAAAAAAAGATCACGTAACATTCACAAGATACCTCCTACTTCCCTATCCCATTTCAGAACTGTCCAGACAAGTGATAGGATCCTAGCGCATTGAGAAAGCTAAAAGCCAAACAAAAAGGTCAATATGTCTAATCGCACAGATTTATTAGGTCTAGGTCAGTCATACATATGTTCGCATGATCTAAATTAATTGATACAATTATAATTAAAATAAGCTTTTGTTGTTTTTTTTTAAAAGTATTTTAAAATATTTCTCTTGTTTTATTTGTGGGACCATAACATGCTAAATGCCCCTGACTTCAGTTTCAATGGAACATTAGTCAAACGCTAACAGCTTTGATATTTCTTATAAACAAATTTTAATATATATTAATATGGACTTCTGCTGTACAGCCTGTTTATAATTTACCTAATTAGTTTATTTTGTGTTTTAAAAAAAGAAGGAAGCATTTGTTAAGTACAAGTGAAGCATACCAACAAAACTAGGTCATGTTTTAGTGCTACTTATTTCATCTCTCCGCTTCTGTGCCGAGATGACCTACTCCTTTAGACAACAGACCAAAGGGAAAGCTTTCGTCCAGAGTCTACATAGGAGAGACTGGCCATTCACCAATCACTCTGTTCGTTGTTCAACCAACAATTAGATGACCATTGGCCAGGTTCATAATACTCAGTTCATTAAATACTTACAATTAATAATGTAACAATAATGTAACAACGTCCGTTAGCCAGATAATACAAAAACTATCGCCCCCGCACAGGGGAGGGGAGGTTTTAGCTTATTAGCTTGTACTTCATATTTTTCATTGCTTGTTATAGTCGTGATACAAATAGTGTAACCTGCTTTGTTACCTTACGCTAGATCTTTGGGGCCGCCTTTGAGTTTTTATTATTTAAAACAAAATTTTATTTGTAATCGTTTTTTTTTCTAACGATAAATAATGTTTTTGAATCCTTTCCATTTGGCGGTCACGGTCGATACAATCCTAACTGTAAAGAAAGAAAACAAATCAAGTCTGAGAAACTCTCTCTTCTACAAGTCAACCTTGTCCACTAACCAACAATTTTAACCAGAAAAATTTGCACTGACTAGACTGTTGGAGAACCTTACTTAAAAGAATGCCATCGCGGAGGTCTGTTAGATAACGGCCAGAAAGTTATGACAAATTTAGCCACAATACCAGACCACCCATGCTAGGAAACAATGCCAGACCACCCATGCTAGGAAACAATACCAGACCAGCCATGCTAGGAAACAATGCCAGACCAGCCATGCTAGAAAACAATACCAGACCACCCATGCTAGGAAACAATACCAGACCACCCATGCTAGGAAACAATGCCAGACCACCCATGCTAGGAAACAATGCCAGACCACCCATGCTAGGAAACAATGCCAGACCACCCATGCTAGGAAACAATGCCAGACCACCCATGCTAGGAAACAATACCAGACCACCCATGCTAGGAAACAATACCAGACCACCCATGCTAGGAAACAATGCCAGACCACCCATGCTAGGAAACAATGCCAGACCACCCATGCTAGGAAACAATGCCAGACCACCCATGCTAGGAAATAATGCCAGACCACCCATGCTAGGAAACAATACCAGACCACCCATGCTAGGAAACAATACCAGACCACCCATGCTAGGAAACAATACCAGACCACCCATGCTAGGAAACAATGCCAGACCACCCATGCTAGGAAACAATGCCAGACCACCCATGCTAGGAAACAATGCCAGACCACCCATGCTAGGAAACAATGCCAGACCACCCATGCTAGGAAACAATGCCAGACCACCCATGCTAGGAAACAATGCCAGACCACCCATGCTAGGAAACAATACCAGACCACCCATGCTAGGAAACAATACCAGACCAGCCATGCTAGGAAACAATGCCAGACCACCCATGCTAGGAAACAATACCAGACCAGCCATGCTAGGAAACAATACCAGACTACCCATGCTAGGAAACAATGCCAGACCACCCATGCTAGGAAACAATGCCAGACCAGCCATGCTAGGAAACAATACCAGACCAGCCATGCTAGGAAACAATACCAGACCACCCATGCTAGGAAACAATACCAGACCACCCATGCTAGGAAACAATGCCAGACCACCCATGCTAGGAAACAATGCCAGACCACCCATGCTAGGAAACAATGCCAGACCACCCATGCTAGGAAACAATGCCAGACCACCCATGCTAGGAAACAATGCCAGACCACCCATGCTAGGAAACAATGCCAGACCACCCATGCTAGGAAAAAATACCAGACCACCCATGCTAGGAAACAATGCCAGACCACCCATGCTAGGAAACAATACCAGACCACCCATGCTAGGAATAAATGCCAGACCACCCATGCTAGGAAACAATGCCAGACCACCCATGCTAGGAAACAATACCAGACCACCCATGCTAGGAAACAATACCAGACCACCCATGCTAGGAAACAATGCCAGACCACCCATGCTAGGAAACAATGCCAGACCACCCATGCTAGGAAACAATGCCAGACCACCCATGCTAGGAAACAATGCCAGACCACCCATGCTAGGAAACAATGCCAGACCACCCATGCTAGGAAACAATGCCAGACCACCCATGCTAGGAAACAATACCAGACCACCCATGCTAGGAAACAATGCCAGACCACCCATGCTAGGAAACAATACCAGACCACCCATGCTAGGAAACAATACCAGACCAGCCATGCTAGGAAACAATGCCAGACCACCCATGCTAGGAAACAATACCAGACCAGCCATGCTAGGAAACAATACCAGACTACCCATGCTAGGAAACAATGCCAGACCACCCATGCTAGGAAACAATGCCAGACCAGCCATGCTAGGAAACAATACCAGACCAGCCATGCTAGGAAACAATACCAGACCACCCATGCTAGGAAACAATACCAGACCACCCATGCTAGGAAACAATGCCAGACCACCCATGCTAGGAAACAATGCCAGACCAGCCATGCTAGGAAACAATGCCAGACCAGCCATGCTAGGAAACAATGCCAGACCAGCCATGCTAGGAAACAATGCCAGACCAGCCATGCTAGGAAACAATGCCAGACCACCCATGCTAGAAAACAATGCCAGACCACCCATGCTAGGAAACAATACTATATTATTATTATTTGTTTTACCTTACAAAAAAATTAACCAATAAAAAAAAATATTTAGTTACTTAGTTATTGGTAATTAATTATTATGTTTGGTATCGAACAAGGGAAATACATGCTAATTGTTGAGAGCGATGACTGTATATGTGGAGTTATTCCCTTATATGTCTGTTCACACGTTTTTTTCCTTCTTTCGATTTTCACATAAAATTTCGCATATAACTTTTCATAGTCGATGACAATGCACGAATCAATTAATCAGTTAATTAATATATTAATGGGGAGCTTATTCATGCGGTATTGAGATATATGTCAGTGATTTTGCGGTTCTTTCGCTTTGATATTATTTATTATTATTTTTTAATTATTTGCTTGTTTAATTGTTAGCTTAATTTTATGTAAAATACCTTATCAGTAGGCCTAATTACGATGAAGTAACTTATTTTCCATTTTAAAAATGAGTATCAAGAATGTTGTGTGTGTATGTGTGTATCAGCGTGTTGAGGTTCGTGTCTCTTGTGCTCTCATGTAAATCTCGAGGTGCTCGGGACAACTGAACGGGTTGACCCACAGAATGACCTTTCAGTGCCCTTACTAGGTCACGGCTTGTGCCTCGGAGGACCTACACATACCAGAGACACATGTACACACCATTAATTAAATGTAGCCCACCTTACTCGTGTACTAATTAACTTTGCCAACTTTATCATTGTTTTTGTTTCAATAATTGTGTGTTCTAAGCAAATCTAAGTGTTAGTAAGAGATCAACATGGAGGAAGATGAATCTAGAAGATGATGGTATTGACATGAGTACACTTATTAGAACTTAGAGATACACCAATAAAGATCTACACCAATAGACCAATTGACCAGCTTATAGATCAAGTTTATGCTCATTAAAATAACAAAGCTTTTTGTAGTCTCTCTAGGGTCATTAAAGTTCTTGGTTTATCTAAGTTTCTTAGATTTCAAACTAAGTAAATATACCTATAGCCTAATACCAGTTTTATTTTAGAAAAGTTAAGTATTAGTCTTTATTTACATAAATGAACTAACGTATTCAACTACTATGATGAGATGGAATTACAATCGCTAACAAACTATGAATAAAACAATGATTTTGAGATTGATTTTGTAAAACTATGCAATCTCCTGTTCGTGTGCGATGTAGATAGGAAGTTCTGGACAGGTTACTATGGAGACTTCTTTCTAATACATACAATAACTTAAAGAGGTAGTCAACGTGTCTACTATATACAACTAAACAGGGCAGTCAACGTGTCTACTACATACAACTAAAGGGGGCAGTCAACGTGTCTACTACATACAACTAAACAGGGCAGTCAGCGTGTCTACTACATACAACTAAAGGGGGCAGTCAACGTGTCTACTACATACAACTAAACAGGGCAGTCAGCGTGTCTACTACATACAACTAAAGGGGGCAGTCAACGTGTCTACTACATACAACTAAAGGGGGCAGTCAACGTGTCTACTACATACAACTAAACAGGGCAGTCAACGTGTCTACTACATACAACTAAACAGGGCAGTCAACGTGTCTACTACATACAACTAAAGGGGGCAGTCAACGTGTCTACTACATACAACTAAACAGGGCAGTCAACGTGTCTACTACATACAACTAAAGGGGGCAGTCAACGTGTCTACTACATACAACTAAACAGGGCAGTCAACGTGTCTACTACATACAACTAAACAGGGCAGTCAACGTGTCTACTACATACAACTAAAGGGGGCAGTCAACGTGTCTACTACATACAACTAAACAGGGCAGTCAACGTGTCTACTACATACAACTAAAGGGGGCAGTCAACGTGTCTACTACATACAACTAAACAGGGCAGTCAACGTGTCTACTACATACAACTAAAGGGGGCAGTCAACGTGTCTACTACATACAACTAAAGGGGGCAGTCAACGTGTCTACTACATACAACTAAACAGGGCAGTCAACGTGTCTACTACATACAACTAAACAGGGCAGTCAACGTGTCTACTACATACAACTAAACAGGGCAGTCAACGTGTCTACTACATACAACTAAACAGGGCAGTCAACGTGTCTACTACATACAACTAAACAGGGCAGTCAACGTGTCTACTACATACAACTAAACAGGGCAGTCAACGTGTCTACTACATACAACTAAAGGGGGCAGTCAACGTGTCTACTACATACAACTAAACAGGGCAGTCAACGTGTCTACTACATACAACTAAACAGGGCAGTCAACGTGTCTACTACATACAACTAAACAGGGCAGTCAACGTGTCTACTACATACAACTAAACAGGGCAGTCAACGTGTCTGACAGATCAGATTCAATGACCAGTTCACTTGGTACAGAAAATTGATTGGGAGTGGAACACGCGAGAATCTCAAGGGGAGGTAATGGAATTGGAAAAGGAGAGCGAAGGTCATTAGTAGGGAGGCAAAAGTTATCTTAAGACTGGAAAGGGTTATAGCTCGCTACAGGGCCTCCAGATATTGTCATGAAAACAGAAAACAAATGAGATACAAGTTTATACAATGTTGTTGTATTTTATACAGATTTTTGATACACACTCCCTACAGCGCTTCGTGAACAATGCATCGATGCCGGATAAGCCACACAATTAATGGGATCGTACCTCTGCCTTTGTCGGCCTTTAAAAACTGACTATTATCTGATAAGCATTTTTTTTTATCAGCTACGCCCCTGTATATGTAAATCAGTTAGTACAGAAAACTGTTTATTTATTTTTTGTTTATTCATTAATGATCTTAGTTCGAGCGGAAGTATAAATCAATACATAAATAACGGTCTTTAAATTAACCATTGTTTCATTCTCTTTTATCCATATAGTATGACCAGAACAGAACGTGAAGACTTGAGGCTAATGCAGTAGACGGGCAATGTAAAAACACGCGAATGACATAATCTTCTTTATGGGAGAAATATAAAACTCCTATATTTTATAAGATGAACAATGATTCTTATTACATTGCGCCGGGACGTTATTGGGATGCTGGTAAATACCTTTTGCTGGTTATTAGTTGCTGGTTTGTTGTTTTCTTTTTTTTACAGACAAGATTTATTTTTGGACTGTTCTTTCGGCGATGAAGATATTTAGTAGGGGTGCTACCCTAATATTTAGGTTTTCATTATTATAATTAAGTATAAATAAAAATAGTTTTCAAAGACAAAACCAATGTCTGCATTAGCGTATAAACCGTGAATTGTATTTTTTAAAGATAATTTTAAGTTTGTGGTCAAGCACAAAGGTAGCTCTTTAATGAATTGTCTGGGTAGTGCAAACAAAGCTAATCACTCGCTAAGTAGAAGGGCCATATTTAACAAACTATAACATTGTTTTTCCACACAAAAAAGATGCCTGATTGATTGAGAACTTGAAATACATTGTGGGTGCGGGTAGCTGTGTGGCTGAAGGACAATCAAGTTTAGATTTCATCCAAGTCTAAACCAGGGATGGAGAGAGGAAATCATTTGTCTTGCACAGTTCCAGGCTGCAGAGCTCATGGGAGGGGCGGAGATGGTGTCTACAGAATAGAAAGGAAGCAAGGACTTTTTCTTAATTGACTTTAGGAAATAGGCTAACACTCGTGGTGGGGTGAGGCAGGGGTGTTGCGGACGGTCCTTGACCTTCAGCACCAAACTGCTGGTAGACAACTAAACTGCTGTAGGCGTGACTTGAAAAAAACTGAAGTAACTTCTTTGCGAGCAATATTAAATGTAACTTTTATTACAATATAGACAAAATCAAATTGAGTTTAAATGAAATCAATGTAGTAGACTTTAGTAATAACATAAAATGGTATTGTGAAAAAAATCTAACTCACATCTTTTCAGTCTGTCGTTCTGGAGTCGTCTGTCCTAGCTAACAAGGAGGGATGGTTCTTGACTGCTTAGTTACATGGACTCTGGTTCTGACTGAACTGCGAGCCTAACACTGAACTACATTGGACATCGCTAAAAATTTGATCCTTAGTAAACGCTGTGTTCTATGTGTTAGTTGTTAGATAGATTTGGTCCTTAGTAAACACTCTGTTCTATGTGTAAGTTGTTAGATAGATTTGGTCCTTAGTAAACACTGTGTTCTATGTGTAAGTTGTTAGATAGATTTGGTCCTTAGTAAACACTGTGTTCTATGTGTAAGTTGTCAGATAGATTTGGTACTTAGTAAACACTCGGAGCTATTGTCTCAGATGAGGGAACAAAACCCGAATTATTGGCCCGAATAGCACAGTCCACAGCAGCCCTTTCAAAACTTAAAATAATATGGAAAGATAAGGGCTTAGCCCTCGGCACCAAAATTAGACTGATGCGCTCTATGGTCATGGCCACATTTTTATATGCTTGTGAGTCGTGGACGTTGAATGCAGAGCTTGAGAGGAGGATCCTAGCAATGGAATTGAGATGCTACAGAAGGATCCTAGGCATCACATTCAAAGACCGCATCACAAACCAAGAAATCAGAGACAGGGTTACTGTAGCGATCGGAGCTCATGACGACCTGCTTACTATTGTGAAAAAACGAAAGCTTAAAACCTTTGGCCACATTACGAGATCTACGGGGCTCGCAAAGACCTTTCTTCAGGGAACAGTGCCAGGGAAAGAAGAAGAGGCAGACAGAAAAAGCGATGGGAGGACAACATTAAAGAATGGACAGGCCTGCCATTGAGAGAGGTTCTGAACAAGGCAAAAAAAAGGGAGGAATGGAGAAAGACGGTCGACAAATCTTGCCTGGTGCCCCAACGGTCCAACAGACTAAGGGATAGGTAAAAGGTAAAAAAAAGGTAAACACTGTGTTCTATGTGTAAGTTGTTAGATAGATTTGGTCCTTAGTAAACACTGTGTTCTATGTGTAAGTTGTTATATAGATTTGGTCCTTAGTAAACACTGTGTTCTATGTGTAAGTTGTTAGATAGATTTGGTCCTTAGTAAACACTGTGTTCTATATGTAAGTTGTCAGATAGATTTGGTCCTTAGTAAACACTGTGTTCTATGTGTAAGTTGTTAGATAGATTTGGTCCTTAGTAAACACTGTGTTCTATGTGTAAGTTGTTAGATAGATTTGGTCCTTAGAAAACGATGTGTTCTATGTGTAAGTTGTTAGATAGATTTGGTCCTTAGTAAACACTGTGTTCTATGTGTAAGTTGTTAGATAGATTTGGTCCTTAGTAAACACTGTGTTCTATGTGTAAGTTGTCAGATAGTACTTGAGTACAAAGTGCTTTGTTTTTGTTTCTAGCTTGTACAAAGTGTTCACGTCCTTCTATCATTGTCATTCTATTCTTTGTTCATTGATTGGTTTTCTGCCCTTAGAATTTGGGTTATTGTTTAATTCCAAGCTATCAGTAATACAGAGAGAGAGAAAGAGAGAGAGAGAGAGAGAGAGAGAGAGAGAGAGAGAGATGGAAAGGGCTTGGTCCAAAAATTATGTTTAAAAAAATGAATATTTGCGTTCAAAATATTTCTTAAATAATAAAATAACAAAATTACAAAGAGAGTTTGTGTTACACAAACTCAGAGGCGGCTCCCTTCGAAGTCGGATCCCTGTCGGATCTGCATATTCGCAAATAATATTCAAGAGGTGATTTAATTTTGATGGTCAAAAGTAATAATGTTTCAAAGATTCATTTGCCGTAAATTTAAATTCAAATTAAATAAAAAATAGTAGATTAGTTTTAGTATATTAAAACATTACTATATTGATCAAAACGTTTGGAAATGAAAATCTACACTTTTTTTTTTTACACTTTAGTTTAGAAATTGAAATTCTACATCTTACTCTATTCTATTTTAGTCTAAACTAGATCTAGAAATTCTAGATCTAGACTCTAAAATAATTTTAATTAGAATATAAATCCAGATCTAGATATACTGTAATAAAAATCTAGATCTAGTTAAAAAAATCTAGATTAGATCTAAATCAAGATATCATCCTTTTTTAAACGCGAGTCATATAACGAGGCTTAATAAACATTACTATACCGAGTTCTTTTTTCATTTCATTTGAAGAATTAATTCCATATAGCGTCAGAGGGAAAAAAAAACTCATAGTCACACGGCCTAGCTAGACTAAAAATCGCCTTCATCATTACGAGCCATTTATCGAGTGTTCATAGACATTGGTGCACCGAGTGCGTTCTTTTAGCATTTCTTTTAAAGAATTCATTCCATATGACTTCAAAGGAAAAAAAAACCACTACGTCACACGGCCTAGCTAGACTAAAAATCACCTTCATCAATACGAGCCATTTATCGAGTGTTCATTGACATTGGTGCACCGAGTGCGTTCTTTTAGCATTTCATTTAAAGAATTCATTCCATATGACGTCAAAGGAAAAAAAACACTACGTCACACGGCTTAGTTAGACTAAAATATGTTTTCATTAATACGAGCAATTTTTCGAGGGTTAATAGACATTGGTGCACCGAGTGCGTTCTTTTAACATTACATTTAAAGAGTCCATTCATATGACGTCAAAGAAAAAAAAATTCCATTACCTCACAATAGGCTAGTACCGGTACCATAAAAAAAAATGTCTTTATTCACACGAGATATTAACGAGGGTTCATAGACATTGGTGCACTGAGTTCTAATAGAATTTATTTAAAAAGGATCAAAGCCGCATTGTTTTTGCGTTTTGTCTGTCAGTCGGTCTGTCCGTCATCTTGATATAAAAAAAACAACTAAATGTTATTAAAAATTGATTAACCTTTATTTTACGTTTCAAAACATCGCAATAATTTTTAGGTATGAACACAATTGAAAAGTTTATATAATAGATTTTTCCGGATGTTTGTATAAATAGTAAAAGAAAAAGAGAATTTCAGATAAATGTAATAGCGTTTTCAATTAAATTTTGTGGATGGTCTCGTATAAAAATTAGATGTACTACAGCCATGTTGAGAGATTTTCATACCTTACTTTGGTGTTTGGATTCTGTTTTCCTTAAAAATCGGAACATAATATTAACGATAATTAGATTTTTTAATGTTTTAGGTAGAAAGTTAAATGTACTGTAAGAGAGTAGTGAGTTAAAATATTTTTCATAAAAATCCGTAAAAACATTATTTCGTAAATGAGAAGATTATTTGTTTATTAATTAGAAGAGGGGGTTCAAACAATTATTTGGCGTTAGTAGATTTTTAAATAAATTCGGAAATTTCTGGCGACGATTTGTAAGAAAAAAAATTCGGAACTTTCTTTATCGATTACAAAACTTCTGTGTTATGTTTTAGCAAGAAAATTAAATGTCTAAAAAATAATTTTCAGTAATCAATTCTAGGAAATTACTTTTTTTTAAAGCCCTGAACAACCTAATGTCGATATTTTTTTTAAATTTGTTAAAAGATGAAAATACGGAACAATTTGATATTGATAACCAAATTATAGTGACGCATTGTCAAATAATATAAGTGTAATATTAGTAAATTATGCGATTTCAATCATTAGGCATAATTCATGTTTTATAAAACAATATCCGGAACATTTTTACACTTAATGAAATATAAGTCAGTATAGAGATTTTGATTTAGCATTAATATGCTATTTACATAAAAAACGGAACAACATATTATTGATAATGTGTTTTTGCAACGTTTAAGCATGGAAATTGAATGTATTATAAATTAGAAGAGCAAACAAACATTTGTTGGGGTTGATTAGTTTTGCACAAAAAAATCCGGAACAATCAATTTTTGGATACTTAAAACTATTGAGATGTTACGGGAGGAACATTAAAGTGTAAATCAGATTTTCAATAACTTTTAGAGTTCTAGTTTTTTTAATCTAATCGTGACGGACAGACCGACCAACAGACGCACAAAAATAATCTTCTTTTATTTGGATGGGGGCACTAAACAAAAAATAAATAAAATCTGTTTTTTTTTTTTTAAAGTTTAAGGAATTGGTTTAGCACATGGTTACGTTACGACGTTACGCTACTGCACGAAAATCGCTGCATAAAAAGTCCATTAAAAAAATGTGCGTGATATTTACATACAAAGTGCATTATTAGGCTTTATAAACAAACAGAAATGTTTTCTTTTAATTTTAGCAGCTAGTTGACCAGAAAAAACATCTTTAACTATTATTTATATTTGTTTTAAACATTTCCTGTACATTTTTAAAATATATTTGACTTAGTGATACTGAAAATACACAAAAATTGTCCATCTTTGTTAGCATATTGTAACATTGCCTCCCTTACATTTACGTAATTGTTTTAGAATTGGTGTATTTTTTATGAAAAAATCGCTTGCATAATTAATTTTATAAATTAAACGGTTTGCTTTTAGAAAACCAAAAGTAGCCATTGCACCTAAACTTTTCAAGCCGCATTTAATGATGAAATAATATTTTTCATATCTCTTCTAGTTTAAGAGATCTGAGTGTGACAGACGGACAGACGGACATTTTGCACAAACCTAATAGCGGCTTTTTCCCCTTACGGGGGCCGCTAAAAAAGGTTGAGTTATTGTACGTGTAAACCTTGAAGCAGACTCTCTTGGCACAGTGTTCTATGTGCTAGGAAACATCTCATTAGGAAAGTCTCGTTTCGTTTTGTCTAGTTAACTACACAGAGTAGTGCACTGAACTCTATAGAATTGAAGCGAGAGACAAAGCACAAACTGCAGTAGAAAGAGTTCACCCTGTTCAATGGCGGACAATCAAAGAAGCACAACATTTAGTACATCTACAAGTTTTCTCTAATTCAAACTTCTGCGTGGACTCGAAAAACTTCCTGAGATCTCAAGTGAGAATCTCCGTCAGAGGGTTGGAGCGAAAGGCAAAATGTCTTTTCATTATTTAGTTTGTAACACTGATGGCGCTTAAGACAGATCAATGTGAATAACTGATTGGAACTGACTCAAGAACAACCTTTTGGAACTCATTGGACAGTTTCTATTTGCTGATACTAAAAATCAAACACTTATTTTACACACGTGAGAAATTGTGTGTGCGTGTCATACTGCGTGTAAGTTCTTCGGCATAGGCTTGCCCTTTTGGTCTCACCTCGTCTGACCTCTCGTCTGTCGTCTCATCCATCATCTGTTCCATTATCCACTTGAAACCGTAACATAGTGAGACAAAGGAGAATGTTTTCGGATCTTTGCTAAATTATAAATCCGCTCAACTTTCACAACTGCCTCTTTTCTTACTGTATCACCACCACCACCACCACCCCGCACCCCATTTTTGTTTCTCTTTTTCCCACTTTTCCACTTACTAACAAGAAAGTATAAAATTACTTTTGTGAAAAAGCTTATACGAAGTGTAATTGTATCAATTAGTTTCAATCAGTCACATGTCATTTGTAATACAGGACTTCATGAGATGACGTGCTCCACACCCAACCCAGCAGTAGTTAATGGGCTTGTTGTCCTCAGATCATCCTCATGGGCTTGTTGTCCTCAGATCATCCTCATGGGCTTGTTGTCCTCAGATCATCCTCATGTTTGTAATGGGCTTGTTGTCCTCAGATCATCCTCGTGGGCTTGTTGTCCTCAGATCATCCTCATGTTTGTAATGGGCTTGTTGTTCTCAGATCATCCACGTGGGCTTGTTGTCCTCAGATCATCCTCGTGTTTGTAATGGGCTTGTTGTTCTCAGAGTATCCTCATGTTTGTAATGGGCTTGTTGTCATCAGATTATCTTCATGTTTCTAATGGGCTTGTTGTCCTCAGAGTATCCTCATGTTTGTAATGGGCTTGTTGTCCTCAGATCATCCTTGTGTTTGTAATGGACATGTTGTCCTCAGATCATCCTCATGTTTGTAATGGGTATGTTTTCATCAGATCAGCCTCGTGTTTGTAATGGGCTTGTTGTCCTCAGATCATCCTCATGTTTTTAATGGACATGTTGTCCTCAGATCATCCTCATGTTTGTAATGGGTATGTTTTCATCAGATCAGCCTCGTGTTTGTAATGGACTTGTTGTCCTCAGAGTATCCTCGTGTTTGTAATGGACTTGTTGTCCTCAGAGTATCCTCGTGTTTGTAATGGACTTGTTGTCCTCAGAGTATCCTCGTGTTTGTAATGGACATGTCACTATTTGTAAATTTCTTTCCTATTAGTTGAATTCGTTGTTGATCTCTGCCGAATTGTCAGGGGCGTTGATATCTTGTAACTGTGATGCCGAGAATTCCATAGATTATATCTCTAGATCTAAATACTCTCTTTGAGATTCAATAAATGAAGATCCTTTTCAATTCAAAAACATAACTTTAATTTATCAACTGAGAATCACTAAACATATTGTACAGTATTTACAATAGTAAAACGTATTAGATGAATAACTTCATACATAGCTCAATAATAAAATATACTCAGATTTCTACTAGATTTAATAAAATACAAAACTTGTCTCTACTGATTCTAACTCAATACAAAAATACATCTTATCTCTACCAGATTTACATCCAGACTGACTTTGTCTTTATTCTAGACCCCGCGTCTTTATTGGATCTTTAATTGTGACACTTGGCTTAACCAATAAAATCATTTCCTTCAACCAATCAAAATAACTTCCTGAGAGGTGTCATAAAAAGTTGGACAGATGTCACGTGGGTATTTCCGACACCTGCCATCCTTGGCATAGTTTATGTGAAAGTAGTTCCTAGTTTAAATGAATACGAGACAAACAAACAAATATCGGACACGATTACGAAAGTGTCACATTTTTAAAATGCCATTTAAGAAAATAAAAAAAGTCCGACTGAAATCCTACAGTATAGCTTTAGGCCTAAGTCATCCTTGGAGGGCTACAGGTTATATTGGCTTTAAGGGGCGGAGGACCACCACTATGACGCCAAATATCGATATTTAAAATAAAAAAATGGAAGTTTTTTTTTTAAATTTCATTATTTGAAAGTTTATCCATTTATCTACAAGTTTTGAACATTGAAATTTGTTATTTTAACTTGAAATATTGTTTTTAGTCATATTTCTAGAGCATATATAATCAAATTCTGAATTACATCTACATGTAAATCAGGCATGTCAAACTCATTAAGGTACATAAAAACTTACTAAGACCTGTAGGGCCGCGGCCAAAAATCAGTTGGAAAACATAGCCTACTAGTTTTATGTAAATTAGAAACAATAGGCCTACAATAGAAATAGAATATAATAATTAATGGTATAACTGTCCCTTAGTTAATATTATTATTTTGTTTATTAAAAATAACTATGATTACGCATTATTTTCTTTGTCCTGATGCTTGACATCTTTTCTGGGATACAAGTTTATTAATGTCATGTTGAAGTTTGTTTGCCACTGACACTTTCATCATTGATGACAAATTTTGATCAGATAATCTCGAACGGTGTTTTTGTAGCTTTCCTTATGGAAAAGAACTGCTCACAGAGAAAGTAGCAAACATAGCAAGAAATCTGTCTGCAAATTTCCGAAATTTAACGTACCGTTCAGGTAAATAACTAAAATTTTAGCACAGCCACTTCTATATACTTCGATTTCAACAAAGAATCTGACTGCTATTCTATCAGTTCTAGTTGCACATTATCAGCAGCATTTTCAGGAGCAAATAAAAGTGGAGATAAAAACAACAAAACTTCTTGCTCGTATAAAACGAAGTCACGAAAACGGTCATTGAAAGCTCTACTAACGTTTCCAGGGGTACGACATATTTACCAAATGTTGTAGCCGCATTTAATCTTTTTAGTTCCTATTTATTTTAGAAGTGAACAAGATTTTCTCTTGATATTTGATTTATCCACAGTCGTAACTTTGCTTGAAAGCACTTTACACCATCACACGCAGTTGTGACAATTTTGTCTTTTACTTTGAAGTTTCAAATTCAAGTCTTGCAGTTGACCAATAAGATCATCTGCAAATACCAAATCCTGAACCCATTCGTCAGTTTGGAAATGTTCAACAGGTTCACCTTTCATGTTCAGAAACAATTTCCTCACACAGAGCAACAAAATGTCTTCAATACTTTATGACAGGAGCGCCATCGGACTTGTGTGTAGTAGGGAACTCACGAATAAAATTGATAGCGACTGAAACTGGTCTTAACACATGTTGGATCTGTAATTGCTTTGCACATAATGCTTCTTGTGGGAATGATGCACTGAAAATGAGCAAATTTAAAATTGCCATCAGTCTCTATTATTTTTGCAAGCAGCTCTGCCCCAACACCATTTCAAACCCCAATCATGGTTAGTGCGCCATCCGTTGCTAAACTGGCTAGCTTTAACCAAAAGTAAATTGTACTGTAATATCACCTCCTGTCATTTCTCAAAAAACATCCTCGTTTGTTGTGGTGTTATGCTTAGAACAGAGCTCAAGTGGTTCCTCGTTTGTTGTGGTGTCATGTTTAGAACAGGGCTCAAGTGATTCCTCGTTTGTTGTGGTGTCATGCTTAGAACAGAGCTCAAGTGGTTCCTCGTTTGTTGTGGTGTCATGTTTAGAACAGGGCTCAAGTGGTTCCTCGTTTGTTGTGGTGTTATGCTTAGAACAGAGCTCAAGTGGTTCCTCGTGTATCTCAAAATTCTTGTCACAGGCCCCTATGATTATTGCCAATTGTGTTACACCCGTTACATCATTTGACTCATCGAGAGCCAATGAAAAGAATTCAAAACCAACTATTTTGTTCTTAAATTGTGTACGCAAGCTGACTGACATGTCATTTATTTTATCTGCCACAGTGTTCCTAGTTAATGTTATTTCTTAGAATGCTTTCATTTTTTCTGGACAAATTGCTTCGGCAGCTTTGACGACACACTCATTAATTAAATCATCTTCACTAAATGATTTGCGACAAATGTAAGTTTAACTGTAACATATTGGCTTATTTATAATGTGATTATTAACAAATAATAATAATGAAAAAGTTTACAAATCAACACCAAACTTAAAAGATAACTTGAAAGATAATGCGAAGTTAATAAATAAACGAAATTTTCGATCAATTATTTGCTTTAAAAAATCTGGTCAATTAAGAATAGTTCATAAGTTCAACGAAGTTGGTTGTTACGTTGTTGTTATTTTTTTTTTTTTTTTTGCAGTATCAATTTTACCTGAAAAGTAGTGGTGACTGTTAAACTCTTAATAATTTAACACTATTTTGATCAATCTTGAGGTTGCCAAGCAGGCCGCATGCAAAGTGGTCGGTGGCCGCATGCGGCCCGCGAACGCTATGTTTGACATGCCTGATGTAAATAATACCCTTGGTAACGCGTCGATTAGCTTCGAGTAGTCATATTCGACCTAGGCATCTCGGGTATCAATGAAAGCATCTTTTTTGTACCCTTTCCAAACATAATGTATCTCCGAAGTATATGTAGTGGAGTGGATACCTTTTCAGAAAACACCGGCCACCACGATATCCACGTGACCCTTCTCCCTAGATGGCACCTTGTGCCCGCGCATAACAAGGTAGACCAACGTGGGCACTGTCCATTCGACTGGCATCTCTTGTCGCTGTAGTGTCCGTATGTTACTGGACCTACGTCGTCTCCACTCCCTGTTTGTGCCTGGTTCTACACCATGTGTTTATGTATGGCTGCAGGTAATTGCATTGTACTTTTTTATGTTATATTGTAATTTTATTTAGTAGTCTACATAGAATATCGCTACCCCCGGATTTCGTCCATATTGTTGGACTATCGTTATTTTTAGGAAACCAGTATGTAAATGTTTCCATTTGTTGAATTGTGTACCTTTAGTATACCATACGAATTAGATCATATATAGAATGTTAAAGGTCCATCTTGTTAATCTAATTCTACAACCAGTGTGTAGATACTGGCTTTGATGAACCAGTTGTTCTATTTAATTGTTATTGTCTTTTATTGTTTATGTTTCGGGTGTTACATATCTCTCTTGTGTTTGTATAAGAGATGGTTGGTTTACACTATGGGATTTTCTTTTCGTTTTTTATTAAGATTTAGTATTTATACTTTTATGTTGTGTGTACAACTTGGTCTAACCATTTAGGCTTATTAATTATTTTTAGTTAATGCTCATTTGTTATTATGTTTTATGTTTGCCTTTGGCAGGTCTTTAGTTTATAATAAACAGTTTGGAATCGTCCTACGAGTTGCCTTGTCATTTAGTTTGTTCTGTGCCAAACCCACCACATATAATAAATAGCGTTTCGGCTTTGAACGGAAACCCGTGGTCACCGAGAGTGTAATATATATTTATTTATACAATATACTATCGTATTATTTCCGACAAAATAATTTGTCGGAATTGGGGTTCCGGTAATAAACAAAATAATTAATTACCAATAGTTAATTAACTAATTGTTTTGTTTTTTTTAAATTGATTCTTGTTTGTTTTTTCAGGTACAAGAAATAATTGTGCATAATCCTTGATTCTGTGTGGTAGAAATAACGTGTATCAACTTTTTACCAGACAGACAGATGGACAGACAGAGTTGATAAAAGCTTTGTAAAAAAAGAGACACAAGGCTTACGTGTTTGTGTCTAACAGCATCATTCAACATGTCAGTAACTACATGTCCGAGAGGTGGGGACTTGCACGAATGTGGAAGTGGGAGGGGAGAGGATACAAACTAGAGCTCTCTCTCTCCACTAACCACTTCATCTTGGAACATTGATGGCAGCGGGAAATAAAAAGGGACAGAAGCAACGGGTTAATAATCCGACTTAGGAGATTACTTGCCCATGTAAAGGGCGGACAACTTTATTTGCTCAGTAATTTCGTGGGGCTAAGAATAAAAGTGTTTGTGAGAAAGAGAGAATCTACTGAGGTCAAAGGTGATAAGGTTAAATAACATTTATATTGTTTAGGACAAAATCATGACTAAACTCTAAATCAATATGACATTATTTAAAAAAAAAACAACAAAGCATTTATTTAGCAAAGTTGTATCTATTCGTTTGGATCAGTCATGTAATTATATTTATAATACACCTAGACTAACAATAAACAAGATTACAAAGAGAGTTGAGAGTTTGTGTTATCACACAAACTCAGAGGGGGGCTCTCGTCGGATTCCGGCATACTTTGCCGCTGCTTGTCACGCTACTGAACGAAAGACGCTGAAGTCCATTTTAAAAAATGTGTGTGATATTTACATACAAAGTGCATTCTTAGCCTTTATAAACAAAAATAAATGTTTTCTAGTAATTTTAGTAGCTAGTTGACCACAAAAAAAACAAAACACCTTTAACTATTATTTATATTTGTTGTCAAATTTCTTGTACATTTTATAAATATATTTGACTTTGTGATACTGAATATACACAAAAAATTGTCTTTCTTTTTTAACATATTGTAACATTTGTGTATTGTTTTAGAATTGGTGTATTTTTACGAAAAAATCGCTTGCATAATAGATTTTATAAATTAAACGGTTTGCTTTTAGAAAACCAAAAGTAGCCGTTGCATCTAAACTTTTCAAGCTGCATCGCATGGTGAAATAATATTTTTCATATCTCTTCTAGTTTTCGAGATCTGAGTGTGACAGGCGGATTGACGGACATTTTGCACAAACCTAATAGCGGCTTTTCCCCTTACGGGGGCCGCTAAATAAAACAGTTACATAGCGCATACACTATGGGTGGCTGCCTGGTCGTGCGGTTTGCGCGCTGGACTGTCGATCGGTTTTATCGATGGTCGAGGGTTCAAACCCTGCCCTCTCCCATCCCACATCGTCCTGCGGGAGGATTGGACTAGGAAGTAAACTCTCTACAACTCTGAAGGAACATCCGAAACCTGTAAAACAAAGAAACAAACACTAGAAGGCTAGTCTATAATTTAATGACTAAAGTTAAATCTATGTATACGCTACACATACCAATAAATGAAAATAAATGACACATTAAACTACCAGTGTCAATTTCAAAATTCTCAGTTTAATTTTTGTTTATATTCGAAGTCATAGTGTGACTAAATGATAAACCTATATAGCTTTGTAGTCACCTCAATAGTAGGGCCTAATTGTCTGTATTTTTTTTTATTTCAAAGGGAGACAATGATAAGTAGAAAACAACAGTTCCTATTCTATTCGATCATTTCCCGTGGAACGTTTTCATTTTTTTTTTGGGGGGGTTGCGGACGAGACAGCGTTAAATTTCTTCTGCCTCCTCTCCCCTCTCTCTCTCTCATTTTTAGCGGCCCACGAAAGGGGAAAAGACGCTATTAGTTTTGTGCGAAATGTCTGTCCGTCTGTCCGTCCGTCCCGTTTAGATCTCGTAAACTACAAAAGCTATTGAAAATCCGACATCACAATATTTTAGACCATTCAAAGTTCTGATGCAACGGCTACTTTTTTTTTTCTGAAAGCGAAAAATCTAATTTTTAAAATCAGTTATGCAAGCAGTTTTTTAAAGAGAAAAACTAATTAGTATGCATTATAAATTAGACCTAATTTAAAACGAATAGTAATCTTGTAAATTTAATTTTCCTAAATTATTTTTGTTCAATCAACAAGGGTTATATTTCTCGTTGAGCCTTTTCAAAACATTTCAGATATCAGTTCGGCCAGGGGAGGCGCGGTGGCTGAGCGGTAAAGCGCTTGGCTTCCGAACCCGGGGTTCAGGTAAATAACTAAAATTTTAGCACAGCCACTTCTATATACTTCGATTTCAACAAAGAATCTGACTTCTATTCTATCAGCTCTAGTTGCACATTACCAGCAGCATTTTCAGGAGCAAATGAAAATGGCGATACAAACAATAAATTCTTGCTCGTATGAAACGAAGTCACGAAAACGGTCATTGAAAGCGATTCCAGCTGTAGGACATCTTTGCCAAATGTTGAAGCCGTATTTAATCTTTTTAGTTCCTGACACAATGAAAAGTGAACAAGATTTTCTCTTCATATTTGGTTTATCGACAGTCGAAACTTTGCTTGAAAGCACTTCACATCATCACACGCAGTTGTGACAATTTTGTCTTTACCTTGAAGTTTCAAATTCAATTCTTGCAAATGACCAGTAAGATCAACTGCTAATGCCAAATCCTGAACCCATTCTTCAGTTTGAAATATTCAACAGGTTCACCTTTCATGTTCTGAAACAATATAATCAATTTCCTCACGCAGTGCATTTCTATGTGGTAGGGAACACAATTAAATTCGTGTCCAATGTCATCCAGTAACATTGAACATTGGCGATGATTCAAACCACGAGCACAAATAACATTGAAAGCGACTGAAACCGGTCTTATGACATGTTGGAACTGTAATTGCTTTGCGCAGAATGTTTCTTGGTGATTGATGCACTGAAAATGAGCAAATTTAAAATTAGCATCAGTCTCTCTTATTTTTGCAAGTAGCTTTGCATCAAACCCATTTCATTTCATGGTTGGTGCGCTATCCGTTGTAAGACTAGCTAGCTTTATCAAAGATAAATTATACTGCAATATCACCCCCTGTTATTTCTCACAAACATCCTCGCTTGTTCTGGTGTTATGCATAGAACAAGTTGCTCCTCATGTATCTCATATTTCCTTTCAAAGGCTTTTATGAATATAGCCAACTGTGCTTACACCACTTAAACCTGAGGACTCGTTGAAAGCCAATGACAATAGATTAAAATCAACTATTTTGTTTTATAATTGTTTACGCAAGCTGACTGACATGTCATTTATTCTCTCTGCCACAGTGTTCCTAGTTAACGCTATTTCTTTGAATGCTTTCACCTTTTCTGGACAAATTACTTTCGCAGCTTTAACGACACACTCCTTTATAAAATCACATTCACTAAACTAAATGATTTGCTATGGCTTGCAATTAAGTTTGACAATATGTAGCTTGCTTTCACTGCAGACTCACTATCGTTGTCCAGTTTAACTAATACTATTTTTCAATTCAAGTAGCTTGTCATCTCTTATTTTCCAGCGAAATAGTTTAACATTATTTTGATAATTTTTAAGGTGGTATCAATTTTACCTGAAAAGTAGTGGTGACTGTTAAACTCTTAATAATTTAACACTATTTTGATCAATCTTGAGATTGCCAAGCAGGCCGCATGCAAAGTGGTCGGTGGCCGCATGCGGCCCCCGAACGCCGTGTTTGACATGCCTGATTTAAGCAATAACATACAGTCATATCCTTTTTCACCTCTTCCTTAATCTGTTGGACCGTTGGGGCACCACACAAGATTTGTCGACCGTCTTTCTCCACTCCTTTCTGTCTTTTAGCATTGGACAGAACCTCTTTGAATGGCAGGCCCGTCCATTCTTTTATGTTGTCTTCCCATCGCTTTCTTTATCTGCCTCGTCTTCTTTTTTCCTGGTACTGTTTCCTGACGGAAGGTCTTTGCGAGCCCTGAGGAACTTGTAATAGGGCAATAGAGTTTTAGTTTGCCTTTTCATTTACAGTAGTTAGGAGGTCATCGTGGGGTCCAATGGCTGCAGGAACCCTGTCTCTAATCTCTACGTTTGTGATGCTGTCATATGATACCCAGGATCCTTCTGTAGCATCTCAATTCAAGTCATAGAGCCACATATAAAGTGAAATGAAGAAATGTGCTGCTATATTCCTTCACCTTCTAGATTCTCTAGATCTAGATCATTGTCAGAGTAAATGTGTGGGATCATTAGAACAGTGTGAGGATCAAATGTGGTTTGTGCTACCAACAGAGAACAGTGTGAGGATCAAATGTGGTTTGTGCTACTAACAGAGAACATTGTGAGGATCAAATGTGGTTTGTGCTACCAACAGAGAACATTGTGAGGATCAAATGTGGTTTGTGCTACCAACAGAGAACATTGTGAGGATCAAATGTGGTTTGTGCTACCAACAGAGAACAGTGTGAGGATCAAATGTGGTTTGTGCTACCAACAGAGAACATTGTGAGGATCAAATGTGGTTTGTGCTACCAACAGAGAACAGTGTGAGGATCAAATGTGGTTTGTGCTACCAACAGAGAACAGTGTGAGGATCAAATGTGGTTTGTGCTACCAACAGAGAACAGTGTGAGGATCAAATGTGGTTTGTGCTACTAACAGAGAACATTGTGAGGATCAAATGTGGTTTGTGCTACCAACAGAGAACATTGTGAGGATCAAATGTGGTTTGTGCTACCAACAGAGAACATTGTGAGGATCAAATGTGGTTTGTGCTACCAACAGAGAACATTGTGAGGATCAAATGTGGTTTGTGCTACCAACAGAGAACATTGTGAGGATCAAATGTGGTTTGTGCTACCAACAGAGAACAGTGTGAGGATCAAATGTGGTTTGTGCTACCAACAGAGAACAGTGTGAGGATCAAATGTGGTTTGTGCTACCAACAGAGAACAGTGTGAGGATCAAATGTGGTTTGTGCTACCAACAGAGAACATTGTGAGGATCAAATGTGGTTTGTGCTACCAACAGAGAACAGTGTGAGGATCAAATGTGGTTTGTGCTACCAACAGAGAACAGTGTGAGGATCAAATGTGGTTTGTGCTACCAACAGAGAACAGTGTGAGGATCAAATGTGGTTTGTGCTACCAACAGAGAACATTGTGAGGATCAAATGTGGTTTGTGCTACCAACAGAGAACATTGTGAGGATCAAATGTGGTTTGTGCTACCAATAGAGACCATTGTGAGGATCAAATGTGGTTTGAGCTAACAACAGAGAACATTGTGAGGATCAAATGTGGTTTGTGCTACCAACAGAGAACAGTGTGAGGATCAAATGTGGTTTGTGCTACCAACAGAGAACAGTGTGAGGATCAAATGTGGTTTGTGCTACCAACAGAGAACAGTGTGAGGATCAAATGTGGTTTGTGCTACCAACAGAGAACAGTGTGAGGATCAAATGTGGTTTGTGCTACCAACAGAGAACAATGTGAGGATCAAATGTGGTTTGTGCTACCAACAGAGAACAGTGTGAGGATCAAATGTGGTTTGTGCTACCAACAGAGAACAATGTGAGGATCAAATGTGGTTTGTGCTACCAACAGAGAACATCAGTTTAAAAGCGTGTGGATGTTGTCACTAGAACACACAAATATGTCAAGAGTGAACTAAGTTGGGAATTGTGATGTTTCTTATTTCAAACTATTCCGCGGGAAAACCAAAGCTTCAATGATTTATCTGTGATTCTATAAGTTTCGGGTAAAATATGTGTGTGTCGTGGAACATTATTCTAAGCTAGGAGGCAACGGGTGATTCAAAGAAGAGTTTACTTTGTTTAAAACTGTGAGGGATTTCATTTGAGGGATACAAAACAAAATGGGACGGCCAAAAAGTTCGTAGCTGGAAATGAGAGCTAGAAACAAAAACTGTGCCATGCTATTGTAATGTTGTCTTTTCACTGGACATACTAGGGCCAAAACGTGTGCCAAGCTATTGTAATATCTTTTCCACTAAACATTATAGGGCCAAAAAGTGTGCCATGCAATTGTAATGTATTTTCACTGGACATACTAGGGCCAAAAAGTGTGCCATGCTATTGTAATGTTGTCTTTTCCACTGGACATACTAGGGCCAAAAAGTGTGCCATGCTATTGTAATGTTGTCTTTTCCACTGGACATACTAGGGCCAAAAAGTGTGCCATGCTATTGTAATGTTGTCTTTTCCACTGGAAATACTAGGGCCAAAACGTGTGCCATGCTATTGTAATGTCTTTTCCACTGAACATTCTAGGGCCAAAAAGTGTGCCATGCTATTGTAATGTTGTCTTTTCCACTGAACATTCTAGGGCCAAAACGTGTGCCATGCTATTGTAATGTTGTCTTTTCCACTGAACATTCTAGGGCCAAAACGTGTGCCATGCTATTGTAATGTCTTTTCCACTGAACATTCTAGGGCCAAAAAGTGTGCCATGTTATTGTAATGTTGTCTTTTCCACTAAACATTCTAGGGCAAAAACGTGTGCCATGCTATTGTAATGTTGTCTTTTCCACTGAACATTCTAGGGCCAAAACGTGTGCCATGCTATTGTAATGTCTTTTCCACTGAACATTCTAGGGCCAAAACGTGTGGCATGCTATTGTAATGTCTTTTCCACTGAACATTCTAGGGCCAAAACGTGTGGCATGCTATTGTAATGTCTTTTCCACTGAACATTCTAGGGCCAAAAAGTGTGCCATGCTATTGTAATGTCTTTTCCACTAAACATTCTAGGGCCAAAACGTGTGCCATGCTATTGTAATGTCATTTCCACTGAACATTCTAGGGCCAAAACGTGTGGCATGCTATTGTAATGTCTTTTCCACTGAACATTCTAGGGCCAAAACGTGTGGCATGCTATTGTAATGTCTTTTCCACTGAACATTCTAGAGCCAAAAAGTAAGCCATGCTATTGTAATGTCTTTTCCACTGAACATTCTAGGGCCAAAACGTGTGCCATGCTATTGTAATGTTGTCTTTTCCACTGAACATTCTAGGGCCAAAACGTGTGCCATGCTATTGTAAAGTTGTCTTTTCCACTGAACATTCTAGGGCCAAAACGTGTGGCATGCTATTGTAATGTCTTTTCCACTGAACATTCTAGGGCCAAAAGTGTGCCATGCTATTGTAATATCTTTTCCACTGAACATTCTAGGGCCAAAACGTGTGCCATGCTATTGTAATGTTGTCTTTTCCACTGAACATTCTAGGGCCAAAACGTGTGCCATGCTATTGTATGTTGTCTTTTCACTAGACATACTAGATCCAAAAACTGTAGCATGCTATTGTAATGTTGTCTTTTCACTGGACATACCAGTGCAAAAAATTGTGCCATGCTATCGTAATGTTGTCTTTTCACTGGATATACTAGGGCTAAAAACTGTGCCATGCTATTGTAATGTTGTATTTTCCACTGAACATTCTAGGGCCAAAAAGTGTGTCATGCTATTGCAATGTTGTATCTTCCACTGAACATTCTAGGGCTAAAAAAATTGTCATGCTATTGCAATGTTGTATTTTCCACTGAACATTCTAGGGCCAAAAAGTGTGTCATGCTATTGTAATGTCTTTTCACTGGACATACTAGGGCCAAAAAGTGTGCCATGCTATTATAATGTCTTTTCCACTGAACATTCTAGGGCCAAAAAGTGTGCCATGCTATTGCAATGTTGTATTTTAAACTGAACATTCTAGGGCCAAAAAGTGTGCCATGCTATTGCAATGTTGTATTTTCCACTGAACATTCTTGGGCCAAAAAGTGTGCCATGCTATTGTAATGTGTTTTCCTCCGGAAGTACTAGGGCCAAAAAGTGTGCCATGCTATTGTAATGTTGTGTTTTCCACTGGACGTACTATGGCCAAAAAGTGTGCCATGCTATTGTAATGTTGTGTTTTCCACTGGACATTCTAGGGCCAAAAATAGTGCCATGCTATTGTAATGTCTTTTCCACTAAACATACTAGGGCCAAAACGTGTGCCATGCTATTGTAATGTCTTTTCCACTGAACATTCTAGGACTAAAAAATTTGCCATGCTATTGTAATGTCTTTTCACTGGACATACTAGGGCCAAAAAGTGTACCATGCTATTGTATTTAAGTTTTTTCACTGGACATACTAGGGCCAAAAAGTGTGCCATGCTATTGTAATATCTTTTCACTGGACATACTAGGGCTAAAAACTGTACCATGCTATTGTAATGTTGTCTTTTCCACTAAACATACTAGGGCCAAAAAGTGTGCCATGCTATTGTAATGTCTTTTCACTGGACATACTAGGGCTAAAAACTGAACCATGCTATTGTATTTAAGTTTTTTCACTGGACATACTAGGGCCAAAAAGTGTGCCATGCTATTGTAATATCTTTTCACTGGAGATACTAGGGCTAAAAACTGTACCATGCTATTGTAATGTTGTCTTTTCCACTAAACATACTAGGGCCAAAAAGTGTGCCATGCTATTGTAATTTTGTCTTTTCACTAGACATACTAGGGCTAAAAACTGTGCCATGCTATTGTAATTTCTTTTCACTGGACATACCAGGGCTAAAAACTGTGCCATGCTATTGTAATGTTCTCTTTTCACTGGACATACTAGGGCTAAAAACTGTGCCATGCTATTGTAATGTCTTTTCACTGGATATACTAGGGCTAAAAACTGTGCCATGCTAATGTAATGTTTTTTCACTGGACATACTAGGGCTAAAAACTGTGCCATGCTAATGTAATGTCTTTTAACTGGACATACTAGGGCTAAAAACTGTGCCATACTATTGTAATGTTGTCTTTTCCACTGAACATTCTAGGGCAAAAACGTGTGCTATGCTATTGTAATGTCTTTTCCACTGAACATTCTTGGGCCAAAAAGTGTGCCATGTTATTGTAATGTTGTCTTTTCCACAAAACATTCTAGGGCAAAAACGTGTGACATGCTATTGTAATGTTGTCTTTTCAACTGAACATTCTAGGGCCAAAACGTTTGGCATGCTATTGTAATGTGTTTTCCTCCGGACGTACTAGGCCCAAAAAGTGTGCCATGCTATTGTAATGTTATGTTTTCCACTGGACGTACTAGGGCCAAAAAGTGTGCCATGCTATTGCAATGTTGTATTTTCCTTTGAACATTCTAGGGCCAAAAAGTGTGCCATGCTATTTTAATGTTGTGTTTTCCACTGAACATTCTATGGCCAAAAAGTGTGCCATGCTATTGCAATGTTGTTTTTTCCACTGAACATTCTAGGGCCAAAAAGTGTGTTATGCTATTGTAATGTTGTGTTTTCCACTGACGTACTAGGGCCAAAAAGTGTGCCATGCTATTGTAATGTTGTGTTTTCCACTGGACGTACTAGGGCCAAAAAGTGTGCCATGCTATTGCAATGTTATATTTTCCACTGAACATTCTAGGGCCAAAAAGTGTGCCATGCTATTTTAATGTCTTTTCCACTAAACATACTAGGGCCAAAACGTGTGCCATGCTATTGTGATACTGTCTTTTCACTGGACATACTAGGGCTAAAAACTGTGCCATGCTATTGTAATGTCTTTTCACTGGACATACTAGATCCGAAAACTGTGCCATGCTATTGTAATGTTGTCTTTTCAATGGACATACTAGGGCCAAAAAGTGTACCATGCTATTGTATTAAAGTCTTTTCACTGGACATACTAGGGCTAAAAACTGTACCATGATATTGTAATGTCTTTTTACTGGACATACAAGTGCTAAAAACTGTACCATGCTATTGTAATGTTGTCTTTTCACTGGACATACTAGGGCTAAAAACTGTACCATGCTATTGTAATTTTGTCTTTTCACTGGACATACTAGGGCTAAAAACTGTGCCATGCTATTGTGATACTGTCTTTTCACTGGACATACTAGGGCTAAAAACTGTGCCATGCTATTGTAATGTCTTTTCACTGGACATACTAGATCCGAAAACTGTGCCATGCTATTGTAATGTTGTCTTTTCACTGGACATACTAGGGCCAAAAAGTGTACCATGCTATTGTATTAAAGTCTTTTCACTGGACATACTAGGGCTAAAAACTGTACCATGATATTGTAATGTCTTTTTACTGGACATACAAGTGCTAAAAACTGTACCATGCTATTGTAATGTTGTCTTTTCACTGGACATACTAGGGCTAAAAACTGTACCATGCTATTGTAATTTTGTCTTTTCACTGGACATACTAGGGCTAAAAACTGTGCCATGCTATTTTAATGTCTTTTCACTGGACAAACCAGGGCTAAAAACTGTGCCATGCTATTGTAATGTCTTTTAGCTGGACATACTAGGGCTAAAAACTGTGCCATGCTAACGTAATGTCTTTTCACTTGACATACTAGGGCTAAAAAATGTACCATGCTATTGTGATGTTGTCTTTTCACTGGACATACTAGGGCTAAAAACTGTGCCATGCTATTGTAATGTCTTTTCACTGGATATACTAGGGCGTAAAACTGTGCCATGCTAATGTAATGTCTTTTCACTGGACATACTAGGGCTAAAAACTGTGCCATGCTAATGTAATGTCTTTTCACTGGACATACCAGGGCTAAAAACTGTGCCATGCTATTGTAATGTCTTTTCCACTGAACATTCTTGGGCCAAAAAGTGTGCCATGTTATTGTAATGTTGTCTTTTCCACTGAACATTCTAGGGCAAAAACGTGTGACATGATATTGTAATGTTGTCTTTTCACTGGACATACTAGGGCTAAAAACTGAACCATGCTATTGTTTTGTCTTTTCACTGGACATACTAGGGCTAAAAACTTTACCATGCTATTGTAATGTTGTCTTTTCACTTGACATACTAGGGCTAAAAACTGTACCATGCTATTGTAATGTTGTCTTTTCACTGGACATACTAGGGCTAAAAACTGTGCCATGCTATTGTAATTTCTTTTCACTGGACATACTAGGGCTAAAAACTGTGCCATGCTATTGTAATGTCTTTTCACTGGATATACTAGGGCTAAAAACTGTGCCATGCTAATGTAATGTTTTTTCACTGGACATACTAGGGCTAAAAACTGTGCCATGCTAATGTAATGTCTTTTAACTGGACATACTAGGGCTAAAAACTGTGCCATTCTATTGTAATGTTGTCTTTTCCACTGAACATTCTAGGGCAAAAACGTGTGCTATGCTATTGTAATGTCTTTTCCACTGAACATTCTTGGGCCAAAAAGTGTGCCATGTTATTGTAATGTTGTCTTTTCCACAAAACATTCTAGGGCAAAAACGTGTGACATGCTATTGTAATGTTGTCTTTTCAACTGAACATTCTAGGGCCAAAACGTTTGGCATGCTTTTGTAATGTGTTTTCCTCCGGACGTACTAGGCCCAAAAAGTGTGCCATGCTATTGTAATGTTATGTTTTCCACTGGACGTACTAGGGCCAAAAAGTGTGCCATGCTATTGCAATGTTGTATTTTCCTTTGAACATTCTAGGGCCAAAAAGTGTGCCATGCTATTTTAATGTTGTGTTTTCCACTGAACATTCTATGGCCAAAAAGTGTGCCATGCTATTGCAATGTTGTTTTTTCCACTGAACATTCTAGGGCCAAAAAGTGTGTTATGCTATTGTAATGTTGTGTTTTCCACTGACGTACTAGGGCCAAAAAGTGTGCCATGCTATTGTAATGTTGTGTTTTCCACTGGACGTACTAGGGCCAAAAAGTGTGCCATGCTATTGCAATGTTAAATTTTCCACTGAACATTCTAGGGCCAAAAAGTGTGCCATGCTATTTTAATGTCTTTTCCACTAAACATACTAGGGCCAAAACGTGTGCCATGCTATTGTGATGTTGTCTTTTCACTGGACATACTAGGGCTAAAAACTGTGCCATGCTATTGTAATGTCTTTTCACTGGACATACTAGATCCGAAAACTGTGCCATGCTATTGTAATGTTGTCTTTTCACTGGACATACTAGGGCCAAAAAGTGTACCATGCTATTGTATTAAAGTCTTTTCACTGGACATACTAGGGCTAAAAACTGTGCCATGCTATTTTAATGTCTTTTCACTGGACAAACCAGGGCTAAAAACTGTGCCATGCTATTGTAATGTCTTTTAGCTGGACATACTAGGGCTAAAAACTGTGCCATGCTAACGTAATGTCTTTTCACTTGACATACTAGGGCTAAAAAATGTACCATGCTATTGTGATGTTGTCTTTTCACTGGACATACTAGGGCTAAAAACTGTGCCATGCTATTGTAATGTCTTTTCACTGGATATACTAGGGCGTAAAACTGTGCCATGCCAATGTAATGTCTTTTCACTGGACATACTAGGGCTAAAAACTGTGCCATGCTAATGTAATGTCTTTTCACTGGACATACCAGGGCTAAAAACTGTGCCATGCTATTGTAATGTCTTTTCCACTGAACATTCTTGGGCCAAAAAGTGTGCCATGTTATTGTAATGTTGTCTTTTCCACTGAACATTCTAGGGTAAAAACGTGTGACATGATATTGTAATGTTGTCTTTTCACTGGACATACTAGGGCTAAAAACTGAACCATGCTATTGTTATGTCTTTTCACTGGACATACTAGGGCTAAAAACTTTACCATGCTATTGTAATGTTGTCTTTTCACTTGACATACTAGGGCTAAAAACTGTACCATGCTATTGTAATGTTGTCTTTTCACTGGACATACTAGGGCTAAAAACTGTGCCATGCTATTGTAATTTCTTTTCACTGGACATACCAGGGCTAAAAACTGTGCCATGCTATTGTAATGTTCTCTTTTCACTGGACATACTAGGGCTAAAAACTGTGCCATGCTATTGTAATGTCTTTTCACTGGATATACTAGGGCTAAAAACTGTGCCATGCTAATGTAATGTTTTTTCACTGGACATACTAGGGCTAAAAACTGTGCCATGCTAATGTAATGTCTTTTAACTGGACATACTAGGGCTAAAAACTGTGCCATTCTATTGTAATGTTGTCTTTTCCACTGAACATTCTAGGGCAAAAACGTGTGCTATGCTATTGTAATGTCTTTTCCACTGAACATTCTTGGGCCAAAAAGTGTACCATGTTAATTTAATGTTGTCTTTTCCACAAAACATTCTAGGGCAAAAACGTGTGACATGCTATTGTAATGTTGTCTTTTCAACTAAACATTCTAGGGCCAAAACGTGTGGCATGCTATTGTAATGTGTTTTCCTCCGGACGTACTAGGCTCAAAAAGTGTGCCATGCTATTGTAATGTTATGTTTTCCACTGGACGTACTAGGGCCAAAAAGTGTGCCATGCTATTGCAATGTTGTATTTTCCTTTGAACATTCTAGGGCCAAAAAGTGTGCCATGCTATTTTATTGTTGTGTTTTCCACTGAACATTCTAGGGCCAAAACGTGTGGCATGCTATTGTAATGTCTTTTCCACTGAACATTCTAGGGCCAAAAAGTGTGTTATGCTATTGTAATGTTGTGTTTTCCACTGACGTACTAGGGCCAAAAAGTGTGCCATGCTATTGTAATGTTGTGTTTTCCACTGGACGTACTAGGGCCAAAAAGTGTGCCATGCTATTGCAATGTTGTATTTTCCACTGAACATTCTAGGGCCAAAAAGTGTGCCATGCTATTGTAATGTCTTTTCACTGGACATACTAGGGCTAAAAACTGTGCCATGCTATTGTAATGTCTTTTCACTGGACATACTAGATCCAAAAACTGTGCCATGCTATTGTAATGTTGTCTTTTCACTGGACATACTAGGGCCAAAAAGTGTACCATGCTATTGTATTAAAGTCTTTTCACTGGACATACTAGGGCTAAAAACTGTACCATGATATTGTAATGTCTTTTTACTGGACATACAAGTGCTAAAAACTGTACCATGCTATTGTAATGTTGTCTATTCACTGGACATACTAGGGCTAAAAACTGTACCATGCTATTGTAATTTTGTCTTTTCACTGGACATACTAGGGCTAAAAACTGTGCTATGCTATTTTAATGTCTTTTCACTGGACAAACCAGGGCTAAAAACTGTGCCATGCTATTGTAATGTCTTTTAGCTGGACATACTAGGGCTAAAAACTGTGCCATGCTAACGTAATGTCTTTTCACTTGACATACTAGGGCTAAAAAATGTACCATGCTAATGTGATGTTGTCTTTTCACTGGACATACTAGGGCTAAAAACTGTGCCATGCTATTGTAATGTCTTTTCACTGGATATACTAGGGCGTAAAACTGTGCCATGCTAATGTAATGTTGTCTATTCACTGGACATACTAGGGCTAAAAACTGTACCATGCTATTGTAATTTTGTCTTTTCACTGGACATACTAGGGCTAAAAACTGTGCTATGCTATTGTAATGTCTTTTCACTGGATATACTAGGGCGTAAAACTGTGCCATGCTAATGTAATGTCTTTTCACTGGACATACTAGGGCTAAAAACTGTGCCATGCTAATGTAATGTCTTTTCACTGGACATACCAGGGCTAAAAACTGTGCCATGCTATTGTAATGTCTTTTCCACTGAACATTCTTGGGCCAAAAAGTGTGCCATGTTATTTAATGTTGTCTTTTCCACTGAACATTCTAGGGCAAAAACGTGTGACATGATATTGTAATGTCTTTTCACTGGATATACTAGGGCTAAAAACTGAACCATGCTATTGATATGTCTTTTCACTGGACATACTAGGGCTAAAAACTTTACCATGCTATTGTAATGTTGTCTTTTCACTTGACATACTAGGGCTAAAAACTGTACCATGCTATTGTAATGTTCTCTTTTCACTGGACATACTAGGGCTAAAAACTGTACCATGCTATTGTAATGTTGTCTTTTCACTGGACATACTAGGGCTAAAAACTGTGCCATGCTATTGTAATTTCTTTTCACTGGACATACCAGGGCTAAAAACTGTGCCATGCTATTGTAATGTTCTCTTTTCACTGGACATACTAGGGCTAAAAACTGTGCCATGCTATTGTAATGTCTTTTCCACTGAACATTCTAGGGCCAAAAAGTGTGTTATGTTATTGTAATGTTGTCTTTTCCACTAAACATTCTAGGGCAAAAACGTGTGCCATGCTATTGTAATGTTGTCTTTTCCACTGAACATTCTAGGGCCAAAACGTGTGCCATGCTATTGTAATGTCTTTTCCACTGAACATTCTAGGGCCAAAACGTGTGGCATGCTATTGTAATGTCTTTTCCACTGAACATTCTAGGGCCAAAACGTGTGGCATGCTATTGTAATGTCTTTTCCACTGAACATTCTAGGGCCAAAAAGTGTGCCATGCTATTGTAATGTCTTTTCCACTAAACATTCTAGGGCCAAAACGTGTGCCATGCTATTGTAATGTCATTTCCACTGAACATTCTAGGGCCAAAACGTGTGGCATGCTATTGTAATGTCTTTTCCACTGAACATTCTAGGGCCAAAACGTGTGCCATGCTATTGTAATATTGTCTTTTCCACTGAACATTCTAGGGCCAAAACGTGTGCCATGCTATTGTAAAGTTGTCTTTTCCACTGAACATTCTAGGGCCAAAACGTGTGCCATGCTATTGTAATGTCTTTTCCACTGAACATTCTAGGGCCAAAACGTGTGGCATGCTATTGTAATGTCTTTTCCACTGAACATTCTAGGGCCAAAAGTGTGCCATGCTATTGTAATGTCTTTTCCACTGAACATTCTAGGGCCAAAACGTGTGCCATGCTATTGTAATGTTGTCTTTTCCACTGAACATTCTAGGGCCAAAACGTGTGCCATGCTATTGTATGTTGTCTTTTCACTAGACATACTAGATCCAAAAACTGTAGCATGCTATTGTAATGTTGTCTTTTCACTGGACATACCAGTGCAAAAAATTGTGCCATGCTATCGTAATGTTGTCTTTTCACTGGATATACTAGGGCTAAAAACTGTGCCATGCTATTGTAATGTTGTGTTTTCCACTGACGTACTAGGGCCAAAAAGTGTGCCATGCTATTGTAATGTTGTGTTTTCCACTGGACGTACTAGGGCCAAAAAGTGTGCCATGCTATTGCAATGTTATATTTTCCACTGAACATTCTAGGGCCAAAAAGTGTGCCATGCTATTGTAATGTCTTTTAGCTGGACATACTAGGGCTAAAAACTGTGCCATGCTAACGTAATGTCTTTTCACTTGACATACTAGGGCTAAAAAATGTACCATGCTAATGTGATGTTGTCTTTTCACTGGACATACTAGGGCTAAAAACTGTGCCATGCTATTGTAATGTCTTTTCACTGGATATACTAGGGCGTAAAACTGTGCCATGCTAATGTAATGTCTTTTCACTGGACATACTAGGGCTAAAAACTGTGCCATGCTAATGTAATGTCTTTTCACTGGACATACCAGGGCTAAAAACTGTGCCATGCTATTGTAATGTCTTTTCCACTGAACATTCTTGGGCCAAAAAGTGTGCCATGTTATTTAATGTTGTCTTTTCCACTGAACATTCTAGGGCAAAAACGTGTGACATGATATTGTAATGTCTTTTCACTGGATATACTAGGGCTAAAAACTGAACCATGCTATTGATATGTCTTTTCACTGGACATACTAGGGCTAAAAACTTTACCATGCTATTGTAATGTTGTCTTTTCACTTGACATACTAGGGCTAAAAACTGTACCATGCTATTGTAATGTTCTCTTTTCACTGGACATACTAGGGCTAAAAACTGTACCATGCTATTGTAATGTTGTCTTTTCACTGGACATACTAGGGCTAAAAACTGTGCCATGCTATTGTAATTTCTTTTCACTGGACATACCAGGGCTAAAAACTGTGCCATGCTATTGTAATGTTCTCTTTTCACTGGACATACTAGGGCTAAAAACTGTGCCATGCTATTGTAATGTCTTTTCCACTGAACATTCTAGGGCCAAAAAGTGTGTTATGTTATTGTAATGTTGTCTTTTCCACTAAACATTCTAGGGCAAAAACGTGTGCCATGCTATTGTAATGTTGTCTTTTCCACTGAACATTCTAGGGCCAAAACGTGTGCCATGCTATTGTAATGTCTTTTCCACTGAACATTCTAGGGCCAAAACGTGTGGCATGCTATTGTAATGTCTTTTCCACTGAACATTCTAGGGCCAAAACGTGTGGCATGCTATTGTAATGTCTTTTCCACTGAACATTCTAGGGCCAAAAAGTGTGCCATGCTATTGTAATGTCTTTTCCACTAAACATTCTAGGGCCAAAACGTGTGCCATGCTATTGTAATGTCATTTCCACTGAACATTCTAGGGCCAAAACGTGTGGCATGCTATTGTAATGTCTTTTCCACTGAACATTCTAGGGCCAAAACGTGTGCCATGCTATTGTAATATTGTCTTTTCCACTGAACATTCTAGGGCCAAAACGTGTGCCATGCTATTGTAAAGTTGTCTTTTCCACTGAACATTCTAGGGCCAAAACGTGTGCCATGCTATTGTAATGTCTTTTCCACTGAACATTCTAGGGCCAAAACGTGTGGCATGCTATTGTAATGTCTTTTCCACTGAACATTCTAGGGCCAAAAGTGTGCCATGCTATTGTAATGTCTTTTCCACTGAACATTCTAGGGCCAAAACGTGTGCCATGCTATTGTAATGTTGTCTTTTCCACTGAACATTCTAGGGCCAAAACGTGTGCCATGCTATTGTATGTTGTCTTTTCACTAGACATACTAGATCCAAAAACTGTAGCATGCTATTGTAATGTTGTCTTTTCACTGGACATACCAGTGCAAAAAATTGTGCCATGCTATCGTAATGTTGTCTTTTCACTGGATATACTAGGGCTAAAAACTGTGCCATGCTATTGTAATGTTGTGTTTTCCACTGACGTACTAGGGCCAAAAAGTGTGCCATGCTATTGTAATGTTGTGTTTTCCACTGGACGTACTAGGGCCAAAAAGTGTGCCATGCTATTGCAATGTTATATTTTCCACTGAACATTCTAGGGCCAAAAAGTGTGCCATGCTATTTTAATGTCTTTTCCACTAAACATACTAGGGCCAAAACGTGTGCCATGCTATTGTGATACTGTCTTTTCACTGGACATACTAGGGCTAAAAACTGTGCCATGCTATTTTAATGTCTTTTCACTGGACATACTAGATCCGAAAACTGTGCCATGCTATTGTAATGTTGTCTTTTCACTGGACATACTAGGGCCAAAAAGTGTACCATGCTATTGTATTAAAGTCTTTTCACTGGACATACTAGGGCTAAAAACTGTACCATGATATTGTAATGTCTTTTTACTGGACATACAAGTGCTAAAAACTGTACCATGCTATTGTAATGTTGTCTTTTCACTGGACATACTAGGGCTAAAAACTGTACCATGCTATTGTAATTTTGTCTTTTCACTGGACATACTAGGGCTAAAAACTGTGCCATGCTATTTTAATGTCTTTTCACTGGACAAACCAGGGCTAAAAACTGTGCCATGCTATTGTAATGTCTTTTAGCTGGACATACTAGGGCTAAAAACTGTGCCTCGCTAACGTAATGTCTTTTCACTTGACACTCTAGGGCTAAAAAATGTACCATGCTATTGTGATGTTGTCTTTTCACTGGACATACTAGGGCTAAAAACTGTGCCATGCTATTGTAATGTCTTTTCACTGGATATACTAGGGCGTAAAACTGTGCCATGCTAATGTAATGTCTTTTCACTGGACATACTAGGGCTAAAAACTGTGCCATGCTAATGTAATGTCTTTTCACTGGACATACCAGGGCTAAAAACTGTGCCATGCTATTGTAATGTCTTTTCCACTGAACATTCTTGGGCCAAAAAGTGTGCCATGTTATTGTAATGTTGTCTTTTACACTGAACATTCTAGGGCAAAAACGTGTGACATGATATTGTAATGTTGTCTTTTCACTGGACATACTAGGGCTAAAAACTGAACCATGCTATTGTTATGTCTTTTCACTGGACATACTAGGGCTAAAAACTTTACCATGCTATTGTAATGTTGTCTTTTCACTTGACATACTAGGGCTAAAAACTGTACCATGCTATTGTAATGTTGTCTTTTCACTGGACATACTAGGGCTAAAAACTGTGCCATGCTATTGTAATTTCTTTTCACTGGACATACTAGGGCTAAAAACTGTGCCATGCTATTGTAATGTCTTTTCACTGGATATACTAGGGCTAAAAACTGTGCCATGCTAATGTAATGTTTTTTCACTGGACATACTAGGGCTAAAAACTGTGCCATGCTAATGTAATGTCTTTTAACTGGACATACTAGGGCTAAAAACTGTGCCATTCTATTGTAATGTTGTCTTTTCCACTGAACATTCTAGGGCAAAAACGTGTGCTATGCTATTGTAATGTCTTTTCCACTGAACATTCTTGGGCCAAAAAGTGTGCCATGTTATTGTAATGTTGTCTTTTCCACAAAACATTCTAGGGCAAAAACGTGTGACATGCTATTGTAATGTTGTCTTTTCAACTGAACATTCTAGGGCCAAAACGTTTGGCATGCTATTGTAATGTGTTTTCCTCCGGACGTACTAGGCCCAAAAAGTGTGCCATGCTATTGTAATGTTATGTTTTCCACTGGACGTACTAGGGCCAAAAAGTGTGCCATGCTATTGCAATGTTGTATTTTCCTTTGAACATTCTAGGGCCAAAAAGTGTGCCATGCTATTTTAATGTTGTGTTTTCCACTGAACATTCTATGGCCAAAAAGTGTGCCATGCTATTGCAATGTTGTTTTTTCCACTGAACATTCTAGGGCCAAAAAGTGTGTTATGCTATTGTAATGTTGTGTTTTCCACTGACGTACTAGGGCCAAAAAGTGTGCCATGCTATTGTAATGTTGTGTTTTCCACTGGACGTACTAGGGCCAAAAAGTGTGCCATGCTATTGCAATGTTATATTTTCCACTGAACATTCTAGGGCCAAAAAGTGTGCCATGCTATTTTAATGTATTTTCCACTAAACATACTAGGGCCAAAACGTGTGCCATGCTATTGTGATGTTGTCTTTTCACTGGACATACTAGGGCTAAAAACTGTGCCATGCTATTGTAATGATTTTCACTGGACATACTAGATCCGAAAACTGTGCCATGCTATTGTAATGTTGTCTTTTCACTGGACATACTAGGGCCAAAAAGTGTACCATGCTATTGTATTAAAGTCTTTTCACTGGACATACTAGGGCTAAAAACTGTGCCATGCTATTTTAATGTCTTTTCACTGGACAAACCAGGGCTAAAAACTGTGCCATGCTATTGTAATGTCTTTTAGCTGGACATACTAGGGCTAAAAACTGTGCCATGCTAACGTAATGTCTTTTCACTTGACATACTAGGGCTAAAAAATGTACCATGCTATTGTGATGTTGTCTTTTCACTGGACATACTAGGGCTAAAAACTGTGCCATGCTAATGTAATGTCTTTTCACTGGACATACTAGGGCTAAAAACTGTGCCATGCTAATGTAATGTCTTTTCACTGGACATACCAGGGCTAAAAACTGTGCCATGCTATTGTAATGTCTTTTCCACTGAACATTCTTGGGCCAAAAAGTGTGCCATGTTATTGTAATGTTGTCTTTTCCACTGAACATTCTAGGGTAAAAACGTGTGACATGATATTGTAATGTTGTCTTTTCACTGGACATACTAGGGCTAAAAACTGAACCATGCTATTGTTATGTCTTTTCACTGGACATACTAGGGCTAAAAACTTTACCATGCTATTGTAATGTTGTCTTTTCACTTGACATACTAGGGCTAAAAACTGTACCATGCTATTGTAATGTTGTCTTTTCACTGGACATACTAGGGCTAAAAACTGTGCCATGCTATTGTAATTTCTTTTCACTGGACATACCAGGGCTAAAAACTGTGCCATGCTATTGTAATGTTCTCTTTTCACTGGACATACTAGGGCTAAAAACTGTGCCATGCTATTGTAATGTCTTTTCACTGGATATACTAGGGCTAAAAACTGTACCATGCTATTGTAATGTTGTCTTTTCACTGGACATACTAGGGCTAAAAACTGTGCCATGCTATTGTAATTTCTTTTCACTGGACATACCAGGGCTAAAAACTGTGCCATGCTAATGTAATGTTTTTTCACTGGACATACTAGGGCTAAAAACTGTGCCATGCTAATGTAATGTCTTTTAACTGGACATACTAGGGCTAAAAACTGTGCCATACTATTGTAATGTTGTCTTTTCCACTGAACATTCTAGGGCAAAAACGTGTGCTATGCTATTGTAATGTCTTTTCCACTGAACATTCTTGGGCCAAAAAGTGTGCCATGTTATTGTAATGTTGTCTTTTCCACAAAACATTCTAGGGCAAAAACGTGTGACATGCTATTGTAATGTTGTCTTTTCAACTGAACATTCTAGGGCCAAAACGTTTGGCATGCTATTGTAATGTGTTTTCCTCCGGACGTACTAGGCCCAAAAAGTGTGCCATGCTATTGTAATGTTATGTTTTCCACTGGACGTACTAGGGCCAAAAAGTGTGCCATGCTTTTGCAATGTTGTATTTTCCTTTGAACATTTTAGGGCCAAAAAGTGTGCCATGCTATTTTAATGTTGTGTTTTCCACTGAACATTCTATGGCCAAAAAGTGTGCCATGCTATTGCAATGTTGTTTTTTCCACTGAACATTCTAGGGCCAAAAAGTGTGTTATGCTATTGTAATGTTGTGTTTTCCACTGACGTACTAGGGCCAAAAAGTGTGCCATGCTATTGTTATGTTGTGTTTTCCACTGGACGTACTAGGGCCAAAAAGTGTGCCATGCTATTGCAATGTTATATTTTCCACTGAACATTCTAGGGCCAAAAAGTGTGCTATGCTATTTTAATGTCTTTTCCACTAAACATACTAGGGCCAAAACGTGTGCCATGCTATTGTGATACTGTCTTTTCACTGGACATACTAGGGCTAAAAACTGTGCCATGCTATTGTAATGTCTTTTCACTGGACATACTAGATCCGAAAACTGTGCCATGCTATTGTAATGTTGTCTTTTCACTGGACATACTGGGGCCAAAAAGTGTACCATGCTATTGTATTAAAGTCTTTTCACTGGACATACTAGGGCTAAAAACTGTACCATGATATTGTAATGTCTTTTTACTGGACATACAAGTGCTAAAAACTGTACCATGCTATTGTAATGTTGTCTTTTCACTGGACATACTAGGGCTAAAAACTGTACCATGCTATTGTAATTTTGTCTTTTCACTGGACATACTAGGGCTAAAAACTGTGCCATGCTATTTTAATGTCTTTTTACTGGACAAACCAGGGCCAAAAACTGTGCCATGCTATTGTAATGTCTTTTAGCTGGACATACTAGGGCTAAAAACTGTGCCATGCTAACGTAATGTCTTTTCACTTGACATACTAGGGCTAAAAAATGTACCATGCTATTGTGATGTTGTCTTTTCACTGGACATACTAGGGCTAAAAACTGTGCCATGCTATTGTAATGTCTTTTCACTGGATATACTAGGGCGTAAAACTGTGCCATGCTAATGTAATGTCTTTTCACTGGACATACTAGGGCTAAAAACTGTGCCATGCTAATGTAATGTCTTTTCACTGGACATACCAGGGCTAAAAACTGTGCCATGCTATTGTAATGTCTTTTCCACTGAACATTCTTGGGCCAAAAAGTGTGCCATGTTATTGTAATGTTGTCTTTTCCACTGAACATTCTAGGGCAAAAACGTGTGACATGATATTGTAATGTTGTCTTTTCACTGGACATACTAGGGCTAAAAACTGAACCATGCTATTGTTATGTCTTTTCACTGGACATACTAGGGCTAAAAACTTTACCATGCTATTGTAATGTTGTCTTTTCACTTGACATACTAGGGCTAAAAACTGTACCATGCTATTGTAATGTTGTCTTTTCACTGGACATACTAGGGCTAAAAACTGTGCCATGCTATTGTAATTTCTTTTCACTGGACATACTAGGGCTAAAAACTGTGCCATGCTATTGTAATGTCTTTTCACTGGATATACTAGGGCTAAAAACTGTGCCATGCTAATGTAATGTTTTTTCACTGGACATACTAGGGCTAAAAACTGTGCCATGCTAATGTAATGTCTTTTAACTGGACATACTAGGGCTAAAAACTGTGCCATTCTATTGTAATGTTGTCTTTTCCACTGAACATTCTAGGGCAAAAACGTGTGCCATGCTATTGCAATGTTGTATTTTCCACTGAAAATTCTAGGGCTAAAAAGTGTGTCATGCTATTGCAATGTTGTATTTTCCACTTATCATTCTAGGGCCAAAAAGTGTGTCATGCTATTGCAATGTTGCATTTTCCACTGAACATTCTAGGGCCAAAAAGTGTGTCATGCTATTGTAATGTCTTTTCACTGGACGTACTAGGGCCAAACAGTTTGCCATGCTATTGTAATGTTGTGTTTTCCACTGGACGTACTAGGGCCAAAATGTGTGCCATGCTATTGCAATGTTGTATTTTCCACTGAACATTCTAGGGCCATAAAGTGTGCCATGCTATTGTAATGTCTTTTCCACTAAACATACTAGGGCCTAAACGTGTGCCATGCTATTGTAATGTCTTTTCCACTGAATATTCTAGGACTAAAAAATGTGCCATGCTATTGTAATGTCTTTTCACTGGACATACTAGATCCAAAAACTGTGCCATGCTATTGTAATGTTGTCTTTTCACTGGACATACTAGGGCCAAAAAGTGTACCATGCTATTGTATTAAAGTCTTTTCACTGGACATACTAGGGCTAAAAACTGTGCCATGCTATTGTAATGTTCTCTTTTCACTGGACATACTAGGGCTAAAAACTGTACCATGCTTTTGTGATGTTGTCTTTTCACTGGACATACAAGGGCTAAAAACTGTGCCATGCTATTGTAATGTCTTTTCACTGGACATATCAGGGCTAAAAACTGTGCCATGCTATTGTATTGTCTTTTCCACTTAACATTCTTGGGCCAAAACGTTTGCCATGTTATTGTAATGTTGTCTTTTCCACTAAACGATCTAGGGCAAAAACGTGTGACATTCTATTGTAATGTTGTCTTTTCACTGGACATACTAGGGATCAAAACTGTACCATGCTATTGTAATGTCTTTTAACTGTACATACAAGGGCTAAAAACTGTACCATGCTATTGTAATGTTCTCTTTTCACTGGACATACTAGGGCTAAAAACTGTACCATGCTAATGTAATGTCTTTTCACTGGACATACTAGGGCTAAAAACTGTGCCATACTATTGTAATGTTGTCTTTTCCACTGAACATTCTAAGGCCAAAACGTGTGTCATGCTATTGTAATGTCTTTTCCACTGAACATTCTTGGGCCAAAAAGTGTGCCATGTTATTGTAATGTTTTCTTTTCGACTAAAGATTCTAGGGCAAAAACGTGTGACATGCTATTGTTATGTTGTTGTTTCAACTGAACATTCTAAGGCCAAAACGTGTGCCATGCTATTGTAATGTCTTTTCCACTGAATGGTCTAGGGACAAAACGTGTGGCATGCTATTGTAATGTCTTTTCCACTGAACATTCTAGGGCCAAAACGTGTGGCATGCTATTGTAATGTCTTTTCCACTGAACATTCTAGGGCCAAAATTTGTGCCATGCTATTGTAATGTCTTTTCCACTGAACATTATAGGGCCAAAACGTATGCCATGCTATTATATTTTTGTCTTTTCCACTGATTATTCTAGGGCCAAAACGTGTGCCATGCTATTGTAATGTTGTCTTTTCCACTGAACATTCTAGGGCCAAAAAGTGTGCCATGCTATTGTAATGTCATTTCCACTGAACATTCTAGGGCCAAAAAGTGTGCCATACTATTGTAATGTTGTCTTTTCCACTAAACATATAAGGCCAAAACGTGTGCCATGCTATTGTATGTTGTCTTTTCACTGGACATACTAGATCGAAAAACTGTGCCATGCTATTGTAATGTTGTCTTTTCACTGGACATACCAGGGCTAAAAACTGTGCCATGCTATTGTAATGTTGTCTTTTAACTGGACATACTAGGGCTGAAAACTGTGCCATGCTATTGTAATGTTGTCTTTTCACTTGACATACCAGGGCCAAAAAGTGTGTCATGCTATTGCAATGTTTTAATTTCCACTGAACATACTAGGGCCAAAAAGTGTGCCATACTATTGCAATGTTTTATTTTCCACTGAACATTCTAGGGCCAAAAAGTGTGTCATGCTATTGCAATGTTGTATTTTCCACTGAACATTCTAGGGCCAAAAAGTGTGTCATGCTATTTTAATGTTGTATTTTTCACTGAACATTCTAGGGCCAAAAAGTGTGTCATGCTATTGTAATGTCTTTTCACTGGACATACTAGGGCCAAAAAGTGTGCCATGCCATTGGAATGTCTTTTCCACTGAACATTCTAGAGCCAAAATTGTGCCATGCTATTGCAATGTTGTGTTTTCGACTGAACATTCTAGGGCCAAAAAGTGTCCCATGCTATTGCAATGTTGTATTTTCCACTGAACATTTTTGGGCCAAAAAGTGTGCCATGCTATTTTTATGTGTTTTCCTCCGGACGTACTAGGGCCAAAAAGTGTGCCATGCTAATGTAATGTTGTCTTTTTACTGGACATACCAGGGCCAAAAAGTATACCATGCTATTGTAATGTGTTTTCCACTGAACATACTAGGGCCAAAAAGAGTGCCATGCTATTGCAATGTTGTATTTTCCACTGAAAATTCTAGGGCTAAAAAGTGTGTCATGCTATTGCAATGTTGTATTTTCCACTTAACATTCTAGGGCCAAAAAGTGTGTCATGCTATTGCAATGTTGCATTTTCCAGTGAACATTCTAGGGCCAAAAAGTGTGTCATGCTATTGTAATGTCTTTTCACTGGACGTACTAGGGCCAAACAGTGTGCCATGCTATTGTAATGTTGTGTTTTTCACTGGACGTACTAGGGCCAAAAAGTGTGCCATGCTATTGCAATGTTGTCTTTTCACTGGACATACTAGGGCCAAAAAGTGTACCATGCTATTGTATTAAAGTCTTTTCACTGGACATACTAGGGCTAAAAACTGTGCCTTGCTATTGTAATGTCTTTTTTACTGGACATAATAGGGCTAAAAACATTACCATGCTATTGTAATGTTGTCTTTCACTGGACATACTAGTGCTAAAAACTGTACCATGCTATTGTAATGTTGTCTTTTCACTCGACATACTAGGGCTAAAAACTGTACCATGCTATTGTAATTTTGTCTTTTCACTGGACATACTAGGGCTAAAAACTTTGCCATGCTATTTTAATGTCTTTTTACTGGACATACCAGGGCTAAAAACTGTGCCATGCTGTTGTAATGTCTTTTAGCTGGACATACTAGGGCTAAAAACTGTGCCATGCTAACGTAATGTCTTTTCACTGGACATACTAGGGCTAAAAACTGTGCCATGCTAATGTAATGTCTTTTCACTGGACATACTAGGGCTAAAAACTGTGCCATGCTATTGTATGTTGTCTTTTCACTAGACATACTAGGGCTAAAAACTGTGCCATGCTATTGTATGTTGTCTTTTCACTGGACATACTAGGGCTAAAAACTGTGCCATGCTATTGTATGTTGTCTTTTCACTAGACATACTAGGGTTTAAATCTGTGGCATGCTATTGTAATGTCTTTTCACTGGACATACTAGGGCTAAAAACTGTACCATGCTAATGTAATGTCTTTTAACTGGACATACTAGGGCTTAAAACTGTACCATGCTAATGTATACTGTCTTTTCACTGGACATACTAGGACTAAAAACTGTGCCATGCTATTGTAATGTCTTTTCACTGGACATACTAGGGCTTAAAACTATGCCATGCTAATGTAATGTCTTTTCACTGGACATACTAGGGCTAAAAATTGTGCCATGCTAATGTAATGTCTTTTCACTGGACATACTAGTGCTAAAAACTGTGCCATGCTATTGTATTTTGTCTTTTGACTAGACATACTAGGGCTAAAAACTGTGCCATGCTATTGTATAATGTCTTTTCACTGGACATACTAGGGCCAAAAACTGTAACATGCTATTGTAATGTTGTCTTTTCACTGGACATACCAGGGCCAAAAAGTATACCATGCTATTGTAATGTTGTCTTTTCACTGGACATACTAGGGCCAAAAAGTGCCCATGCTATTGTAATGTTGTCTTTACACTGGACATACAAAGGACAAAAAGTATACCATCCTTTTGTAATGTTGTCTTTTCACCGGACATACTAGGGCTAAAAACTTTGCCATTCTTATGTATGTTGTCTTTTCACTGGACTTACTAGGGCTGAAAAATGTGCCATGCTATTGTAATGTTGTTTTTTCACTGGACATACCAGGGCCAAAAAGTATACTATGCTATTGTAATGTTGTCTTTTCACTGGACATACTAGGGCCAAAAAATGTGCCATGCTATTGTAATGTCTTTTCACTGGACATACTAGGGCTAAAAACTGTACCATGCTATTGTAATGTTGTCTTTTCAGTGGACATACTAGGGCCAAAAAGTGTGCCATGCTATTGTAATGTTGTCATTTCACTGGACATACTAGGGCTAAAAACTGTGCCATGCTATTGTAATGTCTTTTCACTGGACATACTTGGGTTAAAACGTGTGCCATGCTATTGTAATGTCTTTTCCACTGAACATTCTAGGGCCAAAAAGTGTGCCATGTTATTGTAATGTTGTCTTTTCCACTAAACATTCTAGGGCAAAAACGTGTGCCATGCTATTGTAATGTTGTCTTTTCCAATGAACATTCTAGGGCCAAAACGTGTGCCATGCTATTGTAATGTCTTTTCCACTGAACATTCTAGGGCCAAAACGTGTGGCATGCTATTGTAATGTCTTTTCCACTGGACATTCTAGGGCCAAAAAGTGTGCCATGCTATTGTAATGTCTTTTCCACTAAACATTCTAGGGCCAAAACGTGTGCCATGCTATTGTAATGTTGTCTTTTCCACTGAACATTCTAGGGCCAAAACGTGTGCCATGCTATTGTAATGTTGTCTTTTCCACTGAACATTCTAGGGCCAAAAAGTGTGCCATGCTATTGTAATGTCTTTTCCACTGAACATTCTAGGGCCAAAAAGTGTGCCATGCTATTGTAATGTTGTCTTTTCCACTAAACATACTAGGCCAAAACGTGTGCCATGCTATTGTATGTTGTCTTTTCACTGGACATACTAGATCCAAAAACTGTGCCACGCTATTGTAATGTTGTCTTTTCACTGGACATACCAGGGCTAAAATCTGTGCCATGCTATTGTAATGTGTTCTTTTCACTGGACATACTAGGGCTAAAAAATTTGCCATGCTATTGTAATGTTGTCTTTTTACTGGACATACCAGGGCCAAAAAGTATACCATGCTATTGTAATGTGTTTTCCATTGAACATACTGGGGCCAAAAAGTGTGCCATGCTTTTGCAATGTTGTATTTTCCACTTAACATTCTAGGGCCAAAAAGTGTGTCATGCTATTGCAATGTTGTATTTTCCACTGAACATTATAGGGCCAAAAAGTGTGTCATGCTATTGCAATGTTGTATTTTCCACTGAACATTCTAGTGCCAAAAAGTGTGTCATGCTATTGTAATGTCTTTTCACTAGACATACTAGCGCCAAAAAGAGTGCCATGCTATTGTAATGTCTTTTCCACTGATAATTCTAGGGCCAAAAAGTGTGTCATGCTATAGCAATGTTGTTTTTTCAACTGAACATTCTAGGGCCAAAATGTGTGCCATGCTATTTCAATGTTGTATTTTCCACTGAACATTCTTGGGCCAAAAAGTGTGCCATGCTATTGTAATGTCTTTTCACTGGACATACTAGGGCTAAAAACTGTGCCATGCTATTGTTATGTCTTTTCACTGGACATAATAGGGCTAAAAACATTACCATGCTATTGTAATGTTGTCTTTTCACTGGACATACTAGTGCTAAAAACTGTACCATGCTATTGTAATGTTGTCTTTTCACTCGAATTACTAGGGCTAAAAACTGTACCATGCTATTGTAATTTTGTCTTTTCACTGGACATACTAGGGCTAAAAACTGTATCATGCTATTGTAATGTTGTCTTTTCACTGGACATACTAGGGCTAAAAACTGTGCCATGCTATTGTAATGTCTTTTCACTGGACATACCAGGGCTAAAAACTGTGCCATGCTATTGTAATGTCTTTTAGCTGGACATACTAGGGCTAAAAACTGTTCCATGCTAACGTAATGTCTTTTCAATGGACATACTCGGGCTAAAAACTGTGCCATTTTAATGTAATGTCTTTTCACTGGACATACTAGGGCTAAAAACTGTGCCATGCTATTGTATGTTGTCTTTTCACTAGACATACTAGGGCTAAAAACTGTGCCATGCTATTGTATGTTGTCTTTTCACTGGACATACTAGGGCTAAAAACTGTGCCATGCTATTGTATGTTTTCTTTTCACTAGACATACTAGGGCCAAAATCTGTGCCATGCTATTGTAATGTCTTTTCACTGGACATACTAGAGCTAAAAACTGTACCATGCTAATGTATATTGTCTTTTCACTGGACATACTAGGGCTAAAAACTGTGCCATGCTATTGTAATGTCTTTTCATGGACAAACTAGGGCTTAAAACTGTGCCATGCTAATGTAATGTCTTTTCACTGGACATACTAGGGCTAAAAACTGTGCCATGCTAATGTAATGTCTTTTCACTGGACATACTAGTGCTAAAAACTGTGCCATGCTATTGTATGTTGTCTTTTCACTGGACATACTAGGGCTAAAAACTGTGCCATGCTATTGTATGTTTTCTTTTCACTAGACATACTAGGGCCAAAATCTGTGCCATGCTATTGTAATGTCTTTTCACTGGACATACTAGAGCTAAAAACTGTACCATGCTAATGTATATTGTCTTTTCACTGGACATACTAGGGCTAAAAACTGTGCCATGCTATTGTAATGTCTTTTCATGGACATACTAGGGCTTAAAACTGTGCCATGCTAATGTAATGTCTTTTCACTGGACATACTAGGGCTAAAAACTGTGCCATGCTAATGTAATGTCTTTTCACTGGACATACTAGTGCTAAAAACTGTGCCATGCTATTGTATGTTGTCTTTTGACTAGACATTCTAGAGCTAAAAACTGTGCCATGCTATTGTATGTTGTCTTTTCACTGGACATACTAGGGCCAAAAACTGTGCCATGCTATTGTAATGTTGTCTTTTCACTGGACATACCAGGGCCAAAAAGTATACCATGCTATTGTAATGTTGTCTTTTCACTGGACATACTAGGGCCAAAAAGTGCCCATGCTATTGTAATGTTGTCTTTTCACTGGACATACAAAGGCCAAAAAGTATACCATCCTATTGTAATGTTGTCTTTTCACCGGACATACTAAGGCTTAAAACTGTGCCATTCTTATGTATGTTGTCTTTTCACTGGACTTACTAGGGATGAAAAATGTGCCATGCTATTGTAATGTTGTCTTTTCACTGGACATACCAGGGCCAAAAAGTATACCATGCTATTGTAATGTTTCTTTTCCACTAAACATACTAGGCCAAAACGTGTTCCATGCTATTGTATGTTGTCTTTTCACTGGACATACTAGATCCAAAAACTGTGCCACGCTATTGTAATGTTGTCTTTTCACTGGACATACCTGGGCTAAAATCTGTGCCATGCTATTGTAATGTGTTCTTTTCACTGGACATACCAGGGCCAAAAAGTATACCATGCTATTGTAATGTTGTCTTTTCACTGGACATACTAGGGCCAAAAAGTGCCCATGCTATTGTAATGTTGTCTTTTCACTGGACATACAAAGGCCAAAAAGTATACCATTCTATTGTAATGTTGTCTTTTCAACGGACATACTAGGGCTAAAAACTGTGCCATTCTTATGTATGTTGTCTTTTCACTGGACTTACTAGGGATGAAAAATGTGCCATGCTATTGTAATGTTGTCTTTTCACTGGACATACTAGGGCTAAAAACTGTGCCATGCTATTGTAATGTTGTCTTTTCACTGGACATACCAGGGCCAATAAGTATACCATGCTATTGTAATTTTCCACTGGACATACTAGGGCCAAAAAGTGTGCCATGCTATTGTAATGTTGTGTTTTCACTGGACATACTAGGGCCAAAAAGTATGCCATGCTATTGTAATGTTGTGTTTTCACTGGACATACTAGGGCAAAAAAGTGTGCCATGCTATTGTAATGTTGTCTTTTCACAGGACATACTAGGGCCAAAAAGTGTGCCATGCTATTGTAATGTTGTCTTTTCACTGGACATACTAGGGCCAAAAAGTGTGCCATGCTATTGTAATGTTGTCTTTTCACTGGACATACCAGGGCCAAAAAGTATACCATGTTATTGTAATGTTGTGTTTTCCACTGGACATACTAGGGCCAAAAATTGTGCCATGCTATTGTAATGTGTTCTTTTCACTGGACATACCAGGGCCAAAAAGTATACCATGCTATTGTAATGTTGTCTTTTCACTGGACATACTAGGGCCAAAAAGTGCCCATGCTATTGTAATGTTGTCTTTTCACTGGACATACAAAGGCCAAAAAGTATACCATTCTATTGTAATGTTGTCTTTTCAACGGACATACTAGGGCTAAAAACTGTGCCATTCTTATGTATGTTGTCTTTTCACTGGACTTACTAGGGATGAAAAATGTGCCATGCTATTGTAATGTTGTCTTTTCACTGGACATACTAGGGCTAAAAACTGTGCCATGCTATTGTAATGTTGTCTTTTCACTGGACATACCAGGGCCAATAAGTATACCATGCTATTGTAATTTTCCACTGGACATACTAGGGCCAAAAAGTGTGCCATGCTATTGTATTGTTGTGTTTTCACTGGACATACTAGGGCCAAAAAGTATGCCATGCTATTGTAATGTTGTGTTTTCACTGGACATACTAGGGCAAAAAAGTGTGCCATGCTATTGTAATGTTGTCTTTTCACAGGACATACTAGGGCCAAAAAGTGTGCCATGCTATTGTAATGTTGTCTTTTCACTGGACATACTAGGGCCAAAAAGTGTGCCATGCTATTGTAATGTTGTCTTTTCACTGGACATACCAGGGCCAAAAAGTATACCATGTTATTGTAATGTTGTGTTTTCCACTGGACATACTAGGGCCAAAAATTGTGCCATGCTATTGTAATGTTGTCTTTTCACTGGACATACTAGGGCCAAAAAGTGTGCCATGCTATTGTAATGTCTTGTTTTCCACTTGACGTACTTGTGCCAAAAAGTGTGCCATGCTATTGTAATGTTGTCTTTAGATCGAAGGCCTTTGTCAGGTCAATAAACGCAATGTACAAAGGCATCCTTTGTTCTCTGCACTTTTGCTGGAGTTGGCGGATGGAGAAAATCATGTTTATCGTGGATCTCCCTGAGCGAAAGCCGCATTGTGATTCTGGATAGACCCGATCAGCGAGTTTTTGTAGCCTGGGAAGTATCACTCGAGCAAAGACTTTGCCTACAATACTTAGGAGGGAGATTCCCCTATAATTGTTGCAGTCGCTTCTTTTACCTTTGTTCTTATGCAGTGTAACGATTTTAGCATCTCGCAGGTCTTGTGGCACAGCACCTTCTTGCCAACATTTGCAAAGCAGTTCGTGTAGAGGTTTGATCAGAGTAGTTTTGCATTGTTTTAGAAGATCTGGGGGGATACCATCGCATCCGGGTGCTTTGCCGGTCGCAATGTTGTCTATGGCTTTGTTGAGCTCTGAAAGGGTGGGTGTTTCATCTAGCTCGTTCATTGTGGGTAATTGTCTGATGGCCTTAAGGGCTGAGACAGAGACTGAGCTTGTTGTGGCGTAGAGCTCAGAGTAATGTTCAACCCATCCGTGCATTTGTTGGCACTTGTCTGTGATAATTTTCCCAGTGGTTGATTTAATAGGTGCTGTCTTGTTTTATGAGGGTCCGAGAGCCTTTTTGATTCCTTCGTACATCCCTCTTATGTTGCCCATTTGGGCTGCGAGCTTAATATTCTCACTGAGCTCTACCCAGTATTCATTGGCACAGTTCCTTGCTGTCCTCTGTGCATTGGCTCTAGCTTCATTTAGATTTAACAGGTTGTGTTGGGTAGGTTTTGCCTTGTAAGTAGTGAGTGCATCTCTCTTTGCTCTGATGACAGGTGCTAAAATAGCTGCTTTAGAGTCAAACCAATCATTTTGTTTTGTAATTTTTCTTCCAAAGATTTCCAGGGAAGTCTTTTATATGGTGGACTTGAGGTGTTCCCATTTTTCTTTTTTCTGTATTTCCAGAGATATTTTTATACTCGCGTTCAAAAGATTCCGCAAACTGTATATGGAGATCAGGGTGGCACATCTTGCTTATATCCGATTGGGGTCTTCCAATCTGCTTGGTATGGTGGATTTTTTTAGGGAGAAGGTTGATCTTACAACATTCCAAGGAGTGATCTGTGTCACAGTCTGCACTGTGAAAGGACCTGGTAAGCTTGACAAATTTTAAACACTTTTGTCTTACCAAGATTAGGTCTAGTTGGTGCCAGTGTTTGGAGCGAGGATGCCGCCAAGATACTCTGTGCTGTGGTTTGGTCTTGAAATAGGTATTAGTGACACAGAGGGAGTGTAGTGAGCAAACCTCGAGGAGCCTTTGTCCATTTTCATTTACATTTCCGACACTAAAACACCCAATACAGCTGTCCCATGCAGAGTTGTCAGATCCAACGCGTGCATTGATGTCGCCGAGGATGATAACCTGTTCCGTAGTTGGGATCTCGCTAAGAGCAGACGAAAGGTTGTCATAAAACATATCTTTGGCCTCTGGTGTGGAACTCAGAGTAGGAGCGTAGGCACTTATCAAAGTCACTTGTCCAATAGATGTTTTAAGGCGTAGTGATTGGAGTCTTTCTGAACCATTGCACTTCAGCTCTACTGTGTTCAGCAGTGTGTTCTTAACTGCAAAACCAACGCCATGTTCCCTTACTTCACTTTCGGCTTTGCCTTGCCAGAAGAAGGAGTAGTCTTTTTCTTTGATTGAACCAGAGTCAGCTAAACAAGTTTCCTGAAGGGCGGCAATGTCTACTTTGAGCCTGGACAATTCATCGTTTATTAGTGCAGATTTTCTGACATCTTCTATGTCTGGTAGGTTTTCATTCCAGTTTGTAGAGTACGCACATTCCATGTGCCCAGTTTAAGAGTGGAGCTTCTCTTTTTTTCTTCATGTCGACTGGTACATTGGCTTTGTGCCTGCTTTTCAGATTTTGTTCTATCATCGTGTACCCAACGAGGAAGACAGGCATGACGGAACAGCACCTTATTGGCTGGGGGCTGCCCAGTTTGAGGCGGGCGGTAGCTGTAGGATTCCTCCCACCGACGAAAGTGGCCCCTGGCGCCCTGCTCTACCACAATTGAACATTTGAGCTTATAACCGGTGCCACTTCCCGTGTTTGGCCGACGCCAAAGGCAAAGCTGGAGTGTCATCTCCAGTTTTAGGGGTTAGGGCTTTGAATAAGTGAGATGAAAGCCTGGGCATTGTTTATGGTCGGAACGATGTCGCCCACACAGCAGTTCCCCCCTCTCCGCGCAGCTGATGTGACCAAAGGAACGGAATATCCAATACATTTTGGGATCAGTAGCGCCGCAGGATCTGCCAGGCTGTAGCACGGTGTGCCACAGTCTGCATAAGGGTCACCAGCTCCTGATTTTTCCTCAGGGTTGTCTCCCGAAGCCTTTCCCGTGTTTGGGTATAGCCGCAGGGCAGCGGAGGTTTGGATTCAGAGTTTTCCTTCTCCTAGATGGGAACTCATCAAGGCTAACGAGTCCCTCATGCTCGAAGCTACTGGTTTAGGCGCCAGTTGCTCGCCTTTGCCCCTTCTCCTGTCTGTGGTAACGGTTCACCAGGCTCAGTAACTGAGCCACACGTGAAGGCCAGGAGTTGGACTGGTTGTCAGAGGCTATTTGAGACGCATGCCATTGGAAGCACTTTATAGGTAATGATGGGCTTAAGACCATTACCACTTCCGGCGTTAACAACCTTGCGGAACCTATATATTATATACATATATACATACATACATATTTAGTCTAACGAGCCCATTGTGACGTAATGGATTTTTTTTCCTTTGACGTAATATGTAGTTAATTCTTTAAATGAAATACTAAAATAACTCACTCAGTGCACTAATGTCTATGAACCCTCGACAACCTGCTCGAATTGATGACATTTTTTAGTCTACCTAGGCCATTGTGACGTAATGGAATTGTTTTCCTTTGGCGTAATATGTAGTTAATTCTTTAAATGATATGCTAAAATAACTCGGTGCACCAATGTCTATGAACCCTCGAGAGCCTGCTCGTATTGATAAAGACATTTTAGTCTCACGTGGCAGTGTGACGTAGTGGATTTTTTCCTTTGACGTCATTGTGACGATACGTAAACGCTTGCATATAAAAGTTTCATTTGTGCTTAATCGCTTGAGAGAAAAGTTAGATCCAATTGATATAATAAACTCACACCCAAATAATAGTTACAACATGTAACGTCTCGACTTATTAAATTAGAGACTAAGTATGGTGAGAACGGTAGGAGGCGGAAAGCCAGTCCGAAATCCCCCCCCCCCAGGTCACACCGCCCTTGGTATGGGCTGAGTCACCGGATCGCGTGATATGGAAGGGACAAAAACTTTCCACTATGACTCATACCAGGAGGGCGGGTTAAGGGTCAGTAGGTAAACATTCCTCGACCGGTCCTGCGTTGGACTGCGGTCGTTATGCTACACATACACACACACACACACATACACAAAAACAGGTGTGGGCACACATCGGTTTGTGGCGGCGGTAATTTTAGAAATTTAGTAATTTTAATCCCATTGGATCAAGCACGAATATTATTTTAAAATTCAAAATCCCCAAATCCATTGGCCCGGCACCTCTGGCTATGCTAATGAGTTCGAGTCCCAATCTATATAAGAGGGGACGCGGGCTCCAACCCACGCTCACACCCGCCAGACAGATTTCTATATTTAAAAGGCGAGGCTGGAACTTAGTTTCTCTTATAAAGCCGCCTATAATTTGAACAACCGTGCATGGTTGTTACTGGTGGTGCAATATCACGCACACTAGACTTACAGTCTTTTCACCACTAGATCTGCACTGCCTACACCTGTTAGATCATCAGATTCGACTGGATCAGCAGCGTCACCATACCTGAGCCTACAACTTCTTAACTCCCCCCTCTGTCAGCGAGAAGGAATCTCAGTAGTGCCCACTACAAATGGCCCTAAAGCCCAGTGCCCATTATCAATTGCCTACGGTCCAGTGCCCAGATACTTGCCCAGTGTTCAGCGCCTACTGCCCAGCTTAAACTGCCCAGTCCAGGCTCCAGCTGTCCACTGCCAAATATCCACTGCCCACTACCTACGGTCTGGAGAATACCCTTACCACCTTTCGCTACAGACATACTCCTTTTCGACTCAAGCCTCATCCCTCTACAAGAAGATTCAGCTCCTAGTCCTTCCTGGCATCTAACAGACAAGCCCAGCGGCCTGTGACAGGTGGTGAAATGTGACGTGTGTTTGGCGCGTTTTATGTCTAGGGGATGATTATTTTTAAAGCTATCACACACCAACCTATCAGCATATGAATCGGGAGCAGACACGCAACGAGACAAAGCAATGAGAGATAGATACAAAAGTTAAAATAAAGAATATTTATTTACATAAATATACATATAAGGATAAAAAGGGGGAGAGTTTGCATCTATCTCTAGTATATTCTATGTTTAATCATCACTCTTGCACCTAATAAGAGAGTATGTCACTTTGTCCTCTGACTTAGCTGGTTTTCCTGTTGATGTCGCAGCTGGCTGTGTCCTGGCTTGAGGTTCTGCAGCTGGAGGTGGCGCTCTAGCGGATAGAGGGACGCCGGTGATATAGTTCTTGTGGAGTCTCAATCCCAAGCTCTAATATCTATAGTGGGCACAGTAGGGCGGGTGGCCGGCTACCGTGGGCAGAAAGTTACTGCGGGCAGAGCTGATCTGCCGTGGGCAGCGTAGTTGACAGGATATGTCCAGTGAGTTGCAGAGGGTTGGCGTAGCTATGACGTCTCACACAGATCTGAATCTATAGGGACGTCGCACCTAATAGCTTGACAGGTGGGCAGTCGAATAGGCGGGCAATACCGATAGCGCCAAGTGGTAGAGTTGAGTAGATCTCAGTAGGCAAGTGCAGTGCTGAATAGCACTAAGCACATAGGCAGTAGTTGAGTGGCGTCGAGTAGACACTGAACAGCAAATAGCAAATGAATAGGCAGACACCTGAGGGAGGCTGCGGATAAATAAAGACAAGTTAGGACATGTCTCTCATGCATCTTATCGATGCCCTCGACTGAGGTGCATTCGTCAGATTGGTGAAATTGCTTTAGAGCACAATGAGGAGATGATGACAAATGGGATTTGGGAAAATAGATGGCAGATAGTAGCAATATAGAAATGTACATAAAAGGGGAAATAATAATATAAAAATGTACATAGAAAGGGGAAATAATAATCTCAAATAAACAACACAGGTGGATAGAGAAAGAAGGGGGGGATGGGCGGTGGTCAGCGACCCAGATGGTTTGTTTACATACGACCGTGGGTCGAGAACAATGAAGCGTGCTTGAATGGAGAGGGTGTCCCTTCAAGCGGCGCAACTCTCATTAGAGTAAAATGAGTACAGGGGAGACAATTCACTACAGGGGAGATAACTCGTATCTCTTTTCTAGACGCAGTATTAGTGCGCTAGTAAAATTATCACGGTTGTCAGCCGAGATAAAGGAAATAGACTAAGATGTACAAATATATACATGGTTGCATCAACGATCAATTGAGCAACGTAGCATTAATAGATTAATGCAATACATAAATAAATACATAGGACATGTTTATGTTTTCTACTTACGCCAGTGAGAAATACACAATGCACCAATTAAATATAAATGAACTAGGCAAAATACACACGATAAAATCCAATGGAAATATACACAGAGTAATTAAGATGGAACTTGTTATTAAGTTCGGCTTACCACCAGGTATTCCTCTAGGAGTAAGAATAAATGATATAGTCCAGACTCGATAGCTCAGCTCGAATGAGAATGAAAGAGAGTCTGACTCGATTTAATTTACCTTATATACAAAGGCCTGGAAAATGTGGGCGGAGACAGGAAATGTCCTAGGCTTAAGATTTATCTTACACGTGGGTGGATTCCGACAAGAGATGGGATTCGCACATTGGGAGGTCAATGGGCGTGTTTGTCCTCGTGGTCTCCTAGATCAAAGAAAGGCATAGGAGAAAAGGGGGGGGGGGAGTGACTTGCATTCCACACAAGGTGGTGTCCACTGCGGCTGTCAGACATCCTGCCGATAAGATCAAAGAGTCTGCGCGTATCTTTGCCCCGGTCAAGGGAAGATAAATCGAAAGACGTGGCCTAGCTATCTCCAATGTGGTCAACTAAGTCTAGCCTGGAGCGGAAAAGGTGTGGCGGGTGAATGATTTAGGGGTAAGATGGACAAATAATTAAAATAAAATAAATAAATAATGAAAAATAATAATTAATGCTGTGATAATTTAGAGTGACTCTGACAGCGAGTTTTTGACTTGTCACACGGCCAACCGACCAGCAAAGAAAGTTAAGAACGCAAATATAGAAACACTCATCCACTCCTTCATACGCAATCAATGATGAAATTAATCCACCTGAGTCATTGTTGAATCACTACCCAAGTTAGTAGTGATATTGTTGTTGTTCAATAAATTTGTATTTTTTTTATTCCACCTATAGTCAGTTCATTTGTTCTAATTGTTGCTCGTAGTGTGTCTGTTCAATATTTACTTATGTGAGCGGGGAAACTCAAAATTACTTCCCCTAGAGTAACGAACCAAAAATTATTTTAAAAATATTAAAACCTCGCCACAGTCATATGGAAAAAGTTCTTTAAAATGAATTGCTAAAACAACTCGGTATAGTAATGTTTATTAAACCTCGTAATCTGACTCGTATTTTAAAAAGACATAATAGTTAGATTTAGATCTAATCTAGATTATTTACACTAGCTCTATTTTTTTTTTTTATACTAGATCTAAATTTTTTAAACTAGATTTAGATTTATATTCTAATTAAAATCACCGTAGATTCTAGATCTAGAATTTCTAGGTCTAGTTTAGAATCTTTGTTGTTTTACATATTTCGGATGTTCCTTTAGAGTTGAAGATGTTTATTTCCTAGTCAAAACCTCCCGCAGGACGACAAGGGATGGGAGCGGGCAGGGTTTGAACCTAGCGGACCATCGATAAATCCAAACGACAGTCCTGCGCGCAAACCGCACGACCAGGCAGCCATAATTAAACTACATCAAGGTCTATAATTTCTTGTTCTAGACTTAAAGTGTAGTTTTTTTTTTATTTCCAAATGTCTAGATCAATGTTGCAATGTTATAAAATACTAAAACTAATCAATATTGCATTCAGATTCAGTCTATTAATAGATTATCGAGGCTTTTTTTTACATAAATCTTATCTAAATTACATCTTCATTATTCCAAATTTATATTTTAGATCTAGATCTAGATCTAGTAGATATAGATCTTAAGAGTACTAAATCAGAAGTTTAATCTAGGTAGATCTACATCCTCCTTCTAGTTCCATTTAAATGAAAATGCCAATAGCTCTGTTGGTTAACTGTGCTGGGACATCAAGCAGACGTTGCTGAAGAACAAGCTCGATGCCTTTTTTTTTTTTCAATTACAAATCAATACCAAAAGATGATCTAAAATCGCTCGATTAACATATAGTACATATCCGGTAGTTGTCATGCCGTAATGTGTAATATATCTCTTTATCAATAATAGGCTATTAGTTTGTTTTTAAGTTAACAGCAATGCCTGGTCGTGCAATAAGTGCATGGACTGATTCTCACGACGGTGCCGGTTTCATACCCTGTTCGATTTGGATATGTAAGTAAATTATCTTGAACTTTGAAGGAACATCCAAAACATGTCATTCATTTTACAGAAAAAAAAATATTTTTACAACGCCGTTACTTTGAAAATCAAAACAAAATCACGTCTTGAATATTCCTTGCAAATAGGCGGATCCGACAGGATTCCGACTCCGACGGGGGCCGCCTCTGAGTTTGTGTGACAACACAAACTCTCTTTGTAATCTTGCTTTTTTTAAACAAAGAATTATTAAACCAAGTACTTTTGTTCTAGACAGAATCAATGAAGCACAGAGCTGGACAAAGAAAAACTCAATCTGAGCTCCATGGTCAGGGTGGCTGCCTAGTTAGTAGGGCCCACGGTATGCCGGACAGTCGTTAGGGTGGTTCCGAATTTTAACCTTGTTCTATCTCCAACCGTCCTGAGAAGTCTGAAGGAGCGTAACAAATTTACTGTTTTATACTTTCTTGGCTATTTTTAGTTCTATGGGAGATTTAACATACTATTTGGTACTATATAAACTCATGGTAGCTTCTCGTAACTAACGCTTAAATAAACATTTTTTACACACCTTATGAGACCTTGACGCGTACATAGCTGGACACTAAGCATACATTCTTTAAAAACGTAATTTCTTGTTTCTAAAAGCTTAGCATGACATCAAAAAGATAAATGAAAATATCAATAATATAACTCAACTACTTTTGAAATAGGTTAGAAGGTTTTTCAAATGGCTTCGATAATTACTTTTTAGATATAAAGTAGTCAAATGAATATGTTACTACAAACTACAAAGAGTGTTTGTTCTAGTTATTTACTGCACAGGATACAACTTATTGTTCCCTATCCAGAATAAACACCGTTAATGAAAACTAAAATGAAACATTGACTGCACTGATAGACTGCACTTATTGACTGCACTGATAGACTGCACTAATTGACTGCACTGATAGACTGCACTAATTGACTGCACTGATAGACTGCACTTATTGACTGCACTGATAGACTGCACTAATTGACTGCACTGATAGACTGCACTTATTGACTGCACTGATAGACTGCACTGATAGACTGCACTAATTGACTGCACTAATAGACTGCACTGATAGACTACACTAATTGACTGTACTGATAGACTGCACTGATAGACTGCACTAATTGACTGCACTGATAGACTGCACTTATTGAATGCACTGATAGACTGCACTTATTGACTGCACTGATAGACTGCACTAATTGACTGCACTGCTTGTAAGTGTGACTTTGGTATCACATGTGTAATAATAACCTTGCCCTTCGTCTGACGAGGATTAATGACGTAACCTGAACTGAAAGAATCTGGTGCCACCTCACTGGACACATCGTCCAAGTCACTGACCAATCCATTTGATCGATTGTTCCAAGTTGGCTGACCACAGTTTGTGTAATTCAAATCGGATCTCTTCGTGTCAAGCAATTACCAGTAAGGAAATTAGATTCCCATCTTAGGAAAATTGTCATCTTTGAGACACTTTGAGTCATCATTTGACTTGCAGTGTAGGCCTACTGTTGATACTGCTAATGACGCCATTTGGCTTGTAATGTACTTTTGATTCCGTTCCTGACATCATCTAACGTATGATTTACTTATGATGTACTACTGATACCGTTCATGACTTTATTTGTTAAATACTTTTACTATGCTCGTAACATATCATGTGACTTGTAGTGTACTGTAGATACAGTTGGTGTCCTCATTTGACTTGAGGTTTTTGTTTGTTTTTCAGGTTTTGGATGTTTCTTCAGAATTGAAAATTATTAAATCCTCACGTCGGTTGATTGTGTCGGAACGACAATCCAGAGCACATAAACTCGACCATGCAGCCATCCATACTTTGTACTTCTTCCTCTCTAGAGAACTAAATGTTTACTGATTACAAGCTCATGCTCGATGACAACACGTGAATCAAGAAAAAACAAGGTTACAAAGACAGTTTGAGTGAAACACAAACTCAAAATCGGCCCCCGAAGTGGTCCACCTAGAGTCTTCACCAGGATTCGAAGTTCCAGTTCCAAGTGCGTACACTTATATTTTTTAAAATAATAATTATTAACCTTATCCATACATTCAAAATTAATAACATGTTACATTGTAATAAAGAGAAAATAATAACGATTTATTATTTAACAAAATTAGATAAATTGGCAACACGAAAAAAAAAATTCTTGACCTACTTTAAGCTACAATTGTGTACAAATGACTTAAGACTTTCCACTCGCAAATAAAAATTAATATGTCTATTGTCATTTGTCATACAAACTAGACATAGATCTAGCTAGATCTAGACATAGTTTTAGATCTAAATCTACATTCAAGATCTAAGTTTAGGTCTAGAAATAGATATAAGCCAGATCTAGAAATACATCTAAGTCTAGATCTAGAGTTAGATCTAAGTCTATATCTAGATCTAAGTCTAGAACTAGAAATATAAACGATATAGAATCTACTATATAGTCTAGAACTCGTATTATAATTAATATAAGGTGACCGAGCCTCGCTCTGATGAATAATTTGTTAAGGAAGGATATATACCCGAAGTCATTTTGGGATAATTTTTGTAATTACGAAAATGAACGATCGGGTAAAGACTATCAATCCGAAGAGTTTCTTTTTCGTTCTGTCAGTTCTCAATGTAATTGTACATAGGGATTAGAATAGAAAGTCCCCCCCCCTTTTTTCAACAGTAGGCCTATAGAAAACCACAGCTCACGTCTTAAGGTTTTACATTGCTTCTTTCGCGTAAAACTATTGGGCTATTATAGGCTTGGAAGAAAGTCTTTACAGTGTAACTTCTAAAATGGTTACTTTCTGACATTTAATATTGCAATTAATATATTCATTATGGCTCTGAGACATGGACACTATACAGAAAACAACTAAGACTTCTTGAGTGCTTTCACCAAAGATGCTTGCGCTCCATCATAGACATACGGTGGCAGGACCGCACTACAAACAGCGATGTTCTTGTATAGAGGGACTGCTTATGGTCCGACAGTTGCACTGGGTAGGGCACGTATCCCGTATGGGAGACGAACGTATGCCAAAGGCAGTCTCTTTTTGGTGAGCTAAAAGGTGGTTGACGTAACAGAGATGCCCCACGGAAACGCTTTAAAGACCAGCTTAGGCGTCAACGTTCCTTGGCTGACATAGAAGAGAGCACCTTGTTCTATGCGGCCTCCGAACGAAACAGCCGGAGGTCACTCACGAAGGCCGCCAGATACACATTTGAGACCAAAAGAAAATCTGCTGCCGAGGACAAACGCAGACGGCGAAAAGAAAATCTAAATCGACCACCTGCGGACAATGGTTATGTTTGCCCTGGTTGTGATAAAATATGTAGGTCACAGCTGGGGCGGGAAATACTGCATTCCTCACTAATCTTCGGACTCGAAGACAAGCCTTATTATTATGGCTTTAGTAGGAATCATCAAGTGATGCAAAATCACTACGTTATAGTGTAAAACGTGCACCTAGTAACAAAGTAAAATCGCGCATTTTTTCCTAAGAGTTAAAAACATCGCGTTAGTATTCTAAAGAAGCGTTATTGTGAGGCATCTCTGTTACTCCGACAACCTTTCAGCTTACTAAAAATAAAACATTGCCAAAAATATGTTCGTCCCCCATACGGAATAAGTGCCCTGCAAAGCGTGACTGTCGGATTATAAGAATTTCATACCATTTTGCAAGAATATCGCTGTTTGTATTGCGGTCTTTGGTGAAGTCGTTCAAGAAGTCTTAGCTGCTTTCTATAAAGTACTCATATCTTATTTCACCACACTCTCGCTTGGAGGCGTCCAAAAGCACGACTATCCCTGATCACATATCAACCTCCCTTTAAATTAGTTTAAAGCAATGCGTCATTTGATACTATGGTTCACAGATACGTGAAGTTGTCTACCACGTAAAGGGATGCCTATTCGCGCTGATCTTTGGGGCTGAGTAGATTTTACCGAGGTTTATAGGTTAACCAAAAAAAGCAGCACCGTGATGAAAATTCGTTGACCGCGAGCTGGATATCATCAGGGCATGCCATAGGCCTATGCTGCCGCAGTGGACCCCTAAGATTCAAAAGCCCCGTGCTAATTCTATGTGTAAATTATTAAATTAAACAATTATAATTTATAATAGAGTTCCCGTGGCCTCCTTGTTTTCAAGGAGCTCCTGGAAATCTCCTGAAACTCATAAAAATGTCCTTAAAAAGACAAAATTGTCACTTTGGGGTGTCAATCAATATGATAAACGCCAGTCCTACGCGTGATATGAAAAACGGCATCGTCAGCTTTCATTTAATAAAAATGTAATGCAAATACGAATTTATTTTCTAATTCAAATTTTTTATTTTCACTTATTATCCTTATCCCTACCCTTACTGGTCCGCGCGCAATCCATTTCACATAGGGCCCCTCAAATGTTAGGGCCGGCCCTGGTTGTGCAAGTAAGGCATAGATAAGCTGTGTTATGACCATTTCCTATGTTTTGGTATGGGACAGTAGACTTCGAAGCTTAAACACATTGCAATAATCCACCAGCAAAATAATAACAAAGTAAAAGCTACCTACGGGTGTACGCAATTAAAGTGTAAACAATTTATAAAGCCTTTAAAACACAATAACTAATCATACATAAAGATATTTAGTTTCATTATTTTCTTCTATAGTTTCATAATGGATTAATGTACAATAAGATGGTGCGCAAATGTTTATTTAGGCCAATTGATTCATTAAAACTTGTTCTTGTTTGCGAAGAAATGTTTTAGTGTACCGCCGTGAGTCTAGTGACGTAAGCGGTGTCAAGTTTTTTTTTCCATTGACGTCATATAGAAAATTTCATTCATAAAACATTCTAGCCAAAATTAATTTTTCGATAATGAGCCATTGTGAAACCAATATAATGGTCGACTTCGAGTTTTCCCGATGTGGCCAGTGAGTTGAGAATTTTTTTCTCACTATTATGCACATACCGTGAAATTTTACAGAAAATCGTTAGAGCCGTTTTCGAAATAAAATTTATATATAAATATATATACATACCATAGGCGTAGCCAGGATTTTTTTCGGGAAGGGGGGGGGGGGTTTGGAGGGGATATCCCCCCCCCCCGAAATATATATATATATATATATATATATATATATATATATATATATATATATATATATATATATATATATATATATATATATATATATATATATATGTTTGTATGGATGGATGTCTGTCTTGTGTGTGTGTACATAATTAATCACTAATATCAGGTGACCGAGCCTCGCTCGGATGAATAATTTGTGAAAGAAGGATATATACCCGAAGTCATTTTGGGAATATTGTTGCAATTACGAAAATGAACGATGGGGTAAAGACTCAATCCGAAGAGTAGCTTTTTCGTTCTGTCAGTTCTCAATGTAATAGTACATGGCGATTTGAATAGAAAGTCCCCCCAACAGTAGACCTATAGAAAACCACAGCTCACGTCTTAACGTTTTACATTGCTTCTTTCGCGTAAAACTATTGGGCTATTGTTGTAATTACGAAAATGAACGATCAGATAAAGACTACTAATCTGAAGAGTTGCTTTAGTGTTCTGTTAGTTCTAAATGTAATTGCACATGGCGATTAAATATAAAGTCTCTGAAGTCCTCCTATAGTCTAGACCAACCACATCTCACATCCGTCTTATAGTTTTACAATGCATCTTTTACGTAAAACTATTGTAGGCGTACTATTATTGACTTGGAAGAAAGTCTTTGCAGTGTTACTTCTCAGATGGTTACGTTCAGACATTTAATTATGCAATTAGTATACATTCATTATGGCTTTAGTACGAAACATCAAGTGACGCAAATCTCTACGTTATAGGGTAAAATAGGCACTTTGTGACAAAGTCAAATGGCAAATTTTTTCTTAATAGACTTAAATCATTGCATTAGTTTTCTAAAGAAACGTTTCCGTGGGGCACCTCTGTTACGCCGAAAAATATGTTCGTCCCCCATACGGGATACGTGCCCTGCCCAGCCTGACTGTGGGACTATAAGAAGTTCGCAAGTAAGGCGCAGAGAAGCTGTGTTATGACCATTTCCTTTGTTTTGGTACAGGACAGTAGACACCGAAGCATGAACACATGGTAATAATTCACCAGCAAAATAATAATAATAATAAGGCTTGTCTTCGAGTCCGAAAATTAATGAGGATTGCAGCTGTGACCTACATATTTTGCCACATACAGGGCAAGCATAACCATTGTCCGCGGTGATCAATTAAGATTTTCTTTTAGCGTCTGCGTCTGTCCTCGGCAGCAGATTTTATTTTGGTCTCAAATGTGTATCCGCGTCCTTTGTATAGATGGAATTCTTTAAGTCCGACAGTTACGCTGGACAGAGCAGTATCCTGTATGGGAGACGAATCTCAGACGAACGTATGCCAAAGGCAGTCTTTTTTGGTGAGCTAAAAAGTGGTCGACGTAACACCGTAACGCTTAAAAGACCAGTTTAGGCGCCAACTTGCCTTAGCTGACATAGAAGATAGCACAGAACGAGACAGCTGGAGGTCACCAGCAAAATAAACAACAATGTAAAAGGTATTTACACCACTCTACGCAATTAAAGAGTAAACAATTTTTTAAGCACTTAAAACACAATAACTAATCATAAATCGGCACATTTAATTTCATTACTTTTCTTTCATAGTTTTATAATAAATTAATCTACAGTAAGATGGTGCGCAAATGTTTAATTAGGTCTAATGGTTCTTTAAAACTTGTTCTTGTTTGCAAAGAAATATTTTAGTGTACTGCGGTAAGCTTAGTGACGTAAGCAGCGTTTTTCCCGTTTACGTCATGGAAAATTTTCATTCATAAAACATTCTAGCCAAAATTAATTTTTCGATAATGAGGCATTTTCAAACCGATATAACGGTCGACCTCGAGTTTTCCCGATGTGTTGAGAATTTTTTTCTCACTATGATGCACATACCGTGAAATTTTACAGAAAATCGTTAGAGCCGTTTTCGAAATAAAATTTATATATAAATATATATACATACATAGTGCCAGCCATTGCTACTCTGTATGTAAAGCGCATTTATGATGTAAAGTTTCATTTCTATTTATATTAAGTTATTAACACGCCTTGTCTTTATAATAAACGATGTTTGGTGCATATTCATAATGGCTATATTTTTAAGCACATTATTTTGTTTTAATATAAACATTAATACATTCTACAACATACATTAATGGAACGAGGTCCACTTTATGCATATTAAATAGGTGTACTTTTTACTATCCGGTTTACTATCCGGTAGTGATATCCGACCGGAGCCGAATAGCACCGGATAGTAAAAAATGCCGGATATTCGGCAGAAGCCGGAGCCGGAGCGACTATCCGGTGCACCCCTAATACATACATACAAGAATTGCTCGCTTAAGAGTATAGGATTACATTTTGACCCTTCATTCTTTCGGAAGACTTTTATTGTGCCTCAGAATAGGTTCTTTCTGTAGTTAGTGAAAAAAACTCCTCGCCCTTGCCAACAAGGGGTCTGGGGGAGCACTGTAGCCCCGCCTCCAAGCACTATGTCTGGTATTAAAAGCCAACTAAATGCATATTCTGAGGTACCTACAGTGCGTTATTTTGCTATCAAAAAGTTTTATTTTAAAAAACTTAATGTGCTATTCTTACTGACTTAGACCCTCCCGCGCCGTTCGGTGCATTTGCCGGCAAGCTGTTTCCACAAAAATCTGTCAATGGCAATGTCTGAAGCGTCTTCCCACCTGCTCTGAGGACCGCCATGAAAGTGTGGTGCCAAGTTGTACTAGGATATCATCGCAACTCTTATTATGCGAAATTCATTTTGTCGGAGAACAAACCTCATGCGACGCTCTGTCACAACCTTACTAAGGGGTCGACTCCCACTTCGGCATAGGATTTCCTTGATTAGACCCGATCTCTATACCTAACTGACTCCTAAAATCCGTCTTAGCCATATTTGTAGAGCCACATTTAATGCTTTTCAATTTCATTGCACTTTATTAATGGAGCCCAGCCACTGGTAGACATGTGTAACTTCTCTTGACTACGATCTTGGAATTAGGTGACTATTTTGCTTTAGATGTTATATCGAAAGGGGAAGTTTTATTGTCAAAATCATCTGTTGGGGGTTTTAAACTAAAATATATCTGGAGTTGTTGTTTTTTTTTAATTCAAAACAATATTTAGCTACGGTCATAGAATTTGGTGAATGTAGTTTGCTTTAGAAATAACATTGAAGAGAGAGGCTTTCAAACTTAAAACGCTCTGTAGGGGGATTTTAAACTCAAAACTATCTTGAGGGGTTTTAAACTTTTAAAAAAGCCATCTGGAGGAGAGGGGTTGAAACTCAAAACCTCCCCATTGGCTTGGCTACGCTCAAAGAATTTTAGAATGTATTTTGCTTTTTTTTTTTTTTAATATTCAAGAGGTATTTTTTTTTATCATCAAACCCCTCTGAAGGGAAATTTAAACCCAAAACACCCAATAGGCTTGGCTACGCTCAAAGCATTTTGATTGCGAAATTTGTTTTTTTTTTATTTTGATGATTTATTTTTAGCTTCAAAATCAAAATCAATCTTAGATGTGCTCTTGGAGTTTGGGGATTGTCGTTTGCATTTTTTAAAATGCAACCCCCCTGGTAGGGGTTTTAAACTCAAAACCCCCTGGTAGGGGTTTTCAAACTCAAAACCCCTGGAAGGGGGTTTTAAACTCAAAACACCCTGGTATGGGGTTTCAGAATCAAAACCCCTTGGTAGGGGTTTTCAAACTCAAAACCCCTCAAAACCCCCTAGTAGGGGGTTTCCAACTCAAAATCCCTTAGTAGGGAGTTTTAAACTCAAAGCCCCTTGGCTGTGCTAGGGCAAGTGATGGTTTTGTGTTAAAATTTCACCTAAAATAAACATAATTAAAGCAAAAGATCTGTCACTAAACTCCAACACCACCCCTCCCTGCGGGGGGGGGGGGTTCATTTGGGGGGGGGGGGGGGTTTGAACCCCCACCCCTGGCTATGCCCATGATATATACATACAAGAATTGCTCGCTTAAGAGTATAGGATGTAGATCTGGGCTCTATTTAGTCTTAATTAGACTGTCACTGTAAAGTGTCGACCCCTATAATGAGAATATGGGCTCTATTTATAATTAGACTGTCACTGTAAAGTGTCGACCCCTATAATGAGAATATGTCAAACTGCGCGCTATAAAAGTAGTTAGTTATTTTTAAAACTTATAACTAAAACGAAGTTTGTATCAAAATTCTTTTTAAAAAATAACATTTGAATCAATATTATATTCAATGACTTAGTTAATAAATGGAAAATATCTATAGATATAATTCTCTTCATGGCTCAAGAGTTTGGACACCACGTAATGGAAAGATCACTCTTTTATTTTTGCAAGTCGGACGGAGTAGAGTTATCCTACGTAATTTAAGAGGCGATAAAAAAGAGGGGGGAGGGAGAACAAGTAGTATTTACCGGTTCCACGACAATTTCTTCACTGACATTTCACTGACAGGCCACAAAAAACTAATAGCGTCTTTTCCCCTTTCGGGGGCCGCTAAAAATCAATTTAATCAATTAGTCCTAATTGTTAATTTTAATTTTATATAAAAAATGTACTAAGCTAAGGGGAGTTAAGCCTTGTGTAAAGAATGAGATCGTATGCTAAATTTTTTTAACGAGCCATAGACCATAAAGCTCAAGTTGAAATCAGAACTCATGCAATTTGTTTCTATATAGGTGAAGGTGAGGGGATATTAATCAATTCTAAATAAAATGTTGTAATGTATATGGTAGTGTTTCCCTTAACTTTTTCTTTAAAGGAACACTTCGCACTTTTTGAGAATTAAGCGGAACACTTTGATTATTTTTGGGATCGATTATTTCCTATTTGTTTTTTTTTTTTATATAATTCAACCCTATTCAAAGTTTAGCATTATTATTTTTTAAGTCTAAAACTAAAATAAAATACTGACATAAGCATTACAAAAATTAAGGTTTAATTACATTTGATGGTGTGCAATTTTTTAGGAGCGTAACTATTTGGTATCAGGCACCCAAAGTTAGTCTCCTGATGGACAGGAGTGGGATGGCGCGCATTGTTTGACATTCCTAGTATTAAGATTTATTATATTATATTATCATACCTATTTATTTATTGCTCATTTATTGTGGCGAATCCCTCTACTAGCGCTCCAAAGAACGGACTAGCTAGAGCCTAGCTCGTTAGAGCCTAGCTCGTGGAAGCGAGCAAAACCTCACCGGACAGTCCAGTCTTAGCCCATCTTGGAGTCGGAACCCAAGAGATCACGACTAACCCTCGACCTTGTCAAGCGCCATCCTCATGCAACTCACCATTGCCCAGGAGCTCCGCAATATTACTGATTTGTTGATGAAAGTGCTCGTGTATCAATGACATCATTGAACAAGCGATTTGCCATTTATTTCATCATACAAACAGGAAAAAGTAACACAGTTTGTCATAAGCGTGTCATCATCCAACAAGTATCCATTTTCTTTCCAGCCTTGTAATCTGCCCTTCATCTCCATATGAAATCTGTCCAGCATTTCTGTCGCAACACGTTTGAATTGCAGTTCTATTGACAGTCCTACATTAGAACTCAACTTCCCATCAAGTCTTTTCTTTCTTCTGGTTGTTTTGATTACAGGGAATCCATAGTATTCGCTACCTTCTTTTGCTTTTTCGATGGATTGGGTTTTTGTCAGTTTCTCATCATTTTGCATAAAGCATGAAAGGGTACTAATTTCTTCAGCAGCTTCCCGTATGTGCAGTCCAGACTTTTGTAGTTTCTTCTGAACTATATTAATTGGGCGCAGGAGCTTTGACCAAAATTCAAGATAGGCAAACAATTCTTAATTTTCCACTGCATGAAGAAGATTCTGTGCTAATATTTTATGATATTACGTCATTGTTGCTTGTTTATGTTTTGTGCGAAAGCAAAAGGATTCAAAGCTTACAAAAGTGGGAAAGATCCATATCCCATAAATGTTGAAAAATAAGACACCCGTTGACACTATTTGTCAATCAAATATATTAATTTATGTATTTACAAACAAATTTCGGACACCCATTTGGGGACCACCTTAATGGGGGCCCGGGGGGATCTTCAAATTCTCCCCCATCCCCTCCCCTTTAGCTACGCCACTGCTATATGTCTTTGAAGTTTGACATGTTTTGGATGATCTTACAGAGTTGAAGACAATCGACATCCAAGTCCTTAACTCCCGCAGGACTACTGATGATGGCAGCGGCCTGGGAATGAACCCGTGACAGGCGGACGGACGGACAGCCACAATAAAGCAATTTGCGGCTTTTCTCCTTTTGGGGGCCCCTAACAAGAATTAAGTGGTGACCAGCCCACGTTAGTGTGAGCTCAAAGGTAAGCACACAGTGTACAAATACAAGAGGTTTCTTTAGAACGATCTTGAGAACAATCGAATAGTCCGCCGCCTCCTCCTCTACTTTCATACTTGGGGTGAACATTTCGTACGAATAGCAATTAGACGATTTCGTTCCTTTCTTAGAGATTCATTGTGTGTCTGTTTATACTTCATTATCTAAACACAAGCTCAAAATGAGTGCGATAGCTTCAATATTCATAAGTGAACTTTGGGACTTTGCAAGGGTTCTGGTAGGCAGACTAGAAATTTTAGGAAGTATTCAAACTCTCATGGCTGTAATGTTTTAGTTAATAGTCCATTCTTAATGACTAATTCGCTTTGCCGTGGTTAGTTTGGATTCGTCATGTTTCGTTTTTCTGGAGACATCTCTAATTGCGTACACTCGAATCACTTTAAGTTGAAATACTTTGCATAAACATAACAAATATTAATATGTATATTAAATTTTAGTATGAAACTGTAAGTGCAACAAAGATCCATATTCTCCATACATGTTTTCTTTGAACATTTACTTCTGACACCTTCCCATACATGCCACATGGAGCTCATTCTCTTTAAGGAAAAAAAAAGACAGCAATGCCTTGAAAGAGATGCAATAACAGAACTTTATATTCAAATATTTGTTTCATCATTACGAGACTCTCCAACAATAGTATGTCATCTCCACAGATCTTTACTTGTAACTATTTCAGCACAAAGATATTTCAACACAAAGATATTTGTGAAACTTATTTTCTATCTGATTATTGATGCCTTCAATTACAAGTACGAGCATCTACTTGTAAGCTATAATTGTAATAGTGATTATTAGTCATGGATTAATCAAGTCGTTTGTAAAAAGTCAAGTTGACCTAACAACTAAACTATCACTAAATGGATGCCAACTGACACTTCCTTGTAGGACGAACTAAAAGTAATAATTATTCACATTCTCAAGAATGATGCATCTGTCTAATGTTATTAATGCAGGCAAAATGAAGGTATTTCCATAATTAGTGACAAGTAATGATAGGAATGGTAACTCCGGTGTCAATCGATTTGAAGACGTCATTGCGCCAACCTATTGCATAAAACTATAGTTCTGGTAATCTGGTATGAACAACCTCCTCTCGTAACGTGACTTCTTTAAGACCGTCACCATAGTAAATGACGTCCATGCAATATTATGTCACGGTCTAGAGTACAAAGTCATTGAGCCTCTAATGATTGCCTAGAGCTACACGAATACTTCCTCTTCATTTACACAAATCTAATTGTGTTATAATTATTGTCAGACATCTTTCCTGTAGACTAGCACTTTGAACATGTATAACTTGTTTGTTTTTAAATAGGTTTTCGAAATCAAAAGTGTATGCTATTTAGTTATGGACTCATAGAAATAGTTAAGTAGAAACTTGTTTAAAAAAAAAACGACAGAGAATACAAACTGACAAGGAAACAATCATTTCGAAATTTTAGATCACTCTATTAATAACTTTATTTGATTCCAAATGTTATATATGAACCAGAGTGTTTAGAAATCTGAATGTTCGACTAACATACTTTCACGTCATCTCAGCTACTAAACCTAATGGTAGAGAACATGCTCTTGCTCTACTATATTCTGGTTTGCTTTTGTCCGTTAAAGGTTTGTACTTTGATTGTATCGTTGGTCAACGTTGTTAGCAGCAGTCAATCGAGTCATTACGTCATATATTCTCTTCAAGTGTTCTGGTAAAAACATTTCCAAGGCAATGAAATAAAAAGATACATACGAAAAGATTTATGACGCAGGACGTTGGATGAAATCAAACAATAAATGAATATCAAGGTTTCAACTGGATTTCAATGTTAAAGTGGCTAGCATAAAGTCATCGATAGTCTTGAATGTTAAAGTGGCTAGCATAAAGTCATCGATAGTCTTGAATGTTAAAGTGGCTAGCATAAAGTCATCGATAGTCTTGAATGTTAAAGTGGCTAGCATAAAGTCATCGATAGTCTTGAATGTTAAAGTGGCTAGCATAAAGTCATCGATAGTCTTGAATGTTAAAGTGGCTAGCATAAAGTCATCGATAGTCTTGAATGTTAAGTACAACTATAAAACATACTTTCTAAGATAGGAAATAACACACCTGGAATTATGGAGTTAGTTTCAGCGTCTCAGAACAGAAGTATTAGGGCCGTCAACTTAACGTTGTCACAGTCTGACATCCTATCCGATGTTACACAAGATTCAAGTTTCACCAGCACAGCCAATAGCGTCCGTGGCGCCATCAACCTTGTCCTTATTCCTATCCTGTGTTTCTTCGGCTTTGTTGGAAACCTCGTCAACATGATTGTCTTGCGTCGCTACGGCTTCAAGGAGACCAACATCCTGTTCCTAACTTCATTGTCTGTCGCTGACTTTCTACTGACAGTCTTTCACGCCCTGATCAGAGTCAGGCACATCATTGAACAGTTTGACATAGCAGCGGCGTTACTGATTGGCTCCTTGACGTCCATCTACCTGTACACGCCTTACCAAATGATGGTGTCCATCAACGTGTGCCACATAACGACCATAGCCGTGGAACGCGCCATCGCCGTGTGTATGCCTTTTCGTGCATCTAATCTGTTCTCTCGCTCTAGAACCAAGGCCTGTATCTTCTTCATCTATATCTTTCCTGTCGTTGTGTTATCACCGGCTTTATTTCTCTACCAGCATCAATGGGTGTACAGCCCAGTGTTGAACCTCACCATAGCCGTTGGAGTGGAGACAGAGTTTTTCCAGGTAAACAGAGAACCCGTCATGATCTACCTGTCCATGGTTGTCGGCAACTTGTTTTCATCTGTAGTGCCTTTCGTGATCATCGCGTGTTGTTTGATTGTCAGCTTAAAACTTCTAAAAAGACAGCTCAACTTTCTGAGCAAGGTCACCAGGAAGGAGACAAAAGGTCTTAAGGGAATGAAGATGCTCTTCAGTGTCTGCTTGGTAGCCATTCTGATTGCAGTGCCTGGGATTGTTCTGGTCAATTACTGCACCTTCTCCCATATGGCCCCAGGTGTCATGTATGACCTGCTGATTGACATTTCCAACTTGCTTTGCCAGCTCCACTCCTCCACAAACTTTATCATTTACGTCACAATGAGTAACAAATTTTTGAAAGCCTACAAGAAATTATTTTGCCGTTTTTAGATTTTTATGTGTATTTGACCAATAAACATCATCACTGGACCCTTCACGTGCCCTCTAGAGTTAGTCTGACGATGTACACAGCCAAAGTATTTTTTAAAGATCTTACACTACTCCGTCCATTAGGCCTATATTTAGCCAGCCTATAGGGTCGATATAATTCTAATAGAACCTATCAATAACATATAATCAAGGCAGCTTTGTAGATTGTAGAGGTCACGTGACTGGAAGTTGGGCTCTTGTTCTTAGTTTTAAAAAAAGTGGGATCTAGATCTAACATTAGACTCTATACAAATGTTACAAATAACAAATCTTAAAAACGTTCTCCCTTCATCTCTGTAGTTCTTGATTGGCGTCTAGCAACAATAACGTGTGATAACACACTCTGAGTCTTTTCCCTTGAGATCTAGATCTAACAATTAAAAGCGATGTTGAGATTTCAGCCTGACTTCCTTGGAAGTCCTAATCAGAAATTGATACATGTAAGTGCAATGATTTAAAACAACCCTTCTTTTTTTATAGCGGAAAACCTATGTATATCTAGCTCTTTGGTGTACAGAATCAATTGATCAAATAACTGTTTTGAAAGGTTTACTTTTTTTTTTGGTCACTTTTTAGCTGTGAAATTTTATTTTCTAAGGCAATCTAAATTTTTCCTGTTGTAGCATGTTTTTTTTTAATTTAGTTTGCAACACTGAAGCTCAATTTTGCGTGCCTGACATTGTTAATGTCCTCCTGAAAATGTCTCGGATTTAGGTTCCAAAACTGAAGATCAAGTTTTCTTTTGGCTCAAAAGCCAATTCACAAAATCTTCTACAACTATTGTGTTTTTCACTATCGCTTAAGATAACAGAATCAAATGTGCTCATAACATCGTCTTTTTTTCTCTCTCAATTTCAACCATTTTTATCTCATTTTGTATTCCTGCTCCGCACTTGAACACGTTCTGTTCCAGCACAATGTTTTATCACAACGTCGGCACTGTTTCAGTAGGCTACTGTTTCTTTCAAATATTCCAGCACCAATAGATGTGTGTATCTCCAGGGCCCCTGCCTTCGATAATTGGAGGCCCTAAGCGAAAAAATGAGTTTGGTGGCCCCAAAGGAAATTAAAAAAAAAAAGAAAAATAGAAACAGCAGATAAATTAAACTACGCAATTAAAAAAGAAACCTGCCTGTCTATATTTAGATCAACAAATTGCTGGAATTCTTATATCGCAAGTTCTGTAGCAGATACAGATTTAGACTCTAGTAATGTCTTAGTGATCTAGTAGACTAGGTTTTAGATCTGACCCAAATTTAACTATTTTTTCTCTAAAACTTTTTTTTAGTCCTGATTGAGCCCCCCAATCAGAGGCTTTAGGCGGCGGCCTAGTTTGACTATACCTAAGGCCGGCCCTGGTATCTCTATTGACTTGCTCATTTAAAAAAAAACAACAACTTTACATGCATGTAGCAATGGAAAATGGAAACATAGTCACATTTTTGAAAGTAAACTCTTTGTTGTTAGACATTCAGTGTAAAACTCTATGTGTGATTTTATTTTGTATTACTAGTAAAAATAGTTGAATGGACATTAGGATGGAATCATTAAATGTATCGATAATTTATTTTATTACCATGTTCAATAAAAAATAATACAACATTCAGAAAACATCACAAGAAAATTGCACAATAATAATTCAATGATGTGGTGAAAGAGAAAATTGTTTCTATAAGGATTCTGCTATTGTAGCTTACGTTTGAACAAAGAAGGCCAATGTTTAGTCAAGATTTTTATACTATAGTTACAAATGCATAAATGGCAACGTTTTTTTTTTTTTTGGCGTATCCAGCGCATACAATAGGGAGTATTTATAAACAATATTTTTTAAATGATATAATCTTTTTTTTTACAGTATGTCTCCTAACGTTTGTGACCTAGATGGGAACAGATCAAAACAAGTAGAGACTCTATGTTTGAAGATCAGTAGAGACCTACTTGTTTGTGTTTGAGCAGAAGTTAGTTGAAGATCAGTAGAGACCTAATTGTTAGTGTTTGGGTAGAAGTTAGTTGAAGATCAGTTGGGGCCTACTTGTTAGTGTTTGGGTAGAAGTTAGTTGAAGATCAGTAGAGACCTACTTGTTAGTGTTTGGGTAGAAGTTAGTTGAAGATCAGTAGAGACCTACTTGTTTGTGTTTGGGTAGAAGTTAGTTGAAGATCAGTAGAGACCTACTTGTTTGTGTTTGGGTAGAAGTTAGTTGAAGATCAGTAGAGACCTACTTGTTAGTGTTTGGGTAGAAGTTAGTTGAAGATCAGTAGAGACCTACTTGTTAGTGTTTAAGCAGAAGTTAGTTGAAGATCAGTAGAGACCTACTTGTTTGTGTTTGGGTAGAAGTTAGTTGAAGATCAGTAGAGACCTACTTGTTAGTGTTTGGGTAGAAGTTAGTTGAAGATCAGAAGTTAGTTGAGATAAGTAGACACCTACTTGTTTGTGTTTGAGCAGAAGTTAGTTGAAGATCAGTTGAGACCTACTTGTTTGTGTTTGAGCAGAAGTTTGTTGTAGATCAGTAGAGACCTACTTGTTAGTGTTTGGGTAGAAGTTAGTTGAAGATCAGTAGAGACCTACTTGTTAGTGTTTGGGTAGAAGTTAGTTGAAGATCAGTAGAGACCTACTTGTTAGTTTTTGGGTAGAAGTTAGTTGAAGATCAGTAGAGACCTACTTGTTAGTGTTCGAGCAGAAGTTAGTTGAGATAAGTAGAGACCTACTTGTTAGTGTTTGGGTAGAAGTTAGTTGAAGATCAGTAGGGACCTACTTGTTAGTTTTTGGGTAGAAGTTAGTTGAAGATCAGTAGAGACCTACTTGTTAGTGTTCGAGCAGAAGTTAGTTGAGATAAGTAGAGACCTACTTGTTAGTGTTTGGGTAGAAGTTAGTTGAAGATCAGTAGAGACCTACTTGTTAGTGTTTGGGTAGAAGTTAGTTGAAGATCAGTAGAGACCTACTTGTTAGTGTTTGAGCAGAAGTTAGTTGAAGATCAGTAGAGACCTACTTGTTTGTGTTTGGGTAGAAGTTAGTTGAAGATCAGTAGAGACCTACTTGTTAGTGTTTGGGTAGAAGTTAGTTGAAGATCAGAAGTTAGTTGAGATAAGTAGACACCTACTTGTTTGTGTTTGAGCAGAAGTTAGTTGAAGATCAGTTGAGACCTACTTGTTTGTGTTTGAGCAGAAGTTTGTTGTAGATCAGTAGAGACCTACTTGTTAGTGTTTGGGTAGAAGTTAGTTGAAGATCAGTAGAGACCTACTTGTTAGTGTTTGGGTAGAAGTTAGTTGAAGATCAGTAGAGACCTACTTGTTAGTTTTTGGGTAGAAGTTAGTTGAAGATCAGTAGAGACCTACTTGTTAGTGTTCGAGCAGAAGTTAGTTGAGATAAGTAGAGACCTACTTGTTAGTGTTTGGGTAGAAGTTAGTTGAAGATCAGTAGGGACCTACTTGTTAGTTTTTGGGTAGAAGTTAGTTGAAGATCAGTAGAGACCTACTTGTTAGTGTTCGAGCAGAAGTTAGTTGAGATAAGTAGAGACCTACTTGTTAGTGTTTGGGTAGAAGTTAGTTGAAGATCAGTAGAGACCTACTTGTTAGTGTTCGAGCAGAAGTTAGTTGAGATAAGTAGAGACCTACTTGTTAGTGCTCGAGCAGAAGTTAGTTGAAGATCAGTAGAGACCTACTTGTTAGTGTTCGAGCAGAAGTTAGTTGAAGATCAGTAGAGACCTTCTTGTTAGTGTTCGAGCAGAAGTTAGTTGAAGATCAGTAGAGACCTACTTGTTAGTGTTCGAGCAGAAGTTAGTTGAAGATCAGTAGAGACCTACTTGTTTGTGTTTGGGTAGAAGTTAGTTGAAGATCAGTAGAGACCTACTTGTTAGTGTTCGAGCAGAAGTTAGTTGAAGATCAGTTGAGACCTACTTGTTAGTGTTCGAGCAGAAGTTAGTTGAAGATCAGTAGGGACCTACTTGTTAGTGAAGGATAGGAGAATGAGTAAACCTACCTCAATGTAATAAAGCTGTACTTGTATGTTATTGTTATGAAATTTTGTATGTGTGATTACTGTTACTTCAAGTGTGGATTTAATACTTACTATATATTTTATTATTTAATATTTTACAATGTTGACAAGTGGTGGAGTCAATTGGAATATAAATAAATGTATGACTGTCTCTGCTACAAAAAAAGTTTTCTTGTTCATTTTGTTAATCATTCATCCTGTCATTACAGATCAGCCTACAAATAGATCATCCTAACATAGGCCTAACTTTACTGTCAAACAACTAGATCATCATGACATAGGCCTATAACTTTACTGTCAAACATAACAAAATAGACTAGAGATGTAATCCACGTTTTACAAACATGCATGCGTTAATCTCTAACATGGCCTAATATTATAGACGTCTTGGGGAAATCAAGGCAGCTACGTATTCTTTCTAAGGTTGTTTTTTTGTTTTGTTTTGTTTTATGGAAGAAAAAGGGAAGTGGGTTAAAGTAACTCTGTAATTGCTATTAAAAAGATTAAATCCGATTCAAAACGAAAGAATACAGGGCAAGAGTTATGCACAAATTCGATGGCTGCCACTTGCATATCACTTCCACGACCTCATAGGAAAATCCCAATGTCAACCTTGTTAATGCTGATGAACCGATATTAAATGTAGTTTTAAATATGTTTATATCATAGACTTATATATACTATATCTAGACTGGACATGGAGACTTTTTATCACTTCAAAAAATGTAAAAATTTTTAGAAAGTTGGATCAATGCGTTGTTTTGTAAAGTAGTTAAAAGTAGTAGGGGGCCTACCGGTAAAGGCTATTTTTTTCAACCCTAACCTATGTAACATATAATTTATTGAACATCAAAAATAAGAGTACTCGTCTCATAATTATTATTTTGCAATTTTTAGATACATGATCTTCTTTATCAAAAGACTGAATGCAACACTAAATTGTGATTTTTTTTTTTTGTATTTTTGGTAATCAATTACTAGATCTAGATCTAAAAAATAAAATTATATGTTACATAGGTTAGGGTTGAAAAAAAAAAACAACTTGACTTCTTTGAACTACTTGACAAAACAACGCCTTGATCCAACTTCCTACACAATGTTCACGAGCGATCAGTCGCGGATAAGAATTTATTTCCGGTTTCCAGTCTAGTAGTAGATATAAGTCTATGGTTTATACCATAGACTTATATATATATATTGTATCTAGACTGGACATGGAGATCTTTTAAAACTAAAAAAAATGTCGCGAATTTTTTTTTTTAAAGTTGAAACAAGGCGTTGTTTTGTAAAGTAGGCCTAGTTATAAGAAGTAAAGTTGTTGTTTTTTTTAACTCTAACCTATGTAACATATAATTAAATTTTTAGATTTAGATCTTGCAAATGAACATCAAAAATATAAAAAATTTTAGATACAAAATTTAGAAAGATCTAGGTAATCTATTTAAATGTACATAAGATGATTAAAATCAACGGACATAAATTATTTCGATCTAGGATTCTTGAAACATTATCACAATGGAAACTAACAGAAAATGGCTTTGTTTCATATATATTAACATGAATATATAGTTCTGCGATTGATAGCCCATTGTAATGAAAATCCGAGAAATGATTTTGCATTGTTTCTAAACTTTGAAAACTAAAGATCATTACTTTTCTAAGAAAAGATTGACTGGGGCGACTTCCTTTAGAGCTTGAAAAAGAGTTACGTAGATAAAAATCTATATATATATATAGGTCTGTGAATCGATCAATCGCGGATAAGAATTTGTTTCCGGTTGCCAGTCTAGATATAAAATATAAGTCTATGGTTCATACCATATACATATCTGCATACAATATACACACATTTCATAAGTGCACGATTTGGGAAGACCATAAGTATCTGTTACATCTAGAAATGGATTGCAATCTCACTATATAGGCCTAGAAGAAAACAACAGTTTTACTGCATTCATTTGACGAATACCAATAAAGCCATATAAATACACACACACATACATTCATATATATATATATATATATATATATATATATATATATATATATATATATATATATATATACCCAGGGGCGGACTGGGTATCAAAATCGGCACGGGCATTACCATATAAACCGGCCCACAGATAGCATGTCATATGTTGTAGCCAGGATTGTTTCGGTGGGGGATTTTTTTCTACTTCCCCACGCCCGACAACACACACACACACAAACACACACACATGTAGGATACAAAAATAAAAACGTCCGAAAGAAAAAAAAAACTTCAGTATGTAATGAAGATGAATTATTTACACACACACACACATATATTTACCTTTACTTATTCCTTAGTCTGTTGGACCGTTGGGGCACCAAGCAAGACTCGACGACCGTCTTTCTCCATTCCTCCCTGTCTTTTACCTTAGAACCTCTTTCAATGGCATGCCCGTCCATTCATCATATTTTTCCTCCCATCGCTTTCTCTGTCTGCCTCTTCTTCTTTTTCCTAGTACTGTTCCCTGAAGGAAGTCTTTGCGAGCCCGAAGATCTTGTAATATTGCCATAGATTTTGAGGTTGCGTTTTATTTTTTACTATAGTTAGCAGGTCATCTTGGGGTCCGATCGAAGCAGGACGTTTTGGCGACGCCGTTTTGGCCCCGCCGTTTTGGCGCGAAGGTCGTTTTGGCGCGAGCCGTTTTGGCGACGGGACGTTTTGGCGCGAAATACATTATGTACGTTTATTGTATTATTTCTTTTAAAAGAATTATTCATATCTACGTTTTACATGGGTGTTTGTGTTAAGACATATTTTTCACGTACTAAATGTAAATGTGTGTTTGTTTTTCACATCATTTGAATAAACATTTTGGCTTGGGTATGTGTGCTTATTAAGAGGCACACTTTTATTTTCAAAAAAGTTTTTAAAGATATTACTTTAAAATTAAAAACCAAAATCGCGTGAGAGAGGGGAGGGGTGGAGGAAAGAGTATATACAAGGAGTGAAATGTGAGCAGAAGAGGGGGGGGGGCGGGATAGGTGTCACATGTAATGACCATTCCCAAGGAGGTGATCGCCAGACTCATGACGCCAACGACCAGTGCTCGGTACTGGTCTTGTCTTCATTTGGTTAACTCTACCTGCGTCAATGCGAGATGTGTCACCCAAATCACCCCTACCCAATTTCTCAAAATATATCTATTCACGTTAGAGTTTGTACTGACCACATTCCATGTCTTGATCTTTACTATGTGTGGAGTTATTGTCGTCATTCAGCGTAATAGAGCTTTAGATGTTAACATGGTTTTTGTTATATTTAAGTGTGACACTTAGCTAGTTCGTATATTACACGAATGTCAAATAAAAAACAATTTTTTGGAAAGAAATCCAAAAATGTCATCCAGTGCGATTAGCAGAACTCACATATAGCATGGTATTACCATTCAGGAATCTGACTTATTATAGGCCTATATTGATGAAATAGGCAAAACCTTTATAATTTAAAAAAAACAACAATTCGCTGAACGGTGTTAGAATTCATACTATACATACAATATTATGATAGAGTGAAATAAACATTGTTATAAAAGCTACGTGATTATTAAATTATCGTCAAATGATATCTCGCGCCAAAACGTCCCGTCGCCAAAACGGCTCGCGCCAAAACGTCCCGTCGCCAAAACGGCTCGCGCCAAAACGTCCCGTCCCCAAAACGGTGTGGCCAAAACGGCGGCGCCAAAACGTCACGTACCGGGGTCCGATCGCTGCAGTAACCGTCGCTTCTTCTTCTTCTTCTTCGTTCTCATTGTTATGTTGGAGTGTTCAGATGACTAGACCAATACATGAGATGAACTGCGCAGTGGTTTCCAAATCAGGGAGCTCTCCATATAGTTTTCTTTCTATTGGGGTGTTTTGGGGCCAGTGTCCTAAACGGGCCTCTTGGTAAAGAGAGCAGTTTTGGAGGACGTTGTCAGCATTCTCTGGTGATACTTCAAATGGGCAGATTTCATTGGTTCCAATTTTGAGCTTCCGGTACATGTGTTGTCGCATTCTGTTGTGTCCGGTCCTTAGTCGAAAGATTAGACGTTGATCTTGTCGGGATAGCTTTTAGTAAGCGTCATCTTTCTTGTGATTTGGATGAGAGCTCGTCCATTTCTCATTTATTGTATTTACAATTAATTTCTTCAATTCTTCTGGATAGAATGCAGAGTTTATTTGTGAGTTCTCCCACTCTTTGCGAGTGTGTCAGCCTTCTCATTTCCTTCTAGTTGTATATGAGCTGGTATCCATTGAATAATAGTTTGTTTTTGTTTTTTTTTTTTGCTGATGTGGTTAAGCTTTGTAAGTGCTGTTCTGAGGTTTTTAATATAAGAGGAATCCGAGTTTTGCAAGCTTTGGAGGGTAGGAATTGATTCCTTAGCTGCTAGGAGGATTGCTTTGGAGAAAGCTGAGTATGACTTATTAACCTGATTTGATTTGCAGTTTATTGAAGTGGTATATAGGTCTGTGAGCTTTGAGAATAGGTGCCAATTGGCTTTTTTTGTAGTTCCATCTGGGGATGGTGGAGTTTTTTGATATTTTGAAGGAGGTTTCGATGCTGATCAATATGGGTCTGTGATCACTGGTGGCTAGCTGGTCTTTTTTCTTTTGGATGCCCTCTGCGTTCCATTGTAAGAATTTTAGACTTTTGGTCTTGGAGTGTTGGCCAGTAGTTTTTACTTTCTTATCCCTGCTCCTGGCTCCACAGGCAGAGATAGAAGAACCACCAGCTCGCTTGTGTGGGCTCCTTCGAGGCGGAGAGCCCGGCCCCCTTCCTGCGCGGTGGGATTCCACAGACAGGACACCACATCTATTAGAATGGTTACTGAACTCCAACATAGATGAGGTTGCGTGTCAATGTGTTATACGCCAGGAGGCCCATTGACTCCGACTTCAGCCTGCTTTTCTTTCTGGGTGTGCTCCCATTACCTTTGATCATCCAAGATCATCTGCAAGGCAGCAGGTGTTTTTTTTCAGAGTTTTCTCTCCTATATGAACTGCTATTCCTAGCTAACGAGCTTCATCTACCTGGGTTAATAGTTAAAGCGCCCTATACTCGCTTTTTGCAATCATTTCCCTGGATTTCGGAGATGTTTTTAGTAAATATTCTAACCACTGGAATACTTCACCTCATCCTCCATGACTGCAAACCAGTTGGTCCGCGGCTGTTTATTTGCTATTCACAGCTACTATATCTAAGGGTCTTTCCCCTATCCACCACCTGGGGACGCGCTTGGCAGAAGGTGGTATGTCCCCCAAGTAGCTGTCGCTAATCTCTTGGTTTGTGATGCGGTCTTTGAATGTGATACGACGTTTGCCAAAAGTTTATTCAAAGTCAATGTTGAAGATGTTACGGAGACAAGAAAACAGTATTTTATACAATAGCGATGCAGCGAAAAATGATTTCTCTTCAATGTAGCTACACAAATTTGTATTCAAGTATTTGCAATCACATTCCGATTTTTCTGAGTTGCGCCTTCTCAAAATCCATTTACAATAATATATTTTTGCTAAAGGAGTTTTCAAGTCTGTTACTTATCAAGAAAACAATCAGAAATGACATTTGTTGTGATCATGCAAAGACTGTTCCGAGAATTCCTGACCTGGTGAATCAGAAACAAGATCAGACTGCCAGAACAATATTGTGGAGATTTAATGAACTCTTGTTTTGCCACGCTTTTCAAATTGTCACCTAAGTCTGCAACACGAATATAGTGAATGAGAAATAGATCAGTAGATGCAAGTCAAAGATACAATTTGATTTGTCATTTAATTTTGATGAGCAAAAGCCTATATATTAGGTATGCTTTGTGATTAAGCATAAAACTTTGGCAATATAGCTCAGATATTTACATCATGATTACGATTTCTTACGCTTACGAACGAAAATAATTTTACGGTTCGGGTGGGGGTCGCCGCCTGGTGGGCAGTTGTAAAAAGGGGTCGCCGAGTACAAAATGTTGAGAAGCGCTGATCTAGATCGAGCTCATTTAAAAATAAAAGCACTTTTATTGGTAAACCCGGAAGCATATACAATTAGCGGTAAGAATGTAAACAAATTAGACTTAACTAGACCTAGAGATATAGATCAAGACTAGTGAATCATATATGGTAATAGTTTAGATGCACAGATACCTTTACTGACCACCATGTTTTCTTAGCATATTTATCATTATGATTTTTATCAGGTAGATCTATATTAAACTTTCAATAACTTTTTAAAAGAGATTTTTGTTCTTATGGTGTATTTACTGAAATGAAGGTCTAAAAAATGTTAATAATAAAATTATAAATATTGATGAAGTTGTTTCTTCATTTTTTCAATAACTTTTTTTTAAGAGAGTTTTTTGTTCTTATGCTATCATTTTAAATGAATTTTAATATTAGATCTATACTATAGTAAATAGTAGTTAATTTAATTCGGACATTACATGAATTCGGACATTCGCTTTTTTTGTGGTCATTAAATAATTATTTCAATATTTATTATAAAACTAGCACGCTGTATAATGTGATCAAGTGTCCATTTTCCAATGATTCTAACCCAATTTCCTTCCATTTAGATCTAGCTGTCTTTTTATGTAAGAAAAACGAATTTCAAATTTGTTAGTCAGGTTGTTGTTTTTTCCTATGTTACCCGGATGACTTTACCTCTTCCTAGGGTTAAGACTATATTTTTTGATTGGCTAAGTCTATACTAATGAGCCCGGCAATATTTATTCTGTTTTTGGAGCGAATTTATTTGATGTATAAGCCAAATTGTTTGATTTCATACAAAAAAAAATTATTAGGGTGTCCGAATTAAATTACGATTTTCTTACCAAAATTTATTTCGGACAGCCAGTTTTGGACATCAATGTTAATGAACTTATATTATAATTTTTCGTTTGTTGTTGTTTTTTTTAATAGAGAATAAATGGGCAAATGTTTGGAGTGAGCTTGGTAGGCCTAAATTGAATGAAGTTAAATGCTTAGATCTAGACCTACTAGATAGATCTAGATTTATATAGAGAAAATATCTAGAGGATTCAGCTATTTAGGCAAGAATGGCTATCCTAACCTGTACTATACTACAAAGATCATCTGTATTAGAAATTTATTAAATTAATAAACAAAAAACACAAACATTCAACACACATCTAATCATGCAAACATAAAATGTCTAAAAGTCTGTGTAGAAGTCACTATCCCAGTGACCTAATTTTGGTAGAAGAAGTGTGTTCATATTTTTATTTTTTGTGTTCGTATTTATGCATAGTTTGAAAGCATCTTAATGATTTTCTGTGAGGGGCTATACCTGGGGATCTTAAAATTTAGTTAATGTTAATATAGAATTAAAATCTGAGTATATTGATGCCTAAATGTAGAGACTGTCCGAAACAAATTAACTGGTGTCTGGAATCAAATAGTAGGGGGCAAATTTGTCTGAATTAAATGAAAACACATGGCCTCTTTGACCTTAAATATAATAACAAATATAGGTTAGGGGTACAAATATAAGTAGTCATCCTTATTCTCCTTAAACTAAAGAAGATTTTGATACGTCATTTTCTTTTCTATGTTGAACCATTGTCAAATAATTCACTGTCAAAGTCAAACTTTCACATTTGGGCCTATAGGTGTCAGAATAGCATAAACTACTCTAATAGCTGCTAGAAAGAAAGACAAAACAGCAACAGAAAAATGTTGGCAAGTAATTCAAGGGAGATAGTCTAGTATTAAGCCTCAAAACCAAAATGGCGTATTTCCAATGACAATATTTATATGGTAATAAGAAATAAAATTTAAAAATTTATATTTTAAAAATTATTTATCTTCGAGGAAATCAAATTACATATTTGTAATATGCATTTTTTTCTGTATATTCTTAAAATATAAGAGAAACTTGATTTAGCATTTCTAGTCACGTAAACTAATACCATTGAATTTAACTTAACTTAGTGTGAAGTGTCTGTCACTACTGTCAGTTACAGAGTCAGAGTCTGTGTCTCTCTTTTTTTATTTGATTTTTGAATTAGAGTAAGAGTTAGATGTAGAATCTAGACTAGTAATTCTAGAAGTCTTAGTCTTATTTTCTTAGGGTCTTAGGTATGTTTGTATTAGTATTGTTGTTACTATTTACTATTTATCTTTTATTTCTATTTTCTATCTATTAGTAGATTCTATATCTAAATCTATCTATAATTCGTCCATCGTGGTTCGATGATGACCACTTTTGTCATCCAGGGGGCTGAGGGTGTTGCATGGGGTTTTTGTGCTTCCTCATGTGGCTGGTGAGGCCGGAATAGTCTCAATAGAACTAGACTCTAGATTTATATATATAGTTCGTCCATCATGGTTCGATGATGACCACTTTTGTCATCTAGGGGGCTGAGGGCTTTGCATTGGGGTTTTGTGCCTCCTCATGTGGCTGGTGAGACCTATGTGAACCAGAAATGTTCGGCTGCACACTGGGCAGGTTATTGGCCTTGATTTTCTTCTCTGGCGCTTTTCTTCTACCAGCGCTGTTCTTCTCTTTTCCTCAGCTACCTGTGCGCCAGTTTTCACAGCGCGGTACCATGATGCTCTGTCATGTGCCTCTTTCTCCCAGGTGGCTGGGTCTATGGTGAACGCCTTCAGAGAAGCTTTGAGGGTGTCCCTGAAGCATTTTCTTTGTCTGCCTTGTGATCTTTTTCCTTCCTTAATTGGCCATACAGGAGTCGTTTAGGGATGCTGTGCTCTTCCATTCTCCAGACGTATCCTGCCCATCATAGTTGGGACTGCACCAGGATTGTGTGGATGCTTTGCAGACCCGCTCTTTGAATGACTTCAGTATCTAGTATTTTTTCTTGCCATTTGACATTCAGTATTTTTCTTAGACATGTCATGTGGAAGTGGTTCAGTTTCTTTGCCTGTTTTCTGTACACTGTCCAGGTTTCTGAGGCATAGAGCAATGTAGGAAGGATGACAGCTTGATAGACCCCTAGCTTTTTATTTGTGGTCATACCAGGTCTGTTCCAGACAGTCTGCCATAGGATGCACTGGCCTTGGCAAACGCAGGTCGATTTCATTATCAATCTTTCTGTTTCTGGAGAGTGTGCTGCCAAGTTAGGTGAATCTGTCCACTGCATTTATATCAAGTCCATTTATCTTGATGCTTGGATCCAAGTAGGCTTTCCCTGGAGCAGGCAAATATAAGACTTCGGTCTTTTTTGTGTTAATGGTAAGGCCAAAGTCTGAACATGCTCTTGAGAAGTCACTGATGATGCTCTGCAGCGGCACAGTCATCAGCAAATAGCAGGTCCCTTATTACTGCTTATTTTATTATTTATTTTGCTTTGAGCCACCTTGGTTGAATAGGCCACCACCAAATCTGTATGTTATATTTATCCAATTGTTTTCTCTATTTGTGAATGCATAATCTGTCAGCATAGCAGAGAACATAATACTGAACAGTGTGGGTGCTAGGACACAGCCTTGTTTACCCCGTTTGATATTTCGAAGGGCTCTGATAGTTCTCCACTTTCCTGTACACAAGCCTTCATGCCATCATGAAATAGTCTCACCATGGATGTGAACTTTGTGGGCATCCATACTTTGACATGATCTTCCAGAGTCCTTCTCTGACTCTAGATTTAATCATTGATTAACTATTCTACATCTAGATATTTTATCTCTCCCACAGCCGGAGGGCCCTAAAATATACTAAAAGTAGTAAAAAGTACCTAATTGTATCTCTGTTAAAGAACAAAAATTTAAAAAAATCGAGTAAACCCATTTTCACAATGTTTTATATGTGATATGAATATGTCAGCTGAACGGTAAACCCATTTTCACACTGTACTTTTATTTTTGCGGCAAAATTTCTGAAAAATGTGAAGGGAACATTCTTCTTCTTCTAAATTCAATCAAGTAGATAAGTAATACCAGTTCCTAAACTAAGGCCTGCAGATTGCGAGTTGTGATAGTCATATTCGGCTAGTATTCTAATATTTTTTTATATTACGCTGATTCAATAAATTAAACTATGTTCTTCAAAGTCAATCAAAGACTCAGTAAATAATTCACTTCCAAATCATTCATGATCTTAGCAAAGTGTCTGAAGTATTTCTCTTGGTATCTCTAACTCTAATTTTTGTCATAAAGGAATTGGGATTAGAGATGACATATAACACTAATCATACTAAGAGAAGAATGATCAAGATCTAGATCTAACCAGCATTTATATTTATGCCAAACTGTAACCATAACCTTCTGAGATTCCTAACTAATTGTACATTTCACAGAACTGCCACTGATAATCTTCACAATGCCAAGAACATCACAGGCGGTAACTAAATATTATCATACTTTTATTATTATCATAGTACTAAATAGTGTAGCTTATAGAATTAGAATGTAAATAAAATTAGTTTCATAAGGTTATCTTCACCTTATAATGCTATGAAGTGTAACAGTTTAGCCACATAGATACTCACCGCAGCCCTTTATTTTCTTTTTTGACAGTGTTTAACCTAATCATTGTTATTCTAGTCATCCCATCATTTTTTGTGTGCTGTCATCCTTCTCTGTTACATAAATATTATATTTTAATAATTAGCTTCACATCATCTGTGAATGTCTAATAAATAGCTATTAACTGAACTTTGCAAAACTTCTGAACAACATACCTATGTTAATATTATCTGTATTCTACTTGTTTTTCACCTTATTGTCTTGATTATTAGCTTCACAACATTCTTATAGATTACAGACGTTACTTCAAACAAAGAAGATAATTACTTGCTACGCATTTTCATGTTTCAATTTAGTCATGCATGTTAGTCAATTACTAAACACTGTTAAGTCATTGGTTTTCCTGGCTGATTCAGGCAACCCATTCCATTGTCTAATGGCACTAGGGAAGAAGGAGCACTTGTACGAATTTGTAACATGTCTTGTTTATTAGCTTCAGCATTCTGTTCCAAGTCTTGATTATTAGCTCAGTATCTGTAGGATGTGTCACAGTCATGAGCTTTATTTTGTTGGTTCCAGCAAATTTTAAATTTATTTTAAGGATGCATCAGATTTGTTTTTATCTGGCTGAAGTGATATTTTGCTGGATAGTAAAATAAGATATATATCCAGCTGGAGACAGATACCATTCCATCATGTCTAATAAATAGCTCTATAAACTGAACATTTTGCAAAACGTCTAACCTATGTTAATATTATTTTTACTCTACTTTTTTTTTCACCTTATTGAATGCTTTGCAGACCCGCTCTCTGGTCAGCATTATTAACAAATCTGTGCCATTATATGTTTTAAGAGACAATCTTTTCCCTTTGCAACTTCTCATGTGACTAAAGAAAAGAAGCTAATCCTTGAGCAACTGTCACAGGTTGGGCATCTTAAGTCATCAGGTACTGTTGCACTTTCACCTTTCTTTCTACTTCTGGTGGGTATGCCATCTGCAGTCAAGGATCATTCCTTTATCCTTGCTCTCTGTGTGGATCTATCCAGTCTTTTTTTTCCCAACTGTTAGTGTCAATTTTGAAGAGCTTCATGTTGCATTTGCATACATCTGTATACCTTAAAAGTGGGTGACCAGCTGCTCTCCTGCCTCCTGTTAGATCACCATTCAGAATGTCTTGTGGGAGTCAACCTTGTGGCATTCTGTAAACATGAACAAGCCAGCCAAGGCATCTCTGCTACTGATAACAGCATGGATATCAGGACACCCCACTCTTCACAGCACTTCCTCATTGGTTATTTTATCTTATCACCTTATTTTTAAAAATCTGCCTTAAGCATCGGAGATGAAAGATATTCACCTTTTTTACCTGTCAAGAATAGGTTGATAGCAGAGTCCAGTAGACTAGGGCTTTGGTATTGTTGATGTCTTTATCCAGTTGCACATTGCTGGAGATGATGGGGCCAAGATAACTAAAATGGTCAACAATTTCCAGTGGTCATGTGATATGAACTAGTATTTTGATCTAGCTTTGACTAATATTTAACTCAAACTTCTGGCATGCAGCTGATAGTTTGTCAACCATGGTCTGAAGATGAGTAGCAGATTCAGCTACAATACTGTTGGATGTTTAGGCATGGAAGTGATACTTTTAATTGATGATTTCAATGCAGTCATTGCATTGAATAATTTAGATGTTTTGAATATAGATGGTTAATCATGGTGATTGTTGAGAATTCTTTAGTTTTGCTTTGCTTAGCACTTGACAATACTGTTTTACAATGCTTAAAGGCTTTTTTAGAGCTGTCAGTTGTTTTGACATCAAAATATTGCCATATATGTGATAACTTTTTATCAGCCATTATTACTGCCATCTGAGCCACCACGTCATATACTCATGCTTTGTGTAACAAAATATGTAAAGGTTACACGTGTAGGGTTGTGTCATATAGTCCTGCCCCCTAATTGAGATTTATCTCCAAGTAAGCATACTCAGTGACATCGGAAGATTTTGTCTTAGCAAGTTGCGTTAATCCTTCTGACTTAGTGTGATCAATGTCTATAAATAAATTCAGTGACATGGACTACACAAAAGAGTAGGGGGTGTTTCACTCTCCCTTTTGAGATAGCCCTGGTCAATCTCACTTAATGAAGGAATCGAACATGTTCAGGGTAAAGCTTTTAAAGGTTAACATGTTAGGAAAAGTAACAGAATAGTAATATTTATTTACAAAATAATTTACATAAATCTGAGCCTTGTACTTTTATCAATATAAAATCAAAATGAGTTACTAGACTATGAAATCTAGTTATATATATATATACTCAATCTTGTTTGTTTTTTTCATTGAGTTCACTAGTATTCATGGTTTACTAATACAACAATCACACTATTGATCATTCTCAAGATGCACAAGAATTATTCAGTGACACTGACAAAAATAAAAATAAAGAGCCATTCAATTCATTTGTTAAACTCTTTCAAAAAAATCTTTTGTAATAAGAATTTATTATGTTTTATCATGTAGTAATCAATGCATATTTGTTTTTATTTAAGTCAAAACAAATAAATGCAAGTCAAAGAAGTGTCACAGATACTACACAGTTATTATCACTATCTCAGAGTCAAGCCAGCTCTAAACAATTGGATGCTGCAGAATTGGAGAAAAAGGTGCCAAGATTTCAAAGTGATTTTGTAATTTTATAATTTTGTAATGACTATTGGTAGTAAGTTTGAAGGAATGTTTTATTGCTAAAGATGAAAATGTAGCATATTAAATACATCCTTGATATTTGCTAATCATTTGTTACAGGTGAATGAAGTAGTCCAATATTTGCTTATTTTAGATCAAAAGAAAGTACCAATTAAAAAACGAGGTAATCTTTTAAATAAATGTTCTGCTTCTAAATGGTATCGCATGTGCCAGTTCTACTTCATATTTTGTCCAAAAAAATTGTTGAGAGTTTCTTTTTTTTTTTGTGGAATAAATAAAGTATAATGAAATTTTAAAGTTTAATTTTTAGTTATGTTTTTTTTTATCTTATTATTTTATATATTTTTTAATACAGAATTTATTTCTGTATTTCACAAAATTATGGCCATGAAGATTTTATAAAATAATTAAGATTTATGGAATTTTACTTTTAAAAACATAGTAGTTCCCTTTTCAGACCTTGCAAGCTATAGGGCAGATGATGTTAAGGTCACCTGTTTCTTTGGCCAACGGTTAACCAGCAGGGTGTCATGTAGCCAGCACAACGATTATTTAAAAAAAAAAGAGAGAGATATCTTTAATTTCTGTTTAGTTTATTTATGGCAGGCATGTCAAACTCGTTAAGGTGTATGGACGCATAAAAAACTTACTATATCCTAAGGGGCCGCAGCCAAAAATCAGTTGCAAAACAGCTTACTAGTTTTATGTAAATTAGAAACAAAACAAGAGAATACAATAATTAATGGCATACATGTTCCTTAGTTACCTAAATTTGCAGTACAATTTCATAATTACTAAGATTGCGCATTTTTTTCTTTGATCTGATGCTTGACATATTTCTGGGATACAAGTTTATTCATATCGGGTGGAAGTTTGTTTGTCACTGACACTATCATCACTGATGACAAATTTTGATCAGATAATCTCAAACGGTGAGGTGATTTGTAGCTTTCATTTTAGAAAAGAACTGCTCACAGAGATCAGTGCTTGCAAAAATAGCTAGAATTCTGGCTGCAAATTTCTGCAATTGAACGTACCATTTAGGTAAATAACTAAATTTTGGTGCAGCCACTTCTTTATTCTTCACTTTCAACAAAGAATCAAATTGCTATTCTATCAGCTCTAGTTGCACATTACCAGCAGCATTTTCAGAAGCAAATGAAAATGGAGATAAAAACAACGAAAATTCATGAAAACGGCCAAAGGAAGCATCTACTAATGATTCCAGGTGTAAGACATATTTACCAAATGTTGTAGCCATATTTAATCTTTTTAGTTCCTGACAAGTGAACAAGATTTTCTCTTCAAATTTGGTTTATCCACAGGCGTAATTTTGCTTGAAAGCACTTCACATGATCACAGGCAGTTGTGACAATTTAGTCTTTACTTTGAAGTTTCAAATTCAAGCTCTTGCAGGTGACCAGTGAGATCAATTGCAAATGCTAAATCCTGAACTCTTTCATCAGTATGGAAATGTTCAACAGGTTCACCTTTCATCTTCAGAAACAATACAATCTCTTCACGCAGTATAACAAATCTCTTCAATTCTTTATGACAGGAGAGCCACCAAATTTCGTGTCCAATTTCATTCAGAAACATCGAAAATTGGCGATGATTTAAGCCACGGGCATGAATAAAATTGATAGTGACTGAAACCAGTCTTATAACATGTTGGAATTGTAATTGCTTTGTGCGTTATGTTTCTTGGTAAATGATGCACTGAAAATGAGCAAATTTAAAATTAGCATTAGTCTCTCTTATTTTTACAAGTAGCTTTGCATCAAAACCATTTCATAATGGTTAGTGCGCTATCTGTTGTTAGACTAGCTAATTTTACCAAAGGTAAATTGTACTGCAAAATCACCTGTTATTTCTCAAAAACATCCTCGCTTGTTGTGGTGTTATGTATAGAACAAAGCTCAAGTATTTCCTCATGTATCTCAAAATTCCTGTCACATGTCCTTATGAGTATTTCTTTCAATGCTTTCACATTTTCTGGACTTCCGCAGCTTTAATGACACACTCCTTCATAAAATCCCTTTCACTGAATGATTTGCTATGGCTTGCAATTAAGTTTGAAAAAAATGTAGCTGGCTTTCACTGCAGACTCAATCTTGTTGTTCAAGTTTAACAAATACAATTTTTCAATTCAAGTAGCTTGTCATATTTTATTTTCCAGTGTAATAGTTTAACATTATTTTGATAATTTTTGATGTGGCCAAGCAGGCCGCATGCAAGGTGGTCGCGGGCCGCATGCGGCCCCTGAACACTGTGTTTGACATGCCTGATTTATGGTATAAATACTTTAATGTTTTATTAAATCATGTGTATTACTTTTTATTTAGTTTTTCCTATTAAATTTTCTACTTTGCAGATATCATAAGAGTACTGATGAAAGACTGCAGTAAATCCTTCTCAGCTGTAATAGAGCAAGCTAAAATCAAACTTTCTAAGGTTCAATTAATAACTGTACTAATTTGTTAATCAAAATGATGGAACATGTAGTCAACCAATTTGCAAACTATAAATGATCATTTTAAATGAAAACATATTCAGGAATATAGCCATTTACACTTCAGCACTAAAAAGTTACATTTCAGTACTAACTTCTACATCAGTATCTCTTCTGTGCTACCATCTACATTACCACTTCTTTACTACTATCTACATCCAAATGTTATCTTTGATTTTTTTTCTGCTTGTTTTGTAATATTTAAATACTGGTGTACTTCTAGATTTTTGGATTCCAGCTTGTTGAACTAGATGAAAAACTGAAAGGTACCTTTATATTGGTCAACAACATAAACCACACTTGGGAAGACGACAGCTGTATTGAAAGGTAATCCTTTAGCTCCTCCTGACTTTTATTTAATGTTAATATTTTAGTTCCTGACTTATATTGAATGATAATCTTTTAATTCCTGACATTTATTGAATGGTAATCTTTTAGTTCCTGACTTGTAATGAATGGTAATCTTTTAGTTCTTGACTTTATTGAATAGTAATCTTTTAGTTCCTTACATTTATTGAATGGTAATCTTTTAGTTCCTGACTTTTATTGAATAGTAATCTTTTAGTTCCTGACTTTTATTGAATAGTAATCTTTTAGTTCCTGACTTTTATTGAATAGTAATCTTTTAGTTTCTGACTTTTGTCATTGTCATTCTAAAGCTAGTTTTTATATGCATGTGTTGTTGTCGTTTTTTTAACCTTTAGCAGTAAGCAAAGTTTTTTTGGACAAAATAATACAAAAAAACAATTTTTTGTCAAGTGAAATGAAATTGTTGTGTACAGGGAAATGAATTATATTTCTTTTTTTTTATTACTACATTGACTTTCAAACATTTAAGTTAGTCTGTGAGTGAAAGGATTGTAAGAAGTGCACAGGCAACAAGGCCCTTACACTTCAGGCAACAAAGTCCTTACACTTCTGGCAACAAGGCCCTTACACTTCTGGCAACAAGGCCCATACACTTCTGGCAACAAGGTCCTTACACTTCTGGCAACGAGGCCCATACACTTCTGGCAACAAGGCCCTTACACTTCAGGCAACAAGGCCCTTACACTTCTGGCGACAAGGCCCATACACTTCTGGCAACAAGGTCCTTACACTTCTGGCAACGAGGCCCATACACTTCTGGCAACAAGGCCCTTACACTTCAGGCAACAAGGTCCTTACACTTCTGGCAACAAGGCCCTTACACTTTAGGCAACAAGACCCTATCTTTCTAAACAATTCTTCTTTTTATTATAAAAATATCTTAAATTAATTCCAAGAGATCTCAAGGTAGACAATAATGCATGATGCCATTTCAGTTGTTCTGTTGTTCCTTCAGTTTACCAGAAGAGAATGCTAAACAAGGGCTGATCTCTGTCATTCTTGGAATAATATTTATGAATGGAAATGTTATTCGTGAAGGTATGAATTGTTTATTTGTAGGCATTATGGGCATCTATCTATACTGTTGTCATTGTCTATTGGTATAATAACATTTTAAAGCTGGAAAGGCCACATTGCTAATACATTTTTTTGTTTTAGGAAAGTCAAAATGGAAATAGTTTAGTCACCTGCTGTCTTCTATACACTGTCCATTCTACACTGACTTCTTGAAGCTTTACAAAGTCTCAAGACTTAACAAAAATAATCATACCCAATACAGCTAGAAAATAATCATACCCAGTACAGCTAGAAAATAATCATACCTAGTACAGCTAGCACAGCCATGTGTCAAGGATGCTAATCATGGAAAACCTAAAGGAGCACTGAAAGCTACTAAAATGTCACATAAAAAAAGAGTGTCAATCAAAGAATACAAGAAGAAACTTTAAAAAGGAACTAAGGGTTAACCAAAGAAGCTGGGAGTTACAGACTAAGATTAAAGGACAAAGTAAGGGGCTAAAAAGGGGGAAAGAAAATATTTCATTGAAATACATTAAAATAAGAAATAAATAGAAGTACAACAGACTTTGTCTTTCAAGAAAATTGTGTTTGCATCCTGCAGCCAAGACTTGCTCATACACAAACCTTGCCCAATGAGCACTCCTAAGTAGCATATCATTGTTATCAACAGATGAACACAAGCATTTTTTTTTTACTTTTAGAGATACTTGATGTTAATTATGTTGTCTAGAATGCATTTGCTGGTTTTTTAGAAGATAAGTTACCCTAAAACTGCTCACTACCATAAAGATGGTGTAGACTCCCATCATTACAATGTTAGAAAACATTAAAAGGAAACTCCGATGGTTTTGACAATTTTTGATATAATATGTGTTTTGATGTACAGATAATGAATATATGATTCTTTTTTTTTTTTAATTTGCAATAATAACTTAGTAATTGATGTTTTTCTGACATAATTTTCCTGCGCATCCAATACAGTCAGACTTTCACCGGGTTTCTATGTGACGTCACAAATGTGTTTTAATCTATTGACTTATTGTATAACAGGAAACCATACAGCAAAGTTTACATTCTCGTAAAAGAAATATATCTTGGTCTATGCAGTTAGATCTAGGATCTTGTAAGCAAAGAAAAAATGCGTATTAAAAGTAGATTTACATGCTTGACTAACCACGGCAGTGTGTATTTTCTCGCCAGACCACTCAACACACAACAATCACTATCGCTTGGTTGTCTTGTCATGGCCGACTACACATAGTCTCGACTAGCCTTACACTGACCAGCTTGTTAGAATCAGTCAGACACACGATATATTTACTTCTTGGGACAGGGAGAGGCTTAGATGAAAATGTTACTCTTTTTCTCGAGTTGATTATCCTAATGCTTTTAGATCTATCTATACATGTATATATATATATATATATATATATATATATATATATATATATATATATATATATATATATATATATATATATATATATATATATATATATATATATATATATATATATATATATATATATATATATATATATATATATATATGTATAACTGTATCATAGCTCTGGACTAGGCCGTTACTAAGCTTGACATGGTTTAAAACAAAATCTCATAGAACCCCGTTTTTTTTTAGATGTCAAGAATTTACTGACTGATTTATTAAATATAAATGTTTCTAAGCATTTAAATACAAAAAATGGTAAAATGTTTACTATTACAACTTTTTACGCAGAATTTAAATATGTCAATAACTCAAATTTGAAAAACCATCGGAGTTTCCCTTTAATACATTTTACCTACCAATTGTGATTCAGAATTCCAACAACTTTTTTTTACATTTTTTTTTATTTATTTAATTTATAGAGTAATACTTGGACCTTAACTTTCACTTCATTTCACAATGCTATAAGTAAAGGTTATATATCAATATACCTCATCACACTTCATAATGCTATAATTTATAAATAAAGGTTATTTACAGAAATAATCCCTAGAATAAAAAAAAAATCTTTTCACATTAGACATCTTTGATACTAGATAAGTTTAAGCTAGTTTTCTATTGATGATACCCATGGATAAAAAAGAAAAGATGGACTCACTAACTGCTTTGCATTGCTATCACAATGTAACATGATTTGTCTGAAATCTGCTGTCTTGAAAGTTGTTCTTTCTTATACAAATCATTAAGCTTTAAAAAATAAATTAAAAAAACATCCCTGCTGCACAGTATATTCAGTTCAATCCAAAATGAATGAAATCACACTGAATTTAATGTGTTATCATAATAGGTGGATAGCTAAAGCTTTGATTTTGTTGAGACAGACATTTCATCTTATACATTCTTATATTTCAGAAGATTTGTGGCATGCTTTGAAGAAACTAGGATTACATCCTGAGTAAGTTTCTCCTTAAATTAAACTTTGATGATAACATAAAGTTTATTTAATTTATGCAAAATCTTTTCTGATTCAATAAATAAATATTTAAACAAAAATTAAAATAATTATTCGTTTTAACTTCTCCCTGCAGAGAAAAACATGTGACATTTGGAAATGTGAAGAGTTTAATCTTTGAAGAGTTTGTGAAGCAAGGTTTTCTAGAAGTGGTTCAGAGTAATGAAGAACAACCTACAAAATCTTTATACTGGGGACAGAGAGCTCACCATGAACTTAGTAAAGAAAATGCTTTGAAACTAGTTTGTCAAGTAAGACTTTGAGGCTTAAATGTGTTTTAATACTATCAGAGTAACACTATTCAAATGTATATACAAAGTAAGACTATTGTCTCCACACTACTGAAGTATTAAGATCAATTGTTATAACTTAACATGATTCACTTCTCCAACATGACTGTACACATCAAGCCTACCTAACTCAGCCTCACCAACAAGAGCTGTGGCTGTCTAGACATAAACATGTTTTTAACAGACAAGCATTCTAATGAAGTTTTTGACTCAATATTGTCATAACTTTCTCCTATTAATGACTGTACCACGAGATTGCCTGTGCCTTGAAACACATTGCTTATAGTTCTTTGAGATTTCATTGACAAGATTGTGAAGGTGTTTCATCTTTATCCTTAGTAACAGAGATGCGCTTGTTGTCTAGAGAAGCATCAAATGAGTTCTTTGCCTTTTAAAGCTTGATCTCTATTAAAAAATAATTTTAGAAACAAGGTTGTTGATTCAAAAGTGGCAATATCAAGTCATGATCTATGATTTAAGGTCTGGACGGAAGTCTCTTGAGTTCATACAACTCAACTTAGCCTCAGCTGGGAATATAAAAGATTGCCTTTGTGCTGATTAAAAATTTGGCTAGAAACAGTTGAATTCTGGACTGCTAAGTCTAAAAATTAGAAGACTTTTTTTTTCACAACATAGCCAACTGATAAGCTGTGTCAACCACATTGACTTGAGGCAAAACTACTTTCTGATAACTGCTGGTTGAAGTGAAATCATTTCACAAACCAATATTTTAACATGTTAACAAAATGATAAAATTATTATTTTACAACTGCTACCTTCAACAAGCTTTTCATTTGACATTTTTATTAGTCTAATTGAAATGGTCTTTCCCAGATTAATGGAACCAAACCAGAGGACTGGTTGCAGCAACAACAGCAAATCAATAGAAGCACTGCAGGACAAATGAACTCTGCTGATGTATCAGAACCTAGTGTTCCAGGCAGTAGCAAGCCTCGAAGGGGATGACAGATATCGAGTATTATTTTAGCCAATGCTTTCTTCTTTTTTTTTTAATAAAAATAAATTTTAAAATATCAATAAATAATAAATTTTTTTCACATTCAGATGTATTTCATGTAGAGAACATTCATTTGTGCTAGAAAAAAAGTTTCTATTTTTTGTTTTTTTTATTAGTGCTTTCATGTGGCTATTTTAAGAATATTATGACCATACAGTCCAGGAGAGATCAAAAGTGTTGTATAGTCCGGTATTAATTCTTTCAAAGGTTTCTACTTTGTCAGTAAATTTCATTAGTACTTTAGGAATTTTGATGTTAATAGTTGTCTTCCAATTTATGTCTGGGAGATTTTTTTTTACTGGTGGCTACCTCGGTTATATATCTGCATGTAATCTAAACTAGACATTAGTTTAGATATCCCATTAGGGACTTAGAGCTAATATTAATTTTGCAAAAAAAAAAAAGGATTCCATGTAATTGTTTTGTGTGTATATTTTACCTCTAAAGCTTGAAATCTCTTTAAGTGCAGATTACCTATCTAATCTACAAATTAACTGATTCACTCTGATAACCCAATGGCTTATACCGCAGTGCAGTGTGTCTATTACGCTTAAGTCCTACAGCAGGATAATGCATTAGACACTAGCAACATTTTTAAAAACTTTCTTATATGAAGAGCTCATCTTGTCTGGTTTAAGAGAACTAATGCGTGGTTACAGTGAATAAGCACCCAACCTGTAAAATGAGTATTTTTGAAGCTTTTTTTATATTATTATAGTATAAAAAAATAATTTTCCACACATTAACAGATTAATCAGGTTAATCTGCACAATTCCTAGATAATCTGCACATGAACAGATTTCCACAATTTAACTGTAACATATATATTATACTTTAATTTATTGTTTAAGACTAATAAAATTATTCCATATTTTATCAGATCTACCTTTCATACTAATGTTATTTTTGCACCTTGCTTTACAAGAAAATGCTTGAGATTACATTATAATGTGAAGAAACTTGCACCATAAAGCAGAATTTTTGATAGTAAATAAGTGTTAAAACTATTAACTAGTACCTTCTAGCTATTTTATTTATTATCATTCATATCAAAGCAGTTTTTAAACAAAATCTTTAAAAATATTAAATATATAAAATACATTGCATAAAAAATGACATAATAGAAAGAAAACAAACAGATTCTTCAATGCTGTGAAATGGTTGAAAGACTTGATGGACACATATTAAATTGTAAAAAAATTGGGGTAATAACTTTTGAGTGCTACAATTTTAAAAAAAAAGTATAAATCATAATAACAAAGCATTATTTGAGAAATAATCATGACACTTTTACTGTAATGTCACATACAGTCTTAAGGATAACACACACAAAAAAAAGCTACACTATGCCAACAGTCCAGGACACAGGACAACAAAGTATAAGGATACATTAAAATACAAATTAAACCATAAATGTCTTGTAGACAAAAAATTTTTGAACTAACAATAAACCTAAAATCTATCAATTATTAAATGTATAAATATTAACATTATATAACAAGAGCTAGATAAATTAGACTTTGTAAAAAAAAAACTCTAGTTCAAATCATAATATAAATAATAATGTATTTAAATCAGTTTGATTACCACTATCAGTTTGTCAATGATAAACTTCTTTAGCCATAGTTTTTTTTTTTTTAATTAACTCAGGTGGTATGACCTAGTCACAACTTCCTACTGAAACAGGAAAATCAGAGGCAGATTAAAGAAATGGTAAAACGATGAATAAATTGTGGATCTCAAGTAAGAATGTCACAACTAGATGTAAACTGTCACCTTGTGCCTAAGAGGACTGTAAACAGATAAATGGGTCCAGGCAAAGTCATGTTGAGGCTTTAGAAGAAACAGTAACAAAAAAAAGTTTTTTCTTTTAAAAAGACTATTCCTCCTTTATAAAGCTAATAACATTTTGTAAAAGAGATTACTTTGCTCTTTATAATCAATGAATACTAGATATGAAAACAAAGGAGCATAGAATACTATAGAAGATTCTAGCTTGGTGATGTGCCTTTAGATTCAGACTTAGAAGACTTTGCAGCAAAATTTATTTATTTAATTCTTTGATGAATATGTGCGAATACCAGCTGGCGTGTTCAAGATAAAGATTGTCTAGTAGAGAACTCCGGACCAAATTTAATTATTAGATTATTATATTTTTAAAATTTATAATAGTTAAACCAAAGTTTTCACAGTGTGGCAAATTAGCTAGTAATTATTTTCCCAAAGATATACAGAACTGTCAAATTTGTAAGAACATGTTAGTGTTACATTAAGTGAACTCTAACATTACTGTAAACTTTTACTAATGCTGTTATCAATTTTTTTATTATAATACCTGTATTCTAGTCGCACTTTCGGAATGGGTGGGCAAAACCTGGGTGAGTGTAAATGGTTCTCGAACAATCTTCCTAGAAATTTTACACTTGATGTAAATGGGAAATCTCTCGATTGACAGTTATAATTTTTCAAAGTATAAAAAAAAAATTAATTTAAATTTGGCTACAGGAATAGAAAATATTTATCTTGAACAGACTGCATGTAAAGAGTTTAACAAATGAATGTTCAAGAACATTTTGTCTAGATCTAAAACTTATCCACATCTCGTCCCTTGACTTTCATAGTAGGATATTCTGACAGTTCACATTACCAAATGCCTCCATTTTTTCTTGATCAGCATCTGTTTTTAGTAGGATTTCAAGAGAGAGGCTTATCATTAGATTATTCAGTCTAGTAGTTTATGATTTTGCTTAATCTGGATTTTGTTCCTTGTGGGTGGGGGGAAGGAAATGAGGGAAGTACAAATTTTAAGTTTTTGTAAATTCTAACATTCATTAGTTCTTAAGAGCAAAATAATTAATAATAATAAAACTATCAGTTGTAAAAAGGAGGTGTTGTTGTTTTTTTTTGAAAATATTTTCTTATTTAAGTTATAAAATAATAAGTCTTTAATAAAAAAAAATTAACATTAATAATTGATCTCTTACTTGTTCAGCAAGAAACTATAGAATGAATTCTGAAATCAATCACAAAGATTAAGTCTTCCCACTTACTTTGTGCCCCTCGTCAGATAGTAAATTGTTTAGTTTACAACTTCATTTTAACACTACCATTTCAATGGCCCAAAAAAAAAACTCAAAATGAATATATAACAAGATATTTAAAAACAATCTTTTCAAAAAGCCATATTGTTTTAGTATTATGAGCCCCTCATGAAAATACTTAAAATAAATATACCTATCGCTATAGCTGCAGTAGTCATATAAACATTTTTCTTATAAAGTGTTTCTAATCTGTGTTCAGTCTTTAGAAACATGCTTTCTACTTCTGGACCAACATAAACAATGTTACTATTATTAGAAGTGGCTTGATTCAATGATAAAACCTTCTCAATGTCTTTCAACTGAGAAATGAGTGTGTTGGTCTGTCTGTTGAAATGAGCTATAATAGCTTCTGAATGTCCATTTAAAAGTTGTTGATTTATGTAGAATGGATTGACAGGCTCTGTAATGTCCCATTCAGGGATTGCATGTTCTATTTGAGCTTGTTGAAGTGCTAATGTCTTGATAAGATCATCAGCCACCTTTTTGTATTCTGATGTACTTTCCACATTCTCTGTCACAATGGCTCTTAACTCTTTCATTCTTTTAAAATTGTTGAAAGTGGACCCAGCAATGCCGATGATGGCACCTATGACAGACCCAATTATTGACCAGTATTTAGTTTTCTCTGCCCTTGACCTTTCTTTCTCATGACTCTCTCGTAAAGCTGCACTCAGCAAAGAAAAGAAATCCCTTTCTGCTTTGTCCAATATTTTGATCTTATTTGTCATTTCTTTTTCAATTAGAAGAATTTCATGCTCCTTTTTGACTAAGTCAATGTAACGAGAATCTGTTCTGCTTGTTTTCTCAAGCTCAGCTGCGACTTTTCTTACTTCTGCCTGAACAGTAAGGAGTTCTTGCTGCATATTTCGTCTATCTTCTTGTACTTGTAAAAACTTCTGCTCAGCCTTTTGAGAAAAAAAAAAGAAAAATAAAAATTTAATTAATTAATAATGCAACATTGAAATACATGTCAAAGCAAAAAAAATATTGAAAGAATTAGTATGAATATTCACACCTAGTTAATGTCATATTGATATTTTACTAATGGACGTGGTGTTACTCTTGTCAAATGTGAATGTCTGTATCATACAAACAAAATAATGAAAGAAATGAAGGGGGGGGGGGGGGTCGAAACCAGTCAATGTCTTATTTAAGAGAGAAAAAAAAAAGATTCCTTATAACACTTGAGTTACCAATCCCTATTTGATTGCTAACCAAGTATAATGACATGTAATACCTTGTTTCATCTGTTTCTATGGCCAACGGTTAACAAGCAGGGTGTTATGTGGCTAGCACAACGACCAACTGCCTTTTATTTCCTTAACTAAAGTCAGGTACCCATTATAGTTGGGTGAAATCAGGAGCGCCCTAAAAATTCCTGAAATTCAAAATCCCAGTCTTCACTGATGTTTGAACCCAGGACCCCTGGTTCGGAAGCAGAGCACTTAACCACTCAGCCACCGCACCCCCAAATAGATGTAGTTTCGTTTTCTAATAAGGCCCTTGTAAAATTTATATTGTTCTCATTAGACACGTTTGCAACTCAAAACATTTTGAAGATGAGATTTCAAAACCCCATTAATAATGTGATTTTTCTCAACTTTCATGTGACTATTGGTCCAAATTTTTCCAAATGCTGTACATCATTATGTTGATGAATTTTCAGTGAAAAAAATAAAAGGTCCTCAGCAATTTACTTTATATTTAACACAATGATGATCTTGGGACGATTTCACCCATTACAGATGTAAGTGCGCTATATGCACTGCAAATCATCAAATCACTCTTGTATGGCCAGTATTGCCTCCTTCTATATTTGACTTAATTTGATCAGTGACTTTTTTTTTATAGTGCATTCTGCTTGCCAGAAAACACTCTAATATCAACACCTCCCCCCAAACCACCCTTTTCAACTTTAAACCTTTTTGGACATGTTCCCTTCTTACTACTAGAAAAAGGCAATGACACCAATCTGAAGTTCAGAACGCAGAAAATCTTTTGGCGCTGCATGGGAGCTCTGCCCCAAACCCCACTAGGAGAGCTAATTGCGCTCTTCCAGACACCCTTCCTGGATGAAGAGGGAATCTTCTAGATCCTAAACAGAGAGTTGAGAGAGTAAATATTAATGTAAAATATTTTTAAAATCTGGCAAATACACAACATTAAAAATAAAAATTTTTAAGTTTTTCTTTTTGATTACATTCTTAACCACCCCACCGACTACACTTTGGAGCATACAGTGCATACCAGGTACCAGCTGGATTAAAAAGGAGGGAGGGAGGGGTGCAACTGCAAGAAAAAAAATTTTGTCGTTTACTTTAGTGGGGTATCATAAATTATCATTTAATTATCATATATTATCAATTATCATTATCAATTTGACAAACACTGTGACTGGTCTTCTATTTAAATATATATAATATATCTAAAAGTTGACTTACATTAACTACTTTTTCTTGAGCTTGTTTAACTTCTGTCAGCCCCACAAAGTCTTCATACATCATCATAATGCGATTGATTGCAGCAAATCCATATTGACTTGACCTTTCTTGTGGAATAATATTAATAGCGGCATTAGCGCTAGTGGGTCCGCTAGTTTCCGATGAAAAATAAAATTTTGAAGTTAGCCCCTGTATAAACCTTCCATTAATTACAAATTTTCGTGGATTATGAGATCTAAATCTGTATCCAGAAAGTTGTTTCAAATTTATTTTTGTGGGTATTGTGTGACGCTTTAGCAAAATAGATCTAGATCTAGTTGACATGTACTTGGACTTGACCAAATAAGGCAAATATTGTTTGGAAAACCCACCTATAGGCGCGGCCATTTTGAAATCTTATGAAAAGAAAAACAACAATGATCGAGCTACCTAGATCTATATCTATATATAAATCTGTTTTATACTCACTAGTCAACCGGCGGCGTAGCATACGCCACTATTTTGCAGGGCCGGCCCGCACTTTCATAGGACTAATTCTAGGTGTATAGGCTAAATTATTAAATTAAACCATTTCATAACTTATAACAGCTGTCGATTTATCAGGAGCTCCTGGAAATCTCCTGAAATTGCAAAATATACGAAAAAGTCCTGGAAATATCCGGAACTTCTTAAAATCTTTTGAAAACTCATACAAATCTCATGAAATATATAGACAAAAATTGTCATTTTGGGGTGTCATTCAAAATGGAAAATGCCAATCCTACACGCGATAAAAAAAAAAACGTCATTATGCAATATCCGAAATTGTGGAATCTAGTGAAAGAATTACTTGAGGTCAACAATTCTCGTAGATATATTAAAGACCAACTGAAGAGGTTTTGGGGTCAGACGCGGAAACCGGTGTAATACTTTTTTTTAGTTTCATAATGCTTAAAGAAACATACATACGAAATATTAGACATATATTCTTTGTAATTATTTAGATATAAGCAATTTAATGTGCGTTTTAGGGACTATTAAATTTCACAATCTCGAAGCCATTCGAATCGAGATCAGTATTTCCCAGACAACCAAGGTCGATGACGTAGTTTAAGGGAAATTAGGTCAAATTTTTCAGTTTATGGCTTAGCGTATTTCCCTATTCTTTTTTACAGGAATGCCAGGTTTTTTTTTTAAACAAAGGCGACTAAAACACACCAATTTATAAAATGTGGATGTTAGAGTTGGGGAAATTAGGTCAAATCACGCAATTTATGGCTTTGCATGTTAGATCTACTGTTTGTCGGCTTATTCTTGATCTAGTCAAGCGAACAGCGTTTCAGCCCACGGCCACGCAGTACCGCGCGCCTCAGTTCACATGTTTCGTTTTAGTCAAGTTACGCAATTTATGGCTTATGTTACTGCTTCAGGCTTATTCTAGTTCTACATCTACTGCTTTTGATCAAGAGCTAGATCTTCTTTTCTCAGATCATTAATGATGTATGAAGTAGACCTAAATTTAATTAGATGAAGTCTAGATTATATTAGACTATATTAGTAGTATTGGATATTAAGAGATTAGACTATATAGATCTATCTAGACTGATCCGCTCGGGGTGCTGGGCCTAGATCTAGAAAAACAAAGTTTAAAATTATATACTCTATCTATACACTTAATAGTGATTATTAACCTATAGTCGTCCCTAAATAGGCCAAATATGGGAAAAAACATTAATTACAATGTTGAGCTCATTCAATGCAGTTATTGTAGTACACGATTATATTTAGTTTGAATCTAGAGTCACAACCTTGTACAACACTAGCAAATAGCTTTAACCTTAACCTAGACTTAAAGGTAGTCTGATTTAGATCTACTAGATCTAAATTTCTAAAAACTAATCTATAAGGCAAATATTAGACCTAGATCTACCAATTCTATATTATTATTAGTATACGAAATATGGATTTTGTTACACTCTTACTTAAATAGTTCTATAAATCTATATGTAAAAATTGAATTTTCATTTTATCTCACGAATAGAATCATTAGATATTTAAGTTAGCAAGTTAATCTGTTACTGTAACAAAGTTTTAAATTGTGTTTAGACTATAAATAGAAGAGATTATCCAACTGGAAAAGGAGTTGTTGTTTTTTTCTTTTCTCTGGGAAGTGGAAAATAAATTGTAGCATCAATATAATATTCAGTAATGCATATAGGCTACTGTTGATGTAGTTATGCAACTCATTGTATTAAATTTTAGTAACCCAATTATTGCCAGTTAATCACTGAATATTATAATATATATATATTTTATTGTTATTAAAAAATGCAGAGCTATTCATAATTTATAGTGTTAAATAAATATGGCTGGCAGTCGAGTCAAAAGATTAATGAGGAATGCAGTATTTTCCATGGCTACGCAGCCCTAGCTGGTGGTCAATTTAAATGTTCTTTACGATGTCTACGTCTTCCCTCGGCAGTGGATTTTCTTTTGGCCTCTAATATCTATTCCACCTTGCAATTTCTAATAAATAGCATCATTCAAAGAATGAGATCCAACTCTTATTTTTTTAAAAATGTAACCCCTTTACAGATCAAGTCATCATTGCAATGGACATTCAAATCTGCAATAACATAGAAATGATCAAAATTTCAATACGTTTCGAAATGCAGAAAGTTGTGTGGTTTGCGCTCCGAATTGTCTTCTCTGTGGTCTCAGGTTCAAACATTGACCACTGCCATTAACTAACATGCTGCTGGAGTTTTGGGCTATGACATAATAATATTAAATCCTGATTCAAAGCTTTGTCTAAACCTAGCAAGTGAAAAGGAACATACTAAAATAATGTTGTGTGTATAATGAAGAACTCTATTAAAATGTGATTTTTTATTTACATTTATTGGTATTTATTATATAAAATAAAATTGTAGAATGTTTCTGTGATTTGTTTCACAATAGAAACAGGGAATATTCACTCTTCTTGTATTTCCAAAATGATGAAAGATCCATCTAGTAAACTTGTCTGTATGCCACATGTCATATGTTTTCTGTAAAATAGATTTTTAAAAATTTATTTATTAACATTTATACTTAATTATGTAAACATATATATATAGAACTAGTGGTTATATATATATATATCTTATATGTTATACTGATTATCTGATCTAACATAAACATCTAACTCTTATTGTTCTTAATAATAATAAATTACTCTACTCTAGGTCTAGGCAATCTAATATATTTCAGACCAGGGCCGGTCTTAAGCCACTGCAACCTATGCAGTCGCAGTGGACCCTGCCCTTTCATAGGCCCCACGCTAATTCTAGGTGTAATTGTTAAATTGCAATATATATATATATATATATATATATATATATATATATATATATATATATATATATATATATATACCGGTATATATAAAACCTGGAAATCTCATGAAAGCTCATAAAAATCTCCTGAAAAATAGACAAAATTGTCATTTGTGGGTGTCATTCATTCCGGAAAACGCTAATCCTACACGCGTAATAAAATGTAATAATCAGGCAAATTTTCACTTTATTTACTTTAATAGTGACTGGCATATTAATATGCCATAGGTTGCAAAGTTCGTAAAGTAAAGTTAATTTGATCGTAATCTTGTACTTAGTAAAGATTGAATAAAATGCTAAGTCGAATTTTTTTTAAATACAAAAGCTTAATTTCCACTTATTATCCTTATTCCCACCCAGACTAGGCCCTGCGCAATCAGTTTCACATAAGGCCCCGCAATCGTTAGGACCGACCCTGTTTAAGTTTAAGACTTAAAGACAAGTCACACCTGTTTAGTATAGATCTGTATTTAATATTACCAATATAAATGATGACTTATTATTTTTTAGATCTAAAGTCTAGCCTTATTAATAAGTATAGTAAGGGCTAGTAAAGGGCTATATTAGAATTAGATCTTTTATAAATATATTCTATATAGATTTAGCTTAGGCTTTAGGTTTAGTCCTTGACTAATATAATATTATATTTATTTATATCTATGAATAGTATGAATAATCTTTATGCTAGGACACTACTCACTAGGTCTTACTATTAGTACTATTACAGAGATATACAAATTCAAGCATTAAAAAATGTTGGCGACTACTGGGCTTAGACTTAACATAGATAGAGGCTAGTCTAGATTACTCTAGATCTACTTAAATCAAATAGTTTATAAACTATTACTCTAGTGTCTCTAGTATAAGTATTAAACTCTATTAGTATTACTACAAGCCAAAGTCAAGTATTATTATTATAAACTAGATCTAGAGAGTGACTAGTAAAAGTGTTAGAAGGCCTAGCTAGAATTAGAGATACATAGATTATAGATCTATGATCTATCAATCTATCCATTTAGTTTTGTTATAATAAAAATTATGTTTATACTTTTAGTATACTAGTATAGTTTATTATTATAATTTATAGTAGATCTAGAATCTACCATCTAAATCTAGATCTAGATTGTAGTCATAAGACGATCATAAGTGACTTGACTGTTTAAGTCACAAGTGTCTAGTGACTCTACTGTACTCTCTAGTCAAGTCTAGTCCTATGCTATCTATTAATCTATCTATAATATTATTTAATTAGTCTGCTCTATAATATATTTTGAAAAAGTTGAAGAGTTAGCTTCAGGGCATTTTGGTGCATCCCATGATAAGTATCATTTAAAATTGTTTGACAGCTAGATTTAGATAAGTAGATCATCTGAATCGCTATCAATAACGTATCCAGCCATGTCTATTTTTATTTACATTTTCTCAGTCCATTACAAGACGTCACTTCCGGTTTCGGCCATTGAAGCTGATTTTCAAATCTCGTTATTTTTTCCACTTTCAAATTACTTTTTCTAATATAAATACGCTTTTCTAAAATCTCAAAATTTTATGAACTAACTTTGATGCTATCTACTGTCTGAATCAATCGCTATCTCAATTTCGAAAAAAACCTCTTCAGTTGGTCTTTAAAACATTTGGTAATTTTTGCTATTGAGCGTGATCTATGTAGGAAACTGAATTCTTATGATATACAGTATGACTTCGATACACGCAAGGCTGATGTAGTAATTCTGTGCTTAGTAAAGAATGAATAAGATGCGAAGACGAATATATATTCTAATACAAAGTCTTAATTTTCACTTATTATCCGTATCCCTGCCCAAACTGGGCCCCGCGAAATTCGGTTAAGTCCGGCCCTGTTATTTAGTGACGGGTGAATACAGTGTACTTGTTCTCTTTTCATGACTTCTTGGTCACAATGGTTAGGTCTGGCCCTGCTATTTATTTTATAGTGACGGGTGAATACTACTTGTTCACCCTCCTCCCCACCCCCTTTTTTTTTTCGCCTCTAAAATTACGTCGGGTAACTCTAGTCCGTCCGACTTGCAGAAATAAAAGAGTGATCTTTCCATTACTTGCTGTCCAAACTCTTGAGCCATGAAGAGAATTATATATAGAGAAGATATTAGTATAGTTCTATGCAGTGGCGTCACTAGCTTGGGTGTCACCCGGTGCGGTCAGCTCAGGTCGTCACCCCTCCCCCCCCCCCCCCAAAAAAAAAGTCACGTTTTTTTTTTTTTAGTTAAGCCATAAAACATACCTAATACTTACTAACGTTAATTGATTGTTAAATTACTATAAACGAAGTGTCGATTCTATTTTAGAATTTGGTTGTTTTTTACAATTTATCTATAGTTCAATTTTGCAACAAAGCGGCCTTAAGTAAATTAGAATGTTGTTGTTCTTTTCTTTTCTGGATTTTAAACTTGAAAACGTTTCAGTAAAAGTTAAAGTCTATCTTAAATATTTCTAAACTTTATTTTATTTTAGAAAATCATTTTTCACATGACGTCACATATACGCAGATGGTAAGAAATAGTTGAAGGCTTTGTTAAATGATTCCGAGACATTCTTTAAGGTCTTATAGACATATGAATTTTTCTTCAAGAAAATGTTGCTACCTTTAGATGTCTCAATCATTGTATATCTGTTCAAATGTCGTCTTTTGGAAAATCATCAAATACCCTTAATTTTGAAACTTAAATCTATAATACATCGTCAGTTGTTGAAATAAAGACTTTTTGGTTTATCTGCTACATCTATGATTGCTTCTAGTATGAGTAGAGGTTAAGCATTAAAAACTGATTAATGCTCATAGAGGCTCGGAAGCTGAGTTGTAAAGCGCTTGGCCTCCGAACCGGGGTTCCGGGTTCGAATCCTGGCGAAGGTTGGGATTTTTTAAATTTCGGGATCTTTAGTCACCTCTGAGTCCATCCAGCTCTAATTGGTACCTGACATTAGCTGGGGAAAGGTAAAGGCAGTTGGTCACTGTGCTGGCTAAATGTCGTTAACCGTTGGCCATAGAAACAGTTTACCTTAACATCATCTGCTCCATAGATCGCAAGGTCTGAAAGGGGAACTTACTTACTAAATAGCTGTTTAGATTGCTCCCCGACATTTTCTTCTTGTTTTTATTTTTTTCTATTGAGTCACAAGTGGTTTTTTTTTTTTTTTAAGAGAAACGAGTTCCCTTTATTTGTATGCCTTTATTTTTTAATCCAGATGAATATTCTTCATACGTCTTTTAATATTCCAATTTTAGACTTTATTTCCACCACCTACTAAATTAGAAAACAAATTTCTATTTCATTTCTATAGAATTGTATAGAAATAGTTGAAACAAAAGCAAACATTTTTTGCATTTTAATTCCAATTAAAAAGCCTCCCATAGAGCCATTCTTTCGAAAACTGGCAAACTTTTCCTTTTGCTCCGAATAATTTCCTTCGTAAATCATGTGAAATAGGCACATGCCAAGAAGAACCTTCCCATAAAATATTGAAGTCTATATCATTCAACTGACTCATTGTAACATTTTCTTCATCTTGGCCAAAGCTTCTTTTAAAGTCAACTTCTGAAATCTCATCTTATCTTATATAATACAGACGTCAATTGCCACTTAGTTAATTTCCAATTCTGTGGATTTTAGATTAATGCTCCAGATATTTTTGTAATATTTTATGCCTGAAGAATGTCATCATTTGCTAAACAGTGATTATTGGTTGGCATCCTTGTATTACGAAGCTACTTAGTAGCTACTACTTCAATAGATCTATAAAATAGATTCAATTAAAAGCAGTGTTCATGCAGGTGGTATACAGCCGAAAGTAAGCTTTCACGTTTGTTATATAAAGTATGATGTAATGTTTGAACATTTTGATAGAATTTTATAAAATATTAAAATATGTTTAGCCGACATTAAAAAAAATGTACTTAGATATATTTATTAATTGTGAATAATATGTGCCAATATTTAGCCACTGACACTTACTTTTTAAAAATTGTTAGTTATTGCAAATTACATTTTTCCACTTGGATGTCACCCCCGACTAACGGGTGTCACCCGGTGCGGACCGCACCCCCCGCACCCCATAGTGACGCCACTGGTTCCATGATATACTTGATATAGCCATATATAGATATCTAGAATCTAGATTAACACTTACAGTGCGGGGTTACTCTCCAGGAATAACTTCCCTATCGCTGTAGAGTGCGGCGTTACTCTCCCTGAGTAACTTGGTATATATTATAGTGTTTGTTTCATTATTTTTCTTTTTTTTTTTTTTTTTTATTTCTTTCCGGTTGAGAGAGTGATTGTTCTTTCATTTCACAGTTGATTGGACCATTGGTATAGTTCCATGATTGGACGCAATACGTGCACGTTTTATTTTCAAATCTTTGTTTTAGTGACACTGTGTTAGTGTTTCGTTTTGAATGGATTTAGGTAAATGTGACTAATTCTAGATCTAGGCGAATCACTGTCCAGCAAGCGTTAGAAATCTTTAATAACTTTTCCTTACATGATGATGATAATATAACATAATGATAATGCATATTATGATGTTATTGATATTCATCAGACAGTGACTACGAGAAGGGAACTAGACCTACACCTAGATCTAGTGAAAGCAGTGACGATGAAGAAGAACCAGCTGGGGCAACGCCCACTTCTTTGTTATCATGTTTCCCAGTTGATGGTAGCAAAAGCAAGAAAAAAAAAAGAAAACTGAATGAAAATGTTGTAAATAGATCTATCTCTGATTGAAAAAGGTTTTGAAACCAAAAAGTATTTTAGTTTTTCACCTAAAAATGAGTCTGGCATAAATGAAAATGATTTGTACCAGTCATCTTCTGTTCTGGACTGTTTCTCTGCCCTCTTCACATGTACCATCATGGATAGTGTGAGTACAGAAATGCTTATTAAATGCTCTAAAGAAAGTGAAGCAAAACAACCCACTGAGAAGAAAATTATTTATTCACAACTGGAAACCTGTTACAAAGTATGAAATGATTAAATTCTTAGCAACCACCATGGCTATAAGCTTGAACAAAAAATCAAGCATCCAAGACTATTTCTCAACCAATGATATTTTGTTTACTCCGTTTTACTCAGAAATGTTTGAGAGGGACAGGTTTTGTCATTATTTTGTTCAGTGTTGATTGAAAATTACAACAATGTCTACACGCCTTTTCAAAATGTTGCCATCTACGAAATTCAAAGGCAGATGGCTGTACAAGCAGTTTAATCCTTCAAAACCATATAAATACCATATCAAAAGCTTTGGGCTTGTTGACAGCTGTACAGGATCCATCATGAAGGTTAGCGTCATAAAGTAATGGATTGCCGAAAATTAACAAAAATAATTTTAAATACAAATAATATATGAAAATAGTGTTTTTAATAGATTTGGTTGTAAACAGAAAACCTTTATATCTTAAAATACTTCAAAAATGCCTTAGCGACTTTTCAGATTATAAGCGCGCTGCCATTTTATGATGTCAGTGATGCTGTGCAGTGGTGTTGCCAACTTGAAGTTTTTTGGGTTTTTTTTAGCATTTTTTTACACATTTTTTTCTTTTAAGAAACGTTGCTTCTAGCATGTGTTTAAACATAAATTATGCAGTAACCTTATATAAAAATAAAGTTAAAATGTTGATTTTAAAAAATAAAAGACCATCATATATTTATATTTCAATAAAATCAATAAAATATTTTTGTTGCTGCACTTGTTTTTTGTAGTTTTTTTGTTTTTTTTTAATTAATCTAGACCTAGCCTATATATAGACTTAGACCAATATAATATCATGGGAATTAGTGTGTTAGTGGAGTGAAGAGTTGAGTAATTCTTTAAGTGTGCTAGTGAGTCATTTATGAAGGTATTTCTGTCTGTGGAATTTTATATCTCAAGAAATAATGCTTTGCCTTTGCAATTTCTTATGTGATAAAGAACTTCTCTAAGACTGGACCCCAGAGGCAGCTTTGCAGAATAAAAGGCCACGGGCGAGTGTCACACGCAGGGTAGCCATAAGCATAGGCCCTACCGTAACATGTCATGCTAAAGGACTCGTCCGCCTCTAAGACCGTAAGCCTTATTGTTACAAAACATATTAGACTACCCGGGGAGGACTAGCTATACTGCCATTCTGAAAAATGCCTGGTGGTCCAGCACAGAGGTAGAGATGTTGCCACTTTGTATGACAGTAAGTCTGTAAATGAGTTCATAGTTATGCCTTTTTCTTCATTTTGATGGCTATCGATAAAAACGTCATCAAAGAAATTGATTTGGACACCATCATAAGCAATGTGTCAGCGACTAGTTTGTTGGTGTGTACGACAGAAAGTTAAGTGTTCATGTCGCTCCTTTAGAACGTGTTCTGTTTCACTCTTTTAGTCATTTCAAATCATTTCAAAATCATGTCATAAAGTTTTCCATTCGGACTAATTAAGATGGCAATTGTACTGTATATTGTTTTGTTTTTTTATAACTCATATATCCTCTGATTCTATCTGTATGTAGAAATACAATACATAACATCAGCTAACGCATGTGTGAGTTCATTTTTTTTTTTTGATGATTTATCAAATTTTACATATTATACAGGCAGGTGATGCCAGGGCCGATTTTGGCATCCACTCTGCCCCTATACATAGTAGGCTACTTTAAGTAGGTACTGACATGCAATATGGTATTTTGAAACCAAAAATGTAATGTTACAAGCTTTCATTATAAATTGGTTTCATATAGATGCCGGATGGAGCCTAATGATGTATGTGTTGGTTGAAGTTAACGTATTTCTACAGTAACTTGATGAGGACCCTAGATGCTTGAGTGTAACTACTGTACGGGTGTTATTAGATACATGTATGAACGTGAACATACATCACCACGAGGACGATAAAACATAATACTTTACTTTATTGCAGAATGGGCCACAGTCGAGTCTGTCACCATAATAATATGATTCCTTCAAAAGTCTATAAACAACTAAAATAAAAGTCTACATAATTAATCTCAAGCCCACTAGCTTTTACGTCACTAAATGTCGCGTTCAACGTCCATCTAATCAAGTGCGTCTCTAACTAAACTAAACTAATTGCTTAACACGGGAAAGGCTTCCCAAAATATTGTATTAGCTCCTCGTTTATAAGAGCTGTTCAAGTTTTCGAAGCTGACTGTAGATATGGTGCGCAAAGGTGCACGCGTTCAATATAACAAAGTATTGTTCTCCGCCATGACACTAATTGTGGTTGTTTGTTTATTGTTGAATGAAAACCTAGATCTTAATTAACACGGTGGCAGCGGTGTATTAATGATCAGAGGTAATCATTAATCAGTATATAAAGGTTTATTGTTTGCGATAATAAATAGACAACAATTACAGGGCTACGCCAGACAATGACGGCTGGAAATTTCCTTCCTGTACCCGAGCCGCTCGAGGTAGAAGGTAACATGGCCGCAAATTGGCAAAAGTTTCACCGGAGCTGGCGAAACTATGAGTTAGCCACTAAATTGGCGGAAGAATCAGACGAGGTCAGAGTGGCCACTTTTCTAACAATTATAGGTACAAAAGCAATGGACATATATGAAGTTCTTGAAATTGAGAAGGGAAAAGAAAGATGGAAGAAATATTGAACAAATTCGAAAGTTTTTGCATTGAAAAAACGAATAAAACTTATGAGCGCTTCGTTTTCAATACTCGTGAACAGCAAGAAGGCGAGGACATTGAAAAGTATATTACAAATCTGAGAAGATTACCAAAAAAAAACGTGATTGAACGCCTGGAAAATAGCTTGATTAGAGACAGAGTAGTTCTCGGAGTAAAGGATGGCTGCCTGGTCGTGCGGTTTGCGTGCTGGACTGTTGTTTGTATTTATCAATGGTCCCGGGTTCAAACCCTGCCCGCTCCCATCCCCCGTCGTCCTGCGGGAGTTTTGAACTAGGAAGTAAACTATCTTCAACTCTGAAGGAACATCCGAAATATGTAAAATATTTTACAAACAGACATGAATGCCTCAAAATGAAATTACTACAAGATAGTAATTTAACATTGGAAAGGTGCAGAGACATTTGCAGAGCATACGAGACAGCTAACAAACAGTTCAGACAGATACAAGCCGACCCTCCAATGATTAAGTATCAACACCCCCAAGAACAAACATTCAGAAAGGTAAATGCAGGTATTGTGGATGAATTCACGAATACACTAAGGAAAAGTGCCCTGCATGAGGTAAAGCGTGCAAGGGAAGACATCATTTTGCCGTGATGTACAAAAAGAAAATTCAGCAGGTGTCAGAGGATATGTCTAAGGATGAAAGACAGCTGCAGTCGGACACAAGAGATGATAGAAAATAAATGGTTGATGTCTTTGGAGAACCGCAAAACGAAAACGATGACAGTAAATAGTCACCGTGTAAGGCTTCAAATGGATAGTGGAGCTGATGTAAATACCATACAGGAGAGATACGTCAATAAGAATCAGATAGAAAAGGCAACGCAAAGATTACTAATGTGGAATAAGACTGAAATAAACCCTATAGGGAAAGCTACGATTACGATGAGAAAACTAACGAAACATTTACGATAGAATATATAGTTGTACCAAATAATCTAGCCATGCCTTCTGGTCATGAAACTTGAACAAGAATGAAATAAATCAACGTCAATAAAGATAGATTCTTAGCATCAGTAGGGAATAACCAAGAAGTAGACTGTAGTCCAAAGTTTACTGGTGATTTGGGTGACTTAGGAGAAGTGTCTTTAAAGATTGATAGCAGCATTAAGCCCAAGGTTCTGCGGTGTAGAAAGATCCAGATTGCTTTACAAGAAAGAGTTACGGAGGAGTTAAATACCCTAGTGCAGAGAGGAATCATAGAACCAGTGATAGAGCCTACAGAGTGGGTGAGTCAGATGGCAATTGTGGAAAAAGCTAATAGAAAAATTATGATTTGCATAGATCCACAAGCCCCTAATAAAGTTTTACTAAGGGAATTCTATAATCTTGCTACTTTGGATGACATATTGGCAGATTTGAACGATGCCAAAATATTCAGCAAATTGGATGTCCAAGAAGCTTTCTGGCATGTCAGGCTAGACACAGCGTCATCTAATTTGTCAGCAATGATAACCCCTTTTGGTAGATACCGGTACAAATGGAAGCGATTACCATTTGTTCTGAAAAAGAGTTCAGAAATTTTTCAGAGAAGATTAACCTCACTCGGTTAGACTCTATCACCGCCACTCATTGATCAGGGAACATGAAATGCACCAAGATACCTGTTTGTAGTCGCTGAATGAATTGTTTATGTTGTGTCTGTTGTATTTATGTGTATTTTTCTGTTGTGTTGTCTTTATATGAGAAACGAGTCCTTGTAATCACAACAAATTTCCGTAAGGATCAATAAAGCAGTCTTAGTCTTAAATCTAGCACTGGAAGGACTGAAAGGCTCTTTCAATTATGTTGATGATATTATAGTGGTAGGAAGAGGAAGAACGAAAGAGAAGCACTCAGAGATCATGATATTAACCTAAGAGAGCTGATGAAGAGATGTCAAGAAAAGAAGATTAAACTGAACCACGAAAAGTCTGTTTTTAGAACAGCTGAAATTAACTTTCTGGGTCATATGATTACAGAAGCAGGAATAAAACCAGACCCGAACAAAGTATCTGCGATTTTGAGTTTGAATGCTCCAAAAGATATTTCATCAGTCCGAAGATTCTGTGGCATGGTTCAATATCTTGCAAGATTTGTTCCAGACCTGTCGACAGATTTACAGCCCATAACAAAGTTGACGAGATAGAACACACCATTTGTTTGGTCTGATCAGTGCACACGAGTTTTCAACAAGATAAAACAGAAAATATCGACTCATGGCACACTGATGTATTTTGACCCTAACAAAGAGTTTACATTACAAGCAAATAGTAGCCAAAATGGGTTGGGAGCAGCGTTATTACAAGATGGCAGTCCAATAGCATATGCTTCTAGATCATTAACTGATACTCAGAAAAGATAAGCACATATTAAAAAAGAATTGTTGGCAGTGGTTGTTGGTTTGGAACGTTTTGACCAGTATACGTATGGCAGGACAGTTATAGTTCAGAATGACCTTAAACCACTGGAAAACATCCTTCAAAAACCACTCAGTTCTGCTCCGAGAAGGCTACAAAGTCTAATGATACGCCTTTATCGTTACGATATCCAGTTTCAATATGTCAAAGGCGAACATTTGTTCATAGCTGATACTTTGAGTAGAGACCCATCAGAGGAAAAGAGTGTAATCCCTGATGTTTGTGTCAAAACAGTCGGACTGGCAATACCAGATGCAGTGCTGGAGAAAGTCAAACTTGAGAAAGATAAAACGATGCAAACACTTATTCAGTATATCCTCAATGGATGGCCAGACAAACATAATAGTTTACATGAACTAAAGCAATATTTTTCACTAAGAGACATGTTAACATACGAAGACGGACTCTTGTTGAAAGGAGAACAAATAATCATACCGATATCACTTAGCAAGGAAATAGAAGAAAAACTTCATGCATCACACCTGGGAGTAGACTCAATGAAAACAAGAGCAAAAGAAACAATTTTCTGGCCTGGATTATCAGCTCGAATACAGGAAATAGCCAACTCATGTTACATTTGTCAGAAAAAAACAAACCAGCAAATCAGAGAGAAGAATTAATACAGCACGACTGTCACAAACCGCAGTGAGCCCACACCCGTTTGTGTGTGTGTGGCAGAAAAACAACAGTCCACTACGGGCCTGGCTAAGGAATGTTGACCTAACTGACCCCTTACCCGCCATCATGGCCTTAGTTATTCTGGAATTTTTTAAATTTATTTTTTTTACTATTATTTCTATTTTAAATCTAATACAATTATTTATGTTTTTAGTATATTTCAATTAATTGAATTAGATTTATTTTAGTATTGGGAAGGGAAATAAGTACTTTTTTATACTTTTAATATTTATTTTATTGTCACGTGACCAGGTGACCTGGTCTACAACGAGGCAGGGTGACCTGGGGAATTTTGGGACAAAGGGGCAGTTGGCGTGAGTTTTGTAGAGCGGACGGTCGCATTTCCCGCTTCTGCTTGTTTTCCTAATATTGTACTAGAATACTATATTGAAATCTAATGTTCACAGTCATTTAGAGATGTTAGTTTAGTCGCCAGTTTTAGTGATGTACCTGTATGTAAACGTTGTTGGAAGATTCTATATTGTATGTTAATAAAGTTATACGCCTACGTGTTTCTAACTATTATTCTGGTGTTTAGTGTTATTTGTTAATTGTATACACAAACACCTAAATCGCGACCAGAATCGCCTTAGACAACGACCAGTTGAAGCAGGCGCCAGCGTCTTGTGACAACGACATAGGTTCTAACCCGTGGGACAAGATTGGAATTGATTTATTCCTAATGTGTGACCAACAATATCTAGCCATAGTGGACTATTATTCAAATTTCATAGAGGTAGAAAACATGCAGTTGACAATAACACACGCAATTATAAAGAAACTGAAAGTTTTATTTGTAAGTTATGGGATGCCCAAACTGTATATTTGATAGCGGCCCTCAATTTACATCGGAATATTTTTACAAATTTATGATGGAGTGGGGAGTGACTCATTTGAAATCCTCCCCAGGACACCATCGATCCACTGGAAAGGCTGAGTCAGCAGTAAAAATTTTGAAGAACATAATGAAGAAATCTAGAGAATCAAAGTCAGATGCTTAGGAAGCTCATCTGGAATTTAGAAATACTCCAAGGCAAGACACAAATCAAAGCCCAGCTCAGATGTTTTTTGATCGGATGACTCGAACACTGATACCAAACAAAAGGAGTAACATTAAGATTTCTACATGTCAAGAGGACATTATGAGAAGGAAAGAAAAACGTCAGATGAGTGTAAAAGCATTGTATGATAAGAGGTCAAGAAATTTAAGTCAGCTGAGAACTGGACATATGGTCTATTTCCAATCACCTAATGACCCTACATGGAGACGTGGAAGAATCCAGTCTCAAGTCAACCAGAGAGCTTACATTATTCGAGGTGACAATGGTGCAGTGTACCAAAGTAACAGAGTGCATATCAACCCGAACAGAGAAACAGAAAAAGATATATTCCCTGAAACTGATGACAACTTACAGGACAATGGAACTCATAATCAACACATTCGCCACTCATCAACTCATCATTCCCTGCGACCAAGGGATCTGTTGAAGAAACCGACAAGATTCAATGATTATGTGTCTTAATGAACTAATGAATGTTGATTTTTAAATGTGATATGTTTCATATTCATTGAAGCGTATATTTGTATGTGTTGCTGTTTATGTTGTGGTTTTGTTTTATTTATTTTTTTATGATACACCCCGAAATGTTTTATTAGCGGCCCCCGAAAGGGGAAAAGACGCTATTAGTTTTGTGCGAAATGTCTGTCCGTCCGTCCCGTTTAGATCTCGTGAACTAGAAAAGATATTGAAAATCCGACATCACAATATTTTAGACCATTCAAAGTTCTGATGCAACGGCAACATTTTTTTTTCTGAAAGCGAAAAAATCTAATTTTTAAAATCAGTTATGCAAGTAGTTTTTTAAAGAGAAAGAGCTAATTAGTATGCATTATAAGTTAGACCTAAATTAAAACAAATACTAATCTTGTAAACTTCATTTTCGTGAACATTTTTAAATGCAGAAATACTTTCTATTTTTTTGAGCATTCGAATAAGAGATTGATTAAGTAGCTAACACTTGAGGATTTATTTCTGTGGATTACTTGTGTTTCTGTGTTTTTTTTTTTTGTGATTCTGCGGATTTTTGTGTGTTACTGTGTAGAGTGGACGGCGCGAGGGTTGTGTAGTAAAGTACTGTGTAGTTTGTAGTGTAGTTATCGTCTCTTTTCTGTCTCTGTACTTGTGATAAACCCTTGTAAAAATGTCAGTTAAGACATTTTTTATTGAAAAAAAGGACCTGGATGGTGGACTTGTCCACGCCCCAGGTACCTTGCTTCTAAAGCTGTCAGGCCAAGGGGCTGTTAAGGCCACTATGGCGAGCCTAATAGAGTGCCTGAAACTAACACCGGACGAAGTGAGTTCTCTCTATCGCTTCGAGAACCCCTTTGTCTGGTTCCTGGTCCCAACATCCGCCCGAGTGAGAACCCGTATACTAGGGAAATCATTCGGGAATGATAAGGACTTCAAGGTAGATGTCTGTACCTTAGAAGTTGAAAAAATCAGGGTTACCCTTCACTGGGTAGCACCAACCATAAACAAATCAAAGATAGGAGAAATCTTTGGAGCCTTTGCAGAAGAAGGCTCCAAGATAGAGCCAATCAAGCTAGGCAACTCAGATAAGTGGGCGGCTTGGATCAAACTCCGCAAACAGACTGAACTCCCCCATTATATTCAGTTACGATATGAGGACGATCCGAGGACCTACAAGGTCCTCGTGACCATCCCGGGACGTAGACAACAGTGCTGGCATTGCGGACAGGATCAGCACTGGTCAAACCAGTGTCCAAATAGGGCGAACCCCAGACGGGACCAAAACCCCACAGAAGGTGCAAAGGAGGTAGGAGGGAAAATCTCCTATGCCATGGCCCTTAAAGGGGAGGGAGAGAAAAAGCAATCCGAGATTGATCAACAGCTAAAAAAAGATGGCTTCACAATGGTTGAAAGCAGCAAAGGAGGGGAAAAAAAACAAATAGAAGCTATGGGAGCTACTCCAAGTGGTCTCCCCCCACCTAACAGCCCTGAAAACAAATCTAAGCAAAGTAAAAAAATTAAAACATCCGGAGGGGCAAGTTCAGCACCCACCACCCCAACCAAAATAACAAGAAAGAGGGCCCTCTCTCTCTCTTCCTCATCCGAGGATCTAAACGAGGATCCCCGGGTAGAGGAGGAGAAAAGAGAGGAAGAACAGTTCAAGCTCGAGCTGAACTTTCCAGACTCCCCGTCAGTGCTAGTCGTTGATGAGGGCGAGGACCCTAACACACATTCAAACACATAAACAACAAAGCAACTCTTAAAGATAAAACGCACACACACACAATAGAATAACAAACACGCAAACCAATCTCACACACTCATGGCAGACATCAAAATTTTGACACTCAACATCAGAGGGCTTAACAATAAACACACCTACATAGCACACCTCACAAGGAAATACAAGCCAGATTTTATCTTTCTGCAAGAGACCAACACACAGTTAGAGTACAAGGCCAAAAAAGCAGTCTCTCTTATGGGCCTCAGGGAGGGTTATTTTAGTTTAGGTAGAAAGCCACGAGGGACAGCCATTTTACAAACATCCAATAGGTTTTCAACCACACACTCATATCAAGACCATAGCGGGAGGATAGTAATAATTAGGACAAGCTCACAAAAACACACATACACGTTAGTCAACATTTATGCACCCGCTCAAAAAAAAGAGAAACACGAGTTTTTTGGAATGCTAAGTGACATTCTACACACTCAGTACGCAGGAGAAAATTTGATAGTAGGGGGTGATTTAAATTACATTGATTCCCAATTAGACAAGCAAAACACAAACACAGAGGGTCCTACTCCTCATGTAACAATTAAAACGCATGACTATTTGGGGGGAGTCATCAAGGCTTTCCGGTTAGTAGATGCCTATAGAGAAGTAGAGTTCACGGGCCGGGTCACCACGTTCAGGGACAAGGCACACCAAATAGAAACACGGATAGATAGAGTGTATGTGCCAAGGGCGTGCGAAACAAAAAGTGTAACACATCTCGTAGAGACGTTACAATATACAGACCACAAAGGAGTCTTAGTGGAACTGCTGAACCCAAAACTAAAAAAGAAAAAACAAAAAACACCGATCTGGAAACTTAACAACGACCTCCTAAATGACCCGCTCTATTTAAAAACAATCGCAAACCTCCTCAAAAATATAATACATGACTCAAACACACCCCATTTCAAAGTCACACAAATATGGACGCTAATTAAAAGCTCCATTAAGCAGCAAAGCCAAATACTGGCCACACTAGTTAACTCAAAAAGGAAAAAAGAAGAGGAAAGACTTAAAAATTTACTAACACACGAAGAAGACGAAGCAGCCAAAACACATATACTAACACAACTAGAAGAACTATTTAACTATCAATACAAAGGAGCGGAATTGAGGTGCAAAAGTAAAAAAATAACCGAAGGGCCTAACAAACTTTTTTTATCAGCAGAACAAAACATTCAAATTGACAGAACTATTGACAACATTGTTGATAGTAAAGGAGAAACTATACAAGACCTGGACAAAATAACAGACACATTTACGAAACACTTTACTAATTTGTATGACAAGGAACAGACGGACGACAACGCACAAAAAGTATTTTCACAGAACTGCAAAGAAATACCAATTACAGAACAGATAGAGACAGACGCTCCCTTTACGCTAGACGAACTGAGGGCTGCTTTAGATACAACACAAAACAACAAATCCCCTGGCCCAGACGGTCTGACGTTTGAATTTTACAAAGCCTTTTTTCCCCAAATAGGACCCCTACTATTAAATCTATACAGCGACATGTTAGTGACAGAACAGTTACCTAGAGATTTCAACTTAGCATACATCACACGTCTACCAAAAAAAAACAAGAAAACAACACCTCACCTAGCGACTTTCGACCGATCTCACTTCTAAACACCGACTACAAACTCCTGACGAAAATGATTTTTTTAAGACTAAAACCCCTCATACCACACTTAATAGGACAGGACCAATACTGTAGCAACCCAGACAAAAACATCGACGAACTTAACCATTTTTTAAGAGACATTATATATTACTGTAAAGACAAAGACTTGAAAGCAGCCCTCTTTTCTATTGACCAGGAAAAAGCCTTTGACAGAATAGACCATGATTACCTTTTCAAAATACTAGACAAGACGAAGACAGATGGAAGAATGAAGAAATACATAAAGCTAGTTTACACTGATGCCACAAGCAAACTCATAATAAACCAAACCCTTAGTGGCAGTATCCCTATTAGAAGATCTGTTAGACAAGGGTGTCCCCTTTCTCCCTTTTTATACACCCTTTGCCTAGAACCCCTTTTAGAAACCATCAGGCTAGATAGTGGAATCACGGGGATAAAAATCCCAGGCCCCACGCCCGTAGTTAAAGTTAAAGCATACGCTGATGACACCACCCTTTTTCCCTCCTCAGAAAAAGACATAGCCGCAATCATAGATAAGTTTATTCAATTTGGGAGGGCAAGCGGGTCAAAAATCAACATAAATAAATCTTGTATTATGGGATTGGGCAGGTGGGAAATCCCCTTAAACATCCCCTTTAACCTTAAAATAGAGAAGGCAATTAAAATATGCGGCATCACGTGGACAAGCAACCCAACATATTACCACACACAGCAGTGGGAAAATATTTTAAACAAAACCAAAAACACACTTAAAAGATTTCATTATACAGCAACTACTATATTTGGTAGAGCAATACTAGTAAACAACCTGGTCATCCCGAAGATAGTTTATTTAGCAAACATCACAGAACCTCCACCAACTTTTATACCAAGCATAAACACAATCATTAGGAATTTTATATTTAAAAGCACTATCAGGAACATTAAACACACAACACTTATACAAAACAAAGAGGATGGGGGGATAAACTTACAGGACATCAGAACCAAAATACAAGCACTTAGATTAAAATACATAGGACAAGTAGCCAAGAACCCAAACAATTTTCCATTAACAATATACTATTACGGCTTAAGGTTAAATAAAATAATTCCAATAAAAAATGACACCCCACATCACTTTGGTACAAACACACATCCATTTTACAGATCCATATCAAGAATACTCCCTGGCAATGAACATCTAATACACAGTAAATTAAAAGACACATATACAACACTTAAGAAACAGTTACAAGAAAGATTATTCAATAGGATCAAATGGAGTAGAGAGTTAGGTGTAATAGATTTCAGAGACACTTTTATAAACCTACACAGCAAACACATTACACCCAAAGCCAGAGAAATAACATACAGACTAATCTTCGGGATGACCCCTGTAGGAAGTAAGAAAAGAAATGTACACACATGTGTTTTCTGTCACACAGATAATGGTAACAATGAAAGCCATATGTTTTTAAAATGTAAAATATTTGATAATGTTAGATGCACTATGAAAGTCCTACTAGAGGCAAACTGTAACACCAATGTTAATCTTAACCTAGCTGTTGTTTTAAATAAATTGCCTAAAATCAAAAGTAAGATGATTCATAAATTTAATCTAATAATAGTGAGTGAATACAGAAGTCTTGTGTGGCACAGTAGAATTAAAGTTGTTAATAACAATGTATCTTTAAATCCTTATAATCTAGAGCTAATATTTAGAAAAATAATTGAACATAGAATTGATAACTATACTGGTTAGATAGAAATTGTAATTATTGTATAATTTATTGTCCTTGACTAAATTGTCAGACCTCAGAGATAAAAATCTAAATACTGTAATCAATCTGTAAAGTTACTCTATTGGTATTATGTCAGTTAGCTTAAGTGGTTATGCGAGTGTGTGAGAGTGTGTATGTACCTGGGTTAAAGAGAGTTTGGGCTGAGAGATGCGGGATATGAATCAAATTGAACTTTATTTATCTACGGAAAACCACTAAAGATCTGTCTTTTAAAGGGAAGTCAACACTTTTGAAGAATTATTTCTCCCTCGTGGCTACGTCCTCTTTGATCACATGATCGGAGAGCATGTCACAAGTCAACATCAACTGTGTCTGTACTACACTCACAGAACACGGCAAGCCCGTGGAAACGTAACAAGAACACTATGACAATGTCTATATCTTAGCGGCAGCCTCATCCTAGACATACTGGGAAACAAAGGAACAAGAAAACAAGACGCAACTGAATGGAGCCTGCGAAGAGACTAGAAACAAAAATAACCAAACCAATAATCCTAAAGAATATAGACAAGGGCAGACAATTGAAAGTCAAGAATCTTTTATGAATAATGTAATAGTTTAAGACAAATTAACTATTTTTTTTATTTATTTATCAATTTTTTTATTTTTTTTTTAAACCCCTCGTAATGAGAGAAAAAAGAATCCTTAATCGACACCCCTATCCTGAAATAATTTACACATGACCCTAACAGAACCCTGAACAATTGTGATACAGCAGCACCTTTGCTTGGTTAACTATCCCAGAACGATTCTAACAGACCCAAGGGCCACCTTGATGATGCTAGAGTAGCCCTCTTACATCTCAAGGAGACCTTTAAAAATTGTCGTGAGAGGGATTAACCTGTTCCCTGATCAGTCTTTTTAAATACATAAGGCATACAGGGCAGCTGTATAAAACCCTATATTAGCTTGCCTTGCCTAATTACTTGCTACTACCTGGGAACATAGCATTGCTACAAAGTCAATTTCCGGAAAGATTGTTAATGTTGCTGTGCAGCTTTGTTAATAAACTCATTTATGTAGAAGATTGTTACTGTTAAAGCAAAAATACTGAGGCCACTTATCAAGGAAGTCCTTTTTCTCTGTATTACTTTATAGAAAAGATGTTGTTCTGTTGTGTAAAATTAAATATTATTATATGTCTAAAATACTATTTGACGAGACAGAATGGAGGCTTAGGATGAAATCAGTCACTTTTTCCTCTTCGTACTACCACCAAGATCAATACATTATGTCCCCTTTAACCATAAAGTGACAATGACAATGCCAAGTGCTTAAAAGGAAACATAAACTAATTGGATACAATCACACTACAGATTTCCCTTTGTTTCGTTTAATTTTTTTGGAAAATGTCTACAAGATAAGATAACTTAAAATCAGTTTGACTACAATTGACAGCGTTGTCAAACTAGTGGATATTAAATGAATTGTAATTTCTTGACCACTCATGTTTTATTTTTAATTTTTTGAAAATGACTACAAATTAGTAAATATTAAATGAATTGTAATTTCTTTACCAAAAAAAAAAAAAAAAAAAAAAAAAAAAAAAAAAAAAGAGATTGATTAAGTAGCTAACACTTGAGGATTTATTTCTGTGGATTACTTGTGTTTCTGTGTTGTTTTTTTTTTGTGATTCTGCGGATTTTTGTGTGTTACTGTGTAGAGTGGACGGCGCGAGGGTTGTGTAGTAAAGTACTGTGTAGTTTGTAGTGTAGTTATCGTCTCTTTTCTGTCTCTGTACTTGTGATAAACCCTTGTAAAAATGTCAGTTAAAACATTTTTTATTGAAAAAAAGGACCTGGATGGTGGACTTGTCCACGCCCCAGGTACCTTGCTTCTAAAGCTGTCAGGCCAAGGGGCTGTTAAGGCCACTATGGCGAGCCTAATAGAGTGCCTGAAACTAACACCGGACGAAGTGAGTTCTCTCTATCGCTTCGAGAACCCCTTTGTCTGGTTCCTGGTCCCAACATCCGCCCGAGTGAGAACCCGTATACTAGGGAAATCATTCGGGAATGATAAGGACTTCAAGGTAGATGTCTGTACCTTAGAAGTTGAAAAAATCAGGGTTACCCTTCACTGGGTAGCACCAACCATAAACAAATCAAAGATAGGAGAAATCTTTGGAGCCTTTGCAGAAGAAGGCTCCAAGATAGAGCCAATCAAGCTAGGCAACTCAGATAAGTGGGCGGCTTGGATCAAACTCCGCAAACAGACTGAACTCCCCCATTATATTCAGTTACGATATGAGGACGATCCGAGGACCTACAAGGTCCTCGTGACCATCCCGGGACGTAGACAACAGTGCTGGCATTGCGGACAGGATCAGCACTGGTCAAACCAGTGTCCAAATAGGGCGAACCCCAGACGGGACCAAAACCCCACAGAAGGTGCAAAGGAGGTAGGAGGGAAAATCTCCTATGCCATGGCCCTTAAAGGGGAGGGAGAGAAAAAGCAATCCGAGATTGATCAACAGCTAAAAAAAGATGGCTTCACAATGGTTGAAAGCAGCAAAGGAGGGGAAAAAAAACAAATAGAAGCTATGGGAGCTACTCCAAGTGGTCTCCCCCCACCTAACAGCCCTGAAAACAAATCTAAGCAAAGTAAAAAAATTAAAACATCCGGAGGGGCAAGTTCAGCACCCACCACCCCAACCAAAATAACAAGAAAGAGGGCCCTCTCTCTCTCTTCCTCATCCGAGGATCTAAACGAGGATCCCCGGGTAGAGGAGGAGAAAAGAGAGGAAGAACAGTTCAAGCTCGAGCTGAACTTTCCAGACTCCCCGTCAGTGCTAGTCGTTGATGAGGGCGAGGACCCTAACACACATTCAAACACATAAACAACAAAGCAACTCTTAAAGATAAAACGCACACACACACAATAGAATAACAAACACGCAAACCAATCTCACACACTCATGGCAGACATCAAAATTTTGACACTCAACATCAGAGGGCTTAACAATAAACACACCTACATAGCACACCTCACAAGGAAATACAAGCCAGATTTTATCTTTCTGCAAGAGACCAACACACAGTTAGAGTACAAGGCCAAAAAAGCAGTCTCTCTTATGGGCCTCAGGGAGGGTTATTTTAGTTTAGGTAGAAAGCCACGAGGGACAGCCATTTTACAAACATCCAATAGGTTTTCAACCACACACTCATATCAAGACCATAGCGGGAGGATAGTAATAATTAGGACAAGCTCACAAAAACACACATACACGTTAGTCAACATTTATGCACCCGCTCAAAAAAAAGAGAAACACGAGTTTTTTGGAATGCTAAGTGACATTCTACACACTCAGTACGCAGGAGAAAATTTGATAGTAGGGGGTGATTTAAATTACATTGATTCCCAATTAGACAAGCAAAACACAAACACAGAGGGTCCTACTCCTCATGTAACAATTAAAACGCATGACTATTTGGGGGGAGTCATCAAGGCTTTCCGGTTAGTAGATGCCTATAGAGAAGTAGAGTTCACGGGCCGGGTCACCACGTTCAGGGACAAGGCACACCAAATAGAAACACGGATAGATAGAGTGTATGTGCCAAGGGCGTGCGAAACAAAAAGTGTAACACATCTCGTAGAGACGTTACAATATACAGACCACAAAGGAGTCTTAGTGGAACTGCTGAACCCAAAACTAAAAAAGAAAAAACAAAAAACACCGATCTGGAAACTTAACAACAACCTCCTAAATGACCCGCTCTATTTAAAAACAATCGCAAACCTCCTCAAAAATATAATACATGACTCAAACACACCCCATTTCAAAGTCACACAAATATGGACGCTAATTAAAAGCTCCATTAAGCAGCAAAGCCAAATACTGGTCACACTAGTTAACTCAAAAAGGAAAAAAGAAGAGGAAAGACTTAAAAATTTACTAACACACGAAGAAGACGAAGCAGCCAAAACACATATACTAACACAACTAGAAGAACTATTTAACTATCAATACAAAGGAGCGGAATTGAGGTGCAAAAGTAAAAAAATAACCGAAGGGCCTAACAAACTTTTTTTATCAGCAGAACAAAACATTCAAATTATTGACAGAACTATTGACAACATTGTTGATAGTAAAAGAGAAACTATACAAGACCTGGACAAAATAACAGACACATTTACGAAACACTTTACTAATTTGTATGACAAGGAACAGACGGACGACAACGCACAAAAAGTATTTTTACAGAACTGCAAAGAAATACCAATTACAGAACAGATAGAGACAGACGCTCCCTTTACGCTAGACGAACTGAGGGCTGCTTTAGATACAACACAAAACAACAAATCCCCTGGCCCAGACGGTCTGACGTTTGAATTTTACAAAGCCTTTTTTCCCCAAATAGGACCCCTACTATTAAATCTATACAGCGACATGTTAGTGACAGAACAGTTACCTAGAGATTTCAACTTAGCATACATCACACTTCTACCAAAAAAACAAGAAAACAACACCTCACCTAGCGACTTTCGACCGATCTCACTTCTAAACACCGACTACAAACTCCTGACGAAAATGATTTTTTTAAGACTAAAACCCCTCATACCACACTTAATAGGACAGGACCAATACTGTAGCAACCCAGACAAAAACATCGACGAACTTAACCATTTTTTAAGAGACATTATATATTACTGTAATGACAAAGACTTGAAAGCAGCCCTCTTTTCTATTGACCAGGAAAAAGCCTTTGACAGAATAGACCATGATTACCTTTTCAAAATACTAGACAAGACGAAGACAGATGGAAGAATGAAGAAATACATAAAGCTAGTTTACACTGATGCCACAAGCAAACTCATAATAAACCAAACCCTTAGTGGCAGTATCCCTATTAGAAGATCTGTTAGACAAGGGTGTCCCCTTTCTCCCTTTTTATACACCCTTTGCCTAGAACCCCTTTTAGAAACCATCAGGCTAGATAGTGGAATCACGGGGATAAAAATCCCAGGCCCCACGCCCGTAGTTAAAGTTAAAGCATACGCTGATGACACCACCCTTTTTCCCTCCTCAGAAAAAGACATAGCCGCAATCATAGATAAGTTTATTCAATTTGGGAGGGCAAGCGGGTCAAAAATCAACATAAATAAATCTTGTATTATGGGATTGGGCAGGTGGGAAATCCCCTTAAACATCCCCTTTAACCTTAAAATAGAGAAGGCAATTAAAATATGCGGCATCACGTGGACAAGCAACCCAACATATTACCACACACAGCAGTGGGAAAATATTTTAAACAAAACCAAAAACACACTTAAAAGATTTCATTATACAGCAACTACTATATTTGGTAGAGCAATACTAGTAAACAACCTGGTCATCCCGAAGATAGTTTATTTAGCAAACATCACAGAACCTCCACCAACTTTTATACCAAGCATAAACACAATCATTAGGAATTTTATATTTAAAAGCACTATCAGGAACATTAAACACACAACACTTATACAAAACAAAGAGGATGGGGGGATAAACTTACAGGACATCAGAACCAAAATACAAGCACTTAGATTAAAATACATAGGACAAGTAGCCAAGAACCCAAACAATTTTCCGTTAACATTATACTACTACGGCTTAAGGTTAAATAAAATAATTCCAATAAAAAATGACACCCCACATCACTTTGGTACAAACACACATCCATTTTACAGATCCATATCAAGAATACTCCCTGGCAATGAACATCTAATACACAGTAAATTAAAAGACACATATACAACACTTAAGAAACAGTTACAAGAAAGATTATTCAATAGGATCAAATGGAGTAGAGAGTTAGGTGTAATAGATTTCAGAGACACTTTTATAAACCTACACAGCAAACACATTACACCCAAAGCCAGAGAAATAACATACAGACTAATCTTCGGGATGACCCCTGTAGGAAGTAAGAAAAGAAATGTACACACATGTGTTTTCTGTCACACAGATAATGGTAACAATGAAAGCCATATGTTTTTAAAATGTAAAATATTTGATAATGTTAGATGCACTATGAAAGTCCTACTAGAGGCAAACTGTAACACCAATGTTAATCTTAACCTAGCTATTGTTTTAAATAAATTGCCTAAAATCAAAAGTAAGATGATTCATAAATTTAATCTAATAATAGTGAGTGAATACAGAAGTCTTGTGTGGCACAGTAGAATTAAAGTTGTTAATAACAATGTATCTTTAAATCCTTATAATCTAGAGTTAATATTTAGAAAAATAATTGAACATAGAATTGATAACTATACTGGTTAGATAGAAATTGTAATTATTGTATAATTTATTGTCCTTGACTAAATTGTCAGACCTCAGAGATAAAAATCTAAATACTGTAATCAATCTGTAAAGTTACTCTATTGGTATTATGTCAGTTAGTTAAAGTGGTTATGCCACCAAGATCAATACATTATGTCCCCTTTAACCATAAAGTGACAATGACAATGCCAAGTGCTTAAAAGGAACATAAACTAATTGGATACAATCACACTACAGATTTCCCTTTGTTTCGTTCAATTTTTTTTGGAAAATGTCTACAAGATAAGATAACTTAAATTCAGTTTGACTACAATTGACAGCGTTGTCAAACTAGTGGATATTAAATGAATTGTAATTTCTTGACCACTCATGTTTTATTTTTATTTTTTTATTTTTTTTAAATGACTACAAATTAGTAGAAATTAAATGAAGTGTAATTTGTTGACCACTCATGTTTTATTTTTAATTTTTTGAAAATGACTACAAATTAGTAGATATTAAATGAATTGTAATTTCTTGAAAAAAAAAAAAAAGAATAAGAGATTGATTAAGTAGCTAACACTTAAGGATTTATTCTGTGGATTACTTGTATTTCTGTGTTTTTTTTTGTGATTCTGTGGATTTTTGTGTGTTACTGTGTAGAGTGGACGTGTAGTTTGTAGTGTAGATATCGTCTCATTTCTGTCTCTGTACTTGGTATAAACCCTTGTAAAAATGTCAGTCAAGACATTTTTTATTGAAAAAAAGGACCTGGATGGTGGACTTGTCCACGCCCTTGTCAGGCCAAGGGGCTGTTAAGGCCACTATGGCGAGCCTAATAGAGTGCTTGAAACTAACACCGGACGAAGTGAGTTCTCTCTATCGCTTCGAGAACCCCTTTGTCTGGTTCCTGGTCCCAACATCCGCCCGAGTGAGAACCCGTATACTAGGGAAATCATTCGGGAATGATAAGGACTTCAAGGTAGATGTCTGTACCTTAGAAGACGAAAAAATCAGGGTTACCCTTCACTGGGTAGAACCAACCATAAACAAATCAAAGATAGGAGAAATCTTTGGAGCCTTTGCAGAAGAAGGCTCCAAGATAGAGCCAATCAAGCTAGGCAACTCAGATAAGTGGGCGGCTTGGATCAAACTCCGCAAACAGACTGAACTCCCCCATTATATAAAGTTACGATATGAGGACGATCCGAGGACCTACAAGGTCCTCGTGACCATCCCGGGACGTAGACAACAGTGCTGGCATTGCGGACAGGATCAGCACTGGTCAAACCAGTGTCCAAATAGGGCGAACCCCAGACGGGACCAAAACCCCACAGAAGGTGCAAAGGAGGTAGGAGGGAAAATCTCCTATGCCATGGCCCTTAAAGGGGTGGGAGAGAAAAAGCAATCCGATATTGATCAACAGCTAAAAAAAGATGGCTTCACAATGGTTGAAAGCAGCAAAGGAGGGAGAAAAAACAAGTAGAAGCTACGGGAGCTATTCCAAGTGGTCTCTCCCCACCTAACAGCCCTGAAAACAAATCTAAGCAAAGTAAAAAAATTAAAACATCCGGAGGGGCAAGTTCAGCACCCACAACCCCAACCAAAATAACAAAAAAGAGGGCCCTCTCTCTCTCTTCCTCATCAGAGGATCTAAACGAGGATCCCCGGGTAGAGGAGGAGAAAAGAGAGGAAGAACAGTTCAAGCTCGAGCTGATTTTTCCAGACTCCCCGTCAGTGCTAGTCATAGATGAGGGCGAGGACCCTAACACACATTCAAACACATAAACAACAAAGCAACTCTTAAAGATAAAACGCACACACACACAATAGAATAACAAACACGCAAACCAATCTCACACACTCATGGCAGACATCAAAATTTTGACACTCAACATCAGAGGGCTTAACAATAAACACACCTACATAGCACACCTCACAAGGAAATACAAGCCAGATTTTATCTTTCTGCAAGAGACCAACACACAGTTAGAGTACAAGGCCAAAAAAGCAGTCTCTCTTATGGGCCTCAGGGAGGGTTATTTTAGTTTAGGTAGAAAGCCACGAGGGACAGCCATTTTACAAACATCCAATAGGTTTTCAACCACACACTCATATCAAGACCATAGCGGGAGGATAGTAATAATTAGGACAAGCTCACAAAAACACACATACACGTTAGTCAACATTTATGCACCAGCTCAAAAAAAAGAGAAACACGAGTTTTTTGGAATGATAAGTGACATTCTACACACTCAGTACGCAGGAGAAAATTTGATAGTGGGGGGGGGGGATTTAAATTACATTGATTCCCAATTAGACAAGCAAAACACAGAGGGTCCTACTCCTCATGTAACAATTAAAACGCATGACTATTTGGGGGGAGTCATCAAGGCTTTCCGGTTAGTAGATGCCTATAGAGAAGTAGAGGTCACGGGCCGGGTCACCACGTTCAGGGACAAGGCACACCAAATAGAAACACGGATAGATAGAGTGTATGTGCCAAGGGCGTGCGAAACAAAAAGTGTAACACATCTCGTAGAGACGTTACAATATACAGACCACAAAGGAGTCTTAGTGGAACTGCTGAACCCAAAACAAAAGAAGAAAAAACAAAAAACACCGATCTGGAAACTTAACAACGACCTCTTAAATGACCCGCTCTATTTAAAAACAATCGCAAACCTCCTCAAAAATATAATACATGACTCAAACACACCCCATTTCAAAGTCACACAAATATGGACGCTAATTAAAAGCTCCATTAAGCAGCAAAGCCAAATACTGGCCACACTAGTTAACTCAAAAAGGAAAAAAGAAGAGGAAAGACTTAAAAATTTACTAACACACGAAGAAGATGAAGCAGCCAAAACACATATACTAACACAACTAGAAGAACTATATAACTATCAATACAAAGGAGCGGAATTGAGGTGCAAAAGTAAAAAAATATCCGAAGGGCCTAACAAACTTTTTTTATCAGCAGAACAAAACATTCAAATTGACAGAACTATTGACAACATTGTTGATAGTAAAGGAGAAACTATACACGACCTGGAAAAATAACAGACACATTTACGAAACACTTTACTAAATTGTATGACAAGGAACAGACGGACGACAACGCACAAAAAGTATTTTTACAGAACTGCAAAGAAATACCAATGACAGAACAGATAGAGACAGACGCTCCCTTTACGCTAGACGAATTGAGGGCTGCTTTAGATACAACACAAAACAACAAATCCCCTGGCCCAGACGGTCTGACGTTTGAATTTTACAAAGCCTTTTTTTCCTCAAATAGGACCCCTACTATTAAATCTTTACAGCGACATGTTAGTGACAGAACAGTTACCTAGAGATTTCAACTTAGCATACATCACACGTCTACCAAAAAAAAACAATAAAACAACACCTCACCTAGCGACTTTCGACCGATCTCACTTCTAAACACCGACTACAAACTCCTGACGAAAATGATTTTTTTAAGACTAAAACCCCCCATACCACACTTAATAGGACAGGACCAATACTGTAGCAACCCAGACAAAAACATCGACGAACTTAACCATTTTTTAAGAGACATTATATATTACTGTAAAGACAAAGACTTGAAAGCAGCCCTCTTTTCTATTGACCAGGAAAAAGCCTTTGACAGAATAGACCATGACTACCTTTTCAAAATACTAGACAAGACGAAGGAGAATGAAGAAATACATAAAGCTAGTTTACACTGATGCCACAAGCAAACTCATAATAAACCAAACCCTTAGTGGCAGTATCCCTGTTAAAAGATCTGTTAGACAAGGGTGTCCCCTTTCTCCCCTTTTATACACTCTTTGCCTAGAACCCCTTTTAGAAACCATCAGGCTAGATAGTGGAATCACGGGGATAAAAATTCCAGGCCCCACGCCCGTAGTTAAAGTTAAAGCATACGCTGATGACAGCACCCTTTTTCCCTCCTCAGAAAAAGACATAGCCGCAATCATAGATAAGTTTATTCAATTTGGGAGGGCAAGCGGGTCAAAAATCAACATAAATAAATCTTTATTATGGGATTGGGCAGGTGGGAAATCCCCTTAAACATCCCCTTTAACCTTAAAATAGAGAAGGCAATTAAAATATGCGGCATCACGTGGACAAGCAACCCAACATATTACCACACACAGCAGTGGGAAAATATTTTAAAGAAAACCAAAAACACACTTAAAAGATTTCATTATACAGCAACTACTATATTTGGTAGAGCAATACTAGTAAACAACCTGGTCATCCCGAAGATAGTTTATTTAGCAAACATCACAGAACCTCCACCAACTTTTATACCAAGCATAAACACAATCATTAGGAATTTTATATTTAAAAGCACTATCAGAAACATTAAACACACAACACTTATACAAAACAAAGAGGATGGGGGGATAAACTTACAGGACATCAGAACCAAAATACAAGCACTTAGATTAAAATACATAGAACAAGTAGCCAAGAACCCAAACAATTTTCCATTGACAATATACTACTACGGCTTAAGGTTAAATAAAATAATTCCAATAAAAAATGACACCCCACACCACTTTGGTACAAACACACATCCATTTTACAGATCCATATCAAGAATACTCCCCGGCAATGAACATCTAATACACAGTAAATTAAAAGACACATATACAACACTTAAGAAACAGTTACAAGAAAGTTTATTCAATAGGATCAAATGAAATCAAGAGTGTTAGGTGTAATAGATTTCAGAGACACTTTTATAAATCTACACAGCAAACACATTACACCCAAAGCCAGAGAAATAACATACAGACTAATCTTCGAGATGACCCCTGTAGGAAGTAAGAAAAGAAATGTACAGACATGTGTTTTCTGTCACACAGATAATGGTAACAATGAAAGCCATATGTTTTTAAAATGTAAAATATTTGATAATGTTAGATGCACTATGAAAGTCCTACTAGAGGCAAACTGTAACACCAATGTTAATCTTAACCTAGCTATTGTTTTAAATAAATTGCCTAAAATCAAAAGTAAGATGATTCATAAATTTAATCTAATAATAGTGAGTGAATACAGAAGTCTTGTGTGGCACAGTAGAATTAAAGTTGTTAATAACAATGTATCTTTAAATCCTTATAATCTAGAGTTAATATTTAGAAAAATAATTGAACATAGAATTGATAACTATACTGGTTAGATAGAAATTGTAATTATTGTATAATTTATTGTCCTTGACTAAATTGTCAGACCTCAGAGATAAAAATCTAAATACTGTAATCAATCTGTAAAGTTACTCTATTGGTATTATGTCAGTTAGTTTAAGTTGTTATGAGAGTGTGTATGTACCTGGGTTAAAGAGAGTTTGGGCTGAGAGATGCGGGATAGGAATCAAATTGAACTTTATTTATCTATGGAAAACTACTCAGGAACTGTCTTTTAAAGAGAAGTCAACACTTTTGAAGAATTATTTCTCCCTCGTGGCTACGTCCTCTTTGATCACATGATCGGAGAGCATGTCACAAGTCAACAACAAGTGTGTCTGTACAACACTCACAGAACACGGCAAGCCCGTGGAAACGTAACAAGAACACTATGACAATGTCTATATCTTAGCGGCAGCCTCATCCTAGACATACTGGGAAACAAAGGAACAAGAAAACAAGACGCAACTGAATGGAGCCTGCGAAGAGACTAGAAACAAAAAAAAAAAAAACAATAATCCTAAAGAATATAGACAAGGGCAGACAATTGAAAGTCAAGAATCTTTTATGAATAATGTAATAGTTTAAGACAAATTAACTATTTTTTTTAATTATTTATCTTTTTTTTTTTAAACCTCTCGTAATGAGAGAAAAAAGAATCCTTAATCGACACCCCTATCCTGAAATAATTTACACATGACCCTAACAGAACCCTGAACAATTGTGATACAGCAGTACCTTTGCTTAGTTAACTATCCCAGAACGATTCTAACAGACCCAAGGGCCACCTTGATGATGCTAGAGTAGCCCTCTTACATCTAAAGGAGACCTTTAAAAATTGTCGTGAGAGGGATTAACCTGTTCCCTGATCAGTCTTTTTTAAATACATAAGGCATACAGGGCAGCTGTATAAAACCTATATTAACTTGCCTTGCCTAATTACTTGCTACTACCTGGGAACATAGCATTGCTACAAAGGTAATTTCCGGAGAGATTGTTAATGTTGCTGTGCAGCTTTGTTAATGTAGAAGATTGTTACTGTTAAAACAATAATACTTAGTCTACTTATCAAGGAAGTCCTTTTTCTCTGTATTACTTTATAGAAAAGATGTTGTTCTGTTGTGTAAAATTAAATATTATTATATGTCTAAAATACTATTTGACGAGACAGAATGGAGGCTTAGGATGAAATCAGTCACTTTTTCCTCTTCGTACTACCACCAAGATCAATACATTATGTCCCCTTTAGCCATAAAGTGACAATGGCAATGCCAAGTGCTTAAAAGGAAACATAAACTAATTGGATACAATCACACTACAGAGTTCTTTTTGTTTCGTTTAATTTTTTTTGGAAAATGTCTACAAGATAAGATAACTTAAATTCAGTTTGACTACAATTGACAACCTTAGCGTTGTCAAACTAGTGGATATTAAATGAATTGTAATTTCTTCACCACTCAGTTTTATTTTTTTAAAAATGACTACAAATTTTAGTAGAAATTAAATGAATTGTAATTTGCTGACCACTCATGTTTTATTTTTATTTTTTTGAAAATGACTACAAATTAGTAGATATTAAATGAATTGTAATTTCTTGACCACTCATGTTTTATCTTTATTTTTTTTTTTGAAAATGACTACAAATTAGTAGATATTAAATGAATTGTAATTTCTTGACCAAAAAAATAAAAAAAAAAAAAAAAAGAGATTGAGCCTTTTCAAAAAATCAATTAAAAGACTTCAGTTGGCCAGGGGAGGCGCGGTAGCTGAGCGGTAACGCGCTTGGCTTCCGAACCGGGGGTCCCGGGTTCGAATCCTGGTGAAGACTGGGATTTTCAACTTTGGAATCTTTGGGCGTCTCTGAGTCCACCCAGCTCTAATGGGTACCTGACATTGGTTGGGGAAAAGTAAAGGCGGTTGATAGTTGTGCTGGCTACGTGACACCCTCGTTAACCGTAGGCCAAAAAAAACAGATGAACCTTACATCATCTGCCCTATAGACCACAAGGTCTGAAAGGGGAACTAGTTAGGCCAGGTTCACATCTAACTTTGCATTCACTTGCACCTATCCTTTGATCTGCTGGACCGATCTCTCATTTGTCTTTGATATAATTTCATTTGGATGTTCTTTCTGAAAATATTGAAGCCTGCCTAGGTGGACCACTTCGGGGGCCGATTTTTTGAGTTTGTGTTTCCACACAAACTGTCTTTGTAACCTTGTTTATTTTTAATTTTATTTTTTTAAAGAAAAGGGGATGTTGATATGGTTCGCGTTCAATATAATAAATTATTGTTATCCGCCATTACAATAATTGTGGTTGTTTGTTTATTGTTGACTGCGAACCTAGATCTTAATTAACACTGACTGACAAGGGAAACTCCACTCGCCATTCCCTTAAGTCGCCCCTGCTTCTTCTTTAAGCTTACTTTATGTGGGCCTTGGGCCTTATCCTGTGCTTTTTTTTCTCCCAACTTTTGGTGTTATTCTTTAAGAGATTCATGTCGCGCATACACGCATAGGCCTACATCAGTGTATGTAAAGAGTTGGCGACCTGCATCTCTCCTAAAATATCAAGTCTATAGTGGAATTATACAATATATCTTGTGAACATCGACCCTGTGGCATTCAATGATTATACCTAAGCCAGCCAAGGTGAATGATGATTTTATAACAATGCAGATGCAGGGGGTTCGTCGTTTGTGATTTTATTTTGACACTTTACGGCATACATCTTGAAGCAGTTGCAAAGAGCAGATAGACTGCGATTTAGCCGAATGCTCAGCACAAGGTTGCGATAGACTGTTGCATTAGGATTAATAGTCAGTAAAATATTCCAATGGACTCTTTTCTGCATCCATTACATGGTGCTCATTGCTTAGCTGTTTTTAATGTCCTTATCATTGAAAATAATGGAGCTAAAGGAACAGAAATAATAAACCATTTTAAGTGATCGGCCATTAACGGGCTCTTTTTTTTTTTTTTTTTGGAGGGGGAGGGGGTTAGTTATTTGACTAGATGCATGCAGAAGACAGTCTGTCAACTGTGTCCTGTAAGCCTAGATTCAACAATAAAAGCTGCGCTATCAGCGCAGAGGATTCAAATCTTTTTAACTTTTGTTTTTCTCCTCCATCTGAACACGTTGAAGAAATGTCCTTAGGATCTTGTATGAAGAAATACACTTTCGTTGATGTCGTTGTAATCATGAGGCAGTAAGTAGGAAATGATTATACCAAACAGAGTAGGTGCAAGTACATATCCCTGTTTAACATCGCTGCTGACGTTAAAGCAGACTCAGACTCAATCAATTTCGTTTACTCATGAAAACATTCAATGTGATCTGGTGTTGTTGTTGTTGTTTTGGGGGGGGGGGGGCATTTTATTTCAAAAAGGCCAAATCCACTACCCACCCCAAGAGCTTTTGACAGAATAACAAACGAGCGGCATGTCTCTATGAATTTTTCATGCAGAAGTCCTAGAGAAAATATCAAGTCTATACTATAATTCAACAGCTCTGAGCCCCTAGAGCTGACTCCCTTAGAGGTTTATTAAAAAAGATATAACCCTGATTGAAAGATTAGGCCAGGAGAAAGAGTTTCTGAAGCTCACAAATGTGGAAAAACGCTTGGCGCCCGGAATTTCACCCCGGAAAACTCTGAGTGAGCTTAAGGCTCTTTCCAAACATCTTATCTTACCAGTTGAGTGACAAACGTAACATTTTTTATTGTAAAATGTTGAGAAACACATAGAATTAAGCCTCTCGCGTGCCATTCCCCTCGCATAGGGCTGCAAGCTCTCTCCACAGAAATCAGTCAAAGGCGACTTTCACAGCCACTTCCCAGCTGGTGCCCACGAAATTCAGGACTTCTAAAAAGTGTGACGCCAAGTTAGATGTTGACGGCCATGTTTTTCGTTCCTCTTTTTATGCATGTGCGGTAAAAGATTTCTCTATTAGTAACATTATTTCGGTATGTTATTCGTAGGATCCTTCTCAGCCATCACATTCAGCCTCTTTTCAGCCTTCCACGTCTCGAAATTAGGTGGCCGTTGGGACAGTTATTGTATTTAGTAGGTGGAGATTAATCTCCAGGCTAATTGAGTTGCTTCTGTGCACTTTTGAAAGACAGCTCCTGCTTTCCACTCCGACATGCAAAACCATGATATGCAACTTCATTGCTTCAGATAGTGCTACCTAGATACGGTAGTGTTAACTTTTCTATTTGTTCAAGATCTGTAGGACCAATGTTGATGAGGGTACTGGGTAGCCTGTAGCCTGTACCCAATATGCATAACTTTGAGGGCGTCATTATCCGACACCTCGTGTTTACATTTAATTGTATTTCAAAGTAATGCTATATCGTCTGCAAAATCCAACTCGGTTTGGTTTAAGCCTTGGGAACCTGAATGCTGCCTGATTAATGTATTTCTATGACATCGTCGATGGCTACAAGAAAGAGAAATATGGACCCTAATCTCATATCGGTCTCGATGTTGAAGAATTTCACCGTCTGTTGTAACACAACAGCTTGATTTGCTTTACACGTCACTGAATCTGGACAAATTGTTGCAAGATGCCATATTCTCTTGCTATTTTCCAGAGTGGACGTTATCAAACTTTTTTTAAAATCTACTAAACTGATCAACATCCTTTGTTGGTATTTCAGGCTTTGCTTGACGATATTTCGCAGGACGTAAACTTGTTCAGTGCTTGATTTGCCTTTTCGGAAGCAGTTGAGAGACACTAGTATAATTTAAAACTTTTTCTGGGCTCTTAAGGAGCTATTTTAAAATCCCTAATTAAAAAAATACGTTCAACTCAAATTTTCTCAATTCAATAATTGTACATAATTAATTTATGTAGATCTAATATCTTTTGATAAAATATCAAAAACAACTGTGAGCAGGTCAGGCAGGCGCGAGTGGATAGAGAGAGGACCTATTCTCTGCTGCTCAACATTAAATTTTACCTAACAGTAGGCAGATGTTTGCGCTACTGGGTGGGCTCATCTGTGACACCTCAGTCTACGACCAAGGGGCTAGAGTCACCTAAGTAACCAGACATACTAAACTAAACTGTATGGAAACAAGATAACAAACTTTAGTTTAGTATAAATAAACAAAATGAAACTTTATTTACATGGAATCAAATAATAATAAAATATAATATATACACTAACCACTATAAACTACCCTCTAAATCTATGCCACTACAAACTAACCAAACTAACTAACACAAACTGATCAAACCAACTATCTAACGAAATCACTACAACTACTACACTAGACCTAGATCTACACAAACACACTACAATAAACTAGTCTAGATCTACAATATCCTACTATTACACTCATAACACTAACACTAAAACAAGAATATCTTATCCTTAGGCTCAGTACCTTACTATTCACTAAGAATAGAACTGAGAAACAGACTATAAATATAACTAAGTTTACTAAGGCGATAATAAAGAAACGAAATAACACTAGCTTAAGCTTCCCTAGAATTAGATCTAGAATAGATCTACAGAAACAATAACAAAACTATCAATAGCAGAAACAAAGTAACACTAGCTTCCCTAGAATTAGATATAGACCTAGGATAGATCTACAGAAACAATAAGTTGAATAACAAAACTATCAATAGCAGAAACAAAATAACACTAGAGTCTAGATCCTAGATTCCCTAGAATTAGAATAGATCTAACAACAGCGGTTATAAACAGCAGCTATTAGCAGTAATATTCAACAGCAGCAGCTAAAAGCAGCAACAATAGCCTGCAATACATAAATGCAAAACTATATTAGATATATATTCTATTAGGACTGATGGACGCCGCCATCTTCCGTACAGCATGTTGCCAACTATTATGACAAATAGTCCAAGTAGAAAATAAAATAACTACCTTACACATAGTATAGATCTAGTAAAAAATATAAAATAATTTTATACTTACAGGCCGTCCCAGGTACAGGAATAAAAATATAATTAGACGACAGACCACAAAGATATTCAGCTGTCACACAGACAGATATTTTTTTTTTAAATTTTTTTAGACAGATATGGTACTGACCACTGGTCAACTGTACACTGAACTGTCTTTAAACAGCGTGGCATCACTTTTTATACACAAAAAGCGGAAGTACAAATAATAAGTTTGGCACTAGCCTATAAAAATAAAATATATAAAAATATAGCTCTGGGAGCGCAAGCTCACACAACATTCTGTAAAATAGAATCGAAAACCATTTTCGTGTGTAACCGAAAGTGAAACATCTAATTTTTTAAATTATCTGTGCAAGCTGATTTTTTTCAAAAAAATACACCACTTTTCAATGAAAAACTTCGGGGGAGGTCTTTTTTTTTTAAATGTCACAGACTTCTTCATTAATAAATCAAGCTTCATTCATAGATTCGCGCATTATAAAATAGATTTTCCATTTATTAACTAACTCATGGAATAGAATGTTGTTTCAAATGTTGTTTTTAAAAAAGAATTTTGATACGAACTTCTTTTTAGTTATTAGTTTAAAAAATAACGAACTTCTTTTATAGCAGCAAATGTCCGTGAATGTAAATTATGTCATCTTGAAAATGCTGATAACGAGAAACATGTATTCGGAATGTGCATTATTCCTTAAAGTTAAAAGTACTGTAAGGGACTTATTAGAAGCTAACTGTGGCAACTATGTGAATGTTAACTTGTCTATTGTTTTAAACAAGCTGCCAAAACTAAAAAATAAAATAGTACATAACTTTAACTTGATTATTGTTTCCGAATACAGGAATCTTGTTTGCGCTAGCTGGCTGTAAGCTCTATATATATATCAGTGATTCCCAAAGTGGTCTATATAGACCCCCAGGGGTCTACGAAGACTTCCAAGGAGTCTACGAAAGTGAAAAAGTAAATTGGGGGTCCATGCGGCTGTCACGGAGGTCACGGTCTATGAGATGTCCATGGGGGTCTATGACTTTACTTTTCACACCCCATTAATGTAACTATTTCAAACACGTATACATGATTTGTACCTTAGTTATAAATATATGTTTCATTATTCAAAAGTAAAATAGTTGTATTTAATTACAATACTAATCTTACAAGATCTCTATACCTATAGCCAAATACGAAAAACACTACAGATAAAACATTGAAGTAGTTTTAAAAACAGTTTTACACAAACCTTCATCTGATATTATGAAATGAATTTCTTTTAGTAACACTACAGTTCAAGGGCACATCGGTGGGATGAGCATTAAAGCTGCAAACTACCTAATGGTCTTCAGCTCCATATTTTTCCCCAGGGATGACCCACAAAACCTTTCCCGTGTTTGGGTGTATAGCTGCAAAGCAGCAGAGGTTTGAATTTTATTTTCCTTCGGCTAGGTGGGCTGTAAGCCAAGGCTAATGAGTTCCTCCTGCCCGAAGCTTACTGGTTTAGGCGCCAGTAACTCACCTTTGCCTCTTCTCCTGTTAGTGAAAACAGCTCCGCAGGACCAATATTTGAACCAAATGTGAAAGATCAAGAAATACATGAGAAACTGCTCTTTGCGAAAACTTGTACAATAATACATAAGGCAAATTAATTAATTTATACACTGCTGTTAGAAATTAGTTTTAAAAAATTAGTTTATGAATGTGTAAAAATGCAATATAAGTTAAGCAGGGGGTCTACCGAAAATCAGAAAACATGGCAAGGGGTCTACGAGACAAAAAAGTTTTGGAACCACTGCTCTATATAATCATAAAGTATTTGATCCTAATCACTTAGAATTGACATTTAGGAAAATTATTGATTTTAGGGTAGAGAATTATTTAGTTTGATTTTCATATGCTTATACCATACTCAGGCAGTATTCCAGAAATGGGGTGTCGGGGGTCAGAGATGTTTGATATTGCCTTGATTGTTTTGGGGTAGAGGATCCTTGTATCATTTTTGTGTGTCTTTGCTATTTAGTAATATTTCTATTACTATTTTTATATTTTTGTAAAGTAATTAAGTATAGGTAAATCATTTTTTAATTGTTTATGATTTAATACTTGTTAATTATGAGAACTTACAAATAAAAATTTTTAAAAAGCCCACAAAAGCCCTCTTTTTTGAAGTAACGTCTGTATTATATAAGATAAGATAAGAAAAAGAGGCAAGAGGGCCCAAAAAAGAGGCATATAAAGCCAAAAAAAAAAGATGCCTAAAGCCCAAGGATTCCTATGATGATAAAGCTAAATTTGAATAGCTCAAATTCTGAGGTTTCCTAATAAAATAATATAGATGTCATTTAAATTTAAATACTGTACAAATATTACAATCAACTTAGTCATGGTCATACTCTCGTTGTTGAAAGGGAATCCCCAATAATATATTATTCTTTAACCAGCTAAGTGAGTTACATTCTTCTAGGAAAATTCAATGTCTTGTACTTGTTGTTGTATAGACTCTCTCTCTCTCTCTCTCTCTCTCTCTCTCTCTCTCTCTATATATATATATATATATATATATATATATATATATATAGAGAGAGAGAGAGAGAGAGAGACACCAACAAAGTCATTATCAAGATACTATTTCATAACAAAACACTAGGGCTAGACACTTTACATTGTACAATACTTTCACGCGACACCATTAAACTCCTATTTAAGGTACTTATTCACAACAAAACGCTAGGGCTAGATTAATAAAACTGTACAATAAGTTCATGCGAAACCAAGACACCTCCATCATCTTTTAGTATAGCTCAAGACGTTACTTGAAAAAGTGACATTTACAGGACGCGGGCAATATCTTGACGCGACGTATTCGGCCCTTTTCAATGTCGGCACGAAGAGTAGAAACTCATTAAAAAAAAACTAGATTACAAAGACAGGCGGCCCCAATCGAATTCACCATTAAACCAGGAATATTCAAGTCTTGTTTTTTTAGCGGCCCCCGAAAGGGGAAAAGACGCTATTAGTTTTGTGTGGCCTATCTGTCCGTCCGTTCGTCCCGTTTAGATCTCAGAAACTAGAAGAGAAAATGAAAATCGGACATCTTGATATTTTAGAATATTATGGCATTTGCGTGGCAATAATCCCACAATTTCCTCTTTTGAGTCTTTAATGGAAATAACTCATGCAAGTATCGCATGCGCCTCCCCCTCCTCTCCCTCGCACCGTCTTCTTATTGATCGAATTAAGGTAAAAAAAAAATAACTTCAGAAATAAAAAAAAATGTGTGCCATGCTGCTTTGTTTGTCGAGTTGATGACCAACATAAGTTTTTCGGCACGCAGCATTTCCACGAAGATGTTTGTGAGCGACTACTCGTGTTATTGTTGCTTTATGTGCCTCTTTTCTGTAGGATTGCGTTTTACAAATGCAAACTCGTCTCATACAATGCAAACAACAAATGAATATTCACATTGGACTAGAGTAGTTACATCTTTACTTTAATAAAATCACTTAAGTTTAGAAAGCCTCCAGGATAGAAGACTTCAAAGTAAAGTTGCAGATAGACAACATACAACACTGAACCTTATACCGGTAATCTTCAAATACAAAAACAAAACCCAATACTCGGAAAGACAAATTGTATACATTCTTTTTCTTCCCTAGTGCTATTAGAGCATGGATTGGATTGCCCGAGCCAGCCAGGAAAACCAATAATTTGGCAGAATGTTAGTCATTGGTTAACATGCATGACTAGATTGACCTAGGAACACGCGTAAGACGTTATCATCTTATTTGAAGGAACGTCTGTATTTATAAGATAAGATAGCTAATAAATAATAGTATGTGCCTGCACATTAAACATTTCGTGGAAGAACAGCAGTCAAAGAGCCGCATTATAGTCTCGAGTCTCTACAGTCAAAGAGCCGCATTATAGTCTCGAGTCTCTACAGTCAAAGAGCCGCATTATAGTCTCGAGTCTCTACACATTTGAGAGAGTTGACGCTAACTCAAACGGCGGCTTAGTCTAATTTTGGTTGTTACTCTAGTAGTGTTGTACTTTGAAGCCAGGAGAACGAGTTCACACCACCAGACAGTGGAATACATTGACAAAGTATAATGTCTGTGTTCTTTTATTTTTTTTTTTTTTGTTGAAGATATTTGACTTAAAAAAGAAACTTTAAATTTTTTTTTTCAATACTTTTCAGGTTTTTTGTTGTTTTTTTTTTTTTTTTTTTTGTTTAAAGTATTAAAAAATGAAATGTTACATTATTTGGTTTACTTCATGACTGTAAAAAAAAAATTATCCACTGTTAAAAACATGTGAAATACATTATTCTAAATTGGAGTTAGCAGGAAAGCGCTCCCAGGGAGGTCAATACAAGCGCTATAAAGACATTCTCAAGAGCTCTTTTAGCATTGCGATATCGACATTCACGGCTGGGAAGCACTAGCTCTCGATCGCTCCTCATGGCGTGAAGCTGTGAGTTTCGGAGTCTCAAGATTTGAAGCAAGAAGAGTGGCCAGGGCGAAAGAGCGCCAAACCAACAAAAAGCTGAGAGAAGAAGCAGGCCTATCTGCAACTGACCAAATCTACCCATGCCACGTATGCGGTCAGCTTTTTAAAGCGAGGATTGGACTTTACAGTCATCTCCGTGTCCATAGGAAATGAGAAATGTGCTCAGCTTCGATCACCAAGAAGGAGCTATATATTCTAAATTGGAATTAGATACTAAGCTGTTTGAAATAAAATTAATCTTTCTTAGGAACCAAGGAATGTACAAATGTAACTGATAATCCCAACTCTAATGGGTACCTGACTTTCATGGGCGTAGCCGGGGGGGGGGGTCAGAATTTAGTGACTCATCTTTTGCTTTGATTGTGTTTATTTTAGGTGAGATTTTAATACTAAACCATCACTTGCCCCAGCACAGCCAAGGGGGTTTTGAGTTTAAAACCTCTAACAAGGGGGTGGGGGGTTTGAGTTTAAAACCCCCTACCAGAGGTTTTTGCAGTTAAATGCCCCTCTTCAATAAAATAAAACAAAAAAAATCAAACGGCAATCCCCAAATTCTAAGAGCACAGTTAAGGAAGATGTTGACTTTAAACCCCCTCCAAAAATTACGATAAACCCCCTCTTCAATATAAAAAAAAGCAAATTATACACTCAAAATTCAAATTCTATGAGCGTAGCCAAAGGGGTTTTTAGTTACCCCCTCCCCTCTTCAGTAGGGTTTGAAGCTAAAAAATACCTCTTCAATACCCGGTATGAAAAAAAAGCAAATTACACACTCAAAATGTTATGAGTGTAGTCAAAGGGGTTTTGAGTTAAAATTCTTCTCCAGTGAGTTTGAAACTAAAAAATACCTCTTCAATATAAAAAAAAAGCAAATTACACACTCTGAAATCTATGAACGTAGCCAAAGGGTTTTTGAGTTTGAACCCACAGCAAGCGGGGTTTGAAGCTAAAAAATACATCTTCAATGTAAGAAAAAAGCAAATTATACAATCAAAATGCTATGAGCGTTGCCAAAAGGGGTTTTGAGTTTAAATATCCCTTCAGAGGGGTTTGATGCTAAAAAATACCTCTTCAATATAAAAAAGTAAATTACACACTAAAATTATTTGAGCGTAGCCAAGCCAATTGGGGTTTTTTAGTTTAAATCCCTCCCCTACAGATGGCTTTTTTTTAAAGTTTAAAACCCCTCCAGATGGTTTTAAGTTTAAAATCCCCCTACAGATTGTTTTGAGGTGGAAAACCTCTATCTTCAAGGAATGACATCCTAGTACAACTTGGAGCCACACATTTATGGAGGTCCTCAGAGCATGTGGGGAGAGGCTTCAGACATTACCAGTGACAGATTTTTGTGGAAACAGCTTGCAGCAAAATGCGCCGAACGGCGTGGGAGGGTCTAAGTCAGTAGGAATAGCACATTAGGTTTTTGAAATAAAACTTTTTAATAGCAGGAAAATGCACTGTAGATACCGGTACCTCAGAATATGCATTTTGTTGGCTTTCAATACCAGAAATAGTGCTCGGTGGCGGGGCTACGCCTCTCTCTGGGGAAGCGCTAGGAGCTCCCCCAGACCCCCTTGCTAGCAAGAGCGGGGACTCTCAACTTTTCCACTAACTCCAGGAAGAAATTCTAGGGCACAATAAACGTCTTCCGAAAGAATGAAGGGTCAGAATGTAATAAAGATTATGTACACACACACATATTTTTTTTTCGCGGAGGGGAGAAAAAAATCCCCCCCCCCCCAAAAAAAAAAAAATCCTGGCTACGCCCATGCTGACTTTAGTTCGGTAAAGTAAATGCAGTTGCTCGTTGACCGCTGGCTAAAGTAACATGATCTGCCGTATAGATAGCAAAGTTTGAAAGGGGAACTTTACTTTTTTTTTTTCATACTAATGTCAGGTACCCATTAGAGTTGGGTGGACTCGAGAGGTGTCCCAGAGATCCTGAAATTAAAAATGAAGAAATGATTAAAATGTCAAATGCATACCTTTATATTGATAGATTATTGTTCATCATAGAATTTAGTAACAACTAATGAATGTTTTATGTAATGAAATGAAGAAAATGTTTTATGTTATGAAATGAAGAAAGTGTTTTATGTAATGAAATGAACAAACTGTTATTTTGTGAACTTCAAAGCATTTTATTTGTTGAAACTTATAACAAATTTGCTTTTGAAACATTTAATAAACTGCAATAATAAGATACAAAAGCTAGTATCATTAGAATACTTTATTTACATATATACATACATGTATACAGGTTCAAGCACAAACACTTAAATACTTACTTGGAACATGCAAAAATGCTTTATAGAGTTTAAAAGTCTTAAAATAATAAAATTTAAATATATAAAACATTTTAATAAAAATTGTAGAAAAACAAATGATAAAATCCCCCCTCCCCCCCCCCCCCAAAAAAAATAAATATTTTATTGGCAGTACAAAAAGATTGAAACTTAGAATTGTTTAAAATTTGAAACAGAAATCACATAAGCAAATGAATACAGAACTTAATTGTAAGTGTTCTAGTAAGGTGCTTCAACTTTATAAGCTACATAATGCAATTGAAACTCTACATTTTAAAATATAAGAGTACAGTTCAAGTTTATTTACAAAATATTGAATTCAGTAGAAAGTTTTATAGAGATAACAATGCAAATACCTTTTTCTTCAATAGTGATATGTTTGAGCTGAACTCAGCTAGATGAGTCAAGAAGTGAAAATGTTACAATTATTTCAACTGAAATAAACAAGTAAAAAAACTGAAACAAATAATTGTAAAACTTTGATTTCTATAGCAGTTTATTTACTCTCAGTCAACCATTGTTTCACTTTAAATCAAACAAGCTTCATTGACAAACACACAATGAAACAGATGATAATATTTCCCAAAAGTTTGACAAGGAGTTAAAAAAAAAAAGCAGTGCAGCAAGCAGTCAAGTCTTTGGGCAGTGGAAGGAAAGAATAAAACAAAATGTAGGATAGATCATAAATATATAAAAACAAAGTAAATACAATTAAAAAAGTAATTCTACACATTTGTTGGAAATTAAAAGGAAAAAGATGTTATGATGTCATTTTTTTTTCCTCAAAATTTTTGTAGAGACTAAATTACATAAGATTCATGTGAGCTTTTTTTTCCCTTGGGAAACTAAAATTTAGTCAGACTTAAACTAAATGATAAAATGTTATGTTCAATGTGTAGGTTACAAGAACGTAAGAATGGAAATTTAATGTATAATAAGTATTGACATGATTTAAATCAACTCATTTAATTTATGAATTCTGCCTACAACAAAAATGTTTTACCATTATTACATCCTAAATTTATCTTTTACCATACACAAGTCTACTAACAAATGTAGAAAAAATGGAAACTTAAAGAGCAGTAACTATTGACTAAACCACTAGAAAGAAAGGTAAATGCTGATAAGGATGGTCATTTTTTTTATGCCATGTCAATGTTTTACCTGGTCATCTTTGCAGCATTTTGAGTTTCAAAATCTCTGAATATTAAAATAAAATACAAATAAATTACAATTTAAAATTGTTAATGCTACCACCAAAAACATTCTCAACAAATAAGACCTATCCATAGTATTTTTTTTAATTCTCCATATTAATTTGTGTCTTGAAATAAAAATACTTATATCAATTAACAAACTTATAAATCTGTATTTCATTATCTTCACTTTGAAAATCAAAAGTATAAATTGGATAATTACACACAATTACCCCTTTCTATACTTGTAAATTAGAACGACTGGCCAAAGGGTCATATTGCTTCTAAGTTGTTTTGTTTTGTTAAACCTACAAGAGCTAAATTGTCAAATTTAGTTCAGTACAGTAATAGTACAGTCAGAGATTACATAATACCACTGTACAGTGTCAGTTGTTATTTGGCACAGTCAAATTGGTTGTGACTTTTCATAGAGAAAGACAAAACTTCAGAAAAGAGAGACATATATAGCAGACAAACATTAAATATTGAGTGTGAGAAAGATTTCAATGTTTTATGTTGTTTACTTAGCCTGCAACAGAAATACTTCATGTATTCAATAATCATTTATGTCTCCTAAATGTCAGGTTCACACGACTTTTTTCTCATCCAATATATGCACTGACCTAATCAACTCTAAACAGTACTGAAGGCAGCAGTCAAGATGTGGCTATGTTAACAGAGCACCCCAAGTTCATGCTGGATGAAGTTAAAAAGCTTTTCATCTGGACAAATGAAAACCAGCTTGCTGGAGATAGCAATAGTGAGTTCCTTTTATACTGTGAGATATTGTTCCTTTATTTTGACTATTAACCATGCATGTTATGTATTGACAATTTTAAGGCTATCAAAGTAAGCTTAACTACATTGACTAAGTCTAATTCTTATTTTCAAACATGGTGAAGTAGTGATGTCTGACAAAATGCAACCAAGAAGCATGTTGAATGTATAAAAATTCAAACTTACAATAGTGATTATCTTTGAGAATCTAGTTGCCTTACATGGCAGTAACAGAAAGTCAAGTTACAATGCTTCGTTGAATTAATTCAAAATATTGTAGATCCACATGATAAACATAAAACTCTTTTTTCTCTTACAATTTCCACAACAGATATGACTTTACATGATAATATCCTCCATACACTTTAGACTGTAGAATAAGGCTTGAAACAATGTTTCATATCACATGTTGGGAGTCTGATTGTTTTGTGCCTAATTAAGGGCTATGACAATATATGGCGTTCCAAAAAGCTGTATACAGATACAAACACTAAATAATTGAAAGTCAGGTGTTTGCTATTACCAGGACTGGTAATGTTATTACTGACATTATTGTATCATACTCAACCTCTTAACTTCTTTTTTTTTTTTTGCAGTTTAAACCCAGAGATTGAAATGATGGCAGCCAGACTCAACTTTAAAAAAAAAAAATTGAAGTGCAAAGGAGGATGTTTAAAAAAGAACCACCAACACAGGTTGATATCACTCCAGTTAGAGAGAAGTTTGAAGCTGATGAACTGTTTCATATATCTTTAAAAAGCATTTCGGGAGACCACATACTTCGACAAGTCCAATAAAGGCAGAAAAATTACTTGAAAGATTTTGGCAAAGTCCACGAAAGTAAGTGTGGCAAATCAAACAGGAGTTACAAATTTCAGAATCCTTTGCCCCTTGCATCATGAAATTTTGTCAATGGAAAAGAGTTACATTCCAAGATTAACACATACTCTAAATGATGATGAAAGAAGAATACAAGTTTGTGATTGGTACTTGGAACCATGTAATAAAAATGCACATTTTTCCACAAAGATGTGTGGAGTGATGAGGCCACATTCAAATTAAATGGGTTCATCAACTGTCACAATGGCAATAATGGGCAGTTGAGAATCCACGGTGGACCTTCATGTTTATTTACCAGGAATTACAGTGTGGCGTGACTTATTGTCGAGTCGGTCATGCCAATCATTAGAGAACACTTTTAGGAAGAGAATTTTTATTTCCAGCAAGACGGGCATCCCCACACTACCATTGCAATGTTAGATCTTTCCTTAATGAGATCCTGTCAAACAGGTGGATTGGAGGGAGGAGTTTTGGTGATTATCCTTAACATTCTCCAGATCTCACACCACTTGACTTCTTTTTATTGTAATACCTAAAAGACAAAGTCTATGCATGAAAATCAACAACAGTTGGTCAATTAAGAGCAGACATTAAATGTGAATGCAAGTGAATACAAAGGGAATTGTTTCATGTGCATTATTCCACTGCTTTGCCTTTACCAGCTATGTCTGGATCAGAATGGACATCAATTTGAGAACAGACAATGAAAAAAGGATAGAATAATGCCTGTAAATTTTTTACATGTTTAAAAATTAATAATTTAATGACATGATTTTCAATTATTTATATATGTAACTAAAAGGTGCCCTAGAGAACATTACAGAATGGGACAACAGAGCAAGCAGCATTTATACAAAGTACCAATGAACCACAAAGAAGAAAAATCATGGAAAATGTTGTCTGATGTTCTTTTAGAAGGAAATCTTTGAAAAGGTGAACTTTTTAAAACATTTATTGGCTATTTTCTCCCAAATTATGTAACTATGAAAATATTTTTAAAAAATGAGTCTATTGTTTTATTACAATCCCAATGAGTTCAAGGAAATGAATAATTTTCTGATGAAGGAATCTCTACACTCGCAAACAAAAAATGCAAATTCAAGTTAGGTTACCAGATTAATTAACAGAATTATGAATTATTTCTGCACATTTTAGAAAGTAAGCTTACAGACATAATCATTTGTACTGTACAGTTTCATATCTTTCCAAAATTAATATATTCACAATCTATAGAACTTATCATAATGGTAGACATGTTGAGGTTAAAATTATTTTAAAATATTTATAACCATTAAAAAAAGACATTATCTTGTCAAATAATTAGCAAACAACTCATTTTGAAATGAAGCCCTTTGTATTCTTAGAATATACACATTTACAAATTAACAAAATTGTAAGACTAATTTTCTTATGGATAATAAAGATTATATATAATATATATAAATATATATATATATATATATAAATATATATACTGGCCATATATTGCCTGCGGGTCTTAATTTGCATATCATTGATATAGTGCATTAGAGACTATTAAACAAAATAATAATGTTATAAGTAAAGCGAATATGAATGTAAATATAGTATGAATGGAGCTATTAAAATAGCTAATCGACCTAAATCTATTTTTTCAATAAAAACATTTGTTTGTAGGCCTATATATATTTAAATGTCTAGATACTATTATAATAGATATAAATCTATATATTATAAGAGTGAATTGAAGGACTCAATAAGTTTACTAATTATTGTATGTTAGTAAATTTAATATCCCCCATCCCATATAGAGCATCATATTGCCTGTCCAATTATAGTGTGTTTTCAGAGCGCATGTTATATGTGTGCGACACATGAATGGAACTATTAAAATGTATTTTAACATGGCTAAAGTCACATTTCACAGCTATAGCAAACAAATTTATGTTAAAATGTTTTTGAAACACAAATTTGAAGGTTAATTTTATTAAATAATGAAATCAATGGACTATACTTTGTATTTTCATGTTTCAAAGTAAAAAAAACTATCTTTGCAAAGTGTAGTTCTTAAAATTAGATCTAGATCCTTTCGGTCTAGTCTCATGTAAACATGGCTATATGACCTAGATCCATGAAATACTAATACTTTCAAAGAGATGGCAACTTTTATTTTGAGGGTCTTAAGTTTGTTTTTATGTTACTATTCCAGTTAGTACCCAAGGAACATTTATGCCAAGTTTTATCAAGATTGGTCAAACGGTTTGATTTCTATTCAGGACATACATACATACGCCTTACTTTCTGCTTTATATTATAGATATATACAATTCTATGGCATACAATTTTTATATATATAACTATAATGATGAAATGCTTGAATGTTAAAACAAATAATGAATTATACAGAGCTAGCTATATGTATGTTTCTAAATATCAAATAATTTGTTTATTTCTAATCTAAGTAGCTATGTTTTTGAATTCATTCTTCTATAGAATAGTAAGTAGGCATTTTCTTTGATCTCTTCACTGTTTAGCTGGTAGTCCATGTTAACCTCATTCACATTTTCATCATCCATCCTGTACCACTTGGTCCCAATCAGGCAGTAGCTTATGTAATGACCATGGGAGGTACTATCCCCTCCTAAATGCAGGCATAAGCCATAAAGTTCATAAACAAATCCTGCTGCTGGTGCAGTTAGGTCACTTCTCTGAGTGACAGTGTCGTATATCACATCCTTTAAATTGAAGTGATTAAGACGAATGCTGACTGAAGTTTTGACCTTGGTAGAGACATTTTCTGAAGAGTCATATCTGAACCTCATCAGCTGGATAATTAAACACTCTGGCAACTGTCGCAGTAAACATCGACGCTGCAATTTTGCTTGTGATAAGGACATTGCATTTTCACTTCCAATGGGAGTAGAGGTTTTAAAAGCGTGGTCTAAGTTACAAGATTCATTTGAAATATGGGATCCAACAGGTGGTGACATTGGTTGAATGACAGAAATAGTAGGCTGCAAGAGTGGTTGGTATATAGGAGAAGGCAAGTCAGTAAGTCCTAAATGAGATGGCTTCCTTGAAACTGGTGTAGCACCTAGATTTATTCTGCCAAGAGTTCTCTTTTTTTGAAAATTTGGGATCTGAATTAACGGTTCATGCTGATTGTGTGATTCAGAAGGATTTTCTGTTAGGATTTCAATATTACAAAAGCTAGTGAAACAGTCTTCTAGCATAACTAAACGGCCTGCAGAGTACCTAGGTGCAGCTATGGGGACAGGCAGAACATTGAATGCTTGTAAGTTAACAGATATGTGTCCATGCTCTAGACTATGATAAGCTTCAACCAACTGCCCAGTAAATAAATTATCAATGATAGTGTCATTAGCCTGTTTGTGGGTCAACCATTCTAGATCTGAGAGACGCTGGATAGCTTCAGCATATGATTCATTTTCTAGTCCATTAGCTACAGCAATCTGAAAAAAAAAAAGATCTCTATTATAAAACTAAGTTTATTCATATTCATTTCATTAGTTCTCTCAGCCTTAGTGCTAGACCTGAAACTGACAGACTTGCCCAAATTAAATCATCTCTAATGTGATTAAGAAAACTGCAAAGAAATGATAAGCTTGAGTAAACTACATATGATCACAAACATTGCAAACCCAATGAAAAAGTGTGTCACAGCGACTGAAGGTTATTCAAGATCTAGTATTAATAATAAAAGTTGGCCAACTATTTTAGAAATGTAAACTAAGATGGCATGGCCACATCTCAAAATGACAGAAATGAAAAATGTTCCTACAAAGTAGAGTACCAAGTGACAAAGAATAGATGCAAGCTAAAGAAATCATGGGAAGGAAACATGAATAAAAAAAAAGGTTGACACAATAATGTGAATAAGTTTAAGCAAAAAAAAAAAAAGGATTATCATATTTTCACGCATATAATCCACAGGTTATTCAAGTTTTTACAAATGAATGGCAGCTGTGCAAGGTATACAAAGATGCAGAGTTAACAAAATTTATTTTACTCAAACATAGCTTCTAGAATTTAATAAGGGAAACTTAGGACATACCAGTGGGTCTCTATACATCCTATAATATACCAGTAATCAAGTAAGTAAGCAGCTGTGCTAATTTGTTTATACTAATAATATCAAAACATACAGACTACAATGCAAGCAATACATCCCCAATCTATCCCCAGTCTCACTAAAGTCACTGTATTCTTCCAACTGCTGCAGCAGTTAGATTTTTCTAATCTAATTTGTATACTTCAGTGTATGTAGCATGACTTTGCTTTCTCTACACTCATCTATTTTTCCTATTTGTAGCAAACAAAACACTTGAATGGATGATTAACACTGATGTCAAGTGGCTGAAGCTTACATGTTAAGCCACCTGAAATGACAGCAATGTGCGTACCAGTCTTACTGATCTGTTTGTGAACAGATGGCTCTTTGTGTGCAACAAAAAACAACAATGACTTTGGCAGAAATAATGCACCCTGTCTAGCATCATTCATTCCATTTTTTCATCACGTCTGTGTTCATCCATCCTTTTTTGTTGCACAGCACAATTGCTCACTGAAGCAGTTTCTCACATGGCTTTGTCTCTAGAATATATATAATAATTTATTTCAACTTGTACCAGCAGCTTAGCAGGCCAGGACAACCATGAAGCAGGTGCATTCTTGTCCTGTTGAGGTAATAGCAAAGATTTACACCCACTTTCCACTACAGTGCAAGTTGCCGGAATATCAAATGACATGGGTACCTCATCCCTATTTTAGACGTGGAAGGATTTCAATTCTGTTCTAAGATATCCTTTCTAATAAACTTTCAAGTTTAAAAAGTCCTTAACTTTCATTTCCCAATTTTCTGGACGTTTCTGGCTGCCAACAGTTGTCCATGACAGCTGAAGACATCTCATGAATTAAAAAACCCAGTTGATACCTCCAGTGATATTATCTATTACAAAGATCTTTTTTTAAATAGCCATTATTTTCGCCTTCAGATTGATACCAACAGTTGACACTGCCCTAATGTTTTCATATTGAGAGGCAACCTTTTTCCCCCTTAATGAGCTCTTTTGCTGAGATTAATTTGCTATATCTATAGACTTTCATGTCTTTTTGCCATTCGCGAACTGAATTTTCATGAACATAAGCTCTATATTGCACTTTGAAACAGCAACTGCACAAACTTGCGACTAAAAATTGGCTGTAATATAAATTTCGCTTTGGCATTAGTAGGCTTAACAAACTCTACTGAGTACTGATTATAATTAATACACTTTAATTACACATACTGCACACTATAAGCTACGAAGTTCAAACTATAAGAATACTGATGCTGTTGATTGCCCCAGAAATGAATAGCCTACACAATAAGGCCAAGCACCAGCCTATGCACAATCAGGCCGATCATAGGGCCCAACTGAGTTGCAGCAACAAATCTTTCTCCACCATAACAAGATAATCAGATGTGTTGGACTCATTATATATCACGTGTTTGAAGAACAACTGGAACACAATTGCGTCTTGAGGGACAGAACAACAACTTTTGCACCGGTAGTTTACGGCTAGTCATGCTTTGCACATGCACATATGGGTGCTGGATGCTTGATTTTGTTTAAAATTTACGTATTTTGTAATTTGTGCGGGTTATACATGTATGTGGAGCATATATATATAATATGCGAAAATATGGCACAGAGGAAACTACAGTACCAAAAAGAATTCTTGAGGGTCAAAAGAAATTACATATTATATATAAAGAATCAAAATTAAGTGTATTTAAATTTTTTTTTTAATTATTAAGAAAAGCATAAATTTGTAACAATACTTTTTTTTAACATAATACATTTTTCAAATAGCAAATTTAAGGTAGCTACCCCTTATTATAAAGATTGTAATCTCTAAAAAATAATGCATAAAACAATTCTGTTTAAGCATTAATGTCAAATAGTATTACTTTATAAATTGAATACTTATCCCTCTAACCATTTATTATCGATATATATTACTAAAATTATATAAATTTTTAGTTTTAAAGAAAACACTGTGTAAATTAATCATGTGTAAATTAATCATGGATATCCATGCTTTTAGTAACAGAGCAGAATCTTTTAAATTTGTTTACAATTGATAAAGGTTTAAAATTCTAAGTTTAGTGGGACACCATGTGATGCACCTATGGCGCATTTTTTACAATGACATCTAAGTAATACCAAAGTAAATATAAAATAAAAAGATATAGATAATGCATTAACATAATATTGTTAACTTATTTCAACAAAAATGCCTGTCCTGTTCAATAATCCTTGCTTTTAGTAGAATATTACTTCAGCTTAACCCAGGTGTTACAAGTTACATCAAAAGATGCCATTTTGTGCACTACTTCACACATTTTCTACAATTTTAGATTCCACTAATTTCAAGCACAAAATATCACAATTTATACATTAACCATTTCTAAGTGTAATGAAAATAAATTGTGACGTTTTAATTTTTTGAGTTAAAGACATGTTAGTGAATCAATACCTATTTGTCATCAGTACTAGAGAAACACTCAAATATCTATGCATCTTTTTTTCAACTTAATGTTGATTATTTCGCGAAATCATCCACACAAATGTTTTTCTAACTTTTGAAATCTTAAGCATTTTACATTATTGATAAATTAATACAAATTTAATATTACATTATTGGAAAATGAATAACTAATTATTAAATTGCACATGTACCTCTCTTCTACATTGGTCTTTTAGTTCACGGATGCGATTAGCATTCAAATCCCCATAAATCAGTTTTAAATTAGCCAATCTTGGACTTGAAAATTTATCATCCTTCACAATCATAGATGAATCTGTGAAAAAGAATTATAATTATGAATAATTATTTTAAACATACATTGTATATATATATACATCTAATATACATATATATATATAATTGTAACACATTAAACACTAAAATACTATTATTTTCTGGCATGTTTCTAGTGAAAAAAACAAAACAAAACAACCTCTAACCTACTTTAAAAATGTTGATATATATGTATACATCAAATTATTTATCTTCACTAAAATGATATTTAAAAAGGACACAATTACATTTAATAACTTCTATTTCAGAACTAAAAATTATTTTTAAAATATTGCAAATTTAAGGAGATGGCATTAAGAACCTAGGAGAAGTTTGGAATAGTTCTACTGATAGCACAAAGTAGTGTGCACAGACTTTTAGTATTAATGGTGGGTCATACTGTTGTTGATTTTAAGAAAAAAACAATTACAATCTATACTTTTAGGAAACAAAAGGTATAAATTATTCCCATTGTGAAATAAAGTATCTTTTCTTTTTTTTAACCTATGTTACAGAATCATAAGTTTAAAACAAAATTAAAAAAAAAAAAAACAACATGTGAAAGTACACACACACAAATTCAATTCTTGCACTTACCACATTCTAAAGCCTGCCTATTTTTATTTAAAATATGATGTAAGATAGAAAGCAGCCACATTAAAAATTCTGCTGCATCTTGTTGAGCTAATTTATTTTCTGGTGGTGAAACCAGACTAGGATTTAACATTGAAGCAGCCTTACAAAATTTAACTGCACTGAAAACTTTGTGTTCAGAAGAAGGAGGATCTATAGTTAATATATCTAAAAGTTCTGCTAAAGTTGATAACAGTTCTGACTCAGCAACAGTGCATTCTGATTCTTTAGCTGCATCTGCAGTCAGATAATCAACAAGAAATGGACTTCTTGCCAAGCACTGAATAACTGAATTTATAAAGCACATGTTCTGACCATTGTTTGTAAGACCCACTGGCATAGGAGCTGTATTGCCGAATCTCATGACATTCATTAATTTTGATTTAATAGAAGAAACTGGATTCTGTTGAATTTTTGCATTGGTATCAGAATGCAGTGAACGGCGTTGCAGATTTACATTTGACCAAAGAGTTCTTTTTATATTATTGTCCTGAAACTGGAGTGCATTACTGTTAGTTTCAGACTGCCGGTACATTAAACTTGCAGAATGAGAATCTACACGTGTAATAGGTTCTGAATTGTTCCAGTTTGTGGATGATACAGGATATAAAACTGGACCTTTATTGACTACATCCCTATAAGTAACAGAGGCTAGTTCAAGGGAATAAGCAGGCCTTTCTTGTCCTGGTACAACTGTGGCATTAGGCGGATAGTTCAGATGACTTTGTTTATTGAAAAGTTGATATTTGGTTCCATAACCCAGCTCAGATCCTTGCCCACTCAAATTTCCTAAATCTGCAGCTGTGCTATGATTCAATCCTGCTATGCCAAGTGCTTGCTGTTGTAAATGCTGTTGTTGCTGTTTCTGGCGCTCTATTTGTTTCAAACTCTCCTCATGCTGCATATGATTTTCCCAATGAGCACGAAGGTTTGCTAAAAAAACACTGAAGCTACTTCTTCCAGAGAGTTGAGTATAGCCAATGGTGAGACTTGTGAATAGAATCAGAAAATATGGCACTTGATAAATCAAATAAAACAGTAAACATTCAATGAACAAAGCCCAAGACTCGTACATCCAGATTGTCTTTTTTTCTTCATCAGTTCTGAAAAAAAAAATAAACAAAAAAAGATAAAATTATCAATAATAATGAACTTATAGGCCTATACATTATTTATAGTATTAAAAAAGATTTTTCACAGTTATTTTGACCTCTTCTTGTAAGGTTTTTTCATGCTCATCAGTTGTTTGTTTACATGGAATGGTCAAGGCTCAACTAGAAGTAATCTATTAACATATTTTCTTTTTTTTGACCTACATTGAAAAAAAATGTGTTCACTTTACAATGTTTTCAACTTAGTAGTCAAGTATCCTGAATAACAGAGACATTTACATTCATACATTTGTTTATCAATATGTACTAATGTTTTGTAAAATGAAGTTATGTATGTATACACATAATAATAATAACATAAAAGTAATAAAAGTTAGATAAGATCTATTATTTGATAAATAAAAAAATGGTTATAATCTACTTTGGGTAATAAATGATACCTGACACCCATGCTACACTACGGCTGAAACAGTTGGTATGTATGTGTATACTGTCTAGAACACTTTTAAATCCATCAATAATATGGCCCACATTACAACACTACTCAACACATTTTTTCAGCCCTCAAATTCTTTAAGTCCCCTTTTTTAGTATCTTTCCTGCTTCAATTGAACGGCACACAAACCCTATTATGGCGGAAAACAGATTTCCTATTGAAAATGCATTTTTGTAGTTCAACATTCATTTTCTACATAAAATAGACCATCCATGTAAAATTTGATTTACTGGTGGATAGATCTATGTTTATGGAAGCTTCATTAGCAAAATGTTTTTGAAATACGTTTTTATAATGAATTTGTGCGTTTGTGAATACCGGCAAGTATGCAAAAGACAATGGACAAGATTTACTTTTGGATTTATGTGCTCCCGTTTCATAAGGTAAGAAACATATTTTTTTCTATATTATCTATGTATAAAATACACACTTACTATTTAAAAATGGTTGCTACACGCGTGAAAGAAAAAAAAAGTGATAGAAATGGTTTGTTAGTCCTAAATTTTGAAAAAAATAGTCCTGACATCATGTCCTATTTTTATCCATCGCCAAATACCCTGTACATTATTTTTAAAATAACATTAAAAAATGATCGATTTTAGTTTTAAAATACATATTTTTTTATTTCAGTCATAATAATGTATTATTATTTTTATTTTTGGTTATTTAAAAAAATATATTTTTGTTTAAATCTCATTTTTTTTTAACCAATTGGAATGTCTAACACCAAAATCGAAGGTCAACCGAATTTTTTCAACGTGTGTTTTTAAAAAGTCATTCACTCAGAGAAACTTCAAGAGGCAACATATAGCAAAGGCAATAGTTGAGTTTAGATAGTACAGACAGTTTAGTTTAGAATATTAACTTCTTAGGTAATTTTTATGCTTTAGTAATCAGTCCATCGGCCCTATCTCGTTCTTCCCCTTGGGAGAAAAAAAGCTAAGTTTTACAGTAGTCTACTTTGACCCCAGATAAAATTACTTTCTCTCAATATAAAAGGGAGCTGTACGTGTCGGAAGTGTGACAAAATAGTCCATGCACAATATCTATGCGGAAGTTGGGTAGTAAACATTCAAATAAAGAAGATTTAATAATAATACATCGAGGTGGCCTATATGCGAGACGAAATCCGGGTGTTCGACAACCATCCTTCCTTTACTCTAATATATATATATATATATATATATACAATCCATGGGCGTAGCCGGGGGGGGGGGGGGGTCCTTGGGGTTCAACCCCCCCCCCCCCCCCCAGGATCGGAATTTAGTGACTGATTTTTTGCTATGATTTTGTTTATTTTAGGTGAGATTTTAATACTAAACCATCACTTGCCCCAGCACAGCCAAGGGTTTTTGAGTTTAAAACCCCCTACCAGCAGGAGTTTTGAGTTAAGAACCCCCTACCAGGGGTTTTGAGTTTAAAACCCCCTTCCAGAGGTTTTGAGTTTAAAACCCCTACCAGGGGGGTTTGACTTTAAAAACCCCTACCAGGGGGTTTTGAGTTTAAACCCCCCTCCAGCAGGGTTTGAAGCTAAAAAATACATCTTCAATGTAAAAAAAAAAGCAAATTACGTACTAAAAATGCTATGAGCGTTGCCAAAAGGGGTTTTGAGTTTAAACCCCCCTTCAGAGGGTTTTGATGCTAAAAAATACCTCTTCAATATAAAAAAAAGCGAATTACATACTAAAATTATTTGAGCGTAGCCAAACCAATTGGGGGTTTTGAGTTTAAATCACTCTCCTACAGATGACTTTTTTTTAAAAGTTTAAAACCCTTCCAGATGGTTTTGAGTTTATAATCCCATTAAAGAGTGTTTTGAGGTGGAAAACCTCTATCGTCATATATTATTCTAAAGCAAACTACAGTTACCATGACCAAAGCTAAATGGGGTTTTGAATTTAAAAAAAAACAACCTCCAGAGATTTGTTAGTTTAAAACCCTCAACAGATGATTTTGACGATAAAACTTTCCTTTTCGATATAAAATCTAAAGCAATCTATAGTCACCTAAATCCAAGCTCGCGTATTCAAGGGTTTACACATTTCTACCAGTGGCGGGGCTCCATTAATAAAGTGCAGTAAATAGTCATCTGCCGAAATTGAAAAACACTAAATGTGGCTCAACAAAGATGGTTAAGACAGTTTAAGTCAGTTATGGAGATCGGGTCTAAATAAAAAAAAATCCTATGCCGAACTGGGAGTCGACCGCTTAGTAAGATTGTGACAGAGCGTCGCATGAGGTATGCGGGACATGTTCTCCGACAAAATGAATTATGCATAATAAGAGTTGCGATGACATCCTAGTACAACTTGGCGCCACACATTTATGGAGGTCCTCAGAGCAGGTGGGAAGAGGCTTCAGACATTACCAGATTTTTGTGGAAGCAGCTTGATGGCAAATGCGCCGAACGGCACGAGGGCGGGGGGGGGGGGGGGGGGGGGGATCTTAGTCAGTAAGAAGAGTTTTTGAAAGAAAACTTTTTAATAGCAGGAAAATACACTGTAGATACCTCAGAATATGCATTTTGTTGCCATTCAATACTAGAAATAGTGCTTCGCCCCGCACTTTGGGAGGGGGAGCTCCTAGCGCTCCCCCAGACCCCCTTGCTAGCAATGGCTGGGAGTCAACAATTTTTCCACTAACTCTAGGAATAACCTATTCTACGGCACAATAAAAGTCTTCCGAAAGAATGAAGGGTCAGAATTAAATAAAAATTATGTACACACACACACACATATTATATGTTTTTGCGGGGGGGGGGGGATTAAAAAAATCCTGGCTACGCCCATGATACAATCTTAGAATCTAGTGTCAATAGTCTTCAATAGATTTATTTACTTACGTTGTATTCTTTAAAACTGATTTTACAAATTTATCAACAACTAAAAATGCTGAGTATTCTACTAAAAAAGAGAACACAACTCTGTAAAGCCAATCTATAAGTGCCATGATTATTTTAACTTTATTGTCTTTATCATGATCTTTAAATAACACTGACTCTGTCACTCTACTCTAGTAATGAGTAGATATCTACTATCTAGAATGATAAAAATCTAAACTAATATCTCTAGTCTAGATTCTACCCTCTACGAGATCGATTCTAGAATCTAATCTACTAATCTAAATCTTTCTAACATAGAAGTACATTTCTAGACTTAGACTAGTAGAGTTCAGTAGAGTACACATAAAAAATAAATAGATCTAGACTAGAATCTAGAGTATTCTAGAGGGACTGTGACTGTCTTAGTAGTGACTAAGTAGTGTCATGTAGATCTAGATCAGATCTAGTATCATTATGTAGCGCCTAGGCCTAGGGCAGGGCTAGCGTTCAGTGAAATATTCGCCTACTGCATGCTGATCTAAATCATTATGTTATCTAGAGCTAGATAATAAATAAATAATTTGAATCTTGAAATATAAAATTTAGATCTACTGATCTAGATCTAGGTCTAATCTAGATCTCTAGACAAGATAATCTAGATCTAAATCTATGCCTAGGCTAATTTGAATTTGCTTCAAAATGGCGGCTTTCAGTGATTATAATTTTTTTTCTAGATCTAGATAGATCTAGTTCTATTCTATATAGATTCTAGATTTAGTTTTAGATGTTTTATCTCAATGAAGATAATCATAGATCTCTAACAAATTATGTTAAAATGGGCATTAAAGATTTATTTTAATCATGTAAAATTGTGAAAGATCAATTAGAGTCTAGATCTAGACTATTTTTTTTTTTAAATAATTTTAGTTTCATTTTTTTTATAACAAATAGTCTAATTTATATTATGTAGTACTCCGACGCCTCGATAGACAGCCTAAAAACAGCTGTTGTTGTCTTCATCAGAAATACTCAGAAATACACAGATTTCACTATTAGAGTTAAGATTCTGTTTCTTGATTTGATCTAGATCTTATAATCTATATCCATCTATATTTTTAGATATATCTAGATTCTAGGTCTAGAAATATTCTATCTAAATGATAAATCCAAAAATATTTTCTAGCTATATTCTAAACTATGCCGTGACATATATCTAGGCCTAGGTCTTTTTGTTTTCCTTGCTTGTCTCTTTGTTTTCTTTAAATTGAACAATACAAATTATTAAAATAAATCACAAAAGTAGGCCTAAACCAAAAACGATAAAATAAATGTCATGGACGCTAAATTGACATTGCAAGTAATTAATCAAGAAAAAAAATAAATAAAATAAAGTATGTGGTGTAAGTCTGGCTCTGATGGCCTTTAGGCAGAAATAATTAAAATGAGAAGTGTTGCTTTAAGACTGCCTAACATAGGCTAACAGATATTTCTCGATTTCCACAAACACGATCTCCATGTAGCCTAACCGAAGAAAATCGAGGTATTTTAAAGTATTTTAAATTCTGACTTTCACTGCAATGAGCCAATGAACAGCTAGTATATTTTTCTGTGTCCACTGTTGAGAGAAGACGTGCGCTCTTTCTTCGCTAGGAAATGGAAAAACACACTCGCACAAACGTATTTTCTTTAAATTCTGATATTTATTAGGGAGTTTTTGTTTAATTCAGAAGATATGAGGGACTTAATTCGATTGATGGATATGCAATGGAAGTAAACAACACAGTGAAAATCGGACATTTTCACACTTTAGGTCAATGCCTGCCAGACCAAGAAATTAACATGACCCCCAAAAGACAAACATGTCCTTTTGCCAGACGTCTGGTAATCCTACCTTGGTGCATTGCTTAAAATTTTAACGTCCTTTAATGGAGCAGCAAAAATTATAAATTTTGAGTACTTTTTGGCACATTTAATATCTACTTATATGGCCCGTTTCATCATCGAACTGTTCGCATTATAGGCCTACACTACTTGTAATTTCTAGGGGCCCTTAAGAATGTTAAACACTTTCGATTAAAACCAGAAGCATATATAAGCTAGCCTATCATATCTTTTTTTTTTTAGTCTTCAATGGAACTACAGCCGCTTTATAACCCATCATCCCGCTGACCTTACTAATTTTGGGATCCTCTAATGGATTTGCTCCTCCCGCACCAGGGCCGCCCCGAGGGTCGTGGCCGCCTGCGTGCGAAATTAAAAAATGCCGCCCCCGTTTTTTTTTAATCTAGAAAATACTTTAATTAAGACTGAGCTGGTTACTGTATCAAAAGCTCCCTTTGATGTAAATCAATTTTTTTTTTACCATTCCTTGATACCTTTCATATTCGCACCGTTGTCAAAATGATGCATTCTTTAATGTGTTGCATCTATTGTTGTTTTCTTTTCAAAAGCAATTTTTTATTTTCTTTATATGATCTGCATTATATTCGTCTCTATTCAGAATTAATACGACCCTAATCAGGGGTACCTACAAATAAATATCTCACACCAGCAGGACAAAATGAAGCAACTCGGCACTGGAAATTTTTCTTGAGTTTAATACTAAATAATTAATCCAAAGTAGCCTACAAGTACAATGACTCGAAATAAAACACAGTAAGGCAGTGTTTTTCAAACATTTCCGGGTAGCGATCCCCTAGATCAGTGTTTCCCAAAGTGGTCTATATAGACCCCCAGGGGTCAACGAAAGTAAAAAAAAAAATTGTGGGTCTATGAGATGTTAACGGGGGTCTTTGATCATGGATTTCATTTAAACAGGCCGTGACTTTAATTTTCAGATCCCATTAATGTAATTATTTCTTATATTTATATATGATTTGTACCTTAAATATTTTTCCTGCTAATGAAGCAAAAAATCTGTTGTATTTAATTTCAATACTGATTTAAATAGCTTAATTTTGTCTACATGTAACTAATGTTTAACAAAAAGAAATGTAGACTGCACAGCGCTGATAATTTAAAATTGGGATTCATTCCTTCCTTGTCAAACATGCGGCTGTTTATGTGTCTTTTATGACAATATGAAACTAATTACACTGGAGCATCATTTGAGACGATGTCACCCTGATAAAAAGATAAATATTTGAACAACTTTGAACTCTCGAAGATAAAGTTCAGAACAGACACCACAAAATCTCTCTTCAACATCATATAGAGAAGATGGTGGTTTGTAGCGTCTTATGATATCTCTTTACTTATAGCTTTTTAGCAGCCGTTGAAGTAGCTTAAAAAAATGTTTTACACAAACCTACTTCTAATAGTATTATTTAAGCAACAATACAGTTCAAGGGCACATCGATGAAATTAGTTATAACATTAAAAGCTTCTTATGTAATTCTTTGCAAACGACATATTCAGTTTGGGATCAGCGGCATAGCAGGCTCTCACAGGGTGTAGCACTGTGTGTTGCAAACTGCCTAAAGAACGCCGGCTTCTTATTTTTCCTCAGGGTTGACCCCACGAAACCTTTTCCACGTTTGGGTATAGCTGCAAGGCAGCAGAGGTTTGAATAAATGAAAACAAATCCGCGGACCCAATATTTGAGCCAGACGTGAAAGATCAAGAAAGGCAAGAGAAACTGCTCTTTGCGAAAATGTTAACAATGATACTTAAGGCTAATTAATAAATTAATTATTATATTGTTACGAATCTCACTATCCAGACTCTCTGCAAACTGCACAATACACCACCAACTCAAAGAACTTGAGAAGTCAGAGCTCCAAAGTAATGTAAAAGTTTAATGTCCAATAAATAACAGCCAATACTGTACAATTGGCAACACGTAACACAGGCTCTACAATTATTCATCCAACACCGTACCGACGTATCAACTCTTGTACTGACCTCTCCGTCTCGTTCCGGGCTTGCACTGGGTTCAACAGTTCAGGACTGACTTCACACACTAGGCTCGTTGTGTCGGACTCGATCATAGACCAAGATCAAAACGCCGTTCGTCTCAACTGTACTTGATAGTACTCCGCACTGAACCGTCGTAATGCTCCGTACAGAACCACACAGCTGAACCACACCGAACTGTGCTGTAGTCGACCGAACTGTAGTGAACCAGGCTCTGAACCCCTTTTTTTAACCGTCTTGACTGCGACACCTCCGCTCTTTATATAGGGCCCCTAATGGCCTTCTAGAACCGGACATTACGTCGCTCGACCATTCTGGGTGGTCAGATGACTACATCCCTCGTGAGGCTCCTGAGCTCTGTTCACGACGCCGATCCTTCCCGAACCGTCATGTTGACACTCGTCTCGGCTGACCGTTGTAATTCGTCACGGTTGACCGCTCGTCTAGCGCTGGCCTGGGGCGATTGGCTGACTACACACATACCACTACCCCCATCTGTGCCACCACCAGGTTTATAACAATATAATGTTTAAAGACTACTTCATAGAACAACAAATTCCTATATGAAATATAATATCCGTACAAAATGATGATGAACCGGCAAATATATATATACCGTATATTGGCGTATATATATATTGTTATTTTATTGGTTTAAATGTTTAAATTTGAATTTTATATAAAAAAAAAAGGTAGAGCTCTCTTACTTCAAATGTAGCTTTAAATTACTTCCACTCACTTTAGTTAGAAATAAGTTTTAAAAAATGGAATAGGTGATTTTGCAAAAAGTGCAATATAAGTTAAGCAGGGTGTAGTGTAACTGAGTTGATTTTCTGCGTGCGTCCAGCGTGTCTGAAGTTCATGGCCATTGTGTGTGTTTCATGTCCAGTGTGTGTGTGTGTATAGACTGCATCAGTGGTATGCTAGACGTGCTGGTTTCATTCACTGTTTACTGGAGTCTAATTTTGTCGAATAAAGCCATGTTATTGGTATTCTAGTCGTTATCATTTCATTACAATTTATTCGACAAAATTATGTATCTGGATTAGTGTTGGATTCCTTAATTTACAATGGATAAATTACTCAGTCCGAAAGAGTTGGACATTGATCCTAATGCTCCTCTGGCCTCAGAAAAATGGACTCACTGGTATGACACTTTTCAGAATTTTTTTTCGTCCATCAAGGATATTAACGAAGACTTTAAACTAAAGTTGTTGAAGAATCACGTATCTGCTACGGTTTATATGCTCATCAGTGATGTATCGTCCTATTCGATGGCCATAGACACACTCAAGACTACTTATATTAAGGTAAAGAATGACATTTTTGCTAGACATTTGGTTGCTACATGTAAACAGCAGCCGGGCCAAACGGTAGAGTCCTTTATGCTAAAGTTGCGAAGCCTGGCCCGGGACTGTGACTTTAAAGAAGTAACTGCTGAACAGCACAGAGACATTTGCATTAGAGACGCCTTCATAACTGGTCTGGCATCCAACACTATTAGACAGCGGTTACTGGAAAAGACATCTCTTACTCTACAAAGCGCTTTTGACGAAGCTAGAGTGTTAGAAACAGCCACAACGCATGCTCACGCTTACAATTCAACGAACGAAATCTCCTGTGGGGCAATGAAAACACCAACTAGCTCCCATCTAGAAACATACATTTCTAACGAAGACCAGGAATTAAATGCCATTAAGTCGCTATGCTACTTTTGTGGTAGGAGGAGACACTCTAGGACTGAATGCCCTGCTCGAAATGCATTATGTCATCAGTGCGGTAAAAAGGGACACTTCCAAACTGTTTGTAAATCAAGTAAAACAACAGCCAACAAAGCTGACAGCAAAATATCACTGACCAGTGTGATAACTCCATGTACCTTGTCATCAACGCATTTCTCTGGGCTTACACAGTCTACGGCCCAAGTGAACGTCAACGGGTTGCTGTTGCAAGCTCTCATAGACACTGGCAGCTGTGAAAGTTACATATCAGAAGCCATCGTCAAGAGAAATAAATGGCCAGTACGTCCGTCTACAAACAGAATATTCATGGCCACTACACATCTTTCTGAAAAGACATTAGGACATACATTAGCCGATGTCCAGTACAAGGGAGAACACTACAAAAAGGTCAAACTTTTTCTACTTGCTGGATTGTGCTCGGATGTAATCCTTGGTGTAGACTTTATAAGTCTTCATAAGGAATTGACCATACCGTACGGAGGAAAACGCAATCCTCTACACATCTGTGGTCTTAAAGCAGCACGAGTCGAAACACCGAGCCTTTTCAGTAATCTAACTTCTGACTGCAGACCTGTGGCTACTAAGTCCCGAAAGCACTCAATAGGTGATAACAAATTTATTGAGTCCGAAGTTAGAAAACTCCTCTCGGACAAAATCATTGAACCTTCAAAGTCTCCCTGGAGAGCACAGGTGCTTGTGACAACAAACGAGAGACATAAAAGAAAGATGGTCATTGATTACAGTCAAACAATAAATCGCTTCACCTTACTGGATGCATACCCAATGCCCCGAGTCGATGAACTGGTAGAACGGATATCCAACTATTCCGTTTTTAGTACTCTAGACCTCAAAAGTGCCTACCATCAAATACCAATCAAGACTGAGGAAAGGCCGTTTACTGCATTTGAGGCATGTGGCAACTCTACCAGTTCTGTCGCATCCCTTTCGGTGTTACCAACGGAGTTGCATGCTTTCAGAGAATAATAAATCAAATTATTGAGAATGAAAAGTTGCAGGACACCTTTGCATACGTGGACAATGTAACGGTATGTGGTCATGATCAAGAGTCGCACGATGAGAATATGCAAAGATTTCTAGATGCTTCTAGAAAGTATGGGATCACATTTAATGAAGACAAAAGTACGATAGCCACTGACAAAGTTTGCCTATTGGGATACGAAATTTCTAAAGGCCTTCTCAAGCCAGACCCTGAAAGATTCCAGGCTTTAAGAAACCTTCCTCCCCCTCATGATATGCGCTCACAAAAACGGATCGTGGGCATGTTGGCGTACTACTCACAGTGGATCCCAAATTTTTCTAACAAAATAAATGTTTTGGCAAATAACACGTCGTTCCCTCTTTCAGAAACAGTAAAGACAGCCCTTAACGAATTAAAGCAGGAGCTGGAGAAAGCTGCCATCTTCACCATCGACTATACTCGACCTCTGACGGTTGAAACAGACGCTTTGGATGTTGCAATAGCTGCCACCCTCAACCAGGATGGCCGCCCCGTGGCGTTCTTTTCAAGAACACTCTCTAAAAGTCAAAGGCGGCACTCAGCTATAGAAAAAGAAGCTTATGCCATTGTAGAATCTTTAAGGAAATGGCACCACTACTTAGTAGGAAATCGCTTTACCCTTGTCACGGATCAACGCTCTGTGGCCTTCATGTATGACAAACAGAGCAAAGGGAAAATAAAGAATGAGAAAATTCAAAGGTGGAGACTGGAACTGAGCTGTTTCCACTACGATGTCTTGTATAGACCAGGCAAACACAATGTAGCGGCTGATACGTTTTCTAGAAATGGGTGTGTGTCAGCTATGAGTCGAAATGAATTGAAACTGCTCCATGACTCTCTGTGTCATCCGGGAGTAACAAGACTATGGCATTTAGTGCGAGCGAAAAACTTACCTTTCTCTTGTGAAGATGTTAGGCTGGTTGTCAACCAGTGCAGAATCTGTGCCAAAGTGAAACCCAGATATTTCAGTAATTCTAAAGGAACTCTAATTAAGGCGATGCAGCCTTTCCAGAGACTAAGTATGGACTTCAAAGGACCGCTCCCTTCTACATCTCGGAACACATACCTGCTAACCATAGTTGACGAATTTTCAAGATTCCCGTTTGCATACGCCTGTTCTGATATGTCAGCTTCAACAGTAATCAGATGTCTAGAGAATTTATTTGGACTATTCGGAATGCCTGACTATGTACACTCTGATAGAGGTACATCATTCATGTCAAGAGAGGTGCAGGAATTTTTACACGAGAGAGGAGTGGCCACAAGCAGGACGACCCCTTATAATCCCAGAGGGAACTCTCAAGTAGAAAGGCTAAACGGGTCATTATGGAAAGCTATAACTCTGGCCTTAAAAACTCAAGGACTCCCGGTTTCCAAATGGGAGCAGGCGTTAAACCAAGCCCTGCACTCTCTTCGTTCTCTGCTGTGTACCGCTACAAAAGAGACACCTCACGAGAGAATATTCAAGTTCTATCGCAGGTCCACCTTCGGCTAATCACTCCCGACATGGTTAGCTCAACCAGGAAAAGTGTTGTTAAAAAAGGGAGTCCGTGCATCAAAATATGACGATGGTACAATAGCTGTGGACTTAATTACATGCAACCCACAGTATGCCATTGTAAGACTTCCTGATGGAAGAGAAGAAACAGTGTCATTGCGACATTTGGCCCCAGCTCCAAGAGAGGGACAATTAGAGGTGTATCAAAATATGGAACATGAAGACTTTGAGCCGGAAACGAACCCTATAACACAGATGCAGGTGCCTACTGATCATGTGACTATAGAACCAATGGCTGCTCCTAACACACATGTACAACAAGGGGAAAACGGACATCAAGAAGAAGTAAATACAGGGGCTGAGTCTTCAGTTAGAGAGCCGCCGATGTCACCAACTCCAAGCGACGGCAGTATTGGTCCTGGTAGATATAACCTAAGACCAAGAACAAGCAGACCTAATTATAAGGTCTAACATTTATTTAATTATTTTCCCATATCACAAGTTCTAACTCAGTATCTGTAGGCTTAATATGAAACACTTTGAACTGATCATTTTATAGTGTATAGCTTTTCTAGTTAGACTTTTGTATTGTATTACTTATTACATTATTATTCAAGACAACTGGTCTTAATATTTGTATGCATAATATGACACTTAGGGACTGATAATTTATAGTGTATAACGTGTTTGTTTATAGTTATACAATGCTTTTCAATAGAGTAACTCTGTAAGTATTCTGTAGGGATACTAAGGCCTCTTATATCGCTGTCCTTCACTATTATCTACATGTTTATGTTCCTATAACTTTTAGGCGGGGTGATTGTAGTGTAACTGAGTTGATTTTCTGCGTGCGTCCAGCGTGTCTGAAGGTCATGGCCATTGTGTGTGTTTCATGTCCAGTGTGTGTGTGTGTATAGACTGCATCAGTGGTATGCTAGACGTGCTGGTTTCATTCACTGTTTACTGTAGTCTAATTTTGTCGAATAAAGCCATGTTATTGGTATTCTAGTCGTTATCATTTCATTACACAGGGGTCTACCGTAGTCCGTAGATCAGAAAACATGGTAAGGGGGTCTACGAGACAAAAAAATTTGGGAACCACTGCCCTAGATGATAATATTTACGTTCGAGCTCCCTTAGAAGCTGGGGACCTAGAAGAGCGATCTAGGCTCCCATAGTGAGGCCCATGAGTTTTTAAAAATAATGTCATGAAAAGGAAAAGAAACTTTGTCATAATTATTACACAATTTTAGTTTTTTTTTTTCATTTATATTAATGTAATACAAATTTATGTAATGAAATTTCAGTAAAACATTCCGTTTTTTTTTTCGGAAATAGTGTTGCCTACATAATTTTAAGCGCTATAAAAAGTTCTTTCTGGAGATGGAATTGAAGATGCGGCGGGTTTCGGCACAAGTCTACAAGGCATGAGCGTAGCCAGGATTTTTTTGGGGGGAGGGATGGTGTTGGGGGATTTTTTCTCATTATTCGGAGAACATGACCCGCAAACCTCATGCGACGCTCTGTCACAACCTTACTAAGAGGTCGACTCACAGTTCGGCATACGTTTTCTTTAATTGAGACCCGATCTCTAAAACTGACTCCTAAAATCCGTGTCAGCTATCTTTGTTGAGCCATATTTAGTGTTTTTCAATTTCGGCAGATGACTATTCACTGCACTTTATTAATGAAGCCCAGTTACAGGTAGAAATGTGTAACCTCTCTTGAAATTAGGTGACTGTAGTTTGCTTTAGATTTTATATCGAAAAGGGAAGTTTTATCATCAAAATCATCTGTTCGGTGGTTTTAAACCAAAAAAAAAAAACCCCAAAAAACTCTTGAGTTGTGTTTTATTTAATTCAAGACCCATTTAGCTACGCTCATAGAATTTTGTAAAAGTAGTTTTCTTTAGAATACTATTGAAGAGAGAGGTTTTCAACCTCAAAACTCACTGTAGGTGGATTTTAAACTCAAAATCATCTGGAGTGGTTTTTAAATAAAAAAAAAAGCCATTCGGAGGAAGGGGATTCAAACTCAACCCCCCCCTCCCCATTGGCTTGGCTACGCTCAAAGAATTTTGATTGCGTAGTTTGCTTTTTTTATATTGAAGAGGTATTTTTAGCTTCAAACTCCGCTGAAGGGGGATTTAATCTCAAAACCCTTTGGCTACGCTCATAGAATTTTGAGTGTGTAATTAGCTTTTTTTATATTGAAGAAGGGGTTTTATCGTAAATTTCGGAGGGGGTTTTAAAATCAAAATAGTTCTTATCTGTGCTCTTGGAATTTGGGGAATGTCGTTTGCATTTTTGTATTATAAAAGAGGGAATTTCACTGCAAAAACTCCTGGTAGGTTGTGCTGGGGCCAGTGATGGTTTATTATTAAAATCTCACCTAAAATAAACAAAATGAAAGAAAAAAAATCAGTCAATAAACTCCAATCCCCCCTGTGGGGGGATGGGGGGAGGGAGAGGGAATTCCTTTCGGGGGGGGGGGGTTGAACCCCCCAATACCCCCTGGCTACGCCCATGCGACAAGGTGTGTGGTTTTGGGGCGGGTCCCCGGCGTTGAGCGTATTCCGGCAATTTCAGCTTCAGAAATTCTTTCTCCTGGCGTCTACAACGTCTTTTTCTCGTAGTAAGAGGAGAGAATATCAAAAAGGTCAATATTGATGTGTTTTCTTTCAGAATGCACTAGTCATCCATTCTATTAAAAACAAGATTACAAAGAGAGTTTTTGTGATAACAGAAACTCAGAGGCAGCTTCCATCAAATTCAACAATGTTTTGATCGTTTCAAGAAATTTGGCGTTATTTTTCATATAAAAGCAAACAGTGCAACACGTCTTCTTTAATAAGACTCTTCTCATTCTTCTGGAATAAGCAGAGAAGCCTAAGTGATCACCTAAGATACAGTGTTAGCTGATTACCTATTTTTATTGCTTTTTACTCAAATAAAAAATACCAATGTTAATTACATTTATTCAATTGTCATTGCACATTTTACAATAATACTTAATTAAAATTATAAACAGACTTAACATCGCATGAACAAGTTTCTTTTGTTATACTTTAAATGGTATAACGTTGTGCTGTATTATTTACACTTCAACTACCATCTAGATGTGTCAAGGCATATTTGGGCATCTAGAGATTTTATTATTATCTTTTCCCATGTTTCTGCTTGTACCAAGTTATAATTTTTCCAACTTGGTTGTCACCCACAAAATGGTGTCGACTGGTGCGGACCGCACCCCCTCCCCCTGGTGACGCCACTGCTCCAAGATATATCTCGAGATTTTATTATTATCTTTTTCAATGTGTCTGCTTTTGCCAAGTTATAATTTTTCCAACTTTGTTGTCTCCCCCGAAATGGTGTAGACCGGTGCGCACCGCACCCTCGTCCCCCCCCCCCAATGACGCCACTGCTCCAAGATACCTACTTCTTCCCAACAATTTCGAATAATGTATTGGAGTAGACGTTGTAAGAAATTAAAAAAGGGGCCTGCATCCATTGATACTTTTTCAATTGTGACCTTAGATACAATTTTTTAGTACCAATGCGCGAATCTATGAATGAAGCTTGATTTATTAATGAAGAAGCATGTGAACTTTTTAATAAGACTTACTTCCCCTGAAGTTTTTCATTGAAAAGTGGTGTAATTTTTTTAAAAAATCTGCTTGCATATATCATTTTAAAAATTAGATGGTTGACTTTCGAAAAAAAAAAGTAACCGTTGCATCCGAACTTTTAATGATCTAAAATATCATGATGTCCGATTTTCATTTTCTCTTCTAGTTTCTGATATCTAAACGGGACAGACGGACGGACAGACAGGCCACACAAAACCAATAGCATCTTTTCCCCTTTCGAGGGCCGTAAAAAAGTCGAGGGACATATTAAGTCTAATAATAAAGAGGTGGCTCAGGTCAATATAGTAATATGCGAGGGACATTCTTGGTCCATATAGCGCACGGTCGTCTGTAATGGGCGTGATCTTTTATTAAGATCTTCGTTTTAGTAAGACGTCTCTGCCGCGGACCTTTCTTTTTTACAATAAAGTCGTTGTGACGTAGTTTAGACAAGTGTCTTTTGCCTTCTCACAACTCTGTTTAGTGTTTTTTTTTCCTCTACTCGTAATCCTTGTACGGGGCGAGAGTGCCTTGTATTGTTGTTTCGAATTGTTTTTGCTACGTCAAAGTCCAGTGACATTTATTGGTCATTCTTTGTCATGAGGCAGTTCACCCTCTGAAGTTGGTTGAAACGGACAGTGTGTTGGTCCATAAAAGGTTATTAGTCTGTACTAGTTTCTTGGACTTATTATTTAGTAGGATTTTTGGACCCCTGTTTAGGGTGAGTTATTCGTTTGTGATATCTATTATTGTATGTTGTATGAGGTTGTCACTATTTCTAGTTTTAGAGTAGAAGTTGTATTTTGTGTTTATTTCGTTTATAGGGTGCCAGTGTTGGACTTGTATGTACTGAGCTCGATTCTATGCCAGCGTGGGCGTCGCTTGTCGTCTCAGAAATATCTTGAGTGTGTCATTGTCAGATTGGCGAACATCGACGGCGTTGAGTGTCAGGGCCGTTACACATCAGTTGGTACCAGTTGGGATCAGCTGAGGTCTAACTTTATTATTGCCGATGTTGGCACCAACCGTAAACAAACAACATTTAGCCACGTGGTGCTCTATCTCTTCTATATAATTTACGATCTCATGTTTAATTCATGATGGCTGTCACGTGACAGTTTTTTCGTTGTTTTATCAATATGATCACGTGACTAAATGTTGTTTCTTTACGATTGGTGAATGAGGTCCAATAAAGTGATAGCAGTAGCTGTTACATTTCTATGTGTATTTATGTGTATGTATGTTGTGTGTGTGTTTGTTTTCTTGTAGTCTCCCTTGTTCTACTGTTCAGTATGTTCACGTGTTCACAGTTTACTCTGAAGTGTGTCAGTAGTGTGTATTCACTGTGCATTAGTCTCTGCTGGTTGTTCTCTCCTTGTTTCACGTTAATAAAAAATGGAGTGTAACTTTTAAACATCAGTATTGTTAGTGTATTGTAATAATATAACAGTAGCAAGGTGCTTATGTGAATTAGTGAATAATATATATCTATATATGTACGACAGTGTGTAAATGATGTTCTTGTCAGGTTGAACCTCAGGACCTTAGTTATTTACAGCTATTTAACAACACAAATAATTTCTAAACCTGACAGTCGTCACTATAATGAAGTGTCATAATCGAAAGAAATTTGACAATACTGAGAGTAGAAAATCCAGAAGAATCACACTAGTGGAGAGTATTGAAATGTTTTATTCAAAAAGTTTTTTACTCATATTGTTGCATACGCCCCGGGCCGCCGCGAGGGTTGTAGCCGCCTGCGTGCGAAATTTTAAAATGCCGCCCCTTCCTCTTTTGTTTCTAGAAAAGAAATGAATTAAGACTGAGCTGGACACTGTACCAAAGGAAATGAATTAAGACTGAGCTGGACACTGTACCAAAAGAAATGAATTAAGACTGAGCTGGACACTGTACCAAAAGAAATGAATTAAGACTGAGCTGGACACTGTACCAAAAAGCGCCCTTTGATTTAAATCCGTTTATGTTTTGGTAGATCATTTGTTTCATATTCGAACTGTTGTCGTATCCATCATGCCCTTTTAGATGTTTTATTTCCAATTTTAACTTTGCATCTTTTCTTCTACGATGTCACAAAGTCCTTCTCCAGTTGTCTCAGTAATTAGGCAAAACCCCAGAACATTTTCATGCATTTTAACATGAGGTTATTAGAATCATAAAATTTGGGATAGATTCCTTGAAATACAAAAGCCATTAATGGTGAATCTTTTTCAACGTTCCGAAATTTTTGTAGAATGATCATCACGATTGTATTTTGGAGAGATGTGCATTGGCCGCACAATCATCTGACAGACGTGCATTGGCCGCACAATCATCTGACATACGCGAATTCAGACGTGACTACAAATTTATCCAACACACCACCAGGACAAAATGAAGCAACTCAGCGCTGAATATTTTTCTTGAGTTGAATACAAAATAAATATTCCACAAGTACAAGTCACATTTACAATGACTTGAAATAAAACAGAAAACAGAGTAAGGCAGTGTTTTCTCAAGCATTTCCAAGTGTGATTCATACATTACAAAATTTTCGTTCGAGCCCTCCTTAGAAACTGGGGATCTAGAGGAGCGATGTAGGATCCCACAGTGAGGTCCGTGAGGTGTTTGTTTTTTAAAAGAAAGTAATGAAAAGGAAAAGAAACTTACCGTTTTCATAATTATAACACAATTTCTTAGGTGTTGTTTTTAAATTTAAATCAATTTAAAACTATATTTAGAATCCAAATTGACAGAATAAAATTTCACAACACGTGTCCATTGTTAATTTTATTTTGTTCAGAACTAATGTTGCCTATACAGTTTGTTCTGAACTAGTGTTGCGGCTGTTGCCTATTCAATTAGTTCAGAAATAGTGTTGCCTAAACAATTTTTAAGCGTTGTAAAATGTTCTTCCTGGAGATAGAATTGAAGAATTTCCGCTGAAGTCGGCAACAGGTCTAATTTCGGGACGGGGCCACGACGCATTCCGGCGTTTTCATTTTTAGAAATTCTTTCTCCTTCTTGTAGTAAGAAGAGAGAATATCGAAAACGCCAATGTTGATGTGCTTTCTTTCAGAACCAAATAATCATCCTAGTAAAAAAAAAGTCAAGGACCATATTAAGTCTATTAATAAAGAGGCAACCATGGTCAGTAATAGGTCTATTATGCGAGGGACATTCTAGGTACGTGTAGCGCATGGACGTCTGTAATTGGCATAATCATTTTAAGACCATCTTCGTGTTAAGTACATCTCTTTCGCGGACCATTTCTTTACACTCAAAAGTCGTCACTATAATAAAGTGCATTAGTTGGTAGAGACAATTCTGAGACAAGAAAATCCAGTACAATCACACTATAACGGAGACGTTTTGAAATGTTTTCTTCAAAATGTTTTGACACACGTAGTTGCATACAGCTCTCGCGAAAATGGTCTAAATTTGATAAGGTTTTATTAGAAGATGAAACGACGTCTCTTACTGAAGATATTTCAATTTTAAAACATTGGTCATGATGTAATTTTAATAATTCTCGGACAAGGATTAATAAGTAGGCCTACAATGAAAATAAACTTTGTTTTTGCCGCCCCCCCCCCTTGTTGGTCGGTCGTTGGCTTGTAGCTCCAAACAGCTTATACATCTGAACCGATGTAATCGTATTATATTTTTAATAAATAAACTTTAAATAACTTGAAGAAACTTCTCTTGTGATCAAAAACTCAATCTAACTGTTATAACAATATACAGAGATTTAACTTGCTTAAGTACAGCCATTTAAAATATAAGTGAAAATATTTTAAACATTGACTTTTTAATTACTAGTTCTACTTACAGGGCGGACTATTTCACTAAACAATAGTAGTCATAGATCTATGGAGTAAGTATATAATAAGAAAAAGAAAAAATGTGTTGACTGATCTGCTTCTGTGTCTTTCAAAACAAATATTAAAAGCAACCCGCTAAAATTCAAGTCCAGAAATGAGTAGGCGCCTATGGAAAATTCCGTGGGAATCCCTACCGTGCCCCTCTATTTTTTTTTTTTTTATAAATTTCCAAAATAAATTTTATCGTTTTTGTTTTTTAGATTTTTAGGATAGCGGAATAATTAGATTTTATATAAAATATTTAAATATTTAAGTAATTTTGTTTATTAAATTAAAAATAAAAAAACAAACAACAACCTTGGAATAATGATTTGGCCGCCCCCTTAACTTCGGCCGCCTGCGTGCAATGCACACATTGCACAATAGGTAGCGGCGGCCATGCTGATACGCCTCTCACGAAAATAGTCTTCATTTGACTATGTCTTATTAGATGAAACTTACTGAAGATATTTTAATTTTTAAAACAGTGATAATAATGTAATTTGACTACTATTCAGACACGTTGTTGGTCGATCTTTGGCGTGTAGCTGAATTTTTGACGCTGTAGGCGTTTTGTATTTTCAATAAATAACCTTTAATTGACAAAATTCTCTTGTGAACAAAACTCAATATTACTTATTAAATATTCACAGATTCCATTTTTAACTGATTTGACAAAGTTTTACTAGATCTAGATCTTCGAAAAGAAAAGAATTAAAATGCAGACTATTTTAAACTACTAGAACACAAAAGAACTTAATGTAGATCTATTTACAGGGTGGGATATTTGACTAAACAACAATATTTATGTGTAGTCCACTTTAGTAAGTAGATACTAAGAAGATAAAAAAATGTGTTGACTGATTTGCTTTTGTAAGCGTCATTCAAGTAAATATTACGTACAACCCGCGAAAATTCAAGACCAGAAATGAGTAGGTACCTTTGAAAAAACTCGTGGGAATCCCGCGCGCTCCGCTGTATTTTTTTTATGTTTCCAAAATAATTTCTTTTCTACGATTTTAGTTTTTTTTTCTTCAAAGGATAATGGAATAGTTAGAATTTATATACAATATTATAATATTTAAGTAATTTTGTTATTAATCTAAAAATTTAAAAAATTAAGGTAACTATGGAAAAATGATTTGACCTCCCCCGAAGTTCGGCCGCCTAGGTGTTATGCACACATTGCACAATAGGTAGCGGCAGCCGTATCCCGCACACACACACACCACAATGAAAATAAATTTTCGCCCCCCCCCCCCATTATTGTTTTGCAATGACCCTCTACTCCATAAGAGTGCGCGCCCCTAAGTTTGAGAAACGCTGCCGCGATATACCTCTTTTTTTTTAAAGTTGCGCTTCATTGTCAAAATGTATCTTCAATAATGTGTATCGTAAGGCGGCTACAAATATATTCATTAGAACCATGGGCGTAGCCAGGATTTTTTTTACTGGGGGGGGGTAGGGGGGGTTCTCCCTTCTCCCGGTCAAAAAAAATATGTTTGTGTGTGTTCATATAATTAATCTTTATTACATTCTGACCCTTCATTCTTTCGGTAGATGTTAATTGTACCCCAGAATAGGTTCTTTCTGGAGTAAGTGGAAAAAGAGTAGACTCTTCACCAATGTCAGGAGTCCTGGGGGAGCGCTGCGAGCTCCCCTAGCGCAGGGCAAGGCTCCGCCTCAAAGCACTATTTCCGTTATTGAAAGCCAACAAAATGCATATTTTGAGGTATCTACATGCATTATCCTGCTATTAAAAAGTTTTATTTCCAAGACCTAAACTGCTATTCTTACTGACTTAGATCCTCCCGCGTCGTTCGATGCATTGGGCGGAAAGCTGTTTCCTCAAAAATCTGTCGGTGGCAATGTCTGAAGCCTCTTCCCACCTGCTCTGAGGACATCCATGAAAGTGTGGGTGAAGCTGTACTAGGATGTCCCTGTTTGCGCTTTCCTCGTCATGGCCTCCATGTCATCGCAACACTGGGTATGCGTCATTCATTTTGTCGGAGAACATGTTCCTCAAACCTCATGCGGCGCACTGTCACAACCTTACTTAGGGGTTGACTCCCAGTTCGGCATAAGTTTTCCTTAATTAAGACCCGATCTCTATAGTTGACTCCTAAAATCCGTCTTAGCCATCTTTGTTGAGACACATTTAGTGTTTTTTTCAATTTCAGCAGATGACTATTCACTGCACCTTATTAATTGAGCACAGCCACTGGTAGAAATGTGTAACCTCTCCTGACTACGCTTTTGGAATTATGTGACTGTAGATTTTATATCGAAAAGGGAAGTTTTATCGTCAAAGTCATCTGTTTGGGGGGGGGGGCATAAACTAAAAAATCTCTGGAGTTTTTTTTAGCAAATTGAAAACCCCATTTAGCTACGCTCATAGAATTTGGTGAGAGTAGTTTGCTTTAGAAAAATATTCAAGAGGAGCTTTTCAACCTAAAAAAAATTCTGTAGGGGTATTTTAAACTCAGAACCATCTGGAAGGGTTTTAAACTTTAAAAAAAATCCATCTGGAGGAGGGGAGTTTAAACTCAAAAACCCCCTTGGCTTGGCTACTCTCAAAGAATTTTAGTGTTTAATTTACTTTTTTTATATTGAAGATGTATTTTTTTTTTAGCACCAAACCCCGCTAAAGTGGGGTTTAAACTCAAAACCCTCTTTGGCTACGATCATAGCATTTTGAGCGTGTAATATATATTTTTTTTATGTATTGAACATTTATTTTTTTAGATTCAAACCCCGATGAAGGTGGGTTTAAACTCAAAGCCTCTTTGGCTACGCTCATGTCATTTTGAGTGCGTAATTTGCTTTTTTTATATTGAAGAGGTATTTTTTAGATTCAAACCCCGCTGAAGAGGGGGTTTTAAAATCAAAATCTTCATTAGCTAAGCTCTTGGTACCGGTATTTGGGGTTTGTCGTTTGCATTATTTTTTTTGTTTTGTTTTATAGAAGAGGGGGATTTAACTTCAAACCCCCCTAGTAGGGGTTTTTAAACTTAAACTCTCCTTGGCTGCCCTGGAGCAAGTGATGGTTTAGTATTAAAATCTCACCTAAAATAAACAAAATCTAAGCAAAAAATCAGTCACTTAATTCCGACTCCTTCTTCCCCCCTCCCAAGTTCATTTCGGTTCACCTCCCCGGCTACGCCCATGATTAGAACTGATTTACTTATATTTCTAAACCTCGAAATTTTTTAAAAAATACCTTTATTTAAGCTTGGGTTGTGGGGCTAAGTATGCTTGAACTTGGCTAGTCTTGGCTATCTACGAAGGGGGATCGAGGTTCAACACCTGACTCAAGCAGAGTTGTTTACTGAGCGCCTAAACGCAGTACGGAAACCCTTCTCCCAGATACCCCCTCTCCCCACTGGTCCACAAATGAGATTGGACCAAAGCGCCCTGAGCATGCTATAAGCACGAAAGTAGCGCTATATAAAAGCTATAACTATTATCCCATTCGACTCGATCCTAGTAGATTCGATCCAAACTTATCCAATTCGTATCCTATCAGATGCCATACTGTCCTTTTTTAATGACTATCCGGATCTGATTTTAACCTATTCGATCTTGTTGGATCCGATCCAATCAGATCTGATTCCACTCGGATCCGATCTGATCCGATATTCTGATCAAATCCGATCCAATACAACTAGGTCCGATTCGATTCCGTTCTATCCGATATCTTGATCAAATCCAATCCGATCCTATCAAATCCGATTGTATTCATTCAGATCCAGTCTGATCACTGGCGGATCCAGGGGGGGGGGGGCGGTGGGGGCGATCGCCCCCCCCCCACTCGGCCGCCCCCCCCGAAGGGGTGGGGCGGACGAATTATAGTATAGAATTCGCACAATTTGTATGCGAATTTATTAATTATGTTAATAATATATACTAATTATTTATATTTCAACCTCTTTTTAGATTATTTCGCCCCCCTTTCTACTACTTGGCCGATTTGGTGGGGTCGGGAGGGGGCGATGGCATCAGCCGCCCCCCCCCCCCACCATAAACTTTCGAGTGGGGGGGGGCGGTCCTATTTATTTAAAGTGTCGGTAGCTTGCTAACAGAATCAATTATTATTATTATTATCTATATGATTGAAACTTGTTATTGGTATTTTAACCGGTCTTTATATGATTTCGTTCACCTGTTGGCCGATTGGAAGGGGAAGAGAGAATACCTCCACCGCCCTTCCCATCTAAACCCTTTGAGTGGGGGGGGGGCAGTCCTACTGTTATGGAGAAATCATAGTATGTGAACAAAATTAGTCGAATATCTATATAATATAAACAGGTGGAAGTGCGTTACATGCAATCCCCTTCCCCCCTTCGGACAAATCAATACTTTTTCTTTTTGTATTATATTAAGAAATTACAAAATTAAAAAAATCTGTCACTAATATAATTTATATATGCTATAAAGTAAATTCTTATATCGAGTCGCCCAACCCCTATTCTTTAATGCAAAATGCAATCAATAGAAGAAATTATAAAGAGGAGCGAGAATTAATAGTTTTCATTTTACCGCCCTTTACCAGACAGAGTTTGTGTAATTTGACATGAATTTATCATAACTATTTTAAGAAAGACTTTGCTTTGGAAAAGTTATAATTCAAACGAAATTTTTCAATATAACAGTCACGGTTGAGATGAGTTCAAAAGCCAGATAATCTTTTCCTATTCGACTTTTTCAAACCTTTACTCTATCTCATATTTTTCTAGTTAAATAAATTTAAGACTATAACTCACAATGTATGCTGGAATTTTATTGAATATTATTAATCGAATATTTTTTTTTTCGGCGGCGATCCTCAAAACCTTAATCTAAATATGTGGGGTATCTAATCTTTTCAAAGAACAAATCGGTTTTATTTGCAATGTATTAAGGGACTATAAATTCATATTAGAATATCTTTCTCATTATTCAAAAGGCACTTTATAATAGAATGAATAATGAGCTGTAGGGCACGAGAATGCGTTACTGCAGTGAAGAATGCCAGAAAAAGCTTTTAGCGTCAAGGCTTCGCCCCGAACCTCACTGATGAATATTAAGCTGAAGATGTCAGGAGAATGCGTTTCTACAGTGAGAAATGCAAGAAAACGCTTTTGGTGTCGGGGCTTCGCCCCGAACACCACTAATAAGTAATGAGCTGTAGATGTTAGGAGAATGCGTTTCAGCCGTGAAAAATGCAAGAAAACGCTTTTGGCGTCGGGGCTTCGCCGCGAACCCCACTGATAAATAATGAGCTGTAGATGTCAGAAGAATGCGTTTCTGCAATGAAAAATGCAAGAAAACGCTTTTAGCGTCAGGGCTTCGCCCCGAACCCCTCTGATAAATAATGAGCTGTAGATGTCAGAAGAATGCGTTTCAGCCGTGAAAAATGCAAGAAAACGCTTTTGGCGTCGGGACTTCGCCCCGAACCCCACTGATAAATAATGAGCTGTAGATGTCAGAAGAATGCGTTTCTGCAGAGAAAAATGCAAGAAAACGCTTTTGGGCGTCGGGGCTTCGCCCCGAACCCCACTGAAGAAGCTTACCGCGCTCTCCAAGACCCCCAAGCTTGCAAGAGAAAGACTGTTTTTTTTTCTGTTTTTTTCGCCGAAGATTGAGAAACAGTCTTATTTTATTCTCATATATCCAATATACATATATATATATATATATATATATATATATATATATATATATATATATATATATATATATATATATATATATATATATATATATATATATATATATATATATATATATATATATATATGCTGTACGCACGTTTATCCATAGGGTTAGGGTTTACTGGTCGTTAGGGTTAGGGTTTGGAAAAAAATCGCCCTCCCCCCACTCCAAAGTTCTGGATCCGCCAGTGAATCTGATATGATCAATTCCAATCAGATTAGATCCGAGATTACCATCAGATTCATAAATAAGGAATTCAGTTATTTTTTGTTTGTCTACCCCCGTATATTATTTATTAATTGTCTAGTTATCCTTGTAGATTTTAAGACTTGTTTTCTAACGGCATATAGTTTTCATTTTGAAGGAGACTTAGAAATAGGCCAACATCTAATGTAAACTAGTGGTGTCAAGGTGTTTGGTGAATCACAGACAATCATTGTAAACATTGCGCCAAAGTTGCCAGAGTAAGAGCATCAAACAGGTGGAACAGCAAAAATCAATGAATGCCAGGGGCTGACAGTGTGCGAGCTTCTTACACGGTGACTAAGGCAAACATGTACACGCAGTGTCATACACATGTCAGCACTTATATGGTATACACCATCGATCTGTTGGATGATCAATCTTTGAGTTGTAGGGCAAAGATTTACTTTTTGCTTGATGTTTCAGCCAAGTTTACTTCAAGGATTGAGATGCAGCAAAAAAAAAAAAATGTAGCTTTATTTGATTTGTCTCCCGTGTCTCGAAGTCTCTCTTCATCTTTCAGTCTGACTAAACCTTGTTTAAAACAAAAGGCACAATGAACGCTTTCTTTTTAAAGGCCATCATTCTAGAACGCATTGCCAACTCAAACAACATATTCTAAAAGAATCTTACTATAGGGGTCTATATATATTGTTGTTTATGATGTTTGTTCAATGTCTGATATGTTTGTAACTAGAAAGAATGCAAAGAATAAGTTGATTAGTTGTTGTTTGTTATTCTTGCTATATACATCACGTAATAATTTGTATCACAGTTAATATTAGTCATTCTCAGGTAAGTGAAGTAAAAAAAAATATTATTTTAGAAAAACACTGTAGGATTTGTTCTCAAGAACTACCATTAGACAATGTTCTGAGTCAAATGTCATCTCTACAAATGTAGTTCTAGAGTTTATCATTAAGCCTTCCGACAGAGCTATGTGTCATACGCTATCTGTTCCTGATTATCTTTCGTATGAGAATTTTTTTTTTTTTTTGAGCGATTGACTTGCTTGACAATTTCTTACCTACAATTTGCGCTATTGATCCCAGAGTTCCGCCGCAGTCTTCTGTGTAACCGCACAAGGGATTCGATCGCACCAAAAAACAACACCGGAATGTTGAAAACTTATGTTATTGTTTTGTTTCATAGCTGCATTTTCTTTCCATTTCTTTTTGTTCACATCGTCATTATTCGCATCTCAAAAGTGGACAACGTCTGATAGAGTAGCGAGTAACAGAGTTGGAGACATTGAGCCAAGAATGGCGTACTGAATATGTCTAACTCTAAAGCAAACAGATTAAAAATGGCAGGCTATTTTCCTCAAAATTTTTATTTTGGGCCTAGAAATTGTAAGTATACTTAAAATTACTTTTTTGGAAGATTTTTTTTTTGGCTTTTGTAACGCGCAACTTTCATACTTATAAAACGCTCGGTGCGCTACTACCAGTACCCTATCTCTTTTGTGGACTAGTGGGGGAAGGGGGTTTCTGGGAGAACATTTCCGTGGCGCCTTTGGGCGCTCAGCAAACACAACACAGCTTGAGGAGGATTTGAAATCGAGCCCCATTGATAGGTAGCCAAGTTGTTATCTTACACACATCCCATTTTTATTGCCTGCAATCATGAAAGAGGAATTCGTTTTTTTTTTGTTTTTTTTTGCCAAACTTATTCCCACTTCGTCAGTCTGGTCCAGATCTTGTGCAAGTTATTTCTCCAACTTTCGCATCAATTATTTATTGTCCATGACAAAATGTGAATCAATAAATTAACCAACTAGCTAATCAATTAATCGTAATTAATTAATTCTGTTATTAGGATTAGGGCTTCTGAAAATATACTAAATCGGCGGCGGGAGACGCTTTGGGTGTGTATGAGTTAATGTGAAGTTCACAAGAAAAGGGGGGGGGGATTAAAATGTAAAATATTTTTACACATTCAGAGCGAGTTAATATATGCGTTGTAAATAGCCTAATAATATATCATGATGTCCGATTTTCCTTTTCTTTTCTAGTTTCTGAGATATAAACGGGACGGACGGACAGACAGACGGACATACAGGCCACACAAAACTAATAGCATCTTTTCCCCTATCGGGGGTCGCTAAAAATGGTGAAGAATACGTTTTTCTTTCAGGGTTCTACACAAACCAGACTGGTGTAGCCTGCTATGATGATGTACATTGTGAAGATCAATGTTGTCATGACATGGACTTTGGGTTACCTTATTGTTGTTCTAAATACATGGGGTAAGTATAGTCCCATGAAATACATAGGATAAGTAATATACTAGATACATGGGGTAAAAAGTCCCACTTAATGGGGATACATTGGGTAAGAAGCCCCTCCCCCCCCATACATGAGGCGAGTAGTCCCACTAAATGCAAAGATTATGGTATTAATTCTTCTCTAATTGGCCATCTGAAACAATTAGATAAAATGTAAGGTTGAATTTAGACTTTTTTTTGTTGACGAATCCATCACCGAGTTTTTAAATTCAGGGTGACTTTGCTGTTGCTTTTTTTTTTTTTTTTTTTTTAAATCTAAATGCATCTAGATCTATTTCGTTGTACTGTAATTAAAAATTGTGTGTTGTGATTAGATTTGTTTACCTTGGTCTCATGATTGGTGGCGGAATGGTAGTAGCAGTTCTTGTCATTGGCTGTTACATCTGCATGACAAAAAAAGAGCGAGAACTCCAGGCAGCAGGTAATACCATCTTGTTTTTTTTTCTTTTAATAATTATCTTTTTGTTTTGCTATAAAATGTGTACACACTGAACTATATGTATATATTTATATAAAAACAAATTATTGCGTAAAAACAAATAAAGAATACTACATTGCATTGCGAAACAAAGCGTCTTATATTCATAAGCAATGTATACAATCTACACTAACCTTCATCATATATATAATAGAGACATTCTTGATTCACTAAACTATTATGCAAGACCCGCTATTAATGTATATGATAACAATCAATATCTCATACACGTTGTTTTGTGTTATGTCCACTAACAGTGTCTCCAGAGGTATTTAAAACTACAGACACTTGTCAGCTTTTTACCTCCAATACTGATGCCCTTTTTATAGCCTTGTTGGCTATTGGTCATTATTTGTTTTCTTTCGGCATTGATTTGCTTGCTGTGGCAGTTTTGTCTATGCGCATCACCAAATCAGCTAGTTCTTCTGTCCTTGCTAGGCCATCTATGTCATCCGCGAAGCACAAGTTAGTAATTCTTCTTCCTCCAATGGTTACAGTACCTTCGTAGCCGTCGAGAGCATCTTCCATTATCTTTCAAGGAAAATATAGAAAAGGGTTGGTGAGAGTAGGCAGCCTTGTCGTACTCCAACTGTGGTTTTAAACTGGTACCCAATATTATTGTTCAAGTACACCGCACAAGTGGCCTCTTTGTAGATATACAAGAGAAAATTACCTCGGAGCTATGTTCTCAGATAAGGGAACCAAACCCGAACTACTGATGGCCATATTCCTATATGGTTGGACCTCCACATCACATGACTTTCACAAATACATACCTCCACATCACATGACTTTCACTAATACATACCTCCACATCCCATGACTTTCACTAATAAATACATCCACATCCCATGACTTTCACTAATACATACCTCCACATCCCATGACTTTCACTAATACATACATCCACATCCCATGACTTTCACTAATACATACATCCACATCACATGACTTTCACTAATACATACATCCACATCACATGACTTTCATTAATACATACATCCACATCACATGACTTTCACTAATACATACATCCACATCCCATGACTTTCACTAATACATACATCCACATCACATAACTTTCACTAATACATACCTCCACATCCCATGTCTTTCACTAATACATACCTCCACATCACATGACTTTCACTAATACATACATCCACATCCCATGACTTTCACTAATACATACATCCACATCACATAACTTTCACTAATACATACCTCCACATCCCATGTCTTTCACTAATACATACATCCACATCCCATGACTTTCACTAATACATACATCCACATCCCATGACTTTCACTAATACATACATCCACATCCCATGACTTTCACTAATACATACATCCACATCCCATGACTTTCACTAATACATACATCCACATCCCATGACTTTCACTAATACATACATCCACATCACATGACTTTCACTAATACATACCTCCACATCCCATGACTTTCACCAATACATACCTCCACATCCCATGACTTTCACTAATACATACCTCCACATCACATGACTTTCACTAATACATACCTCCACAACCCATGACTTTCACTAATACATACCTCCACATCACATGACTTTCAACAACTAATACATACCTCCACATCACATGACTTTCACTAATACATACCTCCACATCACATGACTTTCACTAATACATACCTCCACATCACATGACTTTCACCGATACATACCTCCACATCCCATAACTTTCAACAACTAATACATACCTCCACATCACATGACTTTCAACAACCAATACATACCTCCACATCCCATGACTTTAAACAACTAATACATACCTCCACATCACATGACTTTCAACAACTAATACATATCTCGACATCACATGACTTTCACCAACTAATACATACCTCCACATCACACGACTTTCACCAACTAATACATACCTCCACATCACATGACTTTCACCAACTAATACATACCTCCACATCACATGACTTTCAACAACTAATACATACCTCCACATCACATGACTTTCAACAAACAATGCATACCTCCACATCCCATGACTTTCAACAACTAATACATACCTCCACATCAATTAATTTTCAAAAACTAATACATACCTCCACATCACATGACTTTCAACAACTAATACATACCTCCACATCAATTAATTTTCAAAAACTAATACATACCTCCACATCACATGACTTTCAAAAACCAATACATACCTCCACATCACATGACTTTCAACAACTAATACATACCTTCACATCACATGACTTTCAACAACTAATACATATCTCCACATCACATAACTTTCACCAACTAATACATACCTCCACATCACATAACTTTCACCAACTAATACATACCTCCACATCACATAACTTTCACCAACTAATACATACCTCCACATCAATTAATTTTCAACAACTAATACATACCTCCACATCACATAACTTTCACCAATACATACATCCACATCACATGACTTTCAACAACTAATACATACCTCCACATCAATTAATTTTCAACAACTAATACATACCTCCACATCACATGACTTTCAACAACTAATACATACCTCCACATCACATGACTTTCACCAACTAATACATACCTCCACATCACATGACTTTCACCAATACATACCTCCACATCACATGACTTTCAACAACTAATACATACCTCCACATCACATGACTTTCAACAAACAATACATACCTCCACATCCCATGACTTTCAACAACTAATACATACCTCCACATCACATAACTTTCAACAACTAATACATACCTCCACATCACATAACTTTCAACAACTAATACATACCTCCACATCACATAACTTTCAACAACTAATACATACCTCCACATCCCATGACTTTCAACAACTAATACATACCTCCACATCCCATGTCTTTCAACAACTAATACATACCTCCACATCCCATGACTTTCAACAACTAATACATACCTCCTCATCACATGACTTTCAACAACCAATACATACCTCCACATCCCATGACTTTCAACAACTAATACATACCTCCACATCACATAACTTTCAACAACTAATACATACCTCCACATCCCATGTCTTTCAACAACTAATACATACCTCCACATCCCATGACTTTCAACAACTAATACATACCTCCACATCACATGACTTTCAACAACCAATTCATACCTCCACATCCCATGACTTTCAACAACTAATACATACCTCCACATCACATGACTTTCAACAACTAATACATACCTCCACATCACATGACTTCCAACAACTAATACATACCTCCACATCCCATGACTTTCAACAACTAATACATACCTCCACATCACATGACTTTCAACAACTAATCCATACCTCCACATCCCATAACTTTCAACAACTAATACATACCTCCACATCACATGACTTTCCCTAATACATACCTCCACATCCCATGACTTTCAACAACTAATACATACCTCCACATCCCATGTCTTTCAACAACTAATACATACCTCCACATCCCATGACTTTCAACAACTAATACATACCTCCACATCCCATGACTTTCAACAACTAATACATACCTCCACATCACATGACTTTCAACAACTAATACATATCTCGACATCCCATAATTTTCAACAACTAATACATACCTCCACATCACATGACTTTCAACAACCAATACATACCTCCACATCCCATGACTTTCAACAACTAATACATACCTCCACATCACATGACTTTCAACAACTAATACATACCTCCACATCACATGACTTTCACCAACTAATACATACCTCCACAATACATGACTTTCACCAATACATACCTCCACATCACATGACTTTCACCAACTAATACATACCTCCACATCACATGACTTTCACCAATACATACCTCCACATCACATGACTTTCAACAACTAATACATACCTCCACATCACATGACTTTCAACAAACAATACATACCTCCACATCCCATGACTTTCAACAACTAATACATACCTCCACATCAATTAATTTTCAACAACTAATACATACCTCCACATCACATGACTTTTAACAACTAATACATACCTCCACATCACATGACTTTCAACAACTAATACATATCTCCACATCACATGACTTTCAACAACCAATACATACCTCTACATCACATGACTTTCACCAACTAATACATACCTCCACATCACATGACTTTCAACAACCAATACATACCTCTACATCACATGACTTTCAACAACTAATACATACCTCCACATCACATGACTTTCAACAACCAATACATACCTCCACATCCCATGACTTTCAACAACTAATACATACCTCCACATCCCATGACTTTCAACAACTAATACATATCTCCACATCACATGACTTTCACCAACTAATACATACCTCCACATCACATGACTTTCACCAACTAATACATACCTCCACATCACATAACTTTCAACAACTAATACATACCTCCACATCACATGACTTTCACCGATACATACCTCCACATCCCATAAATTTCAACAACTAATACATACCTCCACATCACATGACTTTCACCAATACATACCTCCACATCACATGACTTTCAACAAACAATACATACCTCCACATCCCATGACTTTCAACAACTAATACATACCTCCACATCAATTAATTTTCAACAACTAATACATACCTCCACATCACATGACTTTCAACAACTAATACATACCTCCACATCACATGGCTTTCAACAACTAATACATACCTCCACATCACATGACTTTCAACAACCAATACATACCTCCACATCACATGACTTTCTACAACTAATACATACCTTCACATCACATGACTTTCAACAACTAATACATATCTCCACATCACATAACTTTCACCAACTAATACATACCTCCATATCACATAACTTTCACCAACTAATACATACCTCCACATCACATAACTTTCACCAACTAATACATACCTCCACATCAATTAATTTTTAACAACTAATACATACCTCCACATCACATAACTTTCACCAATACATACATCCACATCACATAACTTTCAACAACTATTACATACCTCCACATCAATTAATTTTCAACAAATAATACATACCTCCACATCACATAACTTTAACCAATACATACATCCACATAACATAACTTTCAACAACTAATACATACCTCCACATCACATAACTTTCAACAACTAATACATACCTCCACATCCCATGTCTTTCAACAACTAATACATACCTCCACATCCCATAACTTTCAACAACTAATACATACCTCCATATCACATGACTTTCACTAATACATACCTCCACATCACATGACTTTCAACAACTAATACATACCTCCACATCACATAACTTTCAACAACTAATACATACCTCCACATCACATAACTTTCAACAACTAATACATACCTCCACATCCCATAACTTTCAACAACTAATACATACCTCCACATCCCATGACTTTCAACAACTAATACATACCTCCACATCACATGACTTTCAACAACCAATACATACCTCCACATCCCATGACTTTCAACAACTAATACATACCTCCACATCACATGACTTTCAACAACTAATACATACCTCCACATCCCATGTCTTTCAACAACTAATACATACCTCCACATCACATGACTTTCAACAACTAATACATACCTCCACATCACATGACTTTCAACAACCAATACATACCTCCACATCCCATGACTTTCAACAACTAATACATACCTCCACATCACATGACTTTCAACAACTAATACATACCTCCACATCACATGACTTTCAACAACTAATACATACCTCCACATCCCATGACTTTCAACAACTAATACATACCTCCACATCACATGACTTTCAACAACTAATACATACCTCCACATCCTATAACTTTCAACAACTAATACATACCTCCACATCACATGACTTTCACTAATACATACCTCCACATCACATGACTTTCAACAACTAATACATACCTCCACATCCCATGTCTTTCAACAACTAATACATACCTCCACATCCCATGACTTTCAACAACTAATACATACCTCCACATCCCATGACTTTCAACAACTAATACATACCTCCACATCACATGTCTTTCAACAACTAATACATACCTCCACATCCCATGACTTTCAACAACTAATACATACCTCCACATCACATGTCTTTCAACAACTAATACATACCTCCACATCCCATGACTTTCAACAACTAATACATACCTCCACATCACATGACTTTCAACAACCAATACATACCTCCACATCCCATGACTTTCAACAACTAATACATACCTCAACATCACATGACTTTCAACAACTAATACATACCTCCACATCCCATGACTTTCAACAACTAATACATACCTCCACATCCCATGACTTTCAACAACTAATACATACCTCCACATCACATGACTTTCAACAACTAATACATACCTCTACATCACATGACTTTCACCAACTAATACATACCTCCACATCCCATGGCTTTCAACAACTAATACATATCTCCACATCACATGACTTTCAACAACTAATACATACCTCCACATCACATGACTTTCAACAACTAATACATATCTCCACATCACATGACTTTCAACAACCAATACATACCTCTACATCACATGACTTTCACCAACTAATACATACCTCCACATCACATGACTTTCAACAACCAATACATACCTCCACATCCCATGACTTTCAACAACTAATACATACCTCCACATCACATGACTTTCAACAAACAATACATACCTCCACATCCCATGACTTTCAACAACTAATACATACCTCCACATCAATTAATTTTCAACAACTAATACATACCTCCACATCACATGACTTTTAACAACTAATACATACCTCAACATCACATAACTTTCAACAACTAATACATACCTCCACATCACATGACTTTCAACAACTAATACATACCTCCACATGACATGAATTTCAACAACTAATACATACCTCCACATCACATAACTTTCACCAACTAATACATACCTCCACATCACATGACTTTCACCAACTAATACATACGTAAATACATTATCAAAGAAATATTTTTCAATGTTCAAAACAATATGTAAACATGTTTAAATGTTTGTTCTTAAACAGCTAAACTCGAAGCCGCAAAGGCCGCTAATAACCAAACTCATCAAACAACAATAGATGTGACCTCTAGCTCGTCTGCTATGGACGGATATAGCAGCTCTCTTTTAGAGCTCCGCCAGCCTCCTCCCACTTACGATGACGCCATAGCAAACTATTCCAGGTGTCAGTCACGTGATCCGACACTGACGCCACAATTAGCATTGGATCTAGTGACGATGCTGGTACGTCAACACAGTCAGATGGACCAGGGTGCCTCATTCCCCATGCTTCCTCCCTTGGTGGACGTCTCGGCTCTTATAGCCCACCACAGACAAGAACACGGACAGGCTGGAATACTTCCCCCAGTATCTAACCAGATTTCTATAGATGACAAGCTGCCTTCCTATGAACAGTATATGTTACGTCTGGGGACAGAGAGCAACGATACGGAAATATCTCATGGGACCAGCAGTGTCATCAACTTCCAGCAACAGCTTAGTGGTTCTCACATTGTAGATGTGGATCTAGCCAATCAGCAAATAGTCAAAGAAGCATGCGGTTTTACACCACAAAGTGATTCTCGTGTAATAGAAGTTGATGAAATGATACAGCAACTTACTTATGCTCACAACAAAGACACACCATTCAGTCATACCCTAGACGTTGAAGTCACAGATACACAGTCACAGATGTACAGCAAATATAAGCTTTCAAATGATTCTCACTTTATTGACGTGCTACAAACAGTTCAACAGCTGCGACTAACTGAGATCATTGGTCAGGCTGTTGCGCAGGCCACAGATGACGTTGTTGATGCAACGATCAGACATGCAACAGATGAAGTGGTCACTCAACCCGTCCAGCAAGTGTTAACAATTAATCAACCAGCTACTGACAGTCTCGCACTGTACGAAGTTGAATCTACTTGCAACTGTCCATTTTCTGAGTCTAACAATGACTACTGTCCAGTTTCTGAATCTAACAATGACTACTGTCCAGATTTTAAAGAATCTTTTACTGAAAACGTGCCATATTTGAGTGATGCACATTCTGGTAACAGCCAGGATTCAATTGAATCTAACTCTCGTGTCTGCCAAGTGCTAGTTGAGTCTAAAACTAACCACGGCCCTGATTCTTATATTTCTATTGCTGAAAACAATAGGGATCTGAGCGACAGGGAGCCTGATATTGAACGCTTTCTAGATTCGTGCCACTCTGCTACAAACAACTGTTTAAATTCGAAGGACTTACTAACTGAAAACTGCCAAGATTCCAATGAATCTAACAACGGATTAGTTGTCTATAAATCTCTGGAAAGAAATAGCCAAGATTCCAAAGAGTCTGTGGTGACAGACTAGACTAGTTGCTACTCATTACTGTCCTCAAAGGAATAATTCACACCAATGATTAATGCACACGTGATATGATTTACATGTTTTTTTAATAATTATGTCTATGAAACAAACTTTTTATCAATATTAAATCATCTTGGCATATCGACCGCCCCTACCTCCCCCATAACAAAAAAAATGTTGGACAATTTAAATTTAAACTGTTGTCAAACTTATCGTGCTAATAAGATTGTACCCGTTTCACCAAAGGATTTCTAAACCTACCTTCATTAAATTACATGATTTGTACTGACCTTGGCAAAGCAAAAAAAAAAATAAAATAATAATAATAAATGCACTATACCACATAACTTACATGTAAAGCAGCGTGATGGGGGCGGCACTGGGCGTGCTGATAAGGGCAGTTGTTTTTTTTTATTTTAAGGACAAAAATAATGTACTAGCACTGTATATTTGATTATTGATTTAAAAACAAATTGTAAACAATTCAAAGTATTAAAACAATTGACACATAACTTCATTCTCTTGGAAGGACCTGCAACAAGACAAGGTGAGTCTTTTTTTCTGTTTTTATTATGAAGACGTCTTGCTGACCATGAGGTGATCTTATGACTGACTTGCTCATTACAAACGTGTTTTACTCCCTCACTAGAGGCTCGTCTTAACCTCTTCTTAACTTCACCTTTGACCTGCTAGGAGAACTAGTGCGTTAAGGACGCCAGGAGAATATCTTCATCTCTGAGCAGGAAAGGGCTTGGCGCCAGGAGAATATCTTCATCTCTGAGCAGGAAAGGGCTTGGAGCCAGGAGAATATCTTCATCTCTGAGCAGGAAAGGGCTTGGCGCCAGGAGAATATCTTCATCTCTGAGCAGGAAAGGGCTTGGAGCCAAGAGAATATCTTCATCTTTGAGCAGGAAAGGGTTTGGCGCCAGGAGAATATCTTCATCTCTAAGCAGGAAAGGGATTGGCGCCAGGAGAATATCTTCATCTCTGAGCAGGAAAGGGCTTAGCGCCAGAAGGATATCTTCATCTCTGAGCAGGAAAGGGCTTGGCGCCAGGAGAATATGTTCATCTTTGAGCAGGAAAGGGCTTGGCGCCAGGACCCTGATGGGGGGATTTTCAAACGTTCCACAAGACCCTAGAGCTGACTAAAGGTGGTAGTGGCGGGGGCTTTTTTTTTCTGCGAGGGCGTCACTTTCAGAAACACAAATGTAAATCTAGTATTTTTATCAACTCCCTTCCGCTCCCCCCCCCCCTTTTATTAAAAAACTGTTTTTGACAAATGTAAATACTGGCAGAAAACAAAACTTCAACGTATTAAGTCAACATACTGTGTGTCGCTAAAGCCTGTTCTCTCGAAAGTTACCATGAGAGCTTAAAATTTTTTATCAAGTTGTTTAGTATTTTAAGCTGCAGAGTGTTTATTAATACTAGCAGGTGGTTAGCATTATTAGCCAATGTATTTATTGTGATCATAAATTGGTCAATAGATCCGTAGAGTTTGTCACATGCTGTACCATAGTCAGTATCGATTTCTAGTAAGATTTGTAAGATTCTTCTCTTGCTTTGTGATACATTTGTATTGTTTCAACATTGGATTTCTTGAGGACTTGTACAAAGTTTTCTCATGGTGTTTCTATAGTTCATTATATAATCAGGTTTAGAGTTAAATCTATTTCTCTCTCTCTTTTTTTTTTTTTAACATGTTTCGGATGTTCCTTCAGAGTTGAAGATAGTTTACTTCCTAGTCCAAACCTCCCGCAGGATGATGGGGGATGGCAGAGGGCAGGATTTGAACCCGGGACCATCGATAAATCAAAAACGACAGTCCAGCACGCAAACCCCTGTCAGCACAGAATGAACAGGTCCAAAAAGTTCCTGATGACCAACTATAGATAGAGATCTATATCTCTGTATGTATGAGATAAAGGCCTGAGAGGAACAATGGCATTGTACTCTCTTCCAGGTTGTAGTGAGCTGCAAACTGCCTAATGGTGGCAAGGTACCTGATTATTCTTAAAGTTGACTCTTGAAGCCTTTCCAATCTCTCTCTCTCTCTCTAACAATGCTATTATTTCATTAAATGAACTAGTTTGTACAACCGTATATTTTGTAGAGGCTATTAAATATGATATGGTAAAATGAATACTAATAGAAAGAAATGTGTCTACAACACTGAAAACTATTTTGTCTTTGTAATGCACACAGTGTACCACATTTGAAAACCATTTTTTTATAGACAACACTAAGTATAGACCAGAGAAAACATTAAGTATAGACCAGAGAAAACATTAAGTATAGACCAGAGAAAACATTAAGTATAGACCAGAGAAAACATAATTATAGACCAGAGAAAACATAAGTATAGACCAGAGAAAACATTAAGTATAGACCAGAGAAAACACTAAGTATAGACCAGAGAAAACATTAAGTATAGACCAGAGAAAACACTAAGTATAGACCAGAGAAAACACTAAGTATAGACCAGAGAAAACATTAAGTATAGACCAGAGAAAACATTAAGTATAGACCAGAGAAAACATTAAGTATAGACCAGAGAAAACATTAAGTATAGACCAGAGAAAACATTAAGTATAGACCAGAGAAAACATTAAGTATAGACCAGAGAAAACACTAAGTATAGACCAGAGAAAACATTAAGTATAGACCAGAGAAAACATTAAGTATAGACCAGAGAAAACACTAAGTATAGACCAGAGAAAACATTAAGTATAGACCAGAGAAAACATAAAGTATAGACCAGAGAAAACATTAAGTATAGACCAGAGAAAACATTAAGTATAGACCAGAGAAAACATTAAGTATAGACCAGAGAAAACATAAGTATAGACCAGAGAAAACATTAAGTATAGACCAGAGAAAACATTAAGTATAGACCAGAGAAAACATTAAGTATAGACCAGAGAAAACATTAAGTATAGACCAGAGAAAACATAAGTATAGACCAGAGAAAACACTAAGTATAGAACAGAGAAAACATAAGTATAGACCAGAGAAAACATAAGTATAGACCAGAGAAAACACTAAGTATAGACCAGAGAAAACAAGTATAGACCAGAGAAAACATAAGTATAGACCAGAGAAAACACTAAGTATAGACCAGAGAAAACATAAGTATAGACCAGAGAAAACATAAGTATAGACCAGAGAAAACACTAAGTATAGACCAGAGAAAACACTAGTATAGACCAGAGAAAACACTAAGTATAGACCAGAGAAAACACTAAGTATAGACCAGAGAAAACACTAGTATAGACCAGAGAAAACACTAAGTATAGACCAGAGAAAACACTAGTATAGACCAGAGAAAACACTAAGTATAGACCAGAGAAAACACTAAGTATAGACCAGAAAACTCAAAAAGTCTATCGTGTTTAGAGAACACAAAATAGTAATTACAAAATTGAATCTTCTTAGCACTCCTTACTTGTACTTTCTAGTTCGTGTATGTTTGTTCTTGATGTTCACTTCAGAAAATGTGCCAGTAGACAAAACACTAAAGAGATCCATCAATGGAGACTATAAAGAAGTACGAAATATTTTTAGATGTATTTTGAACAAGGCATAAATAAACATTGGATTGAATTATTGCATTTAAAAATCATCCAAACAAATTTGTTAAAAGACATTTTTTGTACACAGTGTGAACTAACTGAAATATATGAAGCCCATATAATATATATTGTACATGATAGTTATCCTAAATATCACTAGCTAGTACAAGTCACTATGTTTGTAAAACCACCCCTTGAAGACCAAGAACATATTGGTTAAAATATAATAATTATTCCTTAATGTCATTAATATGCAGCATATGTTAGTAATGAAATAGTCCATATAAAGTGTCATACATCAAGAGTATATACATACAAAAGTGTGGTACCCTTTTAAAAAAAATAATATCTTGAGTAAAAGCCTAGAGTTTTACCTACTAGTGAGTGTTCTAGGACCATGTGACTTTATGTTTGAATATAATGCAATTATTTTAAATTATTCTAATAAATAATCAAATAGTGTCATTATTGCTAAGGTAGACAGAATGGGTTTAAAATTAATGTAAAAATCAGAATTTCAAATAAATATTCTGCAAACAATGATGTGTGACTACATGTATTCAAATTTATAGCTAAATCATTTTCTGGTATAAACCAACTCTGTCTAAAGTGTTTTAAAAAGCAAGTGAAACTAATGACAATAGAGACTAGTAGAATTAAAGACTGATGATATGTACAGAGTCATTATTTACTTAAAGATAAACAGTAAGTTATGCATTCTGTTTTGTTTTGTCCTGTCAGAAAACTGATGCTCACAAGAAATAATAAAGTATATCACAGAAAACTGGAACAAAAAAAAACTTGAGCTGGAATGATCAGAATGTCACAGAACTTAATATAAATAATCTGTCTTCCTCCTTCTTGATCCACCTCAACAATTTGTTCACAGCATGGATGGCACTCATCTTTGTAACTAAAGGGCCAAACACAGCATACAACTCAAAGCCTGTAGTCACCTGAAATCATGGAGACCAAAAACTGTTAGAATTCATCCACAAATATGAGTGGAGCAAACAGCATGACTTTACACACTGATTTTGAACAAATGATATTACTTACACACTTATTTGATACTTTACACAATTATTTGTACAAATGACACTATGTTCACAGGCAAATATTAATTTAAAATGTGCAATTAATATACCAGGACATTTACTATTTATAGATAAGATTGTTGTCCTATCAAGTGTCACCTAATGGATCCAAACTTACCCAGCCCAATAAAGTTTCATAAGCCCCAACGTGAAACAATATTTTTAATGTTCTCCCTGAAGTGTGTATCCTGTCATGAAGGTAATAGTACAGTCCAAACAGACGTTCCTTTTCTTCTTTTGTGTTGTATGGAGCCTCTAGTTCAGGACTTGTGTACTGAGCTGTGCTGCGAGACTTGTACAAGAAATGTCTTAAGTCACTGATACTGCACTGCTGTATAGAATAGGAGTTGCGCTTCAAAGAATTGTTGATGGCTGCTAAAGCATTGTACTTGATTAGTCTCTGTTAAATGACAGTTTATAAAAAAAATAAAAAGTCAACTAATTAGCTGTTAAATCTTAGCCTAAAATACAATTGCACACTCTATTTCTTTTTTTATTTAATGAAAACATAACAACTGTACAATTTAATTAGTTACTGACACTTTACAACAAAAGCCTTTTAAAAAGAAATGTTCTTATAATTCAATTCAATGAGTTTAACATAAATGTTAAAAAAAACAACACAAAAAACAAAACTAACTATCAAGTAGTTCAAAGTCTTAATAGAAACATTGAACATGTTGCAAAGTGACTTTAAAACTCTATTTGTAGTAAGATAATAACCAACCTCTTGTATTTTAGCTTTACATTCAGATAGTGTATAGAATGCCTCAATGTCTACGGAGAGAAGCAATAAACATGTTTGACATTCTTCATCCAAATAGGAAACATGGGCTTGAAGAAATCCTCTGAAAGAAAAAAGACATACAGGCCAACTAAAAAAATAAAATCAAGATTTTACAAAATGGAATTTGTATTTTGAGACAAACTCAGAGGCAAACCCCAGATAGATCCTGTTTGTCCACTGTCTGAAAACAGTGTACATTAGCAATTATTTTTTAGGCTTCAGAATACCATACCACTATTCTAAGTTTTTTTAAAAGCAAAAATAATTATTCACTTCTTTTAAAATAATAATTATTAATTAATACAACAAAAATACAAAAATAAATTATATATATAATTTTTGTTTGATTTTTATGTACTTTGTATGAGTATGACTGATTTAACGGGGGCCAGGCCTACTATTTTGTTTAATGCTAACTCTCACCTCACCTTGTTATAATGCTAAACTGAAGATCTCAATTGAGGAAAGGATACTTACGCAGCATCAAATTTTGGTAAACAAATTGGTGTCCAGGATTCAGCTGCCTTAAATGACTCTGATGCATTAATAAGGTTTAAAATGAGGTGAAGGTCCATTGGATGAAGGTAATATTTCTTCATTCTGACTACAGCAACCAATTGATTTTGTGCTATTATCAATGCAAACACTAAATCCTGGAAAAATAAAAAAGGTGACTAGTCTATACTTAGCAAAATGTTCATAGTAAATAATATGAAATTGCAAAAAAGTTTAATCAAGGTAATAAGTGAATGGAATTGATAGTGAGTATGCTACAAAATATTGAAAGTGTTACATAAATTAAAATGTTTTTTCACTGTATTTTAAAATAGTGTAATTACATTAATGTATAGAATAATATATAAGATAAAAGCACTTTTCCATACTGAATGTGAGGATTTTAAAACTTACATTTTTTTTAGCACCCATCACCTAATATTATTCTATATTCTACTTTTGTAATCACATTAATTACAAATAATATACCATATTCAATTCTTTATTTCATTTTAAAGGGTTCAAAATTGGAGTGCAACTAACATTGGGACCTTATTTAACACTAGGACTGTAGCTAACATTGGGACTGTAGCTAACATTGGGGCTGTAGCAAACTTTGGGACTGTAGCAAACACTAGGACTGTAGCTAACATTGGGACTGTAGCTAACATTGGGGCTGTAGCAAACTTTGGGACTGTAGCAAACATTAGGACTGTAGCTAACATTGGGGCTGTAGCAAACTTTGGGACTGTAGCAAACATTAGGACTGTAGCTAACATTGGGACTGTAGCTAACATTGGGACTGTAGCAAACACTAGGACTGTAGCTAACATTGGGACTGTAGCTAACATTGGGGCTGTAGCAAACTTTGGGACTGTAGCAAACATTAGGACTGTAGCTAACATTGGGACTGTAGCTAACATTGGGGCTGTAGCAAACTTTGGGACTGTAGCAAACATTAGGACTGTAGCTAACACTGGGACTGTAGCTAACATTAGGACTGTAGCTAACACTGGGACTGTAGCTAACATTGGGACTGTAGCTAACATTGGCTGCTTGAAACCAAAACTACTTTTTGATGTAGGACAATGTTTTCGTTGTCCAATTCCTCTATCTTCCTCCATGATGCCAATAACATGGTAACATAAGTTATCAATGACTACAGAGATGTCGTACAATTTGCACAGACCCAGAAATACCAGTACAAAAAATAAAACAACAATTAGGCAGAAAAGAGAGATGTGTTTATTGGTTAAGTAACCATATATGATATTCACATAGGGCTGGGAAGGATACTGTGATTAAAAAAAGAATTGGTTTATGCTAACATCCCATTCCTGGTCTCAATTTCACCATATTCCATCAGTTTTCTTCATGGGTCACATAAAATGTATTAGAATAACTACAATTAAGACGCACATCTTGTTTCCACATCTCTACCCCCTCAGTGTAAATTAAAGTTAATAAATAAGGTGTATGCAGTATAAAAACATAATATTATTTTCTATCATCTAATTATAGCATTTTGTAAGATTTAGATTTTTCTGACAAAAGGGAAAAAAAAGTAGATCTAGCTTCTTTGATACATCTTGTACATCAATAAAGCAAAAAAAACAAATATTTCAAATTTATTTCTCTAATGAATGTAGATATCCTGGCCAAGTGGATTAACTAGTCTGAATATTCTATGGAACTGCAGAGACTGTATGAATCGAGAAGTTGGAGGATGTAAGATGAAATAGAGAACAAGAAGCACTAGCAAATAAAAGAGACATTCCATGGTGGGGATAGGTTACAGTCAGAAGTTTAACAAATGATGTGTACAAAGGTAAATAAAGAATGGGACATAGAAAAAAATGCAATTCTTTAATTTTCTAATTTTATAAAGGCTGATAATGCCAGTTGTTTGTTGTTGTTTTTTTCTTAAGTATTATTAATATTTCAAAAGCTAGCTGAATTGAAAATAAAGGGATATTAACTGTTGGCCTATCTTTTTTGTATTAATTATTGCCCAATTCAAATATTTTTTTGAGAACCAACTTACTTTAACTTTGGCATGTTGTGCTATAGTTTGTGACACAATATCTCGTACATTGCTATCTAAAGGCAGGCATCGAACTGATGTGAGTAATAAACCTGGCTCAACATCCATTAAATTCAACAAGTTGTCAAAAAACTTCTCGGCTCCACTAAGAGGTCTTCTTAAATCATAATTTCTATGTTGCTTAAATATACGTGTCAGTGTGGAATGAGTGAGAATGCTAATAACCTGTGAAGCAAAACAAATTGACCATCAACAAAACAGTCAAAGTAACACATTTTAGTTTTTTTTTTGCTTTTCAAACTATTTGTACTTTAATTTTTTTTTAAATCATCAAGATAATAAAAATAAATTTAGAAACAAAATGACAATAGGTAAATTTTCAATGAGTTTAATGAATTTAATTTTCTGGACTTACTTGATTGTACATGTAAGTCAACTGAAGAAACATTTGCTGAGTGGATTCTTTGCCTCTTGTGACTCCAACAAATGTAAGATGGTCACGGGTCATAAAGACAAACTTGTGATCTCCAGCTACAATGGAACGTAATGTGTCCTTGTTGCTGTCTGCTACAAATGAAACCAGAGCCTGCATGACTCCCATGATAGTGACTAACTTATCTTCATTGCCGTGCCTGGAGAGTGGAAATTGACTTTTATTCTTAACAACTTAATGGCTAATTGTCAGGCAGAATAAGACACAAGTGAACAGAAGTTTACAAATAGACATACTTAAATGGAACAGGTATTTATATTTGTAATATGTGATAGAATACAAAGATATTTATATTGCATTATAAGTGAGGTAAATAAAATATTGAGTATGATTTTTTTCTAGTAACAATCATAATTTGAGCTATTAAAAGTTGAATGTAAAAAAAAGTAAAGTTCCCTGTTCAGACCTTGCAATCTATAGGGCAGATGATGTAAAGGTCATCTGTTTCTGGTGCCAGAACAACCACATACGCGGTGTTCATAGACCTAAAACAGGCCTACGATCGTGTGTGGAAGCAAGGCCTCTATCTTAAGCTAAGAGCTATGGGTGTGCGGGGCAAGATATACAATTGGATACAATCCTTTCTGTCAGGGAGGAGCACACGTACAAAATACCAGCACTCCCTTAGCAAGCCAAAACAACAACTTAATGGCCTGCCTCAGGGCTCTGCCCTGTCCTGTACACTTTTCATAGCCTTTCTTAATGATTTGCCCAGCTCACTACGGTCCAAAAAACTGCTATATGCTGACGATATTGTCCTCTGGTCAACCGGGAAGAAAGCCGACCAAATTCAGGCGGCACTTCAAGCAGACCTCCATACCATCTCCTCGTATTGCGACAAATGGCAGATTCAGATAAACGTTGCCAAAACGACCTGGTCCCTGTTCAGCCTAGGAATCGACATCCTTAAGGCTCCATTCGAGCTTCAACTCGGTGGGCTGCGACTCCAGTGTGAAAATACGCCAAAATATCTAGGGGTGACCCTGGATAGAAAACTGTCAATGCTCCAGCACGTCCAGGAAGTTGAACGAAAAGCCTCGGAGAAGTTAGCGTTATTAAGAAAGCTGGCCAGCACAAAGTGGGGTGCCAAAGCTGACATGCTACGCACATTGTATCTAGGGGCAGTCAGATCACAAATCGAATACAGCTATACAGTTCAAGTATACGCTAGTAAAACTGCCCTCGAATCACTCGACCGGGTACAAGCACAGGCTCTACGATTCATTTGTGGCACCTTTAGGACAAGCCCAACAAACGCTGCTGAAATCTTTACAAACGTGGCACCCTTATATCTTAGGAGGGAGAGGGCAGTACTTACGGCCTACGAGCGCTATAAAAGGGGCGACTCTAGGCTACCCACCTCAATTTTAGTGCGACAGTGGAGAGAGAGGAACCGCATTAAAATGCGATCGTTCCTACATATAGCGGCCAATTTGTCAAATACAGCTGGACTCTCCACTGATAGAATTCCTATCAGAAGAATCAGTACGTGCCCCCCCGTGGAGGAGATTGCCGGCCCCACAAATAAACCTGTCCCTGTTAGGGCAAGAGAGAGCCACCAAGAGGCGCTTAACACCTGCCATTCTCCAAAATTTGGCATCTATAACCATAAAATCCTACCCATCAGATGCCATATTCTGTTATACTGATGGGTCGGTAATGAGGGACCCCGATAGATCGGGGTATGGGGCCCTTATTGTCTACCCCGACCGGACTGAACCAGATAGGCTCTCTGGTCCATGCGGCTACGCTGCATGCTCCATGGATGCCGAACTTACAGGGATAACTAGGGCGTTCGAGGCCATTAGGGCCCGAATGCTCCAACGCGAGACTAGCGCCACTACGGTGGTGTTGGTCACTGACTCTCGCTCCAGTCTCCTAGTTATGGGTGGCGGCGGGGGAGGGTCGCTCGTAATAGAAGAGGCAATCGGCGCCGCAGATAACATCCGCCGAGCTATTGGAGCTGTCGTTTATATGCAGTGGGCGCCTTCACATTGCGGCGTGAGGGGCAATGAAACGGCAGACGCCCTCGCAAGGGAGGGTGCAATGGCAGCCACACACCACGAAGCACCAAGCACGTACTTACAAGCAACGGCACAAATCCGAGCCCTCATTCATGAGAAGTGGTTAAAGTCCTGGGAGGAATCCGACAGAGCACGTGGTGTCTGGCAGCGCATGCGTCACCCAGATCGCGACGATCCATGGTGGCGACTGAGGAGGTCAGAGCAGTCAATAGTTGCGCAGTGCAGGACGGAACATTGTCCTATTGGGGCATACTTTGCCCGGTTCCGCACTAACTTTGACTCCCGATGCCGTCACTGTGGAGAGAGCGTCGAAACAGTGTCGCATGTCTTGTACGAGTGTCCCCAGCTCCGCGAGCTAAGGGGGGACTTGCCTGTGCAGTCACTCGACTTGTATGGTAGCTATGAGGCACTACGCCGGACGGCTAAGTTTCTTGCCAGAGCACTACGGGAGGACTAGTCCTTCCTGCTCTGATTTTTCAATAGGAGTTCATCTCAGGTGCCAGAACAACTACCAACCCCCTTTACTTTTCCTAAACTAATGTCAGGTACCCATTAGAGCTGGTAGACTCAGAGGCGCCCAAAGATCCCAAAAGAAAAAATTCCAGTTTTCATCAGGATTCAAACCCCAGACCTCAGTTTGGAAGCCAAGCGGTTTACCGCTCAGCCACCACGCTTCCTAAGTTGAATGATTAGATCAAAATTTATTGTGTATCAAATCTTTGCATAAATATACTTTTTTGTCCCCCAGTAATTTTCAGTAAACACTCTAATTTAATAAATTGCATACACATGATTTAGATTATTCTATAAATATATTAAAATAACACAAGATAAAGAGACTTTTCACATTATTTTGTTAATTTCCGCTACCATCATCCCATATATATATATATATATATATATATATATATATATATATATATATATATAATAAGCAAGTTTATATATATATATACACACACATACACACAATTTAAATACTTCTAATTAAGACAGATACATACTGACTAACCTACTGTAGATTGGTTTCCCAGACTCACTCAAAATGAAAATATGTTTCTTTTGTCTCTTCCACTCAGGAGAGTTGACATAATCTGTATCTGTATTTGTCATCAGATGTGGTATTTGAGCATCAGCTGTCTGGGATGTAGTTTCTTGTAATGATAATTCTGTTACCCTTGCCTGAAATGTTTCAATCATCACTGAAGATTTTGTAAACAACAATTTCAATGACACAACACAAGCATATAATAAGCATATATTTAATTGATTCAAAAAAAAATTTATAAAAACACAAACACAAAGCCTGATCTATATATATAAGTCTGTTCTTGCCAGTGGATTTTCTTTTGTACAAGTGTATCCTGCAGCCTTTGTAAGCGATCTCCATGTCTTGTTAGGAAGCCACCTGCAGCCAGGTGCTCTCTTCTATGTCAGTTAAAGCAAGTTGGCACCTAAGATGGTCTTTAAAGCTTTATTTCAAACTGTGACACTTTGTCTACAACATGTCGAACCATTCAGGTATCTAGTCTCCTTTACTAATACTATCATATATATGTATATAAAGATATAGTTATAACTTGGAATCTATATTGACTATACATACATATAAAATACATCTTGATCTATAGAATAATAAATTAATAAATAAATTTGTACAAATGCTCCTTCTTCCCTAGTGCTATTAGAGCATGAAATTGGTTGCCTGAGCCAGCCAGGAAAACCAGTGACTTGGTAGAATTTAAGTAAACATGCATGACTAGTAGATGCATGACATGTAGATCATTTTCTTTTTTGAAGTAGCATTTGAATTAGATGTCTATATAAGATAAGACATAGTCAATGATAATCAGTTAGATCTAGATTCTAGATCTATCTCTAGAGAATCTAGACTATCTATATATATAATTCTCTTCTTCCCTAATCAGAAGTAAAGGGAAGATCACTCTCTTATTTCTGCGGATAGTCACCCCACAAAAAAAAACAAGAGGGTGGGGGAGAACACGTTTTCACAGCTCGCTACGGATGGCTGCGCGCTGGACTGTCAAACCCTGCCCGCTCCCATCCCATGCTGGAGGTTTGGACTAGGAAGTAAAGTATCGTCAACTCTGAAGGAACATCGAAACATGAAAAACATTTTATAAACACTAAATAGCAGGGCAGGACTTAAACTTAAGCATTGTGGGGCCCTATTCGAAACGGATTTCGCGGGGGCCAAGTTTGGGTAGGGAAGCGGACAATAAATAAAACTTAAGAGTTTGTATTAGAAAATAAATTCGTCTATGCATGTTATTCATTCTTTACTACGTACAGAATTACTTTACGAGCCTTGCGTGTAGCAAAGTCATACAGTATATCATAATAATTCTGTTTCCCACATAGATCCCGCTCCATAGCAAGAATTACTAAATGTTTCAATCTATCTTTGAGAATTGTTGACATCAAGTAATTCTTCATTAGTTTGAGGCGCGAGAAGCTTCTTTCACCTGATTACACAATTACGGCTAATGCATAATGCCGTTTTTTTTAAAGCGCGTAGGATTGACGTTTTCCATATTGAATGATACCCCAAAACGACAATTTTTTTCTATGTATTTCCGTATATTTTAAGGACTTTTTCGTATATTTTGCAATTTCGGGAGATTTCCAGGAGCTCCTGGTAAATCGACAGGAGTGCGCGGGAAATTTGTTTTAAGTTATAAAATGGTTTAATTTAATAATTTATACACCTTGAATTAGCGCGGGTTCCATGAAAGTGAGTATCCTTTGGTCACATAGGTTGCAGTGGCCTAAGACCGGCCGGTAAAACTTTATATCGAAGGCCCCTAGCTTTTCAGGTCAATTATTTGGCAGCTGTCTATCCACACGTATGATGACGTACTGACGTGACCTCACCTGCTCGCACGCGCTCTACTAGCAGAGCGCGTCCGGTCACTGCCCCTCTCTCTCACTCCTCTCTTAGTACGGTAAATCTTAGATCTATGTAATATAGATTTAGATTTTTTTGTACAAATTATTCTTGGAATAATATTAATGTTTACATGGTATTTTATGTTTTTAATTGGGGAATTTTAATTAATATATTATTAATTAATTATAGACCTACGTATCTTTGCTAAAAAAATAATATTATAAATCTAATCGTGTGTTAACTGTTTTGTTTATTTTAAATAAGTATTTAAATACATTTTTTTCTGCCCTTGTTTTTTTTTTTTTTTAGAGTATGACTCTCCGATTGAATCATTTTAACAGCAAAGCATAAGTTTAAAAGAAATAATATCTAAAGATAATATACCATATTTTAGAAGAAAGATGTAATCTTATTTTTCTACTTTAAAAATAATTATAATTATTAAATATGCAAACAAAAAAATGTGTATTTTGTATATTTTTAGGTTTGCGGAAATATAGGCACAGGGTTGACGCACTGCCGTAAATCCATAACTGGATTTTTATATTACGAGTACGCTACAAATGGACATTTTGTTAACCATGACGAGGTTGGCGACCGTAATATGTCTCCTTCTGTCTTGAAAGACAAAGGATGTAAATAATGTACTCACATTAAAAACTAGTTTGGGTTCCTTTTTGAGTCCACGAACAATGGGATCTTACTAAGTAAGCAGATTCCGAATCGGCAAAGTTAGCCACTGTTCATGTATCTGAATGCTCCTGTTTTAGGGCTATCTAACAGGGCTGCTTTCTTTTGCATCCCCTTCTTTATGGCAACTTCATTTCTTTCGCTATCGGCGAGGTTCGTACCAGCACGCTCAGTTTGTTCTGTTGTCCATCCTGCGCGATGTTCTCAAACTATTTGTTTATACCTGTAGTCGTCAAAGTTCACTTGCAGACATCTCTGTTGGTAAATCTTGTACATTTCTTGGATCTCCACAAGCTCAGCATACAGGATGTTCTCAGGAATTCTTTTATCTAGCATATCCGATCCAACTTGGTCTACTGTGTCAAAAAAGGATTGATACTTTGTGTATTGTCCAGTTTCGAAGCTCCTTATTTGAAAAACGATCCTCCAAGAATTACACATTATGGACTTGAGCACACAGGCAGTAGTCCCGATGCTGTCTAAGCGGGCTCAGAGAGCACTTATAGGATGGGAAGCGCATGGACCACGGATAATAACAGCCTCATTCCATTCAGTGAAGAAGAGGATTAATTTAGATATTGTCTTAACAAATGACAGTGAAAAGGAAGATAATATTTACAACAGACTGACTACCATCATACTCGACAGACTTAAAAAGAGAAAGATAGGGACTGCCCAGGAATATATGGCGCCGTTCATCTCTTTTTTTTTATATAATATATATTCGTTTATACGGTTTAAGTGCAACTGCAACTTATTTCATTTACATTAATACAGCAATCATCAGCAATGAGCCTTTGTATTGTATAGCATATGTCTCCTCTACCGGCTTTAAATATAAAAAAAAACAACCAGTTACATTTTAGTTAAAATGCCGGTAACTCCACTGTTGTCTGGTTCCAAGTCCAGAATGTGAAAGGAGGAGGGGCGAGCATATGTTAGGCTACACACTACTCTTCATAAACATCTAGCTACTGTTATTGAAAACGCGTGGATTTCAGATAAATATCTGTACTTATAAGGAAACCCATTAAGTTTAATTTAATTTGAAAATAAAATAAAGAATATGTTGCACATATACGAAACCCAGTATGATTGGTTTACTTTAAAGTAAAATTACATTAAATCAATAAATTAAAAAATAATAATTAAGGTCTGTAAAACATTACAAATGAAAAAAAAAATAGTGTCAGCAAAAATATATAAATATAGGCCTATAACCCGTACATATATATATATATATATATAGGATAACGGTACCATACATTTGTGACACAAAAAAAAAAACAAAATAAAAAAATAAAGATTAATTCATTCTCATTACTTTTTTTTTATAGCCTTTTTAATATTTGTTTTTATTACATAATATAGATCCAGAGTTTTCAAGTCATTAGAGAATGAATAGATCTATCACGAACTATTACATGATACTACCGACACCGTCTAGCCGGTAGTGACCTTGTGACCTGATTACCATAGCGATAGACAACGCGGTGCTGCCACTTGCGTAATGATTAATTCATTCTCATTATTTTTTTATAGCCTTTTTAATATTTTTTTTATTACATAATATAGATCCAGAGTTTTCATATCATTAGAAAATGACTACATCTATCACGAACTATTACATGATACTACCAACACCGTCTAGCCGGTAGTGACCTTGTGACCTGATTACCGTTGCGATAGACAGCGCTGTGCTGCCACTTGCGTAACATTCTTCAAAAGGGTCCTTGGATGTAAAGTTTTACCGACCGGCCCTGCAAAATAGTGGCGTATGCTATGCCGCCAGTCGACTAGTATAATTATATTATATTATATAGATCTAGATTTAGTAATCTAGTCTTATAACTTATTATTTATGGTTATGATAATTAGATTGGATCTATAGTAAAGAGCGAAGCTCGAACAGCCCCGATTCATATCGAACTTTTTTCTTTGAATGTTTACCAAATTACTACTATATTGCTATTGCGCTCGCACCTTTTTTCTTCACTTCCGACACATACTATTTCCTTTTCCTTGTAAAGGCTAAGTTCATGGTGAGGCCAAACTCAAGAGGTGTGGAATTATTATTTTTTACTACCCGGTAGTGAAGGAAATGGGTCATGAGCTTATGGCTAATTTTAAGTCTGATGGCTCATCAGCTCAAATAGACTATTTGAAGTTGTGGAGCATGGGAAAGGTGGCAGTAGGTGGTGTTCTTGCGCTGGAATAAAAAGAAAATGACTTCATTGTGTACCATCAGTTTTTTCATAGGTCAGACCGTTACGGTGCTATAAAAATCCAAACGTGAAAATTGCTACCAGCGGGCTTAATGCGATATCAAACTTCGCACTTTACTATAGATCTATTACTATTTAATAGTATTAAAAGTATTTTTAAAAAGGTAGCCTTAAGGTAGACTAATTTAAAAAGCATGGCATATCACTCAAATACAGCTACCATCTCTTGAAGAGCTGTCGTCATCGAGAAGTACATAGAAGTCAAACTCATAAAGCGCTGGTTGTGAGTGTGTATTATACATGTGTTTTGTGTGTGAATGTTGTTCATATTTGCATCTATATTGTTTTTGTAAAGTAGTTACGCTGAAGTTGTCTATTGTCACTAGACTATTGTAGTCAAACTGAATTTCCATTTGATTATTTTGATTGGATCAATAAAATTATCTTAAATCTTATCTTAATTAAATAATTCTTTTATACCTCAATCATGTCCACTTGAGAATCATCACAGATTTCAGAAGTTTCCACCTCAGAATCGTCCACTTCAGACTCTGAAACAGTATCTTCAACATGTTCTCTTTCAGGTAATGAAAGTGATCTTTTCGCTTTTTTCTTCACTAAGGAATTTATAGTTCCCATAGGAGAAGCAACTATAGTATTATTAAGTTCTGCATAGCTTAAATCTTCAAAAGAATCATTGGCCACAAGCAACGTATTACTACTCTTTCCAGGTATTTCATTTGTTTCAATAAAATCTGATTGTCCTGAATCTGAATCAGAAACAGAAGCGTTTTGCTCCGCCTCTCTTATTTCTGTAGCCATTTTTCAAGTGAAATTTTAATTGTTTAAGACTGATCTCCCTTATCAAACATGCCTCTTCACAGAAAAGAATCGATTTTTTCGTTTATTATCTTATCTTTTAAACTACAGACGTTACTTCAAAAGAGAAGACAATGTGTCACGAATGTTAATCAGTGACTTATATTATGCAGTCTTTGGTTTTCTTGGTTGATTCAGGCAACCCATTCCATGCTCTCTCTATATATACATATATAGAATAAGAAAGGCTTTGTAGGCCTAACCTTTCTGAGTATTTTATAAGTTTTGTATTTGTAAAGTTATTTATGCATTATTGCTACTTTACTTTTTAGTCTTCTGTCCATAAGTGTGTCTAAATTTAGTGATTGCACTAATGGTGTTATTGTAATCAAATGTGAATATTCATTTGCAATAAATAAATCTCACAGCTCTATTTTGCGTCTGATTTGGTGTCTGTTTATTTTCTTAAGTTGAGGGGTCCCATACAGAGGATGCATATTCTAATATTGGCATAACCAAGGTTAAATAACACTGTAGTGTTGTGTTCTTGTTTGATTTGGATCTACTCTACATCTAGATCTAGATGAGAATCAGATTTGGATCTAATACTAAACCATCACTTGCCCCAGCACAGCCAAAGGGGTTTTCAGTTTAAAACCCCCTACCAGGGGGTTTTGAGCTTAAAACCCCCTACCGGGGGGGGGTTGAGTTTAAAACTCCTTACCAGGGGGGTTCGAGTTAAAAAAAAACTACCAGGTGTTTTTGCAGTTAAATCCCCCTCTTCTATAAAACAAAACAAAACGACAATCCCCAAATTCCAAGAGCACAGTTAAGAAAGATTTTGATTTTAAACCCCCCTCCAAAATTTACGATAAACCCCCTCTTCAATATAAAAAAAAGCAAATTACACACTTAAAATTCTATGAGCGTAGCCAAAGAGGTTTTTAGTTTACCCCCCCCCCCTCAAGTAGGGTTTAAAGCTAAAAAATACCTCTTCAATACCCGGTATAAAAAAAAGAAAATTACGCGCTCAAAATGTTATGAGTGTAGCTAAATGGGTTTTGATTCAGTTTTGAGTTTAAACACCCCTTCAGCGGGGTTTGAAGGTAAAAAAAAATAGGCCTACCTCTTTAATATTAAAAGCAAAGCAAACCAAACACTCAAAATGTTATGAGTGTAGTCAAAGGGGTTTTGAGTTTACCCCCCCCCCCAAGCGGGGTTTGAAGCTAAAAAATACATCTTCAATTTAAGAAAAAATCAAATTAGACACTCAAAATGCTTTGAGCGTTGCCAAAAGGGGTTTTAAGTTTAAACTCCCCTTCAGAGGGGTTTGATGCTTAAAAAAATACCTCTTCAATATAAAGAAAAAAGCAAATTACACACTAAAATTATTTGAGCGTAGCCAAGATAATTGGGGGTTTTGAGTTTAAATTCCTCTCCTACAGATGGCTTTTTTAAAAGTTTAAAACCCATCCAGATGGTTTTGAGTTTAAAATCCCCCTACAGAGCGCTTTGAGGTCGAAAACCTCTATCTTCATTATTATTCTAAAGCAAACTACAGTTACTAAATTCTATGACCGTAGCTAAATGGGGTTTTGAATTTAAAAAAACAAAACAATCCAGAGATTTTTTAGTTTAAAACCCCCAACAGATGATTTTGACGATAAAACTTCCCCTTTCGATATAAAATCTAAAGCAAACTAGTCACTTAATTCCAAGAGCGTATTCAAGAGAGGTTACACATTTCACCAGTGGCGGGGCTCCATTAATAAAGTGCAGTGAATAGTCATCTGCCAAAATTGAAAAACACTAAATGTGGCTCAACAAAGATAGCTAAGACAGCTCTTATGAGTCAGCTATAGAGATCGGGTCTATATCAAGGAAATCCTATGCCAAACTGGGAGTTGACACCTTAGTAATATTGTGACAGAGCGTCGCATGAGGTTTGCGGGACATGTTCTCCGACAAAATGAATTGCGCAAAAGAAGAGTTGCGATGACATCCTAGTACAACTTGTCGCCACACATTCGTTGAGGTCCTTAGAGCAAGTAGGAAGAGGCTTCAGACATTACGATTGACAGATTTTTGTGGAAACAGCTTGACGGCAAATGTTCCGAACGGCGCGGGAGGGTCTAAGTCAGTAAGAATAGCAGATTAGGTTTTTGAAATAACACTTTTTAATAGCAGGAAAATGCACTCAGAATATGCATTTTGTTGGCTTTCAATACCAGAAATAGTGCTTGGCGGCGGGGCTTCGCCCCGCGCTAGGGGAGCTCTTAGCGCTCCTCCAGATCCCCTTGCTGGCGATGGCTGGGAGTCTACAATTTTTCCACTAACTCCAGGAAGAACCTATTCTAGTGCACAATAAACGTCTTCCGAAAGAATGATGGATCAGAATGTAATAAGGATTATGTACACACACATATATATACATATAAAAAAAAATTCGCGAGGCCCCCCCCCCCCAAAAAAAAAATCCTGGCTAAAAGTGTTGATAAGTGTTTAAACTTTTTATTTTAGACATTTAAATTTAGGCTTAACAAAATATTGGGTCGAAATTGCAAATAAAAATGTGTATTTGGTCGATTTAACCGTTGAGGTTTCGATCATGAAAATGGCTTAGTTATTCTAGGCGTAATCCTATACTGTTGCGCGAGCAATTCTTGTATATATATATATATGTATGTATGTATATAAATTTTATTTCGAAAACGGCTCTAACGATTCTCTTTAAAATTTCAAAGTAGCCTAGGCTATAAATGAGAAAAAAAAAATTCAACTTGTTATGGCCACAAGGGGAAAACTCGAATTCTACCGTTATACTAGTTTGAAAACGTTTCATTATCGAAAAATTAATTTTGGCTGGGATGTTTTATGAATGAAAATTCTCCATGAAGTCAAAGGGAAAAAAATCTTGACATCGCTTAAATTGCGTCACTAGGCTTACAGCAGTACACTAAAAAATTTCTTTGCAAACATTAACAAGTTTTAAAGAATCAATATAGGCCTAATTAAACATTTGCGCACCATCTTATTGTAGATTGTTTTATTATGGAACTATGGAAGAGAAATAATGAAAATAAATTTGCCAATGTATGATTAGTTATTGTGTTTTAAGTGCTTTATAAAGTGTTTACACTTTAATTGCGTAGAACCGTGTAGGTATAGCTTATACTTAGTTGTTATTTGGCTGGTGAGTTATTACCATGTGTTCAAGCTTCGAAGTCTACTGTTCCGTACCAAAACAAAGGAAATGGTCATAACACAGCTTCTGAACGCCTTACTTGCACACGCTGAACATGATATTTCTAGATCGCCGTCAACGACTTTGTGTACCCTACGCTGCCGCCTCTTTTGGTTTAACTATAAACCTCTGTAAAACCCAGCACGAGCTTCTTATAGTCCAACAGTCACGCTGGGCAGAGAAGGTATCCCGTACGGAGGACGAACATAAAGGCAATCTTTTTTAGTGAGCTGAAAGATGGTCGGCGTAAAAGAGATGCCCCAAGGAAACGCTTCTTTAGAATACTAACGCAATGTTTTTAAGACTAAGAAAAAATGTGACATTTTACTTTGTTACAAAGTGCATGTTTTATTCTATAACGCAGATATTTTGCCTCACTTGATGTTTCGTACTAAAGCCATAATGAATATACTAATAGCAATATTAAATGTCTGAACTTAACCATTTGAGAAATCACACTGCAAAGACTTTCAAGCCAATAATAGATCAATAGTTGTACACACTTCAATGTAAAACGACGCGATGCGGGGGACTAAAGAGACTTTCTATCTAATCTACAGGAACAATTACATTTAGAATTAACAGAACACAAAAGCTTAATTCGATCTTTCATTTTCGTAACTTACAAAAATACAAAAATATTCCCAAAATGACTTCGAGTATATATCCTTCCTTGATAAATTATTTTACCGAGCGAGGTTCGGTCACCTGGTACTATAAGTAGTAGCAGGTTAAATTTTCGTATTTTTCCGTCCATTGGCAAACTGGAGAATTGGTGATTATTAGTCAGTCAGTCGTCTGGACTTTGCAGGATGTATAGTAGAAGCCCGGTGACTAAAACATTTTGCAATGGACTAAAATTATATGAGATAAAATGGGTTGTGAACGCATAGTTTTATTGCATACTGAAGTGAGGTGGCTATTGAGAGGAAAAGCACTATAAACACTTGTATAACTTCAATGTGAATGGTCTTTAAAAAAACACTAAATTAATTCTGTTGATATACTCTTAAATACAATTTAAAAAAGATAAACAAGAATGATTTACAAAACACACACAGGCTTTATTCAACTTCGAGCCGACCCCCGGCGTAGCATACGCCTTCTCCCTCTTTTTTTTCTGAGCCGCGCTCTCTGTCGCCGCGAAAGTTACGTGGAATAACTCTAGTCCGACTAGCAGAAATAAAAGAGTTATCTTTCCATGACTTTTTCATCGAGGGTTAGGAAAGTCGGCGTGCGTGCGTCTTGTCCCGCATGGTTGGGCGACGTAGAGAATTATATATACAGGTATTAGATAACGAACAGCAACACATATCCGCTAAGGGGATTAACTCTCACACAACATTACATCAATTTTCAACATCCTTATTTCTCTACAAAAATAACATAATACACCTGATCACATATTCTATAAACAACATTATAACATCTTCACCTATTACAAACAATAATATTACATATATAACTAAAATTCAATGCAATATTTTGTTTTTCATGTTTAGAAAAAAAAAAAGAAAAAACTCGCATAATTAAATAAAACCGCGTGTACATTAAAAATAATACAATGTGACTGATTTTAGCGGGAAAAGTCGCTATTAGTTTTGTGTGGCCTGTCTGTCCGTCCGTCCCGTTTAGATCTTGTAAACTAGAAAAGATAGTGAATATCCAACATCATAATATTTTAGACCATTCAAAGTTATGATGCAACGGTGACTTTTTTCTTTTCTGAAAGCGAAAAATCTATTTTTTTAAATCACTTGTGCAAGTATTTTTTTTAAAAATTACACCACTTTTACAAATATTCGCTATTAATAGTAACAAACACTTGAGGCGACTATTTACCATATTTTTAACACATTTATGCAAACGGTTGTAGATTTTTTGTCAAATATTTTTTTTTTATATTTTTATTGTGGAGGGAGAGTGGCCCTTGAGGGACTGCAGGCACGACATGGCCTAAATTGTGCCGATGTGCCCAAAATCAAAACCAAACCAAACCAAACCATTTTTATTGTTAAATTTTGTAAGTTCTGTTATACAAAATACTACATTTACCACACAAAAAATGCGTACTATTTTTTATAGAGAAAAAATCTCTTTATTATGCATATAAGTCAGACATAATTTAAAACAACAATAATAAGTAGTTTTTTCATATGGTCGCGTAAATAGTACGCACGCTGGTAAACAAATTATGCGGAAATGTTTTATTCTTGAGGAACAAGAGATTGGCCCTTTAAAAAACAATTAGATTAATTAGATATTCATTATAAGACATCAGTTAGGCCAGGCTCACAACTAACTTCACATTCACTTTCATCTATCCTTTGGTCTGCTGGACCGCTGGGGCACCACACATATCTGTTAACCTTTTTTCTCCATTATTTTCTGTCATTTGTCTTTGATAGAATTTCATTTTTATAATATTGAAACCTGCCTTTTTACCTGCCTGGGTGGACCACTTCGGGGGCCGATTTTCAGTTTTTCAGTTTTTGTTTTTACACACACACACACACACACACACACACACACACACACACACACACATACATATATATATATATATATATATATATATATATATATATCATGGGCGTAGCCAGGATTTTTTTTCGGGGAGGGTTTTGGGGGAGGGGGGGGGATTCCCCCCCCGACCTCCCCCCTCCCCCGCGAAAAAAAATATATATATAAATATATATGTGTGTGTGTGTGTGTGTACATGAATATTTATTACATTCTGACCCTTTCGGAAGACGTTTATTGTTTATTGTAGACTCCCTGCCCTTGCTAGCAAGGGGGTCAGGGGGAGTTCACAGCTCTCCCCCAGCGCGGGGCGAAGCCCCGCCGCCGAGCACTTTTTCTGGTATTGAAAGCCAACAAAATGCATATTCTGAGGTATCTACAGTGCATTATCTTGCTATTAAAAAGTTTTATTTCAAAAACCTAATGTGCTATTCTTACTGACTTAAACCCTCTCGCGCCGTTCGGCGCATTTTCCGGCAAGCTGTTTCCGCAACTCTTATTTTGCGTAATTCATTTTGTCGGAAAACATGTCCCGCAAAACCTCATGCGACGCTCTGTCACAACCTTACTAAGGATTCGACTCCCAGTTCGGCATATGATTTCTTTGATTTAGACCCGATCTCTATGACTGACTCCTAAAATCTGTCTTAGCCATCTTTGTTGAGACACATTTAACGATTTTTAATTTCGGCAGAAGACTATTCACACTTAATTAATGGAGACCAAGCCACTGGTAGAAATTTGTAACCTTTCTTGACTACGCTCTTGGAATTACATGCCTGTATTTCGCTTTAGATTTTATATCGAAAAGGAAAGTTTTTTCGTCAAATCATCTGTTGAGGGGTTTTAAACTAAAAAATCTCTGGGTTTTTTGTTTGTTTTGTTTTCCATTCAAAACCCCATTTAGCTACGATCATAGAATTTGGTGACTGTAGTTTGCTTTAAAATAATATTGAAGAGAGAGGTTTTCAACTCTAAACGCTCTGTAGGGGAATTTTAAACTCAAAACCGTCTGGAGGGGTTTTAAACTTTAAAGAAAAAGCCATATGGAGGAGGGGGATTTAAACTCAAAACCCCTTTGGCTACGCTCATAGATTTTATAGTGTGTAATTTGCTTTTTTTTATATTGAAGAGGTACTTTTTAGCTTCAAACCCCAACTGGAAGGGGGAGGGGGGTTAAACTCAAAACCCCTTTGGCTACGCTCATAGAATTTTGAGTGTGTAATTTGCTTTTTTTATATTGAAGATGGGGTTATCGTAAATTTTGGATGGGGTTTTAAAATCAAAATCTTCCTCAACTGTGCTGTTGGAATTTGGGGATTGTTGTTTGCATTTTTCTTGTTTTGTTTTATAGAAGAGGGGGATTTAACTGCAAAAACCTCTGGTAGGGGGTTTAAAATCTAAAAACCCCTGTAGGGGGTTTTAAACTCAAAGCCCCCTGGTAGAGGGATTTGTATCTCAAAACCCCCTGATAGGGGTTTTTAAAATCTCAAAACCCCCTGGTAGGGGGATTTAAACTCAAAACCCCCTGGTAGAGGGTTTTTAACTCAAAACTGCCTCGGCTGTGTTGTGGTAAGTGATGATTTAGTATTAAAATCTCACCTAAAATAAACAAAATGAAAGCAAAAATCAGTCACTTAATTCCGTCCCCCCCCAGGGGGGGATTTCATTTCGGGGGGGGGGGGTTTGAACCCCAAGAACCCCCCCCCTGGCTACGCCCATGATATATATATATATGGCGGGGGGGGGGAGATAAAAAAAATTCTCAAAACCCCACACCCTCCACCCGAAAAAAATAATTCTGTCTACGCCATGCAATGTAGACTTTAGTTAGATCTCAATAAAACCACGTGTACGTTAAAAATAATACAGTGCAGACGTCTAACTGTAAATTGATCACTTCGACATTATCTTTTATGTTTCTTTCTATTTCTATGATAGTCTGTCACTTTGATAAGTCCAAAGAGATAATGCCGTCTGAGCCCACAATCCTATTATCTTCTTTGGTGTTCATGCTTTCTTGCCACAAGGAATGAAGCAAATGGTATATTCTGAAATCAATACTTTATAAAAAATCGATCATTTATCTGAAATCAATATTTACCGTTCTAGTGTTGACGAGTTCAATGTATGGAATCAGAAGAAGAGAAACGTTTAAAATATTCAAGACTTTTCTTTTGCTTTGAAATAAAAAGATTTTTTGTTTTCATGACCATGTACAAAAGAATCTAAATATTTGAAAGGTTCTCTTTTCCGTCGAGTCATCTAAAAATCTGGAACAAAAGAAGAGCAGGGTATTGAAAGAGAGAGACTCAGCGATCAATTTTGTTTTTATTTTGAAGTTTATACTTTGCATTGGAAGATATCAAAAGATATACCAACGAGTGGAATCTTTGTTTAGAGATACGTTTACTGTAGGGACAAGGATAGGTCTGTCATCTTGATTTAACAGAGATACGTTTACTGTAGGGACAAGGATAGGTCTGTCATCTTGATTTAACAGAGATACGTTTACTGTAGGGACAAGGATAGGTCTGTCATCTTGATTTAACAAAGGTCTGAGTTTCTTTGTCGTTTGTTTAGCGGTCAGCTTTTCTTTTTGTTTCAATCTCCAGCGCTTACTTTGAGAATCGATCTTCAACTTTTGTTTTCCCGGATAGAAATGTTACAGATTCTTTTGCTTGTAAGAATTCCGGCCAGTGGTGAGTCAGTGCTGTATTTCTCTAGTGAGAATGTGGCTTCTGTCCAGCAGCTGGCTTGTGAAGACAGAGCAATATTGAGTCATCGTCAATTTAATTAACGATAAGAACTTTGTCAACTATCAGCTTACTTTACCAAAATTAATAGAAAATGAAACCAATTGCAGTGTTTATGCCATCAGTTAATAGAGACATCACTTTATGTTATGTACTGGTTGTTTAAAGATTGAATGAATTTGATGAAATCACTAGAAGACAATGCATTTATGGACAACTTCTTCCCTTTAAACACAAAAAAGCTACAACAAACAAAAAGGCTTGGCGACAGTGTCGAAGAAAAATGAAGCGAGGCAGCTGAAAATTCTCATTTCTTGAATCCAAAGTTTTCGTTTTGGCTTTGACATTTGTACTCCCTTTAAATTGCTGCTTCATCAACAGTGAATATTCAATAATACAGCTTTCCTAGAGCAAGCCTTTGCACCATAGCGACATTAAATATTAAATCCTCAGACTTGCTAAAGCTATGTTTTATCACGCTCACATCTGCAATATTTTGTTTTAACTATCACTGCCTGGTATGGCAATCTGAACATTAATAATAAAAAAAAAATTCATAGAATCCTAAATGCTGCTGGTAAAATCATTGGCAAAAAAAAACAAACCCCATTTGGGCAGGTGAGACAAACATTCACAAAAAAGATAAGAAGATTTTAGAAATAAAAAATCAAATTTGAGACAGGATTTTGTGATTTTACCATCACAAAAGAGATACAAGACACCGATAGCAAAGACAAACAGACACAAAAACTCTTTTGTTCCCCTGGCAATCAAATCATTAAATAGATACTATCTGATATACACTTTTTGCATGTAAATTATGAGTGAGTCTGGTGTAAATGTATATTTTGGCTTTATATAATTATAAAGTTTTGTTTGGTGAAATCATAGACTATATTTATATATAGTCTATGGGTGAAATGCACAAATTTTAAGACAAATTTGCTTGTGGATAATAAAGATTATTATTATTATTAATAGTAGTAGTATGTTTGAGAATTATTATTATTATTATTATAAAAGAACGAGTATTCATTCTCTGGCGAAGCCATGGTCGAATTTCGTTAAAGGAAAACAAAATTCATCGTAGTCCCTTTATCAGTTTCCATCGAGGAATTTTCTGGTGATGTGGCAGGTCTGCAGAAGTACCGCCCTCTGACAGGCAACGAGAATGTTCCTAGGAATGCCAAGGCCTTGAAGGTATCTGTAAGGTCAGTTGTTATTATCCCCTCGGTTGATATGTCAATGGGGTATATTGTTGTCTTAGATAATTTCCAGAAACGCTTAATCTCCAAGCCAAGGTTCCCATATTTTCGTTGTTTTTTCCAGCTCAGTTTTTTTTTAAATATGAGATAGTGGCACAGCGATGTCAATAATTGGTAGCGGCCTTTTCTTTTTTATCGATGAGCAGCAAATCAGGGCGATTAAAATCTATCGTTTTGTCAGAAAAAATAGGCCTATCCCAGTACAGTAGATGATCCGTAGACTCGAGAACCTCTTGTGGTGAGTATTTGTAATATGAAGGAGTATCCTTACCGATCAAATTGTGTGTCAAAGCCAGGTGTTGGCGTATTAGCTTTGCAACTTGATTATGGCGACCTAGGATGCCAGATTCCGATAGGGCTGAACACCCCGCCATAATGTGTTCAATGGACTCACCCACATTTCCACATTTTCGGCATTTGTCGACAACATTGAGTTTTAGGATATGCTTCTCGTATTTTTTTTCCTAATTACTCTGTCCTGTATTGCTGTGACAAAGCCTTCAGTTTCAGGGTAGAGATGACCTGCTTTTAGCCATGCTAAGGAAGCAGCCTTGTCAATGTTGTCCCCATCTAATAAAGCCGGTAATTTTCCGTGGAGTGATTTTTCTTCCCATTGGCGAATCTCCAAACCGACATTATTATTATTATTAAAGGCGACAAATCGAGTCATGGATTTATCAAAGAAATAAAAGCGCAACAGAAACAATTTAGTAACAGGCTTGGCGTCAACAACAGATTGAACAAAATGACCACAATTGAAGAGAAAAATGAAAAAAAAAATGGACAAATCGACCCATTCAGATATGATAAAATGCTAGACGACCCGAGCAGCTTGTTAGTCTTTGTTCAAGTCCATAAAGATTTTTCCATCTACAGCCTGGTAAACTTGAACTAGGACCAACAAGACTCACTTCATATATATGTATATCAACGGCGAAGATAGGATTTTTCTCGGGGGGGGGGGGGGGGGTAAAATTGTCAGTTCTTTTTCTTTACATATATATTTACAAACTTGAAATATGCGTTTTCTTTCTTCAATATCTTACCAACAACAAATGTGCAGGTCAAATAATCTCATTCGATGTTCACTGAAATTCATGAATGTGGCCCAGTGACTGAAGGGAAACAAAACAAAGTGTAGAATATTTGTATTACACAAATAACAAACTAGTGTTTAAGAGGGAAGACATATTTAATGATATTAGGAACTCCATTTATTACGTAAACACAAGCGGTGTTGCACTGACGCGCTAGTGTGCAAATGTACATATAATACTATTATGTTACATCTCTCTTCTTTAATTCAGAAAATCTATTTATCAGAATAACTAACAAACTAGTCAACTAAAAAGTCAATTCACAAACCAAGTCTTCCCTCTTAAACACTAGTTTTTATTTGTGTAACACGAATATTCTACACAAAGGGTATACGCTCATGTGGTAACAGTAGTTTTGGTTTAATTTTTTTGTGTGGGAGTTCAGCCTCACTCACTCTGTATTCCGGGTCTAGGTGACATTAGTTAAATTTAGTTAACTTGTCCATGTTTTTATTGACCTCAAGAAAGCTTTCGACCGAGTATGGCAACAATGAAAAATACAATGTAAAAGAAAACATAATAAAAGTCAACCAAAAAACCTCCACAAGAATACTACTAGTGCAGTGTACTTCAGCAACAACATTGGAGACTGGTTTAAAACAACAGTTGAAGTGAGACAAGAGGCTGATTACTTTCAACAACTCTTTTCAATATCTTCCTTGGAAGGATAATGGAATATGATATATATATATATATATATATATATATATATATATATATATATATATATATATAATCAATAGAAAACTAAATCCAACCTAAAACAAATAATCAAAGTGTTTGGGAAACACTGAGATAGACCAAAGTTTACTTTGTATCCAGATAAAACATGCAGTAGTTGCTTTTAGTTTCATTTCATTGTATAAGTAATTAGACGTCTATATATCTATCTATCTATCTATCTATCTATCTATCTATCTATCTATCTATCTATCTATCTATCTATCTATCTATCTATCTATCTATCTATCTATCTATCTACTTAATTCTGTCTTACTGCAGTTTCGTTATGGACAATATCGACCTGTCGCATCAACTATATTTACTCTGTAAGTATTGAAATTTCACAAAGATATCGATATTCTCCCAGGTCGAATACGATTGATGTGTCCGCTTGAAGAAATCAATAAACTGCCATTACCCGCATCAACATTGGATGTTTCCGTCCATAACTGGTGATCAATGAGCTCGCAGCGTCCTCAGTCAACTCTAGTAGGCCATAGGTGAGGTCTCACCTACAGGGTACTTGATATTAACGTCACTGTAGGGATTATTGAACAGTGATGTTGAGACTATGTTTTGTTCTCTAGAGCAATACATTCTGAAGTGAGATTTGGCCGCCCAACAAGTATTTATAAAGTTGATGTACACCAGTTCCAACTTCATCTGTTTTTTTTTTTTGTAGTTTGTGACTAGCTAGAATGACTCCAAGTTTCAAGTCACGTATCAGACTGGTTCAATTGTTCGTTTTGGCTTCACTACTTTATCAAGGTAGTCTTTTTAAAATCTTTGTTAAAAGCTTTGTTAAATTTCATGCTTTTTGTCACTTTAATCGGATGTTGCGAAAGAAAATGACAATTGCTAGTATTAGAAAACTTATTCTTTTTAAGACAAATATTTACGTTTCGAAAAAGAAACAACTTTTATTTACCCAAAAGACTCTGTTTCTTGACCATAAGAGGCATATAGTTTACTTCAAATTATTTATTAGGTAATGTTTCAAATAGTTCTGTACAAAAAGGCTTGTATATTTATTTTGTTTAATTTAGTTTATTAGATCTATATATTACAAAAAAAATGTGTGTGTCACATATCGCTAAGGAGAATAGACACTGTTGTACCAGTAACTAGCGGGATCTAGGGAACGTGCAATGGAATGTTATCAGAGACAGAGGATCTTAAAATTATGTCTTTGATTGTTTATTGAAACTTGGTTTTGCCTATTGCATTTCTCAATAGTTTCCTCTTATTTGAATCTGATCTCAGGAGGCCCAATTAAAACTTACATGTATATATCTATATCTTATTTGAATCTGATCTCAGGAGGCTTATGTGTCAATGAAAACTTACATGTATATATATCTATATCTTATTTGAATCTGATCTCAGGAGGCCTATGTGTCAATGAAAACTTACATGTATATATATCTATATCTTATTTGAATCTGATCTCAGGAGGCCTATGTGTCAATGAAAACTTACATGTATATATATCTATATCTTATTTGAATATGATATCAGGAGGCCTATGTGTCAATGAAAACTTACATGTATATATATCTATATCTTATTTGAATCTGATCTCAGGAGGCCTATGTGTCAATGAAAACTTACATGTATATATATCTATATCTTATTTGAATCTGATCTCAGGAGGCCTATGTGTCAATGAAAACTTACATGTATATATATCTATATCTTATTTGAATCTGATCTCAGGAGGCCTATGTGTCAATGAAAACTTACATGTATATATCTATATCTTTTCTTAATGGCAGCTTGTGAGGTTGGAAGTAGGTAAGTAGACATTGAATCCTTTCAACATGAACGAAATGGCAGTGCGTTTGTTTGAAGAGATGTTTGCAATTTTGAGTTTAGTTTCAAAATGTAACTTACATTGGTGAATAAGAACAGTTTGTCTATAATTCGTGATCTTTATTAATAGGTTGTTGTTTTTTTTCAAGAAAAACGAACACTTATTGGAGATGTGTTTTTCTTTCACAATTGATTTCTTCTTGAACATTAATCAATGTTCACGTTATTATTTTTTATTATTATTATTATTATGTTAGAAATGAATGAGTAGTCATTCTCTGGCGCTGCCAGGGTTATTATTATTATTATTATGTTACAAATTCATTGTAGTCCCTTTATCAGTTTCCACTGATACATATATAATTCTCTTCATGGCTCAAGAATTTTGGACAGCAAGTAATGGAAAGATCACTCTTTTATTTCTGCAAGTCTGACTGACTAGAGTTACCCCACGTAATTTTAGAGGCGAAAAAAAAAAGAGGGGGGGGGAGAACAAGTAGTATTCACCCGTCACTAAATAGCAGGGCCGGACTTAACAATTGAGGGGCCCAATGCGAAACGGATTTCGCGGAGCCCAGTTTGGGTAGGGATAATAAGTGAAAATTAAGAGTTTGTATTAGAAAATAAATTCATCTTTGCATTTTATTCATTCTTTTCTACGCACAGAATTACTACACCATCCTTGCGTGTAGCGAAGTCATACAGTATATCATAAGAATTCTGTTTCTTACATAGATCATGCTCAGTAGCAAGAATTACCAAATGTTTCAAGAGAATTGCTGACATCAAGTAATTCTTCATTAGTTTGAGGCGCGATAAGCTTCTTTCACCAGATTACACAATTACTGGTATTGCATAATGCCGTTTTTTTTATCGCGCGTAGGATTGGCGTTTTCCATATGGAATGACACCCCAAAATGACAATTTTTGTCTATATATTTCAGGAGATTTGTATGAATTTCAAAAGATTTTAATAATTTCCGGATATTTCCAGGACTTTTTCGTATATTTTGCAATTTCAGGAGATTTCCAGGAGCTCCTGGTAAATTGACAGGAGGCCACGGGAAATCTGTTATAAGTTATAAAATGGTTTAATTTAATAATTTATACACCTAGAATTAGCGCGGGTCCTATGAAAGTGCAGAGCCCACTGCGGTCGCATAGATTGCAGTGGCCTAAGGCCGGCACTGCAAAATAGCGGCGTATGTTACGCCGCCGATAGACTAGTTATTATTATTATTATTATCAGCATGAGCACATCGACCTATCCGAGTTGAGATATAAAATACTTTTATAACTTATGATTCCGGTAACCGGTATTTTAGCCTAATTGTATTGTATTTCAAATCTGTCGCATCTAGAGCTTGATCCACCGATATAGGGGCCTATAGGAAATATTATTTAAAATAAAATAAGTGCGCTATGAACCACAACTTGTATAGAGTTAGATGATTCATGGGTCCGGGATCATTTATTATATATTAACTTTCAATATGCGCATATTGTGTCTTTTGAAATAATTTTAGGGTATAATAAATAATAAATATGTTAAGTATCTTTCTATATGTGTGAACATTATTAAAAGCTTTTGTAAAGCTATTTTAAAAATAAAATATTTGTTGGGAGTCTGAGTTACCATCTTTCAGAATAAAAATTTCAAATATAAAAAAAAGGTTTTATTTTTATAGATCTTTCCATCTGTCTTGGAACACAAATCTCTTATTGTTTAATGTGTGTTTCTCTCTCTGTCAGTGATTGTGTCCATGGCATTGGGTTGCCTGATGGTACCTGTGACTGTTACTCTTGTTGGAAGGGCAAGTCTTGTGACCAGTATGGTAAGCATCAGATTTGTTTCCTCGTACAACAGAGCAATCTTCACTTTGTTTACATTTTGATTTTTAAAGATTTACATTGTTTTAAGTAACAAGATTACAAAGACAGTTTGTGTGGAAACGCAAACTCAAAATCGGCCCCCGAAGTGGTCCACCCAGGCAGGATTCAATATTTTCAGAAAGAACATCCAAATGAAATTATATCAAAGACAAATGAGAGATAAGAATGGAGAAAGAAGGTTGACAGATCTTGTGTAGTGCCCCAACGGTACAGCGGATCAAAGGATAGGTGCAAGTGAATGCAAAGTTAGATGTGAACCTGGCCTAACTAGTTCCCCTTTCAGACCTTGTGGTCTATAGGGCAGATGATGTAAAGTTCTTCTGTTTTTGTGGCCTACGGTTAACGAGGGTGTCATGTAGCCAGCACAACGACCAACCGCCTTTATTTTTCCCCAACTAATATCAGGTACTCATTGGAGCTGGGTGGACTCAAAGGCGCCTAAGGATTCCGAAGTTGAAAATCCCAGTCTTCACCAGGATTCGAACCCGGGGACCCCGGTTCAGAAGCCAAGCGCTTTACCGCTCAGCTACCGCGCCTCTCCTGGCCTAACTGAAGTCTTATAATTGATGTTATTGTTTTGAAAAGGCTCAATCTCTTCTTCGAATTCTCAAAGAGAAAATGACGCGGTGTAGTGAAAGTTCACGAAAATGAAGTTTACAAGATTACTATTCGTTTTAATTTAGGTCTAACTTATAATGCATACTAAATAGCTTTTTCTCTTTAAAAAACTGCTTGCATAACTGATTTTTAAAAATTAGATTTTTCGCTTTCAGAAAAAAAAAGTAGACGTTGCATCAGAACTTTGAATGTTCTAAAATATTGTGATGTCGGATTTTCAATATCTTTTCTAGTTTACGAGATCTAAACGGGACGGACGGACAGACGGACAGATATTTCGCACAAAACTAATAGCGTCTTTTCCCCTTTCGGGGGCCGCTAATAAAATTCATAAACAAATAAAAAGAAGAGAAAGCGTTCTGGGGAAATGTGAGATAAGGTAATCTTCAGAAAAACGTAAGAAGTTCAAAAGACTGAGAAAGATTTTAAAACTACATAGTCCTATAAAACAAAACAAAAATCACTTCGCATTACAAGATACACAGAGGCTATCAGTTAAATGCTTACAACAGTAAGATGTGCACTAAAATGATCCTAGACCTTTTCAAATACCTAGGTTCTAAACACTTTCTAGTTTATTTACACCAAAAGCCAGCTATTTATATATATTCGCTATAGATACGAATCTCAAACATCATATATAGGCAATATAATGTATTCAGGACTGTGTACTAGAACAAGCTATTTCAATGATTAGAACAGAAACGATCTTGCTGGAATTAGGTCTATTTTATTCAGCCTTCGAAACGTATTAGATGGTCATGAAAGTGCTTAGTTGTTCCAAGTACATAGTAAGGAATAATGAGGTAGATTTCTTATTTTTAAAAATCGCCCTTAACTGGAAAAAATGAGTGACAAAGATAGGGCTTTGACTTTTATGTAGAGAGAGAGAGCAATCACTGTTACAGCAAAATAATAAAAACAAGAAAACATTAAAGATACAATAAGACAATACCTCCTGTATACAACTTATAGATCGATTATTTTGCGCTTAATAACTAATGAATCTGAGATTTAAAATAATGGAACTTTTTTACTCAGCCCCCCCCCCATCCCCAAAAGAAGTAATCCTAGTTAAGCGAACGTATTGCTCTACTAGACTTATAATATCCCAATGATTGTCCTTTAGATCTAGATTTAGAAGACGTTGCGCCATATTTTCCTGAGCATTATTTATTAAGAACTTTAATAAAGAATGCGGAAATACCCAAAGACATTTTGTCCGTTCAAGATAAATATTTCCTAGTTCTCTAGTCAAATTTAAATTTATTTCTTTTTATACTATGACCATGTGACAAATAATGACGGTTGCACTAGAGTTGTGGCCAACAAGCAAGTCATTTGTGTCCACAATGATATACAGCATTTTTTAAATTTCTAGGAAAATCAGAATCGTTTTCGAGAACCGTGTACAGGTTGCATGAAGGTATAAGTTGAATAGAGGCATTGTAATTTCTTTGTGCTACTAGCGAAAGAGCTTAGAAATTGAATTCTGGAGAAAGTGAGAACAAAATGATGACGTTGTTGTTGTTATAAATAGACATCTTTCAAGACTTGACTATTCAGTACACAGAACATACCATTGCAGTTAGTCTTCATACATCCAATGAAGTTCATCAGTTCATCAAGACTTCGATTAGTAGGAGACATTAGGAGACATTAGTATTGATGAGTTAGTTAAGGCGTTGTGACATTCCTGATTAGAGAGAGAGAGAGAGAGAGAGAGAGAGAAAGAGAAGATATATATAAATATATATAGTTGTAACATACATGATTTCTCTCACTCTCTCTCTTTCTCTCTCTCTCTCTCTAAGCATGAATGTTACATGGTAATACAAAATCACTTTATTATCATACTTTTAAATAAGATTTCATATTCGCTTCTGGCTCCAGTGGACGTGTAATGCTTTTTTCCTATTCATGATACAGTTTGTAAGAAGAGGAAGCACTCACACTTTTGATTTTTTAGTGATACAAAAAGTGCATACACAATTATTATCTACTTAAAATTTGTAAACGTTTCAACTTTCACTATCACGATGGCCAGATAATCCAAAATGCTAGCTTTTAAAAAAATTGTCTAAATTATAAAAGTCCTTTATTATTAACTCTTTCTCTCCTAACTGACGATACCAACGTTGATTCCACAAGAATGTGGTAAATAATTACGGAGAGAAAGAGTTAAACAATATCGCATTCAAAATGATTTGGTTCAACCGATTGATTCTGAACAAAATTAGTGAGCGTGGGGGCTAAGTGATCAAATGCTTTGATTCCGAAACGGGCTGAAATCTCGGTGAAAACTGGCTTATGAATTTCAGGTTTTTGGGTTCCCCCTGATTGGTATCTCACTAAAGTTGGGGAAAGTAAAGGTGGTTGGTCGTTGCACTGACCTAATGACACCCTCGTTAACCTTCAACTATAGAAACAGGTGACATTTATATCATTTGCCCCAGAGGTCGCAAGGTCTGAAATGTACTTTTACAATTTTTTAGTTCTACTATTGAAATAATGAGCAATCAAGATCCTTTAAGGAGGAGCGGTGGCTGAGCGGTAAAGCGCTTGGCTTCCAAACCGGGATCCGGGGTTCGAATTGAATTTCGCTGAAGACAAGGATCTTTAATTTCGGGATCTTCGGGCGCCTCGGTGTCCACCAAGCTCTAATGGCTACCTGACATTAGTTGGTGAAAAGTTAGGCGGTTGCTCGCTGTGCTGGCCATATGACACCCTCGTTAACCGTAGGCCACAGAAACAAATGACCTTTACATCATCTGCTCTATAGACCACAAGGTCTGAAAGGGGAACTTTAAGATCCTTTCAAGCATTTTAGTAACATAAAATGCGTTATTTTAAAAATGATTTAAACGTATGCCCATTTCAAAATGTACATATTCTACATTTGAAAGGCCAAAAGTTTAAACACATGTACACATTAAACACCACAAATCTGTTTTCAGATTTGTTAGTGAAGAATAGCAACGAATATCTTTGTTTCCTTAGTTGTTTCTAGATGGCGATGATAAAACTGATATTCCATAGCATGATAGTACTTATAGTTTTTTGTTATATGAACCTGACAAACAGACAGTAAAGACAGATGTACAATAGACTGATTTTTACTGCTTAGCTTAAAGTGTTGTTGTTTTTTTCAAAGTCAAGGAAAAGTAACAAGAATATTGAAATGGGCAGATTCAAAAGTCACATCATAATACAACCATTTAATAATAATTCAAAATAACAGGGTTATTTATTTCTAATAATAATAATAATAAAACAGACACACGCATTCAAAGTCTTGCGACCAGTTTTAAGTTAAAGATATCAAAATAGATTCTGTAATATATTATGTATAGATGGCGGCTATGTTACCTAAAAAGAAAAAAAGGATAAACTCAATTTTAATTCCATCTCTAAAACCTCGTGTTACCCGAACATGTGCCAAACCCAACAGATACCAATACACAGAGATCTAATTTTAATCATCAATGGGAGATATTTCTCCCTGGAAACAAAAGATATCGATTTTAGCATACACACAAACATTGAGACCGAAACTCCAAAGTACAGTCACCAGTAGGATATTTTATGTTAAATCGATCAAGTTTAACAGATCAATAATATTTGTTTCCTTAATAACCTGACATGCACAATCAAACAAACAGAATTTCCAGTCACTGAAATCATGATTTGTGTTTGTCCTTTTACCAAATCGCTGATGTTTAAAGTGTAGAGACAGAAGACAATGCTCAGTAGTCTCAGTATTGTTTACTTGACTTATAACTCAAAAACACGAGCCTTCATGCATACATACACACATGCATACATACACACATACATATATATACTCATACATACATATACTCATACATGCATACATACAATGATGATACATGCATACATACAGCTATTTAGGCATCTGGAAAGAAAAATGGAAATATCAGACTGTTGTTAAAACGTCTCTTCGGCTGCAATTTCCTTTAAGATTCTAACACGAGTCTCTTTCATATCCTGCCAAAAGTCACGTGACAATGTTTGGTTGATTTAAAACCTAGTTCTGAACACTTCCCCACACATGCTCTTAGCTCCTGTATCCCCGATAGCCCAGGGTTGCAGCGTTGAAGCTATATATTGTTTTTCTTAGCCGAAACCCCCAATTTTTTTTTAAACTTTCAGTAGAACGGCTCTAACGCCTCCCATCCCTTTTCCAAATTTAATTCCCCTTGAATAATCATTAATGGATTAAGAAAGAATTTGTACCTTAGAAAATCCTTTAAAATTTAACCTTGTTAGAATGCATTTTCTTAAATTTTTACATTTTAACAACTTGTTTAAATAGTTTAATCATATCTACATGAAACTAATAGTAAACATTGCCAAGAAATGTAGACAGTACAGTGCTGATTTTTTAAAATTTGTCCGCATTCCTTCGTGTCGAAAAAGTAGCCTAATTGCCTCTGTGTCTTTATGCAACAAAATTTAAATAATGGCGCTAAGCTAAAACATCATTTGAACAGTGCCACCATGATAATTAGATTTGAAATACTTTCGAACAGTGGCGTCACTAGGGTGGATGTCAACCGGTGCCGTCAACTCAGGGTGTCACCCCCCCCCCCCTTTCAAAAAATATTGGGTATATTTTGTTTGTTTGTTGAGCCTAAATACACATACTTTATTATTAAATACATTAATTGATTGTTAAACAACTATAAAATGAGTGTCAATTGAATTTTAAAATGTAGTTGTTTCACTATATCTATTGTTCAATTTTGCAAAAAACCTAAAGTTAATTACAATGTTGTTTTTTTCTTTTCTGGTTTTCAAAATTTAAAAACGTATCATCACTTCAAAATAATGTTTTTAACGATTTCTTTAAATTTGCCCGTTGTGAAAGTGTCGTCTGTTCCTTTGTCGAACGTGTTATGCTTTTGGTAAATAAAAAGCTGAATTAGCCACCACTTTGTCAATAGTTTAAAGGTAGGCCTACTCTTATGTATCTTTGGCCTTCTAGTAGGCTACACCTTTCCCGCAAAAAAAGCAAAGATAGGTAAAATAAAAAAAAACATCTGGCAATAGAGCTTAACCTGCACATCCAAGGGCTTTAATGTTAGAACGAAGAAAAAAGGATTTCCATTGTACCCAAAAATTTAAGGAAAAAAGCATTTCCACATAGATTAAGTGAATATTATACACATCTATTAAATAGCTTTTCTGTTGCTTCTTAAAATTTCCTCCATGGCTCCAGACATTGAAGCTGCATTACTTTATCCCTGAGCTAGACATATCCTAACTTCAAGCTCACTCCTTTCTAGACATTCTGAGATATTAAGTACATCTCATCACCTTTTTTCTCCCTTAAAATGTAAAAAACTTATGAATCGGATCAGTGTGTACTATGTTAGGTGCGCTTCCAAATAAAATACAAAGGTGCTTATAGTCATTCTGACTCTTCTACGTGGTTTTCTGAAACATTTGTAAACTTTCAACATTCTAGATACACTTTCAATTTTGGGTCTTATTCGCACATTTACTTTATCTTATGGAAATTCTATATTCAATAAAGACTCGTCGTTAATATGGCCACGAAATATCAAATATTCTGCTTTTATAGAAACAGTCCTTGCAATACATCCTTCCATTGTTTTTCTTCTTTACACCAATCTTAGCAGCGACTTCATTGTCAACTGAATTAGTAGCCTGAGGCCGTTGTTTTCCAATTTTCTATCCTGATAACTATTCTTCATAGTCTTTTGATATTCCAATTTCGGACTTTTATTTCCCCTTCCCCTTATTAAATAAAGTAACCAATTTAGTATTGTTGTAACTCTAGGGTAGGCACTCAACGTAAGGCAGGCAACTCAACACAGTTTAACAGGAAATAAATAGATGTATTTATTCACTAGGACAAACACATAACATCCTTCAGCTTCCTCAGAGTCTTGCTACTAATTTACCAGTCCTTTAGACAGCAACCCGAATGTGGACCAACGACAGCCTTCCCCGCTTCGCTCCAGGTCCCTTCTACAACCTTATGGCAGCACCAAAAGCTGGCTTCTTAGTTTCCAAAAATTCAGACTCTTCACGATCCCTGGTGCACTGTTATTCTCTCTATCCTAGTCTTCCTGTTTACGTTCACTAGTGCGCACCTCAAGCACTGGTGCAAGGCAGGATTACAACAGTATTTTATTTCTATAGAATTAGTTGAAAATAGTTGACAACAAAAAATATACAATTTCTTGCTATTAAGTGACTAAATCATTCCCAACAGGAAGCATCAGAACCATTCTTTTAACAACTAGCGTACTTTTCCTTTTGCTCGGGATAATATTTTTTGCGCAATTCATGGGAAATTGACAAAATGGTTAATATCTTGGTAAAATATTGAAGTCTATATCATTCGACCGATTCATCTTGGCAAAAGCTTCTTTTACATTCAACATCTGAAATAACATCATCATCTTCAGAAATCTCAATTGTCACTTATTTACTTTCAAATTCTACCAAATTTACATTGCATGTGAGATTTCAATGATATTTTATGCCTGAAGAATGGCGTCATTAGTTAAACAGTGACTATTGGCTGGCATTATTATATTACGATATTAGCTACTATTTCAAAAGATTCGATGAAAACATTGTTAAAAATCAAAGTAATGTTTATATACATGCAGCTAATATACAGCTGAAAGTGAGGTTTCATATCTGGTTTTGATATAAAGTGTGATGTAACATTTTGGACATTTTGTAGAGTTTCATTAAAAAATAAAATATGTTTAGCCGAAATATTAAAAAACAATGAATAGATCTATTTATTAACTGTGAATAATATGTTCCAATATTTAGCCACTATCACTTTTTTAAATTGTCAGTTATTCCAAAAGTGCATTTTTTTTCAATTCGGTGTCAACCCCCTAACGGGTGTCACCCGGTGCGGATCGCACCCCCCCCCCAAACCCTACCCTAAATCGATAAAACTGCACATTTTAAGCGAAACATTAATTCTGTCAGCCATATCATGGAGAAGTTTAAAAACTGTTTTACTCAAACTTTTAACGTAGAGAAATCATTTTTATATATAGTTTAACCCATTTTAGATTATGTCGCCCCTCCTCTAGTTTGTTAACAGAATTACTTACATATCTTTATGATAAAAGCTACGTATTGATATTCTTACGAATGTTTATATTATTTTGTTCCACTTTTGATATGTTGGCCGATTCGAGGGTTACTACTACAAAGAGTTTGAGTGGGAAGGGGCGGTCCAATTTTTATGTAGAAATCATAGTTTGTGAACAAAATTAGTTGAATATTTATGTGGGCAGGTCAGGAGGCGCTACTGAGTGAGACCTTTGTATTTACTGCTTAACATTTATTCATTTAACATTAGGCAGGTGGTAGTTCTACTGGGTGGGCCCAATCTGTGCACCTCGGTCTGCGACCAAGGGGCTAGAGTCGCCTAAGCAACCAGACAGCACAATTAAACTAAACTAAACTAATCTAGCTAACTAAAAGAACAAACTAAAAGTAAAACAACCAACTAAATTTATATAACAACTTATATACAAGGAAAAAAACAAATCAATAAAAAGATATGTGCAAACGAAACTATACGGAAACAACTAGATAAACAAAAAGTAAACAACTAATCAACCCTACTTAATCTATACTATTATAACTACAATCACTATCCAACAAACCAAACCCAAATGAAACCACTAGTTACTCCGATCCACAATAATCCACCAAAATAACCTACAAAACAATAAACTACTGTTACTAGCAACTATTTGTAGCAGCAATAAAGGCAGCTATTTGGCAGAACTACAGCAGCAGTGCTCAAATCAACTGTTTCACCTTGCAGTTCTTTACTCAAGAAATTGACTTGGAAAAGCATGTCCTTCCATAACACAAGCATATGTAATACTTCCAGGGGCGGACTAGCTATATGTGCATTTGGGCAAATGCTCGGTGGGCGGTACTCAAATGGGCCTAAAAGGCCTCTTGAATGCCACTATGGCACACATTGAATTATTATCTTATCTTATATAATACAGACTTTACTTTAAAAAAGTAGATGATTACGTCCTACGCGTCATGCATGTAGTCATGCATATTCACCAATGACTTAAATTCTGCCAAGTCACTGGTTTTCCTGGCTAGCTCAGGCAACCCATTCCATGCTCTAATAGCACTAGGGAAGAAGGAGTATTTGTACTAATTTCTCCTAGCATATGGGACGAAGATAAGGAATGTGTCTTTATCTTTGTGTCTTTCAGAGTATTTTATTAAATTTTGTTTTTGTATTTGAAGATTATGCTTCAGTGTTTTATGTAAAATTTCTTCTTTACTTTTGCGTCTTCTGTCCTGAAGGCTTTCTAAATTTAGTGATTTTACTAAAGGTGTTACTCTAGTCAAATGTGAATATTCGTTTGTTATGAATCTCACTGCTCTATTTTGTGTCTGTTCCTGTTTCTAAATGTTTTCTTGAGTTGAGGGATCCCAAACAGAGGATGCATATTCTATTATTGGCCTAACCAAGGTTAGGTTATAAAAATTTCCTTTAATAAACCCTAATGCTTTGTTTGATTTTTTTTTATAGTTTCATCAATATGTGCAATATGTGGATTCCATAGCAGTTTTTCATTTATTATAACACCTAGGTATGTGGCGTTTTTAGTCTGTGTTACTGGTTTACCATGAATAAGATAAGTGGAATTAATTTGTTTTAGTTTTTTTGTTACTCTTAACAACTGACATTTTTCTGGGTGGAAAGACATGCTCCAATTTGATTCCCATTTCTGTAATTCATCTAATTCTCTTTGTAAAATATCTGTGTCTTGTGTTGTTTTTATTGTTCTATATATTATGCAATCGTCTGCAAATAATTTGACTTTTGTTCCTGAAGTAATGCAATTTGGTAAATCATTTAAGTAAATTAAAAATAGTGGACCTAAGACTGTTCCTTGAGGTACACCTGAGTTTACTGTTATCGGTGTTGATTTAGAGCCATTTATTATTACAGTTTGTTCTCTCCCTATCAGAAAATCTTTAATCCCCTGATGCAATGGACCATTAATGCCGAAATATTTTAATTTTTTAAGCAAACTATGGTGGTGAACTTTGTCAAAAGCCTTGGAAAATTCTAGTAAGATAGCATCTATTTGTTCACCATTATCTAAACCTTTTGAAAAATCATCAATTAAAGGTTTCATAATATTCTCATATAAATGGAGTTATATAAGCCTCATGTTAAAAACACCTTTTCCAAGCTAATAATACTAATTTAATCTAATACATTATCAAAAAAAAGTAATAGCCTATATCTGTAGACAGTGCTTCATCCTTTTAGACGTACAAATATAGCGATTAAAAAGCAACATTAGGTCTATATTTCTCATAAAGATATAGAGCATGCATACAGTTTTTGATAAATAAATAGCTTATATCTTTTATATATCGCTACTTTCATGCTTATAGCATGCTCAGGGCGCTTTGGTCCAATGGCGTCACTAGGGGGTGCGGTCGTACCGGGTGACACCCGTTAGGGGGGTGACACACAAGTGAAAAAAATGCACTTTTGGAATAACTGACAATTGAAAAAAATGTCAGTGTCTAAATATTGGAACATGTTATTTATAAATGATAAATAGATCTATATATGTAAATATTTTTACAATATTTCGGCTAAGCATGTTTTAATTTTTTTTAATGAAATTTTGCTAACGTTAGATTATACTTTATATCAAAAGCAGTTGTGAAACATTACTTTCAGCTGTATATTATCTGCATGTTTATAAACATTGCTTTGATTTTTAAACGTTTTTATCGAATCTATTGAAATAGTAGCTAGCGCAGTAATATCAGGATGCCAACCCAAAGTCACTGTTTAACAAATGACGACATTCTTCATGTAATTAATGTAAATTTTGTAGAATCAGAAAGTAAAAAAGTAATTGAGATTTTTGAAGAGGATGCTGTAATTTCAGAAGTTGAATTTAATAGAAACTCTAGCTAAGGAAATGTTACAATGAATCAGTTGAATGATATTATAGACTTTAATATTTTAGGGGATAGTTTCTTCTTGCCATGTGATAATTTCACATGAATTTCACAGTTAATTCATGCTGCTGCTCGTATATTTTGAAATCTTGCTGCTGCCAGTGCTCCGTCCATACTAATCAACATTTTGACTCGGGTGGGAAGAACTTTCTTTGATATCTCTTCTATCACAAACTGGTGGACGTGTTTAACCTGCTATTTTATTTTACTGAGCGCAAACACTGGCCGCAACTCCACAAGAGGTAAATACATTTATCAAGATGACTACACTCTTCAATCTTGTTTAAAGAAACTTTTTTTACTCCAAAACAAAAAAATACTTTTATCACATTCTAGGTCTTTACTAAATATAATGATACGTATTAATTATATGCAAATGAAAACAAATCGTTACGACTTACGTGCTATAGAATATTGACTTGCAAGCGTACATGGTCGGACATGAGCTACAGATGAGCTTGTTACAGTTTATTACAACAATAGCTTATCCTTATTAACTTTATTTTAATGGAAGCATTAGATGTTAAGTTGCTTCCTAGCAGAAGTTAATTGATTTGAAGGTGTAAAAAACTGGCTAAAATTTGGCTACCCAGAATTCAGAGGGGTGCACGTGAATGGTCAACCATCAATGCCCGATAAGCATAGGCTAATCTACTTGAACTGTACTTCAGTCACCAGTGAAAGTACTACTTGTTCAATTGCTACTTAGATTTTAATTGATCTGATGGTGCAAAAAAGTAGCTAGAATTTGGCACCCCTTTACACCCCCCTGCGGGCGCCCATGATGATCGAAATGTAATGTGGATAAAACCCATAACTGAAAGTGTATCTATAATGTTGACAAGTTTATGCATGTCTTAGAAATCCACGTAAGAATTTAGAATATTTCAGGCATCTCCTAACCATGGCAGAGTACCAAGTAACTGGAAAGAAGCTTACGTCAACCCCCCTATTTAAAAAACTCAACTCAAGAAATATTAAGAAACTGGAACAGACACAAAATAGCAGTAAGATTAATAACAAACGAATATTCAAATTTGACTAGAGTAACACCTTTAATAAAATCCCTAAATTAAGAAAGCCTTCAGGATAGAAGACTTTAAAGTAAAGTAGCAATTATACATAAAACACTGAACCATAAACTTCAGATACAAAAAACAAAATCTAATAAAATACTCAGAAGGACACATATGCTAGGACTAAATTTGTACAAGTGCTCCTTCTTCCCTAGTACTATTGGAGCATGGAAAACGTTGCCTGAGCCAGCCAGGAAAACCAGTAACTTGGTAGAATTTTTTTTTTTTTTTAAATAACGTGAGCACAGTTGTATTTTGTTTGAAAGCACACCTGACATGGTAGGTACACACATCCGATTCATAAGTTATAAGATTTTAAGGGAGAAAAAAGCTGGTGAGATCTACTTTATACATTAAAATGTCTAGAAATGAGTTGGCTTGAATTTATGATATATCGAGATCAGAATATAAAAAATGCAGCTTCGGTGTATGGAGCCAAGGAGGAGTATAGGAAATTAAAAGAACCAACAGAAAATCTATTTAATAGATGTGTGTAACATTCACTTATTCTATATGGTCAACATTCTTTTTCAGAAAATGATTCTGGCCTAAAAATGTTTAGTACAATGGAAATAATTTTTACATCCTAAAATTATAGCCTTTAGAGGCGCAGCTTAAGATCTATTGTCAGATGTCTTTTACTTTACCTATCTTTGCTTTATTATTGTTTTGAAGGGAATGCACAAGATACATAAAAGTAAGCCTACCTTTAAACTATTGACAAAGTGGTGGCTCATTCAACTTTTTCTTTACCAAAAGCACAACACGTTCGACAATGAAACAGACGACACTTAAATAACAACGGGCACATTTATTGAAATTAATTTAGAGTGAGTGATACGTTTTTAAGTTTTAAATTCAGAAAAGAAAACATAGTAATTTACTTAAGGTTAAATTGTTGCTAATTAGAACAATAGATAAATTGTAACAACTGAATTTTAAAATTTAATTGACACATATTTTCTAGTTGTTTAACAATCAATGAATGTAGTTCATTCTAAAGTATGTGTAGTATGGCTCAACAAACAAACAAAAACACGAAATTTTTCTAATGGGGGAGACCGGCGGGGGTGACACCCTAAGTTGACCGCACCGGGTAACACTCACCCTAGTGACGCCACAGCTTTGGTCCAATATCATTAGTGGACCAGTGGGTGGGAGGGTATCTGGGAGAAGGTTTTCTGTACTGCCTTTAGACGCTCAGTAAACACAACTCTGCTCGAGTCGGGTGTCGAACCTCGAGCCCCCTTCATAGGTAGCTAAGCCAAGCCAAGTTAGAGAGTACTTATCCTCTCGACCACGCTTTTATTTAATAAAAGCTAGAGTTCAGACATTATAAAAAAATAACATAATGATTTTGAGAAGAGATAGGCCTGTAATAGGAGGCCTATCATATTATTTACAATTTATGGGCTGTACTGTATAGAAATGCCTGGGCTGATTTTGACATCCAGTCCACCCCTGACTACTTCAATGTTTCATACACTGCTTGTTTCATTTTTATTATCTTCTTATCTTATCTTATATAATACAGACGTTACTTCAAAAAAGAAGATGATTACGTCCTACGCGTCATGCATTTAGTCATGCATATTAACCAATGACTTAAATTCTGCCAAGTCACTGGTTTTCCTGGCTAGCTCAGGCAACCCATTCCATGCTCTAATAGCACTAGGGAAGAAGGAGTATTTGTACAAATTTGTCCTAGCATATGGGACGAGGAATGTGCCTTTATCTTTGTGTCTTTCAGAGTATTTTATTAAATTTTGTTTTTGTATTTGAAGATTATGGTTCAGTGTTTTATGTATGATTGCTACTTTACTTTTGAGCCTTCTGTCCTGAAGGCTTTCTAAATTTAGTGATTTTACTAAAGGTGTTACTCTAGTCAAATGTGAATATTCGTTTGTTATGAATCTCACTGCTCTATTTTGTGTCTGTTCCAGTTTCTTAATGTTTTCTTGAGTTGAGGGGTCCCAAACGGAGGATGCATATTCTATTATTGGCCTAACCAAGGTTAAGTAACATTTTAGTTTTATGTTCTTATTTGATTTATAGAAATTTCTTTTAATAAATCCTAATGCTTTGTTTGATTTTTTTGTAGTTTCATCAATATGTGGATTCCATGATAGTTTTTCATTTATTATAACACCTAGGTATTTTGCGTTTTTAGTCTGTGATACTGGTTTGCCATGAATAAGATAAGTGGAATTAATTTGTTTTAGTTTTTTTGTTACTCTTAACAACTGACATTTTTCTGGGTGGAAAGACATGCTCCAATTTGATTCCCATTTCTGTAATTCATCTAATTCTCTTTGTAAAATATCTGTGTCTTGTGTTGTTTTTATTGTTCTATATATTATGCAATCGTCTGCAAATAATCTGACTTTTGTTCCTGAACTAATGCAATTTGGTAAATCATTTATGTAAATTAAAAATAGTAGTGGACCCAAGACTGTACCTTGAGGTACACCTGAGTTTACTGTTATCGGTGTTGATTTAGAGCCATTTATTATTACAGTTTGTTCTCTCCCTATCAGAAAGTCTTTAATCCACTGATGCAGTGGACCATTAATGCCGAAATATTTTAATTTTTTAAGCAAACTATGGTGGTGAACTTTGTCAAAAGCCTTAGAAAAATCTAGTAAGATAGCATCTATTTGTTCACTATTATCTAAACCTTTTGAAAAATCATCAATTAGTCCTATTAGTTGTGTTTCACATGATCTATATTTCCTAAAGCCATGTTGGTATGGTGTGAGGACATTATGTTTGTCTAAGTGGTTTATGATGTTGCTACATATTATGTGTTCTAGGATTTTACATGTGATGCTGGTAAGTGATACTGGTCTGTAGTTCCCTGGGTCAGATTTTTCTCCTTTTTTAAATAGGGGGGTGACATTAGCTTCTTTCCAGTCCTTTGGTACTCTGCCCTGGTTAAGTGAAGCCTGAATGAGTATTTTGAACACTGGGGCTAGCTCATTACTTAGTTCTTTGAGTAATCTAGCTGGAATACCATCAGGTCCAGAAGCTTTATTTGGTTTGGTGTTGGCTAATAGTTTTTGAATTCCATTTTCTTGTACTACTATATCTTCTATGTTGTCTACTTGGTTCAAATTCAGTAATATGTCTTTGTCTCCTGGGGCTGAGAATGCTGATGCAAAGTATTTGTTTAGAATGTTTGCTTTAGTTTCATTATCATTATGTATTATGTTATGTTCATCTTTTAATGGCGCTACGCCTGTTGTTTCCATTTTCTTAGACTTAATGTATGACCATAGGTTTTTGTTGTTATCTTTAGATATTACATTGTTTATGTATTCACTCTGCAGCTGTCTGCTTACTTTTTGGGTTAAGTGTTTAATTTTTATATACTTTTTGTAAACTCTTTCTGCATTAGTTTCTTTAAATTTTCTATAGAGGTTTTCCTTCTGTTTACAAAGCTTCTTTAGTCTATTATTAAACCAGCATTTATTTATTTTGTTTGATGTGTATTTAGTTGGTATATGATTTTCTATTATGCTTTTAAGATGGTTTTTAATGAAATTCCAGAGGTCATCGACTGGTTGGTTAATGTCTTTTTCTAATAAGAATGTTTGTTGAAAGTTTAGTGCAGCTTGGTGTAGTTGTGTTAGGTTACATTTATTCCAGAGTAAGATTTTTCTTTTGGGTTTTGTATTGGCTACTGCTTTTATCTGACTGTGTATTTTTATGATCTCATGGTCTGATAGACCAGGGATAATTTCATAATCAACTACTAATCCAGGTCTGTTGGTTAAGAAGAGATCTAATGTGTTGTTTAATCTAGTTGGCTTTTTAATGATTTGATCTAAACTTAGGTTGTGTAAAGTTTCTATGAAAAGCTCATTTATGTCCTTAAGGTTTTGGTGTTTATCTATGGTTAGTGTTTTCCAATTTATATCAGGTAGGTTGAAATCACCCATAATCCAAAAAACTGCATTTTTATTTGTCTCTTTAAGTGTAGTAATCTGATTACATAGTTCCTGCATGTATTCTAAACTAGAATTTGGTGGTCTGTAAATGCTGCCTATTATTAGGGAAAACTAATAAGTCTCTTCAGCTAATTCATCAAGTGTGTCAGAGATTTATATTTATATGCCAGTGACTATTGTAGTAAATAAAGTATTGGAATTTACAGTTAGATTTAAATTCGCCCTATTACTAAATTTTTATTAAATAAAAGCTGACAATGCCTTTTTTTAAAAAATTGCGAATAGGATAGGCGTTTTCCATATTGAATGAAACCCCAAAATCCAAAATAGCAATTTTGTCTACTTTTCAGGAGATTTTTATAAGTTTTCTGAAGATTTCAGGAGATTAAGTTATAATGCTTTAATCATACGGCTTTAATTTAATAATTTAGTATTTACACCTAGAATTAGCGTTGGGCTTATGAAAGTGCGGGGCCCACTGCGGCTGCGGTTCCACGACAATTCGTTCACAGATATTTCGTTTACCGACAAATCGTTCACGACTTTTTGTTCACGCGACTATTCGTTCACCAGACATTTCGTTCACCCGACAATTCGTTCACCAGACTTTTCGTTCACGCGACCATTCGTTCACCAGACATTTCGTTCATCCGACAATTCGTTCACCAGACATTTCGTTCATCCGACAATTCGTTCATCAGACATTTCGTTCATCCGACAATTCGTTCACCAGACATTTCGTTCATCCGACAATTCGTTCACCAGACATTTCGTTCATCCGACAATTCGTTCACCAGACATTTCGTTCATCCGACAATTCGTTCACCAGACATTTCGTTCATCCGACAATTCGTTCACCAGACATTTCGTTCATCCGACAATTCGTTCACCAGACATTTCGTTCATCCGACAATTCGTTCACCAGACATTTCGTTCATCCGACAATTCGTTCACCAGACATTTCGTTCATCCGACAATTCGTTCACCAGACATTTCGTTCATCCGACAATTCGTTCACCAGACATTTCGTTCATCCGACAATTCGTTCACCAGACATTTCGTTCATCCGACAATTCGTTCACCAGACATTTCGTTCATCCGACAATTCGTTCACCAGACATTTCGTTCATCCGACAATTCGTTCACCAGACATTTCGTTCATCCGACAATTCGTTCACCAGACATTTCGTTCATCCGACAATTCGTTCACCAGACATTTCGTTCATCCGACAATTCGTTCACCAGACATTTCGTTCATCCGACAATTCGTTCACCAGACATTTCGTTCATCCGACAATTCGTTCACCAGACATATCGCTCACGGACTATTCGCTCACAGACAACTTGTTCACCGACAACTTGTTCACCGACAACTTGTTCACCGACAATTGGTTCACGACAAATCGTTCACGCGACAAATCGTTCACGGCACGGACAAATTGTTCACAGACAAATCGTTCACTGGAAAGTAACATATTGTTAATAGAGGTCTACACAAAAGGTGGATTAGCCCTGATTGAAAGACTTCATAAGCTCTTCTTAATTATGTGGGGAAAAGAGTCAATACCACAAGACTTTAAAGATGCCAAAATTGTTCATTTATACAAGCGAAAAGGAAACTCTATTGCTGGGAAAATCCTTGCACGCATCCTACTAAATCGGCTCATGCAACACATAGAATATGGTCTACTACCAGTAAGCCAGTGCGGCTTCAGAAAAGAGCGTGTAACCATTGACATGATCTTTGCAGCAAGGCAGCTCCAGGAAAAATGCCAAGAACAAAATGCTGACCTGTTCTCAATATATGTCGACTTAACAAAGGCATTCGACACTGTTAGCAGAGAAGGACTCTGGAAGATCATATCAAAGTATGGCTGTCCACAAAAATTCATAACCATGGTGAGACTATTTCATGATGGCATGAAGGCTCGTGTCCAAGAAAGTGGAGAACCATCAGAGCCCTTCGAAGTATCAAACGGGGTAAAACAAGGCTGTGTCCTAGCACCTACACTGTTCAGTATCATGTTCCCCGCTATGCTGACAGATGCATTCACAAATAGAGAAAACAACGGGATAAATATATCATACAGATTTGATGGTGGCCTATTCAACCCGAGGCGGCTTAAAGCAAAATCAAAAACAAATGCAGCAGTAATCAGAGACTTGCTAATTGCTGACGACTGCGCCCTAAATGCCTGCTCTGAAAACGATCTGCAGAGCATCGTCAGTGACTTCTCAAGAGCATGCTCAGACTTTGGCCTTACCATCAATACGAACAAGACTGAAGTCTTATATCTACCTGCTCCTGGGAAAGCCTACTCGAATCCAAGCATTACTATAAATGGACAGGATATAAACACAGTGGACAAATTCACATATCTTGGCAGCACACTCTCCAGAAATGGAAAAATCGATAGTGAAATCGACCTGCGTATCGCCAAGGCCAGTGCATCCTACGGCAGACTGTCTACAAATGTCTGGAACAGACGTGGTATCACCACAAAAACCAAGCTAGGGGTCTATAGAGCCGTCATCCTCCCTACATTGCTCTATGCCTCAGAAACATGGACAGTGTACAGTAAACATGCAAAGAAACTAAACCACTTCCACATGACATGTCTGACAAAAATACTAAATGTCAAATGGCAAGACAAAATACCAGATACAGAAGTCCTTCGAAGAGCGTGTCTGCAAAGCATCCACACAATCCTGATGCAGTCCCAGCTGCGATGGGCAGGTCACGTCTACAGAATGGAAGACCACCGCATCCCTAAACAACTCTTGTATGGCCAACTAAGCGAAGGAAAGCGCTCGCAAGGTGGGCAAAGAAAGCGCTTCAGGGACACCCTCAAAGCTTCTCTGAAGGCTTTCAGCATATACCCTGGCACCTGGGAGACAGAGGCACATGACAGAGCATCATGGCGTCGCGCTGTGAAAACTGGCGCACAGGTTGCTGAGGAAAAAAGAACAACGCTGGCAGAAGAAAAACACCAGAAAAGAAAAGCAAGACAAACGACACTAGCTCCAGCTGGAATAACCTGCCCAGTGTGCGGCCGAACATTCCGGGCTCACATAGGTCTCACCAGCCACACGTGGAGGCATAAAACCCCAGTGCAAAGCCCTCAGCCCCCTGGATGACAAAGTGTTCATCATCGAACCACGATGGACGAACTATATATATATATATATATATATATATATATATATATATATATATATATATATATATATATATATATATATATATATATATATATATTCTCGTCGCGTGTTTAATTTATTTACAATAAAACTTTTGTAGCTTTTATTTCCACAAAACAAAAAAAATTCTAGAGATCAGGTCTAATCCGAGTTTATTTAATTTCGTTGTTGTTGTTAATATTTTGTTAATGAGGACAGTATGTGATAAAAATTATAATTAAAAGAAAAAAAAAAGAGATCTTACAAACTAGCTGAAAAATTTAAACGCGCCCTCACTTTACTATAGGTAACATTTTTACTTTCACCTTTAATATACCTTTACACTCTCTTTTTTTTCATCTACCGGAATTATACCCATTCATCTGGATACTCTAGTTAACACCTAGTTGAGTGTTAGACAGACTGGCTCCTCTGGAGGTAATAAAACTTTATTGGACATTGCCTATACACATGTTCAGTCTGTTAACATTGAAAATATCTACTAGACACTAGTATAGTACTTTCCATTAAGTTTTTAAAAAGTTCTATTTTGTTTTTATTTTAGTTAACTTGTTTCTTTATGTGACCACCCATTGGTAGACTAATTTGATTGCTAGGACTTCAATAACAAATTTATTGAAACAATTTTGTTATGTTGTTTTGCGATAAATTTATAATGTTTTGATAGGGAACCAAAATATTTTCTAGTGTTGTATATGTATTTAGTTCTTTTTTTTTCTTAGATGTCTTAATTGATAAGTATTAACCTAAGACCTGTATCTAGTATGTGACGTTCAGAGTTGAACAGTGAAACCATATATTGTACCAAATCTAGTACCATTGTTAAAAATCTAAATTATCTCTCGTAAAAACACTGAAAGGATTGTGGAGTAAATACTAGTGTGTCTGTGCGTATATTTGTTTTTGTTAATAAGATGTCAATAAAATGGGTATGTTAATTAAACATCTGGACCGCTTATTAAGAAGATAAGCAAATATGGGTAGGGCGAACAAGACTACATGACGGACATGAGTGTAAAAGAAGGCCTACGTGTTGAAAGTAAAAATGTTACCTATAGTAAAGTGAGGGCCCGTTTAAATGTTTCAGCTTGCTTGTAAGAGCTCTTTTTTCTTTTAAGTATAATTTTTTATCACATACTGTCCTCGTTAGCAAAATATTAACAACAAACAAACAAAAATTAACAAAGAATTTCGGATCACGCCCGATCTCTAGCAATTTTTTGTTTTCGGAAATATCCAGTGAACGAATTGTTAGTGAACGATTTGCCGCATGAACAAGTTGTTTGTGAGCGAAAAGTCCGTGAGCGATATTTCGCGTGAACGAAAGGTCGTGAACGATTTGACGGTGAACGAAATGTCAGTGAACGAATTGTCGTATTACCGCGGCTGCATAGGCTGAAGTGGTCTAAGACCGGCCCTGATTATTCCCAACCTTTACTCAAATCTGAGGGTTTTTATTGTATTTATAACTTTGGGACTATAACTTTTTTTTTTTTAAATAGAGTAGAAATCTAATTGGTCTACTTAATTTCTCTTCCATCTTCCGAATTTTTTTGTTCAGAACTTTGAAACGAAGTTACAAACAGGGGTATTGAACAAAAGTAATCACTTATAAATGAACTTATTATTTTTTATTTATTATTTTTCGAAAAATATTCTTTTCGTCGGCGACCCTCAAAGCCTAATCTAAATCTGTTGGATATCTTTACCCTCAAAGCCTAATCTAAATCTGTTGGATATCTTTTCCTTTCAGCGAACAAATGGGTTTTCATATTAGAATATTTTTCAAATAAAAACATTATTTAAAAAGTTCTTAAAAATTACACATTTTGCGCGCGTCAAAACGGTCAAATAGACAAAAAGCGTTTAACCATCTGTTATGACTTTGCCATGCGCACCGCCATCCAGAAAGAAGGTGCGCACTATCTGTGACTAAGCAAGTCGGATGTTGACATTAGAGACTAACGATTTCCGCCCAAGTAGAGAGCCAATACGGAGATGCTGTACTCAAGGCAGATGCCCTTTGTGTTTGTCATGTCTCTATGTAAATAAACGTCTATGTCCTCGTTGAGTTGCCTCACTTAATTTATTACAATTGGTGTCAGAAGTGGGATTATAGGCAACTCAACGAGAGGAGGTAGGCTTTGATTACAATGACATATTTGAAGCTATTACACCAGCTCTCAATTAAAGAGCTACGACAAGAGCTTCGGGACCTAGGTTTAAAATCCGTCGGTAGCAGGGAAACGCTCACGGATCGTCTGCGGCAAGCCCTGATCGATGAAGAAGAAGATCCGGAGACCTACACATTTGAAATTGAACTTGGGATTGTTGAGTTCTTTGGCAGGATACAGGAAGAAATTGATGCAATGCGTGCACAAATCAATAGGATGGGGAGTAAAGATGATGAAAGTGTATTGCAAGTAGAAGGCCGAATAGACCAAAGTAATAAAATTGAGTCGCAAGCAAAAGGAGGAATAAACTCGTTAGGGAAGGAGCAGTTGCCTGGTCAGGACTGTGGCTGCACAAACAGTGGTGATGGAGGCGCTGGGGATTGGAGCGCTGTCTGTGACTGTGTTGTGGGCAAGTCTGGCGGGGATGACTTTCATGGCGAGAAACGTGACGACGATTGCTGCGACGATCGCAATGGGATATACAGAATTGAAAGAAACGAAACAAACAAAGAAACTAGAGAAGTCTGTTATGAGCCTGAAACTTTTGTTCCTGGTATACCTGCAACGGGCTGGACAGATCAAGACAACGTTGGGTCTGCGTCCAAGCTGGCTGTTGTGGACCTTAAAGACCTCTGTTTATCTGTCAGTACCTTTCATAAGAACTCAAGCCATGAAAGCCTCAAGACCGTTTCTGATTCCTTGCCTTGGATGTCGTCGAGTGAAATTGCGAATACGGGCCCCAACAATGGCCGAGGCAGAAACAACGAATTTGACTTTGGCAGTGGCATAAGAGAGAACTCCATACTTGGCAACTGCATCCAGGTGATTGACATGAACTGTATATGCGGCGTCCTGTGGGGACAGTGCCCATGCCAAGAAACCCAGCTACAAGACCTGAACTTGACAGAAATGTGTACTTCTGCACACATCAGTGAGAGTGACTTGAACGGTGGTGAATTAATCCCAGCGAAACCTGATGTAGTGGTGGATGAACATTACAAGGATGCTTCATGGGCATACCTTACAGATGAAGCTGAGAAAGACTATGTGCTTGAAACCATGACTAGCTGTGGGCCTACAACTGTGTCACAACACGTCCATGGAACAGGTCCGCTGACTCAGCGTCTTAGAACAACAAACCTGGAATCTACGGTGATCACCACAACATCCGTTTGTGTTACGTGGCTGGCAACCCTGACCTCCACTAACTCTCCATTTGTCAGCTGGCTGGCATCAGCGACTATCGTCATGAGGTCGAAGCAGCGACCACGATATCTCCTCAAGCGTAGACTGGCCAACTGGAAGAAGAGGAAGCGACGACCACGGGAAACTGTGCAGATAGCTTTGTGGGCAACAGGCACCCTAACGTCTGTGGTTCCCACCGATCGACCTCCACCTGAACTGTCAAAGCTCCACTGCAGTGTTTCTTTTCGGGACGAAAAGTGCTAAGACGGGGGCAATGTTATGACTTTGCCATGCGCACCGTCATCCAAGATAGTGCAAAAAGAAGGTGCGCACTATCTGTGACTAAGCAAATCGGATGTTGACATTAGAGACTAACGATTTCCGCCCAAGTAGAGAGCCAATATGGAGATGCTGTACTCAAGGCAGATGCCCTTTGTGTTTGTCATGTCTCTATGTAAATAAACGTCTATGTCCTCGTTGAGTTGCCTCACTTAATTTATTACACATCGTTATTTTGTCGTCTTAACAAGCCTACTACAAGAGGTCTCGCTTCACATGAAGAAAATAGTACGATAAATAACCCTTATACAGTTGAGAAATACTTACGCTACTTATGCCTTGATTGTCAGTCACACTTCAGTATCGGCCCTTGCCCCCACGTTACTTTATTTGACTTAATTTGACTTGCCTTTTTTTTTGTTTGAATGAATATGAGCTTATGATGCCAGGAGATTCTGCAGGGAAGACTGCAAGAAACGCTGGGGGAACTTACAGCGCTCCCACAGACCTCCAAGCTATTAGGAGGGCCATCAACGTGACAGTTTTCTTTTGTTGATTTTTTTTTGCCGAAGGTTGAGAAACACCGCTCTAATTTTAATATAGAACACTTTTTTTTTTTGGTATTCTCTGATATATTTATATATCGGAGAAATGTATGATACATTGGGAGAGATAAGTGAAGATATTATGAAGAACATGAATACTAGAGTAGTGGCGAATGGTCTCGGTACTAAACTAAGTAATTTTAAATTTAATTGTTTTGTTTTCATATGGCAAACTAAATAAAAATCTAATCAACATCTTAAGTGAATTGCTACAGAACGGAAGACTCCTGCATGACTTCTTTATGGCCAAGTAAAGGAAGGGACACAGAAAACCCTTCAGCTTCTCAAAGCTTCTCCTTCAGCCTTGACCCAGCCACCTGGGAGACAGAAGCACATGATAGAGCTGAGCTCAAGAAAAAAGCGCTGGCAGAAGAAAGGCGTCAGAGAAAAAAGTAAGGCCAGTGACACTAGCTCCAGCTGGAATAACCTGCCCAGTGTGCAGTGGAACATTCCGGGCTCACATAGGTCTCACCAGCCACACGAGGAGGAACAACACTCTAGTGTAAAGTCCTCAGCCCCTGAATAACAAAAGTGGCCATCATGGAACCACGGTGGACGAACTCTATACATGCTAAACTACAGCCTTCAGTACACATTACATTATAGCTGGCAGTACTACTACAATATAGGAATCAGTCAAGATAAATATATATTTTGTTAAAATTTACAATTAGTCATAAGGGCTCCATTTTAGTTAATCTCTCACAAACACACACACACACACAAGCTTATCTTTAAACTAATCTGAAAGAACAAACAGGAAACGCTATTTAAAGGTTTTCTTTTTGATTGATGTAAAAGAACGAATGAAAATTGATTGCGCTTGATCAATGATATTGAAGTATTGACTACATTTCACAGGTCCACGCCGCCTTTTGTGTATAAAAAAAAATCAACTGGTCCAAATGTCTCAATACATTTTTGTTATTTTGACATAATCACTGCTTAGGACATGTCAAGTCCATGTTTCCCGGACACCGTTGTATTAGTGAAACTCTTGTGTAGAAAGGAATAAGTGCAAGTGGTAAAGACGTTCTTGTCTGAGATATAAACCTGAAGTATTGCACTCACGAGTCACATGCAAGTTACATTTGGAAACATTCAACAAAACAGAAACTTTACAAACAGTTTTCTAATGCATTAAATGTGACAAGTCTGGTTCTGTTACATTAAACACACACATACATGAGAGAGAGAGAGAGAAAGTATCATATTTAAAGAGTAGGCTGGATCAGAATAACATTTTGATTTATTCTTAGCTCTAAGAAAAACAACACAAAAAAAAGTTCTATATTGATGCTTCATAATGAGGCCTACCCATCAATAGTTTTAAGCCACACATAGTTATTATTTGATGCGTTTCATTCATTTTTACAAAGCTTAATATCAACTCACTCTGTCTATCTGCCTGTCTGGCAAAAAGTTTGTACACGTTATTTTTCCAACAACCAATCTAGGATCAAGTTGAAATTTTGTAAAATAATTATTTCCTTACAAAACAAGAATCAATAATAAAAAAAAATATTTAATTAAGTATTGGTAATTAGCTATTTTGTTTTGTATTGAACAAGCGAAAGAAATAGTACTTGATAGATATGGTGGTATAAGCTGAATAAGTTCCTTTTATAAGTCGATGCTTAAATAAAGTTTAAAACAAATGGTAGATAACTATAAAATCTTCTAGTTTCATTCGCACCTCGTTGGCCCAGTGGTTAGCGATTTGTTCTGAGAAAGCTTCAATCCTCGAGTTCGAATTCAAGTCGTGCAACTTTTTTTTTTATGCATTTAAAAAGCAACTACTGTAACATTCACCCAGATGTCCCCTTCTCTCTTTCCCTTCTCTCTTTCCCTTCCTTTTTCCCAACTGGTCCAGACAAGTGATAGGATCAGAGCACATTGATGAAGCTAAAAACATAACATTGAGCTAAAAAAAAAACAATTAGTAAAATATTTATTATCACAGTTTCATTTTAGTTAGTCTTGATCTATTACAATTTTAATTACATGACTGATCCAAACTAGTTGATACAATTACACTTCATTTAAGCTTTTTTTTAAATTATTATTTTTTTATTTTCTTGTTTTCGTTTAGCTTCCCAGCCACCAAGATTTGCTTATGACGTTGGCTCTGTTACATTGACACAGTCACATCTGGAAGGAAAACCTGTCTATAAAGCTGAAGCCAATGACCCTGACGAAGGCAAGTCACTAACATTAGGAACTGACAAGAAACGTATGAGTGTAAAACGTTGTTATTGCTGTGATGTGGGGAGCTCAAGTCAGTGGCCTAGAACAACTATCATAATCAACTGGTTAGCGCGACTGCAACCTAAAGGAATTTTGAAGTCGATTAAATTGGAACCTCGTTTTGGAAGTTCATGTACAAAAAAAAATGCATAAAAGTTGAAATAATTTTAAAATGTATAAATAGTAATGGTAGAATGACAATGTACTCAGAACGTCATGGTAGAATGACAATGTACTCAGAACGTCATGGTAGAATGATAATGTACTCAGAACGTCATGGTAGAATGATAATGTACTCAGAACGTAGCACTTTTCCCTCTCTTGTCAAGTGTAAACAACAAAAAAGATGTTGTCTAGAATGTGTCCACTTCTCTAGTTGTAATGTTTCAAATCTTCCTCCTCAGAATTTTGTCGGGATCCATCAGGATGCTCTTGTTCCAACGTCACTTACTTTTTGGTAAGCCAAGATGAAGCATCTACCTTCATCATAGACAAGTATACTGGAGAAATTCGGGTCTCTGGAGAAAGCTACTCATTGTTTCCAACGTAAGCTGACTATAAAGATGTATCCGATAAGAGAGACAAAACATTTATAAAAACATTCAAAAGCATTCTTAAGTTGTATGTGTAGAATAGTTCAAAAGAATCTGATACATACTTGAATGTTTTTTTTTTTACAAACATTTCATAAAACGTGTTGCTAAGAAATTCATTCGGATCGTCATTAACGTTCTTGTCTTCGAGTCTAGGAAATAGTGCAGAATCTCATAGGACTGCAAGTCTTCTGCTATAAATAGTGCAGTATCTGATAGGACTGCAGGTCTTCTGCTATAAATAGTGCAGTATCTGATAGGACTGCAGGTCTTCTGCTATAAATAGTGCAGTATCTGATAGAACTGCAAGTCTTCTGCTATAAATAGTGCAGTATCTGATAGGACTGCAGGTCTTCTGCTATAAATAGTGCAGTATCTGATAGGACTGCAGGTCTTCTGCTATAAATAGTGCAGTATCTGATAGGACTGCAGGTCTTCTGCTATAAATAGTGCAGTATCTGATAGGACTGCAGGTCTTCTGCTATAAATAGTGCAGTATCTGATAGGACTGCAGGTCTTCTGCTATAAATAGTGCAGTATCTGATAGAACTGCAAGTCTTCTGCTATAAATAGTGCAGTATCTGATAGGACTGCAGGTCTTCTGCTATAAATAGTGCAGTATCTGATAGGACTGCAGGTCTTCTGCTATAAATAGTGCAGTATCTGATAGGACTGCAGGTCTTCTGCTATAAATAGTGCAGTATCTGATAGGACTGCAGGTCTTCTGCTATAAATAGTGCAGTATCTGATAGGACTGCAGGTCTTCTGCTATAAATAGTGCATTATCTGATAGGACTGCAGGTCTTCTGCTATAAATAGTGCAGTATCTGATAGGACTGCAGGTCTTCTGCTATAAATAGTGCAGTATCTGATAGGACTGCAGGTCTTCTGCTATAAATAGTGCAGTATCTGATAGGACTGCAGGTCTTCTGCTATAAATAGTGCAGTATCTGATAGGACTGCAAGTCTTCTGCTATAAATAGTGCAGTATCTGATAGGACTGCAGGTCTTCTGCTATAAATAGTGCAGTATCTGATAGGACTGCAGGTCTTCTGCTACAAATAGTGGAGTATCTGATAGGACTGCAGGTCTTCTGCTACAAATAGTGCAGTATCTGATAGGACTGCATGTCTTCTGCTATAAATAGTGGAGTATCTCATACACTAGCGGATCCAGAACTTTGGAGTGGGGGGGGGCGATTTTTTCCAAACCCTAACCCTATGCATAAACGTGCGTACAGCATATATATAAATAAAATAGTCATGTTGAGGCCTTTCTCTTGCAAGCTTGGGGGCCTGGGGGAGCGCTGTAAGATTTCCCCAGTGGGGTTCTTCACTGACGAAACGCACTCTCCTGACATTTACAGCTCATTATTTATCAGTGGGGTTCGGTTTCGCCCCGACGCAAAAAGCATTTTCTTGCATTCTTAACTGCATAAACACATTCTTCTGACATCTACAGCTCATTTTTTATAAGTGGGGTTCGGGGCTAAGCCCCGACGCCAAAAGCGTTTTCTTGCATTCTTCACTGCAGAAACGCACTCTCCTGACATTTATAGCTCATTATACATCAGTGGGGTTCGGGTCTAAGCCCAATCACGAAAAGCGTTTTCTTGCATTCTTCACTGAAGAAACGCATTCTCCTGACCTAAAGCTCATTATTCATACTATTATAAAGGACCTTTTGAATAATGTTGAAAAATATTCTAATATAAATTTTTACGCCCTTTTACATTGCAAATAAAACCGATTTGTTCCTTGAAAAGATAAGATACCCCACATCTTTAGATTAAGGCTTTGAGGATCGCCGCCGAAAAAAATTATTCGATAAATAATATTCAATAAAATACAAGCATAAATTGTGAGTTATAGTCCAAAACTTATTTAACTAGAAAAATATCAGATTGAGTAAAGGTTGGGAAAAGGAGACTAGAAAAAAAATTATTTGGGTTTAGAACTCATCTCAATCGTGACTCTTATACTGAAAAATTTCGTTTGAATTACAACTTTTCCAAAGCAAAGTCTTTCTTAAAATAATTAAGATAAATTCATGTGAAATTACATAAACTCTGTCTGGAAAGGGGAGGGGGATATAGTGAAAATGATTAATCCTCACTCCTTTTTATAATTTCTGCTAATGATTGCATTTGGCATTAAAGAATAGGGTTGGGGCGACTCGATGTAAGAATTTAATTTTATAGCATGTATAAATTATATTAGTGACAGATTTTTTTTTTAATTTTGTAATTTATTAACTATAATACAAAAAGAAAACGTATTGCTTTGTCCGATGAGGGAAAGGAGATGGCATGTATCGTTCTCCCACCTTGTCCAACCTTTTTTCATTTTATATTTACTAATGATAAAATTTGAGATTAGAGTGTGGTGCGACATAATATAGAATGGGTTCACGTAGTTTATATTATATACATATTCAACTAAATTTGTTCACATACAATGATTTCTCCATAAAAATAGCATCGCCCCCCCACTCAGAGGGCTAGAGGGGGAGGGCAGTAGATGCAATCGCCCCCCCCCCCCCACCGAATCGGCAAAAATACCTGAAGGAGAGCGACATAATATAAAATTTATATATTAATTCAACTAATTTTGTTCACAAACTATGATTTCTCCGAAAAGTAGGACCGCCCCCCCCCCCCACTCAAAGGTTTAAGGTGGGAAGGGCAGTAGAGGTATTAGATCCCCACCCTATCGGCCAAAAGGGGAACGACATAATCTAAAGATCGGTTAAAATACCAATAACAAGTTTTAATCATATAGATATTCAATTGATTCTGTTAGCAAGCTGTGATTTCTACATCTAAATTGGACCGCCCCCCCACTCGAAAGTTTATGGGGGGGGGGCGGAATTGATGCCATCGCCCCCTCCCGACCCCACCATGTCAACCAACATACTTGAGGGGGGGCGAAATAATCTTAAAATAGGTTTAAATATAAATAATTAGTATATATTATTAAAATAAGTAATAAATTCGTATACAAAATGTGTGAATTGTATACTAAAATTCGTAGGCCGAGTGGGGGGGGGGGCGATCGCCCCTACCGCCCCCCCCTGGATCCGCCAGTGATCTCATAGGACTGCAGGTCTTCTTTTCTATTCCAGAGCAAAATGACGTCATGAAAGTCTTTAAGATGTCCTCGTTAAAAAAAAAAGATTTGCTTTGGCATACAATTCTCTTATCTGGCATATGATTCTATTATCTGGCATATGATTCTCTTATCTGGCATAACTGTTCAACCCAGCACAGCTATCCAGCAAGACATGGTCAATCTGCTCAACACAGCACAGCTATCCAACTAGAAATAGTCAATCTTTACACTGGCCTTTAATAAAACATCCTTATTTGTAGTGTGGTCTTGCCTGATTTTCAATTAATTTATTTTTAGCAATGGTAAAATTTTCCACATACACATTTAAAAACTTGGCCGCTTCCTTAGATTTGACTAGATAAGAAGACTTAGAGTTTTACTTTATGGTCAGGAATATTTTCAAACTTAAAAAAAACAAGGTTACAAAAAAAGTTTGTGTGGAAACACAAACTCAAAATCGCCCCCGAAGTGGTCCACCCAGGCAGGTAAAAAGGCAGGTATCAATATTTTCAGAAGGAAAATCAGAACGAAATTCTATCAAAGACAAATGACAGAGAAGAATGAAGAAAGAAGGTTGACAGATCTTATGTGGTGCCCCAGCGGTCCAGCAGACCAAAGGATAGGTGAAAATGAATGTGAAGTTAAATGTGAACCTTGCCTAACTAATGTCTTATAATGAATATCTTATTGATCTAATTGTTTTGTAAAGGGTCAATCTCTTATTCAAATCCTAAAAAAAAAAAAAAAAAAACAACATTTTCGTAAAAAAAATAATTTTAAAAAATTCGTTCAGTTCAGTATTCTATGCATATATTGTGTATGTGTAGCTCACGCGATAAAATGAAAAATTACTTATTAATTGTTGTTTTAAATTATGTCTAACTTATATGCATACTAGATAGATTTTTTCTCTTTAAAAAAAAGTAAACATTATTTTTGGGTAAACGTAGTAGTTAGTAGGACAGAACTTACATAACGTAGCAATACTAATGTAAAAAAAAAATATTTTTTTGACAAAAAATGTAAAACCATTTGCATAAATGTGTTAAAAATATGGCAATAGCCATCTCCTCTACTAAAGAGTCTCCCGTGTTTGTTACTATTAATAGTGAATAGTTGTAAAAGTGGTGTATTTTTATGAAAAAAACTGCTTGAGTAATTGATTTTAAAAATTCGATTTTTCGCTTTTAGAAAAGAAAAAAGTAGCCGTTGCATCAGAACTTTGAATGGACTAAAATATTTTGATGTCGGATTTTCACTATCTTTTCTAGTTTACGAGATTTAAACGGGACGGACGGACAGACAGACAGACAGACATTTCACACAAAACTAATAGCGTCTTTTCCCCTTTCGGGGGCCGCTAAAATTATCTTGGAATAATTTAGTTCAGAGTTTCTAGCACAATTCTAGATTGTCTTTTGCCCAATTCATAACAAGAGGTTTTGCGGATTACTTATCTAACCCAGGGATAATACACCTATTTCATTTCTAGGCTTGTAAATCAATAGTCTTTTTCATTTAACGCTTGGTTAAGAAAGTCGTTTTGTGTGTGTGTGTGGGTGGTTACACATTACTCATGAATAAAATTCAATGAGAGGCATAGTACGCGATAGTGACATGTTGTTATCCCTTTTTTTTTTTTTTGGTATCATTTTCATTTTCTTTTTAAGATCATTCAATGAACCTGCCATGTACATCTGTATATGGGAAATACATTTTTTATTCTATATAAAAAATCTCCTGGTATGTTTGCGTGAAAACATTGACTTATTTTAAACATATAATTTTCTAAATATCAAATTCTTATTAATGCTTCTTAAGTTATAACAAACAAGGTACCACTTTTTTTTTTACTAACGTTTGCATTGAACTGTTGTTCAATAAGAGTAACCTAAACACCTAGATCTACGTGTAACACGTATGAACTAATAAGAATAAACTAAACACCCAGATCAACGTGTAACAGGTATGAACTAATAAGAATAAACTAAACACCCAGATCTACGTGTAACAGGTATGAACTTAAAATTGGTGCAAGCGACGATGGCGTGACCTATGACACCATGACACTAACTGTTACCACTGGCACTTCCTGGGATAACACAGCTGTCAACAACTACAAGATGGACATAAAGAACGGCTATGCTAGTGACGAGTCTGAGAGATATTTGAACATGGTGCCAGAAGTAGGCGAAGAACCTCATCACAGACAGAAGAGGGTAAGTGAATGTGTTCTCCTGAGATAGACTTAGTAAATTTCATCTCAGTTAAAGGTCAATGGAAAAGTGCAATCTAGACTTGACAGAAGATGAATCTAATGCGTTCATCTTTACACACTTTCGGCGTAAAGCTTACAATTCCGAGGCCTAGTGTTTCAGGACTCTAACAAAATGTTACTCTGTTCATAGGCTGGAAGTAACTTAAGCTAGTCTAGACTTCAAATATTTACAAATTCAAAATGATAAAAAAAATTAAAATCCAGCAACAGCATAATTTCGCATGAGTTATTGCATTGATGAAGCTCTTAAAATTTAGAATAAGCCAAAGTATTTTTGGAATAATTGTCTCCTACGTTGAGTTCTACAGCTACAGCCTCCACGGAACTGTGCCAATGAATACTGGGTAGAGCTCAGTGAAAGTATTCAGCTTGCATCCCAAACAGGAAACATCAGAGGACTGATTGATGGAATCAAAAATGCTTTCGGACCCTCCCAAAACAAGTCAGCACGTCTTAAATCAACCGCTGGGGAAATAATCACAGACAAGAGTTAACAGATGCACAGATTACTTAGAACTCTATGCAGCAACAAGCTCAGTCTCTGCCTCAGCTCTAAACACTATCAATGAATTACCCACAATCAATGAGCTAGATGAAGTACTGACCTTAGTAGAGCTCAACAAAGCCAAAGACAACATAGCTGCCGGCCATAGCCCCTGGATGCGATCTTCTGAAACTACATTAAGTAAACCTCTACATCAGCTGCTCTACAAATGTTGGTAATTGCTACTTCTGTGGAGGTGCTATCCACTCTCGTAACAAATGTCCTGCTAAAGAGGCAATCTGTAATTAACTCTGATTCAGCAGCGTATACAATAACAGCCACATCTTCGTTTTCTCTATCTTGTGCTGTAATGAAAATACAAGTTAACAACATTGCACTTGATGCCCTCATAGATACAGGTAGTTCGGACAGTTACATTTCTGCTTCGGCTGTCGGAAAGTATAGATTAATTACTTTTCACTCATCAAAACTTATATCTATAGCCAACACGAACCTAACTGGTTATACTCGCGGCCATGTTAAAGAGTGTCGACCTATCGCTACAAAATCCAGACGTTATTCTGCAAATGACACTCAATTCATCAATTCAGAGGTTTTACAGACTCTTGAAAGATGGCGTCATTGAGCCTGCGTCATCTCCATGGCGGACTCAAGTCTTAATAACAACTAACGAACGACACAAACGAAGAATGATAGTGGACTATAGCCAAACTGTTAATCGGTTCACACTTCGGGATGCTTATCCCTTACGCCCTTATAATGCCTTTGAAGCTGGAGGAAAATTATACCAATTCTGCAGGATACCCTTTGGAGTAACCAACGGAGTAGCCTGTTTTCAACGGACAATCGACAAGATCATAGAACAAGAGTCACTGGAGGGTGCATATGCTTATATTGACAACATCACCATATGTGGTAAGGACAGAGAAGAGCATAAAAAAATCTGCTTAAATTTCGTAGGGCTATAAGAAAATATGGACTAACTCTTAATGAGGAAAAGTGTGCATACGCTTCTTCAAGAATAAGATTACTAGGGTATGAAGTCTCCTATAATGACATGAAGCCAGACCTTAACAGACAACGTCCCTTGCGTCAACTTCCGCCACCCAAGAACCTAAACGCACAAAGGCGAGCTGTAGGTCTATTCTCCTACTATGCCAACTGGATAGAACATTTCTCATATAAGATCCATCCTTTGATACACAACAGAACTTTCCCACTTCCAGAGAGAGTCAAAGATAAATTTCAGAATGGCGGTTGTCACTAACGAAGACCACAAAACGCCTCTGGAAGTTGAAATAGATGCATCGGATATCGCTATATCCGCTACCTTATTTCATAACAAAAGACCAGTTGCTTTCTTCTCCAGAACACTATCTCTTAGCGAGAGACGTCAATCCTCCGTAGAGATAGAAGCAATGGCTATCGTTGAATCAATCAAGAAATGGAGACATTTTCTATTAGGGTCGCATTTCAAACTAACCACGGATCAAAGGTCCTTATTCTTCACGCTTAAGCCTCGTCATCACGGTAAGAATAAAAACGACAAAATTCAAAGGTGAAGAATTAAACTATCTATGTACAGTTTCGATGTGTGTTACCGGCCGGGGGCTGACAACATGGCCGCCGATGCTCTTTCTCGTGGATTCTGTGCAAGAGATTTAGTGTCGACTTTAAGGGACCACTCCCTTCTACCACTAAAAATAAATATTTATTGACAATTATTGATGAGTACTCAAGGTTTCCGTTTGCATATGTCCTGACACGTCTATTCCAACAGTAATTAGATGCTTGACAAACTTATTCAGCATTTTCGGGACGCCCTCCTATTTGCATTCAGACCGGGGATCAGTCTTCATGTCTGAAGAGCTACGATCTTTCCTCAGAGGCATAGTAACAAGCAGAGCCACCACATATAGGCCTAGTGCAAAAGGGAACGGGCAAATAGAAAAACTGAACTCGACTCTCTGAAAGACGATTCTTCTTGTTGTCAGGTCAAGATGGCTACATAATACACAATGGGACGTTCTCCATTCAATTAGATCTCTACAAAAGAAGGTCCGCCTGTGGTGTCTCTCTGCCGACCTGGCTATCTGTTCCAGGACCTGTCCTGATTAGAAGACATGCGAAGCAAAGCAAATATGAACCGCTGGTAGATGACGTGGAGCTTATTGAAGCAAATCAAAACTATGCCCACATACGTCTTCCAAATGGGCGGGAAGAAACTGTCTCACTACACCATTTAGCTTCTAGAGGCGACTCATCTTCCGAGTCTGTATTACATGATTTCGCTCCGAGAGGCGTTGAGACATCTTTTGAGGTCTCTCAACATCAATTGGCTCCTGGTAACACTTCGCCGGGTGTCTCCCAACATCAATTGGCTCCTGGTAACACTTTGCCGGGTGTCTCCCAACATCAATTGGCTCCTGGTAACACTTCGCCGGGTGTCTCCCAACATCAATTGGCTCCTGGTAACACTTCGCCGGGTGTCTCCCAACATCAATTGGCTCCTGGTAACACTTCGCCGGGTGTCTCCCAACATCAATTGGCTCCTGGTAACACTTCGCCGGGTGTCTCCCAACATCAATTGGCTCCTGGTAACACTTTGCCGGGTGTCTCCCAACATCAATTGGCTCCTGGTAACACTTCGCCGGGTGTCTCCCAACATCAATTGGCTCCTGGTAACACTTTGCCGGGTGTCTCCCAACATCAATTGGCTCCTGGTAACACTTCGCCGGGTGTCTCCCAACATCAATTGGCTCCTGGTAACACTTCGCCGGGTGTCTCCCAACATCAATTGGCTCCTGGTAACACTTCGCCGGGTGTCTCCCAACATCAATTGGCTCCTGGTAACACTTCGCCGGGTGTCTCCCAACATCAATTGGCTCCTGGTAACACTTTGCCGGGTGTCTCCCAACATCAATTGGCTCCTGGTAACACTTCGCCGGGTGTCTCCCAACATCAATTGGCTCCTGGTAACACTTCGCCGGGTGTCTCCCAACATCAATTGGCTCCTGGTAACACTTTGCCGGGTGTCTCCCAACATCAATTGGCTCCTGTAATAACACTGGGACTTCGCCGGATGTCTCCCAACACTCAGTGGCTTCTAGGGGTGACAGAGACATCTGCATAGAACATGGTTCCACCTGCTTTAAGAGCAAAGGAAAACACCATTGAAAATGGACGAAAATCACTTGCCAGAGATACGCCCTTACAGCACTCGTATAATCTCAGAAGTAGAGCGAAACAAAACTAAACGGGGGAGGGGGGAGGGTGAATGTTGTGTATTTATGTTTCTTGTTTTGTGTTTTAAACTGATCTGTTCTTGTGTGTCAGAATGTCTTGGTGTCCAGGTCAGCTTGTGTGTGTGTGTGTGTGTACTGTGCTATTGTGGACTGTTTTGTAATTTTTTTCCCAATAAAGCCTAGGATCAAGACATGTCTTCCTGTAGTGTTTAGGTGCTGTGCCATAGCACCTGCGGGATGCTAAGATTGTTACCCTGTACAAGTACAAAGGTGACAGAAACGGCTGCAACAATTACAGGGGAATTTCTCTCCTAAGTAATGTAGGCAAAATCTTTGCCAGAGTGATACTTCCCAGGCTACAAAAAACTCACAGATCGGGTCTATTCAAAATCAAAGTGTGGCTTTCACTCAAGAAAATCCACAATCGACATGATATTCTGTCTCCGTCAGCTGCAGAAATGTGGAAAGAAGAAAGGATTCCTTCGTACATTGCGTTCAATTATCTAACTAAGGCCTTCGATCTAGTCAGAAGAGATGGCCTCTTTAAAATTTTGCAGATAATAGACTATCTAAATGAGCAAATAAATGTCATTGTCTCCTTCCATCAAAATATGATGGGTACTGTTCAGTTCAATAGAACATGCTCGGATAGTTTCAGCCTAAGCAGCAGTGAAGGATGTGTTCTAGCACCAACCCTGTACAGAATACTCTTTTCACTTCTAATCCACCACAAATTTTACCATTCCACTGAAAGCATCTATTTCGATTCCAAATTTGATGTCAAACTTTTGAATATTGCCAGACTGTAAACCAAAACGAAAATCAAAATCACCCTCTTAAGAGACATGCTGTTTGCGGATGATGCAGCATTAGTGACTCATACACACAACAGGAGCTTCAGTCACTAATGTACCGCTTCTCTCAGGTGCGTAAAGAGTATGGGCTAACCATTAGCACGAAGAAAACAAACGTTATAGGGCTACCTGCTACAACACTTTCCTTTCACGAAAACAAGATGGATGCTGTAAATGAATTCTGTGACTATGGATCCACAATTCAAGATTCTCTAGAAGAGGAGATAGGAAAAGAAAACATGGAAGGCTACATCGACCTTTGCTTGACTCAGACTAAGAGTTTGGGAAAATCGGAAGCTCACTACAGTGACCCAAATGGAGTCTACGAGGCACGCGTTTTTAGCACGCTTCTGTAAGGCAATTAGTCTTGGAATACCTATGCAACGCAAGAGAGAAAACTAGAGTCATTCCACTTGCGCTACCAACTTGCGATCCTCAGATATTGACGCCTGTGCTGACTCGGTCATGTTCGCCTGATGGAGGACAATCTAATCCCAAAAGTCATCCTTTAAGTGAAACTCTCGACTGGCTTAAGAAAAGTTGGTCGTCACCACCTCCGTTATGTGGATGTAATCAGACGGGACATAGCCCTAGACCGAACTATGTAGTTGACCAAGCATGCTTTGAACATTGAAAAAAAAACATGGCTCTCAGCTCTAGAAGAATAGCGTTCCAAACGAAAAAAGCCACATTATCTTGCTATAGTTGTGTCAGGACTGTCTCTCCAAAATAAGGCTCTACAGTCACATGAAAAAGTGTTATACGAGATGAACCCTAGTCGTTACGACTATTATTTATGTACAAACTCCCCTGACTGAAAAGGTAGTAATTATATTATTGTTTATATTATCTACAGGCCATAACTTTACCGACCAATTTGACCTTTAACCTTGAAAAGTATGGTACTAATCAAAACCTGGCAGTGATCAAAGTTGGTCACCGTATACAGTTTAAACTGGACATTCTGTTTCCTGCTGGTAGTACGGACATTCAGGTCAGTAGTGATAGGTCAGTTTTTAGAATGTAGTCTATATTTGAATTTCAGTACTTCAAAACGCTTTCAGTTTACATACAATGAATTGAGATCACAGATTAAGGTATCCATTGTCTATTTGTTGGCCAGTTATTAGCGCTTAAGACATTGAAAAGAATAACGCCTACATTATGTGGTGGGGTGGGAGGCTAGTCTTCTATGTGTTTTATTTTTAAATAGAGAATCCGGAAAAATGAGAAGTTGAAAAAAACTAACATTCTGACTTGGTAGAAATATTCTTCTGTACATCGGAATGTGTCTGTCACGTACACTGTATCGATATTTAGCCAAGGTCTGCCGGCAAGGTCAACTACCTCGGGAAAAACCAGCCTTGTATTAGTTTCATTTTCGAAATGAATTTCATTGGTTTCAAAATATTAATTATTATGTAGTTGCTGCATTTATTGGTCAGATCTCAACGAAGCGGCAATGAGATATGAGTCACATGGCAATTCGCCCAAAGCTTTGTATTTTCTTTATATTTTCTAGTCAGTCTTGTACGGAAGGTGTTAGTGTAAAGATGTACTAAAGTCGGTTGTAAATATTTGTAGGGATAAGATCTAACTTGTATGTAGTTAAGAATATATATTTTATTCATATCAAGACTCAGATATATTATTGAATAGATCAGTTATTCAAGTACATTTTAACCATTGTAACTATTTGTGTATAGTGTTTTCAAGTTATTAATTAAAGCAATTGTTTTTGAACGAAGAGAAGTTTCTTCATTGAATTTAGATCGTACTTAGATCATATTTGTCAAGTTGTAACTCCTAGACCTAGATGATCCTCTTATCAATTGGCAACATTCTGTATGATCTTATCATCAACATAGATCTGTCTACTTCTATACGATCATCTTATCGAAAGATCATTTCAAGATCCTCGGCAATCACGATCTTTGATGGTGCAATATAGTTCAAGTCTGATCGTGACAGTAACACCATCTTAGAGTGTGACATCAACACCATTTAAGATCATGTCAGTGTCATACTTTGTCACTGATATACCTCCTTAAAAATCATTATTTAGCTTTAATAAATTGACATTAAATTACTTAAAGATATTTATTCAATTATGTATACAGTTTATTGTAAGTCAGAGTAAAGAATGCTATGTTAGTTTATTTGAATGTGGATGATCTAGTTTCCATTTTGGCCATTCAGTTGTAGTGGATGATCTAGTTTCCATTTTGGCCATTCAGTTGTAGTGGATGATCTAGTTTCCATTTTGGCCATTCAGTTGTAGTGGATGATCTAGTTTCCATTTTGGCCATTCAGTTGTAGTGGATGATCTAGTTTCCATTTTGGCCATTCAGTTGTAGTGGATGATCTAGTTTCCATTTTGGCCATTCAGTTGTAGTGGATGATCTAGTTTCCATTTTGGCCATTCAGTTGTAGTGGATGATCTAGTTTCCATTTTGGCCATTCAGTTGTATTTGATGATCTAGTTTCCATTTTGGCCATTCAGTTGTAGTGGATGATCTAGTTTCCATTTTGGCCATTCAGTTGTATTTGATGATCTAGTTTCATAGTAGATGATTTTGATGCAATCTTTAAGCTATCCAAATGAAATATTCTTGTCATTAAATGTAATCTAGGCTTGTTAACAAATGTTCTTGTCATTAAATGTAATCTAGGCTTGTTAACAAATATTCTTGTCATTAAATGTAATCTAGGCTTGTTAACAAATGTTCTTGTCATTAAATGTAATCTAGGCTTGTTAACAAATGTTCTTGTCATTAAATGTAATCTAGGCTTGTTAACAAATGTTCTTGTCATTAAATGTAATCTAGGCTTGTTAACAAATATTCTTGTCATTAAATGTAATCTAGGCTTGTTAACAAATGTTCTTGTCATTAAATGTAATCTAGGCTTGTTAACAAATGTTCTTGTCATTAAATGTAATCTAGGCTTGTTAACAAATGTTCTTGTCATTAAATGTAATCTAGGCTTGTTAACAAATATTCTTGTCATTAAATGTAATCTAGGCTTGTTAACAAATATTCTTGTCATTAAATGTAATCTAGGCTTGTTAACAAATATTCTTGTCATTAAATGTAATCTAGGCTTGTTAACAAATATTCTTGTCATTAAATGTAATCTAGGCTTGTTAACAAATATTCTTGTCATTAAATGTAATCTAGGCTTGTTAACAAATATTCTTGTCATTAAATGTAATCTAGGCTTGTTAACAAATATTCTTGTCATTAAATGTAATCTAGGCTTGTTAACAAATATTCTTGTCATTAAATGTAATCTAGGCTTGTTAACAAATATTCTTGTCATTAAATGTAATCTAGGCTTGTTAACAAATATTCTTGTCATTAAATGTAATCTAGGCTTGTTAACAAATATTCTTGTCATTAAATGTAATCTAGGCTTGTTAACAAATATTCTTGTCATTAAATGTAATCTAGGCTTGTTAACAAATATTCTTGTCATTAAATGTAATCTAGGCTTGTTAACAAATATTCTTGTCATTAAATGTAATCTAGGCTTGTTAACAAATATTCTTGTCATTAAATGTAATCTAGGCTTGTTAACAAATATTCTTGTCATTAAATGTAATCTAGGCTTGTTAACAAATATTCTTGTCATTAAATGTAATCTAGGCTTGTTAACAAATATTCTTGTCATTAAATGTAATCTAGGCTTGTTAACAAATGTTCTTGTCATTAAATGTAATCTAGGCTTGTTAACAAATGTTCTTGTCATTAAATGTAATCTAGGCTTGTTAACAAATGTTCTTGTCATTAAATGTAATCTAGGCTTGTTAACAAATATTCTTTTCTTTCTGCTTCCCAGGTAGAAATCTTTACACCAGACTCAGACACAATTGTCATGATGTTGTGTAATGTTGTAGTTACAGTTGGTAAAAACCTGGACTATAATGGATCAGCTGTTCCTGTGTTAGAGTCTCTCAACAACTCAACTTTTGTAAGCAATTTTGGGGGATTAGTAGAAGTGGGTAGCAAACCAAGTAGAAGTATTTATCAAATCAAATAGAAGTATTTAGCAAATAAAGTAGAAGTGTTTATCAAATCAAGTACAAGTATTTATCAAATCAAGTAGAAGTATTTAGCAAATCAAGTAGAAGTATTTAGCAAATCAAGTTATCAAATCAAGAAGAAGTATTTATCAAATCAAGTAGAAGTATTTATCAAATCAAGTACAAGTATTTAGCAAATCAAGTTAAAGTATTTATCAAATCAAGTAGAAGTATTTATCAAATCAAGTAGAAGTATTTATCAAATCAAGTAGAAGTATTTATCAAATCAAGTAGAAGTATTTAGCAAATCAAGTAGAAGTATTTATCAAATCAAGTACAAGTATTTAGCAAATCAAGTAGAAGTATTTATCAAATCAAGTACAAGTATTTAGCAAATCAAGTACAAGTATTTAGCAAATCAAGTAGAAGTATTTATCAAATCAAGTAGAAGTATTTATCAAATCAAGTAGAAGTATTTAGCAAATCAAGTAGAAGTATTTATCAAATCAAGTAGAAGTATTTATCAAATCAAGTAGAAGTATTTAGCAAATCAAGTAGAAGTATTTAGCAAATCAAGTAGAAGTATTTATCAAATCAAGTACAAGTATTTATCAAATCAAGAAGAAGTATTTATCAAATCATGTAGAAGTATTTATCAAATCAAGTACAAGTATTTATCAAATCAAGTAGAAGTATTTAGCAAATCAAGTGAAAGTATTTAGCAAATCAAGTAGAAGTATTTAGCAAATCAAGTACAAGTATTTAGCAAATCAAGTAGAAGTATTTATCAAATCAAGTAGAAGTATTTATCAAATCAAGTAGAAGTATTTAGCAAATCAAGTAGAAGTATTTATCAAATCAAGTACAAGTATTTAGCAAATCAAGTAGAAGTATTTAGCAAATCAAGTAGAAGTATTTAGCAAATCAAGTAGAATTATTTAGCAAATCAAGTAGAAGTGTTTATCAAATCAAGTAGAATTATTTCGCAAATCAAGTAGAAGTGTTTATCAAATCAAGTACAAGTATTTATCAAATCAAGTAGAAGTATTTATCAAATCAAGTACAAGTATTTAGCAAATCAAGTTAAAGTATTTAGCAAATCAAGTAGAAGTATTTATCAAATCAAGTAGAAGTATTTATCAAATCAAGTAGAAGTATTTAGCAAATCAAGTAGAAGTATTTATCAAATCAAGTAGAAGTATTTAGCAAATCAAGTAGAAGTATTTAGCAAATCAAGTAGAATTATTTAGCAAATCAAGTAGAAGTATTTAGCAAATCAAGTACAAGTATTTAGCAAATCAAGTAGAAGTATTTATCAAATCAAGTAGAAGTATTTATCAAATGAAGTAGAAGTATTTAGCAAATCAAGTACAAGTATTATCAAATCAAGTAGAAGTATTTAGCAAATCAAGTAGAAGTATTTAGCAAATCAAGTAGAAGTATTTAGCAAATCAAGTAGAAGTATTTATCAAATCAAGTAGAAGTATTTAGCAAATCAAGTAGAAGTATTTAGCAAATCAAGTACAAGTATTTAGCAAATCAAGTAGAACTATTTATCAAATCAAGTACAAGTATTTAGCAAATCAAGTAGAAGTATTTATCAAATCAAGTAGAAGTATTTAGCAAATCAAGTAGAAGTATTTAGCAAATCAAGTACAGGAATTTAGCAAATCAAGTAGAAGTATTTAGCAAATCAAGTACAAGTACTTAGCAAATTAAGTACAAGTATTTAGCAAATCAAGTAGAAGTATTTAGCAAATCAAGTACAAGTATTTAGCAAATCAAGTAGAAGTATTTAGCAAATCAAGTAGAAGTATTTAGCAAATCAAGTACAAGTATTTAGTAAATTAAGTACTAGTATTTAGCAAATCAAGTAGAAGTATTTAGCAAATCAAGTACAAGTATTTAGCAAATCAAGTAGAAGTATTTAGCAAATCAAGTAGAAGTATTTAGCAAATCAAGTACAAGTATTTAGCAAATCAAGTAGAAGTATTTAGCAAATCAAGTAGAAGTATTTATCAAATCAAGTAAAAGTATTTAGCAAATCAAGTAGAAGTATTTAGCAAATCAAGTACAAGTATTTAGCAAATTAAGTACAAGTATTTAGCAAATCAAGTAGAAGTATTTAGCAAATCAAGTAGAAGTATTTAGCAAATCAAGTAGAAGTATTTAGCAAATCAAGTAGAAGTATTTAGCAAATCAAGTACAAGTATTTAGCAAATCAAGTAGAAGTATTTATCAAATCAAGTACAAGTGTTTATCAAATCAAGTAGAAGTATTTAGCAAATCAAGTAGAAGTATTTAGCAAATCAAGTACAGGAATTTAGCAAATTAAGTAGAAATATTTAGCAAATCAAGTACAAGTATTTAGCAAATGAATAATAATAATAATAATAATAATCTTTATTATACGTAAGGAAATTTGTCTTACAATTTGTGCATTACACCAAACAAAAAACATTATAACTATAAGAAATCAAAGTGTACATTCACACCAGACTCACTCATAATTTACATGTGACAAAGTTTATACCAGATTGTTCTTATTTAATGATTTGATTGCCATTGGAACAAAAGAGTGTTTGTGTCTGTTTGTCTTTGCTATCGGTGTCTTGTATCTCTTTTGTGATGGTAAAATCACAAAATCCTGACACAAAGGGTGATTCTTTATTTCGAGGATCTTTTTTATAGATGTTTGTCTCAAACAACTGCCCAAATGGGGTTTGTTTTTTGCCAATGATTTTGCCAGCAGCATTGAGGATTCTATTAAGTTTATTCCTATTTTTAATGCTCAGATTGCCATACCAGGCAGTGATATTGAAACTGAAAATATTGCAGATGTGAGCGTGATAAAACATAGCCAAGGCCTTTTCGCTAACATTAAACGAGGACAGTTTTCTTAGTAGTCGTAATCTTTGCTGCCCTTTTTTGCTGATATAATCAGTATTTGCAGTAAAATTTACTTTATTGTCTAGGATAGTACCAAGGTATTTAAAGGTTTGCACAATTTCAATAGTCTCTCCAGCTACAGAAACAATATCATTTTCCTTCTTGTCCCTGCGAAAATCGATTATCATTTCTTTGTTTTTTTTTTACATTTAATAATAAAAAATTATCTTTACAGTATTCCTCAATGTGTTCTAATTCTTTGAAATACTCATTTACGTCTGAGCTCTCTGAGAGCAGGGCAAGAAGAGCCGCATCATCAGCGAATTTTGTGAAGGAGCAACAAGAACTATCGGATTGAAAATCATTGGTGAACAAAATGAACCACAATGGCGATGTCACAGCCCCCTGGGGCGCCCCTGTGTTAACTATGCGTTCATTAGATATAACATTGTTTACCCTAACCCTCTGAGCTCTCTGGGTCAAAAATTCATTAGCCCATAGTATTATGTATGGACTAATCTGCAACGCTTTCATCTTTTCAATGAGTAAATGAAGTTGTATAGTGTTAAAAGCTGATGAGAAATCATCAAAAGAACAATCTTACATAAGTGTTCGGTAAGTCCAGATGTTTGTAGACACAGTTTAAAATATTTAGGATGGCATCGTCTACACCTTTACCCTTTACCCTAAACATTTAGACACAATGGAAGTAAGTGAACCAGGTCTATAGTGATTCATTTCCTTCGGTTTGGAAACCTTTGGCACAGGTACAATTATAGATGACTTCCACACAGGTGGTATCTCATGGTTTAGTAATGAAGTAGAAAAAATATCTTGGAAAGGTTCAGCTAGTTGTTCAGCACATTCTTTTAAGATTCGCCCTTTTATTCCATCAGGCCCACCAGCTTTCATTGGGTTGACGTTTTTGAAAATGTTACAAACTTGCTCTTTAGTAATCGCTAATTCTAAGCAGTTGTTAACATTGACATCCTCAAGGGCTTTGAGTCTTAGATAATTAAAATCTTTCGCGTCGAAGCGACAATAGAAATCATTTAACTCGTTGGCCAATGTTTTTTCGTCTCTTGTAGCAAGATTATTTTTAATTTTGACTTGTGCTCCTGCCATTTTGTTCATGATGTCCCATGCCTGTCTCATGTCACTTGTATTGATTGAGTCTTCCAGCTTGGTGCGGTAGTTTCTCCTCCCTTCCTCAAGAACGACGTTGAGATTTCGTTGAGCAATTTTCCTTGTCTGTCCATCGCCACTCATAAATGCTCTTTTCTTTTTTTATTATTTCCCGTTTTATTTTTGCAGTGACCCATGGTTTATTGTTGGGGTATATCTTGATGCTCTTAGTGCTGACACACATGTTTTCACAGAATTTGATGTAATTTGTCACTGCGTCGACCCATTCTTCCAGATTTGAAGTGGTCTCTTTGAACAAATTCCAGTCAGTGCAGTCTAGACATCCCTGTAGTTTGAGAATATTGTCTTGAGTCCATTCTTGTACGTTTTTTTGAATGATTTTTCCTTCTTTAAGTTTTGTACGGTAAGTAGGCAGCAGTTGTATTGTTTTGTGGTCCGATGATCCTAGTGGTGGCTTTTCACGAGATGTGAATGCTCCTTTGATGTTACAAGTCCAGAGTTCTGTTTTCTCTTGTCGGACATGAAATGTGTTGATAGAAGGTGGGTAGGTCAACCTTCAAGGTGCATTTATTAAAATCACCCAGTATAACTACTGGTGCGTCCGGTGACCTAGAAGTAGAAGTATTTATCAAATCAAGTACAAGTATTTATCAAATCAAGTAGAAGTATTTAGCAAATCAAGTAGAAGTATTTAGCAAATTAAGTAAAAGTGTTTATCAAATCAAGTAGAAGTATTTAGCAAATCAAGTAGACGTGGGTAGAAAATGATTAAATCATATAAAAATAATGCTGGCGGGCACTAGCGTAAAGCTGAAGGTGGTAATAATATATTTGGTATCATATTAAGTATTATAGTAATGTTCAAATTGATAATATATTTCTGAACCATTGAATGATATTTGTTTCAGAATGACCGAGCGATCATAGCATTAGGTACAGTTCGAAACAATGCCAGTGACCTGTCTGTTAATTCTTCCAGTATTATAACTGTGACCTACGAGGCCGTGATGGTGGAAAATGCAAACACAGTGAACAAGGTAAACGAAGTTTGGATTGATGGAATAGATTCACTGGCTGTCATGGGACGATTTACCCACATGGAATCAAAACCATAAATATCCGGTGGACAGAATACACATTGATAAGCAAACTAATTTTAATAAACACTTTGCACTTTTCAGCACGTTTAGAATCAGATTTCTCTTGCGATTGTACTGAAGCACACAGTTGGCCTTCTTCAGACGTAACGACCAGGGTTCATCTCGTAGAACACTTTTTCATGTGACTGTGCAGTAGTGTGGAGCCCTACTTTGGAGTGACACTCCCGTCCACATGTATCGCAGGTTAAAATGGCTTTCGCCTTGGTGGTGGAGCAGCCAACCATTTTTCGTTTGGCACGCTTTTCTTCCAGAGCTGAGGCCCATGTTTTTTTCGATGTCCATAGCTTTCTTAATCACCGTCTTTTTCCACGTATGCGGTCTTGCTCTATGTCTATGCCCTACACTGCGTCTACTAAGGGCCTTACCCTCCACTAACTCAAAAACTAAAATATGCGTATAATCTATATATAAAATTCTTTTCATGGCTCAAGAGTTTGGACACCAAGAAGTAAAGGAAAGATCACTCTTTTATTTCTTCAAGTCAAACTAGCATTACCCAACGTAACTTAAGGGGCGAAAAAAAAAGATGGGGAGAACAAGTAATATTTACTCGTCACTAAATAGCAGGGCTGGACTTAACCATTGTGACCAAGAAGTCATGGAAAGATCACTCTTTTATTTCTGCAAGTCGAACTAGAATTACCCCACGCTCAGTAGCAAGAATTGCCAAATGTTTCAATCTATCTACGAGAATTGTTAACATCAAGTAATTCTTCATTAGTTTGAGGCGCGAGAAGCTTCTTTCACTAGATTCCACAATTATGGGTATTGCATAATGCCGTTTTTTTTTATTGCGCGTAGAATTGGCGTTTTCCATATTGAATGACACCCCAAAATGACATTTTTTTGTGTATATATTTCAGGAGATTTGTATGAGTATTCAAAAGAGTTTAATAATTTATGGAGGTTTCTAGGTGTTTTTCGTATATGTTGCAATTTCAGGAGATTCCCCTGAGCACCTGGTACATCGGGAGGCCGCGGAAAATCTGTTATTAAGTTATAAAATGGTTTAATTTCATAGTTTACACCTAGGATTAGCGCGGGTCCTATGAAAGTGCAGGGCCCACTGCGGTCGCGTAGGTTGCAGTGGCCTAAGGACGGCCCTGCAAAATAGCGGCGTATGCTACATTGTGGGTCGATTAGTTATAAATATTTTTTTATGAAAGTGAGATTAAATTTATAAGAACTTTATTTCTTTCTTCTAAAATATAGCATGTTTTGATGTCTTCTCCCAAGAGGGCAAGGAGGGGCAATTTCTTGAACAAGGGGCAAACACGTTGTATTTTCATTGTAGTTATCAATCCAAGAAAATGGACATTTTGACCACTGTTGAACAGATTAAACTACTTTAAATGTCGTTTCTTATTCCATTAAGGACCTTTACATTCTTTTTACAATTTTCGTGAGAGGGGTCTGCAACATAGCAACAATAACTTTTGAAGTCTTTGCTAACGTAATTTTTATCAACTTTCTTATGTCAGAATGGACAAAATTCTGACGACTGTTGTACATCGTTATGGTGGCAACTTTTGTTTGACAAAAATAAAACGGTCCGTGGCAAGACGAAGAGCTGGATGAAGGAAGAACTTGCTACTTCTCCAACACTTCAGAAAGAACCTGCTACTTCTCCAACACTTCAGAAAGAACTTGCTACTTCTCCAACACTTCAGAAAGAACTTGCTACTTCTCCAACACTTCAGAAAGAACTTGCTACTTCTCCAACACTTCAGAAAGAACTTGCTACTTCTCCAACACTTCAGAAAGAACTTGCTACTTCTCCAACACTTCAGAAAGAACTTGCTACTTCTCCAACACTTCAGAAAGAACTTGCTACTTCTCCAACACTTCAGAAAGAACTTGCTACTTCTCCAAAACTTCAGAAAGAACCTTCTAGTATAAAAACACAAAATTTATCAGGAAATTCTGTTTCCGAAAAAAAGAAATAAGCTAGATGAATAGCTTCATTGAGCATTTAATATGTAAATTTGGATTTTAAACATGTTGTAAATTTTAACAATTATGTTTTTTTCTTTTTCACTACATTCTAAAAGCTCGTTCCAACCTCACTGTGAGAGCCTACAGCGCTCCCCAAGTTGCCAGCTAGCTAACGGTTCTCATTATGGGGGTTTCACTGTCAATATTTGTAGAAACACTGGCTTAAATAATGTAAACCTATCTTCGAATCTCGGTGAAGCCTAGGATTTTGAATTTCGGATTTTTAGGGCGTCTAATGGGTAGGCCTACCTGACTTTAGTAGGGGAAAGTGAAGAAGGTTGGTAGTTGTGCTGGCCACATGACACCCTGCACGTTAACCGTTGACCACAGAAACAGATGACCATAACATCATCTTCCTCATAGATCGCAAGGTCTGAAAAGGGAACTTTACTTTTTTACTTTATTATCTTAATAATAATTATAAATAAAGAATAGATTTCTGTGATAATTTTTTTTTGTGTAAAAATTCTATATAGATTTTTACAATAAACTAAACAATGTCAAGGACACTAAACTAAATAAGAATGTTGCCAACTCAATAAAATCTACAAACATAAGAGCTCAGAACATAGGATTCTTCACTGCTTAAAAGTGCACATTTATTAAACACACACACACAGCGTCCTTTCTTCTGTACAACAGATACATCACAAAGCTTAGGCCATGTTTGAAATTCTCTACTACACAAACGACATATATATTCAAACGTGAATAATGAGTATGAAACTGCCTACCTGAAATAAGTTTTATATTTACAATAAATGCTCTACGAGATGAGAACTGGTCGTCTTACGGCTGAAGGTGACCAATAATATATTACATACACCAGACTGTGACCAGTAATATATTACATACACCAGACTGTGACCAGTAATATATTACATACACCAGACTGTGACCAGTAATATATTACATACACCAGACTGTGACCAGTAATATATTACATACACCAGACTGTGACCAGACTTATCTCCATAGCAAGAAAATTTATTAACTTTAATAATCACATATTTTCATATTCCAACTGTCCCTACCAATAGTAATATTTATATATCAACACTCTCAGCAGGAACCGTCCCTCAACGCAGTCCCTCAACGCATTCAGCTTGCTCTGCACTCCTTTTGTAGCATTATTTCATTTGAGCAAGGTAGAAAGTGTTTCAGTTGTAACCAATCTGCTGTCCTTATGAACAGTTTCTATTAAATATCTTTTATCAATTATGGTACACATTTCAATGTGTGATACATCTCTTTCTTTGCTGCCTTTAAGGAAAGTCCAATCCTTCACATTGTTTTGATTCCTCTTACTGTTATTGCCCACGTGACTGAGTTTAAGCAAGTCTACTGAATCTTTTTTTTTTAAAGCATTGACTTTACTCTGAACATATCTAATAACTTGATGACGTTTCTGACTTTTTCAATTTTTAAGACCAGGCTCGTTCGTATACGTACATGTGTCAACAACAATAGACAACCTAATGATCATCAAGTTTGAAAAATTTCTGAACAATGTTAATCTTAATTGTTGTGAAAACATGGAACTTTAACTGTAATCTTCTACTGAAAAAAAAAGAGCAAAGCCCTACACCTTAGGTAACAAAACAGTACACGACGAAGAGTGTCATAGCACATATTGTGGAACATTCTATTAAGACGACTGCGCCCTCAAAAAAAAAAAAAGCTCGATGTTAGCTTCTCGAGTTAATCCTCACTAAACTTCTTTTACATCTTGGCATTTTACAAAGTTTTCTTATTTCCCACAATGCTTCCTTTAATACTTTTTAAAAAGGCAATTAGACTGTACCAATTAGACAGACAATTAGTCAGGCCTATGTTCCATGTCCAGGTGAGACTTTCTAAATATTTTAAAGACCCATGGTGCTGGTCACATGTTCAAATGGTTAGGACTCGATATACGCTAAGTACCATTTCATAACAAGGAGCTTTCACCTTTAAGGATCTTGAATGCTTTCTAAAATACCTGTCTCACTACTTTAAAGGACTACTGGGTGAGTGTTGGTGCTGAGTTTAACAATGAAAACGATGTTTGGGTCGGACAAGCCAGCTTTACAGCCAACATCACGAACGACACAACGTCTGTAAGTTCTTTGCCTAGAATTGATTCATTCCAATGTGATGAGACTTTACGTTTGTTGATAAATGTTCATTCTAATATTTGTTTTATATTAGTCTGTAGGCTATTTACTATGCATTAATATGCCGCACATTTATAGTCCTACAGCTTACTTTGAATACACTTATTGTTTTATTAACATTAAATTTAATAGCTATATATACCTCCTCGAAGACAAGCCTAATTAGTAATTTATATAACTCAAAGCTCTATGCCTTATATGATTCATGAGTATGTATCTTACATCACTTTATTTCTTTTTGCATGCATGACTTGATATTCATTCTGTCTTCCATCAGTATTTGACCAGGTATTCCATTGAATGTTCTGTTCTCTTTCATAACTTGTTAGTCGTTCTCGCCTCCACAAGCCAACTTCACTGGACCTGCCAGCATGTCCATTGGTTCCTCTAGTATATTTTATGTAGATCTGGCCGTCATGTACCCGGTGATAGATCTCAAGATTGACGTCATAGCAGCCATCAACTACACTGACGTCATGAGCATTTGTGATGCCAAGCTTGTTAGTGTCAGTGACGCCTATACTTGTTCGTTTCCCGACATGAAAAACATCACTCCAACATTCTCAGCAGAGGGCAATACACGGGGCAACAGAAGAATGACCATGTATCTAGGACGTCCTATCAACAAATGTGAGACTCATTTTTTTGTTGTTAATTATTAAGTTGGAAAAGGACAAATGGCGAAATGAAAGTTTAGGAGAAAGGGGAGATGAATGCATTCAATCGTTAATTTATCCATAAGGGTGGCTCTTCCCTGGAGAAGTGATGCTTGACAAAGCTTACTGCAAGTAGTATTTCTCTTTCTTGTAAAACAAAGTATTAGTCTATGTCCTAATTGAATTCATTTTCCTAGATTCTGCAACAACAACAAAACACAGCTCCATCTATCGCCGGTTCATGAGGGTTAAGTTAATGAATTCGGGAATGCGCGTTTTCTAAAAAAAACGAGGCGCCAAAGCCAATTTGCACAAACTAGTGCTGTCCAAAGTCCGGCCCGCTCATAAAGAGTCCATTGGAAATAGCTGTGTTATAGTGAGCATTAGCTTGGACCTCTTCCAGATAGAGCGCTTTGTTCAATCAGCTGATATGCCTAGAGTCTCAAGTTTCGGCTCAACTCTTTTGACAGTAAAACGGTTTAGCAATGTAACATTAAAATTAAAATCTGAATGCTGCTAGTGAAATCATTGCACTTTGGCAGCTATTTCAGAAAACTTTCTTAAGAACGCTAGAAAGATTTTAAACATCAAATAACACGATGTAAACATTTCACCAATCACAAAGAAGATGCAAGACACCTATTGGAAAAACAAACAGACAAAAAACTCTATTTTCCCTTATCACTGAAATCATTGAATAGAAGCCAACGTTCTGAGATGTTAACTTCAAGTTTCAAGTGTGAACCTTTGGTATGAACTGATGTTTTGTAGTCTGCCAGACTGCTGCTGACACTATGCAAGTACTTTTATCATTCCTAATGGTTCGGACACCTATCCCGCATGGGGGAAGACCGCATGCCAAATGTGAACTACTTTGGAGAGCTCAAAGGAGGACAACGTTAAAGAGGTCCCCCCCCCCCGAAAGTGCAACAAAGATTAACTCAAGCGCCATTTCGACTTCACTGGCATAGAGGAAAGTAGCTGTCAGCAAATGGTCTCTAAAAGAGACAGTTGGAGAGATCTCACAAAAGCCGCGTGGCATACATTTGAAACCCAAAAGAAAAGCCCTTGTTGAAGAGAGGTGCAGAAGAAAAAATTAAATATACCCCCAGTGGACAGTGACTTTGTCTGCATCAAGTGTGGAAAAATTTGCAAGACAACTTTTCTCAAGGATAATAAAAATTATTATTATTGTAATAAATCTGGTGGTGACACAGATGTGGGAAGTGCTATGTGTATAGTCTGGTAGTGAGACATATGCGGGGAAGTGTTATGTGTAGAGTCTGGTAGTGAGACAGATGTGGGGAAGTGCTATGTGTATAGTCTGGTAGTGACATAGATGTGGGAAGTGCTATGTGTATAGTCTGGTAGTGACACAGATCTGGGAAGTGCTATGTGTATAGTCTGGTAGTGACATAGATGTGGGAAGTGCTATGTGTATAGTCTGGTAGTGACACAGATGTGGGAAGTGCTATGTGTATAGTCTGGTAGTAAAACAGATGTGGGAAGTGCTATGTGTATAGTCTGGTAGTGACACAGATGTGGGAAGTGCTATGTGTATAGTCTGGTAGTGACACAGATGTGGGAAGTGCTATGTGTATAGTCTGGTAGTGAGACAGATGTGGGAAGTGCTATGTGTATAGTCTGGTAGTGACACAGATGTGGGAAGGGCTATGTGTATAGTCTGCCCCAGGCCAGCGCTAGATGAGCGGTCAACCGTGACGAACCAAGACTGCGATGACTGGCGAAGTTTGAAAAAACATTTAGAGTGAAAACTACTCAGGTCAGGCACGTGGAATGTGGTCATGCGATTAACCAGAAGGCTTAAGCGATGTTCCATCTGGTTCTAGAAGGCCAGTTGGGACCCTATATAAGAGCGAGTGTGTCAGAGAAAATTCACTTCATGTTACTTCGCTATTTCACAAGTACAAGTCGAAGTCAGAGTCAAGAACCAGTCTAGGTGAAATTGGTTCGGAAAAGAGAATCGAGTGCAAGTCTAGAAAGAGGCGGAGAGTTGATACAGTGTTACACAGTTGATACGTCGGAGTGTGAAGCTTTTGTAAAGTCGGTGTTACGTTGTTGCCAATTGTACAGTATTGGTTGTGCTTGATTGGACATTAACTTGTTACGTTATTTGTGGAGCCCTTAGTTGTCAAGTTCTTTAAGTTAGTAGCGTCATATGGTGCAGTTTACAGAGAGCCTGAATAGTGAGAAACGTTGCATTATTAATTTTTTACATTTAATTACCTTATAATCATTTAGTGTGCAATTAAGAGCTATTCGAAATTAATTAATTCTAGATGTAGCTCTATGTATCCGCAATATACAAAAGTTATACAAATTTAGAAATCCTTGACCTTTTCAGTGTTTCTATTTATATGGTGATTAGAACAATTAGATTTCAACACACTGGCTTTATTTTAGAATAATAACTCAGTAAGGAGCATGTGTGTGTGTGTGTCTGTCTGTCTGTCTGTCGAAATAATTTCACAAAACTTAATGTGTACATTGTGTCTGTGTGTTTCTCTAGTGGCCAGAGAGTACGCGATAAGCCAAATCCAGGCTAACAAAGGAATTATTTCATTTGTTGTCCAAATCACATTACTGGATGACCCGACGCTCGTGGGCAAGGACTACTGGATTGGAGCTACCGTTGAGTTTGGGACAACAGTAATCTGGGCTGGACAGCTTAAGATCACAGCTACAGCTAAAAGTCCATCACAGGTTAACACTTTTCAGATTGTTGTCAAAAAAAAATTCTGTTAAAATAATAAGTTGATGTTCTTTAGAGGCAAGAGTTAATCAATATCTATATATAGGCTAGAGTTAATCAATATCTATATATAGGCTAGAGTTAATCAATATCTATATATAGGCTAGAGTTAATCAATTATTTCATTTTGGGATCTCTGTGCGCTTCTGAGTCCACCCAGCTCTAATGAGTGCATGGCATTAGTTGGGGAAAAGTAAAGGCGGTTGGTCTGAAAGGGGAAATTTACTTTTTCTTTAAGTCATTGGTTTTCTTGGCTTATTCAGGCAACCCATTCCATTCTCAAATGGCACTTGGGAATAAGGAGCACTTGTAGGAATTGGTCCTAGCATATATGGCTCCTCGTGTCTCGGAAGACAATCGATGCGCCGAGGTTAGTCACTGGGATTGGTTTCGTCTTGAGACGGGGCAGAATCTGGTGTGAGTGATCAAGCCAATTCTGGAGCGGCAGAGTTTGTCAGTTAGTGCATGTATATGTATCTGTCCTAGGGATAAATGACAGGGCAGCTTTCTTTTTCTTTCTGTTGGCTGACGCAGGTTCGTTTCTTTTGCTCTCGGCAAAGTTCGTACCAGCACGTACAGTCTGTCTCCATGCTGTCCGGTCTTGGGCTATCTCCTTTGTTCGATGCCCCTGGTTCTCATGTCTCACTTACCAGCATCTCTGTAGGTTAGTCTTGTGCGGCCCTTGGGTCTGACTTCCTCTCCGTATAGGATGTCTTTAGGGATTCTTCCATCAGGCATGCGAATGAAATGACCGAGCTAGCGTTGTCTTCTTTGTGTAAGAAGAGCATAGATAAGTAAAGTTCCCCTTTCAGACATAGTGGTCTATAGGGTAGATGATGTAAAGGTCATCTGTTTTTTGTGGCCTACGGTTTACGAGGGTGTCATGTGGCCAACACAACGACCAACCACCTTTACGTTTCCCCAACTAATGTCAGGTACCCATTAGAGCTGGGTAGACTAAAAGAGAGGCGCCCAAAGATCCCGAAATAAAAATCCCAGTCTTCACCAGAATTCGAACCCGGGACCCTCAGCCACCGCGCCTCATAAGAAGAGCATAGATGCTGTGCATATTGGCCCATTTCAGAACGTCCTGGCTGGAGACATGATCCCTACATGAGATGCACATTATGCGTCGCAGGCAGCTTAAGTGGAAGCTTTTTAATCTGTTTTCTTGATGCATGTAAGTTGCCCAGCTCTCACTGCCATAAAGAAGTGTGCTCAGAACACAGGCATTGTAGACTACGATTTTGGTTGCCATAGTCAATTTGGTATTTTCCCAGACGCACTTGGGGAGTTGCCATTGCTGTAGAAGCCTTTCTTATTCTTTCTGTCAGCTCAGTGTCTAAATCTAGGTTGCTGGCTATTGTTGTTCCAAAGTAGGTGAATTCCTGCACCACTGTAAATGTGTCATTTCCAATACTTATCGCTGGTGACATCTTGTGCCATGATTCCGATCTTGGAGAGGCTTATTGTAAGGCTAAACCCTTGACAAGCAGCTGCCAGAGAATTCACAAGCCTCTGCAATCCTTCTTGTGAGTGAGATGTGAGTGCCGCATCATCGGCGAACAGCAGATACGCCGTCTCTTCGTTTTGGCTTTAAGGTGTGCCATGTTAAATAGCTTTCCATAGGATCTACTGTGGATATATACTCCCATCTTCTAGGGATTTAAAATCGCTGGTAAGTACAACTGAAAAGAAGATTCTGAATAGTGTTGGAGCCAGAACACATCCTTGTTTTACTCCGCTCTTGATGGAGAATGGCCTAGAGGCGGAACTGTCAAACTGTACAGTGCCCTGCATATTTTCATGAAACGCTGACACTAATTTCCGTAGCTTGTTTGGACAGCCAATTCTCTCTAATACGGCAAACAAGCCGGTTCTGCTGACAAGGTCAAACGCTATGGTCAAGTCAATGAAAGTTATAACGTAGGGCTGTTTTAGTTCTCAGCTCTTCTCCTGTAGCTGCCACAAGGAGTAAATCATATCTGTTGTGGATCTACCTACCCTAAAGCCACACTGCGATTCTGGGTAAACTCGTTCTGCCAAGATCTGCAGCCGCTTCAGTATTACTCCAGCATAGGCCTTTCCAACTAGCATAAGGAATAAGAAATGTGCCTCTATCTTTGTGTCTCTCTGGGTATTTTAGTAGGTTTTTTTTTTCTATGTGTAAATTATGGTTTAGTGTTTTATGTATCTATTACTTTACTTACCTTTTATCTTCTGGACACTTAGGCAGCTAGACTACGACTAAATCAATCTATTTAAAATTCAAAGTAACACATTACATTTTGATATTAAATCATAAAAAAAAAGGCCTAAAGATTATAATAGTTTTTATATAAACGTTAGAATAATTTTGACATGCTATCATTTAGCTAGAGAAAAGAGAAATCACCATCGTTACATGGACAATGTAAAACAAAGTTTAAAAATTGTACTCTCAAATGTTCTTTAAGTTTTACGAAACTAAATTTATTTTCTGCACTTTTGTTATAAAATGTATCGACAGTTTCTTAAGCTTCTGCCATAAACAAGAGCTACTAAATAGTCATTAGTATAATTTACCTTTACCTATCCTCTAGTCCAGTGATTACCAAAATACGGCCCGCGGGCCAGATACGGCCCGCGATGTGGTTCCATCCGGCCCGCCGAAATGTTGGCACAAAGTAAAGAAAATCCCCTATCTAAAAAAAAAAGTTGACAAATGTATCTTTATCTAAGTTACAGTTAGGGCCCTCAATTTTTCTTTAATTTATTGGTACTATGACCTTTAATATCTGTACGCTTATCAAATGGGACTCTGAAAGTAGAATCTACCAGAAAAAGTGAACGGGTCTTTACTTTTTGTGGAACATGATAATAATCCAACATATTTGATTTGTAAAGAAAGTGTGACTGTTTAAAAAAAGAAAAACATGTAAAGGCATTATAAAACAAATATGGAGGCATTCTTGATTTAAGCCGCGAATAAAAAATAGTTAAACTACGCCTACAGATTAGACGATCGATGGGCATATTTACTAAAAAGAGAAAATGAGTCTTTCTAAAGCTAACTACAAAGTTGTTCATATTTTAAGTAAAGAAATTAAGCAATGTTCTGTCGCGTAAAAAAAAAAAAGATAAGCTTCAAATGTCCAATTCATTAATGTAAGTACTAGATCCAAGGGTTTCTAATCAAATAGTTTCAAATTTAAGTCAATTTCAATTCGTTTTTCGTTCATGTGGCCCGCGACACGAGTGTCTGAAATTATAATGGCCCGCGGGTCGAATTAGGTTGGGCATCACTGCTCTAGTCTGTTCGACCGTCTTTCTACATTCCTCTCTGTCTTTGACCTTAGATAGAACCTCTTTCAATGGAAGGCAAATCCATTCTTTTATGTTGTCTTCCCATCGCTTTCTCTGTCTGCCTCTTCTTTTTCCTGGTACTGTTCCCTGAATGAAGGTCTTTGCGAGCACCGAAGACCTTGTAATATGGCCATAGATTTTCAGATTGTTTTTTTTTTAGGATAGATGCCATGTCATCGTGGGCTGCAGTCGCTGCAGTAACCCTGTCTCTAATCTTTTGGTTTGAGATGCGGTCTTTAACTGTGATACATATAAGAATGTGGCCATGACATAAGTCTGATTTTTGGTGCCGAGGGTTATGCCTTTGTCTTTCTGTTATTTTTTTTTTTTTTTTTTGTTTTAAGTTTTGAAAATGCTGCTGTGGACTGTGCAATTCGGGCCAGAAGTTCAGTTTCGTTCCCTCGTCTGAGACAATATCTCCGAAGTATTTGATAAGCCCTAAGTTGTGTAGCACCAACATTTATTTATATATATATATATGAAATCGTCTGCTTTTCTCTGCATTCAATTTAACAAACGACTTTTCTCCAAACTTGTGTATTGTTGAGATTCCAGGACTGACATTGGTTTGCTATCTCAATCTTTGGCATGAGAGAAACTTCTATCTTTATTTTTTTATATCATGGACGTATTGGGACATTTAAATATGTCTCTAAATATAAATCAGGGACAGAGATGGTAAGGATTTCACTATTTTTCGACTGAATAAACGGGACTATGTCTAAGAACTAAGTATCTTTAAAGTTTTTTCTATTCTTGTATTGTATTGTATTCTTGTATTTTCTATTAGGCAGTATCTCCTGGGTTTAGTGTCAGCATGAAATCTGGAACAGCAGTTACTGCCACGAGACCAGGCATCATCCAACTTGATATGACAGTCCCAGAAAGCACTAGTGGTAATATTTGTAAATCATTCTAAAAAAATATAGGAATCATTTTAATTGCAACTGATTGTAATTCATTTCATAGTTCATATGTTACCCGCTGTTACCGGCCAAGCAGAAAATTAAATTCGGCATTCTGTAGAAACTTGGCACTTTTCAGCAGCTAACAGTCTGTATAATTGCCGCCTATTTCAAATCTTATAGCTCCGGCACCCAAAAAACAGCTTCAAGCGAGCTAGCAAAAATATTGAAAAGGAGTAACTAAAGTTCAATAAACGAGAAAAATGTAAACACGGACGTCTTTGTAAAACTTGACACCGTACCACCACGGAAATCTCATGCCAGAGGTGAACACCAGTTCGACCAGTTGCTATTGAAACGACGGCAAACATCTCTGGGGACGGATCTATATGAAGACAGTAGCTTACTGTCTAATGCGCGGAGCGTCACGGGAGGAGTTATGTTTAAATTGTTGGGCAGTAAGAACTAAAAGTAAAATTTCGTTGTTTTTTTTAATTCATTTGTTTATGAGACAAAAATGAACAAAAAGATCTATGCATTTGTATGTCACTGTTTTTAAGATATCCCGTTGTTCATTTATTTTGACCTCTTTATATTTTGTGTATTTAATAAATATATTTTTATAATGACATTTAATACTTTGCCTCTCATACAATGCCTAGACATGGTCAAGAATAACCACTATATTTGCTACATAGCATAGAAACGCCAGGTATTAGCAAGCAGTACTGGATTCCCTGCTTTGCTGGTAGTCTCTAAGACAGTATCCATTTGAATCATAAATTGCATTGATTGTGTGTAAATGTTCTATAATTTTTTTTCAGCGGACTATTTACTAGAAGTTGTAGGCCCATTCCAGAACGGAGACACTGTATTTCAGATGTGTGGAGTCAAAGTAACATCTGGAGAAAATATAGCCTGTGGTACTTCTAACACAATTGATCCAGAATATCGCATCTCATCCAACTTTTCAAGTTATGCGGATATCATGAGAGTAGACTTAGGTTAGCCTCTCTCTCTTATCTTTTCTCTTTTCCAATAGGATCAGTTTTTGTTTATTTCATGTTTCTATTTCTCCCCCTATGGCAAGAGATGAGCTTACTACTCCTCACAAAAAGTTCCTTACCATCACATTATCACATAGTTTATTTTTGAAAAATAGGGCTTAATTCTAAATAATAATTCCTTTCCATAAATTAAAAAATTGAAGATACTAACAGTAAAAAAATTGATATTACAACTTGTGATTTATAGGCTAGACCTAGCTCTGTGTGATACTTGCTGCATCAGCTGAGTTGAATCTTATCTTGTAAACTAAGTTTCTGTTTATCATTGTAGGCTACTTTAAATGCTATTCAAATGAATCACTCGAATGCAGTGTTTCCAAAACTGTGTTCTTTGGAATCCTACTGTTCCTCTAGGCCTACATAAGTACATAGGTGTTCCACAAACTACTAATTAACTAGTAGGCCAGGGCATGAATTTCAGTAATAAATTTCCCTTTCAGAAATAGTGATCTGTTCTCATGCCCATGGTTAACGAGGGCGTCATGCGGCCAGCACAAAAACCAACCGCCTTTACTTTTGCCCAGCTAATGTCAGGTACCCATTAGAGCTGAGTGGACGCAGAGGACCCCTGAAGATCCCGAACGTAAAAATTACAGTCTTCACCAGGATTCACATGAATTAATATCTATAAACAAAATAAGCAAAGTTTTCCGCTAATCTCTTCATTAGTGATGTAACAAAGATCGCATTTGCATTATGTAGGCCTACATTTTGTTCAGTGTTTTTAAAAATAATTTTTTAAATGTTATCGTTAGATGAGGATAATAAAAATAAATTAATATGAATTATGCAACTGTGTTATAATGTCTCTGACAGGTCGAATCACCAATGTTGGCAACACTGGTTGGAATGCTACTAATCAAACAACCAAAAATCTTGTTCGTATCCTAGTGTACCTCAAAGTAGCTAATGCTTCTCTCGTCACAGTTGGGACCAATTACAGTGTCTCTTTTGGCATGTTCCTTGGAAACACCAATTTAACAATTGGCCAGATTTCAGTTCCTGTCTCTGCCTCCATCAGTGCAGATAACATTACTGTAAGAACTTTTTGTTTTTATTTCTTTTGAACATTAATTATAATTAACAAAACACAAAAGTCAGCAACATATTTTGTAATGTTGAAATATTCATTATTGATTAAATACTAATAAAATATAGGATTATAAGTTAATAACAATATTTTTTACATTTGAAATATAATAATTTCTGTATCTCCACATTGAAAGAGTAGTACCAGATGACTGAGTCTAGCTTGGTCAATGATTTGTTAGGGAAACTTGAAATACTTTGAAACATGGGTAATATACTACTGTTACTTTTCGTTATATGATGAGACTCTTTTAATAATACAACAACACAAAACGTCAACGTCATAGATTATAATTTATTTAATCTTCATCAACACTAAAACCACTATTTGGCTTCTATTCCTCCATTTTGCTTCCTTCCTCCCCTTTCAACACGCATTCGCACCATTTCACATTTATATTTGCATTCTTAGCGGCCCCAGAAAGGGGGCCGTACGCTATTAGTTTTGTGTGGTCTATCTGTTCATCTGTCTGTTCCGTTTAGATATCAGAAACAAGAAGAGAAAATGGAAATTGGACATCATGATATTTTAGATCATTCAAAGTTCTGATGCAATGGCTACTTTTTTCTTTTCCCAAAGTGAACTATTTAATTTTTTAAATTAACTATGCAAGCAGATTTTTTAAAAAATACACCACTTTTAAATGAAAAACTTCAGGGAAGGGAAGTTTTTTTTAAAAAGGTCACAGACTTCTTCATTAATAAATCAAGCTTTATTTATAGATTCGCGGATTGGTACAAAAAGATTTGCATCTAAGGTCGCAATGGAAATAGCGTCAAAGGATCATCATAAAATATGTTTTCCATTTATTAACTAACTCATTGAATGAAATACTGATTCAAATAATGTTATAAAACATTTTATTTTATACGAACTTCGTTTTAGTTGTTATTAACAAAAAAAAAAAAAGAAAGAACTACTTTTATAGCGCGCAGTTTTGACATATCCTCATTATACAATTGACAACAATCTAAATTAATTTTAAGTATGAAATTGGAGATACAACAAGAATATTAATGCAGAAACTTTGTGTTGCTCAATATTGTCTTAGTCTGACACTTCATTTGCTGAAAATATTTAGGTTATAGGGATAAAACTGAGAATGCATAACGCGTAGGACGTAATCATCTTCTTTTTTTAAGTAACGTCTGTATCATATAAGATAAGATAACCTGTAACAAAGTAAAATGCTACACATTTACCTAATTGATTGCAAGACATTGACATATTATTTTAAAGACATTTTACCTCAAAGCCATTTTCGAATATAGAAGATGGAACAAGAAAGTTGTAATATAAATGCTAAAGGTTTTTTAAAGTTTCAGTTTATATTGAAATCATGTTCCATCAAAATTAATTATTACACTGCATATTGGGCGACTTATTCAGAGCTATCAAAACTGGATATTGTTAGTTTGTTGCTAATAAACGAATACTTTACCAACGCAGACGTTTCTAGGTGTAGGTGATGTGGGGTTTGAGTGGACACGCCTCTTGAAAGTTTATACATTACTTAAAAATAGGTGCAATTATTGGAAGGAAAAGAGAAATTCAAGGAAAAAATTGAAAGCTCTTTCAAGAAAAATAACTCTAAAGCTTGTTGGAGTGGCTTGAAACAAATTACTGGCTACATACCTAAGCGCGAACCGATGTGTGTCACTGACAATAACAAATCTGTCAATGAATTAAATGATTTCTACAGCCGATTTGACTGCCACAACTTTGAGAAAGACCACCATGATTTATTGACATCATTTGAAAACAGCAATCTAAACCAATCTCAAGAAATGTTTCCATTTCCTCAACGACTCAACAATGGCATATGCTTCTTTCTCAACTGAAGAATGTTTTCTTTCACTTTTTGTTAATGAGCGAGAGAACTAAGCAACGGGCCGGCCATCTTGGTTGAGGGTAGCTGCAATGGCTATATCAGAAGCATCCATCGGTTAAAGGGCGATTCGGATCAATAGTATATACGGCGGCTTTTTCAAGCTAATTTTTCAAACTTTCTAATTAACTTTGCCATCACCTGCTGGTTTGGTAATACTTCACTGGCACAAAGACTTAGACTAAATAGACTAATTAACAAGGTTACAAAGACAGTTTGTGTGGAAACACAAACTCAAAATCGGCCCCGAAGTGGTCCACCGAGGCAGGTATCAATATTTTCAGAAAGAACATTAGAATTAAATTCGATCAAAGACAGAGAAGAATGGAGAAAGAAAGTTGACAGATCTTGTGTGGTGCCCAAGTGGTCCAGCAAATCAAAGGATAGGTGAAAGTGAATGTGAAGTTAAATGTGAAACTGGCCTAACTGATGTCTTATAATGAATATCTTATTGATCTAATTGTTATTAAAGGGTCAATCTCGTATTCAAATCCTAAAAAAAAAAAAAAAAAAAAAAATTCCTTTAAAATTTCCTTTAGTTCGGTATTTCTGCATGTGATATTGGGTATTGCAGTTCACGCGATAATATGAAAAACTACTTATTAATTGTTGTTTTAAATTATGTCCAACTTATATGCGTACTTAATAGATTTTTTCTCTTAAAAAATATTTTTGGGTAAATGTAGTATTTAGTACAGTGTTTCTCAAACTTTTTTGCCTGGCGGCACAGTAAACAAACTACAAAAATGTTGCGGCACACTACGAAGAGCAACAGTTTTTTTTATAATAAAAAGAAAAAAAAAAGATTTTACCAGTTTTTAAGTATTACATTTAATGTGAAGGGTGTGCCTTTTTTTTTTTTAGAGCAAATGCGATCTAATCGAGGCTCCAGAGTCGACAAACAAACTCGCATTTCATCGTCTATTGTAAGAAGTCTCTCTCTTTTCTTAGATTTGATTTCAGTCAGTGCTGAAAATTCAAACTCACAAAGCCACGAAGATGCAAATGGAAGAATTATTTTGATTGCTTTTAAACTGATTGCAGGATATAACTTGTTGATTGAAATCCAAAACACATCCAGGCTTTTCTCTGCAAAACATGACTTAAGAACTGCATCATTTTTTAAATCAATGAGCTGCTTTGCTTCTTCAGTTGTCAGATTTGTAGCTTCATTGTTTCCAAATGGAGAGCTGAACCATCCATACTCATGACTTCCAACTGTTGGGAAGTAATGCTGCAATGCTGACTGTGTGTCAAAGTGTCCAGAATTTCGGGGGTGATTTCTTTAGTTGAAGCACATTCATTGTAAGTAGGAAAGCAGTCGAAGACTCCTTTCGAGATCTTACTTTGCCACAAAGACAATTTTTCACCAAATGACTTCAGTTTGGAGAATGCAGTGATGATGGTTTCTGATGGTCCTTGAAGACTTAAATTCAATTAATTTAATTTGTCAAATAAAACAGAGAGAAATGTCACCTTAACCCACCAGATCTTGTCATGAATAGAAAATCCAAAGTCTTTTTTTTTCAGCCTCCAAGAATGAAATCAGCTCAGCCTTGAGTTGGACTACACGCTTTAACACTTTTCCCCTGGAAGCTAACGAACGTTGGTGTGATACAGGAGACATTTGTAGTCAGAATCCATTGCTTCACAGAGCTGAAAGAAAAGTTGGGATGCAAGCGGTCGAGATTTGAGGAAGTTTACAACTTCAATCACTTGATCCAGAGCAGACATCAAATCTTTTGGTAATGATTTGAAGGCAAGAGCTTCTCTGTGGATCATGCAGTGAACAACTGATACATTTGGATTTTCTTGACGCACAAGAGTGACAAATCCCTTTCTATTTCCTTGCATGGAAGGACAGCCATCGGTGCAAACGCAGACACAGTTTTTTTCCACTGTAACTTGAAGAGCAAAATGTTTTCGGTCACCACTTTGAAAATATCTTCGCCTTTGGTCGTAGTTGGTAAGTCTTTTCAAAATAAAATTCGTTGACACATTTTTCATCCTTTATGAACCGAATAAAAGCTAGCAGCTGGGCTTTGCCGCTAACGTCAGTGGACTCATCAACTTGAAGAAACCACAGCAGAGACACTTTTGGAGGCATCGGGTCCAAGGATGGTTTCAACAACTATTAGAAAGCGGCGCAATGACTGATTCAGCCTCTGTGTGTGCTTTCTTGCGTTTTTGTTTATAACTGAGAAACCTTATAACTTGCAATCAATCCCTTCTCTGGCAGCTTTAGGTACTTCGTAAGTTTCTGAGCTTGTTTATTTTGTTGAGCGTTGATGTTTTCAAAGTATTTCTTCGGTTGCGATTTTACGCTGGATATTTTGTTTCCAAGTGTCTCTTCAATTTGCTTGGAAGAAGCGCCTCATTCGACAGAGTTGCATTGCAGATCAGACGGAATGGCAATGGAGCATCTTCAGGTCCCGAAGATATGAAACCATATCCGATGTCATCTTCTTTGTACCTTCATTGGTTCCTTGCTTTTCATTTAAAGCTTTCGCAGTTTCATTCTTGCTAACGTATTTCTCCATGGATAACAATGAATAAGGCTTAGTGATAACTTGTTATTATTAGCATACACCTAACCAATTTACATGAAACGCATCGCTTATTATTATCGTTACCCAATTCAAGAACTGCTGTGCTTCTGCTAAGGCGGCCAACTTTTAGTCATTATAATAATATATGAATAGTGGACAATTTCATAACTGGTCGTTACGAGTGGGGATGTCATCGCAACGTGAATTAAAAATTTAATAGTAGACAGACTTGTGTAACGCTGCACGTGTGGCGTTCTGAAAACTCCCGCGGCACACCTGCAAATCTTCGGCGGCACACTAGTGTGCCGCGGCACACAGTTTGAGAAACACTGAGTTAGTAGGACAGAACTTACATAATGTAGCAATACAATTGTAAAAAAAAATTTTTTTAGACAAAAAATCTAAAACCATTTGCTTAAATGTGTTAAAAATATGACTAATAGTTGTTACCCCTACTAAAGAGCCTCCAATGTTTGCTACTATTAATAGTGAATAGTTGAAAAATTGGTGTATTTTTATGAAAAAACTGCTTGCATAAGTGATTTAAAAAATTAAATTTTTCACTTTTAGAAACGAAAAAATTAGCCGTTGCATCAGAACTTAGAATGGACTAAAATATTATGTCAGATTTTCACTAACTTTTCTAATTTATGAGATCTAAACGGGACAGACGGACAGACATTTCACACAAAACTAATAGCACATTTTCCCCTTTCGGGGCCGCTAAAAAAGCATCGAATATCACTCGAACACAGCTACCATCTCTTGAAGAGCTGGAAAGATGTCTTTCCAAAACACTCACGATTCTTAAAGACAACCTGCACCCATTAAACCACTGTTACATCAGATCTGAACGAAATTGTCGTCTCCTTTCCATTAGGACTAAAACAGAAAGATTTAAAAACTTCTTTATCCCACTTTTGGTCAGAGTGTTACAAGATCAGCTGTCGTCATCGAGAAGTAATAGAAGTAAAATTCATAAAGCGCCGGTTGTGAATGTATGTGTTTCGTGTGTGAATGTTGTTCGTATTTGCAACGATAATGTTATTGTTACAGTAGTTACGCTGAGGTTGTCAATTGTAGTCAAACTGAATTTCCATTTGATTGGTTCAATAAAAATTATCTTATCTTATCTTATCTTATCTTATCCGGTAGACTTAATCACCTGAATGCGCTACTTCAACTTCTTTACAACGTAATTGACCACAAAAAATGTCAAAACTAGTCACATATGAAGTGATTCGTTTGGTAAAAGGCAAACTATTCGCAAATGCAGTAGAAACTTGAGTTCAGTTCAACAAATGCAGTAGAAACTTGAGTTCAGTTCAAAAAATGCAGTAGAAACTTGAGTTCAGTTCATCAAATGCAGTAGAAACTTGAGTTCAGTTCAAGAAATGCAGTAGAAACTTGAGTTCAGTTCAAGAAATGCAGTAGAAACTTGACTTCAGTTCAAGAAATGCAGTAGAAACTTGTTTTCAGCTCAACAAATGTCCGTCATTTTAAGATTTTGTCAACTGGCAGAGTAATGAAAGCCGTTATTAGAGAATGTTTAACTAACACAATACTGAAGAACTTAGAAATTAGATTCCATACTGAAAACAGTTGTGTCCAAGGATACGGCAATGGTGCAAATATTAATAGTAGAGATAAAGCTCTTTTAATAATCTGGTGGATCCAGGCAAATGGTCTCGATCCAGGGGGAGCGTAGTTTGGGCCAATTCTCACCCAACTCAACCAGTTACAGACAAAAATATCACACTTTAAGTGTACAAAATTATTTACTGTTCTTGATAATATATACTACTTATTTATATTTTAATCAATTTATATGTTATGTTGCCCCCTTTAGGAGAGGGTGTGGACATCAAATTTTAGTTGAAAAATAAATTATTTGTCTTTTAAAAAGGCCTTCAGTATGACTTTATATGCTATAATTACCTTCTTATATCGAGTTTCACCTCCCTGTTAATGTCAGATGCAATCATTGGTAATACATTTAAAATGTAGAGAGGATCTTTTCCGCAGAAAACATGACTTCTAAAACAGGAGAGTCAAACATGGCGAGAGTTTTTATGTAATTCCTCTGTTCTAACATTTGTATTCTGTGGCATGAATTTATCACAATTATTTCAAGAAAGGCTTTTGTTTTGGAAATCTTAGAATTCATAAGAAACTTGTATAAGAGGATCAATGGAGATGAGTTGTGAGACCAAATACTTGTTTCCTAGTTGCTTTTTCCCAACCTTTTCTCAATCTCAAATTTTTCTATTATCATTATCATGTATTGTAGATAACCTTTGGGCCATAACTCACTTTTTAATATATGTAAGAGGATTATAGGCCCCTATCTAATGTAAATTAGAAGATTAAAGACCCTATCTAATGTAAATAAGATTATAAGCCTCTGTATAATGTAAATATTATATAGGCCCCTATTTAATGTAAATAGAAAGATTATATAAGCCCCTATCTACTGTAAATAAGAAGATTATATAATCCCCTAACTTATGTAAATAAGAATATTATATATGCCCCTATCTAATGTAACAATAGAACAATTTTTGTAATAAATTCATTTAGTGCATCTTGTATGTCAAATCAATGGTTTTAATCTTATTGTATTTTTTCAACTTAGAAGTTTCTTACAATTTGACATGTTAGTCATTGGAAGCAACAATCTAACTTAATATGGTTTTTAGCTAAGACAGCCATAGTGATTATGGGAAAGGGGTGGAGGGCTGTTAAGTATAAAATTGTTAGTCTTTTTTTAAATAAAAATTATATTTATATAGGCCTACCTACAAAGATTGCTTGTATTACAGTATAGGATAACAAATTAGATTTAAAATTAACCTAAGAATTAAATTATACCAAAGGAAACTTTTTTTTTTCCTTCTTTCAGGCACTAAATACTCCAGCTAGAAACTTGACTTTTGGTGGACGTGGAAGTGACACAATTCCTGTTGGTCGAACTGGAAAAGTTCTTCTAAATATACAGACTGCTAGGAATACCATTTACTCTCCATTTAACATTGAGTTTATTATGCCGAATGCCACTAATAGAACATTGGCCAAAATTTGCAAGGTTATTTTTTGGGACATATAGTTTGATTATTAATTGAGCAAACATTGGTATAAATTCTGTACACTCTTACTATTTATTTACAATGATTGAACAACTTATGAAAAAAACTACTTATAGATCAAAATGTTTGAACTTATGGATATGAAAAATAGGGAGACTATAATTTGTTTCTTTGTTGTTGTTTTTTTGCAGATTCAGTTACAATCTGTTGGCCAGAACAATCCATGTGTCATTAAAGAAAGTATAGAGAAATCAGTTCTTCTACTGTCTAGGTAAACTCTAAAGTTGTACTAACATTCACAAATGTTTCACACTTGCATATAAATTCCATCTGAAGTATTTTCAGTACTCATTAAAAGCGTATCCACTCTTGTGTTAACTCCCCTTTATCCACTCTTCTGTTAACTCCCCTTTATTCATTTTTCTGTGCAATCCTCCTAAAAGTTTCACCAAGACAAGAACATACACTCTTTAATACCCTTGTATGCCATCCCTTTCCACTTTTTGTAAACATGTAGTTTTCTTCCTTGCCAAATAATCTGGCTGAAAATCCTTCATATAGAGTTTGATTTGTTATTGTATCCACTACATTTGTTATTCTCTCCCTGAGTTCTTTATTATTCATTACATCATTTTATTGGTAGACAACATCTTGAAGTGAACTTTTCCATAGTATTGTTTTTGTCATCTGTGTGTCTGTTTCCTTTAGCTTATGTGGAGCAGGATAACAATCATATTCAAGAGCCAAATTAAACATGAACAAATCCTGCATCATACTGTCATCAGAACATTAACTGTTTCTGTGTGTAGTTATTGTTGAAATGCAAAATCTATAAGATATACTTTATATTAATGATCTTCCAATATCTTAGTAGTGTATGAAAAATCATTTTCTATACATTACTTACAATACTTTACTCTGACACTGACCTAGGTAGTTTATTTTTCATTCTTGACATGTTTTTGTTACAAATATTGTCTAATATTATCTTTTAAGCAAATCTGACTTATTAACATATTTTTGTTGCCTTGTTTTGCATACTAAGTAATTTGCTTTTTTTTACTGTAAACATAATGACATGCAATCTTGTACTTTCCACATAATTTTCATGCTGTGAAATTCACCTTGCTATTTATATTTATATCTAGTTTTAATGATACTAACTATGACCGGGCTGTTATCAACATGGACTCACTTTGCAACTATGAGACAGTCAATGATGTTGCTGAGGATGCTATTGTTCTTGCCATCAACTTTATTTTGTTAAATGACTCACAGCTTTACTCAAGTAAGTCATCTGCAGATTTTTACTGACTGATTGGAGGTTTGATGTGGGAAATTATAGAACCTTTTGTTCATGCAAGGGGCTCAAAATGTAGGTCATGAAAAACTAAAAAGGCTAAATATTTGGGTATTTTTATTTGGAGGATTAGTTGTTATACAAAGGCAAATTTTACATTGATAGGATATTTTCATTTTTGCATAGTCTTTGACGGCTTTACATATCTAGCTCATCAGTAGGCCTATAATGTAATAATTATATAACAATTTAAAGTTTTATTTGAGCTTTAAACATTTGGATCATTCATGTTGTTACGTTTCACATTTAGCAAGTGCAATTTTTGAAGTAGGAAGTCCTGAGTAGTTATATTGATGAAAGTCATTTACGTTATATATTTGCTGGATAATGGCAGTTTTGATTCTAGGGGTTATTCATCATTATCTAGTGTGCTTATGTACCTTGATCCTTTTGTTTTGTCTCCATGGTTTTGAAAGAAGAGAAAATAAATAATTTTAGTAGCCTACATTTATAAAATTTTTGGCTGCAACATTTTCTGTTTGTTTGTTATTGTTTAGTTGTTTTTGATGATTTTTATTTTACTATCACAATCACATAAAAACTAATTATATATTTTATATGTAGAAATTTCTCACAGCATAATAAAAAAATAAGAAAATAAATTAATTAATAGCTTTGAAAAAATCAATATGTCTTATTTCAAAGGCAAAATTCTTAAGTTAGAAACATTTAAAGAATATATTTAAATTCTTCCAATTAACCAAAATCATAGACATTCATCACAATTACATTACATATATCTATTTCAATTTTGTTTTGTCATCGATATTATGACAATTTAAAGTTGCTTTTAAAATTATGTATTACTCAATAATGATTGTTAGCATCTTATAGGTCTGCTTATATCTCAGTCTAAGCAAAAGGAAATGAAAAGCTACCTAGAACTGATCTTTAAAGTAAATGATTTTAAACCCAAACTTCTTTAATTTCCAGCTCCTCAAACAGCAATCAGTGGTGGTATCATGTTCTCTCAATCTAACCTCTGGGTGGTTCAGTTGGCAGTCACTGCAAATTTTAGCTCCAGTGCTTATACTTTGGTAGGCTCAGGTGAACAGGCCTTTATGTAGGCCTACATTAATTAAAGTTGTGATGCATATTTATTTTTTTTAATATTTAAATTGGCTGAAATATACATTTAAAAAAATACTGTATCAAATTTTTATTTGTTTGACCTACATGTTGTGTGGGTTTAGTACCTCTAGCTTTTCTTTATATTTGGTTTAACCTACATATTGTGTGAGTTTATAACCTCTAGTTTTGTTTATATTTGGTTTGACCTACATGTTGTGTGAGTTAATTACCTCTAGTTTTGTTTATATTTGGTTTGACCTACATGTTGTGTGAGTTTATTACCTCTAGTTTTGTTTATATTTGGTTTGACCTACATGTTGTGTGAGTTTATTACCTCTAGTTTTGTTTATATTTGGTTTGACCTACATGTTGTGTGAGTTTATTACCTCTAGTTTTGTTTATGTTTGTTTTGACCTACATGTTGTGTGAGTTTATAACCTCTAGTTTGGTTTATATTTGGTTTGACCTACATGTTGTGGGAGATTATACAAAATCCAAATCAATGTCGAATCAAATCCTTTCAAAAGAAACCTGAGGATATTCACATAAATATACTAAAAACAAAAATATTTACTTAATATATTCATATTTCATATTTTATTATAGTTCATATATTATTATAACATATATATATTTCTATTTGTCAGTACTAACTTGACAATTTTTGACATTCAATGCAAAGCTCAGTGGGGATAGGACATACAAATAAATATTCTATTTTCAATATATCACTATGACAAAGTGAGGACTATTTGGAGATTAGATATTGCACTTTTAGTATGAGCTAATTTTAATTTTGTACATGTGTTAGCTATTTTGACTGCATGGATAGATTGATGGTCATTGAACTAAGAACTATAATATTATACAAGAGCCAAAATGTTGGCTTGACATATATGACATATCAATAATAATTGTTTAATGACATTAATTTTTGCAAATTCTTGCAAGTTACTAGCAATCTAAAATCAAATAATTAAATTAATTAATAATTAAATGGCAAAAAATAATATGTGTAAATTGTGATTGATTAGTTAGGAGAATAATGATGAATGGTGATTGATGAATTATGAGAAAGATGGTGAATGGGCTATACAAGTTTAATATTAAATAATGAATCACAAAAATAGCAATTAATATAAAGATTAAATGGTGAATAATGATTTTCAAATGATTGTGTGAATAGTGAATTTATAAATTGTTTGAATAGTGAGTAATGTGTTTGTATATGGTGTAAGTTGTATTAATATGTAAATGTTTAGCAAAAAACAGTGAAATTAATATGTAACTAGGTTTTCAAAGATTATTTATGATTCAAATTGACTTAAAAGTTTTCATCTTTCAGTCAGCAACACCTTACATCACCACTGTTGCCAACACTTACAACTTGAACTCCATTCCACTTGGATTTCCAGCTAAATTTTATATAAGAGTAAAACTAGCACCAAACAGCACTAGTCCACTTGCACTGAATATTTCAACTTCAGTAAGTGCTTTATATATTTATACTTCAACCAATGTGTTGTAAAGTGTTATGTTAGTATGCAACATTTATGAACAGTTACTCTTGATATATCAAATGCACAAAGGATTTTAGTATCATTTAGTATCAAGTCCTCAAGCATAGTATCATAAAAGAAAATATCTCTTTAAGTTTCATAAGTCTGTCATGTCAACTAATCTCTCATTGAATTATAAATCTTATTCGTTTTTTTATTGTTATATTGTATTTTGGTTATTGCTTGCTATAGCATACTCAGGGGGTTATGGTCCAATCTCTTTTGTGTGAGAAAGGAGTATCTAGAAGAAGCTGTCTGTGCTGCATTTGACACTCATAAAAAACAAAACAGCTTGACTCTGGATTTGAACCCTAGCCCCATTCATAGATAGCCAAGTGATTTATGCTACTCAGCTATACATCTAACATTCTGACCTATATTTTACATAAAATGTTTGCATAGCATTTTTTAAAGTCTTGTTGCTGAAGCTGTAAAGATTTAAAGAGATTATATTTCCAGTTTTTGAATTGTAATTAAAAAAATATGTTAGACTGACAAAACTTTTGCCAAAACTTGTGCACATCTATTTTATATCCTATATTTAACAAATGTTTATAATTATATTATAAAATAAACAGAAACAAACATAAAGTATTCTTTAAATTTGAAAGCATGACTACTCTTTTGTTAATGTTTTTGTTAGGATGATGCTTTAAGTATCTGTGATATTCGCCTGGTACGAGTGGGTGATGGTTACCCCTGCATTGACAGCTCAGCAAAAGTCAAACGTATCTTTGGAACTGACCAGATTTTAGGTGTCAACAAACAGGCTTCTATTGATATTGGCATTGCAGATAATGTTGGTCAGTATACTTATCTTTGATTTAAGAATTCTATTTAAATATGTTAGATAAGTGAGGAGATTAATGTTGAGTGTTTAAACACATGAAAACTTTATACTATTTTGACAATATGTTATGTTGCTATGTTTTCTACAATTATGGCTCATACTGTCTCTTTTATTTTACAGTGCCAAATAATATATTAGTAATGTTCAACTTACTATTTTCAGGTGTGGATACATTAGTGCAATCATCCAGTTTTGATTCTAACACAATAGAACTTGAGCTGGTGACCAAACTAACTCCAGATGCAACCAAGGCACCTAATAATTCTAACCACACTGTCAATGTGCTTTTGAAATATGGCCCAAATTATGGTTCTTCCTTGAATACAACAGCAACAGTGACAGCAACAACAAACACAACATTTGCCAGTGCTTACACTGTAATTCTCTTTATCTTTAAATCCTAAGTTAAAATTTCTAGATTTACTTTACTTCTTGTATTGCCTGGGATGAGCATGAAAACAAAGGGAATCTCTATAGCAGGACGTAATCTGTGCATTGCAACCTAATTGAGAAGTAATCTGTGCATTCTAACCTAATTGATAACATGCTGTTTGTTTTTCCATGTCCACCTTCTCTTTGTACATAGGGAATTCTTTGCTGCCTTTTCTTTATGTGTAATAACTTATTCAACACTACTTGAAATAGGCAGCGCCTTTCAAATTAGTTATGATAATAAACAAGCACACTTTTCACAATAGTTAAACTATGAGAACACTATACATTTTCCACAGCTATCAAGTACCTCCCTAACTGGAAATATCTCAGTGTTATCAATCACAGGAAGTGAAGATCCAGTAGCTGATGAAAATTTCACTTATATTGTCCAATCAGAAACTAAACGTGTAGTTTTGTCCCTAGACACAGTAGTCAACTCTACAAGGTGTGTTTCACTATTTCTATGCTCATTAATACTATCAGACTCTCTAGACTAAAGATAGACTGAGCTATAACATTAGAATATTAGTTTATTTGACATTATATTTTAACTTTATCTTAAAAATTATGTATTAAGATCTAAAATTTATCGAACAAAATCTTTGTGTCTTTTAGTCAGCTGTCAGTGACTGTCAGCACACCACTTAATCTGCCTAATGTGATGGAAATATTGTACATTGGTCTGTTAGACAAGGGAGACAATGTTCTTTGTGTAACACAAGCACACACAACTACTACGTATCAGCCAAGGTTAATTTAAGGCATAAAGCTTTGTCATTTAACATGATTTATATATTATACTAGCTATTAGAAATTTGATATAAAATGTAATGTACCACTCTGTATTTGGGAATACTCTTGTAACTCTTATTAATAGCAAGGGTGGTATAGTAATAAACAACTGATTTGTTACTTAGAGTCAACAATTCACTTAAGTGATTCGTCTTTTTACCTAATTAGCAGAATATATTTTTGAAAAAAGGCACAGTAGCTGATTAGTAAAGATCTTTGCTTCTGAACTGAGGGGTCCCTGATTCCAATCCTGATGTAGACTGGCATTTTTAATTTCTGGAATCTTTTAGGGTGCCTCTGATTCCACCCAGCTCTAACAACAGTTAAGGAAAAAGGAAAAGAGGCTGATTATTGTGTTAGCCACATGAAACTTTTGTTAACTGTGGGCCACAGAAACTGATGACCTTTACATTCTGCCCCCTTAAATGCAAGGTCAAAGAGGGAACTTACTTTAATAGTTTGAAAGTTAAATTGCTAAATAGTTTTGCTTCTTTGTGTGCTAACTATTGGACTTCATCAAAAATAACATCCTGTTAGATTCTTTCCTAATGTAAGTTAAAGTAATTAATGTTTTCTATTCATTTAAAGTAAGACACATAATATGCTTTATGAAAAGTATTTATATTTTCAATTTCATTGTAAAGCTATTAACTAATAATTTGTAGAAATGTTGGAGGACTGTACACGGATATTGGGGAAATCAAACTTGGTTATGTCTGTAACACTGGAACTAATACAGTCGACTCATCAGCCAACAGAGTAAGTGCATGCACCAGTTTTGTGTTTAGGTTTTTATTTTAATTTCTGTGTGATAAGCAGTTTTAGTTTTTGAAAACTTAAATTTATGTCTTCATCCATTTATTTTGACTTTAAGATTCGAATTGAGAGCCTTGTACGTCTCCTGGACTCTGCAACAGTTGCAGTTGGAAGTAATGTATCAGTAACTTTCACAGTCAACTCCAACAATCAAAGTATTCTTGTTCAAACATTGTCTTTAACTGTAGGTGATGCTTCAAACTATGCAACTGTTTATCTTGTAAGTATTTGAGCATCTATGGACACTTCTTGATTTTTAAATTATAAAAAAATAAAAAATAAATAAATAAATATACCATCACAAAAGAGATACAAGACACTGATAGCAAAGACAAACAGACACTCTTTTGTTCCCCTAGCAATCAAATCATTAAATAAGAACAATCTGGTATAAACTTTGTCACATGTAAATTATGAGTGAGTCTGGTGTGAATGTACACTTTGGTTTCTTATAGTTATAATGTTTTTTGTTTGGTGTAATGCACAAATTGTAAGACAAATTTCCTTACAGATAATAAAGATTATTATTATTATAATATATATATATATATATATATATATATATATATATATATATATATATATATATATATATATATATATATATATATATATATATTACTTGCATTTGTAAATAGGCTATATAACATATACAGATGAGTATTCTTCTTAACCAATGCTAAAAGAAATTTTGATTGTTGACATAAAAAATGACAAAGTGAAAACTATATTTACATTTTTACTGGACAGAGTAATGCAACAATAAAAAATGGAACCTACTTAAACACTACAGAAAACACAATTACTGTCCCAATAGCAGGATTCAGAACGCTGCCATTGGTTTTTACTGTAATTCCATTCACATCTTCTAAAGTAAGTTCAGTTGGTCTATTAATATTTTAAATTACATTTTAAATACAATTTATAATCGAACACATGGAAAGATGAATAAGAAATACTTTTTTATTTTAGAAACAAATTTACATTGTTTTAAATATACATAAAATAAAAAAGTACATTAAAAAATAGGCATAGTAGAAACCTAGGAGTTTATTTGGCTTGTTTTCCAATCCTAGAATCTTTACCTTTCTAGCCCTGCCCTCTTCCGTGGCTAGGCTAGAAATGGAAACTTTACTGTAAAATCCTAAACTACAATAAAATTGATTAATCTAATTATCATATTACTTTATTTATATTAATATTTAGGTTTTTGAAATGACTTCACTAAATTGTATGTCTTGAAGTGTTTCTTACAACCTCAAGCTAGTCTTCTTTCATTTTCCTTTGAAGTTCAATGCTATTGTTTGTTCTTGTGGTCATTTACCTTTCTTATTCTCAGTATTCCAGATTTATTGGCTAAGCAAAAATAAGACAAATATTTATATTTACTTAACACTTTTAAATAATGTGAAGATAATAATTGTACATTAAATAAATATCTAAATTAAATTTGTCATAAGTCATTAGAAATACCAACATTCAGTTTCTAACATTCAGTGTCTATGAAACAGGTTACATTTGATGCAGTTATGCCTTACAACACCTCTGCCATCATGACCATCATGGATGTCAAATTTGTTAGCAGTGGCAAAAACCTTCCCAACATGGCTCTGGCTCAAAACAGTTTTCAAGTTACCAAATCTTCCGCTTATAATTCATCTCAGATAACTAAGTATGAAGCTGAACTTGGTGTGATAAGTAATGGAGGCAAGTTTTTTTAAATGTTAAAAATGAATTCATAAAAAGTCGTTTTTAAAAGCATTTAACTTTTTAAATCATTATAACTTTTCAAATTCTTTATGTACTTTCAACACTTATTCATTGACAAAGTACTCTCATCACAAAGTATAGGTTTAGTGTCAATAAGTTAAGATTCATTTGAAATGTAATTACTGTTCAATCTTTATCATGCTATGTCTCTTGTATGCACTTAGGTCAGTCATATCGATATGGATTTAATCAAAGTTCTGATGATGACACATTTACTGTTGAGGTGACTCTACAAATGGCTGACCACCCAACAGCTACCAATACTAAACCTTACATAGCCAGTTTTGGTATCCATGTTGCTAATGTTGTCCTCATTTTAGATGTGACTATTCTAGTGCAACGTAATGGTACTGAGAACTTAATTTTCAATGTATCCTCCTTGCTCAACACAACCACTTCTACCAGGTAATCATAAATCAATCCAATTACCTAAAGGTGTAAGAATTTTTGACAAAACAATGTGTAGGATGATTTAAATAAATACTTTTAATTTGATTCACTAAATTGTTGAAGAGTAAGGATACTTCATTGATATTATACAGCCCACTTCTAGTATTAGGCCCTGTAGAATTGAAATTTCATTGAATATTGTAACCTGTCTTTATCCTATAAGCTTTTTAAGCCTCTTATTAGAGTTCACACATAAGGTTATTGAATAATAAAAGAAAAAAAACAACAATTTATTTCGTTTAAAATGATCATCTAGGTTTAAGAAATTTTTGCGTGTTTACTTGTATTCTTGTATTAAATCTCACATGAAAGTGTTTACTTATATTTAATTTTAAAAAACAAGCAAACTTAAATCAAATCTTTTAGTTTTTGATGTCCTAAAAAAATAGCATTTACTTGTATTAAATTGATATTGATCAAAAAAGAAATGCAAAGGCTCATCAGAGATTTGATCAAATATTTAGTATATTCAAAGTCATGGGAATATTAAATGGCCACAGATTTGTTAAATTTAGCTTGAGTAGCTGATGCTGCAGAGATCACAGAGCAAGAAAAGTTGCATCTTGACTAAAGTTTGGTTGGTCACTGCTTGCTTATAGCTGGCATTAATAATTGCTCTTTTTTTATATACAAGGACAACTAACTGTTTATTTTGTGTATTATTTTTGTTCATCAATAAATTAATGAATATTCATTTGAAATAAGTAAATCTATAATATATATCTTTATCTATATATCTATATCTATCTATCTGTCTGTCTATATATATATATTGTAATAATTCTGTTTTTGTGTTGATTAATACAAAAGTAATTTTAATGAAAAAATAATAAATAAATAAACTTGCATAGTTATTTTATCTTACCTTATACTTTCTTTCAACTTTGTTTACAATAGTACCAATGTAGAGATTGAGACAACTATAGCCCTGTCCAACTCATCCAGAGCTGAGGCACAAAATGCAGTGCTGAATATCTTCCTACCACCTTATGTTTCATTTGTGGATGCTTTTGTGCAGACTGAGAAAAAAAATATTTTAGCCATTTCAAAGAACAATGGCACACTTGCCCTGCAGGTAAAATATAAGATTTTTATATATTTTATATAATTTGGTGTACTTCCTTTTTTTATTTTTTAAAGAAGAGTTCTAAAGATCTTATTAGAGGCTAAGGCTGATGCTATTCTTCCTGATTAATATTTTTTTTTCAGAACTGATTCTCAACTAGAAAATAAAATAAAAAAATCTTAGTGTATTTTTTTAACATTAAAACAAATACATAAAGATCTCTACAATTCAAAAAAATATTTAGATATTTAAAATAAGTTATATCTTGTTGAGGGGCTGTGTGTTTTCTGTGACTTCAGAAGTTGCTCTATCTCAACAGAAATGAAAGGATAAGTTGCCATGTTAAATAATACAATATAAGTAACATCTACTTCCAAATAATTTTAAAAGTTGATGCTTTGATTAAATTCTATTTCAGCTACAAGAGGGGCCAATCTTTTTTATTATTTTCATAAATTATTATTATTCATTATATTGTAAAGTTTACATTTATAATAATTGAATGGATATGTGATGCTACTAGGACTTTATATACTTAAACTTGAGGGGAAAATCTAATATTACATAAGCCTACATGTGTAATAAACATTTTACATAATGAATTTATGCATAAAAATGTAGTTTGTTAACATTCAGCCATGATTTTCAATTTTATTACATTAAAATACTAATCTAGTGAAAACAAAATAAAGACTTACTTTTTTTTTGTTATCTAAGTGCTATAAAATTTAACTCTCTCATTTCCCTTCTTGAATGGTTACTTTTTCATACTAAGATATAGTCTCTTATATCAATGATAGTATGTATATATTTTTTCTAATAATGCATTTTTTCCAGTTTGGTACAATTTTTTTTACTGATGCTTTCTGTGTAAAAATTATACTGGAACCTAACAATACATACCGGGTACCTTTGGGGATATCTGGATTGAATACTGTCATGAGCTATCAGCTGGTTGGTGATACTAACACAATAAAAGATGTTTCAGGAAGTTTGGATTATGTGAACTTTACCATAGACACAACACCAGATGCTGGCAGTAAGAAACAGTTTTTAATTACATTTAAATGTACTATGAAACTATATAGCTTTTTTTTAAAAGTACCTCTGTTCAAGTCAGGAGGGTGGGCAGAGTGAGTAATCTGGAAATGGATCTCAAAAATGGCTCTAACAATTTTCCTAGAAATTTTACAGTTGATGTAAGAGAAAAGAATTACTAGCTTGTTGGCAACACAGGGAAAACTTAATAATAATCTTTATTGTCTGTATGGAAATTAGTCCTTTAGTTTGACAATTATAACTTCTAAAGTAAAAAAAGAAATAAATTTAAATTTGGCTAGAGAACTAGCTCAAGGTCTAAATCCAACATTGGATTGGAAAGAACTATCATGTTCTTAAGAGGACTATTGTGTTTGGGAATTTCCCAATGTAAGGGTTTAATAAATTAATGTTCAGGAAAGTTGTACTAGTTTTTAATCTACATCTAAAGGCCTATCATTGGAATATTATAAAGTCTAGTAGATCTATATTTGCTTAATCAGGATTATTTCTTGTGGGGGAGAGGTGGGGTAAAAAATGTTCTGTTGTTTTTTAATCTAACAGTCATTTGTTATTAAGAGAAAAACAATCACTCTATGAGTTGTAACAAGGATGAATTGTCTTTTTTAAAAAGTTAAATATTTTTATTGTTAAAATTTTAAAATGAACACATAAGCCTACATACATAAATTTTAAAATGAACACATAAGCCTACATACATCAGATACTGATGTTGTAATGCAATCATTTCTATTTTTTTGTCTCAGTTGCATGTAACACAGGGCCTCTAGGTTTACAGTCTGGTCAGATCAAGACCTGCCAACTCACTTCTTCTGATGACTCAATAGTAGGACATGAAGTTAACCAAGGAAGATATGGAAATGCAGGTATATTTTGTTCTTATTGTACAAATATAGAAATGATATCTCTGAATGTGTGAAGCACTAAAATTAAATTGTGTTTTGTAAATACAGTTAAACTTCAAAGACCCTCCCTTTTTTTTTTTTTTTTTGAAAAGCCAAATTTTTTATTAGGATGAGTGTGACCCTAACATTATTTTTAGCATAAATACTTATTACAACAAAAGTCTTAAAGTTTATGAAAGCTTTTTAATAATAATGGTTAATATTGTTATTGTTAGATTTTCTATGGATTAAAAAAAATAGAATTCTATCTATGTTGTGCTATGAAAAAATGGTTCAAAAATTGTAGAGGGCAAGACAACAGCAGAAGAAAAGTGTCAGAAAAAATCAAGGCCACTGGCATAAGCTCTAGCTGGGATTACCTGCCCAGTGTACAGTCAAACGTTCCAGGCTGACATAGGTGTCACCAAACAGATGAGGAGGCACAAAACTGCAGAGCGTAAATCCCTCAGCCCCCAATGAAAGTGGTCATCATCAAACCATGATGGACAAATTTTCTATAAATAAATAAATTATAGCTTTTATATAGTGCTACTTTCATGTTTATAGCCTCTAGACCATGCTTCCCACTATATATATATATATATATAAGTTGGATAAGTTGAAAACCTGCTAAACAGCATTTAAAAAATCACAAGTGCTAATTAGTTAGTTTATGAATTTATTAAGATATATTGGTAGTAAAGACTGATGATGAATTAAAAGGTTATCACATCTGAATCAGAGTCTCCTTCATTGATAAAAAAAAATTCATATTTTTTAAACAAAGCAAAAAAAAAAACCCTAAAATATTTGATTTGAAATGAGGCTATGACTCAACACACTAAAAGCAAACACACATAAAAGTGTAAGAATAAGAATCAAGTATTGTATGTGTTCTACATTAAAGGGCAAGGCTAAAGTCTCTTTCTTTTTACAATTAATAGTTAAATTGATGGATAAAATAGTCACAATTGATGTGCTTATTTTTGTGAGAAAATATAAATACAGGATACTATAACATGTGATGATTTAATAGACTAAGCAACCATTTGATTTTAATTAGCTCTCACTTTCTGAGGCCTAACTTGAACTGACCCTGACTGCAACTGACTTCAAAAACTTCAACTACTTTTCTTATAATCTCATTCCCAAAACCTCTGTAACATTCCTCCAATGCTATAACATTCCTCCAATGCCAAGACTATCAACATTCACCTTTTGTTTCCCACCATTTTGTGACCTCACATAACTCATGCACAAGAATCTGCACTCATGATCATCTGAGCATGTGATATCACATTCTTGTGACTAGCCTTGACCTTGTGTCCTGCCTATACGCTTATTGTGACAATACTAATTTAAGAAGAAAGAAATACCTATTTGAAAAAAAAAATTAAACCATAGCTCATGTTACAGGATGTATCATTAAGTTTGTTAAACAATTGATCACTTAAAAACATGAATCATGTTATTCCATAAATGTATCTTATTAATAAGTACATGTATGTGTTTTGAATTTAAAATACAAAATACATAAATGATTTTGTTGAAAATTTCTTAATATGGACACATTCTGATATTATTTCTGATATGAGTTTGAATACATTGTCACTAACATTATGATGTTTTTGTGATGAAATAAAGGTTGGTCGCCATTTGTTCATGCTGGTCAAGTCAGTCAGGAGAGATACTTTCAAGTATATTTTGGGAACAAAACTGTAGTAACTAAAATACTACTACAGCAAAATATTACAGGAGCTAAACTAAAGACTTTAAAGTTGAAGTACAGTGATGATGGACTGGCATGGATTTATTATAATAACAATGATGTAAGACATTGTTTAACAATATTTCTAGTCCTTCTTTTCTTTTAAACATTTTTGTAAAGAACATTTCGACTAGCTTTTATTTTTAATGTTATCACGTTGACCTTTTTTTTAATATATTTTTTCTCATTATATTTATTGTTCAAACAAGTCACAAATATGGATAGTCCACCTTGGTTTTTCTCTAGGAAAAAAAAGAACACCTTGGAGTACTCATATAGGAGGAATGTAAAGGCTTAAGTGTAACCGTTTGTCTGGGCATGTTCTTCTTTTATGGTTATGTCCTCCTTCAGGAAACCATTTACATCATTTGTGAAATGTTGGACTTCCATGCCAGTGCCTACTGGAATGACATATTTAATTCAATTAATATATTATAGGGATTTTCTTCAAGTCTGAAGATTACTGAGGAGTACACTATTTCACGTAGCTATGCAGTCCCAGCTGCAACTGTCATATTTTGTCAGATCAAGTGCAGACATAACTTTTGTCCGTCGGTGGTCAATTAAGGTTCTCATTTCCTGTCTACTTCTGTAATCAGCAGTGGATTTTTAAAATCTTAAATGTGTATCCTGAAATCTTTGTAAAAAATCTCCATAGAAGCCATCAAAAAAACCTTTCTTCAAAAAATAATATTTGAAAAAGACTTTTATTTATAAATGATTCTTTTTTTTTTTCAATACCCCTGTTTGTAACTTTGTTTTGTGACAGAACTATAATTCAAAGCTCTGTACAAAATAAAAGTTTGGAACAGGGAGGAGAAATTAAGTAGATCAATTAGATTCTTTTTTAAATTTTAGAATTCAAGTAGCCTATAAATTTTGAGTTATAGTTTTAAAGTTATTTATACAATATAAGAATAGGAAGTTGGGTGACTCCATATATATATATATATATATATATATATATGCCTATATAAAACTTATACTAGTGATTTCTTTTGTTAAAAATTGTGTAATTTTGCCAGGGGGGGGGGGCAGCGATTGCATCTATTGCTCCTCCCACTGTACATTTAGTAAGGATTTAATTTGTGGTGTAACATAATACACAAATGGGTTCAAATATAAATAATTAGCTTATTCAACTAATTTAGTTAACAAACTAGGATTTCTGCATAAAAGTTGGACCGTTCCCCCCACTCAAAGGGTTTGGGTGGGGAGAGCATTAGATGAAATTGCCCCCCACCCACCAAATCAGCCATATCAGAAGGGGGTGTGGCGACAAAGATTGGTTAAAATATCAATAAGTAGCTTGGGGGGGGGGGGGGGGGGTCAGTGGATGTGTAAAGAAAATCTAAAGAAAATATCATGTTTGTGTGAATGCAAAAAGTCACTGTCTCTGATACTAATAAATAACATATTTTTACAGTTTATGATTTATATGCTAAATCTTTTATCAAATGAATTTTTCAAATTGTTTTATTTTTTAAATGTGTCAATGTTTTGTCCTTCTTTGTACAGCTTTCTTTCTGTCCTCTTTTGAGCATGCATGTATCTGCTAACCCTACACAAATTCTTTCTTTCTACTCAAGTGCCCATGCTTTTTTGTGGAGGGTATTGAAAGACAGAAAGTGTATGCTGGTTGAGACAATAATTTAGTACACAATTTTATGACATTTTTAAGCTATATTTTGTTGAAAATATGTTCATGGTAAAGCTATCTTTTGTTTTCTAGATTAACCCCAATCTGTTTAACTCAACACAAGAGTTGCTTGTGCCATCTCCTCAAGTCCACAGATACATTCGACTGATAATATATGATTTGGTCAACAATACAGAAATGGGCTTTTTTTCATTTGAATTGATAGGCTGCAGCATATCCACTGACAAGCCTGCTGGTAATTACATGATCATTTCATTTTTTTTTTTAAGTTTAGCTCAGTGTTTCCAAATTTGATCTTAACTTTATTCAGATAATTTATCTGACACATTGCTTATTCTTTAAATTAAGTTGGATTACTTCTTTTTTCTTGAAATGTTGCTGTAAATCTTTGGCAAGCACTCAACAAAAAGAAATGAATAATAGAGGATGTGTTTATTAACAGTTTCAAAACACACAGACAGTGACTTCATCCATCGATAAACCAGGAATCTTGTCTTTACTTTTGTCAGTCCTTTCCTACTGTGACGATACGAAACTTGCATGCAAAAGTTCATTTGAGTTTTTCCCAGCAAATCGGGGGAAACATTAATTTTAACTTAAAACAATTATTTTCTTGTCCACCCATAACTAATTTCTTTTAGGATTTATCTCCCCTCGCACTGTTTCTCATGGGACGAATCTCGACGTAAAACATTAACTAGCTTCTCTAGAGCTAACTTTTAATTTTTGACCGCTGTACAGGGGACCAGCACACAATAGCCGCGGCACCAGCGCTACACGCAGCAGCCTAATAACTTTTCACACCTATCCCCCCCCCTCCGGATATGCACCACTCTAAGAATAGCGTTGCACTCTGGCGGGACAGATACATATTCGCCTTAGTTCCTACTCTCACGTTACAGGCCATAAATCGGACATGACGCCTGACATGTCCAGTACATAGATACATGTGAGAAAATCACCTAGCTATCTTCCCCACCCATTAAACAAACTGCCCCAACTATATATAGACCAAAGCATTCTAAGTTAGGCCCGCAAGAATTCATTCAGTCTCCCCTGTTAGGAAGTTTACTTGTGAGGTTTCATTAGGGACAAACGGGTGAGTGTAAACATTTTACTATACTTATTTTATCTTATAGGAATGTGTGAGTACACATTAGTACACAGCCACGTTCCCCGTCATTTCATTATGACTTTATTATGTATGTACACTGTACTATTTTATGTCTATGCTATATCTTCATATAGTATTACTAATGCTGCTATGGTTGTCTACATTTGACACCATAGTTATTGTATTTGATTTGTTTTGTTTCATCCATTCCTGTATCTTAGTGATTGATGTAAATAATAACCTTTCATAAATCTAAGTACTGTCTAAGATCTTAGATCACAGTGCTCTTAACTTACAGAGCGCATGGGAAAGTAATTATTTCGCATTCCTATTATATATCCCTCATACATATTATTATGTCTCACACACTAGTGAACTTATAGTTCCTATGATGAGTTTAATTTTGATTAATCATATCAAACCCTGATCATTGTATCTCAATCCCTAGTATTTTATTTTCATCTTATCCTTTAGTATATAATATGCTCATTCTCCATTTTACTATAACTGATTACTTATCGTCGTAATAAAATTTAATGGATGAATCTTGACTAGTATCATCCTACATTGTATGATAACACATTTATTGTGGTTATCTAACTTGTATTTTGTTTGTTATTGAGTTATATGCATGCTTTAAGATTTTATACATAATTGTCTTAAATGCCTTATTGGGATTGATACCAATTCCTGTATCTGAATGATTGCAAGGCATATGGGAATCCCTACTTAATGCCTTTAGGAGGTTCCTAATTGTCTGTCTTATCCCCAGCCTGGTTGCTACACCCGACTGCTATAACTACCAGATCTCCATCCAAAGCTGTAACCGAAGCAGACCACACCAGATACCCCCCCTCCCAATTACATACCTGTTAGCAAGAAGGCATTGCCTACTGTCCTTGGCCTTAAATTATTGCCCAGTGTCCACAGTGCCTTATACTGCCCAGTATCATCTGCCCAGTTCCCGGCCCAAACTGTCCACTGCCCAATAGCTATTGCCTGATGCCGTCTGATTAGAGCAACCTTCGAGGCAGAAGATAAACTGGTGTTGAGTTAGCACGGCTCTCTACAAGCTAGAGACCACAGCTGAGAGATCACCCCACTACAACCTATTAGTCTGCAGCACCAACCCTCTCTACTGCTAAACAGGCAGCGGCCTCACCATAGAGCCAGCTTGCCTACAGCATAAAGAATATCCCAAGCCGATGTCCTAAGACAGAGCCGGATGACTCATCCTTCTGAGTGCCAGTCCTTCAACCGCCAGACGACGACCCACGGGCTAGCAGCTAAGAATATAAGTAGCCAGACATATGAACAATCTTCTCTTCCAATCACTCACCAATTAGCAATCCATGATGAGCAGTTATGTTAGATATTAGCACCATCATTTCATTTCTTAATTATAATTTTATTTGATCATTTATCTTTTGTAAACTTTCATTTATTAAATTATTTTTATTTATGAACTTATAATATTGGTCTGTTCTTACTGTTAGTTGCGGTGTGCCTGTACAAAATCTTATATGTGAGCGGGATAAATTAATAAAATTTCCCCTAGACTTAAATAAACAAGCCAAACAAATTAACTAATTAAACATCTCGTCACACCTACCCAAACTTTAATACAGATCACTGACATACTTCCCAGTGTTGCTCCAGGTCCTTAATCTGATTCTCTGGTAGTACAAAGGACAGCTCTTAGTTTCAGACAGATCAGACTCATATGTCTTTCAGATCAATTCATCTGGATCTCAACAGTCTCTCTTGCTAGTATCAACATATTGTCTCGCGTTGAAAAGTGTGCTGGCTCACTTCAGCTGGATCTCAACAGTCTCTCTTCTTCATATAAACATGTCATCTATCACTCATGTTGAACATTGTGCTGTTGCCCACCATAAGTGTCTGTGTGGGAGCAGAATTATAGCAATATAAAATAATAGAAGTAATGAACCATATTCTAAATTTAGCATTATTATTTATTTCAAGTATAACACTAAAATAACAGACATAAAAGATGAAAAAAAAGACTGAATGACTTTGTGTCCTTGAAAAACATAAGTTCTTGATATGAGGTACGATATTGTTCAGTTGAATTGTAATATTTGCTGTGGCCTCAAGCCAGTTTCTTGACTTTGTTACAGCCTTGAAAGAAAATCCTATTGATCATAATAAGAAACTGAAGCAAACTAAAAGTAATCATTTAATGTTTAAATTGTAAGTCAGATCTAGAACAGTTCAAAGTTCATAGGGATGTTGTTATATAATTCTTATCAGTTACCTTGAAGAGCTAACCAAATCAAAGCAAAGCAATTTTGATTAAGAATTAATTCATTCGTAGGCCATTTAATTTCTTCAATAGTTCATGGAACACCTATTCAGGCCTTGTGGAACTCTAGTGATCTGCTAAATACAGATTGAGAAACAATGGTTTAGCTTATAGAAATAATCACTGAAATATTTTTTAGCAAAAGTTATTGTCTGAAAAAATTGTGTTAGCTTCAAAAAGGTCATCATGTATGTAAGTGGAATAGATGACAACAATGTCATAGTTCTTTAGACATCATAAATTAAGAAGAATGTCATGTTTTGCTTTAAATAGAATAATGTTATTTATGTAAGGCTGTCTCATGATGCAAGTAACTTGATTTTTAATCATTTCACACAAAAAAATATTCTTTATTGACTCATTTTACTAGATAAGTGTCATGAGCTAATGGGTTTCATTTGATTACAAGTGAATGAACAGTTAATTTTTTTAACTAAACTTAATTTTAAAAGTTATTAAATATTTGAATGGCATCTAATCTTATGTAAAAATTTATTTTGATATACGTGTTGTTTTTTTTACACTTTCCAGAAACTTTATTGTAATGTTAAAAAAAAAAATAAAGCTTATTATCAAATTTAAAAGTTGGCATTGAAAATAATTTTATTAATATTTCAGATGTCTGCAGTGAAGTGATAGTTCCAGCAATCAAATGTAAGTTAAGTAGAAATCAAAATATAGGTGTTTTTTTTTTTTAAATAACAATAATTAAAATTAGTACATATTTTGGCTATAACTAAAATAATTTTTGTTTATTAATAAGTGGTGATGTATATAATGATGCTATATTCTGTTGTTGCTTTTTTTACAGTAATATAATAACTTTTACTTCCTTTTTCATTTTGTGTCTATTTGCTGTGACTTTGTTTGATAGTGAAAGTCATTAATTCTGTTTATTTGACATGTTCTTGGCATTTCAAAAATTTATTTAGAATAATATATTGTTACGAATCTCACTATCCAGGCTCTCTGCAAACTGCACCATACACCACCAACTTAAAGAACTTGACAACTCTGGGCTCCAAAATAACGTAAAGGTTTAATGTCCATAAATAACAGCCAATACTGTACAATTGGCAGCACGTAGAACAGTACAAATAGCTCTGTGATAACAAATATCTCTCAGATAACACCGTTCCGCCGTATCAACTCTTGCACTGGCCTCTCCGTCTCGTTCCGGGCTTGCACTGGGTTCAACAGTTCGGGACTGACTTCACACACTTGGGCTCGTTGTGTCGGACTCGATCTCAGACCAAGATCAAGACGCCGTTTGTCTCAACTGTACTTGACAGTACTCCGCACTGAACCGTCGTAATGCTCCGTACAGAACTACACCGTTGAACTGTGCTGTAGTCGACCGTGTTCTGAACTCCTGTCGTGAACCCCCTTTCTGAACCGTCTTGACTGCGACACCTCCGCTCTTTATATAGGGTCCCTACTGGCCTTCTAGAACCGGACAGAACGTCGCTCGACCATTCTGGGACGCTCCTGAGCTCGCTCTGTTCACGACGCCGATCTTACTCGAACCTTCATGTTGTTAACTCGTCTCGGCCGATCGTCGTAACTCGTCACGGTTGACCGCTCGTCTAGCGCTGGCCTGGCAATTTGCGTCGGCTGACTACACTCACACCACTACCCCCATCTGTGCCACCACCAGGTTTATAACAATATATAAATACATATATATTTTAATTAATGGCAATGTCTGATTCCGAATGAGGTAAAGGTCATCTGTTTCTGTGGCCCATGGTTTACTTTTCCCAAACTAATGTACCCATTAGAACTGGCTGGACTGAACTGGAGATGATGAAATTGTAAATCCCAGCCTTCACAAGTATTCGAAATTAGCACCCCTTGGCTCAGAAGTCAAGCGCTTTACCACTCAGCCACCACGATTATAATTTATTTATTTAAAATCAAGTTTTACAACAGGACTATATATATACTATGCAATTCTTTGGTTTTGGTTAGGGCAGTTAAAACATTTACTATAATAATTATTTTTTAGCAATCTATAATATAATTTTAATTTTTAACTCTAGTACCAGACTTTTCTAGAAGATCTTTCCTGTGGACCTCTGCTGTTCTTTATGTATGTGATAGTGTTCAAGGAAAGAAGTAAGAACTGTAGACTTTTTAATAGCTATTTTTTATTATAACCTTTTATTTTCTTTAGTTGTATCCTTCTTGCACTATTATAATTAAATTACAAAAATGAAAAAGCATGTGTAAAATGCTGGAAAGTTTTAATAAAAAAAAAATAGTTCTTAAAAAATAAATTATAAAAAAAAATATTTATTCTAAAATATTTGTAATATGCTTTTTCTAAAACTTAATTCTCAATTTTCCAACAGAGGTGTGGAACAAAAATGTTTTTCAAGCATAGACGATGTGACATGGATGGGTTAGTATCTTTTTTTTAATAGTTTTAATAGTCTAGAGGTTTAATCTCTAGATATAGATGAAAGCTGCGTACCAAGCATGAAATAACAATATGTACCATGTGCCCCAGAAGAAAATGGGCATTCAAAATTTTGTCGCCTTATGAGATTTAAACGAAACTAGTAAATTTGATACAACCTGGCCTACAGCTTACATTTAATTGAAGAAAGAACATTGGAGATGAACAAAGTAGCCAAATATTGTATTACATTTGTAGCTTACATTTCAAATAAAGTAGTTTGTGTTTTTTCATACATGTACAATGTACTGATTGCCAGTGACAGATTTTTTTGGAAACAGCTTTCCGCCCAATGCACCGAACGGCGCTGGAGGATCTAAGTCAGTAAGAACAGCACATTAGTTTTTTGAAATAAAACTTTTTAAAAGCAGGATAATGCAAGTAGATACCTCAGAATGTGTATTTTGTTGACTTTCAATACCGGTACCGGAAATAGTGCTTGGCGGTGGGGAGCTTTCTCCCAGACCCCCTTGCTGGCAAGGGGGAGTATACAATTTTTCCACTTACTCCAGGAAGAACCTATTCTCAGGTACAATATACATCTTCCAAAAGAATGAAGGGTCAGAATGTAATAAAGATTAATTATATACACACACACAAACATATATATATATATAATTTATTTTTAGCAGGGGGGATTCACCCCCACCCCACCCCCTGAAAAAAAACTTCGCTTTGCCCATGAGTAAAGTATTTCCCATAGCTTCAAGGACCCTGTCATGACCTACATATCTAAAACTGAAAGAGTATGCTGAAACTAAATCTCTTATAAATATTCAACTAAAGTCAATGTGCCTTACTAATAAAAAACTTTGTTGATTAGTTAAGAATGTCAATTGAACCAAAATATTAAACATATTTGTGTCAGGTAATTTGTAATGCTTATTATCACGTCAATTGATCTTTAATACTTGATTAAAAGGTGCCTTTCTATCACAATCACTGAAGATCTTTGATGATGATAGGTGTCACGATGAATAAGCTCTTGAAGTAGTAATGATCTTGAATGAACTTTTGCCTCTTAGATAAAGATCCTATAACTGTGATGCCGAGGATTAGAAGATGTCAACTGTGACTTGCTAAGGACTATGTTATATCTAGATCTAAATGCAATCTAGAAAATAAATAGGCGAAAATCCTTCTCAATTCAAATACAGAAACTTTTAATTTAAAACTTGAAAACAGCAAAATGTACAAAAATTACAAGAATAAACTGTGACTTAGATCAAATATTCAAAAGATTTCTACTGGATATTAAACGATCTGCACAGTATGAGAATCGGCTCGAGACTTAATAACTATAAACATCTTGCTCTTATGAAAATCAACCTACGACTGAAGAATTCTAGCTCCAGCGCGTCTCTCTGTCCACGTGACTGTACTTGAATTTAAAATTAACATAAATAGATTAACCAATCAAGTTATTTCTACAACCAATCAGATAATTTGGTATCAAACATTACATGCATGATAACCGCATCATTGGGAAAACCAGACTTGACATATAACCTTGAACTGAGTTAATTATTTAAATAATTATTAAATAAAATAAAATAATATGTTTGACAAATGATACGTGACACTTATAATGCATGTAATGCATATAATGAATTTGTAGTAGCCTATATGTATATATGAAGATGGTTTCATTAGTGTCAAATAATTTTAAATTTGAAACCAAACAACTGACTGACTTAGAATGCTCTATTAGCAAGAAAGGACTTGTCCTACTAAAGAAATATTCTTCTTTGTTTAAAAAGTATATTTTAAAATAAAATAAGTTTAAAAAATAAATATGATGCTTCATTGAGTGTCAGATTCTGGTTTTGCTTATGGTGGTGGCCTAACAGATACAATACACAATATATAATGGTTTGCCAGAGCAGAATTTAATTCATTGGTTAACATGCATGACTAGATTGCCCTAGGAACATGCATCTGTAATTTAAAAGACAAGACATCCTCTTTTGCTCTTGCCTCCAAATGACTAGGATGGAATGGCATAAAAGTAAATTATTTAATGTGGGATGAGTATTTACAATTATGGTGGGTTTATAAATTGCATTATACATAAAGCTAAATGAACAATCAATAGCTTAGCACAACACAATAACTAGTGACTTGTTCAATGGCTAACACTACCAGTTTTAACTTCACACCTTGTGGTGTCAAGCTGTCAGTGGACCAAAACAACTCAAAAATGACAGTGACACCCTGCACATGTGCGATTCAGATAAGGCGCACTCATACCAGACCATTGGAACCCAAAGTTAAATCAAAAACTAACTTTACAACTGATTTTTGAGAATAAACAAAGTTAAAGGAATCTCTATTTTGCCTTTTTGCTAAAAGGATATCAGAGAATCAAAAAGAGCAACTAAACAGCCACTAAAACAAAATATAGGGATCAGGGAAAAAAAAAGATCATCACACAGACCATAAGCTCAACATCAAGAGCCACAAGGAGGAAACAAAAGCAATTAAATCAACAAACATGACATAGAACATAGCAACCAAGATATGTCCGAAAATTGTGTACAAAATAAGAATTCATGCACAGGGAATATAAAGTATGGATTACCCTTAATACTAATTATAAGGAAAAATAACTGATGGATTTTTTGTGCTTTCTTGGAGAATGTTTATAAATGAATTGATCAAATAAATGTAACATATACAAAGTAATTGGTTCTCATGGAGTATCTGCTTAAAACTAGATGTTCATGTAATTTTTAACAAACTTAAAATTTTGAGATTAATTTTTAGTTGAATAAAAATTTAATAAATGTAAATAAAATATTCTACATTATTACAAAATCAAATCTTTCAAAGATGACATCAGATCCCTGTTAAACTAATTTACCTTATCTTCAAATTCACATTAATGAGATTTGTACATTTCCAAAAAAACGCTCATAACAAAATTAGAATTTCAACATCATAAAATATGTGTTGTTTTTTTTTTTTTTTTTTACAGAACTTGATCCCAGAGTTGGCAGTATTTTAGGTTATGATTCTGCTGAGACCAGAGTCTTTGCTGTATCTTCCAATGGCCTACACTACATGAGTACATTGAATGGAATTGATTGGTTTACTAGTGTTCCAAGTGATGTTAATAAAGCTAAAGTTTTACCTACTTTTAAATCAGCCACAAAAGTAAGAATCACATGAAGCAGACATTATTTTGTGTACAAACATTAGTCATCACATTGGATAGACTTTACTAAGGTATTAGAATAATGCACACTATTGCATCTAAACACATTATGACCAGCTCAATGGCTGAAAATATAGAAATCAGATTCACTACATATTGTTTATCTATAATGATAATATATTAATAATGTTTTAATGTGAATAATTTTTTTATGGTAATAAAAATGTGTGATAGAAAAAAAAAAAAAGAGAAGCAGTTGAAAGTAAACTTTTCTATGGGAAAGAACTCAAAGAACTCCATATTTACAGCCGTATAAATATATATATATATATATATATATATATATATATATATATATATATATATATATATATATATATATATATATATATATATATATATATATATATATATATATATATCAATACTGTAAGATTTTCCTTTTCAATATTTAAAAAAAAAATTATTATCACTATTTAATTAACTAATTTGTTATTTTTTTAATTTTGTTTTGTTAGGAACATTGAATAATAGTGCAAATTTTCAACTGATCCATGAATGGGAAGAGGAGAAATAAAGTGTTTAAATATATACCAGAGTCAGTTGATACAAGCTTTGTTAAAAAAAAAAAAGGAGCATTCTAGCAGTTTATAATTCTTTTCTCTCCATGATAAAGTTGCTTGAATTTTAAAGAATAATCGATTTAAAAAATAATGTGTATAAAATGCTATTAGATCTCACCTCAGAAAGCTAGCAAATAAAACACCAATACACAAAAAATATCTTGATCAATGTCAACTAAATCTGCAATGTGTAGACACATATAATATATACTTGAGTGCGAATTTAGGTAAATGTAAATCACAATATTTTAAGTTTTCATGTTTTGATAACTGTACAGTGAAGGCTGCGTTACTAATGGACACATACATTTTGAGTTTTATAAACAGCATATGTGTATAGTTTCTAAAGACTTGAATTGCAACCTTTTAAATTGACACAATTTGTTTCTAACTAGGTATCTGTGGATGGTAACTCTGCTCTAAATGTTGACATTCCTGATACACAGTTTATAGACTCCCCTTATGGAGGTTTGTACTCTAGTATTAGAATTTTAAAAAGTGTTAGCAAATACTTTAATGTTGGTTAGCAGAAAATATTTATGCGTGCGCTTGGCCAAGATATGTTAACTTATTGAATACTTTATTTTAATTATTTTATTTAGCCACAAATGATGGCATAAAGAAACAGTCTGGCACTTGGAAACTGATATTCTCCTGGAACACTGCCTACTGCTGTCCATAGTGTATCTGACTTATGTCTTATCCCCACAACATTCATATGCTAGTAGAGGATTTCTCTGTTAAGTTTTTTAAACACTAGCTATAAATTACAATCTTTGCCAAAAAATATTATTTTTAAATAAAATATTTCAGGAACAAAAATATATGAAAATAAATAATTTAAAAAAATGGCTTAAGTTGTGTTAATTAAAGAATACATTTGTCATTAGTAATTGTATATTTTTAATGTTGAATCACATTATGCATATCATATTCATATTTATATTTACTGCTGAAAAAATATGATAATCTTTTATGATGTATAAAAATATTCATGATAATTTACTTGTCCCTAAATGATATATCTTATTTTTTTTTAAGTATTTGTGTAATTTGTGCTAATTTATGTAGTCTGCAGTGGTATCTTTGTGTTCAACACAAACAAAGACCTGAGAAGAAAGGGTCAGCTTGTAAACAAAATTTTGATAGCATGATTTAAGAATAAATAAAGTTTAAAGAATTTTTTTTTTCATTAAAGGATTTATGACAACAGAAAATACCTCTTGAAAATTGTAGAAGAAAGTTCATCTAGGAACGTGTATCTTAGGAAATAATAACATTAATTAGAAATTAAAGATAACATATATAAAACAAATAACACATTCCTTTGAAGATGATGTTACCACTATATTAATATTAGTATTAAAACTTTTGTACTTTGAAAAGACTAAAATACAGTTTTATTTGGCTGAGTGCTCTTCAATCTTTTATTTATTTTACAATAGTTAGATATTTTTGTTGTAACATTTAAATGTTCACTGAAAAAAACTTTGTTTTAAACAATAAAATAGTTGACATTATAATCTTGCCCAAGGTAATGTAAAAACAAGATTACAAAGAGAGTTTGTGTTGTCACACAACTCAGAGGGGCCCCCGTCGGAGTAAGATCCCTGTCGGATCCACCTATTCACAAGGAATATTCAAGACATGAATTTGGAATTTGTTTTGATTGTCAAAAGTAATAATGTTTCAAAGATTCATTTGGCTTTGTAAAAAATGTTTTTTTTTTGTTGTTTTTTTTTGTTCTGTAAAATGTAATACATGTTTTGGATGGCAGCAAGCAGGGTATGAAACTGGAACCGTCAAGATAATTAGTCCATCGCGCTAACTGCATGACCGCAGGCATTGCTGTTAACTTAATAACAAACTAATAGCCTATTATTGAAAAAGATAAAGAGATATATTACACATTACGGCATGACAGCTACCGGATATGTATAGGCCTACAATATGTCAGACGAGCGATTTTTAGATAATCTTTTGGAATTGATTTGTAATTGAAAAAAAAAAAAGAAAAGAACAAGGCATCAAGCTTGTACTTCGGCAAAGTCTGATCGATGTCCCAGCACTGGTCGTGCGGTTTGCGCGCTGGACTGTCGTTCAGATTTAACAACGGTCGAGGGTTCAAACCCTGCCCGCTCCCATCCCCCGTCGTCCTGCGGGAGGTTTGGACTAGGAAGTAAACTATCTTCAACTCAGAATAACATCCAAAACATGTAAAACAACAAACATTCTAAACTAGACTCTAGACCTAGAAATTCTAGATCTAGAATCTACAATCATTTTTAATTAGATTATAGGCCTAAATGTAAATCTAGTTTAAAAAATCGAGCTCTAGTGTTAAGGAATCTAGATTACGAGGTTTGATTAACATTACTAGTTGTTTTTAGCATTAACTACATATTACGTCAAAGGAAAAAAATCCACTACATTACACGGCCTAGTTAGACTAAAAAATGTCATCAATACGAGCAGGTTGTCGAGGGTTCATATAGACATTGGTGCACCGAGTGAGTTCTTTTAGCATTTCATTTAAAGAATTAACTCGAATCCATAAGACGTCAAAGGAAAAAAATCGACTACGTCACAAAGCCTATCTAGAGTGAGACTAAAAATACGTCTTATCAATACGAGCAGGCTCTCAAGTGTTCATATATAGACATTTTTATTGGTGCACCGAGTTATTTTAGAATTTCATTTAAAGAATTAACTACATATTACGTCAAAGGAAAAAAATCCATTATGCCACATTATGTTAGACTATGTAGGATATAACATAAGGATTAAAGACGCATTTTTTTTTGTGCGTTTTGTCTGCCAGTTTGTCTGTCCGTCATGTTAATATCGAAAATAAAAAAACAACTAAAAGCTATTGAAAATGTTATTATCCTTTATTTTTCCTTCCGAAACATAGCAATAGTTTTAAGCATCTATAATAGATTATTCCGGATGTTTGTATATATATAGTGAGAGAAAACGAGAATTCTAGATAAATCTAATACCGTTAATTAAATTTTTTGGAATGGTCTCGTATTAAAATTAGATGTACCATAGCATTGGGGAGAGATTTTTATACCATATTTTGGTGTTAGGAAGCTGTTTTCTTTAAAAATCGGAACATAATATTAACGATAATTAGATTTTTTTAAACGTTTAGCTAGAAAATTAAATGTAATGTACGACAGAAGTGCGATTTTACATAAATAGAGTTAGAATGTTTTTCATAAAAATCCGGAACAACCTATGTTCGTAAATGAGAAGAAGATTATTTGTTTTATTTATTAGAAGAGGGATTTCAAACAGTTATTTGTGATAGTAGATCTTTTATTTAAAATTCTGAACAATTTTGGCTATCATGTGTAAGAAAATTTAAGTAATTTACTTTTTTGTTTTTTTTTCAAAAACGAACCGGAACATTCTTTACATATAAAAAAAACCTTCTGTTATGTTTCAGCAAGATAATTCAATGTAAAGTAAGTCTAAAAAGTGTTTTTTAATAATCGTTTCTAATAAATTACTTTCTTATTTAAAAATCCTGAACAACCTATTGTTGATATTTTTAAAAAGAAGTCATTTGTCATAAATTTGTTTTAAGTTGAAAATAAGGAACAATTGGATATCGATAATTAAATTATAGTGACTCAACGATGCTTTTTCAAATAATCATTTGACTTATTTTTTTAATAAAACAACTTCCGGAACAACTTTATAGTTCTTCATAGTTTATAGGAAGGATATTACAAGTAGTATAAGTTAGAAGAGCGAACAAACATTCGTTGGCATTGATTTGTTTTTCATAAAAACATCCGGAACAATCTATTATAGATACTTAAAATTATTGGATTGTTTTGGAAGGAACATTGAAGGTTAAATCAGATTTTCAACAGTGTTTAGTGTTGTTGTTCTTTTTTATATAAACGTGACGGACAAACCGACCAACAAACAAAACGCACAAAAATACGCGGCTTTTATCCCGATGGGGGCACTAAACAAAAAATAAATAAACTCTGATTATTTAAATTTTGTTAAGGAATTGGTTTGGACTTCCACCAATCCGCGGCGTTACGCTACTGTACGAAAGTTGCTATATAAAAAGTCCATTTTAAAAAATGTGCGTGATATTTACATACAAAGTGCATTCTTAGCTTTTATAAACAAACATAAAGGTTTTCTTTTAATTTTAGCAGCTAGTTGACCAGAAAAAACACCTTTAACTAATATTTATATTTGTTGTGAACATTTCTTGTACATTTTATAAATATATTTGACTTAGTGATACTGAAAGTACACACAAAAATTGTCTATCTTTGTTAACATAGTCTAACATTGCCTCCCTTAATTTACGTAATTTTTTTTAGAATTGGTGTATATTTATGAAAAAAATCGCTTGCATAATTAATTTTATAAATAAAACGGTTTGCTTTTAGAAAACAAAAAGTAGCCATTTTGCACCTAAACTTTTCAAGCCGCATCGCATGGTGAAATAATATTTTTGATATCTCTTCTAGTTTTTCAGATCTGAGTGTGACAGACGGACATTTTGTACAAACCTAATAGCGGCTTTTCCCCTGACGGGGGCAGCTAAAAAAAAAGCAAAGCTAGAGCTTTTACATTTCACGAACGTAGCCAAGAGAGGTTTGAGGTTAAAACCTCTGCAATAAAAAACTTAAAGAAAAAGTACATTACAGTCAACAAACTCAATGAGCATTGGCGTAGCTGGGGTGGGGGGAGGAGGGGGAAAAATTGAGGGGGGCCCCGATATGAGTGTCCGAAATTTATTTTCAAATAAATTAAATATTACGTCACTGTCATGTAATCTTGCTTTTCACGTTGTTATATAAGTTAGTGACCCTGTTGTATTATGTCTTCCACACAGAGTATTAACTGTTTCCATGCAGGGTTACTCTCAATCTCAAGGAGTAGTGCCATGTTACTTTCAGGAAGTAACTTGGTATATAGGGTAGTTTATTGCATCATTTTTATCATTTAAGAAGAATCCTGATAAAAGCACTGAAAAGAAAGGAGACCAAGAACGTGTCGAAGAAAAGAATCACAATTCAGATGATTCGTACAAAGATACAGCAGTCGAAGAAGTAAAAATGTCTCTTGGTGAGAGAAGTATAGTGCTGAAGAGGAATACCCTTTTATCGCAGTCAGATAAAACATCTAAAGTAAGTGATGATGAGTCAAGTGATGGTCTTCCAAAATCACTTTCTTCAGAAGTGGAAGAAGCTATATTAAGTACAAAGACTTCGGATAGATCCAGCCTGAAATTTTATCTGTTAAAAGGTAGCTTATTAGTCCAAAACAAAGATTATTAGTTTCCAGTAGAGTTTACCAAATATAAATCACAAAGTTTGACATCATCATGGTTCACTAGAAAGCTTCCAACAGGAGCAAATTGCAACCGATCTTGGCTCCTCTTCTCTCCACACCTGGAATGTCTATTTTGTTTTCCATGTGTACTGTTTTCTGAGACATCAAAAAAGACATCTAGTGCATTGAGCAAACCTGGAGTCGGTTTCACCAAATGGAAGAAACCCGAGAGACTGAAAGAACACGAAGAAGGAGTCCACCACAGACAAGCTCTTCTGAAGAGGAAGCTAGAAGAAGAAAAGCTTAAGGAAGAACCAGATATTTGATATTTTGGTTTTTTGGGAACATCGGCACAATTTAGGCCATGTCGTGCCCAATCAGATGAACTGTCACATATATTTCATGCGCAAATTTAAAAAAAATCAGCAGTATTGGAGAGATATTCTGAAGCTTGTAGCAGCAGCTATTAAGTAATAAAAAAAAACTCAAGCTTACGTGGTCACAACAAAAAACTGAATTCACCCAATCCTGGGAACTTCCTAGCATCTTTGAAATTTCTTGTAGAATTTCATGAAGTTATGAACCCCCACTTAGGCCTACATAGAATCAAATATGGGTAAACAAATTGTCATTAGAGATTCAAAATGAGTTCATAAACTTGATGGGCAATAAAGGGAATCAATTGTTGGGAAATTCAAGCAAGTTTGTTACTTTTCTCAGATGAATGATATTACCCCAGATGTTTCTCATCAAGAACAGGTATCCCTAATAGTTCGTTACTTGGATGCTTATAATTTCGAAATAAAAGAGTTATTCATGTTTTTACTTTGAAATTTTGAAACCTGGTGAAGAACTTGTTCTGAAAACTCTAAAAGACATTGGAGTGGACTTTGATCTGTGCAGAGGTCAAACCTATGATAACGCAGCCCCAATGAGTGGACGTCTGTCTGGCCTGCAGAAACGACCTGAATCCAAAGGCAACATTTCTGAACTGTAATAATCACTCTCTGAACCTGGCAGCTCTTCATTTTGCTGAGATAGATCCAGCAATTGTTACCTATTTTTTGAAACTGTACATGAATTGTTCAACTTTTTTCCAATCTCTCCCTCCCCCCTTTTTCAGAGATGGGCCAAACTGAAAGAATCTAATTTATTAAAAAGGAGAGTACTACAAGGTGGTCCACAAGAGAAGAAGCTACATCGGCAGTTTCCTGGCATCTCGACTTTCTCAACCAACAACTGAAAGAATGGACGCTAGAAACAGTGCACAGAATCTTCATCTTCTTCATGGTGTGGACAATTATGAAATTGTACTTATCTGGAATTCTCGTCAAATCTCTTTCGCCCAATCAATATGGTTCTGAAGAAACTACAAAAAAAAACAACAAAAAAACCCACCTGAACTGCACATTTGGGAAGCTTTTTAAATAAATTAAAACCCTTTCATGCTTTCTGCTAAATGATGAGAAACGGACAAAACTGATCACCCAATCCATTGAAAGAGCATAAGAAGGTAGTGATTGATATGGATTTTCTGTAATCAAAATAACCTTAAGAAAGAGAAGACTTGATGGGGACTTGAGCTATAATGTAGGACTGTCAATAGAACTGTAATTCAAACGTGTTACGACAGAAGTGTTGGATAGACTTCATATGGAGATGAAGGACAGATTCCGATGGCTGGAAAACCATGTGGGCACCTTTGGGTTTCTTCTTGAACCAAGACACCTCTTGGAGTCTATGGATGATGACACGCTGATGAAAAACTGTGTTACTTTTTCCTGTTTGTATGATGAAATGACGCTATTGATGCACGAGCTCTTTTCATCAACAAAGCAGTACCACAATCATCAACTGACATATTGAGAAAGCTGTCTTGCAACCTTGCAACCTCCATCCAAATAATGCTAACTCAGACCACTTCCATTGCGTCATGTGAAAGATCATTCTCAAAGCTCAAGTTAATCAAAAAACTATCTCAGGAGCACAATGATGCAAGAAAGGTTTAGTAGTATGGCTTTAATGTCAGTGAAGTCACAAATACCTGACAGTATCATGTAATAGATGATGTTATGGATGTCTTTGCTGCACGACGTGAATCGATATGAATTTAGATTTGTCGTTTGTGCATTATTTCGCCAATAAACAACTGTATTATTCGTTAAAAGATTCTTAATGATTATTTCTTGTTAATTTTACTGATATTCTGTACCAATTAGGATGAAGCTTACTTATTTGTTAAGTACATTATTTCATATCATGATGTCGAATGTCAAAATGAAAGGGGCCCCCAAAGAGGTCGATCCCCCCGAGCCCATAAATTCCTAGCTACGCCCCTGTCTATGAGGGTAGTCGAAAGAGGTTGTGTGGTTAACCCCCCCCCCCCCTCCGAATAAAAAGCTAAAGCAAAAAACCAAAGCTAAAGCCACATTAATAAGGTACAGTAAATAGCAGATTTTATATTTGACTTACATTTTTTTTCATAGAAGAGCAGGATAATACACTTTAGACACCTAAGAATATGCATTTTTTTAGTCTCAATTACCGAAAATAGAGCTTGGCGCCGGGGACCCCCTAGCTGGCAAGGGACGGGTGTCTTCTTTTGTTACACCAACTCCAGAAGGGACCTATTTCTGACTAGGGTACAAAAACGCATCAAAGAATGAAGGGACTGAATGTAATAAAGATTAAATGCGCATACATATGTGGGGGGGGGGGAGGAAGAAATACCCCAAAACCCACTCCCCCCTAAAAAAATCTTGGATACGCTCTCAGCTTTCCCCTTAAATCTTCTCAATAAAAACTTATTGTTTAGTTTTTTGTTGTTTTTTTGTTGTTGTTGTTGTTGCGCCATACTACAGTCAGCTGATTCCCTCCATTCGTTGATAGTTGTTACTGAACGTTCAACAGTTCTATTTTTAAATTTTGTTGTTTCTGACATTTGATCATTAGCGTTTGCATAGGTTAAAATTAAAGATGTTAAATTTGAAAAAAATTGTTTTGTACAGACAACAAATTTATTAATCGGTACAAAATAATAGTTACAATTATTATTATTATGTTAGAAATGAACGAGTAGTCATTCTCTGGCGCTGCCAGGGTCGAGTTTCGCTAAAGAGAAACAAAATTCATCGTAGTCCCTTTAACAGTTTCCACTGAGGAATTTTCTGGTGATGTGGCAGGTCTGCAGCAGTACCGCCTTCTGACAGGCAACGAAGATGTTCCTAGGAATGTTAAGGGCCTTGAAGGTGTCTGTGAGGTCAGTTGTTATTATCCCCTCGGTTGATATAACAATGGGGTATATTGTTATTTTGGACAATTTCCATAGACGCTTAATCTCCAAGCCTAGGTTCCCATATTTTCTTTGTTTTTCTATCTCAGTTTTTCTTAAATTATGAGACAGTGGTACGGCGATATCGATAATGGTAGCGGTTTTTTCTTTTTTATCGATGAACAGCAGATCCGGGCGATTGAAATCTACCGTTTTGTCGGTCAGAATAGGCCTATCCCAGTACAGCAGATGTTCAGTAGACTCGAGAACCTCTTGCGGAGAGTATTTATAATAAGGGGGAGTGTCCTTACCGATCAATTTGTACGTCAAAGCCAGGTGTTGGTGTATTAACTTTGCAACTTGGTTATGGCGACCTAGGTAGGCTGATTCTGATAGGGCTGGACATCCTGCCATAATGTGTTCAATCGACTCGCCCACATTTCCACATTTTCGGCATTTGTCGACAACATTGAGTTTCAGGATATGCTTCTCGTAATTTTTTGTCCTGATTACTCTGTCCTGTATTGCTGTAACAAAGCCTTCTGTTTCAGGGTAGAGATGACCTGCTTTGAGCCATGTTAAGGAAGCAGCCTTGTCGATGTTGTCCCCATGTAATGAAGCCGGAAATTTTCCGTGGAGTGTTTTTTCTTCCCATTGGCGAATCTCATGCCCTACGTCGTCCAAACCGATATTGACATCAGCATTGTGTAGGTTCAGAGGGGTTGCATCGGAGTCGTATTTCCGTAGGAAGGAAACTAATTTATTGCTGGAGGCGAGCAGTTTTGATCGTATTTTTAAAACTTGCATCTTACACAATTTGAAGATGTTCTGCAATCCACGACCCCCATCCTTCCTGGGCAGGTATAACCTTATGGTGGAGGACTTGGGGTGTAGACATCGAAACTTGGTTAGTAATTTTCTAGTGAGTCTGTCAATGTCATGTAGGTCGGTGTCAGTCCATTTGATCACACCGAACGTGTAAAGGAGCACAGGGACGGCCCAGCTGTTAATTGCAGTGATGAGATTACTGCCAGACAGTTTGGTGTTGAGGATTTTATTAACTCTTTGCCTATATTTGCCAAGAAAGTCCTCTTTTAATTTCTTATGGTTTATCTTGGCATTCTGGTTTATTCCAAGATATTTATAAATAGAGGCGGAGTTCAATTCCTCGATGCCTTCAAATTCAATGTTGGTGTTCGTTGCCTTGCCCTTTTTAATGCTTATGATGCCACACTTATCCAGGCCAAAAGACATACAGATATCGTCACTAAAGCATTTTACCGTTTTGATTAAGGTGTGTAATTTTTGCTCGGTTTCTGCATATAGCTTTAGATCATCCATGTATAATAAGTGGGACACACATTTTGTACATTTAGTGTCAACCCTAAAACCGTTTGTAGAGTCTTGGAGTAATGTAGATAGAGGATTAATCGCTAGGCAGAACCAGAGTGGAGATAGTGAGTCACCCTGGTATATACCTCTTCTTATGTGCACAGAACCTAGTTTATCACGATTTAGGTGCAGGTTTATCTTCCAATTATCCATACAGACTTTCAATAGTTGTTTTATTCTTGGGTTGATTCTATGGATGTCCAGGGTTTTTAATAGCCAATCATGCGGAACTGAATCGAAAGCTTTTTTGTAGTCGATGTAACACATGTGTAAATTTCTCTTTCTTCTATTAGCTTGATGCAATATAATACCATCTATAGTTAGCTGTACTTTACAGCCCATCGACTCTTCAATGCAACCTTGTTGTTCATCTGCTAGTAGCTTATGGGCAGAACAAAATTTATACATTTTACTTTTTAAAAGTGAAGTTAATAGTTTATACACCACTGACAGACAAGTGATAGGGCGATAGTTTGATGGTTGGTTCGCATCCCCTTTTTTGGGGAGGAGAGATGTTCTCCCTTCAGTGAGTTCTAACAGCATTGAAGACGGTTCTGATATTAGCTCGTTAAAACTTGATGTTAGTGGTGCATGTACGGCTGTAAGTTTTTTCAGCCAAAAGTTGTGTATATTGTCCGGTCCAGGAGCAGTCCAGTTGTGGGTTTTTGAAATAGCTGCGGAGACTTCCTCAGCTGTGAAATCCTCATCAGGCATTTCTGGTATTAGGTTGTTTTTAGTTTGGATTTCCTCGATCCAGTCAGCCAGTATTATTATTATTATTATTATTATTATTAAGCGTAACATTTAAAAGCGTACATGAATTTTTCAGTATTTCAAACTTGAAAACCTAAAAATAAGTTTAAAGTCAATATCTTTTGTGATTTCGTCTTCAAAGGACAGAATTGACTGATTTAAAATTCGTGTCTCAAAACTTCTTAATTAAAAGTTCCTAATTAACTTCAGTTTTGAAAAGCTTCTTTCACTAGACACCACGTTGACATGCTGGCAAGAAGCTGTCAATGGGCTGGTAAAAGTTCCATCGGTATATGTATACCTCTTATTGCTTTACTTTTTGGGCTGATGTACTTAGGACAAAGTCAAGGGTTTAAATAGTGACGTAGCGGTGGCTACGCTAGAGCACTACAATTTTTTTCTCTACGAAAAGTGTCACACATTATCTAAAAATGCTATCAAGATAACTCTTGTCATATCAAGCTAGCATGTTATTACAACAGAAAAATAAGTTTAAACAATATGAAAATGTCCGGAGAGTAATCTCAAGATGCCGGATTCACTATTTCACATATTTTCACAGAAAACTGGCAATGGTCTTTAAGCTGCGCCTCTAGTGTCTGTATCGTTCTTTCACGGGTCTAACAGTCGTATGATGAGCACTCCAGCGAGCTCTTTGTATTAGACATTTTAATGATACTCCAGTATGATTAATTCAAAAAATCGAATGGTAGAAGCGGAGAAGAAAGAAAAACTTTTTACAAGAGGACATAAAAAGTAAGGCAAGAAAAAAGTTTTTGAATTTTGACCCCATAGCGTTAAATGAACTAAGTACATATCCATTAAAATTGCATTTTTTTTCCTTTAAATTAAATATTGCCTGCACTCCTTCATAAACATCCAACAGATCAATAAGTCAGGTCCATCCCTTTGCAGGCATTGGTACAATCAGCTTTAGTTATTTTTGAAGAGAAAATCCTGAAATATTTCTGTCATTTCAACGCTACCATTGCTAATGTTAAAATATAGTCCGGTTGCCAAAGATTTCCAGATCTTAAAGCCTGATAAAGGTTCTTCATGCATTTCGTGATTTTCTAATGTTGAACATGTCCAAACAACATAAGCGATGAAACGTATTGTTTTGAATTTTTTACCCACTATGCATAATTGTAGACCAAAAAAAAAACAAGCTTATACTTTTGAATCTTTTCACTTCAAGTGGATCTCATATGTCTGGTCGTCATTGCTTTTAACTCAAAATGTTTTTGTTTTTCGTTCTTATTTTAAGACAAAAACAACTTCCTCACCAAACCTTGACAAGAAAATGTTACCGCAAATCAATTTTAAAATAAAGAGGTTGGTGACTTTCAAGTAATTGAGAATCACTAACATTTGATTATCGTATGAGTTTTTAAATAGCTGAACTTTGCCGTAGTATTATTGCGACATGTTTTTATTGCAATTTAGGGAAAGATAGTGAACAGTCGGGTATTACATAGATCTAGTAGGCGTAACTACTCGACGAACGAGACTGTCATTTTTATTATGTAAAGATCTAGATCTAGGTCTACTTACTGAACTTGGTGTCCTGTATTTTACTAATTGACCTGCGCTTTTATCATGAAGACTTTATAAGTAATTGTTAAAATGTTATTTAACCTTGGTTAGGCCAATAATAGAATATGCATCCTCCGTTTGGGACCCCTCAACTCAAGAAAACATTAAGAAACTGGAACAGACACAAAATATAGCAGTGAGATTCATAACAAACGAATACTCACATTTGACTAGAGTAACACGTTTAGTAAAATCACTAAATTTAGAAAGCCTTCAGGACAGAAGACTCAAAAGTAAAGTAGCAATTATACATAAAACACTGAACCATAATCTTCAAATACAAAAACAAAATTTAATAAAATACTCTGAAAGACACAAAGATAAAGGGACATTCCTCGTCCCATATGCTAGGACAAATTTGTACAAATACTCCTTCTTCCCTAGTGCTATTAGAGCATGGAATGGGTTGCCTGAGCTAGCCAGGAAAACCAGTGACTTGGCAGAGTTTAAGTCATTGGTTAATATGCATGACTAAATGCATGAGGCGTAGGACGTAATCATCTACTTTGTTGAAGTAACGTCTGTATTATATAAGATAAGAAGAAGATAAGATTCGTTTGTGACAATAACAAAGAATTAAACAAGTTGCTTAAAAGAGAGAGCGAGTTTTAATATTGCTCCTTTATAAATGCTACTTGGTTTTGACAAGTAGGCCTACAACTAGACAGACATATATATATAATAAATAATAATAAAATAATAAATAATTATATACATAATAAACTTAAAACTTCTATAACAATGCTATAGTATAATAACATTTGGAAATGTCAAAGTTTGGATTGTTGATGTCAATATTATGGGAAAAATAGTCAAAATGAAGATTGACACAGGAGCACAAGCTAATGTCATATCAGAGTCAACGTGGAACACTTTAGAAACTGATACTCAGTTAAAGAATTCAAATACTACCCTACGAGCATTGGGGGATGAAGCATTAGAACTGAAGGGAGTTGCATCGGTCACATTTAAAGTCGGCGATGTAGAAGTTAAAGATGATCTGTACGTGATCAAGAAAAGTATAAATCCTATACTAGGTCTGAAGACATCTATTGCTTTAAAACTAATTGAGGCAAAGAGAAATGTCGAAGTACACGATGTCAAGCAACAAAATGAAGTTCCACAAGTGTTGATGAAAAAATATAAGCAAGTATTCGAAGGACTCGGTACATACAAAATGAAGTATCACATTAAACTGACATCAGATGCAAAACCAGTTATTCAATGTGCGCGCAGAGTTGCACCATCACTCTATGAAGAATTAAAAAGAAAACTCACACAAATGCAACAAGGTGGAGTGATCACGGAAGTTGATGAACCAACAGAATGGGTTCATAACTTGGTTATAGCAAAGAAGAAAGATAATTCTTTGAGGTTGTGTTTAGATCCCCGAAAACTTAACAAATATATAATGAGAGAACATTTCACTATACCAACATTTGATCAAATCAATAGTTCACTGGGAGCAGCAAAACTGTTTAGTATACTTGATCAAAAGGATGCATATTGGCAAGTGGAGTTGGATGAACCAAGCTCTTATTTATGTACATTCAATACTCCGTTTGGAAGATACAGATTCTTGAGAATGCCTTTTGGTATATCCTCAGCTAGTGAAGTATTATTGCTTATCAAGTATTCGGAGACATACCAGGTGTACATATCATGTCAGATGACATGCTGATTGCAGCAAAAGATGAAAAAGAACATGATCAAATTTTTGAAAATGTTCTGGAGAGAGCTAGAAAGAACAATGTAAAGTTCAACAAGAACAAGATACAATATAAACTTTCTGGTGTTAATTATCTCGGAAGACAAATTGGAGCAGATGGTATTCGTCCAGATCCAGCTAAAATCAAAGCAATAATGGAGATGCCAGCACCAACAGATCGAACAGGAATTCAAAGACTGCTAGGGATGTTGAACTTTCTGTCAAGTTTCATTCCAAACATCTCAACAATTACCAGTCCATTGCGTGAATTGCTAAAGAAAGATGTATTGTGGCAGTGGAATGCAAAGCAAGAAAATGCTTTCCAACTAATAAAGAAAACACTTAGTGAAGCTCCAGTTCTGCAATTGTTTAACCCTGAAAAGTCAGTTACTATTCAGTGTGACGCTTCTTCTAAAGGGTTGGGAGCATGTTTAATGCAAGAAGATAAACCAGTTGCGTATACGTCAAGATCATTGACAGAAACAGAGTGCAGATATGCACAAATAGAAAAGGAAATGTTAGCTATAGTGTTTGCAGCTGAACATTTTCACCATTATATTTTTGGAAGAACTGTGACTGTACAACCAGATCACAAACCTTTGCAAACTATTGTGACTAAGCCTTTACATAAGATTTCACCAAGACTTCAGTTGATGATGTTAAGACTGTTGAGATATCAATTAACAGTAACTTACACTCCAGGTTCAAAAATGCAAATAGCTGATACGTTATCGCGTGCGTACATCAATGGTCAAGAACAATCAAATTCAAATGATGACATGGTTATGAGAATTCATAGCGCAACAGCACAGTTTCCGGGAAGTGATCAGAAGATTATTGAAATTAGAAGGAAAACTGAATCTGATGCTAAATTAAAACTTGTAATGAATTATGTCAGAGAAGGTTGGCCAAAGATAAAAACTCAAGTTCATGAAACAGTGAAAGTGTATTGGTCATTTAAAGACAGTATTCATGAAGAAAATGAAGAGAATAGAATATTGTTTTATGAGAACAGAATTATAATTCCTTCAAGTATGAGAAATGAAATTCTCGACAAGTTGCACATAGATCATTTTGGTCTTGAGAAAACCAGATCGAATGCAAAACAGAGTGTGTTTTGGCCAGGATTGTCTAAAGATATTTTTTCGACAATAATGAAATGCGCAACATGTGCAACGTTCAAAAGAAATAATGTGAAGGAAAAATTGTTACCTCATGCTGTACCAGACAGACCATGGAAAAAGGTTGCGACAGATTTGTTTGAATGGCGAAACAATGACTATTTGCTAGTTGTGGACTATTTCTCCAAATATCCTGAAATAAAACGACTAGAGAACAAAACAGCAGAATGTGTTATCAGGGCAATGAAAGGTATTTTTGCTAGACATGGCATACCAGAAGAAATAGTGAGCGCCAATATGCCATTCAATAGCTATCAATATAGAGAGTTTGCTTCTGAATGGGGTTTCAAGATAACAACATCAAGTCCCAGATACCAGATACCCTCAATCAAATGGACAAAGTGAGGTGTATGTTGGTATCGTAAAGCAGATATTCAACAAAGCATACAAAAGCTATGCTCGAGTATAGAAATACTCCGATAAGCGGACTGCTTTATTCGCCATCACAACTGCTGATGAGTAGAAGACTCAGGGACATCATTCCAACTGATCCCAAACTATTGAAACCATCGGTAGCTGAAAATGCAGAGACATTACTCAACGAACGACAGAGGAAAAGCAAAGTGAGGTACGATGCAAAAGCAAGGTTACCTAAAGACTACTCTGTCGGGGAGAAGGTGAGAGTTCGTCTAGGACAAACATGGCAGAAAGCAGTCGTCATTAAGAAACATCCATCACCCAGATCTTACATCATAAAGACAAATGATGGAAAAACATACAGACGAAATCAACGGTTTTTAAACAAGAGCTACGAAGAAGACATCTCTGGGTACTATGACACCGACGAAGACAATGAACAGCAAACTGTTAGAACAAAAGAAACAGACAATTATAAACCAACATCTAGAGAACTTGCTGTGCCGGTCAAGACAACCAGAAGTGGTCGAGTTGTCAAAATTCCTTGTAAATATAAGTCTTAAGAACTTTAAAAGGAAGGATGTGATGATAGCTTCAAAAGGAAGGATGTGTTAATATTAGAAAATATTACGTCATTGTTTGTTGCTTATGTTTTATGCGAAAGAAAAGAATCGGACGGAAATAAAAGTTATATATGTCTACCTTGATCAAGACAGTCTCGTTATTATCATTATTAAATAGTAACGTCTACAGTAATTTATTATTAATCTGTGACTACAGAACATATATAATAGATTTATATATACTCTCTCAAATGGAACTAGCTCCAGTTGACTACGAAAGAATGAAAACCTTTGCTTCGCTGAAGATATATGAATAGCTTGTAAAGCCTACAAGTTGGAAACTCGTTCTCCAAGTTTCAGTTTCATTTTGTCCATGTGTTTGGGTTTATTTGAATAACTTAATATAGAGCCTAATTTCGGCCTAAGTATTTAATTTTTCTAATGTTTGTTTGGAATGTTTAATTATCATTAATTATAAAGTATTGCATGTTAAAATATATTACTTTGCAGAGGGAAATTTTAGTATATACGCTACTTTGAGAAATACATTAAGCATTCATAAGCATATAGGCCTAATACACTGGCGGATTCCAGGGGGGGGGGGCGGTAGGGGCGATCGCCCCCCCCACTCGGCCGAACCCCCCCCCCCCCCGAAGGGGGGGGCGGCGGACGAATTATAGTATAGAATTCACACAATTTGTATGCGAATTTATTACTTATGTTAATAATATATACTAATTATTTATATTTCAACCTATTTTTAGATTATTTCGCCCCCCCCCTCCTTCAAGTATTTTGGCCGATTTGATAGGGTCGGGAAGGGGCGATGGCATCAATCCGCCCCCCCCCCCCCACCATAAACTTTCGAGTGGGGGGGGGCGGTATTATTTATTTGTAGAAATCACAGCTCGCTAACAGAAACAATTATTATTATTATTATCTATATGATTAGAACTTGTTATTGGTATTTTAACCGGTCTTTATATAATTTCGTTCACCTGTTGGCCGATTGGAAGGGGAAGAGCGAATACCTCCACCGCCCTTCCCATCTAAACCCTTTGAGTGGGGGGGGGCGGTTCTGCTTTTATGGAGAAATCATAGTATGTGAACAAAATTAGTCGAATATCTATATAATATAAACAGGTGGAAGTGCGATACATGCAATCCCCTTCCCCCCTTCGGACAAATCAATATTTTTCTTTTTGTATTATAGTAAGAAATTACAAAATTAAAAAAATCTGTCACTAATATAATTTATATATGCTATAAAGTAAATTCTTATATCGAGTCGCCCAACCCCTATTCTTTAATGCAAAATGCAATCAATAGCAGAAATTATAAAAAGGAGCGAGAATTAATATTTTCATTTTACCGCCCTTGCCCTTTCCAGACAGAGTTTGTGTAATTTCACATGAATTTATCATAACTATTTTAAGAAAGACTTTGCTTTGGAAAAGTTATAATTCAAACGAAATTTTTCAATATAACAGTCACGGTTGAGATGAGTTCAAAAGCCAGATAATCTTTTCCTAGTCGACTTTTTCCAACCTTTACTCTATCTCATATTTTTCTAGTTAAATAAATTTAGGACTATAACTCACAATGTATTCTACAATTTTATTGAATATTATTAATCGAATTTTTTTTTCGGCGGCGATCCTCAAAACCTTAATCTAAATATCTGGGGTATCTAATCTTTTCAAAGAACAAATCGGTTTTATTTGCAATGTATTAAGGGACTATAAATTCATATTAGAATATTTTCTCATTATTCAAAAGGCACTTTATAATAGAATGAATAATGAGCTGTAAGTCAGAAGAATGCGTTACTGCAGTGAAGAATGCCATAAAACTCTTTTAGCGTCGAGGCTTCGCCCCGAACCGCACTGATAAATAATGAGCTGTAGATGTCAGGAGAATGCGTTTCAGCCGTGAAAAATGCAAGAAAACGCTTTTGGCGTCGGGGCTTCGCTCCGAACCCCACTGATAAATAATGAGCTGTAGATGTTAGAAGAATGCGTTTCTGCAGTGAAAAATGCAAGAAAACGCTTTTGGCGTCGGTGCTTCGCCCCGAATCCCACTGATAAATAATGAGCTGTAGATGTTAGAAGAATGCGTTTCTGCAGTGAAAAATGCAAGAAAACGCTTTTGGCGTCGGTGCTTCGCCCCGAACCCCACTGATAAATAATGAGCTGTAGATGTCAGAAGAATGCGTTTCTGCAGTGAAAAATGCAAGAAAACGCTTTTGGCGTTGGTGCTTCGCCCCGAACCCCACTGATAAATAATGAGCTGTAGATGTCAGAAGAATGCGTTTCTGCAGTGAAAAATGCAAGAAAACGCTTTTGGCTTCGGGGCTTCGTCCCAAACACCACTAATAAGTAATGAGCTGTAGATGTCAGGAGAATGCGTTTCAGAAGTGAAAAATGCAAGAAAACGCTTTTGGCGTCTGGCTTCGCCACGAACCCTACTGAAGAAGCTTACAGCGCTCTCCCTGACCCCCAAGCTTGCAAGAGAAAGACTGTTTTTTTTTCTGTTTTCTTCGCCGAAGATTGAGAAACAGTCTTATTTTATTCTCATATATCGAATATATATATATATATATATATATATATATATATATATATATATATATATATATATATATATATATATGCTGTACCCACGATTATGCATAGGGTTAGGGTTTACTGGGCGTTAAGGTTAGGGTTTGGAAAAAAATCGCCCCCCCCCACTCCAAAGTTCTGGATCCGCCAGTGGCCTAATATGAACCTATTTGTTAATTTCCTTTTATAAGTTAAAACGATTAGATAATTTGTAATCCTTTATAACGCTAGGCCTACTCTTGCTGACTCTGGCTGAAATATAGTAGACCTAGTCTTATTTGTTTATCAGAATTTTAACAGGCATGAGATGTAACGATGTACAAACCCCTCTAGACATGCCCATTATGCCCAGCACCGTTTTTTTTTTTAATTAGGGATGGCTGCATTTGTCATGCCCCCTTATCTCCCCGGCCCCCAAATCCCTATATATTAGCTACGCCAATGTTGTGTAACATTTATTTTTGCTTTTAATTAATTTACAAATAAATAACATGCAATTTATTTCGCTGATGCATATATACTTAATTAATATGTGGCAAGCAAAGCAGAGCGTGAATAACGGTCTCAACTCTCAGCTACAGTAAACTAAATATCCTATATTAAAATTACTAATTATAGGCTACAAAATTGTTGCGACAGTAGGCCTATGAGCTAACGAAGTCCCGAATGATCGTTGGGAAAGGCTTTTATCCAGTGAACAGGCCTGGACCGGGAGCTCTTCAAGCGAGGGCCAGGGGGACTTTCGAATTGGGACCCCCCCCCCACACACACACTCTCCCACTCTAGCTACGCCACTGCTACACAAAATGTAATTACGCATTGTTTATAGAGATTAAACATGTAATAAAACTATGACTTGGTTCAGTAACAATAGACTATATAAACATACTCATACATTTACAATTTTGCAGCACTAGCTAAAGCAGTCACTTAATTTTTTTTTTTAGGCCTAGATTTATGAGCGTAAACAATTTTTGGGTTGGGGGTCTCGTATAGTGGGGAATAGTGTAAGAGGGTTACGGATTGCACATAATTAGATCTAGAATCTACATGTAGATCTAGATAGGACTAGATCTCTAAATGTTGAGAGCCGCTGCTCTATAGTTAGTAACTTACTTAGAACCATAGACTATAACATTTTGAAATATGCACTCACCTATAATTTACAAACAATTTCACAGGCTAATCATTATACATGCAAGTGATTCCTGGAACCGACGCTTGTTGCTAGAGGGAAAAAATCTGTAAACGTCAAGCTTTCAAAATGGCTGAAAATAGATTTGCTGAAGCGGCTGGAACCGATAATTTATTGTTGATTACTGATTCTTACAAAGTATATTTAATTTTACTTTTTTTTTTTTTTTACACTTTCTTTATTTAATTTAGATCTAGATGTACCGGTAGATATACTGATAAATAGAGCTAGATCTAGACTATCTTTTAAAGAGCAAAGATCGCTAGCCTAAGCCGCCCTAGCCTAAAGCCTAAAGTAATTAAAAGTAAAAGTTGCCTAAGCCAGCCTAAGCCTAAACTAGGCTAAACTACTTAAACTTAGTTAAACTAGTCTAAACTAAATTAACTAAAATAAAATTAAAGCCTGGCTAAGGCCTAAGGGTAAGGCTAATAACTAGATCTAAATACTGTAAATAATACTACTAATACCGTCGTTACTGTAATAGTAATAGTCGATAGTAGTAAATAAGTTTAATAAGTAATAACTAAATAAGTAGTAAGTCTAAACTAAGTCGGTCCGGTGTAATTTAGTGTTACTTAGGACTTAGCCTGACTTAGGCTTAGACTTAAGAGTTTAGAGTAAATCAGTAATGGTTTAAAGTTTAATTTTAAAGATGTTAGGTTAGCTTAGGTTTAGAATTAGAGCTAGGCTTAGTCTTGACGTCAAGTCTAAGAAATAATCTTAGAATTAACTTTTATGCTTTGGCTTTAGGCTTAGAGTTAGGGTTAGGCATGACATCGTCATCGGGTCTAAGAATTTATTTAGTTTAGAATTAATTATAATTAAGGGCTAAGTAGATTCTAATGTTATTTAAAATTAAATAGTTTAAAAAACTGTCTTGTGTCTTCTTAGTATAAATAATTAAAAATAATTAATACCAAGAGTTTTAAGACTAGAAATAAAGAATATCTAGATCTATATAATTATAATAATAACCTTGTTAGCAGAAGCGGGCTGTTTGCTGTACTAGAGAAAATCGGCTGCCCAAATAAGTTAAGAAAACTAGTGTCAGCTTTTCACGAAAATATGCAAGGTACCGTTCAGTTTGAAAGTTCTTCCTCCATTAAGAGCGGTGTAAAACAAGGATGTGTACTGGCCCCTACACTATTTGGCATCTTCTTCTCAGTCGTACTATCCAGTGCTTTTAAATCCCTGGAAGACGGAATATACATCCATAGCAGATCCGATGGAAGGCTCTTTAACCTGGCACGTCTTAAAGCCAAAACGAAAAGGCGTCGTATCTTGATAAGGGAGCTGCTGTTTGCAGATGACGCGGCACTCGTATCTCACTCACAAGGAGGTCTACAGAAGCTAGTGAACGCCTTAGCAGCTGCTTGTCAAGAGTTTAGCCTTACTATAAGTCTCTCCAAGACTGAAATCCTGGCACAAGACGTCGCAGAAATACCTATAATACAAATTGGGAACCACACCCTTTCAGTGGTGCAGGAATTTACCTACTTGGATTCAACAATTGTCAGTAACCTAGACTTAGACATCGAGCTGACAAAAAGGATAGGAAAAGCTACCACAGCATTGGCAAAACTCTCCAAGCGCGTCTGGGAAAATGGTAAATTGACCACAGCGACCAAAATCCTAGTCTACAACGCCTGTGTTGTGAGCACTCTCCTTTATGGCAGTGAAAGCTGGTCAACATACATGTACCAAGAGCACAGATTGAATAGTTTCCACTTGCGCTGCCTGAGATGCATAATGGGCATCTCTTGGAGGGACCATGTCTCCAATCAGGAAGTTTTGAGATTGGCCAATATGAACAGCATGTATGCTCTCCTGACACAAAGAAGATTACGCTGGCTCGGACATGTCACCCGAACGCCAGATGGTAGAATCCCGAAAGATATCTTATATGCTGAGCTTGTGGAAGGAGTTAGACCCAAGGGCCGCCCAAGACTAACATATAGAGATGTCTGCAAGCGAGACATGAGAGCCTCAGGCATCAGTGAAAGTATGTGGGAAAACATAGCCAAAGACCGGAGTGCATGGAGACAGACTGTGCGTGCTGGGACAACCCTTGCTGAGAACAAAAGAATTGAAGCGGCTTTAATCAAGAGGGAAAAAAAGAAAGCTGCCCTGTCTGCTAGCCCTAAATCAGAGGCATACACATGTACGAATTGTGGCAAAGTCTGCCGTTCTAGAATTGGCTTGATTAGCCACACCAGATTCTGCCCCGTCTCAAGATTAAGCCAAAACCAGTGACTCACTTGGGCGCATCCATTGCCTTTCGAGACAAAAGGAGCCATATATATATATATATATATATATATATATATATAAAATTATATTATATATATATTATAATTATTATTATTATATATATACTAAAGGCCTATATATATATAATTATATTTGTATATATTGACTATATATTTAGACTCTGGTAAATATAGATCTAAATAGTTAAAATAGATCTATATCTAGTTTAAAATAACATAACATATTATATTACATATATAATATATATATATATACAAGGCAACAAGTCAAGTACATATAGAAATACTAATTTACTTTATAATAGATTTAGAATCTAGTGATACTATTATTTTAACTTTATAAACTTCATTAGTATAAGTGCAAACTAGATCTAGATACTATATATGATAACTATATATATACTATATATACTAGCCTGACATTACCTGCGGCCTGCGGGTCTAAGTTTGTGTTTACTAATCTAGTGGATTGGATTTAGAGGTTTGTTAAACTTAGCTAATGATCCTTTCAAGTTTTTTTCTCTTTCGCTACGAAAATATAAAATTAGTTTTGTGAAAATGGGTTTACCCGTTTTCGCCGATACATTCATATCTATTAAAAACGAAAAGAGCGATAGCTTTGTTAAATGAATGGGATTATAAAGTGAACAATTAAACGAAATAATTTTTAGTATGCGATTCATTACGGTATTGTCTAATGAACGAATGTTCACCAGGAAATCTGTAGTCAGAGATATCAGGAACTAATTTATGTAAAAAATGCTTTTGAAACACAAAATTGAAGGTTAATTTTATTATATAATGAAATCAATGGATCTTCTTTTGTATTTTCATGTGTCAAAGTAAAAAGCTATCTGCGCAAAGTGTATTTCTTAAAATTAGATCTAGGTCTAAATCCTTTTGATCTTTTCTCATGTCAACATTGTTAACCATGGCCTAGATCCATAAATACTACTATATAGCTTTAATAGAGTCGGACAACTTTATTCTTTTTTGAGGGTCCTCAGTTTGTTTTAGGGCTACAATACATACGCTACGGTCTAAGTTGGTACCCAAGGAACATCCATCCCAGTGGCGCTACAGCCCATGGAGGGCTCTGGCCTGCTTTAACACATCCTTCCATTCAGATCTCTCCTGGGCCTTTCGTCTCTTTGAGTCGCCTGCCTTTTGGTTTTTGCCTGTATACAATTTTCGCCCCTCTGTTGTCTGACATTCTTTCAAGGTGACCTGCCCAACGTAGTCTGTTCTTTTTTATTTCGTTCACTATTGGTGGGTCTTCATATAATTGATATAACTCATGGTTAGTGCGTGTCCTCCACCCTGTTTCATCCTGTATGGCACCATAGATTTTCCTAAGGATTTTTCTTTCCCAAGTGTTAAGTAAATTTTCCTGTCAAGTTTTATCAAGATTGGTCAAGCGGTTTTGATTTCTATAAGTGACATACATACATACGCCTTACTTTCTACTATATAGTATATATATATATATATATATATATATATATATATATATATATATGCCTACTATTACTTGTATTAGTACTGTTGTTACTATCGTCATCATCATAATCTGTCGTGTTCCTCATAAATTGTGCAATGATTATATATAATAAGGCGTAGCCTTGAATTGTTGCCTATTTATTATTGCAAACAATAAACCTTTATATACTGATTAATGATTACCTCTGATCATTAATCCCACCGCTGCCACCATGTTAATTATGATCTAGGTTCACAGTCAGCAATAAACAAACAACAACCATTAGTGTCATGGCGGAGAATGATACTTTATTATATTGAACGCGTGCACCTTTGCGCACCATATCAACATCCCCTTTTCTTTAAAAAAAAAATTAAAAAAAAATAAAACATTTCGGGGAGTATCATAGAAAAAAAATAAAACAAAACCACAACATAAACAACTAAACATAACATACATGTATACGCTTCAATCAATATGAAACATATCACATTTAAAAATCAACATTCAATAGTTCATTAAGACACATAGTCATTGAATCTTGTCGGTTTCTTCAACTGATCCCTTGGTCGCAGGGAATGATGAGTTGATGAGTGGCGAACGTGTTGATCCTGAGTTCTATTGTCCTGTATGTTGTTATCAGTATCGGGAAATATATCTTCTTCTGTTTCTCTTTTCGGGTTAATATGCACTCTGTTTCTTTGGTACACTGCACCATTGTCACCTCGAATAATGTAAGCTCTCTGATTGACTTGAGACTGGATTCTTCCACGTCTCCATGTAGGGTCATTAGGAGATTGGAAATAGACCATCTGTCCAGTTTTCAGCTGACTTAAATTTCTTGACCTCTTATCATAAGATGTTTTTACACTCATCTGACGTTTTTCTTTCATTCTCATAATGTTCTCTTGACATGTAGAAATCTTAATGTTACTCCTTTTGTTTGGTATCAGTGTTCGAGTCATCCGACCAAAAAACATCTGAACTGGGCTTAGATTTGTGTCTTGCCTTGGAGTATTTCTAAATTCCAGAAGAGCTTCATAAGCATCTGACTTTGATTCTCTAGATTTCTTCATTATGTTCTTCAAAATTTTAACTGCTGACTCAGCCTTTCCATTGGATTGATGGTGTCCTGGAGAAGATTTCAAATGAGTCACTCCCCATTCCATCATAAATTTGGAAAAATATTCCGATGTGAACTGAGGTCCGCTATCAGATATACAGACTTTGGGCACCCCATATCTTGCAAATAAAACTTTCAGTTTCTTTATAATTGCGTGCGTTGTTGTCAACTGCATGTTTTCTACCTCTATGAAATTTGAATAATAGTCCACTATGGCTAGATATTGTTGGTCACACATTTGAAATAAATCAATTCCAATCTTGTCCCACGGATTAGAACCTATTTCGTGCTGTATTAATTCTTCTCTCTGATTTGCTGGTTTATTTTTCTGACAAATGTAGCATGAGTTGGCTATTTCCTGTATTCGAGCTGATAATCCAGGCCAGAAAACTGTTTCTTTTGCTCTTCTTTTCATTGAGTCTACTCCCAGATGTGCTGCATGGAGTTTTTCTTCTATTTCCTTGCGAAGTGATATCGATATGATTATTTGTTCTCCTTTCAACAGGGGTCCGTCTTCGTATGTTAACATGTCTCTAAGTGAAAAATATTGTTTGAGTTCAGGTAAACTATTATGTTTGTCTGGCCATCCATTTAGGATATACTGAATAAGTGTTTTCAATGTTCTATCTTTCTCTGTCTCGATTCTGACTTTCTCCAGCACTGCATCTGGTATTGCCAGTCCCACTGTATTGACACAAACATCAGGGATATCACTCTTTTCCTCTGATGGGTCTCTACTCAAAGTATCAGCTATGAACAAATTTTTGCCTTTGACATATTGAAACTGGATATCGTAACGATAAAGACGCATCATTAAACTTTGTAGCCTTCTCGGAGCAGAACTGAGTGGTTTTTGAAGGATGTTTTCCAGTGGTTTATGGTCATTCTGAACTATAACTGTCCTGCCATACGTATACAGGTCAAAACGTTCCAAACCAACAACCACTGCTAACAATTCTTTTTCAATCTGTGCCCATCTTTTCTGAGTATCAGTTAATGATCTAGAAGCATATGCTATTGGACAGCCATCTTGTAATAACGCTGCTCCCAACCCATTTTGGCTACTATCTGCTTGTAATGTAAGCTCTTTGTTAGGGTCAAAATATATCAATGTGCCATGAGTCGATATTTTCTGTTTTATCTTGTTGAAAGCTCGTGTGCATTGATCAGACCAAACAAATGGTGTGTTCTTTCTGACCAACTCTGTTATGGGCTGTAAATCTGTCGACAAGTCTGGAACAAATCTTGCAATATATTGAACCATGCCACAGACTCTTCGGACTGATGAAATATCTTTTGGAGCATTCAAACTCAAAATCGCAGATACTTTGTTCGGGTCTGGTTTTATTCCTGCTTCTGTAATAATATGACCCAAAAAATTAATCTCAGCTGTTCTAAAAACAGACTTTTCATGGTTCAGTTTAATCTTCTTTTCTTGACATCTCTTCATCAGCTCTCTTAGGTTAATATCATGATTTCTGAGTGCTTCTTCTTTCGTTCTTCCTCTTCCTACCACTATAATATCATCAACATAATTGAAACAGCCTTTCAGTCCTTCTAGTGCTAGATTTAATCGTCTCTGAAAAATTTCGGAACTCACTTTCAGTCCAAATGGTAATCGTTTCCATTTGTATCTACCAAAAGGGGTTATCATTGCTGTCAAATTAGATGACGCTGTGTCTAGTCTGACATGCCAGAAAGCTTCTTGCACATCCAATTTGCTGAATATTTTGGCATCGTTCAAATCTGCCAATATGTCATCTAAAGTAGCAAGATTATAGAATTCCCTTAGTAAAACTTTATTCAGGGCTTGTGGATCTATGCAGATCCTAATTTTTCCATTAGCTTTTTCCACAATTGCCATCTGACTCACCCACTCTGTAGGCTCTATCACTGGTTCTATGATTCCTCTCTGCACTAGGGTCTTTAACTCCTCCTTAACTCTTTCTTGTAAAGCAATAGGGATCTTTCTACACGGCAGAACCTTGGGCTTAATGCTGCTATCAATCTTTAAAGACACTTCTCCTAAGTCACCCAAATCACCAGTAAACTTTGGACTACAGTCTTCTTCTTGGTTATTCACTACTGATGCTATGAACCTATCTTTATTGACTTCATTCTTGTTAAAGTTTCATGACCTAGAAGGCATGCTAGATTATTTGGTACAACTATATATTCCACCTCAAATGTTTCGTTAGTTTTCTCATTTCTCGTCATTAGAGTGGCTTTCCCTAAGGGTCTCATTTCAGTCTTATTCCACATTAGTAATCTTTGCGTTGCCTTTTCTATCTGATTCTTATTTACGTATTTTTCCTGGATGGTATTTACATCAGCTCCACTATCCATTTGAAACCTTACACGGTGACCATTTACTGTCATAACTGCTGTCATCCTTTTCGTTTTGTGGTTCTCCAAAGACATCACCCATTCATTTTTTACCATCATGACATCATCTCTTGTGTCCGACTGTATCTGTCTTTCATCGTTAGACATATAATCTGACACCTGCTGAATTTTCTTTTTGCACATTACAGCAAAATGATGTCTCCCCTTGCATGCTAGGCACATTTTACCCCATGCAGGGCACTTTTCTTTAATGTATTCGTGAATCTTTCCACAATACCTGCGTTTACCTTTCTGAATGTCTGTTCTTGAAGGTGTTGATACTTTCTCAATGATTGGAGGGTCGGCTTGCATTTGTCTCAACTGTTTGTTAACTGTTGCACCTTTGCGCACCATATCAACATTGATCATATTACAGTATTATACATGTATATAATATTACTTCATAAACTTTAGATTCTAATCTAGAGTGAATAAATATAATCTAACATATTTTAAGTAAGGGGGATTCATAATATTATTATAATTATTGTGATATGAATTTATGATATATTCATATATATATATATATATATATAGATAGATAGATAGATAGATAGATAGATAGATAGATAGATAGATAGATAGATAGATAGATAGATAGATAGATAGAGATAGATAGATAGATAGAGATAGATAGATAGATAGATAGATAGATAGATAGATAGATAGATAGATAGATAGATAGATAGATAGATAGATAGATAGATAGATAGATAGATAGATAGATAGATAGATAGATAGATAGATGATAGATAGGTAGGTAGGTAGGTAGGTAGGTAGGTAGGTAGGTAGGTAGGTAGATAGATAGATAGATAGATAGATAGATAGATAGATAGATAGATAGATAGATAGATAGATAGATAGATAGATAGATAGATAGATATTTTTATATTGTCATTTTGATAGCCATGATTAATGTAGGGTTTTACTCTGATTGAACTGATTCAATGATTATGAAAGATCTAACCTAGTTATAAATTCTAGTCTAGACCTAGGTTTACCATCTAGATTCTGATTGTACTAGGAACTATATATAGATATTAATCAGTATTAATCATATTGATATAATAATCTTAATCAGATCATTTACAGTTTACAACTTTTTTTGTCTTTTCTCTGTATCTATAACCTTTTCAAAATTTTAATTCGCTAGCCCTCTTGACAAGCTTTTTTTTATTTTACTTTAACTTTACTTCTCAACTTTTTTCTTCTGACTTTGGGAAGTTAGGTAATTAAGTTATTTTAGTTTATAGTTGGGGGGTATGGTTGCTGAGTGGTTAAGCGCTTGACTTCTGAACCTAGGGTCCTGGGTTTGAATCTTGGTAAAGACTGAGATTTTGAATATCAGGATTTTTAGGGAGCCCCTGAGTCCACCCAACTCTAATGGGTACCTGACTTTAGTTGGAGAAACTAAAGGAGGTTGGTCGTTGTGCTGGCCATATGACTAGTGCTATTCATGTAGAATCTTAATCTAGATCCATATATACAGTGGAACCTGCTTTATTCAAGTGATAGCTACAAGTGACATTGAATACAAAGAGTTGTGTGGTATATGCATCACTGTGACAGAGTAGAGATTGGTCAGTCTTTGTTCCTGAAGTAACCTTCTAAAACACTACAATAACATGTCTCTATCATAGGCGTTATTACACAAGAACAACAAAACAGTTCATGATAACACAGAACACATACAAGACACCAAGCCAGTCTGACACACCAGTACAGATCAGTTCACAACAAGAAACATAAATACACAACAGTTCCTCATTAGTCAATGCATGATGGAATATAAGAAATACCATGCTCACACAAAATGACATGCTAGAAATCAATCAATAGCATGCTGAAGGATTTTTTACTGGTTTGTTAAGGGTGGATTACAAAGTTTTACAGTGTATGGAAATGTTGTGATGTTATTTTCCAATTTCAGTGGTAATAAAAAAAAAAGAAGAAAATTGAACCTGTTTTAATTAAATAGCTTCAACGTACATAATATTGAATGATTTGGATTCCACTGTATATATAATTGAGAACTAAACATAGAGGAAAACCTTCCGGACCAAAAATAAACCATAAAAACATTTAGGGGCACAATGCCCGTATGAACATCTAAAGAGAGAAAACATAATGCTATAACTCTGGTGATGACACGGATAAGGGTAATTGTGTGTAATCAGCTGACACAACTTATCCAGGCCAGTGCTATACCAGCGGTCAACTGTGTTGATTAGCAATGGTCAAGAATGATCTATTGTGAACACTACTCAGGTCATTCATGGTGGGTATGTCATGTGATTGTCCAGAACTGACAAGTTACTTTCTATTGGTTTCTACATTGTCTTATGGTACTCTATATAAAGAGCGAAGTAAAGAACAGATTCAGATCCCTCTCAGGGCTAATGGAAGAAACTGTGGAAGAACACAGGGCTGCAATCCAACAAGTCTGGAAACTATCCTGCACAGAAGAATAAAGAAGCTAAGCTAAAGAAGGAAATATTAATAGACTCTATGTGGTGACTAAAGTCTTATCTGGCTGGAGAAATAGCAGCAACAGACCTATACAAAGCAAAGAAGGCAAAACACTGACTACTGAAAAAGAACAAATGCTGGATGAAATACTTTTTAAAAGGAAGTCCTAAATTGACCTTTCCAACAGACTACTCCAGATATTTCTTCAGCAGTTCAATTACTCAATGTCAACACCGACCCTCCAACTAAAGAGGAAATAATGAAGGCCCTCAAAAACTAAAATGTTAAAGCTGCTGGACCAACCAAATCTTCTGAGGGCACAGAAAGTGCCACCAAAAATTGTGTATCCCCTCTTGCAAAAATTTGTGAGCAAGAGATAATACCAACAGACTGGAAAGTGATCTATCTAGTGAAACTGTAACAAAAAAAGACCTATCATATCAACTGACATGGAATTATGCTTCTCTCTATTCCCAGCAAAATCCTGACTTGTATTATTTAGGATAGATTAAAGAAAGCACTAGACAACAAAACTACGCAGAAAACAAGCAGGATTTAGACAAGACAGTTCATGCACAGACCCTATAGCCTCACTCCACATTGTATTACAGCAATCTATAGAATGTCAGTCCTCCCTTTATTTAACCTTTGTGGACTTAAAAAGCATTTGACAGTGTAGACAGAGAAGTCGTATGGAAACTGATCAGTCATTATGGTATACCAGACAAATTCATCAGCATTATCCACAATGGAAAGCTGACAAACTCCTTTGAAATGAAGATGGGTGTAAGGCAGGACTGCATCCTTTGCCCAACAATCTTCCTATTGGTAATAGACTGGATAATGAGAAGGTCAATTGATGGAAACACAAGCATTCAATGGAGTCAGAATAAAGTTAGATGCCCCCCCCCCCCTACATTCCTTTGTCCTGCTAATTCTATTATTGATTATGTTGAATTGGATCAACCACATTTCAACCAGTGTTGGCCAGTGCATTCTAGGATATGTTACGTTTATTTGGAATGGCCCACTTTAAATTGCCCTCGCAAACACGTTCACTTCTGGCCTGTGAGTAATATTTCACTTTTCTCTCCCTCCCCACTTGAATTTTAGTATCTGCTTTAGGCCTGCTTTATATTGCTACCACTCCCACACATATTTTTTGCCTTAAATTAGATTACCAGTATCAGTTCCCTTACACACATGCACTCTACGCCTTAGAAAATAGACCTACATACAATGTATGAGTATTCTTTGATTTTTCAGCTTTTTAGCAAAATATTTGATAGGCTCTCCAAAGCTTTAATACACCTTCAATTTTTTTATCAAGTGTTACAAATAATCTTAGGATAGAGGTTATAAATTCTGTTTCAGTTTTTATGTTGATCAAATTGTGAACATTAAATTGTGAGAAAAACGCTAGTAACAAAAGTGATGTGTATCTAATCTATTAGAATAGAATTGGCAACACAATCGCAGACTCTTTGGCCCACCAGGGAGGGCGAACTCCACCCACTGATCAGGCTGTAAGCTTTCATCAAGCCCTGGCTATAATACAAAAAACAGAAATGGAAAAGTGGTTTGAGTGCTGGGACAAGTCCCAAAAAGCCCATGTAGTCTGGGAGCGCATGAGGCGCCCTGACCGCACTTCCCCGTGGTGGAGGCTGTCCAGGCCTGAGCAAGCTATTATAGCACAGTGCAGGACAGGCCACTGTCCTGTTGGCTCATATTTCTCGTGGCTATGGCCAAATTTCGATTCACGGTGCCCTCGCTGCGGGGAAGAAGAGGAAACCGTGCCTCATATTCTGTTTGACTGCCCCAGACTTGCTGATCTCCGTCTCGACAGGTCTGGGAAACCCAAAATTCTTGACCTGTATGGCGACATTCATGCACTACGCAAGACAGCAGGGTTTCTGTCCAGGACTTTTGCAAGAGAGGATTTGAGCTTCTCAAGCCCTCACTCTAATGGAGTTTGATGATGATGATGATGATGATTAGAATAATTTTAATATTTGTTTTTAATCCAAATCTTCCTTTATTAGATTACAATTCATAATTTTTACAATTTTTACAGTTACAAAGTTCCCAAATAAAATTTAAAAATCATATTTTAAGACTTAGAAAAAAAATTTACTTAAAATTGTTTTCTTGTTGTTTTTTTTAAGGTTACTCATCATTTACAATATCCACCCAATACAACAACTATTTGTTCCTATTTTGAAAGTCGTGGAGGAAAGTTTCCATACACAGTGTTTTTTGGGCTACAATACATATTAAAGCGGTGGCTTGTGGGACCTGTTGTTACCAAAGAGAAAATAAAAGAAGCCAAAGATATATACCATTTACATTTTGGTCAAGATGTGTTCAATGAAGAAGGATGGAATTATATAGTAGAGGTAAAAACATTTTTTAGCAATAGACTTAGACATGAGGTGTTCAAAAAAATTTTCTCTCTACTTATTGAAATAAAAAAACATTATTTCTTCTGATTTTTCTGTGTTTCTATTAAGGGTGCCATTGATAGTACTTTTTGATAGCTGGATTTGGCCAGGTAGTAAAATAGAGATATCTAGCTGTAGCTGGATACCATCCATATGGGTCTAGCTTGTTATTGAAAATTTTGTAAAACTTTTAATGTACCATACATACGTTAATAATATTGAAAAAGCTTATATCAACTCACTCTGTCTGGTAAAAAGTTTGAACATGTTTTTTTCTCCCATTCCCCACTCTTGGATCAAGTTAAAACCTTGCAAAATTATTCATTGAACCTGACAAGACATGAATCAGTCAAAAAATAAACCAATTAGGTAATAAATTATTGGTGATTAATTATTTTGTTTGCTATCAAAATAATGGGAATTAATGCTACTTAATGAGAGATGTGGATGTATATATGGATTTAATCCCCTTATTGCATTTTGATTTTTTTTTCACCCAATTCCCTTTCTCAGATCAAGTTGAAATTTTGCAAAATTCATAGTTGATGACAATGCATGAATCAATCCAAATCATTTAGTACTAATTAATTAATTTCAATATATATGTAGCACAAATGGAGATAAACCCTGTAATTTTCAGTAAATGGCAGTAATTAGCTGTTCTTTCCCTTAGATAAGCTTTGTTTTTAAAGTATTCTTTTTTTCTATTGCTTGTTATCTTTTTTTTTCCCTTATTGTTTTAAACTTATCAATGATTTACAAATTAATGTTGATCAGTATTTATTAACAGCTACCACAAATTAATTTGTGTAATGTAAGACAAAACAATGTATGAACAAGCCCCCAACTGAAAAGGGTGTGTGTGGTTGATTGATGTAGAATATTTATATATATAACTAATGTAAAGCTCTCAAAGGGAAAGTGCAATCTTGGTTCTATAATGGGTAGATGTAAGTTTTCATATATTTCAGACCTTTAACTGGTCATCAGGTCTCAGACAGCTTCTGGTCCTGGTGTCTAGAACTGATACAAATAGTGTATATATATATATTTAAGAAAAAATAAGTTTCATCAATCTCAGCATCATCACTCTGGACATTATCAACAAATTGTCTTAGCAAGGTATGTTAATCCCTTCTGACTCAATGTGGTCATTATCAATCAATGTGATGGACTAAACAAATAAGGAAGTGGGGCATTAAGCTCTCCCTGTGAAGATATCCCTACACCAGTAGACAAGAATGATTTTTAGAACAAACAGAACATATAAGCGATTTTTCTGGTAAATATTTATTTTCCTTGACAAATTATTCAACCGTGGCTCTGTTACCAGGTACTTGACATTAATACATTTATGCACATGAATACCTTAGCATAGGCTAATAAAACCATGGCCACTTCATACATATTAATATAAATGTAGGCACTTAAGTATACTTTTAACTATCTGGCCAACAATCCTGCAATGATATCCTGTCTGAGCAGGATATGGTCAGATAGTGAATAATGGCCAGGGCTAAGCTCCTTTGCAATCCTAGTCTCTAAATTAGTCAAAGAAAATGTTTCTAAAAAAATTAATACTAATAAATCAAATCAACATATTTTGGAATTTCATAATTAAATTAAATTATTTGCACAGGTTCATAAGGGCTATCTACCCTTGAGGATTAAAGCTGTACCTGAGGGCTCTGTTGTGCCAACTAGAAATGTTCTATTTACAGTAGAAAATACAGATCCAAAGTGTTATTGGCTGACTAATTATTTTGAGGTGCCACATTTTATTTTTGCTTTTAATTTTATGGCATAAATTTATAGTAGCTGTGCTGTTATTTGGTCCTTTATTCCTTTAACTTTTCTTTATTGTGTTGGTATTTAAATGTGATTTTGAAAACTTTTTTGGTTTATAACTAGATACTGCTATACTCATTATAGAAAATCCTTCAAGTCTTCACACAATTGCAAATCATTATTATAATGATAATTAGTTTGTGGAGGCTAAATGTTATTCCAAATGACAAGCATAAACAAAGGAATTTTATTTTAGAGTCTAAGGCTAGCAAAAGCAATAGATTGTTTTATTTTAGAGTCTGAGGCTAGCAAAAGCAATAGATTGTTTTATTTTAGAGTCTGAGGCTAGCAAAAGCAAAAGATTGTTTTATTTTGAGTTTGAAGCAAGCATAAACAATAGATTGTTTTATTTTAGAGTCTAAGGCTAGCAAAAGCAATGGATTGTTTTATTTTAGAGTCTGAGGCTAGCAAAAGCAATGGATTGTTTTATTTTAGAGTCTAAGGCTAGCAAAAGCAATGGATTGTTTTATTTTAGAGTCTAAGGCTAGCAAAAGCAATGGATTGTTTTATTTTAGAGTCCGAGGCTAGCAAAAGCAATAGATTGTTTTATTTTAGAGTCTGAGGCTAGCAAAAGCAAAAGATTGTTTTATTTTGAGTTTGAAGCAAGCATAAACAATAGATTGTTTTATTTTAGAGAAAGGAATTGATAATATCTGACATAGAAGAGACCACTTGAAACAAACTTCTTTTTGAAACAATAGCTGGAGAAATCTTGTTAAGACACATCCCTTTTAGATCCTCATTGCTAGATACTGTTCATCAGATTCCCTTAATTTTTTTGACTTGATTTATAAGTTTTATATCCCTTTATTATTTTTCATTATTGTCCCTTAGTTACTAATCAATCTGATAAATAATTCTCTGATATTTTTGTATGAAGACTCTACTAGTTCAAGTTTGGTATCCCATGACTGTGGCAACTAACTCTCGCTGCCAGAAAGAAATCATTGCCAAATATTTGCATGAAACTGCTGATAATTTAAATCAACTGCCTTTCAAGCTCCATGATTTTGGCTTTAGAGGCTGTACTAGTGTTGAGGTAAGTTACTTTAGGGGTCATTCTAGTGTTAGATGTGCAGTTTACACCTTTTGTTGACAAAATTTGTTATAATAGTGGTAGTTCAACTTGTGTCTAATTAATTAAATGCTCTCTTTGTAGTAAATTTTATATCTGTAGTTAATTTGTTTCTAATCATATTTTTTTGTCTCTACATTGTAGTCATTTTATTCTTTATTACTTTAAATAATTTTATGATTTCTATAATTGTAATATTATGTACACTTTTATATATATATATATATATATATATATATATATATATATATATATATATATATATATATACAGTGCTTTTTTAACTACTAATAAATTAATAATAAACGTTAAAATACAAGAAAAATCAATAATTTCCCCACATTGTAAAAGTTGCCGTTACGCCGTATTGTTGCGTACTGTCACAAAAAAAGCACTGTATATACATATATATATACTAGACATATGTTACCCGCGACCCGCGGGTCTTTATTTGCACATTACTTTCGATATAGTCACTGAGAGTGTTTAAACAATCAAACGAAATAATAATGTAATAAGTAAAGCGAATGTGTCAATGTAAAAATAGTGTGAATGAAGCTATCAAATCAAAATAGTTAATAGGCTTGAATCCATTTTGTTTTTCAAATTAAAACATTTGCTTGTAGGCCTACATATATTTGATTAAAATTTGAGATGAATAGACTAAATTTTGTATGTTCATGTGTATAAAGTATAAAGTATATATTGAGGTAGACATAGATCTAAATCTACACTAATCTAGAGTTAAACATTGGCTTTTATAGAGTTCATTCTGTGCTGTGCATGAGTGACCTTTTTTCATGAATGAATATAGGCCTATCTCAACACGGCTACGCAGCTTTAGCGAACAGCGAACAAATGTATTAAAATGCTTTAGAAAAACAAATTTGAATTAAAATATGAAATGAATGTTAAATAATTAGTATATTTATGTGTTAAAGCACAAAACTATCTTTGCGAAAAGAAGTTTTATCATCTTAGAGTTCAATAAGAGTTTTAGACCTAGGCCTAGGAATAGACTCAGTAGAGAGATATGTTAATGTGTAACCATTGGTAATGTCTAATGAAATAATGTTCGCCAGGAAATCTGTAGTCACAGATATCAGGAACTAATTTATGTAAAAAATGCTTTTGAATAATCTAGTGGATTGGATTTAGATGTATGTTAAACTTAGCTAATAATCCTTTCACATAATTTCTCTTTCGTTACGAAAATAAAATTAGTTTTGCGAAAATGGGTTTACCCGAGGTCTATACATTCTTATCTATTAAAAACGAAAAGAGCGATAGCTTTGTTAAATGAATGGGATTATAAAGTGAACAATTGAACGAAATAATTTTTAGTACGCGATTCATGAATGAATATAGATCTAGGCCTATCTCAACTCGGCTTCGTGGCTTTCTTAAATGTATGTAGCTTTAGAAAACCAAATTTGAATGTTTATTTGATCAAAATAAAAAGTGAATGAACTTTAATTAATATGTTTATGTGTATAAGTATAAAACTATCTGTGCGAAGAGAAGTTTTATCATCTTAGAGTTGGATTAGAGTTTTAGATCTAGGGATGGTATTATAAAGGGAACAATTAAACGAAATAATTTTTAGTACGCGATTCATGAATGAATATAGATCTAGGCCTATCTCAACTCGGCTTCGCAGCTGTCGTAAACGAATGTAGCTTTAGAAAACCAAATTTGAATGTTTATTTGATCAAAATATGAAATGAATGGACTTTAATTAATATGTTAATGTGTTAAAGTATAAAACTATCCGTGCGAAGAGAAGTTTTATCATCTTAGAGTTGAATTAGAGTTTTAGATCTAGGGATGGGATTATAAAGTAAACAATTAAACGAATTAATATTTAGTACGCGATTCATTACGGAATTGTCTAATGAAAGAATGTTCGTCAGGAAATCTGTAATCACAGATATAAGGAACTAATTAATGTAAAAAATGCTTTTGAAACACAAAATTCAAGGTTAATTTTATTATATAATGAAATCAATGGATCTTCTTTTGTCTTTTCATGTGTCAAAGTAAAAAACTATCTGCGCAAAGTGTAATTCTTAAAATTAGATCTAGGTCTAAATCCTTTCTATCTTTTCTCATGTCAACATTGTAGACATGGCCTAGATCCATAAAATACTATAGCTGTAATAGAGTTGGACAACTTTATTTTTTTTTAGGGTCTTAAGTTTGTTTTAGGGCTACAATACATACACTATGGTCTAAGTTGGTACCCAAGGAACATTCCTGCCTAGTTTTATCAAGATTGGTCAAGCGGTTTTGATGTCTATAAGTAACATACATCCATACATACATACACCTCACATTCTACTTTATAATATATATATATATATATATATTGTAATAACTAAAGTGAGGCAACTCAACGAGGACATAGACGTTTATTTACATAGAGACATGACAAACACAAAGGGCATCTGCCTTGATTACAGCATCTCCATATTGGCTCTCTCCTTGGGCGGAAATCCTTAGTCTCCTATGTCAACATCCGACTTGTCTGGTCACTGATAGTGCGCACCTTCTTTCTGCACTATCTTGGATGGCGGTGCGCATGGCAAAGTCATAACATTGCCCTCGTCTTAGCACTTTTCGTCCCGAAAAGAAACACTGCAGCTGAGGTTTGACAGTTCAGGTGGAGGTCGATCAGTGGGAGCCACAGGCGGCAGGGAGCATGTTCCCCATGAGGCCATCCGCATTGTTTTCCTCCAGTGCCGCTTTCTCTTTCTCCAGTTGACCAGGCTGTTGTTGCGATAATGACGTGGCCGTTTGCCACACAAAGAGATAGGGTCGAGCACTGATTTCTTCAGCACAGCTGTTGATTGGACACTCTGTCTCAGCAGACCTTCCTGACAGACGCCTCTCAAGGGAGCTTCAGGTTCGCTTGCAGCCACGTTGCAAGCAAAGTCCAATGCACCGCAGTCATCCTCAGACAACAGTCTTATTCCAGAAGATAGGTCTCTTCAGGTTCAAGTGGAAAATGTCTTCCTCTTGACAGCTCAGATTTAGAGTGGTTTGATTGACATTCATCTATGCCAATGTCGATGATGATGGTAGAAGTACATATGCCCTGTTGGTGGTTTTCTTGGCATCTAAATTCTATGTGTGATGTGCCGCACGTACAGTTCATGCTAAACTTCTGGATGCAGTTGTCAAGCTTCGAATTTCCCTCGTGAGCACCGACAGATAGGCAGAGGTCTTTAAGGTCCATAGCAACAGGCTTGAACGCAGACCCAACATTGTCTTGCTCCGTCCGGCTCATTGAGGTACTGGTAACAGGTACAACAGGAACAAACGCTTCAGGCACGTAACAGACTTCAGTTAAGGTACTGTTAACAGGTACAACAGGAACAAACGCTTCAGGCACGTAACAGTCTTCAGTTTCTTCATTTGTCACTTTCCATTCGATTCGGTACATCTCGTTGAGATCATCACAGCAATCGTTGTCACGTTTCTCGTCTTGAAAGTCACAACCACAAGACTTGCCCACAACACAGACACAGACGGCGCTCCAATTCCCAGCATCTCCGTCACCACTGTTTGTGCAGCCACAGTCTTGACCAACGAGTCTACAGGCAACTGCTCCTTTACCGAGTCTACCACCATTTTATCTACCTTTTTCCCCATACTGTTAATTTGTTCACACATTGCATCAATACCTTCATTTATCTTTCCAATAAGCTCATAAATCTCCGGTTCAATTTCAAATAGGTAGGTCTCCGGATCTTCGTCTTCATCAATCAAGGCTTGCCGGAGACGAGCTGTAAGCACCTCCTTGGTACCACCAATTATCTCATATCGGTTACGAAGTTCCTTCCTAAGCTCTCTAACCGAGAGTTGGTCTAATTGTTTCAAAGCTGCCATTGTAAATCCTACCTCCTCTCGTTGAGTTGCCTATAATCCCACTTCTGACACCAATTGTAATAACTTAAGTGAGGCAACTCAACGAGGACATAGACGTTTATTTACATAGAGACATGACAAACACAAAGGGCATCTGCCTTAAGTACAGCATCTCCATATTGGCTCTCTCCTTGGAAGTCTTAACAAAGCACTGTATGTATATATATATATAAAAATGGCTAATTTTGTTTTTTTTAAATTGCTATCTGTTTTATATTAGGCAGCAGGTATTGGTGGTGCTGCACATTTAGTCAATTTTCAAGGTACAGACACTATTGTTGCTCTTACAACAGCTAAAAAATATTATGGTTGCAAAACTGCTGGTTTTTCTATTCCTGCAGCAGAACATAGGTATGTTTATAAATAGTAATAATACATTGAATTTTAAAAAAAAAAAAAAAGAACATTTGATTTTGTAATAGAAAAAAGGAAATTGAAAGGGTCTCTGAGGACAATAAAGAAACAGTTTAGATACATGAACTTAATTTCAATTTAAAACTTAAACTTTACTTTCACTACTAATCCAGACATAGTTACTTTTTTCTTTTTAAACACATAGTTTGACTAACACAATAAGAAATGAACTTTTAAGAGAAAAAATCTGAAATGTTTCTTCACTATCAATTTTATTTTTTTAGTTAACATTCAGCTTTTGACCAACATTGATTTTAACACATATTTGTAACTTAGTGTTACTGATGCAAAAACAAATTTGAAAACAAGGGGAGGAGAACCCATAGAAGTGAAAGTAGTAGTACATTGGAAAGTAGACTGTTATGTTCTAAACAAGGCTGGTGGTTAGCAGGGTGTCAGCTACACTGTTAAGTTCTAAACAAGCCTGGTGGTTAGCAGGGTGTCAGCTACACTGTTAAGTTCTAAACAAGGCTGGTGGTTAGCTGGGTGTTAGCTACACTGTTAAGTTCTAAACAAGGCTGGTGGTTAGCTGGGTGTTAGCTACACTGTTAAGTTCTAAACAAGGCTGGTGGTTAGCTGGGTGTTAGTTACAGTGTTAAGTTCTAAACAAGGCTGGTGGTTAGCTGGGTGTTAGTTACACTGTTAAGTTCTAAACAAGGCTGGTGGATAGCTGGGTGTTAGTTACACTGTTAAGTTCTAAACAAGGCTGGTGGTTAGCAGGGTGTTAGTTACACTGTTAAGTTCTAAACAAGGCTGGTGGTTAGCTGGGTGCCAGCTACACTGTTATGTTCTAAATAAGGCTGGTGGTTAGCAGGGTGTTAGTTAAACTGTTAAGTTCTAAACAAGGCTGGTAGTTAGCTGGGTGCCAGCTACACTGTTAAGTTCTAAACAAGGCTGGTGGTTAGCAGGGTGTTAGTTACACTGTTAAGTTCTAAACAAGGCTGGTAGTTAGCTGGGTGCCAGCTACACTGTTATGTTCTAAATAAGGCTGGTGGTTAGCTGGGTGTCAATTTTGGTTTCAAATAAAACATTAATGCTTCACAATGCATACATTTTTTTTTTATTTTAAAAATGTTGATCTTTCATATAAAATATATCAAAATAGTATATGCTGCTAATACCATTTTTGCTACAAGAAAATTAGTTTGAGTTTGTTTTGTTTTTTATTGTCAAGAAACAAAATAAGTTTTAGCAAATAAAAAAAAACATTTATTCCTTGACAATTCTTTCACTTGTAGGGACAAAGTCATATCTGTCTATCTTGGCAAAATTTAAATTTAGAATTAAGTACAATCTGCTAACACAATTCCTAAAAAAAAATTTTCCAGTTCATTTGCATCTTAAAATTAAATTTCATGTTTTAAAACAGCACAATAACAACCTGGGGTCCAGAAGGAGAGAAAGAAGCATTTAAAAATATGTTAGATAAGTTTCCTACTGGTCTAGTTGCCTGTGTTAGTGACAGCTATAACATTTGGAATGCCTGTGAGAACATTTGGGGTGATCAATTAAAAGATGCTGTGGTTTCCCGGGGGGACAAAGGAACATTGGTAATTAGACCTGATTCTGGAGAACCCAAAGAAATTGTTGTCAAGGTAAGTTAAAACGTTTACGTTTGCCATCAGTTCTATCCTTTAAACTAACTAAACTTTTAATTTCTTAATATTCTAATTATTTTTTCTTTCAAATTTTATTGCATTTTCATAATTTAGTTTATTTGTTAATGTTATGCAGGTACTAAATATCCTAGGTGAAAAATTTGGCACAACAGTTAACTCAAAAGGTTATAAAATGTTACCACCTTATGTGAGAGTGATACAGGGTGATGGCATTTCCTATGAGACACTTTCAGAGATATTGGAATTTATGAAAGAAAATCTGTGGAGTGCTGACATGCTAGCCTTTGGAAGTGGTGGAGCTTTGCTGCAGAGGCTGGATAGAGACACCCAGAAATGTGCATTTAAGTGTAATTATGCAATCATAAATGGCATGGAGGTTTGTTCAAACATAATAGTTTGGTTAGATTGAAATGTGTTTTAAATCTCATCACTAATTACCTTATATGCCAAATGTGACAAATATGAGTTAAAACCTAATTAATAAATTTGAAGTGACTCATGTTACTGTAACATAGCTACTTTTTTAAAGTTACAGACAAAATTGTGAGTTTACAGCTTCAAACATCATCTTGTCTCAATTGATACAGCATTTATATAATCATTTTCTTAGGTGTTTATTTAGATTTTCAAAAAGAAAAGGTTCTTTAATTTTGTATTATATCTAATATTTAACATGAATTTTTTGTAAAGTTTCTGTATATATGTAATGTAATAAAATCAATGCAGTTTGACCAACCTTAAATAAACATGATATAAATTTTCTTCATATTATTGCAGAGGTCACACTATGTTTTTATTTATGTATTTATTATAAATTCACATAAAAAATATGTACACATGGATTAAAATTCATATAGCCAAGGTCCTCTTCCTTCTCATGCCATTGTACTTAAGTCATGGTTTGGCAATGTTATCAATGAGTGTACATAGAAGTCTTCATTTAGGAAAGTGTTAAATCATTTTCAAATTCATTTCTTTTACTTTACTTTTTTCTTTATGAAAGACTCACAATAAGTTATTGTTAAGCTGTTTAGATTTCTTTGTTTTCAAAATGACTGTCTGTAAAGCTATTAACTTATTGTTTGTAATTTCACCTGAAAACTGTTCTTATATTGTTTGTTCTATCATCTAGGTAAATGTTTTCAAAGATCCAATTACAGACAGGGGTAAAAAAAGCAAAAGAGGAAAGCTAACCTTGGAGTTACATAATAATGAATATAAAACATTTGAAGAAGGCAGTGGGGATCCTTCTAAAGTAAGTCTTTTTTTTTTATCTTAATCTTATGTCATTGACATTGGACTTAAATAGATTTAGAAAATTGATAGATTTAGAAAATTGACTCTTAGTACTTAAAAGAAATTAATGGCAACAAAGTCAAAAGTAGAATTTGTAAAACATTTTGTATTTGTTTGCTAATATTTTAAATACAAATCACTTCAATGTAAATATTTGTTAATAATAGAATAAATTGAATATTAAAATGAATGAAAGTATTTTGATACATAACTTTTTAGGACTATATTATAGTAGCTTTTAAAATGTGTGTCTTCCATTTCAGGATCTACTGGAAGTTGTTTTTGAAAATGGTCATCTTGTGAAGGACTACTCTCTGTCTAGCATTAGAAATGCTGCTGAAATAGATCTAGTCAAGAACCCAAACAAGTGATTTCTATCCTTTCAAAAAGTAGCACAGTTGCACAATATTTGTTTCCATTAAATGTGATGTTAGATTCTTATAGCAACAAAAGTTTAATTGTTTATTTTATATCTTTATACCAAGTGAACTGTAAATCCATGCAATCAACATCCCATACAAAATATTTGCATAAAATTCATATCATTGTTAACATTTTGGACAGAAATTGAAAAATAAATTAGTTTGACATTTTTCTCATATTGTTTTTGTAAACAGATGTAAGCATTGTGTTTAGTTTGAATTGCACGTACATTAAAACAAATAAAAAGTGTTCAATGAGTTTACTTAATGTAATTTGAAATGTTTTTTACTTTTGAATCTCTGATACTTTCTGTAATTTATAAGAAATAGAAAAAAAATATTTATATATTCTGTTTTTAACATGTGAGACTTGTTTTTTAGAATTAGAATGCAACTTTCTATAATCACTTCATGATGTATTTATAAATATAAGCAATTAAACCTTTAAAGAAATTTAGTTTTAATGGTTAACATTAAGTTTCACTGTATTTTTACATGCATTTTATATACATACTTTGAGAAGTAAACATTGCTTCCCTTTTTAATTGTATTCTTAGGCCAGTTTCTTTCCGTCTGTCTTCTATTTTAAAGTTTCTTTCAGTCTGTCTTCTATTTTAAAGTATCTTTCAGTCTTTCTTCTATTTCAGAGTTTCTTTCAGTCTGTCTTCTATTTCAAAGTTTCTTTCAGTCTGTCTTCTATTTCAGAGTTTCTTTCAGTCTGTCTTCTATTTCAGAGTTTCTTTCTATCTTCTATTTCAAATTAATGTTTTTATTTTGTCTTCCCAAGGCAGCCAATGTATCCTATTAAGTTATTCTCTGAAATGTTTTATCCGATGCCAAAGTATATATTCTCTTTAAAAAATGTAAAAACTACTATTTGCCTCTTCATCAGCTATGTTTCCTCTAATGAGTGGCTATAAAAGGCATGCTTTGTCTTTATTTGTAAAATTCAACAAATTATTATAGACATTGCAACTGTGTAGAATGTGACATTTTTATCCAATACAACTCTATGAATGATGTTACTTTTTCTAATTTTTTTGTTGTGAATAAATATAATAAATCTTTAACTTATTTATTTTTTTACTTTCAAAGCCAAATCTCTATGAAAGTTATTTTGTAAAAAGCAAAAAAAATTTTTTTAAAGGCCTTTTTTTTTTTAAAAACTTATTTTATCAAGCCAACTTTTTTCCTCCCAAGAAATAAATGTGATTGTTGAAAAATATTCCTATGTTTCCTATTAAGTTATTCTCTGAAATGTTTTATCCGATGCCAAAGTATATATTCTCTTTAAAAAATGTAAAAACTACTATTTGCCTCTTCATCAGCTATGTTTCCTCTAATGAGTGGCTATAAAAGGCATGCTTTGTCTTTATTTGTAAAATTCAACAAATTATTATAGACATTGCAACTGTGTAGAATGTGACATTTTTATCCAATACAACTCTATGAATGATGTTACTTTTTCTAATTTTTTTGTTGTGAATAAATATAATAAATCTTTAACTTATTTATTTTTTTACTTTCAAAGCCAAATCTCTATGAAAGTTATTTTGTAAAAAGCAAAAAAAATTTTTTTAAAGGCCTTTTTCTTTTAAAAACTTATTTTATCAAGCCAACTTTTTTCCTCCCAAGAAATAAATGTGATTGTTGAAAAATATTCCTATGTTTAGGTCTACCAACCTATAGCCCCCCCCCACTATAATTGTCTCCCCCTGAGATTAAAACAGGTTTAAGTAATAACAGATATTATATGTCAAAGCTCAAAGTTTTAATAAAAGAAACAATATTTAGTCACTTATTTTTCACGTCATTCTTTGTGGTTAAAGCCAGACCAACAACAGAGCTAGATTGTAATCACATTTTGGGTTAGTTTTAGGGTTAGAGGTCTTAATTAAATGTATTTTTTTTAATTTTTTTATACAAAATACTTAGTTGGCGACACCTCTTGTCAATGACACTGACCTAAATGATTGCTTTATATTTAAAAGAACTTAATCCTTCTCAATGTTTTTTCCATCAGCTACAAGTTTCAATCTGTGATTTAAGAGAACAATCATTGAATGCAGACTTTCAATTTTTTTATTTTTTTTATGTATATGACTTCCCTGTTTTTCCTTGTTGTTTCTCTGTACACTTAGATTATTGAATGTTAGTTGCTTTGCTTGTTGTCTTAGAGTTATTATTGTATGCCACATCCAGACATTAACTCTCATAAAACTGTGAACTGAATAAAGTAGCAGTTTTGTAATGCATGAATCCAGACACTTTGGTTCACTTCATGTTTCAGTTACCATTGATGAGATTAATTTTAAAAATGTGTTGTTTTCTCCTTTAACTCATTATCAATTCTTTCTGTACATTTAGTGTCCAGATCCTATATTGTGATAGTAATTAAATATTTTATCAATATATTTTATATTCATTTGGTTCATACTTAGCATTTTACTTCATGCAATAAAACCAAAATTTCTTTCATACATTATGTGCTATAATTTTGTTAGTGAACCAAAAGATATATTCAAATGTTAACTTCAAGAGAAACTTCCTGGTTTGAACTGTAAAATATTTTATTTTTTTTAATTGTGTGTTTAAACATTCCAATTGTGTTCTGAATGGTCTACCACCAACACAAGTAAAATTACTTTGTATATTTTCAGTCCTTTCAAATCCCTTCCATATATAGAGAATCTTCTTCCCAATACAGTTTACAGAGAACTTCTTCCTAATGCAGTTTATAGAGAACTTCTTCCTAATACAGTTTTTAGAGAACTTCTTCCTAATACATTTTATAGAGAACTTCTTCTTAATACAGTTTTTAGAGTACATTTTATAGAGAACTTCTTCCTAATACAGTTTTTAGAGAACTTCTTCCTAATACATTTTATAGAGAACTTCTTCCTAATACAGTTTTAGAGTACATTTTATAGAGAACTTCTTCCTAATACAGTTTTTAGAGTACATTTTATAGAGAACTTCTTCCTAATACAGTTTTTAGAGAACTTCTTCCTAATACATTTTATAGAGAACTTCTTCCTAATACAGTTTTTAGAGTACATTTTATAGAGAACTTCTTCCTAATACAGTTTTTAGAGAACTTCTTCTTAATACATTTTATAGAGAACTTCTTCCTAATACAGTTTTTAGAGAACTTCTTCCTAATACATTTTATAGAGAACTTTTTCCTAATACAGTTTTTAGAGTACATTTTATAGAGAACTTCTTCCTAATACAGTTTTTAGAGAACTTCTTCCTAATACATTTTATAGAGAACTTCTTCCTAATACAGTTTTAGAGTACATTTTATAGAGAACTTCTTCCTAATACAGTTTTTAGAGTACATTTTATAGAGAACTTCTTCCTAATACAGTTTATAGAGAACTTCTTCCTAATACAGTTTTTAGAGAACTTCTTCCTAATACATTTTATAGAGAACTTCTTCCTAATACAGTTTTTAGAGAACTTCTTCCTAATACATTTTATAGAGAACTTCTTCCTAATACAGTTTTTAGAGTACATTTTATAGAGAACTTCTTCCTAATACAGTTTTTAGAGAACTTCTTCCTAATACAGTTTTTAGAGAACTTCTTCCTAATGCAGTTTTTAGAGAACTTCTTCCTAATACAGTTTTTAGAGAACTTCTTCCTAATACATTTTATAGAGAACTTCTTCCTAATACAGTTTTTAGAGAACTTCTTCCTAATAGTTTTTAGAGAACTTCTTCCTAATACAGTTTTTAGAGAACTTCTTCCTAATACAGTTTTTAGACTTGGTGTCACACTGCTGTACTTTCTAATATTTTTACAAATTATCTTTTGGAAATTTTGTAATTTTTTTTTTTAAACATAAATCATTAAAAAAAAATTATTTTGTTTAATAAAGTTTTGAATCTTTTTTAAATAAAAATGTTTCTTTAAATTTTAGTTGATTTATTTCATGATACAAACTCCTTGTAACCCTTAGACTTAGATTCAAAACATGCCCTGATTGGCCAGGGAAGGTGCAGGAGAGCTTGCATTGGAATGTCTTATAAACCTACTGTAATGATTTGTGGAATTATATCCTATGGAAGCACAAGAAGAACAAACGTTATCAAACATCAACTAGCAGCTCCGCACATAAATATTTGTTAAGTTTTATATGCAACTAGAATCAAAGGAAAAATTATACAAACACAATGGCGCCATCCAATTTTTGTTTGTTTGTTTTTCACATTTTAAAAAGTGTTCCCATCACTTGTTTAAGCGAATACAATTGCTTAATATGCTTGCGTTATTAATGTTGGAGACATATTTTCAGATTTTATGGAAACCACCCAAACCCATTATAGTTTAAAATTTAATAAAGGGCAATCTTTTTAGTGTTTTGATGTTTTGATATCTACATTTTACAGTTTAACATATTTGCTAGTGCACGCATGTGTGTGTTAGGGTTTACACATTTTAACACCCCCCAGCTCTTGTAGTTGTGTTTTAATAGGCTACTTTGCCACTAAATCAGCTACTTAATTCCCAGTTCATTTCACAAACTTGGACTATTGATTTCCGATTAGCTCAGAGTGATTCCATCGAAACTGTAAGATCCTACTGATTGATTTAGCACAAATCAGTTCTTATAATATTGGATTTAATTTCAGAGCTAAAATCAGCATGCCAAACGTAGCTCCAGAGCTAAAATCTCTAGTAGGCCTATAGGCTTGATGAATGTTGCTAGGATAGTATTTCTTTCGCATGCCTCATCTGCGTTATAAAGGAAATGAACCGCTTAGTAGATTTCAAGAATGGTCTTATGTACATAGCAACATTAACGTACGCACAATTTTTTAGGAACAAGGCATAACAATTTTGATGATAAATATTTTGTTTATTTGTGATTGATTGTTTGATATCATATTGATTAACAACATCGAATTGATTTCTTACTTATTCTTTCATATCAGATTAATGACATCATTGAGTTGATTTGTCCTTGATTCTTTCATATCTCATTGATGATCAGCTTTCAGTTAATTTGTCATTGAGCGTTGAACAAAATGTTTCAATGATATTATGTAGACCTATTGTTTGAGTATCAGACACTAGCCCATCAAGCATAAGCGCAGAAGCCAATGCACGCCTGGATCAAGTCCCAATCAACCACTCGACGCTTGACCTCCCTGGCTCAATGAAGTAATGACTGCAATATCCAACCTCTCAACTGGTAAGGCACCGGGACTAGACTCCATCCCAGCTGAAATATACTCACTTGGCAGTTCAGAGCTGACAGCTAAACTAACAGAAATCTACCAGATAATGTGGGAACAAAAGAAACTAGCCACAACAAATCGAAACAAATTTTTATACCCCCCCCCCCCTTTCTCCTTTAGCCGTTACGTAATATCTGAACGTTTCCTTTTCTTTGTTGGGGGCAAGCATCTCATAGCTATGCTCATTGATAGTTGTTGTTTTTTTTTTCTTTATTGGAGGGGGTTTTAACGTCAAGCATCTCATGGCTATGCTCATTGATATTTTTTTTTTTCTTTATTGGAGGGGGTTTCAACGTCAAGCATCTCATGGCTATGCTCATTGATATTTTTTTTTTTCTTTATTGGAGGGGGTTTCAACGTCAAGCATCTCATGGCTATGCTCATTGATATTTTTTTTTTTCTTTATTGGAGGGGGTTTCAACGTCAAGCATCTCATGGCTATGCTCATTGATATTTTTTTTTTTCTTTATTGGAGGGGGTTTCAACGTCAAGCATCTCATGGCTATGCTCATTGATAGTTGTTGTTTTTTTTTTATTGGAGGGGGTTTCAACGTCAAGCATCTCATGGCTATGCTCATTGATATTTTTTTTTTTCTTTATTGGAGGGGGTTTTAACGTCAAGCATCTCATGGCTATGCCCATGGATAGTTTTTAGCGGTTCTCCAAAGGGGAAAAGACGCTATTAGTTTTGTTTGAAATGTCTGTCCGTCCGTCTCGTTTAGGTCTCGTAAACTAGAAAAGATAGTGAAAATTTGACATCACGATATTTTAGACCATTCAAAGTTCTGATGCAACGGCTATTTTTTCTTTTCTGAAAGCGAAAAATCTAAAAAAAATTGTTTTTATATTTTTATTGTTAAGTTATGTAAATTCTGTTATACTAAGTACTATATTTACACACAAACAAATGTTTACTATTTTTTTATAAAAAAAAAATCTATTTAGTATGCATTATAAGTTAGACATAATTTAAAACTAATAGTAATCTTGTAAACTGCATTTTCTTAGAGATTGATCCTTTTCAAAACTATTGCATCAATTATAAGACATCAATTAGGCCAGGGGAGGCGCGGTGGCTGAGCGGTAAAGCGCTTGGCTTCCTAACCGGGGGTCCCGGGTTCGAATCCTGGTGAAGACTGGGATTTTCAACTTCGGAATCTTTGGGCGCCTCTGAGTCCACCCAGCTTTAATGAGTACCTGGCTATGCTCATGGATAGTTCTTTTTTTTTTTTTGTTTTCTTTAATTTCATTGGAAAAAGGGGGGGGGGTGTTTACGTCAAACATCTTATGGCTATGCTTATGGATAGTTTTTTTTTTTTTATTGGAGGTGGTTTTAACGTCAAATCTTTCTAAACGATGTCTACGATTATGGAATGAGGTAACAAGTTATCCTTCAGGTTTTTACTGGTAAAAAATGAGGGCGTTAAAACTCGAAAGCCTTTTTAGCTACTCTTATGTAATTTAGTAGAAGTCGAATAGCTTTTATTTATATAGGAAGGGAGTTTTAACCTGAAAACCCTCTTGGCTACATTTATGAAATATAGAGACTGTTGGTTTCCTTTTAGTTTTTATTGGCGGGGGGAGGGGTAAACTCACATCCCGCCCCATAGCTACGCTTATGGAATTTAATTGTTGTAGTTTGCTTTAGTTTTTTATTAAAGAGTGGGTTTTAAACTGAAAACCCCATTTGGCTACGCTCCTGGAGTTTGGTGACTGTAGACCACTTTAGTTTTTTTTTTATTCAAAATGGGGGTTTTAACTTTCAGACCCACTGGAAGGGGGTTTTAGACTCAAATCCCTCTAGACAGGGGTTTTAAACTCAAAATTATCCTTGGCTTTGCTGGTGGCATTGATGACTGTAGTTTGTTTTAATTTTGTTTTGTTTTTTTTACTGAGGAAAAAGGGGGGGGGGTTAACAAGCAAAATAATAGTCACAAAATTTCACCCCTCCCCATTGCGGGGGTAGTGTGATGAAATCCTAACCCCCCACCCTCACCTTGGCTACGCCCATGAACCCTTATAACATTCTATTTCACAATTTACTTAGAAGGCCTACACATAAACACATGATTTCATGTCAGATTGTTTCTAAAATTGTATGTACATCGGCAAGCAGCACACCAGCTAAAGAATTCACAATCTTCGACTAGCCTTTAGCCTGATGGACCATTGAGGCACCACATATAATGTGTCAACCGTCTTTCTCCATTCCCCTCTGTTTTTTGCCTTGACTAGAATCTCTTTCAATGGCATGCCCGTCCATTCTTTGATATTGTCTTTCCATCGCTTTCTCTGTCTGCTTCTTCTTCTTATCTTATTGATTGCTGACGTTACTTCAAAAACAAAAAAAGATAATTACGTCCTTCTTTTTCCAGGTACTGTTCCCGCAGGAAGTTCTTTGCAAGCCCTGGGGACATCGTGATATTGCTATACATTTTAAGTTTGATTTTTTTTTTTTTTTTTTTTTTACATTGTTCAGAAGTCATCGTGTCATTAAAATTAGGAAGGAAATATTTTTGGTTTTGGCCGGTTACTTTTTTAGATTCTGAAGCTTTTTTTGTCACTTATTTTTTTTTTTAAATGAGACATGCGGCAATTTTTGGATATACCGAGAAATGAATACACATGGTAATAGAAGGCAGCGCAGTTTCTTAATTTCGTGGCTCCATGGTGAATTTATTAAAACTATTTCTTATTGAGCACCTAAGAGGTAAGATGAGCCTCTGTACAAGAGAGAGAGAGAGAAATAGTTGAAAGATTTTCAGAAATACACAGGCCATATTGTTCTTCATTAATATAATAAACTGTGATATCTTACCATCTCAAGCTTGGCTTGTGATCTGAAAAGGAACCTTTCGCTATTGGCTCATTACCTCCCCCAATCTTGAACACAGGAAGCGCAAATAGAAAAACGTCAATATTCTGTCTCATTAAGAACAGACAAAAATGTAGTCTCTCTTTTTTTTTTCTCCACATTTTTTGACCAGAGAACTTCTAATGTAACAGTAAGAAGTGAAAAGATTCCACTTCACTATGTGTACTGCACACATTTTTAGAGATAGAATCTAGTGTTACAGAAAAAGCAACAACAAAACGTTGGTTATAAAATATATAAAAATGACATATTTTATTGTAAGAACAATATGCATATTGACATAATTACATAAAAAAAAATATATAAATCTTAGAATGCTGTGTTCTGGACAATGTCTTCAGTGATGGAGCAAATCATTGACTGAAATAGTAATAAAAAAGGTTCTTGAATGTCAATGGTTTTTTTTTAAAGAAAGTTGGCACATTGTTCTATATTAAAAGTCACAGCTACAGACGTTTCTTTAACATGATGGCTTCCTGGTCGTGCGGTTTGCGCGCTGGACTGTCGTTCAGATTTATCTATGGTCCCGGGTTCAAACCCTGCCCGCTCCCATCCCCCGTCGTTCCGCGGGAGATTTGAACTAGGAAGTAATTATCTTCAACTCTGAAGGAACATCAGAAACATGTCTAACAAAACAAAAATTTTTAACAACAAAAGATGACTGCTTTCTTTCTGAACTTTCAGACTCAAAGAAATGTCTTCTTCTATTTAAATATTTGTTAGAATTACTTTCAACTTTATATATAAAAGAAAGAATATAAAATTTAACTAAAAGCCTTTAAAAAAAAGTATTTTGTATTATTTTGAAATGATATAGATCCTAAAATCATATTCATATAACTACCATAGAAACTATACGTAGACAATTTTATCTTATCTAATACAGACGTTACTTCAAAAAAAGAAGATGATTACGTCCTACGCGTAATGCATTTAGTCATGCATATTAACCAATGACCTAAATTCTGCTAAGTCACTGGTTTTCCTGGCTAGCTCAGGCAAGCCATTTCATGCTCTTATAGCACTAGGGAAGAAGGAGTATTTGTACAAATTTGTCCTAGCATATGGAACGAGGAATGTGCCCTTATCCTTGTGTCTTTCTGAATATTTTATTATATTTTGTTTTTGTATTTAAGATTATGGTTCAGTGTTTTATGTGTAAATGTTACTTTACTCGTGAGTCTTCTATCCTAAAGGCTTTCTAAATTGAGTGATTTAACTAAAGGTGTTACTCTAGTCAAATGTGAATATTCGTTTGTTATGAACTACAAAAAGCCAATTGGCACCTATTCTCAAAGCTCACAGACCTATATAAATCTTCAATAAACTGCAAATCAAATTAGGTTAATAAGTCATACTCAGCTTTCTCCAAAGCAATCCTCCTAGCAGCTAAGGAATCAATTCCTAGAGGAGCAAGAAAAGAGTATATTCCCAACTGGTCTGATCACCTACAACAACTCCACAATGCCACTATTGAAGCCAGAAACACAGTACAAAATAATCCTTGTATAGAAAATAACATAAATCTAAAAGCAGCTAACGCAGTTTTCAGGAAAAATTATCTTTCCGCTATGAGGAAAAGTTGGCATGAAAAAAACAGAACAACTAAACGTAGATAGAGACAGCCACAAGCTCTGGCGTATAGCCAAATGTCTCAACCAGGAAGAAATCAGAACAACTCCTATAGTAATAGAAAAGGACAACAAACAAAATAGAAAGGCCAAGAAGCAGCAAATGAATTCATTAAGTTTTACCAAAGCGTAGGACAAATACAAATCAATGAAAGTAGAAATAAAGATGTAAACTCAGAAATCCAAGATAAAATTAAAGAAAACAATCCAGCTTACTCCTTGGGAATGACCACTAATCTTAAAATGAAGGAACTAGATGAAACCTACAAATATTCAATGCTAGCTGGAAATCTGGCAGAATTCCAAACATCTGGAAAAAAGCCATTATGATCCCTATACTAAAGCACGGTAAACCAAGAAATAAACTGGATAGCTACCGTCCCATCAGCCTCACTAGCTGTACTTGCAAACTGATGGAAAGAGTGATAAATAGCAGGCTCACATGGATCCTTAAGTCAAATAGCTTACTCACTGAAGCCCAGGCTGGCTTTAGAAAGGTAGAGTCAAAAGAAGATCAAATCGCCTTCATCACACAAGAAATAGAAGACGGCTTTCAAGAAAAGAAACCAACAAAAATTGTGTGGGTTGACTTAGATAAAGCATTTGACAAAGTCTGGGAACAAGGTCTCTTACTCAAGCTAATCCAGCATCACATATACCACAGAATGTACAACTGGATAAAGGAATATCTAAATAATAGAAAAGCCTTAGTTTGCAAGCAAGGACAAAGAAGCCACACAGTGGGTATAAAAAATGGCATCCCCCAAGGAGGAGTCCTATCCCCAACACTTTTCCTAATATTCATAAACGATCTAAATCAAAACCTACCAAGAAAAGTTAAAAGCAAAATGTATGCAGATGGCCTTGCCTTAGTAAGCACAGAAGAACATCGAAATTTCGATTACAAGATGCTCTCGACAAACTCAATAATTGGTCCAAAGACTGGGGCATGTTCATCAACACAAAAAGACAACATATACCATATTCTCACTGTCAACAAAACAACAAACAATAAAATTAACATTAGATATGAAAGCTTTTAAAAAAATGACAGCCCTATGACCCGAGACTTACCTGGAAAAACCAAATAGATAAAACACAGAGTAAAGGCATCCAGAGACTATCTCTCTTGAAAAAAATAGCTGGCACAGATTGGGGAGCTAATCACAACATCCTGAAAAAGACCTATAGCAGTTACGTAAGACCTGTACTAGAATATTGTTACGAATCTCACTATCCAGGCTCTCTGCAAACTGCACCATACACCACCAACTTAAAGAACTTGACAAGTCAGGGCTCCAAAATAACGTAAAGGTTTAATGTCCATAAATAACAGCCAATACTGTACAATTGGCAGCACGTAGAACAGTACAAATAGCTCTGCGATAACAAATATCTCTCCGATAACACCGTTCCGCCGTATCAAGTCTTGCACTGGCCTCTCCGTCTCGTTCCGGGCTTGCACTGGGTTCAACAGTTCGGGACTGACTTCACACACTTGGGCTCGTTGTGTCGGACTCGATCACAGACCAAGATCAAGACGCCGTTCGTCTCAACTGTACTTGACAGTACTCCGCACTGAACCGTCGTAATGCTCCGTACAGAACCACACCGTTGAACTGTGCTGTAGTCGACCGTGTTCTGAACTCCTGTTGTGAACCCTCTTTCTGAACCGTCTTGACTGCGACACCTCCGCTCTTTATATAGGGTCCCTACTGGCCTTCTAGAACCGGACAGAACGTCGCTCGACCATTCTGGGACGCTCCTGAGCTCTGTTCACGACGCCGATCCTACTCGAACCTTCATGTTGTTAACTCGTCTCGGCCGATCGTCGTAACTCGTCACGGTTGACCGCTCGTCTAGCGCTGGCCTGGGGCGATTTGCGTCGGCTGACTACACTAACACCACTACCCCCATCTGTGCCACCACCAGGTTTATAACACTGCCCCCTCCTTAGATCTGTCCGTCCCGGACAGAATCAACATCATGACATGTAAAGTCTGTAAAGTTTCATCGCTGCAGGCGGGGGTCGATCAGTGGCAGTTGGCTTGCCTCTTGAGCTTGATGGAGCCATCCATGTTGCAGTCAGCAATGGTCGCTTCCTTCTTCTCCTCCAATTGGCCTTCACCTGGTTGCATGGACGTCTTGCGTGCATCGCCATCCACGTTGAATTCAGAAAACGTTTTCTTCTTCTCCTCCAGTTAGCCTTCATCTGGTTGCATCGATGTCGTTGTCGCTTCGTCATCCATCTTGCATTCAACAAAAGTAGCCTTCTTCTTCTCCGCCAGTTGGTATTCATGAGGCTGCAGTTATTTCTTGGTAGAATCATAATGCACGTTGAACTACGCAAACGCCGCCTTCTTCTTTTCCTCCAGTTGATCGTCCTCTTGTTGCAGTGACGTTGTGGTTGCATCGCTCTCTTGTCGGTCGGTACCGAGGACAGCCACTTGACACATGGAGAGGTATAGGATGTAAGGGCAGGGATTACCAAGATTGTTGACCAAAGAGGTGACTTCATAGGGCTTTGCGAAGAAGGACGGGGATAGGCTTCAAATCCACAGGTCAGGGAATTGTGGGACAGGTCATCATCTTCAGCCTTGTCTGGAGGGCATTCTCGTGGGGCAGGTTGGTAACACTCCTCGTGCAAAGGTCCCTCGTCTTCGGCTTCAGGCTCCATTCGGCTTTCTTCACCACCATCAGGACCTCTCTCTATCGTCTCAGTATCGGGCCAATCGCCTGTTGGTTTCAGACCTGGTCGATGACTTTTATCGTGCGAATGTCCATCAACTTCAACGTCAAGCTTCCTTGGATTCTCTTCACCACCATCAGGACTTTCATCTCCAGTCTTGGCAGCTGGACCAACGTCTGTTAGGTCCGGACCTGGCTGGTATCTCTCGACTTGCATATGTCTCTCAACGGCTTCGTCAGGTTTCAATGGGTTCTCATGATCACCACCAAGGCTCCTCTCACTGGTTTTATCATCTGGACAAACATCAGTATTGGTGATTCTCTCCTCCACAGCAGGTATGCGTTGGTTCAAAGCCACTAACTCGGTTTTGATTCCCGAGACAATGACATCTATCTTGGCATCTACCTTGGTGTCCATGGCATCTATCTTAGAATTGATGTTTCCTAGCATTGAGCTCAAGAGTTCCTCCATATCTGGTTCTACTTGAAAAAGATACGTGTCTGGATCTTCCTCTTCTTCCATTATGTCTTCCCGGAGGCGTGCTTGTAAGGTTTCTTTGTTTCCACTTGTCTTCAGCCCTCGATCACGTAGCTCTTGCTTCAGTTCTTTCAATTCGAGTTCGTACAGCAGTTTCAGACGAGCCATAGTAGATCCGTTCCTATCCGTTCCGATCCGATCCCACTTCTGACACCAGTGTTACGAATCTCACTATCCAGGCTCTCTGCAAACTGCACCATACACCACCAACTTAAAGAACTTGACAAGTCAGGGCTCCAAAATTACGTAAAGGTTTAATGTCCATAAATAACAGCCAATACTGTACAATTGGCAGCACGTAGAACAGTACAAATAGCTCTGCGATAACAAATATCTCAACTGGAGAGCTCTCTGACAGTCACAGAGCAGAAAGGGAAGCACTAGCTGCTTCCATGCAAGCAAATCATCCAAGTTCCCCACACAGTCAGATTGTCTTTCTAACCGATGCGAAAACAACCCTCCAAAGCTTGCAAAACTCTGATTCTTCTTATATTAAAAACCTCAGAACAGCACTTACAAAGCTCAACAACAACAGCAAAAAAAATGTTATTCAATGGATACCAACTCATATACAACTAGAAGGAAATGAGAAGGCTGACACACTCGCCAAGAGTGGGAGAACTAACTCACAAATAAACTCTGCACTCTATGCAGAAGAATTGAAGAAATTAATTGTAAATACAATAAATGAGAAATGGACGAGCTCTCATCCAAATCACAAGAAAGATGACGCTTACTATAAGCTATCCCGACAAGACCAACGTCTAATCTTTCGACTCAGGACCGGACACAACAGAATGCGACAACACATGTACCGGAAGCTCAAAATTGGAACCAGTGAAATCTGCCCATATGGAGTATTACCAGAGAATGCCGACCACGTCCTCCAAAACTGCTCTCTTTACCAAGAGGCCTCAAAACACCCCAATAGAAAGAAAATTATATGGAGAGCTCCCTGATTTGGAAACCACTTCGCAGTTCATCTCAAATATAAGTCTTGTGACTCTAAGTCATCTCAACACTCCAACATAACAATGAGAACGAAGAAGAAGAAGTTTGTTATCTTATCTTATATAATACAGACGTTACTTCAAAAAAGAAGATGATTACGTCCTACGCGTCATGCATTTAATCATGCATTTTAACTAATAACTTAAATTCTGCCAAGTCACTGGTTTTCCTGGCTAGCTCAGGCAACCCATTCCATGCTCTAATAGCACTAGGGAAGAAGGATTATTTGTACAAATTTGTCCTAGCATATGGGACGAAGAATGCCCCTTTATCTTTGTGTCTTTCAGAGTATTTTATTAAATTTTGATTTTATATTTGAAGATTATGGTTCAGTGTTTTATGTATAATTGCCACTTTATTTTTGAGTCTTCTGTCCTAAAGGCTTTCTAAATTCAGTGATTTTTTTAAAGGTATTACTCTAGTCAAATGTGAATATTCGTTTGTTATGAATCTCACTGCTCTATTTTGTGTCTGTTCCAGTTTCTTAATGTTTTCTTGAGTTGTTATGAATCTCACTGCTCTATTTTGTGTCTGTTCCAGTTTCTTAATGTTTTCTTGAGTTGAGGGATCCCAAACAGAGGATGCATATTCTATTATTGGCCTAACCAAGGTCAAATAACATTTTAGTTTTATGTTCTTATTTGATTTATAAAAATTTCGTTTAATAAACCCTAATGCTTTGTTTGATGTTTTGATAATTTCATCAATATAGGGATTCCACGACAGTTTTTCATTTATTATTACACCTAAGTATTTTGTGTTTTTAGTCTGTGTTTACTGGTTTACCATGAGTAAGATAAGTGGAATTTATTTGTTTTAGTTTTTTTTTGTTACTCTTAATAACTGACATTTTTCTGGATGGAAAGACATGCTCCAATTTGATTCCCATTTCTGTAATTCATCTTATTCTCTTTGTAAAATTTCTGTATCTTGTGTTTTTCATATATTTTTCAATCGTCTGCAAATAATCTGACTTTTGTTCTAATGCAATTTGGCAAAACATTTATGTACATTAAAAAATGTAGTGGACCTAATACTGTTCCTTGAGGTACTCCTGAGTTTACTATTATTGGTGTTGATTTAGAGCCATTTATTATTAGTTTGTTCTCTCCCTATCAGAAAATCTTTAATCCACTGATGCAATGGACCATCAATGTCAAAATATTTTAATTTTTAAGCAAACTATGGTGGTGAACTTTGTCAAAAGCCTTGGAAAAATCTAATAATATAGCATCTATTTGCTCACTACTATCTAAACCTTTTGGAAAAATCATCAATTAGTCCTATTAGTTGTGTTTGGGATGAATGATGGATGAATATCGTAATTATTTCTATTTCATGTACCATTGCTATTACTATTGTAGTCATTTGTAAAAAATTGTATAGAGCAATATAAGTATGTCACTTATTTAGTTAATTTTCTGGTTTATTAAAGGTTAATAACAAAAATCAATTTTTGTTTTAAAAATAAAAAAATTCACATGGTATGGATAACCATGGTGGGGCATAAGGATCTCCCACATTTGGAGTGGGCACCATATGGGCTGCAGTGGCAGTAGAGAAAGGGGACCGGTTTAAGGGCTCTTTTACTTTCAATAATTCTAACAATTTTTCTTTTTCCCAACCTATTGGACCGATGAATTGAAATGCAGCTGTTTCATACCGGACAACGATCTTTTAAAATTCATATCTATATTTCCTAAAGCAATGTTGGTACGGAGTAAGGATATTATGTTTGTCTAAGTGGTTTATGATGTTGCTACATATTATTTGTTCTAGGATTTTTCATGTGATGCTGGTTAGTGATACTGGTCTGTAGTTTCTTGGGTCAGATTTTTTTCTTTTTTTTAAATAGGGGGCGACATTAGCTTCTTTCCAGTCCATTGGTACTCTGACCTGGTTAAGAGATGTCTGAAAAAGTATTTTGAACACTGGTGCTAGCTCATTGCTTAGTTCTTTGAGTAATCTAGCTGGAATACCGTCAGGTCCAGATGCTTTATTTGGTTTAATGTTCGCTAATAGTTTTTGGATCCCTTTTCTTGTACTTCTATATGTCCTATGTTGTCTACGTGGTTCAAATTAAGTAATATATCTTTGTCATCTAGGACTGACAATGCAGATGCGAAGTATTTATTTAGAATGTTAGCTTTAGTTTCATTATTATTGTTTGTTAAGTTATCTTACCCTTTTAATGGTGCTATGCCTGTTGTTTCCATTATCTTAGACGTTATGTATGATCATAAGTTTTGTTATTATCCTTGGATACTCTGCAGCTGTCTTCTTACTTTTTGTTTTAGGTTTTCCTGAGATCTAGTTAACTTCTAAATAACCAGGTGTAGATCGCACTTCAATCTAGTTGTCTAGTTAACTTCTAAATAACCAGGTGTAGATCGCACTTTAACTAGATCTAGTTAACTTCTAAATAACCAGGTGTAGATCGCACTTCAATCTAGTTGTCTAGTTAACTTCTAAATAACCAGGTGTAGATCGCACTTCAATCTAGTTGTCTAGTTAACTTCTAAATAACCAGGTGTAGATCGCACTTTAACTAGATCTAGTTAACTTCTAAATAACCAGGTGTAGATCGCACTTCAATCTAGTTGTCTAGTTAACTTCTAAATAACCAGGTGTAGATCGCACTTCAATCTAGTTGTCTAGTTAACTTCTAAATAACCAGGTGTAGATCGCACTTTAACTAGATCTAGTTAACTTCTAAATAACCAGGTGTAGATCGCACTTTAACTAGATCTAGTTAACTTCTAAATAACCAAGTGTAGATCGCACTTCAATCTAGTTGTCTAGTTAACTTCTAAATAACCAAGTGTAGATCGCACTTCAATCTAGTTGTCTAGTTAACTTCTAAATAACCAGGTGTAGATCGCACTTCAATCTAGTTGTCTAGTTAACTTCTAAATAACCAAGTGTAGATCGCACTTTAACTAGATCTAGTTACCTTCTAAATAACCAAGTGTAGATCGCACTTTAACTAGATCTAGTTAACTTCTAAATAACCAAGTGTAGATCGCACTTTAACTAGATCTAGTTAACTTCTAAATAACCAAGTGTAGATCGCACTTTAATCTAGTTGTCTAGTTAACTTCTAAATAACCAAGTGTAGATCGCACTTTAACTAGATCTAGTTAACTTCTAAATAATCAAGTGTAGATCGCACTTTAACTAGATCTAGTTAACTTCTAAATAACCAAGTGTAGATCGCACTTTAATCTAGTTGTCTAGTTAACTTCTAAATAACCAAGTGTAGATCGCACTTTAACTAGATCTAGTTAACTTCTAAATAATCAAGTGTAGATCGCACTTTAACTAGATCTAGTTAACTTCTAAATAACCAAGTGTAGATCGCACTTTAACTAGATCTAGTTAACTTCTAAATAACCAAGTGTAGATCGCACTTTAACTAGATCTAGTTAACTTCTAAATAACCAGGTGTAGATCGCACTTTAACTAGATCTAGTTAACTTCTAAATAACCAGGTGTAGATCGCACTTTAACTAGATATAGTTAACTTCTAAATAACCAAGTGTAGATAGCAATTTAACTAGATCTAGTTAACTTCTAAATATTCAGGTGTAGATCGCACTTTAACTAGATCTAGTTAACTTCTAAATAACCAGGTGTAGATCGCACTTTAACTAGATCTAGTTAACTTCTAAATAACCAAGTGTAGATCGCACTTTAACTAGATCTAGTTAACTTCTAAATAACCAGGTGTAGATCGCACTTTAACTAGATCTAGTTAACTTCTAAATAACCAGGTGTAGATCGCACTTTAACTAGATCTAGTTAACTTCTAAATAACCAAGTGTAGATCGCACTTTAACTAGATCTAGTTAACTTCTAAATAACCAAGTGTAGATCGCACTTTAACTAGATCTAGTTAACTTCTAAATAACCAAGTGTAGATCGCACTTTAACTAGATCTAGTTAACTTGTAAAGGTGGAATAGGCGGGGAGTGGAAGGTCCGAAAAAAAAATGTAGGCATGGGCGCCCTCAGGCAGGTGAGAGGTAGTACTCGTGCACCGCCCCCTCCCCCTGGATTGGATTCTGAGTAGCTAATTTTTGGCACTATCAAATCAATTAATTTATTATAAGTGGCAACTTATTATATAGTGCTTTTACTGAAGTGCAGTTGTAAGAATAAATTATTATTGAAAAAGGTTAGCCCCAGACTTGCTGATCTCCGCCTCGACAGGTCTGGGAAACCAAAACTTTTCGACCTGTATGACGACATATACGCACTACGCAAGACAGCAGGGTTTCTGTCCAGGACATTTGCAAGAGAGGATTTAAGCCTCTCAAGCCCTCACTCAAATGGAGTTTGATGTTGATGATGATGAGCCCAGGCTTAGCTGGAGTTGATGTCCTACCACGTAAGTTTCACTATAGGCTTGCAATTATTTGCTCTTTAATGGTCTGAAATATTCTATACAACACCATTAGTGCCGTAATGTTTCCATTGGCACATTTTCATACTCGTAAACTAAGGCTTAGAATAGGATACATGAGTTTCTTTTCGCCTAGGAGAAGAAATCCTTGCCAGCTGTCTTTCGATCTGATAAATGTTAACATTTTATTTTAAAAAGAATGAAGAATGCAGTCATCTTGGTAAATTTATCAATGTCTTGCGTAGTTGCGGTCGGTGTTAGCGCTCGATAAAATAGCAGGTTAATCACGTCCACCAGTCTACGTTGGCAGAGGATATAAAAAAAAGTTCTTCACATGCCTTCGTCAGATTCAAAACGTTGGTATGGATAAACGGAGCACTGGCAGCAGCAAGAAATCAAAATACGAGCAGCAGCAACATGAATTAACTGCATTTGCTGTGTCTGTTGGTACAGCACTCACTGCTGCAACTAGGGAGCAGTCGGAAACCTTTCATGCTGCCTGCCCAGAAGCAGATGTTGATCTTTACATCATAACAGACAACTGACGATTCTATGAAGTTCAGGTTGCTGACAGAACCGTACAAACCTCCAGAGAATTATAAGCTTCAGGCCGATTCAGCAAATGAGATGCAAATGTATGATTGGTTGTCTCAGTACTACCGTGGCTTGCATACTCTTCAGTTGTTTCACAGTGGGCTGCAAAGCAACTTTATAACCAATGTGTGCACAAAATATCACTTCTTCAATGAATATGCAAGAAATCACATGAAATGGTCGTGGCAGTAAATAGACACAAATTAGAGCCAAGTTTGTGTACTTCACCGATTCGTTACGTTTTCAAAGTGAAGCTGGTGACACAGTACTAATGCTCCATATACATCGCATAGAATCTAGAAATAAGCTGTGGCAGAATGCGAAAGTCTAATTCGAAAGGAGATTGTTTCTGCAGTGAACAGAGCAATTGGACTACATTGGTTTTGTCTTTGTTGTTCAGAGAGACGCAATGTTTGTGCCAAACATCGTTGTCAGCGAATGTATTAAGTACGGTCAAGACATGGACAAACAACTCGGCCAAGGCTACGATGGATGCTCAGTGATGGATAGCATTCAATGATATGAATGACGTTTTGTTTTTAGGCTTATCTAATGCTGTTGGTGTCATCAAGAAGATTATCATTTTCTTCCATGACAATTCCAAGCGAAGAGCGTTGATACCAAATGTATCTATGTTATGTGAGACAGTATGGACCTAGAAAAAAACTTGGACCAGTTGTCCATATATTGCAAACTGTCCAGCTTTACATAGCGGTTATTCAACAGCACATCAGCAGTCTCACTCACATAATAAAAAACTAACGTGACCATGCAGAGGAACACTTCAGTCATGATATCCTGAGTAAGGCGAGACCCCTGGTAGCAGACAAACTTGGCATTGGTATTGTGTTGGTGATGCAATTTGCAATTGAGAAAAAAATCAAACATCACAGGCTTGGATTTTGAGTTACAGAACACGGATTCCCTATCTTTATTTGCTGGTTAATTCATTAACATCTCGCTCTAATGCTCAATCTTTTTTGCCTGCATGCTAAAACGATGCTTGAGCTGGAATGTGAAGGATTCAGAAGTTTACTTGCTGTCAGCAACGCACTGTATTGTATCAATCATTTTAAATACAATACAACTTATGTCAGGCGCCCCCCATTAGAGCTGGGTGGACTCAGAGGCGCACTAAAGATCCTGAAATTAAAAATCCCAGTCTTCACCAGGATTCGAACTCAGGATCCTCAGGTTTTGATGTTAGGAGTTTTACTATTCAGCCATTGCACCTCCTGATAACTGCAGTGGAAATAAATTTTTAGGCCCCTTGAAAAATAAATTGACCGTCCCCGTTTAGAGGGCGTCGCGCACCCGTAGGGTATCGTGCACCACATATAGGAGGCGTGAAATCGGTAATTTTTTGTATTCGATTCTTTCCTGATTAGTACGAAGATGAGAATAAACCCATTAATTACGTATGATCTATCTCTGCTTTGAATAAATATTGGCTTTTTATCTCTCCATTTTTTTCTTCTTTACTTTTTGTTTTTCGATCCAGGTTATGTTGTATGTTTAACTGTTTAAGGTAATCGTTTGTGGCTGACTGGGTAGAGCGGTGTGCAAAACTAGAATATTATGACTGAGTTACCGGCTCACCGATTCATTGGGCACCACCCAAAAGCCCATAAAACCAGTCCGCCCTTGATCTTACACAAACCTTTGCTTTAATCTACAACATATTGCAGCACAGAAAATTCAAGCATCTATAGAGGTGACTAATGTTTCACTTGTGTTTTCATCCCGACTAAATCTAGACGAACTTCTTTCACATTGTTCGTTTTCTATTTTGTTCAGTCGTTAATAAAGCTACGCTACCGTTAATTTAAACTAACAAAAAAACATAAGTCATTACAAACTGGCTTGGATCTATAGTACCTATTCTATTACTTCCATTATCAGTTCACCCAAGTCGGTTTCTTTCTATTTGGATTCTCTTTTTGTTTTGTAACATCTCAAGATGTTAGGTAACAGCACAATGCATGTCACGACGCGAATGTTGTGTGTACGTACCTTCATAAAATGATGTCCGTTTCATATCACACAGACCAACCTATTAGATGACAAAAACAACAATGTAGCTATCTTAGGAATAATTTCAGAGCTACACTCGTGCCAATGTATTCTATTCGAGTGTTAACAAATACACAAACCACCAGCGTAAAGGCGATTCTGTTAAATATTTACATTAAACTTGAAAACGTTTTCATATCTATACAGCCAATAGGCATGAGACAATATTCTTAACAAGTAAAATCATCGTAACAAGTAACAACATCTTAACAAGTAAAATCATCTTAACAAGTAACAACATCTTAACAAGTAAAAACATCTTAAGAAGTAAAAACATCTTAACAAGTAACAACATCTTAACAAGTAAAAACATCTTAACAAATAACAAGCCCCCCAACCCCCATCACACCCACTTTATACTGATCTAGTTCCTCCATCTTGAACAAAATCCAATAATTTCTGTCTCAGATTTCTTCTAGTCTCGGGACTAAAGAACATATAGATGTGAGAAGGGATGTCAGAAACTGCAGGTATTGGTATATGTAAAACGATATAGTTGACTTATATCTAGAGGTCTTAAACGATATACTTCCAAGCATATTACAATAAAGCTTACCTGGGCAAAGAAATAGTATTAGACATCACCATTACCACTATTACAATATAACTTAATTCTTTATAGACGTATATTTCGATGTGACTTACAGTTCTATGATAGTTAATGTTGGTCCTAACTACTCTATTGTTGAGAGGCATCAGTGGTCTGATGTTACCTTCCAATAAAGTCATCTGTGAGTCAATCTGTCGTTTTTGTAGAAACCTGATTCTGTCTATCTAAATATATAGACAATGTTTATGCCTAAATAAATATATATTGAACAAATGTTTTACGATGTTCAAACATTCACACTCTAGAAAACTGAACAAATTGCACGTACATTTCTAACAAGTGTAAATATTATTCAGGCATTGGTCTGGATAGAAGACACAAATATAATAACAACAAAATAGCCTTAGAGAGAAAGGAGGGGTGAAACATGGAGAGAGCTTTAGATCTACAGAGAAAGATATAACAGCACAGTGGCCAACTCACTTGCGATGCACGTATAAAAATAGGTCTGTTTATTATAACCCACGTGACAGTCTCCTGGCAACCAGGATGTGTGAAGGAGCCTTCATAAGTGACGTAATAATTTGTTTCCGGGATCAATGCCTTGAGATTAAAATCATGAACACGAGTTTCCTGATCTTGTTGGAACACGAGGGAAAAAAAAGTGGATAAATCATTGATAATATTTAGAACAAGGGAACCTACTGATAAAGAACTAGACCCCACACTAGCATACAAGTAAAGGAAATCAACAAACAAGAGAATAAGAACAAAGAGACGCACGTGTTTAGATTCATTAGGACTAGAAAACACGCGAATCTAAACTGTGTATTTCACACAGTCAACTCGATTGAAAACGTGCAAATCTAACACAAAACTAGGACATTTAAAACCGCGACCATGCTTCAAGCCTAGAATGTTTGAAACTATTACAATGTTCCACCTCTTCTCTATACTATATACACTGTATTTCTCAGTAAATGAGCTTTAAATGTACATGTATCTCTTCATATGCAGATTTTCATTCGAATCAGGTATATAGAGGGAGAAAAACTTTGAATTTCTAGCTTATTGCCCATTACGTTTTTGTATTATTCTGAAATAAACTGTAAGCACACCTTGAATAAATATATTCTACTATCATTCTAGCAATATCAGAAATACAGACATGAACAACCATGGGCGTAGCCAGGGGGGGGGTTCTTGGGGTTCAAACCCCCCCCCCCCCGAAATGAAATTAAGTGACTGAATTTTGCTTTCATTTTGTTTATTTTAGGTGAGATTTTAATACTAAATCATCACTTACCACAGCACAGCCGAGGCAGTTTTGAGTTAAAAACCCTCTACCAGGGGGTTTTGAGCTTAAATCCCCCTACCAGGGGGTTTTGAGATTTAAAAAAACCCTATCAGGGGGTTTTGAGATACAAATCCCTCTACCAGGGGGCTTTGAGTTTAAAACCCCCTACAGGGGGTTTTGAATTTTAAACCCCCTACCAGAGGTTTTTGCAGTTTAATCCCCCTCTTCTATAAAACAAAACAAAAAAAAAATGCAAACAACAATCCCCAAATTCCAACAGCACAGTTGAGGAAGATTTTGATTTTAAACCCCCCCTCCAAAATTTACGATAAACCCCATCTTCAATATAAAAAAAGCAAATTACACACTATAAATTCTATGAACGTAGCGAAAGGGGTTTTGAGTTTAAACCCCAGCCCCTCCAGTTGGGGTTTGAAGCTAAAAAGTACCTCTTCAATATAAAAAAAAAGCAAATTACACACTATAAAATCTATGAGCGTAGCCAAAGGGGTTTTGAGTTTAAATCCCCCTCCTCCAGATGGCTTTTTCTTTAAAGTTTTAAACCCCTCCAGATGGTTTTGAGTTTAAAATTCCCTTACAGAGCGTTTAGAGTTGAAAACCTCTCTCTTCAATATTATTTTAAAGCAAACTACAGTCACCAAATTCTAAGATCGTAGCTAAATGGGGTTTTGAATAAAAAACAAAACAAAAAAACTCCAGAGATTTCTTAGTTCAAAACCCCTCAACAGATGATTTGACGAAAAAACTTTCCTTTTCGATATAAAATCTAAAGCGAAATACAGGCATGTAATTCCAAGAGCGTAGTCAAGAAAGGTTACAAATTTCTACCAGTGGCTTGGGCTCCATTAATAAAGTGTGAATAGTCTTCTGCCGAAATTGAAAATCATTAAATGTGTCTCAACAAAGATGGTTAAGACAGATTTTAGGAGTCAGTCATAGAGATCGGGTCAAAATCAAAGAAATCATATGCCGAACTGGGAGTCGAATCCTTAGTAAGGTTGTGACAGAGCGTCGCATGAGGTTTTGCGGGACATGTTCTCACACAAAATGAATTACGCAAAATAAGAGTTGCGGAAAAAGCTTGCCGGAAAATGCGCCGAACGGTGCGAGAGGGTCTAAGTCAGTAAGAATAGCACATTAGGTTCTTTGAAATAAAACTTTTTAATAGCAAGATAATGCACTGTAGATACCTCACAATATGTATTTTGTTGGCTTTCAATACCAGAAATAGTGCTCGGCGGCGGGGCTTCGCCCCGCGCTGGGGGAGCACTGCGAACTCCCCCAGACCCCCTTGCTAGCAAGGGCGGGGAGTCTACAATAAACAATAAACGTCTTCCAAAAGGGTCAGAATGTAATAAAGATTAATTATGTACACACACACATATATTTTTTTTTCGCCCGGGGGGGGGGTGTTCCCCCTCCCCCCCCCCCCCCCCAAAACCCTCCCCGAAAAAAAAATCCTGGCTACGCCCATGTGAACAACGTCTAACGTTTGTAAAGTGATCAACACTTTTCTAAATTACATTACATCGCACAAGACGAACAAAGAAAAGAATCTCGCACTTTCAAGCTTGCCACCAGGCCTTACAGTGAAATGGACTAGCCCACTCTTTGCTATACTCTTTTAAACAGTAACATACAGTGAAGTGGACTAGCCCACTCTTTGCTATACTCTTTTAAACAGTAACATACAGTGAAGTGGACTAGCCCAATCTTTGCTATACTCTTTTAAACAGTAACATACAGTGAAATGGACTAGCCCACTCTTTGCTATACTCTTTTAAACAGTAACATACAGTGAAGTGGACTAGCCCACTCTTTGCTATACTCTTTTAAACAGTATCATACAGTGAAGTGGACTAGCCCACTCTTTGCTATACTCTTTTAAACAGTATCATACAGTGAAGTGGACTAGCCCACTCTTTGCTATACTCTTTTAAACAGTATCATACAGTGAAATGGACTAGCCCACTCTTTGCTATACTCTTTTAAACAGTATCATACAGTGAAATGGACTAGCCCACTCTTTGCTATACTCTTTTAAACAGTATCATACAGTGAAGTGGACTAGCCCACTCTTTGCTATACTCTTTTAAACAGTATCATACAGTGAAATGGACTAGCCCACTCTGCTATCCAGACATTAGATCTTCAGTATTATGAATTATATGCTAGAATCCAGCTAGTTAAAATAATAAAAGCTCTATGTCTTACTTTGCTGGGGTATACTAGAAGCCTTATCAAATAAAATACTTAAAGCTTGATTGTTGTTCTCAGAACTTTGAGTAATCTGAAAAACAAGATTAAGAGTTTGTATAAAACCAATTGGGAGTTGTTTTACAAATGAAATTTCGTTTTAAATTACAATATAAAAAATACTTACATTTGACATTTACTTATAGCCTAGGACTTTTTTTCTTTATGTTGTGCAATTAGAAAAGCTAGCCAGCCAATGCTAACAAATAATTGAATTCTATTTTACCAACTTCAAGGGAGAAGTTCTCCTCTTTGTCTTCTTTAGATAATCTAGGCTAGTGTGCTGATTGCTCATTAAGTCTCACATATGCCACTCCCTTTGGTCATGTTCATGGTCATGTTCATGGTAATGTTCATGGTCATGTTCATGGTCATGTTCATGGTCATGTTCATGGTCATGTTCATGGTAATGTTCATGGTACTGTTCATGGTACTGTTCATGTTCATGTTCATGGTAATGTTCATGGTAATGTTCATGGTCATGTTCATGTTAATGTTCATGTTCATGTTAATGTTCATGTTAATGTTCATGTTCATGTTCATGGTAATGTTCATGTTCATGTTAATTTTCGTGTTAATGTTCATGTTAATGTTCATGGTAATGTTCATGTTAATGTTCATGTTAATGTTCATGGTAATGTTCATGGTCATGTTAATTTTCATGTTAATGTTCATGTTAATGTTCATGTTAATGTTCATGTTAATGTTCATGTTAATGTTCATGTTAATGTTCATGTTCATGGTAATGTTCATGGTCATGGTAATGTTCATGTTCATGTTAATTTTCGTGTTAATGTTCATGTTAATTTTCATGTTCATGTTCATGTTAATGTTCATGTTAATGTTCATGGTAATGTTCATGTTCATGGTCATGTTCATGGTCATGTTCATGGTAATGCCTATCTTGTCTTTATTCTAGACTATACATCATTGTTACTTATATTGACTGTTCTGATCTGTTGTTATGATGATGTTATGATGATGATGCTTATATATACTCTAGTAGACCTATATAGTCTAATTTTTAAGCAGATATCATAGTGTGAACAAAATCAGTTGAATATATAATAATAATATACGCAACTTATGGATATTTCAACCCATTGGTTTATCATGTCGCACCACACTCTAAACTCAAATCATTTGTAAATATAAAATGAGAGAGGGTGGTACCGGGGGGAGGGGCGATAAATGCAATCGCCATTCCCCCCGCCCCCCCCCCCACCGGACAGATTAAAACTTTATTTTCTATTTTAGTGACGAATTTTTTTTTTTACAAAACAATCTGTCACTAATATAAGTTATATATGCTATAAATTCTTGTATTCTGTCGCGCCACGCCCTTTCTTTAATGCCAAATGCAATCATTAGCAATAATAACAAAAGGAGAAAGGGCTCTTACATGATTAATCGTTACACTCTACTGCCCCTCCCCTTTTCTGACGAAAACATGACGTTTTAAAACAGAATAGTCAAATAAGACGAGAGACAATGTAATAGCGCATGAATTTGTCATAATTATGTAAAGAAAGACATTGTTTTGAAAAATTTAGAATTCATAAGAATTTTGTTAAAAGTATAAGAATAACAATTACGATGAGTTCTGAACCCAAACATTTTTGTCCAAGTCGTTTTTCCCAACCTTTACTCAATCTGAGTAGAAATAATTTCTGGATCCGCTAGTGCACGCAACATTGTGTTAAGAATTGTTTGGTTTTTTTATTCACAATGATCATCACCTATAACAAAATCTTTGATGGTATTTTTTTCATTTTGTGACAGGTAAGTACTTAGGAAAATTGTAATTAATTTACAATTAAGCAGTATAGTTTTTTTTCTACAAATCAGAAAATCTCAGGGTTGCTTAAAAGTAAGTTTACAGTTATTAAAGTACCTTTTTATATGGTTGGGACAGCATCGAATGGCCAACCCGTTCACCTGACCTTGACACTTATGATTTTTTTGTTGTTGTTGTTAAGACCAAGGTTTATGAGTAGAAACCCAAAACAAGAAAATGATTTCAAAGATTACATTCAGCTCACAGTCACAGAAGTGAATGATGATCAGAACGCGTGTCAGAGTGTCCTGGAGACATTGTTGCAATGATGAAGGAGGATATGGTGAGTATCTGAGAGATTCAATTGTTGATGTTTATGTTCACAGGTATAAAGAATTTATTCTAGTCAATGTTCAAATCAATAGTCTACGTGATAACTGTAAACTTACTTTTGGGCCACCATGTATATTTTGGTTTCGTCTGTTTTTTTAGGTATAGTGCTGCAATCAATAAACTTTTATGCTGACAATTAGAATATTTTGTTAACAGCTTGGAATTATTTGATTTCTTTGATAAAGTTTAGAAATATTGGTTGTTTTGTGCAGTGGCGTCACTAGGAGGGTGTGGGGGATGCAGTCCGCACCGGGTGACACCCATAAGGGGGTGAACCCCGAATGAAAAAAAAAAAAAAAAGAATATTTGCATAAACTAGAAAATAAAAAAGCGAATGGAAAAACTGAATATCGCTAAAAACTAGAAATTAAAAAAATATTAACTCTCTAGATATATACCTAAATATGCCTAGGCATATCTACTGTACTAATCTAAATCAATATATTTTATTTTAGACCTTTTGCAATATTTTATTTTCTTTGGTACCAATGTCCAAAACGTTACGTGATAACAAGAGAGATTCAAAGGCAGTCTTTTTTTAAGAACAAAAATTGGTTGCATTTGCCTTGTTATTCTTTATTTTAGTATTAATTATGCGAAAACGACTTTATTACCGAATTTTAAGAAAAATTAAGTTATTAATTATTTGACGTCGTTTTATCGTCCAAGTAGAAGTTTTCTACGTCAGCAGCAAGATCGATTCAAAAGGTTCTTTTAAAGAAAACATTTTAATGCCTCTTTAACATGATTCTAGAGTCTAACCTGTTTTTACGGCAGTACGAACCAATTTTTCCCAAACAACATACCATCCTACTATTGACGTTTATTGCGTGAACAGAACAGACGCCCTCTACAGATGAGTATGACTTTAGGACAGGGGTTCTCAACCTGTGCGTCGCGACCCTCTTGGGGGTCGAATGACCATTTGCCAGGGGTCGCTTAAGACCATCGAAAATATGGATTGTTATTGTCTACTCTTCTTTTGCTGTATGTGTGTGTCGGGGGGTGGGTCGCGGCAGAGTGGGGGATTGTAAAAAGGGGTCGCCGAGCTTAAAAGGTTGAGAACCGCTGCTTTAGGACAACAAGCCCTTTAGAAATTCACATAAACTACTGCAGCTTTCCTCAAGCTGTGGTGGGAGGGGCACCCCATGGGGGGGCAGGAGGCGACGTTCTTTCATGAGGGAGCGACGTCCTAACCAATGGGAAGGGGGTGAATCAATTCAAATTATTTTACACGGGTAAAATTAAAACGTCTGTTCATTGTAGTTATCAATCATATTTGGAATGTTCACCAGTGAAAAGGCATTATCAATGTTTAAAAAGTTAAAATATTGTACGCTAAAGGCTTCGCATCATCTACTAATAAGGATATTTTTAAATGTATACCGTTTTTGTGTGAGGCGTCTGCAAAAAAATATCGATTAAAAACTTTTTGATGAAGACGTTTCAAAACGTCTCTGCTGACGTGATTCTTACTGTCTGATCCAAATTGAACATCTTCTTACTGAACACGAAGACGATCTTCAGAACTACGTGCGCTCTATGTTGCTCGAACATTCCTCGTCTAGTATTGGACAAGGCTGCTTCCTTCTTTAGTACACTTAGCTTGAGCATCTTCTTTATCTAGTACTAGAATCAAAACATAGATCTAGAATAGTTGCGGCAAACGTTTTATTTTTTTGTTTTTGTTTGTTTTTACTAAAAGCAGATAAAATGCATTGTATTTTGACCATAAAAAATACCCAGTTGGTAGTCAAGTAATTCAAATAATTTATTAAAGAATGACTCCAATAGTAGTTATTTATTTAGATCTGTATTATATGATTTATAGGCCTACTAATTTTATATCAATTGTCCAAGAAAATCTAGCTCTAGATCTATTTGAGTTTAGATTAGGCTATAGTTGTGGTTTTTTTTTGTCATTTAATTTAATGATATATAATACCGAGATGAACTTTTTCTTTGTTTCTCACAAGACGTGTACAGTCGTTTCGATAATACTAATAATAAACGAGTAGAAATGCGTAGCTTGGAGTGTCATAGCCGTATTAGGCCTCCTATTATTTTTTTATTTCTTTTGTTTATTTTGTATATCGTAACAAATACGTATTTAGCAGAACGTTAGACAGGTCTTCATCCAGATTTAGTGTAAATAATCCAAACACAAAAACACTGAAAGATTCTATTTTTGGAATTCAAATTCTATTTTTTGGAAAAAAAAAGTGGCATTTTATAGGGTGATCGAAAAAAAACACTTTTGTGACGATCTTTTATTCAGCAAAAATTTATTTATTATATCTGATAGTCAGAAAATAATGAAGTTTTTATATATCTAATCAAATAGAGCGTACGAAAGTTTTGCACTCAATGCAGGTCGATCCAAGTGACTGACGGTGTAAATTTCCTCTTTGGCATCATCATGGATTTCTCCACATTGCATCATGCGCGAAAAAAGATGCGCGACGGCACTTCGACTCTCTTTGACTTTGTAAAAATCTCGAAGCTGATGTTCCATTAGTATAGTTCCATGATTAGACTACTAAATATTTATTCCTTAACTATCACATATTATTTTAGTGTAGTGTAGGTTATAAAAGTAAATTGGTCAAAAGGAAGTAAAAATGGACCTCTCGGAGGTTCGCCTTAAAAATAAAAAAAAATAAAAAAAAAACAGTTTGACCTTTCCCTTTAGGTGGGTGGGATAAACCGACAGACGAGGCATACACACTAAAAAATAAATAAATATACTTAAGAACAGTGTACAATGAGGGAGACATAATTAGCACACAAGACTAAAATACTTTCGGAATCCTGACATGCAACGCACGATACAAATAAAAAAAAATTAAATTCACACACACAACATACAACAAACACAACACACACACAACAGACACAAAACAACACACAAACACCACAACACAACCCACAATACAACAAAAACACACACACACAACACAACAACACACACAACACAAACACAAAATACAACACACACCAAAAAATCAGCACACACACACAACACACCTAACAAACACAACACACAAAACATACACACACAACACACACATTCACAACACGCACATCCAACAAACACACATACACAACACAACACACACAACACAGCACACAAAACATACACACACAACACACATTACGCACACAACAGAACACACAACACATCACAACACACAACACAACAACACACACAACACAACAAAACACACAACAATACACACAACAACGCACAACACACACAACAACACAGACAACAAAACAACACACACATACAGACACACATACTACTTTCTGCTTTATAGTATAGATAGACTTTATAATATTCTAATAATGATAGGCCTTATAGATCTTTCTGCTTTATAGTATAGAGCAGGGGTCGGCAACATTTTGTATCGAGGGCCGCATTAATAAAAAATTTTGAAATGGCGGGCCGCATATATATATATCTTAGAAAGATAAGCTTGCTGTGTAGAATGTCTTTTAATTCATATATACAGTGTATTACAATTTTTTAAATTACTGTTGTCTTATAATATCACAATATCCCCACAAATATACAGTTGCAATTTTTTACTTCTTACAGTCGTGCATAATGTTCCGGAACTGTGAAACAATCTTACTAGTTGTTACCCATGTGTGTGACTGCTGTCAAATTACAGTCAGTCAACATTGACCAGTGATTATACTTGTTCAGTTTCCACAAAAGACGATTGCTCACCGAATGACACAATATATGTTCCGGAAGTTAAATGTCGGGACGATCGAGGCCTTCCTTGTGGAGCATCACCAGAGAATGCTGACCATGTCCTTCAATGGTGCATACTAAATCAAGGGACCCGAACAAGACTCTCCAAAGACTATTCGGAGAACTGTCTGATCTGGAAACCACTACGCGGTTCATCTCAGATATAGGATTACTGATCTGAACCCTTCAACATGTAAAATGAGAACGAAGAAGAAGTACTTATGTATGTGTACCCAAATAGTTTGAACAGCAGCAAGGTTTTTTAAAGTGTGGAAATGCAGCTTCTGGCACCCATAATACTCCCGTGGTAGTGCTGACTGGAACTTCTCTTTGCTCTGGAGCTGAATGAGCTTCTCTCAATAAGTGTTGTACTTTTAATCATTTCACTAAAGATAGTTTCACCTTTCAGCAAAAGAAAATGACAAAACTATTTTTGTTCGCTTGCCTGTAGAAATGGGAAAGCCTTGTTTGAAAAGATTTAACATGCATTTACATTTCATATGTAAACAATCAATTGAAATACTAATGATAAAAAACATGAAATTTAGTCTTCCACTCTTCATTAGAAATATTGGTAACAAGGTCACAGTCAATGTCCTTCAAGTAACATAACAATTTTATCCTTGCGATTTTATATTCTTCTCCTCTGCCTTGCTCATGTTAAGCTAGCGGAAACATTGGATTATTTATCAGAACTACCCTTGGTTAGCTTCCCTAGCTTTACTTAGCTCTGTTACTTCTTACGAGTAATAACTAAAAGTGTACATTATATGCAGCTTTGTACAAACTTTCCTGTTTGAAGTTTATGGTTCTCAGTCAAAGATCGAGCACCACCAGTTGTCACACTTACCATCTTGTTCCAAGCCTACCCAACACTCAGACATTGTATCTTGAATTGAGTGTATTGATGTATAGCCAATAAGCAAAATCTTCGTTTACTGAAAACTTTTATAATGAGACAGTTTCAATAATTTATATAGATATATATTTTTTAATATTTGCATTTTTATATCTATATACTGTGGGCACACCTGATTACTGTAGGTGTCGGCGGGCCGCAAAAAACACCTCGGCGGGCCGCATGTGGCCCGCGGGTCGTAATTTGCCCACCCCTGGTATAGAGTATAGATAAATATTGCTCTCATTATCGGAACGTCCCACCCCGTTATATTTTAACACTGTCATGGGCTCTTGTTACTACGGGAAGAAAAATTCGTTGGAGGCGACACAAGCTGAGAATGAAGGAAACTGCTTGGAGGAGCTCTACAACAGATCACATTGCTGGATGGACAAGGAACCTGACAGTCCTATTGGTTCTACAAAACAGTTTAAAATTAGTCTCTATACTAAGAAGACTAAACTTTTAGCGGGCGGGGCGCCAACGGTAAACGTTTGAAAAACACTGCTCATTTGCCTCGAATCTCGCTTCGGATATGGCCCACATCTTCTTCATTTCATTTTTTTTTACCTTCAATATTCGTACCACTAGAACTTGTACAAGCTAGACTTATGGAGAATGAGTTTCTGAAGCTCAGAAATGCTGAAAAAAATGCGTGGCGCTAGGAGCTTCGCCCCGGACATCGCTGGAGGATCTTTAAGCGCTCCCAAGAGACAAATAGATGGCTAAGGTAGCGGTAACGTATATTTTTTGCTTTAGGTGGTAGTCAAAGTTTGAATAAGACAGAGTAATGTTATACCGCTTCCGTCTATAAGTCTAAAGTCTAACAAAAAAAACATATTTAGTTAATAAATCTACATTGTAAAATATGCAAAACTATTTTTAAAATGTTATAAACAATGGGATTTAAAAATAGAATTGCCACTCATTTTACAGTTGTGCAAAAAAATATAAATAAATAGGTTATCAGTTCACTGTATTGGTTCAATAAAATAATTAATGATAGTTTCAATTGGAAAAAGTTTGGATAATGCTGATAACGGGGGGGGGGGGGTTGACACCCTGAGCTAACCGCACCAGGTGACACCGACCCTAGTGACGCCACTGGTTTTTTTTAAATATTTATTTTTAATGTTTAGTCTGTTAGGTTTGCAGTGTAAGGCAGAAATTGGAATAAACAACAGGTTTGTCAGAAACTAAGAAATACATAAATGAAAGACAGACAGATAGATAGATAGATAGATAGATAGATAGATAGATAGATAGATAGATAGATAGATAGATAGATAGATAGATAGAGGTAGATAGATAGAGGTAGATAGATAGATAGATAGATAGATAGATAGATAGATAGATAGATAGATAGATAGATAGATAGATAGATAGATAGATAGATAGATAGATCGATAGATAGATAGATAGATAGATAGATAGATAGATAGATAGATAGATAGATAGATAGATAGATAGATAGATAGATCGATAGATAGATAGATAGATAGATAGATAGATAGATTAGATAGATAGATAGCACGAACAGACCAAAAACATTACCTCGACAAAAACAGCCAGTATTGCAACACCATAGGGCATAGCTCTAGCTTCTGGTAAAGATTTAAACAGGTTGACATTGTAGCAGACAAAGTGAATCTGATGAGAAAGATTTTTGAAAAAACATAATTTTTAATGATTTTGGAACTACATGTAGCCTATTAACCTTAGAACGAGTCACCTCATCTAGATACTACTCAAACTATGCATGTTCTAATGTCTTTGTTGGTTTTTAATGTAAAACAAAAACGTCATCATGTTGATGACTTGTAACTTATAAATTTAGTATATTATATGAATCTGTTGATGGTAATTATGGTCTCTTATTTATATTCTTCACTTATTTCTACGGTTTGGTTATTTATCTGAATTTCTGCAAGATGGCCGCCTTTATGTTTCCTGAAATCTATTATCATTTCTTTCGTTTTCTGAACATTTAAAATGAGAAAGTTATCTATATACCATTGTGTAAAAAGTGTTAATTGTTGAATGGTACAGATTTTCGTCACCTGCAATAAGGCCAATGATAGCTGTTTTGTCAGCAAATTTTATTATGGGAGTGTCAGCTGATAGGCTCTTAATGTCATTGGTGTATATGGTCATGGGCGTAGCCAGGATTTTTTTTCGAGGGGGGGGGTTGGGGGGGGGATTTTTTCTCCCCCACCCCGCGCTATATATATATATATATGTGTGTGTGTGTGTGTGTGCGTGTATAATTAATCTTTATTACATTCTGACTCTTCATTGTTTCGGAAGACGTTTATTATACCCTGGAATAGGTTCTTCCTGGAGTTAGTGGAAAATTTATAGACTCCCCGCCATTACCAGCTATGGGGTCTGGGGAAGCGCTCTGAGCTCCCCCAGCGCGGGGCATAGCCCCGCCGCCAAGCACTATTTTCGATATTGAAAGCCTAAAAAATGCATATTCTGAGGTATCTACAGTGCATTATTCTGCTATTAAAAGTTTAATTTCAAAACCTGTGCTATTCTTATCTTATCTTATATAATACAGAGGTTACTTCAAAAAATGAAGATGATTACGTCCTACGCGTCATGCCTTCAGTCATGCATATTAACCAATGACTTAAATTCTGCCAAGTCACTGGTTTTCCTGGCTAGCTCAGGCAACCCAACTCTAATAGCACTAGGGAAGAAGGAGCATTTGTACACATTTGTCCTAGCATATGGGATGAGAAATATGCCTCTATGTTTTTGTCTTTCTGAGTATTTTATTACATTTTGTATTTGTATTTGAAGATTATGTTTCAATGTTTTATGTATAATTTCCACTTTACTTTTGAGACTTCTTTCCTGAAGGCTTTCTAAATTTAGTGATTTTACTAAAAGTGTTACTCTAGTCAAATGTGAATATTCGTTTGTTATGAATCTCACTGCTCTATTTTGTGTCTGTTCCAGTTTCTTAATGTTTTCTTGAGTTGAGGGTCTTACTGACTTAGATCCTCCCGGGCCGTTCGGTTCATTGGGCGGAAAGCTGTTTCCACAAAAATCTGTCACTGGTAATGTCTGAAGTCTCTTCCCACCTGCTCTGAGGATCTCAATGAAAGTGTGACGTGAAGTTGTACTAGGATGTTCCTGTTTGCGATTTCCTCGTTATGGCCTCTATGTCATTGCAACTCTTATTATGCGTAATTCTTTTTGTCGGAATACATGTCCCGCAAACCTCATGTGACTCTCTGTCACAACCTTACCAAGGGGTCGATTCCCAGTCACTGGCGGATCCAGGGGGGGGGGGGGGGCGGTAGGGGCGATCGCCCCCCCCCCACTCGGGGGCGGACGAACTTTAGTATAGGATTCACACAACATATATACGAATTTATTACTTATGTTAAAAATATATACTAATTTTTTATATTTCAACCTATTTTTAGATTATTTCGCCCCTCCCCCTCTAGTATGTTGGCCGATTTGGTGGGGTCGGGAGGGGGCGATGGTATCAATCCCGCAACCCCCTACACTTTCGAGTGGGGGGGGGCGGTCTAATTTGTTTGTAGAAATCACAGCTTGCTAATAGAATCAATTAAATATCTATATTTTTAATACTTGTTATTGATATTTTAACCGATCTTTATATTATGTCGTTCCCTGTTGGCCGATTGGTGGGGGGGGGGGCGAATACCTCTACCTCCTTTCCCACCTAAACCCTTTGAGTGGGGGGGGGCGGTCCGTTTTTATGGAGAAATCATAGTTTGTGAACAAAATTAGTTGAATTAATATATATATTGTATATTATGTCGCTCCCTTTCTGGTATCTTGACCGATTCGGTGGGGTGAAGGGGGGGGGCGATTGCATGTACTGCCCTCACCACTCTAGCCTTCTGAGTGCTGGGGTTGGGGGGCGGTCCTATTTTTGTGGAGAATCATAGTTTGTGAACAAAATTAGTTGAATATCTATATAATATAAACTACGTATTGATATGTGACCCATTGTATATTATGTCGTACCATACTCTATCTCAAATTGTATCATTAGTAAATGAAAAAGGGTTGTACCAGGTGGGAGGGCGATACATGCAATCGCATTGCCCCCATCGGACAAATCAATACATTTTAGCGGCCCCCGTAAAAAAAGGTTTGTGCAAAATGTCCGTCTGTCTGTCTGTCCGTCTGTGACACTCAGATCTCGAAAACTAGAAAAGATATGAAAAATATTATTTCATCATTAAATGCGGCTTGAAAAGTTTAGGTGCAACGGCTACTTTTCTAAAAGCAAACCGTTTAATTTATAAAATTAATTATGCAAGCGATTTTTTCATAAAAATACACCAATTCTAAAACAATTACGTAAATGTAAGGGAGGCAATGTTACATTATGCTAACAAAGATGGACGATTTTTGTGTTTTTTCAGTATCACTAAGTCAAATATATTTATAAAATGTACAGGAAATGTTTACAACAAATATAAATAATAGTTAAAGATGTTTTTTCTGGTCAACTAGCTGCGAAAATTAAAAGAAAACATTTCTGTTTGTTTATAAAGGCTAATAATGCACTTTGTATGTAAATATCACGCACATTTTTTTAAATGGACTTTTTATGCAGCGATTTTCGTGCAGTAGCGTAACGTCGCAACATGATTAAGTGCTAAACTAATTCCTTAAACTTTTTTAAAAAATCAGATTTTATTTATTTTTTGTTTAGTGCCCCCATCTGAATAAAAGAAGATTATTTTTGTGCGTTTTGTCTGTTGGTCGGTCTGTCCGTCACGATTAGATTAACAAATGAAACTAGAGGCTATTGAAAATCTGATTTAACCTTTACTTTTTAATTCAGAAATATTGCAATAGTTTTAAGTATCTATAATAGATTGTTCCGGATGTTTTGTGAAAAACAAATCAAAGCCAATGAATATTTGTTTGCTCTTCTAACTTATATTAGATTTTATTTCCATGCTTAAACGTTGCAAGAAACACATTATCTTTAATATATCGTTCCGGTTTTTTAATGTAAATAGCATATAAATGCTAAATAAAATAATCTATACTGATTTATATTGCATTAACTATAAAGTTGTTCCAGATCTTGTTTTATAAAAAATAAATTATGTCAAATGATTGTTTGAAATCGCATAATTGACTAATATTACACATATTCTTTGACACTACGTCACTATAGTTTATTTATCAATATCAATTGTTCCGAATTTTTAACTTAAAACAAATGTAGGGGAAAGGGAGGTAAAACGTACCACTGTTTAATTCGTACCACCGAAAATTTTCATATTTAGAAATGGTCTTTAAAAATAAAAAACCGGCATATTGACCTACAACTATAGCGTCATCATTCATGTTAATTTTATGGAGCTTAATCAAAAGACACCAAAACGGTAAGGTTTTATTCATTTTTACCTTTTTTGATGTAATTTTTGCACATGTTAGAAATCGTATAATTATCTAATGAGGCAACCTATCATGTTCCAAAAGCTATTGCATTGTTAACCAACCTTTCCTCTTGAAAATAATGCCTCAGTACATCAGTTATTTTTAGACATGTTAATATGATAAACCGTTATGTGAGCTGACCCCTTGAGGTAAATCGTACCGGCGCCAGGAGGGTAAAAAGTACCAGAAGTACTAATTATCCGACATTCGGTACTATTTAGCCCCACAGTTGATCTCGACATACTATCTAGATGTAGATCGAATAACTTTCTTATTTTATGTTTTAAAGCTAGAATCTAGATCTAGTAATTGCTAAAGATCTTTCTACTATCTAGATCTAGATTTATAATATAATTCTAGAATCATATTCTATCATCCTCTATACTCTACTCTATGTCTATGTAACAATAACTTTCTTTATAACTATAGACTATAGAGTCTAGAGTAAAAAAGATAATTTAGGTACTAAATCTAGTAGATTTAGATTTAATAAAATTAAGGCTATATCTAAATTTTAGACTAAACATAATCTAGCCCTTAACTATAAGTAGATCTACATTTTAAAAAAATAAATAAAATACCATATAGAGTATAGCAATCTATTTAATAATCATTTACATTCATTATTTTTTTTACCCAGGGGCAGAGCTTCAACCTGGTCCCCGGAGGATCTTCAGAAAGCCTTAGAGGCATTGAGGAATAAATATGGTCTCAATGAAGTGTCTAGACTTTACGGTATACCTAAACCAACTCTAAAAAGACACCTAGATGGAAAAAACAAGTTTGCGAATGGGAATGTAGTACAAAGAGGTAGAATGACAGTTCTCCCAGCAGAGCTTGAGAATGAACTTGTCAGTCACATCAATCAACTGGAAGGAATGCTGTTCGGCCTGACCAGAAACGATATAAGATGTCTTGCATACCAAATAGCAGAAAAAAATGGCTTGTCTCACAGATTTAATAAAACAGAAGGAATGGCAGGAAAAGACTGGTTTAGAGATTTTAAGAAACGTCACAATCTGAGCTTGCGACAACCTGAAGCAACATCTCTTGCGCGTAGTACCGGTTTTAACAAGATAGCAGTTAACAGATTTTTTGACAAACTTGAAAGCATCATTACAGAAAATAAATTAGATGCTCTTAGGATCTTCAATAGCGATGAAACAGAGCTCTCAACTGTCCAGAAAAAACAGCAAAAAGTGGTGAGCTTGACAGGAAGGCATCATGTGGGGAAGTTGAACAGTGCAGAAAGAGGTCTTACCACCACAGCAATATTTTGCGCTAATGCAGCAGGAAATGCTATTCCACCTATGCTTGTCTACAAGCGAAAACGGATGAAGGGCGAACTTTTAGATGGTGCTCCTCCAGGAACAATCGCTGTATGCAATGAAAGTGGCTGGATGACTGCAGATAGCTTTTCAGAATGGATGGATTATTTTATAAACAGTGTAAAACCATCAAAAGAAAAGCCTGTTCTTCTTATCTTGGATGGACATACCTCTCACAGCAAAAATTTGCAAGCCATCACTGCTGCAAGTAACTCTTGTGTTATTATGCTCAGCTTGCCCCCTCATACTACACATAAGCTTCAACCTTTGGATGTCTCGTTTTTTAAGCCCCTGCAAAGCTGTTATGTACAAGAGTCAGATAAGTGGCTTTTTAATCATCCAGGTAGAGGAATTACTGTATTTCAGGTGGCTACCATCTTAGGTAGAGCATACCCAAGAGCAGCTTCGGTCGCAAATTTTGCTAATGGTTTTTTGAAATGTGGCATATGGCCTTGCAATCGACATATATTCACTGAAAGTGATTTTGAAACCTCCATTTGCTCAGTTATAAATATTGCTGTAGAACCCATCCCTTCAACCTCAAATTCCCAACATGATCAGTTGTTAGTGCAGTCATCATCAGACTCCTCAACAATAGTTGCAACATCCCCACTCACTTCATCAAATGAACCACGATTTGGTGCAACTGCTCAAAGCTCCATAAATTCAAATTATTCTCACCTAGAACTTTCTATATCTGCGTACAATGCAATTCCAACAGAGCCTGACGGCAGATGCTTTTTTAGAAGCATTTGCATTTCATTACATGAACATCTCCAGCTAACTGACAGAGATTCAAGTGGAGTTGTATGTAGCCTGCAAGTTAAAATACAAGAAAAGGCATTGGCAGACTCTCTTAGAGCACAAGTTGTTGACTATATTTGTAAAAACATTGAGCATTATACTGACCTTGATGCAGCAACATTGTGTGCTGACATGCCACATGCAAAATTTGACAATATTTTTGAAAGGCTAGATAGTATTTCTAGACCAAATACTATGGTTGGCGAGCTAGAGATAATAGCAACTACGAAGCTGCTCAGAAAGCCAATTGTCATTATGAATGCAACTAGTAATGTTGTTTTAAAATATGGCATGAATAATTTTCCTTCCTCCCCTGCAGTAGTTATTCGATTTACAAATATTGGAGATGATGTAGGCCATTATGATTGCTTAATTCCTTCTCGGCAATCAAAGTTTAAATACATCCCTGTAACTGCAATCTCTCCTATCCCAGTAAAAGAAAATCCCCATGTTAAACAGAAAAAAAAAATCTTTTCAATCTGAAATTTTAACTTCCAGTCCCTATAAAAAAATTCTTGTGGATGCTGCAATTGCAAAAAAAAAGTAAAAAACAACAAACTCAAATTATTCCTGCAACACAAAAGAAAAAAAAAGTAAAATTTCTATTCAGTTTGGTCAGAATGAGAGTAAGAAAAGTCAAAATTGGTATTGTTTTATATGCGAAGAAAACCTTAAAGAAGATATGATACCATGTTTAATATGTGCTTCTTGGGTGCATATTGCATGTGCAGGTTGTGAAAATGCTGATACTTATACTTGTGAGTTATGTTTGTGAATCTTTCTGCATTGTTATGTATATATATAGTTGGTACTTATTACCCTCCATGCTGGTACTATTTAGACTCTTGGGAGGGTAAATAGTACTCTTTTTTTTTTTTGTTTTGTATTTTTCTATTTTAATATAAATAACTCAGTCTTTAAACCTTGTACATTTGTAGTATGTGTTGTTGTAAAGCTATGACATAAAAAATAAACATTCTTTTTGCCAAACTTTTTTTTTTATGAATTTTCTCCCTTAGGGGGTACGTTTTACACCCTTTCCTATGTCAAATAATTTTATTTTGTTCAAAAATATCGACAATAGGTTATTCAGGATTATAAAATAAGAAAGTAATTTACTAGAAACGATTATTGAAAATCAATTTTTAGACTTATTTTACAGTTAATTTTCTTGCCGAAACATAATAAAAGCTGTTTAATCGGTAAAGAATGTTCCGAATTTTGTTTCGAAAAAGAAATCGACCTACATTACCTTAATTTTCTTACAAATCGTCGCCAAAAATGATTCGAATTTTAGGCCTATATGAAAAATATAATAACGCTAATAAATGTTTGAAATCCCTCTTTTAATAAATAAAACAAATAATTTTCTCATTTACGAAAATTGGTTGTTCCGGATTTTTTATGAAAAATAGTTTAACTCTATTTATGTAAAATCGCAATTCTCTCTTACACTACAATTAACTTTCTAACTAAAACGTTAGAAAATCTAATTATCGTTAATATTATGCTCCGATTTTTAAGGAAAACAACTTCCTAACACCAAAGTATGGTTTGATAAAATCTCCATAAGATTATGGTACATCTAATTTTCATAACAGACTATCTCACAAATTTAATTAACGGCATTTGATTAATCTGGAATTCTTATTTTCTCTTACTATAAATATATAAACATCCGGAACAATCTATTATAGAAACTTAAAACTAATGCGATGTTTCGGAAGGGAAATTAAATTTTAATCAGATTTTCAATAGCTTTTAGTCTTTTTTTTTCTCGCTATTAACATAACGGACAGGCAGACTGACAGACAAAACAAAAAAAGCGTCTTTAATCCTTATATATATACATATATTAAGTCTAACTAGCCCATCAAATGAAATGCTAAAAGAACAAACTCGGTGCACCAATGTCTATGAACCCTCGACAAGCTGCTCGTATAGAAGACATTTTTTAGTCTAACTAGGACGTGTGACGTAATGGATTTTTTTTCCTTTGACGTCATATCAGGGGCGGACTGGGTACCCAAATCGGCCCGGGCATTACCATATAAGCCGGCCCACAAATGGCATGTCATATATTTTCGGTGTGTGTGTGGGGGGGGGGGTTAAACACCCTCCGCAATTTATATATATATATATATATATATACACACACATATATATATATATATATATATATATATATCCAAGCATTATTTCTGTTATTTTAAGCTTTAAAAAGTGCATATTCTGAGGTATATATATATATATATATATATATATATATATATATATATATATATATATATATATATATATATACATATATATATATATATATATATTGTTACGACCCTATTGGCGGCGCAAAAGGGTTAACTATAGGCTCAGCTGACACACACGTGAATCACTCAGGTCAGCGGGGCCATGGACAAGGGACAGTACTACAATTACACGATTACACGCAAATATGACCAATGTTATGGTCATGTGATTGAAAGCCTGCGTGTACGAGGACACAGCGTGTAGGAAAGCGGCAGTTCAAGACCGGAGAGCGTCGAGACCGGGACTGTTAGTCGGCCATGAAGTCGGTCCTGGTTGAGTCCTCAGGTGTTGATGTACAAGTCCAGAAAGAGAGACAGTAGAGTTTTGTACGGTGATTTACAGAGTGACATTTTAGTTGTTGATGTGTTTGATGCCAATTGTCTAGTATTGGCTGTTACCTACTTATTCACTCATTATTAAAGTACCCGATATTGTGGAGCTCTTGTTGTCAAGTTCTTGATGTGTTAGATGTGCTGTGTTTAGCAGTGTTTACAGAAGGCCTGATTAGGAAGAGAAATCGTAACAATATATATATATATATATATATATATATATATATATATATATATATATATATATATATATATATATATATATCCAAGCATTATTTCTGTTATTTTAAGCTTTAAAAAGTGCATATTCTGAGGTATCTACAGTGCAATTAGCCTGCTACTCTTCCGCTAAAAAAATCAAAAACTAAATCTTCTATTCACTGGAGTCCAGCGACTGGTAGAAAATGGTAAAATGCTTTACTTTTGTATTGGAAGGGTGGGGGAGACCACAAAACCACTTTTGGCTACTGTAGTTTGCTTAAGTTGGCTGCACTGGGGAAGTAAGTAAAGTTTCCCTTTCAGACGATGAGATCTGAGGCCAGTGATGGTTTGAATTCCTCCCCTCTCGGCCACGCCCATGTGTTTTATCATAGGTGTAAGCCTAATTCTATTCAAAATATATAAAGTTTGATAACGCATCAAAAACTGGATGTAGGCTTACATAATGTATTCTATTTATAGATCTACGTGTATGTAGTCTGAAAACTATAAACACTACACTACAATAGCAGCCTTAATGAGTTTCAAACTTTTTGGTATTACTTATAGATTACAGACGTTTCTTCAAAAAAATAAAATACTTAGGTCCTACGCATTTCACGTGTCAATCTAGTCATGCATGTTGATCTGTGACTTAAAATATGCCAAATCATTGTTTTTCCTGCCTGACAACCCATTCCTTTAAAGTGGTATCACCACAAACACAAAACTAAGGCATCTATCGAGCCGTCATTCTCCTCTACATTGCTTAATTCCCTGAGAAACATGGACAGTATACAGTAAACATGCACAGAAACTGAACCACTTCCACATGACATGTCTGTGAAAAATACTGAATGTCAAATGGCAAGACAAAATACCAGATACTGAAGTCCTTCCAAGAGCTGGTCTGCAAAGCATCTACACCCTAGTGCAGCCTCAGCTGCGATAGGCAGGACACAGAAGTTCTTCGAAGAGCGTGTCTGCAAAGCATCCACACAATCCTGATGCAGTCCCAGCTGCGATGGGCAGGTCACGTCTACAGAATGAAAGACCACCGCATCCCTAAATGACTCTTGTATGACCAACTAAGCGAAGGAAAGCGCTCTTAAAGGGTTCAAACAAAGCGCTTCAGGGACACCCTCAAAGCTTCTCTGAAGGCGTTCAGCTTAGACCCATCCACCTGAGAGACAGAGGCACATGACAGAGCATCATGACGTCGTGCTGTGAAAACCGGCGCACAGGTTGCTGAGGAAAAGAGAACAAAGCTGGCAGAAGAAAAAACGCCAGAGAAGAAAAGCAAGGCCAATGACACTAGCTCCAGCTGGAATAACCTGCCTAGTGTGCGGCCGAACATTCCGGGCTCACATAGGTCTCACTAGCCACACGAGGAGACATAAAACCCCAGTGCAAAGCCCTCAGCCCCCTGAATGACAAAGTGGTCATAATCGAACTACGATGGACGAACTATATATATTCCTTTAAAAGATAACAGAAAGCAGAACGGTTAGAGAGGTACTTCTAAATGTGAAAAGCACTTACTTCGTCCTAGTACATTCTCAAAAACGAGATTTGTATATGAATAGGTCTATATTATTTAAAATATAAATGATTCTAAATCTTCTTTCATTAAATATCGGACGTGACAGCGCTATATAAATTATTGTAATTATTGTAATAATTTTCATCATCAATGACTTCATACTAGGCATAAGTTTGCCGTTAATCACAACGGTATAAAATTGATTTAGATCTAGATTTGTTTTAATTAATTTTTTTTTGTAAGCCTTAAGTGTAGCATTTTTAGATGTATGTTTTTACAAATAAACAACAAGAAACTTACTTTTTCTTTCCAAATCGCAGAAAGTAGAACTTTATACCCATATTGAGCTATGAATAAGTTGGGTGGTTTGCAATTTCGCGGCTGAGTGTATGTGTTTTGTTAAAGACCTATTTGTCTACCCTTTTGCCGCGTTATATCAATGTTTTCTAACTTATCCTCTCCCATCCCTCTTTTTCGTTAACTTTCAATGGAACCATTAAAAAACGGGTGAGGGAAGGAGCAAAACAAAAATAGGAGTGCCATCAAAGGCCCATGCCGACCAGCAAAATGATCAATCAGGCCAAACACAGTCTCGAAGACATCAAAGTAGTGTTGAAGGCCATGTCGCTCATGCATAGCAGAAAGTACAGTCTAACGTTTTACAAATGATAATACGTACAGTGTATAGTGTAATTCTTAAAATTATATTGTAATAATAATTAAAAAACAAACAAACAAGAAAACGTGTGCGGGCCTTTGTGTCTTGTTGCTGTCACTTTTTTAAAAAGTTTTCTGCATTGATTTTTTTTCTTTGGTAGGGTTATATTATATTATATATATAGGTATATTATCAATAGTAGGCTATTAGTTTGTAACCAGTTTGTCATTAGATTAAGGGCAATGCCTGGTCGTGCGTGTAGCGAGCAGGACTTATTATCTCTACGGTCTCGGTTTCATACCCTGCGCAATGCCATCCTCAGTCGACCAGTGAATATGCGGATCCGACAGGGATCCGTCTCCCACGGGGGCCGCCTCTGAGTTTGTGTGGCAACACAAACTCTCTTTGTAATCTTGTTATTTTTGTATTATAGTTTACTAAATTACTAAATTTAAAAAAATCTGTCACTAATATAATTTATATATACTATAAATTAAATTTTTATATCGAGTCTTCCCACCCCTATTCTTTAATGCCAAATGCAATCTTAAGCAGAAATTATTAAAGAAGCGAGGATTAACCGTTATCACTCTACCGCCCCTCCCATTTCCAGACCAGAGTTAATGTAATTTCACATGAATTTATCATAATTATTTTAAGAAAGACTATGCATTGGAAAAGTTAGAATTCAAACGAAATTTTTCAGTATAAAAGTCATGATTGAGATGAGTTCTAAACTCAAATATTAATTTCATAGTCGCCTTTTCCCAACCTTTACTCAATCTGATATTTTTCTAGTTAAATAAATTTGGGACTATAACTCACAATTTATACTTCAATTTTCTTAAATACTATTTATCAATTTTTTTTTTCGGCGGCGATCCTCAAAGCAAAAATCTAAATATGTGGGGTATCCTATATTTTCAAGGAACAAATCAGTTTTATTTGCAATGTATTATGGGCCTATAAATTTATATTAGAATATTTTTTCAAGTACATTATTCGAAAGGTCCTTTTTAATAGTATGAATAATGAGCTTTAGGTCAGGAGAATGCGTTTCTGCACTGAAGAATGAAAAAAAACGCTTTTGGCGTCGGGGCTTCGCCCTGAACTCCATTGGTGAATAATGAGCTGTACTTGTCAGGAGAATGCGTGTCTGCAATGAAGAATGCTAGAAAATGCTTTTGGCGTCGGGATTGGCCTCGAACTCCATTGATGAATCATGAGCTGTAGATGTCAGGAGAATACGTTTCTACAGTGAAAAAAGCAAGAAAACGCTTTTGTCGTCGGGGCTTCGCCCCGAACCCCTCAAGAGAACCTTATAGCGCTGCCCCAGTTGTTTTGTTTTCGCCGAAGGTTGAGAAATGATATATATATATATATATATATATATATATATATATATATATATATATATATATATATATATATATATATATATATATATATATATATATGTGTGTGCGCGCGCGCGCTGTACGCACGTTTATGCATAGGGTTAGGGTTTACTGGGCGTTAGGGTTAGGAAAAAAATCGCCCCCCCCCACACTCCAAAGCTCTGGATCCGCTAGTGTTCCCAGTTCGGCATAGCATTTCCTTGATTGAGACCCGATCCTATAACTGACTCGTAAAATCCGTCTTAGCCATCTTTGTTGAGCCACATTTAGTCTTTTTTCAATTTTGGCAGATGACTATCCACCGCACTTTATTAATGGAGTCCAGCCACTGGCATAAATTTTGTAACCTCTCTTGGCTACGCTCTTGGAATCAGGTTACTGTAGCTTGCTTTAGATTTTATATCGAAAAGAGAAGTTTTATCGGCAAAATCATCTGTTGTGGGGTTTTAAACTAAAAAATTTCTGGAGTTTTTTTTTAACAAATTCAAAACCTCATTGAGCTACGCTCATAGAATTTGGTGAGTGTAGTTTGCTTTAGAATAATATTTAAAAGGGGGTTTTCAACCTCAAAACTCTCTGTAGGGGGATTTTAAACTCAAAAACATCTGGAGTGGTTTTAGACTAAAAAAAAGCCATCTGGAAGAGGGGGTTTAAACTCAAAACTGCCCTTTGGCTTTGCTAAGCTCAAAGAAATTTAGTGTGTAATTTACACTTTTTTTATAATGAAGAGGTATTTTTTTAGCATCAATTCCCGATGAAGGGGGGTTTCAACTCAAAACCCTCTTTGGCTACCTTCATAGGATTTTGAGTGTGTAATTTGCTTTTTTTTTTATAGAAGAGGTACTTTTTCGTTTCAAACCCCGCTGAAAGGGGGGTTTAAACTTAAAACCCCTTTGGTTAGTCTCAAAGATTTTTTAGTGTGTAATTGGTTTTTTTTTTAATTGAAGAGGTATTTTTTTTAGCTTCGAATCCCACTGAAGGGGGTGGGGGTTAAACTTAAAACTCCCTTTGGCTACACTCATAGAATTTTGAGTCTGTAATTTGCTTTTTTTTATATTGAAGAGGTATTTTTAGCTTTAAGCCCCGCTGAAGTGGATTTAATCTCAAAACCCCTTGGGCTACGCTCATAGCATTTTCTGTGAGTAATTTGCTTTTTTTATATTGATGAGGGGAATTCATAGTAAATTTCGGAGGGGGTTTTAAAATAAAAATCTTCCTTAGCTATGTTCTTGGAATTAGGGGTTTGTCGTTTGCATTATTTTTGTTTGTTTTATTTTATAGAAGAGGGGAGTTTAACTGCAAAACCCCCTGGTAGGTGTTTTAAACTCAAAACCCCCTTGGCTGCGCTGGGGCAAGTGATGGTTTAATATTAAAATCTCACCTAAAATAAACAAAATCAAAGCAAAAAATCAGTCACTAAAGAGCGTCTCCCCCCCCTGCGGGGGGGATTTCATTTCGGGGGGGGGGGGGGGGGTTGAACCCCAAGAACCCCCCCCCCTGGCTACGCCCATGTATATGGTATACAATACTGGTGACAGGACGCACCCCTGTGGCGCTCCAGTGCTAAGCTCTCTTGTGCCTGACACATACATGACGGTTTGTAAGCGAACTGGAGCGGGTCAAGACGTGTTTCGACTTCTTTCTGTAGATGTTTTAAAATCATTTTCTCCGAGCACTTCATTGGAATTGATGTAAGTGCTACGGGACTTAGGTTGTTGTTGGAAGCAATGATCTTCATTTTGGGTACTGGAATTATTTCAGACGTCTTCCAAATGGAAGGTATTTTGTGCCTTTCCCATGACATGTTGAATATAGCACAAAAGATATAAACCAGTTGTTCCGCACATAGCTTTATAGGTTTCCACTTAATTTGTCAGGTCCCGATTTATTGGCGGTGTTTACTTGTTTAAATATTTTAGTCACTTCTTGTTTATTAAGCAGTTCTTGAGATTGGTTTAAATTACTGTTTTCAAATGATGCCAATAAATCATGGTGGTCTTTCTCAAAGTTGTGGCAGTCACATCGGCTGTAGAAATCACTTAATTCATTGACAAATTAGTTGTTGTCAGTAACACACATCGGTTCGCGCTTAGGTATGTAGCCAGTAATTTGTTTCAAGCCACTCCAACAAGCTTTAGAGTTATTTTTCTTGAAAAAGCTTTAAATTTTTTTCCTTGAATTTCTCTTTTCCTTCAAATAATTTCTTTTTAAGGGCTTTTTGTGGCTGAGATGAATTCAGAAGAACTGCTCTTGAGCATTCTTTTCTTGTATAGAATCGCTTCCTTTATTTCTTTCGTCATCCGGGGTCTATTATTACTGAATGTTTTAATTTTCTTCTTTGGTACAATCATGTTTTCACAGAACTGGATGTACGAATTAACGGTTGTGGTAAGTTCATCTGTCTGGGCAGTTGTTTACAAACATGTCCCAATCTGTTTGCTCCAGACAACTTTGTAGCTGTAAAACAGCGTCGTCAGACCATGACTGGATGGACTGTACTTCGGGTTTTGTTGTTTTTAAAACTGGTTTGTATGTGGGTGTAAGATGGATCATTGTGTGGTCGACTCTCCGAGGGGAAATAATGATCGAGATGTGTAGGCCATTTTTATGTTGCTATAACACATGTCCAAGATTTTATCGTGCCTTGTAGGACAATTAACTTATTGACTATATGTTGGCAAGTGTTGAGCTAACGAAATATGATTGAAATCTCCCATAACTAGTCGGACAGCATCAGGACTTTTTGTCACAATGTCATGCACAATGTCTAGTATATGTTCTGTTGCTTTCTCTGTGTTGGCTGTGGGTGGTATATACAAAAGTATGACGTAGATTTGTGTAAACTCTCTCGGCAGTTAGTATGGCCTGAGATTGATACATAGTAGCTCAATATCGGTCGTACACACTTTAGTTTTGATTAAAATATTTTTGACACTGCATTACTGTTTATTTACATAAATGGCCAGTCCTCCTCCTCTTGTTTTGCCACTATCTGTTGTTCTGTCTGATCTGTACAAATGATACGTATCCAAGTCTACTGATGTGTCGGGAATAATTTCATTTAGACATGTTTCAGTGAGACAGATTAGGGAGCTTTTACGGAATTGGTATAAATGTCTGCAGCAACAATTAAGTTCGTCCATTTTGTTATTTAGTGATCTAACATTACCCAATACAATAGGAGGCAGATAGACCCTTTGTCCTCTTTTCCTGCTCTTGACTCGAACTCCTCTTCTACGGCCTCGTTTGTTTCGTTTTGTCTTGTTGATGGGCTCATGGCGGTTTGTTATGTATCGGCCATTTGTTTCCACGATGGCGGGTGTGTACATAGATTCATTGATGATCATATTATGCATGCTATCCACTGAAATACATGCACACTTGTGAAATAGTGCACAAAACTAGAAACACTTTCAGTCCCTGAAACACAATCACATAATAGGAAAGGAATACTAGAAAACAATTGCTGATTATGTCACAATGTAATCAGGTCGCCTGGGATTTGGATAACGAAAATAACATTAGCAACTAAAAAATATCTCACAGGAAGCGAAACCAATCACTATGTTTGTTGGATATTTTCATTTCTAAATATCTCACAGGAAGCGAAACCTATCACTATGTTTGTTGGATATTTTCATTTCTAAATATCTCACAGGAAGCGAAACCTATCACTATGTTTGTTGGATATTTTCATTTCTAAATATCTCACAGGAAGCGAAACCAATCACTATGTTTGTTGGATATTTTCATTTCTAAATATCTCACAGGAAGCGAAACCTATCACTATGTTTGTTGGATATTTTCATTTCTAAATATCTCACAGGAAGCGAAACCAATCACTATGTTTGTTGGATATTTTCATTTCTAAAAATCTCACAGGAAGCGAAACCAATCACTATGTTTGTTGGATATTTTCATTTCTAAAAATCTCACAGGAAGCGAAACCTATCACTATGTTTGTTGGATATTTTCATTTCTAAATATCTCACAGGAAGCGAAACCTATCACTATGTTTGTTGGATATTTTCTTTTCTAAATATCTCACAGGAAGCGAAACCAATCACTATGTTTGTTGGATATTTTCATTTCTAAATATCTCACAGGAAGCGAAACCTATCACTATGTTTGTTGGATATTTTCATTTCTAAATATCTCACAGGAAGCGAAACCAATCACTATGTTTGTTGGATATTTTCATTTCTAAAAATCTCACAGGAAGCGAAACGTATCACTATGTTTGTTGGATATTTTCATTTCTAAATATCTCACAGGAAGCGAAACCTATCACTATGTTTGTTGGATATTTTCATTTCTAAATATCTCACAGGAAGCGAAACCTATCACTATGTTTGTTGGATATTTTCATTTCTAAATATCTCACAGGAAGCGAAACCTATCACTATGTTTGTTGGATATTTTCATTTCTAAATATCTCACAGGAAGCGAAACCAATCACTATGTTTGTTGGATATTTTCATTTCTAAAAATCTCACAGGAAGCGAAACCTATCACTATGTTTGTTGGATATTTTTATTTCTAAATATCTCACAGGAAGCGAAACCAATCACTATGTTTGTTGGATATTTTCATTTCTAAATATCTCACAGGAAGCGAAACCAATCACTATGTTTGTTGGATATTTTCATTTCTAAATATCTATTATTAAGCTGTTTGTCCTGGTTGACAATATTACATTTAAAGAGAGATTGGTCAAGATGCTTGTGTCAGACATGGAGCCAATATCTGCACTTGAACGTAGTGGCCTTAGGGAATTAGGCTCAACATATTTATTTTCCTAAATATTTGTTCATCTAAAATTCCAAATGGCCTTTCAGAAAGACACGTCAGAAAGAGATGCTTCTATGTGAACAATGACATAAAACTGATTGACATGCCAGGCACCCTCCGACCTCACGGGATCAACAACCAACACATTTCTATTTCAAATGAGATGGGGACTAACACTTCACCCTTTTCCAATCTATTTCAAATGAGATGGGGACTAACACTTCACCCTTTTCCAATTTATTTCAAATGAGATGGGGACTAACACTTCACCCTTTTCCAATTTATTTCAAATGAGATGGGGACTAACACTTCACCCTTTTCCAATTTATTTCAAATGAGATGGGGACTAACACTTCACCCTTTTCCAATTTATTTTTAACAACATCACAGCCCCTTCCGATATCCCGCTCTTTTACCTCAGCGCGTCTCATTTCTTTTCTGCGTCAATAGAGAACAAAGCGAACAACATTGGACAGAAGTTAAATTAAAGCCACAAAGCGAACAACATTGGACAGAAGTTAAATTAAAGTCACAAAGCGAACAACATTGGACAGAAGTTAAATTAAAGCCACAAAGCGAACAACATTGGACAGAAGTTAAATTAAAGCCACAAAGCGAACAACATTGGACAGAAGTTAAATTAAAGCCACAAAGCGAACAACATTGGACAGGTGTTAAATTAAAGCCACAAAGCGAACAACATTGGACAGAAGTTAAATTAAAGCCACAAAGCGAACAACATTGGACAGAAGTTAAATTAAAGCCACAAAGCGAACAACATTGGACAGATGTTAAATTAAAGCCTATTTTCTGTTACTTGTTTGTCCATTTTTGTAAAATTTGTTTTGTAGCTTGTGGCCCAGTATGATTTACTCTTAAAAATTAATAAATGTTAGATTTAAAAACACTTTTATCCCACCCCCTTCCCTCTTATCGGCGAGAAAAAAATTCTGTTTATGGGAAAGTATATAGTATTCGTTTTAATATTCCAATGATAAGCATTTAGATGTAGACTTAGAAGATAATGCGCACAATTTTCCTGAACATTAATTTATTAAACTCTTGAATCAAGAAAGCCTTACATTCGGAAATTACCGAGCGCGTTATTCCTTTCAATAACGCGATAGTCCTTTCAAAACCGATGTAGCATTTAGACCTAGATTTAGTCTACAGCCAAATTTACATTTATTTATTTTTACTTTGAAAAATTCTAATGGTCAAACTAGACTTTTCCCCGTATAGTAATAGTAATAGTTTTCCTAGTAATATACATCAACTGTTACATTTCTAGGAAAATCGTTAGAGCTGTTTTTAAGATCAGCTGTTCGACCGCCCTCCATCAAGGAGTGACTTGAATAGAGGCATCTTTATATATAATTCTCTTCATGGCTCAAGAGTTTGGACACGCAAGCAAGAAGTAAAGGAAAGATCACTCTTTTATTTCTGCAAGTCGGACAAACTAGAGTTACGCCAGGAAAAAATAAGAGGGGGTGGGGGAAAACAAGTAGTATTCACCCGTCACTAAATAGCAGGGTCGGACCGTTGTGACCAAGAATGATCACTCTTTTTTTTAAATTTCTACCTCTCGTAGCGGCGAAAAAAAAAGGGGGGGGGGAGAACAAATAATCTACTTTGTATTCACCCGTCACTAAAAGTAGGGCCGGACTCAACCGTTTTGGATCCCTATGCGAAACATTTCGCGGGGCCAAGTTTGGGTAGGGATACGGATAATAAGTGAAATTCAAGAGTTTGTATTAGAAAATAAATTCGTTTTTGCATTTTATTCATTCTTTACTACGTACAGAACTACTTTACGAGCCTTGCGTGTAGCGAAGTCATACAGTATATCATAAAAATTATATTTCCTACATAGATCACGCTCAATAGTAAGAATTACCAAATGTTTCAATCTATCTACGAGAATTGTTAACCTCAAGTAATTCTTCATTAGTTTGAGGCGCGAGAAGCTTCTTTCACCAGATTACACAATTACGGCTAATGCATAATGCCGTTTTTATTTATTGCGCGTAGGATTGTCGTTTTCCATATTGAATGACACTTAAAAAAAAAAATACGCAAGTTAAGAACCACTGGCAGCGGGTAATATCTGTCTAGTATATATATATATATATATATATATATATATATATATATATATATATATATATATATATATATATATATATATATATATATATATATATATAACAAGTAATCTACTCTGTATTCATCCGAATCTAAATAGCAGGGCCGTATGCGAAACGGAATTCGCGGCCCTGTTTGGGTAGGGATACGGATTATATGTGAAAATTAAGAGTTTTTATTAGAAAATACATTCGTCTTTGCATTTTATTCATCCTTTACTACGTACAGAATTACTTTACGAGCCTTGCGTGTAGCGAAGTCATACAGTATATCATAAAAGTTATATTTCCTACATAGATCACGCTCAATAGCAAAATTACCATATGTTTCAATCTATATTTGAGAATTGATAAACTAAAGTAATTCTTCATTAGATTGAGGCGCGAGAAGCTTCTTTCACCAGATTTCAAAATTTCGGGATAATGCCGTTTTTTTGTTGTTTTTTTTATCGCGTGCAGGATTGGCATTTTCCATATTGAATGACACCCCAAAATGAAAATTTTTGTCTATATATTTCAGGAGATTTGTATGAGTTTTCTAAAGATTTTAATAATTTCCGGATATTTCCAGGACATTTTCGTATATTTTGCAATTTCAGGAGATTTCCAGGAGCTCCTGGTAAATCGACAGGAGGCCGCGGAAAATCTGTTATAAGTTATACAATGGTTTTAATTTAATAATTTATACACCTAGAATTCGCGGATCCTATGAAAGTGTGGGGCCCACTGCGGTCGCATAAGTGCGGAGCCCACTGCGGTCACCTAACGCCGGCCCTGCAAAATAGCGACGTATGCTACACCGCCGGTTGACTAGTTGTAAAAATAATGTTAAAATTGGAACATCATTTGATGTAAGAATAGACGTACTTAGACTTAGATCCTCCCGCACCGTTCGGTGCATTGGGCGGCAAGCTGTCTTCATACAGATCTGTCCCTGGCAATGTATGGAACCTCTTCCCACATGGTGTCCACTGCTCTGAGGTCCTCTATGAAAGTGTGGCACCAAGTTATACGAGGATGTTCCTGTTTGTGCTTTCCTTGTATTGGCCTCCATGTCATTGCAACTCTTGCTATGTGTAGTTCGTTTTGTCGGAGAACATGTTCCGCAAACCTCATGCGACGCTTTGTTCACAACCTTACTAAGTGGTCGACTCCCAGTTCGACATAGGATTTTTTTATTTGAGACTCGATCTTTGTAACTGACTCCTAAGCCATTTTTGTTGAACCAAGTTTAGTCTTTTCTCAATTACGGCAGATGACTTCAATGTCTCACATGCATACAATGGTGTTGGGATGACGATTGTTTTAAGAAGGTGGATTTTTTGTCTCAAGCCTAAAAGCTTGACATGTCCAAATAGGCCACAGCCTTTGGAAAATGGTCCTTGCCTTTCCTATTAGACAAGATATGTCATGATGGGCATCCCCATCGTTTGCTATGATACTGCCTAGGTATGTGAAGTTGTACAACTCTTCAAGCTCTGACTCGCCAAATCTGACAGGGGCACCCTTTGCCTTACATCCCACTTGCACAATTTTAGTTTTATCCAAGTTTATGCGAAGGCTAATCCACTAGCGGATCCAGAACTTTGGAGGCAGGGGGCGATTTTTTCCAAACCCTAACCCTAACCCCTGTAAACCCTAACCCTAAGCATAAACGCGCATACAGTATATATATATATATATGCATATATATTAATGATTTAACTGTATGGAATTTAGCTCTTGTAAAGGAGAGTAATCCTTGAAGGATTACGGGCACGACATGACCGATGTGCCAAAAGCTCAAATTCAATCTAATCTAAGTGCCGAATTCTTCTCAATATAGCTGCACAATGTTTTCCTCTCTATCCCAGCAGTCTAAGAAACAAGACGCAATCATATAACGTCATTTCACGCCTCGGCTAGTCTAAAGGTCAAAATGTAATGTTCATTTTACATGTTTGGGATGTCCCTTCAGGTTCTGAAGATAATTACATGCTAGCCCCAAATCCCTCATTATGCCAGCAGGCTGGGTTGGAACCCAGACCATCGAGACCACCGAATGACAGTCCAGAGCGCTTACCACACGTCCAGGTAGCCATCCAACATCTGACAAGATTTGCCATTTAATCTTGAACCAGTCTTAAATCAAATTGACAAATCTATTTTCCCTTACTGAGTGCTTATACTATGAAAGAAATGAATACTATTATTTTGAATAGAATGTAGTATTAATTAGGGAATTGTGTTTTAATATATAAAACGCTAAAAGATTAATCGGTAAACATACAGCAGGGGTGTAAAAAAAAACCCAGTAAAGAACTGTAATTTCTAAATATAGATCAAATTTAGAAAAAAAAATTACCTCTGCGGCAAACGATTTCCCGTCTATTCTATGTTCAGAGCCATGACTGTTATTTTGACCAATATGAATGTGTACTTGTGACAGTTTATAAGTGTACAGTAATGGGCCATCGCTGAAGTTCCCATTGTACAATACTGTAGTGTCCAGCGTAAAGATGAGATTATTTCCAGCATTCTTAAATGTCCCATTTACCTAAAATACAAAAAGTTAATAATTCAAGCACATTTTAACATTTTAAATCCATAATATTTACGATTTGTAGGTGGCCGCTCTTTTATATGGGCAACAACAATCATGTTTCATACAAGCTGATACAAATACAATCACTTATTTCACAGACTGTATTTTATAAGATAAGATATACAATCAATTTTTACACAGACTGTATTTTATAAGATAAGATAAGAAATATAATCACCTATTTCACAGACTGATAAAAAAATACAAACACCTGTGAGCAGGTCAGGAGGCGCTGAGTGAGAGATACCTATTCTCTGCTGCTCAACATTAAAATTTACCAACAGTAGGCAGATGTTAGCGCTACTGGGTGGGCTCAATCTGTGACACCTCAGTCTACGACCAAGGGGCTAGAGTCACCTAAGTAACCAGACATACTAAACTAAACTAAATGAAAACAAGATAACGAACTTTAGTTTAGGATAAATAAACAAAACGAAACTTTATTTACATGAAATCAAATAATAATAAAATATACTATATTGTAACTATATACACTAACCACTACAATTAACTAAAACCCTCTAAATTTACGACACTACAAACACCAACAAACTAACCAAACCAACTATCTAACACAAACTGATCAAACCAACTTTCTAACTAAAGAGAACTAAATCACTACAACTACTATACTAGACCTAGATCTACACAAACACACTACAATAAACTACTCTAGATCTACAATATGCTACTACTACAACCAACCCATAACTCTAACACTAAAACAAGAACACCTTAGTCTTAGTACCTTACTAACTAGACTAAACTAATGACTAACTAGCTAAAGCAAGAAACAGACTATAACTAAGCCACTAAGCCTATAACTAAGTTTACTAAGGCGATAATAAAGAAACAAAATAACACTAGTCTAGATCTACAGCAACAATAGCAGTTTATAGCAGAAACAAAATTAGAAAATAACACTAGATTCCCTAGACTTAGAATAGATCTACAACAGCAATTATAGCAGCAATATTAGATACAGCAGCATGTATTTCAGCAGCTATATTCATCAGTAATAATAGCAGGCCGTCCCAGGTACAGAATAATAAAATAATTAGACGACAGACCACAAAGATCTTCAGCTGTCACACAGAAAGATATGGTACTGACCACTGGTCAAATGTACACTCAACTGTTTTAAGACAGCATGTAGTACATCACTTTTATACTATCCCGCACTAACCTATATAAATATGCGGAAGTACAACTATAAAATCTGACACTAACCTATAAAAATAAAATATATAAAAATAGCTCTAACCCAGTGATGATCAACCTAATTCGACCTGAGGGCCATTATTATTTCTGACACTCGTGTTGCGGGCCACATAAACGAAAAGGTACAAAATAAATTAACTGAAATTTACCTGAATTTGTAACTAATTGATTATAAGCCCGTAAATCTAGTACTTACATTAACTCTTTGTCTCCTAACTGACGATACCAACGTTGATTCCACCAGAATGTGGTAAATAATTACAGAGAGAAAGAGTTAAGGAATTGGATATCTAAAGCGATTTTTTTTCACGCGTCAGAAAATGTCTTAATTTCTGTACTTAAAATAGAGCAACATTATAGCTAGTTTTACTACCGACTCATTTTCTTGACGCTTTTTGATAAATATTCTAATCGATTCTCCAATCTGTAGGCGTAGTTTAACAATCTTTTTATTCGCGGCTCAAACCAAGAATGTCTTCATGTTTGTTACATAATGACGTTTATATGTTATTCTTTTTTTTTAAACAGCCACACTTTCTTTACAATCAAATATGTTGGCTTATGGTCATGCTCCACAAAAAAAAAAGCTAAGATCCGTCTTCTTTTTGTGGTAGATTCTCATTTCATAAACACACTAATTTTAAAAGTCATTGTACCAATCATTTAAAGAAAAATTGAGGGCCCTAACGTAGGTAAAGATACATAAGTGAACCTTTTTCTTTTTTGGAGGGGGGTGTCTACTCTTTGTGCCAAAATTTCGGCGGGCCGGATGGAACCACGTCGCGGGCCGAATCTGGCCCGCGGGCCGTATTTTGGGCATCACTGCTCTAACCTATACAACAAAAATACATTTTAAAAATAGCTAAAATTGCATATAAAACTAGCTCTGGGAGCGCAAGCTCACACACCTATTTCATGTTGTCTTAGAATTCGTTGAACTTGGCTTGAACATAAATTTTCCCAACTGAAAATGAAATATATTCGGTAGATCTAATGTAGTTTGATTTCAGAGATGGATGGGCAGATTTTTCCGTGTTTAAAGAATGTTTGGCACCTTACCTTACACACCAAACGTAAGTTTTAAAGACTTGAGAGTGCCTGCAATACTTCATTTTGATCGGTGCGCATAATTACTACCAGAACATTAAGAAGGTCCAATAAGCGTGTATCGAACTATTAGACTACTTGCATACCACTAAATACAAACTGCACATACTATTCAATAGGTCTACTTACTGTAGTGGGTAGATCTAAACTCATTCGTCTTAGTTTAGGGTCATACAAAAGCCAGCGAGGTTCGATGTTGATGGGTGACTGGAATTTACCAGATTGACACAATACCCAGTCAGGATTTAAATAACCCCAGTGTTGTGGTCCTGGAATAAAAATAATAATAATAATAATAATCTTTATTGTCCATATGGAAATTTGTCTTACAATTTGTGCATTATACCAAACAAAAAAAAACATTATAACTATAAGAAACCAAAATGTACATTCGAACCAGACTCACTCATAATTTACATGTGACAAAGTTTATACCAGGTTGTTCTTATTTAATGATTTGATTGCCAGGGGAACAAAAGAATGTTTGTCTGTTTGTCTTTGCTATCGGTGTCTTGTATCTCTTTTGTGATGGTAAAATCACAAAATCCTGACACAAAGGGTGATTCTTTATTTCGAGGATCTTGTTAGCTTTTTTATAGATGTTTGTATCAAACAACTGCCCAAATGGGGTTTGTTTTTTGCCAATGATTTTTCCAGCAGCATTGAGGATTCTATAATTTTTTTTTTATTTTTAATGCTCAGATTGCCATACCAGGCAGTGATATTGAAACTTAAAATATTGCAGATATGAGCGTGATAAAACATAACCAAAGCCTTTTCGCTAACATTAAACGAGGACAGTTTTCTTAGTAATCGTAATCTTTGCTGCCCTTTTTTGCTGATATAATCAGTATTTGCAGTAAAATTTAGTTTATTGTCTAGGATAGTACCAAGGTATTTAAAGGTTTGCACAATTTCAATAGTCTCTCCAGCTACAGAAACAATATCATTTTCCTTCTTTTCCCTACGAAAATCGATTATCATTTCTTTGTTGTTGTTTTTTACATTTAATAATAAAAAAATTTCTTTATAGTATTTTTCAACGTGTTCTATTTCTTTGAAATACTCATTTACGTCTGAGCTCTCAGAGAGCAGGGCAAGAAGAGCCGCATCCTCAGCGAATTTTGTGAAGGAGCAACAATAACTATCGGATTGAAAATCATTGGTGTACAAAATGAACCACAATGGCGATGTCACAGCCCCCTGGGGCGCCCCTGTGTTAACTATGCGTTCAATTGACATAACATTGTTTACCCTAACCCTCTGAGATCTCTGGGTCAAAAATTCATTAGCCCATAGTATTATATATGGACTAATCTTCAATGCTTTCATCTTTTCAATGAGTAAATGAAGTTGTATAGTGTTAAAAGCTGATGAGTAATCAATAAAGAACAATCTTACATAAGTGTTCGGTAAGTCCAGATGTTTGTAGACACAATTTAAAATATTTAGGATGGCATAGTCTACACCTTTACCCTTTTGGTAAGCAAATTGTAAAGGTTCCAACTTACTACAAAGATCATTCAAAAGAAACATTTTAACCAATTTTTCTAAACATTTAAACACAATGGAAGTAAGTGAAACAGGGCTATAGTCATTCATTTCTTTTGGTTTGGAAACCTTTGGCACAGGTACAATTATAGATGACCACACAGGTGGTATCTCATGGTTTAGTAATGAAGTAGAAAAAATATCTTGGAAAGGTTCAGCTAGTTGTTCAGCACATTCTTTAAGATTCGCCCTTTTATTCCATCAGGCCCACCAGCTTTCATTGGGTTGACGTTTTTGAAAATGTTACAAACTTGTTCTTTAGTAATCGCTAATTCTAAACAGTTGTTAACATTGACATCATCAAGGGCTTTGAGTCTTGGATAATTAAAATATTTCGTGTCGAAGCGACAATAGAAATCATTTAACTCGTCGGATAATGTTTTTTCGTCTCTTGTAGCAAGATTATTTTTAATTTTGACTTGTGCTCCTGCCATTTTGTTCATGATACCCCACGCCTTTCTCATGTCACTTGTCTTAATCGAGTCTTCCAGCTTGGTGCGTTAGTTTTTCCTCCCTTCCTCAAGAACGACGTTGAGATTTCGTTGAGCTATTTTCCTTGTCTGTCCATCGCCACTCATAAATGCTCTTTTCTTTTTGATTATTTCCCGTTTCATTTTTGCAATGACCCATTGTTTATTGTTGGGGTATATCTTGATGCTCTTAGTACTGAAACACATGTTTTCATAGAATTTGATGTAATTTGTCACTGCGTCGACCCATTCTTCCAGATTCGAAGTGGTCTCTTTAAACAAATTCCAGTCAGTGCAGTCTAGACATCCCTGTAGTTTGAGAATATTGTCTTGAGTCCATTCTTGTACGTTTTTTTTTTAATTATTTTTCCTTCTTTAAGTTTCGTGCGGTAAGTAGGCAGCAGTTGTATTGTTTTGTGGTCCGATGATCCTAGTGGTGACTTTTCACGAGATGTGAATGCTCCTTCGATGTTACAGTAACATAAGTCCAGAGTTCTGTTCTCTCTTGTCGGACAAAAGATGTGTTGATAGAAGGTGGGTAGGTCAACCTTCAAGGTGCATTTATTAAAATCACCCAGTATAACTACTGGTGCGTCCGGTGACCTTGTCTGAAACCCATGCATTACGTCAGCGATGATTGCAGCTGCAACTTCCGTCTTGGCTGTAGGCGAACATAAACCAGGACTATGTAAATAACACCAAAGTCTCGTGGCAAATAAAAAGGTCTCAATGAGAGCACCAGTAGTATTAGCACATTCTCTTTTTAACCGTGTAGTTGGTACAGTATTTGAGGTTGATGTACACACATAGCCCCCCACCTTTCTTCTTCTTAGACTCAGCCGTTCTGTCAGATCTCACGCAAGAAAAACCATCAATAGCAATCAGGCTGTCGTTGTCATCCTCCTCTAACCATGTTTCAGTAAAAGCTAATAGACAACTTTCCCTAAAAACGTGGTCGTAGCGTACATGGGCACACATCTCATCCACTTTATTTCTAATTGAGCGGACGTTAGCTAGAATAAGTGATGGTGGTGGGCGAAACCCTCTTCTTCTCAGTCTTTGCCGTAGTCCTCCTTTTTTCCCTCTTTTCCTTGTACTAATAGAGGAAGGGTAGAAACAATTTATATGTGCATAACACGGTGGAAGAGGCTTCCTCTTTGAACGAAGTCCGAGGAGTTGATCTTTACTATAATGAATAGATCTAGTACTAGATCGGCCGCCATCTTGGGTCGCCATTTTTCTTCTTTTATTTCTAACCAAATAACCAAAGTTGAACAAATCTAGATCTAGTAAAACGTGTAATGTAAATACTCATTGTAGAGCCCACCTTGAAAACAGAAGTCTTCATCTGCATAACTAATTACAAAAGAACATTCAATATACATCCAGCAAAGAAATAATAATGCAAAAGAAGAAACATTTTTATCTTGTACAGTCTTTGAATCTGTCACTATGTTCACTACACTAAAGATGAAAACAATTACTATTAGATTTCTGTGACAAATGTTTCGGTGACTATATTGTTATTTCCATGTCTCTCCTTAAAATGGATGCTGCTTACGGCTTACGTTTTGGGCTGTCATTCACTATAAGATTTTTTTTTTTAAAAGGCTTTATTGAAAATACGTTTTGATATTCTGAAAGTAAACACTTTGTTTTTAAATAAAATCTACCAACTCTTTCTACGGAACCATTTTGTTCGAATTATAAGACATTGTCTTCGAGTCAGAAAATTAAAGATGGCTGCTGACTTTTATCTAAAATATACAGATAAAATTGCGACCTGCATATTGTCCTTGTTTGACACAGATAAAGCCGTTATCCGCTATCTTTACGCCATATGCCATATGCACTAGACTTCGGTCAGGTCTATTATTTGAAAAACAATGCAATAAGTAGCGTCACTGTCCACACCTGCGTTCAGCAGAACACATTGTAATCTTGCCTGCGTATAGAGCACAGGTAACTTTGATGGAAGCATTTGAGGAGCCTTGATACTTTCAATACTTCCCAGCTCTCGGAGCCATAGAAAAAGATTGTGAGAAATACTGCTTTACAAAGATTGACTTTGGTAGCTAGTCGGAAAGATCTATTACACCAAACACTTATTAGAAGGAGGCTGTCCCATGTATGCAAAGTGGTCTACCACATTCAGAAGTGGCCATTCACAGTGATCTGTGGAGCTGAGAAAGTTCCATTCGGAGAACGCTGGAACTTGATAGGTTTTCTTGATGTTAATAGCTAGACCAAACAAAACAGCAACCTCCTATATATTTTTGACAACTAGCTTGGTACTTTCACAAAGTATAGACTGAAGCTGTAACCGGGAAACTTGTTTAGAAATAATGGAAATTTTCTTTATGAATTAAAAAAAAATGAATCCTCGAGTTGAAATCATGAAAAAATGGAACACAAACTATAAACACAATATAACTTTACTTCATTAATAGACTCACAAAGGTAGACTTGACATGAAGCTTGTCACATATTGACTTATAGAACCCCGATATCAGCTCTTCTCCCCTATTTCTAAGCTCAGTTTAAAAATCGAAAGTTCTCCAATCTTCACCAACGGGTAATAATTATCTCCCCTGAATATCTTGTACGCAGAAACTCGAAACACATTGGCTTCTAGTGTATCAATAAACATTTTGTTCTTGCGTACACCAAGTGGCATTTTGTAACAGTAGCCTGATAGCTCACTGCCTGGATAGGTGTTTTTAATGCTAATTGTTAGAAATAATTTTCAAAAGATAAAATGTAAAGTTAAAAGCATACGAACAGTGATGACCAAATATAGGCTACATGCAGGACCGTCGCTACGTAGTGTGCATAGCACGCAGGCGGCCGAGGGGACGGACAAACGGTAATTAAATGTTACCTTTTAAAAATATTAGTTTAATATAAGATAAATAAATAAATAGTCTCATTACTAAACTAAAGAATTTCAAATTAATTGGTTCTGTTATCATAATATAAATTTAATCGAACCCTCTTCAATGGATAGCAGACTTTATATTTTTTAAAAATCAGGAATGAAAAAAATGAGCATTATTTTATAGACCTAAGATCTGATAGAAAAGTATGTTAATATTATCCTTAGAGTAAGAGAAGTGGCTTGTGTTGTAGACACTGAAGCAGAATATACATGAGCAGAAGTATCTAGAATAAGGCAATGAAAACATGTTTGATTTCGAGAGAAAATCATGTCCGATATACCAGCTCTAAAACCACATTGATTGCCGCTAGCGACTCCTCAGAGACAACACTTTTGCAGCTAAAAAGCTATTTATAATGCTCTATCCACCGGTTCAATGTATTAGCCTTTCTAGTTATCAGTTTCTAGAGGTTTCATAGTCTAGTATGTTGGGAAGAACGGGTGACTCAAAGAAAGAACGCGTGTCTTCGGCGTCAGTGTATCTTTGAATCCTATCCGAAAGCTCCAGTCACAATAGACATCGTCTTGTTAAGGCTAAAAGAGCTTTTGGTCACCTCGACATGAAAGTAGGTCGTAATGTGTTTCTTGGCCTACCAATTATTCTAGACACACTTTTGATTGGCTCTAAGATCAGGGTGTTTTATATGAGGCATCTAAGGCTCCCCGAACGCATGCAAAAATGGTGCCTAGCTCCATAAAGGACATACGCTGGGAAGACTATCTTACAAATAACCATGTTATCGGATGGCCAATATAGACTGAAGAAGCACTAATTCCACAGTGGCTCAGAGATCTATCCCGTATAGGGGTGACAAAGGAGATCTTTTTGGCGAGTTAAAAAGATGAGATGTCATAACAGAGGAGCCCACAGGAAACGCTATAAAGATCTATTCGGGTACCATTTTGCCTTTACTATCATATAGGAAAGTAGTTGTCAGCAGGTCGTCTGTGAAAGAGACATCTGAAAAGCTCTCACAAAGGATACGGCTTTGTCTGCATCAGATGTGGCCAAAAATAAATGCAGCCGCAACTGGGTTTACATTGTTCCCTGTAATATAGCACCCATTCGTAAAATAGGCTACGAAATCAAAGCCAATCTGTTGCATTTTACGTCTCGAGAGACGATTTGTTCAATGTTTAACTTCTCATGTAACTTGATAAATAGCTGAAGGTTAGACATTAGTTATCACCAGGTGCTGTTACACTTTCGCTTTTCTTTCTATTTCTGATCTGTAATCCAGGACTTTTTTCTGATCTTCGTATGAATCTATCCAGTGCCTCCTTTTCCAACTGTTAGTGTCGATTTTAAAGAGCTTCATGACATCAGTATAACTTAAAAGTGGGTTACCGGCGGCTCTGATGATTTCTATTAGATCCACCATATAGAATGTCTTGTGAGAGACGACCATGTGACATTCAAAGCCAATACCTTATTGTTATGATAAATATGGTTCCCGAAAAGCAATTTTTAATTATCTATTTTTATCCCATTATTGATACATTAATGAATGCTTTAAATGGCAGATTTGAGATGCTAAATATATTCCACAGACATTTTTGAAATTGTATACAAAATGTGTTAAAAATATGAGCAACGAAAATTTGTAGAAACGTGTTCCAAATGTGTACACAGTGATCCTACGGAATAGCAATGTGACTCTCATGGAAAAGAGATGAATGAAGAATGAAGAGAAATACAAATTAATTTCAAACCTAAAGCGTGTCGGTTGAAGTACTGGACTATATTTGTATAAATAACTTATCCTCAACATGTTCAAATTTGGTAATTTTACTGCGCGTTTTTCTAAGTATTCCAGTGTCAGTGGCTGCAAATGGTCATTTTCAAAATGAAACTGTTAAAAGTTACCCAATGTCACAAGAAATACTTTTAGCGCTAACACTGAAAGCAAGGAAGAAGTGTTTTAAATTTTTTGTTTAAAAGTATTAAATAATAAATTAATAGTTTTTGTATGTCAGAAGTTATAGTGAAACTTTCGTTCGTTTTTAGTAGACATATATCGCGAGAACACATGTTAAGACTTATTTGACACATGCAGCTTTTCTTACTGTATCTAGATATAATAAGAGACTACGACTATTTACTTAGTTAATCGTTATTATATTCTGAACCTTCATTCTTTTGGGAGACGTTTTATTGTACCCTAGAATAAGTTATTCCTGGAGTTAGTGGAAAGATTGTAGACACCCTGCCCTTGCCAACCAAGTATTATTTCAGTTATTTAAAACAAAAAAAAAATGCATATCTATATTATAAAGTAGAATGTGAGGGGTATGTATGTATGTATGTATGTATGTATGTTACTTATAGACATCAAAACCGCTTGACCAATCTTGATAAAACTAGGCAGGAATGTTCCTTGGGTACCAACTTAGACCGTAGTGTATGTATTGTAGCCCTAAAAAAAACTTAAGACCCTAAAAAAAAATAAAGTTGTCCGACTCTATTACAGCTATAGTATTTTATGGATCTAGGCCATGTCTACAATGTTGACATTAGAAAAGATAGAAAGGATTTAGACCTAGATCTAATTTTAAGAAATACACTTTGCGCAGATAGTTTTTTACTTGGACACATGAAAATACAAAAGAAGATCCATTGATTTCATTATATAATAAAATTAACCTTCAATTTTGTGTTTCAAAAGCATTTTTTACATAAATTAGTTCCTTATATCTGTGACTACAGATTTCCTGACGAACATTCTTTCATTAGACAATACAGTAATGAATCGCGTACTAAATATTAATTCGTTTAATTGTTTATTTTATAATCCCATCCCTAGATCTAAAACTTTAATTCAACTCTAAGATGATAAAACTTCTCTTAGCACAGATAGTTTTATACTTTAACACATAAACATATTAATTAAAGTCCTTTCGTTTCATATTTTGATCAAATAAACATTCAAATTTGGTTTTCTAAAGCTACATTCGTCTACGAAAGCTGCGAAGCCGAGTTGAGATAGGCCTAGATCTATATTCATTCATAAATCACGTACTAAAAATTATTTCGTTTAATTGGTCACTTATATAATCCATTCATTTAACAAAGCTATCGCTCTTTTCGTTTTTAATAGATAAGAATGTATCGACTTCGGGTAAACCCATTTTCGCAAACCTAATTTTATTTTCGTAGCGAAAGAGAAATAACGTGAAAGGATCATTAGCTAAGTTTAACATACATCTAAATCCAATCCACTAGATTATTCAAAAGCATTTTTTACATAAATTAGTTCCTGATATCTGTGACTACAGATTTCCTGGCGAACATTCTTTCATTAGACATTACCAAGGCAAATGGTTACATATTAACACATCTCTCTACTGAGACTGAGTCTATTCCTAGGCCTAGGTCTAAAACTCTTATTGAACTCTAAAGATGATAAAACTTCTTTTCGCAAAGATAGTTTTATGCTTTAACACATAAACATACTAATTATTGTCCATTCATTTCATATTTTAATCAAATTAACATTCAAATTTGTTTTTCTAAAGCATTTTTAATACATTCGTTCGCTGTTCGCTAAAGTTGCGTAGCCGTGTTGAGATAGGCCTATATTCATTCATGAAAAAAAAGTTCACGCATGCTCAGCACAGAATGAACTCTATAAAAGCCAATTTTTAACTCTAGATTAGTGTAGATTTAGATCTATGTCTACCTCAAGATCTACTTTATACTTTAACACATGAACATACAAAATTTAGTCTATTCATCTCAAATTTTAATCAAATATATGTAGGCCTACAAGCAAATGTTTTAATTTGAAAAAAAAAATAGATTTAAGCCTATTAGCTATTTTGATTTGATAGCTTCATTCACACTATTTTTACATTGACACATTCGCTTTACTTATTACTCTATTAATTCGTTTAATTGTTTACAAAACACTCTCAGTGACTATATCGAAAGTAATGAGCAAATAAAGACCCGCGGGTCGCGGGTAACATATGTCTAGTCTATATTATAAAGTAGAATGTGAGGTGTATGTATGTATGTATGTTACTTATAGACATCAAAACCGCTTGACAAATCTTGATAAAACTAGGCAGGAATGTTCCTTGGGTACTAACTTAGACCGTAGTGTATGTATTGTAGCCCTAAAACAAACTTAAGACCCTCAAAAAAATAAAGTTGTCCGACTCTATTACAGCTATAGTATTTTATGGATCTAGGCCATGGTTAACAATGTTGACATGAGAAAAGATCGAAAGGATTTAGACCTAGATCTAATTTTAAGAAATACACTTTGCGCACATAGTTTTTTACTTTGACACATGAAAATACAAAAGAAGATCCATTGATTTCATTATGTAATATAATTAACCTTCAATTTTGTGTTTCAAAAGCATTTTTTACATAAATTAGTTCCTGATATCTGTGACTACAGATTTCCTGGCGAACATTCTTTCATTAGACTACCAATTGGTTACACATTAACACATCTCTCTACTGAGTCTATTCCTAGGTCTAGGTCTAAAACTCTTATTGAACTCTAAGATGATAAAGATTCTTTTCGCACAGATAGTTTTATACTTTAACATATAAACATACTAATTATAGTCTATTCATTTGATATTTTAATCAATTTAACATTCAAATTTGTTTTTCTAAAGCATTTTTAATACATTCGTTCGCTGTTTGCTAAAGTTGCGTAGCCATGTTGAGATAGGCTTATATTCATTCATGAAAAAAGGTCACGCATGCGCAACACAGAATGAACTCTATAAAAGCCAATTTTTAACTCTAGATTAGTGTAGATTTAGATTTATGTCTCCCTCAAGATCTACTTTATACTTTAACACATGAACATACAAAATTAAGTCTATTCATTTCAAATTTTAATCAAATATATGTAGGCCTACAAGCAAATGTTTTAATTTGAAAAAATGGATTTAAGCCTGTCACGTACACTATAACCATATATGGTAACAGTTTCGGGTTGTTTGCCGACATAGCTTGACGTGGCTGGGAAAAAAAAAAACAAGCATGTAATTAAATGAACTCCATTGGTTCCGAAAGTTAATTGTTGTACATTAGACTGCAATGATTGGTTGGTCTGGGAGGGGTAAGTTGTTGATCACGTGATTACGAGTTGAAACCCGGCGAAGATGCAAAATAGCCCCAGTCTTGTCTCGGAAGTTGTAGTGTTAACATCTAACTTGTATGTAACGTGAAATTGAGAATATATATTTTATTTGTATCAAGACTCAGATATACTATTGTGTAGATTCAATTCAAGTACATTTTAACCATTTTAACTATTTGTGAATAGTGTTTTCAAGTTATTAATTAAAGTAATTGTTTTTGGACGAAGAGAAGTTTCTTCATTGAATTTTGAACGTACTTAGATCATATCTGTCAAGTAGTAACTCCTAGACCTAGATGTTTGTTTGTTTTACATGTTTCGGATGTTCCTTCAGAGTTGAAGATAGTTTACTTCCTAGTCCAAACCTCCCGCAGGACGACGGGGGATGGGAGCGGGCAGGGTTTGAACCCTCGACCGTCGATAAATCCGAACGACAGTCCAGCACGCAAACCTCACGACCAGGCAGCCATCCGAGATGATCCTCTTATCAATTGGCAACATTCTGTATGATCGTATTATAAACATAGATCTGTCTAATTCTATATGATCACCTTATCGAAAGATCATTTCAAGATCCTCGGCAATCACGATCATTGATGGTACAATATAGTTCAAGTCTGATCGTGACAGTAGCACCATCTTAGATTGTGACATCAACACCATTGATGATCGTGACAAAGCCTATTAGCTATTTTTATTTGATAGCTTTATTCACACTATTTTTACATTGACACATTCGCTTTTGTTATTACATTATTATTTCGTTTAATTGTGACTATATCGACAGTAATGCGCAAATAAAGACCCGCGGGTCGCGGGTAACATATGTCTAGTTCTTGCTATTTAAAAGTTCAGTTCAAAAACAAAATCTACTATTCACTGCACCTTATTAATGGAGCCCAGCGACTGGTAGAAATGTAAAACCTCTCTTGGCTACGCTAATGGAATTTGGTGACTAATTTGCTTTAGATTTTATTTTTAGCTTCAAACCCTGCTAGAATGGGTTTTAAACTCAAAACCATTTGGTGGTGGTTTAAAGTCCTCTGAAGTGGTTTTTAAACGCAAAACCCCTAATGGAATCATATAATCTGGTGACTGCTCTATGCTTTAGTCTTATATTGAATAGGGGGTTTTGTCGTAAATTATGATCTAGGTTCACAGTCAGCAATAAACAAACAACAACCATTAGTGTCATGGCGGAGAATGATACTTTATTATATTGAACGCGTGCACCTTGGCGCACCATATCAACATCCCCTTTTCTTTAAAAAAAAAAATAAAATAAAACATTTTGGGGAGTATCATAGAAAAAAAAACAAAACAAAACCACAACATAAACAACTAAACATAACATACATATATACGCTTCAATGAATATGAAACATATCACATTTAAAAATCAACATTCAATAGTTCATTAAGACACAAAGTCATTGAATCTTGTCGGTTTCTTCAACTGATCCCTTGGTCGCAGGGAATGATGAGTTGATGAGTGGCGAATGTGCTGATCATGAGTTTTATTGTCCAGTAAGTTGTCATCAGTATCTAGAAATATATCTTCTTCTGTTTCTCTGTTCGGGTTAATATGTACTCTGTTTCTTTGGTACACTGCACCATTGTCACCTCGAATAATGTAAGCTCTCTGATTGACTTGAGACTGGATTCTTCCACGTTGTTATGACATGATTAGGAATTAGTTATTTGTTTCGGGAATAGGGTAAAGTTTTACTTAGCGACGAAGACGTAAAGTTGGTTAAAAAACAAGAACCTTCTAAGTGACGCTAAAAGAAGACGCTTCGTATAGAGCAGTACAATAGATATACGGATTTACGGACATAGCTGACATCGGACGATTCCCTTCTTGATTATTAAATATTTTTACGAATCTCGCTATCCAGGCTCTCTGCAAACTGCACCAGACACCACCAACTTATATATGGCTCCTTTTGTCTCGAAAGGCAATGGATGCGCCCAAGTGAGTCACTGGTTTTGGCTTAATCTTGAGACGGGGCAGAATCTGGTGTGGCTAATCAAGCCAATTCTAGAACGGCAGACTTTGCCACAATTCGTACATTTGTATGCCTCTGATTTAGGGCTAGCAGACAGGGCAGCTTTCTTTTTTTCCCTCTTGATTAAAGCCGCTTCAATTCTTTTGTTCTCAGCAAGGGTTGTCCCAGCACGCACAGTCTGTCTCCATGCACTCCGGTCTTTGGCTATGTTTTCCCACATACTTTCACTGATGCCTGAGGCTCTCATGTCTCGCTTGCAGACATCTCTATATGTTAGTCTTGGGCGGCCCTTGGGTCTGACTCCTTCCACAAGCTCAGCATATAAGATATCTTTCGGGATTCTACCATCTGGCATGCGGGTGACATGTCCGAGCCAGCGTAATCTCCTTTGTGTCAGGAGAGCATACATGCTGTTCATATTGGCCAGTCTCAAAACTTCCTGATTGGAGACATGGTCCCTCCAAGAGATGCCCATTATGCGTCTCAGGCAGCGCAAGTGGAAACTATTCAATCTGTGCTCTTGGTACATGTATGTTGACCAGCTTTCACTGCCATAAAGGAGAGTGCTCACAACACAGGCGTTGTAGACTAGGATTTTGGTCGCTGTGGTCAATTTACCATTTTCCCAGACGCGCTTGGAGAGTTTTGCCAATGCTGTGGTAGCTTTTCCTATCCTTTTTGTCAGCTCGATGTCTAAGTCTAGGTTACTGACAATTGTTGAACCCAAGTAGGTAAATTCCTGCACCACTGAAAGGGTGTGGTTCCCAATTTGTATTATAGGTATTTCTGCAACGTCTTGTGCCAGGATTTCATTCTTGGAGAGACTTATAGTAAGGCTAAACTCTTGACAAGCAGCTGCTAAGGCGTTCACTAGCTTCTGTAGACCTCCTTGTGAGTGAGATACGAGTGCCGCGTCATCGGCAAACAGCAGCTCCCTTATCAAGATACGACGCCTTTTCGTTTTGGCTTTAAGACGTGCCAGGTTAAAGAGCCTTCCATCGGATCTGCTATGGATGTATATTCCGTCTTCCAGGGATTTAAAAGCACTGGATAGTACGACTGAGAAGAAGATGCCAAAAAGTGTAGGGGCCAGTACACATCCTTGTTTTACACCGCTTTTAATGGAGAATGGCCTGGAGGAAGAACTTCCAAACTGAACGGTGCCCTGCATATTTTCGTGAAAAGCTGACACTAGTTTTCTTAACTTATTTGGACAGCTGATTCTCTCTAGTACAGCAAACAGACCGCTTCTGCTAACAAGGTCAAAGGCCTTGGTCAAATCAATAAAAGCTATGAAGAGGGGCTGCTTTTGTTCTCTGCTCTTCTCCTGTAGCTGCCGCAGAGAGAAAATCATATCTGTTGTAGATCTTCCTGCCCTAAAGCCACACTGCGACTCTGGATAAACACGATCTGCCAGGATCTGTAATCGCTTTAGTAACACTCTAGCAAAAGCCTTTCCGACTATGCTATGCAGTGAGATGCCTCTGTAATTGTTACAATCAGAGCGGTCGCCTTTATTTTTATAAATTGTAACAATGTTGGAGTCTTTCAATTCCTGGGGGACCATTCCTTGTTCCCAGCACAAGCTTAGCAGTTCATGGAGTGGTTTGATTAGGGCATGTTTTCCAGCCTGAATTACTTCAGCAGGAATGCCATCTCCTCCGGGTGTTTTCCCATGTGCAAGCATGTCAATGGCAATGCTCAGCTCCTTTACTGAGGGCGTTTCGTCTAATTCCGTCAAAACTGGAAGTGATGGGAAGTTGGAAACAGCATTTGGTGAGATGGCGTTTTCAATCTGGTAGAGTTCTGCATAGTGTTCTACCCATCGTTCCATTTGCAGCGCACGATCGCTGATGATTGAGCCATCTTTTGACTTGAGTGGAGCACACTTGCTGGTGTGAGGTCCAAAGGCTTTTCTCATGCCCTCATATAGTTTAAAACGACAAGTAGGCTGGAAACTTGCACCAAGCAACAAAAGAAGAAAAATTAAACTGAAAAAGAAAATCCCTGTCATGCGACTGGCCACTTGGAATGTCAGGACAATGTGTCCTGGTCTCACTGATGATCTAAGGCAGATCGACGATGCAAGGAAGACGGCAGTTATAAACAACGAGCTAAAAAGGCTACATATTGACATTGCAGCCCTGCAAGAAACCCGACTGGCCGAAAACGGCATGCTCCGCGAGACTGACTACACTTTCTTTTGGAAAGGGAAAGCACAGGATGAGACTCGAATACATGGTGTGGGCTTTGCTGTCAAGAACAGTCTTCTTCCCATGATAGTCCCTCCAGTTGGTGGCTCGGAACGGCTACTAAGCATAAGTATGATGACAGCATCTGGAAAAGTCACTCTAATTAGTGCCTATGCCCCCACACTATGCTCGCCTCAGGAGGACAAAGACAAGTTCTATGAAGACCTCAAAGAAGCCATTGCAAACATTCCTCAAAAAGAACATATGATCCTTCTAGGTGACTTCAATGCCAGAGTAGGATCAGATCACACTACCTGGCCAGACTGTCTTGGGCTTTTTGGAATCGGAAAGATGAATGAGAACGGACAAAGACTGCTTGAATTCTGCACATACCATAAGCTCTGCATTACCAACACATACTTCAGAACAAAACCACAGCACTGTGTCTCATGGAGGCACCCTAGGTCTGGGCACTGGCACCAGCTGGATATGATACTGACACGAAAAAAGGACATTGGAAATATACTGCTGACACGTAGCTACCAAAGCGCGGATTGTGATACTGATCATACTTTAGTGTCATGCCGGACAAGACTGCTGCCAACTAAGATCCACACTTCACAGGGAAAAAGAAAATCACGCCTGAATACTACTAGCACAAAAAATCCTGATCTTTGCACCGAATTTGAGAACAAATTAGAGGAAGCTTTTAAAAACTTCTCTGTGACTGAGGTAGAAAAAAGCTGGACGTTTATGCGTGATACAATCTACCAAACATCATCACTGGTCTTTGGAAACAAAACCAAGAAAAGCGAAGACTGGTTTGAAGCTAGTCTACCAGAAATGGAAACTGCCACTACGAACAAGAGAGCAGCCATGCTAATCTACAAGAAGGATCCCACCCCAAGCAACTTAAAAAGGCTCAGAGCTGCACGTAACAATGCCCAAAGAGTAGCGAGACAATGTGCTAACAAATCAAATACTGGCAGGAGCTATGCGAAGATATTCAATCTTGTGCCGACTGTGGTAACCACCAACTTAAAGAACTTGACAACTCTGGGCTTCAAAATAACGTAATAGTTTAATGTCAATAAATAACAGCCAATACTGTACAATTGGCAGCACGTAACACAAGACTGTACAAATATCTCTCCGCCGTATCAACTCTTGCCCTGGTCTCTCTCTGTCTCGCCTCTGACTTGTACTGAGCCGTTGTAACGAACTGTAGATCGGGAAGTTGTGACTCACTGATCTCTGATACCTTCGCTCTTTATATAGGGTCCCTGCTGGCCTTCTAGAACCGGACAGAACGCCGCTCGACCATTCTGGGTGGTCAGATGACTAAATCCCTCGTGACACTCCTGAGCTCTGTTAACGACGTTGATCCTTACCGAACCATCATGTTGATACTCGTCTCGGCCGATCGTCGTAACTCGTCACGGTTGACCGCTCGTCTAGCGCTGGCCTGGGGCGATTTGCGTCGGCTGACTACACACACACACCACTACCCCCATCTGTGCCGCCACAAGGTTTATAACACTGCCCCCTCCTTAGATCTGTCCGTCCCGGGCAGATCCAGCTTCACCATAGTACTTGTTGAGTCTGTCGATGTGGACGACCTTCAGTTTCGACCTTGGGCTCTTCTGTATTCGATACACAACATCGTTGATTCTTTTTATCACTCGGTAGGGTTCTTCCCAGTCTTTTTGAAGCTTTGGGGACTTGCCTCTTCTTCTTTGTAAAAACAACATCAGCGTCGACTACATATTTTGATTGTTTCGGCCTTTCGCCGGTGTTACTGAAGTAATTCGAGTTCAGCATTACTTACAGTCAGACGTAGATCTACACTCGATATATTTCCAAGAATCAACACCGCCCGGAAGCCTTAACAACGTGGCGACCCCAAACTCGGAGCTCATTGGCATCAACATACAGAAGGATAGAAGCCCTCTGTTAGGAGGAGGCAGAAGTTAACGTCATCGGCCTAGTCTGCAGCTAGACCCTGATTATACAGCTACGTCAGCGAAGGAAAGCCAGTGAGATCCTGGTCTCGTAGACCTAGGAGGTAACGAAATATAGATCTAGATCTACATTTGTAAATTGGTAAACGCCCATACGTTGGGGCATCGTATTGAAGCCTGTAGTTCGGTATCGAGAAGGCTACAGTTGTTGAAGGGAAGAAAACCGTCCCGTAGAAAACGTACTGAAGAGATATCGCCTGCCCGGCATCTTGAGAACGAACGTTAAGGTCACCTCTGCAAGGCCAAGATCGACCGTTAAGGTCACGCCAAAGAACTTTGGACGTAGGAGCCACCTTACTGCCTACAGCACTTAAGTACAGTAGTGCTAATTTGATCGACGGCTCGGCTGAATCTGTGCTACACGTTAGATAGCCAGATAGCCGGTATTTTAGCACTGGACTTTGACTTTGTCGCTGTGTCAACTGTTGGACCGTTCCGGTTTCACTTTGGACAGACGACCACCTGGAACCACCGTACCTGCGTCGGAACCAGCAACCGGAACCAGACTCTACGTCATCGACGAACCGGAGCCAGACGACAGATCACCGTGAACCAGAACCAGACGCCGTACCACCGAAGAACCGGAGACGTTACAGACCAGTACCGAAGGACCTTGGAGAGCCGAAACGTTCGCTGTCCTTATCTCACCGCTAGGGAAGACATCGCCGTGAGCCTTGCCGCCGGTACAGACATTAGCGTAGGAAGAGTGGACCCGAGACTGACTGTGAAGTTATCGCCGCTTATTAGACAGATAAGTCAAGTGTTATTTAACTACTTTCTCCTTAGAATAATTAGAGTCTGTAGGGAAGTGACCACTCGCTAGATTATCACTACAAGGTTAAATCGTGGCGGATTGGGGATATCCTTAAAATTAGGTGTAATCTAGCAAGAGGTCCAGATATATGTTTAGCTGTTATTTCGTCCTGTATGTGAATGTGAATCATTTAGTTAAGCATTTTTTTTGTTGTAGTAACGTTGTGTATTGATTGTTTGTAATACTCCCGTCTTAAGTCTTATTGTCAGACGAAAGTCTCATTCATTAGAACTAGATCTATAGTTTGGTGTTTATCGTATTTAAGTTTATTTTCATAATTTATTTGTATGAGTTGTAAGTTATATACACTCCTGGCTGTGAAAGCAGGTAAGAAGTAACTAAGATCTAGCGTAATCTAGACTAGATCTGGGGAACAATCGAGGTGAAGCCTGATTGCCCATTCATAAATTTTGTTGGTTGTGAATAGACAAGTTGGTCTATTTACCAACGACTCGTGTTGAGTAACACGTTAAGTAGTCGGTTGGGTGTGCGTGTGTCGCACATCGGATTCAGTCGGGTCATTTAGAGGATACATGCGTGTACCAAGAGTACTGTGTGTGTATTTTAGAAAGCAGGAGTTGTGGTAAACCTAAGTTGGTAATTGGGAGAAAGTGGGAAGCCTCGGAGCGAGGTTGAGTCCAAAAGTTCTTGTTATAGAACAGGGTAAAGAAAGGGTTTTGTTCGTTGGTACAAGAGGTACCATAATTTCGATAATAGGTAAGATAAAGTAACAAATACGTAATATGGCAACTGCTCCAGGGTACGACCTAGAAGAGTTTAGGAAAAAGTTAATCCAAGAGGCCAAGACAGAACTAGAACTACGCGGCAAAGAACTGGCCGCCTATGTGCAGCAGATGGTGGCGACAGAAACAGAACGCTTAGAGAAGGAGAGGATTAGAGAAACAGAACGCTTAGAGAAGGAGAGGATTAGAGAAACAGAACGCTTAGAGAAGGAGAGGATTAGAGAAACAGAACGCTTAGAGAAGGAGAGGATAAGAGAATCAGAGCGCTTAGAGAGAGAGAAGGAAAAGGTCAGAGAAAAGGAAAAAGAAGAGGCAGACCGCAGAGAGCGGGAACGAGTCAGAGAAGCTGAAAGAGCCAGAGAAAAAGAAAAAGAAGAGGCAGACCGTGTAGAACGGGAAAAAGTCAGAGAAGCGGAACGCATCGAGAGGGAGAAAAAAGAAGAGGCGGACAGAAAAGTGAGAATTCAAGTTGAACAAATGAGGATAGAGGCTGGTGTAAGTGTGCCCACCGAAGGGAACAGCAACAATAGCGCCAACATAGAAAGCCATAGTAGCGCCGCATGGATGAAAAAGAAAATACAACCTTTTGCGGAAGACAAAGATGACATTGGCGACTATCTAAAACGTTTTGAAATTAAACTAGCAAAGTTTAATGTTTAGGAGAAGGAGTGGTCCGAAATCTTGTTGGACTTCGTACATGGGAAAGCCCTCACGATTTGCCAAAACCATGACCACTCGATACAAAACAGCTATCAGGTGCTAAAGAAGGAACTGCTAAACGCATACGGGCACAACGCGGCAACATTCCGAAAGAAGTATTACGAAAACACTCCATCCAGCCAAGTTGATCCACAAACAACTATCAACCCAGAGAAGGACTTCTTCACTAAATGGCTCGGATTCGAGAATGTGGAGAACACCTACGAGGGGTTGAGGAACTTTATCTTAATTGATAAATTTCTCAATAAATGCGATCTCCAGCTGCAGTCCTTTGTAAAAGAAAGGAACCCAAAGGTGTTGGACGAAGTGACAGAAATTATTAGAACATATAAAAAGGCGTATCCCAGCAACCCACTTTCAAATAAAGACAAGAAAAATATTGACTTGGTGGGATACACGCAGGAGAACAAGGATAGGGGTAGAAGCAGAGGGCGAGAGCCACAACCCGTCAGAGGGAATAGTAATAGCGGAAGGGCTAAAGGAGTGACATGTTATACATGTGGAAGGAAAGGGCATATTGCAGTGAACTGCATGAGGTCACAGAGCAGGGCAAGTGGTAGGAACAATTACAGCAATCGGAGTGGTTACAATCTACAGTAATAACAGAAATAAGGAAAATAGAAGTAAAAGCAGAAAGCAGCAACCCACAGGTGTGGACAGGGTGTACTTTGTGAAGGGGAACAGTGATAGTTTCACATTTTACCCAGGGTTCATAAATAAGCGGCCGATACGGGCGGTCCGCGATAGTGGCTGTAACACGATCGTTATAAGGAGTAACTTCATTGAACCACAAGATTATATAGGGTACCAGAGGAAGGTGGAGTTTGCGGACGGAAGCATTAAGGAATTTGAAGCATTTAGGGTCTTTATTGAGACGCCATTCTACACTGGATACTGCGAGGGAGTCGCCATGCCCGAGATTTCTTCTTCTTCTTCATCGTTCTCATTGTTATGTTGGAGTGTTCATATGACTAGACCAATACATGAGATGAACTGCGCAGTGGTTTCCAAATCAGGGAGCTCTCCATATAGTTTTCTTTCTATTGGGGTGATTTGGGGCCAATGTCTTATACGGGCCTCTTGGTAGAGAGAGCAGTTTTGGAGGACGTGGTCGGCATTTTCTGGTGATACTCCACATGGGCAGATTTCACTGGTTCCAATTTTGAGCTTCCGGAACATGTGTTGTCGCATTCTGTTGTGTCCGGTCCTGAGTCGAAAGATTAGACGTTGGTCTTGTCGGGATAGCTTATAGTAAGCGTCATCTTTCTTGTGATTTGGATGAGAGCTCGTCCATTTCTCATTTATTTTATGTACAATTAATTTCTTCATTTCTTCTGGATGGAGTGCAGAGTTTACTTGTGAGTTTGTTCTCCCACTCTTGGCGAGTGTGTCAGCCTTCTCATTTCCTGCTAGTTGTATGTGAGCTGGTATCCATTGAATAACAGTTTTTTTGCTGTTGTTGTTGAGCTTTGTAAGTGCTGTTCTGAGGTTTTTAATATAAGAAGAATCAGAGTTTTGCAAGCTTTGGAGGGTTGTTTTTTGCGTCTGTTAGAAAGACAATCTGACTGTGAGGGGAACTTGGATGATTTGCTAGCATGGTAGCAGCTAGTGCTTCCCTTCCTGCTCTGTGGCTGTCAGAGAGCTCTCCAGTTGCAATGGATTTTTCTAGTTTTCCTCCATCTGGCCATTCGATAAGTATTCCAGCTCCTCCATGTGTGGTGGCTTTATGGGATGAGCCATCCGTGTAAACTCTGATCCACTGATTGCTAGGGTAATTGGTATGTAGAAAACAGTTCACTATTTCCTTGAGCTCTGTTGGTCTGTAATCAGATTTTCTTTTTATGTTTTCAATATGGTCCCTTATAGTAGGAAGAGGGCTTTCGTCCCAGGGTGGAGATTCATTATAGTGTATCGAGAATTTTAGAGTAATTTTTTCAAGTTGGTGTTTCTTTTTTAGGTTTAGAGATTCCTGTATGAAATTGGTCCTTTTGAGACGGTTTTTTGTGCCAGTTTTGTGGATTTTTGTTCTGAGTGGGTGCCTCTCCAAGGTTTCCAATTTAGTGAATTGGGAAAGGATTTTAATTTCTCTTCTTTCATCCAGAGAAATCAGGGCAGCGGTTTCCTCCATAGCTCTTATGGGTGTTGTTTTGATTGCTCCTGTCATTATCCTTAGACCAATATTTTGAACCTTGTCTATTTTTCTTAGGTTGGTTTGGGCTGCTGAGCCCCATGCTGTGGCACCATATTCTAGTACAGGTCTTACATAACTGGTATAGGTCTTTTTCAGGATGTTGTGATTTGCTCCCCAATCTGTGCCAGCTAATTTTTTCAAGAGGGATAGTCTCTGGATGCCTTTACTCTGTGTTTTATCTATTTGGTTTTTCCAGGTTAGTCTCGGGTCATAGGTGACTCCAAGATAAGTAGGGCTGTCATTTTTTTCTAAAGCTTCCTTATCTAATGTTAATTTTATTGTTTGTTGTTTTGTTGACAGTGAGAATATGGTATATGTTGTCTTTTTTGTGTTAATGGACATGCCCCAGTCTTTGGACCAATTATTGAGTTTATCAAGAGCATCTTGTAATCGAAATTTCGATGTTCCTACATATTCTTCTGTGCTAATTAAGGCAAGGTCATCTGCATACATGCTGCTTTTAACTTTTTTTGCCCGAGATGAGACAAGACATGTTAATTGGCACTATACCAGGAGTGAAGGAGTGCACTGCAGAGGAGCTAGCGGCATGACAAAACAAGTATAAACAGATGAACCAGAGCACGGGAAAACAACCAGCTAGCAGAAACGAAAGAAAATGATTCAAGGAAAGAAGAGCAGGAGGAATTGGAAGAAACAAAGGAAATACCCAGGTTTGCACAGGAGCAAAAGTTGGATAACATAGTTGGAAGGATATATGCCAGGGTGGAAGACAAGAAGAATAATAATCCAATGGAAAAGTTCAAAGTTGAAAATGACATACTGTTTAGACAGACAATGCTGAATGGGAAGAAAGTGAAACAGTTGGTACTTCCCCAGAAGTATTGGCAAGACGCGCTTGTGATTGTACACGACAATAACATGGCAGCTCATAGCGGGACAAAGAAGTGCTTCAAAAACTTGTCCAGGCATTTCTTTTGGCCGAACATGAAAACCACTATTGCCAAGTACATAGGCTCATGCAACATATGTCAAAAGAAAGAAGCTAAGGGACGGCTGGGTAAGGCACCGTTGCAGGCCATGGGCGAACCAACGGAACCTTTCCAGAAAATAGCCATCGACATTATAGGTCCATTGACTAAAACGGAAAGTAATAGCAGATACATACTAACAATAATTGACATGTTTACTAGGTACCCGGAAGCGGTGGCATTGTCTAATATAGACACGGAGAACATTATTAATGGCCTAACACAAAAGTGGATAACCAGGTATGGGATGCCGAAGATATTGCTGACGGACAACGCATCTCAGTTCCGGTCGGAACAATTTAAGAAGTGGATGGAGCAGTCAGGCATGCGGCATATGACGTCATCAGTTTACCACGCAGAAGGCAACGGGACCTGCGAGCGGTTCAACGGGGATCTTAAAAGGGCTCTGGCCAAAATTGTTCAGAACAACCAGAGTCATTGGGATCGGTACATCAATGTCGTACTATTTGCACACAGGAATAATGTACACGAAGCCACACAATTCTCACCCTACGAACTAGTATATGGACGAAAACCGCGGGATGAAGTTCAAATCTTTAAGGAGAGTTTTATAACGAACGGAATTGAAACAGAAGAGGATGAAGCAGTACTAGATCTGAAGCAAATTTGAAAGGAAGCCTACGACAACTGCTCCAGATATAAACACAATACACGGGAGAGGGTGAACGAAAAAAGACAAATAAGAACTCTAGAGATAGGAGATAAAGTCCTGATTCTAGTGAATGATTTGAAGAACAAGATAGGCAAGCAATGGAAAGGGCTGTACACAATTACTGACAAGACAAGCGCAGTGAATTACAACGTAGATATTAATGGTAAAGTAAGAACACACCACATCAACAATTTGAAAAGATATATGGAAAGAGATAGAGAGGAAACACGGGAAAAACACATGGAAGCAGAAAACAATGGGGAACAGACAGAAGAATGTTTACTAGTGCTAATAGAAGAGGAGAACAAAGACAATGATATTAAAGATATACCTCTGCTGGAAGTGAATAAGAATCAAACATGGGAAAAACTTAACTTGGAGAACTTGTCGCAGGAGAAAACAAGAGATATACAAAACTTGGTCTACGAATTCAAAGAAATGTTTTCGAGCTTACCTGGGAAGACGAACGTTATTAGCCATGATATAAAGCTAATGAAGGATAAGCCCATCTTCATGAGACCGTACAGAGTTCCATTACATCTACAAGAAAAGGTGAAGAAGGAAATAGACAGTTTGTTGCAACTGGGGATTATAGAACCCTCAGTCTCTCCATACGCTTCACCAATAGTGATAGTAAAGAAGAAAAATGGAGATATCAGACTTTGTGTGGATTATAGGAAGTTGAATAAAATAACGGAATTCGATCCGTATCCTATGCCAAACAACGACGATATATTGCACAAACTCTCGAATGCTAAAATCTTCACTAAGCTGGATTTAACAAAGGGATATTGGCAAGTACCACTGACTGAGAGGGCGAAACCATATACAGCATTCACGACGCCGTACGGGACGTTCCAATGGAACTGTATGAGCTTTGGACTGATAAACGCCCCTGCTACGTTTAAAAGGATGATGGCATCGGTTGTCGGGAATAGGCAGAACGTCATATGTTACCTGGACGACATATGTATATTCCATGAGAATTGGGAGGACCATTTAAAAGGTATTAGAGATCTTTAAAGTAATACAAGAGAATGGCTTGACCATCCAGGCTGAGAAAGTAGAAATTGGGTTGGAAGAAAAAGGGGTTAAAAACAACGTCATCAGTCCCATAGGAGAAAACATTAAAAAGATATTGGAGCTGGAGATACCTACAACTCAGAAGCAGGTTAAGAGTTTATTAGGGCTGGTAAACTATTACAGGAAATTTATCAGGAACCTGGCAGAAATTATGAACCCGCTAAATAATTTACTGAGAAAAGGGCAACCACAGAAGGTTACGTGTGACTCGGAGTGCAGGGAGGCAATAGAAAAGATTAAAAAGATTTTCTCAACTGACCTGATACTAAGACTGCCGGACAAGGAGAAAGTATTCTACGTATCAACGGATGCGTCAGGGAGCGCTATTGGGGGATGTTCAATGCAACAATATGAGTGCCTGCATCCCATAGCGTATGTCAGCAGGAAACTGTCAGAAGCGGAGAGAAGATATAGTTTAGTGGAAAGGGAGGCCCTGGCAATAGTATGGGTGGTGACAAAGTTAGAAAGTTATTTGTTGGGTAAAGAATTTTGTTTGCTCACTGATCATAAATCTCTCCAGTTCATGCAACAGAAAAGCATGAAGAATGAAAGAATATGTAGATGGTTCCTGATACTGCAGAATTTCAAATTTGAAATAAAGGCAATAAGCGGAAGTATCAATATAGTGGCGGACATGTCTCGAGTTACGTTGAGATAGGGGAAGGAGCATATAACTTGAAAACGGTTGATTTTGTTTTAATTTAAATAATTGATTTAACTAGTAGTCATAATTAGACGGGTATTAGGTTGTGTTAATGTATCTTTGAATAGGATATTTATATTATAATATACATGCTATTAGGTTATTATTAGATTAGCTCATGTTGGTTATTTATTTCGGGTAAAATGTATGAATTGTACGTATGGATGTATGAATAGATAGGGCATTTATAAGGCAACGATGTATTGATATCAAAGAAATGTAAGTTTTATAATTTATTCTTTGTTGTTGATCATAATCATACATCAGTAAAGAGTTAGGTCGTGTGGGGACAAGTAAGTGGAGAGAAGAAATAAAATACACTTGTAAATGCCCGAAAGAACGTTAGGTGTATAGTGGGAGAACGAGTATTGATAAATGTCAATTTGTCATATTAGGTAAAATGTCTGTTCTGACGTGTGAGGGAAAGTGGTGTAACCTCTGGAACGTGATGTGATGAAATATAGATAGACACACCGATAGTGTCAGCGCAAACGAACTATGTTTGCGGTCACATATGGCACATCACATTGGACAATATCACTTAGTGACACTTGAGGGAAATATGTGTTCAGAGGAACTTGATTGTGGACACAGGAAGAGAAGTTGAAATCACAATCAAGACTCAAGTTGTGTTGTCTTTTATGTTTCCCTACATTTTGGCCCTTGCACAATGTAAGACTAAGACAGTAGATTAAAAAATTGACAGACAATTTTTTTTAGCGGGAGGGGGAGGAGTTGTTATGACATGATTAGGAATTAGTTATTTGTTTCGGGAATAGGGTAAAGTTGTACTTAGCGACGATGACGTAAAGTTGGTTAAAAAACAAGAACGCTCTAAGTGACGCTAAAAGAAGACGCTTCGTATAGAGCAGTACAATAGATATACGGATTTACGGACATAGCATACATCGGACGATTCCTTTCTTGATTATTAAATATATTTGTAAAACAACATCAGCGTCGACTACATATTTTGATTGTTTCGGCCTTTCGCCGGTGTTACTGAAGTAATTCGAGTTCAGCATTACTTACAGTCAGACGTAGATCTACACTAGATATATTTCCAAGAATCAACACCGCGCGGAAGCCTTAACAACGTCTCCATGTAGGGTCATTAGGAGATTGGAAATAGACCATCTGTCCAGTTCTCAGCTGACTTAAATTTCTTGACCTCTTATCATAAGATGTTTTTACACTCATCTGACGTTTTTCTTTCCTTCTCATAATGTTCTCTTGACATGTAGAAATCTTAATGTTACTCCTTTTGTTTGGTATCAGTGTTCGAGTCATCCGACCAAAAAACATCTGAACTGGGCTTAGATTTGTGTCTTGCCTTGGAGTATTTCTAAATTCCAGAAGAGCTTCATAAGCATCTGACTTTGATTCTCTAGATTTCTTCATTATGTTCTTCAAAATTTTAACAGCTGACTTAGCCTTTCCATTGGATTGATGGTGTCCTGGAGAAGATTTCAAATGAGTCACTCCCCATTCCATCATAAACTTGGAAAAATATTTCGATGTGAACTGAGGTCCGCTATCAGATCAAATAAAACTTTCAGTTTCTTTATAATTGCGTGTGTTATTGTCAACTGCATGTTTTCTACCTCTATGAAGTTTGAATAATAGTCCACTATAGCTAGATATTGTTGGTCACACATTTGGAATAAATCAATTCCAATCTTGTCCCACGGATTAGAACCTATTTCGTGCTGTAATAATTCTTCTCTCTGACTTGCTGGTTTATTTTTCTGACAAATGTAACATGAGTTGGCTATTTCCTTTATTCGAGCTGATAATCCAGGCCAGAAAATTGTTTCTTTTGCTCTTCTTTTCATTGAATCTACTCCCAGATGTGCTGCATGGAGTTTTTCTTCTATTTCCTTGCGAAGTGATATCGGTATGATTATTTGTTCTCCTTTCAACAGGAGTCCGTCTTCGTATGTTAACATGTCTCTTAGTGAAAAATATTGTTTGAGTTCAGGTAAACTATTATGTTTGTCTGGCCATCCATTTAGGATATACTGAATAAGTGTTTGCATTGTTCTATCTTTCTCTGTCTCGATTCTGACTTTCTCCAGCACTGCATCTGGTATTGCCAGTCCGACTGTATTGACACACACATCAGGGATATCTCTCTTTTCCTCTGATGGGTCTCTACTCAAAGTATCAGCTATGAACAAATTTTTGCCTTTGACACATTGAAACTGAATATCGTAACGATAGCATCATTAGACTTTGTAGCCTTCTCGGAGCAGAACTGAGTGGTTTTTGAAGGATGTTTTCCAGTGGTTTATGGTCATTCTGAACTATAACTGTCCTGCCATACGTATACTGGTCAAAACGTTCCAAACCAACAACCACTGCTAACATTTTTTTTTTCAATCTGTGCCCATCGTTGCTGAGTATCAGTTAATGATCTAGAAGCATATGCTATTGGACTGCCATCTTGTAATAACGCTGCTCCCAACCCATTTTGGCTACTATCTGCTTGTAATGTAAGCTCTTTGTTAGGGTCAAAATATATCAATGTGCCATGAGTCGATATTTTCTGTTTTGTCTTGTTGAAAGCTCGTGTGCATTGATCAGACCAAACAAATGGTGTGTTCTTTCTGATCAACTCTGTTATGGGCTGTAAATCTGTCGACAAGTCTGGAACAAATCTTGCAAGATATTGAACCATGCCACAGAATCTTCGGACTGATGAAATATCTTTTGGAGCATTCAAACTCAAAATCGCAGATACTTTGTTCGGGTCTGGTTTTATTCCTGCTTCTGTAATAATATGACCCAAAAAATTAATCTCATCTGTTCTAAAAACAGACTTTTCGTGGTTCAGTTTAATCTTCTTTTCTTGACATCTCTTCATCAGCTCTCTTAGGTTGATATCATGATTTCTGAGTGCCTCTTCTTTCGTTCTTCCTCTTCCTACCACTATAATATCATCAACGTAATTGAAACAGCCTTTCAGTCCTTCTAGTGCTAGATTTAATCTTCTCTGAAAAATTTCTGAACTCACTTTCAGACCCAATGGTAATCGTTTCCATTTGTATCTACCAAAAGGGGTTATCATTGCTGTCAAATTAGATGAAGCTGTGTTTAGTCTGACATGCCAGAAAGCTTCTTGCACATCCAATTTGCTGAATATTTTGGCATCGTTCAAATCTGCCAATATGTCATCTAAAGTAGCAAGATTATAGAATTCCCTTAGTAAAACTTTATTCAGGGCTTGTGGATCTATGCAGATCCTAATTTTTCCATTAGCTTTTTCCACAATTGCCATCTGACTCACCCACTCTGTAGGCTCTATCACTGGTTCTATGATTCCTCTCTGCACTAGGGTCTTTAATTCCTCCTTAACTCTTTCTTGTAAAGCAATAGGGATCTTTCTACACGGCAGAACCTTGGGCTTAATGCTGCTATCAATCTTTAAAGACACTTCTCCTAAATCACTCAAATCACCAGTAAACTTTGGACTACAGTCTTCTTCTTGGTTATTCACTACTGATGCTATGAACCTATCTTTATTGACTTTGATTAACTTCATTCTTGTTTAAGTTTCATGACCTTGAAGGCATGCTAGATTATTTGGTACTACTATATATTCCACCTCAAATGTTTCGTTAGTTTTCTCATTTCTCGTCGTTAGAGTGGCTTTCCCTATGGGTCTCATTTCAGTCTTATTCCACATTAGTAATCTTTGCGTTGCCTTTTCAATCTGATTCTTATTTACGTATTTTTCCTGGATGGTATTTACATCAGCTCCACTATCCATTTGAAACCTTACACGGTGACCATTTACTGTCATAGCTGCTGTCATCCTTTTCGTTTTGTGGTTCTCCAAAGACATCACCCATTTCATTTTTTACCATCATGACATCATCTCTTGTGTCCGACTGCAGCTGTCTTTCATCGTAAGACATATCATCTGATACCTGCTGAACTTTCTTTTTGCACATCACAGCAAAATGATGTCTCCCCTTGCATGCTAGGCACATTTTACCCCATGCAGGGCACTTTTCTTTAATGTATTCGTGAATCCTTCCACAATACCTGCATTTACCTATCTGAATGTTTGTTCTTGAGGGTGTTGATACTTTCTCAATGATTGGAGGGTCGGGTTGTATTTGTCTCAACTGTTTGTTGGCGGCCTTGTATGCTCTGCAAATATCTCTGCACCTTTCCAATGTGAGACTACTATCTTGTAACAATTTCATTTTGAGGCATTCATGTCTAATACCAAGAACTACTCTGTCTCTAATCAAGCTATCTTCCAGGCGTTCGAAACTACACGTTTTTGCAAGTCTTCTCAAATTTGTTATGTACTTTTCAATGTCCTCGCCTTCTTGCTGTTCACGAGTATTGAAAACATAGCGCTCATAAGTTTCATTCGTTTTTCCAATGCAAAAACTTTCAAATTTGTTCACTATTTCTTCCATCTTTCTTTCTTTTCCCTTCTCAATTTCAAGACCTTCATATATGTCCATCGCTTCTGTCCCTATAATTGTTAGAAAGGTGGCCACTCTGACCTCCTCTGATTCTTCCGACAATTTAGTGGCTAACTCATAGTTTCGCCAGCTCCGGTGAAACTTTTTCCAATTAGCGGCCATGTTTCCTTCTACCTCGAGCGGCTCGGGTACAGGAAGGAAATTTCTAGCTGCCATTGCACGGCGTAGCCTTGAATTGTTGCCTATTTATTATTGCAAACAATAAACCTTTATATACTGATTAATGATTACCTCTGATCATTAATATACCCTGCCACCATGTTAATTAAGATCTAGGTTCACAGTCAGCAATAAACAAACAACAACCATTAGTGTTATGGCGGAGAATGATACTTTATTATATTGAACGCGTGCACCTTTGCGCACCATATCAACACTGTCCTTCTATACTAATGACAATATACAGGACAATAGAACTCATGATCAACACATTCGCCACTCATCAACTCATCATTCCCTGCGACCAAGGGATCAGTTGAAGAAACCTACAAGATTCAATGACTATGTGTCTTAATGAACAATTGAATGTTGATTTTTAAATGTGATATGTTTCATATTCATTGAAGCGTATATATGTATGTTATGTTTAGTTGTTTATGTTGTGGTTTTATTTTTTTCTATGATACTCCCCGAAATGTTTTTTTTTTTTTTTTTTTTTTAAAGAAAAGGGATGTTGATATGGTGCGCAAAGGTGCACGCGTTCAATATAATAAAGTATCATTCTCCGCCATGACACTAATGGTTGTTGTTTGTTTATATTGCTGACTGTGAACCTAGATCTTAATTAACAGACAGATAAGTCAATAAGAAAGATTCATGGGATGGATGAATGGATGGATGGATGGATGGATAGATAGATAGATAGATAGATAGATAGATAGATAGATAGATAGATAGATAGATAGATAGATAGATAGATAGATAGATAGATACATAGATAGATAGCAAAGAAAACTTACCAGCGATACCTTCATACGCCCACCATGTTACCCAAGGAGAGTTAGAGCCTGTAAATTAGAAAATTATATTGGAATCATATCGCAATATATGATTCTGATTTAGATAAGTAATATGTATAAAAGTAGGCCTACTAAGATCTACAGTAGTATGTAGACTATGCCTTCCTGTATTCTTATATTATTCTCATTAAGCTCATGTCATTATTAATGAATTCTCTTAAGTCTGTCTCTATTAAAAGAGTCTCCTAAGTCTGTCTCTATTAAAAGAGTCTCCTAAGTCTGTCTCTATTAAAAGAGTCTCCTAAGTCTGTCTCTATTAAAAGAGTCTCCTAAGTCTGTCTCTATTAAAAGAGTCTCCTAAGTCTGTCTCTATTAAAAGAGTCTCCTAAGTCTGTCTCTATTAAAAGAGTCTCCTAAGTCTGTCTCTATTAAAAGAGTCTCCTAAGTCTGTCTCTATTAAAAGAGTCTCCTAAGTCTGTCTCTATTAAAAGAGTCTCCTAAGTCTGTCTCTATTAAAAGAGTCTCCTAAGTCTGTCTCTTTTAAAAGAGTCTCCTAAGTCTGTCTCTATTAAAAGAGTCTCCTAAGTCTGTCTCTATTAAAAGAGTCTCCTAAGTCTGTCTCTATTAAAAGAGTCTCCTAAGTCTGTCTCTATTAAAAGAGTCTCCTAAGTCTGTCTCTATTAAAAGAGTCTCCTAAGTCTGTCTCTATTAAAAGAGTCTCCTAAGTCTGTCTCTATTAAAAGAGTCTCCTAAGTCTGTCTCTATTAAAAGAGTCTCCTAAGTCTGTCTCTATTAAAAGAGTCTCCTAAGTCTGTCTCTATTAAAAGAGTCTCCTAAGTCTGTCTCTATTAAAAGAGTCTCCTAAGTCTTATTCTCCAAAGCTCCAAGTAGTCCAAACAAACACAAGAAATGACTCCACCGGCTGCCTACGAATGTCCAATTACTTTTTTCCCCTTCAACCAATAATGACTTGGCTTTGAAATTGGAAGGAAAGAAAGAAATCCTGGAAGATCTAATCAATAAACAAAGTCGACAATCAAGCCTGCTTTAAATACGGCGAGGATCGATGCTAGAGAGAGAGAGAGAGAGAGAAAGAGAGAGACAGAGAGATTATATGTTTTATTTATTCTGATTTATTTGTGTACATTAAACAATGATATAACTCTACTTTGTACTTTTGATGGAACTGTATTGAAGCATGCAATGATGTTGATGTCTTCTTTAGGAATGATACAAGTAATATATATAAACGTGTTTTTTAATCAATTTCTTCCTTCTAAAGCTGATGGTGCTCTATGATTTCTCATACAACTAATAGAGGATCTGATCAGAGTAGACTGGAATGGATCGGATCGGACCGAATCCAGTAGGATCATATTGGATCCAAAGTGAATCAAATTCGATCGGATCCAAATGGCATCGGATTGGATATTATCGGATCGGATCATATTGAATCGGAATCAGATTGGATCCGAATTATATTTGATCGGATCCGAATCGGATTGGATAAAATCAGATTGAATCGAAACCAAATCGGATCTGATTGGATTTAACCAAACCGGATCCACTAGGATTGTATTGTATTGCGGGGCGGGGTGGGGCTAATTTCTTTTGTACAGAGCTTGTCTGGAAAAACATTTTGACTCGTTATTTCTTTCACACCCAATCAAGAATCAAGTTGAAATTTTGTTCAATTATTTCTTGTACCTGACAAAACAATAATTATTTTTAAAATGAAACAATTAGTATATTTTTGTTTTTTTTTTATATTCTTTTTGTGTTTCTATAGTTTTTATAGCTATTTCATTGGCTTTGTTTTATTGTTTAGAATAAATACATACAAAGCTGTGTCCTTCTGTTAGTTGAAATATATTTTTTTTTCAATAAATAAGTTTCTTTTCCGTGAAAAAGGAAAGGGTAAATCTAACCTCGAAGTCAATTATTTCTTGTTCGTCACTCAAATGTAGTCAATTATTGTTCTTGTCACTAGGGAGACTGACTTGACTGAATACAGTTCTAAGCGTCTTTTTTTTTCTTTAAGCGAAAGGAAATTGGTTTAGTTTTGAAGGGGCTCAAGATTGCTCGCTCTCTCTCTCTCTCACACTCTTTCTTTCTCTCATTCTCTTTCATTACATCCACTCATTGTATCTTCTATTTTTTGTGGCGTTCTATCTATCTATTTATCTATCTAATCTATCTATCTAATCTATCTATCTATCTATCTATCTAATCTAATCTAATCTAATCTATATATCTATCTATCTAATCTATCTAATCTATCTATCTAATCTATCTATCTAATCTATCTATCTAATCTATCTATCTAATCTATCTATCTAAATTAATCTAATCTATCTATCTATCTATCTATCTTTCTATCTATCTAATCTAATCTATCTATCTATCTATCTATCTATCTAATCTATCTATCTATCTATCTATCTATCTATCTATCTATCTATCTATCTATCTATCTATCTATCTATCTATCTATCTATCTAACTCTTTAAGTGGCCATCTGATACCAGCTAGTTTCCTTTATGTCAGTGAGGTTGTGACCTAAAGAGGATTCATGAACCAATATGATCAGTTCACATTACCTAGTAGGGGGTATAGCTAAAAATATTCTATTAGAATTATAGCTAGACTTAGGTACTTTAGATCAACAGATCAGTGTTAAGTGTGCTGCACGTTCGTCCAGAGGTGTACTGGTCCCTTCTTGTACTGCCTAGGTTATTAGGTATAACCTCCAGGTATACAGTTCAACTAATGTATGCAAAAAAAGAATTTACAAAGTCGCACATAAACATATATTTAAAGTTTATTTACATGAGTAAAATAAATGTGTAAATAAAGGGCCATCCACTCACAGGCCGACACAACAAAAAGTAAACAAAAGATACTCAAAAATAGTATGGCACACAGCCCTAGTCATATGTTACATTATCGTCACATTCTGGAGAATACACACTTACAAGAGTAAAATAAAGGTCACAGGCCTCAGGTCAACACATGACCACTTTTGACCACTGGGTTACAAACTTCCGGCTTACACAGCCAACTGAAGGTCACAGGCCTCAGGTCGAAACACGACCACTTTTGGCTACTCTAGGGTTAAAAACTTCAGCCTTACACAGCCAACTAAAGGTCACATGCCTCAGGTCGAAACACGACCACTTTTGGCTACTCTAGGGTTACAGGCTTCAGGCTTACACTAGCCACTTTTAGCCAAAAAAAAACAAAATGGTCATGATGAACTATAGGCTTCAGGGAAACCTATGAGCCTACAAGCTTCATAGAATCCCACCTATAAACATCCGTTTGGTAAAGCCCATCTGATGATTCAATACAGGTTGAATCCCTCAGAGACAAGGCTATAAAAAATATGTAACGTCCATCTGATGATTCAATACAGGTTGAATCCCTCAGAAAAATGTTACAAAAATATGTCACTTTTGGGAGTACCCCAGGATGCAGAACATCAGGGTAAAAATATACTGCCTGGAAATCATTTGAGGCTATATCTCTACAAATAATACATTATAGAAAATACAAAAATACTAAAGATATACTTAGCCCAAAGATCTCCAGAGCAGGGCACACTTCTCCGAGCACCCCATGACACACGACCACTAACAGAAAAAATACTATACACAACACAGGTCAAGTGGTCAAGCTGGTAACTCAGGAGCAAGTGGCAACTAAGCACAGTTTGCAAGGCCTTTTATAAACTACATAAGGGGAATCACTCCTAACTTTACAAGTAATCAAAAATAGTTAATTCCCCATTAAGTCACAGAGGGCGAAATGGCGCCTGAGTTGATCATTATAGCGCTTTTTAAACATTGATTTTGGTGGCTAGGTTAAGAGACCTATTTCGCCTTTCTCTCCGGTTACAGCGACAAAAAGAGCTGTTGGCCTTCGCAAGACGGTTGTCGATTTCTCTGGACAGTGACACATCGTTGGACACTGTGCTGCTCAGGTATGTGGTTAACACCATTAAGGAGATGTAGAGCTAGCTCTCTCAAAGGACGCGGGGCAAACACTTGAGACCCAAAGAGAAGACCTTATTGATGACAGGCGCAGAAGATGGAAAGAAAACAACGGCTTTATCAGCAAGAAATGCGGAAAAATATGTGGGTCGCATCTGGGTTAGCATAGTCATGTGAAACAATGCAGTCATCCTTAATCTTCGGAATCGAAGACATTTCCGTTTGTTAATTAAGATCTAGGTTCACAGTCAGCAATAAACAAACAACAACCATTAGTGTCATGGCGGAGAATGATACTTTATTATATTGAACGCGTGCACCTTGGCGCACCATATCAACATCCCCTTTTCTTTAAAAAAAAATATTTTAAAAAACCATTTCGGGAAGTATCATTAAAAAAATAAAACAAAACCACAACAACATAAACAACAAAACATAACATACACATATACGCTTCAATCAATATGAAACATATCACATTTAAAAATCAACATTCAATAGTTCATTAAGATACAAAGTCATTGAATCTTGTCGGTTTCTTCAACTGATCCCTTGGTCGCAGGGAATGATGAGTTGATGAGTGGCGAATGTGTTGATCATGAGTTCTATTGTCCTGTAAGTTGTCATCAGTATCGGGAAATATATCTTCTTCTGTTTCTCTGTTCGGGTTAATATGTACTCTGTTTCTTTGGTACACTGCACCATTGTCACCTCGAATAATGTAAGCTCTCTGATTGACTTGAGACTGGATTCTTCCACGTCTCCATTTGGGTCATTAGGAGATTGGAAATAGACCATCTGTCCAGTTCTCAGCTGACTTAAATTTCTTGATCTCTTATCATAAGATGTTTTTACACTCATCTGACGTTTTTCTTTCCTTCTCATAATGTTCTCTTGACATGTAGAAATCTTAATGTTACTCCTTTTGTTTGGTATCAGTGTTCGAGTCATCCGACCAAAAAACATCTGAGCTGGGCTTAGATTTGTGTCTTGCCTTGGAGTATTTCTAAATTCCAGAAGAGCTTCATAAGCATCTGACTTTGATTCTCTAGATTTCTTCATTATGTTCTTCAAAATTGTAACTGCTGACTCAGCCTTTCCATTGGATTGATGGTGTCCTGGAGAGGATTTCAAATGAGTCACTCCCCATTCCATCATAAACTTGGAAAAATATTCCGATGTTAACTGAGGTCCGCTATCAGATATACAGACTTTGGGCACCCCATATCTTGCAAATAAAACTTTCAGTTTCTTTATAATCGCGTGTGTTGTCAACTGCATGTTTTCTACCTCTATGAAATTTGAATAATAGTCCACTATGGCTAGATATTGATGGTCACACATTTGGAATAAATCAATTACAATCTTGTCCCACGGATTAGAACCTATTTCGTGCTGCATTAATTCTTCTCTCTGATTTGCTGGTTTGTTTTTCTGACAAATGCAACATGAGTTGGCTATTTCCTTTATTCGAGCTGATAATCCAGGCCAGAAAATTGTTTCTTTTGCTCTTCTTTTCATTGAATCTACTCCCAGATGTGCTGCATGGAGTTTTTCTTCTATTTCCTTGCGAAGTGATATTGGTATGATTATTTGTTCTCCTTTCAACAAGAGTCCGTCTTCGTATGTTAATATGTCTCTTAGTGAAAAATATTGTTTGAGTTCAGGTAGACTATTAACTGTTAGTTGGCGGTCTCGTATGCTCTGCAAATATCTCTGCACCTTTCCAATGTGAGACTACTATCTTGTAACAATTTCATTTTGAGGCATTCATGTCTAATACCAAGAACTACTCTGTCTCTAATCAAGCTATCTTCCAGGCGTTCGAAACTACACGTTTTTGCAAGTCTTCTCAAATTTGTTATGTACTTTTCAATGTCTTCGCCTTCTTGCTGTTCACGAGAATTGAAAACATAGCGCTCATAAGTTTCATTCGTTTTTTTCCAATGCAAAAACTTTCATATTTGTTCACTATTTCTTCCATCTTTCTTTCTTTTCCCTTCTCAATTTCAAGACCTTCATATATGTCCATCGTTTTGTTCCTATAATTGTTAGAAAGGTGGCGGAGAATGATACTTTATTATATTGAACGCGTGCACCTTTGCGCACCATATCAACACCGTTAATCTATATATCTCTCTATCTCTTTATATATAATAATATGGCTCCTTCTGTCTCACATGACAATGGATGCACCCAGATGAGTCACTGGCTTTGGCTACGTCTTGAGATGGGGCAAAATCTGGAGTGACTGATCAAGCCAATTCTGAAGCGGCAGAGTTTGCCACAGTTCGTGCATTTATATGTATCTGTCCTAGGGCTAGCTGACAGTGCAGCTTTCTTTACCTTTCTTTGGCTGACGCAGCTTCGTTTCTTTTGCATTTGGCGAAGTTCTTACCAGCACGTACAGTCTGTCTCCATGCTTTCCGGTCTTGGGCTATCTCCTCCCACATACTTAGGGCGATACCCGTGGCTCTCATGTCTCGCTTGCAGACATCTCTGAAGATAAGTCTGGGGCGGCCCCTGGGTCTGACTCCTTCTGCAAGCTCAGCGTATAGAATGTCTTTAGGGATTCTACCATCTGGCATGCGAGTGATATGACCGAGCCAGCGTAGTCTTCTCTTTAGAAGGAGAGCATAAATGCTGTGCATATTGGCCCATTTCAAAACGTCCTGGTTGGTGACACGATCCATCCAGGAGATGCACATTATGCATCGCAGGCAGCGTAGATGGAAGCCATTTAATCCGTGTTGCCCAGCTCTCACCGTACAGTTTGACAGTTCCGCCTCTAGGCTATTCTCCATCAAGAGCGGAATAAAACAAGAATGTGTTCTGGCTCCAACCCTATTTGGCATCTATTTTTCAGTTGTACTCACCAGCTTTTAAATCCCTGGAAGATGGAGTATATATCCACAGTAGATCCAATGGAAAGCTGTTTAACCTGGCACGCCTTAAAGTCAAAACAAAAGAGACGCCGTATCGTGATTAGGGAACTTCTGTTCGCCGATGATGCCGCTCTCATATCTCATTCACAAGAAGGATTGCAGAAGCTTGTGAATGCTCTGGCAGCTGCTTGTCAAGAGTTTAGCCTTACAATAAGTCTCTCCAAGACCGAAATCCTGGCACAGGCACAAGATGTTGAAATACCAGTGATACATATGGGAAATCACATACTTACGGTGGTGCAGGAATTATTTATATATATATATATATGTCTGTGTGTGTATATATAATTAATCTTTATTACATTATGACCCTTCATTCTTTCGGAATATGTTTATTGTACCCGAGAATAGGTTTTTCCTGGAGTTAGTGGAAAAATTGTAGACTCCCCTTGCCAGCAATGAGGTCTGGGGGGGGGGAGCGCTGTGAACTAGGAGAAGGAAAACTTGTAGCTAAACCCAAACATGGGAAAGGCTTCGGAAGTCAACCCTGAGGAAAAATCAGCGACCCTTAGACAGTTTGCAACACTCAGCGCTACACCCTGGCAGAGCCTGCGCCGCCGCGGACACCAAACTGTATGGCACTTGCCTTTCCTTTGTATACAGAGGGCGAACTGTTTACCCTAACATAATGGATTAAGTGATTAAGCTCTTCACCCAAAAGAAAATTTTAATCTTGAATTTTGCTAATCTATGTACCAATCAATCCCGTAGTTCCCATCACTGCATAAAAAGAAGCTATACATTCGTTTTATAAATTATATTTTCGTTGAAGACTTCATGGGAAATCTTGCAAAAATATGGCTGACATTTCAATAAAGCTGTCACTTGTTAGATCATCTAGAGTTTAGACGAAATCCTACAGGAAAAGGATCAAAGTATGCATTTACGTTGTTGTTGTTTTTTTGTCGTGTGGTGCGAAAAATGAAGGGATAACTTCTTTTCAGATTAGATATTTGCAGCTGCAAATTAGTTATTTGAACAATAGTATAGAATCTTGATTTGGACCTAGACATCTAGTTCTTCTAGAACAGGGTTTCTCAACCTGTGAGTTGCGACCCCTTTGGGGCTCGAATGATTATTTGTCTGGAAGTTGCTTAAAACCTTCGGAAATTTTGATTTTTAGTCTATTTACCATCGTACATTTTTTTTGGGTCGTTTCTTATAAGCATATTTGCACAATAGTTAGTATACAGTTGCCTTTCTTATAACAAAACAAAGGGACATTACTCAGATTTGTTTGTACTTAATAAATTATGAAACGATCGTCAAACATAAATTGAATTCAACCAAAAGTGAGGCTGACCTACTTAAGAAGACGGATACTAGGCAAGGCAAGGATCAAATATAGTAGGCCTCGTTTGGTCTGATCAGTTCGTCCAAATGAAATTTCAACTTTGGCAAACAAAACTGGATGAAAATAAAACATATATTTTGCCAACTTTATCTGCTTTCTATGAAAGAAAAGGGCATTGAATCAGACAGACCAACTACAATAGTAATTTCTATCAAAGAAAATTAGCACAAGCGTGTGCGTGAAATTTCACCAAACTTCCAAATCTACATAAAAATAATAATAAAACATCACCAGAAAATTCCTCAGTGGAAACTGTTAAAGGGACTACGATGAATTTTGTTTCTCTTTAGCGAAACTCGACCCTGGCAGCGCCAGAGAATGACTACTCGTTCATTTCTAACATAATAATAATAATGTTATAAACCTGGTGGTGGCACAGATGGGGGTAGTGGTGTGAGTGTAGTCAGCCGACGCAAATCGCCCCAGGCCAGCGCTAGACGAGCGGTCAACCGTGACGTGTTACGACGATCAGCCGAGTCGAGTGTCAACAGGACGGTTCGGGAAGGATCGCCGTCGTGAACAGAGCTCAGGGGCGTCACGAAAGTTGTAGTCATCTGACCACCTAGAAACGTCGAGCGGCGTTCTGTCCGGTTCGAGAAGGCCAGTAGGGACCCTATATAAAAGCGGAGGTGTCGCAGTCAAAACGGTCGAGAAAAGGGGCTCAATACAGCAAGGCTCACGAGAGAAGGTTCACGGCAGGGGTTCAGAGCCCGGTTCACTACAGTCCGGTTGACTACAGCACAGTTCAGCGGTGTGGTTCTGTACGGAGCATTACGTCGGTTCAGTGCGGAGTACTATCAAGTACAGTTGAGGCGAACGGCGTCTTGATCTTGGTCTGTGATCGAGTCCGACACAACGAGCCTAGTGTGTGAAGTCAGTCCTGAACTGTTGAACCCAGTGCAAGCCCGGAACGAGACGGAGTTGAACCCAGTGCAAGTGTTGATACGGTGGAACGGTGTTATCGGAGAGATATTTGTACAGTGTACGTGTTGCCAATTGTACAGTATTGGCTGTTATTTATTCAACTATTAAAGTGTTACGTTACTTTGGAGCCCTGAGTTGTCAAGTTCTTTAAGTTGGTGGTGTAAGGTGCAGTTTGCAGAGAGCCTGGATAGTGAGATTCGTAACAATAATAATAATAATAATCTTTATTGTCCGTACGGAAATTTGTCTTACAATTTGTGCATTACACCAAACAAAAAACATTATAACTATAAGAAACCAAAGACACCAGACTCACTCATAATTTACATTTGACAAAGTTTATATCAGATTGTTCTTATTTATTGATTTGATTGCCAGGGGAACAAAAGAGTGTTTGTGTCTGTTTGTCTTTGCTATCGGTGTCTTGTATCTCTTTTGTGATGGTAAAATCACAAAATCCTGACACAAAGGGTGATTCTTTATTTCGAGGATCTTGTTAGTTTTTTTTTATAGATGTTTGTCTCAAACAGCTGCCCAAATGGGGTTAGTTTTTTTGCCAATGATTTTACTAGCAGCATTTAGGATTCTATAAAGTTTATTTTTATTTTTAATGCTCAGATTGTCATATCAGGCAGTGATATTGAAACTTAAAATATTGCAGATATGAGCGTGATAAAACATAACCAAAGCCTTTTCGCTAACATTAAACGAGGACAGTTTTCTTAGTAATCGAAATCTTTGCTGTCCTTTTTTTGCTGATATAATCAGTATTTGCAGTAAAATTTAGTTTATTGTCTAGGATAGTACCAATGTATTTAAAGGTTTGCACTATTTCAATAGTCTCTCCAGCTACAGAAACAATATCATTTTTCTGTTTACACTTTCTAGAGGCCAAAGTTGGAGACAGAGTTTATTGACCTCATCAAAAGCGATGCAGCTAAATATTATTGCTTTTCAATGTTAGTTACATACGTGTTTGGAGACATATCCCATTTTGAGATTGTGTTGCGCAATCTTCGTTTATTTATAGCCTAACAGTAGGCTTTATCATTGCGAAGCAGGGTTTCCCAGCCTGTTTGTTATCAAGTCTAAATAGAGAAGTAGACTTGATGCTGAAGATGACATTCATTGTGCTCTTACAAAGACTCCCACAAGAATCCAACGTTGGCGTATTTACAAATCTGTAGCAATGTAGTTGACCTTATTGAATATCATCCTTCATGTTTCGCCATACGTTTCAAATTGTCATGCACATAAATATGGTGAATACACGATAGAAATGTTAATAAATACAAGTCAAAAAGATAAACTTTTTGTTAGCAATTTAAATATAAAAGAAATCTATTTTACACTAATTAAAATTACATAAAGCTTTTGCTGCGTTCAACTTCTACCAATGAAACTACATCACAAATCAGACATAGACATTACGATAACGATTTTATATCAGTAGCACATTTCCGTTTACCTAAGCCGAATGCAAATTTACTGTAGGGGGTCACTGCTGGTGGGAAATCGGAATAGGGGTCGCGTCACTAAAAAGGTTGAAGTTTCTATTTTATAAAGACTAATCTGGAAAAAAAAAAGAATTTTTCATTCCAGGTGCCAAAAATTCTTGACTAGTGTATTGATAGATAGAGAGGGGGGAAGAGAGAGAGAGAGAGAAAGAGTGAGAGAGAGAGAGAGAATGGGTCTGTGGTTTTATTGTATTGGAGATTTTCATACATGGCTGAACAACTATAAATAGCCCAGTTGTCAGTGTATCCGGTGTAGAAGTTGAAGTTGATCAACATTTGGATTGGCCACTTGGTTTGGGAGGTGCCACATTTTGTAGGGAGTACTATTGGTGGGCCCACCTATACGTTTCTTAACGCTGAAATGTACAATACACAGCTAATATAGTTATTTCATCTCTCATAATATTTATTAATATAGATATAATGGAAGAATGGGAGAAGCTGTCAATGGCGGGGAGTCTACAATTTTTCCACTAACTCCAGGAAGAACCTATTCTAGGGCACAATAAACGTCTTCCGAAAGAATGAAGGGTCAGAATGTAATAAAAATTAATTATGTACACACACACACACGCACGCACACACACATATATATTCCTTTGCCCCGGGGGGGGGGAATCCTGGCTACGCCCATGAATGGAAGCATTACAAGGTCTATATTCTGGAGAATTTTATAAAAGATTTTACAAAGAAATATATCGATAATTGAGTAAATCTTTATCAACTAGATTAGATAGTTTAGAACTAAAAGCATATCTGTTTTGTTGAGTCGGGTTCATGTATTTAGTTATTTCACTAGGCTGCTATATGCTTAACATTTAGTTCTCGTATCTATTGTGTATAAATGTTAAATCTGCAATACATTCTTATCATATCATTTACAGGCGCTGGCTATGTATAGCTTTACATCGTAATCGAGCCATAATATTTCCCTATCATTAATTTGCTTTTAAATTCGGTTCGATTAACTTTTCAAAGAGCTTCCTCTAAAATAATTCCATAACATAATGATTCTATTCCGCGGGGAGCTTCTTGTTGGTGCGCGCTTGGTGAGGTAGCCGATGGGGAAATCAAACAATGATTGATTCTGAGCCTGGCCTCAAGGGGTGAGGTATGCACACAGTGTCACTAGTCCATTATCTGAATTACATTCAGCCGAGTAGCACTGGCAGGCTAGAAGTTTAGAGAGGGAAAAATACTGGAGACATTCTTTTTACGGCCATTAACTTATCTACGTAGCACGAGAAAAAAATGGGGGTGAAATATTCTACATTAAACTTCAGATGTTTTAGAGATGTGGACATAGTAAGCAAACCTAGCACTACGCCCAATGTATAAGATATAGAATTTTACTAGATTTAGAGGAAGTCATATGTATGTATGTATATATGTATGTGTGTGTGTGTGTGTGTTCTCGCGTGACAGTTTTTTTTTGTTTGTTTTTTTTAATGTTTGACATGTTTCGGATGTTCTTTCAGAGTTGAAGATAATTTACTTCCTAGTCCAATCGTCCAAACGCTCCGCAGAACGACGGGCTAGCCCTTGTTCACTAAATTAAATTGCCTTGTAGCAATGACCATACCAGTTTGCTTAATGGCTTTCTGCCTGGTCGTGTGGATAGTCACGATAGTCCCGAGTTCGACCCCTGCCATCTAGCTTTTGACAAAAATGACTCATAACATTTCAAGATTTCTAGTGAGCGTACTAAGTATTTACCGCGCTGCAGTTCACACGATAATATGAAAAACTACTTATCAATTGCTATTTTAAATTATGTTCCACTTATATGCATATTACATAATTTTTTTCTCTTTGAAAAAATAGTAACCATTTTTTTTTGTAAATGTAGTAGTTAGTATGATAGAACTTACATAACGTAGCAATACATTTGTAAAAGTAAAATATTTTTTGTCAAAAAATCTAAAATCATTTGCATAGAATGTGTTACAAAATATATAGCCTCCTGTGTTTGTTACTATTAATAGTGAATAGTTGTAAAAGTGGTGTATTTTTATGAAAAATAAACTGCTTGCATAGTTGATTTTAAAAATTAAATTTTACACTTTCAAAAAAGAAAAATGTAGCCGTTGCATCAGAACTTTGAAAGGTCTAAAATATTATGATGTCGGATTTTCAATATCTTTTCTAGTTTACGAGAATTAAACGGGACAGACGGACGGATGGACATTCCACACAAAACTAATAGCGTCTTATCCCCTTTCGGGGGCCGCTAAAAATCAAGTAATAGAAACATAAAAAAAAATAATTTAAGAGCGATTACTTTGCTCATACATATATATGGCATTTATACATATATGTAGGTACATATTTCAACATTCGTGAGACGCTCTATGAACTTAAACTTCTATATGTGAAATTTTAGATTGAAATATATATATATGTGTGTGTGTGTGTTTGTATGTGTGAAGGGCTATAATATAAAAAGGCATATCAGGCATGTGGCGCTTAAATATTCATCATTTTTATAAGCGTGATAGAACCAACAACAACAGCTACATACCGTGTATATTTTGTATATTCTGTATCCATACTAAAAAGATGACGGTTTGAGTATTCAAAGTATATGACTCTATGATCTTCATTATGATGTAGTCGAAAAGTCTAGCACCTAAATTTCTATTGCAGCGGATATCTGACTCCCCGTGCCATTGTCTAGGTGAACACTAGTGAACATGTTGGATACACTACCGTAAATCTACAACATCCTAATGATAACTTTGTTCACGCTTGCTGAATTAATAGTGGGATTTATCTCCCCCGCCACCCGCTGCAGTCGCCACTCTATTATCTTCTGCTGGTGGTCAGAGATGAGATTGAAAGCCATGATGTATATATTGGGGCGGGAGGAGAGGCACATTGGTTCATGCGGGTTCAGACTTTCGATTTCCTGTCTGAGACCAAACCTGCCCTCTTCTACTTTTCACAATTCACTGGTACAAGAAGACACAAATCAAACTGTTGAACTAGCAGTTAGATTATTCAATGAAATAAACACATGAGTGTCTACACACCCAATGATGCAAAGAGGAAACACTAGAAAGTGAAACCATCTCAATGTTGAGTTATTCTTTCGTACACACGCACAGCATTATTAAAACAAGCGGGGACATACAGCTACATATGATAAAATATTTACATAGCCATAAGAGGTATTTCAATATGAAGGAAAACTCAGAAAAGTACTGTGGCAACCTAGTCGGCATTTTAGAAATCCAAATAGATTTAGATCTAGTTGTTTTATGTGATCTGGGTGTTTTTGTTATGTGTAAATTATTTAAGATCTTTTTATTTCCGCGTTTTTCTGGGCCTACATAGGCTACTTCTAGATTGAATTTGTCAACAAAAGTAAAACTCAAACTGTTTAAAATAAATTTTAAGCAATATTTCAAAGTTTTTAAATAAGAAAGTAGTAGGCTACACTAGGTCACCTACAAAGGTTTAGTTGGGCTAGCTGTCTGCGGCTTCAACTAAACGACGACTTGTGACAAAAAGTGGTGCGCTACCATTTTCCAAAGTAAAAAAAAAAAGATGCTTCTGCAACTACGTAAAAATTAACTGGGAAAAAAAGACAATAAATGTACATTATGCCTATATTGTCACACAAACTCAATGGTGGCCCTTGTGGCTCATCTGTTTGGTAAGTAAATCGGGTAAAAAGACATTATGTTTTGATATTTAGTATTAACCAGGCAAATACGGCTTATTTTAAGAAATTAAATGATTAATTTAAGGGACGTTGCTTCATCTTCTAAGTAGAATCTTTCTACCTTAGCAACAAGATCGATCCAAAAGGTTCTTTTTAAAGAAACCATTTTAATGCCTTTTACGGCAGAACTGTCCAATTTCTCCCGACTAACGTACCAATGTACTATTAGTGTCTTTTGCGTATACAAAACAGGCCCACAACAAGACGCCTTGCTAAACACGAGAATGATCTTAGGACAACACGCCCATTCTAAACGTGCATGATCTACAACAGCTTTTCTCAAACTGTGGGGGCGCACCCCATAAAGTGGGGGTAGGGGTGTGCGAATCTCGTATGGGTGTTATGGAGTTGGTGTATGTTTCTTCGGTGACGGTGAGAAAAAGTAAGCGATTGGCTGGTAGCTATGCAGTGTGAATGATGAAATATAAGCTGATTTGTCGTAATGCAGAGAGAGAGAGAGAGAGAGAGAGAGAAGGAAATGGTCTCGAAATTTTAAACAGTAAGGACTTGTTTTTTAGCCAGTTAGATTTTGTTTAAAATACCATTTTATATTATTACTACTAAATTTATTTCATTTCGTCTCGTCAACGACCGATCAACAATAATGGGGATCCTGGGGGAGGGGGTTACGTTCTTACCAACGGGGAGTAGATGAAGACGTTCAAATTATTTTACAAGGGTAAACTTTAAAAAGATGTATTTTCATTGTAGTTATCAATCAACGTTTGAATATGAAGCCAGTAGAATGGCATCACTGTTCAGAACGTTACAATAGTTTCAGTTCAAGACTTCGCGTATCATTTTCTTATAATGACCTTTTCAAATGTCTCTGAGAGCCGTTAGCAACACTATCGATACACAACGTTTTGAAGCAGACATGCAGTGTGTCATTAAGTTGGCGACCTTTGTGGGACAAAAACTAAAAAGTTAGTGGCAAAGCTTTTTACTTAACACGAACATCATATTAGTTTTTTAAAGACATACGTACATTATATGTACCTCGAACATCCCTCGCTTAATAGTATTGGCCAATGCTGCCTCCTTCTTTACTAGACTTAATTTGAATTTTACTAGGATTAATATATTGCGCTCAGATTCCTAGAAAACACTTAATTATCGGAATGTTATACTTAAACATTGACATGGAATCTTCTTACTACAGAAAGAAAAAAAATGCGTTGAAGTCGCCAGAAAAAGAATACTTGAAGCTTAAAACGCAGAAAAACGCTTGGCGGATCTAATGGTTTTCCCCTGACTATATTGCTGGATGCAGAGGGAACTCTCTAGTTAACTCTAGTACTATGTACAGAAAGAAACTTTTCGGTTACACAAGACACTTTAAAATTATCTAAAAAAAAAAACCACAACTCTACTTCTGAAAAAAAAAAGACAACGTTTAGGGGGCACCAACGGTAATAGTTTGAGAAACACTGCTGATGTGCCTCGAATTAAGTCAGATGTCTCTCACACTTTTGATACGGCCAGTCCCAACCTCTCATAATTTAATTTATGTGACATTCAATCTTCTTACTAGAAGAAATAGTAAAAGCTAGATTTATTGAGAATGAGTTCTGAAGCTCAGAGATGCTGAAAAAGTGCTTGGCAATTGGGGCTCCGACCCAGACTCCGACGTAGTAGATTTTTGCGTTCCCCAAACCAAACCAATTGCAGACTAAGAGGGTGGTCATAGTACATTTTCTGGTCTCAAAAAGTTACACAGAATAATGATGTACCGCTTCCGTCTAAAAATCTAACAAAAGAAACATGTTCAGGTAATGTCACACTTATGCCTTACTACCTGCCTAGAGAATTCACCCAGGTGTATGTTGTTGTTGTGTACATACCACCGACGGCTGACACAGCGATTGCGTCGGACGTAATTTTTGATGTGCTTCACAATGTAGAATCAAAACACCCAGACTGTTTGTATAGTAACTGGAGATTTCAACAACCTAAATATTGACAACACACACTGCCAAACTATTGCCAGTACGTCTCCCTCCCCACCAGGCAGGGTAGAACACTCGACAAATGCTAAGTAAACATTAAGCAGGATTACAAATGTAAAAGTTTGTTCCCACTTGGAGAATCTGACCATGCATTACACTATCTTATACCAAATTACAAACCTACTCTTAAAACTACAAAGAGAATTATAAAAACGGTCAAGATGTGGTCTGCAGAGGCTGTAGAAAAACTACAAGGATGCATTGAGAAAACTAACTGGGGAATCTTTATTGACAACTGTCCAGACATAAACGAACTAACAGAAACTGTGAACTCGTATTTATTATTCTGCGAGGAGTTAACAATTCCAACAAAAACAATACAAGTCTATGGAAACAATAAGCCCTGGATGACCAAAAAAAAATCAAACACCTTATTACTGAAAAGAAAACAAAGTATAAGGCTAGCAACGAAGAGTTTATAAATGCTAAACATAAACTGAGAAAAGCAATAATTGAAGGGAAAAAAACATACAAAGAAAAAATTGAGAATTTCTTTGCAAATAACAACTCAAAACAATGCTGGGAAGGATTGAAGAAAATAACAGGCTGCGCCTCAAAACGAGAACAAATTTCAGTGGCTGATGATGAGAAATTCGACAACGAACTAAATTATTTTTATTCTCGTTTTGACAAAGAAGATTGTGTTGATCTACACAAAGAACTTTTCAACACTCTGTTCAAAGGAAAACAAGAGCCCTACGTCAATTTTGTAACTGAGGATGAAGTGACTTTGTTATTTAAAAGAGTAGACGTAACAAAAGCTTCTGGACCAGACAAAATTAGTGGCAAGCTGATCAAGCTATGTGCGCAGCAAATCTCTTCTATCTTCTGTCACATCTTTAACCACTCATTGCAAACGTGCGTAATTCCACACATCTGGAAAACTTCAGAGATCATACCAGTGCAAAAGAAACCAAAAATAGATTGCTTAAATGATTTCCGCCCAGCAGCACTAATACCTATTGTTATGAAATGTTTTGAAAAATATATGCTTAAACAACTTGTAGCAAAAGTCAATAACAGCCTAGACCCTCACCAATTAGCATACAAAGCAGCTAGAGGAACTGAGGATGCCATTCTATTGCTTTTGGACCAGCTTTATAAGCATCTCGATATACCCAAGACATATGCACGAGTCCTCTTCGTAGATTTCTCCTCGGCTTTCAATGCCATACAGCCACATATAATGATAAACAAACTCAGTAACTTAAATGTAAGCCCTTACGTACAAGCATGGGTTCTAAACTTTTTAACCCAACGGCCCCAGTATGTATAAGTCAACAACACCAAATCGTCAACTCGAGTACTATGTACGGGTGCTCCACAAGGTTGTGTACTTTCTCCTGTACTACACACTCTTTACACTAATGACATAAGAAGCATCTATGACTCAGTTAAACTCATTAAATTCGCTGATGATACTGCCATAGTCGGTCTTATTTCAGGAGACGAAACTCAGTATCGAAGCTCGATAGTAGAGTTTACAAACTGGTGCACCGACAACTTTCTAGAACTAAATGTAACAAAAACTAAAGAACTTATAATAGATTTTAGAAAGAAAAAACAAACTATACGTGAACTGCAAATAAACACTACATCTGTAGAACAAGTAAACGCATATAAATATCTAGGCGTTATCATCAACAACAAGCTTTCATGGGAAGACCACCTTGGTACTCTGTCAAAGAAAATAGCCCAGCGACTCTTTTTTCTATACAAACTCAATAGCTTTAAACTAAACAAGAAGATCCTTGAGACTTTTTACGGCGCGACTATACAAAATCTGCTAACATACGGAATAACTTGTTGGCAAGGCAACGCCTCATCTAAACTGTTGCGACGTCTAGAAAACATCATTAAAAAAGCATCAAAAATTACACTCACAACATTACCACATTTAAAGGAACTTTTTGAACAAAAGTGCCTAAGAAAAATCGAAAAAATCATGGAAGACATCGGCCACCCGCTCCATCAGAACTACGCCAGGTCGTCGCGAAGTGGGCGACTGCTGTCAATCAAAACAAGAACGGAGCGGTACAAAAACTCGTTCGTACCTCACTCGGTCAGACTCTATCACCACCACTCATTGATCAGGGAACATGAAATGCACCAAGATACCTTTTTGTTGTCGCTGAATGAACTCTTTATGTTGTCTGTTGTATTTATGTGTATTTTTCTGTTGTGTTGTCTTTATATGAGAAAAGAGTCCTTGTAATCACAACAAATTTCCGTAAGGATCAATAAAGCAGTCTTAGTTTTAGTCTTAGCCTAAATCTGTTTCTTATTTTAATAAACTTGCATTGTAAAATATACAATAACAATTTTATAAATGTCCCAAATAATGGGATTTTGTAATAGAATTGACACTCATTTTACATCAACGAAAGTAGGTAATCAGCTCAAATGTATTGGTTCAACAAAAGAACAAACTAACGATATTGTTTATTGGGAAATGGTTGGAGAAAGTTGTTGGGAGGGGAAACCCTGAGCTAAACGCACCCGGTGACACAGTCCCTAGTAACGACATTGCACCACTCATAGGACTATTTTCTCTTTCGGAATACTTTTTAACCTTAACTCCACTGTTAGCACATCGCCTACTATACTTGCACCATTGACAAGTCATAGGGCACGACTAATCAATAAATGAACCCATTTTTAAAGCTCTCCCTGTAGGCCCTATTGTGTTGGTGAAATATTCTCTGATAAAGTTTTCTATTATCATACCGGTTGATGTAGGCAATAAAAAACCTGAAGATAACATATTTTTTTTGCTACAATTTCTCGTGCATTTGAGCATAAAATAGTATTGTTTTGCTCCTTTTACCCTACGATTGACTTCATCTGTAACTGTCTTTGAGATCGTGTCGAGTTCATTATTTTGAACACACGTGATTTGTACTACTAGATGAACGTCTTGTAAGTAGTGGCTAACACTTTCGATGCTCGAGGCCTCTAGAACCGCGAGGTCATGGGCTCTGGCCAACTTCACCTACGCCTTCCACCGCCTCTGGGTTGATTAACAGGCTACTAACGTAGAAATCAAATATTACAAGAATAAGATAATGAAGCTAAGATCGCGGCAATTAATAACTATCTACCATATAGGCCTATTTGTAAGTTACCACTCACTGAAATACCACTCTTTGATCACGAGATCTCTTCAGAGAGCGTTTAGGCCTAGATTCTATGTGTTGGGGGCGCATTATGAAACGGGTCATTCCAAATCAAGTTTATGTAGGAGAAATTACGATGCGCAGGTAAAAAAAAATGTGGTATCCAGAGATCAAACGAGAGACAGGGAGAGAGCGAGGGTCGTCAAAGTTCATTGTAACAGATACACTAATTCACGGGCTAAAAATGTGTTAGGTTGATCGTCAAAATGTGACCCCTTTATTAAAATAAAAAAAAGAGGGGGGATGTTCCGGCCATAATAAACAATATAAAGCCTATAGGAACAAATCATTCCATAATAAACTATAAAAAGCCTAGCAACAAATCAACAGGCATTGACGGTGCGTACTGCTAGTAAAAATATAATCTCCAAACACAAAAGTGTACTTAAAATATACATTTAGTTATTAAAAGGATCTAGGCAGTGGCGTACAGAGGGGAGGATGGTGAGATAGTCGCAATCAGCGCAGGAGCGCTCAGCATGGGCGCCCGCAGGGGGGTGCAAGGTGGTGCACCTGTACCCCCCTGGATTCTGAGTAGCAAAATTCTATACATTTTTTTTCATCTTTAAATCCATTAACTTCTAAGTAGCAACTGTAGTGCTACCACTGATGTACAGTTGTAAGGATAAGTTATTATTGTCCTAGACTAGCCTGGGCTTATCTTATCTTATCTTATATAATACAGACGTTACTTCAAAAAAGAAGATGATTACGTCCTACGCGTCATGCATTTAGTCATGCATATTAACCAATGACTTAAATTCTGCCAAGTCACTGGTTTTCCTGGCTAGCTCAGGCAACCCATTCCATGCTCTTATAGCACTAGGGAAGAAGGAGTATTTGTACAAATTTGTCCTAGCATATGGGACGAGGAATGTGCCTTTATCTTTGTGTCTTTCAGAGTATTTTATTAAATTTTGTTTTTGTATTTGAAGATTATGGTTCAGTGTTTTATGTATGATTGCTACTTTACTTTTTAGCCTTCTGTCCTGAAGGCTTTCTAAATTTAGTGATTTTACTAAAGGTGTTACTCTAGTCAAATGTGAATATTCGTTTGTTATGAATCTCACTGCTCTATTTTGTGTCTGTTCCAGTTTCTTAATGTTTTATTGAGTTGAGGGGTCCCAAACGGAGGATGCATATTCTATTATTGGCCTAACCAAGGTTAAATAACATTTTAGTTTTATGTTCCTATTTGATTTATAGAAATTTCTTTTAATAAATCCTAATGCTTTGTTTGATTTTTTTGTAGTTTCATCGATATGTGGATTCCATGATAGTTTTTCATTTATTATAACACCTAGGTATTTTGCGTTTTTAGTCTGTGTTACTGGTTTGCCATGAATAAGATAAGTGGAATTAATTTGTTTTAGTTTTTTTGTTACTCTTAACAACTGACATTTTTCTGGGTGGAAAGACATGCTCCAATTTGATTCCCACTTCAGTAATTCATCTAATTCTCTTTGTAAAATATCTGTGTCTTGTGTTGTTTTTATTGTTCTATATATTATGCAATCGTCTGCAAATAATCTGACTTTTGTTCCTGAAGTAATGCAATTTGGTAAATCATTTATGTAAATTGAAAATAGTAGTGGACCCAAGACTGTTCCTTGAGGTACACCTGAGTTTACTGTTATCGGTGTTGATTTAGAGCCATTTATTATTACAGTTTGTTCTCTCCCTATCAGAAAATCTTTAATCCACTGATGCAGTGGACCATTAATGCCGAAATATTTTAATTTTTTAAGCAAACTATTGTGGTAAACTTTGTCAAAAGCCTTAGAAAAATCTAGTAAGATAGCATCTATTTGTTCACTATTATCTAAGCCTTTTGAAAAATCATTAATTAGTCCTATTAGTTGTGTTTCACATGATCTATATTTCCTAAAGCCATGTTGGTATGGTGTGAGGACATTATGTTTGTCTAAGTGGTTTATGATGTTGCTACATATTATGTGTTCTAGGATTTTACATGTGATGCTGGTAAGTGATACTGGTCTATAGTTTCCTGGGTCAGATTTTTCTCCTTTTTTAAATAGGGGGGTGACATTAGCTTTTTTCCAGTTTTGGTACTCTGCCCTGGTTAAGTGAAGCCTGAAAGAGTATTTTGAACACTGGGGCTAGCTCATTGCTTAGTTCTTTGAGTAATCTAGCTGGAATACCATCAGGTCCAGATGCTTTATTTGGTTTGGTGTTGGCTAATAGTTTTTGAATTCCATTTTCTTGTACTACTATATCTTCTATGTTGTCTACTTGGTTCAAATTCAGTAAAATTTCTTTGTCTCCTGGGGCTGAGAATGCTGATGCAAAGTATTTGTTTAGGATGTTTGCTTTAGTTTCATTATCATTATGTATTATGTTATGTTCATCTTTTAATGGCGCTATGCCTGTTGTTTCCATTTTCTTAGACTTAATGTATGACCATAGGTTTTTGTTGTTATCTTTAGATATTACATTGTTTATGTATTCACTCTGCAGCTGTCTGCTTACTTTTTGGGTAAAGTGTTTAATTTTTATATACTTTTGTAAACTCTTTCTGCATTAGTTTCTTTAAATTTTCTATATAGGTTTTCCTTCTGTTTACAAAGCATCTTTAGTCTATTATTAAACCAGCATTTATTTATTTTGTTTAATGTGTATTTAGTTGGTATATGATTTTCTATAATGCTTTTAAGATGGTTTTTAATGAAATTCCAGAGGTCAATGGTTGGTTAATGTCTTTTTCTAATAAGAATGTTTGTTGAAAGTTTAATGCAGCTTGGTGTAGTTGTGTTAGGTTACATTTATTCCAGAGTAAGATTTTTCTTTTGGGTTTTGTATTGGCTACTGCTTTTATCTGACTGTGTATTTTTATGATCTCATGGTCTGATAGACCAGGGATAATATCATAATCAACTACTAATCCAGGTCTGTTGGTTAAGAAGAGATCTAATGTGTTGTTTAATCTAGTTGGCTTTTTAATGATTTGATCTAAACTTTGGTTGTGTAAAGTTTCTATGAAAAGCTCATTTATGTCCTTAAGGTTTTGGTGTTTATCTATGGTTAGTGTTTTCCAATTTATATCAGGTAGGTTGAAATCACCCATAATCCAAAAAACTGCATTTTTATTTGTCTCTTTAAGTGTAGTAATCTGATTACATAGTTCCTGCATGTATTCTAAACAAGAATTTGGTGGTCTGTAAATGCTGCCTATTATTAGGAATGTTGAGGTGGTATTAATTTTACAAAATGTTGATTCTATATTTTTTGAGTTAGATAAGGTAATTTCTTCTGCTATAAGAGTGTTTTTTATTGCTAAAAGAACTCCTCCATGATTATCAGCCCTATCTTTTCTAAAAATTTCATAATTACTATTGAAAATTTCTGCATTATAAATTTCATGATGTAGCCAAGTTTCTGTTCCTGCAATTATGTCTGGTTTCTCACATTCTAATAAAATTTCTAAGTCTGCTGTTTTGTTCCTAATGCTTTGAAAATTTATTACTAAGGTTTTAAGGTATTTTGGTGTTACTTCTTTAGTAGGTTTGTTTAGTGAGGCTGTTGTATTAATTGTAGTAGATTTAGGTTTAACAGGAGTGGATCTGGCTAGTGGTTGGTGAGTTTGGTTTGGGATGGTGTTTAGGATGTTGTATGGGTTAGAAGTGTCTGCATCAAAGGAATCAAACAGTCCTGATGTAAACTGAGGTAACCCACACGGTACACAGTGCCATAATGCATCTTTGTTGCCTAAGGCATAATACACAGGTGTATTCATATGGAGACATGATGCATGGTACCATTCATCGCAGGTGTCACATTGAATGGCTTTCTGTTTCATGGTGCATACTTTTTTGCAGATGTTGCATCTATCTTTAGATCTAGGCCCTGGATTTGACTCTACATCTCCTGCTATTAATATTAACAGTGATAGGTATTTATTTCTGCTGTGTCTGTATGAGAAATTCCATTTGTGATAGGTAATCTTCTTTAGTGTTATGGATGTGTATGTTAGGTTATTTTTGAAGTTGCATTGATCTAAAGTGTGATGATTGATTATGACTGTTGTTTCCTTTTTAAGTTTAGTGTTGACTAAGGTAGATCTAGTTCTGTGTTCAGCTAGTGTGTATTTAGTAATTATTAGGATAAATAGCCAGAGCAATTTCGTGATGACTGTTGTTGATTTTAGTTTTTAAAGGGGTCTAGTCTAAATCTAGTTTAAGGTTTACAATACCTAAGTTATGTCTAAATCTAAAGTGAAAGCTAATTTACAATGACAATTGAATCAAATGAAATGGTTTATTAAATTCAAAATATGGACCTAGACGACCTAGACTAGATCTAATTCTAGATCAATATATTTACGTGTATAACTAACAATATAGAATATTACTATTAGTTATTATTAGTAGTATTAGTAGATGATTAGTAGATCTAAAGCCTTAATTAAAGCCTTATCATGTACCATGTACTTGCAGCACCTCCTCCCTGAAATGTAAGTAGCCAATTTTTTAACATTTTTTGTACCTTTAAATCAACTTCTTTAAAATATTAACTTAACCAGTAGTGCTTCGACTGAAGTACAGTTGCAAGGCTAAGCTATTATTGTAATAAACTAAAATAAGCTAATCAGGGGTTTATGGCCATTATTGACCATCCATGTACACTTTATTAATGGTGTAAAATATTCTATGGTACAATAGTCGTGACTTGATGTTTTTATTTGCACATCATCATACTCATTAACTAACGCCTAGAATATGGTTAATGTTTTTTTCTTTTTTTACATGGGGATAAATCCTTACCAGATGCCTTTTGATGTGCTAAATGCGAACGTTTCTTTGAACAAGAGTAAAGAATGCTAATGGTAAATTAATGTTAAACACATCCACCATTTTACGAACATCTTAACATGCCCTCTTTTTGAGTCCAAAGCAGCATTTTAAGAAATAAAAACAAAATACAAGCATCAGCATCATCATTTAACTGCCTTTGCTGAGTCTGTTGGTTCCGCAGTCACTGCTGCAACTGTGATGAAACTGCAGATATCTCAGGCACTGAGCAGATCATAGAGTTCTAACAGCAGGAGTGTTTAATTGGTGTTTAGGAAGAATCGGCAGAGAAGATCATACATAGGCTACAGTTCTAACAGCATGAGTGTTTAATTGGTGTTTAGGAAGAATCGGCAGAGAAGATCATACATAGAGTTCTAACTGCAGGAGTGTTTGATTGGTGTTTAGGAAGAATCGGCAGAGGAGATCTTAGAGTTCTAACAGCAGGAGTGTTTGATTTGCGTTTCGGAATGCCATCGCTCCGCGAAGACTATTTTTCACTCCATTGATCGCGTTCTTGAAGGACTTATCCAGGCACTCCAACACTGGAAGATCTAATACAGATGAGGCCCGGGGTGACATTGTCTACTGTGGTCTGTGTGGTGTAAATATCGAGGTAGTGTTCCATCCATCGTTTTAGCTACTTGGTTCTATCTGTATTTTGCCCCCTGTTCTGGAAATAAAAGCTTCCCCAGTTGAGTTCCCTAGGCGTATGAATTCACTAGCGGATCCAGAACTTTGGAGGGGGGGGCGATTTTTTTTCCAAACCCTAACCCTAACGCCGTAAACCCTAACCCTAAGCCCGACGCCAAAATCGTTTTTTCGCATTCTTCACTGCAGAAACGCATACTCCTGACATCTAAAGCTCATTATTCATCCTATTAAGATATTACCTTTTGAATAATGTTTTACTTGAAAAATATTCTAATATGATTTTACGGGCTCTTACTACATCGCAAATACAACCGATTTGTTTTTGAAAAGATAAGATACTTCACAGATTTAGATTAAGACTTTGAGGAACGCCGCCGTAAAAAAAACAATTATTCGAAAAATAATATTTAAAAAAAAAAAAAAGCTCATTTGTAAGTGATACATTTTGTTCAATAGGCTTGTTTGTAACTTTGTTTTGTTACAGAACTATAATTCAAGGCTCTAAAAAAAAAACATTTCGGAAGTGGGAGGAGAAATTAAGTGAATCTATTAGATTTTACTATAATTTTTTTGCATTTTTAGGATTGAAGTATAAATTGTAAGTTAATGATTGTCCCAAATTTTTTTATACAATAGAGAAATATCAGTATGAGTAAAGGTTGAAAAAGATGACAAGAAAAATAATATTTTGGTTCAGAACTCAAACCAATTGTTGCTCTTATAATGAAAAATTTCGTATGAATTCTAAATTTTCCAAAAACAAAGTCTTTTGCTAAAAAGGACATTTCACTTCAATATAGGATTTAAAATTATATATACAATGAAAATAGAACATTTTTTTTTGTTCCTTGAAAACGTATTGACCGATTTTGCACCCCCTCTCCTTTCGGGACGTAGGCCTACGTCGCACCTCTCTTCCCTCCCATCCACCTCCCTTTGGAATCGCTCCCCACAGTTTTAGAGATGATGTACTAGGCTAATAGGCCTAAGCAATGCATGAGCACAATAGTTAAAGCATGTAGTTAATGGTATTAATGACTGTGATAGTCATTATTATTATTAATATGACTGTGATATCTTAAGTAGGCTTCGCAGGCTCAAGTAAATTCTAAATCATTTGAGATGCTTATAGCCTGCCCACAGAGGCGGCCTCAGCAGAGCGCGGGGCCCTTGGCGATTGTCATAAAGCTGGGCCCTGAGTCTATATATATATATATATATATATATATATATATATATATATATATATATGTGTGGTGGGTTCAGCACAGACTATGACAACCCAAATGACGAAGCAAGTCAGGAGGCTTATTATAAGTTTAATGTACACAAAAAACCTGCAGCCTTGGTCAAAACAATGAACTTAGGACAAACACAGCAGGATCAGACAAGGTGGTATTGGAGTAGGTGCGTAGCAGCAAGTTTCAATCGAGGATGCCAGCAGGAAAAGGAATTTGAATCTCAGCTACCGGGGCAGAGGTCAACTTGACCCTTTGCTGACCGGTGCTTGGTCAAGTTGAGCCGACCCGTATATTATGTCCTCCCCACTACAGAGCCCCTAGCTTGAAACGACCCGTCTCGGGGCGTTCTGTCCTAGAATGACTCTTGAAAATCAAACAACTGGTTCGAGTTGGTGTGCACAGCCTTTGGGAGGTGATACATATTGTTATGTTGCCCTGCGGTCAGTCGTTGGGTCCTGCGCTGTCCCTCTGGTACTTCATTAGACTCCCGGCCTAGTTCTGGGCACTCCTCACTACCTCGGCACCAGTCAGGTGGAGCTTGGTAGCGCTTGATCTCCGTTCTGGTAACACGCCTTTGAGTTCCTTCTTCATCTTTTGGGCTCACTAGGTATGGATCACCATCCTTCCGAGGTAAAGCAATTACCTTGAAATGTCTAGGATCCCAGTTGTTCTGTATCTTGTTGCGACCCAGCCACCGCTTTCTAATCAGTACAGTATCACCTAGAGATATGATCTCTCCTGTCTGTTTGGAGTCTTGTGTTTCTTTCCCTTTCAATGTCTCTTGTTCTAGTTTCGTATAGGCTCTTCTGTGAGTTTCCTTGAGCCTATCAATGTGAGTGTGGAGCCACTTTATGTCAGGCTCTGTGCCCATGTCATCTGCCTCTGCCCTAAGAAGAAAATCAAGTGGAAGCTTTGGTGGTCTCCCGAACATTAGCTCATATGGAGCGAATCCAGTGGTCGTGTGTGGGGTACAGTTGTACATGAAAACTAACTCTGGGATGTGGTCGGGCCACCTTTTTTTCTTGCTGGGCGGCAACGTTCTAAGCAGTTCATGCAGGGTCCTGTTGAACCTCTCACACTGTCCATTGGCTTGGGGGTGGTAAGGTGTTGTGCGTGACTTGTTAATGCCATAGGAGGAACACAGTTCGGCAATTAATTGTGACTCAAAGTTCCTGCCTTGGTCCGAGTGGATCCTCAGTGGAACCCCATAATGTAGGAACCAATCCTTGATGAGGACCTTAGCGACAGTACTAGCCCGTTGGTCTTTCGTTGGGATGGCAATAGTGTACTTGGTAAACACATCTGTAAGGATGAGGACATCCTCCCGCCCATCCGTGGAAGGTTCCAGCCTGGTAAAGTCAATGGCTAAGATTTCAAGAGGCTTTGAAGCTAGTATTCTACCGGCAGGCCCTTTTGGTATCCGTGTGGGTAGTTTAGCCTCCTGGCATCGTTTGCACCCCTGTATGTAGCTCGTCACGTCATGGTACATTTTCGGCCAGTAGCATCTTTGTCTCAAAAGCTCAATAGTCCGCTCCCTTCCTTGATGCCCCAGTGAATGTGCTGATGCTATCACTTGTTCACGAAGTTGGGCTGGGAGTAGAAACTGGTTATAGGTCTGTCCCTCTTGCTGGTACTGTCTATACAAGATGCCATCTGATTCCTTCAGTTTCTTCCACTGATTGAATAGCGTTTGCGTATTGGGTGATAATTTCCTCCGTTCCCCTGGCTTGGGTTTGAGGCCAGAATGCCAAAAACTGGATAGTGCTGCAATATCTGGGTCTTTCATCTGTAATTCCGCAAATTCTTTCTTGCTATAGGATGGGAACATGTCTGCAATATCAGTTGCTCCTACTAAAACTGTGGCCTTTTCATTAGTGTCCTGGTGCCCACAAGTCACTATTTCCCTAATCTCCTTTGGCACGGTCAGGGATGTTCTGTTGCAGCTTATTGCATTCTCCTCGTTGTCTTTGCTGTCCTCTCCGTGTTCAAAAGGATTCCGTGACAGAATATCTGCATTTACATTAGAACGTCCAGACCGGTAGAATATTTCGTAGTCAAATATTGCCAAATCAGCTGCCCATCGCTGTTCGACTGCTCCCAGCTTACAGGTTTTGAGGCGAGACAATGGATTATTGTCAGTATAAACTTGTACTTTTGTTCCAAGTAGGTATCCTCTAAACTTCTCAGTCATTGCCCACTTAAGGGCTAGGAGTTCTAATTTGAATGCGCTATAATTGTTCATGTTCCTTTCAGTGGGTCTTAATGTGCGACTGGCATAGGCTATCACTTTCTTGTGGCCATCTTGCTCTTGTGATAGCACTGCTCCCAATCCCTGGTGGCTTGCATCTGTCTCTAGTATGAAGGGTCGTGTGAAGTCGGCAAACCCTAATACTGGGGTAGTAGTTAAGGCTGCCTTGAGCGTTTTAAAAGAATCCATGCACTCACTGGTCCACATTGCTCCAATCGAGCGGTTCTTTCTCTTTGGCTTTTGAGTGTTGTTAATGTGGCCAACCAGTTTATGTAGTGGTGATGCTAGCTTTGAAAAATCTTTCACAAACCGACGGTAATAACTAGCAAAACCTAGGAAAGACTGGAGTTCTTTAAGGGTTGATGGGACTGGCCAGTTTACAACTGCTGCTATCTTGCCACGATCAGTTGAGACACCGCCAGCAGAAACTGTGTGTCCTAAATAGTTAACTTCACTTCTCATAAATTGACATTTCTCTGGGTTCAGCTTCAAACCTATTGTCCGTAGCCGCTCCAACACCTTCCCTAGGCGAGCAATGTGGTCTTCAAAAGTAGAACTGTAAACAAGGATGTCATCTAAGTACACCAGCATACTCTGCATGATCAAGTCGCTCATTTGAGATTGCATGAGGCGGCTAAAGGTGGCAGGGGCATTGCACAGGCCAAAGGGCATTCGGTTATATTCAAATAGTCCAAACGGCGTTGTGAAAGCGGTCTTATGCTTATCCCTCTCATCAACTTCAATTTGATGGTAACCAGAGGCCAGGTCCATAGAGGAGAAAAATTTAGCACCATGCAATGTGTCTAATGCTTCATCAATTCGAGGTAGCGGGTAGGCGTCCTTCTTGGTCTTGTTGTTTAGAAGACGATAGTCCACACAGAGTCGAAGACTACCATCCTTCTTTCTCACCAGAACTATAGGGGAGGCAAATGAGCTTGTGCTCTCTCTGATTACTTGTTTGTGGAGCAACTGGTTAATGTGTTCCTGCACTTCTTGAAACTGTGTGGGTGGAATCCTTCTATACGGTTGGTGTACTGGCGTCTGGTCTTCTAGCTCTATTCTGTGCTTTACTGCCGTTGTCAGCCCTAGGTCATCTTCATTTGTAGCAAAACAGTCAGCATACTTGATGAATAGGTCTCTTAGTGCATCCTTCTGTGATTCAGTGCAATCGATTGATTCCAAGTCAACTGGGCACACGTAAGTACTGAGACTCGTCTGTTCTGAAATGGCTGTAATGCAGATCTCTGATGCTGATACCTTGAGGAAGTTGGCAGCCTTAGGCGTTGGCCAGTCAAAACTTGTAAATGTGCCAAGAACCATGGATTCAGAGAGAACAAGATTTTCCCTTGAGAGGTTGATAATTTCAGCTTGACAGATGCCATTTGTAGACTTAACAATCGCTCGAGGAACAACCAGTGCCCTTGGGACAGACTGGGATGGTTCTAAGAGTAGGTCACCACTGTAGTCCTTCGGGCATCCCCTCAATTGGATTACTTTCTTAGATTCTGCTGGCAGCAACAATTTACCTTTGAGAGCAAGTCGAGCTCTACCCCATACTTGCTTTTGGGGTTTGCTTGAAGTTTTAACAGCTATTTTGGAGACAAGCACTCCCAGGCCCTCTGCACCTAGCACGTTCATTCCTAATGTCCCAGGGACTTCGTCTTTGTGACGCTTCCATCCGGGGGAGTTTTGATCTTTGGTAACCAAGAAACCTCGGTTTCTTATAACTTTATCCATGAGCTGTACATCCGCTTCAAAGTAACCAACGTATGGTATAGCCAGCCCATTAGCTGCGGTCAATTGGAACCAATTGTCCACGCACTGTAGCACATGGCCTTGAGATCGAAAGTGTTCATTAAAAATGACTCTGTGAGCAGAGATACCTGTGACCCGGTGTCTAGCAAGCACGTGACTCTTACATTTCCGATGACTGTGACTGTAATAGGACAGGTGCCAATGGCATTCTTCTTGATATGACTAATTGAGTCATGAACAGCCCCTCCCAGCACTTGACTCCTCATGCCAGGGGGCTGGAGTTTGGGTGATTTCCACAGCGGCGAGCAATGTGACCTGGCTCCCAACACTTGGTACAGACCGGAACCCCGTCGGAGGTATATGGAAAAAATCCCCTGTCTGTCTGTGTCCAGACAAGTCCTGCAGGAGCTGTTTGGCGATTCATTGCTGGTGTTGTGGTACGGCTGTTTACAGATGCCATTGGACAGTTGACCACTGTCCCTGGTTTGTCGTCCTTCCTTGGTTGCGAGGTTGGCCAGTCCGTGTGTAGTTTTGCTGGGAGCTCCTCAATGCTTCCAATTGCTCTCCAAACTTGGTCAGCTGGGAACTTACCAGTTCGCACCACTGGTTTTGTGGTTGGGAGTTTCCTTGATCCTGGCTTTCCCATTTGAAGGCTTGGTTTCTAATTGCAATGAATGTTATTGCTGGTTCCTCCTCCACCAGTATCAGCAGTTCCTTACGTAGTGCAGAGTCGTTCAGCCCATGAACGAATTGGTCCCTCAGCCTTGCCTCGCTGAAGCACTCAACTCTCTCCCGCCTTTGTTGGCTTACCGCCACCGAGTGTTCGCTGAAGAGCCTGTGCGAGAAGTCTCGAAGGGACTCTCCTCTGCGTTGACGTGATCCCAGGAAGACCACCTCTGCTTCTCGCACTGGCATAGTCTGGGCGAACGCCTCAAGGAGGGTTTCCAACAAGGCTTCCGGGTCGCTCTTTGTCCTTGGGGTTTGCAGGTCGAGTTCTTTTCTGGCGGGGCCGCTGATATTGTTCATTATCACGGCCGCCTTCTCTTTGGTAGAGTAAGGCCTAAGCTCCCAGGCTTCCCTTACTTCCCTTGCAAACTCTTCAGCCGTTGGTCCATCAGCGGTGCCCCTACCACTGAACTGCCGTATCCGCTTTGTCGGTTCCGACAATATGAGAGGCCGTTGGCAGGCCATTTTCAGTGCCTCTGACTGTGCCCGGAGGGTGGCGACTTCTGTTTGGTTCACTCCTGCTTCCTCTGGCTCCCCCTCGCCACTCAACGAATCGACCTCACCCCAATCCACTGCATTGTGTTTCATCCTGTTCTTCTCCATTGACTGCAGGTTTTTTTACTTAATACAATTATACTCTAACTTAATACAATTATATATTTAAAAAATAACTAACTTAACTACCCTGAAAGTAGAAAAAAAAACACTGGAATATCTCAAATGGTACAATATAAAATAAAATAGTACTTGTCAGCTTCTGACTTGATTGGAAGGTTCCGAAGGCTCCACTTATCGTCTGACAGGGAGGTCTGGTAGACTTTTTTTTCGGATCCCACTTCTGACACCAAAAGATTCTGTGGTGGGTTCAGCACAGACTATGACAACCCAAATGACGAAGCAAGTCAGGAGGCTTATTATAAGTTTAATGTACACAAAAAACCTGCAGCCTTGGTCAAAACAATGAACTTAGGACAAACACAGCAGGATCAGACAAGGTGGTATTGGAGTAGGTGTGTAGCAGCAAGTTTCAATGGAGGATGCCAGCAGGAAAAGGAATTCGAATCTCAGCTACCGGGGCAGAGGTCAACTTGACCCTTTGCTGACCGGTGCTTGGTCAAGTTGAGCCGACCCGTATATTATGTCCTCCCCACTACATATATATATATATCATGGGCGTAGCCAGGGGGGTTTGGTGTTCAACCCCCCCCCCCCCCCCGCGTTTGAATTCAATAATTGATTTTTTGCTTTGATTTTGTTTATTTTGGGTGACATTTTAATACTATACCATCACTTTCCCCAGCGCAGCAAAGGGGTTTTGAGTTTAAAACCCCCTGTCACAACATTCGGATGGTATGATGTCACGATGTGTTGTGATGCCGGGGATTTTACTTGAATTCAATAGTTAACAAAAAATGAAGATCTAGAATCACAATTGACAATTCTTTGATAAAACAAAACTCTGGAACTTTATTTAAATACAACGTAAGTACAGTTTATGTACAAATTACAAATCAATGAGCATGGAACATATTACAAAGGCTTTAGATCAGAGCTCTTAGAAACGTGACTAGCTACAAGGACTTAATATTATCGACTGACTTTTCTTTCTTACTACCGCCAATTCTCTGGCGCTAACTCTTTTCAAAAATGTCTTTGTTTAAATTCAAATCAACCAATAGATTTCAAACATACTAATTACGTCCCTTGGGTAAATCCTGACTTGAATGTCAAGTGTCTAAATTTGAGGATTAAATCCCGAGACTCATGTCGATGGCTTATATTTCTTTCAAAAGTGAAATGTACAAACAATTCTATAATGTAATCTGTGACATATTGCCCCCCTCTCCATTTAGCATTTGTATGGTAATAGAAATGCTCATATGTATTAAAAATATTTAAATATACACAAAATACCATACATGAAATTATAGAAAAATGGTTGAGGTAACATATGACAAAATAAAGTCAACTTGGAGATAAAAAATATGTAAATGCAGTGAATAAAATTATTGATGACTTTGAACACCTGTTTCACTATACAAGTGGTTATGAAAATGAGACAATGCTTGTTATGAACAATATCAAAAGTTATACAAAGCATAATACTTGGATAAATTAAATCTTGAATTGAATAGGTTACCTCTCTTCATGGTGCTTCATGATAATATTAGAATATGACATTATAACTCATTTGGTTAGTACTAATGTGAAAATGTGTACATGGAAAAAATATATTGCATATGAAAAATTGACATAGAAAAAAATAATAGTGATAGTACATGACAATCTTCTGAGAAAATAATACTTAATGTGATATAAATCTCAACATGAAAAATTCCAATTGTCTGTCATGTATCTGTACTATCATAATAGGATATATGCAATAATAATATACCTGAAATAAAATGCTCATGATTTAAAAATTAAAATGTTTGATGCATGTCATATGCAAAGATGCTGAAACATAATTAAAAAGTATCTTGAATGAGTGACCTTCCTCAGTGGGTTGCTTGGTGCTAAAATAAATGTAACATCTGATATAGAATACTTGTTGAAAAAAATATGTGGAAGAAAATATATATACAATTATGTTAAGAATTAAATACATCTGGAAAGTGTGTCAGCGAAGACATTCTCACGTCCAGGAATTGTCTTGACCTCAAATTGGTAGTCTGTAAGTTGTAGACTCCAACGAGTTAAACGACTGTTCGCTAACTTCTTTGAGTTTAGAAATGCTAGTGGTGCATGATCAGTTAGGAGTGTGAAATGGGCACCTAGTAGATATCTGGAGAACTTGGCAATGGCCCATACAATGGCTAGACATTCCCGTTCGATGGTTGAGTATCTGGTTTCAGCTGGTGACAACTTCCTGCTGATGAAAAATACTGGGTGCAAAGTCTCTTGGCTTTTCTGTGAAGTGTCTTGGTAATTCTGCATTAGGCATGCTCCTATGGCTGAAGATGAAGCATCTGTGGCGAGGTAAAATTGTTTCTCTGGATTCGGAAGTTTGAGAATAGTGTCTCTTGAAAATTCAGCTTTAATGTTCTCAACCGTGGTATGTAGCTCTGTCGACCATGGAATCTTCGTTGGTTGTCCTTTCTTAGTGAGTTCAGTCAATGGAGCTATGAGTGCTGTGTAACCTGGTATGAAATGTCTGTAGAAGTTACACAGACCCAAAATACTTCTCACTTGCTTTTTACTGGTGGGGACTTTGATGTCTAGTATGCGTTGAATAATGTTCTCTTGAGGTCTCAGCGAATTGTAGCTGACTTTATAACCCAGGAAGGATATTTCTGACATGGCTAGTTCTACCTTACTAGGCTTTATGGTAAAACCATATTGTTTCAGTATGCTGAAAACTTCTTGTAGTCCTTTGATATGTTCGTTCCATGTCTTATGGAATATGCAAATGTCATCTATATATGACACTGTGTCAGAGCGATTGCCTAGTATGCTGTGAATTGCTCTATTAAAGGTGCTGCTGGCGTTGACTAGACCAAATGGCATGAAGTTGAAATGGAATAGTCCATAAGCTGTGGTGAATGCCGTAAACTGTTTGCATTCTTGTCTGACTGGTATTTGGTAATAACCTCTGGATAGGTCTATTTTGGTGAAGAACTTTGCCTCTGAAAATTTGGTCATAAGATCTTCAGGATTTGGCATAGGATATGAGTCGAGTTGGGTTATTTTGTTCAACTGTCTGAAATCGACACACATTCTTGGAGTTGTCGTTTGCTTTCGTTTGACAAGAACTATTGGTGCAGCATATGGAGAGTTGGAATGTTCAATGATTCCTTGCTCTAATAGTTGGTTAATTTCTTGTTTAAGAAAGTCTCTGTAGTGTACTGGTAATGGGTAAGGTCTTGTTTTTGTAGGCTTGGAATCAGTAAGTATTATATTGTGTTCCGCAATTGACGTTTTGCCTGGAACATCTGTAAATATGTCTGAATTTTCTTTGAGAATGGTAGTCAGTTCTTTCTGTTTTTGCGGTGTCATTGAATTGAGTTTGATGTCTTGCCAAAATTCAGTTTGTTTGGTAGTTGTTTGTGGCATATTGATGTCGTCAAATTCAGACGTGTCATTTTCATCTTCTTCTGGTATGACTGCAAGACATGATATGGCTCTTTCATTTTGTTCTGGTCTTGTGGTACCTTCTGTTATTGTGTTATATTTTTGTAACATGTTGACGTGATAGATTTTCTTTTTGTTGCGTATGTCTATCTCATAATCAACATCTGTTATCTTTCTGAGTATGGGGAATGGACCTTGCCATTTGATGAATAGTCTGTTGCTTTTGTCTGGTAGTAGCAGACATACTTGATCTCCTGGTTCAAATTGTTTCAGTGTTCTGTTTCTATTGACTCTCATTCTGGTATTGGAGTTTGCTATGGCTGTGGATTCATTTGCTTTTTCACATGCAGATATGACTATGTTTCTGGTATCTTGCACATGTTGAAACGCTGTCTTGGTTTCTGATGAGATTGAGTTTTGGCGAATAATAGCTTCTTTGAGGATTGCCATCGGTCCTCGTGGGTTGGCGCCATAAACCATCTCGAAAGGTGAGAATCCTGTGGTTTCTTGAGGACTTTCTCTGTATGCAAACAGAGCTGCTGGTAGCAATAAGTCCCAATTCTGCGGATTGTCGTGTGCTATTTTTGAAATGCACCTCTTCAAAGTACCGTTGAATCGTTCGCAAAGTCCGTTGCTTTGGGGATGATAGGGCGTTGTGAACTTCATCTTGATGTGGTACATGTTCATGAAGTCTTTGGTAATGTCAGCTGTGAACTGTGTGCCTCTGTCAGAGAGGATAACTTCTGGGAAACCAATTCTGGAAAATATTTCTGACAAAGCTCTGGTGATGTCAAGCGCTGTAATGTTGACTAGAGGTACTGCTTCTGTCCATCTTGTACATGTGTCAATCAATGTCAGGACATATCGATGGTTTCTTGCTGAAGCTACTGGCATAGGACCAATCAGATCAACTGAAACTTTTTGGAATGGCTTATCTGTCAATTCCATATCTTGAATAGGTGCCTGTGATTTGTTGTTCTTAGGTCCTTTGACTTGGCAAATATGACATGACTTCACGTATTTCTTGACGTCTTTAATGATACTTGGCCAAGAAAATTCTTTGAGGATTCTGGCTTTAGTTTTGACTACACCCATATGGCTGGCGTGTGGAATGTTATGTCCTGTTGCCAGTATTTCTTTCCTGTATTTCTGTGGCACTATTATTTGCTGAACGGTATTGTCTTTATGCATGGCATTTTTCACCAGGAGGCCATCTTGAAAATATGGTTTATTTGGTAGATTCAGCTGTTTGTTTGCTTGAGCCTTCTGATAGAGTATTTGCAATGTTGGATCTCGCTTCTGTTCTTCTTTGAAGTCATCATGTGTGAAATATGACTTGTCTTGATGGGCTTCAGTTTGACCAGTTAGAGTTCTTGTATCATTGCTAGAGACTCTGGGCATGTCGTCTTGTTCTTCAAAGTTCAACAATGGACATTCGGGAATTGGAGGTGGACTTATGATCGGTAGGGATGGGCTTGATGTAACTGGGGGTGTCCATGTTGAGTGTTCTTGATTGTTGCTGGCTACTGGACTAGTAAATGGTTCTGTTGCATTCTGCATAACTTGAGTAACTGAGGTAGCTATGTGATTATTTTGGCTAACTTGTTCAGGTGCCAAATGTTCTTGTTGTCTGGACATGGATCTTGTCATTACTGCCAAACATTTTTGACCTTGCTCTATGGCATTTGTCCATTCAGTAAGTTCTTGAGGAGTGCATTCTTTAACTCCTTCTATGTTTCCAATGATTAGGTCCACTGGTAGATTGGGTGTTACTAATGCTTGTGTTTGACCACTGAAGAATGGTGTAGTAACATAAATGATGGCCTCAGGTAACTTGCTGACAGTTCCGTTGAATGCAGTGACTTGGACGTGGTTGCCTGTGAAACGGTTTGCGTGTACGAAGCGTTCATGTACTAATGTGGACGTGCTTCCGGTGTCACGAAGAACTTCCACCTTCTTGTCTCCTACAAAGCCTGGATAAAATTTGAGACCATTGGATTTTGCAATGACTGTCATAGTTGAATGCTCATTGTAATAGCTTCTGTTATATGAGCTTCTGTTTGGCATATTATGTGGTCTGGAGTCCTGTGAATGACTTCTGTAGCGAGGTTTGTTGTTATCTGGTTTATTGTTTCCAGGTGCTTTGTTGAGATTGTATTGCTCTCTATTGCTGTATCTTTGAGTTGGTGATGTGGGTCTATCAAAATTTTGATTTTTGGAGACTGCCTGTTTTTTCCAACATTCATGAGTTTGGTGACCCTTTTTATGGCAATATGAACATTCTGTGGTTCTGCTGCGGCATTGAGACGTGAAATGCCCTAGTTTATGACATTTGTTGCATTTGACTTTGTCATCTGACTTATATCTTGCATTTTTGCCTTGAGCAAAGCAGACAAAATTTTCTTCAACAGATGGTTTGACTGACTTGTTTGGATAGGCTGCTCTATATTGTCTGATGATCTTGGTTAATGTCTGTATATCAGTAGGATTTCTCTCTATAATGTAGGATTGAATATCTTCTGAGTGAGCATGGGTGATGTTGTCGATAATAATATGTTGACGAAGAGCTTGGTAACTTTCTTCTATTTTTGCCATGGATACCCATCTATCAAACCACATTGACATATTAGCTACAAAAATTTGAGGATCATCATTTTGCTGTGGCCTTTCATGATAGAATTTCTTTCTATAGTTGGCTGAAGTTGCTCCGTATTGGCGCAGTAGAGCTTCCTTGATATCAGAGTAAGTGCTGCGTTCATTGATGGACAGTTGTGAGCAAATGTTGACAGCTTTGCCAGTCAAAAGTGTGAGGAGTGAGCTCGACCAATGTGCTTCAGGTAGACCGGATGTTGTAGCTATTTCTTCAAATCTTATGAGATACGAGTCCATATTGTCAATGTTTTCGTTGAAAGCCGATATTTTGTTCATTAATCTGTATTTGTCAAACATACTTGAGTGACCTTGAATTGGAATGCTTTCTTTATTTTCTTTATTTTGCCTTTCAAATTCCATTTTTTCTTTTTCATGTTGTCTTTGCTTTTCGGCGTCTTGCCTTTGTTTTTCGGCGTCTTGCAATTTTTTTTCTTCTAATTGCATGCGTTTTTTCAGATTCTCGCTCTTGATATTCTTTCTTTTCTTGTTTCTCTGCCTACTGGTCTGGCTTTGAAATTTGCTTTTCTTTGGCAAATTCTATTAATTCGAAGAATCGTTGTGTTCTAGCACTGGAAGCCATATTTAATTTTTTTGTTAGTTTCTTGTATTGGAGCAGAATGTTCGATATCTGGATTTTGGCTTTATCTCAGAAATAATAACAATATAGGTCTAGATCTAGTGACAAAGTTCTTGAAGCCTCAATTTGCTAATAAATTCTTGACAGTAGACTTGTAGTTACTGGAGTCGTGTGATTGAATATATAGATCTATTGAGCCGATGTACTTTTTACTGGTTTAACAGTTGGTTAAATCTGGTCTTCTGTTTACTTTGTGCTGCACAAATGATTATTTACTGGTCTTCTTTATAATGCCAGTTATTTGATTTACTGGTCTTTTTTTATAATGCCAGTTATTTACTTTACTGGTCTTTTTTATAATGCCAGTTATTTGATTTACTGGTCTTTTAATAATGCCAGTTATTATGTATATTGGTCTTATTTCTTTTGCCAATTACATATAATAATAGATTTCGTGAGTTAGACGTAACTCTAACGAAAATCTTTATAAAAGAATTATCGATAACCAACTGACCTGTTAAACACAGAAATTCTGTCCTCCGTTAAATAAGAATGAAGTTCCTTTGAAGAGTTTAGAAATTGGTCCTAGATCTTGAATAAATTTCGTTAAAAGTTGTCCGTGAACTTTTATTAGTCGGAGAGTGCCAGATGTGACACGACGTTTTGATGGTACGATGTCACGATGTGTTGTGATGCCGGGGATTTTACTTGAATTCAATAGTTAACAAAAAATGAAGATCTAGAATCACAATTGACAATTCTTTGATAAAACAAAACTCTGGAACTTTATTTAAATACAACGTAAGTACAGTTTATGTACAAATTACAAATCAATGAGCATGGAACATATTACAAAGGCTTTAGATCAGAGCTCTTAGAAACGTGACTAGCTACAAGGACTTAATATTATCGACTGACTTTTCTTTCTTACTACCGCCAATTCTCTGGCGCTAACTCTTTTCAAAAATGTCTTTGTTTAAATTCAAATCAACCAATAGATTTCAAACATACTAATTACGTCCCTTGGGTAAATCCTGACTTGAATGTCAAGTGTCTAAATTTGAGGATTAAATCCCGAGACTCATGTCGAGGGCTTATATTTCTTTCAAAAGTGAAATGTACAAACAATTCTATAATGTAATCTGTGACACCCCCTACCAGGGGGGTTTGAGTTCAAAACCCCTATCAGGGGGCTTTGAGTTTTAAACCCCCTACCAGGGGTTTTTGCAGTTAATCCCTCTCTTCTAAAAACAAAAAAAAAAAAAGCAAACGACAATCCCTAAATTCCAAGATCACAGTTAAGGAAGATTTTGATTTTATAACCCCCTATTCAATATAAAAAAAAGCAAATCACACACTCAAACTTCTATGAGCGTAGCCAAAGGGGTTTTGAGTTTAACCCCCCGCCCCTCGTCATTAGGGTTTGAAGCTAAACAATACCTCTTCAATATAAAAAAAGCAAATTACGCACTCAAAATGTTATGAGCGTAGGTAAACTGGTTTCGACTCAGTTTTTAGTTTAAACCCCCATTCAGCGGGGTTTGAAGTTAAAAATTCTTCTTCAATATGAAAAAAAAAGAGTAAATTATGCACTTAATATGTTATGGGCGTAGCTAAATGGGTTTTGACTCAGTTTTGAGTTTAAACCCCTTTCAGCGGGGTTTGAAGGTAAAAAAATACATCTTTAATATTAAAAACAAAGCAAATTATACACTCAAAATTCTATGAGTGTAGTCTAAGGGGTTTTGAGTTTAATCAGTGGAGTTTGAAGCTAAAAAAATAACTCGTCAATATAAAAAAAAGTAAATTACGCACTCAAAATGCTATGGGAGTTGCCAAAAGGAGTTTTGAGTTTAAACTCCCTTTCAGCGGGGTTTAATGCTAAAAAAATACCTCTTTAATATAAAATAGCAAATTACACACTGAAATTATTTGAGCATAGCCAAGTCAATTGGGGGTTTTGAGTTTAAACCCATCTCCTACAGATGGCTTTTCTTAAAAGTTTAAAACCCCTCCAGATGGTTTTGAGTTTAAAATCCTCCTACAGTGAGTTTTGAGGTGGGAAAACCTCCATCTTCAATATTATTCTAAAACAAACTACAGTTATCAAATTCTATGACCGTAGCTAAATGGGATTTTGAAATTAAAACAAAACTACTCCAGAGATATTGTAGTTTAAAATCCACAACAGAGGATTTTGACGATAAAACTTCCCTTTTCGATATAAAATCTAAAGCAAACTACAGTCACCTAATTCCAAGAGCGTATTCAAGAGAGGTTACACATTTCTACCAGTGGCGGGGCTCCATTAATAAAGTGCATTGAATAGTCATCTGCCGAAATTGAAAAACACTAAATGTGGCTAAACAAAGATGGCTAAGACAGATTTTAGGAGTCAGTTATAGAGATCGGGTCTAAATCAAGGAAATCCTATGCCGAATTGGGAGTTGACACCTTACTAGTAAGGTTGTGACAGAGCGTCGTATAAAGTTTGCGGAACATGTTTTCCGACAAAATGAATTACGCATACTAAGGGTTGCGATGAAATCCTAGTAGGCCTACAACTTGGCGGCAGTAAGAATGCATTTTCGGTTTTTGAAATAAAAATTTTTAATAGCAGGAAAATTTTGTTGGTTTTCAATAGCAGAAATAGTGCCCCAACCCCCCCCCCCCGAAAAAAAATCCTGGCTACGCCCATGATATATATAGGCCTATATATTGTACCATATAACACTAACGGGCTCGTCCGCCTCTAACGCTGAAGGCCTTATGTTTGCTAATAGGCCTAAACATATATAGCACCTTACGTAGGTAGGCCTACTGTACTATTGGCCTTTCAGTAATTACATACAATATTGTAATTGATCTAATTGAAATAAGATTTCGCCTTTTAATGTTTATAAACGTAACTATAATGATTCAGGAACAGTTGCATGAAAAATCAACAAACTAGATAATAATAATTAATGTTCTTTAAGAACAAGGTGTGCGATAGGAACTACTTGGCGTTCGCAGATCTGACTTTCAAGGAAGGGCTATAACAAGGGTTTTCAAAATAAATAACGATGCCAAGCATAATAATATGCTGTCTTTATCGAAACTGAACGGTATGTAATTGGTATCATGTAGATTGTAGATGCTGGGAAGGCAGCCAAAATATAGAGTAGAAAGCCCTACATCTAGTTAATGAGAAATGATTTGGATTGCGAAGCTGAAGGTGGAAAGGAAATCTACAGTCGCGGGGCACCCCTATGTGCGGGGCCTGGGGCGGTAGACCCACTTGCCAGCCCCTAGGCGGGCCTAGGACCTCTACTGCCTGCCCAACTTGCCTCTACTAATTGACCTTATTATAGATTAGTACCATAATGCCGGTAGTGGAAATTCCCGGAAGAATATAGATCTAAATCTATATCGAGATCTAGTCTTTGGATCCGGCTAAATCGAAATTCAAAGTTGGCAAAACTTTTTGTTTATAATGCGTTAAAAATGAAACTTGTCGATGATGTTGTGCGTAGCCTTCGGGTTTCAAAAATATTTCGGGAAAATACAGATCGAATTAGTAGTTTAAATTTTTCAGCTAATGGAGAAACTTTAATTACAAGCAGCGATGATGACTCTATAGTAATATATGATTGTTTAAATGGCACGTAAGTAAGAAAACTGTTAGTGCTTTATTTACTACCTATTATCGATAAGTGATAGATCTGACTACATAATTATTCATAATACTACATATCTACACAGAGTAGTCTATTATTATTTTGACTGATCTGACTTTTGACTAATCTAGAGTCTAGATTACTTAGTGCTGTGACGCCCTAACCTAATTCGACATACTGGGCCATTTTAATTTCTGACACTCATGTCGCGGGCCACATGAACGAAAATGTAAACAAAAAAAAAAGAATCTAGACAATCTAGTGACAATCTAGTCAATCTAGACCTATCTACTAAATAAAATAGTATTCTAGGTCTAGATCTAGATCTACCTGAATTTGAAACTATTTATTAACTATTTGATTAGAAACCTGTGGATCTAGATTCTAGTACATTATCTGAAGTGATTTTTCCATGCGTCAGAAAATGGCTTAATTTCTGTACACTTAAAATAAGAGCAACAGTGTAGCTAGCTTTACCACCGACTCATTTTCTATTCGCTTTTTGGTAAATAATTCCATCAATCCTCCAATCTGTAGGCATAGGTTAACAATCTTTTTATTCACACTCAAAACCAAGAATGTCGTCATATTTGCTTCGTAATGACGTTTATATGTTGCTCTTTTTTGAAACAGCCACGACACTTTCTTTACAAATCAAATATGTTGGCTTTTGTTATGCTCCACAAAAAAGTTAAGATCCGTTCTCTTTTTCTGCTAGATTCTCATTTCATAAACACACTAATGTTAAAGGTCATGGTACCAATAACCAATCAATTAAAAAAAATTGAGGGCCCTAACTTAGGAGTTAGGTAAAGATACATAAGTCAACCTTTTTTTTTTTTGAAGGGGGTGTGTCTACTCTTTGTGCCGACATTTTGGCGGGCCAGAATGAACCACGTCTGGCCCGCGCGCCATATTTTGGGCATCACTGCTCTAGTGTCTCTAGAATACTCTAGATCTACATCATATTATTGTTTTTATTTATAATTATAATTATTTATGATAATATAAATATATTTATATAATATATATATGGTTATTGTAGTAACTTTAGTCGTATAGATATATAGGATATAGATCTAGAACTAGGCATAGGCCCAGAGTATTAATATATAATATACTAATCTACTCTAATCTAACTTTTCTAATTGAATTTTTTAGTTTGTAGCTAAAAAATTTTTTTACTGAACTTTAATTACTGAGACATTGAGTTGCTGAGTGAATTAGTAATTAATTAGAGTCTTGAGTCTAGACTAGATCTAGATCTAGACATCTAGATTCAATAATAACTCAACTTTTATTTTTGGCCTTCTAAAGATCTAATTATTTTTTTAGTTAAACTAAAAGTTTGTAGCATTTTAGTTCACTTTTGCCCATCACTAGATCTATATAGACTAGATCTATTTGAGTTTGATGATTTAAAATAAATTGAAATATAATTTAATTAAATAGTTCTATGTATACAGATCTAGGCTGTAGATTCCAGATCAGACTAGATCTATAATACATCTAGAAATTTAGATCTATTATCTAGAATCTAATAGTAGATCTAGATCTAGTTACAAAGCTTATTAAATATCATCTCTGTCTTGTAAAAAGTTTGTAGACTGACTGACGTGGTGGTTTAACCTGAATTAGCCCCCCTGTAGGACACTGCTTTAAAGTTTAAAGCTAACAATTGATAACTGTAAAACCTTCTTTCTAACTTTCTATTTTCATAAGCGATTCACTGGCACAGTGGTTAGATAAAGTGTATTGGAAGCTTTAACCCTCAATTTCGATTTCAGGTCATTCACATTTTTTAAAAGGTTATATCAACTCACTCTGGTAAAAAGTTAGTACACATTATTTCTCCCACACCCAATCTGGGATCAAGCTGAAATTTTGCCCAACCTGGGATCAAGCTGAAAATTGTCACAATTATTTCTTTTATCTGACAACACAAGAATAAATTTTTAAAAAATTTACCAATTAGTTAATCAACTATTGGTAATTAATTATTTTGTTTGGTTTCTCAAACAAGGGGAAGAAATTGTACTTGCCTGAAGTGGTGGTATAGGCTGAATTATTTCCCTTTATATGTCAACGCTCTAAATTGAAACAAACTGTCATAAGTACCTCACTAGCAGAGTGGTTAGCGAGGAGGCCTGGTCCATGAGTAGAAATAAAATCTGATTCTGCAATGGTGTAACATTGTATTTTGCCATGCCATTTGATGAACAGTAATTTTAACTGTTACAAATATTGACTGCTACAATTGACAAATTTGGAATGATTCAGATTCAGTTGTTTGCAACATTTATTCTCAAATGACAACTTCTATGGTAAAAATAAAAATTGTAGCTCCCATTTAGAATTTTGCACGATGTCAAGTTTTTTAGACAAAATATCTATTTTTCCAATGGTCTTAGGCAACCCCTGGAAAATCGTCGTTCGACCCCGGGAATGGGAGGGGGGTCCGACTCACGGTTGAGAACCCCTGCTATAGAAGATAACTTATTTACTTCCCTTATTTCCATTGCATCCAAACTACATTTTTAATTGCATTCTTGGGCATCTTGGTTTAGGCAAAAGTTTTTCAGTAATGAAAAATAATATATATTGTTTTTTATGCTTTAATTTTTGCCAAAAAAACAAACAAACTATGGAAATAAAAAAAATAATGCAACCTTTTTATGTTTAATACATTTTCTGAAAAGCCTTTAAGTTTCTCTTTTAACTCAGTGATGGTATAAAGGTAATACACATGGTCAGTAGTATAGTCAGTATGCATAATGGGTTAAAGTTTCAAGGGACAAGATATGGCCCACGGACCGTCGGTTGGCCATCGGTGTTTTAAATAATAGTCCTGCTTATTTATTTTTTTTTACAATATTTTTACTCTCAGTATACAAATGTTTTTAAAAACTCTTTATTAACAGACCAAAGAGAACTCTAAACAGTAAAAAGTATGGAGTAGACTTAATACGGTATACACATGCACAGAATACAGCACTACACTGTTCAACTAAAGTTGATGGTAAGTGAAACATTTTTTTCACAATAAAATTTTTTTCTTTTGGATATATTTGAAAAGTAAAAAGTACTCCTTTCAGAGAGGGTCCCGTATTCAAATCCTTGTGAAGACTGTAATTTTTAATTTTGGGATCTTGGGGTGCTTCTTAGTCCGCTCAGCTATAATGGGTACCTAACAATAGTTGTGGAAAAGTAAAGAGGGTTGGTCATTATACTGGCCACATAACACCCTCATTAACCATGGGCCACAGAAACAGATGACCTTTACATCATCTGCCTTATAGACCACATGGTCTGAAAGAGGAACTCTACTTTTGACCCCTTACAGGCCTTGGGATTTATAGGGCAGATGATGTAAAGGTCATTTGTTTCTGTGGCCCATAGTTAATGAGAATGTCATTTGGCCAGCACTGTGCCTTTACTTTTCCCCACCCCAACTAATGACAGGAACCCATTAGAGTTATGTGTAATCATGGGTGTCCTACAAATCCTTTACTTGGATTTGAACATGAGATCCCCAGCACTTTATCACTCAGCCAACATGCCCCTTTTGATCATATTACATCCATTTTTTTGTTGGCTCAGTAAAATGCTTTTTCTTAAAAAAAAAAAATAAATTGCAAAAACCTGAATTTTGTGTATTTAAGTTTTGTTATATTTTTTTTATTCAATAAATTCACTATAAACTCAGCACATAGTTCTAATTGTATTTTTCTTTTGTTTGTTTTAAGGTTTGTCCTACATGTTGATTTTTGTTTTCAGACACAATACGATATTTATCTCTTCATGATAACAAATACATTCGCTACTTTCCTGGGCACACCAAAAAGTGAGTAAATTATTTATAATATGTAATTTTAATTTTAAAAAAAAACACTAAATTTATCTATGTTGAAGAAAGAAAATTAACAAATCAGGTTAACCCATTTTCACATAATTTTATATGGTAAACCCCATTTTCATAGTCTTCTTTCATTTTTGTCACATTTTTGTGTGAAAATTAAAATGTGCTATATTTTACATAAGTCTATATCCAATGCATTAGATCAGTGATACACATACTAAGGCCCATGGGCTACAGCTCATATTTGTCTCCCAAAAAGGCTGTGGGACACCATTTGAGACCCAAAGGAAAGCTTTAAGAAGACAGAAAAAATATTAAATAGACCACCAGTGGACAATGGCTTTGTCTGTTCGAGATGCAGAAAACTATGCAGGGCGCAAATGGGTTTGCGTAGTCTGTGAAACACTGCAGTCATCCTTAATCTTCGGAATCAAGTACATTGCCATTATTATTATTCGTTATTATTTCATGACAAGTGGTTTTAAAAAAATAATGGAAAAAAATTATATGCCTATGTTCTTTTTAAATTATATTCTCTTATATGCTGCATATTGTTTTAAAAAGGAACAATAAAATGTTAAGGAATAAAAAGCAATCACTACTTTCTACCAATAACACACTTCTGAAAAACATTTGTATAAGAAATTAGAATGCTTATTTTTCAAGAAATTGTAACACTTTGTCATGAAAATGAACTTTATTAAATTTTCAAGTATTTAAAATAAAATTTTGACATGTCTAATCAATTGTGAGGCCAATTTTAACCTAAAAGCATTGCACATAATTATTGGGCATCACCTGTGTGTGAAAAAGTCTTGAATATTTGTCTTCCTTCTATTTGGTTTAAAAACATATCTTACTACTTTGGACATCAAAAGCAGATCAATTTTAAATAAGATTGTTTATTATAAATAATTGATTATAGTTTATTTTACTGTGACTAAATAAGACACGTCAGATACCCAATAATTAATTACCAATAAATGAAAAAAATGGATGACCCCCCCCCCTACAATGAAGGAAACCGATCTTGCCATTTAACAGCTCGCAAGCCGAAAAGCCCCAGGAGCTGACCTGCAGAGGTCTACAAAAAGGTGGATTAGCCCTGATTGAAAGACTTCTTAATTATGTTGGAACAAAAGTCAATACCACAAGACTTAAAAGATGCCACAATTGTCCATCTATACAAGCGAAAAGGAAACCGCCAAATCTGCGACAACCACAGAGGAATCTCTCTATTGCTGGGAAACTCCTCGCACGCATCCTACTAAATCGGCTCATGCAACACCTGGAACACTGTCTACTACCAGAAAGCCAGTGCGGCTTCAGAAAAGAACGTGGAACCATTGACGTGATCTTTGCGGCAAGGCAGCTCCAGTAAAAATGCCAAGAACAAAATGCTGACCTCTTCTCAATATACGTTGACCTAACAAAAGCATTCAACACTGTTAGCAGAGAAGGACTATGGAAGATTATGTTAAAGTATGGTTGTCCACAAAAATTCATAACCATGGTGAGACTATTTCATGATGGCATGAAGGCTCGTGTCCAGGAAAGCGGAGAACCATCACAGCCCTTCGAAGTATCAATTGGGGTAAAACAAGGCTATGTCCTAGCACCTACACTGTTCAGTATCATGTCTCTGCTATGCTGACAGATGCATTCACAAATAGTGAAAACAACAGAATAAATATAACATACAGATTTGATGGTGGCCTATTCAACCCGAGGCGGCTCAAAGCAAAATCAAAAATAAAATCTGCAGTAATCTGGGACTTGCTATTTGCTGACAACTGTGCCCTAAATGCCTGCTCTGAAAATAAGCATCATCAGTGACTTCTCAAGAGCTTGCTTAGATTTTGGCCTTACCATTAACACAAAAAAAGACTGAAGTCTTATATTTTCCTGCTCCAGGGAAAGCCTACTCGGATCCAAGTATCAAGATAAATGGACACGATATAAACGCAGTGGACAGATTCACTTATCTTGGCAGCACACTCTCCAGAAACAGAAAGATCGATAATGAAATCAACCTGCGTGTCGCCAAGGCCAGTGCATCCTATGGCAGACTGTCTAAAAACTTCTGAAACAGAAGCGGTATCACCACAAATACAAAGCTAGGAATCAATCAAGCTGTCATCCTCCGTTCATTGCTCTATATCTCAGAAACATGGACAGTGTACAGAAAACATGCAAAGAAACTGAACCACTTCCACATCACATGTCTAAGAAAAATACTGAATGTCAAATGGCAAGACAAAATACCAGATACTGAAGTCCTTCGAAGAGCGGGTCTGTAAAGCATCCACACAATCCTGGTGCAGTTCCAGCTGTGGTGGGCAGGACATGTCTGCAAAACGGAAGACCTCCGCATCCCTAAACGACTCTTGTATGGCCAACTAAGCGAAGGAAAGTGCTCACAAGGTGGTCAAATAAAACGCTTCAGGGACACCCTCAAAGCTTCTCTGAAGGCGTTCAGCATAGACCCAGCCACCTGGGAGACAGATGCACATGACAGAGCATCATGGTGTCGCGCTGTGAAAACTGGCGCACAGGTAGTTGAGGTAAAGAGAACAACGCTGGCAGAAGAAAAACGGCAGAGAAAAAGCAAGGCCAATGACTCTAGCTCCAGCTGGAATAACCTGCCCAGTGTGCAGCCGAACATTCCGGGCTAACATAGGTCTCACCAGCCACATGAGGAGACATAAAACCCCAGTGCAAAGCCCTCAGCCCCCCCGGATGACAAAGTGGTCATCATCGAGCCATGATGGACGAACTCTATATATACAAATAAGAATAATAAAAATAATAGCTTAATGTATACATTAACTTATTTTGTTCTGTCTAGAATAACATGATGTCAAACATATTTTTTTTTTATGTTATACTGTTTTTTTTCAAAGAGTTGTCACTTTATGCATGTCACCTATTGATGATGCATTCATATCTGGTTCAATGGATAAAACTATTAGACTTTGGGATCTTAGATCACAAAATTGTCAAGTAAGTAGCTCAGTGTATCTGCTTATATCTCAATGTATTTGCTTATAATATCTTTATATATTTAAATCATTGGCACAAAAATAATATTTATTTGATACTTTGAAATAATTTATTTAAAAAAAAAAACTTTGAAAATAGTAAGTGTTCAGTGGCTATACTAGTTGTATCTGATACTGTAAATGGTGCACCTTATTTTCTGTACTATAATTATTATAAAGTAAATTATTAGAAGCCTGATGTTATGAATGAATCGGAGCTTTAATTTTATGATGTTATGGCATTCCTGGACTGTTCTATTCTCTTCTTCAAAATTGTGTGAGTAGTAATACTAGTGAGCTCAACATTGATGACAGCTCCTTGAATGGGAAATGGGTTGAAGTCTCAGATGCTAAGATTTGTCAACTGCAAGGTCTATCCTCAGAGATCGATGACAGTATCTCTGGATTGAGACATTATCAATTCTAGGACATTTGAGGGGTGACAGTGACAGATTCAAAGAGGAAATGATAGCAATTAATAAGTGTATTCTACAACCAGACTTTAATTAAAGTCTTTTCTAAGCTGAGAAAAGATGGTGATGGAAACACACTTCGCCTACTCATTTTAGTGAAATGAAGATTTTATAACACTCAACACATTCATATCCGAAAAGGGCTCTGTGGGTGTATGTGTGGACATGGACTCGCAGAAACGTATTTCAAGGCCATTAACATATGTACATATGTTTTGATGCAAAGAGAATAAACCATAATGGAACAAGTTGGTGACAAGAATTTGTTATGGAATGCTGATCTGAGTCATTAAAATTTGGTTCTACCAAGTTGTCCCAAAAGGAAAAAAAAAAGAGCTTGATTTTAGTTTCAACAGCTAATTTTGGATGTTTGAACATCTTTTTGGAATGTTTTCTGCAAGCTTAGGACATCTGTCTTTATTACCTTCTTCTGTTATCTTGCTAGTCAGAAATACAAATTGATAATTATTTGTTTACAATTAGTTTTGGTCTTGTCCCATGAGTTTTCTATTTTATTTTAGGGTTTGATGCATTTGTCTGGACGGCCAGTAGCTGCATTTGATCCAGAAGGTCTTATTTTTGCTGCAGGTGTCAACTCTGAGAGTGTCAAACTTTATGACCTCAGATCATTTGATAAGGTTTGTAAATATTTCCTTATTTCTGACAAAGATATTTTATATTTAGTTTGTCAATTATTTGCTGTAAAGATAGTGCCCAATGTGTACACTACTTTTGCTGTTTTAACATTTTGTATCAATCTATGCAGGGTCCATTTACTACTTTTAAACTTCCCCAAGATAAAGAGTGTGATTGGACAGGTCTTAAATTTAGTCCTGATGGTAAAATGATTCTCATATCTACCAATGGCAATGTCATACGGTTAATTGATGCATTTCAAGGAACACCACTCCAAGCTTTCATGGTAAGATTGGAGTTTTTCACTTTTATATTCTTTTTTTTCCACCATAAAATGATTTGATACAGCACTTTTTGTTTGTAAAAAAAAAAAATTCTTTTGAATATTATCAGAAGGCTTATAATCATAATATTCAGCTTTAAATTGGCCTCATCTCAGCAATAAATTACAAAGCTTATATTAACTCATTCTGTCTGTCTGTTGGAGTGGTTCTTTTTACACTTTTATTCTCCCACTTCCCATTCTTGAATCTAGATGAAATTTTGCAAATTCATTGTCGAAGACAACACAAGAATCAATTTTAAAAAACTAATTAGTTTATCAATTAATGGTAATTAACTAATTTTGGTTTATTTAAAGGAGATAAACCTTACAATATTGAGAGATATGGCAGCTACTGGGCGGTCCTCTCCCTTTACTCAACATAAGTTTTTTTTTGTTTTTTTTTGTAAGTTTTTTGTTGGTCAATAAAGAATATTTTGTTTTATGTTTGATATAATTTCTTCATCTAGGGATTTACAAATCATAAAGGAATACCACTAGAGGCTTCATTCACACCTGATGCAAGATACGTTTTTTCAGGTTAGTTCCTCAAAACGTTGGTTAAGCACTATTCATTTTTTTTTTTTTCAAATAATTAGTTTAACATTTAAGGAATCAACAATGTGGTGATTATGTTTTGTATATAATATTGTAAACGGTATGTCATAGAACCTTGGTTGTAAGACTGAAAGAATTCTATGTTTATTTATTAATTTTACTATTATTTCATTGGCTCATTGGTTGGGACAGAGTGACAGGGCTTGAAGTTTTGTATTTGTTGACAGTCGGACCGGAGTTTTGTGATAGCATAGTAGGAGCCATTATAAGGCAGTTCTGATAGTTAATGTATATTTAGGAAATCAGATTGTGTTGGCGTTGTCTACAGTTTTAATTTATTCCTATTGCTTTAGTAAATATTTCTTATTTCTACTGCATCCCTGGTGTTCTGAAGTATTGCATACGTAATGTATCCATGTCAAAGTCATAGGCTACAAGTTCACAACAATCACAACAAACAATGTAATGCCAAACCTTTTTTTTTTTTTGGTTTTCAATTATCAGCAACTCTTAAAATTTTATAATCCTACACCATATTACACTTATAGGGCTTTTTGAATGATGATTTAAGTGGCTGTTAAAAAATCTTTTTTTTTCTATAGATAGCTTATTGTAGACTGAAATAAACAGTTCAGTAAGATTTCACTTTCTATTCACCATTTATCCTAAAAGTTTCTTAGCCATCTAGCATTAGTTGAAACACTCTAGTGATGGGGACTTTTTTTTTTTTTTTAATTCCTCTGATCAGCTTGCAAAATTCTTCATGGGAAGAAACGAGAAGGAAGAAAAAACCTGAACAGACATGGATCTCAAAATTATTTTCATAGAAATATGACAGTTTAGGTATATCTTTGGGAAAAAAATTACTAGCTATTTGGCTACAAAGGGAAAACTTGGGTTTGATGTTATGATTTTTCAAAGTATATTTCATTAGACAAAGATAACCACATTGAAATAATTCTCTTAAGTACTTAGGTTCATATTGAAATTAAATAGTTTTTATATTTTAGGTTCCACAGATGGTAAGGTTCATTGTTGGAGCACAGAGTCTGGAGTTAAGATGGCCATACTGCAGTCAGATCACCCAGGACCCATTCAGTGCATTCAGTTCAATCCTAAATATATGATGATGGCTTCTGCTTGTCAAAATATGGTAGGTACATTAGCATTCCTTGAAATGTACTACACCAATTAGATTTCTTTTTCGATTCAGTTTGTTGAGATGGTGACATTCATATCGTTATTACAATGTTGTTATTGAATATAAATTTCCTTTAGTGTAACATTAATAAAATGTTTTTCTCTCATTTGTGTTTGTCTCCAGGCTTTCTGGCAACCAGCTGTAGATGACTGAAGAAACATTTGTGTGCCATGGTGTCATTCATTCAAGTTCTGTAATATATAACATTCAGTTTTGCTCCCATTTTATAAATACACATTTTTTTTAACAAAATATTTTTTGGAGTCTATTTTTATTTTATCTAAAAATAAGCAGACCTTTTTTTTGTGGAAAATCCTGCATGTTAATATATTCTACAGCAGAAGCCTTCTGTCAGAACCTTTTTCTTTTCTTTTTGTCAGCCTACATTAATAGAATGCCCCCCCCCCTCTCCAATCATCACCATCACAGACTTTACTATCAACATTTTTGTCATCATTCAGTTTTGTGAAAATGTTTACTGTGTATGTTCATTTTTCTATAATGCCTTTTATGCTATAGTGTGCTCAGTGCACTACTGTCCAATCTTTTTGTGAACCTGTGGGGGCAGGAGGTATCTGGGAGAAGGTTTCTGTGCTGCCGTTAAGTGCTCAGCTAACCCAACTCAGCTTGGTCAGGATTAGAACTCTTTGATAGGTAGCAACTTTTATGCCACTCATCCTTGCTCTTATTGAACTAATAACAAAATTAACAAAGATTCAAAACAACATTATTGCTCTTTACATTTTAATGAATTTATCCTACCATAATAAAAAATTAATTCATTATAAACTATTAGATCCTAATGCAGTCTAATTTCTAATATCATAAAATAAAATAGGAAATGTCAAATTTTTACTCTTTGACTCCATAACCTCCCACCGTTGATTTTACCCAGCTATAGAACTGGCAATTTTTTTTCCAATATGGATCATACAATTTTTCCAAGATCAGATCTAGATCCTGGAGACTTTTTCACAGTTGTTAATTTTTAATTTTCAAACATCAATATTAAAATAATTTTTTGTTTCATAAAAATTTCTTTGTGCTATATAAAAAGGGCGTGCATTTCCTTTCAATTCTGTACTGAATAAAACATTTTCAAATAGCAAACAAAAAAATGTACACAACTTTATTTGAAGAATTTTTCGCACTCTCAAAGCGTGAAAACATTAATTCTGTCCAAGTGTGGAAAATAATTCTGAATTCAAAAAAATATTCTTTGGGAAAATATAGAACATTAAATTTAACAAATAATATGGTTGTTCATGTTCCTTTTGGATCAGTCATGCTGACACATTCCATACCACTTGTACACATTTGGACAAACATAAATATCCTTTTCACCTACTTTGAGCATGATCAGAAACATAGTGGACTTGGATTTTCATAGTACTTAACATGTTTGCTAGCTAAATGTGGCAGACAGCATAATAAAAACAAAAGCAACATTATAACACTATCATAAATATATGTACACATGAATGGCTAATGAGCCACTGTCTGTGAGTCTGAAGAAGAAGGAAGATTGAATGACTAGTGATGTCATTATTAAACAAAAGTCACTGACAATATCAGCAATACACTATCAATTTAGATACATTTTGGACAAATGCCAAGGCAAATTAAAACAATGCTATTTACATTGTGATGTGTACAAATGAAAAAAATTATGTCCAATAAATTAACAATTTTATATTAGGTGGACAAACCCCTTTGTCTTCAGTCTCATGGGTCCTAAGAAATACTGTATAATTATAAACCTTAATGGGAAAAGAAAATTCAACAGACTAGAGTTAGACTAATGGTATATAATCAATATATATATAATTCTCTTCTTCCCTCAACGGACTTAACAAGAAGAAGTAAAGGAAAGATCACTCTCTTATTTCTGCGGATAGTCACCGCACGAAAAAAAAAAAGGGGGGGGGGAGGGGGAGAACACATGGCTGCGTGCTGGACTGTCAAATCCTGCCCGCTCCCATCCCCCTTCGTCCTGAGGGAGGTAATTATCTTCAACTCTGAAGGAAAATACGAAACGTAAAAAATTTTACAAATACTAAATAGCAGCTCTGGACCAAGAAGTCATGGAAAGAGATAGCAGAGCCGGACTTAAGCATTGTGAGGCCCTATGCGAAACGGATTTGGCGGGGCCAAGTTTGGGTAGGGGAAGCGGAAAATACGTGAAATTTAAGACTTTGTATCAGAAAATAAATTCGTCTATGCATTTTATTCATTCTTTACTACGTACAGAATTACTTTACGAGCCTTGCGTGTAGCAAAGTCATACAGTATATCATAATAATTATGTTTCCTCAATAGCAAGAATTACCAGATGTTTCAATCTATCTTTGAGAATTGTTGATCTCAAGTAATTCTTCATTAGTTTGAGGCGCGAGAAGCTTCTTTCACCTGATTACACAATTACGGCTAATGCATAAAGCCGTTTTTATTTAACCATTTATTTTCCATATTGAATGACACCCCAAAATGACAATTTGTTTTCTATATATTACCTTATATCGAAAAAAGGACTTTTTCGTATATTTTGCAATTTCAGGAGATTTCCAGGAGCTCCTGGTAAATCGACAGGAGTGTGCGGGAATTCTGTTTTAAGTTATAACATGGTTTAAGTTAATAATTTATACACCTTGAATTAGCACGGGTCCTATGAAAGTGCAGGGGCCCACTGTGGTCACATAGGTTGCAGTGGCCTAAGGTCGGTCCTGCAAAATAGCAGCATATGCTACGCTGCCAGTCAACTAGTTATGTTATAAATGTCAAAGAAAGAACACAATGCAGTAAAGACACTGAAATTTTTTTAATGCTTTTTTCTTGGTCAAATATGGACATTGGGGGATTTTAACGAACACAGTAATCTCTTTCTTTAGTATTCAATTTTTTTTAGATCCAGTTTACATTACACAGTTAAGACAGAAGAAAAAAAAAGAGAGAAAGCAAAAAAAAAAGAGAGAGAAAGCAATACAGAGTAATACAAGTCTTATAAGGTAATGTAACCAAATAAAAGGAGGAAGATAAGGAGTACTTTTGAAATATATAGATACATTCAATGTTAAGGGTGCTATGGTAAAAGATCACTGTTGCCAACTAAATAATAATGACTATTTTGTGCTACAAGCAAAAGAGCTAAGAAGTTTGATTTTACAGTACTAAAAAAATGATCTTTTAAAATGTATAGATTATCAATGCTTCATATCCTTCATTTGTACAGCGCAAAAAAAAAAGGCTTATCACATCATCCATAGATTTTCACCATAGTACCATTAATTATTTTTTTGAGAGTCTACAACACCATAAAAAAAACACAAGTAGTTACCAAGTGACAAGTAACAAAACAAAATGATACAATTGTTTAGTAATTACATAATTGAAATAAAAATTATAAGTTAATTTTTCTCTATATATATGTATATACACAAAAAAAATTTTAAGTTAATTCTCTCTCTATATATATATATATACACAAAATATTTCATCATTATTATGGAACACATTGTCATTGTTTTGTGAGGCAGATATATGAATGTTCCCTTTAAGGGCTAGGTAGCTTTTTTCACAAAGTCCTTCCATCAGGCAACAATGCAAGGAAAGAATGGACAGGCCTGTCATTGAAATAGATATATCCAAGGCCAAAGAGCAAGGAATGGAGAAAGATGGTTCACAGATGTGTTGTGCCCCAATGATTCAACAGACTAAGGGAGAGGTGAAGAAATAAGGAGAAGGCCAGAAGATCTATCTACACATGGATGGGGTAAAGCTCTATACATGTTTTGGATGACTGAAGTTATAGACATTTGTGGGGTGTGGAAATGGTGGATGGAAGCTGCCAGTGCATCTTTAAATACTTGAAAGATAAGACAATAGATCTAAATTTTAATGTCAGTGAGGTCAGTTAAAAAAGGGGGAACTGAAACAGCATTTGACCAATTCTGTCTCCTAGACTCAGAAGAACTTTTCATTTTGATTCAACCATGATAGTAAGAACATGAAAGAAGTAACACATTTTTTTTTTCAATTCATATAACAATTTCACAAAGCACCTTACATTAGAAATAAAATTAGAAATATTTTTCTATAAGTAATACTAATAATCAGGATATTCCTTATAAGGATTCAAGTTCTTTGTCTAAAATTAGCAATTACAATCTGGTCTAGGTTTGTAAAGGTGAAAGTTCATTAATCATTAAAGTGAAAAACATCTGTGTAAGTACATTAAATGTCAATCCAGCTATATATACTTATATATAAGTATATATAGCTATATTAATATATACATATTGCCTTTAAGTCAACATTTGCTTTTATATTAAATAGGTTTAATAATTCTTTTTGAAAAACTGCAAAATAATAATTTAACAACAAAAAAATAAGGTGACATAAATAAGTTTGAACCAAAATATAGATAATACTTGATGACTATGAACTGAGTACAATATTGTGTATATAATACTCTAATATTAATTATATAAAGATTAATTATATAAACTGAATAAATGTCTCTCATGACTGGGACTAGCTTTCAGAGACTGTTATTAAGTGATTTCCAAAAGGTTAAGACTTTGGTGGCAAACAGATTGGGCTGGTCTAAGTTGACAGCATGTCCACATTCCTCTAAAATATCAATGTGTTGACAGTTGGCTAACTTTTCTTGTAAAATATCCACACCAGACACATCAACAACCTCAAATAATCAAGAAAGAAAAGAGTCAGAATGATTTGTTCCAACTCAATATATTTTATGTAAAACAAGAGAATGTAAACTTATACTCTACATTTACTCTGTCAGACTCTAGTTCCAAAGCAGACAAAAGAAATTCTAGATTTAAACAATAAATTATTAAAAGCAGTCAAATATATAGAATGTTGTCAATAATTGTATACAGACTTGCATAACCATCCACCCCTTTCTCCTTTAGTTATTTCTCGATTAAAGCTATGAACTGTGAACTGAAAATCATGATCTTGAACTCCACCTAGAACTGAACCAAATATTTAGGTTCCTAGAGCCCACCCCTTAACCAACACATCAACTTTGTTAGTAGACTAAAATGATGTATAGAGCAAAATAAAAAACAATGTTCTTATTTCAATGTTTAAAAGATAATATTATGTAGTGATCACCATAAATGTCACAACGTTCAGGTGATGACATAATATTGTCACAAAATTTAAAGGGGCAACTCAACAAGGACAGGTCTTATTTACAGGACATCACAAACACAAATCGTAACAGTATCTTCTCAAGTCCTTGACTTCTTTCTTACTAATGTCAACATTTATCTCTAGTCTGGTTCCTAACAGTGCACAACTTAGAGAGTGCACCATAGACGTATATATTATATCTAGACTGGAAACAAATTCTTATCTGCGATTGATCGATTCACAGACCTATAATACATTAGGGGTACACCAGATAGTACTTTTTGATATTTGGCCGGTGCCGAATATGGCCAGATAATAAAATTTGAAATTCGGCCGGAGCCGAATACCTACATGACTTTTACATAGCTCGTTTTACAGAAGTTTTTGTAAATCTTCTAAATAACATACCAATAGTCATATTAATCTATTTTTTTCTTTTATTTACCTTCTTGTTTTAAATTTTTTTACTGGTTGATAATTTAAAGTTAACAGAATTTATTAACAGATAGGCCTATCATAAACTATTCTGTGTAACGTATGAGATGGTGTGTGATTATGTATGAGGCCACCAATTATACAGATGTATGTGGGATGGCCAATATAAAATTTATAAACATATATTCAACTAATGTAAATCTTTCAAAGGTAAAGTGCAATCTGAGTTGTATAGTGTATTTATATAAAGATTAATTATATAAACTGAATAAATGTCTCTCATGACTGGGACTAGCTTTCAGAGACTGTTATTAAGTGATTTCCAAAAGGTTAAGACTTTGGTGGCAAACAGATTGGGCTGGTCTAAGTTGACAGCATGTCCACATTCCTCTAAAATATCATGTTTGTGTTCATGTATTTCAGACCATCAACTGGTCATTAGGATCGTGTTTTAAAAGCCACATACCGCTTCTGGTCTGAGCCTGATAGTGGTTATGTATATATCTTAAGTAATACCAGCAATAACGAGGAATTACTTGACACATTATTAAGAACATGATTATCAAATCAAGACACAAATAACACAGGAGTATGATTCGAAGTTAACATGTTAGAAAAAGTAATAAAACAGTGATAGTGATTTACAAAATAATGCATAAATCTAATTTAATATAATAATATAGTAGTCCAGCCCCCTAATTGGGACTTATCTCAAGTAAATAAACTCATTACCCGGTCAACCATATAGAGGTGTGGCTTGTAGTCAAGCTCCTTAATTGACAACCTATCTCTAAGTAAACAAACTCATACCAGGTCATCCGTGGAGAGGTGTGGCTTGTAGTCCAGCTCCTTAATTGACAACCTATCTCTAAGTAAACAAACTCATACCAGGTCATCCGTGGAGAGGTGTGGCTTGTAGTCCAGCTCCTTAATTGACAACCTATCTCCAAGTAAACAAACTCATACCAGGTCATCCGTGGAGAGGTATGGCTTGTAGTCCAGCCCCCTAATAAAGATTCTTCTCCAAGTAAACAAACTCAGTTCCCCCATAAGGCTTGACCTCTTGACATCTGGCTTAATGTGGTCACCTATCTATGAACTCAATATTATTGACTAAACAAACAAAAGAAGGTGGGGGTTGTTTATCTCTACCTCTGGAGATATACCCCGTACATATAGATAGATGTCTTGTCAGCGTGACATAGTTAAGGAATATTACATGTAAACTAGCCCACTCAAAGGTCAAGACAAAATTTTAAAATGTGCCAGCCATCGCTGCTATGTATGTAATTTATAATGTAAAGTCTTATTTCTATTTAGATGAACATGCCTTGTCTTTAGTATATGTTTGGTACATAGCCCTAGTTTTAAAAGCAGATTCTTTTATTTGAAACATAAACATTAATGTATTTCAGAACATAAACATTAATGTATTTCAGAACTGACATTATTGACTGATGTCCACTTTATGAGTATTGGCAGGTTTTTATTGACGTAGAGATTTAGTTTGACGACATTTGATGGTTCCCTTCATTAAGTATTAAACTTCTTGTTCGACATTGTTTATCAGGGTCAACTACCTATATGGTGTTGGCCTTTCACCTGTGTTATTTCAGTATTTAAGTGTTACCTCCATTTGACGTATGTCACAGCTTTCCTATTATATTTATACTTATGAATCGCTAGAAACTACCTTAGGTCTCGATACGTCTAGGTGTCCCTGGTTCAGCTGTATTTACAAATAAACAAGAAACACTCGATCAAACACAGAAACGTTCAATAATCATTACGGCATATCACACAAGCTGGACTCTCTCTGACAAAAAACACACTTCCGGTCATTCGCGCAGATTGTAAAAATAGATTATACATACACACACACATTCATCTGTGACAACGTATATGTAAAAGACTTAGCGCGGAGGCACCTAACAATATTAATAGAAATATAGATACTACAGTGTAGTTTTTACTATCTGGTCAACTAATCGGCAGTGATATTCGGCCGAAGCCGAATATGGCAGAATAGTGAAAAATGGCAGAATATTCTGCAGAAGTCGGAGCCAGAGCGATTAACCAGTGCACCCCAAATATATATAGATTTTTATGTACGTAACTCTTTTTCAAGCACTAAGAGAAGTCGTCCCAATCAATCTTTGCTGTCTTAGAAAAGTAATGATCTTTAGTTTTCAAAGTTTAGAAATAATGCAAAATCATTTCTTGGATTTTCTTTAGAATGGGCTATTAATCACAGAACTATATATTCTATATATGAAACAAAGCTATTTCCTGTTAGTTTCCATTGAGATAATTGTTTCAAAAATCCTAGATCGAATAATTCATGTCTATTGATTTGAATCATCTTATGTACATTTAAAGGGATTGATTACCTAGATCTTTCTATATTATGTTTCTAAAATGGCAAAATAATAATTATGAGACGAAAGTACTCTTATTTTTTATGTTTAATTACTAGATCTAGTTCTAGAAATTAAATTATATGTTACATAGGTTAGGGTTGAAAAAAAACAACTTTACTTCTTATAACTACTTTACAAAACAACGCTACGTTTCAACTTTTAAAAAAAATGTCACATTTTTTGTAGTTTTAAAAGCTCTCCATGTCCAGTTTAGATACAATATATATAAGTCTATGTGTCACAGTCAGGGTTATAACATTGCTCACTTCTTTCTGAGTGTTTGTCTCAAACACTATCTGGAGCAGTAGAGGTTTGTCAGTTCAAGATAAGGTCGATCAGTGGGGAGGATAGGGAGCATATTCCCCATGAAGCCATCAGCACAGTTCTCTGCGGCGGTTGCTTTCTCCTTCAATTTTGAGGACTCAACTTGTATGGTAGCTACGAGGCATTACGCCGAACGGCCCATGTTCTTGCCAGAGCACTACAGGAGGATTGAGTCCTTCCTGCTCTGATTTTTCAATAGGAGTTCATCTCAGATGCCATATAGAGAGGTAGTGACGATCACAGTTGTAGTTCCCAGGACTGTTGTTCTAATATGCTAAGTCAGCAGACCTTTTCAGTTAATGTCTTGTGAAGGATTTGTAGCCCACATGAAGCCAGCTATGCAGTTTGCAGGTATCTCCTCTACCACACAGTTTGCAGGTATCTCCTCTACCACACAGTTTGCAGGTATCTCCTCTACCACACAGTTTGCAGGTATCTCCTCTACCACACTGTTTGCAGGTATCTCCTTTGCCACAAAGTTTGCAAGTATCTTCTCAGTCCCTTTGTCATCCTCGGACATATCAAGACAATAAAATCCTTTTCAACACTCCATGTGCAAATGTTCATCCACCATTGCACCATGTTCTGGTATAATAGATTCACAATCATTCTCTCATTGGTGAGCGCAGATGAACAAATGTTTGTTTAGTCCAGACCTTGTAGCTGGGTTTCCTAGCATTGCATTCTCCATCTGAGGCATCACACGTATAGTTCTTGTGAAACACCAGTGTGCAGTTATCAAACTTTGAGTTTCCCTTGTAGATCCATAACAACGGGTTTGTATGCCAAACATCTTGATCTGTCCGACTCAATGAGATACTCCTAGCAGGTCCCTCAGTAGCAAAAGCTTGTCACATAACAGACTTCTTATCTTGTTTCTTCATCTGTTTGTCCTTTTAGGTCTGTATTATCATTGAGATCATCACAACATTCATTGTCACATTCCTTCTCCTGAAAGCCACATCTGCAAGACTTGCCCACAACACAGTCACAAATTGTGCTAAAACCCCCACCACTATTTGTAACCTTGATTAGATAGGTAATTGCTCCTCACTAACGAGTGACACAATTTGATCTATCTTGTCTCCCATCATATCTTCCTGCATCTGGGTCTTCCTGTTCATCAATCAGGGCTTGCCAGAGAGGAGCTGTGAGCATCTCCCTCCCAGTTGTTATAAATTTATAGGAAAAATTCAAGGAAAAGAGAACAACAACACAGATTTAATAATGAACCAAATTATCAAACAGAGAGTGAATGTTGACAATAGTATTAACTTTTCACTTAGAACACTTAATCGACAAGTTGCCACGCAGCATAGAGCAGAAACAGATGCACAGCCTGATTCCTATGGCTACCAGGAAAACTAAAATTTGCCAGCTTTGAACTAATATGTTTATTTTGTGTCATTATTTGTTTTAAAAGGTTAGGAGCATGTTTAATGCAAGAAGACAAACCAGTTGCGTATACATCAAGATCATTGACAGAAACAGAGTGCAGATATGCACAGATAGAAAAGGAAATGTTAGCTATAGTGTTTGCAGCTGAATATTATCACTACTATATTTTTGGACGAACCATGTCTGTACAATTAGATCACAAACCTTTGCAAACTATTGTGACGAAGCCTTCACACATGATTTCACCTAGACTTAAGTTGATGATGTTAAGACTGTTGAGATATCAATTAACAGTAACTTACACTCCAGGTTCAAAAATGCAAATAGAAGATATGTTATCGGGTGCGTACATCAGTGGTCAAGAACAATCAAATTCAGATGATGACATGGTTATGAGAATTCATAACGCAGCGGCACAGTTACCGGGAAGTGACCAGAACATTGTTGAAATTAGAGGGAAAATTGAATTTGATACTAAATTGAAACTAGAATTAATTATGTCAAAGGTTGGCCAAAGTTAAAAACTCAAAAGTTCATGAAACAGTGAAAGTGTATTGGTCATTTAAAGACATTCATGAAGAGAATGGGATATTGTTTTATGAGAATAGAATTATAATTCCTTCAAGTATAACAAATGAAATTCTCGACAAGTTGCACACAGGTCATTTTGGTCTTGAGAAAACCAGATCGAAGGCAAGACAGAGTATGTTTTGGCCAGGATTGTCCAAAGATATTTTCTCGACAACAATGAATTGCTCAACATGTGCAACGTTCAAAAGATATAATGTGAAAGAAAAATTGCTACCTCATGCTGTACCAGACAGAACATGGAAAAAGGTTGCAACAAATGTTTGAATGGTGGAACAATGACTATTTGCTAGTTGTTTATTATTTCTCCAAATACTCTGAGATAAAACGACTTGAGAACAAAACAGCAGAATGTGTTATCAGGGTTCTGAAAGGTATTTTCCCTAGACATGGCGTACTAGAAGAAATAGTGCGCCATATGCCATTCAACAGCTTTGAATATAGAGAGTTTGCTTCTGAATGGGGTTTAAAGATAACCACATCAAGCCCCAGGTACACTCAATCAAATGGTCAAAATGAGGTGTATGTTGGTATCGTAAAGCAGATATTCAACAAAGCATATAAAAGTGGGAAAGATCTGTATGCTCGAGTATAGAAATACTCTGATAAGCCGACTGCCTTCCTTATTCACCATCACAACTGCTGACAAAGGGACATCATTCCAACTGGGACATCATTCCAACTGATCCCAAACTTTTGAAACCATCGGTACTTGAAAATGAAGAGACATTACTCAACGAAAGACAGATGAGAAGCAAAGTGACTAAATACGATGTTCATGCAAGATTACCTCAAGATTACTCTGTCAAAAAGAAAGAGAGAGTTTGAATAGGACAAACATGGCAGAAAGCAGTTATCGTTAAAAAATATTCATCACCAAAATCTTACACCATAAAGACAAGCGATGGAAAAACCTACAGATGAAATCAACGCTTTTTAAACAAGAGTTTCGATGAAGACATCTCTGAGTACTATGATATCCATGAAGACAACGAACAGCAAACTGTTAGAACAAACGTCTAGAGAACTTGTGCCAGTCAAGTGGTCGAGTTGTTAAAGTTCCTAGTAGATATCAATCTTAAGAACTTTAAAAGGATGGATGTGCTAATATGTTTATATTGCATCATTTTTTGTTGTGCATGTTTTTGTGAAAAAGTACTTGAAAGGATGTGACGTAATAAAAAGTATAGTTTCTAATGTCTACTTATATCAATACAAAGTCTCTGTTTATTAATTGTTATTATTAATGTCTACAGTATTTTATTTATTCCTCTGAGACAACAGAACAAGCTTCAAGGAGCAGAAACCGGCAATATGGAAAATGAGAGCCCCTGCGCCATGCTGGGCCATAGTAAGAGTCTTAAGGTAGAAGGAAAAATTGTTTCTTTCTAATGTCAAAATTCCTCTCTAGTCTGCTTCCTACCATTGCACAGCTTAAAGCACAACTTCTGTACTAACTTGAATGACGGTGTGCAAGGCAGGGTAATAACAATATAGTGATACTTTTGATCATATCAAGCTAACATAGTTTCATAAAGTAATCTAATCAAATCTTCTACTACATTATCAATAGTCCTGATTTGTGGACAAATTAGAACTTTCAATAGTTTTAAAAAGCTCATTAAAAGACATTTTAGAGGTGAATAAGAGGAACAACAGATTATACAAAAAAAAAGTATGTGTTACGTGCGCAGCACAGTGTGAATGTGGAATGGTGTGAATGTGGAATGGCGCGAATGTGTGTTGAAAGGGAGAGAAGATGGAATCCGAAAATGAAGGAATGTAATCAAAGTTATTGTTGACACATTATTAATTGTAACTTAAGATTAAAGTCATCATAATGTACTATACATGAGTCGTCTATTATTGTATCATTAAAAGTCTCATCTGTACGTAACAGTATGTTTTCAGAATAAAAGGAGTTATACTCTAGTTTTTACTTGATTATTAATTAATGCAAATGTCTGAATCAAATATAATTAGTACCGGTACTTCCAAGATAGGTAGATAGAAAGATATAATGAATTTTTAAAAATTTATAACATTTCATCAACACCTGAATTTAGAGCAGATCTTTAAAATTTGTCTGATTTACAGAAAAGTGAGATGCTTTTAATGATTTTTTTTTAATTGCTGCATGGCCATGACAACCTAGATAGTGCTAATCAAATATTTACAGGACTTGTACTACACTTTTATCACATAGAGCAGTGATGCCCAACCTAATTCGACCTGCGGTCCATTTTAATTTCCGACACTCGTGTCAAGGGCCACATGAACGAAAACGTAGGCCTACAAAAACAATAGACCTGAAACCCGTAGATCCTGTGCTTCATTAATCAATGGGATATTTGAAATTTATCTTTTTTTTCCTGCCTCAGAAGATGGCTTCATTTCTCTACTTAAAATATCAGCAACATTGGGCTTCATTTATGTATTTAGAATATGAGCAACATTGTAGCTAGCTTTACACCCGAGTCATTTTCCTGTCTCTTTTTGGTAAATATTGCCAACAATCCTCCAATTTCTAGGCTTAGTTTAACAACCTTTTATTCATGGCTCAAACCAAGAATGCTGTCATATTTGTTTCATAATGTCGTTTATGTTTTTGTTTTTTAAAATAACCACACTTAATTTATAAAACAAATATATTGGCCTATTATCATGTTCCACAAAAAAGTAAAGAACTGTTCACTTTTCCTGGTTGAAAATGTTCATTCTACACTCAGATACCTATTTAATAAACGCTCAAATGTTAAATGTCATGGTACCAATCAATGAGGAGAAAAATTGAGGGCTCTAAGCCCATAACGTAAGTAAAGATACATTTTTTCACCTTCTAATTTATTTTTATTTATTTATTTTTTCTTTTGGAAAAAGGACGATTTTTACACTTTGTGCTGACATTTTGGCGGGCCGGATGGAATCACGTCATGGGCCAGATCTGCCTTGCGGGCCGTACTTTGTCATCACTGATCTAGAGAACATATTCATGCACAGGATAAATATTCACTTCAATCATACTGCAAGATATGCTCATTATGTTCCATTGTTTACAAAAGGTACTAACTGCTCGAGCCTATGTACAGGAGAAGAAAAACATATGCTTGCTACTCACCCAATCATCTCTGCCCCAGATAACTTGAGATGGACATTTGATCTTATTTAAAAGATTCTCTAGTATGAGAGATGTTTCTTCAGATATAAGGATATTAACCACTGCAAATAATACAAATGGACAATAAAGTAATAGAAAAGCAATCTACAAAACAACAATCTTTTAAAATTAAAACATCTTGTATTACATCAGTAATTGACCTCAATATCTTAGAAAGAAACAATTGGTTAATATGCATGACTAAATGCATGACGCGTAGGACGTAATCATCTTCTTTTTTGACGTAACGTCTGTATTATATAAGATAAGATGATATCTGGCTGGTGACCTTAATATCTGGTTTAACTTTGGGACACTGGGTGTGATTTAGGTTATTTATTTACATTATTTTTATTTAGATATGGCTCTGTTAGGTCTAGTGGCTTAACTGTGATGCTGTGTATGTTTTAGATTAATTAGAGTTGGCCCTGTTAAGTCCAGGGGATCTAACTCATCTAACCAATATACATTTAATTTTATGGAAATAGACTTATGGATGACATACAATAATTTGAGAAAGAATTACTACTACTTTTAAATTGGTGATTCTAACTCCCACCCAGGACTATGGTTACTCAGTGAGATGTAGGCTTCTTTCTTAGCCAATAACTATGTCTTCTGTATTATGAAGATATTGAAACCGTGATGAGAAAAGATACTGCCTTGTAACTGGTGGACATGTGGCAGGTTCAACTTAGAGATGCAGTTATGGAAAACTAGGATTTGATCATAATAGATCCCCTAGATCATTTTCTGGTCTTCCGAGTGAAAACTGAAGTTGAAGAAAAGTTGGACAGGAGGATTCAGCGAACACCAGCACTACAATGCCCTTGCACTAAAAGACCACCCGAAACAGTAAGAGTTCAAGGTCACACCATCAAACAAGTTACAGCTCTAAAAAGAAACAATAGAACAGATATGGCAGTGAAACAGTGACCTCAACATGTCAAGAAGTACTGGGTCCCAAGCCATACACCCACAAGGAGTGGAAAGACTTTAAAACAATGAAGGATAGAAGAAAGCAGGTGTGAACAACAGTAAAAAAAAATTAAAAGGCAGCAAACGCTAAAAAACAATATACAGAAGTCAATAGAAACAGCAATAGACAAGCTGAACTACATAGAAGCACTGGCAACAGAAGAAGCAGCAGCAATTCAGAACAACACTAAAGACCTGTACTCTCATCAAAAAGATCAGGAAAATTTGCTAAGCCAGAGAGACCGGTAAAAGGCAAGAATGGAGAAGTGATAGTTGATGATGAAGGACAGAAGAAAAGATGGATTAAGCATTTCTGAAGCTTATGAACTGACTTACTACTGCAAACCCACCTGCTGCAAGAGACCTGCCTATCAAGTGCAATGCACCCACTAAGGAAGAGATCCATAGTGCAATCAAGCAGTTGAAGAATAGCACATTTTTAGTATCTAACAGCATCTCAGTGGAAGCGCTAAAGGCAGAAAAAGGATACCATCATGAAGCTAACTCTACTTTCTCTTCTGTAAGACATGGAAAAAAAACAGCTGAGTGGAAGGGGGGCTACCTCATCAAAATTTCCAAGAAAGGCAACCCTGGTCCTACTATAGAGGGATAACGCTGTTATTCATTACAGGAAAAGGGTTTAACCGCAGCCTTTTGAACTGAATGAAAGGTGCTGTAGATCCACATCTCCATGACCAAAAGAGCCAGTTTTCAAAAGGAGAAATCATGAACAGGTCAGATTTAGATACTATGGACAGTCCATAGAATGAGACTCCCCCCTCTACATCAGTTTGATAGACTATGAGAAGGCCTTTGACAGTGTAGACAGACAAACCCTCTGTAGACTACTGAGACGCTATAGAGTGGCAGAAAAAATTGCCAACATCATCAGGAAGTCATATGATGGGATGACTTGCAGAATAGTACAGTCCAAAAAGGAGTGAGACAAGGCTTGGAAAGAAATTGTTTACAATGGTTCTTATGTGTTTTTATTAAATTAATTTTTTTTTGAGTTAACTTAAATAGTACATTCATTGTAATCTGCACAGAGTCTTTTAACTCTTTCTCTCTGTAATTATTTTTCCACATTTCTAAGGAATTCTTCATTTTGCTCATTACTATTTCACTCCACTGTTATGATTAAGATTCAATAGATTTGTTGTTTGTTATCAGAAAATGTTGTATTTGATATAGATTAAAGGAGAATACATGCTCTTTTCATGTAAAGCAAAATTAAAATTAAACACTAATTTAATTTACGTTGGTCAAATCAATGATGGTATTGTCGATTTGGAGAGAAAGAATCAGTTTTAGCTTGATTATCAATAAAATGAAAAAAGCATTTGGTGTAAATTGGAAATGTAAAAGTAAACTTAATATACTAATTTCTATTTCCAAGGCCATGCTGGGTACAAGAATTAGTGAAGTATATACTTACAATGTAGATAAATATCATTTTTTTGTTTCCTCAATTCTACTGCACCTTTAAGTATCTGATGGAACAAATATAATAAACATTAGCTACAAAAACTATTCACAACTTAATTGTTGAACTTTTGGATTACAAATAAATCTTTGAATACTTTAAAAACTATGACAAAAAACAACTCCTGAAATAGAAACATTACCTGGTAGAGATAGTTCACTATGACAAAAACAATTGTTGAAATAGAAACATTACCTGTTGGGGGTATTTCACAGAATGAAAATGACTTATGTCTAACATATTCTGAAGGCCTTCAGCTGTTTGTGGTAGCATTGGACAATTCTCAAGTGTTAAAAGACCACCATATTTTTCAAGAACCACTTTTTTATTTTCTCGTATAATTCGACTCTCAAATGGTGTTTTCACTATAAAAAGAAAAGACTTTAACTAAGACATTTTGTAAATTTTAAAAGTACCTAGTCGAACTTATGTTGTGTAATTGTAACATAATATGATTCAAAACAGAAGTTTAAATATTTTCATCAAATATTTTTTTACGAAATGCAGATAAGATTTTTTTATTAACAAAAAAATCCAAATAAATAATTATAAAACAAATACTGCACTTCTATTGTCCTTACGTCAACATTGACACCACATCAAAAATACAATTAGTGAACAAGAAAATAAACAAACAAACAAGGAAGACTTACTCCAAGGACAAGTTAATGTCAATGCTGAAACCATCTGTGAACATTCAGAAGCAAATATTCCAGCAACTAATGCTCCCATTGAAACTCCCACAACATGAAGAGGCTGTGAGCTTAAGTCAACCAGATCTAGAAACTAAACAAAGAAATAAAAAAAGAATTATTTTTATGTTATCAGAACATATTGAATTGAAAGCTTCTAAGCTTAAATCATCAAATAACTTTTCTATTAAATAACTTCTTTGTTTTTATTAAATTGAGTAAAAATATATTTTATCCAAGATGCATGACAGAAGTCATTTAAAGCTAGAACCATCAATAAATATGAAGATTAATTTTAATCTCACATTATGGAGGATATACAAAAATTTGAAAAATTATGCAATAAAAAAATCATTCAATAATTTAAGCCTTGCTATAGTATACTAAAAAAAACACCTTGGCAGTAAATTCATAAAATAATTTTTAATGATAATATAACTTAAATAATCTTTCAAGACTCTTATGCAGTGAGTATATGATGTATTACAATTCTATATCTTTTTAAATTAATCAATTTAAAAGATAATTCCTGACCTGTCTAATCCTTCTTACTTGACCTTTGAACTCTATATCATCTTCATTGATTGGATTAGAAGTAAAACCATGACCAGGTAAATCCAAAACTATCACATGAATGTCTGAAGGGATATTCTGAAGAAAAAAATTCAATAAAATAGTAGGTGTCACAAATTATTAAGAAAAATAGGCAAAGCTATTGGAAGAAAAAAACAAGACAAACATAAAAAATACTATTTTTACAAACAAAACTTATATTAAGCGTAATTGTATCAAATAGTTTGGATCAGTCATGTAACTAAATTTGTAATAGATCTGAACTAACAATAATAAATCTGTGATTGTTATTGTCTAATTGTTTAGAGCTATAACATGCTTTTAGCTTTCTCAATGCGTTATGATCTTATCATTCTCAATGTGTTATGGTCTTATCACTTGTCTGGACCATGTAGGAAGGAGGTATTAGTTACCATGATAGCTATTTCAATGCATAAAAAAAATTGTACGACTTGAATTTGAATTAAGGGTTCAACTCTCCTCAAGTCTCACGTGTCAAGTACAATTTCTTTCCCTTTTTAAATACTAAACAAAATAATTACTTACTAATAGTTAATTAACTTATTGGTAATTTTTTTGTTTATTGATTCTTGTTTTGTCAGGTACAAGAAATAATTGCCCAAAATTTCAACTTGATCTGAGATTATGTGTGGAAGCAATAACTTTTACCAGACAGACAGAAAGACTAAGACAGTTGCTAAAAACTTAAGTAAAATTAGTGCATGACGTGAGCAGAAATTTTTTGGAATAAAAAAGTGGTGTAGAGATTAACTCAGAGACAGTCTGACTCAGGGGCGGATTACATAATGTATTCTATTTATACATGTATGTAGTCTGAAAACTATAAACAATACAATAGCAGCCTGAGTTTGAAGCTTTTTGGTATTACTTATAGATTACAGACGTTTCTTCAAAAAATAAGATTGTTAAGTCTTACGCATTTCATGTGTCAATCTAGTCATGCATGTTGATCTGTGACTTAAAATATGCTAAATCATTGGTTTTCCTGGCTGATTCAGGCAACCCATTCCATTAAAAGATAAGAGAAAGCAGAACGGTTAGAGGGGCACTTGCTTAATGTGAAAAGCTCTTGCTTCCTCTTAGTACATTCTCAAAAACGCGATTTGTATATGAATATACCATGACCCATTATTTAAAATATAAATCTCCTTTCATTAAATATCGGATGTGACAGCGCTATATAAATTATTGTAAAAATTTTCATCATTAATGACTTCATACTAAGCATAAGTTTGCCATTAATTATAATAGTATAAAAATTGATTTAGATCTAGATTTATTTTTTAATTAAATAAAAAAAAATTTTTAAGCCTTAAGTGTAGTATTTTTAGATGTATTTTATTAAAAATAAACAAAAAGAAATTTACTTTTTCTTTTCAAATTGCAGAAAGTAGAGCTTTATACCCATATTGAGCTGTGAATAAGTTGGGTGGTTTGCAATTTCGCGGCTGTGTGTAATGTGTATGTGTTAAAGTTAATTTCTATTAAGTATTGTTAAAGAGCTAATTGTCGCGCCTATATTTTTTTTTCTGCGTTTTCTAATTTAACCTCACTCATCCCTCTTTTTGGTTAAATTTCATTGGAACCATAAAAAGACGGGGGAGGGAAGGAGCAAAAAAAATGGGATTGCCATCAAAAGCCCATGCCGACCAGCAAAATGATTAGGCCTAACACAACCTCGAAGACATCAGAGCAGTCCATGCCGCTCGTTCGGACTAATGTTTTGCAAATAATAGTACATACAGTGTAGGCCTATAGTGTATTTTTTTTTATATTCTTGTTGAATTTCAAACAAAATTAATTGTAAGAAGAATTTACTTGTACCCTACCTTAGTTTCATTGCATTTTTTAATCTAATTTTTTAACTAACAATGCTAGAACTATTTTCTCTCTATAAAAGAGTTCTTCATCCTATGTTTACATAGCAATAACAAGCTTTTAGCCTTACTTAGACTTTATTTGAATTTTTTTTTTACGATTTTTTATTTGTAAAAAATGTCGCCATGGCTACAGTAGTCCAAGACACACCCACAATGTTTACTACTGAAGAAACTTTATAATTATTCTATAATTTATCACAAATAAATAGTGATTTTGAACAAGATTAGATCCAGTAAGTTTAGCTTTTAGAATTAGTGTAGAAAAGATAATTTATTATAAAAAATAAATCTAGATTTGTATTTATATATATTTTAGATCTAGAACTAGTATTGTCATAAGGTGTAAAGTGCGGATCGAGATTGACTAGACATAAGCCTATAATAGAACAAATAAAAAGAACAGAAATATTGAATCTTCATCCAATAATCATGATTCATCCACTGTGGGCATTTTTTGCCAATTTTAGATTTTTAAAAAAATTGTTTATGATAGTTTATCTGCAAAAATCAAGGTCATGGCTAGGCTAGTCCAACACAAACCCACAATGTTTACTAGAGAAGAGAAGAAACTTTATAATATTTCTTAGAATTTCTATAATAGTGATATAAGTAATAATGAAGATTTAGATATATACAGTAGGTCTAGATTTAGCAACAGACTTGGATATTATTAGTATTTACTATTTAGATCCAGATCTAGTATTGTCCAAGGGTGGCTAAGGCTAGGTCTGGAATGTAGATCAAGATTGACTGGATCTAAGCTTTTATCTCAACATCTAACTAGATCTCTAGATCTAAGGCGACTAAGACTAATGTATATAACTGAAAACAACAGAGATGGTAGATCTACATCCACTAATTATCCATGCTAGGCATTTTTTTTAGTATTGTTTATTTGTAAAAATCATCATCGCCAAGGCTTTATTTGTTCATATTGCACTCTGACTTGTAAGTAAAATAAATACTGGTAAATAAAAGTGAAATAAAAAATTATTCAACATTCCTTATTTATCACAAATGAATAGTAATATTTCAGTACACTTGATTGATAGATTTTGTGCTGGTATCTATTGTTATTGGTAGTCATAAAATAACTTTCCCTTTTTGACTGACTAGAAAGCCAGGTAAAAATAATAATATAATCAGTAATTCATCATCTTTTATTGACTGTTTTATGACTATTCTTTTAGATAAAGCTGTAAGTATTCTAATATGCTGTTTCATAAGTAATGAAAAGATGAAAATCTAGATTTAGGTCTCACAATGGATGGCTGCCTGTAGGGTTTGCGCGCTGGACTGTCATTCGGATTTATCGATGGTTGAGGGTTCAAATCCTGCCCGCTCCCATCCCCTGTCATCCTGTGGGAGGTTTGGACTAGGAAGTAAACTATCTTGAACTCTGAAGGAACATCCGAAACATGTATAACATTTTACAAAAAACATTTTACAAACAAGTACTAAGGCTGGAATCCATTTTTTGTTATAATGTCATATTATTTAGATTTTAATGTGTATCTTATATTTAAATGAAAAGTTGTTAACATTTTCAAACTCTCCATTCTTTTACCTTGTTTTTACCTTTGTTTTAGTCATATTTGAAAAAAAAAAGTTTTTCTAAAAAAAGTAGCATTTTTTTTACAAAATAACACTGCACTCAATGAGTTAAGCAAAGTTACTGGATCCTTGCTATGGATCTATAAAATAAAAAAATTTAACCTGGTATTACATAACTAAAGCCTAGAACAAATAAGACATTATCAAGATTAAAATAACAGCGATCAAATTTACCAAAAACTATTTTGTATGTGCAATTTTGAAATAAAATGTCTTTTAAAGCTGACATTCAAATCTCTAAAGTACAAAATTAAATTTCATTCCGCTTTAACTTATTAACACTATTTTGATGCATTCCATTTTTTTTAAATATATGTTTATCTCTACACACATTTAGATCTAAATTTTATTCTCCTCTAGAACTAGATGAATGTCAAAGTGAATGTAAGGGATTATCTTTAAGTCATTCTGATTATCAAAAATGTTTTTACAATGAGCATGAAACATATTGGAATGAAAGCTTGTCATTTTAAAGTCTTGTACTGTCTTAAGTATAAGTGCACTCCCCTCCCCCCCAAAAAAATTGATAGTTATAATACATATCTTACCCTAACCACTGGTGCCCACATAAAATGGTCAGCTGAAAAACCATGCAGCATTAAGATGCTCATTTGACCTTTTTTTCTATAACCCTTTTCACCATAAAAAAATTGGAAACCATCAGGCAATGGCTTTGTGTAATTCATCCTCATACCACTCCATCGCACTGCAACTCTGAAGACAGAAGATTTAAGCATTGTGAAATTAATTATCTTTCTTTTATTTTCTTACATTTGTAAGAATAAGTGCAAGACAGATTTGTTTTATACTAAAAAAAAAAAACAAAAAAAAAACAATTAGGTGTATTTATTTATGATAAATTTAAAAATGTTCCCTTAACCCAAAAGTATAAATATCTGGGCAAACTATGGACAGCAGGCCAATGCCGGCCTAAGGAAAGGTTAAATTTAGCCTTCAACAAGTTTCTTAATAATAATTTAATTAAAATAAAAACTTCAACAACAATGTAAAATTAAAGTTTCAAACATGAGTTAAAAGATTGGAGTAATATTGTGAATTACTATTTGTATAATTCCCTTATGGTTGCATCTGCTGATTTGAAATAAGCACAAGCGCAGTAAACAATATTTTGGTGTATGGTAAATGTTATTCAAACATTATTGTTTCTTTAGTTCACTTAGCACGTTTGTAAAACATTTTAAATATAAAATGTTTAATAAACATAGAGTTGTAGGCTTTGTAAAGAAAAGTGGATGTACTTCCAAGGCTGAATATCTCACAAAAGAATTATTAGGCCAGCAAAATCTTGTTAAAAAAATTAATAATTCTCAGAAAGTTGCTACACATAAGCTATATTGTAGGTACAATATTGTTAGAAGTAATAAAAGACTTTCTGTGAGATATTGTTAAACAATACAGGATTCAAGATTGTGAAATTTTATGTCCAGATAAGAAAAAGAAGAACATTTAGAATCAACTCAATAAAATCAAAGTTAGACAAAAGATTAATATAGACAAAAATATTGATGTGAAAGATACTGCGCAATTGGAATTATTTATATGAGGCATTGATGAAAATGTGTGTGTTACAGAAGAGATAGAATGCATGGGAACAACAAAATGACCAGATATTTTTCATGAATTCATGGAAAATATGGGAATTTTGAAAGTACCAACATCCAGAATATGCATTGTTATGACAGTTGGAGCTCCAAATATGTTAGGAAAATATCTGGATTTGTTGAGATTTTCAATCAAAACTAGTCTGAGAACAATGTGAAATGAGTCCTCTTTGTAATAGTAGAGCTAGTAAGTTTTATACTATTTGCTCTCATGGACTTACTAACAGATTTTTTCAAGAGTTCTTTAATCCAATGCAATATGAATACTGAATGTGCTTTATAACATGAAAGTAAAATGATATAGTGCAGGATGTACCTAGGAGCAAGTTTAGGAATTTAAGAACCAAAATTGTGTCATCCTTCTGCAAGAAAAATGGGTAAAAGGGATGTGAAATATTTGAAGAAACGGCATGGCTCTCAGATTTTGCATTTTCACTACAATGATTAGAGTATAAGTAACTTGTATTGAAGACATTTTAAATATAGAAATGTGCACGTCCACTTAGTGGCAATAATGTGGCAGACATAATTATAATTTAGGTGTAGTGAACATCTTATTTTTCTGTCATGGTCCTTAGGAACATGCATAGTTTAGGTTTTTTTTATGATTTATATATTTTCAGTATTCCTTTAAATATAGACTGTGAGATAGTGAAACCAGACTTGCAGCTTGAATTAATTAAACATCATCAAAAAAAATACTCCAAAATTAAAGTTCTCCAAGGTCCAGTTTTACACATTTAATTTCTCAAGCCCAGAGAATTTGTACATTTTTTCATTTTCATACATTTGTGAGATGGTCCACCTACTCATGACAAGGAAAAAAGCTAAATATCTTCCACCCCTGATGCCTAAGCAGGATCTTTGAAATAAGGTGGCAAGATAAAATAACCAATGAGGAAGTTCTACGAAGAGCAGGGTGTCAGGACATCCGCTGTGTTATCAGCAGCAGACGCATTGGCCCCGTTCATAGAACGCCAGAAGGTCAACTACCACAAGATATTCTGTATGGTGATCTAACAGACGGCAGGAGAACCGCTGGTCGCCCACTCAATATAAAGCTCTTCAAAATCTACACTAACAATTGCGAAAAGTGGCACTGGATAGGTTCACATGGAGCGCAAGCATAAAAAGAAGGGTCCCAGATTACAGATGCCATACACAGCATCAGTAGAAAAAAAGGTGAAAATGCAATAGCGCCTGGTGATTACAGATGCCCAACCTGTGACAGAAGCTGTGTATCAAGGATTGGCCTCTTTAGTTACACAAGAAGTTGCGAAGGGAAAAGATAGTCTCTTGAGATGTAAAATGCCACAGACAGACAGACTTTGTGAGTTTTTTTTTCCAATAATGGTACTTAGAAAAAGCAGTGTCAGATATGGATTGATGGAAGAAAATAGTAGTTTACTCCTAATAATAGCTATCTCATTGTGCGAGCCAATCATTAAAAATTATTATCACTTGCAACTTCATCATAACAGTGTAAATTTGATATCATTTAATCTAATACTAAATTTCTGTAATTTTTAAATAGAAAAATATTATGACATGCCAAAATGTTTCCTTTGTGTTTTTTTCCTGTCCTAAAAGAGTTTGGCAAAACTGATCTAAACAGTAAAAAAAACAACAACAAAAAAAAAACAAGGGAGTTTCTTTGAATAGAGCATAATATTTTTATTACAAGCTACACTTGACCAAATTATAATTGTACAATTTCTTTGTTTGGTTACTTAGGTTAGTGTTATCGTAATCAACAATCAAAAGAAATATTTACCTGAAATAAGCTTTGAGTAGCATGCTAGGCTGAATGAAGTAAACATACAAAGTCATTAAAGTTGTTATGGTAGCCACAGTAAAGGTTGCTGGATTCAGTAAAGTCAATTCTAAGTCAACCAGGCTCAGCAACATTTCCATCTTAAACACACTTTGCTTTAGTTAATGAGCTCTGGAAGTCACAAAAATGATGTGGATTATTATTATTATTATTTTTTTTAAGATAAATAATAAACAAGGTTTCAAAGACAGTTTGTGTGGGAGAACAAATTCAAAATCGGCAGGTAAAAAGGCCTGTTTAAATATTTTCAGAAAGAATATCAGAAACTATGAACTACAAACTATCAACAACTACAAACCTCCATTAAAGCAAAAAGAAAAGATGTGCGCATGTGCCCCCTTTTCGTATTTTTTCTTTAAAAAAAATCAGCCAGCGCCCCCCTATAAGAAAAAGAAGAGTGAGAAGTCAAATTTGAACAAAATATCATATTTTTACTAATTTTTATGCTGTCAATAACACTTATCCCGCATAGGAGACAATCGCATGCCAAAGGCGATCTTCTTTGGTGAGCTTAGAGTAGGACGGAGTTACAGAGGTGCCCCCGTAAGCGCTATAAAGGTGCCCTCACTGGCATAGAGGAAAGTAACTGGCAGCATTCTCGGCAGGAGATGGCCTCTGAGAGAGGCAGTTGGAGAGCTCTCACAAAAGCTGGGGAACAAACATTTGAGACTCAAAGAAAAGACATTATTGAAGACAGGCGCAAAAAACGGAAAGAAAACTTAAATAGACTGCTTTGTCTGCACAAAATTAGGGAAAATATGCAGGTCGAAACTGGGTTTGCGTAGTTATGTGAAACACTGCACTCAGTCGTATTCTTTGGAATCGAAGGCAATACCAATATTATCATTATACAAAAATTATGTCTAATAATTTGCAGTGATTACACACAAAAATAGTCCCCTTTTTAAATGTTTGAATATTAGAACCTACTGTTTTCAGGTTTGATTGTCAATTTAGTTTTATTTTTAATATAAATAAACATTATTATTGCTGAATTCACTACAAAATGAAATTAAGCTTATGGGAACCTTGTGCCTCCTACAGTCTGACAATAAATCTTTAAATTAGCCAAAGCAAGGCGAAGGTCTCCTCTAGTGGCTACATCCATTCTATTTCTTTGCTTATTTATTTGCTTATTAGTTTGTTAGCACTAAATCTACATGTATGTTCAAGAAAAAGCTAAAAAAAAAATAATAATCCCATTCTCGACCACAGTTTTAGAAGCCAATCGTCATTTCTTCATAGAGCATTATTATTTGAATTGCATAGATATCGATGATCAGCAGTAATTCATTTGTCAACAAACAAGTTAAGTGAGATCGTAAAAATCTTTAAAATAGATGTAATATCTTGATAAAAGAAAAATATGATATAATCAATGACAGTACATTTCTTTCCTTGCAGTCGGAGGTTGGTTTCATTCATTTGCGTTAGATTCCTACCATGGAAAACCATTTTTTAGCCAGCTTTAAGTCACCGCCAACCGTTGAACAAAACGAGCAATAACAAATCCCTTTCGAAATCCAGCGAACTTCAGTTTACAACAATAGTCTAACATCTTTTTCATTATTTTTTTCACAAAGATGTTAAAAGATGAGATTATTTTCGGGCATTTTCGGCATGGGTTTCTATTTTATTTACAATTTTTATAATTAGATTCAAATAGAAATGAAATTGCGGGCTAAACTTTTCTTAAGATGTTGCCTGTGTATCATAACTCACAAGGTGAATAGTAAACAGTTATGTTCTTTATTCTATATTACTTATGAAGCCATTGTCCAACCACTGATGATTCCCTATATATGTCTTTATAAGCTACATAACTAGACAATTTTAAAATAAAATTTCATCACTAACAGAAAAAAAGTCTTTTTGTGTAACATATGTTTAAAAAAAAATAAATTTAATTTTAATCACATTTCAAACAATATCATAAGACTTTTAAAAAAAGCTATGCATTTTTATAAGAAGCCACTAAAACATATTCTGCTTTGCCGTTTTTTTTATTTATATATTGTTTTAATTGTAGATTTTTATAATTGTTCATGAATATTCTTAAATTATTTTTGGATATCGCTATGTTCGTGAAGCCCACTTGGTTTCATATAACCTCATCTGAAAATGCCGTCATTCAAAGTAGAACATTGGAATACTTTTTATCTAGTGGCTATTCACTAAAACTCTTAGCAATATTCCATTACATACCAGCGAGTTGTCGTAACAGCTTTGTCAATGTTTTTTGTTTTAAAAAAAGGTTATATTATTTTATTTGAATGTTAGCTTTAACGTTTTTTTTTTCAATTAACATTTACATATCAATATATTAACATATGTAGATAAAAGAAACTATAATCTAAAAGGCATATTACCTTGATTGTTAGTTTGTTTCTCAAATTATAAATGTTTATGCCCGCAAGATCTAAGGACAATAGATGCCCTACAATTACAGCAAAAGAGTTAGAATTTGAAAATAGAAAATGGGATTCAAGAACTCCATTTCTAACGTTGTTTCTGTTCTTAAATTAGAAGCCAGCTAACTAGAACTTGTTTATAAGTAGTTAGCCGGCTTTAATTTTGAAGATTTTTTAAAAATTTCTTTTGTTCAGTGCACCTTAAGTTTATTCTTTCCCCCTTTATGTCCAGTGCCCCCCGTACCGCCCCCTATTGTGCCCAGCGCCCCCCTACCGCCCCTTTGGCTCCCAGCGCCCCCCAAAATCTCGAAACCGCCCCCAAGGGGGCGTTATCGCCCCCGTTGAAGACCGCTGATCTAGAATCTAGATGTTTACTTCTATACTAGGCTATTGTTGATAAAATTCTATATTGACTATTATATATATATTATATAGATCTAGATATAAGTATATATATTATTAATATATTGTCTGTACAACTTATCTAGATCTAGATATTAATATATTGTCTGTACAACTTATCTAGATCTAGATATTAATATATTGTCTGTACAACTTATCTAGATCTAGATATTAATATATTGTCTGTACAACTTATCTAGATCTACATATATATCTGTTTAGGAAAGTTTAGTAATTTAATTTATATCTCTAGACTCAAGATAGCATTTAGTTAGATCTAGATTAATTCTAGATATCTAGTACTTTTATCTAGATCTAGAATTATATCTATCTAGGCTAGGGGCTAGTAGTATCTAGTAGGACTCTACTGACTAGTCTCTATATAATATAGATATATTTATAATATATATGCCCCAAGGAAACGCTTTGAAGACCAGCTTAGACGCCAACTTGCCTTAGCCAACATAGAACGAGAAAGATGGGAGTAATGACAAAGGCTGCGGGATACACATTTGAGACCAAAAGAAAAACCGCTACCCAGGACAAATGCAGACAGCAAAAAGAAAATCTTGATCGACCACTGGCGGACAAAGGTTATGTTTGCCCTGTAGGTGGCAAAATATGTAGGTCACAGATGGAGCTGCGTAGCCACTGGAAATACTGCATTCCTCATCTTCGGACTCGAAGACAAGCCTTAAATATTATTTAATGTATATATATTAAATATTATTAGAAATATTATATATATATATATTATAAAGAATCTAAATATAAGACATTATTATTATAAATAGATCTAGATCTTAGAGTCTAGATCTTGTATTGAAGTCACTAGTAGATCTAGATTCTATTTTTTAGTATTCTAGACACTCTTAGAGGTGACTCTAGTCTTAGTCTAGAAGTTTCTACTTCTAGGACTACATGATAGATCTAGAACAGTGATGCCCAAAATACGGCCCTTAGAGTGATTTCATCCAGCTGGTGTATTTATGAAATGGGACACTGAATGTAGAATCTACTAGGAAAAATGAACAGATCTTTACTTTTTTTGTGGAGCCAACATATTTACTTTGAAAAAAAAGTGTGCCTGTTTACAAAAAAAACAACAACATATAAACAGCATAATAACACAAATATGGCAACTTTCTTGGTTTGAGCCAAGAATAAAAGATAGAGATACGCCTAGAGATTGGATGATCGATGGAAATATTTACCAAAAAAAAAAAAAAATAAGAAAATGAGTTGATGGTAAAACTAGCTACAATGTTGCTCATATTTTAAGTAAAGAAATTTTTAAAAAACATTTTCTGACGCACAAAAAAAAAAAAAAAAAAAGATCTGGTTTCTAATCTAATTGTTTCAGGTAAATTTCATTTAACTTTTATAGGCCTATGCCTTAGACAGATGTCCCTAGATGTGAACCCCGAAACGAGTGTAAAAAAAAATGGCCCATAGCCTAGGCTAGGGGTCGAATTATGCTGGGCATCACTGATCTAGAATCTAGATGAGTAGATCTACCTAGATTTAGATTTTAGATCTATCTATTCTTGAAATTGAATAATCATTTTTCATTGAATATTTTAATGAATTATAATCTACAAATGAGAAAACTAGACTTTTCTAGTAGATCTATAATATATATTCTATAGTCCACTATAGTAAAAAATCAGAGGCTATAATATATATTAATTATTATATATATTCTATATCTCTAGTTCTAGACTCTATACTATACTACTATACTAGACTATAGTCCTATAGTATATATCTAGTCTATAATAATAATTATATAATTTATATAGTATAAGTATAAGTATAATATTAAATATACTATATAGATCTACTCTCTATTTTTTATATATTTATATTAATTATAATTTTTATTTAAATTTATAGACATTACATGATTACTTGATCTCTAGTCTAGAGTCTAGACGAGTAGACTGTAGAGTACTGACTACTGTAGACTGTAGTGTCATTAGTGTGTAGACTGACTAGAGTCTAGACTACTAGACTAGACAATGATAATTGACAATGATCACAATCTAGACTCGTCTGGATCTAGACCTAAAACTATAATATTGAGTCTATTGTCACTATATTTTATATAAAATATAAATGCGGAAATTTGCCTTTAATAAAATATCCAGCTTGATTGAGTCTAATTCTTTTAATGTAATCTACTTTTCACCTGTTATTGTGGGATCTACACAGCTTAGGCTTAATGCTTATCCTTTTTTATTCCGGAAGTTCATAGTTCAAAGTTGTTTTTCTTTCACTTCCAAGTTTCATTCATTTGTGCTGCCAACACTGGCTGTCTTTATTAAAAGCGGAAGTACTCAACTTTTAGACTCTAGATCTAGATTTCTTGTAGATTCTAGATAATCTAGACTAGATCTAGAAATCTTGACAGCGTGAAAATTAATCAATAAAATTTTATTCAAATTTCCCTTCTCACGCTTCTTTATTAGTATTTTTCTAAGAGGGGGCGCTGGCGGATTTTTTTTCGGTAGGCCAAAAAAGGTTGAAGACCACTGATCTAGATCTATATAAACTATAGAAGAAAAAAAAAGTAAACGTTTTGACATTTAAATTCTAGTTTTAAAGTTGACAGGCTAATGTTTACGTTTGTAGCAGTGTTGTTACACTAGTATAGATCTAAATCTAGATCTAGTTAGAGTCTAGATCCAGATTCCTCTAGGCTCTATAATAAACAAAGTCAGTACTAGAGATCTAGTTATAGATCTAGTAGTTCAAGTCTAGTAATACTGATTATAGATCTAGGCTGTGATCGAGATAGCTCTAACTCTAAATACTATAAATATAATGACTATAATTAGTATAATAATAATTATAAATTATATTAAAATATCTAGATACTATAGTATATAGATCTGGGACAATGAATTGAATGAATCTACTAGTTCTAGGTTAAGACAAGTACAATTGGACTACAGTTATAACTATAAATATAAATAGTGACTAGTCAGGACATACGCTGGAAATCCAAATACAGGATGGCTGCCTGGTCGTGCGGTTTGTGCGCTGGACTGTCGTTCGGATTTATCGACCGTCGAGGGTTCAAACCCTGCCCGCTCCCATCTCCCGTCGTCCTGCGGGAGGTTTGGACTAGGAAGTAAACTATCTTCAACTCTGAAGGAACATCCGAAACATGTAAAACATTTTACAAACATAGCCATAGCCATAGGACTCAATAGGAGGAGTATAGGCAGTATTAAAATATATTAGAGAATAGAGTACATATTATATAGACAAATATATGCATATTATATATATTTAATATATAGATATATTATTTATTAATTATAGATCTAGATCTAATCTAAATCTAGATTGAGTAGATTCAAAGTCTACTCTCTAAGATAACAGATTTATGTAATAAAATTAGGACACCTCCCTATCCCTACTTTTTTTTTATGAGATTTTCTTTATTTTGATTAGGATGATAGTATCATTACTAACATGTAGATGTACCTTTATGCTGTTCAAAATGCTATTTAAATTTAAATTAATATACTAGTAGGCAAAAATATTTTAATTTTAAAGATATTAAAAATGTCAGTTACAATAATTTAATGTTTATTTAAACATGTAAATATTGGCCAAGATAAAAACTTGCAAGTATGAGTATCAATTATGGATTTTAAATTTTATTGAATCACCACAAGATAAATGCTTGCCAATGTGTCTACCTTTCTTGAATTAACCAAGTTGGCTCCAGGAATACATAGCAAACATAATCATAATGAAAAAAGACAAGAATATTCAAGATAAAAAAAACCTCTTGGCTATTCAAACAATATTTTTTTAAAAAAGCAAAATAGAAGATAGATCTAGACCTATTTTTCTCTGTGACTAGTGTCATCTAACAAAATTGCAAATTTAATTCGAAAAAAAAAAATCAGTCTCATAATGTTGTTAAAAAATTAATCATTCCAGCAGTACCAGAAGTCATTTCTACATTTCTCCCAATAAGGTTCTGAAAGTATTATCAATACATGGCACTTTGATTCAAAGATTGATTGATACTAGTATTATTGACAATGAAAGAATTAGGTAAACGTAGAATAATAATAGAGGTTCAAGTAAACAAACAATATAGAATAGCATGACATGCTGTAACAAATAAAACATGATAGATCAAATAGCTTATTAAAATATAACATGATAAATCAAATATCATATTAAAGTCAAGTAACAAAGTAAAATGAAGATAGCAAAATAAACAATAGTCATTTTGGAGACTAGTATTGAAGTGTTCTAGTAAGCTGTTGAGCTTTTACACTTTGTAATTGGGCCTAGTTCTTTTTACTTTAAGATTGTACCTATGTGTAGTTTCATCTGCTTGAGCTTCTGATGGTCTGGCTATTTCTTCGATGGTGCTAGTGGTTTCTTCAGTCATCGTAGAATCAGTAGGTTGATTCCTGGTAGACTAGCTTTGGACAGGGCAGTCAGTATCGAGCTCTGTTCCGCTCTGATTCTCATTTTCTATAACTTTTTGTTCCTCCCTAGGGGCTCACATTCGCAATGAGACTGTTTCCTCTTGACTGTTTGGTGTTCGGATAACAGTGTACTGAGGGATGCATGTTATTAAATTAACTTCTTCTTCTGTTATGGGATCATATTTAGACAATGACATTCTTCTTCAGCCATGTTGGCAGAGATGTCCCGGAACCACTTCTTTGGTTGAACCCAAGAAGTCGTTCATGTGGTGTCCTGTTATTTGAAGTGCATAGTAATGACCGGATGGACTGCAGAGCATCATTTAGTACTAGTTCCCATTCAGCTATGTACAGTTCCTTAGAATGTAAAGCCAAAGTGATGGCTTTCCATAAAGTCCTGTTAAGTCTCTCTATTTGTCCGTTTCCTCTTGGACTGTAAGGGGTCGTACTACTAGTCCCGATTCCTCTCTCGTGGAGGAAATGCTGCACCTCTGTTACCCTGTCATTGTGGACATACGCTGGAAATCCAAATACAGCAAATAGTTCATTGAGACATTTAACAACCGTAGAGGAAGACATATCGGGAAATGCAAATGGGAATCTAGAGAATTCATCTATAATGGTAAGTAGATATCTTTTTCTTGAAACAGAAGTGAGAGGTCCCTTGAAATCCATACTAACTCTCTCAAAAGGTTGAGTTGCTTTAATCAGCTCTCCGTTCGGCTGTCTAAAAAAACGGGACTTCAGCTCTGCACAAGTTTGACATTGTTCTATCACAGTTCTGACGTCATCACAGGAAAGTGGAAGATTTTTAGCCCTTAGTGCAATAGTCGAGTAACGCCCGGATGGCAAAGACTAGTATACAGCAATTTAAGGTCATTGTGAATGATGGCAGATAGATAGTTTCTGGTAAATGTATCAGCTACAGTGTTCTGCTTGCCAGGGCGATAGAGGTCGTCATAGTGGAAACACGAGAGTTCTAGTTTCCACCTCTGGATTTTTTCATTTTTAATTTTTCCCTTGTTTGACCTGCTATACATAAAAGAGACAGATCGCTGATCTGTAACAAGTGTGAACGCTTTACCAACTAAGAAATGTTTCCATTTTCTCAACAACTCAACAATGGCATATGCTTCTTTCTCAACGGAAGAATGTTATGAATGTTTTCTTTCACTTTTTGTTAATGAGCGAGAGAAGAAAGCAACATGTCAGCCATCTTGGTTGAGGGTATCCGCAATGGCTATGTCAGAAACATCCGTCTCAACGGTTAAAGGGCGATTCGGATCAATAGTATATACAGCGGCTTTTTCAAGCTCATTTTTCAAACTTTCAAATGTTCTTTTGACTTTTTCAGGGACAGGAAATTGTTGATTTCTTGTAAACAGGCTTATTTTTGTTGAGAAGTTAGGTATCCACTGTGAGTAGTAAGCCAGAAGACCCACTACTCATTTCTGTTCACGCATGTTCACTGGTACGGGTACGAAATCTCCCAAGATCCGGCTTAAGTTGTCCTTTGGAAATCTCGTATCCTAACAGTCTCACTTTAGTAGTGCTAATTTCACTTTTTGTTTCATTAAAAGTGATTCCAACATTTTGAGCGCTATCAAGAAAGCGCTGTAGGTTTCGGTCGTGTGATTCAGAGTCCACACCGCAGATGGTCACATTGTCCACATAAGCAAAAGTGTCAATGAGTCGTTTGTCTTCGATGATATTGTCAATCGTACGCTGAAAACAGGCGACTCCATTCGTAACGCCAAACAGAATCCGGCAGAATTGATACATTTTCCCACATCCTTCGAAGGCTGTGAATGGCCTTTCCTCTTCTTTTATGGGAATCTAATAGTATGCACTTTTCAGGTCTAAAGTGCTATATACAGAGTACTGGGAAATCTTTTCTGCTAGTTCATCAATTCTGGGCATAGGGTAGGCATCTAGTAGAGTGAACTCGTTGATGGTTTGATTGTAGTCAATAACCATTCTTTTCTTATGTCTGTCATTTGTTGTGACTAGGACTTAGATGGTTCAATAATCTCATCCTTTATCAGTTGTTGAATTTCTTTCTCTATAAACTTTCTATCTGGAATTGAGTTTCTGCGAGACTTTGTAGCCACTGGGGTACAGTTTGGCTGGAGAGTACTCAGGCACAACGATGGTTTCGGACCATCGAAAGGAATAAACAGATTTTGGTGCAAACCTATAAAGTCAAGTCCAAGAATGATGTTGGAGCACAAATTTTCTAGTAGAGAAAGTTTAACTCGTTCTTATCGTTCATTTTTGAGTCGTATGTCGTATAGATATGTCCTTGAGTGATTCGAGATAGATGGGTGGAAGCCATAAAGATTCTGTTGTTTGAGGAACATGCCGGCCAACCGACACTGTTGAAGATTTTGATTTGCATACTCTTTGAAAATGGCCCTTTTTGAAGCACTGATTGCATGTTGCTTCCCTTGCAGGGCATTGAGAGTGGTGATGCTTAACCCTGCCGCAAAAGTAACACTTGCTAGCTAATGCATTTACTTCATGTGTGTGAATTGCTTGCACTTTGAGGAATCGTTACATTTGGCAAGGGTGTGGCCAAAGAATTGGTGAGAGTAGTTGCTGCACAATTAGTTTCCAGCTGTGATGATTCATATTGTAATGAGTGCTGATAAGCATGTTCTTGTAAGCCAGCCTCCTTGAAGGCGTCCTTTAAACTCAAAACAGCCTTTTCAAGAAGACGTTTTCGAATGCTGTTGGAAACTAGTCCATTGATAAATGAATCTCTAATAGCCTCTTCTCTGTGTTGTTCAGCAGTCACCGCTTTGAAGTTGCAATCTTTAGATAGAATTCTTAATTTCTGCATGTAGGCGTCTTTGTTTGACCTTGCTCTTGTTTGCAAGTAGCTAACCTGTGCCTAGCAAACACCTCATTCTTTGGTTGAATGTAGATGCTGTTTAGAGTCTGGATTGCTTTATCAAATGTCTCTTTATCAAGTATCATTTGATATACAGCAGGAGAGATATAGTTTATCAGTAGTTTCTTAGTATCAAGATTATCTACTGATATTACTGACACAAAATTTTTTAAAATTTCATACCAGTACTGCCAATGCTCTGCTGCTTGTCAAACTTCTCTGGCCGAAATATCCTATCCATTTTGAAATTCTTACAACTTTACAGTTTTGATTCAGTGTATTAAATTGTTATGAACATAATAATAACAGAGTCTAAAATTATGTCCGCTTAGAATGGCTTTAATACACTGAATGACTACACAACACACATTTCAGGAACACATTCTTACCAACGAGTTACAAGCACATGTAAACATAAGAACAACAACCGATACAGCATATAATTTTCATAACATTCTCTTTTGTCATGTTTCAAGAAAGAGTTTTTCAATCTCCAAGAAGTTGTTTGTTGATGAATGAATTTTACTGCCTGAGGGCATCACTAAATAAAGAAATGAACTTGCTTCTAGGATGTAATAAGTTTAAAAATTAAAACATGGATGGCATATCTTTTTGTTAACACCTGTTACTGGTGTTCAAATTCAGTTGCAGAAAAAAATAGTAAAGTCTCAAAATTACGTTATCAGTAAAAAGATTTTTAACACATTAGGCACCACAGAGATTTAGCTGCATTTAAATGTTCCTATTAAATACTAAAACTATGTATACATGTAAATAATACTTATACAATTTATTAATAAATAACAATACTACATCTCTAACCAGATCCAGTTTTTTAGTTTAGACTACTGTCTTTTAATATTTCCAGATCTGGATCTATATCAACAAATTAAAATTTAGATTTAGACATAGGTGTTATTAGGATTTTTTTCGGGGTGGAGGGAGATATCGATCCAGTGGCGTAGTTAGGGTTGGGGGAGGAGGGGAGAGTATTAGAAGATCCCCCGGGCCTTTGGGGGGCCCCCAAATGAGTGTCCGAAATTTGTTTTTAAATAAATTAAATATTACGTCACTGCCATGTAATCTTGCTTTTCACGTTGTTATATAAGTTAGTGACCCTGCTGTGTGTATTCCACACAGATTATTAACACTTTCTGCGCGTGGTTACTCTCAATTTCAAAGAGTAACTTCCATAGCACTGACTAGTGCCGTGTTACTCTCAGGAAGTAACTTGTTATATAGGGTAGTTTATTTCATCATAATTTATCATTTAAGAAGAAACCTTATAAGAGCACTAAAATCAAAGGAGACCATGAACGTGTCGAAGAAAAGTATCAATATTCAGATGATTCATACAAAGATACAGCAGTCGAAGTAGTGAAAATGTCTCTTGAAGAGAGAAGTAGTGCTGAAGAGACTTTAGGGGGATACAGCGTCAGAGAAAACAAGTGAAGTAAGTGATACAAATGATGAGTCAAGTGATGGTCTTCCAAAATCACTTTCTCCAGAAGTGGAAGAAGCTGTAATTAAGTACAAAGACTTCGGATATATTCAGCCTGGAATTTTATCTGAGGAACTGCAAGCAAAATTCTGTTAAAGGGTAGCTTATTTTTCCAAAACAAAGATGAACAGTATTTGTTTCCAGTAGTATTTACCCAAAATAAATCATGAAGGTTGACATCACTAGAAAGCTTCCAACAGGAGAAATTTGCAACTGATCTTGGCTCCTCTTCTCTCCACACTTGGGATGTCTGTTTTGTTTTGCATGTGTACTGTTTTCTCAGGCATCATCAGAAAAGAAATATATTGCATTGAGCAAACCTTGTGTTGGTTTCACCAAGTGGAAGAAACCTGAGAGACTGAAAGAACAAGAAGGAGTCCACCACAGACAAGCCCTTTTGATGAGGAAGTTAGAAGAAGAAAAGCTTTAGGCAGAACCAGATGAACTGTCACATATGTTTCATGCTCAAATTTTGAAAAATCAGCAATATTAGAGATATTCTGAAGCGTGTAGCAGCAGCTATTAAGTACTTAGCAAAAACAAACTCAAGCTTATGTGGTCACAACAAAAAACTGAATTCACCCAATCCTGGGAACTTCCTAGCATCTTTGAAATTTCTTGCAGAATTTGATGAAGTTATGAAACACCAGTAGTATAGAATCGAATATGGGAAGACACATATTTGTCACCAGAAATTCAAAATGAGTTCATTAACTTGATGGGCAATAAAGTTGAGGAATCAATTGTTGGGAAAGTCAAGCAAATTTGTTACTTTTTTCTGATGCTTGATTCCAACCCAGATGTTTCTCATCAAGAACAGGTATCTCTAATAGTTTGTTACTTGGATGTTGATAATTTCGAAATAAAAGAGTCATTCATTGATTGTTTAAAATTTTAAAATCTGATGAACAATTTGAAGAGCTTGTTCTGAAAACTCTTAAAGACATTGAACTAGACTTTGATCTATGCAGAGGTCAAACTTATGATAACCCAGCCACAATGAGTGGCCATCTGTCTGGCCTGCAGAACTGTCTCTTTGACATAAATCAAAAAGCAACATTTCTGAACTGTGATAATCACTCTCTCAACCTGGCAGCTCTTAATTCTACTGAGATAGATCCAGCAATTGTCACCTTTTTTTTGGAACTGTACATGAATTGTTCAACTTTTTTTCCAATTCACCTCAGAGATGGGCAAAACAGAAAGAAGCTGGAGCCAGAGTTTTAAAAAGGAGAGTAATAGAAGGTGGCCCGCAAGAGAAGAAGCTACATCGGTAGTTTCCTTGCATCTCGACAAAATCATCATGCTGTTGGAGAAACTTTCTGAATCAACAACTGAAAGAAGGGACACTAGAAGCAATGTACAGAATCTTCTTCATGCAGTGGAAAATTAATAATTTTTTGCTTATCTGGAAATCTGGTTAAATCTCCTGCACCAAATCAATATAGTTCAAAAGAAACTACAAAAGTCTGAACTGCAAATACAGGAAGCTGCTGAAGAAATTAAAACCCATTCATGCTTTCTGCAAAATGATGAGAAACTGACAAAACTGATCACCCAATTCATCAAAAGAGCAAAAGAAGGTAGTAAATGCTATGGATTTCCTGTAATCAAAATCCAGAAGAAAAAAAAAAGACTTGATGGGGAATTGAGTTCTGGTGTAGGACTGTCAATAGAACTGCTATTCAAACATGTTGCAACGGAAGTGCTGGACAGACTTCATATGGAGATGAAGGACAGATTTATAAAGGCTGGAAAACCATGTGGACACCTTTGGGTTTCTTTTTGAACCAAGACACCTTTTGGACCTCCTCGTCACTGCCATACAACAATGCAACGACAAAAACACCCGTCTGCAGATCGAAAACAAACTTATTTACATGTCAGGCACCCTCCAACCTAACGGGATCAACAACCAGCACACTTTTATTTAATACGCGATGGGCACTAACACTACGGTACCCCCTTTTCCCATTCATCTTTGCCTGACATCTCCGCCCCCTTCCATTTTCCCGCGCTTTTACACCAGCATAACTCATTTCTTTTCTGCCTCGATAAGAGAACAACATCGGACAGATAAGTTAACTTAAGACTATTTTGTGTTAATTGTTTTTTATTTTTTGTTTGTTTTGTAGCTGATGAAGGCCTCGTGGCCCAAACGTCCTTTGTTTTACTTGGTCCGGCAGGGTTACATATATGCATGTTTTTCATATTTTCTATACAGTCATATACCCCTGCAGCAGTAAACCTTTGTTTTTTTGAGTCTTTGATGAAAAACTGTGTTACTTTTTCCGTATGTAAGATGAAATACAGGAAAATCGCTTGTTTCATGATGCCATTGATGTACGAGAACTTTTCATCAACAAGCCAGTGCTACAATCACCAACTGACATATTGAGAAAGCTGGCTGCATATGGTAATGATGTGTGCTCAAACCTTGCAACATCCATTTGAATACTGCTAACTCAGGCCACTTACATTGCGTCATGTGAGAGATCATTCTCAAAGCTCAAGTTAATCAAATACTATCTCAGGAGCACAATGACACAAGAAAGGCTTAGCATGGCTTTAATGTCAGTGGAGTCACAAATACTTGACACTATCGATGTAGATGATGTTAAAAATGCCTTTGCTGCATAGAAAGCACGACATGAAGCGATATGAATGAGATTTGTCACTTATGCATTGTTTTGCCAATAAACAATGGTATTATTAATTTAAAGAGTCTTAATGATTATTTCTTGTTAATTTTACTGATATACGGTACCAATTTGAATGTAGGGTTATATATTTATTAAGTACATTATCTCATGTCATGATGTCAAAATGCGAGGGGCCCCCAAAGCGTTCAATCCCCCAGGGCCCCCAAATCCCTAGCTACGCCCCTGTATATATCATTCATTAGGTTCTAATAACAAAGTAATTGCTCTTACAAAAGTCATCAGCTTCATAAAAGAGGAATTTTTTTTTTATGTTTCTTATTTTATTCTATTTTTGTATATTTTCAAGCTAAAGCTTTTGGATGTTTTCTATAAGTACCCAAGCCAAATATTGGCTTTTCACTGGCGAAACAGAGCTGGCAACTTGCAGAGCAGAAGCCAACAGGTCATATATAAGTAGTAGGAGAGCTCATCTCACAGTAAGTTGATTTAATTACACCTAATTAAATATGTAAAAAAAAAATTAAGTAAAAATACAACAATGAAGGTCCATCCAAAGTAAAATGGGTTTCGACAAAGCTTAAATCAACTCATTCTGTCTGTCTGGTAAAGGATTATACACATGGATTTCTCCCTCACCCATTTTTTAATTAAGTTGAAACTTTGATTGGCATAAAAAAGAGATGAATGAATAAAAAAAAATCAATTAGTCTATTAATTAATGGCGCTGCACTGTGGCGACATGCAATTTGTGCTTTCATTATTCATTATTATTTCTTTGCTGGATGTATATTGAATGTTCTTTTGTAATCAGTTATGCAGATGAAGACTTCTGTTTTCAAGGTGGGCTCCACAATGAGTATTTACATTAAACGTTTTACTAGATCTAGACTTGTTCAACTTTGGTTATTTGGTTAGAAATAAAAGAAGAAAAATGGTGAGCCAAGATGGCGGCCGTTCTAGTACTAGATCTATTCATTATAGTAAAGATCAACTCCTCGGACTTCGTTCAAAGAGGAAGCCTCTTCCACCGTGTTATGCACATATAAATTGTTTCTACCCTTCCTCTATTAGTACAAGGAAAAGAGGGAAAAAAGGAGGACTACGGCAAAGACTGAGAAGAAGAGGGTTTCGCCCACCACTTCCTACGATTATTCTAGCTAACGTCTGCTCAATAAGAAATAAAGTGGATGAGATATGTGCCCATATACGCTAAGACCACGTATTTAGGGAAAGTTGTCTATTGGCTTTTACTGAGACATGGTTAGAGGAGGATGACAATGAAAACCTGATTGCTATTGATGGTTTCTCTTGCGTGAGATCTGACAGAACGGCTGAGTCTAAGAAGAAGAAAGGTGGGGGGCTTGGTGTGTACATCAACCTCAAATACTGTACCAACTACACGGTTAAAAAGAGAATGTGCTGTCTGGATCTAGAACTACTGGCGCTCTCATTGAGACCTTTTTATTTGCCACGAGCCTTTGGTGTTATTTACATAGTCCTGGTTTATGTTCCGCCTACAGCCAAAACGGAAGTTGCAGCTGAAATCATCGCTGACGTAGTGCATGAGTTTCAGACAAGGTCACCGGACGCACCAGTAGTTATACTGGGTGATTTTAATAAATGCACCTTGAAGGTTGACCTACCCACCTTCTATCAACACATTTCATGTCCGACAAGAGAAAACAGAACTCTGGACTTATGTTATTGTAACATCAAAGGAGCATTCACATCTTGTGAAAAGCCACCACTAGGATCATCGGACCACAAAACAGTACAACTGCTGCCTACTTACTGCACGAAACTTAAAGAAGGAAAAATCATTCAAAAAAACATACAAGAATGGACGCAAGACAATATTCTCAAACTACAGGGATGTCTAGACTGCACTGACTGGAATTTGTTCAAAGAGACCACTTCAAATCTAGTAGAATGGGTCGACGCAGTGACAAATTACATCAAATTCTGTGAAAACATGTGTGTCAGTACTAAGAGCATCAAGATATACCCCAACAATAAACCATGGGTCACTGCAAAAATAAAACGGGCAATAATCAAAAAGAAAAGAGCATTTATGAGTGGCGATGGGCAGACAAGGAAAATTGCTAAACGAAATCTCAACGTTGTTCTTGAGGAAGGGAGGAAAAACTAACGCACCAAGCTGGAAGACTCAATTAATACAAGTGACATGAGACAGGCGTGGGGCATCATGAACAAAATGGCAGGAGCACAAGTCAAAATTAAAAATAATCTTGCTACAAGAGACGAAAAAACATTGGCCAACGAGTTAAATGATTTCTATTGTCGCTTCAACACGAAAGATTTTAATTATCTAAGACTCAAAGCCCTTAAGGATGTCAATGTTAACAACTGCTTAGAATTAGCGATTACTAAAGAGCAAGTTTGTAACATTTTCAAAAACGTCAACCCAATGAAAGCTGGAGGGCCTGATGGAATAAAAGGGTGAATCTTAAAAGAATGTGCTGAACAACTAGCTGAACCTTTCCAAGATATTTTTTCTACTTCATTACTAAACCATGAGATACCACCTGTGTGGAAGTCATCTATAATTGTACCTGTACCAAAGGTTTCCAAACCGAAGGAAATGAATGACTATAGACCTGTTTCACTTACTTCCATTGTGTCAAAATGTTTAGAAAAATTGGTTAAAATGTTTCTTCTGAATGATCTTTGTAATAAGTTAGACCCTTTACAATTTGCTTACCAAAAGGGTAAAGGTGTAGACGATGCCATCCTAAATATTTTAAACTGTGTCTACAAACATCTGGACTTACCGAACACTTATGTAAGATTGTTCTTTGTTGATTTCTCATCAGCTTTTAACACTATACAACTTCATTTACTCATTGAAAAGATGAAAGCGTTGCAGATTAATCCATACATAATACTATGGGCTAATGAATTTTTGACCCAGAGAGCTCAGAGGGTTAGGGTAAACAATGTTATATCTAATGAACGCATAGTTAACACAGGGGCGCCCCAGAGGGCTGTGACATCGCCATTGTGGTTCATTTTGTACACCAATGATTTTCGATCCGATAGTTCTTGTTGCTCCTTCACAAAATTCGCTGATGATGCGGCTCTTCTTGCCCTGCTCTCAGAGAGCTCAGACGTAAATGAGTATTTCAAAGAATTAGAACACATTGAGGAATACTGTAAAGATAATTTTTTATTCTTAAATGTAAAAAAAACAAAGAAATGATAATCGATTTTCGCAGGGACAAAATGATATTGTTTCTGTAGCTGGAGAGACAATTGAAATTGTGCAAACCTTTAAATACCTTGGTACTATCCTAGACAATAAACTAAATTTTACTGCAAATACTGATTATATCAGCAAAAAAGGGCAGCAAAGATTACGACTACTAAGAAAACTGTCCTCGTTTAATGTTAGCGAAAAGGCCTTGGCTATGTTTTATCACGCTCACATCTGCAATATTTTCAGTTTCAATATCACTGCCTGGTATGGCAATCTGAGCATTAAAAATAGGAATAAACTTAATAGAATCCTCAATGCTGCTGGCAAAATCATTGGCAAAAAACAAACCCCATTTGGGCAGTTATTTGAGACAAACATCTATAAAAAAGCTAACAAGATCCTTGAAATAAAGAATCACCCTTTGTGTCAGGATTTTGTGATTTTACCATCACAAAAGAGATACAAGACACCGATAGCAAAGACAAACAGACACAAACACTCATTTGTTCCCCTGGCAATCAAATCATTAAATAAGAACAATCTGGTATAAACTTTGTCACATGTAAATTATGAGTGAGTCTGGTGTGAATGTACACTTTGGTTTCTTATAGTTATAATGTTTTTTGTTTGGTGTAATGCACAAATTGTAAGACAAATTTCCTTACGGATAATAAAGATTATTATTATTATTATTATTATTATTAATTATTTATTTTGTTTGATACCAACACTGAAAATTAATCCTTCAGTATTCAAAGATATGGATGAATAATTATGTAGGGTTTGATCCCATTAGATAATTGTACACATTATTTCTCCACACCTATTCTTGGATGATGTTGAAACTTTGAACAATTATTTATTTTAAAAACAAAACATGAATGAATTAAAAAATTAACCAATAAGTCAATTTATTATTGGCACTTTTTTTTATATTGAATATTTAGAGATAGTTGTAAATGCTGGTCACTGTCTCTCTCCATCTGGTGCGGTCTAGAGCTATGTCTTCCCAATGGTCAGTATTGATGTTCACTGATTTGAGATCCCGTTTTATTACATCTATGTAACGGAGGTTGGGGCAACCGGTTTTTCTTGAGCCAGTTGCGAGTTGTCCATAGAGGATGACTTTTGGGATGCGTTTGTCCTCCATCCAGCGAACATGTCCAAGCTGGGTTGTACGTGTAGTTTTTGACACTTTTTTAAATATGACTGTCCAGGTAGCACAACAGCTTCTTTTTTTATGGCTTTCTGACACTGCTCACCTTTTCTACATATGTAAGATGATATTATTGATCAAGTAATCCAGGAAATGATATCTGCCCCACTTCCAAAATTTAGCTTCAAGCTTAATGAATCCTGAGATGTTGCAGATTGTTCACAATTATTTTATTTCCATGCTTTTCCTATTGTCACAGAAGTAGACAGCATGAATATAGCTAATAGAAAAGTAAATAAATTCATTAAAAAATGTTTTTTATTTATTTGTAATTTAATTACAACTAGAAAAAATATTTTACATAAAAATGTAACATTTTTTGTTGAGTAAGCATAAAGCTTTAACTAATTTAGTTTCTAATAATGAAAATACATCACGCATATTAGATATTTACATTATAATTATGATTCAATAACATTAGCAAAAGCACAGGTACTTAAGCATATAAACTAAAATAATTTTATTGTTGGGTTCTGATATAAAAGGAAAAAAACAACTCTTATAGACCAGGAAAAGTAGAGAAGTAGATTCTAGAAAGTATAAGAGTAAAAATTTCCAATTGGGGATATTTGTGAATTTAGTCATGTTACTTTAATTACAAAGGACTGCCTCTGTAAAAGTTGTTGCTGTATGATGACCATCTTAATCCCAATGTTCTGATGCTTCTTATTTGTTCTTGCAGCTTATCAACATAGCAAAACAATGCATGCCATACGTTTTTTTGTATTCTAGGACAATGAAGTGGCCTCTTGCTTTTTAACACCAATGGAAGAGAAACTTTTAAGTCGTCAGTATGAAGTTGTTCTTCGAAAATTTTGTTCTGAATTTCAACCACCAATGCCTAAATGTGTTATAGTAAGGCAAAGTTTTCTCTTTTATAATTTCATCATATACTGAGATTTTTTAAAAATATAAACCATTAAAAAAAATAAATTTTATTATAAAATTTTAGTATGGAAATGTATTAATTAAAAAAAAAAAGCACATTTTTGTTCAGTTGAACTACAAAAGCCAGTATGTAATAACCAGTGGCGTAGCAAGGTACCCGTGGGCCCGGGTGCAAGAATATATTGGTGGGTCCCCTTCCCCAATAAGATGAATGTAAAGTGAGACAGAACAATTGAGTAATTTGAATGTATTGGTAAATTTACCAAAAGACATTTCAATGCAAGTAGAGTAGCCTTTTTTTATAAGTAATAATGTCTTTACGTTTGATTCAGTTAAGATTCAGACAAGTAATAGTGTCTTAAAAGTCAATGTTTGTACAATTTCTTAACAGAATTATTCGACTTAAAGATGTTTAAACTGAATAAAGAAGTGTTTTATGAGTTCTACATTCTACACATTTACATTCCTAAAACACTTCTCAATGTAAAACGTTTAAATTCTAATTCTACTTCCATCATTTAACAGTAACTAGATCGAACATTTTTCTGGCCTTCTAAGTAGCAAAGTCAGTAACCATTGCATCTATTTCTAAACTTTTAGCTGTTTCTCGCTCAATGAAAATAACACAAAGTGATGCCAACCTGCTCTGTGTAATAGAAATGCTTAAAATATTTTTCCTGTCAGATTTCAATATTCATAGCACTTTTAAATAAAGCCTTATAATTAGAGGTTTTTGTATAAATATAATGGTAGTAACTTTCTTTAAGAACTATGAACCAAATAAGTACTAAGCATTTGTTAAGGACTTTTCCATGATTAGTTTGGACATCTACCTATCTTCTAGATCTTTTTTATAAACCTGCTCTCCTATTCGGTTTCGCCATTCATTGTAATAGCACAAGTACGATGCATATGATGTTTCTTTTGCTTGCTTAATATTTAATGATAGTTTTATTCTTTTGTAAACATTTTTAACATAATACAGAAGACAACAAAACAATATGATGAAGACTTGCACTACTGGGCCTTTACAGTATAAACTTTGTCGGATCTGATAAATTTTATATAACATTTAAGTCTGTTAAGATCTCAGACTTATTACAATTGCGAGTACTGCTCCTTTCAGAAAATAAATAAAAATTTACATATTTTAAATACAGAAAATAAAAGAAACAGATTAAGCTTTTAAAAAAATTGAATAATTAGTTGAACTTTTAATTCTTGACCATCAGGACTATCTCACTAGACCTAATTGTCATTGTTACTCGCCCCTTTCCTTATTTTTCTGTACAACACATTCATAGTTTCTACATCCAGCTCTCACTCCATTCATTCTAATACCAGACTATTAATACTAGCAATAGCTTATGAACATACATGGAAAACAATAGTTCCCTCAAACGAACACTTAGGGCTAACCACCATGAAAATAAACCTGACAAAGAACATTTCCTTACACTTAAATAATACAAGCTGCTGGTATATCAACTCTAACTTAAAACACATGGTTAAAGTTGTAAAACTAATATATAGTTTCATGCCACGTTTTGAATATTTCGAGGGATCCTTTCATATTCCATACAGCATTATTTTTTACAATATTGCTTTTTTTTTTCTTTTGTGTCATCCCAAAATTCTCACGTGGGCCCCAACTGGTCAAGAGTTATGGGCCCAAGTGCAATCAACCCCTTTGGGCCATTGTTACTACACCACAGGCTGTGGGCCCCTAATGGCCATGGGCCCGGGTTCATTGAACCCCTTCGCACCATGGATGCTACATCACTGGTAATAACCAGTTTTAAAGAATTACAAAATTACCCTGAAACATTCATAGTATTTAGAACCTTTAGCAACATTTTAAAAATATGCTAAAACAAAATAACATGCTAGTAGTACTATAAGGTAGAAAAGAGAAAAGACAAATCTAAGCAAATCATTCGGTTTCAATTTAACAAACAGACTTGATAACAGTTTTAAAAAAATATTTTTGCGCTTATAAAATTAAAAGAAACAAAAAAAAAAATTCAGAAAAAGAATTAAAATAAATGCTTTACAAACATATGTCATGAACCTAAATTTAAAAGAAAATGTCATTAATTATGAAAATTTTCTCACTAGCTTTAAAAATTGTGTCATTTGCTTAAAAACTTATAAAAATATTATGCCATAAATTTAAAGAGAATTTTTAAAATGTCATTTGCATAATTTAAATTTAATTGCATTGAAATAATACATCACAGTGATAGTATTCAAATTAAGACAATTGCCACTCACTGGTAATGGATCTTTCAGTGTACCCATTTTAATACTTATCTAAGTTTGAACTGGATACATCCACATTCTGCCTAGTGTGAAAACTCCTTTAAACTTAAGCTTTTTTTTAGTTTTTAAGATATAGAAATATTGAAAAATGATTTGTATCAATCACTTGCCATTTTGGTGTGTGACATAAAAATATATTTAAGATATTCTATTCATTTTCAGGGTACATCACTGGCATATTTTAAAAGATTTTATGTCCATAATTCTAACATGGATTACCACCCTAAAGATATCATGTAAGTATACAAGTGGTATTAATGGGATGATTAATTGTTTAGACCCTTTATTGTGTAAATTAAAATTCTACTAAAAAAACAACAACTACTGGTATAACTTGTTTTTTGTTGTTTTTTTCACCAAGGTTAACCTGTGTTTATTTGGCTTGTAAAGTTGAAGAATTTTATGTTCCCATCGGCCAGTTTGTTAAAAACCTCCGAGGAGATAGGGAAAAGTTTGCAGATGCTATACTGAGCTTTGAGTTAACCCTCATGTCTAAACTGAATTATCACCTAACTGTACACAATCCATTTAGACCAATGGAAGGTTTTATTATTGATATAAAGGTTGGTTTGGCAATAATTTTAGAATTATATTCGTTTAGATCATTAAAATCATTTCTAGAAATAGTATGGTATTATTATAATTTAATTTTTTTATTAAATTTTTAATAGATAAGTAATAAGTCCATAAGCAGAGATGTTAATCTTAGATGTATTGAGAATGTTGACAATCAGATTTAAAAAAAATTATTGGTTACATTACTAGTTTGGGATTAAACTTGTCTAAATAATTAAATTCAATAATTTATTTTGTTAGACTCGCTACAAAGATATACAAAATATTGAAATTGTCAGAAGAACTGCTGAAGAGTTTATGGAAAGAAGTTTGCAGTCTGATGCCTGTTTAATTTTCTCTCCAGCACAGGTCAGTCGCCTTTTTTGCTGCATTGCTTTTAACTATACACAAAATTTTCCTTTCAAAGATGGTTTAATCATAAAATAATGTTGAGTCCACTGAACTTTCATTAATACCTGACATTTGATAAGGAAAATCTATAAAATGTCTTATAAAATGTAGTTTGCAAACTATGAGATAAAACAATAGCTGAACTTAATTTAGTTATAAAATAGTTTCAGTAATTAATTTAATAATCCAATATTATAAAATGAAATGTTATGAAGTAACTGGAGGAATTATCCTACTCAACTGAGTAGCTGACTTCTTCTTTCTTCCTTTTATAGACCTAGATCTTCCCCACAGTTTTTCTTCTTTCCTCCAAACAATATAAGACCTCTCTTCACCATTAAAAAGTAAAACACACTCCTGGCCTCATCCTCACCATTAAACAATAAAACACACTCCTGGCCTCCTCCTCACCATTAAACAATAAAACACACTCCTGGCCTCCTCACCATTAAACAATAAAACACACTCCTGGCCTCATCCTCACCATTAAACAGTAAAACACACTCCTGGTCTCCACCTCCCCATTGAACAATAAAACACACTTCTGGCCTCCTCTTCACCATTACACAATAAAACACACTCCTGGTCTCCACCTCACCATTAAACAATAAAACACACTCCTGGCCTCCTCCTCACCATTAAACAATAAAACACACTCCTAACCTCCTCACCATTAAACAGTAAAACACACTCCTGGCCTCCACCTCACCATTAAACAATAAAACACTCCTGGCCTCCTCTTCACCATTAAACAATAAAACACACTCCTGGTCTCATCCTCACCATTAAACAGTAAAACACACTTCTGGCCTCCTCACCATTAAACAGTAAAACACACTCCTGGCCTCCTCACCATTAAACAGTAAAACACACTCCTGGTCTCCTCCTCACCATTTAACAATAAAACACACTCCTGGCCTCCTCACCATTAAACAGTAAAACACACTCCTGGTCTCCTCCTCACCATTAAACAGTAAAACACACTCCTGGTCTCCTCCTCACCATTAAACAGTAAAACACACTCCTGGTCTCCTCCTCACCATTAAACAGTAAAACACACTCCTGGCCTCATCCTCACCATTAAACAGTAAAACACACTCCTGGCCTCCTCCTCACCATTAAACAATAAAACACACTCCTGGCCTCCTCCTCACCATTAAACAATAAAACACACTCCTGGCCTCCTCACCATTAAACAGTAAAACACACTCCTGGTCTCCTCCTCACCATTAAACAATAAAACACACTCCTGGCCTCATCCTCACCATTAAACAGTAAAACACAGTCCTGGCCTCCTCACCATTAAACATTAAAACACACTCCTGGTCTCCTCCTCACCATTAAACAGTAAAACACACTCCTGGTCTCCACCTCACCATTAAACAGTAAAACATACTACTGGTCTCATCCTCACCATTAAACAATAAAACACACTCCTGGTCTCCTCCTCACCATTAAACAGTAAAACACACTCCTGGCCTCCTCACCATTAAACAGTAAAACACACTCCTGGCCTCCTCACCATTAAACAGAAAAACACACTCCTGGCCTCCTCTTCACCATTAAACAATAAAACACACTCCTGGTCTCATCCTCACCATTAAACAATAAAACACACTCCTGGTCTCCTCCTCACCATTAAACAATAAAACACACTCCTGGTCTCCTCCTCACCATTAAACAATAAAACACACTCCTGGCCTCCTCACCATTAAACAATAAAACACACTCCTGGTCTCCTCCTCACCATTAAACAATAAAACACACTCCTGGCCTCATCCTCACCATTAAACAGTAAAACACACTCCTGGCCTCCTCACCATTAAACAGTAAAACACACTCCTGGTCTCCTCCTCACCATTAAACAGTAAAACACACTCCTGGTCTCCTCCTTACCATTAAACAATAAAACACACTCCTGGTCTCCCCCTCACCATTAAACAGTAAAACACACTCCTGGTCTCCTCCTCACCATTAAACAGTAAAACACACTCCTGGCCTCATCCTCACCATTAAACAATAAAACACATTCCTGGTCTCCTCCTCACCATTAAACAATAAAACACACTCCTGGTCTCCTCCTCACCATTAAACAATAAAACACACTCCTGGCCTCCTCACCATTAAACAATAAAACACACTCCTGGCCTCCTCACCATTAAACAATAAAACACACTCCTGGTCTCCTCCTCACCATTAAAAAGTAAAACACACTCCTGGCCTCATCCTCACCATTAAACAATAAAACACACTCCTGGCCTCATCCTCACCATTAAACAATAAAACACACTCCTGGCCTCATCCTCACCATTAAACAGTAAAACACACTCCTGGCCTCCACCTCACCATTAAATATTACACACTCCCCTGGCCTCCTCACCATTAAACAATAAAACACACTCCTGGCCTCCTCACCATTAAACAATAAAACATACTCCTGGCCTCCTCACCACTAAACAATAAAACACACTCCTGGCCTCATCCTCACCATTAAACAGTAAAACACACTCCTGGCCTCCTCACCATTAAACAGTAAAACACACTCCTGGTCTCCTCCTCACCATTAAACAGTAAAACACACTCCTGGTCTCCTCCTTACCATTAAACAATAAAACACACTCCTGGTCTCCCCCTCACCATTAAACAGTAAAACACACTCCTGGTCTCCTCCTCACCATTAAACAGTAAAACACACTCCTGGTCTCCTCCTCACCATTAAACAATAAAACACACTCCTGGCCTCCTCCTCACCATTAAACAGTAAAACACACTCCTGGTCTCCTCCTTACCATTAAACAATAAAACACACTCCTGGTCTCCCCCTCACCATTAAACAGTAAAACACACTCCTGATCTCCTCCTCACCATTAAACAATAAAACACACTCCTGGTCTCCTCCTTACCATTAAACAATAAAACACACTCCTGGCCTCCTCACCATTAAACAATAAAACACACTCCTGGCCTCCTCACCATTAAACAATAAAACACACTCCTGGTCTCCTCCTCACCATTAAAAAGTAAAACACACTCCTGGCCTCATCCTCACCATTAAAGAATAAAACACACTCCTGGCCTCATCCTCACCATTAAACAATAAAACCCACTCCTGGTCTCCTCCTCACCATTAAACAATAAAACACACTCCTGGTCTCCTCCTTACCATTGAACAATAAAACACACTCCTGGTCTCCCCCTCACCATTAAACAGTAAAACACACTCCTGGTCTCCTCCTCACCATTAAACAATAAAACACACTCCTGGTCTCCTCCTTACCATTAAACAATAAAACACACTCCTGGCCTCCTCACCATTAAACAATAAAACACACTCCTGGCCTCCTCACCATTAAACAATAAAACACACTCCTGGTCTCCTCCTCACCATTAAAAAGTAAAACACACTCCTGGCCTCATCCTCACCATTAAACAATAAAACACACTCCTGGCCTCATCCTCACCATTAAACAATAAAACACACTCCTGGTCTCCTCCTCACCATTAAACAATAAAACACACTCCTGGTCTCCTCACCATTAAACAATAAAACACACTCCTGGTCTCCTCACCATTAAACAATAAAACACACTCCTGGTCTCCTCCTCACCATTAAACAATAAAACACACTCCTGGTCTCATCCTCACCATTAAACAATAAAACACACTCCTGGTCTCCTCACCATTAAACAATAAAACACACTCCTGGTCTCATCCTCACCATTAAACAATAAAACACACTCCTGGTCTCCTCACCATTAAACAATAAAACACACTCCTGGTCTCCTCACCATTAAACAATAAAACACACTCCTGGTCTCCTCACCATTAAACAATAAAACACACTCCTGGTCTCCTCACCATTAAACAATAAAACACACTCCTGGTCTCCTCCTCACCATTAAACAATAAAACACACTCCTGGTCTCCTCACCATTAAACAATAAAACACACTCCTGGTCTCCTCCTTACCATTAAACAATAAAACACACTCCTGGCCTCCTCACCATTAAACAATAAAACACACTCCTGGCCTCCTCACCATTAAACAATAAAACACACTCCTGGTCTCCTCCTCACCATTAAAAAGTAAAACACACTCCTGGCCTCATCCTCACCATTAAACAATAAAACACACTCCTGGCCTCATCCTCACCATTAAACAATAAAACACACTCCTGGTCTCCTCCTCACCATTAAACAATAAAACACACTCCTGGTCTCCTCACCATTAAACAATAAAACACACTCCTGGTCTCCTCACCATTAAACAATAAAACACACTCCTGGTCTCCTCACCATTAAACAATAAAACACACTCCTGGTCTCATCCTCACCATTAAACAATAAAACACACTCCTGGTCTCCTCACCATTAAACAATAAAACACACTCCTGGTCTCCTCCTCACCATTAAACAATAAAACACACTCCTGGTCTCCTCCTCACCATTAAACAATAAAACACACTCCTGGCCTCCTCACCATTAAACAATAAAACACACTCCTGGTCTCCTCCTCACCATTAAACAATAAAACACACTCCTGGCCTCATCCTCACCATTAAACAGTAAAACACACTCCTGGCCTCCTCACCATTAAACAGTAAAACACACTCCTGGTCTCCTCCTCACCATTAAACAGTAAAACACACTCCTGGTCTCCTCCTTACCATTAAACAATAAAACACACTCCTGGTCTCCCCCTCACCATTAAACAGTAAAACACACTCCTGGTCTCCTCCTCACCATTAAACAGTAAAACACACTCCTGGCCTCATCCTCACCATTAAACAATAAAACACATTCCTGGTCTCCTCCTCACCATTAAACAATAAAACACACTCCTGGTCTCCTCCTCACCATTAAACAATAAAACACACTCCTGGCCTCCTCACCATTAAACAATAAAACACACTCCTGGCCTCCTCACCATTAAACAATAAAACACACTCCTGGTCTCCTCCTCACCATTAAAAAGTAAAACACACTCCTGGCCTCATCCTCACCATTAAACAATAAAACACACTCCTGGCCTCATCCTCACCATTAAACAATAAAACACACTCCTGGCCTCATCCTCACCATTAAACAATAAAACACACTCCTGGCCTCATCCTCACCATTAAACAGTAAAACACACTCCTGGCCTCCACCTCACCATTAAATATTACACACTCCCCTGGCCTCCTCACCATTAAACAATAAAACACACTCCTGGCCTCCTCACCATTAAACAATAAAACATACTCCTGGCCTCCTCACCACTAAACAATAAAACACACTCCTGGCCTCATCCTCACCATTAAACAGTAAAACACACTCCTGGCCTCCTCACCATTAAACAGTAAAACACACTCCTGGTCTCCTCCTCACCATTAAACAGTAAAACACACTCCTGGTCTCCTCCTTACCATTAAACAATAAAACACACTCCTGGTCTCCCCCTCACCATTAAACAGTAAAACACACTCCTGGTCTCCTCCTCACCATTAAACAGTAAAACACACTCCTGGTCTCCTCCTCACCATTAAACAGTAAAACACACTCCTGGTCTCCTCCTCACCATTAAACAGTAAAACACACTCCTGGTCTCCTCCTTACCATTAAACAATAAAACACACTCCTGGTCTCCCCCTCACCATTAAATAGTAAAACACACTCCTGGTCTCCTCCTCACCATTAAACAATAAAACACACTCCTGGTCTCCTCCATACCATTAAACAATAAAACACTCCTGGCCTCCTCACCATTAAACAATAAAACACTCCTGGCCTCCTCACCATTAAACAATAAAACACTCCTGGCCTCCTCACCATTAAACAATAAAACACACTCCTGGCCTCCTCTTCACCATTAAACAATAAAACACACTCCTGGCCTCCTCCTCACCATTAAACAGTAAAACACACTCCTGGTCTCCTCACCATTAAACAGTAAAACACACTCCTGGCCTCCTCACCATTAAACAATAAAACACACTCCTGGCCTCCACCTCACCATTAAATATTACACACTCCCTCCCCCCCTTTTTTTTAAAATAACTTTTTAAAATCACACTGCTGAACCGCAATGAACTGTAGTCAACCATCTTGACTGTGACACCTCCGCTCTTTAATGGGTCCCTGCTGGTCTTCTAGAAAATGAAGGAACATTGCTTGACCATTCTGATCACATGACCAAATCCAATGTGACCGGTTCACTTTAGATGTTTCCTGAAACTTCACCGGCTATCCGTGTGAACCGTCTTAATTCATCATGGTTGACCGATTGTCTTGCATTTTTCTGGGCTATTTGTGTCTGCTAACTACACACACACTACTACCCATCACCAGAGTTACAGCATTATATTAAGTGAAGTTGTATCAATCAGTTTTGTATTTAAATTTCTAATAGATCTAGACTAGAATACAAATATTTTTACCTATTTTTTTTTATCACAATTTGATGCTTTTAGCTTTCTCAAGCGCTATGATTCTATCACTTGTCTGGACCAGTTGGAAAGGGGTAGATGTAGAAAAAAGGGTGTATCTGGGTGATCACTTTTTAAATTCATTTTTTTTTAACAAATGTCAAAAACCTGTATTCAAACTCATGGTCTAAAGCCTCCTCAATCCAATACACTAACCACTGTGCCAGCTAATCACTAATATATGAAAATAGGTTTTATAGTTCTATTGTTAGCTTCAAACTTTAAAGCAGCAACCTACAAAGTATAAAGGGGGCTAATTCAACTTATACTACCACATCAGACATGAACAATTTCCCTTGTTTGAGATACCAAACAGAATAATTAATTACCAATAGTTAATAAGCTAATTGGTTAATCTTTTTTTTTTTTACTGATTCTTGTTTTGTCAGGTAAATGCAATAATTGTGCTTGATCAGATATCGGGTGTGGGAGAAATACCATGTAAAAACTGTTTACCAGACAGACAGTGTTAATATAAGCTTTGTAAAAAGCTACACCAAGTCTCAAAGGGTTTTGTTGCTGCACATAAAAATTATATATGTGTTACACGCAAATAGCCCAAATTTTTAGTAAAAGAAATTACAAAAGTCATTTCTCTATAGAAGAAGTTACGAAAGTTATATAATATAAAACCACAGACCTATGTATACTACAATAAATATAGGTATTTGCTCTCTATTTACAATTTATTTAGGTAGGTGCTGTTTTACTATTACACACCAAGTATCAGATTTTTGAAAAACCTAGGATCATTTTTTTGTGTAACGTTATGCTATTCGCAAACACCGTATAGATCTCTTTATTAGTATAATTAAATCTATATATTAAAATCTGTTTGAATGCTTTGGTAAAATAGAAGATCAAAACTACATATCATAAATGAGATTAGTAGATTTACGTTAATAAATTAAGTGGAATAGATTATTATTCTAGAATTTTAGAATCTACATATTTTTTGGCATCTCGTACAGCACAACAGACAAACTTACAAAAGCTGTCAAGTCGCAATAGGTTCTGCGTATATCATTTACGCCATTCACGGTTCTGCGTATTCCAAAGGGGTAGTCATATAACCACATGGGCACAAATAAATAGCAAACACTGCATTAAACTTCGGAATCAATGACATTGTCATTAAATAGACTCTATATCTAGATCTACATTTTAAATCTTAAGACTAGATTGTCACAAGTTTATTCATTAGGATAGGCCTACATCTACTATCTAGATTATTTTATAGAGTCTATATCATCTAGAAAAATTGTATATCTAGTCTAGATTAGACTCAGTAGATCTACTATCTATACAATATTGAATATACTTCTACTTATAGATCTACTTATCAATGCAAAGACTTAATATACTAATATGATAATAATAAGGCTTGTCATCAAGTCCTAAGATTAATGTGGAATGCAATATTTCCCATGGCTACGCAGCCCCAGCTGTGACCTACATATTTTCCCACAACCATGCCAAACATAACCATTGTCCACTGGTAAGATTTTCTTTTCACCGTCTGCATCTGTCCTTGGCAGCGGATTTCCTTTTGGTCTCAAATGTACATCCCGTGGCCTTTATGAGTGACCTCCAGTTGTCTCATTCTGAGGCTGCATGCAACCATGTTCTTTCTTCTATGTCTGCTAAGGCAAGTTGGCGCCTAAGCTGGTCTTTAAAGCGTTTCCATGGGGCACCTCTGTTAAGTCTACCAAATTTAAGCTTACCAAAAAAAGAAGACTGCTTTTGGCATATGTTCGTCCCCGATACAGGATAGGTGCCCTGCCGAGCGTAAAAGAAGTCCATCTATACTGTCCATATCGGCATTCGCAAGGACATCGCTGCTTGTAGTGCTGTCTTGCCACCGTATGTCCATGATGGAGCGCAAGCTTCTTTGGTGAAAGTGTTCATAGCATTTAAGTAGTCTTAGTTGCTTTCTGTATAATACCCATGTCTCAGAGCCATATAAAAGGGTTGAGAGAACCACTTAGATTCTATTTCTACTATATTTATAACCTAGATATATATTTTAGAAGTAGATCTTCTGCCTAAATATAAATAGATTGATGCCATAGGCCCACGAGAGTCATGAACATAGAGAAGTATATTTTTAAGAGGCTAGGAATGAAAGATTGGTTCTTTGCCAAACTCCCTGTCAGAAGGGTCCTCATCGATTGGATAATCCCTTTTAAATCACATGCAATATTGGAGTTCTTGAACCATTGCCCAAGATATAGTCATTCATATCCCACAATCCTAAGGCCTGCAATCCCCTGTTATAGAGTATGCACAAACACTTCTTATGCCCATCAGTTTGGCCATTGTATATTCTTTGAATTTTAAAAGTGCATAGCTATATCTGATACCCTACTGTTGAAATAGTTGGTATATGCATATATCTCCTTGAACACTTAAATTTATCAAAAAAATTGCCCCATTACAATGATACCCCACAATTTTGTAGTCTTCTAGTCCCCCCTTTTTCGGTCTCTTTCATCCTTCAATCAAACGGCTCATGAACCCATTTTATGGAGTATGCACAAACACTTCTTAGGCCTTTCAGTTGTAGTCTTCTTCTTATCTACCTGAATTTTAATGCCCCTCCCCCCAAACAAACACACACTATTTTTAATGCAAAGCCCCCCTCCCCCCAAACAATAAACTTTTTGACCTTGTATATTCAGTGGAACAGCCAGTATTTACAATAATATCTCTATTCGCAACTTAGTCCACTCTTTACAATATTTTTGTCAGTCATAGATCTAGAGAGGCACCTTATTTAGAATAGCCACTCTTTATAAAACTTATTATAAGCCAACCCCACCCCCAAAAAAATCTTTTAATAGGCTTTTCTTCACTGTGACAATTTTTAGGACTTTTTATTTTTCTTTAGAATAGAGGACTACTTTCATATGTAGATCTAGTAATTGTTCTACACACTTAATCTTTCATACAGATATAAAATCACATTTCAAAATCACAATGATCTAAGGATACTCCCTCACAATCATTTTGACAAATGTTTACACCTAAAGACAAATTATATTAAAGATCTAGATCTATGAAGAAATATACATAAACTTCTGACCGAACTTTGACTCACTGTGCCCCCACTTTTTGACTGCCCCAGACTTGCTGATCTCCATTACGACAGGTCTGGGAAATCACAAAATACTCAATCTGTATGGTGGCATTAAGCACTACACAAAACATCATGGTTTCTGTCCAGGACTTTTGCAAGAGAGGATTCAAGCCTCTCCAGCTCTCACTCAAATGGAGTTTGATGATAACTTTAGACATAAAAATGCTGTCTGTAAAATACATAGTTTGAAGAAATTGGAATAAAATATTTTTGGAAAATTTATCTGATGCGGTTTTGATCTTGATAATGGCTTAGTTGTCCTAATTTTCAGTTAAGAAAGAATAGGTTAAATTTTCTTATGTCCACTGCAAGTGTGAGAACTAGTGATTATAATATGTGAGTTATCAGGACCAAGAATTTTAGATTGTAGATGAAGGTTTAGAAATGGACTTAACAAACTATTAGCTTTTTTTTTTCTGAAGCCTTTACATTAAGGAGATTTTAATGCTCTAGATGAGCTATATTCTTACTTTTGAAAAAAAAAAATTTTAAGTACTTTATATTTTATGTTTAATTGGTTTTATAAATCATAATATCCAATAATTGCATGGTTACAATAATCAAATTGACATCTTATAACATTGAATTAGTCTTCCATTGAATTTTATTAAATTCAACATTTACAACAGTATATGATGTTTAATTTATTTGAAATGTTTTTTTATACTCTTAACTGTGTATATATATTTTTCCCTTTTAGATAGCATTAGCTGCTTTAAGTTTTGGTGCTACAAAAGAAGGACTTTCATTAGATAGGTAATAATATTGTTTTGTTTTAAATTGTCATAATACCAGTATTTCATTTTAAATCCAGAAAATATGAACACCCTAAAATTAGTTGTTTATTAGTAAGTAGTATAAACAAAATACTGAAACATGCAAGTGTGTCTTGTGTAGAACTAGAAGACAAAATAATGCCAAAGGTTTTTGGTTTGTCAAAAGAACATTGTGTATGTCTGACATTGTCAGCTTAGTTACCACTATCATAGCAGAGGTGTAAAGACTGGTTTGGGTTTGTAAGGTCTATACAGTCAAGCAAATAAATTTAAAGCTTAGGGAACTACCATTGGGAAATTCATGTAGAAGATTGTTTGGGTCAGGCTGCTTATTGACTTGGTTCCTGCACTACAGCTAGACCCTGTTGATGGGGCTTGGAAAGAGAGTGAGCTGGTTTGATTTCTTGCTTCTTTCTTCATTCTTTCTCAAAAGTTCTAATCTTCTAGTTTTAAGCTTCATGGTAACAAAAAAAAAGGAAATCTATTGTTTCAGATATATTAAGGAAATACTTTTTAAAACTGCAACAGAAAAAGAAGCTGAAGACACATTATATCAACTTCGGCGTAAGTATTACTTGTCTTTTTAGTTAGTCTATTTGTATTAGTGTTAAAGTTTCAGTTGAAGTTTATATAAAATTCCCTTCATGTCTCAGCAGAAGTTAAAGTCCTTTTTTTTGCCATCAGTTAATAAATATGTCTTATAATGTTACATATACCATAGCCAGGGCCAGCCTTAGGCCACTGCAGCCTATGCGGTCGCAGTGGGCCCCCCGCTTTCATAGGCCCCGCGCTAATTCTAAGTGTACATTATTAAATTAAACCATTATAACGTATATAAAATAACAGGGTTTTCGTGACCTCCTGATTTTCCAGGGCCTCCAGGAAATCTCAAGAAAAGGCAAAATATACGATAAAGTCCTGAACTTTTTTTTGAATTTATTCAAATCTCCTGAAGAATAGACGAAATTGACATTTTGGGGCGCCAATAAATAAAAAGTGGCATTGCGAGCTTTCATTTGATAAAAATTTATTGCAAAGACGAAAGTAGGCCTATTTTCTAATTAAAAAAAAATAATTTTGACATTATGCTTATCCCTACCCAGACTAGGCCCCGCGCGATCTGTTTCGCATAGGGCCCCGCAAATGCTAGGGCGACCCTGACCATAGCTAGTGTAGCAATATATATACCATAGCTAATTTAGAAATACATATACTATAGTCATTACTCTCATTATAAAGATATGTATAAGGAATTGTCTTTGAGTTTGAATTTAAAGGATAAGCTGAAGTATTTCATGTCACCATGCAGACCCAGTTGTCACATCTGACTTGGTTGTTGTCTTCTAGAGCTTTATTTTAAGTTCTGTTTTTACCATCTGCACCTTCTCTACCCTGTTTTAGACCAGTTAGAGACTTCATTGTCCTGAAAAAGTGATAGCAGCTTCCTCCCTAGTGAAAAAAAGAGAATTAGAGGCTCTGCTAAACTCTGAAAAGGATAAATATGTTTTTTGTTCAGCAGGGTAACTGTAGATTGTAGTAGACAGTAGAGACTGTCGTAGTGTAGAGGGCTGAGGAAATCATTCCTAGGTAGAAGAAATCTTGCTTTAGAAGAAATCCTGCTTGTGGCATCTGATTTTATGATGGACAACTGTTACTGAGGTACTAATAAGTAGGTGCCTGATTCCAAGGCTAGCAAAAAGAAATGGGGAATGAACAAATTGGCACTGGCCATTCCTTTGGACACATTAGCTGCATGAAGAGGGCGAGGGGGGAACTGCTAAGAGGGCAAATTTTTTTGTTCTGATCATAACTTTGATGCCCAGATCCATAGTTGCTTAGCATTTGAAGGAGGCAACATTGTTTCTTTCATCAAGCTCCCTTTGTTGAATTACTTCTCTTAAATTTACAATATCTTATGTGTGGACAATCCTATATTTATTCAAATGAAAGGCCCATTCATAACACTAACGAGCAAAAAAAAAATTTTAACCTTTCTATTGTTCCTTTTAGGAGTCAAGTTTATAGTTAAGAACACAGAATCTGTACCAAGAGAACAAGCCCAAGCTATTCAAAAGAAATTAGATCAGTGTCGAAATCAAGAAAACAATCCAGATAGTGATGTGTAAGTTGCCTAAAAAAAATTGACAACACAGAAATTAATATAGTATACCTTCTGTGTTTTCACTAATATTTATAATAATAAGGCTTGTCTTTGAGTCCAAAGATTAATGAGGAATGCAGTATTTCCCATGGATACGCAGCCCCAGCTGTGACCTACATATTTTGCCACATCCAGGGCAAGCTTGTATTAGATGTATTCAGTAATATATTTGTGTATGGGGTTCTGTAGGAGTAGTACCTTTGTCAACTGGGCAGTTGGGCTCTCTGAGCAGCTCATTGACCTTGGTCTCCATTCAGAGCCCAGCTCTCACCTGTGGCTCCAAGCAGTTGTCTGCATGGGGCAACGGCCACACCCTGGCAAACCGTCTCAACTGACGGACCAAACCAGGTGAGGGTTAGCCAGAGCTAGTATCTGGTGAAACTATGGTCTCTGTCCACCATCAACATGTGAAGTCTAGTTGCGGCTGCATGGCGCTCAAGTAGAATTTGACTACCAGGGCCATTAGGCGTCATCTAGCAAATGCCATGGAACATTTTGGAGCACTGTGGGACATGTAGAGCACACAGATCATCCACTGCACCCCAAACTAGCTCCAATTATCTTGATTCTGTTCTGCCAATGGATTCAGCTGGCAAGGAGCGAGAGAGTGAGGCTGATGCAGCCCAAATCTCCCTCACTTTAATAAATTTTCATTGCGCAAGCCACGTTCTCATCTCCCATGTTCATCAATCAAAAAGCCCTGCTGCGATAGGCAAGTGGCAAAGTGGCAGGTGTGGATACGCTGGCAGCTATAGCTACAAACCTACACGTAGGCGGCCCAGACCATGTGGTCGCTTGCCAGTGACTGGGATAGCACTGGAACTCGGCAGCCGTCTGAGTGTCTAAGCAGCCCTTTTTAAGAATGCACTGCTTACCTCTTAAGCATGAGGAAGGGGCTAGAAAAGGTGCCCTAAACATTGCCTGTCCCCCATGACCCTGGCCAGTCTCCTGCAACTGGCGAGGATCCCACTAATGCGGAAGAAACAAATCAAACACAAACCTCAAGAAAAACAAATCAAAACACATGAACTCACACTCGGCACCTGAAATGTCCGCACTCTACTTGACAGTGCCGAATCAAACCATCCTGAACGTTGTACTGCCCTCATGGCAAGAGAACTAGCCAGATACAATGTAGATGTTGCTGTCCTGAGTGAAATGGGACAGTTAACAGAAATTGGCGCAGGCTACACGTTCTTTTGGATCAGCAAAAATAGCGAGGAAAGACGTGAAGCTGGTGTTGGCTTCGCGGTGAAATCCAAATTAGTCAACAAGTTAGCAGGATTACCAAAAGGCATAAATGACCATCTAATGACATTGCGCCTACCCCTGAATTCAAGGCGACATGCAACTCTAATAAGTGTCTATGTCCCAACTATGTCCTACCAAGACAACATCAAGGAAAACTTTTACTCAGATCTGAACTCTGCAATAATCAAAACACCCAAAACAGACAAACTCATAATACTGGGCGACTTCAATGCCAGGGTAGGCTCTGACTGGAAAACCTGGAGTAATGTTCTGGGCAGACACGGAATTGGTCACTGCAATAGCAATGGTGCATTGTTACTAGAATTGTGCACAGCCCACAAGCTGACAATAACAAATACTCTTTTCCAGCTACCTCACAAAAAAAGACATCATAAATGCATACCAGGTCCAAGCACTGGCATCAAATAGACTTCATCATTGTCAGACAGTTTGACAGACTAGACATCAAAGTCACCAAAGCATTATGCGGAGCTGACTGTTAGACTGATCCAGACATGCCTACTGTCCCGCATTATGCGGAACCGTCCCGCAAAAGCAGCAAAAAAGCTCACATGTTCCGCCGTTCCGCATTCACGATTTTTTGTTCCGCCAAGTCTGAATTCCGACACACAAAAAAAAAATCGCCGATTTTCATTATTTATTAATAATGCGAAATGAAAATACTGAATGCAAAATAAAATATATCTAGGTCTGTGTTTATTGTTTACATTTCATCTCCTCCCGGACCCGGTGTGAAATGTACGAAGATAAGGTTGAGCTAGATCTAGATCTAGATCTAGTACTCTAGGTCTAGATACTAGATCTATTCTTAGAATCTAGTAAGTTCTAATAAGCCTAATTTTCCATTCAAATCCCTTTCTTTTCCCGACAAAGGCGCTATTCTAACACTAACGTGACTAACATGACTGTTAACTCAACTGGTTTCTAAGTTCTTAACTTCTTAGCCTTAACTTAAGTCAAGTTAAGTTTAGGTTTCTAAGTAATCTAAGTCTAAGAAAAGGATAACTTAGACACAGTAAGGCTAAGGCCTAGATCTAAATAAGGCTATAGTCTATATCTACTTATTACATACTACATAGTCTAAATTAGTATCTGGAGAGTCTAGATCTAGCACTAGATTACTAGTAATACTAGAAACTAGATTTAACTATTTTAACTAGAGTCTAGATGATAATAAATCTAGATCTATCTTACTTAGTATCTAGAGGGATAGAATTAGAAGGGGATAGATCTCTAGATTTCTATGTATCATTATCATATGTAATAAATTTAGTTCTCAATAAGTCCATAGATCTAGACATAAATATTTAGATTAGATCTATAATTAATATAATTATTATAATCTGTGTTCTTAGACTTAAAGGACTTATTACATGTAGGTCTAGTCCTAGACTAGTACTACTAGTAGACAGATTTTAGATCTAGCACTAGAGACAACTTCTAGAGTGACTAGAGTAGAGCCCTAGAAAAGGATAGATAATCAAGTAGATCTAGAATAATCACATAGGAGTTAGAACTATTGATTTCAAACAAAGGACATAATTATGAATTAAAGGTTTTCTTACTTTTAATTATATTATACTATTTACATCTAATTTATAGGAAGCAAACTAGTATTGTTATTAAAGTAATATAATTGAAGTTTTATTTATATTGCAAACAATATGGCTGACAAACATAAACGCGTTTATGTTCCACATTGGGGCCCAAAATTCCACATTTTCAACCTGAGTGTTCCACATTCTGGGTCTTGGGGGTAGGCATGTCTGCTGATCATCGCCTAATCTTATTTAAGCTAAAAATATGCATTAAACCACCTAGACGGTCCCAAGAATGCAAGCATGCAAAGCTCACAAACCCAGATATCAAGCAAGAGCTCATCAACAAACTAGACAGTGAAATTAAAACCCTGCATATGAACAAGGATGTGGAAAACAGCTGGAATAAACTAAGGGATTCTGTGGACTCTCTGGCTAGCTGCGTCCTTGGTCAGCGAAAACGCAAGCATCAAGATTGGTTTGATGAAAACAATGTGCAAATTGAACAGCTTTTAACACAAAAGCAACATTGCTTTAAGGCCTTTCTGTGTAATCCAGCTTACCCCCAAATCAGAGAACGCTACACTAATGCCAGAGGAGAGGTCCATCGGAACCTGAGACTCATGAAGGAGTTATGTTATAACAAAAAAGCAGCAGAAATCCAGTCCTATGCTGACAGTAAAAATGCAAAATGTTATTCAATTCAATTATGGCCCTCAGCAAAATGGCTCAACCCCCATATTCAGTGCTGATGGAAACAAACTTCTCACATACAAGGAGGATATTCTTGTTCGCTAGGTTGAAAACTTCAGTACCATCCTTAACTATCCATCAAGCATTAGCGCCGAAGCCATCGCACGCCTGGAACAAGTCCCAATAAACCATTCGCTCGATGACCCTCCCCAGCTCAATGTAGTAATGACTGCTATATCCAACCTCTCAGCTGGTAAGGCACAGGGACTAGACTCCATCCCTGCTGAAATATACTCAATAGGCAGCTTAGTGCTGACAGCTAAACTAACAGAAATCTACCAAAAAATGTGAGAACAAAAGAGTTCAAAGATGCCTCCATTGTTCACCTCTACAAGAGAAAGGGAAATTGGCAGTTATGCGATAACCATCGTGGCATATCCCTCCTATGCATTGCTGGCAAGATTCTAGGTAGGGTGCTATTAAACAGACTACAACACCACCTAGAAACTGGTCTACTTCTGGAGAGTCAATGCGGCTTCAGGCAGGGTAGAGGCACAGTTGACATGATCTTTGCAGTCCACCAACTCCAAGAGAAATGTAGAGAGCAAAATTTAAATCTCTATGCTGCATTCATAGAATTGACTAAAGTGTTAATGTCAGTCATAAAAGCCTTTGGCAAATCATGTCCAAATTCGGCTGACAGGATCAATTCATATCAATGGTGCGCCAATTCCATGATAACATGCAAGCAAGAGTCCAAGACAACGGAGACTACTCCAAGCCTCTTCCTGTCTCAAATGGTGTGAAGCAGGGCTGTCTGCTGGCTCCAACGCTTTTCAGCATAATGTTCACCGCCATGCTGAAAGATGCCTTTCGCACAGAAAGTATTGGAGTTGGCATACAATATCACACTGATGCAAGTTTATTCAATTCTCAGACTCAAGGCAAGGACCAAGGTAAACTAAAACTGCATCTGCTATGAAGACCTGCAAAAGAGCCTGTCCCTCTTCGCTAATTCATGCAAAAATTTTGGCCTCACTATTAATGTAAAAAAGACAGAAGTGCTGCACCAACCTCCTCCAAATAAAGCTGTCACAGAACCAGACATTCTCATAGATGGCCAGAAATTAGCAAAACGTCAAAAAGTTTGTCGATCTGGGAAGCACCATGTCAGCAAATGCCAACCTAGATGATGAGGTTGACTTCCGTGTTGCTCGTGCCAGAGCTGCTTTTGGCAGACTTCAAAAACAAGTGTGGCAATGGAGTGGACTCAGCATATCCACAAAACTGAACATCTACAGTGCTGTTGTTCTCCCATCACTCCTAGATGCATCAGAGTCCTGGACCCTATATTCCCGCCACACCAAAAAGCTAAACTCCTTCCACCAATGCTGTCTAAGGAGTATCCATAAGGTGCATTGGTCCGACCACATACCAGACACAGAAATATTAAAGCTGTCCAACAAGCGCAGAACCAACAAAAAGCTGAGACAAGAAGCAGGCCTATCTGCAACTGACCTAACCCACCCATGCCACATATGTGGCTGCTTTTTATAGTGAGGATTGGACTTTACAGCCATCTTCAAGTCCAAAGGAAATGAGAAATGTGCTTATCTTCGACCACGAAGGAGGACCTTATATTCAGTAAAGATATATTTATTACATCTTTTTTTGTAAGTAGACTAACTTGAATAAAGAATGAAGGATTAGCCTATTTATTTATACTTATAGATATTTGTATGACTTGTTTAGGTATAAACAACGCATGCTAGAAAAGTTAGATGAGGAAGAAGATGTGAGACACAGAAAAAGAGCAAAATTAGTAGCCGATGTAAGTTTTTTTGTTTTGTTTTTGAGGTACTGGTACTTTTGTAAAAGTAAGATCTTCTTTGATTCCTTGTAGGTTGATTGAGGGACTCATGAGTCACTTAAGTATAAAATAGGATCATGACTCAAAAAAAAAAGTGTTGAAAACCACTTAGTTGAGAGTAGATATTTCTAGTTAGATAGAATGTTAAGTATTTTAACTTAGTGCTGTTTAAAGCATTTAAACTATTTTACATTCCCTCTTGGTTTATTCTCTATAGCATGTTAGAATTTCTTTACGCTAATATTGGTTAATTTAAAAGTAGTTTAATTTTGAAAATGTTAACGTTCTACTGATAAAAACAAAAATGTACATGCTCAGAACTATAAGGGAAAAAAGAGTGTACTAAAGATTGAATTCATTATTGACAATACTCTTTATTTGTACACATTTATTTCTATTCACTGAATGGATGATAAGAAAAGGAATTAAAAGTCACATTTTTATGTAGGCAACTGCTAGCATAACCATAGAGTTCATTTAGATATGTCCAATAAGAGGATAGACATGATTATTGTTTAAGTGGGGGTCATCTTCTGTATCATTCTAGAGAACTAGACAGCATCCAAATCAACTTATACATCTCTACACCTGTTCACCCCTGCAGCAGTAATTTTTTTTTTTAATCTTTGTAAAGCTTGTGATGACCATGTTTGTGCCTCACTGGTCATTCAAGGAAATAAACTCTTGCATACCGATATTTCAATGGTGTGATATCTCAATGGTGTGATATCGATGCTGTTTTTAATTGTGCTTTTAAGCCAACAGCAATCACAGACAGTTGTAATTGATTATGGTACCACATTAATAAATTAAGAAAGCTTAATTGTTTTATCTTGTTATTGATACTTCTCCTGAATGTAATGCAAAGAGATATGAATGTGTGTTTTCTGTGGTTGAAATATTCCAGTCCAAATGTAAACTTGAACAAACAGTAAAGAAAATGTTTTTAATTGGCCACCTTAAATAACTATGGCTGATCCTAGTACTATTTTGGAGATGCATACTCAACTGCATAAATTACATGTGAAAGCACCTGGGTGTTAAGAGGTGCCATGCAGAAATTATTATTATTATTTATCTACAATTTTCTTTTTCTCTCACTATATATACAAACATCCGGAACAATATATTATAGATACTTAAAATTATTGTGATGTTTCGGAAGGGAAATTAAATTTTAATCAGATTTTCAATAGCTATTAGTCTTTTTTTTTTAATATTAACATGACGGACAGACAAAACGCACAAAAAAATGCGTCTTTAATCCATATATATATACATATATATAAATACATAAATATTAAGTCTAACTAGCCAATTGTGACGTAATGTTTTTTTTTTCCTTTGACGTATTATGTAGTTAATTCTTTAAATGAAATGCAAAATAACTCGGTGCACCAATGTCTATGAACCCTCGAGAGCCTGTTCGTATTGATAAAGACATTTTTAGTCTCACTAGGCAGTGTGACGTAGTGGATTTTTTTTTCTTTGATGTCGTACAGAGTTAATTCTTTAAAAGAAATGCTAAAAGAACTCACTCAGTACACCACTGTCTATGAACCCTCAACAACCTGCTCGTATTGATGACTAGTCTAACTAGGCCATGTGACAGAGTCAATTTTTTTCCTTTGACGTCATATGGAATAAATTCTTCAAATGAAATACTAAAACAACTCTGTATAGTAATGTTTATTAAACCTCGTAATCTGACTCGTATTTAAAAAAGACATAATAGCTAGATTTAGATCTAATCTGGATTTTTTACACTAGAGCTAGATTTTTTAAAAGTAGATTTAGATTTATATTCTAATTCAATATCATTATAGATTCTAGATCTAGAATTTCTAGGTCTAGTTTAGAATGTTTGTTGTTTTACATGTTTTGGATTTACGCGAGTTAAAACCATGGACATGGCAGCATTTAAGTCATTGGTTAATATGCATGACTTTTTTGAAGTAACGTCTGTATTATATAAGAAGAAGTTCCTTCAGAGTTGAAGATGTTAACTTCCTAGTGCAAACCTCCTGCAGGACGACGGGGGATGAGAGCGGGCAGGGTTTTAACCTAGGGCACCATCGATAAATCTAAGCGACAGTCCAGCGCGCAAACTGCATGACCAGGCAGCCATGATTTAGACTAGATCAAGATCTATAATTTCAATTTCTAGACTTAAAGTGTAAATTTTTATTTTCAAATGTCTAGATCAATAGTGCAATGTTATAAAATACTAAAACTAATTAATGTACTATTTTTAAATTTAATATTGCATTAAGTCTATTAATAGATTATCTAGGCTTCTTTTTTACATAAATCTTATCTAAATTACATCTACATTATTTCAAATTTATATTTTAGATCTAGATCTTAAGAGTGCTAAATCAGAAGTTTAATTTAGGTAGATCTACATCCTCATTCTAGTTCCATTTAAAGGAAAATGCCAATAGCTCTGTTGGTAACTGTGCTGGGACATCAAAGTACAAGCTCGATGCCTTGTTCTTTTCCTTTTTTTTTTTTTTTTTTCAATTACAAATCAATACTGAAAGATTATCTAAAATTGCTCGGCTGACATATTGTACATATCCGGTAGTTGTCATGCCATCCCCTGTCGTCCAGCGGGAGATTTGGATAAGGAAGTAAATTAACTTTAACTTTGAAGGAGCATCCAAAATATGTAAAACATTTTACAGAAAAAAAACAATTTTTTACAATGCCAAATGAATCTTTGAAACATATCATGTTTTGAATATTCCTTGCGAATAGGCGGATCCGACTCCGACGGCTGCCTCTGAGTTTGTGTGACAACACAAACTCTCTTTGTAATCTTGTTTTGTTTGTTTTTTGTTTTGCTACCATAGCTATGGTGATGAGCTTAGTCAAATTCCTTGCAGAAGTCTAGTAAGAGTCATCTATTTGTATGTCATAAAAATTCTGAAAATTGAGTTTCACATTACCTAAGTGTCCTAAAGCAATTTTGATCTGGCATAAGGACATGTTTATCTAAGTAGTTAATCTATTTATTTTGTCCTGAGTTTTTTCAAGACCCTTCATCTCAACATGTGCACTTATACACTGTTTTACTAAAGAAATTGTGAAAGTTTAATGTTAGTTTAAAGCCAGGGATCTAGAAACAAAATAGTTCCACTTTATTTGGTCTTGTACTACTAATATTTTTAAACAGCACTAAAGTTCACTTGAATATTACATGTTCTTATGATGGTTAGCTTTTGTTTTTTAATAGGATGAACCAATGTTTTTTTCACTGGAACAGGACAGGTGAAATTTACAAGTCAAGTGAAGTCAACAAGAACAACAGATTATTTCTTTAGAAACTATTACAGCAGTTACAATATTTCAAATTGATTAATATTTGTTTTTTTCTTTTCTAATCAAAATACAGAAGTCCTTTTTTTTTTTTTTTTTTTTTTTTTTTTTATTTATAAGATTACAAGTATGTGGAAAAAAATAAAGAGATTCACTGACATTTTGATCATTGTTTAGTTCCCTATATTTTTTTTAGATTATTTGCTTTAACAAGTGTTTCTGTCACATCTATAGTTCATTTTCTTCTGGGGAATTATGAAAACTTGAAGTTCCAAATTAGATTTAGAATTATTAAATAAACTTCTATTAAATTTGCACTTTTTATAAAACATAATATAAGATGTATCTGACTTAGTCAAGTGAAATAACTTTATTAACAGTTCAAACAAATTTGGCAATATAGAAGGAAAACAGGAAGAATCATTCTTTGTAGATGACATTATTCTAGATCTATTTTGAGATACATTTAAGGCACTTTTCAAAACATATATATATATATAAAGATACAATACATGCATTCTATAGCTATCACAGAGAAGGTGTAAATTAAAAAAAAAAAAGATATTTTCAATACAAAATGAGGTTTACTAATTCTGCCTTAATATATTAATATACAATTGTGTTCTGTTCATGAGCTCATTTTTCTATATTAAAAATTTGTCTAAAAAAAATTTTTGTTACAAGGTAACATGCAACTACCGGTATTCTAAATAAAAGTGTTCTAAAATACACAATGACTTGAATAAGTATATATGGAAATGCTATAATTCCATATGTTACTATGAATGATATTAAAATGTGTGAGATGCATAGGTCTTTGTAAACAAGATTGGATGATTTTGTCAGCAATAAAATTGATACCAATTTAGAAAAGTTAGCTCCTGTGAAGCTAAAATGAACTGGGTAAAAAATTATACTGTTAACTTAAAAATGATTTCTGACAGTCTTCTTGGACAAAAATGTTCAACCAAAATCAAGAAACTTTCTTGTGCTGTTTGGTTTTATAGGCAATTATAGCATATAGCCTTCAAATTGATCAGTTTCTGTTCTTACAGTTTGTCCCCATCAGTTTATGTCATGTCCATAGGAATGCAATATATATGAAAAGATATGAATAAATATTTGTTCATTCAATTTTATATATAAATCTTTGATTGCACATTGAAAAAAAAAAAGTGGTCTATTGCTTGCAACATCTAAAAGAGCTATCAGAGCATTCCTTAAGTCTGAACAGTTCTGTGCTGCAGAAACCTATACCATGACCTAAAGGTTCAGTTTTTACATTATGAAATAGAAGCATGTTTTGCTAAATTGTTTAATTGTTCAAAAACAATGATTGAATTGATTAAGCACTAATTAGTAGTAGATTAATGAGGTCAGTATGTTTATAAGATTTCTTAATTTTTTGTTATTAATGTCAAACATTTAATCATAAAAACTAAATATGACCAAAATAATAGTGCCAAATATAAATGTAATAATGTATTTAAGAAGATGACATTAATATTTGATGATATAGAGTACACATCTACATCTCATTGTATATTTATCCAGATATCCATTTTAGATGTGCTCTCTAACTTCCATGTTATGAAATAGTGTGCACGCTATGTATCAACTTTCATAGTTTTCCTAGCTAGCTAGCTGTAAAACTATCTACCTTTCTTTTCAATGTTGGACTCTTCTCTGTACTGAAATCAGAATTCTTTTCATCCTGTTGACCAAAATAAAAAGCTTTTGAAGATTCCTCTGTTGGGGTAGTCACCTGGTCAAAGACACTAAAATCTGGCATTTCTTCAGATAATTTTTTACTTAAACTTTCTTCATTGTAAGCCTTATCCAAAAGCTTAAAAATATTCAGGTTAGATTTTGGTGTACTTAAAGAAAAAGAAAATGGTCCAGGTGATTTAACCTTGGCATAATTGTAGGTTCCACTACTTGATATATTTTCTGTTGAACGAGACTTTTGTGGGCTGGTGTGCCTGCCAGCGACTAGAGATAAAAGGGGACTTACTCGTCCACTTTTGTGAACACTGGTGGCAGAAAGAGTTGAATCAGATTTCTGTGGTGTACGAGAGGATGGGCTGAAGAAAACTGCTTTGATGTTGACTAATTTAGGTGATTTGACTTCCAGCTTGGCCACTTTAGCATGCAAGGATGAAGGGGAGACTAAACCTTGTTGCTCTTCTATCTGTAGTGCTTTGTTAACACTGGATTCAGATAAACTTCTTCTCTTGATGTTAGATGTTTGATTAGTGTTGACAGTCTCTTTTTCTTCTTTACTGAAAATTACAGTAGTAATGCATTATGTCTTAAATATTCTAACAAAATGTTTTTTTGAATCTTTAAAAAAAAAAGGTTTTTAATTAAGTATATTAAGCACAGCATAAAAAAATCTGCCCTTAAATACATAATTTTAGTAAACAGAAAATATGGCACATTTAAATTGTCTATTTTTCAACTCAATGAAAATTACTTATCTATAGGCCAAATCAGATAATTTTAATCACTGTTCACCTATACAATTTCATTTACAAAACATAAAGAGCTTAATAAATATTGTAATCAGCAAGGTATTGCCCTTTCAAATATGTCTAGTTCAGTCTACTGAGTAGTGAAATAAGAAACAAAATACAAAAATACATTTCAATTTGAAAACAAAGAAAATTTTACTACCAAAGACATTTGATGTGATTACTATCAGCTTCAAATTACAATTCCTGCTTACCATTTAAAATTATTTTTTTTAATGAGCTTAATAAAATGGTTTTGTTCTCTACCTAGGTCTCCCCCTAATCTTGGTCTGTGTTTCATCTATCTCACTCCTCCATCTTCTGGTTGACACACTTCCTGAGCATGCTTTCAAACGTTTCTGTGAGCTAAGAGACAATGCCCTGTCATTTGTTTTTAATGGAATGTCCAGCTCATTGGAGCCATAAAATCCAGCCAGGTAGTTTTCTTTCTCTGTTTATTGAAAATCAATACTTTTATTTAGATGAAATGGGAGAACAAGTGCAGCGGTTATGGACTGACAAAACAAACATGTCTCCTCTATTTATACTTTTCCTAAGTTAAAACTAGAAATAAGAAAAATATTAAAATACTTTTTTAAAAACAAAACTTATAATAAGCGTAGTTGTATCAATTAGTTTGGATCAAGTCATTTAATTAAATTTGTAATAGATCTAGATTAAGAATAATAAATCTGTGTGATTACAAATATTTTTACCAATTGTTTTTGTTAGCACAATTTCATGTTTTTAGCTTTCTCAATGTACTATGATCCTATCACTTGTCTGGACCAGTTGGGAAAGAGTTCCGGGGAGAAAGAAAGGGGTATCTGGTTGAAAGTTACCGTGATAACTTTTTAAATGCATTTATGTTTTAAAAAGTTGAATGACCTGAATTCAAGCTCAAGGGCTGAAGCCTCTTCAAGCTAACACTAACCACTGTGCCAGGTAAGTGCTTATGAAAATAGACGGTTTTGTAAAAGGTAAAAGAAATAGTTTAGCTGAATTTCAGCTTAATCTGAGCCAGAGTTGATATAAGCTTTGTAAAAACTCAAGCAATGTCATTAAATTATTTATTTTTAATTACCTCCCCTAAATTATTCAGCCCTCAAAAGAAAAGACATGAAACATATTGAGTTGAATGTGCAGAAAAAAACATTTTGTTAATGTGCTGCAGCCTTAAAATGTTTTATTATGTAACAAGTACACTGAGCAGTCTAAAATATGTTGATACATGATGATAATATGTATATGTGCTCTAAAGATTTACTTTAGAGAGTACATTATCTTCAGAGAGTACAGCAGGGTATACAATTGTGTTGTGAACATGAGAAAGGCAGATGTTAGTATAATGTTTTTACAAATAAAATTGATAAGATGAAATGAGTACCTTGACCAGCAAGTGGACAACCAATCATAATGGAACGTTGCATTAGAACATATAAGGCTGTATTGGCTACTTTATTGTGACCATCTGGTGGTGTTTCTGAACCAGTTCCTCTTTTGACTGTTTCTCGTACACTTGGAGCAATTTTCTTATTCCAAAAGCTCTTCATCCATCTTCAGAAGAGTATTATAGTTTAGCTACTGATTAGGTATATTTTTTTCATATTTACACTATTTTATGCTTTGCATGAAATACAAATTTTAATACAAATCTGTATTAATATTCTTTTACTTTGATTTCAATGTTACTAAATCTGGACATGCATAAAAGAAAGGGCACAGGCAAGTAAACTGAATTGGTTCAATTAGTCCCCCTGGCCTCTGAAAAATGATACATCATACATTCAGTAATACTTTCGAATGCTTGAGTAAGCAGACGAGTTACAAGTGACTTAGAAATGTAATGACTTGTTTGTAATCAAAAATATATTTTAAAAAAGAACTAACATTGATGTTAATGCATTGACTGTGTTTTTATTAATATAAAATGTGACGTTTCTAAAGATATATCTATAAATTAGAATTTTGAACTACATCCTTATAAATTATAAATATGTGTATATATTTATGGTACAAAGGTAGGCAAGTTGTCCATCAGATATTTTACTATTGTTACTTCTAGCCAACTTTGGCATTTGAGCTGTAGGTGCTTTCACAGTTTGTGCAAGGAACGGTAGTGTGCTTTTCTTCTCAGCTGCACTTAGGGTGTTGATTATACTGTCCATCAGATATAAACTTTGGAGAGTCCATCCATCAGTTCTAGTGACTACGATTTTACAGGTATATTATGTTGAATAAAAAAACAACCAACAGCTGAAGATATGTATCTATTTTTAGTTGGGTCAATGTGGAAATGAGGTTTTTCCGGATCCCCCCCCCCCCTCCCGAGTCATGTGGTTGTTGTGTTTACATCGCACACCGTGCTTAGTTTTTAGTTAGTTTATAGTGGGAATCTGCAGCGTTTAAGTCAATGTTTAGTTGCTTCAATTTACTCATTAGCGCTAAACTATAATTTGTTAATAACAGGAGAATACAGAGATACATTTTTTAATAGTTAAACCTTTGATAGAAGGTACCGAAGCGTTGGCCTATAATCTGCCATACAGAGATCTAGATTTCTTGATCTACAATTGAACTTGAGTAGAACACTAAAATTTGAACAGCAGACCAGTGTGTATTGGATTGGTCAGATAGCTCTAGGGCTAGTCTAGCTAGTGTGTAGTCGATATGTCGACTAGTTGTTATAAAAGATGAAAAGACTGCCATGTGTTTTTCCTTGTGTGTAATAGGCTTGAGTTGTTTAGCGAACAAATAACACATCAGATAGTCAAGGATACATCTAGATCTACTCTTAAAGTTACACAGGTCAAATGTGTCTTACCCCACCATTTCATTGTTAAATTTGGTTTCTAAGTAATAAAATGGATCTAGATCTATTTCGTTTACGCATTTTTGAAACTTTAATGGAACATTTTGTATATAGTATCTCTGAATTTCTTAAAAATGATAGAACTTTTAATAACATAATAATACATCATGTATCCAACACAAAAAATAATTCTTAATGTTATTGATGTGCATAATGTATCAGGAATTAGTGGAATATGAAATACATAACGTTAAAAAATAACAATGTTTCAATTAATATGCATATTATCACATATATAGGCCTATATATATATATGTGTGTTAGTTTGTGTAGTTTACACCAAGCCTTTTTTTTAATCTTGCAAGAACGTTTGTAAAAAAAACATCATCTTCTGTATGTGAATGTATCATCGGCAATGTGTTGATGCTTGTAATGGACTATGAAGGAAATATCACTGATAATTTAAACCCATCCTTAAATAGTTCTTGGCCCTTTATGAAAACAATTGTATAGAATCTGAACATTCAGGAAGTTCGTTGATGTACTCTATATATTTTTAAATGTTTGTGAATGTAAAATCTTGTAAAAATAGAGGAGCAACAGCAATGGAAATATAGGAAGACAAGGCCATTCTCCTCTTTGTTGTCCAACAATCACATGACTTTGGTTAAAGTAGGTCAGAAATCCGGAACAACCTATCAAAATCAACACCACCATTATATCAGTCTCAGAGAACTTAACCAGCACAGCCCTAATATTGAAGGAGAATTATATATTTCACACAACACATAGTACACTATTTAATTTGTATATAAAGTAGGCAGAAAATTAACAAGTAATTTAATTTATATTAATACTTACTCTAGAATTATTTGATGGTCTTGTTTTTCAAGAGGACATTTAAAGAACATACAAGGACCAATAACAACTTCCATGAGTCCAAGTTTGTTTAAGCTATCATTTAATCGGTGCCAAACACATATTATCCACTCTATGGCTCGCAATACTGGATCATCAGGAGATGGAAGTTGTCCTCTATAAATGTTAAATATCCTTCTCCAAAAATGACGAGCAAGTAATCCTCGAAGAGGCTCTGTGTCCAACCGAAACTGCACCCATCTAAAGCGAGGCAATATTGAAAGATCAACACCCAGAGATCTGAAAAAAAAAATATTTAAAGTGACTTAAAAACTAATTAAATTCCCTAAAGTGTGGAAAAAATCAATACCTTAAGATCTTGATACAAATGTTTCAAAGTGAGATAATACTACTAATTTATAATTCAAATATTCTAAAAGCCATCTATTTGGTTTGTTTCTTCTTCAAAACGTTTTTGAAAAGCAAAATAGAGGCTTAAACAGTTAAAGCAAAAAATAAATGAAAATATATTATGAAGTATTCATGACAGTGTTACTTTATTGTGTTCTTTCTTTCTTTATTAGTAGCCCCTCCGTGCTTCTATCCCCTTTAGATCGCTAGAAAAGATATTGAAAATCCCTTAAATAATAGATCTTGCAAAAAGTTCTGATGCTATGGCTAATTTTTGTTTTCTGAAAACGAACCGCTTAATTTTTTAATAAAATATCCAAGCAGTTTTTTCATAAAAATACAACACATTTTTATTACAAAACTTTAGGGGAGGTAAGCCTTTTTTTAAGTCACACTTTTTCATTGATAACTCTGACAAAAATGTGCACCTAATGTGACAATGGAAGAATATTATTGGCTCATTATAAAAATGTTTTTTTCATTTATTGACTATGCCTACTTTGATTAGTAAAATTTCATTTGATTGTTTTTTTTTAAGATTCTCAATTTAAACATTCGCTTCAATTAAAAGTTAATAAAGCATTTATTACAAGGGATTATTTCATTAATGTATAGTTAAACTAAACCAAGTCTCCAAGTCCAACTACCAAATCTACCAATATAAATGTAGCTTAACAATTCTATAACTATATTGAATTATTAGATCTCAAACACTGCCTTCACCTATCTCTTATAGATAGATAATAGATATAATCTAGATTAGATTTAGATATATGTAGAAAAATAGGGCTAGACATAGGCCTATAAGCTATAAATGACAAGAAACAATCTACTTAATCATCAAGATATAGAAATATAGATCAACTTAGGTACTTTGACAAAATTGTTTAATTCTATAACAGCTCTAGTTTTGCACAACTTGATCTAAGGATTACAAAGACACCAAGATTATCTTTTTATGTCCTATGGGAGAGGAGTTACAGCATTTTTATGTTTATGAAACTGGACTATAAATAATGTTTGAGAAACAGTGATCGAAAAATGAATGTAAATGTCATTAACTCTTCATCACTTTGTAACCATGAAAGATAGCAGCTTGAAAATTGGAACTATCATACTTCATTATATATTCAATTGAATGCTTTATGTTGCATGAAAACTCAATTTTTGGTGTAATAAAGCAATATAGAAAATTAGAACTTAGGTTTTCTGAAAAAACAGAATAGATTGTTAAAAATCACCAATTATTAAGTGAGTTGTATGGTCAAATTGGAAAGAGCGCTTTATTTAGGTCTTTTACTTTTCCAAAAATTAACCAACTTTCTCAATTACATTATATGCTGTAGCGCAGGCATGTCAAACTCATTAAGGTGTATGGGCTGCATAAAAACTTACCACGACCTGAAGGGCCGCAGCCAATAATCAGTTGGAAAACATAGCCTACTATTTTTATGTAAATTAGAAACAATACAATAGAATACGCAAGAATTAGTGGAATACCTGTCCTTTAGTTAACTAAATTTGTAGTGCTTCTGTATTAATAAAAAAAAATTACTATGGTTCGGCATTATTTTCGTTGTCCTGATGCTTGACATCTTTTCTGGGATACAAGTTTATTAATGTCAGGTTGAAGTTTGTTTGTCACTGACACTTTCATCATTGATGACAAATTTCGATCAGATAATCTTGAAAGGTGAGGTGTTTTGTAGCTTTCATAGTGGAAAAACAATCAAATTCGTGTCCAATGTCATCCAGAAACATTGAAAATTGGCGATAATTAAAGCTACAGTCACGAATAAAATTGATAGCGACTGGAACTGGTCCTAGTACATGTTGGAACTGTAATTACTTTGTGCATAATGCTTATTGGCGAATGATGCACTGAAAATGATCACATTTAAAATTAGCATCAGCCTCACTTATTTTCGCAAGCAGCTTTGCACCAACAACATTTCTAACCCCAATCATGGTTGGTGCGCACCTTGGGCTATCTGTTGCTAGACTAGCTATTTTTAGCAAAGGTAAATTTTACTACAATATCCCCTCAAAAACATCCTCGCTTTATGTTATGTATAGAACAGAGCTCAAGTAGTTCCTCATGTATCTCAAAATTCCTGTCAAAAGTCCTTATGAATATAGCCAACTGTGCTACACCCGTTACATCAATTGACTTTTCCAGAGCCAAGGAAAAGAATTCAAAATTAGCTATTTTGTTCTTTAATTGTTCACGCAAGCTGACATGTCATTTATTCTATCTGCCTCAGTGTTCCTAGTTAACGCTATTTCTTTGAATGCTTTCTCCTTTTCTGGACTTCCGCAGCTTTAACGACACACTCCTTAATAAAATCACCTCCACTAAATGATTTGCTATAGCTTTCAATTAAGTTTGACAAAATGTAGCTGGCTTTCGCTACAGACTCACTCTCGTTTTTCAGTTTAATAAATACTACATGTTGCCTTTTGAAACTATTTTTAATTCAAGCAGCTTGTCATCTCTCATTTTTCTGGTGTAAGCATAATATGCCTTTTTGTGATTAGTGTAATGTTGTTTGACATTGTACACTTTGGGCACACTAATGCAGGAATTGCATATTAAGCAGTGAATCTTATTTGATACCGATGAGTAGAAATAATTGAACTTTTTTCTTTTAGAAGCAGTTGCTGCTGTAGTTACAAATTCTTCATCAGTATAAAATCCATTATTCTGGGAAATTAAATTGTCAGTAAACTAGTGTAAATTGTCTTGTGACCGCAGAAAGTACTGAATATAAAGGGAGCCTAGTAGTTACTGAAATAAAATAGAATGACAATATTAACCACTGATCATTTTTGTGTGTCTAACATATTGCTTATTTAAGATGTGTTATTAACAATTCATAATAATTAAAAAGTTATTAAAAAAAAAAACAGCACTAAACTTATAAGATAACTTGAAATATTATTCGAAGTTAATTTTAAAAAAACAACGAACTACCACATTTAATTCAATTTAAAATAAATTTTCGAAAAATTATTTGTTTCCAAATATCTAATCATTAAAGAATAATCAATATGTTCAACGAATTTGATTGTTACTTTAGTTTAGTTTTTTTTTATCTGAAAATTAGTGTTGACTATTAAATGCTTAATAATTTAACATTATTTCGATAATTCTTGAGGTGGCCAAGCGGACCGTATGCAAAGTGGTCGCGGGCCGCATGCGGCCCGTAAACACTGTGTTTGACATGCCTGCTGTAGCTTCAAGAGGCTTGCATAGATACAACTAATCTTTAAACTCGCCATTTTGTATATATCTCAAGTTAACCAGCAATTGTGAACAATTTACAACGTCTGTAGATTCATTAAGCTGGATGCTAAATATTAGAAAGGAGCAGACATCATTTCTTGCTTGTTACAACACGTTAGAAACGAAAAAAAAAACTTCCGATGTAAAATAGACAAAAAAACAACAACAAACAAACAAACAAACTAAAACAACAATTTTCCAGTTGTCTTCGGTGACCCCTGGCAATTGGTCATTCGACCCCCAAGGGGATCGCATCCCACAGGTTGAGAACCCCTGCACTAAACTATAAATTAAATATTTCAGTTTTTACCTTGATTTGTTCATAGTTCCAATGAGATAAAAATGATCTGATAAATAATGTATTCTGCTTTCTCCCTGGCCATCTTAAAAAATATTGAACACAAAATTAGTGTTATGACTTGTTTTAAATAAATAAAACATCAAATGTGAATACGTCTACTAATATTGTATACCTAACCAGTCAAAGGTTAAAAATAAATAAAAAATAACTAAATAATTTCCATAAAGTACTAAAACTTTGTACTAAAAGATTATAAGATTTTTAAGTCAAATTTTTTTTTACAAAGCTTAAATCAACTCACTCTGTCTGTCTATCAAAGCTTATCTAAACAGGAAAAACAATTTCCACCCTTGATACTATATCTATCAATAATGTAGAAGCTATTTCCCTTATTCCATATGAAACAAAATAATTAATTACCAATAATTAATTGACTATTTGTTTTTTTTTATTTATTTATTCATGTTTTGTTAGGTACAATGTTAGGTCTATGCCAATGAAGAATTTTTCAAACTTTAAACTTGATCAGAGAATGGGTGTGGGAGTAATAACATGATTTTTAATTTAATGTAATTCTCATGAAAGCATTATCTCAAGCTGCTATAAAAAAATAATAATAATAATAATATAAGGTAAATATAGAGTTCAAATATTAGTTTGAAATGTTCATATATACAAATTTAAGGAGATTAGATTTGGTACAACCCACTCTCTTTCTCTTTTAGAACCTCTTTTTGTTCTTTTTTCACCATGAGCATAGTAATACTCTCCGAAAGACTTTGGACTTGAATTGGAACGAGCTGCTTTATAATGCCCCTGAATCACACATGCACATATACTTTTGGCCCATGAATTATTGCATTACTTCCCCCCCTCCCCGAGAAAAAAATCAAACATCAATCTATCTTGAGGAAAGATCAAACATCAATCTATGTTGAGGAAAAATCAAACATCAACCTATGTTGAGGAAAGAGCCAAAATCAATCTACCTAGAGCAGGGCTGGCGAACCTATGGCAAGGTGGCACGCAAAACGATTTTGTGTGGCACGCGACGATGATGATATTAAGAAATGTGTTGTTTTTTTTAAATTACGGATATCTCAAATTACCATAATTAATAACATTCAATTATTTCCGATAACTGTAAATAATACGGAAGAAGCGCTCGTGGATCATATTCCATATAATTTTTTCATATGACTGTGTTTCATATGGGGAGCATAGGGCATAATAAATTTTTTTCAAGACAAATCTCGTATTTGAACGAGATCTCCTTAGCTTCTGCCATTTTATTGATACTGAAAACGTGTCAGTCTTACAGCGATTGCTAACACTGCCATCAATAAATTTTTATCAGAATAATTACCATAACATGTCATTCTCAAAAATAAAAAAAAGAAAACTTAATGAAGAAGAAGGAAGTGGCAGACCTTTTCAAGAGTGGTGGACTGAAAGATATGGAATGATTCACAGAGAAAACAAGGCCTTATGTGCCATGTATTTGGAAAGTGTTGTTTGTCGGACATCATCAGTAAAACCTCATTATGAGTCCAATCACAGCTGGCTTTTAGCAAGGATGAGCAAAAAGAACATATATCGCATGAGTTAAAAAAGCGATTTCACAATCCAGTTCTTTTGTAAACTTTGTTAAAAGTTCTTCTAACTTAGTGGCTGCAAGTTTTGAAGTTTCAAAAATTATAGCTAAGCATGGAAAACCTTTAAGTAACGATGATTATATCAAGGAAGCAATGTTAGAATACAATGAAGACTTTCAAAACAAGGATAAAGTCATTTAGAGAATAAAGGATTAGCCAATAAGCCGAAACACAGTTAAAGCGAGAGTTATGAAATTGGACGTTAATATTCAAGAACAAGTAAAGAAGGATATTAATGCATGTCAAGCCTGTTCTATTTGCCTTGATGAAAGTACTGATGTGACATCGTCCGCTAGACTGACCATCATTGCCAAATATAGCAAAGAAAATGAAATACACGAAGAAAACTAATAAAATTAGCAACTTTACCAACGACAACAACAGGTGCAGATATATGTCAAACTGACTGAACTCAGAAATGCAGGTGTAGATCTCAAAAAAATAGTTTCTGTTACAACTGATGGTGCTCCAAGTATGACTGGAAAAGATGCAGGTTTGGTTACTTTGTTTACAGGACATGTTGGACACCCACTAATAACTTTTCACTGCATTGTGTTCCACCAAGCCCTATGTTCAAAAAACAGCTTAAAGGAACTTGAAGACATTATGAAATGTGTAACAAAAAACGTAAACTTCATTACTGCCCATGCTTTGAATAAGAAAAAATTTGAACAGCTGCTAAATGAAGTTCAGTCCAGTTACTCTGGCTTATTAATGTACAACAACGTATGCTGGCTAAGCCAAGGTAACGTTCTGGAACGGTTTGTGGAATGCCTTGATGAAATTCGAATCTTTATGGATGATAACAAACAAAATTGCTCAGAATTGACAAATGTTGACTGGCTTATCAGACTAATGTTTTTTACCGATTTTTCATCCCATTTAAATGAGCTTAATATGAAGTTCCAAGGTTTCGGAAAATCTGTCGATCAGGCATTTGACATCTTGACAGCATTTGAGAAAAAGATTTACAAATGTGACACAGAATGAAGAATTAAAAATATTTTAACAAACTAAAGAAATTTTATGATGATTTAAAAGTTCATGATACTACCGGCAAAGATTATCAGAAAAGATTGTTTTTAGAGATAATTGACACAACTGCTGAACAATTTTCACTGCGTTTTGAACAATTTCGAAAATTCGAGTACACCTCCAAATTTATAAAATATCCAGATACAGTAGATTTTGAAACTCTGGATTTGACCATGTTTTCTTGGATGGGAGACAGAAATTTATTGACTTACGAATACGACTTGAATTAATTGAAAGTGAATGGTTAAATGGATCATTAGAACCTCAGATATTAGCAGAAAATGAGATTCTTCAAGTTTGGAATGACATGCCTAGAACTTTCAATTCTTTGATAAAAGTAGCAACATCCATTCTCGTCTACTTACTCAAGCGAATCTTTATTTTCTACAATGAATTATATTAAATCAGATGCCAGAAGTTGTTTGACCAAAGAACTAAGTGCGGCGTGTGTAACTTTGAAGAATACACGATATACACCAGATATCAAACTGTTATCATCTACCACACAAAAGCAGAAGTTGCACTGAGTGACCTGCCCTAAGACTTCAAATCAGTAGGTCAGGATAATAAAATTGAATAAACAAGTAATATTGTTACTAAGCTGTTTTTATACATGCAGTTGACTTACTGGCTGTAGCACTTCTTTTATATAGCGGCGTCACTAGTAGACCTACTGGGCACGCACAAATCTTCATTGTTTTTAAATTGGACTGAAAAAGGTTCGCCAGCCCTGACCTAGAGAAAACGTATGTCTAAGTATTTTAGAGTGCAACAAGCACAGCTCAAGTTTACCTCTCAAAACAAATGTGTGTTTAGCTCCCCTATACTCCATAGCATCCAACAGTTCACCAAACATATGAGCCATATCTACTTGATCTAAGTTGTCCAAAACAACAATCGGTGCCTCATTGTCATTGACTCTGTCCATAGGGAGAACACAATCTGTTGGATGAAAAAGCAATAGTTCCTACAAAGATCATCTGTGTCATCAATTAACAATAAGAAATTCTAGAAATAATAGGAATGTATATTTTGTGTACTATCCTATAAATTGTTTGCCCTTATAATGTTTTGTTATTTATAATGCACAATTGTCAAACAAATGTCCTCATGAATAATAAAGATTATTAATATTATTAAAACAAAAACTCATTGAATTCAGTACTTTTTTCTCTGAGAAATGTGAAGAAACTCAACCAGGGATAACCAGTCTCAAGGGAAAGCTGATAAATTCTTGGCTTTCTTCCTAAGCTTATCTCCTGGGCCTGAAAGCATCAGTATGAATAATAGTTTTGTTAGATATTAGGACAGTTTAAATAATCATAATGTATTAAAGTTTGGATTCTTTGCATGAAATTGCTATCTAATCAAAGCATTTTTATAGGTTCAATTTTAAGTTATGTATACATAGAAATTTAGTCACATAAAGTTTATAATCAAGTAAAAAGTTATATGTACTAACAGCAATACTCTGAGCCAATCTCTGAGCCAGGTAAGATTTGCCACTACCAGATGGTCCATAGAGAATCACAGTTTTGTTCTGTTCAAGCTATAGTTACAAAATGGCATGATGGAATCCAAGTTTAAATACAATACAAATAACAATTAGTAATAATAATAATAATAACCTTTATTACCTATGAGTAATGTTTCAATGTAATGTTTTAAAATATGAACAAATAAAAAAAATTACCAAACGCAGATAATTGTTAATTGTAGCAACAGGCTGAAGGACATCAAAAGCTATCAGTTCACTCATATTATCTAAACCTAAAGGTAGCATACAAGATTGAAGATTTTAGAAGTGTTTCTGTGTTTTATCAAAGGCTGAAATTCAATATTAAAAACATATAACTTTTAAGAAAATGTGACCATGAAATGAAATTTTCTATGCAGGACACTATGTTTTTACTTCAAATATTTCACTAATAAGCATTCAGAGTGGTAAGATATCATTGATTTGAAAGAAAATCTTAGTGCGCAATGGTCCAATCTCTTTTGTTGACTAGTGGGAGAAGGCTTTCCTGCTGCCTTTAGATAATTCTGATTGAGTCTGGCATTGATAGGTAGCCAAATGATTTCTGCCTCTCAGCCCCACCTCTTCATTCATGGAACCAAAATTAAGTCTACAAACATTTCAATATCTGAGAATCAGACTATGTACTGATCAAGCTTTTAACTTACCATCTACAATAATTGTAATTTTCCTGAGTTGATTATTGTACATCATTGTGTAAGGGACTGTATCACTAGGTACTCCTGGGTTCCATCTATACAGACCTAGTTAATTCAATTTAATATAATTAGCAAATTATAAGTATTTCTACACATCCATTGAAACTGAATTGTAAATTTTGAAAGCATAATTAGCCTGATTATAAATATTACCTAATTCATACTGTGTAATATTGGTGAGCCCCACTCCAAGACTAAACTCTTTGTCACTGTCTCCATCTAATCGAGAAATTCTTCTAGTTTTTAGTCCAGCATCTAAGTGAGTTAGATAAACATTTAAAGTGTTTCTTAGTCGGTCTTCAAGATATCTCCATCCCATAGAAGGACAGACATCCAAAGTTCCTATTTGGACATTGGATACAACTTTTTGCTCCAGAATATATCGAAGTTCAACGTTTACTTTTAGCAACGGTTTCACAAAATGATCTATGGAAAACAAAATCATATCTGTAATGTTAATGATGTAAGAAGAAATACAGTGAGTATAGGAAATACAGTGGAACCTCAAGATACGAGTTTAATTCGTTACAGACCCAAGCTCATAAGTCGATCTACTTGTATCTCAAACGAATTTTCCCCATATAAAATAAAGAAAACCCAATTAATTGGTTCTAATCCTATACAAAGTCCTAAAGTTACCTAAATGCTGAAAAAGACGTTATGAACAAATAAATGTACATAAAACACGTATACATAAACAATAAAATAAATAATGAAATGAGAAATGCAGAAAAGATATCAATCAAATGTATGTAAAGTAATGGTAAATGTAGAGAATATTATCTGGGTGGCTGACAACTGCGGCTGAGTGCGTGTGAGGAGGAGGACTGCACAGAACTAAAGTTACGTAAGCAACACTTTATTAACATGTGATATGTGCGAATGGTCGAGATCATGGTATACCCACACTCTGCTGTATTTGTCCAAGTAGTGGCTGAGGCAACTTCTCCCCATTTACCCCGCTGGTAATTTTGGTTTCTATTCAAAGTGAGAACGGAAAGATCAGATTTCGCACGATCATCGTCAATATGTAATAGTTATTAAGCTCGAATTGTCATAACGAACAGAAATTTCGCTATTGACGCTGCTTGTATCTCAAATTACTCGAATGTTGAGCAGCTCATATCTTGAGGTTCCACTGTATTTGTTTTAAGAAAGTCAGAGTACCCACCCAATTCTGACAGAATTTCTTTACAAGCTGGTGAAGCTACTGCAGGAACAGATCTACCTAAATGATCTTTGACTTCTAAGTCCAAACCCATGCTTTCAGCCAAGATAATTAAACAATCCTTGAAGGAAAATAAACAAATAGTCAGAATTAAAAAAACTAATAATTACCATGGAAAATAAAATCAATACTAAAAAATTTTAAACAGGATTATTTGCATCTAACTTTGTTAAGTACAACTGATCCATGACATACACAATACTTATTAAAATATCTACTATAACATGATGATTGAAATCAGACTTTTAGACCATAATTCTTGAGTATCTTTAAATATTCTATGAACTATTTTCCATTGAACTTACAGGTTTAGGAAGGTAAGCTGCCATGTGGGCAACAGTCCATCCATCATTGTCTGTAATAGACATTAGCTGGTATCCAATATCAGAGTCTTTTGACTGACTCAAACCAAGTTTGTTTAGCAGCGGCTTCAGAATATGGGAATGATTATTTTGGACAGCGTAGTGGACACTGGTCAAACCAGCCTTTAAGTGAGTATTTTAAAAAAAATACATATTTAAAATGTGAATTAGAAAGAATATGTAATCTATTTTTTAAAAAATCAAAACAATATCTTGACCCACTGGCTAAACCTATTGATTTGTTCCTAGACTTATCCTTTTATCACTATGGCCTCTTTCAGTCATGAAGCGACTATGGATCATCTCATAAGATGAATGCCTGGACATAAAGCTATGCTCGGAATGATGTTGCCCTAACAGCAGTTCCCTCTCTCCACACAGCCTATCTATCCAAAGGAACAGCAAGTGCTGATATAGTTTACACTGTGTACTGCAAACTGCCTAAAGGTCTATCTCTCCTGATTTTGAAGATTCTAACATGAGCCCATAAATCCATGATTCTCATGCAATGCTACACTCGAATGATAGATATGCTATAAGTAGTTTATTTTTCACCAGAAACACTTGTTCATTTTGTTTTTTTTTTGCATCCTCCATTGGATCGGCTGCTTTTTAATCCTTCATGCATACATACTTTTGGCATTTGAAATTATCTCACAAAAAAATCTTAAATACCATTTCTGACTATTCTTGATCTGGAAAGAGACTGCAAAAATTTGAAGTGTTGTGATAACCCAAATAAGGAGTTGCTGAATTTGATTTAAAATGTGTAAAAATTAATTACATTGAGTATTAGTTATATTGATTGCTTTATTGTACACATACACACAAAATGAAAGCAGGGTACTATTGTTTGGAGATTTAGATGGGATAACTTTGACAGCTTTTCTTCTTATTGCACTTTGCATCTAGCTTTATATCTGGTCCAGGCACTCTGAACATTTAATGATAAGATTAATGCTTTAACTAAAATCTACTCCAACCCAATGATCACTGTGAATGAATACCCCCTCAAAAGATAGACCATTTTACATATCTGGGAAGCATGGTATCCAATGATGGATCTTTTTTAAGACAAGTTGATAACCATCTTGTTAAGGCAAGTAGTGCTCTTGGATGCCTCCAAGCAAGAGTGTGTCAGAATAAATCAATCGAGCTGCTTAACAAACTCAATGTCTATCAAGAAGTGTTTCTCAACACGCTTTGAGAGCTGGGTGCTCTTTAGAAGGTGCCTCTGCTCTACAATGGACATATGCTGGCAGGACTACCCTACAAATAACCATGTTCTAGAAGAGGCTGGTGTGGAAAGTATAGAAGCACTACTTTCCATTCAAAAGCTGTGCTGAGTAGGACACTTTTCCCGTATGGGGGACCACCGCATGCCAAAAGTGATCTTTTTTTTTGACAAGCTTAAAGAGGGATGGGGTAACAAAGTTGCTTCCCTAAGCACTTTAAAGATCAACCCAAGTGACATTTTGCCCTCACTGGCATAGTGGAAAGTAGCTGGCAGCAGATGGCTTCTGAAAGAGACAGTTGGAGAGCTTTCACAAAGACACACATTTGAGCATCAGAGGGAAGCCCTTGTAGAGGAAAAAGATGCAAAGAAAACTTTAATAGACCCCTGGCGGACAATGGGACAATGGCTTTGTCTGCATCAGATGTAGAAAAATATGCATGTCGCAACTGGGTTTGCAATTATCCTTATCCTCTTAATAATCGAAGACATTGTCATTGATGCTTTAACTGGTTAATTACATATCTCTCAAACAACTAGAAGGAATGTTTTAAATAAGCAACTGTGATTTTTTTTTAAAGCGGGGTGCACCAAGAAATATTAGAAAATATTAGATCCAATGAAATTTTCTGATTTCAGTATATTTCAGGAATAGTCCCATCACTGCGTTCCCATAACAGGTCCTTAGTTGTTTTAAGCACACTGTAAGTAATAACAGGGTAAATGGTCCTTTTTTTTCGTCCACTCAAATGAGAGAATTAGTGATGAATTTAAAAAAAATTAATATAGCTTTTCTATAGCGCTACTTTCATGCTTATAGCATGCTCAGAGCGTTTTAGGTCCAATCTCATTTGTTGACCAGTGGGGGGGAGGGGGTATCTAGGAGTTGGTTTTCCGTGCTGCCTTTAGGCGCCCAGTAAACACAACTCTGCCCGAGTCGGGTGTCGAACCTCGAGCCCCCTTCTAGGTAGCCAAGCCAAGCCAAGTTCAAGCCCACTTGGACTCTCGATCACGCTACCCACCATTCAATGAGTCATTGAAAGTGGCCAAAAAGACAATAAGGGTATCTGCATCTAATATGGTGTCGCACCTTCTAAGAAGACCTAAAATCCTTAGGAACTAGCTGATATAATGAGCATGAACTTGAAGAGACCATAATAGAAAATGTTTTAATTATACAGCATCAATTTTACCAACCTGGTCAGTTAACAATATGTCTGCATTATATCTTATAAGCATATCACAACATTCTGCATGACCTCCTTTGATAGCTAAATGGAGAGCAGTTTGTTTCTTTTGTGCTAGTAAATTGACTTGTGCTCCATTTGTCAATAAAACCTCAACGCACCTATAGTGAGAGATATGTTCTTAACAAATGGGAAAAATTGCAAATGTTTTAATAATAGTTATGTTAGATATGGATATTAAAATAAAGCAAACCACATGTGCTAAAAGACTATTATTCTATATTTACTTAAGGCACATAAAATATCATACTTAGCATATCCTTTCAAGGCTGCAATATGCAAAGGAGTCATTTGATCATCTCTAAAACAATCTGGCTTAGCTCCTTTTTCTAAAAGCAACTTTAGGCAAACTAGCAACAAAAAGAAGTGAATGAATATACAAGGCTAATAACACCATATCTTTTTTAATACTTTTTTTTCTATTCATAGCATTAGATTAAATTTGAGTCTGCATTGAGCATTTTAAAATAGATTTTTAAACTATCATCAAAATATGTTTAAAACAAGAAAAACATTAAAATACTTTTTTAAAAAGACAATACTTCCTATATGCAACTTGTTTTTCTCTTAAAAATTAATGAATGTTAGATTAATAAACAATGGAACATTTTTTAACCCATGGCCCCCTTTCTCCCAGAGAAAGAATCCTGGTTAAACGAATATATAGATCTAGTAAACTTTATAATATTCCAATGATAAGCATTTAGACTTCAAAGACAATGCACACAATTTTCCTGAACATTAACTCTTCAGTCAGAAAAGAAAAACATAAAAAATGTTTTTTTAAAAAACAAAAGTTTATATTAAGCCTACTTTTATAAATAAGTTTGGATCAGTCATGTAATTAAATTTGTAACAATAAAAAAGCATTTATAAAAATAAATATAAAAAAAAAGGGAATGACCTGAATTCAAAGTTGTGAGCTAAAGCCTACTTCTTAGGCTTCGCAAGCCAAGGTGGTAACCACTCTACTAGAGTAGAGTCTATGAACATAGTTATCTCTTGTTTCTATTTCATGTTTATGTTCACTAAGCCTGAGACAGCAGCCTAATATAGCTTATACCACCACTTCAGTCAAGTTCTATTTTATTCCCTTGTTTGAGATACCAAACAAAGTAATTTATTACAAATAGTTAATTGACTAATTTTTTATTGATTCTTGTATTTCAGGTAAAAGAAATAATTGTGCAAAATTTCAACTTGATCCAAGATTGGGTGTCAGAGAAATAATGTGTACAAACTTTTGGCCAGACAGACAGACACACAGACAGACAGAGTGAGTTGATATAAGCTTTGTAAAAAGCCTTGCATTTGGAAATTCCTGAAAGCAATAGTTATTTCAAATGATGTTGGATCTAGTTTAGATCTAGATCTCAAACCTAATTTAAATTAATTTCATTTTTTACTTTAAAAATGTTAATGTCCCATGTGACCAATGAGCTAGTAATTCTTTTCTCAGTGATATATATCAACTGTTAAGTTTCTAGAAAAATTGTTAGAGCCGTTTTTGAGATCACCATCCAGGTTCCTCCCTACATGACTTCAATAGAGGTATTGTAAAACATCCTTCAATCTAAAGAACTTAAAAGTACATTTACTTCAAATTTGAAAGTTTTGATAATTAAGTAGATTGAGTACCATAAAATAAAGGTGGAAAAACATTTAAATGTTTTGTTGATTAAGTAGATTGAGTACCATAAAATAAAGGTGGAAAAACATTTAAATGTTTTGTTGATTTAGTAGAATGAGTACCATAAAATAAAGGTGGAAGAACATTTAAATGTTTTATTAAGTAGATTGAATAGCATAAAATAAATCACTTACTGTCTTGATCCTGTTCAGCAGCTCTGTGAAGTGCAGTACTATTATCTTTTACCACCATGTTAACACTGGAAGGGCATGAGCACAGTAGCTGTTCCAGAGCTGAAGCATCTCCTTTGGTAGAAAGCTGGTGCACTGGAGGATCTTCCACAGAGTGAGACAGACTGGAGAATGTGCTATGACTGGGTTTGCATGGAACAGAGAGTTTTTGAAAAGAAGAAGTGCGAGACTTTGTGGGTGACCTAGATCTTGGAATGTTTCTATATGTTGATGAGGGTGGTACATTGATTACAGGCTGAGGCTGAGATTGGTAGCCTCCTGTTGTGTAAGATGTAGAACTAGACAAGGATACATTTTGCTGCACAGGTTCTAAGTAATCATTTTGAACATGATGAGGAATGTTGTAATCTGTTGTGTTACATGTGACCTCTGACAATGGAATGTTTTGCTCAGTGTAACTATTTGCAGAAGAAAAATTCTGAGTTCTAATCTTTATTTGTGTATCTGTGGTGAAGCTTAGACTATTTGTATTTTCTACTGAAAATGAATCGCCATTAAGATTTTGTTTATTTCTAGCCAAACTTGTTTCTGTAGCCATAGGTTTACTTGAATGTGAAGAAGAGTTAGAAGTAAGAAGACTTAAGGTTCCTGGTCTGTTCACATGTGTATTACACGCACTGGTTTTACCTTTAGGTTTGGACAGTTTTAGGAAGGGAGAAAAAAAAAAGGATTTAAAATTTATAACTACATAATATTTTTTAAACAATATTTCACATAAATATTTAGGTCAACTACACCTTTACCTTCTACATGGAGTTTGATAACATTTGCTAAAGCTTTCTATGCAAAAACAATAGCCCTTCGAATTGATTTGACTTTAAGATTAAATGTGTAATATAAGGAGATTCGGAACAGGATCATGACCTGCTGACCACTGTCAAAAAATGCAAACTAAAACTTTATGGCCATATCACAAAGTCCTCAGGGCTCACAAAGACCTTCCTTCAGGGAAAACTATCTGAAAAAAGAAGAGGCAGACAAAGAAAGCGATGGGAAGACATCGAAGAGTGGTCAGACATGTCACTGGAAGAGATTCTACTTAAGGCAAAAGACAGTTGTGTGGTGCCCCAATGGTTTAACAGACTAATGGATAGGTGAAAGTGGTGGAAATGAAGATGATGGGCTTCAAGAAACATAGTCCAGTTGTTGTTGTTTTTTATATCATTCAGATTAGTGGCCCTCAATTATATGATTATGGTTTGAAATATTTCAGATTTATCTTAATCAGCTAATTTCATCAAATGTTCACACAAGTAAGTGAAGAGTGAAGCTTCACTCAGTGAAGAGGTTTCACAGAATTCTGTTGAAGGAGACATTTTCTCATTCATTCAACACCACACAGAACATTGTTAACATTCAAGAAGAAGAAAATGACTTTGGATGAAATTTATTGCACATTATGAATTTGATTTTGTTAAAAAATAATCAAGTCTAATTAATCTATCCAACAAGCAAGAGAAGATGACTGTGTATGGCACAGCACATCAGTTGAACATACAGACATGTACATGGTTTCCCCAATGTTATACTTTGCACACATCATCATGCACTAACTATAATGGTTGAGTTCATAGCAAGAAAACAATATATTAATTGTTTTTTAGTGAAAATGTTAAACAAAAAAAAAAACTACTCAAAGATGTTAGTTATGTACAAACATAATTAAAGGTAACAAAAGTCAACTGCTCATTACAACAAGTGTCACATCAATTATTTAGTGATTTCCACCTCAACCAGACCTGTTCAGTTAGAGGGAGTAAGGGAGTGCAAGAGTACATCACCCATTAAACAAGGTGTCAGATATTAAGAAGTCATTAGAGTTGATAATCACTTTACATTTCATTCACAGATAGAGAGATTTTTTGTTTCATCTGTCCACAGTGTATTCTACCAAATGAATGAAGTGATTGAAATGAATTAGTGGTGAATTTGTTATAAATTTTTATAACCATTCAGACAACAAAGACAGAAAAATAAATGCTATGTATTACTTAGTTTTAAATGTATTTAATTTAAACTATTTTAAATGATAAAATTTAATTATGCTATTTTAAACAGAGATGTCAGCTCAACATGATATGCTGGTCTGGAGGTTTAGCAACTTATTTTTCAGAAGTTCACCAAACAATTCATATCCTAGAACGTTCAAGGTCTCAATCATAAAACTAATAAAATACAATAAAAGGGAGGGAGAAGCTATGCAATGTCATGCCTTAGAATAAAAAAAAATGCTATACATAAAATTGTGGTAGTTCTTCCATGCTTTGAAGGGTGGTAAACTAAATAGTTACATTAAACTTAATTACAACAGCCCACTATTCAATATTGTAATGTGACTAACACACGGAAAAAAACATTTTAAAATACTGGCATATACTTTAACAGTAGAAATATGTCTATCACATAAATGCATCAAGTTCATTGGTTATAAAAGTAAGTGGTGGCAACATTAAGTACCTATCATTTTTTATTTAAAAAAAAAAAAAAAAAAAAACATTGTATGAATGATTTTAACTTTCATGTTTTGGCATGTTGAATTTAAATATTATACAACTCTCTTATCACCTTGAGTGTTCCAGGTAAATGATATTCATGTGTATGAACTGTTTGATGATTAATAATCTTCCTATCTTTTAATGACCTAGTCATGATGTGTGTAGTTGTAATTGAGCAGATATTTAAAATCTACATAAGTATACAACATTGTAACACTAAAAATATTAACAGTACAACTATTGAATGTATATAACAAAGATTATCAGATAATGTGTACATTTTATGATGTATCACACTAAATATACAGGGATACAAAATAAGGGAAGCACTGATATTTTGCAGAAATCAGCCACCAGCTTAATCAAATGATTTTTGTCTTTACTCTGTAGCAAAAAAAAACTTTTCTACAACAAAACTGAGGCCATTAGCTACTCATTGAATATCTCTAGTTTGACTATTAAATGTTATGAATGAATCTACTTTAGACATCAAATTATATTACAATATGTACATGTTAGAATACATAGATATGTCTCATTATAAAAATGGTAAAGAGCTTGTTGAAAAACATGACACGTATAATACACAAACTATATCCAAGTCCAAGAAAATAGACACCTGGACAAAGAACAAAAGGGGGGGGGGGGGTTGTCTCTATGTCTTTTGTGTAAACATTAACTGTTGATTTGTTTCAAAGGTTCTTTCTATAACTATAATTTATGAACTTAAGAGCCAACCCAAAATAAAAAATATCTAGCTAACTTTAAAGCATGCAGAAAATATTCTATTTGTGAAAGCAATGCTTACTAAAAAGCGCTAGCATGCAGGAATGTTTGAAAGCTCACCTGACATCATAGTAGCCAAGACATTCTGCAAGTTGGCCATTTCCAGACCCAAAAACTCGAGGTGACTCGAGCTAGAGCTGGTAGCAGCAACACTAGTAGCTGCACAAGATGGATGCTGTGAGGGGGTGCTAACCACAACAAGAGGCTGGAAGGAGATAGCAAGCACATGCAGCATGCACATAAACCAAACATAAAACAACATATATTTTAACAAAATTCAAGATGTACCCTAATGCAATTAAACAGATCTATAAATTATAAAACAAGCATTTCATAGACTATTAGTTTGAACAAAAATTCTATTAGATAACTTAAAATAAGCAAGAGTGCACATAATAAAATCTGTTTGTTCATGTTCACTCAAGGAACATGTTCATACTTCTAATACTAAATGCTCCACTAAATGATGTGAGTACTTCCAAAGAAATGAAACATTGATGAGATCCAATGAAGCTGAAGTAGATGTGTCCAAATAGTTGTAGAACAAGATGGAATTTTTCATCCAACACGTAGAGGTGCACTGTCTCCAGTCCACAGTTCATTTTTTCACACAAAAAATGTCTTGATTACATTAGACCAGCTAGAGATTGATATGTTTCAAGACGTCTGCTAATGTCAAGATACATTTAATGTAAGTCACCTGAGCTGTGTGTGCATAATAACAAATACCAAATTTTTTTTTTTTTTTTATAAAATAAATATCAATGAATGGTAGTGTGATAGTGTTTAAGTGGCAGATGAAACAAATATGAATCAATAGAAACATGGTTAGCTTAGTTTTAAACTAATAAATATTTGTAATCATTCGGATGAAACCAAGCACACTTTCACACTACCATGAACTTATCAAAATGAAGCACAACCTATGACAATTCCCAGAACACTAGTGCTAAAACATTCCTCAAAATGAGATTCATAAGTAACAAGTTCAAAGAACGTTAAGAAACAACAATGATTTGATCCCTTGGTGGTGATCTCTTTCAACAATAATAGATTTTCTTTATTTTAAGTGAGAAAGTCTTTTTTGAAAACAGTTGAGCCTATTTCTAAAATGACTCGGGTGCTACATAGTAAGCTTGTACAAGAGAGTGACATCAAATATATACAACAATAATCAACAGAACTCAAACTGATTTGTAAAAAAAAATATATATATATATATATATATATATATATGAACCCCAGTTGGCAGACAACAAATTGTGTATTTAGAATAACAACTAATGCTGAAGACAAAAATTGCACACTTGAGCTGATGACACTTGAAAATGAACATTTAAAGCACCAACATTAAAAAAATAATGTTGAACAGTAAGAGATTCATTAAAATAGATAAACAGACTTGACGACCTGCACTTAATATATTCAAAACTAGACATATTTGTAAACGCCATTCACTAAAAAAGATTGTTTCCAAGACTAAACATGTTCTGCATGTAGACTTCTAGGGATGACATGCTCAAGCAAATCATTTTGATGCAGCTGTTTTGGTGCTGAACATTTTAGCACTGGAACTTTGCAGGAAACTATTAGGCACTTTACATATATATATTTTAGATGTGTGTATGTTTTGGATGAAGAAGGTTCTTATAATTGCATTGAGTTCTCTTTTATAAACTTATTGTAAACTTATATTCTATGGGTACTGATGTTGTTTACATTTTTGTTCATTTATATTGAGCTTCAGATTCTTCACCTCTATTATTGTAATGGTTTTTGTTTTTTATCTCATTCTTTGTCTTCTCTAACAAACTATAGTGGGTTTTTTTTGTAGAATTTCACATGCACTGTTCAAGTTTTTGCCAGAGAGCTATTTAAAATGACAGATGGGATATTTGAAGTTATAACAGCCCTTTTTCTGATTGTTATTCCAAGTGAAGAAGTCACTAGTTGATCAGTACCACTGGTTGAATGGACATACAAAAAACATGAAAGATAAGCTCTTTATTTCTTTGTAAGTTTGCATTGCTAATAATAAGAATTTCTCTGAATGATTGATACTAAAGTTGTAACAATATCAGGATGTGCTTTATGTGTAATCTTTACCTTGCTGAAACTGAAACATTTTCATTACAACCAAATAAGATCAAACATGTTTAGTTGAGAGTTAACTATATGTATCATAGTTGGCATGCCTATAATAGAGAATATCCACCTTTTTTTTTAACTTATAATCTGGAGATGTAGTGAAAGTTCATTACACTTCATAGCTATCACAATGCAAATAAATTTTAATAATTTTACTGCCTCTTACTATGTTTCAACATGGATCCTGCTACTTTGACACAAAATCCAGGAGTGATTCAATCTTATACATTAACTACCTCATCTCATTAGCTGAAAACGTTTTGTAAAAAAAAAAAAGCATGCAGGTACCAGTAATTTATATTTTAAATGCTATACTTATATTTCTTCTGAGGTGATGATATCATGTGAAAATATGAATAGATGCATAAAGTTCAAGAAAAAGTGATGGATCATTCTTAAGTTCAGGCCATTGATTTATTTTTAATATCAAATTCAACATTTATTTTTAAAAATCTTCACATATATTTTTCTTTAAAGGCAGCACTAAAAGTTTGTTTGTTTTTATAATTATACATGTACATTTTGGTTTCTTATAGTTATAATGTTTTTTGTTTGGTGTAATGCACAAATTGTAAGACAAATTTCCTTACAGATAATAAAGATTATTATTAAAATTATTATTATTATTATTGCTGCTATATCCAGTGCCAAAACAGTTGCAGTCAAAATGGCAGCACAAAAAGGCCAAATACTAGATACTTGTGGTTATAAAAACAGTTCTAGAATATCTTAAAATTTAAACAAATTGCACATAAAATGAAATTACATCATAAATATAAACTTGGTTTCCCAATAGTAAAAGTTCATGCTTTAAAGTATATAAAAAAATAAAGTAACATGCTTTAAAAAATATTTGTAACACACAAGTGCAATTAATATTTGTTTTAAACAAAACTTTGTTCTAAATCCATAAATTGATGGTAAAAAAAAATGACACAACTGTGCAAATAAGATCTATACAAATTATTCAGTACAAAGGTTCAGAAATGCTATTAATTTTCTATTTCCTTAACTAATTTTCCAATACCACAGCCATTGGTTGAGATAGGAACAGGAAATGTGTATTAAGTCCATTCGAGCCAAAGGATTTCTTAAAAAAAAAAAGATTTCACAAAAAGCTGATTCATTCCTTTTAGAAAGGGATTGTACTGAAATATGCAATAGATTTTTTTTTTTTTGAGTACAGGCAAAATAAAAAAAAAGGGTTTCTAATTATCTATTGAATGTCTGATGATAAAAGAATGAGAGAGTGCTGTTAGTAGTGTGTCGTTCATGTGTAGACTTTTCTTGTGCATCTTAACATTTATGAGCAAGCAGTCATTTGGCATTGACACAAACCTGTGATGATTTCCTCACCGCTGATGGAGATGTTTCTCTGACCTGTGTACGAACACTGGCTACTGAACCAGATGGTGATGGCTGGTTGGATCCACCTACTACTGTGACAGGAATCTGAACTGAACGCTGAGACTGTTGAGCAGTGGTTTTACCTGCTGGGCTGGAGTAATGATGATCCTGTCCAGAAGTTTGGAGTACAGACACTTTAGGAGGAGGACAAGGTTTGCTAGTGCTTGAAGAAGGTGAGACAAAATTTGGCTTATTTGGGGGTAAAGGTGGTGGTACCCCTCTTCCTACTGCAGATGTGTTAGTTGGACTAAAAGCAGCTGTCTTTCTCATTGGAGTTTGACCAGAATTTTGTGATCCACTGCTTGCAACATGAAATGAAATCTTCCCTGCACCATGTGTTGTTACTGAAGAACTAGGTAAAATATTTACCATTCTTGATCCCGATCCTACATCAACTTCTAATCTTTCTATTGTACCAACTGTACCTAAACGCATACCTACTTGCCCAGTATTTCTTCGTATAACATTTCCAACAGGAGAAACATCTGGTTTGTATGTTTCTTTTTCTGGTGAACTGGAATTCATTCTAATCCCTTCAGCTCCTTTAGATCCTGGTGGAGATGTATACACCTTAGTAAGACCATGGGCTGGATAAAGATTAGCACCAGGTCTCACACTTGATGCTACGGAGGATGGCTGTGGACCCTGGGGAGGAGGAGTATTAGGACCTGAACTTACAGATTGAGATGCTAGCCCAGCAGAAGCAGATAAAACCCCTCCGGTCAAGGCTGTGGATCTAGCAGAAGAAGAATTGGTAGTTCTGGCTGGTGATACACTTGATCTTAACTGTGAAGCTATTGGTGATGAAGTACTGTTGCGAACCTGCAATTGTAAACTCTCTAATTGTTTAGAAAGGCAAGCAACTTCTGCTCGCAACATGTTGGTCTGTTTCTCTTCTTCCTGCAATCTAAGTCTTAAAGCTTCTCTTTCAGTATCAAATTTACAGCTTTGTTTATCCAAGGCAACTTCCATTTTCAGAGATTTTTTACTTTCTTGAGCCAAGCCTTCTGCCATACTCTGAATTTTAGATTTTCCATCTGTTAAGGCATTTTCCATCTCATCACGCAGATGGTTTTCAGCAACTATTCGTTCAATTAAATTTTTACGTTCCTGTAATAAGAATATAGAAAAAAATATTACCATCGAAAAAAAAATGTTACATGATCATCAAATTTAATGAATCTAAAATTTAAAAAATTCAAAACTCTTGGGAATGCTAAAAATAAAAATTATGAAAAAAAAAACCATTATATTTACAAGTATTGATAAAAGTAAAAATCCAAATAACTATTATAATCAGATGAATGTAAGAAAGATACAAAACAACCAAAAACTAGTATCAAACCATGAGAGATACAAAACAACCAAAAACTAGTATCAAACCATGAGAGATACAAAACAACCAAAAACTAGTATCAAACCATGAGAGATACAAAACAACCAAAAACTAGTATCAAACCATGAGAGATACAAAACAACCAAAAACTAGTATCAAACCATGAGAGATACAAAACAACCAAAAACTATCAAACCATGAGAGATACAAAACAACCGAAAACTAGTATCAAACCATGAGAGATACAAAACAACCAAAAACTAGTATCAAACCATGAGAGATACAAAACAACCAAAAACTAGTATCAAACCATGAGAGATACAAAACAACCAAAAACTAGTATGTAACTCACTTTTTAGAAACAAGCAAGGACAATTCATTGCCCATGAACATGCATGTAGTAAGTAATAAGTAAGTAAGAGAAGACAGATGACGTGTACCAAGATGACTAGTAACAAAATTGAAAAAAAATAAAAGTCATCTGTTATGAGGTGTGAATTTATAAAATTTTCGGAATGATGTAATAGCTTAATCTGAGTAGAAATTTTTTTGAGAATGATGTAATTTTTTAAGTGTACAGGTGGAGCTTGAACAAGAACATGCTGATAAAAGAGGATACATATTTGGATACTCAGTGGTTGAATTAAAAATTCTATTAACATAGTGTATTTAAATATGTTTTAAATAATATTATACCAATATGAAAAGTCTATAGTTAAGGCAAGGCTTCGGGAGACAACCCTGAGGAAAAATGCTTCGGGAGACAACCCTGAGGAAAAATCAGGAGCTGGTGACCATTAGGCAGATTGCTGCACACTGTACTACAGACTGGCAGAGCCTGCTGCGCTACTGATCCCAAACTGTATCGAATATTCCGTTCCTTTGGTCTCATCAGCTGCGTGGAGAGGGGGGAACTGCTGTGTGGGTGACATCGTTCCGACCATAGACAATGCCCAGGCTTTCATCTCACTTACTCAAAGCCTTTGGCGTCGGCAAAACACAGGAAGTGGCAGTTACCGGCTATAAGCTCAAATACTCAATTGACGTAGAGCAGAGCGCCAGGGGCCACTTTCGTCAGTGGGAGGCATCCTAGGATCCCAATGGATAGCTACTGCCAGCCTTAAGCTGGGCAGGCCCCAGTCACTGAGGTGCTGTTCTGTCATGCCTGTCTTCCTCGTTTGGGTACACAAGGATAGGACAAAATCTGAAAAGCTGGCACAAAGCCAATGTACCAGTTGACATGAAGAAAAAAAAGAGGAGCTCCACTCTTAAATTGGGCACATGGAATGTGCGTACTTTACAAACTGGACTTAATGTAAACTTACCAGACATAGAAGATGCCAGAAAATCAACAATAATAAATGATAAAATGTCCAGGCTCAAAGTAGACATTGCCGCTCTCTAGGAAACTTGTTTAGCTGACTCTGGTTCAGTCAGTGAAAAAGACTACACCTTCTTCTGGCAAGGCAAAGCCGAAAGTGAATTGAGGGGACTCGGCATTGGTTTTGCAGTTATGAACCACTGCTGAACACAGTAGAGCTGAATTTTAACGGTTCAGAAAGACTCCTATCACTAGGCCCTTAACACATCTATTGGACACATAGCTTTGATAAATGCCTATGCTCCTACTTTGAGTTCCACACCAGAGGCCAAAGACATGTTCTACGACAACCTTTCATCTGCTCTCAGAGAGATCCTAAATATGGAACAGGTTATCATCCTCTGCTACCTCAATACACACGTTGGATCTGAACCTCTGCATGGGACAGCTGTATTGGGTGTTTTGGTGTCAGAAAAGTAAATGAAAATGGACAAAGGCTCCTGGAGGTTTGCTCACTACACTCCCTCTGTGTCACTTATACCTATTTCAAGACTAAACCACAGCACTGAGTATCTTGGCGGCACCCTCGCTCCAAACACTAGCACCAACTAGATCTAATCATGGTGCTTAAAATCTGTCAAGCTTACCAGGTCCTATCACAGTGCAGACTGTGACACAGATCACTCCTTGGTATGTTGTAAGATCAATCTTCTCCCTAAAAAAATCCACCATATCAAGCAGATTGGAAGACCACAATTGGATGTAAGCAAGATGTGCCACCCTGATGTCCAGAAACAGTTTGCGGAATCTTTTGAATGTGACTACAAAAGTGCTTCTGGAAATACAGCAACAGAAAAATGGGAACACCTCAGGTCCAACATACAAAATACTTCCCTGGACATCTTTGGAAGAAAATTTACAAAGCCAAACGATTGGTTTGACTCTAAATCAACCATACTAGCACCTGTCATCAGAGCAAAGAGAGATGCACTCGCTACATACAAGGCAAAACCTACCCAATGCAATCTGTTAACTCTGAAAGAAGCTAGAGCCACTGTGCAGAGGACAGCATGGATCTGTGCCAATGAATACTGGCTAGAGCTCAGTGAGAATATTCAGCACACAGCCCAAGCTCAAGCAGGCAACATAAGAGGGATGTACGAAGGAATCAAAAAGGCTATCGGACCTGTCCAAAACAAGTCAGCACCTCTCAAATCAACTACTGGGGAAATTATCACAGACAAGAGTGAACAAATGCACAGAACATTACTCAGAACTCTACGCCACAACAAGCTCAGTCTATGCCTCAGCCCTTAACGCTATCAACCAATTACCCACAATGAATGAACTAGTAGACGAAGTACCCACCATATTAGAACTCAACAAAGCCATAGACAACATGGCTGCCGGCAAAGCCACTGGATGTGACAGCATCCCCTCCAGATCTTCTGAAACAATGCAAAACTACACTAAGCCAACCTCTACATGAACTGCTCTGCAAATATTGGCAAGAAGGTGCTGTGCCACATGATCTGCGGGAAGCAAAGATCATCACCCTGTACAAGAACAAAGGTGACATAAGCAACTGCAACAACTATAGGGGAATCTCTTCCCAGGCTACAAAAACTTGCTGATCGAGTCTATCCAGAATCACAGTGCGGCTTTCGCTCAGGGAGATCCACAATTGACATGATTTTCTCCATCACTCAACTTCATGAAAAGTGCAGAGAGCAAAGAAAACCTTTGTACATTGCATTGATCGACCTGACAAAGACCTTTGATCTAGTCAGCAGAGAAGGCCTCTTTAAAATCTTACAGTTAATAGGCTGTCCATCCAAGCTGCTAAATACTATTCTCTTTCCACCAAAATATGATGGGTACAGTGCAATTCAACGGCGCCTGCTTCAGCCCCAAACCTCTCTGGAATACTCTTTTCAATGCTAATTCACCATGCATTTGACAAATCCACCGAAGGCATATATCTTCATCATTCTTATAGTTATAATGTTTTTTGTTTGGTGTAATGCACAAATTGTAAGACAAATTTCCTTACGGATAATAAAGATTATTATTATTATTATTATTATTCCAGATTTGATGGCAAACTTCTAAATATTGCCAGACTGAAGGCCAAAACTAAAACCAGAACCACCCTCATAAGAGATATGCTCTTCGCGGACGAGGCAGCGGTAGTGGCACACTCACAAGAGGAGCTTCAGTCATTAATGTCCTGCTTCTCTAAGGCTTGCAAAGAGTATGGCCTAACCATTTGCACAAAGAAAACTAATATTAATGGACCACCTGCTACAGCACCATCGTCCATGCTCATTGATGATAACAAGCTAGATGCCGTAAACGAATTCTGCTACCTTGGATCTACAAGAGAAAAAAAAACGCATAGGAAAGGCGCATCAACCTTCGCTAGACTCCGACAAGAGTTTGGGAAAACCAAAAGCTCACCACAGCGACCAAAGATGGAGGTCTACAAAGCATGCATTCTTAGCATGCTACTGTACGGCAGTAAGTCGTGGATAACCTACAAAAGACAAGAGAGAAAACTAAACTCATTCCACTTGCGCTGCCTTCGAAGGATCTTAAAAATAACATGGAAAGAAAAAGTGTGTAATACAGAGAACGGGCCTTCCCAGCATCTTTACAGTCCTCAGGCAATGCTGCCTACGCTGGCTCGGACATGTTTGCCGGATGGAAGACAATCGCATCCTAAAAATCATTCTGTACGGGCAACTTGCGTCTGGCTCATGAAAAACTGGTCGCCCCCACCCCGTTACATTGATGTGATAAAAAGGGATTTAAAATCAGTGAACATTGATACTGACCATTGGGAAGACATAGCCTTAGACCGCACTAATTGGAGACGGTGACCAAGAAAGCTATAGAAAGTAAGAAAACATGGGCCTTGATTCTTGAAGAAAAGCATGCCACACGAAAAATGGTCAGCTCCTCTACCACCAAACAAAAGCCACCTTGACATGCAATATATGTGGACGGGAGTGTCTCTCCAAAATAGGGCTCCACAGCCATATGAAAAAGTGTTTGAGATGAACCATAGTTATTTCACGACTGAAGGTGGCCCGTGAATAGATATTTTATAATATCAAAGAAAGTTTATTTTAACTAACAATAAAAATATTATTAAAAACTTTTTTAAAAAACAAAAGTAATAGTATCAACTAGTTTGAATCAGTCATGTAATTAAATTTGTTTAAGACCTAGACTAACAATAATAAATCTTTGCGATTATAAATATTTTTAACAATTGTTTTTTAAGCACAATTTCATGTTTACAGCTTTCCCAAAGCGCTATGATCCTATCGTCTGCACAACTTGGAAAGGGGTTGGGGGAAAAAGAAAGGGGTATCTAGGTAATCGCTTTTTAAATGCATCTATTAAAAAAAAAGGTGAACAACCTAAATTTGATCTCGTGGTCTAAAGCCTCCTCAAGCCACTACAATAACCACTCTGTCAGTTAAACACTTATGAAAATAGAAGGTTTTAAAGTTATCTATTGTTAGCTTCAAACTTTTAAGTGGCAACCTACAAAGTATAATGGGGGGGCTAATTCAGTCATTAGTCAAGTACAATTTCTTTCCCTTATTCTATAACAAACAAAATAATTAATTAGCAATAATTAATTAACTAAATTGATTAATTAATTTTATTGATTCCTGGTTTGTCAGTTACAAGAAATAATTGTGCAAAAGTTCAACTTAATCCAAGGTTGGGTGTAGGAGAAATAATGTGTACAAACTTTTAACAGACAGACAGAGTGAGTTGATATGTAGCAAAAAAAAAAAGGATTTTGAGCTTCCATTTAAATTTGTTAGCAATTGACATTAAACATACACCTACATGAGACACTGGATTATCTATATGGGGGTACATCTTATAACATCATGGAAATTGTGATTGAAATAAGAGAACAAAGTAAAAAAAAAAATTCTTGCTGCAAAATAATATAAGTGGTTTTTTTTTTTATTCAGATTTTTAATGACATTTCAAATTAGTTTAATTGAAGACTTAGAAGTACAATTTATAGACCAGCCACATAAACATATATATGCAAACTACAATAAACTACAACAAAGGCGAATTAAAACTTTTCAAGTACCTTAATCAGCATAATTGCCACTTGTTTATGTCTGGCAGCATTTGCTTTCTCCTCTTCTAAGCTGGCCAATGCTTTCTTCAAATCTTTCTCTAGCTTTTTGTTTTGACTTTTCTCAAAATCAATCTAAAAATTTTAAGTAATTAAACTTAGGGAAAATGCAAAACATTGTTGCTATTCCATTTACAAACATACTTAGATATTTTAGTAAGTTTAATACATTTTTTAGTCAAAACTGAGAAAAAATATTTACATTATAAAAGTAAATTTATTAAGCCATGTTTTAAAACATTTTTTTTTATTAAGAAAAAATATTCCAGTGTCATTCTGAGAGTTAATCTAAAAAAAGAATTTCTAATCTAAAATTCCTTGATTTTTTGCCATATCATATCCAATGGCTTTAGCCTGGGTCTATTTTTTGATCACATTGATGGTACCAATAGAAACATGAAAATAAAAATATTATATCAAAAAGTACATCTTTTATTTTGATACTGTAAGTAATGTAAAATCAAGTAAATTCATTTATTTCAGAAATTTAGTTCATTAAATATCTATACTGGAAAACATTAGTGCATGTTTAAAAACTTTTTTTCTAGAAAAGAAACCTATTGACCCCCCCAAAAAGGGGGGGTCACTAAGGCTTATAACATTGAATTCTAGGGATGAATCATCTTGGCTTGTTGATGCCAGGTAGCAGACCTCACTTACAATATACAGCAGGTGTTCATCAATAAGGATGGTGGGTGGTACGGAAGACATCAGGTATCAAGCTAGTTTTTTTCAGCCTTTTAGCCATTTATATTTGCAGTGATAAAAAAAATTGGGGCATTAGTCTGTGGTTTCATCGTCTGCAAAAAGCATGCCTCTGATAGTTCAAACTTTTGTTTTTGTCATTAATCTAGAGATAGTGAGCAATTTTCTATCAAATCTGGAGCAGAGGTGAATACCATCTGTGTTCTCGTCAAATCCAAAATGGATAAGCCTTGAAAAAATTTTCTTAACGAGTGCTTGAGCCAATGTACACCCATGTTAGAGATGCATAGATTAAAACTCTCTCAGCTATCCCATGATGTAAATGTAAAAGGACTCGACTATTCTCTGTATCAAGGGTGGGCAGCCTATTTTGTCCTGAATAATTTCCAGATAATTTCTATACACCAGGTTGAAAACTTTGGAAAGATTGATGTTCATTTTTTTTTTTAGTGAGAAAATCATATCAATAGTTAATTAGTGAAAGCTAAATTTAGAATTAGGACATAAAATAAGTGGGGAGATAACACAAAACATGTTGCAGTCATTTCTGTCAGATTTGTGCTTGCATAGACACTATTCCTAAATCCTTAAACTCCTTCCTTGTTGCCTTTAAAGCAGCAGGTGTATGAAGCATTAATATTGTCTTGCCTGGGGGAATATCAATGTTGCCAAGAGCTTTTCCAACTGCCATATAATTCATGTCGTTGAGTTTTTAAGGCTAAAGTCTAGAGCTTTCATGGTGAACCTCAATGGTGACAAAGAGGAAGAAGCAGCTGTAACCTTGTAATATTTATAGCTTGTAAAAAGTTTTTAAGCCACCAGTCCAACTCCTTGTCTGTGCTAGTTTTACCAGTCAAGGTGTTGACTTGTTTTGGATAGTTCTAAGCCACTCTTTTAAGTATTGTGGTACTTGCTCTTTAATGTTACCTTTATGAGTTACTTGCTAGATGCTCTTAGTCAGCCACCATTGAGGAAACATCATTAAGGGAGACAAAACAGGCTAAGGGAGACAAAACAGGCTAAGGGAGACAAAACAGGCTAACAGAGAAAAGGAACATTTCCTCCAATGGGCTTCCACAGCATATTCTAACAAACTAGCACTGCATGAGGAGAGGATGTAAGAAAGCTTCAATGAACTGTCTGAACCACCGCCATTCTTCATAAGGATTTGCACATTCTGGTGGTGGCCTTCTCACAGTTAGTAGTAGTAAGTTGTAGCAATATGGAGTAATCTTGTGAATATTGCATCAAGCTTAACTGGAAAAAAGGAACATCTGCATATTCAAGGAGTCATACCACACAATAAACAGGTCAGATGTAATTAATAGATCATCTATTTGATGGCAGACCTCTGGACAGAGGAGTCAATGAAGAAAGTCAACTCTGAGCCAATTCCTGACCTCTGGGTAATATCCTTTTTTTTAGTCAAACGTCATAAGAAGATGAAAGCTCAACCCTAAATGGACACAAAGAATACTGTAGTTTAACCAAGTGCTCATTGACACAATGCTGTGCTGTTTTCTGTTTCAAGGTTCTTCAGTGTACAGACTGGATTTATAGGCTGTTTTGAATACAATTGTTGTGTCCCCTTTTTCTTTGAGGACAGGTCGTGTAAATCTGATTTATAATTTTATCAATCTCATTAAGGACATTTGGCACAAACATGGTTTGCATTTGAAAGAAGCAAACTGCATCTGAAGATCTGGTTGGCTTATCTTGCTCACACTGATGCAGGATGCTTAGTTTATATTGGTTTGGTGGGTCCTTTGGGCATCAAATTAATCTTAAAGCATACCAATGAGTGATCAGTGTGTAGTAACCATATATACATAAAAAGCTCCAATTGGTGCCAGTCCTTTGTTTTAAAGTAGTGTTATTGATACAAAAGGAGTCTAAGGAACAGAACTTAGTAACCTTTGTCAAATTTGATCTATTTTTCAAAACAACAAAATCTCCAACCAAGCTGTTTCAAGTGTTATGAGATTTCTAAGATAAAAACCCAGTTTGTATATGGAATACTTCCGATGATGGACAGAAAATATGGACTGTAGAATAGAACTTAGTATGGAAGAATGAGCATTTATCAAAGTCCTACAAAATATACCGTAATAGAAGTATTTCCATCCAATGCTGATAGTTCCATTGTATTCAACAGGATACCCTGACAAAATACCGCAAAATAAAATACCGCCGACAAAATAGCACAAACAAAATACCGCTGAAAAAATATATTTTGGTCATTTTGAAAGAAATACTTACATATCGTAAAATATGAATGGAGCAAATATTTGTGTGTTTTAATGTTATCATTATTTTTCAGTCATTCTGTTATTTTAAAACATAAATATGCAAACAGTAAGTAAAAATTATAATAAGCTAAAATGAATAATCTCAAAATATATCATTTATTTACATTCTCAAAGTGTACTTTGAAAACAGGCAAAGATAATTGTCAGATTTATACACACACACACAAACTTTCTCTAACTACCAATATAGTTGTCCTCCCAATAGTCATTCAAATTCCCTACAACATCTGGCCGAGCTTCATTTTATTCTTCAAAGGCAGGTGAAACAATTGAAAAGGCTAACAGCATTTTTTTAAACATGTGTACATTTTTAGCTGCAATGGTTTTCAAAACAACGCCAGGGTGTGGAGCCATCTAAATTGTGTCTATCTTGTCTTTACCTGTAGCCTTTATATGCTGCTATTTCTTTGCTATTTTGTGATAAAAATGTTTCCATGACGTTGGCTACTTCAAAGGTTCTCTATAGAGTGAGATGTTCTGGGGTAGGTATTAAATCAGAACAAGTATTCCTAGAAGCGGAGATAATATTATGTACAAATATACTGTATACACAATGATGATAACACACTGTTAGATACACATCATTATATATCTAATCTTTGAACGGGATCACCACATTTCAAAATTCTATTTTAAGCAAGTTATACATGTTAAACATTAGTGAAAAAGGGGAATGATATAGAATTTAAATTACTCTCATTCTCTGCAAATACGGCATACTTTCAGATCTATTAATATTGAAAAGGATAGAGACATTAACAAAAATGCTGCCCGGGACATTAAATTACAAATAATCCAATACTTTTAAACACATCATATATAAGTCCATGCCATTTTGTCTTGCGCTATTTTGTCGGGTCACCATTCAACAGTATATTCTTGGTTGTAAAACCAACACCATGTTCCTTTCTTTGAAATTAGCCTTGCCAGAAAATTCGTATTTCTCACTATGATTTCATTTTTGGCAAGCAGCTATGGTTACCTTCAACCTGGTTGGTTTAATCATTTTTTAATATGGATATTCTAGCATTGCTTAAATCTTTGATTAACATTGAGATGGGTTCAGAACATCAGGACATTCCAAATGCAGAGTTCAAGAGTAGGGTTCCTCTTTTATTCCATTATGTGTTGTTTTTTTTGCATCATGGACTTTGCGCTTGCTTTTTAGGCTTTGTTCTTAACAATGAAGCCAGGCACTGGGGACAGAACTTTTATGGATTTCTAAAATCTTACCACGTGATAAAATTATCACTAGAACTTTGCCTACCCCTATCAAGAATTCTGGGATAATTGTCACATTATGTTATTCAATGTCATCAAAAAGAAAAGCTGGAGGTTCTCTTCAACTATAACTTTGGAGTTTGAGAAGAGAGCCTGGACATTATCTATGGTCAGAATGTTCATGCAACACAGCAGTTCTATTTTCCAAGCAACTGTTAGGTCCAAAGGATAAAACTTTATCACTATCACATTTCTTTTAGGAAAGTATACCCTTACCGGTTTAAACAAAACATCAATTAGTAAAAATAAAGAAAAAATGTTTCAATTTTTTTTTATAATGACATGCAGTTTTAATTATATTATTAGTTATTTATAAGAAATGATGGGTGTAAACTACAAGCAGAAATCAGCTGATCAAAGGTGGCTAATAATAAATGGATTTTAGAGGTTCACCAAAAGGGAAATAGCAAATATTTTGTGTAGTATGACTGTCCATTTGTTAGCTGCATCTAGATCTTAAAAAGGGATAGCACTATCATCTTGACTTTGTTATTTTCTTTTATTTCATTTTTTTTTAAATTGTTGAAATTTCTGTTTGCAATTTTCAAAGGCTAAATCCTATTCTGATTTTTCTCAATTTTTAGTCAAGCTCATTAAATTTTGCTGAGGGTGGAACCTGGACGCTCATCTCAAAAACAACTCTAACAAATTTTCCTATAAATTTAACAATTGATGTATAGCGCTGACAAAAGAATTACTAGCTCATCAGCCACATGGGAAAAACTAGTTTGACAATTCTAACTTTTAAATTTAAAAAAAAATTTAAACTTGGCTAGAGAACGAAAATATTTATCTTGAACTATACATCTTCTGGTATTTTCTTTCCAATGCTTAAGGGGGTCGACGGGTCATGAAATAGTCGATATGGGACAAAAATATCGATTTTTTTTAAACTGCATATTTTGATAGCAAAATATGTCTAGAATCACTTGGTATACTTCATATTATTAAAATATTGCATTTTAATACTTAAAAACATGTTTTAATACCATGGGGGCATCTAAATTTGTTGAAAAAATCGAAAAATTCAACTAATTTCAACACACAGTAATGCATAAGTCTTAACTACGACCGTATCATATTTGGTATCGATTTAAAGAGGGCGCTGTGTACTACGTCATTTTCTTGATTGTTTTCCAAGCTAAAACTAATTATAGAAACTAGAACACGAGAAATGACGTAGATCTCAAGGTTTTTGGTAACATTTGATTGGCTAAAAGGTAGTCAACTACATAGAGGTTTATTTCGATTGGTCTCAAGGCGGCCATCTTGGAAACCGGAGGGTAACTTTAGACCACAATGCACAGCGCGTGTATCAACATCCCTGTGAAGTTTATTACTCAATTCTTTGGACTAACACCTGCATTTTTTTTTTTTTTTTCACAATTTTGGGCTACAAAACAAGGTAAGAATAAATTACAATAAACTTGTTTTTTCTTTTTTTTACAAATCGGATAACTATAATTAGATTCAGAAAGAAAATAGATGTAGATATAGTCTAGATCTAGTAGAGGTAGAGACTTTTAATTTTCGCGATCCATGCATGTGATGGGTCACTAAACTAAATCACTAAACTGTCTAGACTCTAGACTTACGATGAGTCCCTTTCTCAAATCTAGAAGACTAGATCTAGATCTAGTACTACTAGATCTAGTAACTATTAGAGTATTCGTAGATTAGAATACTACATTGTCTAGATCCAGTTCTAAACAAATCCGCTTGCTAGATCTAGTGACCTAGTCAATAAACTTACACTAGGACTAGTCTGACTAGCTCTAGGTTCTACATGTAACACTAAAACTAAAGTTGACTAAAGTAATATAGTAGATTAGATCTAGATCTAATTATTATACGTTTGAAAAGTTATATCTAGATCTAGATTCTAGAGTAGGCTTACTTGGTTGGAATTGGTTTTAGAATCTAGATCTAGACTATTTTGATTTATATCTTGATTTAGTAGTAAATTTAAATTTATAATAGGCCTATAATAATTATAACATATTATATATTATAAACTACTAGTGACTAGTAAATCTATCTATTAGATCTAGTATTAGTAGAAGCCTTTTACTATTAGTAAGTATTATAGCCATAACAATCTAGATTCCTTGACTGGTCATGTGGTATTGGCTCGGGACCCAGGCTGATCTCAGGACTATCCCTATCATCTCAATTATCCCAGATTTGAACCCTTTGGGAGATTTGGGTTAGCTGCAAGTTATGATAGTATTCATTTCTGAAACTTACAAGTCAATATGCTAAATCTAGTTTACATCTAGATCAACTTCAGTTTATCAATCTAGGTACTCTAGAGTCTAGATCTTATCCACTCTTCTAGATTCTAAAGAGAGAAGCTTACACATTGCATAGAATCTAGAACAAGAGAAGAGTCTAGGTTTGAATAACAACTTGAATTCTGATTTGAATCAAGATAATTCAACTTTAAAGAAACATTTAAATTAGTAATAATAGCTAATTACATATTTTATTTCTCTCTTTTTAATTTTAGAACCATGCCTCCAGTCACTGCCTTTATTATGAACACAATCAGCAGAAGTTCGTCTACCGAGAAAGTACTAGGTAGCAACTTCCAAACAAGCAAGATTGAAATATATATTTTCAGCCACCACCCCAGTAACAGATATAGTCATTTCTACACCATCTGAACCTACTATTCAGCATCTCAAAGTAAGCTTTCCTTGTCCAACAAGAGATGAAAAAAAAAAAGGCAGGTTTGTGGATGGCCATGCCATCAAAAACTTTATATCAATACCTGTATCTATCTATCTCTATCTATCTCTATATATATATAACTACAAATATATAACTTTATTCACAATTTTTCTTACATAACTTTATTGTTTATTAATGGTCAGTCCATCTGCTTTTTAAAGAAATACTTGTAAAAAATAATTTGTAATTTGTCTTCATTCAATACCTGTTTGCAGCTTTTTCCTCAATAAAAAATTGTTTTACCACAGCAGAGGGGGTGGGGTGGGGGAGAATAGTCATTTTAAGTAAAAAGGGTATAAATACTTTCTGTTTATATTCTTTCTTTTATATGTACTGTTGTCAATTCATTTTTTGTAAAAAATATATTAAAGTGCTGTTGATATTTAAAGACTTTTTTTTTCTCTAAAAAGTTGTCATGGCGAGGGGGGGAGGGGAGAAGGGGGGGGATAGTGAAAAGGCTGCCATTATAAATGAAAGTAATATAATTTCTGTTAATTTTAAATTGTATTTATGTCCTGATGTCTATTTGTTTAAAAACCAACAACATTTAATTGTTGTGATATCTAAATACTTTTTTCTTTGTTTTTTGAAAAAAAAATGATTTGGTCGTGGCAGGGGGGGGGGGGCTAGAAAAGGTGGTCATTTTTTGTAAAAATGGTATACTTTCTGTCTATATTATCTTTAATTTATCTGTCCTATTGTCAATTTATTTTAAAAAATACATTTGATTGTTATTGAAGCTCAAATGTTTCATATTTCTTGAAAACAAACTTTAAATCCCATTTTTCTCAAAATAAATTTTTCATGACACACACAATCTTGTTTTTTATTTTTCTAGAAATCTAGTTGTCCTTTGTTATTGCATATATGTGTTCAAATATATATATACTACATAGTAACAGAGCAAAATTTTAAAATTAAGTCAAGAAATGGAGATATTAGCAGATTATGAACAAATTTAACATCCGCGGAGAAAAAAAAAGATAAGGTTTCAATATAATTTTTTTATTCCTAAACCTGACATTCTTTTCAAAAAAGCTTCTGTTACTATGTTAAGCACATAATTAAGTATCAAAATGCAAAATCTGAACTCTCTAACTATTATAGTTTCAGAAAAAAATCATTTGTGAATTTAGCCCAATTTAACCCAAAAAAACCCGGTGGGGAAAATGTAGCAAACAAAAATTATTTTTTTCTTCTAATTATGCCTATCTAGACTTATAGTAATACTTTAAGCACATTTTCATTGTAAAAATATGAGAAATAAAAAAAAAGTTCTCGAAGGTAGACTACCCCCTTAAAGAGTTGAATAAATAAATAAATTAAATTTTGTGCATCGACTTCTTAGTCTAGATCTAAAGGCCTATCATTGGAATATTATTAAGTCCAATAGATCTATAAATTCCCTTAACTAGAATCTTTCTCAAGGAAGCAGGAGGGGTAAAAATGTGTGTTCCATTGTTTTTTAATCTAGCATTCTTAGTCATTAAGAGAAAAACAATTGCTCAATAAGTTGTATAAAGGGGAGATTGTCTTTTTAAAAAAGTATTGTTAATGTTTTTCTTGTTCATTATATTCTTACTTCTGCCTTTAGTCTTTCTCTTTCTTTTTCTAGCATGTAGGTAACATCATCGCCTTGAGCTGTATCCTGTGCATGTTTCTGTTTTTCCTCTTCTAACTCAGTACATAACTTTGAAAATAAAATGTAAATATTTCAATCATGCTTTTTTCTTTAGAAATAAAAATAATGTTGACATTGTTTATATGAGTATCTGGTATGATTTCCCTTGACAAGGTAGTAAATGTTGTAATGTTATGTGTCAAGTAAGTTAACAGAGTGTTTAAATAAATTTCACTTATGAATCTGGCGTTGTAGCATTGGCGTTGTTTATGGTTTTGAAGTGTAGTGTTTCTAGTTAACAAAAATAATTCATTCAAAATCATCAAGCTTTAAATAGAGAGGTACAATAATAATAAGAAGAAACTAATTTTAATAAACTCAAAACAAAAAAAAACAAAAAAAAGTACCTTATGAAATCGTTTTTCAGAATTGCCTAATTGTTCTCTCATTTTCAGTTGTGCTTTTCTTTGGGTTGCAATTAAATTTTCCAACTGTGCCAACTGATTATCGTACATACTTTTAATAGCTGCTTCATCAAATCCAGTGTCATTCTTCCCTTCTGCATCTCTTTGAAGTGCAATGAATGGATCCCCAAGACCAAAACGTCCATATTTGGCTTGATATAGTAGTTGTTTTGCTTTTTCTGCCTACAAAATTGTATACCACAGATCAAAATCCTATACAAATATAGGTCAAAATAATATTGTACTCAAAACAATTACAAAATAGTTTTCTGGAAAATTAACACTGAAAAATTCATATAAATGAGTAATTTACCTTTAATGTTGCTATAGCAACATCTCTTGCCTGAAGTTCTCCTTCAAAGTAACTTAAAAGTCGTAAAAGATCAGATTTGCTCCAATCGGGACTAGGCTGGCGCTAAAAAAAAAAGTTTTCTAGCAATAAGATAAATATAAATGTACACTGAACTCGTGTGACTGTCATTTGTTTAGCACAAGAACAAACTTAATGCCCAATTAATGTCACCATAGAGCCATAAAGCTAAGTGGACTCAAGAATATCCTGAAATTCCAGCCAAAACAGTATATGAACTCAAGACCATGTCATCTAGTGACTAACAAATGTAATATTTTCAATACAAATAAACAAAAAAAACACACATGCAGAGATGCCTACATGGCAAAATAGAAATGTGTATTTTGAGGTGCAAATGTGTATGTTCCTTAATATAAAGAAATATACTCAGGAAAGACTAAAAATCATCCAAGCACGTAACATTACACGAAATGCAGCAATCCAAAAAATTAACACAGCATAAAGTTATCCTTTACATTTTTCAAAAGATTTACACATTTAGTCTTTGTCATAGACTTTTGTAAAATATGTTAGAATGTTGCCGCTCTTGTGACTTAACAATGATTTTATTTCATGATGTCTCTAGTGTTTCATTCCTTATTCCATAATAGCACCAAGAGAGAATTCATTCAAAAGGATGGGATTTTATGCTTTAAGTGAATTTAGACTTAAACCAGATGCAATGGTTTACTTGGTTGGATCAGTGACATCTAGTTTTGTTAATGGGCTTTTTCTTTACAAGGTATGCAGACACTGAAAATATTTAATCACATTTTTTTTAGAATTCAGATTTTCTTCTTTCTGACCATTTTTAGCAGAGTCAGCAATAAAATCTTTGACATCCTCTACAATCACTAATATAAAAAAAAATATAAGTTTTGTTTTCCGACATATAATCCTTATTAGTTATTGAACTTGTTTCTAATATACAAGCTGTCCTATTGAGTTTTCTGAATATATAAGCTCCATAGAACAAGTACAAGAATATAAATATCTAGGTACAACTATCAACTACAAACTTAAATGGAATGAACACTGTCAAAACATATACAAGAAAATTCACCAGCGACTCTTCTATCTCAGAAAGCTAAGAACATTTAACATAGACAAAACAATAATCAAACTTTTCTACACAGCAACTATAAGCAGTCTAATCAACTTTGCCATCACCTGCTGGTATGGTAATACTTCACTGGCACAAAGACATAGACTTAATAGACTTATTAAAAATGCATCGTATAACACTCAAATACAGCTACCATCTCTGAAGAGCTTTTTCAAGAAAGATGCATTTCCAAAACACTCAAGATTATTAAAGACAACCTGCACCCATTAAACCACTGTTACATAAGATCTGAACGAAGTGGTCGTCTCCTTTCCATTAGGACTAAAACAGAAAGATTTAAAAACTCCTTTATCCCACTATCAGTCAGAGTGTTACAAGATCAGCTGTTGTCATCAAGAAGTACATAGAAGTCAAACTCATAAAGCGCTGGTTGTGAATGTGTATGTGTTTCATGAGTGAATGTTGTTCGAATTTTTCATCCATATTGTTTTTGTAAAGTAGTTATGCTGCGGTTGTCAATTGTAGTCAAACAGAATTTCTGTTGTAAATAAAGATTTTTATTCTGGGTTCTGATGCTTGAAATTTTTTTAGATAACATGTTTTGAAGGAGGGCACAAGGAATCAAGAATTTAACGCTTTTTTTTTCTGCATAAGCAAAAGCTTTCCTTTTGTAAACAAACTCAGCCTTTAATGTCCCTGATTTCTTTCTTTGAATTTAGGCTTTCATAAGTAATGGTAGCTTTAGATCTGCCTACTTTCTGTAATTTCAGAGTTAGGGCACATCAGTTTGATTCCCTTTGTCATGCTTAGAGGGAGATTAACCATCAATTCTTCCATAAAAGCCTCTGCCTTTCTGACTTTGGTGGTTTACAAAAAATCTAATCTAGATCTAGAGGCAGCTTCATTAACATTTGATTGGTTTTAATGTGCATAGCTATTTAAAGGTATTTTAACAATCCTACTGTCCTAAATGTGAAATACTAGATCTAGACCAATATAAAGTTAGAACAGCAATTTTACCAATTCCATATAGATTATAGATGCTATGATAAGAAAGGAGATCAATATATCTCTTTATAAAATGGCAGAAATTGCTGCACACTTTTGATTATATTTGTATATTTGTATATCTACTATCTAGTTACAGATATCTAGATCCTGCCTATGGATATAGCTATGGATATAGCTACTGGACCTAGTCAGTCTTGATTAGTTGTCTCTAGATCTAATAAGACTAGTCTAGATCTAAAGCTGTGCTATTGAGTCTGCTGAATATATGAAATCCCTAGCTGTTGTAAGATGATAATAATAATAATTTTATTTATTGAGTGCTGTAAAAAAACAAAATGTATCTCAAGGCGCTGCGATAATATTACAAACATAAACACCAGAGCTAGAATGACAAACAATAGATTAGATAAAGCTTTTTAATCTAGGTTCTCATGCTTGAAGCTTTTTTTTTTTTAATCAAGGAATCAAGAATTTAATACTAGATCTATAAAATTCCCAATCAGTTTGAAGACTAGAGTCTAGAAATAAACTGACACATTGAAAGGAACTCCGTTTTATTTGCATCAGCAAGATTTGAGCTAGTAGTTATTTTAAATCTTTTCGCATCAGCGCATTAAAAAAAAAAGGGTATCTCTCAATGTAGATCTAATATGAATAGTCCATTTCCATGCAAACACGCACTGATCTATATAAATCTAAATCTTTTTTTAGCGACCCCGAAAGGGGAATAGACGCTATTAGTTTTGGTCCGTCCTGTTTAGATCTCAAAAATTAGAAGAGAAAATGAAAATCGGATATCATGATATTTTAGATCATTCAAAGTTCTGATGTAAAGGCTACTTTTCTTTTCCGAAAGTGAACCATTTAATTTTTTAAATTATATATTATATGCAAGCAGATTTTTCAAAAAAATACACAACTTTTAAATAAAAAACTTCAGGGGAGGTAAGTTTTTTAGAAAGATCACAGACTTCTTCATTAATAGCTCAAGCTTTATTCATAGATTAAATTTGCATCAAAGGTCACAATGGAAAAAGTGTCGATGGATTATTATAAAATATATAAATCCATTTACTAACCAACTCACTCAATGGAATACTGATTCAAATGTTGTTTTCAAAAAAGATTTTCAATACGAACTTCGTTAAAGTTGTAAGTTTAAAAAAAAGAAACTACTTTTCTAGCGTGCGCAGTCATTATACACCTAACAACAATTTAAATAAGGCTAAATAGAGGCCAGATGTAGATTTGGATTTAGATTTAAATGTATTAAACAATTGTAACAAAATTTACATCTATAATCTATTAACCCATTAGCTCCTTCTGCAGTTGGAAACGTTTTCCCGTTTTTGTCCTAAACCGTTGTAGAACGTTTCTAAAACCCCCTATTCAATATACTTGTTTTAAACTTTTTAAAAACAAGATTTCTTCTAGTCTCGTAGCAAGCGTGATTACAATTAATTTTGGAGATTACCGATTCTATTTTTAATAAAATCGGAAAGGTTTTTATTTTTTAAATAATTTTTCAAACAAACAGGCCCATAGCCCCAGTGTATAAGCCCCCACGTGGGAAAATGACTATTTTTGAAGTTTTTTATATTCTAGTGGTATTAAACGTATATATTTTTTTAAACTAGACATATAGTTCTATTTTTTTAAGTTATTTGTTTGTTTATATGTATTAGGTCTTCAATTTGATTATTTTTTGCAAAATACATATTTTTTAGGATTTTTTAAATACGGAGTTATCCCTCCTTGCTTAGGACTTTGGAGGGGGTTTTTTGAACCGGAAATAGGAGCTATTGGGTTAAGGAAATAGCTTATCTTCTTACAGCTTAGTGGTGCAGATTTATTTATTATGTAAACATTAGTATCACAGTAAGAAGTGAATCTGATTCTGATGCGAACAGCATAGTGCACTTGAACCCACTAGTACTAATCCGAAGAGAGTAATCCTGATCATAATATTGGTTTAGCTCTAGTAGATCTAGTAATTTTTAAAATTAAAAGTGTAAAGTCATATAAATTGTAACAAATTCTAGTCTAGCTTTAGAAATTTAGATTCTATTTCTAGTTTCTAGATCTAGATCTAATCTAGATTCTAGATCTCGTCAGGATTCTAGATTTAGTTCTAGATCTAGAATTTCTAGATCCTATTTACTAATTTAGTCTAGATCTGAATCTTTTTATCTATTATCTATTAATCTAGAACTAGTCTAGAAATCTAGCTCTAGTCTAGATCCAATTCTAGATTCTATGTCTATAGACATAGATTCTAGTTCTAGATTCAGTATTCATTTAACGGTTGGATAGTATCCTGTCTATCCTCACAGTGTCTAGCTAAAATTAGATCTAGCCATTCTAGGACGTCTAGGTCTAGGTCATCTAGGTTCCTACCGGGTACCGGCTGTTATCGCTGTTGGTATATAAATTATAATCATAATCTGGTGACTAATTTAGTCTAGATCTAGAACTAGTCTAGAAATCTACATCTAGTGTACTAGATTCTAGTTCTAGATCTATTCTAGTAATCTAGATTTAGTCTAGAAATCTAGATCTTGTCTAGATCTAGATATATATTCGGTAAAACTTTACATCGAGACCTGAAAAACTAGGGGCCTTCGATGTAAAGTTTTACCAAGTGGGTAATAGTGTCGATGCTATTCACATAGGAAAACGGTTTAGTTGTGCGGGCTCATTTTTTTTTTTAATTTCATAGCCCATCTACTCCAATATATTAATCGAAATTGTCGGGAAGAGGTAGGTATCTTGGAGCAGTAGCAGTTGAGAAAAATCAGAAAAGTGGGTAATTCGCTCACTGTATTAGATCAACAAAAAGAACTAACTAGCAATAGTGTTTATTGGAACATATTTCAAGAAAGTTGATGGGGGAGAGGTGACGCCCTGAGCTTCCGCACTAGATGCCACCGACACGGGAGGCTTCTATGCTGTTCTTAGGTGATCAGTTAATGCTATTCTAATTATTCCAGAAGAGTTTGAAGTGTCTTAATGAAGACGACGTGTTGCATTGTTTGCTTTTATGTGAAAAATAATGCCAAATGATTTTTAAAATGTATTACTTTAAACAATTAAAACAATACAATGGCTTGAATATTCCTGGTCCATTGGTGAATTCGATGGGGGCCGCCTCTCTTTGTAATCTTGTTTTAAATTTTTTTTTTTGCTTTATCGTGGGAAATTCATACTTTTAGATCATGAACTATACTCGCGTATTTTCGTGTCCAATTGCATACAAAAAAGGAAAGATGCTTGTTAGCATCTCTGTGCATGATCTCTTGAAAATCTTGATTATCTCCCTCTCATTCTGATATCCTTTAATCAAACCAAATATTTATTTCCTTTTATTTTCTTAAACACAATTAGCTTTTGTAATGAATAGTTTTAATAGAGCTTTTGAGCAAATAATATTTCTATTTTAAAAGTAATTTACTGAAACATTACATTACTGTTAACTTACCTTTAATGTACTTGATTGCATTTTTTCATTGCTATTAGCTGAATCAAAACCATGAACAGAGTTTAATTTCATATTCCTTGATGCCATCACAGAATATTTTAAAAAGATAAAAATCTAAGGAAAAACACAAATATATATATATATATAGATTCTATTTTTCCAGGTAATGACAAAAGAAGATCATTTCTAAAAAAAAAAAAAAAAACTAACTCAGTATTATATTCTAAACAACAGTATGTGAAAAAACTAACGAAACATTTAAAATTCCTCTCACTTTCATGAAAAAAATTACTGACATAAGGTCAATTTGAGTGAAATTTATGATATAAAAAAAAAAGTTAAGTACTCCTTTCAAACAATGTGTTCTATAGGGCAGATGATGTGAAGGTCATCTGTTTCTATAACTGACAGTTAATGAGAGTGTCATGTGGCCAGCATAAGGACCAACCGCCTTTACATTCCCATACTTAAATTAGGTACCCATTAGAGTTGGGTGGACTCAGAGGCATCCTAAAAATCTTGAAGTTAAAAATGACTGTCTTCACCAATTTTTGAACCCAAGACCCTTGTTTCAGAAGCCAAATATTTTATAACTCAGCCACCATGCCCATAAAAGTTATGAGTATATTAGAACTTTCAAAAAAATAATACTGACTCAAACTCAAATGCAATTATTTAGAGTACATCTCTCTACAAGTATATATATATATATGATTGTTTGTTGTTATTTTTAAGTGAAATCAATTAATTGTATGTTTGTGAATCTTGGACACTAACTGCAGATCCTAGCAATGAAATTGAGATGCCATAGAATGATCCTAGGTATCACAAACAAAGAGATTAGAAACAGGATCAAAACAGCAATTGAGCCCCATGATGACCTATCAAAAAACAAAACTGAAACTTTGTAGCAATATCAAAGGATCCTCAGGGCTGGCAAAGACCTTCCTTCAGGGAACTGTGCTAAGTAAAGAAGAAGAGGTAGACAGATAAGCAATAAATAAACTAAAAAAATGGATGGGTCTTTCATTAAAAGAGATTCTATCCAAGGAAAAAGAGAGGAGTGGAGAAAGACAATCAACAGATCATGTGTGGTAGTTTACCCCCCCCCCCACCCCCCAGAAGGCTTTAAATTTTTTTAAACCCTCCAGAGGGTCTTGATTTTAAAAAACCCCTACAGAGAGTTTTGAGGTTAAAAAGCACCTCTGAGCTTCAATATTAAACTAAAACAATTCATTATAGTCACCAAATTCTATGAGCATAGCTAAGGTTTAAAAAAAAACTTTAGATGGTTTTGAATTTAAAACCCCTTAACAGATGGTTTTGATGATAAAACTCTCATTTTTCAATTTAAAAAATCTAAAGTAAACTACAGTCACCAAATTTCAGTCAGTAAGAAGGGTCTCCAAGCTGCAGAAGCTCAAAGCACTCCCTCAGACTAGCTAGCAAGGGCAGGCTGTCTACTATCTTTCCACTAACTCCAGAAATAACCTATTCTAGGGTACAAAAAACTTCAGTAAGAATGGTTGAAACATAATAAAGATTAATTATATATACACATTCACTCACTCACACAGGCACACGACCCCATCCCCCCAAAACAAATCTTGGCTACGCCATGATCTATATGATATTTACTGATTTGTGTTATAATATCAGATAAGCTGACCATCACATTCCTTCTGTTGCCAATATGTATAGTTAATCTCAGGCCATGGGGACCAATTCAAATATCAAATTTGAAATTTCCTGCTAGTTCTATTGCCTGTTACATGAGTCTAAGCATATATTGAGAAGAGGGTTGGATACAACGCTTGAGAACAAAGCCTAATTGCAACCAAAATATGAATAGCTCAATAGACGTCTGGCAGCTATATTGCCAATGTAGGGCAACAAGCCACTAATAAAGTTTCTGCATAGTATTGCATACTATTTAAATATTATATATATCTAAGTCCATTTTGTCATTCTTACAAGTATTCATATTATGGAACTATTATAATTTAGATGTCATTATATGCATGTTAGTGTATTTTAGGAATTTATATTTATTTGTTTTCGAATAGCGAATAATGTACTAAAATACTTGAATAAGAAAAATAATGCTGAAAAATTGATTGAAAAAACAAAAGATAATATTGCTGCTATCATGTCATGAGCATTATTTTTCCATTATGGGCAAATTTTGGATTCTGGAATAACAAAAAAATTAATTAAATGATTGGATAACTTTTGTTCATTATATTTAAGTGGTGGCCAGCCAAAAGTGGCACATTTCACCCCCCAAAAAAAAACATCAAGAAAAGACATGCCTTCTTGCAAAACAAAACAATTTCTAGGGAGCAAAAAGTTCCTTAGGAATTAAATTGACTAGCTATTATGATGCCCAAATTGATCTAAGTGTTTATAAAACTAATCAGATTAAAAAACACAGAGCTTGTTGGTTTGATGTAATTGTTAGCACTGGAATACTGTTCTGAATATATATATGCTCTTATCTTTTCGTTAGCATTAAACATTTTTATGTTACCTATTTAAGCTTTTTAAACTTACTTACGTTCCAGGCTCTAGTCTCTAGATATGGATAGACTTTAGAACTGAACTTCACAATGTAGTGACTATCACAAATGTTGATTCAGCACATGAACTCTTGGTGGACATCAAGTAGTTTTTTCAAATTTTTTAAAGTTCAAGTTGAATCAATGAATATGAATGAATTCAATGATTTTTTTAGATCTAAAAATTAAATTTAATTTTCTAGTAGATCTTTATCTATTTCAAGATCTAAAACTAGATCTAGTATTCAGATAATCAAAATTTAATAGAGATGTGTTCTACAATAAAAGATTTAGAGTCTCTGGAGAACTAATACTAACTATTACACTCCACTACTATTTGTACTTACTTAACTAGTAATAACTTAGTATTTCAAATCTAAAAATATATCTAGACGTATTAAGACTAAGTAAATCTAGATCTAAATAATATAGTACTTACTAGCTACTAGCCTAGTATATATTTTTACTGCAAGAAAGGTGATACTAGAACTCACTGGACAAAAGTATGTGTGTGTGAAAGGGGCATTATATAGTTATTGAAGTAAGCTGTTCCAATTCAATGTAACAGGTAACAGAATTCACAGGCTATAAGTTAGTATAAGTAAATGTTAACATTAACAATCTATTCAAATTATTGGAAGTGAAAAAAAAATAGGGAAAAAATAAAAGATACTAGCCTGACATTACCCGCCGCCTGCGGGTCTAAGTTTGTGTTTACTAATCTAGTGGATTGGATTTAGCTAATGATCCTTTCAAGTTTTTTTCTCTTTCGCTATGAAAATAAAATTAGGTTTGCGAAAATGGGTTTACCCGAAGCCAATACATTAATATCTATAAAAAACGAAAAGAGCGATAGCTTTGTTAAATGAATGGGATTATAAAGTGAACAATTAAACAAAATAATTTTTAGTACGCGATTCATGAAGGAATATAGATCTAGGCCTATCTCAACTCGGCTTCGCAGCTTTCGTAAACGAATGTAGTCTCTTAAAAATGCTTTAGAAAACCGAATTTGAATGTTTATTTGATCAAAATATGAAATGAATGGACTATAATTAGTATGTTCATGTGTTAAAGTGTAAAACTATCTGTGCGAAGAGAAGTTTTATCATCTTAGAGTTGAATTAGAGTTTTAGATCTAGGGATGGGATTATAAAGTAAACAATTAAACAAATTAATTTTTAGTACGCGATTCATTACGGTATTGTCTAATGAAAGAATGTTCGCCAGGAAATCTGTAGTCACAGATATCAGGAACTAATTTATATAAAAATGCTTCTGAAACACAAAATTGAAGGTTAATTTTATTATATAATGAAATCAATGGATCTTCTCTTTCATGTGTCAAAGTAAAAAACTATCTGCGCAAAGTGTATTTCTTAAAATTAGATCTAGGTCTAAATCCTTTCGATCTTTTCTCATGTCAACATTGTTAACCATGGCCTAGATCCATAAACACTATAGCTTTAATAGAGTCGGACAACTTTATTTTTTTTTAGGGTCTTAAGTTTGTTTTAGGGCTACAATACATACACTACAGTCTAAGTTAGTACCCAAGAAACATTCCTGCCTAGTTTTATCAAGATTGGTCAAGCGGTTTTGATATCTATAAGTCACATACATACATACACCTCACATTCTACTTTATAGTATAGATATTAGAGAGAGAGAGAGAGTGTATATGAGGCAAGAGACTATAAACTATAAAAACATATTGCAGAAGTGAATCTACTTTTAATACAATCTAAACAATTTTTAATTAACACAGAAAGTGGTGTTCATTGACGGTGCTCAGTGTCCAATGAAAGGGAAAGCACAAAACTGCGTTCAGTATAGGAGCATGAAGTGACCCAATTTATTTTCAAATAAAATCTTGACTATGAGTGGTAATTCAAAGGAACACAGCTATTTTTATTGTCCATTAGTTGAAGAATAAGAATCTGCTTTCAGTTTTTTTGTTTAGTTAAACCTTCACCAAATAATTTTTTTTTTTTTTAATTTGACCTAGTTCCCGAAAGTCTGTGTTCAGATGTAAGAATCTACTGTAATAAAATAAAAGTGCTAGATCTATTACCTAGAATGCTAGCTAGTAGGTTATAAATCATAGTAGTAGATCTAGTTAAAAGTAGGGACAGTCGGTCACATAGAAAAGATCTAATATATTCATTATTCACATGACATATAGTTCATTATACAGTGATAAACATCATAGTATTCATAGGACTATTATATAAATTTAGTGAAATTTAGTGTTAATCAAAACAAATCATTGTTCATAAACATATTCATAAGCAATTAGGATAGATCCTCTGCCTCTGTCAGTGTCTGTCTCTGTCACTGTCTGTGCTCTAGTCTAGTGACTAGTGCCTCTAGAGTCTAGACCTAGGTAAGTAGTAAGTCCTAGCAAGTACCTATTAGTATTAGATATAAAGCCTATTATGATTATGTTAGTATATTTTTATATAAGTATAGATTGGTAGATATCTACTATCTAGACCTAGCCTTGATCTACTCATCTCTAAATAGAATCTAGATTCTAGATCTTTCTTTATCTAGATTTCTATAATCTATATATATAATATTCTGAGTCTGAGTAGTGAAGTGAGTATATTAGTGTTTATAAATGAGTCATAAAATATATTAATATTATTGATGTATTTTTATTGAGTATTCAATTTTTAATATTATATTGTCATTATTCATATGAATTGATTATTCATTGAAATTGAATGATTGATATTCGATATTCATTGAATGATTGATATTCGATATTCAATGAATTCAATGAATATGATAATAGATCTAATTAATAAATTATTTATATTATTAGATCTAATTTGATATTCATAATATTGTCATCATTAATGACATTATGATCATTCAAATGATTCATAATTTGACATATATATTATATATATATATAAATATATATAATATAGTAGATTCTTATATTAGGCACACCGTATTCGGGAACTAGGTCAAATGTTTATTTTATTTTTTTTATTTGGTGACGGTTTAACTTACAAAAAAACTGAAAGCAGATTCTTATTCTGCAACTAAAGGACTATAAAAATAGCTGTGTTTCTTTGAATTACCACTCATAGTCAAGATTTTATTTTAAAATAAATCAGGTCACTTCATGCTCCTATAATAAACAATGTTTTTGTGCTTTCTCCTTTAGCGCACATCGAGCACCTATTGCTAATAAATTATATCTGTGTTAATTAAAAATTATTTAGATTGTATTAAAAGAAGTAGATTCACTTCTGCAATATGTATTTAAAGTATATTGCCTCTCTCTCTCTAGATATATATATATACATATATGCCTACCTATATAATCTATGTGTAGAAACAGACAGAAATAAATCTATATAATTATACATCTATAAATTAATTATTATAATTTAATAAACATGATGTTTTCAACTAGGCTACATGTATTCTCTGTCTCTTTCTTTTAATTCCCATCCAAGGACCCTCTTCTTTTCATAATTTGGATGTTCGTTTTGTTACACCTTAAGGGGACATACGAGTCGGAAAATGACGAATTTTTAATTTTTTTTTCGATTTTTTTTTCTTTCAGATTTTGAAAATTTAACCTTTTTTTTATATGAATCATATTATATTTTAGCATAAAAATGTTTGTAAATATGTGTATTTTGACTTTGAACATGTACACCTTTTGGTGATTATTTACAAATTATCGAAATTTATCAATGTTTACACCTTGGATACGATATTACCAATCTAACAAAGCTAGGACCATGATACATCAAAAGAAAGGTCACGATCCGATTTATATGTTTATCTGGGGTTCAAACTAATGGATTTATATGTTTTTTTGTAATTCGTATTTTTCCGAGCTATATAATCTACGGAAACTTCCTTATATGGCACATCGGCAAAACTCGGAAAAAATCGACTAATCAGAATGTGCCGTTTCATCCGGAAAAGGCGTTTCAAAATGGCCGACAGCGTAAACACATTCTTGTAGTGAAAGTCAATGAAAGCCTTGCACAAGACAGTTTCAGTTGTTTGGTATTTGTAAACATCAAAGAAAATATCTTTTACATTAAAATGCCTCGACCAAAGGGACGAAGAATGCTAGAGAAGCTCAATAAAGCCAGAAATGTTATGCTATCTGACAAGCTGCGTGGAAATTCCTCTGGGTCTAGGTCTAGTTTAGATCCAGCATCAGAAGGACAACGTGGTGCATCCAGATCGAAATTAGACCGTCTTTCAATAAATACTGATGTTCCAAGTGATCTAGATCTACAAGAAACAGAGCAATTATGGACTATTGCTAATACTAATCAGCTTACTGATTTGATGTCGGATGCATTATGCCCTAATTGTTTTCAGTCTAGTTTGACTATTAGAGTTATAAAAGATGAAAACATGGGGTTCGCATCAAAGTTGAAGTTATGTTGTAGATCTAGTAGTTGTGGATATACTAAATCAAAGTTTTCATCTCCAAGAATACAAAAAAGTAACTGTTCAAATGTTGCATTTGAAATAAACACCAAGATGGTTTTATACAGCCATGAGATAGGAAAGGGTTTCACTTCGCTGCAGACATTTAGCAGCGTCCTAGGAATTTCTGGAATCAGCCAGAGAGCCTTTAAAGACCATGATAATAAAATCACAGGTATGTTAAATTACACAATAATCTACTATTAGAATTATTTCTTTAAAAATTTTAATCTTTACCATATAAAAATTATAGATCTAGACCTAGTAACTATAGATCTAGAATCTAGTCAATCTTTACAAAGTTCTAACTTTTGATAAAAAATACATGTAGTATGATCACTATGATGTAGCCAATGTAGGCTCTCTAGAGATCTAAATCTTTTTTTTTTTTTAAAGTTTATATATATTATATATATATTTATAAATCAATTTAATTAATGTTTTTTGTTTTTTTCTTCAGACTGTGAAGTGGAATCTGGGGAAGACATGCTCTACCGCACAGCCAACGCCATACGTCAAGCTTATGCAGAGACGGATGATGACATTAGGGAAGCCATTGAACGAGGAGAAAACCCTTTGATTGACATTTCAGTCAGTTATGATGGGACCTGGCAAAAGCGAGGCTTTACATCGCTTTATGGTGTAGGTGTCTGCATCGATTTACTAACAGGTCTTGTTGTCGACTTCGATATTAGATCTAAGTACTGCCATGCATGCCACATACAGAAAGCTGAGAGCATGAACGCAACTGACCTCGCAGTTTGGAAAGAACAGCATGATTGCTGTACTAATCACCACAAATCCAGCAAGTCTATGGAACAGGACAGTGCTGTAATTCTGTGGAATCGTTCTGTGGCAAAATATAATTTTAGATATGTGGAGATGCTGAGTGATGGAGATTCTTCTGCTTTTAAAGCTGTGCTTGAGTCTAAGCCATATGCTGATAAAGCTGTTACTAAACTTGACTGTATCAATCATGCCCATAAACGTATGGGGACAGCGCTTCGAAAACTTGCCAAAGAAAGCCATCTTGGTGGCAGAGGAGTTGGCAGGTTAACAGAAAAAAAATGTGACAGTTTGCAAAATTTTTATCGTGGTGCTATAATAGACAATATTCCAGATGTGTCCAAAATGAGGAATGCTGTTTGGGCAGGATTATACCACTCCATGTCTACAGATACTGAACACCATCATCGACAATGTCCATTAGGAGAAAATAGTTGGTGCTGGTACCAACAAGCGATTTCGTTGGGACAAGACCCTGACAGCCACTCTAATCATAAGGCATCAACATTTTTGTCTCTAGAGGTGGCTCACAAGCAAATTCCAATTTATCGAAGAATGTCAGATGAGTCCTTGCTTCAACGAATGGCTCATGGTGGTACTCAAAACAACAACGAAAGCCTTAATGCTATGATTTGGACGAGATGTCCTAAAACAAGTTTCATGGGACTTGGCAGAGTGAAAGGCAGTGTTGCTAGAGCTGTGTCAATATTTAATGCTGGCGCCAATGAATTAATTAACGTGATGAATAAGATGCATATTGATGTTTCTTATGTAACATTAAATAATTTAAAAAAGGTCAATGATAAAAGAATTATTCAGTCTGACACTACTAGCCAAGAGGATTATAGAAAAAGAAGAAAGACTGTTTCTTTAACACGGTTTGAAAAAGTCAGAGAGGAATTGGCCAAAGATGGGAATGTATATGGTGCTGGTGCTCATTAGCAATACTACTGTCAATATTTTTTTGTATTATATAATTTTTTTTGTTTTTATTCATTATTGTTAGAGCATATTGACAGTTTAGTTGCTGTTTTAATTATTTGAAACAAAAATGTAATAACTAATTTGTAGCAAAATTTAAACAACACCATCTGATTATGTTTATGTAAATAATATAGATCAACAAACTTTTTCAAATATATTATGATACCTTAATTCAAGAGAAAATGTTAGCAAGTTTTATCTAAACTGACAATTATATATATGCTATCTAAAGAACTCCCTAGATGAATAGTAGAGATATAACAGAACTACTGAACAGTTATCATGAGTTTCAGATTTTGAGTTAGCGCTTTTTTCTTATTTGACATTGTTATATATATGACATTTTTTCATTTTAATCTTCTGTGAACTTCAAGCAAGCTCTTTTCTTTAGTATTTAATATTTATTGTTGCAAATTGTTTGGGTTTTTAGATTGCACACCGGTACATCCTACATTCTTATCAAGTTTTTTTTTCTTTATGGTTGCTAAATGTTATACCCGGTATATAATATATTATTTTATAATGTAATCTGGATGGAATATACTAAATAGCTATTTTTAAAAGCTGCTATACTAAAGTGTAAATAACATATATTTGCTATTCAGTGATTTTCTGAATAAATTTTTGTAATTGAATTTTTTTTCTTTCTTTTTTTGTATTTTTGTATATATCTCTATCTGCCAAACGCTAAGGCTCTGAAACTACTTTTGGAACTTATTTGATATTTGGCATAATTATTCTGTACATATATATCTACATATGCATGCAAAAACTTTTTGATATTTGCGTAAGTTGGATTTTTGTTTGAAATACTACTCTGTAATACAATTGCGTACAATTTACGTTTTATTATCCCAATTAGTTGCTATACTTATATGAAATTTAGAATATGCTCTTTACTAAATATAGCTATTTTTATTATGTTTTCAGATACTTATTATACTAACCTATAAATTACATGCATGTTATCTAGTATTTTCCTGACAAAATTTTTGTAATTGAAATTTTTTTTTTTTTTTTTTTCATTTTCTTCTTTTTTTGTTTTTGTATTATACCTCTATCTGCCAAACGCTAAGGCTCTGAAACTACTTGAGCTACATACTTCATATTTGGCATACTTTTTCTGTACATAGATATCTACAAATGCATGCAAAAACTTTTTGATATCTCAATAAGTAGATTTTTTGTTTGAAATATTACTCTGTAATACAATTGTGTACAATTTGCGTTTTATTTTACCAATTGGTTTCTATATTTATATGAAATTTAGAATATGCCCTTTACTAAATATTGATATTTTTTTAATGTTTTCAGATAGTTATTATACCAACCTATAAATTACATACCTGTTATTTGGTATTTTCCTGACAAAATTTTTGTAATTGAAATTTTATTTTGTTTTTTTGCATTTTCTCCTTTTTTTTGTTTTTGTATTATATCTCTATCTGCCAAACGCTAAGGCTCTGAAACTACTTGAGCTACATACTTCATACTTGGCATACTTATTCTGTACATAGATATCTACAAACGCATGCAGAAACTTTTTGATATTTGAAGTAGTTTTTTTGTTTTAGCGTTTCAAAGTTTAGAATTATGAAATATTTATGTATTTTTCATGGTTGCAACACTAAAAAAATCATTAAAAAAAGACAATAAAAGATAACAATATTTCCCTTCATGCGTTTTTAATACTTGTCATGTATGATATTTGTGTGTAAAAATTATTAATTTATCTTAAGTATTTTTTGAGTTATAAGCTTTTAATTATAGTTTGTTTGGCGGCCATCTTGGATTGTTTCCATGACAACCAGTAAAGTTATAAAGTCAAAAACTATATTTTTTCAATTGTTTAATTAAGTACTATTAAGATAATATAAAATATTTAGTCTAAATGGAGAACTTTTTTTTTTCCTTCTTTCCGACTCGTATGTCCCCTTAACATTCCCTCCCTCCCATAGATGCTTATAATTCTTTTCATGACTCTCTCCCCCTTCCCTCCACTGCCTGTATGATAGGTTGTGACACTACACGCTTAGTGTATACCTCTCCTCACCACCAGCACTCGCCTGGCGTGATCACCTGCAGTGGGCATGGTCTCTGGCTTCAAATTAGCAGCCCACACTTTTTCTTTCATTCATAAATTATATATTCTAGATATCTCGATCTAGGTCATATTTATTTATTTTAAAAAATCATAGATTTATTAATCCCATTAATATTTCTTATTACGATTTAGCCTTGTGCACTATAGGAGAATGTGTTTAATTCATTATTATTCATTGAAACACCTCCTTTTTTAATTTTATTTAACAGCTAACAGTATGAATGTGATTGGAATGTCTTTCTAAAGATGTTTGGAAGCTTATTTTGATAGATCCACCAGCCTACGATCAAACAGGCTCATAATATAGCCTTCATCCCTTATATGGGTATGAATTGCTGGGGGAGGTTAAAACAATAGCTTTACATACTTGGTTACCGAGAATCTAAAAAACTGCCATCTGCTTTGGAAAAGCGGAACAAAAATATAGGAACTTATCCAAAATTGAACATGCACTGTCCCGAAACGTTGTTTTTGGCACCAAACATAAAAACAAAATAACACAAAAAAAAGGAACGTGTTTCTTAAAGGAGAATTCGATGAGCTGTGCCTAATATAAGAAGCTACTATATATATATATATATATATATTTTATATCTAGAATCGTCTATAGTAATCTAGACCTATAATTAGTAGATCTAAATAATTTACTATAAAAGACTAAAAGTATAAATAGATCTATATATTCTATAAAGAAATATAATTATAAATCTTTATTAAATTTTAAAATTAAATCTAGATCTAGATGATAGATCTAGAATCTAGATCTAATCTAATTCTAAATCATCTTATTCTTACTAATCTTAGTCAGTCTTAGTCTTAGAGTCAATAGAGTAGACTTGAGTAAACATAATTTCATATGATTATGATATGAATTATGAAGATCTAGAATCTAGACTAGTCACTAGATCTCTATTATCTATATTATATATAATAAAAAAGTATATATTTAAATATATTATATATATTCTATTTCTAGACATCTAGATCTAGATCTAGTTACTAGTATCTAGACTAATCTAGAGTCTAGAGGTCTAGATAGATTATCATTATAGATGTAGATGTATCATGTATGTAGATTATCATTTATGATTTAGACTATGATTTACTCTATTTAATTTAGAATTTATTAATTTATTATAAGAGAATTATGATCTAGATCTAGATGTCTGTAGTAAACTAGATCTAAGTGTAGATCCTAAAATATATTTAGATTATAATTAATTAATGAGAGATATCTAGATCTTTTATTGATTTTCTTTACAGAGAATAAAGTTGAATAAAGATTAGATCTAGACAATCTAGACTGGATAGTCTGTTAAGACTAAAAATCAGCCATTTTATTTGATTGAAACTAAGATGATCACGTGACATTTTCTAAAACCAGCCTAGATATTTTATTGTAACTCAACATAAGAATTAAGACCATGGAACTATACTAATGATTAGACCTGTGAGAGTCTCTTGACAAGGAACTAACAAAATAACAAGGCACAAGGTTACAAAGACACTTAGACAGTTTGTATGGAAACACAAACTGAAAATCTGCCCCCGAATAGGTCCACCCAGGCAAGTTTCAATATTATCAGAATGAAATTCTATCAAAGACAAATGACAGAAAATAATGGAGAAAAACAGGTTAACAAATCTTGTGTGGTGCCCCAGCGGTCCAGCAGACCAAAGGATAGGTGAACTGAAAGTGAATGTGAAGTTAGATGTGAACCTGGCCTAACTGATGTCTTATAATGAATATCTAATTGATCCATTCCATGATTGATCTAATTGTTTTGTAAAGGGTCAATCTCTTATTCCTCAAGAATAAAACATTTCCGTAAAAAAAAAATGTGTTTCTTTGGTTAGGTCATAAGGTTAGATCTGCGCCTTCGACATACTACAGTTAAGTTTACAACACACTACAGTTTACAACACACACAGTCATAACATACATGACTACACGTTAATGAGTTAGCAGACTATAGGCCTACCACTTAGCCTAAGCACTAGTGCAAACATTCAGCCAGGTGTGCTATAGTTCAGTTTACAACACACTACAGTTTACAACACACACATAGCAGTCTTCAATCACTTAGTGTGTATATTAAGTAAATACATAAAATTTAGACCTAGTAATTTGTCTACTTTAATAATACGTCTGTTTATAGTTATGAGGATCTAAGTCTAGATCTAGTAATTATAGTCTACTTTAATAATACGTCTGTTTATAGTAATGAGGACAACAACTACACGTTGGTTGTGTTACATTTTACAACACTTCGCCTAAGCGCTAATGCTAACACGGAGTCAGGCTCTGGTTACGATAAAAAAACAATGGTCGCTGACCTACTACGTCACGAACCAGTCTTACGGCCTGGGGTCACGGATGTCACGTACGGTTAGATCATGGAACCATACTGGCAGGGCCAGTCCTACAGGTTTCGGGGCCCTATGCGAAACGGATTGCGCGGGGTCTAATTTGGGTTGTGATAAGGATAATAAGTGAAAATTAAGATTTTGTATTAGAAAATAAATTCGTCTTTGCATTTTATTCATACTTTACTAAGTACAAAATAACTGTCAAATTAACTTAACGAGCAATCTACAGTTTAAAGAAGTTTTCCAACAAAAAGCCGATAAACATTCAGATCTGCCTTTTAGATTTACTATCTACTCGCAAAATATCGCTTTTGTTTTGTTTTTTTAATCTAAGAGGTTATATATTTAGATCTATATTTGTATGCTAGTGACTATTGAAGTAAATTAAGTATTTGAAGTTCTTGTTTTGGTTAGAATTCGGCTTATTATTACATTTTTATTAAATGAAAGCTGGCAATGCCTTTCTTTTTAATCGCGAGTAGGGTTGGCGTTTTCCATATTGAATGACACATATCGAAATGACAATTTTGTCTATTTTAACGATTTGCATGAGTTTTCAGACGATTTTTATGATCTTAGGACATTTTCATGACTTTTTCTTATATTTTATAATTTCAGGAGAATTCCGGTAACCCTTTAATAATAAGTTAAAATGGTTTAATTTAATAATTTACACCTAGAATTCGCATCGCGCGGGGCCTATGAAAGTTCGTGCCCACTGCGGCCGCATTGGTTGGAGTGGCCTAAGACCGGCCCTGCATACTGGTTAGGTGTTCTGCAAGGCCAATGTAGCATTGCAGTTCACGTGATAATATGAAAAACTACTTATTAATTGTTGTTTTAAATTATGTCTGACTTAATAATAATAAGGCTAGTCTTCGAGTCCGAAGATTAGTGATGAATGCAGTATTTCTCGTGGCTGCGCAGTCCCAGCTGTGACCTACATATTTTGCCACATCCTGGGCAAGCATATAATAACCATTGTCCGCAGGCGCTCGACTTAGATTTTCTTTTCGCCGTCTGCTTTTGTTCTCAGCAGCAGATTTTCTTTTGGTCTCAAATGTGTATCCCGCGGCCTTCGTGAGTGACCTCCAGCTGTCTCGTTCTGAGGCCTCATGCAACCAGGTGCTCTCTTCTTTGTCAACCAAGGAAAGTTAACTCCTAAGCTGGTCTTTGAAGCGTTTCCGTGGGGAGCCTCTGTTACGTCGACCACCTTTTAGTTCACCAAAAAAAAGACTGCCTTTGGCATACGTTCGTCTCCCATACGGGATACGTGCCCTACCCAGTGCAACTGTTGTATCATAAGAAGTCCCTCTATACTGTCCATACCGGCGTTCGCAAAGACATCGCTGCTTGTAGTGCGGTCTTGCCACCGTATGTCCATGATAGAGCGCTAGCATGCATCTTTGGTGGTAGCGCTCAAGAAGTCTTAGATCTTTCCTGTAGAGTGTTCATGTCTCTGAGCCATACAGAAGGGTTGAGAGAACCACCGCCTGGTAGACACTGATTTTTGTAGGCAGGCGGAGCGATCTGTTCCGCCAAACTCTCGCCTGAAGGCGTCCAAACGCGCTACTGGCCCTGGCCAGATAGTTATCAACTTCCCTGGAAAGTGAGACGTCATTTGACATTATACTACCTAAAGTGAAATGGTCTACCGTTTACGGTGATCCTTGGGGCTGACTATGTTTTATTGGGCGACTTATGGAACATGACTTCTGTTTTCCCGAGGTTTATAGATAGACCGAAAGAGGCGTCAGCGTATGCAAATTCGTTTACCGCGTTCTGGAGGTCATGTTCATTGTGAGCTACTCAAAACGCCACAGAAGTGGCCAATATACCAGAAGGGGAATGACATGATATAAAGATCAGTTACAATATATATCAATAAGTAGCTTTTATCGTATAGATATGTAACTAATAATGTTAACAAACTGTGATTTCTGAAAAAAAAATTGAACCCCCCCCCAACTCGAAAGTTAAAAGGGGGGGGGAGGGGCGAAATTGATGCAATCGTCCCACCCCACACCACAAAATCGGCCAACATACTAGATGGAGGGGGCGATATAATAAAAAAAAAAGGTTAAAATATAAATAATTAGAATATATTTTTAACATAAGTATAGAATTCGTTTATAAATTGTGTGATTTCTCTACTGAAATTCGTCCGTACCCCTTGGAAAGCCAACAAAATGCATATTCTGAGCCTCTGAGGTATCTACAGTGCATTATCCTGCTATTAAAAAGTTATATTTCAAAAACCTAATCTGCTATTCTTATGCTTAAATTACTTAGATCCTCCCGCGCCGTTGAGTGTGTCATACTTTGCTTTTTTTTTTATTGAAGAGGTATTTTTTAGCTTCAAACCCCGCTGGATAGTCTTATATTGAAGAAAGGGTTTCATTGTTAATTTCGGCGGGGGTTTTAAAATCAAAATCTTCCTTAGCTATGCTCTTGGAATTTGGGGTTGTCGTTTGCGTTTTTTTTTTTGTTTGTTTTGTTTTATAGAAAAGGGGGATTTAACTGCAAAACCCCCTGGTAGGGGGTTTAGGTTTAAACTAAAAACTCCCTTGGCTGCGCTGGGGTAAGTGATATGGTTTAGTATTAAAATCTCACCTAAAGTAAAGAAAATCAAAGCAAAAAATCAGTCACTAAATTCCGACCCCCCCCCCCCCCCCCCCCCGGTTTTATTTCGAGAGCTGCTCTCTTTAGACCCACTTTAGAGTATAGGATAAGTAGCCTAAAGAGTTTCCATCCCCCTAGACTGGCTGTGGAGCCCAGTCCTACTCTCGATCGCAAATATACGTTTTTACACAGCTTCATCGCGCGTAGTATCAGTGAGTAGGATAAATGACTCACTGACAATTGGCTCATATACATATGTTAGTGAGCACCTCAATACTCTGGTAATCTTCTAAGAAGAAGAGCTTGATTATGTCCAGCAGAACATATGATTATATGATTAGTTAGAGTCATACTGAATTGACTAACTTAATTAACTAACTAGATCTAGATTCTAAATAATAAAATATGGTCTAATTCTAAAGTAATGCCATGCCCAGCCCATAGCCATAGTAATAATGCTAATAATAGTAATATCATATTAATTATTGTAGGTAGTTCGATAAAAAATTCAAACTCACAATATACTAATAAAACCTATATGGTTGAAAAGGGCTTGAAAAAATATTTCCAACCATACTAAATTTATCATTGTATGACAAGTGGAAGGGGAGATATTAATTTTTATTTGAGAGGGGAAAATTCTTGATTTTTTAGATCCATGTCATTTCTGTTCACTACCGGAAGTTGAATCAAACTGGGAAATAGGTTAAGAGTATTTTTTTTATTGTGCTGCCAATTGAGCTAATTTTGTAACAAGAATGAACCTCATATTTTTTTTAAATTTATTTTTTGAGTTTCCTTTTATTGCATGTAACATGGAATTTATTTTGAATGTATGGATAGGATTATTAATTATATTTAAAGAAAAAAAAAGTGTACTCTTAATGAATATATAATAAAACACTTTTTGGATTTGAAAAATTACTTAAGTTTGTTAAAAAGTCATTTTTTAAATTTAAATCTTAAAAGAGAAATAAATAATGTTATTTTAGTGTCTGGTATCTATACTTTTAAAGTATGAATTAATTATTATGCTGAAAATATTATTTAAAAAAATGAAAAGTAATGCTTTGATTTCAAGTAATTTTTGATGCATGAAAATGTAAATAATTTTTACATCTATATCAATTCTATATAAAATCTGCAACACTATTTAATGAAGAACATAATGGGTATCATCAAAATATTAAATACATTCTAAATATTAATGTCTAATGCATGAATATATTTTTTAAAAATGTCTAAGTATTCTATTTTATAGGTTGATTATTAATTAATGTAGATTTATTTTTTGATTCCAACAAATGTTTTTTTTTTAATAAACTTTACAATTATCACTCATTAGCAAATCAATCAAATAAAATTAAAATACATTTAGAGAGATGTAAAATAGTATCACAATTAAAGAATAAATATAATCCCAGCATCATCCTCATATTTTTCCCAATAAGATATTGCAAATTTCACAGATTTTGTAAACAATATATTTTCTTCGATCAAAACATGTGTTTGAGGATTTTGCACACCATTGTCTTTCAAAGCAGCTTTTATTTCATTTGCCATTTCATTTCTTTCTCATCTGTCCACTCTCAATTAATTTGAGTTTGATTTAAAAATTGAGTGGATTTTACTAATAGTATTTATCATGGTTTAATAATTAATTAGAGGACAACCAAAAGCATTATATCAGAGAGGTAAATAGCAACTCTTGCGAATCTAGCAATTTTTAATGGAATGTAAAGGTCCTTGATATCTTTCACCTAAATATGACAAAATTATCATAGTATTGCCTTTAAAATTTAATTAAATTTATTATATTTGTGTATAAAACAATAATAGCTATATAGTATTGTTAATAAAAAAATCTTTAAATTAATAGTATAAAATATAATAATAATAGTAAAATAATTATAATAACTTATCTAGAGTAGTTGATCATTATGTGATGAAAACCAAGATTAAATTATATGAATATTACTAGTGGCACAAACTAATTTAAAAGATAACTAAGAATTTTTGTTTAAAATTATACAGAACTACCCTAATAGATAACATCAAATCCTATATTGTATTGAATTGGAATAATTAGAAAAATATTTAACCTTATGTAAAAATAATTAATTTTATATGTAGATTAATCAATTGCTTTTAAAAAGAAAATATTCAAATCATAGATGGTTATAAATAGGGGGCCGATTGAGAAGGATTTAAATATGTACTGACAGTGATGGATGTATATATGTTCTAACAAAGCTCTTGATTTCATGGATAAAAATATTTCTGCCAACTCTGTCATAAAATATAGTGTTCAGTGCTGAAAATGTCAACTATCGATAATTGGTCACAAATTTGAGTGAATCGAGAGGACTTCACTGTATGTCGTTTTTTTAATTGAATAAGGTCGATAATACGGTTCTAATTTATTAATTATGCATTTTTAAGCAAATGCCCAAATGCCTCTTTTTTCAAAAGCTTGCCTTGTGGACTAATTCATATGACAAACATAAAAACAAAAATATGCAGTCATTTGATCTTCTAACAAATAAAAACAAGCCAACACTGGCGTAATCGGGACATTCCTTTTAAAAATATCAACATTCCAGGTCACATTGAGCACAAATTTTGTACAAAAAATTAAGAAATTTTAATTTTACTATGAAATTCAAAATACCATCGTTTTGGACCTAGGCAGACTTTCAAAGGAAAAATGGAATACTACTTCCGGTGTTTATTATTGACATTGATAAAAAAATATGAATTTAGTCATTTTAGTCTTATAATATTATTATTATAATTATAAATATGATAATCACACTGACTCACTGAGTTACTGAGTTACTCTGACTCAAGTTACTGAGACTCATCTCGTCATCTGTAATTGTAATGATTAAATGATCTATTCTCTATGACTATGATCTGTTTATTTATTAATTTTTTTTATTAGTTAAGACTAAGTATAGTATAAATTATACTCATAGTATAATGATTATCCGACTAAGTAAATATACTAAGTTAAGATTAAGATTAAACTAATGATAAGACGACTTAGTCTTAGACTTACAGTAGTTAGACTATTACTCTTAGAATACTTAGACTTAGATTTTAGTTTAAAATTAGATCTAGTCTAATTAGTACTATATATTATATATTATATATAGTTACAATATAGTATTATTAGTACTATCTATCATAACTATGATCTAGAATAGATCTAGAATCATTGTCTGTGAATCAAGAATGAGAATCTACTATTATCTAGAGTTAGAGTGACTATAGCCTAGACTCTGACTCGGCTAGAGTAAAAATTCTAGAGTTTACACACAGATTAACTAGATCAGGGGTGGGCAACCTTTTTTCTATAGAGGGCTGCATTAAAAAAAAATTTGAATGGGGGCTGCATATATATATATATATTGTAATAATATATAATAATAATAATATTTAAGTATTACAACTTGGATAAAATACAAATTTTTTTTTTTACACTACTAATTGAGGGACAACAAGAGTTAGCAATTCCTGAAACTAATTTTACGAATATTTTTTTACATTTTGTTTTTGTCTTTTTTTTACATCACATCACACCACAAATGTACAGTTGTAGTTATTGTGAAGTATTTAACTGTATACACCCGTGCATGGTTTTCCGGACATGTGGAACTAGCTTACTAGTTCTAATCCTTGTGACTGCTGTCAAATAACAGTCAGTCAGCATCGACCTGTTCTTATACCTGTTTATTTTCCAACAATACACAATGCTTATTCACAGTGAATGTGGACCCAAATATTGTGAAATCTTAGCAGCAAAGTTTTTTAAAGTGTGGAAATACAGCTTTGGCACCCATAAAACTCAGGCGGAAAAACCAACTGCAATGGAACTCCAGGTCATAATTTGCTTCAGAGTATGTCCTCTCGAATGAAATAAATGTTTGCCCTAAATGGTGAGCTGAGAGTTTTGAAAAATGGTTCCAAGTTCTTGACGTCTTAAAATTTGCTTTCACCTTTGTGCCAAGGAAAATGACAGAAGCTGTTTTCACTTGCCTGCCTGGAGAAATGGGGAAGCTTTGTTTAAAAAGGTTTAACATGCATACACGTGAAAACAATCAGTTGTAATAGTGCCGATGAATAACATGAAGTCTGTTTTCAGCTCTTCATTAAAAATATTAGTAACAAAGTCACAGTCAATGCCCTTCAAGGGTCAATCAAACAAGAGATCTAATAATCCTCTCAATACCTTACCCATGCTAAGCCAGCAGATTCTAGTGTGGTATCGAACATTGGAATGTTTAGTTTCCAAATCTTCAAGTACCGGTTGTGTCCTACTTCTCGGAACTGCCTTTGGTTAAGACCCCTAGCTCTGATAAATTTTATCACTGAGATAATTGGGCCAATAATAAGTTTGATAGTCAATGCAGCTTATCGCTAACTTTTCCTATTTAGAGTTTATGGTTGGGATATTAATCTTTAATTTATTTAAAACTATTTTTTCTTTGTCAAAGCACGGGCTCCATCCGTTGTTATACTTGCCATTTTGTTCCAACTCAACTCTTTCAATCCAGTTCTTCATAAATGCTAACCTGAGTTTGTGTCTTTGACAGACGTAACGAGGTATTGCCAATAAGAATAATCGTTGACATGAATGACATGTAGAGACATTGTTTCTTAGCATCTTCATTATAAATGATAAGAATCAGAAGTTTCAATAATATATATAAAGAAATATTTAAAATTATTTTATTTTTAATATATATAATTTGTGGGTACACCTGATTTCTGTAGATGTTCACAGGTCGCATAAAACACTCCAGTGGGCGCATGTGGCAGCGGGCTGTAATTTGCCCACCCCTGAACTAGATGACAGTACTATAATACTAAGTATTAATAATCTCTATCAAAGTTAAAGTCTATAGTATCTATTTTAAAGTATTTATATATATATATATTTATATTTATATATATATATATATATATATTTATATATATATATATATATATATACTAGCCAGATATTGCCAGCAGGTCTTAATTTGCATATCACATTATCACTGATTTAGTGAAAATATAGTCACTTATAGTGTATTAGCAACAATTTTAAACAAAATAATGTTATTAAGTATAATAAGTAAAGCGAATGTGTGAATATAAAATATAAAACTATCATGAATGGAAACTTGTCTAAAAGCATGCAATAACATGAATGGAAACTTTCTTAAAATTAGATCTAGATGGAGCCTTCGCTCTGCGCATGCATAACCTTTCTGTCTTGTCTAATGTAAACATGGCTTATATATGACCTAGATCCATGAAATAGTTATACTTTCATAGAGTTGGACAACTTTTTGTGAGGGACTTAAGCTTGTTTTAGGGCTACTTTACATCATTACTGTTCCAGTTAGTATCCAAAGAACATTTAATGCCAAGTTTTTATTTCTTTTCCGGACATACATACATACATACATAAGCTAACTTTCAGTCATATAGAAGGACTATGGTTCATCTTGAACACTTTTTCATGTGACTGTGAAACCCTGTTTTGGAGAGACACTCCCGTCCACATATATTAAGGTGGCTTTCACTTAGGTGGCAGAGAGCTGGCCATTTTTCATAAGGCATGCTTTACTTCTGGAGCTGAGGCCCATGTTTTTTCACTGTCCATAGCCTTCTTGGTCACCGTCTCTCTCCAACTAGTTGGGTCTAGGGCTATGTCTTCCCAATGGTCTGTATCAATGTTCACTGTTTTTAGGTCCTATTTAATTACATCCACGTAACAGAGGTGGGGACAACCAGTTTTTCTTGAGCCAGACACAAGTTGCCCATAGAGAATGATTTTTAGGAATGCGATTGTCCTCCATCTGGCGAACATGTCTGGGCCAGCGCAGGTGGTGTTGTCTGAGGACTGTAAAGATGCTGGAAGGCCCATTTGCACAAGGATCTTAGTATTGCAATTTCTCTCTGGCCATGTGATTCTCAAGATCCTTCAGAGGCAGCGCAAGTGGAATGAGTTTAGTTTTCTCTCTTGCTTTGGATAGGTAGTCCATGACTCACTGCCATACAGTAACGTACTCAGAACGCATGCCTTGTAGACCTCCATTTTGGTCACTGTAGTGAGCTTCTGGTTTTCCCAAACTCTTGGTCATAGTCTTGCGAAGGTCGATGCGGCCTTCCCTCTGTGTTTTTTTGTGTCTAATTGAATGCATGAAGCCCTCTTCTTACTATAAGGGACCATATTGAAAACATAAAAAGAAAATCTGATTACAGACCAACAGAGCTCAAGGAAATAGTGAACTGTTTTCTACATACCAATTACCCTAGCAATCAGTGGATCAGAGTTTACATGGATGGCTCATCCCATAAAGCCACCACAAATGGAGGAGCTTGAATACTTATCGAATGGCCAGATGAAGGAAAACTAGAAAAATCCATTGCAACTGGAGAGCTCTCTGACAGTCACAGAGCAGAAAGGGAAGCACTAGCACTAGCTGCCACCATGCTAGCAAATCATCCCCTCACAGTCAGATTGTCTTTCTAACAGACGCGAAAACAACCCTCCAAAGCTTGCAAAACTCTGATTCCCCTTATATAAAAAACCTCAAAACAGCACTTACAAAGCTCAACAACAACAGCAAAAAAACTGTTATTCAATGGAAACCAGCTCACATACAACTAGTAGGAAATGAGAAGGCTGACACACTCGCCAAGAGTGGGAGAACAAACTCACAAGTAAACTCTGCACTCTATCCAGAAGATATGAAGAAAATAATTGTAGATAAAATAAATGAGAAATGGACGAGCTCCCATCCAAATCACAAGAAAGATGACGCTTACTATAAGCTATCTCGACTCAGGACCGGACACACCAGAAGCTCAATATTGGAACCAGTGAAATCTGCCCATGTAGAGTATCACCAGAAAATGCCGACCACGTCCTCCAAAACTGCTCTCTCTACCAAGAGGCCCGTATAAGACATTGGCCCCAAATCACCCCAATAGAAAGAAAACTATATGGAGAGCTCCCTGATTTGGAAACCACTGCGCAGTTCATCTCATGTATTGGTCTAGTCATATGAACACTCCAACATAACAATGAGAACGATGAAGAAGAAGAAGAAGAATGCATGAGATACTAGAATTAGCTGGCCAAAGAAATTATGGGGCTAGTTTTTAACTTAAAGAAGTAAGAAATAAAGGAGGGGGGGGTCCATGGCAAAATAAACAATATATAGGCTGGTAACAAATTAATAACCGTACCCAGTGGATAATGCTAGTGTAAGATAAATTGTAGATATATCTAGTGACAATTCAAATAACAATATTTCCAACTTAAAACAATGGATTTAAGTCTAACTAATAAAAAAAGTAATAACACAAAAAAAAATGAATAAAGAAAAGAAATAGGGTAGTTGGTGAAATCTGAGAATAATTCACAATATAACATAGATGTTGTGAACAAAATTGTAAACTAAAATAATAAAAATGTCATAATTTCACCAGTTTAAATAATTGTTTTGGTATTTCTCAAGACTAATAATGTTCAAGGCAGTTTCTATTAGTCAAGTGAAACAAAACTGGTTCAAGCACTCAAATGTTGTGTCATTTATTTCATGGAGAAATACCACAGTTGATTTGAACTTTTGTCCTGATAGGGAATATGAAAAAGCTCTTCCATATACTGCTATTCCTGGACCAAAAGGACTACCATGGATTAGTCAGTGGCTGAAGTTTAAAATGAGTAAGTCAGATATAAAAAAAAAGTAAACGTCATAATTAATATGTGTTGAAATGTATTTATAAATTCTGGACCTATATGGCATTAAGGTCTCTGTGTTTAGAACAGAAGAAAGAAAACTTTAAATTAAAACCTCTGCTGCAACGCAGCTATATATATAAATATCCAATCATGGGAAAGGCCTCAGGAGTCAACCCATAGGAAAATTTAAGAGCCAGCCACCCTTAGGCAGTTTGAAGCACACAATGCTACACCCTGTTCGAGCCTGCAATACTGCTGACCCCAAACTGTATTGGCATTGTTCTGACTTATCTAATGCCCAGGCATTCATCACATTTCTATAAGATGATCCATAGTCAATTTGTGACTGATATATATATATATACATAGCATAGAATAGTAAATTTGTGTCAAAGATATGTATTCTGCATCTATACTAATCAATTATCATTCGTAAGAAAAAATACATCTAGAATAAATCTAGTTAACAAGAATACAAGATCAACTGCTGATCAGATGATCTAAATAGTTGAAATCTAGTTCAAGAATCTACTAGTTACTAGTCACCTGATCGTTGGAGGTCTATCTAGTAGATCAAGATCTAGAGCTAGGGCCAGAAAGTCTAGTCTAGAAGATTTACTGTCTAAATTCTTAAGAAGAGAAAGATAAAAAGATGGGGAGGTCTTTCACATCCATCATGAAAATTTAAAAAAACTATTAAATATAACAATATTATGTGCATTTGTTATTACAAAATTTGAATTTGTTGAAAAAAGTGTAAAATGTAATAACCTAATTTTTAGAAAAGAAATATTAATATGATTGAGTAAAAAGATTATTTGCATTTAAATTTCATTTGTTGCCTTGAAATCACTTTTAAACTTATACTCAATATTATCAGCTTATATTAATTATTTGGATTGATGTCATAAATAGCTGGTGACTTTTTTTCAATTTATTTTCTGAGTCTCAATATCTTCAAATACTCTTCCTCAGATAAACAAAGCAGGCATCGTCGTGACCTTGTATTAAAAGATTATTACTTAAAGTATGGAGATATAGTTAAAGAAACAATTGCTGGTAGAACTGTAGTTCATTTGTTTAATCCTGACTACTTAAAACAGGTGAGTTTTTTTGTTGTTTTTTTTCATTTTTAAAAGAGAATTCAGCAGTATGGATTCTATCAGGCCTGTAATGTTAACTAGTTCATCTAAACAACACATTTAAGACTAAGATTGCTTTATTGATCCTTACGGAAATTTGTTGTGATTACGTTTCTCATATAAAGACAACACAACAGAAAAATACACATAAATACAACAGACAACATAAAGAGTTCATTCAGCGACTTCACACAGGTATCTTGGTGCATTTCATGTTCCCTGATCAATGAGTGGTGGTGATAGAGTCTGACCGAGTGAGGTACGAACGAGTTTTTGTACCGCTCCATTCTTGTTTTGATTGACAGCAGTCGCCCACTTCGCGACGACCTGGCGAGGTTCTGATGGAGCGGGTGGCCGTTGTCTTCCAAGATTTTTTCCATTTTTCTTAGGCACGTTTGTTCAAAAAGTTCCTTTAAATGTAATGTTGTGAGTGTAATTTTTGATGCTTTTTTAATGATGTTTTCTAGAATCTAACCTACTAGTAGATAAAACACTAAATCAAATGAAAACCTACAATTTCTGTAAAACATTTCTTTTAGAGCTGTTATGAAATATCCAATAAATAGTTTTAAAGTATGAAGCTATATAGCTGATCAGTTTTATTAGCTATTCATTTGACTGTCACGAAAAATTTCACCCCTCCATTTCTGTTTTACAAAGCTTATATCAACTCTTTCTGTCTGTCTGTCTGGCAAATTTTGTATACGTTATTTCTTTCACACCCATCTGGGATCAAGTTGTAACTTTACACAATTATTTGTTGTACCAGTACCTAACAAAACATGAATCAATAACAAAATTAATGAATTAATTAGTGGTAATTAATTATTTTATTTGGTATCAAACAAGTGAAATAAATGCTACTTATTCAAATATATGGCTGTATATAGGGAGTAATTCTCCACATGTACAAGTTTTTCTCCCACTTCCCCTTCTCAGATCAAGCTGAAATTTTGCACAATTATTCATAGTCGATGACTATCAATCCAATCAATCCAAAAACTAACTATATATAGCCTTTTATAATATTTTATAATTACATAATATAGTTCCAGAGTTTTCATGTCATTAGAGAATGACTAGATCTATCACGAACTATTACATGATACTAACGACACCGTCTAGCCAGTAGTAACCTTGTTACCTGATTACCTTAGTGATAGACAGTGCTGTGTTGCCACTTGCGTAACATTCTTCAAAAGGGTCCTTCAATGGGAAGTTTTCCCCTAGATTCTAGATATATTCTATATTCTGAATCTAGTCTAGACCTTTAAAGTAACTTAACTAGAGCGATTATGATCAGGATTAGTAGGCCCACTAGTGGGTAATGTTGTGTTCGCATGGGAAACCTATTTAGTTGTGTGGTTGTGTGGGCTCATTTTTTTTATTTCCTAGCCCGTCTACTCCAATATATTAATCGAAATTGTTGGGAAGAGGTAGGTATCTTGGAGCTGTGGCGTCACTGGGGGGGGGGGCAAGGGGTGCAGTCGACACCATTTTGGGGTGACAACCAAGTTGGAAAAATTAGGCCTATATCTCGGCAAAAGCAGACACATCGGAAAAGATAATAATAAAATCTCTTAGATATATATTGGAGCAGTGGCCTCACTAGGGAGGGTGTTCGAGAGGTGCGGTCCGCACACGTCAATATCATTTTGGGGCTGACAACCAAGTTGGAAAAATTATAACTTGGCAAAAGCAGACACATTGAAAAAGAAAATAATTAAATCTCTAGATATATGCCCAAGTATGCCTAGACACATATAGATGGTAGTTTAAGTGTAAAGGACACAACACAACGATTTTACCATTTCTGTCTTAAAGTATAACTTTAATAACAAAGGAAAAATGATCATATGATCTTAAGTCTGTTTATAATTTTAATTAAATATCATTGTAAAATTTGCAATAACATTTGAATAAATGTCATAAACAGTTGTATTTTACAGTTGAGTAAAAATAATAATGTATTGGTTCATCAAAAATAATTAACTAGTGTTTATTAGAACATATTTCAAGAAAGTTGATGGGGAAGGGGTGACACCCTGAGCTACTTAGGTGGCACCGACACTGTATCGGGAGGAATCCATGCTGATCTAAGTGATCAGTTAACGCTACTTTACTTATTCCAGAAGAGTTTGAAGTGTCTTAACGAAGATGACGTGTTGTACTGTTTGCTTTTATCTGAAAAATAACGCCAAATGATTTAAAAATTGTATTACTTTAAACCAGTGATGCCCAAAGTACGGCCCGCGGGCCAGAACCGGCCCGCGACGTAGTTTCATCCGGCCCGCCGAAACGTCGGCACAAAAGTAGAAAATCAAATCCTCACCCCTTCAAAACTGTTAGGGCCTCCACTTTTTCTCTGAAGGATTGGTACCATGACCTTTAACGATTGTGCGTTTATGAGTTTATGAAATGGGAATCTACCGAGAAAAGTGAATGGATCTTTTTTTGTGGAACATGATAATTAGCCAGCATATTTGTTTTGTAAAGAAAGTCTGGCTGTTTCAAAAACAAGAACATATACAGCGGCATTATAAAACAAATATGAAGGCCTTTTTGGTTTGAGCCGCGTATAAAAGATTGGTCAAACTACGCCTAGAGATTGGAGGGTCGATGGGAATATTAACCAAAAAGAGACAAGAAAATAAGTTGGTGGTAAAGGTAGCTACAATGTCGCTCACATTTTAAGTAGAGAAATGATCCCATTTTTAGACGCGTAAAAAATGATGACTTTAAATATCCCATTAATTAATACTAGATCCAATATTTTCAAATAGTTTTTGGAGAATTTGGATTTCATTATTTTACCTTTTATTGATGTGGCCCGCGACACGCGTGTCGAAAGTTAAAATGGCCCGCAGGTCGAATTCGGTTGAGCATCACTGCTTTAAACGATCAAAACAAGACTATGGCTTGAATATCTTTCTGGTCCATTGGTAAATTCGATCTTGTTTCTTGTTTATTTTAGATCTATGAAAATGAGAGTAAGTATCCTATTATTCCACCTCTACTTGAAACAGTTGAGCTGTATCGTAAAAGAAAAGAGTTAGCACCTGGCCTTGGCAACAGGTAAAAATGGGGTTGTAATTTTTCCATTTCTTAAAAAAAAAAGCAGTGCTAAATTTTTTTTTAAACAATAGTATGATTTTAATATTCAAATGATTTTTATTGCCAAAATATTTCATATATATTTAGATGTTCAGACATTAAGAAACAAGGAGTTTAAATCATTTAATATCATTTTATTGAAAAATAATGAAGACCTCTCTTTGAGTCTGAAGATTAAAGAGGAGTGCAGTATTTCATGTGTTACACAGACCTTTCTGTGATCTTCATATTTAGTTAGCCACATCAAGGGCAGACAAAACTGCTATCTGTGCTGGTACTGATTTAAATTCTCTTTTTACCATTTGTTCCTGTTTTTGATAGTAGCTTTCTGGTGTCTAATTTGTATCCTGTGGCCTTTGTAAGAGACTCCATCTGTCTTATCTTGTATATAAACATCTTAACTATTTAACATGCCTTAATTTTAGTATGCTAGTGGCGAACTAATAAGATGTAATATTTTTATTATAATAACAAACAAAAAAAAAAGATTTAGAACAATTTGATAATGGCTTAAAGCAGTTTATCTCAAACTGTGGGACTTGGAGGGGCATGTAATGCTGACATCAATTGTATCTGCTGTATCTGCATTGCAGATCCATATTTGAGTAGTAATCTATAAAAAAAAAAAGTAAAATTGTTACCTGTGTTTCAAATTCAGTGATTTCATTTCATACTGTTTTCATGAAAGGTGTTTGGAACAAGATTGATAAGAATTTATTTTTTTATAAGAAAACTTTTCAATACATTTATGGAATTCTTTCCTATGTCAGAACAGTCAAATGTCTTCTGAATGATATACTGTTATTCTATTCATGTCATTTGCATAAACAAAACTGCAAGATGTCTTGTTTTGTACAAGAATGATATTATGATTAAACCCAATACATGCTCTACTGGCCCAACTGTCTCTAACAATGCAGTATTGATCTACCCTCTTCTCAGAAGTAGAAACAGTACATTATAATTGCCAGGAGAATGAATTTCTGAAGCTCAGAATGCAGGAATATGATTGGCAACTGTCTCTGCCCAGTACCCTCAGTCACTTATCTGGCTTAGATGTGTAGATATAAAAGTTTGGTTTAGGGCAGGGGTTGGCAACCTTTTGAGTCGTAAGAGCCAAAAATTACAATTTACAAAATTTCAATGTTTTTAAAGAGCCACAAATTTTTTTTCTTGCCAACAATAAATAGTGTTCGCATAAATAAGTTTTTTGATACAAATTTAAAAAAAAATGAATCTATTTATTCATAAGAAAAATCTGTATTTATTTTTATATAAATAGTGTTTTTTGAGAATATATATATATACAATGCGACAATCATTTTGTTTGTTTTGAATTGCTCAAATCTGCCAGCAAATTCATCTTTAATTTTCCTTTATAGCTGTGCTGAAGTAACTTGTGTCAACAGTTGCACAGGTTTTATCGTAATATTGCTTTACAAATTGAAAATGAAGTAATTGATCGCTCTGAATACTTTCTGCAAACAGAATTAAATTTTCTTGAAAACAAACCAATTCCTCTACCAAAACATAGGCTGGGTCTTCCTTTCCTTGCAGTTTTAGATTCAGCTCATTTAATTTCTCTGTTTATTCCACCTTAAAGTAATTCATTCAAACACAAAGCAAAAGTTTCAACACCTTACTTTTGGAAAGCCATCGCACTTTTTTGGGAAGAGTAGTTCGGGATACTGAGTCTCCATTGTATTTAAGAATTCTTTAAACTGATGATGGTAGAGTCCTTTTTACAAGATGCTTTTATGACGGAAATATTTGGACACAAAGCGCTTCTTGCTATATTATGCAGTGAAACATTATAATTTGGTGGTTTATTTTGCGCCAAAGAATCGTAGTTGCCTCTTTATTTTTTCATGTCATGCTTCTGACTCCATCAGTTAGTATTGAAAACATTTTATTTATATTGATTATATTGTCTTCAATGTATTTTTGCACGACATTAGCTGTATGTTCTCCTCTATTTTGTCACAGTTCGGTAGCAATCCTAGAAGTTCTTCTTTTGGACCTTGGGAAAACATTTATCTGACAACAAGGCCAACTAGTGCCGTGTCTTTTATGTCTCAAGACTTAACTATATCAAGTGATAAGGCAGAGGAAAATTGAATATCTTCCACCTGCAAATATGTTACATATCAATACATGGTAGAGGGGTGCACTGTAAAGCGAGTACATGTGGCTGAGAGATAGTATCGGTGCCTAATCCTCGTTAATCGAATCAGGACGATTTTTTTTGATAAAATAAATAATATTTGCGTATGGAACTAAAGAGCCGCATGTGGCTCGTGATCCGCAGGTTTCCGACCCTTGTTTTAGGGGCATCATTGGTAAAAGTTTAAGAAATATAGATTGGTAATGAAGTTGTGCAACTCATGGTCGAATATCATATATATGCTTGTTGTCAATTGGATGAATTGTTACTCTTGCCTTTAATTGTGTAAATTGTTTGAAATATTCTCTCTAGTAACGGCGAGGAATGGTACAAACTAAGGAAAGTTGTCCAATACATAATGCTACGACCACAAGTATCACTGGATTATCTCCCTGCACAAAATCAAGTTGCTGATGACTTTGTCAAACTAATGCCATCACTTATTACAAGAACTAGAGAAATACCAAATTTCAACCAATGGATAGCTAGGTGGGGAATAGAATGTAAGTGAAACATTTTTATAATAGTGTTTAAATCTTTATACCAAACTGAATTGAATCAAAGTTACGTTGAAGGGTTTAATTTAGCTCTGGTGACATTTGACTTCATGTAGGAAATTGTATCTACAACATTTAGAATAATGTACAACAAAATGGAACTTGTATTTTTAAATACACGTGTAGGCAGCCTCTCTGGGTACAATATTTAGTGAGCAGTGCAGATAAAAGGGCTGGTTTTGATAATGAAATCAGATTTCAATAGTTGTTTTTTTCTGAGACAAAATTATGTCATCAGTGACCCTTTAGGTATGGACTCCAGAAATTATGTAGTAGAAATTCTCAGTCCTTTTATCATACATACAAATGGTACATTTAAAATTGGATAGCCTGTGTTGAAATCTGATGAAAATAATGCCTCACAGCCCTGACACTGCACAAATCACAGCCCTGACACTGCACAAATCACAGTCCTGACACTGCACAAATCACAGTCCCGACACTGCACAAATCACAGCCCTGACACTGCACAAATCACAGCCCTGACACTGCACAAATCACTGTTCAAATCTGATGAAAATAATGCCTCACAGTCCTGACACTGCACAAATCACAGTCCTGACACTGCACAAATCACAGCCCTGACACTGCACAAAGTCCTGCAAGGTCAAGCTAAAAAATATTCATGTAGTCCAATATGTTTTGCCGAAGACATTATCAATGAAACAGAATTATTTGAGAAATCAACAGGATAAAACAAATCAGAGAATAGGATTATTATCTATTCAAAAAACATCAACAATCTGTGATCGAAACTATGCAAATATCATTTCCTTTTTTTGTTTTTTTAAACTTTTTATTTTATGTTACCTTTATTTTTTATCTATTGGATTCTCTACCTGCTTCCTTTATTTCTTTGTACAAGCAATAATGCCTTGGGAACCCTTGTAATAATAAAAATAATCACTCATAAGTCACAAGTATGTATGCACATATGATACTGGTAAAATCATAGTCACATTGATGAATGGCATTAAGGTGTGATTTTATAAGACATAATCTGTGAATATGACTGATCTTCAATGTCTGTCTTTAAATATATGTGTAATACACACAAAAACTGCTTTCCACTCTTCTTATACATTGTACTAGCTGATACTCATTTTTTGGTTTATTGAAATAGTTGATATATGTTGACTTTTAAAAAAAAAACAAAGCTTTTTTTTTGTATTTTTTTTGCATCCTAAAAGTGAGCAGCTTATCAGAAAACCCTACTTTTCGGCCCTTTAAGAATTAAATACTATTACTTTTCTTCTTCTGTAAAACAGGAATCACCTTATCTTCCCTTATAAACTACAGACATGACTTCAGAAAAGAAGATGACTATGTCCTACTTGTGCCCCTTGATCTTCTAGTCATGCAAAATGTAATCCTTTTCACATAACACAAACATTCTTCTATGACTCGTCATCTGTAACCATTAAGAATAAAATATCCTTTATTGATCTCGTGAACATCTCAAAACTTGACCAGAATTTAGTCTTTCCATCTTAAATACATACACAATGACATTTCTTCGGCTCATCCGATCAAGGTGTAGTCTACATTTGTTTAAAAAAAAAAAGAAATATCAATATGTTCTTATCCAGTGTTATTGTTCTATTTTAACTTAGTTACCAGGTGACAGAGCCTTGCTCGGTTGAATAATTTCTTAAAGAAGGATATATGCCCGATGTCATTTTGGGAATATTTTAGTAATTACCAAAATGAACAATCAGGTAAAGACTAGTAAGCCAAAGAGTTGCTTTTGTGTTCTGTTAGTTCTAAATGTAATTGTACAAGGTGATTAAATAGAAAGTCGTTTTACATAGCATTTCTTGTGTAAAACAATTAGACTATTATTGGCTTGGAAGAAAGTCTTTGTAGTGTAACTTTCAAAAGGTTAAGTTCAGACATTTAATATTGCAATGGGCTTTGTTGCTGCACATAAAAATAATATATGTGTCAGACGCGAATAGCCCAAATTTTCAGTAAAAGAAATTACAAAAGTCATTTTTCTTTAGAAGTTACGAAAGTTATATAATATAAAATCACAGACCTAAATATACTACAATAAATATAGATATTCGCTCTCTATTTACAATTTATTTAGGTAGGTGCTGTTTTACTATTACACACCAAGTATCAGATTTTAGAAAAACCCAGGTTCGTTTTTTTTTCGCTAACACTAACATCGTATAGGTCTAAATTACATCTCTTTATTAGTATAATTAAATTTATATATTAAAATCTCTATGAATGCGTTGTTAAAATAGTAGATCTAGAGCTACATATTATAAATGAAATTAGTAGATATATGTTAATAAATTAAGTGGAATAGATATATTGTTCTAGAATTTTAGAATCTACATATTTTTTTTTTGGCATCTCATAAAGCACAGTAGACAAACTTACAATAGGTTCTGCGTATACAGTTCACGCCATTCACGACTCTGCGTATACCGTAGACGTAGGCGTAGTTACATCAGCACATGGTCACATGTGATTCGTGAAACATTCAAATAAATAGTAAACATTACACTCAGTAATCTTCAGAATCACAGACATTGTCATTAAGTAGACTCTATATCTAGATCTACATTTCAGATCAAATCTAGTTTAGAAATCTAGATTCTGTCTTGAGACTAGATTGTCACTAGTCTAGATCTAGCTCTACCTGACTAAAGTTTATTAATTAGGATAGGCCTACATCTACTATCTAGATTATTCTATATAGAGTCTATATCTAGATCTAGATAAATTCTATAGCTAGCCTAAATCAGACTCAGTAGAAGCAGTAGATCTACTATCTATACAATATTGAATATACTTCTACTTATAGATCTACTTTTCAACGCCAAGACCTAATATACCAATTTAATAATAATAAGGCTTGTCATCGAGTCCGAAAATAAATGAGGAATGCAATGTTTCCCGTGGATACGCAGCCCCAGCAGTGACCTAGATATTTTCCCACTTCCAGGGCAAGCATAACCATTGTCCGCCTATGGTCAATTAAGATTTTCTTTTCACCGTCTACGTCTGTCCTCGGCAGCGGATTTCCAATTGGTCTCAAATGTGCATCCCGCGGCCTTTGTGAGTGACCTCCAGCTGTCTCGTTCTGAGACCGCATGCAACCAGGGGCTCTCTTCTGTGACCTCTATGGCAAGTAAGTGCTTAATCTGGTCTTTAAAGTGTTTCTGTGGGGCACATCTGTTACGTTAACCACCTTTGGTAATAGGCGATATTATGCCGCCCACGCCTGATCCGGTTCTTTCTGTGGTCTTACTGTAGACAATAAGCTCCTAAACCTACCCTCCAAAGCTGTACCATCGCAAATTAATATTAAGCTGAAAAAAAAAAAAAATTTAGTTTTCAAGTTCTTTTATCATTGTTGTAATGAAAAATACGCCATTTTGTTTACTACGTTCTTAAGAGGATGTAACTCTCCATCCCAGAAGTTTAAAAAACAATAAACTAAGAGCAAGTATCACTGAACTTTTTGATGGAATTTAGTATGATCAAAATTTAGATTTAGTGCTAGCTTTAGGATTAGGGTTAGAATTAGGTTTAGGGTTAGGTTTAGGATTAGGTTTAGAATTAGGGTTAGAATTAAGTTTAGGGTTAGGATTAGGTTTAGAATTAGAGTTAGGGTTAGAATTAGGTTTAGGGTTAGGTTTAGTGCTAGGTTTAAGATTAGGTTTAGAATTAGGGTTAGGTTTAGAATAGGTTTAGGGTTAGGGGTTTGGGGTTAGGTTTAGAATAAGGGTTAGATTTAGGATTAGGGTTAGATTTAGAATAGGTTTAGTGAAACCTAACCCTAATCATAAACCTAACCCTAAACCTAGCACTAATCCCTAAACCTAAATATCCTAAACCTAAATACTAAACCTAACCCTAAACTTAATTCCCTAAACCTAGTACTAAACCTAAACCTAAATACTAAACCTAATTCTAAACCTAACCCTAAACCTAACAGTAAACCGTTTATTTTGATCCTACTAAACCTAATCCTAAACTATAATATAGTGCTCCAAACGATATATAGTTCAGTGACATTTTTTTCTTTACTTCCTCTCCAGAACATCATAACAATATGGCGTTGCCTCTATTACAGCAATAATAAGGAACCGTAAAAACTAAATATTTTTTTTTCGGCTTAATATTAATTTGCGATGGTACAGCTTTGGAGGGTAGGTTTAGGAGCCTATGGTCTACGGTAGGACCACAGAAAGAACCGGATCAGGCATGGGCGGCATAATATCGCCTATTACCCCACCTTTTAGCTCACCAAAAAAGACTGCTTTTGGCATACGTTCAGACTGCTTTTGGCATACGTTCATCCACCATACTGGGTACGTGCCCTGCTCAGCGTAACTGTCAGTTCAGAAGAAGTTCCTCTATACTAGTCTATACTGTCCATACCGGCATTGGCAAGGACATCGCTTTTTGTAGTGCTTTCTGGCCACCGTATGTTTATGATGGAGCTCACACATCTTTGGTGAAAGCGTTCAAGTAGTCCTAGTTGTTTTCTGTATTATTCTCATGTCTCAGAGCCATATAGGAGGGTTAAGAGAACCACTGATTGGTAAACACTTTTTTATTGTAGGCAGACGGAGCGACCTATTCCGCCAACTCACTCCTGGAGGCGTCCAAAAGCACTACTGGCCATGGCCAGATGGTTATCAACTTCCTTGAAAGCGAGGTGTCTTTCAATATTATGCTTCCTAGATATGTGAAGTGGTCCACCATGTTAAGGGTATGCCATTTATGGTGATCTTTGGGTCTGAGTAGGTTTTATTGGGTCACTTCTGGAACATGACTTCTGTTTTCCCAAGGTTTATAGATAAACAGAAAGAGGCAGCAGCGTATGCAAATTTGTTGACCGCAATCTGGAGATCATGGGCTAGCAGGGCGCAATCATTGGCATAGAGAAGCTCTGTTATGACCATTTCTTTTGTTTTTTGTATGGGATAATCTAGTAGATGTCGAAGATTGCCATCCGAACGAAATGTGATGTCCATGCCTTTGTGCAATGGCTGCCTCATTTGACCCAGCATTACGCCAAAGAAGATAGCGAATAAAGTAGGAGCAAGTACACAGCCCTGCTTCATGCCTCTTTCTATTGGGAAATGATAGACAGGTCACCATTGTGTCTAATCTGGCCTTTTTGTCCCACATGAAACTGCTTGAGAATGAAACAGATTGTAATTGGGCATCCGAGCCTGGCCAGTATCCTCCATTAACCATTGACCATGTTGAAAGCCTAGGTGAGATCCACAAAGACAGTGAATATATAGGTTTATATAGTATACTAGACTTAAATCTAGTCTAAAATCAAGACTAAGTCTAAGACTCTAGATCCTGACTGCCTAGAGTTACAATAAATTATGATTATCTTAGATTCTGTTTCTACTAGATTTTTAACCTAGATATATTGTTATAAACCTGGTGGTGGCACAGATGGGGGTAGTGGTGTGTGTGTAGTCAGCCGATGCAAATCGCCCCAGGCCAGCGCTAGATGAGCGGTCAACCGTGACGAGCTACGACGGTCAGCCAAGACGAGTGTCAACATGACGGTTCGGGAAGGATCGCCGTCATGAACAGAGCTCAGGAGCGTCACGAGGGATGTAGTCATGTGACGAAGCTAGAAATGTCGAGCGATGTTCGGTCCAGTTCTAGAAGGCCATTAGGGACCCTATATAAAGAGCGGAGGTGTCGCAGTCAAGAAGGTTCACGACAGAAAGTTCACGACAGGGGCTCAGAACACGGTCAACTACAGCACAGTTCAACGGTGTGGTTCTGTACGGAGCATTACGACGGTTCAGTGCCGAATACTGTCAAGTACAGTTGAGACGACCGGCGTCTTGATCTTGGTCTGTGATCAAGTCCGACACAACGAGCCTAGTGTGTGAAGTCAGTCCTGAACTGTTGAATCCAGTGTAAGCTCGGAACGAGACGGAGAGGCCAATGCAAGAGTTGATATGGCGATACGGTGTTATCGGAGAGATATTTGTACAGTGTACGTGTTGCCAATTGTACAGTATTGGCTGTTATTTATTCAAAATGTTACGTTACTTTGGAGCCCTGAGTTGTCAAGTTCTTTAAGTTGATGGTGTATGGTTCAGTTTGCAGAGAGCCTGGATAGTGAGATTCGTAGCAATATATATTTTAGAAGTAAATCTATACTGATTCTATAGTTGCTATTCGAATTCAACGTGAATATTTATGATTATATAGATTACAGATTATAACTAGATTTTATAGATCTATGACTATTATTACAAACCCATATGGCATGTGTGAGATCAATTTTTCAAAGCAACTATAATTAATGGACTTCATCTAAAACAAGTTCATTCATATATTCACATGCGATTTTTTAAAATATTTATAAGCTTAGCATTATTTTGGACCAATGTCTCACAACGGCTGATAAGAGAAATCAGATATAAACATCAGGAGAAAACATGACTCCTTAACTCAAGAAAACATTAAGAAACTAGAACAGACACAAAATAGACAGTGAGATTCATAACAAACCAATATTTACATTTGATTACAGTAACATCTTTTTAGAAACACCTTTTTAAAAATCATTAAAAGTTTCAAAATCAATACACTTTTATTTCTACAATTATTTATGTGTGTGAGATTGTGTATTGGAATATGCCGGGTACTTGAAATAAGCTAGTCCTAAAAAAATACACATCTTGGGTAAAAGACTCATTAAATAAAGTATTGTAAATGTGTAGATTCACACTGTTGTTTCAGGTCTTTTCTTTTTATAGCCTCTATCGGGTTTGATCACAGCTACCTGTATTTTTGTGCTGAACTTTTTTCTCTATCAGGTACACTTAAATTTACAGCTCAATAATGTCAGTTTAATTTAAAATGAAAACTGAAAGATGCAAAAGAAATATAAGGAAAATGGTACCTCCGGCCCGATTTCTAATTCTAGTTTTAAACCAAAGAAACGAAATGCACAAGCGCAACATAGCCCTTTAGTATATTCATTATGGCTTTAGCATGAAACATCAAGTGACGCAAAATCTCCACGTTATAGGGAAAAACATGCACTTTGTAACAAAGTAAAATGGCACATTTTTTCTTAAGAGACTTAAAAACATTGCATTAGTATTCTAAAGAAGCGTTTCCGTGGGGCATCTCTGTTACGCCGACCATCTTTAAGCTCACTAAAAAAGATTATTTTTGGCATATGTTTGTCCCTCAGGATACGAGCCCTGACCAGTGAGACTGTTGAAGCTCATGGAGAGGTTTTACAGTGTTTATTGTTAAACCTAAAAGAGGTGGCAGGGTACGAAAATTTGTTGACCATGAGCTAGATATCATGTTCAGTGTGAGCAAATAAGGCGTAGAGAAGATGTGTTATGACCATTCCCTTTGTTTTGGTACGGGACAGTAGACTTAGAAACTTGAACATATTGTAATAATTCACCAGCAAAAAAAACAAACAAACACTCTCTTAAGTGTTAAACAATTTATAAAGCACTTTAAACAGAATAACTAATACTACATAGGCTAATTTGATTTCAATATTTTTCTTCCATAGTTCCATAAAAAATCAATCTACAATTAGATGGTGCGCAAATATTTAATTAGGTCTATTGATTCATTAAAACTTGTTCTGTTTGCAAAGAAATGTTTTAGTGTACTGCTGTAAGCCTAGTGATGTAAGCTGTATCAAGTTTTTTTTCCCTTTGACATCATGGAAAATTTTCATTCATAAAACATTCTAGCCAAAATTAATTTTTCGATAATGAAACAATTTCAAAGTTATATAATGGTTGACCTAGAGTTTAAATGCCTAAAAATATATTTAGTGTTTAAAAAAAAAGAATAGACATTTGTGTTGAATTTTTTAAACATGTTAATAAGGTGAAAAAAAAAACAATTAGAAAACATTGATTTAGACAAGTTCACAATATTGGTCATTACTAGTGTGTATTTGAACATGGAAAGTATTACATGGTAAGAAAAAAAGAACTTTAAATAAAAAAATCCTTTATAAGTAGGAGAGTCTGTCTGTCAGTGTAATCTAATTCAATTTAATCTAATCTCTATAACCTTAAAACTCCAAAATATTTTTTATATTTATTTTTCAGTCATCTCTTGAATCAATTTCCTAACAAAAATAATTTATGATTTGAAGAACTAAAAGGAAAATTTGAACTAGATTTATTTAATCACTCTCTATCTATATAATTCTCTTCATGGCCCAACCATGCAGGACTTCCCAATTGACTTGCTGTGTGGGTTAGACATAGTTTATCAGACTGCATTCATGCCTTTTTATTATTATTACTGATCAGAATAATGTTTGTGTCTTATAAGTGAAACTATTACAACTTTTACTAAATAGTGAAGAAACTAGTTAATACAAATAATAAGGATTGTGTGTTAGTATAATCTGTATTCCACTTTAACTAACAAAAAAAGTAACAATACATTTATTACGATAATATGTTATACAGAAAAATAATAAGTTTCATTAAATTTTCCTTGAGAATATCAATATATATGTTAATTAAATATGTAAGATCCCTATCAAACAAACAAGACTGATTTATCAACGAATCTGAAATAATTGTTTTAATTATTTTGTTGCATTATTCATTTAAAAGTTCTTAAGCTTAAGTTCTTACATATTTTCTGAGTCATGACATGTCTTCATTATAAAGATCAACTTATAAATATATCTGGTCTTTGCATGAATACTAAAACTCAGTAACAATATTGCTTTCAGCTTCAGCCAACAACTGTCTTGATAGGAGAATGGGTTTCCTGGAAGAGAGAGGAATGAACTTAGGGGACACAATCATTGACAACAACTCTAAAGTATTTAGTTTGTCCACAAAACTATATTTTGCCTTACCAATATATAAAATAATTCCAACTCCAAGTCTGATAAAATTTTTTGAGGCTGAAGATTCTATGAACAGGTAGATTATATTTCATTTACACTTTTACTATTTACAAAGCTTTACTCTGTCTGTTAAACATGTTATTTCTCCCACACCCATTATTGGATTAAGTTGAAACTTTGCTCATTATTCATTGGCGTAGACAATACATGAGTCATTAAAAAAAAAGTAACCAATTAGACCAGTGAGGCCCAAAATATGGCCTGCAGGCTAGATCCGGCCCGCAAAGTGGTTCCATCCGGCCCACTAAAACGTCTGCACAAAGTGTAGAAAACCCCCTCCAAAAAAAAAAAAAAGGTTGAAAGATGTATCTTTACCTACGTTAGGGAACTCATTTTTTCTGTAATGGGTAGGTACCATGACCTTTTTTAACATTTGCGTGTTTATAAAATGGGACTCTGAAATGAGAATCTACCAGGAAAAGTGAACGTGTCGTAACTTTGTTTTTGTGGAACATGATGATACACTAAGATGTTTGTTTCATAAGGAAAATTTGGCTGTCGAAAAAAACAAAATATAAATAGCATTATATAACAAATATGGCGGCATTCTTGATTTGAGCCGCGAATAAAAGATTGTTAAATTAAGGGTACTAGATCCACAGGTTTCTTATCAAATAGTGTAACCGTATCAGGAATAAAGGAATAATATAGCAATATGACCTTACAGGCTGATGTAAACAAAGTAAACAGGTCATGTTAATGACGTTTCAAGTCTGAAAGAGATGATTATTTGGAGGGTGGTTAATTTAGAAAAACTTTTAAAGGATAAGTCTTAACTGATGCAGAGATTTTAGCATTTCATAGAGAACTTTGTTGATAGTCTATTGTTTCAAATGGTGTGTAATACTAAACTAATGCTAAATTATGAAGTCAAGTATCATTTAAGAACAGAATATGTATTTAATCAAATGTATACACTGTAAAAATAATCTATATTCAGCATAGGCAGGAAGCTGCTTGATGAAGCTCTTCTGGAGTATGACAGAACAGTCAAAGAAGGAAAACTGACTGAGGGAAGATATAGATTCTTAACCTACATGTTAAAAAATGAAAGTGTTTCTCACAAGGACTTAACAGCTGTTGTACTTTCTGTTCTAACTGATACTTTGAGCACTGTAAGTTAAACTACTTCATTGGAGTACATTTCAGCAATTAATTTATTTAGCACAGTAAGCCAGTTAAGTTGTTCTTTTTAAGTTCGTTTTTTTTAACTGAATCAAGCCAATTAAAATGCTATTTTAGTTTCTTTAGCTGAAATTTGTTTCTTTAACTGAAGTAAACCATTTTAGTTTATTTCAATACAAGTCAGTTGTAATAAAATAGGCCAGTTTATTTTTTTTAGCTATTCCATTAATTTTATTTCACCATACAAGTCAGTTTATTTCATTTCATTAGTCATTTCAATAACTAATAAGTTTATTTCACTAGAACAAAGTTAATTCCAGTTTAAAGAGATAATTATATTATCAGTTTAAAAAGATAATTATCTAAATTATAATTTTTTAAAAGACCAACTGAAGAGGTTTTGGGGTCAATCACAGAAACTGTTTTAATACTTGTTTTCTTTAAAAAAAATGCTTAAAAAAACATGTATGCAAAATATTTTCTATAATGTTTAAGCCCTAAATGAGATATTAGCATTTTAATGTGGATTTTAGGGACTCACTTTAGGGACACTAAAAAGTCTCAGTCTCGTAGCCATTTGAGATGTGATATCTACCTACTTGACGGGTCCATGACATAGTGTGGAAACTAGGTCAATGTTTATGACTTAGCCTGTAAGCTAATTACAGTTAGCTAGCCGGTTTAACGTTGATCCATTCATGTGTACCAACATTTGACCACAACACAATGTGTTTCTGTCCACCTTATCATGCAGTCCACCTGTATTTTTTTTTAAATCACCAAATCTTTTAATTACTGGTACTTTTCATTCTGATAATGATGATAGTAAAATAGATCTGTATGCTAGAACTTTTGGTTGCAGAAACAGCTCCTTGACTACTGGAATTCACTTATTAAATGCCCTAGGAATGATAATGTGTGTTTGTGTGTATAGATGGGTGGAAAGGATAATTAAGACTTAACAAGACATTTTTTGAAGTAACTTTTTTTATAAGATAAGATAGAAGGGCAGTTCTTTGCAGTGAATATTTTAAGGAGCCCAAATCTTCGGTCCTCAAACCTATATTGATGTTTTAACAAAAGATCTAATGTTACACTTAGTATGATATCAGTTACTGTGCCCAGTAAATTTCATATTATACACAAAGGTGGGGAGAAACAAGTCAAAGCAAGATAGCTTAGTTACTTGTACACTTTAAATACAAAATCAGATTCCTTAACTTATGATTCAGGAGTAATCCCCATATTGGAAGCAGTTAGCTCTATCAATGAAGAGCTCAATTGTTTTTTGTTTTTTTCATCATGCAGTTTTAAATCAGAATTGCTAATTAATGGTTAACTTTCATTTTCCCTTATAGTAACATATTTTCAAAGACAAGCTTAGCTTAAAACAAACCAACTGAAAATATGATGACATGTATAAGACTTATTTATTTAAAGATTATTGTCATGACAATATAAAACTGAGAGGATTTCTTCTAAGCTATTGAGTGTCATAACATCAGCATTTAGATCTGTAAGTATATATACCGTTTATAATTACCATGAATTATCAAGCTCTTTTCAACCTAAAACTAAATCTATCATCGCACCATAAATCACTATCATTATCATCTGTGGAATGATCGCATAGCCATGGATGCCATAGTGGAGAAAAAAAATTGTCTGATTTCCATACAGATGCCCACTTCTGCTTTCGGCCATTGCTTTAGCCTTTTCAAATCAAATCTGGTTAAATTTTTCACTTTCAAATGACGTTTTCTAGTATAAATATGTATTTCTTTAAACTCAAATTTTTAGGAACTATATTTGATACCATCTACTATCCAAATCAACAGCCATCTCAATTTCGAAAAAAACCTCTTTAGTTGGTCCAAAGATTTGTCCAAATATTTTATTTCTCTATAATATCCACTGTGTTGTAAGTAAAACTTTGCTTTTTAAGAAAAGAAAATACTTGATATTTGATAAAAACCTACAACAATAAGGTTTAACAAAATGTAAAACCAACAGCAGGATTAACAACTGCCATCACTGTAATTATTGAAGGAAAAAAGACATTGAAAACTAGGAACTCATTATCACTAGTGTCAGAATTTAAAAAAAACATTAGCTACAATCACTGACATTACTTACTTCACTCTCTTTGTATATACAAGTGTCTATGCTCCCTTTTAAGGCATTGCTAATGTCACAAAGATGAACAGATTTGACAATGCTTTTAGTGAAATGACATTAAGAATCTCAACATCATTAGATGCACGACATTAGCTTAAAAGGATACTTTTTATTGTAAAAACACAAAATAAGTTCTCATAAATAATGACTTGGTAACTTTATCAAACACACTAAGAAAATCATTCTAGTAATTACTTCATTTAAAAAAACAACACCAACAACATTTGATACTACTATATATGTTATATATGGAAAAATTAAAATAGGTGAGAGAGTTCAATACAAGTATCTTTAAAAATGGCATTTTGTTTCTTTGTAGACCACACAGGCTCTTCTGTTTAATCTCTACAATCTGGCAGCTCATGAAACAGTACAAACAAAAGCTTATGAGGAGGCAAAAACAATCCTCCAGCCTTCTGGTTGTTTAACTGCTGAAGGTTTCAATGCATCCATGTACATCAAAGCTTGCATTAAAGAGACATTTAGGTATATATATATCTATATTATAAAGTAGAATGTGAGGTGTATGTATGTATGTATGTTACTTATAGACATCAAAACTGCTTGACCAATCTTGATAAAACTAGGCAGCAATGTTCCTTGGGTACTAACTTAGACTGTAGTGTATGTATTGTAGCCCTAAAACAAACTTAAGACCCTTAAAAAAAAAAAAAAAGTTGTCCGACTCTATTACAGCTATAGTATTTTATGGATCTAGGCGATGTCTACAATGTTGACATGAGAAAAGATCGAAAGGATCATTTAGACCTAGATCTAATTTTAAGAAATACACTTTGCGCAGATAGTTTTTTACTTTGACACATGAAAATACAAAAGAAGGTCCATTGATTTCATTATATAATAAAATTAACCTTCAATTTTGTGTTTCAAAAGCATTTTTTACATAAATTAGTTCCTTATATCTGTGACTACAGATTTGCTGACGAACATTCTTTCATTAGACAATACCGTAATGAATCGCGTACTAAAAATTAATTCGTTTAATTGTTTACTTTATAATCCCATCCCTAGATCTAAAACTCTAATTCAACTCTAAGATGATAAAACTTCTCTTCGCACAGATAGTTTTATACTTTAACACATAAACATATTAATTAAAGTCCATTCATTTCATATTTTGATCAAATAAACATTCAAATTTGCTTTTCTAAAGCTACATTCGTTTACAAAAGCTGCGAAGCGAAGTTGAGATAGGCCTAGATCTAAAAATAGTCTATATTCATTCATGAATCGCGTACTAAAGATTATTTCGTTTAATTGTTCACTTTATAATCCCATTCATTTAACAAAGCTATCGCTCTTTTCATTTTTAATAGATATGGATGTATCGGCTTTGGGTAATCCCATTTTCGCAAACCTAATTTTATTTTCGTAGCGAAAGAGAAAAAACTTGAAAGGATCATTAGTTAAGTTTAACATACATCTAAATCCAATCCACTAGATTAGTAAACACAAACTTAGACCCGCAGGCCGCGGGTAATGTCTGGCGAACATCCTTTCATTAGACATTACCAAATGGTTACACATTAACAGTGATTAACACATCTCTCTACTGAGTCACTGAGTCTATTCCTAGGCCTAGGTCTAAAACTCTTATTGAACTCTAAGATATCGCAAAAATAGTTTTATGCTTTAACACATAAACATACTAATTATTGTCCATTCATTTCATATTTTAATCAAATTAACATTCAAATTTGTTTTTCTAAAGCATTTTTAATACATTCGTTCGCTGTTCGCTAAAGCTGCGTGGCCGTGTTGAGTGTTGAGATAGGCCTATATTCATTCATGAAAAAAGTTCACGCATGCGCAGCACAGAATGAACTCTATAAAAGCCAATTTTTAACTCTAGATTAGTGTAGATTTAGATCTATGTCTACCTCAAGATCTACTTTATACTTTATACACATGAACATACAAAATTCAGTCTATTCATCTCAAATTTTAATCAAATATATGTAGGCCTACAAACAAATGTTTTAATTTGAAAAAAAATGGATTTAAGCCTATTAGCTATTTTGATTTGATAGCTTCACTCACACTATTTTTACATTGACACATTCGCTTTACTTATTACATTATTATTTCATTTAATTGTTTACAAAACACTCAGTGACAATATCGAAAGTAATGCGCAAATAAAGACCCGCGGGTCTAGTTATACTATAAAGCAGAAAGTAAGGCGTATTTATGTATGTATGGGTGTATGTTCCACATAGAAATCAATACCGTTTGACCAATTGTGACAAGTCAAAAACTCGCTGTCAGAGTCACTCTCAATTATCACAGCATTAATTATTATTTTTCATTATTTATTTATTTTATTTTAATTATTTCCCCATCCTACCCCTGAATTCTCCACCCGCCACACCTTTTCCGCTCCAGGCTAGACTTAGTTGACCACCTTGGAGATAGCTAAGGCGCGTCCTTTCATTTATCTGCCCTTGATCGGGGAAAGGTAAACACACAATCTCTTTTGTCTTCCCGCCGGATGTCTGAAGGACGGTCGCAGTGGACACCACCTTGTGTGGGATGCAAGTCGCTCCCCCCCCCCAATCCCTTTCCCACTTCTCTCTTTGATCTAGGAGACCACAAGGACAAACACGCCCATTGACCTTCCAAATGTGCGACTCCCATCTCAAGTCTAATTCACCCACTTGTAAGATAATTCTTAGCCTAGGACATTTCCTGTTCCCGCCCACATTTTCCAGGCATATATAAAGTAGATCCAAATCAAATCAGACCCTCTTATTTCTCATTGTCGTTGAGCTATTGAGTCTGGACTGCTTCATTTATTCTCACTCCTAGAGGAATACCTGGTGGTAAGCCGAACTTAATCACAAGTTCCATCTTAATTACTCTGTGTATATTTCCATTGGATATTATCATGTGTAGTTTATTATTTCATTTATATTTAATTAGTGCATTGTATATTTCTCACTGTCGTAAGTAGAAAACATGAACATGGCTAATGTATATTTTATGTATTGCACTAATCTATTAATGCTACGTTGCTCAATTGATCATTGATGCAACCATGTATATATTTGTACACCTTATTTTATTTCCTTTATCTCGGTTGACAGCCTTGATAATTTTACTAGCGCACTGATACTGCGTCTAGTAAAGAGATATGAATTATCCCCCCCCCCCTTTTTTTGTAAGGAATTATCTCCCCTGTACTCATTTTACTCTAATGAGAGTTGCGCCGCTTGAAGGGACACCCTCTCCATTCAAGCACGCTTCATTGTTCTCGACCCACGGTCATATGTAAACAAACCATCTGGGTCGCTGACCACCGCCCATTCCCCCCCCCCCTTCTTTCTCTATCCACCTGTGTTGTTTATTTGAGATTATTATTTCCCCTTCTATGTACATTTTTATATTATTATTTCCCCTTTTATGTACATTTCTATATTGCTACTATCTGCCATCTATTTTCCCAAATCCCATTTGTCATCATCTCCTCATTGTGCTCTAAAGCTATTTCACCAATCTGACGAATGCACCTCAGTCGAGGGCATCGATAAGATGCATGAGAGACATGTCCTAACTTGTCTTTATTTATCCGCAGCCTCCCTCAGGTGTCTGCCTATTTATTTGCTATTTGCTGTTCAGTGTTTACTCGACGCCACTCAACTACTGCCTATGTGCTTAGTGCTATTCAGCACTGCACTTGCCTACTGAGATCTACTCAACTCTACCACTTGGTGCTATCGGCATTGCCCGCCTATTCGACAGCCCACCTGTCAAGCTATTAGGTGCGACGTCCCTATAGATTCAGATCCGTGTGAGACGTCATTGCTACGCCAACCCTCTGCAACTCACTGGACATATCCTGTCAACTACGCTGCCCACGGCAGATCAGCTCTGCCCGCAGTAACCCTGTGCCCACGGTAGCCGGCCACCCGCCCTACTGTGCCCACTACAGATATTAGATTTTGGGGATTGAGACTCCACAAGAACTATATCACCGGCGTCCCTCTATCCGCTAGAGCGCCACCTCCAGCTGCAGAACCTCAAGCCAGGACACAGCCAGCTGCGACATCAACAGGACAACCAGCTAAGTCAGAGGATAAAGTGACATACTCTCTTATTAAATGCAAGAGTGATGATTAAAGCTAGTATTATTTAGAGATAGAAGCAAACCCTCCCCCTTTTTATTCTTATATGTATATTTATGTAAATAAATATTCTTCATTTTTAACTTTTGTATCTATCTTTCATTGCTTTGTCTCGTTGCGTGTCTGCTCCCGATTCATATGCTGATAGGTTGGTGTGTGATAGCTTTAAAAATAATCATCCCCTAGACAATAAACGCGCCAAACACACATCACATTTCCCCACCTGTCACACCAATCTTGATAAAACTTGGCATAAATGTTCCTTGGGTACTAACTAGAACCATTGTATGTAATGTAGCCTTAAAACAAGCTTAAGACCCTCAAAAGAAAAAAGTTGCCCAACTCTATGAAAGTATTACTATTTCACGGATCTAGGTCATGTTTAGGCCTGCATGAGAGAAGATTGAAAGTATCTAGATCTAATTTAAGAACTACACTTTACAAAGTTATTTTTTTATTTTGACACATGAAAATACAAAATACAGTCTATTGATTTCATTATTTAATAAATTTAATCTTCAAATACCGGTATGTGTTTCAAAAGCATTTTTACATAAATGTGTTCTTTATATCTGCGAATTTAGACGTCCTGACATACGTACTTTAGAATCCAAATTGGCATGTTTACATGAGACAAGAGGGAAAGGTCATGCATGCGCAGAACAAAGGCTCCATGCTTGCACACAAACATCTGATGCCTAGGCCTAACTCTAACTCACTTAGTTTACTCAACATTTTTTTGTTTAATTTTTTTTTTTCAGATTATTTCCAACTGGACTGGATATACAAAGGCTGAGCCCGAAAAACATGGTTATAGGAGGATATCAAATTCCTGAAAATGTAAAGAAATTAATATCATAATATACAGGTTGTATTTTTTAAGTCGAGTCAAGAGTACCATATTTGAGAATTAAAAGATTGAAAAGAATCAGTACCTTTAGTAATGTCTGAACAGAAGATATTCACTTGAGTCATTCTGGAAGGGAAAATTTGGAGATACACTAAGAGGTCTTTAAAAAAAGGAGACTTTTAATGCATATTTCTAATCTGCTTACTGACCCTGAGAGAGGTTAGGTCAGAGGGTAAAGTTCATTTTGGCATCATCTTGTAATTTCTGTAGTATTTTACATTTCAAGATACTATCTTTTCCCTTTGCAACTTCTTGTGTGACTAAAGAGACCAGTCCTTGATACACAGCTGCGGTCAAAGGTTGGGCATCTTTAACCACCATGTGCTGTTGCATTTTCACCCATCTTTCTACTACTATTGTGTATGGCATCTGTAATCCGAGACCTTTCTTTTATGCTTGCTCTCCATGTGGATCTATCCAGTGCCACTTGAAGAGCTTTATGTTGCGTTGCATACATCAGTATACCTTAAAATTGGGCGACCAGCTGTTCTCCTGCCTTCTTTTAGATCACCATACAGAATGTCTTCTTGTAGCATTCTGTGAACATGACCAAGCGAGACAAGGTGTCACTGTAAGTAGTAAGTAGGCAGGAGAGGAATATGCCAAAACAGATTAGGTGCTGCTGACCTCAAAAGGTTCTGATTGGCTTCATTAAATTTCACTGTACAATTTCTTTCCTTATGAAAGCACTCAATGAATTTCAGTAGCTTGGGAGGACATCCTATTTTCCTTAGGAGTTTGAAAAAGTCACTTCTGCTGACCATGTCAAAGGTTTTAATCAGATCAACAAAAACAATGTCTCTCTCTCAGAATTTCTCCTGCAGTAGTCTTAGAGATGATATGACTATAGTGGATATGCCACTCCTGAATCCACATCAAGACTTTGAGTAGACTCCACAATTATCACTTGCAGCCTGGATAGTGCCAATGTAGAAAATATTTTGCCAGCTATGCTGAGGAGAGAGATATCCCTATAATTAGTTAGTAGTTAGTAGTTAGTTATACACGTAAATATATTGATCTAGAATTAGATCTAGAATCTAGATCTAGTCTAGGTCCACATTTTGAATTTAATAAACCATTTGATTTGATTTAATTGTCATTGTAAACTAGCTTTCACTTTAGATTTAGACTTAACTTAGGCATTGTAAACCTTAAACTAGATTTAGACTAGACTAAACTAAAATCAAGAGCAGTCATCATGAAATTGCTCTGGCTATTTATCCTAATAATCACCAAATGCACACTAGCTGAACACAGAACTAGATCTACCTTTGTCAACACTAAACTTAAAAAGGAAACAACAGTCATAATCAATCATCACACTTTAGAACAATGCAACTTCAAAAATAACCATACACATCTATAACATTAAAGAAGATTACCCATCACAAATGGAAGTTCTCAATCAGACACAGCAGAAATAAATACCTATCACTGTTAATATTAATGGCAGGAGATGTAGAGTCAAATCCAGGGCCTAGATCTAAAGATAGATGCAACATCTGCAAAAAAATATGCACCCTGAAAAAGAAAGCCATTCAATGTGACACCTGCGATGAATGGTACCATGCATCATGTCTCCATATGAATACACCTGTGTATTATGCCTTAGGCAACAAAGACGCATCATGGCACTGTGTACCGTGTGGGTTACCTCAGTTTACATCAGGACTGTTTGATTCCTTTGATGCGGACACTTCTAACCCATACAACATCCTAAACACCATCCCGAACCAAACTCACCAACCACTAGCCAGATCCACTCCTGTTAAACCTAAATCTACTAAAATTAATACAACAGCCTCACTAAACAAACCTACTAAAGAAGTAATACCAAAATACCTTAAAACCTTAGTTATAAATTTTCAAAGCATTAGGAACAAAACAGCAGACTTAGAAATTTTATTAGAATGTGAGAAACCAGACATAATTGCAGGAACAGAAACTTGGCTGCATCCTGAAATTTATAATGCAGAAATTTTCAATAGTAATTATGAAATTTTTAGAAAAGATAGGGCTGATAATCATGGAGGAGTTCTTTTAGCAATAAAAAACACTCTTATAGCAGAAGAAATTACCTTACCTAACTCAAAAAATGTAGAATCAACATTTTGTAAAATTAATACCACCTCAACATCCCTAATAATAGGCAGCATTTACAGACCACCAAATTCTAGTTTAGAATACATGCAGGAACTATGTAATCAGATTACTACACTTAAAGAGACAAATAAAAATGCAGTTTTTTGGATTATGGGTGATTTCAACCTACCTGATATAAATTGGAAAGCACTAACCATAGATAAACACCAAAACTTTAAGGACATAAATGAGCTTTTCATAGAAACTTTACACAACCTAAGTTTAGATCAAATCATTAAAAAGCCAACTAGATTAAACAACACATTAGATCTCTTCTTAACCAACAGACCTGGATTAGTAGTTGATTATGAAATTATCCCTGGTCTATCAGACCATGAGATCATAAAAATACACAGTCAGATAAAAGCAGTAGCCAATACAAAACCCAAAAGAAAAATCTTACTCTGGAATAAATGTAACCTAACACAACTACACCAAGCTGCACTAAACTTTCAACAAACATTCTTATTAGAAAAAGACATTAACCAACCAGTCGATGACCTCTGGAATTTCATTAAAAACCATCTTAAAAGCATAATAGAAAATCATATACCAACTAAATACACATCAAACAAAATAAATAAATGCTGGTTTAATAATAGACTAAAGAAGCTTTGTAAACAGAAGGAAAACCTCTATAGAAAATTTAAAGAAACTAATGCAGAAAGAGTTTACAAAAAGTATATAAAAATTAAACACTTAACCCAAAAAGTAAGCAGACAGCTGCTTAAAGAAACTAATGCAGAAAGAGTTTACAAAAAGTATATAAAAATTAAACACTTAACCCAAAAAGTAAGCAGACAGCTGCAGAGTGAATACATAAACAATGTAATATCTAAAGATAACAACAAAAACCTATGGTCATACATTAAGTCTAAGAAAATGGAAACAACAGGCGTAGCGCCATTAAAAGATGAACATAACATAATACATAATGATAATGAAACTAAAGCAAACATTCTAAACAAATACTTTGCATCAGCATTCTCAGCCCCAGGAGACAAAGACATATTACTGAATTTGAACCAAGTAGACAACATAGAAGATATAGTAGTACAAGAAAATGGAATTCAAAAACTATTAGCCAACACCAAACCAAATAAAGCTTCTGGACCTGATGGTATTCCAGCTAGATTACTCAAAGAACTAAGTAATGAGCTAGCCCCAGTGTTCAAAATACTCTTTCAGGCTTCACTTAACCAGGGCAGAGTACCAAAGGACTGGAAAGAAGCTAATGTCACCCCCCTATTTAAAAAAGGAGAAAAATCTGACCCAGGGAACTACAGACCAGTATCACTTACCAGCATCACATGTAAAATCCTAGAACACATAATATGTAGCAACATCATAAACCACTTAGACAAACATAATGTCCTCACACCATACCAACATGGCTTTAGGAAATATAGATCATGTGAAACACAACTAATAGGACTAATTGATGATTTTTCAAAAGGTTTAGATAATAGTGAACAAATAGATGCTATCTTACTAGGTTTTTCTAAGGCTTTTGACAAAGTTCACCACCATAGTTTGCTTAAAAAATTAAAATATTTCGGCATTAATGGTCCACTGCATCAGTGGATTAAAGACTTTCTGATAGGGAGAGAACAAACTGTAATAATAAATGGCTCTAAATCAACACCGATAACAGTAAACTCAGGTGTACCTCAAGGTACAGTCTTGGGTCCACTACTATTTTTAATTTACATAAATGATTTACCAAATTGCATTAGTTCAGGAACAAAAGTCAGATTATTTGCAGACGATTGCATAATATATAGAACAATAAAAACAACACAAGACACAGATATTTTACAAAGAGAATTAGATGAATTACAGAAATGGGAATCAAATTGGAGCATGTCTTTCCACCCAGAAAAATGTCAGTTGTTAAGAGTAACAAAAAAACTAAAACAAATTAATTCCACTTATCTTATTCATGGCAAACCAGTATCACAGACTAAAAACGCAAAATACCTAGGTGTTATAATAAATGAAAAACTATCATGGAATCCACATATTGATGAAACTACAAAAAAATCAAACAAAGCATTAGGATTTATTAAAAGAAATTTCTATAAATCAAATAAGAACATAAAACTAAAATGTTACTTAACCTTGGTTAGGCCAATAATAGAATATGCATCCTCCGTTTGGGACCCCTCAACTCAAGAAAACATTAAGAAACTGGAACAGACACAAAATAGAGCAGTGAGATTCATAACAAACGAATATTCACATTTGACTAGAGTAACACCTTTAGTAAAATCACTAAATTTAGAAAGCCTTCAGGACAGAAGGCTCAAAAGTAAAGTAGCAATCATACATAAAACACTGAACCATAATCTTCAAATGCAAAAACAAAATTTAATAAAATACTCTGAAAGACACAAAGATAAAGGCACATTCCTCGTCCCATATGCTAGGACAAATTTGTACAAATACTCCTTCTTCCCTAGTGCTATTAGAGCATGGAATGGGTTGCCTGAGCTAGCCAGGAAAACCAGTGACTTGGCAGAATTTAAGTCATTGGTTAATATGCATGACTAAATGCATGACGCGTAGGACGTAATCATCTTCTTTTTTGAAGTAACGTCTGTATTATATAAGATAAGAAGATAAGAATTCTTGCAGTCACTCTGATTTCCTTTGTTCTTAAATATTGTGACTATATCTGTATCAGGTATGTCCTGTGAGATTTTCACCCATCTTGTAATTATATTTTCTGCTTAACTTAATGTTAAAATTATGTGCTGAAGTAGTGCTCTAAAAGTGATGATTGTCATGGCTTTTGAACAGATGTTTGTTTTTTTGTTTTTTCCACTTCCTTTACTTTCCCTCTTAAGTCTAAAACATGCTATTCTTGTATGATTATTTGTCACTTAACTATATATCACTCAACTTCAATTTTTTTATTGTTTTCTTTTTATATGTTTTTTACTTGTCAAAAAACATAACTTTAATCTTTCTTAAGAAAGTTTATTTCATTTCTTGACAAAGAGTTTAGGTAGAAAAGTATAACAAAATTGGTAATTTCCCACTACATGCAATGTCAAGGTCAGTAAGCCTATGGAAAAATTCACTTCAAGTTTTCTTCTAAAATGACTGCTTGTGTATATAATATTGTATTTGCTCTACTAACCTGGCTTGCTATGGGAAACCATGTCAGAAATTCCTAACAGAATGTGCTCTATTTTTTTTTAATCTCCTTTAAAAGTTTTTATTTTAGTTATCAAAGAGTGCAATAATATTACAATTTGAAGCACTTGGTTTCCCTGATCAAGCTGTCATAAATTGTTTGTGAAACTAATAGTGAAAGTTGTGCATAATGTTATTGCTATTGCTCTTAGCAGAAGAATTATTGTTATCAATTTCAACTCTTTCTGCCTTTTGTTTTTAAATATACTTTTTTTTTATTTGACATTTCATTAATTTTAATTCAATTCATACAATAAGTACCTGGGGACCGAGCCTTGCTCGGTTGAATGATTTGTCAAGGAAAGTTAATTTTTACCTGAGATCATTTTGGAAACATTTTCGTAATGACAAAAATGAGTGATGAAGAAACCAATTCGTTTTCCATTGCATTTTTTGCATAAAACAATTGACCTATTATTGGCTGAGAAGAAAGTCTTTGCAGTGTAACTTCTCCAATGGTTATGTTGTGACATTTAATATTGCAGTTTATACATAAAATCTAGGAACATTTAAGTAGAACTTTTGTTATGCTCTAATTTCATTTTTTTTTCAAACTTCTTAGATTCATCTAACATCAAAAGATGCTAAATCTCTAGGTTACAGGGTAAAGCATGGATTTTGTAACGAAGTAAAATACTGCACTTTTCCCAGATGGACTTGAAATCATTGCCTTAATGTTTAAAGATGGTTTCATCAAAATCCATTTTTGGACACAAAAGCAGAGTTGTAAAGCCTAAAAAAATTTACAATTCTAATAAATAACTAATAATAATAATTTAGTTTCAAAATAAATGATACACTACATAATTTTGGAGTACCGTATATTGGACTAAATCTAAGTTATTTGTCTATTGAAGTTCAATGATTTTACTAAAATAGATTTGTTGGTTCATGTAGATAGTTGAAATATATTTTAATAGTGGGATTAAAGCTGCAGAGTATTTCACAGGAATAATGGGAAAAAAAAAAAAGAGTTTCAAGACAAGATTATCATTTAGAATAGCTTGTTTTTTTGTGGGTTTTTTTTAGGGGGGGGGGAAGGAGTGCAAAAGATCGTTGTTAAAATAAATGTCAAACTTGTCACTATAAAGGTCAAACTCTTGTATGAAAAGCTTCATCAATAAATAATCAGTAAATACACCCAAACTCTATACATTATAATAATACAGCTTGTCTTTGAGTCCGAAGAAGAGGAGTGCAGTATTTCCCTGCTGCGACCTACATTATTTGTCACACCCTTTTTGTAGTGCGGTCTTGATAGCATATGTCCATGATGGAGCACAAACATCTTTCTGCTACAAACAGACCACAAAAACTATTAGCGGCTTTTCCCCTTCTGTTGCTGCTTAAAAGGGTATTTACAATTACAGTAATACAGTGCAATTCATAAATATTCATCTCTTTCAATTTGAACTTTAACAATATCTAAAAAAAAAAAAAAAAAGATTTCAATTGCTCTTCCAAAATCTACTCCATTTTCTCTACCTTTATTTTCTTTTCGCTCTTGCAACTAAATACCAGCATTATAGTTTAGGCTCTATTAAATGAGAAGTGCACTATTAGAAACACCTAGGCATAAGGAAAGTGATTAATTACTGACAAAAAATTAAATAAAATTTGCCAAGATCTGTTTAGGTATTGTTTTATGCAGGTTTTTTGTCTACAAATTATTTACACATTAATTGTTGTGAGCAGTGTAGGTGACTTTTACTTTTGGTAAAAAGTCTTGTAGAGCTTACATAACATTGGTGCGCAAATGTTTAATTAGGCCTATTGGTTCATTAAAACCCTCTCTTAATTACAAAGAAATGTTTTAGTCTAGTTCTCTAAGCCTGTGACATCAGCGAAAAGATGGAGGTGTACATTTTTTTTTCCTTTGATGTCATTCCAAACATTTTCATTCATCAGAATATGTGTAGCCAAAATTAATTTTATGATAATGAAACATTTTCAAACATATATAACTGTTGACCTCAAGTTTTCTCCATGTGGCCAAAAAACTGAGAATTTTTTTTTCTTATTTATAGACATATACCTTGAAATTTAAAGAAAATTGTATGAGCTGTTTTAGAAATAGAGTTTTGGTTGGTCGTTGTGCTGGCCACATGATACCCTTGTTAAACACTCAGCCACAGAAACAGATACCTCCTCTCCTATACACATTTTTAGTACAACAACCAGTAATCTTTGTTGTGCTTCTGGAAGGGCACCTTTTTTACACAGTCCTCCTATTAGCTCTCATTTGGCAACAGTCATCCTCCAAACTGGAGATGTGTCCAACCCAGCATAATATTACTTACCTAATTAATAAATTCATGACAAATTTCAGATTTCTAGGGAAAAAATATTTTTTAATTTTCACTGTTTTACTAAGATATTCATTTCTGAATAAGTAACAAAATCCAGTATTTTAAAGTATATCCTCGTTTTTACACATTAAAAATAAAGTTCTTAAACTGCTTATTATTATTACTGATTTTGCATAGGGCCTCTTCCATGCTACTTAAGCATGCTAGTTTTATGTTTTCCAATTCATTGTTTCTTTTTAGACTTACTTGTGTTTAAACAACCACATACAGTTATTGAATCCTAAAGTCATTCCAAATCCGGAAAGATTTTCTCCAGAAAGGTGGCTTAGAGAAGATGGGGAAACAGACAAACTTCACCCATATTTGCTAACACCATTTAGTTTAGGCCGGAGAATGTGTGCAGGTACAGTAAGCAGTTTAGCTTTATCAACATCATTTAATATTATGAAAGAATGTCTGCAGTAATGGAAATCAAGTAGTAGTGAAAAGTTACTGCATGTCTGCAAGTATTTATGGCTTTTTACTCCTTTTGTCTTTGCTTTAATTCTTATTAAGCAGCTCACAAATAAACTTCAACACAGTGCTGGTATATAATAATAAGGCTTGTTTTCGAGTCCGAAGATTGAGTAATGCAGTATTTCCCGTGGAAATCATTGTTAATTGCAATGCGTGTAAGAGAAATCTTTGTTAACTGCAATATGGTCGAGTGGATTAAAAAAAAAATGTTTGGGGGAAAGGAATCTTTAAAAACTCAGAATAATGAAAACATGTTAGATGAGAATAGTAATAACTAAAAATGCTCATAGTTATTTGGCATTCTGTTACAGTTTCATAGACCTTTGTTGATAATTATCAGTGACAGAAACACTTAAATCAATGGCAAGTAAAACCCCTCTTCCTCAAAATGATAGATTAAATAAAGTGTTTTTTGTTGTTCTTTTTAAAAATAAGGTTAGTGGTTAGCCTGTTCACTAATTATGGAACTGTCTTAAAACATTACTGAGTATAGTCCTGTAATGAAAGGCAGTTTTAATGTGACATCCACATCCAATGTCTTTGATTCACATGGTGGAGTTTGTTCTTGTGCTTTTTGAAACTTATTACATAGAGTGCCAAAATTAATTAAAATCCAGTTCACTGGTAAAATAAATATAACTAGAACTTAAAACTACCCTGGAAGAAGCTTTTAATCTGCATCAGCATTTTGATGAATGGCCAGTAATATACATAACTATAATTGTATTCTAGTGTATTTAGGATTAGAATATCGGTATTTCTTTATCAAGCATTCAAATCAAGTTTTAAGGTTTATTAATTTTTCTTTTAGGTCGACGTTTTGCAGAGCAAGAGCTTGTGATGATGATTGCTAAAATTTTAACTCAATTCAAGATGGAGTGGCATCATGAAAAATTAAAACAAAGATTCAGAATTTTACAATTTCCAGATCAAGAAGTGAAAATAACATTTAGCCCAAGAGATTCATAAATTTTTATTTTGCATACAGTTTTATACAATAAAAATCATTAAACTGTTAGAAATACATAGAGCAGATATAACCTTATTTTACACTATCATTTCTTTTCATTTATTGCCTTAAAGAAAAATTATTTTTACCATGAAATACATTTTTGTATCTTGTATATGCATATAATAATTTCTTGTTACTAAAAACCATTAGATAAAGCACACCCTAAAGTTTGGCTATAAGTTTTTTTAAGTGAAAAAAAAATGTATCTTACTTCCTGATTTTTGTAAGGAAAAAAAAATGTATCTTACTTCCTGATTTTTGTAAGGAAAAAAAATGTCTTTCCATAATTTTTGTTTTAGTCATGATCATGAACATACTTTGTGTATCAATATGTGCTTGGGAGCTATAAAATGTCAACACGCTAAGCAGTATTTTTGAAAGTGAGTCAATGGAAACTTACTGTCAAGACCAGTCAATTGAATATAGAAAATGTGAACAATAGTGTAGCCCACTTTTCAAATATATAAACATTTCTGTAGTTTATATCTCCAAGACTTCTTTTTTTTTAACTGTGCAATATTCTATATGTAGTAGTAAAAAAAAATGTAAGCCAAGAAATATTTAATTCAAGAGTTTGTCTTTCACATTGTCAAAACTAAAAGTGTTATTAAAAATCCTTTTCAACCATGTTCTGTAGAATGTACAGCCCCTTTGGCCTTCTGAATGTAACCTTTTTATTTAAAATTAAAAATATAAACCATTTTAAAACAAGACTTAAAAGTATACTATGACAACTCTAATAAGATGGGAGTTTATAAAAATGAAGATGGTAACTATAAATAAATGTAAAAAAAAAAAAAAGTTTCATTATTTGTTAAAAATGTATTAAAAATATAGTTTTAATAAATATATGTATATTTGTGTTGTTAGGTACCTTAGCTACTTAAAGTATGCTAAAAAAAATAAGTACAAGTACTGGTACCAGTATACAGATGCTTTTTTTTTTTAATGATGTAGTAGGAAAATTATTTATAGTTTGTAAATAAATGACCATTGCCAAAGAGTATAGTCACTTTGTCCATCTCAGTTTACATCATAATTTAAGTGGGGGAAAAGTTGGATGTCATGCATTATCTTCACTTTGGATTTGATGTGATTGCTGGCAATCATGTTATTTCAATGTACATTTTATATGGAGGAAGTTGTTGTCATTGGTATTTGTAATTTTCTGATTGTACTACTTTTGGATTGACAATGTACTAAACAGACCCAAGAGTTTATGAGAAAACACAAACTCATTTTGCTATTTTGCTTTTAAATGTATATACAAAATTATGACAAATACATTTTGCAAATCAATTTGTCTATATTAACAGTATTAGATTTAACAAATAAAAACAATTTTGAAATAATTTTACTGTGATCATGCTTTTTTTATTTTAAATGTCTACTTTTGCAAATTATGAAAAATAAAACACAAATGTATGTTAATTCCCCTTAGTAAAATGGTAACCATTAATACACACAGTGGTAAGCAATTTAGTATTTACTAGTCTCAACTTAGTAGGCAAGCAAACAAGAAAAGAAAAAGACCCAATGGTACTGTTACAAAGTATCATTGCCACTGATATTATTGCCTGACTGCTGGACTGTTGTACTTCCACTCAATAATGTCCTATTTCCTGAATTATCTTCTGCTTTTGGTGCCCCCTGAATGACCACAATTTTTGGTGGTCCCGTTGAATTGTTGGTAGATAAAGATGGCTGTTGTGTAGTGACCAGTTTAACAAGGGGAGTACTTGGTGTTTGAGGTGTTATAGGAGTTGAAGGCCTGGCTTGGGACACTATGACAAACTTTTGACCAGAGACACCTGTAGGTGTGGATGGTAAAGAAGATAATGGACGTGAGTTAAGTGGTGTAATAGATGGAGAAGGATTCAGAAATGGAGATGATAATAATGGCACTGGGGTACTAGGTTGCTGGATGACGATCTGTGGAGGTCTCTGAAATAAAAAACAATTTATTTGAAGATGATAGTAAAAAACTTATAATTATTTTTTTTTTATAAATTAATGCTTCCCTTTTTTTTAAAAACAAATAATTGGCTTGGACTGACAAAAAATCCATGAGTTTAAAAAACTGAATAAGTATCTTTGTAACCAATGAGCTTAAAAACCACAATTCAACCAACTTCTTATAAGTTTGCTACTAATACATTTACAAACCTGAGTTAGTTGTAATGAAGATCTTGAGGTAGTCAGGGGGTGAACTGAGGATGTCGTGCTAGACAAACTTTTTTCTTTTTGAGAGAACATGGAGTAGAGCAAGGGACCCAAGTAGCCGTAGGCAACATTAAACTCATCCACTGTTTCAGTGCTGTTATGGAAGGATTTCAGCACAGGGGGCAAATATTTCTAGGAAAAAAAATATTTATGTAGAACATAAAGCTCATATTACAATCCATAGTCATATGTGTGTATGTTTTACTCTAAATACATAGAACTAAGTAAAAAAAAAAAAAAAATACCAGAAGCTGTCTTTTTATATGTTCAACTGCAATTTTATCTACACTGTTTAATGCTGTGCCTTCATGAACTCCTTTCATTCTCTCCCCAAGAATGCAGATGTAAGGAAGTAAACAGGACTTGATGACCTAGAAAAAATCATTCCAACTACAAACATTGTAGGAGAATAATGACAGGGCTGTATAACATAATAATGGCTCTTGTAAAACAAGTGATAATTAACTGAGTAGCATTATTAAATATGAAAAAAGAAGAGTCCAATGATTGCATAACTTAAAAAGTAAAAGATGAATGAAATAAAAAATGAATAGAAGACTAGAATATTTTAGGATATGAAAAAGAACTGATGACTAATTAATGTACCTCTGGTCCTAGTTCACCCAATCCAGCAAGAGCTCCATACTGTGTAGCTAAGGCAGCATTTTCAGTTTGAATAGCTTTACTAAACTTTTTGGTTACTCTGGCTTGTATATTATTGGTATTATTGCTATAGTTTCTAAGGAATTGAAACATGAAAAGTACTTTATTAATATTTGTTAACACTGCTATATAATAAAACTAAATATTATTAATTCACACACACACACACAAACACACTTGTATGTATATAGATCTATATAAAGGCCTTTTTTGTTGACAACTTTAAAGACCTATGATAAAAAAAGATGCCCATCAACAATTATTTTTTCTTTCTTTTCATTACCAATAAAGAGACACATTATATCTGAGGAATGCTAAAGACATCAGTTCTGATGTGGTAACAAACATGTTTTTTTTCTACTTTTAATGTCCAACCTACTAAGGATACTGTATTTGAAATGTCTTTATAGCTCTATTAATTCTTAGGATAGAGAAATAATGTGTTTAAAAGGAAAATACTTGCAAGAACTAAGAAAGAAAATATATGTACATCATCTTCTAAGTCTAGATCTAAAAGCCTTTCATTGGAATATAAAGTCTAGTAGATCTACATATTTGCTTAGCCAGGATTCTTTCTAGAATGGAGGGGGAATAGGGTGGGGTAAAAATTAATTAATTATAACTAGAAAAATAATTGCTCTATAATTTGTATGAGGAAGGAACTGGTGAATTGCCTTTTTTTAAATAGTATTTTTTAAAATGTTTTTCTTGTCTTGTTTAAATATTAAACCTAAACAATTTTAATAAACATAGATTTTTAATATTCAAAAAGCGTCTTGCGTCTTTTAATTTTTCTTTAATCATGCCTATGGTATAATACCAGAAGGAGAGAGAGAAAAAAAGGTCAAGCTCTAACAATATGCCAAAATCATGACCATCATATTGATGATAGCTATCAAGTCTTGAAAAGAGAGTTGTTGAATGCCTATGGTCATAATGCTACAACTTTCAGAAAGAAATACTTTGACAATATACCATCAGTAGATATAGAACCTCAAACTACCATTAATATGGAGAAAGATTTTTTTAATAAATGGGTAAAACTAAAAAAAGTGGGAAATTCTTATGAGGGATTAAAAAATTTCATTTTGTTAGATAACTTTATTAACAAGTGTGATCACCAACTTCAGTCATTCATTAAAGAGAGAAATCCAAATTGTTTAGATGAAGTAACAGAAATAATGAGAATTTATAAAAATGCTTATCCAACTAATCCATTCTCTACTAAAGATAAGAATAAGGTAGATTTAATAGGATACACAAGTGAGAAAAAAGTCAGAAGAAATGATAGATATTTTAGGGAAACTGAAGATAGGTTTGAAAATAGAAATAGAGATAGAAATGGAAGATCAAAATCTAGGGATAATCATTATGAGGAAATAACTTGTTTCAATTGCAATAAGAAAGGTCACATAGCTTCCCATTGCAAAAAAACAACATATTATAAAGCAAATGAGAGAAACTCAGAGATAGAAATCAAAACAGAAGCAGCAGTAAACATAGAGATAGGAATCAAACAAGTAGAGTTTACTATACTAATGAAAACCAGGATAGAGCTTATAGTGATGAGGATAGTGAAATTGAGCAATTAAATTATGGTAACACTATAGAAGAAATTAACATGGTTGAGGGAAAGAAATACTTTTAAACTATTCAAAGGTCTAGTAAATGGAAAATCTATAAATTTTATCAGGGACACAGCATGCACAACAATTGCAATTCATTCCAAATTTGTAGAACCATGGTGTTATTTAGATTACATGAAAAAGGTTAGATTATTAGATGGCAGTATTAAGAAATTTAAGGCTTGCAGAATTTTTATTAAGACACCTTTTTTCACTGGTTACTGTAATGCTGTAGCAATACCTAGTTTGACACAAGATATGTTATTGGGAAACATTAGAGGAATTAAGTCTTGTACCATGAGGGACATTAACAGATGGCAAAACAAATATGAACAGTTATTGAACAGAAATGTGTTAAACAGAAATACTAGACAATACAATAGACCTATGAATAACTCATACAATAAAAGAAACATGACTTGTTATAATTGTCATAAGCAAGGACATTTTGCTAGAGAATGTTGGAGTGGGTCTTATACCAATCAGAAGATAGCGAGTTCTAGTTGTAGATTTGGTGGAAGAATTAACCAAAGTAGAAACAAATACAATGATCATAGATCAAATGGATACAGAGCTTATGATAAACAAAATGACAGGACAAGATATGATGTAAAATAAATAAGTATTCTGAATATGGAATCGTGATCAGGTTTAAACTTGTCTATTAAAGTTTATAATATGGAACAAAAGAATTTTAAATTAAAGTATTTAAGTTGATTAATTAAATATTTGACTATAATGATAATGAGTAGATTCTATGATGTGACATTCCATAGAATAGTAATAATATGTTTGAAACTTTTAAAGTTATAAAACTAAAGTGAAAGTACCTCTTGTATTTATTGAAATATGGATATTAATGATGATTGATAATTTTAAATTGGATATATGCTGTCTAGATTGACATACACTTACATATGGAAGTGATACTTGTAAATACTATGTATATAGTACATTGCTGTTTGATATTATGTTGTAATATTAATTAACATAGCACAATTTATATGTTATGGAAAAGGTAAATTTGATGTTAAGCATTTAAAAGTAAGTATGGATATTTTTTTTTTGTGAATCATTTCATATATCATTGACGAAAGTTAGTTCAATGGAAAAGGGTGAGTATAAAAGAAAAATGGACAAAAGCGTATAAAAGGGTGGTAAGGAAAAGCTTATTGAATGTGGAAATAAAGTCTATAATTGTTTTTGAAATATTGTATTTTGTCAGATTACTGCCAGTGGAGAACATTTGTGAGAAGTGTATGACGTGCCCATGAGATGCCACATTGCTATGATGAACTGTTACTGTTTACTAATGAAGATGATTCTGGAATTTTGGAAGTAACGGTGTAATGTTATGAACATTGACATAAACATGAGGAACTGTCAAGCCAAGATGAAGATGTCAAGATTTTATGTTTGTTGTCTTCCCCTTAAATTGCAAATGCCCTTGTAAGACTTGACAGTAGTGGAAAAATATTGACATATTTTTTTTTTCAAGGGGGGGAGGAATCTGTTAGACACCTTATTTATAGTTTAGTTATTTAGCGACGCACCATAGAAGACGCATATTGAACGGGACTAGTGACGTTTGGGATATGTTGGGTTAGAGACCGGAAATTAGTTAGCGATATAATCCTCTAGGGTAACGACGTGTTTGGTGACAGAGACTTTTACTGTGGTCTTTTCTTAGAATAAATACATGGTACATTGTTCTTCAGCGTTGACTACATCTCTTTACTAGTTAAAACCGATGTGTTTGTTTTGTCTGGATTGTTGATCAACTACACGGAATACACCCGAACAATAACACCCAAACGCTTGCAGAGTAATTGGTTGAAATTCAACAGTCATCCATAGTTGACCTCAAGACAGCCTGAACAAGCAACATCACACTCTGTATGACATTGTTCACTGACCCCCTTTCATTCAGATATAACAAAGTTTAGTTAGACATTCACATTTAGGCTTGCACCTAATACCACTCTCATCATTTATATCTGATTTACAGCAGATGTATGCCAAAAAAATTGAAGCCTAAGACAGATTACCAGCAAGTGCTATTAAATAACTTACCTACAAATCTGTGCCACTAAACGTGCTGCAAAATCTCGTAATGCCCAATGGTTGTCCATATCTGGCCTGAGACACAGCTGACGACTTACAACACATGTCATAACAGTGGGTAGTAGGTCATGCAGCTGTATTCATATAATAGGAAAACATCAGTTTACTAAAGCACTTTTGTTAGACAAGCTTTTTAAAATAAGTCTGATTATTCATCACTTACATATTTGTCTAAATAAATTGTTTGATTGTCCAGCAAAGATTTAACCATCCTCATCAAATAGATCAACAAAGCTAAATTATTTTGAACTGCGTTAATTTTGACACCTTCAGATGCAAAGGCTACAAATCTTGGAAGCATCTGATGAAGGCCTGGGTCAAACTGCAAACTTTGTAAAGCCTCCTACATAAAAAAAAATATAAATAAATCCTTATCACAAAATAAAAAAGAAAATGAATAAAATAAAAAGGTAATGTATTAAAAGTTAAAAGATAATATTTGCACAACTTACAGATCGTTTCTGCTCATCTGGCCCAACACAGCTCTCTGTTATTTCCTTGTAATAAAATTGTTGCTCCTAGAATGATGATAAAATTAATAAAATATTTATGATAAATCCATTCCACTATAAAAACAAATTACCTCTAATATTTATATATATAATAATATACATATGGCCTGCTCCTGCATCCACACACTTATTTTTGCCAGAATCCTTAATAATCAACGGAATGGCACAAGTTATAAACCTAAGCACTGTACACTTTTTGAGGACCTGTGAGTTCTAGTAATCCTTAGGAAAATTCATTTGCCTTGCTCCTGCCATGGAACAATCCAAAAGGGAATCCCCTTTTCAAAACTTAGCCGTCCCCTATTACACACATTCTTTTTTGGACTATCAGTTGTAACTGATAAGAATAAAATATCTTTCTTTTGTCCCCTTCCACAACATTTCATTGGTTCTTCATCAGTTAAAATCTTGACTCGGAATGAAGTCCTTATCTAGAGCTACCGCTTAATTACACACACAAACTTTTTTGTCCCATTTGTTGTAATCCACAAAGAAAAAAATATGTCCCCTCTTTACAAAAGATAGAATATCTGATACCAATGTTTTGCTATGGTTGGTATTGTTTATTTTTAACTTTTTTTTCATCCTTCAATGGAACAGCCTGAAACCTGTTAAGTTAGACTGTCCCATTTGTTGTTCAAATGAGAAAAATTAGCATTCTCAGATGGCCCTCTTTATATTGTTCTACTCACACTACAGGACAATTTATTTTTGTATGAGACCCCCACCTCCCCAACTTACAACCACAATCTATTTGGCCCTTACATTCTTCATTGGAATGGTCCACATTAGAGCTACTCCAACACAACTATTTTGTATCTTCCAATAAAACAACACCTTCCCCACACACACACAAACAATACATTTTTTTGGTCCTTGAATTCTAGAAAAGCTTTAAGTAGCGCATGCCTGGTTAGTTTGCCATGAACATTTAAAAAATTATTATTCAGTGTAACAGAAAGCATTATAATGACCCACATAATTATTTCGACATCCTCATTTGGAACATACTCCCTACAACACCACACTTGTCAACCCTTAAATTATAGAAACCCTTAAGGAGGATGCACTTCTGGTTAGTGAAACCAGAATTTTTGGTCTCCTTCAAACAGTTCAAAAGGGACATCACTATTGGCAAATTTAGTCCATTCTTTACAAATGATTTTTTCATCAATAAAAAAAATCTAGACCAATATTTAGAGTTGTACCTAAAACTTACATAGACACATAGAACCCAATCCCATGAACCATTTTACATAAAAAATCTCTCTCCCCTTTTCCAACAAAAACACACACACATTTTTATTATGCCCTCTAATTGACAGTTCGTGAGATTTTTATAAACACAGAGTATATGTAGATTTAGATCTAGTATTTATAAAATAGTGCGACACATTAATCTTAGGCTAGAGACTTAACATTGCAATTCATACAGAAATTCAGTGTTCTCGACAAACAAACAAAAAAGATATATCCATTTCCTTTTACATTATCTCATTGTTGTTGTTTTTTATTTCTACAGTGTTTTACTTCAAAAAAGAAAAAAGGGAAAAGAAAATGTGTAAAAAAAAAAAAAAAAAAAAAAAAAAAAAAAAAAAAAAAAAAAAAAAAAGCTGGAGTACAAGAAATGCAACAATGAGTGTTTTTGGATGCTTAAAAAAAGGAAGGAAGTACAATTTTATGCTATTAAACACCTTTGTGCAAACATATTGGGACAAAGCTGCAAAAAAATCATCTCGTAAAACTTAGATTGTGAAAAGAATTTAATTGTTCCAGGTAAACCATAAGTGGTTATGAGTCAGTGAGTATTGTTTGTATCGAAAGTACCTAGTGAGGACCAGCATTGTTAAAATGTATTATTGGCCTCCTTCAGTCATAGAACGACTATGGTTTATCTCGAACACTTTTTCAAATGGCTGCGGAGCCCTATTTTGGAGAGACATTTCCGTCCACATATATTGCAGGTCAAGGTGGCTTTCGCTTTGGTGGTAGAGGAGCCGGCCATTTTCTGTATGGCATGCTTTTCTTCAAGAGATGAGGCCCCTGTTTTCTCAATGTTCATAGCTTTCTTGGTCACCGTCTCTCTCCAACTAGTGCGGTCTAAGGCTATGTCTTCCCAATGGTCTGTATCAATGTTCACTGATTTTAAATCCCTTTTTATCACATTCACATAGTGGAGATGGGGGCGACCAGTTTTTCTTGAGCCAGACGCAAGGTGCCCATACAGAATTATTTTCGGGATGCGTTTGTCCTCCATCCAGCAACCATGTCCGAGCCAGCACAGGCGTTGCCTGAGGACAGTAAAGATGCTGGGAAAGCCTGTTCTTGCGAGGATCTCAGTATTGCAAACTATTTCTTTCCTTGTTATTTTCAAGATCTTACGAAGGCAGCGCAAGTAGAGTGAGTTTAGTTTTCTCTCTTGTTTTGTGTAGGTAGTCCACAACTCACTGCTGTACAGTAGCATGCTAAGAATGCATGCCTTGTAGACCTCCATTTTGGTCGCTGTGATGAGCTTCTGGTTTTCCCAAACTCTTGGTAGGAGTCTAGCGCAGGTTGATGCCGCCTTCACTATGCATTTTTTAACACCTCTTCTTTAGACAGGTCATCTTGAATTGTAGATCCAAGGTAGCAGAATTCATTTATGGCATCTAGCTTGTTATCGTCAATGAGGATGGACGGTGGTGCTGTAGCAGGTGGTCCCATAACATTACTTTTCTTTGTGCTAATGGTTAGGCCATACTCTATGCAAGCCTTAGAGAAGCGGGACATTTGTGACTGAAGCTCCTCTTGTGAGCGTTGTCCGCGAATAGCATATCTCTTACGAGGGTGGTTCTGATTTTAGTTTTGACCCTCAGTCTGGCAATATTTAGGAGTTTGCCATCAAATCTGTAATGAAGATAGATGCTTTTGGTGGATTTGTCAAACGCGTTGTGGATTAGCATTGAAAAGAGTATTCCAAAGAGAGTTGGGGCCAGGGCACATCCTTGTTTGACTCCACTGTTTATACTGAAACTTTCGGAGCAGGCACCGTACTTTGGTGGAAAGAGACAATAATATTTAGCAGCTTGGGTGGACAGCCTATTATCTGAGTAGATCAAAGGCATTTGTCAGGTCAATGAATGCAATGTACAAAGGCATTCTTTGTTCTCTGCACTTTTCCTGAAGTTGACGGATGTTAAAATGTATAAGTTGGTACTTTCAATAAAAGCAATTTAAAGAAGCAAGCAGATTATTAACAATATGCTACTATCCTGTGAACCAATGGTGGTTGAGCAGAACAGCGCTTGGCTTCTAAACCCAGATGTTCCAGGTTTGAATTTCTGTGAAGTCTGGAATTTTTTAATTTTAGGACGCCCCTGAGTTCACCTCTAATGGGTACCTGACTTTAGTTGGGGAAAGTCAAGGCGGTTGGTTTTTGTGCCAACACCATTATTTTACCATTGGCCATAGATACAGATCTATCTGGTCTGAAAAAGGTACTTTACTTTATTGTGAACCCAAAGTTGATGAACCAAGGGTCAATGAACCAAATGTAAGTGAGCCATTTGTTAAGTGAACCTTTTTAGTAAGCGAAGTATGTGTGAAACAGTTGTGTGTTCACCAAATGTTGGATGAATCATTTGTCAGGGGAATCATTTGATGGAAGAAATAGTCATTGAACCACTTGTTGTGGATCTACAACTCTAAGTTTTGCCCAACCAAGTAAAAAAAAAAACAAAAAAAAAAAAACCTTACCACAGAAAGTTCATGGGTGGCTAAATTCTTCAACATAACAGCCTCTTTATGTTTATGGTAATGCTTATGTTTGTTGCCTTCTATGTGAGAAGCTTTGGCAGCTCTGTTGGCAGTGACTTTTAGATTGGTGTCAAAAATTTCTTGCTTTTGAAGATCTTTGGTGTATGGAGGTGGATTTTCAGGTAATGCTGGTTGAACACCATCTATTGCAAGCCAATGAGCTAAAAAAAATCATGAATAATCAGACCAATCAGAAGTAATAATAATAATAATAATAATCTTTATTGTCCGTATGGAAATTAGTCTTACAATTTGTGCATTACACCAAACAAAAAACATTATAACTATAAGAAACCAAAGTGTACATTCACACCAGACTCACTCATAATTTACATGTGAAAAAGTTTATACCAGATTGTTCTTATTTAATGATTTGATTGCATAAAGCTATGTTATTTAATACAATTCTGACCAACTTTCAAACATAGATTCACACACATATACAGGCATATAGAAGTTATATTTATATACAAATAAATAACTGTACAACCTTTTTTATTGCCAATGAAAGTAAGAGTGGCAAATTTAAAATGAAAAGGAACATGAGTAGGTGAAGTGTAACCTTTCTTATTCAATAAATAAGAATATTGAACCTTTTAAGGTGACATCTGAGGGAATTTTAGGCAGTGGATCACCAACAACAGCATGAAGATCAACTTCTTTTTCTTCAGTGAAGAATATTTCATGTCCACCACCTGAAGCATGTCTAAATGGTATGTATCCATCTTTATTTGTATGCCCATAAACAGGCTGAAACAAAACAATATAAGTGAGATATGTTATGTCTGATGGCTTTTGATTTCTAAACATTTACCTTATAGTGTAAAAACAAAGGACATTTCCTTTCACTTTGGTCCACCAGGGTTTTCAATTTTATATATATACGAGGAGATACGCATGCTGTGCTATGGTTGAAACCCTCTGATATAGAGCATGCACTAACAGATCTTAGGCCCATCAGTTATAGCCTGCTTGTCTGCCTACATTATAATGACCCCCCCCCCCCCCCCCCCCCAATCATCATCTGAGCTCTGCCTGTGGTCCCTTCTGGGGCATAGGCCACCAACCAGCTTCCTCTAGGCATCTCGGTTCTGGGGGAGTCTCTCCAACTGTTCCCAAGTCTTGCCCGTCTGCTTCCAAATCACGGTATCATGTATTCCTGGGCCGTCCCCTCTTTCTCTTCCTTGGAGGTACCTGGTTATTTTGAATGCAGGCTTGCGAAGGGTGTGACCTATCCATCTCCAGTGTCTCTGAAGGATATCTACTTTAATGGGCTGCTGCTTTGTTCTTTGCTACAGTTCCTCATTCGAGATCTTGTCTGGCCAGCAGATCATAAGAATCTTCCTCAGGTAGGTATAGATAAATAACTGGCTTTTTTTCTTGGTGGTGATGGTGGTTCTCCAGGTCTCTTTTCCATTAAGTACTATTGGCTTAACAATGGTGTTAAAGAGTCTGATCTTGGTGGTGGTGATTATTTCCCTAGATCCCCAGGTGTTCTTCAGCACATGGAAGGCTGCTCAAGCTTTAGGTAGGTTGCCTAGTCATGTGGTTTGCACGCTGGACTGTCATTTGGATTTATCGATGGTCCGTGGTTCAAGCCCTGCTCGCTTCCATCCCCCGTCGTCCTGTGGGAGGTTTGGACTAGGAAGTAAACTATCTTCAAATCTGAAGGAACATCCGAAACATGTGTCACTATCTGATCTGTGCATGATTTCTCCTTTCGAAAGCCGGCTTGTTGGTCACAGAGATGTGGATCTACAGCATCTTTCATTCGGTTTAGCAGAATGCGGTTAAACACTTTTTCCTGGAATGGACAGTAGTGTTATCCCTCGATAATTGGAGCAGGAACTAAGATTACCTTTCTTTGGGAGTTTGATGAGGTAACCCTCCTTACACTCTGGTGGCACTTCTTCTTTTTCCCATATCTTGCAGAAGAGAGGGTAGAGTAACTTAACACTGGTATGTATGTCAACTGATATCAATGTCAACTAGGATGCTGTCAGGTCCTGCAGATTTGCCATTCTTCAATTCCTTGATTGTGTTGCGAATCTGTTGCTTGGTGGTGGACTGCACTTGATAGGTAGATATCTCTGGTGGGTTTGCAGGAGTAGGTCTGTTAAGAAGCTCCTGGAAATACTGAATCCATCTCTTCTTTTGCCCTTCTTCATCTTTTATCATGTCACCATTTTTGTCCTTTACTGGTCTGTCTGGCATGGCAAATTTTCCAGATAACTTTTTGATGACTAGTACAGGTATTTGGTACTGTTCTGAAGGGCTGCTTCTTTTGTCAGTGCTTCAATGTAGTTCTGCCTGTATGTTCTGATGCTACGCTTGACATTCCTATCTTTTTCAGCATATTCTTTTTGTGATTTTCTTCTCTCTTCTTTCCTTGATCTTCTGAAGATTGTGGGTGTATGACTTGGGACCCAGTACTTCTTGGTATGTAAAGGTTACTGTTTCTTTCACTTTCAGCCACGTCTATTCTACTGTCTCTTGTTCTAGTAGCTCTTCTAGGAGCTGGAACTTGTTTGATAGGGTGGCTTTGAACTCTTCCTGTTTTGTGCAGTCTTTCAGTGCAATGGTATTGTAGTGTTTGCATTGGCTGTGCCCACTTGTCCACGTCTTCTTCAGCTTTTGTTTCACTCGGGTGACCAGAAGATGATGATCTGAAGCAACATCTGCTCCTTGTCTTACACATACATCCTGAAGAGATTGACGGAACTTTTTCCCAATACAGACATGGTCTATTTGGTTCTCTGTTGATAGGTCTGGTGATATGGTCTATTTGGTTCCCTGTTGATAGGTCTGGTGATATACGTTGCTTTGTGTATTCGTTTGTATGGGAAGACAGTTTCTCCAATCACTAAGTTGCTTGTGGCACATATTACTGAAAATCTCTCTCCATTTTCATTCATCTCACCTAGTCCATGTTTTCCCATGATCTCTTTATATCCCCTGTTGTCATTGCCAACCTTAGCATTGAAGTCACCCATTAAGATGATGATGTTCTTTTTAGGTGTGTCATGTAGGATAGTGGTTGTCCACCTGTAGTAAAAATTGTTCTTCTGCTCCTCTTCACTTTCATTTGTTGGGGCGTAGCATTGGACATTGGAAAATGTCTAAGTTAATCCTCTTCTACACTGTCAGGAATGAGGCTGTTATTATCCATGGTTCATGTGCTTCCCATCCAATACGTGCTGAGCCTGCTTTGACAGCATCAGGGCTACTCCCTGAGTGTGTGTAGCCTCTTGCTCGTATCCTGAGTATAAAAGTAGCTCACCCAAAGTCAGTCTTTTCTGCCCAGTACCAGTCCATCTTGATTACCTTATTCCTAAGATAGTGAGGTTGTACCTTTTCATCTCAGCTGCCACTTGCGCTGTCTTCCCAATCTCATACATGGTCCAGACGTTCCATGTACAGATGGTGGTGGTGGTCCTGGTAGAGATGATGGTCTTCGGTCTGTAGGCTTCCAGATGACTGGCTTTCCCTGACATACTTCATAAACCTTCCAGCTGGAGGTCCTTCCTCTCCCAGGTCAATGACTTCTGTTGATTTGCTGTTTGGTGTTTCAGTAGCTAGTGGTTTTTCTACAGGGTAGGGTAGCTAGCCCTACCCCCAACCCTCCTCCTTTCTCAGCCGTGCTTGGGACCGTCCTATGGCAGATTTCCCACAATACACAGAGTATTATTAAATGAAATGCTTCTCCCCCATCAACAGCTGACCCTACACAGACAAAAAACAAACAAACCACTTACTTTTATTGAATCCCAAAAGTGCCATAGTTTGACCTGAATCTTTTTATTAATATTCAGTGGGAAAGCCAGCATAACAATGACATTGTAAAATTTGTTGGTATCCTCTAATAAAAAGCCTACATTCCCAGCCAGGAACTTTAAGGCCATACATTTTTTTTTAACATCCATCAATTGAAAGGCCAGTAATGCACAGTTTCAAACAAAGCACAAACATATTTTTAGTCCCCATTGCATACTAGCTTATAATAATAACCCCACACTTCACACATTACCCATAAAATAAAGAGCATCGCATGAGGTTTGCGAGACATGTTCTCCGACAAAATGAACTATGCATACCAAAAGTTGCAATGACATGGAGGCCATTACGAGGAAAGTGCACTCGCATAACTTGGCGCCACACTTTCATGGAGGACCTCAAAACAGTGGACACCAGGTGGGAAGAGGCTTCTGACATTGCCAGTGACAGATCTTTATGGAGACAGCTTGCCACCCAATGTGCCAAACGGCGCTGGAGGATCTAAGTCTAAGTAAGTAGTAAATAAATTATAGAAGCAGAAATGTTTCAAAGAAGAGACCTCACTGTTCGCAATTTAGTCCACTTTATAAAGAGATAACCTATCTCCACAAACACCGCTCTAAAAAAAACATAGAGGCCTACTTGTAGATCTAATTATTCTAAAATAGTGCTACTCATTATCATTTGAACTACAATCTTTACATTTCAAACTGTAGAAATTTTCTCCACATGGACCCACACGATTTCATACACATTTTATGTTTTTGATCTAAGGATAATTTCTCACTCTGAAAATTATCTAGATTTGAGTAGAAATATACATAATTTTTTTTTAAAAGTGGAACAAAATAATGTCACAACATAATAAGAAAGTATAATTTTGTACTTTAGACATTCAAATGTCAGCTTTAAAAAAACATATTAGGTCAAAATTTGGTAAATTTAACAGCTGCTGTTTCGATAGTGAAAATGTATCCAAAAAGTAATAGCAGGTTGAGTGTTCAAATTTTTATTATCCATTGCAAGTGGGAGAATAAGTAATGAAAACTTTTGGCTCTGATCAACATTCATGGTATATATATACATAACAAGAAAAACATAAAAAATACTTTAAAAAAAAAACAAAGCTTATATTAAGTGTAAATGTATCAATTAGTTTGGATCAGTCATATTCTTATTTGTATGACTGACCTAGACATAATAAATCTGTGATTAGAAATATTTTTTTTACCAACTGTTTTTGTTTAGCTTTTTAGCGTTTAGCTATCTCAATGCACTATGATCCTATCACTTGTCACAGCTGTGAAAGGGGGGAAAGGAGAAGGGGGTATCTTGGTGAATGTTTACACAATCGTTTTTTAAATGCTCAAGAGCAATCAAGGGGAATAATTCATCTTTTACCACCACATGTCACATTTCTTCCCTTGTTCAAGATACCAAACAAAATAATTAATTACCAATAGTTTATTAACTAACTGGTAATTTAGTTTTTTTATTCTTGTGTTATCAGGTAAAAGAAATAATTGTTCAAAATTTCTGCTTGATCCCATATTGGGTTTGGGAAAAATAATGTGTACAAACTTTTTACCATACATACAGACAGACAGAGTGAGTTAATATAAGTTTTATCTAAAACCTTGTTTTCAACGAAACCTCTGGTCAGAAGTCAGGTGTTTTACCAACTGGCCACCACACTGCCTATGAAGGATTAACTGCCTTTACATTTTTTTAAATTTTAAAGCCAAGTGACTCAGTCAGTCTAAATGATGCTAGGTAACATTATTACATACCTCAACATTTTTCATCTGCAGAGCCTGGTCAAAATCTGTGCAAGTTAATTTCAATCTTTTGTTATGCTGGCGCAATTTTTCAGCTTCCTATGTAAAAATTAAGAAATGAAAATATTACATCTAAACAAAAAAATACAAATGATAATTATACATATAAGTGTTTTTATTTTTCTGGTTTCTAAAATAAATTATTGGGGAAACAAGTAACAAATAGTTATGTACTAAGTGTTTAGAAAATATACGATCCATGTATCCTTCTGTCTTGAAAGACAAATAGATGTGCACAAATGTTGTGTTGATTGAATTAGGGAAGAATCCTCTGTGACCAAAAACAAGCAGATTCTGAAGCTGCAAACTTTCCCACAGTTCTCTTATGAAAATGCATCCTGTTTTAGAGCTATCAGATATGGGAGCTATTGGTTAGGGCATCTTTCTTCCTCTTTCTAATGATGCGTCAGTCCATTTGCTCTCGTGGTGGATCGTACTAGCACACATATACTGTCTCTATTCTGTTTGCTCTTGGGTGATTTTCAATCACATTGATGTCTGTAATCCTGAGATCCCACTTGCAGACATATCTATAGGTTAGTATTGGTCATCCCTTGGGTCTGACTTCCTCAGCACTTCCTCTGTAAGCTCAGCTCAGGCTCAGTTCAGGCATGTGGGTGACGTCTAACCCAACAAAGTTTTGTCTGTGTCAATAGAACACAGACACTGTGAATATTAGCCAAATTAAAAAACTTCCTAATTGGAGGCAGCAATGTGAAAACTATTCAATCTATGCTCTTGATACATGTATGCTGACTAGCTCTCGCTACCATAAAGCAGAGTGATAACTACACAGGCATAACATTTTCATTACTGTGGTCAATTTGGCATTTTCCCAAACTTCCTTTAATAAGTTTTCCCAAGGCTCCACGACAGAAAGATGGCATTTTTTTATGAACAGTGGTGGCAGTATATATTCATGAATATCTATGTGAAACATTAGTTAGGCTATGCTTATTTACAATAAGGAATTAGGAGCATAAAAGATAAGATTTATTTTGTTTTGTATATTTCAGGTTAGGATTTATATACCGGTACTAACAAAAACATCATAATAACAACAAAGACTAGGATTAGTTATGAAATAAAAACAGTTCATATGTTCACATCTTTAGAGACAGTCAAAGTTTGGTTAATTGAGAAGTTTTTGGACTTAGTTATTTGGTTAGCGACAGCGATGACATAGACAGATTCCCTTCAGAACTGGATTAAATGTTTGAATCATCAACACTCTTGATTGTCTCATTTCATTGTTGGACTTTAGCCTGTGTTCAGTAGGTTAGCTGGAATTAGTAGTTACCTCTGCTGAACATAGTCAACACTCTACTCAAGACACTGAGAAGAGGTGTCCAACACATGTTAGAAACAAGTTCCTCTTTTTCTTTTGATAAATTGTATTTGCTGTTCCATGCACAGTAGTGGCACAGTGGACAAAAGAGAGAAATAGACTCCTCATTGATATTTTTTTCACAAATTAAAAAAACAATCTGAAGAAAATGCTACTTAATCTGAGAAAAATGATACTTAGTATAATAGTTTTTCAACCTAAGATTTACTGATATGCTTTGTGAAATTAAATTGCAGACCTAATTTTGTAAAGTTTTCTTTATATTTTGTGCCTACTTTCTAAGGTGAGGGCGCAGTGGCTGAGTGGTTCGGCACTTGGCTTCCAAATCTGGGGTCCTGGGGTCAAATCTTTGAAGACTGGGATTAAGCTTCATTTTGTTCTTTTCCCCTGTGATGAGTGGATCTTGTCATTATATGTTACAGCACTTTGGTAGCTATGTGTTAGCAGTATATAGCCAATGTTGCTTTTGTGTGCAGTTGGTGCCAGTGCCCAGACCTAGGATACCTCCATGAGACACAGTGTTGTATGTGTTTGTTAGTGATGCAGAACTTGTAGTAGATGCCTAATTCAAGCAGTCTTTAAACCTTCTCATTTATCTTCCATATTGCAAAATGCCCAAGACAGTCTGGTCTTAGGTTTATTCTACTCTGGCTCTGAAGTCTCCTACATAGATAAAGCACTCTTTTTGAGGAATGTTTGTAATTGCTTCTTTGAAATATTTGTTTAACTTGTCTTTGTCCTCCTGAAGTAAACATAGTGTGGGAGCATAGATACAGAAAAGTGATGTTTCCTATAGCTGTCATCATACCAATACTTAAAATACCATCTGAGCCACCAACAAGAGGGACTTTGATAAGATTGTTCTTGACAGCAAAACTTACTCCATATAATCATGTCTCATTTTAATATTTTTTTCCTGAAAGAATTAGCAGAATTAGAATTAGGCTGCTATGTCAATGTGCCATCTTTTCAGTTCTTTGTTTATTACTGCAGTTTTTTTTCATATACCAGTTGAAAGTCATCCACTAGACCAGGACATATTGTCCTGACAAAGGACATATTGTCCTGACAATTTAAGTAGCCAGTTGCATTACAGGGGTTTTCTTTTTCATTTCATTTCTTTTATTGTTTGGTGCAAGTTTTCAGTGGATCAGTATTTAACTTACTGGGAAATGCTCTGGTTGAGGTGAAGGGTAGCTGATCAGAGAGACATGAAGACCTCTCCTATCATCATAAGACAACCCATCCATAATTGCTTACTTCTGTGTGAACAGTGTGGTTTTAGCCACTGCACCAGAGCTTCATCTATTGGGCACATTCATGGGCCTTAGATAAAAGGATAAAATGGGTGGCATCATGTTTCCTTTCATAACCTTGCTGATGTGATTATAAATGCTTCAAATTACTTCTGGCACCAAAGTCAGCTACAGAAGCTGTCTGAGGGAATATCAAAGTTGATACTCCCAACCCTAAAGGGGTCGAGATTGTCTTCTGAACCTTTTATACCAAATGGCAGAAGGAGTTTGAAGTACTAGATGAATTGCTGATGAATTTCATCTGCTTGATGCTCCTGGTTCTGAGGGATAAGGTATCACTCTTGACAGCTACAAATGTTAGTAAGAGCAGCTGCAAAAGAATTAGTGTCGAAGCCACAGAAACAGGCCAGGAGCATCCCCATTAGTAGTATTTTATAGACAACATGATCTTATCCTAAATAACACCCTCAGGCTGCAACAACTTTACATAACACTGAATATAGTATACTAAACATCTATAGTAAAACTTAAAGATGATGCTAACCTTTAAGCAAAATATTTGTACCTGAACAATTAGTTTAAGTCTGTATGTTATGTCTTCAGCAAGAAACGAAGCTGCTTCATCTGCTAAACCAGAGATTCCAATTGACTCAGCAATTATTTTAATTGATTTAGATGACAAAACAGAGCCCACATGACTTTCAGATGTCATTCTATATGATCACTGAATAGATGAAATTTAAAGGACAAAAAAAAATAAATACTGAGAATATTTTAGACATGCAGTAACCAGGTTAGGTCTACAGCACTCATACTGTAATATTGTTTAAAAAAACACAAACAATTTCTTTTAATCAGTGTTAGTAGCACTTTTACATGACAAAATTTTAGGAGTATTTTTTAAGGATGAAATGTATGATGTGTGTGTGTATATACATATATATTCCCCGCCCATTTGTGTGATACATTGTTAAACATTATCAAATCAATTATTGTTACTTGATTTTGAAAATAATAAGTATCTTGGTAAAATCCCACCTAGAACAGAAACATCATCAGCTGTGGTATGTCCACAGAAAATGTACTGAAAGTTATCTTTCAATGAAGTAACAAATTGACTGTCATCCCAAAACCTCAAACAACCATTTTTTTTTCAAAGATTTATTAAAGAACATTACAAATGGTTGCTATTCCAATTTTTTAAAATAAGAAACATTCTTAGAGATGCCTTCATAATGTGTATTCTCTGTGATGGAAATGTACATTTTTAGTTCCTTTGTGTATGTTATAGATACTAGAGTCATGGTGTGCATTTGAGGTAATGTTTTATTCTTTTATTAACTGAACTTAAATCCTCCTCATAAACAGAGCCTGTAAAATACAAGCCTATTTGTATGTTTAGTTAACATTTGCTTACTAAATAATGGATTTTTAGATGGGATGGGGGGGGGGGGGGGGGTATTAGACCTATTAGAGTTTTTTTTTTCCAGCACAATTTCTTTTTCTACTGTGTAGTTTTCCTGGTGTTCACAACCGAAATAACTTTTTTAAGAACTTTTCACAGCTGTGTACGAAATATTTATTCGAGGACTTTTCACGGCTGTGTAAGAACTATCTTCACTAAATTTACTGTAGATCTAGACAAAAACTCACTAAAGTCACTAAAATTCGCAGACTTTTCACTGCTGTGAGAGAATTATCCTCACTGATCTAAGTCACTAATATTTGTGGACTTTTCACGGGTGTGTGCGAATTATGTTCACTAGATTCTAGCGTAAATCTGGAGCCTATATTCAAGTCACTAAATTCGCAGACTTTTCACAGCGGTGTGCGAATTATCTTCAATGAATCTACCTGTTTAATGTAAAGCAACATTTGTCAAATTGTAGGCCTTGCAATGTTCAATTTATTTTTCAAGGGAAAAAAATGGAATCGCATTGCATTTATTATTAGGCATATATAAATCAATAAGTTAATGACATTATATAAAAATACAAATAATGGAACTAACAGATGTCGTTTCATCTTCTAAGTAGGACTATACCAAGAATATAAACCATTTTCTTGATAGGCATCTACAACAAGATCTTTTTTTTTTTTGTACAAGACATTTAAAATCATTCATGCTAATGCAATTCTTCTTGACTTTCCTATCTTCTAAATTACAGACATGTATTGTCCTAAGCATATGTCAGAACAAATTTCTCCTGACTGGTATACACTGTTCTGATTATAATTTTTTCCTTGACAAAAATATGCCCTCTATAAAATATCTTGTTTAACACAAGATGATCATGCCAATTTACAGGTGTATGTACAATGTGTATGTACATTGAATGCCCCAAGCACTTCAGTACCAGCATCAACTTAATTTGCAAAAGTGTTGTTTTTTTTTTAAATTAGATGCCATAAAATGTATTAAAGCAGCTCAACATGCCTAGAACCCATGCTTAAGGAAGCAACAAAATAATTTTTGTGTGTATGAGAATGATGCAAGAAACGGAGCTTCATTTTGCCAGCAAGGGTGTGTCAGCAACCCCTAAAAGCCTGCAAGCATGATGCCTCTTATATCTTCATGACATAAATAAAACATTTACCGCTATTTTTGCTTTTCTTGTGACGGTACACATCGGTACAGTGTACTGGCACCTTTTTCAATGTGGGGGAAAAAAATATTACTTTACTTTTATATTTTAACGTTTATTATTAATTTATTAGTAGTTAAAAGTTCTATTAGGCAATCCATCACTGGGTACCAATCACCTATTTTTTACACACAAAAAAAAGCACTATGTATATATATATATATTGTTAGACACTTAGTTAGTATTTTTAGTTATGTAGAGACGCACCATAGTGGACGGGTTTTGAATGTGACTAGTGACCCTTTGATTTAGATAGGTTAGAGACTACTTAGAGACAGAAAATCAGTTGGTGATAGGATTCTATAGGGTTAGGACGTATTATATCAACAGAGACATCGACTGTGGCCTTTTGTGAATTAAACCTTATTCAAACTGTTCAACGGAGTTTCAGACTTGTCTCTTAACTGTTAAAACAAGAGGTACTTGTTTTGCTTGTGTGTTAATTGCACTGAAACAAGAAACTCATACATTTGCAGAGTAATCTGTCATAATCTGACTGTCATCAACAATTAACTACAAGACAAACAGGCATCCATTACAATATATATAATAATAATAAGGCTTGTCTTCGAGACCGAAGATTAGTGAGGAATGCAGTGTTTCCCATGGCTGGGCCACATCCATGGCAAGCATAACCATTGTCCGCAGGTGGTTGATTTAGATTTTCTTTTCGCCGTCTGCATCTGTCCTTGGCAGCGGATTTTCTTTTGGTCTCAAAAGTGTATCCGGCGGCCTTTGTGAGTGACCTTCAGCTGTCTCGTTCTGAGGCAGCATTCAACCAGGTGGTCTCTTCTATGGCAGCTAAGGCAAGTTGGCGCCTAAGCTGGTCTTTGAAGCATTTCCTTGGGGCACCTCTGTTATGTCGACCACCTTTTAGCCTACCAAAAAAAGACTGCCTTTGGCATACAGTCCATCTATACTGTTCATACCGGCGTTCGCAAGGACATCGCTGTTTGTAGTGTGGTCTTACCACCGTATGTCCATGATGGAGCGCAAGCTAGACTAGTAAATAGTCCTAAATCTAGTAATGCTAGATGAAAGAAGTCTAGCGCTAGCTAGAAATGATCTAGATAGATCTAGAAATCTAGTAATACTAGAATTTAGAATACTACTATTTAATATATTTACTATTTAGTAACATTAATACACCATACTAGATCTATAGATTCAATACAGACTACAGAAAGTAGTATCCTATACCTAGTTATACAATATACAAATGATTTCTAGATTCTAGTGTTTAGATATAGATCTATACTAATTTACGCCAATTGAACATCGAACACCGAACACCTTCATGTTAAGATACTTCTTGAACACCCCACTGTATTTTTTAAACTTCTTCATTTCGATGAATATGACAAAACTAGTGCATTCCTATTGTGCATCATCCATTTCTTTATAGTTTAGATATATTTAGTTTCATTTTCACCCGAGGACAATTTTTTTAACTTATATTCAAAGTGCATTGTTAATATTGGTATAAAAACATCACTTTTCTTTACCTCTTGGGAAGAGTGAAGTAGGTCGCGGGTTAAGGGTATTTTTTAATGCCAATGATGCTTCAGCTCAACAAAACCAATATATTATGCTTCTTATTAGGCTGAGAAATATTTGCAATTATTTGTTGAAACTGTCCCTTGCTACCCAAACATGAAAATTGAGGTTAAATTAGGGAGTGTTTGAATGATATAAGCAATCTCAGCTTCGTAAAGAATCGAACACCATTTTAATGTTAAAAATACACATCAAAGAAGACAAATATTTAAATTACATTTTTTAAATTGTTATTTTTCAAAATAATGTAATACAAACTACATATATAAATTACTTATGTGTTACTATTTGTAACAGTTATTTGTAGTTTATTGTAAATATGCTTTTTTTTTAAGTAAATAGATTTACATCGATATACACAAATTGCACCCATTTTAAAATCATGATTTTATGACACATATACTTTGATGCTATTAATATTAAATTACAGAGCACACAGATAACCAAAACATATCCAGTTGTGTTGAAGAAACAGTCAAGACACAGTACCAAGAGATCATCAACAATTGATTGATCATTAAAATGTGATGTCAGCCTCAAATACAGAGTTAGTTGTGCTTCTAGATAATCTAAACCTAGACGTGTGGCGCCGGGTCTATAATTATTATTTTTTGCTTCAAAGCTCAAAATGCACTACAAAGACACATTATTCATTTGAAACATATAATAATGCCTCTCCTTACATAATTTCACTTTCCAACATTCACACATTTCCAGTGCAAGTAACAATTTCAAGACTCAATCCAAGTGCAGCCATCAGAATAACACACAACAAAAAAGGGTCAGTGATAGCGCAACACACAGGTGTATACCAGACCATCAACACAGCCCCAAAACATTGTTCAAGTTGTACTGAGAAAAATGTTGAGGGAAAAGAGGGGGCAGCCAATTACTGATTGATCGAGTACCAACGGTCAAGCCGCTAATTAGGTCACAAACACTAAGCGCGCTAGAAGTGTATTATATATATATAGATACGTTGTTTGTGTGTGTGTGTAACAAACACTAAGCTCTCAAATACATTTTTTTTGGCCAACAAGGTGGCTTGGGGAGGACGGATTTATCTAGATTATAGGTAACACAATTCACAAGTTATAATTAGCACCTTACACTAATGTGTTTCATCGGTTTCTAAGCAAAGATGGGCGATATGAAGCATGGGAAAATGACTAAAACCTGTTTGTCTTTTTCACGGCGTAAAAAGAAAATGATAAAAATAACACAATTTTAGGATTATAACACTTTTAAAACACCATACTTTTCATGTGTTTGAGAGTTTAAGGTGTTTGATTCTTGAAGGTAGCGCTGTAGCGGTAAAATGATGTTTGAAACTTTAAGCTCTTGAAAGCATCGACCTGACCCACTTTAACATCAAATATAATTTTAACTATGAGTAGTAATACAATAAAACAAATCTACTTTTTAAGACAAATGGATGAGGAGTTCATAGATACAATCAGTTTTTTCCTAGGTCTAATTCTTATGGAGATACACAAATTCAATACATAAAAAATGTCAGCGACTGAGCTTAACTTGTTCGATTGATGTCATTTAAACTCTAGATTTTAAATCTACTACATCTAGTAACTAGTAGTAGTCTGTAAGATAATATTATATATAGATTAGAGTTAATATAATAATATAGAGGAGGATCTTATATTTTGGACACCCCATCAAATTCTCCTTCATTGAACGCGTCACTTTTTTTTGTTTGTAATTCATTTGTTTTTATGTTTGGAGCAAAACTTGACGTTTCTGGACTGCGCATGTCCAATTTTAGATAAGTTTCGGTATTGATGTTCCGCTTACAAAGCAGATAGATGGCAGTTTTTTAGATTCTTGGTAACCACACATGTAAAGCTATTGTTTTAACCTCCCCCGGCAATTCATGTAAGGGATAAGGGCTATATTATGAGCCTGTTTGATTGTAGGCTGATGGGCATATCAAAATAAGCTTCCAAACATCTTTAGAAAGACATTCCATTCACATTTATACTGTTAGCTGTTAAATGAAATTAAAAAAGGAGCTGTCCCAACGAATAATAAGGAATTTAACTCATTCTCCTTCATTGGACACGGCAAAATCATATGAAATATTATTGGGATTAATAAATCTACGATTTTTTCAATGAATAAACATGACCTAGATCAAGATATCCAGAATATATAATTTATGAATGAAAGAAAAAGTGAGGGCTGCTAATTTGAAGCTAGAGACCATGCCCACTGAAGGTGATCACGCCAGGTGAGTTGGCGGTGAGGAGAGGTATAAACTAAGCGTGTATCAAACAGGTAAAGGGGGGAAGGGGGGAGAGAGTCATGAAAAGAATTATAAGCATCTATGGGAGGGAGAGGGTGTTAAGGTGTAACAAAACAACATCCAAATAATGAAAACAAGAAGAGGGTCCATGGATGGGAATTAAAAGAAGCCTAGTTGAAAATATCATGTTTACTAAATTATAATAATTAATTTATAGATCTATTTATAATCTATATATAGAGATTTATTTCTGTCTGTTTCTACACACATAGATTATAGGTATTTAAATAAACTATAAATGAGATATATACCAGTATATATCTATAATATATATATAGAGAGAGAGAGTAGGTACTTTGATAAAAAATTCAACTTTAATGAATCTAAATGAAACTAGTATAGTTAGATAGATCTTTTTGAATGGAGTTCATTGATACCTCATTTATGCTTCTAGGTTAATTAGAACATAAGTTATGACCATTTTAGTGTCGGAGAATTAGCCTATTAAAATACCCAAAAAATTGTGACCGAAAGGAGGAGCTTATACATTTAAACTGCTATAACTTTTTAACGCTTAAAGATAATGTAATGAAATTTTCCATAGAAATGCGCAATTATGTTCTGATAATTATGACAATTTTAAATCTGGGATATCTATTAACACTTTTTTGTGTTAAGCCCTTGATGTAGGGGTAGGTGTTGAAAAACGACAGAAACAGAATACATAGTCACACATAAATGGTCATAACTTTTAAACCAATAGAGATAATTGAATGAAATTTTCAACAGAAATGCATGTTTATGTGTTATTTATTTCTTCTTTATAATTCTGAGATAGAAGTTGAAACTTTTTTTTTTAATTTCTTAAATGTGGGTCGACATTTCGAAAACGACAAAAAAAAAACAAATGTTGACACTTAAATGGTTATAACTTTTTAACCAATAGAGATATGCAAATGAAATTTTCAACAGAAATGCATGAATATGTGTTATTTATTTATTCTATTATAACGCTGAGAAAGACGTTTAAGAAAAAACATTTTTCTTTGTTAACGTGGAACGACAATTTAAAAAACGACCAAATTTTATGTTGGTCATAACTCTTTAACCAATTGAGATATTTAAATGAAATTTTGAACAGAAATGCATGATTATGTGTTATTTGTTTATTCTATTTTAACACTGAGATAAGAATTTTTTTGAAAATTTGATTTTTGATAAATGTGGAATGACAAGTTTGAGTTTTTTTCGACAAAATATTATGTTGACACTTATGGTTATAACAACCAAAATTTATGTTGGTTATAAATTTTTAACTAATTGAGAAATTTAAATGAAGTTTTCTACAGGAATGCATTGCATGATTATGTGTTATTTGTTTATTTTATTATAATCTGAGACAGAAGTTTTCATTATGTTGACACTTAAAATGTTGCAACTTTTTTAGCCGTAAAATTACTTTTTAGGCTTTTAACTGAAATGAACAACTTTTTGCTGATACTTATAATAAACTTTGGATGAATAACATGTTGGAAAAACAACACAAAAATAAAAAACAAAAATTTCTATTTCATACTTTGAGAGCTGTAACATTTTAATCTAGACTTTAGAGATAATTATACAAGATTTACAAAATTAAAAAAAATAATAAAAAAAAAAGAGTATTTAAATTTACATATAATGTAAATAACAAATATAGATTTCTTGATGTCATCAGTCTGAGTGCGTTTGCAAATGTACGTCAGTATCCAAAGCTTACGAGGATCATGCATGATTGTTTGAAGATGAACATTGTTTGGGTGTACCCTATCTGTTTTGCTGAAATAGAATAAATACTTTTAATGCATACCAATATAGGCTTGCTGAAAAGGTAAAATTATCAAGACTTAATATAAATGGTTCATAGCACAATTATGAGCTGTATTGTGAAATTATATTTTTCACATTAAATAAATATCCCAGATATGCAACATGTTCCCTTAAAATAAAATATATCTAACTATTTGATGGGTAAGCACATAATGGATTTGTTTGTTGTTGGAAATTATCAATTGAAGTACTGTCTCTGTAGCACCTTACAAAAACCTTCAGCAAGTTTTTTATTGATCTCGATAAATACTTCATCAACAGTCACATTTCTCAGGGTTTTCAGAACGAGATCTTCAGTATCCAGAGTCTGGCCAAAGCAATCACTTAGTATTGAAAGGAGATTCTCTGGAGAATCCACAATGGCCTTTAGTGGCTTTAGTTTGTCAATGCAGACCTTCACATGAGAGATCTAGAAAACAAGAGAATAAATATAATAGCTGCATAAATGGTATCTTTAAAATGTTTCATCTTTCATTTTGTAGATCAGTGTCATCCACGGTCCAGTCAACATCTTGCCAAAAAGCCCTGTTAATAAATATAATAAATGTCAAAAGGGTTGAGACACCTAAAAAGGAATTGTTTTGAAACTATAAAAATGAATTTACAAAAGAAAATGTAAAAGTTATTACCTTAAAAGACTAACCGCTTTTCTGCAACAACAAGCACAGTGTTGTTCTGTGTTACCTGGCCTTTCAGTAGCCTCAACATCACCTTCAGGTCGCAACTTCTTCACCATACTAGGTCGTTCAGTGCTGTCTTGGGACTTGGATAGGTGTCTTTTTGCCAGCAGCATCGATAGAAATTTTTGTATCCAAGTAGGGTGCAACTAGGTGCCAGCTGCGGGTAATCTTCCTGCAAAAGTTCTTCACATCAGTCATATGCCTTCGAAACTTATTGTCAACAACATCGACATCAAGGCCTGCCATGCCCACATTATCTGGGGAAAATGTAACAAAAAAAAAGTTAGTTTTATTTAATTGTGAAAAAAAATGTTTCAAACAAAATTACACATAAGTACAATTTTAATAAAATGCAGTTTAAAGATTTTATTTATAAAAGGATATAAGACATTTAATGTAAAATAGAATGCTCAACTTCATAAGTCCAAGTCCAGCCAAGCCTTTACTTTAAAATAAATTTCTACAATTATCCTAAATCATATAGAGAATATAGTAGATTTAAGTAGATCTATAGATTAATATCTGAAAATTTATTTTCATTGAAATAAAATGATATTTCAATTGATTTGTGTTATATTTTGTTTATAACTTATATTTAGTAGTGATTATTATGGTAACTATCACTTAAAATTTTGTATTTATAAATTATTTTATAATTATCCCAATTATATTACCAGCCATTGCAAGAAATTTAACTAAAAACGAAAAATAATAATTGAACTAGTTTAAAATCATTCTAAAAATTTTAAAAATTGCATTCAAAATCACGGATGACTAAATAAAACTGTTCTTGATGATGGATTAAAAAAAAATCGATCTAACAAAAAAGCTATGCAGCCATTGATAACCATTGAATCTATCATTTCCGGTTAGTAATGGCGGCTGGTTTCGTTTTCTAGCCAAGATACCTGATGCACTGGGTCCGTTTTTACTAATAAAGTGGAACACTTATTGCGATAATATGAACAAAAATAGTTAGATTAGATATTAAGGTACACGGATTGACTTTAAAAAATATGCTTTTCAGAATAATAAAAAAATTATGGATGGTCAACTTACCCCTATGCTCAACACGCTGGAACTCCAATGAAGACGATAGAAAAGCACTGATATAAATCCAAAGAATTAACTGATATCCGATCCTTGAACAAACAAAGGGCTCTGACTATCCTTTTGTGTCTGATTTTGAAGACAAAACCAGACTGGAACGAAATCTCTATTGTTATCGGCTTAAATACTGCCGCACGAATACTACCGGTTCCGGTAACCAAAAAAAATCTCGCGCGACCGGAAAATCGAAGTATCTAAGAGAGAGTATGAGGCAATAGACTATAAATACATATATTGCTGAAGTGAATCTACTTCTTTTATTACAATCTAAATAATTTTTAATTAACACAGATATAATTTATTAGCAATGACATAATCACATTTTAGTGACGGTGCTCAGTGTCCAATGAAGTTTATGAAGGGGAAAGCACACAAACTGCGTTCAGAGTAGGAGCATGATGATGAAGTGACCCAATTTATTTTTTATTAATATAAAATCCTGACTATGAGTTATGTCATTTATGAGTGGTAATACAAAGAAACAGCTATTTTTATTGTTCATTAGTTGAAGAATAAGAATCTGCTTTCAATTTTTTTTAAGAGACGTAAATACACCAGCTAAAAGCGGAAATTACCTCTATCTATAGTATAAAAAAATTTCACTATATTTGAAAATATTTCACTATATAGACTATCACTATACTCTATGGTATAGATCTAGTTGAGTAGTTCCCCAAAGTGACAAGTTGGTGTTCAAATATAATAGATCTATATCACATTAACTTGATTAAGAATCTACTCACTACTGTAGATTTGTAGATCTAGGTTCTAGATTAGATCTATATTGTATATTGAATAATATTGGTCACTAGACGTGACTAGGTCACTAGACGTGACTAGGTCACTAGATCATCTAGTGACAAGAGTCTAACACTCTAACACTAACAGTCTAGACTATGACTATGATACTCTATCTACTAGTAGTAGATCTATAAAATCTATTTAACCTATTATAATTATAATAATAATTAAATAATAATATTATAAATCTATCAACAACATGTTGGCTTGTTCAGGTATGATTTCAGGCAACTTTTTCCTTTGCCAGCCTTTAGCTTTACAAGTCTATTAGATCTACGTATTAAGTATAATTAAGGTATTCTAGATAGTTTAGGCTTAGGTGACTAGATTAGTAGATTATACTAGATACCTATACCGGAGTATACCGGCCACCATGTTGTTTTCAAGCATATTGATCTCCCTTTATCTATATTGAGCTTTTAATAACTTTTTTTAAAAGAGTTTTTTGCTCTTATGCTGTCAACTTATGTTTTTTTTACGTTTATTTACTGAAATGAAGGTCCAGAATAAAATGTAAATAATGATTTGAACTCATTTCTTCTTTTTTTTCTCCTTATGAAATTATGAATTAAAAAAATATCTGGTTAACAATTAGATCTATAATTATCTATTACGTCACCAAGAAAAGTGAAATATTGATAAAATAAAAAAAAAATATGCATGCATATCTACATGTTTAATTATTTCTCTTTTGAACAAAATTATGTTGTATGACTTAAAGATCTATATAGAGCAATGACGTAGTACGGGATTCGTATTACTATAGGAAATAAAACATTTTATTTTATAAGGGTAGCAGTATCTTAATACTTTTATTTTTATCTGTTGATGATTACGACTACCGTTAGATCTAAACATTTCTAATGAATTTCAAGCGCCCTCCGTTTTCATAAAATCACATCACAAAGAGAAAGTGTTGATATGGTGCGCAAAGGTGCACGCGTTCAATATAATAAAGTATCATTCTCCGCCATGACACTAATGGTTGTTGTTTGTTTATTGCTGACTGTGAACCTAGACCATAATTAACATGGTGGCAGCGGTGTATTAAGGATCAGAGGTAATCATTAATCAGTATATAAAGGTTTATTGTTTGCAATAATAAATAGCAACAATTCAAGGCTACGCCGTGCAATGGCAGCTAGAAATTTCCTTCCTGTACCCGAGCCTCTCGAGGTAGAAGGAAACATGTCCCCTAATTGGCAAAAGTTTCACCGGAGCTGGCGAAACTATGAGTTAGCCACTAAATTGTCGGAAGAATCAGAGGAGGTCAGAGTGGCCACCTTTCTAACAATTATAGGGACAAAAGCGATGGACATATATGAAGGTCTTGAAATTGAGAAGGGAAAAGAAAGAAAGATGGAAGAAATAGTGAACAAATTTGAAAGTTTTTGCATTGGAAAAACGAATGAAACTTATGAGCGCTATGTTTTCAATACTCGTGAACAGCAAGAAGGCGAGGACATTGAAAGTACATAACAAATTTGAGAAGACTTGCAAAAATGTGTAGTTTCGAACGCCTGGAAGATAGCTTGATTAGAGACAGGGTAGTTCTTGGTATTAGACATGAATGCCTCAAAATGAAATTGTTACAAGATAGTAGTCTCACATTGGAAAGGTGCAGAGATATTTGCAGAGCATACTAGACCGCCAACAAACAGTTGAGACAAATACAAGCCGACCCTCCAATCATTGAGAAAGTATCAACACCCTCAAGAACAAACATTCAGAAAGGTAAATGCAGGTATTGTGGAAGGATTCACGAATACATTAAAGAAAAGTGCCCTGCATGGGGTAAAATGTGCCTAGCATGCAAGGGGAGACATCATTTTGCTGTGATGTGCAAAAAGAAAGTTCAGCAGGTATCAGATGATATGTCTAACGATGAAAGACAGCTGCAGTCGGACACAAGAGATGATGTCATGATGGTAAAAAATGAATGGGTGATGTCTTTGGAGAACCACAAAACGAAAAGGATGACAGCAGTTATGACAGTAAATGGTCACCGTGTAAGGTTTCAAATGGATAGTGGAGCTGATGTAAATACCATCCAGGAAAAATACGTAAATAAGAATCAGATAGAAAAGGCAACGCAAAGATTACTAATGTGGAATAAGACTGAAATGAGACCCATAGGGAAAGCCACTCTAACGACGAGAAATGAGAAAACTAACGAAACATTTGAGGTGGAATATATAGTTGTACCAAATAATCTAGCATGCCTTCTAGGTCATGAAACTTTAACAAGAATGAAGTTAATCAAAGTCAATAAAGATAAGTTCATAGCATCAGTAGTGAATAACCTTAAAGAAGACTGTAGTCCAAAGTTTACTGGTGATTTGGGTGACTTAGGAGAAGTGTCTTTAAAGATTGATAGCAGCATTAAGCCCAAGGTTCTGCCGTGTAGAAAGATCCCTATTGCTTTACAAGAAAGAGTTAAAGAGGAGTTAAAGACCTAGTGCAGAGAGGAATCATAGAACCAGTGATAGAGCCTACAGAGTGGGTGAGTCAGATGGCAATTGTGGAAAAAACTAATGGAAAAATTAGGATCTGCATAGATCCACAAGCCCTGAATAAAGTTTTACTAAGGGAATTCTATAATCTTGCTACTTTAGATGACATATTGGCAGATTTGAACGATGCCAAAATATTCAGCAAATTGGATGTGCAAGAAGCTTTCTGGCATGTCAAACTAGACACAGCGTCATCTAATTTGACAGCAATGATAACCCCTTTTGGTAGATACAAAAGGAAACGATTACCATTTGGTCTGAAAGTGAGTTCAGAAATTTTTCAGAGAAGATTAAATCTAGCACTAGAAGGACTGAAAGGCTGTTTCAATTACGTTGATGATAGGTAGGAAGAGGAAGAACGAAAGAAGAGGCACTCGGAAATCATGATATTAACCTAAGAGAGCTGATGAAGAGATGTCAAGAAAAGAAGATTAAACTGAACCACGAAAAGTCTGTTTTTAGAACAGATGAGATTAATTTTTTGGGTCATATTATTACAGAAGCAGGAATAAAACCAGACCCGAACAAAGTATCTGCGATTTTGAGTTTGAATGCTCCAAAAGATATTTCATCAGTCCGAAGATTCTGTGGCATGGTTCAATATCTTGCAAGATTTGTTCCAGACTTGTCGACAGATTTACAGCCCATACCAGAGTTGATCAGAAAGAACACACCATTTATTTGGTCTGATCAATGCACACGAGCTTTCAACAAGATAAAACAGAAAATATCGACTCATGGCACATTGATATATTTTGACCCTAACAAAGAGTTTACATTACAAGCAGATAGTAGCCAAAATGGGTTGGGAGCAGCGTTATTACAAGATGGCAGTCCAATAGCATATGCTTCTAGATCATTAACTGATACTCAGAAAAGATGGGCACAGATTGAAAAAGAATTGTTAGCAGTGGTTGTTGGTTTGGAACGTTTTGACCAGTATACGTATGGCAGGACAGTTATAGTTCAGAATGACCATAAACCACTGGAAAACATCCTTCAAAAACCACTCAGTTCTGCTCCGAGAAGGCTACAAAGTCTAATGATGCTTCTTTATCGTTACGATATCCAGTTTTAATATGTCAAAGGCGAACATTTGTTCATAGCTGATACTTTGAGTAGAGACCCATCAGAGGAAAAGAGTGATATCCCTGATGTTTGTGTCAATACAGTCGGACTGGCAATACCAGATGCAGTGCTGGAGAAAGTCAGAATCGAGACAGAGAAAGATAGAACAATGCAAACACTTATTCAGTATATCCTAAATTGATGGCCAGACAAACATAATAGTTTACCTAAACTCAAACAATATTTTTCACTAAGAGACATGTTAACATACGAAGACGGACTCTTGTTGAAAGGAGAACAAATAATCATACCGATATCACTTCGCAAGGAAATAGAAGAAAAACTCCATGCAGCACATCTGGGAGTAGATTCAATGAAAAGAAGAGCAAAAGAAACAGTTTACTGACCTGGGTTATCAGCTCGAATAAAGGAAATAGCCAACTCATGTTACATTTGTCAGAAAAATAAACCAGCAAATCAGAGAGAAGAATTAATACAGCACGAAAGAGGTTCAAATCCGTGAGACACGATTGGAATTGATTTATTCCAAATGTGTGACCAACAATATCTAGCTATAGTGGACTATTATTAAAATTTCATAGAGGTAGAAAACATGCAGTTGACAACAACACACGCAATTATAAAGAAACTGAAAGTTTTATTTGCAAGATATGGGGTGCCGAAAGTCTGTATATCTGATAGCGGACCTCAGTTCACATCGGAATATTTTTCCAAGTTTATGATGGAATGGGGAGTGACTCATTTGAAATCTTCTCCAGGACACCATCAATCCAATGGAAAGGCTGAGTCAGCAGTTAAAATTTTGAAGAACATAATGAAGAAATCTAGAGAATCAAAGTCAGATGCTTATGAAGCTCTTCTGGAATTTAGAAATACTCCAAGGCAAGACACAAATCTAAGCCCAGTTCAGATGTTTTTTGGTCGGATGACTCGAACACTGATACCAAACAAAAGGAGTAACATTAAGATTTCTACATGTCAAGAGAACATTATGAGAAGGAAAGAAAAACGTCAAAGGAGTGTAAAAACATCTTATGATAAGAGGTCAAGAAATTTAAGTCAGCTGAGAACTGGACAGATGGTCTATTTCCAATCTAATGACCCTACATTGAGACGTGGAAGAATCCAGTCTCAAGTCAATCAGAGAGCTTACATTATTCGAGGTGACAATGGTGCAGTGTACCAAAGAAACAGAGTGCATATCAACCCGAACAGAGAAACAGAAGAAGATATATTCCCCGATACTGATGACAATATACAGGACAATAGAACTCATGATCAACACATTCGCCACTCATCAACTCATCATTCCCTGCGACCAAGGGATCAGTTGAAGAAACCGACAAGATTCAATGACTATGTGTCTTAATGAACAATTGAATGTTTATTTTTAAATGTGATACGTTTCATATTCATTGAAGCGTATATATGTATGTTATGTTTAGTTGTTTATGTTGTGGTTTTGTTTTATTTTTTTCTATGATACTCCCCAAAATGTTTTATTTTTTTATATTTTTTTTTAAAGAAAAGGGGATGTTGATATGGTGCGCAAAGGTGCACGCGTTCAATATAATAAAGTATCATTCTCCGCCATGACACTAATGGTTGTTGTTTGTTTATTGCTGACTGTGAACCTAGATCATAATTAACAGAAAGATTGATTTTATTTAGCTGAAATAGATCCCCTTTCTCGATAGGCAGCAGGGCCGAACTTACGTAACTGGAGGTAAAATGAATAGGGAGGCCCAGGGCGAAGTCAATAGTGTGGTCAAAAATAAAATAGAAAAGCAAAAAATTAAGGCCTAAAATATGCAATGAATTATTAAAAAAAAACTGTCCTGTAATCTGCATTTTTTTCTGCATATTCTTAAAATATAATAGAAACCTGTTCAGCGAGTATCTTTAGTTACGTAAACTAATATCACTTATATTAGTTATAGTGCCCTACTACTACTAGCTCTAGATCGAATCTACTCTAGTCTAGTCTAACTAGACCTAGACTAGAAGTCTTGAATAACTAGATCTACTATAATTATTACTAGTGGCATAATATTCAAATGGGTTCAAATATCAATAAGTAGCTTATATATTATAAAGAAACTCGACTAATTTTGTTCCGCTTAAAAATTGGACCGCCCTCCCCTCAAAAGTCAAGTGGGGATGGTAGTAGATGCAATCGCCCCCTTCCAATTTCCCACCACCACAAAAGTAACCAAGAAAACAGAAGGGGAATGACATAATATAAAGATATTAGTTACAATATATATCAATATGTATTGCTTTTATCATATAGGCCTAGCTATGTAACTAATTATGTTAACATACTGTGATTTCGGCAAAAAATAATTGGACCACCCCCGGCCCAAAAAATTAAGGGGCGGAACTGGTGGATCCAGGGAGGGATTGATGTTATCGCCCCCCCCCCCCCACCTCACCTAATTGGTAACATACCAGAAGGGGAACGACATAAAATTAAGATTGGTTAACTATACATAATTAAGTAGCTTTTATCATATAGATATGTAACTAATAATGTTAGTAAATATGTTTTCTACACACACAAAAATGGATCGTCCCCCCACACACACTCCAACCAAATCGGCCAACATACTAGAGGGGGGGGGGGGGTAATATAATCCAAATATAGGTTAAAATATAAATAATTAGTACATATATTAACATAAGTAAATAATTCGTCTATAAATTGTGTGATTTCTCTACTAAAATTCTTAAAAATTGTAATTATGCAGTCTTGTACGAACGAAGAAAGTCACTGCATATTAAAGAAGCCTGAGAATAGGTTGAGTCAGAGACGCATCAAGGCAATATTCAGTTAGAAAATTTCATGCTGATGTTGATAAAGGCATTTTGCGCGTAATTTATTTAGACACAGTCGAATAGTTCGTTGGCGATGGGTCGAGCCTAGTAGGCCTATGTGGATATCAATATTCCTATATGGTTGCATTATTTTTTTTACGTAATAAAAAAATCCAATTTCAAGTGTCATTTAGAAATATCAAATAGGTTTAAAAGTCATGAAGTTTAGATTGTTAATATAGCTAACCATGCAGGCTACATACTAGAAGAAATGCATTATGTTACGTAAACTCAGTTTTCGTCACATTATCAAACTTAATTAGCATAATGACTTTGAGGATAAGTATAATTGTACTCAGTGGCGTCACTAGGGTGGGTGTCCCCTTCTGCAGTAAGTTCAAGGTGTCACCCTCATTCAGCTTTCCATTTAACTTTTTACAAATAAAAATGTATTGTTTAGTTCTTTTTGTTGCGCCAGTTGTTATTGAACGTTCAAATAAGTGTCGATTCTATTATAAAAACAAGATTACAAAGAGAGTTTGTGTTGCCACACAAACTCAGAGGCGGAACCCGTGGGAGACGGATCCCTGTCGGATCCGCATATTCACTGGTCGACTGAGGATGGCATCAAGCAGGGTATGAAACCGAGACCGTAGAGATAATCAGTCCTGCGCGCTACCCGCACGACCAGGCATTGCTCTTAATCTAATGACAAACTGTTTACAAACTAATAGCCTACTATTGATAATATAGGCCTACCTACACATTACGGAATAACAACTACCGGATATGTACAATATGTCAGAAGAGCGATTTTTAGATAATTGAGCATTTTCATTTTAAATGGAACTAGAATGAGGATAAAGATCTACCTAAATTAAACTACTAATTTAGCACTCTTAATATCTATATCTACTAGATCTAGATCTAAAATATATATCTGAGATAATGTAGATGTAATTTAGATAAGATTTATATTTAAAAAAAAACACTAGATAATCAATTAATAGACTAATTGCAAAATGAAATATTAAAATAGTAGATTAGTTTTAGTATTTTATAAAATTGTAAAATGTTTGTTTGTAAAATGTTTTACATGTTTCGGATGTTCCTTCAGAGTTGAAGATAATTGCTTCCTAGTCCAAACCTCCCGCAGGACGACGGGGGATGGGAGCGGGCAGGGTTTGAACCCGGGACCATCGATAAATCTGAACGACAGTCCAGGACCAGGCATATTGACAATCTAGACTTTAGAAATAAAAATCTACACTTTAAGCCTAGAAATTAAAATTATAGATCTTGATCTAGTCTAAATCATGGCTGTCTGGTAGTGCGGTTTGCGCGCTAAACTGACGTTTGGATTCATCGATAGTCCCAGGTTCAAACCCTGCCCGTTTCTATCCCCCGTCGTCCATGTAAAACAACAAACATTCTAAACTAGAAATTCTAGATCTAGATTCTATAATGATTTTAATTAGAACTGAAATCTAAATCTAGTTTTAAAAATCTAGCTCAAGTGTAAGAAAAAAAATCTAGATCTAGTGCAAAAAATCTAGATTAGATCTAAATCTAGCTATTATGTCTTTAAAATACAAGTCACAATACGAGGTTTAATAAACATTACTATACCGAGTTGTTTTAGCATTTAAAGAATTTATTCCATATGACATCAAAGGAAAAAAAATCCACTACGTCACACGGCCTAGTTAGACTAAAAAATGCCATCTATACGAGAAGCTTGTCGAGTGTTCATAGACATTGGTGCACCGAGTGATTTCTTTTAGCATTTCATTTAAAGAATTAACTCCATTTGACGTCAAAGGAAAAAAATTCCATTATGTCACACGTCCTAGTTAGACTGAAAAATGTCTTCTATACGAGCAGCTTGTCGAGTGTTCATAGACATCGGTGCACCGAATGAGATCTTTAAGCATTTCATTTAAAGAATTAACTCCATGTGACGTCAAAGGAAAAAAATCCATTACCTCACACGTCCTAGTTAGACTAAAAAATGTCTTCTATACGAGAAGCTTCTCGAGGGATCATAGACATTGGTGCACCGAGTTTGTTCTTTTAGCATTTCATTTGATGGGCTAGTTAGACTTTATATATATATATATATATATATATATATATATATATATATATATATATATATATATATATATATATATATATATATATATATATATATATATATATATATATATATATATATATATATATATATATATATATATATATATATATATATATATATATCATGGGCGTAGCCAGGATTTTTTTCGGGGGGGGGGGGGGGTTGGGGGGGGATTCCACCCCCCCCCCCCGCGAAAAAATTATATATATGTGTGTGTGTACATAATTAATCTTTATTACATTCTGACCCTTTCGGAAGAAGTTTATTGTTTATTGTAGACTCCCCGCCCTTGCCAGCAAGGGGGTCTGGGGGAGCCCCGCCGCCGAGCACTATTTCTGGTATTGAAAGCCAACAAAATGCATATTCTGAGGTATCTACAGTGCATTATCTTGCTATAAAAAAGTTTTATTTCAAAAACCTAATGTGCTATTCTTACTGACTTAGACCCTCTCGCGCCGTTCGGCGCATTTTCCGGCAAGCTGTTTCCGCAACTCTTATTTTGCGTAATTCATTTTGTCGGAGAACATGTCCCGCAAAACCTCATGCGACCACTGGCGGATCCAGAACTTTGGAGTGTGGGGGACGATTTTTTTCCAAACCCCAACCCTAACGCACAGTAAACCCTAACCCTATGCATAAACGTGCGTACAGCCCATATATATATATATATATATATATATATATATATATATATATATATATATATATATATATATTCGATATATGAGAATAAAATAAGACTGTTTCTCAATGTTCGGCGAAAAAAAAAACAGAAAAAAAAACAGTCATGTTGAGGCCTTTCTCTTGCAAACTTGGGGGTCTGGGAAAGCGCTGTAAGTTTCCTCAGTGAATTCGGGGCGAAGCCCCAACGCCAAAAGCGTTTTCTTGCATTCTTCACTGCAGAAAGGCATTCTCCTGACATCTACAGCTCATTATTTATTAGTAGGGTTCGGGGCGAAGCCCCGACGCAAAAAGCGTTTTCTTGCATTTTTCACGACTGAAACGCATTCTCCTGACATCTAAAGCTCATTATTTATTAGTGGGGTTCGGGACGAAGCCCCGACTCCAAAAGCGTATTTTGGCATTCTTCACCGCAGTAACGCATTCTCCTGACCTACAGCTCATTATTCATTCTATTATAAAGGACCTTTTGAATAATGTGGAAAAATATTCTAATATGAATTTATAGTCCCTTAATACATTGCAAATACAACCGATTTGTTCTTTGAAAAGATAAGATACCCAACATATTTAGATTAAGGCTTTGAGGATCGCCGCCGAAAAAAAAAATCCATTAATAATATTCAATAAAATGTAAGCATAAATTGTGAGTTATAGACCTAAATTTATTTAACTAGAAAAATATCAGATTGAGTAAAGGTTGGAAAAAGTCGACTAGGAAAAGGTTATCTGGCTTTTGAACTCATCTCAACCGTGACTGTTATATTGAAAAATTTCATTTGAATTATAACTTTTCCAAAGCAAAGTCTTTCTTAAAATAGTTATGATAAATTCATGTGAAATTACACAAACTCTGTCTGGAAAGGGGAAGGGTGGTAAAATGAAAACGATTAATCCTCGCTCCTTTTTATAATTTCTGCTAATGATTGCATTTTGCATTAAAGAATAGAGGTTGGGCGACTCAATATAAGAATTTACTTTATAGCATATATAAATTATATAAGTGACAGATTTTTTTAATTTTGTAATTTCTTACTATAATACAAAAAGAAAAAGTATTGGTTTGTCCGATGGGGGGAAGGTGATTGCATGTATCGCACTTCCACCTGTTTATATTATATAGATATTCGACTAATTTTGTTCACATACTATGATTTCTCCATAAAAGTAGGACCGCCCCCCCCCCACTCAAAGGGTTTAGATGGGAAGGGCAGTAGAGGTATTCGCTCCTCCCCTTCCAATCGGCCAAAGATGAAGGACATAATATAAAGACCGGTTAAAATACCAATAACAAGTTTTAATCATATGGATATTTAATTGATTCTGTTAGCAAGCTGTGATTTCTGCAAATAAATAGGACCGCCCCCCCTCTCGAAAGTTTATGGTGGGTGGGGGGGTTGATTGATGCCAACGCCCCCTCCCGACCCTACCAAATCGGCCAAAATACTAGAAAGGGGGGGGGGCGAAATAATCTAAAAATAGGTTGAAATATAAATAATTAGTATATATTATTAACATAAGTAATTGTCACAACATGCGTTGTGGTGCCGGGGATTTCACTTGAATTAAAATAGTTGAATAAATGACGATCTAGGATTCCCAATAAAAGATTCTTTGTTAGAACACAACTCTGGAACTTTATTTAAATATAAAACGTAAGTACAGCTTATGTACAAGTTACAGATCAACAAGCACAAGTAATATTACAAATGCTTTAAATCAGAGCTCTTAGAAAACGTGACTGTCTACTAGGAAATTCTTTCATCGACTGCCGTTCTTTCTACTCTCGTATATATATATATATATATATCATGGGCGTAGCCAGGATTTTTTTCGGGGGGGGGGGGTTGGGGGGGGATTCCCCCACCTCCCCCCGCGAAAAAATTATATATATGTGTGTGTGTACATAATTAATCTTTATTACATTCTGACCCTTTCGGAAGAAGTTTATTGTTTATTGTAGACTCCCCGCCCTTGCCAGCAAGGGGGTCTGGGGGAGCCCCGCCGCCGAGCACTATTTCTGGTATTGAAAGCCAACAAAATGCATATTCTGAGGTATCTACAGTGCATTATCTTGCTATAAAAAAGTTTTATTTCAAAAACCTAATGTGCTATTCTTACTGACTTAGACCCTCTCGCGCCGTTCGGCGCATTTTCCGGCAAGCTGTTTCCGCAACTCTTATTTTGCGTAATTCATTTTGTCGGAGAACATGTCCCGCAAAACCTCATGCGACCACTGGCGGATCCAGAACTTTGGAGTGTGGGGGACGATTTTTTTCCAAACCCCAACCCTAACGCACAGTAAACCCTAACCCTATGCATAAACGTGCGTACAGCCCATATATATATATATATATATATATATATATATATATATATATATATATATATATATATATATATATTCGATATATGAGAATAAAATAAGACTGTTTCTCAATATTCGGCGAAAAAAAAAACAGAAAAAAAAACAGTCATGTTGAGGCCTTTCTCTTGCAAACTTGGGGGTCTGGGAAAGCGCTGTAAGTTTCCTCAGTGAATTCGGGGCGAAGCCCCAACGCCAAAAGCGTTTTCTTGCATTCTTCACTGCAGAAAGGCATTCTCCTGACATCTACAGCTCATTATTTATTAGTAGGGTTCGGGGCGAAGCCCCGACGCAAAAAGCGTTTTCTTGCATTTTTCACGACTGAAACGCATTCTCCTGACATCTAAAGCTCATTATTTATTAGTGGGGTTCGGGACGAAGCCCCGACTCCAAAAGCGTATTTTGGCATTCTTCACCGCAGTAACGCATTCTCCTGACCTACAGCTCATTATTCATTCTATTATAAAGGACCTTTTGAATAATGTGGAAAAATATTCTAATATGAATTTATAGTCCCTTAATACATTGCAAATACAACCGATTTGTTCTTTGAAAAGATAAGATACCCAACATATTTAGATTAAGGCTTTGAGGATCGCCGCCGAAAAAAAAAATCCATTAATAATATTCAATAAAATGTAAGCATAAATTGTGAGTTATAGACCTAAATTTATTTAACTAGAAAAATATCAGATTGAGTAAAGGTTGGAAAAAGTCGACTAGGAAAAGGTTATCTGGCTTTTGAACTCATCTCAACCGTGACTGTTATATTGAAAAATTTCATTTGAATTATAACTTTTCCAAAGCAAAGTCTTTCTTAAAATAGTTATGATAAATTCATGTGAAATTACACAAACTCTGTCTGGAAAGGGGAAGGGCGGTAAAATGAAAACGATTAATCCTCGCTCCTTTTTATAATTTCTGCTAATGATTGCATTTTGCATTAAAGAATAGAGGTTGGGCGACTCAATATAAGAATTTACTTTATAGCATATATAAATTATATAAGTGACAGATTTTTTTAATTTTGTAATTTCTTACTATAATACAAAAAGAAAAAGTATTGGTTTGTCCGATGGGGGGAAGGTGATTGCATGTATCGCACTTCCACCTGTTTATATTATATAGATATTCGACTAATTTTGTTCACATACTATGATTTCTCCATAAAAGTAGGACCGCCCCCCCCCACTCAAAGGGTTTAGATGGGAAGGGCAGTAGAGGTATTCGCTCCTCCCCTTCCAATCGGCCAAAGATGAAGGACATAATATAAAGACCGGTTAAAATACCAATAAAAAGTTTTAATCATATGGATATTTAATTGATTCTGTTAGCAAGCTGTGATTTCTGCAAATAAATAGGACCGCCCCCCCTCTCGAAAGTTTATGGTGGGTGGGGGGGTTGATTGATGCCAACGCCCCCTCCCGACCCTACCAAATCGGCCAAAATACTAGAAGGGGGGGGGGCGAAATAATCTAAAAATAGGTTGAAATATAAATAATTAGTATATATTATTAACATAAGTAATTGTCACAACATGCGTTGTGGTGCCGGGGATTTCACTTGAATTAAAATAGTTGAATAAATGACGATCTAGGATTCCCAATAAAAGATTCTTTGTTAAAACACAACTCTGGAACTTTATTTAAATATAAAACGTAAGTACAGCTTATGTACAAGTTACAGATCAACAAGCACAAGTAATATTACAAAGGCTTTAAATCAGAGCTCTTAGAAAACGTGACTGTCTACTAGGAAATTCTTTCATCGACTGCCGTTCTTTCTACTCTCGTCAATTCTCTGGCGCTAACTCTTTTTTTTTTAAATGTCTTTATTTATTTTCAAATCAACCAATAGATTTGCAACATCGTAATTACGTCTCGGGTAAAACCTGAGGCGCTGTCAGGGATCTAGATTTGTGGGTTAATTCCTGAGGCTCAGTCAAGGGTTTATATTTCTATTTACACACAAGCTTTTGAATGTGAAATATACAAATAAATCTATAATGGCATCTGTGACAGTAATAAATTCGAATACAAATTGTGTGAATTCTATACTAAAATTCGTCCGCCCCCCCCCCCCCGAAAATATCTTAGCAGTACATAAATTCTTAAAACACAAGCCTTTAACCTTGACCCACAGATTCAAAACGAGAAAATAGACCTGTTGGGCAATGCAATTTTATTAAAATCTGCGCCATTTTTCTCTATCATGGTTGACAGCACTCAAAGAGAATTAAAAATATATTAATTTGCATTTTTTTTTCTGAAAATGTTTTATGAACTTTGATAACAAAATACCCAAAGAAATTGCCATTAGAGAGTCATTTGTAGGTTTTCATACTTGGGAGAACCAGAAGTCTGCAGTATTGACTGAACTAATACTCATTAAGTTTTAAAATATCACCATCTTTTTTAAAATTACTTACGATGTCAAGGCAATGATGTTTTTTTTAATATGAACGGACAGTACAGTAGCCTTCAGGTATTGTTTCAACTAAAGCAACCACTTGCGTATGTTCCCTGTGTTCAACAATACTTAAACATGGTCTTCAATGATTCTGTCGGCTGTGATCATGAACTTGCATTGGAATGTCTTTTAGTAAATGTATCAGTACATACAAACTACTTGATTTCTTTGTCACACAAAATATTTGTCATATTGGGGGGGGGGGGGAGGGCCCATCAACATATTCTTGAACCCGGGCCCACGGGTACCTAGCTACGCCACTGTACCCAAGAATAGGTTCTTGGTATTAGTGGAAAGACAATTGACGACACCCCGCCTTTGTAAGTCATATCTTGTTCGGGCCTCTTGGTAAAGAATGCAGTTTTGAAGGACATGGTCAGCATTCTCTGGTAAAGAAATGCAGTTTTGTAGGACATGGTCAGCATTCTCTGGTGACACTCCACATGGGCAGATTTCACTGGTTACAAATTTGAGCTTCCGTATGTTGTCTCTGTGTTCAACAATACTTAAACATGGTCTTCAATGATTCTGTCGGCTGTGATCATGAACTTGCATTGGAATGTCTTTTAGTAAATGTATCAGTACATACAAACTACTTGATTTCTTTGTCACACAAAATATTTGTCATATTGGGGGGGGGGGAGGGCCCATCAACATATTCTTGAACCCGGGCCCACGGGTACCTAGCTACGCCACTGTACCCAAGAATAGGTTCTTGGTATTAGTGGAAAGACAATTGACGACACCCCGCCTTTGCAAGTCATATCTTGTTCGGGCCTCTTGGTAAAAAAAAGAATGCAGTTTTGAAGGACATGGTCAGCATTCTCTGGTAAAGAAATGCAGTTTTGTAGGACATGGTCAGCATTCTCTGGTGACACTCCACATGGGCAGATTTCACTGGTTACAAATTTGAGCTTCCGTATGTTGTCTCATTCTGTTGTGTCCGGTTCTGAGGCGAAAAATTAGACGTTGATCTTTTCGGGATACCTTATAGTAGGCGTCATCTTTCTTGTGATTTGGATGAGAGCTTGTCGATTTCTCATTTAGCCTATTCTATTTCTATTTAGTAAAGGGATCATGGCTGTTTTCCCCAGATGTTTGGCCTGATTTCCAGCTTGCATTAAATATTTGTAGCAGTTTTCTCTTGGCTTGAGAGCCCAAGTTATTAGAAGACATATGTCATTAGAAATGTTTATAGTACACGTCAATTCCTTATACATACTAAACGATAAACAAGAAACTTAAAATTAAGGCCTTTATTTCTTATAGCGATCGACGTTAGCGTATATATAGGGGCCTAGCGAATATATTGAGATCGGACGAATCTATAAAGGGACCAACAACAACTCTCCAAGTCCTATAGATCACATGTCAAGTCAAATACGAATTCTTATTGGTTTGGTGTAGTTGTCGCATGATCTCGAGTTGGCCCCGCTACGAAGTCCTTCATAAATGATATTTATTATCTTGAGCAGTAATATATATCAGAATGTATTAAGGTGTATGTATAATAAGTATGTATGTATGTATATATGTATGTATGTATGTCCTGCATAGAAATCAAAACCGTATTACCAATCTTGATAAAACTTGGCCTAAATGTTACTTAGATCATGGCGGTGACCATAGTGTTTGTTCATTGTCCACCCATTCACCGGGGGGGGGGGAGTAAAATAAAAGAAAATTCATAAATTTATCTATATTAAAGAACGAAACTCTTTTACAAATAAATCATACATGTACATATATATATATATATATATATATATATATATATATATATATATATATCAAATAAATCATACATGTACATATATATATATATATATATATATATATATATATAGGTCTGTGAGCTCATCCAGTTTTATTTAATTTTGAACATTTAAGATAACTGTCACATGACATTTGTTTTCTTTTGCAATGCTTTGATTTTAGTCTAGATTAAATCAGTCTAGAGCAGATCTACATCTAGAATAATGTAGATCTACACTAGTACAGAGATATAGAATCTAGATATGTGAAAATGAGTGATTTAGATCTAGTACAAAATAATAAAAGTCCTGCTTAATGACATTCATATGATGATATTAATCATAATGAAAATACATTCACTTCAATTCATATTCATATATGATGATATTCACTTAATTCACTGTCTTAGTGTCTAGATCTAAGTCAACTAAGTGTCTTTGACCTGACTTAAGTTTTTTTTTTTGTCGACTTGTAGATCTATGAATTATTAACTGTAACTGTGAATTATTAGTTTTAGTCCTCTTCTTTTGTGAAGCAAAATCTTGAAAATGATGTATGATTTATTTGAATTTGTGAGGCTTATGTCTGTTACACCCATTCAAGGTGCTAAAAGAAGTAAAGGTGTCAATGTCAACGAACATATTGAGATAAAAAAATTTGCTTGGAAGGAAGAAGAAGAAATTAGTTTTTTAGCACTAATGTGTTCAAATGGTACTACTAACTAGATCTAGTATTTTAAAAGTATTTATAGTAAATAAGTGATTATAATTTAGATAGATCTATAAGTTATAAGTATACAAATAATATTAATATAATATAATATATATGTATCCTCTGTTTGGGACCCCTCAACTCAAGAAAACATTAAGAAACTGGAACAGACACAAAATAGAGCAGTGAGATTTATAACAAATGAATATTCACATTTGACACCTTTAGTAAAATCACTATATTTAGAAAGCCTTCAAGATAGAAGACTTAAAAGTAAAGTAGCAATTATAAATAAAACACTGAACCATAATCTTCAAATACAAAAACAAAATTTAATAAAATACTCAGAAAGACACAAAGATAAAGGCACATACCTCGTTCCATATGCTAGGACAAATTTGTACAAATGCTCTTTCTTCCCTAGCGCTATTAGACTTTATTAGAGCATGGAATGGGTTGCCTGAGCAAGCCAGGAAAACCAGTGACTTGGCGGAGTTTAGGTCATTGGTTAAGGACAGCTTACCCCCCAAAATTCAAAATTATCAATTTTTTTATAAATGAATATTATACAGCATTCATTTCTGAACAATTTGGTGTATACAACATGTCCAAATTCAAAGTGGAAGTATTTTAAATATTTTTTTATATTTTGTATACTAACTTAGTTTTTACCACAGAGGTTGCCGTTTTTTGCTGTTTTCTCCTATTAACCATTTTCATATTTTTTTGTTCAGAGATGGCATAATAAAAAATTTATTTATGAATATTTTGTCTTGTAATTTGGCACAAATAATGTTGTTTATACAAGTATGAAAGTGAAGCAGAATAAATACAAAAGGTTGAAAACTTTTATTAAAGTAATTAATTTTTTTCTATGCCTACTCCCGTATAAACACTTGAAATAATGGGCCACAACCATCTTTAGAGCTGTTACTTTTTCTCTATTCAATAAATATTGTTAATTCTGCTTCACAATCTTCTACTAGTATTGAATTATCAACAGCTGAAGTTTTATTGAAATATCTTTAGTAGTTTACAAGAAATCTTGACATGAAAATTAACTATTTTTTCCATTATTTTAGCAAAAAATAGTGCCCCAAATTTTTTTTTCTCAAAAAGTTGATAAGATATAAAGAAAAATTATTTATTTTCTTCTTTTTTGCATGTCTTTACTTAATAAAAACATGTAATTTCTATTTTGGGGTTTAAGCTGTCCTTAATATGTATGACTAAATGCATGACACATAGAACGTAATCATCATCTTTTATGAAGTAACGTCTGTATCATATATACTGTAATATACATATATATATAGATAGAGAGAGAGAGAGATTTTATTTTTAGATTTAAAAAATACTTTCTTTATCTTTAACTGGTGTTCATGCCAAGCAACCAGGTCAGTTATTAGTTTGTGGCATCTATTGTTTCTAAAAACAGAAGGATGTATTATAAAATATAATGCAAAATATTTAAAGCTTTATATTCTTTCTTTCCATCTAAGTTAGTAAAATAAAGAGTTATAATAATAAATTCTAAAAAATATAGATTATTGGGCAATTCTTTTTTAATAGTATGTAAACCACTTAGAATAAAAAATTAATTTTCATATTTGTAAATTTTGATTTAGATTATATTATCCTGCGGTATGATATGTGTGGACATAAATCAGTTATAAAACAACTACCATGGTTACCAGACAAATGTGTTGGTTCTATGTTCTTTGACCCTACGTTGACATGGCTACTTCTTGTCACTGAGACAACACAAGAAATTTTTGTTATTCCAGCTTTATCTATTGTTGTAAGTCTATATTATTAATTTAGTTATCATGTGCCCCCATAATTAATAGATGTAGCCTCTGAAATATGAATTGAAAATTGACTAAAAAAGTTAGATTTTAGTTAATAAAGATATCACACCTTGGTTTAATTTCTACATTATGTTTTGTTAACTGCTAAAACAGATTGTTTTAATGAAACAATTAAACATATTTCATTATACTAAACTGATTAATTTCATTACAAATATACCATTATATTCAAATTTTCTACATTCTTGGCAGAGCTGTATAGTAATGATACATTTTTTTAAAATTTTTTTTTTTAATATAAAGGACACTGCCAAGTTTGGTTATATTCATTTGTATATTAGGTGTACATTATACATATTAGGTTATGCATCTCTGAAACCACTTCCCTTTAGACTGTAAGAGTAACAATAGATCTTAAGAAAGCTTGTAATATAATAATAATTTTATGTATTCATAATTTTATTCTCTATTACAGGATCCAAAAGCTGCTGTGAATCAAATGTTTAAAACTGATGATGTTACTCACATACCATTTCACAACGCCAACGGTAAATAAATTATATGTCAATAGCCTTTTATAAAATACATCATGCTAGATAGAAGCACACAATTTTTCTCCTTTATTTTTTCATTTTGCACAAATAATTATTTTTAAATTGAAATTGAAACAATTTATATTTTCATTGGAGATAAGCAGATAGTTGCAAAAACTTTGACCGCCTGAGAATTTTTGCTTGACAAGATTGCTAAACTACAGAAGTACTCACAAACTTAAAAACAGTAAGAAAAGAAATCCAAACAGCATAGCGTTTAACTTCATTATCAAACTAATGTCAACCTAGAAATAAAAAGTTTTTTATATGGTTCTTTAATTGAAATCAACCTGCAAAAGCCCATTAGGAAACCAGAGTGTCTGATGTGTATCCCCTTTATCTTGTACAGAAGGATTTTTCCTAACAGGCATGGACCAGGAGTATTTCACCCAAGTCCTTTCTGAAGTTTCCACAATGGCAGTGACCATTACTACGATTGGGTCATCATACCACATAATGTAGTACACAGTTCCCTGAAGACCATCTTGGCAACATGGACTTTTTTCTTATTTCTATTCTGTATTGTGAAAAGTCAAAAGCTTGCTGTCAGAGTCACTCAAACTTATCACAGCATTAATTCTTATTATTTATTATCCCCAATTTCTTCACCCGCACCACCTTTCCCTCTCCAGGCTAGACTTAGTCCTTCACTTTGGCGGCTTTTTCACTTGTCTTCCCTTGACCGGGGTAAAGATAAACACAATCTCTTTTGTCTTACCTGCTGGATGTCTGACAGTCGCAGTTGACACCACCTTGGGTGGAATGCAACCAATCTTTCTCCCCCCCCCCCTTCTCCCACGTCTCTCCTTGATCTAGGAGATCACTCAAACCAACACGCCTATTGACCTTTCCAAGGTGCGACTCTTGTCGGACTTCACCCACGTGTAAGACAATTCTTAGCCTAGGACATTTCCTGTTTCCGCCCACATTTCCCAGGCCTTTATAAGGTAAATTAAATCAAGCCAGACCCTCTCATTTTCTCATTCGAGCTGAGCTATCGAGTCTGGACTGCTTCATTTATTCTTTCTCTTAGAGGAATACCTGGTGGTAAGCTGAACTTAATCACAAGTTCCATCTTAATTACTTAGTGAATATTCCTCAGTGGATATTATCATGTGTATTTTATTATTTCATTTATATTTAATTAGTGCATTGTGTATTTCTCACTGTCGTAAGTAGAAAACATAAACATGGCTTATGTATATTTTTATGTATTGCATTAATCTATTAATGCTACGTTGCTCAATTGATCGTTGATGCAACCATGTATATATTTGTACATCTTATTTTATTTCCTTCATCTCGGCTGACCGCCTTGATAATTTTACTAGCGCACTAATACTGCGTCTAGAAAAGAGATATGAGTTATCTCCCCTGTAGTGAATTATTTCCCCTGTAGTCATTTTACTTTAACGAGAGTTGCGTCCCTTGAATGGACACCCTCTCCATTCAAGCGCACTCCATTGTTCTCGGCCGACGGTCGTATGTAAACAAACCATCATGGTCGCTGACCATCGCCCATTTCCCCCCCCCCCTTTCTTCTCTCTTCCAACTTGTGTTGTCTATTTGAGTTTATTATTTCCCCTTTTATGTACATTTTTATATTGCTACTATCAACCATCTGTTTTCCAAATCCCATTTGTCATCATCTCCCCTTTGTGCTCAAAAGCAATTTTACCAATCTGATGAGTGCACCTCAGTCAAGGGCATCGATAAGATGCATGAGAGACATGTCCTAACTTGTCTTTATTTATCCGCAGCCTCCCTCAGGTGTCTGCCTTTGTGCTTAGTGCTATTCAGCGTTGCACTTGCCTATTTATCGGATCACTTGCCCACTTGCTATTGAGTATCATCTACTGCCTACGTGGATCTACTCAACTCTACTACTTGGCGCTATCGGATCTATTTGCCCACCTATTCGACAGCCCACCTGTCAACTTATTAGGTGCGATGTCCCTATAGACCCTGATCTGTGCGAGATGTCATAGCTACGCCAAACCCTCCGCAATTCCCTGGACTTATCCTGTCAACTACGCTGCCCACAGCAGATCAGCTCTGCCCGCAGTACCCTTGTGCCCACTACAAATATCAGAACTTTGGATTTAAACTCCACAAGAACTGAATCACCGGCGTCCCTCTATCCGCTAGAGCGCCACCTCCAGCTGCAGAACCTCAAGCCAGGACACAGCCAGCTGCGACCCAAGCAGGACAACCAGCTAAGTTCAGAAGACAAAGTGACATAGTCTCTTATTAAGTGCAAGAGTGATGATCAAATATAGTATTGCTTAGAGATAGATGCAAACCCTCCCCCTTTTATTCTTTATGTAAATATTTATGTAAATAAATATTCTTCATTTTTAACTTTGTATCTTTCTTTCATTGCTTGTCTCGTTGCGTGCCTGCTCCCGATTTATATGCTGATGGGTTGGTGTGTGATAACTGCAAAAATAATCATCCCCTAGACATTAAACGTGCCAAACACACGTCACTTTCCCCAACTTGTCACATGTATCCACCACAAAGTCATGCAAGGACCGCTACTCCTACTGATGGTACTGATGGTGGCATATTTGTGGAATAGCAAGGCGGATTTGTTGAAATGGGTGAAATTGAATAAACAGCATATAAGAAAAGTCAGATACAAAGACTAAGATATGCTTTGGAGGTAATTAGGTGAAGAAAATATGTGGAAGGACATTTTTTTAAATGGTAAACTTAAAAGAAAGAGTAGGATTACAAGATTGTCTGGACTTTTAGGCTCGTTTATTCAAAGGGCACATTCACAGGAATACAAATGGGAAAACGAAATTCTGAGACAACAACATCAAGGAAGGGCTGAGCCTCAGAATGGATGACAACAGAAAAATGAAAGGATTAGAAAGTTCCATAAACATTTGCTGCTGCAACAGTGATTGTTTGTTAAATGTTTTGGATGTTCCTTAAGAGTTTGAGGCTATCTAAATCCTAGCAGTCCATCCTTCCACAGGTCAATGTGGGATGGCACTGGGCAGAGTATGAACCCGAGATTATCAAGATGAGTGAATGACCAGGCTACTGTTCTTTTAATAACTATTTAGTTGTTGTTTTTTATGTGTAACACTGATTGGTTTAGTAAATAGAGAATATTTAGATGTCATTTTTCAATGTTTCTAAAAAATATTTTTGTTTGTAGGGAATATTACTTATGGTCTGTGGTGGCAGACATTAGAAAGTAAACAAGTTGCTGTGCTTGCCACTAATGTGAGTATTTGCATTGGTGAAATTATTTCTTAATAGTAAAACAATATATTAGAATTGCAGAAATAATCTTAACTTTGTGATAATAATTTTCTGAAGTAAAAGAAGTTCTCAGTCTCACAGATTTGCCATTATTTTATTGTCATATAATGTTACTGTACGCATCAAAGTCTCATGATATGTAAATAAGATGTTTATTACACATTAGTTTAAAGAAGTTATGATACATTTTTCATATTACTTAAAATAGGGGGTATCTGGGAGAAGTGTTTGAGTTTATAAACCCTCCCCAGAGTGCTTTAAGTTAAAACCCCTTCCAGAGGGTTTTGAGTTTAACCTCCCCCCTCCCCACCCAGAGGGGTTTAAAGCAAAAACTTTCTCTTCACTATAAGAATAAAGCATACAAGTCAGCAGCTTCTATGAGCGTAGCCAAGATGCATTTTTGAGTTTAAATACCTCCTCCAGATAGCTTTAAGTTAAAACTTGCTACAGAGGGTTTTGAGTTTAAAACCCCCTCCAGCGGGGTTTGAAGCTTAAAACCACCTCTTCAATATAAAATTTAAGCAAACTACAGTCACAAAATTTAATGAGCTTAGCCAAGGGGGGGGGGGGGAGTGAGTACCTACAGATAGTTTGAGGTTAAAACCCCCCTCTTCAATATTATTTTAAAGCAATCTACAGTAACCAAATTCTATAAGCGTAGCTAAGGGGGTTTTGAGTTTGTTTTAAAAAAAAACTTTTGATATAAAATCTAAAGCAAATTACAGTCATCTAATTCTATGAGTGTAGCCAAGAGAGGTTAAAAATTTCTACCAATCACTGAGCTCCATTAATAAGGTGCAGCGAATAACAGATTTGGTTTTTGAACAAAAATTTTTAATAGCAGAATAATACACTGTAGATACCTCAGAATATGCATTTTATTTGTTTTAAATACTGGAAATGGTGCTTGGCAGCAGGGCTCCGCTGGGGAAGTTCACAGCGCTCCCCCAGACCCTCTGGATGGCAAGGGCAGGGTGTCTACTGCCTTTCCACTAATACCAGGAAGAACCTTCTAGGGTACAATAAACATCTTCTGAAAGAATGAAGGGTCAAAATGTAATAAAGATAATTACACACACATACATATACATACCATATATATATATCCTCATATATCGGAAGACATATATATATATATATATATATATATTTTTTTTTTTTTTTCAAATGCCACAACCGTGTGATTGTCAAAAGAGTTGAGCCGAAGGCTCTTCGAACTCTAAGCGTGTAAGCCTGCTTGAACAAACCGTTCTGTCTGGAAGAGATCCAAACCAATGTCTATGTAAAACATTGCTATTTCCGATATATCCGGCACTCCGGGCGCATGGACTAGAATGCTTGGCCAAAGGCCGAGAACACTGGGAACCTCCGCCATTTTTCTATGTTGTACCAAGCTAGCCGTGCAGGACTCGCCATTAATGTAACAGTCCCTTGAGGAACGGCGCATGGATTATTGACAGGGACGTGGAAGCTCTCTTTTAACTCCACACCATGCAGTGGGAAAGCTCTCGCATTCCCTTGGACACTCCCACAGGAGTTTTGCTATTCACTTAGCCTAACCACTTCCTCTAGTGATCGTTTCCATCTGAGTGCCACATTGAGGCAGAATAGTGTACCCGGGATATATATACCTATAAAATCCTGGCTGTGCCCATGTTCCATACCATACCATTTTTGCCCTCATTGACATAGAGGAAAGTAGCTGGTAGCAGATGACCTCTGAAAGAGACACAAGGCTACGCCCATGTTACATACCATACCATTTTGCCCTCATTGACATAGAGGAAAGTAGCTGGCAGCAGATGACCTCTGAAAGAGACACAAGGCTACACCCATGTTACATACCATACCATTTTGCCCTCATTGACATAGAGGAAAGTAGCTGGCAGCAGATGACCTCTGAAAGAGACACAAGGCTACGCCATGTTACATACCATACCATTTTGCCCTCATTGACATAGAGGAAAGTAGCTGGCAGCAGATGACCTCTGAAAGAGACACAAGGCTACGCCCATGTTACATACCATATCATTTTGCCCTCATTGACATAGAGGAAAGTAGCTGGCAGCAGATGACCTCTGAAAGAGACATAAATTTGAGACCCAAAGAAAAGCCTTTGCCAAATACAGGCTCATAGGTTAAAAGGAAAATTAAATAAACCCCCTTAGACAATGGCTTTGTCTGCATTAGATGTGACAATATATGCAGGGTTGCTATTGGGTTGGTGTAGTCATGTGAAGCAAAGCACTCATCGTTAATCCTTGGAATCAATGTCATATCCATTCTTACTAAAATTGTGTTTGTAATGTGTTCAATTTCCTAATGATTTCAACTTGTGGAATTAAATTATTTTAATTTGTAAAGAGGATATCAGTTATATGCCAGAATTTTGGTCATCTTTTATAGTTCTGAAAATACCTAGTTATATTTGACCCATGATTCCATCATTACAATTGATTCACTTTATCTTTTCTAATTTGTTTGCAATATGACTGGTTTCCTTTTTATTTATTTATTTTTTTTTTTAAATTATTATTGGCAATGAGTTTCTTTTACACAGGTTGGTGAAATTATATTTGTTGATCTGTTAAGTGAAATTACTTTGACCAAAGTTACCATTGATGTGACAGTCACTGAACTATCTTTGTCCCAAGATGATTTACAGATGAATACAACTCTACTGGTGAGTAAGCAAAGTAGATACTTTACCACAAACAATTGTAAGCCAAGTAGATACTTTACCACAAACAATTGTAAGCCAAGTAGATACTTTACCACAAACAATAGTATTACTACTGATAAATCAATAAAAAAAAAAGACTTCTAAGCTTGAAATATAAACTGTTGTTTCTTGAGTCTAGATTACTACCATCACTGGAAATCAATGGAAGCTATTACTTGAGACAAGAGCAACAATGAATAATTTTTCACCTGATTCTGAACTGTGTGAATTAGGATATGAAACCATTGATAACCATTCAGTACCACCTTCTACATTACTAGATCCAGCAGGTAAGAGATTTTTATAACTTTATTGATCAATCTCAATAGATTTTTAATGAATATTTAATCATTGTTTTATCTCTCTTATAGATGATTATATGGCTTCCTTCAGTCGCTAAGAGACTATGGATCATGAGATGAATGCTTGGGCATTAGCTGTGGTTGCCTACACATCACTCCCCCCTCCCCCCCTTTCATGCAGCTAATGTATCCAAACGAACGGCAAGTGCAGATACAATTTGGGATCTGTGGTGTCGCATGCTCTGCTAGGGTGTAGCACGGAGTGCTGCAAACTGCCTAAGGGTCACTGGCGCCTGATTTTTCCTCAGGGTGGGTAGACTCCCAAAGCCTTTTCAATGATTGGTATAGCTACTAGGTAGCAGAAATTTAAGTTTTCCTTCTCCTAGGTAGTTAACCAGCAATGGTAACGAACCCCTCCTGCCCAAAGCTTACTGGCTAAGGCACCAGTTACTCGCCTTTGCCCCATCTTCTGTTAGTGAAAACAGTTTGCCGGGCTAAAATACCTGAACCACACAAGAAGGCCAGGAGTTGGACTGGATGTCAGAGGCTATTTGAAACACATACCATTAGAAAGCATTTTATAGGTAGTGGAGTGCTTACATCTATTACTACTTCCGGCAATGACAACTTTGCAGAACCAGTTTCTGTAGCTAGTATAGATGATTATATCAATGGCAATGGATTGAATGCCTTATATATATATATAAAATACAAACCTGCGAATTCCATTGAAAGATGAAGAATGTGAAGGAAAAGACTACAATCAACATTTAGATGTAAAGAAAACAAAAGGTTCTAGTCACTCTGTAGTTTTCATTTTCTTTTCTCCCCATTAAGAGTTAACTAATAAGTATTTTGTGTTTTCATGAAAACAAATTATTACATGTGCCATGCATATTTCTAGTTTATGAGATAAACTATTTTCTTGATCAGAATATAACAGTGCAATGTTTTCACCTTCAAGATACCAACACTTTCAACCTCCAACATTTCTTCAGCCTCAGTTTGCTAGAGGAAGACATTTCATTACAGCTCATAGCACTAGCTCTTCAACTTTGAAGGTACTAATAAATAGCACTTTACTATCTGCCTTGTGTTCATGTTATTTCAAATGAATATTCCTATTTGCTTGAATCATAATTCATTTTTACTGACACTTGTTTGACACATTTGCTGCTTAAACAGCTTATACCAACACATTTTGAAAGACTTACCCCACTTTCACCAAAGTCAAAAATTGTCAGATTGAATGCATATAGAGTTAGGATTAACTGGGTACAGATTAATATTACACATCTGGCAAATGAGATGTCAATAAATTGGGATCAGGCAACTATCATGCCAGTTGCATTCTAGTCTTATAACACCCACTTTTAATACTAGCTATATAATTAAGTAGATTACATTACATTCTGTTGATTTCAAGGATTCTGGGGATCTTTATATATTGTTATGTTTATTTATATTAGAACTGGCCGCAAATGTCAACTTTTTCTTTGCTTTTTCTTCTTTTTTTCTTCAAATTTTAATACACATCGTGTTTTACTGTGTTTTCATTCATTTACTTTTCTTTTTATCTTAATGGAGCAAATTTAGTTAAAATAAATAATAACTCTTTATAAAAGCTAATTAGTAATTGACATCTCGTATTGTTTGAAAACATGGACTCTGTTTAATACAACTATGCTTGTGTGTTTGTGTTCTTCTCTCAAACTGTTTGATCCATTGTATCCTTATTGACTACAAATGCGTGAGGACAAAACTTTAGAAAGGGGATGCTCATTTCATACTGTTCAAAGCATATGTGTGTGTTGTTTGGCATAAAGGTGTGGGTCTTTCTATTGGAGGATAAAACAAAAGAGTGCCTGCCTGTCAAAATAAACAATAGAAATCAGTGGGTATCAAATGGTCTTTATATGTTTCCTGTCAATCTACAAATTTCCGTAAGGATCAATAAAGCAGTCTTAGTCTTAGTCTTAGGTATACTCTTCTAACTAATAGCTGCTATTTGTAAGTAATAAAAATTGTTTTTATAGTATTTATCAATCTACAATTAATACTTTTTCTATTGAGTGATTGCCTGTTGTTAGTTTTTGTCTGACTGACTGTACATAGAATTAAGTGCTCTCAAAGTTCATGTCTTATTTTTGTATTTGAAGGTTTTAGATCCAGCTGATGAGAACACTCCACATTTTGTTTACAAATTGCCTCCTGGAACTAGGAGAGCCATATTTACAGACAAACTGATTTTTACTGTTACCAGTGCAGAAGCCAGAACTAAGAAATTGATGATTTTATCTAATCAGAAGTCTGAGAAGTCTCTAGATAATAATCAGGTATCAATGTACATTTATTTTTTTAGCCATTTTGTTTTTCTCTCTCCAGGAATAATACTTCAGGTAGATGGTAATCATAAGATTGAAAACAGTAACTACTTACAAATAAAAAAACTTAGAAAGACATAATAATTGAAACAATAACAAAAAAATTTATTTTCAGTAGCCATTCTATTTTTTTTTAAATATTAAGATGTTTAGTACTGTAATTTACATGACTAATTCCTAGATTAACATGCACAGGATATAAAATTAAAATATTTTTTGAAGGAACATTTCACTTATATGATTAGATTAATGAGTATTAGGTTTGTTTGTAAAGTTAATGGCCTAGGTTTGACATAACTTTAAAACATATAAATAACTTCATAACATAGCATGTTTCATAATATAGCATAGTATGCAGAATATATTTTTCTTGTAATAAACTTCGAATGCAAATCAAGTACATTGTGTTTAATGGTGTCACATTTTATATTGTGCTCTTTATTTTGGTATTAAGTTTGTAAAAAAAATATTTTCTTCAAATTTTACTTATGAAACATCTTATTATTCTAATGTACTATTCCTATTTAACTATTATATTTCCTTAGGCTTTCAACAAAGAAGCATTAGTTCAAGAGTTTGATCTCATTGAAGGAGAAAACTTACTTGGAGTTGAAAGAAAGCGCTATCCATTTTATCTCCATGAACATCGGGAAAGTGAATGGTCTAAACATTTGGAATCTGGTCAACTAATCCAGCCAATGAAAAACAAAGACCTTTATTTGGATAAGGAGGTGTTAAGACTTCCAATAACTACACACACTGTGCTAGATGGATGTGTCCTTGTTACCAGTTATGCTGTTTATGAAGTCAGACCCTGGTAACACAGCTTTAGTTCTATGCATAAACTATAGGGGTGCACCGGATAGTTGCTCTGGCTCCGGCTTCTGCCTTTTTTCACTATTCGGCCATATTTGGCTCCAGTCGAATATCACTGCCGGATAGTTGGCGAATAGTAAAAAGTACACCTATTTAATATGAATAAAGTGGACCTCGTTCCATTAATGTCTGTTATAGAATGTATTAATGTTAATATTACAACATACTAATGTGCTTAAAATATGACCTATATGAATATGCACCAAACATCTTTTACTATAAAGACAGGGCGTGTTAATATAAATAGAAATGAAAATTTCCATTCTAAATGCACTTTACATACAGAGCAGCTATGGCTGGCACATTTGTTCATTTTGTCTTGAACAACCCCCACCTTTTTATTTGTTTATTACATCACATTGAGTTCATTGATAGACAGGTGACCACAAGTCAAATACTATAAACGTGGGTTAAATGTCAGCATATTAACACTATCTAGAGGTCGCACCTTAGGAGGGAACTGAGTTTGTTTACTTGGTTGTAAATCTTTAGTAGGGGGCTGGACTTCAAGCCACACTTCTACACGGGTAACCAGGGACCAGAGCTAGAGATGAACCCACTTTTATCTGTTTAGTCCATCCCATTGAGTTTATTGATAGAGAAGTGAGATACCATGGACGTAGTCACTCTCTAGAGGTCACACGAGGGAAGTAAGTTTGTTTACTTGGTAGTAAATCTTAATAATTATGCGACAGGACTTCAAGCCGCCCCCCTACACGGGTAACCGGACAATGAGTTTGTTTATTTAGAAAAAAATCTCTATCACGTGGCTGGACTAGAGGCCACATCTCTTCACGTCTGCCAAGTTACTAATAGGCTAATTAGTAAGCTGGACTAAAGATCACACACCTAAACGAGTGACCTTTTGCTACACAGAACACAAACTGCGAGATTTCATAGCCCAGTAAGCCAATAACTAATTATTTTGTAAAAAAAAAAAAAAAAAAAAAAAAAAAAAAAAGTACAAGGCTCAGATTTGTGTATATTAGCGTAAAAGACTCGACCAGGCCTATCTTTTAAGGGAGCGCTACCCCCCCCCCCTCCTTATTTTATTTATTTAGTCCTTGTCACTCAATGTATTGATAGACATTGACCATTGTTAAGCCAGAATGGAACAACACAACGTGCTAAGAAAGCAGACTACACTGTCAATGAATATTAAGTTGACTGATTTTTTCTTACGTGTCCTGCGTTCAATATCTTAATAATTTGGGTGTGTCAAGTAACTTCTCCTTATTACTATTGTTTTTTTCTACTTACGATGCTTACTTATATATGGCTCCTTCTGTCTCGGAAGACAATGGATGTGCCCTGATGAGTCACTGGCTTTGGTTAAGTCTTGAGATGGGGCAGAATCTGGAGTGACTTATCAAGTCAATTCTGGAGCGGCAGAGTTTGGCAGAGTTTGCCACAGTTCGTGCATGTATATTCATCTGTCCTATGGCAAGCTGACAGGGCTGATTTCTTTCTCTTAGCTAACGCAGCTTCGTTTCTCTTGCATTCATCGAAGTTCATACCAGCACGTACAGTCTGTCTCCTTGCAGACATCTCTGTAGGTTAGTCTTGTGCAGCTCTGACTCCCTCTGCAAGCTCAGCGTATAGGATGTCTTTAGGGATTCTTCCATCTGGCATGCGAGTGACATGACCGAGCCAGCGTAGTCTTCTCTGTTGAAGGAGAGCATAGATGCTGTGCATGTTGACCCGTGTCAAAACTGGTTGGTGACACGATCCCTCTAGGAGATGCACATTATGCGTCGCAAGCAGCGTAGATGGAAGCTATTTAATCCGTGTTCTTGACGCATATAAGTTGCCCAGCTCTCACTGCCATAAAGAAGTGTGCTCAGAACGCAGGCATTGTAGACCAGGATTTTTGTTGCCGTAGTCAATTTGGTAGTCAATTTGGTATTTTCCCACACACGCTTGGAGAGTTTTGCCATTGCTGCAGAAGCCTTTCCTATTCTTTTTGTCAGCTCAGTGTCTAAATCTAGGTTGCTGGCTATTGTTGTTCCCAAATATGTGAATTCCTGCACCACCGTAAGCGTGTGATTTCCAATATGTATCACTGGTATTTCTGCGACATCTTGTGCCAGGATTTCAGTCTTGGAGAGACTTATTGTAAGACTAAACTCTTGACAAGCAGCTGCCAGAGCATTTACAAGCCTCTGCAATCCTTCTTGTGAATGAGATATGAGTGCGGCATCATCGGCGAACAGCAGTTCCCTAATCAAGATACGCCGTCTCTCTTTTTTTTTTTTTTTTGGCTTTAAGGCGTGCCATAGGATCTACGGTGGATTTGAAAGCGCTGATGAGTACAACTGAAAAGAAGATGCCGAATAGTGTTGGAGCCAGAACACATCCTTGTTTTACTCCGATCTTGATGGAGAATGACATAGAGGCGGAACTGTCAAACTTTACGGTACCCTGCATATTTTCATGAAACGCTGACACTAGTTTCCGTAGTTTGTTTGGACAGCCGATTCTCTCTAATACAGCAAACAAGCCGGTTCTGCTGACAAGGTCAAACGCCTTGGTCAAGTTAATAAAAGCTATAAAGAGGGACTGCCTTTGTTCTCTGCTTTTCTCCTGTAGCTGCCGCATTGAGAAGATCATATCTGTTGTGGATCTACCGGCCCTAAAGCCACACTGCGATTCTGGGTAAACTCGTTCTGCCAAGATCTGCAGCCGCTTCAGTATTACTCTGGCATAAGCCTTCCCAACTATGCTAAGAAGTGAAATGCCTCTGTAACTGTTACAATCGGAGCGGTCGCCCTTATTTTTTTAAATTGCTACTATGTTGGCATCATTCTTTCCTGGTGGACTATTCCTTGCTCCTAGCACAAACTTAGCAGTTCATGGAGTGACTTAAGGCATGCTTTCGAGCCTGAATGGCTTCTGCAGGAATGCCATCTCCTCCTGGTGCTTTCCCGTGTGCAAGCATGTCAATGGCTGTGCTCAGTTCCTTTACAGAGGGTGTTTTGTTCGTCTAATTCGCTTTAAACTGAAAATGGTGGGAAGTTAGACAAAGCAGTTGGCGAGATGACATTTTCAATCTGGTAAAATTCTGCATAGTGCTCTACCCATCTCTCAATTTGCAGTGCACGATGTGATGATTGAACCATCTTTTGATTTGAGCGGGGCACACTTGCTGGTGTGAAGTCCAAAGGCTTTTTTCATGCCCTGTTATAGTCCTCTGATGTTACCACAGTCGGCACAAGATTGGATGCTTTCACATAGGTCCTGCCAGTATTTGTTAGCGCACTGTCTTGCTATTCTTTTGGCATCGTTTCGAGTAGATCTGAGCGCTTGTAAGTTGCTCGTGGTCGGCTCCTTCTTGTATTTTAGCATGGCTTCTCTCTTGTTTTTAGTGGTAGTTTCCATTTCTGGCAGACTTGCTTCAAACCAGTTTTCATTTTTCTTTGTTTTGTCTCCCAAAGACCAGTGACGATGTTTGGCACATAGCATCACGTATGAACGTCCAGGTTTTTCTACCTCAGTCACTGACAAGTTTTTGAAAGCTTCCTCTCATTTTTTTGTGAATTCGATGCAAAGATCAGGATTGTTTGTGCTTGCAGTATTCAGGTGTGCTTTTCTTTTTCCCTGTGATGTGTGTATCTTGGTAGGCAGCAGTCTTGTCCGGCAGGACACTAAAGTGTGATCAGTATCACAGTCCGCATTTTGAAAGCTACGTGTCAGCAGTATGTTTCCAATGTCCCTTTTCCGTGTCAGCATCATATCCAGCTGGTGCCAGTGCCCAGACCTAGGATGCCTCCATGAAACACAATGCTGCGGTTTTGTCCTGAAGTATGTGTTCGTAATGCAGAGCTTATGGTATGGGCAGAATTCAAGAAGTCTTTGTCCGCTCTCTTTCATCCTGCCGATTCCAAAAAGCCCAATGCAGTCTGGCAAGGTAGTGTGGTCTGCTCCTACTCTTGCATTGAAGTAAACTAGAATGACCATGTGCTCTTTTTGAGGAATAATCTCAATGACTTCCTTTAGGTCTTAGTAGATCTTGTCTTTGTCCTCTTGAAGTGAACATAGTGTAGGGGCATAGGCACTAATTAGAGTGACTTCTCCAGATCTAGTCATCATACTTATACTTAGTATCCTTTCCGAGCCACCAACTGGAGGGACTATTGTGGGGAGTAGACTGTTCTTGATGCATTCGCGTCTCTTCCTGAGCTTTTCCTTTCCAAAAGAAAGTGTAATCAGCCTCGCGGAGAATGCCGTCTTCGGCTAGTCGGGTTTCTTGGAGAGCTGCAATGTCAATGCGTAGTCTTTTCAACTCGTTGTTTATGACCGCTGTCTTTCTTGCATCGTCAACCTGCCGTTAGTCAACTGTGAGACCAGGACACATTGTCCTGACGTTCCATGTGGCCAGTCGCATGATAGGAATTTTCTTTTTCATTTTTCTTCTTTTGTTGCTTGGTGCAAGTTTTCAGCCTACTTGTCGTTTTAAACTAAGCTCTAAGCACCCACTAGAGCAGGCAGGCTGTGGCGGATCAGCACCTAACTGTCTGGGGGCTGCCCAGGTTGAGGCGGGCGGTAGCTGATCAGTGAGGCGCGAAGACTTTTCTCATCGTCAGAGACAACCCGTGGCGTCCATACATTACGCCAATCAATTGGACTTACAACTCATAACTGTTGTCTTCCGTGTTGTTTTAGCCGCTTTGCAGCAGCACTAGAGTTTCCTCTCCGGTGCGCATTCCTGGGCCTTAGATAAAGGGGTCATGGGTGGCCCATGCGTCATGATCCCTCTCTCGACCTTGCTGGTGTGATCCAAAGGAACGGTCGTGGTACATTTGGCACCAACTCAGTTGCAGAAGCTGCCGGAGGGAATTTCATAGCTGATACTCCCAACGCCTAAGGGGCTTCACTCCTGATTTCTCCTCGAGGTTGTCTCCTGAAGCCTCAGTATCGCAAGACAGCGGGGGTTTGAAGTCAGAGTATCCCTCTCCTAGATGAACTGCCTTACTAGGCTGACGACCTCCATCTGCCCGAAGCTCACGGTTTTATGGCGCCAGGTATCCGCCTTCACCCCTTCACCTGTTAGTAAGAGCAGTTTCGCCACACGAGCAGGCCAGGTGCTGGACTTAGTTGTCAGAGGCTTTCTGAAACGCATGCCTTTAGGAGTATTTTAAAGACAATGGGAGCTTATCCCCATTGACACCCCCTGGCCATGACAACCTTTGCTTACTTAGCCACTGTGTATCAGGTTAGGATGACTTTTTACACAACTGACAACCATAGGCTTACTATCGTGCCCTTTTGTAACTGTTACAGAAACCACGAATAAAATCAGTAATAATTAAGGAAGATGTTTCTCACATACGTTCTTGGCACAATGAAATAAAACAAAGATGTGCTTGTGTGTATTTTTTGCCTTGTATTAAAACCTTTAGAAAGAAAGCTAATTGTATTGGTTAATTCTATTGACTTAAAATATAACGGGTAACTTTACAGTAAAGTTTAAAATCGCAGAAAATACATTGATCCAAAGCACCACAATTAAATCTAGCAAACAAAGAAAAAATATGCTGGAATGTTAAGAAACACTTGACCTCTGTAACTAGTAGACAGGTATTATTTATCTACATGCTTGACTGACCATGCCAATGTGTTACCTTTTTTTGCCTGACCACTCAACACTATTGCAGTATTGCGTATGCCCACGGAAAAAAAAACACATGATGGTCAACACCATCAACTCTAGACACTACACTAGGACTACATGTGTAAGCCTACTACATCTATCTGACCAGGTTGTTACAATCAGTCTGTTTATGTTGTTGTTGTTTTTTTTGGCACGGAGGGTGTGGATGAGTTTTTCTTCTATATTTGGTTTTCCTAATGCCTTAGATCTATACAACTGTAGATACTAGATCTAAACATAGATATCAATAATAGGCCTACAGACTACAATTAAATCTATGCTTCGGCACCATCTAAGGTTCAAGCTATAAATAGGTATCATTGATGTTCCCACTGTTAATCAAATATCGTTGGCTGCACATGGATCAAACAATAACTATTGACCTACAACACTTCAGATTCCAACTACTAACAAACAGCTACTATCAGTATTTAGCCCTTGAAGCCAGAACCAGAAGCGGTCCTTGGACTTTAAATTACATGACTGATGACCAGTTGTTGGTCTGAAATTCATGAATATATACATTCTCCACCCACTATACAAGGTAGATTGCACTTTTTTTGAGAGAGATTTACATTAGTAACTATTTAAATATATACTAACATATTTTACATTGACCCTCCCCAACACACCCTTTACAGTAAGTGGCCTCGTACATAAACACACAATCATATATGCTACACAGATTAGTTAATTAGGCCTATCTGTTTATAAATACTGTTAAGCTTTAATTCATCAATCAGTAACAGAGTTTAAAACACTAAGGTGTATAAAATGGAAAAAAAAAATTAATATGAATATAGGTAATATGTTATTTAACAGTTTTGCAAAATGTTCAGCAACACAAGCTATTTTCAAGACATGTAGGTATTTGGCAGAATATCATATTTTACTATTTGGCCAGAGCCGAATATCAAAAAGTACTCTCTGGTGCACCACTAATAAGCTATTTAGACTTATGAACAAATATGTTAAGGATTTGATTGCCAGATTCTTATGTAATCTTTTGGTGACTGGCTTGTGTCACATTAGTTAGATTATTTAAATAAACAATTGCAGCTGTGATCATAAGTATTTTATCCAGTATTTTAAACAGAGACATTTTCATAATGAAGCAGGTCAGTTATTTAAAAGTAACCATTGTTTAAACTTTAAACATTCCTACATAATAATTGGACACAAAAGAAATATTTTTAAAATACAGATCTCAAGATGAGAAGAGAATGAAAACACATTTCTTCACAATAACAAATCCTTGAAAAAGAAGCAAATGAGTTGTGACTTTTACAAATGCTTCAACTAAAGCTTCCCCTGAGGATTGGCTGAAAGACTTGAATTAAATTAAACCTTACATTAATAACTTTCACAAATACTCCAACTCAAAAATATCTTTCACAACTCACTTTAAGGCTATCTGTTGGAAATTTGTACACTAATACTTTCTAAATCTAAATTTTTATTATAGTATCTCTCCTGAGCGTCTCTTTCTTCACATGGCCATGTCACTACCAGAAACAACATGTGCTGAAAATCTAGCAATCAGTATTGGCCTAGACTTGACTAGTTTATCTGAACTAGCAGCAGAAACAATGCTCCAACAGTCATGTTTTGGAAGAGCCATGAAACTCTATACTTTGTCCAAGGTAAGAAGAATAAATGTTTAGTAGAAAATTAGTGTTCATAGCTTAGTTTACATCTGCTTTTTGAAAAGAAATTTAAAAAAAAGAAATGTTCTAATATTAATTTTAAAATAGTTGTAATGCTCATTCATTGACCTTATTAAATCTTACGAATCCTGACAATCTTTTGAAAACATTGTCACACAAATGAGTTAGTCTAGACTAGTGGTCAGCAAACTTGGGTACAATGATTTAATGGTGGTGAAAATGAAAGTTTGTTAAGCATTTTTTATTTAAAGGCATTTTATCTTTTATGTAATTGAAACAGGATGTACCCAAAACATCTCAGAGAATGAGTGGTAAAGTGCTTAGCCTTTGAACTGAGGGTACACGGGTTCAAATCTTGATGAAGACTGGGATTTTGAATTTCAGGATTTTAAGGACGCTCCTTAGTCCACCCACCTCTAATGGGTAATTGACATTGGGGAAAGTAAAGGTGGTTGATCTTTGTGCTAACATCTTTACATCATCTGTCCTAGGTTGATCTTTGTGCTAACATCTTTACATCATCTGTCCTAGGTTGATCTTTGTGCTAACATCTTTACATCATCTGTCCTAGGTTGATCTTTGTGCTAACATCTTTACACCATCTGTCCTAGGTTGATCTTTGTGCTAACATCTTTACATCATCTGTCCTAGGTTGATCTTTGTGCTAACATCTTTACATCATCTGTCCTAGGTTGATCTTTGTGCTAACATCTTTACATCATCTGTCCTAGGTTGATCTTTGTGCTAACATCTTTACATCATCTGTCCTAGGTTGATCTTTGTGCTAACATCTTTACATCATCTGTCCTAGGTTGATCTTTGTGCTAACATCTTTACATCATCTGTCCTAGGTTGATCTTTGTGCTAACATCTGTACACCATCTGTCCTAGGTTGATCTTTGTGCTAACATCTTTACATCATCTGTCCTAGAGACTGAAAGGTCTGGAAAAGGAATTACATATTTATATATATTAAATATGAAATGGGATAGATGAATTTTTGTGGATGTCAAAAGTTACTGAGACTTATGATACCAATGTTAATGTTGGTGTTTTTTTAAAGAATGTGTATTGGCAAACGCACTCTATATGATTTGCAACAAGATCTGGCAATCAGGAGAATGGCCCAAACCCTGGACCCAATCACTCATAATAACCCTTCCAAAGAAAGGCAATTTACAACTCTGTCATAACTATCGTACCATCAGCCTCATAAGTCATCCCAGCAAAGTACTGTTAAAAATTATATTAAACCAGCTAAAACCGATATCAGAAGAACAAGCGGGTTTTAGACAAGGTCGCAGCACAACAGAACAAATCCTAAACCTCAGAATACTCTGTGAGAAATATCTCCAACACCAAGAGAATCTTTTCCATGTCTTTATTGATTTCAAGAAATCTTTCGATCAAGTATGGCACGGGGCAGTCTGGGCGACAATGGAAAAGTACAACATTAATAAAAACATAATCAAAGTTATCCAGAACCTCTACAAGGATGCCACCAGTGTGGTGTACTTCAACAATAATATTGGGGACTGGTTCAAAACCTCATTTGGAGTAAGACAAGGCTGCCTACTTTCACCAACACTCTTCAATATCTACCTTGAAAGGATAATGGAAGATGCCCTCGAGGGCTGTGAAGGTACTGTTAGCATTGGAGGAAGAAGAATTACTAACTTGCGCTTCGCAGATGACATTGACAGCCTAGCAGGGACAGAAGAAGAACTAGCTGACCTGGTGATGCGCATTGACAAGACTTCTGCAGCATATGGCATGCAAGTAAATGCCGAAAAAAAACAAATTATGACCAATAGCCATCAGGGCTTTAAAAGAGGCATCAGTATTGGAGGTGAAAAGCTAACTAGTGTTAACAGCTTCAAATACCTCGGAGCTATTGTTTGAGATGAGGGAACAAAACCCGAACTATTGGCCCAAATAGCACAGTCCACAGTAGCCCTTTCAAAACTTAAAATAATATGGAAAGACAAGGGCTTAGCCCTCGGCACCAAAATCAGACTGATGCGCTCCCTGGTCATGGCCACATTTTTATATGCTTGCAAGTCGTGGATGTTGAATGCAGAGCTAGAGAGGAGGATTCTAGCAATGGAATTGAGATGCTACAGAAGGATCCTAGGCATCACATTCAAAGACCACATCACAAACCAACAGATCAGAGACAGGGTTACTGCAGCGATCGGAGCCCATGATGACCTGCTAACTATTGTAAAAAGACGAAAGCTTAATGGCCACATTACAAGATCTACGGGGCTCGCAAAGACCTTCCTTCAGGGAACAGTGCCAGGGAAAAGAAGAAGAGGCAGACAGAAAAAGCAATGGGAGGACAACATTAAAGAATGGATGGGCCTGCCATTGAGAGAGGTTCTAAACAAGTAAAAAAAAAGTGAGGAATGGAGAAAGACGGTCGACAAGTCTTGCCTGGTGCCCCAAGGGTCCAACAGACTAAGGGATAGGTAAAGGTAAAAGTATTGGCAAACAACACTTTTTTTTCTCTCAAATATTAGATTGGTCCATGAAAGTTTCATTTTAAAAATACTTAAAATGTCATTTTTAACAAATGAAACAAATGTGTAAAAAATTTTTTTGTTATTGCTGCTATTACTTGTGATAACATGAATGAAAATACCAAAAGGTGATTAAGTTTCCTGACTACTAGTCTAAGCTAAAGCCTGATGTTTTTTAGTAATGACAGCAAAACCTTCCTAATTGGTTAAACTAGAAATGAAAATATTTAGTGACATTAGACCAAATTAAAACTTCACTTAGCTCAATCATTAATGGCTTTTATATATTTACTAGAAACATCCTAAGGTATGTTAGTCTTAATGTTATGAAGTTGTGATCTTGCTTACAATTAATTATGACTAGTGCTCAATCTCTTAACCCATGAAGCGGCTTAACAAACTTTCTGTCGTGTCTGGGGATTTTTAGCACTTTAGATGCATGTTAGAAAACTACCATTAAATGAAGGTTGATAGCCATTTAATTATCTTATCAAAAACAGCAGATACTCCTTCAAAAGAAAAATAATTACATCCTACACATATCCTTGTGTCGATATAGTGATGCATGTTAATTAGAGACATAAACTCTACACATCATTTAGTTTTTCTGGGTTATTCAGGCTACCTGTTCAATGCTCTAATGGCACTAGGGAAGAAATAAACACTTTTGAGAATTGGTCATAGTGTATATGCCTTTACCTTTGTATCTTTCTGAGTATTTTATTGGGTTGTGTTTCTATATTTCTAAATTATGGTTCAGTGTTTTACTTTTTTTTTTCTCCAAATCTTATATAATACAGTCTTCTTTCAATCAACACTAAAAATAACACATTTCAATTGTTGGTTATTCATTGGAGATTTTTTTTAAGCAATGCCTGGTCCATCACATGTTAAAATAGATTAGGATTCCAGTTTAAGTTGTTGTTTCTTGAGATAGAACATTTTAGTGATGATGTGATCTAGACTAAATCTTGTGAAATTTAAGAAGTGTTAATGTGTATTGAAACATTTAAATGACATTTCGCTATTTATCTCTTTAATTTTGTAAAATTAAGTTAACTAAACACACAAAAAAAAAAGGATTTTTAGCGGTTCCGTAAGGGAAAAAGCCGCTATTAGGTTTGTGCACTCAGGTCTCGAAAACTAGAAGAGAAATGAAAAATATTATTTCACCATTAAATGCAGCTTGAAAAGTTTAGGTGCAACGGCTACTTTTGGTTTTCTAAAAGCAAACCGTTTAATTTATAAAATTAATTATGAAAGCGATTTTTTCATAAGAATGCACCAATTCTAAAACAATACATAAATGTAAGGGAGATAATTTTACATTGTGTTAACAAAGAAAGACAATATTTTGTGTATTTTCAGTATCACTAAGTCAAATTTATTTATAAAATGTGCAAGAAATATTCACAACAAATAAAAATATAAGTTAAAGGTGTTTTTTCTGGTCAACTAACTGCTAAAATTGAAAGAAAACATTTTTGTTTGTTTATAAAGGCTAAGAATGCACTTTATATGTTAATATCACGCACATTTTTTAAAATGCACTTTTTATGCAGCGACTTTCGTGCAGCTGCAAGACATGGTGCTATCAGTTCCCTCAAATTTTTAAAAATAATCAGATTTTATTTATTTTTGTTTAGTGCCCCCTTCAGAAAAAAAGACGTTTATTTTGTGCGTTTTGTCTGTCCGTCACGTTTAGATAAAAAAAAACTCTATAGTTTTAAGTATCTATATTATATTGTTCCAGATGTTGTTGTGCAAAACAAATCAATGCCATTGCTCTTTTAACTTATATTACATTTAATTTCCATGCTTAAACATTACAAAAACACATTATCAATAAAATGTTGTTCCTTTTTTTATGTAAATAGCATATAAATGCTAATATTACACTTATATTCTTTGACAATGCGTCACTATAGTTTATTTATTGATATCAAATTGTTCTGTATTTTCATCTTAAAACAAATTAATGTCAAATGACTTAATTTTTTCAAAATATTGACAATAGGTTGTTCAGGATTTTAAAATAAGAAAGTAATTTACTAGAAAAGATTATTGAAAATCGCTTTTTAGACTTATTTTACATTTAACTTTCTTGCTGATACATAACAAAAGTTTTCTAATCGATAAAGAATGTTCCGGATTTTGTTTTGAATAGAAATCTACCTAAATTACTTAAATTTTCTTACAAATCGTCACCAAAAATTTCAGTATTTTATATGAAAAATGTACTAACGCTGTATAACTGTTTGAAACCCTTCTTCTAATTAATAATTATGTTCCGATTTTTAAGGTAAGCAACTTCCTAATACCAAAGTGTAATATGAAAATCTCTCCACAATGCTGTGGTACATCTAATTTTCATACGAGACCATCCCAAAAATTTAATTAACGGTATTACATTTATCTGGAATTCTCTTTTTCTCTTACTATTTATACAAACATCCAGAACAATCTATTTTATATAGTTAAATCTATTGCGTACATTCTTAAAACTATAGCAATGTTTCGAAACGAAAAATAAAGGTTAATCAAATTTTCAATAGCTTTTAGTTGTCTTTTTTTATATTAACAAAACGGACAGACAGACTGACAGACAAAATGCAAAAAAAAAAATAAATAAATTCTATTAGAACCCTCGTTAAATATCTTGTGTTAATAAAGACATTTTTTGGTACTAGCCCATTGTGACATAATGGAATTTTTTCCTTTGACGTCATATGAATGAATTCTTTAAATGTAATGCTAAAAAATCTTGGTGCACCAATGTCTATGAACCCTTGAAAACTTTTGCTCGTATTGCTTGCATTGATGAAAGCATTTTAAGTCTAACTGTGTGACGTAGTGGATTTTTTTTTCCTTTGACATCATATGGAATTAATTCTTTAAATGAATGCTAAATCAACTCAGTATAGTAAGGTATAGTAATATTTATTAAACCTCGTTATCTGACTCGTATTTTTAACAACGCAAAATAGATAGATTTAGAATTATCTAGATTTTTTAAACTAGATCTAGATTTTTTAAACTAGATCTAGATTTATATTCCAATTAAAATTATCATTATGGATTCTAGATCTAGAATTTCTAGATAGGCTATATCAGGATATAGAATTTTAAATGTCTAGATCAATATTGCAATGCTATAATTAGTATAATATACTAAAACTAATCTACTATCTTTAAATTTAATGTTGCATTCAGTCTATTGATAGATTCTCTAGGCTTTTTTTCTTAAATCTAATTACATTTAATCATTTAAATTATTCCAAATGTATATTTTAGATCTAGATCTAGTAGATATAGATCTTAAGAGTGCTAAATCAGAAGTTTAGTTTAGTTAGATCTACATCCTCATTCTAGTTCCATTTAAATGAAAATGCCAATAGCTCTGTTATTAACTGTGCTGAGACATCGAAGTAGGCCTAAGAGCACGATATCTATTCGTTTCTTCTTTTTTTTTTTCAATTACAAATGAAAGATTATCTAAAATCGCTCATCTGACATATTGTACATATCAGGTAGATGTCATGCCGTAATGTATAATATATCGCTTTATCAATAATAGGCTATTAGTTTTTAACCAGTTTGTTATTAAGTTAACAGCTATGCCTGGTCGTGCGGTTTGCGTGCTGGACTAATTATCTCGACAATCCCGGGTTCATACCCTGCTCACTGCCATCCCTTTGAAACATTATTACTTTTTACAATCAAAATAAAATCAAGTCTTGAATATTCCTTGCGAATAGGCAGATCCAATTGGGATCCGAGGGGGGCCGCCTCTGAGTTTGTGTGATAACACAAACTCTCTTTGTAATCTTATTTTTTTTTAAACAAAGTGTATTTGTATTGAAAGGATGACCAATTTAATAAAAAAATTATTTATAAAAATCTAGAAATGGAGCATGTTATTCCACTCAGAGAAATGAAGCATGTTGTTTCACTCAGAGAAATGGAGCATGTTATTCCACTCAGAGAAATGGAGCATGTTATTCCACTCAGAGAAATGAAGCATGTTGTTTCACTCAGAGAAATGGAGCATGTTGTTCCACTCAGAGAAATGGAGCATGTTATTCCACTTAGAGAAATGGAACATGTTATTCCACTCAGAGAAATTGTAGCATGTTGTTCCACTCAGAGAAATGGAGCATGTTATTCCACTCAGAGAAATGGAGCATGTTATTCCACTCAGAGAAATGCACCAATATCAGACACCTCAAGCTAGGAAACACAAAGAAACTAAAACATACTCAAAATAAAGCTGTGAGATATATAAAAAATGAATATTCCTATTTGACTAAGTGTACCACAATGCAAGCAAGTTGCTATATATACTACATGTTTAACACAAAATTTTATCCTTAAGTAGAACTTATAAACAGATTAAACAAACACCAAATATCAAGCTATAATACACAATCTAAAGTCAATAATAGTCACAAAAGTAGATTTTACATTTTCAAACGTCTGAATTAACTGATTTGTGGACCTTAGAACTTGTCTCATCTATTTATAAGTTTTCAAAAGGAAAGTTCTTGCAGTGGAAATAACATCAAACACTTCATTTCTAATAAACTCCTTTTAATGTTTATGTAGAATTTTGAATTTTTGAGAAGCCAATGTGTAAATAAACTTCCTGTTTATTTTGATGCATACACCACATAAAACACCATTAGCGAAATCACAAAATTTAGAGACACAGAAGACTGAAAAGTAAAGCAGCTCTAATGGATAAAACACTGAATCATAAAATAACTTCTTGTTTGAAAGAGCATCTGTAATTAACATCTGTAATTAACACCTGTAATTTATAAGATAAAAAAAATGGCTACCTTAAAACATAGGTAGGAATAGAAAATCAAGGATCCAAAGTCGGCTGATTATATTGGTCAGAATGTCACAGAAGCAAAATGATGGCCAATATAATCAACCGATGATGCTTCGTGGGGTAGTATTTTGTTTCTCATTAACTGTTTAATTATAGTTGTAGTCATTCTTTTTTTTTGTTGTCGTCCTTCTTTACTTTGCTTTTTGTTGATTCATAGGTTAGTGCATTTGTTTCATAGTGCATGGTGTATCTATGTAGAATGTGTTAGTTCTGGAGTCAATTTCTAATTTACTTTATGATTTATACTCCTAGTATTATTAATGAATTTAACTTTAAACAGAAGAACAACATTAAATCTAATTATTATATAGTAAGAATGCCCAGTTTACTTTAAAGCTTTATATATATATATATATATATATATATATATATATGTTAGTTGTTATGTTTATGTGTTACATTTTATACATGCATCTCTTACATTTATATTTTAACTGACTGGAACACACTTTGAACAAAATTTGATATACCATTAGATGGATAGCTGTAAATAATTCAGAATACATTTTGAAAAAAGAGTAAAAACTTATTTCTTGACAAGAGCAAAAATAATTTTCTTTGAAATTCTAGAAATTGTTTTCTTTCCTTTTACAATCATTAAAATAAATATGTAGATCTCAAAAGCTATAATTTCTAGATATAAAGAATTAATTTTGTTTTAATTGTTTCAAATTGTATGCTTTTATTGTTTGTTTTAACTTGCTAAAATACAAACATTAATTTTCTCCTGTTAGGATTGTTCTAAGTACACTAAATTTAATATCAGAATTATGTTTAATGTTTGAAGATATTAGTTCAGTAGTTATCAATGTCATTTTTTATTTTTCAAAATGTTTCACAGTATTAAACAGCGATGTTACACAAAACCAATTAGTTAGTAATTCTTTTTCCTCCAATGCTTACAGTACCTTCATAACCCTAAAGAGCATCTTCCATTATCCTTTCAAGGAAGATGGAAGATATTGAAAAGAGTTGGTGAGAGGTAGACAGCCTTCTCTCTCACTCCAGCTGTGGTATTGAACCAGTCCCTAATGTTGTTGCTGAAGTACACTGCACTAGTAACTTGCTTATAGTGCTTCTGGATTACTTTTATTTTGTTTTTATTTACATTGCAATTTTCCATTGTTGCTCAGAGTGACCCATGCCATACTCTGTCGAAAGCTTTCTTGAACTCACATAAGGAAAATGTTTCTGTTGGTGTTGAAGGTATTTCTCGGAGAGTATCCTGAGGTTTAGGATTTGCTCTGTTGTGCTACAGCCTTGTCTAAAATCCACATGTTCATCTGATATAATTTTGTCTGCTATCAGATTAAGCCCATTTAATATAATTTTGAACAGAACTTTGCTGGGATGGCCTATGAGTCTGATAGTTTTGACTGAGTTGCAAATTGTCTTTATTTGGAAAGGTGATGATATGTGATTTGGTCCAGGGCTATTTTCCTGACTGACAAATCTTGTTGCAAATTTTTAAAAGTGAATTTTTCATGTTTTTTTTCCAGCCTGTAGAAGTTTACCAAGAATGTTGTCAACTCCTGTTGATTTTCCCTTTTTCAGAGCTGATGCTACTTCCAAATGAAGAATAGAATAGTCCCTCTTTTAGTAACAGTATTCAGTTCATCTTATCACATCTTTTTCCTAAGTTAGACATTTATTGTTTTTATCTTGTATTGTGGTAGTTCTTCCATGCTTTGAGGTCTTTTACCTGTTGGTCACAGCTATCATTTCACATGAAGGAACCAAACCTTAACTACTGGCCAGAATTGCACAGTCCACAGCAGCACTTGCAAAACTCAAAACAATAGCCTTTGACACTTATATCAGACCACATCACAAAGAGATTAAAAACAGGATTAATACAGCATTGGACACCACTATGACCACAAGCTAACTACTGTCAAAAAAACGCAAACTAAAATTCTAGGACCATTCACATGGTCCTCAAGGCTCGCAAAGACCTTCCTTTAGGGAACAGTGCCAGAAAAAAAAAGAAGAGGCAGACAGAGAAAGCAACATGAAAAAAAAGATGAACTTGTCATTGATGGAGAAAGATGGTCAACATATCTTGTGTGGTGCTCCAAATGTCCAACACACTAAGGGTGATAGGTGAAGATGATTGTGGAGTATAATTGGTTCACTAATTTAGCACTGTATATTAGAAAACTAAACAGAGTTGTGAAAAATTAAAACTAAAAGCTGGCAATTCAACTAAATATAATACATTCATTGTTTTAATGGTTTATTTATATTCTAGATTGCCTACTTGGGTTGTGAGATAAAAGCTAGTAAAATTTAAATAATTGTACAGTTGTAGTAATGATTTCAAGTTCAATCTGCTGGCTTAGAGTGATCTCAAAGATATTCAAGCTACTTTTGGACTGAGATTCCAGTGGCGACTGCTTGTTAAATCCTCTAAACCTTACTGATGTAACTGATGTCTATGCCTTCTAGCTATTTAGTAATTGTGTATTTTGCTTTTTTTTTTTTTTTTTTCTTTAAAATGTCTCAATGGTATGTGTGGTCGAGAGGCTAAGTATGCTTGAACTTAACTTTCCTTGGCTACATATGAAGGGGGCTTGAGGTTCGACACCCAACTCGAGTTGTGTTTACTGAGCGCCTAAATGAGATTGGACCATAGCGCTCTGAGCATGCTATAAGCATGAAAGTAGCGCTATATAAAAGCTATAATTTGTGTTCTCAAAGATTAGAAAAATATTATTTTTCCTTAAAGTAATTTTTTTTACACTTTTCTTTTATATGGGTCATAGGAAAATTCATTTAAATCCATTAATACATTATATTTATATATAGCTAGACTATGTAACACCTATGATATCACTAGTGACGTCTTCCTTTGAAGATGGGGGGTAACAACCTATTTAATTGACAGTCACTCCCAAGCTAATTTATATTCATGTTATAAAGAGATTTATTTAAAATACATATTTGAAAAAAATATAATTCATTTTAGTGTTTCTATGTACTACATATTCACATGCCAAGTTACATTATACAAATACATTATATACTCACATGTCAAGTTACATTATACAAATACATTATATACTCACATGTCAAGTTACATTATACAAATACATTATACAGTTACATGTCAAGTTACATTATACAAATACATTACACACACTCATGTCAAGTTACATCTTACACTGACATCTCAAATCTCACATCTACTATTAAAGTCTTAAATAGGCATATTATAAAAAAAAATATTTGTGTCCACAGTGTCCAGCTACTAAAAGAACTGGAGGTCTGGCCCGTCATGGCTGTATTTCAGAAACTCTGGTACATCTGCGACAAGTTTTAAGTAGCTCAACATTTGAGCTGAACACGTGGGAAATCAAATTTTTGTCCAATATGTTGCTTCACTGTTTTGTTTATCAACTTCATTGTCCTAGTCAAAATGTGAGCAGCATACAAGCAGCACTAGGGTAGGTCTTTCATTCAAGTATAGCTTGGGTAGGTCTTTCATACAAGTATAGCTTGGATAGGTCTTTCATACAAGTATAGCTTGGATAGGTCTTTCATACAAGTATAGCTTGGATAGGTCTTTCATACAAGTATAGCTTGGGTAGGTCTTTCATATAAGTATAGCTTGGGTAGGTCTTTCATACAAGTATAGCTTAGGTAGTTATAATGTATCAATCCCCTGTATGTACTATTAATGTAAACAAATTAAACGGGCGACAAGAATATAATATTGACAATATGCTACTATCCCATGAATGATTTGTCAGTGAGCAAACATACTATATCAAGAGGTCCAAACAAGACTCTGGCCCCCGAAACCCTCATATAGAAAAAAAACTATATTGAGAACTGCCTGATCTGGAAACCACTGCATGGTTCATTTCAGATATAGGATTACTGATCTGAACCTTCTGACATGTAAAATGAGAACAAAGAAGAAGAATTGGTGTATGTGTGATATTCACATGTAATTTGTACTTATTTATATGTTTTTGATATTGAAATGTATCATGTATGACTTATGCTAGTTAATTTATCATGTGATATTCATTGGCCTTCTTCAGTCGTGAAACGACTATGGTTATCTCGAACACTTATTCATATGGCTGTGGAGCCCTATTTTGGAAAGACACTCCTGTCCACATATATTGCATGTCAAGGTGGCTTTCGCTTTGAGGTAGAGGAGCTGGCCATTTTTCATGTGGCATGCTTTTCTTCAAGAATCAAGGCCCATGTTTTCTCACTTTCTATAGCTTTCTTGGTCACCGTCTCTCTCCAATTGGTGCAGTCTAAGGCTATGTCTTCCCAATGGTCAGTATCAATGTTCACTCATTTTAAATCCCTTTTTATCACATCAACGTAACGGAGATGGGGGTGACCAGTTTTTCTAGAGCCAGACGCAAGTTGCCCGTACAGAATTATTTTTGGGATGGATTGTCCTCCATCTGGCAAACATGTCAGAGCCAGCACAGGCGGCGTTGCCTGAGGACAGTAAAGATGCTGGGAAATCCCGTTCTGCTACTTGGATCTACAATTCAAGGTGACCTGTCACTAGAAGAGGAGATAAAAAAACGTATAAGGAAGGCCGCATCAACCTTCGCGAGACTATGACCAAGAGTTTGGGAAAACCAGAAGCTCACAGTGACCAAAATGGGGGGATACAAGCATTCTTAGCACACTACTTTACGGCAGTGTGTCCTGGACAACCTACACAAAACATGAGAGGAAACTAAATTCATTCCATTTGCGCTGCCTTCGAAGGATCTTAAAAATAACATGGAAAGAAAAAGTGTGTAATACTGAGATCATGTGATATATACTTTAAAAAATTATAAAGGCAGTCTTTTTTGGTGAGCTAAAAGATGGTCGACGTAACAGAGGCGCCCCACGGAAACGCTTCAAAGACCAGCTTAGGCGTCAACTTTCCTTGGCTGACATAGAAGAGAGCACCTGGTTGCATGCAGCCTCAAAATGAGACAGCTGAAGGTCACTCACGAAGGCCGCGGGATACACATTTGAGACCAAAAGAAAATCTGCTGCCGAGGACAAACGCAGACGGCGAAAAGAAAATCTAAATCAACCACCTGCAGACAATGGTTATGCTTTGCCCTGGATGTGGCAAAACATGTAGGTCCCAGCTGGGACTGTGCAGCCATGGGAAATACTGCATTCCTCACTAATCTTCGGACTCGAAGACTAGCCTTATTATTATAATTGTAGAGGTATACAATTAATAAACTTTGCTCAATATTGAATGATTGAATCGTATCTGATGTGTGCCAAGTGCCAATTCTATCAAGTGCATTTAATGTCCACTCATGTAGTGTAATTTATATTTATTTATTCAATCAAGTGCATTTAATGTAGTTTAATTTGTGTTTATGTTCATTAAAATGAGACGTGAACATTTTTTCTTCATCATTTTCAGAGATTTCTTGCTGGGAAGTTTTTCTTTTGTTGAACAAACTGCTTTAAACCTCTTGTCAGATTATGGAGAAATTGATCTTCTCATGTGTTTAGCTAAAGCACGTGGCCTTGTTATAGATGCACTCACTTGTCTAGTGAAATTTGAGACATCTCCCAATGTGCCTTTGTCTGCATTAAGAGATCTTGTCCAGCGAGGGTTTTCAGCTCATTTATTCCAGTCTGGTTAGTTTATCCAATTTTTATTTCAAAATGTTCATATTGATGTCCAACATTTTATTAAGAAACAAATGGGCTTTGTATTGTATTTGTCCACTTTCTTATTCTAGTTTTAAGTTAAATAAATTAATTCAGTTTATAATATTAAGCAGCTTTTATTGACAAAAAATAATACTTGTTGTTTAAATTGATGGCTGCCTGCTCTATCTTGATGGTCCTCAGATTGAACCTTGACCCCCATCCCCTGCCATCTTACAACAGGATTGGGCTAGAATGTAAGAATCTTCAATTCTAAAGGAACATCCTAAATAATAAAGACTAATTACTTTTTCTTTTTTTATTCTTTTTTAGAATGATCATGCATATCTAGAGACATTGCATTGATTTCTATATTGCATCTATTTAATTGCCATGCCCTGCTTAGTGCACTATGGTCTAATCTCTTTTGGGTGGGGAGGGGATATTTGGGAGAGGTTTCCTGTGCTGCTCAAGGCACTCAGAGATATGAACTTGAGCCCTCTTGATTGCTAAATGTTTTTCAAAACAGCCACACATTTTTACTCCATTCAGAACATCCATGAAATACAAATAATGAAGGAATTAACCATTATGCTATATCTTTGACTCCGGTATGGACAGTATTGAAGGACTTCTTATGGTCCAACAGTTACGCTGGCCAGGGCACATATCCCGTATGAGAGACGAACGTATGCTAAAGGTATTCTTTTTTGGTGGGCTAAAAGGTCGTCGACATAACAGAGGTGTCCCACGGAAACGCTTTAAAGACCAGCTTAGGCACCAACTTGCCTTAGCTGGCATAGAAGAGAGCACCTGGTTTCATGCTGCCTCAGAACTAGAAAGCTGGAGGTCACTCACATAGGCCTTAGGATACACTATTGAGACCTAAACAAATCCACCATACCTTTTGTTACAGATATAGACTTATTACCATCTTTTTATTATAGATATAGATCTATTAAAATCTTTTATATAGACATAGTCTGATTACCATCTTTTAATTACTGGCTAATTGTTTATGAGTGATACATACATATTACACTTATAAAGAACAACACTATGGACCAAATTTTAAATGAGAGAAAATAGTGCATTAAATGTAACGAAAATAAAGGACTCCACTGACCAGGGCAGGAACCATTGACCCCGGAAGCGGCAACTCTACAGAGTAGTAAGTCAGTACCAAACAAAAAAACATCTAGACCATAGAGGTGTTTAAAAAACATCTTTCCTATCTAAAGTATTTGGCCAGTGTTCAATGACCACCCCAGCAGTCTGTCCACTCTATCTCTCCACATCCATCTTTACCAACAATTTTAACCGAGCAGTCCTATATTTTCATGAGATTTAATTCACTATTTTCTCTGTATTTGTTCCCTAGTCTATGTCACTATGTCATTGTTTCAGCTACACATTGCCATTTTATTGTTTCTGACCAACTGTTTATTACAGGTTGCCTGTTGCCATATCTGTCAGCTGAAGATTTGTTTCAACTTCTTACTATTAAACCTCACCTAGCCATCCAGAACATTGCTTTACTCAAGCCAATAGTTCCAGTGTTAAAACAGAATCATCTGCTGCAGCTTGCAAAAATATTTGACCCATCTAAATCTGTTATCAGGGGGATGCTACTTCAATTACAATTACGCAGACGAAGGTAGACAACTTTTCATATCTGTGTTTGTCTGATCGAAGAATTTGCATGATAGTTTAGAGACAAATCTGAATCAAAAGTTTTCATTTCTTGTAACATGAATTCATAAAAACACAAACATTTTATTCACTTTTAAAAAGAATTGAATTTCTGTCAATAATTCTGTAAAGCTTTGAGTTTAAAGATTAAGGAAGAGTGAAGCAGTTAGATGATTGTGTGACCTATGCATATTGTCACCTCTGATTCAGAAAATGCATTTTCTGACAGTGGTCATTAAGTTCTACTTTTGCGGTCATGCTTGTTTTTGACAGTTGCTTTTCTTTTGGGTCTCAAATTTATGTGCTACTATTTTAATTAAAAAATGTTCATCATTTCTCTTTTGGAAGCAAATAGCTGTCTGGTTTTCTCCTCTATGTCAGTAAAAGTCAGCAGCTGGTGAGAAGTGTTTCCTGTTACGCCATCCTCCTGTAAGCTCACAGAAAAAGATTGCCTTTGGCGTATTTACCCATAAAGGATTTTTACAGCTTTTAAAAATAAACATTGCCTCTATGCTGTCTTCATTGAATTGTACCAGAACATAATAATCTTGGCTTCTTGTACTCATTGAAGAGAGAGGAGCCCCCACTTTGTGAGTACTGTGACTCTCATCTCACTGTGGAACATATCCTTATTGATTGCCCCAGATACCAGGATGTCAGGGAGAACTTTTTTAGAGCACACAACTTAAAAACACTATTCGATAATGTCGACCCTGGGAAGGTACTGGGCTTTGTCCGGGAGGTGGGGTTGTCTATGAAGATCTAATTTATGAATTGTGAAAATATAATATTTACATTAGATTTTTACCAAATTATTAAATTTTTACTACCCTTACTATTTTAACTGTGAATAGACCTTGCTTTTAATAACTTAACTGTATAGAATGTAGTCCTTGTTATTTAAAGGGAGAGTGATCCTTAAAGGATTACGGGCACGACATGGCCTAAATTGTGCCGATGTGCATAAACTCAAAAACTCAAAACTCTAGTCAAATGTGAATATTCGTTATTTAAAAAGCTAGTTTTTAGAGCTAATAGTGGCACAAGGGACATGATATTTGTTAAGTTACACATGAATGCACAAAAAAAAAGGAATAGTTGTTAGACTACAGTGAGTTATCAGCCCATGCTTTCTGAAGTTCCTTACCATGTTATACAGCTGCAAGATGAACTCAGATATCTATATTGTAATGCTAATGGACCCTAATTAGCATACAAATGAGTTGATTTATTTGTTTTGCTTTTCTGCAGGTGATGTTCACACAAAGAGAATTTCTTTTACTTTCTATGATATTCTATTCACTGTGCTTGTATATTCATAGATTCGGATTGTGAATATAGAAATGAATTTAATGAAATATTGTTGCAGTAAATTTTAGTCTGTATAATTTTGTTTTCATTGCAAGGACTAACAGTCTAACTTCTGTAGCCTCATTAACAAGTGATACTTTGGAGATGGTAAGTAGATTGAAAATGTAGAATCTCGTTAAAAAAACACATAATTCATTTCACTTTCTTTTACATTAGTCTTTCTAAACATCGGGTATTCCTTATAAATGAATATGTGAATAAAGATATGAATTTAATTAAATATTGTTGCAGTATATTACTCCTCCTTCGTGGTCGAAGATGAGCACATTTATCATTTCCTATAGACTCGAAGATGACTGTAAAGTCCAATCCTTGCTTTAAAAAGCTGGCCGCATAGTAGCATGGGTGGGTTAGATCAGTTGCAGCTGCGTCTTCTCTCAGCTTTTTGTTGGTTCGGCGCTCTTTCGCCCTGGCCACTCTTCTTGCTTCAAATCTTGAGACTCACAGCTTCATGCCATGAGGAGCGATCGAGAGCTAGTGCTTCCCAGCCGTGAATGTCAATATCGCATTTCTTTAAGGAGCTCTTGAGAGTGTCTTTGTATTGGCCTCCCTGGGAGCACTTTCCTGCACACAACTCTCCGTGTAGAAGTCGTTTGGGAAGGCGATTGTCTGGCGTGCGGACTACATGTCACGCCCATTGAAGTTGGAACCTTTTTACTGTTGCATTGATACTGTACATGTTGGACAGCTTTAAGATTTCTGTGTCTGGTATGTGGTTTGACCAGCGCACCTTATGGATACTCTTAGACAGCATAGGTGGAAGGAGGTTTTTGGTGTGGTGGGAATATAGGGTCCAGGACTCTGATGCGTCTAGGAGTGATGGGAGAACAACAGCACTGTAGACTTTCAGTTTTGTGGATATGCTGAGTCCACTCCATTGCCACACTTGTTCTTCAAGTCTGCCAAAAGCAGCTCTGGCACGAGCTAAACGGAAGTCAACCTCATCATCTAGGTTGGCGTTTGCTGATATGATGCTTCCCAGATAGACAAACTTTTTGACGTTTGCTAATTTCTGGCCATATATGAGAATGTCTGGTTCTGTGACAGATTTATTTAGAGGAGGTTGGTGCAGCACTTCTGTCTTTTTTACATTTATGGTGAGACCAACATTTTTTGTAGGCATTAGTGAAGAGGGAAATGCTCTTTTGAAGGTCTTCTTCGTTTGCGGCATTTAGGGCACAGCCATCTGCGAATAGCAGGTCTCTGATGCAGTCATAGTTTACCTTGTCTTGAGTCTCTGAGCATTGAATAAACTTGCATCGGTGCGATATCGTATGCCAACTCCAATGCTTTCTGTGGGATAGGCATCTTTCAGCATGGCGGTGAACATTATGCTGAAAAGCGTTGGAGCCAGCACACAGCCCTGCTTCAGGTCATTTGTGACTGGAAAAGGCTTGGAGTAGTCTCTGGACTCTTGCTTGCATGTCATCATGGAATTGGTGACCCAATTGAATTGATCCGGGCAGCCGAATTCGGACATGATTTGCCAAAGGCCTTCACAACTGACATTATCAAAAGCTTTTGTCAAATTTTTGAATGCAGTATAGAGATTTGAATTTTGCTCTCTACATTTCTCTTGGAGTTGGCAGACTTCAAAGATCATGTGCCTCTACCCTGCCTGAAGCCGCATTGACTCTCCAGAAGTAGGTCAGTTTCTAGGTGGTGTTGTAGTAATAGCACCCTAGCCAGAATCTTGCCTGCAATGCATAGGAGGGATATGCCATGATGGCTTTTGCATAACTGCCTATTTTCCTTTCTCTTGTTGTGGTAGTTTCTTTTGTTCCCAGAAAATCTGGTAGATTTCTGTTAGTTTAGATGTCAGCTCTGAACTGCCAAGTGAGTATATTTCAGCTGGGATGGAGTCCAGTCCCGGTGCCTTACCAGTTGAGAGGTTGGATTTTGCAGTTGGGGAGGGTCAGCGAGTGAATAGTTTATTGTCAGCATAGGACTGGATTTCTTCTGCTTTTTTACTATACCATGACTCCTTCATGAGTCTCAGATTCCGATGGACCTTTCCCTTGGGATTAGTGTAGCATTCTCTGATTTGGGGGTAAGCTGAATTACACAGAAAGGCTTAAAGCAATATTGCGTGTGTGTTAAAAGTTTTCGTCAAACCAATCTTGGTGTTTGCATTTTGGCTGACCGAGGACACTACTAGCCAAAGAGTACACAGAATCCCTTAGTTTGTTCCAGCTGTTTTTCACATCCTTGTTCATGTACAGGGTTTTAATTTCCGTCTGGTTTGTTGATGAGCTCTTGCTTGATATATGGGTTTGTGAGCTTGGGGCCTTCTAGGTGGTTTGATGTATATTTTTAGCTTAGATAAGATTAGGCGATGATCAGTCCAACAGTCAGCTCCGCATAATGCTTTGGTGATTTTGACGTCTTGTCTATCAGACTGTCTGACAATGATGAAGTCTATTTGATGCATCCATGATGTCTTTTTTTTGTGAGGTAGCTGGAAAAGAGTATTTGTTATTGTCAGCTTGTGGGCTGTGCACAATTCTAGTAACAATGCACCATTGCTATTGCAGTGACCAATTCCGTGTCTGCCCAGAACATTACATTTTCATTGCAAGTTATGCAATAGTGTTTGCTTAATGTCAAGTGGTCAGACTAAGAAAATAACACACTGGCCAAGCATGTACGTGTATCTTTACACTAAACTAGTTACACACCCTAACCCTGTCCAAAAAGTAAATAGACTGTGTGTTCGAGTAATTCTAACAACCTGGTCAGATAGATGTAGGCGGCTTAGTGTACTGTAGTGTGCAGTCCAAATGGCAAGACCATCCCACGTTTTTTCCTTACGCGTTTAACAGTTATGCAATAGTGTTGTATGCTCAGTAGTCAGACAAGAAAATAACACATTGGCATGGTTAGTGAACCATGTACTTTACTCTGAAATAGTTACACAAGTCAAATGTTTCAAAAACTCCAACAATTTTGTTTGTATTTTTTGGGGGTTTCTAGAAATGTGAAATTCTAAATTTCAATTTTATTTAATTTGATTTTAAAATTAACAGGTATAAGTAAGATTTTTTGTTATATAAGTTAATATAATTTTAAAGAAATAAAAGTATCATACTTTTCTAAAGGTTTTAATTCAAGGCTAAAATACAAGCACACATATTTATTTAGACATCTTTTTTTTTCAAATTTTAGTGTGCAATAAAGTTATATGTAAGAAACATATTTCTTATTACTGATTTTATTATGGATAAATATTTCTATTCTGTTAAAAGATCGAACCGTAGTCATACAGTCAAATGATTAGCTAGGTCTAGATCAACTCCCCCACCAAAAAAAAAATAGTTATGAAAAGTTTGTATTGGTTTAATTAATTTTTTTTAGTTTAGTTTAACTATATTTTGAAATTCATGACAAACTTTTACTTTAACTGCTTTATTTTAGTTGAAACTTAGTTTTAGTTTTAATGTTTTTTGTTTGGTGTAATGCACAAATTGTAAGACAAATTTACATATGGACAATAAAGATTATTATTATTATCACTACTTTTTGGTCACAATGACTAAGTCCGGCCCTGCTATTTAGTGACAGCTGAATACTACTACTAAAAGAGTGATCTTTCCTTTACTTCTTGGTGTCCAAACTGTTGAGCCATGAAGAAAATTATATATATAGATTATTCTCCTGCCATATCCGGCTCCAGCTGAATATAAAAAAATGCTATCCTATGCACCCTTAATATCTATCTATCTATCTATATACCTATCTATCTATCTATATCAATATATATATATATATATATATATATATATATATATATATATACATATCAGGTTTTAAACTCAAGCCTTCTCTCACCCACACATTTTTAAAATGTTTTACTTTATAGAGTTAGTAAACATTTTAAACTTCATTAAACCAGCATTTACAGATAGTTATATATAAACATTATTATTATCATTAATAGGCATTAGTTTCTTGTCCCTATGACATCACATAGCTGGAATATTTTCATGTCTTTCTTTGATAGTAAATAATAACACAACTAATGGCCAAACAGAAGTGACTTGTCAGCCTTGGTTGGCACTGACCTAGGGTAAAGGAAATTCACTTTAATCTAAACCTCTGCCTTGTGGCTTATAGACAAACAGGAAAAGGTTTAGGGAGCCAATCCTGAGGAAAAATCAGCAGGAACCAATGATCCTTAAATAGAGACACATCAGCTGCTGGGAGAGGGGAGAACTGTGGGGTGGTAGACATAGTTCTGACCATAGCTCATTCCCAGGAATTCATCTCCTTGCTCTAAGATGAACCATACTTGTTTGATGACTGAAGGAAGCCAATAACAACAGCAGTCACCAAACATTGGAACTTGTTGAATCATTTAAGAACCTCACATCAAATGTAATTGAGGATCACTAAAAGAAATAAAACAAGGTTACAAAGACAGTTTGTGTGGAAACACAAGCTCAAAATTGGCCCCCAAAGTGGTCCACCCAGGCAGGTAAAAAGTCAGGTATCAATATTTTCAGAAAGAACATCAGAATTAAATTCTATCCAAGACAAATGACAGAGAAGAGTAGAGAAAGAAGATTGACAGATCTTGTGTGGTGCCCTAGCGGTCAAGGAGACCAAAGGATAGGTGAAAGTGAATGTGAAGTTAAATGCGAACCTGGCCTAACTGATGTCTTATAATGAATATTTAATTGATCTAATTGTCTTGTAAAGGGTTAATCTCTTAATCAAATCCTCAAAAAAAGAAAAAAACATTTCAGTAGAAAAAAAAATTCCTTTAGTTGAGTGTTCCATGCCTGTGATTTAGTTCTGCAGTTCACGCAATAATATGAAAACCTACTTATTAATTGTTGTTTTAAATTATGTCCAACTTATATGCATACTAAATAGATTTTTTTCTCTTAAAAAAAGTAAACATTATTAATGATAAATGTAGTAGTTAGTAGGACTGAACTTACATAATGTAGCAATACAAATGTAAAAAAAATACTTTTTTAACAAAAATTCTAAAACCATTTGCATAAATGTGTTAAAAATACTAGAGAGCCTGCTGTGTTTATTACTATTACTATTAATAGTGAATAGTTGTAAAAGTGGTGTTTTTTTATGAAAAAACTGCTTATTTTTCACTTTTAGAAAAGAAAAAAAATAGCTGTTGCATCAGAACTTTGAATGGACTAAAATATTATATTGTTGGATTTTCATTATCTTTTCTAGTTTACGAGATCTAAACAGGACGGACAGACATTTCACACAAAACTAATAGCATCTTTTCCTCTTTCGGGGGACGCTAAAAATACATATGAGCTTGGCATCTTCTGTCTTGTTAAATTGTGGGAAATCATCATCTAACTCAAATTAAAACTGCCTGTGGTTTCTGTACTCCTATACAGCTGTGAAAATTGAAGCTGAACACAGTATTTTAAGAGTACTACAGAAAACTTCTTTTTTTCAAATATCAGAAAAAGATAAATGAGTTTGTGCTTTTACAAATGAACACTGGCTGGCAAAAAGGAGGACCTCCTCAATACTGTGAAGAGATGAAGCTGAGCTAGTGTTGGTCCAGAATTGACTCACTGTCTTCAAGATACAATGGAGGAACAAATGGTCATCCAAAAAAAAACTGGTTGGACAATATGAAGGAATGGACTAGCCTCTCTCTTGATTTTCTGGTTAAAACAGCTGCTGATTGGATAGAGTGGAGATGGAGTAGAATTTAGTCAGAAGTCATTCTTGATCAAATTATGCACAATTTTGTTTTCTGTACTAGTCATTGAACTAGAAACTATGTTGTAGTTTATGCATTGAAAAGAAAACTAATGACATAAAGCTATTCAGTACTCTCTCATTTTATTTTTGGTTAACTCAGGATCCCAAAGAGATTCAACCTGATGTCCTAGTGGATTTTTTTCTCTTTATTGTGCTCTATTTGAATCTGCTACGCCGTAAGACCAGTTCTACCAACCTAACAACACTTGATCTAAATTCAATAGTCATTAATCCTGCAGATGAGTTAGAAAACATGGTAAACCTTTCAACTTTTTTTTATCATTAAAGATTATTGCTTTTTAGAATTCTTTCTATGTCAAACTAGCACTAGTATTTTTAAACTAACTTTATACATTTCCGGCTTGAAGGTTCCTTATATCATCTGGAGCTGCCAACTTTGACTCACTAACCAAAATGTATCTTACTTGCCATAATCCTTAAATAAACCTGTATTACAACAAACAATCCCCTAGCTATTCAAACTACCAGCTCAAAAAGAAAAGGTCAAATTGGACTTGAATTTGCAAAAACAAAAAATGCATAAAAAAAACTATCCTGAGAATTTGGCTTTGTTTGTTTTGTTGAAAAATGTTTTACATGTTTCGGATGTTCCTTCAGAGTTGAAGTTAGTTTACTTCCTAGTCCAAACCTCCCGCAGGATGACGGGGGATGGGAGCGGGCAGGGTTTGAACCCTCGACCGTCGATAAATCCGAACGACAGTCCAGCGGGCAAACCGCACGACCAGGCAGCCACCCAGGCTTTGACTAGACTGAATATGCTTAATTTTGTCATATCTCTATTTCATTGTCAGGAGGTATAGTTCTAAAATGGTCTCTTGATTTTAAAACAAGAAAACTATTTGTACAAGTTACATTTTTACATTTACATTTTACATTGATCACAATCATTTAATACTCTGCTGCAACCATTTGTTAAAATAATAGAGAATCAATATTTGACTAAATAGTGTCATTATAATGCATTTTTTGAAGGAAAAAGAACACATACCTGTTGAAACTCACAAGAAACTGTCTATTCAGCCCCAACCCATTGCCTGTGGACCTAAACATTGTGCTGTTATTAGAAATGGTGATGTGTATACATGTGGCAAGTCCCAAGGTGGCAGGTGAGTTATCTATCCATCATTTTATGTTGGTCATTTTGTTGCCATTCTGCCTTTATCCAATTTGACCTATTTCTTGATCAGGTTAGGTGTGGGAGATATACCTCAGAATGCTTGCCCACCAGTAAGAGTTGAGAACCTACACACTTTACAACTCAAAGTAGATGCTGTAGCTTGTGGCTGTGAACATACACTGGCTTTGACACAACAAGGGGTAGAACTTTTATACTGTGTACTTATAGACAGAATCAGTATTCAAAAAATTATATTTTCTTGAAAAAAACAAACTTGTTTAAAAAAACATGAAGTTTTAATGACTTTCAAAGCAAAGTTAAAAAAAGTTTTTTTTTTCAGCGTTTAATTTAGGTGTGTAATAAATACTATAGCATAGCAATTAGGAATTAACATTTAATAATTACAATAATAAGCTATCTTATAAATTTTACTTTTAAAGCTATACTAATGACTAGTTTGTTCAGTAAAATTAAAAAAACTTTTGAACTAATACCAGGTGTATGGTTGGGGAAATTCCAAATATGGACAAGTAGGTGTAGGCACTAGTCATATATACAAACGTCCAATGCTGCTGGAAACCTTACAATCAGATACAGTTGTTGCTATTGACTGTGGGCAGTATCACTCTTTAGCTTTAACTGCTGACCACCAGTAAGTTGTACATATGTCTTTTAATTCAGTTACAATGAACTTAGTAAATGTTTTGGTAATAATCAACTGTGATTATTAAATATTTCTCAAAAATTAAGTTTCCTTATGTGAATTTTTCTATAAGAATGGAGTATGGTTATGTCTAAAATCTCCCAAGAGTCATTTTAAAAAATTACTTTATGTTCCTAAATGTGTTCAAACCAACATGTATAAATATTTTATAGGATTTACACATGGGGATGGGGAGTACATGGGCAACTAGGTCATGGCAACCCTGAAGACTGCTTGATACCAAAACATGTGACCTACTTACTGAATCTTGCAGTTGTCCAAATAGCTGGTGGTTATGCTCATTCTCTGGTACTGACTGAAAGTGTAAGTTGAACTGTCCGTATTTTATCTGGAATCATGTGAGTCGGTTTGATGTTGTAATATGGAATTGATTTTTATAAAGCCTTTATCAACTCACTCTGTCTGTTCTGTACAAATTCTGTACACATTATTTCTCCCATTCTTTGATCAAGTTTAAACTTTGCACAATTATTCATTGTCCCTTATAACTCATGAATGACTAAAAAAAAAATTGACCAACTATTTTATCAATCGTAATTAACTAATTTTGTTTAATATAGAGACAGTAGTAGCTTAAGAGAGATGAGGCTTGTGTAGGAAATTAAGTTGTTGTCTAAAAATTTGAAACCAACAATAGATAACTATAAAACCTTCTATTTTCATAAGCACTTCTTTAGCTCAGTGGATAGCATGTCTGCCTTCCATCAATTAGGTTTGAACACTCGAATTCAATTTCAAGTCGGGCAACTTTTTAAAAAAATTGCTTTTGAAAAGCAAGCACTAATACCCCCTCCTAAATCCTCAACTGGTTCACACGTAATTGGACCATAGCTCAATGAGCATGCTAAAAGCATGAAATTGCTATTAAAAATCAATTTGTTAAAATATTTCCTATCACACAAATTTATTGTCATTCTAGATCTGTTACAAATTAATTACATGATAGAGTCAAAATAATAGATATAATGTTAGACACTTAGTTTGTATTTTTAGTTATATAGAGACACACCATTGTAGACGCATTTTGAACCATTTTGAACGTGACTAATGACGCTTGGGACTAGTTGGGTTAAAGGCTTCTTAGAGACAGAAAATCAGTTGGTGATAGGATTTCATAGGGTTAGGGCATATTTTATCGACAGAGACATCGACAGTGGCCTTTTGTGGATTAAACATTATTCAAACTGTTCAACGGAGTTTCAGACTCGTCTCTTCACTGTTAAAACCGGAGGTACTTGTTATGCTTGTGTGTTAATTGCACTGGAATACACCTGAACAAGAAACTCAGACATTTGAAGAGTAATCTGTCATAATCTGACAGTCATCAACATTTGACTACAAGACAAACAGGCATTCATCACAATAATTACACTTAATATAAGCTTTGTTTTATAAAAAGTATTTTTATATTTGACTTGATTTCTTATTCAATTTTGCTTCCTTTCTTAAAACCTTCCTATGTGTGGGCTATAGATGCGAGTTGATGAACTCTATACAAATGCAATGGTGTGTATGCTTTGTTTTCTCATTTCTAGTTTTCATAGGAAATTTGAAATAAAAAAGTAAACAAGATTTGTTTTTATTTATGCTCATTAGAAACTGAGATCAAATGAATGTATCTCTTTACAATCAGGGTGATGTTTGGTCATTCGGCTGTGGTTACTTTGGTCAGCTTGGTTTAGGGATGAACAATAAAACAACATATCCTCAAAAGGTTCTTTTACCAACTGCTGTGACTGCAATAGGAACAAAATTTTTTCATTGTGTAAGTTTATTTATAGCAGTGTTGTCTGAAGTGTAATAGGATTAGTACAAATGTAAATCCTACTCCTAAGATTTTCAATACGTATGCTCATAAAACTTATCAAAGAGTGACTAGCTAGTCAATCACTAACTGAAAATGTGGCTTGTATATAACTTTGCTGTTCATAGTTCAGTAATGACATAAAATTATCTAGTTCCCCTCGGTCATTGGGAAATAAAAAAATTAATTTACTTTTAAGTATAACCATTAGTTAAAATTATATTTCAGGTCAATTTTAGTAAATGCTTGTGCCTAGTATCAAAACATGCTTTTTTAACATTTTTGTCAAACAATATTTATATATTTTTCTTAAAAGCATGTTTTGTTCATTTCTATTGTAATTAAAGAATGTGTTTTACATTCTTTATCTAAATTTGAGTGTTTTATTTATGTCATTCTTGATGTATAATCAAAACACAATCACTCCCTGCTCCAATATAAATTCATCGAATTGTCTAGCACCGAGTAATTTCTGTCCATTTTTATTTAGCTGAATACTAACAAAAACATTTTGTTCCTTGTGAGACTATCAACACTGCTTATTGATTTGGAAATGTATTTAAAAAAATCAAGATGTCTAGGCATTGAATCTGTGTTTATTGACATTCCTAAGGATTGTTTCCTACTGACTTTGTTTTTAACTGAGTCTGTGTAATCATAATACAATTTAAATTAGGATTAATAAAGCAGTCTTAGTCTTAGTTTATTTTGTTGCTCTGGATGATCATACTGTTATTAATATAAATGTAACTTCTTTAGATTGCAGTGACTGTTACTAATAAAATCTATACTTGGGGTCTACATCCACAAAACTTACGCCAGATAGCTTCCTCAATAAGAAGTGCAAGGCTAGCTGGTTCTAATGACCAGGATCAAAATGCTTTTATGTTTCCCAGTCTAGTTGATAGTACTTATGTTCATGGTCAAATCACTAAGGTACGTCATACTTGTTCTTCAAGTCTACCAGTGCATTCATTCTGACTGAGTCTGTATTCGAGCAAAATCAAAAGGAGCAAGTTATTGAGAAACATTTCATTTTTTAATACTCTCAGGTTTGCTGTGGAAGTTTGCATAGTGTTTTGTTAACTGAAGATGGAAGTGTCTATCTGTGGGGTAGAAATTTAGAAGGACAGTTGGGTACAGGATCAAGACAGGATGAGGTTAGTGTTATAGACATTGTTAGGAACCATTTATTGAATGTTAGCTTCTTATATTTAATGCTAAGTACTGCATAAAAAATGCTTCTATTGAAGTTAGATCTTATGTAATTCATTTTTTGTTTGTTTTTTTGCATAGAGGATTCCAAAGATGGTTACCTCAATAAATGATCAACAAATAGTGGCAATAGCTAGTGGAGGGGAGTTCACTCTTGCTTTCAGTTCTGATGGATGTATTTGGGCATGGGGCAAAAATGACTCTGGCCAGGTTTGAAATATTTGATAACTCACTAAGGTACCACATATTGCTTACAAGTCAGCCATCAGCTTGGACATATTTACCACACAGTTACCATATCTGCCACACGTATATCGCTGTCACCATATAGCCATTTCACATACATGGCATACTTACAACATTCCTGACATATATTTGCCATAGTACCAAATAAAGCCAGTATCCTTTTTTTTTAAAATTACTTATAAAAAATGTTTTATATTGGTAAATAGTTCAGTGTCTATTGCTCAAGTATTTTATGAAAATTGAAATTCTCATTCTATTATACATTGTCAAAAACCACCTCTATATAGAGGCTGTCTTTGTGGTTGTGAAGTTCATTGTCTAGCGAGTTGGATCTAAGCCCTAGTTCAGTCTTTTGACGACAAGATCATCCTAACATCTAACGATGTAGCACTAGCACACTCTCCAAGGAAACTCAACTCATTTAGATGCTTTATAAACACTTAATTAAAATATTTAACAGATGTACAGTAATATCCATGTCAATCATCAGATGGATCCAAACAAATATAATCCAACACACACCAAACTTTCCTGCTCTAAGAATTCTGGACTGACTCTCTCAATCTCCAATCACCAACAAACTTCCAATCTTACACATCTCATATATCCCTTCACACATTCACATGGACTTGTTGACCAGAATCTCATTGGTCAACCTTTCAATAACTGAAGTAGTGTACGACTCTAAATTTAGCCCAACCGGGAATATAAACAAACATGTTACCCACTTATTGCATTATACATTTCATTTGCAAATAAAAATGTTTAATTATATTATAAATAATTTAAAAAATTGTGTGTTTGCAGCATTTGTACAATAGGTTTGAACATAAGAACTGCAAACTATCACTGAAAACTGACTGGCAAACTAAAGCACAAATAGCAGACCACATAGTCACAATGTGTACATGAGGGTGAATCAAATCTTGATAGCTGCATTCAAGTTTTTAACAAGAACTGTATGGATGATACTTCATGAGGAGAAAACAAAATGAGGGGATCACCATTGCCTCTATATGTGTCAGGGGGCTGAACAGTGCAGATGGCTTCAAGAGTAACTCATTCCCTGTCGCTTGTGACTCCCACCGATTAAGCCCCACCTGCATTGACAAATCTTGACTACCCTGTCATGAACCCATCTGTGTTAAGGATAAGTACATATAAGAAGGGGACACTGTTATAACTCTGCATATGGTACACACCAGTGCACTTTATAACACTTGACAATATTTTGATACTAGAAAGAGAGACTTTGAGATCCAGCTGAAGTGAGCTGTCTGGAACTTGGAGCCATCCTTCCTGCTACCAGAGAACTGGATAAGGGACCTAGACTTACACTGAGAAGTGTGTTGGTGGTCTGTTAAGGTTTGGGTAGGAAAGGAGTGGTGGAACTAAAGACAAGACTCCTTGTATATTGGTGGCTGAAGTCACTGTCTGTGTGTTTTATAACTGTTAATAAACACATCATCTATTATTTATTTCCTTTCGTTGATGGCTTAGATTTACTACAATATTTAATTCTGTAATGTCTCATTCCAAGGGCTGAAATCTCATAATTTAAATGCTTTAACTTGTAGTAATTTTTCTCTTCTACTTCATAGTTAGGTTTTATAAAAACTCGTAAAGAAAATCCAGGTCCTATGACTTTGTCTAATAACTATCGTAGAGCTTCTGGCAACTCAACAGAAGCCAATCTCCCAGCAATCTTTAGAGGGTTACCTCCACCTGATGCTAGTCATTTTCATTGGGTGACAATGTTGTCTACATTAACACAACACATTTTATGGGTAAGTTTACAATTATTATTTTTAATACCATTGGTACATATTTATTTATCTTAATAATAAACTTTCTAATGAATTTAAATGGAAATGCTATTTTTATAATTAATTTATGTAGGAAGATCCATCTGAAACAGAACATGAAACTACATGGGATAATTTGCCAAGTCTAGACAAACTTGGGAAAGATATCTATGACAATGCTGTCATTCCTGTAACCTTAAAGGTAGTATTACTAATTAGTCAAATTAGACTTGTTTATTAGAAATGTAATTTACAACAAGAAAATGTTTAAAAAGTTTAAATTAAGCATAGTTGTATCAATTAGTTTGGATCAGTCATGTAATTTAATTTGTAATAGATCTAGAATAAAAATAAAAAAAGTATTTATAAAAAACAATTGGAGGAACAACCTGAATTCGAACAGCATTTTCTTTGATTGTAAAAATAAGTTTTTAAAGGAAATTCTAAATATTAAAATATAGCTTTTACTTTAAAAAAAAATATTTTCTTAATTATTAGATTAGTATTTATTTCTTAATTAAATTCTGTTAAAGTTTAGTATGTTGACACTAGTTTGTATTGCCTGCCATCAATGCAGACTTCTGTTGTCTTAGGCTACTAGAACTATGGAAAAAATGGCCTAGTTTGTCAACCTGATGGGTAGTTTAGTGATACAGAGATCTTGGGGCTGTCCTAGTTTAAACAGCTTGTTTACTTAAAAAGAAAATCAACAAACTTTTAGTGTCAACTCAAAAAATAAATAAATAAATATATATATATATATATATATATATATATATATATATATATATATATATATATATATATATTATAAAGTAGAATGTGAGGTGTATGTATGTATGGATGTATGTTACTTATAGACATCAAAACCGCTTGACCAATCTTGATAAAACTAGGCAGGATTGTTCCTTGGGTACCAACTTAGACCGTAGTGTATGTATTGTAGCCCTAAAACAAACTTAAGATCCTCAAAAAAAATAAAGTTGTCCGACTCTATTACAGCTATAGTATTTTATGGATCTAGGCCATGTCTACAATGTTGACATAAGAAAAGATAGAAAGGATTTAGACCTAGATCTAATTTTAAGAAATACACTTTGCGCAGATAGTTTTTTACTTTGACACATGAAAATACAAAAGAAGATCCATTGATTTCATTATATAATAAAATTAACCTTCAATTTTGTGTTTCAAAAGCATTTTTTACATAAATTAGTTCCTGATATCTGTGACTACAGATTTCCTGACGAACATTCTTTCATTAGACAATACCGTAATGAATCGCGTACTAAAAATTAATTCGTTTAATTGTTTACTTTATAATCCCATCCCTAGATCTAAAACTCTAATCCAACTCTAAGATGATAAAACTTCTCTTCGCACAGATAGTTTTATACTTTAACACATAAACATATTAATTAAAGTCCATTCATTTCATATTTTGATCAAATAAACATTCAAATTTGGTTTTCTAAAGCTACATTCGCTTACGAAAGCTGCGAAGTCGAGTTGAGATAGGCCTAGATCTATATTCATTCATGAATCGCGTACTAAAAATTAATTCGTTTAATTGTTTACTTTATAATCCCATCCCTAGATCTAAAACTCTAATCCAACTCTACGATGATAAAACTTCTCTTCGCACAGATAGTTTTATACTTTAACACATAAACATATTAATTAAAGTCCATTCATTTCATATTTTGATCAAATAAACATTCAAATTTGGTTTTCTAAAGCTACATTCGCTTACGAAAGCTGCGAAGTCGAGTTGAGATAGGCCTAGATCTATATTCATTCATGAATCGCGTACTAAAAATTAATTCGTTTAATTGTTTACTTTATAATCCCATCCCTAGATCTAAAACTCTAATCCAACTCTAAGATGATAAAACTTCTCTTCGCACAGATAGTTTTATACTTTAACACATAAACATATTAATTAAAGTCCATTCATTTCATATTTTGATCAAATAAACATTCAAATTTGGTTTTCTAAAGCTACATTCGCTTACGAAAGCTGCGAAGTCGAGTTGAGATAGGCCTAGATCTATATTCATTCATGAATCGCGTACTAAAAATTATTTCGTTTAATTGTTCACTTTATAATCCCATTTATTTAACAAAGCTATCGCTCTTTTCGTTTTTAATAGATAAGAATGTATCGACTTCGGGTAAACCATTTTCGCAAAACTAATTTTATTTTCGTAGCGAAAGAGAAATAACGTGAAAGGATCATTAGCTACGTTTAACATACATCTAAATCCAATCCACTAGATTATTCAAAAGCAAATGTTTTAATTTTAAAAAATGGATTTAAGCCTATTATTTTGATTTGATAGCTTCATTCACACTATTTTTACATTGACACATTCACTTTACTTATTACATTATTATTTCGTTTAATTGTTTACAAAACACTCTCAGTGACTATATCGACAGTAATGCGCAAATAAAGACCCGCGGGTCGCGGGTAACATATGTCTAGTATATATATAAAGAAGACTGTTTTTTTATTCTAACTCTACGTTCTGAAGGTATTGGAAAACTTCTGTGATACTAATCTTTGCTTACAACATTCTGTGGATGTGGAAGATTGGCTGATAGCTGGGCACATCAGTGAATTGAATGCTGATTATGTGCAGGTAAAACTATTTGATAGTTTTACTTCACTTTATACTTATTGTATTATATTTATGTTGATTTAATTGGCAGATTTAAATGAATGAATCTCTCAATATATTATCTATTTATACAAGCAAAATACCACTCATTTATCTATTAAGAGATCTCTGGAACCACCTAACAGATTTGCATGAAATTTAGTACATAGAAAATTATGAATGTGTTTGTCGGTACAAAGTTATAAGGACTTATGAAATAAATAATTATTAGTTGTGTGACATGCCATGGTGGACACACAAAATTTAACTAACAAAACCTAATTTGTTTTTTTTTCTCAATAATATAATATCTGTATGAAATCATGTTTGGACCTTAATAAAGGTGGGTGTGTTGGGGAGGATTTTTCGTTTTATTTGGTTCGTAGGGGTAGGGCTATTTATCTCATTAACCTACAATAATGGGGGAAAAGTTTAAGTGTGTATAAGGTGGGTCTCTAGACAAAGGCCTGATGTAAAGTTTAGATCTAGAACAAACAAACAAAAACTCGTGTGTAAAATGTTTGTAAAATGTTTTACATGTTTCGGATGTGCCTTCAGAGTTGAAGATAGTTTACTTCCTAGTCCAAACCTCCCGCAGGACAACGGGGGATGGGAGCGGGCAGGGTTTGAACCCGAGACCATCGATAAATCCGAACGACAGTCAAGCGCACAAACCACATGACCAGGCAGCCATCCAAAGAGTGGATTAAATTGTGGCTAGTGGAGTCCCTTTCAAACTGTTGCATGGTAGGAGAAAATTGAAAATTCAAATGTCAATGTCAGATAGCATTACAATGTGTTGGGTGCTTGGGGATCAGGTTGGCTGAAAAGCAACCTATTAAATATTTTGATAAATAGAATGCAGAAGCTGAAGATAAGTCTGAAATTGTATGTAGAACTAATTGTTTTGTTATGGCTGGAAGGGGAAGGGATTCATGGGCCAAATAGATGTGTACATGTTTGTGAGAGGAGCATTCTAAAGTAGACTGTAGTTCTAATTCAATGGAACAGATACTAGAATTGCCAGGATTTTAGTGGGAGCATTTAAATGCCTGAAAGTACACTCAAAAAAAAAAAGAAGGAGAGGTACCAGCCAAAATAAACACCATCACTATAGAGCTTGGGAACAAATCAATGGGCATAGCCATATGAGATGGTAGTCCTATTCACATGTACATTGATTTCATCAGTTTTAATCACCTACATCTTTGAAATTTTCAGGTGACAAGAGCTTTGAGAAACATGCTGAAGAAAAAAAATGAATTAACTTACTAATGACATATTGGTTACATTTAAATGTCATTAGTTTCATGTTCTTTATTATTTTCATACATTTTCTTTTTTTGTTTGTCCCCTTGTTTTGATTAGTAAATGTTGAAACCTCTAAAGACGATGAATGAATATTTTCTAACTGGAATATCATTATATACATATATAATGAACATATACATACAACTGTCTAAACATATTTGTGTTCTATACATATAATGCTACTGTTAATTTCTATAGCATTGAATAATAAAATAACACTCTAGGTTTGCAACATTTCTCATTCTTTCTTAATTAGACTGTAGTCAAAGATAATTGTGACAAAAGTTCTCCATGTAGGTATTGTAGTGCTTACCTTTTCCAAACTTTTCTTCTTATTTCTGTTAGAATTAAACAACATAATAAATGATTTGATGTTTTGGGTATATTTTAAAAACTTCTCCAGGCATTGCATTATCGTTTGAAACTTGTTTTCACTGTCAAAGATAACATGGATCCTGTGGCTGTAGTTGTTTTGTGTGCCCAACTGGTTAAGCATCACATTAAGTAAGTATTGTCACTAGTCCAACTATTTGATCATCTTAAGCTTAGAGACATTGGGTTGAAATATCTCACTTCAGGATTAGAACTTATGTTAAGACAACTACAATGAAATCTAATACAATACCTTTATAACTGACTTGATAATTCAACATTTGATAATTGAACATGTTACATTAGTTTAGATTTTCTCTGTGAATGTATTGCACTGTAGAATTCAACTGGGTTTGAGAGTTTATAAATTGATTGTTTAAAAGTTTTCCATTTTGTAAGCTCATCTCATAATTCAGAACTAATTTCATTGTAGGAAAATTATGTATTTTGATTTGATTTTTGTGCATGTTTAATTACTGTTATGTCTGAAAATCAAATAAAAAAAGAATTTATCTTTCATTTTGATTGACTAAACTTTTCACAAGATTTTAAACTTAAGGAGATAAAAAAGTAAAATGATGCAGATTTAGTTTTTTGAACATTTAGAAAAATATTGTTACATAAGTTAAACATTGTACATTTTGAAACTATCAGCAATGTCATGTGAGATATTATGTAGGCTAGTGCTGATGTTTGCTAATTTATTGAATTTTTTTTATCCATTTGTCATCAGTCTAATTGTGGATAAGATCAATTCTAAAATCACTTTGAGTTTCATGTTACAACAGGTTTCTTTTCAAGTAAGTTAGTTCCTTTTCAATAAAAATATGTTATAGTAGTTTAAAAAATAACTTGTACTCAAATTTAGATACAAACAGATACTGCTTCTAATGAAAGGTGTTTACTTTCAGGCACTTTATTTTTGGCAAGAGTGTAAGTTACCCATTTTTTATTTAGAAGACATTTTTAGGGATCACATGACAAGCTTTGCTTCTAGTCTTCTAGATGTTATATTAAGGTAATTTTACAAAGCTTATATCAACTCACTCTATGTATCTCTATCAACTCACTCAATATATCAACTCACTCTATGTATCTCTATCAACTCACTCTATGTATCTCTATCAACTCACTCTATGTATCTCTATCAACTCACTCTATGTATCTCTATCAGCTCACTCTATGTATCTCTATCAGCTCACTCAATATATCAACTCAATGTATCTCTATCAACTCACTTTATGTATCTCTATCAACTCTATGTATCTCTATCAACTCACTCTATGTATCTCTATCAACTCACTTTATGTATCTCTATCAACTCACTCTATGTATCTCTATTAACTCACTCTATGTATCTCTATCAACTCACTCCATGTATCTCTATCAACTCACTCTATGTATCTCTATCAACTCACTCTATGTATCTCTATCAGCTCACTCAATATATCAACTCACTCTATGTATCTCTATCAACTCACTTTATGTATCTCTATCAACTCTATGTATCTCTATCAACTCACTATGTATCTCTATCAACTCACTTTATGTATCTCTATCAACTCACTATGTATCTCTATCAGCTCACTCTATGTATCTCTATCAACTCACTCTATGTATCTCTATCAGCTCACTCAATATATCAGCTCACTCTATGTATATCTATCAACTCACTCTATGTATCTCTATCAACTCACTCTATGTATCTCTATCAGCTCACTCAATATATCAACTCACTCTATGTATCTCTATCAACTCACTCTATGTATCTCTATCAACTCACTCTATGTATCTCTATCAGCTCACTCAATATATCAACTCACTCTATGTATCTCTATCAACTCACTCTATGTATCTCTATCAACTCACTCTATGTATCTCTATCAACTCACTCTATGTATCTCTATCAACTCACTCTATGTATCTCTATCAGCTCACTCTATGTATCTCTATCAACTCACTCTATGTATCTCTATCAACTCACTCTATGTATCTAGGTGGAATCTTGTGCACATTATTTATCCCACTTCCCATAATTCTCTGATCAAGTTGAATCTTTGCACTATTAATAATTGTTGATGACAAAACTGGAATTCATAAAAATAATTAACCAATTTTTTTAATCATTAGTCGTTATTAATTAATTTGGTTTTATATAGAAAAGTACTAAGCCAAGGGGAGATTAGCATTGTGTAGAGAATTAGTTCATTCACTAAAAATTTTAAACTTTAGACTTTTTTAGACTAAAAACCATTCTTTCAAAATAATTTATCCTATTCACTTAATATAATCATTGTTTTTAAAAGTCATTACAAACTTATATCAACTAACTTTGTCTATCTATCAGGCAAACATTTGTACACCTTTTTTCTCCCACACTCAATCTCAGATTAAGCATAAAATTATGCACAATTATTTTTTTTTACCTGACAAAACAAGAATCAATAAAAAAAAAAACTTATTTCATTAACTTTTGCTAATTAATAATTTTGTTTTGTATCTCAAACAAGGGAAAGAAATTGTACATGACTGATGTGGTGGTATAAGCTGAAATAGCACAATTATTTTTTTACCTGACAAAACAAGAATCAATAACAAAAAATAACTAATTATTTAATTAACTATTGCTGACTAATTATTTTGTTTAGTATCTCAAAAAAGGGAAAGAAATTGTACTTGACTGATGTGGTGGTATATGTTGAATTAGTCCCCTTTTACTTTGTAGTGAGAAAAGTTTGAAACTAACAATAAATAACTATAATACTTTCCATTTTCATAAGCACAGTCATGGCACAGTGGTTAGTGTATTAGTTTGAGGAGGCTTTAGCCCTCGATTTCAAATTTAGGCCATTCACCTTTTTTTTTTTTTTATAAATGCATTTAAAAAGTGATTACCCAGATACCTTTCCCCCTCCCCCTTTCCAATTGGTCATAGCATACTGAGAAAGCTAAAAGCATGAAATTGCACTAAATAAAAACAATTGATAAAAATACTTTTAATCTCACAGATTTATTATTGTTAGTCTAGCATTCTTCTTAGACAAATTTAATTACATGACTGATTCAAACTAATTGATACAACTTCGCTAAATATAAGCTTTGTTTTTTGTTAATATTTTTTTTTATACTTATCTTCTTGTTTTTTTAATGTATTTGTTTTGTTTCAATTTGTAAGAGTAGTTTTGGCTTTTGTACTTCAACAGGAGGTATGTCCCTAAATAATTTATTTAGCATTGTTATATAAATGTAATAATTCTTGATTGATTTGCTTCTGATCTAAGGTGTTCCTATTTCCAACTGAAGGACATCAACTTTAGCTCACATTTCTCATTACAAGTTTTTAAAACCTCTTTGAAAACGTGTGTCAAAGCAAGTGATAGCACAAGACAAAACAAAGATCAGATTACAGCAATGGTAGAGCAGTATATTGCTGAGCAATTGCAGTCTAGTCTACAACTTCAAGCTAGGAATAAGTTAACATCAAAAGAACAACTGTGGACAGGCATTTTGAGGTTAGTTTCAACTTTTGTGTGTGTCTATAAACCTCTCATTTACTTAAAGCAGCAGTTGGCTACACTCAGACTGCAAGTTGTCTGACAACAGTAGCTTGCCAAGCATTTTTTAATTCAAAAGGAAGAACTACCTTTTGCCTAATAATTACTAATGAGAAATTAAGGAAAATTACTCACAGATGTCTGTACCTTGATAATGAAACGAGCAAATAAATCAGCATGTTGCTAAGAAGATAGTAATTTATTTAATTTCCTGAAATGTGGTGGCCAAAGGACAAATTCTATGAAGCTCTACAAGTACTGCCAAACAATGTCTCATCTTGCTTTGAAGACCTTCTTGCTTATGAAGCTCTACAAGTACTGCCAAATAATGTCTCATCTTGCTTTGAAGACCTTCTTGCTTATGAAGCTCTACAAGTACTGCCAAACAATGTCTCATCTTGCTTTGAAGACCTTCTTGCTTATGAAGCTCTACAAGTACTGCCAAACAATGTCTCATCTTGCTTTGAAGACCTTCTTGCTTATGAAGCTCTACAAGTACTGCCAAACAATGTCTCATCTTGCTTTGAAGACCTTCTTGCTTATGAAGCTCTACAAGTACTGCCAAACAATGTCTCATCTTGCTTTGAAGACCCTCTTGCTTATGAAGCTCTACAAGTACTGCCAAACAATGTCTCATCTTGCTTTGAAGACCTTCTTGCTTATGAAACTGTTATATGCTATATATGTTTGTTTCAGAATGCATTTACAGTTAACTTCCAAGATCTAAAATGAAATTCTCTAATGGAGATAATTGATCTTCAAGAAAACAACACATAAAATGATTTCCTTTAGTCATGAAACAACTATGGATCATCTCATAAAAATGAAATGAAAGCCTGGGCATTAGCTATTGTCAGAACAATGTCACCCGGAAGCATATAAAAACCGTATGGAACCAACAATACATTGAGAGACATTTAAATTAACAGAGCTGCATATAAAATGACATATTTCATTGTGGAGGAAGTTTGAAAAAGAAATGTTTCATTGATATGCACATACCTATGTGAATCCTGACTACTGGTTCACAGACAACTAGTACAATGACAATTCACTCCCATCAATTGACTCACCAGGCAATGTATTCACCAGATCTGCAGACATTTTGACCTATTAGTGCTTCATAGACACTGGTTCACCAAAAATTGTTTGATAAATATGTAAAAGGAATGTCTTCTGGTTACTTCATCCTGCATTCTTCTTCTAAGTCTAATCTTCCATTGTCAAGTCTTTCAAACATAACATTTTTATTCTAAGAATACTCTTTCATTGTCCAGTCTTTCAGACTTACCACTATTCTAATGAAATCTAAAAGTGTAGATTAAAATGATTCTAACACTAACTAATTAAATAAACTTCTACATTAAAAGTATTCACCTTATTCAGATTTACTTTTCATTGCTTTCTATATTACTTTTCATTAAGGCAAAATGTCACACATTAGTTTTGATTCAATCAAAATTTTTTTTTTCAGAAAAAAATTCATTTTCCCTGAAATAATTTGTGTTGTTACTGAAGCAATTTATACCTAGTATATCTATATTTATATATAGTATATTTGTGTATGAGAGACCATTATAAAGGCAAATTCTGAATGTTTTTATGAAATGTCAATGTTTGTTTGAATAGTTAAAGTCTAATTGTTTTTTGTCTTTTTTTGTCATGAAAATGAAAGAAACATGAAGAAAGAAACAGGGGCCATCACCCTCACACATACACAACTTGATCATTTAGTGGACACTGGAGACCATAGTGAAGGTAATAAAGAAATAACATGAATATTTTATTGTTTCATCTTTTTGTTTCAGTACTTTCTAGTGCTAATCTTTTGTGTAAGTACTTTCTAGATCTAATATTTTGTGTAAGTACTTTATAGAGCTAATCTTTTGTGTAAGTACTTTCTAGAGCTAATCTTTTGCGTAAGTACTTTCTAGAGCTAGTTTGTTTGACTAGCTCTACCTGATAAGCAACAATGAGTTAACTTACTTTTATTGCTCATGTCTAATTGTTTTATTTTCTTTGGTTCTTTGAAACCATTTTTGAATACACTGGCTTCACTTATAGCAGGATAATTCTCCCAGACTTGATGTGGCATTTACGTAAAAATCTACTAGAATACTAATATGCTAACAAGGAAACAAAATGAATCCCCAGAATGAAAGCTCATAGCTATTTCACATGGTTGACATGAAGAGAAAGATCACCCAATACATTTTTTGCTCACCATGCCATTTTACATGCAGCTCAAGCCAAAATGTTCTTACCTCAGAACTCTCCTTTGAAGTTCTTTTGAAACTAAAAAAAACACCTAGTATTTAAAAATTAATGATTTTAGTTTCAGTAAGTCTGACTTTGAAATTACATTTTAATTTAAAATATATGTCAAAATATATTGACATATAACTGATGCACATTTTGTAGTATCTGTTGTTCCCAGGTTCTATTTTATAAAGTGAACTAGCAGCCAAGGGATTTTTGTGTTTAAATTCTTAATAAAAATGAATCATTGGTTTTAGCTGTACTTTGCACTTTTGAAGAGAACCTGAAGAATATGGAGAACATTGAGCATACTTCATTTTTTTACTTTCAGCTTTTCAATCCACTAGCAACTCAGTTTTATTTACTTGTGGACATCACTACTCGAAGAAAAGATTCGCAACAGATGGTGTCGGTTGGTTGGTGTCAGAAATTATTTCTTCTCCAGTCAGCCTTCCATATTCAGCTACTTTGATAAAACATATTCTAAATGAATGCCAGATTAAACCCAGTTCATGTCCTAGATGTGTTCTACAAGGTTTGCATGTCCCATAGCTCAAGGTTGTCTACTGACATGGAAATCAATGAACACATAAAATGTTTCAATTATTTCCAGATGTATGTGTTAAAGGTTTAGCACTAATATATATGCATTCATTTTTTGGGTCATATTTTATGTAATAGAACTTCTGTATTTATTGTATATGTCAGTGTTATGAAGGTGTCATAACTACTATTGGATGTTACTGCTTTTAAAGCTCTTGCTTCCAAAGTAGGAGCTATTGCTGAAGTCACTTCCAAAGTCACTTATTTGTAACATTTTTCTTGTGCACCTTCTTTTTGTTTTCTAGTTGTAGAACTTGTTCATTCACTTCTAGTTCAAATCAGGGGACTATTTGTATTATTATTAGGATTAGAAATGCTTTTATGTTTGTTTTATGTTCAACTTTTTTCATTCAATGACTTGCAGGACAAGTGACTAATAAGGAAATGTGTATCTTTAACTTGTCCAAACATTTTTTTTTTCATTATTCATTTACATTGTAAAAATTCTAGTCACTTTATTTTATGAAAAGCCATTTTAAAATTCCCAATTTTATAATCATTAAATTTTAAAATTTACCATACTTAAATATTTTTACAAAGGTTATATGAACTCACTCTGTCTGGTAAAAAGTGTGTACACCTTATTTCTCACACACCCAATCTTGGATTAAGCTGAAATTGTGCATAATTATCATATTTTGGCGCATATAATCTGCAGGTTATAGAAGTTTTTTACAAACGAATGGCAGTTGTGTGAGCTTTAAATAAATTTATTTTACTCATAGACCGGTGGGTCTTTATTACCTCCTAAAGCTCACTGCGTAGTTGTGGTTCACTGTGTGGTATGAACATTTCATTCTAAACCTCAAGAAAACAAATAATGCTGATGACAGTACTTTATGTACCAGTAGTTTACAACAAGTCACGCTTTGCACATCCTAGGTTTATAAAGGTGCAGGTTGTACAATTTTGTTTACATCAAGTCACACTTTGCACATCCTAGGTTTATAAAGGTGCAGGTTGTACAATTTTGATTTTACTTATTTTTTATTTGTGCGTGGTATACGGGAGAGGTATATACACACAAATACGGTATCTCTTTTACCTGACAAAACAAGAATCAATTTTTAAAAATTATCCATTAAGTTAATTAACAGTGGATAATTAATTATTTTGTTTTACATTGAATAAGGGAGAGAAATTGTACTTGACTGATGTAGTAGTATAAGCTGAATTAGTCCCCTTTTACTTGTACAGAGAAATTGGTTGCCACTTTCAAGTATCAAACTTACAATAGATAACTATAAAACCTTCTATTATCATAAGCCTTTCGCTGGCACAGTGGGTTTTGTGTTGAATGAGCTGAATTCCAACTCAAAGCCTCAAGCCTCCTCAAGCCAACTTATTTTTAGATGCATTTAACAAATGATCAAGGTAACATTCACCAAGACACCCCCTTCTTTCTCCCCCCACTTATTTTCCAACTGGTCCAGACAAGTGATAGGAGCATACAGTAGTGAGAAAGCTAGAAGCATGAAATTGCACTAAACAAAAACAATTAGTACAAATATTTGCACTGATTTAATAGTCTATATCTATTACTACTTTGCTTTTGCCTGCATATACCTCACATGTGCTTATATTACCAAAGATGTTTGCACTCCATCATGGACTTATAGTGGCAAGACTGCAATACAAACAACGATTTCCTTGCATAAGCCAGTATGGACAGTATAGAGGGACCTCTTATGGTCCAACAGTTACCCTGGGCAGGGTACATATTCCGTATAAAGGACAAACGTATGCTTAAAGGCAGTCTTTTTTTGGTGAGCTGAAAAGTGGTTCACGTAACAGAGGTGCCCCACTGAAAAGCTTTAAAGACCAGCTTATTATTACAAATTTAATTATTACTGATACACTTAATACTCAATGCTTTTTTTAATAGAGTTTGAATAAGTTAATTTGTCGTTGTGGCTTCTATATTTAGAGACATTCTTTGTATGTTTATGTCATTTAAGAAAGGACTTCAAAATTCTATGTAGCATTCTGAAATGTGATTTATGTAAAACAGTAATGAATAATAAAGAATATTTATTTGACTTGTTGTCATCTTTTTTTAAGCAAAGTGGCTTCTCCCAATCCAAACAAACTCAAAAGTTAAGCAGAAAAAGGTTTTATTATTATCAGAAGAGTTTCTAATATTGAAATACTGTGAGAACAATTCTTTGAAAGGATATTTCTTGCACTCACACACACAGATAAGAAAAAGACAATTCTATAAACTGAATCACATTGGAATAAACATCAAATATCAATTTGCCTTGCTATGCATACATAAAACAATGTTTCTCCAAAATAGCTTGGTCAGATTAGATCAGTCACTGCCTACAATTTAAAAAGTTATCCTATATATACTAAACTAATTCATACTGTTAGAGCACTCCCATGGACATCTACTTAAGTTACATACACACACACGTATATATAAATATTTAGAAAAACATAACTTCTGGTAGTGTTAACAAAATAGTACACTAGTTTAGGCACTTGGAAACTGAACAATCAAAACAGGTAAGCTTATTTTGTCACAAATCATTTCATCTAGTTAAACACAGATCAATGGAATTGGAAGTTACATAGGTTAAGATGCCAGGTCAATACTGAAGGATCAAAAGGGAATGATTTGATTTGTGGTGCCAAATAAAGTACACTTACCCATAGAAGTAATAGAGCTCTACACTAACCAACATAAAGAGAAATCTGAACACCAACCAAAAGGTACTAGATCTAATTTGATACATACAAATTCATATAATAGTATAATTCATATGTAGTGTTAAAAAACATTTTTGATAGAGGAAAAAAATTGCTACACAATGAGTATTTTAATGGTTTCTTTTTTTTACTCCAGCTAATTTCACCATTAAACCCTGACCTGAATACCATACTCCATTCCACTATTCAGATCAACACACTTGTATTACATGCTTTACTTTCTCATTGTCATCAAAACAAAATTTCCATCTTAAAAAACCTCTGGATACATTTCATTGATATTATCATAGAATTAAAGACAGTTATAGGTTATGTATTGAACAAAATTATATTTCTAAACTGCATTACATTTATGACCAATAAAATATGTTTACAAATTGTTATATTAATGATATGTTTATAATTATTCACAAGTAAAACCTTTAATTTGTACATTAATATAGTTGCACAGAAATAAAAAAATCTTATAATAGTCTATTTGCTTGTTTTTATTTTTGATGTCTTTTTTTTTTTTAAAATAGAAAAAGGATATTTCTATAAAATTTGTATTCCAAACTGGACGGATGACGTGAACCAAAACAATTATTGTATTATTATCCTTCATCATTCATTTACTGTTAGATATACATGCATTTTATGTGAACATTTTTCATTGTATGAAGTAAAATAAAATTGAGTAGACATCACAGTCATGTACCAAATAGACAAACAATAATACATACTTGCTTAATAGTTAAAACAGTAAATATTAATATATTCAATGGAAAGACAGAAATTATTATGTTAATAAATTAAGAGTTAAAAATCAACAAATGCATAATTCAGCAATGCATCATATTTAAAAAAAAAAAATAAAAAAAAAATTTTCATACATTCTTTGTTCTCAAAGCTGTATAAATTTTATCAGATACTTCCCACAACTGAATATTCCTCCACTGTTTTATTCATGACTAAATCTAAACAGTGATCATTCACTGGTCAAATGCTTGCACAACAATGTTTTACTTCATGTAGATACCATAGTTGTAGAACAATCTGTAAGCCTGTTGAATACTATTTCATAGTTCTTGGCACTGCTGGAATGTGGATGGTAAACTGACAAAGAATCTCTGAGAATATATAGACTAGAAATGATTTCTATTACATGAAGGATTATAACTCTGTTTTTTTACCACTTTGCTGTTTCATTTTGCTAGGCATCAACTTAGGTTCTGCTTTTTGCAGATTTGTGGAAACTTTAACAGAAGCTGTCTTGGAAGGAGGAATTGTTTTAGAGGTTTCTTGCGGACTTTGCTTTGAAGGCTGGCTGCTTCCAATGGATTTTGAATTTTGTTTAGGAGATGAGGGAACAGGTTTTGTATTTTGTTTAGGAGATGAGGGAACAGGTTTTGTATTTTGTTTAGGAGATGAGGGAACAGGTTTTGTATTTTGTTTAGGAGATGAGGGAACAGGTTTTGTATTTAGATTAGGAGATAAGGGAACAGGTTTTGTATTTAGATTAGGAGATAAGGGAACAGGTTTTGTATTTTGTTTAGGAGATATGGGAACAGGTTTTGTATTTTGTTTAGGAGATGCAGAAAATGATTGTGTTTTTTGTTTAGGAGATGAGGGAACAGGTTTTGTATTTTGTTTAGGAGATGAAGAAAATGATTGTGTTTTTTGTTTAGGTGGTGGGGAAATTGGTTGAGTAGATTGTTTTGAGATAGTCTGTTTCGCTTGCATTTGATCTGAATGTAGACTTTTATTCTGAGTTTTATTTACGGCTGCTACTTTAGTATTTGGCTCAGCCTGAGTTTTGCTAGGATTACCTTTTCTTGGAATTTTTTTAGAGTTAATAATGTTTTGTTTTTGTTCCTGTGCTGAGGTTTGAAGTTTGTTCTTAACAACTTTAGTGCCCATTTGGTTTGCTGTTTGTGGCTTTACTGCTAGTGTATTCTTTAAATCCTTAGTTGCAGGCTGCTTGAGTTTAGCATAAACAACTTTTATTGGCGCATCTGGTAATTCATCATTTTTATTGTCATCTTTTGAATTGACACTTTTTACAGTTAAATCATCACTGGGAGAGGCAGCTTCATTTTCATCAGCAGCAGCAGAAGCAGATTTTCCCCAGATAAAATTTTTGACAATATCAATAAGGTCATATTTTTGTTCATGAGGCTTTTGTTTAACAGGAGGTGGAAGTTGTGGTTTCTCTGTTGTTTGATCTCCTTCTTGGCTCAAGGCTGCAGCCATCATTTTCTTTAAAGCATTTTTGATTCGTATCCAGAATGATGCTTGTTCTTTAGCCAAACTTCTTTTTTTGCTGGGCTTCTTAATTGGCTTTACAGGGCATGTTTCTTTGTCACACTTGGTTTTGTCCTGGTTATCTGGTATTCCATCACCATCATCATCTTTATCAACACTGTCTGGTATACCATCATTATCATCATCATCATCAAGGTAATCTGGAATGCCATCACCATCAGAGTCTTGACTTTTATCCAGTATACCATCCCCATCAGCATCATCATCCATGTAGTCTGGAATTCCATCACCATCTGTATCCTCTAGAACATCTGGGATACCATCATTATCATCATCATCATCTCTAATATCAGGAATGCCATCTCCATCAGAATCAGGAAGCTTATCAGCAACACCATCTCCATCAGCATCCTCATCTAGATAGTCAGGTATTCCATCACCATCAAAATCTTCTTTATCATCAGGAATACCATCCCCATCATCATCATTGTCTAAGAAGTCTGGAATACCATCATTGTCATCATCATCATCAAGGTAATCTGGTATGCCATCACTGTCTGAGTCTTTTTCCATAAAATCTGGAATACCATTACCATCTTTGTCAGTGTCATTAATATCTGGCACACCATCATTATCATCATCAGCATCAAGATAATCAGGGACTCCATCTCCATCAGTATCATCTTCTTCAACATCTGGAATACCATCCCCATCAGCATCAGCATCTTCATCATCAGGAATGCCATCATTGTCATCATCATCATCTAAATAATCAGGAATACCATCACCATCTGTGTCAATTTCTTGGTCATCAGGGATTCCATCTCCATCATCATCATCATCTAGTTCATCTGGTATTCCATCATTGTCATCATCATCATCTATATAATCAGGTATACCATCCTCATCTGTATCTATTTCTTGATAATCTGGAATTCCATTTTTATTTATGTCCAATGTCTTAAGTTGATCAGGTATACCATCACCATCATCATCATCATCCAAACTATCTGGAATACCATCATTGTCATCATCATCATCTAAATAATCAGGTATACCATCTCCATCAGTATCCTTTTCTAAATGATCTGGTATACCATTATTGTTGTCATCTTCATCAAGATTGTCTGGAATACCATCACCATCAGAGTCTAGCTCTTTATTGTCTGGGATACCATCTCCATCATCATCATCATCTAAACTATCTGGAATACCATCATTGTCATCATCATCATCTATATAATCTGGAATTCCATCACCATCAGTATCTATTTGCTGTGAATCTAAAATGCCATTGCCATCTGAGTCATCATCTACATGGTCTGGTATCCCATCATTGTCATCATCATCATCAATATAATCTGGAATTCCATCACCATCAGTATCTACCTCTTGCTCATCAGGAATACCATTATTGTTATCATCTGTGTCCAGAGAATCAGGAATGCCATCATTGTCATCATCATCATCTAAATAATCTGGCAAACCATCTCCATCTGTATCAATTTGATATACATCTGGTATTCCATCTCCATCTTGGTCATCATCTAAAGAATCAGGAATGCCATCATTGTCATCATCATCATCTATAAAATCAGGAATACCATCACCATCAGTATCAGTTTCTAAATGATCTGGAATACCATCACCATCATCATCATCATCTAAATGGTCAGGTATACCATCATTATCATCATCATCATCTAAATAATCAGGAACTCCATCACCATCAGTGTCAACCTCAAGATTATCAGGAATACCATTCCCATTATCATCATTATCAAGATAATCAGGCACACCATCTCCATCACTATCTTTTTCAAGAGCATCAGGTATTCCATCACCATCATCATCATCATCTTGGTCATTGGAAATACCATCACCATCTATGTCATCATCTTTGTAGTCAGGAATTCCATCACCATCTGTGTCTTTTTCTAAACTATCTGGAATACCATCTCCATCATCATCATCATCAAGGTAATCTGGTACACCATCTCCATCTGTGTCCTTTTCTAAAATATCTGGAATGCCATCTCCATCATCATCATCATCTTGATCATTTGGAATACCATCTCCATCAATATCATCATCTAAATAGTCAGGGACACCATCCCCATCTTGATCTTCTAAGTAATCTAGAATACCATCACCATCTTTGTCATTTTCTAAATCATCAGGAATTCCATTACCATCATCATCTAAGTCATCATTATTAGGAATACCATCACCATCAATATCATCATCTAAATAATCTGGAACTCCATCTCCATCTGTGTCTTCCAGATAATCTGGAACACCATCACCATCACTGTCACTTTCTAATCCATCTGGAAGTCCATTATTATCATCATCATCATCCTCTTCATTTGAAATACCATCCCCATCAATATCATCATCCAAATAATCAGGGACACCATCACCATCCTGATCTTCTAAATAGTCTGGAATTCCATCACCATCAGTATCACCTTCAAGGTCATCTGGTATTCCATCCCCATCATCATCATTATCTTTATCATTTGGAACTCCATCACCATCTATGTCATCATCTAAAAAATCTGGAATACCATCTCCATCTGTATCTTTCTCAAGTTCATCAGAAATACCATCCCCATCATCATCATCATCTTGGTCATTAGGTATACCATCCCCATCTATATCATCATCTTTGAAATCAGGAATCCCATCACCATCAGTATCTTCTAAATAATCTTGAATGCCATTGTCATTTCTGTCTTCCTCCCATATATCAGGTATTCCATCTCCATCATCATCATTGTCTTCATCATTTGGAATACCATCTCCATCAATATCATCATCTAAATAATCGGGAACTCCATCCCCATCTGTATCTTCTAAATAGTCAAGTATACCATCACCATCTCTGTCAACTTCCCAATCATCTGGCACACCATCATTATCATCATCATCATCATCAATATTTGGTATACCATCACCATCAATATCATCATCTAAATAATCAGGTATACCATCACCATCAGTGTCTCCCTCAAGATGATCAGGTATACCATTACCATCATCATCTTGATCTAAATAATCAGGAATACCATCCCCATCTGAATCTTCCTCTTTGTCTGGAATGCCATCACCATCATCATCATTATCTTCATCATTTAAAATGCCATCACCATCAATATCTTCATCAAGGTAATCTGGAATGCCATCACCATCAGTATCTTTTTCTAAGTAATCTGGTTTAATGTAATGTTTTTCAATTCCACTGTCACCATTGTCATTATCTAATTGGTCCTCATCATTTTCTTTCTCTTGATCATCAGGTATTCCATCCCCATCATCATCATTATCTTGGCTGTCAGGAATACCATCATTGTCATCATCATCATCTAAATGATCAGGAATACCATCCCCATCAGAATCTTTCTCTTGATCATCAGGTATTCCATCTCCATTGTCATAATCATCATCCAAATGATTTGGAATGCCATCTCCATCAGTATCTTTCTCTTGATCATCAGGTATTCCATCTCCATCATCATCATCATCTTGGCTGTCAGGAATACCATCATTGTCATCATCATTATCCAAATGATCTGGAATGCCATCTCCATCAGAATCTTTTTCTTGATCATCAGGTATTCCATCCCCATCATCATCATTAGCTTGGCTGTCAGGAATACCATCATTGTCATCATCATCATCCAAATGATCTGGAATACCATCTCCATCAGTATCTTTCTCTTGATCATCAGGTATTCCATCTCCATCATCATCATCATCTTGGCTGTCAGGAATACCATCATTGTCATCATCATCATCCAAATGATCTGGAATACCATCTCCATCAGTGTCTTTCTCTTGATCATCAGGTATTCCATCTCCATCATCATCATCATCTTGGCTGTCAGGAATGCCATCATTGTCATCATCATCATCCAAATGATCTGGAATGCCATCCCCATCAGAATCTTTCTCTTGATCATCAGGTATTCGATCTCCATCATCATCATTATCTTGGCTGTCAGGAATACCATCATTGTCATCATCATCATCCAAATGATCTGGAATACCATCTCCATCAGTATCTTTCTCTTGATCATCAGGTTTTCCATCTCCATCATTTTGGCTGTCAGGAATACTATCATTGTCATCATCGTCATCCAAATGATCTGGAATGCCATCCCCATCAGAATCTTTGTTTTGATCTCCATCATCATTTTGTCTGTCAGGAATACCATCATTATCATCATCATCATCATCCAAATGATCTGGAATACCATCCCCATCATTATCTTTCTCTTGATCATCAGGTATTCCATTTCCATCATCATCATTATCTTGGCTGTCAGGAATACCATCATTGTCATCATCATCATCCAAATGATCAGGAATACCATCTCCATCAGAATCTTTCTCTTGAACATCAGGTATTCCATCTCCATCATCATCATTATCTTGGCTGTCAGGAATACCATCATTGTCATCATCATCATCCAAACTGTCTGGAATACCATCGCCATCAGTATCTTTATCTTGATCATCAGGTATTCCATCCCCATCATCATCATTATCTTGGCTGTCAGGAATACCATCATTGTCATCATCATCATCTATATAATCAGGTATACCATCCTCATCTGTATCTATTTCTTGATAATCTGGAATTCCATCTCCATCAGAATCTTTTTCTTGATCATCAGGTATTCCATCCCCATCATCATCATTATCTTGGCTGTCAGGAATACCATCATTGTCATCATCATCATCTAATTGATCAGGAATACCATCCCCATCAGAATCTTTATCTTGATCATCAGGTATTCCATCTCCATCATTATCATCATCTTGGCTGTCAGGAATACCATCATTGTCATCATCATTATCCAAATGATCTGGAATGCCATCTCCATCAGAATCTTTTTCTTGATCATCAGGTATTCCATCCCCATCATCATCATCATCTTGGCTGTCAGGAATACCATCATTGTCATCATCATCATCTAAATGATCAGGAATACCATCCCCATCAGAATCTTTCTCTTGATCATCAGGTATTCCATCTCCATCATCATCATTATCTTGGCTGTCAGGAATACCATCATTGTCATCATCATTATCCAAATGATCTGGAATGCCATCTCCATCAGAATCTTTTTCTTGATCATCAGGTATTCCATCCCCATCATCATCATTATCTTGGCTGTCAGGAATACCATCATTGTCATCATCATCATCTAAATGATCAGGAATACCATCCCCATCAGAATCTTTCTCTTGATCATCAGGTATTCCATCTCCATCATCATCATTATCTTGGCTGTCAGGAATACCATCATTGTCATCATCATCATCCAAATGATCTGGAATACCATCCCCATCAGTATCTTTATCTTGATCATCAGGTATTCCATCTCCATCATCATCATCATCTTGGCTGTCAGGAATACCATCATTGTCATCATCATTATCCAAATGATCTGGAATGCCATCTCCATCAGAATCTTTTTCTTGATCATCAGGTATTCCATCCCCATCATCATCATTAGCTTGGCTGTCAGGAATACCATCATTGTCATCATCATCATCTAAATGATCAGGAATACCATCCCCATCAGAATCTTTCTCTTGATCATCAGGTATTCCATCCCCATCATCATCATTATCTTGGCTGTCAGGAATACCATCATTGTCATCATCATCATCTAAATGATCAGGAATACCATCCCCATCAGAATCTTTCTCTTGATCATCAGGTATTCCATCTCCATCATCATCATCATCTTGGCTGTCAGGAATACCATCATTGTCATCATCATCATCCAAATGATCAGGTATGCCATCACCATCAGAATCTTTTTCTAGCATATCAGGAGGATTCAATAATTTGTTATATTTCTTTGTTATTTCTATAATATCTTCATTACTTGTTTCATCACTATTCTGTTGATCAGGAAAGCTATAACCATCATTAATTCTTTCTAAGTACTCAGGAATTTCATCTTTGTTTTTATCTATGTCTTGATTACCAAGCATTAAATTGTCACTGTTGTCATAATCATTTTCTAAGTAATCTGCAATACCATCACCATTGGTGTCAGCTTCCTTTTTATCTGGAATACCATTGCCATTATCATCTTGGTCCAAGGAGTCATCAATTCCATCACCATCATCATCATGATCTACTTCATCTGGTACACCATCTCCATCTGTATCTGTCATCTGTTTTTCAATGACGTTCACATTCATTAGCTTCCTTTTGCAGAAAGCACACTGCAATTAAAACAGGAAATAGTTCATTGATTCAATAGAAATCATAAGAATGTAAGTCATCTACTAGAGAGATGATGATCTCAAGATTTTTGTTTTACAAATGCAAAAAAAAAAAATAATAATAAAAATAAATTATTTAGGAAAGCCTAATGATTTGCAAAACTTTTCTCAAATTGATTAGAGATTCAGGCTTCCTCAGCTTTTGATTGCTATTTTATATTATTTATTTATGGCTTGAAAAATTTATAGCAAACTTTAATAAGACAGTCTATATACTTACATGAAAAGAGTAGGTTGATATTTTCTTTTTTTTTTTCAAGTGAATAAATATTTCTTTAAAAGTACTATTTTCTTTAAACTGGTCACACAATGTTTATTTCAAAGTATAGTACAGTAATGAAAACAAAATGATCAATCTTTTGATTAAAAAAAAATTTTAATGTAACATTTTCAGTCTGTTGTGTATGGCATAGTGTTTTCCAATACAAAACTAAAGTAATATCCAATTATGAATTTATTAATCTTGTATAAGGTACTGTTCAAAATTTAAAAGACTTGAATTTTTTAAAGTTTAATACTTTACATAAAGTGTGTGACTTTCATTTGGTAACATTGTCTACTGATGATCTTTATTTCATCATGTTATAAAATTCCTGTATCATTACACTAGTTTAATGCAAAAATTTATTGCTTAATTTACATTGATGTTTTCAATTTCTTCAATTTGCATTGTTTTTAAAAATGTTCAAATATTTTCTTTTTTAGTATAAAAATACTGATCTTGAAATTTGTATTTATCTTTCTTAAACATTGCAATTATCCTTTAAAAAAAACAATGTCTTATTTAAATAAAATCCATCTTCCAGTTCACTTTATTAGTCACACACCTTTTTGTGCAACATAATTTCAGTTTTACAAGTGTTCTTAGATATTGTATTTTTCAATATTAGAAACACTACTCATCTGTTGATTTTTTTTAGTTTTTTTTTAAGATCATTAGATTTCGCATTTGTAAAATAATCCTAGTACTTGGTGTCAGTATAGCCATAATTCTAATCTTGCAATTGAAACATTTCAGTTTCTACAGTTGACATACTACCAATGTTTTTGTGTATCTTTCTAGCTATTTGTTCCACTTCTCTCCACTGAATCTGAACATAATCAGCTTATGGTAAATCATCTGTCTGAATTTGATTACTCAAGTCTTTCTAACCAACAATTCAATGCAAGCATTATATTTCAAGTTTTTTTTTTTTGTTTCATCTAAATAAAAGATGTGATAGCAGGTATTAATTAAGAAGTGACAGTTTTAGTCAGAGCTTATCTTAAATAAGAGTTACTTGATTACATAATCATCTTCTAAATAAATGGTCTCATTTGCATGAATCTTACTGCCTTTTCTTGTAATGGGAATCTGCTGGGGCTGCAGAAGTTTGTCATGACTAGTGACATTCTCTTTTGTTATGGATGGCTTGTTGTATTGTTTCATTTTACCAAGAGAATTATTAATATATTTTAAAAGTGTTGGTCAAACTGACTTTATCTTGTTACTATGCCATAGAAGAAGATATATTTCTCAAATGTGCTTCAGATAAAATCTTTATGTGATCTTGTAGCTTTAAGTTGAAAGATTTAAAACTGACTTACAACCAATATTGAAAAACATGAAATGCAAATATTGTGTTAAAATGTTAACTAGTGTTAAATCAACTACAAGATAAAAACACACAAATTAGGGGGACGGAGCACTCTTTTTAAACAATTAGAATTTTAATGTATTATTTTCTTAAATATTAACATAGTTAATGACATTCTAAATATCTTCTAATCTCTTTAGATTGTCAAAGAAATTTAAAAATTTTTCAAAACAAACACAAATCAAGAATAAAAAACAAACACATTTTATTTATTATAACTTTTGAAAAATAACAAATTCATAGTAATATTAACAATTAAAATGACATTCACAATGCAGTTATTCCAATCAATACACAATCATGCTTTCAATCAATCATCATAGCTTTCAAAGCCAAGATAGTAAACAGAGCACTTCTCCAGAGCATTAGTTCCCTTAGAAATACTTAAGTTGAGTATATAGCTTTTACCTCAACAATAGAACTTGTGGAGAAGCCAATATTGGAATGAGTGTATTCAAACACCATGCACATGATTGTTGACTGATAAATGGTGAGATAGAATCACAACAAAACATTCAAAGTGGAAAAGATTGCATCAAAAAACTATCTGAAGTTTGGCAGTTACTGTTCCTTCATTCACACTCATAATACTTCATCTACACTTTCAACACAAAATAATATAAACAAATGCTTTCTAGCAGCAATACTATGGTGTTCCTTAGGTAAGTTGTTTTTTTTTTCATTAAGTCCCTTAAAGATGAATCTCTATTCATGAGCAACATCTGATCATTACGTTTTCTCCAGTAAACATAGCTCAACTTAATAATAGCTTAAGAAAATGACATCTCATTAAACTTGTTGGACCTCACTAAATTTTACCACAAGTTGGTTAAACTCATAAAAAGAACATTTATATCAAGCTTACATCACAGCTATCTTTGAAAATAATGTAATAGGCCAAATGAAGAGCATCAGCCAAACCTAAGTGAAATGTAGCACAAATATGAAAAGGTGAAATCAATTAATGATGATTTACATGAGGTGACACACACAACATCTAGCTATTATCATGGACCCAGTGTTACAATTCATCTCTGGTTGCATCTTCAGAATCCTGTAACAGAGCAGAGGCAAAACACTCAAGGTCACTGGCTGAATTGCAATGCTTACTTTATTATTACACTTAAATACAAATTTAATATAAAACCCTCAAATCTAAATTAATGCCAGTAAGCTTGACCTTTGTAACTTACTAGAATGCCTTGATTTGATGTGTTTGACATAATTTTGTGTTTATATATTAATAAATCTTTTTGATATTTCTGACAAATATCATGATTGAAGTCATTGGGCCACTTCAAACTATCATGCACATTTTAGTACAGTAATAAAAACTCTTGACATTAGGTTTAGTAGTGGGTTCCTTTTTTTAAATGATTAAAATGTGTTTTTCTTCAAAAACAAAATTATTTGTGACTTGTATATACTTCTATTTACCCCATGCAATTTAAATCTTCAAATGCAATCAATGAAAAAACTAATACTAGGAATGTTTGTACTCTGCGTGCACAAAATGTCCAGAGCACATCAAACAAAACAATGAAGAAAAAAATGGGCAAGCAGCAAGAACAAAGGTCAGGCTGTTACTCAAACTACATTGAAAGACATTTTTTTTGTGCAAAATAAAAGAAAGTAATGCATATATTCAAAAAAAAATTCTTTAAAATGTATGCATAAGCTTTCTTTTGCTTGAAGTGAAAAGACTGACGAAATAGAGAAAAAATGGGGGGAAAGCTTTGTGAATATTTCCCTTATAGATATGTAGACAGTTTAACATAGTTATTTCCTAATACATTTTTTGTTAATATATGGCTATTAATTTTGAGAGGACAAAGCTATGGCAACACTGGTTTGAATAAGTTAATTACCTGACTATCAGATGGTTTGTCGTCATCAGCTGCAATTTCTTCTTCTTCTGCATCAGCAGCAGCCGCTGGTGCTTCTTCTTCCTCTTCTGGTTCTGGATCAATCTACAAATTAATTGTGGACAAAACTATGTTATAATGTTGGTAAAATAAAAAATTGTACAAAAATGTTGCAAAAGAACATTGACATGTACATGAGGGTACATAAACACATAAATACAATACTTCTAAAAATCTTGATTCTAGTCTTCTTTTGTGGTAATATTTGGTTTAGACATCTTAGCTGTTCAGAATAAGACATTTTGTTTCTGCCTGTGAAATTTTTATTTTGTAATGAAGTCCTGCCTGGATGTAGTTCTTTTATCTACTCCATGATAAATTATGGTTGAAATATCTCCACACAAGAGATGAAACTAAAGTGATACATTTAGAACTGCCCATAAAACTTATCAAATCTATTTATAAGAAGAGTTCCGTGTGTTTTTAATGTCTTTTTTTTTTAACTGCAAGAAAGAATTGTACAAGTTGATACCTGATAACATTACTGAAGTGTGTACTGAATATATAATTATAGTCATAACTTACCTGTGCATCAATATCAAGTCCCATACTCATCTTCATCATTCTTTCAATGCGCTGAGCAAAATCCAAGGAATCTTTGACAGAATAACCTGAACGTAAGGTTGCAGTGTCAAATAAAACCTTAGCTAGATCTCTGGCAGTGTCATCAGCTGAATCAGCCTAAACAAATATAATAAATATGGATTGCATATGCTATTTATTATGCACAATAAAAAGATTAACATATATCATAAAGCCACCACAAATGGAGGAGCTGGAATACTTTGGAACCAGTGAAATCTGCCCATGTGGAGTATCACCAGAGAATGCCGACCACGTCCTCCAAAAACTGCTCTCTTTACCAAGAGGCCGTATAAGACATTGGCCCCAAATCACCCCAATAAAAAGAAAACTATATGGAGAGCTCCCTGATTTGGAAAACACTGCGCAGTTCATCTCATGTATTGGTCTAGTCATCTGAACACTCCAACATAACAATGAGAACGAAGAAGAAATATATCATTTTCATCTAAAAAAATGAATATTAACACTTGTTAAAAAAACAAAAAAGAACAAAATGCAGGAATATACCAAATACCAAACTCAATAAATTGACATTGGTGCATACTACTTTTTTTTGACAAGTAATAGAATTTATAATTATAATTTTCTGCTCACTAGGTTTTTAGATGTTTCCACATACCTGAACCCTGCTTTTCAGTTCCTTGATTAAGGGATGTCTTGGATTGATTTCTAGAGTCTTCTTCTGATTAGCATAATACCTTTTTAAGAAAAGAAATTTCAATTCATAGTAGCACAAGCATTATCAATATAGGTAAACACTTCCACACTTTCTCATACACACCTGTTATAAAATATTTTAAAGATAAATAAATAAAGGAACAAATAAAGAAATAAATAAACCTATGCCAGTCCAACAGAATCTTCATCTTATAAAACTATAACAAATAGATTGTATATATAATAAAACAAAACTAAAGCAATAAAATGTTTTAAGTAATTTTTTTAAAAGATTTCAGTTAATGTATTTTCCAAAAAGAGAGACATTAAAAAACGAAAAAAAAAAAAAAAAAAAGGGGGGGGGGGGGGGAATTTAATTTAAAAAAACAAAAAAAAAACAAGGCTACAAAGACAGTTTGTGTGGAAACACAAACTCAAAATCGCCCCCGAAGTGGTCCACCAAGTAGGTAAAAAGGCAGGTTTCAATATTTTCAGAAAGCACATCAGAATGAAATTCTATCAAAGACAAATGACCGAGAAGAATGGAGAAAAAGGTTTGACAGATCTTGAGTGGTGCCGCAGCGGTCCAGCAGACCAAAGGATAGGTGAAAGTGAATGTGAAGTTAGATGTGAACCTGGCCTAACTGATGTCTTATAATTAATATTTAATTGATCTAATTGTTTTCTAAAGGGTCACTGATTCAAATCCTCAAGTAAAAAACCTTTCAGTAAAAAATTTTTTTTTAATTTCCCTTTGGCTGAGTGTTCCATAGTACAGTGGAGCGCTGCAGTTCATGCGATAATATGAAAAACTACTTATTAATTGTTGTTTTAAATTATGTCCAACTTGTATGCATACTAGATTTTTTTTCTCTTTAAAAAAATAGTTTTGTTTTTTTTTTTGTAAATGTAGTAGTTAGTATGACAGAGCTTACTTAACTTAGCAATACAAATGTAAAAAAAATATTTTTTTTGACAAAAAATCTAATACCGTTTGCATAAATATGTTAAAAATATGGTAAATAGTCATCTCACTTACATAATTGCCTACCATGTTTGTTACTACTAATAGTGAATAGTTGTAAAAATGGTGTATTTTTATGAAAAATCTGGTTGCATAGATAATTTTTTTTTAAAATTTGATGGTTCACACAAAACTAATTGCGTCTTTTCCCCTTTCGGGGGCCGCTAAAAAAGGCAAAACAATTCTATTTAAGTTTTAATTTTTTTTTTGTAAATGTAGTAGTTAGGTATGACAGAGCTTACTTAACTTAGCAATACAAATGTAAAAAAAATATTTTTTTTTGACAAAAAATCTAAAACCGTTTGCATAAATATGTTAAAAATATGGTAAATAGTCATCTCACTTACTAAAGTGCCTACCGTGTTTGTTACTACTAATAGTGAATAGTTGTAAAAATGGTGTATTTTTATGAAAAATCTGGTTGCATAGATTTTTTTTTTAAATTTGATGGTTCACACAAAACTAATTGCGGTCTTTTCCCCTTTCGGGGGCCGCTAAAAAGGCAAAACAATTCTATTTAAGTTTTAAAAACTTTCATTAACTGAGAACTTGGCAGCAGACTAAAAGTAGAAAATTGCAGCCAAGAGGTAGTTGGGAAGTGTAAAGAGTTGGTTAGCAGCGATGACAAATGTAAGAGCTAAATCAACAAAAACTATATAAATTTAATTAATTCATAATTCAAGCCAAGGCCTTACTGATTAGATGCATCTCCCTGTTTTGCATAAGCTTGAGATTTCATTATTCTTTCCATATTTCCAGACCAGCCATATTGACTCGCTACAAGTGCACAAGGTGAATTGGTCAAGCGCTCAGAGATTGAAGCTTTTTCAATCTAAAATTAGACATTGATGCAAGAAACTTTAGGAATTCAAGCAAAGATTTATGTTTTCATCCTGCTGTTCATTTTGATGAGGCATTTTCTTTTATATGTACTTCACTTACCTGGTCTTTAAGTGCACTGTCTTTGAGCCAATCAAGAAGAGGCTTAAATTCTTTTTCAAGTTCTTCCTTTCTTACTTTAGCTTTCTCTGATGTGTCAATGTTCAAACCTTCTTTTGCAATATTTTGGAATTTCTTGCCCTCAAATTCAGGAAGTGACTGGATGCAATACTCATCAACTGGTTCTACGAGATACAAAACCTCATAGCCCTTTTTAAGAAGTCGTTCAACAAATGGAGATTTTTCAACCTAGAAGAAATCAAAGAAAATATTCATTAAAGAAGAGTTTTATTTATCCTACACAAGATACTCCGAATTGAAGCCGTTTTGGCACAAATGTCATTTTGGCACAATGGATATTATAGTCACATTATTTACGGCACAAATGTCATTTTGGCACAATGGATGTTTTAGTCACATTATTTACGGCACAAATGTCATTTTGGCGCAATGGATGTTTTAGTCACATTATTTAAAGTTCATTGTATTATTTCTTTAAAAAGAATGATACATATCTATGTTTCGTGTGAGTGTTTTTGTTAAGACATTTATCATGTACAGAACAAGAGATATTTTTGTCCGTTATTTTTGGTATTTAAGTTTGTTATTTAATTATTGTTAGATCACTAACATTACACAAGACCAGGCAGCAATCCATACTTCACAGTATGCGTGCATGAAATAATCAAAGTTATTGAAACTTTTTTTTCATGTGTGTCGGGGGGGGGGGGGATATTGCAGCAGAACATTAAAACAGGCAGTACAAAACCACCTCTTTCTGCATCTGCCATAATAACGTAAATCTCATAGCAGGGTGATATGGACCAGTGCAATAGTGATAACAAATCAATGACCTGAATGTCTAAAGCAAAAGTTGTCTTTTCTATCACGATACCAGAGTAGTTTTAATTCAGAAGATGTCAAAAGAAAGTGATGAGCTAAAATATTAAATCATAAAACAAGGTTACAAAGTTTGTGTGGAAACACAAACTCAAAATCAGACCCAGAAGTGGTCCACCGAGGCAGGTTTCAATATTTTCAAGAAAGAACATCAAAATTAAAAATTGTATCAAAGACAAATGACAGAGAAGAATGGAGAAAGAAGGTTGATAGATCTTGTGTGGTGCCCCAGCAGTCAGCAGAACAAAGGATAGGTGAAAGTGAATGTGAAGTTATATGTGAACCTGGCCTAACTAATGTCTTATAATGAAAATCTAATTGATCTGTTTTGTAAAGTGTCAATCTCTTATTCAAATCCTCACAAAAAAAAAACATTTTGAAAAAAAAAAAAATTTTTCCCTTTAGTTATGTGTTATATGGTAGAAATGTTGCACTGCAGTTAAAGTGATAATATGTAAAACTACATATTAATTGTTGCTTTAAATTATGTCCAACCTATATGCGCAACTAAATAGAATTTTTCTATTTAAAAAAAAGGAAAAGAAAAATTTTGGATAATTGTAGTAGTTAGTATGACAGAACTTATTTAACTTTTGACAAAAAATCTAAAACAATTAGCATAAATTGTTTAGAAATAGCCTATAGTGTTTGTTACTATTAATAGTGAATAGTTGTAAAAGTGATGTATTTTTATGATAAAACTACTTGCCATAAGTGATTTAAAAAATTAGATTTTTGGCTTTCAGAAAAGAAAAAAGTAGCCGTTGCATCAGAACTTAGAAAGGTCTAAAATATTATGATGTCGGATTTTCATTGTCTTTTCTAGTTTATGAGAGCTAAATGGGACGGACGGTCAGACAGACATTCCACACAAAACTAATAGCGTCTTTTCCCCTTTCGGGTGCCACTAAAAATTGGAGACAGATTAATAGTTACCAGTACTCTATAAGAACTAACATTAAAAAGAACAATTTTAAGGTATATTTGTACTTGTAAGACATTATACTTCATGTCAAAAGAACTATATTGTAAAATTTATTTTATTAGTAAATTAACAATCTTGTTCAAAAATATGACTTGTAAAAATAAAGAAAAGGAACCCCAAATTAGCTATTCAGAATATTTTGCATGTTTTCACAGAAACTCATATATTTAGCATGGATATTCATGTTTCTTAAAGATAAAATATATCTCTGGTGTTGCCAACAAATATAGAGTTATATTACTCATGTTAACATGACTTTTCAAGGTTGGCCCTTAACATTATAAATTATTGATTAATCATAGTAAATTTTTAAAAAAGTATGACAGATATGAAGAGAATTTAAAAAATTAAGTGGGGTGTAAACCTAAAATGGAAAGAAAAATACAAATACTAATTGTATCAACTAGTTTGGATCAGCCATGTAATTAAATTTGTAATAGATCTAGACTAGCAATAATAAATCTCTGCAATTATAAATATTTTTACCAATTGTTTTTCTTTAGCACAATTTTAGCTTTCTCAAATATCACTTGTCTGGACCAGTTGGGAAATAGGCGAGGGGAGAAAAAAAGAACCAGTTAGGAAAAAGACTAGGGTTTTTTTTTTTTTTTTTTTTTTTTTGGGGGGGGGGGGGGGGGGGGTCCTGCCTACTGTTAGGTATTTTGACCATCAGTGTTACACATTTGGACTTTTTTAGGTAGGCAGGTTGGGAGGGGGGGGGAGGGGGGGGGGAAGAGAGAGAAGGGGGTATCTGGGTGAATGTTACAGTGATCACTTTTTAAAAACACTTTATTTTTTAAAAAGTTGTAGGACTTGAACTCAAGGGCTCAAGCCTCCTCAAGCAAATACACTAACCACTATGCCAGCGAAGTCCTTACGAAAATATGTTTTCTTTTAAGCGACAACCTAATTCTCTACAAAAGTATAAAGGGCACATATGTCAAGTGCAATATCTTTCCATTTTTCTATACTAAATAAACAAAAAATTAATTACCAATAGTTAACTAATTGGAATTGATTCTTGTATTGTCAGGTAAGGAAATAATTGTGCAAAATTTTAACATTGATCTGATACATGATCTGATATTGGGTGTGGGAGAAGTAATGTGTACAAGGCACAAATTTCTGTATCTTGTGTTGTTTTTATTGTTCTATATATTATGCAATCATCTGCAAATAATCTGACTTTTGGTTAATCATTTATGTAAATAAAAAATAGTTGTGGACCTAAGACTGTTCTTTGAAGTACACCTGAGTTTACGTTATTGGCATTGATTTAGAGCCATTTATAATTACAGTTTGTTCTCTCCTTATCAGAAAATCCTTAATCCACAGATGCAATGGATCATCAATGCCAAAATATTTTAATTTTTTTAAGCAAACTATGGTGGTCACATAAGTTCACAATGTTTCAGGGTTATGTATGATCTAGATTTAATCTAGACACAGTTTTCAGGTTATGTGCAAATAATCATCACTAGAATATGACTAACTTAGATCTAGTTCTGGACACTAGTAAGAATAGATCTAAGTCACCAATTCACAGACTTTTTCAGTAATGTGCAAAGCATCTTCAATAGATCAGTGGTTCTCAAACTGTGGTCCCAATCACAGATAAATCCCTTCTAATACAGGAGCAGCTTATTGAAATATCCACAAAGGAGGAACTTAAACAAGGAGACTAGAAATTTTGGTTACAAAAACAGATTCCAAAATTTTATGTCCTGTACTTTGGGTTATTGTACAGAATTTGCTGACTACTTTCCATTCTTCCTATTTGGTAGAACATGGATTCAGTGCTACAACAAACATCGTAAATAAAAGAAACTAACTAGAAATTTGAGCTTGTGGAGATATGTGGTTGCTACTTATAGACATTGAGATGGACATAAATAAACGTATAAAATCTCACCAACCTCATTTAAGTCATTAATTTTTGAAACTTTTATTTTAAACTAAAGTTATTATTTCAACAAACACTCCTTCAACAAATGTTTTTTTTAGTGTAATTTATATGGTATGCATTTATGTAGCTTTCTCATTTAGGGATCTGTGGGCAAGTTTTAACTACATAAATGGGCCCTAGGGCCAAAAAAGTTTGGGCACCACAGCACTAGATGATTCTAGATATAGACACTAGATCATTATATCATACAATAATTATACAAACAATACTGATCAACAGTTAAAGTCAATCTTTCTGTTATAAGTGGATTTTAGGTGCGGAAGGCTGCAGAGGGGTATGCATGTTAGGCTAATAAATGACCTAAGTATATATATACTATATCTAGTGCATCTTGAGTCGAAACAATGATAGGAAATAAACATTTCTTTGCTGCCTGCAGAAAAATAATGACAGGTGAAATGCTGGCTCCAGAACACACACAGGTGAAACTCATTAACACAGATAGCCTATCATGCGATTAGAATGTTTACACAATCTGCTTTTTTTTCCACATTTTTTTAGCAAGAAATAAGCAAAATTAAAATTATATTTAAAAAAATATTGTGTAAAAATTTTAGGAGAATTTTCTTTGTTTAGGAAATTTTAGGAGCGTTAAAAACCCTGATGAACAAAAGGGTTGATGAAGAGTCAATTTCTCTTCCCTCCATGAGTCAAAATAAGGCCCAGGCTCAACTCTTAGACACTACGAAAGTAAAGCAGGTAAAAATTTCCCATGGTATGTAGATCTAATGCCACAAGAATAGATGGATCACTACTACCTCCAAACAAGAAGATAATTATGTCCTTCCTCTATTCATGAGTTATTCTAGTTGTGCATGTTGGTTTTCCTGGCTCTCAGGCAGCTAAAATAATTTTTATTAATCACTTAACAAGCCTTTTGACAATTGTCAACAATAATCAACATTATTCATTAAAATAAGCTCTCTACAACTAGAAAATCTATTGATTCATTACAACTAGCTTTTCAAGAAAATCTAGATTTAGTTTTGAGTTCCCTGTCTAGAAAATAGATTTAGATTCTTATCAAGGAAAAAAATTAAATAGCACATTTTAAAATGTTTATAATGTGATAGAACATACTTCTTCCCTGCTAGTTCCAGCTATGAAATAAATGGCTTCCTGCTTCTCTTTCATTCTCTCAACATAATCAGCAAGGAAAGTTTGCTCAGTATCAGAATTGGAAGAAAAGAAACGGAGCAGCTTAGCCAATCGTGTCCTGTTAGACGTATCTTCAATAACACCCAGCTTAATGCTGCAAAAAAAATTTTTTTTTTAAATCTAATTGACATTAATATCAAATTATATTTGCACAATAAAAGTAAGACAAAATAATAGCATAAAAAAAATGTTTAACATTGGACAGTCTAGTAGAAAGATGCTTTTACTGGATATTAACAGACATTTTAGCGGATATATGAAGATTTTTGTTAACTTCTTCTATAGTCTTGGAGCTGCATATAATCTAGATCCAATCATCCATCCCAGTGGCACTACAGCACATCTTTCCATTCTGATATATCCTGGGCTTTACATCTTCATGCATGTACTCTAAGCTATTGTAGATCTGCCTCGAAATCAAGCCTTTGGGGTCCTGCCTTTTTGTACTGGCAAACAATCTTAGCTCCTCTGTTCTCTACATTTTTTAGAGGTGACCTGCCCAACATAATCTGTTAATTTTTATTTCTGTTACTATGGACAGGTCTTCATATAGCTGGTATATTTCTTGGTTGGTGCGAATCCTCCATCCAGTTTCCTCATGTATGGCACCATAAATTTTTCTGAGGATTTTCCTTTTCCAAGCATTAGCAGATTTTCTATTGTTTTTGTTAGCATCAAGGTTTCACTTGCATACATAACTACTGGTCTTATGATTGTTTTGTAGATAGTTTTTTTTGTTTTCCTAGATAAAAATTTGCTTTGAAATAGGTGTTGTATGTTATAGAAATCTCTGTTGCCTGCCGTTAGTCGATCCTTTCATCTACATCCAATACAGTCACTGAATTAACGTACTGCCAAAGGGTAAAGCACTTGGCTTCCAAAACAAGGGACTGGAGTTCAAATCCTTTGACTTGATTTGAGATTTTTAGGACACTTCCAGAGTCCACCCGACTATAATGAGTATTTGGGGAAGTAAAGGATGTTGTTGTACTGACCACATGACACCCTTATGAAACCTGGCCTATAGAAATGGATCAGCTTTACATCATTTGCCCACACAGATGGCAAGGCCTAGAAGGGTTACCTTTATCTTTTTACCTCATGCATGCATATTAGTTCAAACAAAAAATAATGACTATTTAACCTATGTGCTTATAAGTAGACAATGAAATTAAAATTTACAAATTGCATACTTAGAAAAGACTGCCTATTCACCTTTCTTTAAAAAATATAAGTGCAAGCAATGTATGCTTATCTTTTTTTTAATAACCATTGCACCATTACATGAAAGTGATGGTGAAATGAGGTTTTTAAATAGTGCTTTTATTTTTAAACAAAAAAACAAAGCAGCATATAGAGTGTAATATAAAGTGAACATCAGTTTAAAAAAATTAAAGTTGCAACATTTCTTTTACTATAAGACTACTAACTTTCTAATATAAAATTTAAAAACATACATACTACTTACTTAGTACTAAATTCTTTCCAAAACTTTTCATAGTCTTCTTTATCAATTTTTTTTATCATATCCAAAGCTTTACGAACTAACTTTTTCTTGATCACCTTTAGGAGCTTGTGCTGTTGAAGTGTCTCACGGGATACATTTAGGGGGAGATCATCAGAATCCACAACACCTCGAATGAAACTTAAATACTTTGGCATCATATCTTCAAAATTATCAGTGATGAATACTCTACGAACATACATCTGAAAATAATTTATTAAAAAGTTGAAATCTGAATAGCTCCATTCATATAATATCTTTTTTTTTAAACACTTTTTCTACATACCTTAATGTGATCAACCTTCTTTCCATAATTAGTGAAAGTATCATATGGAGCAGTAGAAGGTACAAATAAAATGGATTTAAATGTCACCTCGCCTTCAGCAGTAAAATGTATCCTAGCCATGGGCTCTGAGCTTTCTTTAGAAATAGATTTGTAGAAAGCATTGTATTCCTCATCGGATACATCTGCTGGTCTAATAAAAAAGTAAGAATAGTGAAATGCTTGAGATTGTTGTTATAGTAAGATTAAATATTTTAATTAGAAGCCTATGTTGCAAGAGAAATAAGACATAATTTAGAAAATAACTATTCCAATAAAGTGTTCAATTAACTAAGGGGGACCAAATCCTAAATATTGAACCGCATCTGGGGATACTGAAGGATTTTAATTTCCTTTATTCGTTATCAAACAAAATAATTAATAAGCAGTAATTAATCGTCAAATTGGTTAATTTTTTTAAAAATTGATTCATGTCTTGTCTATGCCAATGAGTAATTGTGCAAAATTTTAACTTGATCCGTTAATAGGTGTGAGAGAAATATTGTGTACAAACATTTTACCAGAGTCACTTGATATAAGCTTTGTAATCAGAAAGATCCAAAAATTATTTGGCCAACAGATTTCAATGCCAACCACCATTGAGTATACACTACCATTTAATCTTAATTACAAAATAACAATTTCTGGCAATATGCTAGATAATGTCTGTAGATTGTTCAGGCAACTAAAAAATATTTTTTTAAATACTGCTTACATCCAAATGTATGCAGCTGTCAGTAGAAGTAATTTATGTTTGTACAATGTCATGGATGCAAGCAACGGAGCCCTGTTTTGCCTGCAGGGGGGAGGGGGGTCGGCAACCCCAAAAAACCTGCAAGCATGATGCCTCTTATATCTTCACAACATAAATAAAACATTTACAGCTATATATGTATATATATATATATATACAAACTATAAATTCTATGCTTTTACTTAAATTACTATCATCTACATAAATGCATATTTGAAGATTTCATTTTTTTTTTTATATAATATGCACATTGATAGGCCTACAACTACCTGTACTATATTAGTATAAATAGCACCTATGTTAAAAGTTAGCTCTATTTCAAATAAAAGACCTGTCAGATAATCTTTTCAAATCTAGCACTAGTTAACTGGATTTCAAACTAAGTAATAGTAGCTTAGAATGATTTACTAGATTATCTAGATCTAGGCAAGATGTCATTCATATTCTATGTCAAGTAGGCATATGTCATTTTTATGATGATAATAACAGAATTAGAGTAGATCCATCAATTTACACTAGGTCTAATAAAGAAACTATTAAGTATTAGAGATCTAGACATATTCACAATAAGACTTTCGACTTTACTAGGAACAGAGTGTCACTAGAGCTACTAGATTCTAATTCTATATAGTTAGCTAGATTTGATCTAGATCTAGTCTAGCCAGTCCCTAGGCTAGATCCATATTATGATATATTATTATTATATTATATGATGCTCTAGATTTTAAATTTAGTTCTAGATCTTGAAGTTAGATCTAGATACTAATCTAGTAATAATGACAGATGATACTAATGCTGCTAATCTAGACTCTAGCTGTAAAATAAGTTGTTGTTTTTTAAATTAGATTTAATTACATCTAGATCTAGACTTTACTTGTATTACTAGACTTAGTTGACTATAGATAGATCTACCACCTCTAAGCTGCTTCTGCCCAGGTACTAGACTATCATCTAGTGATAGATTGTAACTAAGATTCTATTCTAATTATCTAGATCTAGTAGTTAATAGATCTATCATACAAGTCTAGATCTAAATCCAGATAGCTACTCTAGGCTAGATTAATCTTTATCCATACGGCGGGCGATACAGCGATGATCCATTGGCCTCCTTCAGTCGTAGAACGACTATGGTTCATCTCAGAGCACACTTCATCATGTGGCTGTGGAGCCCTATTTTGGAGAGACACTCCCGTCCACAGATAGTGCAGGTTAAGGTGGCTTTTGCTTCAGTGGTAGAGGGAGCTGGCCGTTTTTCGGATTGTGCGTTTTTCTTCCTGGGCTGAGACCTATGTACTTTCACTGTCCATAGCTTTCTTGGTCACTGTCTCTCTCCACCTGTTGCGGTCTAGAGCTATGTCTTCCCCATTGTCAGTATTGATGTTCACTGATTGGAGGTCACGTTTTATTACATCTATGTAACGGAGGTGGGGGCGACCAGTTTTTCTTGTGCCAGTCGCGAGTTGACCATAGAGGATGGCTTTCGGGATGCGCTTGTCCTCCATCCGGCGAACATGTCCAAGCCAGCGCAAACGGCGTTGTCTGAGGGCTGTGAAGATGCTGGGAATACCTGATCGCGCAACGTTGATACAGTAACAGTAATTTTGCATATGATTTTCGGGTAACAGGTAAATTAAATACCTTCAACTTCCAAAATCATTTTAAAATATAGAAATTCTAAGAAATAGATCTAAAATCTAGATCTAGCCTCTGGGTCTGGTTTCAATTTCTTTTTAAAGAAGATAAGTTCTTATGCCGGCAGATCAAACTTTTTAGAATTAGGATCTAGGCTAGATCTACTTACTAACTTAAGCGTCTCAGGCCGGGGCCCTACGGATTTGTTTCTAACTTTTGTTTACGTTTTTGATATAAAGCAAAAGTATGGAAATAAGTTCATGCGCAGTAACTTAAGTAATGTAACTCCCTGTCTTTCTTTGAATTCGACTTATTAATTTTTTAGTTTAAACGACCAAAACGTTATTGCAAGTGGAAAAAAAAAGTCTGACACCAAGCTGGCACGCTTTTTTTTTTACTTTGATTTTGCTGGCATGCCGGCGATCTTGCATCCATGCAATGTTGATAACTTTTATATAAATAAAAGTTTGTTTCAATGTAACTCACTTTCTAGTCCAAATAGGTTTAACACTGTTCATAAGTTCCCAGTCCCAGACAGTCTTCTTGACTTTTTTGGTTTTGGGTTTATCACTTTCTTCTTCTTCTTCTACTTTTCCTTCTTCCTCATCATCCTCAGCAGCTTTAGTTTCACTCTTTGCTTCTTCATTATCAACTGGTTCTTCAACTTCTTGTTCCTTTTGGTTGCAAAATAGAATATAAAAAAACAAACTTGTAAGAAAATGTGCACATTTTAATATAATAAAGAAATATAGATAGGATTGTTTGTTTCAACTATTTTGCCTAAACAAGTGAGGCTCAAAAAAAATAAAATTTAAGTTTATTTAATATTAATATATGTAACCATGTTGTCATTAATAACAAAACAAAAAAAATCTCAACTGATAATAAACTAAAAAACAAAATGGGTATTAACTAACAAATCCAGATGGGGCTTTTTTTGTTGTTTTTTAAAGAATTTGTTTATTATAGGGAAAAAAATACCTGACTTGTCCACAGATAGATGTTAAAATTAATAAACTGACTGTACTTCTTGACTAGGTTTTTGAGTGTACTTTCTTCCAAATAATCATGAGCCTCTTCTTTTAGCTGCAGACTGTTTAAAGTGAGAATAGTGTTGAATAAATGAGCAGTGTCAATGATTTTGTTTACTACTAATAAAAAAGAAACATAAATATCAATGTGTAATTCACCTTATTGTAGTTCCTCTTCCTAGGGTGTTGCCTCGTGGATCTTTTATGACACTAAAGCTCTCAGCATCAGACTCCCATACATATTGATCATCATCATTATGTTTCGATGTCACAATAACTCTATCAGCAACTGTACACAAACTATAGAATATCAACAACTGAACTTGTCTTTAAAACAAATAATTTTTATTTCACATCAAATTGAAAGCTACTTACCCAGAAAAGCTGAGTAAAAACCAACACCAAATTGGCCAATGAGGTCATTAGTCTCTGTAACTGTATTTGCATCATTAAGTTTTGCTAAGAAATCACTTGTTCCAGATTTAGCTATGGTACCTAAATTTTTGACAAGTTCATCTTTAGTCATTCCAATACCCGTGTCTGTAATGTGCAGTACTTTATTGTCTTTGTCAGCCTACAGAAATAAATCATTTTTATTCTTTGAGTAAGATACTTAGTAATTTTCAAGAGGAAACATTTTTACAAAAATGTTACATTTAGAACAACTGACAAAAAAAAAAGATTTATCTCACCTTGGTGTTTCTTTAAAGTTACACCCCCCCAACCCCCACCCCTCAGAAATTCTAAAAAGAGAAGTTTCCTTTTATCAACATTATTACACTTAATTTGTAGAAAAAATATGTTAATGCAACAATATTCAACTGTGTGTGTAAAGGGCATTTAACTAGTGATACAGTTTCTAGCTTAAATAGTGATGTTAAGTGTGTGTCTGACTTATCTTGTTAGGTAGTAAGAAAAAAAAATTGGGGTGAAACTTGTGAAGACAAAAAATAGGTTACATGAACTCATGACCTTGACTTACATAGGTAGAATCTAAAACAGGTACCTGCACCTTTATATGTTGTTCTTACATCTGACTTTATAAAACTAACAGCACATTTGATCCATCTTGTAAAAACAATCATAATTGTACTAACAAAAATTCATAATTGGAACCCTGTCACACAACCTTTCCTAGTAGATTTGTCAAGTACATGATTAGTTTATTAATATTAATAACATACAATATAAAAAGGTTTAATGTGCAAACAAACTTTATCAATTCTCAGAAACAGTACAATTCTTCTCAGAGTTTCACACTTCAATAAAATATATATAAAAGTAAAAAAAAACTATTCTAAATTCACTATTCACCTTGTATCTTCTCCATCTAAAACCACCCCCTTTTAGCACAAAGTGTGCTTGCTACTCATGAGGATAAAAAAAAAAGTGGGCTTGCTGCCAGACAAGAGCAGCTGCTTTCCCTTAACTCATAAACATTATGACTGGATGCAGACAGGTAGTGGTGGCAAGGCAGATTTAATCAACTTACTTACTATATTACCACAAAATAACAGCTATATTTATAAAAACACACTCATGTATTAAATGTTATTTTAACTAACTTAGTGGATAAAACATTCAATTGAACAAAATGAGAAAAAAAAATGAGCAATACATCCTTATAATACTAACTAGTACTAAGGGAAGGACAAAATAGTCAATAAAAGGAAGAGTTTGAAGAAAGAAACAAAAAATTACATATATCTTAGAATTAAATAATTGTGTTGTGGGGGGTTACTGTTTTATGTATATGACGGATAATTCGGCACTGTATGAAATAAACTTAAGATTATCCATAGCAAATAAAAACCAGACAACAGAACACATTTCTATTATAGCTGCACCCTATAAACCTTACCATGCCTTAAATATTGATCCCTAAAATCATTTTTATTATAAGATGTTGGATTGAAAGCAATATATATATATATATATTGCTACATAGAATTTGGTTTATTACATAATAGCAGGTTTATTCTTTTTATACAATACTAGCCTGACATTACCCGCGGCCTGCGGGTCTAAGTTTGTGTTTACTAATCTAGTGGATTGTATTTAGATGTATGTTAAGCTTAGCTACTGATCCTTTCAAGTTTTTTCTCTTTCGCTACGAAAATAAAATTAGTTCTGCAAAAATGGGTTTACCCGAAGCATACATATCTATTAAAAACGAAAAGAGCAATAGATTTGTTAAATAAATGGGATTATAAAGTAAACAATTAAACGAAATAATTTTTAGTATGCCACTCATGAATGAATATAGGCCTATCTTAACACGGCTTCACAGCTTTCGTAAACGAATGTATTAAAAATGCTTTAGAAAACCAAATTTGAATGTTAATTTGATGAAAATATGAAATGAATGGACTATAATTAGTATGTTCATGTGTTAAAGTACAAAACTATCTGTGCGAAGAAAAATTTATATCATCTTAGAGTTGAAGTAGAGTTTTTGACCTAGGAATGGAAAGATGTGTAACATTACATATTGCCTAATGAAAGAATGTTCGTCAAGAAATCTGAAGTCACAGATATAAGGAATTAATTTATGTAAAAAATGGTTTTGAAACACAAATTTGAAGGTTAATTTTATTATATAATGAAATCAATGGACCTTCTTTTGTATTATCATGTTTCAAAGTAAAAAACTATCTAGATCTAAATCCTTTCGATCTTTTCTCATGTCAACAATGTAAACAAAACCTAGATCCATAAATACTATAGCTTTAATAGAGTCGGACAACTTAATTTTTAAGTTTGTTTTAGGGCTACAATACATACACTACGGTCTAAGTTAGTAATAAAATCCACTCTGCAGTCACAGTCTATACTTTGTGGGGTGGGTTCTTTATCTTATCTTATATGATACAGACGTTATTTCAAAAAAGAAGATGATTACGTCCTATGCGTCATGCATTTAGTCATGCATATTAACCGATGACTTAAATTCTGCCAAGTCACTGGTTTTCCTGGCTAGCTCAGGCAACCCATTCCATGCTCTAATAGCACTATGGAAGAAGGAGTATTTGTACAAATTTGTCCTAGCATATGGGACGAGGAATGTGCCTTTATCTTTGTGTCTTTCAGAGTATTTTATTAAATTTTGTTTTTGTATTTGAAGATTATGGTTCAGTGTTTTATGTATGATTGCTACTTTATTTTTGAGCCTTCTGTCCTGAAGGCTTTCTAAATTTAGTGATTTTACTAAAGGTGTTACTCTAGTCAAATGTGAATATTCGTTTGTTATGAATCTCACTGCTCTATTTTGTGTCTGTTCCAGTTTCTTAATGTTTTCTTGAGTTGAGGGGTCCCAAACGGAGGATGCATATTACATTATTGGTCTAAACAAGGTTAAATAACATTTTAGTTTTATGTTCTTATTTGATTTATAGAAATTTCTTTTAATAAATTCTAATGCTTTGTTTGATTTTTTTGTAGTTTCATCAATATGTGGATTCCATGACAGTTTTTCATTTATTATAACACCTAGGTATTTTGCGTTTTTAGTCTGTGTTACTGGTTTGCCATGAATAAGATAAGTGGAATTAATTTGTTTTAGTTTTTTTTGTTACTCTTAACAACTGACATTTTTCTGGGTGGAAAGACATGCTCCAATTTGATTCCCATTTCTGTAATTCATCTAATTCTCTTTGTAAAATATCTGTGTCTTGTGTTGTTTTAATTGTTCTATATATTATGGAATCTTTTTATCACAAGAAAATAGTTAACAAACAACTGTGCCCTACTTTTAAAAAATTCTAAACAGCAGTTACAACTTATCTTTTTTACTATTTACTAGATATATTTAAAAATATAAACATGTCTCTAACTGGCTGTGCCATTAGCAATATTCTAAATTAGTAAACATTTGAAACATTTTGTTAATTTTCATCTGCTGAGAGTAATATGATTCTTTATTTGCAGGTATATGTGATTAAAAACTACCCTGAATTTTTGTTCATAATCAAAATCAATTCAAACATTTTCTGAAGTAAAACTTACCCTTATTTTGATAGTCAGCTCATCAGTTGCAGCTAAAGCATTAGGCTCAGTTAAAGAAAGGAAACGAATTTTATCCAAAGCATCTGAAGCATTTGAAATTAACTCTCTGAGGAAAATCTGAAATATATTATAAATATATATACATACATACATACATATATTATATATATATATATATATATATATATATACACATACATACATATATATATATACATATATATATACATACATATATATATATATATATATACATACATATATATATATACATATATATATACATACATATATATATATATATATACATACATATATATATATACATATATATATACATACATATATATATATATATATACATACATACATATTATATACATACATATATATATATATATACATACATATATATTATATACATACATATATATTATATACATACATATATATTATATACATATATATTATATACATATATATACATATGTTATAAATATACATATATTATAATAAATAAATAAATTATATATATACATATGTTATAAATATATATATATTATAAATAAATAAATAAATATATATATATATATATTGTTGTTCTTGTTAGTTATTGCAGTTAGGATGTGTAAATCAGAAAAGGGAAAAATATCAGGAAATTTTCTACACCTTCAGATTTTGAACAGCATGTCACTGCGACCTAAATGTTTTTTAATTGTCTAAATTAATTACATCTAGTATTTTTCTTTAAATAATGCTATATAATTAAACTATATGAGCTTTACTGCTCACATACACACAAAATGCATGCAAGGAACTATTGTTTGTACATTTAGATGGGAGAATTTAGAACAATTGTATTCTTTTTTGCACTTGGCATCTAGATTTATAACTGGTCTGAACATTCAATAATAGATTAATGCGTTGCTGGTACTGTAACAACTTCTCTCTTAAACTGCTATGAAGAATTAATGTTTGAAAATCAAAACATACTTGAGTTTTTTATATGCTTCAAAAGTATGAACTACACTTCTGTTTATTTCACTTATGAAATTGCACATGAATGAAAAGGAATTTATATGCTCTGTTAACTACCTCACCCTAAGGTCAATGTTAGTCAACAATCACAAAGAGGAGTGGATCAACCAATGGGCATCAGGAAACACAGGCAGAGCCATGTACAGAGAAATGACTACGCCTAACAAACTGGACAGTATTAACTTCCTCCCCCGCAAAGAACAATCTACAATCTTCCAACTAAGAACAGGACACACACCACTATTAAATTACCACCTGAACAAAATAAACTCCACACAACTACCCCTTTGCAGACATTGCGCCCACCCCTTTGAAACCATAAACCATATCCTCTTTGAATGCTCCTCCCTAATCCACCTTAGGCAGACCCTTCTTCCACTACAGCCCAACATAACCAACACCCTGTACGGCAGTGCTGAGCAACTGAAGAAAACAGCACACTTTTTTTCCTTGGCACAGTCTGCAAAAGAGCTCACAGCTCAGCAGCAATAAAGCTGGCTAGAAGAAGAAGAATATGCTCTGGATCCATTAAAAATGCTTAAAAAAGAAACAGTGATAAAGCTGTTGATCTAGATCCAGACATCTTATCTATATAGACTGATTCAAATCACTGTTGATCTAGACTTTGATATTATACCTAGAGTTTAAAGAAAAACAAGTTCATTTTTAATTAGAACTTTGTAAATAGCCTGATATCGGATGTGCACATGTATAAAACCAAGTCTTAGATCCAGTTAGTGTTCTTGCAAAACAGGAAAAATAGTAAAGATTTTTTTCTTTCAAAAAATGTCTAAAATTTCTGATATTTTTGTCAGAGAAATATCAGGAAAAGAATTTTTTTTTGGTCTTGGGGGAAAAAAATTTTCAGAAAATTCCCATTACTGATAAATATATACAAAATGAGTGGGTTTGATTAAAATAATTTTCAGCAGTTGAGCTGTGTTTTCTTTAGATAAATATAATGTAAATAATATCAAGGTCAACATCACACATTTGAATCTAGCTTAGAAATGTTGATATTTTTATGTTACAGTGCATTATATAAAATAAATAAAATTGTTTTTTTTTTACCCACTCATTATTAATGTGATATTTAATAGGTTTCCCTTTCAGACCTTGTGGTCTATAGGGCAGATGATGTAAAGGTCATCTGTTTCTGTGGCCTATGGTTAATGAGGGTGTCATGTGGCCAGCACAACGACCAACCACCTTTACTTTTCCCCAACTAATGTCAGGTACCCATTAGAGCTGGTAGACTCAGAGGCACCCAAAGATCCTGAAATTAAAAATCCCAGTCTTCACCAGGATTCGAACCTGGGACCCCCAGTTTGGAAGCCAAGCGCTTTACCGCTCAGCCACTGCACCTCCAACTGCCAGTAATAGTCTGGGATAAAACTTATGACATTTTGTAAAATTATGGAACTTTATTTCATTTAATTGCCCCCATCATTAAGGATCTGTGGAAGCACTACAATATTTTTACTTTTCCTAAGTACTCGCACGATTTAAAAAAAAAAAGTTTTACCTCTTTATTTTTGTATAGTGAATTAATAATAAGTTTCATCATACGATTCACTTCAGCCTGAAACTGAAATTTTTCAGACTTTTCTCGCAATTCTTTCATTTGGGCTACACTCAAACCATCCAGACTAATTGCTTCTTCCTCTCTAAAAATAAATTCAGAAACATAATATACTTTGAGATAGTAAAACATGGTTAAAGTACAAAATCTGGCACTCAAATTCAATAGAATACCAGGCCTTTTCAGACAAAGTAGGAAATAACTAATTAAAAGTTTTGTTTCCTTCTGATTTTTTGCCTAGGTATTCTATAGAATGACTAATACTTGTTCCTGCAAAGTAAGAAATGTCCATGAAGTATTATATTAATATAATAACAAAGAATAATCTTTTCACCAATATTTTATATAAATTTTTCAAGTTCTTAAAAGTGAAATTATTAGTGAGTAGGTGTGCTTGCTGTATTCAACTTTAACAGCTGGGTAAATTGATGCACGATTCTTTTTTCATACATATGAAAAATATGAAAAAGAGATACTAGAATTCATGGACTCAAAGAATGTGTGCATGTATGTGCCAGGGAAGCATTATAAAGCGTTTCTTTCCAAATGAAGTCAAAAGTATATAATATATCAGAGAGGTAAAATTTTTATTTTAAAAATTGGTGTTCCAGACAGAGAAGAGATAGAAGGAAAGAGAGCAGACTGTTTCATCTGAATGTAATAGATATAATAATTCACTGGCTAAAAAATATATTAGGGGAATAGTTATGAGGCCTGTTTATTGAAAGGTTAAAAAAAAAAAAAGGTAAGTAAGACGAGAAGCCTGGGAATAAATCAACGGGTATAGCTGATGTATACATTCATAAACTTTTAAGTGATCAATACAAAATTGTATACTTCGCCTGAAGTCATCCTATAGATTATATAGATCAGATATCTACATTACTGGTAACAGGCATGCAATTGAGTAATGGATTGATATATGAGAATACATTTTAGCTATGAAACTCAAGTTTTGCTTAGAAAATCCCCTAAATTCAAGAAATGGAATAGTCCCCAAACCCTATAAATGGTTTAAGCAGTAAAAAAAAAAAAAAAAAAAAAAAGCAGTAAAACTACTAAACCAGCAAATATGAGAGCAGAATTCTGCAAATACCAATAACCTTTATTGGTTAAAAAAAAAAAACACAAAAATATTGCATCAATAGCAGCACTACTAAAAATTCACCTGGCCTACCACCTAAAGACTATACTTCCTCCATATACACACATTAAATACTAAATTCTATCAAAAAAACTTTTTTTTTCCTAACCAATACTGATTGAAAAATAAATCACCTTTGAACTACTTCATCGTCAGTTCTTGACCCATCCCGACTTTTGCCAATATCATCTTCCAGTTTTACATCATCATCATCATCGTCGTCGTCTAAAGCTTGGACACCTTTAAAATTATGCATTATAATAATTATCATCCATTGTGAACTTTAACAAGTGGTAATTGATTAGCTTATATTCTGAATACATAGAGAAATGGACTGACAAAAAAAAAAAAAACATTGATAAAAATTGATTCTACAGTGCTGAAAAGTGTACAAAATTATTCAATCTAGATATATGGGTGGTTTATTAAAATACCTCATCAGTACTTCCATATTTTGTATGGATACCAGAAAAACTTTATGGATTGTCTCCTTGTATAAATATAGAAATGACAACTGATCTCTATATATAGATCTATGGATTGAATTGTATGCATGTGAGACAGAAGTCATCTCTGCCAAAATTGAGAAAAGACTAAATGGCAAGACGGATTTTAGAGTCAGTTATAGAGATCGGGCCTCAAACAAGGAACCTATGCTGAACTGGGAGTCGACCACTAAGTGAGGTTGTGACAGAGCATCACATGAGGTTTGCAGGACATGTTCTCCAACAAAATGAACTAAGCATACCAAGAGTAGCTATGACATGGAAGCCAATATGAGGAAAGCGCAAATAGGAATGTACTAGCCACACTTTCATAGAGGACCTCAAAGCAATGGACACCAAGTGGGAAGAGGCTTTAGACAATGCCAGTCGAACCAGACAGAACGCCGCTCGACGTTTCTAGGTGGTCAGATGACTACAACTCTCGTGACACTCCTGAGTTCTGTTCACGACGTCGATCCTTCCCGGACCGCCGTGTTGACACTCGTCTCGGCTGACCGTCGTAACTCGTCACGGTTGACCGCTCGTCTAGCGCTGGCCTGGGGCGGTTTGCGTCGGCTGACTACACACACACCACTACCCCCATCTGTGCCACCACCAGGTTTATAACAATATTTTAAAGAATCTAGATCTATAGATCTAGAACTATATAAATCTAGAGAAAAGCTGCCTTATCGAACATGTTTCACAATAACTATCATAGCCTAATCCTGTAGATTATATCTAGCAGTCACTGTAAATATTAAGTAATCATAAGCTTTGTGACCTATTTCAAAGATGCCAAAGCGATACAATTGGTTAGATCTAGAGAGGAGTGACAAAAGCATGTCTAAACAAAGTCTCTTTTTAAATAAGTGATGAAAGCATGTCTAAACAAAATCTCTTATTAAATTATCTCATTTAATGGGGGGATGTTAAGAATTTAATACATGTACATTAATAAAGAAAATTTAACATTTTTAAACACAATCACTATGACGTATTCGTAAGTTACAAAGCAGCAGAAGGTGTTCGCATGTCAGCACTGGACCTCATAGAACTGGTCCTCTTTGACATATATATTTTATTGTAACTAGAGTACTAGACTATGTGTAGATAACAAAAAAACATCAAATTTTATTGAAACGGAAGATGAGTTTATAGATCTAGATGTTTTCAGTTTTTTCTTAGGACTAACCATTTAACCATTATTAAATGGATCTATACAAATTCAAATGTAAAAATTGTGGCGGTAGCGCTTAACTTGTTCAGAAGACAAAAATTTCCAATACAATAGTGTCCATAGCCGTACATCTAGAATTTACACTTACAGACACTTCACATTTGATGGTAGTGAAATTTACAAGTTAGATCTGGCCTAATCATCTCCTCTAACAACCGTTATCACAGTGACGCTTGGGTGGAAAAGGTCGGTCGTTAGGAGACAATAAGGCCAGTATTCAATAGGGAAGAAAAAAGAACCACAGTTGGGGTGCCTAAGGACATAGTCCACTGCACTGGCGGGGATGGAATAAGCCCCAACAAAGTTACAAACTTAAAGGACCGTTTTTGTGGAAGACCCCTGCATGGCTGCTGTGCGGGCTGAGGGATATGAGCCATCTAAATCTAGACTCTATAGTAACTAACATCAATCGAACACCTTCATGTTAAGGTACTTCTCGAACACCCAACTGTATTTTTAAAAATTCTCCTTTATTTCGATGATTATGATATAACTAGTCCATTCCTATTGTGCATCATCGATTTCTTTATAGTTTAGATACATTTAGTTTTATTTTCACCCGAGGATAATTTTTTTTTACTTATATTCAAAGTGCATTGGTAATATTGGTATAAAAATGTCACTTTTCTTTACCTCTTAGGAAGAGTGAAGTGAGTCATGGGTTAAGGGTATTTTTTAATGCCAATGATGCAAATACTAAGCATGCTCTAAAATAATTTTTTTTGTTCAACCAGGTGGCTTGTGGAGGGCGGATCTATCTACATCTATAACTATAGGTAACACAGTTCACAAGCTACCATACCTTTTTAGCACCCCGATCTGATCAAAAAATATCTAGCACCGACTTTTGGGCTATTACAGACACTGAGCATGCTTGATACGTAGAGCCGTGCATGTTTTATTTTTAGGTCAACCACGTAAATTGTTGTCCTCCAATGGCTTGAGGAGGGCGGGATTATCTATTGGCTACCAAAGCTTATAAGCCTCTCCCCCAAATATATAATATCTGGATTTATAAAGGGCCTTATATCTCAAAATAGCTTAGTAAAGACCTAAATAAGTACCGGTATGGTAATATGTCAGTAATGCGTTACTGGGCTTAGCACCTTACACTTAATCGTATGTGTATTGTCAGTTTCTAAGCAGAGATGGGCGATATGGAGCAACACCTTTGATATGAAGCATGTGAAAATGACTAAAATTTGTCTGTCTTGACATGGCTTAAAAGAAAAGGACATCTAAATAACAAAATTTAAAGATTATAAATAACACTTTTGAAACACCATACTTTTCACAAAATTTTACGATTATAACACTTTTAAAACACCATACTTCTCATGAGTTTCTTAAGACGTTCGATTCTTGAAGGAAGATTTAGCGGTAAAACGGTGTTCGAAACTTTAAGCTCATGAAAGCATCAACCTGACCCCGTTAGCATCAAATATAATTTTAACTATGAGAGTAATACAATAAAACATTATATAGATCTAATATTTACTTTTTAAGACAAATGGATGAGGAGTTCATAGATTATAGATACAATAACTTTTTCCTAGGTCTAGGTGTAATTCTTACGAAGATACACAACCAAAGTCATACACAAATTCAAACATAAAAAATGTCGGCAACTGAGCTTAACTTATTCGATTGATCATATTCATTGATGTCAGTGTCTGTTACTCTAGATCTAGAGTCTACTTTAAGTTACTTTTAACTTTAATTTCATTTGATTGTGTCTTCAATCAAACCAAGAAAATTAGATTTAGATCTAGAAATTCAGCATACATAATCATAATTTTTTTTGAATGATATATCATATATATAATTATAATATATAGATCTAGATCAAGATTCTAGATCTATATCTAGTCAATCTAAATCTAGATCTATAATAATAATCATAATGATAAGTTCATATGATCATTTATGATGATAATCATATGATATGACTATGACTATGATAATCATAATGATTTTTATCAATAATGTCAAATGATTAAATGTGGCTGGAAGTAGTTAGTAGATCTAAATCAATAAATGTATTATAAATTTTAAAATGTATAATCTAGTAATACTAATAGTATATACGATAGTATAGTCAGTATAGTTATGTATAGTAAAGTTTTAAAGTAGTAAAGTACTCGTCTAAAGATTAAGAAGGAAAAAATTGATCTATAATATCTTAGTAACTAGACATTCTAGATCTAGATCTAGATCTACTCTTTACTCATGATAATCTAGAATAGATTGACTAGATCTGTCTACCTGCGAAAAGAATACAGCATACTAATCCCAATAAAAAGTAATGCTTTATTTTTGTCATCTTTGTCCAACGTCTGTTTCACAGACGAGGATGTTGGATATAATCTAGACAAGTTTAGATCTACGAGTAACGATGACAGTCGCAAGGAGACAGACAGGATGTCTGAACCGGTTAATTTTATTTTGCACTTTAATGAAACAAGAATTGCAGTAGACTGACTACATGTAGCAGGGAATTCCCTTTCCGCAATGGAATAAACCAATCATAGCACACCACGAACAGTATTTTCACCAATGAACTATTCCCAAGTACGGAAAGCTGAAACTTGACTTGGCCCACACTCATTGGCTCATTTAATATATGCAAGTGTAAAGGTTAAAGTTTATGTGTTTTCACTAAATGACTACATGGGTGTCACAATTGCACCTCCTGGGCTGCATAATTTAAGTTCTATGTTTTTATTTTTATGCGCCCCAGACGTATTCAAAAAATAACTACAGTGAAAAGACAATTATAGAATTTCAAGATAAGTAGGCCTATTGGTTTTTGCAAAAATAAATTCTTAAAAAATTATTGACTCCATAGTTTTCTGTGGTGTGTCTGTTCATCTGTCTGTCTGTAACGGTTGGATTTCAAACCGTGTGAGTCTCACGCACTAGGGCACCGTGTTGAGAAATCTATTCTCAGCAGTTCGTTGCATGCAGAGTTGCACTGTCTCCGTAGAGTGCTAGCTCACCATGCATACCAGTTTCTTTTTCACTCAAATGGCCATTTTTGGGGTGTAGTATCGCGCACTCGTAAAGCAGATGGTTAACCGTTTCGTCGTCTTGCTGGCAGTGTCTACGTGACTCGAAGTTAGGTTTAAATTTAGCAAAATAGGCTCCGATTGAACAATGTCCCGTTCTGTACCTAGCGATTGTCACCTCTTCTTCCATGTTAAACTGCCACCATTGATCCGATTTAGAGTGTCTCTTCAAGTTTTCCCAGACCTCCCTGCCTGTGCTTCCGTTTTCCAAATTCGGTGCCATTTTTCCCTCGTCCGTTCGTCTACAATTGCTCGAGCCTGCTCAAATGTCTGTGGCTCGTCCAGTTTTGTGTCGAGCTTGGCTAGTAAGTCAGCCTTCGTGTTGCCTTCAATGCCGACATATGTACTGTAAGGTTGTCCGAATGCTGTGTTTTTCTTGAAGGCGTTCCGCGCACGTCAGTATTTTTGCCAGTGGTTCCGATAAGCCTAGTGTTCCAGCAGAGCTTTCAATGGCCTGTAGCCTACTGTAGGCACGACAAAGAGTCTGTGAATAGCACAATAGGACGGGGTTGTGCTGTTTTGTCGTTAAGTCGTTCTTCAGTGTAGACCTACTCTACTGCATTTTGAATTGCAACCATTTCAGCTACGTAGTTGCTCATGCCAGAACACGGACCCAGAATCTCGTCGTTTTCAGAGGAGCCAGGGAATCGTACTACCACGCCATACCCAAATGTCCTATGTTCTCTCTCGTAGAACCATCTGTGAACACTTTAATGGTATCGGCTGGATACTGTGCGGTAGTTTTCCTGGCCGTGCTTTGGAGGAATCGTTTTGTGCATTTTAATCAGCGATTTCCTCACCTCTTGGAGTCCAGGAGCATTCGCCTGTGAAGAGGCCCCATGCAGACGAAAGCTGCTCTGTTCTGGGGATGATCAACCTCCTTGGACTATTCGCGCACAGAGTGCATGAAAGAGTTCCGATTCAGCCGATCCCCACCCCTTCAGTTGTCGACCAGACTTCTGACGGGGAAGCCTTCTTCCAGCCGTTTGAATTTTTCGAAAGTGATGATAACGGCCCGCTCCCTTCGCAACCTCGGTGGTGGGAGATCTGTCATGACCTCACCCGCTGCTATTGGTGTCGTACGAAATGCACCACAGATTAGTCAAGTAACTTGGTTCTGCCCCGCTAGAGACGTTTGCGAAGCATAGACCTGTGCAAGAGACGAGTACTCCATCCTTGCCCTTACAGACCCAATGTAGAGGGACCGCAAAACGTTTGCCTTGGCCCCCCACTTGGTCGTGGCTAATCGCTTTACCACCTTAAGGCTCTCCGATGCTTGTTCCCGCACTAGTCTCACGTGGTCGGACAAACCCATCTTGGGGTCCAGGGGGACTCCCAGGTATTTAGGCTTGGCTTCCATCTTCAGAGCTGTACCATTGATTGAAAGAGAAATCAGTTCTTTGTGTACATCTTTGTCTAGAGTGAAGATGGTCCAGACCGTTTTGGCATAGTTAACTTTCATGTTCCACAATCGTGTGTAGCAAGAAACCGTGACTACGTCACGTTGGAGTTCCGCAGCTAGAGCTACTGCAGACCTCCCAGTTTTCCAGATTAGCAGATCGTCCGCAAAGAGCAGAGAGCGACACCTGAGGCGTTCGGTCAAGTCGTTGATGTAAACCAAAAACAAAAGCGTGCATGAGAGTGACGATCCCTGATGCAACCCCTGCTCTAAGACTTTCTTATTGGACAAGTGCTTGCCATAACGTGTTTGAACCAATCGATCCCTTAGGAAGCTTATTATTCACCGATACATATTGGAGTTTACCCCAAGTCTCATCAATTTTAGCAACAAGCCTTGCCTCCAGACCCTGTCGTACGCCTGTTTTAGATCGAGAAAGACTGCAAGTGTCGACTCACCCTTCGTGTCCCTACCGCCTCTCTGTAAACCGTTCGCCACTTCCTGCATAAAAACCGTTACTTGGTCCATCGTACTGCGTTTTTGTCTGAAACCATCATGCTCCTGGCAAATTAATTTGTTGGACTCGAGAAATTACGTTAGTCGACGGTTAATGATTCTCTCAGCAACCTTCCTCACACACGATGTGAGGGAAATTGGTCTGTAGCTCTCTGCGCTGTTAGCGTTCTTTTTTAAGAATGGGAACAATGGTAACCAATCTCCACGCCTTTGGGAAATCCCCTTGAATCCAGGTCCGATTTAGTAAGTCGTGCAGTTTTTGGAGGCCAATTGTACCAAGTTTTTTTTTAGCATCTCTTCGCTGATGCCATCTGGCCTTGCTGCTTTGTGAAGCCTGGCCTTTTTGATAGCGAAAGCCACTTCCATCATTGTAAAAAGTCTCTGTCCCTGCCTCGCTGTCGACAAACCTGCGTTTTTCTTTGGTTTTTCTTATGCGATCGAGGCCATCGACATAGAAGTTTTCTTATGAGCTTTAGAGACTTCAGAGAAATATGTGTTCAAAGCCTCAGCTCTTTCTTCTCAGTTATAACAGGGACACCTGGTGTTTGTATAGGTTCCGCTACCCTCGGTTCCCCCACTCCAGCCAGGTTGTTTAGTAACTTCCATGCATGTCTTCCATCCGCGAGGTTCAGCTTTGCACAGATATCCGACCACTTCTTAAGCGATTCTTCTGACACTGTTTCTCTTACCAATGCCGTGAGTTTATTGTAGGCTCGTCTCGTTTCCTCTGTTTTTTTTTTTGTCTAGCGCAGGGATAGGAAACCTGCGGCTCGCGAGCCACATGCGGCTCTTTGGATGTTCAGCTGCGGCTCTTTAGTTCCATGCGAAAATAAAAATATTTAAAAATCGTTCTGATTCGATTCTATCTCTCAGCCACTTGTACTCCCTTTTCAGCCCCCCCCCCCCGCCCCCATGTCTTAAAATGTAAGTATTTGCAGGTAGAAGATATTCACATTTCTTTAGCCTTATAACTTGCAACATAAAAGACAAGGCACAAGTTAAACTTTTTGTCGCATATATGCCTTCCCAAGGTCCAAAAGAAAAACTTCTAGGATTTCTACCGCTCTCGTAACAAACTATAGGACTATACAGCTAATGGCATGCTATAGAATATTGAATTGCAAGCCTATAATAAAGCGCACATGGTCGGATTCGAACTATAGATTAGATTATTCTAGTTTATTACAATAATAGCTTATCCTTATTAACTTTATTTCAGTGGAAGCACTACATGTTAAGTTGCTTCCTAGCAGAAGTTAATTGATTTGAAGGTGGAAAAAAACTGGCTAAAATTTGGTTACTCCGAATTCAGAGGGGTGCACGTGCACGTACATGGTCAGCCATCAATTCCTGACAAGCCTAGGCTAGTCTACTATAACTGTACTTCCGTCACCAGTGGATGCACTACGTGTTCAGCAGTTATAAAGGCATTTCACTCCTTAGCGGACGCACATGCTGACATCTACTGTATTTATCTAGATCTTGTGACAATAGGTGGATTCGGATTTAGCCGGTTTTTGGGTGTCTAGGGGGGTTTATGATTTGAGAACCCACACTTGCACATAATATAATCTACAGGCACAGCGTTATAATGCAGGCAACAAATACTATATTTAGATGTAAAATTATGTACAGTTAATTATACAAGAGAAATAATTAAAAGGTGAAATGCTGTACAGTAGCTAGGATGGGATCTAGCGTATTTACATGTATAAGTGATAAGTCTATCATCATTAGATGCCAGGAGCCAAGTGGTCTGAGTGTCATTAGGCTGGTTGCTTAGCTTTGAGTCCGGTGCTTCACTGATGAGACGAGTGTGGCTGGTGCTGACGCTGTCTGCTGGCGGGCTGGCGTGGTGGATCCAGGCTCCGGGTGCAGTCCAACGATGTATAGCTGCAGAGCTCAGCTGCGGCTACCATCAGTCAAGCCAGTGACGAGTCTGTGGCTAGCGTTGTTGTTTCAACACTTATGATGAGTAAATAGGGCTGGTAACTGCAGATATGGTGCCAACAAATCTGGTATCAGCGTTTGGTTGATATGTCACCTAGTGGAGGTCGCCTATAAATAAAAGCTGCAACGACATAATGCATGAATCGGTTAGCACTAACGACACTACTCGGATATAGATGCCTTTCCGTAAAGGACATCTTCAGAATGATGTAGAGAAACTATAAGCTAGTTTCATAAATAGCAAAGGGAACTAACAAATAAATATTGTATTCCATCAAGAGAGATAATAATAATAATGGGAGACCCCATAGAGGGAAATAACAAATAGCAATAAATGATAAGGTAAGGCTCACCAATCATGATAATAGCTATTATACACATTGCTTAGATAAATGAGATGAAAGGGAGGGGGAGATCAACGACTGACACTCGCCCATGCTTTCACATAAGTAAACATAGCTGGGACAAAGTCTCCAAACTAGAGAACAAGTAGATAACAAGGTTTTGCCTAAGTAATACATACTGGCCAACATGGCCGATAGAATAAAATGCATAAATGATTAAGGGATTCCTTGCCAAGGACTGAGAGTAAATTCATACTTGGTAATATGTTATTACATGTTATGATAATTCCCTGCCAAGGAATTTGTCAATCATAGTACATTATGGGCTCATTGTGAGCCACAGACTACATTGGACAGATTACTAATAGCTAAAGAGCTAAATACATGTGGTAAGAATAAGTAATAGACTCTAGTCAGATTGCTTGAATATTTAGCCACAATAGTCATGATATAAAATATAAACACAGGTGCTGGCTGTGTTTTTAGCGCTTGATTGGCTAAATTAGTGAAATTGATGTTTAATGTGTTTAAATAAATTAATTAAATGCTTGGACCTGAGTGATACCTTAAGTGAGCTAAAACGGGTTATCAGAGGGCGCTGGCTGTGTTTTTAGCGCTTGATTGGCTAAATTAGTGAAATTGATGTTTAATGTGTTTAAATAAATTAATTAAATGCTTGGACCTGAGTGATACCTTAAGTGAGCTAAAACGGGTTATCAGAGGGCGCTGGCTGTGTTTTTAGCGCTTGATTGGCTAAATTAGTGAAATTGATGTTTAATGTGTTTAAATAAATTAATTAAATGCTTGGACCTGAGTGATACCTTAAGTGAGCTAAAACGGGTTATCAGAGGGCGCTGGCTGTGTTTTTAGCGCTTGATTGGCTAAATTAGTGAAATTGATGTTTAATGTGTTTAAATAAATTAATTAAATGCTTGGACCTGAGTGATACCTTAAGTGAGCTAAAACGGGTTATCAGAGGGCGCTGGCTGTGTTTTTAGCGCTTGATTGGCTAAATTAGTGAAATTGATGTTTAATGTGTTTAAATAAATTAATTAAATGCTTGGACCTGAGTGATACCTTAAGTGAGCTAAAACGGGTTATCACAGATCTATATTTTTTAAGTCTTACAAGGGGGATGCAAAGGTGGTATTTCTTTCAAAAACAAATATTGGTTGTAATTTCATTGTAGTATTTTATATTTTAGTATTAATAAGGTAAAAACGATGTCGACATATTCGACATATTACCAAAAATTTAGGGAATTAAATTATTAATTTAAGGGACATCGTTTCATCATCTAAGTAGAACCTTTCTACCTTAGCAACAAGATTGGTTCAAAAGATTTTTTTAAAGAAAACATTTTAATGCCTCTACAACAAAGCGATACTTTAGAATCTACATCCTTTTACGGCAGAACGGACCCATTTCTACAGACTAACATACATTGGTACTGTTGGCGTCTTTTTTTTTTTGTTGCGTAAACAGAATAGACCCGCTAGAAAACGCCTTGCTAAACACGAGGATGATCTTAGGACAACAATCCCATTATAAACTTTTATTATAGCTTTTCTTAAACTGTGGGGTTCACTGCAAGGGGGGGGGTGCGACGTTCTCTCATAGTGGGGGGCGACATCCTGACCGTTGGAGAGGGGGCGAAGCCATTCAAATTATTTTACAAGGATAACATTTAAAAATAGTATTTCATTGTAGTTACCAATCAACGTTTCAATATTAAACCAGCAAAATGACATTATTATAAATGTTTAAAAAGTTAAAATAATGTAAGTTAAATAATTTTTTAAATGTTTACCGTTTTCGTGAGAGGCGCTAGTGACAATATCAATTACTTTTTGAAGAAGACATTTTGAAACTTCTCCACTTACGTGATTCTACTCGAATGGTCAAATTCTCTAAAGTGTTTCACATTGTTAAGTAGACGACATATGTGAGACACAAACAAAACATTTCGCGGTATTACTTATATCTATCTGTCTATCTTAACGTGTTCCACTCCGTTATATTTAAATATAGACATGGGCTCTTCTTACTACGGGAAGAAAAATGCGTTGTAGACGACTGAAAAAGAGTTTATATTATGAAGCTTAGAACGAAGGAAAATGCTTGGCGGAGCAAATTAACGGCTCTTCCCCGGATGGAGATTTAACGTTTTGCGGGGTGCCAAAGGTAAACGTTTGAGAAACATTGCTCGTTTGGTTCGGATGATTCCTCTCACACTTCTGATACGACCAGTCCCACCCTTTCCTAATTAAATTTTGTGACCTGCAATCTTTATACTAGAAGAAATAGTGCAGGCTAGACTCAAGCAGAATGACTTTCTAAAGTTAAGAAATCCTGAAAATCCCCAAGACCAATAGCTGACTAAGGGTGCGACAAACGTAGGCCTACATTGTCTGGCCTAGATTGTAATCAAAGTTTGAATTACATATTAATGTTATACCGTTTCCGTTTAAAAGTTAGAGGCAACATGTTCAGGTGATTTTAAGTCTGTTTATAATGTAATAACCTTGCATTATAAAATATTCAACAATAAACAATGGAATTTTACATTTGTGTAACAATCTATGAAAGTAGGTAATCAGCTCACTGTATTGGTTAAAAAAAATAATTAAAAAAAAAAGATTACAAAGAGAGTTTACACAAACTCAAAGGCGCCCCCATTGAAGTCGGATCCCTGTCGGATCTGCATATTCGCAAATAATATTCAAGAGGTGATTTAATTTTGATGGTCAAAAGTAATAATGTTTCAAAGATTCATTTGCCGTAAATTTAAATTAAATAAAAAATAGTAGATTAGTTTTAGTATATTATCACATTGCATAATATTGATCAAAACGTTTGGAAATGAAAATCTACACTTTTTTTTTACACTCAAAGTTTAGAAATTGAAATTCTACATCTTAATCTAGTCTATTTTAGTCTAAACTAGATCTAGAAATTCTAGATCTAGACTCTAAAATAATTTTAATTAGAATAAAAATCCAGATCTAGATATACTGTAATAAAAATCTAGATCTAGTTTAAAAAATCTAGATTAGATCAAAATCAAGATATCATTCCTTTTTTAAATGCGAGTCACATAACGAGGCTTAATAAACATTACTATACCGAGTTCTTTTAACATTTCCTTTGAAGAATTCATTCCATATGACGTCAAAGAAAAAAAAACACTACTTCACACGGCCTAGGTAGACTAAAAATCTCCTTCATCAATACGAGCCATTTATCGAGTGTTCATAGACATTGGTGCACCGAGTGCGTTCTTTTAGCATTTCATTTGAAGAATTAATTCCATATAACGTCAGAGGGAAAAAACCACTACGTCACACGGCCTAGCTAGACTAAAAATCGCCTTCATCAATACGAGCCATTTATCGAGTGTTCATAGACATTGGTGCACCAAATGCGTTCTTTTAGCATTTCTTTTAAAGAATTCATTCCATATGACGTCAAAGGAAAAAAAAAACACTACGTCACTCGGCCTATCTAGACTAAAAATCACCTTCATCAATACGAGCCATTTATCCAGTGTTCATAGACATTGGTGCACCGAGTGCGTTCTTTTAGCATTTCATTTAAAGAATTCATTCCATATAACGTCAAAGAAAAAAAAAAACACTACGTCACACGGCCTATCTAGACTAAAAATCGCCTTCATCAATACGAGCCATTTATCGAGTGTTCATAGACATTGGTGCACCGAGTGCGTTTTTTTAGCATTTCATTTAAAGAATTCATACCATGACGTCAAAGGGAAAAAAAACACTACGTCACACGGCTTAGTTAGACTAAAATATGTTTTCATCAATACGAGCTTTTTTTCGAGGGTTAATAGACATTGATGCACAGAGTGCGTTCTTTTAGCATTACATTTAAAGAGTCCATTCATATGACGTTAAAGAAAAAAATTCCATTACCTCACAATAGGCTAGTACCGGTACCATAAAAAAATGTCTTTATTTACACGAGATATTTAACGAGGGTTCATAGACATTGGTGCACTGATTTCTAATAGAATTTATTTAGAGAGGATCAAAGCCGCATTGTTTTTGCGTTTTGTCTGTCAGTCGGTCTGTCCGTGATCTTAATATATAAAAAAACTACAACTAAAAGTTATTAAAAATTGATTAACCTTTATTTTACGTTTCTAAACATCGCAATAAATTTTAGGTATGAACACTATTGAAAAGTTTACATCATAGATTGTTCCGGATGTTTGTATAAATAGTAGAAGAAAAAGAGAATTTCAGATAAATGTGATACCGTTAATTTAATTTTTTGGATGGTCTCGTATAAAAATTAGATGTACTACAGCCATGTGGAGAGATTTGCATACCTTACTTAGGTGTTTGGATTCTGTTTTCCTTAAAAATCGGAATATAATATTAACGATAATTATATTTTTTTATGTTTTAGGTAGAAAATTAAATGAACTGTAAGAGAGAAGTAAGTTAAAATATTGTTGTAACTTTAGGTTAGGCAGTCAACGAAAAGGCATGCAACTCAACACAGTTTAACAGGAAATAATAGTTGTGTTTATTCACTAGGACAAACACATAACATCCTTTAGCTTCCTCAGAGTCTTACTACTAAGTATACCAGTCCTTTGCTACTTAACCCGAATATGGACCAACGACAGCCTTCCCCGCTTCGCTCCAGGTCCCTACTACAACCTTCAGGCAGCACAAAAGTTGGCCTCTTAGTTTCCCAAACATTCAGACTCTTCACAATCACTGATGCACTGTTATTCTCTCCATTCTAGCGTCTTCCTGTTTACGTTAACTAGTGCGCTAGTGCGAACCTTAAGCACTGGTGCAAGGCAGGGTTACAACACTACCCCCACCTTAGTCTTTTCGTCCCGAAAAGAAACATGTTCACGGTTGGTCAATGCAGGTGGAGATCGGTCATTGGGAGTCACAGATTGAATGGAGCGTGCTCCCCACAAAGCCATCCACACTGCTCTCTGCAGGTGCCGCTTTCTCCTTCTCCAGTTGATCTGCCTTTGGTTAAGGGGGCGTCGTTTTCGTTGTCTGGCCTTTCTCTCAGTCAGCACCGACGGCAGCTTCATGGCAGGAAGAGAGGCAGTGGATGTCATGGCGGTGGTCATCAAGACCATTGGTCTTACACATTGCTCCAGCACGCTTTCTCGATGCACCGTAGGCCCTCAGGAGGCCAGGTTGTCACACTTGGCATAATCTTCAAGCGTGTCCGAAAGACATGTCTCTGGGGCACGTGGGCAACGTCCTATGTGCACAAGTCCATCTGCAGCACCACCATCAGTGCTTCTCTTGCTGCCACTGGTATCTGGACAAACGTTGGTTTGGTCAAGACTTTGTTGGAAGTTCTTCCGGTGATCACACTCTCCCCTCGGGGCGGCCCCGTTAGCACAGTTCTTATTGAACGTCTGGGTGCAGGCAGGAATCACGATGACTTGATCAGATCTGTGCTCAGCGCTGTCACAACAAATGTTAGGATTCTTGTCGATGGAGCCAAGCTTGCACGGCTCGCTATTATAATCACACCATTACAATACATCATTAACGGCGTCTCCGTTGAGTAGCGGATTGTTTATACCTGTCAACATGGTAGCTATCTGGTCATCGGTCTTGTTCATCACGGTATCAAACGATTCACCAGTCTTGTTCAGTGAGATAATGGTACCTATCTGTTTAATCATGGTACAGATCTGCTCGTTGACCTCTTTCAGCACGGCACTCATGACCTCTCTGATATCTGGTTCCACCTCAAACAGGTAGGTCTCGGGATCCTCCCCTTCATCAACCAGGTTCTGTCTAAGACTGGCTCTCATCTTCTCTTTGTCACAGAAGATCCTCAGCTCTCTGGCTCGGAGCTCCTCTTTTAACTGTTTACAGCTAAGCTCGTCTAGCTTCTTCAGCATTGTCATTCTTTCCTTTCGTTGAGCTGCCTAAATCCCACTTCTGACACCAATTGTTGTAACTTTAGGTTAGGCACTCAACGAAAATGCATGCAACTCAACACAGTTTAACAGGAAATAAATAGTTGTGTTTATTCACTAGGGTAAACTCAGCTTCCTCAGAGTCTTACTTTTAAGTATACCAGTCCTTTGCTACTTAACCCGAATGTGGACCAACGACAGCCTTCCCCGCTTTGCTCTAGGTCCCTTCTACAACCTTCAGGCAGCACAAAAGTGTGCCTCTTAGTTTCCCAAACATTCAGACTCTTCACAATCCCTGATGCAGTTATTCTCCATTCTAGTGTCTTCCTGTTTACGTTCACTAGTGCGCACCTCAAGCACTGGTGCAAGGCAGGGTTACAACAATATTTTTCATAAAAATCCGTAAAAACATTATTTCGTAAATGAGAACATGAGCTTGCGCTCCCAGAGCTAGTTTTATATGCAATTTTAGCTATTTTTTAAATGAATTTTTGTTGTATAGGTTAGAGCTATTTTTTTTTATATATTTTATTTTTATAGGTTAGTGTCGGATTTTATAATTGAACTTTCGCATATTTATATAGGTTAGTGCGGGATAGTATAAAAGAGATGTACTACATGCTGTCTTAAAACAGTTCAGTGTACAGTTGACCAGTGGTCATTATAGTATGTCTGTGTGACAGCCGAAGATCTTTATGGTCTGTCCTGTAATTATTTTATATTTCTGTACCTGGGACGGCCTGTAAGTGTAGAAATGTTTAATATTTTTTTACTAGATCTATACTATGTGTAAGGTAATTATTTTATTTTCTACTTGGGCTATTTGTCATAATAGTTGGCAACATGCTGTATTGAAGATGGCGGCGTCCATCAGTCCTAATAGAATATAATATAGTTTTGCATTTATGTATTGCAGGCTATTGTTACTGCTTCTAGCTGCTGTTTTAAACTGCTTTTAGATCTAACTGCTGAATATTACTGCTGAATATTACTGCTTTTGGCTGCTGCAATTACTCTGCTGAAATAACTGTTGTAGATCTAGATCTATTCTAAATCTAGGGAATCTAGTGTTATTTTGTTTCTGCTATTGAGAGTTTTGTTATTGTTTCTGTAGATCTATTCTAGATCTAATTATAGTATTCTAGGGAAGCTAGTGTTATTTTGTTTTTGTAGTGCAGCCTTAGTGGCTTAGTTAGTAAACTTAGTTATGTTATATATTATGTTCTTGTTTCAGTGTTAGTGTTATGAGTGTAATAGTTATAGTAGTGTAATGACCATGTTCTGTAGTGACTCTATGGTTGCGCACCAGCGCACGAGGATGGACTAAATGAACGGGAGAGAGGAAGAGGAAGTGCGAGAAGATTGAGATTGGAACGGTGCTTGTTTTTGGTGATCTATGTTGATTAAACTTTGTATTATCTTTGTTCCCATACCTCGCTGAGTTGCCTCTTTTAAATGTTGTAACATTGGTGTCTGAAGTGAGATTATAGGCGACTCAACGAACGGGAGGTAAGTTAGTAATGGCTTCCCCTATTATGAAACAACTAGACCAACTCTTGATTAAAGAACTAAAACAAGAGCTTCGGTATCTAGGTCTAAAGCTTGGTGGTAGCAAGGAGACACTTACAGCTCGTAAGGCAGGCCCTGATTGAGGAAGAAGAAGACCCGGACAGTTATCAATTCGAAGTAGGGCCAGATATAACTGAACTCCTAGGTAAGATGCAAGAAAAGATGGAACTCCTAGGTAAGATGCAGGAAAAGATGGATACACTTGATATAGGGATTAGAACCATGCAGGACAAAATAGACACACTCGATTCAGGTATCAGGACTGAATTGGTATTGGTTAACCAGAAAATAACCACGATGGAGATCACGATGAACCAGAGAGTCGATGTGGTAGAAAAAGACATAGAAGAACTGAAAGTTCAAGTTAGAGAAGGGCTCAGCAAGGCGCCGGTGAGTAATACAGGATCAATGTTACCCGAAGGGCTTGTAAAGATGAATACAGGATCAATGTTACCCGAAGGGCTTGTAAAGATGAAACCCCCTGTGTTTGATGGGTCCGTCTCCTGGTCAGTCTACAGAAGACAGTTTGAGGCAGCTGCTAAGGTCAACAAATGGGGCAGCGAGGAGGAAAAAGCGACCGCTCTAGTACTGGCCCTTAGAGGAAAGGCTTCCGAAGTACTCCAATCCATTCCAAACCAGCAGGATTATGCTGCTCTCGTCCAGGCTATGGAGCTTCGATACGGGGACGAGCACTTACAGGAAGTTTATAGGGTCCAGCTGAAGACCAGACAATAGCGGGTCAGTGAAACCCTACAAGAGCTAAAGACGGACATTGAACGACTTGCCCATCTGGCATACCCCACAGCAGCACAGGAGTTCCTCGAAGTAATCGTCACTGATGCCTTCATCGATGCCGTTCGAGATCCAGAGCTAAAAAAGGTTATTAGAGTTAGTGGCAAGCGTAAGGCCAGCGAAGCCCTTGTGTATGCTCTGTCCTATGAAGCCGCTAAGAACGCATCCATCAACAGTCATCATGGTCGGAGACTGGAAGTTCAGGAAGAAGATCTAACACAAGTACTCAGGCGGATGACGGAGGTTCTTGAAGAGTATAAGCCAAGCCGGTCACAGGGAGCTCATCGTGCGACCAGGGTCCGTTGCTGGAACTGTGGTGAATCTGGGCATATACAAAGGATGTGTAGAAGAACACCTAATCAGCAAGAAGCGATTCAGCACAGATCAGAAAGGGGTGCATGGCCTGGAGCCAATGGCTATCGGGAAAACTAACATTCGTCGGCTTCAAGGGGCAGAAACCGGCGATCCAGGAAATGGGAGCCCCTGTCAATGTCACTCCAATAGCTGTGCTGGGACAGAGTAGGAGTCTTATGGTAGAAGGAAGGATTGGAATTCGGAAGTATCGGTTTCTCATAGACACTGGTGCTTCACGTTCAGTCATTCGGCCAAATGTCGCAAACAGCAATAATACTACAAATGTGAGCCTTTTCTCCCTGAAAACAGCCAGTGGAGAACTGATGCCCATAAAAGGACTGGCGGACTTAGAATTTGAGCTCGGGTGTCAGTCATTCGGGCATGAATTTTTGATAGCAAACATAACTGATGATTGCATTTTAGGTCTAGATTTTCTACAGAAATTTGGATTTTCCATTAACATTAGCGGAGGAACTTTGTTGTATGGAAATGTGGAGATTCCATTGTTAGGTGATAGTGAAGAAGGAAACAATCGGATGATGAAAATACTATTGACGGAGGATACAAATCTGCCTGCACAGTCCGAATCAATTATTTGAGGAAATCCATGCGATTTTGTGTAGACTACAGAGCACTTAATGAAGTCACGCATAAAGATAGCTATCCACTCCCAAGAATAGACGATACCTTGGATACGCTTGCTGGATCACAGTTTTTTTCTACTCTTGATCTAAAGAGCGGATACTGGCAGGTGGGAATGCATCCTGAGGATAAAGAGAAAACGGCTTTCTCTGCTGGCAACGGTCTTTGGCAGTTCACTGTGATGCCTTTTGGTCTCTGTAATGCTCCCGCCACTTTTGAAAGATTGATGGAGCGCGTTTTACAGGGACTTCATTGGAACACGTGTCTTGTATACCTGGATGACATTATAGTCACTGGTAGGATGTTTGAAGAGCATCTGGCAAATCTACATAAGTTTTTGGACGGATCAGGAATGCGGGTATGAAAATCAATCCAAAGAAGTGCTCGTTTTTCAGGAAGAGTGTCAAATATCTTGGCCACATAGTATCAGGGGACGGCATCAGCACTGATCCTGACAAGACTGAGGCAGTAAAACGTTGGCCTACACCATCCAATATTCGAGAACTAAGAAGTTTTTTAGGACTCTGTACGTACTATAGACGGTTTGTGCCAAATTTCTCCAATATATGTGCACCCCTTCATCGATTGACAGAACAAAAGAGGTCATTCAACTGGACTCAGGAGTGTCAAGAGTCCTTTGAAATGTTAAAAGACACACTTGTCTTATCCTCCATACTTGCCTATCCGATACCAGGCATGACGTTCATTTTGGATACGGATGCAAGCAATACCGGAATAGGCGCCGTCCTTTCCCAAAAGATTGATGGAACGGAACGAGTCATCGCTTACTTCAGTCGAAGTTTGTCAAAGGCTGAAAGGAACTACTGTGTCACAAGACGTGAACTCCTGGCCGCCGTCGATGCAATAAAACATTTTCATAAGTACCTTTATGGGCAGAAATTTATTTTAAGGACAGATCACGCAGCAATACAATGGCTTCTTTCTTTTAAGTGCCCTGAAGGTCAGGTCGCTAGGTGGATCGAACGCCTGCAAACCTATGAATTTGAAATTCACCATCGAAAAGGACTAATTCACCAGAATGCTGATGCGCTATCTCGACGACCTTGTAAAACAGAATGCAAACATTGTAAGAAAGCTGAGGAAAAGGAAGAGATAATCGATTGTCAACGTTTGGACCTGAATGTTTTAGGACCTTGGTCTGATGAGAATATCCGAGAGGATCAGCTGAAAGATGAGGATCTGGCAACCGTTCTTGTTTGGAAGGAAAAGGGACAACGGCCAGATTGGCAACACATTGCTGAAAAAGGGGCTGCCATGAAGGCGTACTGGGCACAATGGGACTCAATAGTAGTGGAAAACGGTGTTCTTAAGCGAATGTGGGAATCTACTGATGGGACATCAACACGATTACAAATAGTTCTCCCAAAAGTTAGAATCCAAGAAGTACTCCAAGAGTTGCACAATGGTTCCACGGGCGGTCACTTGGGTATTAACAAGACGTTGGAGAAAGTGAGACAAAGGTTTTATTGGTGTCGATACAAGGAAGACATAGAGGATTGGTGCAGAAGATGTGATCGATGTGCAGCAACCAAAGGCCCGCAACGTCGAACAAGGGGACCCCTACAACAGTACAACGTAGGTGTTCCATTCGAAAGAATCGCACTGGATATAGCTGGCCCGTTTCCTGAGACACTAAAAGGCAACAGATATATTCTAGTAATAATGGACTATTTTAGTAAATGGCCTGAGGCTTTCGCGATACCAAACCAAGAAATCACAACAATAGTCGATGTTTTAGTGGAACACTGGATTAGCCGCTTTGGTGTACCTATGGAACTACATTCAGATCAAGGACGCAACTTTGAATCCAAACTATTCCAGGAGATTTGCAAAATCTTAAAAAAAGACTCGAACAACGCCACTTCGCCCTCAGTCAGACGGGATGGTGGAACGCTTTAATCGCACATTGATACAACACTTGGCTACGATGACAGTAGAACAGCAAAACGATTGGGATGACTACATTCCTCTATTCCTCATGTCTTATAGAGGAGCCATTCATGCAACCACTGGTTATACGCCAGCCAAATTATTATTTGGTCGGGAACTTCGGCTGCCAGCAGACCTCTTATTCGGGTTGCCAGGAGAAAAACAAACGACAACTAGCGAATACGTAACAGAACTTAGGGGGAGACTTGAGAGGGTTCATGCACTTGCACGGAGTAGGATAAAAGACAGTAGCGACCTCATGAAGACCAGATATGATAGAAGAGCCAATTCTACGGGGTTTGTAGAGCATGATCTCGTTTGGCTGTACAACCCAAAGAGAAGGAAGGGAAGATCGCCTAAATTACAAAAGGATTGGGAAGGTCCGTATCGGATTGTGAAGAGAATCAACGACGTGGTATACCGTATCCAGAGGTGTCCTCGAACTAAATGCAAGGTGGTACACGTCGATCGGTTGTATCGGTATTGTGGAGAGGAGAGAGGAACAGTCAGTTCGGGACGAACAGACATAAGAAGGGGGCAGTGTAATGACCATGTTCTGTAGTGACTCTATGGTTGCGCACCAGCGCACGAGGATGGACTAAATGAACGGGGAGAGAGGAAGAGGAAGTGCGAGAAGATTGAGATTGGAACGGTTCTTGTTTTTGGTGATCTATGTTGATTAAACTTTGTATTATCTTTGTTCCCATACCTCGCTGAGTTGCCTCTTTTAAATGTTGTAACAGTAGATTATTGTAGATCTAGACTAGTTTATTGTAGTGTGTTTGTGTAGATCTAGGTCTAGTGTAGTAGTTGTAGTGATTTAGATAGTATACTGTAGTTCATTAGTTGGTTTGATCAGTTTGTGTTAGATAGTTGGTTTGTTTAGTTTGTTGGTGTTTGTAGTAGCGTAGATTTAGAGGATTTTAGTTAGTTGCTGAGTTCAGTTGTAGTGTTAGTGATATAAAAAATATATTATTTTTTATTATTCATTTATTTTTGTATGTAAATAAAGTTTCTTTTTGTTTTATATATCGTAAACTAAAGTTTGTTATCTTGTTTTCATTTAGTTAAGTTAGTATAGTTAGTTGTCTGGTTACTTAGGTGACTCTAGCCCCTTGGTCACCATACCGAGGTGCACAGATTGAGCCCACCCAGTAGCGCTAACATCTGCCTACTGTTAGGTAAATTTTAATGTTGAGCAGTAAGAATAGGTATCTCCCACTCGCGCCTGCCTGACCTGCTCACAAGAAGATTATTTGTTTATTAATTAGAAGAGGGAGTTCAAACAATTATTTGGTGTTAGTAGATTTTTAAATAAATTCGGAAATTTCTGGCGACGATTTGTAAGAAACAAAATCCGGAACATTCTTTATCGATTTACAAAACTTCAATGTTATGTTTCAGCAAGAAAATTAAATGTCTAAAAAGTAATTTTCAGTAATCAATTCTAGTAAATTACTTTTTTTTTAAAGCCCTGAACAACCTATTGTTGATATTTTTAAAATTTGTTTAAAGATGAAAATACGGAACAATTTGATATCGATAACCAAATTATAGTGACGCATTGTCAAATAATATAAGTGTACTATTAGTCAATTATGCGATTTCAAACAATCATTAGGCATAATTCATTTTTTATAAAACAATATCCGGAACATTTTTACACTTAATGAAATATAAGTCAGTATAGAGATTTTGATTTAGCATTAATATGCTATTTACATTTAAAAACGGAACAACATATTATTGATAATGTGTTTTTGCAACGTTTAAGCATGGAAATTGAATGTAATATACGTTAGAAGAGCAAACAAACATTTGTTGGCGTTGATTAGTTTTGAAAAAAAAATCCGGAACAATCAATTTTAGATACTTAAAACTATTGAGATGTTACGGGAGGAACATTAAAGGGTAAATCAGATTTTCAATAGCTTTTAGAGTTCTAGTTTTTTTATCTAATTGTGACGGACAGACCTACCGACAGAAAAGACGCACAAAAATAAACCTTTCTTTTCTGATGAGGGCACTAAACAAAAAATAAATAAAATCTGATTTTTAAAAAAAGTTTAAGAAATTAGTTTAGCACCATGTCAAGGCCGGGTTTTACGCTACTACACGAAAGTCGCTGCATAAAAAAGCCATTTTAAAAAATGTGCGTGATATTTACATACAAAGTGCATTGTTAGCCTTTATAAACAAAAATAAATGTTTTCTTTTAATTTTAGCAGCTAGTTGACCAGAAAAAACACCTTTAATTAATATTTATACTTTTTGTAAACATTTCTAGTACATTTTATAAAAATATTTGACTTAGTGATACTGAAAATACACACAATTTGTCCATCTTTGTTAGCATATTGTAACATTGCCTCCCTTACATTTACGTTATTGTTTTAGAATTGGCGTATTATTATGAAAAAATCGCTTGCATAATTAATTTTATAAATTAAACGGTTTGTTTTTAGAAAACGAAAAGTAGCCGTTGCACCTAAACTTTTCAAGCCGCATTTAATGGTGAAATAATATTTTTTATATCTTTTCTAGATCTGAGTGTGACAGACGGACATTTTGCACAAACCTAATAGCGGCTTTTCCCCCATTACGGAGGCCGCTAAAAAAGAACAAACTAACGAAAGTGTTTATAGGGAAATGTTTGGAGAAAGTTGATTGTGACGATTGATAACGCTTGTGATTTTTTGCGAATGGCGGTCGTCTGGTTGCGAATCTGTCAAAAAGCGTTCTTAATGAGCACCTAGGATGTAAAAGGAACCGTGTACGAAAATTGATGCGGATACGTACGACAGTTTAAGATATCTCGCGTATATATATTGTTACGAATCTCACTATCCAGGCTCTCTGCAAACTGCACCATACACGACCAACTTAAATAACTCGACAACTCAGGTAACGTAACACTTTAATAGTTGAATAAATAACAGCCAATACTGTACAATTGGCAACACGTACACTATACAAATATCTCTCCTGTTAATAGCCGTACCGCCGTATCAACTCTTGCACTGGCCTCTCCGTCTCGTTCCGGGCTTGCACTGGGTTCAACAGTTCAGGACTGACTTCACACACTAGGCTCGTTGTGTCGGACTCGATCGCAGACCAAGATCAAGACGCCAGTCGTCTCAACTGTACTTGACAGTACTCCGCACTGAACTGTCGTAATGCTCCATACAGAACCACACAGTTGAACTGTGCTCTAGTTGACCGTGTTCTGAGCCCCTGTCGTGAACCTTCTCTCGTGAACCTTGCTGCATTGAGCCCCTTTTCTCGACCGTCTTAACTGCGACACCTCTGCTCTTATATAGGGTCCCTATTGGCCTTCTCAAACCGGACAGAACGCCGCTCGACGTTTCTAGGTGGTCAGATGACTACAACTCTCGTGACGCACCTGAGCTCTGTTCACGACGGCGATCTTTCCCGAACCGTCCTGTTGACACTCGTCTCGGCTGACCGTCGTAACTCGTCACGATTGACCGCTCGTCTAGCGCTGGCCTGGGGCGATTTGCGTCGGCTGACCTTTACCCCATCCGTGCCACCACCAGGTTTATAACAATATAGTAGCTATTAGATATATTTTGTCATAAGCCTGCACTGGCGGATCCAGAACTTTGGAGGGGGGGGGGGCGATTTTTTTCCAAACCCTAACCCTAACGCCTAGTAAACCCTAACCCTAACGCCTAGTAAACCCTAACCCTATGCATATATATATATATATATATATATATATATATATATTGTTACGAATCTCACTATCCAGGCTCTCTGCAAACTGAACCAACTTAAAGAACTTGACAACTCAGGGCTCCAAAGTAACGTAACACTTTAATACTTGAATAAATAACAGCCAATACTGTACAATTGGCAACACGTACACTGTACAAATATCTCTCTGATAACACCGTTCCGCCGTATCAACTCTTGCACTGGCCTCTCCGTCTCGTTCCGGGCTTGCACTGGGTTCAACAGTTCAGGACTGACTTCACACACTAGGCTCGTTGTGTCGGACTCGATCGCAGACCAAGATCAAGACGCCAGTCGTCTCAACTGTACTTGACAGTACTCCGCACTGAACTGTCGTAATGCTCCATACAGAACCACACAGTTGAACTTGCTCTAGTTGACCGTGTTCTGAGCCCCTGTCGTGAACCTTCTCTCGTGAACCTTGCTGCATTGAGCCCCTTTTCTCGACCGTCTTAACTGCGACACCTCTGCTCTTATATAGGGTCCCTATTGGCCTTCTCAAACCGGACAGAACGCCGCTCGACGTTTCTAGGTGGTCAGATGACTACAACTCTCGTGACGCACCTGAGCTCTGTTCACGACGGCGATCTTTCCCGAACCGTCCTGTTGACACTCGTCTCGGCTGACCGTCGTAACTCGTCACGATTGACCGCTCGTCTAGCGCTGGCCTGGGGCGATTTGCGTCGGCTGACCTTTACCCCATCCGTGCCACCACCAGGTTTATAACAATATAGTAGCTATTAGATATATTTTGTCATAAGCCTGCACTGGCGGATCCAGAACTTTGGAGGGGGGGGGGCGATTTTTTTCCAAACCCTAACCCTAACGCCTAGTAAACCCTAACCCTAACGCCTAGTAAACCCTAACCCTATGCATATATATATATATATATATATATATATATTGTTACGAATCTCACTATCCAGGCTCTCTGCAAACTGAACCAACTTAAAGAACTTGACAACTCAGGGCTCCAAAGTAACGTAACACTTTAATACTTGAATAAATAACAGCCAATACTGTACAATTGGCAACACGTACACTGTACAAATATCTCTCTGATAACACCGTTCCGCCGTATCAACTCTTGCACTGGCCTCTCCGTCTCGTTCCGGGCTTGCACTGGGTTCAACAGTTCAGGACTGACTTCACACACTAGGCTCGTTGTGTCGGACTCGATCGCAGACCAAGATCAAGACGCCAGTCGTCTCAACTGTACTTGACAGTACTCCGCACTGAACTGTCGTAATGCTCCATACAGAACCACACAGTTGAACTTGCTCTAGTTGACCGTGTTCTGAGCCCCTGTCGTGAACCTTCTCTCGTGAACCTTGCTGCATTGAGCCCCTTTTCTCGACCGTCTTAACTGCGACACCTCTGCTCTTATATAGGGTCCCTATTGGCCTTCTCAAACCGGACAGAACGCCGCTCGACGTTTCTAGGTGGTCAGATGACTACAACTCTCGTGACGCACCTGAGCTCTGTTCACGACGGCGATCTTTCCCGAACCGTCCTGTTGACACTCGTCTCGGCTGACCGTCGTAACTCGTCACGATTGACCGCTCGTCTAGCGCTGGCCTGGGGCGATTTGCGTCGGCTGACCTTTACCCCATCCGTGCCACCACCAGGTTTATAACAATATAGTAGCTATTAGATATATTTTGTCATAAGCCTGCACTGGCGGATCCAGAACTTTGGAGGGGGGGGGGCGATTTTTTTCCAAACCCTAACCCTAACGCCTAGTAAACCCTAACCCTAACGCCTAGTAAACCCTAACCCTATGCATATATATATATATATATATATATATATAAAAATATATATATATATATATATATATATATATATATATATATATATATATATATATATATATATATATATATATATATTGTTACGAATCTCACTATCCAGGCTCTCTGCAAACTGAACCAACTTAAAGAACTTGACAACTCAGGGCTCCAAAGTAACGTAACACTTTAATACTTGAATAAATAACAGCCAATACTGTACAATTGGCAACACGTACACTGTACAAATATCTCTCTGATAACACCGTTCCGCCGTATCAACTCTTGCACTGGCCTCTCCGTCTCGTTCCGGGCTTGCACTGGGTTCAACAGTTCAGGACTGACTTCACACACTAGGCTCGTTGTGTCGGACTCGATCGCAGACCAAGATCAAGACGCCAGTCGTCTCAACTGTACTTGACAGTACTCCACACTGAACCGTCGTAATGCTCCGTACAGAACCACACCGCTGAACTGTGCTGTAGTCGACCGGACTGTAGTGAACCGGGCTCTGAACCCTCTTGACTGCGACACCTCCGCTCTTATATAGGGTCCCTACTGGCCTTCTCGAACCGGACAGAACGCCGCTCGACGTTTCTAGGTGGACAGATGACTACAACTCTCGTGACGCTCCTGAACTCTGTTCACGACGGCGATCCTTCCCGAACCGTCCTGTCGACACTCGACTCGGCTGACCGTCGTAACTCGTCACGGTTGACCGCTCGTCTAGCGCTGGCCTGGGGCGATTTGCGTCGGCTGACTACACACACACCACTACCCCCATCTGTGCCACTACCAGGTTTATAACAATATAGTAGATATTAGATATATTTTGTCATTAGCCTGCACTGGCGGATCCAGAACTTTGGAGTGGGGGGGGGGGGGCGATTTTTTTCCAAACCCTAACCCTAACGCCTAGTAAACCCTAACCCTATGCATAAACGTGCGTACAGCACTACACACACACCACTACCCACATCTGTGCCATCACCAGGTTTATAACAATATATATATTCGATATATGAGAATAAAATAAGACTGTTTCTCAATCTTCGGCGAAAAAAAAACAGTCATGTTGAGGCCTTTCTCTTGCAAGCTTGGGGGTCTGGGAGAGTGCTGTAAGTTTTGTCAGTGGGGTTCGGGGCAAAAAAAACCCAGTCATGTTGAGGCCTTTTTCTTGCAAGCTCGGGAGTCATTTTTCACTGCAGAAACGCATTCTCCTGACATCTACAGTTCATTATTTATTAGTGGGGTTTGGGGCGAAGCCAAAAGCATTTTCTTGCATTTTTCAATGTAGAAACGCATTCTCCTGACATCTACAGCTTATTATTCATTATATTATAAAGGACCTTTTGAAAAATGTGGAAAATATTCTAATATGAATTTATAGTCCCTGAATACATTGCAAATAAAACCGATTTGTTCCTTGAAAAGATAAGATAAAACACATATTTAGATTAAGGCTTTGAGGATCGCTGCCGAAAAAAAAAAAATAATATTCAATAAAATTCAAGCATAAATTGTGAGTTATAGTCCTAAATTTATTTAACTAGAAAAATATGAGATAGAGTAAAGGTTGGAAAAAGGCGACTAGGAAAAGATTATCTGGCTTTTGAACTCATCTCAACCGTGACTGTTATATTGAAAAATTTTGTTTGAATTATAACTTTTCCAAAGCAAAGTCTTTGTTAAAATAGTTATGATAAATTCATGTGAAATTACACAAACTCTGTCTGGAAAGGGGAAGGGCGGTAAAATGAAAACGATTAATCCTCGCTCCTTTTTATAATTTCTGCTAATGCATTTTGCATTAAAGAATAGGGGTTGGGCGACTCGATATAAGAATTTACCTTATAGCATATATAAATTATATAAGTGACAGATTTTTTAAATTTTGTAATTTCTTACTATAATACAAAAAGAAAAAGTATTGGTTTGTCCGATGGGGGGAAGGTGATTGCATGTATCGCACTTCCACCTGTTTGTATTATATAGATATTCGACTAATTTTGTTCACATACTATGATTTCTCCATAAAAGTAAGACCGCCCCCCCCTCAAAGGGTTTAGATGGGAAGGGTAGTAGAGGTATTCGCTCCTCCCCTTCCAATCGGCCAACAGGTGAACGACATAATATAAAGACCGGTTAAAATACCACGTTTTAATCATAGATATTTAATTGATTCTGTTAGCAATCTGTGATTTCTACAAATAAATAGGACCGCCCTCCACTCGAAAGTTTATGGTGGGGGGGGGGCGGATTGATGCCATCGCCCCCTCCCGACCCTACCAGATCGGCCAAAATACTAGAAAGGGGGGGGCGAAATAATCTAAAAATAGGTTGAAATATAAATAATTAGTATATATTATTAACATAAGTAATAAATTGGTATACAAATTGTGTGAATTCTATACTAAAAGTCGTCCGCGATCGCCCCTATTGCCTCCCCCCCCTGGATCCGCTAGTGTAAGCCTGCCATGCACACCGCTATCCAAGTAGTGCAGTTGGTGCGTACTGTTAAAGATATAATAGAGACTAGGCTGAGAAGGAATTTTTAAAAATTTAAAGTTTCGGTCTATGGTTTCGTTCAAGTCTAGAGCTGATGAAGAAGCTATGCTCAAGGCAGACATTGTTTTTATGTGTTTGTGATGTCCCGTGAATAATTAATTCGTTGAGTCACTTCCCTTCAATTTATCACAGTGACTGGAAGTGGGATTTCCCTTTTTTTTTTTTTTTTTTATAAACTACTGATATATCATAGTCTTGTATTCGCAACATACAATCTTCGAGGAGCAGTTGAGAGAGGTTTAGCCATTATTGTTTTCAAGAGGTTTAATTGTGGTCACTTTTAATAGTTGTATGTTACAGAATGCACTGTCGTCCCACCGCTGCGACGTACCATGCTATATTATCAACTGTGTTTTAATTACAATACTGATGTTTAAGTTACAACTCCATTTTATTGGTGGTATGAACAAGAAGATGAAAATGTAACAGGAAATTCTAATACACGCTAATAACATATAGGCCTACTTCAGAAAAACACTTAGACCGTGACCTCCGTGAATGTCGAAGGCGCCGCTTAAACACACTGCATGAACAGTATAAATAGAACAAGGGAGACTACAAGAAAAACAGACAAAACACACACAGCATACATAAACATAAATACACATATAAATGTAACAAATATTCTTTACAATTATGAATAGGAATAGGATTTTGGTATAAACACAATTGGGTTATAGCATATATACAGCTGATTGGGAATGAAAGTGTTTTTTTTTCCCCTATTCGAGCTGCTTGGGAATAGGGGCCGCCTATAGTGCCCTATAGCCTATAGCTTTTTATTGGGCTCGATATTCCGGTGTAGTTAGTCCTAATTTTCCTCCCCTCAATCCGGATCTTGGTATTTTAATAATCAGTGGTAGTTTCCACATTATGCTGTTAACATATTATGATATTCAACATTTTCATATTTCCATTTTGATATAAAACGGTCTTATATACATTTATATTTGGCGCCATATATTGATAATGTAACTGTCTTTGTTGATATCTGTGGTCATGGTGACACGACAGTTGTGACGTCTGATGAATCATGAAAAGAAAAAGAATGTAGATCTTATGACTAGGTGTCTAGAATCTACTATATCTAGATATTCTTGAACTAGGTCTATATCTAGATCTAATTTGTAAATTAGAACTTATAGTAGTTAGATCTATATCTAGTGTAGAGTAGTAGACCTATTTCAATATTGTTTAGTGACAGTTTAGTCGATCTCGATGTAGGGTAGTTCATTAAATCATGATATAGGCTATCTAGGCCTATATATATAATACTATTAATAGAGTCACTATTGCTGAACAGTTTGGAGCTACTTTTAGTTTTCAATTTTTTGCTCCGTAATGGTTAGACCTATGGAAAAACTAAAAGCATTGCCCATCCATTTTCCGATAAAAATAGACGCATTGTTTAGTTTTTGGTATGATCATGTTTTAGCAGTCACAATTATTTGAATTACGGAACAGGATTTTTTAAGAAGTCACAATTGCGGAACACGGTAAAAATGTCGGATGTTATATATTTATTAGTCTTATATAGAATCTAATACTTGAACTCCTTATCCTTTAGGCTACATTAATTATACTTTATTAAAGCTTAAGACAACACATTGTCACATTTTGATTCTTTACCTCTTTTATTTAATTGGCGTCACACTACCCTGATTTTCCTTACAAGGTTTTATTTCCCACTATGGTAATATATGATATGATTTGATATTATGATTTGTCCTCTTTTTGATGGCCGTCTGGTAATCATAAATTATATATTATATGTAATATTATTCTCTACATGTTTTTAAATTTATGTATACTAATACAAACTAAAATTTAAATTCCGATAATCTAATTTAAATCACTATGTAAATAATAAGCTAAATGAGCAGGTCAAATAAATAACATCATAGTATTCCACAATTGTGACTATCTTTAAAAAGGTAAAAACTGGGTGAACACCTCCAATTTTTTTTTATTGAATTCCTGGTAGGTAGGTAAAATATGTAATGAAGTTTTTTTCACATCCATTTATAAACCAAAATTTAGGTGTATCATGCAGGTGATGGGTCATTATCATTTTTAAAAACCTTGAGCCCTGGACTATGCGGCTCTCCTGGTTTGTGAAAAATAATGGATGATTCCACACCTGTCAACTTTAACCTGGAGTCAAAATTAATTTTCTGCTGTCAAAGGCTAAGAAAGGAAAACCCTTATATTGGAAATGTTGAGAAATGGACCATGCGCAGTACCGTTACAGTAGTTTAGCAGAAAATTTCAAAATAAAGTAGATTTTAACTAATTTCGACGAGCTGTTCTGCAAACATGCCTGCTCTGCAATAGTGACTCTAAGTTCTTTTATCATAATTTCTTTTCTTGTCCTTTATATTTGAATTTCTTGTATACTTGTTGCTATCTTGTATCTAATATTGTATATAATAGGCCTGTAGATCTAGATCTAATTTAAATCTAGTTTTGTTTACCTATAGGACCTATCCTATATATCTAGAACTAGTCCTACTAGATGATGATCTAGCTAGTCCAAATTAACTGAATCTATTGCATATATAACGTCCTAATAATTATTAAGTTGTTTAAACAACTTTCAATTCAATAAATGTTTGTTTGTTGTTGTTGTTTTACATGTTTTGGATGTTCCTTCAGAGTTGAAGATAATAACTTCCTAGTCCAAACCTCCCTCAGGATGACGGGGGATGGAAGTGGGCAGGGTTTGAACCCGGGACCATAGATAAATCTGAACGACAGTCCAGCGCACATACCGCACGACCATAGTTAAAAAGTTAATACTTTAATAGTTATTGATATAGATCTAGTATTACAAATTATAATTATTATAATAAATGAAATACCTAGAGATCTATATAATAACTTATCATAACTTATAGAACTAATTAAACTAGATCTATCTCTTACTTACTATTACTATTCTTGAAGTAACGACTGTATTAGGCCTATATATGTCGGTAATCATATAAATATTATTTATAAGTCATACATAGTCATGATTATATGTCATGAATAAGTCAAAAAGATGTTTGTTAACGGTTTGTTGTACTTGTACTTACTATCAAAATGAATTATTTTAAATAATAGTTAAATACTTAAACTTAAGTATACTACTTATTTAAGTTATTATAAGACCATTACTAAAAATAGGTCAAATAAACTCTATAAGGAAATTTAGATTATAAATGTTAAAGTTAATAGTTTATTATAAATAAATGCCTGACAAGTTATATATGCATGATTATTTGACATCAGATTCTCACTTGCAGACTAATTTTGAGTGGCTTATTTTCCTCATACTCATATCATATGTCAAGTAAATCATCACTTAGCACTAGCATAAGGCTTCTCACTCTTACTGTTGTCGTTGTGTTAAGTGTAAAACATATTTTTTATTCTTTGTCATCTGGTTCTTGATCCATATAGAAAGTGTTCTTATAAAGACCACCAGATTGTGTTCCAAATTCAAGCAAGCAGTTTCTTTCTTATTTATTGTTGTCATGGAAGAAAAGGTCTTTTGGCATAAACACATCAAACTGTAATTGCTTTAGAACTGAGTTTATTATGTTGTTGTTTTTTGTCACTTGACTCCAGAACTCTGTCGCTGATATTTCTTGAAACATTTCTTGGGATTGCTGATCCTCTGTCATCTCCATCAATACATTTTTCTGCATGATGGAAATATTGGCAGTGTTAGTATTTTTCCTATTAAACTGTCATGACAGTCATAATCCAGCACTTTCCAAATAGCTTCTCAATGGCAAGAATGTAAATATGACATGGATTCTAATTGGATCTTCTTGAGTTGATTGGTGATTGCAATCAATGTATACAGGGTTCTGATAATGACACTTACAGTGTAATAAAACCTCCATTGCAAAAAATAGTTTTCACAGTACTTGCACTTTGGTCTGGCAGTCATTTTCTTCTTTGGTGCTCCTTTTGATGTTGTTTCGGTATTATCAGAAATTTTTCTGTTTAAACTGCTGCTTTATTATTGTGTATATATTATATGCTAGCACTTTTCTGATGATGAAATTGTCTATCTTAAAGGGACTGCACGTGATAAAATGGTTAAAACTGCACACTGATCAGAAACACACCATCCATTCTTGAGACATATCATTAATTGGACTGTAGAAATGACTGCTGGGAACCCAGGTAGGATGGGCAAAACTAAAAGTGATTGATTTTCTTTGTCTAATTAGGGATGATAATTAAAATAAAAGATTAATTATACTTTCATTGCAAGATGCTTCACACGTCCTCTAGAGATAAACTAAAATAGAAAAGTATAATAATTTGTTGAAAATAAGGGAACACATGAGTACTAATTGTCATGGCTAGATGTATCACCACTTAACAGTTTGAAATGCACTGTAATAGTAGATTTGACTACATCATTATCTTTTCTTTCTGACGTCCACCTGAACTTTTAATATATAATCTTATAAATATATACCTAGATACCCAGAGTCCAGTAACTACCAGTATAGATCTAGATATCTACTTATACTTGCTATAAATCTATATTTAGATTATGTAGATCTAGATATACTATAACTTCAATTAAGTGATACTTAAGTTGTCTTCTTTGAATCATTAAACATATTGGTAATAATTATTTAAAGTTGTAATTTAACCTTAATTAACCCACTATTGATTTAAGGTGACCAGATATGTAGCTTAAGCAGCTTAGGACACATGCTGATCATGAGTTTTGCTCAACAATCTTTTGTATTTCTCCATAGTGTACTCTTATGAAACGAAAGAATTTCAAACTATTGAGCATAGATTGTAGACTGTAGTCCTCTGGGGATATACAATCTCAAATCTTGTCTGAAGAAGTGAACTTTGACACATATTTTATTTTGCCAAAAAATTTATTGTCATTCATCTGCATTGGAAGACGGTTTGACACAAATAATTTTAGACTTTCTTATTCGTTTTACCTAGATGAAAAATTTTTTTTGTGAGATCCTATTTAAAGCATTAATGTTGTAGAATTGGCAGCTTCTGTCTCTGAAATAGTTAGCACAATTTTCTTAAACGTTTATGATTCATGCTGCTGCATCCTTTCTTCTAGCCAACCTGATGTAGAAAGTATTGCATTGGGGTGGAACCTTAAGGCACATTTTGAACCAATTTTTAATGGCAAAAGATAGTTGCATGGAATATTGCCTTGATGATATGTACAAAATACAACCACAATTCAGCACACAAGTTTTCAAAGATACTTTTTGTAATGGTGGTGCACTTCTCCTAAAACAAGAAATATGACTTTAAATGAATTTATAGTAAACTCTTCACCCCAGGCATCAGAGATAACTATGTTTTTCCAAAGCTCAAATTTCTGTTCTATTCTACATCCACAAAATCAGAAACTTTTTTTAAATAGCACATGCTAACAGTGGGTCATACATTTTAAAAAGCCATTTGATGTGCAATCTATTAAACTAAAACTGTGATAATGTAAAACTGTATGATACTCAAAAGTACATTCTCTGCTGCTAACTTTACTTCTTAATCAGATGATTTGATGTTGGAGTAGAACCTTATGAGAGGTTTGCTTGAAACTTCCAATTTTAAATAAATCATTCTTATGAAGATTTATATGTTTGGTTATATCACTTTCTCACAAGACACTTCACTGTTCTTGCCTTACTCATAGTCAGTAACTCTGCATATAGGGCAGAATTGAACAATGTTTCTTTTACCCCAATGTTTCTTACTCTGTCAATAACCTGAACAGAGAAAATCAAGCCAAGGATTTTTGAAAGCTAAAATAGAATGCCAGGCATGAAGAAATGCATGAAATACATGCTGAGAGTCTACCAAAAATGCACTATTGCCAGCCTCTTAGAGGCAGGCTGGCTGCAGCACAGTGGCAGCACTACTTATGCACCTGAGCTCACAGAGTGATGAACATTAACTAAAGATTTAGAAGCTAACACTGAAAGTAATGTTGAAATCATTAATCAAATGGTGATATGCCAAAGCAGATTTTTTAAATAAAAGAGTGTCAGTGATTGACTTTTGAGATTAATGGGGAACATTTGGGCATCCTGTAGGGATATTTTATGAAAAGTAAGGCAGATGGTCAGAGGCAAAACTGGCCAAAATAAGAAAGTCTGGTCACCTTAATTGATCTCCTTAATAAATATACTACTATTTTTCTATGTTTACATTTTTTTTTATAGAGAACAGATAGCAAGAGGATTTTTGCTTTGACTCATTTTGAGTTTCTGAATTAATTCAGCACAAAGTATTGATTTCAAATTGTTGAGTAAGCTGAGATACTTCACTATGTTAAACTCACAGGATTTCCAGTATCACAAGCCAGTGACACCATATATTTGTTCAACTCCTTTAGATTTTCTAAATGAAAAAAAACATCTTTCAGAATGTATCTATCCTGAGCTGAGTAAAGCATGCAAAGCAAGAGGTTCTTATTTTAAACCAACTAATCTTTTATGGGAACCTGGAGCACAAAATCTTGTCAAAGGCCTATATCTAAAAACTCAATTGGATGCTATAAATAGATGCTCTCCCTTTTTTATTGGTTTATTGGGAGAAACATATGGCCCATTTAGAGATGAAAGTAGAGAACTGTTAACAGAGTTTGAAACTAGTTCTATCAACATCAATCATCTACATTGGTTAGATAAAAATATCATGCTAGCAGCAGCAGGAGGACATCCTTGGGTTCTGGACAAAGGTATTTATGTCTTTTTTTTCTATTGCAATAGCTGAGAGTATAATATTAGAGCTAGTGATGAGAAGGATGAGAAAGACAGAAAGAATTTTGGAATAGCAAAGAGATATACAAACCAAAACACAAATATTTTACTCTACATTCCTTTATGTAAAATGCTTAGTACTTTTTAAGACATTTTGTAAAACCCAACCCAACATAATATGCAATTTATAGCAATTAAAAATTAGGATTGCAGACTAAACATTTTAAAACTTGTTTTTTATGTTTAATTCCTCACCTTTCAATTCATTCTGAGAGGTGTCACACAAGATTCATAGTTCTAGTCTAGTACTGACAGTAGGCAATCATAAATATCTTTAAAAATACATTTAACATGAAGAAGAGATACATATGTCATTTATGGCATGTGGTCCTTACTATGTTTGTCTATTTATGTGCTTCCAAGATCTAAAATGTAGCTCCAACAAAGGTCCAATGCCAGATATACATTGATGGATGGAATAGGTATTACTTCATTGACAGGAAACAATTACTTTAATTCATTCCATCCCAACAACAGCAAAAAAGACAAGAAAAACATAAAAAATATTAAAAAAAAAAAAACAAAGCTTATATTAAGTGTAATTGTATCAATTAGTTTGGATCAGTCATGTAGTTTTATATATGATTAACCTAGACATATAAATCTGTGCGATAGAAATATTTTTACCAATTTTTTTTGCTTAGCTTTTAGCTTTTTCAATGTGCTATGATCCTGTCACTTATCTGGACCAGTTGTGAAAGGGGGAGGGAAGAAGGGGTATCTTTGTGAATGATCATTTTTTAAATGCATATAAAAATGTTCTCTCAGATATCAAGATTCCTTGAGGGGACTAATTCAACTTATACCACCACATCTGTCAAGTACAATTTCTTTCCCTTGTTCAAGAATAATTAATTACCAATAGTTAATCAACTAATTGGTTATTTTTTAAATTGATTCTTGTGTTGTCAGGTAAAAGAAATAATTGTGCAAAATTTCAGCTTAATCCAAGATTGTGTGTGAGAAGTAACGTGTACAAACTTTGACCTGACAGACAGACAGAGCTTTATAAAAAACAAAAAAAAGCAAAATTTACTCACAATGACTACTAGAATAAGTACAGAAAATCATACTAATCATCTGCAAGTCTAGAAAACACATTCATCTTACCATATGTAGTCTCAAAGAGCTAGAAACAAGGGTATTCTTATACCTTTCAGTTCTTGCTTTAATAACTCATTAGTTGGTTGTACTCTTCATGGAAGTTTTATAAATGGATATTTGTTTTAAATAAAGCTTATATTAATGTTAGCAATTTCTTAAGTTAAATGAATCACATCTTAAATTTTTTTTTGTTATAACTTGTTTTCTTCCAAAGATCATCAATACTGCAGTTTAACAGAACTTGAAATCACTTTTGGAACTATGAGATATGAAGATCATTATGTTACACTCTATTATCGTACATCTGATCATCTGGATGATAAACTTCTAAATGCAAAGTTGGCAGAAAAAGATAGCTTAATGAATATTTACTTAGCAGAATCTGAACATGCAAAAAATAAAATAAATAAACTAAAACAGAGACTTGTAAACAAGGGAGTTCCCATCAAGTATTTTCGAACATGTGAAGAATTAGGCCAGATGGTTTTAGAAGATTGGCTACAGATCTTGAATATTCTAGTTCCATCCCTTAAACATGATGGATACATGTTTGGTACATTTTTTTAAAGTTTTTGTGACAAACATTTAAAAGATTTTTTTATGATTAAGTTCTGTTAATCAGACCACATTGTAGATTTCCTCAGTTCACTGATAAAAGTGTTCTGTTGAAAGCGGGATCAAGAAATGGAGGCAGGAGACAAAATAAATACTGTTTAAAACTAGGTCTCTAAAAGCATTCACAGTATCAAATTTTACTTTCTTGATACAGAAGGGTGGTGCAATTTTACCTTTTTATTTGTGTAAATTTGTCTAATTGTCTTCCAAAAAAGCAGATGGATCTCATAACCATACTACTTGCTACTAAGTGGGTGACTTAAAAAAAAGTAAAATCCCCTTTCAGACCTTGTAGTCTATAGGGCAGATGATGTAAAGATCATATGTTTCTGTGGCCTACAGTTAACGTGGGTGTCATGTTGCCAGCACAATGACCAACCGCCTATTTACTTTTCCCCAACTAATGTTAGGTACCCATTAGAGATGGGTGGACTCAGAGGCGCCTTGAGTTCCCAAATAAAAATCCCAGGATTTGAACCTGAGACCCCCGATTCGGAAGCCAAGCACTTTACCCTTCAGCCACTGCGCCTCTAAGTGGGTGACTTAAGGTCCATTAAATGACATTTCTGTTCAAATAATTATATAATAAGACTATCATTAAACACCAGCTATGCCCGTTTATTTGTTCCTCAGGGTATATATTGTTTATTTTTTTCCTTCTTCCAATTAAACCCCCAATGGTGCCACTCTCCCACATAGTAACCTATTCTGGCCAGAACCTCCCCTCCTTTTTTGTCATTTCCAAGGAAACAGTCAGCCTTTAATGTTTCCTTAACATAGTTCTGGCCTGTGAATTTTGGAACAGCCTGTTTTTATAATGCCGCTTCCCCCTGACTTACTTTTGACCCTTGAATTTTAATATCGTTCCTCTCTCTCTTCATCATCCCCCCCCCCCCCAATCATGTGGTATGTGTTCACCTGCCACTTCTGGAGGTTTGGGCTAGGATGTAATATCTTCAGAACATGAAAACAATTGTAGGCCATGTTGTGCTCATTATTCCTTTATAATAATAATAATAATAATAATAATCTATAATAATCTTTATTATCCGTAAGGAAATTTGTCTTACAATTTGTGCATTACACCAAACAAAAAACATTATAACTATAGGAAACCAAAGTGTACATTCACACCAGACTCACTCATAATTTACATGTGACAAAGTTTATACCAGATTGTTCTTATTTAATGATTCGATTGCCAGGGGAACAAAAGAGTGTTTGTGTCTGTTTGTCTTTGCTATCTGTGTCTTGTATCTCTTTTGTGATTACTCTAGCTAGCATATCCCAGTGGGATGCTAAAAACTATATAAGCTACAATTCATTTGCTAGTGTGAAAATCAACTTATTTATAATTCACATATTAAAAATTATAATTCTAGATACTAATATTATAATAATAACCATGACAATCTGTGACTATTCTTCAGCTTTTCAATTCAATATCAAAATAGTTGTGTAACTTATACGTCAAGGTCATTTGGTTTGCATTAATAAGATGTTTACAAAAATTTAGCTTCAAGAAAATACAATAACTTGCTTATACTGCTAACAATTGAAATTGGATTTTCCATGGTACTAAGAAATTGATTTCTAGCTATTTCTCTGGCTTCAGAAAAGTTTTGGTTGTTATATACAATAGTTGAGAAAAGTTGATCAAAATAATTTGTTTTAAAGTCTAATTTTGTGAATCTACTAATTGAAATTAAAATATAGTGTGAAATTATAGTGCGTGTTCAATATTTCTATGATTTTAAATTGAGGATTTAACATTTCATTTCATAAAGAGGTTTTTTTTTTACTTAAAAAAAGTATTTTCAAAAGTAGAGTTTGGGTCATCAGACATAGTTATGAAAATACTGAGATGTATTTATCCACACAATCCCATCAGATCAATTTGATAACTAATTTTGTAAATTGCTTAGTTATTCCATGTGTAGGTCTAGGTAAGGAACAACAGCAGAGTGAAATTTAAAATTTTTTTGAAAAAATAATAATAATCCACACAAATACAACAGTATTATACAAAAACACTTATAAAAAAAAGATAAATAGGCCCTCATTGTCACTGTGAGAATTAATTGGATGTAGTCATAATAAAATAATACATTTAGTGCTAAAGATAGAAATATTCCCTTTTCTCAAAAAAAGATATATCAATTTGGTTTTATTAATTGCTTTTCTTTATTTTGATTGTGTCTACATCTACATGTTTAAAGAAAGATATTAAAAGTTTAGAATTAAACATTCAAAGTTGGAACGAAAAAGAAGTAGAAAATTTTGCTGTTAAACAGCAAATTGGCTTGATATTGGGAGAAAACTGAAAAAAAATGTTTGGGGAGAATTAACCTCTGCCATTTCAATTATTTCATTCTTCTTAACACACAGAGAGTAATAACAGGTAAAATTTTCATATTTTATTGTCTAGCACAAGTGGGAGAATAAGACTCAGCTGTCGCTTTAGGGTAAATTATTGGCATTGTACTTGTGATTCAGTCTAATATGTACCATTGGATAAACCAGTGGTCTGGATTTTTCTGTAGCTTACTTCACTAATTTTGAACTTAAGTTTTTATATGGTGATGCCACCATATTGAATGACTGTGTAGGCCATGTTTACTATATATTCTACTCATTGGCAAATGAAATAGATTCTCAAAGTGAAATTTTTATAAAATACATTTAATTAATAAGTAGTTAATTAATATATGGCTAATTAATAAGAAGAAAAAAATTAATTACCTTCTCTTTTGTCCACAACCTAAGTACTGTGAATTACTGAAACAAACCTTATTTAGATTCTGGATGTGATCTGAAAACACCTGCCCATCTTATCTTATATAATACAGACATTACTTCAAAAAAGAAGCTGATTACATTCTATGCGTCATGCATTCAGTCATGCATTTTAACCAATGCCAAATTCTGCCCATCTAAACAACCATTTCTATGTAACATATTTTTGGCACAAAAACAAACTTAAACCCCTCCTTCCCTTCCATCTTTATTTGGATTATAACTGCTAATTGATAAGTTGCACTACACTAGACTTTAGAATGAGTACATTATTTCATGTATTATTTTAAAATTGTCTGACTTTTAAGAAATAATTAATTAATTTAATTTTTTAAAATTCAGAAACTAAGCAGCATAAAGAATGGTTGGCTCAAGAATGTTTTAGTAACTGCCATGTTGAAAACTTTGTAGCATCAGAAGAACTAGAGCATGTATTTCAACAACTAACTGACTTTGTTTTAAACTCAGGAGAGCATAAAACTGATCTGAATAAAAATATAGTTCTTCACAGCTCTTTAGTCAGTAGTAATGAAAATAAGAGGTTAGTAATGTTAGTTAGTTTTTCATTTTATTTAAAACCAAATTTAATTAACACAATGAGATATTTACCAAATGATAGTCCCATTTTGATCCTTTAGAGATTGGCATCTATGGCAGATATCTGCAAAAAAAAACTTTTGGCATTTTTTGTTTCATATTATAGGAAGTGTATTATAGGAATTCTTAATAAGCTACATATGATAAGTTTTTGTTTTTTTTTTAGCACTGTAAAATCAAACTTCTGATCTCTTTAGCTTGTATCTCAAAGTTATTTTTATTATTTAGTTTGCAATTGTGATCCTTCAATATTCTTTTCTTTTTTTTTTTCTCAAGTTTTTCATTTTTATCACTCCCACAATTTCATTAAATCACTTTCTCTTCTCTTTGTAAGTTACTGTATTTTATTGCTTACATAATGTCAACCAGATCTTACAAAACATGTGTATCAGTACTAAGAGTATCAAGATATACCCCAACAATAAACCATGGGTCACTGCAAAAATAAATGGGAAATTATCAAAAAGAAAAGAGCTTATATGAGTGGTGACAGACAGGAAAGGAAAAGAGCTCAACAAAATGTCAACATCGCTCTTGAGGAAGGGAGGAGAAACTATCGCACCAAGCTGGAGGACTCGATTAAGACAAGTGACATGACAGACGTAAGGTATCATGAACAAAATTGCAGAAGCACAATTCAAAAGTAAAAATAATCTTGCTACAAGAGACGACAAAACATTATCCAACGAGTTAAATGATTTCTATTGTCGTTTAAACACTAATAATTTTAATTATCTTAGACTCAAAGCCCTGGAAGATGTCAAAGTTAACAACTGTTGAGAATTAGCAATTACTAAAGAGCAAGTTTGCAACATTTTCAAAAACGTCTACCCAATGAAAGCTGCTGAGCCTGATGGTATAAAAGGGCGAATTTTAAAAGAATGTGCTGAACAACTAGCTGAACCTTTCCTAGAGATTTTTTCCATTTTATTACTAAACCACGAGATACCATCTGTGTGGAAGTCGTCCATAATTGCACCTGTGCCAAAGGTTTCCAAACCAAAGGAAATAAATGACTATAGACCTGTTTCACTTACTTCCATTGTGTCTAAATGTTTACAAAAACTGGTTAAGATGTTTCTTCTGAATGATCTTTGTAGTAAGTTGGACCCTTTACAATTTGCTTACCAAAAGGGTAAAGGTGTAGATAATGCCATCCTAAATATTTTAAATTGTGTCTACGAACATCTGGACTTAACTAACACTTATGAAAGATTGTTTTTTATTGATTTCTCATCAGCTTTTAATACCATACAACTTCATTTACTTATTGAAAAAATGAAAGCGTTGAAGATTAATCCATATATAATACTATGGGCTAATGAATTTTTGACCCATAGACCTCAGAGGGTTAGGCTAGACAATGTAATATCAAATGCACGCATATTTTTTCACAGCTGGGCGCCCCAGGGGGCTGTGACATCGCCATTGTGGTTCATTTTGTTCACCAATAATTTTCAATCCAATAGTTCTTTTTGCTCCTTCACAAAATTCGCTGATGATGCGGCTCTTCTTGCCCTGCTATCAGAGAGCTCAGATGTAAATGAGTATTTCGGAGAAATAGAACACATTGAAAAATACTGAAAAGATAATTTTTTATTATTAAATGTAAAAAAAACCCCCCAAAGAAATGATAATCGATTTTCGTTGGGAAAAGAAGGAAAATGATATTGTTTCTGTAGCTGGAGAGACTATTGAAATAGTGCAAACTTTTAAATACCTTGGTACTATCCTAGACAATAAACTAAATTTTACTGCAAATACTGATTATATCAGCAAAAAAGGGCAGCAAAGATTACGATTAGGCCTACTAAGAAAACTGTCCTCATTTAATGTTAGTGAAAAGACCTTAACTAAGTTTTATCATGCTCACATCTGCAATATTTAAAGTTTTAATATCACTGCCTGGTATGGCAATCTGAGCTTTAAAAATAAAAAAAACTTTATTGAATCCTAAATGCTGCTGGTAAAGTCATTGGCAAAAAAACAAGCCCCATTTGGGCAGCTATTTGAGACAAATATCCATAAAAAAACTAAAAAGATTCTAGAAAATAAAAAAAATCCCCCTTTGGGTCAGGATTTTGTGATTTTAGCATCACAAAAGAGATACAAGACACCATGAGCAAAAACAGACACAAACACTGTTTTGTTCCCCTGGCAATCAAATCACTAAATAGAAACAATCTGATATAAACTTTTCACATGTAAATTATGAGCGAGTCAGGTGTGAATATACATTTTAGTTTGTTATAGTTACAATGTTTTGTTTGGTGTAATGCACAAATTGTAGAACAAAATTCCTTACGGACAATAAAGATTATTATTATTATTATTATAAATCAAAAACTAAACAAAGAGGAAATTTCTGTGTTAAAAATTTATTGGAAAAATCCCTAACATAAGCCATATTTTTTGACAAATTTATCTCTGAACTCAATTTTGAATTATTTACTTTGATGCGATAGAATTAGCCATAGTTACAATTTTTAATTCATTTTAAAACTAAAAGGTTTAATTATATATATATGCATAACATACATGTTTATTTACACACACATATATATATATATATATATATATATATATATATATATATATATATATATATATATATATATATATACCGGTATATATATATATAGGCATATATATATATATATATATTTATATATATTACTGTGACCCTATTGGCGGCGCGATAGGGTTAACCGTGTATGATCAGATGACATATGTGACACAAGCTAGTTATACAGTTTAGCATGCTATATTGAAGGGCAAGGGACAGTACTGGTATGAACTTTGCTTATGAATATGACCTGTGTTGTGGTCATTTGATTAGAAGCCTGAATGGACCAGAGACAGAGTGTGGAAGGCAGTGCATTTCAAGACAGAACACCGATAAGACCAGGACTGGTGGAGTCCTCGGGTGAAATGTATGAGTCCAGGAAGAGATAGAGACAGTACAGTTTAGTACGGTGATGTACAGTGTAGCATTTTCAGTAGTTGATTGTGTTGCCAATTGTCTAGTATTGGCTGTTATCTATTTATTCATTCATTATTAAAGTACCAGATTATTTGGAACTCTTGTTGTCAGGTTATTGTGTTGATGTGTGTTGAGCAGAACAGAACGCCTGATAGGAGAGAGAGAAGATCGTAACAATATAATATATATATATCAATTAATTAATTACTGTGTTAGTTTTTTGAGTTGAACTATGTGTATTATTGAAATAAATTTTATGGCTCATTATTATAGCAAACACTTGTGGAGTCTTCAAACAAATACACTTAAATGACAATAATTGATTGAATTGTCACAGAAAATGAATATAAATCAAACTGCAGTTTAAAAAAATCCTATGTGTAAATTATATAAGTATTAATTTAATAAGGACTTTGACTGATAGTATAACAGTAACCAGCATTGATCAATGAACTTACAATGAACCCAAATATCTTAGTGTCTTTCTTTTATAGTATTTCTGAAAATGTTCAATATTTTTTCTGCTGACCAGCACATTTGTTTACACAACAGCTCTTCAATACCCAAAGCTTTGCTGAACATGTAGAACGTAATATTTTCCATCTTTTCTGATCTGCTTAAAATGATAGAAACAAATTAGAATGTTAGAAAGTTTTATCAGGGAAAACATGACATTAACTGTACTGGCTTGCAACTCATAGTAAGCCTTTAATAGATTTTTTTCTCTCTCTCATGCTTAATAATGAAAAAAATATTAGTTTCTAGATAAGACTAACAAGAAAAAGGTATTCAAAATTCATCACAATAATTTAATTCTTTTAGATTCTCTCAGACAGAAAGCAATACCAATGTGATACTGCTTGTAGGGGAAAGAGGTATTGGTAAATCAACATTGGTGGCTCAATGGCTAAAACTGTTGAAAGATGAAGGCAGCAACACCTTTGTGGTCTCACATTTTGTATCTGCATCTTGTCACAGTTCAAGTATTAAAAACTTTATCAGACAGAGCATCAGAAAATTGAGATCACATTTTATGGAATCGGGTGAGAACAGAGTGTTAAGTCTTGATTTTGAGCCTTGTATGTAAGAGAGGAGAAGATAGAGAGAATCATATGTAGAGATACCATGGGAACGTAGTTGTTTTGTCAATATTAGAAAGTGCTAACAGAATCAATGAAATATCTATATGATTAAAACTTGTTATTGATATTTTAACCGATCTTTATATTATGTCGTTCCCATGTTGGGAGGAGGGGGGTGAATACCTCTACTGCCCTCCTCACCTAAATCCTTTGAGTGGGGGGGGCGGTCCTACTTTTATGGAGAAATCATAGTTTGTGACAAAATTTGTTGAATTATTTTATATTATGTCGCTCCCTTCTGGTATTTTGGCCGTATGTATGCATGTACTGCCCTCCCCACTCAAGCCCTCTGAGTTGGGGGGGGGGCCTGTCCTATTTTTATATAGAAATCATAGTTTGTGAACAAAATTAGTTGAATATCTATATAATATAAACTACGTATTGATATGTGAACCCATTGTATATTATGTCGCACCACACTCTTATCTCAAATTTTATGATTTGTACATATAAAATGAAAAACGGTTGTACCAGGTGGGAGGGGCGATACATGCCACCTCCTTTCCCTCATCCGACAAAGCAATAGTTTTTCTCTTTGTATTATAATTAAGAAATTACAAAATAAAAAAAAATCTTTCCGTAATATAATTTAACTATGCTATAAATTAAACTCTTTTATCGAGTCGCCCCACCCCTATTCTTTAATGTCAAATGCAATCATTAGCAGAAATTATAAAAAGGCGCGAGGATTAATCGTTTTCACTCTACCGCCCCTCCCCTTTCCAGACAGAGTTTATGTAATTTCACATGAATTTATCATAATTATTTTAAGAAAGACTTTGCTTTGGAAAAGTTAGAATTCAAACGAAATTTTTTCTGTATAAGAGTCAGGATTGAGATGAGTTCTAAACCCAAAAATAATTTCCTAGTCGCCCTTTTCCTTTCTTAACTCAATCTGATATTTTTTTAGTTAAATAAATTTGGAACTATAAGTCACATATTATGATTGAATATTATTGAATAATATTAATTAATTTTTTTTTTCGGCGGCGATCTTCAGCCTTAATCTGAATATGTGGGGTATCTAATCTTTTCAAGGAAAAAATAGGTTTTATTTGCAATGTATTAATGGCCTATAAATTCATATTAGAATATTTTTCAACATTAGTCTTTTTTAAATAGGATGATTAATGAGCTTTAGGTCAGAAAAATGCGTTTCTTCAGTGAAGAATGCAAGAAAACGCCCTAGGCGTCGGGGCTTTGCACCGAACCCCACTAATGAATAATGAATGATCTGTAGATGCTAGGAGTATGTGTTTCTGCAGTGAAAATGCAAGAAAATGCTTTTGTCTTTGGAACTTTGCCCCGAACCCCACTGGCAAAGCTTAAGGTGCTCCCCGAGACCCCCGAACTTGCAATAGGAAGGCCTCAACATGACTGGGTTTTTTTTTTCTCGCCGAAGGTTGAGAAACATTGCTTTTTAAAAATTCTCATATATATATATATATATATATATATATATATATATATATATATATATATATATATATATATATATATATATATATATATATAATGTATACACACTTTAAACTGTCATAGACAATTTATTTCCCGTTCTACAATGCTAAATTTCAGCACATGGAAAGCTTAATGTCCAATGGGAAAAATAAATGTGAATAATGTTCAAACTGGGCAAACTGGTGGCTTTCCGCATCATTAATTGCAACATAGCAGACGTGCGTTTGAGTTTGTTTTGAAGAGCGGAAGCAGATAATTAAGTGGTACTGAAAGTTCGAAGACAGTGAGTATAGTACAGAACCACCTTCAAGGTTAAAAACTACACGTCTACGAGACAAATTTGAAATTCATGGAACAGTGTGTGATGTGCATAAAGGTCGACCAGGGCGACCTCGTACAGCTACAAGTGATGAGTCCACAACTGCGGTCTTGGAACTGTTTCAGCGTTCACCTCAAAAATCGTCAAGGCAAGCGGCACATGAGAGTAATGTAAGTGCTAGTAGTGTGATACACATTCTGAGGGAAGGCAAGTTTCGTGTGTACATTTCAAGGCTGGTGCAACAGCTAAGTGATGACGATTCAGATCGAAGGTTAGAATTTTGTGAATGGGTTCAGGAGAGGGTGAGACGTCAACTGGGATTTATGGGTAGCATAATTTGGTCGAATTTAGTTTTCCAATTGGACATTAAGCTTTCCATGTCCAAAAATTTAGCATTATAGAACGGGAAATAAATTGTCTATGATAGTTCAAAGTGTGTATACATTTTTTTGACGCACCCTGTATATGCTGTACGCAGATGTCTACTGGGGTACAAAATTAGAGAGCATCCTTATCTATAATCCATTTTTAGTTTTATCTTGTAATAATTTTGACTTCTGTGTGCATGAAATTTAATTAATAATCAAAACCGTGGCTATATATTACTGATCATTTCTATTCCTATTTTGTTCCAAGGTTTAACATTTTTTCTTGTATTAATGTTGCTTTTTATTTGCTTTTTTTAATTCATGCATTAGTATTCTTTTTAATTAAAGTCACAATTACAAGCCAGAAAGCTGTGTTTCTGGCTCTACTTATTATTGAATGCAATGCCAATGTGCTACATGTATATAATTCTCAAATACCTTCATTTTCATATCTAAGAAGACCATCTTACAATGTCAAGATCATATTAATCACTATGTTTAGGCATCCATTTTTTAAAGGAAAACTAAGAAATCTATCATTTGCACTAAGTGTATGTCAGAGGATGCAAGTAAGAATATAACAAAACATCAACATCCCAAACTCATGGGCACACCAACTTTTCTTAAAAACAGTCCATCCTGGCTGACATGTTTTCTTTGTTCCAGCTTACAGTCTCTTGTTTAATGTTTGTGTAGTCAATAACAGAACATTTATGTTTTGTAGATTAGCTCAGTTTGTGTTGTCTTTTTACTTTTTTTTTTTTTTTGTGGCCAATTATACAATTTTTTTTCAGCATATTAAAACAAGATTATTCACTTTATAATGAATGATATTTTCAAATTAGAAAATAACTACATTACTTCATACATTTAATTGTGCATTAACAATTGTATAGAATGACTAATTTGTGTTTAGGCAAATGTCTGTTGGAAAGGAAATGCCATAAGTTTCTAAGAATAAACTTTCTGTTTGTCAGCATTCTGAAAAGTTGTATTGTGTTCTTAAAAGTGTACACTTCTTTGTATTATGAGCATGTAATTGTGTTTTCTGTGACCCAAATTAATTCATTGTGCTGGGTAAATTGTTGATGCACAAGCTTTCCCACATTGTTTCCAAAATGAAAGAAAAGAATGCAGTGTAGATGCAGGTTTCAGGACATTCTATCATGCAAACATAGTTCAATAAACAACTATTTTATATGTGATTCATTTCTGCTAAAAAATGTGTTTTCTAAAAAGTTAGTAAATGTTTTAACAAGGATTAACATTACTGAAGGAAGTCCATAAATAAAAGCTGAGTATTAGAAGAAAACAACTTCATTTATTCTTTAAAAAAAAGAATGAGCACTTTCCAGTTTATGTCAGAGTCTAAAATATTTGGCATAATTCACAACTTTCATTTGACCATTGATCATGGAAACAGCTTGTATCCAAAAAGTTTTTTTTGTTTTGTAAAATGTTTTACATGTTTCAGATGTTCCTTCAGATCGGAAGATAATTAAATCCTAGCTCAAAGGTCTTGCAGGGGATGATAGAAGATATCAGTGGGCAGGGTTCGAATCTAGGAAAATGGAGACATGACATTGTACTTAAGCCATTTCAGAAGGACCATATAGGTGTGAAGCCTATGGAATGTTTCATTCAACTATTGACAACTTCTACCAACTTAAAAATTTTGAATGTCCAGAAAAGTAAAGAAATCATTGAGGATTTAAAAAGCATATTGACTATCTTGCAGAGATTCAAATAACAGACAAACTGTAGAGCAAGTGCAAGAATATAAATATCTATCCACTTTCATAAACAACAATCTAATATAATATGAGCACTGTCAAACACCAAGATACATCAAAGACTTTTGTATCTTAGGAAGCTGAAAAATAAAATTGACAAAATAAATTTCTACAGTTATCATCAGTAGTCTACTTACTTTTGCTTTCATCTGTTGATATCATACTACTTCAATTGCACAAAGACTTTGACTAAATAGACTAATTAAAAAAGTATCATATATCATTCAAACACAGTTACCATCGCTTGAAGAACTATTCCATGAAAAAAACATATACAATCCTTAACGATGGAATGCACCCACTAAACTACAGTTACATCAGATCTGGACAAAGTGGTCAGCTCCTCTCCATTACAACTCTTTGATTCTACTATTCCTTACAGTCAGGGTGTTTTTAAGGTGTTAAAGAATGTCTATGAGAAGTACAAATAGAAGCCTAATTAACACGTACTGCTTGTATTTGTGTGGTGTTTTTTTTTTTTATTAATTGTATTTTGTTTATATTTCCATATGATATATAAAGTTATTGTTATAGTACTAATGATAAGGAAGACAATTGTAGTCAAACTTAATTAATTATTTATTAATCAATTACTGTACCACTCAAAAGATGTTTTTATTTTTTTATGAAAGTAAATATAGTCTTTATCAATATTCTTTATTATTGTATTAATTAAAAGCCATCATTATGAGAGAACAGCATGAAGGAGATATGTCATTTGATTTCAGCTCTAGTAATTTTAATGAAAGTATATATTTGTAGACCCCTGGCCATTTCAGATTAATATTTTCTTTGAAAAATGACCTTTTCATATAAAAAAATGAGCTTTATTTGTTATTGCAGATAATAAAAGTAAATTTTGTCAGGAGATTGAGTCAGATCATACAAATCAAAACTTTATTTACCTGTGTGAGTCTTTTAGTGCAGCTCTAGCACTTGGCCCTTCTGTTATTGTATTGGATGGCATTGATGAACTTGGGAGTGATGCGGATAAAAGTATTCCAATGGTAAGTGAATTTTTGCAATGTTTTGTTCTTTCAAAAAGATGGGCTTAATTATTTTTGCATGTTTAGTATTCATCTGATATTGAAGTATAAATAAGGGTTAAATAAGTATTATTTTTAATGAAGAATTTGAATAAAAGCTAAAAGTTTTTACATAAGTTAAAATTTACTTAACTTTGACTTGGGTAATTTAATTTGATTCCCTTTATTTTATCTGTGACATTTTATGTCTCAAGAGATGATCTCATGCGGCTAAAGAGGCCAATCCTTGTGACACATGCAGGGACACAAGTTTTGCTTTTAAAATCTCCAAAGTTGTAACATTTTCAACCATTTTCTTGCTCTTGGTGTTTCTACCCAAATGTGATCTAGGATCCCTTTCACTGCTTGCTCTTCTTGTGATATAATATTTGTCTTTTTTTCTCCCAACTGTTGTTGTCAATCTTGAAGTGCTAACTGTTACACTTACATAGAAATATCTTAGTAATGTAGATCTGTTGTTCTCCCACATCTCCATGTTCTGTGTAAGTCAGCTTTCAAGTCAGCCTAGATGTCTACTGCTCAGAGCAGAGTAATACTTCCTTGTTTCTTATTGCCACCTTATTTTCAGAATGTGCCTTTAACATCTGAGGGAGAAGCTGCTAGTTTCTTTTGCTGTCAACTTTTGAAAGTATAAAATATAATTCAAAAACTTTAATTTGGCTAATTATTTCTAAAAAAAATAATAAAACATTTTGAGAAATGTTTACATGCTTATTTGTTAGCACATCAGAAAATGTTGGTTTGAAATAAATTTTAAGATTAGTTGTCAAAATCTTTTGAATATTTTTAATTTTGTATACCATTGAGCACAGAATTAAGTATAATTTGATTGGCACAAAACTATTTATGATAGTGGTGCTCAGTTCCTCCTCCTCCCCCACCAAAAAACAAAACAAATAGGGAATTAAAATTATCTATTAATTATAAGAAAAGCACATTATATAAATGTCTTAAAGTATCGTGAAAAAACAACAACACATGTTAACAGCTCAGTATTGTTGTTTTTTTACAATCCATAAAAAGTATTAAATCATATGGCATTATTAGTGCAAAGTTTGATCAATAGAAAAGAAAAGGTAGGGTAACAGATTGAAATGTATACTTTTGATAAAATGCTAAAAAAAAATTAAATTATTTTGTTTCAGGTGAAAAGTTGTTGTTGGTTACCTGTAAATATTCCTTCAACCTGTAAATTTGTACTGACAACAACACCTTCAGATATATCATATTACAATCTCTCTCAAAGAACAGATGTCAGGATCATTAAATGCCCTAATACTTTGAAAGACAGCCAGATAATATCAAAGATGGCAAGTATAATACATCTACACTTCAATAATAATTAATTAAATTGACTTGTGACCTTACTAGTGACCTCTCTTATTGTGCCCTAATTTCTTTGTGGAAAATTCCTTGCAAGAAAACAAATGTTTCTTTGTTTGAAACTGGACTGCAGCCCACAGTGCTGCTGCTCTTACAGTTAACAAGGTATTTTAAAATATTAATATGACATTGTGTCCAATGGCAATCTACTCTTTATGAAATATTTGTTGACTTTGTAAAGGCTTTTGTTAGTATTTACAGATAATCTATCTGGACAATAATGAGACATTATGGGATCCCAAATAAAGTACTAACAAAAATCAAATAACTTTATGATGGTTTCACTTGCCCATAGTGGCAAACTGACAGAGGAATTTCCAGTCACAACAGGAATCAAACAGGGATGTCTTCTTTTTCCACTCCTGTTTCTTTTTGATTTGGATTGGGTTACAAAAGAAGCTTGCTCTAATTCAGGGAAAGGAATCCAATGGACTTTCACACAAAAGCTGGAAGATCTGGAATTCTCTGATGACTACTGGATATGCAAGAAAAGGCAACAGTTTTAAGTGAAGTGGGAAAAAGAGTAAAAATACATCACCAAAAAACAAAAGTAATTAATGCAAACAATAATCAAAATGGAGACATAGAACTGGATTCTCAGACCATAGACCAAGAAGATAGTTTTATATACCTTGGGAGTGTAATCAGTGTATCAGGTGGAACAGATGAAGACATTAAACATTATATAAATTTAGCACATCAGACATTTACACACTAAAAACAACCTGGAAATCTCCCCACATCTCTAACAAGACTAAAATAAGAATCTTTAACTCTAAAGGCAGTCTTATGGTATGGTTCTGAAATATGGAGAACAACTGAAGTCACAATAAAAAAAATGTACAGATGTCTGAGAAATATCTTAAAAATACATTGGTGTGACAAATAGAAAACATTTTTTTTGTTTTTGTCCCATTGGGTCATATTTAAAAATTCTTTTAACATTAAATTTAAAAAAGATACATTTGCTAAAGGAAATAATCAGGGATTTATTAAAAAGATAAATAAGCATACATTAAGAGAACCGTTTCATCACAGCATTACAAAATGATTCATTGCTATTTTAATTTCATGTTATTATAATATTATTTTCAGTTTGTTTTAAACATTTATATATTGTTAAGACTCTCTAATCATGCTCTCTGCAAACTGTCAACATAACATATCTAACTCAAGAACTTAACACAAGAGTTCCAAAATAATGAATAACAGCCAATACTATACAATTAGCACTGATTGCAAATGCTTGACTGTATATTAACATACTGTGTACCCAGACTAACAGTACGGTTTCCTTGCTGTGCTGAACTCAACTGCCTTACACACTTCATCTATGTTTCTCCAAAGGCTTTTCAATCATATGACCAGTCACTAGTGATTTTCATGTACAGTACTAGGTTCTAGTATTTCCCTTGTTCATTGACACAGTTAACTGCTTAGCAGCATGTCAATAGGTCACACACTTATTAACTGTCACTTTGCCACTAGAGTTTCAACAATATAATAATAAGGGTTGAAATTTTTTGTTTCAGTTGAAGAGGCATTTAAATCAGATTCCACATTTACTACAAGGAGAAAAGACATTAAATAACTTAATTAATCTCAAAATTATGCAGACAGCCTTGAACTTCCAACTTGTAGCTAGTGAAGTCAAGAACTATAGATGTTACAGCAGCCTTTCTTTTCTCATTGACAGCTGTGCAGAGGTGATTTGATACACTTTATTTTTTTTAGAGAGTCACTAAAAGAAGTTAAAGTAAAAAATAATTTTGACAAAAAAAAACACCCTCATAATTCCAAACCATTAAAAATTAAATGTTGCTTATTTTTAAATGACTAAATAATGGGTAGTGCATGTCATAGACCTTGATGGATGATAAGGGATAATCCTGTTACTTGATTGGGTTCCATCATTTTTGGTGGCTAAGTGTAACAGAGAAATGTAAGACTTTGGTTTAGTTAAACCTTTTCTTCATTTCTAAAAGTTTAGACAATAGAAGTGCTACCAAGCTTCCTAGATAGCAGAACTTTTGGTCCACTCTATCCATTTTTTTGTGCTAGAAGTTGTTTGAAGAGGTATACCTAACGAGTTTTAAGTTTGAGTTTGAGTTTAGGCACATCTGCACAATTTAGGCCATGTCATGCGAGTTTTAAGACTAGCAGAGTTGTTATATTGTGGAGTTGGAGTACATATCACTAGGATAGTAATGAAGTGAAGATCATAACTATTATCCTTACTTTGGTATTCAAATATCCATCCAATTCTTTACCAGGGATATAGAAGTTCATAGCATGACATTTTTGTAGGGTCATGATTACTATAACTACTTTAAATGCTTAAATTGCTACTCAATTTTCCAAAGGACTTCAGCAACAGAAATTCTCCAATCACTTTGGTGAAGTAAAATCAGCTGTACTGGCCTTGCTCAAATGAAAGCTACTTCCTTGCCACACAGTGATATATAGCTATGTTTTCTTTTCATACATTTTAGAGAAGGATATACTTACCCATAAAGATCCTCACTTAGACAGTCTCACTGATCAATCCATTGTTTTTGCTTACTGATAAGAGAAAGGAGACAAAGATAAACAGTATGGTATGGACTCTCATAGGAAGCTTGGTAGCTGAGCGGTAAAGCAGACTCAAATCCTGGTGAAGACTTGGATTTTTAATTGCCTCTGAGTCCACCTAGCTCTAATGGGTACCTGACATTAGTTGGGGAAAGTAAAAGCGGTTGGTCATTGTGCTATACAACACTCTTGTTAACTGTGGGCTACAGAAACAGATGACCTTTACATCATCTGCCCTATAGATTGCAAGGTCTGAAAGGGGAACTTTACTTTATGGACTCTCATAGAGGTAACTAGTCAGATACTCCTGCCCTTTCTGTTTTACTCTGTCAACAAATATTTTGCTACATTATAAACTGTATACCAGGTGACAGGGGAAGCCTTGTTTGGTAGAGTAATTTGTTAGGGGCACATGAGTGTTGATACTTTCCTGAGCTAATTTCTGAAATATTCTTATTTGTCTATTCATTTATTAAAACTTGCTTATGTACGAAGTAATTATTCCCTTTTGACGTCATTTCTATACGCACATTATGATCTATGAGAAATTTTAAGCAAGCCTTATTAATTTTACTATAATGAAACATTTTTAAACCTATATAACTGTCAACCTCGAGTTTTCCCAATGTGGTCTATAAGCTGAGAATTTATTTCTCTTTTATATACATATACATTGAATATGTATGTACAAAGGAAACTCTTAGAGTCATTTTTTAAATAAAATTTAAATATACATAAATACTAGAATTGCTGGTATTAAAATATAGGATCTAGTTCCTTATCAAAAAGTGTAGAGATTAGGAACTAAAACAACACTATTTAGATATATAAAAGTAAACTGTTTAACTGTTAGCACAGCTTTTCAGTTATAATTTTGAAAAGAAAACATTATTTTCAGATTTTTTCTTCTTTATTATGAATGTTTCATTTAATTGTTTGTTAATAAAGAAAGGTTTTTCTTATAGATAATCAAATATCTTTACATTCCTGTATCTGGATAGATGAGTTCTTTGAGTACTTTTTGGAATGCTTGTCTTAAAAATTGGATAGAGGACATTAGTTGGACACTAGCTAAACCATCACCACAAGCTCTAGTCTTGGAAAAACAGTTTGGTAAATAGATTTAATTTTTGTTTTATATGATTTTTACTTTTTTTTTTTAAATGTTTTTTTTACTGTTTTTTTTTTATAAGTGCATTCTAATTTAAGAACAATTTGTCTTCTTCAGAATCTCAAGGTTGGGTAGTTGATGCACTATGCTTGTTGGCTGCTTCTCGGAATGGATTATTTGAACATCAAATTGTATCACTTTTAGAAATGATTGGTTACAGAAATGATTCTGAAATAACATCATATGATTGGCTTCAGTTTAGGTTATCAACTGATGGCACTTTGTTGGAATCATTAGATGGACGTTTAATCTTTTCTCACCAGAGCATACGAGAAATTGTGGAATGTAGTTTGTTTAGTAAGTTATGAATGTTACTTAATTTCATAGATAAAAAAGTTTTCTTTAATATTAAATGGCCTTTTAAGGGGATCTAATTTAGTAAGTACTTTTTTTCCTAAAGTCTTACTGACAATTCTGTACGGTGTATATTTTTTTCTATAATCTTACTGGCTATTAAGTTACTTTGCACATTCTTTGTGGTGAAGGCTTGTGTTGTACATTGTGTAAAGTTTCTTTCAATCTAGATCTATGTTTTCTTTCTAGATGTTATTCCCCCAATGGCATCTGGTTCTGATTCAATCCATCATGAAGAAGTTGTTGGTAAAAGTCGACCATATCATTGTTTTCTTGCTGACTACTTCCTCCAACAACCATTAGACATTCAAGTCATGGAAGAGTTGCCATGGCAACATATGAAGCTAAGAAAATGTTCTGAGTTATCAAAGATTTTGACGAATTTCAGGTAGAGCTTGGTTTTTGGTTAGATGCAAAATCATTGACAGCAGTATTTGTATACTTCGGAAGATAATAATTGCTATAAATTATATATATATTTCAAAATAAAAATAATTACAAAGAGAATAAATGTCTAAAGTTAATCATTGCTGGAAATTAAATTTATATAGGAGGTGTGGTGACTGAGTGGTTAAGTTTTTGACTTTCTGAATTGGGGTTCCTAGGTTCACCCAGCTCTAATGGGTACTTGACATTAGTTGGGGAAAAGAAAAACCCTCACTTAACATAATCTGCCCCATGTATCACAAGGTTTGAAAGGGTGAACTTTACTTTAACTTTATGTATATTTATATATGAGGGTTGCACCGGATATTAATTTTTGGATATCTGGCTGGAGGTAAAAAGGTATATGGGATTTCTCAGTGTAGAATATGTCAATGTATAATGTTATTAAGCTCTCATAGGTGCAATCTGGTTAGTATAGTGGGTAGATGTACATGTTCTTGTATATCAAGCCATCAGGTGTTCATGAGGCTTGTATTTTAAATCATGTAAATCTACTTACACTAGTTACAGAGGTTAAAAATTTATTAACACTACAGCAATTTTTTCTTTTGTTATTAGATCTAAATATAGAGATCTATTTCTTTGATGAGATTTTAAACTTTACTGTAAGATTTTCCATTATATAATAAGTTGATAGAATAAAAAAAAAATGAAAGTAGCCTTTTTTCTAAAGGTTTTAATTCAAGGCAAATAAATATATATAAACAAAACACACATCTTTTTTATTGTATTGTGCAAGAGCATATCTAAGAAATGTCTTCCTTATAATTGATTTTATATTGAAGAAAGGTTTCTACAACAATAAAATAATTAGATCGAACCATAACTAAGGCCTACAATTAGCTAGGTCTAGATAAAACAAATAAATCAATTATGAAAAGTTGTCAAAGGGTAATTATTTAGTTTAGTTTAATTTAATTATCTTTTTAAATTGTTAACTTTAAGTTCAACTACTTTTTAAAAATATAACACTGTTCTAGTTTAATTTTTAAAATGAGTAAATTTTAGTTCAACTACTTTTTAAAAATATAACACTATTCTAGTTTAATTTTTAAAATTTAGTTCAATTCTGTATGGGAATAGAGTTACATACTCATAGTTTGTGTAACAAAAGTTTATACTCTTAGGGGTGTGTCATGTACTCCACCCCCCTATGAGATTTATCTCCAAGTAAACTCATTTTCTTCATAAGATATATGACTTCTAGACAGCGTCAACATGTCCTAATGTGGTCACCTGTCTATAAACTCAATATGATGGGCTAAAAAAAAAGGTGTGGGGAGATAGACCCATACTGCTAAAAAGTACATACTACTGTGTACTTTTCACTATCCGACCAACTATCCTGCAGTGATATCTGGCCAGAGCCAAATTTGGCTAGGCTTTGGTGCAACCCTAATAGATATAGATATATTGATGTTTAGATAGATATAGATACAGAAACAGATATAGATAGATATAGAGAGACATATATAGATATATTGATATATACAGAGATAGCTAGATATATAGTTGATATTTAGATATAAGATAATTGCAAAGAGAATTTATAACTAAAGTTTCTTAACTCTTTCTCTCCGTATTTATTTTTCCACGTTTCGACGAATTTCTTCATTTTGTTCAATACTATTTCTCTACCCTGTTATGATTGAGCTTCAATAGCTTTGTTGTTTGTTATCAGAAAATGTTTTATTTGGTCTAGAATTAAAGGGGAATGAATGCTCTTTTTAGATAACACAAAATAAAGTTTATAAAATTAAACAATAATTTAATTTCATGAGGTCAAATCAACGATGTTATCGTCAATTAGGAGAGAAAGAGTTAATGTTAAGTTCTGAAGAAAAAATGTACAGGCTCTGTAAGAGGCTACAACTCTAGTTTCTTTTGGTTAGGGATGTTTTCTCATCTCTCACCATTCTTCACAAATCTAATGTCTATAGACTCTTGACTTGAACTATTGTGTCACATGTTGTAGTTTGCTTGACAAATTCATGAAGTGTGAGACTCCACTATGGGAAGAAGATCTTCATTTATATTGGTCAGTGTGTCACAAGGCTGGAATAATTGCAGGCTCTGAGTACATGCAAACATTTAAAGCTGTTTGTAAGAAAAAGGTTTGTTTGGCAATTATTAGAATTCTGAAATTTTTTCTTAGAATCACGTTGATATTGAAATATTATTTCAATGAATTTCTAAGAATATGTATATTTTGCTTTATGCATTAATAAATAATTGAATAGAAATAATCCAAATTGTTTTCTAAACATCTCATTCCAGTAAGACAAATATAAGAGACTAATTAAGTTAATCAATTGGTGAAAGCTATTAGATTAGAGGTCATTGGATAACAGTCACATTTATAAAAATAATTTCCACTGTCACTTAGTTCTAAGGGATTTTTTTTATAGCTTTTTTTTTAGAGAAAAAAAAAATTAATAAATTAAAATTTTTTTTTTTTTAATTTTATTTTAATTTTTTTTTTAAATTTTTAGCAGCCCCCATTATAAGTTAGACATAATTTAAAACAAATAGTAATCTTGTAAAGTGTTTTTTTTTTTTTTTTTTTTGCGTATTTGTTTATTTTCCTGAGGATTCAAATGAGAGATTGAGCCTTTTCAAAACAATTAGACATCAGTTAGGCCAGGGGAGGCGCGGTGGCTGAGCTGTAAAGCGCTTGGCTTCTGAACCGGGGGTCCCGGGTTTGAATCCTGGTGAAGACTGGGATTTTCAACGTCGGAATCTTTGGGCGCCTCTGGGGAAAAGTAAAGGCGGTTGGTCATTGTGCTGACTATATGACACCTTCGTTAACTGTAAACCACAAAAACATGAACTTTACATCATCTGCCCTATAGACCACAAGGTCTGAAAGGGGAACTAGTTAGGCCAGGTTCACGTCTAACTTTACATTCTATTTCACCTATCCTTTCACCTTCTGGACCGTTCAGGCACTACACAAGATCTGTCAACCTTCTTTTTCCATTCTTATCTGTCATTTGTCTATGATGTAATTTCATTCGGATGTTTTTTCTGAAAATATTGAAGCCTGCCTGAGTGGATCACTTTGGGGGCCGATTTTGAGTTTGTGTTTCCACACAAACTGTCTTTGTAATCTTGTTATTTTATGTTTTTGTTTTTAGTTAACAACCAAGTCACTAACAGAGGCTGCAGATGAAATTGTTGATTTTCAAGATGAAATGTTTCTACCAAGTATACACCCAAAGATTTCAATGAGTTGTTTAAATATTGTCTCAATTGGCTGGTACATAGCAAACTATTTGCACAATAGTGGCTCAAAAGATCACTGTCTTGAATTACTGGAACTAATTATAATGCTTATCAAAGAGGTAGATATTTATTTTTTTCTCAATTATAAAAATTGTCTTAAAAACATTTTAAGTATATCTGGTTGAGGATGTATTTTATTTATTTTTCTTTCAGTGCCCTTGCTTAACATCAGAGTTACAGTTATACCTGTGTCACTGTTACTATACATTTGGTACATTCTATCAAATATCTAGAGATTTTGACTTGGCTGAAACTAACTATAAGCTTTTCCAACTTGCTCTGATAGAGGCAGACAACATGGACAAGGAAAGCAGACATCAAAGTGATATTTCTTATCTTAAAAGTGAGTAGATTCACTAGTAGACAACACATTTTTTATAGATAGCCTTTGTTCTCCTGATCTGCTAGTATTATCCTAGTTCTATTTCATTTTTTAAAGCATTCAATTTTTAAAATAGAAAGTTTATAGCAGCTTTTCTAGTTTGTGTTTTTTTTTTTCATTTGTCTAAATTTCTTAGATTTCTTAAATAGAAAAACTAACTTTAGTTCATCATTTGTATGTTTTATAGACTTCAGGTTCTTGAGGAGTTTTCTAGTTATCTAGTTGAGTTAACTTTTCTTTTATTCCATGTAAGTTCTGATTTGCTTTTTGCTTATTTTTCTCTAATCACTAATAGTGTTTGATTGTTGTTGCTTTTTAAAAATTATCCTAACAAAATCATGTTCAGAGGAACAAAGGTGGACGATTCAAAAAAATATGATAAAATCACCCCTTCCCCCACTACTAAAAGGAAATTTGAAGACATTGCCTATAAATTGCTTACTATGACATGCATCTTACATTTTTCTGACAACCAGTTCAACTCCTAGCCTTCACATATGTTGCTCAGATAATGAGGCTGGCCAAACTTATCACAAAAGGCAAAGTGGGTAACTGAACCTTAATCAGTAAGCTTTTAAAAGATGGGGTTTGTTTAGACTTGGTAAGCTACCTAGGAGAAGGAAAACTCTGAATCCAAAACCTTCACTGCCTTTCATCTAAACCAGTGAAAAACTTTGGGAGACAATCTTTAGGAAACATCAGTATCTGGTGATCCTTAGATAGCTTACAATACACAGTGCTACAATCTGTCTGGACCTGTGATGCCATTGATACAAAACTGTTTTGGTTATCTGAGGTTCCTTGCTACAATATGTCTGGACCTGTGATGCTGTTGATACCAAACTGTTTTTGTTATCTGAGGTTCCTTGCTACAATTTGTCTGGACCTGTGATGCTGTTGATACCAAACTTGAGGTTCCTTGCTACAGTTGTGTGGAGAAGGGATGCTGTGTGAAAGGCAACTTTCTGACTATAACTAATGCCTAGACTTTCATCTCATATGATTGTCATTCTAAGTAGCCAACATATACTAGCTATAGTCTGGGCTCTACTGGTTATTTATTTTTGCATCCTTCAATCTAACACAGTTTTGGCCCTTGAATTTTAGGTTGAAATCTCTTTGTTCCTCTTGTGAAGCAGTGCACGACAGAAAGCCTTTTCACAATTTTGTCCTCTCCTCCACCTTGTTTTTTTTTTTGTGGCTTCACTACATTAACAAAAAATGTATATCTGTTTATTATCTTCTGATAATATAAGTGTGCAATATAAGTGCCAGCCCCTCCTTAGTTTTCCATGTGAATTCTTGAAGCCCTTAAGAACAACACACACTTGTTTGTCTTTTAGAAATATCAATAATTTTATTACAAAGCTTTTATCAACTCACTCTGTCTTTCTGGTAAAAAGTTTGAACATGTTATTTCTCTAACACCCATTTTCAGATCAAGTTGAAACTTTGCACTATTGTTCATTGGCAAAGACAATACATGAAAGAGTAAAAAAAAATTAACTAATTAGTCAATTTATAATTGATAATAAATTATTTTGTTTGATGCCAAAAAGGGAAATTAATCCTTCAGTGTTTACATATATAGTTAAATATATAGGCTTGTGTCCCCTTTGATAATTGTACACACTATTTCTCCCACACCCATTCTCAGATCATTTTGAAACTTTAAACTTTAAACAATTATTTATTATACCTAACAAAACATGAATCAATAAAACAAATTATCCAATTAGTCAATTAATAATTGCTAATTAATTATTTTGTTTGATATTGAAAAAGAGAAATTGCTTCTACATTATTGAGATATAGCCATAAGTGTGGAGTTCTTTCCCTTATTTTTTTTTTCCAAGTATTTTTTTATATTTTACTTTATTTAATATTAATGATATTTACTCAGTAGAAAAAAAGGAATTTTGTTTGCAATTATATCAAAAGATGTTTATAAATAAATAAATAAATAAAAGTGACGTGACAAAATAGTGCAGACAAAATAGAGCGAAATTTTCAGGCAAAAACAAGTAGTTTGTACTTGTTTATGATGTGTATAAAAGTACTGTATTTTAGTAAGTGAAGGTCCTGGGCAGGATTTTTTCTTGAGGTCTCTATCTTCTTCAACATTAAATAGATCTAAAAGTATTTGCAAAGAAAGAGAGTACTTTAAAATTGTATCTCACTCTCTTATCTCACCAACATTTCAAATGCATAACTTGCTAAAAACATTGAGTTAAATATATGACGATGTGTGTTTTATAGTATAATCAGAACTCTTGATTATCTGCAGCATCTCTCTTTGATCAAGCCAGGGCGTCTCAACATTGGTAAACTTAGGTGTGTCAGGATAGTTTAGCTGGCGATCACCTTTATTGTCTTTATGTTTAATCTCATTTTTTCCACCTGCCAATGTAAATATTGCCTTCGAAGGAATAAATGATGCTTGGCCAGATGTTGTAGGGAATTTGTATGGCTATTGGAAGAACAAATATATTGGTCGCCAGAGACGAAACTGCAGAGTGACTCCAACATTTCCGACAGCATTATGGAATGCTAGAGATTGTGTACAGGACAATCTACCACGAACAAACAATTTATTGGAGGGATGGCACCATGCATTTCAGCTGTCTATTGAGGGTCTTCCTCGTGTGGAGTTTTTGATCTCCCATCGAGCGCCTCCCCAGGTGGCGGATAGGGAAATGCCCTCCAGATATGGTGGGTACCGGGAAATAAAATACCCGGGGTGGACCAAAATCAAACCTGCTGCCTTGCAGGAAGTGGAGGGATCCACAAAGGCTAGGGCACCTTACCCGAAAATAAAGGCAGCTATCCAGAGAGCAGAAAGGGGCAGCCCCTCCAGATGGTTATGCACAGGGCTAACAACTCTGTCATATAAAAAATACTGTTACGAAAGCTAATACACACAAGATAACCCGGACAGATCTCAACGGAAAACGACCTAGGCCTGGAAAAGGACATGATTTTTGTTTTGCGACATGGAACGTGCTAAGCCTTTATAGAGCAGGTGCGCTAGCCCAACTTACTGAAGTGTTAAAGAAATATAGGATACCCCTTGTAGCCCTACAGGAAATCAGGTGGAAAGACTCGGACATTCTCAGAACCAAGGAGTATACTATATTTTATAGTGGTGGAAGCACTAACAACTTAGGTACAGGTTTTGCTGTTAAAAAGGAAACGGTAGGTAATGTCATTGGATTTAAATATGTAAGTGATAGACTCTACTCACTACGTTTGAAAGGAAAATTCTTCAACATATCATTTATCAATGTTCATGCCCCTACTGAAGATGCGGATGATAACACAAAAGAAGCCTTCTATGATGGACTGGAAAGAATTTATGATGAAGCACCAAAGCATGACATCAAAATAGTCCTAGGAGATTTCAATGCAAAAATTGGAAAGGAACCAGCATTCAGACCAACAATTGGCAAAGAAAGCTTACATGAAGAGACCAACAATAATGGCATAAGATTAGTGGATTTTGCATCAGGAAAAGGAATGTCTATCAGCAGCACAAAATTCCAACATAAGAATATTACCTGGATCTCACCTGATGGCAACACCCAGAATCAAATAGATCATATACTCATAGATAAGAGACATGGATCAGACATACTAGTTGTAAGAAGTTTCAGAGGAGCTAATGCTGACTCAGACCACCTACTAGTAAAAGCTAAACTTAGACAAAGAATAAGTACCATACACAATTACCAAAGAAAGAGAGCACAGCAATATGATAGTCAAAAACTCACAAAGGATCCACTTGTTGCAGAAACTTATAGAATGGCACTCCAAACGCAACTGACAACATTAGAAAAGGACAGCGAAAATAACATAAATGAGCATTGGGAAACAATAAAGCATGCTATCAAAAGAACAGCAGAAGAGGTAGTTGGATTTAAACAAAAGAACGAGAAAATAGGGTGGTATGATGATGAATGCAGACAAACTATAGAAGAGAAGAACAATGCCCGAATGATAATGCTACAGAGAGAAACCAGGAACACTAGACAGCAATACAATGAAGCAAGAAGAAGGGCCACAAAAGTTGTAAGAAAGAAAAAACGGGAATGGAAAAAATCCAAGATTACTCAAATTGAGACACTAGCAAAGGAGGGAGACATGAGAGGAATGTATATGAAAATTAAAGATGAAAAGAACGGATTTCAAGCTAGATCACACATGTGTGAGAACAAAGATGGTCAGCTTATTACAGATTCATTGAGAGATGGGCTGAATACTTTGAGGAGATCCTAAATACCACTGAAGATGGAGACAATGGAGAATATGAACTGCCACAAGGGGGACCAGATCCCTTAGTGAACCCTCCAACACTCATTGAAACATCAGAAATAATTAGGACCATGAAGAATCACAAAGTACCAGGAGAGGACCAAATCACAGCAGAACTAATTAAATATGGAGGGAAAGACTTACATTCCCAAATACGCAGACTAATATCAAGAATTTGGGAAGAAGTAATACCAACAGAATGGGAAACGGCTCTTATAATCCCAATACACAAAAAAAAAAGGATCCAAGTTAAAGTGCTGTAATTACAGAGGAATCTCTCTACTAAATGTGACTTATAAGATACTGTCTAGGCTTATAACTAAGAGACTTGGAAAATATTCAGAAGAAATCTTAGGTGACTACCAATGTGGTTTCAGACCCAACAAATCCACAACCGACCACATCTTCACACTAAGATGTATACTAGAAAAATGCCATGAATACAACATACCAATCCACCAACTCTTTATAGACTATAAAATGGTTTATGATAGTATCAGAAGGAAATACCTATATGACACTCTACAGGATTTTGGAATACCCAACAAGCTGACAAGACTTATACATATGATATTAAACAACTCAAAAAGCAAAGTCATAATACAAGGAGAACACTCACGGGAATTTAGGATTAAACGAGGATTAAGACAAGGAGACGCACTTTCCTGCATGCTTTTCAATTTAACACTGGAGAGAGTTATAAGAAATATACACATAAACACAAGGGGAACTATTACAAACTACTTCAGGAGAAAAAACACGGGTCCACAACCAACAGGGACGATATACAGCCAACCTCTACAATACCTTGCTTATGCTGATGACATTGCCTTATTGGGTAAAGAAACCTCTGACATCGCTAGAGCCTTCATACAACTAGAAGAAGCATCTCGACCAGCAGGACTTGAGGTCATTGACAGTAAAACCAAGTACATCACAAAGACAAGAGACAATCAAACAGAGGGACAAAATATCAAAATCAAAGACCACGAATTTGAAAACATCCAAACTTTCAAATATCTAGGAAGTACTATTAATTTCAAAAATGACCTACTAACAGAAATAAAGGAAAGAATAGCAGGAGGCAACAGGGCATTTTATAGCACCCACCATTTACTTGAGCAAAACGATTTCAAGGAAAACCAAGAAAATAATATACAAAACTATAATAAGACCAGCAGCAATGTATGGAAGTGAGACCTGGACACTGACAAAGACATCTGAAAATGTACTTAACACTTGGGAAAGAAAAATTCTTAAGAAAATCTATGGTGCCATACAGGATGAAACAGGGTGGAGGACACGCACAAACCATGAGATATATCAATTGTATGAAGACCCACCAATAGTGAACGAAATAAAAAAGAACAGACTACGTTGGGCAGGTCACCTTGAAAGAATGTCAGACAACAGAGGGGCGAAAATCGTATACAAGCAAAAACCAAAAGGCAGGCGACCCAAAGGCAGACCCCGAATGCGATGGATAGATGATGTGGAAGCAGATCTGAAGCAGCTTGGGGTTAGGGTGTGGAGACGAAAGGCACAGGAGAGATCTGAATGGAAGGATGTGTTAAAGCAGACCAGAGCCCTCCATGGGCTGTATCGCCACTGGCATGGATGGATGGATTGAGGGTCCTCACTCCAATGTCTACAAGTTAATCTCTCACTTCCTCAGAGGACAGAAAAACACCGAGACCAAGATTCTGAGGTACACTTCTGAATACAAAGTCAAGGAGGACAAAGTACCTCCTACTGAACAGACAGACGTCCTGCATATATATTGTCCATTTATTGAAACAAGCCACTGATGGAGTTTTCTGACATTACATACACTTTAACTTTCTGAAAGTTTTGGTATGTTGGTGTGTAAATCTGACATGTATGGAAGTATCTTTGCGTCTTTCTGAAGTGAACTTTTGGAATGTAAATAAATGCTATATTTTAAAATTATTCATTTTACCTTATTATATTCATGCAATTGTTTGAATATTTATATTTTAAGATATCTATAGTGTTTCCTGCAAAATGGTTGAAAAATAATGATAACATTACGCACAAAATTGGCTTTATTCATATTTTATATGTAAAGCATTTCTTGCAAAATGACTGAAAAATATTTTTTTCGCGCTATTTTCTTAGGTGTTTTTTTTTTAATAGAAAAAAACAAAACAATGCTTAATTTGTATCAAATAATTTGGATTAATTTGTAATAGATCTTGACCAACAATATGCGTGATTACAATTTTTTTACCAATTATTTTTGTTTAGTGCTATTACATGCTTTTAGCTTTCTCAATACACTCTATTATGATCCTATCACTTGTCTGGACCAGTTTGGAGAGGGGGGGGGGAGAAAGAAAGGGATATCTGGGTGAATTTTACCATAATCGCTTTTTAAGAGCATTTATTTATTTAAAAAAAAAATGGGAAACGACCTAAATTCGAAATCATGTCTCAAGCCTCCTCAAGAGAGCATTCTAACTCTGCTAGTGAGGAGCTTATGACTATAAAAGATTGTATAGTTTTGAATTGCTTGTTTCAAACTTATTTTAAAGTGGCGACCTATAAAGGGGACTAATTCAGCTTTCTTTCCCTTGCTCTAGATACCAAACACTATAATTAACTACCAATAGTTAATTAATTAATTGGTTATTTTTTTTCTATTGATTCTTGTGTTGTCAGGTATAAGAAATAATTGTGCAAAATTTCAACTTGATCCGAGATTGGGTGTGGGAGAAATAACAATAACAATATCAAACAGACAAACAGAGTAAGTTGAGATAAGCTTTGTAAAAATGGGAAAAGGTTATTTCGAAAATATAAAATACGAAGTAATGTACGTGGGGTATCTAGGGCACTGGGAGCCTTCAACAATTATGTTTTTACAATTTGAATATCTAATGGTCTAAAATAGATTGACCGTTCAATATAGAGACCACATTTGAAATCACAATATTGAAATCACATATATTTGTCAAGCCAAACTTGTATTATGAATGAAACCAAATGAACCCATACAATTATTAAGTTATGTCTTCTTGTCTGCAGTATTTTAAACGATTAGTGTCTACTAGATTTGGACTTGGATTTATTAATTAGTGTTTAATTATTTATTAATTATAATCGATTAGTGTTTTAAATTTCTGTTCGCTGTGGTTTCTGTAATTTATTCAAGTTGAAGTGTTTACAAGAGGATACAAAAAATCCATTAAAATATATTAATAATAAGGCTTGTCTTCGAGTCCGAAGAGTAATGAGGAATGCATTATTTTCCGTGGATATGCAGCCCCAACTGTGACCTACATATTTTGCCACATCCAGGGCAAGCATAACCCGGTGGTCGATTAAGATTTTCTTTTCGCCGTCTGCGTCTGTCCTCGGCAGCGTATTTTCTTTTGGTCTCAATTGTGTATCCCGCGTCCTTGATCAGTACAAATACAACATTCTTGAGCTATTGCAAATCATTTATGCAAACATGAACACAGTTGTTTTTAAACATTATAATTGCCAAGAGGATGTCTTTGACAGTTTTCTTGAGCCAATTGCTTTTGGCAAATTGTAAGTAATAAAATAGAATTGAATGTAGAACTCTCAATGTGTGTATCATGACATGTGAGGTAGAAGTTTAAACTTAGCTACAACTCCAGTTGAACTTTTTGTTGAGCCAGTGAAGAAGTGCACAGTGTTACAAGTACTACCTCAACTGACTTCAGGCCACCAGGATGTGCATTTGGTTTTAGGTCAAAGTATTATTTGTTCTTAGTTCATCCATTAGAAGCAAAATGCGGGAGTTTTAAACAGTCAATAGAGTAACTTAGCTAGAACAATACATTTTAAAGGACCAATATATGGTAAGTCAATAGTAGACAATGTATTTCTGTTTGTTCCTCACGACGGAAAATTACTCCAAAATATATCTCACTGGTCAAGGCTGTCCTACTGTATGGTTCTGAAACATGGAGAACAACTGAAGCCACAACAAAAAAAAAATACAGACCTTCATCAACAGATGCCTGAGAAATATCCTAAAAATACACTGGTATGACAAAGTAGAAAACAACAAACTGTGGGAGATGAGTGGTCAGAAAAATATAGAAGTGCAGATCTTAGAGAGGAAGTAGAGATGGATTAGTCACACCCTTAGAAAAGATACCAGCAACAGGGCTAGGCAGGCCTTAGAGTGGAACCCCCAGGGTACAAGACGCAGAGGAACACCAAAAAGAACATGGCGACGCAGTGTATTTGAAGACGCAGAGAAGAGCTGGGAAATCATAAAAAAAAACTAGCAAGAGACCGTGGAGAGTGGCGTGTTTTTGTCGAGGCCCTATGTTCCATGAGGAACTCAAAGGAGTGATGATGATATCTCACTGATAATTTCAGAAACATTGGTAGGCCTAACAATGAGCAGATTGATTTCTAGCAGGGACATAATCAAGTGTGTCTAGAGTATCGTCTAGTAGATTAGGGACAGAACCAAGTGTGTCTCTAGAGCAGCGGTTCTCAACCTTTTATGCTTGGCGACCCCTTTTTACAATCCCCCACACTGCTGCGACCCCCCCCCCACCCGCAAATACACACAGCAATAGAAGAATAGACAAAAACAATCAATTTTTTCAACGGTCTTTGGCGACCCCTGGCAAATCGTCAATCGATCCCCAAGGGGGTCGCGACCCACAGGTTGAGAAATCCTGCTCTAGAGTATCGTCTAGTAGATTAGGGACAGAACCAAGTGTATCTCTAGAGTATCGTCTAGTAGATTAGGGACAGAACCAAGTGTGTCTCTAGAGTATCGTCTAGTAGATTAGGGACAGAACCAAGTGTGTCTCTAGAGTATCGTCTAGTAGATTAGGGACAGAACCAAGTGTGTCTCTAGAGTACTGCCTAGTAGATTAGGGACAGAACCAAGTGTGTCTCTAGAGTATCGTCTAGTAGATTAGGGACAGAACCAAGTGTGTCTCTAGAGTACTGCCTAGTTGATTAGGGGCAGAACCAAGTGTGTCTCTAGAGTACCGTCTGTGACAAGGTGGATAAAAGTTTTGGCCGTTTTGGGTGTCTAGGGGATTTTATGATTTGAGAACCCACACTTGCACATATAATCTACAGGCAGAGCGTTATAATGCAGGCAACAAATACTATGATGTAAAATTATGTACAGTTTATTATACAAGATAAATATTTAAAAGGTGAAATGCTGTACAGTTGCTATGATGTGATCTAGTGTATTTACAGGTATAAGTCTATCATCATTAGATTCGAGAACCAAGTGGTCTGAGTGTCATTAGGCTGGTTGCTTAGCTTTAGGTCCGGTGCTGCACTGAGGAGACGGGTGCTGACGTTGTCTGCTGGTGTGCTGGCGTGGTGGATCCAGGCTCCGATTGCAGTCCAACGATGTATGGCTGCAGAGCTAAGCTGCGTCTACCATTCAATCAAGCCAGTGACGAGTCTGTGGCTAGCGTTGTTACTTGGACACTTGAAGAATAAGTAGGACTGATATCTGCAGATCTGGTGCCAACAAATCTGGTATCAGCTTTAGGTTGCTAAGACTCCAGGCTGGTGTAGAATATAAATAAAAGCACCAATCCAAAGTGAAATAAGGGAATGAAAATAAACAAGAGCTCAAGCAAAAGATAGATGCGCTCCCTGTCAGCTCCCAGCAAGAATGAGATCGGACGACGAAGTTTTGTCCATATACACTTGGCGAGGGGTGTGTGGCCGCGAATGTAGCCAGACTATCTGGCGTCTTTTGACAGAGATCCCCGTTTGACCGTGACGAAAGTTTCCGGGAATAGGCATTGCGCGAAGGCGCGAGCTGAAAGTCCAGGAAATTTGCCCATGTGGTCAGAGGATATGAAGGGGAGATTATCAGAACTCCGCCAGATCAGGGGAGATTATACCTTGATAATGGCTAGCGCTAGACGATCGGGGAGATCGCCGCCCGAGGTGTTGAGTTGAATGGGCTCTTTGAAGTGACCAGCCGCTCCCCAAAAGGGAGGGGGGTCAACGGATGTTTGCCAAGATCGGTAAAGGGGAGCGTACTCTCGTCAAGAGTCTAGTGTGGCACGTGTCAAAGTGGGGATAGTAAACTGTGACATCGATGCCAAAGGGGGTGGGGTTGGATTGGAGGGGTGGTGGCTGTGTTTTTAGCGCTTCATTGGCTAAATTAGTAAAATTGATGTTTAAATAAATTAATTAAGTGCTTGGACCTGAGTGATACCTTGAGTGAGCTAAAACGGTTTCTCACACCGTCTAGTAGATTAGGAGCATAACCAAGTGTCTCTAGAATATCGTCTAGTAGATTAGGGACAGAACCAAGTGTGTCTCTAGAGTACTGTCTAGTAGATTAGGAACATAACCAAGTGTGTCTCTAGAGTACTGTCTAGTAGATTAGGGACAGAACCAAGTGTGTCTCTAGAGTACTGTCTATAGTAGATTAGGAACATAACCAAGTGTGTCTCTAGAGTACTGTCTAGTAGATTAGGGACAGAACCAAGTGTGTCTCTAGAGTACTGTCTAGTAGATTAGGAACAGAACCAAGTGTGTTTCTAGAGAACTGTCTAGTGGATTAGGGACAGAACCAAGTGTGTCTCTAGAGTATCGTCTAGTAGATTAGAGACAGAACCAAGTGTGTCTCTAGAGAACTGTCTAGTGGATTAGGGACAGAACCAAGTGTGTCTCTAGAGAACTGTCTAGTGGATTAGGGACAGAACTAAGTGTGTCTCTAGAGTAGCCTACTGTCTAGTAGATTAGGGGCAGAACGAAGTGTCTCTCTAAAATGAGCTTAAAATACTTTGTGCATTAAGAAATGAAATCTTTCAGTCGATTCCTTAGAAAAACAAATTTCAATTGAGACTTTTTCTAGTCTTAATACTACGACATTTTATTTGTTTTGTTTAAAATGTTATATTAAAAAAACATTTTCTTTTTAGAATCGAGGCCTATTTGACATTTTGTTTACCAGTGAATGAATGTTTGTAAGAATCTCGCTATTTATAGTCTAGGTCAACAAAAAGAACACATCAACGATACATTTTATTGTGGAATTTTTCTATTTTTAGCGGCCCCCTAAAGGGGAAAAGACGCTGTTATTTTTGTGTGGCCAGTCTGTCCGTCCGTCTGCCCCTCCGTCCGTCCCGTTTAGATCTCGTAAACTAGAACAGAAATTGAAAATCCGATATCATAATATTTTAGACCATTGAAAGTTCTGATGCAACGGCTACGTACTTTTTTCTTTTCTGAAAGGGAAAAATCTAATTTTTTAAATCACTTATGCAAGCTGTTTTTTCATTTAAAAAAACACCACTTTTACAACTATTCACTATTAATAGTATCAAACACTTGAGGCTCTTTATTAGTGGAGGTCACTATATATCATATTTGTAACACATTTATGCAAACGGTTGTAGATTTTTTGTAAATTTTTAAATATATTTGTATTGTTAAGTTATGTAAGTTCTGTTATACTAAGTACTATATTTACACAAAAAAATGTTTACTATTTTTTTTAAAGAGAAAAAAAACTATTTAGTATGCATATAAATCAGACATAATTTAAAACAACAATTAATAAGTAGTTTTTCATATTATCTCGTGAACTGCAATGCTGTCTAAAGCAAGAAACATGTAACCACTAGTCTTAATACTACGGCATTTTATTTGTTTTGTATAAAATGTTATATTAACAAAAAAAATTTCTTCTTAAATTCGAGGTCTATTTGGCATTTTGTTTAGAATTTCATTCTAATAATATTGAAACCTGCCTTTTTACCTGCCTGGGTGGACCACTTCGGGGGCCGATTTTCGGTTTGTGTTTCCACAAAAACTGTCTTTGTAACCTTGTTTTTTTTTTGTTTTTTTTTTTTGAGGTGGTGTTTTTGACGGTCGTTGACTTATAGCATCAACCTGCTGTTACGCAACTAAACCCCAGTAGGCGTATTTAACTTGTAAAGCTTAAAATATCTCGAATAACTTCTTTGGTGAACAAAACTAAATAGAACTTTGATTACAATAGAAACAAATTCAACTTGAGATCAAATGAAATCCAAGTAGTAGACTTTAGTCATAATATAAAATGGTGTTCTAAACAAAATCTAACCCACTACAATAACACTTCCTTTCAGTCTCACGTTCTGGAGTCGTCTCCCCTAACTAAGACCGGTGACGACAATGCTACTTATCTTGCATCATTCAGAACCAATTGCTAAGTTCGTCCCACCGTCACCATAGAAACACACACACACACACATCCCTTAACAAAAAAGGGGGGAGGGTAGAAGTGATGATGATTAGTAGAGAGCGAACCTCTACACTTCGCTGCTAAACTATTGATCAATACAATGATGGTTTTGTATTATTTCTTCCTATTTGTTTTGTTGAGCGCTAGTCTCGCTCACCAACTCTCAATCAAACACTACCCATATAGACCAATGAGTACAAGGCGGTAGTGTAATTATATACGAATAGATTAATGCAACCGAAGTACCGAAAATATCAAATAGTGTAAATCAAATATTCTGCAACTAAAGTAAATAGACTAAAAATATTCTATTGTCGTAGTTATCATTTCAGGTTTGAATATTCAAAGTCAAAAGTCATGGTTCAACTATTTCAGTGCGAGACGTCTACAATGTATCGAGTGAAAACTTGTTGAAGAGATTTCATAACACGATTCTTCTCGACTTTCTTCTCAAAACGGTTGAATTGGCATCTCTATGTTGACGATTTTTGCGAGACAAAAAACAAGACGTCTTACTTTAATACGAAAATAATATTTTGACGATCATGCCAATTACAGACGTACATACGAATTTTCAATTGAATGTCTCTCGTTTAGTAATAAGGGCCAGTACTAGCTCTTGATTAGACTTCATTTGACATGTCTAGTAGCACATCTCACTCCTACAACCTTTTTTCATATGAAATATTCTTACTATGAGAACAAATGCATTGTTGACGTCAGAAGGATGAATTTCAGAAGGCAGGAAAACGCTTAACTCCGGGGCTCCGTCAGACTCCTTACTGCTGTACCTTTTTTTTTCCAGTTTACAAAAAACTCCTGGAAGTTTACAGCGTCTCCTTAAGCCCCATCGTTTACAAGGGGAAAGGGGTGGGGAGAACAAAATTTTGTTGTGGGGGGGGGGGGGGAACGACGGAGGCGCCACTGGTAAAATGACTAGATTTGTTGAGTTCACACATATAAAATTAAGTGCTTATTAAACTCTGTTACGTAACTAATTGTATTTCTCTGTACATTAAATACAATTTACAACCCGATCTTGAACTCCAACACATCAGGTAGACCTTGCCCTATCAGTCTACACGCACTGCAAGGCTATATTAGGTACAACCAGAACCAATTGATCACAATGTTTACTTGTCACTAATGGATTAGACAGATTGAATTACATTGATTACTAGACATCCTACAAACTGTCATTGATTTTCTATTGAGCGCCTGACATTATCAGTGCTAGCTTGTTACACTGGATTCTATGAGTATCTGTGTCCATGTTTTTGTTACCATCGATAACTTGGTTTGTGCTAACAAATAATTTAACTCCAAGGAAATGTAGCAGATTTGTGTTGAGTTCATTTGTTCATATCAATCAATTTTGACCCGTTGAAAATACTTCAATTCTAATGAAAGTTTGAGCATGGTGATTAGGTAAAGTTGATCACATTGAAATCTAGAAAATCTCAGCAAAATTTATATTTTTTGTCCTGTTTGTTTGCCTCTATATTTTACATCTAAAAAAAAAAAAACACCTTAAAAAGTAAAATCTAACACTTAACAATGGAACACGTAAACATACTGGTTCATTGTCAATCATAATTGAAATCTCTCCATGAAACCTTCATAGCTACATGATTACCATTGGTTTCTTTCTTATTTCTACATCAAAATGTACTTTCTTCTTAATCATAGTACTCTTTTCAAATATTCCACCAGACGAACTATTAGATGCGATCTAGAGTTTCGGGCCAGCTGCTGTCCTAAGCGTATCGTATTCTCTGTTTCTCCATAGTTGCTTTGACTAGGTTGTTGATGTTATAGTCTGATAATAATCTAGGACTTGTCTCAAAATGTGGGAATTATTTTAAAAGCCATAGAAACTCCGGTGTACACACACAAAAGTTAGATCACTTTGAGCACACTACTTATTTGTTAGTTTATTTTCTAAAGCGCATCCCTTACTTGTTGACCATACTCAATTCTCTTTGGTCCTTCTACTTGACATGTTCAGTTTTCTTTTGGTTCTTCTAGTTGACATGTTCAGTTTTCTTTTGGTTCTTCTACTTGACATGTTCAGTTTTCTTTTGGTTCTTCTAGTTGACATGTTCAGTTTTCTTTTGGTTCTTCTAGTTGACATGTTCAGTTTTCTTTTGGTTCTTCTAGTTGACATGTTCAGTTCACTTTGTTCCTACTAGTTGACATGTTCAGTTTTCTTTTGGTTCTTCTAGTTGACATGTGTAGTTTTCTTTTGGTTCTTCTAGTTGACATGTTCAGTTTTCTTTTTGTTCTTCTACTTGAAATGTTCAGTTTTCTTTGGTCCTACTAGTTGACATGTTCAGTTTTCTTTTGGTTCTTCTACTTGACATGTTCAGTTTTCTTTTGGTTCTTCTAGTTGACATGTTCAGTTTTCTTTTGGTTCTTCTAGTTGACATGTTCAGTTCACTTTGTTCCTACTAGTTGACATGTTCAGTTTTCTTTTGGTTCTTCTAGTTGACATGTTCAGTTTTCTTTTGGTTCTTCTAGTTGACATGTTCAGTTTTCTTTTTGTTCTTCTACTTGACATGTTCAGTTTTCTTTGGTCCTACTAGTTGACATGTTCAGTTTTCTTTTTGTTCTTCTAGTTGACATGTTCAGTTTTCTTTTTGTTCTTCTACTTGACATGTTCAGTTTTCTTTTGGTTCTTCTAGTTGACATGTTCAGTTTTCTTTTGGTTCTTCTAGTTGACATGTTCAGTTTTCTTTTGGTTCTTCTAGTTGACATGTTCAGTTCACTTTGTTCCTACTAGTTGACATGTTCCGTTTTCTTTTGGTTCTTCTAGTTGACATGTTCAGTTTTCTTTTGGTTCTTCTAGTTGACATGTTCAGTTTTCTTTTGGTTCTTCTACTTGACATGTTCAGTTTTCTTTGGTCCTACTAGTTGACATGTTCAGTTTTCTTTTTGTTCTTCTAGTTGACATGTTCAGTTTTCTTTTTGTTCTTCTACTTGACATGTTCAGTTTTCTTTTGGTTCTTCTAGTTGACATGTTCAGTTTTCTTTTTGTTCTTCTACTTGACATGTTCAGTTTTCTTTTGGTTCTTCTACTTGACATGTTCAGTTTTCTTTGGTTCTTCTAGTTGACATGTTCAGTTTTCTTTTGGTTCTTCTACTTGACATGTTCAGTTTTCTTTGGTTCTTCTAGTTGACATGTTCAGTTTTCTTTTGGTTCTTCTACTTGACATGTTCAGTTTTCTTTTTGTTCTTCTACTTGACATGTTCAGTTTTCTTTGGTCCTACTAGTTGGCATGTTCAGTTCTCTTTGGTCCTACTAGTTGACATGTTCAGTTTTCTTTTTGTTCTTCTAGTTGACATGTTCAGTTTTCTTTTGTCCTACTAGTTGGCATGATCAGTTTTCTTTGTTTCTTCTAGTTGACATGTTCAGTTTTCTTTGGTCCTACTAGTTGGCAGGTTCAGTTCACTTTGGTCCTACTAGTTGGTAGATTCAGTTTTCTTTGTTTCTTCTAGTTGGCATGTTCATTTCACATTGGTCCTACTAGTTGGCATGTTCAGTTCACTTTGGTCCTACTAGTTTGCATGTTCAGTTCTCTTTGGTCCTACTAGTTGACATGTTCAGTTCCCTTTGGTCCTACTAGTTGACATGTTTAGTTCTCTTTGGTCCTTTTAGTTGGCATGTTCGTTCTCTTTGGTCCTACTAGTTGGCATGTTCAGTTCTCTTTGGTCCTACTAGTTGGCATGTTCAGTTCTCTTTGGTCCTACTAGTTGGCATGTTCAGTTCACTTTGGTCCTACTAGTTGGCATGTTCAGTTCTCTTTGGTCCTACTAGCTGGCATGTTCAGTTCTCTTTGGTCCTACTAGTTGGCATGTTCAGTTCTCTTTGGTCCTACTAGTTGGCATGTTCAGTTCTCTTTGGTCCTACTAGTTGGCATGTTCAGTTCTCTTTGGTCCTACTAGTTAACATGTTCAGTTCTCTTTGGTCCTACTAGTTAGCATGTTCAGTTCTCTTTGGTCCTACTAGTTGACATGTTCAGTTCTCTTTGGTTCTTCTAGTTGACATGTTCAGTTTTCATTGGTCCTACTAGTTGGCAGGTTCAGTTTTCTTTGGTCCTACTAGTTGACATGTTCAGTTTTCTTTGGTCCTACTAGTTGGCAGGTTCAGTTTTCTTTGGTTCTTCTAGTTGACATGTTCAGTTCTCTTTCGTCATACTAGTTGGCATGTTCATTTCACTTTGGTCCTTCTAGTTGGCATGTTCAGTTCTCTTTGGTCCTACTAATTGGCATGTTCGTTCTCTTTGGCCCTTCTAGTTGACCTTTTCAGTTTTCTTTGGTTCTTCTAGTTGACATGTTTAATTTTCTTTGGTTCTTCTAGTTGACATGTTCAGTTTTCTTTGGTCCTACTAGTTGGCAGGTTCAGTTTTCTTTGGTTCTTCTAGTTGACATGTTCAATTCGTTTTGGTCCTACAAGTTGGCATGTTCAGTTCACTTTGTTCCTACTAGTTGACATGTTCAGTTCACTTTGTTCCTACTAGTTGACATGTTCAGTTTTCTTTGGTTCTTCTAGTTGACATGTTCAGTTTTCTTTGGTTCTTCTAGTTGACATGTTCAGTTTTCTTTGGTTCTTCTAGCTGACATGTTCAGTTTTCTTTGGTCCTACTAGTTGGCAGGTTCAGTTTTCTTTGTTTCTTCTAGTTGACATGTTCAGTTTTCTTTTTGTTCTTCTACTTGACATGTTCAGTTTTCTTTGGTCCTACTAGTTGACATGTTCAGTTTTCTTTTTGTTCTTCTAGTTGACATGTTCAGTTTTCTTTTGGTTCTTCTACTTGACATGTTCAGTTTTCTTTTTGTTCTTCTACTTGACATGTTCAGTTTTCTTTTGGTTCTTCTAGTTGACATGTTCAGTTTTCTTTTGGTTCTTCTAGTTGACATGTTCAGTTTTCTTTTGGTTCTTCTAGTTGACATGTTCAGTTCACTTTGTTCCTACTAGTTGACATGTTCCGTTTTCTTTTGGTTCTTCTAGTTGACATGTTCAGTTTTCTTTTGGTTCTTCTAGTTGACATGTTCAGTTTTCTTTTGGTTCTTCTACTTGACATGTTCAGTTTTCTTTGGTCCTACTAGTTGACATGTTCAGTTTTCTTTTTGTTCTTCTAGTTGACATGTTCAGTTTTCTTTTTGTTCTTCTACTTGACATGTTCAGTTTTCTTTTGGTTCTTCTAGTTGACATGTTCAGTTTTCTTTTTGTTCTTCTACTTGACATGTTCAGTTTTCTTTTGGTTCTTCTACTTGACATGTTCAGTTTTCTTTGGTTCTTCTAGTTGACATGTTCAGTTTTCTTTTGGTTCTTCTACTTGACATGTTCAGTTTTCTTTGGTTCTTCTAGTTGACATGTTCAGTTTTCTTTTGGTTCTTCTACTTGACATGTTCAGTTTTCTTTTTGTTCTTCTACTTGACATGTTCAGTTTTCTTTGGTCCTACTAGTTGGCATGTTCAGTTCTCTTTGGTCCTACTAGTTGACATGTTCAGTTCTCTTTAGTCCTACTAGTTGACATGTTCAGTTTTCTTTTTGTTCTTCTAGTTGACATGTTCAGTTTTCTTTTGTCCTACTAGTTGGCATGATCAGTTTTCTTTGTTTCTTCTAGTTGACATGTTCAGTTTTCTTTGGTTCTTCTAGCTGACATGTTCAGTTTTCTTTGGTCCTACTAGTTGGCAGGTTCAGTTTTCTTTGTTTCTTCTAGTTGACATGTTCAGTTCTCTTTGGTCATACTAGTTGACATGTTCAGTTCACTTTGGTCCTACTAGTTGGTAGATTCAGTTTTCTTTGTTTCTTCTAGTTGGCATGTTCATTTCACATTGGTCCTACTAGTTGGCATGTTCAGTTCACTTTGGTCCTACTAGTTTGCATGTTCAGTTCTCTTTGGTCCTACTAGTTGACATGTTCAGTTCCCTTTGGTCCTACTAGTTGACATGTTTAGTTCTCTTTGGTCCTTTTAGTTGGCATGTTCGTTCTCTTTGGTCCTACTAGTTTGCATGTTCAGTTCTCTTTGGTTCTTCTAGTTGACATGTTTAGTTTTCTTTGGTCCTACTAGTTGACATGTTCAGTTTTCTTTGGTCCTACTAGTTGACAAGTTCAGTTTTCTTTGTTTCTTCTAGTTGACATGTTCAGTTTTCTTTGGTTCTTCTAGTTGACATGTTCAGTTTTCTTTGGTCCTACTAGTTGGCAGGTTCAGTTTTCTTTGGTCCTACTAGTTGACATGTTCAGTTTTCTTTGGTCCTACTAGTTGGCAGGTTCAGTTTTCTTTGGTTCTTCTAGTTGACATGTTCAGTTCTCTTTGGTCCTACTAGTTGGCATGTTCATTTCACTTTGGTCCTTCTAGTTGGCATGTTGAGTTCTCTTTGGTCCTTTTAGTTGGCATGTTCGTTCTCTTTGGTCCTACTAGTTGACATGTTTAGTTCTCTTTGGTTCTTCTAGTTGGCATGTTCAGTTTTCTTTGGTCCTACTAGTTGGTATGTTCAGTTTACTTTGGTCATACTAGTTGGCATGTTCAGTTCACTTTGGTCCTACTAGTTGGCATGTTTATTTCTCTTTGTTCCTACTAGTTGACATGTTCAGTTCTCTTTGGTCCTACTAGTTGGCATGTTCAGTTTTCTTTGGTCCTACTAGTTGGCATGTTAAGTTTTATTTGGTTCTACTAGTTGGCATGTTCAGTTCTCTTTGCTCCTTCTAGTTGACATGTTCAGTTTTCTTTGGTTCTTCTAGTTGACATGTTCAGTTTTCTTTGGTTCTTCTAGTTGACATGTTCAGTTTTCATTGGTTCTTCTAGTTGACATGTTCAGTTTTCTTTGGTTCTTCTAGTTGACATGTTCAGTTTTCTTTGGTTCTTCTAGTTGACATGTTTAATTTTCTTTGGTTCTTCTAGTTGGCATGTTCAGTTTTCATTTGTCCTACTAGTTGGCAGGTTCAGTTTTCTTTGGTTCTTCTAGTTGACAAGTTCAGTTTTCTTTGGTTCTTCTAGTTGACATGTTCAGTTTTTTGTGGTCCTACTAGTTGACATGTTCAGTTCTATTTGGTCCTACTAGTTGACATGTTCAGTTTTCTTTGGCCCTTCTAGTTGACCTTTTCAGTTTTCTTTGGTTCTTCTAGTTGACATGTTCAATTTTCTTTGGTTCTTCTAGTTGACATGTTCAGTTTTCTTTGGTTCTTCTAGTTGACATGTTCAATTCGTTTTGGTCCTACAAGTTGGCATGTTCAGTTCACTGTGTTCCTACTAGTTGACATGTTCAGTTCACTTTGTTCCTACTAGTTGACATGTTCAGTTTTCTTTGGTTCTTCTAGTTGACATGTTCAGTTTTCTTTGGTTCTTCTAGTTGACATGTTCAGTTTTCATTTGTCCTACTAGTTGGCAGGTTCAGTTTTCTTTGGTTCTTCTAGTTGACAAGTTCAGTTTTCTTTGGTTCTTCTAGTTGACATGTTCAGTTTTTTGTGGTCCTACTAGTTGACATGTTCAGTTCTATTTGGTCCTACTAGTTGACATGTTCAGTTTTCTTTGGCCCTTCTAGTTGACCTTTTCAGTTTTCTTTGGTTCTTCTAGTTGACATGTTCAATTTTCTTTGGTTCTTCTAGTTGACATGTTCAGTTTTCTTTGGTTCTTCTAGTTGACATGTTCAATTCGTTTTGGTCCTACAAGTTGGCATGTTCAGTTCACTGTGTTCCTACTAGTTGACATGTTCAGTTCACTTTGTTCCTACTAGTTGACATGTTCAGTTTTCTTTGGTTCTTCTAGTTGACATGTTCAGTTTTCTTTGGTTCTTCTAGTTGACATGTTTAGTTTTCTTTGGTCCTACTAGTTGACATGTTCAGTTTTCTTTGGTCCTACTAGTTGACAAGTTCAGTTTTCTTTGGTTCTTCTATTTGACATGTTCAGTTTTCTTTGGTTCTTCTAGTTGACATGTTCAGTTTTCTTTGGTCCTACTAGTTGGCAGGTTCAGTTTTCTTTGGTCCTACTAGTTGACATGTTTAGTTTTCTTTGGTCCTACTAGTTGGCAGGTTCAGTTTTCTTTGGTTCTTCTAGTTGACATGTTCAGTTTTCTTTGGTTCTTCTAGTTGACGTGTTCAGTTTTCTTTTGTACTACTAGTTGGCAGGTTCAGTTTTCTTTGGTTCTTCTAGTTGGCATGTTCAGTTTTCTTTGGTTCTTCTAGTTGGCATGTTCAGTTTTCATTTGTCCTACTAGTTGGCAGGTTCAGTTTTCTTTGGTTCTTCTAGTTGACATGTTCAGTTTTCTTTGGTCCTACTAGTTGACATGTTCAGTTCTCTTTGGTCCTACTAGTTGACATGTTCAGTTTTCTTTGGTCCTTCTAGTTGACCTTTTCAGTTTTCTTTGGTTCTTCTAGTTGACATGTTCAGTTTTCTTTGGTTCTTCTAGTTGACATGTTCAGTTTTCTTTGGTCCTAGTAGTTGGCAGGTTCAGTTTTCTTTGGTTCTTCTAGTTGACATGTTCAGTTCACTTTGGTCCTACTAGTTGGCATGTTCAGTTCACTTTGTTCCTACTAGTTGACATGTTCAGTTCACTTTGTTCCTACTAGTTGGCATGTTCAGTTCACTTTGTTCCTATCTCTTGTGTGAGATGCTGCATGGGTAGAGTGGTTATCTGCTCAGCTAACGCCACTCACTTTAATTAAAGATTGATACAAAACTTCTGTTTTCATCTGAAAGTTTCACCTCAGTTATGTGACCAAACAGTTGTTACATTTAGCTTTATTATTTATAGTTTTGTTTGATTTGTCAATTTCATAGAGTACAACATATATCAAGTTAAAATAGAAAGTTTAATTAGTATAGAAATTCTTAAAATAGAAAATACTATACTTGTTACCCATTTCTTTATCTAATTACACTGTGCTTGTATGCTTATATAACAATAGTCAAATCACCTATTTTGTACACCAGATAGACAAAGATAAGGAATTAACTTATTCTCATCCTGGTATGACATCTTCTCATAGTTGTAATGTATTTATTGTATTGAGTTTTGAATGTTTAAACAGCCACCTCACTTTGATGTACTGTGCTTTTTTATAGTGCAAATAATTTTTTCTTTTTTTTTTTAAGAATTTGGATAAAATTGTTTTGTATTATTTTTTTAATTCATTAATCTATTTTGGTAGAAATGATTTTCATTTGAAGTAACCTATACATCTTGATCTAGTCATGTAACACAAACAATTATTATCTTCTAATTTTGTTTGTTGGCTTTTTATGTGTGTTGGATTTAAAAACTGCACATTTTAAAAGACAAATTTGTGGTAAACTTCAAAATCTGTTTGGTGTAGGATTAATAGTAGGTTAGTTTCAATTTTAGGGTCAATATTGATTGCTTTGGTATTAGAATAATGCTAGTATATTAGGAATAAAATTAATATTAAATTAATTGTTAGTTAGTGTTTCCTTTAATATTTATATGGATTATTTTAATATTAATTATATAAGAATTTATGGCTCAGCTCAAATTTATTTCCTGTTTCTCCTCGTTTCAGATGTCATTTATCCCACATAAACCTAAATGTTCTTTTGAACTAGAAACTAATATTGTTTTATTTAAAATTCATTGTCTGGTATTTCTGTTATATATTTTTTTACAGCTTTGCTTCTCTGCTGTTTAAGTAACATCCATATTGTTCACTACAAACTACTTGCAGCAGAAGAACTTTTGTTAGAAGCCAGAGAGTCTCTGAAAAAAGAACCCTATTCCTATTTGCTTAAGTCAACAATATTATTTAATCTGGCTTTAATAAGGTAATAGGTGGTATGCTTATTTTACTTTCTTTAAAATATGCATAGATTACATTATATAATACTATTTGACTAGCTCCAGTAGAGTTGTGTACTGTACAAGTATGGGTAAATAATGGCTGAAAGTTAAGATGCATACATAAGACCAAAGACTCAAAAACAAACATTTACTGCTGCAGGGGTGAATGACTGTATAGAAAATATGATGAACATGCATATACATAAGACCAGTAGTTTGTATTAGACATTTCTGATTGGTACATTTTGATGAGTTATTGTAATATGCTATATACTATCAAATGGTGCATTCATGTTAAACTTGCTAACAAAATTGCATTTCACTTGAAGTCAGCTACTACTACTGAACAAAGTCATGTTTTGAATTATCCAACAGATTATTGTGTTCAAAGCAAATTAAGTTCTTTCATTATTTATATCAGATCTTGAATACAATTTTTTTCTCTTGCACATTTATTTCCCCTTAAGAAACAGATTTACATTGTTTGTCAAATATATGCTAACAGCTGTTTGTGTGTCCACTCAGTCAAAGATTGTTGGTGGAGGCACAGAGGGGAGGGTGCGGTTGGGGCCAAAATCACACAATTTGTGTACAAATTCTTTACTTATGTTAATAATATATACTAATTATTTATATTTTTACCTATTTTTGAGTATGTTGGCCCATTTGGTGGTGGGGTGCTATTACGTCAATCCCGAACCCTCCCCCAACTCCCAAAATTTCGAGGGGGGGTCTCCCTTTTTTTGGTAGAAATAATTTTTTAAAATAATAAGTTACATATCTATATGATAAAAGCTACTTATTCATATTTTAACCAATCTTTATATTATGTCATTCTCCTTTTGGTATGTTGACCAATTTGGTGGACTACATCTACTGCCCTCCTCACCCAATATTTATGTAGAAATCAAAATTGTGAACAAAATTAGTTAAATATCTTTATAATTTTTACATTATGTCACTCCCTGATTGGCTGATTTGGGCGGGGGGGGGGGGGGGGGTCGATTACACCAACTGCTCTCAAACCCTTTGATTGGGTGGTGGTGGTCCAATTTTTAAGCTAAAATCATAGATTTTTATATTGTATAAATAACTTTGGGACAATAACTCTACCCACAATTTATACTTGAATCCTAAAAAGATAAACAAATTTAGAGTAGAATCTAATTGGTCTACTTAATTCCTCCTCCCTCTTCTGAAATTTTTTGTTCAGAGCTTTCAATTATAATTATGTAACAAAACGAACAGGCGTCTAGAACAAAATTAATGACTTACAAATGAATGTCTTTTTCAAATATTATTTTTCAAATACATTTTTTTCTGTGGCGACCCTCAAAGCCTTAATCTAAATCCATGGGGTATCTTTCTTTTCAAGGAACAAATCATTTATATTTGCAATGTAGTTAGCGTCTATAAATTCATATTAGAATTTTTTAAAGTAAAAATTTAACATTATTCAAAAGGTTCTTAAAAATTAGACATTTTGCATCAGTCAAAGCGGTCAATTTTCCAAAGAGCATTTAACCATTGTTCTGTTGGCATCTGCTTCTGACCAAAACCGGCCTTCTACAAGAGGTCTCGCTTAGCATGATAATATTTAGTCAAATATTCCTAATGAAGATATACTTAGGCTACTTGTGCCTCAATTGTCAGTCACACTTCAGTATTGGCCCTTTCCCCCACGTTACTTTATTTGACTAAATTTGACCTGAACTTTTTTCATAGGATGAATAATAAAGCTTAAGATGTCAAGAGAATGCATTTCTGCAGTGAAGAATGCAGAATAAAGCTTGGTGTCGTGGCTCCTCAAACCCTTTTTTTTTTTCCGAAGGTTGAGAAACACTGCACTAATATAGACAACTCTACATATATATATATATAGTTTTAGGGTTTTAGGGTTTACTGGGCATTAGGGTTTTGAAAAAAAATTGCCCTTTCTCCTACTCAAAAGTTCTGGATCCTCTACTGGGCTGAGATGAGATGAGACTGGGTGGGTCATGTGACCATTGACCTCTGGATGACTAAGTGCATGCTGACAAAACTCTGCTGATCATAAAAATTATTTTATGACAGTCCAGAGATTGTTTGATAAATATTTCATTGCTTCTAGGGGGAATTGTTAAGTTACAGGGTCCATGGTTCGTGCCCTAGTCAGGACAGTGCTTTAGTTTGCTATATTTAATTCACCATTTCATCTCTTTAAAAAAAATTGGTTCCTAGTGCTTCCTTTATACATGTAATATGCATGCATCATTCATTGCAGTAGCAATTCACATTTGTATTTACTTCTTGTGTTTTTGTTTTTGTATTCTCCATTTTTGCCTCTGATACAACATTCTCTTATTAGTATTGTCTGCCAAACCTAGATAAGTTGTTGTTTTTTTTTTTTCATAAAATTTAGTTATACATTTTCACAGGCATGTTAGATTATAGCACAAGTATCAATGTATTGTCATGACCTAAGAAATAATGCTCTGTGGTCTTTGAAATAAGAAATATGTATTATTATGATTTTATTGTATTTAGGGGAACTGATAAAGATTACAACCAAGCTGAATCACTTTTGAGACAGTCAGCTAAATTACGTATTCAGTGGTTTGGTGATGGTCACAACTTGGTAGCCAATGTTCAGACAGCTCTTGCTATGGTGTTGGCATGTCCTGGCAATGTCAAAGGGTAATAGACTCGTTATAAATCTGTATGGATAAAAACATTTGTTGTTGTTTCAATTGAATTAATCTTTGTCTATATGCTTCTTATTGTTTTAAAACATTGCATTATATTTTGGAGGTTTGATATACAGCAAGCTGAAGTATTATTAAGAAGAGCATTGTTGGTCTTTGAACGAAGTTTTAGTTCAACACATTACCTTGTATCTGGTGTCCTACATTATTTAGGTCAGTGCATTACAAGATTTACACTATTATGTTTATTCTGTTTAGGTCAGTTCTTTGCATATTATACAATACTGAGATCATTTTATAGTGTCTTAAATAATTTATGTTAGTTATATTATGTATTAGCTTGTTCTTAAAGTGCCATATATTATTTAGTTGAGTTTTTTTCCCTGGGTTTGAACCCTGCCCACTGCCATCCTGTGCCTTTACATAAAGCCTTTATCTAGAGATGCAAAGCACATGATACACACTCAAATTATTTTTTCCTGTTAGTCATACCCAGTAAGCTTCAGGCAAGAGGGGCTCATTAGTTTTGGTTGGCCTTTTCATACTTCATACTTTCCATACTTAGTAAAGGCTTCGGGAGTTCACCCAGAGGAGGAGCTGGTGACCAATAGGCAGCTTGCAGTGCTACTTGTTGGCATAACATGCAAAGCCACTGATTGCAAACTGTACCTCCACCTTATGTTCCTTTGAAGCTTGCAGCGCAGTGCTCTACCATGGCATTACATGAGAGGCCACTTATTCCAAAAAGCTTCTTCACCTGCCGTTCCTCTGAACTGTGTGGAGAGTTGGGAACTGCTGTGTGGGTAACATCTTTCTGACCAGAGCTCAGTAGTTTTTCAAATGACTTAACATTTCATAATGTAGTAAATTTGTCCACACATACGGGTCTTCATGTTCTTTATGCTCTAAAAAAAAAAGGAGATATTTCTCAGAAGTGGCTCGTTAGCTTTGGTTGGCTACCTACCTAGAAGAAGGAAATCTATTTATTTTTCATATTTTTATTTCTCTATCTAGAATATATGTATATCCACACAACTGTTCCCCCCTCTCCAAGTACATATCTACTAATCTTCTGCTTTTTAGTTTTGTATTGAAATATTTGAATCTCTGAATCTCAGAAAGCAATCAATAGTTGTCCACTATGAAATACTTGAAAGTAACATCAGAACAGTTCTGATATCACTCCTCACACACAGCTAGCATCACTTGAATGACTTGGGAACTAGTTCCCAGCCCTGACCCAGTTTTGACTAACATAAAAAAAAAGATTTTAAAAAATGTCTACACTGGCATGTGGCAAGGTAAACACCATAAAGAGTTTGGACTAAAAAATGGAAGAAAGTATAATCTTGTACTTTTTGCTACATGTCAGCTTTAAAAAAACATATTGGGTTGAAATTGCATATATAAAATCATATTTGATAAATTTATTTGCTGCAGTTTCGATTTTGAAAATGGCTTAGTTGTTATATGTACACAGTAATTTAAGTAATAGGGGTTTAAATTTTCATTTTTTTTTCTTCTGCAAATATTAGAATTAGTGATAAGTCAGGAAGTCAGCTAGGGCTAAGCATTTTATATTGTTGATAGAACTTTGGGAGGAAGGGGCAATCTATAAGTATTCATTTTATAGGGGTCTCTATGCTTCAATAAATTTAAATTTTGTATGACAATTTCTTTTGTTTATTCTAAAACAGTATTAAAATTATAATTTTGTCTCCAGGTCTAGTATTGAGTGAAAATAAGAATCCTCAATGTCAAATGGAAGCGCAAAAATATTTACAAAAGTCTTTGGACATTAGCCTGATAGAAATAGGTTTGCATTATTTTTAATAATATTTTTTATTAGATATATATATATATATATGAATCTTCTATTAGAAGTAATATGAATTTAATATAATTATGTTTCTTAATTTTTAATGCTTAAAACTAAATTCTGTTTAGGTGACAAAGATTTGGATGTCACATTTAAAAAGCCAAAAGAAAGATTTTTGAATGTAGCCAGTGGTGAATATGACCTTGGCTACTCCCTGTTTCATCACAACAGACCTCCTCATTGGAAACTGCCCAGTGTGGATATTTTCCAATTGATTGCTGGCTCACATATTCAGGGAGCATTGAAGTGGAATATACCAAGCCATGCCTGGATTCCAGGTAGACATAAGCTACAGTCAGGCAACAGGCAAGCACTTTTATCTAGCAAACAAAAACATGCCACTGGAAAGTCTAGCAGTAAAAAAACATTATTAGCTGCCTCCTTTAGACCATCTCCAGTGGCTCTTTCTAGTTACATCAAGCGTGCTGACAGACTAAATGAGACTAGCAATTGTTTGCTGCCAGAAAGAGCATCAAGTGTCAAGATGGACTTCCTGGAGGATGACTTAGCTACTAGTTCTAGGAAGAGACAACTGATTACAGTCAACTTGTTACAGGACACTGAGACTGATGATGAAATGGTAGCAAAGGATATAACAACTGCTGAGACATATAGAATAAAAAATGACAAGAAAAGTGTAAGAATAAGATCAGCTGATGCACCAAGAAAACTTTTTCAAAGATATGGAGGCTCCCAGATGGCTGGGAGCAAGACTATCACCACGCGCAACCTGTGGAGTGGTCAAAGTAGCAGAACATGTTCAAGTTCAGGCAGCCATTACTTTCATTGTAGTCTACAAGGATGCCATGATATTACGCTGAGCAACACTAACTCTATAGCAGGTCCTCACAGTGACCTGTCTAGTTTGCTGGGTCAACCACCCTGTCCAAGACCAGTCACTAAAAATATATACCATCATTCAGCTTGGTATCATGTACCAGGGCGTTACCTAACGCCCCCAGAAAGTTTCGTTAAGAAACGAATGCAGAAAACAGACAATGCTAAAGATATTGAAGCGTTCATTCATGTCAAATCTCAGTGGTTGAACAAATCCAAAGTGAATTAAAGGGAGATAAATGTGTTCCTGGAAAATGTGCCTATACTAAATGTTCACTTGGCCTGTTTATCAGGTCAGTTTTGTAACTCTATTTATGAATATCTTATTTGAAATACTGCATTCCTCACTAATCTTTGGACTCGAAGACAAGCCTTAGTATTATTAATTTATTATTTGATTAGATTGATTTCTTGTATGAATTGGATTGATTTCTTGTATGAGTGTTACTTATTTCTTAGACACATTTTCCATTCTGCATCAATCATTTTCCTTCAGCAATTTATAGACATTCAAATTTAACATTAATATACATAAACACATTTATTTGAATTCATATCTACCTACACTACATCTCCATCAGACAAAGTTAAGGCAGTTGATTGTTATGCTGATCAAACAAGACTTAGCAAACTGGATTTTTTTTTCAAGCGAGACTCATTGACAAAAAAAATAATGTTTATTTAATGATATTTGCTATTCATTAAAAAAATGTACTTTAAATCAATCTTCGCTGTTCTTTAAGATCATGTACTTTACATCAATCTATATTCTCATTCATTAAGATTATGTACTTTGCATCAAATTTTGCTTTTTATAAAAATCTTGTGTACTTAACATCAATCTTTGCTTCTCATCATAATCATGCTTTTTATCTCATATTTTTCACATCTTATCTCAGTGGAAAACATTAACTATTTTGATTTGAAAAAAGCAAATTATTATTTTTGTAAATATTCACCCTAGATATGGACAACATAAATATACACTTTAAAACAGTTTTGACCAAATACTATAGTTTCTTATTTCATCCATTTTTTAACAAATGTATAGAGTAAGATTTTGTTTCATCTCACAAAAATAAACAAACTACAAAACTTAATTTGCATTATTATAATTTATTATTATTTGACATGATTCTATTTAAATACTTTATTATGTACACCAGAAATAAACTCTTGTTTGTTGAGTTGTTCTTCTAAAGGCCTGACCTCAACTTTCACAGATTAACAAATGTTTGTTGAGTTGTTCTTCTAAAGGCTTGACCTCAACTTTCACAATTCAACAAATGTTTCACCGTTGTACAGCTGTTATACGTCTTTTATCATGCGTTTGAAAGATCCTTTAAAATAGACGAAGATCTTGTAGGGCCTACCACTTTTACAAAATCTATTTCAGAAAAATAGAAATGAGCTTGAACAACTGTTGAAACATTTGTGCCTTGCGGTAGACAAATCAGTTTCAATATTTTTTAGAGGCCCCCATAAAGAGAAAAGCCGCAATCAGGTTTGTCTAGGATGTCCGTCTGTCACACTCAGATCTCAAAAACTAGAAGAGAAATGAAATATATATTATTTCCCCATGCATTGTGTCTCGCAAAGTTTAGGTGCAACGGCTACTTTTTATTTTCTAAAAGCAACGGTTTTGTTTTTAAAATTAATTATGCAAGCAATTTTTTTTTATAAAAAATACACCACTTCTAAAACAATTCATAAATGTAACGAAGATTATGTTACCAATATGTTGACAAAGATAATTTTCAGTATATATTTGTAAAAGGCGGACCCTATTCCCAACCAGTTGTGAATAGGCTTCAACCCTATTCCCAACCGGATGGATGGGTCAAATAAGGTCAAAACCCTATTCACAGTCAACAGGGTCAAATTAGGTCAAAACCTTATTCCCAGTTGACTGTGTTTAGGTCAAATCCTATTCAGTTAAATGTTTTTTTTTTAAGTGATTGATTTTAAAGAAGATAATAGAAAATAGCTATAAAATAGAATTGGTTTGATATTGATAAATCTTTACAATTTATTAAACTATTATTTTTTTCCCTAATGTAATTAAAGGAACAATGTATACTTTATAGGTTATTTTTTATTATAGAATTGTTAGGTCATATTTTTGTTAAATCTTTGAGCTGAATATTTGTAATAGCTATAAAATAAATAAAATATATTAATTCACTGATTTTGTTTTCATTTCATTCCTGGTCAAATCATCTCCAATTAAATATATTTTTTTACTTTGCTTTGACTTTAAGCACTCAATTCGACATATTTTTTTATAGGCCTATATACTGCTTCTTGATATTTTTGACATGTGTTTTCAATGTTTTCTCTCCCATCTTCATTATAAAGTTTAGTGCATTGAGGATGGCTATAATAAAAAAGAGGAGCTATCAAAACAAGGCAGAGAAAAAAATATAATTTGGGGGAGGGTGGTGTGGTGATTATGTTTGTATATAATATTGTAAACGGTATGTCATAGAACCTTGGTTGTAAGACTTAAAGAATTCTATGTTTATTTATTATTTTACTATTATTTCTCTGGCCCATTGGTTGAGACAGAGTGACTGCGCTTGAAGTTTTGTTATTGTTGACAGGGGACTGGAGTTTTGTGATAGCCTAGTAGGAGCCATTAATAAGGCAGTTCTGATAGTTAATGTACATCTAGGAATTCAGCTTTTGTTGGTGTTATCTACAGTTTTAATTTATTCCTATTCCAACATGGTTATCAACAAAAACATTCACGTCATTTGCACTGGAACATTTTACATAACCTACCACTTCTTTTTCAGTACTGCTAACAATTTTAAGTTTTTTACTAACCAAGCTGTAAGGGAAACCTAGTCTTTTTTTCATTGTGAGGTGTTGTTTATTATTAGGTCTTCCTTTAGTTTTTACTTTTTTCAACATTACATTACTAAATGTATCAGTTGTAACTTTAGATGAGTCAACAATATCACTACCAGACAGATTGTTTTCACTATTATGAAAGACAAAGGGTTGAGCACGATTAATTGGAACAAACTCTTCACCAACACACTCATCATTCAAACTAATATCTGTTTCAGCCAAGGCCTGAGAAGTTGAGGCAATCGGAACAAACTCTGCATCAACACACCCACCATTCAAACTAATATTTGTTTCAGCTAAGGCCTCAGACACATTAGTAATAACAAATTCCTTATTGGCCCTGATATGATAAATAAATGTCTTTAACTGTTCAAGCTTTACTAAAAAATGTTGTTCCCCCATATTCTGATACAGACGGTTTAGTTCATTTGTCAGGTCCTTAACAATTTTAAATTGCCCTTCTGCTGTCTTTGCACTAATGGTTGGATAAATTACATTAGTTGAGATAGATGATATGTCATCAAATTCTTCATCCCTAAATGATTTATTTTGGAAATGGCACCCAGCAGGAAGAAAAACCATTTCTAAAGAAAGTTTATGTCTCAAAGAAAGAATATGTCTGCAAGGCAATAAAAATTTAGTGAAGAAAATACAAATGCAAGAATCCATGCTAACCACATATGAATTGGTATCATTAGAATTACTAGTATTAGAAATAGAAAAAAAATGATGTGTCAGTACTAGAAATAGAAAAAAAATGATGTGTCAGCATAATTTTGAACTATGTTGTAGTTACATCTTTTAAATAAAGAAATTTGATGGCCCACTAACTCTGCTCCAAGGTGTTAATATATTCTTGTACAAAGTAAGCAAATGTGTGTCTGGTAGTGTTGAATAATGTTTAGTTATTTTGTGAATGTGGTGTTGTGCTGATTTTATTTTAGATAGATCTGAATCAAACAGAAGTAGCTTAGTTACACATGCTGAGAGTGTTGTGTGGCTATCTAGGTGCTTTTTTATCCTTGAATGATAAGATTCTACATGATTTGTAGTTGTGATATGTAGAGATGCAACATCTGTATTTCTACATGCTGCCCACATGTCAAAAATTGACCACCAATTATTTTGAAAGTAGCTTTCAACACTGGGACATGCTGAAATGATGTCAACTTTTAACAACTCAAATGCTTCTTCACTCAATGTATAAGATTGTTCTTTAAATAGATCAAACATTTTATTGGATAATTCCTTTGAGACATTTGTGTTTAAATACTTTTTTACCGCTGTCATTGTGTGAAATGAACATAGTCGAATTAAAGATTGAGGAAAACATTGTTTGATAGCACATCATGTAATACACTCAAACATTCAGACAAAATTTCAACACTCTCATTCCTTACAAAAGCATGCAACACAGGTACACCATTACCACAGACATCAATACACATAACATTCAACAATGGAAATAAATACTCATTGACTTTATAAGTGCAATCTATTATCAATATGGTTTTGTTGGCTTTATGTGAACCTATCATTTCCTTGGTCATGTATGCCAAATCAAAAATTCATTTTATGGTGTCACACCACATTTCACCATTCCACCACCAACCTTTATACTGTTTAGAATTTTCTCTACTCCTTCACTGTCAGTGCAGGGGTCTTTCAGTTTTCTCCTGTAGTTTTCCATATCCTTCCCAAGAACACATTTATTCTGTTTCTGCAAGATGATTTGTCTCAATTCTGACTGTGGTATTTTGGTGCCAACCATCAGATCCACAGTTTCATCAGGCTTTATTCTCCTATTTTCAGGATACACAAGTGCAGTCTGAAAATAATAAATTGTATATATATAGCTATTGGAAATCGATATTGACAGTTGAAAATTCATGAGAGATAATTGTTAGGAGTAAATATGCTTTTTAATAACTTACCAAATGATCTGTGGGGTGATTTTCATGTGACAATATTGCCTTTGTGATGACAAACTGGTAGCCAGTAACATCTGAATCACTGCACTGCACGTCTCACTGCACCACAATTATGTTTCCATGACCTACAAAAAAAAATATGACAATATTATACATATTTTTTTTTTCATCACTCTGTTATTATTTTGATTTGAGAGATGGGAGGAGAAAGGGGGGAGGGGGAACTGGCTACTATATCATTAGTATCAACTATTGCATTGTAAATAAAAGTAAATTACCCCTTTCAGACTTTGGAATCTAATAAGGCAGATGTTGTAAAGGGCATCTATTTCTATGGCCGATGGTTAACTAGGGTGGACAGCACTTCACTCAACACTTGGCCACTATATACCATAATATTTTTTCCATTTTTATGAAATATCGAAATAAATACCTTTGATTCGGCTGGATGCCTTTACTCGATGTTGGTTTTGTGGCTCTGCCTTGTTTGCATATTAATTTTAGCCATTCATACATTATGGATTCTTTTGCTGGATGTCCATTGAAAAGCTAAAAAATAATAAAATTTAGCACTCATAAATTGTGTGTAGGGAAAATTCATTCTCTTTTTTTAAGTGTAATTAAATTTAACAGCTGTAAACGAAAAAATATATAACATTCTAAACTTAACTTCTTTGTGTATAAAAAAATTAATAAAACTTTCTTTTTAATAAATGGAGAAAGTTTAAAATAAATCTCTCTCTTTTTATTTCCAACTAGGACTACGTTATTTTCATTCAAAATTACAAGCTACTTTACATGTAATTATTATTTATTATTTTATCTATATCTTATAATAATACAGAACAGACATTACTTTAAAAAAAGAAACAAAAACGTACTACACTAGTAACACTAACCAGCACAAAATAAAATAAATGAAAAGAAATAAAAAGCTAAGCTTAAATGAAATAAATAAGAATCTAACGATCTATTATAGTATTACAGTCAATATTGAATATAGTATAGTATTAGAGTAGTTTATGCTATTCTGCCACCTATAGGCCCAAATTTGAAAGTTTTGACTTTGACAGCCATTATTTGACAATGGTTTGACAAAGAAAATGAAGTATCAAAATCTTCTTTAGTTTAAGGAGAATAAGGATGCCTACTTATATTTGTACCCCTAACATATATTTGTTATTATATTTAAGGTCAAAGAGGCAGTGTGTTTTCATTTAATTCTGACAAATTTGACCCACGTTATTTGATTCCGGACACCATTATTTATTTTGGACAGTCTCTATATTTAGGCCTCAATAAACTCAGATTTTAATTCTTTAATAGCATTAACTAATTTTTAAGATCCCCAGGCAAAACCTCTCACATTAAATCATTAAGATGTTTTGGAATTATGCATAAATACGAACACAAAATGTAAAAATATGAACACATTCTACCAAATTAGGTCACTGGGATAGTGACTTCTATACCGACTTTTAGACTTATTTTATGTTTGAATTGTTTGTTTGATTAGATGTGTGTTGAATGTTTGTGTTTTTTTTATTAATTTAATAAATTTCTAATAGAGATGTCAGATGATCTTTTGTAGTATAGTACAGGTAAGGATAGCCATTCTTGCCTAACTGAATCCTCTATATTCTCTCTATATAAATCTAGATCTATCTAGTAGGTCTAGATCTAGGCATTTAACTTCATTCAATGTACCAAGCTCACTCCAAACATTTGCCCATTTTTCTCTATTAAAAAAACAACAACAAACGAACAAATATAATATAACTTAATATAAGATCATTTTTATTGATGTCCAAAACTGGCTGTCCGAAATCAATTTTGGTAAGAAAATCATAATTTAATTCGGACACCTATTAATTTTTTATTTGTATGGAATCAGACAACATGGCTTATAAATGATAATAAATCCAATAAATTGAATAAATCACCTTCAAAAACAGAATAAATATTGGCGGGCTCATTAGTATAGACTTAGCCAATCAAAAAATATAGTCTTAACCCTAGGAAGAGGTAACCGTAAAAGTCATCCGGGTAACATTGTTGATTATTATGAACGAATGATAACAAGACTCTGGATATAACTTATAAGACATGAAATCAGCTGTTTAATCTAACGCCATATTGGTTGACAACAACAGTTACAAGGGATGTTACTCCCAAACACCGATTGGTGCAACCTATATAAAACACACATCAACATCCTTCCTTTTCTATAGCTAACAAAATACATATCAGAAATATTTGCAATTAAAATAACAAACATTAATATAACTCATCTTATTTTATAAATATTGTAACAACTTAAAATAAAATAAAGTTCAATTGAGAGTGTGACACATTAATATGCATATTAATATTGTCATAAAAATTCTTAGTACATATCATAATCCCTATGCCACACAGGTCTATTTGTTTCTCGAGTGCTAGTTCTTGCTGGCATATTTCTATCACAATTATTGTCTGGTACATGAGAAACTACTCCAGACTGTGCTGCATGTTGAGAACAGTTACCAGAAAAATCTGGCCTCTCCTTATCATCATCATCATCCAAGACATTCCCATCATAGACATCAGTGTCTTTCAAAACAGTTTTCCTTGGCCTAATATGATATCTGTTGCGTATGTAGAATCCTCCATTATCTCCCTTGATCTTATAAGATCTTGGAGATGGTTGTTCCCTGATTATTCCCGGATACCATCCTGTTTGACCTGGGTTTTGGTAATAAATAGTTTGCCCTAGATGGAGTTTTGGTAAATCCCGAGCTTGCTAATCATATTGTCTTTTTACCTGTCGTTTGTAATTCTCTTTCCTCTCAGCTACAACATGTTCACTTAAACACTTTGAAGTGCTGGGAATCAATGTCCGAGGACTTCTTTTGAGACACATTTCAGCTGGGCTAAATCCAGTACATTGCCGAGGTGTATTTCTGAGTTCCAGTAAAGCTTCATATGGATCATCACCATTATGTTTAGTTTTCAGTATTAAATTCTTCTCCCTCTGTCATCTTCTCTCTATCTGTCATCATCTTCTCTCTCTGTGTCATCATCTTCTCTCTCTCTGTCATCATCTTCTCTCCCTCTGTCATCATTTTCTCTCCCTCTGTCATCATCTTCTCTCTCTCTCTCTGTCACCATCTTCTCTCTTTCTGTCATCATCTTCTCTCTTCCTGTCATCATCTTCTCTCCCTCTGTCATCATCTTGTCTCCCTCTGTCTTCATTATCTCTCTCTCTGTCATCATCTTCTCTCTTTCTTTCATCACCTTCTCTCTCTCTGTCATCATCTTCTCTCTCTCTGTCATCATTTTCTCTCTATCTGTCATCATCTTCTCTCTTTCTGTCATCATCTTCTCTTTCTCTGTCATCATTTTCTCTCTTTCTGGCGTCTTCACTTGCTAATCGACTCTCTTCTCTTTTTTCTTGTTGGAGTTTCTGTGAAAAGAAGTTTTCTTTCTCTGTAGCAAGACATTGTCTCGAAAAAGAATTGTTTTCTTGAGATCAAGGTTTGACTTCAGTTTGTAGATAAAATCAGTTTGTATATATTGTTATCGTCACCAGTTTCTTACTGTCCTAGGAGACTAGAATGAAAGTTGACAATTGTTAAGATGCAAGTTCTTTTTTAACTGTTAATTATTTCTATTCAAGGACAAGTATACGCTGTAGTAGTACAATAAATATTTATTATACAAAACTTTATACAACTATTATATGTAGGCTACTACAAGCTCTCACTTCAAGTTCTAACTACAAGTTCTCTCTACAACAAAGTTCTGCCTTTACTAGCATAGGCTCTAACTTTACTAGTTTATGTTCTAACATTACAAAAATCAGGCCTTAAATATCTTTTTTCTCTCCACCCTTACTTTTCACCTAGGCAGTTCATGTTTGAACTTTAGGACATCAAATTTAAGTTAGTTTTTGAGATCTAAACTGATATACTGACCAACAGACAGACCACACACAAGTAATTGCGTATTTTCCCTGTTATGGCCCGCATATGAAAGTAAATAAAAATAGTCTTTTATGTAACAATCTAATGTCAAAATCCTTTTTGTTTAACGCTAAACAATTAAATTCGTATCAGTCACAAATGTAATGGCACATAGAAGTCGCAACGGTAATTGTAGTTCGTAAATGTCTTCTTGAATGAAATTGTAGCGCCTAATGTCTCCAATGAGACTACGGACAATATAGATCTCCACTGAATTTATAATGTGTTGCATGATCTGAACAAACACATGCCAAGATAACAGTTCAATATTATCGTGTGTCTTGATAAGGCCTAGTGATAAAGTATTACATGAACACCATTGGCAGGAAGACGAAGGAATAAGTTCTTATCTTGAGTTAGGGCTTGGCTGTTCTAGTCCCACTATGTTATGTTCTATTGGGCAGAAGTTTTCCTCCTTATAGATTTACTTTCCTATGCCGCCATGTCGTAGCGTGTTTCAGAACAAGGTCTTTATAAACAAAATACATACCATTGTTTGAAATGTACAGGCCTTCAACTAAAGGTATTCATTTATTTTATTGCGTTAATTTTTACAGATAAAATATCAATTTAAGATTTATAGAAAGGTAGACATGGTTTTGTTTCTCATTAAACTATTCCCCGCTGGGTGAACCACTATTGGAACTTTGACAATCTTCTATAATCTATATGTAGGCCTACTTAGCGTTTCTCGGTTAAAAATCTATTATAAATATGTATATAATTTTGATTATATGAACACATTTATATAAATATAGTGACGATTTAAATAAGATGCCTTGAAATGAGCCTTATAGAAATCACTTTCGAATAACAAATTAAACAAAATGAAGGAGCATGGGGTGTATCAAGCATGGGGCGTCAGATGGGCGCCAAAAGATTATGAAGACAAATGTAATTTTCTGCACATTTTTGAATGATCAAGCTATAAAAAATATCTTTTGGATTATGTTGCAACACAACATATCTTAGATCCAAAGCAGCTTTGTGCAAACTTTCCTGTATAGAGTTTATGGTTGGAATAATGTTCATTAATGTGTAATTAAAAAACAACAACCTGCTTTTCTCAGTCAAAGCACGGACTTCATCTGTTGTTACACTTGCTATATTGTTCCAAGCTAACCAACATTTTCAACACAGTTCTTGGACTGAATGTTTCGAAATATTGCGAAGAGTAATCTTCGTTTATTTAAAACTTTTTAGAATGACATGTTGAGACAATGTTTCTTTAGCCTCTTCACCAGAAGTGATAAGAAGCAGACATTTCAGTCATTTCTGTAGATATTTACAATTATTTATTTTAATATATTTGTATTTGTTATAGATATAATCTGTGTGCACACCCGATTTCTGTAAGTTTCCGCGGGCCTCATACACACTTCGGACACTTGTAGCCCGCATACTGTAATTTGCTCACCACAGCTGTAAGAGAATTCGGCGCAATTCGTCCTGAATCTTGAAAAATCGCTCTTTTCTGTATTAGAAAAGTAATTATCTTTAGTTTTCAAAGTTTAGAAATAATGCAATCCCATTTTGCGGATTTTAAATACAACGTTCTATTCAGTGCCGGATTTAATTATGTGGAGGCTCCTGGGAAGAATTTTTGTGGAAGCCCCTACACTTTTCCGAAAGCTTTAATACAAAGCCAAATTTTATTATTCTTACCAATATTTAATGGGAAGTCATATTTTAGAAGACAGAAATAGAGTTCTTTTAATTTTTTTCTAAGTTTACTACTTTAATAAGAAAAATATAAAAAAACACGTTATATAAAAAAAGAAAAGCTTATATGAATTGTCATTGTATCCATTAATTTGGATCAGTCATGCAATTAAATTTGTAATAGATCTAGACTAACTATAAATCTGTGCGATTATTTTTTACCAATTGTTTTGTTTAGCGCGATTTCATGCTTTTAGCGAAAAGGGGAAGGGGAGAGAGTAAGAACGAGCTACCTGAGTGATCGCTTTTTAAATGTATTTATGAAAAAAAAGGTGAACGACCTGAATTTGAACTCATGGCGCACGCTTCCTAAAGCCGACATACTAACCACACTGCTGGTGAGGTGCTTATGACTATAGAAGATTTTATACTTAAGAATTGTTTGTTGCGACTTTAAAAAAGAGGTGACCTATTAAGGAGACTAATTCAGTTTATACCACCACTTCAGTCAAGTAATATTTTTTTCTTTGTTCGAGATATCAAGCAAAATAATTAATTATCAATAGCTAGTTAACTGTTTTTTTTTTAAATTGATTCTTATGTTGTCAGATAAAAGAAATAACTGCAAAATTTTAGCTTGATCCGAGATTTGGTGTCAGAGAAATAATGTGTACAAATTTTTTATCAGCAAGACAGTGTTAGTTCAAATAAGCTTTGATAAAAAAAGTTACAATTTTTGAGAAAAAAAAGTGTTTTTTTTTTTGTTTTTTTTTTTTAGTTTGTGTAGAGTAAGACCATGGGTGTCCTACTGCCGTAGATCCAAAACTGCATTTATTACTTTATTACTTATTTATTATTATTTTACGATCACGCTACAAGTAGACACATCTTATCCACGACAAAATTGCCATCCGTAAAATGTCTTCTTCTGTTACTAAAGACAATGAATGCACATCATGCTTGATGCGCCTTGATGAATCAATAGTTTTACTTCTTATTGAGTCCGTCAAAGTTTGTCACAGTTCGTGCATGTCGATGCTTCTGTTTTAAGGCTATCTAATAGGGCAGCTTTCTTTCTCATTCTTATTGCAATGACCGGTTCATTCATTTTGCTCTCGGCGAGGTTCATACCAGTTTACGCAGACTATCTCCATGTTGTCCGATCTTGCATAATTTGCTGACAAATGCTTTCTTTAATGCCTGCAGTCCTCAGATCTCGCTTGCAGACATCTCTGTGGGTTAGCCTTGGGAATCTCTTGAGTCTGACTCCCTCAGCAAGCTTAGCATTGAGGGTGTTTTAAGGAACTCTTCCTTCTACATGTCCGAGCAAACGTAGTCTACTCTATGCCAAAAGAGCATAGATGCTATCATGGGCGTAGCCAGGATTTTTTTATGGGGGGGGGAGGTTAGGGGGAATTTTTGTCTCCCCCTCCGGGCAAAAAAATATATCTGTGTATGTGTGCGTACGTGTGTGTGTGTGTACATAATTAATCTTTATAACATTCTGACCCCTCATTCTTTCGGAAGACGTTTATTGTGCCCTAGAATAGGTTCTTCCTGGAGTTAGTGGAAAAATTGTAGACTCCCCACCACTGCCATCAAGCACTATTTCCGGTATTAAAAGCCAACAAAATGCATATTCTGAGGTATCTACAGTGCATTATCCTGCTATTAAAAAGTTTTATTTCAAAAACCTTCCGTGCTATTCTTACTGACGTAGATCCTCCCGCGTCGTTTGGCGCATTGGACGGCAAGCTGCTTCCACAAAAATCTGTCACACTGGCAATTAGTGGCAAGGTCTGAAGCCTCTTCCCACTTGCTCTGAGGACCTCCATGAAAGTGTGGCGCCAAGTTGTAATAGGATGTCCCTGTTTTCGCATTCTTTATAATGGCCTCCATGTCATCGCAACTCTTATAATGCGTAATTCATTTTGTTGGAGAATAAGTCCCGCAAACCCCATGCGACGCTCTGTCACAACCTTACTAAGGGGTTGATTTCTAGCACGACATAGGATTTCCTTGATTGAAACCTGATCTCTATAACTATCTCCTAAAATCCGTCTTAGCCATGTTTGTTGAGCCACATTTTTCAATTTCGGCCGATGACTATTCACTGCACTTTATTAATGGAGTCTAGCCACTGGTAGAAATGTGTAACCTCTCTTGGCTACGCTCTTAGAATTAGGTGACTGTAGTTTGCTTTAGATTTTATATCGAAAAGGGAAGTTTTATCGTCAAAATCATTTTTTGGGGATTTTAAAGTAATTTGGTGACTGTAGTTTGCTTTAGAATAAAATTGAAGAGAGAGGTTTTCAACCTCAAAACTCTCTGTATGGGGGTATTTAAACTCAAAACCCCCATGGCTTGGCTACGCACATAGATTTTCGAGTGTGCAATTTGCTTTTTTTATATATATATTATGCTTTTTTTTATATATTGAAGAAGCATTTTTTTAGCTTCAAACCCCGCTACAGGGGGGTTTAAACTCAAAATCCCTCTTGACTACGCTCATTGATTTTTGAGTGTGTAATGTGCTTTTTTTTATATTTAAGAGGTGTTTTTTTTATCTCTAAACTCCGCTGGAGTTTTTTTTTAAAACACAAACCCCTCGTGGCTACGCTCATAGAATGTGGTGGCTGATGTATGGATAGTCTTATATTGAAGAGGGGGGGGGGAGTTATCGTAAATTCCGAAAGGGTTTTAAAATCATATCTTCCTTAGCTATGCTCTTAGAAATTGGGAATTGTCATTTGCTTTCTTTTTTTTTTCTTGTTTTGTTTTATAGAAGAGGGGGATTTGACTGCAAAACACCCTTGTAGGGGGTTTAAAACTCAACTCCCCCCCCCCTTGGCTGCGCTGGTGCAACTGATGGTTTAGTGTTAAATCTCACGTAAAATAAAAAGAATCAAAGCAAAAAATCAGTCACTAAATTCCGTCCCCCAATGCGGAGGGAGGGGGGATTTCATTTCGGGGTGGGGATGGAGCTTGAACCCCAAAACCCCCCGCTGGCCACGCCCATGGATGCTGTGGACTAGCGAATCCAGAACTTTGGAGTTGGGGGAATCGATTTTTTTCAAAACCCTGACCCTAACGCCCAGTAAACCCTAACCCTAACGCCCAGTAAACCCTAACCCTATGCGTAAACGCAAATACAGCATTCTCCTGACATCTACAGCTCATTACTTGAGGTCAACAATTCTCAAAGATAATTTTAAATATTTGGTAATTCTTGCTATTGAGCGTGATCTATGTAGGAAACAGAATTATTATGATATACTGTATGACTTTGCTACACGCAAGGCTCGTAAAGTATTTCTGTACGTACTACGTAGTAAAGAATGAATAAAATGCATAGACTAATTTATTTTCTAATACAAACTCTTAAATTTCACTTATTATCCGCATCCCTACTCAAACTTGGCCCCGCGAAATCCGTTTCACATAGGGCCCCACCATAGTAGATTACTTAGATTAGTTCCTAGTCCAACCTCCCGCTGGACAAAGGGGGATGGGAGCGGGCAGAGTTTGATACATTTAAACGACAGTCCATCGCGCAGTCAATCATCCGTAGTGTGAACACTACTCTTGTTTTCTCGTGGACTATCCGCAGAGGGATCTTTCCTTTACTTCTTGTTTAAATTCTTGAGGGAAGAAGAGAATTATATATATAGATTAGTGACATTTTTTTTTATTTTTGTAATTTCTTAACTAAAATACAAAAAGAAAACGTATTGGTTTGTCCGATGGCCGGACCTGGTACCCACCTGGCGCGGGTACGCTGTTCTGCCTCATCGTGGCGCCCGCGTGGAAACGGCTACTTGAGGGGGTAGCTAGGCTAAATGAATGGCGAAACATAACTCCCGTGGGGATGCCCACGGGTAGACGAGAGTCAACCTCTTACACGGGCGGGGTTGTAAAAAAGTCCCCACGAACACGTCCCACATCCATGCGCTGTTCCTCAAAGGGACCGTTACATCAATGGCGGTTCCCACACAGCTAGCTTGGTACAACGAAGGAAAATGACGGTGGCTCCCGGTGCCCTCGGCCTTCGGCCATGTGCAGCCAAGCATGCGTCGGGGCCAAAGGCATTGGAAACAGCAATGTTTTACATAGGCATTGACTCGGGTCCCTCTCAAACAGAACTGTGTTCCCACAGGTTTGTTTTTTTTTACTGTTCGGCTGGACGACCAAACAGGTTTTTTTTCAAACTTAGAGCTCGAAGAGCCTTCGGCTCAGCTCTTAGACATCAACAAGGTACCCACCTGGTACAACCCTTTTTTATTGTATATTCCCTAATACTACAATGTGAGAGTGGGACGGGCTGAAACTCAAATGTAAGAGAAATTTGAGGCAGTTGTGCATGTCATTTTATAAAAAGGACTCAATCGTCTTAAGTTCATCCTAATGGTCAATGACGTCGTGTAGCGGACCATGTAAAACATGTTCACAGAGCGATGGTAGGCCTACTCGCCAGACATTAGACCCCCCCCTTTAAGAATCACGTTGAAATGCCTTTGACAAAGTCTCACATTGAACTTCGTGCTCATCTCTTTCACATGCATATACAAATATTGTTGTTCTATGCAATTATAAATAGAAAAGTCACTAAATTTAATATTGGTAAACATTGATAAAAATATAGTTTCTGTTATATTTACTAGTTTTAATATTCAAATATGAGACAACAAGGCCAGTAATGCAAATAAAATCGTTTATTTGCCCTTAAAAATACCGCCTTTGAATAATTGAAAGGTTTGAGAATAATTTTTTGCCTAAGTCCAACACTGTGTATGACAGATTTAAATTCTTCTCAAGAAAGCAGAAAGACGGAGAAACGTTTGAACAGTATTATACTGATTTAAAGAATTTGGCAAAAGAATGCGAGTTTGACAACCTTCGAGATGAACTCATCAGAGATCGATTAGTATGTGGCATACAGTCAGATCGAGTGAGAGAGAGACTTCTGAGAGATATAGACTTAACTTTAGAGAAAGCAGCAAGAATAATTCGTGCTGACGAGCATACCCAGAACCAAATGATAGATATGAAAGGACTACATGTGGATGCTGCTAATAAATTAAAGAAGACAGAAGATAGAAAGCCAGTCAAAACCTCACAGGAAAAAATGGCAAAGAATCATGTAACAAGTTTCATTAGAGATTGCAGATCTTGTGGTGGATCTCATGGAAAATACAATTGCCCAGCATTCGGACAGACATGCCGAAAATGTAAAAAGAGAAATCATTTCGCTGTAAAATGTCGTTCGAAACACTTCAAGGCTGTTGATTTACTGGAAGATGAAAGTCAGTCAAGCCAAGTAAATGAGTTGTGGTTTGAGGCAATTGGTACTGACAACAATGTCAAAGTTTGGATGGTTGATGTCAATATTATGGGAAAAATTGTCAAAATGAAGAATGACAGGAGCACAAGCTAATGTCATATCAGAGTCAACGTGGAACACTTTAAAAACTGATACTCAGTTAAAGCATTCAAATACTACCCTACGAGCATTAGGGGATGAAGCATTAGAACTGAAGGGAGTTGCATCGGTCACATTTAAAGTCGGCGATGTAGAAGTTAAAGATGATCTGTATGTGATCAAGAAAAGTATAAATCCTATACTAGGTCTGAAGACATCAATTGCTTTAAAACTAATTGAGGCAAAGAGAAATGTCGAAGTACACGATGTCAAGCAACAAAATGAAGTTCCACAAGTGTTGATGAAAAAATATAAGCAAGTATTCGAAGGACTCGGTTCATACAAAATTAAGTATCACGTTAAACTGACGTCAGATGCAAAACCAGTTATTCAATGTGCGCGCAGAGTTGCACCATCACTCTATGAAGAATTGAAAAGAAAACTCACACAAATGCAACAAGATGGAGTGATCACAGAAGTGGCTGAACCAACAGAATGGGTTCATAACTTGGTTATAGCAAAGAAGAAAGATAATTCTTTGAGGTTGTGTTTAGATCCCCGAGAACTGAACAAATATATAATGAGAGAACATTTCACTATACCAACATTTGATCAAATCAATAGTTCACTGGGAGCAGTAAAAGTGTTTAGTATACTTGATCAAAAGGATGCATATTGGCAAGTGGAGTTGGATGAACCAAGCTCTTATTTATGTACATTTAATACTCCGTTTGGAAGATACAGATTCTTGAGAATGCCTTTTGGTATATCCTCAGCTAGTGAAGTATTACAGAAACGTGCTTATCAAGTATTCGAGACATCCCAGGTGTACATATCATGTCAGATGACATGCTGATTGCAGCAAAAGATGAAAAAGAACATGATCAAATTTTTGAAAAGGTTCTGGAGAGAGCTAGAAAGAACAATGTAAAGTTCAACAAGAATAAAATACAATATAAGCTTTCTGGTGTTAATTATCTCGGAAGACAAATTGGAGCAGATGGTATTCGTCCAGATCCAGCTAAAATCAAAGCAATAATGGAGATGTCAGCACCAACAGAGCGAACAGGAATTCAAAGACTGCTAGGGATGTTGAACTTTCTGTCAAGTTTCATTCCAAACATGTCAACAATTACCAGTCCATTGCGTGAATTGCTAAAGAAAGATGTATTATGGCAGTGGAATGCAGAGCAAGAAAATGCTTTCCAACTAATAAAGAAAACACTTAGTGAAGCTCCAGTTCTGCAATTGTTTTACCCTGAAAAACCAGTTACTATTCAGTGTGACGCTTCTTCTAAAGGGTTGGGAGCATGTTTAATGCAAGAAGACAAACCAGTTGCGTATACGTCAAGATCATGGACAGACACAGAGTGCAGATATGCAGAAATAGAAAAGGAAATGTTAGCTATAGTGTTTGCAGCTGAACATTTTCACCCGTATATTTTTGGAAGAACTGTGGCTGTACAATCAGATCACAAACCTTTGCAAACTATTGTGACGAAGCCTTTAGACAAAATTTCACCAAGACTTCAGTTGATGATGTTAAGACTGTTGAGATATCAATTAACAGTAACTTACACTCCAGGTTCAAAAATGCAAATAGCTGATACGTTATCGCGTGCGTACATCAATGGTCAAGAACAATCAAATTCAAATGATGACATGGTTATGAGAATTCATAGCGCAACAGCACAGTTTCTGGGAAGTGATCAGAAGATTATTGAAATTAGAAGGAAAACTGAATCTGATGCTAAATTGAAACTTGTAATTAATTATGTCAGAGAAGGTTGGCCAAAGATAAAAGCTCAAGTTCATGAAACAGTGAAAGTGTATTGGTCATTTAAAGACAGTATTCATGAAGAGAATGGAATATTGTTTATGAGAATAGAATTATAATTCCTTCAAATATGAGAAATAAAATTCTCGACAAGTTGCACACAGGTCATTTTGGTCTTGAGAAAACCAGATCGAAGGCAAAACAGAGTGTGTTTTGGCCAGGATTGTCTAAAGATATTTTTTCGACAATAATGAAATGCGCAACATGTGCAACGTTCAAAAGAAATAATGTGAAGGAAAAATTGCTACCTCATGCTGTACCAGACAGACCATGGAAAAAGGTTGCGACAGATTTGTTTGAATGGCGAAACAATGACTATTTGCTAGTTGTGGACTATTTCTCTAAATACCCTGAAATAAAAGATAACAACATCAAGCCCCAGGTACCCTCAATCAAATGGACAAAGTGAGGTGTATGTTGGTATCGTAAAGCAGATATTCAACAAAGCATACAAAAGTGGGAAAGATCCATATCTCGCTATGCTCGAGTATAGAAATACTCCGATAAGCGGACTGCTTTATTCGCCATCACAACTGCTGATGAGCAGAAGACTCAGGGACATCATTCCAACTGATCCCAAACTATTGAAACCATCGGTATCTGAAAATGCAGAGACATTACTCAACGAACGAAATATGAAAAGCAAAGTGAAATACGATGCAAAAGCAAGACTACCTAAAGATTACTCTGTCGGGGAGAAGGTGAGAGTTCGTCTAGGACAAACATGGCAGAAAGCAGTCGTCACTAAGAAACATCCATCACCCAGATCTTACATCATAAAGACAAATGATGGAAAAACATACAGACGAAATCAACGGTTTTTAAACAAGAGCTACGAAGAAGACATCTCTGGGTACTATGATACCGACGAACAGCAAACTGTTAGAACAAACGAAACAGACAATTATAAAACAACATCTAGAGAACTTGTTGTGCCGGTCAAGACAACCAGAAGTGGTCGAGTTGTCAAAATTCCTTGTAAATATAAGTCTTAAGAACTTTAAAAGGAAGGATGTGATAATAGATTCAAAAGGAAGGATGTGCTAATATTATATGATATTACGTCATTGTTTGTTGTTTATGTTTTGTGCGAAAGCAAAGGATCGGACGGAAATAAAAAGAGAGTTATATATGTCTACCTTGATAAAGACAGTCTCGTTATTATCATTATTAATTAGTAACGTCTACAGTAATTTATTATTAATCTGTGACAACAGAACATGAGCTCATTTCTCATTTCCTATGGACACGAAGATGATTGTTAAGTCCAATCCTCGCTTTAAAAAGCCGACCGCATATACATATCTATGTGTCTATGTATGTATGTATGTATGTATGTATCAATCTATCTATCTATCTATCTATCTATCTATCTATCTATCTATCTATCTATCTATCTATCTATCTATCTATCTATCTATCTATCTATCTATCTATCTGTCTGTCTGTCTGTCTGTCTGTCTGTCTGTATGTATGTATGTATGTATGTATGTATGTATGTATGTATGTGTGTGTGTGTGTGTGTGAGTGGTGTGTGTGTGTGTGTGTGTATGTGAGTGAGTATCTAGTAACAGTTTATCAAGTTCTCTGCCTTAGCAAAAGTGCAATTTTGTTCTACTTTTGTCACTTCATGATGTCATCCGGTTAGGCCTGCACCAACCGCACCCTAGTGACGCCATAATAATAATAAGAGAAAGACAGAGAGAGAGAGAGAAAGAAAGAGAGAGAGAGAGAGAGTATATAGTCTTCTTCTTCTTTGTTCTCATTGTTATGTTGGAGCGTTCAGATGACTAGACCAATATATGAGATGAACTGCGCAGTGGTTTCCAAATCAGGGAGTTCTCCATATAGTTTTCTGTCTATTTGGGTGTTTTGGGGCCAGTGTCTTGTACGGGCCTCTTGGTATATATTGTATTTGTTTCTTATTTTTCAGACTAAACGGATGACTGCGTTTCATGGTTATACCACCGATATCAATCGCGCGGTCCAAGAAGCTCTCAGGGTCCAGTTATCCAATCAACAGACAAAGAAAATGACCTTTCATACCTATGTGAATATCCCAGACAGCACGGGTTTCAATTCATCAGACTCTAATCTGACTATGTATTCATCGATACAAAAAGATTCCAACATTTCTGAAAACACATCTTTGTCGTCTGACAGCTACTGGAACATTGCAGAGCCAGATCCTAGAAATATAGCCACAGAAAGAAGACCATTGCATACACCAAAACACGTAGATCTTACAAATGTAGCCTCAAACAGAAGACCTTTGCCTACACCAAAACACGTAGATCAACATTTTTATGGGAAATCATCAAACTCTGGAATTTCTACAAATAGGCCATCATCATTTCAACAACAGACAGGCGATCCAGCCAAAAACTTGGAAACAAGTCAAAAAGTTCAACGGGATAGAAACTACAGAAGATTATTAATTGTTGCTCTAGTGATTGCAATAATCATTGCCTGTTGTCTACTTCTCCTGGTCATATTACTGTCTGCTGGAGTCATCAATCAGTCAGCTACTGTAAGCAAGTTTAGTCATGTTTTAGTCATGTTTTAGTCATGTTTTAGTCATGTTTTAGTCATGTTTTAGTCATGTCAAGAAATGTCACGTGATATATACTCTTTTTTTTTCAACTCAATTTTGTATGAGCAATAACATTCATTTTAGTTTATCTTTTTTTGTTGTACGTACTTCGCATGTCAGTTCTACGATTGAAGATCATTTCAAATATAATATTCATAAATTAATATAGTAATTAATTCAGCAACACGAGCAATATGTCATCTAGATCTGCGGGATGAATACATCAAACTAATGAATAAAGATATGTAGCCTACTTTGGTTTTGTTTTTACGTACTATATCATTGTTTAAAATTTTTAACACATTAATTTTTAATTTTATATTTCTTTATGTATTGTCAGGTACAATATCCAGTTTATCAAACCTCCATCAACCCGAAAGTAAACAGCTCACAACTACAAGGAACGGAAGAGAAGACAACTAGTGCTAATATCGTAACAGGGGAAGTAACCACAAATCTTCAGCGCTATACGTCTTCCATTAGATCTACGCCTGTCATTAAAACCAATGAAATGGCCAAATTAACCTATCCCAGGATTATCATCGGAAACTAACAACATCCATTTCTAAATATCCATATGTTGAAAACAGCAGGCTTTCTTTGACACTACATATCTTGACTAGTGGGAGATTTAAAAAACGGTGGGATTTTTGTTACATTCCTAAGCATAAACACACACATAAACATGTGACAAGTTGTACAGAATATTACTTTTTAAAATAACGAACTAAGAACAAAATCAAATATAAAATGTGACTTCTTTAAAACTAACAAAAAAAAAAAAAAAAAAAAACAAGTCCTCCTTTGTACAGCTTAGAGAGTGATTAGTTTGTTCTTAATAATCAAATGAAAGCTAGATTTTAAAAAAGGTAAAAAAATTCTCTGCCCCCCCCCCCCGGAACAAAATATCCCGGTTAAAGCGAATGCTCAAATCTATTATATTTTATAAGATTACAATGATAGACCTATAGGTCTGGGTAGAGATAAAGATAATAATTGTTGACCTCAAATAATTCTTCATTAGTTTGACACGTAAGAAGCTTCTTTCGCCAGATGTCACAACTACAGGTAATGTTAAAAAGTATTTAGGAAAGCAGTCTATCTTTCATTAGTAGACATAAGCTAAAATTTCTACCGGGGTCTTGACGGTATTCGGTGGAATATGTCATAAAGATTCCATTTCAACTACTAATTCTCGCCCACACATATCTGCTGACTGGTCTGTTGATGACGTCAATGCTTGCTGGAGACTGCCGTATGTCATCACGCTAAAGGCTCTTAAAGATCACAAGAAATCAAAATAAATTGTGGTTTTGATTTCAGCTGTTCAAAATGTCGGATTGCAAGGATTGAATTGTAGTGTCCACAGTTCTGTTGAAGCAATTTATCCTGTAGTCATCTTCAGCATTTCCAGGTGTGACGGTTTCCACAGATTAATCAAACTTCCTTTTGATTTGACGTTTGGCTGGAAAGATTGCAACAACTTCCATGTTTTCAGCCAATTCCAAGAATCTGAACAAACCCATCAACTCTCAGTTTCCTTAGTCAAGCCGTCAGTTCTTACTCACAAAATTGACTTGGAAGAACACGTCGTACCATAACACAAGTGAAACTATTTTTTTAAATTATTATCTTAGACTTTTTTAGTTGAATTTGATAGGGGTTAGAAGTAGGACGTTGACTGAGGTTACTGCACTTAGTGGTTTCAGTCAATATTTGGTTTGGTCAATATTTGGTTTGGTCATTGTTCCCTTTCCCCCTCTGTATTGAAATAAATATTTACAAATAACTTCAGTAATGGTTGGTAAGGCAACAAGACATGTCCACTATAGCAAGGACACCATCTAGAGCATGGAAACAAAAGTCTGTCACACTGCCCCCCGCACATCCCTAGCCCTACATACAATCACTTTGGTTTCTCAGCCGGAATCACAAACACCCATCTTTTTTTTTTCTGCACGGAGACATACTTCTAGCATCTTTTATTTGGAACTGGGGCTTTCCTACACTACGATACATTCTAGTTTCACTATTCCCCGCTTCGCCCTGCTCCCCCTCCCAAAAAAATAATATATACATTCTCTGACCATAATCAGCAATGTTTGGCATCTCAATTCAATATCGAAATATTTTGAAAGTTCTATTTTGGTTTTCGGTCGAAACCTTGGGTGAAACCTTTTCTTTTTGCACCCTGCGCATCGTAATGCTCTCCCACATAGACTTTTGATCCATGAACACTATTATCCTTATGTCTACCCTCAACAACAAAAATAAAACAACAATTAAAATATTAAAATACATTTTTAAGAACAAAGCTTTCCTAAGAAGAAGAACTCCTAATTTACAACAATATTTCTAAAAAATGTAGAAGTGTCAAGAGCAGGGGTGTTTAAGATATGAGATTGTATGTGTGTTTGTTTATTTTATTATTTGTCTGTTGTGATCTGTTTTATCACGGGGTCTTCAAGGGGGGTAATAATTGTATCCAGTGATCAGTCTAATCAGTTGGAGAGCTGAACTGGTCTGAGTAGTGTGTTGATGGTTGTTTTTGATTATTCTGTTTAGAGTAAGGAGATATTATTCTGTGTGTGGATTGCATATTTTGGGAAAGGTATGGTGTTTGATGATACCCCTAAGCCCTAAGATAATACATTATTGAATCTAGTCTAAGCGCCCTTGAATATTTAATTTGGGTACATTTAATACTTTCTAGTATATTATGATTGTGTATTATATATTATATATGTCAATCATGGTATGTTGTAAATAAATACTAATTTACTACTCCTTTGTTGAGTGTGATCTATAATAATTATAATAATAGTAATAGCGGAGAATTTACCACTGTGGCATCGCCTTCATGTTGAATATGAATAGAGAATCATGGATAGACTTTAGATCAAGATCCAGAACTAAATCTAGAATCTAGATTAGATCTAGAAATCTAGAATTAGAATCTAGATCTAGACTAAAATTCTTATGACTTAACACGTTTAATCTTAAAATTTCTATATCTGGAACTTTTCGTTTTCAGACAAGAAAAAAGTAGCCATTGCATCAGAAGTTAAAAAGATCTAAAATATCATGATGTTAAATTCTCAATATCTTTTTTACTTTTTGTAATCTAAACGGGACAGGCGCACTGAAGGACGGACAGATAGATGAAACAAAACTAATTGCGGCTATTTCAGTTTCAGGGACTGCTAAAACAAAAGGAGCGAAAGAAATTTACACAACAAAAAAGTGTTAATAAGTGATTAAAGTGGAAGGAATTATAGTTTTGTACATCAGACATTTAAATGTCGGCTTCCAAAACCATGATCGGTCGAAATTTCGATTGAAAAATCTTTCTGCTAAATTTAACCGCTGTGATTTCTATCTTGAAAATGGCTAAGTTGTTCTATGTAATGAAAGGTTATAACAGGCTGCATTTTTTTTATCGTCCACCTCAAGTGTGAGAGTTAGTGATAATCAGTCACTCAGTGAATGAGTCAGTCATCAAGACTTTGAGTTATATATAGTTAGAGATTATTATATATTTAGGTCAAACATTGGGGCTAGATGAATGAAACACCATTGACATGTGGTTACAGTTCCATGTCTCTAAATATGACCTCTCTATGGACTTTGGTCTGAATGTAAAGTGATGCTCGACAGGGAACTGCTGCTTATACAAAATGAAGTCTTGCCAGTTAGGACGGTCGTTTCAATGTATGCAAGACGCCGTGAACGCCATTGGCTGGGAAGAAAAATGAATCGATTGTGGCCGCTGTAATGCCGCTGTAATGCCATGAGCATCCATCTAGTGCCAAACTGGTGTGTTCTGTGGAATCCGTGTGTACATAGGGATGACATATTTTATTCAACTGTCGATTACACATGCTTGTAATACACTCAAGTGTGCATGATATCTAGCTAGTATTAATGGAAATCAAAGTCTAAAATTTACATAAAGTATTCGCTTTTTCCGGCTCGTACGTACTGGTATCGATCTGTTCCATAGTATCGTAAGAGGTGAGTCAATCAACATTGTTCTCCATCGTCTAGAAGTCAGTGCTTTCATCGGGTAAGGGGGGGGGGCTCTGTGAAATCATCAGGCATTTTTTAATTATACATTTTGATAAATAAAAAAAATATTTATCTAATTCTGGAGAGTCAAATTCTCTAGATTCTGGAGAGTTAAAACAAACCCAAACCCTGCATGGAGCACTGAAATAGCGAAAGAAACTGTTTCGATCACTTTGGCTACAAATACGTTCTCCATCTATTGCAGTTAGTATTTAGTTCTAACCCATTTTTATATGGAGAAGTTTTTAAAAAGACTAAATCAGTAGGGTCAGAAGAAAGACTCTCTTTGTATACTATACAGTGCCTTTCTTCTAGTCAACTAAATTAGAATAAGCAGACGCTGAGTAGGCCTAGACATTTCAACAATATGTTACTCTGATATTTGTTGGCAATTATTTTAGTTTGTATAGAGCGAGTCAGGATGCTAGCTCTCTTTAAATGAGTGACGTTAATAGAAATCATTTGGCATAGTGTTGTGTACATCCACGCTTCCATGATAGATAAACACTTCTTTGTTCTCAAATAAACACATACACTCCGTAATTAATAAATTATAGAAGAATTCTTCACAAGTTGAAATAAAGCAACTTAATTCAATAAATCCAAGACTAAATAAATACATTTTTAAATCCCATTATGGAATTCATATCAAAGGGACGTATTCATCCAAACTAGAAGTATGAATTCAATGAATGAACCTCGACATTCATCCAAACTAGAAGTATGAATTCAATGAATGAACCTCGACATTCATCCAAACTAGAAGTATGAATTCAATGAATGAACCTCGACATTCATCCAAACTAGAAGTATGAATTCAATGAATGAACCTCGACATTCATCCAAACTAGAAGTATGAATTCAATGAATGAACCTCGACATTCATCCAAACTAGAAGTATGAATTCAATGAATGAACCTCGACATTCATCCAAACTAGAAGTATGAATTCAATGAATGAACCTCGACATTCATCCAAACTAGAAGTATGAATTCAATGAATGAACCTCGACATTCATCCAAACTAGAAGTATGAATTCAATGAATGAACCTCGACATTCATCCAAACTAGAAGTATGAATTCAATGAATGAACCTCGACATTCATCCAAACTAGAAGTATGAATTCAATGAATGAACCTCGACATTCATCCAAACTAGAAGTATGAATTCAATGAATGAACCTCGACTTTAGGCTCGACTTTCCTGTTGACTTTTGTGACGTTTACGCTTGAGATTTCTACACTAGCATCGTGATATTTAGTAGAAGCTATTGTGAGGGCATACATTTAGTTCTATTTATATTTCAAATATTCGTGTATTTGTTGTTGTTTTTTTCAAAGCTAATTGAGATTTTATAATCATTAGAATATTATTCTTTGTTGTTTTTTTCCAGAACGTCAATGTTTGTTTTTGTTTGTTAGACAATAGGGATCGAATTTATTGTTTTTTTTTTAAACTATAATACGAATGTAGTTCTACGAATTAAAATATTTTTGTGTATTGTGATACCGTGGATGCAGGCGAACAAACTAAAATATAGGTGTCCGATTCTGAATAGAGTGTGCCTAGGTTTATTTGCATCAAGTTTTTTGAATTCACGTGTTTATAGTGTTAGAAAAAGAAATCTGCATCTAAAATGATAATAGTCTTGGCACAGATACAACTGGTGCATGCTGGAGTCTTGCTCAGTAGAAGACTAGTTAACCCTACAGAACACTGTCATATACCTGCCCCGTGCTATGAAGGATTAATCCCAGCACGGAGCTTTAGGGCCTGGAGGCTTACAAATGGAAGGGAAAGTGCACGTACATGTTCCGCACCAATAAGCCCAGAGGCTAGGCTAGTACACTAATAACTTATCCTTACACATTTACTTCAGTGGAAGCACTACTGTTGCTACTTAGAAGAGGTTAATGGATGTGAAGATGCAAAAAATTGGCTAGAATTTGTCTACTTAGAATCCAGGGGGGGGTGCAGCTTTTTTTTTAAAACCTATAAATCCCTTACATTGAGTTGTTTGAGTTAAAAACTCTCAGCTCTGACATTCACTGAGTTTTATGTTAACAACAACGTTGCAATCTATTTTCTAAAGTGTAAGTTTAAAAAAAAAACATTCGTACGAAAAGAAATTTAATTTATTGAAATACAAAATCTGCTTTGGAATGTTTCGTCTTTTTCTTTTTAAGCTAGTTGATTAAGACATGGAACTATACTAAGATATTCTCAATGCTAAAAGCAATACATTTATTCTGCAATACTAGAGTGTTACCAGCCATGTCGTTCAATAAACACAATACACATGAATGACATGATGCACCAATAATCATGGAACAAATGAATAAAAAGCGTTGTGTCATCTGAAATGCGGCTTCTTAAATGATCTATGTGCTGTTGGTCATGTTCTAGACATGTTGTTTTTGCAAATATGACCAAAGGGTAATATATGAAGACTAGAGAATATCACGTGACGTATTGTTTATTTATACAGCAGCGAAGGTTCAGAAAGATAAAAAAAGTGTGCACATCTTAGTATTGATTTGTTTGGTGACTCGACGCCACACAAAAATCAATTGGACACTCACTCAATAGTGTAGGACAACGAATGATGATTGCTAATTGACAACACTTTATTATTCAAGAACTGAAAAAGTAATTTAAGGTTAGGATTAGCCAACATAGTTTGTAATGTCTCTTGAATAAATATAACCAAGGCAGTTTAAAACGTCCATTATAAACTCCAGGAATTACTAGCAGACAAATATTCTAACATTTTATCCAGACATCAAAGATACCCAACTTGTTTGTTTACATTTTATAACGATCATATTTTGGTACACAATTCGGTGTGACTTTGTAACCTGCCCTTAAAGGTCAGCACAAATACTTCAAACTTTTCCTTCTATAAAGAGTTATTTAAAAGACCTTGTTTCTTTATACTTAGAAGGTTGATTTATTTACTACACAAGACATTTTTTTAAAGATAGCAGAAACCCTAGATAAAAGTCAAGTGCTAGAACCAAAAGATTCTACAAAACCTATCCCAGTTAATGGACATATCTTCATATCACGGAATCCTTCAAAGTTTACGTGGTAAGTTGGTGTGAAACCATTGTGTTCCCGTTCTCTTCGAGACACTCTCAGCAGTCCAGCCAGGCCTATACTTTCTTTGTCCAGCCAGGCCTATACTTTCTTTGTCCAGCCAGGCCTATACTTTCTTTGTCCAGCCAGGCCTATACTTTCTTTGTCCAGCCAGGCCTATATACTTTCTTTGTCCAGCCAGGCCTATACTTTCTTTGTCCAGCCTGGCCTATATACTTTCTTTGTCCAGCCAGGCCTATATACTTTCTTTGTCCAGCCAGGCCTATATACTTTCTTTGTCCAGCCTGGCCAATACTTTCTTAGTCCAGCCAGGCCTATATACTTTCTTTGTCCAGCCAGGCCTATATACTTTCTTTGTCCAGCCAGGCCTATATACTTTCTTTGTCCAGCCAGGCCTATATACTTTCTTTGTCCAGCCTGGCCAATACTTTCTTAGTCCAGCCAGGCCTATATACTTTCTTTGTCCAGCCAGGCCTATATACTTTCTTTGTCCAGCCAGGCCTATATACTTTCTTTGTCCAGCCAGGCCTATATACTTTCTTTGTCCAGCCAGGCCTATATACTTTCTTTGTCCAGCCAGGCCTATATACTTTCTTTGTCCAGCCAGGCCTATATACTTTCTTTGTCCAGCCAGGCCTATATACTTTCTTTGTCCAGCCTGGCCAATACTTTCTTAGTCCAGCCAGGCCTATATACTTTCTTTGTCCATCAGGCCTATATACTTTCTTTGTCCAGAGAGGCCTATATACTTTCTTTGTCCAGCCTGGCCAATACTTTCTTTGTCCAGCCAGGCCTATATACTTTCTTTGTCCAGCCAGGCCTATATACTTTCTTTGTCCAGCCAGGCCTATATACTTTCTTTGTCCAGCCAGGCCTATATACTTTCTTTGTCCAGCCAGGCCTATATACTTTCTTTGTCCAGCCAGGCCTATATACTTTCTTTTGCTGAACCCAAATAGAAGAGAACCTAAGAAAACCAAATCTACAAATCGCCTATAAAAGGCGAGTTTGACCAAGAAGTCATGTACAAGCTTCCGTCGTTTCAAGGAGGTTTAGTATCGTTACTTTTGAGGAGGTTTAGTATCGTTGCTTTTGAGGAGGTTTAGTATCGTTGCTTTTGAGGAGGTTTAGTATCGTTACTTTTGAGGAGGTTTAGTATCGTTACTTTTGAGGAGGTTTAGTATCGTTGCTTTTGAGGAGGTTTAGTATCGTTACTTTTGAGGAGCTTTAGTATTGTTACTTTTGAGGAGGTTTAGTATCGTTACTTTTGAGGAGGTTTAGTATCGTTACTACAGCAATCTTCTAGAGTGTGTAGCCCTAGTCTTTCAGTCTCAGAATTCAACATTTGGCTGGGAGGCTGGCGATACGATTGTATATTTGTCTTTGTACATAATAAACTGATTTCTAAAACTAAAGTTCTAGAAAAAAATATTCAAGAATGCCTAAACCTGTTACAGAGGATTAATAGCTCCAATACTTCATGACATATCAAATGACTGAAACATGTGTACAGGGAAGCGTTCAGCGATTAGAAAATCGTCTTTCCTTCTTAACATAAGTGATATCCTTAGGTAGGCCCTCACACAGGGTAACACTTCAAGTGGATTTCTGAGACGACAAGAATCTCCTCAGTTGAATAGATTATGGTTTTGGCAAAGATATTTTTCTTAGCACATTTGAATGAGAATAACATTATTACGAACGTTTACTGTGTAGGTAGAAGTTCACAGTGGTGTACCGAGGGTGCCAGGCGCCCAGTTGTGTACGTCATCATTATTTGCATAAGAAAAAGTCATCAGTAAACAATACAAAACGTACATAAAATAAATAAATTTAGTTAACGAACAAACCACAGAAATATATGAGCGTCTGTATCTCCCTCCGAAGCTGTACTAAGACTATGAAGCAACTTTCGAAGATTTACCATTGTCAGGTTCAAGACGTTAAAATAGATTTCAATTGATTCAATTTGATTTTCTATTAATAAAAACTATAAACAAAACTATTATTTTCCTTTTGAAATATTATGAAATGAAACACAAGTCGCAAAATGTTAACTTAGGAACATGGTGCAATCATAATTTGGTTCTAGCCAACAGACTTACATACACCTTGACACATCTAGATAGGTCTAGATCTCTGTAGGGGCACACAACTAAATAGTTCTAGATCTCTGTATATATATATATATATATATAAGCAGCATTTCTCAACCCCTAGTGGGGTTTGGGGCAAAGCCCCGACAACAAAAGCATATTCTTGTATTCTACACTGCAGAAACGCATTCTCCTGACATCTAAAGCTTATTATTCATCAATTAAGTTCGGGGCGAAGCCCCGACGCTAAAAGCATTTTCTTGTATTCTTTACTGCAGAAACGCATTCTCCTGACATCTACGCTTATTATTCATCAATGGAGTTCGGGGCAAAGAAAACGCTTTTGTTTTCTTGCATTCTTCACTGCAGAAACGCATTCTCCTGACATCTACAGCTCATCATTCATCAATGAAGTTCGGGGCGAAGCCCCGACGCCAAAAGCGTTTTCTTGCATTCTACACTGCAGAAACGCATTCTCCTGACATCTACGCTTATTATTCATCAATGGAGTTCGGGGCGAAGCCCCGACGACAAAAGAGTTTTCTTGCATTCTTCACTGCAGAAACACATTCTCCTGACATCTACGCTTATTCATCTATATTATAAAGTAGAATGTGAGGTGTATGTATGTATGTTACTTATAGACATCAAAACCGCTTGACCAATCTTGATAAAACTAGGCAGGAATGTTCCTTGGGTACTAACTTAGACCGTAGTGTATGTATTGTAGCCCTAAAACAAACTCAAGACCCTCAAAAAAAAAAAAAAAGTTGTCCGACTCTATTACAGCTATAGTATTTTATGGATCTAGGCCATGTCTACAATGTTGACATGAGAAAAGATAGAAAGGATTTAGACTTAGATCTAATTTTAAGAAATACACTTTGCGTAGATAATTTTTTACTTTGACACATGAAAATACAAAAGAAGATCCATTGATTTCATTATATAATAAAATTAACCTTCAATTTTGTGTTTCAAAAGCATTTTTTACATTAATTAGTTCCTTATATCTGTGATTACAGATTTCCTGACGAACATTCTTTCATTAGACAATTCCGTAATGAATCGCGTACAAAAAATTATTTCGTTTAATTGTTACTTTATAATCCCATCCCTAGATCTAAAACTCTAATTCAACACTAAGATGATAAAACTTCTCTTCGCACAGATAGTTTTATACTGTAATACATAAACATATTAATTAAAGTCCATTCACTTTTTATTTTGATCAAATAAACATTCAAATTTGGTTTTCTAAAGCTACATACATTTACGAAAGCCACGAAGCCGAGTTGAGATAGGCCTAGATCTATATTCATTCATGAATCGCGTACTAAAAATTATTTCGTTTAATTGTTCACTTTATAATCCCATTCATTTAACAAAGCTATCGCTCTTTTCGTTTTTAATAGATAAGAATGTATCGACCTCGGGTAAACCCATTTTCGCAAAACTAATTTTATTTTCGTAACGAAAGAGAAATTACGTGAAAGGATCATTAGCTAAGTTTAACATACATCTAAATCCAATCCACTAGATTATTCAAAAGCATTTTTTACATAAATTAGTTCCTGATATCTGTGACTACAGATTTCCTGGCGAACATTATTTCATTAGACATTACCAATGGTTACACATTAACACATCTCTCTACTGAGTCTATTCCTAGGCCTAGGTCTAAAACTCTTATTGAACTCTAAGATGATAAAACTTCTTTTCGCAAAGATAGTTTTATGCTTTAACACATAAACATACTAATTATTGTCCATTCATTTCATATTTTAATCAAATTAACATTCAAATTTGTTTTTCTAAAGCATTTTTAATATATTCGTTCGCTGTTCGCTGTGTTGAGATAGGCCTATATTATTCATTCATGAAAAAAAGTTCACGCATGCGCAGCACAGAATGAACTCTATAAAAGCCAATTTTTAACTCTAGATTAGTGTAGATTTAGATCTATGTCTACCTCAAGATCTACTTTATACTTTAACACATGAACATACAAAATTTAGTCTATTCATCTCAAATTTTAATCAAATATATGTAGGCTTACAAGCAAATGTTTTAATTTGAAAAAAAAAATGGATTTAAGCATATTAGCTATTTTGATTTGATAGCTTCATTCACACTATTTTTACATTGATACATTCGCTTTACTTATTACATTATTATTTCGTTTAATTGTTTACAAAACACTCTCAGTGACTATATCGAAAGTAATGCGCAAATAAAGACACGCGGGTCGCGGGTAACATATGTCTAGTTATTCATAATATTTTTTAAAAAAAGGACCTTTTGAATAATATTGTACTTGAAAGATATTCTAATATGAATTTATAGGCCCTTAAAACATTGCAAATAAAACCGATTTGTTCCATGAAAAGATAAGATACCCCACATATTTAGATTTTGTCTTTGAGGATCGCCGCCGAAAAAAAAATTATTCGATAAATAATATTCAATAACATTGTAGTATAAGTTGTGAGTTATAGTCCCAAATTTATTTAACTAGAAAAATATCCGATTGAGTAAAGGTTGGGAAAAGGCGACTATAAATGTATTTTTTTCGGTTTAGAACTCATCTCAATCATGATTCTTATACTGAAAAATAAATTTCGTTTGAATTCTAACTTTTCCAATGCAAAGTCTTTCTTAAGATAATTATGATAAATTCATGTGAAATTACATAAACTCTGGAAATGGGAGGGGCGGTAGATTGAAAACGATTAATCCTCGCTCCTTTAATAATTTCTGCTAAAGATTGCATTTGGCATTAAAGAATAAAAAAAAAAGTAGGGCGACTCGATATAAGAATTTAATTTATAGTATATATATAAATTATATTAGTGGCAGATTTTTTACATTTTGTAATTTCCAAACTATAATACTAAAAGAAAAAGTATTGGTTTGTCCTATGGGGGAAATGCAATTGCATATATCGCCCTTCCCACCTATTGCAACCTTTTTTCATTTAAATTTACTAATGATAAAATTTGAGATTAGAGTATGGTACGACATAATATACAATGGGTTCACATATCAATACGTAGTTTATATTATATAGATATTCAACTAATTTTGTTCACAAACTATGATTCTCCATAAAAATAGGACCGCCCCCCCCCACTCAGGGGGCTAGAGTGGGAAGGGCAGTACTTGCAATCGCCCTCCCCCCAACCAAACCGAATCGACCAAGATACCAGAAAGGGAGCGACATAATATAACATTTATAGATTAATTCAACTAATTTTGTTCACAAACTATGATTTCTCCATAAAAGTAGGACCGCCCCCCCCCACTTAAATGGTTTAGGTGGGAAGGGCAGTAGAGGTATTCGCCCCCCCCCCCCCCCCAAACGGTAAACAGGGAACGACATAATATAAAGATCGGTTAAAATATCAATAACAAGTTTTAATCATATAGATATTTAATTGATTCTGTTAGCAAGCTGTGATTTCTACAAATAAATTGGACCGCCCCCCCCACACTCGAAAGTGTATGGGGGGGCGGGATTGATACCATTGCCCCCTCCCGACCCCACCAAATCGGTCAACATACTAGAGGAGGGGGCGAAATAATAAAAAAATAGGTTGAAATATAAATAATTAGTATATATTATTAACATAAGTAATAAATTTGTATACAAATTGTGTGAATTCTATACTAAAATTCGTCCGCCCTCCCCTTCGGGGGGGGGGGTCGGCCGAGTGGGGGGGGGGGGGCGATCGCACCTACCGCCCCCCCCCCTGGATCCGCCAGTGGAAGGACATGGTCTGCATTCTCTGTTGAAACTCCTCAAGAGTAAAATTCACTAGTCCCAATTTTTAGCTGTCTTTATATATACAGGTATTGAATATGATAATGTATCAGATGTATCTGGTGGCATATAGGTGATGTATCCCAGTTTCAAGGTGATGTATCTCAGTTTCAAGGTGATGAATCTCAGTTTCAAGGTGATGTATCTCAGTTTCAAGGTGACGTCTTAGTTGAGGAAAAAAGAGAGAGTCACAGGAGTTGACGGCTCTCCAGATGTGTTACTATATCAGAGAAAACGATTCTCCGCGATGCTCGATTGTCTCCTCGGCCTCTAAGTACTGGGAATTTAAGAATACTATAAACTGACTTGATGATTTCCCTTGGTTGGAAAATTTCAGACATGTTTTTTTTTCCAGTTAAGTGGTATGGATTTTTTTTCATTTGCATGGGAAGTACATTGGTCGGACTTTCTTTCTTAAGTGTGGAGTTATATCACTTGTCGTATCTGGTGTTGTATATGGTTTTGTTATGGTGTTATTTCTTGTGCTTTATCTGGTGGGTTTGTATCCGGTGTCTTGTGTGTATGTTTGGCGTTAGTGTTTTTCGTAGTGCATCTGGGGGTACACATCTGGGGGTACACATAGTGTTGTATGAAGTTGTATAGGATTGGTTCACATTCTTTAGAGCTGATCAAACATTGATATATCTTACATTTTATTGGCTCCATTTTCTTCTCCCTACGATTACAATCTTATCTAATCTTAATTTTTCAATTTCAATTAAAATTTCATTTACACAAAAATAATTAATCATCCATGTTCATCCATTGTCTATTGAGACAGAATGAGCCATAATCATTTTTTGATCTTAAGAAAATTAGTAGAAAACATTTATGCTCAGTACTTACATGCTCAGTACTTACATGCTCAGTACTTACATGTTCAGTACTTACATGCTCAGTACTTACATGCTCTGTATTTCCATTGAGACGTTTGTTCTTATTTCAAATGTCATCATTTCAAATTGGGTTCTTATTTCAGTTTTTAGTTGATAAAATATGTGTACAATAAACAAAAGTCCCTTCGAACAACTGCTTTTATCTTTGTATTTTATTTTGTATTTCAGATTTTAAAAAATGAATTTAATTCAACAGAAAACAGATCAGTGTTAGCCTTGATTTGATCTTTGTTCAATGCAAATGTGGAAAGTCTCCAGGAGCAACATTAACATTGCCTTGACTGAAATGTGCAAATAATTCAGTGGAACTCTTCCATTCATTTTGATCTCAGTGGAAATGTTACGCAATTCACCACAAAGTTGACACTATCTAATAGATCTTCACGCTGAATGTCTTAGTTCACTTCCACTTCCACTGAACATTGAACTTCACTATTTCTTATCTGTGCAGGAGACTTTTTAACCGTCATCATTCAGGCGCCTGTTGATCCGCTTTCTTACATTCAAAATTTAATTTTTTCTATTTCCGCAAAGTGCGTTGCGTCTCTCCCAATCGCAAAAATTTCGTTCTCAAATTTCAAAGATTCCTTCGGGTCCGGGATGAACTTCCTGCGACGCCGGTTTTCTTCTGGGGATCTCCAGGGAGAGGCAAACGAAAAAGAAGATCCACCTCTCGTTGGAGCCCTCAATTTTAAGAAAGGTCCAAGCCCTAGTGCTCCCAATTCCCCGAGTAAGAGCGCCCCTAGTGGCAACATTGGACAAAGGTTTTTTTCATCGACAGCCAAGCCTACCATTAACAAAGATCGATGCAAAACGCTTCTGGTAATCGATGATGAGCACACGGACTGGTAAGTTGGATTCTTTTGAACTGTTTTCACTTTGCGGTAGTATCATTACACGTGTCTAATGGGCACTTTATCTATCTATCTATCTATCTATCTATCTATCTATCTATCTATCTATCTATCTATCTATCTATCTATCTATCTATCTATCTATCTATCTATCTATCTATCTATCTATCTATCTATCTATCTATCTATTTGTCTGTCTGTCTGTCTATGTATATATACATGTATGTATGCAGGTTTGTATTTATGCATGAATGTATGTACTTATATAGCTGTGTATTTATGCTTGAAGTATTTATGCATGCATTTTTGTATTTATGTATGTATGTGTACATGTATGTATCACTAGCGATCCAGAACTTAGGAGTGGGGGGGGGCGATTTTTTTCCCAAACCCTAACCCTAACACCCAGTAAACCCTAACCCTAAGCATAAAGGCGCGAACAGCATCTTCTGGAGGGATCGTGTCACCAACCAGTTTTGACACGTGCCAACATGCACAGCATCTATGCTCTCCTTCAACAGAGAAGAATACGCTGGCTCGGTCATGTCACTCGCATGCCAGATGGAAGAATCCCTAAAGTCATCCTATACGCCAAGCTTGCAGAGGGAGTCAGACCCAAGGGTCGCCCAAGACTAACCTACAGAGATGTCTGCAAGGTAGACATGAGAGTCAAAGTATGTGGGAGGAGATAGCCCAAGTTCGGACAACATGGAGAAAGACTGTAGGTGCTGGTATGAATTTCGCCGAATACAAGAGAAACGAAGCTGCGTCAGCCAAGAGAAAGAAAAAGAAATATCCCTTGTCAGCTAGCTCTAGGACAGATGCACGAACTGTGTCAAACTTTACCGCTCCAGCAACAGCTTGATCAGTCACACAAGATTCTGCCCCATCTCAAGACGTAACCAAAGCCAGACTCATCCATTGTCTTCCGAGACAGAAGGAGCCATAAATATATATATAGATAGATAGATAGATATAGATGTAGATATTATAATTTTAAAAAAGAGTGTTTCTCAACATTTGGCGAAAAAAAACATCCATCTTGAGGCCTTTGTCTTGACAGCTAGGAGGTCCGTGGGAGCGTTGTAAGCTACCCCAGTAGGGTCCGGGGCAAAGCCCCTACGGCAAAAGCGTTTTCATGCATTCTTCACGCAGAAACGCATTCTCCTGAAATCTACAACTTATTATTCATCTTATTCAAAACGGACTTTTTGAAAATGTTTTACTTGAAAAATATTTTAATATTTACAGGCCCTTACTACATTGCAAATACAACCGATTTGTTACTTGAAGAGATAAGATATCCCACATATTTAGAATAAGATTATTTGAGTATTGTGCATTAAAATGTCATGTTTTCGTCTAGAAAGGGGAGAGGGCGGTAGAGTGAAAACGTTAATACTCGCTCATTTTTATAATTTCTGCTAATGATTACATTTGGCATTAAAGAATAGGGGTGGGGCGACTCGATATAGGAATTTAATTTATAGCATATATAAATTATATTAGTGACATTTTAGCGGCCCCCGAAAGGAGAAAAGACGCTATTAGTTTTGTGCGAAATGTCTGTCCGTCTGACCGTCTGTCCGTCCGTCCCGTTTAGATCTCGTAAACTAGAAAAGATATTGAAAATCCGACATCACAATATTTTAGACCATTCAAAGTTCTGATGCAACGGCTACTTTGTTTTTTCTGAAAGCGAAAAATCTAATTTTTAAAATCAGTTATGCAAGCAGCTTTTTAAAGAGAAAAAGCTAATTAGTATGCATTATCCGTTAGACCTAAATTAAAACGAATAGTAATCTTGTAAACTTCATTTTCGTGAACATTTTCTTTGTTGCGAAATTATAATTATTTTTTTTTTTAGCATTCGAATAAGAGATTGGGCCTTTTCAAAACAATTACATCAATTATAAGACTTCAGTAGGAGAGGCGCGGTAGCTGAGCGGTGAAGCGCTTGGCTTCTGAACCGGGGGCCCCGGGTTCGAATTCTGGTGAAGACTGGGATTTTCAACTTCGGAATCCTTAGGCGCCTCTGAGTCCATCCAGCTCCAATGGGTACCTGATATTAGTTGAGGAAAAGTAAAGGCGGTTGGTCGTTGTGCTGGCTACATGACACCCTCGTTAACCGTAGGCCACAAAAACAGATGAACTTTACATCATCTGCCCTATAGACCACAAGGTCTGAAAGGGGAACTAGTTAGGCCAGGTTCACATCTAACTTTGCATTCATTTGCACCTATCCTTTGATCTGCTGTACCGTTGGGGCACTACACAAGATCTGTTAACCTTCTTTCTCCATTCTTATCTCTCATTTGTCTTTGATATAATTTTATTTGGATGTTCTTTTTGAAAATATTGAAGCCTGCCTGGGTGGACCACTTCGGGGGCCGATTTTGAGTTTGTGTTTCCACACAAACTGTCTTTTGTAACCTTTTTTTTTTTTATTTTGTAGGTAAAAAGGCAGGTTTCAATATTATCAGAATGAAATTCTATCAAAGACAAATGACAGAAACTAATGGAGAAGAAGGGTTCACAGATCTCGTGTGGTGCCCCAGCAGACCAAGGGATAGTTGAAAGTGAATGTGAAATTAGATGTGAACAGTCTTATAATGAATAGCTAATATCTAGCTAATTCTGTGCTGGTGTCTACACTCACGCGATCAAAAAATATGTATATATACTTATTAATTTGTTGTTTTAAATTATGTCTAACTTATATGCATACTAAAAAGATTTTTTCTCTTTAAAAAATAATAAAGAATTTTGTGTGTGTAAATATAGTACTTAGTATAAAAGAACTTACATAACTTAAAAGCAAAAATAAAATAAAAAATTTTGACAAAAAATCTACAACCGTTTGCATAAATGTTAAAAATATGGTAAATAGTGTCTCCCTTAATAAAGAGCCTCAAGTGCTATTTACTATTAATAGTGAATAGTCGTAAAAGGTGTATTTTTTATGAAAAAACTGCTTGCATTAGTGATTTCAAAGATTTGGTTAGCGAACAGCACGAAAGTCAAGGATCAGTATAATTTACTTCTGCAGCAGACGAGCTAGTTAGATACACACGTTAGATTAAAATGTAATTTACTTCAGCAGCAGACGAGCTAGTTAGATACACACGTTAGATTAAAATCTAATTTACTTCTGCAGCAGATGAGCTAGTTAGATACACACGTTAGATTAAAATGTAATTTACTTCTGCAGCAGACGAGCTAGTTAGATACACACGTTAGATTAAAATGTAATTTACTTCTGCAGCAGACGAGCTAGTTAGATACACACGTTAGATTAAAATGTAATTTACTTCTGCAGCAGACGAGCTAGTTAGATACACACGGTAGATTAAAATCTAATTTACTTCTGCAGCAGACGAGCTAGTTAGATACACACGTTAGTTTAAAATGTAATTTACTTCTGCAGCAGACGAGCTAGTTAGATACACACGTTAGATTAAAATCTAATTTACTTCTGCAGCAGACGAGCTAATTAGATACACACGTTAGATTAAAATGTAATTTACTTCTGCAGCAGACGAGCTAGTTAGATACACACGTTAGATTAAAATGTAATTTACTTCTGCAGCAGACGAGCTAGTTAGATACACACGGTAGATTAAAATCTAATTTACTTCTGCAGCAGACGAGCTTGTTTACGTCCACTCTTTTTTTTTTTTGTTCCTTTTCAGGTCAAAATATTTTAGAGGCAAAAAACTTTTTGGTGACTGGGACATTAGAGTGGAACAAGCCCAATTTTCAGAACTCAATTTAGCAGCATATTCAGACAGTGGAGCTATGGTGGACATTCAAGTCACAAGAAATGGCAATAAAGTAGTTAGGTAGGTTGTAAATATATCATTCTTATCTATCTTATCTTATATTATACAGACGTTACTTCAAAAAAGAAGATGATTACGCCCTACGCGTCATGCATTTAGTCATGCATATTAACCAATGACTTAAATTCTTCCAAGTCACTGGTTTTCCTGGCTAGCTCAGGCAACACATTCCATGCTCTAATAGCACTAGGGAAGAAGGAGCACTTGTACAAATTTGTCCTAGCATATGGAACGAGGAATGTGCCTTTATCTTTGTGTCTTTCTGAGTATTTTATTTTAGGTCTATCGATATCATCTTATGTATTTTTCAATACGTTTTGTTTTCATTTTCTTAATGATTTCCTTACGTAAATTTGGCTTTACTATTATGTGTATTATTATTATTAATAGCATTTGTCTTCAGTGCAGCATTAGAATCAATAGAGTACGGCTGTCCAGAATAATTGGTAAAAATTGATTTGCCTTTTGTATTGATTTACACTTCTATGCGTTACTAATACATATTTCAAGACTAAACCGCAGCAATGGGTATCATGGCAGCAGCATTGCTCCCAATATTGGCACCAACAAGATCGAAACATGTTTAGACTTATGTGCTTGAAAGTTGTCAAACTTTCCTGGTCCTATCACAGTGCAGATTGTGACACAGCTTCTTGGTATGTTGTAAGATCAACTTTTTGCCACTATACCAAGCAGAACGGATAATCTCAACCCGAAATGAGTAAGATGACAGTTTGCATTTACAAAACCTTTTGAATACGACTACATTTATTGGCATGGGAACACCTTACATCCATCATGCAAAAGACTTCCCTGGACCACTTTGTCATCCAGGGGACTGAGGGGTTTGCACTGGGGTTTTATACCTCCTCATGTGGCTGGTGAGACCTATGTGAGCCCGGAATGTTCAGCCGCACACTGGGCAGGTTATTCCAGCTGGAGCTAGTGTCGTTTGCCTTGCTTTTCTTCTCTGGCGTTTTTCTTCTGCCAGCGTGGTTCTCTTTTCCTCAGCAACCTGTGCGCCAGTTTTCACAGCGCGACGCCATGATGCTGTCATGTGCCTCTGTCTTTCAGGTGCCTGGGTCTATGCTGAACGTCTTCAGAGAAGCTTTGAGGGTGTCCCTGAAGCGCTTTCTTTGACCACCTTGCGAGCGCTTTCCTTCGCTTAGTTGGCCTACAAGAGTCGTTTAGGGATGCGTGGTCTTCCATTCTGCAGACGTGTCCTGCAAATCGCAGCTGGGACTGCATCAGGATTGTGAGGATGCTTTGCAGACACGCTCTTCGAAGGACTTCTGTATCCGGTATTTTGTCTTGCCATTTGACAGTATTTTTCTTAGACATGTCATGTGGAAGTGGTTCAGTTTCTTTGCATGTTTTCTGTACACTGTCCATGTTTCTGAGGCACAGAGCAATATAAGGAGGATGACGGCTATATAGACCCCTAGCTATGTATTTGTGATGATACCACATCTGTTCCAGACATTGTTAGAGAGTCTGCCATAGGATGCACTGGCTTTGGCGATGCGCAGGTAAATTTCACTATCGATTTTTCCGTTTCTGGAGAGTGTGCTGCCAAGATATGTGAATTTTTCCACTGCGTTTATATCCTGTCTATTTATAGTGATGCTTAGATCCGAGTAGGCTTTCCCAGGAGCAGGTAAATATAAGACTTCAGTCTTGTTTGTGTTAATGGTAAGACCAAAGTCTGAGCATGCTCTTGAGAAGTCACTGACGATGCTCTGCAGATCATTTTCAGAGCAGGCATTTAGGGTACAGTCGTCAGCAAATAGCAAGTCTCAGATTACTGCTGAACTGATTTTTTATTTTGATTTAAGCCGCCTCGGGTTGAATAGGCCACCATCAAATCTGTATGATATATTTATCTCGTTGTTTTCTCTATTTGTGAATGCGTCTGTCAGCATAGCGGAGAACATGATACTGAACAGTGTAGGTGCTAAGACACAGCTTTGTTTTACCCCGTTTGATACTTCGAAGGGCTCTGATGGTTCTCCACTTTCTTGGACACGAGCCTTCATGCCATCGTGAAATAGTCTCACCATGGTTATGAATTTTCGTGACAGCCATACTTTGACATAATCTTCCAGAGTCCTTCTCTGCTAACAGTGTCGAATGCCTTTGTTAGGTCGACATCTATAGAGAAAAGGTCAGCATTTTATTCTTGGCATTTTTCCTGGAGCTGCCTTGCTGCGAAGATCATGTCAATGGTTCCACGCTCTTTTCTGAAGCCGCACTGGCTTTCTGGTAATAGACCATGTTCTATGTGTTGCATGAGTCATGAGCCGATTTTGTAGGATGCGTGCAAGGATTTTCCCATCAATAGATAGAAGAGATATTCCTTTGTGGTTGTCGCAGATTTGGCTGTTTCCTTTTCGCTTGTATAAATGAACAATTATGGCATCTTTAAAGTTTTGTGGTATAGACTCTTTTTCCCACATAACTAAGAAGAGCTTATGAAGTCTTTCAATCAGGGCTAATCCACCTTTTTTGTAGACCTCTGCGGGAATGGAGTCAGCTCCTGGGGCTTTTCCGCTTGCAATCTGTTGAATGGCAAGGTCGGTTTCCTTTAGCGTAGGGGGGATCATCCATTTTTTCATTTATTGGTACTTGCTGTAGCCTGTCTATGGCCGCTTCATTTATGATGGAAGGTGTATTGAGAACCTTTTCGAAGTGCTCGGTCCAGCGTGTTAGGATTTCTTCCTTATCTGTCAATAGGAATGTCAAATCAACATTTAATAGAGGGGATGAGCCTGACTTTGTGGGTCCATAGACCTCGTTTATGGCATGGTAGAAGTTCTTCATGTCGAGCTTGTCAGCAAATTCCTGTATTGTTTCCACTTTCTTGCATTTGGCGTAGCTGTTTTTGCACATTTTTGCGGATGTTAGTGAATGCATCTTTTGTGGACTGGGAGGAAGTCAAAATAATGGAGAAAAGACACCCCATTGATTTCAGATCAGAGAACAATGAAGATTATAACAAACTGTTCTCGTTTGAAGAACTGACGGACTCGCTGGACAAATCACAAAGACACAGCGCCAGGAGAAGATTATATCCATTATCAGTTCCTCAAGCATATTCCCGAACCCTCATTGGTAAAGCTTTGGGGCGGATGAAGACTGACATTCCATTGGTACATAAGAGCCTAAAGCTTTTGGACTAGATAACAGCTGACCATAGGGATGTCTCCTTCATCTGGATCCCCTCCCATGTGGACATAAAGGGAAACGAAACGGCAGACAGAGAAGCAAAGAGAGCCCTAAATCAAGCGGTGTCAGGAACCCAAATTCCCTGCTCGGACCTGAGACAAAGTATTGCCTCTGCCACCTATCGAGAGTAGCAGGATCGGTGGGACGCTGAGACCCAAAACAAACTCAGACAGGTTGTGGCGGATGTCAGGTGGCGGCCCACATCTAAGGGTCTGACAAGGCGTGGAAGCACGACCATGTCCAGACTTAGGATTGGCCACACCTACATCACGCTCTCCTTTGTGCTGAAGAGAGAGGTGCCCCCACTTTGTGAGCACTATGACTCTAGTCTCACCGTGGAACATATACTCATTGATTGCCCCAGATACCAGGATATTTAGGAGGAAATATTTTATAGCACACAACTTAAAAACACTTTTCGATAGTGTCGACCCTGGGAAGGTACTGGGCTTTGTTCGGGTCTAAGACATTATTAAAAAAACATAGTGAGCCGAGGAACAAGAATGTTTTTGAGAGATAAATACAAAAAGGGAACGAGAGATTGTGATCAACATGATGGAACTGAAGGACTGGGGGGAAAGAGTAAGGACTTGGTTGGGAGTTTGTAGGTTCCAAAATGGTTGGATCGGTGGCTAATGAGTGAAAAAAAACTTAAGTGCAGTCAGTTTGAAGACGTGATGAAAATAGAGGTTAAAGGCGAATAAAAATTGGATGAAAGAAAGCAAGGAATATATGAGTGCAATATATATATATTGAGACATTTGTTTACAAACAACACAAGATACAGACGTTTTACAAAGAGAATTTGATGAATTACAAAAATAGGAATCAATAGGAGCATGTCTTTCCACCCAGAAAAATGTCAGTTATTAAGAGTAACAAGAAAGCTAAAACAAATTAATTCCACTTATCTTATTCATGTTAAACCAGTAACACAGACTAAAAATGCAAAATACCTAGGTGTTATAATAAATGAAAAACTGTCATGGAATCCCCATATTGATGAAACTATCAAAAATGAAACAAAGCATAAGGGTTTATTAAAAGAAATTTCTATAAATCAAACTAAAATGTTATTTAACCTTGGTGTGACGAACCGTTTTAGCTCACTCAAGATATCACTCAGGTCTAAGCATTTAATTAATTTATTTACTCGCTATTAATCATCAATTGCACTAATTTAGCGTTCAAGCGCTAAAAACACAGCCACCACCCCTTCAATCCAACCCCACCCCCTATGACAGCGATGTCACATTTTACTATCCCCACTTTGACACGTGTCACACTAGACTCTTGACGAGAGTACACTCCCTCCATCTATCGTGGCAAACATCCGTTGACCCCCTCCCCTTCCGGGAGCGGCTGGTCACTTCAAAGTGCCCATTCAACTCAACGCCTCGGGCAACGCTGTTCGTCTGGCACTAGCCTTTATCAAGGTATAATCTTCCTTTGATATGCCGAGCTCTGATAATCTCCCCTTCATAATCCACCTGACCACCTGGGCTGATTTCCTGGACTTTTAACTCGCGCCTTCGCGCAATGTCTATCTCCCGGAAACGCCGTCACGGTCAAGCGTGGACCCCCTTTGTCAAAGACGTCAAATAGTCTAGACCACCTTTGCACCTATCTCCCGCCACTCACCCCCCCCCTTTTTATCCACGTGTATATGGACAAACTTCATCGTCCGATCTCATTCACGCTGGAGAGCCCACAGGGAGCACATCTAACTCTTGCTTGAGCTCTAGACTATTTTCATTCCCTTATTTCACTTTGGATTGGTGGTATGTAACTTTGTAAAGTGCTTGAGAACCAATTTACTTAGTAATGTATATATATATATTTGTGCATTTATTACTACATTATTTGTGTACCTATTTGTGCATTCTTATCATGGATAATGTAAGTAGATTACTGTATACTTATATTTTATATCATGACTTTTGTGGCTAAATGTTCAAACCAGCTGGACTAGAGTTTATTAACAATTCTTACCAGATGTATTTAGCTCTTTAACTATTATTAATTTAACTCTGATATATTAGCGCTCGGCACGAGCTTTTAATATATTATCATTGATTAATTCCTTGGCAGGGAGTTATCAAAGCATTTCTGTAAACATGTCTTATTACTGAGTATGTATCTACTTATGCTCTATGTTTACTTATGTGGGAACATGGGCGAGTATCAGGCGTTGATCTCTCCTTCCCCTGTCATCTCATTTATCTAAGAGATGTATGTACTTGCTACTCACCGTGATTGGTGAACGTCACCTGTATTACTTATCATATGTCACTTACTACTGTTTGTTATTTCCCTTTATGGGGGTCCCATTATTATTGTTATCTCCCTTGATGGGACAATTTATTCATTTGTTAGTTCCCTTTGATATTTATGAAACTAGCTTATGGTTTCTATACATCAGTCTGAAGATGTCCTTCACGGAAAGGCATCTACCTCCCAGTGTTATCGTTATGGCTAAACCGACGCATACATCATATCGTTGCAGCTTTTATCTATAGGCTACATCCGCCTGAAATCTTAGCAACCTAAAGCTGATAGCAGATTTGCTGGCACCAGATCTGTAGACATCAGACCTACTCATCCTTCAAGAGTCCAAGTAACAACGCTAGCCACAGACTCGTCACTGGCTTAACTGATTGGTAGACGCAGCTTAGCTCTGCAACCATACAAGTTGGACTGCACACGGAGCCTGGATCCACTACACCAGCCCACCAGCAGACAGCATCAGTATCAGCCACACCAGTCTCACCAGTGCAGCACCGGACCAAAAGCTAAGCAACCAGCCTAATGACACTCAGACCACTTGGTTCTAATATCTGATGATGATAGTCTCCTAATGTAAATACGCTAGATCCCATTCTAGCATCTGTACAGCATTTTACCTTTTAATTATCCTTTGTATAATAAACTGTACATAATTTTACATCTAAAATATAGTATTTGTTGCCTGCATTATAACGCTGTGCTTGTAGTTTATATGTGCAAGTAAGGATTCTCAAACCATAAAAATCCCCTAGACACCCAAAACGGCCAATACTTTAATCCGACTTGTCACACTTGGTTAGGCCAATAATAGAATATGCATCCTCTGTTTGGGACCCCTCAACTCAAGAAAACATTAGGAAACTGGAACAGACACAAAATAAAGCAGTGAGATTCATAACAAACGAATATTCACATTTGACTAGAGTAACACCTTTAGTAAAATCACTAAATTTAGAAAGCCTTCAGGATAGAAGACTTAAAAGTAAAGTAGCAACTATACATGAAACACTGAACCACAATCTTCAAATACAAAATTTTATAAAATACTCTAAAAGACACAAAGATAAAAGCACATTCCTCGTTCCATATGCTAGGACAAATTTGTACAAATGCTCCTTCTTCCCTTGTGCTATTAGAGCATGGAATGGGTTGCCTGAGCTAGCCAGGAAAACCAGTGACTTGGAAGAATTTAAGTCATTGGTTAATATGCATGACTAAATGCATGACGCGTAGGACGAAATCAACTACTTATTTGAAGTAACGTCTGTATTATATAAGATAAGTTAATGGTCTGATACGTTATTTGTGTGTGTGTGTGTTTGTAGCTTAATGTCTACAATGGTTGAGTATAATGAGTTTATGAATTAATTTTATAATTTGTGCAAATTGAGTTCTAGAAGAGTTCTTGACAAATAGTTATAGCCATTCACTAACTCATTCCTCAGATCTTTCAAGCCAGACTTTTTATTAATACGTCAACATGTCAGAGACGCTCATGAAGACTGGAGAAATTTATTGTTAGGTTTTAAATACGGAGCCATTCCAAGTGTGAACTCTTTAAGTGCGGAGTACAATTTCCTGGATAAACCTTGGGTGGTAAGTTTTCATTGTCAAGAAAACACTTTTTTTTGTAAAGAAATTTAGCTACCAAACCAATTACATAATCGTTTTTTACTGCAGCAACCTTTATAGCTTGAATAGGAATTGGTCAGAAAACTATCTGTTTAAAAAAACCCTATGATTGACATCTCAGATCTGCAAGGAGTAATAAAAACAGAACTATGAGTGACATCTCAGATCTGCAAGGAGTAATAAAAACAGAACTATGATTTGACATCTCAGATCTGCAAGGAGTAATAAAAACAGAACTATGATTTGACATCTCAGATCTGCAAGGAGTAATAAAAACAGAACTATGATTGACATCTCAGATCTGCAAGGAGTAATAAAAACAGAACTATGAGTGACATCTCAGATCTGCAAGGAGTAATAAAAACAGAACTATGATTTGACATCTCAGATCTGCAAGGAGTAATAAAAACAGAACTATGAGTGACATCTCAGATCTGCAAGGAGTAATAAAAACAGAACTATGATTGACATCTCAGATCTGCAAGGAGTAATAAAAACAGAACTATGAGTGACATCTCAGATCTGCAAGGAGTAATAAAAACAGAACTATGATTTGACATCTCAGATCTGCAAGGAGTAATAAAAACAGAACTATGATTTGACATCTCAGATCTGCAAGGAGTAATAAAAACAGAACTATGATTTGACATCTCAGATCTGCAAGGAGTAATAAAAAGAGAACTATGATTTGACATCTCAGATCTGCAAGGAGTAATAAAAACAGAACTATGATTTGACATCTTAGATCTGCAAGGAGTAATAAAAACAGAACTATGAGTGACATCTCAGATCTGCAATGAGTAATAAAAACAGAACTATGAGTGACATCTCAGATCTGCAATGAGTAATAAAAACAGAAGTATGATTGGACATCTCAGATCTGCAAGGAGTAATAAAAACAGAACTATGATTTGACATCTCAGATCTGCAAGGAGTAATAAAAACAGAACTATGATTGGACATCTCAGATCTGCAATGAGTAATAAAAACAGAACTATGATTGGACATCTCGGATTTGCAATCAAGCGATTTATTTCACTCACGAATTTGCTAATAAGAATTGACGCTATTTTTAACGCTTTACCCAAATGTTCAATGAAAGTTTGCAAATTATAACAGTGTTGTATAAACCGGGAACTTGCGTATTTGTCGTATGTGCTGTTGGCATTGTAATCTCTTCTATTGAATTAAAAAAACAGTGTTTTTGGATATCAAAAAAAAGGACCGCAAGAGCTACAAACACACCTCGTCTCTCCCTTCAAACGACCTCAAGAGCTACAAACACACCTCGTTTCTCACTCCAAACGACCTCAAGAGCTACAAACACACCTCGTCTCTCCCTCCAAACGACCGCAAGAGCCACAAGCACACCTCTTCTCTCCCTCCAAACAAATCTTAAGAACACATGAGACGAACACCAAGAAAATTGTTGTGGCCCAAAATATTTCCAACAATAAATTCTCTTTTGTCTGTTTCATGAATTTTTCCCCAAAACTTTACATATAAAAGCTTTAACGTCAAGATCTTTAATAAAATAGACTTTTCCACTTCATAACGCTTTCCAAAACTTGTCTCTCTGACGCTAGTGTCATTTTCATTGAAGTTATTGGCGCTTCTAGGATTAGGGGAATCCTAGACCACCAGACAAGGTTTGGGAAACAGATAAGCAGATGACATACTCTAATTAAAGAAAAGTGCTTAAGTTTAAACCAGTCGACCATTACCCGTGGGCCTTAGTTTGGATATCACGTGATCTAGTGCATTGGATTAATGTCAAACATGATATGATGCTACATTTTCCCTTTTTAGCGGATGCTACATTTTCCCTTTTTAGCGGCTCCCGAAAGGGGAATAGCCGCTATTAGTTTGGTGTGGTCTGTCTGTCCGTCCGTCCGTCCTTTTTAGATTTCATCTCATAAAGTAGAAAAGATATTGAAAATCCGATATCACGATATTTTAGATCTTTTAAAGTTCTGATGCAACGGCAACCTTTTTTTTTTTTTGGAAGTGAAAAATTTAATTTTAAATCAACTATGAAAGCAATTTTTTCATTAAAATACACCCCTTTTTTTTTTTTTTTTTTTTTTTTTTACACATATAGACTATTAATCGTAACAAAAACGGGAGACTATTTAGTAAGGGAGTTAACAATTTAGCAAACAGGTTATGCAAACGGTAGGACACAGAAAAAAAGGAAAGTTTCTTTGTTGAAGCTTTGAATGAGATTGGTCCTTTACAAAACATTATATCAAATGAGTATAATCATTCAATAACATCAGTTAAGCCAGGTTCACATTTAACTATATATTATTATATTCATGACTATCAGTTCATAAAATACATATGTAATAATAATAGCATTAATAAATCTCCGTATCGTATGGTATGAAGTCGACACGAGCACATCTCCTTTTTGTATCGACAGAGATAGGGTTGTAGATAGTTTGTAGTTCATAGTTTCTGATTCTTTCTGAAAATATTGAACCCTGCCTTTTTACCTGCCAGAGCGGATCATGTTGTCAACTATTTTTAGCGGCCTCCGAAAGGGGAAAAGACGCTATTAGTTTTGTGTGGCCTGTCTGTCCGTCTGTCTGTCCGTCCAGTTTAGATCTCAGAAACTATAAGAAAAAATGAAAATCGGACATCATGATATTATAGATCATTCAAAGTTCTGATGCAACGCTACTTTTTTCTTTTCCGAAAGTGAACAATCTAATTTTTAAAATTATCTATGCAAGCAGATTTTTCAAAACAATACATTACTTTTCAATGAAAAACTTTGGGAGAGGTAAGTTTCTGAAAAAGGTCACAGATTTCTTTATTAATAAATCAAGCTTCATTCACAGATTCTCGCATTGGTACAAACAATTTGCATTGAAGGTCACAATGGAATAAGTATCAATAGATCATTATAAAATAGATTTATTAACTAACTCATGGAATTTAATACTGAATGAAATGTGTTTTTTTTAATAATTTTAATACGAATTTCGTTTTAGTTGAAAGTTTAATTTAATAAAAAGAACTACTTTTATAGCGCTTAGTCTACACTTGGCAGTCTAAATAAGACTAAATAGAGCCCAGATCTAGATATATTTATAATATATATATATATATATATATATATATATATATATATATATATATATATATATATATATATATATATATATATTAATAATTTGAACACAATTTTAATTATTAAGACAATATTTATCTTATGACAGCTTAGGGGTGCAGATTTATTTATTATGTAAAAAGTATCACATTAAGAAATGAATCGGATACGAACAGCATAGTAGCCTACACCTTTACACGGTAACAAAAGGCCTACTATTCGTGATTATAATATTGGCCTAGGTCTAGTAATTTTAAGACTAAACGTGTAAATTCATACGAGTTCTAGTCTAGATATAGTAGATTCTATATCAATATTCTATATCTAGTTCTAGATCTAGATCTAGACTTAGATTTAGACTTAGATCTAGATATACTCTAGACATAGACTTAGATCTTGAATCTAGAATTATTTCTAAAACTAGATCTAGATCTAGCTAAATCTATGTCTAGTTTGTATGACAAATGACAATGGAGATATTAATTTTTTATTTTTTTTTGCGAAGGGAAAGTCTTGCTTTTCAAGTCATTTGTAATATTTTGTACAAGTCGACCCACGGTGTAGCATACGCCGTTATTTTGCAGGGACAATGCAACCTATCCGACCGCAGTGGGCCCCGCACTTTCAAAGGACACGCGTTAATTCTAGGTGCAAATTATTAAATTAACCCATTTTATAACTTGTTAACAGAATTCCCGCAGCCTCCTAATTTACCAGGAGCTCCTTGAAATCTCCTAAAAGTGCAAAATACACGAAAAAGTCCTGGAAATCTTCGGAAATTATTAAAATCTTTTGAAAACTCGAAAAAGGCTACTGAAATATATATTCAAAAAATTTTCATTTTATGTTGTCATTCAAAATGAAAAACGCCAATCCTACGCGCGATGAAAAAAAAAAGGCATTATGCAATACCCGTAATTGTGGAATCTGTTGAAAGAAGCTTCTCGCGCCTCAAACTAATGAAGAATTACTTGAGGTCAACAATTCTCGAAGATAGATTGAAACATTTGGTAATTCTTGCTATTGAGCGTGATCTATGTAGGAAATAAAAATTTTATGATATACTGTATGACTTTGCTACACGCAAGGCTCGTAAAGTAGTTCTGTACGTAGTAAAGAATGAATAAAATGCAAAGAGGAATTTATTTTCAAATACAAACTCTTAAATTTCACTTATTATCCGTATCCCTACCCAAACTTGGCCCTGCGAAATCCGTTTTCCATAGGACCCCACAACGGTTAATTTCGACCCTGCTATTTAGTGACTAAAACTACGTGGGGTAGAAATAAAAAAGTTAACCGTTGTGACCAAGAAGTCATGGCCCTGCTATTTTGTGACGGGTGAATACTACTTGTTCTCCCACCTCCTCTTTTTTTTTCGTTGGGTAACTCTAATCCGTCCGACTTGCAGAAATAAAAGAGTGAACTTTCCTTTACTTCTTGCGTGTCCAAACTCTTGAGCCATGAAGAGAATTATATATAGATACATCTGTACTATGTAGCTAGCTCACTACCTTAAGTGCTAAAGTAGGTGTTGCTACACGACCACCTTTCAGCTCACCAAATAAAAAAAAAATACTGCTTTTGGCACATGTAAGTCTCCCATACGGGTCAGACAGTTACGCTGGACAGGACTAAAACATATTTAAAACACAATTAACAAATACATTTCTAAAATTATCACAACGAGAAATCAAGTAACTGGGAAGAGTATCAAGAAAGTGGTGGTGATCATACATTGAATGAGTGCACCTTTGAATGGATCGTTTCATTTTGTTTTGTTTTGTTTCTTGGACGACTTGACCCTCTAGTGTCTGTGTTACTGTGTGTTTCAGTTTGCCCAGTTGATAGACATCCAGAAGAGACTAGGTAAGGATGTGTTCCCATTGATAGAGCAGGCGTACTACCCCAACCACAAGGAAATGGTGAGTAATATGTGGGTGAGTCATCAACTTTTACTATCATTACATTCCGTGGTCAGTTCAAGCACGATTGGTCAAACTTTTGATCCATCGCCTGTTTGTACAGCATTGGGTTTCGTTAGTCAAATGTGAACAGCTTCTGGGCAAAGAAAATGTTTCGAATTGTTAGAACTAATACCAAAAAAAAAGTTCAATTTTAATTTTTTATTTTGTTCTTCACTTAGCATGATTCTTATGAATAGATGATTTTCTAGCTTGGTTATTCAATCAACAAAAATGATCACACTGTGATAGGAAATCATTAGTCACTTTATAAACTCAGATATAAAACTTGTTAAACTAGAAGTACAATCACATTTGACCAATGAAATCTTATGTAGAAGTTATTCTTATTGAAATTTTAAAATCATTTCGTTTCTTCTCGTTTATTTTTTAGATATCAATCAATCTAAATATAGCTCTATAACCTCTCGTCATGCGCCTTCTGTGTGCATCTCTTTTTTTTTTTTTTCATTTAAGCACGGCATGTAATAATAGAAAGGTGAAGGCTTCTAATGCAGAGAACTAATTTTGATATTCCAGAGACTCAATGTTGACTCTGGTGTTGATGGGGAGAAAGTGTGACTCTATTGAAGGGATCCATGACTGATTTTATACACGAGATTTATAATCATTGATATCAATGCAAGCACCAAGAGAATGGTAGAATTCCATAATATTACATATTTCAGCATTTCAATAGAATACATTTTCAAAAAATCAAAGAAATACCCTAAAAAATAGCCAGTCACACTTCATGCTCCCATAAGGATTGGTCTGCCTGGTTTGAACTTTCAAGAACGGTGGAGAGAGCGGAAATATTTCAATGTAGTCAAGAACTGAAATGAGATATGAACGTGCGGTCGTTTGTTGTTGTTGTTATTTTATTGCTTACGCGTTATTCTCAGTAGGAGTCCTATGACCTCCAGAGTTACATGGAACGATGACATAGCCCGATAACTAAACTGTGGGTGAGGCAGAAGCTACAAAAAGTTTGGTTTATATCAATTTGAATCAGAGCAAAAAAACAACTCTTTTGTTTCGTGACTACTTAGAACTGGAAATATAGAAATGTATTCGATGGACATTGCAGGCTTGGACTCGTTTACATTTTCTAGTAAACTTACACACACAGACACACACACACACGGAATCCGGTATGCTATAGAATTCCTTAGGCGACTTTATAATTAACTGTCAGCTATGCTAAAAAAAGACAATTTTCAATAAACTCATAAAAATGTGTTTTCTCATTTAATATCTTGCTACCAGGTTGATGCAACCCCCTCTCTAAGTTTCACTCAGATTTGAAGAAAAAGATTGAAATAGAGTCCCCAGAGAGAGCCCAAATAAGTTCTGTTAGAAGGCCCGCCATAAAGTTGAACGAATATTTGACAAAGTTTATATCAACTCACTGTCTGTCTTTCTGGTCAAAAGTTTGTACACGTTATTTCTCCCACACCAAATCTTGGATCAAGCGGAAAATTTGCACAATTATTATTCATTAGATCATCATTCGCACTTCTTGCAGGACTTCAATATGTGAGAAGAATAGTGTTCGCAGAGTCAAGACATAGTTTAATTCACTCTTTTGTCCACTACTTATCAGTGAGAACACTTTTTCAACGTGGGCTCGGGAATAAAAATGAAAAATTCACAAACTGTAAGTCCTCTGAGTAACAGGTTTGACTAAAACATCTTAGCATACACAAACTGTAAGTGCTCTGAGTAACAGGTTTGACTAAAACATCTTAGCATACACAAACTGTAAGTGCTCTGAGTAACAAGTTTGACTAAAACATCTTAGTATACACGCACAGCACGGTGACTGAATTATCAAACAAAAACTTGCCATCTTTCTATCTTGAAAATGAGTTCAACTAGCAGCAGCACTGGTCCAATAATGGAACAATATTGACATAAATACCTCCTCTCTTTTCTGTATGCATGACAATAAATCATCGAATGTAGTGACTATTCATCTTTTTAGAAACATCCGGTGAAAGCATTAGAATTCCTGGAATCCATCCATTATTCCAAATATTCAATGCTTCTTCGGTGTGTAGATTGAGTGTGTTTCACAAAAGCCATGTATTCGTCATTCAGAGTTGTTCAGAAGTCTTCATTTGATCTGAGAATTTACGTTTCCACTTTATTTGACACGTAGCACTAACGTTAGCCGACATCTTGAATACATATTCTAATCATTAAACACAAAACATAACAGCGAGCACACAGCGTTGATTGTTTGCTATGTACAAGATCTCCTTCAGTCATAGAATGACTATAGTTCACTGGTTGCTATGTACAAGATCTCCTTCAGTCATAGAATGACTATAGTTCACTGGTTGCTATGTACAAGATCTCCTTCAGTCATAGAATGACTATAGTTCACAGGTTGCTATGTACAAGATCTCCTTCACAGAATGACTATAGTTCATGATCTCCTTCAGTCATAGAATGACTATAGTTCACAGGTTGCTATGTACAAGATCTCCTTCAGTCATAGAATGACTATAGTTCATGATCTCCTTCAGTCATAGAATGACTATAGTTCACAGGTTGCTATGTACAAGATCTCCTTCAGTCATAGAATGACTATAGTTCACTGGTTGCTATGTACAAGATCTCCTTCAGTCATAGAATGACTATAGTTCACAGGTTGCTATGTACAAGATCTCCTTCAGTCATAGAATGACTATAGTTCACAGGTTGCTATGTACAAGATCTCCTTCAGTCATAGAATGACTATAGTTCACAGGTTGCTATGTACAAGATCTCCTTCAGTCATAGAATGACTATAGTTCATGATCTCCTTCAGTCATAGAATGACTATAGTTCACAGGTTGCTATGTACAAGATCTCCTTCAGTCATAGAATGACTATAGTTCACTGGTTGCTATGTACAAGATCTCCTTCAGTCATAGAATGACTATAGTTCACAGGTTGCTATGTACATGATCTCCTTCAGTCATAGAATAACTATATTTCACAGGTTGCTATGTACAAGATCTCCTTCAGTCATAGAATGACTATAGTTCACAGGTTGCTATGTACAAGATCTCCTTCAGTCATAGAATGACTATAGTTCACAGGTTGCTATGTACAAGATCTCCTTCACAGAATGACTATAGTTCATCTTTGGTCTAAGGGTTTCTAACCACACCGTAAACCAGCGCGCATTACATGTGGGGAAACAGAACACTCAGGTAGCTTAAAATAAAAAAGAGGATCTATTTGACTAACAAGATAAAAATGTTTAATGTAACAAAAGATGAAACGGGAAAGGATAAATAAGGTGGGCAGAATAATTATAAATCCTAAAGTAATCTGTATAGCAATAACTATAAATGATGTGATCAAATAATCATTTTGAATGCTGATGGTACAAATATAAAGTACCCATCGTCCCTAAGACTTAGCTCTAATAGTCCAGCGTTAGCTGGTGTCCATTCAGATGCTTATCCCTCTGCCTTGGTGCTGTAGACTGTTCATTCTAGTTCCTTAGCGAAAGTATCAGCTTGGGAGGTGCCAGCTCCAGCTGAAAACTCCCGTTGACGTTAGAATGGCCCGGTCGCTGTTGTACGTCCTCGAAGTGTAAGGGACGCAGCGGAGGCGGGACAAAATCAACAATGAAGAGGCAGGCTGCGGAGCTGAGAATTGACTTCAGATGTAGATATGAGTACTTTGTGTTCGCTGATGTATAGGTTCCTTCCTCCAACCACCGAGATGGCTTCAACAGGAACAAGCAACAGGAATCACTGGTTCACTGGTAAGAGAAATGCGTAAGGATCAGAAACACAGGAATCCAGGAATTAAGAATCCAGAACAGGAAAACAGGAACCAGTCGGTGTCTGTAGCCGCAATCAGGCTGAAATAAAAACACCGAGCTTAATACATTCATTAGACTAAAGGGCATTGTTTTCTCCTTGGTCCTAGCCGTCAATACATAAGTCACAGAAGTTCTATTGACATTTACAAACAATGCAGGTTAATGAGATCAAATCAATACAAGGGGAATGATCACAACACAGCCGAGAAGATAAACATGATCAAGTGGACAGTGGTCAACTACCACGACGTCATTGTTTACATACAGCCGTTGGCCAAGAACAATGGATGAAACTTAGATTTAGAGAGGGCCTGTTCAAAGGGCCCAACTCTTGTCTAAACAAAATGAATAAGGGGAAATAACTGATTGTCATTTTCTAAGCGCAGTGTCAATTCGTTAGGAAGATCAAAGCATTCAGTCAAAATCAAAGAAATAGAATATAATGTATGTATATACATAGCTGCGTCAATGGTCAATTGAGCAAGATAGAAATAATAATATCAACACATATTGGACATAAGTTATTGCTATAAATAAATAAGTACACATGAAATAATTATCTAAATTTAGACTTTTCTTACTTACAACTGTGAGAAATACACATAATACACAATTCGTAGCTTTAAAGAGTTATACAAAGATTACAATAGGACTTAGTATAAAGTAAAAACAAAAAAAAAAAAAATCTGTTGTTAATTGTTTGTTACTTTTTTTCATTTATCTGTTTTATTCATTAATATCTTTCTAGATAGGACAACTTCTACCTTGCCTTGTCTTAGATTTAGTCATTGTATAGATGCTTAGGCATTGTACAATACTTCTTAGTTTACCTGAAAACGCCATGCATTCTATAGCGCTTCTCGTCCCGAGACATGACGTTAAACTGCGCTCCTCTTTCCTTAGCACTTTGGAGCTCAAAAGTGCCCTACTTCTTTCCTATCAATGTGTCTGCCTCCTCTTTTCCTCAGTCTGCCTTCATTGATCATCACTCTGTCTCCTTATCTCTAAATATCTCACTACGTCCTAGACCAGTCCGTTTGCCGTGGACTGCGACGGGTAAGGGGGGATAAAGAGATCCTGGTGTTTGAGAGGTGGCTATCTGAGGAAAAACCACCACAACACAATACTTTGGCTCAAAGTTCCCCCAGACCTGAGGCCTAGATGGCCCGCTCTGGGTCAACCGGCTGGTCATGCCGAGGGCGGTGGCTGTAGGGTCAATCAGGGAGCTGCTGTATCGGACACATGTTCGATGCAGCAGCTGACTGAGTATAGCATGGCCCGTCCCCTTGTTGGACTCGATGGCGGGTGGGGAGCACAGGTGCCGAATTAACAAGAATATATATGGACAAAAAAAAAACCCAATAAACTACTTGCTCCAGATTTAAGTCTGGGCAAGAGACGCCGTATTGAGACAAAAAAGGAGGAGGCCACAAAAAGCTGTACTACCTGGCCATCATTTTTGGTGGTCAGGTGCACAGAGGAGGGGAAAAGTCTGACAAAGCTGAGCCCTTTCCTTATCTATAAGGGACTCAAGTCAGTAGTGGGAGAGCCCAAGAGTGTGTCTAAGCTACACAAATCAATGGAACTCCTTGTAGAAGTAGAAAGCAAGATACACTCTGATGGGCTTTTAAGCTGCAGAAGACTCTGTGATCTCCAAGTGGAAGTCATGCCACACAAGAGTCTGAACACCAGCAGATGTGTAATCAGCTCTAGGGACCTACTGGATTGTTCCGAGAAGGAAATAGTGGAGGGCATTGAAGGAGTCACCCATGCCCGGCGCATTACCAGGCGCAGGGATGGTGAGGAGGTCAAAACCGCCACTATTATCCTCACATTCGGAACTAGGACACCGCCAGAGTATGTGAAGGCAGGATACCTACGAGTTCCAGTGAGGCCCTACATACCTAACCCCATGAGGGTTATGGACACGGCGCGGCAGTCTGCAAGAGGAACACTGTATGTGCCAGATGTGCTGGAGAAAGTCATGAGGACAAGGGCTGCACAGCTTAGTTCAAATGCCCTAACTGTCAAGCTGGCCACTCAGCCTACTCCAAGGACTGCCCTGTGTGGAAACAGGAGGTTGCCGAGCAGGAGTACAAGGCAAGAAATGGATGTACCTTCAGCCAGGCGGAATCGTCTGTACGGGCCCTACCCAAGGGCCTATTCGGCTTGACAAAGACCTACGCCCAGGCTGTTGCTAAGATAGGAAGATCCATAGCCACACAGACGGACACATTGACCCCACCACCCCCTCCTCCAACTCAGAAGAAAACACCGCCGAAGAACACACCTCTGAAGAAACAAGAAAGCCCTGTTGTCATGCTAAAGAACAGGTTCTCTGTGCTCGCTGATGAGAGCATGGAGACTGAGCAGCATGTCAAAACCAATACTCCGAGAGAACCCGGAGACATCATGTCTGACACAGGTTCTCCTCAGAGAACCCAGCCAGACACCCCAACCTCTACCGAATTAGAGGTTGACCAACTCCCTAAGGGGAGAAATCAAAGCGTAGAGGATGCCCGAGGTGAGAGAGGAGGAAATAACCTCCGCTCTAACCAAAAGGATCTCCCCTCTCCAGAGAGAAAGACTTCCCCCAATACAGCCGTTGGGCCTTCGAATGAGAGAACCCATCCAAAATTTAACCCCACCCTTTGACCAAATCTCTAAAATAGAAACCCCTCAGAATCCTCCTTGGCTAATGAATAAACCCAAATTAAATTTATCCCTCCTTAATTTCAAAAAAGAAAATACAGACCCAAGCATACTACAAGTCCACTTTAGGGAACTGCAGGAGAGCTACGGAGATTGTGGCACCATCTACACAGACGGATCCAAAATGGATGGAAAGGTCGCGTGTGCCTGCTCCTTTCGGAACAAAACAATCTCCCGTAGACTCCCCGATGGCTGCTCCATCTTTACGGCCGAATAGCATGCAATATCGCTTGCACTTATGCCGTTAAAGCATCAGAAAGGAGTAAATTTATAATCTGCTCCGACTCCAAATCTGCATTGCAAGCTTTGGGGCGGATGAAGACTGACATCCCATTGGTACATAAGAGCCTGAAGCTGTTGGACCAAATAACTGCCGACCGTAGGGATGTCACCTTCATCTGGGTCCCCTCCCATGTTGGCATTGAGGGAAACGAAGCCGCAGACAGAGAAGCAAAGAGAGCCCTAAATCAAGCGGTGTCTGGAATCCTAATTCCCTGCTCGGACCTGAGACAAAGTATTGCCTCTGCCACATATCGAGAGTGGCAGAACCGATGGGAGGCTGAGATTCACAGTAAACTCAGGCGGATGTCAGGTGGCGGCCCACATCTAAGGGTCTGACAAGGCGTGGTAGCACAACCATGTCCAGACGTAGGATTGGCCACACCTACATCACGCACTCTTTTGTACTGAAGAGAGAGGAGCCCCCACTTTGTGAGTACTGTGACTCTCGCCTCACCGTGGAACATATCCTCGTTGATTGCCCCAGATACCAGGATGTCAGGGAGAAATGTTTTAGAGCCACTAATTTAAAAACACTATTTGATAATGTCGACCCTGGGAAGGTACTGGGCTTTATCCGGGAAGTGGGGCTATCTACGAAGATCTGATTTATGAATTTGTGAACATGCACTATTTACATTAGATTTTTACCAAATATTTAAATTTTTACTACCTTTACTATTTTAACTGTGAATAGACCTTGATTTTAATTATATGACTGTATAGAATCTGGCCCTTGTTGTTTAGAGAGAGAGTAGGCCTTAAGGGACTGCAGGCACGACATGGCCTAAATTGTGCCGATGTGCCTCAAATCAAAAATCAAATCAAATCTATAGCGCTTCTATATATTTTAATTTTCCTGTGACACCCCCACATATATATATATATATTGTTGTAAACCTGGTGGTGACACAGATGGGGGTAGTGCTGTGTGTGTTCTTAGCCTTCCCAAATTGCCCCAGTCCAGCGCAGGACGAGCGGTCAACTGTGACCAGTGACAGTACACGCCAGTTCGGCAACGACCTGTGTGTAAATATTACGCACGCAAGTCACGGCGATTGTGATCATTCTGAGTGGTCAAGAAGGTTCCACCCGATTCTAGAAGGCCAGTAGAGACACTATATAAGAGCGAGTGTGTCAGAAAGACGGCACTTCACGTTACCTCGCAATGTGACCAGACGAGGTTAGAGACAGACGGTGTGTGAAGTCAGGCGGAGCAAGGCGAGGTTTTGGACAGTTAGTGTGATGTTGTTGCCAACTGTACAGTATTTGTAATGTATTTGAAATTAAACTGTTACTGTTACTTTGGAGTTCTGATGAGTTTGAAGAGAGCCTAGATAGTAGGAGAGATCGTAACAATATATATAAGATATTTGTATGCGTATGTCTCCTATGTGAGTATAGTTGAATACCTTTCTACTTGTGAAAATATAATATATAATTCGACAATCTAGGACTTCAAATGGAAAAAAAGGTTAAATAAAATCTATGAAGGAAAAAAAACATTTAATAAATCTTTTAACATTTTGTTTTCAAGCGGGAAAAAGAAAGTCCTTGTACTCTATTCAAACATTTTAAATAAGATAAAATTGAAGATATCGTTGTCAAGATATTGGTTCAATGTCATATCTGAAAACACTTTCAAAAATACATTTGATCAATGATATGTTTTTAAAATGTGTGAATCATTAGCAATTTAAAACTAAATGCCGGGTATGCAAGCAAACCTGGTCCTCTGTTACACGTAAAATGGCTCACTACAGAGCACGGCCCAGTAAATAAAGAGAATAGTTTAAACTGAGAGGTACCACTGACACACATATCATTACACAATTTCCTGGCTGTTGTCTGCATTAAAAGTCATCATTGAAAAATACCTCAAATAATATTTGGATTAGTTTGTTTATATTTGTTACAATTTTTTAAATTCGGTATATTCTTATTGAAATACATCTATGTCTATATATCTTTGTGTATTGTACTCATTGTTGTTTCTGTTCTTTATCTTACTGTGTGCATCAGTTAACATAGGACTATTCGCCATACTGTATGCCTGTTGTTTAAATCCAACATTAGCATTTATAATAATTTCTTAGTACGCTTTTCTTCAAAATAAATGTATATCTCTCAGAACAACAAAACATATATGCAACATTGAGAGCATCATCATTCAGATAAACATGACAGATATAGACACCATTCAGATTATGGGAGCACCGGATAGTTATTTTTATTATCCGTCAGGAGCAGGATATGGTCGGATAGTCAAACATGATATTCGGTCGGAGGCAGAGCCGAGCACCTATATTACTTTTAAATAGCTCGTGTTACTGAACATTTGGAAAATCTCCAAATAACATACCTATATTCTTATTTATTTGTTCATATTACTTTTATTTACCTTATTGATTTAGACTCTATTACTGATTGATATTGTTATAAACCTGGTGGTGGCACAGATGGGGGTAGTGGTGTGTGTGTAGTCAGCCGACGCAAATCGCCCCAGGCCAGCGCTAGACGAGTGGTCAACCTTGACGAGTTACGACGGTCAGCCGAGACGAGTGTCAACATGACGGTTCGGGAAGGATCGATCGTCCCGAGACATGACGTTAAACTGCGCTCCTCTTTCCTTAGCACTTTTGGAGCTCAAAAGTGCCCTACTTCTTTTCTATCATTGTGTCTGCCTCCTCTTTTCCTCAGTCTGCCTTCATTGATCATCACTCTGTCTCCTTATCTCTAAATATCTCACTACGTCCTAGACCAGTCCATTTGCCGTGGACTGCGACGGGTAAGGGGGGATAAAGAGATCCTGGTGTTTAAGTGGTTACTATCTGAGGATAAACCACCACAACACAATACTTTGGCTCCAAGTTCCCCTAGACCTGAGGCCCAGATGGCCCGCTCTGGGTCAATCGGCTGGTCATGCCGAGCTACCAGCATAGGTCTTGGCCTCAAGACCAATTACGAGGAAATGCAGCTACTGATGGACTCTGAGACTCCTGTAGCTGTCTGCTTACAGGAAACATTTCTGAAAGATTGCATCAGCTTCTGAAGCTACCGTGCTTATAGCAAGAATGTTGAGGATGCAGAGAGAGCATCAGGTGGAGTCTGTATCCTTGTGAAGGAATGCATTCCCCATGAGAGGGTAGAACTACAGACCACACTACAGGCCGTAGCAGCTAGGATAACCCTTCACAAGGTTATCACTTGCTGCAGCCTGTATCTACCACCAGGCGCTCCATTAAACCGAACAGACATGGAGGACCTATTGAAACAACTCACCCGGCCTTATTTAATCCTTGGGGATTTCAATGCCCATAACACCATGTGGGGATCCAACAATACCGACACAAGAGGTCGTATGCTGGAGGATATCTTCCTCCAACATGATTTATGCATACTTAATGATGCATCACCGACCTACTTGCACCCAGGAACTGGATCATTCACATGCACTGACCTCACCGTATGCGTCCCCGGACTTCTGGACGATTTTAAATGGTCAGTTAGCAATGATCTACGGGGAAGTGATCACTTCCCAATCATCATTACTAACAATCTCCCTTCATTGGGACGACCTCAGCGGTGAAAACTGAATAAGGCCGATTGGGAACAATTCCAAAAAGGATGCTCTGAGGATATCACAGAAAATATCCTCGATGAACAGAACCCAGCTGATACCTTTGTTAGCAAGCTACTAAGTATAGCCAGGAAAGTTGTACCCCTAACCTATGCAAATCCAAAACGGCCTAGCAAACCATGGTTTGATACAGCTTGCAAAAGTGCTATTGGTGATAGGAAAAAACGACTGGCTGCATTTATAAAGAATCCTTCCCAGGAAAACCTAAAGCTATTCAGGATAGCTAGAGCAAAGGCTAGACAAACCATACAGTCAGCCAAAAGGAATTCCTGGAGAAGTTTTGTCGGCAGTCTGGATGCCAAAACTTCTGCTAGAGCGGTTTGGAAGGCAGTAAGGCAAATCAAAGGGAAAGAATCAAATGCAATAGGGCATTTGAAAAACCAAGGACGAACTGTCACGTCCCCCAGAGAAATAGCTGACTGCCTTGCATCCTCAATAGCAGAAAAGTCATCCACTGCACACTACACACCAGAGTTCCAAAAAGTCAAAACCAGGGAGGAAAGACACCCCATTGATTTCAGGTCAGAGAACAATGAAGACTACAACAAACCGTTCTCCCTTGAGGAACTGAGGGAATCGCTGGACAAGTCACATGACACAGCGCCTGGAGAAGACGAAATCCATTACCAGTTCCTCAAGCACCTTCCCGAACCCTCATTGGCAGTCCTGCTAGGGGTCTATAACTGTGTGTGGCAAACAGGCGCTTTCCCAAACAGCTGGAGGAAAGCCACAGTTATACCGATACCTAAACCGGGAAGAGACGGCTCTGACCCAGCTAACTATCGACCAATAGCACTAACAAGCTGCATCTGCAAAACCATGGAAAGAATGATTAACAGTAGGCTGGTCTGGTACCTGGAAAGGAATAAAGTGATCTCAAACTACCAGTGCGGATTCCGGCAGGGGTGGACAACAACTGACCACCTGGTAAGGCTGTCAGTCACCCTGTTCAACATTAAAATAAATAGCATCATAAATGCGCTGTCCCCTGGCATAGAGTGCTTTTTGTATGTTGATGACTTTGTCATTCTTACTTATGGGAAAAACATGAACACCTTAGAAAGGAAATTACAGTTATGTTTAAACAAAATTCAGGGTTGGGCAAACTATAACGGTTGCAAATTCTCAGACTCCAAAACAGTTAGTATGCATTTTTTGTAATCTAAGGGGACTCCACCCAGACCCTGAACTATTTATACACAAAAAGAAGATCCCTGTCGTGAAAACTACAAAATTTTTAGGCCTCACCTTAGATTCCAAATTTAAATTTCTCCCCCACATTAAGGAACTTAAGAAGAAATGCCAAAAGTCATTAAACATACTAAGAGTACTCAGCCATACGGACTGGGGAGCTGACAGAGATACCTTGCTGCTGCTCTATCGGAGTCTAATTCGATCCAAGCTAGACTACGGATCCATAATATATGGAGCAGCAAGGAAGTCGTACCTAAAAATACTGGAACCAATACAAAATGTTGCCCTGCGTCTCTGTCTCGGCGCGTTTCGTACATCACCTATCCCAAGTCTCCATGTGGAGGCTGGAGAACTCCCCATGGATATAAGAATGAAAAAGCTTGCAATGCAGTATATAGTCAAGCTAAAATCCAACCCCACGAACCCTGCTTTTGACTCCATATTTAACCCCACAGAGGTAGAATTATACAATCGAAGGCCTAACGTCATACAGCCGTTGGGCCTTCGAATGAGAGAACCCATCCAAAATTTAACCCCACCCATTGACCAAATCTCTAAAATAGAAACCCCTCAGAATCCTCCTTGGCTAATGAATAAACCCAAATTAAATTTATCCCTCCTTAATTTCAAAAAAGAAAATACAGACCCAAGCATACTACAAGTCCACTTTAGGGAACTGCAGGAGAGCTACGGAGATTGTGGCACCATCTACACAGACGGATCCAAAATGGAGGGAAAGGTCGCGTGTGCCTGCTCCTTTCGGAACAAAACAATCTCCCGTAGACTCCCCGATGGCTGCTCCATCTTTACGGCCGAATTGCACGCAATATTGCTTGCTCTTATGGCCATAAAAGCATCAGAAAGGAGTAAATTTATAATCTGCTCCGACTCCAAATCTGCATTGCAAGCTTTTGGGCGGATGAAGACTGACATCCCATTGGTACATAAGAGCCTGAAGCTGTTGGACCAAATAACAGCCGACCGTAGGCATGTCACCTTCATCTGGGTCCCCTCCCATGTTGGCATTGAGGGAAACGAAGCCGCAGACAGAGAAGCAAAGAGAGCCCTAAATCATGCGGTGTCAGGAACCCAAATTCCCTACTCGGACCTGAGACAAAGTATTGCCTCTGCCACCTATCGAGAGTGGCAGAACCGATGGGAGGCTGAGACTCACAGTAAACTCAGGCAGATTGTGGCGGATGTCAGGTGGCGGCCCACATCTAAGTGTCTAACAAGGCGTGGTAGCACAACCATGTCCAAACTTAGGATTGGCCACACCTACATCACGCACTCTTTTGTACTGAAGAGAGAGGAGCCCCCACTTTGCGACTACTGTGACTCTCGCCTCACCGTGGAACATATCCTCGTTGATTGCCCCAGATACCAGGATGTCAGGGCGAAATATTTTAGAGCCACTAATCTAAAAACACTATTTAATAATGTCGACCCTGGGAAGGTACTGGGCTTTATTCGGGAAGTGGGGCTATCTACGAAGATGTGATTTCTGAATTTGTGAACATGCACTATTTACATTAGATTTTTACCAAATATTTAAATTTTTACTACCTTTACTATTTTAACTGTGAATAGACCTTGATTTTAATTATATGACTGTATAGAATGTTGTGTAGAGAGAGAGTAGACCTTAAGGGACTGCAGGCACGACATGGCCTAAATTGTGCCGATGTGCCTCAAATCAAAAATCAAACAACAGAAGGTTCACGACAGGGGTTCAGAACACGGTCAACTACAGCACAGTTCAACTGTGTGGTTCTGTACGGAGCATTACGACGGTTCAGTGCGGAGTACTATCAAGTACAATTGAGACGACTGGCGTCTTGATCTTGGTCTGCGATCGAGTCCGACACAACGAGCCTAGTGTGTGAAGTCAGTCCTGAACTGTTGAATCCAGTGCAAGCCCGGAACGAGACGGAGAGGCCAGTGCAAGAGTTGATACGGCGGTACGGTGTTATCGGAGAGATATTTGTACAGTGTACGTGTTGCCAATTGTACAGTATTGGCTGTTATTTATTAAACTATTAAAGTGTTTTGTTACTTTGGAGCCCTGAGTTGTCAAGTTCTTTAAGTTGGTGGTGTTTGGTGCAGTTTGCAGAGAGCCTGGATAGTGAGATTCGTAACAATATATTAAAGTTTAACAGCATTTATGAACAGAAAGGTTTATCACAAGTATTTGTAACATATGAGTTGGTGTGTGTATGTAGGAGGCCACCAACTGTAAAGGCGTATATGGGATGGTCAATTTAGAATATGTAAACGTATATTTAACTAATGATTGACATTATCAGCATGTTGTCTTAACGTAGTGGACTGACTATCTTATAAACTCAATGACATGGGCTAAACAATGAGGAAAAGGATGGGAGATAGACCCGCGCCATTAGACAGTAGATACTAAAGTGTACTTTTTACTGTCCGGCCAACTATCCTGCAGTAATATTCGGCCGGATCCGGATAGGGTCAGATCGAGAAAAATGGCCGGATATTCGGCTGGAGCCGGATCGACTATCCGGTGCACTCCTAATTCAGATGAACCTGGTAGGTATACACACCATTTCGATGGACATGATAGGTATACACACCATTTCGATAGACACGATAGGTATACACACCATGTCGATGGACATGATAGGTATACACACCATTTCGATAGACACGATAGGTATACACACCATTTCGATGGACATGATAGGTATACACACCATTTCGATGGACATGATAGATATATACACACCGTCCAGATGAACATGACAGGTTTACACAGCTCAAATCTTGCTTTTGAAAATACTTTATAGACTCCTGTTAAAAAGATTTTAAATGAAAGATTGTTTCTTAGCTTTAATGTATTGAAACGAAAATGTCATGATTTATTCTTATCTTAAATTCAATACTTAAGCTTTCAATCCAGAGCCGATTAGTTCTATAGTGTTCTGAACTTGAGAACAATGTCTCCTGGTCTGAACTTGAGAACAATGTCTCCTGGTCTGAACTTGAGAACAATGTCTCCTGGTCTGAACTTGAGAACAATGTCTCCTGATATGAACTTGAGAACAATGTCTCCTGATCTGAACTTGAGAACAATGTCAATGAAGTGTTGACAGCTGCACTGCAAGAAACACAATCCGTTGCATGACAGACTACACTTTCTTTTGGAAAGGGAAATCTAAAAATGAGACGCAATTGTGTGGAATGGTATTGCTGCGAAGCAACAGAAGCAGCTCTCTTGCATTCTTTGAGAAATAGATCATGGAAGAGTTTATAATGATATGTTTTTCTGACCTGACGTTTACTAACGGTCTGTTGAACAAAACAGATACACGTGAACTATTTAGACTAGTTGTTCTTAGAAAGACAAAACGTAAACAGCTGTTCTAATAAACTAATGTAAGTATTTAATTTATTTTACTATAAAAAAGAATGTTATCTCTATTCATTTCTATTCTATAGAACATATCGATATCCTCAGGACTAATAATAACATTGCATGCTTTTAATCTCTTACTCGATATTTCCTCTCCTACATGTTATTTCTTAGAATTGCATTCCAAGTTAGCATTAATGTTCATTTTTTAATATCAATATTTATCTTGATATTATTTAGACATTTCTGAGGAATAGTCTTCCTTTTTTCTAATGCTTTTGAATATTTCAATCATCGTTGTGTAGTCTTGTTTTATTTATACTTTGATTCATTCATTATTTAACTTTCTTTTTCCCTCGTATTAAACACGTGTATTTGAGTTTCATTTTCTAAATTTGTACTTATATATATATACATATGTGTGTGTGTGTTTTTGTGTGTGCGTGTGTAATTAATCTTTATTACATTCTGACCATCCTATCTTTCGGAAAACGTTTATTGTACCCTACTATAGGATCTTCCTGAAGTTAGTGGACAAACTGTAGACACACCGCAATGCCAGCAATGGGGTCTGGGCGAGCGCTGTGAGCACCCCCAGCGGTGTTCACGGCGGGGCCCCGCCGCCAGGAACTATTTCCGGTATTTAAAACAAAAAAATGCATATTTTGAGGTTTCTACGGTGCATTATCCTGCAATCACAAAATTTTAGTTTAAAAACCTAATCTGCTATTGTTACTTTATTAGGACTTAGATCCTCCCGCACCGTTCGGCGCATTGGGCGTCTAGCTGTCTCCACAAAAATCTGTCCTTTTGCAATGTCTGAAGCATCTTCCCACCTGATGTCCACTACTCTAAGGTCCTCCATGAAAGTGTGGCGCCATGTTATACTAGGATGTCCTGTTTACTCTCTCCTCGTAATGGCCTCAATGTCATCGCAACTCTTGGTATGCGTCATTTATTTTCTCGGAGAACATGTCCCGCCATGCGACCCTCTGTCACAACATTACTAAGTGGTTGACTCCCAGTTTGGCATAGAATTTCCTTGATTCTGATCCGATCTCTATAACCGATTCCTAAACTCCATCTCAGCCATCTTTGTTGAGCAGATGACTTCCTCACTGCACTTTATTAAATGGAGCCCAGCGACTGTTAGAAATTTGTAACCTCTCTTGGCTACCTCTTGGAATTTGGTGACTGTAGTTTGCTTTAGATTGTTTTCAACCTTAAAACTATCTGTAAAGGGATTTTAAAGTCAAAACCATCTGGTTTTAAACTTAAAGTCCTTTGGAGGAAGGGGGTTAAACTCAAACCTCCCTTGGCTGCGCTGAGGAAAGTGACGGATTAATATTAAAATCTCACCTGAAATAAACAAAATCAATGCAAAAAATCAGTCACAGTATTACACCCTACTTCAAAACACAACCTAAACTTCATAACACTTCACAAGACTAAAGTACAATGTACACTTCACAACACTAAAGTACAAGGGTGAGGTCACAACATAAAAGTACAAGGGTGAGGTCACAACACTAAAGTACAAGGGTGAGGTCACAACACTAAAGTACAATGCACACTTCACAACACTAATGTACAAGGGTGAGGTCATAACACTAAAGTACAATGCACACTTCACAACACTAAAGTACAAGGGTGAGGTCATAACACTAAAGTACAATGCACACTTCACAACACTAAAGTACAAGGGTGAGGTCATAACACTAAAGTACAATGCACACTTCACAACACTAAAGTACAAGGGTGAGGTCACAACACTAAAGTACAATGTAAACGTCACAACACTAAAGTACAATGTAGACGTCACAACATTAAAGTACAATGTAGACGTCACAACACAAAAGTACAATGTTCACGTCACAACACTAGATTACATTGTTCACTTCACAACACTTCACAAATCAAGAGTACACTGTACACCTCCTAATAATTCTCAACACTAGAGTACGATGTACACTTCACAACACTTTACAACACTGCAGTACAACTGCCCACAGATTGGGACATTGCAGGTCAGTGTTAAGGCCTTCTTTAATGAATGGTCTCAGATGGATAGGCCTAGTCACTCATCATTAGGGGTGCACCGGATAGTCCCCCCGGCTCCGGCTTCTGCCGAATATCCGGCATTTTTTACTATCCGGTGCTATTCGGCTCCGGTCGGATATCACTACCGGATAGTAAACCGGATAGTAAAAAATACACCTATTTAATATGCATAAAGTGGACCTCGTTCCATTAATGTCTGTTGTAGAATGTATTAATGCTTATATTAAAACAAACCTTTTGATTTTTTATTATTTTCAAAGGTTCAAAGTGTTTTTCCTGGCTACCAAATATCACGAGAAATGTTTCAAAATGTTTCATTCTTTAGACATAAGGGGAAAAACTTTCATTGAAACAATATGTAAAGAAATGTGATGTTTTCTTCAATAATAATAATATATATTAAGAAGTATAAATAGTATGAAAGATAGATGGATAGAAATAGATGAAAACAATATAGGTTTATTATTATTATTATTATGATAGAAACGAACGATTAATTCATTCTCTGGCGCTGCCAGGGTCGAGTTTCGTTAAAGGGCAACAAAATTAATTGTAGTCCCTTTATCAGTTTATTATTATTGTCATTATTATTTTATCGTTATATATATCTATATATTTATTTATATGGTAGGAAGATAAGGGTTATGTGTACATTTATTCAGTTAATACCCTCTACAGCTTATCACGCCCAAATTTCCAGTGGTGGTCAAGATTGGACATGCACATTCTGGACTTGGAAAGGTAAGACAATTACAACTTTTTCCTTTACGAATGTATTTTTTGCCATTTTATGACAATTATCTCCCCGTTTTTTAAATACCGTTCGAAGCGCACAGCTTTCATGTAGATTACATAAGTCTGACTTTAGAGAAGGGGACGTGCTCTTGATTTTATTTTTTACTAGTAAACATTTTGATGTGAATCTTTTACAAGTAAAGTTTCCCGTTTCAGACCTTGCGATCTATGGGGCAGATGATGTTAAGGTCATTTAGGTAGATCAATATCTTTAAACACCTCACATCACATATGACTTGACACACATCTACAGTCAGTGCATAGCACTGATGACTTGACACAGATCTACGTTCAGTGCATAGCACTGATGACTTGACACAGATCTAAAGTCAGTGCATAGCACTGATGACTTGACACAGATCTACGTTCAGTGCATAGCACTGATGACTTGACACAGATCTACGTTCAGTGCATAGCACTGATGACTTGACACAGATCTACGTTCAGTGCATAGCACTGATGACTTGACACAGATCTACAGTCAGTGCATAGCACTGATGACTTGACACAGATCTACGTTCAGTGCATAGCACTGATGACTTGACACAGATCTACGTTCAGTGCATAGCACTGATGACTTGACACAGATCTACAGTCAGTGCATAGCACTGATGACTTGACACAGATCTACAGTCAGTGCATAGCACTGATGACTTGACACAGCTCCACATTCAGTGCATAGCACTGATGACTTGACACAGCTCCACATTCAGTGCATAGCACTGATGACTTGACACAGCTCTACATTCAGTGCATAGAACTGATGACTTGACACAGCTCTACATTCAGTTTACAACACAAATGACTTGACACAGATGACACCAAATGTAAATTACAAATAATAACACTAGTTTCATGAATATAGTGATGACACAATGTAGACTCAATGAGACTCCACTGACTCCATTTACTTTTGACTCCATTTAATTTTCTATACTGGATAGTTTACTACTAAGGATGTCAATACTAGAACGATACCTACCGTATCCAATCAAGTCTCAATGGACTATCTGATACATTCCTCAAGCTGACTTTAGGCCATAATGACATTTATCTTTTATATACTGATAGCAGTTATATCTGCTGGTCACAGACCGGAGGTGGAATTTCAAAAGTTTTTATGTATTTCTTTACCTTTTAACTGCTTGTGCCTGATTGAGAATTAATCCCGTCATTTTTTTTTTGTTGCAACAGAAACTTAAATGCTACATTTGTTTATACAAACTGTTATTACAGAATTTAAAAAATATTCTTTGTGTACAATTGTTAGGTAAAGAATTATTACTCTCCAATGTTTCTAAAACGTATGGCTACGGGTAAGTCCAACCAAAATGAGTCAATTGTGTCAACTTGTGTGTGTGTTTAGATCAAAGTAGACAGTGTTCAAACATTCCATGAGGTGGCAAGCATCGTGGCTGTGACGTCAACCTATGCTACCAGCGAACCTTATGTGGATAGTCGGTACGATATCCATCTGCAAAAAATTGGCACCAATTATAAAGCCTATTTGTGAGTGGTGAACTTGGCCAAGAAGTTGATTGTTGTTCAGTCCACTCTATACCTACAATATATGTTTCATGTTATGTATACACTGTAGTCATTTCTTAATGTAGGCACACTGACAATATAATCAGCTGTTCATCTGTGTAACTTGTAGTCATCCCTTGTCATAGGACACACTGACAATATAATCAGCTGTTGATCTGTATACATTGTAGTCACCCCTTGTTATCGGACATATTGACAATATAATCAGTTGCTGATCTTTATACATTGTAGTCACCCCTTGTTATTGGACATATTGACAATATAATCAGTTATCTTTATACACTTTAATCCGATACACTTATTAACAAGTAACATCATTTGATTTCACGGGGAATCAAAGTAAAAATTGTGTCTACTTTTTGTCAAACTCTTGTTTTTCCTTGTTCTTCAAAAGTGTATTATAGTATCAACTGTCAATGTCAATTTCTTGACTTATGTTTTAGTTACAAAATGTTATCAAAATTAAAAACAAAAACATGAAGCAAACATCTGTAGACTAAAAGTAAGCTGCTAACGTCGTAAAAGTGTTTTATTTATTGAGTAAAGATTTAAAAGGAATAAAATGTTAACAAATTCGTAAGAGAAAATGACACTATAAGACTTGATACAACATGACATTATAAGACTTGATACGACATGACATTATAAGACTTGATACAACATGACATAATAAGACTTGATACAACATGATATTATAAGACTTGATACAACATGACATTCTAAGACTTGATACAACATGACATTATAAGACTTGATACAACATGACATTCTAAGACATGATACAACATGACATTATAAGACTTGATACAACATGACATTATAAGACATGATACAACATGACATTCTAAAACATGATACAACATGACATTATAAGGCTTGATACAACATGACATTATAAGACATGATACAACATGACATTATAAGACATGATACAACATGACATTATAAGACTTGATACAACATGACATTATAAGACATGATACAACATGACATTCTAAGACTTGACACAACATGACATTATAAGACTTGATACAACATGACATTCTAAGACATGATACAACATGACATTCTAAGACTTGATACAACATGACATTATAAGACTTGATACAACATGACATTCTAAGACTTGATACAACATGACATTATAAGACATGATACAACATGACATTATAAGACATGATACAACATGACATTATAAGACATGATACAACATGACATTATAAGACATGATACAACATGACATTCTAAGACTTGATACAACATAAACATTATAAGACATGATACAACATGACATTATAAGACATGATACAACATGACATTCTAAGACTTGATACAACATGACATTATAAGACTTGATACAACATGACATTATAAGACATGATACAACATAACATTCTAAGACTTGATACAACATGACATTATAAGACTTGATACAACATGACATTCTAAGACATGATACAACATGACATTCTAAGACTTGATACAACATGACATTATAAGACTTGATACAACATGACATTCTAAGACTTGATACAACATGACATTATAAGACATGATACAACATGACATTATAAGACATGATACAACATGACATTCTAAGACTTGATACAACATAAACATTATAAGACATGATACAACATGACATTATAAGACATGATACAACATGACATTCTAAGACTTGATACAACATAAACATTATAAGACATGATACAACATGACATTATAAGACATGATACAACATGACATTCTAAGACTTGATACAACATGACATTATAAGACTTGATACAACATGACATTATAAGACATGATACAACATAACATTCTAAGACTTGATACAACATGACATTATAAGACTTGATACAACATGACATTCTAAGACATGATACAACATGACATTCTAAGACTTGATACAACATGACATTATAAGACTTGATACAACATGACATTCTAAGACTTGATACAACATGACATTATAAGACATGATACAACATGACATTATAAGACATGATACAACATGACATTCTAAGACTTGATACAACATAAACATTATAAGACATGATACAACATGACATTATAAGACATGATACAACATGACATTCTAAGACTTGATACAACATGACATTATAAGACTTGATACAACATGACATTATAAGACATGATACAACATGACATTCTAAGACTTGATACAACATGACATTATAAGACTTGATACAACATGACATTATAAGACATGATACAACATGACATTCTAAGACTTGATACAACATGACATTATAAGACTTGATACAACATGACATTATAAGACATGATACAACATGACATTCTAAGACTTGATACAACATGACATTCTAAGACATGATACAACATGACATTCTAAGACTTGATACAACATGACATTATAAGACATGATACAACATGACATTCTAAGACTTGATACAACATAAACATTATAAGAAACCCAAGCCCGGATGAAAAAGAGAAGGATTGCGCGTAGGGCTAGCTACCTTAACCAGTCGAAAAAAACACTAGCTACACCAAACAACAAATCAACAGAAGTGACGGACCTGGGAGAAGATAGACCTCCAGCTGGAAGGTTTACGAGCTTTTCATAGAAACTTTACACAATTTAAGTCTAGATCGAATTAAAGAAAACAAAAACAAATAGATTAAACGACACATTAGATCTCCTCTTCTTTACTAACAGATTAGGATATTATCCCTGGACTATCGGACAATGATATCGTTAAAATACAAAGTCAGATAAAAGCAGTAGCCAATATAAAACCTAAAAGAAAATATTTCTCTGGAGCAAATGCAACCTAACCAAGCTGCATTAATCATTCAACAAACATTCTTATCAGAAAAAAACATTAATCAACCAGTTGATGACCTCATCGAATTCCATTAAAAACATTATAGAAAATCATATACTTATCAAACGAAATAAATAAATGCTGGTTTAATAATAGATTAAAGAAGCTTTGCTAAGAGAATGAAAACCTATATAGAAAATAAGGCAGAAAGTATATTAAAATTAAAACCTAACCCAAAAAGTAAGTAGAGTGAATACATAAACAATGTAATATCTAAGGATAATAAAAAAAACCTATTGTCAAGCATTAAGTCTAAGAAAATGGAAACAAGAGGGGTAGCACCATTAAAAGGAGAAGATAACACATGATGATGGTGAAACTAAAGCAAACATCTTAATTAATACTTAGCATCAGCATTCTCAGCTCCAGGAGACAAAGGCATATTACTTTGAACCAAGTAGACAACATAGGAGATATAGAAGTACAAGAAAAGGGGATCCAAAAACTGTTAGCAATCATTAAACCAAATAAAGCATCTGGACCTGATGGTATTCCTGCTAAATTACTCAAAGAACTAAGCAATGAGCTAGCACCAATGTTCAAAATACTTTTTCAGGCATATCTTAACCAGGGCAGAGTACCTAGGGACTTGAAAGAAGCTAACGTCACCCCCCCCCCCTATTTTAAATGGAGAAAAATCTGACCCAGGAAAATACAGACCAGTATCACTAACCAGCATCACATGTAAAATCCTAGAACACATAATATGTAGCAACATCATAAACCACTTAGACAAACATAATGTCCTTACTCCATACCAACATGGCTTTAGGAAATATAGATCATGTGAAACACAACTTATAGGACTAATTGATGATTTTTCAAAAGGTTAAGATAACAGTGAGCAAATAGATGCTATCTTATTAGATTTTTCCTAGGCTTTTGACAAAGTTAATCACCATAGTTTGTTTAAAAAATCAAAATATTTTCGTATTGATGATTCATTGCATCCTTGGATTACACACATTGGCTTCCTTCAGTCGTAGAACGACTATGTTTCATCTCGAACACTTTTTCATATGGCTGTGGAGCCCTATTTTGGAGAGACACTCTCGTCCACATATATTTGCAGGTCAAGGTGGCGATCGCTTTTCTTCAAGAGCTGAGGCCCATGTTTCCAATCTGTTTGGTATGGTGGATTTTTTTTTTTGGAAGAAGATACCAACACACCAAGGAGTGATCTATGTCACAGTGATAGGACCTGTTAAGTTTGACAAATTTTAAGCACTTTTGTCTTACCATGATTAGGTCTTGTTGGTGCCAGTGTTTGAAGCGAGTATGTCTCTTAGATACTCTGTGCTGCGGTTTAGTCTTGAAATAGGCACAAGTGACACAGCGGGAGTGTAGTGAGCAAACCTCCAGGAGCCTTTGTCCATTTTCATTTACTTTTCTGACACCAAAACACCCAATACAGCTGTCCCATGCAGAGTTGTCAGATCCAACGTGTGTATTGAGGTAGCAGAGGATGATAACCTGTTCCATATTTAGGATCTCTCTGAGAGCAGATGAAAGGTTGTCGTAGAACATGTCTTTGGCCTCTGGTGTGGAACTCAAGGTATGAGCGTAGGCACTTATCAAAGTTACGTGTCCAATGTTAAGGCGTAGTGATAGGAGTCTTTCTGAACCGTTACACTTCAGCTCTACCGTGTTCCCTTACTTCACTTTCGGCTTTGCCTTGCCAGAAGAAGGTGCAGTCTTTTTCTTTGATTGAATCAGAGTCAGCTAAACGAGTTTCCCGGAGGGCTGAAATGTCTACTTTGAGCCTGGACAGTTCATCATTTATTAATGCGGATTTTCTGGTATTTTTTATATCTGGTAAGTTTTCATTAAGTCCAGTTTGTAGAGTACGCACGTTCCATGTGCCCACTTTAAGAGTGGAGCTCCTCTTTTTTTTTTCTTCATGTCGACTGGTACATTGACTTTGTGCCAGGTTTTCAGATTTTGTCCTATCCTCGTGTACCCAAACGAGGAAGACAGGCATAACGGGACAGCAACTTACTGACTGAGGGCTGCACAGCTTAAGACGGGTGGTAGCTGTCCATTGGGATCCTAGGATCCCTCCCACCGACGAAAGTGGCCCCTGGCGCTCTGCTCTACGTCAATTGAGCATTTGATCTTATAACCGGTGCCACTTCCCGTGTTTGGTCGACGCCAAAGGCAAAGCTGGAGTGTCCTCTCCAGTTTTTGGATTTGGGCTTTGAGAAAGCCAGATGAAAGCCTGAGTATTGTCTATGGTCGGAACGATGTCGCCCACACAGCAGTTCCTCCTCTCCGCGCAGCTGATGAGACCTAAGGAACGGAATATCCGATACAGTTTGGGATCAGTAGCGCCGCAGGCTCTGACAGGCTGTAGCACAGTGTGCAGCAATGTGCCTAAAGGTCACCAGCTCCTGATTTTTCCTCAGGGTTGGATGGGTAGCCAACCAACTCTAAAGAGCCCCTCCAGCCCAAAGCTTACTGGTATCCAGTTGCTTGCCTTTGCCCCTTCTCCTGTTAGTGATAACAGTTCCGCCGGGCTCAGTATCTGAACCACACGTGAAGGCCAGGAATCGGTTGGTTGTTAGAGGCTATTTGAGAGGCATACCATTGGAATCATTTTATAGGTAATGGTGGGCTTAGAGCCATTACCATTTCCGGTGTTAACAATCCTTGGATTAAGGATGTTCTAATCGGGAGAGAACAAATTGTAATACTCAATGGCTCTAAATCAACACCAATAACAGTCAACTCAGGTGTACCTCAAGGAACAGTCTTAAGTCCACTACTATTTTTAATTTACATAAATGATTTACCAAATTGCATTAGTTCAAGAAAAAAAGTCAGATTATTTCCAGATGATTGCATAATATATAGAACAATAAAAACAACACAAGAGACAGAAATGTTACAAAGAGAATTTGATGAATTACAGAAATAGGAATCTAATTGGAGCATGTCTTTCCACCTAGAAAAATGTTAATAGTAACAAAAAAAAAACTAAAACAAATTAATTCCACTTATCTTATTCACGATAAACCAGTAACACAGACTAAAAACGCAAAATACCTAGGTGTTATAATAAATGAAAAACTGTCATGGAATCCACATATTGATGAAACTATTTAAACAATCAAACAAAGCATTTGGTTTATTTTAAAAATTTCTATAATTCAAATAAGAACATAAAACTAAAAAGTTTTTAACCTTAATAGAATATGTATCCTCTGTTTGGGACCCCTCAACTCAAGAAAACATCAAGAAACTAGAACAGACACAAAATAGAGCAGTGAGATTCATAACAAATGAATATTCATATTCGACCAGAGTAACACCTTTAGTAAAATCACTAAATTTAGAAAGCCTTCAGGATAGAAGACTTAAAAGTAAAGTAGCAATTATACATAAAACACAGAACCATAATCTTCAAATACAAAAAACAAAATCTTATAAAATACTTATATAGACACAAAGATAAAGGTACATTCCTCGTTCTATATGCTAGGACTAATTTGTACAAATGCTCCTTCTTCCCTAGCGCTATTAGAGCATGGAATGGGTTGCCTAAGCCAGCCAGAAAAAAACAATGAATTGACAGAATGTAACTCGTTGGTTAACATGCATGACTAGATGTATGACGCGTAGGACGTAATCATCTTCTTTTCTGAAGTAACGTTCTTTTCTGAAGTAACGTCTGTATTTTGTAAGATAAGATAAGATAGGTGTCGTTGAAAGTCGAGGTCAACTGGAAGCCATCAGGTCGAAGACCATAATCTCTACCAGGACCACCACCACCATTGGTACATGGTATGTCCGGACCATTTATGAGGCTAGGAGGACAGCACTATTTGCAGCGGAGATGAAAATGTTCAACCTCACCATCTTAGGAGTCAGCGAGTCAAGAAGACTGGTTCCTGGGCAGAAAAGACTTTGGGTGAGTTATTTTTATACTCAGGACATGAGCAAGAGGCTACATACAGTCATGGAATAACCCTGATGCTGTCTAAACAGGCTTATTAAACAGCACTTATGGGATGGGAAGCGCATGGACCACGGATAATAACAGCCTCATTCCACACAGTGCAGAAGAGGATTAACTTAGGTACGGTGATATCCTTGTTGCCTTGTGTACAGTTCCTCCAAGTCGCTCGTACCACACATATCTGCACTCTCCATTTTCTTTGCTCTCACCTAGTCCCTGCTTTCCCATGATCTCTTTAATGCTACGACCCAACGAACAAGGAGAAGGACAATTTTTACAACAGACTGACTACCACCATCCTTCATAACAGACCTAAAAAGAATATCCTCATCTTAATAGGCGACTAAGTTTGGCAATGACAACAGAGGATATGAAGAGATCATGGGAAAGCATGAAGATCAAGGAAAGAAGAGAGAAGAAAGCAGGCGTGAACAACAGTAAAATAAGAGCAGCAAAAAGGAAAAGCGCTAAAATAATATGCTGAAATAGATAGGAATATCAAGCGTAGCATCAGAACAGACAGGCGGCAAAAGATCAGAAGAAGCAGCCCTTCAGAACAGACAGGCGGCAAAAGATCAGAAGAAGCAGCCCTTCAGAACAGACAGGCGGCAAAAGATCAGAAGAAGCAGCCCTTCAGAACAGTACCAAAATCCTGTACTCAGTCATCAAAAAGTATCTGAAAAATTTGCCAAGTCAGAGAGAATGGTGAAGTGATAACAGATGAAGAAGGACAAAAGAAGAGATGGATTGAGCATTTCCAGGAGCTACTGAGCAGACCAACTCCTGCAAACCCACCAGAGATGCTGCAAGAGACCTACCTATCAAGTGCAGTGCACCCAATAAGAAAGAGATTCTCAACGTAATCAAGCTATTGAAGAACGGCAAATCTGCTGGACCTGACAGCATCCCACTTGAAGCGCTGAAGGCAGACATTGTTCACAATAAAGGCGTCTATCAACATACCCATTACAGTCAGGCTCAACTCAGGCAAAAGATTCCTTCATTGATACCCCAACAATTTGTTTTAAGAATGTAAATTACAAGTGGAACATTAAACAGCGAGGCGCTGTAAGAGGTGGAAAGCTTCACCTATCTCGACAGTATCCTAGACAACCATAGAGAAATAATGTCAGAAACCGTATTGGTAAAGTTTGAACAGCCTTCTATCAACTGAAGAACACCTGGGGAAATAAGCTACACCACCAAGATAAGGCTCTTTTACTGCATTGCCTGAGGAAGATTCTTATGATCCATTTGCCAGACAAGATGCAAAGAACAAAGCAGCAGCCCAGACAGAACAATAGCCGGAGATGAGATGAGAGATGACATTCCAAGATTTTATACAACATGACATTACAAGACTTTTCACAATATGACATTGTAAGAATTTATACAACAAGTAAGTTTTCCAATAAATTAAGACCATAATCTCTAAAACAATGTGATAGAAATGTGAAAAAAAAAAGTTTAAAAAAAATAATCGTATTGCAAGTAAGGACATTTTAGTCTTTAAATTTCTTGTTGTCATAATTTCTTAAGAAATTATGATAACAAGAAATTTAAATAATTTTAAGACGACAGTTAAAATCATAAGACCACATGACGTTTAAAATCATATAGAAATGTCTCAACAAATCTTAATGCAACATGACGTTGAAAATTTTAAAACAACTTTACAAACCAACAAAAATCTGAAGGTAACATGAACATGAACTCTAAGAAGATGACACCCAAACCTTAAGGAAGCATTACACTCAAAACATAAAGCAACACTTACAAAAGCTAAGTGTTATAACAAAAATATTAACATTATTTTTGTAATAAATGTCTTTACAATCAAAGAATGTATATAATGTATATATATATATATAGATATAGATATAGATATAGATATAGATATAGATATAGATATAGATATAGATATAAATAATGGGCCATTTTCCATAAAATTTCATAGAATGTCATTGTAAAATAAAAATATTAAAATATTTACAAACTGTCAAATATGACGACTGCCATTGCTTGACTTCAACATGCCTAAGAGCGTTGAGTTGATCTCATTAGACCTTGGTCGGCCAAACTCAGGCAAAAGATTCCTTCATTGATACCCCAACAATTTGTTTTAAGAATGTAAATTACAAGTGGAACATTAAACAACCTCAAGAATTGCAAGTATTCTATGTTTGGTCTAAGAATACAGATACCACAGGAAGTCAATGATGTCATGAATAGATCTACTAAAGGACATTTTAGTCCTCTTTAAACTTAATCAAACATTATCGAAGTCTTCCAACACTCAATTGAATGATGTCAACTATCAACGCTCCTCGGACAAATAACATTTTTAGGAAAAGTTTCATATTCAAATGTTTTTTGACACGTAGTTTTCATTGACCCTATCCATTAGTTATTGCTATAGTTTTGTATCCATAGGCTTTTAAGCAATGATTTGGACAATTACACTTACAGAGACTATGAGATGTTACAATATTTTAGTTTCCAAAGACTGGATCGAATCTTAAATTGTGGAATATTTCATTTCATTTTTTTTAAATAATAGGCTTGGCAGATAATATCTTTTTGTCTAAATTCACTGATTATTATACGAGTATTCCATTAATTAAAACTATAGACGTAGTAAGAATAATTTATTAGTTTTCAAACTTGTTCTATCCAGTTTGAGTGAAAGGAGAGTAACGTGCTACATGCCACAACTTTTGTTTTTGTTGGTAAAGTCTGTTAGTTATATTTCTTGTGGCCTTCAGTTGTGAAACAATGTCTTAACTTTTCTCTATCTGGACAGCAAGCCACCGAGCCTTACAAGCCTTAACGTATCCCTATCTTTTTGGTATCTGGTTTCTAAATAGATTTCATGAAAGATTTCCTTGCCTAGCGTGACCTGACTATCTAGTTGTACTAGTCACCAGTTGATGTGTTCATTCTGTCTCCTGTTAGGTCAGAATAGCCAATCACTACGACTTCCAAGATCTGGCTGGGGTAGTAGCTGTAACAAAAGGTTATTCCACCACAGAACCTTTCATTGATGCCAAGTATGATCTACACATACAAAAGATAGGGAACTCATACAAGGCCTTTATGTAAGTCCGCATTATTGTCTGTTTGTGATGGCTCAATTGGCTGCCACAAGATGAAGGTTTCACCCAGAATCGCAATAATGTCCAACTCATTGGTTCAGATTAATAGAGACAAATAATGTGTTTGGATTCAGAATAAACATTTTGTGTAGGAAATAAAAACAACAACAACTAAAGCGTTAAGAGAACTAAAGAATTTAGTTTTTGAATTTGGGAGAAAAAAATACTAGAATGAATTTCGTTTAGGTTTTGACAAATTCTGGCAATAATTGATGAAAGATTGAAATTGAAAAAAAATGGGTGAAACACTCGTCAAAGGAAATTTTTTCTTGTTCCTCTTCCCATCTAGTGGAGTTAGTAGATCAAGTAGTTCTAGAAACACTTGTAAACAATTAGTTTGTGTTTAGTTTGGTTTATAGTTTAGTTGGTTTAATAGTTTAGTTTGGTTAATAGTTTAGTTTGGTTTAATAGTTTAATTGGTTTAATAGTTTAGTTGGTTTAATAGTTTAGTAGGTTTAATAGTTTAGTAGGTTTAATAGTTCAAGAAGCATGTTCGTTGAACATCGTCATAGTTTCTCAACTTATGACTCTCTCTCTCTCTCTCTCTCTATATATATATATATATATATATATATATATATATATATATATATATATATATATATATATATATATATATTCCTCTCTCTCTTGCACACACACACACAGCTCAATACAGTAGTCAATAAAAATGTCATAATATGCAAACACTCAATATGTAAACACTTTCATAACATAAGACAACAAACTATAAGCATACCCAAGGCAAGGAAAATCAAAGCGTATTTCCCATTGAGTTTTCTCATTTCTTCGGGAGATCTAACATATATGTCTGTCATATCCTCATTTCTTCGGGAGATCTAACGTGTATGTCTGTCATATCCTCATTTCATTGGGAGATCTAACGTATATGTCTGTCATGTCCTCATTTCTTTGGGAGATCTAACATATATGTCTGTCATGTCCTCATTTCTTCGGGAGATCTAACGTATATGTCTGTCATGTCCTCATTTCTTCGGGAGATCTAACGTATATGTCTGTCATGTCCTCATTTCTTCGGGAGATCTAACATATATGTCTGTCATGTCCTCATTTCTTCGGGAGATCTAACATATATATCTGTCATGTCCTCATTTCTTCGGGAGATCTAACATATATGTCTGTCATGTCCTCATTTCTTCGGGAGATCTAACATATATGTCTGTCATATCCTCATTTCTTCGGGAGATCTAACGTATATGTCTGTCATGTCCATTTTTCTTCGGGAGATCTAACGTATATATCTGTCATGTCCATATTTCTTCGGGAGATCTAACATATATGTCTGTCATGTCCTCATTTCTTCGGGAGATCTAACATATATGTCTGTCATGTCCTCATTTCTTCGGGAGATCTAACGTATATGTCTGTCATGTCCTCATTTCTTCGGGAGATCTAACGTATATGTCTGTCATGTCCTCATTTCTTCGGGAGATCTAACATATATATCTGTCATGTCCTCATTTCTTCGGGAGATCTAACATATATGTCTGTCATATCCTCATTTCTTCGGGAGATCTAACATATATGTCTGTCATATCCTCATTTCTTCGGGAGATCTAACGTATATGTCTGTCATGTCCATTTTTCTTCGGGAGATCTAACGTATATATCTGTCATGTCCTCATTTCTTCGGGAGATCTAACATATATGTCTGTCATGTCCTCATTTCTTCGGGAGATCTAACATATATGTCTGTCATGTCCTCATTTCTTCGGGAGATCTAACATATATGTCTGTCATGTCCTCATTTCTTCGGGAGATCTAACATATATGTCTGTCATGTCCTCATTTCTTCGGGAGATCTAACATATATGTCTGTCATGTCCTCATTTCTTCGGGAGATCTAACATATATGTCTCTCATGTCCTCATTTCTTCGGGAGATCTAACATATATGTCTGTCATGTCCTCATTTCTTCGGGAGATCTAACGTATATGTCTGCTTTAAGGTGGCAATTCAACAAATACCCGCTATGCTCAGTCCGGAAGGTCCACCTATTCGTTCCTGAAGTAACTGTCTTCATTATTCTGTCTCGCTGAAATAGCATTTTATTTCACGGAATTAGTAAGTCACAATCTAGGTATATGAAACAAATTCCCAGAGATTTCAGATTTCACTGGGTTCTGGGCTCCAACGTTAAGAGGATTTCACTAACAACTGTAGAAAGTGTCACATTTAATGTTTCTGTACATTGTGTTTAGCAATAATTTATCATTGAAGGAAATGTGAAATCATTTAAGTCATTTTAAGCACATGTCAGTCTATTGTCTGTTAAATTATCGTTCAAAAGAACAGAGTTTTATATTGTCAGTTGAATGACATGTGTCAGACACAGCTTTTTATATTGTCAGTTGAATGATATGTGTCGGACACAGCTTTTTATATTGTCAGTTGAATGATATGTGTCGGACACAGCTTTTTATATTGTCAGTTGAATGATATGTGTCGGACACAGCTTTTTATATTGTCCATTAAAACTTGACAAGCTTATTATAATATTAGCTAAATTGAGAAGTTAAATAAACAACTTAGACATTTAACTTCCTGAAGGCAAAGTGTAACATACAGTTTACAATGAATCAATTCAGTCATTGTTCTTTTTTCAGCGTAGGTTTTATGTTGCTTATCTTTTGTGTATGTATAATATTGTTGTTCTGTTTTAATTTGTAAGGTTATTTTAATTAGCCACTATCCCAATAGTTCACATATTTGATCTATTTGTTATGGTTGATAGTTTTTTTCCGCTTCATCTCAAACCAAAGCTGTCAGCTCATAGTTTAAAATACAATGTTCACATTCGTTGGACTTTATTTGACACGTTGTCATGAAAGTAATTATTAAACAACTTACCGTCATCTTTTAACATGTGCAGGGTCTTTGATTTGGTTTGAAAGAAGAAACCTTTGTATTACGGAACAGTATACTAGCCACTTTATCTCTGTCTCCATGTCTCATATTTGAACCAATATGTTTCCTCATTCTGAGTGTAGGACTCAGTCTACTTCATTGGATCTGCTGGACTATACTTACTTAGACTTAGGTCCTCCCGCGCCGTTCGGCGCATTGGGCGGCAAGCTGTCTCCATAATGATCTGTCACTGGCAATGTCTGAAGCCTCTTCCCATCTGGTGTCCACTGTTCTGAGGTCCTCCATGAAGGTGTGTCGCCAGGTAATACGAGGACGTCCCTGTTTGCGCTTTCCTCGTTTTGGCTTCCATGTTATCGCAACTCTTGGTGTGCGTAATTCATTTTGACGTAGAACATGTCCCGCAAACCTCATGCGACGCTCAGTCACAACCTCACTAAGTGTTCGACTCCCAGTTCGGCAAAGGATTTCCTTGTTTGAGATCCGGTCTGTGTATCTGACTCTTAAAATCCGTCTCAGCCATCTCTGTTGAGCCACATTTAGTCTTTTCTCAATTTTGACAGATGACTTCCACGTCTCACATGCATATATCTGGACTATATCTGGTAGAAAAAGACGTTCTTGATTTAATCAGCAGCTTCTCAATGTTAATCAGCAGCTTCTCAATTGTCAACTCCATTCAAAGGATGGCAGGTGTCTCAAATTTCTGGAATGTGTTCGTTTCTCTGTATTGGTTTTATTCCGTGCTACTATTTAGTCCTAGGATGTCGCTTAGCCGATGTACCTGCTATCTAATGGATTGAAAATCATGATTAAAATAATTGTTTAGTGCTTATGTTATATAAGCTTCTCAGAGTTGAGGTTCTTTGCATTGTAGTCAAGTTAAGCTGATTTTTAAGATAATCAAATACATTTCCAAATAAAACTTTATTAAACCGGAAGATGATTTTATTAAATTCACGTCATCCAATAATTTACATTCATATCTAATGAATGCGATTATTTTTAAATGCTCCGATGTGCATTATCAGATTGCTATTCTTGCAACGAGCTGAAAAAGGGAAGAGAAGGCTGTCATTGAATGATTTATTTGTGTTTACATATTAAAAAAAAAAAGGCATGTGTTCCTGCAACTCAGTCGACACCAAAAGTTGGTTGTTCACTACGTCTCCCTTTTCTTTCGTGTCAAAACGTTCTGCGTTTGTCATTGGCCAAATCATACCCGCTGCAAAACAACATTCAAACCCATTACAGACGTACGTTCTTGTACAAGTCTCTCGAATGTTTCTCACATTTCATTATCATCACCTGACTGTGTCATTGTGCCATTTCATCCATTCCTTTTTTATTTAGTCTGCACTCCCTTTGCTTGAATGAAGTGTGTAGAAACCAATTTTATTTCATCCTGTAGACACCGATATTATTTCATCTTTTAAACATAGTATCTCATGCCATAGACACCAGGATTATCTCATCATGTAGACACCAGGATTATCTCATCATGTAGACACCTGGAGTATCCTATCCTGTAGACACTAGGATTATCTCATCATGTAGACACCAGGATTATCTCATCATGTAGACACCAGGATTATCTCATCATGTAGACACCTGGAGTATCTTATCCTGTAGACACTAGGATTATCTCATCATGTAGACACCTGGAGTATCCTATCCTGTAGACACTAGGATTATCTCATCATGTAGACACCAGGAGTATCTCATCATGTGGACACCAGGATTATCTCATCATGTAGACACCAGGATTATCTCATCATGTAGACACCAGGATTATCTCATCATGTAGACATCAGGATTATCTCATCATGTAGACACCAGGATTATCTCATCATGTAGACACCAGGATTATCTCATCATGTAGACACCTGGAGTATCTTATCCTGTAGACACTATGATTATCTCATCATGTAGACACCAGGAGTATTTCATCATGTAGACACCAGGAGTATCTCATCATGTAGACACCAGGATTATCTCATCATGTAGACACCATGAGTATTTCATCATGTAGACACCAGGATTATCTCATCATGTAGACACCTGGAGTATCTTATCCTGTAGACACTAGGATTATCTCATCATGTAGACACCTGGAGTATCCTATCCTGTAGACACTAGGATTATCTCATCATGTAGACACCAGGAGTATCTCATCATGTGGACACCAGGATTATCTCATCATGTAGACACCAGGATTATCTCATCATGTAGACACCAGGATTATCTCATCATGTAGACATCAGGATTATCTCATCATGTAGACATCAGGATTATCTCATCATGTAGACACCAGGATTATCTCATCATGTAGACACCAGGATTATCTCATCATGTAGACACCTGGAGTATCTTATCCTGTAGACACTATGATTATCTCATCATGTAGACACCAGGAGTATTTCATCATGTAGACACCAGGAGTATCTCATCATGTAGACACCAGGATTATCTCATCATATAGACACCTGGAGTATCTTATCCTGTAGACACTATGATTATCTCATCATGTAGACACCAGAAGTATCTCATCAGGTAGACACCATGAGTATCTCATCATGTAGACACCAGGAGTATCTCATCATGTAGACACCATGAGTATTTCATCATGTAGACACCAGGAGTATCTCATCATGTAGTCACTAGGATTATCTCGTCATGTAGACACCAGGAGTATCTCATCATGTAGTCACTAGGATTATCTAATCTTGTGATAATGCATAGAGTATTAAAGGAAATTCATGACCTTTTACCTTCAACATATCTGGACAAATCTAATCCCCGCCCAGTTTTAATGTTAATGTGTTTAATGACTGTCTTCTAGAGTAGTCTCTGCTTTTATAAGTACTTTAAAATTTGAAGAGTTGTGTCCACAACTTCAAAATGTTCCCATTATCATTACAGTTTTAATTGATCCGTGGCCATAAGTTTAGATTTAACAGTTCTTTTGTCTTCCCTCTAGTTTTCAGGTTATTTCTTATTATTATCTTGAAATTCCAAGGAGATTTTTTTTGTCAACCTCCTTCTCATTGACTCTCACATGCAAGTTAAAAAATCATTCAATCTAATTAAGTTTAGCTGAGGTTGTCATTCTTATTGCTTCTTATTTTAGTTTGCTTTTTTTTTACACTGAATATTAATTGCTTCTGTTTGTGTTCAATTTATTTTGAATGCACTCAAGCGATACTTCTTAATCAAAACTAATCCTCAACACTTCCTAACAACTAAATGTACGTGATAGTGTCTCTGACCTAGAAGCATGTTTCTTTGTTGTCGCATGTAGTTTGAATGTACCTGATAGTGTCTCTAACCATAGACTATATATATACACGACTGCCAACACTAAGGGTAACTAAGCATAAGTTTCTTTCAACTCCAAAATGTGAGACGAGGTACTTCCGGTATAAACTTATTTTATGACACTCACGATGTTTGAATGATAATGCCAGCTTGGAATTTTTTTTTTTCTCTTTTCATCACATTTGACAATTTCTTTTTACATTGTATACTATTAATATGAGTTAAATAAGCGTTTAATGAAAGAGTTAATACAGTTTTGAGAGTGTCATTTATTATATGGTAGCCTATAGGCCTATAATGGGTGATAGAAGTTAAGTCTGTGAGTCTGTGAGTGAGTCAGTCTAAAAAAAAATAACAATAGTGAGTCCCTGAGCCTACACACTGACATCTTTACCAACTTTTATTTACATCTTATTTACATCTAGATTCTATACCTGTTTTTTAAATTTATTTGTAGTTTTTTTTTAAAGATAGCATGCAGTATGCATCATATATATATATATATATATATATATATATAATATATATATATATATATATATATATATATATATATTGTAATAACTTAAGTGAGGCAACTCAACGAGGACATAGACGTTTATTTACATAGAGATATGACAAAAACAAAGGGCATCTGCCTTTTCGAAAAGAAACACTGCAGCTGAGGTTTGACAGTTCAGGTGGAGGTCGATCCGTGGGAGCCACAGACGGCAGGGAGCCTGTTGCCCACGAAGCCTTCTGCACAGTATTCCGCGGCCGTCGCTTCCTCTTCTTCCAGTTGGCCAGTCTACGCTTGAGGCGATATCGTGGTTGCTGCTTCGACCTCATGAAGATAGTCTCTGATGCCAGCCACTTAACACAAATGGAGGTTGTGGCGATCACTGTAGTTTCCAGGGCCGTTGTTTTAAGACGCCAAGTCAGCGGACCTTTTCCATGGATGTCTCGTGACACAGTTGTAGGCTCGCTGGTAGCCATGGTTTCAGGCACATAGTCTTTCTCAGCCTCATCTGTAAGGTATGCCCATGAAGCATCCTTGTAATATTCATCCATCACTCTATCAGGTTTCGCTGGAATTAATTCACAACCGTTCAAGTCACTCTTACTGATGTGTGCAGAAGTACACATTTCTGTCAAGTTCAGATCTTGTAGCTGGGTTTCTTGGCATGGGCACTGTCCCCGCAGGACGCCGCATATACAGTTCAAGTCAATCGCCTGGATGCAGCTGCCTAGCATCGAGTTCTTTCTTAAGCAGCTGCCAAAGTCCAATTCGTTGTTTCTGTCTCGGCAATTGTTGGGGCTCGTATTCGTAATTTCACCCGACGACATCCAAGGCAAGGAATCAGAAACGGTCTTCAGGCTTTCATGGTTTGAATTCTCGCCAAAGGTACTGACAGATAAACAGAGGTCTTTAAGGTCTACAGCAGAAAGCTTGGACGCAGACCCAACGTTGTCTTGATCTGTCCGGCTCACCGAGATACTGGTAACAGGTGCAACAGGAACAAACACTTCAGGCACATAACAGACTTCTCTTGCTTCTTCATTTGTTTCTTTCCTTTCGATTTGAAACATACCGTTCAGATCGTCGAAGCTATCGCCGTCACGTTTCTCGCCTTGAAAGTCACCCCCGACAGACTTGCCCAAAACACAGTCACAGACGGCGCTCCAATCCCCAGCGCCTCCATCACCACTGTTTGTGCAGCCACAGTCCTGACCAGGCAACTGCTCCTTCCCTAACGAGTTTATTCCTCCTTTTGCTTGCGACACAATGTTATCACTTTTCTCTATTTGGCCTTCTACTGGCAACACACTTTCATCTACTTTGTTCCACATCATGCTCCTCATCTTATTCCTAATCATGTTCAATTGTTCCTTAAATGCATCCCCTCAGTCTTGGATCTTGCCCATTACATCAACAATCCCAGGCTCAATTTCAAATTGATAGGTCTCCGGATCTTCCTCTTCATCGATCAGAGCTTGCCGCAGACGAGCCGTGAGTGTTTCCCTGCTACCGACAGGTTTTAAACCTCGGTCTTGAAGCTCTTGTCTTAGCTCTTTAATTAAGAGCTGATGTAATAGCTTCAGCGATGCCATAGAGATCTAATCCTACCTCCTCTCGTTGAGTTGCCTATAAATCCCACTTCTGACACCAATGTAATAACTTAAGTGAGGCAACTCAACGAGGACATAGACGTTTATTTACACAGAGACATGACAAACACAAAGGGCATCTGCCTTGAGTACAACATCTCCATATTGGCTCTCTACTTGGGCGGAAATCGTTAGTCTCCTAATGTCAACATCCGACTTGCTTAGTCACAGATAGTGCGCACCTTCTTTCTGCACTATCTTGGATGGCGGTGCGCATGGCAAAGTCATAACAATATATATATATATATCTATACTATAAAGTAGAATGTGAGGTGTATGTATGTATGTTACTTATAGACATCAAAACCGCTTGACCAATCTTGATAAAACTTGGCAGGAATGTTTCTTAGGTACCAACTTAGACCTTAGTGTATGTATTGTAGCCCTAAAACAAACTTAAAACCCTAAAAAAAAAAAAGTTGTCCAATTCTATTACAGCTATAGTATTGTATGGATCTAGGCCATGTCTACAATGTTGACATAGAAAAGATCGAAAGGATTTAGACCTAGATCTAATTTTTAGAAAAACACTTTGCGCAGATAGTTTTTATTTTGACACATGAAAATACAAAAGAAGATCCATTGATTTTATTATATAATAAAATTAACCTTCAATTTTGTGTTTCAAAAGCATTTTTTGAATTAATTAGTTCGTTATATCTGTGACTGCAGATTTCCTGACAAACATTCTTTCATTAGACAATACCGTAATGAATCGCTTACTAAAAATTAATTCGTTTAATTGTTTACTTTATAATCCCATCCCTAGATCTAAAACTCTAATTCAACTCTAAGATGATAAAACTTCTCTTAGCACAGATAGTTTTATACTATACTACTAATTATAGTCCATTCATTTCATATTTTGATCAAATAAACATTCAAATTTGGTTTTCTAAAGCATTTTTAAGAGACTACATTCGTTTACGAAAGCTGCGAGGCCGAGTTGAGATAGGCCTAGATCTATATTCATTCATGAATCGCGTACTAAAAATTATTTCGTTTAATTGTTCACTTTATAATCCCATTCATTTAACAAAGCTATCGCTCTTTTCGTTTTAAATAGATATGAATGTATCGACTTCGGGTAAACCCATTTTCGCAAAACTAATTTTATTTTCGTAGCGAAAGAGAAATAACGTGAAAGCATCATTAGCTAAGTTTAACATACATCTAAATCCAATCCACTACATTAGTAAACACAAACTTAGACCCGCAGGCCGCGGGTAATGCCAGGCTAGTATATATATATATATATATTAATGGAGAATGAAGCCATTAAAAATTACAAGCAATCGTGTATTTATGACTAATTGAAAAATATGCATAAAACTTTCAGCTCTTCAAGTTATTAATTTTTTAAACTAATTAAATCCTAAATAACATCAAATTATTCTTAAAGCCATAAAAAAATGATTGTTCCTAATTTTTCTTCACCTAATAGAATTCTAGAATCATTGTTCCTACTTCAATAAAAATTAATTGTACACGTAGTAAACATGTAAACTTTGACCCAGACTTAGTGACCTATGGCTATAAACTAGATCTACATATACGACCATACACACTACTATAATTTGTTTTTGAACAAAAGTGCTTAATGGGTTTTTAATTATATATATAAACTAGTTAGAACATTATCTATGTAAATGCTCTTTTTTTAAGTTGGTAAATCAGATTTTGTTGTTATAAAAATCTGGCTATGTCTATCGCACTGTTACCAAAATTATGACTAAGAAATATTTTGAACGTAGTGTTTATCTTTAGTGATAGTTTTTTTATAAAGTAAACTAATTCACCGGAAGTCATTCTTCTAACACTACACTGCAACCAAGGACGCCTCGGTGTACGGGACTTGAATAATATAGGCGTGGTGCGCACAGTTGGCAGTTCTGTATATATATAGTCTATGCTCTGACCTAGAAGCATGTTTCTTTGGTGTCGCATGTAGTTTGAATGTACGTGATAGTGTCTCTGACCTAGAAGCAGGGGCGGACTGGCTATATGGGCATTTGGGCAAGTGCCCGGTGGGCCGGTACCCAAATGGGCCGGTAGGGCCACCGAAATGCCTGATCGAAGTCATTATGGTACATATCAAGTTGTTAAAGGTTTTATACTATCCTTATTATGTTAAATTAACTTATTATTGTTATTGTTATAAAATCCCCTCTGAGAGTCGTGTTTAAACAAAAAGTATTTCACAGACACTACAGTGTAATACTTATTAATCAAACACATTTTCCGAAAATAAAATGTAGAATGTAGACAGTGCTACTAGTAGGCTTCATCTTTTTAGGGCCTACACAATTGCTGATTTAAAAAGACGCTATATTGCTTATTAAGATATAGAGTTCAGTGTATGCATGCATATCGATACATTATCAAACTTAACAATGATTTTTAAGGACCGATACACATAGACATGGATGCCCATCACATGATAGAGAATTTATGGGCCGAATTTTGTAGAAATGCCCGGGCCGATTTTGACACCTAGTCCGCCCCTGCCTAGAAGCATGTTTCTTTGCTGTCCCATGTAGTTAGAATGTATATGTTTGTATCTTTCCTTTATTAGACATTACATTGACATCTATTCTAATGTGTTTTTAAAACTACGTTACTATCATGAAAGTAAAAGGTCAGAGAGTAAATAGAGCATTCAATTACTATTTTATTTTCCTATTCTTCTAAATGAAACAATTGAGTGAATCCTAATGATAGATTTTATATTTCATTTTAGTTAAAACAATTGAGTGACTCCTAATGATATATTATATGATAGTCCCCTTTTATTTTCGTCAGAACTTTTATATTATTTATTGCTGTTATTTTTATATAGGAGAAAGTCTCTATCCGGCAATTGGAAAGCTAATACAGGATCGGCTATGTTGGAACAAATTGCAATGAATGAAAGGTGAGCTTAGATTCACAATGTCATTTTAAAAACACACAGAACATCATTGTATACTATGACATGTCATCTGCTTGTAAGTACATTGAAATGTCATCCATATTTGTGCAACAATACTTAGAACATTCAAGTCTCCAAAATATGAAACATAAAAAATAAAAACACGCACTAGACGCTGTTCCTGTTTGTTTGTTTTGCGAATTATTTGCTTCGATCAAACAAAAAGAAATATTTAATTTTTTTTTTTCTTTAGTAAATGTAAGCCACTTTTTTTACCCTCTTTGGACCTGCAGTGCTTATAAACACGTATCCAAGATAGCAAACGCGTCACTTGTTTCTAATAACAGCGGGTGTTGGTTAAAATAACATTTTTGTAAGCCATCCTGGCAAGCGTGTGGTATGACGTCATTTTAGACTATTCTGTTCTCTACTAAGTAAGGTAAGCAAATCGTGTTTCATCATTCACTCTTCAATAAACATGTGCCAGGATTATTGCCGAGGGGTTAATGCTAAATTTCATGTTTAAAAGTTTCAGATCTAAATCTTGAGTTATTTATATATATAAATGAATAATTAAAATGCTTAACCTTTTATAGCGACGCCAAAAACAAACAACCAAATTACACACAAAAAATATTTAAAAAAAAACAACAACTAAGCTTCTATTAAGTGTCTCAATTCGTTTGGATCAGTCAATGGGGTACTGATGACCAAGTGTATTTCTCTAGTACTTCGTTTCACATCAGGTTTTGGTCTGGTCGCTCACGTCGCTGTGTTTCCAGATCAAAAAGACACATTTTCCAGATGTCGTCTATATCTCTACCTCCCTCCCCCCCCTCCCCCCCCCCTCTGCCTCTACGCCTTTTTTAGCCGACTCACCCCAACTTGCGTCCATTTTATTCATTCCCTCCAAGCGGTGAAGCTGAGAGGACACACTCTCCAGTCTCTGCTTTCAAAACTATTTTCTTTTCTTCTTGGATTGGTGGTATGTAAACTAGTAGAGTGCTTAAGAACCATTGTACTTTAGTGAGAATTCATTTTGTATGTATTTTATTCATATGTTCAATTTGTGTATTGATCATGGACTAACATAAGTTGGATGTTTACTATTTTTATATTTTATATCAGACTTTGTTTTACTAATGCTTGACCACATTTTATCCAATAACTATTCTCAGATGACTCGCTGACATAATGTGATTGATTTATTTTAGGACAGGGTAAACTCCAATGAGAAAGACGTAACAGCACTGTTAAGGTCAACTCATGCATGTCACCAGCATAGAGGAAAGTAGCTGGCATCAGATGGCCTCTGAAAGTAGCTGGCATCAGATGGCCTCTGAAAGTAGATGGCATCAGATGGCCTCTGAAAGTAGCTGGCATCAGATGGCATCTGAAAGTAGATGGCATCAGATGGCCTCTGAAAGAGACGGAGAGCTCTCTCGAAGGTTGCAGAACACAATTATTTAAGGCTCAAAGAAAAATCCTTGCCGAAGACAGGGTCAGAAGACGAAAAGAAAACTTAATTGGACCCCAGCGAACAACGGCTTTGTCTGCATTAGATGTGAATAAATATGCAGGTCGCAAGTGGGTCTGCGTAGCTATGGGAAACATTGCACTTATCCTTACTTGGCGTCATGGACAGGAAATAGTTTGGAAAAAAAAAGACAAGCAAACTTCTGTCAGAGTGAATAGTTCAAATAAAAATTTAACACATTTTTTCTTGAACAAAATATTTAAATGCTGACGCTGTTGTTGGACAGTTGACAGTCTGTGGATCAAGTCTAGACTAATCACTAATTTCTTTTTTTTTTATTGCATTTACAGGTTTAAGCTTTGGGTGGATGAGTGTAGTCAATTGTTTGGAGGTTTGGATCTAGTGGCAGTTGAGGCTATACAGGGAAAGGATGGCAAGGAACACATCATTGAGGTAGCTACACTAGTGACAATAAGTCTACATGTTGAACATAGTTGAACACTTATCATTGAGGTAGCTACACTAGTGACAATAAGTCTACATGTTGAACATAGTTGAACACTTATCATTGAGGTAGCTACACTAGTGACAATAAGTCTACATGTTGAACATAGTTGAACACTTATCATTGAGGTAGCTACACTAGTGACAATAAGTCTACATGTTGAACATAGTTGAACACTTATCATTGAGGTAGCTACACTAGTGACAATAAGTCTACATGTTGAACATAGTTGAACACTTATCATTGAGGTAGCTACACTAGTGACAATAAGTCTACATGTTGAACATAGTTGAACTCTTATCATTGAGGTAGCTACACTAGTGACAATGTCATTATCTACATGTTGAACATAGTTGAACACTTATCATTCAGAATATGCTAGCTTCGTTTATAATTATTTCACATAATGGAACTCCGCATGCTCCGCCCACACACAACCACTTTAGACAAGTACATTATGGTAGCCCATTGTCTTGTTACAATAATAGAACAGTCTGATGAAGACACTCCACAATTTTGTCCTGACGTCTCACATACCCATACTTCTAATTGTTGAAATAGTTAGTACATGTTTCTATTCACCAAACGATTCACTCAATATGGTTCTCCCCTCACAATTAGGACAAGGCTAAACTTGTGTAATGCCCACGAGCGAGTTATTAGTCGTCTCATTATGTTCCCTTTTGCCCACCCCACCCCCATGTCTCCCCTTCCCCGCAGATTAGGCCAGATCCGACCATATTTAACAACGGAGTCAACAAAAACGCTAGCTGTGGCATTCATACTCTCCCGCCTTGACTACTGCAACGCCGTGCTAGCAGGTATACCTGATGACAAAATAGCCAAGCTGCAACGTATACAGAACAACGCCGCTCGAATAGTCCTTAAAAAAACTAGACAAGATTCTGCTACTACGCTCTTGCGCATGCTCCATTGGCTTCCCGTGAAAGCGAGAATCGATTACAAGGTCGCCACACTTTGTCACCAGTGTATATATAACAACGAGATGCCCTTGTACCTTAGCGAACTGATTACTCCATATGTCCCCCAGAGAGCCCTGCGCTCAATGGACTCAACGCTTTTAGTAGTGCCACGTTTCTCCCTCAAAAGCTTATTATTATATAACTGCCCTATATGGACAAATTCACCCATTTACCAACTGAATATATTTTCGGCCATGATGTTTTGAATATAGAGAAAATGATCTGATCTCTCCATCTTCTTATCTATTGGAAGAACTTCTAAGACACAAGACGAACTAATCTTAAATTAACTTGGATGTCACCTGGACATAAGGAGCATGGGGGAATGTATTTTTATGTTCTTTCATCTCGCCACGATGTTTTGACTAAACTCTCATGTCCTGCTCACGTTGTAATTTTGTGAATGCTTTCTATGACTTAAGCCTAAATGACCAGTCACACCTTCCCATTTCCGCACGCCTGTGACAAGTCAAAAGCTCGCTGTCAGAGTCACTCAAATTTATCACAGCATTAATTATTATTACTCTTTATTTATTTATTTTATTTTAATTATTTCCCCATCCTACCCCCAAATTCTTCACCCGCAGCACCTTGTCCTCTCCAGGCTAGATTTAGTTGACCACATTGGAGATAGCTTGGCCGCGTCTTTCCGCTTATCTTCCCTTGACCGGGGTAAAGATAGACACATTCTCTTTGATCGTACCGGCCGGATGTCTGACGGGCGCAGATGACACCACCTTGTGTGGAATGCAAGTCACTCCTCCCCCCCCCTTCTCCCACGTCTCTCTTTGATCTAGGAGATTACTCTATTCAAAGCGCCTCTCGACGTTCCAAGGTGCGACTCCCACCTCGAGTCTAATTCACCCACGTGTAAGATAATTCTTAGCCTAGGACATTTCCTGTTTCCGCCCGTCTTTTCCAGGCCTGTATATAAGGTAAATTAAATCAAGCCAGCCTCTCTCATTTTCTCATTCGAGCTGAGCTATCGAGTCTGGACTGCTTCATTTATTCTTTCTCCTAGAGGAATACCTGGTGGTAAGCCGAACTTAATCACAAGTTCCATCTTAATTACTTTGTACATATTTCTCACTGGAGACTATTATGTGTATTTTATTATTCCATTTATATTTAATTAGTGCATTGTGTATTTCTCACTGGCGTAAGTAGAAAACATAAACATGTCCTATGTATTTATTTGTTTATTGCATTACTCTATTAATGCTACGTTGCTCAATTGATCGTTGATGCAACCATGTATATATTTGTACATCCATTTTATTTCCTTTGTCTCGGCTGATTGCCTTGATGATTCTACTATCGCACTAATACTGCGCTTAGAAAGGATATATGAGTTATCTCCCCTGTATAGAATTATCTCCCCTTTACTCATTTTACTCTTACGAGGGTTGCGCCCCTTGAACGAACACCTTCTCCATTCAAGCGCGCTCTCCAACTTGTGTTGATTATTTGAGATTATTATTTCCCCTTTTATGTACATTTTTATATTATTATTTCCCCTTTTATGTACATCTCTATATTGCTACTATCGGCCATCTATTTTCCAAATCCCCTTTGTCATCATCTCCCCATTGTGATCTAAAGCAATTTTACTAATCTGACGAATGCACCTCAGTCGAGGGCATCGATAAGATGTATGAGAGACATGTCCTAACTTGTCTTTATTTATCCGCAGCCTCCCTCAGGTGTCTGCCTATTTGCTGTTTAGTGTCTACTCGACACTACTCACCTATTTGCTATCGAGAATCACCTATTGCCTATATGCTTAGTGCTATTCAGCGCTGCACTTGCCTATTTGCTGTTCAGTGTCTACTCGACACTACTCACCTATTTGCTATCGAGAATCACCTATTGCCTATATGCTTAGTGCTATTCAGCGCTGCACTTGCCTATTTGCTGTTCAGTGTCTACTAGACACCACTCAACCATTTACCTTTGTGCTTAGTGCTATTCAGCGCTGCACTTGCCTATTCATCGGATCACTTGCCACTTGCTAGTGAGTATCATCTACTGCCTACATGGATCTACTCAACTCTACTACTTGGCGCTATCGGCCTTGCCCGACTATTCGACAGCCCACCTGTCAATTTATTAGGTGCGACGTCCCTATAGACTCAGATCTGTGTGAGACGTCATAGCTACGCCAAAACCTCTGCAACTCACTGGACTTATCCTGTCATTACGCTGCCCACGGCAGATCAGCTCTGCCCGCAGTAAACTTGTGCCCACGGTAGCAGGCCACCCGCCCTACTGTGCCCACTACAGATATCGGAACTTTGGATTGAGACTCTACAAGAACTGAATCGCCGGCGTCCCTCTATCCGCTAGAGCGCCACCTCCAGCTGCAGAACCTCAAGCCAGGACACAGCCAGCTGCGACATCAACAGGACAACCAGCTAAGTTCAGAAGACAAAGTGACATACTCTCTTATTAACTGCAAGAGTGATGATTAAACCTAGTATTGATTAGAGATAGATACAAACCCTCCCCCTTTTATTCTTCTATGTAAATATTTATGTAAATAAATATTCTTCATTTTTAATTTTGTATCTTTCTTTCATTGCTTGTCTCGTTGCCTGCCTGCTCCCGATTTATATGCTGACGGGTTGTTGTGTGATAGCTTTAAAAATAATCATCCCCTAGACATTAAACGCGCAAAACACGCGTCACATTCCTCCACCTGTCACAACGCCAGGCTATTAAAGTCTTTCCTAAATTATCTGTTTTTCTTGCTGGCCATACTCCGTTCTACTCATATTTATTATGAAATTCTGTGGACTAATTCTGGTAAGGGATTATGGCTTTTATTCGGTTACTGTGCGTTTCCATTCATGGTCAAGCACATAAATGTCTATCATATTTAATTGCTCACCAGTATACGTTTGTAAAAATAATCCTGTAATATATTTGACCACCTAGATATTGTAATGGTGCTTTACTTTTGTAGAGATGTGTTCGACTTCGACAATTACTAAGAGATGTGGGATAGTCCTGTACGGGCGTATTACAAATAATGCGAGTATTCTGGGCCAAGACCATCACGTTACAGAGTCCGTCAACTTGAGTGCGTCGATATGCTAAATGTGTCTATTTACAATACTCATTTCATATATACAGACTTGCTTGGGCAACCCATTGCATTGGCTCAAGGGACAGTGACCAAACGAATGTGATTCAATGATCATCTAGTTATTGGGGGTCTCCAGACAGACAGACAGTGACCAAACGAATGTGATTCAATGATCATCTAGTTATTGGGGCTCTCCAGACAGACAGACAGTGACCAAACGAATGTGATTCAATGATCATCTAGTTATTGGGGCTCTCCAGACAGACAGACAGTGACCAAACGAATGTGATTCAATGATCATCTAGTTATTGGGGGTCTCCAGACAGACAGACAGTGACCAAACGAATGTGATTCAATGATCATCTAGTTATTGGGGCTCTCCAGACAGACAGACAGTGACCAAACGAATGTGATTCAATGATCATCTAGTTATTGGGGCTCTCCAGACAGACAGACAGTGACCAAACGAATGTGATTCAATGATCATCTAGTTATTGGGGGTCTCCAGACAGACAGACAGTGACCAAACGAATGTGATTCAATGATCATCTAGTTATTGGGGCTCTCCAGACAGACAGACAGTGACCAAACGAATGTGATTCAATGATCATCTAGTTATTGGGGCTCTCCAGACAGACAGACAGTGACCAAACGAATGTGATTCAATGATCATCTAGTTATTGGGGCTCTCCAGACAGACAGACAGTGACCAAACGAATGTGATTCAATGATCATCTAGTTATTGGGGCTCTCCAGACAGACAGACAGTGACCAAACGAATGTGATTCAATGATCATCTAGTTATTGGGGCTCTCCAGACAGACAGACAGTGACCAAACGAATGTGATTCAATGATCATCTAGTTATTGGGGCTCTCCAGACAGACAGACAGTGACCAAACGAATGTGATTCAATGATCATCTAGTTATTGGGGCTCTCCAGACAGACAGACAGTGACCAAACGAATGTGATTCAATGATCATCTAGTTATTGGGGCTCTCCAGACAGACAGACAGTGACCAAACGAATGTGATTCAATGATCATCTAGTTATTGGGGCTCTCCAGACAGACAGACAGTGACCAAACGAATGTGATTCAATGATCATCTAGTTATTGGGGCTCTCCAGACAGACAGACAGTGACCAAACGAATGTGATTCAATGATCATCTAGTTATTGGGGCTCTCCAGACAGACAGACAGTGACCAAACGAATGTGATTCAATGATCATCTAGTTATTGGGGCTCTCCAGACAGACAGACAGTGACCAAACGAATGTGATTCAATGATCATCTAGTTATTGGGGCTCTCCAGACAGACAGACAGTGACCAAACGAATGTGATTCAATGATCATCTAGTTATTGGGGCTCTCCAGACAGACAGACAGTGACCAAACGAATGTGATTCAATGATCATCTAGTTATTGGGGCTCTCCAGACAGACAGACAGTGACCAAACGAATGTGATTCAATGATCATCTAGTTATTGGGGCTCTCCAGACAGACAGACAGTGACCAAACGAATGTGATTCAATGATCATCTAGTTATTGGGGCTCTCCAGACAGACAGACAGTGACCAAACGAATGTGATTCAATGATCATCTAGTTATTGGGGCTCTCCAGACAGACAGACAGTGACCAAACGAATGTGATTCAATGATCATCTAGTTATTGGGGCTCTCCAGACAGACAGACAGTGACCAAACGAATGTGATTCAATGATCATCTAGTTATTGGGGCTCTCCAGACAGACAGACAGTGACCAAACGAATGTGATTCAATGATCATCTAGTTATTGGGGCTCTCCAGACAGACAGACAGTGACCAAACGAATGTGATTCAATGATCATCTAGTTATTGGGGCTCTCCAGACAGACAGACAGTGACCAAACGAATGTGATTCAATGATCATCTAGTTATTGGGGCTCTCCAGACAGACAGACAGTGACCAAACGAATGTGATTCAATGATCATCTAGTTATTGGGGCTCTCCAGACAGACAGACAGTGACCAAACGAATGTGATTCAATGATCATCTAGTTATTGGGGCTCTCCAGACAGACAGACAGTGACCAAACGAATGTGATTCAATGATCATCTAGTTATTGGGGCTCTCCAGACAGACAGACAGTGACCAAACGAATGTGATTCAATGATCATCTAGTTATTGGGGCTCTCCAGACAGACAGACAGTGACCAAACGAATGTGATTCAATGATCATCTAGTTATTGGGGCTCTCCAGACAGACAGACAGTGACCAAACGAATGTGATTCAATGATCATCTAGTTATTGGGGCTCTCCAGACAGACAGACAGTGACCAAACGAATGTGATTCAATGATCATCTAGTTATTGGGGCTCTCCAGACAGACAGACAGTGACCAAACGAATGTGATTCAATGATCATCTAGTTATTGGGGCTCTCCAGACAGACAGACAGTGACCAAACGAATGTGATTCAATGATCATCTAGTTATTGGGGCTCTCCAGACAGACAGACAGTGACCAAACGAATGTGATTCAATGATCATCTAGTTATTGGGGCTCTCCAGACAGACAGACAGTGACCAAACGAATGTGATTCAATGATCATCTAGTTATTGGGGCTCTCCAGACAGACAGACAGTGACCAAACGAATGTGATTCAATGATCATCTAGTTATTGGGGCTCTCCAGACAGACAGACAGTGACCAAACGAATGTGATTCAATGATCATCTAGTTATTGGGGCTCTCCAGACAGACAGACAGTGACCAAACGAATGTGATTCAATGATCATCTAGTTATTGGGGCTCTCCAGACAGACAGACAGTGACCAAACGAATGTGATTCAATGATCATCTAGTTATTGGGGCTCTCCAGACAGACAGACAGTGACCAAACGAATGTGATTCAATGATCATCTAGTTATTGGGGCTCTCCAGACAGACAGACAGTGACCAAACGAATGTGATTCAATGATCATCTAGTTATTGGGGCTCTCCAGACAGACAGACAGTGACCAAACGAATGTGATTCAATGATCATCTAGTTATTGGGGCTCTCCAGACAGACAGACAGTGACCAAACGAATGTGATTCAATGATCATCTAGTTATTGGGGCTCTCCAGACAGACAGACAGTGACCAAACGAATGTGATTCAATGATCATCTAGTTATTGGGGCTCTCCAGACAGACAGACAGTGACCAAACGAATGTGATTCAATGATCATCTAGTTATTGGGGCTCTCCAGACAGACAGACAGTGACCAAACGAATGTGATTCAATGATCATCTAGTTATTGGGGCTTTCCAGACAGACAGACAGTGACCAAACGAATGTGATTCAATGATCATCTAGTTATTGGGGCTCTCCAGACAGACAGACAGTGACCAAACGAATGTGATTCAATGATCATCTAGTTATTGGGGCTCTCCAGACAGACAGACAGTGACCAAACGAATGTGATTCAATGATCATCTAGTTATTGGGGCTCTCCAGACAGACAGACAGTGACCAAACGAATGTGATTCAATGATCATCTAGTTATTGGGGCTCTCCAGACAGACAGACAGTGACCAAACGAATGTGATTCAATGATCATCTAGTTATTGGGGCTCTCCAGACAGACAGACAGTGACCAAACGAATGTGATTCAATGATCATCTAGTTATTGGGGCTCTCCAGACAGACAGACAGTGACCAAACGAATGTGATTCAATGATCATCTAGTTATTGGGGCTCTCCAGACAGACAGACAGTGACCAAACGAATGTGATTCAATGATCATCTAGTTATTGGGGGGGGGGGGTCTCCAGACAGAAGGGTCGGTGAAGAGCCAAGTCTTCATTCTGGCCACGGGGTAAAAGCCTTTCAAAGAAAAATCTCCAACCTTTTTGGACATCCGTCGCACTTGATCAATCAAAGAGGGTGCGACTTCGAATTCCAATCAGAGTTACTTTTATTATTACTTTTTAAAAGGCAGCACTCCAACATGTCCACAAGAGAGTTTGCACCGTGCACTGACCATGTTAGAAGCATACATACAAAAGCATTTTTTTAAACATTTTTTTCAACCGCAAAATGTATCTTTGTAGTAGAAGAGGGGATATTCCATGTCGAAAATGTATTCCCTAGTGACTCGTGCAGTGGCGTGCCTTCCGTGTACACAGGGCCTATGCTAGTCCCCAAACAATGTTTGTGTGTGTGTTTTTTTTTTTTTTTTGTTTTTTAAGGGACATCGTCAGATCGCTATTAGTTTTGTGTCCTCTTTCTTTTGGTTTGTCGTTTTCTATCGAAAAAAAAAACACAACTAGAAAACTTATTGAGAAGTTGATTTCTCTTTTGTAAAAAAAAAATAATTAATGTAGGCCTAAGTCAGAAATATCATTATCTATAATATGTTGTTCAATTTGTTTTCAAGTTAAAAATAACGCCAAATGATTATCTGAAATCGATTTTCTGACTTATATTACATTTACTTTCTTAACCTATTGATAATAGGTTGTTCTTTTTTTTTTCAATTAAAAAATGATTCTTTTACATTTTATTACTTTGGAAAATCAAAACCAGATTATGGCTTGAATAGTTCCGTATCCATTGGCGGGCCGCCTCTGAGTTTTTGTCTTGACAGTATTTTCTCATCAGTCAAAATAATGCTTCAGATGCTCAATTCCACTTTTGTAAAGAAAGAAAATACACAAATATAACTTAATAAAAATCTGTGTATAGTAAGATTTTGACAACAATGACATTTGTCTCATTAGGTGAACGGCTCGTCCATGACCTTGCTAGGAGAAGCTCAAGAAGAAGACAGACGCCTGATTGCAGAGCTGGTGCTAGCCAAAATGCAGACGATGTGCAAGCCAGTTTCTATGTCCTTAAGGTGAGAACTTGAAGTCTCTAAATACATTTGTTTTGTAGACAGGATAGTTAGTTCCAGTTTTGTCTCTAGGCTCATTTGTTTTGTACTGTGTAGACAGTCTTTAGGACTAGACTAGACTAGCAATTAGCAGTAATGACCTGCTTCGAAGAGTAAACTAGCAGACCTATTAGCTAAGATCGGTTGCATATTTCAGTTGAATTCATCTACTCAATGAGCCTTGAAGAAAAGTGAAAAGCACTGGATTTTTTACAAAGCTTATATCAACTCATTCTGTCAGTCTGTCTGGTAAAAAGTTTGCACACCCATTGGTAAATAATTATTTTGTTTTATATCTCAAACAAGGGACAGAAATTTTAATTGACTGAGGTGTTGGTATAAGCTGAATTAATCCCCTTTAATCACCGCATTAAAGTAAGTTTGAAATAATAGACAACTATAAATTCTTCTATTTTCATCCACACCTCACTAGCAGAGTGGTTAGAATCCGGCCTTAGGAGGCTTGAGTAATTCAGGCCGTTCCCCCTTTTTCAAATAAATGCTTTTAAAAAATGATTTTGGTAAAGAAGCCTACTCTAACGCAGGAATCCAATGGACTCTCACACAAAAGCTGGAAGATCTGGAATTCGCTGATGACATAGCCCTATTATCACATAGACTACAGGATATGCAAGAAAAGGTCACAGCTCTAAGCGAAGTAGGAAAAAGAGTAGGCCTCAAAATAAACCACCAAAAAACAAAAGTACTTAAAGTAAACAATAAACAAATTGGAGACATAGTACTGGATTTTATATACATTGGGAGTGTAGTCAGTATATCAGGTGGAACAGATGAAGACATTAAACGCCGTATAAATCTAGCGCGTCAGACATTTACACAGTTAAAACCAACCTGGAAATCTCCTCACATCTCAAACAAGACTAAACTAAGAATCTTTAACTCTAATGTCAAGGCTGTCCTACTGTATGGTTCTGAAACATGGAGAACAACTGAAGCCACAACAAAAAAAATACAGACCTTCATCAACAGATGCCTGAGAAATATCCTAAAAATACACTGGTATGACAAAGTAGAAAACACCAAACTGTGGGTGATGAGTGGACAGAAAAATATAGAAGTGCACACCCTTAGAAAAGATACCAGCAACAGAGCTAGGCAGGCCTTAGAGTGGAACCCCCAGGGAACAAGACGCAGAGGAAGACCAAAAAGAACATGGCGAAGAAGTGTACTTGAAGAAGCCGAGAGGACCGGGAAGAGCTGGGAAACCATCAAAAAACTAGCAAGAGACCCTGGAGAGTGGCGTGTTTTTGTCGAGGCCCTAAGTTCCATGAGGAACTCAAAGGATTGATGATGATGATGATGATGGTAAAATTAACCCAGATATCCTTTTCTCCCCCCCCCCTTTATTTTCCCAACAGGTCCAGATAATAGATAATATCATTTATTGCATTGAGAAAGCTAAAAGCATGAAATAGCGCTAAACATAAAACAATTGTTATAATTTTTTTTAATCACCCAGATTTATTGTTGTTGGTCTAGACTCTAGATTGATACAATTACACTTCAAATAAACTTTGTTTAAAAAAAGAATTTTTTAATAACCCCACTTACTTGTATTGCTTTCTAGTATATAACAGTTAGTTCGAAGTGCTGACTTTTTAATGTAATAATTAGAAAAAATCTATATATATATATTCTCTTCATGGCTCAACCATCCTGACACCACCAAGAAGTCATAGAAAGATCACTCTTTTATTTCTGCAAGTCGGAGTTACCTCAAGTAACTTTAGCGGAAAAAAAGAGAGAGAGGGGGGGGGGGAGAGAACAAGTAGTATTCACCCGTCACTAAATAGCAGGGCCGGACTTAACCATTGTGAGGCTCTATGGGTAGGGATACGAATAATAAGTGAAAATTAAGAGTTTGTATTAGAAAATAAATTCGTCTTTGCATTTTATTCATTCTTTACTAGTACAGAATTACTTTACGAGCCTTGCGTATAGCGAAGTCATACAGTATATCATAATAATTCCATTTCCTACATAGACCACGCTCAATAGCAAGAATTACCAAATGTTTCAATCTATCTTTGAGAATTGTTGACTTCAAGTAATTCTTCATTAGTTTGAGGCGCGAGAAGCTTCTTTCACCAGATTACACAATTATGCATAATGCCGTTTTTACTTATCGTGCTTAGGATTGGCGTTTTCCATATTGAATGACACCCCAAAATGACAATTTTGTCTATATTTCAGATTTTCATGAGATTTTAATAATTTCCGGAGATTTCCAAGACTTTTTCGTATATGTTGCCATTTCAGGAGATTTCCAGGAGCACCTGGTAAATCAGGAGGCCGCGGAAAATCTGTTATAAGTTATAAAATGGTTTAATTTAATAATTTACGCCTAGGATTAGCGTGGGGCCTATGACAGTGCGGGGCCCACTGCGGTTGCATAAGTTGCAGTGCCCTAAGGCCGGCCCTGTAAAAAGCGGCGTATTCTAAGCCGTGGGTCGACTAGTAGTTTATATTTTTAGGATTGTTTGCACTTTTAGTTGTTCTTAACAAAACCATCACTATATCTGTAAACAATATTTTCAGTAAAGCTACTAGCAGTCACGCCATTATGCATCAGATGAACGGTAGTCCACAAAATCAGGCATCATCAAGTCCATCTGTTAAACCTCCACAGAATCGGCCTGCTGATGGGTAAGTAAATAAGGAATTTAAAAAGATTAAACACGTTTATAATTGTATAGATCAGTTACTGGAAACTGTGTATGTCTGAAACTTGAGCGCTGATGGATCCATAACACTGACTCAAGTTGCTATATAGTTTGAAAATAGTGACTTTGCCATGGCAACATTCAAAGACAGATATACATTAAATGTCAAATTTCTTGAAAACTCGTTGAAGACGTTTTTGAGAACCCAAGTTACTGAATACGAGAAAGATGTTACAACGACAAAGCCTGTTGCAGTTTTACATGCCTCGAATCACCAAATGTGTCTCTGACAATTCAGAAGCTACCGTCGCAAACTTTATTTATTAGACCTTCTCTTCCTACCAGGAGAGGCGTTGTGGTCGTGTGGACATCAGGAGAATGAATTTCTGAAGCTCAGAATGCAAAAAATAAAATAAAATATATAAAAAAACCGCTTAGCCCTTGAAACCTTTGGGAGAGCATATGACACTCTTCCAGCGAAAGTTAATTTTTTGTTAGAGGGAAGGGGGGTCTTATCTAGTTAAAGTTTCAGAAAAATAAAATACTGAAAGTCTATAAATAGCTCGCTTTTTATTTATATATCCAGTGCCCATTAGAGAGGAGATTTTTTGAAAGCCTTTTTTAGCACTGCAGACTCCAATGTTTAAGTTCTTTGCTTTTTTGTTCTAAGTAACATCAATGTGGACTTAAAAATGTGGACCATTTAGAAATCCTTCAAAATGCCATTAGGCCTAGAGGGTTTTAATAGCGAAGTTCTGAATTAAATAGACGTTTTATTCAAAATAGAGGAGGCATAACACTAGTGGGAAGGAATGGTGATATTCTAAAGTGTATCAGAGGGAGAGAGAGAGAGAAATAAGATAGATAGATAGATAGATAGATAGATAGATAGATAGATAGATAGATAGATATAGATAGATAGATAGATAGATAGATAGATAGATAGATAGATAGATAGATAGATAGATAGATAGATAGATATAGATAGATATAGATAGATAGATAGATAGATAGATAGATAGATAGATAGATAGATAGATAGATAGATAGATAGATAGATAGATAGATAGATAGATAGATAGATAGATAGATAGATAGATAGATAAATAAATATATATATATATATAGAGAGAGAGAGTGTGTGTGTTTTTTGTGACAACTTAGTGTTCCAGTGTCCAATTGCCTCACTTGGGAGCGGATCCTTCTGGTGCAGATTCTGTAGGCTGATCGAGCCTGTTAGCGTGAGTCCAAGTGCTAGGCGCTTTGCGTGCTTGCTTTTTTTTTTGTGGCCGCCTAGGTGGTTTGATGAATATTTACAACTTAGCCAGTGGTCAGTCCAACAGTCCGCTCCGCATACAACTTTTTTGACTTTGACATCCTGTCTGTCACACTGACAATGATGAAGTCTTTTGATGCCAGTGCTTGGATCTAGGATGCATCTACGTTGTCTTTTTTCTATGTGGTAACTGGAAGAGTGTATTTGTTACAGTCAGCTTAATAGCAATGCGCCATGGTTGTTGTAGTGACCAATGACATTATTTTTAAAGGAGGGTGGTAGCTTTGTTCAGTACATGAGTCAAATGAAACTTATAAAGCGAAAAAAATTTTTTTTCTTTTCTGTCAATGTTTTCATTTCACACAATTTTTATGGTGATTATATTTCAGGTTATTACAACAGTCACCGAATCAATCACGTGGTCCTCCTGGTCATCAACCATCTCACATGAGCAATCCACCACCTCAGCCATTTCCAGCTCCCAATGCTGCACCTCCAGGACTTGCTCGAATGGGGAGCAGAGATGAGGAAGACACCATGAAAAATTTGAGGAAAACGTTTGCTGGAATTTTCGGCGACATGTAGTCAATATCTTCATTTCATACTTTGATACTGCACGCAGGATAGAATCGCAAAATGTGTTCATGGTGGCCGAATATGTTGTCTGGATTTTTTTAAAAATCGAGTAAAACATTACCATCAATTGATAATCAACCATAAGTTTTAGAGGCAGACATTAGGCAGTTGGGTGGCTGTTTGAAATATTTGACCACAGACATTTTTTCAACGAAAATGTAATATGAGAGATTGGTGATACTTGAAAATCAAAGGAAATGCAATATCCAAATACATTGCTCAAATTTTTCCAACGAGAGAACACTAGAGAGTAATAACTTGTATAATTGTATAATTAGATCAAATCGTATTTTATGAGTAAGCGTGCAGTTATAGTTAGGCCATGAACTTTTTACTTGGTATACATATTTAGTGTTTCTAGTGTTGTAGCTCAGTGCGCTGAATGTCTCTTAGAAATGTCGCAGTAGTCAAGTTTTAAAATAGACTCTTTCATTGCTCAATTTTTTTAAAAATCCTCTCGTACATTCTTTAAGCTGTTTTAAACTGGTCTTGTTAAAAACAAAATAATTAAGAAACATTTGTTTAATTGATTTCTATTTCACTGGGAACAATTAAATTCTATGCATTACATGGTCCCATTGGGACCTTTAGCACATTTTGCACAGCGCAGCGACAAGTCGTTCATCAAAACTAAACACTGGACGTCCTGAAGTTTCCATTGCTACACATTGAGTCTATGCAAGTAGATTTGGGGGGGGGGGGAGCTGGACTACAAAGAAAACTGACAGTTAATTCTAAAAATGTTGTAATAGTTTGTCATGATTCTAGAATTGAAAACTAGTGTAGTGACTGCTTGAACTGGCTTACAAATCAGTCAGCATCAAACAGGCGAGTTTCATTTAAAAACAAAGAGCATGCTAGTTATTTATTACCGAACTGCTCAGGAGAATAAGTTTTATTTTGTAAGTCCTTGATGCACATATTTCCTCAGCCTTTAGTCTTTACCTATTCTAGATATCTCGATCAGTTTCGGGTTTATTGAATCTCCAATTGTACGTTTGCTGAAAATTGAATATATCTACACTCCATAGTTACTCAACTAAATACAATGCATAGTATACCTTCTATCAGTGAGACTGACTAATTGTTGCATCTATAGACATTTTGTTTTCTCAACACAAGTGACTGCACTACAACCCACTTGATTATTCTAGATGAGTCAATAGTTGATTGCTATGGTATCCAAACCTTTGGTTTAGTGAATGTGCCCAACCTTTGTTCGAGGAAGGTAATAAGGATATAAGAAACTTGATCATAGCTTGCGATCAGCACAACATGCTATTGAATGTCTACATTATAATTGTATTTATTCTGTTTGTATATAGTCTAGTTTATTTGAACATTGATGTTCTTTCTTTGTGATTTCATTACTAATAGATCTAGCTAGTTGATACAATTCTATCTCAAACATTTTGTGACCAGTTCCTGTAACCGATGTACAAGCATTGATTATACATGCTTAGTAAAAAACTCAATATGTGTAATATTTGCTTGAAATCTAGATTCATAAAAAAAGTTCTTCGAATATAGAGCTACTAAGCATATAAAAAGATGTAAACAAAAAGCGTACTTCACTTAAAAGGGATAGTTCTACGCAACATGTAGAATGTGACTACTGTCCCCTGAACAGCCTATATTATTATAGTTCAATATTGGATGCTCTATGACTGAGTTACTGTCATTATTGTGTGAAGGTATATCTGCGACAGTTTAGTATGTATGTATGTATGCAAAAGAGAGAGGGAGAGAGAGAGAGAGAGAGAGAGAAGGAATGTATATAATAAATAATCAAAGCCTCACATTTCTGCTGCATCGACGCAGTTACAAAACGCTTATAGACAATATGACAAAATGTTGACCTCTGTATACAAACTAGAAAGAAAACCCCAGAAAGAATATTGTCTGAGTTAAACCCAAGACTTACTCAGAGATTTGGGACAGCTAGTTTTTGTAGGACATCTAATGAAAAGCTGAAGAGTGAGTAGGCATAATGACTACTCAGCATGCAGCGACCATGGTGCTTCTAGATCTAAATTCTGGGTAAAACAAAAAGTAACGATCACAGTTCCAGAGTATGAACATCTTTGACTTTTACGTCTGCTAAAAAAAACATTTTTTGTTTCTAGATTTTAGTTATGTCTCACAGTTCTACCACCTATGTAGTTAGTGATTTGAAACAAAAGGCAAGTACAAAAAAATTAAAAATTACTTTTTAAAAAACAAAGCTTATAATAAGTGTAATAAGTGTAATAAGTGTGAGTTCATAGAAACGTTATAACAAGGGTAAATAACCCTAAATCTAACGAATGTATGAAATACATACACTGGAGTATAGTTCCACTATTGTTAAAACCAACAAACAAAAGAGAAAGAAAAGAGGAAACGTATTTCATTCCTTAGGTCAAACCTAGCTAGGGAAGAAATACAACATCGTGGTGTGGAAAGGAATGCTAGTTGTAAGTGTGTGTTGATGGTGTGGAAAGGAATGCTAGTTGTAAGTGTGTGTTGATGGTGTGGAAAGGAATGCTAGTTGTAAGTGTGTGTTGATGGTGTGGAAAGGAATGCTAGTTGTGTGTGTTGATGGCGTGGAAAGGAATGCTAGTTGTAAGTGTGTGTTGATGGTGTGGAAAGGAATGCTAGTTGTAAGTGTGTGTTGATGGTGTGGAAAGGAATGCTAGTTGTGTGTGTTGATGGTGTGGAAAGGAATGCTAGTTGTAAGTGTGTGTTGATGGTGTGGAAAGGAATGCTAGTTGTAATTATGTGTTGATGGTGTGGAAAGGAATGCTAGTTGTAAGTGTGTGTTGATGGTGTGGAAAGGAATGCTAGTTGTGTGTGTTGATGGCGTGGAAAGGAATGCTAGTTGTAAGTGTGTGTTGATGGTGTGGAAAGGAATGCTAGTTGTAAGTGTGTGTTGATGGTGTGGAAAGGAATGCTAGTTGTAAGTGTGTATTGATGGTGTGGAAAGGAATGCTAGTTGTGTGTGTTGATGGCGTGGAAAGTAATGCTAGTTGTAAGTGTGTGTTGATGTTGTGGAAAGGAATGCTAGTTGTAAGTGTGTGTTGATGGTGTGGAAAGGAATGCTAGTTGTGTGTGTTGATGGTGTGGAAAGGAATGCTAGTTGTAAGTGTGTGTTGATGGTTTGGAAAGGAATGCTAGTTGTAAGTGTGTGTTGATGGTGTGGAAAGGAATGCTAGTTGTGTGTGTTGCTGGTGTGGAAAGGAATGCTAGTTGTAAGTGTGTGTTGATGGCGTGGAAAGGAATGCTAGTTGTAAGTGTGTGTTGATGGTGTGGAAAGGAATGCTAGTTGTGTGTGTTGATGGTGTGGAAAGGAATGCTAGTTGTAAGTGTGTGTTGATGGCGTGGAAAGGAATGTTAGTTGTGTGTGTTGATGGCGTGGAAAGGAATGCTAGTTGTATGAGTATGAAGAGTATGTGTGTTGTTGTTGTTGTTTCTGACGCAGTTCGCATCTCGTGCCAAATTCTGTGCTAGTCAAATGTGTAGTAACCACACTAAGTGTGTTACTGACTTCATCTTTGGATTGATAGAGACATAAACGAGTTTGGGAGAGAGAGGGGGGAGAGGGATGTAGATCTATGTAGATAATATCTGTAACTAATTGATTCGATATGAGAAAAAAGAAATAAAATGACTGTTTAAGGCATTTTTAACAAAGACAACTATTGAAGAACATTTGACTGGTTTAGTGCTGCATCCAGATTTCATTGACACACAGAATAGGAGACCCTAGGACATGTAGCTTATTAGTGTGTATACTAGCACTTAGAAACAGGCAAAAATCAATACTTTTACCATAATTTATTTATACTTAGAAATACAATTGAAACATAACAAAATCATTCCATTGTGGGAATGAACACAAAAGGTTTATAATTTCCTATATGTAGGTTCTTCCGTTTTCTAGAAATAAAAAGCATTCCAGTGAAAAATAAAGGTGACCACGGCCGTTGTCTGATGACCCAGGTATTCCTGTCCGATGACACAGGTATTCCTGTTCGATGACCCAGGTATTGCTGTTGCCCAACTTGAGTAAATGGGAGAATAGAATGATACAAGAGCTAGTTTGTTTGCGTGCTATCTAGATGTTGTTTTAGCTTTTGAAAAAGACCTATCTCTTGGTACAGTAGGCCTGCTGATAGTAAGTGTACTTGCTGTTCTGTAGACATCATTAGATCTTCATATTTTACTTCTTGATATACTAATTTCCGAGAATCTCTTTTTCATCTATACATAAATTGTATTGAATTGAAATGTACTGAGCAGTATATTTATTTGAAATAGAGACTGGTCCCAGGGGAATTATCGCCTTTAAATTATACTTGATGCTTCAAATATCTTAGTTTTGATATGGTCTTTTTTCCCTAGCAAATGTAGGCTATTAATAATTGTTGATTTAGATACTTAGTTCTTATCTACAATGTTTGGTTAATTTACTTGCAATAAACTTGGATATAAATTTCATTCACTAGCCTTTTTTGTCTTTTAGTTAGTTAGTAGTTAGTCTGTTATTTTCCTTATGTCATAAGGGAAAAGCAGTTTTCTCTTGAACAGATATTGATGTAAACAAGCTCGATGAAGAAATACTTTTAAAAAAAATAGAAGGTTGAAGAAAGGCTAATAATTATGTTACCATCCACGAGACTATAGAAGAAAATAAAAGTTGAACGACATAGATTCGAACACAAGGGCTCTAGCCTCATAAAGTCCATATATTGACCACTGTACCATAGAAATGGTTTTGAAAATAGAAGGTTTTATAGTTATCTATTGTTAGTTTCCAACTTTAAAAATAAAGTATAAAGTATTCAACTTATACCACCAGATCAGTCAAAAATAATTAATTATCCATAGTTAATTAACTAATTGGTTAATTTTTAGCGGCCCCTCGAATGGGAAAAGCTGCTATTGCTTTTGTGTGGTCTGTCAGCCCGTCCCTCCGTCCCGTTTAGATCTCAAAACCAAAAAAAAAAAAGAAAATGAAAATTAGACATTATGATATTTTAGACCTTTCAAAGTTCTTATGCAACGACTACTTTTCTCTATGCAAGCAGATTTTTCATAAAAATTACACCACATTTAAATGAAAAACTTCAGGGGATGTAGGTTTTGTTTTAAAGTCACAGACTTCTTCATTAATAACTCAAGCTTCATTCATAGATTCGCGCATTGGTAAAAAAAAAAATTGCGTTTAAGATCACAATGGAAAAAGTATCAATGGCTCAATATCAAATATTTTTTTCCATTTATTAACTAATTGAATGAAATATATAAACGTATTAATAATTTCAACAAAATGTACATCTATAAATTACTAGCAGTAAACAGCGGCTACGCCCGTTAGTTTGTTCACAGACTTTATATTGTTTATTATAGCTCTCTCTCTTTCCATCCTCTCTCTCTCACTCTCTTTCCTTAGTCCTTCGTATACACTATGATTTTTCTTCGGCTTCTCAATCACTCTAATACTATAGTTCGACCTTTGGTTACTTTTACTTTTTTTTCAACCTTTAATCTTAAAGCTAGCAATGGACGGTATAAGACACTGCATACATTTCTTCATATCATCAGTTTCAGACCTGGAGGATTATCTACATTTTCCGAAGGCTTCAATTGAATGCCACTTTCCCGTTTCCCTTTCTACATTTATTTTGGTATTTTGTTTTCTAATTAAATAGAAATATCAATTTGGTTTTATTCATTGTAATTGTTTATCTGAAGTAATCTGAACCCATTTAAATGTGGCGAAATAGATCTAAATTTATCTTTTTAACGTTACTTGTACAAAAGAATGGAAATGCTTCTATAGAGTACCCTTGTTAGGAACAAAATGTGATCTTTTAATGTTACCTAGTAGCGGGTATAACTAAAGTAGTCTATGAGATGTATCGTTAATAGCTTTCAAGTTCAAAATATGTCAAATCTGGTAATAATGAGCGCCTATGAGGTAAAAGGAATTTGTGTTCGAAATTTCATGCGGATCCGTACGACAGTTTAAGAGATTTCTTGATCAATGAATCAGCCCGTGAGTCAGTGGTATTTAGCGTTTGATGTCAAATTTCTGCATTTCTGGTCGTGGTCATTTCTGGTATCGTGCCATTTAACAGTTGTGTCTGAATATAATGGGACAGTTGAACAAATGAAAAGTTGAAGTGAACAGATCTTTAATTTTTGTGGAACATGATAACCAGCCGACGGAAATGAAATGATTCTACGACGAATCCGTGAATACTTTTTATTATAAACTAACTCTGTCTGAGTTTGTAAAAAGTTTGAACATGTTTTTTCTGTCATTTCTCATTCTCTGATTAAGTTAAAACTTTGCACAATTATTCACTGAACCTGATAAGACATGAATCGATCAAAAAAATTAGTTAATTGAATGTGAATATGGCTAGGGCTGGAAGCAAGAAGGGCTGGAAGCAAGAAGGGCTGGAAGCAAGAAGGATAGTAAAGGAACTGCAACCGACGGATTTACAAGACATGACGATCATTCCCTAGTTGAACGCTCATGGAATTTAATTAATGTAGTTTGCTTTTTTTAAGGAAGAGGGCGTTTTAAAATCAAAACTCCTCTTTGCTACGCTTATGGAATTCGGTGACTGTAGCTTGCTTTAGTTTTTAAAATAAAGAGGGAGGGTTTTAACCTTAAATCCCGCTGGAAGGAGTTTTAAACACGGAACCCTCTTAGCTACGATGATGGAATTTGCTGACTGTAGTTTGCTTTAGTTTTTTATTCAAGAGGGTTTTTTTTTAACTTCAAAACCCTCTTATCAACGCTAATGTTGCTTTTTACCCCCCCCCCCTTCCCCCATTTCTATATCACACAAACCGTTCCTCCTCCTTTGTATGTAGCCTTCAAGGGATGTTTCTTCCAGAACAGCTCGCTAAATGTATTTGTTTCAGTCCGAGGTCTTCAGGTTTCATAGTGGAAGGGAAGCAATCATAAGAATACGAATGCAAAGTAGAAAGTCATTTTTAGTGGCCTTCCAAAGAGGAAAAGTTAGTATCGTCTGTCATGTTTAAATCTAAAAAAACAACAACAAAACAAATGCGCTATTAAAAATTCCATTTGCCATATTCTATAACGTGAATATTATGGTGTTAAGACTCCCTGTGGTCTACTGAAATATCATCTCTTAGACTTATATATACTCTATGGCATAACCCTTTTGTTTACAAAACAAACCATGCCGCATTCTAGAAATATTAGTGGAGGGACAAGCACTCTTCAGTAGAATAGAACTATATAATATAAATTAGAATTACATTTTTTAAAAAATACTATCACCTCCCATATACAACTTATAGAGCTATTATTTTCCTATTAACAAATAATGAATATTAGATTTTTTTTTAAATGGTTTATTTCGTCTTATGATCTTGACTTGGTGGCATCTAATCGAACCGAATCCGAACTTTATGTAATGTGTTCGATTTCCATCTCTAATTGGTTCAAGAGTGTAATGTCCAGGAACATTTTGCGTATCACCTTCAAAGACTAGATCTAAAGACATATCATTGGAGTATTATAAAGAACTAGTCGACCGACGGCGTAGCATACGCCGCTATTTTGCAGGGCCGGCCTTAGTCCACTGCAACCTATGCGACCGCAGTGGGACCCGCACTTTCATAGGACCCGCACTTTCATAGGACCCGCGCTAATTCTAGGTGCATAAATTATTAAATTACCATTTTATAACTTATAACAGATTTCCCGCGGCCTACTGTCGATTTACCAGGAGCTCCAGGAAATCTTCTAAAATTGTAAAATATACGAAAAGTCCTTGAGATCTCCGGAAATTATTATAAATCTTTTGAAAACTCATAAAACTCTCCTGAAATATATAGACATTTTGGAGTGTCATTCAATATGGAAAACGACTATCCTACGGCATTATGCATTATCCGTAATTGTGTAATCTGGTGAAAGAAGCTTCTCGGGCATCAAACTAATGAAGAATTACTTGAGGTCAACAATTCTTGTAGTGGATTGAAACATTTGGTAATTCTTGCTATTGAACATGATCTATGTAGGAAATAAAATGTGTATGATATACTGTATGACTTCGCTACACGCAAGGCTCGTAAAGTAGTTTTGTACGTAGTAAAAAATGAATAAAATGCAAAGACGAATTGTGCTATTCTTACTGACTTAGACCCTCCCGTGCCGTTCGGTGCATTTGCTGGCAAGCTGTTTCCACAAAAATCTGTCACTGGCAATGTCCGAAGCCTCTTCCCACCTGCTCTGAGGACCTTCATGAAAGTGTGGCGCCAAGTTGTAATAGGATGTCATCGCAACTCTTATTATGCGTAATTCATTTTGTTGGAGAATATGTCCCGCAAACCGCATGCGACGCTCTGTCACAATCTTACTAAGGGGTCGACTCCCATTTCGGCATAGGATTTCCTTGATTTAGACCCGATCTCTATAATTGACTCCTAAAATCTGTCTTAGCCATCTTTGTAGAGCCACATTTAGTGCTTTTCTATTTCATTGCACATTACTAATGTCCAGCCACGGGTAGACATGTGCAGCTCACTCGAAACAAATTTTTTTTCTAGAACAAAAAAATGGGGGGAGGGCGTCATTTTTTATTTTCGCCACAACCCTCGCTGCGGCCCTGATAATATATACTATTTATTTATATTTCAACCTATTTTCATATATATCATGTACGGGTGTTTATGCTTAGGATTAGGGCTTACTGGGCGTTAGGGTTAAGGATTCGGAAAAAAAATCGCCCGCCAACACTCCAAAGTTCTGGATCCGCTAATGACTTTGACAGGTGGGGAGATGTGACGTGTGTTTGGCGCGTTTAAAGTCTAGGGGATGATTATTTTTAAAGCTATCACACACCAACCTATCAGCATATGAATCGGGAGCAGACACGCAACGAGACAAGCAATGAAAGATAGATACAAAAGTTAAAATAAAAGAATATTTATTTACATAAATATACATATAAGAATGAAAAAAAGGGGGGGGGGTTTGCATCTATCTCTGGTGAATACTAGATTTAATCATCACTCTTGCACCTAATAAGAGAGTATGTCACTTTGTCCTCTGACTTAGCTGGTATTCCTGTTGATGTCGCAGCTGGCTGTGTCCTGGCTTGAGGTTCTGCAGCTGGAGGTGGCGCTCTAGCGGATAGAGGGACGCCGGTGATATAGTTCTTGTGGAGTCTCAATCCCCAAAATCTAATATCTGTAGTGGGCACAGTAGGGCGGGTGGCCGGCTACCGTGGGCACAAGGTTACTGCGGGCAGAGCTGATCTGCCGTGGGCAGCGTAGTTGACAGGATATGTCCAGTGAGTTGCAGAGGGTTGGCGTAGCTATGACGTCTCACACAGATCTGAATCTATAGGGACGTCGCACCTAATAGCTTGACAGGTGGGCTGTCGAATAGGCGGGCAATGCCGATAGCGCCAAGTGGTAGAGTTGAGTAGATCTCAGTAGGCAAGTGCAGTGCTGAATAGCACTAAGCACAGATGCAGGTAAATAGATCGTTGATCCAATAAATAAATAGGCAGGTAAATAGGAAGGTAAATAATCCGATAAATAGGCAGACACCTGAGGGAGGCTGCGGATAAATAAAGACAAGTTAGGACATGTCTCTCATGCATCTTATCGATGCCCTCGACTGAGATGCATTCGTCAGATTGGTAAAATTGCTTTAGAGCACAATGGGGAGATGATGACAAATGGGATTTAGAGAATAGATGGCAGATAGTAGCAATATAGAAATGTACATAAAAGGGGAAATAATAATATAAGAATGTACATAGAAGGGGAGATAATAATCTCACATAAACAACACAGGTGGATAGAGAAAGAGAGAGGGGGGGGAAATGGGCGGTGGTCAGCGACCCAGACGATTTGTTTACATATGACAGTGGGTCGAGAACAATGGAGCGCGCTTGAATGGAGAGGGTGTCCGTTCAAGCGGCGCAACTCTCATTAGAGTAAAATGAGTAAAGGGGAGATAATTCATAACTCTTTTCTAGACGCAGTATTAGTGCGCTAGTAAAATTATCAAGGCGGACAGCCGAGATAAAGGAAATAAAACAAGATGTACAAATATATACATGGTTGCATCAACGATCAATTGAGCAACGTAGCATTAATAGATTAATGCAATACATAAATAAATACATAGGGCATGTTTATGTTTTCTACTTACGCCAGTGAGAAATACACAATGCACTAATTAAATATAAATGAACTAAGCAAAATACACATGATAATATCCAATGGAAATAGCACAAAAGTAATTAAGATGGAACTTGTGATTAAGTTCGGCTTACCACCAGGTATTCCTCTAGGAGTGAGAATAAATGAAGTAGTCCAGACTCGATAGCTCAGCTCGAATGAGAAATGAAAGAGTCTGATTTTATTTGGATCTACTTTATATAGGCCTGGAAAATGCGAGCGGAAACAGGAAATGCCCTAGGCTTAGAATTATCTTACACGTGGGTGAGGCAGACTTGAGATGGGAGTTGCACATTGGGAATGTCAATGGGCGTGTTTGTCCTCGTGGTCTCCTAGATCAAAGAGAGACGTGGGAGAAAAGGGGGGGGGGTGACTTGCATTCCACCCAAGGGGTGTGTCAACTGCGGCGGACATCCGCGGATAAGATTAAAGAGATTATCTTTCCCCGATCAAGGGCAGATAAATGAAAGGACTGGCCTAGTTTTCTCCAAGGTGGTAGACCTGGTAGAGAGGAAAAGGTGGGGCGGGTGAATGATTTAGGGGTAGGATGGGGAAATAATTAAAATAAAATAAATAAATAATGAAAAATAATAATTAATGCTGTGATAAATTTGAGTGACTCTGACAGCGAGTTTTTGACTTGTCACAGTGACTCATACTGATATTTTTCTATGGTATAAAAAATTTTGAGACTATAACTCACAATATATACTTGAATCCTAAAAATGCAAAAAATTTAGAGTCGAATCTAATTGGCCCACTTAATTTCTCCTCCCACTTCCGAAATTTTTGTTTAGAGATTTGAATTATAGTTCTGTAAAAAAACAAAGTTACAAACATGCCTATTGAATAAAATGTATCAAGTACAAATGAGCTTTTTTTAAAATATTATTTTTCGAATATTTTTTTTCGGCGTCAATCCTCAAAGTCTTAAACTAAATATGTGGGGTATCTTTTCAAGGAACAAATCGGTTGTATTTGCAATGTAGTAAGGGCCTGTAAATTCATATTAGAATATTTTTCAAGTAAAACATTATTCAAAAGGTCCATTTTTAATCGGATGAATGCGCCTCTGCAGTGAAGAATGCAAGAAAACGCTTTTTGCGTCGGGGCTTCTCTCCGGACCCCAATGGAGGAGCTTACAGCGCTCCCCCAGACCATCTTGCTGTCCAGAGAAAGGCCTCAACATGGCTGGTTTTTTTTTTTTGTTTTTTTTAATTATTTTTCGAAAATGTTTTTTTTTTCGGCGACGATCCTCAAAGCCTTAATCTAAATATGTGGGGTATCTTATCTGAAAAACATGTTGAAAAGGTCCTTTTTGAATAGAATGAATAATGAGCTGTAGATGTCAGGAGAATACGTTTCTGCTGTGAAGAATGCTAAAAATTGCTTTTGGCATCGCCCTAAACCCCACTGAGGGAGCTAACAGCGAACCTCCAGACCCCCTAGCTGTTGAGAGAAAGGGCTCAACATGTCTTTTTTTTTTTTTTGCGCCAAAGGTTGAGAAACACTGTTTTTTTTTATATTAGAATTTAAAAAAAAACAAATATATATATATATAGCGTGGTCGAGAGGCTAAGTGCGCTGGCAGAGTTATGTTTACTGAGCGCCTAAAGGCAGAACGGAAAAACCTTCTCCTAGATACCCCCTCAGCCCTCTGGTCCACAAATGAGATTGGACCAAAGCGCTCTGAGCATGCTATAAGCATGAAAGTAGCGCTATATAAAAGCCATAATTTATATATATATATAAATAAATAAATATATATATATATATATATATATATATATATATATATATATATATATATATATATATATATATATATATATATATATCATGGGCGTAGCCAGGGGGTGGGGTTCAACCCCCCCCCCCCCGAAATGAAATCCCCCTCCGTAAAGGGGGGGGAAGTCGGGGGTTATTGACTGATTTTTTGCTATGATTTTGTTTATTTTAGGTGAGATTTTAATACTAAACCATCTGTTGACCCAGCGCAGCCAAGGTGGTTTTGCAGTTAAATTCCCCTCTTCTATGAAACAATAAAAAAAAATAATGCAAACGACAATCCCCTAATTCCCAGAGAACAGCTAAGGAAGACTTTGATTTTAAAACCCCCTCCGAAATTAACGATAAAACCCCCTCTTCAATATATGACTATCCATTCAACAGCACCATATTCTATAAGCGTAGGCAAGAGGGGTTTTGTGTTTAAAACCCCCCTTCCAGCGGGGTATGCAGCTAAAAACCACCTCTTCAATATAAAAAAGCAAATTACGCACTCAAAATGCTATGAGCGTAGCCAAAGGGGTTTTGAGTTTAAAACTCCTTTCAGCGCGGTTTGAAGCTAAATAATACATCTTCAATATAAAAAAAAGCGAATTACGCACTCAAAATACTATGAGAGTAGCCAAAGGGGGTTTGAGTTTAAACTCCCCTTCAGCGCGGTTTGAATCTAGAAAATACATCTTCAATATAAAAAAAAGCAAATTACGCACTCAAAATGCTATGAGCGTAGCCAAAGGGGTTTTGATTTTAACCCCCCCCCCCCCTTCAGCGGGGTTTGAGGTTAACAAATAGGCTACCTCTTCAATATAATAAAAAGCAAATTACGCACTCAAAATGCTATGAGCGTAACCAAAGGGGTTTTGAGTTTACCCCCCCCCCTTTCAGCGAGTTTGAGGTTAACAAATACCTCTTCAATATAATAAAAAGAGTATTACACGCTCAAAATTCTATGAGCGTAGCCAAAGGGGGGTTTTAGTTTAAACCCCCTTCAGCGGGGTTTAAAGCATAAAAAAAATATCTCTTCAAAATAAAAAAAAGCAAATTACGCACTCAAAATGCTATGAGCGTAGCCGAGGGGGTTTTGAGTTTAACCTCTCCCTTTCAGAAGGGTATGATGCTAAAACATACCTCTTCAATATAAAAATAAGCAAATTACACACTAAAAATTCTATAAGCGTAGCCAAGCCAATTGGGGGGGGGGTGAGTTTAATCCTCTTCCTCCAAAGGGCTTTTTTTTTTAAGTTTAAAATCCCTCCAGATGATTTCTACGATAAAACTTCCCTTTTCGATATAAAATCTAAAGCAAACTATAGTCACCTAATTCCAAGAGCGTGGTCAAGAAAGGTCACAAGAGAGCTCCCAGCGTTTCCCCAGACCCCCTCAGGAACAACCTATTCTAGCCCTGGCTTTTTTGTTGTTGTTGTTGTTTTTTAGAAAATGCAATGTAATCCTACACAGTTGTCCTCATTTATTTTTTTAAAACTGTATTCCATGCATTTTTTTTTTTTACCTTCTTTTAGTACCGTTGTGTATTTTTCACTAGAAGTTGCTTATCTGCTCTTTGTTGAAACCTTTGTGTGTAAGATACCCTTTATATTCTTGACGCAATAGAATAAAGTCAGAGAGAAAAAGAAGACAAAGTGATAGGAAGAAATGTGGTAACGATATGACAAAACTGAAAGAAAATGAAAAGATCAGGACAAGATGTTGAAATAAATAAACAAAACAGACAATGCCAAGGACGACGCCATATTTAAGATCACCGATGTCAACAAAATAATAAAAATTACTATGTGCTATAATTTAGTGGAAGAAAGATAGCCTATATACGGTAAAATTAAATCGGTCACAAGGTTGTCATTGCCAGAAGTGTTAATGCACTCGAGCAATGTTTCCTAATGGCATTCGTCTCAAATAGCCTGGAGTTGGACTGGCTTTCACGTGTGGTTGAGTCCGGCAGAACTGTTTTCACTAACAGGAAAAGGGTCGAAGATGAGTAACTGGTAACTAAACCAGTAAGCTTCTGGCAGGAGGAGCTGGAATCGTTAGCCACGGAGACTGATGGAGAATGAAAACTCTGAATACAAACCTCTGCTGCCATGCAGCATGCAATCATGAAAAAGGCATCGGGAGTCCAGGCTGAGGAACAATCAGGAACAGACAACCCTTAGACAGTTTGCAGCACTCAGTGCTACACCCTAGCAGAAAATGCAACGCCGCTGACCTCCCAAACTGTATCGGCACTTGCTGTTCCTTTGGATACATAAGCTGCATGGAGAAGGGGAGCTGATGAGTGGGCGACATCGTTCCGACTACAGCTAATGCTCAAGCATTCATCTAATTTCTATGCGATGATCCATAGTCGCTTCGTGACTGAAGGAGTCCATTAACAATAAATAATTATCTTCACCCCCCCCCCTTTTTTTTTTAAATAATAAAATGTAACTTATAACAATAGTCATTTCTAATTTCTCTCCACGTTGCTTGCAATGCATAACCTAATCGCTTTAAACATTAGAAAAAAATGAGTTGAAATAATTAGCACTTTAATCGTCACCTGCAACGGGTGAAATGCAACGTTCAGCATGCTTGTTTGTTTACATCGAACAGCTGACTAGACCCTTGCCATCGTATTTCCTCTTAAGGAACAGCTGTCAATCAATTGGTTGAACTGTGACCTATTTGACCTATATCTTTACTAAGTCTTCTTTTTTTTTTTTTTTTCTAAATCAACTATTTCGACCTTATTATATATCTTTAAAATAATCTGAAAATTTAGCAAAAGCGAATCGTATTTAATTATTAAATTTAAAAAATATCCTGCAAATAATGTTATGAAAAATGATAAGGGGGAGGGCTTAAATTTGTCACGTGACATAACGTAATCCCTTAGCAGAAGAGCTCCGCCATAGCTGCTGTTGTTGTTTTGGAAAGTCCGTCTAGTAGTGAAGATAAAAAAGTTTTAAGATGTCGTCCCCAAGTCCTGGGAAGCGTCGAATGGACACAGACGTAGTTAAACTGTATCCTTTTTTTTTTTTCTGTTACATATACTTGATGATCAAATCTAGATCAATGAACCTCTTTAATTACTAGAGTACTCTAAAAGATCTTATGATGACTTAGTTATTGGCATAATTCATAATCATTCTTGATTCTTAGTTCTATCTAGACTAGTGACTAGATAGAAGATCTACAATAACAAACTATGATCTAGCCCTAGCACTGTAGCAGCTGCTTGTTTGTAGGACTCGGATCTTATTTCAGAATTTAAACAAGATTGAGAGTTAGTTCTTAGCTTGTACTTGTAGGTCTAAATTAGTGTAGAGTTTGGTATTAATAATTTCATTGTTTATCAAATGATCCAGAACCTAAAAAAACATGTTAAAAAAATATCAGTCCTACTATATATCTAGATCTTTCTAATCAAGACGCAATTTCCACCCTTTGCCTTTACTCACCAGACTTACCCCCCCCCCCAACCTTTTCCGCCATCACTCTTAAAAAACAACATTGGACTTTTCTTCTTTGTTAGCTAAACATTAAAATTTACTAAAGCTTTCTTTATATTACATACAGGAAAATACAAATATTAGACTAGTTCTAGTTTCTGCATCAACTAGATTTTAGATAGTAAAGATCTTTTAAAATGTGCATTTACTCAGTTACTGAACCTAGACTAGACATTGAGTAATAAAAATTGATGGTAAAAATTATAATGTAAATCTATACCAAAATATCTAAAACTAGATCTAGACCTTAAATCATTTAAAAAATTTAATTCAGGATTCTGGACCTCCAGGTCCAGGTTATAGATCAAGATTTTTCAAGTCAAATGTGAATGTTGGCTGAGTATGGTTGCTAACTATAAATATACAGTTGCTACACAGTATAGATTGCCCAAAATTAAATAGATCTAGATCTATATGAGATGCCTACAAATTATTTACTATTATATTATGTTATTGATATCATTAGAAAGCTCATTCCTTGACTTAATTCAGCATAGAAAGTAAACATGAGGTCACTATTCTTGGTGGTCTCAATGAATTCATGGTTAAATTTTATGGCCCTTCAGGAAGTAAGTTTTTTTTTCTTATTTTAATCAGCTTAGACTAGACTTAGTGTTTAGCCTGTACATACAGTTGTAATCTGTTTTATGCACCAATATTACTATTAATCATAGTGTGCCACAGCACACCACTCAGAACCAGACATTGTTTTGAAGTGATAACATAGCTCTTTCCAAGTATGGAAGCTGACAGTAGTAGATCTGTTTGTCAAAGATTGAACTCTTTGTCCAATCATCACTCATATTGTGTTGTTAAACATCCTCATGTTCTCTGATTCCTTTTAGCTGAGTTGCTTGCCTAGACATTTTTACTACAAATAGTGACCAAAGTGGAGATTTTGGTAGCTCAACAAAAGAGGAAACCATACTCAAGGAATTGGATGAGCTTAGTTACTGGGGCTTGTTTTGGTTTGAGGTCCTTTAGAGCTTCATCTAATTCTTTCATTTTCAGATTTGCTGTTTTCCTGGATTTTTGCTTGGACATCTTTAATTCTGCTTTCATTGATTTTTTTTATGACCCACACTTTGAAAATATTTTATTTTATTTTGCTGCTTTCTTGACCTTTCAGGGGTTGGTTGTCAGTTTCTATAAGTATGGGAGTTGATCTGTTTTCTTCTTGGTTTAGGAATTTTCAATGTGCCAGAGCTTGTTGCTATCTACACCTACAATTAGTTGTTCAGTTTTTTCATGCCAACTTCTCCTAATAACATGAGCTTCTTTTAGTGTTATATAATTTTTTAAGCTAGGGTTATTTTCTACTGCGTTTCTGGCTTCTACAAGGGCATTGTGGAGTTGTAGGTAATAACCAGTTGCGAATATAATCTTTTTTTGCTCCTCCTTAGCTGCTAGAACGATTCCTTTGACGAAAGCTGAGTATGATTCGTTCACCTGGTTTGATTTACAGTTTATTGATTAGATGAATAGGCTCTAGTTTGCTGTTTTGTAGTTCCATCTGGTGATAATGGAGTTTTGTGTTTTGTAGGCAGTATCAATACAGATAAGTATAGGCCTGTGGTCACTTGTGGCTTGCTGGTCAGCTACATCTCTTGTGCATTTTTTTTTAGATATTGTTGATTGCAAAGTCTAGATCTGGAGTGGAAGATGTTAACCAGGCTCTTGAAAAGAAGGTTGGTTTATCATCAGGCTTATTTGACAAGATAAGACTGTTTTCTGCTTTCCATTCTTCTATTTCTTCTCCCTTGGCATTGAGATCTGGGTAGCTCCAGCTCGGAGAGTGACTGTTCTTATCCCCTATAACCAGTAATTCTTCATGGTTGTTGATTTGTATGCATTTTTTATTAAGTTCCTTGTCTAGGGGCAGTAGCAGTTGTAGATATTTAGGTTTCCCTATGGAAGAATCAGCTTGAGACTAAGTTCAAGCCTATTGCTATGACATTAACAGTGTCTATATAGAGGGCTCTCTTTCTCTACATGCAAATTAGTTGACAACTACAACAGCTAAGGTCACACAACAGTCACATCATCAACTGGGAGGAAAAATATGCCTGCAGAGAACAGTTTGAATAGCTCCAAAGAATGCAAATTCCTAGCAATATTTCACCCAACATTTGCAAAGATATATACTTCCACCAAAAATGTTGGAGAGAACATCTAATAGGAATAAATATACTTAAGTGTTGAAACACTACTCTGTATACTAATATTCTTAATGCACTTAGTATGCACCAACCAAATTTAAAGAAAAACTATACCTATTACAAGTTGTCCTGTCATAATTAACATGTATTATCTTATCTCAGAACAAGACAAAATATGTTATGGAAGCTAAAAATAGGGACTAGTAAGATACGACCAACTATGTCTTTCTAAGCTGGATACTCTATCCAGAGGTCTGAATAAGACACTGGCACCAAAACAAACTCCCCATAGAGCAAAAACTATATGCCATATTTGGGAACTACTGCACAGATCAAAGCAGATATAGGACTACTCATTGAACCCTCCAACTTATAAATGAGAACAAAGAAGAACTGTGCTCTTGCACACAATTCAAATCTGTGCCAAAAGACATTGCTATGGAGCTCTGCCTAAGTATACAAGTGTTGAAAGTAAACCAGTATGTATGTTCAATAATCTAGTCACTCACATTTGTAATTAAGCATCTTCAGTGTGTCCCTTTCATTGAGTTGCTTGCCTTAGATGATATATAATATTTATAAAGTTTGTTTAATTTGTAGTTATAAATTTGATCATTTCAGCTCCATATGAAGGAGGGGTATGGAAAGTTCGAGTAGATCTACCCGATAAATATCCTTTTAAATCACCTTCCATAGGTAAGTGTCACATTGTTATTAGATCAAGATGAAATTTTGCAGACAAGAATCAATAAAAAATTAACAATTTGTTAATTAACTATTGGTAATTAATTATTTTGTTTAATGTCTCAAACAGGTGAAAGAAATTGTACTTGAATGATGTGATGGTATAAGCTGAATTAGTCCCCTTTATAGGTTGACGCTGAAATTTCGCACAATTATTTCTTTTACCTGACAACACAAGAATCAATAAAAAAATTGACAAATTAGTTAATTAACTATTGGTAATTAATTATTTTGTTTGGTATCTTGAACTAGGAAAGAAATCGTACTTGACTAATGTTTGTTTGTAAAATGTTTTACATGTTTCGGATGTTCCTTCAGAGTTGAAGATAATTACTTCCTAGTCCAAACCTCCCGCAGGACGACGGGGGATGGGAGCGGGCAGGGTTTGAACCCGGGACCATCGATAAATCTGAACGACAGTCCAGCGTGCAAACCGCACGACCAGGCAGCCATCCTAATGTGATGGTATAAGCTGAATTATAGGTCGACACTTTAGAGTTTGAAGCTTAAATTAAATAACTATAAAATCTTCCACTATCATAAGCACTTTGCTAGCACTGTGGTAGAGTTTTAGCTTGTGGAGGCTTATGCACTGAGTCTGACTTCAGGCCATTCCACTTTTTTTTAAAAATTATTTAATTATAAATGTATTAAAAATGTGATCACCCAAATACCCTCTCTCTTTCTCCCCCACTCTTTTCCCAACAGGTTTAGGCAAGTGATAGGATCATAGCTTATTGAGAAAACTAAAAGCATGAAATAGCGCTAAACAAAATCAATTGGTAAAAATATTTTTAATCGCACAGATTTCTTATTATTATAAGTCTAGATATATCACACATTTAATTAGATGACTGATCCAAACTAATTGATACAACTAAGCTTAGTATAAGCTTTTTTTTTAAAAAAAAAAGTCTTTTTATATTTTTCTTGTTTCCTATGATAATTCCAAGTAAACTTAATTAACAATAATTGCTTACAAATGCATAGACTGTCTAAAAAATGACAATTATAGATTTTCTGGTTCTGATAAGCATAATAATAAAAATGGCAATGTCTTTGATTATGAAAATTAAGAATGAGTGCAGTGTTTCAGATACCATGCGATATGCATATTTTTTCACAACTTATGCAGACAAAGCCTTTGTCTGCCAGAGGTCTAAATAAGTTTTCTTGTTGTCTTCTGCCCCTATCTTCTACAATAGCTTTTCTTTTGGCCTCTGTGTGTCATCTGCTGCCAGCTACTTTCTCTATGCCAGTGATAAGCATATATCTTTAAAAACTACTGAATTAATCACTTTTGCACATTTTTAATTTTATAAACCAATTTCTTTTTAACAGTTTATCATATCTTTTCTTGTAATTACAGGTGTTTTTTTTCCCATCAGTGAATTCCCAGACTATTCCCCCGCCCCCTCTCATTTTTCAAAACTTCCAATAAAACATTTGAAAACTCTCCCACCCCTTTAGACATAAAGGTTCTTTTCTCCTGGAAATTCTAGTATTTCTTATCTCCTTTTCCAAATTCCTTTTCCTACATTCAATTCATCCTTCTGTTTATAAGTTCTATCCAGAAGTATTTGGTAGGCTTTGTGCTGCTTTTTGGCTGTAACCCTTTTTAAAATTACATCTTGTGCATCTTAAAGTTCTCCCTCAAAGTATTTTTGCCTGAATCCCCTGCCCCCCCCCCCCCAATACAATGGCCATCATTTAATTGCTCACCTCCCCACCAAAAAGCAAAAAAAAACTTCCCATAAACAATTTCTGATTATTCTTTGGTTTCTCAGTACTATATCTTATACTATATTTTATATTGCAATATTTAAAAATTGTAATATTACCAAAGCAGGCTTCTTGGTACCCAAACATGTTTATGAGTGTTATATTATCACAATACACTAACAATACTGATGTTTAAAAGTTACACTCCATTTTTTATTAACAAGGAGAGAACAATCAGCAGAGACTAATACACAGTGAATACACACTACTGACACACTTAAGAGTAAACTTTGAACATGTGAACATACTGAACAGTAGAACAAGGGAGACTACAGGAAAACAAACAAACACACACTCAACATACATAAACATAAATACACATAGAAATGTTACAATGAGTGACTTAATATACAGATCTATATACATATATTTTCTTTTATTTTGCTACAAATAGAAATCACATCTAAATCTGTGTTAACTTAATTAATGAAAAAAATAGCATCCTTTTTAACACTATAAACATTTATATAAAGCAAAACAAATTATCATAGTATGTTTTAAAGAGAACAGTTAAAAATAGCATATTTTACAATTGCAAACAATGAAGTTCACTGTAAAACCTGCTTTAGCCAAGACAAAGGAAATGATGCAAGACAGTCCAACAAGGAGAAAAAATTAAATTATTAAGTGATTCTTCACATGCCAGTAGCTAATAAATTCTGAATGAAAATTATCAAAGTTGGAAATCTTTCTTTTCAAAACAAGAATGGACCATTCAGGACAAGAATTAAAGGGAACCAGATGTCAGAAAAGATATAACACTATACCTGATTTAAACAAAATACTTTATTCTTAATAATCTACTCATTCAATAGCAAGAAGATTATCTTGAAACTAGAGAGCTAATTATTAACAAAGTGGTGGCCAAGCTACATGTGCTTTAACTTTTTCTCTATGGAAATCTGATAATGCTATTGAGCAAGCTCTCTTCAGATCAAAGTAGCATGGTATTTCAATTGAAAAAGGAATAAGAAATAAGAACAAAAAATGTCAAAATGACTGAATTGCTATTTAAGAAGATTGAAAGTGACCAATGCGATAGCAGATATAATTTGTGGTGATTCAACCAAAAAGTCTTTTATTATAGACAGATAATCAATTCTTAATGTCATTTTAAAAATTAGTAGCTGTTGTTATGGCACGATAATGAATTTGGCAGGAAAAGTTATATGTTTCATAAAGAGGGAAATTTTTGATCTAGAGATAAATGAAATGATGAATTAAAAAACAAGATTAGGATTTAGGAAGTAAGCAAAGAAGACTTTTGGCAGCCATGGAGTAAGGTCAGCTTTAGTAACTGAAGTAGAGATTTAGCTTGATGACATTCGATGGTTTCCTTCTTATTTTTGAATCTTGGCCTAAGGTACTTTGCTATGCTGCTGCATGTAGTAAGCGTGGTCGAGAGGCTAAGTATGTTTGAGCTTGGCTTGGCAATCTATGAAGGGGGCTCAAGGTTTGACACCCGACTCGAGTTGTTTGCTGAGCGTCTAAAGGCAGCATGAAAACCTTCTCCCAGATACCCCCTCTTCCCCACTGGTCCACAACTGAGATTGGACCATAGTGCTCTGAGCATGCTATAAGCATATTAATTATTATTATTTATGTCAACTCAAAATCTGAAACAATTACCTTGCTTAAGAAAGTGAAGGAAGCAGATAATGCACTAGAAGAATCTGAAAAAAACTAACATTAAGCTATCCAAAGGCAGTGTTCTTAGAAGAACAGCAGAAAAATAATCTGACTTATTAGGAGTTAAATTTTTTTTTCATTTTGTGGCAGTATGCATTCTTTAGGGGAAACAAATGTCAATAGGTCTATCTTTAAAAAGTTAGAATGTAAATAATTATTTCTTAAAAACTATTTATATGCCTCTACTTTTAATGTCAATTTTTGGTTTTGTTTTTATCTTAAGGATTTATGAATCGTGTATACCATCCCAACATCGACGAAGTGTAAGTCATTTTGTTTGTTTTATATCTTGTTTATATTGTTACGAATCTCACTAAACAGGCTCTCTGCAAACTGCACCAGACACCACCAATTTAAAGAACTTGACAACTCAGGGCTCCAAAGTAACGTAACACTTTAATAGTTGGATAAATAACAGCCAATACTGTCCAATTGGCAACACGTACACTGTACAAATATCTCTCCGATAACACCGTTCCGCCGTATCAATTCTTGCACTGGCCTCTCCGTCTCGTTCCGGGCTGGCTCTGGGTTCAACAGTTCCGGACTGACTTCACACACTATCTTCGTTGTGTCGGACTCGATCACAGACCAAGATCAAGACGCCAGTCATCTCAACTGTACTTGACAGTACTCCGCACTGAACCGTCGTAATGCTCCGTACAGAACCACACCGTTGAACTGTGCTGTAGTGAACCTTCTGTCGTGAACCTCTTTTCTGAACCGTCTTGACTGCGTCGCCTCCGCTCTTATATAGGGTCCCTACTGGCCTTCTCGAACCGGACAGAACGCCGCTCGACGTTTCTAGGTGGTCAGATGACTACAACTCTCGTGACGCTCCTGAGCTCTTGTTCACGACGGCGATCTTTCCCGAACTGTCCTGTTGACACTCGACTCGGCTGACCGTCGTAGCTCGTCACGGTTGACCGCTCGTCTAGCGCTGGCCTGGGGCGATTTGCGTCGGCTGACTACACACACACCACTACCCCTCTCTGTGCCACCACCAAGTTTATAACAATATTTTAGGTCTATTGACATTATATGTGATCTTAATATTTAAAAAAATATCTTAAATCATTTTTCATTTTATTATTGTAAGAAATGGGACACTAAGAGTATTGTTATAACCTTGCAATGCCCACCACCATCCAAGCTAGTGTAGTTGGTGTGCTCTATTGACATTGTTTATATTGTTATAACTCTGCCATGCGCACCGCCATCCAGGCTTATGCAGAAGCTGCGCACTTCTAGAAACCAGACTAGGAAGGATGTTTACATTAGGAAGAAGAGAACAATTTCTGCCTAAGTCTAGAACCAATATGAAGATGCTGTGTTCAAGGCAGATGTCCTATGTGTTTGTCATGTCTCCATGTAAATAAACATCCATCTCTCTTTGAGTTGCTTTCATTAAGTTATTACAATATGAGTAGCTTGTCATGTGTTAACAAAGTGTGTAAATAAATTCACTCATGAATCTGTCCTTATAGTGTTGGCGTTGTTTAGTTAGTATAGAGTTCCTAGTTTAACACACACTGATAGAGTCTAGACTAAGAAAGGATGTTTACATTAGGAAGAAGATAACGAAGTTTAACTGATGAAACTATGCTCAAGGCAGACATTGTTATTATGTGTTTGTGATGTCCTGTGAATAAACATGTTATATTCATTGAGTTGCCACCCTTAAGTTATTACAGTATCATCTGTTAACTCACAAATCAGAATAAGTATGCATATTGATGAAATAATGAGTTGTTTTTTTTTAATATGAAATCTATTGAGCATAAATCATTAAATGAAAATTACTTCATACCTTTACCATGCCATGATTTAACTTATTTGTATCAACATTTACTCTTCAGTCAAATAACTAGTTTTCTTGTCACTCTTTATTTCCATTGAAAGACACAGTAAAGTACTTCAAAACTTTTTTTAAAAGGTTTGCTTTACAAAAAAATCAATTGTGAAGAGCTTTTTTTTTTAAAGGCAAAACAGTATTCCGAAATGTAATAAAGCAGGAAATAAAATATGAATGTACCAAACCAAGTTTTTATTAATTTAGCTTTTTAAAAAATAAGAATGGAACATATTTTTTCCTTACTGCCATGCTACAAGTATTTATATTTGTGTATATTTATATACATCTTCTGAATCAAGTAACTAAGTGACATTTAGTATGCACTTTAATAGTGGTCCCTCTCTCTGCCTAGCTATCAATATTCCAAGGAATGTTTTCATCAACTCAGTTGCAAGAACTGCTGAAAGAAAAAAAACAACATATGTTTTTTCTCCTAAACCTTTTGCATTGCTGTGCGTTAGGACTTTTGAATCAGAGTGACCCCTGTCCTAGATGAATTCTTTATTAGGTTTATGAGCCATCCCACTGAAGGTTTCCATGACATAAAACTTAAGCAGGCCAGGTGCTGACATTGGTTGTCAAGTTGTTAAGAAAAACTAAAAAATCAACAACTTTTAAAGAGCATATTACAGTACCTACTTTTTAAAAAACTTTAGCACATTTTTGTAAACTTAGAATGCATTTCTTGTCATTGCTGCACTGGTTTTGAATGAGCATGCTTGTTATAATACTAAGTTTGTCCATTTCTAATCAATTCTTCTTATCTTTTTGTCTTCAGATCTGGTACAGTTTGCTTAGATGTCATAAACCAGGCTTGGACTGCTCTATATGGTAATGTGAATATGTATATCTTAGTTTTGATTTAACTTTTTATCTCCATTATTATTTTCCACATATGGGCGTTATTAATTTTTCCACCCTTTCTCAGTGAGCTACCATGCTTTGATTAAACTTATAACTTTTTTTATTGTTATTAGAAAATGCAAAGATTTTATAGAAGCAAAGGAGAATGCATGCCCTTTTCGTATGACAAATAAATGTTTATGAAACCAAAAAATATAAATAAGCCTTTTTTTTAAAAAAAAAAAAAAAAAAAGCTTATCGAAAGGGGAAAAACTCTGACCCTTAAAACTATATCAATAATGTACAAGCTATTTCCCTTATTTAATATCAAACAAAATAATTAATTACCAATATTTAATTGACTGATGGAATATTTTTGTATTGATGCATGTTTTGTTAGATAAAATAAATAATTTTTAAAGTATTAACTTGAGTGGAGACAGAGCATTAACAATTATTTAACTTTTTGGCTCTGCAACAACACACAGGACATTGATTTTAAAAAAGGGGGAAAAAGTCGAACCAACACTGGGGGCAATGCCTGTTTAAAATTTATTTTTTTCGTTTATATTTCTCCAATTCATGTTTTTTATTGCTTAATTTTTTATCTAGAATAGTTTCCCTTTGCTAAACATCCAGAAATTCCTTCATTTAACATGTTTTTATTTTGTACGAAGTTTGTAAAGAGATTACATTTATTTTTTCTGTGTCCGTGTTTTTTTAACATGGAGCTTCAACCAAGGCCATATAACATTTGTAGATCTAAATATTTCTTTGATGAAGAAGTATAATAATTCAGATGATAGTGATTTTGTTTCATCTGATGGTGATATTGATAAATCTAATTAGAGTAACGTACGTATATCGAACAAGTTAAGCTCATTCACCGACATTTTTTATGTTTGAATTTGTGTATCTCCGTAAAAATTAGACCTAGAAAAAAACTGATTGTATCTGTGAACTCCTCATCCATTTTTCTTAAAAAGTAGACATGTTTTATTCTATTACTACTCATAGTTAAACTTATATTTGATGTTAAAGTGGGTCAGGTTGATGATTTCAAAAGCTTAAATTATCTAACACTTTTTTACCTTTATCTTATCTTATCGAACATATTAAGAACTTATCGAACATACGAGAAGTATGGTGTTTTAAAAGTGTTATAATCTTAAAATTTTGTGAAAAGTATGGTGTTTCAAAAGTGTTATAATCTATTTTTTTTTTTATTTATATGATGTTCTTTTTACGCCATGTCAAGACAGACAGATTTTAGTCATTTTCACATGGTCCACATCTAAGGAATCTATCACTGATCAGCTCTGCTTAGAAACTGACGGTGCTAAGCCCAGTAACGCATTACCGTAGTACTTATTTAGGTCTAAGCTATTTTGAGACATATATAATAAGGCCATTAATAAATTAAATCCAGATATTATTTATTTGAGGGAGAGCCTAATAAGCTTTGGTAGCCAATAGATAATCCCGCCCTCCCCAAGTCATTGCAGGACACAACAGTTTACTTGGTTGACCTAAAAACAAAACATACGGTACGCGGCCCTACATAACTAGCCGCCGATCTAGCACGCTCAGTGTATGTAACAGCCCAAAAGTCAGTGCTAGATATTTTTCGATCTGGGCGGGGAAGAGGGGTGCTGAAAAGCTATGGTAGCTTGCGAGCTGTGTTACCTATAGATGTAGATAGATCCGCCCTCCCTAAACCACCTGGTTGACCAAAAAAAAAACACCATATTTTAGAGCATGCTTAGTATTTGTCACACACACACAAACAACATATCTATATATCTATCATGCCTAGTGTTTGTGACCTAATTAGCGGCTTGACCGTAGGTACTCGACTGATGGCCCCTCCCCCTTTCCCCTCAACATTGTTCTTACTACAACTTGAACAATGTTTTGGGGCTGTGTTGGTGGCCTGGTTTACACCTGTGTGTTGGGCTATCACTGACCATTTTTTTTTTTTTGTTGTGTGTTAGTCTGGTGGCTGCGTTTGGATTGAGTCTTGAAATTTACGTTGTTACTTTGCACTGAAAAAGTGTGAATGTTGGAGAGTGGAATTGCGTAAGAAGAAAGCGCGGGTAAGGGGGTGTAGGCAGAATAAGAGAGTGGTCAAATGTGTTATTGTTATTATTTTGAGTATTTGTGATGTTTCAAAGGAGTGTCTTTGCAGGTCATTATGAGCTTTATCATACTTTATGGTAATATATATATATAGACCCTGCGCCACACGTCTAGATCGAGAAGCACAACTAACTTTGTATTTGAGGCTGACGTCACATTTTAATGGTCGATCAATTATTGATCTCTTGATACAGTGTCTTGACTGTTTCTCTCCCCCCCCCCCCCCTTTTTTTTTTTACCTACCAAAGACATTTTTATTTCAAAATACCAAATCTACATTTTATACCTCCCCCTTAGCCCTTTCGTTTTATTATCTCTTCACATCAAGCACATGCGCTATAGGTATTTGTTTATAACACATTAATTCAGAAATTAATAGAATGGGGCATCTGAAAAAAAAACACAACTGGATATATTCTAAATTCATTGTTCCTGTGTTATATTCTGAATTTATTGTGCCAGTGATATCACAACGATGATAATAGCATCAAACTATATCTGTCATAAAATCAAGCTTTTAAAATGGGTACAATTAGTGCATATCGATGTAAATCTATTTAATTAGAAAAATGTAGCACATTTACGGTAAACCACAAAAAGCTGATACAAATTGTAACACATGGGTAATTTATATATATACTTTGCATTACATTATTTAAAAAAATAACAATTAAAAAATATATAATTTAAATATTTTTGTCTTCTTTGGGTTATATCCCTTTGATGTTTATTTTTAACATTAAAATGGTGTTCGATATCTTACGAAGCTGAGATTGCTTATATAAAAACAGCTATTATCGAACACCCCCTTTTTAAACCTCAATTTTCATGTTTAGGTAGCAAAGGACACTTTAAAAAAAATAGTTGCAAATATTTCTCAGCCTGATTAGAAGCGTATTATATACGTTTTGTTGAGCTGAAGCATCATTGACATTAAAAAATACCCTTAACCTGAGACTCACTTCACTCTTTCCAAGAGGTCAAAAAAAGTGAAATTTTTATACCAATATTACCAATGCACTTTGAATATAAGTAAAAAAAATGATCCTCGGGTGAAAATGAAACTAAATATAACTTAACTATAAAGTAATGGACGATGCACAATAGGAATGGACTAGTTTCGTCATAATCATCAAAATAAAGGAGAATTTTAAAAAATACATTGGGGTGTTCGATAAGTACCTTAAAACGAAGGTGTTCGATAGATGTAAGTTACTCTATATAGTCTAGATCTAACAAAATTAATTTATAGATCTACCCTAGGTCTAGATCTAGTAATGATGACGTTTATCAGCTGATGAAGCAGCTCCACCCCCAGCTATGTTCAATGTAGATCTAGAACTAGTTTAGCTGTCTCTACATCATCTAGATCTAAATCTTTTCAGATAGAGGTAGATCTCTAGATCTATCTTCTAGGCACTGAAACAGATCAATTTCAGATTTGTTACATCAAGAAATTGGGTTGTCAACCTAAACTTAGTCAGCACTATTGAGCTGGAATGTTGTGTTTTTTTTCATTGACAATCACATTGTTGATAGTCTTGTCAGCAAAATAAATAGCTATGCTGACCATTTCATTAAATTGAACAGCCCTGCTAGAATAAGATCCATTTTCACAGAATGGAGACATATAACTATAAAGAAAGACAGAGTATGTAAACACTGTAGGTCAGGGAGAACGGTTTATGTTTGCGCTGGATGGGAGTCGAACCCACACATTCATATTGACTGCTTCCATGAATATCGCAACTAGAAGGAATATTTATATACTAAGTACATGAAGAACTTAAGAAGAAAATTTAATAAATATATATGCTGTACAGTTGGACTAGTTTTAGGGTAAAAGTTTTTTGTTCCAAGAGTGTTGCTTTTTTTATGGGCTTTTTCATTAAAGTAGTGACATTGGATTATTAGTTCCAGTTTATTATTTTTTGCATCTATTGCTGTTTCTTCTATGGTGTTCAGTAAACAAATGGATAAAAATGAAAAAAAAAAAGCTATTTGGATTCAATTTAAACAATAAATTACTTGTAACATGCACATGGATGGATATTTTCAATGTCAGTTGGTGAGTTTTTCATTTTTAATTTTTATATTCAAAACCCAAAATTACAAAAACAACATCCATTTCTCTTTAATTCTATATCAAATTTATTATTTTCCAATAATAAATAAAAAAGTTATACAAGTTATATCAAAGCAAAGTAGTGCACTCTGAAATGGCGGAAAAATTAATTCCGTCCAAAGGTGGAGAATAATTCCGAAGTAATTCCGGAGTCAAAGAGTTAATGGGTCTAAACCCAACAAATTTATCCATATCTGTGAATAGTGAAGGATTAGTTTTCCTTGTTGGTATCAAATAAAATAATTAATTACCATTAATTAATTGACTAATTGGTTACTTTTTATTTTTTTGATTCATGTCTTGTTTATGCCAATCAATAATTGTGCAAAGTTTCAACTTTATCCGAGAATCGTGTTGGGAGAAATAATGTGTACACACTTTTTATTTTAAATTCTAATATTAGTTTATGAAAATTGAAAATGTCAACTTCTGGCTGTGGACAAGTCTTAACAACTAGACTAGAGCTAAGTAAATATATCTATATATATAACACATTTAAAACATACAATGGAAGTCTTTACCTAATTATATGTCACTACCATTGGAAAAATGAAAACTAACCAAATGTGGACAAGTCAACACCTCTAGCTATAGACTAGATGTTGGAAATATATTGTGATCCATATAAAAAATATTATTTTTTACAATATTTATTCATATTATCACAAAATTTTATGTTTAAAACATTTAAAAACACATAAAATGATAGTCTTGCATTCATTATTCCATGTCGCTACCATTCGAAACATCAGTCTAAGAGCCTTTTCAAGCTCCCACTCTTTAAAAACATCTTTGTCTGTAAAACCACTGAAATGTCTGGCAAAGGGAAACTATTAAAGTTAGACTTGAATGCAATTAAAAACGTATATAGGGAAGAAAACAATAATTTTATAGCACCAAATAAGCCATCTTTGATTTGCATATTAAGGCCAGGTCTAATCAACTCAAGGAGAATTGTTACACAGACCAAGACTTAAATGTAATTTTATTTTTAAAAAATAGTTATACACTTATGAAAAGCAGATGATTTCATCTAAAATTACTCTTTTATTCTCAGATCTGTCCAATATTTTTGAATCTTTTCTGCCACAACTGCTCACCTACCCAAATCCAATAGACCCACTCAATGGTGATGCTGCAGCTTTATACCTTCACAAGCCTGAAGAATACAAAAAGAGGGTTCGAGGTAACTTTCATTTACAAGTAAAATATTTAGTGCTTGTATTAGTGCACATCAATGGTTGCCATAATCTTTTTTTCATGGGTAAGTCAATTTATTAAAAGAAATCAAATATCATTGTCTTTTTTCATCTCTGATATAATAATAATAAATATTTTTTTTTCCAGTGACTAAGACTGAAGTATAAATTATCTTGTACATTTAATTTCCCAAATAAATTTATTTAACAATTCTATGTAGTAATAAACAGAAAAAACAGTATGACATTTATAAATAGGCATATGTGATAAAAATTGTGTGAAAAAATATTAATTCCGGCAGAATGAGAAAAAAATTATGGCCTGGAACTAAAGTTAGAATTTAAAAATTATAATGTTCACTATTTGGAGAATATGTATGTGCCTTTGAAAAGAAAGTAAAATTAAACAAATAGCAACTATCAAGATTCGAAATGATAATTATTTGAAACAAAAAAAAAAACTTCAAGTCCTTAATTTCTAGATAGTCCCCTAAATGACACCAAATCATATTTCTAAAAATGTCTAGATAATATCCTAAAAATAAAACAAAACTTATCTTTAACCATACTGGCTGTATAAGTTAGAAACTAAATGCTAGAAATCTAAATAGTTGAGTGATAATTTGTAGAGATGTAATGTCTAATCTGCGTCTGTATGATTTGTACTGTTCAGCAAATAGGTTGTGTGTTTCTGTACGCGTCAGATTACTTGCGAGCTCATGGCTACAGACATGCAGACAATTAACATAAAACTCCACAAAAAGAGTGAACAACCAACAAGCATATAAAGAAGTATAATTGTTTAATTCACAACGGGAGCAGTCTAGTCTCAGTCACTATCACGTACAATGTTATCTCTATGAAAGCCTAGTCTCAACTGTGTGTTTAATCTATCTAAAGCTACAGTCTAGCTTTGGATTAATGTCGTCACACTTATGCGTTCACTATCAGTCACCTAAAGTGCATCTCTTCATTGGGGGCAGGAATCATTCAACCAAGTGGAGCTTGATCACATGGCACTTTTCTAAATCCATTTTCTGTTCTTTCTTAAAAAAAACTTTAGTTTGTTCTTTAAATTATTTGTTCATTGACCCAGCTATTTAAATGTTATCAGGTCATATTTTGATCCGGCCGAATAGTAAAAATTTAGTACTTACATTTCTATTAATATGTATAAAATGATCCATTAACCCTTAATACGCGTGTGGTAGTTTAGCATCTAAACATCAGAATAGTAATTCCATTTTGTATAATAATAAGGCTTGCTTTCGAGTCCGAAGATTAATGAGGAATGCTACGCAGCTCCAGCTGAGACCTACATATTTAGCCACATCCAGGGCTAACCATTGTCCACCATCTGCGTCTATCCTCTGCAGCGGATTTTCCTTTGGTCTCAAATGTGTATCCCGCGGCCTTTGTGAGTGACCTCCAGCTGTCTCGTTCTGAGGTCACATGCAACCAGATGCTCTCTTCTGTGTCAGCTAAATCAAGTTGGCGCCTAAGATGGCATTTCTGTGGGGCACCTCTGTTGCATCAACCACCTTTTAGCTCACCAAAAAAGACTACTTTTGGCATACGTTCGTCCCCCATACGGGATATGTGCCTTGCCCAGACCATAAGAAGTCCCTCTATACTGTCCATACCGGCGTTCGCAAGGACATCGCTGTTTGTAGTGCGGTCTTGCCACCGTATGTCCATAATGGAGCGCAAGCATCTTTGGTAGAAGCGCTCAAGTAGTCTTATTTGCTTTCTGTATAATACCCATGTCTCAGATCCATATAGAAGGGCTGAGTCTACCACCGCTTGATAGACGTTGATTTTTGTAGGCAGGCAGAGCAATTTATTCCGCCAAACTCTCGCCTGAAGGCATCCAAAAGCACTACTGGCCCTGGCCAGATGGTTATCAACTTCCCTTTATAGCGAGGCGTCATTTGATACTATACTTCCTAGATATATAATAATAATAATAATAATATAATAATAATCTTTATTATCCGTAAGGAAATTTGTCTTACAATTTGTGCATTACACCAAACAAAAAACATAATTATAAGAAACCAAAGTGTACATTCTCACCACACTCACTCATAATTTACATGTGACAAAGTTTATACCAGATTGTTCTTATTTAATGATTTGATTGCCAGGGGAACAAAAGAGTGTTTGTGTCTGTTTGTCTTTGCTATCAGTGTCTTGTATCTCTTTTGTGATGGTAAAATCACAAAATCCTGACACAAAGGGTGATTCTTTATTTCGGGGATCTTGTTAGCTTTTTTAGAGATGTTTGTCTCAAACAACTGCCCAAATGGGGTTTGTTTTTTGCCAATGATTTTGCCAGCAGCATTGAGGATTCTATTAAGTTTATTCCTATTTTTAATGCTCAGATTGCCATACCAGGCAGTGATATTGAAACTGAAAATATTGCAGATGTGAGCGTGATAAAACATAGCCAAAGCCTTTTCGCTAACATTAAACGAGGACAGTTTTCTTAGTAGTCGTAATCTTTGCTGCCCTTTTTTGCTGATATAATCAGTATTTGCAGTAAAATTTAGTTTATTGTCTAGGATAGTACCAAGGTATTTAAAGGTTTGCACAAGTTCAATAGTGTCTCCAGCTACAGAAACAATATCATTTTCCTTCTTGTCCCTGTGAAAATTGATTATCATTTCTTTGTTTTTTTTTACATTTAATAATAAAAAATTATCTTTACAGTATTTTTCAATGTGTTCTAATTCTTTGAAATACTCATTTACGTCTGAGCTCTCTGAGAGCAGGGCAAGAAGAGCCGCATATGAAGTGGTCTACCACGTTAGGGGGCTGTCCATTTAACAGTGATCTTTGGGGCTAAGTAGGTTTTATTGGGTGACTTCTGGAATATGATTTCTGTTTTCCCAAGGTTTATAGATAAACCAAAAGAGGCGGCAGCGTACGCGAATTCGTTGACTGCAATATGGAGATCATGTTCATTGTGAGCTAGCAGGTCGCAATCATTGTCATAGAGAAGCTGTTATGACCCTTTCTTTTGTTTTTGTATGGGATAGTAGACGTCGAAGATTGTAAAATAGATCAACACTTTAAGGGTTAATATCTGTTATTAACGTTTATCTTTTTAAAAAATAATGTGCTTAAAAATATATAAGTATGAACCAAACATCTTTTATTACAAAGACAAGGTGTGTTAATATAAATAGAAATGAAACTTTACATTATAAATGGGCATTAACATACATAACAGCAATGACTGTAACATTTATTTACTTTGTTTGTCTTAACCTTTGAGTGGGTCAGTTAACATGTTCTATTCTTCAACTACGTCACGCTGACCAAACGTCTATCTAGCTGTGTGGATTTATTTCCAAAGGTAGAGATGAACAACTCCCACCCCTATTATTTGTTTTGTCCATCACATTGAGTTCATAGATAGACAGGTGACCACATTAAGAAATAGGATGGATGTAATGTCAATATGTTGACACTGTCTAGTGGTCATGTCTTGTGAGGAAACTGATTTTGATCTTGAAGAAAAATCTTAATTAGGGGGCTGGACTTCAACTGGGTAATGAGTTTACTTACTTTAAGATAAATCTCAATTAGGGGGCTTTATTTCTTTAGCCTATGGATGGATGAAAGCAACTTGCTAAGACAACATATTGACATTGTAAATGTTGAATTACTTTTCTTAACGTGTTAATGTGTTAACTTCAAATCTTAATCCTGCATTGAGTGTCTTGATAACCATATTCTTAATAATTTAGGAGTGTCAGGTAACTCCTTGTTATTACTGTTATTACTTAAGATATGTACTTAGCCACTATCACTATCAGATCCTAGATGCCAGTACCAGAAGCTGTTTGTGGCCTTAAAAACACAAGCCTGATGACCAGTTGATGGTCTGAAATATATGAACTTGTACAACTACCCACTATACAACCCATATTGCACTTTACCTTTGAGAGTGTTACATTAGTACAATATACATCTCTCAGTTAAACAAGTTAATCAGATTAATTTGTAATATGTTAATAAATGTGGATCAACTTTAATTCATCAATGAGTTTAAAAAACAATAAGGTGAAAAATAAAGAAATATACAATAAGCTATTTAGTAGTTTTGCAAAATGTACACTATATAGCTATGTAATAGACATGTGGGTATGGTATCTGGCTCCAGCAGAATATCCAACCAAATCCAGTGTGTTCAGATAGAGCTTTTAACCATGTTATCGGCAAACTTTTGTAATTTCTAGAACTAATGGTTTCCTTATCTTAGCTCATGAGATCTAAACTGTGCTAAAAAAATAAGTACCTTTTATAGGATTAAAGCACCAGATAAGTAATCTTAATGTGTGTATTTCAAGTAATTCAAACATGACATTTAGAATTAGTTTATTAAGTCTCATTTTTAAGCTTTACTTTAATTTTACTTTTGAAAAAAACTATTGGAAAACAAGTTAAATTAACAAATTTGACCAGCTTATAGTTTCTTTCTTACTGATCTAATGTTAAAAATAATTCTTTCATTTTGTTTCTCCATCTTTAACTGACAATGTCAGAGTCAAATGAACAGAAATAAGCATTTCTGTATATTAAGATAGCACAGTTTCTTATGTTTTATGATTTAGAGTTTCTTTGCGCATATAACATGTTGTAAGTCTAAAAAAATAGACTTCATAAAGCATTGGGTTGCCAAAAGTCTTCACCTGAAGAGTCATAAGTTAATTATTAAGTTAAAGCAAAATCTTATTTAAGATTGTTTTAAATGAACTTTATTTTTAAGTGATAAATAATAGAAATGAATTTGTATAAATTAGGTTGACCATACAGTAAATGGTGTGATGTTTCGCCTTTTTGTTTTGTATACAGAATTTGTTAATGCCTTTCTATAAAAGAACACATTTTTTTAAATAGGTTACTCCATCTTTATGTGACATGTAGGCATAAATAGCCACCCTTTTTAATACTAGTCATGATACCTGACTAAATATAGGAAATAAATTTATTTTTAAAGATGATTTATTTCATTGCATTATTGACTGGATAAAAAATAAAGCTTAAAAATTTCAAGTTGCTCGAAATGTAAAAAAAACGCACAACTCTATTTAGTCTATACTTAGCTTATATTCATTCCAAACATATTTTTCTCTATAGACTATGTACAGCGGTATGCTACAGAAGAAGCTCTTAGGGAAGCTGAACATGCCTCTTCTTCCAGCGAATCATCTATGAGTGACTTTTCAGAAGATGAAGCTCAAGACATGGAATTATAATAGTGGGACTGTGACCCTTGTGTGGGGGTCCTTTCACTTAGCCTTTTTTTTTTTTTTTTTTTTTGTTAAATTGTACAATCCCTTAAAACTCATAATGTATATAGGCTTGTGTCCCAAAAATAACATTGAGGGTTTGTCCATCTGTGACAGTGGAAACATTAAATTGATTGAAATGTATCCCTTTTAAGAATATTAATTATTTATTTTTATCTATAATACTAGTATTTTTAAATGTATACAAAAAATATGAAACTTGTTAATTAATTTTAAGGGCATTATAAATGGGAAAGTTTTAAATAATTGATTTCTTTCTTAGAAAATAATGAGCCATGAAAGATATAAGTTGTATCTATTGTCACAGATGGTACTGAACTGTACATAATGATTGGTCACGTTTGTTTAAAAAAAAAAATTCAAGCAAATTTTAAAAAGTTAAATTGTTGCAGTTTAAGGAGTTTTTTTTTGTTTTTTTTTTTGCTAAGTTTTTATTTCAAACAATGTGTCTGTTAGATTTTGTTGTTGTCTGTGGGTTGTAGGTGACTCCCTCCAACAGTAACATTGTCAATCATTGCTTTGTGAACAATGCTGGAAATGAAGCTTTATTTACCCCTATGACTTGTGTAATAGTGAGACATTGGGCCTTGTATAGTAGTTCAATGTTGTTCTCTCAGTTTTTACTGAATGATGCAGTAAACAAGATTATAGATCTTATTGATTGTTGTTTTCACATCACATCTTATTTTTTCTTGCTTATCAGTAGTAGACTGAAAATATATTGACCATGAAGTATGACATTTGTTTTGTTTTTTTTTCTTTTCACTTTATTTACATTGTCTCTATATCTTAACACTAATTGTGTATTTATATTTCTTCATTGTAACTTTTCAATGTTTTAACTTTATAAATCAGCAAAAAAGAGTAGCTAGTTCTGAGTTTATGATGCTACATGTCTGTCACTTTTGATCAATAGTTGTGTTTAAAATGTATTTGTTTTTCATTGTTCTCATGTCAACCAGTATCTGTATGTATTCACCCCATCTAGTTGAGTGTCAATATGTCCTTCAATACCATTGGTTTGCCTGATATGTCTTTCATTTTTTGTTAGAGCTTTCTCTTGCTCCATTAAGTGGACGCTGAAGGATGTTGAATGGCCACTCTTACATTGATTTTTGTATCATTTTATTTTTGAGTTAAAGGTTTAGTATACTTTATCAGACTTTAAATAGAGGCCTTAAGTTTTAAATCCAAATACATCTTTTTTTTTTATTATACATAATTCATTTAAAAAGGAATTTATTTCAGTATTAACTATTACAAAAGAATTCCCTATGACTTTTCTTCATTTGAGAAATGGATAGTAAAAAGAAACCCAAACTAGTTTTGATTTGTTTCATTGAAAGATCAAATTAGTTCAATAAGGATATTTCATTTAGGAGCCATTTCACATCCATAGCTATTTTAATCAAGAGTCATAGTACATGTGCTCTGTTTTAATTTTGTCTGTATTTTTCAAAGGTCATCATTGTAATTGCCTTTGAAGTGTGTCTGTATTCCTACAACAGGCTGCCAGTGTCACATAGTTCAATGGCATAATTCATTCAGATGTTTCACACATTTGCCTACTTTTTCTTTTTGCATGAACCTAACTCAACATAGCATCAACATGTGTAATGATATTTGTATTTGATTATAAGATGACAATACTAAGAAAAAATCCATTTAGGTAATTCACAGAAACCCCATCTCCTTTTTCTAAACTAATATTGGCACTATTTTTGTAGCTGTTCCATAGTTCACAAGCTGAAAACACTCATGTAAATCTGTTAGAAATGATACTATTTTTTTTATAAAGAAGAAATTATTCTATAAGTAATTTCTATGTTCTTTTTGTTTTGTTTTATTTTCTTTTTAGCCTTATTAGTTTTTTTTTGTTTTTATTTATTTTTAAACTCCTTAAATTTTTTAAACCCTTTTTTAATTTTAAAGAAAGCAATGTCTTATTACATCAATATATATATTTGACATTTTGTTTTCATGCACATTTCATTGTCTTTAATATGTCATGGACATTTTCATCATCTTCATAGAAACAAAGTCTATATAATTATGCACCTGAAGATCCAAATAAACTTTTCAGGAATTAAAAACTTTTATAACTTTTTTCAGTTTGCAGAAATTGTTATACTATACACTTGTTATACTATACCCATGGTCAGGATGTAGTTCAACTCTAACCTTGATGAACTTAGGACTCCAAATTAAAAACAAAAAAATACTGATAACATTCACCTGCACAATTTAGTGAGTGTGGAAAAAATAATGGTGTCAAATTTTAATATAATACTGGGGGGGGGGGGGGGGGGAGCGCTGAGTGGCTTCACATCTCTTGTGAAGTCAGGTTTTGGATTTTCAGGGCACTCCTTAGTCCACTCAACTCTGATGGGTACCTGACTTTAAGTTGGTGGAAAGTAACTTTTATGGTCTTAAGTATGTTGATTTGTCTTTCACTTACATTGCTTCTAATATTTTTACAATTTAAAATCAATATAAAAACATCCCTAATTTTTACTAACTGTTAGTAGACCAACAAGATGCCATTTCCTTCTTATTTCTCCTTTTTAATAACCATGTGATAATGAATGATGGGCGTAGCCAGGTGGGGGGGGGGGGGGTCGGAATTTAGTGACAGAATTTTTGCTTTGATTTTGTTTATTTTAGGTTTTTAAGTTTAAAACCCCCTCCCAGGGGGTTTGAGTTTACAACACCCTACCAGGGGTTTTTGAGTTTATAACCCCCTACTAGGGGTTTTTGCAGTTAAATCCCCCTCTTCTATAAAACAAAAACAAAAAAAAGAAAATGCAAATGACTATCCCCAAATTCCAAGAGCACAGTTAAGGAAGATTATGATTTTAAACCCCCTCTTCAGTATAAAAAAAAAAGCAAATTACGCACTCAAAATGTTATGAGCGTAGCTAAATGGGTTTTGACTCAGTTTCGAGTTTAAACTATCATTCAGCGGGGTTTGAAGCTAAAAATACCTCTTCAATTTGAAAAAAAAAGCAAATTACACACTCTAAAGTCTATGAGTGTAGCCAAAGGGGTTTTTAGTTTAAACCCACCGCCATCAGGGTTTGAAGCTAAAAAATACATCTTCAATTTAAAAAAAAAAGCAAATTACGCACTCAATATGCTATGAGCGTTGCCAAAAGGGGTTTTGAGTTTAAACCCCACTTCAGAGGGGTTTAATGCTAAAAAATACTTCTTCATAGCCAAGCCAATGGAGGGGTTTTGAGTTTAAACCCCTCTCCTACAGATGACTGTTTTAAAAAATTTAAAACCCCTAGAGATGGTTTTGAGATTAAAATTCCCCTACAGAGAGTTTTGATGTGGAAAACCTCTATCTTCAATATTATTCTAAAGTAAACTACAGTTACCAAGTTCAGTGACCGTAGCTAAATTAAAAAAAAAAACACCCAACAGATGATTTTGACGATAAAACTTCCATTTTCGATATAAAATCTAAAGCAAACTACAGTCACCTAATTCCAAGAGCTTATTCAAGAGAGGTTACACATTTCTACCAGTGGCGGGGCTCCATTAATAAAGTGCAGTGAATAGTCATCTGCCGAAATTGAAAAACACTAAATGTGGCTCAACAAAGATGGCTAAGAGATTTTAGGAGTCAGTTATAGAGATCGGGTCTAATTCAAGGAAATCCTATGCCGAACTGGGAGTCGACCCCTTAGTAAGATTGTGACAGCGTCGCATGAGGTTTGCGGGACATGTTCTCCGACAAAATGAATTACGCATAATAAGAGTTGTGATGACATCCTAGTACAACTTGGCACCACACATTCATGGAGGTCCTCAGAGCAGGTGGGAAGAGGCTTCAGAAATTACCAGTGACAGATTTGTGTGGAAACAGCTTGACGGCAAATGCACCGAGACAGATTTTTGTGGAAACAGCTTGAATGCAAATGCGCCGAACGGCGTGGGAGAGTCTAAGTCAGTAAGAATAGCACATAGGTTTTTGAAATAAAACTTTTTAATAGCAGGAAAATGCACTGTAGATACCTCAGAATATGCATTTTGTTGGCTTTCAATACCAGAAATAGAGCCCCAACCCCCTTGCTGGCAATGGCGGAGGTCTACAATTTTTCCACTAACACCAGGAAGAACCTATTCTAGGGCACAATAAACGTCTTCCGAAAGAATGAAGGGTCAGAATGTAATAAAGATTATGTACACACACACACACATACATATAATTTTTTTTCTCGCGGGGGGGGGGGAGAAAAAAAAATCCTGGCTACGCCCATGAATGATACAAATTCATTTTATTACACTCACCCTCTTCCCCCCCCCCCCCCCCCCAAAAAAAAAAAGATGGCAAAACTCAGAATTTACATCCGGAGCCAGTGACCCTTGGGCAGCTTGCAACACACTGCACCCTGGCAGAGCCTGCAATGCAGCTGATCCCAAACTGTATTGGCACTTGCTATTCCTTTGAACAAATCAACTGTGGGGAGAACGGCTGCGTAGGCAACATTGTTCAGATCATAATGACCAGGCATTCATCTCTATTAGCAGAGAAGGACTCTGGAAGATTATGTCAAAGTATGGGTGTCCACAAAAATTCATAACCATGGTGAGACTATTTCATGATGGCTCGTGTCCAGGAAAGCGGAGAACCATCAGAGCCCTTCGAAGTATCAAACGGGGTAAAACAAGGCTGTGTCCTAGCACCTACACTGTTCAGTATCATGTTCTCTGCTATGCTGACATATGCATTCACAAATAGAGAAAACAGCGGGATAAATATAACATACAGATTTGATGGTGGCCTATTCAACCCGAGGCGGCTCAAAGCAAAGTCAAAAATAAAATCAGCAGTAGAGACTTGCTATTTGCTGACGACTGTGCCCTAAATGCCTGCTCTGAAAATGATATGCAGAGCATCGTTAGTGACTTCTTAAGAGCATGCTCAGACTTTGGCCTGACCATAAACACAAAAAAGACTGAAGTCTTATATTTGCCTGCTTCAGGTAAAGCCTACTCGGATCAAGGCATAAAGATAAATGGTATGATATGACATGATATAAACGCAGTGGACAGATTCACATATCTTAGCAGCACACTCTACAGAAACGGAAAGATCGCCAAAGCCAGTGCATTGTATGTCAGACTGTCTAAAAACGTCTGGAACAGATGTGTTATCACCACAAATACAAAGCTAGGGATCTATCGAGCTGTCATCCTCCCTACATTGCTCTATGCCTCAGAAACGTGAACAGTGTACAGAAAACATGCTAAGAAACTGAACCACTTCCACATGACATGTCTAAGAAAAATACTGAATGTCAAATGGCAAGACAATATACAAGATACTGAAGTCCTTCGAAGAGCTGGTCTGCAAAGCATCCACACAATCCTGACGCAGTCCCAGCTGCGATGGGCAGTATACGTCTGCAGAAAGGAAGACTGCCGCATCTCTAAACGACTCTTGTATGGCCAACTAAGCGAAGGAAAGCACTCGCAAAGCGCTTCAGGGACACCCTCAAAGCTTCTCTGAAGGCGTTCAGCATAGAGCCAACCACCTGGGAGATAGAGGCACATGACAGAGCATCATGGAGTCGCGGTGTAAAAACTGGCGCACAGGATGCTGAGGAAAAGAGAGCAACGCTGGCAGAAGAAAAACGACAAAGAAAAGCGAGGCCAATGACACTAGCTCCAGCTGGAATAACCTGCCCAGTGTGCAGCCAAACATTCCGGGCTCACCAGCTACAAGAGGAGGCATAAAACCCCAGTTCAAAGCCCTCAGCCCCCTGGATGACATAGTGGTCATCTTCGAGCCATGATGGACGAACTATAATGAGATAGTCCATTGTTGTTTCACGACAGACCTTTCAGGTATTATCCCAGTCATAATACAGAATGTTGTAAGTTTATGGTCTCAATTAAAAGTAAAAATTTTGCATATCCCTCAACACTAAAATCAGACGGATCCCTGATCATGATCACATTTTTATATGCTTGTGAATCTTGGACACTGACTGCAGAACTAGAGAGGAGGATCCTACCATTGGAACTGGGAAGCAACAGAAAGATCATAGGCATCACATACTACAAAGACAAAGAGATTAGATGTTGGATTTGTTCAGCAATCGGATCCTAAGATAACCTACTAACTATTGTCAACTTTATGGCCTTATCACAAGGTCCACAGGGCGCACAGAAAACAGTATCAGGAAAAAGAAGATAGACCTGATGTGATCAGAAAACAAAAGAATGGATTGGCCTGTCATTGAAAGAGATTCTATCAAAGGAAAAGACAGGAATGGCCTCAATTCACTATCTTCAGATCTTTTGTTGCGCCACAACGGATAGGATAGGTGAAGTTGTTTATTGTAGTTTACATGGAAATATGAAACATTAGGAAATATAATTTAGATTGAAAAATGCTAATATTATCTAGTATTTAATATGTTCTAAAACAATGTCAAATACTGGTACCATACACACAAATCTGTTACATTTTTGAAGGTTCTGAAAACTAAAAAGGCTTCTGCTTGATGAAACAAGCTAATGTTGTTTGTTGGCCTCCTTCAGTCATAGAAAGACTGGTTCATCTTGTAGAACACTTTTTCATGTGACCTTTTCTAGAGAGATATTCTAATCTCTTTAATAAGGTTTATGTAATTTTAAAAATCTCTTAATGACTTTCATTCAGTCCAATCAGGAACTGAATAAAGTCTTTAAATAAAAATTTATTATAATAAACTCATGCTGATTTACAATTAAAAAACATGACACTTTATTTTGACATTAATTTACAACTGTTCAGTGGATTGAAGAAATGGTTGGTGACCAGATTTCTTTGATGACCATGACTTAATGACTTTACGGAAGCATCGCAAACCTTCCACCATTGGACTCTGAGAAAAAAATAAGATAAAGTAGAGGTAAATGAAAATGTGATTAAATTAAATTACTTTTAATTGTAAGTTGTTTTAAGGTCTCTTTACATGTATTATAGAAAGTAAAGTTTTGTCATGCTATTGAAATATTTAAAAGAAAAAAAATCATTGGTTTTTGCTGCTTGAAATAGATGCAATGGCTATTTCAAAAGCATGCCAATAGTATGCACATAAAAATAAACCAATTTTATTACAAGATGGAAAAAGGCAGTTTATGGCACAGTTTTGTCTTAAAGATTACCAGAGTTCTAAAATACTAATTTTAATATTGTCTTCAACATGCTTCAATTGATGCAGCAAAGGCTACTTGAAACTCATCTGAAAGTTAGCCATTCAAAATAATGATAAAGTATGCTCCCTATTGAGGTCAGACAGACCATTTGCTGTACTACATTTCATGTCTGCCTTTATTTAAGTGCTAGGGTTATTGAAAACTGACTCATGGTGAGGGGTCACACATTTAATGATATAGTACTTTATTTTTAAAAAATATCTATTTTACTGTTTTCATTGAGCATGCTAAGCCTGCATTTTTGTCCATTAAGCCAGGGGCAATAACTTTGATAGCAGCTATCCAAGCAAGATAAGAATGTGGATTTGTCTGCCCAGATTCATTTGTGGCCATAGCTAAAACTGGTAAAGATGATGGTTGTATCCAAGGGCACCAATGATTATGTTCTTCAATAGGATCAAAGGCCTGTTGAAAAAAAACAAAACAATATCATATAGTTTAAATGAGTTTTCAAAATGAAATACTCTGATTATATTACCTAAATTTGGAAAAACAATGGCATGGTAGTTTCAATTCCTTACATCCAAAATAAATGAGTCCACTGTATTTTATTGTGTTGGATACTGTATAAACTAATTCCTTCTGTTCTGTACAGTTATAACAACTTCATATAAATAAATTTTGACTCTGTGCCTATAATTATTTATTACTATTAACATTATGAAATATCCTAAGATTTGTCCTTGATTGTTTGCTTTGCCCTATCATCACTATCCATTCTTAACAAGAAAAACATAAAAAATACTGTAGTAAAAAACAAAGTTTATATAAAGTAATTGCATCAATTCATTTGGATCAGTCAAGTCATTAAATCTGTAATAGATCTAGGGATTCTAGACCAACAACAATAAATCTATGCAACTAGAAATATTTTTACCTATTGTTTTTGTTTAGCACAATTTTATGCTTTAAGCTTTCACAATATTCTGTGATCCTATCACTTATCTTGATCAGTTGGGGAAAATTGGAGGTGGGGGGGGAGGGAGGAGAAAAAAAGGGATATCTGAGTGAATAATACCATATTGGCTTGTTAAAAGCATTTACAAAAAAAAAGGGGGGGGTGAACAGCCTGGGTTGGAACTCATGGCTCAAGCCGCCTCCAACATCCTAACCACTTTGCTAGTGAGGATATTGGAACATAGAAGATTGTATAGTTATCTTTGAAGTGGCAACCTATAAATGGGGCTAATTCAGATTATACCATCATTTCAGTCAAGTACAATTTCTTTCCCTTGTTTGAGATACCAAACAATATAATTGATTACCAATAGTTAATTAACTAATTAATTATTTTTATTTGATTCTTCTGTTGTTAGCAGAAGAAATAAATGTACAAAATTTCAGCTTGATCTGAGACTGCAGAGTGAGTTAATTTAAGCTTTGTAAAAAGAATTATTCTAGGATGTCTTTCATTCTGCAGATGTGGCCACCAAAGTTATCACAGCATCAATGTGGCTATGCATATTTTTTGCAGACCTGCTCTTCTGTGTTGGATATCCTTTCCTGTCATTTGGAATAGCCTACTGCAGATCATGTGAAAGTGTTTGACCTTACTGCTTTTTTATCTGTATAATATCAACGTCTCAGCGGTATTATGTAATGTTTAGAGGATAAAAGCTAGATAGACCGTTAGCTTTATTTATTTGGTGATGCTATGTCTGTTCCATACATTATAGGATTCAGTGGCCTTGGCAATTTTATTTCATGTCTGATGTTTCCTCTATCAAAATATGAAAGCTGTTATCATCACACATTTTCTGTCCTTGTTATTATAATGCTAAGATCAGTTTCCGTCAGTGTTAGGGATCATCCATTTTCATATTTATTGGCACTTGCTTGAACCTTTAGTAGAAGAGGTAAGCCTAATTACAAAGGCCCATTTTCCTCGTGGATGGCATAGAAGTCTCTCTTTATGTTGAGTTTGTGAATTTTTATTTTTTTTACAGAGCCATGTAGCTAGCTTACTAATAATAATAATAATAATAATAATCTTTATTATCTGTAAGGAAATTTGTCTTACAATTTGTGCATTACACCAAACAAAAAACATTATAACTATAAGAAACCAAAGTGTACATTCACACCACACTCACTCATAATTTACATGTGACAAAGTTTATACCAGATTGTTCTTATTTAATGATTTCATTGCCAGGGGAACAAAAGAGTGTTTGTGTCTGTTTGTCTTTGCTATCGGTGTCTTGTATCTCTTTTGTGATGGTAAAATCACAAAATCCTGACACAAAGGGTGATTCTTTATTTCGAGGATCTTGTTAGCTTTTTTATAGATGTTTGTCTCAAACAACTGCCCAAATGGGGTTTGTTTTTTGCCAATGATTTTGCCAGCAGCATTAAGGATTCTATAAAGTTTATTTTTATTTTTAATGCTCAGATTGCCATACCAGGCAGTGATATTGAAACTTAAAATATTGCAGATGTGAGCGTGATAAAACATAGCCAAGGCCTTTTCGCTAACATTAAACGAGGACAGTTTTCTTAGTAATAGTAATCTTTGCTGCCCTTTTTTGCTGATATAATCAGTATTTGCAGTAAAATTTAGTTTATTGTCTAGGATAGTACCAAGGTATTTAAAGGTTTGCACAAGTTCAATAGTCTCTCCAGCTACAGAAACAATATCATTTTCCTTCTTTTCCCTACGAAAATCGATTATCATTTCTTTGTTTTTTTTTTACATTTAATAATAAAAAATTATCAGCGAATTTTGTGAAGGAGCAACAAGAACTATCGGATTGAAAATCATTGGTGTACAAAATGAACCACAATGGCGATGTCACAGCCCCCTGAGGCGCCCCTGTGTTAACTATGCGTTCATTAGATATAACATTGTTTACCCTAACCCTCTGAGCTCTCTGGGTCAAAAATTCATTAGCCCATAGTATTATGTATGGACTAATCTGCAACGCTTTCATCTTTCCAATGAGTAAATGAATTTTACTTACTAAGCAATAAATAAAGCAAAGAAACTTAATCATGGTTCATACAACTTTTGTGAAAATGAATTCCAGACATTTTCCAGACTTTTTCCAGACATTTATCTTATGTTTTCCAGACTTACTAACAGTAAAAAGGATGGCTACCTGAGCATCTAGTAGTAGACCTAGATCTAGTAAGTCATTCTTTAGTTTAGACTCAAGATCTAGATATTCTATGTTGACGTCATTGACGAGATATATTTGTTTTCTTTATTTAAAAGGGGGGGGGGGTGGGGGGAGTTTCGCGCATGCATAAATAAATCTAGGCCAAAAACTTCCCGACCTTTGGTAGCCTAACTGAAATTTGATCGACCATCTAGATAATATAGACTAACAGCAGTCATAATAAACTAGTTAGGCCTACTAGTCTAGGGCTAGATCTATAACTAATTTTGATTTAAGTCTAGTACACCGTCTAGAAACTGGCTGGCGTTTCACCGACATGCCGTGGATTGCGCGTGCTTCCAAAATACTAATAGATCTAGTAGGCCTAATGGAAGCCTCTATGCCCAACTAGATCTAGCAGCCTAGCGTTTTACCGGTTACGGCGCCTGAATGACATCGGATTAATTTTTTTTTTTTCAAATTCCAGACTTTTTCCAGACATTTAACAAAATTGCCTCGAAAAGTAGCAATTTTCCAGACTTTTTTAAGACTGAAATCTGAATTTTGAAATTCCAGACTTTTTCCAGACTTTCCAGACCGCGTACGAACCCTGTTAATCCATGAAATTATAATGCTTTAATTAAACTTAATTTTTAAAATGAACAGGCACAAACTCTGTTTTGACCTGTCCTTTAGACTATCTTTGACTAGGAGAAGAGTCTCTTGCTTCTTTTGTCAGCCTTTCTTTTTTCCCTTCAAAAAGATCTTTATGAGCCCTGATATGATAGTTAAGTTATATCATTCTTTGCCAATGGTCAGAAGGTCATTTTGGGGCCAGACTGCCACTGTGATCGTGTTCTGGATTACTTCATTAGTGATGCCATCTCTATAAATGATGCCTAGAATCTTGTTCAAGCATCTCATTTCCATGACTAAGATGCTCTGCTGTTTGATTGCAAGATTAAAAAGCATACAGGAATGTCACCATGTTACCTTGATTTTTTTGTCAAGAGTTATGCCTTTGTCTTTCCAAATGGACTTCAGCTAATGTGGACAGTGCATTTCTGGCTGGCAATTCAGGTCTGGTTCCTTCATTTGAAATGTATGGTGAACTGTTCTAAAGATAATGAACTGTATTACTACAATATTATTGTGACAGTCCTTGCAAAGGTTAAGCTTTTTTCTGTTTCACCAGATCAGGAATTCTTGGGGCAGACTTTGCAAGATCACAGTGAATGTCATCTTCTGCATTAAGTCTAACTCTGTATTTTAATTTAATAATTAACAGGGTGGAAAACCATATTTCACAAATATATATTATTGGAAATGGCAGAAGATGGTGCAACACAGAAAAATTGGAAATGATTGCAAACACTTGATCCAGATTTGTGTAACTGATATTGCATAGCCAATAGCCAGCTCATTTTGTGATCTCCGATAACATCTTTATCTATGAATGTAAATGGATTTATGGCAAGTGCAAACAGGATGTCAGGTAAATTTGGAAAGTACCGGTATGATGAAATTTTGTCCGCAAAATATGTAGCCTTTTATCAGCTTCTATGTCGTTTTCCTCATAAAAAGCAGATAATGTTGGAAACATGTACATATCATTTTTGTCCAGATCTGTGGTTCTATTTGGAAAAATTGAATGTTCAATGTGGTGTAAATTTAAGACATTTATCTAACATATCAGAAAGTAGTTTTTTAGAATCACTGCTTTCCAGTCTCTTTATTTGTTTATAATCCTTTCTTTAGTTAGATCTTATGTTTTGCAATGATAAAGACATGTAATGTTCTGCTTTTTGCACCACAGCAAGATTTGGTTAATCTAGCAGTCACTATTTATGGTAATGGCATAAATCAATGTTATCACTGTTTTGAGTGGGAAAGCATCCAGGAAATTCGTTTTCTCACAAGCCTAAATATTGTGTTAATATAAGAACGTTGTGTCAACACATATAGTGATGTCTGTTGCTGTTACACTGACCATTCATTTGCCCATTACTCCTTTCCTGATATGTTCGTTGCTGCCAAAGACTCAAAACTTATTTTACCTTAAAAATTTATTTTTTTTAGATTACCGGTACTTGAAAATTATCAATCCTTATTCATTTTTCCCATTTAAAGTCTTAAATAAAAAAACATTAAACACGCAAACACATGAATATACCAACTGTACTATAAACAAGTTTTTAATCTGATCAATATTAAATGTTTTCAATTGTTTTAAAAAACTGTGCAATCAGGTGTGCCCACAGGTAATACATATAAAAATGCAAATATATTTAAAAATTAATAATTCTAAAATCTAAATAAATTATTGAAACTTCTGATTCTTATCACTCCAAGGCTCTACGGGAGGACTGATCCTTCCAGCCTTGCCACCAATTGGAGTTCATCTCAGATTCTTATCACTTATGATGAAGAGTCTAATGAAACATTGTTGCTACATGTCATTCTAAAAAGTTTAAAGTAAACGCAGATCATTTTTCTTCGCAATCAAGACACCCAGTCAAAAGACACAACTCAGGTCAGCATTTATTCAATGTTAAGAAGAACTGTGTTGAAAGTGTAGGGTTAGCTTGTAACAAGATAGCATGTGTAACAACTGATGGAGCCCGTGCTTTGACTGAGAAAAATAGAACAATATCACAACCATAAACGGGAAAGTTTGCGCAAAGCTGCATAGGATATCAAACATATTATTGACCCAACTATACCAGAAATCAAACCTATCAGAGCTAAGGGATTTCATCACAGGTAATTTGTAGAAGTACTTAAGATTTGAAAACAAAACATTCCTATGTTCGGAACCACAGTAGTATCCGCTGGCCTAGCATGGGCAAGATGGTATTAAGCAGAATATGGTATCTTGGTACCTTAAGGAAGAAATTATGTTCATTGAAAGACATTGACTTTGACTAATAATTCTAATAAAGAGTGGAAGACAGAATTCACTTTTTACATCGGAAGTAATGCAATGTATGTGCATGTTAAATCTTTTTAAACAAAGCTTTCCCATTTCTCCAGGCAAGCAAGTGAAAACATATTTTGTCATTTTCCTTTGTTGAAAGGTGAAACTTTTTCAAGTGAAATGTTGAAAAGTATAAGACTTATTTGGATTCCTTGATTGTGAATTCAAAAGCAAATTTTAAGACGTAAAGAGCTTGGAACCAGTTCTCATTACCCTCAGCTCACTATTTAGTACAGAAGCTGATTCAGCTCCAGAGGACCTACCTCAAAGCAAATTACGACCTAAAAGAGAAGTTCCAATCAGTTCTTCCGCAGGAGTTTTATGGGTGCCAGAAGCTGTATTTCCACACTTAAAAAAAAAACTTTCACAATAATAGGGTCCATATACACCTGTGAACAAGTTTTTTTGTTTTTTTTTGTTTGAAAATAAACAAGTGTAAATTTCGGATCACGAAGCACGAATGTTAACAGTTCAATACCTCACATATAGTAGGGCCTACAAGTTTACACTTGTGGTGATGTAAAAAAAGACTTTATGAAAATTAAAAAAAAAATATTCGTAAAATTAGTTTCAGAAATGGCTCTTGTTGTAATTCCTCAATTGGAAGAGTAAAAAATGAAATGTAAATGTAGAATACATGTGAATTAAAAGATATTATACACAGTTAGCTAGCATATTTTTCTGATTTGTAATTACATGATATTTCCTATACATATATGTGGCCCCCCATTCCCAAATTTTTGTAAATGTGGCCCTCGAAGGAAAAAAAGGTTGCCCACCCCCTTATCTAGAAATATTAATGATTTTCTGGCACACACTATATAAACCCTTAATTAATTTGGGGGTGACCGGCCATTTCATCCCTGGTCACTTCATCCTCTGACTTTTCATCTTTGGTTACTTCATCCCCGATCATTTCATTCTTAATTAAATATTTTTCCTTAGTTGTGATGTTAAGGCTTTGACTTAAAGCACTAATTTCATCTAATATATAAATAGTTTAGAATGGTTTTTGGATATTTTTGACATGTTAGAGTGTTGAAAGTTTTCCTCCTTCCTTCTTGCTGAGAAATCTAAATATATATGTAAATAAGTAGATATATATCTGGGTGTGTTATAGTGCTTCTATTTCATGCCTACAGTATCATGCGTATTCCACATGATGTAATGATCTAAGGCTAAGGTGTGGTGGAAGTAGTGAAAATCTTTTGAGAGATAAAGAACAATTAGACTGATTAGAATAATAATGATCATGCTGCTGATAGCTTATCATCAATCTTTTGAAAGATAAGAATGATTAGAATACTTATGCCACTGTTAACTTATCTCCTGACCTCCATCTTTCACTTTAACTTTTTTTTGTCAATCAACCTATCTTGATTATGGGTGTTTCATTTTTAACCTTGAAATAAAGTAGTTCCCCCTTTCAGACCTTGTGATCTATAGGGCAGATGATAATAAGGTCATATGTTTCTTTAGCCAACGGTTAACGAGATAACATTTTGTTTACTTGAATAAATGCTAATGTCACCCATCCTCTGGAGCTGATTCATAGCACCTGTTCATAGCGCTTATATTAGCTTTGTTTTAATCCCTATTTTAACATTTAAGTTATGAACTATGTTATTGGACTTTCATCTGTATTTGTGTTTATATTTCATATTTCTTTCTACTTCAAGCATACATATGTACTTGGTCACATACAGAGCAGCATAGTATAGCAATATGAATCACACTTTTTGTCAGCATAGTATAGCAATATGAATCACACTTTTGTCAATAAGTAAATATATGAAATATTCCTGATTTCATAATTTTTACAATTACTCTTGTTGGATAAAAAGCTCAGAGGATGAAATAACCAGGGCTGAAGTGACCAAAAACCATTTTAGGAAGGCTACTTCATTAAAGTTAAAATCCTATTGTCTAGCCATGCTAGGAAGATAGTTATAACAGGCTTTTTCATTTACTATAGCTTTGTATCTTTGTTGTATTTCTCTTGGATGATATTTAATCACACTTATGCCTCATGCTTTCCCACCAGAATTTTGTATTAAAAAAAAATGATTCCATATACCAAAGTCAACATTCTAAGTAACAGTAAATTGATGAATTGAGACATATTAGTGAAAAGTTCATTATTAAGCAGCCACCATGGAAACATTCTGATTCTTTTTAGTGAATAAAATTTGAACAGCAAGAACAAAAAGGCTTACTTTGGCAATTTTTCTTTTCTTAACAGTGGGCTCTCCCTCCTGATCTTCATGCTCTGTTACATGCTCTGAGCTATAGGAACAATGGGACATAGGAAGGTAATTCCAAATACCAATCTGTCTTAGACACATGCAGCACTGTAGGACATCTTTTTTTGATAAGCTAGACACAAAACAAAATATATTTTTTGAAAACTATTTAAGTGTTTATATAAATAATTCAATAAATAATTAAAAATTGATTGAAATTTAATTTAAACAATAAATATTATAATTACTTCATGAACATGTTCACTGAAATCAAGATAAAATAAGATTTCTATAGACAAGTGTCAATACTTTTTTGAACATGCTTTTGTGACCAACAGATACATTCTGAGGTCCAACAATTTTTCAATATTATATGTTGGTGGTAAACACTTATAACACTTTAACTATAGAAATACATTTTTACTTTTGAAATATGTACTCATTTAAAAAAAAAAAAAGCATTTGGTAGCACCAAGTACCAAAAAAAGGATCCCTATTATAATAATTGGATGCTTTTCAAAGCTCACGATAAACAGCATCAATAACTGCACACCATAAATGCAAGATCTTAACTAAAGAGAATACAAATTAATGAAAACAAAAAAGATGTTTTAACAATATTAATGTACATAAATGTCAACACATCAATGCTTTTATATAACAGGTTCAGAGAGTAGATTTAAGAAGCTTTTAAAGAGGTGGCCCCCAACAGATCTGTTCATTGAAAGAGAAAATATTCCAGCTATGCTCTTGTTCATCTTGAAAAAGTAATATCACAATGAAAAGACAACAGACATATTCCTAGATCGTTAATATTGTGAACCACAATTGGATTCTAAAAAAATATGCATGATATGTTCATAATATTTGCATTTGTAGCCTTTATAAACAAAAAACAATAGAACTTTTGGACCTTAATTAAATGTAATATAATTCAGAAGAGCGATTTAAAGCAATCAATTGGCATTAATTTGTTGTTCCTTAAACAGATACTGGTAAACTAAAAAAAAAGGTTTCTTTAAAAAGACAATTCTTCTTTTATGAAGCTGGTGACTTTTGGTAAGATCTATTAGTTTACTCTTAATAACTAATGAATGATTGGGAAAAAAAGGGACATTTTTACCCCCAACCAAAAAAAAAAATCCTGGTTTCGCCCATGTATAAATCTACTCAAAGTATGTAAAATTCTAGTTTGAAGATAAAGATTCAGACATGGCAACATTAAAGGAGTGTAGTCTAGACAAGAATACTGGATATAGATGCATGGTATAGAACATTCTAGTTTGGTGATAGGCCTATAGACCTAGAAGATGGTGTGCATAATTTTCTACTTATTTATTTACTTATTTAAAGAATACATGTGGGAATACCCGCTGACATATGTGTTTTCTGGTAAAAAGATTGTGTAGTTGACCAAATTTAATTTTAGAAGATTATATTTTGAAAAAGTATACTGGTCAAACCAGAATTTTCATTGTGGCCAATTAGCTAGTAATTTTTTTCCCAAAATTATACATATATTATCAAATTTCTAGGAAAATAAGTCCATGCAGATTCCAGGTTTTCATTTTTGTTTTTTTGAACTTATGAAGAATTGCAAGCTGATAAGATGAATTGTAAAAAAGAAACATAAGAACTTCTCCTAATCTATATATTATTTGATTTGATTTTGATTTTAGGCACATCGGCAAAATTTAGGCCATGTCGTGCCCGCAGTCCCTCAAGGACCACTCTCTCTCTAAACAACAAGGGCCAAATTCTATACAGTCCTATCATTTAAATCAAGGTCTATTCACAGTTAAAATAGTAAAGGTAGTAAAAATTTAATTATTTGGTAAAAATCTAATGTAAATAGTACATGTTCACAAATTCATAAATCAGATCTTCTTAGACAACCCCACTTCCCGGATAAAGCCCAGTACCTTCCCAGGGTCGACATTATCAAACAGTGTCTTTAAGCTAGTGGCTCCAAAACACCTCTCCCTGACATCCTGGTATGTGGGGCAATCAACGAGGATATGTTCCACGGTGAGGCGAGAGTCACAGTACTCACAAAGTGGGGGCTCGTCTCTCTTCAACACAAAAGAGTGCGTGATGTAGGTGTGGCCAATCCTAAGTCTGGACATGGTCGTGCTACCACGCCTTGTCAGACCCTTAGATGTGGGCCGCCACCTGACATCCGCCACAATCTGCCTGAGTTTACTGAGAGTCTCAGCCTCCCATCGGTTCTGCCACTCTCGATAGGTGGCAGAGGCAATACTTTGTCTCAGGTCCAAGCAGGGAACCTGGGTTCCTGACACCGCATGATTTAGGGCTCTCTTTGCTTCTCTGTGGCTTCGTTTCCCTCACTGCCAACATGGGAGGGGACCCAGTTGAAGGTGACATCCCTACGGTCGGCTGTTATTTGGTCCAACAGCTTCAGGCTCTTATGTACCAATGGGATGTCAGTCTTCATCCGCCCCAAAGCTTGCACTGCAGATTTGGAGTCGGAGCAGATTATAAATTTCCTCCTTTCTGATGCTTTAACGGCCATAAGTACAAGCGATATTGCATGCAATTCGGCCGTAAAAATGGAGCAGCCATCGGGGAGTCTACGGGACATTGTTTTGTTCCGAAAGGAGCAGGCACAAGCGACCTTTCCATACATTTTGGATCCGTCTATGTAGATGGTGCCACAATCTCCATAGCTCTCCTGCAGTTCCCTAAAGTGGACTTGTAGTATGCTTGGGTCTGTATTTTCTTTTTTGAAATTAAGGAGGGATAAATTTAATTTGGGTTTATTCATTAGCCAAGGAGGATTCTGAGGGGTTTCTATTTTAGAGATTTGGTCAATGGGTGGGGTTAAATTTTGGATGGGTTCTCTCATTCGAAGGCCCAAAGGCTGTATGACGTTAGGCCTTCAATAGTATAATTCTACCTCTGTGGGGTTAAATATGGAGTCGAAAGCAGGGTTCGTGGGGTTGGATTTTAGTTTGACTATATACTGCATTGCAAGCTTTTTCATTCTTATATCCATGGGGAGTTCTCCAGCCTCCACATGGAGAATTGGGATAGGTGATGTACGAAACGCACAGAGACAGAGACGCAGGGCAGCATTTTGTATTGGTTCCAGTATTTTTAGATAAGACTTCCTTGCTGTTCCATATATTATGGATCCGTAGTCTAGCTTGGATCGAATTAGACTCCGATATAGCAGCAGCAAGGTATCTCTGTCAGCTCCCCAGTCCGTATGGCTGAGTACTCTAAGTATGTTTAATGACTTTTGGCATTTCTTCTTACTGTGGGGGAGAAAATTAAATTTGAAATCTAGGGTGAGGCCTAAAAATTTTGTAGTTTTCACGACAGGGATCTTCTTTTTGTGTATAAATAGTTCTAAGGTGTTCTAAGGTGTTCATGTTTTTCCCATAAGTAAAAATGACAGTCATCAATATACAAAGAGCACTCTATGCCAGGGGACAGCGCATTTAGGATGCTATTTATTTTAATGTTGAACAGGGTGACTGACAGAATGCTGCCCTGGGGTACACCCATTTCCTGGTCATGAGTGTCAGAAGCGGAGTTGCCCACTCAAACCTGAAATTTTCGATCTTTCAGGAATTCCCCCACAAAACAGGGGAGGTGTCCCTTAAGCCCCATAAGCTCCAGGTCACGTAGAATGCCATGTTTCCAGGTTGTGTCATAGGCCTTTTCTATATCGAAGAATACAGCTACTAGATGTTCTCTTCTGAGTAATGCATTTCTAATATAAGCTTCCAGCCTTACCAGGTGGTCAGTTGTTGTCCGCCCCTGCCTGAATCTGCACTGGTAGTTGGAGATCACTTTATTCCTCTCCAGGTACCAGACCAGCCTACTGTTAATCATTCTTTCCATGGTTTTGCAGATGCAGCTTGTTAGTGCTATTGGTTGATAGTTAGCTGGGTCAGAGCCGTCTCTTCCCGGTTTAGGTATCGGTATAACTGTGGCTTTCCTCCAGCTGTTTGGGAAAGCGCCTGTTTGCCACACACAGTTATAGACCCCTAGCAGGACTGCCAATGAGGATTCGGGAAGGTGCTTGAGGAACTGGTAATGGATTTCGTCTTCTCCAGGCGCTGTGTCATGTGACTTGTCCAGCGATTCCCTCAGTTCCTCAAGGGAGAACGGTTTGTTGTAGTCTTCATTGTTCTCTGACCTGAAATCAATGGGGTGTCTTTCCTCCCTGGTTTTGACTTTTTGGAACTCTGGTGTGTAGTGTGCAGTGGATGACTTTTCTGCTATTGAGGATGCAAGGCAGTCAGCTATTTCTCTGGGGGACGTGACAGTTCGTCCTTGGTTTTTCAAATGCCCTATTGCATTTGATTCTTTCCCTTTGAGTCGCCTTACTGCCTTCCAAACCGCTCTAGCAGAAGTTTTGGCATCCAGACTGCCGACAAAACTCCAGGAATTCCTTTTGGCTGACCGTATGGTTTGTCTAGCCTTTGCTCTAGCTATCCTGAATAGCTTTAGGTTTTCCTGGGGAGGATTCTTTATAAATGCAGCCAGTCGTTTTTTCCTATTGCCAATAGCACTTTTGCAAGCTGTATCAAACCATGGTTTGCTAGGCCGTTTTAGATTTGCAGAGGTTAGAGGTACAACTTTCCTGGCTATACTTAGTAGCTTGCTAGCAAAGGTATCAGCTGGGTTCTGTTCATCGAGGATATTTTCTGTGATATCCTCGGAGCATCTTTTTTGGAATTGTTCCCAATCGGCCTTATTCAGTTTCCACCGCTGAGGTCGTCCCAATGAAGGGAGATTGTTAGTAATGATGATTGGGAAGTGATCACTTCCCCGTAGATCATTGCTAACTGACCATTTAAAGTCGTCTAGAAGTCCGGGGACGCATACGGTGAGGTCAATGCATGTGAGTGATCCAGTTCCTGGGTGCAAGTAGGTCGGTGATGCATCACTAAGTATGCATATAAATCATGTTGGAGGAAGATATCCTCCAGCATACGACCTCTAGTGTCGGTATTGTTGGATCCCCACATCGTGTTATGGGCATTGAAATCCCCAAGGATTAAATAAGGCCGGGGGAGTTGTTTCAATAGGTCCTCCATGTCTGTTGGGTTTAATGGAGCGCCTGGTGGTAGATACAGGCTGCAGCAAGTGATAACCTTGTGAAGGGTTATCCTAGCTGCTACGGCCTGTAGTGTGGTCTGTAGTTCTACCCTCTCATGGGGGATGCTATCCTTCACAAGGATACAGACTCCACCTGATGCTCTCTCCGCATCCTCAACATTCTTGCTGTAAGCACGGTAGCTTCGGAAGCTGATGCTATCTTTCAGAAATGTTTCCTGTAAGCAGAAAGCTACAGGAGTCTCAGAGTCCATCAGTAGCTGCATTTCCTCGTAATTGGCCTTGAGGCCTCTACAATTCCACTGTACAATTCTGGAATCCATGGCTTATTCTAGATGACCTACTTGAAGCTATTTGGCCTTGGGAGGCCCCCGGAGGGGTTTCCCTTTATTCCAGTGACCTTGGTATTTTTATTCTTGGGTTTGGATGGAGAGAAGTACAACCCCCTTTTGGGGGAAGTCTTTCTCTCTGGAGAGGGGAGATCCCTCTGGTTAGAGCGGAGGTTATTTTCTCCTCTCTCACCTCAGGCATCCTCTCCGCTTTGATTTCTCCCTCTAATTCGGTAGAGGTTGGGGTGTCTGGCTGGGTTCTCTGAGGAGAACCTGTGTCAGACATAATGTCTCCGGGTTCTCCCGGAGTATTGGTTTTGACATGCTCCTCAGTCTCCATGCTCTCATCAGCAGCACAGAGAACCTGTTCTTTAGCATGACAACAGGGCTTTCTTGTTTCTTCAGAGGTGTGTTCTTTGGCGGTGTTTTCTTCTGAGTTGGAGGAGGAGGAGGGGGTGGTGGGGTCAGTGTGTCCGTCTGTGTGGCTATGGATCTTCCTATCTTAGCAACAGCCTGGGCATAGGTCTTTGTCAAGCCGAATTGGCCCTTGGGTAGGGCCAATACAGCCGATTTTGCCTGGCTGAAGGTACATCTATTTCTTGCCTTGTACTCCTGCACGGCAACCTCTTGTTTCCACACAGGGCAGTCCTTGGAGTAGGCTGAGTGGCCAGCATGACAGTTTGGGCATTTGAACTGGGCTGTGCAGCCCTTGTCCTCATGACTTTCTCCAGCACATCTGGCACACACAGTGTTCCTCTTGCAGACTGCCGCGCCGTGTCCATAACCCTGGCACTTGAAGCACCTCATGGGGTTAGGTATGTAGGGCCTCACTGGAACTCATAGGTATCCTGCCTTCACATACTCTGGCGGTGTCCTAGTTCCGAATGTGAGGATAATAGTGGCGGTTTTGACCTCCTCACCATCCCTGTGCCTGGTAATGCGCCGGGCATGGGTGACTCCTTCAATGCCCTCCACTATTTCTTTCTCGGAACATTCCACTAGGTCCCTAGAGCTGATTACACCTCTGCTGGTGTTCAGACTCTTGTGTGGCATGACTTCCACTTGGAGATCACAGAGTCTTCTGCATCTTAAAAGCCCATCAGAGTGTGTCTTGACATCTACTTCTACAAGAAGTTCCATTGATTTGTGTAGCTTAGACACACTCTTGGGCTCTCCCACTACTGACTTGAGTCCCTTATAGATAAGGAAAGGACTCAGCTTTGTCAGGCTTTTCCCCTCCTCCACCAAAAATGATGGCCAGGTAGTACAGCTTTTTGTGGCCTTTTTAGCCTCAATACGGCGTCTCTTGCCCAGACTTAAATCTGGGGCAAGTAGTTTATTGGTTTTTTTTTAATCCATATATCTTTTCTTGTTAGTTCGGCACCTGTGCTCCCCACCCGCCATCGAGTCCAACAAGGCGACGGGCAATTCAGATGTCCAGAATGAGCCCACCAGGGCTACACAGGTGCTATATTCAGTCAGCTGCTGCATCGGACATGTGTCCGATACAGCAGCTCCCTGATTGACCCTCCAGCCATCACCCTCCGGCATAGGTCGACGACCTATGCTGGTAGCTCGGCATGACCAGCCGGTTGACCCAGAGCGGGCCATCTGGGCCTCAGGTCTAGGGGAACTTGGAGCCAAAGTATTGTGTTGTTGTGGTTTATCCTCAGATAGCCATCAAACACCAGGATCTCTTTATCCCCCCCTTACCCGTCGAAGTCCACGGCAAACGGACTGGTCTAGGACGTAGTTAGAATTTAAAGTTAAGGAGACAGTGTGATGATCAATGAAGGCAGATATAGGTAAAGAGGAGGCAGACACAATGATAGAAAAGAAGAAGGGCACTTTTGAGCTCCAAAAGTGCTAAGGAAAGAGGAGCGCAGTTGTGCAGAACTCCGTTATCTTCTTTAATGTCAACATTCATCTCTTGGTTAGTTCTTAGCAGTGCACCTTTCACAGAACGAGATGTTGGTGCACATCACAGAGGTACAAATTCAGAGTTACAACAATGCATCTTAAAACAGACATTAATAGAATTGTGTCCACTTTATACATATTAATACAAATGTTGACATTACAGTGTACTATTTGCTGTCTGGCCAACTATCCTGCAGTGATAATCGGCTGGAGGTGTTCAATCAGAATGGTCGAGCAACGTTCCATCTGTTTCTGGAAGGCCAGTGGGGACCCTATATAGAGAGCAGAGGTGTCCCAATCAAAGGATTCACTACAGCCTGGTTCACTACAGATGACTTGGTTCAGCGGTGTGGTTCTGTGCAGTGCATTACAGTGGTTTGGTGTGGCGTACTGTAATGTAAAGTCAAGACACCTCACGAATACAGAACAGTTGAACTCAGTGTAAGTCTGGGACAAGGGGGAGAGGCAGTGCAAGAGTTGATATGCGGTAAGTTTGTTCACGGAGATATATTTGTATAGTCTATGTTACGTGCTGCCAATTATACAGTATTGGCTGTGATTTATTTGACATTAAACTGTTACGTTTCTTTTGAGCCCTGAATTGTCAAGTTCTTTAAGTTAGTGGTGTCATGTGGAGCAGATTGCAGAGAGCCTGAATAGTGAAATTCATTACAATACTATTCAAAAAACATGCTGAAAGTTGAACTTTTCCTTGCAAAAGTCAATGAAAGTCTCACAAGTAAAATTTGTTACAAACCTTTCCTTTTATGGGTATGTGAACACCTGATAATAATAATAATAATAATAATAATAAGGCTTCTCTTCGAGTCCAAAGATTAATGATGAATGCAATATTGTGAACGCCTGATACATACACATTAAAACACAGATCTTTAGCTGAGCATAAAATTTTTCATTGCTAATTATATTTTTACTAAAGTAATTTTTAACTAAGTGAAATAATTGATATTTACCAACAAGTCCAGCCAGCAAAAGCAAGAGTTACAACTTGGGCTGTAGAATCATAGTCAGGCAGTAAATTTCGCTTACAGTAAGCTCCAGCTTGACCTTCATCATAACCCTTCAAGTGAAAAAGAATTTATCATCTAAACACTGCCTATGGCAAACAATCTACAAACATAAAATACACTGACAGTGATTGATCCCAACTAATAGTACAATCATAATGCAGTCATAAATTTTGTGGCTACTTAATAATTAATTTAAAATAAAGTTTCTGAACTTGAGAAAGGAACATTTGCTATTTACTCTACCAACTTATTAACAGCCATAAAAGTATCTCACTCAGGTGTGTTGGTATCTTATTAATACTTTCACTCAGCCAGAAAAGGAATGAATGAAGTAACACCAGATGCAGCTGAAATTTTGAACTAGTGAAGAAATCACTCATAGAGAAGCTCAATAATTTTGGAAGAAAATGGCCACCAGTTTAATTTTATCAGAGCTGTGTTTCAAGGAGAAATGAATGAGCTGGCAATTTGATTACAGTACGTGAGACTTTATATTCGACTCTAATTTTTTTTTATTTAAATTACTGTCAGTTTAAAATAAACAATATTACAGCAAAAAACTTATTGTTTATTTTTTATTTAACAGCCTATTAATAATATCAATATTTAGTTAAAAATACCTTTGTTGATTTGAAAAATAAAAAAACTTTATAACAGCAATTAAAAATAATTTTTAAATGTAGTAAAAATATTTAAAAAAACAACAAATAAACAGCAAATATGGTGATTAGTGTTTAATCAGGGATATCTTTAAATTCATACAATTTATATCTTAGTCTTCATAGTGATTTTAACTAAATATTATTGGGTTCAAAAGCTGAACCAAGCAGCCAGTTTAATGCTGGTTTTACATTCAATGAGATGTCACAATGAGCAACTTGTTTCCATCTTGAATCAATAAAATGACAGAGTGAACTTTCATTAGTTTAAATACAATGTAGAATTTAAATTTATGTATCGAATGTACATTAAAATTAGAGCAACAATTGAACTGATTAACCCATTTCAATTATATCATCACTAACTGCCAGGTTTCCACTGTCAATATAGTTTGGAATTTTCTTTGACTCAACACTGCACGTGTCTCTATCTGCAGCTGCACAGATTAGGTCAGATCTGACCATATTTAAAAATAAATTTAACACAAAAGTTAGCTGTGACAATCATACTCTCCCAACTTGACTACTGCAATGCCATGCCGGCATATATACCTGATGATAAAGTTGCTAAGCTGTGGTAAATTCAGAACACTTCATCATCAGTGTATCTACAGCTAAGAAATGCCCTCGTACCTTAGTAAACTGAGCCCTGCACTCCTAGACTCAAACTCAATGATTATAGTTGTGCTGTTTTTTTCCTCAAGGTATGGTTTATGGGCTGTACAAGGACCAAAAAGTTGGAGCTCTCTCCCCATTCAGCTCAGACAAACCACATGCTTCACTGCATTCAAGAAGAACATTAAGACCTACTTACAAGAATTACTTAGATTAATACTTAAACTCTTGTTTTTATGTTACTCTATTCTAAATCTGATCAGCGATGATCTTATAACAAAAATATATCCTCATAGAGATGATAAACAGCATTTAATATGGGATACTGATATAAGTTCATTGTGGAGAATTTTTAAAATATGATCAGGGATAATTAAGGGTTATAGACACCTATCTTACTTTACATATATTTGATATGCGATTTACACCATTCTACAAATGTTTTCAACCAAATTTCCACTTTTCCAAAAGGTGAAAGGATGTCTCAGAATGATTTTTTTTTCCCTTTTCTAGTGCCATTAGAATATCTCATGAGTGGTGTTTCTCTCATGGAAAGGTTAACAAATGTACTATCCCACCTCAGCTTTGCAATGCCACCATCATATCCCTGTACAAAAAGAGTGACAAATCTCATAGCTCCGATTAAGTGGCTACTGTCAGTAGCTGGAAGAAATTCATGGCAGAATACTTGTTGACAGACTAACCAATTTCATATAAGGCAAAGTGCTGAGTAGAGAAATAGACAAGTATCTTGCTAAGGCCAAAAGGTCACCTCCATTTAAGAGTATGGTGAAAAAGGTTTATTCACCTAACATCAAAAATCAATATGCTCACCAAACTTTGGTATGATTCTAAGACCTGGGTGCTCTATAGAAGGCATCTAAAGCTCTTGCAACACTTCCATTAATGTTGCCTTCACTCCATAATGGGCATACTATGGCAAGACTACCTTACAAATGTTCTGCTGGAGGTCAGTGTGGACAATACAGAAGCAATGGCTAAGAAGAAAGTAGCTGGTAGCAGATGGCCTCTGAAAAAGACAGTTAGAGAACTTTCACAAAGGACACGGGACACACATTTGAGACCCCAAAGAACAGGCACAGAAGATGTAAAAAAAAAACTTAAATAGACCCCTGGCTTTGTCTGCATCAGATGTTGAAAAATATGCAGGTCGAAACTTGCTAATCTTCAGAATTGAAGACATTAACATTATTATTAGTAGTATTTGTCATTAAACCAGATCTTTTAATATTGTTATAACTCTGCCATGCGCACCGCAATCCAAGCTAGTGCAGAATGAAGATTTGCACTATTAGTGACAAGACTAAGTCGGATGTTGACATTAGAGAGAGAACGATTTCGCCCAAGGGAGAGCTGATGTAAAGATGCTGTGCTCAAGACACCACTTTATCTTCACCAATCTAAGTTACTGAGTAAATATTTACATTTTCAAATGTCATATTAATCACAAATAAATGACAAATAGTTTGTATAAACTGTGTGTACTCACAAGACTTTGAAGTTTAGATAATGCTATGCATGGAAGTTTGTCTTGGACAACCATTAAAGCTTTGACCCTCTCAGTAAAACCAACCATCAGTAGTGTTGGATCTTCCACTGGGACATGACAAAAATGCTCTGAAGATAACAAATTGAATGACACTGAACAACCACAATACAAATGCTTAGTACTTAGATAAAACTATGCTTTCAATAATATAGACAATTACTGTTTTAACAATAAAGGCATGCATAAGACACTGGGCACATCCAACACAGACAAAAAAAGTCATTCCGAATCTCATGCTTTAACCCATTATTGTATTCTCATTGGACTAATTTAAATTTAAATATGTAAATTCCCTGGATGACAAAAAGACACAATAGATTTTTTTTTTTTGTTGAGATGTGAAAATACAATCTGTCTAATAATTAGAACACTGGGAAGATTTGATATATAAGAGTGCTTATGTAATGAAATGTGCATTCATCGTTCAAGATTATTTATAATATATAATTGCATAAAATAAAAAAATATGAAAGGAATCTTTTCCAAATGGCATCACTATTTATTATGAAATGATCCAAAGCAATAGTGGTGTTAAGTTTTTAGTTATTTCCCAACAAAATGTTTTCTAGGTGACAGAATCTTTATTTTTTCTTCATCCCTGAAAAATATTCTTATCAATGACTTTTCCTATTTTTATTTACTTCCAACATAAAAAAATTTATGTCATCAAGTCTGCACCTGCTAATTGTTCCTTGTCATCAAGTCTGCACCTGCTATTTGTTCCTTGTCATCAAGTCTGCACCTGCTATTTGCTCCTTGTCATCAAGTCTGCACCTGCTATTTGTTCCTTGTCATCAAGTCTGCACCTGCTATTTGTTCCTTGTCATCAAGTCTGCACCTGCTATTTGTTCCTTGTCATCAAGTCTGCACCTGCTATTTGTTCCTTGTCATCAAGTCTGCACCTGCCATTTGCTCCTTGTCATCAAGTCTGCACCTGCCATTTGTTCCTTGTCATCAAGTCTGCACCTGCCATTTGTTCCTTGTCATCAAGTCTGCACCTGCCATTTGCTCCTTGTCATCAAGTCTGCACCTGCCATTTGTTCCTTGTCATCAAGTCTGCACCTGCCATTTGCTCCTTGTCATCAAGTCTGCACCTGCTATTTGTTCCTTGTCATCAAGTCTGCACCTGCTATTTGTTCCTTGTCATCAAGTCTGCACCTGCTATTTGTTCCTTGTCATCAAGTCTGCACCTGCTATTTGTTCCTTGTCATCAAGTCTGCACCTGCTATTTGTTCCTTGTCATCAAGTCTGCACCTGCCATTTGTTCCTTGTCATCAAGTCTGCACCTGCTATTTGTTCCTTGTCATCAAGTCTGCACCTGCCATTTGTTCCTTGTTATCAAGTCTGCACCTGCCATTTGCTCCTTGTTATCAAGTCTGCACCTGCCATTAGCTCCTTGTTATCAAGTCTGCACCTGCCATTTGCTCCTTGTTATCAAGTCTGCACCTGCTATTTGTTCCTTGTCATCAAGTCTGCACCTGCCATTTGCTCCTTGTTATCAAGTCTGCACCTGCTATTTGCTCCTTGTTATCAAGTCTGCACCTGCCATTAGTTGCTTGTTATCAAGAAATTTCAATGTATGATAACTGTTTGTCCATCACAAAATTTTCATTTCTGTCTTACCAACACACACAGGCAACCTACACACGTTATAGGCCTTCTTGCACATTTCTCTAGTACATTAAAAATTTAAATTATTACGTGATTCTTCACATGCCAGTAGCTGATAAATTCTGAATGAAAATTATCAAAGTTGGAAATCTTTCTTTTCAAAACAAGAATGGACCATTCAGGACAAGAATTAAAGGGAACCAGATGTCAGAAAAGATATAACACTATACCTGATTTAAACAAAATACTTTATTCTTAATAATCTACTCATTCAATAGCAAAAAGATTATCTTGAAACTAGAGAGCTAATTATTAACAAAGTGGTGGCCAAGCTACATGTGCTTTAACTTTTTCTCTATGGAAATCTGATAATGCTATTGAGCAAGCTCTCTTCAGATCAAAGTAGCATGGTATTTCAATTGAAAAAGGAATAAGAAATAAGAACAAAAAATGTCAAAATGACTGAATTGCTATTTAAGAAGATTGAAAGTGACCAATGCGATAGCAGATATAATTTGTGGTGATTCAACCAAAAAGTCTTTTATTATAGACAGATAATCAATTCTTAATGTCATTTTAAAAATTAGTAGCTGTTGTTATGGCACGATAATGAATTTGGCAGGAAAAGTTATATGTTTCATAAAGAGGGAAATTTTTGATCTAGAGATAAATGAAATGATGAATTAAAAAACAAGACTAGGATTTAGGAAGTAAGCAAAGAAGACTTTTGGCAGCCATGGAGTAAGGTCAGCTTTAGTAACTGAAGTAGAGATTTAGCTTGATGACATTCGACGGTTCCCTTCTTGTTCTTGAATCTTGGCCTAAGGTACTTTGCTATGCTGTTGCATGTAGTAAGCGTGGTCAAGAGGCTAAGTATGTTTGAGCTTGGCTTGGCTATCTATGAAGGGGGCTCAAGGTTCGACACCTAACTTGAGCAGAGTTGTGTTTACTGAGCGCATATAGGCAGCACAGAAAACCTTCTCCCAGATACCCCCTCCTTCCCCCCACTGGTCCACAAATTGAGATTGGACCATAGCATGAAAGTATCACTATATAATGCACTATATGATGCACAAGTAACTCTAAAGATATTGTTGTAACTCTCTAAGGCAGGCACTCAACGAAAGACAGGTTGACAAGAGTAAACGATGTATTTATTTATGATAAATGCAAGTGAAGCATCGACAAATGGTACGGGTAATAGTAACTAGTTAGACTTGGACTTCTGCTATAAAATCACAGGGAGTAATATGTCTAAGTTCTAAGAGTCCTACTTTATACCAGAACACAGAACAGACCACCGACACACTTCCCAGTGTCGCTCCAGGTCTCCCACACAGTTTCCTAGTATCACACAGGACAGCACTCAGCACCAGACTGTTCAAACTCCCATGACTTTTAGCCGGCTCACAACAGTCTTTCTTCCTGTCTCTATATGTCTTTCACTAGTCGTGTTCAGTAGTGCTCAGATGCGCACCATTAGTGTAGCGCGGGAGCGGGGTTACAACAATATGTAGAGAATGTAGAAGTGGCCTCTAAGATCAAGTTTCTTCTCTCTATTCATAACTTGATTAGGCATGTTGTATACATCCCAATTTATTCTAGTGGTGTCAGAAACTCAAAATACTTTATCTGCCAGTTGATATTATTCATGAAGTTAACAAACGAAATCTGGCAAGATCATGTGTTGTAGTGCATTAAAAAAAAAAACTTAAGAAAGTAGATCTATGTTCAGGAGATCTGCAACATCATTCAACAGAATTTAGCTGTAGCACCCACATCTCACAAAGAAGATATAACACTTCCTCCAAAGTAATAAACTTTTTTAAAAATTCTTCAACTATGAAAATGGCAGTGGCATAGCGGGGCATCAAACTTAAGGATAAATTTTCTCAATAAAATCAATGCATTGTGCATACATGAACAAAGAGAAAGTACTGAATTTTAAATGTTTACTAGAAATTAATTGACTTTGCTAATTTGTTAATCTCCTATGTTCTTTCTTAAATTAAATGTAAGCTGTTAACCAGGTTGAATCGTTTTTCAAATGTTCAGGTTACGTTGTCATGGATAATTACGGGGTACAAATTCTGTAGTTATTCATTGACACCATCTTAATTTATTATCTGCTTGATATTGGCTGGAATTCGGGCTGAAGCTAAAATCTATTCAGTAACATTTTTCGGTACACTGGACCATTTACACACCTTTTATCGACTTCAGCACAGCGCTAGGATGTCCTCAACAAAATAACTGAAACTAGCCTTAAGCACTTGGTTAAAGCGCCCTGGAGCGCTTGAGAAGTCATTAAGATAGTTAGGGATTCATTTTTTAAAATTATATAAACTCTAAAGACATTGACAGGAACAGATAAAAACTCTTTTACTAGGTCTGAAGCAGGCGAATTATTAGTTGCTTTGCAGTCTTCATTTTTTCATCTACCTTGGGTTTTTGCCCCCTATATTAACTGAATTAAGGACGCATAAAAAAACAAGTGACTGTCAATTCGAGAATTCTCACTTGAACAGAAAAGATTAAAAACATTCTTAACTACTAGTTGGGAAAACATCGCTGAAGCCAGTGTTACCTTTACAGTATGCATGTGCTCAGATTTGGTGATTAGCACAGAACCTCAAAGACGTGTTAGCCACAAGATGCTAGATGAAAAAGGTGAACATAACTAATTGTGGATGGCTGCCTGGTTGTGCGGTTCGAGCGCTGGACTGTCGTTCAGATTTATCGATGGTCCAGGGTTCAAACACTGCCCGCTCCCATCCCCCGTCATCCTGCGAGAGGTTTGGATTAGGAAGTAATTATCTTCAACTCTGAAGGAACATCCGAAACATGTAAAACATTTTACAAACAAACATTTTAACACACAAGAAAGAGCTACGGATGGAAATGTTTTCTTCCTTGGACGGGATATTTCAAGAAATAATAACCTGACATGAGCAATATCACGATGTGGTAGGTAAATATGAATTTTTGTCACCATCCCAACTATTGAATCCACAGATCGAAATCTATCTTGATAGTGCTCAGAACGACTTAAACAAAAACTAAGTTCATCTGGTGCGAAAGAGACTTCAACAGTTTGTCACAATTTCTTCAAAAGCCTTTGAACTTCAACAAGGACAATGTTTGAGATATTGAGTTTTAATTTTTTTTTAATGTTGGCTAGATAATTCAGTTGTAAATATTGTCTTATTTCTGACAATTGTGGTAATTGACTTTCTATGCTAGCAGTTTTTTTTTAGATTCAAGCTTATCATTACTTAATGGCAGTCAACGCTGAAAAAAAGTGCGACTCACTAATTTGACAATTGTTGGGAAAAAATAGATTTCAATTTTGCCAGCAAGAAAGCAGCTAAGGTTTTTGTAGTATCTTGTTAAACTGATTTTTTTTTTGCAAATTAGAAATACAATAAATACACATTAGGTCGAAAAAAATATCATTTGGCTGTTCTATTTATATTTATATGTTATATTTTGGAAAGGGGGGGCATTACGAGGAGCTTCTGCACTGGGCATCGTATACCCTAGCTATGCCACTGGAAAAATGATTAACAATATTTGCTTTAATATTTGACAAAATATGTGCTACAATAACAAGTCCTATTTACAGGACAGTGGAAAATGATACACAAATTTGCTAAAGTTCTTAAAATAAAGATATGTAAATAGTATACGATTGATGTGTAAATTAAAAAATGACAATAGAAATATAAAAAAATTCCAACCTGGACAAGGATTGGCTGCTACAATGCAGAATTTATCATGTGCAGAAATTAAACTCTTTTTTAACCTGTTATAACTTTCTTGAACTAAAAAAAATAAATTGAAAGAATTTAAAACATTTTACTAATACTTTAAAAAAAAAAAAGTTTATCTAAGGAAAAAAATAGCAAAATCTCAAAACTGCAAGGTTTAACTCTCTTTTTCTATGTAAAACATTTGAAACTAATTAATTACCACTAATCGATTTACACGAGGCGGGGTAACTTCCGAATCTAGGGGTCCTAGGTTCAAATCCTGGTGATGACAGGGATTTTTAATTTCAATATCTTTAGGGCACCCCTGAGTCCACCCAGCTCTAATTGGGTACCTGACATTAACTAGGGAAAAGTTAACATAGTTGTTCATTGTGCTATACATCATATGCCCAATACCTCTGAAAAGGGAACTTTACTATTTATATTTTTACTTTAATTGATTAACTAATTGGTTAATTTTTAAAATTGATTCATGTATTGCAGGGGTTTTCAACCTGTGGATCAAGACCCCTTTGGTGGTCGAATGATGATCTGCCAAGGGATGCCTAAGATGATAAAAAATATGGATTTTTTGTTTTTTTGTAACATCTAAAACTTGATATTGTACTCAATTTTTAACCACTTTTTTTTAGTGGCCCCCATGAGGGTAAAGGCGCTATTAGGTTTGCGCAAAATGTCAGTATGTCACACTCAGATATCAAAACCTAGAAGAGAAATGAAAAATATTATTTCACCATGCGTTTTGGCTTGCAAAGTTTAGGTGCAATGGCTAATTTTGGTTTTCTAAAAGCAAACGGTTTGTAAAATTAATTATGCAAGTTATTTTTCATAAAAATACACCTATTCTAAAACAATACATAAATGTAAGGGAGATAATGTTTCAATATGTTAACAAATAAAGATAATTTTTTTAGTATTTTCAGTATCACTAAGTCAAATAAAAATATTAGTAAACTGTGTATTTTCAGTATCACTAAGTCAAATATAAATATTTGTAAATTGTGTTTTTCTGGTCAATTAGCCGCTAAAATTAAAAGAAAACATTTATGTTTGTTTTTAAAAGCTAAGAATTTTTACGTAAATATCATGCATATTTTTTAAAATGTACTTTTTATGTAGAGGCTATAACGTAGTACCGCGACACCCACGGCAAGACATGGTACTAAACTAATTCCCTCAAAAATGTTTAAATAATCATATTTTATTTATTTTTGTTTAGTGCAATGTTATAAAATATTAAAACTAATCTACTATTTTTCAATTTAATGTTGCTTTCAATCTAGGCATTTTTTAAAGTAAATCTTATCTAAATTACATTCCAAATTATTCCGAATTTAGATTTTATATCTAGATCTAGTAGATATACATCTTAATAAATCAGAAGTTTAGTTTAGGTAGATCAACATCCTTATAACATCCTTATTCTAGTTCCATTTAAATGCCAATCATGATCATCAAACTCCATTTGAGTGAGGGCTTGAGAGGCTCAAATCCTCTCTTGCAAAAGCCCTGGACAGAAACTCTGCTGTTTTGCGTAGTGCATACATGCCGAGAATTTTTGGTTTCCCAGACCTCTCGAGGCGGAGATCAGCAAGTCTGGGGTAGTCTAACAGTATATGAGGCACGGTTTCCTCTTCTTTCCCACAGCGGGGGCACCACGAATTGAAATTTGGCCATATCCGTGAGAAATATGAGCCAGCACGACAGTGGCCTGTCCTGCACTGTGCTATAATAGCTTGCTCAGGCCTGGAAGTCTCCACCACGGGGAAAAGCGGTCAGGGCACCTCATGCACTCCCAGACTCCACGCCCCCCCCCCCCGGGACCTGTCCCAGCACCCAAACCACCCCTCCACTTCTGCTTTCCCGAACTACAGCCAGAGCAATTTGAAAACTTACAGCCCACTTGGTGGCTGGAATTTGCCTTCCCCGGTGAGCCAAGGAGTCTGCAACAGTGTTGCCAGTCACACCCACTCTTACTCAGCACCCACTGCATTATTACATGCCAATAGCTCTGTTGGGAACTGAGCTGGGCCATCAAGCAGACTTTGCCGAAGTACAAGCTCGATACCTGTTCTTTTCTATTTTTTTTTTTCAATTACAAATCATTACCAAAAGGATTATCTAAAAATCGCTGGTCTGACATATTGTACATATTCGTAGTTGTCATGCTGAAAAATGTAATCTCTTTAGCGGACTGGACTGATTATCTGACAGTCTCAGGTTCATAGCTGCTCCCGTCGTCCAGCGGGAGGTTTGGACTAGGAATTAGATTATCTTTAACTTTAAAGGAATATACGAAACATGTAAAATATTTTACATAAAATAACAACTTTTTCAAACGCAAAATGAGTCTTCAAAACATTATTCTTTTGACATTGAAAACAAAATCACGTCTTGAATATTCCTTGCAAACAGGCAGATCCGTTTGATAGCAAACATCTGAACTTTGTTTTTACTATATTTTCCATATTAAAAAAAAAATAATTATTACTAATTGGTAAAATAATTAGTCAACTTTTGCAATTGATTCATATTTTTTTTGGGGTGATTACAATTGAGATAAGTTTCAACTTGTTCCAAGAATGGGAATCGGGAGAAATAACATATATTTTGATTTATTTTGTAAAAATCAGGGTCAGACTGGGTGTCAAACCATTCAGCCCACAAATTGGTTGCCATATGATGTACATCTATTGTTACCTGCCATCACAATAATTAAAGTTTTTGATAATGCATTGATAGTGAGATAGTGAACGCAAGCATAAAAATGTATTCAGATATATCGTAGGTTACTTCTATATGTAGATACACTTAGCAGCTGTAGGAAATCTCTATTGGTACAAACAATTGTTAATACATTGAACTTCTTTGAAATTCAGTAACAACCATTTCAACAGTTATTACAAGACAACTCTCTTTGCTTTCACCTCCATTGTTCACAAATGTAACTGTCCTGTTCATAGTCCTTTTTTTTCCATAATGCCAACATTTATATTCATAATGCCCTAACTCAGGGGTGGCCATTGAAACGCTTTAAAGACCAGCTTAGGCGCCAACTTGCCTTAGCTGACATAGCAGAGAGCACCCGGTTGCATGCGACTTCAGAACAAAACAGCTGGAGGTCACTTACAAAGGCCACAGGATACAAATTTGAGACCATGAGAAAATCTGCAGCTGAGGACAGACGTAGATGGCAAAAAAAAAATCTTAATCAACCACCAGTGGACAATGGTTATGCTTGGCCTGGATGTGGCAAAATATGTAAGTCAAAGTTGGGGCTGCATAGCCATGGGAAATACTGCATTCTACATTAATCATCGGCCTTGCAGACAAGCCTTATTACACCAAGCCTTCATTCCCGAAACACACGGACTATGAAAATACAATGGACACCCATATAAATGCCTTTTATTCTAAAGTGTATGCCCAGGAGCATTTATCTTATCTGCCATCCTTATTCTTCCTAAATCCTCACTGTTTACTAACTTGAACATGAAAGAGATTTTTAAAATAAAAACCATACTGTAATATATTAAAAATATTATCATAAAAAAATTGTGCTCGGACAAAGCAATTTATGAAGCTGTAAATGCTCCATTAAGCAAAGTATAAGTACATGTTTACATAACTAAGATATCTCCTAAATTCTTAACTAATTGATTTCAATATAAAACTTACATGCCAGATAATCTGATTTATTTGGTAACTGGCCACTTAAAAATGTTTTGCATCCAACACATCGCAACATGTCTGTATCAACATTTTCCCATCCATAACGAGCACAAACCAAAGGACTCAAATCTAATGGTTTACCAAACCATGTTAAGGCTTAGGAAGTTAAAGAATAAACTTTGATACAACAATTTGTTTTAAGTATGTACATTATAAAGTACCCAACTGAATATGGCTCATTAAATAGGACAAATATTATCACAAGAAATACCTGTTAATAAATATATATTTATATATATACAGTGCTTTTTTTGTAAAAAAAAATAGGTGCCAGTACTCAGTAGTTATTTGCCTAACTTTTAACTACTAAAAATTGATAATACAGGTTAAAATACAAGAAAAGTAATAATTTTTTCAAAAACGTGCTGGTACGCCGTATCTGTGCGTACCGGCACAAAAAAAGCACTGTATATATATATATAATTAAATAATTATAAAATTAAGATAATTATGTTCTACATATTTTGTGTGTCAACCTAGTCGATGATTTTCCTGGCTGATTCAGGCAACCCATTCTCTCTTTAATGGCACAAGAAAAAAAGAGCACTTGTATAAATTTGCTCTAGTGTATGGAAAAAGAAATGTGGCTTTCTGAGTATTTTATTTGCTTTTGTTTTTCTATTTGTAAGTTATGGTTTAGTGTTTTATGTATTATTAGTCGACCCAAGACGTAGCATACGCCGCTATTTTGCAACCTATGCGACCGCAGTTGGCCCTGCACTTTCATAGGACTTTTATAATTCTAGGTGTAAATTATTAAATTAAACCATTTTATAACAGATCTCTCGCTGCCTCCTGATTTATCAGGAGCTCATGGAAATCTCCAGAAATTGCAAAATATACAAAAAAGTCCTGGAAATCTCCAAAAATTATTAAAATCTTTTGAAAAGTCATAAAAATCTCCCGAAATATATTGACAAAAATTGTCATTTTGGGGCGTCATTCAATATGGAAAACGCCAATCCTATGTGCAATAAAAAAAAATGGCAATACCCGTAATAGTGGAATCTGGTAAAATAAGCTTCTCGCGCCCCAAACTAATGAAGAATTACTTGATGTCAACAATTCTCAAAGATAGATTGAAAACTTTTGGTAATTCTTGCTACTGAGCGTGATCTATGTAGGAAACAGAATTTTTATGATATACTGTATGACTTCGCTACAAGCAAGGTTCGTAAAGTAATTGTGTACGCAGTAAAGAACTTATCCATATCTCTACCCAAACTGGGCCCCGCAAAATCCGTTTCGCATAGGGCCCCACAATGGTTAAGTCAAGCCCTGCTATTTAGTGACAGGTAAATACTACTTGTACTCCTCCTCCTCAATTTTTTTTCGATGCTAAAGTTACGTGGGGTAACTCTAATCCGAAATAAAAGAGTGATCTTTCCATGACTTTTGTGTTGTCAGGAATGGTTGAGCCATGAAGAAAATTATATACATACATAGATAGATAGATCGCTACTTTACTTTTTATTCTTCTGTCCGAAAGTGACTCTAAGTTAAGTGATTTAATAATGGTGTTACTCGAATCAAATTAGAATATTTTTTGTTATAAATCTCACTGCTCTATTTTGTATTTGTTCTAGTTTCTTTATGTTTTCTTGAGTTGAGGGATCCAAAACAGAGGAGGAATATTCTAATATTGGCCTAACTAAAGTTAAATATAACATTTTAATTTTATGTTTTTGTTTTTTAATAAACCCTAATGTTTTGCTTGATTTTTTAATAATTTCATCAATATTGGGATTCCATGATAACTTTTCATTTATTATAAATACATATTTTGATGTTTTTAGTCTGTGTGACTAGTTTACCATGAATAAAGTAAGTAGGTTTTTTTTTGTTACTCTAAATATCTGGCATTTTTTTGGGTGGAAAGACATACTCCAATTTGATTCCCATGGACCCATTTCTCTAATTCTTCTAATTCTTTTTGTAAAATTTCAGTCTCTTGTGTTGTTTTTATTCTTCTGTATATTATGTGAACATCTGCAAATAATCTGACATTTGTTCCTGAACTAATGCAATTTGGTAGGTCATTTATGTAAAATTAGAAATAGTAATGGGCATAAGACTGTTACTTCAGGTACACTTGAGTTTACTGTTATTGGTGTTGATTTGGAGCCATTTATTATTACAGTTTGTTCTCTTCCTATTAGAAAATCCTGAATTTATTGATGTAATGAACCATTAATGCCAAAGTATTTTAGTATTTTAAGCAGGCTATTGTGATGAACTTTGTCGAATGCCTTAGAAAAGTATACTAAAATTGCATCTATTTGCTCACAATTATTTAATCCCTTTAATAATCATAAAAAATTCCTATATAACCTGAAGCATGTTGGTATGGAGTGAGGACATTATGTTTATCTAAGTGATTTATGATGTTGCTATACATTGTATGTTCTAGTATTTTACATGTAATGCTGGTGAGTGATACTGGTCTGTAGTGCCACAGATCAGATTTTTCTCCTTTTCAAACTAGGGAAATGACATTAGGTTCTTTCCAGTCCCTAGGTACCTTGACCTGATTTAGTGATGCCTGAAAAAATATTTTGAACACTGGTGCTAGCTCGTGGCTTAGTTCTAACTTAGAGCAATTTAGCTGGACTATCATCATTTTCATTTGAAAAATAACTGTAATTTAATTTATTAAAATGTACTTATGTAAAACACTGCACAAATTCCTTTAATTTTCAAATAAAAGTTTAAGCTATTATTATTATCTTATAATTTATTATAAAATGTTATTATATATACATTATGGACACACACATACACACACAAATCACCTCACTTTTCAAAAGTTCAAGCAAAAAAGATTAGAAGATTGTACTAATGTTTAGAAATTGCATGAAATGCATAAAAAGGATATTGAAAAACTTTCAAGACGTTCAATAAAACTAGCATGACTCCGTAGAGTATTTGAAATACAACTTTTTGTAGTTCCAAGTGAGTCTGAATCGCTCTCTGTGTTTCTTGATTCAGCTGGATTTCTGTTAATAAAATATACACATTTTTCACAACCAATCTTTATTGTAAATAGATTAGAACTTTTTCAATATTTTAACACTGAAAGGATGAGGCTGGGGGAAGATAACATAAAAATACCCTGTAACAATTATTTAGATTTGTTTATTACAGTACTCCTGCAGCCTAGAGTTTGATGAAAACAATAATTCAATATGGGTTTTATAAATTGGAAAAATCAAGCTGTTTGTTCCGGAATAAATAAATTACTCTAGTAGGCAGTAGCCTAGCACTAGGAGTTTAGGGTTTATGTGACTTATGTAAAGTTAGTATTGTAGATTTAATTGTTACTTAAGAATTTTAAGTATAAAGTTACTAGACCTAGATCTATTTATTATAAATAATAAAGTTTAGTATAATATATAATATTGAAATAATTAATGCCAACATGATGTTTATAATAAAGTATAATAAAAAATAACAGTATTAGTTTATGTGACTAGATACGCAGAATCAGGTTTCTATTATATTTAAGAATATGCAGGGAAAAAATGCAGATTGCAAATATGTAATTTGATTTCTCTGGAGATAAATAGTTTTTAAAATATATATTTTTAAGTTTTATTTCATATTTCCATATATTGTCATTGGAAATATGCCATTTATGTTTTTAAGGCTCAACACTAGACTATCTCCCTTAAGTCTTCAGTTAATTGCCAACTTCTTTTTTTTTGTTGGTTTTTAGTCCTTGTTTCTAACAGCTATTAGATCTAGATCTAATAGTGAAAGTCATTTAGAATGCAAACAAGCTTTTGTACTTTAAGCAATAACTAAAGACTAAATACAAATTATGCAATAAAAGTAATAACATAGATCTACAAAGAGGAAAAAAAAATAATCACATTAAATATATGACCTCTAGCTTTAAGCTTGACATGTTGTAGCCATAAGGTAATTTAATCTTCGTTGTTAGGGGACTGCTTAATGCACAGGGTTAATTACATATACGGGTAGGCCTGACACACACAAACCGTAATAGAACAAATAGAAATAATAAAACTATTGAATGTAAAACAATGAATAATATAAAAATAAGCAATATCCACAACAAAGTAGAGAAAGTCATGATTGGATTGTGGAATGGATTGGAAGATATGGGAAATGTTATATTAGTAGCCTTGTGATAGCTCCAAATAGAGACAGGGCCGATAAAAACCAAAGACTTTATTAAATCTCTTCAATGAGATGAAAGAGCAGCAAGATGATATAGTATGAGTGTTACTACTTCTCTGGACCAAATAGGGGAAGGGGGGGGGGGAGACACTATGACAAGCAAAGTGTATTCGTCATACATATCTGCTTATAGAAGCTGGCCAACAATATAGGATACAACCAAGAGTTTTGATCAGGACATCGTTTATGTTACATTTTAGTCCCAGTCTCGACTTAGACCTCAGTTGAACTGTATGTCAGTGATCAAAGAAAGTGAATGACGAGATCGGTATTGACCAAGGTAGCTCACCGTACCTTGCCCTTCCCCTTTACAAGCATACCGGTGATGCTAACAGTAGATGATGTAATAAGGCGTCGGCGAAGCTCCGAACAGGGAGATGTGATTACATCACACCTAGTTTTGCCGTGAAGACGACGATCATGTGTCGGCACGTGTTGACAGGTATGGAAGAAGAAAGGGAGCATATAGCCACCGGTATATTAGGAGAGAAAAACTGGCTCGGGACTCCGTAACAGAATGTAATACTAGTGGATTTATGAAAAGAGGGGGAGGCGGTAGGTGGAATCACTACCCACCCCCAACCAAACATTGTTAAACAAATTTAGTGTAATAGAGGAGCAGTTTTTTTTCTTGATCAAGTTACACTCGACCTATACCCCCTCCAATCTTATAGCTGGACTGTCCTTAGTCACAGGCAAACTAGGCAGCCGCCTTGGGTTCTGATTGGTGGGGTCTCACAAAGGACTCACAGAATTTTAGAGAAAAAATTGTTAAACGTGAATTAAATCTCAAGCAGAACTGTATGTCTTCTCACCTAGCTCTAATTTTAAGTCTCTACTATGATTCAAGATTTATTTACAAATTTTAAGATCTATTTGTTTCTTCCTTGTGTTGGCATGTGGAAACATTATTTCTGATCTGGTGATCATGAATCGTCCATGAAGAACATTAGTGCCGTCTGCGAATTTAACTTATTTTTTGATTTTGATACAGGTGATATAGGACAGTTTATAATTCAATGCATATTTTAGGTCTTAATTTTTTTGCTTTCCTATTTCATTTGAGGCCACACTATTCACTTCACATTGGGCCTCTCTATTCGTTTTACTTCCAATTACGTAAGGCAGGCCCAGCTTGTAGATAGTAGACTCCACTGAGGACTGCTGGCTAGGAGAAAGGGGATTACGTCATCACTAGATCCTGTGTCAGCTTAATTAAATCAATCTTTCTCTTTGTGATGTGATTTTACGGAAACGGAGGGCACTTGAAATTCATTAGAAATGTATATATCTAACTGCAGTCATAATCATCAACAGATAAAAATAAAAGTATTAAGATACTGCTACACTTCTAAAATAAAATATTTTATTTCATATATATATATATATATATAATATATATAGTAATACAAGTCATTGCTCTATATAGATCTCTAAGTCATAAAGAATAATTTTGTTCACAAGAAAAATATTAATCATGTAGCTATGCATGCATGTCTTATTTATTTTATCAATATTTCGCTTTTCTTGATGACGTAATAGATCATTATAGATCTAATTGTAACTGTTAACCAGGTATTTTTTGTAAATTAATAATTTGATAAGAAGAAGAAAAAAAAGAAATAATAAGTTCAAATTATTGTCAACATTTTATTTAGACCTTCAATCATTGATTCAATTTCTTCATTTCAGTAAATAAACGTAAAAAAACATAAGTTGACAGCATAAGAGCAAAAGAACTCTCTCTAAAAAGTTATTAAAAGTTCAATATAGATCTAGATAAGGCCCTTATTAAGGGAGATCAATATGATGAATATGATGCTTAAAAACAACATGGTGGCCGGTAATGGGAAAGGTATCTGGGCACCTAAGACCTAAACTCTAAACTATTAAATAAATAACAAGGTTACAAAAACAGTTTGTGTGGAAATACAAACTCAAAATTGGCCCCAGAAGTGGTCCACCTAGGCAAGCTTCAATATTTTCAGAAAGAACATCCGAATGAAATTATATCAAAGACAAATGAGAGATAAGAATGGAGAAGGAAGGTTGACAGATATTGTGTAGTGTCCCAATGGTCCAGCAGATCAAAGGATAGGTGCAAGTGAATGCAAAGTTAGATGTGAACCTGGCCTAACAAGTTCCCCTTTCAGACCTTGTGGTCTATAGGGCAGATTATGTATAGTTCATCTGTTTTTGTGGCCTACGGTTAACGAGAGTGTCATGTAGCCAGCACAACGACCAACCGCCTTTACTTTTCCCCAACTAATGTCAGGTACCCATTACAGCTGAGTGGACTCAGAGGCGCCCAAGTATTCCGAAATTGAAAATTACAGTCTTCACCAAGATTCGAACCAGGGAGCCCCTGTTTGGAAGCCAAGCACTTTACCGATCAGCTACCGCGCCTCTCCTGGCCTAACTGAAGTCTTATAATTGGTGTAATTGTTTTAAAAAGGCTCAATCTCTTATTCGAATAAAAAAAAAATATAAAAAATTTGGCTAACAAAAAAATGTTCAAGAAAATGCAGTTTACAAGATTACTATTTGTTTTAAATTAGGTCTAACTTATAATGTATACTAATTAGCTTTTTTACTTTAACAAAATGCTTGCATAAGTGATTTTAAAAATTTGATTTTTCGCTTTCAGAAAAAAAAAGTAGCCGTTGCATCAGAACTTTGAATGGTCTAAAATAGGGTGATGTTGGATTTTCACTATCTTTTCTAGTTTACGAGATCTAAACGGGACGGACGGACAGACAGACAGACATTTTACACAAAACTAATAGCGTCTTTTCCCCTTTCGTGGGCCGCTAATAAAAATAATTTTTATTTAAATAATAAAATTGAGTAGAAATCACTAGTTAGTGACTAGATCTAGTAGATCTACTAGATCTAGTCTAGTGTCTTACTATCTAGTGACTAGTCAAGAGTCTAGAAATTAAAATGGTATTAGTTTATGTGACTAGAAATGCTAAATCAGGTTTCTCTTATATTTCAAGAATATGCAGAAAAAAATGCAGATTACAAATATGTAATTTGATTTTCTCGGAGATAAAATATTTTTAAAATATTTATTTTTAAGTTTTATTTCTTATTACCATATATTGTCATTGAAAATACGCCATTTTTGGTTTTTATTGTCATTGGAAATACGCCATTTTTGGTTTTAAGGCTTAATATTAGAATATCTCCCTTGAATTACTTGCCAACATTTTTCTGTTGCCGTTTAGTCTTTCTTTCTAGCAGATATTAGATCTAATATTAAAATTCATTTAAAATGATAGCATTTATATAAAAACAAAAAACTCTCTTTAAAAAAGTTATTGAAAAAAAGAAGAAACAACTTCATCAATTTATTATTAACATTTTTTTAGACCTTCATTTCAGAAAATACACTTAAAAATTCATAAGTTGACAGCATAAGAACAAAAATCTCTTTTAAAAAAGTTATTGAAAGTTTAATATACATAAGGTAGGGAGCTGAAATTCGGGAACTTCAGGTGTCCAAAACATGACGTAAAAACTTGAAACAAGAGTTTTCCATACTGCTACATAGGTCTTTGTTTAAAATCGATTATGCTCACTATATACAAAGATATCATTGCTAAAAAGAGTGAATTCGATTACTTTTGATGATGGAGAACATTTTTGTCTTTGACAAGTTTTTGAAAAAAAATATTTTTTTTTTAATATTTTGCATTGAAAGTATATACATTTTTATTTTTGCTGATACTCATCACAGAAAAGTCGTACCCTGTTGATTTTTTTCCTGCTAAGAGTACATGTGTCTGGCTATATTCCTCCCAATTTTCAGATCGATCTATTGTGAACATCGAACAAACTTGAAAAAAAAAATAACATTGACCTCAATGGACTTTTCAGGTTTTATTTTTTTTTATAGAAGATATTGTTTGTCACCAACAAATGAAATTATAATCTTGTGGCAGATATTATTAGCTACGGATCTAGATACTTTTGAAAGATTTTTTACCTTGCAATTTTTTTAAAAACGCATTTGAAAAAAAATTGTTTCAGGCGATTTTGATCCCAATTTTTTAATATTTTGTTATTTTCTGCCATCACAATGCCGCCATTTTGTTCCCACCTCTCTGACATTTCTTGTAGATCTAGACCCGATAATTTGTTTACTACAAATACTAGATCTACTATTAAATTTCTTATTTAATAAGTAGATCTATCGTCTACGAAACTCAATTCCAACTTTTTAACTTTTGACCTTGGGGGTGTGTCTCGCCGACAAGCTCTCTCGTCACCTTTTCCATGTCAACCAATGTTAGGTCAAAACGGCACAAAAAAAAAATCATAACTTTCTTACTGTTAAACATACAGTCATAATTTATACACCATTAGAAAGTTCTTTTAAAGTATTTTAATGATGTACTAACGAAAAATTGTTTTTTCAAATTTTTTTTTTTTTCGCCTCCCTAGATAAGGGAGATAAATATGCTTAAAAACAACATGGTGGTCAGTAAAGGTATCTGGGCATCGGTAATAGTTTAGATACGCAGATACCTTTGCCGACCACCGTGTTGTTTGTTAAGCATATTTATCTCCCTTACCTATATTGAACTTTCAATAACTTTTTTTAAAGAGAGTTTTTGTTCTTATGCTGTCAACTTATGATTTTTTAAGTGTATTTACTGAAATGAAGGTCTAAATAAAATGTTATTAATAAATTGATGAACTTGTTGTTTCTTCTTTTTTTTTCTACTTATGAAATTATTAATTAAAAAATATATGTTAACAATTAGATCTATAATTAATATATTAACTCACCAAGCAAAGCGAAATAATGATAAAATAAAAAACCAATATGCATGAATTAAATGAAACACGCATCTATATATACATGTTATGTTTAATTATTATTATTTTTTGAACAAAATTATGCATTATGACTTAGTGATATTTTTAGAGCAATGACAATAAATGATATAGATCTAGTACGGGAAACTTATTACTATAAGAAATAATACTTTTATGTTTATCTGTTGATGATTAAGACTACAGTTAGATCTATACATTTCTAACGAATTTTGAGCACTCTCTATTTTCGTAAAATCACACCACGAAGAGAAAGAATTTTATGAAGCTGACACAGATCAGTGTCCCTTTCTCTTTCGCCGTGAGGTCTTCTGAGTAGAGTCTACTGTCTACCAGAGATTGTTTGGCATGTGTTTTATGATCAGATAGGACTAATGTCTGTGTTTATAACTCTAACCACTACCCCTGGCTCCACCTCTCTTGGAGGGAGGATAGGTCGAATGTAACTAGATCACGAACGTCTTTGTTAAACGTAACGTAGCACCTGTTAAACTATCATGTTTCACAATCTGAAATTTACTTTGCGTAGAGTGGGGAACAAAAGCCAATGTATAAAGAAACAGATAAGAAGCATATACACTACTATTTAGATAATTTATGCATCTTTACTTTCGGAGTTCATTAAAAAACAACAACTCCTCACCTATTACACTAAATTTGTTTAAGATGTGTAGTTTGGGGGGGGGGGGGGGGGGGGGGGGTTAGCGACTCCACCTACCAACCCTTCTCTTCACATGGATCCACTAGCGCCCATGTATTACATTCCGTTACGGAGTCCAAAGCAAGTTTTTCTCTCCCGCCGTACCGTAAGGTACGTACCTTTAAACCCTCGCTGCGCCGGCCGTCACACGCGATCTTTGTCTTTACGGCAGAACTAGGTGTGATGTAACATCACCTTACCCTGCTCGGAGCTTCGCCGGCGCCGTGGTCATATTAGGTCATCTACTGCTAGGATCGCTGGTATGCTCATAAAGGGAGAAGGGCAAGGTACGGTGTTTTACTTGGTCAAAATTTATCCTTCTTCGCTTTCTTTGTCGGTTCGTTTCACCGACATGCAGTTCAACTGAGGTCTAGTCGGATGAGACTAAGACTGAAACGTGATGCAACATAAACGATGTCACGATCAAAACTCTCTTGGTTGTACCCTATAATGTCGGCCAGCTTCTACAGATAGTTATGTACGACAAAAACTCCTGTGGTTGGATCATATCGTGTCGGCCGGCAGTCTATAAGTAGTTACATCAAGAAGTAGTTACGTTTGACAAATACACTCTGATTGTCATAGAGTCTAGTCCCCCTCCCCTATTTGGTCCACAGAAGTAGTGACATAGTATTTTTATCTTGAAGCTCTTTCATCTCATTACAGAGATTTGATAAAGCCTTTGATTTTCATCGCCCCATCCCTATTTGGAGCCATCACAAGGTTACTAACTGTGATGCCATTGTAACATTTCCCGAATCTGTTATAAAAGGAGTTCCCTTCCACTCTTCAGTCCTATCATTACTTTCTCTACCTTGTTGTAGATATTGTTTATTCTTATATTGTGCATTGTTTTTCATTCAATATGATTATAAGTTACCGTACATAATAAGAGAAGGATAAAGAACTTGTACTTATAGCTACCATATTTTTTTTTTAACAGCAGCATATGGAGCTGATGAAAAAAGATACAACATGGGCCACAACTGCAGAAATGCTTGCAGCTGCTACACTACTGCTAAGAGACACCTATACATTCTCACCAAACCACAACAAAACAAAATACTCATGGCTATTATTAAAACCTTTATTTCATGATGCAAACACATACATACTATCTCACACAGACAACCATATGTTATGCTATATGCTGCAACATAACAATATTGCATACAAATGGTAATCACTTTGATGTGGTTGTACCACAAGAGGCCACATGTAACTGTTTTTTGCCAAAATCCACTGCTTGGAGTATGATGCTTTAGCCTAAATTTTTAAGTGTTGATTAATATTTCATCTTACAATCTATTCAGATTAGATCTATTTGGCTATTTGATTTTTTCTTGCATGTTTTTAATATCTTAAATAACATTTAATGTCTATTATTTTCATGTATTTAAAGTCAGGGTACCGGTATATATTTATTTAGTTACTTTTATTTTGCCAATAAAAGATATTTTATTAGGCTTAGAGTTATTTTTTTATTTTTCTATTAATTTTTTTGTCTGTTGTTATTACTTTAACTACATGATTTTAATTTCGATTTTTAGTTATTTTTCAAAGTACAAAAGATTGTTTGCATTTTAAATGAATTTTAATATTAGATCTAATAGCTGCTAGAAAGAAAGACAAAGCAGCAACAGAAAAAAGTTGGCAAGTAATTCAAGGGAGATAGTCTAGTACTAAGCCTTAAAACCAAAATGGCGTATTTCCAATTACAATATTGAATATATGGTAATAAGAAATAAAACTTAAAAATATATATTTTAAAAACTATTTATCTCCGAGGAAATCAAATTACATATTTGTAATCTGCATTTTTTTCTGCATATTCTGAAAATATAACACTAACAGAAACCTAAATTATTATTTAGCGTACCGTTTCTAGTGTCGTATACATACTAATCTGGGCATCTAAACTGACTAATGACCAAACTATTACCACAAAAATAAACTTTATATATAAACTATAAGTATAAAGTATTAGATCTATAAACTAATAGTAATAAACCTTAAATAACTTAGATTAAATTACTTAGATCTAGAGTCTAGATCTAGATCTTAGTCTTAATAAACTTAATTAATGTTAATTTAACAATTTAACCTACTTTCCTGATTCTTTCATTTTATTTGGCTTTACAAGAAAAGATAATAAAAGATCTTTTATCTTTTCTGGCGTCACAGTTAAACTGTCATTGTTATCCATTGCGTACTCTATTTTAGATCTCTAGTAGACTTAATCAGTTAGTTGAGTTAGTGAGTCTAAAAAATTGTCAACATTGACTATCGATAGTATCAACCAAGGACTAGTGAAACTGTGGTTTAGACGGGAGTAGTCTACCCATACCCCGCCCATAGTAAATTTGCCTGACGCAACTGCAATTAAATATTTCGCAAATTAGGAAATTGTTATTATGGTTATTATTTCTTTTGTACTAGTAAATTGTGTTTCGTTCTCGCCAATTCACCACACAGTAACTCCATGTAGAATCTTAAAATCATAGTTAAGCAACTGACAGCAACTAATAAATAAACTAATTAATAAACTACAATAGTAAATTTGCCTGACGCAACTGCAATTAAATATTTCGGAAATTAGGAAATTGTTATTATGGTTATTATTTCTTTTGTACTAGTAAATTGTGTTTCGTTCTCGCCAATTCACCACACAGTAACTCCATGTAGAATCTTAAAATCATAGTTAAGCAACTGACAGCAACTAATAAATAAACTAATTAATAAACTACAAACCATAGATTTATATACACCGTAGCATGTGGCTCATCGCCCCCCCCCCCCCGAGAATTTGATGACAGTTGTTTTGTTTTCATTTTTTATATTAAAGTGGAGATTTTACCATCACTTACAACTGCATTGTCAAGAGCGAGTTAAGTTAAAATACCCTCTTCAATAAAAAAGAAACTAAAGCAAACTACAGTAACCAAATTTCATGTGCGCAGTATAGGCACCCATGGGCGTAGCCAGGTGGGGTTTTTTTTTTATTATTATTTTTGTGTTTTTTTTCTTTACCTGCCATTTATATTTGTATATACATGTGGGGGGGGAGGCGCGGTGGCTGAGCGGTTAAGCGCTTGGCTTCCGAATCTGGGGTCCTGGGTTCGAATCTCGTTGAAGGCTGGGATTTTGATTTTCGGGATCTTCAGGGCAACCCTGAGTCCAATCAACTCTAATGAGTGCCTGAATTTAGTAAGGGAAGGTCGCTGTGCTGGCCACATGACATCCTGCTCGTTAACCGTTAGACAATGAAACAGATGACCTTAACATCATCTGCCCTATAGATCGCAAGGTCTGAAAGGGGAACTAAATACATATTTAATCTTTATTACATTCTGACCCTTCATTCTTCCAGATGTCCTTTATTGTACCCTAGAATAAGATCTTCCTGGTGTTATTGGGTTCGGGGCGGAGCCCAGCCGCCAAGCCCTTTTTCCGGTACTTTCTATAACTGACTCTGTCTTAGCCATCTCTTTTGAGCCACATTTAGTATTTTTCAATTTCAGCAGATAACTTCCCCTTTAGTATAAAATTGAAAAGAGATGTTTTCAACCCCAAAACTCTCTGTATGGGGGATTTTAAACTCAAAACAATCTGGAGGTGTTTTAAAGGGAGGATGAAGGCTTAAACTATATAAAAAAAACAAACTTGGCGTGACTACGCTCATAGAATTTTTAGTGTTTAATTTACTTTTTTTTTTATATTGAAGAGGTATTTTTTTAGCATCAAACTCAAAACCCCTTTGGCTACGATCATAGCATTTTGAGTGTGTAATTTGCTTTTCTTTATATTGAAGAGGTGGTTTTAAGCTTCAATAACGGCGGTAAGGGGGGTTTAAACTCAAAACCCCTCTTGGCTTCAATCATAGCATTTTGAGTGTGTAATTTGCTTCTTTTTTTATATTGAATAGGTGGTTTTTAGCATCAAAAACCTCTTGAAGGGGGGTTTAAACTCAAAACCCCTCTTGGCTTCGATCATACCATTTTGAGTGTGTAATTTGCTTTTTTGTATATTGACGAAGTGGTTTTCAGCTTCAAACCCTGCTGGAGGGGGGTTTTAAACACAAAACCCCTCTTGGCTACGTTCATAGAATCTGATGAAAGATGTAAGGATAGTCTTATATTGAAGGGAGGTTTTATCGTAAACTTCGAAGGGGGTTTTGAAATCAAAATATTCTATGCTTTTGGAATTTGGGGATTGTCGTTTGCATTATTATTTTTTTTTTTTTGGTTTTGATTTATGGAAGAGGGAGGTTTAACTGCAAAAAAAATCCTGGTAGGGGGGTTTTAAACTCAAATCCCCCTTGGCTGCGTTGGGGCAAGTGATGGTTTAGTATTAAAATCTCACCTAAAATAAACAAAATCAAAGCAAAAAATCAGTCACTAAATTCCGTCCCCCCCCCCTTACGGGGGGTATTTCATTTCGGGAGGGGTTTGAAACCCCACCCCACCCTGGCTACGCCCATGTTTCGGTGGTAAAAAACAGGAAAACTACATTGTCTTGTTGAAAAACAAATTAATTGTGCTTGAAAAAAAAAACGCTAATAGGTCTAACCCCCCCCCCCTTTTTCTTTTTGCAATCCAAAAGCCGTTATTTAGAAAGCAAATGTCAACTAAAATTTAAATATATATACAGTGCTTTTTTTTTTTTTTTTTTTTTTTTGGTTAAAAAAAATAGGTGCCGGTATTCAGTAGTAGATTTCCTAACTTAAATTTTAACTACTAAAAATTAATAATATAGCCTACGTTAAAATACAAGAAAAGTAATATAGCCTATATACCGGTGCGTACCGTCAAAAAAAAAGTCCTGTACACACACACACACACACTCACATATATATATATATTATATTATATTTTATATATATATATATAATACAATGGCGTAGCTATGGATTTGGGGGCCCGGGGGTTGATCTCTTTGGGGGCCCCTTGCATTTTGACATTCGACATATGACATGAGATAATGTAGGCCTACGCAAAAATATATAAGCCCAAAATCAAATTGGTTCAGTATATCAGTAAACTTAACAAAAAATAATCATTAAGACTCTTTTAATGAATAATACTGTTGTTTATTATTTATTAGCTAAATAATGTACAAGTGGAAAATCTCAATTCATATCGCTTAACGTCGTGCATTCTGTGCAGCAAAGATATCTATAACATCATGTACATCGATACTTTCTAGTATTTGTGACTTCACTGACATCATAGCCATGATAAGCTTTCTTGTGTCATTGTGCTCTTCAGATAGTTTTTGATAAACTTGAGCTTTGAGAATTATCTCAAATGGCCTGAGTTAGTGGTTTTCGGAGGAGGTTGCAAGGTTTGAGCACACGTAATTACCGTACAAAGCCTGTTTCCGCAATATGTCTATTGGTCATTGTATTACTGGTTTGTTGATGAAAAGTGCTCGTGCATCAATGACATCATTGAACAAGCGATTTGCCACGTATTTCATCATAGAAACAGGAAAAAGTAACACATTTTGTCATAAGCGTGTCATCATCCAACAGGTATCTTGGTGCAATGATTTAATGATTTGATTGCAAGGGAAACAAAAGAGTGTGTGTGTCTGTTTGTATTTGCTATCGGGGTCTTGTATCTCTTTTGTGATGGTAAGATCACAAAATCCTGACCCAAAGGGTGATTTTTTAGCGGCCCCCGAAAGAGGAAAAGACGCTATAAGTTTCATGTGACCTGTCTGTCCGTCCGTTCCATTTAGATCTCAGAAACTAGAAGAGAAAACGAAAATCGGACATCATATTTTAGATCATTCAAAGTTCTGATGCAACGGCTACATTTTTCTTTTCCGAAAGTGAACCATCTAATTTTTACAATTATCTATGTAAGCAGATTAAAAAAAAAATACACCACTTTTCAATGAAAAACTTCAGGGGATGTAAGTTTTTAAAAAGGTCACAGAGTTCTTCATTAATAAATCAAGCTAGATTCGCGCATCTAAGGTCACAATGGGAAAAGTATCACAGTGGATCATTATAAAATATATTTCCATTTATTAACTTGAATAGAACATTGAATAGAATACTGATTCAAATGTTGATTTTAAAAAAGAACTTTGATACGAACTTAATTTAAGTTATAAGTTTAAAAAATAACGAAGTACTTTTATATCGCGCAGTTTTAGCATATCCTTATTATAAGGGCATACACTTGACAGACTAAATAAGACTAAATAGAGACCAGATCTAGATATAATTATAATTATGTGACAGGGCTCCCTTAATAAACTGCAGTGAATAGTCATCTGCCGAAATTGAATAATACTAAATGTACAGTGTCTCAACAAAGATGGCTAAGACAGATTTTAGAAGTCCGTTATAGAGATCGGGTTTAAATCAAGGAAATCCCATGCCGAACTGGGAGTCGACCCTTTAGTAAGATTGTGAGAGAGCGACGCATGAGGTTTGTGGGACATCTTCTCCGACAAAATGGATTACGCATAAGAAGAGTTGCAATGATATCCTAGTACAACTTGACGCCACTCATTCATTGAGGTCCTCATGGCAGGTGGGAAGAGGCTTTAGACATTACCAGTGACCGATTTTTATGGAAACAGCTTGACGTCAAATGCTCCGAACGGCGCGGTAGGGTCTAAGTCAGTAAGAATAGCACATTAGGTTTTTGAAATAAAACTTTTTAATAGCAGGAAAATGCACTGTAGATATTTCAGAATATGCATTTTGTTGGCTTTCAATATCAGAAATAGTGCTTGGCGGCGGGGCTTCGCCCCGAGCTGGGGGAGCTCCTGGCGCTCCCCCAGACCCCCTTGCTAGTATTTGCGGGGAATCTACAATTTTTCCACTAACTCATGGAAGAACCTATTCTAGGGCACAATAAACGTCTTCCGAAAGAATGAAGAGTCAGAATGCAATAAAGATTATGTACACACACACACACACACACATAAATACATATTGTCACAGATGCCATTATAGAATTATTTGTACATTTCACATTTAAAAGAAATATAAACCCTTACTGAGCCTCAGGAATTACCCCACAAATCTAGACCCTTGACAGCACCTTAGGTTTTACCCAAGACGTGATTATGATGTTGCAAATCTATTGGTTGATTTGAAATTAAACAAAGACATTTTTTTAAAAGAGTTAGCGCCAGAGAATTGGCGAGAGTAGAAAGAACGCCAGTCGATAAAATATTTTCCTAGTAGTCAGTCGGTCTTCTAAGAGCTCTGTTTTAAAAGCCTTTGTGATATTTTGTGTTGATTGATCTGTAATTTGTACATAAGCTGTACTTACGTTTTATATTTAAATAAAGTTCCAGAATTTTGTTTTAACAAAGAATCTTTTATTGTGATTCTAGATCGTCATTTATTTAACTAATTTTAATTCAAGTAAAATCCCCGGCATCACAACACATTGTGACATCTTGCATGTGCAGTGTTGTGACATATCTGGCACTCTCCGACTAATAAAAGTTTATGGACAACTTGTAACGAAATTTATTCAAGATCTAGGACCAATTTCAAAACTCTTCAAAGGAACTTCATTCTTATTTAACGGAGGACAGAATTTCTGTGTTTAACAGGTCAGTTGGTTATCGATAATTCTTTTATAAAGATTTTCGTTAGAGTTACTTCTAACTCACAAAATCTATTATTATATGTAATTGGCAAAAGGAATAAGACCAATATACATAATAACTGGCATTATTAAAAGACCAGTAAAGCAAATAACTGGCATTATAAAAAAGACCAGTAAAGCAAATAACTGGCAATATAAAAGACCAGTAAAGCAAATAACTGGCATTATAGTCATTATAAAGAAGACCAGTAAATAATCATTTGTCTGGCACAAAGTAAACAGAAGACCAGATTTAACCAACTGTTAAACCAGTAAAAAGTATTCGGCTCAATAGATCTATATATTCAATCATACGACTCCAGAAACTACAAGTCTACTGTCAAGAATTTATTAGCAAATTGAGGCTTCAAGAACTTTGTCACTATATTATTATTATATCTGAGATAAAGCCAAAATCCAGATATTGAACATTTTGCTCCAATACAAGAAACTAGCAAAAAAATTAAATATGGCTTCCGGTTCTAGAACACAACGACTCTTCGAATTGATAGAATTAGCCAAAGAAAAGCAAATTCCAAAGCCAGACCAGTGGGCAGAGAAACAAGAAGAGAAAGAATATCAAGGGCAAGAATCTGAAAAACGCATGCAATTAGAAGAAAAAAAATTACAAGACGCCGAAAAACAAAGGCAATAAGCTGAAAAACAAAGGCAAGAAGCTGAAAAACAAAGGCAAGACGCCGAAAAACAAAGGCAACATGAAAAAGAAAAAATGGAATTCGAGAAACAAAAGAAAGAAAATAAAGAAAGCATTCCAACTCAAGGTCACTCAAATATGTTTGACAAATACAGATTAATGAACAAAATATCGGCTTTCAACGAAAACATTGACAATATGGACTCGTATCTCATAAGATTTGAAGAAATAGCTACAACATCCGGTCTACCTGAAGCACATTGGTCGAGCTCACTCCTCACCCTTTTGACTGGCAAAGCTGTCAACATTTGCTCACAACTGTCCATCAATGAACGCAGCACTTACTCTGATATCAAGGAAGCTCTACTGCGCCAATACGGAGCAACTTCAGACAACTATAGAAAGAAATTCTATAATGAAAGGCCACAGCAAAATGATGATCCTCAAATTTTTGTAGCTAATATGTCAATGTGGTTTGATAGATGGGTATCGATGGCCAAAATAGAAGAAAGTTACCAAGCTCTTCGTCAACATATTATTATCGACAACATTACCCATGCTCACTCAGAAGATATTCAATCCTACATTATAGAGAGAAATCCTACTGATATCCAGACATTAACCAAGATCATCAGACAATATAAAGCAGCCTATCCAAACAAATCAGTCAAACCATCTGTTGAAGAAAATTTTGTCTGTTTTGCTCAAGACAAAAATGCAAGATATAAGTCAGATGACAAAATCAAATGCAACAAATGTCATAAACTAGGGCATTTCACGTCACAATGCCGCAGCAGAACCACAGAATGTTCATATTGCCATAAAAAGGGTCACCAAACTCATGAATGTTGGAAAAAACAGGCAGTCTCCAAAAATCAAAATTTTGATAGACCCACATCACCAACTCAAAGATACAGCAATAGAGAGCAATACAATCTCAACAAAGCACCTGGAAATAATAAACCAGATAACAAACCCCGCTACAGAAGTCATTCACAGGACTCCAGACCACAATATATGCCAAACAGAAGCTCATATAACAGAAGCTATTACAATGAGCATTCAACTATGACAGTCATTGCAAAGTCCAATGGTCTCAAATTTTATCCAGGCTTTGTAGGAGACAAGAAGGTGGAAGTTCTTCGTGACACCGGAAGCACGTCCACATTAGTACATGAACGCTTCGTACACGCAAACCGTTTCACAGGCAACCACGTCCAAGCCACTGCATTCAACGGAACTGTCAGCAAATTACCTGAAGCCATCATTTATGTTACTACACCATTCTTCAGTGGTCAAACAAAAGCTTTAGTAACACCCAATCTACCAGTGGACCTAATCATTGGAAACATAGAAGGAGTTAAAGAATGCACTCCTCAAGAACTTACTGAATGGACAAATGCCATACAGCAAGGTCAAAAATGTTTGGCAGTAATGACAAGATCCATGTCCAGACAACAAGAACATTTGGCACCTGAACAAGTTAGCCAAAATAATCACATGGCTACCTCAGTTACTCAAGTTATGCAGAATGCAACAGAACCAGTTACTAGTCCAGTAGCCAGCAACAATCAAGAACATTCAACATGGACAACCCCAGTTACATCAAGCCCATCCCTACCGGTCATAAGTCCACCTCCAATTCCCGAATGTCCATTGTTGAACTTTGTAGAACAAGACTACATGCCCAGAGTCTCTAACAACGATACAAGAACTCCAATTGGTCAAACCGAAGTCCATCAAGACAAGTCATATTTCGCATATGATGACTTCAAAGATACCAGAAACATAGTCATATCTGCATGTGAAAAAGCAAATGAAGCCACAGCCATAGCAAACTCCAATACCAGAATGAGAGTCAATAGAAACAGAACACTGAAACAATTTGAACCAGGAGATCAAGTATGTCTGTTATTACCAGACAAAAGCAACAGACGATTCATCAAATGGCAAGGTCCATTCTCCATACTCAGAAAGATAACAGATGTTGATTATGAGATAGACATACACAACAAAAAGAAAATCTATCACGTCAACATGTTACAAAAATATAACACAATAACAGAAGGTACCACAAGCCCAGAACAAAATGAAAGAGCCATATCATGTCTTGCAGTCATACCAGAAGAAGATGAAAATGACACGTCTGAATTTGACGACATCAATATGCCACAAACAACTACCAAACAAACTGAATTTTGGCAAGACATCAAACTCAATTCAATGACACCGCAAAAGCAGAATTACTGACTACCATTCTCAAAGAAAATTCAGACATATTTACAGATGTTCCAGGCAAAACGTCAATTGCGGAACACAATATAATACTTACTGATTCCAAGCCTACAAAAGCAAGACCTTACCCATTACCAGTACACTACAGAGACTTTCTTAAACAAGAAATTAACCAACTATTAGAGCAAGGAATCATTGAACATTCCAACTCTCCATATGCTGCACCAATAGTTCTTGTCAAACGAAAGCAAACGACAACTCCAAGAATGTGTGTCGACTTCAGACAGTTGAATAGAATAACCCAACTCGACTCATATCCTATGCCAAATCCTGAAGATCTTATGACCAAATTTTCAGAGGCAAAGTTCTTCACCAAAATAGACCTGTCCAGAGGTTATTACCAAATACCAGTCAGACAAGAATGCAAACAGTTTACGGCATTCACCACAGCTTATGGACTATTCCATTTCAACTTCATGCCATTTGGTCTAGTCAACGCCAGCAGCACCTTTAATAGAGCTATTCAACGCATACTAGACATCAAAGTCCCCACCAGTAAAAAGCAAGTGAGAAGTATTTTCGGTCTGTGTAATTTCTACAGACATTTCATACCAGGTTACACAGCACTCATAGCTCCATTGATTGAACTCACTAAGAAAGGACAGCCAACGAAGATTCCATGGTCTACAGAGTTACATACCACTATTGAGAACATTAAAGCTGAATTCTCAAGAGACACTATTCTCAAACTTCCGAATCCAGAGAAGCAATTTTACCTCGCCACAGATGCTTCATCTTCAGCTATAGGTGCATGCCTAATGCAGAAATACCAAGACACTTCACAGAAATGCCAAGAGACTTTGCACCCAGTATTTTTCATCAGCAGGAAGTTGTCACCAGCTGAAACCAGATACTCTACCATCGAACGTGAATGTCTAGCCATTGTATGGGCCATAGCCAAGTTCTCCAGATATCTACTAGGTGCTCATTTCACACTCCTAACTGATCATGCACCACTAGCATTTCTGAACTCAAAGAAGTTAGCGAACAGTCGTTTAACTCGTTGGAGTCTACAACTCACAGACTACCAATTTGAGGTCAAGACAATTCCTGGACGTGAGAATGTCTTCGCTGACACACTTTCCAGATGTATTTAATTCTTTACATAATTGTGTATATATTTTTCTTCCACAGGTGTAGTATATCAGTTTTGTATTGTCATATTTTAATTTCATCATGAAGCTTCATAACTTATTCAAGTATTATGCTTTATACAACTTTTGATATTGTTCATGACAAGCATTGTCTCATTTTCATAACCACTTGAATAGTGAAACAGGTGTTCAAAGTCATCAATAATTCTATTCTCATATACCTGACACTGCATTTACATTTTTTTTATTGTTATCTCCAAGTTGACTTTATTTTTCAGAGCATTGTCATATGTTACCTCAACCATTTTTCTATAATTTCATGTATGGTATTTTGTGTATATTTAAATATTTTTAATACATATGAGCATTTCTATTACCATACAAATGCTAAATGGAGGGGGGGGGTAATATGTCACAGATGCCATTATAGAATTATTTGTACATTTCACATTTAAAAGAAATATAAACCCTTACTGAGCCTCAGGAATTACCCCACAAATCTAGACCCTTGACAGCACCTCAGGTTTTACCCAAGACGTGATTATGATGTTGCAAATCTATTGGTTGATTTGAAATTAAACAAAGACATTTTTTTAAAAGAGTTAGCGCCAGAGAATTGGCGAGAGTAGAAAGAACGCCAGTCGATAAAATATTTTCCTAGTAGTCAGTCGGTCTTCTAAGAGCTCTGTTTTAAAAGCCTTTGTGATATTTTGTGTTGATTGATCTGTAATTTGTACATAAGCTGTACTTACGTTTTATATTTAAATAAAGTTCCAGAATTTTGTTTTAACAAAGAATCTTTTATTGTGATTCTAGATCGTCATTTATTTAACTAATTTTAATTCAAGTAAAATCCCCGGCATCACAACACATTGTGACATCTTGCATGTGCAGTGTTGTGACACATATAAAAAGAAAATTTCGCTTGGGGGGGGGGGAGAAAAAAAAATATATATGAGAATAAAATAAAGACGTGTTTCCCAACCTTCGGCGAAAAAACAAGTTATGTTGAGACCTTTCTCTTGCAAGCTTGGGGTCTGGGGAAGCGCTGTAAGCTTCGCCAGTGGGGTTCGCTTAAAGCGTTTTTTTTTTTTGCATTTTTCACTGCAGAAACGCATCCTTCTGACATCTACAGATCATAATTTATCACTGGGGTTCGTGTCAAAGCCCCGACGCCAAAAGCGATTTCTTGCATTCTTCACCGCAGAAACGTATTCTCCTGACATTTATAGCTCTATATTCATCAGTTGGGTTCGGGTCGAAGCAGTGGCGTAGCTAGAGTATATGATGCCTGGTGTGGTACCTTACCTTGATGCCCCCCCCCCCCAAAAAAAAAACAACTAAATAATAACATTGCAAAACCTTACTTTTTTGTTCAAAATAAAATGTATTCAGTAATAAAATATTGTTAATTGGTAAGGCCAAAGTCTGAGCATGCTCTTGAGAAGTCACTGATGATGCTCTGCAGATCGTTTTCAGAGCAGGCATTTAGGGCACAGTCGTCAGCAAATAGCAAGTCTCTGATTACTGCTGCATTTGTTTTTGAAGTCTTATATCTACCTGCTCCTGGGAAAGCCTACTCGGATCCAAGCATCACTATAAATGGACAGGATATAAACGCAGTGGACAAATTCACATATCTTGGCAGCACAATCTCCAGAAATGGAAAAATCGATAGTGAAATCGACCTGGGTATCACCAAGGCCAGTGCATCCTATGGCAGACTGTCTACAAATGTCTGGAACAGACGTGGTATCACCACAAACACAAAGCTAGGGGTCTATAGAGCCGTCATCCTCCCTACATTGCTCTATGCCTCAGAAACATGGACAGTGTACAATAAACATGCAAAGAAACTAAACCACTTCCACATGACATGTCTGAGAAAAATACTGAATGTCAAATGGCAAGACAAAATACCAGATACAGAAGTCCTTCAAAGAGCGTGTCTGCAAAGCATCCACACAATCCTGATGCAGTCCCAGCTGCGATAGGCAGGTCACGTCTACAGAATGGAAGACCACTTCATCCCTAAACAACTCTTGTATGGCCAACTAAGCGAAGGAAAGCGCTTGCAAGGTGGTCAAAGAAAGCGCTTCAGGGACACCCTCAAAGCTTCTCTGAAGGCGTTCAGCATAGACCCAGACACCTGGGAGACAGAGGCACATGACAGAGCATCATGGCGTCGCGCTGTGAAAACTGGCGCACAGGTTGCTGAGGAAAAAAGAACAACGCTGGCAGAAGAAAAAAGGTAGAAAAGAAAAGCAAGACAAACGACACTAGCTCCAGCTGGAATAACCTGCCCAGTGTGCGGTCGAACATTCCGGGCTCACATAGGTCTCACCAGCCACATGAGGAGGCATAAAACCCCAGTGCAAAGCCCTCAGCCCCCTGGATGATAAAGTGGTCATCATCGAACCACGATGGACGAACTATATTGTTAATTCAAAAAATCACTTTTACATAAACATACTACGCGCTTTCTTGCTGGCAAAAGTATCAATAATTTTATCGAAATCAATTTTTTCCACCAGCTCTTGTTCAAGGGACAAAATGGCCAAATTAGTGAGTCGTAAATTTGTCATCGTTGATCGCAAGTATTTCTCGATCAGTTTAAGTTTGGAAAATCTTCTCTCGCATGTAGCGACGTTTACCGCAATAGTAAAAAATATGCGAATCATGATGACGATATTCGGGACTGAATCATCTAGCTGATATTTTTTTTTATTTCAAGAGCTCAACAGGGCCCTGTTTTGGAAGTTCAGAGGCTTCTGATGAAACTGTGACAAACCGTTGAAGCCTCTTTCGCTCCAGCAGAAATTCGTTTTTATCAATGTCGTTAGGAGTACTATCGAGATTGATTTCGACCTGAGGATTTAATAGCTGGGAAGGCGACAAAAATTCATATCTATCTGCTACATCATGAAGTTGCTCGAATCGGGTGATTATTTCTTGAACAATCCTATCCAAGGTAGAATAACTTTCCCTTCGTAGCTCTTCTTTGTGTGTAAGTACAGAGTAGTCGCTTTTCTCACCAGGCATCTTTTTCTTATGGCCAATACGTTTTTGAGGTTCTGTACTGATTCTCAGATCTGAACACACGCTTTCGGTAAAGGTAATGCTGGCTTCAGCGATGTCCTCTCGATTACTACTTAAAATGTCTCTAATGTTTTTAGCTTGAGTGAGCAGTCTCGAAAAGACAATCCTTTTTTTTTTTGAAGGTAGACTTGCGCATCATTAATTTCAGTTAATACAGGAGCCCAAAATCCAAGATAGGTGAGAAAATTAAAAAACTGAATAGCAACTAATAATCCACCTGTTTCAGATCTAGTCGATGAATTTTCATCTCTGCTAGTTAATGTCTCCAGAGTTTCTATAATTTTAGAAAATTTATCCCTAACCATCTTGACGGCTTCTCCTCTGGCGCTCCAGCGGGTCTCAACTAAACGTTTAAGGCTAGTTCCGGTTATTTTGATGAGGATATCCCAGCGGTGTGTTGAAGTTGAGAAAAAGGCGTGTAAACAGTCCAATGTACCAAAAAATGTTACCGAATTGACTTCAGCTTCAGCATCTCGAATTCCTGCAAAATTAAGAGAATGGTTTGAGCAGGCAATGAATGGCGCTTTGGGATTGACTTCTACGTTTTCGGAGACCGTAGTTTTGACTTTCATGACCGCAACATTATCATAGCCTTGACCCCTGCAGTCCATTATATCTAAGCCATCCGAACGCAATTTCTCTAGAATCATCTCAGCGGTTCCAGCAGCATGCTTGTCCTTTGTGTCGATGAAGTCAATAAAAGACTCACGAACTTGCACCCCGTCATTATCCATGACAACGTACCGTAAAATTTGGGAAGTTTGATCCAGCTTTGAGATGTCAGGCGTAGGCTACTGTAAAAAATAATAGAGAAATATTTGGCTTGTTTTACTTGCTGTATGATATGTTTTTTAACGTGATCCCCCAATATTGTAATAAATTCATTTTGTATTTGTGGAGACATGTATGTATTCGGTCTGGAACAAAGCTTAGTTCGAAGCACATGCTCCCTCAATAGTGGACCGTACTTTGATAGTAATTTTACTAACTCCAAGAAATTGCCTTGATTTTGCCCTTCCAACACTTCTTCAGCTCGCTCGCGATGCCCACGTAGTGCCAGATTTCGCTTTGAGAGAAAACGAATGATGTCCAAGATTCTCTTCAGGTAGTCTCTCCAGGTTTTCGTCTCTTGTATAATCAAATCTTGGGCCTTGTTGTCAATACTGTTCCCTACTCTCAGGCGAGCTTCAAGTTCCCTCCAAGCAAGCGATGACTAAATGTGAGCTCTGCTGGTCTCATGCTTTTCTATTTTCGGGGATAACCTCCACCAATCTTTGAATCCATCTTTGGATTTAAATGAAGATTTGGTACTTGATCTTGTTGAGAAGTGTATGCAGAGGACGCAAAATAAGGATTCTTTTTTTGGCGAATAACACATCCACTTTCTAAGAACTTTCTCGCCGTTTGACATTTGCCGGAAAAACCAAGCCTTTGAAAGCTTTCTAGCCTTTCCTTTTGCTGATTCTTGATGTCTATACACCTCTCTGAATTGACTGTCCATACGCTAAACTGTTTCAGAACCTTGAGTGACAAGGTGTATGCGAATATTACCTGTAATGACATCAGGCCGATCTCCAATGTCGTTCAGTCAAGAGTTTATTATCCTGCTTTCTATATTGTTTCTATATTGTTTACACTGTTCAGCTTCTTCAGTATGAATTTTTGAGGAGAGTACTAAAGACATGCTTGTGTGCTGTCCTTTAGCCTGCGGTATTGAAGTATTTTCTTCTTTTTCATCATTCAGGATGTCGGCCTCATCATTTTTTCTGGATTCAATTATAACCGTCTCATCTTGCTTTGTTGCTTTTAATTGTTCAATTAATTCATACCCAATAACAGCTCGCCTATAGTCGGTGGTCTCTGGTAATGATGTGACTTGAAATTGTCTCGATACTTCTTTAGGCTTAAGAAATTTCAGAAACGCACCTTCCTGTTTTTTTTTTTTTTTTTTGTTCTTCTTTTCTTGCCGGTTTCTTCGTCCTCTTTTCAGCTCCGCTTGGTTGTTGTCTTTTCATCTATAAAAATTATATTTTAGTTTATTTTAATTTTTTACAGAGCACTTGTTCAAAGAGAGAAAAATAAGTTTTTTTTAAAAATATAACAGAATATAAACTAAAAATGCTTTAGAATTTTCGGCTTTTTAGTAATCTGGAACTAAATAAAGTAAATAAGTATCTAATAATTTAATAAAAAGGAGAAAAAAAGGCAAACGATTTTATCATAAAAATACGATAAGCACTTAGGCCTATATCTTTTTCTTGTAATTAAAAGTTTTAAAGAAATAAACTTACTTTCTCGGTTTCAGCTCCATACAATTATATTTATTCAAAGTTAATAATGAAATTTTAATAGAACTTTGATGCTCCTCAAGTGTCATTCTATTCATCAGTTGAGATGTTGACATTTTACCTTTCTGAATTCTGAATGGTTACTTTTCATTATTTTCAACAAAAGATAAGTGGCGCATGCGCAATAAGTAACAGATTTTCACCCTCTAGACTCTTTGATCCATGCCGTCAGCCGTTTCAGAGATCCCGATTTCTCCGTCTGAGCTTAAAATGGTTTTGAGGCACCAGCCAGACTAGTCAGCCTTGAGCACTGTTCATCATTTTGTTTACGTTACAGTATTATAATTAACTAGTTAGTTATTTAAAAAATGGTAGAAAACAAAGTTTAGCTTATTTCAAAATATTGACATTACAATAGAATTATTTCCAAAATTAATTAAACTATAAAAATCATAAAGTAATGAATAAACTAAGACAATTGTTTACAACTAGAGTTTAGTAATATATTTGTAAACTCAATATCTAGTGGACTAATCAATGAAGTAAAAAAAAAGGATTGGCATATCTTCTTCTTTATATTACAGAGCATTGATCAGTGTAGTAACATCATGAACCGTGTGTCCGAAATAAATCTGGTAAATTAGAATCAAACTATTCTATAGCTTACATTGAAATAGTCAAGGAGATGAAAAAAATAGCGACATGACTAGTTTATAAATCGTTAGTTCATGTTTAAAATACAGTAGTTTATGTTTGTTCGTGTCCATTCAATTAGTCGTTTTTACTGAAAAGCTCAGGGAAATAGGAAATTAATACACACTGGGGGAATTTTGGTGCCCCTCTCCACTTGGTCCGCACCACCCGCACATTGGTAGCTACGCCACTGGGTCGAAGTCCCGACACGAAAAGCGTTTTCTTGCATTCTTCACTGAAGAAACGCATTCTCCTGACCTAAAGCTCAGGATTCATCCTATTATAAAGGACCTTTTGAATAATGTTGAAAAATATTTTAATATGAATTTTTAGGCCCTTAGGCCTAATACATTGCAAATAAAACCGATTTGTTCCTTGAAAAGATAAGATACCCCACATCTTAAGATTAAGGCTTTGAGGATCGCCGCCGAAAAAAAATTATTCGATAAATAATATTCAATAAAATTCAAGTATAAATTGTGAGTTATAGTCCAAAATTTTTTAACCAGAAAAATATCAGATTGAGTAAAGGTTGGAAAAAGGCGACTAGGAATTAATTATCTGGGTTTAGAACTCATCTCAATCGTGACTCTTATACTGAAAAATTTCGTTTGAATTCTAACTTTTCCAAAGCAAAGTCTTTCTTAAAATAATTAAGATAAATTCATGTGAAGTTACATAAACTCTGTCTGGAAAGGGGAGGGGCGATAGAGTGAAAATGATTAATCCTCACTCCTTTTTATAATTTCTGCTAATGATTGCATTTGGCATTAAATAATAGGAGTGGGTTGACTCGATATAAAAGTTTAATTTTATAGCATGTATAAATTATATTAGTGAAAGATTTTTTTTATTTTGTAATTTCTTAACTATAATACAAAAAGAACAAGTATTGGTTTGTCCCATGGGGGGAAGGTGATTGTGTTATGGCTCTTCCGCGTGTTGAATGTAATCAATGCAATGATCATGAGGTAATCTTCAACCAAATCAGGAACACCGGCGAAATGCCAAACAATCAACAAATAGTAGTCGACGCTAGTATCAAAACAATCATAAATACTTTAATACTTAAGAAGGGATCCGTCCAGTGTCTTTCCGTAAATCCGTATTTCTATTCTTTGTTCTTTCTACTGCTCTACACGAAGCGTCTTCTTTTTAGCGTCACTTAGAGCGTTCTTGTTTTTTTAAAGATCTATCACGTCACTTGTCGCTAAGTAAAACTTTCCCCTTATTCCCAAAACAAATAACTTAATCCTAATCATGTCATAACAATTGCATGTATCGCCCCTCCCACCTGGTACAACCATTTTTCATTTTATATTTACTAATCATAAAATTTGAGATTAGAGTGTGGTGCGACATAATGTACAATGGGTTCACATATCAATACGTAGTTTATATTATATAGATATTCGACTAATTTTGTTCACATACAATGATTTCTCCATAAAAATATGACCGCCCCCCACTCAGAGGGATAGAGTGGGGAAGGCAGTACATGCAATCGCCCCCCCCCCTTTACCCCACCGAATCGGCAAAAATACCTGAAGGGTATTAAACAAGGACAGTTTTCTCAGTAATCCTAATCTTTGTTGCCCCTTTTTGCTGATATAATCTGTATTTGCAGTAAAATTTAGTTTATTATCTAGGGTAGTACCAAGGTATTTAAAAGTTTGCACTATTTCAATAGTCTCTCCAGCTACAGAAACAATATCATTTTCCTTCTTTTTCCTACGAAATTCGATTATCATTTCTTTGTTGTTGTTGTGTTTTTTTTTTTACATTTAATAATAAAAAATTATCTTCATAGTATTTTTCAAGATGTCCTATTTCTCTGAAAAATTTATTTACATCTGAGCTATCTGAGAGCAGGGCAAGAAAAGCCGCATCATCAGTGAATTTTGTGATGGAGCAAAAAGGACTATCAGATTGAAAATCATTGGTGTACTGTTGGTATACCATGGCGATGTCACAGCCCCCTGGGACGCCACTGTGTTAACTATGCGTGCATTTGATATTACATTATTAACCCTAACCCTCTGAGGTATCTGGGTCAATAATTCATTTGCCCATAGTTACGCCATAGTATTATATAATATATATGGACTAATCTTCAACCCCATCCAAAGGGGTTTACGCCCCATCCAAAGGCTATATGCATCATAAATTTCATCCTTAAAATCCTCCTAAAATTTTGTCATGGAAAAGTGCGGTAAAACTTTACATCGAAGGACCCTAGTTTTTCAGGTCAGTTATTTGGCAGCTGTCTATCGGCACGTATGATGACGTACTGACGTGACCTCACCTGCTCGCGCGCGCTCTACTAGCAGAGCGCGCCCGGTCACTGCCCCCCCCACCCTCTCTCTCTCTCTCCTCTTTTAGTACGGCAAATCTTAGATCTATGTAATATAGATTTATATTTTTTTGTACAAATTAGTCTTGGAATAATATTAATGTTTAGATGGTATTTTATGTTTTTAATTGGGGAATTTTAATTAATATATTATTAATTAATTATAGACCTACGTATCTTTGCTAAAAAAAATAAATCTAATCGTGTGTTAACTGTTTTGTTTCTTTTAAATACGTATTGAAATACATTTGTTTCTGCCCTCGTTTTTTTTTTTTTTAGAGTATGACTCTCCGATTGAATCATTTTAACAGCAAAGCATACCTTTTAAAAAAAATAATATCTAAAGATAACATGGGCGTAGCCAGGATTTTTTTTCGGGGAGGGTTTTGGGGGGGGGGGTCCCGGCGAAAAAAAAAATATGTGTGTGTGTGTGTACATAATTAATCTTTATTACATTCTGACCCTTTCGGAAGACGTTTATTGTTTATTGTAGACTCCCCGCCCTTGCTCGCAAGGGGGTCTGGGGGAGTTCGCAGTGCTTCCCCAAAGCGGGGCGAAGCCCCGCCGCCGAGCACTATTTCTGGTAATTAAAGCCAACAAAATACATATTCTGAGGTAGCTACAGTGCATTATCTTGCTATTAAAAAGTTTTATTTCAAAAAACCTAATGTGCTATTCTTACTGACTTAGACCCTCTCGCGCCGTTCGGCGCATTTTCCGACAAGCTGTTTCCGCAACTCTTATTTTGCGTAATTCATTTTGTCGGAGAACATGTCCCGCAAAACCTCATGCGACGCTCTGTCACAACCTTACTAAGGTTTCGACTCCCAGTTCGGCATATGATTTCTTTGATTTAGACCCGATCTCTATGACTGACTCCTAAAATCTGTTTTAACCATCTTTGTTGAGACACATTTAATGATTTTCAATTTCGGCAGAAGACTATTCACACTTTATTAATGGAGCCCAAGCCACTGGTAGAAATTTGTAACCTTTCTTGACTACGCTCTTGGAATTACATGCCTGTATTTCGCTTTAGATTTTATATCGAAAAGGAAAGTTTTTTCGTCAAATCATCTGTTGAGGGGTTTTGAACTAAGAAATCTCTGGAGTTTTTTTGTTTTGTTTTTAATTCAAAACCCCATTTAGCTACGATCTTAGAATTTGGTGACTGTAGTTTGCTTTAAAATAATATTGAAGAGAGAGGTTTTCAACTCTAAACGCTCTGTAAGGGAATTTTAAACTCAAAACCATCTGGAGGGGTTTTAAACTTTAAAGAAAAAGCCATCTGGAGGAGGGGGATTTACACTCAAAACCCCTTTGGCTACGCTCATAGATTTTATAGTGTGTAATTTGCTTTTTTTTTATATTGAAGAGGTAGGCTACTTTTTAGCTTCAAACCCCAACTGGAGGGGGGGGGGGGGGTTGAAACTCAAAACCCTCCTCATCTGTGCTGTTGGAATTTGGGGATTGTTGTTTGCATTTTTTTTTTTTGCTTTAGAGAAGAGGGGGATTAAACTGCAAAAACCTCTGGTAGGGGGTTTAAAATTCAAAACCCCCTGTAGGGGTTTTTAAACTCAAAGCCCCCTGGTAGAAGGATTTGTATCTCAAAACCCCCTGATAGGGTTTTTTAAATCTCAAAATCCCCTGGTAGGGGGATTTAAACTCAAAACCCCCAGGTAGAGGGTTTTTAACTCAAAACTGCCTCGGCTGTGCTGTGGTAAGTGATGATTTAGTATTAAAATCTCACCTAAAATAAACAAAATGAAAGCAAAAATCAGTCACTTAATTCCGTTCCCCCCCCCCCCTGCGGGGGGGATTTCATTTCGGGGGGGGGGGGGGTTGAACCCCAAGAACCCCCCCCCCTGGCTACGCCCATGAAAGATAATATGCCATATTTTAGAAGAAAGATGTAATCTTATTTTTCTACTTTAATAATAACTAGACATATGTTACCCGCGACCCGCGGGTCTTTATTTGCGCATTACTGTCGATGTAGTCACTGAGAGTGTTTTGTAACAATTAAACGAAATAATAATGTAATAAGTAAAGCGAATGTGTCAATGTAAAAATGGCGTGAATGAAGCTATCAAATCAAAATAACTAATAGGCTTAAATCCATTTTTTTTTTTCAAATTAAAACATTTGCTTGTAGGCCTACATATATTTGATTAAAATTTGAGATGAATAGACTAAATTTTGTATGTTCATGTGTATAAAGTAGATCTTGAGGTAGACATTGATCTAAATCTACACTAATCTAGAGTTAAATGTGTTGCGCATGCGTGACCTTATTTCATGAATGAATATAGGCCTATCTCAACACGGCTACGCAGCTTTAGCGAACAGCGAACGAATGTATTAAAATGCTTTAGAAAAACAAATTTGAATGTTAATTTGATTAAAATATGAAATGAATGGACAATAATTAGTATGTTTATGTGTTAAAGCATAAAACTATCTTTGCGAAAAGAAGTTTTATCATCTTAGACTTAGAGTTCAATAAGAGTTTTAGACCTAGGCCTAGGAATAGACTCAGTAGAGAGATGTGTTAATGTGTAACCATTATGTAATGTCTAATGAAATAATGTTCGCCAGGAAATCTGTAGTCACAGATATCAGGAACTAATTTATGTAAAAAATGCTTTTGGGTAATCTAGTGGATTGGATTTAGATGTATGTTAAACGTAGCTAATGATCCTTTCACGTTATTTCTCTTTCGCTACGAAAATAAAATTAGTTTTGAGAAAATGGGTTTACCCGAAGTCGATACATTCTTATCTATTAAAAACGAAAAGAGCGATAGCTTTGTTAAATGAATGGGATTATAAAGTGAACAATTAAACGAAATAATTTTTAGTACGCGATTCATGAATGAATATAGATCTAGGCCTTTAACTCGGCTTCGCAGCTTTCGTAAATTAATGGAGCTTTAGAAAACCAAATTTGAATGTTTATTTGATCAAAATATGAAATGAATGGACTTTAATTAATATGTTTATGTGTTAAAGTATAAAACTATCTGTGCGAAGAGAAGTTTTATCATCTTAGAGTTGAATTAGAGTTTTAGATCTAGGGATGGGATTATAAAGTAAACAATTAAACGAATTAATATTTAGTACGCGATTCATTACGGAATTGTCTAATGAAAGAATGTTCGTCAGGAAATCTGTAATCACAGATATAAGGAACTAATTAATGTAAAAAATGCTTTTGAAACACAAAATTGAAGGTTAATTTTATTATATAATGAAATCAATGGATCTTCTTTTGTATTTTCATGTGTCAAAGTAAAAAAACTATCTGCGCAAAGTGTATTTCTTAAAATTAGATCTAGGTCTAAATCCTTTCTATCTTTTCTCATGTCAACATTGTAGACATGGCCTAGATCCATAAAATACTATAGCTGTAATAGAGTCGGACAACTATATTTTTTTTGAGGGTCTTAAGTTTGTTTTAGGGCTACAATACATACACTACGGTCTAAGTTGGTACCCAAGGAACATTCCTGCCTAGTTTTATCAAGATTGGTCAAGCGGTTTTGATGTCTATAAGTAACATACATACATACATACATACATACATACATACATACATACATACATACCCCTCACATTCTACTTTATAATATAGATTACTAGACATATGTTACCCGCGACCCGCGGGTCTTTATTTGCGCATTACTTTCGATATAGTCACTGAGAGTGTTTTGTAAACAATTAAACGAAATAATAATGTAATAAGTAAAGCGAAAGTGTCAATGTAAAAATAGTGTGAATGAAGCTATCAAATCAAAATAGCTAATAGGCTTAAATCCATTTTTTAAAATTAAAACATTTGCTTTTGAATAATCTAGTGGATTGGATTTAGATGTATGTTAAACGTAGCTAATGATCCATTCACGTTATTTCTCTTTCGCTACGAAAATAAAATTAGTTTTGCGAAAATGATTTACCCGAAGTCGATACATTCTTATCTATTAAAAACGAAAAGAGCGATAGCTTTGTTGAATAAATGGGACAATAAAATGAACAATTAAACGAAATAATTTTTAGTACGCGATTCATGAATGAATATAGATCTAGGCCTTTAACTCGGCTTCGCAGCTTTCGTAGACGAATGTAGCTTTAGAAAACCAAATTTGAATGTTTATTTGATCAAAATATGAAATGAATTGACTTTAATTAATATGTTTATGTGTTAAAGTATAAAACTATCTGTGCGAAGAGAAGTTTTATCATCTTAGAGTTGGATTAGAGTTTTAGATCTAGGGATGGGATTATAAAGTAAACAATTAAACGAAATAATTTTTAGTACGCGATTCATGAATGAATATAGATCTAGGCCTATCTCAACTCGGCTTCGCAGCTTTCGTAAACGAATGTAGCTTTAGAAAACCAAATTTGAATGTTTATTTGATCAAAATATGAAATGAATGGACTTTAATTAATATGTTTATGTGTTAAAGTATAAAACTGTCTGTTCGAAGAGAAGTTTTATCATCTTAGAGTTGAATTAGAGTTTTAGATCTAGGGATGGGATTATAAAGTAAACAATTAAACGAATTAATATTTAGTACGCGATTCATTACGGAATTGTCTAATGAAAGAATGTTCGTCAGGAAATCTGTAATCATAGATATAAGGAACTAATTAATGTAAAAAATGCTTTTGAAACACAAAATTGAAGGTTAATTTTATTATATAATGAAATCAATGGATCTTCTTTTGTATTTTCATGTGTCAAAGTAAAAAACTATCTGCGCAAAGTGTATTTCTTAAAATTAGATCTAGGTCTAAATCCTTTCTATCTTTTCTCATGTCAACATTGTAGACATGGCCTAGATCCATAAAATACTATAGCTGTAATAGAGTCGGACAACTTTATTTTTTTTTGAGGGTCTTACGTTTGTTTTAGGGCTACAATACATACACTAAGGTCTAAGTTGGTACCCAAGGAACATTCCTGCCTAGTTTTATCAAGATTGGTCAAGCGGTTTTGATGTCTATAAGTAACATACATACATACATACCCCTCACATTCTACTTTATAATATAGATAATTATTAAATATGCAAACAAAAAAATGTGTATTTTGTATATTTTTAGGTTTGCGGAAATATATGCACAGGGTCGACGCACTGCCGTAAATCCGTAACTGGATGTTTAAATAACGAGTACGTACGCTACAAATGGACATTTTGGTTAACCATGACGAGGTTGCCGACTGTCTCCTTCTGTCTTGAAAGACAAAGGATGTAAATAATGTAGTTACATGAAAAACTAGTTTGGTTTCTTTTTGAGTCCGCGAACAATCGGATTCCGAAGCGGCAAAGTTAGCCACTGTTCGTGTATCTGAATGCTCCTGTTTTAGGGCTATCTAACAGGGCTGCTTTCTTTTGCATCCCCTTCTTTATGACAGCTTCATTAGGGCTATCTAACAGGGCTGCTTTCTTTTGCATCCCCTTCTTTATGGCAACTTCATTTAGGCTATCTAACAGGGCTGCTTTCTTTTGCATCCCCTTCTTGATGGCAACTTCATTAGGGCTATCTAACAGGGCTGCTTTCTTTTGCATCCCCTTCTTTATGGCAACTTCATTAGGGCTATCTAACAGGGCTGCTTTCTTTTGCATCCCCTTCTTTATGGCATAGAAATAGAAATATCATAGAACAAAGTATTGAGAACCAATAATGCTAAATTTCAGCACATGGAAAGCTTAATGTCTAATTAGAAAAATAAATGTGAAGGTGGTTCTGTACCACACACAGTACCGGAGTGGCAAGGAAGTAACTGCAACATGGCGGACGTGCGTTTGAGTTTTGAAGAGCGGAAGCAGATAATAAAGTGGTACTGGAAGTTTGAGAATGTTGCTGCGGTTCGAAGATACTGGAGACGTGAGTCTGGTACAGAACCACCTTCAAGGTTAACAATTAAACGTCTACGAGACAAATTTGAAATTCACGGAACAGTGTGTGATGTGCATAAAGGTCGATCAGGGTGACCTCGTACAGCTACAGACACATGTCGGATGCAGCAGCTGACTGGGTAAAGCACCGGTATAGCCCTGGTGGGTTCATTCTGGACACCCGAATGGCTCGACCCTTGTTGGACTAGATGGCGGGTGGGGAGCGCAAGTAATGAACAGCCACAATTGTCTATGGACAACAGAAAAAAAACAACTACTTGCCCCAGATTTATGTCTGAGCAAGAAAGGAAGAATGGAAGAAAGAAAGAAGGAGGGCACAAGAAACTCTATCAGGCTATCATTTCTGGTGGCCAGTATCACTTACCAGCATCACATGTAAAATCCTAGAACACATAATATGTAGCAACATCATAAACCACTTAGACAAACATAATGTCCCCACACCATACCAACATGGCTTTAGGAAATATAGATCATGTGAAACACAACTAATAGGACTAATTGATGATTTTTCAAAGGGTTTAGATAATAGTGAAAAAATAGATGCTATCTTACTAGATTTTTCTAAGGCTTTTGACAAAGTTCACCACCATAGTTTGCTTAAAAAATTAAAATATTTTGGCATTAATGGTCCACAGCATCAGTGGATTAAAGATTTTCTGATAGGGAGAGAACAAACTGTAATAATAAATGGCTCTAAATCAACACCGATAACAGTAAACTCAGGTGTACCTCAAGGAACAGTCTTGGGTCCACTACTATTTTTAATTTACATAAATGATTTACCAAATTGCATTACTTCAGGAACAAAAGTCAGATTATTTGCAGACGATTGCATAATATATAGAACAATAAAAACAACACAAGACACAGATATTTTACAAAGACAATTAGATGAATTACAGAAATGTGAATCAAATTGGAGCATGTCTTTCCACCCAGAAAAATGTCAGTTGTTAAGAGTAACAAAAAAAAAACACTAAAACAAATTAATTCCACTTATCTTATTCATGGCAAACCAGTAACACAGACTAAAAACGCAAAATACCTAGGTGTTATAATAAATGAAAAACTGTCATGGAATCCACATATTGATGAAACTACAAAAAAATCAAACAAAGCATTAGGATTTATTAAAAGAAATTTCTATAAATCAAATAAGAACATAAAACTAAAATGTTATTTAACCTTGGTTAGGCCAAAAATAGAATATGCATCCTCCGTTTGGGACCCCTCAACTCAAGAAAACATTAAGAAACTGGAACAGACACAAAATAGAGCAGTGAGATTCATAACAAACGAATATTCATATTTGACTAGAGTAACACCTTTAGTAAAATCACTAAATTTAGAAAGCCTTCAGGACAGAAGGCTCAAAAGTAAAGTAGCAATTTAATCATACATAAAACACTGAACCATAACCTTCAAATACAAAAACAAAGTTTAATAAAATACTCTGAAAGACACAAAGATAAAGGCACGTTCCTCGTCCCATATGCTAGGACAAATTTGTACAAATACTCCTTCTTCCCTAGTGCTATTAGAGCATGGAATGGGTTGCCTGAGCTAGCCAGGAAAACCAGTGACTTGGCAGAATTTAAGTCATATGCATGACGCGTAGGACGTAATCATCTTCTTTTTTTGAAGTAACGTCTGTATTATATAAGATAAGATATTAAGATCTCCCCCCCCCCACACACACACACACACTGATTGGCCCAAAGGCAGATCCCGAATGCGATGGATTAATGATGTACGGAGACAGATCTACAACAGCTTGGGTTTCGGGCATGGAGACGAAAGGCTTAGGGGAGATCTTGTAATTTTATACATGTATATTATATGGTAATTCTTATATTTATTACTAAATATATAGTTCGCGTTTTTTCCGATCCTGAAATCGAATATTTTCTCCTGAAAAACTATTGGAAATCTTCTGAAATCCTAATCTCAGAATGGTGGGGGAGCCCTGTGAAAATGAATTCTGCACTTCTTTTAAACATTTATACACATATTAATATCATTTATTAATAACAAGAGGTTAACCAGCCAGTTTTAAAAAAAAGGAGAGCGACAAAACAGAGCGCCCCCCCCCATCCACCGTATAAAGCTGTTAAGATCAACTGAAGCGTCATTTCACCCTCAGTGGCATAGAGGAAAGTAACTGCCAGCATATATGCCTGTTGGAGAGCTGCGAGTCAAACATTTTAGACGGAAAGAAAATGCGGGAAAATAAGCTTGTCGTAACTGGGCGTAGTCAAGTGAAACACGTAATGCACTCATCCTTAATCTTCGAAATCGAAGACATTGGGTTAAGGTTAAAAATAGGCCTATTATTTTAATATTTCAGTTTACAAACAATAACAATAGATAAGACAAAAAGAAAAACAGATTAAATCAGTAACTAAATTATTATTAATGGATTTTTAAGCTTATAATAAGGGTTTCGCTGAATAGGTTTTCAGTTAAAAAGGTCATTTTGAGCGAACACCCCATAATATTTTTTTTTCAACGGAATGAATAGCCTTAGCTATTCTAGCTAACTATTTCCTCATTGATTTAGAAGCATAATATGCTTTTTTTTTTTTCGGCCGATGTCCATTGGTGCTTTAAAATCGCTTAAAGTTGGGACCTATATATTCTCGTTTATCCGGAAACGTTTTGACAATGAAATTTCCATATATGTCAACTTTGACCTTCAGTAATGCTTTATGTATGAGCGAAAACGAAAGTGAATATGTGGGAAATGTAGAAAAATGAAATCTTTGTAATACCATTTTATTAGTTCTGCAGTTACTTTTGAAATAAATAAGAATGGATACAAATTACGGTGAGGTGTTCGCTAGTAGAGTCACTATTGCGGAGCAGGCATGTTTGCGGAACAGCTCGTCGAAATTAGTTAAAATCTATTTTATTTTGAAATTTTCTGCTTAACTACTGTAATGGTACTGCGCATGGTCCATTTCTCTACATTTCCAATATAAGGGTTTTTCTTTCACAGCAGAAAATTAATTTTGACTCCAGGTTAAAGTTGACAGGTGTGGAATCGTCCATTATTTTTCACGTACCAGGAGAACTGCATAGGTCATGGCTTAAGGCTTTTTAAAAATGATAAGGACACATCATCTGCATGATACACATATTTTTCGGTTTATAAATGGATGAGAAAAAAAAATCATTTCATAGCTATCTACCAGGAATTCAATTTTAAAAAAATTAGGAGGTGTTTATCCTGTTTTTACCTTTTTGAAGATAGTCACAATTGTGGAACACTATAGATGTTATTTATTTGACCTGCGCATTTACTATCATTTAGCTTAATATTTACATATTGATTTAGATATCGGAATTTAAATATGAGTTTGTATTAGTATACATCATGGGCGTAGCCAGGGGGGGGGGTTGGGGTTCAAGCTCAACAAAAATGGCTAAGACAGATTTTAGGAGACTGTCAAAGCCTACTTCCACTAATATCTGTATGTGTCATGCTAAATGTACCCAAGTCCTGGATAATACCATAATGACACGTACAATGACAAAATAAGATTCAGAATGCCACTTTACCGACATATAACATGTTTAATTACATTATTTTCACTATAATACAGAAAAATAGTTAGAGTCTACACTTAGACTATATATATCCAAAAAGTCCAACTGTCCTGGACTAGGAACAAAAACACACTGCTTTATCATGAGTTACATTGTTCAACAAAACATCTCACCAAACAAAAACAACCCAAAACAATAACAGTTTTGAAATCAACCACCTGAATTGCCCCCCTTCTCCTCTACAGTAAACAGGAGACCCAGGCTGACCAGAACTCAGTCCTGACATTTCTCCCCCCTTTAATTTTTGTCTGTTTCTGGGTTCATTTAAAACAGACAAACTTCCAATAAAGAGATTTTCCAAATGTACATATATCAACATGCAAACAAAAGTAATCTTGGTACTAAAACATAGCCTACAGTTTGTAAAAAAAAAACACAAAAAAAAACGATGTATCCACATGAAATGTCAATACTATACACAACCTGCTAGGCAATAATAATTATATGTATAAATATATATATACATATATATCAACATGTAAACAAAAAAAATAGTCAGTGAACAAGCATATTTTCCGAAATGTAAATGTTATATACAACATACTAAGCAATTATAATTATATATATATATCAACATGTAAACAAAAAATAGTATGCAAACATATATTCTACCTTTTGTAAAAGGCGGTTAATTACACATCCCCAATCCTAGCAAACAAATAACTTTGAAATGAATAACTATTAAATGTCAGTTATCTGTAATCAATGTCATGTTGGTCTCTTCTGTTAGTCTAGATAGAAAGTCAGCAATTACATTTAGTTTGCCCTTTAGATGTTCTACATTAAAGTTAAATGATTGTAATAATAGAGCCCAACGACAAATTCTATTATTCCCATATGTTGCGCTCTTCAAAAAGGCCAGTGGTCTATGGTCACACTGAATTGTGAATTTAGCGCCATATAAATATCTGGACAAGCGTTGCACCCCCCAAACAATGGCAAGGCATTCTCTCTCTATTACAGAATACCGTTGTTCTCTGGGCAACAGTTTTCTGCTCAAGAACTTAACAGGATGGAATATTCCTTTTACTTCCTGCAAAAGGCAACATGATATGGCTATGTCCGACGCGTCTGTTTTCACAATAAATGGTCTATTAACGTCTGGTAATTTCAGTATAGGATCTCGTGTCATGCACATTTGAATTTTTCTTAATGCCCGGTCACATTCTGGAGTCCAATTGACCCTCGTCGGTGTCCCTTTTTTTAACAATCCAGTAATTGGAAATACTGTTTCCGCGAACGCTGGAATAAATCTGCTATAAAAATTAGCAATACCTAGCAAACATCGAACCTCTTTTTTCGTTTTTGGTGCTTTTATATTTAATACCTTGTCTCTGTTATTGGGTTCTGGGTATATGTTTCCTTCACCTACAATATTACCCAAGAAAGTTATTTTAGGATACGCGATTTCGAGTTTGCTTGGCTTGATAGTAAACCCATATTCTTTTAGCCTGGACAACACTTTCTCTAGTGCTATTAAGTGTGATGACCAGTCATGCCCGAATACACAAATGTCATCAAAATAAAACACAACATTTTCCAGTCCTTTAAGAATGGTCCTAACAGTCCGATTAAAAAAACTAGGAGAATTAAGCAGACCAAACGGTAGATATTTAAATTGAAAGTGACCACTTGGTACCCTGAATGCAGTGTACTTCCTACTATTCTCTTCTATTGGTATTTGCCAGAAGCCTTTTGTTAGATCTATCTTTGTAAAAAATTTGGAACTATTAAGTTGTAAGAAAAGATCTTCTTGGTCTGGAATAGCCTCCGCGTCAAATTTGGTAACCGCGTTTAATTTCCGAAAATCTATGCAAGTACGTACTGTTGAATCTTTTTTCTTAACCAAAACGACAGGAAAGGCATAGGGCGATTGAGACTCTTCAATAATGTCCATTTCAATCATGTTCTCTATCTCCTTGTCTAAGACATCTCTCATATGAATAGGAACTGCGTATGGCCTCAGTGTAATAGGCTTTTCTGTTGTGAGCTCAATGTTGAATGATTTAACCTTCGCTTTACCCGGTATATCAGTAATTATATCTTTATACTTCTCAACTAGCGTCTGAATCTGTTCTCTTTGGGATTCGGTTAATTCAGTATTGATACTAATATGTTCCCTGGAATTTGTACTCTCAAGAGTAGGTAACTCAGTAACTTCATCCTCTTGGTTATCATCTTCCTGGTCGGTTACAAGGGACGCTATGCACGCATGTAATAATTCTTCCCCTTGACCCCCATACAATACATGAGACGCACTTCCCGAGAGTTGTAGATCACTATTTTCCTTACCCGTACATTCCGTGTTGTTTTTTTCGTGATATTTTACTAATCTGTTAACATGAAGAATTTTTACTCGATTGCCTTTCTTTATTTTTACATTAAACTTGTTAATTCTTTTTTCTACTTTATAAGGCCCCTCCCAGTGCAAGGCTAACTTATTCTGTCTCTGTGGTTTCAGTAAAAGGACAGAATCACCTGTTTGAATATCTTTTTCTTTGCTATTTCTATCATAATACCTTTTATAATTTTCCTTACGTTTTGAGCTATTATTCTGAGCTATTTGACAAGCCACAGCCAGCCTACTTTTTAGGTCTAATAAATAGTCAAACACATTCTTTATTTCTGGTTCTACCTGTTGATTAGTAAAAAGATCCTTTAGAATTGACATAGGCCCCCTGACTTTCCTTCCATACAACATTTCATAAGGGGAAATGTTAGTAGACTCATTTGGTACCTCTCTGTACGCAAACAGAAGTGCATTTATAACTCTATCCCAATTCTTAGGTTCTGCTTCGGCCGTCTTTCTCAGCATGCACTTCAAAGTCCCGTTAAAGCGTTCTACGCCCCCATTTGACATGGCGTGAAATGGTGTTGATTTAACAATCTTTATTTTAAAAAACTGACATATTTCTTTGTATAATTCGGATCTGAATTGAGATCCATTATCAGAGAGTATCTGTTCCGGGAATCCTATTCTAGTAAAAATAGCACTTAGAGCTTCTATTACTACTGGTGTTGTTGTATTAGGTAGTGGTACAGCTTCCGGCCATCTTGTTGCCAAATCAACCAACGTTAAAATGAATCTATTCTTCCGATCTGTCATTTGGAGTGGTCCTATGATATCAATAGCAACTTTAGCAAATGGAGTGGAAATAATATTCATGCGCCCTAGTTCTACCTTTCCAGCTTTTCCTGGGTGTCTACCTCTTTGACAAAGGTCACAACATTTAATGTATGTTTTTATATCTTTATCTACCCCAGGCCAAAAGAAATGCGAATATACCCGATACCTGGTTCTATTTATAGACATATGTCCCGCTAAAGGTGTAGAGTGTGCTATTTCTAATATTAGTTCACGTCTATTCGTAGGGATTACAAGTTGTCGTTCTATTACCCCAGGGGTATCTTTTCTCTCAAATTCTTTGTAAAGTAGACCTTCTTCCACTATAAATGATACCAATCCCTTTTTCTTATCTTCGACCGTTCCTGCTTTCGCTTTTTCCCATAATCTAACTAACGAACTATCATTTCTTTGATCCTCTCTAAAATCACTGTCCAATTCCATCCATTTACTTAAACCAATCCTGTCATTATCTTCCGATTTGACCCTATTGTCTTCTGCTTTCGCCATTGCCCTAGTAACAGCATTCCCATATAAAAATGCTTTAGCCTGATCAACATTTCCAATAATAATATCTGCTATTGGGTCCTTGAACATGGCCGCTACAAAGACTCCTTTTAAAAATGGAGTATCAATGTCTATCCAAGCAAGTGGATACTGAAAAGTTTGTCCATCTATTAATTTTAAAGTGAAAAACCCATCTATCTTCTGACTTTCTTCTATCAAACTTTCTCGGACCCCAATTATGCTCGCCCCCGTATCTCGTAGGACAGATACCCTTCGATCTCCTAAAAATCCCTCCACTATTTTCAATCCACCAACTGATTTATCTTTATAATCCAAAACATTAAATGTATCAGTGTGACATGCAAACAATCCCACTTGTTGCCCCCTTTCTGGTAATACTCTTAGTCATTGCTGTGTTGGACCTCTATTCTCATTTATCTTTACCCGACACCATCGAGCAATGTGTCCGCCCTTTCCACATCTATAGCATATCACTTGTGTACCCTCTGTGTTTATATTATTCGGGCGACGACTGTTAGATTGACCAGTGGCACCAAAAGCTACATATGGGATATCGTTGCTAGTTACTTTGTTACTTCCCTTTACAATATGTGTGGAGCCTTTCGTGGCATCTCTAAATTGATCAATACAGTCTAAGACCTCTTGGGCTGAAGTAGGCTTTCGTAGCAAAATATCTTTCAGGGCCTCAGAAGATAGCACACTGTAAAGTCTGTCTCTCATTATAAGGTCAATTATACCGTCTACTGTCATTGGGGTTTGTGATGTTTTAAGCCAGTTGTCAAATGTCCTTTTCAAATGGACATAAAAATCTTTCATGTCGTCCGTCTTTGGGGAAAGTTCATGCCACAGTGTTCGGCAGGCTTCTTCTGTGAGTTGGGCTTGTTTTAGGAGCTCCCCCTTAACAAAATCATAGTCAGTGTTATGTATCAGTTTTGTTTGTATCATAAACAATTTTAGTTTTTCATTTAACTTGTGAGTGAGGACAAGTGGCCATCTTGTCTTGGGTATGTCGTTAGCAGTAGCAGTCGTTTCAAACAGTTCTAAGTAGAATAACAAGTCCTCGTTGTCTGTCATGCATTTTAGGTTTTTGTCTAACTGTTTACTCTGTTGGGGGTTGTCGTTAACTGTCATGTCTTTCTTATCCATTTCATGTTGTCTTGCTAGTTGTTTGTCCTCCATCTCTCTTATATGTCTTCTCTCCTCCGCTTCCCTTGTCAGTCTATCTAAGTCAATTTTCTGTTGGGCCTCTATAAATTTCTTTAACGTTTTGCCCTTAAACCCCAACATCTGAGCCTGGGCTACTATCTCCTCAAATGGACGAGGTATAAACTCTGACATTTTCCTACAGCAGTGTCCTTTATTACAATATTACCTCACAAAATGATATACATACAAAAACAATTAAAGCAAAATTAAAATAATACTAATACCTCTGCTCATACTTATGTTGTTCAACTGGTACTCCAACAGGTTAAAGACAATAGTCCAAGGTTATCCAATAATGTGATTTCTCTTAGTCTATTTCAGGTAGATAATCCAACAGGTAATCCCAACATGGCTTTATACCTACGCGCGGTACCGGTACTTGGAATGTATCACAAAAGTTAAATTCATATAAGTATTATATCCAGCAGTAGCTTCTTCAGTATAATCCAAATAGAATGTACCACAAAAGTTAAATTCATATAAGTATGAGATCCAGCAGCAGCTTCTTCAGTATAATCCAAGGAATGAGCGTATTGGTAATCCAATTATGAGGAACGAAATTGGCCATGCATATACACTTATGTTTAGACGTACGAGGGGGTGCTACTATTACTTGCTAATAGTGAACACATTCGGCATGTTAAATCATTATTATTAGATAGTAACAGCTTAAAATACAGACGACGAGTTTCCGCTCCTTATGGACTTGAGCTCTTTCATTAGTACACACTTGGAGATATGCGCTGTCTGGGTGCAGCAGATACTTCAGGTTACTGTACTCAGAGATATGCGTTGTCTGGGTGCAGCAGATACTTCAGGTTACTGTACTCAGCGATATGCGTTGCCTGGGTGCAGTAGATACTTCAGGTTGCAGTACTGAGAGATATATGCTGTCTGGATACAGCAGATACTTCACTGGAGATTGATGCAGCCATCACATGTAGTTGTTTTGGACGGGCCCCCAAAATGTCAAAGCCTACTTCCACTAATATCTGTATGTGTCATGCTAAATGTACCCAAGTCCTGGATAATACCATAATGACACGTACAGTGACAAAATAAGATTCAGAATGCCACTTTACCGACATATAACATGTTTAATTACATTATTTTCACTATAATACAGAAAAATAGTTAGAGTCTACACTTAGACTATATATATCCAAAAAGTCCAACTGTCCTGGACTAGGAACAAAAACACACTGCTTTATCATGAGTTACATTGTTCAACAAAACATCTCACCAAACAAAAACAACCCAAAACAATAACAGTTTTGAAATCAACCACCTGAATTGCCCCCCTTCTCCTCTACAGTAAACAGGAGACCCAGGCTGACCAGAACTCAGTCCTGACAGAGACAGTTATAGAGATCGGATCTAAATCAAGGAAATCCTATGCCGACTGGGAGTCGACCCCTTAGTAAGATTGTAAGAGAACGACGCATGAGGTTTGCGGGACATGTTCTCCGACAAAATGAATTAAGCATAAGAAGAGTTGCAATGATATCCTAGTACAACTTGACGCCACTCATTCATGGAGGTCCTCATAGTAGGTGGGAAGAGGCTTCAGACATTACCAGTGACAGATTTTTATGGAAACAGCTTCACGTCAAATGCTCCGAACGGCGTAGGAGGGTCTAAGTCAGTAAGAATATCACATTAGGTTTTTGAAATAAAACTTATTAATAGCAGGAAAATGTAGTGTAGATACCTCAGAATATGCATTTTGTTGGCTTTCAATACCAGAAATAGTGATTGGCGGCGGGGCTTCGCCCCGCGATGGGGAGCTCCTAGCATTCCCCCAGACCCCCTTGCTAGTAATGGCGGGGAGTCTCCTATTTTATGAAAACAGCTTGATGGTAAATGCGCCGAACGACGAAGGAGGGTCTAAGTCAGTAAGAATAACACATTAGGTTTTTGAAATAGAACTTTTTAATAGCAGGAAAATGCGCTGTAGATACCTCAGAATATGCTTGGTTTTCAATATCAGAAATAGTGCTTGGCGGCGGGGCCGAGCTGGGGGAGCTCCTAGCGCTCCCCCAGACCCCTTTGCTAGTAATGGCGGAGAATCTACAATTTTTCCACTAACTCATAGAAGAACCTATTCTAGGGCACAATAAACGTCTTCCGAAAGAATGAAGGGTCAGAATGTAATAAAGATTTTGTACGCACACACACACACATAAATAGATATAATTTTTTTTCGCCGGGGGGGGGGGGAGAAAAAAATTCACCCCCTCCCCAAACCCCCCCCCCCCCCGAAAAAAATCCTGGCTACGCCCATGGTATACATAAATTTAAAAACATTTAGAGAATAATATAACATATAATATATAATTTATGATTACCATACGTCCATCAAAAAGAAGACAAATCATAATACCATTTTTTATATATATAATAACTAGACATATGTTACCCGCGACCCGCGGGTCTTTATTTGCGCATTACTGTCGATATAGTCACTGAGAGTGTTTGTAAACAATTAAACGAAATAATAATGTAATAAGTAAAGCGAATGTGTCAATGTAAAAATAGTGTGAATGAAGCTATCAGATCAAAATAGCTAATAGGGGAAAATCCATTTTTTTTTAAATTAAAACATTTGCTTTTGAATAATCTAGTGGATTGGATTTAGATGTATGTTAAACGTAGCTAATGATCCTTTCACGTTATTTCTCTTTCGCTACGAAAATAAAATTAGTTTTGCGAAAATGGTTTACCCGAAGTCGATACATTCTTATCTATTAAAAACGAAAAGAGCGATAGCTTTGTTAAATGAATGGGATTATAAAGTGAACAATTAAACGAAATAATTTTTAGTACGCGATTCATGAATGAATATAGATCTAGGCCTATCTCACCTCGGCTTCACAGCTTTCGTAAACGAATGTAGCTTTAGAAAACCAAATTTGAATGTTTATTTGATCAAAATATGAAATGAATGGACTTTAATTAATATATTTATACGTTAAAATAGTTGGATTAGAGTTTTAGATCTAGGGATGGTATTATAAAGTGAACAATTAAACGAAATAATTTTTAGTACGCGATTCATGAATGAATATAGATCTAGGCCTATCTCAACTCGGCTTCGCAGCTGTCGTAAGCGAATGTAGCTTTAGAAAACCAAATTTGAATGTTTATTTGATCAAAATATGAAATGAATGGACTTTAATTAATATGTTTATGTGTTAAAGTATAAAACTATCCGTGCGAAGAGAAGTTTTATCATCTTAGAGTTGAATTAGAGTTTTAGATCTAGGGATGGGATTATAAAGTAAACAATTAAACGAATTAATTTTTAGTACGCGATTCATTACTGAATTGTCTAATGAAAGAATGTTCGTCAGGAAATCTGTAATCACAGATATAAGGAACTAATTAATGTAAAAAATGCTTTTGAAACACAAAATTGAAGGTTAATTTTATTATATAATGAAATCAATGGATCTTCTTTTGTCTTTTCATGTGTCAAAGTAAAAAACTATCTGCGCAAAGTGTATTTCTTAAAATTAGATCTAGGTCTAAATCCTTTCTATCTTTTCTCATGTCAACATTGTAGACATGGCCTAGATCCATAAAATACTATAGCTGTAATAGAGTCGGACAACTTTATTTTTTTTGAGGGTCTTAAGTTTGTTTTAGGGCTACAATACATACACTACGGTCTAAGTTGGTACCCAAGGAACATTCCTGCCTAGTTTTATCAAGATTGGTCTAGCGGTTTTGATGTCTATAAGTAACATACATACATACATACATACATACATACATACATACCCCTCACATTCTACTTTATAATATAGATAACTAGACATATGTTACCCGCGACCCGCGGGTCTTTATTTGCGCATTACTTTTGATATAGTCACTGAGAGTGTTTTGTAAACAATAAAACGAAATAATAATGTAATAAGTAAAGCGAATGTGTCAATGTAAAAATAGTGTGAATGAAGCTATCAAATCAAAATAGCTAATAGGCTTAAATCCATTTTTTTTTCAAATTAAAACATTTGCTTGTAGGCCTACATATATTTGATTAAAATTTGAGATGAATAGACTAAATTTTGTATGTTCATGTGTATAAAGTATAAAGTAGATCTTGAGGTAGACGTAGATCTAGATCTACACTAATCTAGAGTTCTGTGCTGCGCATGCGTGAACTTTTTTTCATGAATGAATATAGGCCTATCTTAACACGGCTACGCAGCTTTAGCGAACAGCGAACGAATGTATTAAAAATGCTTTAGAAAAACAAATTTGAATGTTAATTTGATTAAAATATCAAACGAATGGACAATAATTAGTATGTTTATGTGTTAAAGCATAAAACTATCTTTGCGAAAAGAAGTTTTATCATCTTAGAGTTCAGTAAGAGTTTTAGACCTAGGCCTAGGAATAGACTCAGACCTCAGAAGAGAGATGTGTTAATGTGTAACCATTTGGTAATGTCTAATGAAAGAATGTTCGCCAGGAAATCTGTAGATATCAGGAACTAATTTATGTAAAAAATGCTTTTGGATAATCTAGTGGATTGGATTTAGATGTATGTTAAACGTAGCTAATGATCCTTTCACGTTATTTCTGTTTCGCTACGAAAATAAAATTAGTTTTGAGAAAATGGGTTTACCCGAAGGAAGTCGATACATTCTTATCTATTAAAAACGAAAAGAGCGATAGCTTTGTTAAATGAATGGGATTATAAAGTGAACAATTAAACGAAATAATGTTTAGTACGCGATTCATGAATGAATATAGATCTAGGCCTATCTCTACTCGGCTTCGCAGCTTTCGTAAACGAATGTAGCTTTAGAAAACCAAATTTGAATGTTTATTTGATCAAAATATGAAATGAATGGACTTTAATTAATATGTTTATGTGTTAAAGTATAAAACTATCTGTTCGAAGAGAAGTTTTATCATCTTAGAGTTGAATTAGAGTTTTAGATCTAGGGATGGGATTATAAAGTAAACAATTAAACGAATTAATATTTAGTACGCGATTCATTACGGAATTGTCTAATGAAAGAATGTTCGTCAGGAAATCTGTAATCACAGATATAAGGAACTAATTAATGTAAAAAATGCTTTTGATGAAGGTTACTTTTATTATATAATGAAATCAATGGATCTTCTTTTGTATTTTCATGTGTCAAAGTAAAAAACTATCTGCGCAAAGTGTATTTCTTAAAATTAGATCTAGGTCTAAATCCTTTCTATCTTTTCTCATGTCAACATTGTAGACATGGCCTAGATCCATAAAATACTACAGCTGTAATAGAGTCGGACAACTTTATTTTTTTTGAGGGTCTTAAGTTTGTTTTAGGGCTACAATACATACACTACGGTCTAAGTTGGTACCCAAGGAACATTCCTGCCTAGTTTTATCAAGATTGGCCAAGCGGTTTTGATGTCTATAAGTAACATACATACATACATACATACATACATACCCCTCACATTCTACTTTATAATATAGATATTAATATAACAAAAAAGAATAAAAGGATAGTTGGAAAAAAAAACTCGTAAGGAAAATCAGGGTAGTGTGACGTCAAATACAATTAAAGAAGAGGTAGAGAATCTAAAAGTGACAATGTGTTGCCTTAAGCATTAATAAAATAAAATTAATGTAAAGGATAAGGAGTTCAAGTATTAGAGTAATAAAATATATGCTTGATGTAGGCTTTGTTCCGACATTTTTACCGTGTTCCGCAATTGTGACTTCTTTAAAAATCCTGTTCCGTAATTGTGACTACCCATATCTTAGTCGAATTGAATGTAAAATTTAAATATCTGTTGAAAAACTAAACAAAGCGTCTATTTTTATCGGAAAATGGATGGGCAATGCCTAGATACTTTTAGTTTTTCCATAGGTCTAACAATTACGGAGCAAAAAATTGAAAACTAAAAGTAGCTGCAAACTGTTCCGCAATAGTGACTCTACGTTCTAATGCCACTTCGCTGATGGGCCTTTCCTACTTAATTTCGAGATCTAGTAGATTTATTTTTCTTAAAAACATAAAAATCTAAGAGAAAAACCCGCGCTTCGGAAACATAGTAAAAAACTAAACAAAAATAGTCCAGCCATGCTGTCCTTCAGAATCACCAATAAAATAATAAAAACCCAGACAATCCATCGAGATCTAAAGTCTAGATAGATTGATAAATCTCGTCTTATACCTAGATCTACTTACTCAGATTCTGGATAGCCTAGATACTAGATCTAGATCTAATTATAATTAGGAAATCATCTAAATTTAAATCTAGTAGATTTAGGCCCTAGACTCTAGATCTGGTCTACATTCGTTCTTTTTTTTAAATCTCAATCTAATCCAGATCGGTAATTCAAGTAATTGATCTAATAACGTCGCATTATTATCATTATAACGGTAACGCTCGCCGCTTTGTAAGTATTGTGTTACAGTTACAGTTACAGTGTTAGTGTGTTACTGTAATGTTACTGTTAGTAATTGATTAGTGAATCATTAGTCGATTAGATCTAGTGTGAGATTTTTTTTCCCTAGAGATCTAGACTAGATGATCTAGAATTTAGACTTATAATTTAGATCTAAAGACAGTAGATTCTTATATTAGGCACACCGTGTTCGGGAACTATGGTAGATTCTATAACTAAACTAGACTAGTAGTAGAGACTAAACACCGACTTTCGGGAACTTCAACTAGGTCAATTTTTTATTTGGTGAAGGTTCAACTTACAAAAAAACTGAAAGCAGATTTTAGCAGATTCTTATTCTGCAACTAAAGGACTATAAAAATGGCTGTGTACTGTGTTCCTTTGTATTACCACCCATAGTCAAGATTTTATTTTAAAGTAAATTGGGTCACTTCATGCTCCTATTTTGAACGCAGTTTTTGGGCTTTCTCCTTTAGTAGGTACTTCGATAAAAATTTCAAAATGATCACAATGCAATGGTCGGAACCTATTTAGTTAGATAGACCTTGAGAAATGCTTTCCAATGATACCAATTGTATATTGTTGAGTTAATTGTGAGGGAAGTTATTAAATTTTTAGTGGCCAAAAATTAGCCTTCTTTAGCCTTTGTAAAGCAAAAAAAAATCTGTGACCGAAACAAATGACAGTTGAACTTAAATTAACTGTATTATAAAAAGTCTTAAAGATATGGGGTTGAAACTTCACACTCTTTTACATTAACCAGTATTCTGTTAAAATAAATTTAAAAAATAAGACCAAGCAATACAATCTTTGAAAAAAGTGAATTAATATATATATAATATAAAAGAAGCGTTCGACAAAAAATAAAAATATATGTGATTTTGTCATCATATGAGCCCAAAAATTACAAATAAAACCAATCAGAGATCTGTATTGTGTTTTATTTTGTTTAATTATAATAATACTGTATTTAAATAGCTATTTATGTGCATCAGATAGAATAGATAATTCTTATAAGTTCTAAATGAAAATAGCACTGCACAGAAAAATATTTCCTAAAATTTAATGACTATAAGTTTCATAAACTTCATAAAAAAACAGTTTTAACCTTTTTGTAGAGCACTGGCAATTAATCTTTTTAAAATGCCTTAATTTAAATGCTTTAAAAATTAGATTGTAAATGAAAAATTTCTTGCATCAGACAATAAAATAAACAAGAAACCTTGCGATTTTTTTTAGAAGTTATTAAAAGATTTTTTACTTGAATTTTTGTGCAATAATAGCTCATTATTTTAAAAATATAATATACTCATTTATTAACTATTAATTTACATGTATATTAATAGAAAAAAACAACACACAGAAGAAAAAATTAACTAAGTATTAGTTCGCTGAGCTAAAAATATGAATTTTTAAAAAAAATATTTAATATTATTTTTTAAAGTAATTAAACTTTTACTTTAAAATTTGCAGATTACAAAGTCATTATAATAAAGACACATTCCCTCTCCATAATCTAGCATTCAAACACTATAAAAGTTAATCTAAATGAAAAATTCTTATGTGTGCTTCTAAAAATAGCTCTGGATAGACAGAAATTGACCATTTCCAGTAAATCACAGTGTTGGTTGTTACTAAAAATAGATGTTAACCATCAACTTTGAAAATTAATATCTAAAGAGTGCGCCAAGCTACAAAGTTCAAACTTAGCACACAGATATATATTAACATGCTAAATTCAATAGAATTAGTGAGATTGTTGTAACCATAAACACTTTTATTTTATTAAAAAAAATAATTTTTGCCCTTCTTTGTCTTTGTTAATTTTAATATCAAATATCTTTAAAGTGCGCTAAGAGAATTTAATGAAATTTGAAATATACACATTTCATAATGTGATAAATTATTGTAGCAAACAGCATTGTTGTAACTTTTATAGGAAAAAAGTTTTGTTAAGAAAAATTTAACAGATTGGCTTCAAAAGCAAATAAAAATGATCTCTGATATCTTATGTTTACAAAAAGTAATCATAGTTAGTCCTTAAATAAAATACAATGTGCTAAAACTCTGATGGAAATGACCACCCCTAAAAAAGGGGTAAAATGTGCTGACACACTTTTCAGCCATTTTTTGGGAGATAAAAAAAATGGAACTAGGTCAGTTTATCGAAGTACCTACCTTTAGTTGAACAGTGGGCACCGGTGTTGAACACCACTAGATGTAATTGCTAATAAATTATAATATTATATCTGTGTTACTTAAAAAATATTTAGATTGTAGTAAAAGAAGTAGATTCACTTTTGCAATATGTATTTGTAGTCTATTTCTTCAAATACTCTCTCTCTCTCTTTTTATACTTTATATATATATATAGATATAGAAATCTATATATAATAATATATATATATATAATATATATATAGAAAAGAGAGAGAGATATATAAATTAATTATTTTAATTTAATAAACATGATATTTTCAACTAGGCTACTTGTATTTTCTCTCTGTCTTTCTTTTAATTCCTATCCAAGGACCCTCTTCTTGTTTTCATAATTTGGATATTCGTTTTGTGACACCTTTATTATCCCCTCCCCCCGATAGATGCTTATAAATTCTTTTCATGACTCTCCCACCCTCCACTGCCTGTTGTATAGTTTGTGACACTACATGCTGCTTTCAGTTTTTTTGTAAGTTAAACCTTCACCAAATAGAAAAAATAAAATAAAAAATTGACATGGTTCCCGAAAGTCGGTGTTCAGTTATAAGAATCTACTATACAATATAGATCTATTTAATTCTATTATAATTTAATAATCAATCAAATCAATGACTACATAATGTCTTAAGTCGATTTAAGTCAATTAAGTCATAACACTTTAACAGACTAGTCTACTGACTAGACTAGAAGCAGAACTAGATTTAGTAGATTGTGATTGATTGTCTAGATCTAAATCTAGATTATAATTATAGACTAGACTCACTAGATAAATACTATAAGTTGCTATAGTATAGTCATACTCATCGTAAGATATATTAGTATATAAGTGTTTCTCCAGTACTGGTGCCAAAAAGTGTCACATTATGCTAAAAATTAAAGTTGAAGTTTTTGGTTTCATTTCAACTGTATTCACTTCTTCAACCAGTTCACTTTAAGAATAAAAATTTATCAATAGAAAATGAATTGCAAGATGTAGATTTTGACAGCAGTGTCTATTCAAGGGGTACCCCTTTTGCGTCACAGGTGCATCACCGGGACACCACTTGATAATTTAACAACGACCAATTGATAAATTCATTGTATTTTAGCATAATATAACTGTCTTTATTGTTATTAGTCTTTAGATACTGAAATTTATGCTTTTGCATAGAAAAAGTGGATTTGAGCTCAATTCAAAAATTGGGACCTGTGACACTACAAGTTAAAGTTTTTTTTTAAAGATATTCTGTGAGAATATAGAAATTATTTTATTTTTGCACTAAAGTGATCCATTAGACTTATTATTCAGTTCACTATTCTAGTCAAAAAGTACCCATTTGTAAAAATGCTGCTTTAATTTCACAAAATGTCGCGGGTGCTTCATGGGACAACATTTTTAAAAATAATGTTTATAAGTTTACATTTTTGTCTTATCTGTGCACAAGTGAATGATCATTATTATTTTTAATTATTGACAAATATATATTTTATATCTTTTGTTAGTCTAACACACAGAAAAAGGTTTTTAAAAAAAAAAGAAAACGCATAAAAACTACAAAAATTTTATTTGACAAATTCAGAAATCAAAACCTTCCACTCTCAAACTATTGCCATTTGGTATCAACATCACTTCAGTAACAATTATGTCTGCATACACTAACTGTATGTCCTGCACTTCTGGATATACAAATATTATATTTCTTTTATTTCTATGACTTTTTAAAAAATTATTTCTGCGCTGATCATCGAGGACTTCTATCACAACTCCTGTTAGAAAAAATTACCAGCAATGTTGAAAAGTTAATACTTCAATCTAAAACATACTTTGAACTTGTTTATTGAAAGTAAAAAGTACACAGTGCAAAAAATTATACCTGAATAGAATATTTACCCATACTTGACAACCTCAAAGCTATTTAAAATGTACTTTTGATTAGTGAAGGAAATTGTTTGGGCCTGAAAAAACAACAACATGGGGCTGAAATACTTAATTTCTAAAATGAGTCTAAAATTATTTAGCAGGGTATATTATTAAAAAACAACTTATACAATACAGGTAACATAAGATTCAATGAAAATTTTTTAAATGCTTATATGTAAAAGCTCTTTACCTTTGAATTAGAGCATATTTATATGGGACTGACATCCAAAGAGTCTTCAAGATTTGACTGAGATTGCACTACTGAAGAAAAAGAAACAATTTCATTTAGAAATCAATTACAGGGTTCGTACGGGGTCTGGAAAGTCTGGAATTTTAAAAAATGAATTTCAGTCTGAAAAAAGTCTGGAAAATCAGTACTTTTCACTCCGACTGAACAAAAATGTCTGGAAAAAGTCTGGAATTGAAAAAAAAAAGAAAAAATATTTCTCGCAAAAAAAAAAAGTCGATTTCGTTTTATGATAGCGGCTAGCTTAGAAATCTATATTTAAATGTAGTAATGCATCCGGCGGAAAGGCGCGTTCTGCGCATGACTAGATCTACTAAAACATCCGTTTATTTGAATCCCTATCATTGATGATTCCTGCATTGTCTTGTCAGTTGATAACATCGTAACTCTTAGACACAGCCTATTTTGTTTTTTCTGTGACTTGTGTGAAAATGGGAAAATGTTATTTTTCGAATCAGTGGCTTGAAAAAATAGAATATAAACTATGGTTACAAAGTGATCCTAAAAATATTCACAATGCTGTCTGCCATATTTGTAAAAAAAACCTTTGATGTTTCTAATATGGGTGAACATGTTTTAAAAAGCCATGCAAAAGGTCTAAACCACAAACGAGAAGTTGATCACATTCAGAGGGTTGAAGAAGGAAAGATACCTGTGATGGTTGACTATTTTACTACATTCAGGTGAGTATTTTTTATCAACTAGAGCTATATATTAGATCTAGATAATCTAGATCTATATATTTATTTACAATTGAATTAGAATCTGTTAGTAGATTCTAGATCTATGTACTAATGTTACATATTGTAACATATAGATCTACATGTAACCTAGTTTAAGTTGTAGATCTAGATGTATATTACTTATTAGACTTGAATTAATTAAAAGTCTCAATCTAAAAAATCTAGGTCAAGTCTAAATCTTACATTAAAATTTATTATAGATTTATTTTATTCTTGATCTAGACCTAGTCATTTCATCTAAGACATTCTAAGAACTCAAATAGATCTCTAGAAAAGCTATAGATCTATCCTAGATCTAGTAGATATATTAGATCTTCTGATCTAGAATGTAGTTTAGTAAACTTAAAAGAGTATTATTCTATGACAGTAGTCACATTGTGATTGTAGTGAGATTATGAAAAAAAAAGGGGGACTCTAGATCTAGTATAGTGATTCTTATTATTTATTCATCTAAATTTTGGAACTTGAATAGATCTGGTAGTTTCTAAATTCAATAATATAACCAAGATGTGTACAAATTTACTTTTTAAAAATTTAGCTTGTATTTACTTTTTTTTTTTCATCGTTTCAGAAAAGCAACATCCTCGCATGCATCTACTGAACCATCTTCTTTAGCCAACTCACCCACAACTTCATCTTCTAAAAAACCACTCCTTGCCACTGGAGATAGTGTTTTGACTGTTTAAGTGCTTCACTCTTTGAACTTGGTGGAAAAGCACCATTCTTTTAATAGTAGCAACAGTAGTTCGGATCTGTACAAAAAAATGTTTCCTGACTCAGCAATAGTTTCTGTTTTTTCCTGCTCAGAAAGGAAGGCAGCATATATGTCAACGTTTGGCATATCCCCATACTTGGCTGAATTACAATGAAAGGCTGTCATCTCTGAAAAAGATTGTGCTTTTGTTTGATGAGACACTAAATGGCCCACTACAATCAAGGCAGCTAGATATTCATGTGCGTTATTGGAATGGCAGTAGTATAACAACAAGATACCACTTGTCATATTTTCTAGGCCATTCAAGGGCTGATGACCTCCTAGATAAATTAAGAGAATCTAGCAGATTCTTTAATAGAGGTGGACTGCTACAGCTTTCCATGGATGGTCCAAACGTCAACTGGAAAGTTTTTGACATCTTTCAGGCAGAGCGTATGCAAGAGTCTTCTGTAAAACTTTTGAATGTGGGATCTTGTGGACTTCACATTGTTCACAACTCATTTAAAGCAGGCCATTCTGCCACATCCTGGGATATTGGATCCTGGCTGTCAGCATTACACTGGTTGTTTAAAGACAGTCCAGCTAGACGGGAAGATTTTATTAATCTTACAGGGACAAGTACATTTGCTTTGAGATTTTGTGGACACAGATGGCTGGAGAATGTTCCTACTATTCAGAGAGCTCTACAAATATGGCCAGCAGTGAAAGTGTAAATAAAGGGTGATAAATCTAAAGAACCCACATGTAAGTCATTCAAAAATCTTGTGGACTTTGCTGCTGATGCTCTGCTAGAAGCCAAGGCTCAAATTTTTTTGTCCATTGCACAAGAACTCCAGCCTTTTCTGACTAAATATCAGACGGATTCACCTATGATGCCATTCATTGCTGAAGATTTGTTCACCACAATTAAATCTTTGCTAAGAAGGATACTTCAGGCTGAAACACTGAGCAAATTAAAAAGTCCACATGATCTTATTGCTCTTGATCTTAAAAGTAAGGACATCTTTTTGGCCTATTCAAAAATTGAAATAGGAATTGCTTCGTCTAAGGTGTTGCAGAAGATTAAGGCAACAGATCTGCAAATAATGACTCTAAAAAATGAGTGCAGGCAATTTATTTCAAGTCTAGTGGCTAAATTACTAGACAAATCACCAGTTATGATTCGTTTGGTACAGAAACTGTCCTGTCTGAATCCATCATTGATTGCATCATCTCCCCAACTAGCAGCTTCCTGATTTAGGGATTTGTTAACAATTCTGGCAGATTCTGGAAGGATTTCTTTAAATGACTGTGACCAGATTTACAACAAATTCATCAAATGCCTGGAAGCTTTGGAAGAAAACAATGTGAAACCAAAGTTTGAATTGTTTCATCCAGCAACAGAGCGTTTAGATGATTTTTTATACAACAATTTTAAACCACTTGATGCAGCTCTCTGGGATATTTTGAGACCCTTACTTTTGCTATCTCATGGCCAGGCGACAGTTGAAAGAGGGTTTTCGTATAACAAAGAAGTCATGATTGAAAATATGCATAAGGAAACTTTAGTTGCACAGAGAAGAATATGTGACTTTTTGAAAGTAAATGGTGGTGTTTTAGATGTAGCCATTACCAAACCTTTACTGACAGCTGCTGCCTCTGGACGTCAGAACTATCATCAATATTTGTGAAAAGAGAAGACTAAAAAAAAGCTGAGATGGCCAAAAATTTGAAAAGGAAAAGACATGATGATGAGCTGTCAGACTTAAAAGCAAAACGGGAAAAGCTCATGGAAGAAGAAAAATTTTTAAGGTCATTGGCTGACAAATATGCAGATGAGGCAGAAGCAAAACAAAATTTCAAGCTTTTGTCAAAGTCTAATGACATGCGCCACGAGGCTAAAGTCAAGTTAGCTGAACTGGTTGTTCTAGAAAGAACAATACAGTCAAAGCTCCAGGAGCTTTTAGACTGTTGAGTTTCTCATCATCTGTATATAATATATGTATATATTAATCTCTTTATGTAAGTAAAGAAAATGTTTTTTATTTAATCATATATTATTTGTCTTTTAAAAATTGGTACCATTTGATGAATTTTTTGAGTCAGGAAATTTTTTTTGAAAGGCTGGAAAATGTCTGGAATTTAATTTTACTTAAGCTGTATGAACCATGCAATTAAGTAATTTTAAAATGAATAATGTTTTTTCTCAGATAATTGTAAAGTGCTATTTAAAAATAAATAAATACTAGTACTTACCATTTTGTTTCTGAAGTTTGAACACCTTCCAAGACTCTTGTACTCTACTCTAGGTCTAGATCTAGAGTAAATCTAGATAATGAATTACATAATTAGATCTAGATCTAGTCCTAGAGTAAATCTAGAGGTCTAGATCTATAGTTTAGTTCTTAAAAGTTTTAAAGACAAGTGTCCGAGATGCGCCTCAAACGAAAAATCAAATAGATCTAAATCTTATTTACTGTAATAAGTAAATTTTAATTATTTAATATTTCTTAAACAGTACCGCTTTATTTCTTTTAGATGTAGCTAATATTATCTGACACTGTAAAATCTTTAACAAAATATCACTAAAATCTTTTTGGACTTAACAGACGCAAACTAGGACACCATTTGTAAACAAACGGAGTATTGTCCACTGAAATGCCTCAAAAGTAAAATTACAAAAATTATAAAATGAAAGATGTAAAAAAATGTTCATTTAAAATGATTAATTATGAAAATAGTTTATTACATATTATATTGTAATAACTTAACTGAGCCAACTCAACGAGGCACATATATCTTTATTTACACGACATCACAAGTTCATAAAACATCATCTTTCTTAGGCACAGTCTTTTCACTTCGGCTCTCAACTTCGGCGGAAATCGTTCTCCTCTCTATTGTTGACATCCTTTTAGGTCTAGTCTATCACAGTGCGCACCTTCTAGCACTAGCCTGGATGGCGGCGCGCATGGCAGAGTTATAACATTGCCCCCTTCTTAGAGCTTTTCGTCCCAAAAAGAAACAGTGCAGTGGAGGGTTGACAGTTTAGGTGGAGGTCGATTGGTGGGAACCACAGACGGTAGGGTGCCTGTTGCCATTGAAGCCATCTGCACGGTTTTCCATGGTCGTCGCTTCCTCTTCTTCCAGTTGGCCAGTCTATGCTTGAGACGATATTGTGGTCGCTGCTTCGATCTCATGATGATAGTCACTGATGCCAGCCGGCTGACACAGGGAGAGTTACTGGAGGTTAGGGTTGCCAGCCACGTAACACAAATGGAGGTTGTGGCAATCACCGTAGATTCCAGGGTTGTTGTTCTAAGACGCTGAGTCAGCGGACCTTTTCCATGGACGTGTCGTGACACAGCTGTAGGCTCACAGCTAGCCATGGTTTCAAGCACATAGTCTTTCTCAGCTTCATCTGTAAGGTATGCCCATGAAGCATCCTTGTAATGTTCATCCACCGCTACATCAGGTTTCGTTGGGATTAATTCACCACCGTTCAAGTCACTCTCACTGATGTGTGCAGAAGTACACATTTCTGTCAAGTTCAGGTCTTGTAGCTGGGTTTCTTGGCATGGGCACTGTCCCCGCAGGACGCCGCATATACAGTTCATGTCAATCGCCTGGATGCAGTTGCCAAGTAAGGAGTTCTCTCTTATGCCGCTGCCAAAGTCCAATTCGTTGTTTCTGCCTCGGCCATTGTTGGGGCCCGTATTCGCAATATCACCCGACATCCAAGGCAAGGAATCAGAAACGGTCTTGAGGCTTTCATGGTATGAGTTCTCATCAAAGATACTGACAGATAAACAGAGGCCTTTAAGGTCCATAGCAGCCAGCTTGGTCGCAGACCCAACGTTGTCTTGATCTGTCCTGCTCGTTGCAGGTATACCTGGAACAAAAGTTTCAGGCACATAACAGACTTCTCTTGTTTCTTCATTTGTCTCTCTCCTTTCGAATTGGCACATCCCATTGAGATCGTTGCAGCAATCGTTGTGACGTTTCTCACCCTGAAAGTCATCCCCATCAGACTTGCCCACAACACAGTCACAGACAGCGCTCCAATCCCCAGCGCCTCCATCACCACTGTTTGTGCAGCCACAGTCCTGACCAGGTAACTGCTCCTTCCCTAACGAGTTTATTCCTCCTTTTGCTTGCGACACAATTTTATCACTTTGGTCTATTTGGCCTTCTACTTGCAATACACTTTTATCAACTTTGTTCAACATTATGTTCCTGCTCATGTTTCTCATCATGTTCCCAATCATGTTCAGTTGTTCATCAAATGCATCCACAAAGTCCTGGATCTTGCCAATGAACTCAACAATCCCAAGTTCAATTTCAATTGTGTAGGTCTCCGGATCTTCTTCTTCATTGATCAGGGCTTGCCGCAGATGAGCCGTGAGCGTTTCCCTGCTACCTAGGGATTTTAAACCTCGGTCCCGAAGCTCGTCTTATCTCTTTAATTGAGAGCTGATGTAATAGCTTCAAATATGTCATTGTAATCAAAGCCTACCTCCTCTTGTTGAGTTGTCTATAATCCCACTTCTGACACCAATTGTTGCAACTCTCAGCTAGGCACTTAACGAATAGGCATGCAACTCAACACAGTTTAACAGGAAATAAATAGTTGTGTTTATTCACTAGGGTAAACACATAACATCCTTCAGCTTCCTCAAAGTCTTATTACTAAGTATAGTCCTTTGCTACTTAACCCGAATGTGGACCAACGACAGCCTTCCCCGCTTTGCTCCAGGTCCCTACTACAACCTTCAGGCAGCACTAAAGTTGGCCTCTTAGTTTCCCACACATTCAGACTCTTCACAATCCCTGATGTACTGTTCTTCTCTCCGTTCTAGTGTCTTCCTAATGTTGACATCCTTTTAGGTCTAGTCTATCACAGTGCGCACCTTCTAGCACTAGCCTGGATGGCAGTGCGCATGGCAGAGTTATAACAATATATTAAAATCATTTAATCTTAATTGAAACTTTCCATGAATACAGAAAACTTAATAAATCCTGAACTCGTATTAGACGCTACATGTGACGCCATAATTTATGCATGGAAAACACCAACACGGGGTCCCATGGAGCGCCTCAACGCCTAATCCAATTTACTTCTCAAAATAAAAAAAAATTAATTATTTAAAATCCCTACACACGTTTACTATTACATTAACATAATTGTTTTAAAAATATAAACTTTTTGTTTAGTAACAGGCTTTAAAATTGATTAACTTTACTATTTAAGACTAAATTGTATTCAAGACGCTTCACGTGACGTCATGATTGAATGGTTAAATTTAGTAACCTCGTAATAAAAAAGCACTTCGATTAGGATATTGCAATCAAACGTATTTGTAATAAGCTTATATTTCAGTAGAATAATGAAATATCTACGTACCTGATGGGTTGTTGATTCACAAAAGATCATAAAAAACAGATTAAATGAGATTTTTGTGCAAGATTGCCGGCAATTGATAGTATCGACGCTTCAGGCGCATCAATGGTTAACTCCCTGCAGACGGCTAACAAAGAAATGGTACTCTGGTGTACCATACTTTTGACAACAAATAAAACTATTTAAAAATTATTTTTTTTAAATGAAATATGCTTCCCTATGAAATATAATGAAGATAAAATAGTTTGGTGCAAAAAAAATTTGCAAATTCTATTTATATATTATTTCTCGTTCATTATAAAAACGTAAATACGAGAACGATGGCACGACGCCATTTTGGATTTTAGAAAGCCACACGCTTGTTGACGCTCGCTAAAACTAAGCCGAAAATGGACTCAGATTCGGATTATCAGCCTGAAACTGATGTAGATTCAAGTGATGATGAAGTCTGGGAACTCATTGACTCTTCAGATGATTCAGATGAAGAGAATATTCCTCCCAACAGCACTCTGAATGCGACACAGCCAAACGTGTAAGTAACCATTATTATTTTTAGACCTAGGCTAGAGCAAGACCGATCGTCTAGATCTAGATCTACTGATCTAGATATCTAAAACGTTTCAATGTGTAATTGAAATTGTTCTGTTCTTTTAATAATTATTAGTTAATCCCATTGTTTTATTTCATAAAAAAATATTTAGTTTGAAAAATATCAAGCCTTCTGATAAGCTCATCTATGCTAGTCATCTTTGTTTACATGATCAGCTGATTCAAGCCTTTGTTACACTTTGTAGCTTGTCAGCTGTTGATATCTAATAATTATACAAATGTAAATAATTTTATATTTAGAAATCTAGTCCTCAAGTTTTTTAATTTTGTATTTTCAAAGTACATTTGTCAATTTTTCTCATTTTTTTTTTTTTTTGTATATCAACAGAAACTATGGCTATGATGTGCTGGACACTATGCCAGAGGCCCCAGCAAGCTTTCTTCCAGAAAGGGTCCCTGGTATACAGCTTGACCAAGTTAGGACACGAGACTCTGCTAAACAATTTTTCAGAGCTATTGACTTTTTTAAACTTTATTTTACAATGGATATTGTTTTGCAAATCTGTCAGTACACCAACACCTATGCAACTGAACATGGACTGCAGAAACCAAGTGTGTTCCAGAGTTGGTATGAACTAAGCCCTGACGAATTCTACAGATTCTGTGGACTTATCATGTATGCTGGCATTGTTCAGGTCCCCAACATTGAGCGATTCTGGTCAACCAAATCTCTATACAATGGACTTTGGGCAAGAGCCTTTATGTCACGTGACAGATTCAAGGCAATAATGTGTTTTATTAAAGTGTCAAATCCACTTACAGAGGATCCCAATGATAAACTCTGTAAAGTGAGAATGTTAACGACATACATTAGAATGAAATGTATAAAGCTTTACCAACCTCATCAAAATGTCTCTATTGATGAAAGAATGGTTCGGAATAAAGGTAAATATGCATTTCGACAATACATTCGAGACAAGCCAACAAAGTGGGGCATGAAACTGTGGATCCTTGCTGATTCTTTAAGTGGGTATACCTATGATTTTGATATATATTTAGGAAAGCAACAGGATAATGGCCCTTTTGGATTAGCTTATGGGGTGGTGATGAAGTTAACTAAATCTATATCTAGGCAAGGGTATAGGCTTTTTTTTGATAACTTTTATACTAGTGTCCAATTATTAAAAGATCTTTGGTTTATAGGGATTGGAGCATGTGGAACTGTTCTTAGGACCAGAAAAGGTTTTCCTAATGCTATAAAAGATGTTAAAAATTTTGAAAAAAAATCTAAAAGGGGAGACATGAGATGGATCAGGGATGGACAGTTATTGACAGTTTAGTGGAGAGACAATAAGACCATATCATTAATGTCGACTATTCATGATGCCAATGACAGTGTAACAGCTAAACGACGGACTAAAACGAATGGACAGTTTGAAAATTTGACTGTGAATCAACCAACTATTGTACATGACTATAATAAATACATGGGAGGTGTTGACAAAAGTGACCAGCTAATTAATAAATATAATGTACTTCGTAAAACAAATAAATATTGGAAGACTATTTTTTTTCATATGTTAGATATAGCTAGGGTTAATTCCTATATTCTTTTTCAAGACTGGAGGGATAAAAATAAAGATGTACCTGAGCTGAATAGACCCACAAGATATGGCCAACTTAATTTTACTGAAGAATTAATTAGAGAGTTAGGAGATATAGGTATTGATGATCCTGTACCAATCGCGTCTAAGCCCTCTGTTCATTTTAAGCATGCAATGGATCCACAGTTTATGGATAAGAGAGGGAACTGTAAATTATGTTACAGTAATGAAAAAATAGTTAGAAGAACTAGTGTTAAATGCAAGGTGTGTGATGTGTTTTTATGTTTTCAAAAAGAAAGAAACTGTTTGTCTCAGTACCACAAATTACTATAAAATCCTGTTTTTTTGTTCTATTTCTCACTGTACTATATAATAAGATGTGTAACTAACAAGTTTTACTCTATTTTTGGATAGTTTATAATATAATTTTGATGTTTAAGTAAATAAAAAATAATAATTTTCTAACTAGTAAAAAATCATGTCGATGTCATCATTTTTCTAGAAAATGATTATTGTTTTCAAAAATTTGTAAAAAATTTATTTGTCAATGAATTAACTTCATTTTTGTCAGTTGTATACAGAATTGAATGTATTTTAATAAAATGTAAATATCATTATCATATATTTATTTATTTATTTTTTGTCTTCTTTGTGAATGTGAATTTTAAAAAAAAATTAATTATCGAAAAAAAATTTATGACATAATTATTTCTTTAAAAAGAAAAAATATATTTTAAAATGATTTCAAACATAGATAAATTGAAAGAGCTTTCAATTTCAAACAAATTGATGTATAACACTCAATATAAAACTGTAATTTAACAAAGTTATGCCCTGCCAAGTAACAGACCCCCAGTCGCTGACAAATTTCTAGAAAAACCTGCAGTCTGTTAAGAGTTAATTGTGGGACATGCTATTATTTAAGTACTCCTGTTAATTACTACGCTAGTATTTCCAGCGGAAACGGCACTCTTTTGTTCTACACAATACCTGTGATGCTCAAAAGAACTCTCATTCATAAAAAGTAGTGTCGTTGGAAAAATAATCCCATTCTTAACACATGCAGCAGAGGCGCTTCATTTTGGGACACCTCGACCTATTTTAAGCTCGTTATGCATGTTTGTTGTAACAGAAATGCAATGTTGAGCATATTATTTATTTCTTGTTTACAATTCATAGAGGATTGTAATTCCGTATAAAGTGGGACACATCGCGATGCGCCTCAAACACATTTTTGTGGCCATGTTTAATCAATATTTTGATAACCTTAAGAAAAACTAAATAATGACATTGAAATATGAGGATCTTGTTAACATATCCCAACAAAGATGGAAGTTTTATGCCTCTTGGTTTTAGAATGATATTAATTCAATCAAACCATGGTGTTCCGTGTTACATCAAAAGCCTCCATTTTGTGTAGTAATTTCACACATTTTTTACAATTTCAATATTTCCTTAGCACCTTATGAGCTCAAAATATCAAAATTTTTAGCCATTTCTTAATGCAATGTAATGTAAATTGTCACATTTAAATAACAATCTTATGAAAAACGTACTTTTTAGTGAACCAACACCTAGTTATAACCAGACTATTAGAGATAATTACATAGCTACTAGAAAAGGTCTCTACTAATCATCTATCAACTAAATCTAGATATTTTAGAATATTTTAGATTACTACTACAAGATCTAAATCTATTCAATCTAGTAAGATTCTCTCTAGTATTAAATAGTATCTATAGACAGATCCACAGATCTATATTTATAGACTAACTTTACTAAATAGATTATAGACAGATTCTTTATAGATCTAGAATATAGACTTTGTTGGGACATATATTGTAAGTACTAGCTGACTGGCGGCCTAGCATACGCCGCTATTTTGCAGGGCCGGCCTTAGGCCACTGCAACCTATGTGAGTTGAAGGACAAAGGGGGATGGGAGTGGGCAGGGTTTGATAAATCCAAATGACAGTCCAGTGTGCAAACCGCACGACCAGGCAGCCATTAGTAGTGACCAGTGAATACTTGTTCTCCTCTCCCTTCTTGTTTTCGTGGGGTGACTATCTGCAGAAATAAGAGAGTGATCTTTCCTTCTTTTTCTCGTCAAAACTCTTGAGCGCCGAAGAGAATTATATATAATATAGATTACAGTAAACTTAAACACATATATATAGATAGATATAGTATATAGAAAGATAGTAAATAGTAGTTATATCCACTAGAATTGAATGATCTACTATCTAAATCTCGACTAGCATTATAGAAAATCATATACCAACTAAATACACATCAAACAAAATAAATAAATGCTGGTTTAATAATAGACTAAAGAAGCTTTGTAAACAGAAGGAAAACCTATATAAAAAATTTAAAGAAACTAATGCAGAAAGAGTTTACAAAAAGTATATAAAAATTAAACACTTAACCCAAAAAGTAAGCAGACAGCTGCAGAGCGAATACATAAACAATGTAATATCTAAAGATAACAACAAAAACCTATGGTCATACATTAAGTCTAAGAAAATGGAAACAACAGGCATAGTGCCATTAAAAGATGAACATAACATAATACATAATGATAATGAAACTAAAGCAAACATCCTAAACAAATACTTTGCATCAGCATTCTCAGCCCCAGGAGACAAAGACATATTACTGAATTTGAACCAAGTAAACAACATAGAAGATATAGTAGTACAAGAAAATGGAATTCAAAAACTATTAGCCAACACCAAACCAAATAAAGCTTCTGGACCTGATGGTATTCCAGCTAGATTACTCAAAGAACTAAGCAATGAGCTAGCCCCAGTGTTCAAAATACTCTTTCAGGCTTCACTTAACCAGGGCAGAGTACCAAAGGACTGGAAAGAAGCTAATGTCACCCCCCTATTTAAAAAAGGAGAAAAATCTGACCCAGGAAACTACAGACCAGTATCACTTACCAGCATCACATGTAAAATCCTAGAACACATAATATGTAGCAACATCATAAACCACTTAGACAAACATAATGTCCTCACACCATACCAACATGGCTTTAGGAAATATAGATCATGTGAAACACAACTAATAGGACTAATTGATGATTTTTCAAAAGGTTTAGATAATAGTGAACAAATAGATGCTATCTTACTAGATTTTTCTAAGGCTTTTGACAAAGTTCACCACCATAGATTGCTTAAAAAATTAAAATATTTCGGCATTAATGGTCCACTGCATCAGTGGATTAAAGATTTTCTGATAGGGAGAGAACAAACTGTAATAATAAATGGCTCTAAATCAACACCGATAACTGTAAACTCAGGTGTACCTCAAGGAACAGTCTTGGGTCCACTACTATTTTTAATTTACATAAATGATTTACCAAATTGCATTACTTCAGGAACAAAAGTCAGATTATTTGCAGACGATTGCATAATATATAGAACAATAAAAACAACACAAGACACAGATATTTTACAAAGAGAATTAGATGAATTACAGAAATGTGAATCAAATTGGAGCATGTCTTTCCACCCAGAAAAATGTCAGTTGTTAAGAGTAACAAAAAAACTAAAACAAATTAATTCCACTTATCTTATTCATGGCAAACCAGTAACACAGACTAAAAACGCAAAATACCTAGGTGTTATAATAAATGAAAAACTGTCATGGAATCCACATATTGATGAAACTACAAAAAAATCAAACAAAGCATTAGGATTTATTAAAAGAAATTTCTATAAATCAAATAAGAACATAAAACTAAAATGTTATTTAACCTTGGTTAGGCCAATAATAGAATATGCATCCTCCGTTTGGGACCCCTCAACTCAAGAAAACATTAAAAAACTGGAACAGACACAAAATAGAGCAGTGAGATTCATAACAAATGAATATTCACATTTGACTAGAGTAACACCTTTAGTAAAATCACTAAATTTAGAAAGCCTTCAGGACAGAAGGCTCAAAAGTAAAGTAGCAATCATACATAAAACACTGAATCATAATCTTCAAATACAAAAACAAAATTTAATAAAATACTCTGAAAGACACAAAGATAAAGGCACATTCCTTGTCCCATATGCTAGGACAAATTTGTACAAACACTCCTTCTTCCCTAGTGCTATTAGAGCATGGGATGGGTTGCCTGAGCTAGCCAGGAAAACCAGTGACTTGGCTGAATTTAAGTTTTGAAGTAACGTCTGTATTATATAAGATAAGATAGTCAATCTAGTATATTATAATATTAAATATAGACTAGATTTATAGATCTAGCAATCAAAATCAAGATTCTGGCTTTGTTTTTCTCCAACTACGGGCAAACTTATATTAATATATATATTTACTATATAATATATTGCAATGCATGCAAATTAATTAATGTCCACTCAAAAAATTTATCTGAGTGGAGAATGCTTCAGTGAGTGGAAGGATGCATCTGAGTGCCTATATGAGCATGAGAGTTTGAAGAGATGGTAGTGGCTGAATCTAGATCTATAAGTTCGTCCGTGAGGTGATTAGGTGAAACATGGTGTTGCTTGTTTAAACTGGATTCTAGATAGATCAGTATGTCATTAGACTTGACTAGGAAGAATAGATCCAGAACATAGGTTGGTTATAATATATTAATTAATGAAAACAAATTCATGTATATGCCAAAAACAAAATGGGCGAGGAACAGGAAAGGAGCATTTGATTGAGGACTTTGGTGAATTTTTTTTCCCTTGGTCTGAAAGTGATGGTCTAAAGAAATGTTTTCTCTGTTATATTCTGTATAAATTGCTTGCCTTATCATGATTGAAGGGTGAAAAAAAAAATGTGTTCATTTTACTTCAGATACCATGGCAAAAAGCATTCGAAGCAAACATAGAAGGAAAATGAGAAATGTGAAAAGGCAGTTTTATGCAAAAAAAGATCTTGAAAAATTAAAAAAAGTAGTTTCTCATTCTTCAGTTCTCGATGAGTTAGTGACAAGTAAGTTTTTTTAAAAATATGATTTCTTATTTATTTACATTTCACGTCTTTTATGAATTAGTTGAAAAGCAACAAAATTTAGATGCTGACAAAGCAGTAAAACTAGACATTATTATTATTGAAATTCGACCAGCTACCAGAAATGGAGGAGAGAGAAGATTAATCAAAGATAGACAAGTAATACTAATTATTGATCCTTTAAAAATGTAACAAGATCTATAGTAATAATAATAGTATTATAATATTTGCCCTAACTCCTAAGTGCTCACTAAGAAATGGTTTTGATAGGTTTACATTCTAACCTCTGAAATTCATGAAAAAATAGTCATTTTGTAGCATTATAAAAAGCAATATTCCTTTAAGTTGAAGTTTAGAGTACCGTACTAATGAAGTTTAAAGTCCTTAAATGAGTTTAATAGAGGATTTTTGCTGAAGGAAACTTTTAAGAAAAAAAAGCACAACAATGCACACTTTTTCCTTGCAACAAAATTTTCAGTTAAAACTGGTATTCAAGTTCTAAACATGAAATATCAATTACTCTGGGCAGAAGTGTTTTATCCTTAAGGGCTTATAGATCATTTTACAATTAAGAAGCCAAAATGTGTGTGACAAGGGAAAGAAATTGTACTTGACTGATAAGGTTTTATAAGTTGAAAAAGTTAAAAACTAACAATAGATACAATTTTTATAAGCACTTCCCTGGCACAGTGGTTAGTGTACTGGCTGGAGGAGGCTTTAGCCCTCTTTCAAATTCAGGTCGTTTTTTTTTTTTATAAATGCATTTAAAAAGCAATCACCCAGATACCCTCATCTTTCTATCCTCACCCCTATTCAAGGGGTCAAGACAATTCGTAGGATCATAGCGTATTGAGAAAGCTAAAAGGATGAAATAGTGAAAATATTTGTAATTGCACAGATTTATTATTGTTTGTCTAGATCTATTACAAATTTAATTACATAATTGATCCAAACTCATTTATACAACTACACATAAGCTTTGTTTAATACAAAAAAAATTTTGTTTTCTTATTTTACTTAGCTTTTTAGATTTTAGAGTATACAAATAATTGTTTTGAAAAAATTTGAGTACCTGATGTTTTGTTTTTGTTTTTTTTAGAAGCCAATAATTATTTTATTTTAAGTTATTTCTTATTTTATAGCAAGAACTGTTAAAGACTTAAAAGTTGAACAAGACAGTAATAAACATGAAGGCAAGTTTTATGTAATGTCATTAGAAAAATAATTTTAAAACATTTATAATTATAAGAGTTTGAATAAAAAACACTTTCTTTAGGTCAAGAACTCCCTAATCTTCTTATTGACATTATGATTGCTTATGCCTGGAGACATAGTGTGGGTATGTGATGTTTTGGCAATGCCAGTTTTAGTGCCAGTTTCATTTAGTACATTGTTTAGTTGTTTTTTGGCACTTAAAGGATGAGCCCAACATGCGCTAAAGAGATAATGTAGAATGTGACTCCTCTCAGCTTGAGGAGAGAGAGAGAGAGAGAGAGCAGTGCTTATAGCCCTGGAGTGTTACAAGAGAACACAGTGAAAGGCAAATAAATGAGACTCCTCCCCCATTTCATAAATGTCAGGTGACATGGAGATAGGTAGAGAAAAATAGTACTCCTGACCTATGCCCCCCCTCATCTTTTATATTAAAAGTTTTGAAGGGGAGTCGTGGAAACTCCTCTCTACTTTATTCTTCTCACCTTTCTCTTCAATCTTTCTCCTTTTCTTAAAAAAACTCCCTCTGTCGAGAGACCAGTACGTTTGCCATGGACTGCAATAGTTAAGGAGGGATAAAGAGATCCTGGTATTTGATTTGAGTGGGTGCCTATCTGGCAATTGGTTACTGCATGAGGCCTAGATGTCCGAGAAATATCTTTAAAATACACTGGGAGATGAGTGTGTAGAAAAATATAGAGGTGCAGATCTTAGAGTGAAAGTAGAGATGGATTGGTCACACCCTTAGAAAGATACCAACAAGAGAGCTAGTTTGGCCTAGAGTGGACCCCCCAGGGAACATGATGTAGAGGAAGACCAAAAAGAACATGGTGACTAGATGAAGCCGAGAGGACAGGAAAGAGCTGGAAAGCCATAAAAAAAAAACTAGCAAGAGACAGTGGATAGTGGCGTGTTTTTACTGAGGCCCTATGTTCCATGAGGAACTCAAAGGAGTTCCATGAGTGGAACTCAAGGAAAGATGATGAGATGAGATGATGGCCCAGGCCAAACTGGCTGCATACACTTGGTACCAGCATGGCTCGTCAACCTATGCTGAAGGGTCATGGCTAGAGGGTATGCTGTACAGGACTCATGAAATGCAACAGCTGCCAGTCAGAGTATAGCACCTGTGTAGCCCGGGTGAGCTTCTGAGAGGCTTATCCCATTGTTGGATTCATTAGCTGGTGGTGATCAGAGGAACTGAATATATAAAATATTTTCTATAGATCCATTACCCCCCCCCCCTCCAAAATATTTGTCCTGAATGCACAAAATGGTAAAGGATCTGAGTGTAAAGGTTAAACCTTTTTGTGTTACATAGGATTCCAGAAACTACAGTCGGAGAGATGCACAGATCAGCCAAACTACTTGTTGAGGGTGGATAGAAAGCTGCATGCTGATGGACTCGTGCGATGCAAAAACCTTGTACAATCCCGAAGTGGAAATCATGCCCCACAAGAATCTGAGTACCAGCAGGGATGTAAACAGTGCAAGAGACCTTCTGGAACGTTCAGAGAAGGGTAGTGGAGGGAATTGAAGGAGTCTTCCATGCCTGACTCATTACCTTGCTTAGGGATGGTGACAAGGTCAAAACCGTCATTATTTTCACATTTTGAAACTAGGACACCACCAGAGTATGTTAAGGCATGAGGCTCTACATCCCTAATCCAATGAGGTGCTTTAAGTACTAGGGATATGAAGCAGAAGTATTATTGTATAGGCTATATGTGGTGGGGAGGGTCACAAGCATAAAAGCTGCATGGCTTAGTTTAAGTGAGTAAACTGTCACGCTGGTTACTCAGTCTGTTTCAATTGCTGTACAAAGAATGATGCATCTTTGGTCTACAATAAAGACCATGTTAACATTATGAGAAAATTTTCTAATGGTACTAAAAAAAAATAAGCAGGGATCTTTCCAATAGAAGGTTGTGTATCTTTCTTGACTATTGGATAAGCTTATTTTACAAGAGAAGACAATAAGTGGAGTCTGTCAATAAATTTTAAGCTGCCGTACATATTAAGTCTACTTTTGAATCTATTATTGAAATTAAGTTATATTGTGTGCTAAGCATATATTCAATCTTTTCATAATTTCTACTTGGAGAATAAAAATGTTTTTTTCTGTTATTGCTTCACTTAAACATGATTCTTCAGCATACTGTTACGATCTCTCCTAATCAGGCCTTCTGTAAACACTGTTAAACACATCAATAACCTGACAACAAGAGCTCCACAATAATCTGGTATTTTAATGAATGGATAAGTAGATAACACTAGACCAGTGATGCTCAACCTAATTTGACCTGCGGGCCATTTTAACTTTCGACACGCGTGTTGCGGGCCACATCAACATAATGGTAAAATATGAAATCAAAATTCACTTGAAACCATTTGAAACTATTGGATCTAGTTCTTACATTAATTAATGGGATAGTTAAAGTCTATCATTTTTTACGCGTCTAAAAAATGTTGCTTCATTTCTACTTTAAATGAGAGCAGCATTGTAGCTACTTTTACCACCAACTATTTTCTTGTCTCTTTTTGGTCAAATCTCTAGGCGTAGTTTAACCAATCTTTTATACGCAGCTCAAACCAAGAAGGCTCAAACCAAGAAGGCCTTAATATTTGTTTTATAATGCCACTGTATATGTTGTTTTTTTTAAACATCCAGACTTTCTTTACAAAACAAACTATGTTGGCTTATTATCATGTTCCACAAAAAAGATCCATTCACTTATCCGGGTAGATTCTACATTCAGAGTTCCATTGCACAAACTCATACTCGTTAAAGGTCATGGTACCAATCCATCAGAGAAACAAGTGAGGGCCCTAACAAAGGTAAAGATATATTTTAAACTTTTTTTTGAAGGGGAGAGAATTTATTACTTTATGTGCCGACTTTTCGGCGGGCCGGATGCAACCACGACGCGGGCCGGTTCTGGCCCGCGGGCCGTACTTTGGGCATCACTGCACTAGACAATTGGCAACAAACACAACAACTAAAATGTTACTCAGTACATCACCGTACAAAACTCTACTGTCTCTATCTCTTTCTGGACTCGTGTCTAACACTTGAGGACCCAAACAGGACCGACTTCATAGCCAGACTGACAGTCTCGGGTCTCCTCTGTGTCCTCTCTTGAACTCTGCTTTCTTACACACTGTGTCTCTGGTCCACACAGACTTTCGATCACATGACCATAACATTGTTCATATTTGCTTGTAATAGTAGTACTGTCCCTTGTCCATCGCCTGAGTTCACGTGTGTCAAGTGAACCTACAGTTAACCCTTTTGTGCCGCCAATACTTTGAAATTGGGTTCGCAAATTTAATTTGTAAAATACCTAGACTTATAACCACCTAACCCCTAATGCCTAGTTTGTAAAAGAAAAAATTAAGTACCCTACCAGATACCAGTACTGTTCTTCATACTTAGACTGTTCGTCATTACAATTGAAAAAGATATTTTGAGTTTATTGTGTAGCATAGTAAAAATAAACATACAAACTGTTTTCTTCTTATTGTGACTCTAAAATGCAAAACAATGTAAGACTAAGACTGCTTTATTGATCCTTACGGAAATTTGTTGTGATTACAAGGACTCGTTTCTCATATAAAGACAACACAACTATATTAGCATCTTAGGCTGTCTCCCAAATTTTTCGCAATACAATTTATTTGCATGTTTTTATAACTTCATTAATAGATTGTGTAAAACTAGTTTTGTATAACATTGAACAGATTATTATACAAATATAATTGAATTAACATCTTTAAAAAAAAATCTAATAAAATGCTACTAATGTGTACTTTAGTAATTCAGTTTTGTTGACTGAATATTTAACTGTATTTTTAGGTACTACTATGGATGTTGATAAGCCTGTTGTTTCCTATAATAATAAAACCAAGCAAAATGAACATGGTCACTACCCTGACTGGATGAATCAAAGAGCTGTTAAAAAACACAAAGCAAAACTGGCAAGGTCTAAAAAAAAAGTTGGAAAAAAAATTAAATGGTGATAATAAATAGCTGTTTTGTTTTATTTTCCAATGTACTTGTACTTTTTAATGTGTGATGAAAACCATCTGAATGTAGTACTTTCCTTAGTCACAGTTGAGCACATGCAATAGATCCAGTGAACACGGGATAAAATAATAACTTTAATTAATTGAGCAGGTGCAGTAAAGTCATTGAATTCATCATCATCTGTTCCTTGACTTTCCTGTCAGCAGCTGTTCTTAGCAGGATATTAAGAAGAGGCTGGGCCATTGACAAATCAGCTTCCATCCACGGAACCTTGAAGGATGACTTTTGACATTGAATTACAATATCTAATATAGAATCAAGTTTAATGAATTAACACGCCATTGTCATGGTATATGCACTTATTATAATTATCACTTATCAATGACTACCTAGATCCTCCTCCTTTTAACTTTTTATACTTTTATATAGGTACCGGTACTTGAAGGGAAGAAAAGTATAATTTGTTTCTCTATATTTAATTGATTGGGAATTGTGGTGTTTTAGGCATTTATGCTGTATGGTAATTAGTAAATGACTCTTTTTGTGACAGCTCATACATCTATAAGCTGTATATTTGAATCTTGGTCTAATGAAACACTGCACTCATTTTCTGAATCAAAGACAATGCCTAAATATTGCAGTCTTATTATCTATATTAAAAGCGCAAAATAACTCACTGATTGATGTACCGGTACCAATCGATCTCAACTGCTGTACGGAATTAAATGAAATTTAGCAGACAGGTTACTTGCTAAGACTTGGATTGGAGGAATCCTGAACGACCCACTTTGTGAAAAACCTTTCTATTTTTTGCTATTTTCCTTAAAGGCTGCACTCGACATACTCAGTAAAAAGCATAAATGACACATATTTTCAAAGCATATTGTCTTTCTTTTTTTCCCCCCTAATTTTGCATATTTTTTATTTTTTCTTAGATCATGCTGTATTTTCAATTTCTCTGTATAAATGCAAGAGAAAAGAGTATCTTGCAACAATATGTTCAGATTCAGCGACATGTCTAAAGCAAACCAAGCTGTTGTGTCACAACAGATGGTGGAATTCTTTGAGACGGATATGAGATTATGATTTATCTTATCCCCATTTCTCTTTCTTGCAGTTGTCAAAGAAATACATTAAACAGGCTGCATTCGGGTTCCCATGGTGTAAACCAAACCGAGTTGGATTTTGGAGACGACACAGCATTATTTTGAAATACAATTAAATGTATACACAAGATGACGGAAAAAGACGCCCTCAAATAAAGTTGTGCATATTGGGTGTAGGTTACCCAGTACCCCCATCAACATTGGTCATACAGATCTTGAACAAATAGAAATGCCTATTTAGGCAGTGTTATCAAAAGTGATTTGAGTTGCATATCATGGGGTTGCATGTCGGATTGGAAAGCAGGAGCAGTCTTTCCAAAAGTAAGGCCTATCTGAACAAACAAAATCCACATACTCAGTGACGTCACGGGGGGGGGGGTTCGGCCCGCACTGGGTGACACCCACCATAGGGTCATGGGCGTAGCCAGGATTTTTTTTTTAACTTACCCCCCCCCCCCAGGCGAAAAAAAATATATTTATGTGTGTGTGTATATACTACGTTACCGAACACCGGAATGTTTTGTTTCCAAATCTTCAATTACTTTTCGGAATAACCAGTCAGGGCCGGCCTTAGATTGGAGGCCCTAGGCAAAGTGAATTTGGTAGCCCAAATAAAATAGAAAAATATAAATTAACAGCGAAAAAACTAAAATATGCGATTTATTACAATAACTTTGAGGATTATTTTTGCTATTTCTTATGTTACATAATAGAATATAAGTCCTGTACAAGGCCCCAGTGCAACAATCGTAGGCCCTAGGCAGCTGCATAGTTTGTCAATGCCTGAGGCCGGCCCTATGTCCAAAATATGACTATGTTTTACTCTGACTTTTAGTTTTGAATAGTTTATGCCAACTTTTAAAGTGCAAGGTCAGGTCTATCATTCTATCGGATCATTAACGTTGCTATTACAAATGAGCGAGCCCAATTTCTACAAATTTATTTTATGGGAAACAGCAACGAAGAAACTTCGCATAGAAAGGCTATGGTACCGAACACACAAATAGACATAATAGTTGACCTACAGCAGGTTTGTATTCCATGCTTTGCTCGATGATGTTTCACAGGACGTAACCTGTTCAGTTCTTGATTTGCATTTTCGGAAGCTGATAAACACGTGTATAATTTAAAACCTTTTCCATAGGGAGCTTTTAAGTAATCTCTAATAAAAAATGCTCAACTCAATGTTTCTCAGTTTAATAATTGTGCAGTTTAAATTTATGTAATAACTTTTGGTAAAATGCTAAAAACATTTTAAAATAGAATAAAAAAAACATTTTTTGGGTGTAACAAATCAATTCATTAGCTTATTAGAGTTTTATTGTTCAACATAAACAAAATAAACAAGAGTTGTGTTTTTTTTTTTTTTTAGACGGAGATTATTTTTCCCTGGGGGGGGGGGGGATGACACCCTGACCTGAGGTTACTGCACTTGGTGACACCGACCCTAGTGGCGCCACTGCTACACTACTCAATACAAACATTGTCCCAACGGTCACTTACACTTCAAGACGTGGAAGTTGAAAAGAGGCTGAGCAGTGATGACTGAAAAGAATCTTACGAATAACATACCGAGATAATGTTATCAGTAGAGAAATCTTTTCCCGCAAAGGTATTTTACAACAAAAAAAAAATAAATGTAATGTTCGCCACTCAACTGATCAAATAAGATGTTTCGAGAAGCGTCTTAAGCTTACTCAGAGTTGTCCGGGGCGAAGCCAAGCGTTTTTCTTCATTTCTGAGCTTCAGAAACTCTTTTCTCCTGGCGTCTACAACGTATTATTTTCCTCATAATGGAAGATGTCAGACAGAATTAAATTAAGAAGGTTTGGGACATTTTCATGCTGAACTGTCAGAGACATTTGAGTTAGTACATTTTTGTTTTTAAAAGTTGTATTTTGGAAAAGTAAATTTTTCCGACTTGGGTGTCACCCCATGCATGGGCGTAGCCGGTTTACCCCCCCCCCCCCCCCAGAAATGAAATCCCCCACGCAGTGGGGGGGAGGAGGGTCCGGAATTTAGTGACTGATTTTTTGCTTTCATTTTGTTTATTTTAGGTGAGATTTTAATACTAAACTATCACTTGCCCCATTACAGCAAGGGAGGTTTTGAGTTTCAAACCCCCCTACAAGGGTTTTTGAGTTTACAACCCCTACCAGGGGGGTTTAAGTTTAAAACCCCCCTACCAGGGGTTATTGCAGTTAAATTCCCCTCTTCTTTAAAACAAAAAAAAAAAAATGCAAACGACAACCCCCCAAATTTCACAAGCACAGTTAAGGAAGATTTTGATTTTTAACCCCCTTCCAAAATTTATGATAAATCCCCTCTTCAATATGAAAAAAGAAAATTACTCAATCAAAATTCTATGAGCGTAGCCAGAGGGGTTTTGAGTTTAAAACCCCCGCAAGCGGGGTTTGAAGCTAAAAAAATACATCTTCAATGTAAGAAAAAAAGCAAATTATAGGCCTACACTCAAAATGCTATGAGCGTTGCCAAAAGGGGTTTTGAGTTTAAAAACATCCCTTCAGAGGGGTTTGATGCTAAAAAATACCTCTTCAATATAAAAAAAAAGTAAATTAGACACTAAAATTATTTGAGCGTAGCCAATTGGTGGTGTGTAATTTGCTTTTTTTATATTGAAGAGGGGAGGTTATCGTAAATTTTGGAGGAGGTTTTAAAATCAAAATCTTCCTTAACTGTGCTCTAGGAATTTGGGGATTGTCGTTTGCATTTTTTTGTTTTGTTTCATAGAAGAGGGGCATTTAACTGCAAAAACCCCTGGTAGGGGTTTTGAAACTCAAACCCTCTTGGTAGGGGGTTTTAAACTATGCTGTGCTGGGGTAAGTGATGGTTCAGTATTAAAATCTCATCTAAAATAAACAGAATCAAAGCAAAAAATCAGTCACTAAATTCCGACACCCCTAGCGGGGGGGGGGGGGGGGAAATTGAACCCGCCCCCCCCCGGCTACGCACATGAATCAGGTTTTGTCATTTTCATTTGTGAAAGGTGAAACTATTTCTAGTTCATTTTGATTCCTTGATTGTGGAATTCGAAAGCAAATTATTAGACGTCAAAAAATCGGAACCAGTTTTCAATACCCTCAGCTCAACACGTAGTGCAGAAGCTGCATCAGCTCCAGAGGAAATACCTCAAAGCATGAAAGAGAAGTTCCAATCAGTTCTTTCGCGTTTTTTTTTTTAATTTGCTGCTAAACTTTCACATCATTTGGAACCACATTCATCTGTGAACAAGCTTTTTCTTTTGTTTGAAAATTATCTAGTGTTAGAACAGATCGAAGCTGATTGACTGTAATTGACAGCAGTCACAAGAAAAACAACTAGTTAGCTAGGCTGGTTACCCTAATCGTGCCAATATCGGCCCAGAATGGGTAAACCTACTTCCGGATTCATTGGGGATTTCCAGAATCGCGCCCTAATCAAGCCCCAATGGTTTAGTAACTGAGATTTTCATTGGGGTTTAATTAGGGATAACCCTTATTGTGCCAATATCGGTCCGATGCTGGCCTGAATGGTTTAGTAACTGAAATATTTATTAGGGTTCAATTAGGGATAACCCTTATTGTGCCATTATCGGTCCAATGCTGGCCCTAATGGTTTAGTAATTGAAATATTAATTAGGGTTCAATTAGGGATAACCCTTATTGTGCCATTATCGGTCCGATGCTGGCCCTAATGGTTTAGTAACTGAAATATTTATTAGGGCTCAATTAGGTATTATCATGCAAATACTGTCTCCGATGGTTCAGTCATTAAATTTTATTATGGCTTAATTAGGAATAATCTTTAATGTTTTTCAATACTGTAGAAGTTTAAAACAAATTCATTAGTGATTTTTTGTTTATAATGCCCTTTTTGTTCAAATGCAGCTCAATGGTTTAGTATGAGATTTTTAACCTTTTACATAGGTCTACTTTCACACTGATGATTTAGATCTAGCAATAGAATTATTTGACATAATTGTTTGGAAATTATAATAATTGAATCAGTGCATGATTTCTATATACATCTAGCTATAATGTCAACATATTTATAAAGTAATGGACAAGTTAAATTACATTTTTGGGTTTGAACACTATCAAACAATACAATTTTTGGTAACATACTCTATAAGACTTGCATGCTCTGATCATTTATTCTTAAATCAATCTTACACAATTAACTTTTTTTTTTTTTATTCATGGAATAATTAACCAACACAAAAGACAAATATAACAGCACAAACAAGATATCAAGACAGCATTTTCATTCAATTCTTAGCATTCTTTACAAGCTGACTTCAAGACTGGTGGCAATAATTCATATTTTGACTTCCATGCAGCAGCTGGAACAAACAAACAAATAAATATTATAGTCATGTAATAAAACTACCTTCAAGCTGTATTAATAATAAAAAGAATCTAACAATTAAACATCAGAAGACCTTACATTTATCTATGTGGACATACTATTTAACGGTTATATTTCCAGCCCTTGATGATAAACGGTGCTCAAAAATTAGGTTGCTTCTAAAGCCTATTAAGCAACACAAAAATTAATGGTATTTCAAAATTTGGAGTTCAATCTTCTCCTTAAATTAAATGTTATGAATTGGTGTCAGCAAATGTGGCACTGGTATTTGACTATGCTAAAAGTGCAATGGCAGACTAGATCGAGCTAGGCTTCAATTCATTCAATATTATATTTTGTCCAATTTATTTATATTAACTTTATCACAGGCTCTTACTAATACAACTATATTCTGTTGTAATTAGAGTTCTATGGTAATTTAAAAAAAAAGTTGGCTGAAAAGTTATTCTAGAATTAAAATAAACAATTATCACATAAACATAACAAAAAAAAAAAAAAAACACAACCAGCATATTTCAAAATTAGGATAGCATTTCTTTATTTACATTTAATCAATTCCATCCCATTAACAATTTACTTTCAGATTGCTGATCAGTAATCTAAAAGCGAAATTTAATTCTTACCTTCTTGAGCGGGCTTGCTTATGAAAAGATGATGAACAGCATCTGTACTGCATGCATAGGTTATTATTAACCTAAAAGATTAATGTCAACTTCCCCTAAAGAAAATGTGGCGATCTGTTAAAAAAAAAAAATAATAAAAATAAAAACATAAAAAATGTTTAAAGAATGCAAAAAAAAATAATATTACAATAGAGGCAAAACACAAAATGTTTAAGGTAAAGTATACAAGAAGGATTGTTGCTATATAATGACATTAGGTCAAAAACAATTCTATGTAGGCCCTATTTTCATTGTATAAATGTTCATTATAATTTTTTATGCAAATTAATAATGAACTTAAATCTCAGTGAAATGACAAAAAGCTGAAGATATTGATCTCGAACATTGTTTCACAAGATTAACATTTATTTTACATTTTTTTTATTTAATCAATTTGATCTCATTAAAATTTTCATTTGGTTTGGGGGATGCGGGGGGATCAGTAATCTTAAAGAAAAATTTATTCTTCGTACCTTTTTGAGCAGGCTTCCTCATGAAAAGATATTGAACAGCATCTGTAGTGCATACATAGACAATTCTTATTGTCAGCTGCCCTTAAAGAAAACTGACATTCTAAAAAAAAAAAATACAAACAAAATAAAATTACAATAAAGACAAATCCTGAAATGTTTATGGTATGGTGTATAAGAAAAACTGTTGCTATAGCCTAATGATGAGACTCTGTATTTTTTCTTTAACAGTATCCACACAATGAAATTTTAAAAAGCCTAAGCCTTAGCTAAGCCTATAGAATGAATCCTAAATCAAATTGTAGAAAAATGTATAATATAATAATTAGTATTAAGACCTCTAGATATTCTAGCTAGATCTAAATATAATCTAGATCTATGTCTAGTTTATAGATCTAGAATTTCTAGATCTGTATAGATCTATTTAATTCTATTACATAGAGTTCATAGAGCCTAGAGTCTTTAAAATTTAAAAAAAATAAAATCTAACATAGGCCTATATTGAGTATTGGTGAATAAAGATCTAACGCTACCTGGACCTGGTTATGGGGTATGCACGATGGACTGTTTGGTCACCTCGTTGGTCTCTGCATGGTCGTCTGGTTCATACCCTGCAACTGCCATCACTTCCCTAAGCTCCTTTGAGGTTTAGACTACCAAGTAGATATCTTCAACTCTGAAGGAACAATTAAAAAAAACAAAAAAACAATGTCAATATAGGGCTATAGTCTATAGCAGCTATAGGGTTAGCCGTTAGTCTATTATATAGATATACTATATAGATGTGTATATACATATTTTTCTAGACATATCTCAATATCTGATTTTAAAACCAATATAAACGTTTGATTTTATTTATTTGTGTAAATTTAAACATTCTAAACTCTAGACTAGATTGTCAAGATCTGGAGTGTAGGCCTAATGTTGTACATTAGTCTCTACAAAGTAAATATCTATATTATAAAAGATTTATAAGTCTATAGGTCTATGACTATAACTAGTTACTAGATCTAGAATTATTTAATCTAAATGACCTATCGGAGGCTATCGCTTATAGTGCCTATAGTATGAAAAAATTAAAGATTAGTCTGTATTAACAATATATTAAATATTATTCTATATCTACTAAATTTTCTAATAACAACTAACATCTATTCTAGATTTAGAATCTAGACTATTCTAGGCTATCTTTTATTAGATCTAGATCTAAGTTTACTAAGTCTTAGTATATCTTATAAGTCTAGGTCAATTTTTTCTAACCTCAAAATATTTGAATTAGAATAGAACTAAAATCTATATGAGTATGAGTACTATGAGTATAATAATTATTATATTAATATACCAAAGTGCCCAAAGTCCTAAGTCTAAGTATTAGTTTACAGTTACGTGACTTGACTAGATAGGCATATAGACTAGATCTAATATTCTGCCCTAAAAGTTAAAAGGTAGTAGATTTAGATTTAAGATCTAGTAAGTCCTTAAGCCTTAACTAAATCTAATTCTATGCTGCAGATGCATTTCATGGTAGATTCTAGATCTAGAATCTATTCTAAATAGTAAATCTAGTCATAACGCATGCATGTTAATCACTTAAGTTAAGTCGGCTAGATCTAGATTTAATAGGTCTCAAGTCTAGATATAATATATATATTAATAATATTATATCGTACTAGATCTAGTAGCCTATTACTACTATTAGATATTCATATTCTATGATATTATAATAAAACTAGTCTAGAGAGATCTATCTCTAGAATCTTAGCATTCTAGATTATCTAGATATATCTATAAATCTATTCTAAGTCTAGACCTAATCTACTATCTAGATTAGATCTGTTAGTAGTGTTAGAGTACTTAGAGATTCGTCATCTGATGATGATCTGTACTTGTGATAGGCTTAAGACTTTAACTTATAAGTTACGACCATTCCAATTGAATTTCCATGGCTGCTGCCATGAGTTGAATAACATATAACATGCATTGATATCAAGAAGTACAGCTCATATAATTATTTATAATAGATCTATTATATTAATGAAAGTCTAGATTGACTAGACCTAGACTAGAGTGACTATAGCTCTATAACTTGTAGTATAACTAATAACTTAACAGATTTAGATCTAGATCTAGCTAGCTCTAATTTGATCCACGTGTGTACGTTCTAGAGTGAAGATCGAATAATCCAGTTTGTGCCGAATATCGCGAGCTTAAAAGAAATAAATGCTTCTTTTTCATTGGTCGAAAAAAATGTTAAAATGTATAAAACTTTTTTTAAAATCTAAATCTAAAAAAAACAACAACAAAAAAACAAATATGTTCTCCTTTAACTTTAGATTCTATGTGTGATTAAATATTACTAGATATAGATATATTTTATTAGTGTGCACATTAAAAAATCAGACACACACACACATACACTATTTGATTACGAAAAGTCTGCATTGGGCCCATACGGGTAAAACTTCACTATTCCAGTTAGGGATTTCCCCAATAGAACCCTAATTAGTTTTTTTTTTTAAATCTTAATATTACTTACAAAAAGGATTCAAAGCAACATTTAGCTTTAAGACGATTAATACTACATTTTAAAACATCATAATATTGTTTTTTATGTTATAATAAAGATTTCATCATGTTGGTTCTGGCGTGATTGGGGAAATCCCACACCGGCACGAAAGCGGAAAGACGTTAACGGCCCAATAACTAAAATCCCACACCGATCCGTTAACGTTTTTATAGGGGCGATTGTAAGTAGGTCAATCTACCCAATGAAACCTTATTACCCCACACCGCGCCAGAATGGTTTCGATGGGGCTTTGTTTATAGGGTGTACTGCACTCATCCTTAATCTTCGAAACCGAAGACATTGGGTTAAGGTTATAAATAGGCCTATTATTTTAATATTTCAGTTTACAAACAATAACAATAGATAAGACAAAAAGAAAAACAGATTAAATCAGTAACTAGGATGGCTGCCTGGACGTGCGGTTTGCGCGCTGGACTGTCGTTCGGATTTATCGACGGTCGAGGGTTCAAACCCTGCCCGCTCCCATCCCCCGTCGTCCTGCGGGAGCCTAGGCCTAGGTGTGGACTAGGAAGTAAACTATCTTCATCTCTGAAGGAACATCCGAAACATGTAAAACATTGTACAACTAAATTATTATTAATGTCTTTTTAAGCTTATAATAGGGGTTTCGCTGAATAGGTTTTCAGTTAAAAAGGTCATTTTGAGCGAAGACCCCATAATATTTTTTTTCAACGGAATGAATATAGATTTTAGACTTTTATCTAGTTTAGTCTTACTAATCTTAGTCTTAGGCCATTCAAATAGAATAGATCTAGATATATAGGAAAGGCCCATCAGCGAAATGGCATATAAAGCGAACACCTCCCCGTAATTTTTATCCATTCTTATTTATTTAAAAAGTAACTGCAGCACTAATAAAATGGTATTACAAAGACTCCATTTTTCTACATTTTGCACCTATTCACTTTCGTTTTCCCTCATAAAAAAAAGCATAGCTGAAGGACAAAGTTGACATGCATGGAAATTTCATTCTCAAAACGTTTCCGGATAAACGAGAATAGGTCCGAACTTAAGGCGATTTTAAAGCACCAATGGACATCGGCCGAAAAAAAATCGCCTATTATGCTTCTAAATAGATGAGGAAATAGTTAGCTAGAATAGCCAAGGCTATTCATTCCGTTGAAAAAAAAATATTATGGGGTGTTCGCTCAAAATGACCTTTTAACTGAAAACCTATTCAGCGAAACCCCTATTATAAGCTTAAAAAGCCATTAATAATAATTTAGTTACTGATTTAATCTGTTTTTCTTTTTGTCTTATCTATCATTATTGTTTGTAAACTGAAATATTAAAATAATAGGCCTATTTTTAACCTTAACCCAAATGTCTTCGATTTCGAAGATTAAGGATGAGTGCAGTAGCCTACATGTTTCACATGTCTACGCCCAGTTGCGACCAGCATATTTTCCCGCATTTTCTTTCCGTCTAAAATGTTTGACTCGCAGCTCTCTCTCCAACAGTCATATGCTGGCAGTTACTTTCCTCTATGCCAGTGAGGGTGAAACGACCATCATTTGATCTTAACAGCGCTTAATTAGGCCTATACGATTTATACGGGGGGGGGGGACCTCTGTTTTGCCGTCCTCCTTTTTTTATTTAACTGACTGGTTAACCTCTTGTTACTAATTAATGATATTAATATGTGTATAGATGTTTAAATGAAGATCAGAATTCCTTTCACAGGGTTCCCCCACCATTCTGAGATTAGGAATTCAGAAGATTTCCAAGAGTTTTCCAGGAGAAAATATTCGATTTCAGGAGCGGAAAAAATGCTAACTATATATTTAGTAATAAATATAAGAATTATCATATAATATACATGTATAAAATTACAAGATCTCTCCTGAGCCTTTCGTCTCCATGCCCGAAACCCTAGTTGTTGTAGATCTACCTCCCATACATCATCAATCCATCGCATTCGGGATCTGCCTTTGGGTCAATCAGCGCGCGTGTGTGTGTGTGTGGGGGGGGGGAGGTCGAGTTGATGTTGATTAAATTAAGTGCACTGAACATGTGTTCTTATAAAAATAGTCACAGTAACGAGAGTTTATAAAATGGGGAGCAAAAAGACGTGGACTAGCCCATAATAGGGAGGAGGCAAAATAGAATTTTGTAGTTTCTTTCTTTCTCTAAAAGAAAAATATTTGATCGCAAGTTTCGTAGGCTATATAAACATCAGTTCCAAGCAGAGAAAGGAGATGTGGAGCACGAGAAAAGTGAAAACAAATTTAGGCCTAATGTCACAAGGAGGACAATAGTTATAATGCTTCATGGAAGAGGTTAAATGATAGAACTAATTGAAGCATAATTTCCTATATTTTAACATGCTATTTCGCTATTTTTTACGGCCTTTCGCTCATTATGACTCCCGCGAAAATTGCGTTCGCTCATTAGGTCCGACCCCTACCGCAAGTTGACTTGAATTATAAATTTAATAGCTGATATGGAAAAAAGATTCAAATTTAGTTTTATCGCCCAATAGCTGAGGAGTCCGCAGATGTTTTCATTTTTTTAATAAGTTTAACCATTGCGGAGTTATAAATTCTAAACTAAAAACTGGCACAAAAGCGTTCGCCATTGGTCCTTTCCCATAGATCTAGTAACTATTCTAGTAGTACTAGTCTAGTAGTAGTCTAAGTAGTATCAACCCCAACTTCACTTATAATCAAGAACTTGACGTTTGAAGGCAAGTTGAAGAATGGCAGTACTGCAGGTAACTATAATAAATTAAATAATAATATATCTTATCTAGATTATATTTATATAATAAAAATAATATTATTTAATATATTCTAGAATCTATAAGTATATTAATTAATAATATTTATAATATAAATCATTAAATGGCAAATAATAATATCATACTCATACTATTACTAATTAGTAAATTACTATACTAGGTCTATATTATTATTAAATACTAATTATAGTGACATACTCTATATTGTCTATATTCTATATCATACCATATGATATGACCCATCGGCATAAATGATAAAATTATGATAAATGAGTATAGTGAGTATAGTCTTAGTCTAGTTAGAATCAATATGACTATAATAGTATATTATATATAGATCTATATTATATATATATAGGATAGTACTGTATAATACTATATCTAGAATAATATCATCACTCCTTTGAGTTCCTCGTGGAACATAGGGCCTCGACAAAAACACGCCACTCTCCACGGTCTCTTGCTAGCTTTTTGATGGTGTCCCAGCTCTTCCCGGTCTTCTCTGCTTCTTCAAGTACACTGCGTCGCCATGTTCTTTTTGGTCTTCCTCTGCGTCTTGTTCCCTGGGGGTTCCACTCTAAGGCCTGCCTAGCTCTGTTGCTGGTATCTTTTCTAAGGGTGTGACCAATCCATCTCCACTTCCTCTCTAAGATCTGCATTTCTATATTTTTCTGTCCACTCATCTCCCACAGTTTGGTGTTTTCTACTTTGTCATACCAGTGTATTTTTAGGATATTTCTCAGGCATCTGTTGATGAAGGTCTGTATTTTTTTTGTTGTGGCTTCAGTTGTTCTCTATGTTTCAGAACCATACAGTAGGACAGCCTTGACATTAGAGTTAAAGATTCTTAGTTTAGTCTTGTTTGAGATGTAAGGAGATTTCCAGGTTGGTTTTAGCTGTGTAAATGTCTGACGTGCTAGATTTATACGGCGTTTAATCTCTTCATCTGTTCCACCTGATATACTGACTACACTCCCAAGGTATATAAAATTTTCTACTTGGTCTATTGTCTGAGAATCCAATACTATGTCTCCACTTTGTTTATTGTTTACTTTAAGTACTTTAGTTTTTTTGTGGTTTATTTTGAGGCCTACTCTTTTTCCTACTTCGCTTAGAGCTGTGACCTTTTCTTGCATATCCTGTAGTCTGTGTGATAATAGGGCTATGTCATCAGCGAATTCCAGATCTTCCAGCTTTTGTGTGAGAGTCCATTGGATTCCTTTCCCTGAGTTAGAGTAGGCTTCTTTTGTGACCCAATCCAGTACTAGAAGGAACAGGAGTGGTAAAAAAAAAGACATCCCTGTTTGACTCCTGTTGTGACTGGAAATTCCTCTGACAGCTTGCCACAGTGGGTTACTTGGCAGGTGAAACCATCATAAAGGTTCTTGATTATGGTTATTATTTTATTGGGGATCCCATAATGTCTCATTACAGTCCAGATAGATTCTCTGTCGACACTATCAAAAGCTTTTTCAAAGTCAACAAAAGTTGCATAGAGAGGAGATAGCCATTCGACACATTGTTCTATAATTATCCTGAGTGTAGCTATTTGGTCAGCACAAGATCTCCCTTTTCTGAATCCGGCCTGTTCTTCCCTTAGGTGTTCATCACATGCTCCCTTTATTCTGTTTAGTAGGATTCTGCTAAAAATCTTGCTTGGTACTGACAGCAAAGTGATGCCACTCCATTTCTCACATTGTGATAGATCTCCACTCTTTGGTATTTTAGCAAGCCCTTTTTCCACTCACCAGGAGGTGTTTCTGTTAACCAAATTTTGTTGAATAGTTTGTGCATTTGGTCAACTATTTCACTTCCTCCTTCTTTTAAGACTTGGGGTGGTATGTTGTCAATTCCAGCTGCTTTACCTGTCTTCATTTGTTTGAGTGCATTCCTTATTTCTTCTTTTGTTATTTCTTCCATGTTTATGTCTAGTGTTGGTCCTGCATTTAGATCTGGTGGATTTCGTGGTTTAGGTCTATTGAGCACTTCTTGAAAATATTCTTTCCATCTTTCAAGTTGTTCATTTATTGAAGAAAGTAGTTTTCCCTATTTGTCTCGGACTGGAACATTGCAATTAGCCTTTTTGGTACTGAGAAGTTTGGTGATTTTGTATAGTTGTTTTATATATCCTTTACCTGCTGCTTCTTCTGCCTGTTCTGCCAGATTATTGTATAATAAGAATAATATAGATCTAGATAAAATCTAGACTTCTTCTAGACCTGTATGTACTATTATTGGTAAAACTTTACATCGAAGGACCCTAGTTTTTCAGGTCAATTATTTGGCAGCTGTCTATCCGCACGTATGATGACGTACTTGCTCGCGCGCAGAGTATTAAATTAATTAAATATAATAATATATATTATATATTTAAAATATATATATATATATATATATATCTAGATCTTTATATAATATAGAGTTAACTGTTATAATAATAATATCTAGATCTATATTTACTATTACTTTATACTATTATAATTTATATATAATAATAATAATAATCTTTATTATCCGTAAGGAAATTTGTCTTACAATTTGTGCATTACACCAAACAAAAAACATTATAACTATAAGAAACCAAAATGTACATTCACACCAGACTCACTCATAATTTACATGTGACAAAGTTTATACCAGATTGTTCTTATTTAATGATTTGATTGCCAGGGGGAACAAAAGAGTGTTTGTGTCTGTTTGTCTTTGCTATTGGTGTCTAGACTAGATTCTAGTTATATCTAGATAGACCTAGAAGTAGATAGTAGAAATAGACATAATTGTCATAATAGATCTAGTTAAATCTAGTAGAATCTAGTAGAAGTTCGTCCTAGGTCTATTTATCTAGATATTAATTTTACATATATTTAATTCCATTTTAGTATTTTTACAATTTACTCTATACTATTAGATCTAGATCTACTACAGTGATGCTCAATTAGTATGAATTACCTTAAAATTATTAGGTCAGCGGACCATTTTAATTTCCAACGGAAAAGGTTAAAAAAAGGAAATAAACAAAATGTGAAAAAAAAATAATTTTTATTTGAAACCGGAGTAACCAGTGAATCTAGTACTTACATTAATTTATGAGAAGTTTATCTTAAACCAACTTTTAAATATCCTACTACATAGATTAGACACCAAGTCGGAGCACTAAATCTAGAATTCTAGATATTCATCCATGAGAAGATTACATATATGGGGTTTGCATGATTCATAATTGAAAAGTTTTGTCTTCACAAATAAGTGCATGTAATTATTGTGATCATCCTTAATGCTGTTTTCTGAGATTTTGAACAATTTTCTGAAAGTAACACGGAGTAGAAATCAGTTGTCTTATTTAATCACTTGAAATTTGTCAGGCAGGACTGTCTGGCTTTGTAAGTCAATCAGAATCAGTTGCAGCTTTTTCTGGGCACTTGTCACATTGGCTGCAGATGAATTTTTGAAGCTAACATTATTCAATCTTAACATGATTATCATCACATGGTCCAGAATGAACACCTTGCCACATAGATTTTGCTGGTGAATAATTCAATGAAGCCACAGCAACTCGGTTCCATTTGAATCGACAACTTTTCTAATAAATCTTGCTGTCAACCATGCTTCTGGCACCATCAGTAGTCACTCCCACTGTTGATATGGCGCACAAAGGTGCACGCGTTCAATATAATAAAGTATCATTCTCCGCCATGACACTAATGGTTGTTGTTTGTTTATTACTGACTGTGAACCTAGATCTTAATTAACATGGTGGCAGCAGTGTATTAATGATCAGAGGTAATCATTAATCAGTATATAAAGGTTTATTGTTTGCAATAATAAATAGTCAACAATTCAAGGCTACGCCGTGCAATGGCAGCTAGAAATTTACTTCCTATACCCGAGCCACTCGAGGTAGAAGGTAACATGGCCGCTAATTGGCAAAAGTTTCACCGGAGCTGGCGAAACTATGAGTTAGCCACTAAATTGTCGGAAGAATCAGAGGAGGTCAGAGTGGCCACCTTTCTAACAATTATAGGAACAAAAGTGATGGACATATATGAAGGTCTTGAAATTGAGAAGGGAAAAGAAAGAAAGATGGAAGAAATAGTGAACAAATTTGAAAGTTTTTGCATTGGAAAAACGAATGAAACTTATGAGCACTATGTTTTCAATACTCGTGAACAGCAAGAAGGCGAGGACATTGAAAAGCACATAACAAATCTGAGGAGACTAGCAAAAACGTGTAGTTTTGAACGTCTGGAAGATAGCTTGATTAGAGACAGAGTAGTTCTTGGTGTTAGACATGAATGCCTCAAAATGAAATTGTTACAAGATAGTAGTCTCACATTGGAAAGATGCAGAGATATTTGCAGAGCATACAAGGCCGCCAACAAACAGTTGAGACAAATACAACCCGACCCTCCAATCATTGAGAAAGTATCAACACCCTCAAGAACAAACATTCAGAAAGGTAAATGCAGGTATTGTGGAAAGATTCACGAATACATTAAGGAAAAGTGCCCTGCATGGGGTAAAATGTGCCTAGCATGCAAGGGGAGACATCATTTTGCTGTAATGTGCAAAAAGAAAATTCAGCAGGTGTCAGATGATATGTCTAACGATGAAAGACAGCTGCAGTTGGACACAAGAGATGATGTCATGATGATAAAAAATGAATGGTGATGTCTTTGGAGAACCACAAAACGAAAAGGATGACAGCAGTTATGACAGTAAATGGTCACTGTGTAAGGTTTCAAATGGATAGTGGAGCTGATGTAAACACCATCCAGGAAAAATACGTAAATAAGAATCAGATAGAAAAGGCAACGCAAAGATTACTAATGTGGAATAAGAATGAAATGAACCCCATAGGGAAAGCCACTCTAACGACGAGAAATGAGAAAATTAACGAAACATTTGAGGTGGAATATATAGTTGTACCAAATAATCTAGCATGCCTTCTAGGTCATGAAACTTTAACAAGAATGAAGTTAATCAAAGTCAATAAAGATAGGTTCATAGCATCAGTAGTGAATAACCAAGAAGAAGACTGTAGTCCAAAGGTAACTGGTGATTTGGGTGACTTAGGAGAAGTGTCTTTAAAGATTGATAGCAGCATTAAGCCCAAGGTTCTGCGGTGTAGAAAGATCCCTATTGCTTTACAAGAAAGAGTTAAGGAGGAGTTGAAGACCCTAGTGCAGAGCGGAATCATAGAACCAGTGATAGAGCCTACAGAGTGAGAGAGTCAGATGGCAATTGTGGAAAACGCTAATGGAAAAATTAGGATTTGCATAGATTCACAAGCCCTGAATAAAGTTTTACTAAGGGAATTCTATAATCTTGCTACTTTAGATGATATATTGGCAGATTTGAACGAAGCCAAAATATTCAGCAAATTGGATGTGCAAGAAGCTTTCTGGCATGTCAGACTAGACACAGCGTCATCTAATTTGACAGCAATGATAACCCCTTTTGGTAGATACAAATGGAAACGATTACCATTTGGTCTGAAAGTGAGTTCAGAAATTTTTCAGAGAAGATTAAATCTAGCACTAGAAGGACTGAAAGGCTGTTTCAATTACGTTGATGATATTATAGAGGAAGAGAAAGATTCTCCTTTATGGTTGAAACTCAAAGACAGGACTCTGTTAGTAGCGGTCCCATGCATGCTCCTCATTGCTACTAACTTCTTCAAAACTGCTGTTTGTATTGCAAATAAATGCCTAGATTTTGAGAGGTATCAGATATGTCTTTAGACTCATCAGCGGCAATAGAAAAAATTTTGAAACCTGTTTTGTCTGTTAGTTTTGAATGTGGAGATATTTTTATTTACCCATATTTTTCAATGAACTTGTAATGTCATTGAAAAGGTTGACTGCTTCAACAGCATTCTTCTTTTCAGGACTCATTTCTGCCATCATTGCTTGCAAGCACTTTTTTTTTTAAAAATTTGCCATCAGGCTTCAGGTCTCTACTTACAATGTGTAACTGTAACTAGTCTTACAGCGTCTCATTTTCTTGTCTCTTTTTGGTAAATATTCTCATCAATCTTCCAATCTAGGTGCAATATAGAAATCGCATCTCAAACTAAGAATGTGGCCAAACTTATTTATGTTGTTTGGTATCATAAAGTTGTTTAATGTTATGTTCTTAAAAAAAAGAGCTATGTGTTGATTTTTATAGGTACCAATTCATCAAAAAAAAGAAAAAAAAAAGGACTAGCCTTAATTGTTTTTAGATCTTTTTTTTTAAGAGAGTATTTTCTACACTTTGTGCTGATGTTTCAGTAGGTTGGATGAAATCACGGCTAGCCTGCGGGCAGGATCTTGTTTTGTTATATTTATAAGGGCCCTGATTCACTGACTCAGTTGTCACTAATTCTCCCACTTGCCATGGATGCAAACATATGATAATGAAAATTCAACCCGTTATTACTTTCCATTACTAGAACAACTAAGCACCTTTCACAATCGAAACCGCAGCAGATAAATTTACAAAAAGCGATTCTTTATTCACAATTTATACCACATATGTTTTTTTAAGGCTGACATAATATAAAACTAGAACTTCCTTTTTTTTAAAAGCTTAAAAAACTTTTAAAATTTCTGATTGCACCAGCTTATAGGCCTAATTTTAATTCTGCAAATTTTTAATTTTTTTTTTCACAATTTAGACAAGAAGTCTTTAGCATCTGAAGTACTATTTTATTACAACTATTTTCTATTAAAGAAACATCTGTAATTTATAATAAAAGATTAGAGCTAGATGGACATCTATTATAGATTTAAAATAAAAAATATAACAAATTCTCACAGTAATTATGAGGCATATAATTAATCTAGATCTTAACTTTGTTTTTTACGAGCTATTAAAAAGTACAAGATTTTACTTCTGTTTTCAAGCTCTTTACTTTTTGTGTGTAATTTCCTCTGACATGAATAACACTTGGTAAGTTTAGTTGGTAGAACATCAGGCTTTAAATTTGCAGGTCAGGGGTTCAAGTCTTTAATTGCGGAATAACTTCAAAATATTTTTTTAAATAGTGTTTTTCAAACAATTTAAATTAAATCAAATCAATCTACATAAAAGTTGAAATAGAATTTATAACCTTGATCATTAGATGATTTTTAACAGATCTTTAAGGAGACTGTGCTGCCCATTGTGCCAAAAAAGCGTTGGAGGTTCTAAAAATTGATGGTGTTTGAAAGCATTCGAGAGCCTTTCAAATATTTTGATAAAAAGCTGAAAAAGTTGTAGAATGTTCAAATATTTTACCTAGGACTATTCTCTAAGGCATAGAGTGGAGGCTGGATGGAAATAAATGATATTGGTAGTCAAATTCTCTGGCCAAAAATGTGTTTGGGAGTGGTAGCTTTACAAAGTAGCCCATGACTATTAGATGTAAAAGATATTAAAATTCAAGAGCTTTGAAACGGTGGGGGTGGGGGAGAAAAGTGATAAAGCATTCACAGGCCAGAAGTGAGTTTGTTTGGGAGGACGATGTAATGCAGGCCATTCCTATTAAATGTAACATATACTAGAATACACTGGCTAGAAGGTGGGTTGTTGAAATGCGGGCAGTTATATTGAGAGTTTGGTTAAAGTATTATGTGAGCATTTGCAATATGTAATAAGAAAAAATGAGCCTGGCCAAAAACATAGTAGAGCCTGTCAAATATTTGAATAAGAACAGAAAAGTAAAAGATTAGTCATATAGTGTAAATAATACTAGGACCTATTTGTTATGGAGGAGAGTTGGGGGGAGGAGAGAAGTTATATTTAAGGGCTGGTCCAATTCAATGTAATAAATAATAGAATTAGCTGACCAAAGGATCGTATGGGTGAGCGGTTAACTTTATATCATTATGTTTTTATATAAGTAAGAAAAAAATGGGAATGGTCCTTGGCAAAATAAACAGTATTTGAGTATATAGCTGGGAACATTCAGCAAAGTCAGTGGGTAATGCTAGTTTGTAAAATATTTTACATGTTTCTTCAGAGTTGAAGATAATCTATTTTCTAGTCCAAATCTCTAGCAGGATGATGGGGGATGACAGCGGGCAGGGTATATACATAGAAGTAAAGTAAAAGTAAAGTACAATTTTCTGACCTTGTGATCTATTTATGTTTTTCATGGTGTGATAGCTATTTTTTTTTATAAATATGTTTATTTTTGTTTTAAAAGTGGGTAATTACATTTTGAAAATCTAAGAATGCACATTTTATATGCTTATTTATACATATCTTTTTAAACAAGATTTAATAGGCATATATTCATGTTATGGCATGCTTTTTACAAAATGTAGCCATCAGTTTGTCCATTGTCTATATGTAAAATCATTATTTATGCTTTCCTGCATTGGTAAAGCTTGACCAGCTTATCATCTGCTGAAGAAACCTTGGGATTCAGGGAAATTAGCACCACCACCAAGATTAGGCTCTTCAACACCCTTGCTAAGCTAATACTACTTTATGGAGCAGAGACCTGGGTACCCACCATCAACACCTTTAAAAAAAATCCAAGTATGCATTAATATCTGCCTCAAAAAGATTCTTACGATCTGCTGGCCAGGCAAGATCTTGAATGAGGAACTGTGGGCAGCAGCCCTATGAAGGAAATATTCTTCAGAGACTCTGGAGATGTATAGGCCACACACTATGCAAGCCTGCATCCAACATTACAAGACAAGCCCTCACCTGATACCCCCAAGGAAAGGGATGGTCCAGTAATACATAAACACATGTCCCCACGATTTGGAAGCAGATGCCAAGCAAATGAGAAAGGCATGGGTACAGTTGGAGAGACTTGCCCAGAACCCAGATGCCTGTAGAAAGCTGGTTCGTGGCCTATGCCCCACAGGCATAGAAGAGATCATACTGTCCATTTTCAAACAGGTACATCTGATTTGATTTTTCACAGGGAATCATACTTAAAATGTATATTTTGTATGGGTGAAGACTGGATTATGTTTATTGATAGTTTTAGTTCATATTTTCCAATATTTACACTTGAAGGTTTCCTATGACTTTTTGCGTAACCCAAAGGTGTGTATAGTTCTAATATTAGCGAAATCTATAATTGACAAAAAAAAAACCCAATGAGTAATGCTTCAACAACAGTAAAACTATAGTAGCAAAATGAGAAGCACAAAAAGAAAATGCTGAACTAGATGTCAAGCATAGCATCAGAACAGACAGGCAGAACTACATTGAAGCACTGACAGAAGAAGCAGCCCTTCAGAACAGTACCAAAGACCTGTACTCAGTCATCAAAAAGTTATCTGGAAAATTTGCCAAGTCAGAGAGAATGGTGAAGTGATAACAGATGAAGGGCCAAAGAAGAGATGGTTTGAACATTTCCAGGAGCTACTTAACTGCAAACCCACCTGCGATACCGCCAGCTGCAAGGGACCTACCTATCAAGTGTAGTGCACCCACCAAAGAAAACTTTGTAGCGCAATTGAAGAATGGCTAATCTGCAGGACGTGACTGCATCCCAGTTGAAAGGCAGACATTGATACCAGTGTGAAGTTACTCTACCCTCTCTTCTGTAAGATATGGGAAAAAGAAGTGCTGTAGATACACATCTCTAGGAGCAACAAGCTGGCTTTAGAAAGGAGAGATCATGCACAGATCAGATGACCTCGTCTTTGCAGATGTGGTGTTCTGGCTCTTCTTTCTCACACACAACAGTAGATACAGGAAAAGATAAGTGTTGTTGCGGATAATTCAGCTAGAACCACCAAGATCAGGCTGTTTAACACCATTGTTAAGCCAATACTACTTTATTGAGCAGTGAGCTGGAGAATCAACATCACCACCATGAAAAAAAAATCATCAATACCTGCGTGAGGAAGATTCTTATGATCTGCTGTTTAGACAAGATTTCGAATGAAGAACTGTGGCAAAGAACAAAGCAGCAGCCCATTAAAGTAGATATCCCCTAACCCTTTGCAAGCCTGCATCCAACATAACAAGGCAAGCCCTAACTTGGAACCCTTAAGGAAAGGGGAGAGGAGACGGCCCAGGAATACATGGTGCCTCAATTTAAAGCAGATGCCAAGGAGATGGGCAAGACGTGGGGACAGTTGGAGAGACTTGCCCAGAACCGAGACACCTGGAGGAAGCTGGTTGGTGCCCTGTGCCACAGAGAGGACCACAGGTATGAAATGAGATGAATGAGTAATGCTAATATAGTGTAACTTTTTATGTGCTATTGCTTTTTTTTTTTTTTTTTTAAATTAACATTTAAAAGACTGTCAGAGGACTGCAACTAAAAAAACACCCAACTTTCCTTCTTAAGCAATTGTAGCTATTTCAAATTGTATTAAAGAACTTCAAGACATAATACACATCTACTGTCCATAACAAAAGTCAAATTTTGTTAGTCAACCTGGTAACAAGAAAAAAAACAAGACACTGTTGTAACTAAGATTTTTCCTAAATTTTGTTTAGCCCTAAATTAATTAATATTTTCATTTGAATTTTGTAAAATGTAAGCAGGTACACAAATATTTATTTGGAAGTATAACCATAAATCATAGGTAAATATGAATAATTATAATTTTGTTATTGCATATCCAAAAAATGTTGTATTTATTTATTTTTAGAGGTATATAACTTTTTTTTTCAAACTTGGACACATTTCAAGAGTAAAAATACATATGAAGGTAGAAACTTTCTTTTTTCAATTTTTTTTTAAGACATCTGACATTTTAATTATTGAAATGATTTATGCCAGAAACTCTAAATCTATTTATATATTCTTTCTAGGTGAGTGAAGTTATTGCTGCATATCGAGAAGTGACCATATTTCCAAATCCAACCAGTGCCTCTATTTCTATTAATGATAATGAAAAAACAATTCTTTTACAATCTAAATGGTCACAACGAGATTTGGATAGAAAAGAAAAAATCTCATTTTTAAGATCTCACATTATCAATTCTGCTACTGGAGAAGTACTGGGCCAGTTTGGACCTCAGGAAATAAAACATGAGTAAGTTAAATATACAAAGTTTATGTACACATTTTTTGTTATTAGAAATATAGTTTGATAAAGAAAGTAATTTTAAGATGAACTGAGAAAAATATATTTCAAAAGGTCTTGCTACAGTTTAAAAATTTGGGTAGCTTGATATTTTTAAGTTTTGAGTTTTAGATGCCATTGAAATAGATAATCCCCAAAAAATTTCTTTTATGTGTAATCTTAGATTATGGAACAAAACTTCTCCATCAGGAAAACTGCGAGCTGTTGTTCGACAATATAAAGATAAGAACAATGAAGATAAACAATATTTGGAGGTATTTATTAATTTTTTAAATATTATTTTCCAGTTTCTAATTAACTGCCAATAATTGTGGCAGACAAATATCGTACAGCTGGATTTTTTTTTTACTTTATATGCACTACAGGTCTCTAAATCTCCTTGTCTTGTATTTTCAAAAGGCTTTTAGATGTTTCTGCTATAGAACTTGTAGATGATGTTAAGAAGAGTAAAACTGAGGTTTTGCTTTGAAGATTCAATATCTTCTTCTTGTTCTCAACAAGTTGGTGGGTTCATATAACCAGCATAGAGTATGCAGCTTTGAAGGACATGGTTGGAGTCCACATTTTCTGATGATGCCCCACAAGGGCAATTTTGCTAGTCCGGACTTTAAGCATTTAGTTGTTGGGTCAGTTCTGCTGTTCTGAGGCCAAAAATTGTGTTTCGGTCATGTTGGGATAGCTTATAACAAGCATCATTTTTCTTGTGATTGGAATGAGAGCTAGTCCATTTCTCATTTATCTTCTATCTATCATTTTCTTAATTTCTTCTGGTTAGAGAGGAATTTTCATATGTTTGTTCATTCTACTGACTTTGGCCAGTATGTCTGCCATTGCCTTCTATGGCAATGCAGGAATCCATTGAAGAACAGTTTCCTTGCTGTTGTTGAGGTTTACAATTGCTGTCCTGAGTTGCTTTATATATGAAGTATCAAGAGCTTTTCAGGCTTTGAAGGATTGTTTTACCGTATGTTATTAAGAAAATTGGCTGTTTAGTGTACTTGGGTGAGAGGCGCAGTGGCTGAGTGGTAAGGCACTTGGCTTCCTAACCAAGAGTTCCAGGTTCGAATCCTGGTGAAGACTGAGTTTTAGAATAGTGGGATTTTAGGGTGCCTCTTGAGTCCACCCAGCTCTAATGGGTACTTGACATTAGTTAGGAAAAGTAAAGGTGGTTGGTTGTTGTTCTGACCATGACACCCTCGTTAACTATGGACCACAGAAACAGATGACCTTTACATCATCTGCCCTATAGATCACAAGGTCTGAAAGGGGAACTTTACTTAGTGTACTTGGGTAGGGTAGCTGCTAGGTCAAGTGCTTGCCTTTCTGCTCTGGCTGTCTGAAAAATTGATCTTTCTAGTCTTTCTCCATTAGGCCATTCAATTAGTATGCTAGCTCCTCTATTTGTGTTGGAATTATCTGACCCATTTGTTCTTGGGGGTAATAGTTTTTAGAAAAGAGCTCACTAAATCCTTGAGCTCTGTTGAATTGTGGTCAGATTTGTTCGTACATTTTTTTAATGCTGTCTCCTATAGAGGGGAGGGAATACACTGTGCTGCTTTGTTGATTCAATAGTTATATTTTCTAATTGGTATTTCTTTTTAAGGTTCAGTAATTCCTCACTGAATAAAATGAGTGCTAGACTCTTGGATTTTGGATTTGAGTGGTTGCCTAAGGTTTCCATTTCGGTGAACTGGGACAGGGTTTTTATTTCTCTTCTTCTGAAGAAACCAGGGCTCGGCGACCCTTTTTTACTATTCACAACATCGAAGCGACCCAAATATTAAAATTATTTTCATTCATAAGCGTAAGTAACTGTGCTTTTGCTAATGGCATAAAAATGTAATCCAAATATGAATATCTGATATGTATTGCCAAACTTTTATGTTTTATCACAAAACAATTTGTCATTGCCATATATTCTTGAAAAAGATATTTCTCCATATGAAAAAATTTCCAAATAAATGAAATTTTATGGTGTGCCTTTATTAATATTCGTTGATACAATGAGTTCCGATGGCTTTTGGTGACTCATTCAGTACCAGACATTGAAATACAGTCATACTAGCAAGCTTGGAGTACCATCTGTTCAGACATCACTAATATTTTTCTATAAGATTTTGTACTTTTCCTAAAATGAATCAATTTTCTGTTATGTATCTTGTGTCATTTCAATCGGTTTGCGAAAGAGAAAGTAGTCTTTTATAAATCATCTACCTTTAAACTACTTGGTCTCCGTGTCGGTAAAGATTGGATATTCAATATCAAATTAACATTGCAGTTATTTAGGTTACATAATTCTGTTTATAGAACTTCCTTACAAATGATGCTCTGGGAGTTTCAATTCTTTGTTATATTATTTAAAGTAAAACTTATCTGTAAATAATCAAAATTTGTTGGAACAGTGCAAAGGTTCTTTGTAGTAGAACCATTTTTATGGGCTCTTCCATAATAAAAATATTTAACTTTAATAACATGGAATATTAAACAAAAACCTTTAAACCATAATCGCTTTTCACTTTCATCACGATGTTACCATAGAAATAATATCTATAATTCTGCAACGTTGCGTTATGCATTAATTTACATAAATTTAAACTTGAAAAAAAATATATATGCTGCGACAATTAAAGTGTTTGAAATCATTCTGATTGAGTTGTCTATCCTGGAACCTTGAAATAACACACAAAAAAAGTAACTTCCAATGGAAAAACTTTGTACAATGTTATGTTTACACATTAGAATTGACCAAAAAAAAAATCATATTTTCGATGGTCTTCAAATTGTCATTCAACCCCCAAGGGGGTTAGTACCCACAGGTTGAGAACCCCTGCTCTAATGGGTGTTGTTTTTATTGCTCCTGTCATTATCCTTAGGCCTATATTTTGTACCTCATCTATTTTCTGTAAGTTAATTTCAGCTACTGAGATTCAAGCTGTTCCACTGTAATCTAGAGTTGGTCTGATGTAACTGGTGTATAACTTTTTTAGAATGTTGTGATTTTCTCCCACTACCAGCTAATTTTTTCATAAGGGATATTCTTTGAATACTTTTACTCTATTTTTTTTCTATTGTTTTTTTTCTAAGTCATAATCTGACTCCAATATATTTAGGACAGTAGGACTACTTTTTTTCTAGAACTTCCTTATCTAGTTGTTACGGTCGTAGCGCAGCATGGTGTGCATGAATAAAGGTGCAAATTGGTGTAATGAATAGAAGGGATGTAAAAAGAGGAAACCAGGAGAAAGTGACAGGAAGAGAGATGAAATGCTGATGTTTACATAAATTGTTATAATATTAAAGTATTGCTAGAATAAAACCTGAGAGTGTATTATTATTTTGAAGAGTCTTGTGTCCTAACAAGTGGTGTCCAACAGAAAAAGCAAGACCTGCGTTATATCTGTATCTAATTCCTGTCTACTGAGGTATTACTATTACTATAAAGTGTAACAAAATTTCTAGATCTCTAGATCTACTAAGATTGAGAGAGTGAGCATCATCTAGACCTCTAAAGCTACGTGCTAAACTCACTGGTAAACATAAACCTTTAGTTGAAACTTAACTAAAAACACTAGTGCTGAATTAATCAATTGGCTTAACATTTTAAGCTAGTTTTATATCATTATAATTATTATGAAGGCCAATTCTCTACATTCACTAATGTGAAAGCGTCAGGGATTACCCACTGTATTTGGATGTGTTATGAATTTATTGTCAATAAAAAAAAAATCATGTCAATGGCTGCGGAAGTACAGGTTCATTATTCTTATTCAACGGATATACACTAACCACGGCATATAGACAAACAACGAAAGACACATATCACCAGCTATACCAGCAGGAAGAAGAGTATTCCGGGAAGTAGATACATATTTGTATTCGAATGACAGTAAACGTTTGTTTCATTACAGTACATTTAGATATGAACATTGTTTTGGGTTCAGGCATTAAGTATATGAGAATCAATTATATTTAATTGATATGGTCAGATAACTCTCTAAAGACAATTTACAAATGGCGGATAAAGCTGAGATAGTTACTTTTAAAGAAGAAGGTAGACTATTGGAATTAGAAGGAGCAGAGCTGAGAAAATATGTACAAGAAAGATTAATAGAAAGGGAGAAACTAGTCAAGGAAAAGGAAATAGAGAAAGAGAAGTTAGCCATGGAAAAGGAAATAGAGAAAGAGAAGTTAGAAATGGAAAAGGAAAGAGAGAAAGAGAAGTTGGCCATGAAAAAAAAAGAGAGAGAGAGAAGTTGGCCATGAAAAAAAAAAGAGAGAAAGAGAAGTTGGCCATGGAAAAAGAAAGAGAGAAAGAGAAGTTAGAAATGGAAAAGGAAAGAGAAAAAGAGAAGTTAGTCATGGAAAAGAAAAAATTAGCCATGGAAAAAGAAAGAAAGAAAGAGAAGTTACCTATTGATAAAGAGAAATTAGCTATGGATAAAGAAATAGAGAAAGAGAAGTTGGCTATCAGTAAAGAGAAATTAGTTACAGATAAAGAAATTGAGAAAGAGAATCTAGCTTTGGAGAAAGAAAGGTTAGCCATAGAGAAAGAAAAGTTGGCAATAAATAAAGAAAAAGCTAAAGAGGAAGGTACTGGAAAGAAAAATGACATGTCTGGAAATAAATTGGCAAAATATAAAGGTACAATGTTTGATGAGAACAAAATAGACATAGATATTTTCTTAAAGAAGTTTGAAATTGAAATGAAAGAATTGGCTTTTCCTGAAGATAAATGGACATTTTTGTTATCGAAATCATTTGCATCAGAGGTACCGTCAAAGATTTGCATGAATCAGAATAATTACCAAGTAGTAATGGATCAATTATTACGAACATTTGGAAAAACTGAGGCGTTTTATCGTCAACAATATGTTAATTGCACCATTGAAACCAACGAGGATCCCCAGACGTTTTTAGACAAGTTGTTTGAGACAAACATCTATAAAAAAAGCTAACAAGATCCTCGAAATAAAGAATCACCCTTTGTGTCAGGATTTTGTGATTTTACCATCACAAAAGAGATACAAGACACCGATAGCAAAGACAAACAGACACAAACACTCTTTTGTTCCCCTGGCAATCAAATCATTAAATAAGAACAATCTGGTATAAACTTTGTCACATGTAAATTATGAGTGAGTCTGGTGTGAATGTACACTTTGTTTTCTTATAGTTATAATGTTTTTTGTTTGGTGTAATGCACAAATTGTAAGACAAATTTCCTTACGGATAATAAAGATTATTATTATTATTATGTTAGAAATGAACGAGTTGTCATTCTCTGGCGCTGCCAGGGTCGAGTTTCGCTAAAGAGAAACAAAATTCATCGTAGTCCCTTTAACAGTTTCCACTGAGGAATTTTCTGGTGATGTGGCAGGTCTGCAGCAGTACCGCCCTCTGACAGGCAACGAAGATGTTCCTAGGAATGTTAAGGGCCTTGAAGGTGTCTGTGAGGTCAGTTGTTATTATCCCCTCGGTTGATATAACAATGGGGTATATTGTTATTTTGGACAATTTCCATAGACGCTTAATCTCCAAGCCTAGGTTCCCATATTTTCTTTGTTTTTCTATCTCAGTTTTTCTTAAATTATGAGACAGTGGTACGGCGATATCGATAATGGTAGCGGTTTTTTCTTTTTTATCGATGAACAGCAGATCCGGGCGATTGAAATCTACCGTTTTGTCGGTCAGAATAGGCCTATCCCAGTACAGCAGATGTTCAGTAGACTCGAGAACCTCTTGCGGAGAGTATTTATAATAAGGGGGAGTGTCCTTACCGATCAATTTGTACGTCAAAGCCAGGTGTTGGTGTATTAACTTTGCAACTTGGTTATGGTGACCTAGGTAGGCTGATTCTGATAGGGCTGGACATCCTGCCATAATGTGTTCAATCGACTCGCCCACATTTCCACATTTTCGGCATTTGTCGACAACATTGAGTTTCAGGATATGCTTCTCGTAATTTTTTGTCCTGATTACTCTGTCCTGTATTGCTGTAACAAAGCCTTCTGTTTCAGGGTAGAGATGACCTGCTTTGAGCCATGTTAAGGAAGCAGCCTTGTCGATGTTGTCCCCATGTAATGAAGCCGGAAATTTTCCGTGGAGTGTTTTTTCTTCCCATTGGCGAATCTCATGCCCTACGTCGTCCAAACCGATATTGACATCAGCATTGTGTAGGTTCAGAGGGGTTGCATCGGAGTCGTATTTCCGTAGGAAGGAAACTAATTTGTTGCTGGAGGCGAGCAGTTTTGATCGTATTTTTAAAACTTGCATCTTACACAATTTGAAGATGTTCTGCAATCCACGACCCCCATCCTTCCTGGGCAGGTATAACCTTATGGTGGAGGACTTGGGGTGTAGACATCGAAACTTGGTTAGTAATTTTCTAGTGAGTCTGTCAATGTCATGTAGGTCGGTGTCAGTCCATTTGATCACACCGAACGTGTAAAGGAGCACGGGGACGGCCCAGCTGTTAATTGCAGTGATGAGATTACTGCCAGACAGTTTGGTGTTGAGGATTTTATTAACTCTTTGTCTATATTTGCCAAGGAAGTCCTCTTTTAATTTCTTATGGTTTATCTTGGCATTCTGGTTTATTCCAAGATATTTATAAATAGAGGCGGAGTTCAATTCCTCGATGCCTTCAAATTCAATGTTGGTGTTCGTTGCCTTGCCCTTTTTAATGCTTATGATGCCACACTTATCCAGGCCAAAAGACATACAGATATCGTCACTAAAGCATTTTACCGTTTTGATTAAGGTGTGTAATTTTTTCTCGGTTTCTGCATATAGCTTTAGATCATCCATGTATAATAAGTGGGACACACATTTTGTACATTTAGTGTCAACCCTAAATTATTATTATTATTATTATTATTATTATTAATAGCTACTTCGACAACTGGACAGAGTCATCAGAAATAGAAAAGACGTTTGGTGGACTAAAAGTATTTCTTATGCTGGATAAAGTCATTTATGAGAGTCAGGACGAACTAAAAATATTCCTGCTGGAGAGAAAGCCAAAATCTATAGATGAGATTGAAAATTAATAAGGGCTTACAAAGTGGCACATCCTGAAAAAAAAGTTAAACAGAGGTAGCGATATTGAAGAAATAGTAGCATTTAATAGAGCTAGAGAAACACAAGACAGATATGAAGGACAGAATAGGTTTAGAGGACAAGGAAGGAGTCAAATAGATAGTAGACAAGGCCAGTATAATAGCTACAGAGGGCGATATCAAGGAAACAGACAAGGAAAATATGACAGCGGAAGAAATAGAAGAGATCAAAGTTTGTCGTTGTTGTCGAGCTCAGGAAGTCTAGATTGTTTTCAAACATTTGTAGGAAAGAAGGCTGCAAGAACGAAAAGGGATACTGGGAGCACTATTGTTGGAATAAACCGAAAATTGGTAGAAGATCACAAATATACTGGAAAAAGCAAAGCATGTATTATGTTTGATGGTAAAACAGTTCGATTACCCATGGCCCGGGTGAACATTAAAACACCGTATTATACAGGGAGCGTAGAGGCATGTGTTATAGACCATGATCAAATTGATTTGATTATTGTCAATATTACAAACATAAAGAAGTGCACGGAAAAGGAGATGGAAGATTGGAAAAATTGTTGTGGAATGACCACTATTGATCTTGTAGTAAAGGTGTGGATGAAGGAGATTTAGCAAAATTGTTCAAGTTATCAACTAAGGAAAAAGAGCTAGATGAAGAACAACATGAAAAGACAGAAACAATTGAAATCAAAGACATAGGATTTAACAAAGAAAAATTTATCACAAAACAAAAAAATGATCCAGTTATGCCAATTAGCAAAGAACGGAGGTAGAGGAGGAAGATTCTATGTAGAAAGAGGAACTCTTGTTACAGAGATTGAATGGCATGGGAAAAAAAAAAATTCAGTTTGTGGTACGCAGAGAATTCAGGCAGCTGGTAATGGAAAATGGACCTGATATAGCACAAATAGGACATATGGGACTTTGACTTAGACTTAGGTCCTCCCGCGCCGTTCGGCACATTGGGCTGCAAGCTGTCTCCATAATGATCTGTCACTGGCAATGTCTGAAGCCTCCTCCCACCTGGTGTCCACTGTTCTGAGGTCCTCCATGAAGGTGTGTCGCCAGGTAATACGAGGACGTCCCTGTTTGCGCTTTCCTCATTTTGGCTTCCATGTTATCGCAACTCTTGGTATGCGTAATTCATTTAGACGTAGAACATGTCCTGCAAACCTCATGCGACGCTCAGTCACAACCTCACTAAGTGTTCGACTCCCAGTTCGGCATAGGATTTCCTTGTTTGAGATCCGGTCTGTGTAACTGACTCCCAAAATCCGTCTCAGCCATCTCTGTTGAGCCAATTTTGACAGATGACTTCCACGTCTCACATGCATATGTAGCAGTTGGAATGACGATTGTGTTGAGAAGGTGTATTTTTGTCTCGAGTCCAATGGCTTGGCTAGTCCAAATAGGCTGCAGCCTTTGGAAAATGCTCCCTGCCTTTCCTATTCGGCACGCTACATCATGGTAAGCATCTCCATCATTTGTTATGATGCTGCCAAGGTACGTGAATTTGTCCAGCTCTTCAAGCTTTGACTCGCCAAGTCTGACGGGGACACCCTTTGCCTTATATCCCACTTGCATGATTTTAGTCTTATCCAAGTTAATGCGGAGGCCAATTTTGGGTGCCTCTCTGTCTAGGCTCTCTGTCATTTCTTGAATGCATTTATTTGTAGCGCAACATCATCAGCAAAGTCCAAGTCCGTCAATCGGAGTTGTTCATGCCATGGAATACCAAAGGCAGTCTGGTTCATTGCTCTCCTCATTATGTAGTCGATGGCTAGGAGGAAAAGGAAGGGAGATAAGATGCACCCCTGTCTCACACTTGTCTCGATTGTAAAAAACTCTGTTGTTCCCTCTTCTGTTTTAATGCAGCAACTAGACTGACTGTAAAGGTGTCGTAGGATCTGGACGAATTTTTTTGGGATACCGGACTATGGGACTACACAAAACGAAACAAAGAATATTTCAGAATTTTTATTGGCCATCAATTAGTAAGGACATAAAAAGTTATGTGACTTCGTGCCAATTATGTTCTAGAAAAGGAGCAAGAAACATAAAAGCACCATTACAAAGGATGGATGTACCAGATAGACCATTTAGTAAAATAGCGATTGATTTAATCGGTCCAATGCCAGTGGTATCAAATAGGGGTCACCGTTATATCTTAACTGTGATAGACGTGTGCGCCAGATGGCCGGAAGCTATCCCACTCAAATGAATTGAAGCTAGAGACATAGTACAAGCATTATAAACGTTATTTACAAGATTTGGATTTCCTAAAGAAATATTGTCAGATATGGGCACTCAATTCAACTGTCAATTGGCTACAACATTCTTGAACATGTTTGGGATCCAGCAAAGGTTTACAACCTCGTATTATCCACAGAGCACTTGTGAAAGTTTTAATGTCAATCTAAAGAAAGCATTATCTAAAGTAGGGGATGATAAACCCAAAGAGTGGGATATGGCAATACCATCAATACTATTTGCATACAGGGAGAGTCATAATGAAACAACAGGGTTTTTCACCTTTTCAAATGATTTATGGAGGAAATCCACAAGGTCCAATGACAATATTGAAAGATTTGATAATCCCACATGATCATGTAGTAACTAATGACAGTTACGATATTGTGACAGAAACTAGAAATCAGGTTATAAAGGCATGTGAAGAAGCGGATAGACAGGTTCTAGAGAAAAATGAATTAACACGTTCCAGAGTGAATGAACATAGAAAAATGACGGAATTAGAGGCAGGACAAGATGTTTTGGTCTTACATAAGGATAACAATAAAGCTTTGGGCACAAATTGGCTGGGACCATACAAAGTAGCAAGGAAAATTAGCGATATGGACTATGAAATAGACATTGATTCGATGTTAAAAAAATATTTCATGTGGATTTGTTAAAAGAGTTTAGACCAAGACAAAGAAGTGAAGAAAGAGGTAAATAGGAGTTGATAGTAATGGCTGCCTGTGCGACAGAAGAAATGGAGACAGAGGAAAAGTTTAGACAAATAGAGACAGTGGTAACAGAAAGTAGGCAAACATGGAAGGATGCCGCGGTGGATGGAGTTTCTCTTGAAAGAGCTAAAGAAATCAAGGCACTAATTGAGGATTATAAGAATATTTTTTACGGATTTACCCGGAAAAACAAGTATTATAGAACATGACATCAAGTTAACTGGCAAAGTTCCAAATAAACTGCCACAATATACAATTCCATTACACCATACAGAAGCATTACAGAAGGAAATTGATGAGCTACTAATACTGGGAGTGATAGAACCATCTAGTTCACCATGGGCTGCACCAGTCGTGCTTGTTAAAAAAAAGTGTGGCAACTTAAGATTGTGTGTGGATTATCGACAGTTGAATAAAGTCACAGAATTTGATCCATTTCCAATGCGACAAGCAGAAGAAATGTTTACTAAGCTAAAAAATGCAAAGATTTTTAGCACGTTGGATCTGTCTAGAGGATACTGGCAAGTACCTTTAAAACAAGAAGCTAAACCATTATCGGCATTTAAGACACCTTCGGGCATATATCAATGGAATGTTATGAGCTTTGGCTTGGTAAATTCCACAGCCACGTTTAACAGAATGATGGCAAAATTATTCAGCCATAGAAGAGACACAATATGTTATTTAGATGATATATGCATTTTTAGTGAGCAAAGCCTTGGAGAGGTTTTTAAAATTATCAAAGAAAACAATTTATTGAAACCAACAATGATAAAAATTGGCCTCAGTGAAATTTCATTTTTGGTGTATAAGATTAAAAATGAGTACATTACACCACTGGAAGAAACAGTATAAAAAATATTGGACATTAAGGTACCAAAGACAAAGAAGCAAATCAGAAGCCTTTTGGGTCTATGCAACTTTTATAGGAAATTTATCTCAAATTTTTCAGAAATAATTGAACCACTAACAAATCTAACAAAGAAAGGAAAACCTAACAATATAGTGTGGACGGAAGAATGTCAAGAAGCACTGGACATAATTAAAACTTTCTTTTCTGGAGCACCGATTTTGAAATTACCTGACAATACTAAGGAATTTATTTTGGCATCAGATGCATCAGCCATTGCAATAGGAGGCTGTCTAATGCAAAAATGGAATGGTGTCCCACATCCTGTTTTATATGTGAGTAGAAAACCTACAGCAGCTGAGTTGAAATATGCCACCATTGAAAAGGAGGGACTAGCCGTTGTATGGTGTATAACAAAATTAGGGTTCTATCAAATGGGAGCTAAATTTGAACTATGGACTGATCACGCTCCCTTGGCCTTCATTAATACAAATAAATTAGGGAACAACAGAATAGCCAGGTCGGCATTGCAACTTATGGATTATAACTTTGAGGTCAGGACAATACCAGGGAAAGACAATGTGATAGCTGACACATTATCACTGTGTACCTAAGGAGGAAAAGAAATGGAAGTAAGGAAAGGAGCTATGCCACGTCAATTTTGTTTCAGTAAAATACTGTGGATGAGAACATAATGAATTGCAGTGTAATGAATAGACATGTATAACTGATTGGAATATTTTGTAAATGTACACGTATATGTATATTGGTGTAAGTTAGTGTAATCGAAGACTGTATGAATTGACGAAGCATTGTTACATGCGTGAGATGTCGAGATATTAATTAAAATATGTTGTTAAATTGAGAATTTGATGAAACCATTGTTAAACATTTAAAATATATTATTACAGTTACATAGTTAATTATAGCTTATAATTGTGAATTATGAGAGTTACTCTGATTGGTTCGTTGGGGAAGTTTGGACATTATACATTGGGATGGATTAAGTAATTTTGAACCTAAAATAATAATGTAGTGAATGGTGATATATAATTTTGCTGTTGGATTTTTTTGTTGTTGGTTTTTATCTGGTTTAACCGAATGAGATTTAATGAAGATAATATAATTATATTGAACAGTGGTTTATAATTTTATTTGATATTTAAAGGACGTTCGATGTACATCGAACTTGGCAAACAGGGGGGGGGGGTGTTACAGTCGTAGCGCAGCATGGTGTGCATGAATAAAGGTGCGAATTGGTGTAATGAATAGAAGGGATTTAAAAAGAGGAAGCCGGGAGAAAGTGACAGGAAGAGAGATGAAATGCTGATGTTTACATAAATTGTTATATTAAAGTATTGCTAGAATAAAACCTGAGAGTGTATTATTATTTTGAAGAGTCTTGTGTCCTAACACTAGTATTTGTTGTTTTGTTGATAGTGTTTATTGAGAGTCTCTTGTAGCTGAATTTTTGATGCTCCTAGTATTCTTCTGTGCTGATTAAGGCAAGGTCAACTGTATACATGCTGCTTTTTTTCTTGGTAGGTTTTAGTTTAGATCATTAATGTATAATATTCTTGGGATACACCATTTTTATACCCACTGTGTGACTTCTTTTTCCTTGCATGTAGACCAAAGCTTTTCAATCATTCAGATATTCGTTTATCCAGTTGTACATTTTGTGGGAAATGTTGATTAACTTAAGTAAAAGGCCTTGTTCCCAGACTTAATTAATTGCTTTTTGCAAGTCAACCCAAACAATTGTTGGCTTCTTTCTTAGAAATCCTTCATCTATCTCTTGTGATGATGATCTGCCTTTTCTAAAGTCAGCTCGAGCTTCAGTAAGTAGATTATTTGATTCGAGGATCCTTGTGAGTATGTTATTCACCAATCTTTCTATAAGTTTGCATTTACAGCTGGTGAGGCTAATAGGTAGCTGTCCAGTTTGTTTCTTTGTTTGCCATGCCATACTTTGGGGATCATAATGACTTTATTCCAGATGTTTCAGATTCTGCCTGATTTCCAGCTTGCATTAAAGATCTGTAGCAGTTGGTTTTTTTTTACTTGAAGACCTAAAGGAAGTAGCATGTCATTTGAGATTTTGTTGGGGCCTGGGGTTTGTTTTGGTTTGAGGCCATTTAGAGCTTCATCTATTTTCTTTAATTTTAGTGGTTTTTTTTATCCTCGAGAGTTTGTAGGTTTGCTAACCAAATTCTTATCCTAGATTTCTGTTTGGACATCTTTAATTCTGCTTTGCATGATTTGTAAATGACCTACACATTGAAAATACTTTATAAATTCATTTGCTGCTCCTTGGCCTTTCAGGGGTTGGTTGTTAGTTTCTATAACTATGGAAAAAGTTCTGCTTTCTTCTTGGTTTAGGCATTTTGCAATGGGCTAGAGCTTGTGGCCATCTCTCTCTCTACATTTAGTTGCCAACTTTTCCTCATAGCAGAGAGGTAGTTTTTCTAAAAACTGCATTAGCTTCTTTTAGTTTTATATTGTTTTCTAAACTAGTTCTTTTTTTTCTTCTGTGTTTCTGGCTTTGACAATGCTATTGTTTAGTAGTTGTAGGTAATCAGACCACTTGTGAATATAATCTTTTCTTGCTCCTCTAGGAATAGACTCCTTAGCTGCTATAGGGATTCTTTTGTTAAAAGCTGAATATGACTGTTACCTGGTTTTATTTACTGTTTATTGAATTGATGTGGTGTACATGTCTGGGACAATTTAGAATAGATTTCAGTTAGCTTTTTTTTGTAGATGCATTTTGGGTTATTGAAATTTTGGGATTTGTAGGAGGTATCGATACTGATGAGTACGGGTCTGTGGTCATTTGTGGCTAGCTGTTCAGCGTTATTTCCTGTGCACTTTTTGGATATATTGTTCAATGTTGGTTGCAAAGGCTAGATCTTGAGTGGATGATGTTGACCAGGCTTATTTAACATGATAAGTCTATTTTCTGCTTCCCATTCTTTGATTTCTTCTCCCTTGGGATTGAGATCTGGGTCTCTGCAACCAGACATTCTTCATAATTGAAGACTGATCATGTATTTCACCTTAAGTGATGTGTATTGCATACATCTTGGTAAGTGTCATTCACCAAGCCATATTTACATTTTTGTAGCTATTGTTTAAAATTTATATTACTTCTTGCATTAAGTAATAACTAGACCTATGTAGTTAGAAATAGTCAAAATCAGTGCTAAAAAGAGCAAAATATTATTTGTGGTGGAGATAGTACAAGATGTTGCATGTTGTTGAATGGCCAAACATTAGACACAATAGACTCATTTAATTTTAATACCTAAGGTCAAACAAAACAAGAGATGGAGGATCAATAAAAGAGTTAAAAACCTGTTTAAGCTTGGCATCTGCTGTCATGAGCAAACTGTGTAAAATGTGGAAGAGTAACATTAGCTTCCCAATAAAATTAAAACTATTATTCACTAGTGGTCTCCATAGTTCTATATGGTTGTAAAAGTTGAACACTGAATGCTGAGGCTGAAAGAAGAATCCAAGACAATCCAAATGCTACAGATAATTGCTGGGTGTTAGATACCAGGAAGAGAAGACAAATGAGTTTGTACTTTTACACTCTGGCTGATAAAAAGGAAGAACTCAATACTGTAAAGAGATGAAAGTTGAGTTGGTTTTGTCATATTATTAGACGTTTCTCACTATCAAAAGTCATTCTTCAAGGTACAGTGGAGGGAGCATGAAGAAAGGGTCATGCAAAGAAAAGCTGGATAACATAAAAGAATGGACTAGTCTCCTGATATCCTGCTTAGAACAGCTGCTAACTGGGAAAAGTGGAGAGAACTATCAAAGCACCCCTACTACAAAATTCAAGGGACAGATTAGAAAGATACTAGATAAATATAATTGTATTTGTTCCTCCATGCATTAAATAACACATTGTTGTAAATAATTCTTTCTTCCCTTTTTTATTTTTTCCCCCAGATATTTGATAGCACCAAGAAACTAAAAACAATAGATATTCATTCTTTGGAAAAACATGGGAAAATTTTAGAAAATAATGGTAAGTTAATTTTAAGAAACTTTTAATGCTATGCTTAATTCTAAAATACATTTTATAAGCAAGTTAAAATGTCATATATAGTTGATATTATCTCTAGTTAAATAATTTTAACACTGTTTTAACTATAAAGCATTGTCTTTGCTTCTAAAGATTAAGATTGATGCAGTATTTCATGTGACTATGCAAACTCAGCTGTGACCTGCATATTTTGCAACATTAGACAAAGCCTTTGTTCTTCAGTTTTTCAGTTTTCTTCTTCTGTGCTAATTTCGGCAAAGGTTTTTCTTTGTGATTCAAATTTGTGTCTCTCAACCTTATGGAGGCCATATGCTACTTTCCTCTGTACCTTCAATGAAGTCGAGAAGGGAATCGTTGCCGAAGGCGCCGTTATCCCATTGATCGTTAGAAAGGCTTTTATCCAACAAATAGGCTTGGACACTGAGCTCTTCACCCCCTGTCCTGTCTGAGGACTCCCTATTTTATTCCTCTGTACCAGGGAGGGTAAAATGGTACATGAGTTGATTTTTATAGTGCTTCTGAGTGGCATCTCTAGTGTTAATGCCTCTTCCTTTATGTTTGCCAAAAATAAATTGCATTTGGCATGTGGTAAAACCCTTGCCAGAAATGTGTCCAACCCAGGGCAGCTGTGGAATGTTAAGTAGTGCTTCTATACTGTCCACACTGGCCTCCAGCCAAATATGGTTATTAATAAAGCATATTCCATTTATGGAGTGAAATCACTTTTGATGAATTTGTTATAGGTGATAAGATGTCTTCTATGGAGCAAACACATCTCAGCCATACATAAGTGTAGAAAGAACAATTGCTTAATAGATATTGATTGTTTGTTGGTTGGCAAAGAAACCTATTTCACCATGCTTTCCATTGGAAGCAACCAAAAGTGCTGTTGGTCTTCACTGACCCCTCTATCTGAGGATGCCCCATCATACATAATCATAGAAATAGTTCAAAGCTTTAAGTACCTTGGAACTATGTTAGATAATAAATTGAATTTATTGCAAACACAGATTACATCACCAAACAAAAAAAGATTACGCCTATTTAGAAAAATGTCCTCCTTTAATATTAGCGAAAAAGCCTTGTTAGTGTTTTACCATGCTCACATCTGCAGTATTTTATGTTTCAACATCATTGTCTGGTATGGCAATCTGAACATAAAAAATAAACTTTATAAAATTCTAAATAAGCTAGTTAGATCATTGGCACCAAACAAACTGCACTTGGACATCTTTTTCAGAAAAGCATTGTTAAGAAGGTATTAAAATTTTAATATATATAGAAAAGAAAGATAACTCACTCCATAAGCTTCATAAATTAGAACAGTAAAATAGAAAATGTAATGATAAAAACAAAGAGATTGTAGTTGTAATACATGAAGACATCATATAAAAATGAAAATTGGAAATGTAAGGAAAAGAATCACTTTCCAATTTGACACTAATGTGTTTTGACATTTTTCATTTAGAATCGTTATGTAAAATAAAATATATGTAAGTTTAGTTGAACATCAAGTAGGAATTAATTTTTTTTAAAAATATTATGTATTTGTTTTACTTACAGGTCAGTTTGGAAGTTTTGAATGGTCCCCATCTGAAAAATACTTGCTGTATATTGCTGAAAAGAAAAAGGCTAAAATTTCCAGTTTTCTTAGTTCTAAATATTGTAAAGAAGGCAATTGTGTTGATGAAGAAAATAAGATTGTAAATAAAAAAAAAATTATTATTCATTTTTCTGAATGCTTATACCTTTAATAATAATTATTTTTCATTAGCAATCTCATAGAGGGTATTAGAAAAATTGTGGGAAACCAAGTATGCTTGAACTTGGCTTGGCTTGACTACCCGACTCAAGCAGAGTTGTGTTTACTGAGCACCCAAAGGCAGCACGGAAAATCTTCTCCCAGATACCTCCTCCCCCCACTAGTCCACAAATGAGATTGGACCATAGCGCTTTGAGCATGCTATAATCATGAAAGTAGTGCTTTATAAAAAAAAAGCTATAATAATTAGAAAAATATGACATAATTTTTTTTTTTTTTAATTTTAAAAATAATTCAAGCAAAAACAATGAATATTTGAGCTACTAGTCTTTTGTAATCTTTCTACAATCAAAGTGTCCAAACCTTTTATGTTTTTACATGTATCCATGTTTAATGCATGTTAATAAGTGACTTTAAACTCTGCTATGTTGGCACAAGGGAAGAAGGAGCAATTTAGTCCTTGAATATGGAATAAGAAATGTGCGTTTAAATCTTTGTGTCTTTCAGAGTATTTTATTAGGTTGTGTTTTTCTATTTGTAAGTTATGGTTTAGTATTTTATGTATTATTTCTACTTTACTATTTAGTGTTCTGAAATGAAGCTCTTTAAATTAAGTGATTTGACTAATACTGTTACTCTAGTCAAATGCAAATTTTCATTTGTTATAAATCTCACTGCTGTTCTAGTTTCTTCATGCTTTCTAGGGTTGAGTTTATTTGTAAACCATTAAGCCTTTTTTTTTACCTCTGACTTAGCTTCAATATAAATTTTTTCTTCACAAAATTGTTTGTAGAAAACTGAGTAAAAAGCAAAATAGTTTTATTTTTTAAATAATTGGTTATTCTTCTGACAAACTCAGCAAACATTTCTTGAGGCTTTATTTATTATGTAATCATTAATACAGTCAAATCTTTTCCAGTAGAATGTCCATGTAAATATGTATGCATAAAAATCGCTATCAAACTTTCCTGAATACATTTATCATATATGTAACCAAGAAATAGTCTGCAAAGACGAAGATGATAGATTAACTCTTTATGTCTACAAATAGACGGTGAATAAATCACTTTGTTGTATACTTCTCCTTGAGTCATGTCAGAATTTTCTGTGACTAAAAACAGGCAGCTTCTGGAGTATCAAACTTTGTCACAGTTGAAAGGAAACACCTTTATTGCATTCTGAAACAGTTGCATTACTTTTTTTTTGTAACCTAGTACATAGCTTAATAATTGTATCTCTAATTATATGAGTTTCACCCTATACAGTAACTCACATCATAACATGTCTCAGTTGCATTTTTTCAGTTTTAGCCAGTTTGGATTAACAGGTTATGGTGTTGTGCCTTTGTGTATAAATTACTATACCTGCACTAGCTACTGACTTCAAATGTTGTGGAACACATAGTCAGATCCCATTTTATTGAGTGTTCTGCGTAACCTAGTTTTGAGCCTTGTTTATGTTTATTCTAAGGAGCTCAAACAGAGAAAGAAAAAAAAAATCTAACTTTTTTTTTCTGGAAATGACTTTATCAGAATTGAAACCACTATACTACTTCTATGAGTCTTGCCCATCTATTAAAATCAAATTATTTAATATCTCAAACTAAAATGAATCAAGTAATTTTTTTTTAATGGTAATTAGCAAAACTAATTTTAAATTGAAATCTTAGTTGTTTCATTTGTATTGAATGCATTTTAAATGTGTTTGTTTAAGGGAGATGAGTTTGAATATAGTGAGACATGGGGTGAACAATTAACTGAATGTGTTCAACCTATCTTGTGTATTTTTGATGTTCAAAGAAATGAAGTCAATATTCTTAACAACCTTCCTAGTGATGACTCTTTTGGTCAGGTAATCCTTTTTGGTATGTTTTGCATTTATGTTAATATTTACTGCCACAAGAGTGAAGAGTGAACAACTTTATAAAAAAAAAAAATTAGACATACTGGTGACATATATGAAACCCTGCCAGACCAAAGTAATAAGAAAGATAATTAGGGCCATAAAATGAAGAAGAAAACACAAAATAGTTTTATTTTTAATTTTTCTGTCTAATGTAGCTGTTTACTATCCTTGCAATCAAGGCAGAAAAGAAATGAGCATTCTCTGGTGTAAAAGGGCAGGCAATCAAGAAGAGTTGGTCAAACTAAGATAAATGGCTGTTGCAAAACAATAGTTAGTGGCAAAATATTTATCTTTTTCTCATTTCACAGAAATGTGTGTAGGTTACTGAAAAAGAGAAAGGGGTTGATCTCCATCATTTTTTTTGATTGATCTAAACATTAACATAATAATATTTTTTAATTTAAAAATGTAATTAAATATTAGTCAAAATGTATATATACAAACTTCATTATCCAAGACAATGACTATTCTATAAGACAATGCAGATAATTTTTTATTAAAGGCTAGATATAGATATAAATCTAGATCTAGAATTGAGGAGCCAAACTATTGTCGGGGTGTTTTAGTAGCTGTTTATATATGTTGGTTTGGGGGGGGGGGGGAGTTTTTAAAATGTATTTTTTGTTTGAGGTGTAAGAGGGACAAAGAAGGATTGAGGCCAAGCAAAGATATTTTGTCTTTATAGGAGGGAAACAAGTGAGGGGTCAAAGAAGTTTGAGAGTATTAGAGAAGTTTCATTTAAAGGGCTAGATCTAGAGTATGGATCAGGAATTGATGATCCAAAGAAATGTTATTATATGTGCTGGGAGATTTAGTGGAAGGTGATAAATATAATCATTCTCCCTGTGACATGGTGTGATTTAATGAATTTAATTGTGTATTTAATTATATATGGCCCTGCTAGATCTTTGAATATGTAATGGGAACATATGTCTCTGCATATAACATCAATGAAAATGGCGAGTGTTTGCTTTCTCTCTGCGCATCCATCAACCTGTCAATTGGAAACTCATACTTCAATCATAAACAAATCCATGGCTATCACCAAATGGAGAAACCTTCATCAAGAAAGATTATATTTGCATTTACAAGCAATGGAGGTCATCACTATTGAACCCGTGAACCCTCAGAGGAATAGATATTAGCTCTGACCACTACCTATCAGTGGCTAATGTAAACTCCAGCTGAAATACCTTCCAAAACATGACTAAGGTTGTGAGGTTCATACAAGGAATGGTGGATACAAGACAGAACTTGGAAATTGAGCAATGAGAAGAAAGATGCCCAAATGTAGTTGAGACCACAAAAATACAACACAGGATTGCAGCTTAGCAGAAGCCTATAGGGAAGCAGATCTGAAAGTAAAGAGAATAAACAGAACTGGATTAAACTTTTGCCTTTTTTTTTTTACAACACTTATATTAACTCACTCTGTATCTTTCTAAATCCACTAAATAGTGATGAGAGCAATAAATCAGACTGCCTTTGGTATTCCATGGCATGAACGGATTTGAATGATGGACTTGGACTTTGCTGATGATGTTGCACTACAAGGGTCTTCAAGTAAATAAATACAAGAAATAACGGAGAGCCTAGATAGAGAGGCACCCAAAATTAACCTTCGCCTAAACTTGGATAAAACTAAAATTGTGCAAGTGGGATGTAAGGCAAAGGGTGCCCCTGTCAGACTTGGCGAGTCAGAGCTTGAAGAGTTGGATAAGTTCACATACCTAGGCAGTATCATAGCAAACGATGGGGATGCCCATCATGACGTAGCTTGCCTAATAGGAAAGGCAAGGACCATTCTGCAAAGGCTGTGGCCTATTTGGACAAGTCAAGCTATTAGGCTTGAGACAAAAATTAACCTATTAACACAACTGTCATCCCAACAGCAAGGTATGTATGTGAGACATGGAAGTCATCTGCCAAAATCTAGAAAGGCTAAATGTGGCTCAGCAAAAATGGCTAAGAAGGATATTAGGAGTTACAGAGATTGTGTCACAAACAAAGAAATTCTTATACCGAACTTGGACTTGACCACTTCATGTGGTTGTGACTGAGCATCGCATCGCTTGAGGATTGTGGGACATGTCCTCCAAGAGAATGAATTATGCATAGAGAATTGCAATGACATGGAGGTTAATATGAGGAAAGCACATACAGGGATGTTTGCATATAACTTGGCACCACACTTTTAGGGAGGACCTTAGAGTAGTGGAACCTAGTGGAAAGAGGCTGCAGACATTGCCAGTAACAGATCTTTATGAAGGCAGATTGCTGCCCAGTGCACAGAACGGCGCGGGAGGATCTAAGTAAGTAAGTCTGTTAGATGTAGAGGTTCTAACAGTGAATCATAGACCAATCTAAGGATTGGGAAACAGACTCATGGATGACATACAAGGGAGAATTACTTTAGTTTCATATAAGTAAAAGATTTAATGAATGAAAATGTAAAAAAATGGGAAGAGTGTAAATAGCAGGGGAAAATAATAAATTAAAATAATATTGATGAATTTATCATATGACTGCTGCTGGAGGTGTGATCTGATTGTTTCGTTCACTTATTTCCAGTGTCCAGTTGACACTCAATGGTTATGATTCCTTCTGTTGAAAATGGGTACCAGGCTTCTCAAAACTGTCAACATGAATCTTAGTTATGGGATGACTCAATTGGTGACCTGGGCTTCAATTTAAACAATGTATGCCCAGTAAGATGTGGGCTGTATCTGAGCACTCCCCAGGCATTTTGTCCTTTCTGTGATAAAGGTAGTGAGACATATGAGCAATGGTTTGGCCTCATGATTGGTGAGGAGGTGACAATTGAATATTTCCATCAGAGGTGCAAATCTAAAAGTCCTGGTTTCAGTGGGTGTATTTAGATCAATAAGTGCATTCCTCCAGTCACAGAGTTGAAAATGGGTTCTCTCAGGATCTAGGGGGTTAGGCTAGGATAAAGGTCAGGGTTCTGAAAGTAGGAAGATGCAGCAACAGCAGTAAGACAAAGAAGTAACAGGAGCTAGGAAGATGTAACAGCCCAGATGTATTAAGTATTGGTGTAAATACCATCAAACCGGGCACCTAAGTTTGAAATATTTAAAATAATTATGAAGAAGAAATACAGATATGAAACCACACACCTCTTATTTTAAATGAGAAAAGAAAGGACTGACTCGAATGAGATAGAGTTGAGTCTTATAACTCAATTGGGTTGAAGCTAGAAAGTGAGCCAGAAACAATGCAATTGGAAAGTTTATGTCTTTTTTTTTTCAAGGGACAAGAAAATGTTTTATTTGCTTTTTAATTTTAACTATTTGAATATTGATCAAGTAAAAATTATACTATTAATGTTTAAAAAATTAGAATTAAATAAAAAGATGACTTTCATTTTTTCATTAGTTTCTTTTATACCAGTTTCAATGTGTTACCTTTCAGTAACTTTTTTTAAAATGTCAGAACCTTAAACTAGGAATATTTTAAATAACCTGAAAACATTTTTGAAGAATTTTCCTCCCCTTGCATTTAAACTTGCAAGCCAGCTTTTTGTTCAATACCTTTGAACTAGTTTTTCTATGTTCATTGTTGTTCTTTTATTTTTTTGTACTGTTCCTAAATTTGAACAGTCATGTATGCCAATAATGGTTACTCTCAGTAATAAATATTCCAGAATTTAGAGTACTAAATACACATTTTATTTAAACTTCTGATTGCATAATTATATCTAAAATAATTTATTTTTAAAGGCAATCTGGTCACCAGATGAAGCTGGCATAATTGTATGTGCCTGGAAAAATGTGCCTTACAAACTGGGCCTGAAATTTTGTTGTCAAAGAAGGTAAATACAATTAAAGGTATTTAGTTTGTTTTGGTCTGTCCATGCAGATTCCAGTCAATTGCTTGCCTTGCAACTTTGGTGGTTTGTTTTGTTTTGTAAATGTGTCCTATCTACTTTTTAATTTTTTGGGTTATGGGTTTCTGCTTGGTTCTTTCCCACAAGTAGACAGTAGATATCTTTTTGGCCTCCTTATTCCAAGTATCCAGCATAGACAACTGTTAGCAAAGTTCTACCAAGATGCCTCCATAGGGTTTTCTCAGGTAGAATTATTATAGATGTATTTTGAAATCCTCTTTTATAGCATTATGTGTCATACAAGGTAATTTCTTTTGTAATGTTTGATTTTGCAAAATATTACATTTATATTTTTTGTAGCAACTTAATTTTATTCTGACTTTATGCTATTACTGTCACCAACTTTTGCCTTTTTTTTTTTACAACACTTATATTAACTCACTCTTGTATGTTTTGATTTTTGCAATCAATTTTTCAACCACTTGTCCTTATCCAATTGTCATCAAATTTTGCATACAAGATTATGCTTGATTAATTACCAATTTGTTAATCAATTAGTTGTAATTAATTATTTTTGTTTTTATAGAAAATGTAGTAAGCTAAGGGGAGATAAACCTTTTGTTGAGAATTTAGTGAATGGAATTGAAAGATGTCTAGAGCAAAATTAAATAACTAAATCTGAAGATTATATCCAGGACTGTCTGACCTGCTGTGATAGCCCACTGCTCTTGCCGTTTTTATTCTTGGAAAGTCTTGTTTTATCTAGTTCCATTTTGCCTCTGGGTCAATTTCCTGGGGCTTTCTAAGCTCACCCTTAAGCTTGGCTCTTAACTTGACCTGTACATCCACCATTTTGCTTCCTTGTCTGAAGGTAGCCTTTTTTTTCTTTAGAGTTTTGATGGAAAAGTTAAACTTGGCATGGTTTGTATAGAAGTCAGCACAAAATCCCAACAGCACTGAAAAAAATCCCTCTAGAGTTTTGTGTAATGCTTTGCAGGCAAAATTTGCCATTTAAAAAACAATTGGTGGCTGGAGCTTTCTGAAAACAAAGAGACAAGGAGACACACTCAATCTTTGAATCACTCTGCTCTGCTTACTGCCCAACATACCAGACTATGGACCTCTGATGGCCTTCTGATGGCCTCGTCTTGCTAACCAAATTGTCCAACTTAATCAGTGGACAGAGCACTAAGTTTGCTTTTTTAGTGACAAAAGGGTTGTGTCTGAGGAGTCTCCTACATGAAACAGTGAAAATTGTTGAGGTTGAAACAGTAATTAGGAAGCTCAAAAACACAAAATGCCTGGCTCATACAGTCTTCCAGCAGAACTTTTTAAAATGCGTGGTGCTGCTCTCTTAGAAAGATTAACAGACCTCTTCACTTTGTGCTGGGAACTTTGACATGCCACCATCATATCCCTGTACAAAAAGGTGACAAATCAGACTGCTGCAATTACAGTGGCATTACCTTACTGTCAGTAAAATACAAGTAAAATGCAGGGAACAGAACCTGGACCTGTACGCTGCATTCATCAATCTCACCAAAGCATTTGACACCGTGAGTTGATAGCATGTGGAGGGTTCTATCTCAGCTCAGATGCCCTCCAAGATTCATGACTATTATGAAGCACTGCATGAGGGTCAAAAAGGTCAAATCAGATACAAGTGACCTTTCAGCTCACTTCTCTATAGAGATTGGTGTGAAGCAGGTTTGTGTGCTTGCTTCAACACTCTTTGCAAAATTCTTTGGAACAATGCTAAATAAAATGATGGGATGCCTGCATGAGGGCATCTACATCAGGTTCCACACCTATGGCAACATATTTAACATACAGCACTTGCTCTTCCATACAAAAATCAAAGAGATGATTGCTGCTTAGCTGTTCTATGTGCAGTATTGGGTCTTTCTTGCTCACACTGAACAGGAGCTTCAACTTCCTGTCCATGAATTTGCTGAAGCTGCTGCCTTGTTTGGTCTGTCCATCAACCTAAATAAAAAGAAAGTCCAATTATCAGAATTCCCCAATCGAAACTAACAGAGCATCACAAATCAATGTGAATGGCCATCTCCTTAATGTTGTTGACTTACATGGGCAGCACAGTGTCCAACTATGTGTCACTGTCCAAAGCAATAGACAACTATCTTGCAAAGGCCAACAGTGCTGTTGGTTGCCTCAAACTAAGAGTATGGGGGAATAGGTCTCTTCACCTAGCAACAAAAATCAACGTTTATAAAGCAGTGGTTCTCACCACACTTTAGTATGGCCTTGAGATGTCAAAAGCATTTAAGGCTCCCCGGACAATTCCATCAAAGATACCTTCACTCCATAATGGGCATACACTGGTTAGAATACATTGCAAATGTCTTTGTTCTCTTGGCACCATTTCTCTCTCACTAGCATAGAGGAAAGTAGCTGGCAGAAGATGGCCTCTGAAAGAGATAGTTGGAGAGCTCTCACAAAGCTGCGGGACCCACATTTGTCCTTATTGCAGACAGGCATTGAAGATGAAAAGAAAACTTAAATAGATTGCCGGTGGGAAAAAAACTTGTTGCATGAGCTGGGTTTGCATAATGATGTGAAACACTGCAGTTATCCTTAATCTTTGGAATCAAAGACATTGCCATTCATATCAGATATGTTAATATAAAGATTATATCAAAGACTGTATGTATATTAATCAACTATAAAGAAAATTTTATAATGGATTTGGTAATTAATATTGTTTTAATATTTTCACAAAGGATTTTTCCTTAATATAAATGTTGTTTAAAAAAAAATTAACTTGCACTTTTTAATCTTTTTTTATTTCAATGGTAGTTTTTAAATATCATAATTATAGGTGTTAATATTCTTTTTAACGTTACAAATATATTCTTTTTATTTTATTTAGGAGCATGCTTTATTTTTTAGACATTCAAAAACAGTCATATGGTAAGTTACTTACTAGTAGATGCTAATTATCACCGCCTTCACCATCACCTATCCCTTAGTCTTTTGGAAGATTTGTCTATTGTCTTTCTTCATTCCTCTGTCTTTTGACCTGGATAGAACCTCTTTTAAAGGCAGGCCCATTCATTCTTTTATGTTGTCTTCACATCGCTTTTTCTGTCTGCCTCTTCTTCTTTTTCCTGGTACTGTTCCCTTAAAGAAGGTCTTTGCATGCCCTGAAGACCATATAATATCATTTAGATCTCTTTAAACTAAAATTGATATAGTAAAATTGATTTCATCATTACCCATATCTTTTCTAAAAGTATACAATTGTGTAGGTCTCCTTTAGTTACATACAATGTTATTAAAGACACATTCACTGAAGATGTCGCAATCACCAACAAATTTGTTACTATCATGAATGCAATGTAGGTGTGAAAAAGGAAAACACTGAAATCAGATGATAAAAATGGTGCTTTCAACTTAAGTTTATGTGCAATGAACAATATAACAAGAAAAATATAAACAATATGAAAAAAAAACAACAACAAAGTATTATATATTTTATATTATATAAAATATTAAGCTTAGTTGTATCAATTAGTTTGGATCAGTCATTTAATTAAATTTCTAATAGATCTAGACATTCTAGACTAACAATAATAAATCTGTGTGATTAGGAATATTTTTACCAATTGGTTTGATTTCTATTCGGCACATACATACGCACGCACGCGTGCGCACACACACATACATACATACGCCTTACTTTCTACTTTATAATATATGTATATACTAGACAGATATTACCCGCTACCAGCGGGTCTTAACTTGCGTATTGCTGATATAGTCACCTATAGTGCATTTGAAACAATTAAAGATAATAATATTAAATAATAATGTTATAAGTAAAACGAATGCATGAATTCATGAATCTATATTATAAAGTAGAAAGTAAGACATATGTATGTATGTATGTGCCAAATAGAAATCAAAACCATAAATGTTCCTTGGGTACTAGCATAGACCATAGTGTATGTATTGTAGCCCTAAAACAAACTTAAGACCCTCAAAAAAAAAAAAAAAGTTGACCAACTCTATGAAAGCATTATAACTTCATCATTTTAGGCCATGTTGACATGAGAAAAGATCGAAAGGATCTAGATCTAATTTTAAGAACTACACTTTGCGCAGATAGTTTTTTACTTTGACACATGAAAATACAAAATATAGTCTACTGAGTTCATTATTTAATAAAATTACCCTTCAAATTTGTGTTTCAAAAGCATTTTTACATAAATTCGTTCCTTATAATTTAGAATTCCCGACATAGTGGCCATGTAGAAATGAAATTTGAATGGTAAATGTGGCTATGTAGAAATGAAATATTACATTAACATTTAACTGCACTCATTGTTTTATAAATAAAGATTTCTTAATTACATTAGAAATATGAATTTACAAGGCAGCATTATTAAAAAAATTCTACCAATGTTTCCACAGAGATTTTGAGTGAAGTAGGTCGTGCTGTTAGATTTCCTTGTTTTAGTCCTGATATGACCAAACTAATCTACTTTGACATGCCTGAAGGTGGAGCACATAACCAATGTGCCAGACTTTTGAAAGTAAGATTAATTTTATGTTAACTTTAGATTAGGTGCCTTTAGGTGCCTTCACTCTATAATGGTACACACTGTGATTGTATATCTCTCATTGCTTTTATGCCAGAGTTTGAAAGTTATCATTTTCCTGTACACATGCTTTCATGAAATGTAATGAGCTTTGTCAAAGCATTTATTTTGACTTGTCCTAACTCTTCAAGGTTCACATTGTTAAAATTTTTGTTTGAAAATAACCCTAGCAGTTACTATTTCTTCTCTGGATTTGTTCCTTAAGCTTTGAAGTTCAAGTATTTTGTCTTTATTTGTTCCAGCTTCCTGAATCCAAATTAGCTAGGTGAAATCAAACTAAAACTCATTTTTGAATTGTATCACCTTTCATGTATTTGTGTATTGGTTGGCAACTCTGCTTAAATTTGGATAATAATCCTAAATAACCAACACTGTACTACTATTGTAAAGCATTTAAAATAAGTGATATTGTTGCATTATAGATTGACTGGAAAACCAAACAAAAGCAAGTTGTTGTTGATCAAGTATCCTATGCACCAGGTTTGTTTGGAAGAATTTTTTTTTCTTTTTCTTTAATGTTTTATTTTCACTACACTAATTGTGTGTTTTGACAAGAGTTAGCATCAATTCTAATCTAAACAAGTCATACAGGCCAAGATGAGACTTTAACTATGGTATAAATTTGTAATTGCTAGAAGTAGCATTTTTTGTAGTAGCATTAATTTTGATCTGTGCAAGCTTTGATAGCAAGAAAAAAAAAGTAAAAAAATATGCTAATGATTATGTTACCATCATTATTGTTTTTTTAACAAGATACTGTGCACTGAAAGCAACAAAAGCTCACTGGTCAGAACACTGAGTTTTTTTTAACAAGATACTGTGCACTGAGTGATTATGCTAACCAATTTTTTATTAATTGCTCAAGGATCTTGGGTTGTATCTGATTTCCCCAAGAAACTTGCACTGTAGAGTGAACAAATGTAAGACATGCACTCAAGTATGGCATGAATCAGTTAATAAATAATAGTATTTAATAAAAAGAAACTTTGATGATGAAAAACAAAAGCTCACTAGTCAGAACACTATTGGTAGGAAAATCACCTATTTGCTTTTGTTTGCTTTTGGTTTCATCCTTATCCTTTATAGGTGTGCGATTAGGTGTTGGCACAGGACTTTGCCAGTGAAGTTAGAAGAGACTTGACTCTGGAAGACTGTCATCATTGTCACAAGAGGTGTCAATTTGGGCAGCTTAGACACTGGTTATGATGAATCATCTTGAGTAATAAGCAATAAGCATCTGCTGTTCTAGCTTTTGAATAGCAAAACAGGGCAAATCACAATAGCTTTTGGATTGTGAAATTAGATACCTGAATTAGGATTATGAAATTAGTGGAGGAAAAAGAGTTGCTGTTATTTGTCTCATATGTTAGCATGCAAATACAATGGGAATAGCTAACTGGTATTTGTTTAGGCACCAAGTGGCTTGCTTTTCCCCATCTGGGTCACATGTTATGGCCAGGAGTTGGAGTGATTGTCAGAGGTTACTTAAAACATATGCTAGCACAGCACACTATTTTTCCTTGGCACAGTCTGCAAATGAGCTCACAGCTCAGCAGCAAAAAGCTGGCTAGAAGAAGAAGAAAACACATTCAATTAGCTAGAAGCAGTTTATTGGTAGTAGAGTTAGCATCTATTAAGTTTTAATGTATAACTATCAATTTCTGTAGTAAATTATATTTTTTCGAAAAAGAAAAAAATTCAACCATAACCAGTAGGTAGGCTACATGTGTATTCAATGCTATAGGATTATATTAGAATTTTAAAGCTACATTTGTAATTCTGATTAGAGAAAACATGCCTATTAATTTTGTGTCTGTATTTTATGAACTGTATAATTTAAATGTAGATTTTAGTATTGGTTTATACTGATTAAAATATTTTTTTTTATGCTTTAGAAACTAGAAATTCTACATTCTGAATGGTGTATCACTTGGTTTGAGATTCAGTTGAATTTTGTCTTGCAGTGTTAACAGAAACACTGAAAAAAAAATTTTTTTAAATACTATGCTTTACAAGTAGTTAGTCCGTATTGATGTTTACATTAAGTAAATGTTAGGCTGTTATTAGTATTTTTTTTTTACCTTTCCAGAATCTGAATTTCCTGGTATTTACATGTATGATTTAGCAAGAAACATTTGGTTTGATGACAGTATACATTTAGCATTAGCAACTAGCTGGAGAAGCACTAGTGTAGGTTAAAAATATTAATCTATTATTATCTATTATTTTATAAGAATTATATAAACAGTTTACTTTTTGAATTGGTTTAAAACAGTTTAAAGAAAGATTTTATAGGATCACATTAGTTCTTATTTACCCTCACCCTCATTTATTTCTATTTTCTTTTTACTCATTTGCCAACTGCTTTGCTTCTCCTATGAAAAACACATGTACTGCTCACTTTACATCAGTTAGTAAGATATTCCATTAGGTATTCCATTAATTTCAACTCTGCAGAGAGAAATGTAAATAACTTTTTTCATTTGTAAAACTGAAGAACTCAACTGTGTAAGTCTCTTTGTTCATTCCCAAGATCAGATAAAATCCATTATCAACTCCACATGCATATTTCAAAGTCCTCATTGAAAGCCCATAACAATTTTAAAATTGAATAGTTTAAATTGTCATCTAATTGTTAGAAACCATTGTCATACTAATCTTCAAACCTGGAGAGTTAATCAGATTTATTCAGCTATCCACTAAAAGACTTAACAACAGATGTTGCCAAAATGATGAAGAAAATGAAAAATAACTAGCTGGCATACCTTCTTTAAAATAGATATAATCATATCCCTAATAATCAACAATTATGATTTATTTGGGCTTTTTGTCACCAGTATTTTGACCCTGGGGGTTTTGCTGCTAGAACTTCTCAGAAAGAAAACATAAATCTTTTTATTATGAGCATTTTTATATATTTTGAACTAGGTTTTATGAAAACTGCTTTTTTCCTTCTTTTATACATATCTAACATGTAACAAATAATTATGTCTTCATGAGACTGATGTAACCCCACCCCTCAAGAAATATCAGACTCCATTGACATCTTCAGGTGGAGAACATAAGTACTTCATGCCATTTTGGCAATTTAGCTTTGATGGTTCCCTATTAGTGACCTGACATGACCTACACCCCATCACCTTTTATATGAACAGTTTTTAGACAAAATCAACCACCATTTTTTTGAAAAAAAAAACAACATTGATTATGTTTAGAGGACACAAAGTTTTTTTTGTGGAAACACATTCAAGGAACATTATGGAGTTACTCAAGGGAATAATTCACACTTATATAAAGGATTCTTAAACCCCTATTACTTTTATGTAAATTATAAATGTTAAAATCTGATGCTGTGTGTTAATATTTGTATTACTTTTTGAAATATACATTTCATCAATGATTATCACTTAAATTAAATTAAACTTTTAGATTTAAAAAATATCTAATAGAAATTTATAAATATTTTACAAAATTAAAATAATTAGGCCTATAAGATACAACCATGCCAAAAAAAAAAAGACTTTTTAAAGACATTGCAGAACACAAGCTGTGTGATCATGTTGTATGCACTCTGGACTGTCATCTAGATAGTCCTGGGTTCAAGCTAAGATATAATTATTTTCAATTCTGAAGGAACATACAGGGGGTTGCAAAAGTAAGTATACAGTGATAAAAAAAGAGAAAACGTGTATATAATTACTATGCAGGTAATGATTAAAAGTATATACTTGCTCAATTAGGCACAGTTAATGCTTTAATTGAATGGAAATATTTATGCCACATTCGTTTTTTGGAATAATAAATGCTGTAAATATCTACATGTTTTGTACCCCAATGATATAAATTAAAAACATAAAATGCCAAGTCACCTATTTATTGGACAACATCAAACTCTTTACAATTTTGACATTTTATGTACAACAATTTTACAGTGAACTAAAATCCAAAATCTAATTAAAAACAAAATTATTATACTTGTAAAAGAAATACACTAGCAAACATAAACATGAACATGCTTCAACTTTACAGGCAGTCCTTGTAATCAAATGAACATGGAATATTTGAAGCGCTAAATGTTTTATTGGAATTATCATTCTGAAATACATTCCTCAAATGAGATGTATTATCTCCATAAGAAAGGATGTATTACAACCTGGAAATACTACATTTATAGGACTCATAGCTTACCATCTCCCCTGCTTCATAAACGATTGATGTAAAGATAGAAAATTTGGGCACATCCATTATTGGTCCAAGCAAAAGTGTGTCCAAATAAATCACTCTGCCTGCCTACAAAAATAAGTGCTTACCAAACAGAGGTTCTCTCAACCCTTCTGTATGGATCTGAGACAGAAAGCTACTCCATTATGAACATATGATGACAAGACCACACCACAAATAATAATAATAATAATAATAATAATCTTTATTATTCGTAAGGAAATTTGTCTTACAATTTGTGCATTATACCAAACAAAAAACATTATAACTATAAGAAACCAAAATGTACATTCACACCAGACTCACTCATAATTTACATGTGACAAAGTTTATACCAGATTGTTCTTATTTAATGATTTGATTGCCAGGGGAACAAAAGAGTGTTTGTGTCTGTTTGTCTTTGCTATCAGGGTCTTGTATCTCTTTTGTGATGGTAAAATCACAAAATCCTGACACAAAGGGTGATTCTTTATTTCGAGGATCTTGTTAGCTTTTTTTATAGATGTTTGTCTCAAACAACTTGTCTAAAAATGTCTGGGGATCCTCGTTGGTTTCAATGGTGCAATTAACATATTGTTGACGATAAAACGCCTCAAACAACTGCCAAATGGGGTTTGTTTTTTTGCCAATGATTTTGCCAGCAGCATTTAGGATTCTATGAAGTTTATTTTTAATGCTCAGATTGCCATACCAGGCAGTGATATTGAAACTTAAAATATTGCAGATGTGAGCGTGATAAAACATAGCCAAGGCCTTTTCGCTAACATTAAACAAGGACAGTTTTCTTAGTAATTGTAATCTTTGCTGCCCTTTTTTGCTGATATAATCAGTATTTGCAGTAAAATTTAGTTTATTGTCTAGGATAGTACCAAGGTATTTAAAGGTTTGCACAATTTCAATAGTCTCTCCAGCTACAGAAACAATATCATTTTCCTTCTTGTCCCTACGAAAATCGATTATCATTTCTTTGGGTTTTTTTTTACATTTAATAATAAAAAATTATCTTTACAATATTTTCCAATTTGTTCTATTTCTTTGAAATACTCATTTACGTCTGAGCTCTCTGAGAGCAGAGCAAGAAGAGCCGCATCATCAGCGAATTTTGTGAAGGAGCAACAAGAACTATCGGATTGAAAATCATTGGTGTACAAAATGAACCACAATGGCGATGTCACAGCCCCCTGGGGCGCCCCTGTGTCAACTATGCGTTCATTAGATATTACATTGTTTACCCTAACCCTCTGAGCTCTCTGGGTCAAAAATTCATTAGCCCATAGTATTATGTATGGACTAATCTGCAACGCTTTCATCTTTTCAATGAGTAAATGAAGTTGTATAGTGTTAAAAGCTGATGAGAAGTCAATAAAGAACAATCTCACATAAGTGTTCGGTAAGTCCAGATGTTTGTAGACAGTTTAAGATATTTAGGATTTCATCGTCTACACCTTTACCCTTTTGGTAAGCAAATTGTAAAGGGTCTAACTTATTACAAAGATCATTCAGAAGAAACATTTTAACCAATTTTTCTAAACATTTAGACAAAATGGAAGTAGTGAAACAGGTCTATAGTCATTCATTTCCTTCGGTTTGGAAACCTTTGGCACAGGTACAATTATAGATGACTTCCACACAGGTGGTATCTCATGGTTTAGTAATGAAGTAGAAAAAATATCTTGGAAAGGTTCAGCAAGTTGTTCAGCACATTCTTTTAAGATTCACCCTTTTATTCCATCAGGCCCACCAGCTTTCATTGGGTTGACGTTTTTGAAAATGTTACAAACTTGCTCTTTAGTAATCGCTAATTCTATACAGTTGTTAACATTGACATCCTCAAGGGCTTTGAGTCTTAGATAATTAAAATCTTTCGTGTCGAAGCGACAATAGAAATCATTTAACTCGTTGGCCAATGTTTTTTCGTCTCTTGTAGCAAGATTATTTTTAATTTTGACTTGTGCTCCTGCCATTTTGTTCATGATGCCCCATGCCTGTCTCATGTCACTTGTATTAATTGAGTCTTCCAGCTTGGTGCGGTAGTTTCTCCTCCCTTATTCAAGAACGATGTTGAGATTTCGTTGAGCAATTTTCCTTGTCTGTCCATCGCCACTCATAAATGCTCTTTTCTTTTTGATTATTTCCTGTTTTATTTTTGCAGTGACCTATGGTTTATTGTTGGGGTATATCTTGATGCTCTTAGTACTGACACACATGTTTTCACAGAATTTGATGTAATTAGTCACTGCGTCGACCCATTCTTCCAGATTTGAAGTGGTCTCCTTAAACAAATAGCAATGTCCTTGCGAGTGCTGGTATGGACAGTATAGAGAGATTGCTTATAGTTCAACAGCTATGTAGGGCAGGGCAGGTATCCTATAGGGGGGACAATAGTATTCCTAAGGTAACCTTTTTGGTGAGATGAAAGTGGTCGGCATTAGAGGTGTTCCCTGGAAATGTGTAGGTGCCAACTTGCTTTAACTGACATCAAGGAGAGCACCTGGCAGCAAGTGGCTTCAAAAAAGACCATTTAAGACCAAAAGAAAGTCCACTGCCGATGACAAGTGTAGATGGCAAAAAGATAACCTAAATTGACCACCAGTGGACTATGGTTATGTATGCTCTGGTTATGACTAAATAATTAGGTGCAACTGGGACTGCTAAGCCATGTGAAATACTGTACTCCTCATTAATCATATGACTTGAAGAAAAGCGTTATTGGGGTCCATATATATTAGTTTTTATCATCCAAAGGAAATCACAAAAGGGCAATGTAAATTTCAAAACAGTTTGCTTGTATTTCTGCAACTAAAAAGAAATTCAACCATAATCTTTTTTTAAAGAAAATCATTATTTAAGCAATCATTGACTTCTATTTCTAGGCAGTAATTCTAATAAATACAGATACCTGTGAAGTCAAGAGAATTACATTGAATGCCACTAACAAAAAAGGTAAATAGAATTGTCTAGTTTTTCTCAGAATATAGGGAAGAATTGAACTTGCTTGCTCTATTGTATATTTTTTTAAACAGATTTTACAGTTAAAATGCAATAAAAGGTAATTTTGTTTTCTTTTTTTGTCTCCAGATTTGGGTTCCTTTGGTCTTCTAGGTGTACAAAAGAATTTTCTTTTACTTGTTCACTCTGCACTTAATCAACCATTCCAATTGGTAAGACATTTGAGTTCAAATAAGTCCTTTGGGAAACACTTGTATACATTACTTATTGAATACTTTAAAATTAACACAGTAGACTAGTTAGCATTTTGTCTATTACATTTTTGGAATGAATAAAAGGTTTTACTGAATCTCACATATCTTAATTTAGATCAATGTCCCGTTTAACATAAAAAATAAAATTTCTTAGTAATCATCAAAATATGATGTTTCAGTTGGCTCTTTGTAGCTGTGTACAATTTTTTTTTTGTCTTTACACATGCTAGTGATGCCTTACTAAAGTTTTTCTCAAATTTTTAATGGTGAAACCCTTTCCCCCACCCGACCACACCCAACAAAAAAGAAATTTTCACACCCCTCTAAGTCAGTTAGGGGCCTTGTTGAGCACTGTAGGCTCACACAATGAGGTCTTGGAGTATTTGAAGAATGTAATGAAAAGGAAAAGATCTATATTGTTAGGTTTTATTTTGGATTTAGCAAATATTTACAATATGTTTAGAATAAAAATTTACATAATGATTGTTCATTTAAACTAGTCCATTTAGACCTTTTAGGGGGGAATAGTGTTTGATAATTTTTGTTTATTATATTAGTAAAGGTCCTTTCTAGAGATAACATTGGAGAGGCAGCTATTTACTCCTTCATTCAGCAAGAAGGTCTGGGGAGTGCTGTAAGCTTCCTCAACGAGGTTCAGGGTAGAGCCCCAGTGCCAAGCATTTTCCTGCATTCTGAGCTTTAGAAATTCTTTCTCCTGGTGTCTATAATGCCTTTTCTTATGGCAATTAATGTTTTCTTGCAATCAAATTCATCATAGTAAAAAAAGTCACAGATCAAATTAAGTCTAATAAAGAAGGAATCAACACTGGCTAATACTATTATGCAAGGGTCATTAGAGGTACATAGATAGTACACATGTCTAAATGTGCTGGGGATTGATTGCCTTCATCTTTGTGTTAAGTAAGACATCTTATCTGCAATCTTTTGTGTCTTGTCACAAAAGTTATACAACAGTTGGGAGAATTTCAATACCAATACTAGGTAGTGGAAAGGTGCACTTGTTTATTATAAAGCTGTAAACTTGTCTGCAAATGTGTTAATGTATTTAAGAAGCATTTAATATAATATCTCTTTAACTAAATTTCCTAAATGTCCTTTTAAGGCAATTTTAAAGCTAATTTGTTCAAATATCAAATTTGTCAATATGATTGATTGTATTATAACAGATAATAGGAAAAGTCAGTTGTCCAAATAATCTTGAAACAATTGAATGGATTTATCCAGATGGTCCAATACAAATATTAGACTGGTTGACTTTTTCCATTATTCAACACAAACCATCCTGTGATTCAAAGCATTCAAAGTATGGTAGGTCAACATCATTTCTACAATAAATACAACTGTTCAATGAAAAGTCACTTGTTCAAAATAAAATATTATTAGGGGTTCACCTGATAGTCACTTCAGCTTCTGCCGAATATTCTGTCATTTTTCAATATTCGGCTTCGGCTGAATATTACTGTCGAATAGTAAACCGGATAGTAAAAACTACAGCGTAGTACCTATATTTCTATTAATTTTGTTAGATCCCTCCGCACTAAGTCTTTTCCAGATAGGCCAATTGGAGGTAACACTTAAATATCGAAAAAACACAGGCAAAAGGCGAACAATATAAAGGTAGTCGACGGTGATAAACAATGTCAAACAAGAAGATTAATACTCAATGAAGGAAATCGTCGAATGTCTTCAAACTAAATCTCCATGTTAATAAAAGCATACCTATATTCATAAAGTGGACATGATTCAGTAATGTCAGTTCTGAAATACATTAACGTTTATGTTTAAAAAAAAAAGAATTTGCTTTTAAAACTAGGACTATGCACCAAATATCTTTTAGTACAAAGACAAGGCGTGTTAATCTAAATAGAAATAAAACGCAATAGGGTTAACTGTGTGTGATCAGCTGACATGTGACACAGGCCAGTAATACAGTTTAGCGTGCTATATCGAAGAGCAAGGGACAGTACTGGCATGAACTTTGCACGTGAATAGGACCCGGGTTATGGTCATCTGATCATAAGCCTGCGTGGACCAGAGACAGTGTGTGTAAGGCAGTGCAGTTCAAGACAGGACAGTAGACCAGGACTGTTAGTCTGCCATGAAGTCGGTCCCGGTGGAGTCCTAAAGTGAATGTAGGAGTCCAGGAAGAGAAAGAGACAGTAGAGTTTATTAGTTTAGTACGGTGATGTACAGTATAGCATTTTTAGTGTTGGTGTATTGTCAATTGTGTCATATTGACTGTTTTAATTGATCATTATTAAAGCACCAGATTATTTGGAGCATTGTCGTCAAGTTCTTGATGTGTTGTGTGTTTAGCAGTGTTTTACAGAACGCCTGATTAGGAGAGAGAAGAGTGTAACAATATATATATATATATAGTAATAACTGAAGGGAGGCAACTCAACGAGACATAGATGTTTATTTACATGGAGACATGACAAACACATAAAACATCTGCCTTGAGCACAGCATCTTCATATCGGTTCTAGACTTGGGTGGAAATCGTTCTCTCCTCTCTAATGTCAACCTCCTTCCTAGTCTAGTCACTAATAGTGCACACCTTCTGCACTATCTTGGATGGCGGTGTGCATGGCGGGGTTTTAACATTGCTCCCTTCTTAGCACTTTTCGTCCCTAAAAGAAACAGTGCAGTAGAGGTTTGACAGTTCAGGTGGAGGTCGATAGGTGGGAGCCACAGGCAGCTACATTACAAACGAAGTCCAATGAGCAGCGGTAAGCCTCAGCTAAGTCTCACGTCCAGGAGGTAGATCTCCTCAAGTTCAAATTGAAGATGTCTTCCTCTTGACAACTCATATTTAGCCTGGATTTATTGACATTCGTCTATACTCTATGCCAATGTCCATGATGATGGCAGAAGTACACATGCTTTGTTGATGGTTTTCTTGGCATCCACATTCCCTGTGTGATGTACTGCACGTACAGTTTATGTTAAACTTCTGGATGCACTTGTTGAGCTTCACATTTCCCTCATGAGCACAGACAGATAGGCAGAGGTTTTTAAGGTCCATAGCAACAAGCTTGCATGCAGACCCAACGTTGTCTTGATCTGTCCAGCTTATTGGGGTACTTGTAACAGATACAACAGGAACAAATGCTTCTGGCACATAACAGATTTCAGTTTCTTCATTCATCTCTTTCCGTTCAATCCGGTACATCCCATTGAGATCGTCACAGCAATCGTTGTCACATTTCTCGTCTTTGAAGTCACACCCACAAGACTTGCCCACAACACAGTCAAAGACAACGCTCCAATCCCCAGCGTCTCCGTCAGCACTGTTTGTGCAGCCACAGTCCTGACCATGCAACTTCTTCACCAACAAGTCTACGGCAACTGCTCCTTCACTAACAAGTCTATTCCTCCTTTCGCTAGAGACACCATTTTATCAAATTGATCTGTTTGTCCTTCCACTTGCAATACACTTTCTACTACCTTGTTCCCCATCCTGTTAATTTGTTCACGCATTGCATCAATATCTTCCTGTATCTTCAATGAGCTCAACAATCTCTGGCTCAATTTCAAATAGGTAGGTCTCCAGATCTTCGTCTTCATCAGTCAGGGCTTGCCGGAGACGAGCTGTAAGCGCCTCCTTGCTACCGCTAAGCTTCAAACATCAGTAGCAAAGTTGTTGCTTAATTTCTTTAATAGAGAGTTGGTCTAGTTGTTTCAAAGATGCCATTGTTATCGAATTCTATGTCCTCTCGTTGAGTCGCCTATAATCCCACTTCTGACACCAATGTAATAACTGAAGGGAGGCAACTCAATGAGACATAGATGTTTATTTACATGGAGACATGACAAACACATTGGACATCTGCCTTGAGCACAGCATCTTCATGCTGGCTCTAGACTTGGGCGGAAATCTTTCTCTTCTCACTAATGTCAACATCCTTCCTATTCTAGTCACTAATAGTGCGCACCTTCTGCACTATCTCGGATGGCGGTGTGCATGGCGGGGTTATAACAATATATATATATATATATTCTTAATATGTAGAATTTTTAAAAATGTTACTTAAGCCATTTTAGGGAAATACTGAAAATTTGTTTGTTTAGGTTTAAAAAGCTTGAGGTGTTTTGGCGAATTTTTGTGACTCTATGAAAAACATTGCTTAGCAGAGCATCTAATTAGTAAAAGGAACCTGTGTATGAAATTCCATGAAAATCCATTCAACCATTTCAGCGATTTCTCAAAGATCAATGAGTGGTATTTCTCAGATATATTCTATATATAGAGAAAAAATATAATTGTTTTTTTTTTACTCCAAAATAAAACTTTTTTAGTTATTATCTTCATGTCTTAAATAAACTTATATCTAATTCTGTCATATTTTTAAAAATGTACCCTTTTTTTTTTTCTCAGAGTCTTTGGACTATGAAAGTATTCTGTGTATGCCCAAAGTTGATTCAAACATACTACCTCCATTGATTGTATTTACACATGGTATGTTAAGTATTTTTTCTCCTATTTCACTTTGTCACATCCTTGGTGACAGCTCATTGTTCACAAAATGAGGACAGTTTGTCTACCCTTAATTAGGCCACATGTCATCACCTTTGGAAAACAAAACTGCCAGAGAGATGTTGATAAAAAAGTAGTTCAAGGCTACATATTAATACAGGTTAAATTTTAAAAATAGATGAAAGAAAATAAATGTAAAAGGGTCAAGGGTATTGAGGTGTCATGACATAATGCTTCTAGATTATCCTAAGGAAGGATATAAAAAAAGTAGTAGTAGCTTGGAACTTAGGGATGGTTAAAAAGTTAGATCTAGAAATTGCTAGTTTGAAAGTAAACAGTTGCTTAGTTTTATTTATCATTATCATTGTTTCTTGTATCTACTTTATATATGAACTGTACATATATTTATTGTTTGAGTTTAAAAGAATAAAATTCTAGAAAAGTATATCATCCCTCAATCATCTAGTTTTTTTCTTAAAGTGCTTGAACTATAATTATGGCACCTCCGAATCCACGTCACAAATATATCTCATGAAGATCTTAAGTAAAACAAACATAATAAACATGTGACACACTTCTTTCTAAATTGAAAATACAATAAATATACAAGGAGGATATCCTGCTACAAATGAAAAAGAAAAGCAATTAATACAAATATGCTAAGTTAAATATCTATCCAATGTTGTTTATGGAAAAGGAAAGAAATGAAAGTCCTACTATGTTTTTTACCTTGGTCCAACAGTTTTTCCTAAATGTATGTTAATTGTATTATCTATATCAAATATTTACATATTTTTCTTCTAAATAGACATTGTTTGTTGTTTTTTTTTCTGGGTTTTTTTTTCCTGTTTTTAGTTGTTTTTTTCTTTGTATTTTTTTTTATAACTATGATCAAAAGTATTATTTTTAAATTCAAATATTGACAAATTTGATAAATTAAATAATAATTTTAAAGAAAAATAGATCAACTTTTCCCCTTACACCCAACTTATAACAAGCACAGATGACAACTCTTTAAACATCAAGTTAATGTCCACAGACAAGTAAAAATATTAAGAATACTATCCTGATCTTTTTTTCACATCAAATGAAAAAATGGGTCAAAATATTGTTTTCAAATAAAATGAAAATCTAAAATCTATAGATCTAGGTCTACACTAAAAGTTAAGGTAATTAGCTTTGGATTAAATTTTTAATTAAAAAAAAATTTTTTTTTACAAATAACTAAAAGAAATACATGCTTTAAAAAAAAGCAATTAAAATCATTTTACATACCATATTCATGGACAGCCCAGTAAAAAATATAGAAACTTGAACACAGTGTCTTCTAAGAGTGAGTAAACTCAGGACTTTAATAAAAATAGTTTTGATACATCTAACTCTATCTTTCTTTCCAAAAAAACCATTGTAAGGGTTTATATGTCCATCTAGCCCTGGTAAAGTGTCTAAGGGACTGGAAAGAAGCTAATGTCACCCTCCTATTTAAAAAAGGAGAAAAATCTGACCCAGGAAACTACAGACCAGTATCACTAACCAGCATCACATGTTAAATCCTAGAACACATAATATGTAGCAACATCATAAACCACTTAGACAAAAATAATGTCCTTACTCCATACCAACATGGCTTTAGGTAATATAGATCATGTGAAACACAACTAATAGGACTAATTGATGATTTTTCAAGAGGTTTAGGGGATAGTGAGCAAATAGATGCTATCTTATAAGTTTTTTCAAGGCTTTTGACAAAGTTCACCACTATAGTTTGCTTAAAAAATTAAAATATTTTGGCACTGATGGTCCATTGCATCAGTGGATTAAGGATTTTCTGATAGGGAGAGAAAAAACTGTAATAATAAATGGCTCTAAATCAACAACCATAACAGTAAACTCAGGTGTACCTCAAGGAACAGTCTTAGGTCCACTACTATTTTTAATTTACATAAATGATTTACCAAATTGCATTACATCAGGAACAAAAGTCAGATTATTTGCAGATGGTTGCATAATATATAGAACAATAAAAACAACACAAGACACAGATATTTTACAAGAGAATTAAATGAATTACAGAAATGGGAATCAAATTGGAGCATGTCTTTCCACCCAGAAAAATGTCAGTCATTAAGAGTAACAAAAAAAACTAAAACAAATTAATTCCACTTATCTTATTCATGGTAAACCACTAAAACAGACTAAAAATGCAAAATACTTAGGTGTTTTAATAAATGAAAAACTGTCATGGAATCCCCATATTGATAAAACTATCAAAAAATCAAAGAAAGCATTAGGGTGTATTTAAAAAAATTTCTATAAATCAAATAAGAACATAAAACTAAAATGTTATTTAACCTTGGTTAGGCCAATAATAGAATATGCATCCTCTGTTTGGGACCCCTCAACTCAAGAAAACATTAAGAAACTGGAACAGACGCAAAATAGAGCAGTGAGATTCGTAAGAAACAAATACTTACATTTGACTAGAGTAACACCTTTAGTAAAATCAAGTAAAGTAGCAATTATACATAAAACACTGAACCATCAAATACAAAAACAAAATCTAATAAAATACTCAGAAAGACACAAAGATAAAGGCACATTCCTCGTTCTATTTGCTAGGACAAATTTGTGTACAAATGCTCCTTCTTCCCTGATGCTATTAGAGCATCGAATGGGTTTCCTGAGCTAGCCAGGAAAACCAGTGACATAGCAGAATTGAGGTCATTGGTTAATATACATGACTAAAGGCATGATGCGTAGGATGTAATCATCTTTTTTGAAGTAACGTCTGTATTATATAAGATAAGATTTCATTATTTACTTTTATGTCATTGAATTGTAAGATGGTTCTGGGGATTGTTGCATTAAATAACACTTGATTGTAATATTGCTCACATCAGTGTTAAGGTAAAGCATCAGCTGAAAGTAACATACATATGTTACCAGAAAAACACTTAAGTCACACTCATATCTTAATTTATATGAATTTGTCCGCAGTTCAGTGATGTAACAAATAGATCACCTCACATCATTCTCATTATTTTCATGGCATTGATTTAACACATCTTTAAATGGTACTTTTAAAACAGATAGATAGAGCCCACATATTTGTTTAAAAAAACTTTCAAATTGTTAATGATGGCTGTTTCTTTTTTTCTCCTAGGTGGACCTAATTCAGTCTTTGATACATCCTTTAATATGATCACTTCTTTCTTTTGCAAATGTGGATATGCTGTTTTAATGGGTAATATTCTCAAACCTACACTGTACAGTAATGGCCATATTGATCTTTTCTATTCTACAATAGTTGATACTTTGCTTTTTTGACAGTCAATTACAGAGGTTCTATAGGATTTGGCCAAGACAGCATTTTATCATTAACTGGCAACATTGGAGTTCAAGATGTACAGGATGTCAAGGTTAGACTAAACAACAGAATGCTGTTACAGTACACTCTGGCATATTTTCATAACATTTTACATGGCATGTTTCCTGAAATAAAAATATGTTAGAAAAACTATATCTGCTCATATGTAATCTATTCAACTCCATCAGACTAAAAATTTTAGACTAACCCAACCAAAGGGAGATACACGTGCAAGAAGTGGCTTCAGCCTTGCAATAAAGATAATATAATCAGAATTTATTACTTAATATAAGGATTTACAAATTTGGTGCTTTTATTTATAAATCTTAAATATGCACATATGACAAATTGCTGGATCTACAATTTTCAAAATCAGCTTGGTCTTGGACCAAGGCTTTAATCCAATTTTAGAATAATGCATATTCACATCTAGCTGTAGTTAAATCACTGCTTTAACTTTTTCTTTTGTATGAAGAAAAACATCTCATTTTTGATTGTTCAGGTCCTTAAGTAATTCATTATCTTCATGTAAACATGACAATCCAATGCCACAATTTAGAGATATAGCTGAAATTTAAAACCAATCACAAAACTAAATTTTTTTAATTATTTGGCATTGTTTTTCAAAAATAAATTTTGAGCATTCTTCCTTGGCATTTCCTAGTAATGTATCAAGCGAGATATTAATTACATTGGCTATTATGTTGCTAAATAATAATATTAATAATAATCTTTATTATCATGAGGAAATTTGTCTTACGATTTCTGCATTAAAAAAAGGTACATTATAACTATAGAAACAGAATATACATTCACACTGTTTTCCCTTAAAGGTACCATGTGAAATGTTGACATCAGATAGATAAATTCTATTCAATTCTTTGATTGCCAGAGGAACAAAAGAGTTTTTGTGTCTGTTTTTGTAAACAGTATCTTTTCAAGATATATTAATAATAATAATAATAATTTTATTTATAAAGCGCTGTTAACAAACAAAATGTAGGCTCAAGGCGCTGTAATAACATTACAAACACAAACACAATACAAATACAAAACTAATCTAAAAAAGTTTTAAACAAGTAGGTCTTAATGTTCTTCTTAAAAGTGGTATAGCATGTTGTCTGTCTGAGATCAATGGGGAGTGAGTTCCAAACCTTTGGTCCGTGCACTGAAAAAGCCCGCAGACCGTAGCTTTTTAGGGAGAAACGTGGCACTACTAAAAGCGTTGATTCCATTGAGCGCAGGGCTCTCGGGGGGACATATGGAGTAACCAGTTCTCTAAGGTACAAGGGCATCTCATTGTTATATATACACTGATGACAAAGTGTGGCGACCTTGTAATCGATTATCGCTTTCACGGGAAGCCAATGGAGCGTGCGCAAGAGCGTATCTTGTCTTGTTTTTCTAAGTACTATTCGTGCGGCGTTGTTCTGTATACGTTGCAGTTTGGCTATTTTGTCATCAGGTATACCTGCTAGCACGGCGTTGCAGTAGTCAAGGCTGGAGAGTATGAATGCCACAGCTAGCGTTTTTGTTGACTCTCTTGTTAAATATGGATGGATCTGGCCTAATCTGCGCAGCTGCAGATAAAGACCCTTGCAGAGCTGACTTATGTGTGGGTCGAAAGATAGTGTTGAGTTGAAGAAAACTCCAAGATTCCGCACTACATGGACATAAGGAAGCTGGCAGTTCGTGATAAAAAGAGAATCTGTGCTTTCAACTTTTGAGACGTTGTTCTGAGTACCAATCTTAATTATTTCTGTCTTATCTTCGTTCATCTTGAGCTTATTTTCAACCATCCAATTGCTCACCCTTGCAACGGTACTACTGATTTTCTCTGCCAGATGCGACACCTCTGAGGGGACTGAGGAATCGTATAACTGTGAATCATCGGCAAAGAAATGGTATAGGCTGCCGGTTGGCCGTATGACACCGCTGTGGATATGTATACATAGTGAACAGTACTGGGCCTAGAACTGATCCCTGGGGTACTCCGTACTTCAAGAGTAAGCTTGTTGATTCTGTTCCGTTAACAACGACACTTTGGGTGCTAGCTATTAAGCTATTATTCATATTAAGGCTAGCTGACAAAATGGCTGAAAATTGTATCATAGTTGTGAAGAAGGAAACAGAGTACTTGAACATTTAAATCCAATTTTCTGATGTTTAATATATCCATATTTTGTTTAAAATTATATATTTTTTAAATGTATGGACCCAGTTTAAGGGTGAAGTCCTGTCTTGAACTTTCGTAAATCTGGTTGCTTACAAATAAATTTGCAAACAAGTTTTTCTAAATGATCTACAACATAATATCCATTCCAAAGAGGGTTGGAGTCAGGATACATCCTTGTTTTACTCTGCCATTTATGTTCATGATTTCAGAGCAACCTCCATTAAACTACAGTACCCATCATGTTTTGTTAGAAAGAAGCCATTACTTTTAATAACTTAGGTGGACAACCTATTTTATGCAAAACTTTAAAAGAGGCTATCTCTGCTGACTAGATGGAAGGCTTCAGTCAGGCCAATAAACACAAGGTACCCTTTCTTCTCCGCACTTTTCCTGCAGCTGACGGGGAGAAACTATATAAGGTTTGTGTATTAAGCACACTACTGTATGACTGTGAGCCATAGACCACTTAGGCACAGCAAAGGGGAAATTATGTTCATTTGACATGTGCTGCTTCCAGAAGATGCTGAAAATCAAAAGACATCTAACACTGAGATAATTACTCAAACAGGTCTTTCCAGTATCTTTATCATCCTCAGAACTGGCTTATTGGTCATGTCATGCAGATGAATGCATCCCAAAACTTATCCTTTATGAACAAATTATGATGGGCTCAAGTAAAATTGGTCATCCACATCTCTGATATGTGGATGTAATCAAATGGGAGCTCAAAGCAGTGAATATGATGTTAGCTACTTGGAAGACAGCACTATGTGGAGAGAGATGGTGAAAAAGAAAGCTATACACAGAAAGAAAGCATTGGCTTCAGCTCTGGAAGAAAAATTTGCCAAATAAAAGCAAATGGCACCGATACCTTTGTTATATGTGGACCGGAATGTCTATCCAGAATAGGTCTCTACAGTCACATGAAAAAGTAATCTATCAGATAAACCATATTCGTTCTACTACCAGGATTCATCTTGCCGTGGTGCGACAGCATGAGTGCCTCAATGACCCTCAGAGCTATACCGGAGGGAGCTCATCACTTCCTGGAAGGTACTACCCAGCCGGACAGGTCTGTTAGAAACGAGGCCAGACAAAAGGTGCATCCCCCTCCCCGGGACACAGGGTTTGTGCGATAGGCTAACAACCTGTCCATGGAAAAAAATAGTGTTATAGAAACCAGAACAAAAACTCAAACACTAAACATTGTCAGAGGCGAAAGTAGAGCTCCACAGAGACTTATAAAGCTGTGCAGGGAAAGTCGAACGAATTCTGTGAGGCTGACCACTCTACTTAAACCAATGCAAAAGAAACACTTCCTTATTCAGAAGGCAGCATTTAACTTGGGAACATGGAATGTCCATACTTTACTAGAACTAGGTAGATGTGCACAAGTTGCCAAGGAAATGGCCAACTACAAACAACAGATCCTGGGAATGAGTGAAGTTCGATGGAACACATTCGGTGAAACAAGACTGCAATCAGGAGAAACCCTTCTCTTCTCTGGAAAGGAAAAAGAAGATGACTTACATGAAAATGGTGTAGCACTACTACTAAAAACTAAGCTCTCAAAAGTTTTTTAGAATGGGAACCAGTTTCAGAACGAATAATAAGAGCCAAATTTTTGTCTAAGTTCAAAAATGTTCACATCATTATGTGCTATGTTCCCACCAACCTTGCAAGTGATACTGACAAAAATACATTTTATGACCAACTGCAAAGTATAGTTGACGAGATGTTTTGATCGTCATGGGAGACTTGAATGCCAAAGTAGGAAGTGACAACAGAGAGAGAGAGAGAGAGAAAAGTATGGGCACCCATGGACTTGGCACCATAAATGAAAATGGAGAAATGTTTGCAGACTTCTGCACATTTAATGAATTAGTCATAGGAGGCAGCATTTTCCCCCACAAAAAATGCCACAAAGTGACATGGGTTTCACTAGACAATAAAACAGAGAATCAAATCGACCACGGTACCATACGACGGAACTGGAGAAGCACATTACTAGATGTACGAAATAGAAGAGGAGCAGATATTGGCTCAGACCACCACCTAGTTGTTGCCAAAATAAAAATGAAGCTGGCCAGCAATAAAACAGAAAGAATCAAAAGGAAAAGATTTGACCTAGACAAGCTCCACAACACCCAGATTAAAAATGAATTCCAATTATCCCTTCAAAATAGATTTGCTGTGCTACAACTAGATTAGGCCGAACAAAGCGTTGATTAATCTTGGCAAAATTTCAAAGAAATTATTACTGAAACAAGCAATGAAGTACTAAGCCTTAACCCTAAGAGGAAAAAACAGTGTATTAGTGATCAGGCATAGACATTAATCGAAGGGAAAAAATGTGCTAAACAGGCAGTTAACCTAGCAAAAACAAGAAACCACAAGCAACAATCAAAACAAGACTACCAAGCAGTTTCACAAAAAGTCACCAAAATGCTCAGACAAGTCAAACGATCATTTTACAATAATCAGGCAGAAGAAGCAGCAGGTAAAGGAGATATAAAACAACTGTACAAAATCACCAAACTTCTCAGTACCAAAAAGGCTAATTGCAATGTTCCAGTCCGAGACAAACACAGAAAACTACTCTCTTCAATAAATGAACAGCTTGAAAGATGGAAAGAATATTTTCAAGAAGTGCTCAATAGACCTAAACCATGAAATCCACCAGATCTTAATGCAGGACCAACACTAGACATAAACATGGAAGAAATAACAAAAGAAGAAATAAGGAATGCACTCAAACAAATGAAGACAGGTAAAGCGGCTGGAATTGACAACATACCACCCCAAGTCCTAAAAGAAAGAGGAAGTGAAATAGTTGACCAAATGCACAAACTATTCAACAAAATTTGGTTAACAGAAACACATACAGGTGAGTGGATAGCTTGCTAATAAAAATACCAAAGAGTGGAGATCTATCACAATGTGAGAAATGGCGAGGCATCACTTTGCTGTCAGTACCAAGCAAGATTTTCAGCAGAATCCTATTAAACAGAAGAAAGGGAGCATGTGATGAACACCTAAGGGAAGAACAGGCCGGATTCAGAAAAGGGAGATCTTGTGCTGACCAAATAGCTACACTCTAAATAATTGTAGAACAATTTGTCGAATGGCAATCTCCTCTCTATGGAACATTTGTCGACTTTGAAAAAGCTTTTGATAGTTTCGACAGAGAATCTATCTGGACTGTAATGAGACATTACGGGATCCCCAATAAAATAATAACCATAATCAAGAACCTTTATGATGGTTTCACCTGCCAAGTAACCCACTGTGGCAGAATTTCCAGTCACAACAGGAGTCAAACAGGGATGTCTTCTTTCACCACTCCTGTTCCTACTCTAACGCAGGTAAAGGAATCCAATGGACTCTCACACAAAAGCTGGAAGATCTGGAATTCGATGATGACTTTTCCTTATTATCACACAGATTACAGGATATGCAAGAAAAGGTCACAGCTTTAAGCGAAGTAGGAAAAGTGGGGGCCCGGGGGGGGGGATTTTGTAAATTCTCCCCCCACCCTAGCTATGCCACTGAGCGCCGTATAAATCTAGCGCGCCAGACATTTACACAGCTGAAACCAACCTGGAAATCTCACATCTCAAACAAGACTAAACTAAGAATCTTTAACTCTAATGTCAAGGCTGTCCTACTGTATGGTTCTGAAACATGGAGAACAACTGAAGCAACAACAACAAAAAATACAGACCTTCATCAACAGATGCCTGAGAAATATCCTAAAAATACACTGGTATGACAAAGTAGAAAACACCAAACTGTGGGAGATGAGTGGTCAGAAAAATATAGAAGTGCAGATCTTAGAGAGGAAGTGGAGATGGATTGGTCACACCCTTAGAAAAGATACCAGCAACAGAGCTAGGCAGGCCTTAGAGTGGAACCCCCAGGGAACAAGATGCAGAGGAAGACCAAAAAAAAGAACATGGCGACGCAGTGTACTTGAAGAAGCCGAGAGGACCGGGAAGAGCTGGGAAACCATCAAAAAACTAGCGAGAGACCGTGGAGGGTGGCGTGTTTTTGTCGAGGCCCTATGTTCCACGAGGAACTCAAAGGAGTGATGATGATGACCAGGGTTCATAGCGCTCCTAAAAAATGAAAAGTCTCCTAAAAATCTCCTAAAAATTTTCTTAACTCTCCTAAAATTTTTATCCATAATTTAAAAAAAATATATAATTTTGCTTATTTCTTGCTAAAAATGTGAGGGGAAAAACAACAGCGTAACTAGGCATTCTGATCGTTAATGAGCTGACCAGTGACGCGTCTACACCGCCTTTCCCCCACTCGTGAATTGTGACCTCGTGATTGAAGATAGCCTTGGCTCAAGCAAGAAGGAATAAGCTTTTCACCTGGCAGTATTTTTCTGAAGGCAGCGTAGAAATGGTTGTTTCTTTTCATTGTTACCATTGAAGACGCGCTAAATCTCGTCTGTAGTGACTATTGTCTATAATTAGAGCCTAACCAGCCCAATTTATTTGTAGGCTACACCGCTCCGGGACCTCCCTCACCTAAAATCTTCTTGTAAGAGCTTAGTCTGTGACATCGCGTGGAAAGTCCGTAAATCATCCAGCTAGATTTAGATCTAAGTTAGATCTAGTGAAGAGAATTCGCATCTAACGTGAAAACATCCGTAAATTTTAGTAATGATCTCGATACTTCTAATGTCTAGAATTACGCGAAATCACTAGAATCTAGAGAAGATAATTCGCACACCGTCGTGAAAAGCCTGCAAATGCTGCCTGCCTTAGATGTAGAGTCTTGAATAGTCTAGATCTACGGTATATTCAGTGAAGATAATTCGCACATCGCCTTGAAAAGTCCGTGAATTTTAGTGGCTTAGATCTAGACTCCAGATATACGGTATATTCATTATTCAGTGAAGATAATTCGCACACCGCCTTGAAAAGTCCGTGAATTTTAGTGGCTTAGATCTAAACTCCAGATATACGGTATATTCATTATTCAGTGAAGATAATTTGCACACCGCCGTGAAAAGCCTGCAAATTTTAGTGGCTTAGATCTAAAGTCTAGATTTACGGTAGTGGCTTAGATCTAAAGTCTAGATTTACGGTAGTTGCTTAGATCTAATGTCTAGATTTACGGTAGATTGAGTGAAGATAATTCGCACACAGCCGTGAAAAATCCGCGAATTTTAGTGACTTAGATCTAGAGTCTAGATCTTTGTAGATTTAACGCATGCAGCTGTGAAATTTCGGTTGTAAAAGCCAGGGAAGAAATTGTGCTTGAAAAAAACAAAACGCTAATAGGTCTAATACCCCCCTCCCCCAAATCCAAAAAGCCATTAATTAGTAAGCAAAAAAAGGTCAACTAAACATACAAATAGGCCTGTATATATTACAGGCTCTGTTGATGAGGAGCATTTAAGCACAATTAATAAAAGAATAAAACATTATTACCTCAAATGCACACCATGACTAGTACAGGAGTGGGCAACATTTTTTCATCAAGGGCCGCATTTTAAAAAAAAAAAAAAAAAATTGGGGATGTGGGGCTGCACATATACATATTATATGTATATATGTGTACTTACAACTTAGAAAAAAACAATAACTAACTATGTATACTATCTTTTAATTCACATATGTACTGTAATATAGGCCTACGGTACATTTACTTAACTTTTTTTACACTCCCTATTGAAAATTTTTAAACTACAACAAGAGTTAGCCATTTCTTAAATTAATTTTACTAATAATCTCTTCATAGTGGCCTCCAACATCATAACTTTTCACCACAATGGCTTTGTCTGAACAAAATGTGGGAAAATATGCAGGTCGCAACTGGGTTTGCAAAGTCATGTGAAACACTGTACTTATCCTTATATCTTCGGAATTGAAGACATTGCTATTATAGTTGTTCTCAATATGAAGTATTTAACTGTTTACACTCATGTATAATGTTCCTGAACTGTGGAACTAGCTTACTGGTTGTTATTTTCTTGACTGCTTACACTTGTTTATTTTCAATCATATTTTCAAAGATGTATGTGGACCCTAATAATGTGAAATTTTAGCAGCTATTTTTTTTAAGTTTGGAAATGCAGTTTCTAGAAACATAAAACTCCTGTGGAAGAACTGACTTGAACTTCTCTTTCAGGTCATAATTTGCTTGAAGGTATGTCCTCTGGAGTTGAATCAGCTTCTATACTAATTGGTGAACTGATGATATTGAAAACAGTTTCTAAGTTCTTGACTTCTTAAAATTTGCTTTCAAATTCTACAATCAAAGAATAAGTCTTGTACTTTTCAACCCCTTTGCTAGAAATAGTTTCACATTTCAGCAAATGACAAAACCTGTCTTTACCAGGCAAGCAAGCCTGGAGAAATGGGATGACTTTGTTTGAAAAGATTTAACATGCACATACATTTCATGTGCAAATAACCAATTGCGATAGTGTTGATGGCAAACATGAAGTCTATCTTTCACTCTTCATTAGAAATATTAGTTACAAAGTCACAGGAACAAAACAATTTCTTCCTTGAGATCTCAAATTTTTCTCATTACCTTGAACATGCTAAGCTAGCAGATAATACTGTAGTACCGAACATGGGAATGATATGTTTCCAAATATTCAAGTAGTTTTCTGAATTGCCTGTGGTCAAGATTCCTATCTCTGATAAGTTTGAGCTCTTAGATAATTGGGTTATTAACATGTTTGATATTCAGTGCAGCTTTTCACGAACTTTCCAGTCTAGAGGTAAGAGTTTATGGTTGGGATATTGTTCTTTATTTTATTAAGAAAGCTTTGTGTTTTTCTCAGTCAAAGCTAAGACACCATGTTGTTAAACTGGCCATCTTGTTCCATGCAAACCAGTTCTTCATAGTATTGAATAAATACTGGCCTTAGTTTGTGTCTTGACAAAATGTTTCGACATATTTCAATTACAAAAATCCTTTACTTTAAACTTATTAGAATGACATATAAAGACAATGTTTCTTTAGCCTCTTCATTATAAGAATCAGAAATTTCAATAATTTAAATAGATATTTAAAATCATTTATTTTTTAGTATACATGCATTATAATTTTACACATTTTGTGGGCATTTATAATGTTTGTGGGTGTCTGCTCTGGCAGGCCGCATGTGGCCCACGGTCTGTAATTTGCCCACCCCTGCTCTAGTATCTATAAGATACACATAGGAACTAAAAATGTACATTTCCAACACAGAGAAGGCATGAAGGCATCTCTAAGAATGTTTTTATGGAAAAAAATGGAATAGCCACCATTCTTTACTAATGTTTTTTACCATGTTCTTTACTAATTCTTTGGAAAAAAATGATTGTTTGAGGTTTTTGGATGACAGTCATGTTGTTACTTGATTAAAAGATAACTTTCATTACATTTTCTGTGGACATACAACAGCTGATGAGATTGTTTCTGTTCTGGGTGGGATGTCGGCAAGATATTTATTATTTTCACAAATCAAGTAACAATAATTGATTTGATAAATGCATAGTTTTGTGTATGTTCTACAATGTATCACACAAATGGGCAGGACACACACACACACATATAGGGCCTATATATATATATGTGTGTGTGTATATATATATATGTATATATATTTCTATATATATATATAATATACCTGTATACATCATACATTTCATCCTTAAAAAAAAACTCATAAAATTTCGTCATGGAAAAGTGCTACTAACCCTGACTGCTGAAGGAGGCCAAAATAATGTATAGCTACCCAGCATCAAACTATAATTTTAAAAAAGTTCTCACTAATTTCCTGTCAACATTTGAAGAACTTATTCAGTGTGTGTTCTGATGTGTGATATTGACTGACTGCACTTGAACGAAATCATCACAAAAATTTAACACAGTCATAGAACTGCCTCCTGTATTGCACAAGCCCATTAGTGAGATGATCATCACTTGCCCAGTCTTGTCAAGTTCCCCTTTCAGACCTTATTGAGCAGATGATGTAAAGGTCATCTGTTTCTGTGGCCTACGGTTAACAAGGTTGTCATGTGGCCAACACCACGACCAACCGCATTTACTTTTCCCTAACTAATGTCAGGTACCCATTAGAGCTGGGTGGACTCAGAGGCGCTCGAAGAGATGCCGAAATAAAAAATCCCAGTCTTCACCAGGATTGGAACCCCGAACCCCAGTCTGCCCTCATGTATTTTTCTGTTATTGTGGTGTTTTTTTTTTGTTTTTTTTTTAATTGTTGCATTGAAATGTGCTGTCAAAAGATTACTTGCTGACTTGCTTTCCATCCTCTCTAAGTGGCTTATTTTTCGTATTCACTCTCAAATTCTTTGGTCCAGGTAAATGGAATTTCAGTCAGAATAAAGAAAAACATTTTCATGGGATTTGTTTCAGTGCTTTAGGATTTGAGCTGAATTAGCAGCTGATCAGATTAACTGGTGTTTCAATTAATGGAATTTGACTATATTTATATTAATATGTTAGTCTTGTTTTAATTTTGATCCCACTTATCTTATTTTGTTCCCTATTTTTTTCAGGGTGCCTTATTAGAGATTAGTAATAAAAACCTCATTGATGATAAAAGCATATTTAAATTTGGTGGTTCACATGGAGGATTTCTCACCATTCATATGATTGGTCAATATCCTGTAAGTTACTTAACTATACATATGGTGTGCCAAAAATTCCTGCACATAGGCTACAGTTGTATAAATACACATAAGATGATTAAGGAATTGTAATTTAATGCTGTAGATACAAGTCACACACTTAAGCACATGTTTCAATAATAACCTATAAAGTTATTCTCAAGATTTTATTTTACAGCTAAGTGCACATGAAATTTGTTTCAACTCAAAGATTACTTTAACATTAATTATCTAATTGTGTCATTACATCAACATATATATCTTGGTCCTAGTAACTTTCAATTAACTAAAAATTCATGATTAGACAAAACCCTTAATGTTGATACATGTATATGTTGCTATTTAAATAGTAGGCTACCTGTTTTATTGTTGTGAAAATATTTCTATCATTTGCTAGCGTGATGAGAATAAATTGATAATGATTACATTAGCTGCTTTTACTTTTTAGGATACATTCAGAGCTGCAGCTACAAGAAATCCTGTTGTTAACCTTACATGTAAGTGTCTAAACAAGTTTTAGTTAATATAGAACATCTTCTCTTCAGACAGGCATTTAAATTTACTTTAACCTGGGTTTGTAAACAAAAAACAAATTATAGTTTTTGCATTATCTTTTAGAAAATAATAGTGTCCTAAATTTTTTTATGTTAACAGCATTGGTTTCAACATCAGATATTCCTGATTGGTAAGTAATATACAATTTTTTTTTTCTAAAATGATACATAAATGTAAGGAAAAGAACATTTTTTTTGTATTTTTAGTATCACTAATTCAAATACATTTTTAAACAAGATTATGTGATGTGCTTGTTCAGACTGTCTTGAGGTCTTGTCTTTCTATCTCTTGTCTTTTTTCTTCTTTCTGTCTCTCTATCTCTTGTCTTTGACATTCTTCTTGTCTCTCTATCTCTTGTCTTTGACGTTCTTTCTGTCTCTCTATCTCTTGTCTTTGACGCTCTTCTTGTCTCTCTATCTCTTGTCTTTTTTCTTCTTTCTGTCTCTCTATCTCTTGTCTTTTTTCTTCTTTCTGTCTCTCTATCTCTTGTCTTTTTTCTTCTTTCTGTCTCTCTATCTCTTGTCTTTTTTCTTCTTTCTGTCTCTCTATCTCTTGTCTTTTTTCTTCTTTCTGTCTCTCTATCTCTTGTCTTTTTTCTTCTTTCTGTCTCTCTATCTCTTGTCTTTTTTCTTCTTTCTGTCTCTCTATCTCTTGTCTTTTTTCTTCTTTCTGTCTCTCTATCTCTTGTCTTTGACGTTCTTCTTGTCTCTCTATCTCTTGTCTTTGACGTTCTTCTTGTCTCTCTATCTCTTGTCTTTTTTCTTCTTTCTGTCTCTCTATCTCTTGTCTTTGATGTTCTTCTTGTCTCTCTATCTCTTGTCTTTTTTCTTCTTTCTGTCTCTCTATCTCTTGTCTTTTTTCTTCTTTCTGTCTCTCTATCTCTTGTCTTTGACGTTCTTCTTGTCTCTCTATCTCTTCTTTTTCCTTTCTTATTTTATCTTGACGTTCCATTTCTTCCCTCACAACTTGCTGTACATAAGCTGCCAAGTCCTTTCCTTTTAACTCCATGGCCTTTCCATCCCCCATAGCTGTTTCCTTAACCTCCTTAAGGTCCACATATGATGATGTAGCCATTGTATTATATTTTCACCCCAAATGTATATATATTTTTACTTAGCCTATATTGGTTATGGCTATACTTCAAACTTATTTTATATTTAAGTTTTTACACACTTTTATACAAGTTTTAAGTGTTATATGTTTCTATAGATTCAGTAAATGTGTAAATCTAGTCTGAGTTATATTCAAATCTGTATCACACAAATTTAAATTTCGTATATTATAGTAGGCCTATATATAATAGTACCATTTAGATCTACAGTTACCAAGAGCACTATGACTATGAGTATGAATAACTATGATCAATTTTAAATTTGATGTGACTGAAGCCTGAAGTGCTAGAGTCTAGAGTAGATAGATCTAATCCAGAAATTATGGTTTTATTTAACCATATGAAATAAATATGTTCATACAATATGTCAAATATATCTTTAATAAGATATTATATATATATCTAGAATGTACTACCTTCATTCATCTTTGAAATTAATATCCAAAATTAGAGTCTAGATCAGTAGATGTACAAACGAAAGGTAAAAAAATTTGTAGATCTAAAATTAGCCAGACGACAATGTTTGACTACTATGCCAGTTTCGGCATTATTCTCATGGCAAAATCATATTTGATTTTAACCGCTCAAACTAAAAATGTATTTTAGTCTGATTCACAATAAAAGAATCTTACCTGCACTTTTTATCATTAAGTGAAAAAATAACAGATCTAATTACATTAATAAAAATAAAAAATATAATATAATATACACAAATGAAATAATTAAATGAGACTATCGCTGTGGGTTGGGATATGACAATATGGCACACATTGATAACGTCACGAAGTAAACAGGCAACAACGGATATGACGCTTACACATACAAAAACAATCACTATCCTAAACGTATAATATAGCTTTTCATCTAAATTACGTCTTTCCCCGGCGGTTTAAGGCACACCACCTGATTTTACTCAGGCTAATGTACCAAATTTAGACAAAATCTATTTCTAAGGGCAATCTAAACATATAATAATAAGAAAAATGGCACTTAGCTTCGATAAGAAAGATCCCTATGCTTGGATTCCCGAATATGATTTAGATCTACAGCAAATTCCACTGCCTCTCTTCCAGTTCCGACTCTGTTCTCCGGTGCTACCAGTGGATACAATCCGTGTCGAGTATCCCACGTAATGCCTCAGATGTCTTGATATGCCACATCAAAATGTTTCAGTTTCTTAGACAACTGTTGATGACCGTATGTGTAGTTACGACAACTTTGTGTAAACAGTTACTGGCGAATAGGTTAACGGTTCTCCTGGCGATGACTTGATTTGCGTAGACGACTACTGACAAATAACAGTCTCTTGACGGCAACTTGATCTGGGTGACTGACGAATAACGAATTTCTTGACGATGACTTGATCTGGGCGGGCGAATAACGACTTTCTTGACGATGACTTGATCTGGCCTGACGAATAATGACTTTCTTGACGATGACTTGATGTGGGCTGATGAATAACGATTCTCTAAAATAGTTCACTGCTTCTGCTGCTAATCCGGTAGTACGACGAAGTTTGCTGCTGTATGCTGCTTCACTAGACCAAAATGTCCGTAATGTCCAATGTAAACTAGGTGAGACCAAGGTCACCTCCGACGACATTCCGTTATACGATTAAAGGTTTTCACAACAAATAAGTGGATGTAGCTGTTTCCACAACTTCAATACTAACAAGTCTAGATATGGTCTAGACCAATGTATAATAAATAGATCAATGTTCAGCAACGACAAATACGAATTCACTAACCTTCCAAAGGTTAAATGCAGTGACCGTTATACTAGTGGCAAGCAACCGGTTCAATTAGCAAACTGCTCCACAAGAATCTCTCAAAGGGTAAGACAGAGCGATTTAGTTAGCTAACAAACTTGTAGTACTCACAATACTTCTGACAGCGGGCAAACTGTCCTTCTCAAAACTGACGAGGTAAAACTTGATATGACTATGTGGCTCCTATGACTGTTTTCGCAAGCGAAGAAAAAATATGTCCAACAGGTTTACTGACAATCTCTCACCCGTTACGAATGAACGGTTCCTCTGTCTTCAGGTCGATTCAGCATACGAAGATCAGGCATTGATAATATACTCGTTGAGTAGACCAGACGTTGAGATGATCACTGTACTGTCCTGACGAAGGTCACCCTGAGTTAACGGCTTGTTGAACGTACGATCGAGCAGGCGACGACTGCATGTAAAACTGACGATCTAGCTTGAAACAAAGTCACTCTGTGATGATGCTGTGTTCAGCCGTACTCCGATGAAACTTTATATCTTCGAGTGCACGACCCTCACCTGAGAAAACGTTCAGCTTCGAGGTCCTGTTCAAGGTTCGGCTTCGAGGTTTGGGGTCGCCACTGTGATGTTGCTTGTTCAGACTGTCTTGAGGTCAACTATAGATGACTGTTGAATTTCAACCAATTACTCTGCAAGCGTTTGAGTTTTATTGTTCGGGTGTATTCAATGTAGTTGATCAACAATACAGAATAAACAAGGCAATTGATTTAACGAGTAAAGAGATGTGATCAACACTGATGAACAATTTAACATATATTTAATATAAGAAAAGGCCACAGTAAAAGTCTCTGTCAACTAAACACGTCTTTACCCAAGAGAATTCTATCGCTAACTGATTTTCCGGTCTCTAACCCCAAATATCCCAAACATCACTAGTCCCATTCAATATGCGTCTTCTATGGTGCGTCACTAAATAACTAATCTATAAATAAGGTGTCTAACAATTACAAAGAGAGTTTGTGTTATCACACAAACTCAGAGGCGACCCCGTCAGAGTCGGATCCGCCTATTCACAAGGAATATTCAAGACGATATTTAATTTCTATTGTCAAAATTAATGATGTTTCAAAGATTCATTTGCCTCTGTTTTACATGTTTCAGATGTTTGAATTTTTAAAATAATTAACTTCTCGCTGGACAACGGAGGATGGCGGCGAGCAGGGTATAACCCTGCCTGGTCATGCAATTTGCCTGCTGGACTATCGTTTAGATTTATCGATGGTCCCTGGTTCAAACCCTGCCCGCTCTCATCCCCCATCGTCCTGCTGGAGGTTTGGACTAGGAAGTAAACTATATTCAACTCTGAAGGAACATCCAAAACATTAAAACAAACAAACCATAACCATTTCAGCACGCTAACCGCTGGATGCCATTGCTCTTAACTTAATAACTAACTGGTTACAAACTAATAGCCTATTATTGATAAAGAGATATATTACACATTACGGCATGTCATCTCTACCGGATATGTAAAATATGTCAGACGAGCGATTTTAGATAGTCTAATCTTTCAGCATTGATATATCGTGCTTGTACTTCGATGTCTCAGCATGGCTATCAACAGAGCTATTGGCATTTTCATTTAAACAGAACTAGAGCTACATAAACTAATATTATTAAACTTCTGATTTAGCACTCTTAAGTTAAGATCTTTATCTACTAGATCTAGATCTATAATATAAATTTGAAATAATTTAGATGTAATTTAGAATAGAATTATGAAAAAAAAAATCCTTGATAATCTATTAATAGACTGAATGCAACATTAAATTTAAAATAGTAGATTAGTTTCAGTATATTATAGCATTGCAATATTGATCTAGAATCTAGACGTTTGGAAATCAAAATCTACACTTTAAGTCTAGAAATTGAAATTCTATATCTTGATCTAGTCTGTATCAGTATCAGTCTAAACTAGACCTAGAAATTCTAGATCTAGACTCTACAATGATTTTAATTAGAATATAAATCCAGATCTAGTTTAAAAAATCTAGATACACTGCAAAAAAAATTCTAGATCTAGTAAAATCTAGTTTAAAAAATCTAGATTAGATCTAAATCTAGCTATCATAATGAGGTTTAATAAACATTAGTCATTACCATAATGAGTTCTTAGCATTTTATTTGAAGAATTCATTCCATATGATTATGTCAAAGGAAAAAATCCACTACGTCACACGGCCTAGTTAGACTAAAAATGTCTTCATCAATACAAGCCAGTTATCGAGGGTTCATAGACATTGGTGCACCGAGTTTTTTTTAGCATTACATTTAAAGAATTCATTCATATGATGTCAAAGGAAAAAAAATTCCACTGCGTCACAATGGGCTAGTAACAAAATAAATGTTTTTATTAACACAAGAGATTTAACGAGGGTTCATAGTCTCTAGTGCAATGAGCTCTAATAAAATTCATTTAAAGATATTATAAATATATTTTTTGTGTGCATTTTGTCTGTCAGTCTGTCCGTTCATCATGTTAATATCGAAAATAAAAACAACTAAAAGCTATTGAAAATTTGATAAAACTTTAATTTTCCTTCTAAAACATCACAATAGTTTTAAATACATATAATAGATTGTTCCAGATGTTTGTATATATAGTGACAGAAAAAGAGAATTCTAGATAAATCTAATACTGTTAATTAAATTTTTGGAATGGTCTTATATGAAAATTAGCCTTGGGGATCGATTTTTATACCATGTTTGGTGTTAGGAAGTTTTTTTCCTAAAAAATCGGAACATAATATAATATTAACAATAATTAGATTTTAAAACGGTTAGCTAGAAAATTAAATGTAATGTATGACAGAAGTGCGATTTTACATAGAGTTAGAATGTTTTTCATAAAAATTCGGAACAACCGATGTTTTTAAAAAGATTATTTGTTTTATTTATTAGAAGAGGGATTTTAAACAGTTATTTGTGTTAGTAGATTTTTCATATAAAATTCTGAACAATGTTGGCGATGATTTTTAAGAAAATTTAAGTAATGTAGGTTGATTTCTTTTTCAAAATTAAATCCGGAACATTCTTTACAGATTAAAAAAAACTTCTCTTATGTTTCAGCAAGAAAATTCAATGTAAAGTAAGTCTAAAAATTGTTTTTCAATAATTGTTGCTAGTAAATTACTTTCTTATTTTAAAATTCTGAACAACCTATTGTCGATATTTTTGGAACAAAAAAAGTCAGTAGACATAAATTTGTTTTAAGTGAAAATTCGGAGCAATTGGATATAGATAATTTAACTAAAATGACTTATTGTCCAATAATATAAGGGTAATGTAATTTTAAGTCAATGATGCTATTTCAAATAATCATTTGACAAAATTTTTTATTTATAAAACAACTTCCGAAACAACTTCATAGTTCATAGGAAGGAAAGTACATGTAACATAAGTTAGAAGAGCAAACAAACATTCGATGGCATTGATTTGTTTTTCACAAAAACATCCGGAACAATCTATTATAGATACTTAAAACTATTGCAATGTTTTGGAAGGAACATTGAAGGTTAAATCAGATTTTCAATAGTGTTTAGTGTTGTTGTTGTTTTTCATATAAACGTGATGGACAGACCGACCAAACAAACATAACACACAAAAATTAGTAGCTTTTATCCTGATGGGGGCACTAAATAAAAAATAAATAAAATCTGATTATTTAAAAAAATTTAAGGAATTAGTTTAGCACCATATCATGCCGCGGCGTTACACTAAATAAGGACAGTTTTAAATAAAGCCACCCCAAGGGTAGCCAGACTTGTTTAGATATAGATCAAAGCTATGTTTACTTAATTATATATTTTAAAAATATATATATTTTTTTTTTATTATTTCGATCCTTTGGCGTTAATTATTCAAGCATTATATGCAGAATAAGCAAATTGATACTAAAGTTTTTATATAAATATTTTTTTTTATTTTTTTATGAAAATTTTAATGTAATAAAAACTAAACAAATTAGATATAGACATCTATTAAATCTTTTTTTTTTCTTTTTTAAATTAGGGTATTTGCTCAGTGTGGACTGGCGTTTAATTACTCTTCAGTTGCAGATGATCAGATCTTACCACATTTGTGGCTGCGTTCCCCATTAGCATATATTAACCAGGTAAACATAATATACTAGCATTTGATTCATTCATATTTATCATGCACCAATGATCTTCAGTAGTCCTTTTTGTTCCTTAACAAAGTTTAAAGATGACAGGGCTTGCTTAGCTTTCACAGAGCTCAAGCAGAAGTAATTATTTAAGAGAAATAAACAATAAAAAAAATACTTTAATGACAATTTTTTTTATATTGAGTCAAAAAAACAAAGAAAAGATTGTCGACTTCCAAATACAACGAAAAAAAAATATATTGTTTCAGTAGCTGGGTAGGGCATTGAAATAGTTCAAAGCTTTAAGTACCTCAGAAATGTGTTAGACAATAATTTAAATTTCATTGCAAGCACAGATTACATCACCAAAAAGGACAACAAATATTAAGGCTACTAAGAAATGTCCTCCCTTAGTACTAGCAAAAAAGCCTTGTCAATGTTTTATCATGCTCACATCTGCAGTGTTTTATGTTTCAATATCACTGCCTGGTTTGGCAATCTGAACATAAAAAATAAACTTTATACAATTTTTAATGTTGCAAAATAAGATCATAGGCAACAAACAAAATACACTTGGACACCTATTTCTTACAAACATTGCTTAGAAAGCTATACAAATTTGAAGCATAAAAGTCACCCTCTTCTTCATGATTTTAACATTTGACCATCACAAAGAAGATAAAAGACACTGATCACAAAAACAAATAGACACAAGAACTCTTTTATTCCTTGGGCAATTAAATTGTTGAAATGTAACTTACTCTAAATTTTACAACAAACTGGGGTATGAATGTATATTTTGTGTGCAAATATATTAATTGTTTGCTCAAATTATGTATTGTTATTTGTAATGCACCACTGTAAAAATAATTTCCTCACGGGTAATAAAGATTATGATTATTATCTCAAATATTTCCCCTTAGAAGGTATTTCTGTTATTGTCAGTTATTTTGTAGTACCTGCTTTAACTTAACCCTAAGGAAACATTGATAAAGATTTTTTTAAATTCAACACTTTCAAAATACTTATACAGCTATATAATAAGGATAATGGCAATGTTTTCTATGCCGAAGATAAGGATGCATGCAATGATTCACATGACTACAGACCCAGTTGCGACCTGCATATTTTCCTTCATCTCATGCAGACTGCCTTCAAAAATGGCTTTTCTTTGAGTCTCAAAAATATTTGTCCTACACCCTTTGTGAGAGCTCTCAGACTGTCTCTTTCAGAGGCCATCTGCTGCCAGCTACTTTCCCCTATGCCATTGAGGGCAAAATGGTGCCTGAGTTGATATAGCGCTTATATTACGCTGTCCACCTTGAAGATTGCCTTTAGCATGCGGTCGTCTTCCATGTGGGATAAGTGTCCAACCCAGTGCAGCTGTTGAATGGTAATTAGTGCTTCTACACTGTCCACACAGGCTTCCCGCAGAACATAGTTATTTGTAATGTAGTCTTGCAAGCCTATGGCCAGCATGAAGTGAGGGCACCTTTGAAGGAAGTGTTTGAGCAGTTTTAGATCAGTAGATTAGGTTAGATGACAAAATTGGCATTGAAGGAAGTGTTTGAGGAGTCTTAGATCCTTAGATTAGGTTAGATGACAAAATTGGCATTGAAGGAAGTGTTTGAGGAGTCTTAGATCCTTAGACTAGGTTAGATGACAAAATTGGCATTGAAGGAAGTGTTTGAGGAGTCTTAGATCCTTAGATTAGGTTAGATGACAAAATTGGCATTGAAGGAAGTGTTTGAGGAGTCTTAGATCAGTAGATTAGGTTAGATTACAAAATTGGCATTAAAGGGAAAAAAAATGTTGAAAAGAAAAAAAATACAGTTGTATTTTTTTCAATGAAATAAAAGTTGTTTTCTTATATTTGAAATCCTTCAATCCATTCACTTTCACATAGCCCTAAGTCTGTTGAACCCTTGGAACACCACACAATCTGTCCACAGTCTTTCTCCATTCCTCTCTGTCTTTTGCGTTGGATAGAATCTCCCCCAATAGAATATAGACAATAGATTTTTAAATTTAAAAAAAAAATGGGTAGATCTAACTATGAATTTTTATTATAGACCTATAAGTTAAATGACCAATCATGTAAAATTAATGTTAATATTTAGCAGAAAAAGTCACTTTCAAGTCATTGTACCTTGCCCAGTGTATTAGCTGGCTAGATCTAGACTCTATATTTGTTAAGCAAATATCTTAAAAAGAGAATAGATGAATCTAAAATACTATACAACTTAATGTAAATCTAAAATACATAATTTAATTGAAAAAGCTTTAATGCTATCTCTAGCAAGTGTTACTTCTGCGGTAGAGGGAGACATCCTCCTAATGAGTGCCCGTATGTGAAGCAACATGTGGACGTGCCTAGTCTTTTTGGTAACTTATCTTCAAACTGTGCTCCAGTGGCAACAAAGTAGTCGCGCAGACATTCATTGCAGATCTCTTAGTTTATTAATGCTGAGATTCAGAGGCTGATAAAAGAATAATTTATAAAGCCTTCAAATTCCCCTGGCAAACAAAGGTTCTAATAACAGCTAATGAGAGGCACAAAAGACGAATGGTTATTGACTATTGCCAGACAATCAACAGATTTACTCTGTTAGACACCTAATATCCCTTTCCCAAAATGGATGAATAGCACAATTTTCTGCAGCTTTTTGGATATCAAGAATGCTATCATCAGTTCTTGATTAAGAAGAAGAAAGGCCATTTACAGCATTCAAGGCTGGGGGTTAACTTACCAGTTTCAAATGGAGTGGCTTGTTTACAGCGAACTATAGATAAAATAATCAAAGTGAGATCAGCACACATAGTGAGATACTAAATTTCAAAAGGTCAGCTCAAGCCTGACCTAGAAGGATTCAGAGCCTTGTGGGAATTAAATGGTCCATTGAACCTTCAAGAACAGAAGCAAATAGTTGGCCTTCTGGCCTATTATTTGCAATGGATTCCTAATTTTTCAAACAAAATCACCATGTTAGCAAGAAATAAACGATTTCCAGTCCCTGATGAGGTCAAAATCTAAAGGATAAACTTGAGAAAGCTGCCGTTTATATCATTGATTACAGTCACCCGCTAACAGTTGAGACATAGCTGTAGCTTCTGACATAGCTGTAGCAGCTACACTTAACCAAAATGGTAGGCCTATGGCCTTCTTTACTCAGACACTATCATAAAGCTATAGAAGACACTCATTGGTGGAGAAAGAAGCTTATGCAATCTTTGAGAAAGTTATAAAGCCTTTGGATGGCTGCCTGGTCATGTGGTTTGTGCGCTGGACTGTTGTTTGGATTTATCCATGGTCCTGGGTTCAAACCCTGCTCATTTTCTTGTGTGTTGATATATCCTGGTCATTGGAGTCCAAGATATTGAGGGCTGCAAAGCATCCTCTTACTTGTGCCTCGAATATTTAGGGGTCTTTGCAGATTATCCAGGTCAAAGGTTATCATTGTAGGTCCTTGTTTTGTAGTGGGTTTTTTTTATCACAGGAGCTCCTTGATTCCATACAATTTGCTGTAACAAGAATCTGAACAAACCATCAACACTCAGTTTCTTTAGTCAAGTCATCACGTTGTTCTACGAATCCATTGCAGTGCTTAAATCTACTGTTTCACCTTACAGTTCTTTACTCACAAAACTGACTTGGAAAAGCATGTCGTTCCATAAAACAAGTGACACTAAGAATTAGTGCTACTTCAATGGTTCATACAGTGTTTCTGCTTCATTTTAAATTATCGCTTCATTAGTCTCTCAAGCTAATTCATCAAGTGTGTCACAAATTTCAGGCAATTGATAACCAGGTGCTTTGACTCTTCCCACCTTGTTTTGTACAGAGATTGGAAACATGCTTTCTGAATAGAGACTATCTCTTTGTAGATGCTGAAAAGTGTACATGCGTTGTATAGTTCAAAAAAAGGTTAACGCATCAGGGCATGTTTGGACCATGTCTGCTACCACCAGATTGTAATAATGACATGCACATGGAGTAAAATGCTCTGGAGATTTCCAGGAGCTCCAGGAAAATCAAGAAGCGACGGGTCCCTGTTATAAGTTACAATGGTTTAATTTAATAATTTACACCTAGAATTAGCGTGGGACCTATGAAAGTGTGCGGCCCACTGTGGCCGTATAGCTTAATGAAAGTTTATCAGAATTCATATTTTATAAACTTTTTACTTTAACTATGGCAAAACTGTGAGACAATAGTTAAAATTTAAAAAAAAAATATTCTTTGACCAATTATGTCAAATTTGGACAAAGTCTAACAATGTAGTAACGTGAAATTATAAAAGCATATTTATCACCTGTTTTAAAAACTTGAAGTACAGGAAGGGGTAAGCCATCTACCACCCCACCACTTTTGATCTGCCAGTGTTACTATTATCATCATCTCTTACTATTATCATCTTTTTGTTCATTAGAAGGGAGGCTTGTTAAATGCTCAATTAGGTACCAATAAATATCAATAAGAAGCATACATTTGAGTGGAACTAGTGTGAATGTATATTTTGTTTCTAAAGATGTCATGTATTTTTTAATGCACAAATTGTAAAGAAATTTCCTCATGAAAAATAAAGAATTATTATTTTTCTAAACCTTTCTCCAGCTTCTTGTTTTTCAAGGCTAATTGAGGTTGCTAGTGTTCAGTTTTTACACTATTTATTATTTATATTTGTTTTATTTCTAGATAAAGACTCCAGTTCTTTTGTTGATTGGTCTTGATGATAAAAGGGTTCCACCCTCACAAGGAAATGAACTCTATAAAGCTCTAAAAGCAAGAGGTGTAAATGTCAAGTATGCTCTTTATTTTATTTTTATTTTGGTCATATTTTGATTTAGTTGGATGACTACTAATTTTTTCCCTATTAAATCAATTATCTTGTTTTAATTTTTGCAGCAAATATTTTTGCATAAAATAAAACAGTTTTAATTCAAATCAATTAAACTGTAAGTAAAATTCATGCTCGATTGAAAGTAATTGTTATCCTCTTATCTACTAAAGGTTGTGGTTCATCTCCATGGTATTCATTTTATCTCTGTGCTCAACAGATTGCTGAATTTTCCTTTTCTTCATTTAATCAGATTTTGAGCCTGATGCCATCGGTTTTCTCTTTGGCATACATTATTAAATCAAATTGATCTTGGTTAATAACCTTTTCTTACTAATTTCCTTGCTTTTACATGAGTACCATTTAGTAGAAGCCTTTTGTTAAGGATGCTGAACTTGCCACTTGTACTGACACATGGCCAGTTCTAAAAAGATTGAAACTAATCAATGTGTGAGTTTTATTCTTTCTAGTAGCCAATGTTTTAGGACACTCAGAAACATCTTCAAATATGTTTGATGAAACTTGAGCTAGAGTTCATGAAAAAAAGGAATATACCTTTAGGGTCTTCAATACTAAACAAAGAGGACAGGCTTAACCTCAGTGTTCTGATTGGAAAGAGGAATATAAGGAAAAACAGCCAGATCTTCAAAAATTGAATCTATTAGTGCAAATTGTGTTATTTTTTATTCTGACTTAAATTTGAAAAAGGATATTTTCCTATGAATTAAATGTCATTGAAATCTATCCAGGTACCAGTCATTTGACATTTTATTTTCAGATATTTAACTTACCCTGGAAATAATCACAGTCTTAGTGAGGTGGAAACAGAGACTGACTGCATGATAAATACAATCAAATGGTTCAACACCCACCTTCTATGCAACAGCAGACAGTAAAAAGTATATTTTAAGTTTTTTTTTCCTTTAGTGTGTGTTATCATAATTATGAGATTATTAAGAGAAGTAGACATTAATGTTCAGTTGATCTTAAAACAATTTATATTTATTAGCATTCTAAGCAGTTTTAAATTCAAACATGGTACTTTTAATGAAATGAGTAAACAGATTTTCTTCTGTGTTTTCTAGTGAATAATGGTTTAACATTTCTATTTATAATTGGATGTACTGCTTTTATATATATATATATTTATATATTTGGTTATTTAGACTATAGATTGAAAAAAAAAAAAATATATATATATATATATATATATAATTTTTTTTATGTGATATTTATATCATTTTCCTGAATTTTGATTTAGCATAGTCTAGAACTGCTTTTGCATCTAATCTTAAGTGAATGTGATTCACCATTCACAATTATCTTTATCTTTTTTTTTAGCATTAAGCATTTTGCCCAGCATAATCAAAAGTGACTTATTTATACAGAGTAATAGCAGTAATAATTTCACTTGGGGAAAATCTATCCACCTTTCTTGATCCTCATATTTAATTATTGTACAGAAATAATTTCAAAGTTCAATATCATGACTTGATCCTTTAGAGTTTGGACAAATAGATTGAATCAAGGCAGTAATCTAATACATAAAACACAAATGTTTGCTTTCATCTTTCTATTGGTTTCGATATTGCTTGCCAAGTCTATCACTTTCAGATCCTTTACTTTGTCTTATGAAAGTTAAATAAATTAAAACTTACCATGTCTTTTATTAACCACTTTTTCATTTGATAAAGTTTGCTGTTTTTGTGTTGTTGTTTTTTTTAGAATTTATTTAAAAATGATTAAGTCAATCATTTTTTTAAAACAAATTACAAATTATGAAAATTGTAATTAGATTAATTAAAAATTATTTTGTCAATGAAGGGGTAGATTTTTTTTTGATTTTTTTTTGTGATTGTGAAGAATTATTTCATGGTAACATCCATTTGATGTATTTTTTAGTTGTTTATTGTTGTTGTTTTTTTTTGTTGTTTTTTTTTTACTCAAAGAAAACAAAAACAGTATAATAGTCAGGATAGTTAATTATTATAAATGCAGCTTCTCTCTAAAATGTCTTTTAGTGACACATTTCATTTGATGAACTTGTAATTATGGATGTATTTCAGTTCATAATAAAATAAAATTTATTCATCATAAATCATTGAAATGTTTCTTTGTTGAAATAAACTTAAAACTTTGAAACTTTGGTTCTTATTGTCATTTTACAAATCCATTCAAGTTTTCATTAAATTTAAAGCAAAGAGGAAATAAAATGTATTAATTAATTGGACCATGACTAGACATTACTTGAGGAAAACATTGATATAAAGTAATCTCAATAATAACAAAATAATGCTGGTCGCACATTTTTAGATGGGTTTGCTTTGGACTGTAGATCTCTAGAACCTGCTGAGGCTTTAGAGATTGAAAGGATAACTAGCTTGTTCCTATGGAGATCTCTTGAACAACTTTTTAGGATCTCTGGATATGTCTGGGATATTTAGCTAGGGCTTTAGAGAGATGTCTAATATAACTAGCTAGGGCTGATTTCTTATAATGACACACATAATGACATAGATGTTTTAATACAACTTGTTTCAAATTAAATATTATTTAATTTTTCTGATTAGCAATTCTGATCTTGTGCTGACTTGAACGATACTATTCCATTGCAACATTTATTGAAGACATTATCATAGGTTTGAGTTCCGCAACAAGATGGCTGAATACCTTGTCTTCGTAATACTTGTCCTTGACAACAGATTTGTGTTCTGGGTGAATAACTTTGATAACCACACTGGGCTAAGCAAATGTAAAGAAACAAAATGTGGCCTACTTAATGGAACAGTCAAGTAAAGGCATTCCTAGTCAGTTAAATTCTAAAGATTCTATAGATATATATCGGTATAGAGAGAGAGATTGAGAATATCTTACCATTAACTTGTCCTCTTGACCAAGTATTTTCTTCTGAGACTTTAGGTTTGTCAGTGTATCTTGTCCACGGAGTTACACCAGGTACAGTGTCGTGCATGTCCCTAGAAATAAACTGAACTGTTTAAAAGAGAAACTTGTCAAGACAGCAGTCCCTTTCTATTGATTTCTTGTTTACCTTAGTAGCACATTATAATAAACAAAATGTAAGCACTTCAATATGAACGGAATGACGGGAGCACAGGTCAAAACTAAAAAGAATCTTGTCAGAAGCTACGCAGAAACACTTGCTAATAAACTCAACGAAAACAGCGAAAAATAATGTAATAACAAGTTTTAATACTGAAGGAAAAAAAAATTATCGACTCCCGAAAAGAAAAAGATATTGTTTAAGTCGCTAGAGAGAACATTGAGACATTTGAAACTTTAAAGTACCTCGGAACTGTCTTACAAGACACAATAAAAATTTAAAAAAAAAAACAACGCTTACATCAAAACACACTAAAAAGTAGAAAATAAAATTTAAAAAAAAAAACGGTGACAGCACAGGATGGCTGCCTGGTCGTGCGGTTTGCGCGCTGGACTGTCGTTTGGATTTATCGATGGTCCCGGATTCATACCCTACCCGCTCCCATCCCTCGTCATCCTGCGGGAAGTTTGGTCTAGGAAGTAAAATATCAACCAACATTGTACAACGTTTTGACCAAAGCTAATGTACAGTCCAGTTCTTTTCAAGTTATATCATAGTCGTTCCTCGACTGGCCAACACTATCCAAAAGTGAAGAAACAATTGATTTTAGATGACGACCTGGATAGAAGCATTTATAACGCAAAAGAATAATGTTCAGGAACTTCCATGGATTCAACGAAAACCTGAAGCTAGTAAGGAATAATTAAAGTTAAAAAATTAAGCAATAAAACTGTAGGCTATTAGCAATTAAAAGACAATATTTATGAAAAGAAAGTTTTTTTTTGTTTATGAAAAATAAAAATTGTCCCACCTAGTATGAGAAATGAAATTCTTGATGGGTAGCTTACAATAGAGTTTCGTCTTGAGAAAACTTAAGCAAGAACGAATGGCAAGTTAGTTGTTATGTTTTCAACTTGGTCAAAACCAATTAGGGCTGAGCTGTGCTTCTTTTTCCCATGATCCCTCTTGAGTCTACACATTCTCGGCTACATTCAATGAGACTAACTATTTGACTCTCTGTCTGGCGGAAAGGTTCTTTGATCATACCCGTACCTCCATTTGCCACAACATGGGCAAACTTAGATGTGTAGAGATTCGACACGCGCTAGCCATTCTCTTATTAATATGTTGTGTTCATCACAAAGCTATGTGTGATCCATTCAAGCATTTAGGCTAGCACTTCAATGAAACCTTCCACTAACCAATGACAACGTCTTGGGAGATGTGTGATGGCTGCCTGTGATCTGGACTTTCGTCTCGAGGCCATTGGCTTGAGCCCTGCCATGTAATTATAGAATATTCCTAACAAACATTTTTGAACGGAAAAACATTTCTATTTGTTGACTATTTCTATTAACTCCTTGGCATCAAACGACCTGAGAGAAAACAACTGCAGAACGTTATTTTTGTTAGCCATGGTTCCAAGAAAAGACAATGTTTTTCAACAGTTTCAAATACAGAACATTTGTTTTTTAATGCATTTTCACAATATTCATATTTAGCCCCAGGCAGCCTTAATCAAACGGCAAAAAAGAGGTTCACTTGGTATTGTCAAGCAGATATTCAATAAAGCTTACATAAGAGGAAAAGGTTCAGTACAGAAATACTCCAATAAGCAGCTTGTTTTAATAACATACACAAGTGCAATGAACAAAAAGCTCAAGGACATCATTGCAACTGTTGAAACCATTGGTATATTGGAATGTGCAGATATTATTTATCGAACGAAATATGAGAAGAAAAAAACAATACATGGCACAGAGAAAGTGAGAGCTGCTATAGAAAATGTGACAGCAGGAAAGCAGTTGAGAAATAACATTTATCACCCAGATCATACATCATAGACCAAAGATGCTAAACACCCACTGAAGAAAACAAAGATGCTTAAATAAGAGTTTACACGAAGACATCTGTCACCTGATGTACATACCTTGCTGCGGTGACAGCGTGCCTCAATGACCCTCAGAGCTATACCTGCAGGAGCTCATCACTCCTGGCTACCAAGCCGGACAGGTCTGTTAGGAAAGGGGCCAGACAAAAGGTGCATCCCCCTCCCCGGAGAAAAAATACTGTTACAGAAACTAAACTATAGCAAGTGATACTGACAAAAATAGATTTTATGACCAACTGCAAAGTATAGTTGACAAGATACCTATGAGAGAAGTTTTGCTCGTCATAGGAGACTTGAATGCCAAAGTAGGAAGTGACAACAGAAAGAAAGAGAGAGAGAGAGAGAGAGAGAAAAGTATGGGCACCCATGGACTCGGCACCATTAATGAAAATGGGGAAAAGTTTGCAGACTTCTGCACATCTAATGAACTGGTGATAGGAGGCAGCATTTTCCCCAACAACAAATGCCACAAAGCGACAAGGGTCTCACCGGACAATAAGACAGAGAACCAAATTGACCACATGACCATACGTCGCAATAGTAGAAGCAGATTACTGGATGTAAGAAGCAGAAGAGGTGCAGATATTGGCTCAGACCACAATCCTATTATGACAGTTGGTCCAAAAACTATGTGAGCATTATCTAAATCAGTTGGTCATTCAAATAAAGGATGAAATAGTTGGGGGGTGGGGGGTTGAGGGGAGACGACTAAAGTTAAGTGTGTGTGTGTGTGCGCGCGCGCGGTGGTGAAGAATGACACAAAAAAGTGTCCCGGTTAAAAAATTATAAAGTAATAACTATTTTAACAGTATCAAAAACGTGTATCGGCTAGTCTCTCTCTCTCTCTCTCTCTCTCTCTCTCTCTATCTATCTATATATATATATATATATATATATATATATATATATATATATATATATATATATATATATACATGGGCGTAGCCAGGATTTTTTTCGGGGGGGTGGGGGGTGGGGGGATTTTTTTCTCCCCCCTCCGCCCCCCCCCCCTCAAAAAATATATTTATATGTATGTGTGTGTGTGTACATAACCTTTATTACATTCTGACCCTTCATTCTTTTGGAAGAAGTTTATTGTGCCCTAAATTTCTTCCTGGAGTTAGTGGAAAAATTGTAGACTCGACGTCATTGTCAGCAAGGTGGCCTGGGGGAGCGCTAGGAGCTCCCCCAGCGCGGGGCGGAGCCCCCCCGCTAAGCACTATTTCTGGTATTGAAAGCCAACAAAATGCATATTCTGAGGTACCTACAGTGCATTATTTTGCTATTAAAAAGTTTTATTTCAAAAACCTAATGTGATATTCTTACTGTCTTAGACCCTCCCGCGATGTTCGGGGCATTTGCCGTTTAGCTGTTTCCACACAAATCTGTCACTGGTAATTTCTGAAGCCTGAAGGATTTTTTTTTCGGGGGGGGGGGGGGGGTTTGGGGGGATTTTTTCTCCTCCCCCCCCCGAAAAAAAATATTTATATGTATTTATGTGTGTGTGTGTGTGTGTGTGTACATAATCTTTATTACATTCTGACCCTTGATTCTTTCGGAAGACGTTTATCGTTTATTGCCCATGATATATATATATATATTGTTATACAGATTGGTCGGTTCTAAACCACTCCACGACAGACCTATATTAGTTACCCGGACGTAGCTTTGATGACAAAAATCACGGCGATAAGTGAGCACTAAGACACTGGGGGAACACTCCGTTAAAAAGAGACCGTTGCAATTTCTATTCTTATTGTCTCTGATTTGTGTATCCTGCCGCCAAGCCAGAAGTGGGAAAATTCACCTTTGCTAGAAGAGGCACTCTGTGCCGCAAATAGCATCCCCAATTTATTGGAGCTGTGGCCTTTATGCAGTGCACTCCTGCAGCATGACGGGTAATGACGTGGCTGATGCTCTGGTTGGAGATGAAGCGCAGATCGTACCCACTTTCATGGCACCATATACGTTTCAACAGGCTTTGACTATAATCAGGAGCGCTTACATAAGAAGTTATTGAAATCCTTGGACAGATCTGAAAAAGCAAATGGCAGCAAATGAGCCGTCCGGACCGTGATGATCCATGGTAGAGATAAAAAGTTCGGAACAGACATTAATAGTTCAGAACGGGACACAGCCAAATGGGTGTCTTCTTTGCCGGGTTACGGACGAACTTTGAAGTCCGTGGCTGACAACGGAGAGTCAGTAAAAACAGTGGTGCATGTCGCTCAAAAAAAATCTGAGAGATATCGTATATACCAATCAATAGACCTGTATGAGAGCTATGAAGCACTACGCCGAATAACAGTTTCTCGCAAAGGCACAACGAGAGGAGTAATCCATCCTGCCCTATTGCCAATTTATATAGTTAAAAAAGTAACTTGAAATATTTTTTAAAAAATAAATTTTATAAGTTAATCAAGTTTGAACCATGTTGTAGAGTTCATCTCAGTATATTTCTCGGGCAAAAAGCACAATAAGGATCTTCATGCTGTAATATATTTTGTCCATAAATTAGAGATCGCGTTCCATAATGTTTTTCTTATCCACATCTCTTCCTTTAATCTCTACCGAGGCGCCACATGGAAGTCGAACTCCTTCCAAAAGCTGATGCTGGTGACAAGAAACTGGTCTTATAGTTTTTAAAGTTGAAATGAACACTTTTTTGTGTGTCAGATTCTACTAATAAATTATACACCAAAATAAAACGAATTATTTTGTCCTATTTACCTGTGCTGGTACACACTTATTTTTGGTCGTTTTGATCGAGCTTTTGGTCTTTTGGTTTCCTCGTTTTTTAAATTGATGTGAAGTTTGGCTTTGTGATGTTCTTGATTTAAATCAATGTTTGAAATAGCAGGTATCAAGTCTGTGTTATGGGACTGGCGAGCTGTGGGCAGACAAAATAGGACCATGAGAAAGGAAGAAAGAAAGCCTCTAGTGCGAGTATGTTGAGAAGTAGGATTTAAACCTACTTTAAGCCTAGTTGAAAGAATCATGTCTCTACAAAACATTTCATTCTTGTAGAGTCTTAAATTGTGCGCAATATCATGCATGATAACAGTACACTGGAAAGAGATGCATACACGAAAGCCCTTGCTACCTGATTGATTCATTCACTCATCATTAATTCTTCTACTTGCACTAGAAGAAAAAGTATACAAATTCAACCCTTTATAACTTACTGTGTGTTTTGAAGAATTAAGCACCTTTCACGATTGAATTCGCCGCGGTGAATTTTTCCGAAACAGATTTTTTTATTCGTTGTTTTGTCCCAATATGTTTTTGTAAATACGCCCTACTAATGTTTAAATCTCACAAAACTAGAATTCCTTTTTAAGCACTTTATTGACATTGGTAGCCTACACTATGGGTAGGCTACGTATCCGCGATTGATCAACTCTCAGACCTGTATATATATTATATATTATAGGCCTATATATTAGGGGTTCACCGGATAGTCGCTCCGGCTTCTGAAGAATATTCGGCATTTTTTGACTATTTGGAGATATTCGGTTCCAGTCGAATATCACTACCGGATAGTTGGCCGAATAGTAAAAAGTACACCTATTTAATATGCATAAATTGACCTCGTTCCATTTATGTCTGTTGTATTAATGTTTATATTTTTTTTAAATGGACTTAAAAATAGAGCCTATATGAATATGCACCAAACATCTTTTATTATAAAGACAGGGCGTGTTAATATAAATAGAAATGAAACTTTACATCATAAATGCGCTTTACATACAGAGCTGCAATGGCTGGCAAATTTTTTCACTTTGTCTTGACCTACCTTCTATAGGTAACATGTTAAAATGTTATATTCCTTGACTATGTTACGCTGACCAGACGTCTATCTAGCTGGACAACTCCCACCCTCTTTTATTTGTTTAGTCCATCATATTGAGTTTATTGATAGACACAAAAGTCAAATACGATGGACGTAGGGTTTAATGTCCGCATATCGACACTATCTAGAGGTCACATCTTTCGAGGGAACTGATTTTGTTTACTTGGTAGTAAATCTTTAGTAGGGGGGTGGACTACAAGAGCCACACCTCTACACTGGTAACCAGGTATATCTCCAGAGGTAGAGACGAACAACTCCCACCCACTTTTATCTGTTTAGTCCATCCCCTTGAGTTCATTGATAGACAGATGACCACAAGTCAGATACGATGGACGTAGGTACCCTCTAGAGGTCACAAATCTGTATCACGTGGCTGGACTAGAGGCCACACCTTTTCACGTGTGCCGAGTTACTTGGATATAAATCTCAATTAATAAGCTGGACTAATGATCACACACCTAAACCAGTGACATTTAGCTACACAGAACACAGACCGCTAGATTTCATAGCCCAGTAAGCCAGTAACTAATTATTTTGTAGAAAAAAGTCTATATTAGCGTAAAAGACACGACCATGGCTATCTTTAAATGGCGAGTTAAAGACCCCCTACTCTTTATTTTATTTATTTGGTCCTTGACACTCAATTTATTGTTAGACATTGACCATTTTTAAGACAGAGTGAAAAAAGTACAACGTGCTAATCAAGCATACTACAATGTAAATAAATATTGCGGTTAAATTACTTTTCTAACGTGTTAACTTGAATATAACTCCTGCAGTTAAGTGTCTTGATTTGATCACGATATTCTTAATAATTTGTGACAGTATGACAGTCAAGTAACTCCTCGATATTACTTTTTTTTTTACTTAAGATGCTTACTTAGCCACTGTGTATCAGGTCAGGAAGACTTTTTACACACCTGACACCCATAGGCTTACTATCGTGCCTTTTTGTAACAGTTACTGAAACCACGAATAAAATCAGTAATAAGTAATAATTAAGGAAGATGTTTCTAACGTACGTTCTTTGCATTTAATGTTTCTTACGTACGTTCTTTGCACAATAAAATAAAACAAAGATGTGCATGTGCGCGTGTGTATATTTTTTACCTTGTATTAAAACCTTTAGAAAGAAAGCTAATTTCATTGTTTAATTCTTTTGACTTAATAAATAACGGAAAAACCTTGCAGTAAAATTTAAAATCGCATATAAGAAATTGAACAAAGAAATAATATGCTTGAGTTTAAAAAAAAAAACTTGACCTCTGTAACTAGTGTACGGGTAGGCCTATAATTTATCTACATGCTTGACTGACCATGCCAATGTGTTATCTTTTTTTTGTCTGACCACTCACACTATTGCGTATGCCCAAGGAAAAATGCGCGTGATGGTCAACACAATCAACTATACACACTACACTAGGACTACATGTATAGGCTCACTACGTCTATCTGACTAGGTTGTTACAATCAGTCGAACACAAAGTCTATGTTGTTGTTGTTGTTTTTTTTTTTGTAGGGAAGTTGTGGCTGCGTTTTTTTTTCTTCTATAGTTGGTTTTCCTAATGCTCTTAGATCTATATAACAGTAGATCTAAACATAGATATCAATAATAGGCCTACAGACTACAATTAAATCTATGCTTCGCAACATCTAAGGTTCAAGGTATAAATAGGTTGATGTTCTCGCTGTTAATAACTATTAACTAACAGCTACTATCAGTATTAAGCCCCTGAAGCCAGAACCAGAAGCGGTCTTGGGACTTTAAATTACAAGTCTGATGACCAGTTGTTGGTCTAAAATTCATGAACACATACATCCAACCACTATACAAGCCAGATTGCACTTTACTTATGAGAGAATTACATTAGAAACCAGTCAAATATATGCTAAAATATTTTACATTGACCCTCCCACACACAACCTTTATAGTTGGTGGCCTCGTACATACACACAGACACGTTCATGTTACTGGATAGCGAAATTTATTTTTTTTATTTTTGCTTTAACTTAATAACTATTGTTATATTATATTATATGACAACTCAATAATAAAAAATATATATTGAATGTTGTCTAATGTTTCCGGGTTGCCATGGTAACGGCAGCCATCTTGAAAATAAACAAAAATTAGTTCATATAGGAAAATTCTAAAATTTTTCAAAATAGATAAATTTCAAAGCTAAAAATACTTACACCTTAAAGTATAAAGGTGGCTGGAAGGAGCTAGCTAGATTTTATACATTTTCCCATAGTATTGTGCATTTTATGATTTTTTAAAAAAGGGTGATTTTTTTCCTGTAAAATGCATCCACATTTTTTTTCCCCAAAAGATCATATATTAAAAACTTCTTCAGCTAAAGTCATTAAAACTAGCTGATTCTCTGTATTATTTATCTCTGAATATGTGTACCAAATTTGACACATTTATCTCTAGTAGTTCTAGAGATTTTAGAAATATATATATATATATATATTGTTATTATGTATTAATCACTGGCGGATCCAGGGGGATCCCCACTCGGAGAACAGAGTACTCTTATTTTTTTATGTTCAATTACTAGATCTAAAAATTAAATTATATGTTACATAGGTTAGGGTTGAAAAAAACAACAAAAAAAAAAACCCTTTACTCCTTTAAACTACTTTACAAAACAATGCCTTGATCCAACTTTCTAAAAAATTTGCACATTTTTTCTAGTGATAAAAAATCTCTATGTCCAGTCTATATAACATATATATAGGTCTGTGGTATTCCCCCCCCCCCCAGCTTCTAATGTTTAATTGAACACATTTCCTCTTCCTTTGAAACATGTCGACACAGTCGAAAGAAACAAAAACATTCAAACGAATCTATTCACAATAGGGGGGGGGTCGGATGTATTGTAGTATAGAATTCACACAGTTTGTATACGAATTTATTACTTATGTTAAAAATACATACTAATTAATTATATTTCAAACTAATATAATTTATATATGCTATAAATTAAATTCTTATATACAGTCGCCCCACCCCTTTTCTTTAATGCCAAATGAAATCATTAGAAGAAATTACACAAAGGAGCGATGATTAATAGTGTTCATTCTACCGCCCCTCCCCTTTCCAGACAGAGTCTATATAATTTCAAATGAATTTATCATAATTATTTTAAGAAAGACTTTGCTTTGGAAAAGTTAGAATTCAAACGAAATTTTTTAATATAAGAGTCACGATTGAGATGAGTTCTAAACCCCAATCACGTTGTCATAGTCGCCCTTTTCCAACCTTTACTCAATCTCATATTTTTCTAGTTAAATAAATTTGGGACTTTAACTCACATATTATGGTTGAAATTTATCGAATAATTTTTTCTTCGAGGCGATACTCAAAGCCTTAATCTAAATATGTGGGGTATCTTATCTTTTCAAGGAATAAATCGGTTTTATTAGCAATGTATTAAGGGCCTATAAATTCATATTAGAATATTTTTCAAGTACAACATTATTCAAAAGGTCCTTTTTAAATAGGATGAATAAAGAGCTTTAGGTCAAGAGAATGCGTTTCTTCAGTGAAGAATGCAAGAAAACGCTTTTAGCGTCGGGGCTTCGCCCCGAACCTCACTGATGAATAATTAGCTGTAGATTTTAGGAGAATTTGTTTCTCCAGTGAAAAATGCAAGAAAACGATTTTGGCTTCGCCCCGAACCTCACTGATCCTGAGCTGTTCAGGAGAATGCGCTACTGCAGTGAAGAATGATTCGCCCCGAACCCGATTGATTAATAATGAGCTGTAGATGTCAGGAGAATGCGTTTCTGCAGTGAAGAATGCAAGAAAACACTTTTGACGTCGGGGCTTAGCCCCGAACCCCACTCGGGAAGCATACAGCGCTCCCTCATACCCCCAATCTTGCAAGAGAAATGCCTCAACATGACTTTTTTTTTCTTTTTTTTTTTAGCCGAAGTTTGAGAATTACTGCTTTTTAAATTCTCATATATATATATATATATATATATATATATATATATATATATATATATATATATATATATATATATATATATATATATATATAGTGTTGTAACCCTGCCTTGCACCAGTGCTTGAGGTGCGCACTAGCGCACTAGTGAACGTAAACAGGAAGACACTAGGATGGGAGAAAAAGACTAGGACAGAGAGAAGAACATTGCATCAGGGATTGTGAAGAGTCTGAATGTTTGGAAACTAAGAAGCCAGCTTTTGGTGCTGCCTGAAGGTTGTAGAAGGGACTTGGAGCGAAGCAGGGAAGGCTGTCGTTGGTCCACATTCGGGTTGCTGTCTAAAGGACTGGTAAATTAGTAGAAAGACTCTGAGGAAGCTGAAGGATGCTATGTGTTTGTCCTAGTGAATAAACACCTGTCTTTATTTCCTGTTACACTGTGTTGTCTTGCCTGCCTTTACGTTGAGTGCCTACCCTAGAGTTACAACAATATATATAAAATTTAGTTTATTGTCTATGATAGTACCAAGGTATTTAAAGGTTTGCACTATTTCAATAGTTTCTCCAGCTACAGAAAAAATATCATTTTCCTTCTTTTCCCTAGGAAAATCATTTATCATTTCTTTGTGGTTTTTTTACATTTAATAATAAAAAATTATCTTTACAGTATTTTTCAAGTGTTCTATTTCTCTGAAATACTCATTTACGTCTGAGTTCTCTGAGAGCAGGGCAAGAAGAGCCGCATTATCAGCGAATTTTGTGAAGGAGTAAAAAGGACTATCGGATTGAAAATCATTGGTGTACAAAATGAACCACAATGGCGATGTCACAGCCCCCTGGATCGCCCCTGTGTTAACTATGCGTGCATTTGATATAACATTGTTTACCCTAACCCTCTGAGATCTCTGGGTCAAAAATTCATTAGCACATAGTATTATGTTTAGACTAATCTTCAACGCTTTCATCTTTTCGATGATGCCCGCTCAGAAGTCTGGTCTACAACTGGGAGGGCAAGAGACGTCTCAAAAACTGGCCCTGCTTTATGCACGTGGCGCGTGAGCTGGTCAGAGAGATGAATCTGCCTACAGAGCGGGCTGCTCTTTCCCCGTTTGGTTCCTTTCCCCCTGACAAAGCTTTCGGCATGCCGACGGTACAGAAGAGCCTTCTTGACCCAGAGGTGAGAAAGCGGTGCGATCCTACACGGCTACTACAAGCAGTCAGAGAGACCATCGCTTCGTATCCGGCTGGAGTGATCACTATCTACACGGACGGATCTGTGCAGATGCTCGAGGGCATTGTGAAAGCTGGGTATGGGGCGGTGGTCCGACTCTCTGGTAATCCCAAAAGTGTGGAGCTGAGTGAACCCTGCAATGGGAAAAGCAGCACGGAAGCTGAGATGGAAGCAATGCTCGTAGCATTGAAGTGGGTAGCGGAAAGAGTCGGAAATGGATCCACGGCCCCAGCGGACGTGGTCATTTTTACCGATTCAATCCCTGCCCTCGATGCCCTTGAAGGGCAGCTTGCAGGCGTCGGGAAGGTGGCAGCACTCCTCGCGGTGGAGGAGCGACTTCTAGAGCTCAATGTAAATAGTTTTATACAGTGGGTTCCATCCCATTGTGGTCTAGTCAGTCATCAGAGGGCTGACTTTTTAGCGAAGGCCGCGGCAGCAACGTGCACCCAATACGATGAACCGTGCACTCTCACAAGTGTACGATCCCTAGCCGACACCCGTTTGTTGGCACATTGGTACGACGGTTGGGACGCTTCCGACAAGGGCAGAAATACACTGGCAGATGAGTATACCAGACCGAAAGGACGCATGGTGGAAGCTCTGCCGTGCAAAACAGGCAGTCCTAGCCCAGTTTCGAGTCGGACACTGTCCAAAAGGAACGTACTTTGGACGGTGGAAGGAAAACTACGACACACGGTGCCTCCACTGCGTCGAGGACGACGAGACAATAGAGCACATTCTTTATGAATGACGAGCTCTGCATGAGGGACGAACGGAACAAGGAATTGAGAGAGAGAATAATGGTCCATGTGCGACAAGAGGTCTGTCCTTGTACGGGGATAAGGCGACCTTAAAACTCACTGCCCGCTTCCTCTTCCGTGCGCTAGGGAGTAATCTCAGCATGGTTGTTACTAATGGGGTTTCTGATTCGGATCCGCTAGTGATTATTTGGAATGCGGTAAACCTGTTTTAAGTCTTAAGCATTTGAAACACTCCTTGTTTATGACTAAATCTAGATTGAAATGCATTCTAGATCTAAAACTAAGTTTACAAAATAAATAAATTAGATCTTGAAAGATCAGATGGTTTATTTAACGTTTTCTTTGTGGGGGTGGGGCGGGGGTCTGTAACTCACAGAAAAAAAAAGTTGAGTGTATAAGATGAGTGTCTAAATAAATACTGAATATAAAGTCTAGATCTATGACAAAATTGTACAAAGTCATGTGTAAAGAGAGCATACGAACGTTGGTGTTGTCTGTACAAAGACAAATACATGGAAATTTATGTAGGACTATTTTTTGTTACAAAGCTTATCAATTCACTCTCTCTCTCTCTCTCTGGTAAAATGTTTGTAGCATTATCCACCGGCTACGCACCTTTTCATGCTATCTATTGTTTATTTTGCCTTGAACCCCCTTCCCATTTTTTCTTACTTATAACTTGGACCGGCCATTAAATTCGAGTGAATATCACTTCCCTCCCCTCCAACTCACCACCTTAAGAAATAGTCTTATTTTCAGTATTAGACAATTCTTCTGCTTTTCAGTTCATATTTTGAAATATTTGAGAGGCTCTAGGATACTTTTTGGCCTGTGTACTTTTTTTTTCTCATTACATCCTGCAAATCGTTATTCTTCTAGTAGCAATAGTTTAAATTGGAACAGCCCGCTTTAAATCCTCATTTTGTATTCTAGTAGCAGTAGTTTAAATTGGAACAGCCCGCTTTAAATCGCCCTCCCTAACACACTCACTTCTGTGACGTCTGACTTTTCTGATCCCTACACCTCGCCCCGTTCCTCAAACTACTTGAATGTTAGTATCTGTTACATCTAATGGGCACGGCCCGCTTTATAACGCTACCCGTCCTAAATACATATTTGTTTGCAAATGAATTCGATGACGCATAACCAGGAATCTTTCTCCGTTGGAAGGGGTAGGGAATATAATATAGTGGCGGTGGTGAAGCAAGGTGCTAGTGTGCTCGGGTTAAAAGTTTAAACCATAGACTTATATATACTACCATAGGCATAGCCTGGAATTTCTTTTAAGGGGGGTTTTGGGGGAGATTTTTCCCCCCCCCCCCGCCCCCCCCCCCAAAAAAAAAATTATATATATATATATATATATATATATATATATATATATATATATATATATATATATATATATATATATATACATATATGTTTATATGGATGGATTTGTGTGTGTGTACATAATTAATCTCTATTACATTCTGACCCTTCATTCTTTGGAAGACGCTTATTGTGCCCAAGAATAGATTCTTCCTGGAGTTACTGAAAAAATTGTAGACTCCTCACCCTTGTCAGCAAGTTGTCTGGGGGAGCGCCAAGCACTATTTCTGGTATTAAAAGCCAACAAAATGCATATTCTGAGGTACCTACAGTGCATTATTTTGCTATTAAAAAGTTTTATTTCAAAAACCTAATGTGCTATTCTAACTGACTTAGACCCTCCCGCGCCGTTCGGCGCATTTGCTATTTGCTGTTTACACAAAAATCTGTCACTAGCAATGTCTGAAGCCTCTTCCCTCCAGCTCTGAGGACCTCAATGAAAGTGTGCCGCCAAGTTGTACTAAGATGCCATCGCAACTCTTAAGCGTAATTCATTTTGTCGGAGAACATGTCCCGCAAACCTCATGCGATGCTCTGTCACAACCTTACTAAGGGGTCGACTCCCAGTTCGGCATAGGATTTCCTTGATTTAGACCCGATCTCTATAACTGACTGAAAAAACGTCTTATTCATCTTTGTTGAGCCACATTTAGTGCTTTTCAATTTCATTGCATTTTTTTAAATGGGGCCCAGCCACTGGTAGACATATGTAAATTCTCTTGACTACGATCTTGGACTATTGACTATTTTGCTTTAGATGTTATATCGAAAAGGGAAGTTTTAGCGTCAAAATCATCTGTTGGGGGGTATTTTAAACTAAAATATATCTGGAGTTTGTTTTTTTAATTCAAAACCACATTTATCTACGGTCATAGAATTTGGTGACTAGTTTGCTTTAGAAATAATATTGAAGAAAAGGCTTTCAACCTTAAAACGCTCTGTAGGGGGATTTTAAACTCAAAACTATCTTGAGGGGTTTTAAACTTTTACAAAAGCCATCTGGAGGAGAGGGGTTGAAACTCAAAACCATCGGCTTGGCTACGCTCAAAGAATTTTAGTGCGTAATTTGCTTTTTTGTTTTAATTGAAGAAGTATTTTTTAGCATCAAACCCCTCTGAAAGGAAATTTAAGCTCAAAACACCCAATATACTTGGCTACCCTCAGAGCATTTTGATTGCAAAATTTGTTTTCTTTTATTTTGAAGATTTATTTTTTTGCTTCAAACCCCCTGGTTGGGGGTTTAAACTAAAAAAAAAACTTTGGCTATCCTCATAGCATTTTGAGTGCGTAATTTGCTTTCTTTTTTTAATTGAAGAGGTATTTTTAGCTTCAAACCCATCTGAAGAGGGGTTTAAACTCAAAACCCATTTGGCTTCGCTCATACAATTCTGAGTGTGTAATTTCTTTTTTATATTGAAGAGGGGTTTATCGTAAATTTTGGGAGGGGTTTAAAATCAAAATCTTCCTTAAATGTGCTCTTGGAATTTTTAGAATTTCGTTTGCATTTTTTTTTTGTTTTATAGATAAATGCAAAACCCCTTGGTAGGGGGTTTCAAACTCAAAACCCCCTGGTAGGGGGTTTTAAACTTAAAACCTCCTGGTAGGGGTTTTCAAAATCAAAACCCCTGATAGGGGTTTTTAAGCTTAAACCCCCCTGGTAGGGGTTTTCAAACTCAAAACCCCCTGGTAGGCGGTTTTAAACTCAAAACCCCTGGTAGGGGGTTTTAAATTCAAACCCCCCTATACCCCTTGGTAGGGGGTTTTAAACTCAAAACCCCCTTGGCTTTGCTAGGTCAAGTGATGGTTTAGTATTAAAATTTCACCAAAACTAATTATAGCCAAAGATCAATCACTAAACTCCGACACCACCCCCCCTGCGGGGGGGATTTCATTTCGGAGGGTGGCTGAACCCCCCCCCCCCTGGCTACGCCTATGTATACTACTAGACTGCTTGTCTTAACTTGCGTATTGCTGATGTAGTCAGTGATATAGTGCATTAGAAACAATTAAAGAAAATAATAATGTTATATGGAAATGTAATAGCTAATTGACCTGAATTCAATTTTTTATGAAAACATTGGCGAACGAATGTAAAAATGCTTCAGAAAAACAAATTTGAATGTTAATTTGATAAAAATATTAAATGAATGGACTATAATTAATATGTTCATGTGTTAAATTATAGAACTATCTTTGCGAAGAGAAGTTGTATCATCTTAGAGTGGAATTAGAGTTTTAGACCTAGGAATAGAGAGATGTGTAACCTTTCGGGCAATGTCTAATGAAAGAATGTACGTTAGGAATTCTAAATTCGCAGATATAAAGAACGTATTATGTAAAAATGCACTTGAAACACACATTTGAAGCTTAATTTTATTAAATAATGAAATCAATATACTATATTTTATATTTTCAATGTGTCAAAGTAAAAAAACTATCTGCGCAAAGTGTAGTTTCTAAAATTAGATCTAGATCCTTTCGATCTTTTCATGTAAATATGGTAAATATAGCCTAGGTCGATGAAGTTATAATGCTTTCATAGAGTTGGTCCCTAACCCTTGAGGGTCTTAAGTTTGTTTTAGGGCTTTAATACATACACTACAGTCTAAGTTAGTACCCAAGGAACATTTATGCCAAGTTTTATTAAGATTGGTCAAACGGTTTTGATTTCTATTTGTAACATACACACATACATACGCCTTACTTTCTACTTTATATTATAGATATCTAGACTGGACATGGAGATTTTTTAACGCTACAAAAAAATGTGAAAATTTTTTAGAAAGTTGGATCAAGGTGTTGTTTTGTAAAGTAGTTAAAAGAAGTAAGGTTGTTGTTTTTTCAACCCTAACCTATGTAACATATAATTTATTTTTTAGATCTAGATCTAGTAGTTGATTATCAAAAATAAGAGTACTCTCGTCTCATTATTATTATTTTGCAATTTTTAGATACATAATCTAGAAAGATCTAGGTAATCAATCTATTTAAATGTACATAAGATGATTTAAATCAAATGAATTATTTCCATCTAGGATTTTTGAAACATTATTTCGATGGAAACAAACAATGTATCTCTTTGTTGCATATATTTGCGTGAATATCCGAGAAATGATTTTGCATTATTTCTAAACTTTGAAAACTAAAAATCATTACTTTTCTAAGACAGAAAAGATTGATTGGCATGATTGGGGCGACTCCCATTAGAGCCTGAAAAAAGAGTTTACGTACATATAAGAATTTATTTCCAGTTTCCAGTCTAGATATAATATATAAGTCTATGGTTTAATTTAAACATATGATGGTAGCCTCCCTTAGAAACTTTAAAGCGCGACTGTGATAAAGAAAAAATCGAGTAATTCTGTACATTAATAAAAAGACATTGTGCCACCTTCCCTAAGTGACATGGTCATTTGTAGTTTTTTTTTTTAAAGTAAAAAAACGACTATCGGGTATTTCATATTAATAAGAAAAAGTTGTATGCCCATCCATCAATAGACATAGACTTTTTATTGTAACAATGGATAATGTTGTTCTTTTTTTTTTTACTTTTAACTAAAATTGTGTTTATATGGTTTTTATAATATAATGTATCTCGCTGAATATCAAGTACAACGAAATATACACATGGGATGGTAAACAAACGTTTGTAAAAGACATTGCTGGCAGTCAACATATTCTTTTCTTTGTTCATTTTTCTTTTGGTCCGTTTCGGTTAATGAAAGCGGGTGCAATGAATCCATTCGCACCATTTATGCTACGCCACTGTAGTAATATTTATTTATTTTATTTGTGTTTTGCTCTGCTTCTATAAAAAAGCGCTAATTTAAACAAGGTAACAAAAACAGTTTGTGTGGAAACACAAACTCAAAATCGGCCCCCGAAGTGGTCCACCCAGGCAGGAAAAAAGGCAGGTTTCAATATTTTCAGAAAGAATATCATAATGAAATTCTATCAAAGACAAAAGATAGAGAAGAATGGAGAAAGAAGTTTGACAGATCCTATGTGGTGCCTCAAAGCTCCAGCAGACCAAGGTATAGATGAAAGTGAATGTGAAGTTAGACGTGAACCTGGCCTAACTGATGTCTTATAATGAGTATCTAATTGATCTAATTGTTTTGTTACGGATCAATCTCGTATTCAAAGCTTCAAGAATTTTTTTTTTTTTATTCAAACTGAAATTCTTGTTAAACATATAGAGATTCAACAATCAAACTCATTTATACAATTATTCTTACAAAATGGTTGTCTCTGAGGTGGGCAGATGTAAGCCACAAGGAACATTGAAAAATCATTTTGTTTTTAAATAAATAAAACACCGGCAGTTAAGGCTTTATTAGATGTAATACAATTTTAAATGTATAAAAGAAATTAATCTAATAAACTAAGTGAATAGAAATGGACACATTATATATTAAAAAGCGAGAATTAGTGGCTAATTAAAAATCTTTGAAATCTACATATTTCGGAATATCATTTATTCAATACAGATAAAAATTAATTTGTAAAGAATCTTTCAATTAGAATGTGAACCATCTACTGACTATAATGAGCTACCATTTCCAAGTTTGATTGATACTTTACAAGTAGATTTACATTTTGGATTAATGTTTCTCTGACAGCTACAATTAAAGGATAATTTAATTTTTTAAACATTTCCATGTTGATAGTTTAAAGAACACATTGTATTTCATTTTTAAATAAATTTTCGGATAAAAAAATTCCCACCTTGTGGAGTACAACCATCGTGCACTAGCCCTACAGGTCACGCGATAATATTAATTGTTGTTTAAAATTATGTATAACTTATTTGCATAATAAATAGATTTTTTTATCTTAAAAAAAAGTTAACATTTTGTTTGTAAATGTAGTATTATTATGATAGAACTTACATAATTTAGCAATAAAATTGTAAAAAATATTATTTTTTGATAAAAATATCTAAAACCATTTGCATAAATGTGTTAAAAAATGGTAAGTTGTAGTCTCCCTTACAAAAAAGCCTCCAGTGTTTGTTACTATTAATAGTGAATAGTTTAAAAGTGGTGTATATTTATGAAAAAAATGTTTGCATAATTGATTTAAAAAATTAGATTTTTGGCTTTCAGAAAAAAAAAAAGGAGCCGTTACATCAGAACTTTGAATGATCTAAAATATCATGATGTCCAATTTTCATTTTCTCTTTTGTTTCTGAGATCTAAACGAGATGGACAGACAGGCCACACAAAACTAATAGCGTCTTTTCCCCTGTCGGGGGCCGCTACAAATCACTTTTTTAATACTTCCCCGATCCAGTAAATGATCACTAACGATATTTGTTAAATTCTAGCCCTGCCATACCTTGTAAGGAAGACAGCCATGCTGATGGCTGCGACACTCCAGGCTTTAAGTCATCTGTTTTGTGCCACTCGGATTTCACTGGTGGACTAAAAGGACTGCGATCTTTGACCAAGGCAACTGTTTCTTGTTTGGTAACAGGAGGAACACTTGGTACAACAGTAGTATCAACAGTTTCTTTTTCCTCGGGCTGCTTCCAACGAGTTTCGTCTACAGCCGGAGCTTGAAATGGGCTTTTGCTTTGAGTATTTCTGTAGATATTTTGAGCTGTACAAAGAAGACAGTAGCATAGAACAATCAACAAAGAAGTCATCATTTTCCTCTTGCAAACTTGTAGTCTTTAACTTGTAAATAATAAAGCAATTTGTTTCAATAGATCTCTAGTATTGGAACACAGTCATTGTATGCATGGAACTAACTATATGAAATCATAATACGAATATCCATTGGTTTGACTTTAGAGTTGACAACGATCGAAGTACTGAACACTTATACTAAAAGGTTGTTTACACTGGAGATGAATGTCAAAGTGTTAGCAGACGAGACGTGAAGGCACTTGTCAATATGTACAAGTCCTTTGTTCAATCAACTGCTCGTGACCTTCTTCAGAATGTTATCAACAGATAGCTAGTGGCTAGCTTCTTGAGACCCGTACAATCAAGACATGTCAATTAGGAATATAATTATAATGTCATTTTAGTTTAAATTACTGACTAATAATACCGCAGTTTCTTGTTTACAATGGTTTCGTTCTGTTCTCAGGGAATGTTTAAAACAGCAAAACTGAAAGCGGCTTATGGTTTTTGGTGGAATGAATTGATACAAACTTTAAATTTTAATTACATACCATTTTCGTTATTTTGTTTCAAGATACATTTTCTTGGATCAATTTAGTTTTTGTAAAGAAGAAAAGTGAAGAATAAAGACTCGTAAGTCTACAAGAATAAAGACTCGTAGGTCTACAAGAATAAAGACTCGTAGTTCTACATTAGCGAGGGAGAAGGTAATGAAAATATTGCAGCGTAAGTAGGGCTGGCTCCATTTGATACTTTAATGAGTTATATCGTTAGAATAACATGCATGACTAGATAGGCACATAAAATGCGTAGAACATCATGATGTTGTCATTTGAAGTAACATCTGCAATATATAAGAATACAGAATAATAATTTAGTGCTTTCAAGTACGAAGAATAAGGGAAAGTGCCACCATTATAAAGTCCCTGTCAATAGACTGCAATGTTCAAGTAGATTTGTGATTTCTTGGCATACGTTCGATCTGTCACGTGGTGCTTAAGGACAAATGTTCAGATAAGACTAAATTAATAAATAATAATTAATAAAAGTTATAAAAGGTCTTCCTCAGTGTAGGACAGCCAGGTAAATGTGTTCCGGAAAGGTCTTGACTTTAAGACCAACGTTAGAGGTTTTTTGTATTTTCGACATTGAGTTAACTGTAGATTTCGATATTATTTGGTATTGAAATTAATTTCTAAAATTTTGAGTTTTAGAAAATAGTATTTATACTAGAAAAAGTAATTATAAGTGAAAAAAATAATAACAAGATTTCAAATAGCTAAGGTAAACAAGCTCAATGGCTGAAAGCGGAAGTGACGTGATATAACGGACATGAAAATTCCAAATATAAATCTAGATCTGGGTATTGACTTATTTGGACGACAGCTGTCAAAACATTTGAGTGATATCGATTTATAAGCTATCGAGTAGGCCTAGCGAGCATAGATCTGTATCATAATAATTTAATATAAAGATAAACTCATCAAGTCTCAAATTATATCTAAATTCATATATTGCTAAGTCGTTTTACTAGTTTTAGATTTCATTTCATCCCCGGTCAATTCATACCCGGTCACTTCATCGCCGGTCATTTCATCCCCGGTCACTTCATCCTCGGTCATTTCATCCCCTGGTCATTTCATTCCCAATTACATTTTTTTTCTTTTTCATTGTTTAATTGCGCTGTTAAGACTTTGACTTTAAGTCGTCATTTTATCTAATATATAAACATACGACCACGTTTCACTTTATTTTATTTTTTAATCGCTCTTTCTTGAAAATGGGCGCGTCATTTTTCTAATAAGGGCTGACTTCACCCAAGTTCAGGATATCATGTCGCCTCAGGATATCATGTAGCCTGACTTCACCCATCCTCAGGATATCATGTCGTCTAACTTCACCCATCCTCAGGATATCATGTCGCCTGACTTCACCCATCCTCAGGATATCATGTCGTCTGACTTCACCCATCCTCAGGATATCATGTCGCCTGACTTCACCCATCCTCAGGATATAATGTCGTCTGACTTCACCCATCCTCAGGATATCATGTCGCCTGACTTCACCCATCCTCAGGATATCATGTCGCCTGACTTCACCCATCCTCAGGATATCATGTCGCCTGACCTCACCCAAGTTTAGGATATCATGTCGCCTGACTTCACAAATCCTCAGGATATCATGTCGTCTGACGTCACCCATCCTCAGGATATCATGTTGCCTGACTTCACTTAAGTTCAGGATATCATGTCGCCTGACTTCACACATCTTCAGGATATCATGTCGTCTGACTTCACCCATCCTCAGGATATCATGTCGTCTGACTTCACCCATCCTCAGGATATCATGCCGTCTGACTTTACCCATCCTCAGGATATCATGTCGTCGACGTCACCCATCCTCAGGATATCATGTCGTCTGACTTCACCCATCCTCGGGATATCATGTCGCCTGACTTCACTTAAGCTCAGGATATCATGTCGCATGACTTCACACATCTTCAGGATATCATTCCGTCTGACTTCACCCATCCTCAGGATATCAGGTCGCCTGACTTCACCCATCCTCAGGATATCATGTCGTCTGACTTCACCCATCCTCAGGATATCATGTCGTCTGACTTCACCCATCCTCAGGATATCATGTCGTCTGACTTCACCCATCCTCAGGATATCATGTCGTCGACGTCACCCATCCTCAGGATATCATGTCGTCTGACTTCACCCATCCTCAGGATATCATGTCGCCTGACTTCACCCATCCTCAGGATATCATGTCGTCTGACTTCACCCCTCCTCAGGATATCATGTCGCCTGACCTCACCCAAGTTTAGGATATCATGTCGCCTGACTTCACAAATCCTCAGGATATCATGTCGTCTGACGTCACCCATCCTCAGGATATCATGTCGCCTGACTTCACTTAAGTTCAGGATATCATGTTGCCTGACTTCACACATCTTCAGGATATCATGTCGTCTGACTTCACCCATCCTCAGGATATCATGCCGTCTGACTTCACCCATCCTCAGGATATCATGTCGTCGACGTCACCCATACTCAGGATATCATGTCGTCTGACTTCACCCATCCTCGGGATATCATGTCGCCTGACTTCACAAATCCTCAGGATATCATGTCGTCTGACGTCACCCATCCTCAGGATATCATGTCGCCTGACTTCACTTAAGCTCAGGATATCATGTCGCATGACTTCACCCATCCTCAGGATATCAGGTCGCCTGACTTCACTTAAGCTCAGGATATCATGTCGCATGACTTCACACATCTTCAGGATATCATTCCGTCTGACTTCACCCATCCTCAGGATATCAGGTCGCCTGACTTCACCCATCCTCAGGATATCATGTCGTCTGACTTCACCCATCCTCAGGATATCATGTCGCCTGACTTCACCCATCCTCAGGATATCATGTCGTCTGACTTCACCCATCCTCAGGATATCATGTCGCCTGACCTCACCCAAGTTTAGGATATCATGTCGCCTGACTTCACAAATCCTCAGGATATCATGTCGTCTGACGTCACCCATCCTCAGGATATCATGTTGCCTGACTTCACTTAAGTTCAGGATATCATGTCGCCTGACTTCACACATCTTCAGGATATCATGTCGTCTGACTTCACCCATCCTCAGGATATCATGTCGTCGACGTCACCCATCCTCAGGATATCATGTCGTCTGACTTCACCCAACCTCGGGATATCATGTCGCCTGACTTCACAAATCCTCAGGATATCATGTCGTCTGACGTCACCCATCCTCAGGATATCATGTCGCCTGACTTCACTTAAGCTCAGGATATCATGTCGCATGACTTCACACATCTTCAGGATATCATTCCGTCTGACTTCACCCATCCTCAGGATATCAGGTCGCCTGACTTCACCCATTCTCAGGATATCATGTCGTCTGACTTTTAATTTTATACATATTGTTACAACATTTAAAGGAGGCAACTCAACGAGGTATGGGAACAAAGATAATACCAACCTCGGGATATCATGTCGCCTGACTTCACAAATCCTCAGGATATCATGTCGTCTGACGTCACCCATCCTCAGGATATCATGTCGCCTGACTTCACTTAAGCTCAGGATATCATGTCGCCTGACTTCACAAATCCTCAGGATATCATGTCGTCTGACGTCACCCATCCTCAGGATATCATGTGGCCTGACTTCACTTAAGTTCAGGATATCATGTTGCCTGACTTCACACATCTTCAGGATATCATGTCGTCTGACTTCACCCATCCTCAGGATATCATGCCGTCTGACTTCACCCATCCTCAGGATATCATGTCGTCGACGTCACCCATACTCAGGATATCATGTCGTCTGACTTCACCCATCCTCGGGATATCATGTCGCCTGACTTCACAAATCCTCAGGATATCATGTCGTCTGACGTCACCCATCCTCAGGATATCATGTCGCCTGACTTCACTTAAGCTCAGGATATCATGTCGCATGACTTCACCCATCCTCAGGATATCAGGTCGCCTGACTTCACTTAAGCTCAGGATATCATGTCGCATGACTTCACACATCTTCAGGATATCATTCCGTCTGACTTCACCCATCCTCAGGATATCAGGTCGCCTGACTTCACCCATCCTCAGGATATCATGTCGTCTGACTTCACCCATCCTCAGGATATCATGTCGCCTGACTTCACCCATCCTCAGGATATCATGTCGTCTGACTTCACCCATCCTCAGGATATCATGTCGCCTGACCTCACCCAAGTTTAGGATATCATGTCGCCTGACTTCACAAATCCTCAGGATATCATGTCGTCTGACGTCACCCATCCTCAGGATATCATGTTGCCTGACTTCACTTAAGTTCAGGATATCATGTCGCCTGACTTCACACATCTTCAGGATATCATGTCGTCTGACTTCACCCATCCTCAGGATATCATGTCGTCGACGTCACCCATCCTCAGGATATCATGTCGTCTGACTTCACCCAACCTCGGGATATCATGTCGCCTGACTTCACAAATCCTCAGGATATCATGTCGTCTGACGTCACCCATCCTCAGGATATCATGTCGCCTGACTTCACTTAAGCTCAGGATATCATGTCGCATGACTTCACACATCTTCAGGATATCATTCCGTCTGACTTCACCCATCCTCAGGATATCAGGTCGCCTGACTTCACCCATTCTCAGGATATCATGTCGTCTGACTTCACCCATCCTCAGGATATCATGTCGCCTGACTTCACCCATCCTCAGGATATCATGTCGTCTGACTTCACCCATCTTCAGGATATCATGTCGTCTGACTTCACACATCCTCAGGATATCATGTCGTCTGACTTTACCCATACTCAGGATATCATGTCGCCTATATAAGTTTTGCTTTAATTCCTTTAAAATTAGTTTAAAACATGAAAGTTGTAAATTTTGTTATAGGACTTTATTTCTATAGATATCTCATTTCTATTTTATTAATGCAGATCAACACACTAATTTTTTTTTACATTACCTCTATATTTATACATGTTACATTGTTATAATTTTTAATGACATTTAATTTTATACATATTGTTACAACATTTAAAGGAGGCAACTCAACGAGGTATGGGAACAAAGATAATACAAAGTTTAATCAACATAGATCACCAAAAACAAGAACCGTTTCAATCTCAATCTTTTCGCACTTCCTCTTCCTCTCTCCCCGTTCATTTAGTCCATCCTCGTGCGTTGGTGCGCAACCATAGAGTCACTACAGAACATGATCACTACACTGCCCCCTTCTTATGTCTGTTCGTCCCGAACTGACTCTGTTCCTCTCTCCTCTCCACAATACCGATACAACCGATCGACGTGTACCACCTTGCATTTAGTTCGAGGACCCCTCTGGATACGGTATACCACGTCGTTGATTCTCTTCACAATCCGATACGGACCTTCCCAATCCTTTTGTAATTGAGGCGATCTTCCCTTCCTTCTCTTTGGGTTGTACAGCCAAACGAGATCATGCTCTACAAACCCCGTAGAATTGGCTCTTCTATCATATCTGGTCTTCATGAGGTCGCTACTGTCTTTTATCCTACTCCGTGCAAGTGTATGAACCCTCACAAGTCTCCCCCTAAGTTCTGTTACGTATTCGCTAGCTGTCGTTTGTTTTTCTCCTGGCAACCCAAATAAGAGGTCTGCTGGCAGCCGAAGTTCCCGACCAAATAATAATTTGGCTGGCGTATAACCAGTGGTTGCATGAACGGCTCCTCTATAAGACATGAGGAATAGAGGAATGTAGTCATCCCAATCGTTTTGCTGTTCTACTGTCATCTTAGCCAAGTGTCAATGTGCGATTAAAGCGTTCCACCATCCCGTCTGACTGAGGGCGAAGTGGCGTTGTTCGAGTCTTTTCAATTTTTAAGATTTTGCAAATCTCCTGGAATAGCTTGGATTCAAAGTTGCGTCCTTGATCTGAATGTAGTTCCATAGGTACACCAAAGCGGCTAAATCAGTGTTCCACTAAAATATCGACTATTGTTGTGGTTTCTTGGTTTGGTATCGCGAAAGCCTCAGGCCATTTACTAAAATAGTCCATTATTACTAGAATATATATGTTGCCTTTTAGTGTCTCAGGAAACGGGCCAGCTATATCCAGTGCGATTCTTTCGAATGGAACACCTACGTTGTACTGTTGTAGGGGTCCCCTTGTTCGACGTTGCGGGCCTTTGGTTGCTGCACATCGATCACATTTTCTGCACCAATCCTCTATGTCTTCCTTGTATCGACACCAATAAAACCTTTGTCTCACTTTCTCCAACGTCTTGTTAATACCCAAGTGACCACCCGTGGAACCATTGTGCAACTCTTGGAGTACTTCTTGGATTCTAACTTTTGGGAGAACTATTTGTAATCGTGTTGATGTCCCATCAGTAGATTCCCACATTCGCTTAAGAACACCGTTTTCCACTACCATTGAGTCCCATTGTGCCCAGTACGCCTTCATGGCAGCCCCTTTTTCAGCAATGTGTTGCCAATCTGGCCGTTGTCCCCTCTCCTTCCAAAGAAGAACGGTTGCCAAATCCTCATCTTTCAGCTGATCCTCTCGGATATTCTCATTAGACCAAGGTCCTAAAACATTCAGGTCCAAACGTTGACAATCGATTATCTCTTCCTTTTCCTCAGCTTTCTTACAATGTTTGCATTCTGTTTTGCAAGGTCGTCGAGATAGCGCATCAGCATTCTGGTGAATTAGTCCTTTTCGATGGTGAATTTCAAATTCATAGGTTTGCAGACGTTCGATCCACCTAGCGACCTGACCTTCAGGGCACTTAAAAGAAAGAAGCCATTGTATTGCTGCGTGATCTGTCCTTAAAATAAATTTCTGCCCATAAAGGTACTTATGAAAATGTTTTATTGCATCGACGGCGGCCAGGAGTTCACGTCTTGTGACATAGTAGTTCCTTTCAGCCTTTGACAAACTTCGACTGAAGTAAGCGATGACTCGTTCCGTTCCATCAATCTTTTGGGAAAGGACGGCGCCTATTCCGGTATTGCTTGCATCCGTATCCAAAATGAACGTCATGCCTGGTATCGGATAGGCAAGTATGGAGGATGAGACAAGTGTGTCTTTTAACATTTCAAAGGACTCTTGACACTCCTGAGTCCAGTTGAATGACCTCTTTTGTTCTGTCAATCGATGAAGGGGTGCACAAATATTGGAGAAATTTGGCACAAACCGTCTATAGTACGTACAGAGTCCTAAAAAACTTCTTAGTTCTCGAATATTGGATGGTGTAGGCCAACGTTTTACTGCCTCAGTCTTGTCAGGATCAGTGCTGATGCCGTCCCCTGATACTATGTGGCCAAGATATTTGACACTCTTCCTGAAAAACGAGCACTTCTTTGGATTGATTTTCATACCCGCATTCCTGATCCGTCCAAAAACTTCATGTAGATTTGCCAGATGCTCTTCAAACATCCTACCAGTGACTATAATGTCATCCAGGTATACAAGACACGTGTTCCAATGAAGTCCCCATCAATCTTTCAAAAGTGGCGGGAGCATTACAGAGACCAAAAGGCATCACAGTGAACTGCCAAAGACCGTTGCCAGCAGAGAAAGCCGTTTTCTCTTTATCCTCAGGATGCATTCCCACCTGCCAGTATCCGCTCTTTAGATCAAGAGTAGAAAAAATCTGTGATCCAGCAAGCGTATCCAAGGTATCGTCTATTCTTGGGAGTGGATAGTTATCTTTATGCGTGACTTCATTAAGTGCTCTGTAGTCTACACAAAATCGCATGGATCCATCTTTTTTTTTTACTAGGACGATTGGTGAACACCAAGGGCCATTAGAGGGCTCTATGACCCCTTGCTGTCTCATTTGTTCTATCAGGTCTGTAGCCTCCTGTTGTTTTGCGAGAGGAAGGCGGCGTGGTGGCTGCCGAATCAGTCTATTTATTCCAGTATCGATCCTATGTTGTACCATGTCTGTTCTTCCGCATTCTGACTCATCAGATGGAAAGATGTCTGCAAATTTCATTATCAACTCTTTAGCTTTGCTATACTGTTCTTCAGATAGGTTCGCCTTGGTTTCTGTCAAAAGCCTGGTAATTTGAGAGTTGACCGATTCAGTGGGCGTAAAAGAAACGTTGTTAATGTTGCAATTCTTAATTAGGTCGATTGTATGGCATTTAGCAATGTAACTATCCCTTCGTAGATGCTTCTCCCTCAAACCAAGGTTCATGATTCTGACAGGTACTCTCTGACGATCTTTACCGAACAGCGTTTTCCCTACAGCCACTCCGTCGTAATTGTCTTCCGTTCCTTCGATTAGCGCCGTTCCCGACTTTTCATGTCCGTTCTCTAACTTTCCCCAAAGAATTGATTCGGACTGTGCAGGCAGATTTGTATCCTCTGTCAATAGTATTTTCATCATTCGATTGTTTCCTTCTTCACTATCACCTAACAAAGGAATCTCCACATTTCCATACAACAAAGTTCCTCCGCTAATGTTAATGGAAAATCCAAATTTCTGTAGAAAATCTAGACCTAAAATGCAATCATCAGTTATGTTTGCTATCAAAAATTCATCCACGAATGACTGACACCCGAGCTCAAATTCTAAGTCCGCCAGTCCTTTTATGGGCATCAGTTCTCCACTGGCTGTTTTCAGGGAGAAAAGGCTCACATTTGTAAGGCTGTTTGCGACATTTGGCCGAATGACAGAACGTGAAGCACCAGTGTCTATGAGAAACCGATACTTCCGAATTCCAATCCTTCCTTCTACTATAAGACTCCTACTCTTTCCCAGCACAGCTATTGGAGTGACATTGACAGGGGCTCCCATTTCCTGGATCGCCGGTTTCTGCCCCTTAAAGCCGACGAATGTTAGTTTTCCTGATAGCCATTGGCTCCAGGCCATGCACCCGTTTCTGATCTGTGCTGAATCGCTTCTTGCTGATTAAGTGTTCTTCTACACATCCTTTGTATATGCCCAGATTCACCACAGTTCCAGCAACGGACCCTGGTCGCACGATGAGCTCCCTGTGACCGGCTTGGCTTATACTCTTCAAGAACCTCCGTCATCCGTCTGAGTACTTGTGTTAAATCTTCTTCCTGAACTTCCAGTCTCCGACCATGATGACTGTTGATGGATGCGTTCTTAGCGGCTTCATAGGACAGAGCGTACACAAGGGCTTCGCTGGCCTTACGCTTGCCACTAACTCTAATAACCTTTTTGAGCTCTGGATCTCGAACGGCATCGATGAAGGCATCAGTGACGATTACTTCGAGGAACTCCTGTGCTGCTGTGGGGTATGCCAGATGGGCAAGTCGTTCAATGTCCGTCTTTAGCTCTTGTAGGGTTTCACTGACCCGCTGTTGTCTGGTCTTCAGCTGGACCCTATAAACTTCCTGTAAGTGCTCGTCCCCGTATCGAAGCTCCATAGCCTGGACGAGAGCAGCATAATCCTGCTGGTTTGGAATGGATTGGAGTACTTCGGAAGCCTTTCCTCTAAGGGCCAGTACTAGAGCGGTCGCTTTTTCTTCCTCGCTGCCCCATTTGTTGACCTTAGCAGCTGCCTCAAACTGTCTTCTGTAGACTGACCAGGAGACGGACCCATCAAACACAGGGGGTTTCATCTTTACAAGCCCTTCGGGTAACATTGATCCTGTATTCATCTTTACAAGCCCTTCGGGTAACATTGATCCTGTATTACTCACCGGCGCCTTGCTGAGCCCTTCTCTAACTTGAACTTTCAGTTCTTCTATGTCTTTTTCTACCACATCGACTCTCTGGTTCATCGTGACCTCCATCGTGGTTATTTTCTGGTTAACCGATACCAATTCAGTCCTGATCCCTGAATCGAGTGTGTCTATTTTGTCCTGCATGGTTCTAATCCCTATATCAAGTGTATCCATTTTTTCCTGCATCTTACCTAGGAGTTCCATCTTTTCCTGCATCTTACCTAGGAGTTCAGTTATATCTGGCCCAACTTCGAATTGATAACTGTCCGGGTCTTCTTCTTCCTCAATCAGGGCCTGCCGGAGATGAGCTGTAAGTGTCTCCTTGCTACCACCAAGCTTTAGACCTCGATACCGAAGCTCTTGTTTTAGTTCTTTAATCAAGAGTTGGTCTAGTTGTTTCATAATAGGGGAAGCCATTACTAACTTACTTCCCGTTCGTTGAGTCGCCTATAATCCCACTTCTGATACCAATGTTACAACATTTAAAGGAGGCAACTCAACGAGGTATGGGAACAAAGATAATACAAAGTTTAATCAACATAGATCACCAAAAACAAGAACCGTTTCAATCTCAATCTTTTCGCACTTCCTCTTCCTCTCTCCCCGTTCATTTAGTCCATCCTCGTGCGTTGGTGCGCAACCATAGAGTCACTACAGAACATGGTCATTACAATATTTAATGTGTTACACTTTTTGTCATTTAAATAAACAAGATTACAAAGACAGTTTGTGTGGAAACACAAACTCAAAATCGGCCCCCGAAGTGGTCTACCCAGGCAGGCTTCAATATTTTCAGAAAGAACATACAAATGTAATTATATCGAAGACAAATGAGAGATAAGAATGGAGAAAGAAGGTTGACAGATCTTGTGTAGTGCCCCAATGGTACAGCAGATCAAAGAAAAGGTGCAAGTAAATGCAAAGTTAGAATCGAACCTGGCATAACTAGTTCCCCTTTTAGACCTTGTGGTCTATTGGGCAGATGATGTAAAGTTCATCTGTTTTTGTGGCCTACGGTTAACGAGGGTGTCATGTAGCCAGCACAACGACCAACCGCCTTTACTTTTCCCCAACTAATATCAGGTACCCATTGGAGCTGGTTGGACTCAGAGGCGCCTAAGGATTCCGAAGTTGAAAATCCCAGTCTTCACCAGGATTCGAACCCGGGGCCCCCGGTTCGGAAGCCAAGCGCTTTACCGCTCAGCTACCGCGCCTCTCCTGGCCTAACTGAAGTCTTATGCTTGTGTAATTGTTTTGAAAAGGCCCAATCTCTTATTCGAATGCTCAAAAGAAAGAAATATAATGTATAATCTATGTTTCAATAAAATGTTCACGAAAATGAAGTTTACAAGATTACTATTCGCTTTAATTTAGGTATAATGTATAATCCATACTAATTAGCTTTTTCTCTTTAAAAAACTGCTTGCATAACTGATTTTAAAAATTAGATTTTTCGCTTTCAGAAAAAAAAAAGTAGCCGTTGCATCAGAACTTTGAATGGTCTAAAATATTGTGATGTCGGATTTTCAATATCTTTTCTAGTTTACGAGATCTAAACGGGACAGACGGACAGACATTTCGCACAAAACTAATAGCGTTTTTTCCCCTTTCGGGGGCCGCTAAAAATGAATATATTAAATTTTGCTTATTTCATGATTTTTACAATTACTATTTGTTAGATAAAATGATCAGATGATGAAAAAAACTGGATGAAATGACCAGGGGATGAAATGATCGGGGGATGAAGTGACCGGGGATGAAGTGACCGGGGATGAAGTGACAGGGAACCTTTTAGATACCGGTAATTAGTTATAATTAGTCTCAAGATCTGTTTGATAGTCGACTTTACTAGGCCTACTACTGCTAGATCTAGATTATTCTAGATCTATGATCTATGCAATATTTTCTCAGGTAGTCTGAAGATCTAGGAATTCATTGAAACTATTTCCAACTCTCATCACGACATCGAATCGATGCTTCACTTTGGTATTGACTTTTTAGGATGATAGATTAGAGATAGGAACCAAGACGTTTTCAAACGGATATTGATTCAATTCTTCGCTTTCCACTAACATATTGTTCGACTTTACGATATTGATTCAATTCTACGCTTTCCACTAACATATTGTTCGACTTTACGATATTGATTCAATTCTTCGCTTTCCACTAACATATTGTTCGACTTTACGATATTGATTCAATTCTACGCTTTCCACTAACATATTGTTCGACTTTACGATATTGATTCAATTCTTCGCTTTCCACTAACATATTGTTCGACTTTACGCTGCTTACCGCCGTCAGGTAACCATCTTGTCGGTACGTGACGTTTTGGCGCCGCCGATTTGGCAACGCCGTTTTGGCCCCGCCGTTTTGGCGACGGAACGTTTTGGCGCGAGCCGTTTTGGCGACGGGACGTTATGGCGCGAGATATCATTTGACGATAATTTAATAAGCACGTAGCTTTTTTTTTTTAATGAACCCTTGAATTCCAGCGACTTAGGCAAATAACCATGGTGTCTATGTATACTTAACTTACTATTTTGAGAAACATGGTACATGTATTATATTTTTACTTATTATTAGCAAATGTTTGGTATGTATAGCTGGAGATACCATACAGTCATTAAATAAACCAATGTTATTGTCAACAAATAATTGCATTAATTTTTTAGTCTATCATCGTTTCATTTTGTTTTTAATTTTAAAGTAATATCTTAAAAGACTTTTTTTGAAAATAAAAGTGTGCCTCTTAATAAACACACATACACAAGCCAAAATGTTTATTAAAAAAAATGATGTGAAAAACAAACACACATTTACATTTAGTACGTGAAAAATATGTCTTAACACATACACTCATGCAAAACATAGATATGAATAATTCTTTTAAAAGAAATAATACAATAAACGTACATAACGTATTTCGCGCCATAACATCCCGTCGCCAAAACGGCTTGCGCCAAAACGACCTTCGCGCCAAAACGGCGGGGCCAAAACGGCGTCGCCAAAACGGCGTCGCCAAATCGTCCTGCTTCGCCATCTTGTGTATGAAATAAAACACAATGTTTTGGTGTGTTAGGAATGTTCGCACAACTTAAAATTAGAGAAGAAATGAAATAGTATGTCGAAAGCGGATTGCTTTGTGTGCTTATCACATCATTTCATCGTTTTCCATTGTGTGTTTTTTTTTTCAGTTTATTTCATCACTATTAGATCTATATTCTCAAGTTAAATCTGTGAATAATAACAGTTATATTGAGTTTTTGTTCTCAAAAGAAGTTTGTTCAAGTTATTTAAAATTATTGGTTCAGTTGTACTAGTCGTCTGGAGCTATAAGTAACGACCTACCAACAATGGCGTGGGAGGTTGCGAAACAATATTTTGTTTTCATTGTAGTAACATTTTAGTTTTATGTTCTTATTTGATTTATACAAATTTCTTTTAATAAACCCTAATGCTTTGTTTGATTTTTTAATAGTTTCATCAATATGAGGATTCCATGGCAGTTTTTCATTTATTATAACACTAGACATATGTTACCCGCGACCCGCGGGTCTTTATTTGCGCATTACTGTCGATATAGTCACTGAGAGTGTTTTGTAAACAATTAAACGAAATAATAATGTAATAAGTAAAGCGAATGTGTCAATGTAAAAATAGTGTGAATGAAGCTATTAAATCAAAATAGCTAATAGGCTTAATTAAATCCATTTTTTTTTCAAATTAAAACATTTGCTTGTAGTCCTACATATATTTGATTAAAATTTGAGATGAATAGACTAAATTTTGTATTTTCATGTGTATAAAGTATAAAGTAGATCTTGAGGTAGACGTAGATCTAAATCTACACTAATCTAGAGTTCTGTGCTGCGCATGCGTGAACTTTTTTCATGAATGAATATAGGCCTATCTCAACACGGCTACGCAGCTTTAGCGAACAGCGAACGAATGTATGAAAAATGCTTTAGAAAAACAAATTTGAATGTTAATTTGATTAAAATATCAAATAAATGGACAATAATTAGTATGTTTATGTGTTAAAGCATAAAACTATCTTTGCGAAAAGAAATTTTATCAACTTAGAGTTCAGTAAGAGTTTTAGACCTAGGCCTAGGAATAGACTCAGACCTCAGAAGAGAGATGTGTTAATGTGTAACCATTTGGTAATGTCTAATGAAAGAATGTTCGCCTGGAAATCTGTAGATATCAGGAACTAATTTATGTAAAAAATGCTTTTGAATAATCTAGTGGATTGGATTTATATGTATGTTAAACGTAGCTAATGATCCTTTCACGTTATTTCTCTTTCGCTACGAAAATAAAATTAGGTTTGCGAAAATGGGTTTACCCGAAGTCGATACATTCTTATCTATTAAAAACGAAAAGAGCGATAGCTTTGTTAAATGAATGGGATTATAAAGTGAACAATTAAACGAAATTATATTTAGTACGCGATTCATGAATGAATATAGATCTAGGCCTATCTCAACTCGGTTTCGCAGCTTTCGTAGGCGAATGTAGCTTTAGAAAACCAAATTTGAATGTTTATTTGATCAAAATATGAAATGAATGGACTTTAATTAATATGTTTATGTGTTAAAGTATAAAACTATATGTGCGAAGAGAAGTTTTATCATCTTAGAGTTGAATTAGAGTTTTAGATCTAGGGATGGGATTATAAAGTAAACAATTAAACGAATTAATATTTAGTACGCGATTCATTACGGAATTGTCTAATGAAAGAATGTTCGTCAGGAAATCTGTAATCACAGATATAAGGAACTAATTAATGTAAAAAATGCTTTTGAAACACAAAATTGAAGGTTAATTTTATTATATAATGAAATCAATGGATCTTCTTTTGTCTTTTCATGTGTCAAAGTAAAAAATAATCTGCGCAAAGTGTATTTCTTAAAATTAGATCTAGGTCTAAATCCTTTCTATCTTTTCTCATGTCAACATTGTAGACATGGCCTAGATTCATAAAATACTATAGCTGTAATAGAGTCGGACAACTTTATTTTTTTTTGAGGGTCTTAAGTTTGTTTTAGGGCTACAATACATACACTACGGTCTAAGTTAGTACCCAAGGAACATTCCTGCCTAGTTTTATCAAGATTTGTCAAGCGGTTTTGATGTCTATAAGTAACATACATACATACATACCCCTCACATTCTACTTTATAATATAGATTTAAGTATTTTTGCGCTTTTAGTCTGTGTTACTGGTTTACCAAGATTTTTTTTTTGTTAATCGTAATAACTGATATTTTTCTGGGTGGAAAGACATGCTCCAATATGATTTCCATTTCTGTAATTCATCTAATTCTCTTGGTAAAATTTATGTATCTTCTGCTGTTTTTATTGTTCTATAAATTATGCAATCCTCTGCAAATCATCTGACTATTGTTCCTGAACTAATGCAATTTGGTAAATCATTTATGTAAATCATTTATATAAATTAAAAATAGTAGTGGGCCTAATATTGTTCCTTGAGGTACACCTGAGTTTACTGTTATTGGTGTTGATTTAGAGCCATTTGTTATTACAGTTTAATCTCTCCCTATCAGAAAATCTTTAATCCACTGATGCAATGGACCATCAATACCAAAATATTTTAATTTTTTAAGCAAACTATGGTGGTGAACTTTATCAACTTTATGATCTATATTTCCTAAAGCCATGTTGGTATGGAGTAAGGACATTATGTTTGTCTAAGTTGTTTATGATGTTGCTATATATTATGTGTTCTAGGATTTTACTTGTGATGCTGGTAAGTGATACTGGTCTGTAGTTTCCTGGGTCTGATTTTTCTCCTTTTTTAAATAGAGGGGTGACATTAGCTTCTTTCCAGTCCTTTAGTACTTTGCCCTGGTTAAGAGATGCCTGAAAAAGTATTTTTAACACTGGTGCTAGCTCATTGCTTAGTTCTTTAAATAATCTAGCTGGAATACCATCAGGTCCAGACGCTTTATTCGGCTTAATGTTCGCTAATAGTTTTTGGATCCCCTTTTGTTGTACTTCTATATCTCCTATGTTGTCTATTGTGTTCAAGTTAAGTAATATGTCTTTGTCTCCTGGGATGTTAGCTTTAGTTTCATTATCATTATGTGCTATGTTATCTTCTCCTTTTAATGGCGCTTCGCCAGTTGTTTCCATTTTCTTAGACTTAATGTATGACCGTACGTTTCTGTTGTTACCCTTAGATATTACATTGTTTTTGTACTTACTCTGCAGCTGTCTGCTTTTTTTTTGGGTTAGTTGTTTAATTTTAATATACTTTTTATAAACTCTTTCTGCCTTAGTTTCTTTTCTTTAATTTTTACAAAGCTTCTTTAAACTATTATTAAACCAGCATTTATTTATTTTGTTTGATATGCATTTAGTTGGTATATGATTTGCTACAATGCTTTTAAGATAGTTTTTAATGAAATTCCAGAGATCATCGACTGGTTGGTTAATGTCTTTTTCTGATAAAAATGTTTGTTGAAAGTTTATTGCAGCTCCTTTTTTAAATAGAGGGGTGACATTAGCTTCTTTCCAGTCCTTTAGTACTTTGCCCTGGTTAAGAGATGCCTGAAAAAGTGTTAGGTTGCATTTGTTGCAGATTATGGTTTTTCTTTTGGTTTTCATATTGGCTACTGCTTTTATCTGACTGTGTATTTTAATAATATCATAGTCTGATAGACCAGGGATAATTTCATAATCTACTACTAACCCAGGTCTGTTGGTTAAGAAGAGATCTTATGTGCTGCTTAATCTAGTTGGTTTTTTTAATGATTTGATCTTAAATTAGGTTGTTTAACGTTTTTATGAAAAGCTCATTTATGTCCTTAAAGTTTTGGTGTTTATCTATGGTTAGTGTTTTCCAATTTAGACTTCAAAGGTAAAGCTCTAGCGACATACCAGCAGACAGACCAGCCAACTTCTCCGGCCCCCAAAACCCATCAGCACCACCAGGCAACTGGCTGGCAATCAGCCCATAACCGACCCACCCACCAGTCTCGCCATAACTAGGCTAACTACTCTCAGCGTTACTCAAACCATGACGCACGTGATTGTACGATTCGGGTTGTTCTTTTAATGCTGTTATCAGTAAGGACGCAGCGGATCTCATTGGTACAACTGTTAAGATCCAATCCATAGACTGTGGCACTTCTCCAAAGGTTCTACCGGTCGCGAGAGTACACTTAGAATGTAGATACGTGCACGGCACTATTGACGCAGTCATCATGGACGACACAGTATACGACTTCATTCTGGGCTGTCGATATGTTCCTCTGGGAGTCGTCGACAAACTATACTTCTCTCTGCCCGTCGGTAGAACGATGAAGCAGAAAGGTGGCCAAAGCGCTGGTCGCCAGGCTAACACATCCAGTCCCGGCTCTTCAGCGAAGCTCAAACCACTCCATCCTGGCATTGACAGTGTCAGGAAGTCACGATGTAAGCCGGATAACCGCAATCGTGATATCCGGGCCCAATAACCACTCACAGACAATTTTCCCCTGACATTGACCGTTTCAAGAAACCACGAAGTGAGCCGAATCTTGGCGCTCGTGTGGCGTTCATCATAATGGCTTAAAAGCAACAATCAGGCCACTCTTCCCGAGCATTGATCACGTTAGGAGAAATCGAGATAAGCCGATTACTTGCTTTCGTGAAGAAGCGCCTCACAATGGCTTCAGAGGTAAGCCCCAACGAGCATATCGCCTAAGTCCAAATCACACTCACCAATTTTCCCCAGGACGAAGATACTACTCATCCAGTCGTCTCATCTACTCTCCCAGGCCATCCTAATTGTTTCACCCACGTGACAACATGCCCGGGGACGGGAGGTAGGAGACCGTGGACGGACTTGGATGGACCCTCCTCCTGATATGGCTACCCTTATTTTCGAGATTTTTTTTTATTTTTAATTTTTATGACACATGTCCGCTAGAACTTTATGGATCTTCTGTGATAGATCCATCTTGGCGGGGGCGTAAGTCACAGCCCTAAAGCTTGCTGACAGTGTCACTCAATTTTATCACAGCATTAATTTTTATTTATTTATTTCATCTCAATTATTTCCCCTTTCTAGGCCCACCTTTTCCTCTTCGCGCTAGACTGAAACCACCACATTGGCGACAAAACCCTTCACTTATCTCCCATTGACGTGGGGAATGATAAATAGATAAATAAATAAACTCTTCCTGTTTATCTCGAGCTCATTCTAACGTTCATTACTCAACTCTTCCTGTTTATCTCTAGCTCATTCCAACTTTCATTACTCAACCCTTCCTGTTTATCTCTAGCTCATTCCAACTTTCATTACTCAACTTTTCCTGTTTATCTCTAGCTCATTCCAACTTTCATTACTCAACTTTTCCTGTTTATCTCTAGCTCATTCCAACTTTCATTACTCAACCCTTCCTGTTTATCTCTAGCTCATTCCAACTTTCATTACTCAACTTTTCCTGTTTATCTCTAGCTCATTCCATCTTTCATTACTCAACTTTTCCTGTTTGTTTTCAAAAAAAAAAAAAGCTTCGCAACGCCTGCACCAGTCTTTTTGATAGGTCAAGACTCTAGAGTAACGTAATAGAGGGATAGACTCTAGAGTAACGTAATAGAGGGATAGACTCTGGAGTAACGTAATAGAGAGATAGACTCTGGAGTAACGTAATAGAGGGATAGATTATAGAGTAACGTAATAGAGGGATAGACTCTAGAGTAACGTAATAGAGAGATAGACTCTAGAGTAACGTAATAGAGGGATAGACTCTAGAGTAACGTAATAGAGGGATAGACTCTAGAGTAACGAAATAGAGAGATAGACTCTACTAGAGTAACGTAATAGAGGGATAGACTCTAGAGTAACGAAATAGAGAGATAGACTCTAGAATAACGTAATAGAGGGATAGACTCTAGAGTAACGAAATAGAGAGATAGACTCTAGAGTAACGTAATAGAGAGATAGACTCTAGAGTAACGAAATAGAGAGATAGACTCTACTAGAGTAACGTAAAAGAGGGATAGACTCTAGAGTAACGAAATAGAGAGATAGACTCTAGAATAACGTAATAGAGAGATAGACTCTAGAGTAACGTAATAGAGGGATAGACTCTAGAGTAACGTAATAGAGAGATAGACTCTAGAGCAGGGGTCTCAAACACGTGGCCCGCGGTCCACTTGTGGCCCGCGAAACTATTTTGTGTGGCCCGCGGCCACGTCCGCGAATTAAAAAAAAATTTATAAAATTTACAATGACCACATATAAGCCGTGAAATGATTTACAACTGCACAAATCAGTAAATGAGGTGTCACTGTCGACCACCGACCGCTTAGGCTTTCAGCGGAAGCTGGGTGAACGGTGGCCTGATTCTAACCGCTGGCCGCTAGCGGCTAGAATCTGGCCACCATTATAACACTGCTCCGACCATTTGGCCGCGTGGCTAACCAGGCCACGCGGCTAGCGAAACTGGAGAAAGACATGGAGATGGGGAGGGATTTGGGTACATGTGTCAAGATTCTGTGAAGGCAAGCTTTGTTGTTAGCGAGATGATAGCAAAGGCTTCACGACCATTCACTGAAGGCCAGTTTGTAAAGGAGTGTATGCTACAGGCGTGTGAAATTATCTGCCCCGAGAAAAAGAAGCTCTTCGAAGGCATACGTTTGTCTGCGAACACAGTTGCAAGCAGGATCACCGAGTCAGCTGATTTAGAAACGAATACGGAGAGTTGTTGTATCATACGGAAGTCAAATGGTTGAGCCGTGGAAAAGTGCTGCAGAGATTTTTTTTTTAACTTAGACGGGAAATAGCATTGTTCATGGCAATGAAAGACAAAGACATACCACAGCTCAGTGACCTAATGTTTTTGTCGGATCTTGCTTTTCTTACTGACATCACGCAACATCTCAATGCACTCAATTCAAAACTATGGGGCATAAAGCAGCTGATTACCGTGATGTTTGACCGCATCAAATCATTCAGATGCAAGCTGACTTTGTGGGCCACTCAGCTGGCAGATGGAAACCTGGCTCATTTCTCTTTTCTACAGAGCATAACGGTTGCACCACAGCGCCTGAAAAATACGTAGACATCCTCTTCAAACTAATGGAACATTTTGAACACAGCTTTCAGCAATTCACTGCTTTCGAACGACAGTTTTTCCTTGTTTCCACTCCGTTCGCAGTTGACGTGAAAAACGTTCCAGTGGAAGTCCAGATGGAACTACTGGACCTGCAGTGTAACACTGTTCTGAAGCAAAAATACGCTGATGTTGGCGTTCCTGATTTCTACCAGTTTCTTCCCATAGAGAAATTTACAAAATTATTCTGTGCAACTCCTAGAATCTCTAGCGATGTTTGGGAGTTTGCAAACAGTTTTTCTCCAGAATGAAGATCAACAAAACAGCATTACGATCAAGACTTACTGATGAGCATCTGAGAGCAACCTTGCGGCTTGCCACTACACGCGACTTCAGGTCTATCGTCGATGGCCTGGTCTCTGCCAAACGCTCTCAGCTGAGTGGTCAGAAACATGAGTGACGAGCCATCTGCGGTAAGCCTAGAAATTATAGTTTTTTTTTTTTTTTTTTTTGGGGGGGGGGACCACAGTTTCTGCTTTTTTTATAAGTGACAGAGATAACGACAACGTCAACTTATTGTAGTAAAACTAACCTGCCTGTGCATGTATAAACTACACTGAATGTAATTAATAATTATAAAAACTTTATTTTAGCATTTAACTGCAGTGACAGTATTGTTTGTAAAATTTAATGAAAAAACATTCTCTTTTCGTGGTGCGGCCCGCTGACTGATTATTACTTTCCACTGTGGCCCACATGCTGATATGAGTTTGAGACCCCTGCTCTAGAGTAACGTAATAGAGAGATAGACTCTAGAATAACGTAATAGAGAGATAGACTCTAGAGTAACGCAATTGAGATATACTCTACTACAGTAACGTAATAGAGAGATAGACTCTAGAGTAACGTAATAGAGGGATAGACTCTAGAGTAACGTAATAGAGGGATAGACTCTAGAGTAACGTAATAGAGAGATAGACTCTAGAGTAACGTAATAGAGAAATAGACTCTAGAGTAACGTAATAGAGAGATTCTAGAGTAACGTAATAAAGCGATAGACAGACAAAAAAATTATCTGGGAGATGTCAATATTATACAGAAAGAGTTTTAATGTTAATGGAGAGTTCGTATGTCCTCTAATGCGCTATCCAACTGTAACAGCATTAAAGATTTTTAGAGCAGTCTTCCACAGTCTTTTACATAAACAGTCTTTCACCTGTTTATGCTAATGATCTCAAAGTGAATACAATCTCCATTAGTGATTCTGTTTTTGCTACATTTGTACTTTACAAAGTTGACCGACCTTGTCATAATTGAACATTCACACTAGGCGACCTACATGCGTGTTTAAAAATAGAATGTTGTTGCCCTCCTTTTGTAGTACAACTCGTTGAACGAATGTAATGAGATGAATGCCTGGGCATTAGCATTAGTCGGAATGTCCTCCACACACCAGTCCTTCCACGCAGTTGATGTGTCCAAAGGAAATACAACACTGTTTGGGGTCAGTAGTGTCGTAGGCTCTGCCAGGATGTAGCACTGCGTGCTGCACGCTACCTAAGACTCGCCGGCTCCGTTCACCGACAAATCGTTCACGACTTTTCGTTCACGCGACTATTCGTTCACCAGACATTTCGTTCACCAGACAATTCGTTCACGCGACATATCGCTCACGGACTATTCGCTCACAGACAACTTGTTCACAGACAACTTGTTCACCAACAGTTGGTTCACTGCAAATCGTTCACGCGACTAATCGTTCACGAACAATTCGTTCACAGTCAAATTGTTCACAGACAAATCGTTCACTGGATATTTCCAAAAACAAAAAATTGCTAGAGATCGGGCCTAATCCGAAATTCTTTTTAAAATTTTTGTTTGTTTGTTGTTAATATTTTGTTAACGAGGACAGTATGTGATAAAAAATTATACTTAAAAGAAAAAAGAGATCTTACAAGCAAGCTGAAACATTTAAATGGGACCTCACTTTACTCTAGGTAACATTTTTACTTTCAACATATAGGCCTTCTTTTACACTCATGTCCATCACGTAGTCTTGTTCGACCTACCCATTTTTGCTTATCTTCTTAATAGCGGTCCAGATGTTTAATTAACATACCCATTTTATTGATATCTTATTAACAAAAACAAATCTTATCTTATATAATACAGACGTTTCTTCAAAAAAAGAAGATGATTACGTCCTACGCGTCATGCATTCTGCCAAGTCACTGGTTTTCCTGGCTAGCTCAGACACACTAGTATTTTTTCCACAATCCTTTCAGTGTTTTTACGAGAGATAATTTAGATTTTTAACAATGGTACTAGATTTGGTACAATATATGGTTTCACTGTTCAACTCTGAACGTCACATACTAGAGACAGATCTAAGGTTAATACTTATCAATTAAGACATTTAAGAAAAAAAAAACTAATTACATATACAACACTAGGAAATATTTTGGTACCCTATCGAAAAATTATAATCTATGCAAAACAACAAAATAAAATTGTTTCAATAAATTTGTTATTGAAGTCCAAGCAATCAAATTAGTCTACCAATGGGTGGTCACATATAGAAACAAGTTAACTAAAATAAAAATAAAATAAAACTTCTTTTAAACTTGATGGAAAGTACTATACTAGTGTCTAGTAGATATTTTCAATGATTGTATAGGCGATGTCCAATAAAGTTTTATTACTTCCAGAGGATCCAGTCTGTCTACCACTCCACTGGGAGTTAACTAGAGTATCCAGATGAATGGGTGGATTCCCGGTAGATGAAAAAAAAGAAGGGGGTGTAAATGTATATTAAAGGTGAAAGTAAAAATGTTACCTATAGTCAAGTGAGGGCCCGTTTACATTTTTCAGCTAGCTTGTAAGATCTCTTTTTTAATTTTTTTTTATTTTAAGTATAATTTTTACCACATTCTGTCCTCATCAACAAAATATTAACAACAACAACAATGAAATTAAATAAACTCGGATTTGACCTGATCTCTAGAAATTTTTTGCATTTGGAAATAATAGCTAAAAAAGTTTTAATGTAAATAAATTAAACACGCGACGAGAATATATAATATAAACAATATGTTACTATCCAGTGAACGATTTGTCTGTGAACAATTTGTCCGTGCCGTGAACGAATAGTCGCGTGAACGATTTGTCGCGTGAACGATTTGTCGTGAACCAACTGTCGGTGAACAAGTTGTCGGTCAACAAGTTGTCTGTGAGCGAATAGTCCGTGAGCGAATAGTCGCGTGAACGAATAGTCGGGTGAACGAAATGTCTGGTGAACGAATAGTCGCGTGAACGAAAAGTCGTGAACGATTTGTCGGTGAACGAAATGTCAGTGAACGAATTGTCGTGTCCCCGCCGGCTCCTCATGTTTCCTCAACTCCCCAAGCCATTCCCATGTTTAGCTATAGCCGCAAGGCAGCGGAGGTTTGGATTCAGAATGTTCCTTTTCCTAGGTGATTCTACCGAGTTCCTCTTGCCCGAAGCTTACTGGTTTATGTGCTAGTTGCTCGCCTTTGTCCCTTCTGTTAGTGATAACAGTTCCGATGGCCTCAGTATCTGAGCCACACTTTAGGTCAGAAGTTGGACTGGTTGTCAGATGTAAAAAACGCATGACATTTTAAAGCATTAGTGGGTAATTGGGAGTTGAAACCAGCTACCGGCGATGACAATATTGCGGAACAATGTACCCACCCAACGAAATACGAAGTTCAATTGAAACACTAATACACAAAATAAACATTCCATTGCTTGGTATAAGTTAAATTTGTTCCGTTTATGAGGTTTGAGCCTACGAGTTTGCATTCAAGTCGTTAAGTTTTTTTTTTTTAAATTCATTTAAAGAGCGATCACGGTAACATTCAGACATACCCCTCCCCTTTCCCAACTGGTCCAGACAAGTGATAGGATCAGAATTCATTGAGAAAGCTAAACGTCTGAAATTGCGCTAAACAAAAACAATTGGTAAAAGTATTTCTAATCGCACAGCTTTATTATTGTTAGTCTAGATCTATTACAAATTTATCTACATGATTAATCCAAGATTAATCCAACTAATTGATACAATTACATATAATATCAGCTTTGTTTGTTTGCTTTTTAAGAATTTGAAAAAAATATTTTTCTTGTTACAGTTTAGTTTATGGTACTACCGACCTCTATGCCATAACAAGTGATCCTTGACTAGGTCATGTTTCCGCAACGCAATAGTGTTGGTAAAGATAGCCCTTTACACATTGTAAGTCTGTCCAACCGAATGTGATGTGGCGAGACCAGCCGTGTCTTCAGACACAAGATACAAAGAGAACATGTCTATTGAAAACATAGTGGAATGCTAAAATAAGAATCAAGTGAGTTTGTTATTTTTTCAAATAATTATTTAAAATTTTAGAGGGTTAAAATAATCTACATAATCAGGGCCGGTCCTACAGATTGTGGGGCCCTATGCGAAACGGATTGCGCAGGACCCAGTATGGGTAGGGATAAAGATAATAAGTGAAAATTAAGAATTTGTATTAGAAACTAAATTTGTCTTTGCATTTTATTCATACTTTACTTTACTAAGTACAAAATCACGGTCAGATTAACTTTACGAGCCATCTACAGTAGATAGTAGTTGGCCAACAAAGGGCTGATAAACATTCAGATCTGCCTTTAAGATTTACTATCGAGTAACAAAATATTCCTTTTTTTTAAGAGGTCGAGATAGATTTAGATCTTTATTTGTGTGCCAATGACTTTTAAAGTAAATTATAATTATTTTAAATTCTTGTTTTGGTTAAAATTTGCTTTATTATTACATTTTTATTACCTAAAAGCTGACAATGCCGTTTTTTTTTTACAATCGCGAGTAGAATTTGTGTTTTATATATTTGAATGACACCCAGAAATGACAATTATGTCTGTTTTTAATAAGATTTGCATCAGTTTTCAAAAGATTTTAATACTATCTGGAGATTTTCATGAATTCCATGAACCCTTTTAATAAATAAGTTAAAATCGTTTAATTTAATAATTAATTTAAATAATTTAATTTAATAATTTATACCTAGAATTCGCGCGGGGCCTATGAAAGTGTGGGGCCCACCGCGGCCGCATAGGTTGCAGTGGCGTAAGACCGGCCCTGTACATAATAGTTGTTTACAACTTTATCTCAGCTTACAACTAAATGTGTACATTTTCGGTTTGCCAGCCAAATGTTCCGCTATAAGACCCAATTCTCGCCATGATGTAGCATCATAACGTTTTCATATTCTATTTCTTTAGACTATACAGAGGAATAGCATTTCATTGTCCGAAATGTGAACATTTTAGAATAAACTTGTGAGTAAGCTTCCAGTACGGAATTAAGGATTGTATTACATTTGACTTACAAGAAATATGCTGTGCATCATTGAGATATGTCGAGAAGAATATTTACTATTGGTGTATTTGAAGAAAGAATCGACTGCTTAAGCTATATTCTGCAGTTTTTCTGTAATTTTATTTTATTAAAAACCGTTGGGGTACGGACTGCAGGATAAAAGATAGGCTTTATATTTATATTTACTAATGATAAAATTTGAGATTAGAGTGTGTGTGCGACATAATATATAAATGGGCTCACGTATCAATACGTAGCTTATATTATATAGATATTCAACAAATTATGTTCACAAACTATTATTTCTCAATAAAAATAAGACCGCCCCCCCATTCAGAGGGCTTAGGTGGTGTCACAACATTCGGATGGTATGATGTCACGATGTGTTGTGATGCCGGGGATTTTACTTGAATTCAATAGTTAACAAAAAATGAAGATCTAGAATCACAATTGACAATTCTTTGATAAAACAAAACTCTGGAACTTTATTTAAATATAACGTAAGTACAACTTATGTACAAATTATAAATCAATGAGCATGAACCATATTACAAAGGCTTTTTAAACAGAGCTCTTAGAAACGTGTCTATCTACAAGGACTTAATATTATCGACTGACTTTACTTTCTTACTACCGCCAATTCTCTGGCGCTAACTCTTTTCAAAAATGTCTTTGTTTAATTCAAATCAACCAATAGATTTTAAACATACTAATTATGTCCCTTGGGTAAATCCTGACTTGAATGTCAAGTGTCTAAATTTGAGGATTAAATCCCGAGACTCATGTCGAGGGCTTATATTACTTTCAAAAGTGAAATGTACAAGCAATTCTATAATGTAATCTGTGACATATTACCCCCCCTCCATTTAGCATTTGTATGGTAATAGAAATGCTCATATGTATTAAAAATATTTAAATATACACAAAATACCATACATGAAATTATAGAAAAATGGTTGAGGTAACATATGACAAAATAAAGTCAACTTGGAGATAAAAAATATGTAAATGCAGTGAATAAAATTATTGATGACTTTGAACACCTGTTTCACTATACAAGTGGTTATGAAAATGAGACAATGCTTGTCATGAACAATATCAAAAGTTGTACAAAGCATAAATCTTGAATTGAATAAGTTATGAAGCTTCATGATGAAATTAAAATATGACATTATAACTCATTTGTGAAAATGTGTACATGGAAAAAAATATATTGCATATGAAAAATTGACATAGAAAAAAAATAATTGTGATAGTACATGACAATCTTCTGAGAAAATAATACTCAATGTGATATAAATCTCAATATGTGTGAAGCAATGAAAAATTCCAATTGTCTGTCATGTATCTGTACTATTATAGTAGGATATATGCAAAAATATTCGACCTGAAATAAAATACCTGAAATAAAATGCTCATGATTTAAAAATTAAAATGTCTGATGCATGTCATATGCAAAGATGCTGAAACATAATAAACAAAGTATCTTGAATGAGTGACTTTCCTCAGTGGGTTGCTTGGTGCTGAAATAAATACAACATCTGATATAGAACTCCTGTGGAAAAAATGAGTAGACAAATTAATTGATTAAGTACAACTGAATACTGTTCTTCCTTGACGAGTATGAATGATAATGGATCAAGTGACACTGAATATGCTATAGTACATATGTAGAGTAGAAATGTAAAGTTCGGAACCCTTCTGAATTGCCGACATGGATGTGCATGTGCGTTTTCTAAACTTGAAGAAAAGGTATTTCAGTTTATGAAGCTGTTGTCTCCATGTCATAATGATCTCACAGATAATGTCTGATTGAACCGCGTTTGAGTTTGGTGAAAATTAGAACTGTCCGACACCAAAACTCAATTTTCTGGTTGATGAACTTTGACGCTGTAGAATAATGGTAGCGGAATGCTTTGCGTTAGAATGTTCAATAGAGCAATGACTGAACAAGTCTGAGTTCAATCGGTCAATACAGCAATGTTGAAGAAGTTCATTTGTTCCTTTCTGAAGAAAAGTTGCCCCTTGAGTAGAAGGAGGATGAAACTTGGTGTTGTCAGTGTTGTTGCTCTCTGAGTTTCTTTCAAATTGCAGTACTGGAAATGTCTCAGAAACACTGGTAAAGAAATTTGCATGGTCTGTAAACACTTTAATGTTCTTCACTGTTTGTAGTGTTATGTCATTCATAGTGATGACCTTGGGAATGTCAATTTGATTTGATGCTGGTAATGAAACATCTATCTCAGGAATGGGTGTTGATGATGTTTCTTCTTCTTCCTCAGGAATAGTTGCTAAGCTTGTAAAATGTTCAACTTCTGCTTTGATGTCTTCATTATCTATTTCATGGTAATGTTCAAACATATGAACATGAAATACTTTGGTAACTTTGTTGACATTGATTTCATAAAGCAGGTTGGAAATCTTTCTGGTGATGGTAAATGGACCTTGCCATTTGTAAAACAGTTTGTTACTGAAATCTGGTAACAGTAATTTGACTTGATCTCCTTGAGCAAAATATCTTGATTTCATGTGTTGATGTAATATTCTTTGACTTTCAATGTTCTTGGTTGTAATGGCTTCTTGGGTTGACTCACATTCTTTCAGATGAGGAATACTTGTATGAGTGGTAGAGTCAAGTTGAAAAGTTTTTCTTTTGTCTGGTATAGCCAAAGTTGATTGAATATAAGTATCTGCTTCTGGTTCATGAGACTTGTCTTGATGGACTTCAGTTTGACCAGTTAGAGTTCTTGTATCATTGCTAGAGACTCTGGGCATGTCGTCTTGTTCTTCAAAGTTCAACAATGGACATTCGGGAATTGGAGGTGGACTTATGACCGGTAGGGATGGGCTTGATGTAACTGAGGGTGTCCATGTTGAGTGTTCTTGATTGTTGCTGGCTACTGGACTAGTAACTGGTTCTGTTGCATTCTGCATAGCTTGAGTAATTGAGGTAGTCATGTGATTATTTTGGCTAACTTGTTCAGGTGCCAAATGTTCTTGTTGTCTGGTCATGGATCTTGTCATTACTGCTAAGCATTTTTGACCTTGCTCTATGGCATTTGTACATTCAGCAAGTTCTTGAGGAGTGCATTCTTTAACTCCTTCTATGTTTCCAATGATTAGGTCCACTGGTAGATTGGGTGTTACTAATGCTTTTGTTTGACCACTGAAGAATGGTGTAGTAACATAAATGATGGCTTCAGGTAACTTGCTGACAGTTCCGTTGAATGCAGTGACTTGGACGTGGTTGCCCGTGAAACGGTTTGCGTGTACGAAGCGTTCATGTACTAATGTGGACGTGCTTCCGGTGTCACGAAGAACTTCCACCTTCTTGTCTCCTACAAAGCCTGGATAAAATTTGAGACCATTGGACTTTGCAATGACTGTCATAGTTGAGTGCTCATTGTAATAGCTTCTGTTAGGCATATATTGTGGTCTGGAGTCCTGTGAATGACTTCTGTAGCGAGGTTTGTTGTTATCTGGTTTATTATTTCTAGGTGCTTTGTTGAGATTGTATTGCTCTCTATTGCTGTATCTTTGAGTTGGTGATGTGGGTCTATCAAAATTTTGATTTTTGGAGACTGCCTGTTTTTTCCAACATTCATGAGTTTGGTGACCTTTTTTATGGCAATATGAACATTCTGTGGTTCTGCTGCGGCATTGAGACGTGAAATGCCCTAGTTTATGACATTTGTTGCATTTGACTTTGTCATCTGACTTATATCTTGCATTTTTGTCTTGAGCAAAGCAGACAAAATTTTCTTCAACAGATGGTTTGACTGACTTGTTTGGATAGGCTGCTCTATATTGTCTGATGATCTTGGTTAGTGTCTGGATATCAGTAGGATTTCTCTCTATAATGTAGGATTGAATATCTTCTGAGTGAGCATGGGTGATGTTGTCGATAATAATATGTTGACGAAGAGCTTGGTAACTTTCTTCTATTTTGGCCATGGATACCCATCTATCAAACCAGATTGACATATTAGCTACAAAAATTTGAGGATCATCATTTTGCTGTGGCCTTTCATTATAGAATTTCTTTCTATAGTTGGCTGAAGTTGCTCCGTATTGGCGCAGTAGAGCTTCCTTGATATCAGAGTAAGTGCTGCGTTCATTGATTGACAGTTGTGAGCAAATGTTGACAGCTTTGCCAGTCAAAAGGGTGAGGAGTGAGCTCGACCAATGTGCTTCAGGTAGACCGGATGTTGTAGCTATGTCTTCAAATCTTATGAGATACGAGTCCATATTGTCAATGTTTTCGTTGAAAGCCGATATTTTGTTCATTAATCTGTATTTGTCAAACATATTTGATTGACCTTGAATTGGAATGCTTTCTTTATTTTCTTTTTCGAATTCCATTTTTTCTTTTTCATGTTGCCTTTGTTTCTCGGCGTCTTGCAATTTTTTTTCTTCTAATTGCATGCGTTTTTCAGAATCTTGCCTTTGTTTTTCAGCTTCTTGCCTTTGTTTTTCAGCTTCTTGCCTTTGTTTTTCAGCTTCTTGCTCTTGATATTCTTTCTCTTCTTGTTTCTCTGCCCACTGGTCTGGCTTTGAAATTTGCTTTTCTTTGGCAAATTCTATTAATTCGAAGAATCGTTTTGTTCTAGCACTGGAAGCCATATTTAATTTTTTGTTAGTTTCTTGTATTGGAGCAAAATTTACAATATCTGGATTTTGTCTTTATCTCAGATATAATAATAATATAGATCTAGTGACAAAGTTCTTGAAGCCTTAATTTGCTAATAAATTCTTGACAGTAGACTTGTAGTTACTGGAGTCGTATGATTGAATATATAGATCTATTGAGCCGATGTACTTTTTACTGGTTTAACAGTTGGTTAAATCTGGTCTTCTGTTTACTTTGTGCTGCTCAAATGATTATTTACTGGTCTTCTTTGTAATGCCAGTTATTTGATTTACTGGTCTTTTATATTGCCAGTTATTTGCTTTACTGGTCTTTTAATATTGCCAGTTATTTGCTTTACTGGTCTTTTAATAATGCCAGTTATTATGTATATTGGTCTTATTCCTTTTGCCAATTACATATAATAATAGTTTTCGTGAGTTAGACGTAACTCTAACGAAAATCTTTATAAAAGAATTATCGATAACCAACTGACCTGTTAAACACAGAAATTCTGTCCTCCGTTAAATAAGAATGAAGTTCCTTTGAAGAGTTTAGAAATTGGTCCCAGATCTTGAATAAATTTCGTTAAAAGTTGTCCATGAACTTTTGTTAGTCGGAGAGTGCCAAATATGTCACAACATTCGGATGGTATGATGTCACGATGTGTTGTGATGCCGGGGATTTTACTTGAATTCAATAGTTAACAAAAGTGAAGATCTAGAATCACAATTGACAACTCTTTGATAAAACAAAACTCTGGAACTTTATTTGAATATAACGTAAGTACAACTTATGTACAAATTATAAATCAATGAGCATGAACCATATTACAAAGGCTTTTTAAACAGAGCTCTTAGAAACGTGTCTATCTACAAGGACTTAATATTATCGACTGACTTTACTTTCTTACTACCGCCAATTCTCTGGCGCTAACTCTTTTCAAAAATGTCTTTGTTTAATTCAAATCAACCAATAGATTTTAAACATACTAATTATGTCCCTTGGGTAAATCCTGACTTGAATGTCAAGTGTCTAAATTTGAGGATTAAATCCCGAGACTCATGTCGAGGGCTTATATTACTTTCAAAAGTGAAATGTACAAGCAATTCTATAATGTAATCTGTGACAGGTGGGAAGGGCAGTAGAGGTATTCGCCCCCCCCTCCCTATCGGCCAACAGGGAACATATAAAGATCGGTTAAATCACCAATAACACGTTTTATTCATATAGATATAGATATTTAATTGATTCTGTTAGCAAGCTGTGATTTCTACAAATAAATGGACCGCCCCCCCCCACTCGAAAGTTTATGGGGGGGGGGGTGCGGATTTGATGCCATCGGTCTCTCCCAACCCCACCAAATCGGGCAACATACTAGAGGGGTGGGCGAAATAATCTAAAAATAGGTTCAAATATAAATAACTAGTATATATTATTAGCATAAGGAATAAATTCATATACAAATTGTTTGAATTCTATACTAAAATTCGTCCACCCCCCCCCCACCTTCGAGTGGGGGGGGGGCTATCGGCCCTACCGCCCCCCCCCCCCCGATCCGCCAGTGGGTGTAATGCACAATTGCAAGACATGATTCCTCAAGAGAATTATCATTATTTTAGAGTTTAAAACAATGAAAGATGAGCTCACATACCGCTACCGTATCAATCTCAAATGATATTTTTAATTCATCCCTGGAACATAACTCAAGCTAAGCGTAATATCACACCCTTAATAATGCCTTTGTAATATTGAAAGCTGCGAAAAAGATTCTTCATACATATTTAGCACCATTCCTTACCGGAGAAAATCTAATGCCACTTCAAGACCTCTAGCAATTGTTGATATAGTGTCATAAAAACAGCAGGCGGATGGATCAGTTTGTTTGAAATACTCCAGGCCTTCCTTCAGTGATTACAAAGTAATAACGATTAATTTGGGTGTACTTTGACCTCTTCCACAATAAAAATGTCGTATGGATGAAGTGCTTCTTTCTAATTGTATCCTTAGCCCAAACTAACTAGATGGGTTCCAAACAATGTCTAGTATAACATTGGAATATTTAGAATTTCTTAATAATTTAGCTTGAACTATAACAGACTTGTGACATTGCGAAAGAGAAGGGTACAATACAAAGAAGAAAATGGTCGAGGAGGTGGGCGAATGGGAGCATGCAGCTAGATCTAGGTCAAAAAATGAAATTCATTCTGAATTGGCTGGTAGTGGAGGAAATGTGAATTAGAGCGTAAAACTGGAGACGTGAGACTATTGACTAGTACTTTCTGACGTGTACACAACACATTAACTACTGAACTAGTGTCTTATTGGTCTTTGTTTCTTTTGATAATCACTGTGTGTTTTTAGTTGCATGGATAATAACAATGATTGAAAGGCATTACAGCGTTAAAAAGACATCAATTCAGTACAGCCTATTTTCTTAAGTGGGTCAAGAGGTGCTTTAATATGTTACCATTACCCTAAAGTGCTGGATCTGCATTTATAACGTAAATATCTAGGTCATATCTGTAGTAGGCTCTTTGACACACGAACAAAACTACAACACAGAGGCAAAGGCGGATCCCGAAGTAAGAAGGAGGACAATGTTTCTTTAAAACCCAACTTCTCTCTCTCTGTTTGTTTCTGCCTATAGTTGTGCCAGAAAGTTTATAATATTATATAAATACAATCTCATTTAATTTGTTTTGGAAAATACTTTCTATTCCTCTTAAAGTATATGTTATTGTACACTAACATTACATTAAATAAATATGATATTTAATCATTTACAAAAGTGTATTCTGTATAATAATATCAGAAATTCTCTCTATAAAGTGTAGGTCCTTCTAGGTTTGAAATGTAAACACTTGATTGCATAAAAAATAGTTTTTTAAGTCCGAATCCTACTGGTGGCACGGATATTTCATTAAAATGTGAAGTGTCTGCCCAACTTCAGGTAGTGACACTATTTCGTGAATATTTTGACTTCTCCTGACATTTTGACGTCACTTTGTGTCACTCTGTCTGGTGTTAGAGGGTTACACGTTTCAAAAAGTGCACAGTTCTTTGTATTGTTTCTACTAGATAAGAAACCTGTGTTACAAGCGGCCAACATTACACAGTAGAACACAAAACGTACACGAAGTGAGACTCAGTTCTAGGATTTAAATAAAAAAGCAAAACTAGGAGCTCCTTTAGAGGTATTTGCACCTACAACTTTCGTCTGTTAATCAAGATAAGTTCAACAAAAATCTTATTACTTATACATTTAGCTTTATACAAAGACTATTGTTAAATATTATAGATGCAGCGGACACATTGGGTTAAAATCTTGTGGTGTTTGTCATTATGGGCTATGTGGTTACACCTACTTATATATGTATGCTTTACAATATTGAAACATGTTAAAACAGTTTGTGCATTAAAATTATCATTAACCTATTACAATAACATTAATTCCAGACATTGTATGTGCTTAATAAAAGAATATAATATTATAAACTTTCTGACGCAACTCTAAATGATCTTAATAGTGAACCAGTTTCACGTAGCTATGAAATTAAATTGTATCAATGGATTTGTTTATTAATCAAGCAGATCGAATAACTTCGTTGGAACGAATAGTATTCAATTGAATTGCTTGAACAAGGTGTTTGGGGCTAAATCTAAGTCTCCTTCTATCTTTTCCATGAACGAGAGACTGTACGAATTGTCATGTTATGTTTGTTAGCAGCTCCCTGAAGGAGCAAAGCCGCTTGTAGTTTTGTGTGATCTGTTCATCTGCTGCAATGTATCCGTATATTTATCTGTGGCATTTTACGTCTCGAGAGACGATCTTTTTCCTTTGCAACTTCTTGTGTGACTAAAGAGGCCAATCCTTGATACACAGCTGCGATCGCAGGTTGGGCATATATAATCACCAGGCGCCGTTGCATTTTCACCCTTCTTTCTGCTTCTGTTGTGTATGACATCTGCAATCCGTGACCCTTCCTTTATGCTCTCTCTCCATGTGGATCTATCCAGTGCCACCTCTTCCCAGCTGCCAGTGTAGATTTTGAAGAGCTTCATGTCGCGTTTGCATACATCCGTATAACGTAAAAGTGGGCAACCAGCGGCTCTCCTGTGGAAGTCGACCTACTGGCATTCTACGAAGTGGCCAAGCCAGCCAAGGCGTCTGCTGCTGATAACAGAGCGGATGTCCTGGCACCCTGCTCTTTGTAGCACTTCCTCTTTGGTTATCTTATCTTGCCACTTTATTTTAAAGATCCGCCTTAGGCATCGGAGGTGGAAGACATTCAGCTTTTTTTCCTGCCATGAGTAGGTTGACCATGTTTCACTTCCGTACAGCAAGGTGCTCAACACACAGGTCCGGTAGACTAGGACTTTAGACTCTTTCTGCAACCGTGACATGGTGGCCATTGCCTTGGCTATCCTGTTGTTTATGTCTTTATCCAGTAGAGTGTTGTTGGATATGATGGAGCCAAGGTAACAAAAGTGACAGTGACAGTATATTTATACACATTATAAAACAAGATTTCATTGGTAGAAGTTTTTGCTATTTATACATCTGTACACGTGATCACGGTAATCCGCATTGATAATTTAATTTCTTTGTATACTTGTTGAAAGTCATGCGATGTTCAGGTTACAAAGAGCCCATCACATTGGCTGGTGATTGATCCTGGACATGTTTCAGAGGGAATAACTTACGACACGCTGTCACTGGCCACATCACCGCCAACTTTGCTAAGTCCTTTTAAAACCCACTGCTACATTAGCTACTTCTTCTTTCTAATTGGCCTAAGAGTTGAGTCTATGGAAGCTTGCCTCCATTTGTCTGAACTATTCAGTATCGTTCCAGCTCTGACCGCTGAGGCTGAAAGCAGAATTCAAGCCTTGGAGAGTAAACACGTGATCTAGAACTTTGCAATAGCAGTACCAAATTTCGTTTTATTGTGTTCGAAAAACTTGTTCTTTAACTAACTTATTTGTTTGCACCACTAAGTATTTACCATGTTGTGTATAAACTTATTTTTAAAATGTTTAATGATTCTTTTGATATTTCAGGAACCATACTAAAACAAACTAGCATTGGAATCTTCGAGTATAAAACATTTCAAAAGTTTTGCTCTTCTATACAACGTTTTAGCAAGTCTGAATCATTGTTCCTAACTTGGACAATGGATGCATCTATTGCACAGGTAATATACTTGTCATTTGCTAGTTTGACACTCATGTGTTTATCAACGACTGAGTCAACAATTGAGTCAACCAGTCTAAAATCAGCTAATACAACACTCCTACAGCCAGACAATACAACCTATGGAGACAAGAATGCTTTTCAATCTTTGACTAATATTGTTGGCAATAATATAACGAGTTTTTCTTCAAGAAATGAGAGTAACAATATAATCAACGAAGAGCTAGAGAAGCTAGAACACTCAGGTTATCTCTTTTTTCCACACATATATCGTGCATTTATTCGTGCAGGAAAAAGTCCCGAGGATTTTAACATTAGCGCTGCATGCTCGCACAATCTGGCCAACTATTACAAGGGACTGTATCTTAAGAAAGCTTGGGCATGGAACAGTAAGTGCATTTTTTGTATCACTTTCAAATCATTGTAAGACTTGTATTGAAAGTAATTTTTTTTTTACGCGCTATACTTTATACTACATTTTAGAATACAGCTAGAGGAAACATATGTGATACTACATTTTAGAATGTAGATAGGCTAGACATATCTGATACTACATTTTAGAATGTAGATAGGCCAGACATATCTGACACTACATTTTAGAATGTGGAAAGCCAGACATATCTGATACTACATTTTAGAATGTAGATAGGCCAGGCATATCTGATAGTACATTTTAGAATGTAGATAGGCCAGACATATCTGATACTACATTTTAGAATGTACATAGGCTAAACATATCTGATAGTACATTTTAAAATGTGGAAAGCCAGACATATGTGATGCTACATTTTAGAATGTAGATAGACAATAATTATATCTCATACTACATTTTTGAATGAAGAAAGGCCAGACATATCAGATACTACATTTAGAATGTAGATAGACCATACATATCTGATACTACATTTTAGAATGTAGATAGGCAAGACATAACTGACACTACATTTTAGAATGTAGATAGGCCAGACATATATGATACCCGATTTTAGAATGTAAATAAGACATACATATCTGGTACTACATTTTAGAATGTAGATAGGCCAGACATATCTGATACTACATTTTAGAATGTAGATAGGCTATAAATATCTGATACTACATTTTAGAATGTAGATAGGCCAGACATATCTGATACTACATTTTAGAATGTGGAAAGCCAGACATATCTGATACATTTTAGAATGTAGATAGGCCAGACATATCTGATACTACATTTTAGAATGTAGATAGGCCAGACATATCTGATACTACATTTTAGAATGTACATAGGCTAAACATATCTGATAGTACATTTTAGAATGTGCAAAGCCAGACATATCTAATGCTACATTTTAGAATGTAGATAGACAATAATTATATCTGATACTACATTTTTGAATGAAGAAAGGCCAGACATATCAGATACTACATTTAGAATGTAGATAGACCATACAAATCTGATACTACATTTAAAATGTGGAAAGCCAGACATATCTGATACTACATTTTAGAATGTAGATAGGCAAGACATAACTGACACTACATTTTAGAATGTAGATAGGCCAGACATATATGATACCCGATTTTAGAATGTAAATAAGCCATACATATCTGATACTACATTTTAGAATGTAGATAGGCCAGACATATCTGACACTACATTTTAGAATGTGGAAAGCCAGACATATCTGATACTACATTTTAGAATGTAGATAGGCCAGACATATCTGATACTACATTTTAGAATGTAGATAGGCCAGACATATCTGATACTACATTTTAGAATGTAGATAGGCCAGACATATCTGATACTACATTTTAGAATGTAGATAGGCCAGACGTAACATATTACAGCTGAATACTGAAGCTTAAGAAAAGTTTGCCAAAGCCAACACTAAAATACCATTGGATTGAAAGACTGCACAAAACAGGAAAAGTTCAAGGTCACCCTGTCAAACCATTTCCAAGAAGTGGATTTCAGCAGAAACTCGTCAGAAGATCAAGAAAAGAAGAGAGAAGAAAGCAGTCGTGAACAGTAAAACAAGAGCAGTAAAAGGAAAAGCACAAAAAGAATATGCTGAAACAGGAATGTCAAGCGTAGCATCAGAACAGACAGGCGGAACTACACTGAAGCGCTGGCAAAAGAAGTAGCCTTCAGAACAGCACCAAGGACCTGTATTCAGTAGCCTTCAGAACAGCACCAAGGACTTCAGAACAGCACCAAGGACCTGTATTCAGTAGCCTTCAGAACAGCACCAAGGACTTCAGAACAGCACCAAGGACCTGTATTCAGTAGCCTTCAGAACAGCACCAAGGACTTCAGAACAGCACCAAGGACTTCAGAACAGCACCAAGGACTTCAGAACAGCACCAAGGACTTCAGAACAGCACCAAGGACTTCAGAACAGCACCAAGGACTTCAGAACAGCACCAAGGACTTCAGAACAGCACCAAGGACTTCAGAACAGCACCAAGGACTTCAGAACAGCACCAAGGACTTCAGAACAGCACCAAGGACCTGTATTCAGTAGCCTTCAGAACAGCACCAAGGACTTCAGAACAGCACCAAGGACTTCAGAACAGCACCAAGGACTTCAGAACAGCACCAAGGACTTCAGAACAGCACCAAGGACTTCAGAACAGCACCAAGGACTTCAGAACAGCACCAAGGACTTCAGAACAGCACCAAGGACTTGTATTCAGTAGCCAAAAAGATATAGGGAAAATTGGCCAAGCTGTAGAGACCAGAGCAGTGTAACTTCAGCGAATGCTTTAATTATCTACACATGACTTATCATACAATGAGCTACAGAATCTCATTATAAAACTAAAATAATTAATTACTACTACTTCATAACTATTTGGTTTCATGACGTGTGCAGAGAAATTCTCAAACTGTCACAAAGGGGGCTAAATACCAATACACGTGCCGAAGCTTCCTCGTTGGTCACATAAGAAATCAAAATTGGAGCGCTTTATTTCTTCTCATTTTAAATGCTCTAAGTCCTTGGTAATAAACTCTAGAAACATACACTTGGTAAATTTACACTATTTCATACCATATTCTGTAGATTTTTTAAATCCAAGTGTCTGATAATAGAAATGTGGTTTGCAATGAAAGCGATTCGCATATTTGAGATTAGGGTTGAACATTTTGTTAGCAAAAAAAAAAGCTAGCAAAGCAAAAAAGAAATACTATGAAACTCAGAAGTGCCAATACTGCAAGGTTATATCGGTTGGACGTTACTGTCTCGTAGCATGAGTTGCAAGCCATCTTGTACAGGTTATATCGGTTGGACGTTACTGTCTCGTAGCATGAATTGCAAGCCATCTTGTACAGGTTATATCGGTTGGACGTTACTGTCTCGTAGCATGAGTTCCAAGCCATCACTTGTACATGCTCATGGGAGGAGTTTCACACATTTATGTCTAGTTGTGAGGTAATATTGGTTGACACATGTCTAGTTGTGAGGTAATATTGGTTGACACATGTCTAGTTGTGAGGTAATATTGGTTGACACATGTCTAGTTGTGAGGCAATATTGGTTGACACATGTCTAGTTGTGAGGCAATATTGGTTGACACATGTCTAGTTGTGAGGCAATATTGGTTGACACATGTCTAGTTGTGAGGCAATATTGGTTGACACATGTCTAGTTGTGAGGCAATATTGGTTGACACATGTCTAGTTGTGAGGCAATATTGGTTAAACACATGTCTGATATTATTATGACTGTTAATACTAACAAAAAATAAACATACAAAACAAAATGATTGAAATATTTGATTTCCTTTTCTAGTGTATGATGCAACGGGGAAACAAAGAGCAGGTATTCTAACTGGTGCGCTGACGTGGGCAGGAAATTATCAACAATGTTTAGATTCATTGGGCTATCGAAATAACATTAAAGAATTTCAAGTTGGATCTGAAATTTCTGCTCAGTACTGCTCAATCTATATCTCAACACCTTCATGGGTCAAAGAATTGGTGGACTCACTGGTAAATATAATATTTAGACTAATCTAAAGTAAAAGCGCAATAAGTCCTGGTTGATTCCTTCATGTACTGATTGACATATCACTTGGCGTGGACCAAAAATATAGGACAGTTTCACCAGTTACTACTTTCCGTATGCCTATAGAAACTAAGCACCTTTCATTATCGAAACCGCAGCTTTTTAAGTTAACAGATAAAGACTTTTTATTTGTGATTTCGCCCCAACCACTATTCCTAATAACACCTGATTGGCTTTTTACAACAGAAGTTCAATGGTTCAAATCTCTAATCGCACCATAACTTTTGTTTTATTTTTATATGCTTTTTTAAAATATTGTTTTTGCACAATTAAATTTTTAGCGGCCCCCGTAAGGGTAAAAGCCGCTATTAGGTTTGTGCAAAATGTCCGTTTGTCACAGATCTCGAAAACTAGAAAAGAAATAAAACATATTTTTTTCACCATGCGATGCAGCTTGAAAAGTTTAGGTGCAACGGCTACTTTTGGCTTTCAAAAAGGAAACCGTTTAATTTATACAATTAGTTATGCAAGTAAAGAGATCCTGGTGTTTGAGTGGGTGACTATGTGAGGATGGACCACCGCAACACAATACTTTGGCTCAAGTTCCCCTAGACCTGAGGCCCAGACGGCCCGCTCTGGGTCAACCGGCTGGTCATGCCGAGCTACCAGCATAGGCCCTCGACCTACTGTATCGGACACACGTCCGATGCAGCAGCTGACTGAGTATAGCACCTGTGTAGCCCTGGCGGGCTCATTCTGGACATCCGAATGGCCCTTTCCTTTGTTGGACTCGATGGCGGGTGGGGAGCACAGGTGCCGAACTAATATTAAACCCATATGGATAAAAAAGTACCAAAAAACTACTTGCCCCAGACCTATGTCTGGGCAAGAAACGTCAAACTGATGATAAAAAAGAGGAGGCCTCAAAAAGCTGTGCTACCTGGCCATCATTTCTGGTGCTCAGGTGCACAGAGGAGGGGAAAAGCCTGATAAAGTTGAGCCCTTTTCTTATCTATAAGGGACTCAAGTCAGTAGTGGGAGAGCCCAAGAGTGTGTCTAAGCTACACAAGTCGATGAAACTTCTTGTAGAAGTAGATAGCAAGATACACTCTGATGGGCTTTTAAGATGCAGAAGACTCTGTGATCTCCAAGTGGAAGTCATATCACACAAGAGTCTGAACACCAGCAGAGGTGTAATCAGCTCTAGGGACCTACTGGAATGTTCCAAGGAGGAAATAGTGGAGGGTATTGAAGGAGTCATCCATGCCCGGCGCATTACCAGGCGCAGGGATGGGGAGAAGGTCAAGACCGCCACTATTATCCTCACATTCAGAACTAGGACACCGCCAGAGTATGTGAAGGCAGGATACCTACGAGTTACAGTGAGGCCCTACATACCTAACCCCATGATGTGCTTCAAGTGCCAGGGTTATGGACACGGCGCGGCAGTTTGCAAGAGGAACACTGTGTGTGCAAGATGTGCTGGAGAGGGCCATGAGGACAAGGGCTGCACAGCCCAGTTCAAATGCCCGAACTGTCACGCTGGCCACTCAGCCTACTCCAAGGACTGCCCTGTGTGGAAACAGGAGGTTGCCGTGCAGGAGTACAAGGCAAGAAATGGATGCATGCACCTTCAGCCAGGCGAAATCGGCTGTATTGGCCCTACCCAAGGGCCAATTCGGCTTGACAAAGACCTACGCCCAGGCTGCGGCTAAGATAGGAAGATCCATAGCCACACAGACGCACACATTGACTCCACCACCCCCTGCTCCTCCTCTAACTCAGAAGAAAACACCGCCAAAGAACACACCTCCGAAGAGACAAGAAAGCCTCGTTGTCATGCTAAAGAATAGGTTCTCTGTGCTCGCTGATGAGAGCAAGGAGACTGAACAGCATGTCAAAACCGAACTCCGGGAGAACCCGGAGACATTATGTCTGACACAGGTTCTCCTCAGAGAACCCAGCCAGACACCCCAACCTCTACTGAATTAGAGGTTGACCAACTCCCTAAGGGGAGAACTCAAAACGGAAAGGATGCCCGAGGTGAGGGAGGAGGAAATAGCCTCCGCTCTAGCCAGAGGGACCCCACTCTCTTCAGAGAGAAAGACTCCCCCCCCCCAAGAGGGGGTGTCCTCATCTCCACCCAAATCCAAGTGGAAAAACACTAAGGTCACTGGAATAAAAGGAAACCCCTCTCAAGGCCTAATAGCTCCAAGTAGGTCATTTAGAATAAGCCATGGATTCCAGAATTGTACAGTGGAATTGTAGAGGCCTCAAGGCCAATTACGAGGAAATGCAGTAACTGATGGACTCTGAGACTTCTGTAGCTAACTGCTTACAGTAAACATTTCTGAAGGATAGCATCAGTTTCCGAAGCTACAGTGATTACTGCAGGAATGTTGAGGATGCAGAAATAGCATCAGGTGGAGTCTGTATCCTTGTGAAGGACAACATCCCCCATGAGAGGGTAGAACTACAGACTACACTACAGGCCGTAGCAGCTAGGATAATCCTACACAAGGTTATCACTTGCTGCAGTCTGTACCTACCATCAGGCACTACATTAAACCCAACAGACATGGAGTACCTATTGAAACAACTCCCTCGGCCCTATATAATCCTTGGGGATTTCAATGCCCATAACACTATTTGGGGATCCAACAATACTGACACAAGAGATCGTATACTGGAGGATATCTTCCTCCAACATGATTTATACATACTTAATGATGCATCACCGACCTACTTGCACCCAGGAACTGGATCTCTCACGTACATTGACCTCACCGTATGCGTCCCTGGACTTCTGGACGACTTTAAATGGTCAGTTAGCAATGATCTATGGGGAAGTGATCACTTCCCAATCATCATTACTAACAATCTCCCCTCATTTGGACGACCTCAGCGGTGGAAACTGAACAAGGCCTATTGGGAATAATTCCAAAAAAGATGCTCCGAGGATATCACAGAAAATATCCTCGATGAACAGAACCCAGCTGATACCTTTGCTAGCAAGCTACTTAGTATAGCCAGGAAAGTTGTCCCCCTAACCTCCGCAAATCCAAAACGGCCTAGCAAACCATGGTTTGATACAGCTTGCAAAAGTGCTATTGGCGATAGGAAAAAACGACTTTATGCATTTATAAAGAATCCTTCCCAGGAAAACCTAAAGCTATTCAGGATAGCTAGAGCAAAGGCTAGACAAACCATACAGTCAGCCAAAAGGAATTCCTGGAGAAGTTTTGTCGGCAGTCTGGATGCCAAAACGTCTGCTAGAGCGGTTTGGAAGACAGTAAGACGAATGAAAGGGAAAGAATCAAATGCAATAGGGCATTTAAAAAAACTAAGGACGAACTGTCGCGTCCCCCAGAGAAATAGCTGACTGTCTTGCATCCTCAATAGCAGAAAAGTCATCCACTGCACACTACACGTCAAAATGTCAAAACCAGGGAGGAAAGACACCCCATTGATTTCAGGTCAGAGAACAATGAAGACTCTAACAAACCGTTCTCGCTTGAGGAACTGAGGGACTCGCTGGACTAGTCACATGACACAGCGCCTGGAGAAGACGAAATCCATTACCAGTTCCTCAAGCACCTTCCCGAACCCTCATCGGCAGTCCTGCTAGGGGTCTATAACTGTGTGTGGCAAACAGGCGCTTTCCCAAACAGCTGGAGGAAAGCCACAGTTATACCGATACCTAAACCGGGAAGAGACGGCTCTGACCCAGCTAACTATCGACCAATAGCACTAACAAGCTGCATCTGCAAAACCATGGAAAGAATGATTAACAGAAGGCTGGTCTGGTACCTGGAGAGAAATAAAGTGATCTCAAACTACCAGTGCGGATTCCGGCAGGGGCGGATAACAACTGACCACCTGGTAAGGCTGGAAGCTTATATTAGAAATGCATTACTCAGAAGAGAACATCTAGTAGCTGTATTCTTCGATATAGAAAAGGCCTATGACACAACCTGAAAACATGGCATTCTATGTGACCTGGAGCTAATGAGGCTTAAGGGACACCTTCCCCGCTTCGTGGGGAATTCCTGAAGGACCGAAAATTTCAGGTTCGAGTGGGCAACTCCGCTTCTGACACTTATGACCAGGAAATGGGTATACCCAAGGGCAGCATTCTGTCAGTCACCCTGAGCTTGATTTTAATGATTTAACTGTATAGAATTTAGCCCTTGTTATGTAGAGAGAGAGAGTAGTCCTTAAGGGACTGCAGGCACGACATGGCCTAAATTGTGCCGATGTGCCTAAAATCAAAATCAAATCAAATCAAATCCTTAAAAATGGGAATTCGGGGTCTATGAGATGTGCTCGGGGGTCTACGATAAAGAATCTCAATTCAGCATGTCGTGACTTTAATTTTGACAATTGAAATTTTTTCATCCACACATTTATGATTTGTACGAAATCCTTAAAATTTTTATCCTGATGATTAAATTAAATATTGTTTAATTTAATTTGATAACTATATTTAAATAGTGTAGTTTTGTCTAGTTATAAATTTTACAAATAGAAATGTAGACTGTATAGCGTTAAGTATTTAAAATTGAACTTCATTACTTCCTTGTCAAAAAAGCCAGTGTTAATGTGCCATTTTTTAATGATGTTATGAAACCAATTAAGCTGGATAATTTGAGATGATGCCACCCTGATAAAAAGATAAAAGTTTGCAAAACTTTCAAACACTCAAAGATAAAGTTCAGAATACACCGACAAAATCTGTCTTTGACCTGATATTGAGAAGATGAAGATTATAGTAAAATACTGAAAACCTCACACGATATTGATTTTTACCAGCCGTTGAAGAAATTGCAAAAACTCTTACACAAACTTATATCATTAAAAGAATTGCATGTTTGGGTTTTATGGCCGGTATCTTGTTTTGGGACTCTTGATGAAGAATGCAATTTTAAAGACATGGTCGGCATTCTCTGGTGACACTCCAAAAGGGCTAATTTTAATGGTCCTAATTTTAAGCTTCTGGAACATATATTTTCTCATTATAATATGTACGGTTCTGATGTGAACAATTATAGGTGGTCCTATGGGATAGTTTATAATAGGTTTCATCTTTCTTGTATATCGAATGAGAGCTTGTCCATTTATTGTTTTTACAATTTACTATTAGTTTCTTCATTTCTTCCTGATAGAGTGCTATGTTCAAGTGTGTATTTGTTTTCTCACATTTGGCAAGTGTGTCAACCTTCTATTTTCTTCCATTTCAACATTGGAGAACAGTGTTCTTGCTGTTGTTGTGCTTTACAAGGTCACATAATATGTTTTGTACAAAATCTTTTGGATGTTCCTTCAGATTATGTGGATAATTACATCCAATCCCAAATCTCCCGACGGGAGATGCGAGCAGGCAAGTTGACAACCGAACGTCAGTCCAGGCGTCATGAGTTGTTTTATTTAGGAAGCATCAGAGTTTATCAAGCCTTGAAGAACTATTTTTATATTAGTCACGAAATAAATTTAACTGTTTGGTGAACTTGGCTGATTGGCTAGCATAGTAGCTGTTAGATCCAGTGCTCATATTTCTTCTCTGTGGTGGTCATAGAGCTCATTAGTTACAATGAACTTAATTTTTGAATTATTTTTTCTCCATTTGGCCCTTATGAGTATTTCAGCTCCTCCGTTTGTGGTGGCTTTCTGAGAACCATCCATGCAAACTCTGACTCTTTGGTTGTTAAGGCGATGGATTTGTAGAAGAGTTCACTAATTTTTTTATCTCTGTTGGAATAAAGTCAAATATTTCTTTCTTCTTATGTAAGTCTTTGCAAACGAAATATTTCTGCAATCAACATATTTCTCTATAAAGCTGGCGGAATCAACCTTGTCTGGTAATGAGTTTTTAATCCAAATTATCATAGCTCAAGAAATCCACGAAAAACTGCTCTTTGTGAAAACTTTTAACATAATACTTTAGACACATTAATCTTTAATGTTTTGAAGAACTACTTTATAAAACAACAAATCCATATCTGAAAAAAAAAATAATCTCCGTAGTAACGGATGGTGAGCTTGCAAGCCTTTAGAAACAAATGTTTCCAATTGTATGCTGTACGTGTTAACTATTAAATAATGGGTTGATATTTGAATTTTGTGAATCAATTTATTAAAAATAGATTCAACTTAAAATGGAGTTTTAAATTACCTTTTCACTCCTCGTGTTACTGGTTAGATATTTTAAACAAAATGTGTAATTTGAAATTAATGAATTTTCAAAAATTCAATATAACTTAAGCAGGGGGGTCTACGGAAAACCAGAAAACATGGCAAGGGATATACGAGACAAAAAAGTTTGGGAACCACTGTTCTACATCTATAATTTCTAGGTCTAGTTTAGAATGTTTGTTGTTTTACAAGTTTCGGATGTTCCTTCAGAGATGAAGACCTCCCTCAGGACGACGGGGGATGAGAGCGGGCAGGGGTTTAACCTAGGGCACCATCAATAAATCCAAACGACAGTCCAGCGCGCAAACCGCACGACCAGGAAGCCATGATTTAGACTAGATCAAGGTCTATAATTTCAATTTCTAGACTTAAAGTGTAGATTTTTATTTCCAAATGTCTAGATCAATATTACTCTATTCCTCTGATGGCTCTCTACGTAAAGTGTTTGTTATGAACAATATTTCTTCTTTAACATACCAAACCAGAATACTCCGTCTTTGAGCAGAATTTAGTGATTTTTGAAATATATTTTCGAGAAGTATATGGTCATTCTGAACAATTACTGTTCTGTTATACGCATATTGGTTTAAACTTTCTAAGACCATGACAACTGTCAACCTGTACCCACATATATTTATTAATAATACAACTACTCCACTTGTCAGAATAAAATATTCTCATTATAAATCCATTATAGGAATAATAATCCTTATTTCTTTTAAAGACAATGGCTTCGATTCCGAAGATAAAGGATGAGTCCAGTGTTTCACATGGCTACTCAAACCCACTTGTGACCTACATATTTTTAAGCCTCTCATGCAGACAAAACTGTTTTCCGCCAACGTTCTAATTGAATTTTCTTTCGTCTTCTTTGCCTGTCTTCAATAGGGTTTGATAATGATTATATGACATTAGTTAGGCCAGGTTCACATCTAACTTCACTTTCACTTTAACCTATCCCTAGGTCTGCTGGACCGTTGGGGCACCATATAAGATCTGTCAACCTTCTTTCTCCAATCTTCTCTGTCATTTGCCTTTGATAGAATTTCATTTTGATATTCTTTCTGAAAATATTGAAACCTACCTTTTTACCTGCCTGGGTGGACCACTTCGGCCTTCGGGGGCCGATTTTAAGTTTGTGTTTCCTCACAAACTGTTTTGTAACCTTGTTAAGCAAAATTTCTTTCTTTTCCCCTAAAATAGGAAAAGGCTGCGTGAATGCGTGTTTATTTCTACAAAATTCTTGAAAGAAAATGAAATCACTATTTTTTCGGTGCGATACTATTAATATCTTTATGAAGACGTGTGTGTGTGTGTGGAGAAAATTAATCTACTATATATTTGCAAGTTACCACTGACTCATTGTTGAATAGATTTCTGAAACTGTCGTACTGATTCGCATGAAACATGTTTCTTTTACCTCCTAGACTCTTCTTTGAATTGGTTTTGACAGTTTCGCAACCTGACCAACACAAATAGCAAAAAATCTCAAACTTTCTTTCGAACCTTTGCATTTTATTGACGGGATTTCCCCACAAGGCTGCTTTCCATCTATAAACTATAAATAGAAGTAGCACAAAATAGGACTTCCTGTATATTTTTTTTCCCTAAGAAATAATGTTTTAAATTGCCTTACGCCACTTCCGCTTCCCTTTAGACGCTGACTAAATAAAATAAAAACCAATCCTAATAGCATCAAAAAGATAGCTCAAGATAGCTATTGTCATTTCGGTACATTATAAAGGGGTTCAAAGAAAACGATTACAATGAATAAAACCAAATTGATATTTCTTTTGATTTAGAGAACACAATACCAAAATAAATGTAGAGTTGGGAAGAGGAATGTAGCATTTAATTGGGGCCTTCGGATAATGCATTTTTTTTCTCTTAACCTGAAACGTAGGCTATAAAGAAATATTTGGAGTGTCTAATACCGAACATTTCTTGCTTTAAGATTAAAGTATGAAAACAAAAGGAAAACTAACCAAAGGTGCTATATACAGAATTCAAAAGCTGAACGGAAACTTGCTGAATAGTGTAGATCAATCGGAGGATGCTTCAAAGTTAAAATTTGTCATTGTAATAAAATGGGTCCCAAGGGTGAAGCGGTTGTGTGCGTTATTATATGTAAGTCACTGTGTGTGTGGGCGGGGGAGGTCATCAATTCTATTATAGATTGAATTGACAAGAACAGTCATAGAGTGTACGAGGGACTAACTTTTTTGTTGTGGGCGGAGGAGGTGGAGCAAATATGTCAAAAGTGACACTAAAATTCACGGGCCCAAAGTAAGTGTATGTCTCGGGGTGCACTATGAAGCGGGTCTTTTCAAATCAAGTCAAAAGTCCATTTCGGAGAAATTACGATGCACAGTTTAACAAAAAATGGGGGTTCCAGATAGGGAAGAGAGTGAGGGACGGAAAGAGAGCGCGGTTCGTAACATTGTATTGTAACAGTTGTATGGGCTACAAATTATGTTTTGGAATGTCGCCCGTTTATTAAAATAAAACACAAAAAGCCTGGGATAAAGTCTGTGTGTACTGCTAATACAATAGACCACAAATGTATCAAATGTAAAGTCTGTAGAATCTGATAATAAGAACTAGATCTAGGTCTACATGAATCTAGAATTAAACAAGGTTACAAAAGACAGTTTGTGTGGAAACACAAACTCAAAATCGGCCCCCGAAGTGGTCCACCCAGGCAGGCTTCAATATTTTCAGAAAGAACATCCGAATGAAATTATATCAAAGACAAATGAGAGATAAGAATGGAGAAAGAAGGTTAACAGATCTTGTGTAGTGCCCCAACAGTCCACCACATCAAAGGATAGGTGAAAGTGAATGTAAAGTTAGATGTGAACCTGGCCTAACTAGTTCCACTTTCAGACCTTGTGGTCTATAGGGCAGATGACGTAAAGTTCATCTGTTTTTGTGGCCTACGGTTAACGAGTGTGTCATGTAGCCAGCACAACGACCAACCGCCTTTACTTTTCCCCAACTAATGTCAGGTACCCATTAGAGCTGAGTGGACTCAGAGGCGCCCAAAGATTCCAAAAGTTAAAAATCCCAGTCTTCACCAGGATTCGAACACGGGACCCCAGGTTCGGAAGCCAAGCGCTTTACCGCTCAGCCACCGCGCCTCCCCTGGCCTGACTGCTGTCTTATAATTGATCTAATTTTTTGAAAAGGCTCAATCTCTTATTCAAATTCTCAACAAAAAAATTTTAAAAAAAATTCCACAATATAAAAAAGGTGTAGGAAAATGAAATTTATAAGATTAATATTCGTTTTAAATTAGGTCTAACTTATAATGCATACTAATTAGCTTTTTCTCTTTAAAAAATTCTTGCATAACTGATTTTAAAAATTAGATTTTTCGCTATCAGGAAAAAAAAAGTAGCCGTTGCATCAGAACTTTGAATGGTTTAAAATATTGTGATGTCGGATTTTCAATATCTTTTCTAGTTTACGAGATCTAAACGGGACGGAGGGACAGACGGTCAGACGGACAGACGGACAGACATTTCACACAAAACTAATAGCGTCTTTTCCCCTTTCGGGGGCCGCTAAAAATCTAGAAAATTGTGCGAGTGTCTATAAAAGAATGTGTTTTGTGGATTTTTTTTATGTGTGTAATGAAATAGACTTTTTTTGTGTGTATGGCGTCTGTTTGTGTGTACAAAGTATGTCGACGGTGTGTAACGCTTGTGATCGCATTTAAAAACATTTCAATAATACATATGTACAACTTTCTTGCTAAGAGATTTACGTTGTCACACTGGCGGATCAGGGTGAGCGGAAGGGGCGATCGCCCCCCCCCCCCCAACTCGGTCGACTTCCCCCCCCCTCTTTCGGGCTGACGAATTTTAGTCAAGAAATCACACAATTTGTATACGAATTTATTAGTTATGTTAATAATATATACTAATTATTTATATTTCAACCTAGTTTTAGATTATTTCGCCCCCCTTTTAGTATGTTTGCCGATTTGGGGGGATGGGTAGGTGGCGACGGCATCAATCCCGCCGCACCACCATAAACTTTCGAGTGGGGGCTGGTCCAATTTATTTGTAGAAATCACAGCTTGTTAACAGAATCAATTAAATATCTATATAGTTAAAAACTTGTTATTGGTATTTTAACGGATCTTTATATTGTTACGAATCTCACTATCCAGGCTCTCTGCAAACTGCACCATACACCACCAACTTAAAGAACTTGACAACTCAGGGCTCCAAAGTAACGTAACACTTTAATAGTTGAATAAATAACAGCCAATACTGTACAATTGGCAGCACGTACACTGTACAAATATCTCTCCTGTTAATAGCCGTACCGCCGTATCAACTCTTGCACTGGCCTCTCCGTCTCGTTCCGGGCTTGCACTGGGTTCAACAGTTCAGGACTGACTTCACACACTAGGCTCGTTGTGTCGGACTCGATCACAGACCAAGATCAAGACGCCGTTCGTCTCAACTGTACTTGATAGTACTCCGCACTGAACCGTCGTAATGCTCCGTACAGAACCACACCGCTGAACTGTGCTGTAGTCGACCGTGTTCTGAACGCTTGTCGTGAACCTCCTTTCTGAACCGTTTTGACTGCGTCACCTCCGCTCTTATATAGGGTCCCTACTGGCCTTCTCGAACCGGACAGAACGCCGCTCGACGTTTCTAGGTGGTCAGATGACTACAACTCTCGTGACTCCCCTGAGCTCTGTTCACGTCGGCGATCCTTCCCGAACTCTCTTGTTGACACTCGTCTCGGCCGATCGTCGTAACTCGTCACGGTTGACCGCTCGTCTAGCGCTGGCCTGGGGCGATTTGCGTCGGCTGACTACACACACACCACTACCCCCATTTGTGCCACCACCAGGTTTATAACAATATTATGTCGTTCCCGTTAGCCGACTAGGTGAGGGGGGGGGGACGAATACATTTACTGCCCTTCCCACCTAAACCATTTGAGTGGGGGGGGCGGTCCTACTTTTATTTAGTAATCATAGCAAGAAAACGCTTTTGGCGTCGGGGCCTCTCCCTGGACCTCACTGGGGATCTTTCAGCGCCTCAACATGGCTTTTGTGTGTGTGTGTGTGTGTTTCGCTTAAGGCTGAGAAACACTGCTTTTTTGGGGTTAGATTATATATATCTACTTAATAAAGTAGAAAGTAAGGCGTATGTATGTATGTATGTGACGAATAGAAATCAAAACCGTTTGACCAATCTTGATAAAACTTCGCAGAAATGTTCCTTGGGTACTAACTTAGACCGTAGTGTGTATGTATTGTAGCCCTAAAACAAACTTAAGACCCTCAAAAAAATTTAAAGACCAAAGCTATTACAGCTATTACACTCCAAAGTTCTGGATCCGCTAGTGCGTTGTCACGAATCGATACTGTGATTCTTTCTAGAATCGAGGGTCAGGTCAAAGAAGTCGCAGTGTTAATAATAATTAAGCATAGAAACAGGTCAGGAAAAATAGCTGCATCCGTCATCTTCTGAAAGGAGAAAGATTAGAGAAATATTTTGGACGGAAGTTTCCATGACTCTAGAAAAGACGATTTTAAAAAAGGTATTAATTGGGGAGAAGTGAGTTAATCGAGGTTCTAGCCGGTCCTTGAGCTTCTCAAGTCTTAAAGTTGTAACGAATCCATAAGTAATTTAAGTATCTATCTATCTATCTATATAATTCTATTAATGTTTAAAGAGTTTGGAAAGATCACTCTTTTATTTCTGCAAGTCGCACGGACTAGAGTTACCCCACGTAATTTTAGAGGCGAAAAAAAAAGAGGTGGGGGGGAGAATAAGTAGTATTCAACCGTCACTAAATAGCAGGGCCGGACTTAACCATTGTGACCAAGAAGTCATGGGAAGAGAACAAGTAATCTATCCTGTATTCACCCGTCACTAAATAGCAGGGCCGGACTTAACCATTGTGGGGCCCAATGTGAAACGGATTTCGCGGGGCCAGGTTTGGATAGGGATACGGATAATAAGTGAAAATTAAGAGTTTGTATTAGAAAATATATTCGTCTTTGCATTTTATTAATTCTTTACTACGCACAGAATTACTACAGAATTACTACACGAGCTTTGCGTGTAGCGAAGTCATACAGTATATTATAAGAATTATGTTTCCTACATAGATCACGCTCAATAGCAAGAATTACCAAATGTTTCAATCTATCTACGAGAATTGTTGACCTCAAGTAATTCTTTATTAGTTTGATGCGCGAGAAGCTTCTTTCACTAGATTCCACAATTACGGATATTGCATAATGTTGTTTTTTTATCGCGCGTAGAATAGGCGTTTTCCATATTGAAACACATTTCAAAATGACAGTTTTGTCTATATATTTCAGGAGATTTGTATGAATTTTTAATAATTTCCGGATATTTCCAGGACTTTTTCGTATATTTTGCAATTTCAGGAGATTCCCAGGAGCTCCTGCTAAATCAGGCGGCCGCGGAAAATCTCTTAAAAGTTATAAAATGGTTTAATTTTATAATTTATACACCTATAATTAGCGCTGTCCTATGAATGATATATTTCTGCATTATTTCAGCGTTTCTCAAGGCACAATGGGACAAACAGGAAACAAATAAAATAAGACAATTAAATGGTTAATCCAAAACATCTATGATGAAAAGTTACACTAAAAAACATTCTTTGACTTGAATATTGTCTGCTATACATTTGTATTCTCTTTTTTATTTACATTTGCATTATTTTTTTGTAAATGTGATGTTTTTCTTACTGAGTATACGATGTACAATAATATTAGAATCCCTTGGACGGAACAAAGAAAAGTAAATTAAAAACATATCCGGCATTAAATACCCTTTCTACTGAAATTTTAGCCTGTTTGCCTCTTACGAAATTTCATGCTTAGAGATAATTAGTTGGTTACTATTAAAGAAATCTTTGCACAGCGAATAGTCTGGACAAAAAATAAAATATAGTGTCATCATAGTTTCACTATGAACAAAACTTTGATTGCTATAGCAGTCAATGGTATCGTTGAATCTGTGAGTTTGGTTTTGGTGTTCGCACATAATCCTGTTGGTAAATTTAAGTCTGGACTCTGTAATAGCTTACGGTTTGGTAGCTGGTGTGGATATATACTAGGATACATTTTGGTAGCTGGTGCGGATATCTACTAGGGTACAATTTGGTAGCTCGTGCGGATATGTAATAGGGTACATTTTGGTAGCTGGTGTGTATATCTACTAGGGTACATTTTGGTAGCTCGTGCGGATATGTAATAGGGTACATTTTGGTTACTGGTGAGTATATCTACTAGGGTACATTTTGGTTACTCGTGTGTATATCTACTAGGGTACATTTTGGTAGCTGGTGTGTATATCTACTAGAGTACATTTTGGTAGCTGGTGTGGATATCTACTAAGGTACATTTTGGTAGCTCGTGCGGATATGTAATAGGGTACATTTTGGTTACTGGTATGTATATCTACTAGGGTACATTTTGGTAGCTGGTGTGTATATCTACTAGGGTACATTTTGGTAGCTGGTGTGGATATCTACTAGGGTACATTTTGGTAGCTCGTGCGGATATGTAATAGGGTACATTTTGGTTACTGGTGTGTATATCTACTAGGGTACATTTTGGTAGCTCGTGCGGATATGTAATAGGGTACATTTTGGTTACTGGTATGTATATCTACTAGGGTACATTTTGGTAGCTGGTGTGTATATCTACTAGGATACATTTTGGTTACTGGTGTGGATATCTACTAGGGTACATTTTGGTTACTGGTGCGGATATCTACTAGGGTACATTTTGGTTACTGGTGTGGATATCTACTAGGGTACATTTTGGTTACTGGTGTGGATATCTACTAGGGTACATTTTGGTAGCTCGTGCGGATATGTAATAGGATACATTTTGGTTACTGGTGTGGATATCTACTAGGGTACATTTTGGTCGCTGGTGTGGATATCTACTAGGGTACATTTTGGTCGCTGGTGCGGATATCTACTAGGGTACATTTTGGTTACTGGTGTGGATATCTACTAGGGTACATTTTGGTAGCTCGTGCGGATATGTAATAGGGTACATTTTGGTTACTGGTGTGGATATCTACTAGGGTACATTTTGGTCGCTGTTGCGGATATCTACTAGGGTACATTTTGGTAGCGGTTGTGGATAAATTCTAGGGTAGATAATTGTAGCTGGTGCGGATGTCAAGGCTCTTGAGCTATGAGTATGGCACCAGTTTTCCACTAGACTCAAGGTATAGATATGAAATGAATTCAAGAACTCTTTCCTTCTAACTCTTTGTTTTCTTTTAGGGTTTGCCTTTTCCTCCACCTCACCCCCCATTCATTGCTGATGTTTGCACTGTTATAGGATGTACTGAACTAGATATATTCAATATAGCTCAAACGTGTAAGTATATTTTTAGATACATATTTATTTGTTACAAGTAGATTATAGACAAGGCATACACACATATTTTTCTATCTATCTATCTGTCTGTCTGTCTATCCAGTATCCATCAATGTATCCATCCATTCATCTATTATTATTTTCTATATTATTGTTATTAATTTGATGGATAGTCACAACATGAATGAGTTCAACTAGTTCAGATTTCAAGAGCACTTCGTAGAATGTCGTTACGTCGAGAGACAGAGAAACTGGGACCAACAGCAGTAGACTAATGAACATTACTATTAAAGATCGAGTAGACTGCTTACAATAAACGAAGCAGTCGATTGTATTCTCCTTACTTAGGATATAGTGACAAGTCTTTTACTTAGGATATAGTGACAAGTCTTTTACTTAGGATATAGTAACAAGTCTTTTACTTAGAATATAGTGACAAGTCTTTTACTTAGGATATAGTGACAAGTCTTTTACTGAGGATATAGTAACAAGTCTTTTACTTAGAATATAGTGACAAGTCTTTTACTTAGGATATAGTGACAAGTCTTTTCCTTATGATATAGTGACAAGTCTTTTACTTAGGATATAGTGACAAGTCTTTTCCTTAGGATATAGTGACAAGTCTTTTACTTAGGATATAGTGACAAGTCTTTTCCTTAGGATATAGTGACAAGTCTTTTACTTAGGATATAGTGACAAGTCTTTTCCTTAGGATATAGTGACAAGTCTTTTACTTAGGATATAGTGACAAGTCTTTTACTTAGGATATAGTGACAAGTCTTTTCCTTATGATATAGTGACAAGTCTTTTACTTAGGATATAGTGACAAGTCTTTTCCTTATGATATAGTGACAAGTCTTTTACTTAGGATATAGTGACAAGTCTTTTCCTAATGATATAATGACAAGTCTTTTCCTTAGGATATAGTGACAAGTCTTTTACTTAGGATATAGTGACAAGTCTTTTACTTAGGATATAGTGACAAGTCTTTTCCTTATGATATAGTGACAAGTCTTTTACTTAGGATATAGTGACAAGTCTTTTATTTAGGATATAGTGACAAGTCTTTTACTTAGGATATAGTGACAAGTCTTTTACTTAGGATATAGTGACAAGTCTTTTCCTTATGATATAGTGACAAGTCTTTTACTTAGGATATAGTGACAAGTCTTTTCCTTAGGATATAGTGACAAGTCTTTTACTTAGGATATAGTGACAAGTCTTTTACTTAGGATATAGTGACAAGTCTTTTACTTAGGATATAGTGACAAGTCTTTTACTTAGGATATAGTGACAAGTCTTTTACTTAGGATATAGTGACAAGTCTTTTACTTAGGATATAGTGACAAGTCTTTTACTTAGGATATAGTGACAAGTCTTTTCCTTATGATATAGTGACAAGTCTTTTACTTAGGATATAGTGACAAGTCTTTTCCTTATGATATAGTGACAAGTCTTTTACTTAGGATATAGTGACAAGTCTTTTACTTAGGATATAGTGACAAGTCTTTTACTTAGGATATAGTGACAAGTCTTTTACTTAGGATATAGTGACAAGTCTTTTACTTAGGATATAGTGACAAGTCTTTTCCTTAGGATATAGTGACAAGTCTTTTACTTAGGATATAGTGACAAGTCTTTTACTTAGGATATAGTGACAAGTCTTTTACTTAGGATATAGTGACAAGTCTTTTACTTAGGATATAGTGACAAGTCTTTTCCTTAGAATATAGTGACAAGTCTTTTACTTAGGATATAGTGACAAGTCTTTTACTTAGGATATAGTGACAAGTCTTTTCCTTAGGATATAGTGACAAGTCTTTTACTTAGGATATAGTGACAAGTCTTTTCCTTAGGATATAGTGACAAGTCTTTTACTTAGGATATAGTGACAAGTCTTTTCCTTAGGATATAGTGACAAGTCTTTTACTTAGGATATAGTGACAAGTCTTTTACTTAGGATATAGTGACAAGTCTTTTACTTAGGATATAGTGACAAGTCTTTTCCTTAGGATATAGTGACAAGTCTTTTACTTAGGATATAGTGACAAGTCTTTTACTTAGGATATAGTGACAAGTCTTTTACTTAGGATATAGTGACAAGTCTTTTCCTTAGGATATAGTGACAAGTCTTTTACTTAGGATATAGTGACAAGTCTTTTCCTTAGGATATAGTGACAAGTCTTTTCCTTAGGATATAGTGACAAGTCTTTTACTTAGGATATAGTGACAAGTCTTTTACTTAGGACACAATTTCATGGGATCCTTTTTTTTTTGCTAACACGAGTGTTAGTGCACCTTTCTTCTTTTTTTTCCTTTTGATACACGTAGAGATGATTCTTTTTCTTTTGATACACGTAGAGATGATTCTTTTTCTTTTGATACACGTAGAGATGATTCTTTTTCTTTTGATACACGTAGAGATGATTCTTTTTCTTTTGATACACGTAGAGATGATTCTTTTTCTTTTGATACACGTAGAGATGATTCTTTTTCTTTTGATACACGTAGAGATGATTCTTTTTCTTTTGATACACGTAGAGATGATTCTTTTTCTTTTGATACACGTAGAGATGATTCTTTTTCTTTTGATACACGTAGAGATGATTTTTTTTCTTTTGATACACGTAGAGATGATTCTTTTTCTTTTGATACACGTAGAGATGATTCTTTTTTATTTGATACACGTAGAAATGATTCTTTTTCTTTTGATACACCTAGAAATGATTCTTTTTCTTTTGATACACTTAGAGATGATTCTTTTTCTTTTGATACACGTAGAGATGATTCTTTTTCTTTTGATACACGTAGAGATGATTCTTTTTCTTTTGATACACTTAGAGATGATTTTCTTTTCTTTTGATACACGTAGAGATGATTATTTTTCTTTTGATACACGTAGAGATGATTCTTTTTCTTTTGATACACGTAGAGATGATTCTTTTTTATTTAATACACGTAGAAATGATTCTTTTTTATTTAATACACGTAGAAATGATTCTTTTTCTTTTGATACACCTAGAAATGATTCTTTTTCTTTTGATACACTTAGAGATGATTCTTTTTCTTTTGATACACGTAGAAATGATTATTTTTCTTTTGATACACTTTGATTAGATGCTATCTCTTACTTCTGACACCAGTGTTAATAAGGTCCTGCTTTGGGTTGTAGCTCCAGCTTGTCTAATTTACCCTTAAAAGCAGATTACTTAACCTTCACAAAAATATCGATTAATGCTGAAAAGCTTCTTTAAAAACAACACCTTCGCTTTACTTTCATGAGCAAATATTGACTGCTAGAGAACTATATAAAAATAGAAATGTCCAGGATGTCAAATATTTTGATATAAAAACTGTTCTTGACTCTCAAATGATTCTGTCTCTTTGGTACTATCTCGTACATCAATCATGCTACAAAGTTTAACCCGACACTAGACATACGCTTAACCTCCAATATTTAAATAAAAAGAATAATAATAAGAAATAAAATAAAGGTTTTAAAAATTAAAATAATTTAAAAAAAATATAATTATGTCAATTTTCTTATGTCCTCAACGACTTTTGCTGACCAGTTTTAAATCAGGAATCATGGCTTGGAAACTACACTGTAGCGCTAGTCAAATGTCAAGGTCAACTACATATACGAGACAATGCAGGTGCTATCATTACTTTGTAAGTACATCATTCAACCATTTTGGTCGCCAAATGTTATTTACACATTCTTCTCTTCCCACCATCACGCCCATTTCCAACACCATTATTTACAATCATTAGTAGTAGTGTAGTTGTCTTTAAACTGATAATATAATCTGCACACCACAAGAGTAGTAGAAATGTAAGGACTTTAGACAGAAGTAAAACGAATGTCTTGAGACAAGACGACCAAAGTCTGCAGGCAAAGCAAATGTTCAATGAGTAGTACATAGGACAAGGTCAAAACTATTGGCAGTTGACCTTTCTGAAACCAAAAAAAAACATTTTAAAATACTTTAATACAAAGCGTATATGAAGAGTAATTGCGATAATTGGAGACAATTAGTCATGTTACTAAGTTTGTAATGGGTCAAGACTAACAATAATAAATCTGTGCAATTAAAAATAGCTTTACCAATTGTTTGTATTTTTTAAAAATATTTCATGCTTTTAGCTTTCTCAGTACGCCATGAACCTATCACTTGTCCTAACCAGTTGGAAAGGGGTAGGGGAGAAAGTCGGCGTATTTGGGTGATGCTTTGTTAAAGTGCATTTATAAAAAAGAGGTGAACGACCTGAATTCGAACTCTAGGTATAAAGTCTCCTCAGCCCCCCCCCCACCCAAGCCATTGTGCCAGCGAATCGCTTATGAAAATATAAGTTTTTTTCTATTTATGTATTGTTAGCTTCAAACTTAAAAGCGGCGACCTACAAAGTATTAAAAGGGCTAATTCAACTTATACCACCACATCAGTCGAGCACCATTTCTTTCCCTTTATTCTAACATAAGAGTTCATTAGTGTCTACTTCAGTACTAGTAAAGTTGAGAAAAATTAAAATTGGAAAAGGAACTTTGTACTCACCTTACACACACACATTCTTTGACCATCCATTACAGAGCTCCCCTTTACACCTTCTTCAAATCATTTAGTCTCGATGGGAGCTGCTCACATAAAACTCTTGGTTACCATAGAAACAGATGATCCACCATAGATCGCAAGTTCTGAAAGGGGTACATTTTTAACCTTTCCACCTTTCGTTGAGAAAAGAAGGATAATAGAGTTGTTTCAGTAGCAGGAGAGAACATTGAAATAATCCAAAATTGTAGTGCAAAGACAGATTATATCACAAACACATATTAATATCATAAATACAGATTATATATATAAAAAATACAGATTATATAAAAACACAGATTGTATCACAAATAAAGATTTTATTAACCAAAAAAGGATAACAAAGAAGCTTGCACTGGATAGTAGCTCAGGCTCGGCCGAATATCCGTTAATTTTCACTATCCGGCCTTACTCGACTCCGGCCGGGCATCACTGCATGATAGTTGGCCGCATAGAAAAAAAGTAAACTGTAGTATCTACCTGTCTAGCGGAGAGGGTCTATCTCCCCCTATTTGTGTATTCCATCACATTGAGTTTACAAATAGACAGGTGTATACATTTGGACGACATGCTGACACTGTCTATAGGACATATCTTCTGAGGAAACTGAGTTTGCTTACTTAGAGATAAATCTCAATTACGTGTCTGGAGTACACGACACACACACACAGCCTTACTAGCCTGACCTTTTCTTTCACAAACTACGAGTATATAATTAGGACTTATGTTTTATTACTGATGAGAACTGAACACAGTGTAAACATTTAAAATGTAAAAATTAAAATTGAAGTTTAAAGTAAAACTAAAGATGTAGTTGTACAAATATCTTCAAATATATATTGAACTTAATTAATAATTAAACCTTGAGAACTTTTATTTTGTTTGGTTTAGATCTAGCTCATCTATCTGACCTACGGTTCCATATAACTTTTTTAACATTGTAGAAATTTTTCAAATAATAGATCATTAATAAGGAAGATGTATCCTACATAGTTTCTTGCACAATAAAATAAAACAAATATGTGAGTGCGTGAATGTATATATTTTTGCCTTTAGAAACAAATCTACTTTCTTTTTTTAATTCCATTGACTTATTATATTACGGAAAACCTTACAGTAAAGTTTAAAATCTCAAAAAGGAAATTAATCCAGAACAGCATATAGATCTAGTGACCAAAGAAAAAAAAAAACATGCTAAAGTGTTGAGAAACATTTGAACGCGGTAAAATAGACTTGACTAACCATCCCAATGTGCTATTTTCTTGCATGACCACTTGATGTTTCTGCTGTTAAAAAAATATCGTTTGCCGTTAATGAATTAATTTAAACCACTAAATATTGACCTATAACACTTCAGATTCCAACTATTAACTATCAGTATCATGTCCTAGACTCAAGGACCAGAAGCGGTCCGTGGCCTTTAAAATATCAATCTGAGGACCAGTTGATGATCTGAAATACATGAACACAGCCTACATCTACCTACTATACAACCCAAAATGCACTTAGATTGATTAAATATACATTTAATTATTCTACATTGACCATTCCAAGCGCCACTTTTATATTTGGTGGCCTCGTACATACACATCCTCATCTGTTTCACAGATTCGTTTGTGATAGGCCTGTCTGTTAATGAATGCTGTTAAATTTAAATTCATCAATTAGTAACAGAGTTTAAAACATTAGGGTAAATAAAAGTAAAAAAATAATGAATATAGGTATATTATTTAGAAGTTTTGCAAAATATTCATTTACATGTAGGTTACATGATATATTTTGCTATCCGGCCATATCCGGCTCCACCTGAATATCAAAAAGTTCTATCCGGTGCAACCCTACGACAAAGATTAAGATTACTAAGAATAGTACCCACTTTTTGTGTTATTATTACTGCCAATGCAATCTGGACACTAAAAATAAAGATAATTGTAACAAGGTTACAAATACAGTTTTAACTTCTATTTCACTTTCGCCTATCCTTTGGTTTGCTGGACCACTGGGGCACTACACAAGATCTGTCAACCTTCTTTCTCCATTCTTCTCTGTCATTTGTCTTTGATTGAATTTAATTCTGATGTTCTTTCCGAAAATATTGATACCTGCCTTTTTATCTGCCTGGGTTTCCACACAAACTGTCTTTGTAACCTTGTTTTTTTCGTTTATTCATGTGTTGAAATTGAATAATTGAGCAACGTTTGAAACTGATACGAGAATGGGAAGTGGAAGAAAGATGTGTACAAGATTCCATCCAGACTGGGTTGCTCTGGCAGTTGCATCAATGCAGCATGTGCAGTGAAAGTTTTTTTTTTTTTTTTTCAACTCTTATTTCACTATTCTGGTATAGGGCTTTAATAGATATAGATATTGATAAATTACTATTCTATAAACGTTTCTTTAAAATACATGTTTGTCGTTTAACTTGACATGTTACTTTGAGTCTTCTTTGCAGTGCCAAGGAAACACGAATTTTGTTTTGTTTTTTTAAACTAGATAAATGTTTTAATTTTTGTTCTAGGTGTATTGCCTCCCTTCTCTTACTGCTTGTTCTCTCGGGCACTGTGTATGAGCTTTACTTACGTTCAAGAAGGCATGGAGTCAAATCCAGTCGAGATATAGCCATTGGTATAGAGGCTGGCCTAGAATCTGTCAATCTATCTACTCAAACGTCTCATGTTGAAGACGATGGACATAAAGTTACTAGCTACAGAAATCCTGCATTCGTTAATGACGAAACTGAAGAACTCCATAACCGCAATGAGATCGGCAATGAGCAAAGTCAGAGCAATTACGTTGCACGGTTCAGCCCTTCAAAGGGTGTGCAGTTCAGTTCCGAGGTGAAAACTGGTCTTTCAGAAATACCAGAAAAAACAGACTCTTTAGATAAGACACTACTAGTGAATGAGATCAATGCCAACTGCATATCAGAACACGTTCAAGATGAACTGCCTAATGATCATTCAGTTGGTGAGCAGAGTCATGATACATCTATGGTCGATCATTGCAGCGAGAGACGAGTTTCACGAAGACTTAGTGAAATAATGCATAAATCTGCAGCGAAAATAAAACAAAGTTTTAAAATTAAAACTGTCAACACCGACTTACCACGCATGCAAAAAAGACATTTGAAAACTCAGCTTTCAATTGCTGACCCAGACAAAAACAATCGCAGCGCAGGTAAACCCTAAATATTTTATACTTAAATTTAGACTTAGTCTTAGACTTAGATCCTCCCCGCCTTTCGGCGAATTGGGCGGCAAGCTGTCTCCATAAAGACCTGTCACTGGCAATGTTTGAAGCCTCTTCCTGGTGTCCACTGCTCTGCGATCCTTTAGTTTCAAATGGAACTGTGCTCAAATATTGCATTCTTTGAGCTTGTCCACAATAAATAGCCGGGGTCGTGTGGCTCGTTTTGGTTGGCGTTTCAGTCGGAGCTTACATTTGCCACTGACAAGGTAGTGGTCTGAGCTAATATCCGCTTCTCTTATCTTTGATGGTATCTTCTGCATCTTCTGTAGGGGCATGTACATGGATGGTAATGATTTTGATTTGGTTTGTTTGGAGTCGAACTGTAATACTGCGACTGGCTTCCAATGAATTAGCGATGAGGCTGCGCTATTTGAGACATGAGGATGTTCCTTATCGTGTCCCGAGCATCTTGCCATCATTTGTTAGTGTCCCACTTGATGTCCACCGCATCCCAAGAATGTCTAGCCGGTAGGTTTCTTACGTTCCATGTACCAATTAGGGTCGATTACTTTGCATTGAAGGGTTTGTCTTGTATCGAGCAATGGACGTCCAGTTGGGTTTGGTCTAACACCGTCATCGGGGGTTGGCCGCCCTCGCCACATGTAAAATTATCTTTATGTTTAAAGTTTTCGGATTCTGTAGCAATTGAGGTTTTAAAGGGTGGGGTCGCTAGCTTCACGCCAAACCCTCCTCCTTTCTCACCCGGGGATTAAGACCGGCAGGTGGCGGAGTTTATTACTTAAATTTAAGTAAAGTATTATTTAACATTGCTAATTGATTTGCTCTACTTTTAGCTTAAGACCTGTGAAAAAAATGCTATAACAACAATACAAAAAAAGATTAGATTTAATTAGAGCACAGAATGAAATGCTGAAATAAAAAACAAACTATAAATAAGACACAAGGCAAATCAAACAAAGCCTTTTACAGCAACTCTTGAAGAGTTCTACAATTACAAGTTAGATTTAAGTTTATGGTGGAACAAAAGCTGATTGAAGGAAGATGTAGCTAATGTCACAGTAATCAATATCTCAATATTCTTTGTAGATTTATTGAAAATGCATTAATAACAAGTAACATAAAATAAAATGCAGACAATTCCTTCTGTATGTAGCTGATGACTTTTTGTAAGCGATTATTTTGCTCTTAATAACTAATGAATACTAGAATGTAAGATTGAAAACATGTGTACCCCCCCCTCCCCGGTCCCAATTCTCATTTCCCTCCCCCCCCCCCCAAGTTGTTCAATAATTAATTCAAAGATTGTAACAAGATCTCATAATAAATAAATTAAAATTGTAGTATAATCTAATTATTTTGTAAAAAAAATAATTTACAAAATAATGTCTTTGTGTCTTCTACTTTGTAAACTAAGACTTCAAGTGTTTTCTTTTCTCCACATTTTGTTTAGTCTTTCTACTGGAACGATGTTTAGTGTGCTTCTCCTTAAGACGAAACTTGACCAATGTTTTGGGAAAAGGTCATCTGGACACACTCTTTTGTATTAATGGGATTAGAGTTATGTCAATCGGTTGGATTGTACTTGGATCATATTACAGTGCCTTTTATTCCAACCCTTCCTATGTAGGTATGTAAAAGAGTGTGTTTTTTTTCTAGTTTAAGAAGTTAAAATAAAACTCCATCAAAATGTTTATTACTCTAAGCACAAGAACAGTTGTTTATGAAAGCTAAACTCAGACTATTCATTTCTGAGACTCAACGAAATCATGCCTATAATGATTTCACTTACATTTCTAAAATGTTACACTCATGACATTATTGTGCAAACACCTGCAATATACAATCGGTAAATTTAATGATGCAACTTTTAATTAATATTGTAACGACACTCACTATCCAGGCTCTTTGCAAACATCAATGTCTGATATTTTCATTTTGGGTTGAACCTTACCGACTTCCCCGCTCATGGAATATGGTTTGCTTTTTATTTCTTTCTCAGCCTGTTGCTTTAATTCTGGTAGATGACTTCCAGCAACTTCTATTTGGGTTGTGGCGGTTGAACCCAAATTAGCTAACTATAGTTTTGCTTTAGTTTTTTTGGGGGGAGGGCTGCCTACGCTCATGGAACTAGTCAATTTAATGTCTTTAAAGGCGGGGGGGGGGAGGGGTTTGAATTGATCCCCAAGGAATTAGGTAACTGTAGTTTGCTTTAGTTTTTCTCTTGCACTTGTTTGATTTCTCGTATATGGAGTCCAAAAAATACAACTACTGATTAAAATTTGTCGTGGGGGGGGGGGGTCAGAAAAGGAGGGTTGAATTAGGAACCCCCCTCACCCCCATGAGATATATGCATCTGTTGTAGGATATTGTACGCAGTTGACATCTATTTCAAAGCAAAAGCATATACACACAAACTCACTGAGATTCAAACACTACAAACAACATAACAATCCAGAGAGCTTTTTGAAGGAGCTTTACACACTTGTCTTGCTCTTTCAAGTTAACCAAGTAAGGCTGCATGGTCGTGCAGTTTGCGCGCTGGACTGTCGTTCGGATGTATTGATGAACCTGGGTTCAAACTCTGCCCGCTCTCATCCCCCACTTCCTAAGTTAATTATCTTCAATTCTAAAGGAACATACGAAACATGTAAAACATTTTACAAACATTTTTACAAACCACTTGCTTTGCTCTTTTGTCCACATGACCTGACCACTTAGTAGGGTCAATTGATTGTACAACCCATGTGTATATCAAGTTAGTGCGTTCACATTTATCTTTGCTAGTAACCTTAAACAAAGTATTATGTAATTTTTTTTTTTTACATTTCTTCTATTCCCTTGTTTTGTAGATAATCATCTGGATGCAGTTAAACTTACTCAATCTTTCTGGATTCAAGCTATGATCAATACAACATTCGCTGCGGATACTTTTTTTGTATTAAGGTGAGCTCACATAGGGCTACAATTAGTTCATTCAGAGAAGTAGAATAGATATAGAGGTGTACTTAGCATGGAGAAATATGCAACGCGTGTAATATACTTAGCACTTAGTGTCGCATGAAATATGCTTATACATAGCACCTAGTGTCACACCTGAGATGCTTAGCACCTAATGTCACACCTGAGATGCTTAGCACTTAGTCACTGGCGATCCAGGGGGGAGCAGTAGGGGCGATCGCCCCCTCCCCCTCCCGGCAGACGAATTGTAGAGAAATCCCACACAATTTATATACGAATTCTATACTTATGTTAATAATTATATAGTAATTATTTATAAACGAATTATATACTTATGTTAATAATTATATAGTAATTATTTATAAACGAATTATATAGTTATGTTAATAATTATATAGTAATTATTTATAAACGAATTATATAGTTATGTTAATAATTATATAGTAATTATTTATAAACGAATTATATAGTTATGTTAATAATTATATAGTAATTATTTATAAACGAATTATATAGTTATGTTAATAATTATATAGTAATTATTTATAAACGAATTATATAGTTATGTTAATAATTATATAGTAATTATTTATAAACGAATTATATAGTTATGTTAATAATTATATAGTAATTATTTATAAACGAATTATATAGTTATGTTAATAATTATATAGTAATTATTTATAAACGAATTATATAGTTATGTTAATAATTATATAGTAATTATTTATAAACGAATTATATAGTTATGTTAATAATTATATAGTAATTATTTATAAACGAATTATATAGTTATGTTAATAATTATATAGTAATTATTTATAAACGAATTATATAGTTATGTTAATAATTATATAGTAATTATTTATAAACGAATTATATAGTTATGTTAATAATTATATAGTAATTATTTATAAACGAATTATATACTTATGTTAATAATTATATAGTAATTATTTATAAACGAATTATATACTTATGTTAATAATTATATAGTAATTATTTATAAACGAATTATATACTTATGTTAATAATTATATAGTAATTATTTATAAACGAATTATATACTTATGTTAATAATTATATAGTAATTATTTATAAACGAATTATATACTTATGTTAATAATTATATAGTAATTATTTATAAACGAATTATATACTTATGTTAATAATTATATAGTAATTATTTATAAACGAATTATATACTTATGTTAATAATTATATAGTAATTATTTATAAACGAATTATATACTTATGTTAATAATTATATAGTAATTATTTATATTTTTGGATTATATCGCCACCACTCCTCTAGTATGTTGGCCGATTGAGTGTGGTGGGACATTTGCATCCATTTCAAGTAGGGGTAGGGGCGATCCATTATGTTTTTGCAGAAATCCCAGTTTGTAAACTAATTAATGACATATCTCTTTGTTCAAAGCTACTTATTGCTATTTGAACTTATGTAGTCGTTCCCCTTCTGTTGACCGATTTGGTGAGAGGAGGAGTAAAGTTTCCCTTTTAGACCTTTAGACCTTGGGCAGATGATGTGAAGGTCATCTGTTTCTGTGGCCTACTGTTAACGAGGTTGTCATGTGGACAGCACAACAACAAACCATCTTTACTTTTCCCCAACTAATGTCAGGTACCCATTAGAGCTGGGTAGACTCAGAGGCACCCAACGATCCCGAAATTAAAAATCTCAGTCTTCAGCAGGATTCGAACCCGGGACCCCCGATTCAGAAGCCAAGCGCTTTACCTCTCAGCCGTGGGGTAGTGCAATAGCATAAACCCTTAACTTTTGATTGGGGGGTCGTTGCTATTTTTTTTGCAGAAATCACAGGTTGTTGACATAATTAGTTACATATCTATATGATAAAAGCTACTTATTTATATATATATCTGAACTAATCATTATATTGTGTCGTTCCCCTTCTGGTATCTTGGCCGCTCCTAAGGCGTTGGGGAGTGAGGGGTGATTAAATCTACTGCCCTCCCCACACTAGACTTTTGCATGGGGGGATTGCCGTCCAATTTTTTAGCAGAAATCATAGTATGTGAACAAATTAGTTGACAATCTTTATAATATAAGCTACTTATTGACAATTGAACCCATTTGTGTATTATGCCACACCACACCCAGTATATCAAAATGAAAGATGGTTGTACCAGGTGGTATATGCGATAGATGTAATCACCTCCCTCTCTCCCAAACTACTGAAGTTAATTGAGTGTTTTCACGAGGAAACTAAATGTACTGTCAAATTCAATGGAGCCCTATCAGTACCTTTTGTGGTTTGCAGTGGTGTCAAGCAGGGATGTGTGCTCGCACCTACTCTGTTTGGCATATTCTTCTCCTGTCTACTGCATTATGCGTACAGCGACATAAACGAAGGTGTGTTTCTCCATACAAGATCCTCTGGAAAACTATTTAATGTATCAAGGCTGCGGGCAAAAACCAAGGTTAGGAAGCTACTCGTCAGGGAACTCCTGTATGCTGATGATGCAGCTATTGTGGCTGATTCTGATATTCAGCTACAGTCCATGGTTGACAAACTATCTGCTGCTTGCCAGAAGTTCGGCTTAAACATCAGTCAAAGCAAGACTAAGATACTTGTCCAAAACACAAACACTGCACCTCAAGTAAGCATTAATGGCCAACCACTAGAAATTGCTGATCACTTTTGTTACCTTGGCTCCATCATATCCAACAACACTCTACTGGATAAAGACATAAACAACAGGATAGCCAAAGCAATGGCCACCATGTCACGGTTGCAGAAAAGAGTCTGGGACAACATATTGCTGACTAGCAGTACTAAAGCCCTAGTCTACCGGACCTGTGTGTTGAGCACCTTGCTGTACGGAAGTGAAACATGGTCAACCTACTCATGGCAGGAAAAAAGCTGAATGTCTTCCACCTCCGATGCCTAAGGCGGATCTTTAGAATAAGGTGGCAAGATAAGATAACCAATGAGGAAGTGCTACAAAGAGCAGGATGCCAGGACATCCGCTCTGTTATCAGCAGCAGTCTAGGTCCATATTTTGAATTTAATAAACCATTTGATTTGATTTAATTGTCATTGTAAATTAGCTTTCACTTTAGATTTAGACTTAACTTAGGCATTGTAAACCTTAAACTAGATTTAGACTAGACCCCTTTAAAAACTAAAATCAACAACAGTCATCATGAAATTGCTCTGGCTATTTATCCTAACAATTACTAAATACACACTAGCTGAACACAGAACTAGATCTACCTTAGTCAACACTAAACTTAAAAGGGAAACAACAGTCATAATCAATCATCACACTTTAGATCAATGCAACTTAAAAATAACCTAGCATACACATCCATAACATCAAAGAAGATTACCCATCACAAATGGAAGTTCTCAATCAGACACAGCAGAAATAAATACCTATCACTGTTAATATTAATAGCAGGAGATGTAGAGTCAAATCCAGGGCCTAGATCTAAAGATAGATGCAACATCTGCAAAAACGTATGCACCATGAAACAGAAAGCCATTCAATGTGACACCTGCGATGAATGGTACCATGCATCATGCCTCCATATGAATACACCTGTGTATTATGCCTTAGGCAACAAAGACGCATCATGGCACTGTGTATCGTGTGGGTTACCTCAGTTTACATCAGGATTGTTTGATTCCTTTGATGCAGACACTTCTAACCCATATAACATTCTAAACACCATCCCAAACCAAACTCACCAACCACTAGCCAGATCCACTCCTGTTAAACCTAAATCTACTAAAATTAATACAACAGCGTCACTAAACAAACATACTAAAGAAGTAATACCAAAATACCTAAAAACCTTAGTAATAAATTTTCAAAGCATTAGGAACAAAACAGCAGACTTAGAAATTTTATTAGAATGTGAGAAACCAGACATAATTGCAGGAACAGAAACTTGGCTACATCCTGAAATTTATAATGCAGAATTTTTCAATAGTAATTATGAAATTTTTAGAAAAGATAGGGCTGATAAACATGGAGGAGTTCTCTTAGCAATAAAAAACACTCTTATAGCAGAAGAAATTACCTTACCTAACTCAAAAAATATAGAATCAACATTTTGTAAAATTAATACCACCTCAACATCCCTAATAATAGGCAGTATTTACAGACCACCAAATTCTTGTTTAGAATACATGCAGGAACTATGTAATCAGATTACTACACTTAAAGAGACAAATAAAAATGCAGTTTTTTGGATTATGGGTGATTACAACCTACCTGATATAAATTGGAAAACACTAACATAGATAAACACCAAAACCTTAAGTAGCCAATACAAAACCCAAAAGAAAAATCTTACTCTGGAATAAATGTAACCTAACACAACTACACCAAGCTGGATTAAACTTTCAACAAACATTCTTATTAGAAAAAGACATTAACCAACCAGTCGATGACCTCTGGAATTTCATTAAAAACCATCTTAAAAGCATTATAGAAAATCAAATACCAAGTAAATACATATCAAACAAAATAAATAAATGCTGGTTTAATAATAGACTAAAGAAGCTTTGTAAACAGAAGGAAAACCTATATAGAAAATTTAAAGAAACTAATGCAAAAAAAGTTTACAAAAGTATATAAAAATTAAACACTTAACCCAAAAAGTAAGCAGACAGCTGCAGAGTGAATACATAAACAATGTAATATCTAAAGATAACAACAAAAACCTATGGTCATACATTAAGTCTAAGAAAATGGAAACAACATGCATAGCGCCATTAAAAGATGAACATAACATAATACATAATGATAATGAAACTAAAGCAAACATCCTAAACAAATACTTTGCATCAGCATTCTCAGCCCCAGGAGACAAAGACATATTACTGAATTTGAACCAAGTAGACAACATAAAAGATATAGTAGTACAAGAAAATGGAATTAAAAAACTATTAGCCAACACCAAACCAAATAAAGCGTCTGAACCTGATGGTATTCCAGCTAGATTACTCAAAGAACTAAGCAATGAGCTAGCCCCAGCGTTCAAAATACTCTTTCAGGCTTCACTTAACCAGGGCAGAGTACCAAAGGACTGGAAAGAAGCTAATGTCACCCCCCTATTTAAAAAAGGAGAAAAATCTGACCCAGGAAACTACAGACCAGTATCACTTACCAGCATCACATGTAAAATCCTAGAACACATAATATGTAGCAACATCATAAACCACTTAGACAAACATAATGTCCTCACACCATACCAACATGGCTTTAGGAAATATAGATCATGTGAAACACAACTAATAGGACTAATTGATGATTTTTCAAAAGGTTTAGATAATAGTGAACAAATAGATGCTATCTTACTAGATTTTTCCAAAGCTTTTGACAAAGTTCACCACCATAGTTTGCTTAAAAAATTAAAATATTTCGGCATTAATGGTCCACTGCATCGGTGGATTAAAGATTTTCTGATAGGGAGAGAACAAACTGTAATAATAAATGGCTCTAAATCAACACCGATAACAGTTAACTCAGGTGTACCTCAAGGAACAGTCTTGGGTCCACTACTATTTTTAATTTACATAAATGATTTACCAAATTGCATTACTTCTGGAACAAAAGTCAGATTATTTGCAGACGATTGCATAATATATAGAACAATAAAAACAACACAAGACACATATATTTTACAAAGAGAATTAGATGAATTACAGAAATGGGAATCAAATTGGAGCATGTCTTTCCACCCAGAAAAATGTCAGTTGTTAAGAGTAACAAAAAAACTAAAACAAATTAATTCCACTTATCTTATTCATGGCAAACCAGTAACACAGACTAAAAACGCAAAATACCTAGGTGTTATAATAAATGAAAAACTGTCATGGAATCCACATATTGATGAAACTACAAAAAAATCAAACAAAGCATTAGGATTTATTAAAAGAAATTTCTATAAATCAAATAAGAACATAAAACTAAAATGTTATTTAACCTTGGTTAGGCCAATAATAGAATATGCATCCTCCGTTTGGGACCCCTCAACTCAAGAAAACATTAAGAAACTGGAACAGACACAAAATAGAGCAGTGAGATTCATAACAAAAGAATATTCACATTTGACTAGAGTAACACCTTTAGTAAAATCACAAAATTTAGAAAGCCTTCAGGACAGAAGGCTCAAAAGTAAAGTAGCAATCATACATAAAACACTGAACCATAATCTTCAAATACAAAAAAAAAATTAATAAAATACTCTGAAAGACACAAAGATAAAGGCACATTCCTCGTCCCATATGCTAGGACAAATTTGTACAAATACTCCTTCTTCCCTAGTGCTATTAGAGCATGGAATGGGTTGCCTGAGCTAGCCAGGAAAACCAGTGACTTGGCAGAATTTAAGTAATTGGTTAAATGCATGACTAAATGCATGACGCGTAGGACGTAATCATTTTCTTTTTTGAAGTAACGTCTGTATTATTTAAGATAAGATAAGATAGCAGACGCCTTGGCTGGCTTGGCCATTTTCGTAGAATGCCAGTAGGTCGACTTCCACAGGACATCCTGTATGGCGATCTAATAGAAGGCAGGAGAGCCGCTGGTCGCCCACTTTTACGTTATACGGATGTATGCAAACGCGACATGAAGCTCTTCAAAATTGACACTGGCAACTGGGAAGAGGTGGCACTGGATAGATCCACATGGAGAGAGAGCATAAAGGAAGGGTCACAGATTGCAGATGTCATACACAACAGAAGCAGAAAGAAGGGTGAAAATGCAACGGCGCCTGGTGATTATATATGCCCAACCTGCGATCGCAGCTGTGTATCAAGGATTGGCCTCTTTAGTCACACAAGAAGTTGCAAAGGGAAAAGATCGTCTCTCGAGACGTAAAATGCCACATACCCCCTCCCATTATTACTTTTTCTTTTGTACTATAGTTAAGAATTTATAAACAGTAAAATCTGTCACTAATATAAGTTATATATGCTATAAATTACATCCTTATATCGAGTCGCCCCAACCAATATTCTTTAATGCAAAAATGCAATCATTATTATTTAAAAAATTGAATTTCAGTTCACACGTCACACTTCAGTATCGGTCAATGCCTCCAAGTACTTTGATTTACTGAATTTGACCCGTTTTTTTTTTTCAAAGGATGAATACTTAGCCGTGGATGTCAGGAGAATGTGTTACTGACAGTGAAGAACGCAGGAAGACGCTTGGCTTCAAGGGTCCACCCCCGAACCTCACAAATATGACATTTTCACGCCACTATTACACTGTGTCGCCATATTTAACTGTTCTGTTTTAAAACGTCATGTTTTCGTCTGGGCATTCCAACGGATTACAATGTCTAACTGTAAACATTTAGAGAAGACACACTATGGGTCCAACTCCACTATTTGTTAAGGAATGTACAAAGGAAGACTTCGATATTTTCAGCATGAATTGAAGAAGTTACAAACGTTCCCCATCCAAACTATATTGCCCCTTTCATCAAGAATTTGATTTCAAAAATAAATTTGACCATTTCACGCGAATCTGCTTGTATAATTATGAACAGATCCGGCGTCAATATGTGATTTTCGAGTTTTAGACAAAGAGCAGGCAACATTTGGTGTATGTAATATTTTCACACCCTCACCGTGACACTCGTTATGGAAACATCCATAACTAAAAAAAACAAGGTTACAAAGACAGTTTGTGTGGAAAGACAAACTCAAAATCGGCCCGTAAGTGGTCCACAAGGCAGGTAAAAAAGCAGTTTAAATATTTTCAGAAAGAACATCAGAATGAAATTCTATCAAAGACAAATGACAGAGAAGAATGGAGAAAGAAGGTTGACAGATTTTATGTGGTACACCAGCGGTCCAGCAGACCAAAGGATAAAAGTGAATGTGAAATTAGATGTGAACCTGGCCTAACTGATGTCTTATAATGAATATCTAATTGATCCAATTGTTATGTAAAGCGTTTATCTCTTATTCAAATCCTCAAGAAAAAAAACATTTCCGTAAAAAAAGAAGTTAAGTGTGCTATTTCCAACTTATATACATACTAAATAGATTTTTTTGTTTAAAAAAAAAAAGAAAACTTTTTTTTGGTTTAAATGTAGTGGTTAGTATGACAGAAAATTTTTGACAAACAATCTAAAACCATTTGCAAAAATGTGTTAGAAATATGGTAAATAGTCTTCTACAGACAGACATTCCACACAAAACTAATAGCGTCTTTTCCCCTTTCGGGCGTGGCTAAAAAAAGAAAGGCCGAGGGTTAGGTCAAAGCAGTTCGCAGAAGTCGCAGTGTAATTATAATTAACCATTCAGAGAAAGAGGTCAGTAAAAAACTTGCATCCGTCAGCTTCTGGAAGGTGATAGATTAGAGAAATATTTGGGACACAATTGTCTATGATTCTATGAAACTGAAGTTTAAGTTAAGAAGCTAGTAAAGCTCAGGTCGAAGTGTTTGATTTCGTTGTGAATGTATTACGTCAGTGATGGAATCTATTTCAAGTAATGCTGTATTAGGAATAATGGAATTTACGTTTTGAAGGAGTTCATATAAAGAGAGAAAAAAAGAAGTCTAGAAGATTCTTCAGTGTATTTCTGTATTTTTATATTTCCCCTGTAAGTGATTCTGTTTGTGCCATTATAGATATAAAAAAAAAAGATAAGCAATATATTGAAACACAATCATAAATATAAAATCATCTACAAATATTAACAACAAAAAAAAACAGAAATCATCACAGTGGAAATAAGAATAAATCCCCCGGTTCGGTGCGGAGTACTGTCAAGACATTTCGAGCGTACGAGACAACGTCTTGATCTTGATCTGCTAACGAGTCTGACACAAAGAGTCCAGTGTGAAGTCAGTCCTGAACAGGTGAACCCATTGCAGGTCCGGGACGAGACGGAGAGACCTGTGCAAGAGTTGATACGGCGTACAGAATATTGTACCGATTGTTAACGGAGGAATATTTGTACAGTGTATTTATTGAGCATGGACATTTAAGTGTAACGTTATTTTGTACCCCTGAGTTGTCAAGTTCTTTGAGTTGGTAGTGTCGTGTGGAACATGCGTTTTTTTATTTTTCGAATTGCATAGAATTATATGTTTAATTGTTGATTTATATAAAAATATTGTTTCAATTCTTTTTTTTTTAAGTGGAACTCTGTATGCATTCAACTTTATGAAACAGAAACATAAGCAAAGCTCCAAGAAATTTTATCAGATTTTGTCTGTAAAAGAATACTTTCTGACAGTGATTCACAGATTGGCAAGGTAAGTTCATGATTTGAACAATGTCCAACAATAAAGCTCTGAAATGCTTTCAATTTACTTCATACAGCAAATTGTATTGAGATCTCTACATTAAAGCGTCTTAGAAACAATACATTCAACTTTCCTAATATTAAAACGATGTTCACCATAGATGTAACAAAAAAAAAATACGTATACAAGAATTCTGTTGGTGCATCAGTATACAATGTCCGAACGTTCACAGTAGGGTATCAAATATCTGTTTTGCACTTGCTTCGTTGGAATAGTCTATGCAAGGCTATCAGCAGAAAAACGTATGTGTACGTATAAATGTATATCTTACTATTTCCGCCTTTCCACTCTGTGTTGAACTGAAAGAGTTGATAACACTATCTCAAAGCACTAAATGAAAGGATGTTACCAGATGGACGAAGCCATGAGTGTAAGTCAGTGTTTCCCAAATACAAGTGTTTTTACAAAGTGAATGCAGAGAATCAAATAAAAATTGATTTTATAAACTCGACATTATATGAACTTTGAACTGATCTAGATGCTCAACATCACTATAAACTTTGAACTGATCTAGATGCTCAACATCACTATAAACTTTGAACTGATCTAGATGCTCAACATCACTATAAACTTTGAACTAATCTAGATGCTCAACATCACTATAAACTTTGAACTGATCTAGATGCTCAACATCACTAAAAACTTTGAACTGATCAAGTTGCTCAACATCACTATAAACTTTGAACTGATCTAGATGCTCAACATCACTATAAACTTTAAACTGATCTAGATGCTCAACATCACTATAAACTTTGAACTGATCTAGATGCTCAACATCACTATAAATTTTGAACTAATCTAGATGCTCAACATCACTATAAACTTTGAACTGATCTAGATGCTCAACATCACTATAAACTTTGAACTGATCTAGATGCTCAACATCACTATAAACTTTGAACTAATCTAGATGCTCAACATCACTATAAACTTTGAACTGATCTAGATGCTCGCCATTACTATAAACTTTGAATTGATCTAGATGATCGCCATCGCTATAAACTTTGAATTGATTTAGATGCTCGCCATCACTATAAACTTTGAATTGATCTAGATGCTCACCATCGCTATAAACTTTGAATTGATCTAGATGCTCACCATCGCTATAAACTTTGAATTCATCTAGATGATCGCCATCGCTATAAACTTTGAATTTATCTAGATGCTCGCCATCACTATAAACATTGAATTGATCTAGATGATCGCCATCGCTATAAACTTTAAATTGATCTAGATGATCGCCATCGCTATAAACTTTGAATTGATCTAGATAATCGCCATCGCTATAAACTTTGAATTGATCTAGATGCTCGCCATCGCTATAAACTTTGAACTGATCTAGATGCTCGCCATCGCTATAAACTTTGAACTGATCTAGATGATCACCATCGCTTTAAACTTTGAACTAATCTAGATGCTCAACATCACTATAAACTTTGAACTTATCTAGATGATCGCCATCGCTATAAACTTTGAACTGATCTAGATTTATGCCATCGCTAATAACTTTGAATTGATCTAGATGATCGCCATCGCTATAAACTTTGAACTGATGTAGATGATCACCATCACTATAAACTTTAAATTGATCTAGATGATCGCCATCGCTATAAACATTGAATTGATCTAGATGCTCACCATCGCTATAAACTTTGAACTGATCTAGATGCTCGCCATCGCTATAAACTTTGAACTGATCTAGATGATCACCATCGCTTTAAACTTTGAACTAATCTAGATGCTCAACATCACTATAAACTTTGAACTTATCTAGATGATCGCCATCGCTATAAACTTTGAACTGATCTAGATTTATGCCATCGCTAATAACTTTGAATTGATCTAGATGATCGCCATCGCTATAAACTTTGAATTGATCTAGATGCTCGCCATCGCTATAAACTTTGAACTGATCTAGATGCTCAACATCACTATAAACTTTGAACTGATCTAGATGCTCAACATCACTATAAACTTTGAACTGATCTAGATGCTCAACATCACTATAAACTTTGAACTGATCTAGATGCTCAACATCACTATAAACTTTGAACTAATCTAGATGCTCAACATTACTATAAACTTTGAACTAATCTAGATGCTCAACATCACTATAAACTTTGAACTGATCTAGATGCTCGCCATTACTATAAACTTTGAATTGATCTAGATGATCGCCATCGCTATAAACTTTGAATTGATTTAGATGCTCGCCATCACTATAAACTTTGAATTGATCTAGATGCTCACCATCGCTATAAACTTTGAATTGATCTAGATGCTCAACATCACTATAAATTTTGAACTGATCTAGATGCTCACCATCGCTATAAACTTTGAATTCATCTAGATGATCGCCATCGCTATAAACTTTGAATTTATCTAGATGCTCGCCATCACTATAAACTTTGAACTGATCTAGATGATCACCATCACTATAAACTTTAAATTGATCTAGATGATCGCCATCGCTATAAACATTAAATTGATCTAGATGCTCACCATCGCTATAAACTTTAAATTTATTTAGATGCTCACCATCGCTATAAACATTAAATTATCTAGATGATCGCCATCGCTATAAACTTTAAATTGATCTAGATGCTCACCATCGCTATAAACATTGAATTGATCAAGATGATCGCCATCGCTATAAACTTTAAATTGATCTAGATGATCGCCATCGCTATAAACTTTGAATTGATCTAAATAATCGCCATCGCTATAAACTTTGAATTGATCTAGATGCTCGCCATCGCTATAAACTTTGAACTGATCTAGATGATCACCATCGCTTTAAACTTTGAACTAATCTAGATGCTCAACATCACTATAAACTTTGAACTTATCTAGATGATCGCCATCGCTATAAACTTTGAACTGATCTAGATTTATGCCATCGCTAATAACTTTGAATTGATCTAGATGATCGCCATCGCTATAAACTTTGAATTGATCTAGATGCTCGCCATCGCTATAAACTTTGAACTGATCTAGATGCTCAACATCACTATAAACTTTGAACTGATCTAGATGCTCAACATCACTATAAACTTTGAACTGATCTAGATGCTCAACATCACTATAAACTTTGAACTGATCTAGATGCTCAACATCACTATAAACTTTGAACTAATCTAGATGCTCAACATTACTATAAACTTTGAACTAATCTAGATGCTCAACATCACTATAAACTTTGAACTGATCTAGATGCTCGCCATTACTATAAACTTTGAATTGATCTAGATGATCGCCATCGCTATAAACTTTGAATTGAATTAGATGCTCGCCATCACTATAAACTTTGAATTGATCTAGATGCTCACCATCGCTATAAACTTTGAATTGATCTAGATGCTCAACATCACTATAAATTTTGAACTGATCTAGATGCTCACCATCGCTATAAACTTTGAATTCATCTAGATGATCGCCATCGCTATAAACTTTGAATTTATCTAGATGCTCGCCATCACTATAAACTTTGAACTGATCTAGATGATCACCATCACTATAAACTTTAAATTGATCTAGATGATCGCCATCGCTATAAACATTAAATTGATCTAGATGCTCACCATCGCTATAAACTTTAAATTTATTTAGATGCTCACCATCGCTATAAACATTAAATTATCTAGATGATCGCCATCGCTATAAACTTTAAATTGATCTAGATGCTCACCATCGCTATAAACATTGAATTGATCAAGATGATCGCCATCGCTATAAACTTTAAATTGATCTAGATGATCGCCATCGCTATAAACTTTGAATTGATCTAGATAATCGCCATCGCTATAAACTTTGAATTGATCTAGATGCTCGCCATCGCTATAAACTTTGAACTGATCTAGATGCTCGCCATCGCTATAAACTTTGAACTGATCTAGATGATCACCATCGCTTTAAACTTTGAACTAATCTAGATGCTCAACATCACTATAAACTTTGAACTGATCTAGATGATCGCCATCGCTATAAACTTTGAACTGATCTAGATTTATGCCATCGCTAATAACTTTGAATTGATCTAGATGATCGCCATCGCTATAAACTTTGAACTGATCTAGATGATCGCCATCACTATAAACTTTGAACTGATCTAGATGATCGCCATCACTATAAACTTTGAACTGATCTAGATGCTCGCCATCACTAAAAACTTTGAATTGATCTAGATGCTCACAATCACTATAAACTTTGAACTGATCTAAATGCTCGCCATCACTATAAACTTTGAATTGATCTAGATGATCGCCATCGCTATAAACTTTGAATTGATCTAGATGCTTGCCACCACTATAAACTTTGAATTAATCTAGATGATCGCCATCGCTATAAACTTTGAATTGATCTAGATGCTCGCCACCACTATAAACTTTGAATTGATCTAGATGATCGCCATCGCTATAAACTTTGAATTGATCTAGATGCTCACCATCGCTATAAACTTTGAATTGATCTAGATGCTCAACATCACTATAAACTTTGAATTGATCTAGATGCTCACCATCGCTATAAACTTTGAACTGATCTTGATGCTCGAAATCACTATAAACTTTGAACTTATCTAGATGCTCAACATCACTATAAACTTTGAACTAATCTAGATGCTCAACATAACTATAAACTTTTAACTGATCTAGATGCTCAACATCACTATAAACTTTGAACTGATCTAGATGCTCAACATCGCTATAAACTTTGAACTAATCTAGATGCTCAACATCACTATAAACTTTGAACTGATCTAGATGCTCAACATCGCTATAAACTTTAAATTTATCTAGATGCTCACCATCGCTATAAACATTGAATTGATCTAGATAATCACCATCGCTATAAACTTTAAATTGATCTAGATGCTCACCATCGCTATAAACATTAAATTGATCTAGATGATCGCCATCGCTATAAACTTTAAATTGATCTAGATGATCGCCATCGCTATAAACTTTGAACTGATCTAGATGATCGCCCTCACTATAAACTTTAAATTGATCTAGATGATCGCCATCGCTATAAACTTTGAACTGATCTAGATGCTCGCTATCGCTATAAACTTTGAACTGATCTAGATGCTCGCCTTAACTATAAACTTTGAATTGATCTAGATGATCGCCATCACAATAAACTTTGAACTGATCTAGATGCTCGCCATCGCTATAAACTTTGAACTAATCTAGATGATCACCATCACTATAAACTTTGAATTGATCTAGATGATCGCCATCAATATAAACTTTGAACTGATCTAGATGCTCGCCATCGCTATAAACTTTGAACTGATCTAGATGATCACCATCGCTTTAAACTTTCAACTGATCTAGATGATCGCCATCACTATAAACTTTGAACTGATCTAGATGCTAACATTCGCTATAAACTTTGAATTGATCTAGATGATCGCCATCGCTATAAACTTTGAATTGATCTAGATGCTCGCCATCGCTATAAACTTTGAACTGATCTAGATGCTTGCCATCACTATAAACTTTGAACTGATCTAGATGCTCAACATCACTATAAACTTTGAACTGATCTAGATGATCGCCATCACTATAAACTTTGAACTAATCTAGATGCTCAACATCACTATAAACTTTGAACTGATCTAGATGCTCAACATCACTATAAACTTTGAACTGATCTAGATGCTCAACATCGCTATAAACTTTGAACTAATCTAGATGCTCAACATCACTATAAACTTTGAACTGATCTAGATGCTGAACATCACTATAAACTTTGAACTGATCTAGATGCTCAACATCAATATAAACTTTGAACTGATCTAGATGCTCAACATCACTATAAACTTTGAACTGATCTAAATGCTCAACATCACTATAAACTTTGAACTGATCTAGATGTTCAAACTCACTATAAACTTTGAACTGATCTAGATACTCAACATCACTATAAACTTTGAACTGATCTAGATGCTCAACATCACTATAAACTTTGAACTAATCTAGATGCTCAACATCACTATTAATTTTCAACTAATCTAGATGCTCAACATCACTATAAACTTTGAATTGATCTAGATGCTCAACATCACTATAAACTTTGAACTGATCTAGATGCTCAACATCGCTTTAAACTTTGAACTAATCTAGATGCTCAACATCGCTATAAACTTTGAATTGATCTAGATGATCGCCATCACTATAAACTTTGAACTGATCTAGATGCTCGCCATCACTATAAACTTTGAATTGATCTAGATGCTCACAATCACTATAAACTTTGAACTTATCTAGATGCTCGCCATCACTATAAACTTTGAATTGATCTAGATGATCGCCATCGCTATAAACTTTGAATTGATCTAGATGCTCGCCACCACTATAAACTTTGAATTAATCTAGATGATCGCCATCGCTATAAACTTTGAATTGATCTAGATGCTTGCCACCACTATAAACTTTGAATTGATCTAGATGCTCACCATCGCTATAAACTTTGAATTGATCTAGATGCTCACCATCGCTATAAACTTTGAATTGATCTAGATGCTCAATATCACTATAAACTTTGAATTGATCTAGATGCTCACCATCGCTATAAACTTTGAACTGATCTTGATGCTCGACATCACTATAAACTTTTAACTGATCTAGATGCTCAACATCACTATAAACTTTGAACTGATCTAGATGCTCAACATCACTATAAACTTTGAACTGATCTAGATGCTCGCCATCACTATAAACTTTGAATTGATCTAGATGATCGCCATCGCTATAAACTTTGAATTGATCTAGATGCTCGCCATCACTCTAAACATTGAATTGATCTAGATGATCGCCATCACTATAAACTTTGAATTGATCTTGATTGTCACCATCGTTATAAACTTTGAACTGATCTAGATGATCGCCATCGCTATAAACTTTGAATTCATCTTGATGATCGCCATCGCTATAAACTTTGAACTGTTCTAGATGCTCGCCATCGCTATAATTTTTGAATTGATCTAGATGCTCACAATCACTATAAACTTTGAACTGATCTAGATGCTCGCTATCGCTATAAACTTTGAATTAATCTAGATGATCGCCATCGCTATAAACTTTGAATTGATCTAGATGCTCGCCATCGCTATAAACTTTGAATTGATCTAGATGCTCGCCATCACTATAAACTTTGAACTGATCTAGATGCTCACCATCGCTATAAACTTTGAATTCATCGAGATGATCGCCATCGCTATAAACTTTGAATTGATCTAGATGCTCGCCATCACTATAAACTTTGAACTGATCTAGATGATCACCATCACTATAAACTTTAAATTTATCTAGATGCTCACCATCGCTATAAAGTTTGAACTGATCTAGATGCTATCCATTGCTATAAACATTGAATTGATCTAGATGATCGCCATCGCTATAAACTATAAATTGATCTAGATGCTCACCATCACTATAAACTTTGAACTGATCTAGATGATCACCATCACTATAAACTTTAAATTGATCTAGATGCTCAACATCACTATAAACTTTGAACTGATCAAAATGCTCAACATCACTATAAACTTTGAACTGATCTAGATGCTCAACATCACAATAAACTTTGAACTGATCTAGATGCTCAACATCACTATAAACTTTGAACTGATCTAGATGCTCAACATCACTATTAACTTTGAACTGATCTAGATGCTCGCCATCACTATAAACTTTGAATTGATCTAGATGATCGCCATCGCTATAAACTTTGAATTGATCTAGATGCTCGCCATCACTATAAACTTTGAATTGATCTATATGCTCACCATCGCTATAAACTTTGAATTCATCTAGATGATCGCCATCGCTATAAACTTTGAATTGATCTAGATGCTCGCCATCACTATAAACTTTGAACTGATCTAGATGATCACCATCACTATAAACTTTAAATTGATCCAGATGATCGCCATCGCTATAAACATTAAATTGATCTAGATGCTCACCATCGCTATAAACTTTAAATTTTTCTATATGCTCACCATTGCTATAAACATTAAATTGATCTAGATGCTCACCATCGCTATAAAGTTTGAACTGATCTAGATGCTCAACATCACTATAAACTTTGAACTGATCTAGATGCTCAACATCACTATAAACTTTGAACTAATCTAGATGCTCAACATCACTATAAACTTTGAACTGATCTAGATGCTCAACATCACTATAAACTTTGAACTGATCTAGATGCTCAACATCACTATAAACTTTGAACTAATCTAGATGCTCAACATCACTATAAACTTTGAACTGATCTAGATGCTCGCCATCACTATAAACTTTGAACTGATCTAGATGCTCACCATCGCTATAAACTTTGAATTCATCTAGATGATCGCCATTGCTATAATTTTTGAATTGATCTAGATGCTCGCCATCACTATAAACGATGAACTAATCTAGATGATCACCATCACTATAAACTTTAAATTGATCTAGATGATCGCCATCGCTATAAACATTGAATTGATCTAGATGCTCACCATCGCTATAAACTTTAAATTTATCTAGATGCTCACCATCGCTATAAACATTGGATTGATCTAGATGATCGCCATCGCTATAAACTTTAAATTGATCTAGATGCTCACCATCGCTATAAACATTGAATTGATCTAAATGATCGCCATCGCTATAAACTTTGAACTGATCTAGATGCTCGCCATCACTATAAACTTTGAACTGATCTAGATGCTCGCCATCACTATAAACTTTGAACTGATCTAGATGCTCGCCTTCACTATAAACTTTAAATTGATCTAGATGATCGCCATCACAATAAACTTTGAACTTATCTAGATGCTCGCCATCGCTATAAACTTTGAACTGATCAAGATGATCACCATCACTATAAACTTTGAATTGATCTAGATGATCGCCATCACTATAAACTTTGAACTGATCTAGATGCTCGCCATCGCTATAAACTTTGAATTGATCTAGAATATCGCCATCGCTATAAACTTTGAATTTATCTAGATGCTCACCATCGCTATAAACTTTGAACTGATCTAGATGCTCGCCATCGCTATAAACTTTGAACTGATCTAGATGATCACCATCGCTTTAAACTTTGAACTGATCTAGATGATCGCCATCACTATAAACTTTGAACTGATCTAGATGATCGCCATCACTTTAAACTTTGAACTGATCTAGATGATCGCCATCGCTATAAACTTTGAATTTATCTAGATGCTCGCCAATGCTATAAACTTTGAACTGATCTACATGGTCACCATCGCTTTAAACTTTGAATTGATCTAGATGATCGCCATCACAATAAACTTTGAACTGATCTAGATGCTCGCAATCACAATAAACATTGAACTGATCTAGATGCTCACCATCACTATAAACTTTGAATTGATCTAGATGATCGCCATCACTATAAACTTTGAACTGATCTAGATGCTCGCCATTACTATAAACTTTGAATTGATCTAGATGATCGCCATCGCTATAAACTTTGAATTGATCTAGATGCTCGCCATCGCTATAAACTTTGAATTGATCTAGATGCTCACCATCGCTATAAACTTTGAATTGATCTAGATGATCGCCATCACTATAAACTTTGAATTGTTCTAGATTCTCAACATCGCTATAAACTTTGAACTGATCTAGATGATCGCCATCGCTATAAACTTTGAACTGATCTAGATGCTCGCCATCGCTATAAACTTTGAATTGATCTAGATGCTCACAATCATTATAAACTTTGAACTGATCTAGATGCTCGCCATCGCTATAAACTTTGAATTAATCTAGATGATCGCCATCGCTATAAACTTTGAATTTATCTAGATGCTTTAAACTTTAAACTGATCTAGATGATCGCCATCGCTATAAACTTTGAATTGATCTAGATGCTCGCCATCGCTATAAACTTTGAATATATCTAGATGATCGCCATCGCTATAAACTTTGAATTGATCTAGATGATCGCCATCACTATAAACTTTGAATTGATCTAGATGCTCACCATCGCTATAAACTTTGAATTGATCTAGATGATCGCCATCACTATAAACTTTGAATTGTTCTAGATTCTCAACATCGCTATAAACTTTGAACTGATCTAGATGATCGCCATCGCTATAAACTTTGAATTGATCTAGATGATCGCCATCGCTATAAACTTTGAACTGATCTAGATGCTCGCCATCGCTATAAACTTTGAACTGATCTAGATGCTCAACATCACTATAATTTTTGAACTAATCTAGATGCTCAACATCACTATAAACTTTGAACTGATCTAGATGCTCAACATCACTATAAACTTTAAACTGATCTAGATGCTCAACATCACTATAAACTTTGAACTGATCTAGATTCTCAACATCGCTATAAACTTTAAATTGATCTAGATGATCGCCATCGCTATAAACATTGAAATGATCTAGATGCTCACCATCGCTATAAACTTTCAATTTATCTAGATGCTCACCATCGCTATAAACATTGAATTGATCTAGATGATCGCCATCGCTATAAACTTTAAATTGATCTAGATGCTCACCATCGCTATAAACATTGAATTGATCTAGATGATCGCCATCGCTATAAACTTTAAATTGATCTAGATGATCGCCATCGCTATAAACTTTGAACTGATCTAGATGCTCGCCATCGCTATAAACTTTGAACTGATCTAGATGATCGCCCTCACTATAAACTTTAAATTGATCTAGATGATCGCCATCGCTATAAACTTTGAACTGATCTAGATGATCGCCCTCACTATAAACTTTAAATTGATCTAGATGATCGCCATCGCTATAAACTTTGAACTGATCTAGATGCTCGCCATCGCTATAAACTTTGAATTGATCTAGATAATCGCCATCGCAATAAACTTTGAATTGATCTAGATGATCGCCATCACTATAAACTTTGAATTGATCTAGATGATCTCCATCACTATAAACTTTGAACTGATCTAGATGCTCGCCATCACTATAAACTTTGAACTGAACTGATCTAGATGCTCGCCTTCACTATAAACTTTGAATTGATCTAGATGATCGCCATCACAATAAACTTTGAACTTATCTAGATGCTCGCCATCGCTATAAACTTTGAACTGATCAAGATGATCACCATCACTATAAACTTTGAATTGATCTAGATGATCGCCATCACTATAAACTTTGAACTGATCTAGATGCTCGCCATCGCTATAAACTTTGAATTGATCTAGATGATCGCCATCGCTATAAACTTTGAATTTATCTAGATGCTCACCATCGCTATAAATTTGAACTGATCTAGATGCTCGCCATCGCTATAAACTTTGAACTGATCTAGATGATCACCATCGCTTTAAACTTTGAACTGATCTAGATGATCGCCATCACTATAAACTTTGAACTGATCTAGATGATCGCCATCACTATAAACTTTGAACTGATCTAGATGATCGCCATTGCTATAAACTTTGAATTTATCTAGATGCTCGCCATCGCTATAAACTTTGAACTGATCTAGATGCTCGCCATCGCTATAAACTTTGAACTGATCTACATGGTCACCATCGCTTTAAACTTTGAACTGATCTAGATGATCGCCATCACTATAAACTTTTAACTGATCTAGATGCTAACATTCACTATAAACTTTGAATTGATCTAGATGATCGCCATCGCTATAAACTTTGAATTGATCTAGATGCTCGCCATTGCTATAAACTTTGAACTGATCTAGATGCTCGCCATCACTATAAACTTTGAACTGATCTAGATGCTCGCCATCACTTTAAACTTTGAACTGATCTAGATGCTCGCCATCACTATAAACTTTGAATTGATCTAGATGATCGCCATCGCTATAAACTTTGAATTGATCTAGATGCTCGCCATCGCTATAAACTTTGAATATATCTAGATGATCGCCATCGCTATAAACTTTGAATTGATCTAGATGATCGCCATCGCTATAAACTTTGAACTGATCTAGATGCTCGCCATCACTATAAACTTTGAACTGATCTAGATGCTCGCCATCACTATAAACTTTGAATTGATCTAGATGATCGCCATCACAATAAACTTTGAACTGATCTAGATGCTCGCCATCACAATAAACTTTGAACTGATCTAGATGCTCACCATCACTATAAACTTTGAATTGATCTAGATGATCGCCATCACTATAAACTTTGAATTGATCTAGATGCTCGCCTTCGCTATAAACTTTGAATTGATCTAGATGATCGCCATCACTATAAACTTTGAACTGATCTAGATGCTCGCCATCACTATAAACTTTGAATTGATCTAGATGATCGCCATCGCTATAAACTTTGAATTGATCTAGATGATCGTAATCGCTATAAACTTTGAATTGATCTAGATGCTCGCCATCACTATAAACTTTGAACTGATCTAGATGCTCGCCATCACTATAAACTTTGAACTGATCAAGATGCTCACCATCACTATAAACTTTGAACTGATCTAGATGCTCAACATCACTATAAACTTTGAACTGATCTAGATGCTCAACATCACTATAAACTTTGAACTGATCTAGATGCTCAACATCGCTATAAACTTTGAACTAATCTAGATGCTCAACATCACTATAAACTTTGAACTGATCTAGATGCTGAACATCACTATAAACTTTGAACTGATCTAGATGCTCAACATCAATATAAACTTTGAACTGATCTAGATGCTCAACATCACTATAAACTTTGAACTGATCTAAATGCTCAACATCACTATAAACTTTGAACTGATCTAGATGTTCAAACTCACTATAAACTTTGAACTGATCTAGATACTCAACATCACTATAAACTTTGAACTGATCTAGATGCTCAACATCGCTATAAACTTTGAACTAATCTAGATGCTCAACATCACTATTAATTTTCAACTAATCTAGATGCTCAACATCACTATAAACTTTGAATTGATCTAGATGCTCAACATCACTATAAACTTTGAACTGATCTAGATGCTCAACATCGCTTTAAACTTTGAACTAATCTAGATGCTCAACATCGCTATAAACTTTGAATTGATCTAGATGATCGCCATCACTATAAACTTTGAACTGATCTAGATGCTCGCCATCACTATAAACTTTGAATTGATCTAGATGCTCACAATCACTATAAACTTTGAACTTATCTAGATGCTCGCCATCACTATAAACTTTGAATTGATCTAGATGATCGCCATCGCTATAAACTTTGAATTGATCTAGATGCTCGCCACCACTATAAACTTTGAATTAATCTAGATGATCGCCATCGCTATAAACTTTGAATTGATCTAGATGCTTGCCACCACTATAAACTTTGAATTGATCTAGATGCTCACCATCGCTATAAACTTTGAATTGATCTAGATGCTCACCATCGCTATAAACTTTGAATTGATCCAGATGCTCAACATCACTATAAACTTTGAATTGATCTAGATGCTCACCATCGCTATAAACTTTGAACTGATCTTGATGCTCGACATCACTATAAACTTTTAACTGATCTAGATGCTCAACATCACTATAAACTTTGAACTGATCTAGATGCTCAACATCACTATAAACTTTGAACTGATCTAGATGCTCGCCATCACTATAAACTTTGAATTGATCTAGATGATCGCCATCGCTATAAACTTTGAATTGATCTAGATGCTCGCCATCACTCTAAACATTGAATTGATCTAGATGATCGCCATCACTATAAACTTTGAATTGATCTTGATTGTCACCATCGTTATAAACTTTGAACTGATCTAGATGATCGCCATCGCTATAAACTTTGAATTCATCTTGATGATCGCCATCGCTATAAACTTTGAACTGTTCTAGATGCTCGCCATCGCTATAATTTTTGAATTGATCTAGATGCTCACAATCACTATAAACTTTGAACTGATCTAGATGCTCGCTATCGCTATAAACTTTGAATTAATCTAGATGATCGCCATCGCTATAAACTTTGAATTGATCTAGATGCTCGCCATCGCTATAAACTTTGAATTGATCTAGATGCTCGCAATCACTATAAACTTTGAACTGATCTAGATGCTCACCATCGCTATAAACTTTGAATTCATCGAGATGATCGCCATCGCTATAAACTTTGAATTGATCTAGATGCTCGCCATCACTATAAACTTTGAACTGATCTAGATGATCACCATCACTATAAACTTTAAATTTATCTAGATGCTCACCATCGCTATAAAGTTTAAACTGATCTAGATGCTATCCATTGCTATAAACATTGAATTGATCTAGATGATCGCCATCGCTATAAACTATAAATTGATCTAGATGCTCACCATCACTATAAACTTTGAACTGATCTAGATGATCACCATCACTATAAACTTTAAATTGATCTAGATGCTCAACATCACTATAAACTTTGAACTGATCAAAATGCTCAACATCACTATAAACTTTGAACTGATCTAGATGCTCAACATCACAATAAACTTTGAACTGATCTAGATGCTCAACATCACTATAAACTTTGAACTGATCTAGATGCTCAACATCACTATTAACTTTGAACTGATCTAGATGCTCGCCATCACTATAAACTTTGAATTGATCTAGATGATCGCCATCGCTATAAACTTTGAATTGATCTAGATGCTCGCCATCACTATAAACTTTGAATTGATCTATATGCTCACCATCGCTATAAACTTTGAATTCATCTAGATGATCGCCATCGCTATAAACTTTGAATTGATCTAGATGCTCGCCATAACTATAAACTTTGAACTGATCTAGATGATCACCATCACTATAAACTTTAAATTGATCCAGATGATCGCCATCGCTATAAACATTAAATTGATCTAGATGCTCACCATCGCTATAAACTTTAAATTTTTCTATATGCTCACCATTGCTATAAACATTAAATTGATCTAGATGCTCACCATCGCTATAAAGTTTGAACTGATCTAGATGCTCAACATCACTATAAACTTTGAACTGATCTAGATGCTCAACATCACTATAAACTTTGAACTAATCTAGATGCTCAACATCACTATAAACTTTGAACTGATCTAGATGCTCAACATCACTATAAACTTTGAACTGATCTAGATGCTCAACATCACTATAAACTTTGAACTAATCTAGATGCTCAACATCACTATAAACTTTGAACTGATCTAGATGCTCGCCATCACTATAAACTTTGAACTGATCTAGATGCTCACCATCGCTATAAACTTTGAATTCATCTAGATGATCGCCATTGCTATAATTTTTGAATTGATCTAGATGCTCGCCATCACTATAAACGATGAACTAATCTAGATGATCACCATCACTATAAACTTTAAATTGATCTAGATGATCGCCATCGCTATAAACATTGAATTGATCTAGATGCTCACCATCGCTATAAACTTTAAATTTATCTAGATGCTCACCATCGCTATAAACATTGGATTGATCTAGATGATCGCCATCGCTATAAACTTTAAATTGATCTAGATGCTCACCATCGCTATAAACATTGAATTGATCTAAATGATCGCCATCGCTATAAACTTTGAACTGATCTAGATGCTCGCCATCACTATAAACTTTGAACTGATCTAGATGCTCGCCATCACTATAAACTTTGAACTGATCTAGATGCTCGCCTTCACTATAAACTTTGAATTGATCTAGATGATCGCCATCACAATAAACTTTGAACTTATCTAGATGCTCGCCATCGCTATAAACTTTGAACTGATCAAGATGATCACCATCACTATAAACTTTGAATTGATCTAGATGATCGCCATCACTATAAACTTTGAACTGATCTAGATGCTCGCCATCGCTATAAACTTTGAATTGATCTAGAATATCGCCATCGCTATAAACTTTGAATTTATCTAGATGCTCACCATCGCTATAAACTTTGAACTGATCTAGATGCTCGCCATCGCTATAAACTTTGAACTGATCTAGATGATCACCATCGCTTTAAACTTTGAACTGATCTAGATGATCGCCATCACTATAAACTTTGAACTGATCTAGATGATCGCCATCACTTTAAACTTTGAACTGATCTAGATGATCGCCATCGCTATAAACTTTGAATTTATCTAGATGCTCGCCAATGCTATAAACTTTGAACTGATCTACATGGTCACCATCGCTTTAAACTTTGAATTGATCTAGATGATCGCCATCACAATAAACTTTGAACTGATCTAGATGCTCGCCATCACAATAAACATTGAACTGATCTAGATGCTCACCATCACTATAAACTTTGAATTGATCTAGATGATCGCCATCACTATAAACTTTGAACTGATCTAGATGCTCGCCATTACTATAAACTTTGAATTGATCTAGATGCTCACCATCGCTATAAACTTTGAATTGATCTAGATGATCGCCATCACTATAAACTTTGAATTGTTCTAGATTCTCAACATCGCTATAAACTTTGAACTGATCTAGATGATCGCCATCGCTATAAACTTTGAACTGATCTAGATGCTCGCCATCGCTATAAACTTTGAATTGATCTAGATGCTCACAATCATTATAAACTTTGAACTGATCTAGATGCTCGCCATCGCTATAAACTTTGAATTAATCTAGATGATCGCCATCGCTATAAACTTTGAATTTATCTAGATGCTTTAAACTTTGAACTGATCTAGATGATCGCCATCGCTATAAACTTTGAATTGATCTAGATGCTCGCCATCGCTATAAACTTTGAATATATCTAGATGATCGCCATCGCTATAAACTTTGAATTGATCTAGATGATCGCCATCACTATAAACTTTGAATTGATCTAGATGCTCACCATCGCTATAAACTTTGAATTGATCTAGATGATCGCCATCACTATAAACTTTGAATTGTTCTAGATTCTCAACATCGCTATAAACTTTGAACTGATCTAGATGATCGCCATCGCTATAAACTTTGAATTGATCTAGATGATCGCCATCGCTATAAACTTTGAACTGATCTAGATGCTCGCCATCGCTATAAACTTTGAACTGATCTAGATGCTCAACATCACTATAATTTTTGAACTAATCTAGATGCTCAACATCACTATAAACTTTGAATTGATCTAGATGCTCAACATCACTATAAACTTTAAACTGATCTAGATGCTCAACATCACTATAAACTTTGAACTGATCTAGATTCTCAACATCGCTATAAACTTTAAATTGATCTAGATGATCGCCATCGCTATAAACATTGAAATGATCTAGATGCTCACCATCGCTATAAACTTTAAATTTATCTAGATGCTCACCATCGCTATAAACATTGAATTGATCTAGATGATCGCCATCGCTATAAACTTTAAATTGATCTAGATGCTCACCATCGCTATAAACATTGAATTGATCTAGATGATCGCCATCGCTATAAACTTTAAATTGATCTAGATGATCGCCATCGCTATAAACTTTGAACTGATCTAGATGATCGCCCTCACTATAAACTTTAAATTGATCTAGATGATCGCCATCGCTATAAACTTTGAACTGATCTAGATGCTCGCCATCGCTATAAACTTTGAATTGATCTAGATAATCGCCATCGCAATAAACTTTGAATTGATCTAGATGATCGCCATCACTATAAACTTTGAATTGATCTAGATGATCTCCATCACTATAAACTTTGAACTGATCTAGATGCTCGCCATCACTATAAACTTTGAACTGAACTGATCTAGATGCTCGCCTTCACTATAAACTTTGAATTGATCTAGATGATCGCCATCACAATAAACTTTGAACTTATCTAGATGCTCGCCATCGCTATAAACTTTGAACTGATCAAGATGATCACCATCACTATAAACTTTGAATTGATCTAGATGATCGCCATCACTATAAACTTTGAACTGATTTAGATGCTCGCCATCGCTATAAACTTTGAATTGATCTAGATGATCGCCATCGCTATAAACTTTGAATTTATCTAGATGCTCACCATCGCTATAAATTTGAACTGATCTAGATGCTCGCCATCGCTATAAACTTTGAACTGATCTAGATGATCACCATCGCTTTAAACTTTGAACTGATCTAGATGATCGCCATCACTATAAACTTTGAACTGATCTAGATGATCGCCATCACTATAAACTTTGAACTGATCTAGATGATCGCCATTGCTATAAACTTTGAATTTATCTAGATGCTCGCCATCGCTATAAACTTTGAACTGATCTAGATGCTCGCCATCGCTATAAACTTTGAACTGATCTACATGGTCACCATCGCTTTAAACTTTGAACTGATCTAGATGATCGCCATCACTATAAACTTTTAACTGATCTAGATGCTAACATTCACTATAAACTTTGAATTGATCTAGATGATCGCCATCGCTATAAACTTTGAATTGATCTAGATGCTCGCCATTGCTATAAACTTTGAACTGATCTAGATGCTCGCCATCACTATAAACTTTGAACTGATCTAGATGCTCGCCATCACTTTAAACTTTGAACTGATCTAGATGCTCGCCATCACTATAAACTTTGAATTGATCTAGATGATCGCCATCGCTATAAACTTTGAATTGATCTAGATGCTCGCCATCGCTATAAACTTTGAATATATCTAGATGATCGCCATCGCTATAAACTTTGAATTGATCTAGATGATCGCCATCGCTATAAACTTTGAACTGATCTAGATGCTCGCCATCACTATAAACTTTGAACTGATCTAGATGCTCGCCATCACTATAAACTTTGAATTGATCTAGATGATCGCCATCACAATAAACTTTGAACTGATCTAGATGCTCGCCATCACAATAAACTTTGAACTGATCTAGATGCTCACCATCACTATAAACTTTGAATTGATCTAGATGATCGCCATCACTATAAACTTTGAATTGATCTAGATGCTCGCCTTCGCTATAAACTTTGAATTGATCTAGATGATCGCCATCACTATAAACTTTGAACTGATCTAGATGCTCGCCATCACTATAAACTTTGAATTGATCTAGATGATCGCCATCGCTATAAACTTTGAATTGATCTAGATGATCGTAATCGCTATAAACTTTGAATTGGTCTAGATGCTCGCCATTACTATAAACTTTGAACTGATCTAGATGCTCGCCATCACTATAAACTTTGAACTGATCAAGATGCTCACCATCACTATAAACTTTGAATTGATCTAGATGATCGCCATCACAATAAACTTTGAACTGATCTAGATTCTCACCATCGCTATAAACTTTGAATTGATCTAGATGATCGCCTTCTCTATAAACTTTGAATTGATCTAGATGATCGCCATCGCTATAAACTTGAATTGATCTAGATTATCGCCATCACTATAAACTTTGAATTGATCTAGATGATCGCCATCGTTATAAACTTTGAATTGATCTAGATGCTCGCCATCGCTATAAACATTGAATTGATCTAGATGATCGCCATCGCTATAAACTTTAAATTGATCTAGATGCTTACCATCGCTATAAACATTGAATTCATCTAGATGATCGCCATCGCTATAAACTTTAAATTGATCTAGATGATCGCCATCGCTATAAACTTTGAACTGATCTAGATGCTCGCCATCGCTATAAACTTTGAACTGATCTAGATGATCGCCATCACTATAATATTTGAACTGATCTAGATGCTCGCCATCGCTATAAACTTTGAACTAATCTAGATGATCGCCATCACTATAAACTTTGAACTGATCTAGATGCTCACCATTGCTTTTAACTTTAAATTGATCTAGATGCTTACCATCGCTAAAAACATTGAATTTAACTAGATGATCGCCATCGCTATAAACTTTAAATTGATCTAGATGCTCACCATCGCTATAAACATTGAATTGATCTAGATGATCGCCATCGCTATAAACTTTAAATTGATCTAGATGATCGCCATCGCTATAAACTTTGAACTGATCTAGATGCTCGCCATCGCTATAAACTTTAAATTGATCTAGATAATCGCCATCGCTATAAACTTTGAACTGATCTAGATGCTCGCCATCACTATAAACTTTGAACTGATCTAGATGCTCGCCATCACTATAAACTTTGAACTGATCTAGATGCTCGCCTTTACTATAAACTTTGAATTGATCTAGATGATCGCCATCACAATAAACTTTGAACTTATCTAGATGCTCGCCATCGCTATAAACTTTGAACTGATCAAGATGATCACCATCACTATAAACTTTGAATTGATCTAGATGATCGCCATCACTTTAAACTTTGAATTGATCTAGATGCTCGCCATCACTATAAACTTTGAATTGATCTAGATGATCGCCATCACAATAAACTTTGAACTGATCTAGATGCTCGCCATCACTATAAACTTTGAATTGATCTAGATGATCGCCATCACAATAAACTTTGAACTGATCTAGATGCTCGCCATCACAATAAACTTTGAACTGATCTAGATGCTCACCATCACTATAAACTTTGAATTGATCTAGATGATCGCCATCACTATAAACTTTGAACTGATCTAGATGATCGCCATCGCTATAAACTTTGAATTTATCTAGATGCTCGCCATCGCTATAAACTTTGAACTGATCTAGATGCTCGCCATCGCTATAAACTTTGAACTGATCTACATGGTCACCATCGCTTTAAACTTTGAACTGATCTAGATGATCGCCATCGCTATAAACTTTAAATTGATCTAGATGCTCGCCATCGCTATAAACTTTGAATATATCTAGATGATCGCCATCGCTATAAACTTTGAATTGATCTAGATGATCGCCATCACTATAAACTTTGAACTGATCTAGATGCTCGCCATCACTATAAACTTTGAATTGATCTAGATGATCGCCATCACAATAAACTTTGAACTGATCTAGATGCTCGCCATCACAATAAACTTTGAACTGATCTAGATGCTCACCATCACTATAAACTTTGAATTGATCTAGATGATCGCCATCACTATAAACTTTGAACTGATCTAGATGCTCGCCATTACTATAAACTTTGAATTGATCTAGATGATCCCCATCGCTATAAATTTTGAATTGATCTAGATGCTCGCCATCACTATAAACTTTGAATTGTTCTAGATTCTCAACATCGCTATAAACTTTGAACTGATCTAGATGATCGCCATCGCTATAAACTTTGAATTGATCTAGATGATCGCCATCGCTATAAACATTGAATTGATCTAGATGCTTGCCATCGCTATAAACTTTGAATTGATCTAGATGCTCACAATCACTATAAACTTTGAACTGATCTAGATGCTCAACATCACTATAAACTTTGAACTAATCTAGATGCTCAACATCACTATAAACTTTGAACTGATCTAGATGCTCAACATCACTATAAACTTTGAACTGATCTAGATGCTCAACATCACTATAAACTTTGAACTGATCTAGATTCTCAACATCGCTATAAACTTTAAATTGATCTAGATGATCGCCATCGCTATAAACATTGAAATGATCAAGATGCTCACCATCGCTATAAACTTTAAATTTATCTAGATGCTCACCATCGCTATAAACATTGAATTGATCTAGATGATCGCCATCGCTATAAACTTTAAATTGATCTAGATGCTCACCATCGCTATAAACATTGAATTGATCTAGATGATCGCCATCGCTATAAACTTTAAATTGATCTAGATGATCGCCATCGCTATAAACTTTGAATTGATCTAGATGATCGCCATCGCTATAAACATTGAATTGATCTAGATGCTTGCCATCGCTATAAACTTTGAATTGATCTAGATGCTCACAATCACTATAAACTTTGAACTGATCTAGATGCTCAACATCACTATAAACTTTGAACTAATCTAGATGCTCAACATCACTATAAACTTTGAACTGATCTAGATGCTCAACATCACTATAAACTTTGAACTGATCTAGATGCTCAACATCACTATAAACTTTGAACTGATCTAGATTCTCAACATCGCTATAAACTTTAAATTGATCTAGATGATCGCCATCGCTATAAACATTGAAATGATCAAGATGCTCACCATCGCTATAAACTTTAAATTTATCTAGATGCTCACCATCGCTATAAACATTGAATTGATCTAGATGATCGCCATCGCTATAAACTTTAAATTGATCTAGATGCTCACCATCGCTATAAACATTGAATTGATCTAGATGATCGCCATCGCTATAAACTTTAAATTGATCTAGATGATCGCCATCGCTATAAACTTTGAACTGATCTAGATGCTCGCCATCGCTATAAACTTTAAACTGATCTAGATGATCGCCCTCACTATAAACTTTAAATTGATCTAGATAATCGCCATCGCTATAAACTTTGAACTGATCTAGATGATCGCCCTCACTATAAACTTTAAATTAATCTAGATGATCGCCATCGCTATAAACTTTGAACTGATCTAGATGCTCGCCATCGCTATAAACTTTGAATTGATCTAAATAATCGCCATCGCAATAAACTTTGAATTGATCTAGATGATCGCCATCACTATAAACTTTGAATTGATCTAGATGATCTCCATCACTATAAACTTTGAACTGATCTAGATGCTCGCCATCACTATAAACTTTGAACTGAACTGATCTAGATGCTCGCCTTCACTATAAACTTTGAATTGATCTAGATGATCGCCATCACAATAAACTTTGAACTTATCTAGATGCTCGACATCGCTATAAACTTTGAACTGATCAAGATGATCACCATCACAATAAACTTTGAACTGATCTAGATGCTCGCCATCACTATAAACTTTGAATTGATCTAGATGATCGCCATCACAATAAACTTTGAACTGATCTAGATGCTCAACATCACAATAAACTTTGAACTGATCTAGATGCTCAACATCACTATAAACTTTGAACTGATCTAGATGCTCAACATCACTATTAACTTTGAACTGATCTAGATGCTCGCCATCACTATAAACTTTGAATTGATCTAGATGATCGCCATCGCTATAAACTTTGAATTGATCTAGATGATCGCCATCACTATAAACTTTGAACTGATCTAGATGCTCGCCATCACTATAAACTTTGAATTGATCTAGATGATCGCCATCACAATAAACTTTGAACTGATCTAGATGCTCGCCATCACAATAAACTTTGAACTGATCTAGATGCTCACCATCACTATAAACTTTGAATTGATCTAGATGATCGCCATCACTATAAACTTTGAACTGATCTAGATGCTCGCCATTACTATAAACTTTGAATTGATCTAGATGATCCCCATCGCTATAAATTTTGAATTGATCTAGATGCTCGCCATCACTATAAACTTTGAATTGTTCTAGATTCTCAACATCGCTATAAACTTTGAACTGATCTAGATGATCGCCATCGCTATAAACTTTGAATTGATCTAGATGATCGCCATCGCTATAAACATTGAATTGATCTAGATGCTTGCCATCGCTATAAACTTTGAATTGATCTAGATGCTCACAATCACTATAAACTTTGAACTGATCTAGATGCTCAACATCACTATAAACTTTGAACTAATCTAGATGCTCAACATCACTATAAACTTTGAACTGATCTAGATGCTCAACATCACTATAAACTTTGAACTGATCTAGATGCTCAACATCACTATAAACTTTGAACTGATCTAGATTCTCAACATCGCTATAAACTTTAAATTGATCTAGATGATCGCCATCGCTATAAACATTGAAATGATCAAGATGCTCACCATCGCTATAAACTTTAAATTTATCTAGATGCTCACCATCGCTATAAACATTGAATTGATCTAGATGATCGCCATCGCTATAAACTTTAAATTGATCTAGATGCTCACCATCGCTATAAACATTGAATTGATCTAGATGATCGCCATCGCTATAAACTTTAAATTGATCTAGATGATCGCCATCGCTATAAACTTTGAACTGATCTAGATGCTCGCCATCGCTATAAACTTTAAACTGATCTAGATGATCGCCCTCACTATAAACTTTAAATTGATCTAGATAATCGCCATCGCTATAAACTTTGAACTGATCTAGATGATCGCCCTCACTATAAACTTTAAATTAATCTAGATGATCGCCATCGCTATAAACTTTGAACTGATCTAGATGCTCGCCATCGCTATAAACTTTGAATTGATCTAAATAATCGCCATCGCAATAAACTTTGAATTGATCTAGATGATCGCCATCACTATAAACTTTGAATTGATCTAGATGATCTCCATCACTATAAACTTTGAACTGATCTAGATGCTCGCCATCACTATAAACTTTGAACTGAACTGATCTAGATGCTCGCCTTCACTATAAACTTTGAATTGATCTAGATGATCGCCATCACAATAAACTTTGAACTTATCTAGATGCTCGACATCGCTATAAACTTTGAACTGATCAAGATGATCACCATCACTATAAACTTTGAATTGATCTAGATGATCGCCATCACTATAAACTTTGAACTGATCTAGATGATCGCCATTGCTATAAACTTTGAATTTATCTAGATGCTCGCCATCGCTATAAACTTTGAACTGATCTAGATGCTCGCCATCGCTATAAACTTTGAACTGATCTACATGGTCACCATCGCTTTAAACTTTGAACTGATCTAGATGATCGCCATCACTATAAACTTTGAACTGATCTAGATGCTAACATTCACTATAAACTTTGAATTGATCTAGATGATCGCCATCGCTATAAACTTTGAATTGATCTAGATGCTCGCCATCGCTATAAACTTTGAACTGATCTAGATGCTCGCCATCACTATAAACTTTGAACTGATCTAGATGCTCGCCATCACTTTAAACTTTAAACTGATCTAGATGCTCGCCATCACTATAAACTTTGAATTGATCTAGATGATCGCCATCGCTATAAACTTTGAATTGATCTAGATGCTCGCCATCGCTATAAACTTTGAATATATCTAGATGATCGCCATCGCTATAAACTTTGAATTGATCTAGATGATCGCCATCGCTATAAACTTTGAACTGATCTAGATGCTCGCCATCACTATAAACTTTAAATTGATCTAGATGATCGCCATCACAATAAACTTTGAACTGATCTAGATGCTCGCCATCACAATAAACTTTGAACTGATCTAGATGCTCACCATCACTATAAACTTTGAATTGATCTAGATGATCGCCATCACTATAAACTTTGAAATGATCTAGATGCTCGCCATCGCTATAAACTTTGAATTGATCTAGATGCTCGCCTTCGCTATAAACTTTGAATTGATCTAGATGATCGCCATCACTATAAACTTTGAATTGATCTAGATGATCGCCATCGCTATAAACTTTGAATTGATCTAGATGATCGCCATCGCTATAAACTTTGAATTGATATAGATGATCGTAATCGCTATAAACTTTGAATTGATCTAGATGCTCGCCATCACTATAAACTTTGAACTGATCTAGATGCTCGCCATCACTATAAATTTTGAACTGATCAAGATGCTCACCATCACTATAAATTTTGAATTGATCTAGATGATCGCCATCACTATAAACTTTGAACTGATCTAGATTCTCACCATCGCTATAAACTTTGAATTGATCTAGATGATCGCCTTCTCTATAAACTTTGAATTGATCTAGATGATCGCCATCGCTATAAACTTGAATTGATCTAGATGATCGCCATCACTATAAACTTTGAATTGATCTATATGATCGCCATCGTTATAAACTTTGAATTGATCTAGATGCTCGCCATCGCTATAAACATTGAATTGATCTAGATGATCGCCATCGCTATAAACTTTAAATTGATCTAGATGCTTACCATCGCTATAAACATTGAATTGATCTAGATGATCGCCATCGCTATAAACTTTAAATTGATCTAGATGATCGCCATCGCTATAAACTTTGAACTGATCTAGATGCTCGCCATCGCTATAAACTTTGAACTGATCTAGATGATCGCCATCACTATAAACTTTGAACTGATCTAGATTCTCGCCATCGCTATAAACTTTGAACTAATCTAGATGATCGCCATCACTATAAACTTTGAACTGATCTAGATGCTCACCATCGCTTTTAACTTTAAATTGATCTAGATGCTTACCATCGCTAAAAACATTGAATTGAACTAGATGATCGCCATCGTTAAAACTTTAAATTGATCTAGATGCTCACCATCGCTATAAACATTGAATTGATCTAGATGATTGCCATCGCTATAAACTTTAAATTGATCTAGATGATCGCCATCGCTATAAACTTTGAACTGATCTAGATGCTCGCCATCGCTATAAACTTTAAATTGATCTAGATGATCGCCATCGCTATAAACTTTGAACTGATCTAGATGCTCGCCATCACAATAAACTTTGAACTGATCTAGATGCTCACCATCACTATAAACTTTGAATTGATCTAGATGATCGCCATCACTATAAACTTTGAACTGATCTAGATGCTCGCCATCGCTATAAACTTTGAATTGATCTAGATGCTCGCCTTCGCTATAAACTTTGAATTGATCTAGATGATCGCCATCACTATAAACTTTGAATTGATCTAGATGATTGCCATCGTTATAAACTTTGAATTGATCTAGATGATCGCCATCGCTATAAACTTTAAATTGATCTAGATGATCGTAATCGCTATAAACTTTGAATTGATCTAGATGCTCGCCATCACTATAAACTTTGAACTGATCTAGATGCTCGCCATCACTATAAACTTTGAACTGATCAAGATGCTCACCATCACTATAAACTTTGAATTGATCTAGATGATCGCCATCGCTATAAACTTTGAACTGATCTAGATGCTCGCCATCGCTATAAACTTTGAATTGATCTAGATGATCGCCATCGCTATAAACTTTGAATTGATCTAGATGATCGTAATCGCTATAAACTTTGAATTGATCTAGATGCTCGCCATCACTATAAACTTTGAACTGATCTAGATGCTCGCCATCACTATAAACTTTGAACTGATCAAGATGCTCACCATCACTATAAACTTTGAATTGATCTAGATGATCGCCATCACAATAAACTTTGAACTGATCTAGATTCTCACCATCGCTATAAACTTTGAATTGATCTAGATGATCGCCTTCTCTATAAACTTTGAATTGATCTAGATGATCGCCATCGCTATAAACTTGAATTGATCTAGATTATCGCCATCACTATAAACTTTGAATTGATCTAGATGATCGCCATCGTTATAAACTTTGAATTGATCTAGATGCTCGCCATCGCTATAAATATTGAATTGATCTAAATGATCGCCATCGCTATAAACTTTAAATTGATCTAGATGCTTACCATCGCTATAAACATTGAATTCATCTAGATGATCGCCATCGCTATAAACTTTGAACTGATCTAGATGCTCGCCATCGCTATAAACTTTGAACTGATCTAGATGATCGCCATCACTATAATATTTGAACTGATCTAGATGCTCGCCATCGCTATAAACTTTGAACTAATCTAGATGATCGCCATCACTATAAACTTTGAACTGATCTAGATGCTCACCATTGCTTTTAACTTTAAATTGATCTAGATGCTTACCATCGCTAAAAACATTGAATTTAACTAGATGATCGCCATCGCTATAAACTTTAAATTGATCTAGATGCTCACCATCGCTATAAACATTGAATTGATCTAGATGATCGCCATCGCTATAAACTTTAAATTGATCTAGATGATCGCCATCGCTATAAACTTTGAACTGATCTAGATGCTCGCCATCGCTATAAACTTTAAATTGATCTAGATAATCGCCATCGCTATAAACTTTGAACTGATCTAGATGCTCGCCATCACTATAAACTTTGAACTGATCTAGATGCTCGCCATCACTATAAACTTTGAACTGATCTAGATGCTCGCCTTTACTATAAACTTTGAATTGATCTAGATGATCGCCATCACAATAAACTTTGAACTTATCTAGATGCTCGCCATCGCTATAAACTTTGAACTGATCAAGATGATCACCATCACTATAAACTTTGAATTGATCTAGATGATCGCCATCACTTTAAACTTTGAATTGATCTAGATGCTCGCCATCACTATAAACTTTGAATTGATCTAGATGATCGCCATCACAATAAACTTTGAACTGATCTAGATGCTCGCCATCACTATAAACTTTGAATTGATCTAGATGATCGCCATCACAATAAACTTTGAACTGATCTAGATGCTCGCCATCACAATAAACTTTGAACTGATCTAGATGCTCACCATCACTATAAACTTTGAATTGATCTAGATGATCGCCATCACTATAAACTTTGAACTGATCTAGATGATCGCCATCGCTATAAACTTTGAATTTATCTAGATGCTCGCCATCGCTATAAACTTTGAACTGATCTAGATTCTCGCCATCGCTATAAACTTTGAACTGATCTACATGGTCACCATCGCTTTAAACTTTGAACTGATCTAGATGATCGCCATCGCTATAAACTTTAAATTATCTAGATGCTCGCCATCGCTATAAACTTTGAATATATCTAGATGATCGCCATCGCTATAAACTTTGAATTGATCTAGATGATCGCCATCACTATAAACTTTGAACTGATCTAGATGCTCGCCATCACTATAAACTTTGAATTGATCTAGATGATCGCCATCACAATAAACTTTGAACTGATCTAGATGCTCGCCATCACAATAAACTTTGAACTGATCTAGATGCTCACCATCACTATAAACTTTGAATTGATCTAGATGATCGCCATCACTATAAACTTTGAACTGATCTAGATGCTCGCCATTACTATAAACTTTGAATTGATCTAGATGATCCCCATCGCTATAAATTTTGAATTGATCTAGATGCTCGCCATCACTATAAACTTTGAATTGTTCTAGATTCTCAACATCGCTATAAACTTTGAACTGATCTAGATGATCGCCATCGCTATAAACTTTGAATTGATCTAGATGATCGCCATCGCTATAAACATTGAATTGATCTAGATGCTCGCCATCGCTATAAACTTTGAATTGATCTAGATGCTCACAATCACTATAAACTTTGAACTGATCTAGATGCTCAACATCACTATAAACTTTGAACTAATCTAGATGCTCAACATCACTATAAACTTTGAACTGATCTAGATGCTCAACATCACTATAAACTTTGAACTGATCTAGATGCTCAACATCACTATAAACTTTGAACTGATCTAGATTCTCAACATCGCTATAAACTTTAAATTGATCTAGATGATCGCCATCGCTATAAACATTGAAATGATCAAGATGCTCACCATCGCTATAAACTTTAAATTTATCTAGATGCTCACCATCGCTATAAACATTGAATTGATCTAGATGATCGCCATCGCTATAAACTTTAAATTGATCTAGATGCTCACCATCGCTATAAACATTGAATTGATCTAGATGATCGCCATCGCTATAAACTTTAAATTGATCTAGATGATCGCCATCGCTATAAACTTTGAACTGATCTAGATGCTCGCCATCGCTATAAACTTTAAACTGATCTAGATGATCGCCCTCACTATAAACTTTAAATTGATCTAGATAATCGCCATCGCTATAAACTTTGAACTGATCTAGATGATCGCCCTCACTATAAACTTTAAATTAATCTAGATGATCGCCATCGCTATAAACTTTGAACTGATCTAGATGCTCGCCATCGCTATAAACTTTGAATTGATCTAAATAATCGCCATCGCAATAAACTTTGAATTGATCTAGATGATCGCCATCACTATAAACTTTGAATTGATCTAGATGATCTCCATCACTATAAACTTTGAACTGATCTAGATGCTCGCCATCACTATAAACTTTGAACTGAACTGATCTAGATGCTCGCCTTCACTATAAACTTTGAATTGATCTAGATGATCGCCATCACAATAAACTTTGAACTTATCTAGATGCTCGACATCGCTATAAACTTTGAACTGATCAAGATGATCACCATCACTATAAACTTTGAATTGATCTAGATGATCGCCATCACTATAAACTTTGAACTGATCTAGATGATCGCCATTGCTATAAACTTTGAATTTATCTAGATGCTCGCCATCGCTATAAACTTTGAACTGATCTAGATGCTCGCCATCGCTATAAACTTTGAACTGATCTACATGGTCACCATCGCTTTAAACTTTGAACTGATCTAGATGATCGCCATCACTATAAACTTTGAACTGATCTAGATGCTAACATTCACTATAAACTTTGAATTGATCTAGATGATCGCCATCGCTATAAACTTTGAATTGATCTAGATGCTCGCCATCGCTATAAACTTTGAACTGATCTAGATGCTCGCCATCACTATAAACTTTGAACTGATCTAGATGCTCGCCATCACTTTAAACTTTAAACTGATCTAGATGCTCGCCATCACTATAAACTTTGAATTGATCTAGATGATCGCCATCGCTATAAACTTTGAATTGATCTAGATGCTCGCCATCGCTATAAACTTTGAATATATCTAGATGATCGCCATCGCTATAAACTTTGAATTGATCTAGATGATCGCCATCGCTATAAACTTTGAACTGATCTAGATGCTCGCCATCACTATAAACTTTAAATTGATCTAGATGATCGCCATCACAATAAACTTTGAACTGATCTAGATGCTCGCCATCACAATAAACTTTGAACTGATCTAGATGCTCACCATCACTATAAACTTTGAATTGATCTAGATGATCGCCATCACTATAAACTTTGAAATGATCTAGATGCTCGCCATCGCTATAAACTTTGAATTGATCTAGATGCTCGCCTTCGCTATAAACTTTGAATTGATCTAGATGATCGCCATCACTATAAACTTTGAATTGATCTAGATGATCGCCATCGCTATAAACTTTGAATTGATCTAGATGATCGCCATCGCTATAAACTTTGAATTGATATAGATGATCGTAATCGCTATAAACTTTGAATTGATCTAGATGCTCGCCATCACTATAAACTTTGAACTGATCTAGATGCTCGCCATCACTATAAATTTTGAACTGATCAAGATGCTCACCATCACTATAAATTTTGAATTGATCTAGATGATCGCCATCACTATAAACTTTGAACTGATCTAGATTCTCACCATCGCTATAAACTTTGAATTGATCTAGATGATCGCCTTCTCTATAAACTTTGAATTGATCTAGATGATCGCCATCGCTATAAACTTGAATTGATCTAGATGATCGCCATCACTATAAACTTTGAATTGATCTATATGATCGCCATCGTTATAAACTTTGAATTGATCTAGATGCTCGCCATCGCTATAAACATTGAATTGATCTAGATGATCGCCATCGCTATAAACTTTAAATTGATCTAGATGCTTACCATCGCTATAAACATTGAATTGATCTAGATGATCGCCATCGCTATAAACTTTAAATTGATCTAGATGATCGCCATCGCTATAAACTTTGAACTGATCTAGATGCTCGCCATCGCTATAAACTTTGAACTGATCTAGATGATCGCCATCACTATAAACTTTGAACTGATCTAGATTCTCGCCATCGCTATAAACTTTGAACTAATCTAGATGATCGCCATCACTATAAACTTTGAACTGATCTAGATGCTCACCATCGCTTTTAACTTTAAATTGATCTAGATGCTTACCATCGCTAAAAACATTGAATTGAACTAGATGATCGCCATCGTTAAAACTTTAAATTGATCTAGATGCTCACCATCGCTATAAACATTGAATTGATCTAGATGATTGCCATCGCTATAAACTTTAAATTGATCTAGATGATCGCCATCGCTATAAACTTTGAACTGATCTAGATGCTCGCCATCGCTATAAACTTTAAATTGATCTAGATGATCGCCATCGCTATAAACTTTGAACTGATCTAGATGCTCGCCATCACAATAAACTTTGAACTGATCTAGATGCTCACCATCACTATAAACTTTGAATTGATCTAGATGATCGCCATCACTATAAACTTTGAACTGATCTAGATGCTCGCCATCGCTATAAACTTTGAATTGATCTAGATGCTCGCCTTCGCTATAAACTTTGAATTGATCTAGATGATCGCCATCACTATAAACTTTGAATTGATCTAGATGATTGCCATAGCTATAAACTTTGAATTGATCTAGATGATCGCCATCGCTATAAACTTTAAATTGATCTAGATGATCGTAATCGCTATAAACTTTGAATTGATCTAGATGCTCGCCATCACTATAAACTTTGAACTGATCTAGATGCTCGCCATCACTATAAACTTTGAACTGATCAAGATGCTCACCATCACTATAAACTTTGAATTGATCTAGATGATCGCCATCACTATAAACTTTGAACTGATCTAGATTCTCACCATCGCTATAAACTTTGAATTGATCTAGATGATCGCCTTCTCTATAAACTTTGAATTGATCTAGATGATCGCCATCGCTATAAACTTGAATTGATCTAGATGATCGCCATCACTATAAACTTTGAATTGATCTAGATGATCGCCATCGTTATAAACTTTGAATTGATCTAGATGCTCGCCATCGCTATAAACATTGAATTGATCTAGATGATCGCCATCGCTATAAACTTTAAATTGATCTAGATGCTTACCATCGCTATAAACATTGAATTGATCTAGATGATCGCCATCGCTATAAACTTTAAATTGATCTAGATGATCGCCATCGCTATAAACTTTGAACTGATCTAGATGCTCGCCATCGCTATAAACTTTGAACTGATCTAGATGATCGCCATCACTATAAACTTTGAACTGATCTAGATGCTCGCCATCGCTATAAACTTTGAACTAATCTAGATGATCGCCATCACTATAAACTTTGAACTGATCTAGATGCTCACCATCGCTTTTAACTTTAAATTGATCTAGATGCTTACCATCGCTAAAAACATTGAATTGAACTAGATGATCGCCATCGTTAAAACTTTAAATTGATCTAGATGCTCACCATCGCTATAAACATTGAATTGATCTAGATGATTGCCATCGCTATAAACTTTAAATTGATCTAGATGATCGCCATCGCTATAAACTTTGAACTGATCTAGATGCTCGCCATCGCTATAAACTTTAAATTGATCTAGATGATCGCCATCGCTATAAACTTTGAACTGATCTAGATGCTCGCCATCACAATAAACTTTGAACTGATCTAGATGCTCACCATCACTATAAACTTTGAATTGATCTAGATGATCGCCATCACTATAAACTTTGAACTGATCTAGATGCTCGCCATCGCTATAAACTTTGAATTGATCTAGATGCTCGCCTTCGCTATAAACTTTGAATTGATCTAGATGATCGCCATCACTATAAACTTTGAATTGATCTAGATGATCGCCATCGCTATAAACTTTGAATTGATCTAGATGATCGCCATTGCTATAAACTTTGAATTGATCTAGATGATCGTAATCGCTATAAACTTTGAATTGATCTAGATGCTCGCCATCACTATAAACTTTGAACTGATCTAGATGCTCGCCATCACTATAAACTTTGAACTGATCAAGATGCTCACCATCACTATAAACTTTGAATTGATCTAGATGATCGCCATCACTATAAACTTTGAACTGATCTAGATTCTCACCATCGCTATAAACTTTGAATTGATCTAGATGATCGCCTTCTCTATAAACTTTGAATTGATCTAGATGATCGCCATCGCTATAAACTTGAATTGATCTAGATGATCGCCATCACTATAAACTTTGAATTGATCTAGATGATCGCCATCGTTATAAACTTTGAATTGATCTAGATGCTCGCCATCGCTATAAACATTGAATTGATCTAGATGATCGCCATCGCTATAAACTTTAAATTGATCTAGATGCTTACCATCGCTATAAACATTGAATTGATCTAGATGATCGCCATCGCTATAAACTTTAAATTGATCTAGATGATCGCCATCGCTATAAACTTTGAACTGATCTAGATGCTCGCCATCGCTATAAACTTTGAACTGATCTAGATGATCGCCATCACTATAAACTTTGAACTGATCTAGATGCTCGCCATCGCTATAAACTTTGAACTAATCTAGATGCTCGCCATCACTATAAACTTTGAACTGATCTAGATGCTCACCATCGCTTTTAACTTTAAATTGATCTAGATGCTTACCATCGCTAAAAACATTGAATTGAACTAGATGATCGCCATCGCTATAAACTTTGAACTGATCTAGATGCTCGCCATCACTATAAACTTTGAACTGATCTAGATGCTCGCCATCACTTTAAACTTTGAACTGATCTAGATGCTCGCCATCACTATAAACTTTGAATTGATCTAGATGATCGCCATCGCTATAAACTTTGAATTGATCTAGATGCTCGCCATCGCTATAAACTTTGAATATATCTAGATGATCGCCATCGCTATAAACTTTGAATTGATCTAGATGATCGCCATCGCTATAAACTTTGAACTGATCTAGATGCTCGCCATCACTATAAACTTTGAACTGATCTAGATGCTCGCCATCACTATAAACTTTGAATTGATCTAGATGATCGCCATCACAATAAACTTTGAACTGATCTAGATGCTCGCCATCACAATAAACTTTGAACTGATCTAGATGCTCACCATCACTATAAACTTTGAATTGATCTAGATGATCGCCATCACTATAAACTTTGAACTGATCTAGATGCTCGCCATCGCTATAAACTTTGAATTGATCTAGATGCTCGCCTTCGCTATAAACTTTGAATTGATCTAGATGATCGCCATCACTATAAACTTTGAATTGATCTAGATGATCGCCATCGCTATAAACTTTGAATTGATCTAGATGATCGCCATCGCTATAAACTTTGAATTGATATAGATGATCGTAATCGCTATAAACTTTGAATTGATCTAGATGCTCGCCATCACTATAAACTTTGAACTGATCTAGATGCTCGCCATCACTATAAACTTTGAACTGATCAAGATGCTCACCATCACTATAAACTTTGAATTGATCTAGATGATCGCCATCACTATAAACTTTGAACTGATCTAGATTCTCACCATCGCTATAAACTTTGAATTGATCTAGATGATCGCCTTCTCTATAAACTTTGAATTGATCTAGATGATCGCCATTGCTATAAACTTTAAATTGATCTAGATGATCGCCATCGCTATAAACTTTAAATTGATCTAGATGATCGCCATCGCTATAAACTTTGAACTGATCTAGATGCTCGCCATCGCTATAAACTTTGAACTGATCTAGATGATCGCCATCACTATAAACTTTGAACTGATCTAGATGCTCGCCATCGCTATAAACTTTGAACTAATCTAGATGATCGCCATCACTATAAACTTTGAACTGATCTAGATGCTCACCATCGCTTTTAACTTTAAATTGATCTAGATGCTTACCATCGCTAAAAACATTGAATTGAACTAGATGATCGCCATCGCTATAAACTTTAAATTGATCTAGATGCTCACCATCGCTATAAACATTGAATTGATCTAGATGATTGCCATCGCTATAAACTTTAAATTGATCTAGATGATCGCCATCGCTATAAACTTTGAACTGATCTAGATGCTCGCCATCGCTATAAACTTTAAATTGATCTAGATGATCGCCATCGCTATAAACTTTGAACTGATCTAGATGCTCACCATCACTATAAACTTTGAATTGATCTAGATGATCGCCATCACTATAAACTTTGACTTGATCTAGATGCTCGCCATCGCTATAAACTTTGAATTGATCTAGATGCTCGCCTTCGCTATAAACTTTCAATTGATCTAGATGATCGCCATCACTATAAACTTTGAATTGATCTAGATGATCGCCATCGCTATAAACTTTGAATTGATCTAGATGATCGCCATCGCTATAAACTTTGAATTGATCTAGATGATCGTAATCGCTATAAACTTTGAATTGATCTAGATGCTCGCCATCACTATAAACTTTGAACTGATCTAGATGCTCGCCATCACTATAAACTTTGAACTGATTAAGATGCTCACCATCACTATAAACTTTGAATTGATCTAGATGATCGCCATCACTATAAACTTTGAACTGATCTAGATTCTCACCATCGCTATAAACTTTGAATTGATCTAGATGCTCACCATCGCTTTTAACTTTAAATTGATCTAGATGCTTACCATCGCTAAAAACATTGAATTGAACTAGATGATCGCCATCGCTATAAACTTTAAATTGATCTAGATGCTCACCATCGCTATAAACATTGAATTGATCTAGATGATTGCCATCGCTATAAACTTTAAATTGATCTAGATGATCGCCATCGCTATAAACTTTAAATTGATCTAGATGATCGCCATCGCTATAAACTTTGAACTGATCTAGATGCTCGCCATCGCTATAAACTTTGAACTGATCTAGATGATCGCCATCACTATAAACTTTGAACTGATCTAGATGCTCGCCATCGCTATAAACTTTGAACTAATCTAGATGATCGCCATCACTATAAACTTTGAACTGATCTAGATGCTCACCATCGCTTTTAACTTTAAATTGATCTAGATGCTTACCATCGCTAAAAACATTGAATTGAACTAGATGATCGCCATCGCTATAAACTTTAAATTGATCTAGATGCTCACCATCGCTATAAACATTGAATTGATCTAGATGATTGCCATCGCTATAAACTTTAAATTGATCTAGATGATCGCCATCGCTATAAACTTTGAACTGATCTAGATGCTCGCCATCGCTATAAACTTTAAATTGATCTAGATGATCGCCATCGCTATAAACTTTGAACTGATCTAGATGCTCACCATCACTATAAACTTTGAATTGATCTAGATGATCGCCATCACTATAAACTTTGACTTGATCTAGATGCTCGCCATCGCTATAAACTTTGAATTGATCTAGATGCTCGCCTTCGCTATAAACTTTGAATTGATCTAGATGATCGCCATCACTATAAACTTTGAATTGATCTAGATGATCGCCATCGCTATAAACTTTGAATTGATCTAGATGATCGCCATCGCTATAAACTTTGAATTGATCTAGATGATCGTAATCGCTATAAACTTTGAATTGATCTAGATGCTCGCCATCACTATAAACTTTGAACTGATCTAGATGCTCGCCATCACTATAAACTTTGAACTGATCAAGATGCTCACCATCACTATAAACTTTGAATTGATCTAGATGATCGCCATCACTATAAACTTTGAACTGATCTAGATTCTCACCATCGCTATAAACTTTGAATTGATCTAGATGATCGCCTTCTCTATAAACTTTGAATTGATCTAGATGATCGCCATCGCTATAAACTTGAATTGATCTAGATGATCGCCATCACTATAAACTTTGAATTGATCTAGATGATCGCCATCGTTATAAACTTTGAATTGATCTAGATGCTCGCCATCGCTATAAACATTGAATTGATCTAGATGATCGCCATCGCTATAAACTTTAAATTGATCTAGATGCTTACCATCGCTATAAACATTGAATTGATCTAGATGATCGCCATCGCTATAAACTTTAAATTGATCTAGATGATCGCCATCGCTATAAACTTTGAACTGATCTAGATGCTCGCCATTGCTATAAACTTTGAACTGATCTAGATGATCGCCATCACTATAAACTTTGAACTGATCTAGATGCTCGCCATCGCTATAAACTTTGAACTAATCTAGATGATCGCCATCACTATAAACTTTGAACTGATCTAGATGCTCACCATCGCTTTTAACTTTAAATTGATCTAGATGCTTACCATCGCTAAAAACATTGAATTGAACTAGATGATCGCCATCGCTATAAACTTTAAATTGATCTAGATGCTCACCATCGCTATAAACATTGAATTGATCTAGATGATCGCCATCGCTATAAACTTTAAATTGATCTAGATGATCGCCATCGCTATAAACTTTGAACTGATCTAGATGCTCGCCATCGCTATAAACTTTAAATTGATCTAGATATTCGCCATCGCTATAAACTTTGAACTGATCTAGATGCTCGCCATCACTATAAACTTTGAACTGATCTAGATGCTCGCCATCACTATAAACTTTGAACTGATCTAGATGCTCGCCTTCACTATAAACTTTGAATTGATCTAGATGATCGCCATCACAATAAACTTTGAACTTATCTAGATGCTCGCCATCGCTATAAACTTTGAACTGATCAAGATGATCACCATCACTATAAACTTTGAATTGATCTAGATGATCGCCATCACTATAAACTTTGAACTGATCTAGATGCTCGCCATCGCTATAAACTTTGAATTGATCTAGATGATCGCCATCGCTATAAACTTTGAACTGATCTAGATGCTCGCCATCGCTATAAACTTTGAACTGATCTAGATGATCGCCATCACTATAAACTTTGAATTGATCTAGATGATCGCCTTCTCTATAAACTTTGAATTGATCTAGATGATCGCCATTGCTATAAACTTGAATTGATCTAGATGATCGCCATCACTATAAACTTTGAATTGATCTAGATGATCGCCATCGTTATAAACTTTGAATTGATCTAGATGCTCGCCATCGCTATAAACATTGAATTGATCTAGATGATCGCCATCGCTATAAACTTTAAATTGATCTAGATGCTTACCATCGCTATAAACATTGAATTGATCTAGATGATCGCCATCGCTATAAACTTTAAATTGATCTAGATGATCGCCATCGCTATAAACTTTGAACTGATCTAGATGCTCGCCATCGCTATAAACTTTGAACTGATCTAGATGATCGCCATCACTATAAACTTTGTACTGATCTAGATGCTCGCCATCGCTATAAATTTTGAACTAATCTAGATGATCGCCATCACTATAAACTTTGAACTGATCTAGATGCTCACCATCGCTTTTAACTTTAAATTGATCTAGATGCTTACCATCGCTAAAAACATTGAATTGAACTAGATGATCGCCATCGCTATAAACTTTAAATTGATCTAGATGCTCACCATCGCTATAAACATTGAATTGATCTAGATGATCGCCATCGCTATAAACTTTAAATTGATCTAGATGATCGCCATCGCTATAAACTTTGAACTGATCTAGATGCTCGCCATCGCTATAAACTTTAAATTGATCTAGATATTCGCCATCGCTATAAACTTTGAACTGATCTAGATGCTCGCCATCACTATAAACTTTGAACTGATCTAGATGCTCGCCATCACTATAAACTTTGAACTGATCTAGATGCTCGCCTTCACTATAAACTTTGAATTGATCTAGATGATCGCCATCACAATAAACTTTGAACTTATCTAGATGCTCGCCATCGCTATAAACTTTGAACTGATCAAGATGATCACCATCACTATAAACTTTGAATTGATCTAGATGATCGCCATCACTATAAACTTTGAACTGATCTAGATGCTCGCCATCGCTATAAACTTTGAATTGATCTAGATGATCGCCATCGCTATAAACTTTGAACTGATCTAGATGCTCGCCATCGCTATAAACTTTGAACTGATCTAGATGATCGCCATCACTATAAACTTTGAATTGATCTAGATGATCGCCTTCTCTATAAACTTTGAATTGATCTAGATGATCGCCATTGCTATAAACTTGAATTGATCTAGATGATCGCCATCACTATAAACTTTGAATTGATCTAGATGATCGCCATCGTTATAAACTTTGAATTGATTCAGATGCTCGCCATCGCTATAAACATTGAATTGATCTAGATGATCGCCATCGCTATAAACTTTAAATTGATCTAGATGCTTACCATCGCTATAAACATTGAATTGATCTAGATGATCGCCATCGCTATAAACTTTAAATTGATCTAGATGATCGCCATCGCTATAAACTTTGAACTGATCTAGATGCTCGCCATCGCTATAAACTTTGAACTGATCTAGATGATCGCCATCACTATAAACTTTGTACTGATCTAGATGCTCGCCATCGCTATAAATTTTGAACTAATCTAGATGATCGCCATCACTATAAACTTTGAACTGATCTAGATGCTCACCATCGCTTTTAACTTTAAATTGATCTAGATGCTTACCATCGCTAAAAACATTGAATTGAACTAGATGATCGCCATCGCTATAAACTTTAAATTGATCTAGATGCTCACCATCGCTATAAACATTGAATTGATCTAGATGATTGCCATCGCTATAAACTTTAAATTGATCTAGATGATCGCCATCGCTATAAACTTTGAACTGATCTAGATGCTCGCCATCGCTATAAACTTTAAATTGATCTAGATGATCGCCATCGCTATAAACTTTGAACTGATCTAGATGCTCACCATCACTATAAACTTTGAATTGATCTAGATGATCGCCATCACTATAAACTTTGACTTGATCTAGATGCTCGCCATCGCTATAAACTTTGAATTGATCTAGATGCTCGCCTTCGCTATAAACTTTGAATTGATCTAGATGATCGCCATCACTATAAACTTTGAATTGATCTAGATGATCGCCATCGCTATAAACTTTGAATTGATCTAGATGATCGCCATCGCTATAAACTTTGAATTGATCTAGATGATCGTAATCGCTATAAACTTTGAATTGATCTAGATGCTCGCCATCACTATAAACTTTGAACTGATCTAGATGCTCGCCATCACTATAAACTTTGAACTGATTAAGATGCTCACCATCACTATAAACTTTGAATTGATCTAGATGATCGCCATCACTATAAACTTTGAACTGATCTAGATTCTCACCATCGCTATAAACTTTGAATTGATCTAGATGATCGCCTTCTCTATAAACTTTGAATTGATCTAGATGATCGCCATCGCTATAAACTTGAATTGATCTAGATGATCGCCATCACTATAAACTTTGAATTGATCTAGATGATCGCCATCGTTATAAACTTTGAATTGATCTAGATGCTCGCCATCGCTATAAACATTGAATTGATCTAGATGATCGCCATCGCTATAAACTTTAAATTGATCTAGATGATCGCCATCGCTATAAACTTTGAACTGATCTAGATGCTCGCCATCGCTATAAACTTTGAACTGATCTAGATGATCGCCATCACTATAAACTTTGAACTGATCTAGATGCTCGCCATCGCTATAAACTTTGAACTAATCTAGATGATCGCCATCACTATAAACTTTGAACTGATCTAGATGCTCACCATCGCTTTTAACTTTAAATTGATCTAGATGCTTACCATCGCTAAAAACATTGAATTGAACTAGATGATCGCCATCGCTATAAACTTTAAATTGATCTAGATGCTCACCATCGCTATAAACATTGAATTGATCTAGATGATTGCCATCGCTATAAACTTTAAATTGATCTAGATGATCGCCATCTCTAAACTTTGAACTGATCTAGATGCTCGCCATCGCTATAAACTTTAAATTGATCTAGATGATCGCCATCGCTATAAACTTTGAACTGATCTAGATGCTCACCATCACTATAAACTTTGAATTGATCTAGATGATCGCCATCACTATAAACTTTGACTTGATCTAGATGCTCGCCATCGCTATAAACTTTGAATTGATCTAGATGCTCGCCTTCGCTATAAACTTTGAATTGATCTAGATGATCGCCATCACTATAAATTTGAATTGATCTAGATGATCGCCATCGCTATAAACTTTGAATTGATCTAGATGATCGCCATCGCTATAAACTTTGAATTGATCTAGATGATCGTAATCGCTATAAACTTTGAATTGATCTAGATGCTCGCCATCACTATAAACTTTGAACTGATCTAGATGCTCGCCATCACTATAAACTTTGAACTGATCAAGATGCTCACCATCACTATAAACTTTGAATTGATCTAGATGATCGCCATCACTATAAACTTTGAACTGATCTAGATTCTCACCATCGCTATAAACTTTGAATTGATCTAGATGATCGCCTTCTCTATAAACTTTGAATTGATCTAGATGATCGCCATCGCTATAAACTTGAATTGATCTAGATGATCGCCATCACTATAAACTTTGAATTGATCTAGATGATCGCCATCGTTATAAACTTTGAATTGATCTAGATGCTCGCCATCGCTATAAACATTGAATTGATCTAGATGATCGCCATCGCTATAAACTTTAAATTGATCTAGATGATCGCCATCGCTATAAACTTTGAACTGATCTAGATGCTCGCCATCGCTATAAACTTTGAACTGATCTAGATGATCGCCATCACTATAAACTTTGAACTGATCTAGATGCTCGCCATCGCTATAAACTTTGAACTAATCTAGATGATCGCCATCACTATAAACTTTGAACTGATCTAGATGCTCACCATCGCTTTTAACTTTAAATTGATCTAGATGCTTACCATCGCTAAAAACATTGAATTGAACTAGATGATCGCCATCGCTATAAACTTTAAATTGATCTAGATGCTCACCATCGCTATAAACATTGAATTGATCTAGATGATTGCCATCGCTATAAACTTTAAATTGATCTAGATAATCGCCATCGCTATAAACTTTGAACTGATCTAGATGCTCGCCATCGCTATAAACTTTAAATTGATCTAGATGATCGCCATCGCTATAAACTTTGAACTGATCTAGATGCTCACCATCACTATAAACTTTGAATTGATCTAGATGATCGCCATCACTATAAACTTTGACTTGATCTAGATGCTCGCCATCGCTATAAACTTTGAATTGATCTAGATGCTCGCCTTCGCTATAAACTTTGAATTGATCTAGATGATCGCCATCACTATAAACTTTGAATTGATCTAGATGATCGCCATCGCTATAAACTTTGAATTGATCTAGATGATCGCCATCGCTATAAACTTTGAATTGATCTAGATGATCGTAATCGCTATAAACTTTGAATTGATCTAGATGCTCGCCATCACTATAAACTTTGAACTGATCTAGATGCTCGCCATCACTATAAACTTTGAACTGATCAAGATGCTCACCATCACTATAAACTTTGAATTGATCTAGATGATCGCCATCACTATAAACTTTGAACTGATCTAGATTCTCACCATCGCTATAAACTTTGAATTGATCTAGATGATCGCCTTCTCTATAAACTTTGAATTGATCTAGATGATCGCCATCGCTATAAACTTGAATTGATCTAGATGATCGCCATCACTATAAACTTTGAATTGATCTAGATGATCGCCATCGTTATAAACTTTGAATTGATCTAGATGCTCGCCATCGCTATAAACATTGAATTGATCTAGATGATCGCCATCGCTATAAACTTTAAATTGATCTAGATGCTTACCATCGCTATAAACATTGAATTGATCTAGATGATCGCCATCGCTATAAACTTTAAATTGATCTAGATGATCGCCATCGCTATAAACTTTGAACTGATCTAGATGCTCGCCATCGCTATAAACTTTGAACTGATCTAGATGATCGCCATCACTATAAACTTTGAACTGATCTAGATGCTCGCCATCGCTATAAACTTTGAACTAATCTAGATGATCGCCATCACTATAAACTTTTAACTGATCTAGATGCTCACCATCGCTTTTAACTTTAAATTGATCTAGATGCTTACCATCGCTAAAAACATTGAATTGAACTAGATGATCGCCATCGCTATAAACTTTAAATTGATCTAGATGCTCACCATCGCTATAAACATTGAATTGATCTAGATGATCGCCATCGCTATAAACTTTAAATTGATCTAGATGATCGCCATCGCTATAAACTTTGAACTGATCTAGATGCTCGCCATCGCTATAAACTTTAAATTGATCTAGATATTCGCCATCGCTATAAACTTTGAACTGATCTAGATGCTCGCCATCACTATAAACTTTGAACTGATCTAGATGCTCGCCATCACTATAAACTTTGAACTGATCTAGATGCTCGCCTTCACTATAAACTTTGAATTGATCTAGATGATCGCCATCACAATAAACTTTGAACTTATCTAGATGCTCGCCATCGCTATAAACTTTGAACTGATCAAGATGATCACCATCACTATAAACTTTGAATTGATCTAGATGATCGCCATCACTATAAACTTTGAACTGATCTAGATGCTCGCCATCGCTATAAACTTTGAATTGATCTAGATGATCGCCATCGCTATAAACTTTGAACTGATCTAGATGCTCGCCATCGCTATAAACTTTGAACTGATCTAGATGATCGCCATCACTATAAACTTTGAATTGATCTAGATGATCGCCTTCTCTATAAACTTTGAATTGATCTAGATGATCGCCATTGCTATAAACTTGAATTGATCTAGATGATCGCCATCACTATAAACTTTGAATTGATCTAGATGATCGCCATCGTTATAAACTTTGAATTGATCTAGATGCTCGCCATCGCTATAAACATTGAATTGATCTAGATGATCGCCATCGCTATAAACTTTAAATTGATCTAGATGCTTACCATCGCTATAAACATTGAATTGATCTAGATGATCGCCATCGCTATAAACTTTAAATTGATCTAGATGATCGCCATCGCTATAAACTTTGAACTGATCTAGATGCTCGCCATCGCTATAAACTTTGAACTGATCTAGATGATCGCCATCACTATAAACTTTGTACTGATCTAGATGCTCGCCATCGCTATAAATTTTGAACTAATCTAGATGATCGCCATCACTATAAACTTTGAACTGATCTAGATGCTCACCATCGCTTTTAACTTTAAATTGATCTAGATGCTTACCATCGCTAAAAACATTGAATTGAACTAGATGATCGCCATCGCTATAAACTTTAAATTGATCTAGATGCTCACCATCGCTATAAACATTGAATTGATCTAGATGATCGCCATCGCTATAAACTTTAAATTGATCTAGATGATCGCCATCGCTATAAACTTTGAACTGATCTAGATGCTCGCCATCGCTATAAACTTTAAATTGATCTAGATATTCGCCATCGCTATAAACTTTGAACTGATCTAGATGCTCGCCATCACTATAAACTTTGAACTGATCTAGATGCTCGCCATCACTATAAACTTTGAACTGATCTAGATGCTCGCCTTCACTATAAACTTTGAATTGATCTAGATGATCGCCATCACAATAAACTTTGAACTTATCTAGATGCTCGCCATCGCTATAAACTTTGAACTGATCAAGATGATCACCATCACTATAAACTTTGAATTGATCTAGATGATCGCCATCACTATAAACTTTGAACTGATCTAGATGCTCGCCATCGCTATAAACTTTGAATTGATCTAGATGATCGCCATCGCTATAAACTTTGAACTGATCTAGATGCTCGCCATCGCTATAAACTTTGAACTGATCTAGATGATCGCCATCACTATAAACTTTGAATTGATCTAGATGATCGCCTTCTCTATAAACTTTGAATTGATCTAGATGATCGCCATTGCTATAAACTTGAATTGATCTAGATGATCGCCATCACTATAAACTTTGAATTGATCTAGATGATCGCCATCGTTATAAACTTTGAATTGATCTAGATGCTCGCCATCGCTATAAACATTGAATTGATCTAGATGATCGCCATCGCTATAAACTTTAAATTGATCTAGATGCTTACCATCGCTATAAACATTGAATTGATCTAGATGATCGCCATCGCTATAAACTTTAAATTGATCTAGATGATCGCCATCGCTATAAACTTTGAACTGATCTAGATGCTCGCCATCGCTATAAACTTTGAACTGATCTAGATGATCGCCATCACTATAAACTTTGTACTGATCTAGATGCTCGCCATCGCTATAAATTTTGAACTAATCTAGATGATCGCCATCACTATAAACTTTGAACTGATCTAGATGCTCACCATCGCTTTTAACTTTAAATTGATCTAGATGCTTACCATCGCTAAAAACATTGAATTGAACTAGATGATCGCCATCGCTATAAACTTTAAATTGATCTAGATGCTCACCATCGCTATAAACATTGAATTGATCTAGATGATTGCCATCGCTATAAACTTTAAATTGATCTAGATGATCGCCATCGCTATAAACTTTGAACTGATCTAGATGCTCGCCATCGCTATAAACTTTAAATTGATCTAGATGATCGCCATCGCTATAAACTTTGAACTGATCTAGATGCTCACCATCACTATAAACTTTGAATTGATCTAGATGATCGCCATCGCTATAAACTTTGAATTGATCTAGATGCTCGCCATCGCTATAAACTTTGAATTGATCTAGATGCTCGCCTTCGCTATAAACTTTGAATTGATCTAGATGATCGCCATCACTATAAACTTTGAATTGATCTAGATGATCGCCATCGCTATAAACTTTGAATTGATCTAGATGATCGCCATCGCTATAAACTTTGAATTGATCTAGATGATCGTAATCGCTATAAACTTTGAATTGATCTAGATGCTCGCCATCACTATAAACTTTGAACTGATCTAGATGCTCGCCATCACTATAAACTTTGAACTGATTAAGATGCTCACCATCACTATAAACTTTGAATTGATCTAGATGATCGCCATCACTATAAACTTTGAACTGATCTAGATTCTCACCATCGCTATAAACTTTGAATTGATCTAGATGATCGCCTTCTCTATAAACTTTGAATTGATCTAGATGATCGCCATCGCTATAAACTTGAATTGATCTAGATGATCGCCATCACTATAAACTTTGAATTGATCTAGATGATCGCCATCGTTATAAACTTTGAATTGATCTAGATGCTCGCCATCGCTATAAACATTGAATTGATCTAGATGATCGATATCGCTATAAACTTTAAATTGATCTAGATGATCGCCATCGCTATAAACTTTGAACTGATCTAGATGCTCGCCATCGCTATAAACTTTGAACTGATCTAGATGATCGCCATCACTATAAACTTTGAACTGATCTAGATGCTCGCCATCGCTATAAACTTTGAACTAATCTAGATGATCGCCATCACTATAAACTTTGAACTGATCTAGATGCTCACCATCGCTTTTAACTTTAAATTGATCTAGATGCTTACCATCGCTAAAAACATTGAATTGAACTAGATGATCGCCATCGCTATAAACTTTAAATTGATCTAGATGCTCACCATCGCTATAAACATTGAATTGATCTAGATGATTGCCATCGCTATAAACTTTAAATTGATCTAGATGATCGCCATCGCTATAAACTTTGAACTGATCTAGATGCTCGCCATCGCTATAAACTTTAAATTGATCTAGATGATCGCCATCGCTATAAACTTTGAACTGATCTAGATGCTCACCATCACTATAAACTTTGAATTGATCTAGATGATCGCCATCACTATAAACTTTGACTTGATCTAGATGCTCGCCATCGCTATAAACTTTGAATTGATCTAGATGCTCGCCTTCGCTATAAACTTTGAATTGATCTAGATGATCGCCATCACTATAAACTTTGAATTGATCTAGATGATCGCCATCGCTATAAACTTTGAATTGATCTAGATGATCGCCATCGCTATAAACTTTGAATTGATCTAGATGATCGTAATCGCTATAAACTTTGAATTGATCTAGATGCTCGCCATCACTATAAACTTTGAACTGATCTAGATGCTCGCCATCACTATAAACTTTGAACTGATCAAGATGCTCACCATCACTATAAACTTTGAATTGATCTAGATGATCGCCATCACTATAAACTTTGAACTGATCTAGATTCTCACCATCGCTATAAACTTTGAATTGATCTAGATGATCGCCTTCTCTATAAACTTTGAATTGATCTAGATGATCGCCATCGCTATAAACTTGAATTGATCTAGATGATCGCCATCACTATAAACTTTGAATTGATCTAGATGATCGCCATCGTTATAAACTTTGAATTGATCTAGATGCTCGCCATCGCTATAAACATTGAATTGATCTAGATGATCGCCATCGCTATAAACTTTAAATTGATCTAGATGCTTACCATCGCTATAAACATTGAATTGATCTAGATGATCGCCATCGCTATAAACTTTAAATTGATCTAGATGATCGCCATCGCTATAAACTTTGAACTGATCTAGATGCTCGCCATTGCTATAAACTTTGAACTGATCTAGATGATCGCCATCACTATGAACTTTGAACTGATCTAGATGCTCGCCATCGCTATAAACTTTGAACTAATCTAGATGATCGCCATCACTATAAACTTTGAACTGATCTAGATGCTCACCATCGCTTTTAACTTTAAATTGATCTAGATGCTTACCATCGCTAAAAACATTGAATTGAACTAGATGATCGCCATCGCTATAAACTTTAAATTGATCTAGATGCTCACCATCGCTATAAACATTGAATTGATCTAGATGATCGCCATCGCTATAAACTTTAAATTGATCTAGATGATCGCCATCGCTATAAACTTTGAACTGATCTAGATGCTCGCCATCGCTATAAACTTTAAATTGATCTAGATATTCGCCATCGCTATAAACTTTGAACTGATCTAGATGCTCGCCATCACTATAAACTTTGAACTGATCTAGATGCTCGCCATCACTATAAACTTTGAACTGATCTAGATGCTCGCCTTCACTATAAACTTTGAATTGATCTAGATGATCGCCATCACAATAAACTTTGAACTTATCTAGATGCTCGCCATCGCTATAAACTTTGAACTGATCAAGATGATCACCATCACTATAAACTTTGAATTGATCTAGATGATCGCCATCACTATAAACTTTGAACTGATCTAGATGCTCGCCATCGCTATAAACTTTGAATTGATCTAGATGATCGCCATCGCTATAAACTTTGAACTGATCTAGATGCTCGCCATCGCTATAAACTTTGAACTGATCTAGATGATCGCCATCACTATAAACTTTGAACTGATCTAGATGATCGCCATCACTATAAACTTTGAACTGATCTAGATGATCGCCATCGCTATAAACTTTGAATTTATATAGATGCTCGCCATCGCAATAAACTTTGAACTGATCTAGATGCTCGCCATCGCTATAAACTTTGAACTGATCTACATGGTCACCATCGCTTTAAACTTTGAACTGATCTAGATGATCGCCATCACTATAAACTTTGAACTGATCTAGATGCTAACATTCACTATAAACTTTAAATTGATCTAGATGATCGCCATCGCTATAAACTTTGAATTGATCTAGATGCTCGCCATCGCTATAAACTTTGAACTGATCTAGATGCTCGCCATCACTATAAACTTTGAACTAATCTAGATGCTCGCCATCACTATAAACTTTGAACTGATCTAGATGATCGTCATTACTATAAACTTTGAACTGATCTAGATGCTCGCCATCACTATAAACTTTGAACTAATCTAGATGCTCGCCATCACTATAAACTTTGAATTGATCTAGATGATCGCCATCGCTATAAACTTTGAATTGATCTAGATGCTCGCCATCGCTATAAACTTTGAACTGATCTAGATGCTCGCCATCACTATAAACTTTGAATTGATCTAGATGATCTCCATCACTATAAAATTTGAATTGATCTAGATGATCTCCATCGCTATAAACTTTGAATTGATCTAGATTATCGCAATCGCTATAAACTTTGAATTGATCTAGATGCTCGCCATCACTATAAACTTTGAATTGATCTAGATGCTCGCCATCACTATAAACTTTAAATTGATCTAGATAATCGCCATCGCTATAAACTTTGAATTGATCTAGATGATCGCCTTCGCTATAAACTTTGAATTGATCTAGATGATCGCCATCACTATAAACTTTGAATTGATCTAGATGATCGCCATCGCTATAAACTTTGAATTGATTTAGATGATCGCCATCGCTATAAACTTTGAATTGATATAGATGATCGTAATCGCTATAAACTTTGAATTGATCTAGATGCTCGCCATCACTATAAACTTTGAACTGATCTAGATGCTCGCCATCACTATAAACTTTGAACTGATCAAGATGCTCACCATCACTATAAACTTTGAATTGATCTAGATGATCGCCATCACTATAAACTTTGAACTGATCTAGATTCTCACCATCGCTATAAACTTTGAATTGATCTAGATGATCGCCTTCTCTATAAACTTTGAATTGATCTAGATGATCGCCATCGCTATAAACTTGAATTGATCTAGATGATCGCCATCACTATAAACTTTGAATTGATCTAGATGATCGCCATCGTTATAAACTTTGAATTGATCTAGATGCTCGCCATCGCTATAAACATTGAATTGATCTAGATGATCGCCATCGCTATAAACTTTAAATTGATCTAGATGCTTACCATCGCTATAAACATTGAATTGATCTAGATGATCGCCATCGCTATAAACTTTAAATTGATCTAGATGATCGCCATCGCTATAAACTTTGAACTGATCTAGATGCTCGCCATCGCTATAAACTTTGAACTAATCTAGATGATCGCCATCACTATAAACTTTGAACTGATCTAGATGCTCGCCATCGCTATAAACTTTGAACTAATCTAGATGATCGCCATCACTATAAACTTTGAACTGATCTAGATGCTCACCATCGCTTTTAACTTTAAATTGATCTAGATGCTTACCATCGCTAAAAACATTGAATTGAACTAGATGATCGCCATCGCTATAAACTTTAAATTGATCTAGATGCTCACCATCGCTATAAACATTGAATTGATCTAGATGATTGCCATCGCTATAAACTTTAAATTGATCTAGATGATCGCCATTGCTATAAACTTTGAACTGATCTAGATGCTCGCCATCGCTATAAACTTTAAATTGATCTAGATGATCGCCATCGCTATAAACTTTGAACTGATCTAGATGCTCACCATCACTATAAACTTTGAATTGATCTAGATGATCGCCATCACTATAAACTTTGACTTGATCTAGATGCTCGCCATCGCTATAAACTTTGAATTGATCTAGATGCTCGCCTTCGCTATAAACTTTGAATTGATCTAGATGATCGCCATCACTATAAACTTTGAATTGATCTAGATGATCGCCATCGCTATAAACTTTGAATTGATCTAGATGATCGCCATCGCTATAAACTTTGAATTGATCTAGATGATCGTAATCGCTATAAACTTTGAATTGATCTAGATGCTCGCCATCACTATAAACTTTGAACTGATCTAGATGCTCGCCATCACTATAAACTTTGAACTGATCAAGATGCTCACCATCACTATAAACTTTGAATTGATCTAGATGATCGCCATCACTATAAACTTTGAACTGATCTAGATTCTCACCATCGCTATAAACTTTGAATTGATCTAGATGATCGCCTTCTCTATAAACTTTGAATTGATCTAGATGATCGCCATCGCTATAAACTTGAATTGATCTAGATGATCGCCATCACTATAAACTTTGAATTGATCTAGATGATCGCCATCGTTATAAACTTTGAATTGATCTAGATGCTCGCCATCGCTATAAACATTGAATTGATCTAGATGATCGCCATCGCTATAAACTTTAAATTGATCTAGATGCTTACCATCGCTATAAACATTGAATTGATCTAGATGATCGCCATCGCTATAAACTTTAAATTGATCTAGATGATCGCCATCGCTATAAACTTTGAACTGATCTAGATGCTCGCCATTGCTATATACTTTGAACTGATCTAGATGATCGCCATCACTATAAACTTTGAACTGATCTAGATGCTCGCCATCGCTATAAACTTTGAACTAATCTAGATGATCGCCATCACTATAAACTTTGAACTGATCTAGATGCTCACCATCGCTTTTAACTTTAAATTGATCTAGATGCTTACCATCGCTAAAAACATTAAATTGAACTAGATGATCGCCATCGCTATAAACTTTAAATTGATCTAGATGCTCACCATCGCTATAAACATTGAATTGATCTAGATGATCGCCATCGCTTTAAACTTTAAATTGATCTAGATGATCGCCATCGCTATAAACTTTGAACTGATCTAGATGCTCGCCATCGCTATAAACTTTAAATTGATCTAGATGATCGCCATCGCTATAAACTTTGAACTGATCTAGATGCTCGCCATCACTATAAACTTTGAACTGATCTAGATGCTCGCCATAACTATAAACTTTGAACTGATCTAGATGCTCGCCTTCACTATAAACTTTGAATTGATCTAGATGATCGCCATCACAATAAACTTTGAACTTATCTAGATGCTCGCCATCGCTATAAACTTTGAACTGATCAAGATGATCACCATCACTATAAACTTTGAATTGATCTAGATGATCGCCATCACTATAAACTTTGAACTGATCTAGATGCTCGCCATCGCTATAAACTTTGAATTGATCTAGATGATCGCCATCGCTATAAACTTTGAACTGATCTAGATGCTCGCCATCGCTATAAACTTTGAACTGATCTAGATGATCGCCATCACTATAAACTTTGAACTGATCTAGATGATCGCCATCACTATAAACTTTGAACTGATCTAGATGATTGCCATCGCTATAAACTTTGAATTTATATAGATGCTCGCCATCGCAATAAACTTTGAACTGATCTAGATGCTCGCCATCGCTATAAACTTTGAACTGATCTACATGGTCACCATCGCTTTAAACTTTGAACTGATCTAGATGATCGCCATCACTATAAACTTTGAACTGATCTAGATGCTAACATTCACTATAAACTTTAAATTGATCTAGATGATCGCCATCGCTATAAACTTTGAATTGATCTAGATGCTCGCCATCGCTATAAACTTTGAACTGATCTAGATGCTCGCCATCACTATAAACTTTAAACTGATCTAGATGCTCGCCATCACTATAAACTTTGAACTGATCTAGATGATCGTCATTACTATAAACTTTGAACTGATCTAGATGCTCGCCATCACTATAAACTTTGAACTAATCTAGATGCTCGCCATCACTATAAACTTTGAATTGATCTAGATGATCGCCATCGCTATAAACTTTGAATTGATCTAGATGCTCGCCATCGCTATAAACTTTGAACTGATCTAGATGCTCGCCATCACTATAAACTTTCAATTGATCTAGATGATCTCCATCTTTATAAACTTTGAATTGATCTAGATGATCTCCATCGCTATAAACTTTGAATTGATCTAGATTATCGCAATCGCTATAAACTTTGAATTGATCTAGATGCTCGCCATCACTATAAACTTTGAATTGATCTAGATGCTCGCCATCACTATAAACTTTAAATTGATCTAGATAATCGCCATCGCTATAAACTTTGAATTGATCTAGATGATCGCCATCGCTATAAACTTTGAATTGATCTAGATGATCGCCATCGCTATAAACTTTGAACTGATCTAGATTCTCGCCATCACTATAAACTTTGAACTGATCTAGATGGTCGACATCACTATAAACTTTGAACTGATCTAGATGATCGCCATCGCTATAAACTTTGAACTGATCTAGATGATCGCCATCGCTATAAACTTTGAATTGATCTAGATGATCGCCATCGCTATAAACTTTGAACTGATCTAGATTCTCGCCATCACTATAAACTTTGAACTGATCTAGATGGTCGACATCACTATAAACTTTGAATTGATCTAGATGATCGCCATCGCTATAAACTTTGAACTGATCTAGATGATCGCCATCGCTATAAACTTTGAACTGATCTAGATGGTCGACATCACTATAAACTTTGAACTGATCTAGATGATCGCCATCACTATAAACTTTGAACTGATCTAGATGCTCGCCTTCACTATAAACTTTGAATTAATCTAGATGATCGCCATCACAATAAACTTTGAACTTATCTAGATGCTCGCCATCGCTATAAACTTTGAACTGATCAAGATGATCACCATCACTATAAACTTTGAATTGATCTAGATGATCGCCATCACTATAAACTTTGAACTGATCTAGATGCTCGCCATCGCTATAAACTTTGAATTGATCTAGATGATCGCCATCGCTATAAACTTTGAATTGATCTAGATGATCGCCATCGCTATAAACTTTGAATTGATCTAGATGATCGCCATCGCTATAAACTTTAAATTGATCTAGATGATCGCCATCGCTATAAACTTTGAACTGATCTAGATGCTCGCCATTGCTATAAACTTTGAACTGATCTAGATGATCGCCATCACTATAAACTTTGAACTGATCTAGATGCTCGCCATCGCTATAAACTTTGAACTAATCTAGATGATCGCCATCACTATAAACTTTGAACTGATCTAGATGCTCACCATCGCTTTTAACTTTAAATTGATCTAGATGCTTACCATCGCTAAAAACATTAAATTGAACTAGATGATCGCCATCGCTATAAACTTTAAATTGATCTAGATGCTCACCATCGCTATAAACATTGAATTGATCTAGATGATCGCCATCGCTTTAAACTTTAAATTGATCTAGATGATCGCCATCGCTATAAACTTTGAACTGATCTAGATGCTCGCCATCGCTATAAACTTTAAATTGATCTAGATGATCGCCATCGCTATAAACTTTGAACTGATCTAGATGCTCGCCATCACTATAAACTTTGAACTGATCTAGATGCTCGCCATAACTATAAACTTTGAACTGATCTAGATGCTCGCCTTCACTATAAACTTTGAATTGATCTAGATGATCGCCATCACAATAAACTTTGAACTTATCTAGATGCTCGCCATCGCTATAAACTTTGAACTGATCAAGATGATCACCATCACTATAAACTTTGAATTGATCTAGATGATCGCCATCACTATAAACTTTGAACTGATCTAGATGCTCGCCATCGCTATAAACTTTGAATTGATCTAGATGATCGCCATCGCTATAAACTTTGAACTGATCTAGATGCTCGCCATCGCTATAAACTTTGAACTGATCTAGATGATCGCCATCACTATAAACTTTGAACTGATCTAGATGATCGCCATCACTATAAACTTTGAACTGATCTAGATGATTGCCATCGCTATAAACTTTGAATTTATATAGATGCTCGCCATCGCAATAAACTTTGAACTGATCTAGATGCTCGCCATCGCTATAAACTTTGAACTGATCTACATGGTCACCATCGCTTTAAACTTTGAACTGATCTAGATGATCGCCATCACTATAAACTTTGAACTGATCTAGATGCTAACATTCACTATAAACTTTAAATTGATCTAGATGATCGCCATCGCTATAAACTTTGAATTGATCTAGATGCTCGCCATCGCTATAAACTTTGAACTGATCTAGATGCTCGCCATCACTATAAACTTTAAACTGATCTAGATGCTCGCCATCACTATAAACTTTGAACTGATCTAGATGATCGTCATTACTATAAACTTTGAACTGATCTAGATGCTCGCCATCACTATAAACTTTGAACTAATCTAGATGCTCGCCATCACTATAAACTTTGAATTGATCTAGATGATCGCCATCGCTATAAACTTTGAATTGATCTAGATGCTCGCCATCGCTATAAACTTTGAACTGATCTAGATGCTCGCCATCACTATAAACTTTCAATTGATCTAGATGATCTCCATCTTTATAAACTTTGAATTGATCTAGATGATCTCCATCGCTATAAACTTTGAATTGATCTAGATTATCGCAATCGCTATAAACTTTGAATTGATCTAGATGCTCGCCATCACTATAAACTTTGAATTGATCTAGATGCTCGCCATCACTATAAACTTTAAATTGATCTAGATAATCGCCATCGCTATAAACTTTGAATTGATCTAGATGATCGCCATCGCTATAAACTTTGAATTGATCTAGATGATCGCCATCGCTATAAACTTTGAACTGATCTAGATTCTCGCCATCACTATAAACTTTGAACTGATCTAGATGGTCGACATCACTATAAACTTTGAACTGATCTAGATGCTCGCCTTCACTATAAACTTTGAATTAATCTAGATGATCGCCATCACAATAAACTTTGAACTTATCTAGATGCTCGCCATCGCTATAAACTTTGAACTGATCAAGATGATCACCATCACTATAAACTTTGAATTGATCTAGATGATCGCCATCACTATAAACTTTGAACTGATCTAGATGCTCGCCATCGCTATAAACTTTGTATTGATCTAGATGATCCCCATCGCTATAAACTTTGAATTTATCTAGATGCTCACCATCGCTATAAACTTTGAACTGATTTAGATGCTCGCCATCGCTATAAACTTTGAACTGATCTAGATGATCACCATCGCTTTAAACTTTGAACTGATCTAGATGATCGCCATCACTATAAACTTTGAACTGATCTAGATGATCGCCATCACTATAAACTTTGAACTGATCTAGATGATCGCCATCGCTATAAACTTTGAATTTATATAGATGCTCGCCATCGCTATAAACTTTGAACTGATCTAGATGCTCGCCATCGCTATAAACTTTGAACTGATCTACATGGTCACCATCACTTTAAACTTTGAACTGATCTAGATGATCGCCATCACTATAAACTTTGAACTGATCTAGATGCTAACATTCACTATAAACTTTGAATTGATCTAGATGATCGCCATCGCTATAAACTTTGAATTGATCTAGATGCTCGCCATCGCTATAAACTTTGAACTGATCTAGATGCTCGCCATCACTATAAACTTTGAACTGATCTAGATGCTCGCCATCACTATAAACTTTGAACTGATCTAGATGCTCGCCATCACTATAAACTTTGAATTGATCTAGATGCTCGCCATCACTATAAACTTTGAATTGATCTAGATGATCGCCATCACTATAAACTTTGAATTGATCTAGATGATCGCCATCGCTATAAACTTTGAATTGATCTAGATGATCGCCATCGCTATAAACTTTGAATTGATATAGATGATCGTAATCGCTATAAACTTTGAATTGATCTAGATGCTCGCCATCACTATAAACTTTGAACTGATCTAGATGCTCGCCATCACTATAAACTTTGAACTGATCAAGATGCTCACCATCACTATAAACTTTGAATTGATCTAGATGATCGCCATCACTATAAACTTTGAACTGATCTAGATTCTCACCATCGCTATAAACTTTGAATTGATCTAGATGATCGCCTTCTCTATAAACTTTGAATTGATCTAGATGATCGCCATTGCTATAAACTTGAATTGATCTAGATGATCGTAATCGCTATAAACTTTGAATTGATCTAGATGCTCGCCATCACTATAAACTTTGAACTGATCTAGATGCTCGCCATCACTATAAACTTTGAACTGATCAAGATGCTCACCATCACTATAAACTTTGAATTGATCTAGATGATCGCCATCACTATAAACTTTGAACTGATCTAGATTCTCACCATCGCTATAAACTTTGAATTGATCTAGATGATCGCCTTCTCTATAAACTTTGAATTGATCTAGATGATCGCCATCGCTATAAACTTGAATTGATCTAGATGATCGCCATCACTATAAACTTTGAATTGATCTAGATGATCGCCATCGTTATAAACTTTGAATTGATCTAGATGCTCGCCATCGCTATAACATTGAATTGATCTAGATGATCGCCATCGCTATAAACTTTAAATTGATCTAGATGCTTACCATCGCTATAAACATTGAATTGATCTAGATGATCGCCATCGCTATAAACTTTAAAATGATCTAGATGATCGCCATCGCTATAAACTTTGAACTGATCTAGATGCTCGCCATTGCTATAAACTTTGAACTGATCTAGATGATCGCCATCACTATAAACTTTGAACTGATCTAGATGCTCGCCATCGCTATAAACTTTGAACTAATCTAGATGATCGCCATCACTATAAACTTTGAACTGATCTAGATGCTCACCATCGCTTTTAACTTTAAATTGATCTAGATGCTTACCATCGCTAAAAACATTGAATTGAACTAGATGATCGCCATCGCTATAAACTTTAAATTGATCTAGATGCTCACCATCGCTATAAACATTGAATTGATCTAGATGATCGCCATCGCTATAAACTTTAAATTGATCTAGATGATCGCCATCGCTATAAACTTTAAATTGATCTAGATATTCGCCATCGCTATAAACTTTGAACTGATCTAGATGCTCGCCATCACTATAAACTTTGAACTGATCTAGATGCTCGCCATCACTATAAACTTTAAACTGATCTAGATGCTCGCCTTCACTATAAACTTTGAATTGATCTAGATGATCGCCATCACAATAAACTTTGAACTTATCTAGATGCTCGCCATCGCTATAAACTTTGAACTGATCAAGATGATCACCATCACTATAAACTTTGAATTGATCTAGATGATCGCCATCACTATAAACTTTGAACTGATCTAGATGCTCGCCATCGCTATAAACTTTGAATTGATCTAGATGATCGCCATCGCTATAAACTTTGAACTGATCTAGATGCTCGCCATCGCTATAAACTTTGAACTGATCTAGATGATCGCCATCACTATAAACTTTGAACTGATCTAGATGATCGCCATCACTATAAACTTTGAACTGATCTAGATGATCGCCATCGCTATAAACTTTGAATTTATATAGATGCTCGCCATCGCAATAAACTTTGAACTGATCTAGATGCTCGCCATCGCTATAAACTTTGAACTGATCTACATGGTCACCATCGCTTTAAACTTTGAACTGATCTAGATGATCGCCATCACTATAAACTTTGAACTGATCTAGATGCTAACATTCACTATAAACTTTAAATTGATCTAGATGATCGCCATCGCTATAAACTTTGAATTGATCTAGATGCTCGCCATCGCTATAAACTTTGAACTGATCTAGATGCTCGCCATCACTATAAACTTTGAACTGATCTAGATGCTCGCCATCACTATAAACTTTGAACTGATCTAGATGATCGTCATTACTATAAACTTTGAACTGATCTAGATGCTCGCCATCACTATAAACTTTGAACTAATCTAGATGCTCGCCATCACTATAAACTTTGAATTGATCTAGATGATCGCCATCGCTATAAACTTTGAATTGATCTAGATGCTCGCCATCGCTATAAACTTTGAACTGATCTAGATGCTCGCCATCACTATAAACTTTGAATTGATCTAGATGATCTCCATCACTATAAAATTTGAATTGATCTAGATGATCTCCATCGCTATAAACTTTGAATTGATCTAGATTATCGCAATCGCTATAAACTTTGAATTGATCTAGATGCTCGCCATCACTATAAACTTTGAATTGATCTAGATGCTCGCCATCACTATAAACTTTAAATTGATCTAGATAATCGCCATCGCTATAAACTTTGAATTAATCTAGATGATCGCCTTCGCTATAAACTTTGAATTGATCTAGATGATCGCCATCACTATAAACTTTGAATTGATCTAGATGATCGCCATCGCTATAAACTTTGAATTGATCTAGATGATCGCCATCGCTATAAACTTTGAATTGATATAGATGATCGTAATCGCTATAAACTTTGAATTGATCTAGATGCTCGCCATCACTATAAACTTTGAACTGATCTAGATGCTCGCCATCACTATAAACTTTGAACTGATCAAGATGCTCACCATCACTATAAACTTTGAATTGATCTAGATGATCGCCATCACTATAAACTTTGAACTGATCTAGATTCTCACCATCGCTATAAACTTTGAATTGATCTAGATGATCGCCTTCTCTATAAACTTTGAATTGATCTAGATGATCGCCATCGCTATAAACTTGAATTGATCTAGATGATCGCCATCACTATAAACTTTGAATTGATCTAGATGATCGCCATCGTTATAAACTTTGAATTGATCTAGATGCTCGCCATCGCTATAAACATTGAATTGATCTAGATGATCGCCATCGCTATAAACTTTAAATTGATCTAGATGCTTACCATCGCTATAAACATTGAATTGATCTAGATGATCGCCATCGCTATAAACTTTAAATTGATCTAGATGATCGCCATCGCTATAAACTTTGAACTGATCTAGATGCTCGCCATCGCTATAAACTTTGAACTGATCTAGATGATCGCCATCACTATAAACTTTGAACTGATCTAGATGCTCGCCATCGCTATAAACTTTGAACTAATCTAGATGATCGCCATCACTATAAACTTTGAACTGATCTAGATGCTCACCATCGCTTTTAACTTTAAATTGATCTAGATGCTTACCATCGCTAAAAACATTGAATTGAACTAGATGATCGCCATCGCTATAAACTTTAAATTGATCTAGATGCTCACCATCGCTATAAACATTGAATTGATCTAGATGATTGCCATCGCTATAAACTTTAAATTGATCTAGATGATCGCCATTGCTATAAACTTTGAACTGATCTAGATGCTCGCCATCGCTATAAATTTTAAATTGATCTAGATGATCGCCATCGCTATAAACTTTGAACTGATCTAGATGCTCACCATCACTATAAACTTTGAATTGATCTAGATGATCGCCATCACTATAAACTTTGACTTGATCTAGATGCTCGCCATCGCTATAAACTTTGAATTGATCTAGATGCTCGCCTTCGCTATAAACTTTGAATTGATCTAGATGATCGCCATCACTATAAACTTTGAATTGATCTAGATGATCGCCATCGCTATAAACTTTGAATTGATCTAGATGATCGCCATCGCTATAAACTTTGAATTGATCTAGATGATCGTAATCGCTATAAACTTTGAATTGATCTAGATGCTCGCCATCACTATAAACTTTGAACTGATCTAGATGCTCGCCATCACTATAAACTTTGAACTGATCAAGATGCTCACCATCACTATAAACTTTGAATTGATCTAGATGATCGCCATCACTATAAACTTTGAACTGATCTAGATTCTCACCATCGCTATAAACTTTGAATTGATCTAGATGATCGCCTTCTCTATAAACTTTGAATTGATCTAGATGATCGCCATCGCTATAAACTTGAATTGATCTAGATGATCGCCATCACTATAAACTTTGAATTGATCTAGATGCTCGCCATCGCTATAAACATTGAATTGATCTAGATGATCGCCATCACTATAAACTTTGAATTGATCTAGATGCTCGCCATCACTATAAACTTTGAATTGATCTAGATGCTCGCCATCACTATAAACTTTAAATTGATCTAGATAATCGCCATCGCTATAAACTTTGAATTGATCTAGATGATCGCCTTCGCTATAAACTTTGAATTGATCTAGATGATCGCCATCACTATAAACTTTGAATTGATCTAGATGATCGCCATCGCTATAAACTTTGAATTGATCTAGATGATCGCCATCGCTATAAACTTTGAATTGATATAGATGATCGTAATCGCTATAAACTTTGAATTGATCTAGATGCTCGCCATCACTATAAACTTTGAACTGATCTAGATGCTCGCCATCACTATAAACTTTGAACTGATCAAGATGCTCACCATCACTATAAACTTTGAATTGATCTAGATGATCGCCATCACTATAAACTTTGAATTAATCTAGATGATCGCCATCACAATAAACTTTGAACTTATCTAGATGCTCGCCATCGCTATAAACTTTGAACTGATCAAGATGATCACCATCACTATAAACTTTGAATTGATCTAGATGATCGCCATCACTATAAACTTTGAACTGATCTAGATGCTCGCCATCGCTATAAACATTGAATTGATCTAGATGATCGCCATCACTATAAACTTTGAATTAATCTAGATGATCGCCATCACAATAAACTTTGAACTTATCTAGATGCTCGCCATCGCTATAAACTTTGAACTGATCAAGATGATCGTAATCGCTATAAACTTTGAATTGATCTAGATGCTCGCCATCACTATAAACTTTGAACTGATCTAGATGCTCGCCATCACTATAAACTTTGAACTGATCAAGATGCTCACCATCACTATAAACTTTGAACTGATCAAGATGATCACCATCACTATAAACTTTGAATTGATCTAGATGATCGCCATCACTATAAACTTTGAACTGATCTAGATGCTCGCCATCGCTATAAACTTTGTATTGATCTAGATGATCCCCATCGCTATAAACTTTGAATTTATCTAGATGCTCACCATCGCTATAAACTTTGAACTGATTTAGATGCTCGCCATCGCTATAAACTTTGAACTGATCTAGATGATCACCATCGCTTTAAACTTTGAACTGATCTAGATGATCGCCATCACTATAAACTTTGAACTGATCTAGATGATCGCCATCACTATAAACTTTGAACTGATCTAGATGATCGCCATCGCTATAAACTTTGAATTTATATAGATGCTCGCCATCGCTATAAACTTTGAACTGATCTAGATGCTCGCCATCGCTATAAACTTTGAACTGATCTACATGGTCACCATCACTTTAAACTTTGAACTGATCTAGATGATCGCCATCACTATAAACTTTGAACTGATCTAGATGCTAACATTCACTATAAACTTTGAATTGATCTAGATGATCGCCATCGCTATAAACTTTGAATTGATCTAGATGCTCGCCATCGCTATAAACTTTGAACTGATCTAGATGCTCGCCATCACTATAAACTTTGAACTGATCTAGATGCTCGCCATCACTATAAACTTTGAACTGATCTAGATGCTCGCCATCACTATAAACTTTGAATTGATCTAGATGCTCGCCATCACTATAAACTTTGAATTGATCTAGATGATCGCCATCACTATAAACTTTGAATTGATCTAGATGATCGCCATCGCTATAAACTTTGAATTGATCTAGATGATCGCCATCGCTATAAACTTTGAATTGATATAGATGATCGTAATCGCTATAAACTTTGAATTGATCTAGATGCTCGCCATCACTATAAACTTTGAACTGATCTAGATGCTCGCCATCACTATAAACTTTGAACTGATCAAGATGCTCACCATCACTATAAACTTTGAATTGATCTAGATGATCGCCATCACTATAAACTTTGAACTGATCTAGATTCTCACCATCGCTATAAACTTTGAATTGATCTAGATGATCGCCTTCTCTATAAACTTTGAATTGATCTAGATGATCGCCATTGCTATAAACTTGAATTGATCTAGATGATCGTAATCGCTATAAACTTTGAATTGATCTAGATGCTCGCCATCACTATAAACTTTGAACTGATCTAGATGCTCGCCATCACTATAAACTTTGAACTGATCAAGATGCTCACCATCACTATAAACTTTGAATTGATCTAGATGATCGCCATCACTATAAACTTTGAACTGATCTAGATTCTCACCATCGCTATAAACTTTGAATTGATCTAGATGATCGCCTTCTCTATAAACTTTGAATTGATCTAGATGATCGCCATCGCTATAAACTTGAATTGATCTAGATGATCGCCATCACTATAAACTTTGAATTGATCTAGATGATCGCCATCGTTATAAACTTTGAATTGATCTAGATGCTCGCCATCGCTATAAACATTGAATTGATCTAGATGATCGCCATCGCTATAAACTTTAAATTGATCTAGATGCTTACCATCGCTATAAACATTGAATTGATCTAGATGATCGCCATCGCTATAAACTTTAAAATGATCTAGATGATCGCCATCGCTATAAACTTTGAACTGATCTAGATGCTCGCCATTGCTATAAACTTTGAACTGATCTAGATGATCGCCATCACTATAAACTTTGAACTGATCTAGATGCTCGCCATCGCTATAAACTTTGAACTAATCTAGATGATCGCCATCACTATAAACTTTGAACTGATCTAGATGCTCACCATCGCTTTTAACTTTAAATTGATCTAGATGCTTACCATCGCTAAAAACATTGAATTGAACTAGATGATCGCCATCGCTATAAACTTTAAATTGATCTAGATGCTCACCATCGCTATAAACATTGAATTGATCTAGATGATCGCCATCGCTATAAACTTTAAATTGATCTAGATGATCGCCATCGCTATAAACTTTGAACTGATCTAGATGCTCGCCATCGCTATAAACTTTAAATTGATCTAGATATTCGCCATCGCTATAAACTTTGAACTGATCTAGATGCTCGCCATCACTATAAACTTTGAACTGATCTAGATGCTCGCCATCACTATAAACTTTAAACTGATCTAGATGCTCGCCTTCACTATAAACTTTGAATTGATCTAGATGATCGCCATCACAATAAACTTTGAACTTATCTAGATGCTCGCCATCGCTATAAACTTTGAACTGATCAAGATGATCACCATCACTATAAACTTTGAATTGATCTAGATGATCGCCATCACTATAAACTTTGAACTGATCTAGATGCTCGCCATCGCTATAAACTTTGAATTGATCTAGATGATCGCCATCGCTATAAACTTTGAACTGATCTAGATGCTCGCCATCGCTATAAACTTTGAACTGATCTAGATGATCGCCATCACTATAAACTTTGAACTGATCTAGATGATCGCCATCACTATAAACTTTGAACTGATCTAGATGATCGCCATCGCTATAAACTTTGAATTTATATAGATGCTCGCCATCGCAATAAACTTTGAACTGATCTAGATGCTCGCCATCGCTATAAACTTTGAACTGATCTACATGGTCACCATCGCTTTAAACTTTGAACTGATCTAGATGATCGCCATCACTATAAACTTTGAACTGATCTAGATGCTAACATTCACTATAAACTTTAAATTGATCTAGATGATCGCCATCGCTATAAACTTTGAATTGATCTAGATGCTCGCCATCGCTATAAACTTTGAACTGATCTAGATGCTCGCCATCACTATAAACTTTGAACTGATCTAGATGCTCGCCATCACTATAAACTTTGAACTGATCTAGATGATCGTCATTACTATAAACTTTGAACTGATCTAGATGCTCGCCATCACTATAAACTTTGAACTAATCTAGATGCTCGCCATCACTATAAACTTTGAATTGATCTAGATGATCGCCATCGCTATAAACTTTGAATTGATCTAGATGCTCGCCATCGCTATAAACTTTGAACTGATCTAGATGCTCGCCATCACTATAAACTTTGAATTGATCTAGATGATCTCCATCACTATAAAATTTGAATTGATCTAGATGATCTCCATCGCTATAAACTTTGAATTGATCTAGATTATCGCAATCGCTATAAACTTTGAATTGATCTAGATGCTCGCCATCACTATAAACTTTGAATTGATCTAGATGCTCGCCATCACTATAAACTTTAAATTGATCTAGATAATCGCCATCGCTATAAACTTTGAATTAATCTAGATGATCGCCTTCGCTATAAACTTTGAATTGATCTAGATGATCGCCATCACTATAAACTTTGAATTGATCTAGATGATCGCCATCGCTATAAACTTTGAATTGATCTAGATGATCGCCATCGCTATAAACTTTGAATTGATATAGATGATCGTAATCGCTATAAACTTTGAATTGATCTAGATGCTCGCCATCACTATAAACTTTGAACTGATCTAGATGCTCGCCATCACTATAAACTTTGAACTGATCAAGATGCTCACCATCACTATAAACTTTGAATTGATCTAGATGATCGCCATCACTATAAACTTTGAACTGATCTAGATTCTCACCATCGCTATAAACTTTGAATTGATCTAGATGATCGCCTTCTCTATAAACTTTGAATTGATCTAGATGATCGCCATCGCTATAAACTTGAATTGATCTAGATGATCGCCATCACTATAAACTTTGAATTGATCTAGATGATCGCCATCGTTATAAACTTTGAATTGATCTAGATGCTCGCCATCGCTATAAACATTGAATTGATCTAGATGATCGCCATCGCTATAAACTTTAAATTGATCTAGATGCTTACCATCGCTATAAACATTGAATTGATCTAGATGATCGCCATCGCTATAAACTTTAAATTGATCTAGATGATCGCCATCGCTATAAACTTTGAACTGATCTAGATGCTCGCCATCGCTATAAACTTTGAACTGATCTAGATGATCGCCATCACTATAAACTTTGAACTGATCTAGATGCTCGCCATCGCTATAAACTTTGAACTAATCTAGATGATCGCCATCACTATAAACTTTGAACTGATCTAGATGCTCACCATCGCTTTTAACTTTAAATTGATCTAGATGCTTACCATCGCTAAAAACATTGAATTGAACTAGATGATCGCCATCGCTATAAACTTTAAATTGATCTAGATGCTCACCATCGCTATAAACATTGAATTGATCTAGATGATTGCCATCGCTATAAACTTTAAATTGATCTAGATGATCGCCATTGCTATAAACTTTGAACTGATCTAGATGCTCGCCATCGCTATAAATTTTAAATTGATCTAGATGATCGCCATCGCTATAAACTTTGAACTGATCTAGATGCTCACCATCACTATAAACTTTGAATTGATCTAGATGATCGCCATCACTATAAACTTTGACTTGATCTAGATGCTCGCCATCGCTATAAACTTTGAATTGATCTAGATGCTCGCCTTCGCTATAAACTTTGAATTGATCTAGATGATCGCCATCACTATAAACTTTGAATTGATCTAGATGATCGCCATCGCTATAAACTTTGAATTGATCTAGATGATCGCCATCGCTATAAACTTTGAATTGATCTAGATGATCGTAATCGCTATAAACTTTGAATTGATCTAGATGCTCGCCATCACTATAAACTTTGAACTGATCTAGATGCTCGCCATCACTATAAACTTTGAACTGATCAAGATGCTCACCATCACTATAAACTTTGAATTGATCTAGATGATCGCCATCACTATAAACTTTGAACTGATCTAGATTCTCACCATCGCTATAAACTTTGAATTGATCTAGATGATCGCCTTCTCTATAAACTTTGAATTGATCTAGATGATCGCCATCGCTATAAACTTGAATTGATCTAGATGATCGCCATCACTATAAACTTTGAATTGATCTAGATGCTCGCCATCGCTATAAACATTGAATTGATCTAGATGATCGCCATCACTATAAACTTTGAATTGATCTAGATGCTCGCCATCACTATAAACTTTGAATTGATCTAGATGCTCGCCATCACTATAAACTTTAAATTGATCTAGATAATCGCCATCGCTATAAACTTTGAATTGATCTAGATGATCGCCTTCGCTATAAACTTTAAATTGATCTAGATGATCGCCATCACTATAAACTTTGAATTGATCTAGATGATCGCCATCGCTATAAACTTTGAATTGATCTAGATGATCGCCATCGCTATAAACTTTGAATTGATATAGATGATCGTAATCGCTATAAACTTTGAATTGATCTAGATGCTCGCCATCACTATAAACTTTGAACTGATCTAGATGCTCGCCATCACTATAAACTTTGAACTGATCAAGATGCTCACCATCACTATAAACTTTGAATTGATCTAGATGATCGCCATCACTATAAACTTTGAACTGATCTAGATTCTCACCATCGCTATAAACTTTGAATTGATCTAGATGATCGCCTTCTCTATAAACTTTGAATTGATCTAGATGATCGCCATCGCTATAAACTTGAATTGATCTAGATGATCGCCATCACTATAAACTTTGAATTGATCTAGATGATCGCCATCGTTATAAACTTTGAATTGATCTAGATGCTCGCCATCGCTATAAACATTGAATTGATCTAGATGATCGCCATCGCTATAAACTTTAAATTGATCTAGATGCTTACCATCGCTATAAACATTGAATTGATCTAGATGATCGCCATCGCTATAAACTTTAAATTGATCTAGATGATCGCCATCGCTATAAACTTTGAACTGATCTAGATGCTCGCCATCGCTATAAACTTTGAACTGATCTAGATGATCGCCATCACTATAAACTTTGAACTGATCTAGATGCTCGCCATCGCTATAAACTTTGAACTAATCTAGATGATCGCCATCACTATAAACTTTGAACTGATCTAGATGCTCACCATCGCTTTTAACTTTAAATTGATCTAGATGCTTACCATCGCTAAAAACATTGAATTGAACTAGATGATCGCCATCGCTATAAACTTTAAATTGATCTAGATGCTCACCATCGCTATAAACATTGAATTGATCTAGATGATTGCCATCGCTATAAACTTTAAATTGATCTAGATGATCGCCATTGCTATAAACTTTGAACTGATCTAGATGCTCGCCATCGCTATAAATTTTAAATTGATCTAGATGATCGCCATCGCTATAAACTTTGAACTGATCTAGATGCTCACCATCACTATAAACTTTGAATTGATCTAGATGATCGCCATCACTATAAACTTTGACTTGATCTAGATGCTCGCCATCGCTATAAACTTTGAATTGATCTAGATGCTCGCCTTCGCTATAAACTTTGAATTGATCTAGATGATCGCCATCACTATAAACTTTGAATTGATCTAGATGATCGCCATCGCTATAAACTTTGAATTGATCTAGATGATCGCCATCGCTATAAACTTTGAATTGATCTAGATGATCGTAATCGCTATAAACTTTGAATTGATCTAGATGCTCGCCATCACTATAAACTTTGAACTGATCTAGATGCTCGCCATCACTATAAACTTTGAACTGATCAAGATGCTCACCATCACTATAAACTTTGAATTGATCTAGATGATCGCCATCACTATAAACTTTGAACTGATCTAGATTCTCACCATCGCTATAAACTTTGAATTGATCTAGATGATCGCCTTCTCTATAAACTTTGAATTGATCTAGATGATCGCCATCGCTATAAACTTGAATTGATCTAGATGATCGCCATCACTATAAACTTTGAATTGATCTAGATGATCGCCATCGTTATAAACTTTGAATTGATCTAGATGCTCGCCATCGCTATAAACATTGAATTGATCTAGATGATCGCCATCGCTATAAACTTTAAATTGATCTAGATGCTTACCATCGCTATAAACATTGAATTGATCTAGATGATCGCCATCGCTATAAACTTTAAATTGATCTAGATGATCGCCATCGCTATAAACTTTGAACTGATCTAGATGCTCGCCATTGCTATAAACTTTGAACTGATCTAGATGATCGCCATCACTATAAACTTTGAACTGATCTAGATGCTCGCCATCGCTATAAACTTTGAACTAATCTAGATGATCGCCATCACTATAAACTTTGAACTGATCTAGATGCTCACCATCGCTTTTAACTTTAAATTGATCTAGATGCTTACCATCGCTAAAAACATTAAATTGAACTAGATGATCGCCATCGCTATAAACTTTAAATTGATCTAGATGCTCACCATCGCTATAAACATTGAATTGATCTAGATGATCGCCATCGCTTTAAACTTTAAATTGATCTAGATGATCGCCATCGCTATAAACTTTGAACTGATCTAGATGCTCGCCATCGCTATAAACTTTAAATTGATCTAGATGATCGCCATCGCTATAAACTTTGAACTGATCTAGATGCTCGCCATCACTATAAACTTTGAACTGATCTAGATGCTCGCCATCACTATAAACTTTGAACTGATCTAGATGCTCGCCTTCACTATAAACTTTGAATTGATCTAGATGATCGCCATCACAATAAACTTTGAACTTATCTAGATGCTCGCCATCGCTATAAACTTTGAACTGATCAAGATGATCACCATCACTATAAACTTTGAATTGATCTAGATGATCGCCATCACTATAAACTTTGAACTGATCTAGATGCTCGCCATCGCTATAAACTTTGAATTGATCTAGATGATCGCCATCGCTATAAACTTTGAACTGATCTAGATGCTCGCCATCGCTATAAACTTTGAACTGATCTAGATGATCGCCATCACTATAAACTTTGAACTGATCTAGATGATCGCCATCACTATAAACTTTGAACTGATCTAGATGATTGCCATCGCTATAAACTTTGAATTTATATAGATGCTCGCCATCGCAATAAACTTTGAACTGATCTAGATGCTCGCCATCGCTATAAACTTTGAACTGATCTACATGGTCACCATCGCTTTAAACTTTGAACTGATCTAGATGATCGCCATCACTATAAACTTTGAACTGATCTAGATGCTAACATTCACTATAAACTTTAAATTGATCTAGATGATCGCCATCGCTATAAACTTTGAATTGATCTAGATGCTCGCCATCGCTATAAACTTTGAACTGATCTAGATGCTCGCCATCACTATAAACTTTAAACTGATCTAGATGCTCGCCATCACTATAAACTTTGAACTGATCTAGATGATCGTCATTACTATAAACTTTGAACTGATCTAGATGCTCGCCATCACTATAAACTTTGAACTAATCTAGATGCTCGCCATCACTATAAACTTTGAATTGATCTAGATGATCGCCATCGCTATAAACTTTGAATTGATCTAGATGCTCGCCATCGCTATAAACTTGAAACTGATCTAGATGCTCGCCATCACTATAAACTTTGAATTGATCTAGATGATCTCCATCACTATAAACTTTGAATTGATCTAGATGATCTCCATCGCTATAAACTTTGAATTGATCTAGATTATCGCAATCGCTATAAACTTTGAATTGATCTAGATGCTCGCCATCACTATAAACTTTGAATTGATCTAGATGCTCGCCATCACTATAAACTTTAAATTGATCTAGATAATCGCCATCGCTATAAACTTTGAATTGATCTAGATGATCGCCATCGCTATAAACTTTGAATTGATCTAGATGATCGCCATCGCTATAAACTTTGAACTGATCTAGATTCTCGCCATCACTATAAACGTTGAACTGATCTAGATGGTCGACATCACTATAAACTTTGAACTGATCTAGATGCTCGCCATCACAATAAACTTTGAACTTATCTAGATGCTCGCCATCGCTATAAACTTTGAACTGATCAAGATGATCACCATCACTATAAACTTTGAATTGATCTAGATGATCGCCATCACAATAAACTTTGAACTTATCTAGATGCTCGCCATCGCTATAAACTTTGAACTGATCAAGATGATCACCATCACTATAAACTTTGAATTGATCTAGATGATCGCCATCACTATAAACTTTGAACTGATCTAGATGCTCGCCATCGCTATAAACTTTGTATTGATCTAGATGATCGCCATCGCTATAAACTTTGAATTTATCTAGATGCTCACCATCGCTATAAACTTTAAACTGATTTAGATGCTCGCCATCGCTATAAACTTTGAACTGATCTAGATGATCACCATCGCTTTAAACTTTGAACTGATCTAGATGATCGCCATCACTATAAACTTTGAACTGATCTAGATGATCGCCATCACTATAAACTTTGAACTGATCTAGATGATCGCCATCGCTATAAACTTTGAATTTATATAGATGCTCGCCATCGCTATAAACTTTGAACTGATCTAGATGCTCGCCATCGCTATAAACTTTGAACTGATCTACATGGTCACCATCACTTTAAACTTTGAACTGATCTAGATGATCGCCATCACTATAAACTTTGAACTGATCTAGATGCTAACATTCACTATAAACTTTGAATTGATCTAGATGATCGCCATCGCTATAAACTTTGAATTGATCTAGATGCTCGCCATCGCTATAAACTTTGAACTGATCTAGATGCTCGCCATCACTATAAACTTTGAACTGATCTAGATGCTCGCCATCACTATAAACTTTGAACTGATCTAGATGCTCGCCATCACTATAAACTTTGAATTGATCTAGATGATCGCCATCGCTATAAACTTTGAATTGATCTAGATGCTCGCCATCGCTATAAACTTTGAATATATCTAGATGATCGCCATCGCTATAAACTTTGAATTGATCTAGATGATCGCCATCGCTATAAACTTTGAACTGATCTAGATGCTCGCCATCACTATAAACTTTGAATTAATCTAGATGATCGCCATCACAATAAACTTTGAACTGATCTAGATGCTCGCCATCACAATAAACTTTGAACTGATCTAGATGCTCACCATCACTATAATTTTTGAATTGATCTAGATGATCGCAATCACTATAAACTTTGAACTGATCTAGATGCTCGCCATCGCTATAAACTTTGAATTGATCTAGATGATCGCCATCGCTATAAACTTTGAATTGATCTAGATGATCGCCATCGCTATAAACTTTGAATTGATCTAGAAGATCGCCATCGCTATAAACTTTGAATTGATCTAGATGCTCGCCATCACTATAAACTTTGAACTGATCTAGATGCTCGCCATCACTATAAACTTTGAACTGATCAAGATGCTCACCATCACTATAAACTTTGAATTGATCTAGATGATCGCCATCACTATAAACTTTGAACTGATCTAGATGCTCACCATCGCTATAAACTTTGAATTGATCTAGATGATCGCCTTCGCTATAAACTTTGAATTGATCTAGATGATCGCCATCGCTATAAACTTGAATTGATCTAGATGATCGCCATCACTATAAACTTTGAATTGATCTAGATGATCGCCATCGTTATAAACTTTAAATTGATCTAGAAGCTCACCATCGCTATAAACATTGAATTGATCTAGATGATCGCCATCGCTATAAACTTTAAATTGATCTAGATGATCGCCATCGCTATAAACTTTGAACTGATCTAGATGCTCGCCATCGCTATCAACTTTGAATTGATCTAGATAATCGCCATCACTATAAACTTTGAATATATCTAGATGATCGCCATCGCTATAAACTTTGAATTGATCTAGATGATCGCCATCGCTATAAACTTTGAACTGATCTAAATGCTCGCCATCACTATAAACTTTAAACTGATCTAGATGCTCGCCATCACTATAAACTTTGAATTGATCTAGATAATCGCCATCACAATAAACTTTGAACTGATCTAGATGCTCGCCATCACAATAAACTTTGAACTGATCTAGATGCTCACCATCACTATAAACTTTGAATGGATCTAGATGATCGCCATCACTATAAACTTTGAACTGATCAAGATGCTCGCCATCGCTATAAACTTTGAATTGATCTAGATGCTCGCGTCGCTATAAACTTTGAATTGATCTAGATGATCGCCATCACTATAAACTTTGAATTGATCTAGATGATCGCCATCGCTATAAACTTTGAATTGATCTAGATGATCGCCATCGCTATAAACTTTGAATTGATCTAGATGATCGCCATCGCTATAAACTTTAAATTGATCTAGATGCTCGCCATCACTATAAACTTTGAACTGATCTATATGCTCGCCATCACTATAAACTTTGAACTGATCAAGATGCTCACCATCACTATAAACTTTGAATTGATCTAGATGATCGCCATCACTATAAACTTTGAACTGATCTAGATGCTCACCATCGCTATAAACTTTGAATTGATCTAGATGATCGCCTTCGCTATAAACTTTGAATTGATCTAGATGATCGCCATCGCTATTAACTTGAATTGATCTAGATGATCGCCATCACTATAAACTTTGAATTGATCTAGATGATCGCCATCGTTATAAACTTTGAATTGATCTAGATGCTCGCCATCGCTATAAACATTGAATTGATCTAGATGATCGCCATCGCTATAAACTTTAAATTGATCTAGATGCTTACCATCGCTATAAACATTGAATTGATCTAGATGATCGCCATCGCTATAAACTTTAAATTGATCTAGATGATCGCCATCACTATAAACTTTGAACTGATCTAGATGCTCGCCATCGCTATAAACTTTCAACTGATCTAGATTCTCGCCATCACTATAAACTTTGAACTGATCTAGATGCTCGCCATCACTATAAACTTTGAACTGATCTAGATGCTCGCCTTCACTATAAACTTTGAATTGATCTAGATGATTTCCATCACAATAAACTTTGAACTTATCTAGATGCTCGCCATCGCTATAAACTTTGAACTGATCAAGATGATCACCATCACTATAAACTTTGAATTGATCTAGATGATCGCCATCACTATAAACTTTGAACTGATCTAGATGCTCGCCATCGCTATAAACTTTGTATTGATCTAGATGATCGCCATCGCTATAAACTTTGAATTTATCTAGATGCTCACCATCGCTATAAACTTTGAACTGATCTAGATGCTCGCCATCGCTATAAACTTTGAACTGATCTAAATGATCGCCATCACTATAAACTTTGAACTGATCTAGATGATCGCCATCACTATAAACTTTGAACTGATCTAGATGATTGCCATCGTTATAAACTTTGAATTTATATAGATGCTCGCCATCGCTATAAACTTTAAACTGATCTAGATGCTCGCCATCGCTATAAACTTTGAACTGATCTACATGGTCACCATCGCTTTAAACTTTGAACTGATCTAGATGATCGCCATCACTATAAACTTTGAACTGATCTAGATGCTAACATTCACTATAAACTTTGAATGGATCTAGATGATCGCCATCACTATAAACTTTGAACTGATCAAGATGCTCGCCATCGCTATAAACTTTGAATTGATCTAGATGCTCGCCATCGCTATAAACTTTGAATTGATCTAGATGATCGCCATCACTATAAACTTTGAATTGATCTAGATGATCGCCATCGCTATAAACTTTGAATTGATCTAGATGATCGCCATCGCTATAAACTTTGAATTGATCTAGATGATCGCCATCGCTATAAACTTTGAATTGATCTAGATGCTCGCCATCACTATAAACTTTGAACTGATCTAGATGCTCGCCATCACTATAAACTTTGAACTGATCAAGATGCTCACCATCACTATAAACTTTGAATTGATCTAGATGATCGCCATCACTATAAACTTTGAACTGATCTAGATGCTCACCATCGCTATAAACTTTTAATTGATCTAGATGATCGCCTTCGCTATAAACTTTGAATTGATCTAGATGATCGCCATCGCTATAAACTTGAATTGATCTAGATGATCGCCATCACTATAAACTTTGAATTGATCTAGATGATCGCCATCGTTATAAACTTTGAATTGATCTAGATGCTCGCCATCGCTATAAACATTGAAGTGATCTAGATGATCGCCATCGCTATAAACTTTAAATTGATCTAGATGCTTACCATCGCTATAAACATTGAATTGATCTAGATGATCGCCATCGCTATAAACTTTAAATTGATCTAGATGATCGCCATCACTATAAACTTTGAACTGATCTAGATGATCGCCATCGCTATAAACTTTGAACTGATCTAGATTCTCGCCATCACTATAAACTTTGAACTGATCTAGATGCTCGCCATCACTATAAACTTTGAACTGATCTAGATGCTCGCCTTCACTATAAACTTTGAATTGATCTAGATGATTTCCATCACAATAAACTTTGAACTTATCTAGATGCTCGCCATCGCTATAAACTTTGAACTGATCAAGATGATCACCATCACTATAAACTTTGAATTGATCTAGATGATCGCCATCACTATAAACTTTGAACTGATCTAGATGCTCGCCATCGCTATAAACTTTGTATTGATCTAGATGATCGCCATCGCTATAATTTTTGAATTTATCTAGATGCTCACCATCGCTATAAACTTTGAACTGATCTAGATGCTCGCCATCGCTATAAACTTTGAACTGATCTAGATGATCACCATCGCTTTAAACTTTGAACTGATCTAAATGATCGCCATCACTATAAACTTTGAACTGATCTAGATGATCGCCATCACTATAAACTTTGAACTGATCTAGATGATTGCCATCGCTATAAACTTTGAATTTATATAGATGCTCGCCATCGCTATAAACTTTGAACTGATCTAGATGCTCGCCATCGCTATAAACTTTGAACTGATCTACATGGTCACCATCGCTTTAAACTTTGAACTGATCTAGATGATCGCCATCACTATAAACTTTGAACTGATCTAGATGCTAACATTCAATATAAACTTTGAATTGATCTAGATGATCGCCATCGCTATAAACATTGAATTGATCTAGATGCTCGCCATCGCTATAAACTTTGAACTGATCTAGATGCTCGCCATCACTATAAACTTTGAACTGATCTAGATGCTCGCCATCACTATAAACTTTGAACTGATCTAGGTGCTCGCCATCACTATAAACTTTGAATTGATCTAGATGATCGCCATCGCTATAAACTTTTGAATTGATCTAGATGCTCGCCATCGCTATAAACTTTGAATATATCTAGATGATCGCCATCGCTATAAACTTTGAATTGATCTAGATGATCGCCATCGCTATAAACTTTGAACTGATCTAGATGCTCGCCATCACTATAAACTTTGAACTGATCTAGATGCTCGCCATCACTATAAACTTTGAATTGATCTAGATGATCGCCATCACAATAAACTTTGAACTGATCTAGATGCTCGCCATCACAATAAACTTTGAACTGATCTAGATGCTCACCATCACTATAAACGTTGAATTGATCTAGATGATCGCCATCACTATAAACTTTGAACTGATCTAGATGCTCGCCATCGCTATAAACTTTGAATTGATCTAGATGCTCGCCATCGCTATAAACTTTGAATTGATCTAGATGATCGCCATCACTATAAACTTTGAATTGATCTAGATGATCGCCATCGCTATAAACTTTGAATTGATCTAGATGATCGCCATCGCTATAAACTTTGAATTGATCTAGAAGATCGCCATCGCTATAAACTTTGAATTGATCTAGATGCTCGCCATCACTATAAACTTTGAACTGATCTAGATGCTCGCCATCACTATAAACTTTGAACTGATCAAGATGCTCACCATCACTATAAACTTTGAATTGATTTAGATGATCGCCATCATTATAAACTTTGAACTGATCTAGATGCTCACCATCGCTATAAACTTTGAATTGATCTAGATGATCGCCTTCGCTATAAACTTTGAATTGATATAGATGATCGCCATCGCTATAAACTTGAATTGATCTAGATGATCGCCATCACTATAAACTTTGAATTGATCTAGATGATCGCCATCGTTATAAACTTTGAATTGATCTAGATGCTCGCCATCGCTATAAACATTGAATTGATCTAGATGATCGTCATCGCTATAAACTTTAAATTGATCTAGATGCTTACCATCGCTATAAACATTGAATTGATCTAGATGATCGCCATCGCTATAAACTTTAAATTGATCTAGATGATCGCCATCGCTATAAACTTTGAACTGATCTAGATGCTCGCCATCGCTATAAACTTTGAACTGATCTAGATGATCGCCATCACTATAAACTTTGAACTGATCTAGATGCTCGCCATCGCTATAAACTTTGAACTGATCTAGATGCTCGCCATCACAATAAACTTTGAACTGATCTAGATGCTCACCATCACTATAAACTTTAAATGGATCTAGATGATCGCCATCACTATAAACTTTGAACTGATCAAGATGCTCGCCATCGCTATAAACTTTGAATTGATCTAGATGCTCGCCATCGCTATAAACTTTGAATTGATCTAGATGATCGCCATCACTATAAACTTTGAATTGATCTAGATGATCGCCATCGCTATAAACTTTGAATTGATCTAGATGATCGCCATCGCTATAAACTTTGAATTGATCTAGATGATCGCCATCGCTATAAACTTTGAATTGATCTAGATGCTCGCCATCACTATAAACTTTGAACTGATCTAGATGCTCGCCATCACTATAAACTTTGAACTGATCAAGATGCTCACCATCACTATAAACTTTGAATTGATCTAGATGATCGCCATCACTATAAACTTTGAACTGATCTGGATGCTCACCATCGCTATAAACTTTGAATTGATCTAGATGATCGCCTTTGCTATAAACTTTGAATTGATCTAGATGATCGCCATCGTTATAAACTTGAATTGATCTAGATGATCGCCATCACTATAAACTTTGAATTGATCTAGATGATCGCCATTGTTATAAACTTTGAATTGATCTAGATGCTCGCCATCGCTATAAACATTGAATTGATCTAGATGATCGCCATCGCTATAAACTTTAAATTGATCTAGATGCTTACCATCGCTATAAACATTGAATTGATCTAGATGATCGCCATCGCTATAAACTTTAAATTGATCTAGATGATCGCCATCACTATAAACTTTGAACTGATCTAGATGATCGCCATCGCTATAAACTTTGAACTGATCTAGATTCTCGCCATCACTATAAACTTTGAACTGATCTAGATGCTCGCCATCACTATAAACTTTGAACTGATCTAGATGCTCGCCTTCACTATAAACTTTGAATTTATCTAGATGATTTCCATCACAATAAACTTTGAACTTATCTAGATGCTCGCCATCGCTATAAACTTTGAACTGATCAAGATGATCACCATCACTATAAACTTTGAATTGATCTAGATGAATTCCATCACTATAAACTTTGAACTGATCTAGATGCTCGCCATCGCTATAAACTTTGTATTGATCTAGATGATCGCCATCGCTATAATTTTTGAATTTATCTAGATGCTCACCATCGCTATAAACTTTGAACTGATCTAGATGCTCGCCATCGCTATAAACTTTGAACTGATCTAGATGATCAACATCGCTTTAAACTTTGAACTGATCTAAATGATCGCCATCACTATAAACTTTGAACTGATCTAGATGATCGCCATCACTATAAACTTTGAACTGATCTAGATGATTGCCATCGCTATAAACTTTGAATTTATATAGATGCTCGCCATCGCTATAAACTTTGAACTGATCTAGATGCTCGCCATCGCTATAAACTTTGAACTGATCTACATGGTCACCATCGCTTTAAACTTTGAACTGATCTAGATGATCGCCATCACTAAAAACTTTGAACTGATCTAGATGCTAACATTCACTATAAACTTTGAATTGATCTAGATGATCGCCATCGCTATAAACATTGAATTGATCTAGATGCTCGCCATCGCTATAAACTTTGAACTGATCTAGATGCTCGCCATCACTATAAACTTTGAACTGATCTAGATGCTCGCCATCACTATAAACTTTGAATTGATCTAGATGATCGCCATCGCTATAAACTTTGAATTGATCTAGATGCTCGCCATCGCTATAAACTTTGAATATATCTAGATGATCGCCATCGCTATAAACTTTGAATTGATCTAGATGATCGCCATCGCTATAAACTTTGAACTGATCTAGATGCTCGCCATCACTATGAACTTTGAACTGATCTAGATGCTCGCCATCACTATAAACTTTGAATTGATCTAGATGATCGCCATCACAATAAACTTTGAACTGATCTAGATGCTCGCCATCACAATAAACTTTGAACTGATCTAGATGCTCACCATCACTATAAACTTAAAATTGATCTAGATGATCGCCATCACTATAAACTTTGAACTGATCTAGATGCTCGCCATCGCTATAAACTTTGAATTGATCTAGATGATCGCCATCGCTATAAACTTTGAAATAATCTAGATGATCGCCATCACTATAAACTTTGAATTGATCTAGATGATCGCCATCGCTATAAACTTTGAATTGATCTAGATGATCGCCATCGCTATAAACTTTGAATTGATCTAGAAGATCGCCATCGCTATAAACTTTGAATTGATCTAGATGCTCGCCATCACTATAAACTTTGAACTGATCTAGATGCTCGCCATCACTATAAACTTTGAACTGATCAAGATGCTCACAATCACTATAAACTTTGAATTGATCTAGATGATCGCCATCACTATAAACTTTGAACTGATCTAGATGCTCACCATCGCTATAAACTTTGAATTGATCTAGATGATCGCCTTCGCTATAAACTTTGAATTGATCTAGATGATCGCCATCGCTATAAACTTGAATTGATCTAGATGATCGCCATCACTATAAACTTTAAATTGATCTAGATGCTTACCATCGCTATAAACATTGAATTGATCTAGATGATCGCCATCGCTATAAACTTTAAAATGATCTAGATGCTCACCATCGCTATAAACATTGAATTGATTTAGATGATCGCCATCGCTATAAACTTTAAATTGATCTAGATGATCGCCATCGCTATAAACTTTGAACTAATCTAGATGCTCGCCATCGCTATCAACTTTGAATTGATCTAGATAATCGCCATTACTATAAACTTTGTATTGATCTAGATGATCGCCATCACTATAAACATTGAATTGATCTAGATGATCGCCATCGCTATAAACTTTGAATATATCTAGATGATCGCCATCGCTATAAACTTTGAATTGATCTAGATGATCGCCATCGCTATAAACTTTGAACTGATCTAAATGCTCGCCATCACTATAAACTTTGAACTGATCTAGATGCTCGCCATCACTATAAACTTTGAATTGATCTAGATGATCGCCATCACAATAAACTTTGAACTGATCTAGATGCTCGCCATCACAATAAACTTTGAACTGATCTAGATGCTCACCATCACTATAAACTTTGAATTGATCTAGATGATCGCCATCACTATAAACTTTGAACTGATCAAGATGCTCGCCATCGCTATAAACTTTGAATTGATCTAGATGCTCGCCATCGCTATAAACTTTGAATTGATCTAGATGATCGCCATCACTATAAACTTTGAATTGATCTAGATGATCGCCATCGCTATAAACTTTGAATTGATCTAGATGATCGCCATCGCTATAAACTTTGAATTGATCTAGATGATCGCCATCACTATAAACTTTGAACTGATCTAGATGCTCACCATCGCTATAAACTTTGAATTGATCTAGATGCTCGCCATCGCTATAAACATTGAATTGATCTAGATGATCGCCATCGCTATAAACTTTAAATTGATCTAGATGCTTACCATCGCTATAAACATTGAATTGATCTAGATGATCGCCATCGCTATAAACTTTAAATTGATCTAGATGATCGCCATCACTATAAACTTTGAACTGATCTAGATGCTCGCCATCGCTATAAACTTTGAACTAATCTAGATGATCGCCATCACTATAAACTTTGAACTGATCTAGATGCTCACCATCGCTTTTAACTTTAAATTGATCTAGATGCTTACCATCGCTATAAACATTGAATTGATCTAGATGATCGCCATCGCTATAAACTTTAAATTGATCTAGATGCTCACCATCGCTATAAACTTTGAACTTATCTAGATGATCGCCATCACTATAAACTTTGAACTGATCTAGATGCTCGCCATCACTATAAACTTTGAATTGATCTAGATGCTCACCATCGCTATAAACTTTGAATTGATCTAGATGATCGCCATCGCTATAAACTATGAATTGATCTAGATGATCACCACCACTATAAACTTTGAATTGATCTAGATGATCGCCATTACTATAAACTTTGAATTGATCTAGATGCTCGCCATCGCTATAAACTTTGAATTGATCTAGATGCTCGCTATCGGTATAAACTTTGAATTGATCTAGATTATCGCCATCACTATAAACTTTGAATTGATCTAGATGATCGCCATCGCTATAAACTATGAATTGATCTAGATGATCACCATCACTATAAACTTTGAATCGATCTAGATGATCGCCATCACTATAAACTTTGAATTGATCTAGATGCTCGCCATCGCTATAAACTTTGAATTGATCTAGATAATCGCCATCACTATAAACTTTGAATTGATCTAGATGATCGCCATCGCTATAAACTTTGAATTGATCTAGATGATCGCCATCGCTATAAACTTTGAATTGATCTAGATGATCGCCATCACTATAAACTTTGAACTGATCTAGATGCTCACCATCGCTATAAACTTTGAATTGATCTAGATGCTCGCCATCGCTATAAACATTGAATTGATCTAGATGATCGCCATCGCTATAAACTTTAAATTGATCTAGATGCTTACCATCGCTATAAACATTGAATTGATCTAGATGATCGCCATCGCTATAAACTTTAAATTGATCTAGATGATCGCCATCACTATAAACTTTGAACTGATCTAGATTCTCGCCATCGCTATAAACTTTGAACTAATCTAGATGATCGCCATCACTATAAACTTTGAACTGATCTAGATGCTCACCATCGCTTTTAACTTTAAATTGATCTAGATGCTTACTATCGCTATAAACATTGAATTGATCTAGATGATCGCCATCGCTATAAACTTTAAATTGATCTAGATGCTCACCATCGCTATAAACATTGAATTGATCTAGATGATCGCCATCGCTTTAAACTTTAAATTGATCTAGATGATCGCCATCGCTATAAACTTTGAACTGATCTAGATGCTCGCCATCGCTATAAACTTTGAACTGATCTAGATGATCGCCATCACTATAAACTTTGAACTGATCTAGATGCTCGCCATCGCTATAAACTTTGAACTAATCTAGATGATCGCCATTACTATAAACTTTGAACTGATCTAGTTGCTCGCCATCGCTATAAACTTTGAACTGATCTAGATGATCGCCATCGCTATAAACTTTGAACTGATCTAGATGATCGCCATCACTATAAACTTTGAACTGATCTAGATGCTCGCCATTGCTATAAACTTTGAATTGATCTAGATAATCGCCATCGCTATAAACTTTGAATTGATCTAGATGAATTCCATCACTATAAACTTTGAATTGATCTAGATGATCGCCATCACTATAAACTTTGAATTGATCTAGATGATCGCCATCGCTATAAACTTTGAATTGATCTAGATGCTCGCCATCGCTATAATTTTTGAATTGATCTAGATGATCGCCATCGCTATAAACTTTGAATTGATCTAGATGATCGCCATCGTTATAAACTTTGAATTGATCTAGATGCTCGCCATCGCTATAAACATTGAATTGATCTAGATGATCGCCATCGCTATAAACTTTAAATTGCTCTAGTTGCTCACCATCGCTATAAACTTTAAGTTGATCTAGATGATCGCCATCTCTATAAACTTGAATTGATCAAGATGATCGCCATCACTATAAACTTTGAACTGATCTAGATGATCGCCATCACTATAAACTTTGAACTGATCTTGATGCTCGCCATCGCTATAAACTTTGAACTGATCTAGAAGCTCGCTATCACTATAAACTTTGAATTGATCTAGATGCTCACCATCGCTATAAACTTTGAATTGATCTAGATGATCGCCATCGCTATAAACTTTGAATTGATCTAGATTATCGCCATCACTATAAACTTTGAACTCATGTAGATGATCGCCATCACTATAAACTTTGAACTGATCTAGATGCTTGCCATCACTATAAACTTTGAATTGATCTAGATGCTCACCATCGCTATAAACTTTGAATTGATCTAGATGATCGCCATCGCTATAAACTATGAATTGATCTAGATGATCACCATCACTATAAACTTTGAATTGATCTAGATGATCGCCATTACTATAAACTTTGAATTGATTTAGATGCTCGCCATCGCTATAAACTTTGAATTGATCTAGATGCTCGCTATCGCTATAAACTTTGAATTGATCTAGATTATCGCCATCACTATAAACTTTGAATTGATCTAGATGATCGCCATTGCTATAAACTATGAATTGATCTAGATGATCACCATCACTATAAACTTTGAATTGATCTAGATGATCGCCATCACTATAAACTTTGAATTGATCTAGATGCTCGCCATCGCTATAAACTTTGAATTGATCTAGATAATCGCCATCGCTATAAACTTTGAATTGATCTAGATGCTCGCCATCGCTATAAACTTTGAATTGATCTAGATGATCGCCATCGCTATAAACTTTGAATTGATCTTGATGATCGCCATCACTATAAACTTTGAATTGATCTAGATGATCGCCATCGCTATAAACTATGAATTGATCTAGATGATCACCATCACTATAAACTTTGAATTGATCTAGATGATCGCCATCACTATAAACTTTGAATTGATCTAGATGATCGCCATCGCTATAAACTTTGAACTGACCTAGATGCTCGCCATCGCTATAAACTTTGAATTGATCTAGATGCTCGCCATCGCTATAAACTTTGAACTGATCTAGATGATCGCCATCGCTATAAACTTTGAATTGATCTAGATGCTCACCATCACTATAAACTTTGAACTGATCTAGATGATCGCCATCGCTATAAACTTTGAATTGATCTAGATGCTCGCTATCACTATAAACTTTTAATTCATCTAGATGCTCACCATCGCTATAAACTTTGAATTGATCTAGATGATCGCCATCGCTATAAACTTTGAATTGATCTAGATGATCGCCATCACTATAAACTTTGAACTTATCTAGATGATCGCCATCACTATAAACTTTGAACTGATCTAGATGCTCGCCATCACTATAAACTTTGAATTGATCTAGATGCTCACCATCGCTATAAACTTTGAATTGATCTAGATGATCGCCATCGCTATAAACTATGAATTGATCTAGATGATCACCACCACTATAAACTTTGAATTGATCTAGATGATCGCCATTACTATAAACTTTGAATTGATCTAGATGCTCGCCATCGCTATAAACTTTGAATTGATCTAGATGCTCGCTATCGGTATAACTTTTGAATTGATCTAGATTATCGCCATCACTATAAACTTTGAATTGATCTAGATGATCGCCATCGCTATAAACTATGAATTGATCTAGATGATCACCATCACTATAAACTTTGAATCGATCTAGATGATCGCCATCACTATAAACTTTGAATTGATCTAGATGCTCGCCATCGCTATAAACTTTGAATTGATCTAGATAATCGCCATCGCTATAAACTTTGAATTGATCTAGATGCTCGCCATCGCTATAAACTTTGAATTGATCTAGATGCTCGCCATCGCTATAAACTTTGAATTGATCTAGATGATCGCCATCACTATAAACTTTGAATTGATCTAGATGATCGCCATCGCTATAAACTATGAATTGATCTAGATGATCACCATCACTATAAACTTTGAATTGATCTAGATGATCGCCATCACTATAAACTTTGAATTGATCTAGATGATCGCCATCGCTATAAACTTTGAACTGATCTAGATGCTCGCCATCGCTATAAACTTTGAATTGATCTAGATGCTCGCCATCGCTATAAACTTTGAACTGATCTAGATGATCGCCATCGCTATAAACTTTGAATTGATCTAGATGCTCACCATCACTATAAACTTTGAACTGATCTAGATGATCGCCATCGCTATAAACTTTGAATTGATCTAGATGCTCACCATCACTATAAACTTTGAATTGATCTAGATGATCGCCATCGCTATAAACTTTGAACTGATCTAGATTTATGCCATCGCTAATAACTTTGAATTGATCTAGATGATCGCCATCGCTATAAACTTTGAACTGATCTAGATGCTCGCCATCGCTAGCTTTTGCGTCTCTAATCATACTGTTAACCTTTTTTTTTTTTCTAGTATGTATATTTGTCGATGTATCGTCAGACCTGTCTTTTGAAATGTACGTCGGCGAATAAGTTTGGCAGTCTTTATGTCTTCCGTCTACCAGGGTGCAGATGGCCTAACTGAGACTGTACGAGTGACAAGAGGTGCATGGCTGTCCAGCAACTTTTTCAAGCAAGAATTGTAATTGCTGAGAACGTCTGTGTTGCTCTGTTGCAACAGCAAAGAGGTCACTCCACTTTGAAGGAGGCAATATCTATGGCTTTAAGTTTACGGGAAGTCACGTTTTTCTTTGGCTTTTTTGCTTTTGATAGGCGCATTTCAAAGTGTACATTGAGTTTGGCTATAAGCTCACTTGCATTTGTAACAATCCAGTCAAGAGTATGGCCTTTGACGTGTGTCGGAACATTTATCAGTTGGTCTAAGTTTCGATCCTTTAGCGCATTTTTAGCGTCATCGAGTATGTCTCATTTTCACTGTCAAAATGCAAGTTCACATCGCCTATGACAAATAGATCTTTTGTTGATATGTGACTGTCAAGGAGGTCTTGAAATTCTTCGATGAAAACTTTTGTTGTCAATTTATTTCTCTTGCTTGGTGGTAGGCGGTACAGGAAAATAAAAGTCAGTGTTCTACTGTGGTGGGAAAGGCGAAACTCGCACATCTCAAAGGTGGTGTACGTTGAGCTTTCAGGTCTTATTGTTACATACTTGGCTAGACTATCTCTGTACAGTATTGCTTGACCCCCCCCCCCCCCCCCGCTGCCTGTTTTTCGAGGGAGACTCTTTAAAATAAAGCCTGGTGGCGTTAGCTCAGTGGTTCTTGGCTCATCACCAACTTCTTTAAACCATGTCTCACTAAGGAAAACGATGTCGTAGCTATCATCAGTGATGGTGTCTGCCAGCTCAAGAGCTTTGTTACTGCATGACCGGGCGTTTAGGTGCATTATTTTAAGCAAACTGGAGAATATAGTCACCAGAGGCGTAGCACATTTTGAAGACACCGGAGGAGTAATATCACGAATTATAGGTTTTTGATGGGGACATCTGACCTCTGTTGTGTGAGGAGCAATAGGGGTGGGGTGGTTAATAAAACAGTTTAGTAGGGAACTGCTGAACTCTGTCGTAGAAGAAATGACAGGGGTAGGGGTGGGGTTAACAACACAGTTAAGAGTCCTGGAAACTGTGTGACTGTTGAGTGGAATTGCGATGGGATTTACCATAGGCGAATAAGACGCCCAGCCCTAGACCCAGCCCTAGACCCAGCCCTAGACCCCAGCCCTAGACCCCAGCCCTAGACCCAGCCCTAGACCCCAGCCCTAGACCCCAGCCCTAGACCCAGCCCTAGACCCCAGCCCTAGACCCAGCCCTAGACCCAGCCCCAGCCCTAGACCCAGCCCTAGACCCAGCCCTAGACCCACGAACTGGCGGCAGTTTACGCCCGATGCCAAGTCGACGAATATTTCGGAAAACCTCGCTATCTAGTATTTGAGTAATACACATGTGCGTCCTATGCGACGTAGTAGATTAACGTCCATGACTCCAGTACGGCGATTTGACACACTAGGACTGATGACACACAGGTTTGCGCTGCGACTGCTATGTAGTGGCCACGGTACACGGTTTTACCATTTTACCAAATGCCTAACTCGTTAGCGCAAAGTGTTACTTTAAAAAAAAAAAGACTTATAAAAAAAGCACTGTGATTCCGAAGAAAAAATATTAAAACCAAGAAGAAAATATCAGGCGAGCTGACAAGATGCCGGACTCACTATTTAAGAAGAGAAAAAGAGATTCATTCTTATGTGCATTGATCGTTTTTTAACTCTGAGCTTCAACTCCTACTGGAAGCAATCATTGTTGTAGCAGGTAAATTTGGAGCAACCCAAAAAATTCTTTAGTTCAACAACCAACAAAGTTTAGTAAATGTCAGTTTCAAAATGTTGGCATATATGATGATTTTTCAAACGGAAATATTATGACTGAGAATCTAAATTCAACAATAGGTATTCTTGAAGAAAAAAAGTTGACATTGCATGATTCATATGCCACTAAGAGCTTAAAAAATAACCCTAAATCATTGAACAAAGCCTTCAACCGTTTCCCACTATCTGCTGATCTATGGCGACATGTGAAAAGGATTTTAAAATTAAAATTCAGAACTTTTTGAGACAAAGGAACAAATGACACTTTCACAATGGGGAATTTAAAAAAAAATATCGTTAAAGACATTAACTTTCATCATTTAAATGATAAGTTTTCAGGTGCGCTATTGAACGTCATTTATTTATTAAACTCTTTAATGATTAGGGACTACATGTGGAAAAAAAATAAATGTTGTGATATGTCTGTTGGAAGATTGTCAACACCAAATTGAATTGAAGATGATAACACTTTAAAACATTATAACGGTCAATTTAGAGTTTTCTAAGTGTGGCCGATTAGTTTGTAATTCTTTTCCCAAAGATATACACCAGCTGTTAAATTTCTAGGAAAATCGTAGTCATTTTTTGAGATCCGTGTCGTTTTTTCCATCCAGTTCCCATGAATTTGAAAAATGAATAGACGAATTTTTAAAAATATGGAAGTCTATTTTATTTTATTAAACATCTGTACGTTACGTTGTATATATAGAATGCGGCCTTTTATGAACATAACGAATTAAGAATTCAAAGGCTTAATAGAAAGCTTTGTGTCAAACTAAAATGTAACATTCCCATTGAACTATCAATGAACTAACGTTCGGTGTGGGTGGTGTATTGCATAGTTGATCCAGCACTGCATTGGATTCTAAAGTACAATAGAACTTGTCTCTCTCTTTGAATGTTCAGTTTTGTTGAATACAAACATTTCATTTCTTTGCAGGATAGTTCCTTGTTATTATTTCATATTAATGATCTACACAAACTTAGGACCTAGTCTAACTGCTGGGTCAGAGTTCAGAAGTGGATTAAAACCTAATACACAATGTTCCGACCATTGGTGGGCTAATGTTTTATTTATTAGCAACTTTTACATGTCTGACAAAATGGTAAGTGTTTTTTTAAATAAGATACAATCGATATATATATATTATTTTCTTCTCAACAAAATATAAACATGTCCGTTTGCTTATGAAATCTCAATCCAATGTTTCGCCCACGTACACAGTTTTGGCAAATGAATTGTAGTAAAACTTTCTCTTGCTTATATAACAGTCTGATAAGGACACAGATTTCGCGCGAAAAGTTATTTCATCAAAAAGGTCAAGTTTTGTTTTAGCGGCAGTGAAGTGATGATTAAAAACAAGACTAGGTTTTGAAGTGTAACGAACGTTAACACAGACTACTCTTGGCAGCTTTATAGAAACGTCTGATTTAGTCGGCGTTAGTTTCTAGAGGAGATATTTAGCTGAGCGACATTCGACGGTTCTTTTCATTACGTATTAAACGCCTTATTCGACTTCGTTCATCAGCGTCGAGTATTTTCTGCCTTGTTATTGGATTTGATTATTTGAGTGTTACATCCGTTTAGACTGATTTCTTCAAGATACAGCGTGGAGCCGCCTCAAGAATCAGCGAAAGTAAAGATGACGAAGCTTTCAAAGGTTTGGTTCTTCTGGCGAAAGCCAAAGGCGAGAAAAGTTATGAGAAAGTGTATGTATTTATTTTGTTTCCCTTCTGGCTCTTCTCAACAAGATCAAGTTCTACATCTGCATTGAAATTAACTAATGGGTGAATGTTATCGTCAAAACTTGAAATTTAAAAGACATTCATCGCCTGGAGGGAGCTGAAAGTTTCCGAGCATTGACAGCAAGGCACAATAACTTTTTAAACACTTGGGAAAAAAAGATGAAAGACTCTAGAAAAGAATCTTGGACATCATTCGTTTTCTCTCAAAGCAGAATTTGGCATTTCCTTGGCATTTCAAACGAGTTGAAGAAGAATTGGAAGGGCAGAATCGAGGCCATGTCTTGGAGTTAGTGAAACTTCTATCCAAGTCTATCAACATTTTCAAAAGTTATAGAAATTCTGGAGATATAGACAAGTACAGATGAAAATTCTTCTACTAGATCTAAAGCAGATTTTTAGTTTAAAAGGCAGAATTTTAAATTTCTCTCCTACTGGGTTTTTGTTCCCCTGTATAAACGGAAATAAACACTAACAAGTATAATAATAATAATAATAATAATAATTTTATTTATAAAGCGCTGTTAACAAACAAAATGTAGGCTCAATGCGCTGTAACAACATTACAAACAAAAACACGAGAGCTAAAATGACAGTTAATCTAAAAAAGTTTTAAACAGATAGGTCTTAATGTTCTTCTTAAAAGTGATGTAGCATGTTGTCTGTCTAAGATCAATGGGGAGTGAGTTCCAAACCTTTAGTCTGTGAACTTAAAAAGCACGCAGACCGTAGCTTTTGAGGGAGAAACGTGGCACTACTAAAAGCGTTGAGTCCATTGAGCGCAGGGCTCTCTGGGGGACATATGGAGTAATCAGTTCGCTAAGGTACAAGGGCATCTCATTGTTATACATACACTGATGACAAAGTGTGGCGACCTTGTAATCGATTCTCGCTTTCACGGGAAGACAATGGAGCGTGCGCAAGAGCGTAGTAGCAGAATCTTGTCTTGTTTTTCTAAGTACTATTAGTGCGGCGTTGTTCTGTATACGTTGCAGCTTGGCTATTTTGTCATCAGGTATACCTGTTAGCACGGCGTTGCAGTAGTCAAGGCGGGAGAGTATGAATGCCACAGCTAGCGTTTTTGTTGACTCTCTTGTTAAATATGGATGGATCTGGCCTAATCTGCGCAGCTGCAGATAAACACCTTTGCAGAGCTGACTTATGTGTGGGTCGAAAGATAGTGTTGAGTCGAAGAAAACTCCAAGATTCCGCACTACATGGACAAAAGGAACATGGCAGTTCGTGATAAAGAGAGAATCTGTGCTTTCAACTTTTGAGACATTGTTTCTAGTGCCAATCTTAATTATTTCTGTCTTGTCTTCGTTCATCTTGAGTTTATTTCCACCCTTGCAACGGTACTACTGATTTTCTCTGCCAGATGCGACACCACTGACTCACTGAGGGTACTGATGAATTGTATAACTGTGAGTCATCGGCAAAGAAATGGTATAAGATGCCGGTTGGCCGTATGACACCGCTGAGTGGATATGTATACATAGTGAACAGTACTGGGCCTAGAACTGATCCTTGGGGTACTCCGTACTTCAAAATTAAGCTTGTTGATTCCGTCCCGCTAACAACGACACTTTGGGTGCGTTCCGTCAGGTAGGATCCAAGCCACTTTAGGACGACTCCTGCTAAACCAAAAGTTGCAGAGAATCTGGCCATCATAATTTCATGGTCTAGCGTATCAAAGGCTGCGGACAAGTCCAGCATGGAAAGAATTGATATGTGGCCTTTGCCGGAATTGTAAAGTAAGTCGTTTAGTACCCTGACCACTGCTGTCTCTGTGCTACGGCACTTCCTATATGCAGTATACCTTCAAACAAAAGTTTTGTAATTTGACACTGCACATATTAAAACTGTAAGCGCAATCAAGTTTATTTTAAGACTAGTCGGGAGGACATTCCTGAATCCAGCATTACCTTTGTTGAAAGCATGTGCTCAGATCTAGAGATTAGTGCAGATCCACAAGAAAAGGTGCCAGGCCAAAAAGATGAAGATTTTATATAACACACAAACAAGTAAAATAAAATAAAAATACTTTTTTTTTTAAAGTCAATTTCTCTATATATACTACTGATCAACATTTGCATGAGCGATTATTTTATATTTAATAACTAAAGAATGACATTTTTAAACTAATTTTTTCCCGGCCCCAATTTCCTCTCCCCAAGAAAAAAATGCTGGGTAAGCGAATTTGTAAATCTACGGAGAATATAAAAAAATTCTTATACTAGAAACCTTATAGATCCAGACTGAAAAGACGATGCGCAAAATGTTCCTGAACGTCATTTTTTTTATTTCACTATCTCTCTCTCTATATATATAATTCTCTTCATGGCTCAACCATCCTGACACCACCAAGAAGTCAGCAAAGATCACTCTTTTATTTCTGCAAGTCGGACTAGAATTACCCCACGTAACTTTTGCGGCGAAAAAAAAAGGGTGGAAAGAACAAGAAGTATTCGACCATCACTAAATAGCAGGGCCGGACTTAACCATTGTGGGGCCCTATGCGAAACGGATTTCACGGTGCCCAGTTTGGGTAGGAATACTGATAATAAGTGAAAATTAAGAGTTTGTATTATAAAATAAGTTCGTCTTTACATTTTATTCATTCTTTACTACGTACAGAATTACTTTACGAGCATGCTTGTATCGAAGTCATACAATGTATCATAAAAATTCTGTTTCCTACATAGATCACGCTCAGTAGCAAGAATTACCAAATGTTTTCATCTATCTTTGAGAATTGTTGACCTCAAGTAATTCTGCATTAGTTTAAGGCGCGAGAAACGTCTTTCGCTAGATTCCACAATTATGGGTATTGTATAATGTCGTTTTTTTTTATCTCGCGTAGGATTGGCATTTTCCATATTGAATGACATCCCAAAATGACAATTTAGTCTATATTTCAGAATATTTTTATGAGTTTACAAAAGATTTTAATAATTTCCGGAGATTTCCAGGACTTTTTCGAATATTTGTAATTTCAAAAGATTTCCAGGAGCACCTGGTAAATCAGAAGGCCGAGGAAAATCTGTTATAAGTTATAAAATGGTTTAATTTAAAAATTTACACCTAGGATTAGCGTGGGGCCTATGACAGTGCGGGGCCCACTGCGATCGCATAGGTTGCAGTGGCCTAAAGTCGGCTCTGCAAAATAGCGGCGTATGCTACGCCGCCTGTCGACTAGTATAACTATAAATGGTTCCGCAAGGTTGTTAACGCCATAAGGGGTAATAGTTCTAAGCCCATCGTTTTCCATAAAATGCTTCCAATATTAGATACAGGTAATACGAAGCTACTAAATGTAATTGTTTCCTTTCACCAAAATATGTGCAGTTCAATGACGTCTGCTCCGAAAGTTTCTGTATTAACGTCGTAGTTAAACAAGTGTTCTAGCCCTAACCCTCTTCTGAATACTCTTCTCAATGCTAATCTACCACGCGTTTGACAAATCCATCGAAGGTATCAATCTTTATTTCATTCTAGATTTGATGGCAAACTTGTAAATATTGCCAAACTCAGGGCCAAAACTAAAATCAGAATCACCTTCTTAAGAGATATGCTCTTCGAGATCGACGCAGTGGTAGTGGCACACTCACAAAAGGAGCTTCACTCACTAATGTCCCGCTTCTCTCAGGCTTGTAAAGAGTATGGCCTAACCATTAGCACAAAGAAAACGAATTTTATGGGACCCCCTGCTACAGCACTACCCTCCATCCTCGTCGACGATAACAAGCTGGATGCTTTCTGTTATCTTGGATCTACAATTCAAGATGACCTGTCTCTAGACGCAAAGGTAAGACCGCATCGACCTTAACTAGATTCCGACTAACAGGTTGGAAAAAACAGAAGCTCACTACAGCGACCAAGAAAGGAGGTCTACAAAGCATGCGTACTGTACGCAGTGAGTCATGGACTGCCTACGCAAAGCAAGTGGGAAAATAATCTCTTTCCACTTGCACTGCCTCCGAAGGATCTTGGAAATCCCATGGCAAGAGAGAGTGTGCAATAATGAGATTCTTGCGCGAAGGGTCTTTCCAGCATCTTTACAGACATCAGGCAACGGATGGAGGACAATCGCATCCTGAAAATCATTCTCTACGGTAAACTTGCGTCTGGCTCAAGAAAAACTGCTCGCCCCCACAACCGTTACGTGGATGTGATAAAACGGGATTTTAAAACAAAGAACATTGATACTGACAATTGGGAAGACATAGCCCTTGACCGCACTAGTTGGAGAGAGACGGTGACCAAGAAAGCTATAGACAGCAAGAAAACATGTCCTCAGCTCTTGAAGAAAAGCTTGTCATATGAAAAATGGCCGTTCCTCTACCACCAAAGCGAAAGCCACCTTAACCTGCAATATATTTGGATGGAATTGTCTCTCCAAAATAAGGTTCCACAGCCACATGAAAAAGTGTTTGAGATGAACTTCGCACAATTATTCATTGACAAAAGAGAATGTGTCAACGGCCGTTTGCATTACTTGTAATTCATTATTTTGTTTAATAGCAACAAAGAAACTAATATTTCAGTATTCACCAATATGGCTAAATTTGTTGCGTTTAGTCCCCTTAAATAATTTTAAACGCTATTTCTTCCTCACGCATTCTCCGATCAAGCTGATACTTTAAACAAATATTTATATTACCTAACAAAACAAGAGTCAATAAATAAAAATACTCAATTAGTCAATTAATTATTGGTATTTTTTTTATATATCGAATAAGGGAAATAACTTGTACATTTATAGTACATATAACTTTAAGCACGGAGTTCTTTCCCTTTAGATAAAAATTTGTTTTTTTTTTAAAGGATTTTTTTTAATTTTGCTTGTTTACATTATGCATTTGAACTAATTCGATTATTATGACTATTCTATCAGTGTATGCCTTGGACTTATTACCTCGTCAATGACTTCCAATTCGCTTTGCTTTCTCCTTTGGTGGTCATTCCAATGTTATGGTAAGCAATTATTAAGTCCTAGAATCGTAGGAATAAGCTGGGAATACCATCTCAAACTCAACCCAATGGGACTTGCAGATTGGAGCTGTGAGCTCTTTTGCAGCTCACAGCTCAGCAGCAATAAAGCTGGCTAGAAGAAAAAGAAGAGACAAACTTTCATATGATCGAATCTTTGTCATATCTTTTCAAATAGTCGTCTTTTTATTTGACAATGATGTTATCATAATATAAACTCTATATATATAGTCACATTTGATCAACCACAATATTATCATTTTAGATTGTCTAAAAATTAAATTAGTTGCTTTGTTCAATACAGACTGCCATCGCTTACACACTGAAAAACAATCTCAAAACTGCCCCCATAACGGTTCATTAGAAAACAATAAGTTGTGTAAAGTCGTTTTAAAAAAGTATTTTTAAATGTAGTCTTGTTGGATAATCTAGTTGAAATGTGTAAATATACATAAATAAATGAATTTTAAAAGATCGTTGTCCGGTCTGAAACAGCTGCATTTCAATTCATCGGTCCAATGGTTTGGGAAAAAAGAAAAATGTTAGATTTATTGAAAGTAAAATAACCCTTAAACCTGTCCCCTTTCTCTACTGCCACTGCAGCCCATATGGTGCCCACTCCAAATGAGGGAGATCCTTATGCCCCACCATGGTTATCCATACCATGTGAATTTTTATATTTTTAAAACAAAAATTGACTTTTGTTATTAACCTTTAATAAACCAGAAAATTAACAAATAAGTGACATACTTATATTGCTCTATAACATTCCTAGGAATGACCGCACACCGAAGGCAACGGACCTGATGGTATTCCAGCTAGATTACTCAAAGAACTAAGCAATGAGCAAGCCCCAGTGTTCAAAATACTATTTCAGGCATCGCTTAACCAGGGCAGAGTACCAAAGGACTAGAAAGAAGCTAATGTCACCCCCCCATTTAAAAAAGGAGAAAAATCTGACCCAGGAAACTACAGACCCGTATCACTTACCAGCATCACATGTAAAATCCTAGAACACATAATATATAGCAACATCATAAACCACTTAGACAAACATAATGTCCTCACACCATACCAACATGGCTTTAGGAAATATAGATCATGTGAAACACAACTAATAGGACTAATTGATGATTTTTCAAAAGGTTTAGATAATAGTGAACAAACAGATGCTATCTTACTAGATTTTTCCAAGGCTTTTGACAAAGTTCACGACCATAGTTTGCTTAAAAAAATAAAATATTTCGGCATTAATGGTCCATTGCATCGGTGGATTAAAGATTTTCTGATAGGGAGAGAACAAACTGTAATAATAAATGGCTCTAAATCAACACCGATAACGTCTGAAGTAAAGTCTGTATTATATAAGATAAGATACATGAAATACAAATAATTACGTTTATTGATTCATCATTCATCCCAATGGCACTACAGCCATGGAAGGGCCCTGTCCTGCTCTAGCACATCTTTCCATTCTGATCTATCTTGGGTTTTACCGTGCCAGGACCCTTAGCTGTTGTAGACCTGCCTCTACGTCATCAAGCCAGCATGCTCGTGGTCTCCCTTTGGGGCGCCTGCCTTTCGGTTTTTGCCAGTGAACAATCTTTGCTCCTCTGCGGTCGAGGTGACCTGCCCAACGTCATCTGTTTCTTTGTATTTCCATCACTATGGAGGAGTCATCACAGAGCTGTTCTATGTGTTGGTTGGTGCGAGTCCTCCATCCAGTTTTCTTATGTATATGTATATTTTTGTGTGTGCATTGAGGTTATAAGTATATTAGTCTTGGTAAATATGTGTAAATATTTATGTATTCTTTTAAAGAGGTTTATTATTAATGAGTTTACATTTTTAGATGTAGTACACTGTACAGGGTGAGGCATAGAGATCTCCCACATGTTGAATGAATCTACCAAAATAACTCCATAATGTAGAAAGAAAATGCTTATGTTTCTGAAAAGTAAATAAAAAACTGTGTTTAAAAAAAGTTTTCTAGTCTAGTACAGATGCATTTGGATGGAGTGCAATGCGTCGCTTGTACATATAGGTTATGTTCATTACATGCTTCAACAAAGCCGCAATGTTCAATGGTCCCATTTATGATGGGCTGTGAAAAAGACAGAAATAGTGTTAGAAAAAGTTACAAATGGTAGAACCTAGCTAACCGAATGGGACATGTTCTGCCTCTATACTGCCGCTACATGTAATGTATAGCATTGAGAAAAGAATTATTATCTCTTTGGCCACTCTGGGAAAGCCCTAGTAACAAAGTAAAAAAAAACAAAAACAATACTAAATTTGGCAAGAAGACTAGAAAATATTTATACGTTCTCGGGTATGGGGCGGAGTAAAAGTAAATGTTTCAGTTTTTTTTATTTAAATCTGACATTCATTCGTTAGGAACAAAATAACCGTTCTGTAACATGTAGAAAGGAGGTAGTTTCTTTTTCCAAAACAAAACAAAAAGATTTTTTTCTGTTTTTCTTGTTTAAAACAGATTTTTCAATCAATGTTTCACCTCTTCATTGCAGTACTCCACTCATTGGTTTCGGTATTGTGGTGTTATTAATGGCCGTTCATATTGTATCAGTTATGGTTCTCAATGTTGGAATTAATGGCAGCGTCATGAGGTGAGAATTTAGGAATTTCTTGAACTACTTGTTAATTGAATAGTTCTTTTAAAAAAATTCAGTGTTTCATCAATATCAAAAGTAATGAGGTATGGACAAAGGATAATTACAAATCAAGCACTATAGAAAGGATAACAATGCGGCAAAGTAACAGTACCTATGAACTAAACATCCACTTGGTTTATCATGGAATAATACAATGATAGTGATCAAATTTTTACCTTCAGAAAGGAGAACATAATACACATTAATACTCTTAACCATTTCTAGAAAACGCACAGTAATCCTAATGATCAGCTGCTATGGCACGATTACGAATTTGGCGCGAAAAGTTATTTGTTTCAAAACAAGGGAAAGTTTTGACTTAGAGACTGTCACGTGACTATGAAAACATGACTAGGATTTAGAAGACAGCTCTAGAGTAAGGTCGGCTTGAGTTTCTGAAGTAGATATTGAAATAATACGGCATTCGACGGTTCCCTTCATTGAATATTACACTTCTTGTTGGACATCGTTTATCAGCGTCCACTACCTTTATATTGTTGACCTTTCACCTGTGTTATTTCGATATTTCAGTGTTACCTCCCTTAAGACTTATAACACAAGACATAGCGCGGAGGCGCCTAAGAAAGCCTTAATCTCTCGCCTCAAATAGCCCAAAGATATTAGAAAGAATTGATAAAAATATCTTTGAACGACCAGCTTCCAATGTTCCAGTGGAAAAAAAAGAATTGGCAAAGAAAGATGGAGGGCGACTTTTATTTTGTCCAGATATACGCGGGTGGAAGAGCGATTTCCAAATAGCCCGATCGTGAAAGTATTTCTGAGTGGTTCAAAACCTAAAGCAAGTAATAGTATATTCAGTTTTTGTATTTTTTCGCCCATGGAAAGTGGGAGAATTAACGAGGGGTGAGTGAATGAATCAGGGCGCGCTTACAGCATAGATTGTTTAGGGACAAGTTTGTATTCCAAACTGTGTGACAATAAAAGTCAGTTTTGCTAACTAAACATAAGAACGTGTTTGTGCTCCAAACGAAAGAGGTTAGTCAATTTTGCTAAAAAAAAATGTGCAGAAAGATTATCATAAACTTTCTCTTAATTACATAGTTAATCAACACCTCCTGTTTTCTGAACACCATGTACACCACATAGCTAACCAACACTTCCTGTTTTCTGTACACCATGTACACCACATAGCTAACCAACACTTCCTGTTTTCTGTACAGCGGGTACACCACATAGCTAACCAACACTTCCTGTTTTCTGTACACCATGTACACCACATAGCTAACCAACACTTCCTGTTTTCTGTACACCAAGTACACCACATAGCTAACCAACACTTCCTGTTTTCTGTAGACCATGTACACCACATAGCTAACCAACACTTCCTGTTTTCTGTAGACCATGTACACCATATAGATAACCAACACTTCCTGTTTTCTGTAGACCATGTACACCATATAGATAACCAACACTTCCTTTATTTTCTGAACACCATGTACACCATATAGCTAACCAACACTTCCTGATTTCTGTACACCATGTACACCATATAGCTAACCAACACCTCCTGTTTTCTGTACACCAGGTACACCACATAGCTAACCAACACTTCCTGTTTTCTGAACACCAAGTACGCCACATAGCTAACCAACACTTCCTGTTTTCTGAACACCAAGTACACCATATAGATAACCAACACTTCCTGTTTTCTGTACACCATGTACACCATATAGATAACCAACACTTCCTGTTTTCTGTACACCAAGTACACCACATAGCTAACCAACACTTCCTGTTTTCTGAACACAAAGTACACCACATAGCTAACGAACACTTCCTGTTTTCTGAACACCAAGTACACCACATAGCTAACCAACACTTCCTGTTTTCTGAACACCAAGTACACCACATAGCTAACCATCACTTCCAGTTTTCTGTACACCATGTACACCATATAGATAACCAACACTTCCTGTTTTCTGTACACCATGTACACCATATAGCTAACCAACACTTCCTGTTTTCTGTACAGCGTGTACACCACATAGATAACCAACACCTCCTGTTTTCTGTACACCATGTACACTACATAGCTAACCAACACGTCCTGTTTTCTGTACACCAGGTACACCACATAGATAACCAACACCTCCTGTTTTCTGTACACCATGTACACCACATAGCTAACCAACACTTCCTGTTTTCTGTACACCATGTACACCATATAGATAACCAACACTTCCTGTTTTCTGTACACCATGTACACCATATAGCTAACCAACACTTCCTGTTTTCTGTACACCATGTACACCACATAGCTAACCAACACTTCCTGTTTTCTGTACACCATGTACACCACATAGCTAACCAACACTTCCTGTTTTCTGAACACCATGTACACCACATAGCTAACCAACACTTCCTGTTTTCTGAACACCATGTACACCACATAGCTAACCAACACTTCCTGTTTTCTGTACACCATGTACACCATATAGATAACCAACACTTCCTGTTTTCTGTACACCATGTACACCATATAGCTAACCAACACTTCCTGTTTTCTGTACACCATGTACACCACATAGCTAACCAACACTTCCTGTTTTCTGTACACCATGTACACCACATAGCTAACCAACACTTCCTGTTTTCTGAACACCATGTACACCACATAGCTAACCAACACTTCCTGTTTTCTGAACACCAAGTACACCACATAGCTAACCAACACTTCCTGTTTTCTGAACACAAAGTACACCACATAGCTAACCAACACTTCCTGTTTTCTGAACACCAAGTACACCACATAGCTAACCAACACTTCCTGTTTTCTGAACACCAAGTACACCACATAGCTAACCATCACTTCCAGTTTTCTGTACACCATGTACACAATATAGATAACCAACTCCTCCTGTTTTCTGTACACCATGTACACCACATAGCTAACCAAAACTTCCTGTTTTCTGTAGACCATGTACACCATATAGATAACCAACACGTCCTGTTTTCTGTACACCATGTACACCACATAGCTAACCAAAACTTCCTGTTTTCTGTACACCATGTACACCACATAGCTAACCAACACGTCCTGTTTTCTGTACACCATGTACACCACATAGCTAACCAACACTTCCTGTTTTCTGTAGACCATGTACACCACATCTTTTTTAATCAACACCTATATTCGGGTCGGCCTTAGGCCACTGCAACCTATGCGACCGCAGTGGGCCTCGCACTTTCATAGGACCCGCACTTACATAGGACCCGCGCTAATTCTAGGTGTATAAATTATTAAATTAAACCATTTTATAATTTATAACAGATTTTCCGCGGACTCCTGTTGATTTACCAAGATGTCATGGAAATATCCGGAAATTAAAAATATACGAAAAAAGTCATGGAAATATCCGGAAATTATTAAAATCTTTTGAAAACTTATACAAATTTTAATTTTGGGGTGTTATTCAATATGGAAAACGCCAATCCTATGCGCGATTAAAAAAAACGGCATTATGCAATATCCTTAATTGTGGAATCTAGTAAAAGAAGCTTCTCGCGCCTCAAACAAATGATGAATTACTTGAGGTTAACATTTGGTATTTCTTGCTATTTAGCGTGATCTATGTAGGAAACAGAATTCTTATGATATACACTCAAGGCTCGTGTAGTAATTCTGTGCGTATTAAAGAATGAGTAAAATGCAAAGACTAATATATTTTCTAATACAAACTCTTACTGCTCACTTATTATCCGTATCCCTACCCAAACTGGGCTGCGAAATCCGTTCGCTTTAGGCCCCACAATAGTTAAGTCCGGCCCTGCCCATATTCTACATTAAGCATTTTTTTAAAGTAAAAAACTTGAACAATATATATATATAAGCTTTAATGACTTTGTTGTTTCCTTGAAGAGGACAAATTCTTGATCTGGCTAAATTGAATTATAATATCTGATGTGGGGTCATGCCAGTTTCTAGACTTTGACTTTGTCGCAACAATAAACTCCAGCTTCGCATTAATATATTGTAGGAAACTGAATTAAAAACAAGATTACAAAAGGAGTTTGTGTTTCACAAACCCCTAACTCCGAGTCCTCCTTTTATTGTATTAATACCAAGACTTGACACAGAGCTTCTATTGGATCTAAATTATTTTCGAATAAAAATGAAGTAGATTTATTCTACTTTAGAGATTTGGCTTATAATAAATTATTCGCTAGGGCTCCAAAGCTAATACTAACTCTGTGTCTTTCGTGTACAAAGCTTCTGAACGTGATTTCTCCCACTTTGCACAATTCTTCATGGCGTATACAATATATGAATAAAACTATTTCGCCCACACCCATTCTCATGATTGCTGGATTAAGTTGAAACTTTAAACAAATATTTATTTTACTAAACAAAACATGAATCAATTACAAAATTAACCAATTGGTCAATTAATTAATGGTAATTAATTATTTTGTTTGATATTGAATAAGAAAAAATAACTTCTACGGTAATGAGATATATAGTTAAATGCGGACTTTTCACTTAGATAAGCGTTATAAAAGGATTTTTTTTATAGTTCGCTTTTTTTTTATGTGATTTTATAACTTTCGTTGGTCAGATTCTACAAATCTTGACTTAAGGTTAGGGAGTGGGTTTGTTTGTTTCCAAGGTTACGGTGAAAAGATGTTAGCGATTGCTTGGTGGGTATGCAGTGAGGATGATTACAATAGACGAAGCATTCATACAGTCAAAGTTACATGTTGCCAATTGTACAGTATTGGCTGGGATTTATTAAACATTAGAGAGTTCGTTATTTGGAGCCCTATTTTGTTAAGTTCCTTGAGTTGGTAGTGTCGTGTGGTGCAGTGTTTACAGACAGCCTGGATAGTGAGAGTAGTAACAATACATATATCTCATTTTATCTAGTAATTTATAATAATAGATACAATAAAAACATAACAATACATCATTGTATGTTTATATGTTTTAGATGAATTCATTGAGTTTCATTGTATTTCAGAATGGGAAACACTGACTACTTTTCCAAAATCTACATAAAACCATATTGTCGAGTAGCTCCTTACGTTATTGGTTTAGCTCTTGGATATTTGTTGTTTACAACAGAAAGAAAAACACGTTTAAGAAAGGTATAGACTTTTTGCTATTTCTCATTGATACAATGTATTTCATCCTCCAATGACTAGTTATTGTATTATTTATAGAAGAAAAAAAGCACGTCCTGGATATAGCAAGAAAGGTTTCGAGGTTCACATAATGCGGAAGTTGGCATCAACCAAGTAGGAAGCATGAGCAGACATGTTATGATCACTGTATTTAGAAACAGTCATATCTCTCTCTGCTACAGAAAGCCTGTACAAGTTTATGACTCTATGAAAGCTTGATATAACTACAGTCCCAAGCACTAGGATTTGTCTGCAGAATTTTCAGGAAAACCCCAGTGAATGCCGCTGAAATAATGACAAATGTAGGCTTACCATCTGTGACTAATAGCACTTGAGACCATCGATGCCTTCCCACCAAGAGCTATCTTAACATATACTGATGGGTCGGCACCCTGGTAAAAATGCAGCGGGTACCGTGTCACATAGGTGTGGCTGTCAAAACCGTTGCAGACTTTGTCTCGCGATTGAAAGCAAACCCTACCAATCGAGAAGCTTGTGAGTTTCCATCATGCTCTAGAAATGATAGAAATGGAAAAATGCTTTAAGTGCTGGGGCAAATCCTAAAAGGCCAGGAAGCACATGAGGCGCCTGACCGGTCCTTCTCTTTGATGAAGGCTGCATAAGGGATGAACAAGCTATTATAGCGCAGTGTAAAGACTGGCCACTGTTCTATTAGTTGCAAGGTTCATTCCAATCTTAAGCTCAGGGAAAGGGGGAAAGAAAAGAATCGTGTCTTAATTCTTTTCCATTGTCCAAGACTTGCTGAATTCCATTTCTACAGGTCGGAGAAAGCCATACGCGTTTGACCTTTATGATGACGTAAGTGCTGTTATGGCTCTTCCGCCGTGTCAAATCCAAACAATGAAGTAAAAAGGAGGTAATATTTACCAACTCAGTAAACACCGGCGAAAGGCCGAAACAATCCAATTAAGTAGTCCACACGAGTGTTAACAAAGTAAACACCTTTAATATTGAAAAAGGGATCGTCCAATGTCCTTCGTTATTAGCCGTCTGTATCTAGTGTCGAATAGAGCGTTCTTATTGTTAAAGATCTGTCACGTCCCTTGTCGCTAAGTAAAACTTTCCTCTTATTCCCGAAACAAATACTAAATTCTAATCATGTGCACAACCGCAACGTTTTTGTTGAAGGCTTTTGGGGAAGAAAGGATTTGAACCTCTCAAGACATTTCCTTGGAATTTGAAGAGAATTATGAAAGAAGTCATTTCATTCCCCTCCCACAACCCACTCGTTCACAAAATGATTGGACCATAGCACACTGAGTATGCTACAAGCATGAAAGTTGAGTTAAACAAAAACAATTTATAACAATCCAAATATTACAAAATCCTTTAAAAAAACAAAAACAAAGCTTATCTAAGGTTAAGAACTCCGCACTTACAACTATATTTCTAAAAAAATGTTGGAGCTATTTCCCTTATTCAATATCAAACAAGTTTCAACATGATCCGAGAGTTGGTGTGTGGGGAAATAATAAGTACAATTATATAAGGGGACCAAACCCTACATATTTAGCCATATCTGTGAATACTGGAGGATTAACTTCCGTTGTTGGTATAAAAAAATAATTAATTACCAGTAATTAATTTACTAATGTAATTGATTCATGGGGTGTGGTAGAAATAACGTATACCTTTTTACTAGACAAACAGAGGGATTTTAGATTTGTACAAATATTTCTAATCGCAGAAATGTATTTTTGCTATTCTAGATCTACTAAAAATTAATTACATCATTCATTTAAAATAATTGATGCAATTTAATTTGATCTGAGAAAGTAGGAGCAAAAACATCTACACAACATTAATAGGGGGAATCATTCCACATATACAGCCACATGTCTCAAAATATTTGGATAGAACTGAGAGAGCGATAAATAATTCTCCCAACTAGGGTCACAATTTTTTTAAAAATTCCACCTAGATACTTATACATATAGGCTACTTAGAATAACTAAGTACTTTTCGAATTCAGACTACGCACTATAAGTGACCATAATAGTCTAAATCGTGCCATATTTATTTTTTTCTAGCTTTCTTTCGATTCAATTTTTAATTGTAAAATAGTAAAGTTCCTTTTTAGACTTTGCAATCTATAGGGCAGATGATGTAAAGGTCGTCTGTTTCTGTGACTCACGGTTAACGGACGTGTCATGTGACCAACCGCCTTTACTTTTCCCCAACTAGTGTCAGGTACCCATTAAATATTTTACATGTTTCGGATGTTCCTTAGAGTTGAAGATAGTTTACTTCCTTGTCCAAACCTCCCGCAGGACGACGGGGAATGGGAGGGGCAGGGTTTGAACCCGGCACCGTTGATAAATCCAAACGACAGTCCAGCGCGCAAACTGCACGACCAGGTAGCCATCCTTTAGAGCTAGGCTGACTTAGAAAGTACAAATCTCAGTATTCACCAGGATTCGAACCCGGGACCCCCGGTTCGGAAGCCACGCGCTTGACCGGTCAGCCACCTAGCCTCCATTTTTCTAATTGTACTCTTTTTTTATTAACGTCTTTATCGGTGTTTACATTTCCTTTTTATTTTCTGAACTATCTCAGAGGTTTCTTCACCATCGAAATAAACAAAAAAACAACTTACATACACAAAAAAGCCCAATTTGATATTGACTTTTTTCGAAAGAATGTGACCAACATTACTAGAGCATTAGACCATTTAAAACACTGTATAAAAAATATCTAGATCAACAGAACCTCTAAGATATATTGATTTAGAATTAAGAATTCAAAGAATTGTCAAAGTGAATTTGAAAGCTATGAAATTCTTTTTTTTTTTTTTTTTGGAAAAGGGTGGATTTTATTTAATACAAAAACAGAAAAACTTAAATGAAAATTCAAAAGTCTATTTGGGAGAGCGATACGGTGCGCAAGGTAAAAAAAAAAGGTGGTGGGGGTTTCCTGACAAAAACATAGAATGCCGGATTTCTTACTTTGTCGGCAAAATATATATACAGATATAACGTGATCCAAGAAAAGCCAAACCTTACCAGTATGTCTAAAAATTGGGAAATCGTATAAAATGAGTTGTTTGCCTCCTTTAGATCGACAATTGTACATCTCGTAGAATATTCGCTATGGTCAGAACGATGTCACCTACACAGCAGCCGATTCGTTCAAAGGAACGGCAGAAACACAACACAGTGATGTTATACACTTTTGTGGGTCTGGGATCTCTGTTGGTTTTGGCTTCTTCGTTGAGAAACGCTGCAAACGCCTCTAGCAGCGGCTAACAAAGACCATCCTTCATTAGCGGTTTTAAAAGCCAAGCAAGTGGAGCTCGTCCAGTCCAAGTTGTGGATGCCTATTCACTCTAGTGAGTTTTTTGAAAGTAAGTTTCCCTGATGGCGTACTTTCGGGTGCTAAGAGAAACTGAGACAAACTATCTTTTCTGCATTCAAGGCAATTGTAGCAGTGTGACAATGGTTATGGTTAAAGTCGTAAGCCACACCAACACAAGTTTGAATTACGGGACAAGGAAAAAAAGAGAGACTGTCTCTCGAAGCCCAAGAATATGGTACTGGGGAGCTTCGAATTCAATGCCAACAGACAACTTCGGCTAAGTGTCATAAAATTGAGAGACTGGTATGAGATTGGTGGAGTTTTGGTGCAAGAAGCGGGCATAGCTTGCAGGGATCGAAGCTGTGTTCCCTTGATCTCTGGAGTTACGACCTTTAAATTTTAGTAAAGTTTGTTAGTTATTCCTTACTTTTTGTTGTACTGGTAACGACTTCAAAGGGACACGGCGAGACCGACACGTTTCTACTAGAAATATACAGAATTGGACAAAGAGTTGTATGCCTTAATGTCTATAATCTGACGCAAAGATAACTCTCACTCGATGTCGAAAGCCTCTCTAGCGCCAGATCTATTGTAGCAGGTGATTTAAGTACCTAACAGCAGATATGGGGTTGTGATCAACCAAATCTTCAGAGCGCAAACTGCTAGACATATGTGACAGGTCAAGATTGGTTCTACTACAAAACATTCAGTCTCCACAAACCTTCTTCCAGGCCGGACACATTGGGAAGTCGAAACCAGAAAATATGAGAATAAAAAAGCAGTGTTTCTCAACCTTCGGCAAAAAAAATCATGTTGGTGGCCTTTCTCTTGAATCTAGGGGGGCGAAGTTTTCCTTGCATTCTTCACTGCAGAAACGCATTATCCTGACATCTATAGTCCATTATTCAGGTCAAATTTAGTAAAATAATGTAACGTCTGGGCAAGGGCGATCCTGAAATGTGGCTGACAATCGAGTCACAAGTAGCGTAAGTATATCTTTAATAGGAGTTGTCACGTATGAATGTGTGTATGTATGTATAATCTATTTTTACAACCTGCGCGAATAACCGGAAGTGTGTTTTGTTGTCAGATAGAGACCAGCGTGTGTGATATGCAGTATAGCTGATTAAAGTTTATGTGTTTGATCTAGTGGTTTCATTGTTTTATATCGTTAACAAGAACTGAACCAGGGACACCTAGACGTATCGAGACCTAAGGTAGATTCTATCGAGTTATAAGTATAAATAGAATATGAAAGCTGTGACATATTTGGAGGCTCGTTTATCTAGTTACTTGACTTAGTCTTGGAAGACATTGTCATTAGGCAGAACTGCGGTTCGCCATTGTGAAAAGGTCAAGGACCAAGAAGGCCGTGAAGTCGTGAAGTGTGTGCGCTCACGTGCAACGGCGGAAAAAAAAATTAAGTCAATTTGCCGAGACGAAACCAGGTTAAACACAGTGATAAAACTATTTGTGTTGTTTTTATTGTATGCTAGAGATATAAACAAAATGGCAGAGAGATTAACACAGTTAATAGCCGCTGGAAAAGAAATGGGATTGTCAGGGACAGCTCTACAGGAGTGGGTGAAAGAAAGAGAAGTCAAGCTGGAAAAGAAAGAAAAAGAAGACAGAGAGCGTGAGGAAAGAGCTAAAGAAAGAGAGGTGGTTGTTAGAACTAAAGAGAAAGAAGCTGATGTAGAAATACACAAATTGAGAGTCAGAGAGTTGGAGCTTAGGGAGACGAAAGGAGAAATCAAAGAGCATATAAAACCTGTATGGAAGCCAAAGTTGCCACCTTTTAATGAGAACGTGGATCAAATAGATGCATATTTGGCGAGATTTGAAGTGCATGCTCAAGCTACAGAAATACCTAAAACTCAGTGGGGAAGTCATCTTTACACATTATTACAGGGAAAGGCACTGCAAGATTGTATCAACTTTTCTAAGAAAGATCTAGAAGAATATGACAAGGTGAAAGAAGTATTAATGAAAAGATAAAACTTGACAGATGATGGGTATAGAGTTACTATAGAGAGAAGTTCCATAAAGCTAAACCAGAGAGAAACCAGCCATTCAATGAATTTGTTGAGAACATTACAAGATACTTAATGCGTTGGGTAGAATTGTCTAATACTGAAAAGACATTTGAAGGTCTCATTGATCTGTTCATCAGAGTCAAGATCCTCACATCTTGTAATCCTCAGTTAGTGGCTTTTCTACATGAAAGGAAACCGAAAGATGTGCCAACAGCAGTCAAGTTGTGTCAGAAATATATTACTGCACATCCGGAGCAGACAATTCAGAGAGAGGAAGACTAGATAACTATCAAGTTTGCCTTTGATGCAAAGACTAATGATAACAGAAGTCGCTTTAAACAAGAATGGAGACAGGACATTCTGTCACGCTTATCATAGATATAAGCCTACGTGGCTTCTCACAAGCCTGTGTTGCTTCATCTAAGACTTTGTGTCTTCAACAGTTTAGACTTTGTTGCTTGATGGTAGACTTTCTGTCTACAACTAAGACTTTGTGTCTTCATCTTTTAAGAGAGTGTGTCTTCATCTTTTAAGACTGTGTGTCTTCATCTTTTAAGACTGTGTGTCTTCATTTTCTAAGACTGTGTGTCTAAACTATAGACTAGTGTCTATTACTTAGTCTGTGTCACTACATTAAAGTCTGTGTGACTACATTAAAGTCTGTGTGACTATGTTCAAGTTGTTTGGATACATAAACGCCTGTGTGGCATATTCAGAGCCTTTGTGGCCTATCGAATTAACATTTTTGTTGTATTGTGTTTTAATGTTTTATACTTGTTTTATAATCGTGTTTTTTATGTATCTTTGTCAAATTTGATTATAGTTTTAGGAGGGGCGAGATGTCACGGATGAATGTGTGTATGTATGTATAATCTTTTTTTACAATCTGCGCTAATGACCGGAAGTGTGTTTTGTTGTCAGACAGAGACCAGCGTGTGTGATATGCAGTATAGCTGATTAAAGTTTATGTGTTTGATCTAGTGGTTTCATTGTTTTATATCGTTAACAAGAACTGAACCAGGGACACCTAGACGTATCGAGACCTAAGGTAGATTCTATCGAGTTATAAGTATAAATAGAATAGGAAAGCTGTGACAGGAGTATTTATCGTATTATTATCTTCATGTTAAGCGAGACCTCTTGTAGTAGGCATGTTTTGGTCAACATAAGACATCAACAGAACGATGATTAAACACTCTTCTTCTTCTAGCCAGCTTTATTGCTGCTGAGCTGTCAGCTCTTTTGCTGACTGTGCCAAGGAAAAAAAGTGTGCTGTTTTCTTTAGTTGTTCATCACAGCTGTACAGGGTGTTGGTTGAGTTGGGCTGTCGAGGAGAATGGGTCTGCCTAAGGGGAATTAGGGAGGGGCATTCAAAGAGAATATGTTTTAACGTTTCATGAGGGTGGGCGCAGTGTCTGCAAAGGGGGAGTTGTGTGGAGTTTATTTTGTTCAGATGGTAATGTGTGTGTGTCCTGTTCTTAGTTGGAAAATTGTGGATTGTTCTTTGCGGGGTGGAAGTTAATACTGTCCAGTTTGTTAGGTATGTTTATTTCTTCTCTGCCTGTTTCCTGATGCTTATTGGTTGAGCCACTTCTCTTTGTGATTGACCTTAGGGTGAGGTAGTTTACAGGTCTATCTGGTTGTTCCATAGATGAACCTGAGTTTGATAGCTTATCTGCCTTTTCATTTCCCATTATGCCAATGTGTCCAGGGATCCACTGTAGTGTGATTAATTTGGATATCATCTGATGGATTATCCCAATTAGTGTTGTCAACTCTCTTGGGCTGTTTGAGGTGTTGCTGTTAAGTGCTTGCAGAGTGGATTGGGAGTCTGTAAAGACAACAATATCTGATGGTGGTTGCACTCCTTCATATAATTTGTTTTCCACTGTCTGTAGTGCTATGGTAATTGCCTCAATTTCGGCTTGAAAGTTTGAGCAGTAATCGCCACAGGGTGCGCTTATTTCAAAGTGTTTATTTTTTAGGGAAGACCAGGAAGGCACCAAGACCAGCATTTGATGATGGCTTTGAAGGCCAATCAGTCGGTATATATATGAATAGCTATTTTTGTATAGCTTTCAATTGTTTCAAGCGTGCCTACTTTGAGCTCCAGTGGATCTGATTGTTTTGTTAAGGTGTTTTTTAGTAAATGTGTTTTAATGGTTGGTTGTTTGTAGTTTAGTCCGGGCGTTATGTTTAAAAATCTGGTTATTTTTTCTCTGTTATTGGGTAGGTGGGGTTTTAGGGCTAGTTCGTCAGTAAGTTGGACCAGAGTCCTTTGCTTTTTTTTGGGTGGGTTGTTTTTCCTATTTCTCTGTGTTAGTAATTTATTTGGATGATCGTTCTCCAACCTTCTGTATCTCTCAATAGCTTCTAATGCTGCTCTGTTGCGTCTTAACTTAAGAGGTTAAATATTGGAGTCTATTTCACAGGCTGCTATGGGAGTATTTTTCATACCCCCACTAATTAGACGCAAGGCTTGGTTTTGGATTGTGTCTAATGATGATTGATAGGTTTTGTTGGCGGCTACTTGTATGGAGAGACACTTATCCATTACAGATCTGACGTATCCAGTGTATTTCTTATGAGGGTCAAGGTTTTCTTTCAGCTTCCCAGGATGTTCCTGCTAGGTGTTTTATTATGTTTAATCTTCGTGATGCCTTTTCTTTTAAATCTGCCATAAAGTGTTTAAGAGACAGTCTTTGGTCTAGTTTTACACCAAGATATCTTGGATTTTCTTCTTTATTTATTGGTTGTGAGTCTATTTTTAGGATGTTGTTTCTTTTTTGCTGTTTTGTTGCTGTGGCTAAAGATTGAATAAACTGACTTTTCTTTGTTTATTTCCATTTTCCATAATTTTGAATACGTGGAGATAGTTGTTTTAAGGTTCTATTTAGTTTTGATCTAGTCAGCAATGGATATTTCTCTGTAGTCCAAATTAGAAGGTCGTCTGCGTAATGTGCCTTATTGACTGAAATGAGGTCCGGGAGGTCATTCATGAAGATTAGAAAGAAAGTACAGCTAAGGGCTGAACCTTGTCGTAGTCCTTCTTCTAAACCTTTCTTTTACTAGAGATGGCACCTTCAAATCGGGTTTGGATAGTTCTGTTTTTAAGAATGCTCTGATCCAGCTGTACATTCTTCCATGAATACTCATTTTTTTCATCTTCAAAAATGGTTCCCGGTCACTTCATCCCCAGTCACTTCATTCCCGGTCACTTCATCCCCGGTCATTTCATCCCCGGTCACTTCATCCCCGGTCATTTCATCCCCTGGTCACTTCATCCCCCGGTCACTTCATCCCCCGGTCATTTTATCCCCAGTTAAATATTTTATATATAAATATGATTATGTAGAATGCTTTCTTTTTTACATTTTATGAAATATTACTAATGCATTTATGGTGTTTCCTCTTCTACTTTGTATTATTAATGAGAAATCTAATATTATATGGTTAATCTGGATGTGTACTTATCTATAGCGTAATGATCAAAGGCCAAGGTGTGGTGCAAGTAGTGGAAATCTTTTGAGAGATAGAAGTGCGATTAGAATAATTATGACCGTGCCGCTGATAACTTATCATCAAAGGCCAAGTTGTGGTGAAAGTACGACCATGTTTCACTTTATTTTATTTTTCAATCAGCTTTAGTAAAGGTTTGAAAAAGCCGACAAGGGAAAAAATATTTCATCTTAATTGTTACTATTTACTGAAAAATTTCTTATAACTTCTAAATTTTCCAAAACAAGTCTTTCTTAAAATAATTATGATAAATCCAAATGCAATGACATAAACTCTGTCGCCATATTTGACTATTCTGTTTTAAAACGTCATGTTTTCGTCTGGAAAGGGAAGGGGGCGGTAGAGTGAAACCGATTAATCCTCGCTCCCTTTTAATGATTTCAGCTAATGATTGCATTTGGCATTAAAGTATAGGGGGTGGGGCGACTCGATATAAGAATTTAATTTATAGCATATATAAATTATATTAGTGAACACTAGGTAGATACCAACCCAGCAAAACAACTAGATGGAACCATAAAAAAGCTAACTGGGCAGCTTTTTCACAAGAAACAGACACAAGTCTATCAAGCATAATGGAGACAGATTTCAACTCAACCTACGCAACTATAGTCTCCAACATCTTACAAGCAGCGAAAAAACACATCCATCGAGGTCAAGTTAGGAAATACAAATCTTTTTGGACACCAGAATTAGATAAATTAGTAAAAGAAAGAAAAATGGCCAGGAAGACTATAGAAAAAAACCTTCTAAAGAGAACAACACAAAGTACAACAAATTGACAGGACTTAAGATACACAATTAAAACAGAAAAAAAAAGAAAAAGTGGACCACAACATGCGAACAACTAGATCTAAACAAGGATGGTCGAAAGATCTGGACCCTTCTGCACCGGCTAGCAGGAAAGAAACAAAGAACAAACCCCCAACCTATAAAAGGCACTGATGACCTACTAACCGAAAACCTTTAAAAAAAAGGCCGAAACCATCAATAAATACTTTGCTAGCATCAACAAGTCAAAACCAAGAATGCAACTGGACCAGGCTTTCAGTAATATCCTAAAGAAAGAAGAAAAAGCTCAAACAGTCAACACTCCCTTTACTCTATATGATCTCAATACTGCCCTAAAAAATCTCAAGTCAAGAAAATTCAGTGGACCAGATGAAATAACAAATTAAATGATCCGGGGACTAGGACCACAGGCAAAAAGACTGTATACTTAACGTTATCAACCATACATGGAAAACTGGAGACATACCACAGGAATGGAGAACTGCAAACATAATACCCATTTTAAAGAAAAATAAACCACATGGAGACCCAAAAAGTTATAGACCAATATCTCTAACATCCAACATTGTCAAAATGGCAGAAAAAATGATCAATAACCGACTTTATTGGTGACTATAAAGTACTTGATCACTCCATAATGCACAAGCTGGCTTCAGGAAAGCAAATAGAACGGAAGACCACCTCTTTCGTTTTATCAAGGACACGGTAGAAGGGTTTCATGAAAACAAGCACAGTACAGCAGTTTTTATAGAATTGCAACAGGCTTATGATAGAGTGTGGAGAAAAGGTATATTTTTGAAGGTGACCGGTCACTTCATCCCCGGTCACTTCATCCCCGGTCATTTCATCCCCGGTCACTTCATCCCCGGTCATTTCATCCCCGGTCATTTCATCCCCTGGTCATTTCATCCCCTGGTCACTTCATCCCCCGGTCACTTCATCCACTGGTCAGTTCATCCCCCGGTCATTTCATCCCCTGATATATTCATCATCTGATCATTTTATCTAACAAAATGTAATTTTAAAAAGCATTAAGTGAGCAATATTTAATGTATTCCTTTTTTATTTAAAGGACAAAATTGTAACACTTTAGATTAGAATAAAATTAAAATTAAATGCCATTAAAAACTATAAAAATTTAGCATGTAAAAATAAAGAGGTAATGTAAAAAAGTGTTTTTGTGTTCATCTACATCAGGAAGAAAGATAAGCCATCGATTGTAAGTACAGAAGACGATCCATCGATTCATATTGATGAACAATGTTTGTTATTCTCTTAGCCAGTGTTGCATATTTCAAGGCTAAAAATGACTCGCCCATTTTCAACAAAAAATCATCAACAGGTCTGGACTTGACAAACGCGTGTACGTCTACCTTCACAAAGCAGAGTAAAAGATGAATCAATTTCAGCGGAAACTGGACACTGATAATGTGGTTAATGGACATGTGTAGAAAGGCCTACCTTCTGGAGATGGCTGAAAATGACAGTGTGTTTATGACCTGGCCTCCAGTGGGACTATAACTTTCTTGCCAGAACTTCATCTGCACTGACGATTCTTCAGCCCTTTCGAAAATCTGGTCATGTTCGGGACGAACATAACTAAGGAGGGGGCAGTGTTATGACTCTACATTGCGCACTGTCATTTGGCGCGACATTGTGTACCAGAGGACACGATAAAGAACAGAGGAAGGAAGATGGCCGATGATTAGCGATGTAAACAAGAAGGCCTGAGATGTGATTCTAAGTTTGGCTCTAGATGTAGTTTATAATTGATTATTAAACGTTCTGTTTTATATCACTTTCGTTGAGGTTAATTGCTAAGTTATAGGGGGAAAGGGGGGATGTCGTGCGCATCTTGTTTGGTATTTTCGTTTGAGCACCATAAGGTTTTATTAGTTCTGTTCCTAAGGATGCGCTATATTGGTGTCATTGTTCTCTTGTTGTGCCTTGAGCTGTGTCTCTTTGTGTTCTCTTGGTGTGCCTTGAGATTGAGTTATCTGTGTGGTGTTCTTCCCCAGTATTGGGTAAGTTAGTTTATTTTACTATCTTCTACATGTCGTAGATCTAAAATCGTTTCTGTTATAATCGTGAGAATGGCGGTATCAAAGGAGTGTGTAATTTTCTTATCTAGGGACGCAGGCTTGGGACTCTGCTGGAGTCAAGTCTGAGTTGTAGGCTTGGTAGTTGGCTATTGCCCGTGGCGTTGTGTTTGCGTTGTGAGGCCTGATTGACTATGGCACTGATATTAAGGTGTGCTATAGTCCTTTGAATGTAATTTGTATTTGCTTTTGATATTTATTCATAATGTATGCCTCATAATATCATACATATCATTAACTCATTAAACCTTTGTTGTTATATGCAATATTGTTATTCACTAGTATACGTTAATATTTGGTTTATTCGTTCCTGGATATTTATTGCATAAATTGATTGCTAGACTATTAGGGGTACCCAGGCAGACGAGCCAAGGCTAAATTATAACCCCGGCATAAAGTTAATAAACACTGTTCAGGTGGAGAGCCCGGCGAAGTACTTCCTACCCTAGATGGGAGCGAGAACAAAACCCACCTGACAGAAATTGTGTGAATGTACACTTTGGTTTCTTATAGTTATAATGTTTTTTGTTTGGTGTAATGCACAAATTGTAAGACAAATTTCCTTACGGATAATAAAGATTATTATTATTATTATTATTATTATTATTATTATTATTATCATTATTAATACGCTATTATTTATTAAGAGAAACTATTTCTGAAGAGTCATTGGCTAGACAGTCGGATGTTTGTGCTAGCTTAGACCTTAACAAGTGGGGGTGCCGGGGTGGATGAGCTCCAACAGACTGCCAATGATCCATTAATAACTGCCCAAAAAAGAATAGTGCGGAGGCTATCAACAAACATTTTGCTAGGCTCTCCGAAGCATGCAATAAAAACTTTAGTGTCAGGGGCTCTCGATAGCATCAAGGGGGTCAAAGAAAAACTTAGCCGAAGTCGAGGCTGGGACAAATACATTCTCTGAGCTTTCACAATGGTGGATGTGGCATTGTTTATTAGAAAGGCTCGTCTACATAGGGCTTTGGTTCAGACATGATAACTAACGAGATTCTCTAAAACTTGGGGCCTTCTGGAAAACAAAAACTCCGCGACCTGGTCAATGGGACAATTGTTGCAATGGACTTTTATAAGGCTTGGCGTGCGGCTTCAATTGTCTCGATACTCAAAAAAGAGTAAAAATACCGATCGCCCTGACAGCTATCGTGCGTGAGAAAAATAGCTGAAAGGGTTATCGACCGGCGACTTACCTGGTATCTAGAAACAAACACATTAATGTCAAAAACAGGTGGATTCAGACAAGATTCAGCTTAGATACTCTCAAGAACCAAGCCATTAGGTTGTTTTTGAGTGCATTTTGGACAACAAAATCTGGTGAAATCTGGCCAGATCTTTCTCCTCTGGGCGATCCTTGATGATGACATTCGAAAAATACAAATGGCTGAAGGTTTAAGTCTAGTTGATAACTGGGTGGGTTGGGGGAGACTCAAATGACCATGCAGATATTGTCCAAGAACTAGATCTACCCCAGGGCAGAGCTGCTCTCGTTCTGTCTCGGACATTCCTCTCGGTGACCGCTTCCTGACTCCAGAGGATACTAAGATCACCCATAGATCTTAAGGTAAATAAAAATGAACAGGAATGAACAAGTTAGATTCAGAACCTTTCTAGAATAAAGAAAACTTTGATTCCCGCTATCGACACTGCCATCTGGACACGGAAACTATAGAGCTTGTTCTATTCGAATGAGCGGTACTACACAACAATAGGTTTGGAAATACGCCAGGACATGTTCTCCTTCTACAACGCCAGGGGATTCCTCTGAAAAGCGTTGCTGTCTTCCTTCATCGTGTTACAACAGATACGTTTTCAATACGTTGCCATTTCGTGAAAAGATTTACACGGTACCTCATATATGTAGCACTGTTTACTGCAAGCTGCCTAACGGTAACCGACTCCTGATTTTTATCACGGCTGTCTCCGAAACCTTGTCCATATTTGAGTTAGTTGCAAGGCAGCAGTTTTTCTTCTACTAGGGAAGTAGCCAGTCAAGGCTTATACGCCCCTCATACCCAAACCAGAGTAGGAAAGCATGTCAGGTAAACCTTACGAGTGAAGAAAAACAAAAATGTCACTACGGCGTCTTTTATAGCCTCGATGTCATATGAAGGGTATGATGGGGTTAGTCTTAATGTTATGTTACAATCAATAGAGGCACTCCCAGATTCAATGTGACAGACGACGGATAAGGAACTTGGAATTATTTTATAAAGGTCAAACAGATAAATCAACCCAAGGTCACTGGCGTCGCCTAATTTTAATCTCTGTTGTGTCAAGCCTATTTCGCTATCGTAATGGCCGTCAGCCAGCAACAGTATACTGACAAGAAATAGCCAGCTTGATAAGGAGTCTCTTGATGATGGGAGGACATATAAAGTGTTTGGAAAAGGCCCATATTATAGGAAATTACTAAACATGAATTAACAAAAAAAAATAAGTGTGAAACATATTTGCAAAACAGAGTAGGGCAAGGAAGATAAAAAAAAAGTAGAAACAAACAACAGGGAAACCGTCAAGGAAAGAAGGAAGAGAGTAAATACAAGAAGATATTTTAAAAGATGAAGAACTGAGATGGAATGGTGCACGTCAAACGTAGTAGAAAGTCACGTGCTTGCACAATGGTACAATGGAAACATCGGCTTGTAAGGAAGACATTTCTAAGGTAGTCTTTTATGTTGGCTTACTGCTTTCATTTAGATTATGTAGTTTAGATGGTTGGACTATTTGTATCGTCTGCGGATTAGACAAACTATCTCTAAGGAAGCTAGATTTGATGTGGAATAAAGATGCATTGTCTATGGATTAGAATAATTAGGTGGCAATTAACTTTGCTCTTTATTCAATGTATATCTTCGGTGGTGGAAAGAAATCTCGCTTGCTTCTTCTGAAACTTCAAAAACCTCCAAACTTTTATTAACTTTGGGAAGATAAACAAGGTCTTACATACAAATCTACCATCAGATGTGGGTGTGTTTCAATATTCTGCTGTCAGATGTGGGTGTGTTTCAATATTTTGTGGTCAGATGTGGGTATGTTTCAATATTCTGCTGTCAGATGTGGGTGTGTTTCAATATTTTGTGGTCTGATGTGGGTGTGTTTCAATATATATTTTGTGGTCAGATGTGGGTGTGTTTCAATTTTCTGCGGTCAGATGTGCTTGTAGGCTGATACTCAACAGACAGATGTGGGTGGTATCATTAAATTTTGTACAACTAAAAAAAAAAACTTTTTGTTAATCTAAAAATATTTTGATATTCCAGGTTCCTCTGTTTATTGGATGGTTTGTGTGTATAGCTGTGGTTGCAATACTTCCATATATAACCTATTCTGAAAATAAAGAAAATGGAAGTAAATGGTCAGATGTTGAACGATCATTGTTTGAGGCTCTGTCAAGACCAAGCTGGGCACTTTGTGTTGCTTGGATCATTTTTGCTTGCTGTAATGGACAGGGAGGTGAGTATCCAATAGGAACAAAAAGTTATTTGTTAGTATGCGAATATTAAAATTCTTTTTTGCACACCATAAAATTGGTAAAAATAATTTGAAATGACACAATTTTGAACTCTTCATTAAAAAAGTTAACAAAGAGCCTATGTTACTTACCAACTCGTAGCCTAAATCTCAACCAAAACCTGAATAACAAAAATAGTTCCAGGTTACTAGAAGTAAGCATAACAAAAAAGTTCGCTTTAAGTAAGCTATTCATAGATATTGTTTTAAAGGTTTAGAAATATTTGCTCACAATATGCATACCTAGTTTTAAAGGTTTAGAAATATTTGCTCACTATATGCATGCTCAGATTTAAAGGTTAAGAAATATTTGCTCACAATATGCATGATCAGTTTTAAAGGCTTAGAAATATTTGCTCACAATATGCATGCTCAGTTTTAACAATGAACGCAATGAGTAGACCATAAGTATCGCACATACAAACACATAATTGAAACCTTTTTGTCACCGATCTCCAAATATGGCTTTAGATGTTCTTAAAGATGAAACTATTGCTTAGAACCTCCCTCACTTTCTCTCATCGGCCAGCATGAGAACGTTTTCCTCCAGCACACTTTTTGACACCTACAACCACAGACACACACACACTTTTTGTCAGCTACAACCACAGATACACACACACTTTTTAGACGATGCACTTTTGGTGATTTAGTTCAGTTCTTTTTTTTTCTTTAGTTTCATTAAATGGAAAAACAATGCACCCCAACCTTTCACCCTTCTGTTCGTTTAGCCAGTTTTAAATGGAGACCTAAGAACGAGCCCCTGGTAAGAGACTTCAAATGTCTACGTCTGTTTTTAGCACATTGCAAACGTCAACTGCCTCGAATGTATCTTATCTCACAATGAAGTATCAATCTGTCACACGCTTAATTTAACTTTTGTTACTTAGAGAAATAGTGTGGTACCGTTATAGACCAAAGGATAATGAATTTCGCAAGCTTACAGTGCAGGAAAACGCTTGTTCCAGGAGCTTACAGATCCCATAGATGGTTTCATGCGCCGCTGGGGAAATTTACTTAAGATCAAATAATTATTAAAGAAATGTGTTTTAGGCATGGTTAGCTCCACGGGTTTCTAACGATACAATAGAGCAACGAGCATTAGAGGTAGCGTACACTAGTTTGTAACAGAAGTCTAACTTTAGTGTTAGGGATAAACTAGGGAATGCACCATAACGTAAGAGGGGATGGTGGGGAGAAGAATGGTCACTTCTAAGGTCATCTGTCTACTAATAAGGATAAATGAAATAATCAAATCATCCTATTGACTGCTGATGGTACAAATATGAGATTTCTATTGTTTTTAAGACTTAGATTGAATGTCCCAGAGTCTTCAGATTCTTATCCCTCTGCCTTGGTGCTGTAGACTGTTCAAGTTCTTTAGCGTATCGCGTTGGGAGGTGCTTGGGTGCAGAAATAACAGGAACCAGCAACCAGGCGCTAAAGTGTAAGAAATATGGAGGGCTATGAAGAGGTCATGAGATCACGTGAATCTAGGAGGTCTGCTGAGAGAGGCTCTGGGGCTAGCACATTTATCCTGCCTGAATTCAAGCGGGCAGAAAAAGTTTCCAAATTAGATAAATTCGAAAGTTAGATATGTATAATCTTTTGACTGGTAAAGGAATGTACATTCAATAGGTAAGGGCAGGAAGTAACGTGCGTGATTAATTGAGCGAACACGTGAGCCGTCCCCTTGTAGCAGGGAACAAAATACCGGATAAGTTAGGGGCTATAAAATATTGGCCTGGTTAACACGACGGCAAGGACTCTAGGGCGATACCTGATCTGCCGTTTATAGATCAAAGTGACCATTTAATAATAATAATAATAATAATCTTTATTGTCCGTATGGAAATTTGTCTTACAATTTGTGCATTACACCAAACAAAAAAACATTATAACTATAAGAAACCAAAGTGTACATTCACACCAGACGCACTCATAATTTACATGTAACAAAGTTTATACCAGATTGTTCTTATTTAATGATTTGATTGCCAGGGGAACAAAAGAGTGTTTGTGTCTGTTTGTCTTTGCTATCGGTGTCTTGTATCTCTTTTGTGATGGCAAAATCACAAAATCCTGACACAAAGGGTGATTCTTTATTTCGAGGATCTTGTTAGCTTTTTTATAGATGTTTGTCTCAAACAACAGCCCAAATGGGGTTTGTTTTCTGCCAATGACCCTACCAGCAGCATTTAGGATTTTATAAAGTTTATTTTTATTTTTAATGCTCAGATTGCCATACCAGGCAGTGATATTGAAACTTAAAATATTGCAGATATGAGCGTGATAAAACATAGCCAAGGCCTTTTCGCTAACATTAAACGATGACAGTTTTCTTAGTAGTCGTAATCTTTGCTGCCCTTTATTGCTAATATAATCAGTATTTGCCGTAAATTTTAGTTTATTGTCTAGGATAGTACCAAGGTATTTAAAGGTTTGCACAATTTCAATAGTCTCTCCAGCTACAGAAACAATATCATTTTCCTTCTTTTCCCTACGAAAATCTATTATCATTTCTTTTGTTTTTTGTTACATTTAATAATAAAAAATTAACTTTACAATATTGTTCAATGTGTTCTATTTCTTTGAAATACTCATTTACGTCTGAGCTCTCTGAGAGCAGGGCAAGAAGAGCCGCATCATCAACGAATTTTGTGAAGGAGCAAAAAGGAATATCGGATTTAAAATCATTTATCCAATATGGTCAACCTGTAGAATAAGCCAACTTAGCGTGGCTTAGGCTGGTGAATGGGATGAAGGGGGAGAGTTGGGGGGAAATAGTCTACACACACACACACACACACATATTAGGGCAAGAAATATACGATCAGAAATAAAATAATGAAATAATTATTTGTGCTCAATTTATTGAGGTGGATTATTTTTGTTTAGAGGACGTATAATCTAGGGGTGCACCATATAGTACTTTCTGATATCTGGCTGGAGCGATGTCAAGCTTTTTTTTTTCCTTTGACGTCATTCGAAACACTTTCATTCATAACATATGACATCAATATAAGTTTACAATAACGAAACATGTTTAAACGAATATAACGGTCGACCTCGAGTTTTCACGATGTGGCCAATGAGTTATGAATTTTGTTCTCATTAATATTTACTTACCTTGAAATTTTAAAGAAAATCGTTAATATTTTTTTTTTAAATTAATTTACATACATACTTATAGGCCTACATACATACATACATACATACATGCATACATACATACATACGTACATACATACATACTTATACATAGATACATACATACATACGTACATACATACATACATTACATACATACATACATACATACATACATACATACATACATAAATACATACATACATACATTACATACATACGTATATATATACAAGAACTGCTCGCTTAAGAGTTGAGTATAGGATGTGATATTTGTTAGAAAGGATTACATTTATTTTCTTATTTTCTTTTTTGGCAGGTTTCATTTCAAAACTTTTATCTTGGAATTTCTTCATACCACTATGTCGAATCACTTATGGAGTCTATCTTATTCATCCGATTTTCATTGAAATTATATTGACATCCAGCCACTACAATTTTTTTATATCATTTGGAGAGGTGGTGAGTTCTTCACGTTCCACGCTAAAATTGACAGGAAAATTATTAACTACATATGCATTTTTTTTCTTGAAATATTTTTACTTTGCATTGAGTAATACTATTTTATTATTCTGATAAGATGTAATAACTATCCCAAGCATACACTCAGACAGACGTTTTTTATGTTTTATTTGTCTGGCAATAAACATTTCATTCCGACATTTTTGAATGACGTTCTTTTGTTAGACTGTGTACAGTAGAAAGAGAACATTGTAGATAGAGAGAAGAAAATAATGCAAAGTTAGTTAGGCAACAAAAAGTGAGCGGCTCTTTTACAAATACCAATGCACATAGTAAATATATATATATTGGCCTCCTTCAGTCGTAGAACGACTATGGCTCATCTCGCACACTTTTTCCTGTGGCTTTTTCATGAGGCCAATATATATATATATTGTTACGAATCTCACTATCCAGGCTCTCTGCAAACTGCACCATACACCACCAACTTAAAGAACTTGACAAGTCAGGACTCCAAAATAACGTAAAGGTTTAATGTCCATAAATAACAGCCAATACTGTACAATTGGCAGCACGTAGAATAGTACAAATAGCTCTGCGATAACAAATATCTCTCCGATAACACCGTTCCGCCGTATCAAGTCTTGCACTGGTCTCTCCGTCTTGTTCCGGGCTTGCACTGGGTTCAACAGTTCAGGACTGACTTCACACACTAGGCTCGTTGTGTCGGACTCGATCACAGACCAAGATCAAGACGCCGTTCGTCTCAACTGTACTTGACAGTACTTCGCACTGAACCGTCGTAATGCTCCGTACAGAACCACACCGTTGAACTGTGCTGTAGTCGACCGTGTTCTGAACTCCTGTCGTGAACCTGCTTTCTGAACCCTCTGTCGTGAACCTTGCTGTATTGAGCCCCTTTTCTCAACCGTCTTGACTGCGACACCTCCGCTCTTATATAGGGTCCCTACTGGCCTTCTCGAACCGGACAGAACGCCGCTCGACCATTCTGGGTGGTCAGATGACTACATCCCTCGTGACACTCCTGAGCTCGGTTCACGATGTCGATCCTTCCCGAACCATCATGTTGATACTCGTCTCGGCCGATCGTCGAAACTCGTCACGGTTGACCGCTTGTCTAGCGCTGGCCTGGGGCGATTTGCGTCGGCTGACTACACACACACCACTACCCCCATCTGTGCCACCACCAGGTTTATAACACTGCCCCCTCCTTAGATCTGTCCGTCCCGGGCAGATCCAACATCATGACATTGGCTGTAAAGTTCCATCGCTGCAGGCGGGGGTCGATCAGTAGCAGTTGGCTTGCCTCTTGAGCTTGATGGAGCCATCCATGTTGCAGTCAGCAATGGTCACTTCCTTCTCTTCCTCCAGTTGGCCTTAACCTGGTTGCTTCGCCATCGTGCTTTCATCGCCATCCACGTTGAGTTCAGAAAACGTTTTCTTCTTCTCCTCCAGTTAGCCTTCATCTGGTTGTATCGACGTAGTTGTCGCATCGTCATCCATGTTGCACTCAACAAAAGTAGCTTTCTTCTTCTTCTCCGCCAGTTGGTCTTCATGTGGCTGCAGTTATTTCTTGGTAGAATCACCATGCACGTTGGACTACGCAAACGCCGCCTTCTTCTTTTCCTCCAGTTGATCGTCCTCTTGTCGCAGTGACGTTGTGGTTGCATCGCTCTCTTGTCGGTCGGTACTGAGGACAGCCACTTGACACATGGAGAGGTATAAGATGTAAGGGCTGGGGATACCAAGATCGTTGGCAAAAGAGGTGGCTTCATAGGGCGTTGCGAAGAAGGACTGGGATGGGCTTCAAATCCACAGGGCGAGGAATTGTGGGACAGGTCATCATCTTCAGCCTTGTCTGGAGGGCATGCTCGTGGGGCAGGTTGGCAACACTCCTCGTGCAAAGGTCCCTCGTCTTCGGCTTCAGGCTCCATTCGGCTTTCTTCACCACCATCAGGACCTCTCTCTCTCGTCTCAGTGACGGGCCAATCACTTGTTGGTTTCAGACCTTGTCGATGACTTTCGTCTTTCAGATGTCCATCAATGTTAACGTCAGACTGCCTTGGATTCTCTTTACCACCATCAGAACTTTCCTCTCCAGTCTTGGCAGCTGGACAAACGTCTGTTAGGTTCGGACCTGGCTGGTATCTCTCGACTTGGATATGTCTCTTAACGGCTTCGTCAGGTTTCAATGGGTCCTCATTATCACCACCACGGCTCCTCTCACTGGTCTGAGAATCTTGATAAACGTCAGTAGGGTCCAACCCTTGTAGGGGACTTTCGGATTGCAAAAGTCCGTCAGCAACAGGCATGGACGTGGGCACAACGTTCACTTGATCTGCCTTGCTGTTTGAGGTGCTCATATCAGGTACAGCTGCAGCACAAGATTCGTTCGAACTATGGGCAGCTTCCATTGTCTCTTCATCTGTCTCTTTCGGCTCCACAGGTCTGTACTCCCTGTTTTCAGATTGACAGGCAGCACCACATTCATCAGCATTGCCGTTGTCACTGCATATTTCTTCAAAGCTTTGGGTGGGTAGTAGTTCATTGTTTAACGATGGCGCAGCTCCTTTATCTTTCAAGTCTCTTTGGTCGTGCAGGGTTTCTTCCACCTCGTCCATCGTTTTGACCACGGGGCTCGTCACTTCTTTCACTGAGGTACCCATCTCTTTAATCTCTCTACAGATGTCCTCGGTGTACTTCTTCAGTGTCACACTCATAGCCCGAATGAACTCTCCAAAATCTGGTGCGACTTCAAACAGATACGTGTCTGGATCTTCCTCTTCTTCAACTATACATTCTCGGAGGCGTGCTTGTAAGGTTTCTTTATTTCCGCTCGTTTTCAGATCTCGATCACGGAGTTCTTCCTTCAGTTCTCTAAATTCAAGTTCGTACAGCAGTTTCAGACGAGCCATAGTAGATCCGATCCAATCCGATTCCAATCCGATCCCACTTCTGACACCAGTTGTTACGAATCTCACTATCCAGGCTCTCTGCAAACTGCACCATACACCACCAACTTAAAGAACTTGACAAGTCAGGACTCCAAAATAACGTAAAGGTTTAATGTCCATAAATAACAGCCAATACTGTACAATTGGCAGCACGTAGAACAGTACAAATAGCTCTGCGATAACAAATATCTCTCCGATAACACCGTTCCGCCGTATCAAGTCTTGCACTGGTCTCTCCGTCTTGTTCCGGGCTTGCACTGGGTTCAACAGTTCAGGACTGACTTCACACACTAGGCTCGTTGTGTCGGACTCGATCACAGACCAAGATCAAGACGCCGTTCGTCTCAACTGTACTTGACAGTACTCCGCACTGAACCGTCGTAATGCTCCGTACAGAACCACACCGTTGAACTGTGCTGTAGTGGACCGTGTTCTGAACTCCTGTCGTGAACCCGCTTTCTGAACCCTCTGTCGTGAACCTTGCTGTATTGAGCCCCTTTTCTCAACCGTCTTGACTGCGACACCTCCGCTCTTATATAGGGTCCCTACTGGCCTTCTCGAACCGGACAGAACGCCGCTCGACCATTCTGGGTGGTCAGATGACTACATCCCTCGTGACACTCCTGAGCTCGGTTCACGATGTCGATCCTTCCCGAACCATCATGTTGATACTCGTCTCGGCCGATCGTCGAAACTCGTCACGGTTGACCGCTTGTCTAGCGCTGGCCTGGGGCGATTTGCGTCGGCTGACTACACACACACCACTACCCCCATCTGTGCCACCACCAGGTTTATAACAATATATATATATATATATATATATATATATATATATATATATATATATATATATATATATATATATATATATATTACTGGCGGATCCAGGGGGGGTAGGGGCGGACGAATTTTAGTATATAATTCACACAATTTGTATACGAATTTATTACGTATGTTAATTATATATACTAATTATTTATATTTCAAACTATTTTTACGTTATTTCGCCCCACCTCTAGTATGTTGGCAGATTTGGTGGGGTCGGGAGGGGGTCAATAGCATCACTACGCCCCCCCCCCATAAACTTTTAAGTGGGTGGGGGCGGTCCAATTTATTTATACAAATAACAGCTTGCTAACAGAATCAATTAAATATCTATATGGTTAAAACTTATTGATATTTTAACCGATCTTTACATCATGTCGTTCCCCTAGTACAATATTATTCAAAAGGTCCTTTTTTAATAGAATGAATAATGAGCTTTAGGTAAGGAGAATGCGTTTTTTTTCAGTGAAGAATGCAAGAAAACGCTTTTAGCGTCGGGGCGTTGGCCCGAACCTCACTGATAAATAGTGATCTGTAGATGTCAGGAGAAGTGGTTTCTGCAGTGAAAAATGCAAGAAAACGCTTTTGGCGTCGGGGCGTTGGCCCGAACCCCACTCGAAAGGCTTACAGCGCTCCCCGAGACCCTCAAACTTGCAAAAGAAAGGCCTCAACACGACTGTTTTTTGTTGTTTTTGTAATATATATATATATTGGAGATACCGGCGTTTGAAAAGGTTGAAATAGTTGGCACAGGTTGATTTCGACAGGAACACAGTTGCTTCAACTTCCACCCCAACAATTTAACATAAATATATATCTTTATATATATGTGTGTTTGTGTGTGTGTGTATGTATTTATACTTAGGGTTCGGGAAATCATTCGCCCCACGCCTCCAACTCAAAAGTTTTTGATCCGCTAGTGACTTATAATAAGCAATGTTTACGTTCTTGTATGTCACAATGACCAACTTTTTTTTAAATTGTAGGGAAATTTTTTACGGTGCACGATTTAAACTTGTTGATAGGGAAAAGCAAGTTTGGCCTCCATTTTGGATTGTTTGATGGGAGGAGCAAAGCAAATGTGTTTCATTCTTTAGGGCTACACTCATTCATGAGACACAAAATTCCGTTGGATAATATAAAGAAAAAAAAGTAGGTTACGTTCACAATAAACATGGTACATCAGCTATGTCAACGTAGTGGACATCTAGAACAAGGCTATACAAGCTAGAGAAGCCTTTAAGAACTCAGTTTGCTCAATTTAGTTTAGAAGGTGCTGCAATTGTTGTTTGTAATGCCTGATTTTCTATCCAATGCATTTCTCATTTGGTTAAAAAAATCTTTTCTTTGTTTTATTTTTCAGACCTACGGATACATTTCAGTCATGGTTTCATGCTGGTGCCTGGCCTTATTTTTTATGGCCACCGTGGAACAACCTTTTATTGGGATAGAGTCTTTAATAACACCCTTTATTTTTGGAAAACAAAAAAAATAATTTGTGGCACTTAAACGAGCTTCATGTAGAAAAATCTTTTCAAAATTTGACTATAAAAATGTAAACATTCAATTTGTATATTAGTTGTTATTATTTTTATACATTTTAGAACTGCATGCTTTAAAAAATGGAAAGATTGAGATATATAATTGTCATGTAGATTTATTTTTTCCGTAATTTTAAGCTTACGTTTTGTATAGTATGTTCACAGAAATGCATCTAATAAATATATAAGTTATATATTCTCTTCATGGCATTTTTTTTTCTTCGAATTTTCCAGACATATTTTTTTTACTAGATTTAGATTTGAAAGCTAAAAAATAGTCTATGCTCCATGGTTAAGGTTGCAACTATTCTATACCAGCATTACCGTTCTTGTTTTAGCTTCAATTTTACTTCTAATGCAGCGTAGACAAAGATCCGTGAAATAGTATTCCATAAACACAACGTCAAGAAAAGGGAGTAATTTTATATCACAAACGTCAATCATCAGGATTACAAGAGAACCAATAGTTACGAACACTCATGAGTCTGGCAAAGGTATAGGCGACATCGGTAGTGAGTTACCGCCATATGAATTAGGACAAAAATAGCAATGTAAAAGAAGTATTTTTAAAAGTAGTGTGAAGACTTAGTCAACAGAGAAAGCGAGAAACATGAAATGATTTCATTTTGAAGTACCTGATGACATATTGAAAAAATGTAAATAGCACTAACTAAATCGCATATTTTTTTTATTTGCTTCCTCCCCCCCCCCTCAAGTTTGAGAAAGAAACTCACTTATATGTTTCAAGAGGTCAGCTGCAACTGGCCAATAAACATGTTCACAAAAAAAAAACCTGTGTTAATTTGTAAACGCAAGGTGCTAAGATGAAAAACTAATTCAGGTGCAAATTTCTCACCAGTTGAAAATATACGTAATTTCAGCACACAGAGTTCGCAATGATCCTAGAAACTTCCTTGCAGTTGTCCACAATGTAGAAGCTGCTTTGTACATGCTGGAACAGGTTTCGGGACGAATTGCGCGGGGCCCAGTCTGGGTAGGGATAAAGATAATAAGTGAAAATTAAGATTTTGTATTTGAAAATAAATTCTTCTTTGGCTTTGCATTTTATTAATAATTTACTAGGTTAATAGTAGGTACAAAATCTGTGACCGCAGCTGTTTATCAAGAATTGGCCTCTTTAGTCACACATTATACCATAACATACCACACAAAATCAGTTAAAAGACACTCCAGGAAGCAACAGCCACGGCAGTAGGCTATTGCAGCAAGCTCAACACAGAAAAACACAGCAATCCAACAATTATTAATTTAAAACGCACTGACTACTGTTCTTTACTCGCGAACTAACTCCAACAGCATTGAACTAGCAAAATATTTTAAAAATCCTTTTTTTTTAAAAAAAAAGGGGTGAAACTCGGTAATTAAAACTATGTCTACCAATAATGTACAAGTTATTCGATATTAAACAAAATAATTAATTACCAGTAATTAATGGAATAATTGAGTATTTTTAGCGGCCCCCGTAAGGGGAAAAAGCCGCTATTAGGTTTGTGCAAAATGTCCGTCTGTCCGTCTGTCACACTCAGATCTCGAAAACTAGAAAAGATATGAAAAATATTATTTCACTATTAAATGCGGCTTGAAAAATTTAGGTGCAACGGCTACTTTTGGTTTTCTAAAAGCAATCCGTTTAATTTATAAAATTAATTATGCAAGCGATTTTTTCATAAAAATACACCAATTCTAAAACAATTACGTAAATGTAAGGGAGGCAATGTTAACATAATTAGGCACTTCATATGTATTTACAGTATCACAAAGTCAAATATTTTTATAAACTGTACTAGAAATGTTTACAACAAATATAAATATTAATTAAAGTTTTTTTCTGGTCAACTAGCTGCTAAAATTAAAACAAAAACATTTATGTTTGTTTATAAAGGCTAAGAATGCACTTTGTATGTAAATATCACGCACATTTTTTTAATGGACTTTTTAAGCAGCGACTTTCATGCGGTAGCGTAACGTCGCAACGTGTCGAAATTCAAAACCAATTCCTTTAAATTTTTTTAAAAAATCAGATTTTATTTATTTTTGTTTAGTGCCCCCATCCGGATAAAAGAAGCTTATTTTTATGCGTTTTGTCTGTTGGTCGGTCTGTCCGTCATGATTAGATTAACAAACAACACTAAAGGCTATTATAAATCTGATTTAACCTTTAATAGGAATATTGCAATAGTTTTAAGTATCTATAATAGATTGTTCCGGATGTTTTGTGAATAACAAATCAATGCCAACGAATATTTGTTTGCTCTTCTAACTTATATTAGATTTCATTTCCATGCTTAAACGTTGCAATTAACACATAGATTGTTCCGGTTTTATAATGTAAATAGCATATAAATGCTAAATAAAAATATCTATACTGATTTATATTTCATTAACTATAAAGTTGTTCCGGATATTGTTTTATAAAAAATAAATTATGTCAAATGATTGTTTGAAATCGCATAATTGACTAATATTAAACTTATATTCTTTGACACTACGTCACTATAGTTAAATGATCAATATCAATTGTTCCGAATTTTTAACTTAAAAAAAAATTATGCCAAATGACTTTTTAAAATTTATTTTAATTTAAAATAGGTTGTTCAGGATTTTAAAAAAAGAAAGTAATTTACAAGAAACGATTATTGAAAACCTCTTTTTTAGATTTATTTTAAAGTTAATTTTCTTGCCGAAACATAATAAAAGTTGTTTAATCGGTAAAGAATGTTCCGGATTTTGTTTCGAAAAAGAAATCAACCTACATTATCTTAATTTTCTTACAAATCGTTCGCGAAAAATGATTCGAATTTTATATGAAAAATCTAATAACGCTAATAAATTTTTGAAATTCTTCTTCTAATAAATAAAACAAATAATTTTCTCATTTACGATAATTGGTTGTTCCGGATTTTTTATGAAAAATATTTTATCTCTATTTATGTAAAATCGTCCTTCTCTCTTACACTACATTTTACTTTCTAGCTAAAATGTTAGAAAATCTAATTATCGTTAATATTATGTTCCGATTTTTAAGGAAAACAACTTCCTAACACCAAAGTATGGTTTGAAAATCTCCCCATAACGTTATGGTGCATCTAGTTTTCATACGAGACCATCCCAAAAATTTAATTAACGGTATTTGATTAATCTAGGAGGCGCGGTGGCTGAGCGGTAAAGCGCTTGGCTTCCGAACCGGGGACCGGGGTTCGAATCCTGGTGAAGACTGGGATTTTTAATTTCGGGATCTTCGGGCGCCTCTGAGTCCACCCAGCTCTAATGGGTACCTGACATTAGTTAGGGAAAAGTAAAGGCGGTTGGTCGTTGTGCTGGCCACATGACACCCTTGTTAACCGTAGGCCACAGAAACAGATGACCTTTACATCATCTGCCCTATAGACCACAAGGTCTGAAAGGGAAACTTTACTTTTTTTTTTTTATTTGATTAATCTGGAATTGTTATTTTCTCTCACTATAAATATATAAACATCCGGAAAAATCTATTATAGAAACACAAAACTATTACGATGTTTTTGGAAGGGAAATTAAATTTTAATCAGATTTTCAATAGCTTTTAGTCTTTTTTTTATTCGCTATTAACATGACGGACAGACAGACTGACAGACAAAACAAACAAAAAAGCGCCTTTGATCCTTTTATATATACATACATATCTAACTAGCCCATCAAAAGAAATGCTAAAATAACTTACTCGGTGCACCAATGTCTATGAACCCTCGAGACGCTGCTCGTATAGAAGACATTTTTTAGTCTAACTAGGACGTGTGACGTAATGGAATTTTTTTCCTTTGACGTCATATGGAGTTAATTCCTTAAATGAAATGCTTAAAGATCTCACTCGGTGTACCAATGTCTATGAACACTCGACAAGCCCGCTCGTATATTTGACATTTTTTAGTCTAACTAGGCCGTGTGACCTAGTGAAGTTTTTTCCTTTGACGTCATATGGAGTTAATTCTTTAAATGAAATTCTAAAAGAAATCACTCGGTGCACCAATGTCTATGAACCCTCAACAAGATGCTAGTTAGATGATATTTTTTAGTCTTATAGGCCGTGTGACGTAGTGGATTTTTTTCCTTTGACGTCATATGGAATAAATTCTTTAAATGAAATGCTAAAACAACTCGGTATAGTAATGTTTATTAAACCTCGTAATGTGACTCGCATTTTAAAAAGACATAATAGCTAGATTTAGATCTAATCTAGATTTTTTACACTAGATCACGATTTTCTTTTACACTAGAGCTAGATTTTTTACACTAGATTTAGATTTAAGTTCTAATTAAAATCATTGTAGAATCTAGATCTAGAATTTCTTGGTCTAGTTTAGAATGTTTTACATGTTTTGGATGTTCCTTCAGAGTTGTAGTCCAAACCTCCCTCAGGACGACGGGGGATGGGAGCGGGCAGGATTTGAACCTGGGACAATCGATGAATCCAAACGACAGTCCAGCGCGCAAACCGCACTACCAGACAGCCATGATTTAGACTAGATCAAGATCTATAATTTAGTTTCTAGACTTAAAGTGTAGATTTTTATTTCTAAAGTCTAGATTGTCAATATGTCAATGTTGCAATGTTATAAAATACTAAAACTAATCTACTATTTTGAAATTTAATATTGCAATTAGTCTATTAATTGATTATCTAGTTTTTTTTAACATTAATCTTATCTAAATTACATCTACATTATCCCAAATATATATTTTAGATCTAGAAGATATAGATATTGAGAGTGCTAAATTAGAATTGTAATATAGGTAGATCTACATCCTCATTCTAATTCCATTTAAATGAAAATGTTCAATACCAAAAGATCTAAAATCGCTCTTCTGACATATTGTACATATCTGGTAGTTGTTATTCCGTAATGTGTAGGTATATTATCAATAATAGGCTATTAGTTTGTAACCAGTTTGACATTAGGTTAAGAGCAATGCCTGGTCGTGCGGTTAGCGCGCAAGACTGATTATCTCTACGGTCTCGGTTTCATACTCGATGTCATATCCTCCGTCGACCAGCGGGAGATTTTACATTAAAAAAAAATATTTTTTTTACAACGCCAAATGAATATTTGAAACATTATTACTTTTAACAATCAAAACAAAATCACGTCTTGAATATTCGTTGCGAATATGCGGATCTGACAGGGATACGTCTCTCACGGGAGCCGCCTCTGAGTGTGTGTGGCAACACAGACTCTCTTTGTAATCTTGTTAGATCTATGTTATTAAAAATAAACAAAAAGAAACTTACTTTTCTTTTCAAATCGCAGAAAGTAGAGCTTTATACCTATATTGATCTGTGAATAAGTTGAGTGGTTTGCAATTTCGCGGCTGTATGTATGTGTTTAAGTTAATTTCTATTAAGTATTGTTAAAGATTAATTGTCGTGCCTCTTTTTTTTTTGATGCGTTATATCAATGTTTTCTAACTTAACCTCTCTCATCCCTCTTTTTGGTTAAATTTCATTGGAACCAATAAAAGACGGGGGAGGGAAGGAGCAAAAAAAAATGGGAGTGTCATCAAAGGCCCATGCCGACCAGTAAAATAATTAGGCCAAACACAAACTCGAAGACATCAAAGCAGTCCATGCCGCTCGTGCATAGCAGAAAGTACGATCTAACGTTTTGCAAATGATAATACGTACAGTGTATAGTGTTTTTTTTTGTGTGTGATATTCTTGTTGAATTTCAAACAAAATTAACTGTAATAAGAATTTAAAAAAACAAGAAAACGTGTTCGGGCCTTTGTGTCTTGCTGCTGTCACCTTTTTTTTAAAGTTGTCTGCATGGAAATTTTTATTTGGTCGCGACCAGACCGGCCCATTTGGTACCGGCCCACCGAGCATTAGCCCGTTTGCCCATATAGCCAGTTCGCCCCTGCAGTATAGTAATGTTCATTAATCCTCGTTATGTGACTCGCGTTTAAAAAAGGAATGATATCTTGATTTAGATCTAATCTAGATTTTTAAAACTAGATCTAGATTTTTATTACAGTATATCTAGATCTGGATTTATATTCTAATTAAAATTATTTTAGAGTCTAGATCTAGAATTTCTAGATCTAGTTTAGACTGATATAGACTAGATTAAGATGTAGAATTTCAATTTCTAGACTTATAGTGTAGATTTTGATTTCCAAACGTTTTGATCAATATTGCAATGTTATAATATACTAAAACTAATCTACTATTTTTAAATTTAATGTTGCATTCAGTCTATTGATAGATTATCTATGATATTTTTTTTTTACATAAATCTTATCTAAATTACAGCTACATTATACCAGGTCCATATTTTAGATCTAGATCTAAATCTACATCCTCATTCTAGTTCCATTGAAATAAAAATGCTGATGTCTCTGTTGATAGGCCTAACTGTGCTGAGACATCAAAGTACAAGCACGATATATCTGTTCTTTTCTTTTTTTTTGTTTGTTTTTTAATTACAAATCAATGCAAAGATTATCTAAAATCGCTCGTCTGACATTGGCCTATTGTACATATCAGATAGATGTCATGCCGTAATGTGTAATATACCTCTTTATCAATAATAGGCTTTTAGTTTATTATTAAGTTTATTTATCCTAATAATCACCAAATGCACACTAGCTGAACACAGAACTAGATCTACCTTTGTCAACACTAAACTTAAAAAGGAAACAACAGTCATAATCAATCATCACACTTTAGAACAATGCAACTTCAAAAATAACCTAACATACACATCTATAACATTAAAGAAGATTACCCATCACAAATGGAAGTTCTCAATCAGACACAGCAGAAATAAATACCTATCACTGTTAATATTAATGGCAGGAGATGTAGAGTCAAATCCAGGGCCTAGATCTAAAGATAGATGCAACATCTGCAAAAAAATATGCACCCTGAAACAGAAAGCCATTCAATGTGACACGTGCGATGAATGGTACCATGCATCATGTCTCCATATGAATACACCTGTGTATTATGCCTTAGGCAACAAAGACGCATCATGGCACTGTGTACCGTGTGGGTTACCTCAGTTTACATCAGGACTGTTTGATTCCTTTGATGCGGACACTTCTAACCCATACAACATCCTAAACACCATCCCGAACCAAACTCACCAACCACTAGCCAGATCCACTCCTGTTAAACCTAAATCTACTAAAATTAATACAACAGCCTCACTAAACAAACCTACTAAAGAAGTAATACCAAAATACCTTAAAACCTTAGTTATAAATTTTCAAAGCATTAGGAACAAAACAGCAGACTTAGAAATTTTATTAGAATGTGAGAAACCAGACATAATTGCAGGAACAGAAACTTGGCTGCATCCTGAAATTTATAATGCAGAAATTTTCAATAGTAATTATGAAATTTTTAGAAAAGATAGGGCTGATAATCATGGAGGAGTTCTTTTAGCAATAAAAAACACTCTTATAGCAGAAGAAATTACCTTACCTAACTCAAAAAATGTAGAATCAACATTTTGTAAAATTAATACCACCTCAACATCCCTAATAATAGGCAGCATTTACAGACCACCAAATTCTAGTTTAGAATACATACAGGAACTATGTAATCAGATTACTACACTTAAAGAGTCAAATAAAAATGCAGTTTTTTGGATTATGGGTGATTTCAACCTACCTGATATAAATTGGAAAACACTAACCATAGATAAACACCAAAACCTTAAGGACATAAATGAGCTTTTCATAGAAACTTTACACAACCTAAGTTTAGATCAAATCATTAAAAAGCCAACTAGATTAAACAACACATTAGATCTCTTCTTAACCAACAGACCTGGATTAGTAGTTGATTATGAAATTATCCCTGGTCTATCAGACCATGAGATCATAAAAACACACAGTCAGATAAAAGCAGTAGCCAATACAAAACTCAAAAGAAAAATCTTACTCTGGAATAAATGTAACCTAACACAACTACACCAAGCTGCACTAAACTTTCAACAAACATTCTTATTAGAAAAAGACATTAACCAACCAGTCGATGACCTCTGGAATTTCATTAAAAACCATCTTAAAAGCATAATAGAAAATCATATACCAACTAAATACACATCAAACAAAATAAATAAATGCTGGTTTAATAATAGACTAAAGAAGCTTTGTAAACAGAAGGAAAACCTCTATAGAAAATTTAAAGAAACTAATGCAGAAAGAGTTTACAAAAAGTATATAAAAATTAAACACTTAACCCAAAAAGTAAGCAGACAGCTGCAGAGTGAATACATAAACAATGTAATATCTAAAGATAACAACAAAAACCTATGGTCATACATTAAGTCTAAGAAAATGGAAACAACAGGCGTAGCGCCATTAAAAGATGAACATAACATAATACATAATGATAATGAAACTAAAGCAAACATTCTAAACAAATACTTTGCATCAGCATTCTCAGCCCCAGGAGACAAAGACATATTACTGAATTTGAACCAAGTAGACAACATAGAAGATATAGTAGTACAAGAAAATGGAATTCAGAAACTATTAGCCAACACCAAACCAAATAAAGCTTCTGGACCTGATGGTATTCCAGCTAGATTACTCAAAGAACTAAGTAATGAGCTAGCCCCAGTGTTCAAAATACTCTTTCAGGCTTCACTTAACCAGGGCAGAGTACCAAAGGACTGGAAAGAAGCTAATGTCACCCCCCTATTTAAAAAAGGAGAAAAATCTGACCCAGGGAACTACAGACCAGTATGACTTACCAGCATCACATGTAAAATCCTAGAACACATAATATGTAGCAACATCATAAACCACTTAGACAAACATAATGTCCTCACACCATACCAACATGGCTTTAGGAAATATAGATCATGTGAAACACAACTAATAGGACTAATTGATGATTTTTCAAAAGGTTTAGATAATAGTGAACAAATAGATGCTATCTTACTAGATTTTTCTAAGGCTTTTGACAAAGTTCACCACCATAGTTTGCTTAAAAATTAAAATATTTCGGCATTAATGGTCCACTGCATCAGTGGATTAAAGACTTTCTGATAGGGAGAGAACAAACTGTAATAATAAATGGCTCTAAATCAACACCGATAACAGTAAACTCAGGTGTACCTCAAGGTACAGTCTTGGGTCCACTACTATTTTTAATTTACATAAATGATTTACCAAATTGCATTAGTTCAGGAACAAAAGTCAGATTATTTGCAGACGATTGCATAATATATAGAACAATAAAAACAACACAAGACACAGATATTTTACAAAGAGAATTAGATGAATTACAGAAATGGGAATCAAATTGGAGCATGTCTTTCCACCCAGAAAAATGTCAGTTGTTAAGAGTAACAAAAAAACTAAAACAAATTAATTCCACTTATCTTATTCATGGCAAACCAGTATCACAGACTAAAAACGCAAAATACCTAGTTGTTATAATAAATGAAAAACTATCATGGAATCCACATATTGATGAAACTACAAAAAATCAAACAAAGCATTAGGATTTATTAAAAGAAATTTCTATAAATCAAATAAGAACATAAAACTAAAATGTTACTTAACCTTGGTTAGGCCAATAATAGAATATGCATCCTCCGTCTGGGACCCCTCAACTCAAGAAAACATTAAGAAACTGGAACAGACACAAAATAGAGCAGTGAGATTCATAACAAACGAATATTCACATTTGACTAGAGTAACACCTTTAGTAAAATCACTAAATTTAGAAAGCCTTCAGGACAGAAGGCTCAAAAGTAAAGTAGCAATCATACATAAAACACTGAACCATAATCTTCAAATACAAAAACAAAATTTAATAAAATACTCTGAAAGACACAAAGATAAAGGCACATTCCTCGTCCCATATGCTAGGACAAATTTGTACAAATACTCCTTCTTCCCTAGTGCTATTAGAGCATGGAATGGGTTGCCTGAGCTAGCCAGGAAAACCAGTGACTTGGCAGAATTTAAGTCATTGGTTAATATGCATGACTAAATGCATGACGCGTAGGACGTAATCATCTTCTTTTTTGAAGTAACGTCTGTATTATATAAGATAAGATAAGATAATAGCAATGCCTGGTCGTGCTGTAAGCGTGCTGAACTAATTATCTCTACGGTCCCGGGTTGTTTGTTTGTTTTAGATGTTTCGGATGTTCCTTCAGAGTTGAAGATAGTTTGCTTCCTAGTCCAAACCTCCCGTAGGACGACGGGGGATGGGAGCATGCAGGGTTTAAACCAGGGACCATCGATAAATCCGAAAGACAGTCCAGCACGCAAACTGAAAGACCAGGCATGATTCATACCCTGCTCATTGCCATCCTCCATCGTTTAGCGAGAACATGTAAAATAAAAAAAAACATTTTACAATGGCAAATGAATCTTTGAAACATTATTACTTTTGACCATCAAAATTAAATCACCTCTTGAATATTCCTTGCGAATAGGCAGATCCGACTGGGATCCGACTTCGACGGGGGCCGCCTCTGAGTTTGTGTGATAACACAAACTCTCTTTGTAATCTTGTTCTTTATTGATTCATATTTTTTGTTAGGTACAATAAATAAGTAAGCTTTATCGAAGAATGCGTGAGGGAGAAATAGCGTTAACATTTATTTAAGAAGACTGAACCCAACAAATTTAGCCATATCTGTGAATACTAAATATAAAATTTGTTTATAATGCTATTAAGTGGAATAATGAATTACCAGTAATAAATTGTCCAATTGTTTTCGTTTTTAGAGGCCCCCGTTAGGGTAAAGTCCGCTATTAGGTTTATGCAAAATGTCCGTCTGTCACTCAGATCTCAAAAACTAGAAGAGAAATGAAAAATTTTATTTCACCATGTGTTGTGGCTTGCAAAGTTTATGTGCTAAGGCTACATTTTTTTCTAAAAGCAAACCGTTTACTTTATAAAATTAATTATAAAAGCCTTTTTTATTCATAAAAAAATACACCAATTCTAAAACAATAAATAAATGTAAGGGAGATTATTTTTACAATAAGTTAGTGATGAAAGATATTTCATCGGGTATTTTCAGTATAACTGAATCTAATACAAGTACAAGAAATGGTCACAACAAATGTAAATATTAGTTATTGTGTTTTTTTCTGGTTCACTAGTTACCAAAATTAAAAGAAAACATTTATATTTGTTTATAAAGGTTAAGAATGCACTTTGTATGTAAATATTACGCACATTATTTGTTAAAATTGACTTTTTAATGCAGCGACTTTCGTGTAGTAGGGTAACATACGGTACCAAATAATTAGACTTTGTTTATTTTATTTTTTTGTTTAGTGCCCCCATCTGGATAAAAGCCGATAACTTTTGTGCGTTTTCTCTGTTGGTCTGTCTGCTCGTCACGTTTCCAAAACACTAAAAGCTTTTGGAAATTTGACTCCTTATCAGTAATCTAGTATGGTGTTTAGTGTCAATTATAAATCGAATAGGTCAAGTATTCTATTCTCAGCAAAAATGTTGATAGCTTTGTATATCTAACATATTTTTTTAAATTTTAATCCTGGATTTTAGCGTGGACATCTTTAATTCTGCTTTCATTGATTTGTATATGACCTACACTTAGCAAATATTTTATGAATTCATTTGCTGCTTCCTGGCCTTTCAGGGGTTGGTTATCAGTGTGATATTTTATTTTGAAAATAAATTTTTACAATATAAATCAAACTTTAAAAAAAAATATTTTTATTTAAACTTTTCTGCTCTGACTTTTTTTTGTCCGAAAATTCATTTCATAAACCCTTTAGAATACTAAGGCAGTGATTTCAATTCGATTAAGGAAAAGTGCGGCATTTAATTTGGTTACGAAATCTTTACTTTACTCGCCTAACCCCCAGGGATTTCGCATCGTACTCTAGCCATAATGATGACGGAGCATAACGAAAGTTTGACTTCAATGTTCCAAGCATGCACTAACTGCAAGATTCAATGCCAGAACGTAAACATTGGAGAAGTTCTATTGTAAAGACTTTCTTCAAAGTCAAAGCCCTAAGAGACTTTCTATTCGAATCGCCATGTACAATGACATTTAGAACTAACATATCTTATATTTAATAATTGGTTTGCAAATCGTTTCATTATTACAAACTTGTTTAGGAAATGAGTTCGGGTCAATATTAACTTGGCTTGAAAAATCATTCACTGGGTGAGGCTCGGTCACCAGGTACAGTTTTTTTTTGTTTTTGAAATGCTATAACCCCTTGTCAACTCTCTTACAAAGACATTTGTCCGTCTAACTAAGCTGTGTGACATAGTGGAAAGCTTTATCACTATCACATCGTTTGGAATGATTTTATGAATGATTTTATGACATGTATTCCTCGCTCTGTTGAATGAAACTGTCTAGAACCATCACATCTTGATAGTAGCAAACACAAGAATCTTCCGACCAATACTAAGGACAACGATGATGACAGCAATGTTCAGGGTAGTACCAGAACACAAAGTATCAACATGTAACGCCAACACTGAAACCTTATAGTCTAGAAAATAAATAACAACGTCTAATCTACAACTAAAAAAAAACAACGAATCCATATTTATTCGATATCCGAACTGAATAAAAACAAGGTTACGAAAGACAGTTTGTGTGGAAACACAAACTCAAAATCGGCCCCCGAAGTGGTCCACCCAGTCAGTCTTCAATATTTTCAGAAAGAACATCCAAATGAAATTATATCAAAGACAAATGAGAGATAGAATGGAGAAAGAAGGTTGACAGATCTTGTGTTGTGCCCAAACGGTCCCGCAGATCAAAGGATAGGTGAAAGTGAATGTAAAGTTAGATGTGAACCTGGCCTAACTAGTTCCCCTTTCAGACCTAGTGGTCTATAGGGCAGATGATGTAAAGTTCATCTGTTTTTGTGGCCTACGGTTAACTAGGGTATCATGTAGCCAGCACAATGACCAACCGCCTTTACTTTTCCCCAACTAATGTCAGGTATCCATTAGAGCTGAGTGAACTCAGAGGCGCCCAAAGATTCCAAAGTTGAAAATCCCAGTCTTCAACAGGATTCGAACCCGCGACCCCTGGTTCGGAAGCCAAGCGCTTTACCGCTCAGCCACCGCGCCTCCCTTGGCCTAACTTATGTCTTATAATTGATATAATTGTTTTGAAAAGGTATAATCTCTTATTCGAATCCTCAAAAAAAAAAAAAAAAATTTCCGCAATATAACAAAAAGTTCAGGAAAATGAAGTTTACAAGATTACAAGACGGTCAGACGGTCAGACGGACAGACGGACAGACGGACAGACGGACAGACGGACAGACATTTCGCACAAAACTAATAGCGTCTTTTCCCCTTTCGGGGGCCGCTAAAAATCATTTTTAAAAAATTTATTATAGGTTATTTAAAGTTTAAAATGTATGTATTGTCTTTTTTTTTTTTAAATATAATTTTAAAATGTTTATTTTGTTGTTCGGTACGTAACTTTCTTTAGTTATTTATGTATTTTCTTCCCAGATCTACATCTTTAATGTAATTCTCCTCTAGGTGTAGATAATTGCCAGAGTGAATGTGAAGGATTATACTTAGAGATCATTTTAATTATACATTGTGATTTGACATCAGTATGTATGTGTGTGTAGAACAATTTTAAAACGACTAGATCTCGATCTACAAGTAGTCAGCTGTTGGAACTAATGCATTGTCTGATTCGGCCAGCGAGGAAGACATACGTTTTCGATTATTTATTAAATATTAAAAGTCATAAAAATTACCACAGTGAATATAATGGCCAATTTAAAAGTGTGAGTGTATGTTTGTGGTTTTTTTTTTGGGGGGGGGGGGGTTAGGGTTAAATAATAAGGTTTGTAAAGATGGGTTATTTTAAATAAGGTGCCTCTCTAGATCTAGATCTATGACTGATCAAATACAAATACAAATGTCAAGAGTGGACTAAGATGAGACTAGAAGTATTATTGTACTAATGGCTGAATATACAAGGGCCAAAAAGTATGGGTGGCCGTTGGGACAATATTGAGTATGTGAATTTTAATCCCTAGGCTAATTGATTTGTTTGTTCAGATAGACCGTACTAATTGAAAGACGACTCCTGATTTCTAATCCAACATGCAACACCATGATATACATCTCCAACGCTTGAAATAACTTTTCTATTTGTCCAAGATCTGTATGACCAATGTTGATGGGGGAACTGGGTAACCTCAACCCTATATGAGAAACTTTGAATGCGTCTTTATCCTTCATTTCTTTTATAAATATAATTGTACTTCAAAGTAATGCTATGTCGTCTGCAAAATCCAACTCTTTTTGGTTTACGCCATGGGAACCCGAATGTAGACTGTTTAATGTACTTGTTATGACAACGTCTATGGTTACAACAAAGACAAATGGGGATACGATACACCCTCAGAACGATGCTGAAGAATTCCTCCTTCTGATGTGACACAACAGCTTGATTGGCTTTAGACATGGCGCTGAATCTGAGCAAATTGTTGTGAGATGCCTTATTCTTTTGTTAACAATTTATGTTTTTTTTTTAAATCTACAAAACTGATCAACATCCTTTGTTATATATATAAACTATCAACACCCTTTGTTATATATATATATAAACTATCAACTTCCTTTGTTATATATATAAACTGATCAACATTCTTTGTTGCTATTCCAGACTTTGCTTGACGAAGTTTCGCAGGACGTAAACCTGTTCAATGCTTGATTTGCCTTTTCGGAAGCAGCTGAGAAATACTAGTTATAATTTAAAACATTTTCCGAAAAGAGCTCTTAAATAATCTCTTGTAAAAAAATATGCTCAACTCAAGGTTTCTCAATTTCTATAATAGTACATTTTTAATTTATGTAATAACTTTTGATAAAATTTCAAAAACAACATTTTAAAAATAAAATCGAAAATATTTTTCGAGTGTAACCAATTTATTGATTAGCTTACAGTTTTAGTGTTCAACGTAAAGAAACAAAATAAAGAATAGTTTTTTGTTTTTTTTAGTGGGAGATTATTTTTTCCTGGGGGGGGGGGGGTGGGGGGGAATGACACCTGTGATTGCCTCACCGGGTGACACCAACCCTAGTGACGCCACTGTAAATATATAAGAGAGAGTGAGGTTTTTTTTTTATTTGTTAATGCAATATAACATATATATTTATATAGGCATTTTAAAACAAGTTTCAGTATTTATTTATTTTTTTTTTGCATAGGCTTTGGTTTGTGTTAATTAAGTACTCGTATTCGTATTGTGACCACCAAAAGTTAACCATAAGTTAATCAGTTCAACATAAACTAAATAAGCTAACCGTTTTATCATCATCATCATCATCCCTTTGGGTTCCTCATGGAACATAGGGCCTCGACAAAAACACGCCACTCTCCACGGTCTCTTGCTAGTTTTTTTATGGTTTCTCAGCTCTTCCCGGTCCTCTCGGCTTCTTCAAGTACACTGCGTCGCCATGTTCTTTTTGGTCTTTCGTCTTGTTCCCTGGGGGTTCCACTTTAAGGCCTGACTAGCTCTGTTGCTGGTATCTTTTCTAAGGGTGTGACCAATCCATCTCTACTTCCTCTCTAAGATCTGCACTTCTATATTTTTCTGTCCACTCATCTCCCACAGTTTGGTGTTTTCTACTTTGTCGTACCAGTGTATTTTTAGGATATTTCTCAAGCATCTGTTGGTGAAGGTCTGTACTGTACCGTTTTATACTACACTTATATCTTGTTCATACAATACAAAAAAGGTGTTTAGACTGTTTGTCCGTTAGCTAGACAGACAGCGTGAGAGAGAGACCAATGAAACATTTTACAATGTCCAAGTACCTTAAGACAGTTCTCTAATCAGGTGTGTCAAATGTGTCAAAAGTAAAGTTCTTGAGGCGTAACGTGTCCCATATTTTTTCAATGCAAATTCGTTTCACAAAGTTTATAAATAGAATTTTATTGAAGCGTTTGATTCTTTTTTTTTTTACTATATAGGAAATACCTGAATAACATGTTTGGCAAGAGAACTCATTGGCAGAACTAGCTACAGATTTGAAACGAATTAACCGCGACATGAACATTTGATTTGTAATTTTCAAAGTGATAAGGTAACAAAGAAGTACAATTCTTGTGGTTATAAATAGACCGTAGGTATTAATCATACATTCTGATACTCTCCATAGTTATGTATGTTCTGTAAAGCCATTAGGTTCATAATGTTTGCAAAATTATTCATATAGAAGTAAAAGTTTAAAATGTTGAATTCGTTAGTTAGTCAGTAATTTTAACCATTTTTAAAACTTCAGCATCTATTACGTATTTTAAAAGATTTATTTGTAATTAAAATATTTTAAAAATCTACACTTAATGATTTAAAATTTTTAAAGAATAAATACACAATATTTTAGAGACGTATTGATACCCATCTATACTATAATTGCATCATCCATCGGCTACACACGTCGATTCGGTTTCAGGCTATATAATGTTTATTGCGTGCAATTATATCAATTAGCTTAGATCAGTCATGTAATTAACATTTTAATAGATCTAGAATAACAATAATAAATCTGTACAGTTGGACATATTTTTACCAATTGTTTTTGTTTAGCCCAATATCATGCTTTTAGCTTTCTAAATGCGGTTTGATTCTAGCACTTGTCTGGACCAGTTGGAAAAAAGGGAGGGGGAGAAAGGGGTCAAGGGGTCAATGTTATCGTGTTCGAATTTTAAAAAAAAACGTGTTCACCCCCTCCTTTTTTTGTTAACTTATAACTTGAACCTGCTCGTAAATTCAATTATTACTTTTTCTCCCCCCCCCTAAAAAAAATCAACAACAACACCTTTTCCTCCTTAACAAATAGTCTTATTTACAGAAACAATTTTTCTGCTTTTCAGTTTGAAACTATTTATAATTTATCGACTTTTCAGCTCTTTATCGAAATATTTCAAAAGCTCTCTGATACTTTTCAACATAAACCTTTTTTTATTGTTACATCCTGCGCATCGAACACTCTCACACATTTTGTCCCCCCACCCCCCTACTATAATTTTGGACCATGATTATAACAGACCACTTATATCGACTTCGCTGAGAGAGAATTCTAGTGGTGAGTTAGTAGAAAGCCGACGCAAATCGCCCCATGCCAGCGCTAGACGAGCGGTCGACCGTGACGAGCTACGACGGTCAGCCGAGACGAGTGTCAACATGACGGTTCGAGAATGATCGGCCTCGTGAGTAGAGCTCAGGAGCGTCACGAGGGATGTAGTCGTCTGACAACCTAGAATGGTCGAGCGACGTTCTTTTCGGTTCTAGAAGGCCAGCAGGGACCCTATATAAAGAGTGGAGGTATCAGAGTCGAGTCAGTCACGACTTTCCGATCTACGAGTCAGTTCACCACGTTGCCGCAGAGTTCAACGGAAGCCAGTAGAGTTCATTCAACAGTACAGAGTTGATTCAACGGTTCAGACATCTAGAACATTGTACAGCCTGTGTTACGTGTTGTCAATTGCACAGTATTGGCAGTTATTTATTGGACATTAAACTTTTACGTTAATTTAGAGACCTGAGTTGTCAAGTTCTTTCAGTTGACAGTGTCGTCTGGTGCAGTTAGCAGAGAGCCTGGATAGTGAGATTCGTTACAATATATTTTATTTTGCTTTGTTTTTTATTGATTTTAACATAAAAATATGTATTCGGTCAATGTCGGCTTCATATGAGAAAAAATAGACATATTTTATACAATGTCTATAAAAGCAAGTTTCGCGCCGAGGATAAAAAAAGGCTTACTAAGATTACATAGAGAGTTTGTGTGATAGCACAGAGGCGCACCACCACCCGCCGTTTGGAAAGGAATATTCAAACCAAGATTTTTTTTAATTATCTAAAGTAAAAGAATTTTAAAATCATTTGGGGTTACTTTTAACTTGAAAAAAAAACAACATCTGAATAATCTATAATAACTTATAATCTATAAAGAGACTTTGAGAGCTTTTGGCAAGAAAACTAAATGTTATATATATCAGACGACCGATTTTAGATAATCTTTTGCTATTGTTGTTTTATTTTTTATTTTTATGAATGAATGAACAAGCCTGTTATCGATAATTATATTTCTCCTTATAGTGCATTTTATTTGTTTATTAAAAGGAGAAATCAGTCATTAATATCTTTTCATACTTTTTAAAATCTGATAGTGACAGATGGCGTAAGAAAGACAAAGCTTATAGAACCTTAGATCATACGAGGGCCGATGAAAAAAAAATTGACTTTTTTTTTGGGGGTGGGGTCAACATATCTCCCTCTGTACACGGAAGGTTCTCCACTGCCAACTACTATATTACATTTTTGAAAAATATATTCTTTCCGTGCTGCCTTTAAGAAAAAAGTTTTCTGTGTACACGCAAGGCACGCCACTTCACAAACTACTTTGCATCTTGTGAAAATATTTCCTTTCCGTGCTACTTTAACAAAAACAAGGTTACAAAAGACAGTTTGTGTGGAAACACAAACTCAAAATCGGCCCCCGAAGTAAAATGTTTTACATAATTCGGATAATCCTTCAGAGTTGAAGATAGTTTACTTCCTAGTCCAAACCTCCCGCAGGACGACGGGGGATGGGAGCAGGCAGAGTTTGAATCTTCGATCGTCGATAAATCCAAACGACAGTCCAGCGCGCAAACCGCACGACCAGTGGTCCACCCAGGTAGGCTTCAATATTTTCAGAAAGAAAATCCGAATGAAATTATATCAAAGACGAATGAGAGTTAAGAATGGAGAAAGAAGGTTAACAGATCTTGTGTAGTGCCCCAACCGTCCCGCAGATCAAAGGATACATGAAAGTGAATGTAAAGTTAGATGTGAGCCTGGCCTAACTAGTTTGTGGTCTATAGGGCAGATGATGTAAAGTTCATCTGTTTTTGTGGCCTACGGTTAACGAGGGTGTCATGTAGCCAGCACAAAGACCAACCGCCTTTGCTTTTCCCCAACTAATGTCAGGTACCCATTAGAGCTGGGTAGACTCAGAAGTTGAAAATCCCAGTCTTCACCAGGATTCGAACCCAGGACCCTCGGTTCGAACTTAATAAGTTAATTGTTTTGAAAAGGATCAATCTCATATTCGAATCCTCAAAAAAAAAAAAAAAAAAAAAAAAAAAATTCCGCTATATAGAAAAATGTTCACGAAAGTGATGTTTATAAGACTACTATTCGTCTTAAATTAGGTCTAATATATAATGCTTACTAATTAGCTTTTTCTTATAAAAAACTGCTTGCATAATTAATTTTAAAAATTAAAATTTTCGCTTTCAGGAAAAAAAAACAGTAGCCGTTGCATCAGAACTTTGAATGGTCTAAAATATTGTGAAGTCGGATTTTCAATATCTCTTCTAGTTTACGAGATCTAAACGGGACGGACGGACAGACGGACAGACGGACAGACATTTCGCACAAAACTAATAGCGTCTTTTCCCCTTTCGGGGGCCGCTAAAAAACTCCACTGCCGTATTCTTGTGATGTAGATCTACTTCTACATCTAGGTCTAGCATGTAGATGTAATTACAAAGCTTATATCTGTCTGTCTGATAAAAAAAATGTTTACACGTTATTTCTCCCACACCCAATTTCAGATCAAGCTAAAATTTTGCACAATTATTTCTTTTACCTGACAACACAAGAATCAATATAAAAATTAAACAATTAGTTAATTAATTATTGGAAATAAATAACTTTGTTTGTTATTTTGAAATAAAGGGAAAGAAATCGTATTTGACAGATGTTGAATTAATCCCCTTGAATAGGTCTAAGCCCTGAGTGAACACGTTTTTTTTTTAAATTCGAACACGATAACATTAACCCTTTGACCCCTTTCTCCCCCTCCCTTTTTCCCAACTGGTCCAGACAAGTGCTAGAATCAAACCGCATTTAGAAAGCTAAAAGCATGATATTGGGCTAAACAAAAACAATTGGTAAAAATATGTCCAACTGTACAGATTTATTAATGTTATTCTAGATCTATTAAAATGTTAATCACATGACTGATTTAAATTCCAAGCTTAAACGTTACAAAAACACATGATCAATAATATGGTGTTCCGTTTTTTTTTAAGTAAATAGCATATAAATGTTAAATGAAAATCTCTATTCAACTTCCTAACACCAAAGTATGGTTTGAAAATCTCTCCACGAGGCATCTAATTTTCATACGAGACTATCCCAAAAATGTAATTAACGGTTTTAGATTTATCTAGAATTCTCTTTTTCTCTCACTATATACAAACATCCGGAACAATCTATTATAGATACTTAAAATTATTGTAAAGTAAAGTAAATTTTAATCGGATTTTCAATAGCTATTAGTCTTTTTTTCGATATTAACATGACGGACAGACAGACTGATAGACAAAACTTACAAAAATGCGTCTTTAATCCTTATATATATATACATATATATAAATACATACATATTAGTCTAACTAGCCCATTGTGACGATTTTTTTTCCTTTGACGTAATATGTAGTTAATTCTTTAAATGAAATGCTAAAATAACTCGGTGCACCAATGTCTATGAACCCTCGATAGCTATTGTTCGTATTAATAAAGACATTTTAGTCTCACTAGGCAGTGTGACGTAGTGGATTTTTTAAAAAATTAACGTCATATGGAGTTAATTCTTGAAATGAAATGCTAAAAGAACTCAATCGGTGCACCAATGTCTATGAACCCTCGACAACCTGCTCGTATTGATGACATTTTTAGTCTAACTAGGCCATTGTTGTCAGGTGGGTTTTTTCGGGCTCATTTAGGGTATGATGTACTTGACCTGGCTCCCCCTCCTGATCAGTGTAAACCAAAACAAAGAATGCTTGCATATAACAGCGAAGTAACTTCAACAACAAATAAATGTCATCGAAGACACGATAAATCAAAACATCATCGATTAGCCAACAATTGTTAAAAACGAACAATATTTAATAATACATAATTATAACTTAACAAGGTATTTTCCTAAGTATCAATTTCATAATGGTGAACAGTATATTAATAAGTGTTCAACACACATTCTACACATACACACTCCATCCCGGCGCCCTACAGAACATCAACTTCATACACCTCCAACAACGATAGTTAACGATACGGCTCCGAAGGCGGAAAGGCGACACTCTTTCCCACAGCCCCAAGCCTAACACCCTTAAACAAAAGAACCCTAGATCTAGCGATGCCGCTACAACAAAGAACTTTTCACTAGCAACACCCGTACCGAAAGATCAGCTTAATTAATAAACCTACGTACTTACGTACCGTTAAAACGGGGAAACAATCAGCTAACACAAAAGCTCTCTCTCCTGCGGGAACTAAGGATGACGTAAACACACACATACACAATATTCTAGACAAAAATACGCACTAATGCAAACTACTTCCTACACACAAAAACACAAATATTAAACACAAAAAGAAAACTTCACGCGCGCACGACAATTGTGACGAAATGTTTTTTTTTCTTTGATGTAGTTAATTCTTTAAATGAAATGCTAAAATAACTCGGTGCACCAATGTCTAAGAACCCTCGAGAGCCTGCTCGTATTGATAAAGACATTTTTAGTCTCACTAGGCAGTGTGACGTAGTGGATTTTTTTTCTTTGACGTCATATGGAGTTAATTCTTTAAATGAAATGCTAAAAGAACTCACTCGGTGCACCACTGTCTATGAACCCTCAAGAGCCTGCTCGTATTGATAAAGAAATTTTTAGTCTCACTAGGCCGTGTGACGTAGTGGATTTTTTCCTTTGACGTCATATCTATATATCTTTATATATAATTCTCTTCTTCCCTTATCAGGTCAGACGAGAAGTAAATGAAAGATCACTCTCTTATTTCTGCGGAAAGTCCACGAGAAAACACAAGAATAATGTTCACACTATGGATGGCTGCCTGCGCGCTAGACGGTCGTTTAAAAATTTATCCAACCCTGCCCGCTCTCATCCCCCTTTGTTCTGTGGAAGGTTTGGACTAGAAAGTAAACTATCTTTAACTCTGAAGGAACATTCGAAACATTGTAAAACATTTTACAAACAAACATTTTACAAACACAAAACAACAGCGCCGGACTTAACCATTGTGAACAAGAAGTCAAGGAAAGATATTAAGTAATCTACAATGTATATTCATTGTATATATATGTAAATAGCAGGGCCGTACTTAACCATTGTTGGGCCCAATGCGAAACGGATTTCGCGGGGCCAAGTTTGGGTAGGGAAGAGGATAATAAGTGAAATTTAAGAGTTTGTATTAGAAAATAAATTCGTCTATGCATTTTATCCATTCTTAACTACGTACAGAATTACTTTACGAACCTTGCGTGTAGCAAAGTCATAGAGTATATCATAATAATTCTGTTTCCTACATAGATCACGCTCAATAGCAAGAATTACCAAATATTTCAATCTATCTTCGAGAATTGTTGACCTCAAGTAATTCTTCATTAGTTTGAGGCGCGAAAAGCTTCTTTCACCAGGTGACACAATTACGGCTGATGCATAATGCCGCGCGTAAGATTGGCGTTTTCCATATTGAATGACACCCCAAAATGACAATTTTTGTATATATATTTCCGTATATTTTAAGGACTTTTTTGTATATTTTGCTATTTCGGGAGATTTCCAGGAGCTCTTGATAAATCGACAGGAGGGCGCTGCAAATCTCTTTTAAGTTATACAATGGTTTATTTAATAATGTATACACCTTGAATTAGAGAGGGTCCTATGAATCTATATTTATAATTCTCTTCTTAGCTCCAGAGTTTGGACGAGAAGAAGAAGTAAAGGAAAGATCACTCTTTTATTTCTGCGGATATCGTTTTCAATGCACTTTACGAGCCTTGTGTGTAGTGAAGTCTTACAGTGTATCATGAAAATTTTATTTCCTACATAGATAACGCTCAATAGCAACAATCAATGAATGTTTTAATCTATCTATGAGAATTGTTAAACTAAAGTAATTCTTCATCAGTTTCACGGGCGAGAAGCTTCTTTCACCAGATTACACAAATACGTCTAATGCATAATGCCGTTTTTATTTATCGCCCGTAGTATAGACGTTTTCCCTATTGAATGACACCCCAAAATTACAATTTTTGTGTATATATTTGCTACGCCGCCGGTCGACTAATATATATATATATATATATATATATATATATATATATATATATATATATATATATATATATATATATATATATATATATATATATATATATATATATATATATATATAATTCTTTTCTTCCCTCAACAGTTTGCACGAGTAAAAAGTAAAGGTAAGATCACTCTCTTATTTCTGCGGATAGTCACCCTCACAAAAAAACTAGAGGGGGGAGAACAAGTATTCACAAAATAGCAGTGCCGGACCGTTGTAACCAAGAAAGATCACTCTTTTTTATTTCTACCTCATGTAAAAAAGGGAGGGGAATTCTGCTCTGTATGCGACAGAAAGCGCGGCTCAGGGAAAAAAAGAGCGGGGAAAAAGTATTTTTTCACCATTCGCTAATGATGGCTGCCTGGTCGTGCGGTTTGCACGCTGGACTGCCCCATTTCCCTTCGTCCTGCGGGAGGTTTGGACTAGGAAGTAAACTATCTTCAACTCTGATGGAACATCCGAAACATGTAAAACATTATACAAACACTAAATAGCAGCATCGGACTTAACCATTTTGACCAACAAGTCATGGAAAGAGAACAAGTAATCTACTATTTAATTTACAGGTCACTAAATAGCAGGGCCGGACTTAACAATTTTGGGGCCCTATGCGAAACGGATTTCGCGGGGTCAAGTTTGGTGAAATTTAAGAGTCTGTATGAGAAAAAAAAACCCGTCTATGTATTTTATTCATTCCTAACTATGTACAGAATTACTTTACGAGCCTTGGGTGTAGCAAAGTCATAGAGTATATCATAATAATTCTGTTTCCTATATAGATCACGCTCAATAGTAAGAATTACCAAATGTTTCAATCTATCTTTCAGAATTGTTGACCTCAAGTAATTCTTCATTAGTTTGAGGCGCAAGAAGCTTCTTTCACCAGATTACACAATTACGGCTGATTCCGTTTTTATTTATCACGCGTAGGATTGGCGTTTTTTATATTGAATGACACCCCGAAATGACAATTTTTGTCTATACATTCCGTATATTTTAAGGACTTTATCTTTTGCAATTTCGAGAGATTTCTAGGAGCTCCTGGTAAATCGACAGGAGAGCGAGGGAAATATGTTTTAATTTATGAAATGGTTTAATTTAATAATTTATACACCTTGAATTAGCGCGGGTCCGATGACAGTGCGGGTCCTATAAAAGTGCGGGACCCACTGCGGTCGCATAGGTTGTAGTAGCCTATATCCGGCCCTGCAAAATAGCGGCGTATGCTACGTCGCCGGTCGACTAGTGGAATAAATTCTTGAAATGAAATGCTAAACAACTCTGTATAGTAATGTTTATTAAATCTCGTAATCTGACTCGTATTTAAAAAAGACATAATGGGTAGATTTAGATCTAATCAGGATTTTTTACACTACATCTAGATTTTTTTTACACTAGAGCAAGATTTTTTACACTAGATCTAGATTTTTGTTTACACTAGAGCTAGATTTTTTAAAGTAGATTTAGATTTATAATCTAAATAAAATCATTGTTGATTCTAGATCTAGAATTTATAGGTCTAGTTTAGAATGTTTGTTGTTTTACATTATTCTGATGTTTCTTCAGAGTGGAAGATTTTTACGTCCTAGTCCAAACCTCCCGCAGGACGACGGGGGATGAGAGCGGGCAGGGTTTTAACCTAGGTCACCATCGATAAAACCAAACGACAGTCCAGCGCGCAAACCGCAAACCAGGCAGCCATGATTTAGACTAGATCAAGAAATAATTTCAATTTCTAGACTCAAAAAGTAGATGCTTATTTCCAAATGTCTAGATCAATATTGCAATGTTATAAAATACTAAAACTGATCTACTATTTTTAAATTTAATATTGCATTCAATCTATTAATAGATTATCTAGGCTTTTTTTTACTTAAATTTTATCTAAATTAAATAAATTATAGCTTTTATATAGCGCTACTTTCATGCTTATAGCATGCTCAGAGCGCTTTGGTCCAATCTCAGTTGTGGACCAGTGGGGGGAGGGGTATCTAGGAGAAAGGTTTTTCCGTGCTGTCAAGTACAATTTATTTCCTTCGATACAAAACAAAATAATTAATTACCCAATAGTTAATAAACAAATTGTTTTTCTTTTATTCGTTCTTGTTTGTCAGATGCAAGAAACAATATTTGTGAAAAATTTACACTTGATCCAAGACTGGATGTGGGAGTAATAGCGTATACAAACTTTTACCTGACAGACAAAAGAGAAAGTTGATATAAGCTTTGTAATGATATTAAAAATCACGCATATGAGTCGGGTGTGGCTTCAAAGTGGATCTTTTCAAGTCAAGTCAAAAGTTCATGTCGGAGAAATTACGAGGCGCTGGTAAAAAAAAACAACATGGAAGTTACAGAGAGAGAGAGAGAAGGAATTTTCATGTAACAGATACACTAATCCACGGGTTAAAATGTATTGTTAAAATTTGGCCCTTTTATTGAAATGAAAAAAAAAAAAGAAAAATGGGAATATTTCGGCAATAATAAATAATATAAATCCTTGGAACAAATCAACATGCGTAGCCAATGTGTAATGCTTGTGTTTATATAACACAAGATCATTTCACCTGAGTTAAACAAGGATGTGTCCTGGCACCAAGACTCTTTGGAATACTCTTTTCACTGCTAATCCACCACGCGTTTGACTAAATCACCGATCCATTCCAGATTTAAGGCAAACTTCTAAATATTGCCAGACTGAGGGTCAAAACTAAAATTAGAACAACCCTCGTAAGAGATGTGCTATTTGTGGTCGATGCAACGGTAGTGGCACACTCACAAGAGGAGCTTCAGTCACTTCTCTCAGGCCTGCAAAGAAAACTAATGTTATGGGACCACCTGCTACAGCACCAGCCTCCATTCTCATTGACGATAACAAGCAGGAAAACGAAAAACTCACTGCAGCGAACCAAAATGGAGGTCTATAAGGTATGCCTTCTGAGTACGTTACTATACGACAGTGAGTCGTTGACTACCTACTACCTACCTGCGCTGCCTCCGATGGATTTTGAAAATCACATGGCAAGAGAGAGTGTACAATGTTGAGATCTTTGCGCGAACGGGTCTCAGAAAACGCCATCTGCAATGGCTCGGACATGTTCACCGGATGGAGGACAATCGCATCTCAAAAGTCATTCTTTACGGGCAACTCGTTTCTGGCTCAAGAAAAACTGGTCTCGCCCACCCCCGTTTACTTAGATGTAGTAAAACGGGATCTCAAAAGAGTGAACATTGATACTGACCACTGAAAAGACAGCCCTAGACCGCACTAGTTGTAGAGAGACGGTGACCGAGAAAGTTATGGATAATGAAAAAACATGGGCATCAGCTCTGGAAGAAAAGCGTGCCATACGGAATATGGCCTCTACCACCAAAGCGAAAGCCACCTTAACCTGCGATATATGTGGACGGTAGTGTCTCTTCAAAATAGGGCTCCACAGTCATATGAAAAAGTGTTTGAGATGAAGCAAAGTCATTCTAGGACTGAAGGAGGCCAACAAGCATTTCACCGTAATTAGGTGCTTTTACTACGTTGACAATGATAGCGATACGGAGATCAGATAATTGACTTGAAATGTTTTTTATTTGGGGGCGACCTAAATGGTCTAGAGGTAGATGTTAGACAGGTTTCTGGTAGACGATGGGGCCGGATCGGAGGTTCTCGGAGCTTATCTATGTTTCATCTTATTTACTTCACCTTCTCTCAAAACCTTGGTACCTCAGTGCCATGTCATGTTTAGTCATACATTTACATCACACATAAGCAATTTATCTTAATCATCTTATTTTTATCTTCTTTGAGTTTTAGATTCATAAAACACTCGAATGAATTTCGTCTCTCAACTAAGTCTCGGAACTCCAAGACATGACAACAATCAAACGCCAAATCTCAGTAGAAGACATACTTATGGAGATGTCAAATGGCAAGTAAAGATGTTAAAAAGCCAAAAGGATGCGTCTGAATTAATACCTTACCAGGAACAAAGAAGACGCTTCAGTTTGCCCAAAACCCTAGAAAGTAGCTTTGATTTACAAAACCTGTCTGAAGAAGAAGAGCCGTCCACAAGTAGACCACTCATTGCCATTAAAAATTTTCTCCGTGTTGACGAAAATGAGAATGAAAGAGCCTCTTCCTACGGTAAATCATTGTTAGAGGACCTTCCAGAAGAACATAATTGCCGGTCTCTGGGTTGTGAACGTGTTGTTATTAACGTCAGTGGACTTCCATTTGAAACTCAAGTTCGAACACTGAACAGGTTTCCTGAAACTTTACTTGGCAACCCAGAGAAACGTAAACAGTTTTGGGATGAAAAGAGGAATGAATATTTTCTAGACAGACATCGACCCTCATTTCAAGCAATTTTATATTACTACCAAAGTGGTGGAAGGCTTAAAAAGCCTTTAGAAGTTCCAATAGATATTTTTCTAAGCGAGTTGTATTTCTATGAACTTGGTGACAAAGCCATTGATGGCTTTAAATGTAATGAAGGTTTTATAATGACAAATGATAATGCTAAGCAGCTACTTCCCAAAACAAAATGGGCTAAAAGTATATTTCTTGTCATGGAATATCCCAATCATTCGAGAACCTCGAAGGTGTATGCCATGATTTCAGTCTTTATGATCTTAACATCTGTTGTGACATTTTGTGTAGAAACATTGCCGCAGCTAAAAGATCTTGAGTGTAGAAATATATCTTCAATAGATAGCTGGGCTAATACAACTTACCAACAAGTGATTCATTTATCATCTCCCTTGTTCATTATTGAAACGTGCTGTGTTCTGTTTTTTTCCACTGAGCTAGTTCTACGCTTTTTTGTTACTCCAGGAAAAGTTAAATTTTTGAAGACTTTAATCAACTGGATAGACCTTGCTTCAATAGCACCATTTTTTCTTTTGTTAGGTAAGTATCATACACATAAAAATACATCAACAAATATTTACTCAACAAATATTTACTCTGTAAATATTTAGTCAACACAAATGTAAGCTCACGTCTAGACACTTCCTGTAAAGTCGATTTCAATTTTAAGCTTTTCAATCAAGCCCAGACCCAGAACCCATATGTGGCGATCGATCCCTTTATCAACCCGACCGTTACTTTCTTGTGAAGAAATTGTGTAACAGTAACTTTACTTTAATTTGTGGTCAATGTTGCTACATGATTATCTTTTCTTTTTACAAATTTTTTTTCTACGCACATTGAGACTTTCTTCATAGGTGACTTGCATTTTGCAAATTCTTTTTAAAATTAAAAATGCATCATTAAACTTTAAATGTCAATGTAACTCTGCTAATATGTTTATATTACGTCATTGTTTTTTGAGAATGCTTTTGTGAAAAGTACTTAAAAGCATGTGACGTAGTAAAAAAAATAGTTTTAATGTCTACTTTTATCAAGACGAAGTCTCTGTCATTTAATCCTTATGCTTAACTGTCTACAAAAATTTTATCTCTGTGAGTACAGAACATGGACAAAATGGAGACTGTTTTGAACTGTTTATGATCGCCACTGAAAAGAATTGTTGATATACTATAAAATACAAGTAGTAACAGATCAACGCCAAGGCCGATTTACAAAACATGCACTGGATTTATTCAACCATATTGGATAACGAACAGCAACACACACACTTCCTAATCCACTAAGGGAACTTACTCTCACACAACAAAACATCATATATCTACATCATTCTTTCTCTACAAAATATTACCTGCTCACATACTCTATAAAATAGAACGACATATCTTGCCCTCTTTCAAACAATAATATTACATATATAAGTCATGATTTGAAGAAACAAACAAGTATAACAGAAAAAAAAGTCAAAGTATCTGTGTCAACACAATCAGCAGAGCCATCCATCTGAATGGTTAGATAGTAGGTCAGAGTGTTTCAACGATGACTCTCCTTTATACCATAGCATCCCTCAGACTCCTGAGTTTCTGTAATGTCTCTTTTCCATTCAGTGTCCGATGCGGTACCTTCCTGAGATCTGTTTTCGAATCATTTTTACCTCCACCAGAGTTCTGTCGCAAGTTTTTCATATTCTTCACAGCAACATGTTCACTTTGTTTATGATACCGTCCCGTACACTGATTCAGTCTATGGCACGTATAGCATTCTTTACCCCAGGCTGGACAAACAGCATTTCTATTGGCGTGATACTTGCCGCAGCATCTACATTCTGGAAGTTTACTGTCCTTAGTTTGTTTCTGAAACGTTTGAACCTCGATCTCCAACTTCTAGTTATAGAGCTGATAAAAGTGTCTTGATTAAACGTTGACAATTTCTTCTTAGGGTTAATCTTCTGTGACTTGTATTTCACTGCAAAATGGTTAATCTTTTGACAATTGAAACAAATTTTGCCCCAAGATGGTGTGACACATTGGCGAAAGTGACGTGTGCTTGGCGCGTTTAATGTCTAGGGGATGATTATTTTTGAAATTATCACACACCAACCCGTCAGCATATAAATCGGGAGCAGGCACGCAACGAGACAAGCAATGAAAGAAAGATACAAAATTAAAATGAAGAATATTTATTTACATAAATATTTACATAGAAGAATAAAAAGGGGGAAGGTTTGCATCTATCTCTAATCAATACTATATTTAATCATCACTCTTGCCATTAATAAGAGTGTATGTCACTTTGTCTTCTGAACTTAGCTGGTTGTCCTGCTTGGGTCGCAGCTGGCTGTGTCCTGGCTTGAGGTTCTGCAGCTGGAGGTGGCGCTGTAGCGGGTAGAGGGACGCCGGTGATACAGTTCTTGTGGAGTCTGAATCTAAAGTTCTGTAGATGGACAAGTCTGTTACGTTCATGTCTGCCTCCATAAAATCTGCAGTCCTTGATAAACTTTTTTTGTGGAGCTTTGTAGCTATCTGCTTCTTCAAGCTTCAGAGCATAATCAATTTAACTAGACTCATTTCCTTCATTTCCTTGAGACTATTGGACGTTTGTTCCTAGACTTGGCAGATTTCTATAGCTTTTTCTAGAGTCAAATCTGAACATATTAGTAGCTTCTCTTGTAAACGTTGATTAGCAGAAAAAGCTACTTTATCTCTAATCATTCTGTCTTTGTATTTAAAATTGCACTTCTCAGCCCGTGTCCTCAAATTGGTAATAAACAAATCATAAGAAGAGACACGATTCATGTTCCAGAACCTATAAGCTTCAAGTACTTCGTTCTTCCTTAGATGACAGCATTCATGTAGCTTTTGTAACAAAATATATGGATCATTGCTATCTTCATTTTCTTTATAAACAAAATGATGACATTCTTCTTGAACCTGTGGTCCAGCACAATGACGTATAATGGCCTTTTGTTGAATTTGCGTTTTTTGTCGGCGCCTGACGCTAGTAGATAAATCTCCATCTTCGCCATATACCGTAGTTTTCGTCAATATTACCATCTACCACATTCAACTCTTTTGGTGGATTTAACAAAATTTCCTGTAACATTATAATAAAACTAGATCTAGTCTGATTTCGTAAATGATAATTAATACAGTTCTAACTAAATTTACGTGTTTCCGCTGCCACCATGTTGATACAAAACACACACAGGCTTAGTTTATTCACCATATTAGATAACGAACAGCAACACACACTTCCTAATCCCATAAGGGAACTAACTCACACAACATAGCATCATATATCAACAGATGAGGGCAGATAATGTAAAGTTCATCTGTTTTTGTGGCCTACGGTTAACGAGGGTGTCATGTAGCCAGCACAACGACCTACCGCCTTTACTTTTCCCCAACTAATCTCAGGTACCCATTACAGCTGGGTGGACTCAGAGTCACTGAAAGCACGCCACTGCACAAACTACTTTACAATACACTATTTTGCAGGGCCTGCCTTAAGGCACTGCAACCTATGCGACCGCAGTGGGCTCCACACTTTCATAGGCCCCACGCTAATCCTAGGTGTAAATTATTAAATTAAACCATTTTATAACTTATGACAGATTTTCCGCGGCCTCTTGATTTACCAGGAGCTCCTGGAACTCTAAAATTGCAAAATATACGAAAAAGTTCTGGAAATCTCCGAAAATTATTAACATATTTTGAAAACTAATAAAAAGCTCATGAAATATAGACACAATTGTCATTTTGGGATGTCATTCAATATGGAAAACGCTAATCCTACGCGCGATAGAAAAGTATTATACAATACCCGTAATTGTGGAATCTGGTGAAAGAAGCTTCTCGCGCCTCAAACTAATAAAGAATTATAGATAGATTGATACATTTGGTAATTCTTGCTACTGAGCGTGATCTATGTAGGAAACATAATTTTTATGATATACTCTATGACTTCGCTACACGCAAGGCTCGTAAAGCAATTCGGGATAGTAAGGAATATAAAAAAAATGCAAAGGCGAATTAATTTCATAATATAAACTCTTAATATTCATTTATTATCTGTATCCTTGCCCAAACCGGATCCCGCGAAATCCGTTTCGCATAGGGCCCCACAATGGTTAAGTCCTGCTATTTAGTGCCGGTGAATAATACTTGTTTCCCCCCACCTCTTTATTTAGACACAGATATAAAAGAGTGATCTTTTCATGACTTCATGGTGGTGTCAGCAATGGTTGAGTCATGAAGAGAATTTTATATATATATATATAGATATTTAGAAAATAGTTCCTTTCCGTGTTGCTTTTACAAAAGGGAAAAAAAAATCTACTGTTCTACTTTCCACTTCCCAATTGAGTTTTGAACCCCTTTAGTCGGTGTAGCCTACCATTATAGTCAGTATAGCTGAGTACAGATGTTAATCTAGAGTTTCTAAATTTTAGATTTTTAATAATTTATAGGCACTTCATTGTTTGAAACTTAATCTACCTAAACTGAATTAGACTAATATCTAATAGCTAAGATCTACATATAGTCCTAGAAAATCTAGAACTATAATGTAGACTAGATCTAGAATTCTAGATCTAAATGAAGGCCTAGTACTAAAAATTCTAGATCTAGAACTTAGATGTAGACTAGATCTAGAATTGTAGTCTAGATCAACTAGATATATCTAGATCTAGAAAAGATCTAGGTATAGTACTTGAAATTCTAGATCTATAATCTAAACCTAGAATGACTAGATATAGATGTATATAGACTAGAATCTAGTCTAGATCTAGTCTAAGTTTAAAACATCTAGATCTAGAAGTAGAAGATGGATTGATAAATACAGATGATTAAATAACATAAGAAAACCCTATCGTATCTCTTACTTTACGAGTTTAATCTTAGAATTACTAGACTAATAGGATCAGGAATAGTATCAAGAAGGTTACAAAGACAGTTTGTGTGGAAACGCAAACTCAAAATCGACTTCCGGGTGGTCCATCCTGGCAGGCTTCAATATTTTCAAAAAGAACATCCGAATGAAATTATATCAAAGACAAATGACAGATAAGACTGGAGAAAGAAGGTTGACAGATTTGGTGTAGTGCCCCAACGGTCCAGCAGATCAAAGGATAGGTGAAAGTGAATGTAAAGTTAGATGTGAACCTGGCCTAACAAGTTCCCCTTTCAGACCTTTTGGTCTATAGGGCAGATGATGTAAAGTTCATCTGTTTTTGTGGCCTACGGTTAACGAGGGTGTCATGTAGCCAGCACAACGACCTACCGCCTTTACTTTTCCCCAACTAATGTCAGGTACCCATTACAGCTGGGTGGACTCAGGGGCGCCCAAAGATTCCGAAGTTGAAAATCCCAGTCTTCGCCAGGATTCGAATCCGGGACCCCCGGTTCGAAAGCCAAGCGCTTTACCGCTCAGTCACCGCGCCTCCCCAGACCTAACTGATGTCTTATAATTGATCTATGATCTAATTGTTTTGAACAGTCCGAATAGGTTACTCAGATCATCTGATAAAAAAAATGCAGTTTACAAAATTATATTCGTTTTAAATTATGTCTAATTTATAATGCATACTAAATATATTTTTTTCTCTTTAAAAAAATAGTAAACATTTACTCTTGTGTAAATATAGTTCTTAGTATAACAGAACTTACATAACTTAATAATACAAATATAAAAACAAAAATTTTTGACAAAAAATCTACAACCGTTTGCATAAATGTGTTAATAATATGGAAAACGATGGTCTCTCCTAATAAAGAGCCTCAAGTGTTTGAGTGTTTAATAGTTAATAGTTGTAAAAGTTGTGTATTTTTATGAAAAAAAATTGCTTGCATAAGTGATTTAAAAAATTAGATTTTTCTCTTTCAGAAAAGAAAAAAAAGTAGCCGTTGAATCAGAACTTTGAATGGTCTAAAACATTGTGTTGTCGGATTTTCATTATCTTGTTTAGTTTACGAGATCTAAACAGGACGGACGGACAGACGGACAGACATTTCACACAAAACTAATAGCTTCTTTTCCCCTTTCGGGGGTCGCTAATAATAGTGAACAAATACAGTCCTCGTATAATGGAATGAGGTCAAAGTCGGCATTTTGGGCCAGTGTGTAGTTTAATGTAGCTATGCATGGGCGCCCGCAAGGGGGTGCACTTGCACCCTTCTGGATTTTGAGATGCCAAATTCTAGCCATTTTTTCGCACCATCAAATCAATTAACTTCTAAGTAGCAACTGAACAAGTAGTGCTTCCACTGGTTAATGTAGTAGTAGATTAGCCTAGGCGTATGGAATGGATGGCCAACCAAGTACTAGCGCGCCTCTGAATTCTGAGTAGCCAATTTTAGCCTTTTTTTAAAATTTTATAATAAAATACATCTTCCAGATCGTTTTTTTAAATAAGTAGTTGTAGACTTAGTCAGAATCCAGGTGGGGGGGGGGGTGCAACGTTATTTAATAAAATAATGTTCAGGAAAACTTTGCGCATCGTCTTCTAAGTCTAAATGTAAAGGCCTATCATTGGAATAGTATAAAGTGTAGTAACTTAACAAGTAGTGCTTTCACTGATGCACAGTTGTAAAGATATGCTATCATTGTAACTAGAACAGGCAAATCTGTAGTTTATGTCCGACCATATATGATTTATTACAGGCTTGCAATTCTTTGCACTATAAAGGGTGTCACATATTCTATAGCATGTTAGTCGTGACGATTTGTTTATATTTGCACATAGCTATAGTTATTATGAATGCCACAAAGTCGACTTTCACAAGACATTCTGTATGGTGATTTAACAGAAGGCAGGAGATTCGCTGGTCGTCCACTGCTAAGGTATACTGATGTATGCAAACGCGACATAAAACTTTTGATAAAACTCTTCAAAATCGACACTAACAGGTGGGAAAAAGTGGCACTGGATAGATACACATGAAGAACGAGCATTAAAGGAAAGCCCTGGATTGCAGATGTCATACACAATAGTAGTAGAAAGAAGGGTGAAAGTACAAAGGATTGACCTCTTTAGACACACAAGAAGTTGCAAAGGGAAAAAAATCGTTTCGAGACGTAAAATGCCACAATTAATTTTTATAATATTTAGTTAAGGTCTAGAATAAATTTTGCCAATTATCTTTCGATGTGATAAATGTTATATATTTTCTTTGAACAAAAGTAAAGAGTCTTTCAAAGTTTCGGTCGGTGTAAGCGCTCGATAAAATAGCATGTTAAACACATCTAGCTTTCTTATGTCCATGTAGTGCGGAATCTTGGAGTTTTCTTCGACTCAACACTATCTTTCGACCCACACATAAGTCAGCTCTGCAAGGGTCTTTATCTGCAGCTGCATAGATTAGGCCACATCCGACCATATTTAACAACGGAGTTAACAAAAACGCTAGCTGTGGCATTCATACTCTCCAGCCTTGACTACTGTAACGCCGTGCTAACAGGTATACCTGATGACAAAATAGCCAAACTGCAACGTATACAGAACAACGCCGCACGAATAGTACTTAGAAAAACAAGACAAGATTCTGCTACTACGCTCTTGCGCATGCTCCATTGGCTTCCCGTGAAAGCGATAATCGATTACAAGGTCGCCACACTTTGTCATCAGTGTATATATAACAATGAGATGCCCTTGTACCTTAGAGAACTGATTACTCCATATGTCCCCCAGAGAGCCTTACGCTCAATGGACTCAACGCTTTTAGTGGTGCCACGTTTCTCCCTCAAAAGCTACGGTCTGCGAGATTTTTCAGTGCACGGACCAAAAGTTTGGAACTCACTCCCCATTGATCTCAAGACAGACAACATGCTATACCACTTTTAAGAAGAATATTAAGACCTACTTGTTTAAAACTTTTTTAGATTAGTTTTTTATTCAAATTGTCGTGTTTGTGTTTGTAATGTTATTACAGCGCCTTGAGCCTATATTTTGTTTGTTAACAGCGCTTTATAAATAAAATTATTATTATTATTATTATTATCTACTAGTTTGCAATAGAAGAGATACAAGAAAGTTCTTCACATGCCATCGTTCGAGTCAAAACGTTGATTTGGATCAACGGAGCAGCAAGAAACCCAATAATACGAGCAGCAGCATTATAAATTAACTGCATTAGCTGAGTATTTTAGTGCAGATATCTCAGGCACTGAGCAGAAGTGTTTGAGTGTTCGGTTTGTTGATTGCGATTGTATTCGACTTCATTGGTTTGTTGTTCTGAGAGACGCGCTGCATGTGTCTAACTTCAGTGTACAGTCTAGACATGGATAAACTACTCGGCCATGGCTGCCCCGTGATGGCTAGCATTCTTTTTCCGTAACTGTCCCTAGCGAGAGCGTTGGTGCTAAATTTACCTCTTTTGTGTGAGACACAATGAACTGAAAAATACGAATTCATTCGAGCTTTAAGTCTCAACTTAGAGATCTTTGACTGTTTGGCAAATCTTAAAATCACGACTCCAAGTGAAACCATATAAACGGCACATGTGTAGTAAATGTCTCTCCTCTTGTGTTTCTGACTTGTTTTTTTATTGTCGTCAATTGTTCATCTGTTCTTGAACCAGTTTCCATCGAAGCAGGACGTTTTGGCGCCGCCGTTTCGTCGCCGCCGTTTTGGCGACGCTGTTTTGGCGCAAGGGACATTTTGGCGCGAAATACATTATGCACGTTCATTGTAATATTTCTTTAAAAAGAATTCTGCATATTTATGTTTTGCATGAGGGTTTGTGTTAAGACATTTTTCACGTACAGAGGAAGAAATATTTTTGTCCGCTATTTTTGGTATTTAAGTTTGTTATGTAATTATTGTTAAATCTCTAATATTACACAACACCAGGCTGCCTTCCATACTTCATACTTAGAGTGGTCTGCACTAAACCTATCAAAAACATAGAGATACCCTGCATACGAAATTTTGTCTTTTCCTCGCTTCGACTCGGACTTTTCCCATTGTATATCTAGAAAGCCACCAGGTTTTCAGTAATAGAATGAAATGGCGAAAGTTTTTCTAGTCTGTTAGCGTGCTGGAAAAAAATGATTAGTGAATGGTCCAAACTACGCGAGCTTATAAAGACGTAGGGGCGAAGAGATTGAAAGAGAGGAATAGACTTTGGGCCGCTCTCGGAATTTAAGATTAAGGATTATAAATTCGCACCTAGGGATGTCAAGTGGAGTGCTAGAAACAGATTATCGTCTTACGCGTGAGAGAGGGAAGGGGTGGAGGAAGGAGTATATACAAGCAGTGAAATATGCTCAGAGGAGAGGGGGCGGGATGGGTGTCACAGGTAATGACCAGTCCCAAGGAGATGATAGCTAGACGCATGACACCAACGACCAGTGCTCGGTGCTGGTCTTGTCTTCATTTGTTCATTCGTCAATGCGAGATGTCACCTAAATCACCCCTACCCAATTTCTCAAAATATATCTTTTCAAAGTATCTTAGTGTCGTGAATTTGTTTCTATCTATTGTCGCCCCTAGTGTTTGTTTACATTGGTGGATTCACGTTAGAGTTTGTACTGACCACATTCCGAGTCTTGATCTTTACTATGTGTGGAGGTATTGTCGTCATTCAGCGTAATAAAGCTTTAGATGTTAACATGGTTTTTGTTATATGAAAGTATTACATTAATGTCAAATAAAAAGATTGTCTTTTGGAAAGAAATCGAAAAATGTCATCCAGTGCGATTGGCAGAACTCACATATAAATAAAGTGAAGGGGATAGCATGTCATTACCATTCAGGAATCTGACTTATTATAGGCCTACATTCATGAAATAAGCAAAACCTTTATATTTATAAAAACAAAAACAATTCGCTGGATGGTGTTAGAATTCATACTATACATACAATATTATGGAAGAGTGAAATAAATACGCTATAAATACGTTATAAACGCTACATGCTTATTAAATTATTCTGTCAAATTATATCTCGTGCCAAAGCGTCCCCAAGGCTAACCGTCTCGCGCCAAAACGGCGCCGCTTAAACGTCACGTACCGAGTTTCCATGGTGTTGCAGTCTTTCCAACAAAAGATAGTGGCCACTCAACAGCACATCAGCAGTTACATTAATGGCATAATTAAAAACCAACTTGACCATCCTGAGGAACACGACAGTGGTGTAATCTTGAGGAAGGAGAGACTGCTGGCAGAAAAAACTTGATACCAGATATTGAGTTGCTTCTACCGAAACTTCGCAGTCGACAGACACACTGAGAAAAACAATATTACAAAGAGAGTTTGTGTTATCACACAAACTCAGAGGCGGCCCCCGTCGGAGTCGATCCCTGTCGGATCTGCCTATTCGCAAGGAATATTCAAGAGGTGATTTAATTTCATGATCAAAAGTAATAATGTTTCAAAGATTCATTTGCCGTTGTAAAAAATGTTTTTTTGTTTTTGTTTTACATGTTTCGGGTGTTCCTTCTAAGTTTAAAATAATTCACTTCTCGCTGAACGATGGAGGATGGCAACAAGCAGGGCATGAACCCTGCCTGGTCGTTAAGTTTGAGTGCTGGACTGTCATTCGGATTTATCGATGGTCCCTGGTTCAAACCCTGCATGCTCCCATCCCCCGTCGTCCTACGGAAGGTTTGGACTCGGAAGTAAACTATCTCCAACTCTGAAGGAACATTCGAAACATGTAAAACAAACAAACAACCCGGGACCGTAGAGATAATTAGTTCAGCACGCTTACAGCACGACCAGGCATTGCTATTAACTTAATAATAAACTAAAAGCCTATTATTGATAAAGAGATATATTACACATTACGGCATGACATCTATCGGATATGTACAATAGGCCAATGTCAGACGAGCGATTTTAGATAATCTTTCAGCATTGATTTGTAATTAAAAAACAGAAAAAAAGAACAAATTTATTGTGCTTGTAGGCTACTTTGATGTCTCAGCACAGTTAGGCCTATCAACAGAGATATCGGCATTTTTATTTCAATGGAACTAGAATGAGGATGTAGATTTAGATCTAGATCTAAAATATGGACCTGGTATAATGTAGCTGTAATTTAGATAAGATTTATGTAAAAAAAAATCATAGATAATCAATCAATAGACCGAATGCAACATTAAATTTAAAAATAGTAGATTAGTTTTAGTATATTATAACATTGCAATATTGATCAAAACATTTGGAAATCAAATTCTACACTTTAAGTCTAGAAATTGAAATTCTACATCTTAATCTAGTCTTATATTAGTCTAAACTAGATCTAGAAATTCTAGATCTAGACTCTAAAATAATTTTAATTAGAATACAAATCCAGATCTAGATATACTGTAATAAAAATCTAAATCTAGTTTTAAAAAATCTAGATTAGATCAAAATCAACATATCATTCCTTTTTTAAACGCGAGTCACATAACGAGGCTTAATAAACATTACTATACCGAGTTCTTTTAATAATAATAGTAATAATCTTTATTGTCCATATGGAAATTTGTCTTACAATTTGTGCATTACACCAAACAAAAAAAAACATTATAACTATAAGAAACCAAAGTGTACATTCACACCAGACTCACTCATAATTTACATGTGACAAAGTTTATATCAGATTGTTCTTATTTAATGATTTGATTGCTAGGGGAACAAAAGAGTGTTTGTGTCTGTTTGTCTTTGCTATCGGTGTCTTGTATCTCTTTTGTGATGGTAAAATCACAAAATCCTGATTCAAAGGGTGATTCTTTATTTCGAGGATCTTGTTAGCTTTTTTATAGATGTTTGTCTCAAACAACTGCCCAAATGGGTTTTGTTTTTTGCCAATGATTTTACCAGCAGCATTTAGAATTCTATAAAGTTTTTTTTTATTTTTAATGCTCAGATTGCCATACCAGGCAGTGATATTAAAACTTAAAATATTGCAGATGTGAGCCAAGGCCTTTTCGCTAACATTAAACGATGACAGTTTTCTTAGTAATCGTAATCTTTGCTGCCTTTTTTTGCTGATATAATCAGTATTAGCAGTAAAATTTAGTATATTGTCTAGGATAGTACCAAGGTATTTAAAGGTTTGCACTATTTCAATAGTCTCTCCAGCTACAGAAACAATAACATTTTCCTTCTTTTCCCACTTTATTAATGGAGCCCAGACACTGGTAGAAATTTGTAAACCTTTATTGGCTACGCTCTTGGAATTAGGTGAATTTAGTGTGCCTTAGATTTTATATCGAAAAGGGAAGTTTTATCGTCAAAATAATTTTTTGAGGGGTTTTAAACTAAAAAAATCAACGTTCATAGAATTCGGTGACTATAGTTTGCTTTAGAATAAAATTGAAGAGAAAGTTTTTCACCCTCAAAACTCTTTTTATGGGGTATTTAAACTCAAAACCATCAGGAGGGGTTTTAAACTTTAAAAAAAAAGCCCTCTGGAGGAGGGGATTTAAACTCACCCACTCTTATGGCTTGGCTTTTTTTTTTATTCAAGAGGTATTTTTTTAGTTTCAAAAAACGCTAAAGGGGGTTTTAAGCTCAAAAAACCTTTTGGCTACGATAATAGCATTTTGAGTATGTAACTTGCTTTTTTATATTGAAGAGGTATTTTTTAGCTTCAAATCCCGCTCAAGAGGGGTTTAATCTCAAACTCCTTTGGCTACGCTCATAGATTTTTTTGAGTGTGCTTTTTTTATGAAATTGAAGAGGGTTTTTTTAGCTTCAGACCCCGCTGAAGGAGGGCTTAAACTAAAAAACCCTCTTGGCTACGCTCATCTGGTGACTGATGTATGAATAGTCTTATATTAAAGAGGGGGTTTTATCGTAAATTTTGGATGGGGTTTTACAATCAAAAGCTTCTTTAGCTATGCTTTTGGAATTTGGGGATTGTCGTTTGCATTCTTTTTTGGGGGGTTTTGTTTTATAGAAGACGAGGATTTGACTTAAACTTAAAACCCCCAAGCTGGCTGGGGCAAGTGATAGTTTAGTATTAAAATCTCACCTAAAATAAACAGAATCAATGCAAAAAATAGGTCATTAAATTCCGATCCCCCTCCAGAGGTTGGATTTTATTTCGGGGGGCTTAACCCCAACCCCTTTTGCTACGCCCATGCTCCAGCATATTTTTCTTTGTTTGCTAGATATTATTGCTGCTCTTTAAATTAATTTCTTTTAAGCGATTGTAAACTTTGCTGTTTGGTTTTCCGTTATAAGTCAGTAGAATTAAACAATGAAATTAGCTCTCTTTCTAAATGTTTTAATACAAAGCAAAATATATACACACACACATGCAGATCTTGGTTTTATTTTATTGTGCAAAGTATGTAAGAAACATCTTCCTGAATTATTAGGCCTACTGTTTTTATCGTAGTTTCTGTAAAAAGAGTTCACCGTATTAAGCCTATGGGTGTCAGATGTGTAAAAAGTTGTCCTGGCCTGATACACAGTGTCAGAGGCTAAGTACGCATCGTAAGTAAAAAAAAAACAACAACAGTATTAACGAGGAGTTACTTGATATTGTAATAACTTAAGGGAGGCAACTCAACGAGATATAGATGTTTATTTACATGGAGACATGACAAACACATAAAACATCTGCCTTGAACTTCATATCGGCTCTAGACGTGGGCGGAAATCGTTCTCTTCTTTCTCTAGTGTAAACATCTTTCCTAGTCTGGTTTTTAGAAGTGCGTACCTTCTGCACTAGCCTGGATGGCGGTGCGCATGGCAGAGTTATAACATTGGCCCTTTCTTAGAGCTTTTCGTCCCGAAAAGAAACAGTGGAGTGGAGGTTTGACAGTTCAGGTGGAGGTCGATCGGTGGGAACCACAGATAGTAGGGTGCCTGTTGCCGACGAAGCCATCAGCTCTGTTTTCCTCCGGTGCCGCTTTCTCTTTCTCCTATTGATCAGGCTGTTCTTGAGACGATCACTTGGCCGTTTGGCACACAAAGAGATAGTGTCAAGCCCTGTTTTCTTCAACACACACAGCCGTTGTTCGGACACACTGTATCAGCAGACCCTCCCGACTGACGCCTCTCAAGGGAGCTTTAGTTTTACATGCAACCACGTTGCAAACGAAGTCCGATGCGTCGCGGTCATCCTCAGCTAACTGTCTCACGTCCAGGAGAGAGGTCTCTTAAAGTTCGAGTTGAAGATTTAGTCTGGATTGACTGACATTCGATGTCGTTCATTCGCTGATGACATAGCCCTATTATCACACAGACTACAGGATATGCAAGAAAAGGTCACAGCTTTAAGCGAAGTAGGAAAAAGAGTAGGCCTCAAAATAAACCACCAAAAAACTAAAGTACTTAAAGTAAACAATAAACAAAGTGGAGACATAGTATTGGATTCTCAGACAATAGACCAAGTAGAAAATTTTATATACCTTGGGAGTGTAGTCAGTATATCAGGTGGAACAGATGAAGACATTAAACGCCGTATAAATCTAGCACGTCAGACATTTACACAGCTAAAACCAACCTGGAAATCTCCTTACATCTCAAACAAGACTAAACTAAGAATCTTTAATTCTAATGTCAAGGCTGTCCTACTGTATGGTTCTGAAACATGGAGAACAACTGAAGCCACAACAAAAAAAATACAGACCTTCATCAACAGATGCCTGAGAAATATCCTAAAAATACACTGGTATGACAAAGTAGAAAACACCAAACTGTGGGAGATGAGTGGACAGAAAAATATAGAAGTGCAGATCTTAGAGAGGAAGTGGAGATGGATTGGTCACACCCTTAGAAAAGATACCAGCAACAGAGCTAGGCAGGCCATAGAGTGGAACCCCCAGGGAACAAGACGCAGAGGAAGACCAAAAAGAACATGGCGACGCAGTGTACTTGAAGAAGCAGAGAAGACCGGGAAGAGCTGGGACACCATCAAAAAGCTAGCAAGAGACCGTGGAGAGTGGCGTGTTTATGTCGAGGCCCTATGTTCCATGAGGAACTCAAAGGAATGATGATGATGATGAAACATCTTTCCTAGTCTGGTTTTTAGAAGTGCGTACCTTCTGCACTAGCCTGGATGGCGGTGCGCATGGCAGAGTTATAACATTGGCCCTTTCTTAGAGCTTTTCGTCCCGAAAAGAAACAGTGGAGTGGAGGTTTGACAGTTCAGGTGGAGGTCGATCGGTGGGAACCACAGATAGTAGGGTGCCTGTTGCCGACGAAGCCATCAGCTCTGTTTTCCTCCGGTGCCGCTTTCTCTTTCTCCTATTGATCAGGCTGTTCTTGAGACGATCACTTGGCCGTTTGGCACACAAAGAGATAGTGTCAAGCCCTGTTTTCTTCAACACACACAGCCGTTGTTCGGACACACTGTATCAGCAGACCCTCCCGACTGACGCCTCTCAAGGGAGCTTTAGTTTTACATGCAACCACGTTGCAAACGAAGTCCGATGCGTCGCGGTCATCCTCAGCTAACTGTCTCACGTCCAGGAGAGAGGTCTCTTAAAGTTCGAGTTGAAGATTTAGTCTGGATTGACTGACATTCGTCTAGGCCGATGTCGATTATGATGGCAGAAGTACAAATGCTTTGTTGGTTGTTTTCTTGGCATCCACATTCTCTGTATGAAGTGCCGCAAGTACAGTTCATACTAGACTTCTGGATGCAGTTGTCGAGCTTCAAATTTCCCACGTGAGCACCGGCAGATAGGCAGAGGTCTTTAAGGTCCATAGCATTAGGCTTGGACGCAGAACCAACTTTGTCTTGGTCTGTCCAGCTCATTGAGGTACTCGTAACAGGTACAACAGGAACAAACGCTTCAGTGATATAATAGACTTCAGTTTCTTTATTTGTCTCTTTTCTTTCAATCTGGTACATCCCGTTGGGATCGTCGCAGCAATCGTTGTCACTTTTCTCGTCTAGAAAGTCACGCCCACAAGACTTTCCCACAACACAGCCACAGACGGCGCTCCAATCCCCAGCGTCTCCGTCACCACTGTTTGTGCAACCACAGTCCTGACCATGCAACGTCTTCACCAACGAGTCTACGGGCAACTGCTCCTTCACCAACGAGTCTATTCCTTCTTTCGTTTGAGACACCATGTTATCTACCTTGTTACTCATACTGTTAATTTGTTCACACATTGCATCAATACCTTCATGTATCTTGCCAATGAGCTCATAAATCTCCGGTTCAATTTCAAATAAGTAGGTATCGGATCTTCGTTTTCATCGATCAGGACTTGCCGGAGACGAGCTGTAAGCACCTCCTTGGTACCACTAAGCTTGAAACGTTGGTAATGAAGTTCCTGCCTTAGCTCTTTAATCGAGAGTTGGTCTAGTTGTTTCAAAGATGTCATTGTTATCGAATCCTAACTCCTCTCATTGAGTCGCCTATAATCCCACTTCTGACCCCAAAGTAATAACTTAAGGGAGGCAACTCAACGAGATATAGATGTTTATTTACATGGAGACATGACAAACACATAAAACATCTGCCTTGAACACAGCAACTTCATATCAGCTCTAGACGTGGGCGTAAATCGTTCTCTTCTTTCTCTAGTGTAAACATCTTTCCTAGTCTGGTTTCTTGAAGTGCGCACCTTCTGCACTAACAATATTCTCAAATTATTAAGATTATTATTATCAAATCAAGGCACTTTACGCAAGAGCAATATTCAAGCTAACACGTTAGGAAAAGTAATTCAAACGTAATATTTATTTACAGTGTAGTATGCTGTCTTAGCATGTTATGTTTATCCTATTTGACTTAAAAATTGTCAATCTCTGTCAATAAATTGAGTGTCAATGACTAAACACTTAAATAAAGAGAAGGGGTGTTTAGCTCTCCCTTTTAAGATAGGCCTGGCTGTGTCTTTTACGCTAATATACACAAGTCTGAGCCTTGCATTTTTTTCTACAAAATAATTAGTTACTGGCTTACTGGGCTATGAAATCGGTTTGTGCTCTGTGTAGCAAAAGATCACTCGTCTAGGTGTGTGATCTTTAGTCAGCTTACTAATTGAGGTTTATATCCAAGAATTTTTGACCCGAGTCGGAGCTACTATCCGGTGCAGTCCTAATATATATTGTTATAACCCCGCCATGCGCACCGCCATTTAAAGATAGTGCAGAAGGTGCGCACTGCCAGAAACTAGACAAAAAAGGATGTTGACATTAGGATAATAACGATTTCCACCCAAGTCGAGAGCCGAAATGAAGATGCTGTGTTTAAGGCATATGTTCTATGTGTTTGTCATGTCTCCCTGTGAATAAACATAGTTGCCTCGTTGAGTTGCCTCCCTTAAGTTTTATATATATATATATAATATATATATATATATATATATATATATATATATATATATATATATATATATATATATATATATATATATATATATATATATATACTAGACATATAGTACCCGGGCCCACTGAGAGTGTTTTGTAAACAATTAAACGAAATAATTATGTTATAAGTAAAGCGAATGCGGAATACGTAAATGTAAAAATAGTAGGAATGGAGCTATCAAAATAGCTAATTGAATTAAATCAATTTTTTCAAATAAAAACATTTGCTTGTAGGCATACACATATTTGATTAAAATTTGAAATGAATAGACTTAATTTTGAATGTTCTTGTGTTAAAGTATAAAGTAGATCTTGAGTTACAAATAGGTCTAGATCTACACTAATCTAGAGTTAAATATTGGCTTGGATGGAGTTCATGGTCTAACTAGGCCATGTGACGTAATGAAAAGTTGTTTTTTTTTATCCTGTCAGTCCTTCGTAAAAAGTATTTCTTTAAATGCTGTAAGAACTCGTGCGCCAATGTCTCGTAACACTCGTCAACTCTGTAGTTTGGATAAAGACACTTTGTTAGTCTAACTAGGCCGTGTGACGTAATTTATTTCTTTGACGTCATTTACAATGATCTTATTAAAGAAAATGCTATAAGAACTCGTGCGCCTATGTCTGTTAATTATCATGCTGAAAACGACATTTTTACTCTAACTAGGCCATGTAACTGTGAGCTTGCGCTCCCAGAGCTATTTTTATATGTAATTTTAGCTATTTTTGTGTATTCTATTTTTATAGGCTAGTGCCAAATTTATTATTTGTACTTCCCCCTATTGTTATATAGGTTGGTGCGGGATAGTATAAAAAGTAATGTACATGCTGTCTTAAAACAGTTGGATGTACATTTGACCAGTGGTGAGTACCGTATCTCTGTCTGTGTGACAGCTGATAATATTTTTGGTCTGTCGTGTAATTATTTTATTATTATGTACCTGGGACGGCCTGTAAGTTTGTAACTATTTTATATTTTCTTGTACTGAATCTATGTCACACTGTGTGTAAGGTAGTTATTTTATTTTCTACGTGGACTATTTGTCATAATAGTTGTCAACATGCTGTATTAAAGATGGCGGCGTCCATCAGTCCTAATAGAATATATGGTTTTGTATTTATAGTTTTGCATTTATGTATTGCAAGCTATTATTACTGCTGAATATAATTCTGCTGAATATAATTCTGCTGAATATAGCTGCTAAAATACATGCTGCTTATCTAATATTGCTGCTTTAAGCTGCTGCTATAGATCTATTGTATTGTTATTTTGTTTTTGTAGGGTAGCCTATAGGCTTAGTTATAGTCTGTTTCTGTTCTTAGTGAATACTAATAGTAAGGTAATAAGGCTAAGATGTTCTTGTTTTAGTTTTAGTTATGGGTTGGTTGTAGTAGTAGAATATTGTAGATCTAGACTAGTTTATTGTAGTGATTTAGTTAGATACTTGGTTTTATCAGTTTGTGTTAGATTTTAGATAGTGGGTTTGGTTAGTTTGTTGGTGTTTGTAGTGGCGTAGATTTAGAGTATTTTAGATAGTTATTTTATTCAGTTGTAGTGGTTAGTATATATATTATATTTTATTATTGATTTATTTTTTGTGTATGTAAATAAAGTTTCGTTTTGTTTATTTATCCTAAACTAAAGTTTCGTTATCTTGCTTTCATTTAGTTTAGGTTAGTATGTCTGGTTACTTAGGCGACTCTAGCTCCTTGGTAGTAGACTGAGGTGTCACAGATGAAACCCACCCAGTAGCGCTAACATCTGCCTACTGTTAATAATTTAATGTTGAGCAGAGAATAGGTCCTCTCATTCAGCGCCTCCTGACCTGCTCACATAACGTAGTGGATTTTTAAAAACTTTGACGTCATTTGGAATAATTTTATGAAATGAAATACTAGAAGAACTCCTGCGCTCATGTTTATTAACCCTCCTGTAACTAGACCATGTGGCCCGGGATACGGAAACATTTTGTACTGCCCAACTAGGTTTACCTAGTCATGTGAAACACTGCACTGATCATTAATCTTCAGAATCGAAGACATTGCCATTATTATTATTATTATTAGCGTTTAATGTAGTCATAGAATATGTATTCTTAAGACAATGACGTAACAGAGTTTAAGTCTGGAATTAAAATGCTAGAGTAAGATGAACACATTGAGTTAATCAATTATAAACACTATTCACACTTCTTAAATGTACTTAATTTGTTTTCTAATTTCCGACATTCTTTTAATTAGAAGGCTAGTCTGTATGATTATCAAATAATTTTGAGCCTTAAAAGGGAGTTAATAAACGTTAAGGCTACACCTGATAAGCAAAACAAATGTGCTTGAGGGGCGAAATTGTCCATGTACCAGACAAAGTAAATCTATTCGAGCCGAATAAAAGGAGATTCTAGCTTTCTAACGTTCGGGATGATTACGATACGTTGAAAAATATGAAGTGCAATCTTGTCATTAATACTCAGAATAGAATGCTTACAATAAGTAGACTAGACTTCTGAAAGGAGACAATCCGTAGATACACCAGTAAGTGTCTGTCCATCCCCTCAGCATGTGCGTATATCTGTGTACAAATGTAAATGCGCATTTCTTGTTTATTACGTAAACAAGCAAAAGTGTTGATAAAAGGTCTCCGTGTTTATGCATACTAAAAGCCAACTATACTATTATACTATTAAACTATTTCTTTTTTTTATGTTGTTTCAGGTTCAAACCTCATGTCTGGACATTGTGGAGACAAACATAAAGGTTCTGCACTAACTGTATTAAGAGTACTTCGGGTTGTGCGGATACTTAAGTTAAGCAAACATTCTCACGGATTAAGAATTCTAGGAATGACTTTAAAAACCAGCATAAGAGAACTAACAATGTTTCTTTTATTCCTTGCTCTTGCAACAATTATTTTTTCAGGTGCTATTTACTTTGTGGAACTGAATAATCCAGATTGTATGTTCATGTCAATACCTGACGCTTTTTGGTGGGCTATCGTCACTATGACAACCGTGGGCTATGGAGATTACGTACCAGTAGGAACTTTAGGAAAACTGATCGGTGGCTTGTGTGTGTTATCTGGTGTTTTGGTCATAGCATTACCAGTTCCTGTCATTGTCGCAAACTTTAACAACTATTATAGGCATTATACAGGTAGTTTTATTATATTAGAATTATAAATACAGGCATACAATTAATGGTATTAATAAAAATGACCAATAAAATTAGCAGATACCCGCCTTCGCTACGGTTTAGATATCAATTTAGAATTGATACGAAATAAAGACACAAAAAAAACAAAATTACAAAGAGAGTTTGTGTTACACAAACTCAGAGGCGGCCCCCGTCGAAGTCGGATCCCTGTCGGATCTGCCTATTCGCAAAGAATATTCAAGAGGTTATTTATTTTTGATGGTCAAAAGTAATAATGTTTCAAAGATTCATTTGCCGCTGTACAAATTTTTTTTTGTTTTACATGTTTCAGGTGTTCCTTCTAAGTTTAAAATAATTAACTTCTCGCTGAACGATGGCAACAAGAAGGAATGATCCCTGCCTGGTCGTTCAGTCTGCGTGCTGGACTGTCGTTCAGATTTATCGATGGTCCCTGGTTCAAACCCTGTATGCTCCCATCCCCCGTCGTCCTACGGGAGGTTTGGACTAGGAAGTAAACTATCTTCAACTCTGAAGGAACATCCGAAACATCTAAAACAAACAAACAAACAACCCCGGACCGTAGAGATAATTAGTTCAGCACGCTTACAGCACGACCAGGCATTGCTCTTAACTTAATAATAAATTAATAGCCTATTATTGATAAAGAGATATATTACACATTACGGCATGACATCTATCGGATATGTGCAATAGGCCAATGTCAGACGAGCGATTTTAGATAATCTTTCAGCATTGATTTGTAATTAAAAAACAAAACAAAAAAAAAAGAACAAATTTATTGTGCTTGTACTTCGATGTCTCAGCACAGTTAGGCCTATCAACAGAGATATCGGCATTTTTATTTAAATGGAACTAGGATGAGGATGTAGATCTACTATTAAATTAAACTTCTGATTAAGCACTCTTAAGATCTATATCTACTAGATCTAGATCTAAAATATAAACTAGGAATAATGTAGCTCTAATTTAGATAAGATTTATGTAAAAAAAAATCATAGATAATATATCAATAGACTGAATGCAACATTAAATTTTAAAATAGTAGATTAATTTTGTAAATTATAACATTGAAATATTATCAAAACGTTTGGAAATCAAAATCTACACTTTAAGTCAAGAAATTGAAATTCTACATCTTAATCTAGTCTATTTTAGTCTAAACTAGATCTAGAATCTCTAAAATAATTTTAATTAGAATATAAATCCAGATCTAGATATACTGTAATACAAATCTAGATCTAATTTTAAAAATCTAGATTAGATCAAAATCAAGATATCGTCACATAACGAGGCTTAATAAACATTACTATACCGAGTTCTTTTAGCATTTCATTTGAAGAATTAATTCCATATAACGTCAAAGGGAAAAAAAACACTACGTCACACGGCCTAGACTAAAAAAACGCCTTCATCAATACGAGCCATTTATTGAGTGTTCATGGACATTGGGGCACCGAGTGCGTTCTTTCAGCATTTCCTTTAAAGAATTCATTCCATATGACGTCAAAGAAAAAAAAACACTACGTCACACGGCCTAGCTGGACTAAAAATCGCCTTCATCAATACGAGACATTTATCGAGTGTTCATAGACTTTGGTGCACCGAGTGCGTTCTTTAAGCATTTCTTTAAAAGAATTCATTCCATACGACGTCAAAGGAAAAAAAAACTACGTCATACGGCCTAGCTAGACTAAAAATCGCCTTCATCAATACGAGCAATTTTTCGAGGGTTACTAGACATTGGGGCACCGAGTGCGTTCTTTTAACATTACATTTAAAGAGTCCATTCATATGACGTCAAAGAAAAAAAATTCCATTACCTCACAATGGGCTAGTAACGGTACCGTAAAAAAATGTCTTTATGTACACGAGATATTTAACGAGGGGTTCATAGACATTGGTGCACTGAGTTCTAATAGAATTTATTAAAGAGGATTAAAGCCGCATTGTTTTTGCGTTTTGTCTGTCAGTCGGTCTATTCGTTATCTTAATATAAAAAAACAAAAACTAAAAGCTATTAAAAATTGATTAACCTTTATTTTACGTTTCAAAACATCGCAATAATTTTAGGTATGAACACAATTGATTTAAGTAAATATAATCGATTGTTCCGGATGTTTGTATAAATAGTAAAAGAAAAAGAGAATTCCAAATAAATGTAATACCGTTAATTAAATTTGTTGGATGGTCTCGTATAAAAATTAAATGTACTACAGCCATGTGGAGAGATTTTCAAACCATACTTTGGTGTTTGGATGTTGTTTTCCTTAAAAATCGGAACATAATATTAACGATAATTTGATTTCTCAATGTTTTAGCTAGAAAATTAAATGTACTGTAAGAGAGAAGTGAGTAAAAATATTTTTCATAAAAATCCGGAACAACATTATTTCGTAAATGAGAAGATTATTTGTTTATTAATTAGAAGCGGGAGTTCAAACAATTATTTGGTGTTAGTAGATTTTTAAATAAATTCGGAAATTTTTGGCGAAGATTTGTAAGAAAATGTAAGTAATGTAAGTCGATTTCTTTTCAAAACAAAATCCGGAACATTCTTTATCGATTACTAAACTTTTATGTTATGTTTCAGCAAGAAAATTAAATGTCTAAAAAACGATTTTCAGTAATCAATTCTAGTAAATTACTTTTTTTAAAAGCCTTGAACAACATATTGTCTCTTTTTTTTAAATTTGTTTAAAGATGAAAATACGGAACAATTTGATATCGATAATCAAATTATAGTGACGCGTTGTCAAATAATATAAGTGTAATATTAGTCAATTATGCAATTTTAAACAATCATTAGACATAATTCATTTTTTATAAAACAATATCCGGAACATTTTTACACTTAATGAAATATAAAACAGTGTAGAGATTTCGATTTAGCATTAATATGCTATTTACATAAAAAACGGAACAACATATTATTGATAATGGAAATTGAATGTAATATAAGTTAGGAGAGCAAACAAACATTTGTTGGCTTTGGCAAAAAACAAACCCCATTTGGGCAGTTGTTTGAGACAAACATCTATAAAAAAGCTAACAAGATCCTCGAAATAAAGAATCACCCTTTGTGTCAGGATTTTGTGATTTTACCATCACAAAAGAGATACAAGACACCGATGGCAAAGACAAACAGACACAAACACTCTTTTGTTCCCCTGGCAATCAAATCATTAAATAAGAACAATCTGGTATAAACTTTGTCACATGTAAATTATGAGTGAGTCTGGTGTGAATGTACACTTTGGTTTCTTATAGTTATAATGTTTTTTGTTTGGTGTAATGCACAAATTGTAAGACAAATTTCCTTACGGATAATAAAGATTATTATTATTATGTTAGAAATGAACAAGTAGTCATTCTCTGGCGCTGCCAGGGTCGAGTTTCGCTAAAGAGAAACAAAATTCATCGTAGTCCCTTTAACAGTTTCCACTGAGGAATTTTCTGGTGATGTGGCAGGTCTGCAGCAGTACCGCCCTCTGACAGGCAACGAAGATATTCCTAGGAATGTTAAGGGCCTTGAAGGTGTCTGTGAGGTCAGTTGTTATTATCCCCTCGGTTGATATAACAATGGGGTATATTGTTATTTTGGACAATTTCCATAGACGCTTAATCTCCAAGCCTAGGTTCCCATATTTTCTTTGTTTTTCTATCTCAGTTTTTCTCAAATTATGAGACAGTGGTACGGCGATATCGATAATGGTAGCGGTTTTTTCTTTTTTATCAATGAACAGCAGATCCGGGCGATTGAAATCTACCGTTTTGTCGGTCAGAATAGGCCTGTCCCAGTACAGCAGATGTTCAGTAGACTCGAGAACCTCTTGCGGAGAGTATTTATAATAAGGGGGAGTGTCCTTACCGATCAATTTTTACGTCAAAGCCAGGTGTTGGTGTATTAACTTTGCAACTTGGTTATGGCGACCCAGGTAGGCTGATTCTGATAGGGCTGGACATCCTGCCATAATGTGTTCAATCGACTCGCCCACATTTCCACATTTTCGGCATTTGTCGACAACATTGAGTTTCAGGATATGCTTCTCGTAATTTTTTGTCCTGATTACTCTGTCCTGTATTGCTGTAACAAAGCCTTCTGTTTCAGGGTAGAGATGACCTGCTTTGAGCCATGTTAAGGAAGCAGCCTTGTCGATGTTGTCCCCATGTAATAAAGCCGGAAATTTTCCGTGGAGTGTTTTTTCTTCCCATTGGCGAATCTCATGCCCTGCGTCGTCCAAACCGATATTGACATCAGCATTGTGTAGGTTCAGAGGGGTTGCATCGGAGTCGTATTTCCGTAGGAAGGAAACTAATTTGTTGCTGGCGGCGAGCAGTTTTGATCGTATTTTTAAAACTTGCATCTTACACAATTTGAAGATGTTCTGCAATCCACGACCCCCATCCTTCCTGGGCAGGTATAACCTTATGGTGGAGGACTTGGGGTGTAGACATCGAAACTTGGTTAGTAATTTTCTAGTGAGTCTGTCAATGTCATGTAGGTCGGTGTCAGTCCATTTGATCACACCGAACGTGTAAAGGAGCACAGGTTTATTGCAGTGATGAGATTACTGCCAGACAGTTTGGTGTTGAGGATTTTATTAACTCTTTGCCTATATTTGCCAAGAAAGTCCTCTTTTAATTTCTTATGGTTTATCTTGGCATTCTGGTTTATTCCAAGATATTTATAAATAGAGACGGAGTTCAATTCCTCGATGCCTTCAAATTCAATGTTTGTGTTCGTTGCCTTGCCCTTTTTAATGCTTATGATGCCACACTTATTATTATTATTATCATTATTAATACGCTATTATTTATTAAGAGAAACTATTTCTGAAGAGTCATTGGCCAGACAGTCGGATGTTTGTGCTAGCTTAGACCTTAACAAGTGGGGGTGCCGGGGTGGATGAGCTCCAACAGACTGCCAATGATCCATTAATAACTGCCCAAAAAAGAATAGTGCGGAGGCTATCAACAAACATTTTGCTAGGCTCTCCGAAGCATGCAATAAAAACTTTAGTGTCAGGGGCTCTCGATAGCATCAAGGGGGTCAAAGAAAAACTTAGCCGAAGTCGAGGCTGGGACAAATACATTCTCTGAGCTTTCACAATTGTGGATGTGGCATTGTCTATTAGAAAGGCTCGTCTACATAGTAGTAGTAGTATTGCACACAAAAATCCGGAACAATCAATTTTATATACTTAAAACTATTGAGATAATAATAATTATAATAATTTTATTTATAAAGCGCTGTTAACAAACAAAATGTAGGCTCAAGGCGCTGTAACAACATTACAAACATAAACACAACTGCCGAAATAACAGTTAATCTAAAAAAAGTTTTAAACAAGTAGGTCTTAATGTTCTTCTTAAAAGTGGTATAGCATGTTGTCTGTCTGAGATCAATGGGGAGTGAGTTCCAAACCTTTGGTCCGTGAACTGAAAAAGCACGCAGACCGTAGCTTTTGAGGGAGAAACGTGGCACTACTAAAAGCGTTGAGTCCATTGAGCGCAGGGTTCTCTGGGGGACATATGGAGTAATCAGTTCGCTAAGGTACAAGGGCATCTCATTGTTATATATACACTGATGACAAAGTGTGGCGACCTTGTAATCGATTCTCGCTTTCACGGGAAGCCAATGGAGCGTGCGCAAGAGCGTAGTAGCAGAATCTTGTCTAGTTTTTTTAAGGACTATTCGAGCGGCGTTGTTCTGTATACGTTGCAGCTTGGCTATTTTGTCATCAGGTATACCTGCTAGCACGGCGTTGCAGTAGTCAAGGCGGGAGAGTATGAATGCCACAGCTAGCGTTTTTGTTGACTCCGTTGTTAAATATGGTCGGATCTGGCCTAATCTGCGCAGCTGCAGATAAAGACCTTTGCAGAGCTGATTTATGTGTGGGTCGAAAGATAGTGTTGAGTCGAAGAAAACTCCAAGATTCCGCACTACATGGACAAAAGGAACATGGCAGTTCGAGATAAAGAGAGAATCTGTGCTTTCAACTTTTGAGACATTGTTCCTAGTGCCAATCTTAATTATTTCTGTCTTGTCTTCGTTCATCTTGAGTTTATTTTCAACCATCCAATCGCTCACCCTTGCAACGGTACCACTGATATTCTCTGCCAGATGGGACACCTCTGAGGGTACTGATGAATCGTATAACTGTGAGTCATCGGCAAAGAAATGGTATAAGATGCCGGTTGGCCGTATGACACCGCTGAGTGGATATGTGTACATAGTGAACAGTACTGGGCCTAGAACTGATCCTTGGGGTACTCCGTACTTCAAAAGTAAGCTTGTTGATTCCGTCCCGCTAACAACGACACTTTGGGTGCGTTCCGTCAGGTAGGATCCAAGCCACTTTAGGACGACTCCTGCTAAACCAAAAGTTGCAGAGAATCTGGCCATCATAATTTCATGGTCTAGCGTATCAAAGGCTGCGGACAAGTCCAGCATAGAAAGAATTGATATGTGGCCTTTGTCGGAATTGTGAAGTAAGTCGTTTAGTACCCTGACCACTGCTGTCTCTGTGCTACGGCACTTCCTATATGCAGATTGAAATTCTTCCAAGAGACAGTACTGTTCAAGATGAGAAAGAATTTGCACTAACACGATGCGCTCCAGAAGCTTTGACAGGAAGGGAAGATTTGAAACCGGGCGATAGTTTTTTAGACATTCCGGGTCAAGACTGGATTTCTTTAATAAGGGCCTGACAAGTGCATGCTTAAATTGCTGTGGTACAATGCCTGAAGTCAGTGAAGAGTTCACAATGTTGGTAATTGTAGGTACAAGCTCATCTAAACATTCAAGGAGCAAGGAGGTTGGAATGGGATCAAGGTCACATGACTTATTTGGCATCTTCAAAATAGTACTTTTGACATAATCTTCAGATACATGCTGAAACTCGCAAAAAGGAGTATTTTGAAAAATTGGAGAGTGGTCAAGCTGTGATGAGAGGGATGGCATGTCATTTCTAATCTGCTCAATCTTCCCAATGAAGAATCTATTGAAGGAATCAGGAAGTTCAGATAATGGGATAGATGACGGCAAACGTTCGTTATTTGCTCCCCCTAACATTTCAGCGGTGATCCTGAATAGCTCCTTTGAAGAATCAGAATTTTCGATTTTTTGTCGAATATGACTAGCTTTTGCGTCTCTAATCATACGGTTAACCTTGTTTTTTTCTCGTATGTATATTTGTCGATGTATCGTCAGACCTGTCTTTTGAGATGTTACGGGAGGAACATTAAAGGATTTTAAATAGCGTTTAGAGTTGTTGTTTTTTATCTAATCGTGACGGACAGACCTACTGACAGACAAAACGCACAAAAATAAACCTTTTTTTATTCTGATAAGGGCACTAAACAAAAAATAAATAAAATCTGATTTTTTAAAAAAAGTTTAGAAAATTAGTTTAGCACCATGTCATGGCCGGGCTTTACGCTACTACACGAAAGTCGCTGCATAAAAAGTCTATTTTTAAAAATGTGCATGATATTTACATACAAAGTGCATTATTAGCCTTTATAAACAAACATAAATGTTTTCTTTTAATTTTAGCAGCTAGTTGACCAGAAAAAACACCTTTAACTATTATTTATATTTGTTGTATACATTTCTAGTACATTTTATAAAAATATTTGACTTTGTGATACTGAAAATGCGCAATAAATGTCCTACTTTGTTAGCATATTGTAACATTGCCTCCCTTACATTTACGTTATTGTTTTAGAATTGGTGTATTTTTATGAAAAAATCGCTTGCATAATTAATTTTATAAATTAAACGGTTTGCTTTTAGAAAACCAAAAGTAGCCGTTGCACCTAAACTTTTTAAGCCTCATTTAATGGTGAAATAATATTTTTCATCTTTTCTAGTTTTCGAGATCTGAGTGTGAAAGACGGACAGACGGACATTTTGCACAAAGCTAATAGCGGCTTTTTCCCCTTACGAGGGACGCTAAAAAACGACAGAACTTCACTTGTCTTTTCTGGGTGATCACAAGAACATATACGACGTGACCAGCCTGAGTACAGTTCATAACACACATCTTTCCTTAAATATTTCCGTACCATCACTCGTTACGATGACCGTCGCCTCTCTTCACGGTTAACAGCTCGTCTAGCCCTGGCCTGTGTAGTTTGTGACAGTTGACTACACACACATAAATACCCCTATCCGCATCACCACCAGAGTTCTAACAGCATTTTCAGTATCACTTTATCTCTACATTAAGCGCAAAGGGTCTTGATTGATTCGTTTATGTACGGACTGAAAGACATATCACTAATTTTCCCTCTCTCCTTGGACGAAAAAATAAGAAAATTTAAACAGTTAATACTTTCCGTGTGTATTTAACAACTAAGCACGATTAATAATTGAAACCGCAGTGGTTAAATTTACCATAAACGATTTTTATTCGCGATTTCGACGCAACCTTTTTTTGAAAATCCATTTAAACAAGATTACAAGGAGAGTTTGTGTAATCACACAAACCCAGAGACGGCTCCAATCAAATTTACCGATCGACCAGAAAGAGTTTTAGGTAGTTAAAAAAATTATTTGGCGTTATTTTTCACATAAAAGCAAACAGTGCAACACGTCGTCTTTGAAAAGACTCTTCTTGCATCAGAACTTTGAATGGTCTAAAAAATTATGATGTCGGATTTTCACAGTCTTTTCTAGTTTACGAGATCCAAACGGGACGGATGGACAGACAGACAGACGCACGGAAAGACATTCCACACAAAACTTATAGCGTCTTTTCCCCTTTCGGGGGGCGGCTTATAGAATCGAAAACCATTTTCGGGTGTAACCAATCATATAATTAGCTTACAGTTTTATTATTCAACATAAAGAAACCTAAAGTTCTGTGAGTTCACGTGCACATAGAATGTCGTATTTGGAAAACCTGAGTCTGTGATTGAAAGTGATACTCATAGTAGAGCTAAAGCTTATACAAACTCACTCCGTCTGTCTATTTGTCTGGGTGGATTCTTTAACACATTGCCCATTCTCGGATCAGGTTGAAATTTTGCAGAATTATCAATTGTCGATGACAATACATGAATCAATAACAAAAATTAACCAATTATTTAATCAATTTTGTTTTACATAGAAAAAAGGGAGATGATTCTTGAGATATTGTGAGATTTGGCAGTAATTGAACTGTGTTTTTCCTTTACTTATATAAGTTTTGTAGTTTCTTTTTCCCGGGCATGCTACCCTGCCTCATAATGGCGCCCGGGTGGAAACGATCGTAGGAGGAAACGATTAGTTTAAAGGGTAGCATAACAAGATTCCCGTGGGGGTGCCCAATGCACTGCGTGGAGTTGTAAAAAAGCTCCCACAACCTTGTCACAATCCAGGCGCTGTTCCTCAAGGGGCCGTTACATAAATGGCAGGGGTCTTAGTGTATGCGGTCTCTTGCCGCGAGTCTGACCCACCCGCCAGACAGAACAGTGCAAAATGTTCTCATTCAGGCCGGTGAGAGCGAGCTCTTGTTCACTTTTGCTGGCCTAGAGCTCCAAGATCCGAAGGCTCAACTCTACCTGACAATTTCAAGAAGAAGAAGTAGTTTCTTTTTAATGATTTTATCTACATATCTGGGAAGTACGTATCAAATTTTAATAGAACTTGATAATTGTCTGATAACCATTAGTGTTAATATAGCAGCGTTGTTTAAAATGTATTCTGAAAATCCCCAACTAGATAACTGATTACTCGGAGTTCTTATTGAAAACTAGGTAGTAAACAATTGATCGGGTACATTCTGAAAGATTTACGGGAAAAAAGGCAATACAAGTTATTAGATTGAAAATTATTTTTTAGCATTTATAATTCAACTCAATGTAACATAATATTTAGTGTGTTTCACATTGTCTTTCAGTGTTAAGACAATCAGAGATGGATGTAATAACCAAAGAAGATGTTTCTAAACCTTCGACTCAAGTTATTCATTTGCTGGGTATTCCAAGGGTACGTTTGTGCAATTACTTTATAGGAACAATAATTTACAACACAATAATTTAATTTCCTAGCACTAGTTAGAGAAATGACCACTCTACAGAACATTGGTCAACTATGAGATTTTACGGTCAAAACCCCCCAAAAAAGAATGTGATTAAATTACCATGTAGTTGATGTTGGCGCATCGGAGTTAGGCTTAGCAAGAACGAATCTGTCTTTCTTGACCTCTGTGAGATATTATTTAGTTTGTAATATTGATCACGTGACGTCTTAGAGTTTTATTTCTTTATTTCAGAATCCTTTTCAATCTTCTTCTTTTCCATTTTTTTTACGTTTTTCTTCAGGCTCCATTCGTTGGCTAAGCCGGCATGGGTTGAAGGGGCTCAGACCAGAGTCTAGATCTATTGTGCAATGTAGTTGTTGCCAAAAAGAATATCCAACTCTTCACTTCACTAAATGTTTTCAATGAACATAGTGGTTTAAATTATGCCTGATATTTAGCTAACGATAGCCCTTAGAAAATTCTGAAAAAAATTCTCACAGTTTGATTTTATTTTTAGTTTACTTTAACTGTTTTTTTAATTGATGATAAACTTTTAGTTAAACTAATTTATTTTAGTTTAAACTTAGTTTTAGTTTAATTGTGCATAATTTAGTTTAGTTTAAACTTAGTTTTAGTTTAATTGTGTGTAATTTAGTTTAGTTTAAACTTAGTTTTAGTTTAATTGTGTGTAATTTAGTTCCCGTCACTAAAAGGCTAAATCCCCAAACAAACAAAAGAAATGAATGCTACAAATATTTTACACTGGAAACAAAATAAAATAGACTTTTTTCCCCACAGGCATCAACCAGAACGTCAACTGCAGAAACATAAGAGAACAGAGTCAAATCATTTTGAATAGAAAAAAGAACATTTTGCATCATTAAAAACAAAGGGGAAAATATAAAAAAAAACCTTAAATTAATTATGCTGGGTATATATCTCGCTAAACCCAGTCGAGCAAATAACTATTGAAAATTATTCTATTGTAGAAATTTTATTAGCCTAATAAACTATGAACCAGTAACAAACAAGATTACAAAGAGAGTTTGTGTTTTTTTACACAAACTCAGAGGCGCCCCCGTTGAAGTCGGATCCTTGTCGGATCTGCATTTTCGCTAATAATATTCAAGAGGTGATTTAATTTTGATGGTTAAAAGTAATAATGTTTCAAAGATTCATTTGCCGTAAATTTAAATTTAAATTAAATAAAAAATAGTAGATTAGTTTTAGTATATTAAAACATTGCAATATTGATCAAAACTTTGTAAATGAAAATCTACACTTTTTTTACACTTAAAGTTTAGAAATTGAAATTCTACATCTTAATCTAGTCTATTTTAGTCTAAACTAGATCTAGACTCTAAAATAATTTTAATTAGAATATAAATCCAGATCTAGATATACTTTAATAAAAATCTAGATCTAGTTTAAAAAATCTAGATTAGATCTAAATCAAGATATCATTCCTTTTTTAAACGCGAGTCACATAACGAGGCTTAATAAACATTACTATACCGAGTTCTTTTTTTTTCATTTCATTTGAAGAATTAATTCCATATAACGTCAGAGGGGAAAAAAACACTACGTCACACGGCCTAGCTAGACTAAAAATCGCCTTCATCAATACCAGCCATTTATCGAGTGTTCATAGACTTTGGTGCACCGAGTGCGTTCTTTAAGCATTTCTTTAAAAGAATTCATTCCATACGACGTCAAAGGAAAAAAAAAACACTACGTCATACGGCCTAGCTAGAGTAAAAATCACCTTCATCAATACGAGCCATTTATCGAGTGATCATAGACATTGGTGCACCGAGTGCGTTCTTTTAGCATTTCATTTAAAGAATTCATTCCATATGACGTCAAAGGAAAAAAAACACTACGTCACACAGCCTAGCTAGACTAAAAATTACCTTTATCAATACGAGCCATTTATCGAGTGTTCATAGACATTGGTGCACCGAGTGCGTTCTTTTAGCATTTCATTTAAATAATTCATTCCATACGACGTCAAAGGGAAAAAAACACTACGTCACACGGCTTAGTTAGACTAAAATATGTTTTCATCAATACGAGCAATTTTTCGAGGGTTAATAGACATTTGTGCACAGAGTGCGTTCTTTTAGCATTACATTTAAAGAGTCCATTCATATGACGTCAAAGAAAAAAAATTCCATTACTGTCAGGTCTTTGGTGAATTATCACCATGAATTAATGTGTTCATGTATTAATAAAGTATATATTACGAAATGTGTCTAGGTATTACAGTTAATTTAGGCCCGAGCTCAGCCCGACAGTCACACCATACACATTCAGTTATGCATAAAGTAATAAACAATGTGTATGATGATTTAAATAAAATTATGAATTTAATGCAATGAATTATATACACTGAGTGGGTATGAATGATAATAATGAGGTGAGTTTCAATAAGGTATATATACTTGATATAAAATAATATGCTCTAATTCATCTCAAGTGATTGACTATTTCAATACAAATAATATAATAACTTAACTTCAATAACTCAATAAGTATGCCTAGGTAGTTGTCCAAATAACAACTAGCAATACACGTAGAGCAATCTTCATTAGTAGTCCACAGCGTGGGTCACAATACCATCAAAAGCTGGAACGTCATAATCCAACAACCGGTTTGAATACAGTCACCCGAAGTCTGGAACGTCATAATCCAACAACCGGTTTGAATACAGTCACCCGAAGTCTGGAACGTCATAATCCAACAACAGGTCTGAATACAGTCACCCGAAGTCTGGAACGTCATAATCCAACAACCGGTCTGAATACAGTCACCCGAAGTCTGGAACGTCATAATCCAACAACCGGTCTGAATACAGTCACCCGAAGTCTGGAACGGTACCCTCCGCCTTACCACCACACATCAGAGAGAGAACTCCAAGATGAAAACTTAGTTCAATAGTCCAAGGCTAGAACCAATCTGAAGCCTGAAACTAAGGCCTAAAATAAGACCCTGTAGAAAGATAAAAGAACGGAGTCTTCTAATTTTCTAGTCTACCAATAGAATAACAAATACGATCGAATCAAATAGAATAATTATTCAGTGGGAAAATTAACTCACCCTAAACAGGGGTCAAGATAATCCACTTCAAGAATAATCTGAATATCAACCAAGACACAACACTAAGGCTATCCAGTATTGAAGTACAAGGCGAAAATCAGAGCTCCCTCAAAAGACGTCTTGTCTCTAGACTACAAGATGGGAAAGAGATCGACAGACCGTCCGCTACGTCACTAGTAGCGAGTGAGTATTACTCAAAAAATTGATGACCAGAAACCAAGGGACACAACCTGCTAAACAAAATACTTGGAAGAAAATAAACACAATGACGTCATCAAACGTGTTGAACTCGGCATTATTTACATTTGATTGTCCTGACTACCGTATGCAGTTACTTTAGAAACTGCGACAATTACCTCACAATAGGCTATACCGGTACCATAAATAAATGACTTTATTTACACGAGATATTTAACGAGGGTTCATAGACATTGGTGCACTGAGTTCTAATAGAATTTATTTAAAGAGGATCAAAGCCGCATTGTTTTTGCGTCCATCATCTTGATATAAAAAAAACAACAACTAAAAGTTATTAAAAATTGATTAACCTTTATTTTACATTTCAAAACATCGCAATAATTTTTAGGTATGAACACAATTGAAAAGTTTATATAATAGATTGTTCTGGATGTTTGTATAAATAGTAAAAGAAAAAGAGAATTTCAGATAAATGTAATACCGTTAATTAAATTTTTTGGATGATCTCGTATAAAAATTAGATGTACTACAGCCATGTGGAGAGATTTTCATAACTTACTTTGGTGTTTGGATTCTGTTTTCCTTAAAAATCGGAACATAATATTAACGATAATTAGATTTTTTTAATGTTTTAGGTAGAAAGTTAATTGTACTGTAAGAGAGAAGTGAGTTAAAATATTTTTCATAAAAATCCGTAAAAACATTATTTCGTAAATGAGAAGATTATTTGTTTATTAATTAGAAGAGGGAGTTCAAACAATTATTTGGCGTTAGTAGATTTTTAAATAAATTCGGAAATTTCTGACGACGATTTGTAAGAAACGAAATCCGGAACATTCTTTATCGATTACAAAACTTCTATGTTATGTTTCAGCAAGAAAATTAAATGTCTAAAAAGTAATTTTCAGTAATCAATTCTAGTAAATTACTTTTTTTAAAGCCCTGAACAACCTATTGTCGATATTTTAAAACTTTGTTTAAAGATGAAAATACGGAACAATTTGATATTAATAACCAAATTATAGTGACGCATTGTCAAATTATATAAGTGTAATATTAGTAAATTATGCGATTTCAAACAATCATTAGGCATAATTCATGTTTTATAAAACAATATCCGGAACATTTTACACTTAATGAAATATAAGTCAGTATAGAGATTTTTATTTGGCATTAATATGCTATTTACATAAAAAAAACGGAACAACATATTATTGATATTGTGTTTTTGCAACGTTTAAGCATGGAAATTGAATGTAATATAAGTTAGTAGAGGAAACAAACATTTGTTGGCGTTGATTAGTTTTGCAAAAAAAAATCCGGAACAATCAATTATAGATACTTAAAACTATTGAGATGTTACGGGAGGAACATTAAAGGGTAAATCAGATTTTCAATAGCTTTTAGAGTTCTAGTTTTTTAAAATCTTATCGTGACGGACAGACCGACCAACAGACAAAACGCACAAAAATAATCTTCTTTTATTCGGATAGGGGCACTAAACAAAAAATAAATAAAATCTGATTTTTTTTAATAGTTTAAGGAATTGGTTTAGCACCTATTCATGTTGCGACGTTACGCTACTGCACGAAAATCGCTGCATAAAAAGTCCATTTAAAAAAAGTGTGCGTGATATTTACATACACAGTGCATTATTGGCCTTTATAAACAAACAGAAATGTTTCCTTTTAATTTTAGCAGCTAGTTGACCAGAAAAAACATCTTTAACTATTATTTATATTTGTTGTAAACATTTCCTGTACATTTTTAAAATATATTTGACTTAGTGATACTGAAAATACACAAAAGTTGTCAATCTTTGTTAGCATATTGTAACATTGCCTCCCTTACATTTACGCAATTGTTTTAGAATTGGTGTATTTTTATGAAAAAATCTCTTGCATAATTAATTTTATAAATTAAACGGTTTGCTTTTAGAAAACCAAAAGTAGCCGTTGCACCTAAACTTTTCAAGACGCATTTAATGATGAAATAATATTTTTCATATCTCTTCTAGTTTTTGAGATCTGAGTGTGACAGACGGACAGACAGACAGACGGACATTTTGCACAAACCTAATAGCGGCTGTTCACCTTACGGGGGGCCGCTAAAAAAGGTAGGTTTTATTTCAAATGAAATAACTTCTTTATTAATGAATACAAACACATACACTTTGCATAAATAAGATTTTCTCTTCAGTGTCCCACTAATGATTCTGCGCTCAAAATGTTACTGTACACATCTATTTGTAATTTTCAACTCTTTACTGAATACGAAGAAACCTTGAGTCGAATGCGTGAATGCACGCAGAGCCGTATTCAAGTAGTAATTTAATTTTCTCTGTGTGGCCAGTTAGTTTTTCCTAAAGATATCGTTAGAGCCGCTTTCAAACTACCCGTCCAGTGCCCACTTATCTTTTCGAGCTCAGTGTCTAAATTTAGGTTGCTGGCGATTGTTGATCGCAAGTTGGTAAAATCCTGCACCACCGTAAGAGTGAGTGTGGTTTCTAATATATATCGCGGGTATTTCTGCGGCAGACTTGTGCCAGGATTTCGGTTTTGTAGACGCTTATTGTAAGACTAAACCATTGACAAGCAACTGCCAAAGCATTCACAAGCCTTTGTAATCCTTCTTATCAATGAGATGTGAATGCAGCATCGTCTGCAAACAGCAGTTCCCTAATCAAGATACGCCGTGTCTTCGTTTTGGCTTTAAGGAGTGCCAGGTTAAAGAGCTTTCCATTGGATCTGCTGTGGATATATACTCCATCTTCCAGGGATTACAACTGAAAAGTAGATGTCAAATAGTGTTGGAGCCAGAACACATGCTTGTTTTACTCCGTTCTTGATGGAGAATGCTGTCAAACTGTACAATGCCCTGCATAGTTTTATGAAATGCTGACACTAGTTAACGTAGTTTGTTTGGACATCCGAATCTCTCTAATACTGCAAACAGACCGCTTCTGCTAACAAAGTAGATTGATATATTATGAAACTATGGAAGAGTAATAATGAAATTAAATTTGCCTATGTATGATTAGCTATTGTGTTTTATGTGCTTTATGAATGGGCTTTGTTGCTGCACATAAAAATTATATATGTGTCAGACGCGAATAGCCCAAATTTTCAGTTTAAAAAAGTACAAAAATAATTTCTCTATAGAAAAAGTTACGAAAGTTATATAATATAAAACCACAGACCTATATATACTACAAAAGAATATAGGAATTTGCTCTCTATTTATGATTTATTTAGGCAGGTGCTGTTTTACAATTACAGACAAGTATCAGAGTTTAGAAAAACCCAGACTTTATTAATATAATTAAATGTATATATTAAAATCTGTATTAATGCATTGGTAATATAGTAGATCTAGAGCTGCATATTATAAATGAGATTAATAGATTTATGTTAATAAATTAAGTGGAGTAGACCCAGGATGGCTGCCTGGTCGTGCGGTTTGCGCTCTGGATTGTCGTTCGGATTTATCGATGGTCGAGGGTTCAAATCCTGCACGCTCCCATCCCCCGTCGTCCTGCGGGAGGTTTGGACTAGGAAGTAAACTATCTTCAACTCTGAAGGAACATCCGAAACATGTAAAACATTTTACAAACATTTTATTCTAGAATTTTAGAAACAAATTTTTTTTTGCATCTAGTACAGCACAGTAGACAAACTTACAAAAGCCGTCAAGTCGCAATAGGTTCCGCGTATAGGCTACACCATTCACGGTTCTGTGTATACCTTAGGTGCAGTCGTATCCAGTGGCGTCACTAGGGTCGGTGTCACCCGGTGCGGTAAGCTCGGGGTGTCACCCCCCCCCCACTGGAAAAAATAATCTTCCCCTCAAAAACAAACATCTTTCTTTTTTTTGAACAATGAAACTGTAAGCTAATTAATAAATTGTTTAGACTTGATTCGATTCTATTTTAATTTTATCAAATTTTCTTCTTCTTCTTCGTTTTCATTTTTATGCTGTAGTGTTCAGATGACTAGACCAATATATGAGATGAACTGCACAGTGGTTTCCAAATCAGGGAGCTCTCCATATAGTTTTCTTTGTATTGGGGTGTTTTGGGGCCAGAGTCTTGTACGGGTAAAGAGATCATTCCTGTAGGACATGGTGAGCATTCTCTGGTTCCAATTTTGAGCTTCCACCTGGAGACCCAAATAGTTATAGACCAATATCTCTAACATCCAACATTGGCAAAATGGCAGAAAAAAATTATCAATAACCGACTTTATTGGTGGCTAGAAAGTACTTGCTCACTCCATAATGCACAAGCTGGCTTCAGGAAAGCAAGTAGAACAGAAAACCACCTCTTTCGTTTTATCCAGGACATTGTAGAAAGGTTTCATGAAAACAAGCACACTACAGCAGTATTTATAGATTTGCAGCAAGCCTATGATAGAGTGTGGAGAAAAGATCTATTTTTGAAGATGAAAAAAAAATGGGCATCCTTGGAAAAATCTACAGCTGGATCAGGGCATTCTTAAAAAAAAAAACCCATCCAAACCCGATTCGAAGGTGCCATCTCTAGTAAAAAAAAAAGTTTGGAAGAAGGACTTCCACAAGGTTCAGCCCTTAGCTGCACTCTCTTTGTAATCTTCATGAATGACCTCCCAAACCTCATTTCGGTCAATAAGGCAGACGACCTTTTAATTTGGACTACAGAGAAATATCCAGTGTTGACTAGATCCTAACTAAATAGAGCCTTCACAACTATCTCCACGTATTCAAAATTATGGAAAATGGAAATAAACAAAGAAAAGTCAGTTTATTCAATCTTTAGCCACAGCAACAAAACTGGAAAAAGAAACAACATCCTAAAAATAGACTCACAACCAATAAATAAAGAAGAAAAACCAACATATCTTGGTGTAAAACTAGACCAAAGACTGTCTCTAAAACACTTTATGGCAGATTTAAAAGAAAAGGCATCACAAAGATTAAACATAATAAAACACCTAGCAGGAACATACTGGGGAGCTGAAAAGAAAACCTTAAGACAGTTATACACTGGATACGTCAGATCTGTCATGGATAATTGTCTCTCCATACAAGTAGCTGCCATTAGACACAATCCAAAACCAAGCCTTGCGTCTAATTAGTGGAGGTATGAGAACTACTCCCACAGCAGCCTGTGAAATAGATTCCAATATTGAACCTCTTAAGTTAGGCGCAACAGAGCAGCATTAGAAGCTATTGAGAGATACAGAAGGTTGGAGGACGATCATCCAAATAAATTACTAACACAGAAAAATAGGAAAAACAACTATAAAAAGCAAAGGACTCTGATCCAACTTACTGACGAACTAGCCCTAAAACACCACCTACCCAATAACAGAGAAAAAATTAACAGATTTTCAAACATTACACCCGGACTAAACTACAAGCAACTAACCATCAAAACACATTTACTAAATAACACCTTAAAAAAAGAATCAAATCCACAGGAGCTCAAAGTAGGCACGCTTGAAACAATTGAAAGCTATAAAAAAACAGCTATCCATATTTATACAGACGGATCGGCTTTCAAAGCCACCATCAATGCTGGTCTTGGTGCCTTCCTGGTCTTCCCTAAAAATAAACACTTTGAGATAAGCGCACCCTGTGGCGATTACTGCTCAAACTTTCAAGCCGAAATTGAGGCAATTACCATAGCACTACAGACAGTGGAAAACAAATTATATGAAGGAGTGCAACCACCATCAGATATTGTTGTCTTTACAGACTCCCAATCTACTCTGCAAGCACTTAACAGCAGCACCTCAAACAGCCCAAGAGAGTTGACAACACTAATTGTGATAATCCATCAGATGATATCAAAATTAAATATCAATATTACACTACAGTGGATCCCTGGACACATTGGCATCATGGGAAATGAAAAGGCAGACAAGCTATCAAAGGCAGGTTCATCTATGGAACAACCAGATAGACCTGTAAACTACCTCACCCTAAGGTCAATGTTAGTCAACAATCATAAGGAGGAGTGGCTCAACCAATGGGCATCAGGAAACACAGGCAGAGCCATGTACAAAGAAATGACTACGCCTAACAAACTGGACAGTATTAACTTCCTCCCCCGCAAAGAACACTCTACAATTTTCCAACTAAGAACAGGACACACACCACTATTAAATTACCACCTGAACAAAATAAACTCCACACAACTCCCCCTTTGCAGGCACTGCGCCCACCCCTTTGAAACCGTAAACTATATCCTCTTTGAATGCCCCTCCCTAGTCCACCTTAGGCAGACCCTACTTCCACTGCAGCCCAACATAACCAACACCCTGTACGGCAGTGCTGAACAACTAAAGAAAACAGCACACTTTTTTTCCTTGGCACAGTCTGCAAAAGAGCTCACAGCTCAGCAGCAATAAAGCTGGCTAGAAGAAGAAGAATACTATGCTTTCTAGATATGTGAAGTGGTCTACCACGTTAAGGGGACGTCCATTTGGGGCTGAGTAGGTTTTCTTGGGTCACTTCTGGAACATGACGTCTGTTATCCCGAGGTTTATAGATAAACACAAAGAGGCGGCAGCGTATGTGAATTCGTTGACCGCGATCTGAAGATCATGTTCATTGTGAGCTAGCAGGGCGCAATCATCAGCATAGAGAAGCTCTGTTATAACCTTTTTTATTGTTTTTGTATGGGATAGTAGACGTCGACGATTAAACACATTGCCGTCCGAACGAAACCTGATGTCGATGCCTTTCAGCAATCGCTGCCTCATTTGACCCAGTATTGCGCCAAGGAAGATAGCCTTTTTGTCCCACTTGAAACTGCCTGAGAATGGATGGGAGCGTAGTTGGGCATCCGAGCCTGGCCAAAATCCTCCATAAATCAAAGACCGTGTCGAAAGCCTTGGTGAGGTCCACAAAGGCAGCGTAGGCCTATAAATAGGTTTATATAGTATACTAGACTTAAATCTAGTCTAAAATCAAGACGCTAGATCTACACTACGTAAAGTTACAGTCTAGAGTAAATTCTAATTATCTTAGGTTCTATTTCTACTATAATTATAAGCTGATATATAACCTAGAAGTAGATCTATAGGGCCTACTGATTCTATAGTTACAATGTGAATTCAACTTGAATATTTATGCTTATATAGATTACAGATTATAACTTGATTTAATAGATCTATGACTATTATGACAAGACCCATGGCATGTGTGAGATCAATTTTTCAAAGCAACTATAATCAATAGACTTCATCTAAAACAAATTCATTCATATATTCACTTGCGATTTTTTAAAATTTATAAGCTCAGTATTATTTTGGACCTATGTCTCACAACGGCTGATAAGAGAAATCAGGTATAAACATCATGAGAAAACACGACCCCTTAACTCAAGAAAACATTAAGAAATTAAAACAGACACAAAATAGACAGTGAGGTTTATAACAAACAAATATTCACAATTGCTATAGGTTCTTATATTTTGGACACTCCATCGAATTCTCCTTCAATGAACGGGTAGTTTTATTTGTTTGTAATTCATTTGTTTTTATGTTTGGAGCAAAAATTGACGTTTCGGGACTGTTCAATTTTAGATAAGTTCCGGTAATTTTGTTCCGTTTTTCCAAAGCAGATGGCAGTTTTTTAGATTCTCGGTAACCATGTATGTAAAGCTGTTGTTTTAACCTCCCCCGGCAATTCATACCCATAGAAGGGATGACGGCTATATTATGAGCCTGTTTGATCGTAGGCTGATGGGCATATCAAAATAAGCTTCCAAACATCTTTAGAAAGACATTCCAATCACATTTATACCGTTAGCTGTTAAATAAAATTTAAAAAGGGGTTGCCCAACGAATAATAATGAATTCAGCTCATTCAAAATCGTAATAAGAAATATTATTGGGATTAATAAATCTATGATTTTTTCAATGAATAACCATGACCTAGATCGAGATATCTAGAATATATAATTTATGAATGAAAGAAAAAGTGCGGGCTGCTAATTTGAAGCCAGAGACCATGCCCACTGAAGGTGATCACTCCAGATGAGCTGGCGGTGAGGAGAGGTATACACTAAGCGTTTAGTGTCACAAACTATCAAACAGGCAGTGGAGGGAAGGGGGAGAGAGTCATGAAAAGACAAAGAAAAGCAGCTATGGGAGGGAGGGGATGTTAAGGTGTAACAAAACGAACATCCAAATTATGAAAACAAGAAGAGGGTCCTTGGATAGGAATTAAAAGAAAGACAGAGAGAAAATACATGTAGCCAATGTAGCCTAGTTGAAAATATCATGTTTATTAAATTATAATAATTAATTTATAGATATATGATCTATATATATTTATTTCTGTCTGTTTCTACACATAGATTACATAGGTATATAAATAATATAAACTATAAACGATATATATATATATATATATATATATATATATATATATATATATATATATATATATATTCTATATATAGAACTAGAGAGAAAGAGAGACAGAGAGAGAGAGTATATGAGAAAATAGACTATAAATACATATTGCAAAAGTGAATCTACTTCTTGTAATACAATCTAAAAAAAAATTAAGTAACACAAATATAATTTATTAGCAATTACATAGTGGTGTACAATGACGGTGCTCACTGTCCAAGTGAGGAGAAAGCCCAAAAACTGCGTTCAATATAGGAGCATGAAGTGACCCACTTTATTTTAAAATAAAATTTTGACTATGAGTGGTAATAGGGTTTGTTGCTGAACATAAAAATTATATATGTGTCAGACGCGAATAGCCAAATTTTCAGTAAAAGAAATTACAAAAGTCATTTCTCTATAGAAGAAGTTACGAAGGATATATAAAATACAACCACAGACCTATATATACTACAATAAATATAGGTTTTTGATTGCTAGTTACGATTTATTTAGGTAGGTGCTGTTTTACTATTACATACCAAGTATTAGAGTTTAGAAAAACCCAGGTTTGTTTCTTGTGCAACGCTATTAGCTAACACCTCATATCATCTCTCCATTAGTATATTTGGATCTATAATCTAATTCTAGTCTAGATCTATATATAAAAATCGAATAGATCTGGTAATAGTATAGATTCTATCTTGAGACTAGATTGCCGAGTCTAGCCTATGATATGCCTATAGTCAGTTTTTATTAGAAAAAAGTCTAGATATTAATAAAGACTAAAGTTTTTTAATTATTAGATTATTAGAAATTAATTAGATATAGACATAGGTCATAGATCTAATAATACTGTAATACATTTACTATTCTCTATACTTAATCTACTAAACTAGAGATCTATCTATAGATCTATCTATAATCTAGTCAATCTAGATCTATACAATATTTATTATAATACTTCTACTTATAATGACTTATTTAATAAGTTAGTACTTAGACTTAGATCTATTATAGTTTATTAATAGATTTACTTTTCAATGCCTAGACCTAATAATAAAATTGCGAATGATGTCTATAATGACTGATTATTAATTTTTTTTTATAATAATAGGCCTACTAAATCTAGGTCTAGACTCTACTTAAATCTAGTCTAAAATAATGACTGTCTATGACTCTAGATCAGTGATTCCCAAAGTGGTCTATATAGACCCCCAGGGGTCTACGAGGACTTCCAAGGGGTCTACGGAAATGAAAAAATAAATTGGGGGTCTATGGCCTGTTAATGGTGGTCTACGAAGGCGGATCTCATTGAAGCATGACCATTCATGAAATTGACACGTTCAAACATGATTTGTACCTTAGTTAATCCTTTGAATTTCAACCCTGTTAGTGGAATGAGTTTTTTTAAATTAAAAATTTTAACGTATTATTTTAAATACCTTAATTGTGTCTACATGAAAATAATAATTTACATGGCCGAGTCTATAAAATAAAATGTTGACCGTAAATTGTTGGTTATTAAAAATTTGGCTTCATTCTTTCTTTGTTGAACAACTATTGCATTTGTTCTTTATTTTTATGTAACAAAGTTTGAAGCTATGTCGCTATGAAACCATCGAAGCTGAAACATCGAGAAAAGTCAACATGAAATAAAAGGATTAAGATTTGAAATACTTTTGAAAACTTTTAAATTCAGAATTAAGCCACAGTAGAAAAATGTTGATTAAACATCATAGAAGAGAATAGGTTTGTGAGCGTCTTACAATATATTTACTTAGGCTTATATCAAACTCTAAAAAAACTGCACACTATAAGCAAAATATTGACTTTGCCAACCATTGAAGAGGTTTTACAATCTGTTTTACACAATCCTATATCTGATATCATTAAAAATTCCTCTAAGCAACAATACAGTTCAAAGGTGTAATGGTGAAATGAGTTTTGGACAATGAATGGTTATCGTGTTATTACGATTTACTTTTTTAAAAAGCTGGACTAGTTAACCTTGCCTGATAATGTAGTGGTATTATTATATTTTTGTTATGAATCAAGAAATTCATAAAGAATTGCTTTTTGCCTGAAATTTTGATCATTTGCTCCTTCACACTGAAGTATGATAGTTTTCGAAAGGATTATCTTTGACACTATTTTTTCTGAGTTCTTGGTTGCTAAGATCCTATTTTAAAACACAGAAATTAAACGGGAATCGGACATAGTCTATTTCACAAACTTGTTTCATAAATTGAATGAGGTTAGCTTGCAGCTACAATGTGATAACCTAAATTTGATCAACACGAAGGCATATTCTCAGTGTTTCATGTGAGGATTAAATTAATGAAGCATACAATGACAATGATAAATTTTCTTACTTTCCAAATTTAAATCGGTCAGACATCATCTAATCGAGAAGATAGAATGTTAACCCGAACTAAATTGAAGCCCAAGATTGACATTTTATTATCAAAGCTGTCCACCAATAGGCGTTTTTTTTTTTTGTTGTTGTTGTTGTTTAGTTACTTCTTGTAATGCATATTGTTATAAACCTGGTGGTGGCACAGAGAGGGGTAGTGGTGTGTGTGTAGTCAGCCGACGCAAATCGCCCCAGGCCAGCGCTAGACGAGCGGTCAACCGTGATGAGCTACGACGGTCAGCCGAGTCGAGTGTCAACAGGACAATTCGGGAAAGATCGCCGTCGTGAACAAGAGCTCAGGAGCGTCACGAGAGTTGTAGTCATCTGACCACCTAGAAACGTCGAGCGGCGTTCTGTCCGGTTCGAGAAGGCCAGTAGGGACCCTATATAAGAGCGGAGGCGACGCAGTCAAGACGGTTCAGAAAGGAGGTTCACGACAAGAGTTCAAAACACGGTCGACTACAGCACAGTTCAGCGGTGTGGTTCTGTACGGAGCATTACGACGGTTCAGTGCGGAGTACTATCAAGTACAGTTGAGACGAACGGCGTCTTGATCTTGGTCTGCGATCGAGTCCGACACAACGACCCTAGTGTGTGAAGTCAGTCCGGAACTGTTGAACCCAGTGCAAGCCCGGAACGAGACGGAGAGGCCAGTGCAAGAGTTGATACGGCGGAACGGTGTTATTGGAGAGATATTTGTACAGTGTACGTGTTGCCAATTGTACAGTATTGACTGTTATTTACAAACTATTAAAGTGTTACGTTACTTTGGAGCCCTGAGTTGTCAAGTTCTTTAAGTTGGTGGTGTATGGTGCAGTTTGCAGAGAGCCTGGATAGTGAGATTCGTAACAATATTAAATTTTATTTTGCTTTATTTTGCTTTGAATTTCATCAATAAATATATATCGCAAAGTAATCAGTGAGAAAAGCACATCTGAAGTTAATGAATTTTCACTAAAATGCTGGGGGGTCTACCGAAAACTTAAAAACATGGCAAGGGGTCTACGAGACAAAAAAGTTTGGGAACCACTGCTCTAGATGATTGAGAAGTTCACATAGAGGTGTTTTTAATAATACGGCATGTCGGCTGAAAGTATATAAAGTGCTTTTTTTTTTGTAAAAATAAATAGAGGCTCCGGTACTCAGTGATAGATTGCCTAACTTTCAACTAATAATAAATTAACAATTAACGTTGAATTACAAGAAAAGTAATCATTTTTCCCGACATTGAAAAAAGGTGCCGGTACCCCGTACCGGTGCGTACCGTCACAAAAATATATGTATATCTCAATCTTCTTTCATTTAATTTTTTTTGCGGGGTTATTGCTACTTAATACATTGATACCGGATCGATTTAAATAGGGCCTAAGTATTCAAGCAGAATTTCGAGCATTGGATAAATTTATTTTTTAAGTACAAAGTTTTATGGAAGAGGCAATATATTAGTTGTTTGAAGTTTGTAACTTCTTAAATTCAGGCTAAAAATATCGAAGCCTACATTTTTACACTCATTTCTAAACAATTAGAAGAGATGGACTGACTCATAGTGTAGCTTGTGTACATCTGCAAAAACACAAACACAGTTAGACTTTCAAAACTATTAAAAGAAAAACTTAGTGATTATTTTTACAATATAATTCTATTATTATTCCTTTTTAGAATTGGGATATAAACAAAAATTTGCCATATGACTGTATCTAACAGAAAAAAAAATTAAACTTACGTCTATTTATGCGGTTATTTATAGTTACCTAGTAAAATAAAATATATTGAACTAACACGTACATTCATCATAATGCAGTCATGCGAATTTTCGTTTATAAGCATAGCTTTATTAAGGACCAATATTTTACAAAGGCTGCTTGAAGAAATCAGGTATACCCATTAGGAGAAAAACGACCCCTTTACTCAAGAAAAATTTAAGAAACTAGAACAGACATAAAATAAACAGTGACATTCATAACAAAAGAATATTCAAAATTGATTAGAGTAACACCTTTTTAAGTAATCATTTAAAGTTTAAAATCACTACAATTTTTTTCAACAATTATTTTGTGTATGAAATTGTGTATCGGAAAATGCCGGGTACATGAAATAAGCTAGTCCTAAAAAAACAACACAGATCTTGGGTAAAATACTCATCAAATAAAGTACTGTAAATGTGTAGTTTCACGCGCTAGTTTCAGGTCTTTTCTTTTTATAGCCTCTATCGGGTTATATCCCAACTACCCGTATTTTTGTGCAGAATTTTTTTCTCTATCAGGTACACTTAAAATTATAGCATAATAATGTCAGTTTAATTTAATAAGAGAACTGAAAAATACAAAGATATATAGGGAAAAAAGCGACTTCCGGCACAATACTTTTTAATCAAAGAAACGAAACGGACTAGTCCAACAAACCCTATTCAAAGGAATACAGCTATTTTTATAGTCCTTTAGTTGCAGAATAAGAATCTCATTCAGTTTTTTTGTAAGTTAAACCTTCACCAAATAAAAAATAAAATTAAAATTTGACCTAGTTCCCGTAAGTCGGTGTTCAGATATAAGAATCTACTATATAAGCATAAAATTAGCGCTATATAAAAGCTATAATTAATATAATTATTAATTGATTACAGTAACACCTTTTTAAAAACACTTTTCAAAAATCATTTAAGTTTTAAAATCACAAAAAAAAATATTTGTACAATTATTTATGTGTGTGTAATACACAGATCTTGGGTAAAAGACTCATCAAATAAAGTACTTGTTTCAGGTCTTTTCTTTCTATAACCTCTATCGGCTTTGATCCCAGCTACCAGTATTTTTGTGCAAAATTTTTTTCTCTGTCAGGCGCCCTTAAAATTATTGCATAATAATGTCAGTTTAATTTAAAAAGAGAACTGCAAAATGCAAAAGATATATAAGGAAAAAGGTACTTCCGGCCCAATTTATAATTCTACTTTTAAACCAAAGAAACGAAACGCATAAGCCCAACATAGCCCATTGTTTACACTTTAATTGCGTGTAGGTAGTTTTTACATAGTTGTTATTTGGCTGATGAAATATTACAATATGTTCAAGCTTCGAAGTCTACTGTCCCGTACCAAAACAAAGGAAATGGTCATACCACAGCTTCTCTACGTCTTACTTGCTCACACTGAACATGATATCTAGCTCGCGGTCAACGAATTCGCGTACGCTGCCGCCTCTTGAGGTTTAACTATAAACCTTGGTAAAACCCCGGCATGAGCTTCTTAGAGTCCGACAGTCACGCTGGACAAGACACGTATCCCGAATGGGGGACGAACATATGTCAAAGGCAATCTTTTTTAGTGAGCTGAAAGATAGTCGGCGTAAAAGAGATGCCCCAAGGAAACGCTTCTTTAGAATACTAACGCAATGTTTTTAAGTCTTTGGAAAAAATGTGCCATTTTCCTTTGTTACAAAGTGCATGTTTTACCCTATAACGTAGAGATTTTGCGTCGTTTGATGTTTCGTACTAAATACTTAATGAATATACTAATTGTAATATTAATGTCTGAACGTAACCATTTGAGACGTTACACTGCAAAGACTTTCTTCTAAGTCAATGATTGCCCAATACATTTAGGCAATGTAAACGACTCGACGTGAACTGCGGTTTTCTAGACTGTATCTTATCTTATGAAATACAGACGTTAAATCATAAAAGAAGATGATTACGTCCTACGCGTGTTGTGCATGGGGACTTAAGAGACTTTCTTTTCCAATCGCCATGTACATTGACATTTAGAACAAAAAGAACATGAAAGCAATTTTTCGATTTAGAAGTCTTTACCCGATCCAAAATAAGTAAATATATTTCCTCAACAAATTATTCAAACGAGCTAGGCTTGGTCTCCTGGAAATATATATATATATACTAGCCATGTGTTACCCGCGGCCCGCGGGTCTTACGTTGCGTATCACTGTTGATATATTCACTGATAGTGTTTTCATCGAGATTGGTGAAGCGGTTTTGATTTATATTCGGGACATACACCCATACATACGACTTACTTTCTACTTTATAGTATAAATGTATATTGTTAATTAAAAGTCAAACGTATATTTAAGAGAGTAAAATATTGAACTCTCAATGATTTAAATTTAAAAATAACGCTAATTAGAGTTTCTTCAATTTATTTGTCAAATCTGTTTTTAATTTTATGTAGAGCCGAAAGTTCATGACCTCAATACGCGTTGCCTTGGTAAATACTGTAGTTGACACAAAAATAAAATAAAGCGATAAATATATTTTATTATAAAAACGAACTCGTGAATGTAATTGTTTATATAACATTCTTAGTTTAATTTTATGTAGATCTAGATCTAACATCTAAACAATTTGAATGCCACAGTAGTCTAGTCAAGAACCAAAATCTTTGAGCCTACTATAGTAAAAGACTAAACACTTTGAGCTTGTGTTGACCTAGATACAGTAGGCGTAGCGTTGACCTAGATACGCGCTATGCTAAATGAAATGTTTGTCAACACGGCTAATGTATATGTGTAGCTATGTTGTTAACAGGTCTAATTTAAAATGAAAACTTAAAATTAAACCGAATCGGTAGTTGTAGGCTTAAATGCTTTAAATAATACAATGGAAAGTAAACTGTATTATGTAAGTAGTTTATTAATTAAATCATATGCCTTTATAATGCGTTAATTTCATTTGTATCACTACGCGGCGCATATAATGGTGTGCGCGAGTTATGGAAAAGTATTTAGAGCGAACGAATTTATTTTAAAATGTTTTGGAAACACAAATGGGAAGGTTAATTATCATTAAATAATGAAATGAATTGACTGTATTTTGTATGTTCATGTGTAAAAGTAAAAAAAAAAGTTTAAAGTTACGTCTGTATTATAGGCCTATAAGATAAGATAAGAGGGATTTTTATCTCTGCGCATGCGTGACCTCTCTGTCCTGTCTCATCATATAGACATGGTAAACATTCTAGATCCATAAAATACTAATGCTTTAATAGATCTAGTCAGCAGAGATGGCCTCTTTAAAATTTTACAGACAATAGGCTGTCCACCCAATCTACTAAATGTAATCGTATCTTTCCACCAAAATATGATGGGTACAGTGCAATTTAACGGTGCCAGCTCCGAAAGTTTCAGTATAAACAGCGGAGTTAAACAAGGATGTGTCCTGGCCCCAACCCTCTTTGGAATACTATTTTCACTGCTAATCCACAACGTGTTTGACATATCCACCGAAGGCATCAATCTTCATTCCAAAATGATGGCAAACTCCTAAATATTGCCAGACTGAGGGCCAAAACTAAAATCAGAGATAAGAGATAAAAAACGCATAGGGAAGGCTGCCTCGACCTTCGCTAGACTCAGGCCAAGAGTTTGGGAAAGCCAGAAGCTCACTACAGTGACCAAAAGGGAAAAGTTTACAAGGCATGCATTATGAGTACACTACTGAATGGCAGTGAATCATGGACCACCTACGCAAAGCAAGAGAGAAAACTAAACTCATTCCATTTGAGATGTCTCCGTAGGATCTTGAATGTCACATGGAAAGAAAAAGTGTGCAATACTGTGATCCTTGCGCGATCAGGTATTCCCAGCATCTTTACAGCCCTCAGACAACGCCGCTTGCGCTGGCTTGGACATGTTCGCCGGATGGAGGACAATCGCATCCCGAAAGTCATCCTCTACGGACAACTCGCTACTGGCTCAAGAAAAACTGGTCGCCCCCACCTCCGTTACATATGTGAGCTGGCGCTCTTTGAACTATTTTTATATATTTTGTATATTTTATTTTAATTACTTTTATAGGCTAGTGCTTGAGTGCATGCCTGTCTCCCGCCAGCTCTTTTACTTTAGAAGTTAGTTTGTACGATTCATGACCTGGCTCTATAAATAGAATGGATGATGTAGTGTCTTGTCCCTTTTTCTGGTGTTGACCGCTGGTCAGTGCTTGATTAGCTGGTCTGTGTGACCAAGCAGTGAGTTAGAAAGTTATTTTTAGTGTTGTTCCTGTGTGGACATTCGCTGTGTGGACTGCCTGTAAGTTGAGAAATTGTTTTATTTTTACTTGATATATTTTAATTAGGATTGATTGTTGTTAGATTGTTTTGATGTAAACGGATTAGTGCCGTGCATCACCGGCTTAATTACTCAGCCATTGTCTATGATGGAACCGGAAGCTCCATTAATCTGGATAGCGTCACCCCCCAGCTATCCCTAATAATCCCCTTGTTGCTTTTCTATACTATGTCTATTTGTTAATGTTTCTAAAAGTATTTCCATTAATATTATAATGATTATTTTATATATTTTTTTATGTTTGTTTATATTTGTAATTGCAGGCTATAATTCCTGTCTGCCTGTCTGCTGTAGTTCTGCTTTACTGCTGCTAGTAGCTTACCGTTTAGTGTTGGGGAATTTAGGTTATTTGAGTGGTTTATTGTTTTGTAGTGGGTATATTTGTTTTATTACTGTTTTTTTTGTGTCAATTCATCTATATTTTTATTGCTTTGTAAGTTTGTTGTAAATAAAGTGTATATAAGTTTCTTTTTATAAATTTAGTTGGCTGTTTTACTTTTAGTTAGCTAGTTTAGTTTAGTTTAGTTTAAATGGTTGCTTAGGCTACTCTAGCCCCTTGGTCGCAGACCGAGGTGCACAGATTGGGCCCACCCAGTAGAGCTACCACCTGCCTACTGTAAAAAAATGAACAAATGTTGAGCAGACGATACCATAAAAAGGGCCTCACTCAGTTAGCGCCACCCTGACCTGCTCACACATAGATGTAATAAAACGGGACCTCAAATCAGTGAACATCAATACTGACCATTGGGAAGACATAGCTCTGGACCGCACCAGATGGAGAGAGACAGTGACCAAGAAAGCTATGGACAGTGAAAGTACATGTGTCTCAGCTCAGGAAGAAAAACGTACAATACGAAAAATGGCCAGCTCCTCTACCACCGAAGCAAAAGCCACCTTAACCTGCGATATTTGTGGATGGGAGTGTCTCCAAAATAAGGCTCCACAGCCACACGAGGAAGTGTGCGAGATGACCCATACTGATTCTACGACTGAAGGAGGCCAACAATAGAGTTTAGCAACTTTTTTTTAGGGTCTTTAGTTTGTTACAATTCCAGTTAGTAGCCAAGGAACAATTATGCCAAGTTTTATCAAGATTGGTAAGTTTTATCAAGATTGGTGAAACGGTTTTGATTTCTATGCAGGACATGCATCCATACATATGCCTTTCTTTCTACTTTCTACTGTATATATATAAGGAGAGAGGAGGTTAATGACAGTATCTAGTAGTATGCTACTATCAAGATTGATGTTTATAGACAGTTATACAGTACTTTATACAGAGACGAATCTTTGGCATATGTTATGAAACTGTGATGTTGTTGACGCTAATTTTATCAAGCAACATAATATAAGGTGCTTACTTTAGTTATAGGCCTACTATTTAACTAATTACTTGGACTGAATTTAATTTATTATCTTCATATTTATTTGTGACTACCTATCATTCACATTATTAATTTCCATATCATTGTATAAATATAATTGTATTAAATTCATAATTTATTTTTAAATCATCATACACATTGTTTATTAATTTATGTCCAACTGAGTGTGTATGGTGTGTCTGTTAGGCTGAACTTCGGAACCAGTAAAAAGAAAACAATTATTCTAACATTGTAATAAAAATTATACTTTTACCTGGACATTTAAATATCTTATAATACAGAATCAAAGTCCTGACAGAGATGTTGCTGTCAAGTCCCTGGTGACACCTCATGGTTCCCAAAATGAGGACAGTTCACCTAGCTCAAATTAGGTAACGCGTTATCTGTACATACATTTATTGTTTTAAAAGATTTAAACTCTAGAAAAGTATAACAGCACTTTGTTATTTCATTGTTTCTTAAAGTGTTTGAACTATAATTACGGCACCTCCGAATCCACACATGTTACAAGTTTATCTCATCAAGACTTACAAACATAATAAACACGTGACAGTTGCCAACTCATCAGGTGAATAGTGGATAGATCTGGATTTTCTTTATTCTGTATTACTTATGAAGTATTTGTAGCGTCCAACCACTGATTGTGTCCCAAATATATAAAAAAAATCTACATAACTTCACAATTAGAAATAATTTACCAAACAAAAAGTCTTTTTGAGAAACAGATACGTTTTTAACTATTTAAATTTTAGTTTTAATCAATTTTCAAACAACATCATAATACTTTAATTATTTTTTTTTTTTCAAAAAAAAAAAGCTATACAATTTGCTAATAAACCACTCAAACATGTTCTGCTTTGCCATTGTTTTTTTTTTTTAAATCTTGATTGAATAGTAGAAAGTTTTTTTAATTGTACACATATATAATAACAAACAATTGAGTTCAATTCAATCGGAGCGTTGGCTTTGCATCGTTTTAGAAAGTTTGAATACATTTAGCTGGTTTTAGTTTCAAACACGACTCTAAATTTTCATTTGATAGTTGGCTTCTTATTTTACATTTAATTATACTTGTGCAAGAGAACGCTTGCTCGCACGAATATGTCGATCCGAAGATAGACAAAACTCCAAACGCAAACTTCTTCACCTCAAAGTAGCAATCTGGAAGATTATTCCAATCACCTAATCAGCTCGCGGCATTTCTTTCAAAGCTATCATTTTTTGTTGCGTTACGTACATACATTTCTGGACCTCCGACTTTAGCAACTTGATTTTTAAGTCTGTACATTTCCCACTCCAGAAAGCTTTAGTTTTTAAATCGATCACTTGCCTTTCTAGAGATTCAGTATCAATTCTAAATGGCTCAATGTGGATTTCGTTACTATTTGTGTTGAGAAGATTTACTAGGAATGCTAGAATGGCTTTGTTGGTTTTGAACTGCTCAAATCTGTCAAGAAATTCATCTTTGATTTTTTTACTAACCATGCTGAAGTAATTCGTTCAAGAGTTGCACTGATTTTATTGCAATATTGCTTTAGAAATTGAAAATGAAGTAACTTATATATATTCTACTTACAAAAAAGAATTAGTTTTTCTTCATAACAAACGAATTTTTCTACCAAACATAGATAGGTTTCCCTTTCCTTGCAGTTTTAGATTCAGCTCATTTAATTTCTCTGTTATATATCCACGATAAAGTAAAATGTTTGCAACCATTTGTCGTTCTCTAATACAGAGTAACTAATGCTTTTTTTTTCATTTAGGAATGCATTTAATTCATTCAAGCACAAAGCAAAAAGTTTCAACACCTTACCTTTGGAAAGCCATCGCACTTTATTGTAAAGAAGAACACTGACTTTCCATTTCGTTTAACAATTCTTTAAACTGACTGTAAATGATGTTGAATGTAATGTTGAAGAATGCGAATGTCGTGTAATGCTGGGTTCTGCTTCCTGAAGTACTCTTGAAACGTGACAAGACAAATACTATAAACTGACTTAAGTCTGTTTTAGCAGACAAATATAAAGTTTATTTTACTACAATAATAATAATACTGCACTCCTTGTTAGTGCTACAAGTCTAGAAATAATAAACAATCCTATCCGCATAACAGCGGTATCAAAAATATCCAATACGTTAATTACAAATCACGTCCGCATCTCAGCGGGTAACACTGTGCAGAATTATAGATTAACTAATACATGTCTCAAAAAGACCACTGGCAACAACTGCCCACAAGTTACTATCTAACTGAAATTACTACAGACTTTTCTAAGTCGCTACTGTCCATCCCGGACCAAAATATTACTTGACCATCCGGTCTAAAGAATACCACTTGACTTGACTGAACTCAAAGTCAACTTTATTCATTCTACTTCCTGTTTTCTACATCAGGAATTCCACGTGTCTTTTAACTCTTAACATGACGTGAACTTTAGATCATGCAATGTCAACTAAGACTGTGACACTGACGATGATATGGTACTTTTGACAAGATGCTATTGTTACGTATTTCTGAATCTTCTGTCTAAATGTATTAGTAGGCACACAAATAAAAACACTGCAAAGAACTTGACTCCAACTTGTTAGAAGCGTTATCCTAACAATATTATAATATTAATAAAAATACTTTTAGAAGACATAAAATAATAAATTATTTACACATAGTATAGGAAAGCAAAAGCATTAAGGATGGCGCAAGGGGGTGACGCTACCCAAGTCTACAGAACTTCCGGTTCCATCAGAGGTAATCATGGCTAATTAACTAGCCAGTGATGCCACTACACTAATCAGTCTGCATCTAGACTATTGCAATAGATGTAGAAGCTATTAATATAAATCTACCTAAAGAAAGTAAAAATAAAAACATTTTCAGGCGGTCCCAGCTGAAATTACACACAAGAAAATAACTATACAGGCACCACTACCAGCACTGACCACTGGTCAAGACAAAAGAGAGCTTAACGTGGTTCCGGAACTAGCTATAACTAGTCAGCGCGAACATACGGCGCCTTCGACATAGAAAGCCTTAGCTCTGACCAGGTCGCGGCCTACGTCATCACTGGTCAGAGGCCAAGGTTATGCGTCACTGATTGATGCGTGTGTACGTAACCACTCTGTCCACTGTGTTGCTGTGTAGTTTACATAGACAGAAAGATTTCTTTTGAAACAAATAGAATCTTCATCTAAATATGATTTAGACTTTTCAAAATATTCATCATGGATTAAAACTCTAGATCTACAAAGGTGAACAAATGTCTCGTTTTGTAAAGGATCTAGATTAGATCTAGCACTACTAGTAACTAGCAGATATGCTTTCCGATTACCAAAAGATGATGAATGGTGGCTTAGAAAGAAAAAATGGCCAGCGGTAATACCTTTGGCTTAGTAGAAGGATTAGATCTACGTACCATTAAAGGAGTACTCTAAAGTAAGTAAATATTTCTAGATCCAGCATATTAACATTATACATAATTAATTGACTTTTATGCTTTTGATGATTAACATGATAATCATTATATAAAGTCAAAGTGGGTAGATCTAGAAATCTAGGCCTAGCCTAGGCATTGAATACTTGATCTAGGCTAGGACGATGTAGATCTAATTGTAAATCTATTCATTTAATAACGATTCTGTCAATAATTATAGAGTCTAGATCTAGTTTATATACCAATAGCATAGTATAGTCCGTATATTATATAGAAGTACACATAGACAGGTAGTAACTTATAGATTTATAATAGAGATACATATATATATATTTTATATATATAACCAGTAGAAGTACAGATCTATTGTAGTCTATTACTAGTATTCTATAGTTACATAGACTCATTCTATTAGACTGTTAGACAGTTACTATTAGATCTGTCATATTTTATACCTCGGTATATACCAAATTATTCTAGTAAATGTTCGATGTTATATATAGGCCTAATATATACATTTTATTTTATATTTTATACAGTTTGCGTTTCATTTCAAAAAAATTAATTGTAAACTTTCAGATCTGCCATTAACATTTTCAAGACGAAGTATCATGGACAGTATTGAAGGATTACGTACTATAAAGGAATACTCTAAAGTAAGTAATAATTATTACTAGCATTTAGCATATAATATTAGTATTATAAATAATTTAAATTTTTTATGCTTTTGATGATCAACAAGAGGCTATTGCTAGGAAGTAAATACTACTTTAGGCTAGAACTATGTAAATCTATTAATTTAATAAAGATTCTATCAATAGATATTCTAGTAAATGTTTGATATTATTATATTATATACAGTATTTATTTACAGTTTGCATTTCATCTAAAAAATATTAATAGTAAACTTTATTTAACTTTCAGATCTGCCGTTAACATTTTGAAGACGATGAAGTATTGTGGACTAGCTACTACACATGAAAGAGTAGAGAGTGCATTAAAAAAGTGTTAAGTCTCAGGAAGTCGCAGGATGGCTGCCTGGTCTTGTGGTTTACGCGCTGGACTGTCGTTTGGATTTATCGATGTCTCTGGTTCAAACCCTGCCCGCTCCCATCCCCTGTCGTCAACTCTGAAGGAACATCCGAAACATGTCAAACATATAAGGATATAATAGTAAAAAAAACATATCAGTGATTTCAGTGAATTTCAAGATAGTGTAAGAAATATAAATGTGTCTTCGTTTTGGATGTTCTTGGTCAAGCTACTTCTTAAAACTGTAGCCTACATTTATGAAATTACTAATTTGTTAGAACTCATAGAACAATATTCTACAAAAAATTTTACCAACAATACTAATAGTTTTTAAATGCTATTAAAGAAAACACTAAGTACACAAATAAAAAAAATGACAATGAAATAAATATATTAAATTGACTTAAACCAAACAGGACTAAATAAGAAGACCATGTCACTTTTTATGGACTATCTAAATTAAGTATTGTTTACCAACATCCTGCAGATTCCTGCTTATATAAGTTATTGACCATGTACACTACATATATTTAAAGGTTTAAGATACAGTGGGATAAATCAAAAAGATGAAAATATTTCTTTTATCTTTCCTAATTTTAATGATTCATCAAAACATCATAAAGGTTCTCTGTAAGTCTAACTGTTAGATGTTATATTATGGGTAATTATCTTGTTTTTTGAAGTAACTTGTGTAATCTATAAGATAAGATATGTTGCTGGTTATTGTGTTCATGTGGTTCTAAAGAACTTTAATGACTGCATGACTGGGGATGGGAGCGGCCAGGGTTTGAACTTGGGACCATCAATAAATCTAAGCGACAGTCCGGAGCGCAAGCCGCTCCACCAGGCAGCCATCCATATATATATAATATATAATTTAAATAACATTAACATTATATGAGCAAACCGCTTGAACAGGCAGCCATCCATATATTTAAATCACATTAACATTATATGTAATCATTGTATTTTTAAAATGTGTATTGTAAATTATTGAAATTTTTTTTTTCCATATGTTCATTAAGCAATTGCAATAAAAACTTAACTCATTAAAGTGGTATCCTTTGTCTGCAAATAAAATTGCTATATAACACCACACATTTGTTTTCATGTTGTGTTATTTCTGTTGTGATGCTTGTTATCATTAGTGTGTACATTAAGTTGTAAAGCAACTGATCAATTTTATATTCTAATAACATATGTAGGTGTAATACTGTTAATATAGAAAAGTCATAACATACATGACTACACGTTAATGAGTTACAGACTATATCACTTAGCCTAAGCACTAATGCAAACATTCAGCCAGGTGTGCTACAGTTCAGTTTACAACACACTACAGTTTACAACACACACAAAGCAGTCTTCAATCACTTAGTGTGTATATTAAGTAAATACATAAAGTCTAGACCTAGTAATTAGTCTACTTTAATAATACGTCTGTTTATAGTTATGAGCATCTAAGTCTAGACCTAGTAATTTGTCTACTTTAATAATACGTCTGTTTATAGTTATGAGCATCTAAGTCTAGACCTAGTAATTTGTCTACTTTAATAATACGTCTGTTTATAGTTAGAGGACAACAACTACATGTTGGTTGTGTTACATTTTACAACACTTCGCCTAAGCGCTAATGCTAACACAATCGCTTAGTGTGTATATTAAGTAAATACATAAAGTCTAGATCCAGTGATTAGTCTAGTTTAATAATACGTCTGTGTATAGTCATCAGGACAACTACACGTTGGCTGTGTTACAGTTTACAACACTTCGCCTAAGCGCTAACACACAGTCAGGATCTGGCTACGATCAGAAACAATGGTCGCTGACCTACTACGTCACAAACCAGCCTTACGGCCTGGGGTCACGGAGGTCACGGAACATATCGGAGAGCATGACGTCACGCTAATTATCTAAAACTAAACTGTACTACCGATTTTCCTAATTTGTACCTAGCCGTACACAACAATAAAATCTAGCAAATTACTAAAGACACGGACTACACAACATTATATACCGGCACCAAATTAAACAGCATTAAAAAGAGAATCTTAAAATTTAAATCCTACAAAAATACAAAAAGGAAGATAAAAAGTTATTTCTATTCTAAACTCATATGGGGGCTCTATATAAGAAAGAACATCCACAGCTCTAAGGCTATTTAACTATTTTAAAAACTACTTTTCCTCTACGAGTAAAACACAAATAACAGAAAAAGACTAAAACTAGCAGAATGTTATAAATAGCGGAAATTACAATATACTCAGCACTGAACTATATAAACTAAAAAGACACTAAATTACAAACATCATAGCCCTAGCCTATATAAATTACAAATTAAAATAGAGATAAAATTAGGTCAAAAATTAGATCTAGGAACGCCAGCTCACATTATGTTCTGATATTTAAGGAAAACAACTTCTAACACCAAAGTATGGTTTGAAAATCTCTCCATTAGGCTATGGTACATATAATTTTAATAACAGACCATCCCACAAATTTAATTAACGGTATTTGATTAATCTGGAATTTTTATTTTCTCTCACTATAAATATATAAACATCCGGAACAATCTATTATAGAAACTTAAAACTAATGCGATGTTTCGGAAGGGAAATTAAATTTTAATCAAATTTTCAATAGCTTTTAGTCTTTTTTTTCTCGCTATTAACATGACGGACACACAGACTGACAGACAAAACAAAAAAGCGTCTTTAATCCTTATATATATATATATATATATATATATATACATATCATGGGCGTAGCCGGGGGGCGAAATTAAATATCCCCCCGCAGGGGGGGGGTCGGAATTAAGTCACTGATTTTTGCTTTCATTTCGTTTATTTTAGTGGAGTTTTTAATACTAAATCATCGCTTACAACAGCACAGCCGAGGGGGTTTTGCGTGAAAACCCCTCTACCAGGGGGTTTTGAGATTTAAAAAACCCCTATCAGGGGGTTTTGAGATTCAAATCCCTCTACCAAGTGTTTTGAGTTTAAAACCCCCTTCCAGGGGCTTTGAGTTTAAAACCCCCTACAGGTATTTTGAGTTTAAAACCCCCTACCAGGGGTTTTGCAGTTAAATCCCCTCTTCTATAAACAAATTTGGGGTTTGAAGCTAAAAAGTACCTATTCAATATAATAAAAAAAAAAAAAGCAAATTACACACTATAAAATCTATGAGCGTAGCCAAAGGGGTTTTGAGTTTAAAAACCCCTGCCAGCGGGGTTTGAAGCTGAAAAATACCTCTTCAATATTTTTTAAAATAAGCAAATTACGCACTCAAAATGCTATGAGCGTAGCCAAAAGGGGTTTTGAGTTTAAATCCCCCTCCTCCAGATGGCTTTTTCTTTTAAGTTTAAAACCCCTTCAGATGGTTTTGAGTTTAAAATTCCCCTATAGAACGTTTTGAGTTGAAAACCTCTCTCTTCAATATTATTTTAAAGCAAACTACTGTAACCAAATTCTATGACCGTAGCTAAATGGGGTTTTGAATTAAAAAAGAAACAAAAAAACTCCAGAGATTTTTTAGTTTAAAACCCCTTAACAGATGATTATGACGATAAAGCTTTCCTCTTCGATATAAAATCTAAAGCGAAATACAGACATGTAATTCCAAGATCGTAGTTAAGAGAGGTTACAAATTTCTACCAGTGGCTGGGATCCATTAATAAAGTGTGAAATCTTCTGCCGAAATTGAAAAACACTAAATATGGTTCAAAGAAAGATGGCTAAGACAGATTTTAGGAGTCAGTTATAGAGATCGGGTCTAAATCAAAGAAATCATATGCCGAACTGGGAGTCGAACTCTTAGTAAGGTTGTGACAGAGCGTAGCATGAGGTTTTGCGGGACATTTTCTCCGACAAAATGAATTACGCATAATAAGAGTTGCGGAAACAGCTTGCCGAAAAATCCGCCGAACGGCGCGAGAAGTTGTAAGTCAGAATAGCACATTAGGTTTTTGAAATAAAACTTTTTTTATAAAAAGATAATGCACTGTAAGTACCTCAGAATATGCATTTTGTTGGCTTTCAATACCAGAAATAGTGCTAGGCGGCGGGGCTTCAGTTTAAAATCTCCTACCAGGGGGTTTTGAGTTTAAAACCCTCTACCAGGGGTTTTAGCAGTTAAATCCCCCTCTTCTATAAAACAAAACCAAATAAAAATGCAAACGACAAACCCCAAATTAAAAAAGCACAGTTAAGGAAGATTTTGATTTTAAAACCCCCTCCAAAATTTACGATAAACGCCCTATTCAATATAAAAAGCAAATTACACACTCAAAATTTTGAAGGGGTTTTGAGTTTAACCCCCCCCCCCTTCTTCAGTAGGCTTTGAAGATAAAAAAAATAGATGTTCAATATAAATAAAAAGCTAATTACGCACTCAAAATGTTATGAGCGTAGCTAAATGGATTTGGTTCAGTTGTGAGTTTAAACACCCCTTCAGCGGGGTTTGAAGGTAAAAAATACCTCTTTAATATTAAAAACAAAGCAAATTATACACTCAAAATTCTATGAGTGTAGTCAAAGGGATTTTGAGTTTAAACTCCTATCCAGTGGCGTTTGAAGCTAAAACATACATTTTCAATATCTAAAAAAAAACAACAAATTATTACTCCAAAATCGTAGCCAAATACCTTTAATATTAAAAACAAAGCAAATTATACACTCAAAATTCTATGAGCGTAGCCAAAGGGGTTTTAAGTTGAATCCTCCCCCCCACACACACACACACACGCACCAGCGGGGTTTGAAGCTTAAAAAAATACATCTTCAATGAAAAAAAAGCAAATAACGCACTCAAAATGCTATGAGCGTTGCCAAAAGGGGTTTTGAGTTTAAACCCCCCTTTAGAGGGGCTTGATGCTTTAAAAATACCACTTCAATATAAGAAAAAGCAAAGTACACACTAAAATTTTTTTAACTAGTAGCCAAGCCAATTGGGGGTTTTGAGTTTAAACCCCTCTCCTACAGATGGCATTTTAAAGTTAAAAAACCCTCCAGATGGCTTTGAGTTTAAAATCCCCTAATAGAGCGTTTTGAGGTGGAAAAAACAATATCAATATTATTCTAAAACAAACTACAGTTACCAAATTCTATGTCGGTAGCTAAATAAGGTTTTGAATTTTTAAAAAAATAAAAAAATCCAGAGATTTTTTAGTTTAAAACCCTCATAACAGATGATTTTTACGATAAAACTTCCCTTTTCGATATAAAATCTAAAGCGAACTACAGTCACCTAATTCCAAGAGCGTATTCAAGAGAGGTTACACATTTCTACCAGTGGCGGGGCTTCATTAATAAAGTGCAGTGAATAGTCATCTGCGAAATTGAAAAGCACTAAATCTGGCTCAACAAAGATGGCTAAGACAGATTTTAAGAGTCTGTTATAGAGATCGGGTCTAAATCAAGGAAATCTTATGTCGAACTGGGAGTCGACCCCTTAGTAAGATTGTGACAGAGCGTCGCATGAGGTTTGCGAGATATGTTCTCCGACAAAATGAATAAGTCTTAATAAACGTTGCGATGACATCCTTTTAAGTACAACTTGGTGCCACATATTCATGGAGGTCCTCAGAGCAGGTGGGAAGAGGCTTCAGTGACAGATTTTTGTGGAAGCAGATTGACGGCAAATGCGCAGAACGGCGTGTGAGGGTCTACGTCAGTAAGAATAGCATATTAGGTTTTTGAAATAAAACGTTTTAATAGCAGTAAAATGCACTGTAGATACCTCAGAATATGCATTTTGTTGGGGGAGCGCTAGGAGAAAAAAATCCCCCCAAAACCCCCTCCGAAACAAAATCCTGGCTACGCCCATGATACATATTTAGTCTAACTAACCCATGGACTCTTTAAATGTAATGCTAAAAGAACGCACTCTGTGCACAAATGTCTATTAACCCTCGAAAAATTGCTCGTATTGATGAAAACATATTTTAGTCTAACTAAGCCGTGTGACGTAGTGTTTTTTTCCCTTTGACGTCGTATGGAATGAATTATTTAAATGAAATGCTAAAAGAACGCACTCGGTGCACCAATGTCTATGAACACTCGATAAATGGCTCGTATTGATAAAGGTAATTTTTAGTCTAGCTAGGCTGTGTGACGTAGTGTTTTTTTTCCTTTGACGTCATATGGAATGAATTCTTTAAATGAAATGCTAAAAGAACTCACTCGGTGCACCAATGTCTATGAACACAAGACAAGATAATTATTATAATAATAATAATCTTTATTATCCGTAAGGAAATTTGTCTTACAATTTGTGCATTACACCAAACAAAAAACATTATAACTCGTATAGATGACATTTTTTAGTCTAACTAGGCCGTGTGACGTACTGGATTTGACGTCATGTGGAATAAATTCTTTAAATGAAATGCTAAAACAACTCGGTAAAGTAATGTTTATTAAACCTCGTAATGTGACTCGCATTTTAAAAAGACATAATAGCTAGATTTAGATCTAATCTAGATTTTTTACACTAGATCTAGATTTTTTTTTTTTTTACACAAGTCAGATTTTTAAAACTATGTGAGCTGGCGCTCTCTGAGCTATTTTTGTCTATTTTGTCTATTTTATTTTAATTACTTTTATAGGCTAGTGCTAAGCTGCATGTGTGCACTCCCGCCAGCTTTTTAACTTTAAAGTTAGTTCGTACGAGTCATGACCTGGCTCTATAAATAGAAAGGGTGCTGTCAGTTCTTTCTTTTTCCGGTGTTGACCGCTGGTCAGTGCTTGATTAGCTGGTCTGTGTGACCAAGCCGCAAATTAGCTTTTTAGTGTTGTTCTCTGTGTGGACTGCCTGTAAGTTGTGGAATCGTTTCTTTACTTTAGTTATTTTTAATTAAGATTTAATGTTTTTAGATTTGTTTTCATTAGTTTAGATGTGAACGGATAATTGCGTCACATCACCGGCTATTAGTGAGTCATTGTCTATGATGGAACCGGAAGCTCCATTAATCTGGATAGCTTCACCCCCCCCCCTTGCGCCATCCATAATGTTCCCCTTATTGCTTTTCTATACTATATTTTATTATCTTTTGATTCTAAAAGTATTTCCATTAACATTATAATGTTAGGATAACTGCTCTAACAAGTTGGCATGTTTCTAATTTTAATTTTTAATACCAGTATAAAAGATGGCTGCGCCCTATCTGCCCTACCCAATCGCTCCATGATGCCTAGACCTAGTGTGAGCAGGTCAAGCTGAGTGAGACCTTTTCTCTGCTCAACATTAAATTTTATACAGTAGGCAGATGTTAGCGCTACTGGGTGGGTATCATCTGTGACACCTCAGTCTACGACCAAGGTGCTAGAGTCGCCTAAGCAACCAGACAACTAGACTAAACTAACTAACTAAAGCAAGAAACAAACTTTAGTTTAGGATAAATAAAACAAAAAGATACTTTATTTACATAAAAAATAAATCAATAATAAAATATAATATATATACACACTAACCACTACAACTGAACCCAGCAACTAACTAAAACCCTCTAAATCTACGCCACTACCAAACACCAACAAACTAACCAAACCTACTATCGAACACAAACTAATCAAACCAACTACCTAACTAAATCACTACAACTACTTCACTAGACCTAGATCTACACTAACACACTACAATAAACTAGTCTAGATCTACAATATTCTACTACTACAACCAACCCATAACTAAAACTAAAACAAGAATACCTTAGCCTTAGTACCTTACTATTAGTATTCACTAAGAACAGACTATAGTTACAATATAAGCCACTAAGCCGACTAAGGCAACACTACAGAAACAAAATAACACTAGTCGTGACTAGTCTAGATCGACAGCAGCAGCTTAAAGCAGCAATATTAGATACAGCCGTTAAAACAGCAGCATGTATTTCAGCAGCTATATTCAACAGTAACAATAGCCTGCAATACATAAATGCAAAACTATAAATACAAAATCATATATTCTATTAGATCTAAAACACTCATAGCGGGACTAATGGGCGCCGCTATCTTTAAATCAACATGCTCAAAACAAAAGCTGCCAACTAGAAAATAAAACTAAATTAAAATATATCTAGCATATTTACACAGTGTGACATAGATCTAGTGCAAGAAAATATAAAATATTTCTACACTTACAGGCCGTCCCAGGCACAGAATAATAAAATAATTACACGACAGACCACAAAGATCTTCAGCTGTCACACAGACAGTGACATACTTTACTGACCGCTGGTCAACTGTACAGGATGTAGCATATATATAACAAAAATCGGAAGTGCAAATATTAATTCTGGCACTAGCCTATAAAAAATAGAATACATAAAAATAACTCTATCCTATAAAAAAGCACACAAAAAAATAGCTATGTGAGCGCAAGCTCACACATAATTCTGCCCTGTTGATCTAGTAGTTGTGAGGTTTAGATTTTAAAAAAGTCAGTTACAGTGGTTTATTGTTTGTAGGTTATTTTAGTGGTTTATTGTTTTGTAGGGTATTTTGGTGGATTATTGTGAATCGGGGTAACTAGTGGTTTTACTTGGGTTTGGTTTGTTGCATAGTGTTTGTAGTTGTAATAGTATAGATTAAGTAGGGTTGATTAGTTGTTTAGTTTTATTTATTTAGTTTATTTAGTTGTTTTGGTTTAGTGGTTTCCGTAAAGTTTATTTTCGTATGCCCCTATATTTTTATTGCTTTGTTGTAAATAAAGTGTATACATGGAACTATACTAATGGAACACTAGCTTCGAGTTTTTTTCACAAAGGCAAAGAGAGTCGAAGTGCCGTCGCGCATCTTTTTTCTCGCACCGTCCCATTTGAAAAATCAATGATGATGCCAAAGAAGAAATTTATTCGGCGAGCCAATCGGATTGACCTGCATTGAGTGTAAAACTTCCTTACACTATATTTTATTAGATCTGTAAAAACTTTATCCATTTTCTGACTATCTGATAAAATAGATAAGATTTTCCTGAAGAAGAGATCGTCACAAAAGTTATTTTTTCCGACCACCCTATAAAATGCCACTTTTTTTTCTAAAAATAGATTTTTCAGTGCTTCTGCATTTGGGTTATTTACACTAAATCTGGATGCAGACATGTCTAACGTTCCGATAAATGCGTATTTGTTACGATATGCTAAATCGCAATAAATAAAAGAAAGTAGGACACTCCTTGCTACGCATTTCTACTCTTTTATTATTACAATTAACACGACTATAGGCTACACGTCTCATAAGATGAAAAAAAAAAGGCGAGGGAAAGAAAACGAAACTGCCTTGAGACACGTTGGTACCATTCAGTCAACAACTACGAATCAGATAGTATATGCCTATTCGGTAGAGTTAGATTATACACTCTAGTCTAGTCACTGTCCTTTATATTAGGCCTAGTCGCTTTACTACAAGAATAGATCTATCTACATCTTGTGGAATCTTGTCAATCTATAGGCATACTGACAAGATCTATATAGTTTATCTTATATATTACAGACGTAACTTCAAACAAGAAGATTATTATGTTAAACGCATTTCATGTGTCAATCTAGTCATGCATGTTAATCAATAAATACTACTACTAAGAGTCATTCTTTAACAGAATGATAGGATTACTACAATCTGGGTATTTTTTAAGTGCCTAAATACATCGTACTTTAAAGAGATTTATTAAAAACAACAACTAAAAATTAAGTGTTTGCCGCAACTATTCTATCTAGTTTCTAGACTAGATCCATAATGACCATAAAGCTATTTGTCGAAACTCTTTTGTAGATTTCTAGTTTAATTCTGTTTAGATCTTGATCTCTAGACCAGTAAATCTAAATCTAGCATGGGTCTCTGTCATGGTCTAGATCTAAAGGTCTACAGCCGCCTACTCTTCTGATCAATATAGACATTATAGATCTAGAATTCTAGATCTAGAAGAATCCTAAAATAGTAAAATTGTTTGATCACTGACACTACTACTTACTACTAGTACTACTCTCACTATTAACTACTTCAGTACTTGTTTCGAGTGTCTTGCAAACAAAAATAAACCATATTTAACACTTACACAGTGAGATTCAGGCATAGTAACATAGAATATCTAGATCACAGTAAAATTAAAGCCTTTAGTAAAGGTGTAACCTTTTGACTAATGCCCAACCTGCGATCGAAGCCGTGTATCAACCATAATCAAGGATTGGCCTAGTTGTCTATAGTCACACAAGAAGTTGCAAAGGGAAAAGATCGTCTCTCGAGACGTAAAATGCCACAGGAACCTTCTGACTTTCGTTCAACAAGTCTACTCTAAAGTATCATTATCCATTCACATATATAAATAGATCGACTAAACAGTAACTAATCTAAATTCATTTTTTTAAATTGCATATGTTATTGATGACTTCTGACTTGTACACAAGTTGCAATGATCCTCGCTTTGATTTTCTACACAATGACATGTTACAATATGATATTTGAATGAATGTAAGCACTCAGTAGAACAGAGAGAAGGACCATTTAAAATAAGGCAAAGAAATAAGATGCTTATAAGCCATCAAACTCACAAGGGACTTGTCATTTTGTTTGAGTTACATAAAAAAGTGGTGTCAAGTACATATGACATGCTAAGCAAAAAGATTTTGCCTACAGGACGGCCAGTTCAGAAAGTATACGTGTTTAAATGAAAATCCAAATGTCTGGACTTCCGCAGTTACCAAGAAAATAAGCTTAGGTTTCAAAGAGACAACACTGGCTTTTCAGCTAAGAGGAAATGGTCAATAAAATGAATAGCCTCTTAAGGTACTCCACTAAACAAGATAAAAAGAAACAACTGTGAAATAGCTTTGATGATATATAATTTACTTTTATCTCATTCACTATTCTTTTCTGTTGTCAACATTAGTATAAAATACAAGATTTTAAATTAAAGAACATAAAACTGGATTTCTTATCTGATGGAAAGTAATTTTCAAAATCCTATTTCATGTACAAATGTTTGTTTGAAATTTACTTTACTTTCCTTTTATTTCATTAATTATGGTTTGATGTTGTCACATTGGCTTAAGTACATGTAATATTTCTTGAAACTCCAATTTGATAAAATATTATTAAATTTTGTGTAGTCAATATGAGTATTCTAGTGTTTATAGAGATAACAGCGTTGCTTAGATTTACTTTAACTTAGTTTATAACTATGGTTTTGTGTTCTGACATTACTAGAAATAAATTTAGTTTATGCAAAGTTGGAAATTCTGATCTGATGAAAAATAATAAAACAAAATTATTAAACAAAGGTAGATGCAATTTCCTTATCAAAATTTATTTTAAATTTTGTGTTGTTTTTTAAATGATTAATTCATTAAATATTAATTGTTCATTGACATTTAGTTGAAGTAAAAAGTACACGGATTTTGGGAGTCAGTTACACAGACCGGATCTCAAACAAGGAAATCCTTTGCCGAACTGGGAGTCGAACACTTAGTGAGGTTGTGACTGAGCGTCGCATGAGGTTTGCGGGACATGTTCTACGTCAAAATGAATTACGCACACCAAGAGTTGCGATAACATGGAAGCCAAAACGAGGAAAGCGCAAACAGGGACGTCCTCGTATTACCTGGCGACACACCTTCATGGAGGACCTCAGAACAGTGGACACCAGATGGGAAGAGGCTTCAGACATTGCCAGTGACAGATCATTATGGAGACAGCTTGCCGCCCAATGCGCCGAACGGCGCGGGAGGACCTAAGTCTAAGTAAGTAAAAAGTACACTAAGGGTCAAACAGAAAAATTCGATACATGATCAGCTCTCAATTCACACAAATCACAGTCCATCACTTAATCAGACTTAATGTATTTACCATCAATTCTCAAAATATTCTTTTCAAAATGTAACTTAAAATTATTATATGACATGTACCATTCACTAACTTGTACTGCCATTAATCAGAAATGTTTTAAAAATAATTATCTGCATATGAATAATTAAGCAGAGTGATCAACAAATCTTTAACAATAATAGTCAACAGAAAAACTTTATTCTTATTTAAACAATATACATTTACAATGTTTTAAAACAAGTTAATTTATATAAATCTGTATTATAGTGTATTTTGAGTACTGAATGAATAGGAGTTACTATATAAAGAACATGTGAGACTAGTGGACATATCTTGGGGTATAAAATTAATAGTTAATATTGTTACGTATTTCTGAATCTTCTGGCTAAATGTACTAGAAGGCACACAAATAAAAAACACTGCAAAGAACTTGACGACTAAACTCTCAGCTTCATATAACTTTATTGACTATTAACTCTAACAATTTGTTACTGTAACATGTAGCGTAGAAGACTACAATATCTGTCAGTTTACAGTTAGCTATACTTCGTTGCAATTCATCTCTTCACTTCGTTGCATTTCATCTCTTCTCAACTTGCATTGAGTCGTATTCCACAGAACAGACCAACGACACACTTCCCAGTGTCGCTCCAGGTCTCCCAAAGCTGAACCAAGTCGTACTCAAAGTCTACCGAATCAGAGCCGCACACGTCTTACATCGACTGTATCGACTGTAACGGCTCAAGTCCACTGTAGTTCGCTGTATAGACTTTAATAACGACAGTAGTCCACTCCAGTTAACTCTACCCTAGTTAACTTGCATCGAGTCGTGTACATCTCTCTTCTACTGTCTCGCACATTAGACAACAGTACCGACGACTCACTCACAACTGACTTCACATTAACTCTCTGGCTTATATAGAGTCCCTAATCGCTTGTCCATTGTTGCAAAAACACTGCTAGTATCCACTGGAACAACACGGGAGCAAACATCACATCCTTCGTTGTTTATACATGTCGATTCCAGAGAACACCTGCTGCAGCGTCATCCCGCCGAGGTTACACGTAGTGACCTCTAACTGTCACTGTTCATTTGTAACACTGCCCCCTTCGTAGATCAGTTCGTTCTCTGGAACAACACACGAGGGCACGTCACATCCTGTCTTTGTTTATACGCGTAGATTCAAGAGAACACTCGGTGCTGTGTCATCTCGCTGGGGTCACACGTTGACCTCTACTTGTCACTGTTCATTTGTAACACTATAATACTGTTGTAACTCTATTTCCGCATTGAGATACATGGTGCGCACTAGGCACTGTTCCACACCAGCGTGGAACAAGGGGCAGGAGGAAATGGAGACATTATAGTAGATGCCGGCTTATTTCGTTGAATCAAACTAGATCTAGAACAAATTGACATTCTGTGGTTTGTGTGTGTTCTTTATTTATTATTAAATCCTTATCTATATTATCATTAACCTGTTGAGTGTTTTCCTGGAAATTTATAGCAATTGGTATCAGAAGTGGGATTTATAATGGCTACCACGAAAACGCTAGACAAACTCCTTATGAAGGAACTGAAGCAGGAACTCCGTGACCGAGGTCTGAAGACAATTGGAAATAAGGTAACCCTATGGGACAGATTATATAAAGGCCATCTGTTTCTGTGGCCCATTGTTAGCAAGAGTGTCATGTGGCCAGCACAATGACCAAACACCTTTACTTTTCCCCGCCTAATGTTTTCCCATTAGAGCTGGGTGGTCTCAGAGGTGCCTTAAAGAATCCAAAATTGAAAATCACAATCTTCAAACCCATGACCTCTTGGTTCAGAAGCCAAGCACTTTATCACTCAGCCACTGCACCTCCCTCTTGTTTTAATGGGGCTCAAAACAATAGTTTTAAAGAAATACTAAATCCAAACCTTTTGGCCGAATAACAGGATATACATTAATATGTACAGAGTTTACAGTATAATATAACATTAAAATTGGTCCAAAACGTATTTTGCAACATGATGGGATTTCCCTTGTGGTGCTATGCAGGAGTCCAAGAATATCATCTTTTATTGTCACAGCAAGTTATCTAGTTAAAAAAAAATAGGGATGCAAAATGAATTTTTAAAAATATTTGGGATTTGAAGCAATGATCATGCTAAATGTATGTATATATCATGAAGTATAATTATATAATTTTGCAATTCTAAAAATAATCTGTACCTAAAATGAGCTACTGAGTTAATGTGTATACACTGGCATGGCCCTGAGCCTTATTTATGAATTATTACTATAGGTGAAGGCAGATATCAAGTTAATTTGATTTACGTTGCACTAATCTTAAAGCACTAGCACATATATTATAATTTAAATTTTCATGGAAAAGTTAGTTTTCAAATATAAGTAGGCCACTTCAACTTTGGAAAAAAGTGCATGGGGGAAATTTTACTTGCAGTGCCTTACCATGAAGAGGTGCAACCAATCATTAACTTTTCAGTAATGCATGCCTTTTTCTTGCTATTCCAAACATATCTATAATTATAAAATTTGGCAAATAGGCTATCTTCTCTACAAAATATTAACCATTTAAAAAAAAAAGTTATAATAAATTGAATACATTGTTTTATCAAACATACAAATTATAAGATAAGATAATTTTATTAATCCAATAAAATGGAAATTCAGTTTGACTGCAATTGATATACTATAGCCTGATTCAGTAGTTTATCTCAAAGAATGGTATCATTTGGCCAGATTGATTTGATTTGATTTTGATTTTTGATTTGAGGCACATCGGCACAATTTAGGCCATGTCGTGCCTGCAGTCCCCTAAGGATCCCTCTCTCTCTAAACAACAAAGGCCAGATTCTATACAGTCATATCATTAAAATCAAGGTCTATTCACACTTAAAATAGTAAAGGTAGTAAAAATTTAAATATTTGGTAAAAATCTAATGTAAATAGTGCATGTTCACAAATTCATAATTCAGATCTTCGTAGATAGCCCCACTTCCCGGATAAAGCCCAGTACCTTCCCAGGGTCGACATTATCAAATAGTGTATTTAAATTAGTGACTCCAAAATATTTCGCCCTGACATCCTGGTATCTAGGGCAATCAACGAGGATATGTTCCACGGTGAGGCGAGAGTCACAGTACTCACAAAGTGGGGGCTCCTCTCTCTTCAGTACAAAAGAGTGCGTGATGTAGGTGTGGCCAATCCTAAGTCTGGACATGGTCGTGCTACCACGCCTTGTCAGACCCTTAGATGTGGGCCGCCACCTGACATCCGCCACAATCTGCCTGAGTTTACTGTGAGTCTCAGCCTCCCATCGGTTCTGCCACTCTCGATAGGTGGCAGAGGCAATACTTTGTCTCAGGTCCGAGTAGGGAATTTGGGTTCCTGACACCGCATGATTTAGGGCTCTCTTTGCTTCTCTGTCTGCGGCTTCGTTTCCCTCAATGCCAACATGGGAGGGGACCCAGATGAAGGTGACATCCCTACGGTCGGCTGTTATTTGGTCCAACAGCTTCAGGCTCTTATGTACCAATGGGATGTCAGTCTTCATCCGCCCCAAAGCTTGCAATGCAGATTTGGAGTCGGAGCAGATTATAAATTTCCTCCTTTCTGATGCTTTTTCGGCCATAAGTGCAAGCAATATTGCGTGCAATTCGGCCGTAAAGATGGAGCAGCCATCGGGGAGTCTACGGGAGATTGTTTTGTTCCGAAAGGAGCAGGCACACGCGACCTTTCCCTCCATTTTGGATCCGTCTGTGTAGATGGTGCCACAATTTCCGTAGCTCTCCTGCAGTTCCCTAAAGTGGACTTGTAGTATGCTTGGGTCTGTATTTTCTTTTTTGAAATTGAGGAGGGATAAATTTAATTCATTAGCCAAGGAGGGTTCTGAGGGGTTTCTATTTTAGAGATTTGGTCAATGGGTGGGGTTAAATTTTGGATGGGTTCTCTCATTCGAAGGCCCAACGGCTGTATGACGTTAGGCCTTCGATTGTATAATTCTACCTCTGTGGGGTTAAATATGGAGTCAAAAGCAGGGTTCGTGGGGTTGGATTTTAGCTTGACTATATACTGCATTGCAAGCTTTTTCATTCTTATATCCATGGGGAGTTATCCAGCCTCCACATGGAGACTTGGGATAGGTGATGTACGAAACGCGCCGAGACAGAGACGCAGGGCAGCATTTTGTATTGGTTCCAGTATTTTTAGGTACGACTTCCTTGCTGCTCCATATATTATGGATCCGTAGTCTAGCTTGGATCGAATTAGACTCCGATAGAGCAGCAGCAAGGTATCTCTGTCAGCTCTCCAGTCCGTATGGCTGAGTACTCTTAGTATGTTTAATGACTTTTGGCATTTCTTCTTAAGTTCCTTAATGTGGGGGAGAAAATTAAATTTGGAATCTAAGGTGAGGCCTAAAAATTTTGTAGTTTTCACGACAGGGATCTTCTTTTTGTGTATAAATAGTTCAGGGTCTGGGCGGAGTCCCCTTAGATTACAAAAATGCATACTAACTGTTTTGGAGTCTGAGAATTTGAAACCATTATAGTTTGCCCAACCCTGAATTTTGTTTAAACATAACTGTAATTTTCTTTCTAAGGTGTTCATGTTTTTCCCATAAGTGAGAATGACAAAATCATCAACATACAAAGAGCACTCTATGCCAGGGGACAGCGCATTTATGATGCTATTTATTTTAATGTTGAACAGGGTGACTGACATAATGCTGCCCTGGGGTACACCCATTTCCTGGTCATGAGTGTCAGAAGCGGAGTTGCCCACTCGAACCTGAAATTTTCGATCTTTCAGGAATTCCTCCACACAACGGGGGAGGTGTCCCTTAAGCCCCATAAGCGCCAGGTCACGTAGAATGCCATGTTTCCAGGTTGTGTCATAGGCCTTTTCTATATCGAAGAATACAGCTACTAGATGTTCTCTTCTGAGTAATGCATTTCTAATATAAGCTTCCAGCCTTACCAGGTGGTCAGTTGTTGTCCGCCCCTGCCGGAATCCGCACTGGTAGTTTGAGATCACTTTATTCCTTTCCAGGTACCAGACCAGCCTACTGTTAATCATTCTTTTTATGGTTTTGCAGATGCAGCTTGTTAGTGCTATTGGTCGATAGTTAGCTGGGTCAGAGCCGTCTCTTCCCTGTTTAGGTATCGGTATAACTGTGGCTTTCCTACAGCTGTTTGGGAAAGCGCCTGTTTGCCACACACAGTTATAGACCCCTAGCAGGACTGCCAATGAAGGTTCGGGAAGGTGCTTGAAGAACTGGTAATGCATTTCGTCTTCTCCAGGCGCTGTGTCATGTGACTTGTCCAGCGATTCCCTCAGTTCCTCAAGCGAGAACGGTTTGTTGTAGTCTTCATTGTTCTCTGACCTGAAATCAATGGGGTGTCTTTCCTCCCTGGTTTTGACTTTTTGGAACTCTGGCGTGTAGTGTGCAGTGGATGATTTTTCTGCTATTGAGGATGCAAGGCAGTCAGCTATTTCTCTGGGGGACGTGACAGTTCGTCCCTGGTTTTTCAAATGCCCTATTGCATTTGATTCTTTCCCTTTGATTCGCCTTACTGCCTTCCAAACCGCTCTAGCAGAAGTTTTGGCATCCAGACTGCCAACAAAACTTCTCCAGGAATTCCTTTTGGCTGACCGTATGGTTTGTCTAGCCTTTGCTCTAGCTATCCTGAATAGCTTTAGGTTTTCCTGGGAAGGATTCTTTATAAATGCAGCCAGTCGTTTTTTCCTATCGCCAATAGCACTTTTGCAAGCTGTATCAAACCATGGTTTGCTATGCCGTTTTGGGTTTGCAGAGGTTAGGGGTACAACTTTCCTGGCTATACTTAGTAGCTTGCTAGCAAAGGTATCAGCTGGGTTCTGTTCATCGAGGATATTTTCTGTGATATCCTCGGAGCATCTTTTTTGGAATTGTTCCCAATCGGCCTTATTCGGTTTCCACCGCTGAGGTCGTCCTAATGAAGGGAGATTGTTAGTAATGATGATAGGGAAGTGATCACTTCCCCGTAGATCATTGCTAACTGACCATTTAAAGTCGTCCAGAAGTCCGGGGACACATACGGTGAGGTCAATGCATGTGAGTGATCCAGTTCCTGGGTGCAAGTAGGTCGGTGATGCATCATTAAGTATGCATAAATCATGTTGGAGGAAGATATCCTCCAGCATACGACCTCTTGTGTCGGTATTGTTGGATCCCCACATGGTGTTATGGGCATTGAAATCCCCAAGGATTAAATAAGGCCGGGGGAGTTGTTTCAATAGGTCCTCCATGTCTGTTCGGTTTAATGGAGCGCCTGGTGGTAGATACAGGCTGCAGCAAGTGATAACCTTGTGTTATCCTAACTGCTACGGCCTGTAGTGTGGTCTATAGTTCTACCCTCTCATAGGGGATGCTATCCTTCACAAGGATAAAGACTCCACCTGATGCTCTCTCTGCATCCTCAACATTCTTGCTGTAAGCACGGTAGCTTCGGAAGCTGATGCAATCTTTCAGAAATGTTTCCTGTAAGCAGACAGCTACAGGAGTCTCAGAGTCCATCAGTAGCTGCATTTCCTCGTAATTGGCCTTGAGGCCTCTACAATTCCACTGTACAATTCTGGAATCCATGGCTTATTCTAGATGACCTACTTGGAGCTATTTGGCCTTGGGAGGCCCCCGGAGGGGTTTCCCTTTATTCCAGTGACCTTGGTATTTTTATTATTGGGTTTGGATAGAGAGGAGGACAACCCCCTTTTGGGGGAAGTCTTTCTCTCTGGAGAGGGGAGATCCCTCTGGTTAGAGCGGAGGTTATTTCCTCCTCTCTCACCTCGGGCATCTTCTCCGCTATGATTTCTCCCCTTAGGGAGTTGTTCAACCTCTAACTCGGTAGAGGTCTGGGTGTCTGGCTGGGTTCTCTGAGGAGAACCTGTGTCAGACATGATGTCTCCGGGCTCTCCCGGAGTATTGGTTTTGACATGCTGCTCAGTCTCCATGCTCTCATCAGCGAGCACAGAGAACCTGTTCTTTAGCATGACAATAGGGCTTTCTTGTTTCTTCAGAGGTGTGTTCTTTGGCGGTGTTTTCTTCTGAGTTGGAGGAGGAGGAGGGGGTGGTGGGGTCAATGTGTCCGTCTGTGTGGCTATGGATCTTCCTATCTTAGCAACAGCCTGGGCGTAGGTCTTTGTCAAGCCGAATTGGCCCTTGGGTAGGGCCAGTACAGCCGATTTCGCCTGGCTAAAGGTACATCCGTTTCTTGCCTTGTACTCCTGCACGGCAACCTCCTGTTTCCACACAGGGCAGTCCTTGGAGTAGGCTGAGTGGCCAGCTTGACAGTTTGGGCATTTGAACTGGGCTGTGCAGCCCTTCCTTGTCCTCATGACCCTCTCCAGCACATCTGGCACACACAGTGTTCCTCTTGCAGACTGCCGCACCGTGTCCATAACCCTGGCACTTGAAGCACCTCATGGGGTTAGGTATGTAGGCCTCACTGGAACTCGTAGGTATCCTGCCTTCACATACTCTGGCGGTGTCCTAGTTCCGAATGTGAGAATAATAGTGGCGGTTTTAACCTCCTCACCCTCCCTGCGCCTGGTAATGCGCCGGGCATGGGTGACTCCTCCACTATTTCCTTCTTGGAACATTCCAGTAGGTCCCTAGAGCTGATTACACCTTTGCTGGTGTTCAGACTCTTGTGTGGCATGACTTCCACTTGGAGATCACAGAGTCTTCGGCATCTTAAAAGCCCATCAGAGTGTGTCTTGCTGTCTACTTCTACAAGGAGTTCCATTGATTTGTGTAGCTTAGACACACTCTTGGGCTCTCCCACTACTGACTTGAGTCCCTTATAGATAATAAAAGGGCTCAACTTTGTCAGGCTTTTTCCCTCCTCTGTGCACCTAACCACCAGAAATGATGGCCAGGTGGCACAGCTTTTTGGGACCTCCTCTTTTTTATCATCAATTCGACGTTTCTTGCCCAGACATAGGTCTGGGGCAAGTAGTTTTGTGTGTGTTTTTTTGTCCATATATATTTTTGTTAATTCGGCACCTGTGCTCCCCACCCGCCATCTAGTCCAACAAGGGGACGGGCCATTCGGATGTCCAGAATGAGCCCGCCAGGGCTACACAGGTGCTATACTCAGTCAGCTGCTACATCGAACATGTGTCCGATACAGCAGCTCCCTGATTGACCCTCCAGCCACCGCCCTCCAGCATAGGTCGACGACCTATGCTGGTAGCTCGGCATGACCAGCCGGTTGACCCAGAGCGGGCCATCTGGGTCTCAGGTCTAGGGGAACTTGGAGCCAAAGTATTGTGTTGTTGTGGTTTATCCTCAGATAGCCACCACTCAAACACCAGGATCTCTTTATCCCCCCTTACCCGTCGCAGTCCACGGCAAAAGGACTGGTCTAGGACGTAGTGAGAATTTAAAGTTAAGGAGACAGTGTGAGTATCAATGAAGGCAGACTTAGGAAAAGAGGAGGCAGACACAATGATAGAAAAGAAGTAGGGCACTTTTGAGCTCCAAAAGTGCTAAGGAAAGAGGAGCGCAGTTTAACGTCATGTCTCGGGACGATCATTTGGCCAGCACAACAGCCAAGATATATTAGGCAACCATGAATGGTGAATTAGCTTAATTAAAGAGAGTTATTAAATTCTAAAGAAAAATGTTCATTTCTATCACAAATATTTGGCTCAGTATACCATTGCTTGACCAAGAAAATCACATATTTCATAAAACATCTATAACTAAAATACTAATTGAATAGTAGTACTTACACCAAATATAGAATGGATGCCAATATTCTCAATGTGTGCCCAGAGAGTGGATATAGTATAAGTATGCTTATTGGGTCAATCTGGTATGTCATCAGAACTGGTTGTCATTGTTCTACTGTTAATAACTGAAACATGACAAGCATTTTTTTAAAACAATTTATCACATACTAGATCAGAAGTGTTGCCAGGAAAAAATACCAATGGTTAGAGCACACAAAATATAATTTAAAAAAATAAGATAGGATTTATTTCTGTGGTCAGCCCAACACTATATTCATATAAACAAAACATGTCAACTTCCAACAGCTTTTAAAGAATTTAAACATTTCACTGATAATACTTACAGCCTTACTACATGTATGAAATGCACCAAAATCTCATTCATAAAGTCGGATATGGACATACAAACACACACATTATATACATATAACAATTCCAAGTTGATCAAAGCATCATAACAAATAACTGACCAGATCTATATGAAGTTTATATTATCATCCTGAATTTCAGGTGATAAATCTAACTTGACTAGCTTAGTAAGCAGATAGATCTTAGACAGAGTAATAGACTCTTGCCTCGTTGTCCCTCTCTAATCAGTTTCAGACTTTTTAGACATTCTAGTGACTTTAACCTTAAGGATGTGAGTTTCAATCCAAGAAAGCCAGATCAAATCAAATCAATCATTGCCAAAGTTTTAAAAGTTATAGATAGTATATTATGTCGCACCACACTCTAATCTCAAATTTTATCATTAGTAAATATAAAATAAAACAAAGAGGGAGAGAGGAATAAGATATAGAGAGGCAAATATAGAGAGATAGGAAGATATAGCGGTAGTCCGTGAGAAATAGGGGAAGAGAGAACGAGGGATCAGTGGCGTAGTAAGGGGGAGGGCAAGGAAGGCAAGATACCCGGTGGCCACACACAGAGAGGCGGCCCCAAAAAACTCTTGAAGATATTTAGTTAGGTAATACATTCTAACGTTCTTTGTATTCGTATTTTATCTCTCCATTACATTCTCTATTTCGTCTAAAATGAAGATTGGTATATCATCAATATATGTTTATATTTTGGTCAATGTCTTCAGGACTATTTGGTTCAGTTCGGCTATCTGGAGCCACAAGATCCTAAAACTGGCGCCTTGAGGTCGGAGAAGTCGTTCACTCAGGCCTTAAAGACTTTTCAAAAAATGGCGGGAATACCACAGACTGGTAAGACATAAGACATTCGAATTTTTTTAGGAAATACCTGATTTTAGTCATTGCATGTTTGGTATGAAGAGTTCAACCGCGCAATGAAAACATTAAAAATAAGGAAAATTAAATAGAAGAGCTGATACATTTCTAATGTTCGATACCAGTGGCGTAGCTAGGGTGTGGAAAGGGGGGGGGGTCGTAATTTGAAAATACCCACGGGACACACTTGACAGGGGCCTCCAAATGAATGTCCGAAATGTGTTTCTTCATTAAAGATTACGTCATTTTCTCGTGGCATGATGTCTAATGCAGGGCCCCCTAAAGAAATGAAGCCCCTCGGGCCACCAAATCCTTAGCTACGCCACTGTTCGATACTAAACAGATCTAGATTATTCAACTTCCTTACGGGTGGTTCGGGTAGATATTTACGAAGCTTATATCAACTCGTTTAGTCCGTCTGTCCGGTAAAAGGGTTTGTACACGTTATTTCTCGACACCCAATCTCGGATCAAGCTGAAATTTTGCACAATTATTTCTTTTACCTGACAACACAAGAATCAATACAAAAAAAAAAAAAAACAAATAGTAAATAAATTATTTTGTTGGGTGTCTCGAACAAGGGAAAGAAATTGTACTTGACTGAAGTGTGGTATAAGTTATTATTTCCCTTAGAGGTCGTTGCTTTAAAGTAACAATATATGAGTATAGAATCTTCTATTTTCATACACACCTCACCAGCAGAGTGGTTAGAATGTCGGCTTGAGGTTGGTTGAGTTATGAGTTCGAATTCAGGTCGTTCCCCTTCTCTTTTTTTATAAATGCTTTTAAAAACCTATTACAGACAAATTCACTACAAATATCACTTTCTGTCTTCCTCTCTCCAACTCCCGTTTTACCAACTGGTCCAGTTAAGGGACACTGATAGAATCATAGCGTATTGAAAAAGCTAAAAACATGAAATAGGCTAAATAAAAACAATAGGTAAAACTATTTTTAATCGCACATTAGATCTTTTACAAATTTAATTACATGACTATTTAAACTAATTGATACAATTACACTTTGTTTAAGTTTTTTTTTTGTTTAAGTTTTTTTAAAAATGTTTTTATAAATTTTTTTTCTACTTTCTCAACACTTAGCCAAAACTGAAAAGTTAACTTTCCAAAAGTTTCGTTTCAATTAATCAGTTTAATGGTTTTCGTGTGTGTCTTTGACTCGCAGGTCAACTGGACAACATGACGCAAGCTATGATGAAGCTTCCAAGGTGTGGCAACAAAGATAACATCGAGCTCGGAATGGGCGCCAGAAAAAAAGAGATACGACTTGCAAGGTCAGCAGAACATGTGCGTTCGTGCGAGTGTGTGTGTGTGCGTTTATTTATTCGTTCTTCCGGTGTCAAGTGAGACAGATCCTTATAGAAGGCCTGAACACTGACCAGCAACCAGTGGCGTAGCTAGGATGGTGGGAGGAAGGGGGAGAATTTAAAAATCCCCCCGGGCCCCCACTTGAAGGGGGCCCACAAATGAATGTTTTTAAAATAAAAATTAAATATTACTCAAAATGCAGAGGCCCACAAAGAGGTCAAGCCCCCGGGCCACCCAAACAATGGAAAATTTCTAGCTACGCCCCTACCTGCAACTGCAACTTCACAACCTTTGGGAGATCTAGACCAATAGCTCGTTGCCACGTCACAGTTCTGTATGACGTGGCAATGAGCTACTGGTCTAAACTGCCAACAGGTTGTGATGTTTACGAATCACATCTATTTTCTTAAACTGTGATTGTGGGTTCTAGCATGCGCATTCTTTTGATGTGTATTGATTGATGTGCTTAGGTCGTTACGTCAAGTTCAAATTACTTATATGTGTACATAGGTCAGTACAGTGGTACTTAGAATACACCAAGTTATGCTTGGTTCAGCAGACATGAAGTTTATTCATTGAAAATAATGATAAAATAATAATAATAACGCTTGTCTTCGAGTCCGAAGATTTATGAAGTGGTTCTATCCGGCCTGCCAAAACGTCACCACAAAGTGTAGCAAATCCCGCTCCAAAAAAAAAAAAAGATTACAAAGAGAGTTTGTGTTACACAAACTCAGAGGCGGCCCCCGTCGAAGTCGGATCCCTGTCGGATCTGCATAATCGCAAATAATATTCAAGAGGTGATTTAATTTTGAAGGTCAAAGATTCATTTGCCGTAAATTTAAATTTAAATTAAATAAAAAATAGTAGATTAGTTTTAGTATATTAAAACATTGCAATATTGATCGAAACGTTTGGAAATGAAAATCTACACTTTTTTTACAATTTAAGTTTAGAAATTGAAATTCTATATCTTAATCTAATCTATTTTAGTCTAAACTAGATCTAAAAATTCTAGATCTAGACTCTAAAATAATTTTAATTAGAATATAAATCCAGATCTAGATACACTGTAATAAAAATCTAGATCTAGTTTAAAAAATCTAGATTAGATCTAAATCAAGATATCATTCCTTTTTTAAACGCGAGTCACATAACGAGGCTTAATAAACATTACTATACCGAGTTCTTTTTTCATTTCATTTGAAGAATTAATTCCATATAACGTCAGAGGGAAAAAAAACCACTACGTCACACGGCCTAGCTAGACTAAAAATCGCCTTCATCATTACGAGCTATTTATCGAGTGTTCATAGACTTTGGTGCACCGAGTGCGTTCTTTAAGCATTTCATTTAAAGAATTCATTCCATATGACGTCAAAGGAAAAAAAAACACTACGTCACACGGCCTAGCTAGAATAAAAATCGCCTTCATCATTACGAGCCATTTATCGAGTGTTCATAGACTTTGGTGCACCGAGTGCGTTCTTTAAGCATTTCATTTAAAGAATTCATTCCATATGACGTCAAAGGAAAAAAAAACACTACGTCACACGGCCTAGCTAGACTAAAAATCGCCTTCATCATTACGAGCCATTTATCGAGTGTTCATAGACTTTGGTGCACCGAGTGCGTTCTTTAAGCATTTCATTTAAAGAATTCATTCCATATGACGTCAAAGGAAAAAAAAACACTACGTCACACGGCCTAGCTAGACTAAAAATCGCCTTCATCATTACGAGCCATTTATCGAGTGTTCATAGACTTTGGTGCACCGAGTGCGTTCTTTTAGCATTTCTTTTAAAGAATTCATTCCATATGACGTCAAGGAAAAAAACAACACTACGTCACACGGCTTAGTTAGACTAAAATATGTTTTCATTAATCCGAGCAATTTTTCGAGGGTTAATAGACATTGGTGCACCGAGTGCGTTTTTTTAGCATTACATTTAAAGAGTCCATTCATATGACGTCAAAGAAAAAAAATTCCATTACCTCACAATAGGCTAGTACTGGTACCATAAAAAAATGTCTTTATTTACACGAGATATTTAACGAGGGTTCATAGACATTGGTGCACTGAGTTCTAATAGAATTATCTTATCTTATCTTATATAATACAGACGTTACTTCAAAAAAGAAGATGATTACGTCCTACGCGTCATGCATTTAGTCATGCATATTAACCAATGACTTAAATTCTGCCAAGTCACTGGTTTTCCTGGCTAGCTCAGGCAACCCATTCCATGCTCTAATAGCACTAGGGAAGAAGGAGTATTTGTACAAATTTGTTCTAGCATATGGGACGAGGAATGTGCCTTTATCTTTGTGTCTTTCAGAGTATTTTATTAAATTTTGTTTTTGTATTTGAAGATTATGGTTCAGTGTTTTATGTATGATTGCTACTTTACTTTTGAGCCTTCTGTCCTGAAGGCTTTCTAAATTTAGTGATTTTACTAAAGGTGTTACTCTAGTCAAATGTGAATATTCGTTTGTTATGAATCTCACTGCTCTATTTTGTGTCTGTTCCAGTTTCTTAATGTTTTCTTGAGTTGAGGGGTCCCAAACGGAGGATGCATATTCTATTATTGGCCTAACCAAGGTTAAGTAACATTTTAGTTTTATGTTCTTATTTGATTTATAGAAATTTCTTTTAATAAATCCTAATGCTTTGTTTGATTTTTTTGTAGTTTCATCAATATGTGGATTCCATGATAGTTTTTCATTTATTATAACACCTAGGTATTTTGCGTTTTTAGTCTGTGATACTGGTTCGCCATGAATAAGATAAGTGGAATTAATTTGTTTTAGTTTTTTTGTTACTCTTAACAACTGACATTTTTCTGGGTGGAAAGACATGCTCCAATTTGATTCCCATTTCTGTAATTCATCTAATTCTCTTTGTAAAATATCTGTGTCTTGTGTTGTTTTTATTGTTCTATATATTATGCAATCGTCTGCAAATAATCTGACTTTTGTTCCTGAACTAATGCAATTTGGTAAATCATTTATGTAAATTAAAAATAGTAGTGGACCCAAGACTGTACCTTGAGGTACACCTGAGTTTACTGTTATCGGTGTTGATTTAGAGCCATTTATTATTACAGTTTGTTCTCTCCCTATCAGAAAGTCTTTAATCCACTGATGCAGTGGACCATTAATGCCGAAATATTTTAATTTTTTAAGCAAACTATGGTGGTGAACTTTGTCAAAAGCCTTAGAAAAATCTAGTAAGATAGCATCTATTTGTTCACTATTATCTAAACCTTTTGAAAAATCATCAATTAGTCCTATTAGTTGTGTTTCACATGATCTATATTTCCTAAAGCCATGTTGGTATGGTGTGAGGACATTATGTTTGTCTAAGTGGTTTATGATGTTGCTACATATTATGTGTTATTTAAAGAGGATCAAAGCCGCATTGTTTTTGCGTTTTGTCTGTCAGTCGGTCTGTCCGTCATCTTGATATTAAAAAAAACAACAACTAAAAGTTATTAAAAATTGATTAACCTTTATTTTACGTTTCAAAACATAGCAATAATTTTTAGGTATGATCACAATTGAAAGATTGGAAGAAGAAAATCTGAGTGATATAAAATATTTCCAGTGGCTGGATACCTTGCAAAGAAATTGCCTATAAACAAAATTACTTTATAAAACTAGATGTCACTGATCCAGCTAAATGTTCTGTTGCCGCTATTATGGAATGTAAAGTACACAATAGGCATTATGATCATAAGATCCTTGCGAAGTGACAAGAACCTTATCATTCTAACATAGTCTACAAAAGTCTAAGACAAAGACAAAGTGTAAATATTTTGACTTACTTACAAAATGTCTTATATAACTTTATGCTGTGTTAGCTTTAGGATAGCTGCCTTTCATGTATGTTATGGGCTTGAATGATTTAATTTTAGTCTTTCCTGGGTATAATTCTTGATATTAAGGAAAATTCGCATTTGCCCCTCAAAATACGCATTTCCATTTTTGCATGTAGTTATGTCTGCAATTGACATATTGTCATAAACAAAGTGCATTGTATTCAACACGGTGAATACATCAGATTTAACCCGAGTGGGAAGTGATGGTTAGTTAAAATAATTTTCAAAAGAAAAAATTTATAGAAAATCATGTGTTTTTTTTTTCTTTAGCGCCCCTCTACGTATAACGGGGCATCATGCACCCCTCAAAATGCATCTAGTCCCATACATATAACTCCTCTCAGTGTTTAAAGTGGAAATTCTATTTTATTTTTAAATATTCTTAAAATGTAAGTATACAAAATATAAAATAATAACAAATGTGCTTTTAGGGTGAAATAGTTTTATAACAAATTTTATTTTGTAACAATATATCACACTGGTACTAACAGTCTGTCTTAACATATATAAAAGAAAAGTACAATAAATACTTAAAAGTTTGTTTACAATTTAAAATACATAGGATGACATTAAAAGATAGTACATTAACATTCTTTTAGTAACAAATGATTGATTTTCACATGACTGGGACTAGTTCTTCAAGCATAGTTTGGAAGTTTTGAACAAATGGTAATAGACACAAACTCAAAGACGTCTAAAAATCCGAAATAATAACTTCAGCCAGCATTTTGATTCAAAATAAGACAGTCAATTTTTTATGCGATTATTTTACACACAACTATCACAACCAATCTGTATCATATACAAATTTAAATATAAAATGGAAATGGGGTCTCAAGCAGATAAATATCGTAAAGGTTTGTTCCAAATTTGTTTTTTCAAACATCATCATCTCCTAATAATATTGCATATTAGATCAAAATGCATGTCTGACAAGACACTCAATGCATTTTGTAAAAGAAAAAGGCACTCACTCATTAGCTTTTTTGTTGTTTTTTTTTTGGACTATAAACACTGCTTCTTTCACACTTTTGATTTGGTTTGTGAGAAAAGAATTCGCTGATAGCAAGGAAACTATGGATTTAGACACAATCTTTGTGTTTATATTTTCAATAGCAGTAATCAATTACTTAAGTAACATTAAAGCATATGTTACACATATTATTGAGCATTACTGAGAAATATTTGAGGTACAATTGTATAGTTAGTTGGCTAACTATAAGACTAATGGCTTTTCAAAAATATTTATATATTTTTTTTACCTAAGGCAATTAAACTGCTATTTAAAAAATATGCATATTTAAAGGAGTTTACTTAAAATGTAATTTTTAATTAAATTAAATCATATTTATAAGTAGGATGTTAAAAGAAACTTGCAAACGTTTTCAAATGTTTGCTGTTTTTTAAAACACGTTTAAAACAATTTTTTTTATGACGTATATTACACAATTTTACTTTGGATGGTTTAAAATGGATAGAGCACAACTTATGTTATAACCTGAACTAAGAAAATATGTTTTTAGCAACAACAATAAATATTAATTGCATCCAACCACTGGTCTTATAGGTTTTTGACATATGAATAAGGTAATTATTATTAGCAATCCTGATAATTTAAAAAGAAAAAGTAATATTCTTTGTTCTTTATATTTTTAATTACATCAATACAGAATATACATAAGAGAATTTTTATTATATTTTCATATTAAAAAATAAAAACTTATACAGGTGTAAAAACAAAATTAAGGCTAAAAACAGAATTTGTCTATGTCTATTCAAACAATATTTTTCATTTAAAATGAAAATTTAGTCAAAACAAAAATGAAAATTTGAATATCTATGAACAGAATTATAGGAAAATAAGATATTAAAAGTACTATCATAAATGAAACTAAAATGGTCTATAAATAGAAAAAATATATTGCATTTTTTTTTCAAACAATATAATTTTCATAAATTCTAAAATATAATATTACAAATATAAACAAAAATAATAATTGACGCAGATGCATTAACTATCTAATATCAAGAACTAGTTTAAATGTTACAAAAAGCAAACAATTTTTTTTTTTTATTATTTGCATTTCAGGTATATTTCTTGTATCTACTCCGCTTTTTTTGAAAAACCTAAACATTGAAAATAGTTTTTTAAAAATGCAATAACTTTACAGACATTTTGTTCCAAATATTATGGTAGTACTAATTAAGGAATAGAAGAGACAGGGACTCAACACAAGTCATAAATTCAGAGATTGTCAACTTTAAGAGAGCACTGAAATGATGCATCATACAGAAGAAAAGTTGAAACTGGATTGCAGTAATACATTTCAACACTTGTAAACAATTCAAAGAACTTTTTTATAAACAATATGAAACATGGCGGAAATAGAGTAAAGTTCATGGTTTACTCAATGGAATCTAGTTTCACATTCTAGCCCCCAAAAAATTAATTTTTTAAAGTTTTATTACGAAACAAGTGCCTTTGCCCAGCACTCGCAAATTTACCGCCCAGGCTTTCCCCCAGCAATGGAGAGGCCACTCCATCTCTGACAGTAATGCCTCTGAAAAAAAAAAAAAAAAGGAGAGTGGTAGTTACCGATGATAAGTTCCTAGCTAATTAGCGTAAGTTGGAACGCCAGGGACCAATCTTGATGGTAGGAGAGGCTTTTCAGCCTCACTGGATAGCTACTGCCTGACCGAGCAGCTCTCGGACAATAAAGTGCTATCCCGCCACAGCTTGCCGCACCACTGGGTGCTTGGTGCTAAGACACAATCAAAAAGCAAGCTACTCACCCGCACCTGCCAATACAATCAAAAGAAAACCCTCAACATTAATGCATTTTGCAAGCTGGAACATATGGACAATGTGTCCTGGCTTCCATACTGACCCTGAACTCGTCAACGACATGCGTCAAACAGCTATCATCGACAAAGAACTCAGCAGACTAAACATTGATGTGGCCTGCCTGCAAGAAACCAGACTGGCAGACAGTGGATCTCTTACAGAAAGCAACTATACATTCTACTGGCAAGGAAAACCAGAACAAAGCCCCAGAATACATGGCGTCGGCTTCACAATAAGAAACAGTCTCTTCCCATGCATTGCGATGTTCCCCATAGGCAATGAAAGAGTAGCACACATGAAATTTGCATCACCGCAAGGCAAAGTTAATATAATCTGTGATTACTCACCAACCCTTACTGCACCAGAAGAGGACAAAGACAGATTCTTTCAAGCTCTGGAGGACGTAATTAACATTTCTAAAGTCCGAGCACCTCTATATAAATGGAGACTTTTATGCCCGAGTTGGTGCTGAAAATGATGCGTGGCCAAAATGCTTGGGACCTCATGGTGTTGGCAAAATCAACGACAATGGCCAAAGGCTACTCGAGTTCTGTAGCTCTCATGAACTATGTGTGACAAATACATACTTCCCTGGCAAGGAACGCCACAAAGTCTCTTGGCAGCAATCACGCTAAAAAAGGTGGCACCAGCTTGACCTCTGTATCACTCGAAGGATGGAACTGAAAAGTGTCATCCACACCCGCTCATACCATAGTGCGGACTGCAACTCAGACCATTCACTAGTGCTAAGCAAGATCAAACTACTTCTCAAAAAGGCTTATACTTCCATTCAACCTAGAACTAGGCGAATTAACGTCAAACATGTAAGTGACCCAGAGAAGTCTGCACTCTTTGGCGAGCTCTTGAACAGTTCAATCCCCCCAATAAGTGATGAAGAAGACATCTCTATCAGATGGGAGAAATTAAGAGATGTAATCTATAGTTCAGCAATTACTGCCTTTGGGACTCAAAAGCACAAAGTTGTAGACTGGTTTGAAGAGAATGGAACCTTGCATCGAGAAAAAGCGATCTGCACACCTCGCTCACAAAACAAAGCCTAGTCCTAAATCTTTGCAAGCCATCAAAACTGCTAATAAAGAGGCAAAACAAATGGCTAGACAATGTGCTAACAACTTTTGGAGGGTACCTGCAACAGAATTCAAGAAAGTCTCTACTTAGGAAACCGTAAAGCTCTGTTTGATGGCATTAAAGCGGCCCTGGGTCCAACAGTGTCTGCCTGCCCCCCCCCCCTTTATGAAAATCTGGAGAAAAAATTACAGATCAAACAAGCAGCTAGAACGATGAACAGAACACTACCTCGATGTCTATGCCACAATGAATACAGTAGACGATGTCACCCTGGCTTCTTTATAAGATCTTCCAGTATTGGAATGCCTAGATGAGCTTCCGAGCCTTGGTGATCTCAAAAAAGCTATAAAGTGCATGAAAAATAGAAAATTTCCAGGGAGTGATGGCATCCCAGCGGAAGTAGTTATGGTCAACGAATCACGCCTGCTACCTGAACTCTATAATCTCCTCTGCCGCTGCTGGGAAGCAGGTCATATCTCACAGTCACGACATATAAGAACAAAGGGGCTCGGAGTGACTGCAACAATTATAGGGGTATCTCTCTTCTCAGCATAGTTGGCAAAATCTTTGCTAGAGTGGCACTATCCAGGCTGCGAGCAATAGCTTCTAGAGTCTACCCAGAGTCTCAGTGTGGATTCAGGAGTGGTAGATCCACCATATCCTCTCTACGACTACTGCAGGAGAAATTCAGAGAGAGAGAGAGAGAAAGACCCCTCTACATCTTTTTTGTTGATCTGACTAAAGCTTTTAACACGGTCAGCAGAAGTGGCCTTTTCAAACTCCTAAGGAAAATAGGTTGCCCTCCCAAACTACTGAAGATCATTTGGATGCTTCCACGAGGAAACGAAATGTACTGTCAAATTCAATGGAGCCCAATCAGCACCTTTTGAGTCAAGCAGGGATATGTGCTCGCAAGTACTCTGGCATATTCTTCTTCTGTCTACTGCATTAAGCGTACAACGACATCAACTAAGGTGTATTTCTCCATACAAGATTCTCTGGAAAACAATTTAATGTATCAAGGCTGCAGGCAAAAACCAAGGTTAGGAAGATACTTATCAGGGAACTCCTGTATGCAGATGATGCAGCTGATGTGGCTTATTCTGGTATTCAGCTTCAGTCCCTGGTTGAAAAACTATCTGCTGCTTGCCAGAAGTTCGGCTTTAAATATTAGTCAAAGCAAGACTAAGAAAATAGTTCACAAATACTGCACCTCAAGTAAACATTAAATAGAAATTGATGATCACTTTTGTTATCTTGGCTCCATCATATCCAACAATGCTGTACTGGATAAAGACATTAACAACAGGATATCCAAAGCAATGGGCACCATGTCACGGTTGCAGAAAAGAGTGTGGGACAACATATTGCTGACTAACAATACTAAAGCCTTAGTCTACCGGACCTGTGTGATGAGCACTTTGTTATACGGAAGTGAAACATGGTCAACCTACTCATGGCAGGAAAAAAGCTGAATGTCTTCCATCTCCGGTGCCTAAGCCGGATCTTTAAAATAAGGTGGCAAGATAAAATAACCAATGAGGAAGTGCTACGAAGAGCAGGGTGCCATGACATCCGCTCTGTTATCAGCAGCAGACGCCTTGGCTGGCTTGGCCACGTTCGTAGAATGCCAGTAGGTCGACTTCCACAAGACATTCTGTCTGGTGATCTAATAGAAGGCAGGAGAGCCCCTGGTCGCCCACTTTTACGGTATACGGATGCATGCTAACGCGACATGAAGCTCTTCAAAATCGACACTAGCAGCTGGGAAAAAGTGGCACTGGATAGATCCACATGGAGAGAGAGCATAAAGGGTCATACACAACATACAGAAGCAGAAAGAAGGGTGAAAATGCAAGAGGGCCTGGTCATTACATATGCCCAACCTGCGACCACAGCTGTGTATCAAGGATTGGCCCCTTTGGTCACACTTGAAGTTGCAAAGGGATGACATGTATTCTCAAGACGTGAAATGTCACAGATAATGTCAAAGAGTAATAAGTAACATCATATTTTCAGCAAAATAGGCAGAACATATTACAGTAAAGATATGTAAAGTGGTGTAGTGAGCACTAGAGAAAAATATAAACAAACCAGAGAACTAATTAAATTTAACAAGGAAATAAAATAAACAGGTAAGAACTATTTAAGTTTTACAAGGAAATAAAATACAAAGTATCCTGATGGCGCTTCATAATAGGCCTATGGCACTGGTGGCAAATGCCCTATATGTCTTAAAGAGGAACTTTTAACTTCTTTTCATTCAAACTGCATTGATAGTCCAATTAATACACACTTTCAAATATATATAGACTGTAAACAAGTAATAAGAGGAAATAACATATATGTAAATATATATATATATATAGGGATATACCACTACAATTTGATATGAAGAGCAAGTTTGATATTAGACTTTATTAGAGCAAAGTAGTAAGGCTATATTTCTAACTTTTAAGATGTAAATTAATCATTTTTCTTTTCTAAGAAATTAACTAAAACTGAAGTAAAAAAAAAATATAGAAATATCACAGCAAACTTGCTTATCATGGATTGTGTAATAGTGATGAAAACATATTTTAAATTCAGCGCCAGTAAATAAAACAGTAAAACATATGATTAAATATGTTTATTGTTCATATTTACTATATTTGAATTTTTACTGACAAAACAAGAAGTGATGCCTTTACTAACAGCACTACCATCTGCAAATTGAATTCCAACATGAGTAATAACATTGCTTTTTGAATGAGGTAACTCTTCAATAGGAACAATGCTGTAATTCCAAGTATCCTGATGGCACCAGGCATAATATAGAGCCCCTGCAATTAATACAGCTGTTGTTGTTGCTACCAGCACCCCAGCAGCTATGTAGCTTTTATTTCTCACACTCAAAAGGAATGATTCTTTTATTTCTGAAAAAAAAAGGAAAACATAATTTTATTACAACGAAGAGGTTGTTGGGAAAACAAATCACAGATAAACCGCATCAACAAGAATAATAAGCTCGGATTACGTCAGTCCCAAGTTACAGTGTTTTGTGCTTACCACACATCTCCCATGTTGATGTACTATATAAAATGTTGTTTTTACAAGTGATTTTGAGCCCTAAACGTAAACTTCATGTGTGGTAATTAGTTGTGAATGGCGGAAGAATACGCAGTGATGCGGGTGTGGACTGAGGAAGTTGCATTGTACGCCATTTTGGCTTGTTGCTTCATCTTTCTCTCTTTTATGTGTGTTCTGATTTTGTTAACCTTTACTTTTCATTATGTCTACCAAGCGTAGGCAATCTCTTCTGATGAGGGCAGTGTGTCAAAGAAGAGGAAAGCCATCACCATGGAAGTAAACTTTAATATTGTTAAGCGATCCAATAAGGGGAAAACAGTGACTAACACTGGCCGGTCGCTTGGACTTAGTCATTTGACTGTAGCTACGATAAATCCTAATAGCATTCATGTAATTGTAAAGTATATACATATGTTCACACTTAAACAAAATAGTAACCTGTGGATCCCCGTATTTATAATTAAAGTCAAAGTTTTAACAGCATAATGGCTGGGAACAAAATTAATTGGGGATAAAGTGACCGGATACCAAATTTTAAATAGGTACAATACGGTGAAAAATGGAGCAAAGCAGGGTTTATGGGATGTTGGCCCCAATACTTTGCAAACTTTTTGCTCTGAGGCTTATGGGCACATGGAGTGGCGGGATTGGAGCAGTATTTTGTAAGGGTTCTATCATCTATATGTTGACTTAAATGTGCATACTCCTTTAGATTTGTCTCTGCGTGTATACATAGTGTATATGGCTCCTTCTGTCTCCGAAGACAATGGATGCGCCCTGATGGCTTTGGATTCGCCATGAGACGGGGCAGAATCTGGAGTGACTGATCCAGCCAATTCCGGAGCGGCAGAGATTTTCACAGTTCATGCATGTATATGCATCTGTCCTAGCGCTGGCAGACTGGGCAGCTTTCTTTTTCTTTCTCTTGACTGATGCAGCTTCGTTTCTTTTGCTCTCAGCGAAATTCGCACCAGCACGTACAGTCTGTCTCCATGCCGTCCGGTCTTGGACTATCTCCTCCCACATACTTTGGTTGATGCCTGTGGTTCTCTTGTCTCGCTTCTTTGTAGGTTAGTCTTAGGCAGCCTTTAGGTCTGACTACCTTAGCAAGCTCAGCGTGTAGGATGTCTTAAGGAATTCTTCCATCTGACATGCGAGTGTCCGAGGCAGCGTAGTCTTTTCTGTGTCAGAAAAGCATAGATGATGTGCATATTGGCCCGTTTCAAAATGTCCTGGTTGGAGACATGCACATTATGCGTCGCAGGCAGCATAGGTGAAAGCTAATTAATCTAATGCTCTTGATGCATGTAAGTTGCCCAGCTCTCACTGCCATAAAAAAGTGTGCTCAGAACACAGGCATTGTAGACTACATAGTCAATTTGGTATTTTCCCAGACGCACTTGGGGAGTTTTGCCATTGCTGCAGAAGCCTTTCCTGTTCATTTTGTCAGCTCAGTGTCTAAATCTAGGTTGCTGGCGATTGTTGTTCAAGTAGGTGAATTCCTGCACCATCGTAAGTGTGTGATTTTCAGTAAGTATCGCTGGTATTGTTGCAATATCTTGAGCCAGGATTTCAGTCTTGGAGAGGCTTATTGCAAAGCTAAACTGCCAGAGCATTCACAAGCCTGTGTAATCCTTCTTGGGAATGAGATAGGAGTCAAGCAACATCGGCAAACAGCAGTTCCCTAATCAAGTTACGCCATCTCTTCGTTTTGTCGTTAAGGAGTGCCAGGTTAAATAGCTTTCCATTGGATCAACTGTGGATATATAATCCATCATCCAGGGATTTAAAAGCGCTGGTGAGTACAACTGAAATGAAGATACCGAATAGTGTTGTTTTACTCCGATCTTGATGGAGAATGGCCTGGAGGCAAAACTGTCAAACTGTATAGTGCCCTGCATATTTTCGTGAAAAGCTGATAGTTACGCATGTCGTGAATGTGGAATGGTGCGAATGCGTATTGAAAGGGTTAGGGAGAGAGGAATCCAAGATGGAATATTGTAAACTAAGTTATTATTGATATATTATTAATGGTTTCTCAACATTAAAGTATTCATCATCTACTATATATATGTGAGTTTGTTGTACATAATTAGGAGTCTCATCAGCTCGTAACAAGTGGCACCCAGCGTGAAGGTAAAACCTACGTACATTAGAGATATTAAATTCTAGATCTAGAGACAGGATTCGATTCGACTATTAGAACTAGATAATGGCGGACAAGGCTGAGGTAGCAGCGTTGAAGCAAGAGGGGAGGTTGTTGGAGCTTGAAGGATCAGAACTAAGAAAATACGTGCAAGAAAGTTTGATGGAGAGTGAAAGATTAGCCATAGAAAAGGAGAGATTAGACATGGAGGACAAAAGTGAAAGAGAAAAGTTAGCTATGAAGGGAAAAAAGAAAACGAAAAGATAGCCATTGAAAGGGAAAAGAAAAATGAATTAATTGCCATTGAAAGAGAGAGAGAGAGATTGGCGTTTGAAAAAGAGATGTCGGAGAAAAAGTTGAAAACAGACCAAGAAAAAGTGAGTGATAAAAGAAAGAGTGTGGGAATAAACTGGCAAAATATAAAGGTGTGATATTCTAAATAAAGGCAATCAGTGGTACAGGGAAAGCAATTTAAACCCACATTCAGACGTACAAATCCATACATCTTATGCTTTAATTGTGGGAGAAAGGGACATACTAGAAGACAGTGTCAACAGCTAAGCAGAGTTAAGGAATTAAGGTACAATAGTGGAGAGGTGTATATGAGAAACGAGAGGGATATTAGCAGGCTGGAAAACAGTACAGCTAGACCATGCTGTAGTGGGATCACAATGGGACATCATAGCAGGCTGGAAAACAGTACAGCTAGACCATTCTGTAGTGGGATCACAATGGGACAATATTGCAAAGGGGGAAAACGGAATGGATGGCATGTAAATAATGTTAGAATTATATAGAGATAATAAGAAAGGGGTAATAATGGATACTAATTGTTCTAATCTACACTGACTAAATACATTTGTAATGAATTATGTATCATTGTTGCTTATACATATATGTTAAGGCAACTAGATGATAGAAGTTTTGTAAAGGCTACATAGGAAATGTAAAAAAGTATAAGTAGTAGAAAGTAGATACGTAGATTTTGTACAATGTATTTTATTTTATTTTGATTTTGTGTGATTATAATTATATAATTACTTTTGTAAGAAAATTATCAAATTGGTGTGATAGAAATACCTAAAACAAATGTCAAGACTAGAATCATTATATATAATCCTGATGATACTAAGAAGTAAATAGACATTGGGTTTAAATCTATGGTATTATGAGTGTGGTGAGTTAGTTATATGCAGGGTCATGTTGTTGGGGTTAGGATATGTATAGAGCAAGATAGACTTGGTTTGTTAACTATTGGATTGCGCTGGAATGTAGATGTTGGTATAATTAATATGAACTTTGTTAGGGTTCTTGTGTTTCGTAGTAAATGTTATTGAGAAGTTAGAATTTCAAAGTGCTAACTATTATGTTTGGAAAAAGGGCTGATAGAAGTTCGATATACATCGAACTTGTCGAACAAGGGGGGTGTTACGTGCGCAGCATAGCGTGAATGTGAAATGGTGCGAATGCGTATTGAAAGGGTTAGGGAGAGAGGAATCCAAGATATAATAATGTAAACTAAGTTATATTTTATATATTATTAATGGTTTCTCAACATTAAAGTATTCATAATCTACTATATATAGATCTATATGAGTTTGTTGTACATAATTAAGAGTCTCATCAGCTCGTAACACTGATACTAGTTTCAGTAGTTTATTTGGACAGCCGATTCTCACTCTAATACGCCAAACAGACCAGTTCTGCTGATAAGGTCAAACGCCTTGGTCAAGTCAATAAAAGCTATACAGAAGGACTGCCGTAGGGAGAAAATCATATCTATTATGGATCTACCACCCCTAAAGTCACACTGAGATTCTGGGTAAACTCGTTCTGCCAAGATCTGCAGCAGATTCAGTATTACTCTAGCATAAGCCTTTCCAACTATGCTAAGAAAAGAAATTGCCTCTATAACTGTTACAATTGGAGTGGTCACCTTTATTTTTGTAAATAGTTACTATGTTTGAATCCTTCAATTCCTGGGGGGCCATTCCTTGCTCCCAGAACAAGCTTAGCAGTTCACGGAGTGGTTTGATTAGGGCGTGCTTTCCAGCCTGAATGGCTTCTGCGGGAATACCATCTCATCCAGGTGCTTTCCCGGATGCAAGTATGTCAATGGCTGTACTCAGTTCCTTTACAGAGGGCGTTTCGTCTAATTCCTTCAAAACTGAAAGTGATGGAAAGTTAGACAAAGCAATAGTCGAGATGGCATTTTCAAGCTGGTAGAGTTCTGCATAGTGCTCTACCAATCGCTCCTTTTGCAATGCACCATCACTGATGATAGAACCATCTTTTATTTGAGCGGGGCACACTTGCTGGTGTGAAGTCCAAATACTTTTTTCATGCCATCGCATGTTACCACAGTCAGAACAAGATTGGAAGTTTTAACATAGGTCCTGCTGTATTTTTTAGCACTGTCTCGCTATTCTTTGGGCATTGTTTCTTATAGATCTGAGCGCTTGTAAGTTGCTTGGGGGGGGGGCTCCATCTTGAAGCTTAGCATGGCTACTTGTTTCTGGTGGCAGTTCCAATTTCTGGCAGACTTGCTTCAAACCCGTCCTCATTTTTCTTTGTTTTGTTCCCAAAGACCAGTGATGATGTTTGGTACATAGCATCATGTCTGAAGGTCCAACTTTTTTTCTACCTCAGTCACTGAGAAGTTTTTAAAAGCTTCCTCTAATTTGTTTGTAAATTCGATGCAAAGATCAGGATTTTTTTGTGCTTGCAGTATTCAGGCGTGGTTTTCTTTTTCCTTAAGATGTGTGGATCTTAGCAGGTAGCAGTCATATCTGGCAGGACACTTAAGTGTGATCAGTATCAAAGTCCGCACTTTGAAAGCTACATGTCAGCAGTATGTGTCCCTTTTCCGTGTCAGTATCATGTCCAGCTGGTGCAATTGCCCAGACCTAGGATGCCTCCATGAGACACAGTGCTGCGGTTTTGTCCTGAAGCTTATCGTATGCGCAGAATTCAAGCAGTCTTTGTCCATTCTCATTCATCCTGCCGATTCCAAAAAGTCCAAGGCAGTCTAGCCAGGTAGTGTGGTCACCTAGAAAAACCATGTGCTCTTTTTGATGAATGATCTCAATGGCTTCCTTAAAGTCTTCATGGAACTTGTCTTTGTCCTCCTGAAGCGAACATAGTGTGGGGGCATAAGCACTAATTAGAATGACTTTTCCAGAAGTAGTCATCATAAATATGCTTAGTAGCCGTTCGGAGCCACCAACTGGAGGGGCTGTTCTTGACATGCATTCGCGTCTGATCCTGTGCTTTTCCTTTCCAAAAGGAAGTGTAATTAGCCTTGCGGAGCTTGCCATCTTCGGAGAGCTGCAATGTCAATGCGTCGTCTTTTCAGCTTGTTGTTTATGACTGCCATCTTCCTTGCATCATAACCTTCCGTAGGTCATCTGTGAGACACATTGTCCTGACGTTCCATGTGGCCAGTCAAATTTTCTTTTTCTTCTTTTGTTTTTCGGTGCTAAACTAAGCTCTAAGCACCCATTAGAGCAGGCAGGCTGTGGCGGATCAGCACCCGCCTGGGGACTGCCCAGGTTGATTGAGGTGAGAAGACTTCTCCTACCGTCAGAGATAACCTGTGTTGTCCATACATTACGCCAATCAAGTTGGACTTATAATCCTTAACTGTAGTCTCCCGGGTTGTTTTAGCCGCTTTACAGCAGCACAAGAGTTTCCTCTCCGTAGTGCATTCCTGGGCCTTAGATAAAGGGGTCATGGGTGGCCCATGCGTCTCAACCGCTCCATTTAGGGGTCTTTGCTTCTCTGTCTGCCGATTCATTTCCCTCTAAGACCACGTGTCTTTGGGCTGATGGAGCTCATCAACCTAGTAAGGCAATTAATCTAGGAGAGGGGTACTCAGACTTCAAATCCCTGCTGCCTTGCGGTAATAAGGCTTCAGAAGACAACCAAGGAAACATCAGGACTGAAGCCCCTTAGGCGTTGGGAGATTCAACTATGAAATTTCATCTGGCAACTTCTGCAACTGAGTTGGTGCCAAATGTAACGCCAAGTGTTCCTTTGGATCATGTCTGCATATAAACTTATATTTAAATAGGTACATTTAATCAAGTTTATTTTTACTTTATTGTGACTTTCTTTTTCTTACCTAGTCTACAGAATCAAGATTTGGCATAACATAACCCAGTGAAATGAAAAAAAAAATTAAATATATATAGAGAGTAGTTTATGCTATTCGGACACCTATAGGCCCAAATTTGAAAGTTTGACTTTAACAGCGCATTATTTTACAATGGTTTGACATAGAAAAGAAAATGACGTATCAAAATCTTCTTTAGTTAAAGGAGAATAAGGATGACTACTTATATTTGTACCCCTAACCCATATTTGTTATTATATTTAAGGTCAAAGAGGCCGTGTGTTTTCATTTAATTCGGACACATTTGACTCACATTATTTGATTCCTGACACCATTATTTATTTCGGACAGTCTCTATATTTAGGCCTCAATAAACTCAGATTTTAATTCTTTACTAACATTAACTAAATTTTAAGATCCCCAGGCATAACCCCTCATATTAAATCATTAAGATGTTTTAGAATTATGCATAAATAAGAACACAAAAAGTAAAAATATGAAAACACTTATTCTACCAAAATTAGGTCACTGGGATAGTGACTTCTATACGACTTTTAGACTTATGTTAGCATGATTAGATGTGTGTTGAATGTTTGTGTTTTTTGTTTATTAATTTAATAAATACAGATGTCAGATGATCTTTGTAGTATAGTACATGTTAGGATAGCCATTCTTGCCTAACTGAATCCTCTATATTCTCTTTATATAAATCTAGATAAATCTAGTAGGTCTAGATCTAAGCATTTAACTTCATTCAATGTACCAAGCTCACTCCAAACATTTACCCATTTATTCTCTATTAAAAAAACAACAACAAACGAACAAATATAATATAAGATCATTTTTTATTGATGTCCAAAACTGGCTGTCCGAAATAAATTTTGGTAAGAAAATCGTAATTTAATTCGGACACCCTAGTAATTTTTTATTTGTATGGAATCAGACAACTTGGCTTATAAATCAAATAAATCAGCTCCAAAAACAGAATAAATATTGCCGGGCTCATTAGTATAGACTTAGCCAATCAAAAAATATAGTCTTAACTCTAGGAAGACGTAAAGTCATCCGGGTAACAGGAAAAAACAACAACGTGACTAACAAATTTGAAATTCGTTTTTCTTACATAAAAAGACAGCTAAGTTGAAGGAAATTGGGTCAGAATCATTGGGAAATGGACAAGCACATTATACAGCGCGCTAGTTTTATAATAAATATTAAAATAATTATTTAATGACCACAAAAACAGCGAATGTCCGAATTCATGTAATGTCCGAAATAAATAAACTACTGCATTTCATATTCTGTTGTTGTTTTTTGCACATCAGCACAATTTAGGCAATGTGGTGCCCATAATCCCTCAAGGGTTACTTCCACTTTATAGGTCAAGTGCTAAAAGTTACAAACCTGAGTTATTAAAAATAAGATTCCTCTCCCTTTCGCACAAAGAAGTGTGTGATGCAGGTGTGGCCAATTCTTAGTCTAGACATGGTTGTGCTTCCATGCCATGCTTGACCCTTAGATGTGGACCGGCATCTGACACCTATCACAGCACCTGACATCCATCACAGCACCTGACATCCATCACAGCACCTGACACACATCACAGCACCTAACATCCATCACTATTCGTCTTAGCTTGTTATTGGTCTCCACCTCCCACAGATCATGCCACTCTCTGTAGGTGGTAAAGGTTATACTCTGTCTCAGGACTGAGCAGGGAATTTGTGTTCCTGACACCGCTTCATTTAGGGCTCTCTTTGCTTCTCTGTCTTTTCATTTCCCTCTATGCCCACATGGGAGCGGACCCAGATGAAAGTGACATCCTATGGTCAGATGTTATTTGCTCTAAAAGCTTTAGGCTTTTATGCACCAATGGAATGTCAGTCTACATCCGCCCAAAAGCTGGCAATGCAGATTTGGAGTCAGAGCATATGAGGAAATTTATCCGGTCTGATACTTTTAGTCATAAGTGCAAGTGAGATTACATGTAACTTGGCAGTGAAAATGGAACATCCATTGGGATGTCTACAGAAAATAGTTTTGTTCCTAAAAGAGCAGGCACATGCGACCTTTCCAACCAACTTGGATCGTTCAGTGTAAATGATGCCGCAATCTACGTAGCTTTTCTTCAGTTCCCTAGAGTGGAGTTGCCCACTAGAACCTGAAATTTCCAATCCTTTAGTAATTCCCTCACTAAGCAGGGCAGGTGTCCCCTTAGCCCCAGGTCCCACAGAATAGGCCTTTTCGATCTCGAAAAATACAGCTACTAGATGTTCTCGTCTAATAATGCATTCCTGATGAAAGATTCCAGCCTGAACAGGTGGTCAGTTGTTGTCCACCCCTGCTGGAATCCACAATGGTAGCTAGAGATTAATTTATTTCTCTCAAGAAACCATACCAGCCTATTATTTATCATCCTTTCCATGGTTTTGTAGATGCAGCTTGTTAATGCTATTGGGCATAACAGTTAGCTGGGTCAGACCCATCTCTTCCTGGCTTAGGTATTGTTATAACTGTGGCTTTCCTCCAGTTGTTTGGGAAAGAGTGACCAGCTGGTTGACTCAGAGAGGGCCATCTGGGCCTCAAGTCTAGAGGAACTTAGATCCAAAGTACTGTGATGTAGTAACTTATCCTCGGATAGGCACCTACTCAAATACCAGGATCTCCCCCCATTACCCGTTGCAGTCCACTGCAAACAGACTGGTCTAAGAAGTAGGGAGATTTTTACGAGAAGAGACAGTGTGATGGGTAATGAAGACAGACTGAGGAAAAGAGGAGGCAGACACAATGATAGAAAAGAAGTAGGACACTTTTGAGCTCCAAAAGTGCTAAGCAAAGAGGAGCGCAGTTTAATGTCATGTCTCAGACACGTCTGCATTTGATAGGACAGAACTAATAATTAGTTTTACCTCCAGGCAAGGCCTTTATATCTGTAATAACCTTTGAATGAGCCAAATTATCAAGGACATAATCTATTTCTTCCATCATCATGCTCTTAGACTCTGACATCTTATCCATTACAGAATCAAGTCCTTTAATAACTCTGTCTTTGGACTCAAGCACAGACTCTGAAACCCTGTCCATGACTTTATCAAGGCGTTTCAACATCTGATCTTTGGAATGCACCATCTGCAAACATAAAATTTAATGAATACAAAAGTTAAAATTGTAGATTTTTTTTTTAATCTGTGAAGTAATTCTGAGATCTGAAATCCTTTATTTTATAAATAGTAGAGTCATGAAAACTCATCTAAAGTAGACCAAGGGTACCAGATTTTGGTACGCGCCGATTTAGTGATGGCCATTTTGGTGACGGTCGTTTTGAAGAAAGAAGTTTATTGATATAGAAAAGACACATACTAAACATTTTTTTTTTATGATAAAGCCCTGATTGTCAAAAAAAAAAAAGAAACATAGAATAAATCACTTTATTAAATAATAAGAAAAAGTTTTAATTACAGGTAAAAATCAATCAATCAATATATAACAAGTCAGATTAGTACCTGAGAACACAATAAATGGAAAACCCATAAGTCCAATGGACATTTTCAGGTTAGAGCAATAGTACTTCCACAGTATCACATTACTAAGACTGCTTTATTGATCCTTATGGAAATTTATTGTGATTACAAGGACTCTTTTCTCATATAAGCTTAGATCAGGTGCAAGTGTGACCTTACCTAGGTCCCAGTATCTTTTATATGACCAGGTTTTACCAGGGGACCAGCCAAATAAAAATAAGGCTGATATTGACAAAATCAGTAAGTTAATTGAGGAAATTTACCTATTAATACTTATAACTGTAGAAGATCCTCTTTAAAATCTGATGATTATTTGAATTACTTAAGTATTTTTGTGGTGAAAGAAAATAATTGTATAGATTTTCTCTACAATTGTTTCATTTTGGTATAGTTTGTTTATAAATTACATTACATTTCAGAAAGATTTAAAACAATAATAATCTACTAAGTATAATTTTATAAAAACATTTCAGTCTGACTAAAGAAAATGAATATAAAACACATAAACACACAAACCAAATTAAATCTTGGAACTCAAAGACAATGCCTCATTATTATTTATTTTTTGGTACTTGTATGGTAAAGTTCTTAACGTCAATTTCTTTATTTCTTTATTTTCTGGCATAAGTGCAGGTTGTTATTTTTACCTACTATTTTGTTGCCAAGTTACCAATAAATGAAAAAATGGATGATCCCCCTATGCAAAAGGAAACCAATCTTGCCATTCAACAGCTCGCAAGCGGAAAAGCCCCAGGAGCTGACTCCATTACCGCAGAGGTCTGCAAAAAAGGTGGATTAGCCCTGATTGAAAGACTTCATGAGCTTTTCTTAATTATGTGGGAACAAGAGTCAATACCACAAGACTTTAAAGATGCCACAGTTGTCCATTTATACAAGTGAAAAGGAAACCGCCAAATCTGAGACAACCACAGAGGAATATCTCTTCTCTCTATTGCTTGGAAAATCCTTGCACGCATCCTACTAAATCGGCTCATGCAACACATAGAACATGATCTACTACCAGAAAGCCAGTGCGGCTTCAGAAAAGAGCGTGGTACCATTGACATGATCTTTGCGGCAAGGCAGCTCCAAGAAAAATATCCAGAACAAAATGCTGACCTCTTCTCAATATATGTCGACCTAACAAAGGCATTCCACACTGTTAGCAGAGAAGGACTCTGGAAGATTATGTCAAAGTATGGCTGTCCACAAAAATTCATAACCATGGTGAGATTATTTCATGATGATATGAAGGCTCGTCTCTAAGAAAGTGGAGAACCATCAGAGCCCTTCGAAGTATCAAACGGGGTAAAACAAGGCAGTGTCCTAGCACCTACACTGTTCAGTATCATGTTCTCTGCTATGCTGACAGATGCATTTACAGATAGAGAAAACAACGGGATAAATACAACATACAGATTTGATGGTGCCCTTTTCAACCCGAGGCGGCTCAAAGCAAAATCAAAAACAAATTCATCAGTAATCAGGGACTTGATATAAACACAGTGGACAGATTCACATATCTTGGCAGCACACTCTCCAGAAACGGAAAGATTGATAATGAAATCAACCTGCGTATAGCCAAGGCCAGTGCACCTTATGGCAGACTGTCTAAAAATGTCTGGAACAGACGTGGTATCACTACAAATACAAAGCTAGGGATCTATCGAGCCGTCATCCTCCCTGCATTGCTCTATGCCTCAGAAACGTGGACAGTGTACAGTAAACATGCAAAGAAAGTGAATCACTTCACATGACATGTCTTAGAAAAATACTGAATGTCAAATGGCAAGACAAAATACCAGATACTGAAGTCCTTCGAAGAGCGGGCCTGCAAAGCATCCATACAATCCACAGCTACAATGGGCAGGACACGTCTGCAGAATGGAAGACCACTGCATCCCTAAACAACTCTTGTATGGCCAACTAAGAGTAGGAAAGCGCTCGCAAGGTGGTCAAAGAAAGCGCTTCAGGGACACCCTCAAAGCTTCTCTGAAGGCATTCAGTTTATTAGACCCAGCCACCTGGTAGACAGAGACACATGACAGAGAATCATGGCGTCATGCTGTGAAAACTGGGGCGCAGGTTGCTGAGGAAAAGAGAACCATGCTGGCAGAAGAAAAATGCCAGAGAAGAAAAGCAAGGCCCACGACACTAGCTCCAGCTGGAATAACCTGCCCAGTGTGCAGCTGAACATTCCGGGCTCACATAGGTCTCACCAGCCACATGAGGAGGCATAAAACCCCAGTGCAAAGCCCTCAGCCCCCTGGATGACAAAGTGGTCATCATCGAACCACGATGGACGAACTATATATATATATCAGACTGCTCAATTATCAGGTGCTGAGTTTTGAGGACTCTACTGATTTATGCAAATATTTGTACTTTTTGTAATTCAAGCAATGATAATTCTAATGATATTACATTACATTTATTTTGACTTGGTAGGTGAAAAATTTAAATATATTGACACACAAACTACTTATAAATTTTATAAACTTAAATGAAATTGTGTCTGCCAACTATCCACTTTTTGTCTACAAAATTATATCATCATCGCACAGGATGGAGAAGACACCAGTCCTACAGAATGCCTCCTTGAGTTATTCTGTATCATCTTGCACAAAACATTTTTTTTACAATTTATGTGTGAAATTTTAAGTTTCTAATTAAAGCAGATTCTGTTAGTTTCACTTTAATTAGTTGTAATACTCAGTTGTTATCAAAATACCTGGAAAATTTACAGGGCCACTTAACTATTATTTGAACAGCATTCATGATTCTGATTTACAATAAGAGACTATTACACAAGAAAATTCTGCTAGGACTTAAAGGGGCATAAAAAAAGTATGACATAAATTTTAATAGATTAAAATGTACTTACATGAGTCATAACACCACTTAGTCTTTCTAGGACTTTAGAGCCTGAATGTTCAACTTGACCCAACATTTCTTCAATTCCTTCTATGCTACGTGTATATAAACTGTCAATTGGCACATTGGACAGTGCATCTTTTTTACAGGTTTCACAATTTTTACTTATATCATCACTAAACATTAAGGTTTCATGTCTTTGAGTTGGCTCAACTTCACTATATTTTATATCACTAAGGCTGATATCAGAATTGATTTCCTGGTAGTGGTAATAATAGTTAAACATCAAAGATTTTGGTATTTGGGCTTTACATTTGGTTAAACTGTCATCTTCTTTATTGAATGCCTAGAAAAAATAATGACAAAAACATAAAAATTTTGTACAAGATAATGACAAAAATAAATACAAAAAATGAAATGTTTCTTTAAATATTGTAATCAACATTTTCATCTTTTTTTTATCAAGATTTTTCTTTTAATTAGTATTTTCTATTAAAACAAGACTATTTAATCTTTAACAAGACTTAATAATAATCTTATAACTTTTTTTTAACCAGAAAAGACTAAAAAGAAGGGCTGAATGGGAAATTTACAAAGATAATTAGTGGCGAATAGGGAGAATCAAGAGTTCATATTTGATAACTAGATTTAGATGTTTTAAAGTTGTTTTTTAGGTTTACACATTATGAAGCTATAAAATTTAAAAAATTTCATCAACTTTCATTCATTTTGTACATTGAAAAGGTTCTTTTGTAAGTTAGTAGTGGAATGACATGGTTATCCATCCCCTGCCAGCCAGAAGGTTTTGAGAAGGTGCTGTCATTTTTTTTCTGCATTCTGAAGTTCAGAAATTTATTTTCCAGGTGCCACTAACGCACTTTTTTTTCATAGAAAAAAAAGTGCAGGTTAAATACCATTGAAGTAAGTAATGGATGGACTAAACAATATTGAAGCCTTCTCCTGCATTCTAAGCTGGAGAAATGTATTCTCTTGGCATCTAGAGTGCACTATAAATTGTAGTTTAAAAAGAGAAAAGTCAAAGAAGAAGACAGCACTTGCAATTATTATATATATTGCGAGTTAAATTTGAGGTGCTTAATTTAATTTGTTTATTTTTAAACATGGGTAATAATGTAATTTTTAATTGAGTAATACACTAGAACATTGTTTATCTTGACGTCATTTAACCAGAGCGTCAAATATCTGGACTGGAGTTTTTGTTGTTTTACAGTACAATATCTAAGTGCTCTAGCATGATGATGCACGTTGGTTAGGGATTATTTATATCAATAAAGGGCTGCTACTACGTTTAAAACTTTCCTCTGTATAATTTTATATATACATATGGCACAATACCCCATAAGAATTTTCTTTATACTCTCTGTAAAATTGTCACTATTCCTAATTCAGTAATCCATTCCTAATTCAGTTATCCGAGTAATTGAATATCCAAACAGACACCATTCCTAATTAATTGGATAATTGATGTTCTATATATAGACTAGAATGCAAATACAATTGATAATTAATTGTCCTTAAAAAAACAAATTGAATGCCTTGCGCACTTCAGATGGGAAATAAACCAAACTGAACCCAAACCTCACCAAACCCAAACTTTAATACTATCAATATGAACAAACTGTTCTCACTAAAGGGATTTGAGATTTCCAATAAATTTCACATCACTTCCTGTACTGTAATTGCTTACTAAGTTAAGTCAATAATAACAATTTAATAGACAAATATATTTGAATTTTGTAAAACTGAGTGTAATTATGTAGTCTAATCTCATTCAAAAGACTGCCAAAGACTACCAAAGAGTTTGCTGTGTTAAAGCAATGTGGATTATGGTTACCAGTACCAACTACAACCAAATACATCACAAATAAAAGTGATCAATGCAAAACCTGGACAATTTAAAATGATAAGCTTTATACAGAAAATTCAGTCAATCTGTAAGATCAATGGTTCAGACACTGACCTAAATGTGTGACTTAAAGGAAGCAATTCAGCTTGGAAGAAAAATATATTATTCATCAGTTGCACCAACTTTCAACCTTTATATTGCCTTGTTATAAATATTTGTTGTTTTTTTTTTGAATGCAGAAGATCTGAATTTATTTATTCAGAATGTGTAGTATGATAGACAAACTTAAGTCTTTAACACAATAGTTAGTATCAAAGCACATATATAGACAGTTTCTTCAAATAATAAAATTAATAAAGTTTATCCTGAATCATGGCAGACTAATGCTGTTAGTAATGAGATAAGACACAAACTTAGAAATACTTGGTACTGCCCGAACTGACTGTGATGCATTCCATATTTGGAAAGAGTATGGTTTTTAACATAAGCTTACGACATGATTTCTAAAAAGTTGTTGGCTATTGCTGATGCAAATATTGCCAGCAGTGCATAATTATGTTGTGTAATCTCACTCAAAAGACTGCCAAAGAGTTTGCCATGTTTAAGCAATGTGTGGAGTGACAATGAATGATCCCAAATGTAGGCTAAACCCAAAAACATTATAAATGCTGACATTTCTCAATTAAAACATGCAACTTATGCTACCATATCATTAGTCATTACATTTACTTTACATTTTCTTTAACTCCAGCAATTTGTAATTTGAATGTTTAAAATTCCAACAGCTAGTAGTAAAGTAAAAAAGTAAAGTTTCCCCTTTCAGACCTTGCAATCTAAGGGGCAGATGATGTTAAGGTCATCTGTTTCTGTGGCCAATGGTTAACAAGCAAGGTGCCATGTGGCAATGACCAACCGCCTTTACTGTCCCCAACTAAAGCAGGTACCCATTAGAGATGGATGGACTCAGGGGCAACTTAAAAATCCCAAAATTCAAAATCCAAGTCTTCACTGAAATTTGAACCTAGTACCCCAGGTTCGGAAGCCAAGCACTTAACCATTCAGCCACAGCACCCCAATAGCTAGTAAGTAACACATTATTTGTATTTTATCTTTATTTATGAAACGTTTCAAGTAATTAATAAATTGAATTGAACTATAAGTTTACTCGTTATTGAACTGAATCAAACCTGAACTTAAATAGAACCAAACTGAACCAGAATTTTATAAGATGGGTTTGATTCTAATCTCTGCTTTACACCCTCTTTGTCAGGACACCTCCTTTGTCTTTGTCAGGATCTCCACATTTTATAGATGAGGTTTAGACCTAGATCTATCAATATCAGTATGTATTATAATCTAATTTTAAGTCTAAATAGATATATTTACCTTTGTCTTTGCCTTTTTTCCAGATTCTATTTCAAAATAAGTACTACTACTACTACTACTTGTAGTAGTACAGTATATAATACTACATGTAATAGTATAGAACAGCATTATACTTAATGCACTTTCCATGATCATATAATTAATATGACTATGCATTATTAATTACATAAATCTGTTGACATTCACCTAAAGATTGTAATCACTAGATTGTAATCATATATAGAAGTCTAGGACTAGATGTTACTAGTTTCCAGATCTATAATATATATAAATATAATATATGTGTGTGTGTATATAAATATATATATATATATACACATATATATATATTGATATACACACACACACACATATATATATATATACATACATACATTTACACACAAGATTAGACACACATTATTATTAAATAAATATATACTTACATATATATTAAAATAAACATAATATTATTATACACATCTACATTTATTGTCTCTAGACTAGCTCTATATAATAGAGGTTACAAATTCTAATAATAATATATATCTAGATCTATATACTATATACACTAACAGATCCAGAACTTTTAAACGGGGAGGGAGTGATTTTTTTCCACACCCTAACAAGACTATTTAATCTTTAACAAGAAATAATAATAATTTTTTATCTCTGTTTTCTGTCAACTGCAAATTCTCGGCAGTACCAACTCAATACTAGCAGTCTTGCCTTCCTCAGCATGCCATCCCTGAAGTGTTCCTCAGCATGGTCAAGTTGGTTTTGATAATGTCAATAAGACTGCTGATGTGCTATTGAGTGGCATTTTGGACAAACTGCAAAATCTGGGAAACTGGTTCAAGGTAAATTTAGAACCAACACTCTCGCTTATATCTGAAACGTCATTGTCTGAAACATCATTCAGGCTATTGATAATAGGTTTGTGAGATGAAAAAAGGTTGCTTTTGGATATTTTTTACAAATCCTTGCCTGAACACAGTTATAAATGCTTGCCATCATGGGGCAGCCGTTGTAGCCTTGGCCAAGTAGTTTGTCTATACTGTACATTATGTATTTGCTGACAAGAAAAAAAACAATGTAGTCTTCTCGAATACAATCGCCATCAACAAACCAAACGCCCAAAGACAGAGCCTTAGATATCTGCAGTTTCATCACCAAAATACCCAGCAAATGCAGTTAATTCATAATTCATGATGATGATGCTCGTGAAGAACTTTCTTTTATCCTCTTTTTATCCTCTGCCATCGTAAACTGGTGGATACGTTTAACCTGATTTTTTATCTAGCCTTAACACCGACCACAACTCCACAAGACACCTCAAAAATTATCAAAATAATGTTAAACTATTATGCTGGAAAATAAAAGATAACAAGCTACTTGAATTGAAAAATAGTATTTGTTAAACTGAACAACGAGATTGAGTCTGCAGTGAAAGCCAGCTACATTTTTCAAACTTAATTGCAAGCCATAGCAAATCATTTAGTGAAAGGGATTTTATGAAGGAGTGTATCGTTAAAGGACATATGGTGGCAAAACCGCAATACAAACAGCAATGTCCTTGCGAACGCCGGTGTGGACAGTATAGAGGGACTTCTTATGGTCTGGCAGTTATGCTGGGTAGGGCATGTATCTCGTATGGGAGACGAACGTATGCCAAAGTCTGTCTTTTTTGGTGAGCTAAAAGGTGGTCAACGTAACAGAGCGCCCCACGGAAACGCTTCAAAGACCAGCTTAGGCATCAACTTTCCTTGGCTGACATAGTAGAGATCACCTGGTTGCATGCGGGCTCAGAACGGGACAGCTGGAGGTCACTCACGAAGGCCACTGGATACACATTTGAGACCAAAAGAATATCCGCTGCCGAGGACAAACGCAGACGGCGAAAAGAAAATCTAAATCAACCACCTGCGGACAATGGTTATGCTTGCCCTGGATGTGGCAAAATATGTAGGTCAAAGCTGGGGGTGCGAAGCCATGGGAAATACTGCACTCCTCACTAATCTTCCGACTTGAAGACAAGCCTTATTATCGTTAAAGCTGCTAAAGTAATTTGTCCAGAAAAGGTGAAAGTATTCAAAGTGGCAGATAGAATTTATATAATGACATGTCAATCAGCTTGTGTGAACAATTAAAGAACAAAATAGATTTTGAATTATTTTCATTGACGTAATGAGTCAATTGATGTAACAGGTGTAGCACAGTTGGGTATATTCATAAGGGCCTGTGACAGGAATTTTGAGATACATGAGGAGCTACTTGTTCTATGCATAACGCCACAACAAGCGAGGATGTTTTTGAGAAATAACAGGTGATATTGCAGTACAATTTACCTTTGGTAAATCTAGCTAGTCTAACAACTGACGGCGCACTAACCATTATGAAATAGTTTTGATGCAAAGCTACTTGCTAAAATAAGAGAGACTAATGCTAATTTTAAATTTGGTCACTTGCAAGACTTGAATTTGAAACTTCAAAGTAAACACTAAATTGTCACAACTGCATGTGATCATGTGAAGTGCTTTCAAGCAAAATTATGACAGTGGATAGACCAAATATGAAGAGAAAATCGTGTTCACTTCTCAACGTGTCAGGAACTAAAAAGATTAAATAGGGCTACAACATTTGGTAAATATGTCTTACACCTGGAATCGCTAGTACTGGCCGTTTTCATGACATCGTTTCATACGAGCAAGAATTTTCGTTGTTTTTATCTCCATTTTCATTTGCTTCTGAAAATGCTGCTGGTAATGTGCAACTAGAGCTGATAGAATAGCAGTTAGATTCTTCATTGAAAGTGAAGTATAAAAAGAAGTGGCTGCACCAAAATTTAGTTATTTACCTAACCGATACGTTCAATTGCGGAAATTTGCAGCCAGAATTCTAACTATTTTTGCAAGCGCTGATCTCTGTGAGCAGTTCTACAAATCAGCTCGAGATTATCTGACCAAAATTTGTCGTCAGTGATGATAGTGTCAGTGGCAAACAAACTTCACTTTCACCTGATATTAATAAACTTGTATCCCAGAAAGATGTCAAGCATCAGGACAAAGAAAAAAATGCGCAATCATAGTAATTTTTAACTACCAAATTATACTACAAATTTAGCTAAGGGACAGGTATGCCATTAATTATTGTATTCTATTGTATTGTTTCTAATTTACATAAAACAAGTAAGCTGTTTTGCAATTGATTTTTGGCTGCTGCCCCTCAGGCCATAGTAAGTTTTTTATGCGGCCCATACACCTTAATGAGTTTTACATGCCTGATCTAGACTCTATAAAGTACAAAGTAAAAATAAAGTAGTATAATATAGACAGGGGCAGACTGGGTATCAAAATCGGCCCGGGCATTACCATATAAATTGGCCCACAAATGAATGGCATGTCATATCATGGGAGTAGCCAGGAGTTTTTAGGTGTGGGGTGATTTTTTTTCTACCCCCCTCTGCAGTATATGTATGTAATTAATCTTCAATACATTCTGACCTTTCAGGCGTTTTTTTTAGCCTAGAATAGGTTCTTCTTTTAATTAGTGGAAAGACTGTACACACAACCAAGGACAGCTACGGAGTCTGGGGAGAGCGCTGTGAGCTCTTTCAGCTGGGTCCGAGCAAAGCATTATTTCCGTTATTTTAAGCTTTAAAAAATGCATTCTGATGTATCATCAGTGCAATTAGCTTGCTGCTCTTCCGCTAAAAAATTCATAAACCAAATCTGCTATTCACTGCACTTAATTAATGGAGTCCAGCGACTGGTAGAAAGTGATAACTATAGTTTTGCTTTAGTTTTTGTATTGGAGGGGGAGGATAACCACAAAACCTCTTTTTGGCAACGCTTAGGAAATTTGGTGACTGTAGTTTGCTTAGGTTGGCTGCACTGGCTTTTCAGACAATGAGGTCTGAGGCAAATAATGATTTGAACCCCCCTCCTCCAGGCCAAGCCAATGTGTCATATTATAGGTGTAGGCTAAGACTCTCTTCAAAATGTATACAGTTTGATAACGCATCAAAAACTGGATGTATGCTTGAGTAAGATTAAATAATGTATTTTATTTATACATGTATGTAGTCTGAAAACTATAAACAATATAATAGCAGCCTTAATGAGTTTGAAACTTTTTGGTATTACTAATAGATTACAGACGTTTCTTAAAAACATAAGATAGTTACGTCCTATGCAATTCATGTGTTTTGGGGCAGTGTCTTGTACGGGCCTCACGGTAAAGAGAACGGTTTTTAAGTACATGTCTCATTCTGTTGTGTCCAGTCTTGGGTAGTAAGATTAGACGTTGATCTTTTAGGGATAGCTTATAATAGGCATTATCTTTCTTGTGATTTGGATGAGAGCTTGTCCATTTCTCATTTATTTTATTTACTATTAGTTTCTTCATTTCTTCTGGATAGAGTGCAATGTTTAATTGTGAGTTTGTTCTCCCACTCCTGGCAAGTGTGTCACCCTTCTCATTCTAGTTCTATATGTATGTTTTCTAACTTAACCTCTCTCATCCCTCTTTTTTGCTAACTGACAATGGAACCATCAAAACACGATGGAGGGAAGGCGTGAAAACAAAAGGGAGTGCGATCAAATGTCCATGCCGACCAACAAAATGATCAGGCCAAATACAACCTTGAAGACATCAAAGCAGTGTTGAAGTTCATACAGCTCGTGCATAGCAAAAAGTACGGTCTAACATACAGACTACAGTGTATAGTGTACATTTTTTGATGTTCTTGTTGAATTTCAAACAAAATTAAGTATAATAAATAAATAAAAAGAAAACGTGTTCGGGCATCTGTGTTTCGCTGCTGTCACTTTTTTTAAAAGTTGTCTGCATTAGAAAATTATTTTTTTCTTTAATCGCGACCAGACCGGCCCATTTGGTACCAGCCCACCGAGCATTAGCCCGTTAGCCTATATTATATAGCCAGTCCGCACCTGAATATAGATATCTAGATCTCTAGTAACTAGAATTTATTATACACTATATAGATCTATACTACAATGTCCTTACTAGTACTACAATATAGACTCTACACTACTTCAATATTATGAATATAGATTATATATAGAATAGATTAGACTCTCTATATCGGACGTATATAATATACTAATATAGATTAGATCTAAATCTAATGATCTAGTAATATCTAGTTATTCTAGCTACTAAACTAGTAGATTAGTAGTAATATAAAATAAATTATGTAGAAGTACTACTTGAATTTGAAGTAGACTAGATGATCATCAGTAGTCAGTAGTAGTAGATCTCGATTCTAGATTTATATAACCTAGCCTAGGCCTAGGACCTAGGCTAATCCTAATTAAACCTATTTATAATTAGTTAATTAGATAGAATTAGATCTATAATGTCTATATTATATATATATAATTATATATAAAAATATATTATAATTTTTTTTATATTATATCTAGATTGCTAGATCTAGACTTAGTCGACTTAGACGACTTAGGACTTAGTCAAGTTAGTGATACTGATAGTGTCTTAGTCCTTTTAATTTTAGTTTTAGACTCTAACTCTAGATCTAGTCTAGTAAAATCTAATATAGATCTAGATATAGAACACTAGATCTAGACATCTAGATGCAGAATGTAGATTCACAGTAGCATTAGATTTAGATCTCTAGAATCTATATTGTCGTCTAGATCTATACTATAATCTATAGATCTAGAATAGATCACTCAGTTATTCAAATCAACTAGAGGTTATTCCCCCTTTAAAGTTCATGTTCTTGATCCAGTGCCTATATATATATATACCAGATATAAATATATATTGTTACAAATGACCAGTGACAGGAAGAGGTTAACGTGTGACCCCGACGAGATAACACATCAGTGGGTGTTCCCTGGAATGTACATGTATAAACAAAGACAGGATGTGACGTTTCCTCACTTGTTATTCCAGAGAATACTAGCCGTGTTTGTGCAACTTTGGACAAGCGATTAGGGACTCTATATAAGCCAGAGAGTTCATGTGAAAGTCAGTCGAATGGAGTCGTGAGTGAGCCGTTACAGTCGAGACAGACTATGTAAGACGTGTGCGGCTCTGTGGAAGAGAAATGTGTACGACTCGATGCAAGTTAACTAGGGTAGAGTTAACTGGAGTGGACTTCTGTCGTTAAAGTCTATACAGCGAACTACAGTGGACTTGAGCCGTTACAGTCGAAACAGTCGATGTAAGACGTGTGCGGCTCTGATTCGGTAGACTTGAGTACGACTTGGTTCAGCTTTGGGAGACCTGGAGCGACACTGGGAAGTGTGTCGTTGGTCTGTTCTGTGGAATACGGCTCGATGCAAATTGAGAAGAGAGGAATTGCAACGAAGTGAAGAGATGCAGTGCAACGAAGTATAGCTAACTGTAAACTGACAGATATTGTACAGTCTTCTACGCTACATGTTACAGTAATGTTAGAGTTAATAGTCATTAAAGTTATATGAAACTGAAAGTTTAGTCGTCAAGTTCTTTACAGTGTTTTTATTTGTGTGCCAACTAATACTTCTAGCCAGAAGATTCAGAAATACGTAACAATTGGTGTCAGAAGTGGGATATTTCTGGCTAGAATGTGTTCCATCAAACTTCTTATTGAACTTGACATGAAAGAACTTAGACAAGAGCTTCGAGAAAGAGGTCTACAGCTTAACGGAAATAAGGAAATGCTAACAGCACGTCTCAGACAAGCCCTGTTGGAGGAAGATGAGAATCCTGACACTTGTCAATTTGATATCAAACCTAATACGATGGAGCTTCTGAGAACTTTGCAATACAAAATGAACTCGGTGAAAGAGAGCATTAAGAAGATAGAATCAGAAATCAACACCAGATTTTCTTCATGTAACCAGTTGATCAAAGCCATGAATGAAAATGAGCAAATAGCTACCACGAACAACAAGACAGAAGAACAAACAGATACGATTAAAGATCAAACGAGGACCATGATGAACGAGCTGCTGAACACCCAGCAGTATCAGATTGAGTCGACAGATAAAAGAGCTACACCATTGATGAACAGCGAACAATTGTCCAACCAAGAATGTGGCGTTACAGACAATTACGATAGGGATGCTGGTGATGGTTGTGCTGTCTGTGACTGTGATGGCAAACCAAACGAATGTGGCCCACAAGAAATGAAAAGAGACGGTAGCTGTTACTATTTCAACGAAAAGCAGAATGAGACCGCTGAAGAAACACTAGAAGAGACCTATAGTTTGACCGAAGCTTTAGCTACAGATAAACCTGATATGAGTACCTCAACCAGCCAAACAGATCAAGACAACGTTGGGTCTGCGTCCAAGCCTGTTGCTGTGGGCCTTAAAGACTTCTGTCTTCTATCTGCCAGTGTCTACGAGAGGAACTCGAAGCTTGATTACTGCACTGATGCGTTTGAAAAGAACTGTACGTACGTAGCTATGCAAGAAGACTGTGAATGCCAAGAAATACACCAGCAAGGTCTGGACTTAACAGAAGCATGTCCAGCTGTCAAGATCAGCGCGAGAAGCCCTGGTGAAAGTCAAGGAAACACAATAGAATCTGATGCTGAAGTTGATGGACCTTTGCACGTTGAATGTTATCAACCTGCCCCACAGTCGAGTCCTCTAGACTCGGATGAAGGTGATGACGTGTTTGACAACTTGCCTTCAAGTGGACTTGCAGCTCATTCGCAAAGCACCCATCGAAGAATAATGCTGAAGCAACTTGTTAGATCAACAGTCTTGATGACTACAGCTATGAAATACAATGCCTTCCTATGTGCTAAGTCGCTGCCATCAGCATTGATCGACAGGAAAGCAAGACAACGACAACGACATCAACGCAACCAAAGAAATATCAAATTGAGGAGGCGGAGAAAGCGACATATGCAGAGTGCAACGTGGATGGCTCCAACAAGATCAAGATACAAACCCACCCCTTCTCCCACTGATAGACCCCCACCTGCATTTATGAAACTCCATAGCCCATGTTGTTAGAAAACAAGCCCACCATTTCTCCCACTGATAGACCCCCACCTGCACTAATGAAACTCCACAGCCCATGTTTTTAGAAAGATTCTGTCCGGGACCATAAACCAAAGAAGAAAGCCTTACGAATCAGTTGAAAGTGTGAAGCCACTAAAGAATAATCTAAGAACATTCATGAGAATAGATTTGATGAAGTATATCAGAGGTTTTAGAAGAACGCTAATTAAGTCAGAAGCAAGAAGGACAGAAAAGAAGTAGTTTAAGATGTCAGAACTGTAGTGAGTAACCATCTGTGACAGAACTGTACAAGAAGATCAACCCAACATCGTACAAACCCAAGTCAGTTGCTGTTGTTTAAAAGAAGAGCATGTGAATATTGCTGTAGTGTGATGAACCTAGTTATCTCTGAAGAAGCTCTGTAAAAAGATGCTTGAAAATGTAAAACTCAGCCAGTGAAGCACGAACTCGTTAGAATGCTGATGAATTTTCTCGACAAGAGTGCCCAATGTAGTCATCTGAAGGTCGATGTTTCCATACCAAGATTGATGAAAACATTTGTGAGGAACTGCTGAAAAATGAGGATTTGGCTCCCATTCTTCTATGGAAAGAAGATGGACAACTGCCAGATTGAAAGAACATCTCTGAGAAGGGGGCAACCACCAAAGCTTCCTTCTTGATCATCGATCGGTTTCTTCAGTATAGTGGTGAAATGGAATCTGTTCGGGACGAACAGATCTAAGAAGGGGGCAGTGTTACAAATGACCAGTGACAGGAAGAGGTTAACGTGTGACCCCGACGAGATAACACATCAGTGGGTGTTCCCTGGAATGTACATGTATAAACAGAGACAGGATGTGACGTGTCCTTACGTGTTATTCCAGAAGGTACTAAAAATGTCCAGTGACAGATAGAGGTCACAACTTGTGACCCTGGCTGGATGACACTGCAGCCGATGTTTTCTGGAATCTACATGTATAAACAAAGACAGGATGTGACGTTTCCTCACTTGTTATTCCAGAGAATACTAGCCGTGTTTGTGCAACTTTGGACAAGCGATTAGGGACTCTATATAAGCCAGAGAGTTCATGTGAAAGTCAGTCGAATGGAGTCGTGAGTGAGCCGTTACAGTCGAGACAGACTATGTAAGACGTGTGCGGCTCTGTGGAAGAGAAATGTGTACGACTCGATGCAAGTTAACTAGGGTAGAGTTAACTGGAGTGGACTTCTGTCGTTAAAGTCTATACAGCGAACTACAGTGGACTTGAGCCGTTACAGTCGAAACAGTCGATGTAAGACGTGTGCGGCTCTGATTCGGTAGACTTGAGTACGACTTGGTTCAGCTTTGGGAGACCTGGAGCGACACTGGGAAGTGTGTCGTTGGTCTGTTCTGTGGAATACGGCTCGATGCAAATTGAGAAGAGAGGAATTGCAACGAAGTGAAGAGATGCAGTGCAACGAAGTATAGCTAACTGTAAACTGACAGATATTGTACAGTCTTCTACGCTACATGTTACAGTAATGTTAGAGTTAATAGTCATTAAAGTTATATGAAACTGAAAGTTTAGTCGTCAAGTTCTTTACAGTGTTTTTATTTGTGTGCCAACTAATACTTCTAGCCAGAAGATTCAGAAATACGTAACAATATATATATATATATCTGTCCAATGGCTGTGTGAAGCGTCTAGTGTGGTAGCTTAACTTGTTGCCACCGCTGGCTAGCATTTGTGAAAGGGGAGCAACTTTGTAAGTCTCTCTTGCCAGTACATAGCCTCTCCACAGCAAGTCCTATGCAGTACCTCCTCGTGGTGGCAGATGGAAACTGAGGCTGCGAAGCCTCAGGCTAAACTGCAAGGGTCTCGGAGGAGGTTTGGCCCCAAGATGTGAGGCAGGCATGGCCCGTCGGCGTGCGGACACGCCCTGTTGCCCACAAACCAAACCCCTAGCTATAGGTCAATAGCCGCACTGCCTTGTGTGTGTGTCCCTGTAAGGTCTAAGACTAAGGGAGTAAACCCTAACAGAAAATCCGGTCCTGGAGCCCCGTAGGCGGGGGGACAGTAGTAAGACTACTGCTCTCTGGCAAACTCCTGCAGCCACCTGTCCCCAAATTGTGATGGCTCGCCATCCCTTTGGACCCGGTCAGTATGGAAGAGAGGCGGGTGCTGACGTGTGGGCAGCCCAGCACTCGCAAATTTACCGCCCAGGCTTTCCCCCAGCAATGGAGAGGTCACTCCATCTCTGACAGTAATGTCTTTGAAAAAACACGGAGAGTGGTAGTTACCGGTGATAAGTTCCTAGCCGATTGGCGTAAGCTGGAACGCCAGGGACCACTCTTGACGGTAGGAGGGGCTTTTTAGCCTCACTGGATAGCTACTGCCTGCCTTAAGCCGAGCAGCCCTCGGACAATAAAGTGCTATCCCGCCACAGCTTGCCGCACCACTGGGTGCTTGGTGCTAAGACAAAATAAAAAAGCAAGCTGCTCACCCGCACCTGCAAATAAAATGAAAAGAAAACCCTCAACATTAATGCGTTTAGCAAGCTGGAACATACGGACAATGTGTCCTGGCTTCAATACTGACCCTGAACTCGTCACCGACATGCGACAAACAGCTATCATCGACAGAGAACTCAGCAGACTAAACATTGATGTGGCCTGCCTGCAAGAAACCAGACTGGCAGACAGTGGATCTCTTACAGAAAGCAACTATACTTTCTACTGGCAAGGAAAACCAGAACAAAGCCCTAGAATACATGGCGTCGGCTTTGCAATAAGAAACAGTCTCGTCCCCTGCATTGCAATGTTTCCCATTGGCAATGAAAGAGTAGCACACATGAAATTTGCATCACCGCAAGGCAAAGTTAATATAATCTGTGCTTACTCACCAACCCTTGCTGCACCAGAAGAGGACAAAGACAGATTCTTTCAAGCTCTAGAGGACGTAATTAAAAGTATTCCAAAGTCCGAGCACCTCTATATAAATGGAGACTTTAATGCCCGTGTTGGTGATGGAAATGATGCATGGCCAAAATGCTTGGGACCTCATGGTGTTGGCAAAATAAATGACAATGGCCAAAGGCTACTTGAGTTCTGTAGCTCTCATGAACTGTGTGTAACAAATACATTCTTCTCTGGCAAGGAACGCCATAAAGTCTCTTGGCAGCACCCACGCTCAAAAAGGTGGCACCAGCTTGACCTCTGCATCACCCGAAGGATGGATCTGAAAAGTGTCATCCACACCCGTTCATACCATAGTGCGGACTGCAACTCAGACCATTCACTAGTGCTAAGCAAAATCAAACTACTTCTCAAGAAGGCTTACACTTCCACTCAACCCAGAACTAGGCGAATTAACGTCAACCATGTAGGTGACCCAGAGAAGTGTGCACTCTTTGGCGAGCTCCTGAACAGTTCAATCCCCTCGTTAAGTGATGAAGAAGACATCTCGATCAGATGGGAGAAATTAAGAGACGTAATCTACAGTTCGGCAATCACCGCCTTTGGGCCTCAAAAACACAAAAATGTAGACTGGTTTGAGGCGAATCTAGCACATATGGAACCTTGCATCGAGAAAAAACGATCTGCACACCTCGCTCACAAGACAAAGCCTAATCCAAAATCTCTGGAGGCCTTCAAAAGTGCTAATAAAGAGGCAAAACAAATGGCTAGAAAATGTGCAAACAACTTCTGGAGGGATACCTGCAACAGAATCCAAGACAGTCTCCACTCAGGAAATAGCAAAGCTCTATTTGATATCATTAAAGCGGCCCTGGGTCCAGCAGTGTCTAAGCCTGCCCCCCTTCTATCCAAATCAGGAGAAAAAATTACAGATCAAACCAAGCAGCTAGAACGATGGACAGAACACTACCTCGAAGTCTATGCCACACAGAATACAGTAGACGATGTCGCCCTGGCTTCTCTACCAGATCTTCCAGTACTGGAATGCCTAGATGAGCTTCCGAGCCTTAGTGACCTCAAAAAAGCCATTAACTGCTTAAAAAATAGAAAATCTCCTGGGAGTGATGGTATCCCAGTGGAAGTAGTGAAAGTCAACGAATCACTCCTGCTCCCTGAACTCTATATTCTCCTCTGCCGCTGTTGGGAAACAGGTCATGTCCCACAGGACATGCGTGACGCAACTATAGTCACAATATACAAGAACAAAGGGGATCGGAGTGATTGCAACAACTATAGGGGTATCTCTCTCCTCAGTATAGTGGGCAAGATCTTTGCTAGAGTGGCACTATCCAGGCTGCAAGTGATAGCTTCTAGAGTCTACCCAGAGTCTCAGTGTGGATTCAGGAGTGGTAGGTCCACTATAGACATGATATCTTCTCTACGACTACTGCAGGAGAAATTCAGAGAGAGAGACAGACCCCTTTACATTGTTTTTGTCGATCTGACTAAAGCTTTTGACATGGTCAGCAGAAGTGGCCTTTTCAAACTCCTGAGGAAAATAGGTTGCCCTCCCAAACTACTGAAGTTAATTGAATGTTTTCACGAGGAAACTAAATGTACTGTCAAATTCAATGGAGCCCAATCAGCACCTTTTGAGGTTTGCAGTGGTGTCAAGCAGGGATGTGTGCTCGCACCTACTCTGTTTGGCATATTCTTCTCCTGTCTACTGCATTATGCGTACAGCGACATAAACGAAGGTGTGTTTCTCCATACAAGATCCTCTGGAAAACTATTTAATGTATCAAGGCTGCGGGCAAAAACCAAGGTTAGGAAGCTACTCGTCAGGGAACTCCTGTATGCTGATGATGCAGCTATTGTGGCTGATTCTGATATTCAGCTACAGTCCATGGTTGACAAACTATCTGCTGCTTGCCAGAAGTTCGGCTTAAACATCAGTCAAAGCAAGACTAAGATACTTGTCCAAAACACAAACACTGCACCTCAAGTAAGCATTAATGGCCAACCACTAGAAATTGTTGATCACTTTTGTTACCTTGGCTCCATCATATCCAACAACACTCTACTGGATAAAGACATAAACAACAGGATAGCCAAGGCAATGGCCACCATGTCACGGTTGCAGAAAAGAGTCTGGGACAACATATTGCTGACTAGCAGTACTAAAGCCCTAGTCTACCGGACCTGTGTGTTGAGCACCTTGCTGTACGGAAGTGAAACATGGTCAACCTACTCATGGCAGGAAAAAAAGCTGAATGTCTTCCACCTCCGATGCCTAAGGCGGATCTTTAAAATAAGGTGGCAAGATAAGATAACAAATGAGGAAGTGCTACATAGAGCAGGATGCCAGGACATCCGCTCTGTTATCAGCAGCAGACGCCTTGGCTGGCTTGGCCACGTTCGTAGAATGCCAGTAGGTCGACTTCCACAGGACATCCTGTATGGCGATCTAATTGAAGGCAGGAGAGCCGCTGGTCGCCCACTTTTACGTTATACGGATGTATGCAAACGCGACATGAAGCTCTTCAAAATCGACACTGGCAACTGGGAAGAGGTGGCACTGGACAGATCCACATGGAGAGAGAGCATAAAGGAAGGGTCACAGATTGCAGATGTCATACACAACAGAAGCAGAAAGAAGGGTGAAAATGCAATGGCGCCTGGTGATTTTATATGCCCAACCTGTGATCGCAGCTGTGTATCAAGGATTGGCCTCTTTAGTCACACAAGAAGTTGCAAAGGGAAAAGATCGTCTCACGAGACGTAAAATGCCACAGATATATATATATATATATATATATATATATATACATGGGCGTAGCCAGGGGGGGTTAGGGTTCAACCCCCCCCCGAAATGAAATCGCCCCGCAAAGGGGGGGGGGGGGATGGAAACGGAATTCAGTGACTAATTTTTTGTTTATTTTAGGTGATATTTTAATGCTAAATCATCACTTACCACAGCACAGCCGAGGGGGTCTTGAGTTTACACTCCCCTACCTGAGGGTTTTGAGTCAAAAAACCCTATCAGGGGGTTTTTGAGATAAAAATCCCTCTACCAGGGGTTTCGAGTTTAAAACCCCCTACCAGGGGTTTTGAGTTTAAAACCCCCTACCAGGGGTTTCGAGTTTAAAACCCCCTACCAGGGGTTTTGAGTTTAAAACCCCCTACCAGGGGTTTTGCAGTTAAATCCTCCTCTTCTATAAACAAAACTAAAAAAAAATGCAAACGACAATCCCAAAATTCCAATAAAACAGCTAAGGAAGATTTTAACGTTAAAACCGCCTCCAAAATTTACGATAAACCCCCTCACAATATAAAAAAAGCAAATTACACACTCAAAATTTTATGAGCATAGCCAAAGGAGTTTTGAGTTTAACCCCCACCCACCTCCAGTTGGAGTTTGAAGCTAAAAAGTACCTCTTCAATATAAAACAAGCAAATTACACACTATAAAATATATGAACGTAGCCAAAGGAGTTTTGAGTTTTAAACCTCCTGCCAGCGGGGTTTGAAGCTGAAAAAATACCTCTTCAATATTAAAAAAAAAGCAAATTACGCACTCAAAATGCTATGAGTTTAGCCAAAGGGGGGTTTGAGTTTAAGGGTTTTGATGCTAAAAAATACCTCTTCAATATAAAACAAGATTACAAAGACAGTTTGTGTGGAAACACAAACTCAAAATCGGCCCCCGAAGTGGTCCACCCAGGCAGGCTTCAATATTTTCAGAAAGAACATCCAAATGAAATTCTATCAAAGACAAATGAGAGATAAGAATGGAGAAAGAAGGTTGATAGATCTTGTGTAGTGCCCCAACGGTACAGCAGATCAAAGTATAGGTGCAAGTGAATGCAAAGTTAGATGTGAACCTGGCCTAACTAGTTCCCCTTTCAGACCTTGTGGTCTATAGGGCAGATGATGTAAAGTTCATCTGTTTTTGTGGCCTACGGTAAACGAGGGTGTCATGTAGCCAGCACAACGACCAACCGCCTTTACCTTTCCCCAAGTAATATCAGGTACCCATTGGAGCTGGGTGGAAGTTGAAAATCCCAGTCTTCACCAGGATTCGAACCCGGGGCCCCGGTTTAGAAGCCAAGCGCTTTACCGCTCAGCTACCGCGCCTCTCCTGGCCTAACTGAAGTCTTATAGTTGATGTAATTGTTTTGAAATGGCCCAATCTCTTTTTTTTTTTTTTTTTTTTTTGTCAACAAATTACAATTCATTTAATTTCTACTAATTTGTAGTCATTTTCAAAAATTAAAATAAAATAATAGTGGTCAAGAAATTACAATTCATTTAATATCTACTAATTTGTAGTCATTTTCAAAAAAGTAAAAATAAAACAATAGTGGTCAAGAAATTACAATTCATTTAATTTCTACTAATTTGTAGTCATTTTCAAAAAAAAAAATAAATAAAACAATAGTGGTCAAGAAATTACAATTCATTTAATATCTACTAATTTGTAGTCATTTTCAAAAAGTAAAAATAAAACAATAGTGGTCAAGAAATTACAATTCATTTAATATCTACTAATTTGTAGTCATTTTCAAAAAATTAAAAACAAAACATGAGTGGTCAACAAATTACAATTCATTTAATTTCTACTAATTTGTAGTCATTTTCAAAAATTAAAATAAAACAATAGTGGTCAAGAAATTACACTTCATTTAATATCTACTAATTTGTAGTCATTTTCAAAAAAATAAAAATAAAACATGAGTGGTCAAGAAATTACAATTCATTTAATATCCACTAGTTGACAACGCCTTCAATTGTAGTCAAACTGAATATAAGTTATCTTATCTTGTAGACATTTTCCAAAAAAAATTAAACGAAACAAAGGGAAATCTGTAGTGTGATTGTATCCAATTAGTTTATGTTTCCTTTTAAGCACTTGGCATTGTCATTGTCACTTTATGGTTAAAGGGGACATAATGTATTGCTCTTGGTGGTAGTACGAAGAGGAAAAAGTGACTGATTTCATCCTTAGCCTCCATTCTGTCTCGTCAAATAGTATTTTAGACATATAATAATATTTAATTTTACACAACAGAACAATATCTTTTCTATAAAGTAATACAGAGAGAAAGGACTTCCTTGATAAGTGGCCTCAGTATTTTTGCTTTAACAGTAACAATCTTCTACATAAATGAGTTTATTAACAAAGCTGCACAGCAACATTAACAATCTTTCCTGAAATTGACTTTGTAGCAATGCTATGTTCCCAGGTAGTAGCAAGTAATTAGGCAAGGCAAGCTAATATAGGTTTTATACAGCTGCCTTGTATATTTAAAAAGACTGATCAGGGAACAGGTTAATCCCTCTCACGACAATTTTTAAAGGTCTCCTTGAGATGTAAGAGGGCTACTCTAGCATCATCAAGGTGGCCCTTGGGTCTGTTAGAATCGTTCTGGGATAGTTAACCAAGCAAAGGTGCTGCTGTATCACAATTGTTCAGGGTTCTGTTAGGGTCATGTGTAAATTATTTCAGGATAGGGGTGTCGATTAAGGATTCTTTTTTCTCTCATTACGAGGGGTTTAAAAAAATAAAAAAAAATTGATAAATAAATAAAAAATAGTTAATTTGTCTTAAACTATTACATTATTCATAAAAGATTCTTGACTTTCAATTGTCTGCCCTTGTCTATATTCTTTAGTATTATTGGTTTTGGTTATTTTTGTTTCTAGTCTCTTCGCAGGCTCCATTCAGTTGCGTCTTGTTTTCTTGTTCCTTTGTTTCCTAGTATGTCTACGATGAGGCTGCCGCTAAGATATAGACATTGTCATAGAGTTCTTGTAACGTTTCCACGGGCTTGCCGTGTTCTGTGAGTGTTGTACAGACACACTTGATGTTGACTTGTGACATGCTCTCCGATCATGTGATCAAAGAGGACGTAACCGCGAGGGAGAAATAATTCTTCAAAAGTGTTGACTTCCCTTTAAAAGACAGTTTCTTTGTAGTTTTCCATAGATAAATAAAGTTTAATTTGATTCCTATCCCGCATCTCTTAGCCCAAACTCTCTTTAACCCAGGTACATACACACTCTCACACACTCGCATAACCTCTTAAACTAACTGACATAATACAAATAGAGTAACTTTACAGATTGATTACAGTTTACAGTATTTAGATTTTTATCTCTGAGGTCTGACAATTTAGTCAAGGGCAATAAATTATACAATAATTACAATTTCTATCTAACCAGTATAATTATCAATTCTATGTTCAATTATTTTTCTAAACATTAACTCTAGATTATAAGGATTTAAAGATACATTGTTATTAACAACTTTAATTCTACTGTGCCACACAAGACTTCTGTATTCACTCACTATTATTAGATTAAATTTATGAATCATCTTACTTTTGATTTTAGGCAATTTATTTAAAACAATAGCTAGGTTAAGGTTAACATTGGTGTTACAGTTTGCCTCTAGTAGGACTTTCATAGTGCATCTAACATTATCAAATATTTTACATTTTAAAAACATATGGCTTTCATTGTTACCATTATCTGTGTGACATAAAACACATGTGTGTACATTTCTTTTCTTACTTCCTACAGGGGTCATCCCGAAGATTAGTCTGTATGTTATTTCTCTGGCTTTGGGTGTAATGTGTTTGCTGTGTAGATTTATAAAAGTGTCTCTGAAATCTATTACACCTAACTCTCTACTCCATTTGATCCTATTGAATAATCTTTCTTGTAACTGTTTCTTAAGTGTTGTATATGTGTCTTTTAATTGACTGTGTATTAGCTGTTCATTGCCGGGGAGTATTCTTGATATGGATCTGTAAAATGGATGTGTGTTTGTACCAAAGTGGTGTGGGGTGTCATTTTTTATTGGAATTATTTTATTTAACCTTAAGCCGTAGTAGTATATTGTTAATGGAAAATTGTTTGGGTTCTTGGCTACTTGTCCTATGTATTTTAATCTTAGTGCTTATATTTTGGTTCTGATGTCCTGTAAGTTTATCCCCCCATCCTCTTTGTTTTGTATAAGTGTTGTGTGTTTAATGTTCCTGATAGTGCTTTTAAATATAAAATTCCTAATGATTGTGTTTATGCTTGGTATAAAAGTTGGTGGAGGTTCTGTGATGTTTGCTAAATAAACTATCTTCGGGATGACCAGGTTGTTTACTAGTATTGCTCTACCAAATATAGTAGTTGCTGTATAATGAAATCTTTTAAGTGTGTTTTTGGTTTTGTTTAAAATATTTTCCCACTGCTGTGTGTGGTAATATGTTGGGTTGCTTGTCCACGTGATGCCGCATATTTTAATTGCCTTCTCTATTTTAAGGTTAAAGGGGATGTTTAAGGGGATTTCCCACCTTCCCAATCCCATAATACAAGATTTATTTGTTGATTTTTGACCCGCTTGCCCTCCCAAATTGAATAAACTTATCTATGATTGCGGCTATGTCTTTTTCTGAGGAGGGAAAAAGGGTGGTGTCATCAGCGTATGCTTTAACTTTAACTACGGGCGTGGGGCCTGGGATTTTTATCCCCGTGATTCCACTATCTAGCCTGATGGTTTCTAAAAGGGGTTCTAGACAAAGGGTGTATAAAAAGGGAGAAAGGGGACACCCTTGTCTAACAGATCTTCTAATAGGGATACTGCCACTAAGGGTTTGGTTTATTATGAGTTTGCTTGTGGCATCAGTGTAAACTAGCTTTATGTATTTCTTCATTCTTCCATCTATCTTCGTCTTGTCTAGTATTTTGAAAAGGTAATCATGGTCTATTCTGTCAAAGGCTTTTTCCTGGTCAATAGAAAAGAGGGCTGCTTTCAAGTCTTTGTCTTTACAGAAATATATAATGTCTCTTAAAAAATGGTTTAGTTCGTCGATGTTTTTGTCTGGGTTGCTACAGTATTGGTCCTGTCCTATTAAGTGTGGTATGAGGGGTTTTAGTCTTAAAAAAATCATTTTCGTCAGGAGTTTGTAGTCGGTGTTTAGAAGTGAGATCGGTCGAAAGTCGCTAGGTGAGGTGTTGTTTTCTTGTTTTTTTGGTAGAAGTGTGATGTATGCTAAGTTGAAATCTCTAGGTAACTGTTCTGTCACTAACATGTCGCTGTATAGATTTAATAGTAGGGGTCCTATTTGGGGAAAAAAGGCTTTGTAAAATTCAAACGTCAGACCGTCTGGGCCAGGGGATTTGTTGTTTTGTGTTGTATCTAAAGCAGCCCTCAGTTCGTCTAGCGTAAAGGGAGCGTCTGTCTCTATCTGTTCTGTAATTGGTATTTCTTTGCAGTTCTGTAAAAATAATTTTTGTGCGTTGTCGTCCGTCTGTTCCTTGTCATACAAATTAGTAAAGTGTTTCGTAAATGTGTCTGTTATTTTGTCCAGGTCGTGTATAATTTCTCCTTTACTATCAACAATGTTGTCAATAGTTCTGTCAATTTGAATGTTTTGTTCTGCTGATAAAAAAAGTTTGTTAGGCCCTTCGGTTATTTTTTTACTTTTGCACCTCAATTCCGCTCCTTTGTATTGATAGTTAAATAGTTCTTCTAGTTGTGTTAGTATATGTGTTTTGGCTGCTTCGTCTTCTTCGTGTGTTAGTAAACTTTTAAGTCTTTCCTCTTCTTTTTTCCTTTTTGAGTTAACTAGTGTGGCCAGTATTTGGCTTTGCTGCTTAATGGAGCTTTTAATTAGCGTCCATATTTGTGTCACTTTGAAATGGGGTGTGTTTGAGTCATGTATTATATTTTTGAGGAGGTTTGCGATTGTTTTTAAATAGAGCGGGTCTTTTAGGAGGTCGTTGTTAAATTTCCAGATCGGTGTTTTTTGTTTTTTCTTTTTTAGTTTTGGGTTCAGCAGTTCCACTAAGACTCCTTTGTGGTCTGTATATTGTAACGTCTCTATGAGATGTGTTACACTTTTTGTTTCGCACGCCCTTGGCACATACACTCTATCTATCCGTGTTTCTATTTGGTGTGCCTTGTCCCTGAACGTGGTGACCCGGCCCGTGACCTCTACTTCTCTATAGGCATCTACTAACCGGAAAGCCTTGATGACTCCCCCCAAATAGTCATGCGTTTTAATTGTTACACGAGGAGCAGGACCCTCTGTGTTTGTGTTTTGCTTGTCTAATTGGGAATCAATGTAATTTAAATCACCCCCTACTATCAAATTTTCTCCTGCGTACTGAGTGTGTAGAATGTCACTTAGCATTCCAAAAAACTCGTGTTTCTCTTTTTTTTGAGCGGGTGCATAAATGTTGACTAACGTGTATGTGTGTTTTTGTGAGCTTGTCCTAATTATTACTATCCTTCCGCTATTGTCTTGATATGAGTGTGTGATTGAAAACCTATTGGATGTTTGTAAAATGGCTGTCCCTCGTGGCTTTCTACCTAAACTAAAATAACCCTCCCGGAGGCCCATAAGAGAGACTGCTTTTTTGGCCTTGTACTCTAACTGTGTGTTGGTCTCTTGCAGAAAGATAAAGTCTGGCTTGTATTTCCTTGTGAGGTGTGCTATGTATGTGTGTTTATTGTTAAGCCCTCTGATATTGAGTGTCAAAATTTTGATGTCTGCCATGAGTGTGTGAGATTGGTTTGCGTGTTTGTTATTCTATTGTATGTGTATGCGTTTTATCTTTAAGAGTTGCTATGTTGTTTATGTGTTTGAATGTGTGTTAGGGTCCTCGCCCTCATCTATGACTAGCACTGACGGGGAGTCTGGAAAGTTCAGCTCGAGCTTGAACTGTTCTTCCTCTCTTTTCTCCTCTTCTACCCGGGGATCCTCGTTTAGATCCTCTGATGAGGAAGAGAGAGAGAGGGCCCTCTTTCTTGTTATTTTGGTTGGGGTGGTGGGTGCTGAACTTGCCCCTCCGGATGTTTTAATTTTTTTACTTTGCTTAGATTTGTTTTCAGGGCTGTTAGGTGGGGGGAGACCACTTGGAGTAGCTCCCATAGCTTCTATTTGTTTTTTTCCCCCTCCTTTGCTGCTTTCAACCATTGTGAAGCCATCTTTTTTTTGCTGTTGATCAATCTCGGATTGCTTTTTCTCTCCCTCCCCTTTAAGGGCCATGGCATAGGAGATTTTCCCTCCTACCTCCTTTGCACCTTCTGTGGAGTTTTGGTCCCGTCTGGGGTTCGCCCTATTTGGACACTGGTTTGACCAGTGCTGGTCCTGTCCGCAATGCCAGCACTGTTGTCTACGTCCCGGGATGGTCACGAGGACCTTGTAGGTCCTCGGATCGTCCTCATATCGTAACTGAATATAATGGGGGAGTTCAGTCTGTTTGCGGAGTTTGATCCAAGCCGCCCACTTATCTGAGTTGCCTAGCTTGATTGGCTCTATCTTGGAGCCTTCTTCTGCAAAGGCTCCAAAGATTTCTCCTATCTTTGATTTGCTTATGGTTGGTGCTACCCAGTGAAGGGTAACCCTGATTTTTTCGTCTTCTAAGGTACAGACATCTACCTTGAAGTCCTTATCATTCCCGAATGATTTCCCTAGTATACGGGTTCTCACTCGGGCGGATGTTGGGACCAGGAACCAGACAAAGGGGTTCTCGAAGCGATAGAGAGAACTCACTTCGTCCGGTGTTAGTTTCAGGCACTCTATTAGGCTCGCCATAGTGGCCTTAACAGCCCCTTGGCCTGACAGCTTTAGAAGCAAGGTACCTGGGGAGTGGACAAGTCCACCATCCAGGTCCTTTTTTTCAATAAAAAATGTCTTAACTGACATTTTTACAAGGGTTTATCACAAGTACAGAGACAGAAAAGAGACGATAACTACACTACAAACTACACAATACTTTACTACACAACCCTCGCGCCGTCCACTCTAAACAGTAACACACAAAAATCCACAGAATCACAAAATAAACCACAGAAACACAAATAATCCACAGAATTAATCCTCAAGTGTTAGCTACTTAATCAATCTCTTATTCGAATCCTCAAAAAAAATAAAAAATTCCGAAATAAAGAAAATGTTCACGAAAATGAAGTTTACAAGATTACTATTCGTTTTAATTTAGGTCTAACTTATAATGCATACTAATTAGCTTTTTCTCTTTAAAAACTGCTTGCATAACTGATTTTAAAAATTAGATTTTTCGCTTTCAAAAAAAAAATGTAGCCGTTGCATGGTCTAAAATATTGCGATGTCGGATTTTCAATGTCTTTTCTAGTTTACGAGATCTAAACGGGACGGACGGACAGACGGACAGACATTTCGCACAAAACTAATAGCGTCTTTACCCCTTTCGGGGGCCGCTAAAAAAAGCAATTTACACTAAAATTCTTTGAGCATAGCTAAGCTAATGAGGGGTTTTGAGTTTAACTCCACAACCTCCAGATGGCTTTTTTTGTAAATTTAAAACTTTCCTTTTCGATATAAAGTCTAAAGCGAAATACAGGCATGTAATTCCAAGAGCATAGTCAAGAGAGGTTACAAATTTCTACCAGTGACTGGGCTCCATTAATAAAGTGGGAATAGTCATCTGCCGAAATTGAAAAACACTAAATGTGGCTCAACAAAGATGGCTAAGACAGATTTTAAGAGTCAGTTATAGAGATCGGGTCTAAATCAAAGAAATCATATGTCGAACCCTTAGTAAGGTTGTGACAGAGCGTCGCATGAGGTTTTGCGGGACATGTTCTCCGACAAAATGAATTACGCATAATAAGAGTTATAATATGACATCCTGGTACAACTTGGCGCCACACTTTCAATGAGGTCCTCAGAGCAGGTGGGAAGAGGCTTCAGACATTGCCAGTGACAGATTTTTGCGGAAACAGCTTGCCGGAAAATGCGCCGAACGGCGCGAGAGGGTCTAAGTCAGTGAGAATAGAACATTAGGTTTTTAATAGCAAGATAATGCACTGTAGATACCTCAGAATATGCATTTTGTTGGCTTTCAATACCAGAAATAGTGCTCGGCTTCGCCCCGCGCTGGGGGATCGCTGCGAGCTCCCCTACACCCCCTTGCTAGCAGGGGCGTGGAGTCTACAAGTTTTCCACTAATTCCAGGAAGAACCTATATTAGGGCACAATAAGAGTCTTCCGAAAGGGTCAGAATGTAATAAAGATTAATTATGTACACACACACACATATATATATAATTTTTTTCCGCCGGGGAGGGGGGGGACGTTCCCGCCCACCCCCCCTCGAAAAAAAATCCTGGCTACGCCCATGATATATATATATATATATATATATATATATATATATATATATATATATATATATATATATATCATAGACTTTACTATTAATATCTATCATGAGCGTAGCCAGGATTTTTTTCGGGGGAGAGGTTAGGGGGGATTCCCCCCCCCCCGAAAAAATTATATATATATATATATATGTTTGTATGGATAGATGAGTGTGTGTACATAATTAATCTCTATTACATTCTGACCCTTCATTCTTTTGCCATAGAATACGTTCTTCCTGGAGTTATTGAAAAAATTGTAGTCTCCTCGTCCTTTCAAAGGGTCTGGGGGAGCGCTGAGAGCCCCGCCGCCAAGCACTATTTCTCGTATTCAAAGCCAACTAAATGCATATTCTGAGGTAGCCTACCTACAGTGCATTATTTTGCTATTAAAAAGTTTTATTTCAAAAACCTAATGTGCTATTCTTTCCACAAAAATCTGTCACTGGCAATGTCTGAAGCCTCTTTCTACTTGCTCTGAGGACCTCCATGAAAGTGTAGCGCCCAATTGTACTAGGATGTCATCGCAACTCTTATGCGTAATTCATTTTGTCGGAGAACATGTCCCGCAAACCTCATGCGACGCTCTGTCACAACCTTACTAAAGGTTCGACTCCCGTTTCGGCAAAAAATTTCTTTGATTTAGACCCGATCTCTATAACTGACTCCTAAAATCCATCTTGGTCATCTTTGTAGAGCCACATTTAGTGCTTTTCAATTTTATTGCACTTTATTAATGGAGCTCAGCCACTGGTAGACACGTGTAACTTCTCTTGACTACGATCTTGGAATTAGGTGACTATTTTGCTTTAGATGTTATATCGAAAAGGGAAGTTTTATCTTCAAACTCATCTGTTGGGGGTTTTAAACTAAAATATATCTGGAGTTGTTTTTTTTTTAATTTAAATTCAAAACCACATTTAGCTACGGTCATAGAATTTGGTGATAGCAGTTTGCTTTAGAAATAATATTGAAGAGAGAGGCTTTCAACCTTAAAACACTCTGTAGGGGCATTTTAAACTCAAAACTATCTTGAGGGGTTTTAAACTTTTTAAAAAGCCATCTGGAGGAGAGGGGTTGAAACTCAAAACCCCCCATTGGCTTGGCTACGTGTAATTTGCTTTTTTTTATATATTGAAGAGGATATTTCTAGCATCAAACCCCTCTGAAGGGAAATTTGAACTCAAAACACCCAGTAGGCTTGGCTACGCTCATAACATTTTGATTGCGAATTTTTTTATTTTGAAGATTTATTTTTTTAGCTTCAACCCCGCTGGCGGGGGGTTTAAACTAAAAATCCCTTTAGCTATGCTCATACAATTATAAGTGTGTAATTTGCTTTTTTATATTGAAGAGGGGTTTATCGTAAATTTTGGAGAGGGGTTTAAAATCAAAATCTTCCTTAGATGTGCTCTTGGAATTTTGGGAATGTCGTTTGCATTTTTTTTTGTTTTATAGAAGAGGGGGATTTAAATGCAAAACCCCCTGATAGAAGTTTTAAACTCAAAACCCCTTGGTAGGGGGTTTCAAACTCAAAACCCCCTGGTATGTGTTTTCAAACTCAAAACCCCCTGGTAGGGGGTTATAAACTTAAAACCCCTTGGTAAGGGTTTTCAAACTCATAACCCCCTGGTAGGGGGTTTTAAACTCAAAACCATTGGTAGGGGTTTTTAAACTTAACCCCCCCTGGTAGGGGTTTTTAAAGCAAAACCCCCTGGTAGGGGGTTTCCAACTCAAAACCCCTCAAACCTGGTAGGGGGTTTCCAACTCAAAATCCCCTGGTAGGGGGTTTCAAACTCAAAACCCCCTTTGCTGTGCTAGGGCAAGTGACGGTTTAGTATTAAAATTTCACCTAAAATAAACACAATTATAGCAAAAGATCAGTCACTAAACTCCGACCCCCCCCGGGCTACGCCCATGACATATATATATAATACAGGGCCGCCGCGAGGGTTGTGGCCGCCTGCGTGCGATGTTAAAAAATGCCGCCCACCTCCTTTTTTTATTTTAGAAAAAAAATTCATTAAGACTGAGCTGGACACTGTATCTTAAGCGCTCTTTTGATTTAAATCCATTTTTGTACCATTCCTTTTTTTTTCATATTCGCATCGTTGTCGTATCCCCTTTTCAATTTTAACTTAGCATTTTTTATTAAGAATGTAATGAAAAAGAAAGGAAACTATGTTTTAATTATAACACACTTTTTAGGTTTTATTTTTTTATTTATATTTTTAACACTATGTATATGTGAGCAGGTCAGGAGGCGCTCTGAGTGAGAGAGGACCTAATTTCTGCTGCTCAACATTAAAATTTACCAACAGTAGGCAGATGTTTGCGCTACTGGGTGGGCTCAATCTGTGCACCTCGGTATGGTGACCAAGGAGCTAGAGTCACCTAAGTAACCAGACAACTAACTATACTCACTTAACTAAATGAAAACAAGATAACAAACTTTAGTTTACGAAAAATAAAACAAAAAGAAACTTTATTTACATACAAAAATAAATCAATAATAAAAAATAATATAATATATACACTAACACTACAACTGAACTCAGCAACTAACTAAAACCCTCTAAATCTACGCTACTACAAACACAAACAAACTAAACAAACCAACTATCTAACACAAACTGATCAAACCAACTAATGAACTACAGTATACTATCTAACTAAATCACTGCAACTTATTAGTACAACTACTACACTAGACCTAGATCTACACAAATAATAATAATAATAATAATAATCTTTATTATCCGTAAGGATTTGTCTTACAATTTGTGCATTACACCAAACAAAAAACATTATAACTATAAGAAACCAAAGTGTACATTCACACCAGACTCACTCATAATTTACATGTGACAAAGTTTATACACTACAATAAACTAAACTAGACAATGGTCCACAAAAGAGATTGAACCGAAAGCGCTCTGAGCATGCTATAAGCATGAAAGTAGCGCTATATAAAAGCTATAATAATAATAATAATAATCTACAATATTCTACTATTACACTCATAACACTAACACTGAAACAAGAACATAATGTATAACTTATAACTAAGTTAACTAACTAAGCCACTAAGGCTACACTACAAAAACAAAATAACACTAGCTTCCCTAGAATTAGATCTAGAATAGACCTACAGAAACAATAACAAAACTATCAATAGCAGAAACAAAATAACACTAGATTCCCTAGAATTAGAATAGATCTACAACAGCAGTTATAAGCAGCAGCTATTTCAGCAGAGTAGTTGCAGCAGCTAAAAGCAGTAACACAGCAGTAATAATAGCAGGCCTTCCCAGGCACAGAGTAATAAAATAATTAGACGACAGACCACAAAGATCTTCGGCTGTCACACAGACATACTATACTGACCACTGGTCAACTGTACACTGAACTGTTTTAAGACAGCATGTAGTACATCCCTTTTAATTTATACTATATAAATATGCGGAAGTACAATTATAAAATCTGACACTAACCTATAAAAATAAAATATATAAAAATAGATCTAACCTATACAACAAAAACACATTTAAAAAATTGCTAAAATTGCATATAAAACTAGCTCTGGGAGCGCAAGCTCACATATAGAATCCAAATTTAGGTAACGAAATTTCACTAAAATGAGTCAGTTTCACTAACCTATTTATAATATGTCTATGGTCAGTTTTTTTTTTCCGGAATAGTGTTGCCTACATAAATTGTAAGCGTTGTAAAAGTTTCTTCATAGAGATATAATTGAAGATGAGGCCGGTTTTCGCTCAAGTCGGCAAAGGGTTTAATTCCGGACGGGACTCTGCGCTAAGCGTCTTCTGGCCTTTTTCTCTTAGTAAGAAGAGAGAATTTTTAATAGGCTAATATTAATGTGTTTTCTTTCAGAACGCACTATTCATCCTAATAAAAAAAATCGAGGGCCATATTAAATCTAATAATAAAGAGGCAGCCCTGGCCAATGGTATTATGCGAGGGACATTGTACGTACGTCTGTAATGGGCGTGAGCTTTTTCACAATATTCTTCGTGTTAAGTAAGACGTCTCTGTCGCGGAGGTTTTTTGTCACACAAAAGTCGTCACTACTATAAAGTGCAATAGGCGGAAGAAATTCGACTATTCTAAGACAAAAAAAAGTCCAAAAGAATCGCACTAGCGGAGACATTTTAAAATGTTTTCTTGAAACGTTTGGACCCATATTGTTGCACAAGCGCCTACATTTAAAACGATCTCATTAGAAGATAAAACGCCGTCTATTATTTTAGAGATTTTAATTTTTGAACTTGTTGTGGGGGAACTCGGGGTGCTGAGTTCCTTACTACATACATATGGCTCGATAATCTAGGGGTGATTCTCAATTACCACTTGTTAATACTTGCGTAACTTAAATACGAACACTTAGTATACATCAACTCTAACTCCTTATATTCACGAATATCGATAATACTTTAATACTTAACAAAGCACACAATTACATCACTCTTATGAAATACACAAAACACCAGCACCCTACTCAGACCAGGTCAGCTCTCCAACTGCTAGACTGACCGCTAGAAACCTAATTGTCCCCCCTTGAAAATCCCGTGATAAAAACAATTCACACACCAACAAATAAAATAAACAAACACACACACAATCTCACATCTTACACACCCACGCTCTTGACATCTCCCCCTTACTTCCCCTAGATTTTCCCTGAAAATCTAAGTATATTTTATGTACACTAAAAAAAAATTAATTAATGACATTGATTATTGAAGTACAACATGTTAAAAAGATACTACTTAAAATTACACAGTACATCTTACTATGTTTACACCAGTAATTTGTTTCAATTCAACAAGCTACATCCATGAGTTTAAGTATGAAATAATGGACACTATATCTCCATGCATCAACATTAATAATATACATGAATTATCTTTCCATTTCCAAACAAAACAAGTTCATCAATAATAATGCATATGTAATAATAAAACTAATAATATAACTAAACTAATCTTCATCTGTTCCACTTGTCCAGTTCCTTCCCTTGTGACGTCAGATTACAATGTACTGTTTATTGTTTGTAAATATCGAGCTTAAGACTTGACTTCCGATGCTTCTCAATACTGGATGAGACGACGTGTCTTGTGCAAAGTACAATTAAAACACAAAGAGATGAACAGTTCAGTCAATTTAATTGAGCAATAATAATAATAGTAGTAGTAGTAATAGTAGTAACTTCTCTGACGAGACGATCATAGTTGAAAAGTTCAACGTACATACTGGATTGCTGAGACGTGCACAGTCTGAAAACGTTACAAAACCAGGTATGCTTCTGACAGAGGCAATAATGTGAGTTCAAACTGTCAGCCTAGACAATGGGTCAGCCTAAAAGTTGTCTGTACCTTTTATGTGCTGAATTTCAAAGTCAAAGTCCATAAGGTATAATATCCATCTAGCAATACGAGCATTGGTGGTTGCAGACTTGAGATACTTGAGATTCAGGTGATCAGTCCAAACAATGAACTTACGTGAATACAAGAAGTGTTCCAACTTCTTAATTCCCCATGTTAATGCTAACAACTCACGCTCCATTATGCTGTATTTACATTCACGTGGGAGTAATTTTCTGCTGAGGAAACGGACAGGATGCAATTTGTTTCCCACGTACTGTAGAGCAGCAACTGCAACAGCCTTGTCCGAAGCATCACACTGTAGATAAAAACATTTATCCGGATCAGGCAACATTAAAATGGGGTGAGAAGTCAAGTATCTTTGTATACGCTCCAATGCAACCTCCCCCTCCACAGTCTTAGCAACTTTAGAAGGGTGCCCTTTTTTAAGAATTTCAGTAAAGGGAGACAACAAGCTTGAAAAGTTTGGAATGAAGGAGCGATAATTGAGCAGACCTAATAATGATCGGGTTGCCTTCTTTGATTTAGGGTACCGTAGCTGCAGAATCTTATTGACATTGGAATTTTCAGGCTGAAGAAAGCCTTGGCCAATCTTATGGCCTAGGAATGTAATAGTTTGGAACCCAATTAGTAACTTGTTAGGCTTAACAGTAACATTGAATTCTCCTAACCTCTCAAGTACCTGTCTCAATGAGAATGTGTGACTCTGCCAATCAGTGTTGTACACACAAAGATCATCAAAATAACAAACTACCTGTTCTAAGCCTTTTAGCACTCTACGCATTGTTCTGTTAAAGAAACTTGGACTGTTTTTTAAACTAAAGGGGAGATATTTGAATTGATAGTGTGCATTAGGTACTTTGAACGCTGTGTACTGCTTACTACTCTCTTCTAATGGCACCTGCCAGTAACCTTTCGTTAGGTCTAATTTACTAAAATATTTGGCTTTCCTTAGTGTGATAAACAGTTCCTCTTGATCTGGTATGACTTCTGCATCAAATTTTGTTATGGAATTTAATTGCCTATAATCAACAACTGGTCTCAAAGTTCCATCTTTCTTTTTGATTAAGATCATAGGAGATGCATAAGGCGATTCACTCTCTTCAATAATATTCATGTTAATCATCGACTCTGTTTCTTCTTGTAGCCTTTGTCTCATCGCCATTGGTACATTATAAGGTTTTAAATTGACAGGCTTATCCGATGTTAGAATTATTTTAAAGGGCTCCACTTTCGCTTTTCCTGGTACATCTGATATTACGTGTGCAAAGTCTTCAAGGAGTTTTTCAACTTCATTTTTCTGAGTTTGGTTTAAGTCTTTATTAATGGTTATTGCCCTTTGGTTTATTTCTCCATTTCCATGGATCATTTCCGGTAGTTTTAATTCTATTTCATTATCAATGATTTGCCCTGTTTCATCATGGTCATATTCATCAATGACTCCAATAAATGCAGCAGACAAAATGTTACTTTTACAGCTACTGTTGGCAACATTGTTACTTGTTACTTCAACTGGGGTATAATATTTGATTAATCTGTTTACATGAAATATCTTTGATTTGTTTCCTTTCTTTAATATGTAATTTAAGTCTGATAGCCTCTTTTCTATCTTGTACGGGCCTTCCCAATATAATTTGAGCTTATCTCCCTTTTTTGGTTTCAACACTAATACCATTTCTCCTGTAGCAAAACTTTTTTTTTTACAGTGTTTCTATCATATAGTCGTTTTTGTTCTTGCCTCGCTGTGTCTTCATTATCACATGCAATCTTAGCTGTGCTTTGTAGTCTTTCTTTTAACTCCTCAAGATATTCAAATAAGTTAGTATAATTAGTGTCGACTTCTTTTTCTTTGGTCATAATTTTCTTCCATAGTGGTGCCCGAGCTTCATTTTCTTTTTGTTTGTTCTCTAGACTTCCTTCTATAATTGTTCCTATAATCGGAGTCTTTGAGTTTCTTCCCTTTCTCTGTCCTTCATTCCTTTCGTCTCTACGGCTGACACAAACAGACCTTTCACATTTCCTATTAACACATCAGCGACCGGCTCAGGAAATAGCACGACGATGAATTCTCCTTTCAGGTAAGGTGTGTCAAGCATTGCTTTTGCGGTTTTGTATCTAAATACTTGCCCGTCTGCTAAGCACAAGGAGCATTTCTCTGGCAAAATATCTTCTTCATTGACAAGTGTCTCTCTTACGGCGATAACGCTACAGCCGCTATCTCTCAGGATCGACGCCTTTCTTCCATTCAGCTTTCCTTCTTCTATGTTTAGCGATCCAATGGACTTGTTCATAATGAAGTTAGCCACACTTTCTGGATTGTGATAAATCAGATTGCACGTCCCTTGTCTTTCAGGCAATTGCACCACGGCACATTCGGCTTGATTGGAGTAGTTCCTTCTTGTATCATTCCTATACCTTCCTTGGTTATTCTGGTACATTCCATTTCCATAGTTGTTTCTTCTGTTGTTAACTTGGTTGCTAAATGTGTAATTTGGCCTGTTCCATGTACCTCTTGCTCTGTTATACGAATTATTATATCGAGGTCTGATGAAATTTCTTCTGGGCTCATTGTATTCAATGTTTGGCCTGATATAGTTTGCTCTACTAGGGCTGGTTTGGTAGCGGTAATTTTGCCTATTCAAATCTCTTCTGTCACTCACTGCGCTGGCCTGATAAATTCTCGATTTCTTGAAAATGCTTTTACTCGAGAAGATTATCTTTCTGTTCTCCAACAAATCAACTAGTTTTTCCAACGACTCAGGTTCTTTATCAAGGATCTCTTCTCTTACCTCCTCGTTTAGGGCACTGAGTATAGAGTCTTTCAATATTAACTCCTCCAGCTGATCAAAGTTCCTTTCTATTTTCGCCGCCTCGCACCACTGTCGGAAGTTCTTTTGTAATGCCACAAAAAATTCTCTTGGGCCATCTTCAATTGGGCCAGTCTCATGCCATCTTTTTCTGCAGGCTTCCTCCGTCATTCCCACATAGTCTAGGAGCTCTTTTTTTATCTTCTCGTAGTCAGTGCAGTCCACTAATCTTCTCTGTGTCAGGAATTGCCTTAGTTTAGGTGTTATTTTCTCCTGCAGCTGTGCCACCCAGTCTTCTTCTAAAACCTTGTCTCTCCTAGCTGCCATCTCGAACATGTCGAGGTAACAAGGTAGATCTTCGGTTGTCATGGCAGGGAAACCTTTACTCAGTCTTGGTCTCTGGGCCGTGACTCCGGTAGTTGCGCTTGGCGTTTTATTTCTTTCCTGAGCGATTTGTAAATCAAGTTTCTTCATTTCTCTTTCGTGTTCCCTTTCTTTCTCTTTCTCCTGTCTATCTTTCTCTTTTTCCTCCAATTCCAGTTCTTTTAATCTTATCATCTGTTGCAGCTTGGACATTTCTCTTTCCTCCACCCTCTCCAACCTTTCTCTTCTTTGTTTCTCTGCCTCACTCTCCTTTTCCATGTTTCACTTTCTAATCCTTGTAACACACAGCACTCAGTACGTTTGCTACACTAAGTTTACAGAAAAGTTTAAAATAACAGTCCTAGTATTTCTTTTACCTTAAATTACTACCTTAAGAATAGTTATAGTGCTTTATTATACATACAATAAGAAAATAAAATCAATCCTAATTTTGCAGAATATTTTTAGTTATACAATAGATTAGAAAGACTACTAGGCAAGTAAATGATCAAGACAGAAAAATACAAATTGAAATAATGATCAGATTATTAGATTCAGATAAGAAGTAAGAATACTTTGATTTAAAGACTCTTGCTTTTATAGCAAAAATTGGGAACGATAAAATCAGAATGAAATGACTGAAGCCTTAAATTGAGAGTATAGTATGACAGCAAAGAAAAAAAAAAGCAGGAAAATATATGATAGTCAAATTGAAACAAATTATAATAGAGGCAAGAAAATAGAGGCAAGAAAGTAGAGGGTTCAGCTACACGAGAGGTAAAACAAATCACTTAACTTCCACTCCCTGCACGTGATCCAACCTGTCCTCGTGATGCAACTTCGGGCTGTCGCTGTCCTCTCTGTACTGGTACTTCAAACCACCGCCGTTCCTCAGGCCAAATCAAGGGGCATAACAAATGAGGAAAAATGTTTTAAAATAGAATGAGTGTCAAATTAACAACAATATAACATGTAGAACAATATTTGTAAGTTTAAGTACATCAATAACAATTTATAATTGCTCTACTTATAAAATTTCTGCGACGAGAGGTCCTGGTTTTCTTTCACAAGAGCCCCCAACTGTGGGGGAACTCGGGGTGCTGAGTTCCTTACTACATACATATGGCTCGATAATCTAGGGGTGATTATCAATTACCACTTGTTAATACTTGCTTAACTCAAATACGAACACTTAGTATACATCAACTCTAACTCCTTATATTCACGAATATCGATAATACTTTAATACTTAACAAAGTACACAATTATATCACTCTTATGAAATACACAAAACACCAGCACCCTACTCAGACCAGGTCAGCTCTCCAACTGCTAGACTGACCGCTAGAAACCTAATTGCCCCCCCTTGAAAATCCCGTGATAAAAACAATTCACACACCAACAAATAAAATAAACAAACACACACACAATCTCACATCTTACACACCCACGCTCTTGACACTTGTAATTTTACTAATATTCAAATAAATTACACTGAATAAAATGTTTTCGCCGCCCCCTCTCCTTGTTGTTAGATGGTCGTGAACCAATGAAGGCGTTTTATATTTTTACTAAATAAGCTTTAAATAACTTGAACAAACTTGTTATGTGAACAAACAAATCAATATAATTGTCATTACAATTTTCACAGATTTAATTTGAGATAGAGATCTAATATTAATGAAATTTACTAATATTTAATATTTATTTAATAATATACTAATATTTATTTCATCACAAAATAACGTCTATATTCTTTCATGTCTCAAGATTGTCTGTCATTTTACATTTGCATTTTGCAAATTTCATCATCTTAAATGCATAACCACCAATCAATCGCTTAACGTCTTCTTAACGCCGCCTAGGAAACACTCACACTCTCTATAACACCTCTTTTTGTCAGGAAGTTGCGCCCCCCCCCCCAATTCGAGATACAATGTGACAATGTTTTAAAATTGACACTAATTACTAGATCTACTAGATCTACTTACAGGGCTATTCGAAAGAGTCGGCGCTTATGGAAAAAGCCGTGGGAAACCCTCGCTGTTGCTTTGTTTTTCTTCTTAAGTTTCCAAAATAACTTCTTATTGTACAAATATCGTCTCCAACGACAAAACCAGAACACGAGGTGAGTACGGCGACTCGCAAAAGATGCTTCTTTTGTGGAAATATCCCACATCAACGTTTTAGATGTCCAGCCCGTGACGTTACATGCAACTTAAATTGTGCGGTAAGAGGGGTCATTTCCAGAAAGTCTGTAAATCTACAAGAGAGACATCCAAAGCTATAACCTCAGCCATCGTAAAAGCAGGTGATGAGACGTCACGGACTGCTACCGTTGGATCTTCCAGAGCATCGACACCAGCGTCCGGACTTACTAAATCTACTATTTCAATACTCGTCAATGGAGTACCATTGAAGGTTCTCGTAGATACGGGGAGCAGTGAAAGCAAAATATCTTCTTCAATTGCTAAAAGGTACAAATGGAAATTAGAAACATCCAGAAACACAATCTACATGGCCTCTACACATCTTTCTCGCACTACTCACGGCCATAGTTTCGCTAAAATAAAGTACAAAGATGATCAATACGAAAGTGTGAAGCTCTCACTACTAGATGGACTAGTATCGATGTAATCTTATAGGGCTAGATTTCATCAGCCAGCACGAAAAACTGATGATCCCTTTTGAGGGAAAACGGAGCACTCTTCAGGTCTGTACGCTGGAAGCAGCACGAGTTGAAGCCCCACACCTCTTCGCGAATTTTGCTCCTAACTGCCACCCCATAGTCACTAATTCTAGAAAATTTCTATGTCTGTCTCCAAATTCATTCAATCTGAAATCAAGAGACTATTATCTGACAAAATTATTGAGCCTTCCACAATTAACACAATAATTTAGGTGGAAGGGCTATAGGATATAGGATACATTCGCTTACGTGGATAACGTTACCATCTGCGGACGTGACTCCAGTAGCCACGACCAGAATCTACAAAAATTTCTCAACACCGCTAAGAAGTACGGCATCACCTTCAACGATGATAAAAATGCTATTGCGACTAATAAAGTGTGACTCCTAAGCTACGAAATCTCTCAAGGGCAGTTAAGACCAGACCCCAAAAGATTTCAAGCGTTGAGAAATCTACCTCCACCACAAGACATGAAATCACAGAAGCGGGTGATTGGACTATTGTTATTTTCAATAGATCCCAAAGTTTTTCAACACGATCCATTTGCTGGTAAACAACAAAACCTTTCCTCCCCCTGAACAAGTTAAGGAAGCTTTTAAACAGCTAAAACACGAACTTGAAATCGCTGCTGTGTCGACGATAGATTATAATCGACCTATAACAGACGAAACAGATGCCTCAGACATCGCGATCGCCGCCACTCTTAATCAAGACGGCCGTTCGGTCGCCTTTTTTCAAGAACACTAACTAACAGTGAACGCAGACACTCAGCAGTCGAAAATGAAGCATACGCAGAAGCCCTGAGAAAATGGCAACATTACCTAATTAGTAGACCCTTCACATTGGTTACAAACCAACCCTTGGTGTATTTTATGTTTAACCAGCAAAACAGTGGCAAGACAAACAAGATTACAAAGAGAGTTTGTGCTATCTCACAAACTCAGAGGCGACCCCAATCAAATTCACCAATGGACGAGAAATATATTCAAGCCATAGTCTTCTTTTGATCGTTGAAAGAAATTGTAAAAATTTGGCGTTATTTTTCACATAAAAGGAAAACACGTCTCTTTGATAAGACTCTTCTAACTCTTCAGGAATAAGTAGAGTAGCGTTAAGTGTTCAGGAATAAGTAGAGTAGCGTTAAGTGTTCAGGAATAAGTAGAGTAGCGTTAAGTGTTCAGGAATAAGTAGAGTAGCGTTAAGTGATACCTAAGATCAGCATGGAAACCTCGCGATACAGTGTCGCACCTAGTGCTGTAGCTCGGGGTGTCACCCCTCCCCATCAACTTTCTGAAATATGTTACAATAAACACTATTGCTAGCTAGTTCTTGGTGAACCAATACAGTGAGCTGATTACCTACTTTTATTGATTTTTACTGAAATGTAAAATCCCAATGTTTATTACATTTATTCAAATGTTATTGCAAATTTTACAATAATATTTAATTAAAATTACAGATGGATTTAACTTCATATGAACAGGTTTCCTTTGTTATACTTAAGACAGAAATGGTATTAAGTTGTGCTGTGTCATATGAACTTAAACTATCATCTAGATGTGTCTAGGCATATTTTGGGCATATATCTAGAGATTTTATTATTATCTTTTCCCATGTGATTGCTTTTACCAAGTTATAATTTTGCCAACTTGGCTATCAACCCCAAAATGGTTTCGGCCGGTGCGGACCACACCCCTCGCACCCCCTCTCCCTAGTGACGCCACTGCTCCAAGATATATCTCGAGATTTTATTATTATCTTTTCCAATGTGTCTGCTTTTGCCAAGTTATAATTTTTCTAGTTTCCCTCCATGTGGCCATTCGATGAGTATTTCAGCTCCTCCATTTGTGGTGGCTTTATGGGATGAGCCATCCGTGTAAACTCTAATCCACTGATTGCTAGGATAATTGGTTTGTAGAAAACAGTTCACTATCCTTGAGCTCTGTTGGTCTGTAATCAGATTTTCTTTTTATGTTTTCAATATGGTCCCTTATAGTAGGAAGAGGGCTTTCGTCCCAGGGTGGAGATTCATTATAGTGTATCGAGGATTCCAGAGTAATTTTTTCAAGTTGGTGTTTCTTTTTTAGTGTGAGCAGGTGTGGCGAGGTTTAATATTTTGAAAATGTATTTTGGTTCGTTACTTTAGGGGAAGTAATTTCGAGTTTCCCCGCTCACATAAGTAAATATTGAACAGGCACACTACGAGCAACAATTAGAACAAATCAACTGACTATATGTTGAATAAAAAAATACAAATTTATTTAACAACAACAATATCATTACTACCTTGGGTAGTGAGTTAACACTGATTCAGGTGGATTAATTTCATCATTGATTGCATATGAAGGAGTGGATAAGTGTTTCTATTTTGTGTTCTTAACTTTCTTTGCTGGTCGGTTGGAAGCTAGGCTTGTCTGGTAGATGCAGGAGGGACTCGGAGCTGAATCTTCTTGTAGAGTGATGAGGCTTGAGTTGAAAAGGAGTATGTCTGTAGCGAAAGGTGGGAAGGGTATTCTCAGGACCGTAGGTAGTGGGCAGTGGATATTGGGCAGTGAACAGCTGGAGCCTGGACTGGGCAGTTTAAGCTGGGCAGTAGGCGCTGAGCACTGGGCAAGTATCTGGGCACTGGACCGTAGGCAATTGATAGTGGGCACTACTGAGAGTCCTTCTCGCTGACAGAAAAAGGGGGGGGGGGTGAGTTCAGACGTTGTAGGCTCAGGTTTGGTGACGCTGCTGATCCAGTCGAAGCTGACGATCTAACAGGTGTAGACAGTGCAGATCTTGTGGTGAAAAGACTGCAAGTCTAGTGTGCGTGATATTGCACCACCAATAACAACCAGGCTGAAAAGAAAGAAGCACTTAGAAACTTCCTCATGGCAATAGGTAGGAGCTGTCGTATGCCATGTGTCACAACATTTGCTGATGGCATGATGTTACGATGTGTTGTGATGCCGGGGATTTTACTTGAATTCAATAGTTAACAAAAAATGAAGATCTAGAATCACAATTGACAATTCTTTGATAAAACAAAACTCTGGAACTTTATTTAAATACAACGTAAGTACAGTTTATGTACAAATTACAAATCAATGAGCATGAAACATATTACAAAGGCTTTTCAAACAGAGCTCTTAGAAACGTCACTGACTACAAGGACATTATTTATTCGACCCCCCTTTACTTTCTTACTACCGCCAATTCTCTGGCGCTAACTCTTTTCAAAAATGTCTTTGTTTAAATTCAAATCAACCAATAGATTTTAAACATACTAATTACATCCCTTGGGTAAATCCTGACTTGAATGTCAAGTGTCTAAATTTGAGGATTAAATCCCGAGATTCATGTCGAGGGCTTATATTACTTTCAAAAGTGAAATGTACAAACAATTCTATAATGTAATCTGTGACATATTACCCCCCCCCTCCATTTAGCATTTGTATGGTAATAGAAATGCTCATATGTATTAAAATTATTTAAATATACACAAAATACCATACATGAAATTATAGAAAAATGATTGAGGTAACATATGATAAAATAAAGTCAACTTGGAGATAACAACAATAATAAAAAAAAAATGTAAATGCAGTGAATAAAATTATTGATGACTTTGAATACCTGTCTCACTATTCAAGTGGTTATGAAAATGAGACAATGCTTGTCATGAACAATATCAAAAGTTGTACAAAGCATAATTCTTGGATAAATTGAATCTTGAATTGAATAAGTTATTTCTCTTCATGGTGCTTCATGATAATATTAAAATATGACATTATAACTCATTTGGTTAGTACTAATGTGAAAATGTGTACATGGAAAAATATATTGCATATGAAAAATTGACATAGAAAAAATAATTGTGATAGTACATGACAATCTTCTGAGAAAATAATACTCAATGTGATATAAATCTCAATATGTGTGAAGCAATGAAAAATTCCAATTGTCTGTCATGTATCTGTACTATTATAATAGGATATATGCAATAATATTCGACCTGAAATAAAATACTCATGATTTAAAAATTAAAATGTCTGATGCATGTCATATGCAAAGATGCTGAAACATATTTAAAAAGTATCTTGAATGAGTGACTTTCCTCAGTGGGTTGCTTGGTGCTGAAATAAATACAACATCTGATATAGAACTCCTGTGGAAAAAATGAGTAGACAAATTAATTGATTAAGTACAACTGAATACTGTTCTTCCTTGACGAGTATGAATGATAATGGATCAAGTGACACTAAATATGCTATAGTACATATGTAGAGTAGAAATGTAAAATTCGGAACCCTTCTGAATTGCCGACATGGATGTGCATGTGCGTTTTCTAAACTTGAAGAAAAGGTATTTCAGTTTATGAAGCTGTTGTCTCCATGTCATAATGATCTCACAGATAATGTCTGATTGAACCGCGTTTGAGTTTGGTGAAAATTAGAACTGTCCGACACCAAAACTCAATTTTCTGGTTGATGAACTTTGACGCTGTAGAATAATGGTAGCGGAATGCTTTGCGTTAGAATGTTCAATAGAGCAATGACTGAACAAGTCTGAGTTCAATCGGTCAATACAGCAATGTTGAAGAAGTTCATTTGTTCCTTTCTGAAGAAAAGTTGCCCCTTGAGTAGAAGGAGGATGAAACTTGGTGTTGTCAGTGTTGTTGCTCTCTGAGTTTCTTTCAAATTGCAGTACTGGAAATGTCTCAGAAACACTGGTAAAGAAATTTGCATGGTCTGTAAACACTTTAATGTTCTTCACTGTTTGTAGTGTTATGTCATTCATAGTGATGACCTTGGGAATGTCAATTTGATTTGATGCTGGTAATGAAACATCTATCTCAGGAATGGGTGTTGATGATGTTTCTTCTTCTTCCTCAGGAATAGTTGCTAAGCTTGTAAAATGTTCAACTTCTGCTTTGATGTCTTCATTATCTATTTCATGGTAATGTTCAAACATATGAACATGAAATACTTTGGTAACTTTGTTGACATTGATTTCATAAAGCAGGTTGGAAATCTTTCTGGTGATGGTAAATGGACCTTGCCATTTGTAAAACAGTTTGTTACTGAAATCTGGTAACAGTAATTTGACTTGATCTCCTTGAGCAAAATATCTTGATTTCATGTGTTGATGTAATATTCTTTGACTTTCAATGTTCTTGGTTGTAATGGCTTCTTGAGTTGACTCACATTCTTTCAGATGAGGAATACTTGTAAGAGTGGTAGAGTCAAGTTGAAAAGTTTTTCTTTTGTCTGGTATAGCCAAAGTTGATTGAATATAAGTATCTGCTTCTGGTTCATGAGACTTGTCTTGATGGACTTCAGTTTGACCAGTTAGAGTTCTTGTATCATTGCTAGAGACTCTGGGCATGTCGTCTTGTTCTTCAAAGTTCAACAATGGACATTCGGGAATTGGAGGTGGACTTATGACCGGTAGGGATGGGTTTGATGTAACTGGGAGTGTCCATGTTGAGTGTTCTTGATTGTTGCTGGCTACTGGACTAGTAACTGGTTCTGTTGCATTCTGCATAACTTGAGTAACTGAGGTAGCCATGTGATTATTTTGGCTAACTTGTTCAGGTGCCAAATGTTCTTGTTGTCTGGACATGGATCTTGTCATTACTGCCAAACATTTTTGACCTTGCTCTATGGCATTTGTACATTCAGCAAGTTCTTGAGGAGTGCATTCTTTAACTCCTTCTATGTTTCCAATGATTAGGTCCACTGGTAGATTGGGTGTTACTAATGCTTTCGTTTGACCACTGAAGAATGGTGTAGTAACATAAATGATGGCTTCAGGTAACTTGCTGACAGTTCCGTTGAATGCAGTGACTTGGACGTGGTTGCCTGTGAAACGGTTTGCGTGTACGAAGCGTTCATGTACTAATGTGGACGTGCTTCCGGTGTCACGAAGAACTTCCACCTTCTTGTCTCCTACAAAGCCTGGATAAAATTTGAGACCATTGGACTTTGCAATGACTGTCATAGTAGAGTGCTCATTGTAATAGCTTCTGTTATATGAGCTTCTGTTTGGCATATATTGTGGTCTGGAGTCCTGTGAATGACTTCTGTAGCGAGGTTTGTTGTTATCTGGTTTATTGTTTCCAGGTGCTTTGTTGAGATTGTATTGCTCTCTATTGCTGTATCTTTGAGTTGGTGATGTGGGTCTATCAAAATTTTGATTTTTGGAGACTGCCTGTTTTTTCCAACATTCATGAGTTTGGTGACCTTTTTTATGGCAAAATGAACATTCTGTGGTTCTGCTGCGGCATTGAGACGTGAAATGCCCTAGTTTATGACATTTGTTGCATTTGACTTTGTCATCTGACTTATATCTTGCATTTTTGTCTTGAGCAAAGCAGACAAAATTTTCTTCAACAGATGGTTTGACTGACTTGTTTGGATAGGCTGCTCTATATTGTCTGATGATCTTGGTTAATGTCTGTATATCAGTAGGATTTCTCTCTATAATGTAGGATTGAATATCTTCTGAGTGAGCATGGGTGATGTTGTCGATAATAATATGTTGACGAAGAGCTTGGTAACTTTCTTCTATTTTTGCCATGGATACCCATCTATCAAACCACATTGACATATTAGCTACAAAAATTTGAGGATCATCATTTTGCTGTGGCCTTTCATTATAGAATTTCTTTCTATAGTTGGCTGAAGTTGCTCCGTATTGGCGCAGTAGAGCTTCCTTGATATCAGAGTAAGTGCTGCGTTCATTGATGGACAGTTGTGAGCAAATGTTGACAGCTTTGCCAGTCAAGAGGGTAAGGAGTGAGCTCGACCAATGTGCTTCAGGTAGACCGGATGTTGTAGCTATTTCTTCAAATCTTATGAGATACGAGTCCATATTGTCAATGTTTTCGTTGAAAGCCGATATTTTGTTCATTAATCTGTATTTGTCAAACATACTTGAGTGACCTTGAATTGAAATGCTTTCTTTATTTTCTTTATTTTGTCTTTCGAATTCCATTTTTTCTTTTTCATGTTGCCTTTGTTTCTCGGCTTCTTGCCTTTGTTTCTCGGCGTCTTGCAATTTTTTTTCTTCTAATTGCATGCGTTTTTCAGAATCTTGCCTTTGTTTTTCAGCTTCTTGCCTTTGTTTTTCAGATTCTTGCCTTTGTTTTTCAGCTTCTTGCCTTTGTTTTTCAGCTTCTTGCTCTTGATATTCTTTCTCTTCTTGTTTCTCTGCCCACTGGTCTGGCTTTGAAATTTGCTTTTCTTTGGCAAATTCTATTAATTCGAAGAATCGTTGTGTTCTAGAACTGGAAGCCATATTTAATTTTTTGTTAGTTTCTTGTATTGGAGCAAAAAGTTCAATATCTGGATTTTGGCTTTATCTCAGATATAATAATAATATAGATCTAGTGACAAAGTTCTTGAAGCCTTAATTTGCTAATAAATTCTTGACAGTAGACTTGTAGTTACTGGAGTCGTATGATTGAATATATAGATCTATTGAGCCGATGTACTTTTTACTGGTTTAACAGTTGGTTAAATCTGGTCTTCTGTTTACTTTGTGCTGCTCAAATGATTATTTACTGGTCTTCTTTGTAATGCCAGTTATTTGATTTACTGGTCTTTTATATTGCCAGTTATTTGCTTTACTGGTCTTTTAATATTGCCAGTTATTTGCTTTACTGGTCTTTTAATAATGCCAGTTATTATGTATATTGGTCTTATTCCTTTTGCCAATTACATATAATAATAGTTTTCGTGAGTTAGACGTAACTCTAACGAAAATCTTTATAAAAGAATTATCGATAACCAACTGACCTGTTAAACACAGAAATTCTGTCCTCCGTTAAATAAGAATGAAGTTCCTTTGAAGAGTTTAGAAATTGGTCCCAGATCTTGAATAAATTTCGTTAAAAGTTGTCCATGAACTTTTGTTAGTCGGAGAGTGCCAAATATGTCACAACATTTGCTGATGGCATGATGTTACGATGTGTTGTGATGCCGGGGATTTTACTTGAATTCAATAGTTAACAAAAAATGAAGATCTAGAATCACAATTGACAATTCTTTGATAAAACAAAACTCTGGAACTTTATTTAAATACAACGTAAGTACTGTTTATGTACAAATTACAAATCAATGAGCATGAAACATATTACAAAGGCTTTTCAAACAGAGCTCTTAGAAACGTCACTGACTACAAGGACATTATTTATTCGACCCCCCTTTACTTTCTTACTACCGCCAATTCTCTGGCGCTAACTCTTTTCAAAAATGTCTTTGTTTAAATTCAAATCAACCAATAGATTTTAAACATACTAATTACATCCCTTGGGTAAATCCTGACTTGAATGTCAAGTGTCTAAATTTGAGGATTAAATCCCGAGATTCATGTCGAGGGCTTATATTACTTTCAAAAGTGAAATGTACAAACAATTCTATAATGTAATCTGTGACACCATGCAATCAATCAGATTGTGCATGTGAGGCATAGAGCTCATTCCGTTCAATGAATACATTTAACAAAAATAAAACAGGTGAAATAACTACATTAAGCAATACGTGAGGTTATAAGTAAGATAAGCCATGATGTAATGATCATACAAGTAAGCAACAGGTTTAAACTTCGAACTTCAATATAAAACAAAATAAAATAAGGGAAATAACCCAAGAAAAAAATGTTTACAAGTGAACACGAATATATATGCTGATAAAACCAGCATAAAAGAAAAGACTTGCATACAACTTTAGTGGGCAACTTTATATAAATCATTTATGATTAACGGGATACATATGTAGATATACAGGGGAAGGGAATGATATGATCATAGATTAAATCTTATTCACAACATAGACGTAAAATTGTAAAGGCTGTAAATGCCATAGACAGATGTGGTACATCACAAGTCGTCACTAAAATAAGCTGACACGTTATACAGCAAAACATATACATGGATCTAGTAAGAGAGTACACGATTCGGACTCTTATAAAAGACCCGATCGCTATTAGATCTAGATTAGAACATCTCAACGCTAGGTTGAGGAAAATACTAAAATAATTAAAATAGGCGAGAACATAGCCCATCGATAATAAAAATGTTTTGAAGATAAAATAAAGTTACATACTTACATAGTATTAATAAATGCACATACTAATACACATATAAAGATTTGTATAAATATGATCAACCTACCACGGTTGTTTAAATTATAGGCGGCTTACTGAGAGAAACTAAGTTCCAGCCTCTCGCCTATTAAATATAGAAATCTGTCTGGCGGGTGTGAGCGTGGGTTGGAGCCCACGTCCCCTCTTATATAGACTGGGACTCGAACTCATTTGCATAGCCAGAGGTGCCGGGCCCAATCGATATGTGGGGTTTTGAATTTTAAAATAATATTAGTGCTTGATCCAATGGGATTAAAGTTATTACATTTTTTAAATTACCGCCGTCCAAACCGATGTGCGCCCCCACCTGTTTGTGTGTGTTTGTGTGTAGCAGAGCGATCGCAGTCCATGCGGGACAGGTAGGTTGAGGAATGCTGACCTGCTGACCCTAAGCCCGCCATACCGGTATGAGTCATAGAGGAAAGTTTCGTTCCTTCCATATCACGCGATCCTGTGACTCAGCCCATACCAAGGGCGGGGTGACCTGGGGGGTGGGGGAAATTTCGGACTGGCCTTCTGTCTCCTACTGTTCACCATATTATTCTAATTTAATAAAGACACTATAAGTTGTAACTATTATTAGGGTGTTGAGTTTTACTATGTCATCTGGATCTAACCCTTCCCCCAAGCGGTTAAGCACAAATGAAACTTTTATATGCAAGCGTTTTCGTATCGTCACAGCAGGTCAGGCAGGCGCGAGTGGGAGAGACCTTTTCTCTGCTGCTCAACATTAAATTATTTAAACAGTAGGCAGATGTTAGCGCTACTGGGTGGGCTCAATCTGTGCACCTCAGTCTACGACCAAGGGGCTAGAGTCGCCTAAGTAACCAGACATACTAACCCAAACTAAATGAAAACAAGATAACGAACTTTAGTTAAGGATAAATAAACAAAACGAAACTTTATTTACATAAAAATAAATGAATCAATAATAAAATATAATATATCCACTAACTTGACTAACCACTACTACTGAACCCATCAACTAACTAAACCCTCTAAATTTACACCACTACAAACACTAACAAACTAACCAAACCAACTATTTAACTAAATAACTACAACTACTACCCTAGACCTAGATCTACATAAACACACTACAATAAACTAGTCTAGATCTACAGTATCCTACTACTATAACCAACCCATAACTATAACCAAAACAAGAACACCTTAGCCTTAGTACCTTACTATTAGTATTCACTAAGAACAGAAACAGACTATAAATATATAACTAACTTCCTAAGCCACTAAGGCAACACTACACTACAGAAACAAAATAAATCTACATCTACAGCAGAGTAATAGCAGCATGTATTTCAGCAGAGCAATTTCAGCAGCTATAATCTATAGCAGTTTAAAACAGCAGTGTAATTGCAGCAGCTATATTCAGGAGTTAAAACAGCAGTAATAATAGCCTGCAAAACATAAATGCAAAACTATTATATTCTATTAGGACTGATGGACGCCACCATCTTTAATACAGCATGTTGCCAACTATTATGACAAATAGTCCAAGTAGAAAATAAAATAACTACCTTACACATAGTGTGACATAGATCTAGTAAAAAAAAAATAGTTATAAACTTACAGGACGTCCCAGGTACAGAATAATAAAATAATTAGACGACAGACCACAAAGATCTTCAGCTGTCACACAGACAGATATGGTACTGACCACTGGTCAAATGTACACTCAACTGTTTTAAGATAGCATGTAGTACATCACTTTTATACTATCCCGCACTAACCTATATAAATTTGCGGAAGTACAATTATAAAATCTGGCACTAACCTATTAAAATAAAATAGGTTAAAAATAGCTCTAACCTTTACAACAAAAATACATATAAAACTAGCTCTGGGAGCGCAAGCTCACATTAGGTTTAGAGATTCCTGTATGAAATTGGTCCTTTTGAGACGGTTTTTTGTGCCAGTTTTGTGGATTTTTGTTCTGAGTGGGTGCCTCTCCAAGGTTTCCAATTTAGTGAATTGGGAGCTCTTATGGGTCTTGTTTTGATTGCTCCTGTCATTATCCTTAGACCAATATTTTGAACCTTGTCTATTTTTCTTAGGTTGGTTTGGGCTGCTGAGCCCCATGCTGTGGCACCCTCTTCTAGTACAGGTCTTACGTAACTGGTATAGGTCTTTTTCAGGATGTTGTGATTGGCTCCCCAAGCTGTGCCAGCTAATTTTTTCAAGAGGGATAGTCTCTGGATGCCGTTACTCTGTGTTTTATCTATTTGTTTTTTCCAGGTTAGTCTCGGGTCATAGGTGACTCCAAGATATGTAGGGCTGTCATTTTTTTCTAAAACTTCCTTATCTAATGTTAATTTTATTGTTTGTTGTTCTGTTGACAGTGAGAATATGGTATATGTTGTCTTTTTTGTGTTGATGGACAGGCCCCAGTCTTTGGACCAATTATTGAGTTTATCGAGAGCATCTTGTAATCGAAATTTCGATGTTCCTACATATTCTTCTGTGCTAATTAAGGCAAGGTCATCTGCATACATGCTGCTTTTAACTTTTCTTGGTAGGTTTTGATTTAGATCGTTTATGAATATTAGGAAAAGTGTTGGGGATAGGACTCCTCCTTAGGGGACGCCGTTTTTTATACCCACTGTGTGGCTTCTTTGTCCTTGCATGCAAACTAAGGCTTTTCTATTATTTAGATATTCCTTTATCCAGTTGTACATTCTGTGGGATATGTGATGCTGGATTAGCTTGTGTATGAGACCTTGTTCCCAGACTTTGTCAAATGCTTTATCTAAGTCAGTGATTCCCAAAGTGGTCTATATAGACCCCCAGGGGTCTACAAAGGCTTCCAAGGGGTCCACGAAAGTGAAAAAAAGAATTGGGGGTCTATGACATGTAAATGGGGGTCCACGAGAGTGGATTTCATTTGAGAAGGTTGTGATTTTAATTTTGATTTCACATCAATGAAATTAACAATAATCTATAACTTCTCATAGTTAATCCTCTAATTTTGAATCCTATTATTCCAACGGTAGACTACTGTACATTTTAATACCTCGTGTAAATTACTTATTTTAGCCAACAGTTAACTAATATTTAGTATGGCCGAATCTAAATATAAAATGTAGACAGTAGTGCAATTTTGTTTTAAATTTGGCTTTTTCCTTGTTGAACATATATTGCCTCTGAAAATTTTATGTAACAAAGTTTATGTAATGAGTAGTAATGACACTATAAAACCACCCTAAGCTGGAGAATCCTTTGAGACGATGCCACCCTGATAACATGTATTAAGATTTGAAATACTTTTAAACAGTCAATGATAAAGTTGAGAAAAGACTAAAAATGGACAAAGTCTCTGCTTTCAGATCAAAAAGAGAAGATAATGGTTTGCAAGTGTCTTAAAGTATCTTTTACTTGTGAAATTTGGAAAACATCACCCAATAAGCGAGAAAAAGAGAATGATTTTGCCAGCAGCTGAAGTTTTAAAAACTATTTTGTACACAAACCATCTAATATTATTAAAGAATTCAACTAAGCAATAACACAGTTAAAAGGCCAATTGATGAAATGAATAGTGACATTGAAAGCTTCTTATGTAATTCTTTGCTAACGACTTATTTCTTTATACAAGTGGACGAACCAACCCTAATGAAGCATTTTCATTTGCATATGTTCATAAATCCAAGAAAAACTTCTTTTGGTGAAAACGGATAACCGCGTATGAATATTTGATGTTTGAAGGACTACTTTAAAGAGAAAGCAATCAAGTATAATATCAACAGCAACCTTTCATGGTTGAGTCCTACTGTGGATAGTGTACCTGGATTGTTAGTAATACCTTGGGTAATCCATCGAAAGCTAAAGATCTGAGTGGATTGCATGAACATCTTTAATTCGTTAGCACCGCAGTTGACCGAAGCAACTTTTACAGGTTTAATACACAAATCAAAGCTCAAATGTGTTCAGAAAATGAGGATAACTTTTACCCGTTCCTTCTTCACACTAAAGTTTGTTGGTTGTCAAAAAGCTTTTGTTAGACAATTTTTTTTTCTTTTTGACACTGTGTCGGAGTTCTCGGATGTTAAAGATCTCATTTTAAAATGAAATTTAATCGAGAGGAAATCGGACATCGCCTATTGACCAGACTTGTTTCATACATTCTGTGAGATTGTTAATTGACATAATGTGATTTTTTTTTTCAGTCTCACATTACTAAGTTAGAAATCAGTGAAAAATACATTTGAAGTTCATGAATCAGAGAATTGCAATATTAGCAAAGCAGGGGGTCTACCGAATATCGGAAAACATTGCAAGGGGTCTACGAGCCAAAAAAGTTTGGGAACCACTGATCTAAGTCAACCCACACAATTTTTAATAATAATAATAATAATAATAATAATAATAATAATAATAATAATCTTTATTATCCGTAAGGAAATTTGTCTTACAATTTGTGCATTACACCAAACAAAAAACATTATAACTATAAGAAACCAAAGTGTACATTCACACCAGACTCACTCATAATTTACATGTGACAAAGTTTATACCAGATTGTTCTTATTTAATGATTTGATTGCCAGGGGAACAAAAGAGTGTTTGTGTCTGTTTGTCTTTGCTATCGGTGTCTTGTATCTCTTTTGTGATGGTAAAATCACAAAATCCTGACACAAAGGGTGATTCTTTATTTCGAGGATCTTGTTAGCTTTTTTAGAGATGTTTGTCTCAAACAACTGCCCAAATGGGGTTTGTTTTTTGCCAATGATTTTGCCAGCAGCATTTAGGATTCTATTAAGTTTATTTTTATTTTTAATGCTCAGATTGCCATACCAGGCAGTGATATTGAAACTTAAAATATTGCAGATGTGAGCGTGATAAAACATAGCCAAGGCCTTTTCGCTAACATTAAACGAGGACAGTTTTCTTAGTAGTCGTAATCTTTGCTGCCCTTTTTTGCTGATATAATCAGTATTTGCAGTAAAATTTAGTTTATTGTCTAGGATAGTACCAAGGTATTTAAAGGTTTGCACAATTTGAATAGTCTCTCCAGCTACAGAAACAATATCATTTTCCTTCTTGTCCCTACGAAAATCGATTTTTGTTGGTTTCTTTTCTTGAAAGCCGTCTTCTATTTCTTGTGTGATGAAGGCGATTTGATCTTCTGTTGATCTACCTTTTCTAAAGCTAGCCTGGGCTTCAGTGAGTAGGTTATTTGACTCAAGGACCTATGTCAGCCTTCTATTTATCACTCTTTCCATCAGTTTGCAAGTACAGCTAGTGAGGCTGATGGGACGGTAGCTATCCAGTTTATTTCTTGGTTTGCCGTGCTTTAGTATAGGGATCATAATGGCTTTTTTTTCAGATGTTTGGAATTCTGCCAGATTTCCAGCTAGCATTGAATATTTGTAGCAGTTTTCTTTTGGCTTGAGGACCCAAGTGAAGAAGCATATCATTAGATATTTTGTCTGGGCCCGGGGCTTGTTTTGGTTTGAGGACTTTTAGGGCTTCATCTAGTTCCTTCATTTTAAGATTAGTGGTCATTCCCAAGGAGTAAGCTTATCTTATCTTATCTTATATAATACAGACGTTACTTCAAAAAAGAAGATGATTACGTCCTACGCGTCATGCATTTAGTCATGCATATTAACCAATGACTTAAATTCTGCCAAGTCACTGGTTTTCCTGGCTAGCTCAGGCAACCCATTCCATGCTCTAATAGCACTAGGGAAGAAGGAGTATTTGTACAAATTTGTCCTAGCATATGGGATGAGGAATGTGCCTTTATCTTTGTGTCTTTCAGAGTATTTTATTAAATTTTGTTTTTGTATTTGAAGATTATGGTTCAGTGTTTTATGTATTATTGCTACTTTACTTTTGAGCCTTCTGTCCTGAAGGCTTTCTAAATTTAGTGATTTTACTAAAGGTGTTACTCTAGTCAAATGTGAACATTCGTTTGTTATGAATCGCACTGCTCTATTTTGTGTCTGTTCTAGTTTCTTAATGTTTTCTTGGGTCCCAAACAGAGGATGCATATTCTATTATTGGCCTAACCAAGGTTAAATAACATTTTAGTTTTATGTTCTTATTTGATTTATAGAAATTTCTTTTAATAAATCCTAATGCTTTGTTTGATTTTTTTGTAGTTTCATCAATATGTGGATTCCATGACAGTTTTTCATTTATTATAACACCTAGGTATTTTGCGTTTTTAGTCTGTGTTACTGGTTTGCCATGAATAAGATAAGTGGAATTAATTTGTTTTAGTTTTTTTGTTACTCTTAACAACTGACATTTTTCTGGGTGGAAAGACATGCTCCAATTTGATTCCCATTTCTGTAATTCATCTAATTCTCTTTGTAAAATATCTGTGTCTTGTGTTGTTTTTATTGCTCTATATATTATGCAATCGTCTGCAAATAATCTGACTTTTGTTCCTGAACTAATGCAATTTGGTAAATCATTTATGTAAATTAAAAATAGTAGTGGACCCAAGACTGTTCCTTGAGGTACACCTGAGTTTACTGTTATCTGTGTTGATTTAGAGCCATTTATTATTACAGTTTGTTCTCTCCCTATCAGAAAGTCTTTAATCCACTGATGCAGTAGACCATTAATGCCGAAATATTTTAATTTTTTAAGCAAACTATGGTGGTGAACTTTGTCAAAAGCCTTAGAAAAATCTAGTAAGATAGCATCTATTTGTTCACTATTATCTAAACCTTTTGAAAAATCACCAATTAGTCCTATTAGTTGTGTTTCACATGATCTATATTTCCTAAAGCCATGTTGGTATGGTGTGAGGACATTATGTTTGTCTAAGTGGTTTATGATGTTGCTACATATTATGTGTTCTAGGATTTTACATGTGATGCTGGTAAGTGATACTGGTCTGTAGTTTCCTGGGTCAGATTTTTCTCCTTTTTTAAATAGGGGGGTGACATTAGCTTCTTTCCAGTCTTTTGGTACTCTGCCCTGGTTAAGTGAAGCCTGAAAGAGTATTTTGAACACTGGGGCTAGCTCATTACTTAGTTCTTTGAGTAATCTAGCTGGAATACCATCAGGTCCAGAAGCTTTATTTGGTTTGGTGTTGGCTAATAGTTTTTGAATTCCATTTTCTTGTACTACTATATCTTCTATGTTGTCTACTTGGTTCAAATTCAGTAATATGTCTTTGTCTCCTGGGGCTGAGAATGCTGATGCAAAGTATTTGTTTAGAATGTTTGCTTTAGTTTCATTATCATTATGTATTATGTTATGTTCATCTTTTAAGCTGGATTGTTTTCTTTAATTTTATCTTGGATTTCTGAGTTTACATCTTTATTTCTACTTTCATTGATTTGTATTTGTCCTACGCTTTGGAAAAACTTAATGAATTCATTTGCTGCTTCTTGGCCTTTCAGGGGTTTGTTGTCCTTTTCTATTACTACAGGAGTTGTTCTGTTTTCTTCCTGGGAGAGACATTTGGCTATACGCCAGAGTTTGTGGCCTTTTCTATCTACGTTTAGTTGTTCTGTTTTTTCATGCCAACTTTTTCTCATGGCGGAAAGGTAATTTTTCCTGAAAACTGCGTTGGCTGCTTTTAGATTTATGTTATTTTCTTTACAAGGGTTATTTTCTACTGTGTTTCTGGCTTCAATAATGGCATTTTGGAGTTCTTGAAGGTGATCAGACCAGTTGGGGATATAATCTTTTCTTGCTCCTTTAGGAATTGATTCCTTAGCTGCTAGGAGGATTGCTTTGGAGAAAGCTGAGTACGACTTATTAACCTGATTTGATTTGCAGTTTATTGAAGTTGTGTATAGGTCTGTGAGCTTTGAGAATAGGTGCCAGTTGGCTTTTTTTGTAGTTCCATCTGGGGATGGTGGAATTTTCTGATATTTTGAAGGAGGTATCGATACTGATCAATATGGGTCTGTGGTCACTGGTGGCTAGCTGGTCTGCAACTGCTCTGGTGCACCTTTTGGATACGTTGTCAGTTGCAAAAGCTAGATCTGGAGTGGTTGATGTTAGCCAGGCTCTTGCGAAAAAGGTTGGTTTATCCTCAGGTTTATTAAGCAAGATAAGTCTGTTCTCTGCTTGCCATTCTTCAATTTCTTCTCTATAAGAAATTATCATCATGTGGACAAAATAAGAAATGCCATTTTAGCCACTATTTGCCACTGGATTTCTTCTACCAAACCACATCATCCAACCGGAGTTTCTTCATGGTGTTATTTTAACTTTGCTGTCGCACTGGACAAAGTTCCTGTAAAAGTATTTAATGTGTTAGCATTTCTTAAAATATAATTTACTTGCTAATCTCTTGGAACATTTCTATCTGCAGTTGTCATATTAAAACCTTTACAGTAGCGCCTCTCGGGAGCCACCCAGAATGCAAATGAGACGATTCACCCAAAAGAAACTAAAGCAAATAAAATGTATCTAATTTAAAAGAAGAAACTTTTCAGTCCTTGGATCTGTTGGAAATTTGGCTCTGTATTTTTGTATGACTTAAAAAATGATTGTTCAAATTGTTTAATGCAATTAAATCTAAATCTAGATATATGTCTGGCCTCTATTTATTGTAATTTAGGTTGTTGTCAAGTGTATAGCCTAATGACGATGTGTGAAAACTGCGCTGTATAAATGTAGTTCTTTTTTTTATTTAAACTTACAATTGAAACGAAGTTCGTATTAAAATTCTTTTTAAAACAACATTTGAAGCATTATTCTATTCCATGAGATGGTTAATAAATGGAAAATCTATTTTATAATGATCCAATGATACTTTTTCAATTGTGACCTTCGATGCATTTTTTTTTTGTACCAATGCTCGAATTTATGAATGAATCTTGGTTTAATTATGAAGAAGCTTGTGAACTTTTTAATGAGACTTACTTCCCCTGAAGTTTTTCATTTAAAAGCGGTGTAATTTTTTTGAAAAATCTGCTTGCATATATAATTTTTAAAATTAGATGGTTCGCTTTCGGAAAAAAAGAAAAGTAGCCGTTGCATCAGAACTTTAAATGTCCGATTTTCATTTTCTCTTCTAGTTTCTTAGATCTAAACGGGAAAGACGGACAGACAGGTCACACAAATCTGATAGCGTCTATTCCCCTTTCGGAGGCCGCTAAAAATGAAAAGATATAAAGATGGCGACTGGGGCATAGTAGTTTCCAAACAAAACACAGCTGCGGATACCTTTTCAAGAAACCACTTAACGTCAGCAATGACTGGAGAAGACCTCAAACACAGCAATTTCTGTCACCAAGGGGTCACTAGACTCCTCCATTTCGTTCGGACTAAGAACTTACCTTTTTCTTGCGAGGACGTCTGCAAAATGGTAAACCAATGTAAAACTTGTGCTGAATTGAAGCCTAGATTCTTTAAACAGTTTTCAGGCACCCTCATCAAGGCTACCCAACCATTTCAGAGAGTAAACATAGATTTTAAGGGACAACTCCTATCTGCTACTCACAATAAATATTTATTAACAATGGTGGAGGAGTAATTGCGTTTCTCATTGGCCTACCCATGTCCCGATATGTCCTCATCTACTGTAATGAAGTGTTTGAATCAGCTGTGTTCCTTAATTGGGATGCCAGAGTATGTCCATTCTGACAGAGATAAGTCCTTTATGTCGAATAGTTACAGGTAGAACGACCTCTTATAATCCATCAGTCATTGGCAAATTGAGAGACTAATCAAAACTCTATGGAACGCTGTTACTTTAGCACCAAAAGACCCCGATCTCAAGATGGGAGCTAGTCTTGCACCAGGCCCTATACTATATTAGATCATTACTATCTAATGCAACAAACGAAACTCCACACGAGAGTTTTCCGGTTCAACCGAAAATCCTCCTTCGGTTTATCTATCCCCACTTGGCTATCTAGCCCAGGTAGAGTGTTGCTGCGAAGAGAGAACCGGTCTTCGAAGTATGATCCTCTCACGGAAGAAGTTGAATTACTGATGTGTAACCCCAATTTTCCGTTGTGCGGTTGCCCAGCGGTAAAGAGGAGACGGTCTCTCTAAGACACTCTCCCTCCCCATCCACGACAACTTGTGAACTTTCGTTCTTCGCTCAGAATGTCCTCCAGAAGCTCAAAACAAGGAAGTAACAGTCAACACTCCTGCGGTGATACAAGAAAAGAAAGAACTACTGGAAGGCTCTGAGGACCTCGGAACCATCATACCCCACTGGACGCTCAGGAACTCACTCTTGACTCGCAAACCGTAGAACAGGGTAGTCAACCTCGTTACAACTTAAGAGAGAGAAGTTTGTATCTATTGCACTACTTATACTTACTACACTATTTGTTATTGTTCAAAAACAGAAACTAGTAATTCTTTATCTATCATACTACTAATACTTGTTTTTATGTTTACTTGTATCACTATTCGCATATTGTTTACGAGAGAAACTAATATTTAATAACACTATTTATTGATCTACTGTATTACAAGTACTGATATTCTTATTTATTTATTCTACGGCCTACTATATTACTTTACTTGCTATTTTAATTCTAGGCGGGGTGAATGTGTTGAATAGTTACTACTAGTGACTAGTCGACCCACGGCGTAGCATACGCCGTTATTTTGAAGGGCCGGCCTTAGGCTCCTATGTGACCGCAGTGTGCCCCACACTTTCAAAACACCCGCGCTAATTCTAGGTGTAAACTATTAAATTAAACCATTTTATAACTTATAACTAGGGGTGCACCGGATAGTACTTTTTGATATTCGGCCGGAGCCTGATATGACCGGATAGTAAAAGTTGATATTCGGCCGGAGCCGGAGCCGAATACTTAAGTGTCTTGTAAATAGCTTGTGTTGCTGAACATTTTACGAAACTGTTAAATAACATACCTATATTGGTTGGTATTAATTTTTTTTCCTTTTATATACCTTATTGTTTTAAACTGTGTTACTGATTGATTTATCAAGCTTAACAGTATTTATAAACAGATAGGCCTATCAAAAATTAATCTGTATAGAATGAGTATGTATGTACGATGCCACCAACTGTAAAGGCTGTGTGTAAGAGGGTCAATGTAAAATATGTTAGTATATATTTAACTAGTTACTAATTTAATTCTCTCATAAGTTAAGTGCAATCTGCCTTGTATAGTGGTCAGATGTATGTGTTCATGAATTTCAGACCAACAACCTGGTCAGATATACGTAGTGAGCCTACACATGTAGTCCTAGTGTAGTGTGTATAGTTGTTTGTGTTAACCATCACGTATTGTTTTTTCCTTGGGCATACGCACGCAATATTGTTGGGTGGTCAGTCAAAAAAGACAACACATTGGCATGGTCAGTCAAGCATATAGATAAATTATACTTGTCCACTAGTTACAGAAGTTAAGGTTGTTGTTTTTTTTTACACTCCAGCATATTTTTTCTTTGTTTGCTAGATCTAATTGCGGTACTATTACTCAATTTCTTTTATGCGATTTTAAATTTTACTGTAAGGTTTTCCGTTATTCATTAAGTCAAAAGAATTAAACAATGAAATTAGCCTTCTTTCTCAAGGTTTTAATACAAGGCAAAAATACACACACGCAAACATGCACATCTTTGTTTTATTACATTGTGCAAAGAATGTATGTAAGAAACATTAAATGCAAAGAACGTATGTTAGAAATATCTTCCTTTATTATTACTGATTTTATTCGTGGTTTCAGTAACTGTTACAAAAGGGAACGATAGTAAGCCTATGGGTGTCAGGTGTGTAAAAGTCGTCCTGGTCTGATACACAGTGGCTAAGTACGCATCTTAAGTAAACAAAAATAGTAATAACAAAAAGTTACTTGACTGTCACAAATTATTAAGAATATCGTAATCAGATCAAGACACTTAACTGCAGGAGTAATATTCAAGTTAACACGTTAGAAAAAGTATTCAACTGTAATATGTATTTAAAGTGTAATATCCTTTGTTAGCACGTTGTGTTTTTTTCATCCTGTCTTTCAATAAATTGGGTGTCAAGGACCAAATAAATAAAATAACAAGTAGGGGAGTGTTTAGCTCTCCATTTAAAATTTAAAGATAGCCCTGGGCGTGTCTTTTACGCTAATAAAGATTTTTTTCTACAAAATAATTAGTTACTGGCTTACTGGGCTATGAAATCTCGCGGTTTGTGTTCTGTGTAGCTATAGGTCATTCGTTTAAGTGTGTGATCTTTCGTCCAGCTTACTAAGTGAGATTTATATTCAAATAACTAGGCACATTTGAAAAGGTGCGGCCTCTAGTCCAGCCACGTGATTCAGATTTTTCTCCAAATAAGCAAACTCTTTGTCCAGTTACCCGTGTAGATGGTGGCTTGAAGTCCACCCCCCTAATTAAGATTTACTACTAAGTAAATAAACCTAGTTCCCCCGTGTGACCTCTAGAGAGTGCTTACGTCGTATCGTATCTGTCAATCAATGAACTCAATGTGATGGACTAAACAAATAAAAGGGGGTGGGAGTTGTTCATCTATACCTGTGGACATATACCTGGTTACCCTAGTAGTCCAGCCCCCTAATAAAGATTTACTAGCAAGTAAAAAAAACTCAGTTCCCTCGAAAGGTGTGACCTCTAGAGAGTGTCAATACCCTGACATTAAACCTACGTCCATCGTATTTAACTTGGTAACCTGTATAATAAAAGGGGGTGGGAGTTGTTCATCTCTACTTCTGGAGATATACGCGCACAGCTAGACAGACGTCTGGTCAGCATGACGTAGTCAAGGAATTTTGTTACTAACCAAATTGAAAATGCTGCTCTGAATGTAAAGCGCATTATGATGTAAATTTTCATTTCTATTTGTATTAACACGCCTTGTCTTTATAATAAACGATATTTGGTGCATATTCATAAAGGCTCTATTTTTAAGCACATTATTTTGTTTTAATTTAAACATTAATGCATTCTACAACAGACATTAATGAAACGAGGTCCACCTTATGCATATTAAATAGGTGTACTTTTTACTATCCGGTTTATTATCCGATAGTGATATTCGTCCGGAGCCGAAAATCGCCGAATAGTAAAAAAAATTTACAAATATTTGGCAGAAGCCGGAGCCGGAGCGACTATCCGGTGCACCCCTAGTCGAAAACCATGTCCGCATTGTATGGCTTTAAGTACAGCTTAAACCCACAAATATAAAATACATGTTACAATAATAAAAATGCTTTTTTGTGTAGGCATGTAAATAAAAAGAAAATAAATAATTTTTCTTTATATCTTTTTGAGAAAAAAATCTTTTGGGGGCCATATTTTGCTAAAATGATGAAAAAATAGCTATTTTTTCATGTCAGGATTTCTTGAAAACTACTAAAGCTAGTTCAATAAAACTTCAGCTGTTGATTATTCAATACTAGTAAAAGATTGTGAAGCAGAATCAAACGAATTCATTAAATAGAAAAAAAGTTATTAGCTCTAAGCATGTTTGCGGCCCATTATTTCAAGTTTTTATAGGGGGGTAAGCATAGAAAAAAATTACTCTTAAAGTTTTCAACCTTTTCTATTTATTCTGCTTCACTTTCATAACTATATATAGAACATTATTTGTGCCAAAATATTGATTTAAAAAAATTATCACGCTATCTCTGAACAAAACAAGATTACAAAGAGAGTTTGTGTTGCCACACAAACTCAGAGGCGGCCCCCGTGGGAGACAGATCCCTGTCGGATCCGCATATTCGCTGGTCGACTAAGGATGGCATCGAGCAGGGTATGAAACCGAGAACGTAGAGATAATCAGTCCTGCGCGCTAACCGCATGACCAGGCATTGCTCTTAATCTAATGACAAACTGGTTACAAACTAATAGCCTACTATTGATACTATATCTAAACTAGACCAAAAAATTCTAGATCTAGATTCTATAATGATTTTAATTAGAACTTAAATCTAAATCTAGTTTTAAAAAGAAAAAATATCTAGATCTAGTGTAAAAAATCTAGCTCTAGTGTAAAAAATCTAGCTATTATGTCTTTTTAAAATGCGAGTCACATTACGAGGTTTAATAAACATTACTATACCGAGTTGTTTTAGCATTTAAAGACTGTATTCCATATGACGTCAAAGGAAAAAATCCACTACGTCACACGGCCTAGTTAGACTAAAAAATGTCTTCTATACGAGCAGCTTGTTGAAGGTTCATAGACATTGGTGCACCAAGTGATTTATTTTAGCATTTATTTAAAGAATTAACTCCATATGACGTCAAAGGAAAAAAATTCCATTACGTCACACGTCCTAGCTAGACTAAAAAATGTCATCTATACGAGCAGCTTCTCGAGGGATCATAGACATTGGTGCACTGAGTGAGATCTTTTAGCATTTTATTTGATGTGCTAGTTAGACAATATATATATATATGTATATATATATATATATATATATATATATATATATATATATATATATATATATACTAGCCTGACATTACCCGCGGCCTGCGGGCCTAATGTTGTGTTTACTAATCTAGTGGATTGGATTTAGATGTATGTTAAACTTAGCTAATGATCCTTTCAAGTTTTTTCTCTTTCGCTACGAAAATAAAATTAGGTTTGCGAAAATGGGTTTACCCGATATATATATAAGGATTAAAGACGCTTTTTTTTTTGCTTTGTCTGTCAGTCTGTCTGTCCGTTATGTTAATAGCGAGAAAAAAATAAAAGCTATTGAAAATCTGATTAAAATTTAATTTCCCTTCCGAAACATCGCATTAGTTTTAAGTTTCTATAATAGATTGTTCCGGATGTTTATATATTTATAGTGAGAGTAAATAAGAATTCCAGATTAATCAAATGCCGTTAATTAAATTTGTGGGATGGTCTATTATGAAAATTAGATATACCATAGCCTTATGGAGATTTTTTAAAACCATACTTTGGTGTTAGGAAGTTGTTTTCCTTAAAAAATCGGAGCATAATATTAACGATAATTAGATTTTCTAACGTTGTAGCTAGAAATTTAAATGTAGTGTAAGAGAGAAGTGCGATTTTACATAAATAGAGTTAAACTATTTTTTCATAAAAAAATCCGGAACAACCAATTTTCGTAAATGAGAAAATTATTTGTTTTATTTATTAGAAGAGGGATTTCAAACATTTATTAGCGTTATTAGATATTTCATATAGAATTCGGATCATTTTTGGCGACGATTTGTAAGAAAATTAAGGTAATATAGGTCGATTTCTTTTTCGAAACAAAATCCGGAACATTCTTTACCGATTTAACAACTTTGATTATGTTTCGGCAAGAAAATTAACTGTAAAATAAGTCTAAAAATTGATTTTCAATAATCGTTTCTAGTAAATTACTTTCTTATTTTAAAATCCTGAATAACCTATTGTCGATATTTTTGAAAAAAATAAAATTATTTGACATATTTTTGTTTTAAATTTAAAATTCGGAACAATTGATATTGATAAATAAACGTAGTAGAGTGTCAAAGAATATAAATATGTTTCTTGCAACTTTAAGCATGGAAATAAAATCTAATATAAGTTAGAAGAGCAAACAAAAATTCATTGGCATTGATTTGTTTTTCACAAAACATCCGGAACAATCTATAATAGATACTTAAATCTATTGCAATATTTCTGAATGAAAAATTAAAGGTTAAATCAGATTTACAATAGCCTCTACTGTTATTTGTTAATATATTCGTGACGGGCAGACCGACCAACAGACAAAACGCACAAAAAAAATCTTCTTGTATTCGGATGGGTGCACTAAACAAAAAATAAATAAAATCTTTTTTTTTTTTTTTAAAGTTTAAGGAATTGGTTTAGAATGCCCGCACACTGCGACGTTACGCTACTGCACGAAAGTCACTACATAAAAAGTCCATTTTAAAAAATGTGCGTAATATTTACATACAAAGTGCTTTATTATTTATAAACAAACAGAAATGTTTTCTTTTAATTTTAGCAACTAGTTGACCAGAAAAAACATCTTTAACTATTATATATATTTGTTGTAAACATTTCCTGTATATTTTATAAATATATACACAAAATTTGTACTTCTTGGTTAGTATATTGTAACATTGCCTCCCTTACATTTACGTAATTGTTTTAGAATTGGTGTATTTTTATGAAAAAATCGCTTGCATAATTAATTTTATAAATTAAACAGTTTGCTTTTAGAAAACCAAAAGTAGCCGTTGCATCTAAACTTTTCAAGCCGCATTTAATAATGAAATAATATTTTTCATATTTCTTCTAGTTTTCGAGATCTGAGTGCTATTATATAGTGCTATTTCAAGACTTCTTTTACCAAAAAAGCAATTTTAGGATGATAATATGGTGGAAAGTCTCATCAACATTTTGGATTTGTCGAGCGTTCATCGAAAGAATTACGGCCTGAAATACTAGTCTAGTTTCATTTACAGCTTTTGCTTTTATTTTCAATAGTTCAACTAATTGTTGCAAGCATTATGTTTTAAAAACAGTGCAGAATAATGGTTGATGTAGACCCATAGATGCTATAGAAGACTTTAGGTCACCTTATGCCTATGTGACACTATGTCTCTCTCTATATATATACACATGCATATGTCTATCTACCTATCTATATATCTATATATATCTATATATATCTATATATATCTATATATATCTATATCTATATCTATATATATATATATATATATATATATATATATATATATATATATATATATACAATAGGCCTATATATATATATATATATATATATATATATATATATATATATATATATATATATATATATATATATATATTATATATATATATATATATATATTATATACACACACACACACACAAAATCCTGGTACTGGTACTTTTTGAAATTTCTTAGGTTTGAGGTCTAAAAATAAGATTCAAGTTTTTCATCAATTCCATAAATGACTAAGTGACAGTATTGTCCTGAAGTCTAAATCTACTTTCTAGATCTAACTATTATAATGTCACGATCATCAATGGTGCTAGATGTCGCGTTGAAGATTATCTTGATCTATATTGCACAATCAATGATCGTGGTTGCCGAGAATTTAGAAATCGTCAGTTGATAAGATGATCTAAGTATGTTATTATTAAATTCAATGAAGAAACTTCTCCTCGTCTAATACAAATACTTTAATTCAGAACTTGGAAAAGCTATTCACAAATAATTAAAATGATTTACTGTGATAGAATAAAACACAAATTATATTTCAACTAGTTTAAATGATCTACACAATAATATGATCATGTCATCTTTCTTTGAGTTCCAACACGAGACTGGCGGTAATATCTAAAATCTTTCAGACCTTTGGGCATTTGACACGTGACTAATCTCTTCTTGTCGCTTGGTTAATCAATTGACCAATAAAATACAGATTATCGTACAATAATTAATATTTCTAACCAATCACATTTATTCCAAAACAGAAGTTTGCTGCATAATTAGAATTTCCCGAGCTAGCTGAAAACTCGCCGGCAGACCTTGGGCTAAATATAGACAAAGCGTACGTGACATATCATTTATTATACTATGACTACTACGGTACTATTAGATTTAGTTGGATCTAGGTCTGCTTTTATTATGGATTATTAGTAGACCTAAATCTAAAATGCAAAGAGTAGATCTAGATTATAATCTAGGATAGACTATTGCTAATAGACTCTGGCTAGATCTAGTAACTACTAAACTAGTTAGATCTAGTCAAGTACTCTTACTCTACTAGTCTAGATCTAGGACTAGTTTTAGTAGCAATCATGCCTTTGTTTATGGACTATGGGGGCTGAATGAGCTAATTTCCGCAAAGCTTACTTATATTTGGTAAACCTTTCAAAATTTAAGTGTAGATCCCATTTCTTATCCATATTGAGTTTGAGAACTGATAGCAAATAACAAAAAAAAAGTACTAAATCTTTATAAAGCCACGTAGCTTCTCAGCAAAGGGTTGGAAGCCTAAAAATACCCAAGCAGTTGTTTAGCCTACATGTGGTCCCAATGCCAATATTTGTAAAGTGTTTTCTGATTGGTTTAAACCACATAAAGACTTATCTTTAAACCAATGAAAACGTTTGCTTTATTTTTTTTCAGCTTTTATTCATGGAACATAAAGGATTATTGTTCATGTATTGTGCAGTGAGAATAATTGAAATCGGACCAAAAATAAAAAAGTTATAAAATTTTTAAAATTTGCATACTGATTAGGTGACATATAAATGTCTAGTATACAAAAAAAAATATTTAAAATACTTATTTTTTTAATTTTGACATGTTTTATACACCAAATTGTTCAGAAATGAATACTGTGTAATATTCAGTTATAAAAAAATAATCGAAAATATTTACCCATAGGGGGTTTAAGCTGTCCTTAATACACTGAATGACTACACAACACACATTTTGTGAACACATTCTTACGGACGAGTTACAAGCACATGTAAACATAAGAATGACAACTGATACAGCATATAATTATCATAACGCACATACTGTTAGACACCTTATTTATAGTTTAGTTATTTAGCGACGCACCATAGAAGACGCATATTGAACGGGACTAGTGACGTTTGGGATATATTGGGTTAGAGACCGGAAAATCAGTTAGCGATAGAATCTTCCAGGGTAACGACGTGTTTAGTGACAGAGACTTTTACTGTGGCCTTTTCTTAGAATAAACATAGTTATCCTTAATTGTTCATCAGCGTTGGCTACATCTCTTTACTTGTTAAAACCGATGTCTTGTTTATTCTGTATTGTTGATCAACTACACTGAATACGCCAGAACAATAAAACTCAAACGCTTGCAGAGTAATTGTTTGAAATCAAGTCATCTAGAGTTGACCTCAAGACAGCCTGAACAAGCAACATCACAATACATACAAGAATCGCTCGCTTACGAGTACATTTAAAAAATAGGTATACAACTATTTTAGGCCTCTAAGCTTTAATTTCAAGTCTTTATTAGGGATTTCGTTGGATGTTGGTCAACAACAGTTCAAAGTGTTGAGTAGGCTACTATGGCATTTATATTTATTAGATTCTTCACCTATATCGAACTAAAATTAAACTAAAAATGTTATTTTAGCGATTAGATTCACGCTTTCGCTTTAGTTGTAACCGTATTTTATAGATATTATCGTAAAACTTTTTTAGATTAACTGTCATTTTAGCTCTCTTGTTGTTTTTTTTTGTAATGTTGTTACAGCGCCTTGAGCCTACATTTTGTTTGTTCACAGCGCTTTATAAATAAAATTATTATAATTATTAATACCTCTATTCAAGGCAGAACTTCATGGAACCTGGATCACGGAACCTGAACGACTCAAACGATTTTCCTAGAAATTTAAGTTGAAATATATCGATGAGAAGAGAATTGCTAGCTTGTTGGCCACATGGGGGTAAACTCTAGTTCGACCGTTATAATTTTTTAAAGTAAAAAAAAAATTTATCAGGCCATCCGCGATGTGTATTATACAGCTAAGTCAGTCACAGTCAAGCGGAGGTAACACTCAAATAACGAAATCTAATAACACAGGTGAAAGGCCAACAATAGAAGTTAGTCGACACTGGTAGCGAATGTCGTATACGTTTAATAAAAACATAGAAAACCGTCGAATGTCGTCAACCTAAATCTCTGCGTTCATAAAAAGCTCCTCTCTCCCCAGTTGCCTGATTTACGAGCCTCGATTAATTCGACTCAAACAAAACAAGAGGTAAGCGCTATATCTATCAAGTGTTACTTCTGCGGCAGAGGAAGACATCCTCGTAATGAGTGCCCCGCACGTGAAGCCACATGTAATCAGTGTGGCAAGAAGGGATATTTTCAAACCCTAACCCTAATCAAGAAAATCTACAGCATTTGCCCTCGCTACGTTCCACTCTTTAGGACTAGGCAAATCAACCTCCTTGATTCTTCTCAATGGGGTGCCACTTAAAGCCTTGATAGACACTGGAAGCTGTGAGAGCTACGTATCAGCTCGAGTTGCCAGGAGTTACAAATGGCCGATAAAAACCTCCGTGGACAGAATATTTATGGCTTCTACTCACCTGTCTCGAGCTGCTGAAGGCCATATCTTTGCTACCATTCAACTCAAAGATGAAACATATGAAAATTTTAAACTGTCACTTTTAGATGGATTGTGTTCAGATGTTATTCTAGGCTTGGATTTCATAAGCACGAAATCTACAGATTCCTTTAAGTGGAAAGAGACCACCTCTGTGCGTAATTACCCTTAGACCAGCTAAAGTAGAGGCGCCTAGTCTTTTGGTAAGTTATCTCCAAACTGCACCCCAGTGGCAACTAAGTCACGCAGACACTCACTACAGGACTCTAAGTTTATTAATGCTGAGATTCAGAGACTACTCAAAGAAGAAGTAATATAACCCTCAAAGTCCCCTTGGCGGGCACAGGTTCTAATAACAGCCAATGAGAGGCACAAAAGACGGATGGTTATTGACTATAGTCAGACGATCAACAGATTTACGCTGCTTGACGCCTATCCCATGCCAAGAATGGATGAATTAGCAGAGAAGATATCACAGTTTTCTGTCTTCAGCACTGTGGACCTCAAAAATGCTTATCATCAGATCCCGATTAAAGAAGAAGAAAGGCCATATACAGCTTTCGAGGCTGGGGGTAGACTTTACCAGTTTCGAAGAATTCCATTTGGAGTTACAAATGGAGTGGCTTGTTTCCAGCAAACCATAGATAAAATAATCGAAGATGAGCAACTAGAAAATACATTCGCTTATGTGGACAATGTGACCATCTGTGGACACGATACCGAATCTCATGATAGAAACCTGCAGAGATTCTTCAAAGTAGCTCAGAAGTATGGTATTACCTTCAACGAAGCTAAAAGTGAGATTGGAACACATAGTGTCAGACTGCTGGGATACAAAATATCTAAAGGTCAGCTCAAGCCTGACCCTGAAAGATTCACAGCCTTGCGGGAATTAAATGCTCCGTCGAACCTGCGAGAACAGAAACGAATAGTTGGCCTGCTGGCTTATTATTCTCTATGGATTGCTAACTTCTCAGACAAAATCAGCCTCTTAGCTAGAAATAAACGATTTCCTGTCCCTGAGGAAGTCAAACAAGCATTCCAGAACCTAAAGGACGAGCTCGAGGAATCCGCCGTGTACACCATTGATTACACTCGCCCGCTAACAGTGGAGACAGATGCGTCTGACATATCTATAGCAGCTACACTTAATCAAGATGGCCGGCCTGTGGCTTTCTTTTCCCGGACACTATCGCAAAGCGAAAGAAGGCACTCATCAGTGGAAACACTTTCTTATTGGAAGACCCTTTACCCTTGTCACAGACCAGCGATCCGTGTCCTTTATGTATTGTAGACAAAATAAAGGCAAGATCAAGAATGAGAAGATCCAAAGGTGGAGGTTAGAGCTATCCTGCTTTCACTACGACGTCGTTTACAGACCAGGTACACAGAACACTGCTGCTGACACTTTCAGCAGAAATCACTACTTATCCGCAATGTCACGTAACGACCTAAAATTACTCCACAATTACTCCACAATAGTTTGTGTCACCTAGGTGTAACAAGAATGCTACATTTTGTGAGATCAAAAAATCTACCTTTTTCCACCGATGACGTCAGAACAGTGATCGACCAGTGCCAGCCATGTGCTGAACTTAAACCTCGATTCTTCAGGCCACCAATAGGACAATTAATCAATGCCACTCAGCCATTCGAAAGAATAAGCATGGAGTTTAAGAGACCTCTCCCTTCCAACTCATGCTATAAATATCTGCTTACCATGATCAACGAATTCTCTAGGTTTCCTTTTGCCTTTGCATGCCCAGATATGTCATCTGCTACTGTTGTTAAATGCCTAAATGAGTTGTTCGCCTTATTCGGGCTACCTTCCTACGTCCATACCGACAGAGGTACTTCTTTTATGTCTGCTGAAGTACAGAAGTACCTTGACGAAAGAGGAGTTGCTACGAGCAGGACCACGGCTTACAATTCTAGAGGAAATGGTCTAATAGAGAAACTGAACAGTACCCTTTGGAAAGCTATAACTCCCAGTACGCCTCAGTGGGAACTAGTATTGCAAGACGCGTTGCACTCAATTCGGTCACTTCTGTGTACGGAGACGAATAAAACTCCACACGAGAGACTCTTTGGATTCTATCGCAGAAGTACTTCTGGAACATCCCTACCAACGTGGTTAACATCTCCTGGCCCCGTGTGGTTAAAGAGAAATAATAGATCCTTTAAGTATGACCCTTTAACAGAGGAGGTAGAGCTGGTGAACAACAACCCTCAATACGATCTTATCAAAACATCTACGGGCCGAGAAGAAACAGTTTCTTTAAGATTGTTGGAGCCCAAAGAAAAAGACTGTTTAACAGAGAATGTGAGACCCTTGTGCTAAGAGACGGTTCGTTCAGCAATGCGACACCCTCACTTCAAAGCGAAACAGAAAACAACGCGGAGAACTCTTCTCTGAACCCTCCTGTTAACCTATCGGGGGAAGTGGACCCGGTTGAAGCCCCGACCATCGAGTCACCAAGTAATGTTGTTAGTACTGTTACTGATAGTACTAATGCTGCCGATTGTGACAGGTTGGGGAAAGTGACGTGTGTTTGGCGCGTTTAATGTCTAGGGGATGATTATTTTTGAAATTATCACACACCAACCCGTCAGCATATAAATCGGGAGCAGGCACGCAACGAGACAAGCAATGAAAGAGAGATACAAAGTTAAAAATGAAGAATATTTATTTACATAAATATTTAAATAGAAGAATAAAAAGGGGGAGGGTTTGCATCTATCTCTAATCAAAACTAATGTTTAATCATCCCTCTTGCACTTAATAGAGAGTATGTCAATTTGTCTTCTGAACTTAGCTGGTTGTCCTGTTTGGGTCGCAGCTGGCTGTGTCCTGGCTTGAGTTTCTGAATCTGGAGATGGCGCTCTAGTGGGTAGAGGGACGCCGGTGATACAGTTCTTGTGGAGTCTCAATCCAAAGTTCTGATATCTGTAGTGGGCACAGTAGGGCGGGTGGCCGGCTACCGTGGGCACAAGGGTACTGCGGGCAGAGCTGATCTGCCGTGGGCAGCGTAGTTAACAGGATACGTCCAGTGAGTTGCGGAGAGTTTGGCGTAGCTATGACGTCTCGCACAGATCTGGGTCTATAGGGACGTCGTAACTAATAAGTCGACAGGTGGGCTGTCGAATAGGCAGGCAAGAAGAGCCGATAGCGCCAAGTAGTAGAGTTGAGTAGATCCACGTAGGCAGTAGATGATACTCAATAGCAAATAGGCAGGAGTGCAGTGCTGAATAGCACCAAGTACAAAGGCAATGGGCAATTGATCCGATAAATAGGCAGACAATGCCAAATAAATAGGCAGGTGATCCAAACAAATAGTTGAGTAGTGTCAAGTAGACACTGAACACCAAATAGGCAGACACCTGAGGGAGGCTGCGGATAAATAAAGACAAGTTAGGACATATCTTCTCATGCATCTTATCGATGCCCTCGACTGAGGTGCAATCGTCAGATTGGAAAATTGCTTTTGAGCACAATGGGGAGATGATGACCAATGGGATTTGGAAAATAGAAGGCTGATAGTAGCAATATAAAATGTACATAAAAAGGGGAAATAATAATCTCAAAAAAACAACACAAGTGGAAAGAGAAAAGGTGTGGGGTTGGGGATGGGCGGTGGTCATCGACCATGACGGCCGAGAACAATAGAGTGCGCTTGAAAGTAGGGTGTCCGTTCAAGGGGCGCAACTCTCGTCAAAGTAGAATGACTAAAGGGGAGATAATTCATATCTCTTTTCTAAGCGCAGTATCAGTGCGCTAGTAAAATTATCAAGGCGGCCAGCCGAGAAAAAGGAAATAAGATAAGATGCACAAATACATACATGGTTGCATCAACGATCAATTGAGCAACGTAGCATTAATAGATTAATGCAATACATAAATATGCCATGTTTATGTTTTCTACTTACGACAGTGAGAAATACACAATGCACTAATTAAATGTAAATGAAATAATAAAATACACATGATAATATCCAATGAGAAGTATACACAAAAGTAAATAAGATGGAACTTGTGATTAAGTTCGGCTTACCACCAGGTATTCCTCTAGGAGTAAGAATAAATGAAGTAGTCCAGACTCGATTGCTCAGATAGAATGAGAAATATGAGAGAGTGTCTATTCCGCCTTATTCTCCCTTATATAGTCCGGGAGATATGAGCGGAAACAGGAAATGTCCTAGGCTAAGAATTATCTTACACGTGGGTGAATCCGACCAGAGTCGCACCTTGGAGTGTCACGAGGCGTGTTGACCCGAGTAATCTCTTTGATCAAAAAGAGACGTTGGAGAGGGGGGGGGGAGTGAAGAGAGATTGGTTGCATTCCACCCAAGGTGGTGTCAACTGCGGCTGTCGGACATCCGGTGGGTAAGACCAAAGAGATTGTGTGTTTACCTTTCACCAATCAAGGGCAGATAAATGACAGGACGCCAAGGTGGTGGACCAAGTCTAGCCTGAAGAGGAAAAGGTGGGGCGGGTGGAGACATTGGGGATAGAGCGGAGAAATAATTAAAATAAAATAAATAAATAATAGTAAATAATGATTAATGCTGTGATAAATTTGAGTGACTCTGACAGCAAGCTTTTGACTTGTCACACCGATCCAAACTGCCGATAAAACCTACGAGAAAGAAAATCAAGACCCAACTACCGGGTTTAACAGACTAATGTGTTTGATAAACAGTTGCTATATAACAGACTAATGTGTTTGATAAACAGTTGCTGTATAACAGACTAATGTGTTTGATAAACAGTTTGCTATTAACCAGTATTGCAGATGTGTTTAGATGCTTATGTTTTATTAATCTTTGTATTTGCTTTGACTACTTGATGTTGTGTTATATGTATAAAATTTAAACGTGGGGTGAATGTTGTCAGGGCTATATTAAAGCCTTAGCTCGTTTGCCCGGGCCCCTGACATTCAACCAGGCACCTTTGTGCTTACAATAAATAAATGACTCACTGGTAACAATGTAAATATTTAATGATATAAATATAAGTATGATGACAAACTAATGGAGTAATGACATTGAATTTGGAACATTTTAATACTGTGAATTTATTAATTAAATAATAATTCTACACCTTGCTATCCCACAACGTACACATTAATGTTCGAAACCACAACACAACACACTGCTGTCTTTAGTAACCAGCGTAGACTTCCAATCCCAAACTAACTCCCTGTAAAGACAAAGTAAAGATAAACTAAAAAGGTCTAGTATACTATCACTATGGCATCAAAACAACTGCGAAACGCAGTTATGCCTTAGATACTCACCCTAAACAGGGGAACACAGAAGAATCTCAACAAACGTTACACCAGCAGAACAAAAACACTCCATCAACTTACAAGCAAGGCAACAAAAAGAAAGTGCGTTCAAAAATAGTGCACTTAATACAAATTGGTGCTAGAATGCCATAATCTACGCACCGACAAATGTCTTGAATTTGCTTATTTGGATTGTCGCCTCTTAGTGTTTGTTTACATTTGTTAACCTGTGTACTGACCGTATTTCGTAGTCCGTGTTGTGAACTCTACTATGTGTGTAGTTGTTTGTCATTCAGTGAAATAAAGCTTTGAATGTAACATGGTATTGTTGTTATTAAGTACAACACACTTGTCGTATTTTTATATGCAGTTCGTGTATCATTTGTTTATTCTTTCTGAAATCTATTATAGGTTTATTTATATACTTATGTCTAGGATCAACGTCTTAACTTTGACCGATATACAAGATGGAATTTTGTGCCTAACAAATACGAGACACTACAAACACTTTTAAAAAGGTCAACAAATTAAACAATCAAATATATTTTATTATAATGTGGATTGAACATTTTTGTACATTTTAACGATAAGAAAATAGTCAAGTGTATGAATATATTACTGTTAAACATGATACTCCAGAACAATGTACAAAATAAAACATGTATACCATATCGTCCATATATAAGTAAAATTAAGAACGTTTTTTGGAATCAATTCCTTCTTTATGAAGATATTAGCAATTTAGAAGTTCTCATTCTATTCATTTTGTTTTATGCTTCAATATTGCAAGGAGTCTTTCACTGAGCTCTGCATATCAACTTCAGTGCGGGAATATCCACAGCAAGCGTGTTTAAAGTATTCAAAATATAAAAAAAGACGTTAGCCAAATTTCATTTTCAGATGATTATATTGTTACGAATCTCACTATCCAGGCTCTCTGCAAACTGCACCATACACCACCAACTTAAAGAACTTGACAACTCAGGGCTCCAAAGTAACGTAACACTTTAGTAGTTGAATAAATAACAGCCAATACTGTACAATTGGCAACACGTACACTGTACACATATCCCTCCGATAACACCGTACCGCCGTATCAACTCTTGCACTGGCCTCTCTGTCTCGTTCCGGGCTTGCACTGGGTTCAACAGTTCAGGACTGACTTCACACACTAGGCTCGTGGTGTCGGACTCGATCGCAGACCAAGATCAAGACGCCAGTCGTCTCAACTGAACTTGACAGTACTCCGCACTGAACCGTCGTAATGCTCCGTACAGAACCACACCGTTGAACGGTGTTGTAGTTGACCGTGTTCTGAGCCCCTGTCGTGAACCTTCTCTCGTGAACCTGTCGTAAACCGTCTTGACTGCGACACCTCCGCTCTTTATATAGGGTCCCCAATGGCCTTCTAGAACCGGGCAGAACGTCGCTGGACCATTCTGGGTGGTCAGATGACTACAACCCTCGTGACGCTCCTGAGCTCTGTTCACGACGTCGATCCTTCCCGAACCGTCCTGTTGACACACGACTCGGCTGACCGTCGTAACTCGTCACGGTTGACCGCTCGTCTAGCGCTGGCCTGGGGCGATTTTCGTCGGCTGACTACACTCACACCACTCGGTTTATAACAATATTTTGAACAATTAGAACGGTAAAATCAGAGTGTGGCAGATTTTCTGTAAGATATACACAAACTTTCACATTTCTAGGGATATCCATTTACGAACTATCCGTCCAGGGTCATTTTGAAACTCATGAAGAGTTTGCAAGAAATTAGGAGGAAATTTTGAAAAAGAGGAAAGAATATTTTGTAATGAATAAAATGAGCAACGGAATGACAAGAGCAGGCTAGAAAACCTAAGTAGGAGTGCTGTGTTTCTTTTTCAAGTTTGTGAACGAGAATATAGACTTTGTTTTGTAGAATGGACGTAAATCTAAATCAAAAAACATTAATGTAAAAATTAGCACGTATATATATATATTTCAAAACGTTCACTTGAGTTAAAGAGCTAGACATCTCTTTCTCTCTCTGTATGCGGAATGAAGTGATGATCTCTGCAGCACCAAGCAAGATGTTTGTATAAATAAGATTTTGTTGACTTACTATGTAAACGTTGCAAAAAAAAAGTTGTAAAAAAAACTATAATTGAACAAAAGGGCTCCTGTGCATTCAACAGAGCATCATTCGAACAAACTGTTCATATAGTATGTCCATTTCAAGCGTTGACATTTATTGGAAAGAATAGCTATATTACTGTCTGATAGATATAACACGGGGAAATCGAAATCATAAAGATAATTTCTAAGCTATACGACTTAAAGCACAAAACAATGTCTAAGCTCTACAATTTATAGCAATATGTAGCTTGTGAGTCCGATGTCAAAGCACTGTTACATAGTGATGGGAACTAAACTAACTTTTAAAAGTTAAACTAAAACTAGTTTTCAACTAAAATAAAGTATTTAAACTATTAGTTTATCATGAATTTCAAAAGATAGTTAAACTAAACTAAAGAAAGTTAATTAAACTATAACAATTTTTTTTGGGGGGGGGGCGGGGCGGGGTTGAACTACACCTATATAGATATAATCATCCGACTGTATGCATACGGTTCGATCTTATTCTTTTAACATTCTAATAATATTTATCTATAATAAAATCAGTATTAAGGAATATGTTTCTTACATAAACGTTAATGCACAATAAAATAAAATGTCTAAATAAATATGTGTGCTTGAATTTTTGCCTTGAATTAAAACCTTAAGAAAATAATGGTACTATTTTTTTTTAATTATATTAACTTATTATATAACGGAAAATCATACTTATACTGGTAAAGTTTAAAATCTCATTAAATAACATATATTTAGAATTTCAAATTTAGATCTAGTATCCAAAGAAATAGAAACGAAATCGTTGGAGTTTTTTAAACATTTTACCTGTATAACTATTTTATAGTGTAAAATACATGCTTGACTAACCATGCCGATGTGCTATTTTCTTGTCTGACCACTAAAATTACAACTAACACTATTGCATAACCGTTAAACGCGCAAGGGAAAAAAACTGGGTGATCTTGTCATTATGGACTGAACACTCAGTACACTATATAGACCTACATGTGTATATCTATATGGCCAGGCTGTTAAAATCAGTCGGACACACCGTCTATTTACTTTCTGGGCAGGGAGAGTGTATAACTATTTTAGTGTAAAGATATATCTACGAACATGCATGACTAGCCACGCCAGTGTGTTATTTTCTTGTCTGACCTCTCCACATTAAGCAAACACTATTGCATAACGCTTAATGTAGACTAGTCTTACAGTATTACCGACTACACATGTACAGTACACTAGGCCTACATGTGGTCATGTGTATTTCTAGCTGACCAGGTTGTTAAAATCAGCTGGATCAGTCTATTTACTTTTGGTCAGAGAGGGTGTGGATTAATTTTTTTTATAGAGTTGGTTACCCTAATGCTTTTAGATCTATATAGGCCTAGCTGTTGATTAAGACTTAATAGATCTCAATAATTAGTCTTAAGACTATAAAAGGGTGTATTTGATGTTTCTGCAGTTAAAAAAATATTGTTTGCCGCAAATAAATTGATTACAACCACTAAATATTGACCTAACTCACTAATCACATTCCCACTAGAAAAAGAAATTAAACACCTCCACTTGGCTCACAAAGAAATTCGGAACAACCTTATTCATAATACTGCATAGAAGCTTTTGGCAAAAAAATGTTTAACATTTTATAATACTGCTACTTTCAAGAGCAAATATTTACTCCAATAACTTCTACCAGGATCTTACTTTACCCTCTTCAAGTGCAGACTGTCTAAATAGTTGTTAACTGCATCATTTCTTTTGATAATCAAAGTTATTGATATCACATGACCAGAAAACAGGGAGTGCGTTTCAACCCTGACCACATGTTGAAAAGTTTTACAAAATTTTAATTAAACTTTTTAGTTAGTACTTAAAAAAATTAATTAAACTACGATTTTAACTAAACTTTTTTTCTCTAGTTAAACAATGGCCTTAGCTAATTTTTTTTAGTTAAACTAAAAGTTTCTAACTTTTTAGTTAACTTTTGCCCATCACTACTGTTACATCCATGTGACCTTCTGAGAGTTAGAATGATTATCATCCTTATCATCATCAAATTCAATTTGAGTCAGGGCTTGAAAGGTTGAAATTCTCTCTTGCAAAAGCTCTACAAAGAAATCCTGCTTTTATGCGTAGTGCATATATATCAAAATACAGGTCGAGATTTAGTGGTTTCCCAGACCTATCGAGGCGGAGGTCAGCAAGTCGGGGGCAATAGAAGAGGAAATGAGATACGGTTTCCTCTTCCTCCCCGCAGGGTGAGTCGAAGTTTGGCCAAAGACGCACGATAAGATTATGTCGTTTATGAAAAAAGTTGAAAATACACATGAACAACAATCATTCAAGCACATCAGTTAATGCACATGAACAAATAATTATTCAAGCACATCAGTTAATGTACATGAACAAAGAATCATTCAAGCACATCAGTTAATGTACATGAACAAAGAATCATTCAAGCACATCAGTTAATGTACATGAACAAAGAATCATTCAAGCAGATCAGTTAATGTACATGAATAAAGAATCATTCAAGCACATCAGTTAATGCACATGAACAAAGAATCATTCAAGCACATCAGTTAATGTACATGAACAAAAAATCATTCAAGCACATCAGTTAATGCACATGTACAAAGAATCATTCAAGCACATCAGTTAATGTACATGAACAAAGATTCATTCAAGCACATCAGTTAATGTACATGAACAAAGAATCATTCAAGCACATCAGTTAATGTACATGAACAAAGAATCATTCAAGCACATCAGTTAATGTACATGAACAAAGAATCATTCAAGCAGATCAGTTAATGTACATGAACAAAGAATCATTCAAGCACATCAGTTAATGCACATGAACAAAGAATCATTCAAGAACATCAGTTAATGCACATGAACAAAGAATCATTCAAGCACATCAGTTAATGTACATGAACAAAGAATCATTCAAGCACATCAGTTAATGAACATGAACAAGAATCATTCAAGCACACCAGTTTCTAATGAAAGCTAAATTTATGAGATAAAATTCCATAGGCAAAATAAAACTTATTGTTAATAACTGTTAGTTCAGTCCTGTTCAAAGGTTGATTGGTGATTTACGATGATAGCATTAGCAAATACTATGGTAGTGGAGAAGGCCCTTGAACTTTGTAATTTTGCAGTGTTTGTTAATAATTTAAATTATATTTTCTACTTACTTATTTTAGTCACATAAGAAGTTGCAAAAGAAAAAAGATCGTCTCTCAAGACGCAAAATGCCACAGACATATTGATAGAGTTAACCTTGAGTCTAAACGTGTGCTCCAATCATACAACAGGTTAGTACATCTAGCAATCAGTTGTATTTTGTGTAAATATCTAATTAAAGGTATGAGTGTTGAGCAGGTTTTAGCGTCTCAATCCCCATGCCCATCTCCTATATGAACCAAAGGATCTAGTGATGGAATATGCCACTCCTAAAACAGAACTGTACTCTACATTTAATGATAATGTTTGTTTAATTTCGCTGAATACAATGTGTATACTTTATCACATATTGTAAGAATTGTTTTGATTCAATTGGAAAGAAAACTTAGATTCAAATTTAATGAATGAGTCTGGAACGCACATATTTTTTTCCTTTTCGCTTTTTCTTTGGCATATGGTTTCTAGCACATCTAAGAACCAAACTCGATTGGTGCATCAAACTGGTACAATAACATAAATATCATCTATTAAAATTTGTCCTAGCGAAAGATACACTTTTTTATTTTCAAAAACATTCGCTCTTTATTTTCTATTGTATAAATATAGTGTTCGAATATTAAAGGTTTCTATCATTTGACTGAACAAACTCATTAGCTTTCGAACGATTGCAAGAAAGTGTGAAAGATTTTTAATTAGAGACAGTGGAGATTCTCTTGAGAAACCAAAAAAAAAAATGTCAAGCACACTAAATTGAACTTTCAAGTTACCAGCTCAATCAAAGGAGAAGAGCTTATCAACACTTTCGTGTGGGGACACTGTAGACACCAACAAGTCGATTAGTTAGGTATGAAATCATATTTCCTTGGGTGATGGTTGTGGACACACTTCTGAATTTCAATATATTTTTCTTTTTGTTCTTTCTTGTTGTTTCCAAATACTTTGAAGAGAAGTGTGCTAATGACATTGTCTCTTTCTAGAAAAGCTCAGTTATTCATCACTAATTCATCCTCATTATCCACAAATGTAAATTTTACCCAGTTATTAATTACAAGTAGACCTAAGCACTTTTCTGGTCAGTTTTCGCACTAGAAATCACGAGTGTTTTTTTTAAATCTCGTTTTAAAGGCTAAATCACAGAACTATATATATATTATACCTAGGCTGAAAAAACGGAAACAAATTCTTATCCAATAATGATCAGATCACAGACCTATATTTTTCATTGCTGTAAGTGAAGTCTCCCCGAATCTAGGAACATCGCTCTTTTCTTTCTTAGAAAAGTAATAATCTTTAGTTTTCAAAGTTTAGAAATAATGCAATACCATTTTACGGATTTTAAATAGATTGGGCTATTAATCACAAAACTATATATTCACGCAAATCTATGAAATAAAGCCATTTCCTGTTAGTTTCCATTGAGATAATGTTTAAAAAATCCTAGATCGAAATATTTCAACTCTGTTGATTTTAATCATTTTATGTACGTTAAAATAGATTGATTACCTTTATCTAAAATGCAAAATAATAATTATGAGACGAGAGTGCTTTTCGATGTTCAATTACTAGATTTAGATCTAAACATTTATGTTACATAGGTTAGGATTGAAAAAAAAATTACTTCCTATAACTACATTACAAAACAACGCCTTGTTTCACCTTTTTTTTTTTTGTTGAAAATTTTCACATTTTTTGTAGCGTTAAAAGATGTCCATGTTCAGTCTAGATCACAGACCTATATATAGGTCAAGGCGTATGCTATCATTTCTTGAAAGGCGCGTTAACTCTCAAGTGAATTTCTATTTTATTTTACTTCAATGGCGAGTAAACCAATGTTATGATCTTGAGTAAAACAATAATGCGACCTGTTCCATTAGAAGAAGCGAAAATGTAGGGTTAGGGTCAACGTAGAGCAACTTTATCAACATAGTGAAATAGCATACACGCATTTGTCACACTAGACATCCAATAATAATTGCTGATTCCAAATTGTATCGGCACTTGCCATTCCTTAGGATACATCAGCTACGTACGTGGAGAGACGGGAACTGCTGTGTAAGCGACATCGTCAGACCATTGCCAATGCCCATTCATGCAACTCTTGTCATTGAAATAGTCGCTTTGCAACTGAATGAAACCATACATATATGTATATATATATACATATATATATATATATATATATTTATATATATATATATATATATATATATATATATATATATATATATATATATATATATATGTTTTTGTTATGTTTTTATATATTTATGTTTATGTTTTTGTTTTCTTATATTCATAAAATGTGATCTTTTTGAAGATTAGAGTGAATAGATCTAGCCTTGGCCAATCAGAAAGATGAAAACGATGAGCTATTTACTAATCTAGGGAAAGGTGTCATAATTGTTGTACTGTATATTAATTAGTTTATTAATTAGATTATTATTAGTTTATTAGTTTAATTAGTTTATTAATGGCTAACATGTTCAATAATACGCCTTTAATATTTTGTTTGTTTTTGGCCTTTCATGCTTATTTGATTTGTATCTCCATGCTGCTCATGTAAGCTGCGTGCGATATTATGAAGCAGATCATTCATTCATCCAGTATTATGTCGACAGAGTTGGGCAAATTTTTATATTATTTTTAGGATCTTTACTTTATGGTAGGGCTACTTAACATATTTTAGGTTTACAGCTAGTATCTAAGGAGCGTTTATCCTAAGTTTCATCAATATTGGTCAACTGTTTTTAATTTCTATCGAAGACATACATACATAGTTACATACATATTGCTTACATTCAATTATATATATATTTAAATGTAGGCTACACTTAATGTGAGGAACCTAGCTCTAGATCTTATGCCTTTGTCATTTTCAGTCACCGTTTAAAGGGCTTTTCTACCATTTTTTTAATCTAGAAAAGTAAACACACACATAATCATATACTAAACTTAAAGGCCTACATGGATACATGTAGGACGTAATTATCTTTTTAAGAAGGAAGGTATTTAATTTATAAACACTTCTCTGTTTTGTTTTTTTTTTTTTGGTTAGAAAGATATAGCGCTGTCGACAAAAAAATAATTACGCGAGTGAGAAATGCACAAGTTGAGTTTGAGTTTTGACTTTTTGGCACATCGGCACAATTAAGGCATACGTGTTTCCGCTTATTGACCACGTTGCGCGCAAAAATTAAAACTTCAAATACTATATATATATATATATATCATGAATTAGAAACAAATGGAAAAAAATGTAATATATATATATTTTTGTAATATAAGCATCATAATTATGTCCCATAAATGCTTAAATCTAAATGATGAGTTTTCAGTTTGACTACCGCAATTAGGCCTAATAGTTTTAAAAAAATCCTTTTACATATACATCTATATCTAACGTAGTCATTATTGGCTAGATCTAGAATCTATATCTACATTACAAATTACAGAAATAGATCTAGAATATCAATACAGACATATAATAATTAAAAAAATATATATTTTAGACACTTTAGGATTCTAGATCCACTATAGATTATTTTCTAAATATAATCTAGATCTAGATAATAATCTAATATCTAGATTCAACCTAAATTTACTAGTTACTGGATCTCGTGTAGATTTAGATGTAAATCTAATCTAGAATAGATTTAAATGTATAGATAGATCTAGATCAATATTGAAGTCAAGACTACAGCGTGAATCTAGATCTAGACCTAGAACATCAAATAGGCAGTAGATTTGGATCTACATTCAAGACAAAGCTTTCAAATAAGTCCGTACTAGAATTTAGACATAGTCTAGAATAGTCATAGTCTTGTCCTTATTCAATTAAATTCTATTCTTTTCTTAGAAATCAAAGTGATAGAGACATATCGGAAAATGTTTTGACATGATTATAAATGACCCTTGTCATTGAATAAACGAAGCATTAGCGCTTAGCTTAACAAAATGTAGGCCATAATAAGACGAATTGTAAACAATAAATGAATTTTGTATTGAATATTTTTTTATTATATTAATAAAAAAAATAAATAATGACGATTTATTTTGTCGGAATTGGGACTTTGCGGAACAAAATAAAAGTGCCAATGAGGTACGGCGTAACATGTGAGTTTTAATTTATTTTTTTATGTTTTAGTGGGACGGTTCCGCTTAATGCGGAACGGTAGGCTCATCTGCAAGTAGCACATAAAAATGCACCAGATCTGGTAGAAAAAAACCAACGTTGGAATCCCTGAGGAATAAACTAATTTTGTGATGATCTTTTACTCTAAAAAAATATATCTACCATAACAGATTGTCTAAAAATGGATAAAGTTTTTAAGAATCTGTTTATAAAGAGATTAAAAAACATGTTCTAATCAACACGGGTAAATCTCGCGCGTTCGAGGCGTACAATCCTTCTTTGTCTCTGTATTTTTTTTTACATACAGTGCAGGATGCGCAGACATGATGCGCAGACAGGATGCGCAAAGACCTGTTTTGAAGTCAGCGTTCCTTTAGTATAGTTCCATGGTTACATGCTTAAATACTGTTTGATAAATTCGCAGTCTGAACGCAACAATTCGCGAACAAAATGTAAGCATTCAATTAAGCCTTTGTATTTAATTTTTGGAATTTCCCTAAATTTTTAGCACAACAAACAGACTTCGTCTGTTTTTAAAGCATATTTATTTTTTCCCTAAATGGGAAATAGCTGCTAATTCCAATTTTTCCTAATACTTTTTTATTTGCTTTCTTTCGATAAAATATTTAATGTTTAATTCAGCTCTTTTTTTTATATTTGATCATATATGCTTTTATTTTCTCTTCCTTTCTATCCTAAGTCTTATACACGTCCCTGCACTATCGAAATAAAAGACATTTTTTAAAGAAAAAGTACGGGCTAAAAAGGTATGTTAGGCTGATCGTTAAAATGTGGCCCGTATAGTGAAATTCGAAAATCCCTAAACTCAAGAAAACATTAAGAAACTGGAACAGACAAAAAATAGAGCATTGGTTAATAGGCTTTACGCGTAGGACGTAATTATCTTCTTTTTTTTCATAGGTCCACAACTGGTACAAAGTCACACACTTCACATACCACTTTAATCTTCTGAAATATATTTTGTGGAAGCATATAAGTCTTTCAATATCTAATTATGTGGTATGACTCTTAGTATTTGTTAGCATCTTAGTGCCATTCTTACCCTTCCTATTCTATAGTTGAAGAAAACTACCAATGTCAGAACACGAGTTTATTGTGTGTGATGTTGACAAAATTGGGTAGTTTTAATGTCTTGTAATAAATGTGTCCATAGCCTCCCCTCACTCTACATTTTGTTCCCTCTGTTTAAAACTGATTTGACGCGCCTTTGAACAGCAGAAAAGAAACGTTTTAAGATCGATAACACACTGACGAATGTATTCAAGATTTGAAAAAGTGGGAAAGATTAAAAGATGAAAACAAACAAAATATAAAAAAAACTTAAACTTTTATTTTAACAAAGCTTATCTAAGCGGAAGAAATCCATACTTAGATCTATACATCTCAATACTGTTAGATTTATTTCCCCTTTTTGACATCAAACAAAGTTAATTAATTACGACTAATTTATTTTTTAAATGATTCTTGTTTTGTTAGGAACAATATACAATTGTGCAGAGTCTTCACTTGATCCGAGAATGGGAAGTGGGAGAAATAATTTGTTCAAAATCTGTACTATGCAGACAGACAGAGAGAGTTTTTTATAAGCTTTGTAAAAAAACATTCATTTGCAGATATTAAATTCCAAAACTGTGCAAGTTTCCAAATGAATGCATGAATGAATAAAAGAATGAGTTCTCCTATTTTTGTGTGGATATATTAGAGATATTTGCAGGAATTCATCAATGCGTCTATTCTAAAGGTTGTGGCATTTCTGTTATTTTAATTTCGATCTATAATATATATACATAGTAAAAAAGATCCTGAATAGATTAGAATTTTGTATTCATCTTTTTATTCCACGCTACCTAGGTAGATATGTATTGTCACCAAAAGGTTCTCTTACTCAATCTAAGGTTATTAAAAGTATGATTATAATATTTTGAAAAATATCTTACTACAAATTAGCACTTATTTTATCTATAGTATACTTTATTTAAACACTACTACAAGCTATACCTACGAAGATATTGTCTAATTTACGCTATTGCTTTGAAAGAGACTCCATGTTATGTTCAACTTAAAACATGTTCTAGATACTTCCACGGCTCCATGTGTCCATTTCTTCGGGCAGTCTTTTTCTGTACTCACCATCAAACATATAGTTCATATTTTCAATATCTAGAGAATGGACAGAGTGAGTTGTGCATTGTTCAGCTTGTTCAAAATCTTCGGACTTGCTTTTTTTAGCCCGAGAAACCATTAGTGAAATGGCAACAATCAAAATGATGATGCCAACTAGTGCAAGGGGCAAACAGACTGCCAAATAGATCATAGGAGATAACGGTTTCTCTACATTTCTGCGCAAGACTGCGGTTTCATTAGCAAACGAAATTGAAATGATATTAGAAGCATCCCCCTTATTTCCGTTCTCGTCCATGGCATGAATATTCATAAAAAGTGTGAAGTTGTCCTTTATAGCAGTCTCATTGAGTGTAACAATCAATTCTTCTACAGTTCCAGAAGCCTTTGGTGAATTCAGACTTCCTCTGATAATATGTTTATTTTGTAGCAAAGATGTTGATTTGTAATCAGTCAAAAGCTTCTCAAAATCATTCGACATATGAATAAAGTACTGCGAGGCTGAAACCAAAGAAAGTAAAAAAAAAAAGTCTTAAATAATAATCAATTAAATCTTGAATTCTACAATTCTATACATGCTGTTTTATTTTCAGAGTTGCATGATTAGGTTACTCAATAATTTAAATATATGTAGTGTAAATGACTTTGGATTAATAATCTAGAATGAAATAAAGGCAAAAATTGGTGGATGGTGTTGTGGGCAAGTGGGAATTTTTTCTATATTAAGCGGACAACAGATGCTGAGAAATATTTGGCTATTGTGCGGAACCCCGTACAAAAACCAACCTTCTATGTGAGAACAGCTGAACATTCCCAAGACGATGCGTCAACAGCTACGATAAAAAATATTTAGGAATAAATCACATATTGCACATAATAGAACAGTGAATATTATTTAGGGGTTAAAAAAAAAACAAAAAAGGACCAAGAGCTACTATGACGTTTTTGTAAAGAAGAAACGGTTCTTTACGATTTCAAACATGCTCATATAATTTCAATATTAAACATCAAAGATAGAAATAATGGTAAAAGCATCTTTAGGCTGGCTAACGTTGGATAAGACTCATGCTTGTACTTCCTCTTATACAGCTGTCATGCTTGTACTTCCTCTTATACAGCTGTCATGCTTGTACTTCCTCTTATACAGCTGTCATGCTTGTACTTCCTCTTATACAGCTGTCATGCTTGTACTTCCTCTTATACAGCTGTTATGCTTGTACTTCCTCTTATACAGCTGTCATGCTTGTACTTCCTCTTATACAGCTGTCATGCTTGTACTTCCTCTTATACAGCTGTCATGCTTGTACTTCCTCTTATACAGCTGTTATGCTTGTACTTCCTCTTATACAGCTGTCATGCTTGTACTTCCTCTTATACAGCTGTCATGCTTGTAATTCCTCTTATACAGCTGTCATGCTTGTACTTCCTCTTATACAGCTGTTATGCTTGTACTTCCTCTTATACAGCTGTCATGCTTGTACTTCCTCTTATACAGCTGTTATGCTTGTACTCCCTCTTATACAGCTGTCATGCTTGTACTTCCTCTTATACAGCTGTCATGCTTGTACTTCCTCTTATACAGCTGTCATGCTTGTACTCCCTCTTATACAGCTGTCATGCTTGTACTTCCTCTTATACAGCTGTCATGCTTGTACTTCCTCTTATACAGCTGTCAATCTTCAGTTACATAATGTAGCAAGGCTACAAACAAAAACAATATGTATGTGTTTGCCAACAATGTTGCACACAATGCCCATACGCAAGCAAAATTACAGTTTTTTTAGTGCTTTTTCTACTGTATGTGAAAAATTCTTGTACAGGTCGTCATAGTGTGAGCTGGCGCTGTTTGAGCTATTTTTATCTATTTTGTATATTTTATTTTAATTAATTTTATAGGCTAGTGCTGAGTGCATGCCTGTCTCCCGCCAGCTCTTTTACTTTAGAAGTTAGTTTGTACGAGTCATGACCTGGCTCTATAAATAGAATGGATGATGTAGTGTCTTGTCCCTTTTTCCGGTGTTGACCGCTGGTCAGTGATTGATTAGCTGGTCTGTGTGACCAAGCAGTGAGTTAGAAAGTTATTGTTAGTGTTGTTCCAGTGTGGACGTTCTCTGTGTGGACTGCCTGCTATAATTCCTGTTCTGCCTGTCTGCTGTAGTTCTGCTTTTCTGCCGCTAGTAGCTTACTGTTTAGTGTTGGGGTAATTTAGGTTATTTGAGTGGTTTATTGTTTTGTAGTGGGTATATTTGTTTTATTACTGTTTTTTGTGTCAATGTAAATAAAGTGTATATAGTTTATTTCATAAATTTTAGTTGGCTGTTTTCCTTTTAGTTAGCTAGTTTAGTTTAATTGTGCTGTCTGATCGCTCAGGCGAAGGCCGCCCTTTGGTCGCAGACCGGAGTGCACAGATCGGACCCACACGGTAGAGTTACCACCAACCTACCGGTTAAATACAATCTGTTTAGCAGAAAAAGGTCTAGTGCCTCCTGACCTGCTAACAGAAAACTGGTGTCAGAAGTGGGATCTGTGCTTGAGTGATTAGACGCACCTTGTTTTTTGAGATTAGGTTGTTGTTAGGTTTCTTTTAGGTTTTTGTTAGGCTTCTTTAGGGCTTGTGTTAGGATTGAATAGGGTAGCATTAGTTTTAGGTTTGGCATTCGTAGGAAGTAGTGTTAGAGAGTTCATTTTGTTGTAGGTTGATAGGAAGTATTTAGGATATGGATAGTCTAGTTTGTTGTTTGGGTTTTGTTTTGTGTAGTGGTCTTCATTATGATCAGTAATGAGTTGTTTTTTTTTGGTAGTTAAGATGTAAGGCTTAGAAGTGAGTTTTTATAGGGTGTGTTTAGGAGCTTGTCGGTTTGGGCATTTAGAATTGTATAATATTTTTAGATATGGGTATTAGGTTGGTCTTTTTAGGTCAGTAGAGGCTACTAGTGTTAGGGGACTAGGTCAGCATTGTTAGGGAGCAGTAGCAGCTGGAAGCATGCAGCAGTCTACGACAGTAATCATGGTGCCTCGTGCTGATGCAACACTGCGGAAGTTTAATGGAGACGGCCCAGTTGGAGAATTGGAGGCTTTCCTCCAAAGCATTGAGAGGTGTTGGCGACTTCAACATCTCCAACGACCAGAGTACAAGTGTGACTTACTCTATGCGCACTTGGGAGATGCAGTGAAAGATGAACTGAGGTGTCATCCTCGAGTGTCCTGGGACAGGCCAGAAGAGATTATCAATATTCTTCGGTCTGAGTATGGAGACAGAAGAAACATCTCCATAGTAATGGAGGAATTCATAGGAGTACGTCAGCAACCCGGAGAAATGGTGCACTCCTATTCCATTCGTCTGCAAGCTGCATATGTTGCACTAACAGGCAAGCTGCAATCCAAGCAAGTGTTGGTGCAGGAGGATGTAATTCTCAGAGAACACTTTGTGAACCACCTAAGTGATGATTTGCTAAGGCGCCTTCTGCGGGAAAAGCTCTGGGAGCACCCCGAAACGTCTTTTGTTTCCCTGAGAGAGACAGCCATGAGGTGGACTGAAGAAGGGGTCCACATCAGCAACAGTGTTTGTCAACAGTTGGCCAATTTATCCCACAGAGTGGATCAATTGACAACCAAATTGTCATCGCGTTTCAAGTCTGGTGGTATTCGCACCCGGAGACCACTGATAAAATCCAGGAGGTGCTACTCCTGTGGTATGCCAGGCCATCTAGCCAGAGACTGCAAGTCCCAGAAGACACGTAGGCAAATTAAGGGTCAGTCTCACTCTGCTCAGCGACCTTTAGGTTGTAAAAATTGCGGAAGCTGGAGTTATCTGACCAGTAGTTGTCCCAAAGATAACATTGACATAATCCAGGTTGCCCCTAAACAACCAGAAGAGAGTCGATCACAACCATCTACGGTTTTCATTGTCAAGACAGTGACGTTACCAACAGTGGAACCCAAGGTCATACCGATGGTGAATGCAGTCGATTCCACTGGAGATGAAGATATGTTAAATACCGTAACCTCAGAAAATCAAGTTACCGACTCTGACCAAGAAGGCAGTCTTGCACCTGACTCTGTGGACGTTAACCTTGTGGACGTAGAATGCCCAATTCTAATACAGCCGTGCAAAAATTTATCTGTAATCCCAGAAGTATGTTCAGATTCATTTGGCACATGGGCGTCTCTAAAGGCCTTAACCACTGCATGTACCGGTACAAAAGACAAACTGGAAAATATTGAGAGCCTAGCTCAAACATTTATTCGAAACTGCGTGGAGTCGAAAGTCCTTAAATTTCTATCATTTTCTTAGTTATTGTTATTACTTAGACTTTTTTGTGTGTATATTGCTATGTCTTTGATGTATTTTTTTTTCATTTGAGTTTTTATTTCTAAATTTGCTACTGATAATATTTATGCATTATGTTTGCCGAGAATGTTTTTGAGCCTGTGGCTGTAGTTCTGTGTTGGTCTGTGTGACCTTGTAGAAATCTGAGTAGTTTTGATAAGTCTGTGTGACTAGGTCTGCCAAACCTTTGTGGTTTCAATTCCCTTTAAGCCTGTGTGGTTTCATTTCCCCTTCAAACCTGTGTGGTTTTGTTTCCCCTTAGCCTAGGTGGCATACTTGTACTGAGATTTGCTGACCAGACATGTTTTGCATTGTCTATGTCTGATGTCAATTGAATATTCTTTGAATATATGTATGTAAAATATAATGTATATAATATTTTTTATTTCTATATCTATATTTTGATGCACTGTATTCTTTTATCTTGCTATGTCTTTGATTTATGCATTAATGTAACTATTCTCACTTTAGTATTTTATTGGCAGAATAATTGTGTCCTGTTGCATGTGTGGCAACATGGCATTTTTCAGAGTGTGCATGAGTAGGTAGTCATGAGAGTTAGGTTGTCTGATATGGATAGTGGTATTGTTTTATGGGTTTTATAACTTGATGTAGATGTTGAAGTTGTGTATTGTGATAGCACTGTAATTTTGTAGTATTATTGTTTTGCGGGGACGCAAAAGTTTTGAGCGGGGGTGAATGTGAGCTGGCGCTGTTTGAGCTATTTTTATCTATTTTGTATATTTTATTTTAATTACTTTTATAGGCTAGTGCTGAGTGCATGCCTGTCTCCCGCCAGCTCTTTTACTTTAGAAGTTAGTTTGTACGAGTCATGACCTGGCTCTATAAATAGAATGGATGATGTAGTGTCTTGTCCCTTTTTCCGGTGTTGACCGCTGGTCAGTGCTTGATTAGCTGGTCTGTGTGACCAAGCAGTGAGTTAGAAAGTTATTTTTAGTGTTGTTCCAGTGTGGACGTTCTCTGTGTGGACTGCCTGCTATAATTCCTGTTCTGCCTGTCTGCTGTAGTTCTGCTTTTCTGCCGCTAGTAGCTTACTGTTTAGTGTTGGGGTAATTTAGGTTATTTGAGTGGTTTATTGTTTTGTAGTGGGTATATTTGTTTTATTACTGTTTTTTTTGTGTCAATGTAAATAAAGTGTATATAGTTTATTTCATAAATTTTAGTTGGCTGTTTTCCTTTTAGTTAGCTAGTTTAGTTTAATTGTGCTGTCTGATCGCCCAGGCGAAGGCCGCCCTTTGGTCGCAGACCGGAGTGCACAGATCGGACCCACACGGTAGAGTTACCACCAACCTACCGGTTAAATACAATCTGTTTAGCAGAAAAAGGTCTAGTGCCTCCTGACCTGCTAACAATAGAAATACTTCGAGATGGATGGATGAACTCTTTTACTAGCTTATAGCAATAAGAATTGATCAGCATACTTGAATATATAGCCTAAACATAAACAGCTTTCATATGTGATGTTTGCTACCAGATGGGTAGCAAACATCACTTCATCTCCTTTAAAATCATGACTTAAGCCACGAAGTTTCACACTTAGCCAATACCTAAAGTATACACTAGTGCAATGACTTGGACAAGTCTGACTAATGCCCACATAGAGAAATTAAGATTACTCCTAAGCAAAGATGCCATAGAAAGCTTACCGATAGGAATGATCCTCTACAGAAAATTCAATGAACTTATAGTTATAAAGATATAGTTGAATCCTAGGTGTCACTTACAAATAGCGCATCACAATGAAGAGATTATAAACAGGATTAACACAGCAATTGGACCCCACGATGACCTGCTAACCACAGTCAAAAACGTAAACGCAAACTCTAAGGAATATTTATGGCAAGTTTTATCAAGATAGGTCATACGTTTTGATTACTATGAAGGACATACACTCATACAAACATACGCCTTACTTTCTGTTAATATATAAGGATACAGTGGCGGAACTAGGGGGTGGGCGGTAGGGACGATCGCCCCCCCCCTCACTCGACCGACCCCCCGCCCCCTTTGGGGGGGGGCGGACGAATTTTAGTATAGAATTTGTATACGAATTTATTACTTATGTTAAAAATATATACTAATTATTTATATTTCAACCTATTTTTAGATTATTTCGCCGCCCCCTCTAGTATGTTGGCCGATTTGGTGGGATTGGGAGGGGGTGATGGCATCAATCCCGCCTCACCCATAAACTTTTGAGTGGGAGGGGGCGGTCCAATTTATTTGTAGAAATCACAGCTTGCTAACAGAATAATTAAATATGTATATGATTAAAACTTGTTGTTGATATTTTAACAGATCTTTATATTATGTCGCTCCCCTGTTGGCCGAATTGGTGGGGGGGGGGGCGAATAACTCTACTGTCCTTTCCATCTAAACCCTTTGAGTGGGGGGGGCGGTCCTACTTTTATGGAGAAATCACAGTTTGGGAACACAATTAGTTGAATATCTATATAAAATAATCTACGTGTTGATATGTGAACCCATTTTATATTATGTCGCACCACAATCTAATCTCAATTTTTTTTTATTAGTAAATATAAAATGAAAAAGGGTTGTACCATGTGGGAGGGGCGATACATGCAATCGCCTTTCCTCCATCGGACAAACCAATACTTTTTCTTTTTGTATTATAATTAAGAAATTACAAAATTTAAAAGAATCTGTCATTAATATAATTTATAAATGTTATAAATTAAATTCTTATATCGAGTCGCCCCACCCCTTTTCTTTAATGCCAAATGCAATCATTAGCAGAAATTACAAAAAGGAGCAAGGATTAATCGTTTTCATTCTACCGCCCGTCCCCTTTCCAGACAGAGTTTATGTAATTTCACATGAATTTATCATAATTATTTGAAGAAAGACTTTGGAAAAGTTAGAATTCAAACGAAACTTTTTAATATAAGAGTCACGATTGAGATGAATTCTAAACTTCAATAGTATTTTCCTAGTCGCCTTTTTCCAACCTTTACTCAATCTGATATTTATGCACAATTTATGCTTGAATTTTATTGAATATTATTTATCGAATAATTTTTTTTTCGCGGCGATCCTCAAAGCCTAAATCTAAATATCTTTTCAAGGAAAAAATCGGTTTTATTTGCAATGTATTTGCTATAAATTCATATTAAAATATTTTTCAAGTACAACATTATTCAAAAGGTCCCTTTTAAATAGGATGAATAATGAGCTTTCTTCTTAATCTTATATAATACAGACGTTACTTCAAAAAAGAAGATGATTACGTCCTACGCGTCATGCATTTAGTCATACATATTAACCAATGACTTAAATTCTGCCAAGTCACTGGTTTTCTTGGCTAGCTCAGGCAACCCATTCCATGCTCTAATAGCACTAGGGAAGAAGGAGTACAAATTTGTACACTTGTGTTTGGGACGAGGAATGTGCCTTTATCTTTGTGTCTTTCAGAGTATTTTATTAAATTTTGTTTTTGTATTTGAAGATTATGGTTCAGTGTTTTATGTCTAATTGCTACTTTACTTTGAGTCTTCTGTCCTGAGGCTTTCTAAATTTAGTGATTTTACTAAAGATGTTACTCTAGTCAAATGTGAACATTCGTTTGTTATGAATCTCACTGCTATATTTTGTGTCTGTTCCAGTTTCTTAGTGTTTTCTTGAGTTGAGGGGTCCCAAACGGAGGATGCATATTCTATTATTGGCCTCCCAGTTCAATACCCTCGTTAAGTGATAAAGAAGACATCTCTATCAAATAGGGGAAATTAAGAGATGTTATCTACAGTTCGGCAATCCCCTCCTTTGGGCCTCAAAAACACAAAAATGTAGACTGGTTTGAGGCGAATCTAGCATATATGGAACCTTGCATCGAGAAAAAGCGATCTGCACACCTCGCTCACAAGACAAAGCCTAGTCCAAAATCTTTGGAGGCCTTCAAAAGTGCTAATAAAGAGGCAACAGAGTCCAAGACAGTCTCTACTCAGGAAATAGCAAAGCTCTGTTTGATGGCATTAAAGCGGCCCTGGGTCCAACAGTGTCTAAGCCTGCCCCCTTCTATCCAAATCTGGAGAAAAAATTACAGATCAAACCAAGCAGCTAGAACGATGAACAGAACACTACCTCGATGTCTATGCCACACAGAATACAGTAGACGATGTCGCCCTGGCTTCTCTACCAGATCTTCCAGTACTGGAATGCCTAGATGAGCTTCCGAGCCTTAGTGACCTCAAAAAAGCAATTAACTGCAAGAAAAATAGAAAATCTCCAGGGAATGATGGTATTCCACTGGAAGTAGTTAAAGTCAACGAATCACTCCTGCTCCCTGAACTCTATATTCTCCTCTGCCGCTGTTGGGAAACACGTCATGTCCCACAGGACATGCGTGACGCAACTATAGTCAAAATATACAAGAACAAAGGGGATCGGAGTGACTGCAACAATTATAGGGATATCTCTCTCCTCAGTATAGTGGGCAAAATCTTTGCTAGAGTGGCACTATCCAGGCTGCAAGTGATAGCTTCTAGAGTCTACCCAGAGTCTCAGTGTGAATTCAGGAGTGGTAGATCCACTATAGACATGTCTTCTCTACGACGACTGCAGGAGAAATTCAGAGAGAGAGACAGACCCCTTTACATCGTTTTTGTTGATCTGACTAAAGCCTTTGACATGGTCAGCAGAAGTGGCCTTTTAAAACTCATAAGGAAAATAGGTTGCCCTCCCAAACTACTGAAGTTCATTGAGTGCTTTCACGAGGAAACTAAATGTACTGTCAAATTCAATGGAGCCCAATCAGCACCTTTTGAGGTTTGCAGTGGTGTCAAGCAGGGATGAGTGCTCGCGCCTACTCTGTTTGGCATATTCTTCTCCTGTCTACTGCATTATGCGTACAACGACATAAACGAAGGTGTGTTTCTCCATACAAGAACCTCTGGAAAACTATTTAATGTATCAAGGCTGCGGGCAAAAACAAAGGTTAGGAAGCTACTCATCAGGGAACTCATGTATGCTAATGATTCAGCTATTGTGGCTGATTCTGATATTCAGCTACAGTCCCTGGTTGACAAACTATCTGCTGCTTGCCAGAAGTTCGGCTTAAACATCAGTCAAAGCAAGACTAAGATACTTGTCCAAAACATAAACAATGCACCTCAAGTAAGCATTAATGGCCAACCACTAGAAATTGCTGATCACTTTTGTTAACTTGGCTCCATCATATCCAACAACACTCTACGAATAAAGACATAAACAACAGGATAGCCAAGACAATGACCACCATGTCACGGTTGCAGAAAAGAGTCTGGGACAACATATTGCTGACTAACAGTATTAAAACCCTATTCTACCGGATCTGTGTGTTGAGCACTTTGCTGTACGGAAGTGAAACACGGTCAACCTACTCATGGCAGGAAAAAAAGCTGAATGTCTTCCCTCCGATGCCTAAGGCGGATCTTTAAAATAAGGTGGCAAGATAAAATAACCAATGAGGAAGTGCTACGATGAGCAGGGTGCCATGACATCCGCTCTGTTATCAGCAGCAGACGCCTCGGCTGGCTTGGCCACGTTCGTAGAATGCCAGTAGGTCGGCTTCCACAGGACATTCTGTATGGCGATCTAATAGAAGGCAGGAGAGCCGCTGGTCGCCCACTTTTACGTTATACGGATGTATGCAAACGCGACATGAAGCTCTTCAAAATCGACACTGGCAGCTAGGAAGAGGTGGCACTGGATACATCCACATGGAGAGAGAGCATAAAGGAAGGGTCACAGATTGCAGATGTCATACACAACAGAAGCAGAAAGAAGGGTGAAAATGCAACGGCGCCTGGTGATTATATATGCCCAACCTGCGATCGCAGCTGTGTATCAAGGATTGGCCTCTTTAGTCACACAAGAAGTGGCAAAGGGAAAAGGTCGTCTCTAGAGACGTAAAATGCCACAGATATAAATATAAATATATATATATATATATATATATATATATCTATATTATAAAGTAGAATGTGAGGGGTATGTATGTATGTATGTATGTATGTATGTATGTATGTATGTATGTATGTATGTATGTATGTATGTTACTTATAGACATCAAAACCGCTTGACCAATCTTGATAAAACTAGGCAGGAATGTTCCTTGGGTACCAACTTAGACCGTAGTGTATGTATTGTAGCCCTAAAACAAACTTAAGACCCTCAAAAAAAATAAAATTGTCCGACTCTATTACAGCTATAGTATTTTATGGATCTAGGCCATGTCTACAATGTTGACATGAGAAAAGATAGAAAGGATTTAGACCTAGATCTAATTTTAAGAAATACACTTTGCGCAGATAGTTTTTTACTTTGACACATGAAAAGACAAAAGAAGATCCATTGATTTCATTATATAATAAAATTAACCTTCAATTTTGTGTTTCAAAAGCATTTTTTACATTAATTAGTTCCTTATATCTGTGATTACAGATTTCCTGACGAACATTCTTTCATTAGACAATTCAGTAATGAATCGCGTACTAAATATTAATTCGTTTAATTGTTTACTTTATAATCCCATCCCTAGATCTAAAACTCTAATTCAACTCTAAGATGATAAAACTTCTCTTCGCACAGATAGTTTTATACTTTAACACATAAACATATTAATTAAAGTCCATTCATTTCATATTTTGATCAAATAAACATTCAAATTTGGTTTTCTAAAGCTACATTCGTTTACGAAAGCTGCGAAGCCGAGTTAAAGGCCTAGATCTATATTCATTCATGAATCGCGTACTAAACATTATTTCGTTTAATTGTTCACTTTATAATCCCATTCATTTAACAAAGCTATCGCTCTTTTCGTTTTTAATAGATAAGAATGTATCGACTTCGGGTAAACCCATTTTCTCAAAACTAATTTTATTTTCGTAGCGAAATAGAAATAACGTGAAAGGATCATTAGCTACGTTTAACATACATCTAAATCCAATCCACTAGATTATCCAATAGCATTTTTTACATAAATTAGTTCCTGATATCTGTGACTACAGATTTCCTGGCGAACATTATTTCATTAGACATTACCTAATGGTTACACATTAACACATCTCTCTACTGAGTCTATTCCTAGGCCTAGGTCTAAAACTCTTATTGAACTCTAAGATGATAAAACTTCTTTTCGCAAAGATAGTTTTGTGCTTTAACACATAACTATACTAATTATTGTCCATTCATTTCATATTTTAATCAAATTAACATTCAAATTTGTTTTTCTAAAGCATTTTAATACATTCGTTCGCTGTTCGCTAAAGCTGCGTAGCCGTGTTGAGATAGGCCTATATTCATTCATGAAAAAAGGTCACGCATGCACAGCACAGAATGAACTCTATAAAAGCCAATGTTTAACTCTAGATTAGTGTAGATTTAGATCTATGTCTACCTCAATATATACTTTATAAACATGAACAAAATACATACAAAATTTAGTATATTCATCTCAAATTTTAATCAAATATATGTAGGCCTACAAGCAAATGTTTTAATTTGAAAAAAAAAATGGATTTAAGCCTATTAGCTATTTTGATTTGATAGCTTCATTCACACTATTTTTACATTGACACATTCGCTTTACTTATTACATTATTATTTCGTTTAATTATTTACAAAACACTCTCAGTGACTATATCGAAAGTAATGCGCAAATAAAGACCCGCGGGTCGCGGGTAACATATGTCTAGTATATATATATATCTATTATAAAGTAGAATGTGAGGGGTATGTATGGATGTATGTTACTTATAGACATCAAAACCGCTTGACCAATCTTGATAAAACTTGGCAGGAATGTTTCTTGGGTACCAACTTAGACCTTAGTGTATGTATTGTAGCCCTAAAACAAACGTAAGACCCTAAAAAAAAAATAATGTTGTCCGACTCTATTACAGCTATAGTATTTTATGGATCTAGGCCATGTCTACAATGTTGACATTAGAAAAGATAGAAAGGATTTAGACCTAGATCTAATTTTAAGAAATACACTTTGCGCAGATAGTTTTTTACTTTGACACATGAAAATACAAAAGAAGATCCATTGATTTCATTATATAATAAAATTAACCTTCAATTTTGTGTTTTAAAAGCATTTTTTACATTAATTAGTTCCTTATATCTGTGATTACAGATTTCCTGACGAACATTCTTTCATTAGACAATTCCGTAATGAATCGCGTACTAAATATTAATTCGTTTAATTGTTTACTTTATAATCCCATCCCTAGAGCTAAAACTTTAATTCAACTCTAAGATGATAAAACTTCTCTTCGAACAGATAGTTTTATACTTTAACACATAAACATATTAATTAAAGTCCATTCATTTCATATTTTGATCAAATAAACATTCAAATTTGGTTTTCTAAAGCTACATTCGTTTGCGAAAGCTTCGAAACCGAGTTGAGATAGGCCTAGATCTATATTCATTCATGAATCGCGTACTAAACATTATTTCGTTTAATTATTCACTTTATAATCCCATTCATTTAACAAAGCTATCGCTCTTTTCGTTTTTAATAGATAAGAATGTATCGACTTCCTTCGGGTAAACCCATTTTCTCAAAACTAATTTTATTTTCGTAGCGAAACAGAAATAACGTGAAAGGATCATTAGCTAAGTTTAACATACATCTAAATCCAATCCACTAGATTATCCAAAAGCATTTTTTACATAAATTAGTTCCTGATATCTGTGACTACAGATTTCCTGGCGAACATTATTTCATTAGACATTACCTAATGGTTACACATTAACACATCTCTCTACTGAGTCTATTCCTAGGCCTAGGTCTAAAACTCTTATTGAACTCTAAGATGATAAAACTTCTTTTCGCAAAGATAGTTTTATGCTTTAACACATAAACATACTAATTATTGTCCATTCATTTCATATTTTAATCAATTAACATTCAAATTTGTTTTTCTAAAGCATTTTTAATATATTCGTTCGCTGTTCGCTAAAGCTGCGTAGCCGTGTTGAGATAGGCCTATATTCATTCATGAAAAAAAGTTCACGCATGCGCAGCACAGAACTCTAGATTAGTGTAGATTTAGATCTACGTCTACCTCAAGATCTACTTTATACTTTATACATATGAACATACAAAATTTAGTCTATTCATCTCAAATTTTAATCAAATATATGTAGGACTACAAGCAAATGTTTTAATTTTTTTTTTTAAATGGATTTAAGCCTATTAGCTATTCTGGTTTGATAGCTTCATTCACACTATTTTTACATTGACACATTCGCTTTACTTATTACATTATTATTTCGTTTAATTGTTTACAAACACTCTCAGTGACTATATCGACAGTAATGCGCAAATAAAGACCCGCGGGTCGCGGGTAACATATGTCTAGTATATATATATATATATATATGCGGACCCCATTCCCAAAAGTTTTGTAATGCGGCGCTTGATAGGAAAAGGCTGCCCACCCGTGCCTTAGGTAGAATATCATTCACAGACAGGAGTATCCATGCTTTAAGTATCTTTTTAGTTTGTTCAATCTAAACGGGATGGACAGACAGACCACACAGAACTAATAGCGGCCGATAAAAATACGTTATTAAACATTTGTATTCGACAGCCGTTCTGGGTCGGACACCTATCCCGCTTGGGAGACGACCACATGTTGCAGGCGATTTGGGGGGGGGGGCGAGCTTTAAAGAGAACGACGTAACAGTGGTGCCTCCCATAAGTACTATAATGATAACTCAGATACTACTTCGCCCCCCACTGGCAAAGAGGAAAGTATCTGGCAGCAGATGGCATCTGAAAGAGACAGAGAGCTCTTGCGAATGCCGCGGGACATACATTAGAGGCCCAAAGATAAGCCCTTGTAGAAGAAATGGTCAGAAGAGAAAATAACATTTGGACCTCCGACGACAACGACATTGTCTGCATCTGGGGAAAATATGCAGGTCGCATGCGTGGCCATGTGAAACACTGCATTCATCCTTAAGCTTTGGAATTGAATACATTGCCAATCACTCATTCATTTATGCTTGATATGCGGTGTTTTGGGGAAATACCCACAATAAAATACAAAGATTTGATAGAAAGTTTGAGTTTTGAGTTTAGGCACATCGGCACAATTTGGGCCATCTCGTGCCCGTATTCCTTTAAGGATCACTCTCCCTTTACATAACAAGGGCTAAATTCTATACAGTTAAATCATTAAAACAAGGTCTATTTACAGTTAAAATAGTAAAGGTAGTAAAAATTTAATAATTTGGTAAAAATCTTATGTAAATATTATATGTTCACAGTTCAAAAATCAGATCTTCGTAGACAACCCCACCTCCCGGACAAAGCGAAGTACCTTCCCGGGGTCGACATTCAAGGTGTGTGTTCTAAAAAATTTCTCCCTGACATCCTGGTATTTGTCAAAACCGTTTCTTATATAAAAGCAAGGAGGTAGAAGGAATCTGTTTGGCAGTTGCTGACATCTCTTGATACATTCACTAATTAATCAATCAGTCAGTCAGTGGTATTTACGCTTATCTATATTATAAAGTAGAATGTGAGGTGTATGTATGTATGTATGTATGTTACTTATAGACATCAAAACCGCTTGACCAATCTTGAAAAAACTAGGCAGGAATGTTCCTTGGGTACCAACTTAGACCGTAGTGTATGTATTGTAGCCCTAAAACAAACTTAAGACCCTCAAAAAAAAAAAAAAAGTGTTCCGACTCTTTTACAGCTATAGTATTTTATGGATCTAGGCCATGGTTAACAATGTTGACATGAGAAAAGATCGAAAGGATTTAGACCTAGATCTAATTTTAAGAAACACACTTTGCGCAGATAGTTTTTTACTTTGACACATGAAAAATACAAAAGAAGATCCATTGATTTCATTATATAATAAATTTAAGCTTCAATTTTGTGTTTCAAAAGCATTTTTTACATAAATTAGTTCCTGATATCTGTGACTACAGATTTCCTGGCGAACATTCTTTCATTAGACAATACCAATTGGCTACATATTATGATTAACACATCTCTCTACAGAGTCTATTCCTAGGTCTAGGTCTAAAACTCTTATTGAACTCTAAGATGATAAAACTTCTTTTCGCAAAGATAGTTTTGTGCTTTAACACATAAACATACTAATTATTGTCCATTCATTTGATATTTTAATATATTTAACATTCAAATTTGTTTTTCTAAAGCATTTTTATTACATTCGTTCGCTGTTCGCTAAAGTTGCGTAGCCGTGTTGAGATAAGCCTATATTCATTCATGAAAAAAGGTCGCGCATGCGCAACACAGAATGAACTCTTTAATAGCCAATTTTTAACTCTAGATTAGTGTAGATTTAGATCTATGTCTACCTCAAGATCTACTTTATACTTTAACACATGAACATACAATATTAAGTCTATTCATCTCAAATTTTAATCAAATATATGTAGGCCTAAAAGCAAATGTTTTAATTTGAAAAAATGGATTTAAGCCTATTAGCTATTTTGATTTAATAGCTTCATTCACACTATTTTTACATTGACACATTCGCTTTATATTTACATTATTATTTCGTTTAATTGTATACAAAACACTCTCAGTGACTATATCGACAATAATGCGCAAATAAAGACCCGTGGGTCGCGGGTAACATATGTCTAGTAATTAATATAATATAGGTTTTGTATTGTCGGAAAGTCAAAATTAGCAAAGATGTTCTTTTGTAATGTAAGGCTATTAAAATTGTATAAGAAGCCGCTTTCTTTGCCATGTTTTCAAGATGTTCTTCCTACGAAAACCTGTTATTTACAATGACTTTCAGATATATGTATGTATATTATTTATCTGAGTTCATGTATAAAATTGTTTTTTCCTTTGGAAGTTAATGTATGCACTAAAAAAATTAGTATTAATGTAAAAAACTGATTACATTTCAATCTTAAATGAATCCTAATGATTATGTCAATAATTATTGTACCTTTTCCTCTTTCCATATCTCCACCAACAGCGGTCCATTGAAGTATAGCAACGGAGGTCTCAAGATTGAAGGAAATAACACGAAGATCAGTTATTCTAGATGGTGGCATTTTATCGTTCACCGCTTCTAAAGGCGGAAAGCCTCGTAATCTAAATTCACCAGCGGAGGTAACTCTCTGAAAGTTTTCTACAGCCTCTGTTTCTGTACTTAAATACTGACCTGTTAAAAGAATAATCTTAAAATAAAAATTGTATTATGTTAAAAAAATAAAAAGAAATATAAAGCGTTTTTTCTTGATATAAAGTGCATTGCATATGCATTTGTAACTCACTTTTTTAGAGGCCCCCGAAAGGGGAAAAGACGCTATTAGTTTTGTGGGAAATGTCTGTCCGTCTAAGACTAAGACTAAATCTAAGACTGCTTTATTGATCCTTACGGAAATTTGTTGTGATTACAAGGACTTGTTTCTCATATAAAGACAACACAACAGAAAAATACACATAAATACAACAGACAACATAAAGAGTTCATTCAGCGACTACACACAGGTATCTTGGTGCATTTTATGTTCCCTGATCAATGAGTGGCGGTGATAGAGTCTGACAGAGTGAGGTACGAACGAGTTTTTGTACCGCTCCGTTCTTGTTTTGATTGACAGCAGTCGCCCACTTCGCGACGACCTGGCGTAGTTCTGATGGAGCGGGTGGCCGTTGTCTTCCAAGATTTTTTCGAATTTTCTTAGGCACGTTTGTTCAAAAAGTTCCTTTAAATGTGGTAATGTTGTGAGTGTATTTTTTGACGCTTTTTTAACAGTTTAGATAAGGCGTTGCCTTGCCAACAAGTTATTCCGTATGTTAGCAGATTATGTACAGTCGCGCCGTAAAATGTCTCAAGGATCTTCTTGTTTAATTTGAAACTGTTGAGTTTGTATAGAAAAAAGAGTCGCTGGGCTGTTTTCTTTGTCAGAGTTCCAAGGTGGTCTTCCCATGAAAGCTTGTTGTTGATGATCCCGCCTAGATATTTATATGCTTTTACTTGTTCTATAGATGTAGTGTTTATTTGCAGTTCACGTATAGTTTGTTTTTTCTTTCTAAAATCTATTATAAGTTCTTTAGTTTTTGTTACATTCAGTTCTAGAAAGTTGTCGGTTCACCAGTTTGTAAACTCTTCTATCGAGCTTCGATACTGAGTTTCGTCTCCTGAAATAAGACCGACTATGGCAGTATCATCAGCGAATTTAATGAGTTTAACTGAGTCATAGATGCTTCTTATGTCATTAGTGTAAAGAGTGTATAGTACAGGAGAAAGTACACAACCTTGTGGAGCACCCGTACATAGTACTCGAGTTGACGATTTGATGTTGTTGACTTTAACATACTGGGGCCGTTGGGTTAAAAAGTTTAGAACCCATGCTTGTAAGTAAGGGCTTACATTTAAGTTACTCAGTTAGTTTATCATTAGATGTGGCTGTATGGTATTGAAAGCCGAGGAGAAATCTACGAAGATGACTCGTGCATATGTTTTGGGTATATCGAGATGCTTATAAAGCTGGTCCAAAAGCAATAGAATGGCATCCTCAGTTCCTCTAGCTGCTTTGTACGCAAATTGGTGAGGGTCTAGGCTGTTATTGACTTTTGCTACAAGTTGTTTAAGCATATATTTTTCAAAACATTTCATAACAATAGGTGTTAGTGCTACTGGGCGGAAATCATTTAAGCAATCTATTTTTGGTTTCTTAGGCACTGGTATGATTTCTGAAGTTTTCCAGATGTGTGGAATTACGCACGTTTGCAATGACTGGTTAAAGTTATGACAGAAGATAGAAGAAATTATCTCGTAAACTAGAAAAGATAGTGAAAATCCGACTTCACAATATTTTAGACCATTCATAGTTCTGATGCAACGGCTACTTTTGTTTTTTCTGAAAGCGAAAAATCTAATTTTTAAAATCACTTATGCAAGCAGTTTTTTAAAGAGAAAAAGCTAATTAGTATGCATTATAAGTTAGACCTAATTTAAAACGAATAGTAATCTTATAAACTTCATTTTCTTATATATTTATAATATAGCCACCCTCCATAAAAAAAAATAAAAATTTATAAGGATTCGAATAAGAGATTTTTAAGCTTAGTGCTGAGTTGTTTTTCAGTGGGGTGCAAACAAAGTGGAATTACAATTCTGATGTTTAGAGGCTAAACTACAATACGCGTTTTAGGGGTTAAGTAGCTAACACTTGAGGATTTATTCTGTGGATTACTTGTGTTTCTGTGGTTTTTCTTTGCGATTCTGTGGATTTTGTGTGTTACTGTTTAGAGTGGACGGCGCGAGGATTGTGTAGTAAAGTACTGTGTAGTTTGTAGTGTAGTTATCGTTTCTTTTCTGTCTCTGTACTTGTGATAAACACCGGACGAAGTGAGTTCTCTCTATCGCTTCGAGAACCCCTTTGTCTGGTTCCTGGTCCCAACATCCGCCCGAGTGAGAACCCGTATACTAGGGAAATCATTCGGGAATGATAAGGACTTCAAGGTAGATGTCTGTACCTTAGAAGACGAAAAAATCAGGGTTACCCTTCACTGGGTAGCACCAACCATAAACAAATCAAAGATAGGAGAAATCTTTGGAGCCTTTGCAGAAGAAGGCTCCAAGATAGAGCCAATAAAGCTAGGCAACTCAGATAAGTGGGCGGCTTGGATAAAAATCCGCAAACAGACTGAACTCCTCCATTATATTCAGTTACGATACGAGGATGATCCGAGGACCTACAGGGTCCTCGTGACCATCCCGGGACGTAGACAACAGTGCTGGCATTGCGGACAGGATCAGCACTGGTCAAACCAGTGTCCACAATGGTTGAAAGCAGTAAAGGAGGGGGAAAAATAGAAGCTATAGGAGCTACTCCAAGTGGTCTCCCCCCTCCCCACCTAACAGCCCTGAAAACAAATCTAAGCAAAGTAAAAAAATTAAATCATCTGGAGAGGCAAGTTCAGCACCCACCACCCCAACCAAAATAACAAGAAAGAGGTCCCTCTCTCTCTCTTCCTCATCAGAGGATCTAAACGAGGATCCCCGGGTAGAGGAGGAGAAAAGAGAGGAAGAACAGTTCAAGCTCGAGCTGAACTTTCCAGACTCCCCGTCAGTGCTAGTCATAGATGAGGGCGAGGACTCTAACACACATTCAAACACATAAACAACAAAGCAAATCTTAAAGATAAAACGCATACACACACAATAGAATAACAAACACGCAAACCAATCTCACACACTCATGGCAGACATCAAAATTTTGACACTCAACATCAGAGGGCTTAACAATAAACACACATACATAGCACACCTCACAAGGAAATACAAGCCAGATTTTATCTTTCTGCAAGAGACCAACACACAGTTAGAGTACAAGGCCAAAAAAGCAGTCTCTCTTATGGGCCTCCGGGAGGGTTATTTTAGTTTAGGTAGAAAGCCAAGAGGGACAGCCATTTTACAAACATCCAATAGGTTTTCAATCACACACTCATATCAAGACAATAGCGGGAGGATAGTAATAATTAGGACAAGCTCACAAAAACACACATACACGTTAGTCAACATTTATGCACCCGCTAAAAAAAAAGAGAAACACGAGTTCTTTTGGAAAGCTAAGTGACATTCTACACACTCAGTACGTAGGAGAAAATTTGATAGGGGGTGATTTAAATTACATTGATTCCCAATTAGACAAGCAAAACACGAACACAGAGGGTCCTGCTCCTCATGTAAAAATTAAAACGCATGACTATTTGGGGGGAGTCATCAAGGCTTTCCGGTTAGTAGATGCCTATAGAGAAGTAGAGGTCACGGGCCGGGTCACCACGTTCAGGGACAAGGCACAACAAATAGAAACACGGATAGATAGAGTGTATGTGCCAAGGGCGTGCGAAACAAAAAGTGTAACACATCTCGTAGAGACGTTACAATATACAGACCACAAAGGAGTCTTAGTGGAACTGCTGAACCCAAAACTAAAAAAGAAAAAAACAAAAAACACCGATCTGGAAACTTAACAACGACCTCCTAAATGACCCGCTCTACTTAAAAATAATCGCAAACCTCCTGAAAAATATAATACATGACTCAAACACACCCCATTTCAAAGTCACACAAATATGGACGCTAATTAAAAGCTCCATTAAGCAGCAAAGCCAAATACTGGCCACACTAGTCAACTCAAAAAGGAAAAAAAGAAGAGGAAAGACTTAAAAATTTACTAACACACGAAGAAGACGAAGCAGCCAAAATACATATACTAACACAATTAGAAGAACTATTTAACTATCAATACAAAGGAGCGGAATTGAGGTGCAAAAGTAAAAAAATAACCGAAGGGCCTAACAAACTTTTTTTATCTGCAGAACAAAACATTCAAATTGACAGAACTATTGACAACATTGTTGATAGTAAAGGAAAAACTATACACGATCTGGACAAAATAACAGACACATTTACGAAACACTTTACTAATTTGTATGACAAGGAACAGACGGACGACAACATACAAACGTATTTTTACAGAACTGCAAAGAAATACCAATGACAGAACAGATAGAGACAGACGATCCCTTTACGCTAGACGAACTGAGGGCTGCTTTAGATACAACACAAAACAACAAATCCCCTGGCCCAGACGGTCTGACGTTTGAATTTTACAAAGCCTTTTTTTCCCCAAATAGGACCCCTACTATTAAATCTATACAGCGACATGTTAGTGACAGAACAGTTACCTAGAGATTTCAACTAAGCATACATCACACTTCTACCAAAAAAACAAGAAAACAACACCTCACCTAGCGACTTTCGACCGATCTCACTTCTAAACACCGACTACAAACTCCTGACGAAAATGATTTTTTTAAGACTAAAACCCCTCATACCACACTTAATAGGACAGGACCAATACTGTAGCAACCCAGACAAAAACATCGACGAACTAAACCATTTTTTAAGAGACATTATATATTTCTGTAAAGACAAAGACTTGAAAGCAGCCCTCTTTTCTATTGACCAGGAAAAAGCCTTTGACAGAATAGACCATGATTACCTTTTCAAAATACTAGACAAGACGAAGATAGATGGAAGAATGAAGAAATACATAAAGCTAGTTTACACTGATGCCACAAGCAAACTCATAATAAACCAAACCCTTAGTGGCAGTATCCCTATTAGAAGATCTGTTAGACAAGGGTGTCCCCTTTCTCCCTTTTTATACACCCTTTGTCTAGAACCCCTTTTAGAAACCATCAGGCTAGATAGTGGAATCACTGGGATAAAAATCCCAGGCCCCACGCCCGTAGTTAAAGTTAAAGCATACGCTGATGACACCACCCTTTTTCCCTCCTCAGAAAAAGACATAGCCGCAATCATAGATAAGTTTATTCAATTTGGGAGGACAAGCGGTTCAAAAATCAACATAAATATATCTTGTATTATGGGATTGGGCAGGTGGACAATCCCCTCAAACATCCCCTTTAACCTTAAAATAGAGAAGGAAATTAAAATATGCGGCATCACGTGGACAAGCAACCCAACATATTACCACACACAGCAGTGGGAAAATACACTTAAAAGATTTCATTATGCTGCAACTACTATATTTGGTAGAGCAATACTAGTAAACAACCTGGTCATCCCGAAGATAGTTTATTTAGCAAACATCACAGAACCTCACCAACTTTTATAACAAGCATAAACACAATCATTAGGAATTTTATATTTAAAAGCACTATCAGGAACATTAAACACACAAAACAAAGAGGATGGGGGTATAAACTTACAGGACATCAGAACCAAAATACTAGCACTTAAATTAAAATACATAGGACAAGTAGCCAAGAACCCAAACAATTTTCCATTGATAATATACTACTACGGCTTAAGGTTAAATAAAATAATTCCAATAAAAAATGACACCCCACACCACTTTGGTACAAACACAAATCCATTTTACAGATCCATATCAAGAATACTTCCAGGCAATGAACATCTAATACACAGTAAATTAAAAGACACATATACAACACTTAAGAAACAGTTACAAGAAAGATTATTTAATAGGATCAAATGGAGTAGAGAGTTAGGTGTAATAGATTTCAGAGACACTTTTATAAATCTACACAGCAAACACATTACACCCAAAGCCAGAGAAAGAACATACAGACTAATCTTCGGGATGACCCCTGTAGGAAGTAAGAAAAGAAATGTACACACATGTGTTTTATGTCACATAGATAATGGTAACAATGAAAGCCATATGTTTTTAAAATGTAAAATATTTGATAATGTTAGATGCACTATGAAAGTCCTACTAGAGGCAAACTGTAACACCAATGTTAATCTTAACCTAGCTATTGTTTTAAATAAATTGCCTAAAATCAAAAGTAAGATGATTCATAAATTTAATCTAATAATAGTGAGTGAATACAGAAGTCTTGTGTGGCACAGTAGAATTAAAGTTGTTAATAACAATCTATCTTTAAATCCTTATAATCTAGAGATAATATTTAGAAAAATAATTGAATATAGAATTGATAACTATACTGGTTAGATAGAAATTGTAATTATTGTATAATTTATTGTCCTTGACTAAATTGTCAGACCTCAGAGATAAAAATCTAAATACTGTAATCAATCTGTAAAGTTACTCTATTGGTATTATGTAAATTAGTTTAAGTGGTTATGCGAGTGTGTGAGAGTGTGTATGTACCTGGGTTAAAGAGAGTTTGGGCTGAGAGATGCAGGACAGGAATCAAATTGAACTTTATTTATCTATGGAAAACTCTGTCTTTTAAAGGGAAGTCAACACTTTTGAAGAATTATTTCTCCCTCGCGGTTACGTCCTCTTTGATCACATGAGCGGAGAGCATGTCACAAGTCAACATCAAGTGTGTCTGTACAACACTCACAGAACACGGCAAGCCCGTGGAAACGTAACAAGAACACTATGACAATGTCTATATCTTAGCGGCAGCTTCGTCATAGACATACTGGGAAACAAAGGAACAAGAAAACAAGACGTAACTGAATGGAGCCTGCGAAGAGACTAGAAACAAAACTAACCAAAACCAATAATCCTAAAGAATAAAGACAAGGGCAGACAATTGAAAGTCAAGAATCTTTTATGAATAATGTAATAATTTAAGACAAATTAACTATTTTTTATTTATTTATTAATTTTTAAATTTTTTTTAAAGTTTTTTTTTTAAACCCCTCGTAATGAGAGAAAAAGAATCTTTAATCGACATCCCTATCCTGAAATAATTTACACATGACCCTAACAGAACCCTGAACAATTGTGATACAGCAGTACCTTTGCTTGGTTAACTATCCTGGAGTAGCTCCAACAGACTCAATGACCTCCTTGATGATGCTAGAGTAGCCCTCTTACATCTCAAGGAGACCTTTAAAAAATTGTCGTGAGAGGGATTAACCTGTTCCCTGTCTTTTTTAAATACATAAGGCATACAGGGCAGCTGTATTAAACTGTATTGGCTAGCCTTGCCTAATTACTTGCTACTACCTGGGAACATAGCATTGCTTCAAAGTCAATTTCCTAAAAGATTGTTAATGTTGCTTTGCAGCTTTGTTAATGAACTCATTTATGTTGAAGATTGTTACTGTTAAAACAATAATACTGAGTTTACTTATCAAGGAAGTCTTTTTTCTCTGTATTACTTCATAAAAAAGATGTTGTTCTGTTGTGTAAAATTAAATATTATTATATGTCTAAAATACTATTTGACGAGACAGAATGGAAGCTTAGGATGAAATCAGTCACTTTTTTCTCTTCGTACTACCACCAAGTTCAATACATTATTTCCCCTTTAGCCATAAAATGACAATGACAAATGCAAAGTGCTTAAAGGGAAACATAAACTAATTGGATACAATTACACTACAGAGTTCTTTTTGCTACGTTTAATTTTTTTTTTGAAAATGTCTACAAGATAAGATGACTTAAATTCAGTTTGACTACAATTGACAACCTTAGCGTTGTCAAATTAGTAGATATTAAATGAATTGTAATTTCTTAACCGAAAATGTCTACAAATTAGTGGATATTAAATGAATTGTAATTTCTTGACCACTCATGTTTTATTTTTGAAAATGACTACAAATTAGTAGATATTATAAGAATTGTCATTTCTTGACCACTCATGTTTTATTTTTTTGAAAATGACTTCAAATTAGTAGATATTAAATGAATTGTAATTTCTTCACCAAAAAAAAAAAAAAAGAGATTGAGCCTATTCAAAACAATTACATCAATTGTAAGACTTCAGTTAGGCCAGGAGAGGCACGGTAGCTGAGAGGTAAAGCGCTTGGCTTCAGAACCGGGTCCCAGGTTCAAATCGTGGTGAAGACTGGGATTTTCAACATTGGAATCCTTGGGCGCCTCTGAGTCCACCCAGCTCTAATGGGTACCTGACATTAGTTGGGGAAAAGTAAAGGCGTTTAGTCGTTGTGCTGGCTACATGACACATTCGTTAACCGTAGGCCACAAAAACAGATGAACTTTACATCATCTGCCCTACAGACCACAAGGTCTGAAAGGGGAACTAGTTAGGCCAGGTTCACATCTAGCTTTGCATTCACTTGCACCTATCCTTTGATCTGCTGTACTGTTGGGGCACCACACAAGATCTGTCAACCTTCTTTCTCCATTCTTATCTCTCATTTGTCTTTGATATAATTTCATTCGGATGTTATTTCTGAAAATATGGAAGTCTGCCTGGGTAGACTACTTCGGAGGCCGATTTTGAGTTTGTGTTTCCACACAAACTGTCTTTGTAACCTTGTTTTTTCAGCAACTGTAAAACGCACACATTTCTTCTTAATGTGAAGTATCTAATAGTCACTTGTTAAACAATGAAAGTAGAGCGGTTAAGAGCCATTACAATATCATAAGAATATAAAGTGATACGGTATGACTAAACATTGGTGCGGTGCGACTCAAGATTGGTGCGATGTAACAAAAGATTGGTGCGGTGTGACGAAAGATTGGTGCGATGTGACTCGAGACTAGTGCGGTGTGACGAAAGATTGGTGCGGTGTGACGAAAGATCGGTGCGATGTGACTCGAGACTAGTGCGGTGTGACGAAAGATTGGTGCGGTCTGACGAAAGATTGGTGCGATGTGACAAAAGATCGGTGCGGTGTGACGAAAGATTGGTGCGATGTGACTCGAGACTAGTGCGGTGTGACGAAAGATCGGTGCGGTGTGACGAATGATCGGTGCGGGTGGTGGGCAGGGGTCTTCAAAAAAAAAATAGCTTCGCCCATGATCCACACTACAAACAACAATATCTTTATGATCTCCCTCCCTTCCTTTTGAATGGCTCCATCTGGGGATATGTCTCCGCGCTTCTCAGTTTTCGATGGTCTTCAATTCGAAAGAAGAAGGATATATATATATATTCTTAGTATTTTGTCATTCTGAGTACTTTGTGATCTTTATTATGTTTCAAGTATCAAAAAGCAGCTGTTTATTTTTCTTTTTCTGCAAGCACCTGCAAAGCAAGGTCATGGTTAATTGTCGACGAGTTCTTGGAACAAGCTTGCTTTTTTGGAACAGAAGTGGCAAGTTAATTCCATAAAAGGAGCGAGATTGATTGTTTCTAAATATAGTACGAGGTAGATGATACAAGATTTTGAAATGTCAGTTGTAGTTGAGAGCTTGAACCAAGACATCCACTCAGCGGTGTCATACAGCCAACTGGCATGTTTTACCAAGTCTTTGCCGATTACTTACAGCTATGCGATTCCTCAGTAGCCTCAGAGATATCTCTTCTGGCAGTAAAAATCAGTGGTACTGTTGCAAGAGTGAGCAACTGGATGGTTGAGAATAAGCTGAAGATGAACGAAGACAAGACAGAAATAATTAAGATTGGCACTCGGAACAACATCACAGAAGTCGAAAGCACGGACTTCCTTTTTATTACGAACTGTCAGGTTATTTTTGTTCATGTAGATCGCAATCTTGGAGTTTTCTTTGACACTATCTTTCGACTCACACGTAAGTCAGATCTGCAAGGGTCTTTAAATGCAGCTGCGCTGATTAGGTCTGATCCGACCATATTTGACGACAGAGTCAACAAAAAAGTTAGCTGTAGCATTCAAACTCTTGACTCTTGCCTTGACTAATGCATTGCCGTGATAGCAGGCTTACCTGATGACAAATCGACAAACTGCAGTGAATTCAGAACAACGCTGCATGAAAAGTCCTACAGAAAATAAGACGAGATTCTGAAACTGCTCTCTTGCACACACTCCATTGGCTTTCAGTGAAGCAATAATCAAATACAAGGTGGCCACACTTTGACATCAGTGCATCTACAATAAAGAAATGCCCATGTACCTTAGTGAACTTATCCCTACATATGTCCCTCAGAGAGCCCTGCGCTCAATGGACTCAACGCTTATAGTGATGCCAAACTTTTTTAGATTAGTTTGTTATTTTAGCTCTCGTGTTTATGTTTGTAATGTTATCACAGCGCCTTGAGCCTGCATTTTGTTTATTAACAGCGATTTATAACTACAAATATTACTAAATATAAATGATAATTTATAAACATCTGTTACTGATGTTTCAACTGAGTTGCAGGAAAAAATAGATGTTTTTGTAACATTCCAAAACTGTGGGTCAACAATGAAAGTTTTTAGCTTTTCCGTCACCATACATGGTTCAACTGGAATAAGTGCCGTATCAAACTTAATCTGTAGGCAAAGAAATAGACTGGATGTAGCCACTAGAAAAGACTGTTGTCTTCTTTAGGCTAATATAAAGCTTGACATTTCTAATATTGTCAGGCTGCAGGAGGCACAAGGTTCCCATTTACTTAATTTATTTTTTTGTGAATTCAGCCATAATAATATCTATATTTATAATATAAAGCAGAAAGTATGTCCCAAAAAGAAATCAAAACCATTTGATCAATCTTGTTAAACTTGGCATAAATGTTCCTTGGGTAATAAATGGAACAGTAACGTGTGTAAAGTAGCCCTAAAATAAGCTTAAGACCCTAAAAAAGTTGCCCAACTCTATGAAAGTATTACTATTTCATGGATCTAGATCATATAGCCATGTTTACATGAGACAAGACCGAAAAGACGTATATCTAATTTTAAGAACTACACTTTGCAAATATAGTTTTTTTATTTTGACACATGAAAATACAAAATATAGCCCATCGATCTCATTATTTAATAAAATTAAACTTTAAATTTGTGTAACAAAAGCATTTTTTACAAAAATTCGTTCCTTATTTCTTTGAATGTAGACGTCCTGACGTACTTTATATCCCATTCATCTCGTGCTTCTTTCATAAGACAAGACTGAAAGGTTACGCATGCGCAGAGCTTAAAATTTCTCGAATCCTATATCTACTACATCTAATTCGTCTAAGATGATAGATCTTACTCTTCGCAAAGATTTATACTTTAACACATGAACGCAAAGATTTATACTTTAACACATGAACATACTGAATATAGTCCATTCAATTCATATTTTGATCAAATTAACCTTTAAATGTGTATTTTTAACGCATTTTTAATACGTTTGTTTGCTATAGGAGCGAAATGTGACTTTAGCCGTGTTGACATACATTTTATAGTCTCATATGTCGCACACACCTAACATGCTCTATGTAAACACATTATGATTGGACAGGCTAGATGAGGCTCTATACGGGGGAAATGAAACATACTGTTATAAACCTGGTGGTGAGACAGATAGGGGTAGTTCTGTGTGTTTTTAGACAACGCCAATCACCCCAGGTCAGCGCTAGACGAGAGGTCAACCATGACGAGTGACAGTACACGCCAGTTCGGCAAGGTACTATCATGTAAATATTACGCACGCAAGTCACGGCGAATGTAATTAACCTGAGTGGTCAAGCGACGTTCCATCCGATTCTAGAAGGCCAGTAGGTTTCCTATATAAGACACTTCACGTTACCTCGCAATTTGACAAGTAGGCCTACGAGGCAAAGTCAGAAACAGCACGGTGTGTGAAGTCAGTCCGGAGCAAGTCTAGGTTTTTGGAAAGTCAGTGTTAATGTTTTTGCCAATTGTGATGTATTTGAAATTAAACTGTTACTAATACTTTGGAGTCCTGAGTTGTGAGATTCTTTAAGTTCGTTGTGTCTTTTTGGTTGCAGTTTGAAGAGAGCCAGGATAGTAGAAGAAACATAACAACTGGCCTTAAGAATTGGGATCGGATCTACTATGGCTCGTCTGAAACTGCTGTATGAACTTGAATTGAAAGAACTGAGGCGAGAACTCCGTGACCGAGGGCTGAAGGTAATCGGAAACAAGGAAACCTTGCAATCACGCCTCCGAGAAGACCTAACTGAAAATGGAGAAGATCCGGACACCTGCCTGTTCACGTTAGAACCCGCAATGTTTTTAAGCCTAAGAAAAAATGTGACATTTTACTTTGTTACAAAGTGCATGTTTTATTCTATAACGTAGAGATTTTGCCTCACTTGATGTTTCATACTAAAGCCATAACGAATATAATAATTGCAATATTAAATGTCTGATTTTAACATTTTGAGAAGTTACACTGCGAAGACTTTCTTCCAAACCAATAATAGTCGAATAGTTTTACCCAAAAGATGCAATATAAAACGACACGACGTAGGCTGTAGTTCTTCTACACTGTTGGAGGACTTAAGAGACTTTCTATTCTAATCGCCATGTACAATTACATTTAGAACTAACAGAACACAAAAGCAACTCTTCCGATTGATAGTCTTTATGCGATCGTTCATTTTCGTAATTACACAAATATTCCCAAAATGACTTCCTTAAGAAATTATTAAACTGAGCGAGGCTTGGTCACCTGGTACTGTTCTAGAATGTCAGTAACCTTATCACTGATTTCCGAATGTAAATGAAAAGCCACATTCTTTTTCACTTGGTTATTTAGTGTATGTTAGTTGTTACATCTGTCATATGATGTTAAATTACCTGAGCCTTGAGCTTCAAGAGCTCTGCTCGAGCTTCCAGTAGCACCAACGATAACTGAAGTCTCACCAGCTTGGCCAACTACTTTAACTTTGATATTATATCTACCATCTCCAAGTAGGTCAGAAGGCATAATACTGGCAGCATAAACGCCATCATCTTTAATTATGTCAGTACCTATAATATAAGGAACAATTTAAACAACAAGATAATGACAAATGTATTTGCATGAATTAGAGATGAAAAATCACACTAACCTAAGACTATTAAACTTGACATGAAGATCTCATAACTAAACAAAATGTGGTGAAAAACTTTAAAAAATCTGAAACAAGGCGTTGTTTTGTAAAGTAGTTAACAGAAGTTTTTTTTTGCAACCCTAGCCTATGTAATTGAACAACGAAAATAAGAGCACTCTCGTCTTCTAATTATTATATTGCAGTTTCTAGATACATAATCTAGATTTAGAAAGATCTAGATAATCAAATCTATTTAAACGTACAATCTAAAATCATAAGATAATTAAAATCAATAGGCTTAAATTATTTCGATCTAGGATTTTTGAAACATTATGTCTTTATGGCTTTATTTCATACATTTGCGTAAATATATAGTTCTCTGATTAATAATATAATAGCCCCATAGACTTATATATACTACTAGACTGGAAACCGGAAATAAATTCTTATCCGCGACTGAGACAGAAAAGATTTATTTTCCTAGACTTCATTTACAGCTTGAAAAAGAGTTATGTACATAACAATCTATGTATATAGGTCTGTGATCTGATCATTAGCGGATAAGAATGTTTCCATTTTCAGCTGGGAAGCACTAGCTCTTGATCGCTTCTCATGGTTTGAAGATGTGAGTCTCGGAGTCTTGAGATTTGAAGCAAGAAGAGTGGCCAGGGTGAAAGAGCGCCGAACCAACAAAAAGCTGGGAGAAGAAGCAGGTCTATCTGCAACTGACCAATTCTACCCATGCCACGTATCCGGCCGGCTTTTTAAAGCGAGCATTCGACTTTATAGTCATCTTCGAGTCCATAGGAAATGAGAAATGTATATATATAATCTAACTTTCGTCATTGCCACTCCCTTTTAGATATTGTGTAAAAAAAAAGAAGATACTAATAGATAATAAATGTCAAGCTTAAAATTAGATACTAATAGCATTAAAAAGATACATCTAGAGTCTTTTTCTTTTTTTTTTTAGAGAGAGAGAAAGAGAGAGAGAGAGAGAGAGAGAAATGGTACTTTGTAACATTGTCAAAAAAAACAAGATTACAAAGAGAGTTTGTGTTGCCACACAAACTCAGAGGCGGCCCCCGTGGGAGACGGATCCCTGGTCGACTGAGGATGGCATCGAGCAGGGTATGAAACCTAGACCGTAGAGATAATCAGTCCTGCGCGCTAACCGCACGACCAGGCATTACTCTTAATCTAATGACAAATTGGTTACAAACTAATAGCCTACTATTGATAATATACCTACACATTACGGAATGACAACTACCGGATATGTACAATATGTCAGAAGAGCGATTAATCTTTTGGTATTGAGCATTTTCATTTAGGTTTAAATGGAACTAGAATGAGGATGTAAATCTACCTAATTTATACTACTAATTTAGCACTCTCAATATCTATATCTACTAGATCTAGATCTAAAATATATATTTGGGATAATATAGATGTAATTTAGATAAGAATTATATAAAAAAAACAGTAGATAATCAATTAATAGACAAATTGCAATATGAAATATTAAAATAGTAGATTAGTTTTAGTATTTTATAACATTGCAACATTGACATATTGACAATCTAGACTTTAGAAATAAAAATCTACACTTTAAGCCTAGAAATTAAAATTATAGATCTTGATCTAGTCTAAATCATGGCTGTCTGGTAGTGCGGTTTTGCGCGCTGAACTGTCGTTTGAATTCATCGATGGTCCCAGGTTCAAACCCTAACCCCGTCGTCCTACGGGAGGTTTGGACTACAACTCTGAAGGAACATCCGAAACATGTAAAACAACAAACATTCCAAACTAGACCAAGAAATTCTAAATCTAGATTCTATAATGATTTTAATTAGAACTTAAAATCTAAATCTAGTTTTAAAAATCTAGCTCTAGTGTAAGAAAAAAATCTAGATCTATTGTAAAAAATCTAGCTCTAGTGTAAAAAATCTAGATTAGATCTAAATCTAGCTATTATGTCTTTTTAAAATGCGAGTAACATTACGAGGTTTAATAAACATTACTATACCGAGTTGTTTTAGCATTTCATTTAAAGAATTTATTCCATATGACGTCAAAGGAAACAAATCCACCACGTCACACGGCCTAGTTAGACTAAAAATTGTCTTCTATACAAGCATCTTGTTGAGGGTTCATAGACATTGGTGCACCGAGTGATTTCTTTTAGCATTTCATTTAAAGAATTGACTCTATATGACGTCAAAGGAAAAAAATTCCATTACGTCACACGTCCTAGTTAGACTAAAAAATGTCTTCTATACGAGCAGCTTCTCGAGGGTTCATAGACATTGGTGCACCGAGTGAGTTCTTTTAGCATTTCATTTGATGGGCTAGTTAGACTTAATATATATATATATCTTTATATTATAAAGTAGAATGTGAGGGGTAGGTATGGATGTATGTTACTTATAGACATCAAAACCGCTTGACCAATCTTGATAAAACTTGGCAGGAATGTTTCTTGGGTACCAACTTAGACCTTAGTGTATGTATTGTAGCCCTAAAACAAACGTAAGACCCTAAAAAAAAAATAATGTTGTCCGACTCTATTACAGCTATAGTATTTTATGGATCTAGGCCATGTCTACAATGTTGACATTAGAAAAGATAGAAAGGATTTAGACCTAGATCTAATTTTAAGAAATACATTTTGCGCAGATAGTTTTTTACTTTGACACATGAAAATACAAAAGAAGATCCATTGATTTCATTATATAATAAAATTAACCTTCAATTTTGTGTTTCAAAAGCATTTTTTACATTAATTAGTTCCTTATATCTGTGATTACAGATTTCCTGACGAACATTCTTTCATTAGACAATTCCGTAATGAATCGCGTACTATATATTAATTCGTTTAATTGTTTACTTTATAATCCCATCCCTAGATCTAAAACTCTAATTCAACTCTAAGATGATAAAACTTCTCTTCGAACAGATAGTTTTATACTTTAACACATAAACGTATTAATTAAAGTCCATTCATTTCATATTTTGATCAAATAAACATTCAAATTTGGTTTTCTAAAGCTACATTCGTTTGCGAAAGCTGCGCAGCCGAGTTGAGATAGGCCTAGATCTATATTCATTCATGAATCGCGTACTAAACATTATTTCGTTTAATTGTTCACTTTATAATCCCATTCATTTAACAAAGCTATCGCTCTTTTCGTTTTTAATAGATAAGAATGTATCGACTTCCTTCGGGTAAACCCATTTTCTCAAAACTAATTTTATTTTCGTAGCGAAACAGAAATAACGTGAAAGGATCATTAGCTACGTTTAACATACATCTAAATCCAATCCACTAGATTATCCAAAAGCATTTTTTACATAAATTAGTTCCTGATATCTGTGACTACAGATTTCCTGGCGAACATTATTTCATTAGACATTACCTAATGGTTACACATTAACACATCTCTCTACTGAGTCTATTCCTAGGCCTAGGTCTAAAACTCTTATTGAACTCTAAGATGATAAAACTTCTTTTCGCAAAGATAGTTTTATGCTTTAACACATAAACATACTAATTATTGTCCATTCATTTCATATTTTAATCAATTAACATTCAAATTTGTTTTTCTAAAGCATTTTTAATATATTCGTTCGCTGTTCGCTAAAGCTGCGTAGCCGTGTTGAGATAGGCCTATATTCATTCATGAAAAAAAGTTCACGCATGCGCAGCACAGAACTCTAGATTAGTGTAGATTTAGATCTACGTCTACCTCAAGATCTACTTTATACTTTATACACATGAAAATACAAAATTTAGTCTATTCATCTCAAATTTTAATCAAATATATGTAGGACTACAAGCAAATGTTTTAATTTTTTTTTTTAAATGGATTTAAGCCTATTAGCTATTCTGGTTTGATAGCTTCATTCACACTATTTTTACATTAACACATTCGCTTTACTTATTACATTATTATTTCGTTTAATTGTTTACAAACACTCTCAGTGACTATATCGACAGTAATGCGCAAATAAAGACCCGCGGGTCGCGGGTAACATATGTCTAGTATATATATATATATATGTAAACGGATTAAAGAAGCTTTTTTTTTTGTTTTGTCTGTCAGTCTGTCTATCCGTTATGTTAATAGCGAGAAAAAAAAAGACTAAAAGCTATTGAAAATCTGATTAAAATTTAATTAACCTTCCGAAACATCGCATTAGTTTTAAGTTTCTATAATAGATTGTTCCGGATGTTTATATATTTATAGTGAGAGAAAATAAGAATTCCAGATTAATCAAATGCCGTTAATTAAATTTGTGGGATGGTCTGTTATGAAAATTACATGTACCATAGCCTTATGGAGATTTTTTCAAACCATACTTTGGTGTTAGGAAGTTGTTTTCCTTAAAAATCGGAGCATAATATTAACAATAATTAGATTTTCTAACGTTTTAGCTAGAAAGTTAAATGTTAAACTATTTTTCATAAAAACTCCGGAACAACCAATTTTCGTAAATGAGAAAATTATTTTTTTTATTTATTAGAAGAGAGATTTCAAACATTTTTTAGCGTTATTAGATTTTTCATATAATATTCGGATCATTTTTGGCGACGATTTGTAAGAAAATTAAGGTAATTAAGTTCGATTTCTTTTTCGAAACAAAATCCGGAACATTATTTACCATTAAACAACTTTTATTGTGTTTCGACAAGAAAATTAACTGTAAAATAAGTCTAAAAATTGATTTTCAATAGTCGTTTCTAGTTAATTACTTTCTTATTTTAAAATCCTGAATAACTTATTATCGATATTTTTGAAAAAAAATTATTTGACATAAAGTTGTTTTAAATTAAAAATTCGGAACAATTGATATTGATAAATAAACTATAGTGACGTTGTGTCAAAGAATATAAGTGTAATATTAGTCAATAATGCGATTTCAAACAATCATTTGACATAATTTATATTTTATAAAACAATATCCGGAACAACTGTATAGTTAATGGAATATAAATCAGTATAAATATTTTAATTTAGCATTTATAAGCTATTTACATAAAAAACCGGAACAATATGTTATAGATCATGTGTTTCTTGCAACGTTTAAGCATGGAAATAAAATCTAATATAAATTAGAAGAGCAAACAAATATTCATTGGCATTGATTTGTTTTTCACAAAACATATTATAGATACTTAAAACTATTGCAATATTTCTGAATGATATATTAAAGGTTAAATCAGATTTACAATAGCCTCTAGTGTTATTTGTCAATCTAATCGTGACGAACAGACCGACCAACAGACAAAACGCACAAAAATAATTTTCTTTTATTTGGATGGGGGCACTAAACAAAAAATAAATAAAATCTGATTTTTTTTTAAAAGTTTAAGGAATTGGTTTAGCGCCATTGCATGTTACGACGTTACGCTACTGCACGAAAGTCGCTGCATAAAAAGACCATTTTAAAAATTGTGCGTGATATTTACATACAAAATGCATTATTAGCCTTTATAAACAAACAGAAATGTTTTATTTTAATTTTAGCAGCTTGTTGACCAGAAAAAACACCTTTAACTATTATTTATATTTGTTGTAAACATTTCTTGTACATTTTATAAATATATTTGACTTAGTGATACTGAAAATACATAAAAATTGTCCATCTTTGTTAGCATATTGTAACATTGCCTCCCTTACATTTACCTAATTGTTTTAGAATTGGTGTTTTTTTCTGAAAAAATCGCTTGCATAATTAATTTTATAAATTAAACGGTTTGCTTTTAGAAAACCAAAAGTAGCCGTTGCACCTAAACTTTTCAAGCCGCATTTAATGATGAAATAATATTTTTCATATCTCTTCTAGTTTTCGAGATCTGAGTGTGACAGACGGACAGACGGACATTTTGCACAAACCTAATAGCGGCTTTTTCCCCTTACGGGGGCCGCTAAAAAAGAAAAACAATTAATCCTAATAGCATTGAAAAGATAAATCTAGATCTATTGTCATTTCGCTACATCCAAATGGGTCAAATAAACAATTACAATTAAATTGAATTTTTTGTTGTCGTCCGGGTGGGGGAGGGGAGGGAGGTGGATAAGTAAAAGTACTACTAATATTAACGGGCCCAAACTATTAGAGAGTGTATGTGTCGGGGACGCATTATAACACATTTTTTTTAAAGAAAGGGGATGTTGATATGGAAACCTCGTTCAAGATAATAAAATGTTTTCCGCCATGACGCTGATGGTAATTGTTCGTTTATTACTGACTGTGAATCTAGATCTTAATTAACACAATCTTCTAATTAACAAAAACTTTATAGACCCAGATTACAGGAAACAAGCAGAAAATTATCTTTACAAATAAATGAGTGATCATTATTAATTGTTACTTAGCTATGTATGTTAGTTTGATGAATTCAATGTTAATGAGGAGCTTATGTTTTCTTTAAAAAAAAACTTCCGCTTACACAAAAATGTGAATCTATTTTTACTTAAATAAAGACATTTGTGTGTTTATGTTTTAACAGATTTAAATACCAGACCTAGAATAGATGTAAAAGCGTTATTTTGACACTGCCGCCCATGTTCGTAAAGTGGTCGAAAACATTAATTGTGGAAATGGGTTAGTTCTATTCGGGGACTTCTAAAGCAATAGCTCAATTTTATTTTACGTTGACAGTCAGACCAAACGAGACAGCAGCCTCAGCAAATTCATTGACGGTAAGTTGAAGCTTCAGCTCTTGTGTACAAGAAGGAGCAATCAGATCTGTAACAATGTTCTTTTTATTTCATATATTTAATAAGCGACCGTTGGTGCAGAACTGTATGTCTTCATGCAGGCAACGTCTCATTTTATTTAGCATTGCTCTAAACAGTGTTGGAACAAACACACACGTTTCGCATTTCATTGATGTATGTTCATTTTATTGGTAGAAACGAAGCTGTTTGATACGTGATTTTATTCTTTAGTTCTTGTAATATGCTTTTCATTTTTTAGATATTTCTTCCAAATGCATGGTGCCCTACATAGCTTGTTTGGCTATAAGATGGGTAAAGAATAATTTTACTTACCCACACCATTGTCATATAAATAAATATCTATTGGCGATTTCTGGGGGCGTTCAACAGTAGCCATTACACTTGCATTTAGAACTGGAGCTTTTCCTTTCACAATTTCAGCATATACAGCAAATTTTTTGCTAGGGTTAAAATCTATTTCCTCTTGTTGTGGTATCCAAGAGTTGACCTAAAATAAGAACATTTTAAATTTAGAAACAATTTAATTCTAAAAAAATGATAATGTTTAAAAAGATTTAGATTTAGAATTTTTTAGCTTTCACCACAAGTCATGGTGAGCTGAAAGGTGAGAAAATGCTTTAAGACCAGCTTAGGCGACATAGAAGAAAACACATGGTTGCAGGTGGCGTAGCAAGGTATCTGTGGCCCCTTGTTCAAGAATATGTTGATGGGCCCCTTCCCCTTTCCCCTATATGACAAATTTTGTAAGAGACAACAAAAAATCGAGTAGTTTGTATGTATAGGTACATTTACTAAAAGACATTCTAATGCAATTTCATGTACACAGCTGACAAAATCATTGAAGAACATGTGTAAGTAATGCTTAGCACAGTGAACAAGCACAAGCGGATGCTTTTGTTGAAACAGTGCCAGAAGGCTATTTTTTTTTTCCGCTCATGTTGGAAAACCATCATTGCCTTGGACTCGCAAGTAATTTAAAGATAGTTAGTGATTTTGAATTTCTTGGAGTATTTGTTTAGCCAATGCTGAAGACTTCTGGTTCTCACTAATATCAAAAACCTACATATGACTCTCTGATTGCAATTTCCTTGGGTATTTCGTCATAGGAGCTCACAAAACATTTTTAGGAAAAATAATTCTAATTTAATCAACTTTTAATAATTAAGTGTTGTCAAACATGATAGATAACAAGATTACAAAGAGAGTTGTGTTATCACACAAACTCAGAGGCGGCCCCCGTCGGAGTCGGATCCCTGTCGGATCTGCCTATTCGCAAGGAATATTGAAAACGTGATTTAATTTTGTTGGTCAAAAGTAATAATGTTTCAAAGATTCATTTGCCGATGTAAAAAATTATTTTATTTTCTGTTTTACATGTTTCGGGTATTCACACTGGACGATGAAGCATGGCAGCGAGCAGGGTATTTACCCTGCCTGGTCGTGCAGTTTGCGCGCTGGACTGTCGTTCGGATTTATCGATGGTCCCTGGTTCAAACCCTGCCTGATCCCATCCCCTTTCGTTTGGGCTAGGAAATAAACTCTTAAGGAACATCCGAAACATGGAAAACAAACAAACAAACAACCCGGGACCGTCGAGATATATAGTTCAGCACGCTAACCGCACGACCAGGCATTGCTCTTAACTTAATAATAAACTGGTTACAAACTAATAGCCTATTATGATAAAGAGATATATTACACATTACGGCATGACATCTATCAGATATGTACAATATGTTTGAGTTTGAGTTTTGGCACATCGGCACAATTTAGGCCATGTCAACGAGCGATTTTTGATAATCTTTCAGCATTGATTTGTAATTAAAAAACAAAAACAAAAGAAAAGAACAGATATATCGTGCTTGTACTTCGATGTCTCAGCATAGTTAGGCCTATCAACAGAGATATCGGCATTTTCATTTAAATGGAACTAGAATGAGATGTAGCTAAATTAAACTTCTGATTTAGCACTCTTAAGATCTATAGATACTAGATCTAGATCTAAAATATAAATTTGGAATAATGTAATTTAGATAGGATGTATTTTTAAAAAATCCTAGAAAATCATTTAATAGACTGAATGCTACATTAAATTTAAAAATAGTAGATTAGTTTCAGTATATTATAACATTACAATATTGATCAGGACGTTTGGAAATCAAAATCTACACTTTAAGTCTAGAAATTGAAATTCTACATCTTGATCTAGTCTATATCAGTCTAAAATAGATCTAGAAATTCTAGATCTTGACTCTACAATGATTTTAATTATAATATAAATCCAGATCTAGATATACTGTAAAAAAAAATTTAGATCTAGTTTAAAAAATCTAGATTGGATCTAAATCTATCTATCATTCCTTTTTTTAAAACGAGTAACATAACGAGGCTTAATAAACATTACGAAACCGAGTTGTTTTAGCATTTCATTTGAAGAATTTATTCCTTAATTCCATATGACGTCAAAGGAAAAAAAACACTACGTCACACGGCCTAGTTAGACTAAAAAACGCCTTCATCAGTACGAGCCAGTTATCGAGTGTTCATAGACATTCTTTTAGCATTTCATTTAAAGAATTAATTCCATCCGACGTCAAAGGAAAAAAAACACTACGTCACACGGCTTAGTTAGACTAAAAAATGCCTTCATCAATTCCATTACTTATTTCGTGTTTAACGTGTTTTTATTTGTTTGTATAAGGCTCCTGCTATCAGGAAGACAATGGATATGTCTACACTCTTTGCTAATTGCCATGTACATTGACATTTAGAACTAAAAAAACACTAAACTTTTCGAATTAGGAGTTTTTACTCGATCCAAAAAAAGTAAATATTTTTCCTTAACAAATTATTCAAACGAGTAAGGCTTGGTCACCTGGTACTTATTTTTATCACAAAAATAATGTTTTCGATACTAACTATTGTGCGTCATAATAAATTATTCCCTTTGGCTCCTTCCATGTTTTTGACATTAAAAACATAATTTGATAATTTACCTACCTGTAACACATCAATATTTTGATCACGTGGTCTTGATTGTATGCTGATTGTAATCATAGATTGCACTGAACTAGTTGAAACAAGGTAAGTCCATTGTCCTACCTAGAGGGGAAACAAAATCCAAAAAGCGAATATTATGCAATAGTATACTATAATAATGAGGGGTGTAAGTGTACTAGTTTAAAATGAAGCTAACTGAGCGAAACATTTGGAGAATAATTAAGTGCACAAACCAAAATGTTGTTTCAAATTTAAAATGTATGTTGCCCTTACTAGTTCTATAACTGGAGAATGTTCTCTTCATTTCAATCAAATCGATTATTTAAACCTGGCTCTGGGCTATAACAAAACGTACATTTTTTGTTTAAGATTGTTATCTAAATGGTGAGACACTCAGCTCTTAGAACGGGAAATGTTATCTAGATAGTGAGACACTCAGCTCTTATAAGAGGAAAGGAAATGTTGTCTAGATGGTGAGACACTCAGCTCTTAGAACAGGAAATGTTATATAGATAGTGAGACACTCAGCTCTTAGAACGGGAAATGTTATCTAGATGGTGAGACACTCAGCTCTTAGAACAGGAAATGTTATCTAGATGGTGAGACACTCAGCTCTTATAAGAGGAAAGGAAATGTTATCTAGATGGTGAGACACTCAGCTCTTAGAACAGGAAAGGAAATGTTATCTAGATGGTGAGACACTCAGATCTTACAAGAGGAAAGGAAATGTTATCTAGATGGTGAGACACTCAGCTCTTAGAACAGGAAATGTTATCTAGATGGTGAGACACTCAGCTCTTAGAACAGGAAATGTTATCTAGATGGTGAGACACTCAGCTCTTATAAGAGGAAGGAAATGTTATCTAGATGGTGAGACACTCAGTTCTTAGAACAGGAAATGTTATCTAGTAATAGTTTATTTTAATGTTATCTTCATGTTCTATATGCTGATACACTTCTGATTATTCCTCTCTTGGAGTGGGGGCAAAATGTAAGCTTGATTTCAGTAGGGTCTTTAGAATTTTCGTATCCGAATAAGCAAAATTGGGCAGTGGCTATCGTACTTTTGTCTTCATTAAACGTGATCCCATACTTTTTAGAAGCATGTAGAAATCTTTACAGATTCTCATCGTGAGACTCTTTATTATGACCACATACCGTTGTCCAGATATGCAAAGGTGTCCTTCAACTTTTCATTCTCAATTATTTGATTTATTTTTCTCTAAAAGCATGCAACTCCGTTGGTAACACAGAAAAGGATGCGACAGAACTGATACAGTTTGCCGCATGCCCAAATTGCATTTAACGACCTTTTCTCAAAAACTAACCGCCTCTGAGCCTGATCTTTATATTCGAAGATCCATTCCCTGACGATGACTTTGAGATCAGGTTTCCGAAGCTATAGCGCTACTAAGAAATAACAAAACATCAATTCTAGACATAGTGTCAACAAAAATGCTAAATTTAATTAAACAATACATTGTTGATAGAATAAATGATCTAAATCTGTGTTGACCAGAAGTTTGTGTAGACTGGCGAGACAGAGTGATAACTGAACAGCCACAAAATAAGAGCAACTTGTTGGAATGCAGCAATCGGTAAAGCAAATTTTGAGTCATGTTAGGACAACTATAACACGCCGCAGGCTTAGACAAAAGCAGTCAGGATTCTGAAGAGGCACATAAAACACTGAAAAGATTTTTATCCTGCAAACCATCATCAAGCATAGCCATGAATACCAACCAATACGGATAATCAGTTTTATAGTTTTCAAAAAAAAAAATTAATATGGTCCATCGCAAATCACTCTGGCAAATAGCAAGAGAATATGGAATCACACAATTATTTGTCTTGATTCTGCGACGTCTTTATAGCAACATAGATGTTATGTCAGAAAAGATGATAGTAGGACATTAAGATGGCTGTTAGACAATGGTATATCTTATCCAAATTTCTATTTCTGCTAGTCATAGACTGTCATTAAAAAAAACAGAATCTGGCTGCATTCGGTATCCCATGGAGTGAAAAAAACCGATTCACGGACTGGACTTTACAGACGATATAGCATTACTTGAGAATACAATGAAGAGCCTCTATAATGAACAGTCAGTTAAACCACGATAAAGCTGTTAGGCATGGGCGTAGCCAGGGTGGTGATGGGGGTCGGAGTTTAGTGACTAATTTTTAGCGGCCCCCGTAAGAGGAAAAAGCCGCTATTAGGCTTCTGAAAAATGTCCGTCTGTCCGTCTGTTACACTCAGATCTCGAAAACTAGAAAAGATATGGAAAAATATTATTTCACCATTAAATGCGGCTTGAAAAGTTTAGGTGCAACGGCTACTTTTGGTTTTCTAAAAGCAAACCGTTTAATTTATAAAATTATATATGCAAGCGATTTTTTCCTAAAAATACACCAATTCTAAAACAATAACGTAAATGCAAGGGAGGCAATGTTACAATATGCTAACAAAGATTGACAAACTATGTGTATTTTCAGTATCACTAAGTCAAATATTTTTATAAAATGTACTAGAAATGTTTACAACAAATATAAATATTAATTAAGGGTGTTTTTTCTGGTCAACTAGCTGCTAAAATTAAAAGAAAACATTTATGTTTGTTTATAAAGGCTAAGAATGCACTTTGTATGTAAATATCACGCACATTTTTTTAAATGGACTTTTTATGCAGCGACTTTCGTGTAGTAGCGTATAGCCCGGCCTTGACATAATGCGAAACTAATTTCTTAAACTTTTAAAAAAATCAAATTTTATTTATTTTTTGTTTAGTGACCTCATCAGAATAAAAAAGTTTTTCCGTGTTCCTTTTGTCTGTCATTAAGTCTGTCCGTCACGTTTAGATAAAAAAAAAACAACTCTAAAAGCTATTGAAAATCTGATTTACCCATTAATGTTCCTCCCGTAATATCTCAATAGTTTTAAGTATCTAAAATTGATTGTTCCGGATTTTTTTTGTGCAAAACTAATCAACGTCAACGAATGTTTGTTTGCTTTTCTAACCTATATTACATTCAATTTCCATGCTTAAACGTTGCAAAAACACATTATCAATAAAATGTTGTTCCGTTTTTTTATGTAAATAGCATATTAATGCTAAATCAAAATCTCTATACTGACTTATATTTCATTAAGTGTAAAAATGTTCCGGATATTGTTTTATAAAAAATGAATTATGTCTATTGATTGTTTGAAATCGCATAATTGACTAATATTACACTTATATTATTTGACAATGCGTCACTATAATTTGATTATTAATATCAAATTGTTCCGTATTTTCATCTTTAAACAGATTTAAAAACATCGACAATAAGTTGTTCAGGGCTTAAAAAAAAGTAATTTACTAGAATTCATTACTGAAAATCACTTTTAAGACATTTAATTTTCTTGCTGAAACATAACATAAAAGTTTTGTAATCGATAAAGAATGTTCCGGATTTTGTTTTGAAAAGAAATCGACTTACATTACTTACATTTTCTTACAAATCTTCGCCAAAAATTTCCGAATTTATTTAAAAATCTACTAACACCAAATAATTGTTTGAACTCCCGCTTCTAATTAATAAACAAATAATCTTCTCATTTACGAAAAAATGTTGTTCCGGATTTTTATGAAAAATATTTTAACACACTTCTCTCTTACAATACATTAAATTTTCTAGCTAAAACATTACAAAATCAAATTATCGTTAATATTATGTTCCGATTTTTAAGGAAAACAACATCCAAACACCAAAGTATGGTTTGAAAATCTCTCCACATGGCTGTAGTACATTTAATTTTTATACGAGACCATCCAACAAATTTAATTAATGGTATTACATTAATCTGGAATTCTCTTTTTCTTTTACTATTTATACAAACATCCGGAACAATCTATTATAAACACTTAAATAAATTGTGTTCATACCTAAAATTATTGCGATGTTTTGAAACATAAAATAAAGGTTAATCATATTTTAATAGCTTTTTTTTGTTTTGTTTTTTATGTTAAGATGACGGACAGACCGATTGACAGACAAAACGCAAAATAACGCGGCTTTGATCCTCTTTAAATAAATTTTATTAGAATTCAGTGCACCAATGTCTATGAACCCTCGTTAAATATCTCGTGTAAATAAAGACATTTTTTATGGTACCGATACTAGCCTATTGTGAGGTAATGGAATTTTTTTTCTTTGACGTCATATAAATGGACTCTTTAAATGTAATGCTAAAAGAACGCACTCGGTGCACCAATGTCTATGAACACTCGTATTGATGAAAGCGATTTTTAGTCTAGCTCGTATTATTGAAAGCGATTTTTAGTCTAGCTCGTATTGATGAAAGTGATTTTTAGTCTAGCTCGTATTGATGAAAGCGATTTTTAGTCTAGCTAGGCCGTGTGACGTAGTGTTTTTTATTCCTTTGACGTCATATGAAATTAATTCTTCAAATGCTAAAAGAAATCGGTATAGTAATGTTATTATTAAGCCTCGTTATGTGACTCGCGTTTAAAAAAAGAATGATAACTTGATTTAGATCTAATCTAGATTTTTTAAACTAGATCTAGATTTTTATTACAGTATATCTAGATCTGGATTTATATCCTAATTAAAATTATTTTAGAGTCTAGATCTAGAATTTCTAAATCTAGTTTAGACTAATATAGACTCGATTAAGATGTAGAATTTCAATTTCTAGACTTATAGTGTAGATTTTGATTTCCAAACGTTTTGATCAATATTGCAATGATATAATATACTAAAACTAATCTACTATTTTTAAATTTAATGTTGCATTCAGTCTATTGAGAGATTATCTATGATATTTTTTTTACATAAATCTTATCTTATCTACAGCTACATTATTTCAAGTTCATATTTTAGATATAAATCTAGTAGATATATAACTTAAGAGTGCAAAATCAGAAGTTTAATTTAGGTAGATCTACATCCTCATTCTAGTTCCATTTAAATAAAAATGCCGATATCTCTGTTGATAGGCCTAACTGTGCTGAGACATCAAAGTAGAAGCATGTTATATCTGTTCTTTTCTTTTTTTGTTTTTTAATTACAAATCAATGCTGAAAGATTATCTAAAATCTCTCGTCTGACATTGGCCTATTTTACATATCAGATAGATGTCATGCCGTAATTTGTAGTATATCTCTTTATCAATAATAGGCTATTAGTTTATTATTAAGTTAAGAGCAATGCTGTAAGCGTGCTGAACTAATTATCTCTACGGTCCGGGGTTGTTTGTTTGTTTGTTTTACATGTTTCGGATGTTCCTTCCGAGTTGAAGATAGTTTACTTCCTAGTCCAAACCTCCCGTAGAACGACGGGGGATGGGAGCGTATATATATATATATATATTTCGGTGCTCGCACTCCCCCTGTGAGGCGTCCCCGTCAGCACATTTCTTGTTGAACGTCTGGGTGCAGGCAGGAATCACGTTGACATGCTCAGATCTGTGCTCAGCGCTGTCACAACAAATGTCAGGCTTCTTGTCATGAGAGCCAATCTTGCAAGGCTCGCTATCACAGCCATAGACAGCGCTACCATCAAAAGTGTCTCCGTTGAGTAACGGATTGTTAATACTTCTTGATATGGTAGCCATCTGTTCCTCTGTCTTGTTCAATATGGCACCAAACGTTTCATCAGAGTTGTTCAGCGAGGTACTGATACCTATCTGTTTAGTTATGGTACAGACCTGCTCGTTGACGATGTGACGAAAGATTGGTGCGGTGTGACGAAAGATTGGTGCGATGTGACTCAAGACTAGTGCGATGTGACGAAAGATCGGTGCGGTGCGACTCAATATTGGTGCGATGTGACTCAAGACTAGTGCGATGTGACGAAAGATCGGTGCGGTGCGACTCAATATTGGTGCGATGTGACTCAAGACTAGTGCGATGTGACGAAAGATCGGTGCGGTGCGACTCAATATTGGTGTGATGTGACTCAAGACTAGTGCGATGTGACGAAAGATCGGTGCGGTGCGACTCAATATTGGTGCGATGTGTCTCAAGACTAGTGCGGTGTGACGAAAGATCGGTGCGGTGTGACGAATGATCGGTGCGGGTGGTGGGCAAGGGTCTTTTAAAAAACTAGCTTCGCCCATGATCCACACTACAAACAACAATATCTTTATGATCTCCCTCCCTTCCTTTTGAATGGCTTCATCTGGGGATATGTCTCCGCGCTTCTCAGTTTTCGATGGTCTTCAATTCGAAAGAAGAAGGATATATATATATTCTTAGTATTTTGTCATTCTGAGTACTTTGTGATCTTTATTATGTTTCAAGTAGCAAAAAAAAAAACAGCTGTTTATTTTTCTTTTTCTGCAAGCACCTGCAAAGCAAGGTCATGGTTAATTGTCGACGAGTTCTTGGAACAAGCTTGCTTTTTTGGAACAGAAGTGGCAAGTTAATTCCATAAAAGGAGCGAGATTGATTGTTTCTAAATATAGTACGAGGTAGATGATACAAGTTTTTGAAATGTCAGTTGTAGTTGAGAGCTTGAACCAAGACATCCACTCAGCGGTGTCATACAGCCAACTGGCATGTTTTACCAAGTCTTTGCCGATTACTTACAGCTATGCAATTCCTCAGTAGCCTCAGAGATATCTCTTCTGGCAGTAAAAATCAGTGGTACTGTTGCAAGAGTGAGCAACTGGATGGTTGAGAATAAGCTGAAGATGAACAAAGTTGCCTTTTCAAACTCCCAAGGAAAATAGGTTGCCCTCCCAATCTACTGAGGTTCATTGAGTGCTTTCATGAGGAAACTAAATGTACTGTCAAATATACATATATATATATATATATATATATATATATATATATATATATATATATATATATATATATATACATGTATATTATACATACATATATATATATATATATATATATATATATATATATATATATATATATATATATATATATATATATATATATATATATATATATATATATATATATTATAAAGTAGAAGGTAAAGCATATGTATGTATGTGCCAAATAGAAATCAAAACCGTTTGACCAATCTGGATAAAACTTGGTAGAAATGTTCCTTGGGTACTAGCTTAGAGACCGCAGAGTATGTATTTGATCCCTAAAACAAACTTAAAACCCTCAACAAAAAAAGTTGACCAACTCTATAAAATCGATATTGGCCATGTTTACATGAGAAAAGATCTAAAGGATCTAGATCTAGATCTAATTTTACAAGAACTACACTTTGCGCAGATAGTTTTCTACTTTGACACATGAAAATATAAAATAAAGTCTATTGAGTTGATTATTTAATAAAATTAACCTTCAAATTTTTGTTTCAAAAGCATTTTTACACAAATTCGTTCCTCATATCTGCGAATTTAGATTTCTTGAAGTACATTATTTCATTAGACATTACCCGAAATGTTACACATCTCTCTATTCCTAGGTTAAAAACTCTAATTCAACTTAAAGATGATAGAACTCCTCTTCGCAAAGATAGTTTTATAATTAAACACATAAACATACTAATTATAGTCCATTCATTTCATATTTTAATCAAACTAACATAAAAATGTGTTTTTCTAAGGCATTTTTACATACATTCGTACGCCTTGAGAGCATATCTATTCTTGATATCTCGTGCTTCTAAATATAGATCTATACACAAGCCAATGTTTTCATATAAAATTGGATTCAGGTCAATTAGCTATTTTTAGCTCCATTCATAATATTTTTTATTCATGAATGCATGCATGCGCTTTACTTATAACATTATTATTTTCTTTAATTGTTTCTACTGCACTATAGGTGACTATATCAGCAATGCACAAGTTAAGACCCGCGGGCAGCGGGTAATATCTGTCCAGTAAATATATATAAGAAAAAAAAATCTTTTCTTGAAGTTAACATTGAGTGCTAGACTTCTTTAAATCTTTTACAAAACAGCTCACTCTGGTACAAATCTTGTATATATATATATATATATAAACATCAGGAACAATCTATAGTACATATTTAAAACTATTTCTATGTTTTGGAAGGAAAATTAAAGGTTACCCATATTTCAATAGCTTTTAGTCTTCTTTTCTTTCGATATAAACATGACGACAGACAAACTGACAGACAAAATGCACACAATATATATAAATATAGGTCTTACATCTTTAAATGAAATACTATAAGAACTCAGTTTCCTCAATATCTATGTTATCTCGTAAGCTATCTCTCTCGTGTTAATAAAGACATTTTTAGTCTATATAATAGGCCGTGTGACGTCATGTTTTTTTTTTCTTTTACGTCAAATGGAATGAATTCCTTAAATGAAATGTTAATAAGAACTCGGTGCACTAATGTTTTTAAAGCTCGCCAACGTTCTCGTATAGAAAAAACAACATTTTAGTCTAACTAGGCCGTGTGACGTAGCCTTAAGAATTTTTTATACTATTTTTTCTACTTGATCTAGAGTTTTTTACACTAAATCTATTTTTTATCACTAAATCTATATTTTTTTTACATTAAATCTAGATTGTTTTTTACAATAAATCTTGATTTTTTTTTACAATAAATCTAGATTTATATTTTAATTTAAATCATTGTAGATTCTAGATCTAGAATATCTAGGTCTAGGTAAGAATTATATAGACTAGATCAAGATCTAGTCGATAAGATAAGAGATTTTGATTTCCATATGTCTAGATCTATTTTGCAATTTTATAATATACTAAAACTAATCTACAATTTCTAAATTTAATGTTACATTCAGTCTATTGACAGATTATCTAGGCTTTTTTATTTTACGTAAATCTTATCTAAATTACATCCAAATTATTCAAAATTTAGATCTTAGATCTAGGATATATATATATAAACGGACAGCCCCTCAACTTGGTAGACCACTTCACATATCTAGGTAGTATAGTGTCAAATGACGCCTCACTTTCAAGGGAAGTTGATAACCGTGATTTGATTTGTTGATTTGAGGCACATCGGCACAATTTAGGCCATGTCGTGCCTGCAGTCCCTTAAGGACTACTCTCTCTCTAAACAACAAGGGCCAGATTCTATACAGTAATATAATTAAAATTAAGGTCTATTCACAGTTAAAATAGTAAAGGTAGTAAAAATTTAAATATTTGGTAAAAATCTAATGTAAATAGTGCATGTTCACAAATTCAGAAATCAGATCTTCGTAGATAGCCCCACTTCCCGAATAAAGCCCAGTACCTTCCCAGGGTCGACATTATTAAATAGTGTTTTTAGATTAGTGGCTCTAAAATGTTTCGCCCTGACATCCTGGTATCTGGGGCAATCAACGAGGATATGTTCCACGGTGAGGCGAGAGTCACAGTACTCGCAAAGTGGGGGCTCCTCTCTCTTCAGTACAAAAGAGTGCGTGATGTGGGTGTGGCCAATCCTAAGTCTGGACATGGTTGTGCTACCACGCCTTGTCAGACCCTTAGATGTGGGCCGCCACCTGACATCCGCCACAATATGCCTGAGTTTACTGTGAGTCTCAGCCTCCCATCGGTTCTGCCACTCTCGATAGGTGGCAGAGGCAATACTTTGTCTCAGGTCCGAGTAGGGAATTTGGGTTCCTGACACCGCATGATTTAGGGCTCTCTTTGCTTCTCTGTCTGCGGCTTCGTTTCCCTCAATGCCAACATGGGAGGGGACCCAGATGAAGGTGACATCCCTACGGTCGGCTGTTATTAGGTCCAACAGCTTCAGGCTCTTATGTACCAATGGGATGTCAGTCTTCATCCGCCCCAAAGCTTGCAATGCAGATTTGGAGTCGGAGCAGATTATAAATTTACTCCTTTCTGATGCTTTTACGGCCATAAGTGCAAGCAATATTGCGTGCAATTCGGCCGTAAAGATGGAGCAGCCATCGGGGAGTCTACGGGAGATTGTTTTGTTCCGAAAGGAGCAGGCACACGCGACCTTTCCCTCCATTTTGGATCCGTCTGTGTAGATGGTGCCACAATCTCCGTAGCTCTCCTGCAGTTCCCTAAAGTGGACTTGTAGTATGCTTGGGTCTGTATCTTCTTTTTTTAAATTAAGGAGGGATAAATTTAATTTAGGTTTATTCATTAGCCAAGGAGGATTCTGAGGGGTTTCTATTTTAGAGATTTGGTCAATGGGTGGGGTTAAATTTTGGATGGGTTCTCTCATTCGAAGGCCCAACGGCTGTATGACGTTAGCCTTCGATTGTATAATTCTACCTCTGTGGGGTTAAATATGGAGTCAAAAGCAGGGTTCGTGGGGTTGGATTTTAGCTTGACTATATTGCAAGCTTTTTCATTCTTATATCCATGGGGAGTTCTCCAGCCTCCACATGGAGACTTGGGATAGGTGATGTACGAAACGCGCCGAGACAGAGACGCAGGGCAGCATTTTGTATTGGTTCCAGTATTTTTAGGTACGACTTCCTTGCTGCTCCATATATTATGGATCCGTAGTCTAGCTTGGATCGAATTAGACTCCGATAGAGCAGCAGCAAGGTATCTCTGTCAGCTCCCCAGTCCGTATGGCTGAGTACTCTTAGTATGTTTAATGACTTTTGGCATTTCTTCTTAAGTTCCTTAATGTGGGGGAGAAAATTAAATTTGGAATCTAAGGTGAGGCCTAAAAATTTTGTAGTTTTCACGACAGGGATCTTCTTTTTGTGTATAAATAGTTCAGGGTCTGGGTGGAGCCCCCTTAGATTACAAAAATGCATACTAACTGTTTTGGAGTCAGAGAATTTGAAACCATTATAGTTTGCCCAACCCTGAATTTTGTTTAAACATAACTGTAATTTCCTTTCTAAGGTGTTCATGTTTTTCCCATAAGTAAGAATGACAAAGTCATCAACATACAAAGAGCACTCTATGCCAGGGGACAGCGCATTTATGATGCTATTTATTTTAATGTTGAACAGGGTGACTGACAGAATGCTGCCCTGGGGTACACCCATTTCCTGGTCATGAGTGTCAGAAGCGGAGTTGCCCACTCGGACCTGAAATTTTCGATCTTTCAGGAATTCCTCCACAAAACGGGGGAGGTGTCCCTTAAGCCCCATAAGCGCCAGGTCACGTAGAATGCCATGTTTCCAGGTTGTGTCATAGGCCTTTTCTATATCGAAGAATACAGCTACTAGATGTTCTCTTCTGAGTAATGCATTTCTAATATAAGCTTCCAGCCTTACCAGGTGGTCAGTTGTTGTCCGCCCCTGCCGGAATCCGCACTGGTAGTTTGAGATCACTTTATTCCTTTCCAGGTACCAGACCAGCCTACTGTTAATCATTCTTTCCATGGTTTTGCAGATGCAGCTTGTTAGTGCTATTGGTCGATAGTTAGCTGGGTCAGAGCCGTCTCTTCCCGGTTTAGGTATCGGTATAACTGTGGCTTTCCTCCAGCTGTTTGGGAAAGCGCCTGTTTGCCACACACAGTTATAGACCCCTAGTAAGACTGTCAATGAGGGTTCGGGAAGGTGCTTGAGGAACTGGTAATGGATTTCGTCTTCTCCAGGCGCTGTGTCATGTGACTTGTCCAGCGATTCCCTCAGTTCCTCAAGCGAGAACGGTTTGTTGTAGTCTTCATTGTTCTCTGACCTGAAATCAATGGGGTGTCTTTCCTCCCTGGTTTTGACTTTTTGGAACTCTGGCGTGTAGTGTGCAGTGGATGACTTTTCTGCTATTGAGGATGCAAGGCAGTCAGCTATTTCTCTGGGGGACGTGACAGTTCGTCCTTGGTTTTTCAAATGCCCTATTGCATTTGATTCTTTCCCTTTGATTCGCCTTACTGCCTTCCAAACCGCTCTAGCAGAAGTTTTGGCATCCAGACTGCCGACAAAACTTCTCCAGGAATTCCTTTTGGCTGACCGTATGGTTTGTCTAGCCTTTGCTCTAGCTATCCTGAATAGCTTTAGGTTTTCCTGGGAAGGATTCTTTATAAATGCAGCCAGTCGTTTTTTCCTATCACCAATAGCACTTTTGCAAGCTGTATCAAACCATGGTTTGCTAGGCCGTTTTGGATTTGCAGTGGTTAGGGGTACAACTTTCCTGGCTATACTTATTAGCTTGCTAGCAAAGGTTCAGCTGGGTTCTGTTCATGGAGGATATTTTCTGTGATATCCTCAGAGCATCTTTTTTGGAATTGTTCCCAATCGGCCTTATTCAGTTTCCACCGCTGAGGTCGTCCCAATGAAGGGAGATTGTTAGTAATGATGATTGGGAAGTGATCACTTCCCCGTAGATCATTGCTAACTGACCATTTAAAATCGTCCAGAAGTCCGGGGACGCATACGGTGAGGTCAATGCATGTGAATGATCCAGTTCCTGGGTGCAAGTAGGTCGGTGATGCATCATTAAGTATGCATAAATCATGTTGGAGGAAGATATCCTCCAGCATACAACCTCTTGTGTCGGTATTGTTGGATCCCCACATGGTGTTATGGGCATTGAAATCCCCAAGGATTAAATAAGGCCGGGGAGTTGTTTCAATAGGTCCTCCATGTCTGTTCGGTTTAATGGAGCGCCTGGTGGTAGATACAGGCTGCAGCAAGTGATAACCTTGTGAAGGGTTATCCTAGCTGCTACGGCCTGTAGTGTGGTCTGTAGTTCTACCCTCTCATGGGGGGTGCTATCCTTCACAAGGATACAGACTCCACCTGATGCTCTCTCTGCATCCTCAACATTCTTGGTGTAAGCACGGTAGCTTCGGAAGCTGATGCAATCTTTTAGAAATGTTTCCTGTAAGCAGACAGCTACAGGAGTCTCAGAGTCCATCAGTAGCTGCATTTCCTCGTAATTGGCCTTGAGGCCTCTACAATTCCACTGTACAATTCTGGAATCCATGGCTTATTCTAGATGACCTACTTGGAGCTATTTGGCCTTGGGAGGCCCCCGGAGGGGTTTCCCTTTATTCCAGTGACCTTGGTATTTTTATTCTTGGGTTTGGATGGAGAGGAGGACAACCCCCTTTTGGGGGAAGTCTTTCTCTCTGGAGAGGGGAGATCCCTCTGGTTAGAGCGGAGGTTATTTCCTCCTCTCTCACCTCGGGCATCCTCTCCGCTTTGATTTCTCCCCTTAGGGAGTTGGTCAACCTCTAACTCAGTAGAGGTTGGGGTGTCTGGCTGGGTTCTCTGAGGAGAACCTGTGTCAGACATGATGTCTCCGGGTTCTCCCGGAGTATTGGTTTTGACATGCTGCTCAGTCTCCATGCTCTCATCAGCGAGCACAGAGAACCTGTTCTTTAGCATGACAACAGGGCTTTCTTGTTTCTTCAGAGGTGTGTTCTTTGGCGGTGTTTTCTTCTGAGTTGGAGGAGGAGGAGGGGGTGGTGGGGTCAATGTGTCCGTCTGTGTGGCTATGGATCTTCCTTTCTTAGCAACAGCCTGGGCGTAGGTCTTTGTCAAGCCGAATTGGCCCTTGGGTAAGGCCAGTACAGCCGATTTCGCCTGGCTAAAGGTACATCCGTTTCTTGCCTTGTACTCCTGCACGGCAACCTCCTGTTTCCACACAGGGCAGTCCTTGGAGTAGGCTGAGTGGCCAGCTTGACAGTTTGGGCATTTGAACTGGGCTGTGCAGCCCTTGTCCTCATGACCCTCTCCAGCACATCTGGCACACACAGTGTTCCTCTTACAGACTGCCGCGCCGTGTCCATAACCCTGGCACTTGAAGCACCTCATGGGGTTAGGTATGTAGGGCCTCACTGGAACTCGTAGGTATCCTGCCTTCACATACTCTGGCGGTGTCCTAGTTCGAATGTGAGGATAATAGTGGCGGTTTTGACCTCCTCACCCTCCCTGCGCCTGGTAATGCGCCGGGCATGGGTGACTCCTTCAATGCCCTCCACTATTTCCTTCTCGGAACATTCCAGTAGGTCCCTAGAGCTGATTACACCTCTGCTGGTGTTCAGACTCTTGTGTGGCATGACTTCCACTTGGAGATCACAGAGTCTTCTGCATCTTAAAAGCCCATCAGAGTGTGTCTTGCTGTCTACTTCTATAAGGAGTTCCATTGTTTTGTGTAGCTTAGACACACTCTTGGGCTCTCCCACTACTGACTTGAGTTCCTTATAAATAATAAAAGGGCTCAACTTGGTCAGGCTTTTTCCCTCCTCTGTGCATCTAACCACCAGAAATGATGGCCAGGTGGCACAGCTTTTTGGGACCTCCTCTTTTTTATCGTCAATTCGTCGTTTCTTGCCCAGACATAGGTCTGGGGCAAGTAGTTTTGTGTGTGTTTTTTTGTCCATATATATTTTGGTTAATTCGGCACCTGTGCTCCCCACCCGCCATCGAGTCCAACAAGGGGACGGGCCATTCGGATGTCCAGAATGAGCCCGCCAGGGCTACACAGGTGCTATACTCAGTCAGCTGCTACATCGGACATGTGTCCGATACAGCAGCTCCCTGATTGACCCTCCAGCCACCGCCCTCCAGCATAGGTCGACGACCTATGCTGGTAGCTCGGCATGACCAGCCGGTTGACCCAGAGCGGGCCATCTGGGTCTCAGGTCTAGGGGAACTTGGAGCCAAAGTATTGTGTTGTTGTGGTTTATCCTCAGATAGCCACCACTCAAACACCAGGATCTCTTTATCCCCCCTTACCCGTCGCAGTCCACGGCAAACGGACTGGTCTAGGACGTAGTGAGAATTTAAAGTTAAGGAGACAGTGTGATGATCAATGAAGGCAGACTTAGGAAAAGAGGAGGCAGACACAATGATAGAAAAGAAGTAGGGCACTTTTGAGCTCCAAAAGTGCTAAGGAAAGAGGAGCGCAGTTTAACGTCATGTCTCGGGACGAGTTGATAACCGTCTGGCCAGGGCTAGAAGCGCTTTTGGACGCCTTCAGGCGAGAGTCTGGAAGAAGAAATCTCTCCGCCTGCCTACAAAAATCATTGTCTACCAGGCGGTGGTTCTCTCAACCCTTCTATATAAAAAACAACTACGACTTCTTGAGCGCTTTCACTAAAGATGCTAGCGCTCCATCATGGACATACGGTGTCAGGACCGCACTACAAACAGCGATATCCTTGCGATCGCCTGTATGGACAGTGTGACAAGTCAAAAGCTCGCTGTCAGAGTCACTCAAATTTATCACAGCATTAATTATTATTATTCATTATTTATTTATTTTATTTTAATTATTTCCCCATCCTACCCCCAATTTCTTCACCCGCACCACCTTTTCCTCTCCAGGCTAGACTTAGTTGACCACATTGGAGATAGCTAGGCCGCGTCTTTTCACTTATCTTCCCTTGACCGGGGTAAAGATAGACACATTCTCTTTGATCGTACCGGCCAGATGTCTGACGGGCGCAGTTGACACCACCTGGTGTGGAATGCAAGTCACTCCCCTCCCCCCTTCTCCCGCGTCTCTCTTTGATCTAGGAGATTACTTGAGTCAAAACACCGCGTGATACTCCAAGGTGCGACTCCCATCTCAAGTCTAATTCACTCACGTGTAAGATAAAACTTAAGCCTAGGACATTTCCTGTTTCCGCCCACATTTTCCAAGCCTATAAAAGGTAGAATAAGGCGGAATAGACAATCTCTCATTTCTCATTCTATCTGAACAATCGAGTCTGGACTACTTCATACATTCTTACTCCTAGAGGAATACCTGGTGGTAAGCCGAACTTAATCACAAGTCCCATCTTAATTACTTTGTGCATATTTCTCACTGTCGTAAGTAGAAAATATTAACATGTCATATGTATTTATTTATGTATTGCATTAATCTATTAATGCTACGTTGCTCAATTGATCGTTGATGCAACCATGTATATATTTGTACATCCATTTTATTTCCTATATCTCGGCTGATTGCCTTGATGATTTTACTATCGCACTAATACTGCGCTTAGAGAAGAGATATGAATTATCTCCCCTGTAGTCATTTTACTCTAACGAGAGTTGCGCCCCTTGAATGGACACCCTCTCCATTCAAGCGCGCTCCATTGTTCTGGGCCGACGGTCGTATGTACACAAACCGTCATGGTCGCTGACCATCGCCCATCCCCCCCCCCCTTTTCTCTCTTCCAACTCGTATTGTTTATTTGAGATCATTATTTCCCTTATATGTACATTTTTATATTATTATTTCCCCTTTTATGTATATTTTTATATTGCTATTATCTGCCGTCTATTTTCCAAATCCCATTTGTCATCATCTCCCCATTGTGCTCTAAAGCAATTTTACCAATCTGACGAATGCACCTGAGTCGAGGGCATTGATAAGATGCATGAGAGACATGTCCTAACTTGTCTTTATTTACCCGCAGCCTCCCTCAGGTGTCTGCCTATTTGCTGTTTAGTGTCTACTCGACACTACTCAACTATTTGCTATCGAGAATCCCCTATCGCCTTTGTGCTTAGTGCTATTCAGCACTGCACTTGCCTATTCATCGGATCACTCACCTGCCTATTTATTTGGCGTTGGCTGCCTAGTCAACTGCCTATCTGCTATTGAGTATCATCTCCCGCCTACGTGGATCTACTCAACTCTACTACTTGGTGCTATCGGCCTTGCCCGCCTATTCGACAGCCCACCTGTCAACTTATTAGGTGCGACGTCCCTATAGACTCGGATCTGTGCGAGACGTCATAGCTACGCCAAACCCTCTGCAACTCACTGACTTATCCTGTTCACTACGCTGCCCACGGCAGATCCGCTCTGCCCGCAGTACCTTTTGTGCCCACGGTAGCCGGCCATCCGCCCTACTGTGCCCACTACAGATATCAGGACTTGAGATTGAGACTCCACAAGAACTATATCACCGGCGTCCCTCTATCCGCTAGAACGCCATCTCCAGCTGCAGAACCTCAAGCCAGGACACAGCCAGCTGCGACATCAACAGGACAACCAGCTAAGTCAGAGGACAAAGTGACATACTCTCTTATTAAGTGCAAGAGTGATGATTAGATAGTTTCAATTAGTGATAGATGCAAACCCTCCCCCTTTTTATTCTCATATGTAAATATTTATGTAAATAAATATTCTTCATTTTTAACTTTGTATCTTTCTTTCATTGCTTGTCTCGTTGCTTGCCTGCTCCCGATTTATATGCTGACGGGTTGGTGTGTGATAGCTTTAAAAATAATCATCCCCTAGACATTAAACGCGCCAGACACACGTCACATTTCCCCACCTGTCACAGACAGTATAGAGGGACTTCTTATGGTCCGACAGCTACGCTGGGCAGGGCACGAACCCCGTATGGGAGACGAACGTATGCCAAAGGTAGTCTTTTTTGGTGAGCTAAGAGATGGTCGACGTAACAGAGGCGCCCCACGGAAACGCTTCAAAGACGAGCTTAGACGTCAACTTTCCTTGGCTGACATAGAAGAGAGCACCTGGTTGTATGCGGCCTCAGAACGAGACAGCTGAAGGTCACTCACGAAGGCCGCGGAATACACATTTGTGACCAAAAGAAAATTTACTGCCGAGGACAAACATAGAAGACGAAAAGAAAATCTAAATCGACGACCTGCGGACAATGGTTATGCTTGCCCTGGATGTGGCAAAATATGCAGGTCACAGCTTGGGCTGCGCAGCCACGTTTCTTTGAGATTCTTCTGTGTACCCCTGTTTAGAGTGAGTATCTAAGGCAGTACTGCATTTCGCAGTTGTTTCGCTGCCATAGCAGTTTTTCTTATGTCTCTACATGTAGTTAGTTTTGGGATTAGGAAGTCTACACTCAAGGCTAGAAGTAGAGTAGTGTTGTGCTTGTGAATACTATTGTGTTACGTTGTGGGACAGCAGGGTGCAGAATGATTAGTTAATTAACGTAACAATTATATTATAACATTTGTTAACTTCAAGGATATTATTGCATCAGTTTGTCATCATAAATTACATTCATCCCATTAAACACATATTGTTAACATCGAGTCGATTGTTTATTGTAAGCACGAAGGTGCCTGTTGAATGTCATGAGCTAAGGCTTAAACACAACCCTGACACTGTTGACCAGGATCTCATCATTTCGTGCAAGCCATAGTCAACCTTTCAACACCTGAAGTAGAGTAAAAAAAAACTCTAAATTTAGCCCTACCATGACTACAGACAAATATGGTTAGTAACATAGTGACAATCCTATAAAATGAGCGAGCCAGTGAGTCGATAGAGAAAAAGATCAGAATAAGATCTTACATGTACGTAGCAAGAAGTTTTAAAGCAGGACACTCTACGAAAGGGTATCAATCTGGAGGATAAGTACCTGACATACCTGGAAATGAATGCCCAGCTTACCCATAAATTTAATATTAGAGAAGTTAAGGTGGCCACTGGCCATAATCAAACAAGTGGCATTAGACGCACTGTAAACATCTCGATTACATTCCACTTATTGTTCCACAAATTGTCAGTACTGAATGACTCCGTGACAGCATGGATCTCGAATGTGACCAGGCTTTTGGTGCATACATGAAGCTTCGATGCCGAAATTCAAGGGAAAATACAAGCATTAAAATAGATCGCTGAAAAATTGTTTAAAAAAAGAACTAAGCGAGCCGTTTGAATGGTCGATAATTTTCAGTCCTGTCAAGCCATGAGTGGCATGGGGGAAGGGTTACTTTTGGTAGAGGAGGCACTTAGTGCCGCAGATAACATCAGCCGATTTATCGAACTTCATGCAGTGGACTCCATAAAACTACGACTTGGGGGAAAATGATGCGGCAGATGCTCTCGCATGATAGCGAGTGCTGGTCATACACGCTTTTGAGGTCCTAGGTACGTTTCAACAAGCTAAGACTGCTATCCGAGAGTTCATGAGAAAATGTAGAGCAGCAAATGCGCATCCGAACCGAGACGATCCAAGGAGTTGTGCATGTCTTGTATTAGTGTCATGGAGTTGTGCATGTCTTGTATTAGTGTCATGGAGTTGTGCATGTCTTGTAATAGTGTCATGGAGTTGTGCATGTCTTGTATTAGTGTCATGGAGTTGTGCATGTCTTGTATTAGTGTCATGGAGTTGTGCATGTCTTGTATTAGTGTCATGGAGTTGTGCATGTCTTGTATTAGTGTCATGGAGTTGTGCATGTCTTGTATTAGTGTCAAGGAGTTGTGCATGTCTTGTATTAGTGTCATGGAGTTGTGCATGTCTTGTATTAGTGTCATGGAGTTGTGCGTGTCTTGTATTAGTGTCATGGAGTTGTGCATGTCTTGTATTAGTGTCATGGAGTTGTGCATGTCTTGTATTAGTGTCATGGAGTTGCGGAGGGGGGGGAGGGCTTATCTGCAGTATTACTAGACCTGTATAGAAGCTATGAGGCACTACGCTGAACGGCAGAGTTTCTTGTCATAGCATTAAAGGATTCCTAAGCCTTCGTGACATGTTGTCACATATCTACGATATTTAAGCTGAAAACATTAAAATCTGCCTTTTACATACCTTAATTACCAAACCCGTGATGACTCATTAATAATAAGCCCTCCGAGGGCTGCCTCTGAGTTGTGTTTGTGTGGTATTCTCTTGTAATATTGTATGAATGTATTTTTAAATATATTTTTTAAAAACTTACATCAGCTTCTCCTGGTATGCTAACTCTCAGCACCTTGGAAGATTTGTCGAGATAGAAATTTTTCTGAAATCGGTCTGCAGTGTAAACAACTTTAGGTCCTTTAACTGATACCTCAATTAATTCAGTGAAACTAAACGTAAGCGAAGTCTCTACACCAATGGTTGAATCTACGTAAAATGTTCCATTATATGCATTGTTAGAACTGACAATACCGACATCTGTGAGAATCTGAAATAATACATTCATTTTTTTAATGTAATAATCTAATATAGCAATAATTTATTTATGCATTAGCAGTAATCTATTAATAATCTATAAATTAATTTATTGATATTTTAGTAATAATCATATTTTTTTTCACACCACCAATTATTGACTGGTGCATATATGTATAAAGAGAAAGATCTAAACATTAACCGATTTTATAATGCAATTGTAGTCTGATCGTCGTGAAAAAGCAAGCTTGATATGAAACATATTTTATATTTTTAAAATTTCAACTGGAAAAATCTGTCAGTTGAGTTTTACAATATCTGAAATCAGTTACGTACAAACTGATTCAGATGAAGGTAATAAATGTGAGAAATGATGACATCCTCATCATATCTCAATTGTAAAAAAAAATAATTTAGAATGATATTGCAAAATGTTTATGTTCAATTCAAAAGAGTAATATCCAAATTCTCTTTTCAAAAATAAAATAATTTTGATACCAAAATATATGAAAATCACTACTGCCCAAACTATAGCTAAACATTCCTTTTCTATTACTGAGTATTTCTTTTCTGTTTCTGTTAAAGATCTGCGTATATGTATAATTGGTTTTAAAGATACGTTTTATTGTTGCAATAATTAAGCATCTATTCCTGTGTTGGATGCATCAGTATGAAATTAAAAGGATGAATATTGAGGTCTGGACTTCAGGCTTCTCATTCAACTTATATTTAAGATTATTTATTTCTGCATTCTTCAGTTAAAAGTGTAACGAATCTTACAATTCAGCTCTATGCAAACTGCTCCACACGACACCACCAACTTAAAGAACTTGACAACTCAGGCTCCAAAATAACGTAACAAGTTAATGTCCAATCAATCACAACCGATACTGTACAATTGGCAACAACGTAACACCGACTTTACAAAAGCTTCACACTCCGACGTATCAACTGTGTAACACTGTATCAACTCTCCACCTCTTTCTAGACTTGCACTCGATTCTCTTTTCCGAACCAATTTCACCTAGACTGGTTCTTGACTCTGATTTTGACTCGTACTCGTCCCTATTAGCCTTTTAGAATAGTACGGAACATCGCTCGACCCTTCTGGTCGATCACATGACAATATCCCTTGTGATGCTCCTGGGCTCTATTCACAACACAAAACCTTCCCGAACCGTCGTGGCTGACCGTTGCAGCTCGTTGCGGTAGATACTGGGCAGTGGACAGCTGGAGCCGGGGCCTGGGCAGTCAACAATGGACAGTAGGCGCTGAACACTAAGCAAGTATCTGGCACTGGACAGTAAGCTATGGGTGGTGGGCACAGGGCTTTAGACCTTTGTAGTGGGCACTACAGATATTCCTTTTCGCTGACAGAGAGAGGTGGGAAATCTGGCGTTGTCGGCTCAGGTTTGGTGACGCTGCAGACCCAGTCGATGTTGAAGTTCTGACAGGTGTAGACAGTGCGGATCTAGTGGTGATAAAGACTGCACGTCTTGTGTGCGTAATATTGCACCACCAATAACAACCAGGTACGATTGTTCAAAAGTACAGGCGGCTATAAGATAGAAGCTAAGTTTTAGCCTTGCCTATTAAATGCAGAAATCTGTTTGGTGGGTGTGAGCGTCTGTTAAAGTTTAAGCTCCCATCTTATATAGATATATATATATTAGCATAGCCACTAGTGCCGGATCCAATGGATTTGGGGTATTTTGAATTTTATTTTAAAATAGCATTCATGCTGGATCCATTGAAATTAAAGCTTTCTAATTCCTAACTTGCCCGCGTCCAGTCGAATTGAACCTTCAATTTATTTTTATTAATCTAACTAAAGGGCGCTATCTAAACTTGTGATCAGGTCAGGAGTTAACTAAGGTGGCCATTTGGAAAGTTCTCTTTCCCTAGTAACTGCTTGGAGAGAGAAGATGTCACTAACTGACTCTATTGTTCAGCGGACGTTATTCTTTTAATGGACGGACGTGTACTACCCGAGAAGGGGATGGAGATACCTATTTCGCTACCGTCCTCGCTGGACGCGGGGGGGGGGGGGGTATTTTGAACGAAGGCCATACGAGATGAGTTCATGGACTTTAATGTACTGGGTCAAGGGATTGGCAATTAAATGGAAGCCAAAATTTTTAACAGCAAAAATTGATATTGATAAATGATACTGTCATGTTATGTTCTCTTAGTCTCTAAGTTTTCAGGTGATCTTCCCATGTTTCTGTGTAAAGCACAAAAATCAATGTAGGATAGTACGTTGGGAATACCCGTGAGTGGTTTTCCAATGCATTTCTGGAAAGTTGCCGTGCTACTAACCAGACCAAAAGGCATAACATTCCAAATGTAAAGTCCTTCTATACCAGGTAGAGTACACTGAAACGCGTGTACTTCTTTGACGCTTCATCCATCTGAATTTGCCAGAGTCCACTGTTGATGTCGATTGTTATGAACACTGATGCCTGATTTTGTTTAGTATTTTATCTGTACTGTGTAACGGTTCCGCGTCCAGTACAGTGCATCTATTAAGTTCTTGCTTGTTGCAGCATACTCTGACTACTTTGTTTTTTTTTCTTTAATATCACCATTGGAGAAGCTAATGTACTGTGTTGAAACCTTTCTATACGACGATTTATTCAGGCGTTACAGTTCAATATAGGTCATCCAATCCAATAATTTTTCATATTAAGTTTTGAGCATAATGACAAAAGGTCAAAAAGCCACTTGAATCAATTTAATATTTTTTGTATACCGCAAAATGTTGAAACTTGCCTTATAGTATCTTGCTTAACCAAAAATGATTAAAAAATATAGTTGCAATCGAAGATACCAAATAAAATAGACCAACACTTGTAGAATAGTCACCTGAGATGAGTAAGAGCTTTTAAAAATAACTACTTGTGTCCACAAAATACATATTACTCAATGGTATTAGAAAATAGTCCCCTGTGTAGTTCTAGCTCGTGTTATGCCGTGTTGACAATATAGTTCCTTCTGTATTTCTACGACCAACACAGTTTAAAAATGTCACTCGAGTCACAGTAAAAAAGATCATTAAAGATCCCACGGAAAATGTTTTCATTTTTTTCTTCAATTTACAGAACAAGTTCTTCAAGTTAGAATCAGAGATGTACTGTGTTATAAGGTCAGTTTACACATCGTTGTATCGATATCAAATCTAAAGTATAGATCTAAGATCGAGTCTAACGTCTTGCCTCTATAGATTACATATATATTATCGGCACAGTAGATAAGATCAGTATTATTTAGCTGGCATTAGTCAGTAGAAACATTTCTACTAGAAAGTTTAGTCGTATGACACGACATTACTAGATCTACAAGAAAATAGTATTCAATTACTACTATTTATTATCTCCAGTATCTCTTCTGAGAAAGAAAGCTCGTTTGCCTGATAGGGCATATCATCATAATATCTCTACTTTGTTAGCCTGATACGGCACAAGGGTCTACGTTGCATCTCCACGACTCCAGTAGTACTACTACTTTCAAATAAAGGTTCTTCGCCTAATACGACATAACTACGTAATATTTCGCTGTTTATTCAAAGTTTGGTCGTGTGGCACGGCATCGTTACAACATTTGAACATAAATTCAAGCTCATATATTCTTCAAGCAAATAATTGTTTCAACATTTCGTCAAGTACACAAAAAGGGTTAGAACTAACTGAGGTAGCAAAATCATTGGCAATTCCTAATTACGAACAACGAACATGGGCTGAACAGCAAATAGAATTTGAAAAAAATACAAATCAAGAAGGCATCACTGTATTTGACAAATACAAACATATGTCCAAGATTGCATCTTTTCAAGAATCCAAGAACAATATTGATTCATATCTCTTAAGATTTGAAGAACTAGCCACAGCATCTGGTCTACTAGAAGAACAATAGTCTAGTTCACTTCTTGGTCTACTTACCGGCAAAGCAGTTGACATTTGTACTCAATTATCTTCGCATGAACGCAATCTTTACAAAGACATTAAAGAAGCCTTACTACGCCAGTATGGTGCTACTCAAGATATTTACAGAAAAAAGTTTTACAGCGAAAGACCAAAACAAGAAGATGATCCACAAAAATTTGTGTCCAACATGACAATGTGGTTCGACAGGTGGACATCTCTCTCAAAAATGAAGAAAACATTTAATAATTGACAGCATTACTCATGCTCGTGCTGAAGACATACAGTCATATATTATAGAGAGAAGTCGTAAAGATATCCAAACTCTGACAAAAATAATTAGACAATACAAAGAGGCCTACCCAAACAAGCCAGTCAAACCAGCTGCAGAAGGAAATTGTGTCAATGATTATCCACATTATTCCAAGAATGAAAAAACAATTTGCTACAGATGCAATAACAAAGGTCATTATGCTTCACTATGCCGCACCAAAGACATTGAGTGCACATTTCGTCACCTAAAAGGACATTCCACAAACGAGTGCAGAAGGAGACCAATCATAAAGTGCACATTTTGTCACTCTAAAAGACATTAATCAAACTAGTGCAGAAGAAGACCAATCATTGAACGAACATTTTGTCACATGAGATGTCACTATGCCCATGAATGCAGAAAGAAACTATTCAATGCTAGAAATCAAATCTTCGACAAGCCTACTTCAAGAAACCATAGATCCACTGACAGACCTTATTACAGAAGCCATTCACAAGATTCAAGACAACCACGATATACAAACAAGAAAAACGTTTTTACTAGAAACGAGAACAATAAGCACTCAACAATGACTGTTGTAGCCAAGACAAAAGTTCTTAAATTATATCCAGGTCTTTTGGATAATCAGAAAGTTCAAGTACTAAGAGACACACACATGAAAAATTTGTCAAGTCAAATCAACTCACAAGCAACTTTATTGAAGTCACAGCATTTATTGGTACTGTTAGCAGACTGACTGAAACTTTGATACCCATCACAACGCCATTTTTTAGTGGTCAAACAGAAGCTTTAGTTGCTCGCAACTTGCCGGTAGATCTCATAATCGGTAACACTGAAGGTGTCCGATCTGCACTCCACAAGATCTCATCGACTGGGTTTACACAATTGAACTAAGCCAAAAAATGCTATGCTATCGTTACCAGGTCAATGATGTAACCACAAGAACATACAGAAACAGAACAATTAAGCCCAAATGAAGCCATGGAAAATGCAAATGTACAAAACATGCATAATGAAGCAGAAATAGTTACCAATTAATTAAATGACAATACCAAAGTACTGCAAGAGTTCAAAAATGATAAATTCAAATTTGAACAGAAATTAGACACAACACTGAAAATAATGTACCAGAAGGCACAATTAAACAAAATTCCAAACCTTGCAAATGAAGCTTATTTAAAAAATAGCCTTCTTATGAAAAATAGTAGCAACAAACATGAAACTGTCAAATAAAGATTTGTACCACAGAAGTACAGAAAATCAATCTTAGCAGCAGGAAATAATATTCCACATGCAGGTCATATGGGTGTCACCAGAATCAAGAGAAAAATTCTTCAAGAATTTTATTGGCCAAGCATCACCAAAGACGTCAAGAAATATGTAAGCTCATGCCATGTTTGCCAAATGAAAGTCCTAAAGGCAATACAATATAAGCACCAATACAAACAAGCAAGCCATTTCAGAAAGTATCAGTTGACTTGATAGGTCCAATGCCGATCGAAACAGCCAGAAACCACAAGTATGTTTTAATTTTAGTGGCTACCTATACCAGATGGGCAAAAGCAGTTCCTTTGGACTGCACTTTACATTACCAGAGCTCGATCTGAAATATTCTCAAAAGATTTACCAGAAGTTATCTTATCTGACAGGGGCACACAATTCACTGCAGAAGTTACCACAGCCTTTATGAACATGTCCAACATCAAGATGAAGTTCACGACGCCTTATCATACCCAAAGCAATGGACTTTGCGAACGATTCAACGGTAATTTAAAAAGCGAATTATCTCCAAAATCGCAAACAACAATCCACAAAATTGTTTTATTTTTGTTACCTGCAGCACTATTTGCTTATAGAGAAAGTCACAAGAAACTTCAGGATTTTCTCCTATTGAGATTTTCTATGGAGTTAATCCGCGAGGACCTTTGTCAATTCTCAAAGAATCCATTCTCCAACCAGATTCAACTTAACCAAACAGAAAAACTGCGTTCCAAACACGTCTTGGATACCAAGAACATTGTCATCAAAGCACGTGAACAAGCTAAAGAAGCTACAGCTGAAGCAAACATGGCAAGGACCATTTCCTGTACTCAGAAAAATTACAGATGTTGATTATGAAATTGACATTAACAATAAGAAGTAAGTATTTCACATCAACATGTTACAGAAATACTACGTTGATACAGATGATACTACAAGTCCAGAACAAACAGAGCGAGTCATGTCATGTTTAGCAGTTATTCCTTACATGTCAGACATCAATGATCTTATATTACCAGCTACACCAATAAAGCAGACTGAATCTTAGCAAGATATTCAAATTGCTAACTTATCATCTCAAAGAAAAGAAGAATTAACAAACATTCTTAAAGAACATTCAGAAATATTCACTGATGTTCCAGGCAAGACTTCAATTATTGAACACGAAATAATACTAACAGACAACAAGCCAGCAAAATCACGACGATATCCTTTACCAATACACTACAGAGATTTTCTTCAACAAGAAATTAACCAACTTCTTGACCAAGGCATTATAGAACATTCCAATTCACCATACGCAGCACCTATTGTACTCGTCAAACTAGAACAAACAACTCTAAGAATGTGTGTCGATTTTAGACAATTAAACAAAATTACTCGCCTTAATTCCTACCTCATGCCCAACCCAGAAGATCTCATATCATACTTCTCTGAAGCAAAGTTCTTTACCAAGGTAGATTTATCCATAGAATATTTGGACAACGAAAAGACACAGTCTCCTACATTGATGACATTTGTATATCTCATAAAACCTTGAAAGAACATATGAAGGGACTAAAAGAAGTATTCAACATAATAAAACAACATGGCTTTACAGTCAAACCTAGTAAGGTTGAATAAGCCTGGACAGAAGTTTTTGTTTCTAGGACATCGAGTTAGTTATAACTCATTAAGACCACAAGAAGATATCATCAAACGGATCTTAGACATCAAAGTGCCCACAACCAAGAAGCAAGTCAAAAGTGCTCTGGGGTTGTGTAATTTTTATACTAATTTCATTCCAAATTACACAGCACTCACATCAATCTTTATCAACCTCATCAACAAAGGTTAGTTTGTCAAAATTCCATGGTCTATGGAACTACAAGAAACAATTGAGAAAATCAAAGCAACATTTTCCAAAGTCAGTATAATCAAACTTCCTAATAGAAATAGACCTTTCCACCTTGCTACAGACGCCTCACCAACAGCCATTGGAGCATGTCTCATGCAGGATTACCAAGGGACTTTACATCCTGTATTCTTCATCAGCAGGAAACTCACATAGGCTGAAACCAGATACTCAACAATAGAACAAAAATGTTAGGCCATTATCTGGGCCATATCGAAATTTAACAAATACTTACTGGGTGCACACTTCACATTACTTACTGATCATGCACCATTAGCTCTCTTAAATTCGAAAAAGATGGCAAACAGACGATTGACTAGTTTGAGTTTACAGCTCATGGATAACCAGTTCAAAGTCAAGACGATCCCAGGACACATGAATTTTTTTTGCTGACACTTAATCAAGATGTACTTAAATAATTTTATCTTTATTCTATTATGCTATTACAGATACATGACATACAATTATAATTGTGATTTTATTTCACATATATTGTAATTTGTTACTATTATTTAAATGATTTTCAAGTAACGTTTACATATCAATACTAGCTTAATCATTTATCATACTTCAGATTATGACATTGCACATGTATTATGTTTACATATAAATATTGTAGCATATACGAATTGTTTAATTCCATACAAAATGCTTAAGAGAACGGGGGGGGGTATTATATCACGTATGAACTTTAATAAACCTAACCTAGGGTAATTAAACTTAGTATAATTTTGTTCCCAGTAGAGAAAGTCCGCACGTGCAGGTGTCAGAAATACCATGACGTAATCTGACACGCGCCCGGTGATAGAGTGACATGTGCCAGGGAATGATTTGATTGGTTAAAGCAAGCGGCTACGGGAAGGGGCTAAGAAAACGCGGGATCTTGAGACTTTAGCTGTGGAGAAAATGTCATAGAGATAAGACGTATTTTAGTTTTGAGTTGTAACTTGCAGTGACAAGTCTTATATTTTATTACATCTAGTATTAATCTGAATATATTTTATTATTGAGCTTTGAAAGAAGATATTTATTTGAAAAGTCTATTTTGTATATTCTGTACATACAGTGAATCCTAGTTAATGAATTAAAGTTCTGTATTTGAATTAAAAGGATCTTCGTTGATTGAATCTCTAAGATTATTTAGATCTAGAGATATATTTACATAATCCCCGGCATGTCACAGTAACATCTTATAACATTTCAAAAATCTCAATAACAAAACCTGTGACACTGCTTAATGTTTAGATTAGTTTAGAAGGTTCATATCTCGAGCTGTTTTGTTATAGTGTCTTCTTACACTTTATGACGCTTCTCTCGTTTGACTATGGCTTGTTTTTTAGAAATTCTTGCAGTATGCTTTTGTTTTGGCAATAGCTTCCTTGTTGTTCTTCCGAATAACATCTGAGCCGGACTTAAATTGATATTTTTCCTGGATGTGTTTCTGAAATCGAATAGGGCTTCATCAGCGTCTAATTTTCTTTCTTTGTTATTTTCATCAAATTCTTTAATATTTTAACTACTGCATCTGCATTGCAATTTGACCGACGATGTCCTGGTGAATATTTTAAATGATAGACATCCGATGATTCCATAAAAGACACTTCATATCTTGCAAATACGTTTTTCAGTTTTCTTGTCTTGTCGTGTGCAAATGTTCCACTTCTATAAAATTTGAAAAGCCGTCAACTATAGCAAGGTATTGTTGGTCGAATTTTCGGAAGAAATCTATTACAAATTTATCCTAGGTGACAGGAAATTCTTCCTGCTCGGGTAAGGGATATATGCTTTTCGTATCGGCAATCTGTAATCCGATTACTATGGTGTACTGATACCACTGGGGGGGGGGACGATGGCCCCTACCCTACTTGGCCTAGTAAAATCACACTATTTATATACGAATTCTTTACCTATGTTAAGACCATATACTAATTATTGATATTTTAACCTTTTTTTATGTCGTCCCTTCCCTTTTCTAGTATGTTTGCTGATTTTTTTTTTGGGGGGGGAGGGCCTTTGTCTCAATCCCGCCACCCCAACCCTTAACTTTCGAGTGGGGAGGGCGGTTCAATTTTTTTTTTGTAGAAATCACAATTTATTGACATAGTTAGTTACTTATCTATATGATATAAGCTACTTATTGATATGTATTTTAACCAATCTTTATATTATGTCGTTCCTCTTCTGGTAACTTGGCCGCTTCTGTGGTGGTAGGGGTTGGTGGCCATCCAATTTTTAAGCAGAAATCATAGTGTGTGAACAAAATATCTTTATACTTATTGATATTTAAACCCGTTTGAATCTTATGTTACACCACGCTCTAATCTTGAATTAAATCATTAGTAAATATTAAATGAAAGAGGGTATACCAGGTGATAGGGGAGATAGTTGCAATAAACACCCCCCACCAGGCCCCAACTCATATTCTTCAATGCCAAATGCAATCATTAGCAATACTTATAAAAAGGAGACACTTGACACTTTTTAAAACAGAATAGTCAAATAGGGCGACAGAGTCTATGTAATTACACATGAATTTAAAATAATTATTTAAAGAAAGACTAAGTTTTTTTGGAAAATTTAGAATTCATAAGAAAATTCTTAAGTATAAGCGTAACAATTGGGAAAAGTTTTGAAACCAAATATTTTTTCCTAGTCCCCTTTTCCCAACCTTAACTCAAACTGAGACTTTTCTATTGTATAAATAACTTTTGAATTATAACTCACAATTTATTATTGAAGCCTAAAAAAACAATATTCAAAAGTTGAATCTAATTGGTCGACTTCATTTCTCTTCCGTCTTCCGATTTTTTTTCAAAGCTTTCAATTCTAGTTCTGTAACAAAACGAATTTACAAACAGGCGTATTGATCAAAATTATTTACTTATAAATGATTTTTTTTTAAATAGTATTTTTCGATCAAAATTAATTACTTATAAATGATTTTTTAAAGAGTATTTTTCGAAGACATTTTTATTCGGCGGTAACACTCAAAGTCTTAATCTAAATGTGTGGAGTATCTTTTCTTTTCAAGGAGCCAATCTGTTTATTTGCAATGTACTTAGGGCCTATACATTAACATCATAATTTTTAGAGTAAAACATTTTTCAAAAGGTTCTTAAAAATTAGACATTTTGCGCGCGTCAAAACAGTCGAATATCCAAAGAGCATTTAACCATCGTTCGTTCTGTTGGCCTCTTATTCTGACCAAAAAAGTCTACTACATGAGGTCTCGCTTAACATAAAGATAATAGTATCTCGATTGTAACTCACACTTCCGTATCGGCCAATGCCCCCCACGTTACTTTCTTTTACTAAATTGGACCTGCCTTTTTACTAGGACGAATAGTGATCTGTAGATGTCAGTAGAATGCGTTTCTGGTAGTGAAGAATGCAAGAAAACGCTTGGCGTGCTAGGCGAACTTACAGCGCTTCCCCCATACCCCTTAGCTGACAAGAGAAGGCCCACCAACGTGACTTTTTGTTTTGCCTAAGTTTGAGAAACACTGCTCTAGTTGTAATATGACCACTTTTTGTTATTCTCTTTAAAAATAAATAAATGAATAAATAAATAAATATAAATAAATACATAAATAAATACATGTATATATATATATATATATATATATATATATATATTATATAAAGCAGAATGTTTGGCGTATGTATCTATGTATGTATGTATGTATGTATGTATGTCCCCGTATAGAAATAAAAACCGCTTGACCAATATTGATAAAACTTGGCAGAAATGTTCCTTGGGTACCAACTTAGACCGTAGTGTATGTATTGTAGCCCTAAAACAAACTTAAGATCCTCAAAAAAAAAAGACCAACTCTATTACAGCTTTAGTATTTTATGGATCTAGGCCATGTTTACAATGTTGACATGAGAAAAGATCGTAAGGATTTAGATCTAGATCTAATTTTAAGAACTAAACTTTGCACTCATAGGGTTATTTTTTGACACATGAAAATACAAAATATAGTTTATTGATTTCATTATTTCATAAAATTAACTTTTAAATTTGAGTTTCAAAAGCATTTTTACATTAATTTGTTATTTATATCTGCGAAATTAGACATCCCGATGCAAATTCTTTCATTAGACATTACCGAATGTTTACACATTAACACATCTCTCTTCTGAGTCTATTCCTAGGCCTAGGTCTAAAACTCTTATTGAACTCTAAGATGATAAAACTTCTTTTTGAAAAGATAGTTTTATGCTTTAACACATGAACATACTAATTATAGTCCATTCATTTATATTTTAATCAAATTAACATTCAAATTTGTTTTTCTAAAGCATTTTAATACCTTCGTTCGCTGTTAGCTAAAGCTGCGTAGCCGTGTTGAGGGGCCTATATTTATTCATGAAAAAGATCACGCAGGCACAGCACATAATGAACTCTATAAAAGCCAATTTTTAACTCTAGATTAGTCTAGATCTAGATCTATGTCTACCTCAAGATCGACTTTTTACTGTAACACATGAACATACAAAATTAAGTCTATTCATTTCAAATTTTAATCAAATATATGTAGGCCTACAAGCAAATGTTTTAATTTGAAAAAATGGATTTAAGTAGATTAGCTATTTTGATTTGATGGCTTCATTCATACTATTTTTACATTTACACATTCGCTTTATTTATTACATTGTTATTTCGTTAAATGTTTTAAAAACACTCTCAGTGACTATATCGACAGTAATACGCAAATAAAGACCCGCGGGTCGCGGGTAAAATATGTCTAGTATATATATGCGTTTATACATAGGGTTAGGGTGTTAGGGTTTACTGGGCGTTAGGGTTAGGGCTCGGAAAAAAATCCCCCCCCCCCACTGGATCCGCTAGTGCCTGGTATTGTAGATCGTATCAATACTGTAATAACTTAAGTGAGGCAACTCAACGAGGTACATCGATATTTATTGACAAGACATCACAGGTACACAAACAACATCTATCTTAGGCACAATCTCTCCATATTGGCTCTCTACTTGGGCGGATATCGTTAGTCTCCTCATGTCAACATCCTGTTCTAGTTTGGTTACTAGAAGTGCGCATCTCTGCACTAGCCTGGATGGTGGTGCGCATGGAAAAGTCATAACATTGTCCCCGTCTTAGCACTTTTCGTCCCGAAAAGAAACACTGCAGTGGAGCTTTGACAGTTCAGGTGGAGGTCGATCGGTGGGAACCACAGACGTTAGGGTGTCTGTTGCCCACAAAGCCATCTGCACAGTTTCCCATGGTCGTCGCTTCCTCTTCTTCCAGTTGGCAAGTCTACACTTGAGGTGATATCGTGGTCGCTGCTTCGACCTCATGACGATAGTCGCTGATGCCAGCCAGCTGACACATTGAGAGTTAGTGGAGGTCAGGGTTGCTAGCCACGTAACACAAATGGATGTTGTGGTGATCACCGTAGATTCCAGGTTTGTTGTTCTAAGACGCTGATTCAGCGGACCTTTTCCATGGACGTGTCGTGACACAGCTGTAGGCCCACAGCTAGCCATGGTCTCAAGCACATAGTCTTTCTCAGCTTCATGCCCATGAAGCATCCTTGTAATGTTCATCCACCACTACATCAGGCTTCGCTAGGATTAATTCACCACCGTTCAAGTCACTTTCACTGATGTTGGCAGAAGTACAGATCTCTGTCAAGTTCAGGTCTTGTAGCTGGGTTTCTTGGCATGGGCACTGTCCCCACAGGACGCCGCATATACAGTTCATGTCAATCGCCTGGATGCAGTTGCCAAGTATGGAGTTCTCTTTTATCCCACTGCCAAAGTCAAATTCGTTGTTTCTGCCTCGGCCATTGTTGGGGCCCGTTTTCGCAATTTTACCCGACGACATCCAAGGCAAGGAATCAGAAACGGTCTTGAGGCTTTCATAGTTTGAGTTCTTATCAAAGGTACTGACAGATAAACAGAGGTCTTTAAGGTCCACAGCAGCCAGCTTGGACGCAGACCCAACGTTATCTTGATCTGTCCGGCTCGTTGCAGGTATACCAAGAACAAAAGTTTCAGGCTCATAACAGACTTCTCTAGTTTCTTCATTTGTTTCTTTTCTTTCAATTCTGCATATCCCATTGAGATCGTCGCAGCAATCGTTGTCACGTTTCTCGCCCTGAAAGTCATCCCCGCCAGACTTGCCCACAACACAGTCACAGACAGCGCTCCAATCCCCAGCGCCTCCATCACCACTGTTTGTGCAGCCACAGTCCTGACCAGGCAACTGCTCCTTCCCTAACGAGTTTATTCCTCCTTTTGCTTGCGATACAATTTTATCACTTTGGTCTATTTGGCCTTCTACTTTCAATACACTTTCATCAACTTTGTTCAACTTATGTTCTTGCTCATGTTCAGTTGTTCATCAAATGCATCCAAAAAGTCATGGATCTTGTCAATGAACTCAACAATCCCAAGTTCAATTTCAAATGTGTAGGTCTCCGGATCTTCTTCTTCATTGATTAGAGCTTGCCTCAGACGAGCCGTGAGCGTTTCCCTGCTACCGAGGGATTTTAAACCTCGGTCACGAAGCTCTTGTCTTATCTCTTTAATTGAGAGCTGATGTAATAGCTTCAAATATGTCATGATTGTAATCAAAGCCTACCTCCTCTCGTTGAGTTGCCTATAATCCCACTTCTGAGACCAATTGTAATAACTTGAGTGAGGCAACTCAACGAGGTACATCGATATTTATTGACAAGACATCACAGGTACACAAACAACATCTATCTTAGGCACAATCTCTCCATATTGGCTCTCTACTTGGGCGGATATCGTTAGTCTCCTCATGTCAACATCCTGTTCTAGTTTGGTTACTAGAAGTGCGCATCTCTGCACTAGCCTGGATGGTGGTGCGCATGGAAAAGTCATAACAATACAAACACCTCGACAAGCTTTGAAGTCTTTTAGGTGCACAACTAAGGGGTTTATTGAGTATATTTTCAAAAGATTTTTGATCCTTCTGTATAAAAGTAACTGCTGACTTTTGACAAAGCTTCCATCAATTCACTGTTTGGTACACATTTGGACACGTTATTTCTAACACATCGGATTTTCGGATCAAGTTAAAAATTTGTCGATTATTTTTTGTCCTTAACAAGCCATGAATCAATCCAAAAATGGCCACTAGTTAAAATGTATGCGCTCTGAGCAGTCGTCTCGATGGTTCTAACGCTGCCAGTCGTCATTCCCCGGCGTCCTGCTTGAGGTTTGCACTAGATCAAATATTCCTCAAATTATGAAGGAACTTCAGAAACATGTAAAACAAACAAAACAAACCATGCTATAATTATTATACTAATTTTAGTTTTGTTAAAATATACCTACAGAGATTGGAGCAGAGGATTTAAGTAATGCAGTGTTTTCCGCTGCAACTGTTGCTGCTAAACCATCAATTAAAGCAGTTGAATTTTGGCGACCGCTATAAAAAAATGTTCTGCCTCCTGTATCTTGAGATAATTCAGCAATACCTTGTTCTGCCCTTTGGCCATACGCTAAAGCATGCACAACAATACCTGAAAAATAAGTTATTATTAAAATGAATTAACCCGAAAAACTGCTATCTTCTCTTTAGTTTTAGTTAGAGAACGCAGTCCCCGTAGTCTGTTGTCACTAGGTGATGCGGACCGCACTGAGTGAAACCCAAATTGAAAAATATCTACTTATGCAAAAGCAGGCTTTCTTATTCAATAAAATTAGTGATAAGAGCTAGATACTGAAATATGCTTATTCATGTTTAAACTATAGAACATGTGCAGTATTTAGACTTAAAATGGCTGTAAACTATTTGAGAGATAAGACTCATAGCCAAAGCTTGAGTTGTCTTTAGGTAAACCCGGACTTATTGAACTACATTTATATTTATTTTTACAAAGCTTATATTAACTCACTCTGTCTGGTAAAAGGTTTGTAAACGTTATTTATCCGAAGCCCAATCTTGGATCAAGCTGAAAGTAATTGTAGTTGACTAAAGTTTTGGTATATGCTGAATGAGTCCCCGTTATGATTCGCCGCTTGAAAGTAAGTTTAAAAAATATAATACATAACTATACAATCTTCTATAGTCATAAGTACTGTTGTAACTCTCTAAGGCAGGCACTCAACGAAAGGTTGACAAGAGTAAACGATGTATTTATTTATGATAAATGATAATGAAGTAACGACAAATGGTACGGGTAATAGTAACTAGTTAGACTTGGACTTCTGCTATAAAGTCACAGGGAGTAATATGTCTAAGTTCTAAGAGTCCTACTTTATACCAGAACACAGAACAGACCACCGACACACTTCCCAGTGTCGCTCCAGGTCTCCCAAACAGTTTTCTAGTATCACACAGGACAGCACTCAGCACCAGACTGTTCACACTCCCATGACTTCTAGCCGGCTTCCCAACAGTCCTTCTTGTTTACGTTCACTAGTGCGCTGGTGCGCCCCTCAAGCATTGGTGCAAGGCTGGGTTACAACAGTACCTTACTAGCAGAGTGTTTAGTTGTCGGCTTGAGCCAGGAGTTCGAATTCAGGTCGTTCTCCTTTTTATTTCTGTATATGCTTTTAAAAAAAGATTACTGTAAAATTTACCCAGATATCTATTTCTTTCTCCTCCCCCCTCCACATGGAATAGTGTTATCACACAAACTGAGAGTCGGTCCAGTCGAATTCACCCATGTACCAGCAATATTCAAGCCATGATCTTCTTTTTATCATTTAAGTTATAAATTTTCAAAAAAAAATATTACGCGTTATTTTTCACTTTTCTTCTAAATATTCTGGAATAAAGATTTTAAATTGAGCTCCCTTGAAAGATGAACAGCACGGCTAATATATCCACTACTACAAGAAGATCTATATCGACTAAACTATATCAAATTTACTTTGGGTGTTATTGGAGGTCATTGTCAAGGAGTTTTATAGAGTGCAGTCCAATTGCCGAGGTTCTGCCTCTACCATCAAGACTACAGGCGTCTCGTTGCAAAATGCGTGTTGAAGTTTATGTTTTATATTATGTTATAACAAAGTTAGGATATGTCGAGAGAGATCGCTTATTTGTCGGTGTGCGACCGTGCGTGATGTTAGTCACGAGTTCGCCCTCCGCCTATTGTTGCTCATTATTGTTTTTTGTTTTTGTTTAACGCAACTTTCATGCTTATTATGTACTCAGTGCACCGTGGTCCAATTTCTTTTGTGAACCAATTTGGGGAGGAAAAGGTATTTGTGAGACGATTTCCGTGCTGCCTTTTCAAAAGCAATTTTAAAAAGTCTGCAATCGTACTCAAGCCTCCATGGTTAGAAGCGACTGGGCGATACAAGTAATTATAAAAATAAAAGCTTTTATGTTTTTTAGCGGCCCCCCGAAAGGGGAATAGACGCTATTAATTTTGTGTGGTCTGTCTGTCCGTCCGTCCGTCCGATCAGTTTAGATCTCGTAAACTAGAAAAGATAGTGAAAATCCGACATCATGATATTTTAGAACATTCAAGGTTCTGAAAAAAAAATAATTTTTAAAATCAACTATGCAAGCAGATTTTTCATAAAATACACCATTTTTACGACAGTAAGGGAGATCCCTATTTACCATATTTTTAACACATGCATGCAAATGGATGAAGATTTTTTTTGTAAAAAAAAATATTTTTTCCACAATTGTATTGCTAAGTTAAGTAAGTTCTGACATTCTCACTAATACATTTGCAAAAAAAAATGTTTACTTTTATTTTTAAAGAGAAAAAAAATAAATTTAGTATTCATATAAGTAGTACATAATATAAAACAACAATCAATTAATATGTAGTTTTTCATATTATCGCGTGCTCTGTACCGCAATGGTACAATATTGAAACACTGATCTAAAAAAAGGGGAGAATTTATTTTAATTATTTTTTTTACAGAATTTTTTTTCTGAGAATTTGACTGACCCTTTACAGAACAAGTACATCAATTAGATAATCATTATATGACATTAGTTAGGCCAGGTTCACATCAAACTTCTCCTTCACTTTCACATATCCATTGGTCTGCTGGACCCTTGGGGCACCACATAAGATATGTCAACATTCTTTCTCCTTTCTTCTCTGACATTTGCCTGCCTGGGTGGTGTTAGACACCTTATTTATATAGATTATTTATTTAGCGACGCACCAAAGAAGACGCATATTGAACGGGACTAGTGACGTTTGGGATATGTTGGGTTAGAGACCGGAAAATCAGTTAGCGATAGAATCCTCTAGGGTAACGACGTGTTTAGTGACAGAGACTTTTACTGTGGCCTTTTCTTAGAATAAATACATGTTACACTGTTCTTCAGTGTTGACTACATCTCTTTACTTGTTAAAACCGATGTGTTTGTTTTGTCTGGATTGTTGATCAACTACACGGAATACACCCGAACAATAATACCCAAACGCTTGCAGAGTAATTGGTTGAAATTCAACAGTCATCCATAGTTGACCTCAAGACAGCCTGAACAAGCAACATCACAGTGGACAACTTTGGGGGGGGGGGCGATTTTGAGTTAGAGTTTCCACACAAACTTGCCTTTGTAACCTCGTCTAATGTTAGCTTTTAAATTTTTAGACGACTGTCAAATTTTCTACAAGAAGCCTATCTCTTCTTAGCTACTACTGTCTCTTTATAAAACATAATTAATTACGACTAATTGATAACAAAAAAATCAATTTTTCAATTGATTCAAGTGTCGTCATCAACAATAAATAATGGTGCGAGGTTTCACCTGACCCGAAATTTAAAGTGGGAGAAACAACATGCAAAAGATTTTCATCAGACCAGATACTAAGATGATGTAAGCTCATAAAAAAAGTACTCATTCATTTAGTTTTTATAACTTAATACACACTAACTGCTCTTTCTTATTAAGAAAATTTCATTTTTTTTTAACTAATTCATACGAATAATTAAATAATGATTTTTTTATATTGAATGTAGACAAAACAAACAAAAAACAACCACTAAAAATTAATAATCGACTTCCATGTGGAAAATAATTCATGAAATTCACTTTCCTAAGCCACGCCACATTTGCACAGCTTGACTCTCTGGGAAGTGTGTAATTGTTAGTCTATTCAAGTGCGATGTCTCTCAACGTGATTTACTTTCCCCATAGTGAGAGACCATGTGAGCTCCTTGCATCTTGCGGCCAGACTATGCCCTCACCTTTGTCTAGACCCTGACCTGGAGCTCATAAGACCTTATCGGCAATTAAGTGGGAGGCGCTAATCTAAATAGAGTTTCAGTTAAATATTTTGACTTATCACGTGACATAACATGCTTTCATGTCCAATTACATATTTCCGCTCTAGCACCATATAAACCTCAGACCATCTCAGAGTCGCTCCATTGTAGAGCGTTGAGGGGGGTTCATTCACATATTCTATTTGTTTGGCTCCCTTATTCTTATTCCATTCCATTTGGACTTGTTCCTGATCGAGGCTACGAATACCAGCTGGGTTCTGTTTTTCCCTGCACTAGAATTCCTGTTTCTGATCCTTACGCACTCCTGTTACTGGATCTGAATTCCTGTTAGCCTTCCTGTTGTTCCTTACTACTACTTCCAGAACTCCTGTCCCAGTATCTCTGATATTGATTGCTAAACCTACAACTAGATCGCAGAGGAACTTAACTCCGTGCTGGAGGAAGAACCAATACATAAGCGAACCCTGAGTATTTAAGTTCTACATCTTAAGTCGATTCTCAGCCGCCTGCCTTTCCATCGTTGATTTTTCCCGCCACCATTGCGTCCCTCACACTATGACGTACACCAGCGACCGGGCCAATCTAATCTCAAAAGGAATTTTTAGCTGGAACTGGCACATCCCAACGCTGGCACGCTCGCTTTCGGATTTGAACATTTTAAGTCACCAAGGCAGAGGGAAGAAAGCAAATAAACCTTCCAGCAAAGTGTTATAAACAACGGGGCGTTCCTATACCATCAGCAGTCAATAGAAGGAGTTGATTGTTTTAGTTCTCTTTCTTCTTACAGTACTTCAGAATATCTTCTTCTTCTCCCCACCATTGTTATCCCTTCCCTTTTTACCCTTTATTGCATTAAACTTTTCTGTCTTTTAAACTAAAGTAATCCTTTTCTTTATTGTACGCTAACTGTGTGTTCTGTTTCCCAACCTGTAATGCGCGCTGATCTAAATGTCGTTAGAAACCCCCAGACCTAACGTCGCCAAAACAATTTACTTTAATAATTAATTGATTTAAAATTTCATCGTCCCACCAGCGTCGCAGGACAATGAATGTTAAAAAACAAAGAAACATTTTTTACCCCGCTCTTTTCCGTCCTTCCTCCCGATGTATAGATCTACTAGACTTACTTTAGTGGAATAGAAAATGGCGATAAATCTGAGAAACACAATACAAATCTTTCTTGTTAAGAAAATTTCATTTTTTTTTAACTAATTCATACGAATAATTAAATAATGATTTTTTTATATTGAATGTAGACAAAACAAACAAAAAACAACCACTAAAAATTAATAATCGACTTCCATGTGGAAAATAATTCATGAAATTCACTTTCCTAAGCCACGCCACATTTGCACAGCTTGACTCTCTGGGAAGTGTGTAATTGTTAGTCTATTCAAGTGCGATGTCTCTCAACGTGATTTACTTTCCCCATAGTGAGAGACCATGTGAGCTCCTTGCATCTTGCGGCCAGACTATGCCCTCACCTTTGTCTAGACCAGTGTTTCTCAAACTGTGTGCCGCGGCACACTAGTGTGCCGCCGAAGATTTGCTGGTGTGCCGCGGGAGTTTTCAGAACGCCACACGTGCAGCGTTACACAGGTCTGTCTACTATTAATTTTTTTTTTACGTTGCGATGACATCCCCACTTGCAACGACCAGTAATAGAAGTGGATCGCTCCATAGTGACGGAAAGGGTTGTTAGCTCTTCAGGTTATAGCATTGTCCACTATACAAATATTATTATAATGACTCGAATGTAGGCCGCCTTAGCAGACTCACGTCAGTTCTTGAATTGGTTACGATAATAATGTGATAGTAAATGTTATTGTTTTGTCAGGCCCGTCCTGTTATTGTAACCCAGTAACCCACAATGCTGGCATGTCGAAAGAATGTGCTCATTAACAGATGGGGGGGGGGGGGTAATTGAATTCCTTTTAGGCCTTTATATATGGACGATCTAACATGAATAAACCAGCATTTAAACTTTAAACAGACAAGAAAGTGTTTGTTAGTCTCTACTAGCCTACTATTACAAATAATAAGCTATGTGTTTCATGTAAATTGTTTAGGTGAATTTTAATAATAACAAATTATCAATAAGCATTATTCATTGTTATCCATGGAGAAATACGTTAGCAAGAATGAAACTGCGCAAGCGTTAAATGAAAAGCAAGGAACCAAACGAAGGTACAAAGAAGATTACATCGGATATGGTTTCATATCTTCGGGACCTGAAGATTCTCCATTGCCATTCTGTCTGATCTGCAATGCAACTCTGTCGAATGAGGCGCTTGTTCCAAGCAAATTGAAGAGGCACTTGGAAACAAAACATCCATCTGTAAAAGCGCAACCGAGGGAATACTTCGAAAACATCAGGGCTCAACAAAATAAACAAGCTAAGAAACTTACGAACTACCTAAAGCTGCCAGAAAAGGGATTGATTGCAAGTTATAAGGTTGCTCAGTTATTAGCAAAACGCAAGAAAGCACACACAGAGGCTGAATCAGTCATTGCACCAGCTTTAGCAATAGTTGTTGAAACTATCCTTGGACCCGATGCCGCCGAAAAAGTTAAAAAAGTTCCTTTGTCAAATGATACTATCTCGCGCAGAATTGAAGACTTGTCGTCAGATTTACAAGATCAAATCTGCGAACACTTCGACGTGACTGACGATGAAGTGTCTCTGCTGTGGTCTCTTCAAGTTGATGAATCCACTGACGTTAGTGGCAAAGCCCAGCTTCTAGCTTTTATTCGGTTCATAAAGGATGAAAAATGTGTCAACGAATTCTTATTTTGCAAAGACTTACCAACTACGACCAAAGGCGAAGATATTTTCAAAGTGGTGAACGAAAACATTTTGCTATTCAAACTACAGTGGAAAAACTGTGTCAGCGTTTGCACCGATGGCTGTCCTTCCATGCAGGGAAATAGAAAGGGATTCGTCACTCTTGTGCGTCAAGAAAATCCAAATGTATTAGTTGTTCACTGCATGATCCACAGAGAAGCTCTTGCCTTCAAATCTTTGCCGAAAGATTTTATGTCTGTTCTGGATCAAGTGATTGAAGTTGTAAACTTTATCAAATCTCGACCACTTGCATCCCGACTTTTCTCTCAGCTCTGTGAAGCAATGGACTCAGACTACAAATGTCTGCTGTATCATACCAACGTTCGTTGGCTCTCCAGGGGAAAAGTGTTAAAGCGTGTCGTCCAACTCAAGGCCGAGTTGATTTCATTCTTGGAGGCTGAAAAAAAAGACTTTGGGTTATCTATTAATGACGAGATCTGGTGGGTTAAGGTGACATTTCTCTCTGATTTATTTGATAAATTAAACTCATTGAATTTAAGTCTTCAAGGACTATCGGAAACCATCATCACTGCATCCTCAAAACTGAAGTCATTTGGGGAAAAATTGTCTTTGTGGCAAAGTAAGATCTCGAAAGGAGTCTTCGACTGCTTTCCTACTTACAATGAATGTAGGCCTACTTCAAATGAAGAAATCAGCTCCGAAATTCTGGACACTTTGACACACATGCAGTCAGCATTGCAGCATTACTTTCCAACAATTGGAAGTAATGAATATGGATGGGTCAGCTATCCATTTGGAAACAATGAAGCTACAAATCTGACAACTGAAGAAGCAGAGCAGCTCATAGATTTAAAAAACGATGCAGTTCTTAAGTCAAGTTTTGCCGAGAAAAGCCTGGATGTCTTTTGGATTTCAATCAACAAGTTATATCCTGCAATCAGTTTAAAAGCAATCAAAATAATTCTTCCATTTGCATCTTCATGGTTTTGTGAGTTTGGATTTTCAGCACTGACTGAAATCAAGTCTAAGAAAAGAGAAAGACTTCTTACAATAGACGATGAAATGCGAGTTTGTTTGTCGGCTCTGGAGCCTCGATTAGATCGAATTTGCTCTCAAAAACAGGCACACCCTTCACATTAAATGTGATACTTAAAAAAGGTAAAATCTTTTTTTCTTTTTTATTATAAAACAACTGTTGCTCTTCGTGGTGTGCCGCGAAATTTTTGTAGTTTTTTTACTGTGCCGCCATACAAAAAAGTTTGAGAAACACTGGTCTAGACCCTGACCTGGAGCTCATAAGACCTTATCGGCAATTAAGTGGGAGGCGCTAATCTAAATAGAGTTTCAGTTAAATATTTTGACTTATCACGTGACATAACATGCTTTCATGTCCAATTACATATTTCCGCTCTAGCACCATATAAACCTCAGACCATCTCAGAGTCGCTCCATTGTAGAGCGTTGAGGGGGGTTCATTCACATATTCTATTTGTTTGGCTCCCTTATTCTTATTCCATTCCATTTGGACTTGTTCCTGATCGAGGCTACGAATACCAGCTGGGTTCTGTTTTTCCCTGCACTAGAATTCCTGTTTCTGATCCTTACGCACTCCTGTTACTGGATCTGAATTCCTGTTAGCCTTCCTGTTGTTCCTTACTACTACTTCCAGAACTCCTGTCCCAGTATCTCTGATATTGATTGCTAAACCTACAACTAGATCGCAGAGGAACTTAACTCCGTGCTGGAGGAAGAACCAATACATAAGCGAACCCTGAGTATTTAAGTTCTACATCTTAAGTCGATTCTCAGCCGCCTGCCTTTCCATCGTTGATTTTTCCCGCCACCATTGCGTCCCTCACACTATGACGTACACCAGCGACCGGGCCAATCTAATCTCAAAAGGAATTTTTAGCTGGAACTGGCACATCCCAACGCTGGCACGCTCGCTTTCGGATTTGAACATTTTAAGTCACCAAGGCAGAGGGAAGAAAGCAAATAAACCTTCCAGCAAAGTGTTATAAACAACGGGGCGTTCCTATACCATCAGCAGTCAATAGAAGGAGTTGATTGTTTTAGTTGTCTTTCTTCTTACAGTACTTCAGAATATCTTCTTCTTCTCCCCACCATTGTTATCCCTTCCCTTTTTACCCTTTATTGCATTAAACTTTTCTGTCTTTTAAACTAAAGTAATCCTTTTCTTTATTGTACGCTAACTGTGTGTTCTGTTTCCCAACCTGTAATGCGCGCTGATCTAAATGTCGTTAGAAACCCCCAGACCTAACGTCGCCAAAACAATTTACTTTAATAATTAATTGATTTAAAATTTCATCGTCCCACCAGCGTCGCAGGACAATGAATGTTAAAAAACAAAGAAACATTTTTTACCCCGCTCTTTTCCGTCCTTCCTCCCGATGTATAGATCTACTAGACTTACTTTAGTGGAATAGAAAATGGCGATAAATCTGAGAAACACAATACAAATCTTTATTAAGCTAGAAAAAAACACAACGACTGAAAAAAGATATTCAGAACAACAAATCACTATCTCAATGTTAAAAAACACATTTTCACGACGTTACTCAAACATTAAAACTGATCAACGATACCATCACACCAATTTAATGCGATGAGTTATATATGTTATCGATAAAGTGCAAAATCCAGGCTAAGACAATGCGACTTTTTACATTAGTTTATCAATCAGGCAAACAAAGATAATGCGTGGGAATCCACGCCTGACATTTTCTTCCAACAGTCCTTAGTGAAACAGTTAAAAAGAAAATGTCTCCTTCTGAAGAATCTATTGGTATCTTTTCTGCATCTGGATGGAATTTTAAAGTCCATTAAGATGAATCGGACCGCAAGAATTTAAATCAGAAAACACTTAATAACTTTTTTAAAAAAGATACTTTCTTTCTTCTAGCATAGCTCACACAATTGATAAAAGGACTGTATAAGTCTAGTAAAAGAAAACTGAAATAGACCGCCGGCGGATAACAGGCTTTGTCTGCATGAGATGCGGAAAAATATACATGTCATGGGCGCAGCCAGGATTTGTTTCAGGGGGGGGATTGTCTCTGGAGTGAATAGACTGTAGACACCCCGCCTATGTCGGCTAACGGGGTCTGGGGGGGGCTGTGAACTCCTCCATAGGGGCCCGGCACTATTTCAGGTCTTTTAAACAAAAAAAAAAGCATATTCTGAGGTATCTACAGTGCATTATCTTGCTATGAAAAATTTTACTTCAAAAACCAAATCTGCTGTTCACTTCACTTTAATAATGGAGCCCAGCACTTGTATAAATTTGTAACCCCTCTTGGAATTTGGTGACTAGTTTGCTTTAGATTTTCTATCGAAAAGGGAAGTAAGTTTTGTCGTCAAAAACATCTGTTTGGGCGTTTTTAACTACAAAATCTTAGGAGTTTTTTTTTTAAAGAAACTCAGAACACTCTTAACTACGCTCATAGAATTTGTTGACTGTAGTTTGCTTTTGAATTATATTGAAAAGGGGGTTTTTAACCTCAAAACTCTCTGAAAGTGGATTTAAACTGAAAACCATCTGGAGGGAGTTTTAAACTCAAAACCATCTGGAAAAGGTTTTAAATTTGAAACACCCCTGGAGGGGGGTTTAACCTCAAAACAAGCCATGGCTACGATCATAAAACTGTGTGACTGTAGTTTGCATGAATTTTTTTTTTTTTTGTAGAGTTGTTTTTTTAGCTGCAAAGTACTTCAAGCCCTGCTGGAGAAGTGTTTAAACTCAAAACGCTCTGTAGGGGGCTTAAACTCAAAGTACTCTGGAGGGTTTAAAAAAAAAACTAATCTTGGCTATGCTAATAGAATCTGATGACTTGTATGTTATAGTCTTATATTGAAGAGGGGTTTTATCGTAAAAAGAAAAAAAAATTGGAGTGTGTTTTAAACTCAAATTCGCTCTTGGCTACGCTCATGGAATTTGGAGACTGTAGTTTGCATTATTTTTGTTTTATAGAAGAGAGGGCAGGGCCAGCCCTAACAGTTGTGGGCCCCTGTGCGAAACGGATTTCGCGGGACCCAGTCGTGGTAGAGATTAGCATAACGACAAAAGTAAGATTTTGTATGAATGCCGGAGTTGGTAATTTGACGATCAAATATACACTGGGGATGACAGGCGATGTGCAGTTTTTAAACAGGGCGTATGCTGAACCATACATTCATAACAATGTTTATTCAATACTTATAAATATTTACTTTGTAATTACAAGTGAATATATGCACCTTGCGGCACGTCGGCAATTGGTCAGTTTTGTATGAAGAGAGGTTGGATTCTGTTGATAGCTCATTCCTTCTAAAATTAGTGCTCAAAATATCCAAAAAACTGCCATTTCACATTTAAAGATGGACACATTGGTGGCGCCACCGAGCTTGTTTTAGCGACCCCCGAAAGGAGAAAAGACGCTATTAGTTTTGTGACGACTGTCCTTCTGTCCGTCCGTCCCATTTAGATCTCAGAAACTAGAAGAGAAAATTAAAAATGGGATATCATGATATTTTAGATCATTCAAAGTTCTGATGCAACGGCTACTTTTTTCTTTTCCAAAAGTGAACGATCTAATTTTTAAAATAATATATGCAAGCAGATTTAAAAAAAAAAATTACACCACTTTAAAATGAAAAACTTCAGGGGAAGTAAGTCTTATTAAAAAGTTCACAGGCTTTTTCATTAATAAAACAACTTCATTCATAGATCCGCGCATTGGTACAAAGCATTTGCATCTAAGGTCACAATGGTAAAAGTCTCAATGGATCATTATAAAATATATTTTTCCATTAATTAACTAACTCATTGAAAAGAATACTGATTCAAATATTATTATTAAAAAAGAATTATGATACGAACTTCGTTTAAATTGTAAGTTTAAAAAAACACTACTTTTTATCGCGAAGTTTTCACACATCCTCATTAGGCTATACATTTGACAACATTCTGAATCTAAATTAAAAAAAATTGAGGCCAGATCTACATAGATCTATATACGAGTTCTAGTGTAGATATTGTTATGACTCTACATTGCGCACTGTCATTTGGCGCGACATTGTGTACCAGAGAACACGCTAGAGAACAGAGGAAGGAAGATGGCCGATGATTAGCGATGTAAACAAGAAGGCCTGAGATGTGATTCTAAGTTGGCTTAGTTTATAATTGATTATTAAACGTTCTGTTTTATATCACTTTCGTTGAGGTAATTGCTAAGTTATAGCTATTGGTGTCAGAAGTGGGATCCTCAACGAAAGGGGAGAAGAAGGCCTAGATCTATTGTATAGGACATTGAACGATTCCATTTTCGGGTAAACCAACATAAGTTTTGATTTTAGTTGATCAACGTTTGAATACTGGATGGCGTCTAAGAAAACACTTAGTCAACTGTCATTACAGGAACTTAGACATGAACTCAGAGGTAGAGAGCTGAAGGTGAGCGGCAACAAGGAGGCACTTATGGAGCGTCTTAGGCAAAACATGATAGAGGAAGAACAGGACACGGAGACCTATGTGCTTGAAATAGAACCGACTATGATGGAGCTTTGGAACATGATACAAGAACAAGGCAAAACAAATACTGACATGGGAAACTCATTGAAGGAAGACATGAAATCAGGAAAGGATGAACTTAAAAAAGAAATGGGTAATGAACTGGGCTCTATAAAATCATTTGTGACCGAATTGAAAAATGACATAGACAGTTTCAAACAACAATTAAGAAATGGGGTCGCTGAATTAAGGTCCCAAAATGGTGGGAGATGTTGATTCTAAAATTCAACAATTACGAAATGAAATGAAGGCGGAGCTGCAAAAGAAACAAGATGCGGGGGCACTGTGACTGAAATGACGGGGAAGATTAAACCACCGGTGTTTGACGGCTCTGTGTATCGATTACAATTCGAGGCGGCGGCGCAAGTCAACAGATGGTTTACCAAGGCAGAGAAGGCAACTGGTCTCATGTTGGCACTCAGAGGCAAGGCAGCCGAATTGTTACAGACTATGACGGATCGGACAGACTACGATGCCATGGTCAAAACAATGGAACTACGATACGGCAATGAACACCTGCAGGAAGTTTTCAGGACGCAATTAAAGAATCGACAACAGAAAAACGCAGAGATATTACAGGAATTAGCAGCAGACGTAGAACGTCTTGCTTACCCATCGGCAACACAGGAACTTTTGGATGTTCTGGTCACAGATGCTTTCATAGATGGAGTGCGAGATTTGAGATAGTAAAAAGACTTTTCGTTGTTAGAATTGTAACACTCCAGGTCATTTACGGAGGAATTGTAACATTTTTTTCCAAGGCCAAGGCTGTGCATCAGAACGTCAATCGCTACTATTCTACGGGCTTAGGGAGCAAGAACTGGCAGCCCAGAAAATCGACGCTCCGAGAATAAAGACTCCTTTCAGAGTGTTAGAACAAAGCAAAACCTTGAGAGTGCAAGGAAAGATTGGCGCTGGTTCTTATAGGTTCCTCTTGGACACAGGGGCTACGCGGTCGATAGTTGGACCCAGTCTGATTGGTGATCAGGAAATAATACGAGTGAATGGCTAAACTCTTAAAACGGCAGGTGGCGAACTGTTACCTATATTAGGACAAGTACGGCTTAATTTTGAAATAGGAAGTCAACCATTTAGTCATGATTTTCTGATCGCCAATGTTGTCGACGATTGTATCCTTGGTCTGGATTTTATGCAGGAATTCGGTGTTTATCTCTAAACATTGGAAGTTGAACTCTACAATATGGACACATAGAGTTCCCATTGCTTGATGATGGTGTGGAAGGCATTCAGGTGAAACGAATCGAACATACGACCATACCAAAATGGTCTAATCTGTCAGTAAACAGGTATCATAAAAGGGACAAACTGAAGTGGAACAAACTGGAAGGCCAGCTACATCCTAGAAGAGCGGAGATTGAAACATCAACCAATCATTGTTGTTGCTATACGGGTAGTTACAAGGAAAGTGTTGGTGGTGGCAGCGCCGTCGATGATCATAATGACAAATCAGATGCGTCTAGCTTTCAAGATAAAGAAAGTGGCAACCTTTTCAACGATAAGCGCAGATCCGAAAAGAAAACGCTAGATGAAGAAACTAGAGGAGTGACCTATAAGCAGAGTGAAACTATTGCTTTCGATGTCCGTGATATGAGTGCTTCAATGGGCATGATCAAATCAGACAACGTTGGGTCTGTGTCCAATACTCCTGTTTGGCTACCAGTACTAACTGCAGACAGGAATCTAATAAGAACTGTACGGGCGGCACCTCGAATGAACAATGCAAATACCAGAAAAATCATCAACAGGTCTGGGCTTGACAAACGTGTGTACGTCTGCCTTCACAAAGCAGAGTAACAGATGAATCAATTTCAGCGGAAACTGGAAACTGATAATGTGGTTAATGGACATGTGTAGAAAGGCCTACCTTCTGGAGATGGCTGAAAATGACAGTGTGTTTATGACCCGGCCTCCAGTGGGACTATAACTTTCTTGCCAGAACTTCATCTGCACTGACAATTCTTCAGCCCTGTCGAAAATCTGGTCATGTTCGGGACGAACATAACTAAGGAGGGGGCAGTGTTATGACTCTACATTGCGCACTGTCATTTGGCGCGACATTGTGTACCTGAGGACACGATAAAGAACAGAGGAAGGAAGATGGCCGATGATTAGCGATGTAAACAAGAAGGCCTGAGCTGTGATTCTAAGTTTGGCTCTAGATGTAGTTTATAATTGATTATTAAACGTTCTGTTTTATATCACTTTCGTTGAGGTTAATTGCTAAGTTATAGCAATATGGCAAATTCTATAGCAAGATTCTAGATCCAGATCTAGCTAGATCTATGTATCAAACGGAAAGTATAAGGAAAGATTTCAAAATATATTGTACGTTTAAATACGTGTTTCCGTAGTGTATTGGTTATCACAACTGTCCAACACGCAGAAGGTACTGGATTCGAAACCCAGTGGATTTTTTTTTTTTAGTTAATACACATTTCTACATTTTTTAAATTGTTTTTTAAGTATATTTTTTACAGCCTAATATGTTCTATCTTCTACCAATGTCTAGATCTGTCCGTCTGTCTCTAGGTGGACCACTTCGGGGACAGATTTTAAGTTTGTGTGCCCACACAAACTGTCTTTGTAACCTTGTTGTTTTAGTTCTAGGGTATTTTAGATTACTTCTAGATAATATTCGAATAATGTGGCTGCAAAGAAATTCGAAAAATTCTAAAGGGTAAAGCCATACTAGATTCGCTTGCTCGTTCTGGTGAAGGAATGTTGTACTAGTTCAACTAGTCAATTGGATCCAATCTTGTATTGCAGAACTAAATTTGTGTAAACTGAAAACCCCGTGGTAGGGGGTTTAAACTCAAAACCCACTGGTATTGGGTTTAAACTAATAATCCCCTGGTATGGGGTTTAAACTCATAACCCCCTGGTAGGGGGTTTAAACTCAAAACCCCCTGGTAGGGGGTTTAAACTCAAAAACCCCTTGTAGGGTTTTTAAACTCAAAACCCCTGGTAGGGGGTTTAAATTCAAAACCCCTTGGCTCTGCTGGGGCAGGTGATGGTTTAGTATTAAAATCTCACCTAATATAAACAAAATCAAAGCAAAATATCAGTCACTAAATTCCGATCCCCTTCCCCCTGCGGGGGGATTTCATTTCGGGTGGGGGGTTTGAACCCCAAAACCATCCCTGGCTCGCCCATGGTTGTTTTATATGTATCGAAAATAAACAACATGTTTAAATTTCGAAAAACAACATAAATTTTCCAAAAGAACTAAAAATAGCCAAGTATGTTATAAAATACGCATGATGATTTAATTAGGAGAGTCTGGTTCTTTCTATTCCATTGAAGAAGGTAGTTTATATATATATATATATATAATATCATGGGCGTAGCCAGGATTTGTTTTCATGGGGGGGTCGGGGAATTTTTTTATGCGAAAAAAAAATTTATATGTATGTATGTGTGTGTTATGAATATTATATGCTGTATCGGTTGTCGTTCTTATGTTTACATGTGCTTGTAACTCGTCCGTAAGAATGTGTTCACGAAATGTGTGTTGTGTAGTCATTCAGTGTATTAAAGTCATACTAAGTGGACATGGTTTTCGACTCTGTTATCATTATGTTCATAACAATCTAATACACTGAATCAAAACTGTGAAGTTGTAAGAATTTCGAAATGGATAGGATATTTCGCCCAGAGAAGTTTGACATCGAGCCCACAGCATCTAAAGCAGCAGAGCATTGGCAGCACTGGTACGAAACTTAAAAAAATTTTGTATCAGTAGTATCTGTAGGTACTAAGAAACTGCTGATAAACTACATCTCTCCTGCTGTACACCAAATGATACTTGGTAAAGAGACATTTGATGAAGCAATGCAAACTCTAAACAGCATCTACATTCAACCAAAGAATGAGGTGTTTGCTAGGCACAGGTTAGCAACTTGCAAACAAGAGCAATGTGAAACGATAGACGCCTACATGCAGAAATTAAGAATTCTATCCAAAGATTGCAACTTCAAAGCAGTGACTGCTGAACAACACAGAGAAGAGTCTATTAGAGATTCGTTTATCAATGGACTAGTTTCCAACAGCATTCGAAAACGTCTACTTGAAAAGACTGTTTTGAGTTTAAAGGACGTCTTCGAGGAGGCTCGCTTACTAGAACATGCTTATCAGTACTCATTACAGTATGAATCATCACAGCCGAAACTAATTGCGCGGCAAATACTATCACCAATTCTTTGGCCACACCCTTGCCAAATGTAACGATTCCTCAAAGTGCAAGCAATTCACACACACATGAAGTAAATGCATTAGCTAGGAAGTGTTACTTTTGCGGCAGGGCTAAGCATCCCCACTCTCAATGCCCTGCAAGGGAAGTGACATGCAATCAGTGCTTCAAAAAGGGCCATTTTCAAAGAGTATGCAAATCGAAATCTTCAACAGTGTCGGCTATCGCTACTGTGCAGCCTTTGAGTTTAAACAAATCTACGATACCAATTTTCATCAACAACTTGCAATGGACCTCATTCACCAATCGTAAACAAACAACATTTAGTCACGTGATCTTATTAAGAAAACAACGAAAAAAATGGTCACGTGACAACCATCATGAATTAAACATGAGATCGTAAATTATATAGAAGAGATAGAGCACCACGTGGCTAAATGTTGTTTGTTTACGATTGGTGAATGAGCCCTGGGAGCTGTGAAAGCTATATTTCGACGCACATTGCTAAGAAGCACAAATGGCCGACGTGTTCCTCAGGCAACAGAATCTTTATAGCTTCCACCCATCTATCTCGAATCACTCAAGGACACATCTACGCTAACATACGACTCAAAAATGAACGATACGAAGGTGTTTCTCTACTAGACTATTTGTGCTCCGGGTTCATTCTTGGACTTGACTTTATAGGTTTGCACCAATTCTGTTTATTCCTTTCGATGGTCAGAAACCATCCTTGTGCCTGAGTACTCTCCAGCCAGCGAGGGTAGAGGCTACTAGCCTATTTAGTAATCTGTACCCCAGTGGCTACAAAGTCTTGCAGATACTCAATTCCAGATAGAAAGTTTATAGAGAAGGAAATTCAACAACTGATAAAGGATGAGATTATTGAACCATCTAAGTCTCCCTAGCGTGCACATGTGCTAGTCACAACAAATGACAGACATAAGAAAAGAATGGTTATAGACTACAATCAAACCATCAAACGGTTAACTCAACTAGACGCCTACCCTATGCCTAGAATTGATGAGCTAGCAAAACAGACTTCCCAGTACTCTATATATAGCACTTTAGACCTGAAAAGTGCATACCATCAGATTCCCATAAAAGAAGAGGAAAGGCCGTTCACAGCCTTCTAAGCATGTAAGAAACTATCAATTCCGTCGGATTCCGTTTATCGTTACGAACGGAGTCGCCTGTTTTCAGCGTACGATTGAAGAAATCATCGAAGACGAACAACTCACTGACACTTTTGCTTATGTGGACAATGTGACCATCTGCGGTGTGGACTCTGAATCACACGACCGAAACCTACAGTGATTTCTTGATAGTGCTCAAAAGTATGGAATCACTTTTAATGAAACAAAAAGTGAAATGAGCACTACTAAAGTGAGATTTCCAAAGGACAACTTAAGCCGGATCCTGAGAGATTTCGCGCTCTAAGGGGGACCTCATTCATCAATCGTAAACAAACAACATCAAGCCACGTGGTGCTCTATCTCTTCTATATAATTTACGATTTCATGTTTAATTCATGATGGTTGTCACGTGACAGTTTTTTTCGTTGTTTTATCAATAAGATCACGTGACTAAATGTTGTTTGTTTGCGATTGGTGAATGAGGTCCATTACCCGTACCAGTGAACAGTGAACAGAAACGAGTAGTGGGTCTTCTGGTTTATGTGCTGTATCGGTTATCGTTCTTATGTTTACATGGGCTTGTAACTCGTCTGTAAGAATGTGTTCACGAAATGTGTGTTGTGTAGTCATTCAGTGTATTCAAGCCATTCTAAGCGGACATAGTTATCGACTCTGTTATCATTATGTTCATAACAGTGTGTGTATTGTACATAATCTTTATTACATTCTGAACTTTCATTCTTTTGGAAGACGTTTATTGTGCCCAAGAATAGGTTCTTCCTGGAGTTAGTGGAAAAATTGTAGACTCCCCACCGTTGCTAGCATGGGGGTCTGGGGGAGCTCCGCCCCGCCGCCAAGCACTATTTCTGGTATTGAAAGCCAACAAAATGCATATTCTGAGGTATCTACAGTGCATTTTCCTGCTATTAAAAGTTTTATTTCAAAAACCTAATGTGCTATTTTTACTGACTTAGACCCTCCCGCGCCGTTCTGCGCATTTGCCGTCAAGCTGTTTCCACAAAAATCTGTCACTGGTAATGTTTGAAGCCTCTTCCCACCTGCTCTGAGGACCTGTATGAATGTGTGGCGCCTAGTTGTACTAGGATGTCATCGCAACTCTTCTTATGCCTAATTAATTTTGTCGGAGAACATGTCCCGCAAACCTCATGCGACGCTCTGTCAAAATCTTACTAAGGGGTCGACTCCGATTTCGGCATAGGATTTCCTTGATTTAGACCCGATCTCTATAACTGACTCATAAAATTTGTCTTTGCCATCTTTGTTGAGGAACATTTAGTGTTTTTCAATTTCGGCAGATGACTATTCACTGCACTCTATTAATGGAGCCCCGCCACTGGTAGAAATGTGTAACCTCTCTTGAATACACTCTTGGAATTAGTTGACTGTAGTTTGCTTTAGATTTTATATTGAAAAGGGAAGTTTTATCGTCAAAATCATCCGTTGGGGGTTTTAAACTAACAAATCCTTGGAGTTGTTTTTTTTTTTTAAATTCAAAACCCAATTTAGCTACGGTCATAGATTTTGGTAACTGTAGTTTGCTTTAGAATAATATGGAAGATAGAGGTTTTCCACCTCAGAACTCTCTGTAGGGGGATTTTAAACTCAAAACCATCTTGATGGGTTTTAAACTTTAAAAAAAAAGCCATCTGTAGGAGAGGGGTTTAAACCCAAAACCACCAATTGGCTTGGCTACGCTCAAATAAATTTATTGTGTAATTTGCTTTTTTATATTGAAGAGTTTTTTTTTTAGCATCAAACCCCTCTGAAGGGGGGTTTAAACTCAAAACCCCTTTTGCTACGCTCATAGATTTTAGAGTGTGTAATTTATTTTTTTTTATATTGAAGAAATATTCTTTAGCTTGAAACCATACTGAAGAAGGGGGTTTAAACTCAAAACCCCTTTGGCGATGCTAATAGAATTTTGAGTGTGTATTTTGCTTTTTTTTATATTGAAGAGGGGGGTTATCGTAAATTTTTGAGGGGGTTTTAAAATAAAAATCATCCTTAACTGCTCTTGGAATTTGGGGATTGTCGTTTCAATTTTTTTTTCGTTTTATAGAAGAGGGGGATTTAACTGCAAATAACCCTGGTATATATATATATATATATATATATATATATATACTAGAAGTAGACACAGGCTATGACGGTTTATTTTTCCAAGGCTTAATATTGATAATTATGGCCGGAACACGCCCTTCTTTTTTTTATTGTAAAAAAAACGGAAACATTTTAACGATCAACCTAACATACTCTTTAGTCTTTGAATTAGAGTATCTATTGCTATGAAATTTTACTTTGTATCGAGGCTAAAAAGGAGGAGGCCAAAAAAAGCTGTACTACCTGGCCATCATTTTTGGTGGTCAGGTGCACCGGTACGTGACGTTTTGGCGCAGCCGTTTTGGCGACGCCGTTTTGGCCCCGCCGTTTTGGCGACCGGACGTTTTGGCGCGAGCCGTTTTGGCGACGGGACGTTTTGGCGCGAGATATCATTTGACGATAATTTAATAAGCACGTAGTTTTTTTTAATGAACCCTTGAATTCCAGCGACTTAGGCAAATAACCATGGTGTCTATGCATACTTAACTTAAAGTCTTTTGAGAAACATGGTACATGTATTATATTTTTACTTATTATTAGCAAGTGTTTGGTATGTATACCTGGAGATACCATACAGACTGTATGGATACCATACAGTCATTAAATAAACAAATGTTAATGTAAACAAATAATTGCATCAATTTTTAGTCTTTCATCGTTTCATTTTGTTTTTAATTTTAAAGTAATATCTTAAAAACTTTTTTGAAAATAAAAGTGTGCCTCTTAATAAACACACATACACAAGCCAAAATGTTTATTAAAGAAAATGATGTGAAAAACAAACACACATTTACATTTAGTACGTGAAAAATATGTCTTAACACAAACACTCATGCAAAACATAGATATGAATAATTCTTTTAAAAGAAATAATACAATAAACGTACATAATGTATTTCGCGCCAAAACGTCCCGTCGCCAAAACGGCTCGCGCCAAAACGACCTTTGCGCCAAAACGGGGGGGTCAAAACGGCGGGCCCAAAACGGCGGCGCCAAAACGTCCTGCTTCGAGGTGCACAGAGGAGGGGAAAAGCCTGACAAAGCTGAGTCCTTTTTCTTTATCTATAAGGGACTCAAGTCAGTAGTGGGAGAGCCCAAGAGTGTGTCTTAGCTACACAAATCAATGGAACTTCTTGTAAAAGTAGATGGCAAGATGGGCTTTTAAGATGCAGAAGACTCTGTGATCTCAAAGTGGAAGTCATGCCACACAAGAGTCTGAACACCAGCAGAGGTGTAATCAGTTCTAGGGACCTACTGGAATGTTCCGAGAAGGAAATAGTGGAGGGCATTGAAGGAGTCACCCATGCCCGGCGCATTACCAGGCGCATGGATGGTGAGGAGGTCGAAACCGCCACTATTATCCTCACATTCGGAACTAGGACACCGCCAGAGTATGTGAAGGCAGGATACCTACAAGTTCCAGTGAGGCCCTACATACCTAACCCCATGAGGTGCTTCAAGTGCCAGGGTTATGGACACGGCGCGGCAGTCTGCAAGAGGAACACTGTGTGTGCCAGATGTGCTGGAGAGGGTCATGAGGACAAGGGCTGCACAGCCCAGTTCAAATGCCCAAACTGTCATGCTGGCCACTCAGCCTACTCCAATGACTGCCCTGTGTGGAAACAAGAGGTTGCCGTGCAGGAGTACAAAGCAAGAAATGGATGTACCTTCAGCTAGGCGAAATCGGCTGTATTGGCCCTACCTAAGGGCCGATTCGGCTTGACAAAGACCTACGACCAGGCTGTTGCTAAGATAGGAAGATACATAGCCACACAGACGGACACACTGACCCCACCACCCTCTCCTCCAATTCAGAAGAAAACACCGCCAAAGAACACACCTCTGAAGAAACAAGAAAGCCCTGTTGTCATGCTAAAGAACAGGTTCTCTGTGCTCGCTGATGAGAGCATAGAGACTGAGCAGCATGTCAAAACCAACACTCCGGGAGAACCCGGAGACATTATGTCTGACACAGGTTCTCCTCAGAGAACCCAGCCAGACACCCCAATCTCTACCAAATTAGAGGTTGACCAACTCCCTTAAGGGAGAAATCAAAGCGGAGAGGATGCCCGAGGTGAGAGAGGAGAAAATAACCTCGCTCTAACCAGAGGGATCTCCCCTCTCCAGAGAGAAAGACTTCCCCCCAAAGGGGGTTGTCCTCCTCTCCATCCAAACCCAAGAATAAAAATATCAAGGTCACTGGAATAAAGGGAAACCCCTCCGGGGGCCTCCCAAGGCCAAATAGCTCCAAGTAGGTCATCTAGAATAAGCCATGGATTCCAAAATTGTACAGTGAAATTGTAGAGGCTTCAAGGCTAATTACGAGGAAATGCAGCTACTGGTGGACTCTGAGACCCTTTTAGCTGTCTGCTTACAGGAAACATTTCTGAAAGATAGCATCAGTTTCCGAAGCTACCGTGCTTACAGCAAGAAAGTTGAGGATGCAGAGAAAGCATAAGGTGGAGTCTGTATCCTTGTGAAGGATAGCATCCCCCATGAGAGGGTAGAACTACAGACCACACTACAGGCCTTAGCAGCTAGGATAACCCTTCACAAGGTTATCACTTGCTGCAGCCTGTATCTACCACCAGGCGCTCCATTAAACCGAACAGACATGGAGGACCTATTGAAACAACTCCCCGGCCTTATTTAATCCTTGGGGATTTCAATGCCCATAACACAATGTGGGGATCCAACAATACCGACACAAGAGGTCGTATGCTGGAGGATATCTTCCTCCAACATGATTTATGCATACTTAATGATGCATCACCGACCTACTTGCACCCAGGAACTGGATCACTCACATGCATTGACCTCACCGTATGCGTCTCCGGACTTCTGGACGACTTTAAATGGTCAGTTAGCAATGATCTACGGGGAAGTGATCACTTCCCAATCATCATTACTAACAATCTCCCTTCATTGAGACGACCTCAGCGGTGGAAACTGAATAAGGCCGATTGGGAACAATTCCAAATAAGATGCTCCGAAATATCACAGAAAATATCCTCGATGAACAGAACCCAGCTGATACCTTTGCTAGCAAGCTACTAAGTATAGCCAGGAAAGTTGTCCCCCTAACCTCTGCAAATCTAAAAACGGCCTAGCAAACCATGGTTTGATACAGCTTGCAAAAGTGCTATTAGCGATAGGAAAAAACGACTGGCTGCATTTATAAGGAATCCTTCCCAGGAAAACCTAAAGCTATTCAGGATAGCTAGAGCAAAGGCTAGACAAACCATACGGTCAGCCAAAAGGAATTCCTGGAGAAGTTTTGTCGGCAGTCTGGATGACAAAACTTCTGCTAGAGCAGTTTGGAAGGAAGTAAGGCGAATCAAAGGGAAAGAATCAAATGCAATAGGGCATTTGAAAAACCAAGGACGAACTGTCACGTCCCCCGGAGAAATAGCTGACTGCCTTGCATCCTCAATATCAGAAAAATCATCCACTGCACACTACACGCCAGAGTTCCAAAGTCAAAACCAGGGAGGAAAGACACCCATTGATTTCAGGTCAGAGAACAATGAAGACTACAACAAACCGTTCTCGCTTGAGGAACTGAGGAAATCGCTGGACAAGTCACATGACACAGCGCCTGGAGAAGACGAAATCCATTACCAGTTCCTCAAGCACCTTCCCGAACCCTCATTGGCAGTCCTGCTAGGGGTCTATAATTGTGTGTGGCAAACAGGCGCTTTCCCAAACAGCTAGAGGAAAGCCACAGTTATACCGATACCTAAACCGGGAAGAGACGGCTCTGACCCAGCTAACTATCGACAAATAGCACTAACAAGCTGCATCTGCAAAACCATGGAAAGAATGATTAACAGTAGGCTGGTCTGGTACCTGGAGAGGAATAAAGTGATCTCCAACTACCAGTGCGGATTCCGGCAGGGGCGGACAACAACTGACCACCTGATAAGGCTGGAATCTTATATTAGAAATGCATTACTCAGAAGAGAACATCTAGCCTATGACACAACCTGGAAACATGGCATTTTACGTGACCTGGAGCTTATGGGGCTTAAGGGACACCTCCCCCGTTTTGTGGGGGAATTCCTGAACTCCGCTTCTGACACTCATGACCAGGAAATGAGTGTACCCCAGGGCAGCATTCTGTCAGTCACCCTGTTCAACATTAAAATAAATAGCATCATAAATGCGCTGTCCCCTGGCATAGAGTACTCTTTGTATATTGATGACTTTGTCATTTTTACTTATGGGAAAAACATGAACACCTTAGAAAGAAAATAACAGTTAAGTTAAAACAAAATTCAAAAATTGGGCAAATGATAATGGTTTTAAATTTTCGGACTCCAAAACAGTTAGCATGCATTTTTGTAATTAAAGGGGACCCCACCCAGATCCTGAATTATTCATACACACACACAAAATATTCCTTGCTTAGAAACTACACAATTTTTAGGCCTCACCCTAGATTTCAAAATTAATTTTCTCCCCCACAGTAAGGAACTTAAGAAGAAATGCCAAAAGTCATTAAACATACTTAGAGTACTCAGCCATACGGACTGGGGAGCTGACAGAGATACCTTGCTGCTGCTCTATCGGAGTCTAATTCGATCCAAGCTAGACTACGAATCCATAATATATGGAGCAGCAAGGAAGTCTTATCTAAAAATACTGGAACCAATACAAAATGCTGCCCTGCGTCTCTGTCTCGGTGCGTTTCTTACATCACCTATCCCAAGTCTCCATGTGGAGGCTGGAGAACTCCCCATACTTAATGGATATAAGAATGAAAAAGCTTGCAATGCAGTATATAGTCAAGCTAAAATCCAACCCCACGAACCCTGCTTTCGACTCCATATTTAACCCCACAGAGGTAGAATTATACAATCGAAGGCCTAACGTCATACAGCCGTTGGGCCTTCGAATGAGAGAACCCATCCAAAATGTAACCCCACCCATTGACCAAATTTCTAAAATAGAAACCCCTCAGAATACTCCTTGGCTAATGAATAAACCCAAATTAAATTTATCCCTCCTTAATTTCAAAAAAGAAAATACAGACCCAAGCATACTACAAGTCCACTTTAGGGAACTGCAGGAGAGCTATGGAGATTGTGGCATCTTCTACACAGACGAATCCAAAATGGATGGAAAGGTCGCGTCTGTCTGCTCCTTTCGGAACAAAACAATCTCCCATAGACTCCCCGATGGCTGCTCCATTTTTACGGCCGAATAGCATGCAATATCGCTTGCACTTATGGCCGTTAAAGCATCAGAAAGGAGGAAATTTATAATCTGCATTGCAAGCTTTGGGGCGGATGAAGACTGACATCCCATTGGTACATAAGAGCCTGAAGCTGTTGGACCAAATAACAGCCGATCGTAGGGATGTCACCTTCATCTGGGTCCCCTCCCATGTTGGCATTGAGGGAAACGAAGCCGCAGACAGAGAAGCAAAGAGAGCCCTAAATCATGCGGTGTCAGGAACCCAGGTTCCCTGCTCGGACCTGAGACAAAGTATTGCCTCTGCCACCTATCGAGAGTGGCAGAACCGATGGGAGGCTGAGACTCACAGTAAACTCAGGCAGATTGTGGCGGATGTTGGGTGGCGGCCCACATCTAAGGGTCTGACAAGGCGTGGTAGCACGACCATGTCCAGACTTAGGATTGGCCACACCTACATCACGCATTCTTTTGTGCTGAAGAGAGACGAGCCCCCACTTTGTGAGCACTGTGACTCTCGCATCACCGTGGAACATATTCTCTTTGATTGCCCCACATACCAGGATGTCAGGGAGAGGTATTTTGGAGCCACTAGCTTAAAGACACTGTTTGATAGTGTCGACCCGGGAAGTGGGGTTGTCTACGAAGATCTGATTTATGAATTTGTGAACATGTACTATTTACATTAGATTTTTACCAAATAATCAAATTTTTACTACCTTTACTAGTTTAACTGTGAATAGACCTTGATTTTAATGATAGGACTGTATAGAATTTGGCCCTTGTTGTTTAGAGAGAGTGGTCCTTGAGGGATTGCGGGTACGACATGGCCTAAATTGTGCCGATGTGCCTAAAATCAAAATCAAATCAATCTTTTCACTCTCTGAAACCTCATTTTATTTTATTTTAACCTGCGCATCGTAATTTCTCCGACATATACTTTTGACTTGCTTTGGAAACCCCCGCTCTATTCACGTTCTCTTTCTACATTTATTTTGATATGTTGTTATCTAAATAAAAAGAAATATCTATCGGGCTGTACTAAATGTAATCGTTTATCTCACTTCTTGAGATTATAGCGTAATGACAATAGATATAGATTTACCTTTTTAATGCTAATAGGTTTGTTTTTTGATAGTGTGAAAATTACCATTACTTGCTCTCTTTCTCTCAAGATTTTTTTTTTTTATTTTGACCGCGTCTAAAAGGAAGTGGAAATGACGAAAGGCATATTAAAAAGAAGTAGACTTAAGGGAAAAAAAATTGCTTTAAAAATATGAAATTTGTGAGATATAGGTATTTATGCTTTCTATATACACTGCGACCTTATGGAGAAATACCAAAGATAGAATATAAAGGTTTGATAAAGCTTGCGGGATTTCGCAAATAGCGCTCGTCAGGTTGCGAATCTATCAAAAAACGTTCTCTGTGAGCACCTATGAGGTTAAAGAACCTGAGTTTTAAATTTGATGCAGTTTATGAAATCTCCTGAACAATTAATCAACAACGTCTCCGTTGAGTAACGGAGTGTTTATACTAGGGGTGCACCGGATAGTCCCTCCGGCTCCGGCCGAATATCCGGCATTTTTTACTATCCGGTGCTATTCGGCTCCGGTCGGATATCACTACAGGATAGTAAACCGGATAGTAAAAAATACACCTATTTAATATGCATAAAGTGGACCTCGTTTCATTCTGTTGTAGAATGTATTAATGTTTATATTAAAACAAAATAATGTGCTTAAAAATAGAGCCATTATGAATATGCACCAAACATCGTTTATTATAAAGACAATACGTGTTAATGTAAATAGAAATGAAACTTAAAATCATAAATGCATTTTACGTACAGAGCAGCAATGACTGGCTCATTTTTTTTCAATTTGTCTTGACCTTTGAGTAGGTTAGTTAACATGTTAAAATGCTACATTCCTTGACTACGTCATGCTGACCAGACGTCTGTGTAGCTGTGCGGGTATATTTCAAGAGGTACAGATGAACAACTCCCACCCCTTTTATTGAGTTTTTTTTATAGGCAGGTGACCACAAGTTAAATACGATGGACGTAGGTTTAATGTCAGCGTATTGACACTCTCTAGAGGTCACACCCTTCGAGGGACCTGAGTTTGTTTATTTAGTAGTTAATCTTTATTAGAGGGGTGGGCTGGACTACAAGAGCCACACCTCTAAGGTAACTAGGTATATTTCCAGATGAACAACTCCCTCCCCCTTTTATTTGTTTAGTCCATCACATTGAGTTCATTGATTGACAGGTGACCCCAAGTCATATACGATGAACGTAAGGACTATCTAGAGGTCACACGAGGGAACTATGTTTGTTTACTTAGTAGTTAATCTTAATTGGGGGGGGGGACTAGACTTCAAGCCAAACATCTACACGGGTATCCGGACAAAGAGTTTGCTTATTTGGAGAAAAATCTTAATCACGTGGTTGGGCTAGAGGCCACAAATTTTCAAGTGTGCCGAGTTACTTGAACATAAATCTCAATTAGTAAGCTGGACTAAAGATCACCCGCACCTAAACGAGTGACAGAACACAAACTGCGAGATTATATAGCCCAGTAAGCCAGTAACTAATTATTTTGTAGAAGACACGACCAGGGCTATCTTTAAATGGAGAGCTAAACACCCCTATACTCTTTATTTTATTTCTTTGGTCCTTGACAATCAATTTATTGATAGACATTGACCATATTTAAGCCAGAATGAAAAAACGCAACGTGCTAACAAAGGATATTACACTGTCAATAAATATTACGGTTAAATAATTTTTATAACGTGTTAATTTGAATATTACTCCTGCAGTTAAGTGTCTTGATTTGATAACAATATTCTTAATAATTTGTGACAGTCAATTAACTCCTTGTTATTTTTTTTTACTTAAGATGCGTACTTAGCCACTGTATATCAGGCTAGGACGACTTTTAGACACCTGACATCCATAGGCTTACTATGGTTCCCTTTTGTAACAGTTACTGAAACCACGAATAAAATAATTAATAAGTAATAATTAAGAAAGATGTTTCTAACATACGATCTTTGCATTTAATATTTCTTACGTACGTTCTTTGTACAATAAAATAAAACAAAGATGTGCATGTTTGCGTGTGTGTATTTTTGCCTTGTATTAAAACCTTTAGAAAGAAAGCTAATTTCATTGTTTAATTCTTTTGACTTAATAAATAACGGAAAACCTTACAGTAAATTTTAAAATCGCATAAAAGAAATTGAATAATAGTACCGCAGCTAGATCTAGCAAACAAAGAAGCACTATGCTGGAGCGTAAAATAAAACAACAAACCCTTGACCTCTAACTAGTGGACGGGTATAATTTATCTACATGCTTGACTGACCATGCCAATGTGTTATCTTTTTTGACTGACACCCAACTCTATTGCGTACGTATGCTCAAGGAAAAAACAATGCTTGATGGTTAACACAAACAACTATACACACTACTCTAGGACTACATGTGTAGACTCACTAGGTATATCTGACCAGGTTGTTGCTCTGAAATGCATGAACAGTTAAATATATACTAACATTATTTACATTGACCTTCCTACACACATCCTTTACAGCTGGTGGCATCGTACATACACACAGACACACTCATGCTATACAGATTTTTAGAAATACTGTTAAGTTTGAATAAATCAATCAGTAACAGAGTTTAAAACAATAAGATATATAAAAGGAAAAAAAATAAAACCAACCAATATAGGTATGTTATTTAACAGTTTCGTAAAATGTTCAGCAACACAAGCTATTAACAAGACACTTAGGTATCCGGCTCCGGCCCCGGCCGAATATCAAATTTTACTATCCGGTCATATCCTGCCCCGGCCGGATATCAAAAAGTACTATTCGGTGCACCCCTAGTTTATACTCCTCGACATGGTAGCCATCTGTTCTTCTGTCTTACTCAACCATGTACCAATCAGCTCGTCTGTCTCGTTCATCATGGTACCAAACGTTTCGTCTGTCTTGCTGAGCATGGTACCTAACGTTTCATCTGTCTTGTTTATCATGGTACGAAACATTTCATCTATCTTGTTCAGCATGGTACCAAACGTCAAATCCGTGTTGTTCAGCATGGTACCTTTCCGTTTAATCATGGTACAGATCTGATCGTTGACATCTTCCAGCTTCGTACCCAACTGTACATGGAAAGGCTCTCATAAGCTCTTTAATATTTGGTTGTACTTCGAACAGACATGAGTTCGGATTTTCACCTTCGTCCAGCAAGGCTTGTCGGAGGCGTTTTTCAAGAATTGTCTTGTTTCTTCCAAAGCATCAGTCCACAACATCAAAGCTCTTGTTTCAACTCTTTTCGATCGAGTTCATCCAGCAGTTTTACAAATGCCATAAGAAATCCCACTTCTAGACACTAGTGTTACGATCTTCTCTACCAACACGACACATCTAACACAAAAACTTGACAACAAGTGTTCCAGAATAACAATGTGGTAGTTTAATCACATATACATCAACAGCCAATACCACACAATTGGCTACACTAACTACAAATGCTTTCTTGTACCTAACAGAATTGACTACTAAACACCACTAGTCTCTCTGGACTGGTAAAGCTACATTCTTGATGACCACTCTTACACACACCATAAGACAGGTCGTATTTGTGTGTACTAGCAGTACTGTCCCTTGTCCATCGACAGCCGTTGACCTGTGTGATTTGTCTAAGTCACGTGTGCCAGAGGGTCGCACACACATTAACCCTATCAGTCCGCCAATCGAGTTACAAGGGTATTTTACAAATACATAATAGATATTAGGGGTACTGGATAGTATTTTGATATTCGGCCGGAGCCGGATATGGCCGAATAGTAAAATAAATCTTTCTGTAGCATCTTAGTTAGTTGCTAGGATCCTCTTCTCGAGATCTGCAACCAATGTACAGGATTTGCATATATGAAAGTGACAGTGACCAGGGAGCTTATCAGTCTGATTTTTGTGTCAAAGGCTATTCCCTTGTCTGTCCAAATTGTTTTGAGTTTTGAAAGTGCTGCTGTGCCTACAATTTTGGGTTTGGTTCTTTCATCTGAGACAAAAGCTCTAAAGTATTTAAAAGCTCTGACACTTGTCAGCTTTTCACCACTAATACTGATGTCTCTTTTAAAGCCCTTTTGGTTATTGGTCATAGTTAGTGTTTTATCACTTTTGTTACCTTGGCTCCATTATATCCAACAACACTCTACTGGATAAAGACATAAACAACAGGATAGCCAAGGCAATGGCCACCATGTCACGGTTGCAGAAAAGAGTCTGGGACAACATAATGCTGACTAGCAGTACTAAAGCCCTAGTCTACAGGACCTGTGTGTTGAGCATCTTGCTGTACGGAAGTGAAACATGGTCAACCTACTCATGGCAGGAAAAAAAGCTGAATGTCTTCCACCTCTGATGCCTAAGGCGGATCTTTAAAATAAGGTGGCAAGATAAGATAACCAATGAGGAAGTGCTACAAAGAGCAGGGTGCCAGGACATCCGCTCTGTTATCAGCAGCAGACGCCTTGGCTGGCTTGGCCACGTTCGTAGAATGCCAGAAGGTCGACTTCCACAGGACATCCTGTCTGGCGATCTAATAGAAGGCAGGAGAGCCGCTGGTCTCCCACTTTTACGTTATACGGATGTATACAAACGCGACATGAAGCTCTTCAAAATCGACACTGGCAACTGGGAAGAGGTGGCACTGGATAGATCCACATGGAGAGAGAGCATAAAAGAAGGGTCACGGATTGCAGATGTCATACACAACAGAAGCAGAAAGAAGGGTAAAAATGTAACGGCGCCTGGTGATTATATATGCCCAACCTGCGATCGCAGCTGTGTATCAAGGATTGGCCTCTTTAGTGACACAAGAAGTTGCAAAGGGAAAAGATCGTCTCTCGAGACGAAAAATGCCACAGAGTGTTTTATCTATGATCATCACTAAGTCAGCTAAGTCTTCTTCTGTCCCTGTCAGACCATCTATGTCGTCTGCTTAGCGCAAGTTAGTAATTTTCTTCCTCTAAAGCTTACAGAACTTTCGTAGCCCTTGGAGTGCATCTACCATTTCCTTTCATGGAAGATATTGAAAAGAGTTGGTGAGATTAGGCAGCCTTGTCTCACTTCAAATGTGGTTTTAAACCAGTCTCCAATGTTGTTGTTTAGGTACACTGCACTAGTAACTTGCTTATAGAGATTTTGCATAACTTCTATTATGCTTTGATTTACATTGTATTTTTCCATTGTTACGCAGTGTGCCTCATGCTTATACTCAGTCGAAATCTTTCCCGAAGTCGATAAAGCCATGAAAACGGCTCTTTTGGTGTTGGAGGTATACTATGGTTTAGAATTTGTTCAGTTATGCCGTGACCTTGTCCAAAACCCGCTTGTTCTTCTGATACGATGTCAGTTATTGGTTTTAGCCGGTTTAGTAATTTTTAACAGGATTTGATGGGATGGCTTATGAGGCTGATGTGGCGGTAGTTTTGACAGAGTTGTAAACTGCTTTTCTTTAGAATAGTGATTTTAAATCGTGCTTATCATGGTTTCTTCTTCACTCTTTAGAAGTTCACCAGGAATGCTGTCCACTACGGCTGATTTTCACCGCTGCTTCCTTGCTGTTGGACTTTAAAAAAGTAGCCAGCGGAGAAAAAGTTAACAACATACCAAGAAAAAGAGAGTGATAAAAGAAAGAGTGACGCTGCAGGGAATAAACTGGCAAAATATAAAGGTGTGATATTCAACAAAGACTAAATGGACATTGACATTTTTCTGAAGAAGTTCGAAAAAAGAAATGAGAGAACTGGAATACTCGGAAGACAAATGGATATTCTTGCTGTCTTGGTCATTTACAGTAGAGATTTTTTCAAAAATATGTAAGAACCAGGGTAACTACAATGCTACGAACTTTCGGGAAAACAGAGGCTTTCTATCGCCAACAGTTTGTCAATTGTGAGATAGAACCAGACATTCCTGGACAGAATGAGCAGCAATTTCGATAACTGGGTAGAAACAGCTGAGGTAGAAAAGACCTTTGACAGTCTTAAAACATTTCTCATGTTGTACAAAGTAATTTACGAGTGTCTGGAGGAATTTAAAATATTTCTGTTAGAGAGGAAACCTAAATCCATAAAAGACATGATAAGGGCTTATAAAGTGGCACAACCCGACAAGAAATTATCTAGAGGCAGTGATATAGAAGAAATAGTTGCTTTTAACAGAACAAGTGAGACACAGAATAGCTTTCACAGAACAAAGGAAACACAGGATAGGCATAATAGACGTGGTACATAGGAAAGACAATATGATAGCCGCAACGGAAGATATCAAGGAAACAAACAGGAAAGAAAGAACTGAGAGAAAGATGGATTAGAGCAAGGTTTATCATTGTCATCTGATATTGGAACATTGGAGATTTTTCAGACATTCAAGACCATTAGGGATACGGGAAGCACTGTTGTTGGAGTGAATTAGAAATTAGTGGAAGATTATGAATTTACAGTCAAATATAGAAAATGTGTTAAGTTTAATTAAAAGAGTGTAAAATTACCAATTAAAGAGGTAGCACTGACACACCGTATTTTACGGGACAGTGGAAGCTTGTGTTGTAGATCAGGGTGATTTAATTATCGGGAACATTTAAAGGGTTGAAAATGTGTTCAGAGCTATGGAGATAGAGAATTGGAAGAAATATTATGGGTTAATTATGGGATAAAGTCTACTCAATGTAGAAATAGGGATGTACAAGAAGTCATAAGATACCATCAATCAGATGACATGGGCAGAATTAATACGTCTAATTAAACCTGACGTAGATGCCTTCGTGAAATCGCTGCATCATTTGACCCAGCATTACGCCAAAGAAGATAGCGAATAGAGTAGGAGCAAGTACACAACCCTGCTTCACGCCATTTTCTATTGGGAAGTGATCAGACAGGTCACCATACATACCTACAATACAATACAATACAATACAATACAATACAATACAATACAATACAATACAATACAATACATACATACATACATACATACATACATACATAAAATACATACATACACACCCTCACCATCCGCATCCAATAGTGACGCCAATGGGAATGTGTTATGTCTTCATCTAAGCATGGATCTCCAGCCGACTTGGACTTTGGGGGATGAGATTCAAGTGGTGAGAATACAATGACATATTCACCAGCCAAATCCTAAAACGTAATAGTCAAATAACGAGTTTAAAAAACTCTTTAAATTTATGTGTTATCGTGTGTCATATTATTTACCTCGTCTTAAAAGTGCGGGTCTTAAGTCTTTGAGATATGGTCCTTCGTTTTCTTTTCCATCTGTAATAAGTATAATTGAACCACCCGGAGCATCACCATACTTGGTCAAAACCTGGAACAAGTTTTAATAGTACACATTTTTAGAATTGGAACTTTAATGATTTTACAAAAAGTGTCTTCATAAAATACCATGCTAGAGAATTAGACAATAAAGAAATACAATTTCGAAGGAACCAAAATTTTGTCATTCTTTGCTACATATACATCTCTATTAACAGCCAAGTAAGTCAAAAATCTATTTCTTTGCACTCTCAAAAATGAGTTTGATTTCCATTGATTTCCAATATAAGCCATAGTTTTCAATGACGCCGATTATTTTGGAAAGGGAGCGTTGTATAGTACAGATACATATACATTTGAGACACGCACACATACATCAAATAGGAAGAGCAGGATGACACATCTGAATGGATTCAAGTAATTTAGTGTTAGACAACTTTAACAAGACATTAATCTTAACTTAAAACCACATATCAATAAGCTGATCTCCAGAGAGTAAAAAGAACAACAGAGTTTTAAGTATACGTATAGAAAATATGGAAGTATACTTTATAACATCAAAATAATATATAAGATGAAGGAGCAGATGTGCTTAGAAGGTGGACAGAATATTGCAGATATCTGTACAACTTCGAGATAAATCACAACTACAGTATAATCAACAAATAAATTTGGCCAACAAAAATAATTCTGCCCTGGGGCCTTCACATCCAGGGCTGAAGAAAAGAAATGAGTAATGGAAGACAGGGTAAGATTGAGAAGGCAGACACGATGACAGAAAAGAAGCAAGGCGCCACTTCTGAGCAACAAAAGTGCCAACCAAAGAGGGGCGCAGTATAACGTCATGTCTCAGGACGAAGCTTCTTTTTTTTAACTTGATTTTTTTCTAAACTTATGCTTTGCTTATTATTATCCTGTTAAAATAATTCAATCGGAGAGACATACTTTTTGCGGGGCCCTATGCGAAGCGGATTGCGCATGGCCCATTCTGGGTTGTGATAAGGATAATAATTGAAAATTAAGATTTTGTATTAGAAAATAAATTCGTCTTTGCATTTTATTCATACTTTACAAAGTACAAAATCACTATCAAATTAACTTTACGAGCCATCTACAGTAGATAGTACTTTTCTAACAATAAGCCGATAAACATTCAGATCTGCTTTTCAGATTTACTATCGAGTAAAAGCTGTTGAACCAAATAATAGCCGGCCATAGGGATGTCATCTTCATCTGGGTCCCCTCCCATGTGGGCATAGTGGGAAACGAAGCCGCAGACAGAGAAGCAAAGAGAGCCCTAAATCAAGCGGTTTCAGGAACCCAAATTCCTTGCTCGGACTTGAGACAAAGTATTGCCTCTGCCACCTATCGAGAGTGGCAGGACCGATGGGAGGCTGAGACTCACAACAAACTCAGGCAGATTGTGGCGGATGTTGGGTGGCGGCCCACATCTAAGGGTCTGACAAGGCGTGGTAGCACAACCATGTCCAGACTTAAGATTGGCCACACCTACATCACGCATTCTTTTGTGCTGAAGAAAGAGAAGTCCCCACTTTGTGAGTATTGTGACTCTCGCCGCACCGTGGAACATATCCTCATTGACTGCCCCAGATACCAGGATGTCAGGGAAAAATATTTTAGAGCCACTAACTTAAAAACACTATTCGACAATGTCGACCCTGGGAAGGTACTGGGCTTTATCCGGGAAGTGGGGCTGTCTACGAAGATCTGATTTATGAATTTGTGAACATGTACTATTTACATTAGATTTTTACCAAATTATTAAATTTTTACTACCTTTACTATTTTAACTGTGAATAGACCTTGATTTTAATGATTAAACTGTATAGAATTTAGCCCTTGTTATGTAGAGAGAGAAAGTAGTCCTTAAGGGACTGCAAGCACGACATGCCTCGAATTGTGTCGATGTGCCTAAAATCAAATCAAATCATTATCGAGTAACAAAATATTGCTTTTATTGTTGTTGTTTTTTGAGGAGGTCGAGATAGATTTAGATCTATCATTGTATGCCAGTGACTATTAAAGTAAATTAAGAATTTGAACTTCTTGTTTTGGTTAAAATTCGCCTTATTACATTTTTTATTAAATAAAAGCTGACAATGCCGTTTTTTTTTATCGCGAGTAGGATTGGTGTTGTCCATATTAAATGACACCCCGAAATGACAATATTTTCTTTTTTTATGGAGATTTGCATTAGTTTTCAGAAGATTTTAATAATTTCATGAGATTTTCATGACTTTTCGTATATTTAACAATTTCAGGAGAATTCCAGGAACCCTTTGAAAATAAGTTAAAATGGTTTAATATAATAATTTACAACTAGAATTCGCGCGGGGCCTATAAAAGTGCCGAACCATTGCAGCCGCATAGCTTGCAGTGGCCTAAGACTGGCCCTGGTCCCCTCCCATGTGGCTATAGAGGGAAATAAAATGGCAGAGATGCAACGAGAGCCCTAAAGGAAGTGGTGTGCAGGCCTGCTCGTACCTGAGACAGAGTATAACCTCTGCCTCCGACAAAGAATGGAGGCATCGATGGGAAGCTGAGGCCCACAACAAATGTCACCAGATGTCATACTGCGGCCCACATGAAAGTGTGACCATGTCCAGACTTATGATTGGCCACATCACATCACACACTCCATTAAACTGAGAAGAGAGGAGTCCCTACTGTGTCATTATTGTAATTGTGACCTCACAGTAGATCAAATTACCATCGGCTGCCTCAGATACCTGAGATGAACTCCTATTGAAAATCAGAGCAGGAAGGACTACCTCAGATACCAGAATATTAGAAGAAAATATTTAATTTCGAACCTTAAAACACTGTTTGACAGCAAAGATCTTAGGGAATTACTGAGTTTTAGCTGGGAAATAGGATTAAAAGATCAAATTTAAGAGAGTTTTTATGGACAAAGTCCATATATATACATATATATATATATATATATATATATATATATATATATATATATATATATATATATATATATAAACTAGCTTTAATTTTACCCGGCTTTGCTCGGGTTTTTTCTTTCTACAAATAGTATGCCTTTATTCCGTTTGAATGTGTGTACAAATCTGATTTAGATAAGAAAATAAATCTAGACAGAGTATCATTTAGAGTCTAGAGCGTGGGAAGCGAGGTCGAGAGGCTAAGTGCGCTTGAACTTGACTTGGTTTGGGCTCGAGGTTCCAAACCCGACTCGGGCAGAGTTGTGTTAACTGAGCGCCGTTTAGTCGTCATACCCCCTCCCCCCTGGTCCACAAATGAGATTGGACCATAGCGCTCTAAGCATGCTATAAGCTTGAAAGTAGTGTTATATAAATGCTATAATTTATTTATTTAGATGGTTTACCCAAGCTAAGAATGATTGTGTACAGATCTAGATTCTAGATCTAGTTGTAAAATAAATAATTTTTATTTTTTGTTTCAATAATGTAAGCTATATGTAGAATTATAGTCTTACTGTCTCTACTAATTGAAGTTGAAATGTTTTAAGTAGAATAGTGTAGATCAGAGGTGGGCAAATTACGGCCCGCGGGCCACATGCGGCCCGCCGAAGTGTTTTATGCGGCCCGCGAAAACTTAAATAAATCAAGTGTGCACACACATTACACATATAAAATTGCAAATATATTAAAAATAAATCATTGTAAATATCTATAGAAATTATTGAAACTTTTGATTCTTATCACTTATAATGAAGAGGCTAAAAAAACATTGTCTCTAAACGTCCTTATAAAAAGTTTAAAGTAAACGAACTTTATATTTAATAGCAATATTTCGATAAATTCAGTAAAAGACATAAGCCCAGGCCAGTATTTATTCAATGCTATGAAGAACTATGTTGAAAGAGTTGGGTAGGCTTATACAAGATGGCAAGGGTAACAACTGATGGAGCTTTGACTGAGAAAAACAACCTTTTTAATAAAATAAAGAAAATATTCCAACCATAAACTAGTAACTGCAAAGTTTACAAAAACTACACTGAATTCAAATGTATTGTGTGATGAACATTAACAAATGTCTATTATACACATGGCGTTCCTAAAGCCTATGGCCTCCAAGTATCCAAGACCGGAACATTATGCCCCGACTGGCAGTTCCGAAAAGTACGTGAAGATTTGGAATTTTCCTAATATTTCTAATAAAGAGTTGAAGACAGACTTCATGTTTATCATCGGAAGCATTGCAATTTGTTGCTTGCACATGAAATGTATGTGCATCTTAAATCTTTTCAAACAAATCTATTCCATTTCTTGAGGCCAGAGAGAGAAATTAAGGCTGAAAGGTGAAACTATTTCTAGTGAAATGGTTGAAAAGACTTATTTGGATTCCTTGATTGTGGAATTTTAAAACAAATTTTAAGACGTCAAGAATTTGAAACTAGTTTTCATTAGCCTCAGTTCACCAATTAATGCAGAAGCTGACTCAGCTCCAGATGACATTCCTCCAAGCAAATTATGACCTGAAAGAGAAGTTATAGTCAGTTCCTTCGCGAGAGTTTTATGGGTGCCAGAAGCTGTATATCCACACCTAAACTTAAACTTTCATATTTTAAGAAACCACATTCATCTTTGAAAAAGCTTTTCTTTTTGTTTGAAAATTATCCAGTGTTAGAACAGGTCGATGCTTATTGAAGATAATTTGACAGAAGTCACAAAAAAAAAACAACTTGTAAGCTTGTTCCATGGTTCCGGAACATTATGCACGAGAGTAAACAGTTATATACTTCATATTAAGTACATATAAATACATTCGTGTTGAAATGATGAATGTAAATGGATAATAGCAAAATTAAAAACAAAAAAAATTCGTAAAATTAGTTAAAGAAATTGCTAGCTCTTGTTTTAATTCCTCATATAAATATATATTATATATATGCGGACCGCCTAGTCCCCAAATTTTATTAATGCGGCCCTACGTTGAAAAAGGTTGCCCACCCCTGGTGTAGATCTATAATTAGTATATATTAGAAATAAAAGAGTTCCAGCCTCCAAATAAGAACAAAAATGGTTTATTAGATCTAGAGTCTAGATCTAGCTATCAATGAAATGAAAGTAGGTTTTATATCTATTTTTAAAATGTGTATTGTTAATTAAAAGTATAGTCAATCAAATATATGTTTGAGAGAATGATATATTTAACTCTCAATGATTTAAAAAAAAAACGCAAAAGAGAGTTTAATAATTCAATTTATTAGTCAAAAGTCAACATCTGTTTTTAATTTTTTACAGCACTGTAAGATCATGACCTCAAGACGCGTTGCCTTGGTGAATACCGTAGGTGACAAAAAAGCGATAAAATATATTTTATAATTAAAGCGAACGCCTGAATATAATTGTTTATATACCATTGTTAGTTTAATTTTATGTAGATCTAGATTTAGAACCTATATAAAAAATTTAAAGAAACTAATGCAGAAAGAGTTTACAAAAAGTATATAAAAATTAAACACTTAACCCAAAAAGTAAGCAGACAACTGCAGAGTGAATACATAAACAATGTAATATCTAAAGATAACAACAAAAACCTATGGTCATACATTAAGTCTAAGAAAATGGAAACAACAGGCATAGCGCCATTAAAAGATGAACATAACATAATACATAATGATAATGAAACTAAAGCAAACATCCTAAACAAATACTATGCATCAGCATTCTCAGCCCCAGGAGACAAAGACATATTACTGAATTTGAACCAAGTTAACAACATAGAAGATATAGTAGTACAAGAAAATGGAATTCAAAAACTATTAGCCAACACCAAACCAAATAAAGCTTCTGGACCTGATGGTATTCCAGCTAGATTACTCAAAGAACTAAGCAATGAGCTAGCCCCAGTGTTCAAAATATTCTTTCAGGCTTCACTTAACCAGGGCAGATTACCAAAGGACTGGAAAGAAGCCTGCCTTTGTTTCTTTAAATTTTCTAAATAGGTTTTCTTTCTGTTTACAAAGCTTCTTTAGTCTATTATTAAACCAGCATTTATTTATTTTGTATAATATGTATTTAGTTGGTTTATGATTTTCTGTAATGCTTTTAAGATGGTTTTTAATGAAATTCCAGAGGTCATCAACTGGTTGGTTAATGTCTTTTGCTAATAAGAATGTTTGTTGAAAGTTTAATGCAGCTTGGTGTAGTTGTGTTAGGTTACATTTATTCCAGAGTAAGATTTTTCTTTTGGGTTTTATACTGGCTACTGTTTTTATCTGACATTCTATTTTTATGATCTCATGGTCTGATAAACCAGGTATAATATCATAATCGACTACTAATCCAGGTCTAATGATTAAGAAGAGATCTAATGTGTTTGTTTAATCTAGTTGGCTTTTAATGATTTGATCTAAACTTAGGGTGTGTAAAGTTTCTATGAAAAGCTCATTTATGTCCTTAAGGTTTTTGTGTTTATCTATGATAAGTATTTTCCAATTTATATCAGGTAGGTTGAAATCACCCATAATCCAAAAAAAAATGCATTTTTATTTGTCTCTTTAAGTGTAGTAAACTGATTACATAGTTCCTGCATGTATTCTAAACTAGAATTTGGTGGTCTGTAAATACTGCCTATTATTAGGGATGTTGAGGTGGTATTAATTTTACAAAATGTAATTCTATATTTTTTGAGTTAGGTAAGGTAATTTCTTCTGCTATAAGAGTGTTTTTTTTATTGCTAAAAGAACTCCTCCATGATTATCAGCCCTATCTTTTCTAACAATTTCATAATTACTATTGAAAATTTCTGCATTATAAATTTCAGGACTTTGCTACACGCAAGGCTCGTAAAGTAATCTGTACGTAGTAAAGAATGAATAAAATGCATAGACGAATTTATTTTCTAATACAAAATCTTACATTTCACTTATTGTCAGCTTCCCTACCCAAACTTGGCCCCGCGAAATCCGTTTTGCATAGGGCCCCACATTGCTTAAGTCCGGCTCTGCTATTTAGTGACCGATGAATATACATAGTAGATTTCTTATTCTCTTTCCATGACTTCTTGGTCACAATGGTTAAAAGTCCGGCACTGCTATTTAGTGTTTGTAAAATGTTTGTTTGTAAAATGTTTTACATGTTTCGGATGTTCCTTCAGAGTTGAAGATATTTTACTTCTTAGTCCAAACCTCCCGCAGGACGAAGGGGAATGGGAGCGGGCAGGGTTTGACAGTCCAGCGCGCAGCCATCCGTAGCGACGTGTGAATATCCACTTGTTCTCCCCCCCCCCACGCCCTCTTGTTTTTTCGTGGGGTGACTATCCGCACATATAAGAGAGTGATCTTTCCTTTACTTCTTGGTCGTCCAAACTATTGAGCGAAGAAGAGAATTATATATCTAGATGTATATTGTTATAACTCTGCTGGTAGTGCGGATAGGGGTAGTATAGTTCGTTTGCTCATGGTTCAATGATGACCACTTTTGTTATCCAAGGAGCTGAAGGCTTTGCACTGGGGTTTTGTTCCTCCTCATGTGAGACCTATGAGCTTTTCTTCTGCCAGCACTGTTCTCTTGTCATCTGCTATTTGTGCCCCGTTTTTACAGCGCGTTGTTATGCGCTTCTGTCTCCCAGGTGGCTATGTCAATGCTGAAGGCTTTCAGAAAAGATTTGAGGGTTCCTTTAAGATATTACTTTGTCCACCTTGTGAGTGCTTTCCTTCCCATAATTGGCCATACAGAAGTCGTTTAGGAAAGCGGGGGTCTTCCATTCTGCAGATGTGGACTGCCCATCGCAGATGGGACTGCATCAGGATTGCATGGACGCTTTGCAAGACTGCTCTTTTAAGAACTTCAATATCAGGTATTTTTTTCTATTTTTTTTAACATGCAATATTTTTCAGAGAAGGTCATATGGAAGTGGTTCAGTTTTTTTTCTTCTTTTCTTTATACTGTCCACTTTTTTTGAGGCATAGAGCAATATAGGGAGGATGACAGCTCGACAGACCCCCTAGTGTGTATGCGGTATCTAGGAAAGGTAGCACCTCAAGTGAAAAGGCAGTCGTAACCTCAATTGACGCTAGCTTGGCTCACTCTTGGTTCCCATTCGGTACTCAACTCTCACCTGTGGCTCCCAGTATATGTAGCATGCGCAGCGGCCACACCCCGGAAACGGCTTTGACTGGCCGACTAAACCAGGTAGAGGGTATCTGGCGTGTCCGTGACACTCAGTACACTGATGTTTTGTCAATTCTAGTCTGTGAAGTCTGAACTTGGCGGCCTGTGCGAAACGTCACAAAACTAGACAAATCGGACAGAAAGGCAAAAGTGTTGTGGAGCACTTTAGAGCAGGACAAGACACACAGAAAGTCTCTGGTCATCCACTGAACCTAAACTCGTCCCCTGACGTCTTGAGCAAACCTTGCGTCTGGAAAAGGATGGAGTTTAAGGCGAGAGAGTGAGGTCGTCGTATTGAGTAAATCCTTTTCACATTAGTCAAAATTCTCAGCGCAAGTCACTTAGTTATCCCCCCTTCAATACAAACCAAACCAAAGTCCTGTGGCGACAGACAAGCAGTGAAGCGGTAGGAGATCTGGACACACTGGAAGACGTAGCTGTAACCCTGCACACAGGCGGCTTAGGCCATATCAGAGCAGTAATAAATTCCATCAGCCACCTGAGCCCTATTTAGGAGTGCACTGCTCACTACCAGGACAGGGCTAGAAAAGGTGCACCAAAAATAGCCTGCTCTAAACTACCCTAGCCAGCCTACCGCAGTTGGAGGGAACCTTACATATGCGGTCGAAATTCAAAGAAAAAGACGAGGATAGTTCCACCCGCCTTAGGTGCATGAAATGTGTGCACTATACTTGACATTTAAACACAAATGAAAAACGGCAAAGACGGACTGCACTACTAGCCAGGGAACTCCACCGATACAAAATAGACATAGCAGCACTGAGTGAGACTCGGCTTGCCGAAGAAGCTGAACTCTGCGAAAGAGGATCTGGATATACTTTCCATAAAAACATCATGAGTAACTAAACTAGTCGAGCCTCCTAAAGATAGAAATGACAGGCTCATGACCCTAAAGATAGAAATGACAGGCTCATGACCCTAAAGATAGAAATGACAGGCTCATGACCCTAAAGATAGAAATGACAGGCTCATGACCCTAAAGATAGAAATGACAGGCTCATGACCCTAAAGATAGAAATGACAGGCTCATGACCCTAAAGATAGAAATGACAGGCTCATGACCCTAAAGATAGAAATGACAGGCTCATGACCCTAAAGATAGAAATGACAGGCTCATGACCCTAAAGATAGAAATGACAGGCTCATGACCCTAAAGATAGAAATGACAGGCTCATGACCCTAAAGATAGAAATGACAGGCTCATGACCCTAAAGATAGAAATGACAGGCTCATGACCCTAAAGATAGAAATGACAGGCTCATGACCCTAAAGATAGAAATGACAGGCTCATGACCCTAAAGATATAAATGACAGGCTCATGACCCTAAAGATAGAAATGACAGGCTCATGACCCTAAAGATAGAAATGACAGGCTCATGACCCTAAAGATAGAAATGACAGGCTCATGACCCTAAAGATATAAATGACAGGCTCATGACCCTAAAGATATAAATGACAGGCTCATGACCCTACAGCTGATATTACAAAAGGGAAAGAAACACATTTTCATTTTTAGCTGTTACAAACCACTATGACCAAACGGATTTAGCAATAGCAAATTTTTACGAAGAATTAAGCTCCACCATACTTGATATACCAAAAACAGATAGGCTACTCATTCTTGGTGACCTCAACGCAAGAGTCGGCTCTGACTATCACATCTGGAAAGGAGTCTTAGGCAAATTCGGAATAGGTCAGTGCAACAGCAACGGACTATTACTACTCGAGACCTGTGCTAAACACAAGCTGCTCTTATTAAACACAATATTCAGTCTCCCAACGACATAGCGAACTTCCTGGATGAATCCCCGCTCAAGACATTAGCACCTAATAAACAACGCCATCACCAGACAACGTGACTGCCAGGACATGTCACCAAATCTTGCTGTGGTTCAGAATGTGGAACAGACCATCGCCTCATCATCATCATCACAAAACTAAACATTCGTATTCAACCAAAGAGAAGTCCGCATATATCTAAACCTTTAAAAAGGCTAAACACGGCCAGACTTGCAGATGACAAAAAAGAAAGGTTGCTTACAGGTGCGATAGAGAACTGCCTCAAGTCCATCCCTTTAGCTGAATCGAATGTAGATAAAATGGAATGTTTCAAAGACGCTATCCATAGCACAGCACTAAACATACTCGGACCTATGGAGAGAAAATATCAAGACTGGTTTGATGATAAGACTACTGAGATCAGACATGAAGAACTTTTTCCATTCTATAAACGAGGTCTATAGACCCACAAAGTCAGGCTCATCCCTCTACTAAATGCTGATGGGATAATCTATTGACAGATCAATCAACATCTCGCAAGTGGAAAAATCCAGAAGCTGACTCCATTCCAACAGTTCTACAGGTCTACAAAAAAGGTGGATCAGCCCAGATTGGAAGACTTCATGAGCTGTTGTTAATTATGTGGGAACAAGAGTCAATACCACAAGATGCCACAAATGTCTATCTATACAAGCGAAAAGGAAATCGCCAAACCTGCGACAACCACAGATGAATATCTCTTCTCTGTATCGCTGAGAAAATTCTCGCAAGCATCCTACTAAATCGGCTCATGCATTATCTAGAACACGGTCTACAACCATAATTAGACATTAAAGACATTATAGTGTTACGTTACTTTAGAGCCCTGAGTTGTCAAGTTCTTTGAGTTGGTAGTGTCGTGTGGAGCAGTGTGCAGAGAGCTTGAATAGGGAGAATAGTTAATACTAGTCGACCCACGGCGTAGCATACGACATTATTTTGCAGGGGCGGCCTTAGGCAAATGCAACCTATGCGACCGCAGTGGACCCGCGCTAATTCTAGGTGTAAATAATTAAATTAATCCATTTTATAACTTATAAGAGTTTTCCCGCAGCCTCCTGATTTACCAGGAGCTCCTTGAAATCTCCTGAAATTGCAAAATATAGGGAAAAGTCATGGAAATCTCCGGAAATAATTAAAATCTTTTGAAAACATACAAACTCCTGAAATATATAGACAAAAATTGTCATTTTGGGGTGTCATTCAATATGAAAAAACGCCAATCCTACGCGCGATAAATAAAAACGGCATTATACATTACCCGTAATTGTGTTATTTGGTGAAAGAAACTTCTCGCGCCTAAAACTAATGAAGAATTACTTAAGGTCAACAATTCTCGTAGATAGATTGAAACATTTGGTAATTTTTGCTATTGATCGTGATATAGGTAGGAAATACATTTTTTATGATATACTGTATGACTTCGCTACTCGTAAAGTATTTCTGTACGTAGTAATGAATGAATAAAAAGCAAAGACGAATTTATTTTCTAATACAAACTCTTAAATTTCACTTATTACCCGTATCCCTACCCAAACTTGGCCCGCGGAATCAGTTTCACATAGGGCCCTACAATGGTTGAGTCGGCCCTGCTTTTTAGTGATGGGTGAATACAGAGTATATTACTTGTTGTCCGCTCCCCCTTATTTTTTCGCCGACCTTTAAAACTACGTTGGGTAGAAATAAAAAAGTGTGATCTTTCCATGACTTCTGGTCACAATGGTTAAGCCCGGGTGAATAATACTTGTTCTCCCCCCCCCACCCCTCTTTTTTTTTTTTTTTTTTGGTAGGGTATCTCTAGTCCGTTTGACTTGCAGAAATGAAAGAGTGATCTTTCCTTTACTTATTGCGTGTCCAAACTCTTGAGCCATGAAGAGAATTATATATAGATAGATAGATAGTCAACCCACGGCGTAAGATATGCCGCTATTTGCAGGGCCGACCATAGGCCACTGCAACCTATGCGACCGCAGTGGGCCGCACACTTTCATAGGACCCGCGCTTATTCTAGGTGTAAATTATTAAATTAAACTATTTTATAACTTATAACAGATTTCCCGCGGCCGCCAGGAAATCTCCTGAAATTGTAAAATATACGAAAAAGTCATGGAAATCTCCGGAAATTATTAAAAATCTTTCTAAAATTCATACAAATCTCATGAAATATATAGACAAAAATTGTCACTTTGGGGAGTCATTCAATATGGAAAACGCCAATCCTACGCGCGGTAAATAAAAAAAGCATTATGCATTACCCGTAATTATTTAATCTGGTGAAAGAAGCTTCTCGCGCCTCAAACTAATGAAGAATTATTAGAGGTCAACAATTTTTGTAGATAAATTGAAATATTTGGTAATTCTTGCTATTGAGCGTGATCTATGTATTAAATAAAATTTTTATGATATACTCTATGATTTCACTACACGCAAGGCTCGTAAAGTAGTTATGTACGTAGTAAAGAATAAATAAAATGCAAAGATGAATTTACTTTCTAATACAAATTCTTAAATTTCACTTATTATCCGTATCCTCACCCAAACTTGGCCCCGCGAAATCCGTTTCGCATAGGGCCACACAAGGGTTGAGTCCGGCCCTGCTATTTAGTGACAGGTGACAGGTAAATACAGAGTAGATTACTTGTACTTCCCCTTCTCTTTTTCGCCACTAAATTTAAGTGAGGTAGAAATTTTAAAAAGTGATCTTTTTTGGTCACAACGGTCCGGCCCTGCTATTTTGTGACGGGTGAATACTCTTGTTCTCCCCCCTCCCCCTTCGTTTTTTTTTCGTAGGGTAACTCTATCCGTCCGACTTGCAGAAATAAAAGAGTGATCTTTCCTTTAATTGTTCTTCTTGTCCAAACTCATGAGCCATGAAGAAAATTATATATATATATATATATATTTGTTTATGTTTGTGTAACGTCATGAGAATGTGTTCAGAACATTGATTTAATGTGCTAGTCTCGTTCGTCAGTTCATGTGTCGTTCTAGTTTAATAAAGCCTTGTTTTAGGTTACTCTTCAGTGTTTCTTTATTTCTTATTACAAGGGCCCACCCCATGCATGGGCAGTTTTTTTTATATTTTAAGTTCTCGTTCAAACGTTTTTCTCCAACTCCTTTTTTTGTTGTTTTTTTCCTCCGCCTCCATAGCTAATCTATCCGAATCAAGACTTTGTTGATTTTCTACAAACTTTCTTAATTCCTGGCCCCCAATCCCTATCTTCTGAGCCTGTACTATTATCTCCGCTATCGACCGAGATTTGAATTCATTCATGATACACGAATATACGAATACACGAATGAATATCACTAAATATATGTCAACTTTGTGACGGGTAAATACTACTTGTTCTCCCCTCGCCCCCTCCATTTTATATCTATATACTATAAAATAGAATGTAAGGCTTATGTATGTATGCCCCGAATAGAAAACAAATCCGTTTGACCAATCTTGATAAAACTTGGCATAAATGTTCCTTGGGTACTAACTTAGACCGTAGTGTATGTATTGTAGCCCTAAAACAAACTTAAAACCTTAAAAAAAAAAGTTGACCAACCCTATGAAAGCATTATAACTTCATCGATCTAGGCTATGTTTACACGAGGAAAGTTCGAAAGGATCTAGATCTAATTTTTAAAACTACACCTTGCGCAGATTGTTTTTTACTTTGACACATGAAAATACAAAATATAGTCTATTGAATTCATTTTTTAATAAAATTAACCTTCAAATTTGTGTTTCAAAAGCATTTTTACATGAAGTTTGTTCCTTATATCTGCGAATTTAGACATTACCCGAAATTTTACACATCTCTCTAGTCAAATATATGTAGGCCCACAAGCAAATGTTTTTATTGAAAAAATGCATTTAAGTCGATTAGCAATTTTAAGAGCTCCCTTCATACTATTTTTACATTCAAGCATTCCAAAGTCGCTTTAATTGGTGGGAAGCGTGGTCGAGAGGCTAAGTGCGCTTAAACTTGGCTTGTCTTGGCTACCTAGAAGGGTTTTGTGAGCTGCCTAAAGGCAGCACGGAAGGGATCATATCTCCAACCAGGACGTTTTCAAACGGGCCAATATGCACAGCATCTATGCTCTTCTTACACAGAGAAGACTACGCTGGCTCGGTCATGTCACTCGCATACCAGATGGAAAAAATACCACCCTGAACGCTGTGCTTGCAGTGGAAGTCAGACCCAAGGGCCGCCCATAACTAGCCTACAGAGATGTCTGCAAGCGAGACATGAGAACCACTGGCATCGAACAAACTATGTGGGAGGAGATAGCCTAATACCGGACAGCATGGAGACAGACTGTACGTGCTGGTAAGAACTTCGCAGAGTGCAAAAGAAACGAAGCTGCATCAGCCAAGAGAGAAAAGAAGAAAGCTGCCCAGTCAGCTAGTCCAAGGACAGATGCATATACATGCACGATCGGTGGCAAACTCTGCCGCTCCAGAATTGGCTTGATCAGTCACTCCAGATTCTACCCTGTCTCAAGATGAAACCAAAGCCTTTAACTCACCTGGGCGCATCCATTGTCTCCCGACACAGGAGGAGACATATCCGAAGATTAATAAGGAATGCAATATTTCCCGTAGCTACGAAGCCCCAGCTGTGACTTACATATTTTGCCACATCATTGTCCGCCGGTGGCCTATTAAGATTTTCTTTTCACCGTCTGCGTCTGTCTTCGGCATTTTCTTTTGGTCTCAAATGTGTATCCCGCAGCCATTTTGAGTGACATCCAGCTGTTTCGTTCTGAGGCTGCATGCAGCCAGGTGCTCTTTTCTATGTCTGCTAAGACAAGTTAGCGCCTAAGCTGGTCTTTAAAGCGTTTCCGCAGGGCACCTCAATTACGTCGACCATCTTTAAGCTCAAAAAAAAAAAAGACTGCCTTTGGCTTACGTTCGTCTCCATACGAAATACGTGTTCTACCTAGCGTAACTGTCGGACCATAAGAATTCCATCTATACTGTCCATATTAACGTTAGCTAGAACATCGCTGTTTGTTGTGCGGTCTTGCCGCCGTATGTCCATGATGGATCGAAAACATCTTTGGTGAAAGCGTTTAAGAAGTATTAGTTGCTTTCTGTATAGTTCCCATGTTTAAAATCTATATAGAAAGGATGAAAGAACAACTGCTTGGTAGACACTGATTTTTGTAGGCAGGCGGAGCGATTTATTTCGCCAAACTCGCGCCTGAAGGCATTCAAAAGTGCTACTGGCCCTGGCCAGACAGTTATCAACTTCCCTTGAAAGCAAGGTGTCATTTGATACTATACTTCCTAGATATGTGAAGTGGTCTACCACGTTAAGGGGCTGTTCGTTAACGGTTATCTTAGGGGCTGAGTAGGTTTTTAGTGGGTGACTTCTGGAACATAACTTCTGTTTTCCCAACGTTTAAACATAAACCGAAAGAGGCGGCAGCGTTTGCAAATTTGTTGACCGCGAATTAGCTTTTCTTATATAATACAGATGTTACTTCAAAAAAAGAAGATAATTACGTCCTACGCGTCATGCATTTAGTCATGCAAATTAATCATAAACCTAAGTTCTGCCAAGTCACTGCGAGGAATGTGCCTTTATCTTTGTGTCTTTCTGGGTATTTTATCAGTCTTTCCGTCCTTCTGTCCGTCCATTCCGCTTAGATCTCAGAAACTAGAAGAGAAAATGAAAATCGGACATCATGATATTTTATATCATTCTGATTCAACTTCTACTTTTTTCTTTTCCGAAAGTGAACCCTTTTATTTTTTAAATTATATATGCAAGCAGATTTTTCAAAAATTACACCACTTTTCAATGAAAAACTTCAGGGGAGGTATCTTATTTTAAAAGGTCATGGACTTCTTCATTAATAACTCAAGCTTCATTCATAGATTCGCGCATTGGTAAAAAAAAATTGCATCTAAGGTCACAATGGTAACAATGTCAATGGATCATTATAAAATATATTTTCCATTTATTAACTAACTCATTGAATAGAATACTGATTCATATGTTGTTTTTAAAAAAGAATTTTGATATGAACTTCGTTTTAGTTATAAGTTTCAGATTTGACATCTCATTATAGGGACCTACACTTCACAGTCTAAATAAGACTAAATAAATAAATAAATAAATAAATAAATAAATATATATATATATATATATATATATATATATATATATATATATATATATATATATATATATATATATATATATATATATATATATATATATATATTATAAAGTAGAATGTGTGGCGTATGTATGTATGTATGTATGTATGTATGTATGTATGTATGTTACTTATAGACATCAAAACCGCTAGACCAATCTTGATAAAACTAGGCAGGAATGTTCCTTGGGTACCAACTTAGACCGTAGTGTATGTATTGTAGCCCTAAAACAAACTTAAGACCCTCAAAAAAAATAAAGTTGTCCGACTCTATTACAGCTATAGTATTTTATGGATCTAGGCCATGTCTACAATGTTGACATGAGAAAAGATAGAAAGGATTTAGACCTAGATCTAATTTTAAGAAATACACTTTGCGCAGATAGTTTTTTACTTTGACATATGAAAATACAAAAGAAGATCTTTTGATTTCATTATATAATAAAATTAACCTTCAATTTTGTGTTTCAAAAGCATTTTTTACATTAATTAGTTCCTTATATCTGTGATTACAGATTTCCTGACGAACATTCTTTCATTAGACAATTCAGTAATGAATCGCGTACTAAATATTAATTCGTTTAATTGTTTACTTTATAATCCCATCCCTAGATCTAAAACTCTAATTCAACTCTAAGATGATAAAACTTCTCTTCGCACAGATAGTTTCAAATAAACATTCAAATTTGGTTTTCTAAAGCTCCATGTATCTACGAAAGCTGCGAAGCCGAGTTAAAGGCCTAGATACTCCTTCTTCCCTAGTGCTATTAGAGCATGGAATGGGTTGCCTGAGCTAGCCAGGAAAACCAGTGACTTGGCAGAATTTAAGTCATTGGTTAATATGCATGACTAAATGCATGACGCGTAGGACGTAATCATCTTCTTTTTTGAAGTAACGTCTGTATTATATAAGATAAGATAAGATCTATATTCATTCATAAATCGCGTACTAAAAATTATTTCGTTTAATTAATTTCGTTTAATTGTTCACTTTATAATCCCATTCATTTAACAAATCTATCGCTCTTTTCGTTTTTAATAGATATGAATGTATCGGCTTCGGGTAATCCCATTTTCGCAAACCTAATTTTATTTTCGTAGCGAAAGAAAAAAAAACTTGAAAGGATCATTAGTTAAGTTTAACATACATCTAAATCCAATCCACTAGATAATTAAACACAAACTTAGGCCCGCAGGCCGCGGGTATTGTCTGGCGAACATCCTTTCATTAGACATTACCAAATGGTTACACATTAACACATCTCTCTACTGAGTCTATTCCTAGGCTTAGGTCTAGGTCTAAAACTCTTATTGAGCTCTAAGATGATAAAACGTCTTTTCGCAAAAATAGTTTTATGCTTTAACACATAAACATACTAATTATTGTCCATTCATTTCATATTTTAATCAAATTAGCATTCAAATTTGTTTTTCTAAAGCATTTTTAATACATTCGTTCGCTGTTCGCTAAATAAAGCTGCGTAGCCGTGTTGAGATAGGCCTATATTCATTCATGAAAAAAGGTCACGCATGCGCAACACAGAATGAACTCTATACAAGCCTCTAGATTAGTGTAGATTTAGATCTATGTCTACCTAAAGATCTACTTTATACTTTAACACATGGACATACAAAATTAAGTCTATTCGTCTCAAATTTTAATCAAATATATGTAGGCCTACAAGCAAATGTTTTAATTTGAACAAATGGATTTAAGCCTATTAGCTATTCTGATTTGATAGCTTCATTCACACTATTTTTACATTGACACATTCGCTTTACTTATTACATTATTATTTCGTTTAATTGTTTACAAAACACTCTCAGTGACTATATCGACAGTAATGCGCAAATAAAGATCCGCGGGTCGCGGGTAACATATGTCTAGTATACTATAAAGTAGAATGTGAGGTGTATGTATGTATGTTACTTATAGACATCAAAACCGCTTGACCAATCTTGATAAAACTTGTCAGGAATGTTTCTTGGGTACCAACTTAGACCTTAGTGTATGTATTGTAGCCCTAAAACAAACTTAAAACTCTAAAAAAAAATAAAGTTGTCCGACTATATTAAAGCTATAGTATCTTATGGATCTAGGCCATGTCTACAATGTTGACATGAGAAAAGATCGAAAGAATTTAGACCTAGATCTAATTTTAATAAATACACTTTGCGCAGAAAGTTTTTTACTTTGACACATGAAAATACAAAAGAAGATCCTTTGATTTCATTATATAATAAAATTAACCTTCAATTTTGTGTTTCAAAAGCATTTTTTACATTAATTAGTTCCTTATATATGTAACTACAGATTTCCTGACGAACATTCTTTCATTAGACAATACCGTAATGAATCGCGTACTAAAAATTAATTCGTTTCATTGTTTACTTTATAATCCCATCCCTAGATATAAAACTCTAATTCAACTCTAAGATGATAAAACTTCTCTTCGCACAGATTGTTTTATACTTTAACACATGAACATACTAATTAAAGTCCATTCATTTCATATTTTGATCACATAAACATTCAAATTTGGTTTTCTAAAGCTACATTCGTTTACAAAAGCTGCGAAGCCGAGTTGAGATAGGCCTATATCTATATTCATTCATGAATCGCGTACTAAAAATAATTTCGTTTAATTGTTCACTTTATAATCCCTGTCACAACACACACATGTCACAACGTGTGTTGTGGTGCCGGGGATTTCACTTGAATTAAAATAGTTGAATAAATGACGATCTAGGATTCACAATAAAAGATTCTTTGCTAAAACACAACTCTAGAACTTTATTTAAATATAAAACGTAAGTACAGCTTATGTACAAGTTACAGATCAACAAGTATAAATAACATTACAAAGGCTTTAAATCAGAGCTCTTAGAAACGTGACTATCTACTATGGAATTCTTTCATCGACTGGCGTTCTTTTTCCCTCGTCAATTCTCTGGCGCTAACTCTTTAAAAAAAATGTCTTTATTTATTTTCAAATCAACCAATAGATTTGCAACATCATAATTACGTCTTGGGTAAAACCTGAGGTGCTGTCAAGGGTCTAGATTTGTGGGGTAATTCCTGAGGCTCAGTCAAGGGTTTATATTTCTATTTACACATAAGCTTTTAAATGTGAAATATACAAATAAATCTATAATGGCATCTGTGACATATTACCCCCCCCACACCATTTAGCATTTGTATGGTAATAGAAATGCTCATATGTATTAAAAATATTTAAATATACACAAGATACCATACATGAATTATAAAAAAATGGTTGAGGTAACATATGACAATGCTCTGAAAAATAAAACCAACCTGGAGATAGCAATAAAAAATGTAAATGCAGTGTCAGGTATATGAGAACAAAATTATTGATGACTTAGAACACCTGTTTCACTATTCAAGTGGTTATGAAAATGAGACAATATCAAAAGTTGTACAAAACATAATACTTGAATAAATTAAATCTTGAATTGAATGAGTTACTTCTCTTCATGGTGCTTCATGATAAAATTAAAATATGACATTATAACTCATTTGGTTAGTACTAATGTGAAAATGTGTACATGGAAAAATATATTGCATATGAAAAATTGACATAGAAAAAATTGATGCATACATGGCAATCTTCTGAATAATGATACTAAATGTAATACAAATCTTAATATGTGTGAAGCAATGAAGAATTTCAATTATAAGTCATGTATCTGTACTATTATAATAGGATATATGCAATAATAATATACCTGAAATAAAATACCTGAAATAAAATGCTCATGATTTAAAAATTAAAATGTCTGATGCATGTCATATGCAAAGATGCTGAAACATAATAAACAAAGTATCTTGAATGAGTGACCTTCCTCAGTGAGTTGCTTGGTGCTGTAAAAAAAAAATAGAACATAATCTGATATAGAACTCCTGTGAAAAATGAGTAGACAAATTAATTAATTAATTAAATATAACTGGATAATGTTCTTCCTTGACGAGTATGAATGATAATGGATCAAGTGACACTAAATATGGTATAGTACATATATAAAATGTAAGTGTGAAGTTCAGAACCCTTCTGAGTTGCCGTCATGGATGTGTGTACGCTTTTTCTAAACTTGAAGGAAAGGTCTTTCAGTTTATGAAGCTGTTGTCTCCATGTCTTATTGATCTCACAGATAATGTCTGATTGAACCGCGTTTGAGTTTGGGGAAAATAAGAACTGTCCGAAACCAAAACTCAATTTTCTGGTTGATGAACGTTGACGCTGTAGAACAATGGTAGCAGAATGCTTTGCGTTAGAATGTTCGATAGAGCAATGACTGAACATGTCTGAGTTCAATCGGTCAATACAGCAATGTTGAAGAAGTTCATTTGTTCCTTTCTGAAGAAAGGTTGCCCCTTGAGTGGACGGAGGATGAAACGTGGTGTTGTCAATGTTATTGCTTTCTGAGTTTCTTTCAAATTGCAGTACTGGAAATGTCTCAGAAACACTGGTAAAGAAATCTGCATGGTCTGTAAACACTTTATCGTTCTTCACTGTTTGTAGTGCTATGTCATTCAGAGTGATGACCTTGGGAATGTCAATGTGATTTGATGCTGCTATGTCCTCCAGAGTGATGACCTTTGGACTGTCAATTTGATTTTATGCTGGTAATGAAACATCTATCTCAGGAATGGGCGTTGATGATGTTTCTTCTTCTTCCTCAGGAATAGTTGCTAAGCTTGTAAAATGTTCAACTTCTGCTTTGATGTCTTCATTATCTGTTTCATGGTAATGTTCAAACATATGAACATGAAATACTCTGGTAACCTTGTTGACATTGATTTCATAAAGCAGGTTGGAAATCTTTCTGGTGATGGTAAATGGACCTTGCCATTTGTAGAATAGCTTGTTACTCCAATCTGGTAACAGTAAATTGACTTGATCTCCTTGAGCAAAATATCTTGATTTCATGTGTTCATGTAATATTCTTTGACTTCCAATGTTCATGGTTGTAATGGCTTCTTGAGTTGACTCACATTCTTTCAAATAAGGAATACTTGTATGAGTGGTAGAGTCAAGTTGAAAAGTTTTTCTTTTGTCTAGTATAGTCAAAGTTGATTGAGTATAAGTTTCTTTAGTTTCTGCTTCTGGTTCTTGAGACTTGTCTTGATTGTAGCAAGAATTTTCAATGAATACCATAGTATTGGTAGATAATGATGCAGATGCAGTCTTAATCAAGTCTTGATGTATGAAGTCATCATCAGTGGTTAGGGATGGGAAAGTACTTGGTAGGGATGGGCTTGTATTGTCAGGTAGGGATGGACATGTAGTGGGTAGGGATGGACATGTAGTAGGCAGTGATGTCCCTGTAGATTTACTTGAGTCATGATGCATAGATTCATTGTTGTCAATTCTGGCTTTGTAGTCTGGTTCATTCTTTGTTTTAGTTATGTTGCTTTTCTTTTGAGTTTGTTTCTTCTCACAATAATCATGTTGACAATGTGAACAATTATTAATGTATTTCTTGACATCTTTGGTCAAGTTAGGCCAATAATATTCTTTGGCTATTCTCTTCTTAGTACTTGTTACACTCATATGTATGGTTTCATAAAACTCATGCTTGGCTTTGATTATTTGTTGTCTGTACTTCTGTGGTACATATATTTGTTCAATTACATTGTACTTGCGGAAAATATACTTCTTGAGAAATCCATCTTCGAGATATGCTGTACGCTTTCTTAATTGAGCTTTCTGATATATTCTTGTTAATGTTGCATCATTCTTTTGTTCAGCTTTGAATTCGGTATTTTTCAATTTTAATAATTCTCGTTTTAGTTCTTCTTGCCGTCTTTTGTCATCTTCTCTGTCTATCTCAGCTAATTTATTATCAAACCATCTTTCTCGTTCATGTGAAGGAATATTGAGTTTTTCTGCTAAAGCTATGGCTTCACCTATTATGTCTGTTGTTAAAGTCATGTTACAATGTACTTTTGCTTATATTCTTTTTCTTCCTGTCAATGAACCCATTCATCTGGTTTAGGTACTTTTTTTTCTTTAGCTATGTCAAATAATTCTAACCATCTTTGTGTTCTTGTCTTTGGAGACATGTTGAAAAATATACCAACTTGGAATGTAGAAATATAGTAACGTTTTGAATATAACAAATCAATGTTAGTTATGCCGTAACTGGCTATGAAGTATAACTTTGTTTTACAGTAGAAGTACTACTGGAGTCGTAAGCTTCGATATATAGATCTATTGAGCCGAGTACTTTTTTTTCTGGTTTAACAGTTGGTTAAATCTGGTCTTCTGTTTACTTTGTGCCAGACAAATGATTATTTACTGGTCTTCTTTATAATGACTATAATGCCAGTTATTTGCTTTACTGGTCTTTTATATTGCCAGTTATTTGCTTTACTGGTCTTTTTTATAATGCCAGTTATTTGATTTACTGGTCTTTTAATAATGCCAGTTATTATGTATATTGGTCTTATTCCTTTTGCCAATTACATATAATAATAGATTTCATGAGTTAGACGTAACTCTAACGAAAATCTGTATAAAAGAATTATCGATAACCAACTGACCTGTTAAACACAGAAATTCTGTCCTCCGTTAAATAAGAATGAAGTTCCTTTGAAGAGTTTAGAAATTGGTCCTAGATCTTGAATAAATTTCGTTAGAAGTTGTCCATAAACTTTTATTAGTCGGAGAGTGCCAGATTGTCACAACACACACATGTCACAACGTGTGTTGTGGTGCCGGGGATTTCACTTGAATTAAAATAGTTGAATAAATGACGATCTAGGATTCACAATAAAAGATTCTTTGCTAAAACACAACTCTAGAACTTTATTTAAATATAAAACGTAAGTACAGCTTATGTACAAGTTACAGATCAACAAGTATAAATAACATTACAAAGGCTTTAAATCAGAGCTCTTAGAAACGTGACTATCTACTATGGAATTCTTTCATCGACTGGCGTTCTTTTTCCCTCGTCAATTCTCTGGCGCTAACTCTTTAAAAAAAATGTCTTTATTTATTTTCAAATCAACCAATAGATTTGCAACATCATAATTACGTCTTGGGTAAAACCTGAGGTGCTGTCAAGGGTCTAGATTTGTGGGGTAATTCCTGAGGCTCAGTCAAGGGTTTATATTTCTATTTACACATAAGCTTTTAAATGTGAAATATACAAATAAATCTATAATGGCATCTGTGACAATCCCATTCATTTAACAAAGTTATCGCTCTTTTCGTTTTTAATAGATAAGAATGTATCGACTTCGGGTAAACCCATTTTTCGCAAAACTAATTTTATTTTCGTAGCGAAAGAGTAATAACGTGAAAGGATCATTAGCTAAGTTTACATACATCTAAATCCAATCCACTACATTAGTAAACACTAACTTATACCCGCAGGCCGCGGGTAATGCCAGGCTAGTATATATATATATATATTAGGGGTGCAGCGGATAGTCGCTCCGGATCCGGCTTCTGCCGAATATTCGGCATTTTTTCACTATTCGGCAATATTCGGCTCCGGTCGAATATCACTACCGGATAATAAACTGGATAGTAAAAACTACAGTGTAGTACCTATATTTCTATTAATATTGTTAGGCGCCTCCGCGCTAAGTCTTTTCCAAATACGCCAAACGGAAGTAACACTTAAATATCAAAACAACACAGGCGAAAGGCAAACAATATAAAGGTAGTCGACGCTGATAAACGATGTCCAACAAGAAGTTTAAACTAAATCTCCACGTCAATAAAAAATATACTAATATTCATAAAGTCAATAATGTCAGTTCTGAAATACATTAACGTTTTTGTTTCAACTAAAAGAATTTGCTTTTAAAACTACGACTATGCACCAAATATCTTTTAGTACAATAACAAGGCGTGTTAATCTGAATATAAATAAAACTTTACATTATAAATTTGCATTACATACGTAGCAGCGAGGTCTGGCACATTTTAAAAGCTTGTCTTGACCTTTGAATGGTCTAGTAAACATGTAATATTCCTTAACTATGTCACGCTGATAATCTGTCTCCAGAGGTAGAGATGAGCAACCCCCATCTCCTTTTGTTTGTTTAGTCCATAACATTGAGTTCACAGATAGACAGCTGACCATATTAAGTTTGAGTTTAAGTTTTTGGCACATCGGCACAATTTACTGTCTAGAGGTCACATCTTATGAGGGAACTGAGTTTGTTTACTTGGAGAAAATTTTTTTATTAGGGGCTGGACTACATGCCGTACATCTATAAAGTTTATCTGGTATGAGTTTGTTTATTATGAGGTAGGTTGTCAATCAAGGGTCTGGACCACAAGCCACACCTTTTATACTTTTGACCGGGTATAAGTTTGTTTACTTTGAGTTTAGTCTCAATTAGGGGACTGGACTACAAGCCAAACCTCTACACTGTTACCAAGATTGCTAACTTGGAGATAAATGTCAATTATGAGGTTGGACATAAAACACACACCTGCAAGTGTGAATTTTTGCAACCCTAAAACCAAGAGTATATTATTAATAATTATTATATTTAATAGCTTAGTAAGTTAGGAACTAATTTTAATGTAGATACAAATAGAAAGGATCTGTGTATATTAGCATAGAAGACACTGACCAGAGGTTTCTTTAAAGGGAGGGCCATTCTTAACGCAGAATGGATTACCGCAAATTGTTAAGACATATTGACACTGTCAATGAGGTCACTAGATAATAACACTAAGTTTCTTTACTTGGAGAGAAATTTCAATAAGGGCGCTGAACACACCCCTACAAGTATTTTGTTACACAAGCCACGGGTATAAAAGTGGCTTGTAAGGGCCTTTAGTAAATTGGACAGTAATAATAATGGCTGGTATATAGTCATCACTTATATGGCATTACTTTAATGTCAAAACAATGGACAACTCTAAAGCAGTTTGCCATGCGTGTAAAATAGTACTGTCACGTGGTAAACAGGCAAATCTTACTCTTGTGTTATGTGTGTTTTGATTGAATAACAATATTCTTAATAATAATTTAAGAGTGTCAAGTAACTCCTCGTTTCTAGATCTAGACTTAGATCTAGATCTTGACTTAGATCTGGATCTAGACTTAGATCTTGAATCTAGATTTAGATCTAGAACTGGGTCTAGATCTAGGTCTAGTTTGTATGACAAATGACAATGGAGATATAATTTTTTATTTGCGAGGGGAAAGTCTTGTCAAGTCATTTGTGCACAACTGTAGCTAGATCACTAACTAAAGTAGGTCAAGAATTTTTTAGAGTTGCCAATTTATCTAATTATGTAAGAAGAATAAATCTTTTTTAGTTTATCTTTATTATATGTAATATGTTATTACGGTTAATAATTATTATTTAAAAAATGTAAGTGTACGCTAAATGAATATATGGAGATGGTGTGGCTGAGGGTTAAAGCACTTACCGTGTTCGAATTCTGGTGAAGACTCTAGGTTAGTAGCTTCAGGGGCCGAATTCCGCGTGTGCGTTTTCACAAAATGTTATTGTAACCTTGTTAAATTTTGTTTTTGTATTTGAAGATTATGGTTTAGTGTTTTATGTATAATTGCTACTTTACTTTTAAGTCTTCTATTCTGAAGGCTTTCTAGCTTTAGTGATTTTACTAAAGGTGTTACTCTAATCAAATAAGTGTGAGCTTGCGCTCCCAGAGCTATTTTTATATTGTATTTTTGTTATTACTTCTTCTATAGGTTAGATCTATTTTTATATATTCTTTTATTTTTTATAGGCTAGTGCCAGAATTAGTATTTGTACTTCTGCGTATGGGTTAGGGTGGGGTAATATATATATAGTTAATCCCATGCTGTTTCTTGGACAGTTGACCAGTGTACAGTCGGTACAGTATCTCTGTCTGTGTGGCATGTGATGATCTTTGTGATCTTGCATGTAATTGTTTTCAATATTCTGTAACTGAGACTGCCTGTAAGTTATAGATATATTTTATTTTTTCATTTAACATTGTTTTAGGAGCTCCCCCTTAACAAAATCATAGTCAGTGTTATGTATCAGTTTTGTTTGTATCATAAACAATTTTAGTTTTTCATTTAACTTGTGAGTGAGGACAAGTGGCCATCTTGTCTTGGGTATGTCGTTAGCAGTAGCAGTCGTTTCGAACAGTTCTAAGTAGAATAACAAGTCCTCGTTGTCTGTCATGCATTTTAGGTTTTTGTCTAACTGTTTATTCTGTTGGGGGTTGTCGTTAACTGTCATGTCTTTCTTATCAATTTCATGTTGTCTTGCTAGTTGTTTGTCCTCCATCTCTCTTATATGTCTTCTCTCCTCCGCTTCCCTTGTCAGTCTATCTAAGTCAATTTTCTGTTGGGCCTCTATAAATTTCTTTAACGTTTTGCCCTTAAACCCCAACATCTGAGCCTGGGCTACTATCTCCTCAAATGGACGAGGTATAAACTCTGACATTTTCCTAGAGCAGTGTCCTTTATTACAATATTACCTCACAAAATGATATACATACAAAAACAATTAACGCAAAATTAAATAATACTAATACCTCTGCTCCTACTTATGTTGTTCAACTGGTACTCCAACAGGTTAAAGACAATAGTCCAAGGTTATCCAATAATGTGATTTCTCTTAGTCTATTTCAGGTAGATAATCCAACTGGTAATCCCAACATGGCTTTATACCTACGCGCGGTACCGGTACTTGGAATGTATCACAAAAGTTAAATTCATATAAGTATTATATCCAGCAGTAGCTTCTTCAGTATAGTCCAAATAGAATGACCAGAACTCAGTCCTGACATTTCTCCCCCCTCTAATTTTTGTCTGTTTCTTGTTTCATTTAAAACAGACAAACTTCCAATAAAGAGATTTTCCAAACGTACATATATCAACATGCAAACAAAAGTAATCTTGGTACTAAAACATAGCCTACAGTTTGTAAAAAAAAAACCACAAAAAAAACGATGTATCCACATGAAATGTCAATACTATACACAACCTGCTAGGCAATAATAATTATATGTATATATATATCAACATGTAAACAAAAAAAATAGTCAGTGAACAAGCATATTTTCCGAAATGTAAATGTTATATACAACATACTAAGCAATTATAATTATATTTATATATATATATATATATATCAACATGTAAACAAAAAATAGTGTGCAAACATATATTCTACCTTTTGTAAAAGGCAATTAATTACATATCCCCAATCCTAGCAAACAAATAATTGAAATGAATAAATATTAAATGTCAGTTATCTGTTATCAATGTCATGTTGGTCTATTCTGTTAGTCTAGATAGAAAGTCAGCAATTACATTTAGATTGCACTTTAGATGTTCTACATTAAAGTTAAATGATTGTAATAATAGAGCCCAACGACAAATTCTATTATTCCCATATGTTGCGCTCTTCAAAAAGGCCAGTGGTCTATGGTCACACTGAATTGTGAATTTAGCGCCATATAAATATCTGGACAAGCGTTGCACCCCCAAAACAATGGCAAGGCATTCTCTCTCTATTACTGAATACCGTTGTTCTCTGGGCAACAGTTTTCTGCTCAAGAACTTAACAGGATGGAATATTCCTTTTACTTCCTGCAAAAGGCAACATGATATGGCTATGTCCGATGCGTCTGTTTGCACAATAAAGGTCTATTAACGTCTGGTAATTTCAGTATAGGATCCCGTGTCATGCACATTTGAATTTTTCTTAATGCCCGGTCACATTCTGGAGTCCAATTGACCCTCGTCGGTGTCCCTTTTTTTAACAATCCAGTAATTGGAAATACTATTTCCGCGAACGCTGGAATAAATCTGCTATAAAAATTAGCAATACCTAGCAAACATCGAACCTCTTTTTTCGTTTTTGGTGCTTTTATATTTAATACCTTGTCTCTGTTATTGGGTTCTTGGTATATGTTTCCTTCACCTACAATATTACCCAAGAAAGTTATTTTGCTACGAAAGCCTACTTCAGCCCAAGAGTTCTTAGACTGTATTGATCAATTTAGAGATGCCACGAAAGGCTCCACACATATTGTAAAGGGAAGTAACAAAGTAACTAGTAACGATATCCCATATGTAGCTTTTGGTGCCACTGGTCAATCTAACAGTCGTCGCCCGAATAATATAAACACAGAGGGTACACAAGTGATATGCTATAGATGTGGAAAGGGCGGACACATTGCTCGATGGTGTCGGGTAAAGATAAATGAGAATAGAGGTCCAACACAGCAATGACTAAGAGTATTACCAGAAAGGGGGCAATAAGTGGGGTTGTTTGCATGTCACACTGATACATTTGATTCTACAGATTATAAAGATAAATCAGTTGGTGGATTGAAAATAGTTGAGAGATTTTTAGGAGATCGAAGGGTATCTGTCCTACGAGATACAGGGGCGAGCATAATTGGGGTCCGAGAAAGTTTGATAGAAGAAAGTCAGAAGATAGATGGGTTTTTCACTTTAAAATTAATAGATGGACAAACTTTTCAGTATCCACTTGCTTGGATAGACATTGATACTCCATTTTTAAAAGGAATCTTTGTAGCGGCCATGTTCAAGGACCCAATAGCAGATATTATTATTGGAAATGTTGATCAGGGTATTTTTATATGGGAATGCTGTTACTAGGGCAATGGCGAAAGCAGAAGACAATAGGGTCAAATCGGAAGATAATGACAGGATTGGTTTAAGTAAGTGGATGGAATTGGACAGTGATTTTAGAGAGGATCAAAGAAATGATAGTTCGTTAGTTAGATTATGGGAAAAGGCGAAAGCAGGAACGGTCGAAGATAAGAAAAAGGGATTGGTATCATTTATAGTGGAAGAAGGTCTACTTTACAAAGAATTTGAGAGAAAAGATACCCCTGGGGTAATAGAACGACAACTTGTAATCCCTACGAATAGACGTGAACTAATATTAGAAATAACACACTCTACACCTTTAGCTGGACATATGTCTATAAATAGAACCAGGTATCGGGTATATTCGCATTTATTTTGGCCTGGGGTAGATAAAGATATAAAAACATACATTAAATGTTTTGACCTTTGTCAAAGAGGTAGACACCCAGGAAAAGCTGGAAAGGTAGAACTAGGGCGCATGAATATTATTTCCACTCCATTTGCTAAAGTTGCTATTGATATCATAGGACCACTCCAAATGACAGATCGGAAGAATAGATTCATTTTAACGTTGGTTGATTTGGCAACAAGATGGCCGGAAGCTGTACCACTACCTAATACAACAACACCAGTAGTAATAGAAGCTCTAAGGGCTATTTTTACTAGAATAGGATTCCCGGAACAGATACTCTCTGATAATGGATCTCAGTTCAGATCCGAATTATACAAAGAAATATGTCAGTTTTTTTAAATAAAGATTGTTAAATCAACACCATTTCACGCCATGTCAAATGGGGGCGTAGAACGCTTTAACGGGACTTTGAAGTGCATGCTGAGAAAGACGGCCGAAGCAGAACCTAAGAATTGGGATAGAGTTATAAATGCACTTCTTTTTGCGTACAGAGAGGTACCAAATGAGTCTACTAACATTTCTCCTTATGAAATGTTGTATGGAAGGAAAGTCAGGGGGCCTATGTCAATTCTAAAAGATGTTTTTACTAATCAACAGGTAGAACCAGAAATAAAGAATGTGTTTGACTATTTATTAGACCTAAAAAGTATGCTGGCTGTGGCTTGTCAAATAGCTCAGAATAATAGCTCAAAACGTAAGGAAAATTATAAAAGGTATTATAATAGAAAGAAAAAGATATTCAAACAGGTGATTCTGTGCTTTTACTGAAACTACAGAGACAGAATAAGTTAGCCTTGCACTGGGAGGGGCCTTATAAAGTAGAAAAAAGAATTAACAAGTTTAATGTAAAAATAAAGAAAGGCAATCGAGTAAAAATTCTTCATGTTAACAGATTAGTAAAATATCATGAAAAAAAACAACACGGAATGTACGACTATATATATCGAAAAAGTCCAACTGTCCTGGACTGGGAACAAAAAACACACTGCCTTATCATGAGTTACAGTATGTTCAAGAAAGCATCTCACCAAATAAAAACAACCCAAAACAATAACAGTTTTGAAATCAACAACCTGAATTGCCCCCCTTCTCCTCTACACTAAACTGGAGACCCAGGCTGACCAGAACTCAGTCCTGACAATATACATGGTGCGCACTAGACACTGTTCCACACGACCGTGGAAAATAGGAGGGAGGAAATAGAGACATGACGGTGAATGCTGGCTTAATTTGAAAACAACAAACTAGATCTAAGAGAATCCGACATCCTGTGGTTTGTGTGTTTTTTGTTTTATTAAATCATTATCAATGTTATTCTTCCTCTGTTGAGTGCTTTCCTGTACTTTACAACAATATAGTGGTTTGGATTTGGATATATATATATATATATATATATATATATTTGTCAAACTAAGATAATGTTCCTTTGAAGTTCGCCACGAAAATAAAAGTAATTTCGTGAAAATGGGTTTACCCAATAAGACGATGCATCTATATCTATTAAAAACCAAAGGAGCACGAGATGAATAAAATATAAAGTACAATAAATACCCGATTTGTTAAATAAATGGGATTCTAAAGTACGTCAGTACTTCTAAATTCGCAGACATAAGGAACAAATTTATGTAAAAATGCTTTTGAAACACAAATTTGAAGGTTAATTTTATTAAATAATGAAATCAATAGACTATATTCCCCAATTTTCATGTGTCAAAGTAAAAAACTATCTGTGCAAAGTGTAATTCTTAAAATTAGATCTAGATATAAATCCTTTTGATCTTTTCTCATGTCAACATGTTAAACATGGCCTAGATTTATAAGATACTATACTTTCATTGAATTGGTAAACTTTTTTTTTGAGGGTCTTAAGTTTGTTTTTGGGCTACAATACATACACTACGGTACCAGTTAGTACCCAAGGAACATTTATGCCAAGTTTTATCAAAATTGGTCAAACGGTTTTGATTTCTATTAGGCACATACATACATACATACGTCCTACATTCTACTTTATAGTATAGATTGTTGGGTTGTTGTTAGGTAGTTGAGTGTAAATGATGTTGATTACTCTGGTTATGTGAGATGGTATTCACGAGCTCGTTAATAACAACCAATCTCCAACAGAAAAAAAACAGTGTAGTACGAAATAATACAGCCTTTAAATATATAAAAGTTTATTCTAGAAAATACATGCACAGTCTACGTCGTCTCTATTTGCTACAATCGGTCTTCTTGTCGTCTTTATATCCGTTCATCTTTTCAAACCTATTTCCGTTCTAACTTTTAAATGTCCCGTTGCGTTATTAAGGAAAAATACAATTGGTGTCAGCTCAACGAAATAAAAGAATGACAAATCTGAGAAAGCTAGACAAACTGAGCTACAAATATTGAAGGAGCTCCGAACCAGCTGAAAATTGTCTGGGCCAAAGAAAAGATGAAAGCACGTCTTCAGCGAGATGATGAAGGGGAAAATCCCGAGACCTACTTGTTTGACGATGATCCAGATAATGGCGAGCTCCTGAACACCTGTTACGAGAACGAAATGAACAAACAACCTTGCAGGATTCGATTGACAAACTGAAGCCAGATCGAACATTTGAAATACAGAAGTCTAACATTATTTAACAACGAAGCCTTACTTATTCAAGAATGTTGCTGTACTGGAAGTTACAAGGAATGCGTTGGTGGTGTAGGTGCTGTCTGTGTAAATGATGATAAGTCCTACCATTATGACTGTCAAGAAGAGAAATGTGACAATTGCTGAGACAGTAGAAGAAAGAGAAGTCTGATATGCGACTGAAACATTCACTGTAGGTGCTATGAGTACCACAACGAGCCTTACTGATCAAGAACAACGTTGTGCCTGTCTCCAACACTGTCTATATATGCTGTGCGTACGTGAGAAAGCTATGTTCACGCGGAAAATTGATTTAGTACCGAAACCTTTAGAAAGTTGTATAATTTATTTGTTTTAAAAAAAGCTCTACATTACTTCTTCTAGTACATCTTACCTCGACACCTTTCTTTAAGCCTGCACCTATACTGGTTTTGCCATCCGCCTGAGTAGGTAGCGAGTCAATCAGATCAAATCGATCTTTCTCTGATTTTATCTGGATAAGAAAGTATAAAAAGAGAAAAATTGTCAAAGGATAATGCATTTACATACAAACTCAGAGGCGGCCCCCAACAGGTTCTTCCATGAGTCCGTGTTATGGAGTGTGTGAGTTCGTTTCTATGGTGATGGGGAGGAAAAGTTAACGATCGTTTTGTGGCTATGCAGTGTGAATGAAACAAAATAAGCGGCATTGTCGAAAGCTGTTTTGGGTAGGCCAGACGACTCCAGATTGCCAGAGTAAAAAACGTGTTAGCGGCCTCAGTAAGGCTAGTTCAAACCTCCCGCAGGACAACGGGGGACGGGAGCTGACAGGGTGTGAAACAGGACCATCGATAAATCCGAACGGCAGTCCAGTGCGCAAACTGCATGACCAGGCAGGGTTTATACCCTGCTCAGTGCCATCCTCCGTCGTCCATCAAGAAGTTAATAATTTTTAACTTAGAAGGAACATTCGAAAAATTTAAAAGAGAAAAAACAAAATTTTTTACAACGGTAAATGAATCTTTGAAACATCATTACTTTTAACCATCAAAATTAAATCACATTTTGAATATTCCTTGCAAATAGGCCGATCCGACAGGGATCCGACCCCGACGGGGGCCGCCTCTGAGTTTGTGTGATAACACAAACTCTCTTTGTAACCTTGTTTTTCTAGTGAGTTAGATTTTGTGGACCGGCTATCTGAGAACCAAAGTGGCTTTAGAGCCTGTACATCTGACATGATATTTCAAATGTCATTTTATATTATTAATAAAGTCTACTACATTTCTATTATTTAATTTTAAGTTAAATGTGTTTATATTGTAACTATTGTTCACAAAGAAGTTATTAAAGCTTTTTAGTTGTCTACCAGCAGTTTTGTGCTACAAATCAATTAATGTTAACAATTTGGTGTCAGAAGGAGAAAAAAGCAGAATTTATCAACATATCAACTTGAAAAGTGAACGAATTTTTTAAACGTTTTGTTGAGAAGAATAGTTAAACTAAGAATAATCAACATATTGGACTCAGGAGAAACAAAGAAAGACACGTTAATTTATGACACTTGTGATAATATGTTTACAGTGCGTCGTTGTTTGTTGTGAATGTTTTATGAGAAAGTAGGATGTGACGTAATATAAACAAAGATAGTCTTCTATGTCTACTTGTATAAACAAAATGTCTCTGTTATTATTATTGTTATTATTAATTAATGTCTACAATATTTTATTTCTATATGTTGTGACAAGTCAAAAACTCGCTGTCAGAGTCACTCAGATTTATCACAGCATTAATTATTATTTTTCATTATTTATTTATTTTATTTTAATTATTTCCCCATCCTACCCCTAAATTCTTCACCCGCACCACCTTTTCCCCTCCAGGCTAGACTTAGTTGACCACCTTAGAGATAGCTAAGGCGCGTCCTGTCATTTATCTGCCCTTGATCGGGGAAAGGTAAACACACAATCTCTTTTGTCTTACCCGCCGGATGTCTGAAGGACGGTCGCGGTTGACACCACCTTGGTTGGAATGCAAACCAATCTTTCTCCCCCCTCCCTTCTCCCACGTTTCTCTTTGATCTAGGAGATCAATAGAGTCAACACGCCTCGTGACGGTCCAAGGTGCGACTCTTGTCGGACTTCACCCACGTGTAAGATAATTCTAAGCCTAGGACATTTCCTGTTTCCGCCCACATTATCCAGGCCTATATAAAGTAGATCCAAATCAAATCAGACTCTCTTATTTTCCCATTCGAGCTGAGCAATCGAGTCTGGACTACTTCATACATTCTTTCTCCTAGAGGAATACCTGGTGGTAAGCCGAACTTAATCACAAGTTCCATCTTAATTACTTTTGTGCTATTTCCACTGGATATTATCATGTGTAGTTTATTATTTCATTTATATTTAATTAGTGCATTGTGTATTTCTCACTGTCGTAAGTAGAAAACATGAACATGGCTAATGTATATTTTATGTATTACATTAATCTATTAATGCTACGTTGCTCAATTGATCATTAATGAAACCATGTATATATTTGTACATCCATTTTATTTCCTTTATCTCGGCTGATCGCCTTGATAATTTTACTAGCGCACTGATACTGCATCTAGAAAAGAGATATGAATTATTCCCCCCCTTGTATTGAATTATCTCCCCTGTAGTCATTTCACTCTAACGAGAGTTGCGCCGCTTGAACGGACACCCTCTCCATTTAAGCGCGCTCCATTGTTCTCGACCGACGGTCGTATGTAAACAAACCGTCTTGGTCGCTGACCACCGCCCATTTCACCCCCCCCCTCTTTCTCTATCCACCAATGTTGTTTATTTGAGATTATTCTTTCCCCTCATGGGTACATTTTTATATTATTATTTTCCCTTTTATGTACATTTTATATTGCTACTATCAGCCATCTGTTTTCCAAATCCCATTTGTCATCATCTCCTCATTGTGTTCTAAAGCAATTTTACCAATCTGACGAATGCACCTCAGTCGAGGGCATCGATAAGATGTATGAGAGACATGTCCTAACTTGTCTTTATTTATCCGCAGCCTCCCTCAGGTGTCTGCCTATGTGCTGAGTGCTATTCAGCACTGCACTTTCCTACTGAGATCTACCCAACTATTTGATATCGAGAATCACCTACTATCTTTGTGCTTAGTGCTATTCAGCCCTGCACTTGCCTATTTGCTGTATAGTGTCTACTCGACACTACTCACCTATTTGCTATTTGCTGTATAGTGTCTACTCGACACTACTCACCTATTTGCTATTTGCTGTATAGTGTCTACTCGACACTACTCACCTATTTGCTATTTGCTGTATAGTGTCTACTCGACACTACTCACCTATTTGCTATTTGCTGTATAGTGTCTACTCGACACTACTCACCTATTTGCTATTTGCTGTATAGTGTCTACTCGACACTACTCACCTATTTGCTATTTGCTGTATAGTGTCTACTCGACACTACTCACCTATTTGCTATTTGCTGTATAGTGTCTACTCGACACTACTCACCTATTTGCTATTTGCTGTTCAGTGTCTACTCAACACTACTCAACTCTACTACTTGGCGCTATCGGCCTTGCCCGCCTATTCGACAGCCCACCTGTCAACTTATTAGGTGCGACGTCCCTATAGACCCAGATCTGTGCGAGACGTCATAGCTACGCCAAACCCTCTGCAACTCAATGGACTTATCCTGTCAACTACGCTGCCCACGGCAGATCAGCTCTGCCCGCAATAACCTTGTGCCCACGGTAGCCGGCCACCCGCCCTGCTGTGCCCACTACAGATATCAGAACTTTGGATTGAGACTCCACAAGAACTGAATCACCGGCGTCTCTCTATCCGCTAGAGCGCCACCTCCAGCGGCAGAACCTCAAGCCAGGACACAGCCAGCTGCGACATCAACAGGAAAACCAGCTAAGTCAGAGGACAAAGTGACATACTCTCTCATTAAGTGCAAGAGTGATGATTAAACGTAGTATTCACTAGAGATAGATGCAAACCCTCCCCCTTTTTATTCTCATATGTAAATATTTATGTAAATAAATATTCTTCATTTTTAACTTTGTATCTATCTTTCATTGCTTGTCTCGTTGCGTGTCTGCTTCCAATTTATATGCTGACGGGTTGGGGTGTGATAGCTTTAAAAATAATCATCCCCCAGACATTAAACGCGCCAAACACACGTCACATTTCCCCACCTGTCACATATGTGACAACAGAACAACACGTAAGAATATCTATATTTGCTGTCAAAGAAATTATCAACAAATAGTGTTTAAGTAAAAGAAAGAATAAAATTACATGAACGTTTATCTCAATTATTGATATATATATATATATATATATATATATATATATATATATATATATATATATATATATATATATATATATATATCGTCACTATACGTGTACTAGTTCGTCTCCGAGAAAGAAAATTATTCACTATTATTCACTATAATGTTATATATTTATAATGTGACCTAGTAAGTCAAACTATATAGTGCCAGAAGACGTTATTTGGAAAGAGAATTAAGGAAGAAACGTATAAAAAGGTTGTCTTTTCTGATAGTCTTCCAGAAAAAAAGCAAGTTATCTGCGTGCAAGTGTATAACTTAGGTATGGCCAACCTTTTGTTTCCTTGCGCCAAATTTTTAAACTCAAATGCAGATGTGTCACACAAGCTTGAAAATGGTAATTTGGAAATATTTGACAGTTTTATTACGCAGAAAAAATAACAAAACTATTTAGTATGCATACAAGTGGAATGTAATTTAAAGCAACAATTAATAAGCAGTGTTTCATATTACAGAAATGAACTATAAGACATGGACACACAACTGGTACACTTTACAAAAGGGAAAAGTTGTATTTGTTGAGACTATAAATGAGAGATTGGCCCTTTACAAAATAATTACATCACTTCGATAATCATTCAATAACATCTGTTAGGCCAGGTTTATATTTAACTTGGCCTTCATCTTCTCTATCCTTTTTTCTGTTGGACCGTTGGGGCACCACGCAAAATCTGTCACCGTCTTTCCCTATTCCTCTCTGTCCTTTGCATTTTATACAATTTTATTCACTGACAAGCCTGTCAATTCTTTAATGTTGTCTTCCCATCGCTTTCTCTGACTTCCTCTTCATCTTCTTACTAGTGATATAGTGAAGGAACTAGTTGAGCCACGGATGGACGGAAAGATTTTTATCATGGGACAAAAAGCCCAAGTACCTCGAGGTCATCCTTGATCAAAAACTGACTATATGCGATCGTACTCAAGACAGCCTCCGAGAGGCTGAATATCGTATAGAAGCTAGCTGAAACTAAGTGGGATGCGAGAATGGATGTGTTTAGAACGCTATACATGGGTGCAGTTCGATCTCACTTGAATTACAGTCTTCAGTTTGGGCGTCGCAAACGTCTCCAACGAGTTGTTCAGAATCGAGCCATCAGACTGATTTGTGGTACATTTCTTACAACCCCGATAGCCGCCAACGAAATCATGGCGAACGTGCCGCCGTTGAAGTAGCGCAGAGAGCGAGCCGTCCTACAAGTTCACGATAGATATAGGCGGCTGGAGGAGGGATACCCACTCAGAAGTCTGGTCGACAACTGAGGGGGTAGGAGACGTCTAAAAAATCAGCCCTGCTTCATGCATGCGGGCTAGTCAGAGAGAGGAATCTGCTGGTGGCTGCTCTTCCCCGTCCGGTCCCTTTCCCCTCGAAAAAAAGCTTTCGCATTCCGACGGTTCTATTCTAAAGAGTCTCCTTGACCATACATGGCTACTACAAGCGGTCAAAGAAACCATAGCATCGTATCCGGTAGGAGTGTCAACTAACTACACAGACGGATATGCGCAGACGCTCTATGGGATTGTGAGAGTTGGGTATTGAGCGGCGGTACAACTCTCTGGCGATTCCGAAGAAGTGAAGAGCTGAAGGGACCCTGACATGGGAAAAGCAGCATCGATGCTGAATTGGAATTTGAACTTAATGGGGTATAGAAAGTCAGAAATGGATCTGCGACACCTGAACGACGTAGTCATTTTTGCTAATCCGATCCGCTGCCCTAGATGCCCTTGAAAGGCAGCATGCAGTTGCAGAAGGATGGAAGTGTTCCTCGCGGTCGTGGAACATCTTCTACAGCTCGATGTAAATAGTTTTATCCAATGGGTACCAGCCCTTTGTTGTCTGGTCAGTCACGAGATGGCTGACATTTTAGCGAAATCCGCGTCGCAAATGGTAACCCTACATGATGAACCGTGCACTTACGAAAGTGTACGATGACTAGCCGACACCCGATTGTTGGCACTTTGGTACGCTTCCAATAAAGGCCTAGATTATTGACAAGGTTGTGGGATCTCTTTTACAACTCCGCACAGTGCAATAAGGATACTATCACACTCCTTTAGGCACTCCCAAGGGAGTCTTGTTTCGCTACCCGTTTGGTCAATAATGGATTGTTCCGCCTTTTCAGCCTCCACCATGGATCGTCGCGGTGCGGACGACGAAAATGCTGCCAGAATCCACGGGCTTTGTTGGAGCCATCCCAGGATTTCAACCATTTTTTATGTATCCACTCTCGTATTAATGTCGTAGCTTGGTTAAACGTACTTGAGGCCTCGAAAGTGGGCACGCCCAGCGATCCTTCTCGTACTAGAGCATCAGCCGCCTTATTGCCCCCACGCCGCAGTGCGAGGGCACTGTTACGTTCCTTTCTAAGATAAGACTCTTTGAACAATACATTAACACTAAAACAACAACGTCATTGTTTATAACTCCTTTAATTTCCATGAACACTAAAACACCATTTCGTTTCTATTTCTCCATTTTGGTTCTCCTCTCCTTTCAACACGCATTCGCACCATTTCACATTTACACTAACATGCGCACGTAACACCCCCCCTTTTTCAACAAGTTCGATGTACATCGAACGTAAAAAATACAAATTACTGAATACATTATCAGACTATTCCAAGCTTAAAAAATTCTAAATTCTCTGTAACATACAGAACCATAATGTAATAACCAAACAAAATCATACACAATGTCATTGTTAATACCAAATCAATTCTACAATAAAATAACAATTATATTCATCACAATAATAACTGTTAATATGAGCAGTTGAAACAAACTTCTGTTAACACATATCTATCAAAGATCTGCTAAATAAAATTGTATCACATTTCATTCATACAACTCCCCACTCATAATTTCATGCCTGTACAAAACACCCTCATTCCAGCCGCAATCAAATAGTTCACAAACAAAGCCCACCTTGCTCAATGCTTATTGTAACAAACAAAGCTAACCTTGCTCCATGCATATTGTACCCCCCAACAATACGACTCACAACACTCCTAATACCATAGATTTAACCCAATGCTATTTAACTCTTAGTATCATCAGGCCTATAGAATGATTCTAGTTTTGACGTTTCTTTTTATGTATTTCTACCACACCATTTCGATAATTTTCTTACAAATGTAATTTTAATAGAATAATTATAATCAAACAAAATAACACAAAAATAAATACATTGTGCAAAATCTAGGTATCTGCTTTCCACTACTTATACTCTTTACATTACCTATGTAGTAGCCGTAACCTACATGAATATGTAACAACAATATCCAATTCATTACACATATATTTATTAATTGTAGAATAGAACATGAATTAATGTCCATCATTCCCACCTTTTATAATCCTATCTATATAATTCTAACAATATTGAAATGCCATCCTTTCCGCTTCCCTCCCTTGCAATAATGACCCATTGTGATCCTACTACCGAATTATCTAGCTGTACTGTTTTCCAGCCTGCTATGATGTCCCATTGTGATCCCACTACAGCATGGTCTAGCTGTACTGTTTTCTATACTGCTACTATCTCTCTCTTTTCTCGTATACACCTCTTAACTATTGTACCTTAATTCCTTAACTCTGCTTAACTGTTGACACTGTCTTCTAGTATGCCCCCTTCTCCCACAATTAAAGCATAAGATGTATGGATTTGTACGTCTGAATGTGGGTTTCAATTGCTTTCCCTGTACCCCTGATTGCCTTACTTTTTTATTTTGATTTGGACCCATTCCAATTGCATTGCTTTCTACCTTATCTGTTTATTCTTTCTTCTCGTACTCTCTGCTACCCCTGTCATCTGATATATGGGATCTTATGTCTTCTTCCACATCCCCATTTCAACATCGAGTAGACTTTATCCCATAATATTTCTTCCAATTCTCAATCTCCCTTACTGAACATATTTTCACCCCATGAATGTTCCCAATAATTAAATCTATCTCACACTGATCTACAACACAAGCTTCCACTGTCCCCTTAAAATACGGTGTGTCTATACTAACTTTGGCAATCGGTAATTGTACAATATTCCCCCCATTAAACATAACACACTTCCTAGATTCGCCTGTATATTCATGGTCTTCCACTAAATTCTTATTCACTCCCATAATAGTGCTCCCTGTATCCCCGATGGTCTTGGCTGCCTTGTTCCCTACGAATGTCTGAAAAACCTCCAATGTTCCAATATCAGATGACAATGATAAACCTTGCTCTATTCCACCTTTCTCCCAGTCCTTTCTTTCCTGTCTGTTTCCTTGATATCTTCCGTTGCGGCTATCATATTGTCTTTCCTATGTACCACGTCTATTATGCCTATCCTGTGTTTCCTTTGTTCTGTGAAAGCTATTCTGTGTCTCACTTGTTCTGTTAAAAGCAACTATTTCTTCTATATCACTGCCTCTTGATAATTTCTTGTCGGGTTGTGCCACTTTATAAGCCCTTATCATGTCTTTTGTGGATTTCGGTTTCCTCTCCAACAGAAATATTTTTAATTCCTTCTGACACTCGTAAATCATTTTGTCCAGAATGAGAAATGTCTTAAGACTGTCAAAGTTTTTTTTTCTACCTCAGCGGTTTCTATCCAGTTATCAAAATGGCTGCTCATTCTGTCCAGGAAAGTCTGCGAGTCATCCTCTGGTTCTAATTCACAATTAACAAACTGTTGTCGATAGAAAGCCTCTGTTTTTACGAAAGTTCGAAGTAGTTGTTCTTTCACAACACTATAGTTACCCTAGTTCATACATATTTTTGACGGCACCTCCGCTGTAAATGATCTAGACAATAAGAATGTCCATTTGTCTTCAGGGTATTCCAGTTCTCTCATTTCTATTTCGAACCTTTTCAGGAAAATGTCAATGTCCATTTTATCTTCGTTGAATATCAAACCTTTATATTTCGCCAGTTTATTCCCTGTAGTGTCACTCTTTCTTTTATCACTCTCTTTTCCTTGGTCTGTTTTCAACTTTTTCTCATTCAATTGCTATCTTTTCGTTTTCTCTTTTTTTTTCCTTCATAGCTAACTTTTCTCTTTCTCTTTTGTCCTCCATGTCTAATCTATCCTTTTGTTTTCTCTTTCCATTGCTAATCTCTCCCTCTCCATCAACCTTTCTTGTACGTATTTTCTTAGTTCCGCCCCTTCAAGCTCCAATAACCTCCCTTCTTCTTTCAACGCTGCTACCTCAGCCTTGTCCGCCATTCTCTATTACTACTAATCTAACTAATATGTAGGAACATCGAAATTTCGATTACAAGATGCTCTTGATAAACTCAATAATTGGTCCAAGACTGGGGCATGTCCATTAACACAAAAAAGACAACATATACCATATTCTCACTGTCAACAAAACAACAAACAATAAAATTAACATTAGATAAGGAAGCTTTAGAAAAAAATGACAGCCCTACTTATCTTGGAGTCACCTATGACCCGAGACTAACCTGGAAAAACCAAATAGATAAAACACAGAGTAAAGGCATCCAGAGACTATCCCTCTTGAAAAAATTAGCTGGCACAGATTGGGGAGCAAATCACAACATCCTGAAAAAGACCTATTCCAGTTATGTAAGACCTGTACTAGAATATGGTGCCACAGCATGGGGCTCAGCAGCCCAAACCAACCTTAGAAAAATAGACAAGGTTCAAAATATTGGTCTAAGGATAATGACAGGAGCAATCAAAACAACACCCATAAGAGCTATGGAGGAAACCGCTGCCCTGATCTCTCTGGATGAAAAAAGAGAAATAAAAATCCTTTCCCAATTCACAAAATTGGAAACCTTGGAGAGGCACCCACTCAGAACAAAAATCCACAAAACTGGCACAAAAAACCGTCTCAAAAGGACCAATTTCATACAGGAATCTCTAAACCTAAAAAAAAACCACCAACTTGAAAAAATTACTCTGGAATCCTCGATACACTATAATGAATCTCCACCCTGGGACGAAAGCCCTCTTCCTACTATAAGGGACCATATTGAAAACATAAAAAGAAAATCTGATTACAGACCAACAGAGCTCAAGGAAATAGTGAACTGTTTTCTACATACCAATTACCCTAGCAATCAGTGGATCAGAGTTTACACGGATGGCTCATCCCATAAAGCCACCACAATGGAGGAGCTGGAATACTTATCGAATGGCCAGATGGAGGAAAACTAGAAAAATCCTTTGCAACTGGAGAGCTCTCTGACAGTCACAGAGCAGAAAGGGAAGCACTAGCACTAGCTGCTACCATGCTAGCAAATCATCCAAGTTCCCCTCACAGTCAGATTGTCTTTCTAACAGACGCAAAAACAACCCTCCAAAGCCTCCAAAACTCTGATTCCCCTTATATTAAAAACCTCAGAACAGCACTCACAAAGCTCAACCACAACAGCAAAAAAACTGTCATTCAATGGATACCAGCTCACATACAACTAGCAGGAAATGAGAAGGCTGACACACTCGCCAAGAGTGGGAGAACAAACTCACAAGTAAACTCTGCTCTCTATCCAGAAGAAATGAAGAAATTAATTGTAGATAAAATAAATGAGAAATGGACGAGCTCCCATCCAAATCACAAGAAAGATGATGCTTACTATAAGCTATCCCGACAAGACCAACGTCTAATCTTTCGACTCAGGACCGGACACAACAGAATGCGACAACACATGTTCCGGAAGCTCAAAATTGGAACCAGTGAAATCTGCCCACGTGGAGTATCACCAGAAAATGCCGACCACGTCCTCCAAAACTGCTCTCTCTACCAAGAGGCCCGTATAAGACATTGGCCCCAAATCACCCCAATAGAAAGAAAACTGTATGGAGAGCTCCCTGATTTGGAAACCACTGCGCAGTTTATCTCATGTATTGGTCTAGTCATATGAACACTCCAACATAACAATGAGAACGATGAAGAAGAAGAAGAAGACTACTAATCGAATTGAATACTATCCTGTCTCTAGATCTAGACTTTAATATTTCTACTGTCTGTTGACAGGAGATTCACTGTGTATAAAGGAATATGTAGGTTTTACCTTTACGTTGGGCGCCACTTGTTACGTTCCTTCCTAAGATAAGACTCTTTGAACAGTACATTAACACTAAAACAACAACGTCATCGTTTATAACTCATTTAATTTCCATGAACACTAAAACACTATTTCGTTTCTATTTCTCCATTTTGGTTCTCCTCTCCTTTCAACACGCATTCGCACCATTTCACATTTACACTAACATGCGCACGTACCAGGCACCCACCGCATAAAGATAAAAGCTCCAATTAATAGGAGGCTGTTATTTGCGGCGCCTAATGCCTCTTCTACCAAAAGGGCCTCCCCCCCTTCCCAAGCCAGCCATGGCTTGGAGGGAGGAGCTAGAATCGGTACCCATTACAACATAAGTCGCAACGGTTTCATTTTTAAGGAATAATGCCGTGATAATCGCCGTGAGTTCAGCGTCAAAGCTTTATGCGGCGAGGCCGCATGCGCCTGACAGCTTGTCTGGGTCGAGGTCCGGGTAACATATAAAGGCCTCACACCCGGCTCTCGAGGGGTCCTTAAGTACGGACCCATCGGTGTAGCAGAGGATGGCATCCGATGAATACGTTTTTATTGTGTTTGATGCCATCTTTTTTGAGTATGTCCCGGTGTATGTGTTTTCTAGTGCCCCTTCTCCAGTCCCGCTAGTGTAAGGTTTATGGGAGGGCTGGGCAGACGTTTCCATGGAGGGCAGGTACTTATGCGGATTGGTACCGGTCGGTGGAGAGTCCAGCTTACACATTCAAATTACACGCGATGTGCATGAATGACTTCCATCGTATCCGGTTTTTCTCTCTTCACAAGAATTTGGGTGAAGAGCCCTAGATCTCTTCTTTTATGGCACTCCAGGGCTACAAGTAGTGAGGTTAATAAAAAACGAATATTCACATTTGAGTAGAGTAACACCTTTAGTAAAATCACTCAATTTAGAAAGCCTTCAGGATAGAAGACTTAAGAGTAAATTAGCAATTATACATAGAACACTGAATCATAATCTTCAAATACAAAAACAAAATTTAATACAATACTTAGAATGACACAAAGATAAAAGCACATTCCTCGTTCGATATGCTAGGACAAATTTGTACAAATGCTCTTTCTTCTCTAGCGCTAAAAGAGCATGATATGGGTTGCCTGAGTTGGGTTGCATGACTAAATGCGTGACACGTAGGACGTAATTATCTCCTTTTTTTGAAGTAACGTCTGTATTTTATAAGATAAGAAGATAAAATAAGATTGGCGAGAGGCAATGATTTTTCCCATTCTCAAGAAGGCCCAGATTGCGTGGGAAGTTATTGACTCATTTCTTTGACGCCCAACCTTTGGAAGAAGGCGGAACGCATGTTCAGCAGAAGGCTCGTATGGTTCCTAGAGAGGAAAGGTCTATTGCTCCTGAACAGGACGGGTTCAGGCAGAACCGAAATGCGATCGATCAGATCATGCAGAAGGTGGCGGACGGCTTTCAATTTGGCAACATTAATCGACCTGAACATTCGACGCTTGCGGTTTTCATAGTTCTTAAGCAGGCCTATGACAAAGTATAAATGTCAGGTTTGTTCTTAAAGCTCATTTGTAAGCCTCCATGCACTAGGGCTCCGTACTGGGATTAATCCCTTACAGCACTATCCAGGTATCTGGCAGTGTTTTGTAGGGTCTGCCTGTATTCGTATAGAGAAAGACCCCCGCATGCACCAGCTCTGTGTCAAGACTAGTCGTATTTTTTAATGTGTTTCTGAGCACTCTCCATTCGTAGAGGATGTGCCCCACGGTGTCGTCTTCAGCGTGGGAGTGTCGACATCTGGGATCGGGATTCTTTCGGATCCTAGCGAAGTAGGCTTCTATCGGACAGTGTCTCGTGCGGAATCGTGCGAAGATTGCCTGCTCCTTTCTGTCTAGTTGCCACCATTCATTTTTTCTGTTTGGGCGTTTGAGAACTTTCCAGACTTCCCGTCCCGTGCTACAAAGGTCCCAGCTGTTGTACCTTTAGGAATTGATCCATTCACAAATTCTCACTTTTGCACTCTTGTATGTTTGCGGCTCCTCTGGTGAGCCTAAAAGCGTTCCTATCTTCACCCTCTCGTTTCCTCTGATTCCACAGTGTTATTGAATCCATTGCATCACCATATGTACCTGATGTTTCTTTTCGAGGCGCTTCACGCACGCAATGTTTTTTGCCAGTTGTGTAGGCAATGTCTCTGGGCTCTCGAGAGCTTGCAGGCAGGAAAGTAAGTCTATAAAGAGAGTTACATTGGCCGGTGCCGCAGTTCCTTCTTCTATACGTATTTCAATAGTATTGAAGGAATTGCCATATCCCACTTTTTAGGTTTATCATCCACTACTTTAGATAATGCTTTCTTTAGTGTACCATTGAAACGTTCACAAATACCATTGCTCTGTGGATGGTAAGGGGTTATTAACCTTTGCTGAATCCCAAACATGTTCAAGAATGTTGTAGTCAGCTGACAGTTGAATTGAGTGCCCCTATCTGATAATATTTTTTTGGGAAATCCAAATCTTGTAAATAACTTATATAATGATTGTACTATGTCTCTGGCTTCAATTCTAATGAGTGGAATAGCCTCTGGCCATCTTGAGCACACGTCTATCACAGTTCGAATATAACAGTGACCCCTATTCAACTCTACTGGCATTGGTCCAATCAAATCAATCGCTATTTTACTAAATGGTCTATCTGGTATATCCACCCTTTGTAATGGTGCTTTTATTTTTCTTGTCCCTTTTATTTGACATAGTTTGCAAGAAGTCACATAGTTTTTTTTTATGTCCTTAGTGATAGTTAATTTCTCTTTCTCTCTTTCTTTTTCCATGGCTAACTTTTCCTTTTCTATGACTACCTTCTCTTTCTCTATTTCCTTTTCCATGGCTAACTTTTCTTTCTCTCTTTCCTTTTCCATGGCTAACTTCTCTTTCTCTATTTTCTTTTCCATGGATAAATTCTCTTTATCTCGTTCTTTTTTTATGGTTAACTTCTCTTTCTCTATTTCCTTTTCCTTGAGTAGTTTTTCCCTTTCTATTAATCTTTCTTGTATATATTTTCTCAGCTCTGCTCCATCTAATTTCAATAGTCTCACTACTTCTTTCAAAGCAACTATCTCAGCTTTATCCTCCATGTGTAAATTTTTAAAATATCTAAATATAATGTAATGAAACAAACGTTTAGTGTCATTTGAATACAAATATGTATCTAAATCCCGGAATACTCTTCTTCCTGCTGGTATAGCTTCCAATACTAGTGTATATTCTCCGCTGGTGATATGTGTCTTTTATTGTTTGTCTGTATGCCGTAGTCAGTGTATAACCGTTGGTCCTAAATGGCACTGTTCTCCACCGTAGTCAAAAGTCACTATTGTTACCCACAGCGGTCCAAAACATTGTACAAAGTTCCATCAAGTTTGAATGTTAAAGGCTAGTGTTGAAAATTATGACTAGCTAGAATAATGAACATGTACTTCAGCAGCCACTGACATGATTTTTTTTTATTGACAATAAATTCATAACACATGTAAATATAGTGGGTAATCCCCGACGCTTTCAGATTGGTGAATGTAGAGAATTATCCTTAATAATAATTACAAATTATAAATCTAGATTTAAATGTTAAGCCAATTGATTTATTCAGCAATAATGCTTTTTAGTTAAGTTTCAACCAAAGGTTTATGTTTACCCATGAGCTTAGCACGTAACTTTTGAGGTCTATATGATGCTCACTCTCTCAATCCTAATAGATCTAGAGATCTAGAAATTTTGTTACACTTTGTAGTAATAGTAATACCTCAATAGACATAAATTAGATACAGATAGAACGCTGGTCTTGCCTTTTCCGTTGGGCGCCACTTGTTAAGACACAAGACTCTTCAAAATAATAAGAGTGAAACAACAGGGTTTTCACCATTTCAAATGATTTATGGAGGAAATCCACGAGGTCCAATGACAATATTGAAAGATTTGATAATTTCACATGATCATGTAGTAACTAATGACAGTTATGATATTGTGACAGAAACCAGAAATCAGGTTATAAAAGCATGAGAAGAAGCGGATAGACAGGTGCTAGAGAGAAATAAATTAACACGTTCCAGAGTGAATGAACATAGAAAAATAACGGAATTAGAGGTAGGACAAGATGTTTTGGTCTTACATAAGGATAACAATAATGCTTTGGGCACAAACTGGCTAGGTCCATACAAAGTTACAAGGAAAATTAGCGATGTGGATTATGAAATAGACATTGATTCGATGTTAAAAATATTTCATGTGAAGACAATGGGTGCCTGTGTGACAGAAGAAATGGAGACAGAGGAAAAGTTTAGATCAATAGAGACAGTGGCAACAGAAAGTAGGCAAACATGAAAGATGTCACAGTGAATGGAGTTTCTCATGAAAGAGCTAAAGAAATCAAAGCACTAATTGAGGAGTATCAGAATATTTTTACGGATTTACCCGGAAAAACAAGTATTATAGAACATGATATCAAGTTAACTGGCAAAGTTCCAAATAAACTGCCACAATATACGATTCCATTACACCATAGAGAAGCATTACAGAAGGAAATTGATGAGCTACTAACACTGGGAGTGATAGAACCATCCAGTTTACCATAGGCTGCACCAGTCGTGCTTGTTAAAAAAAGTGTGGCAACTTAAGATTGTGTGTGGATTATCGACAGTTGAATAAAGTCACAGAATTTGACCCATTTCCAATGCCACAAGCAGAAGAAATGTTTACTAAGCTAAAAAATGCAAAGATTTTTAGCACGTTGGATCTGTCTAGAGAATACTGGCAAGTACCTCTAAAACAAGAAGCTAAACCATTATCGGCATTTAAGACACCTTCGGGCATATATCAATGGAATGTGATGAGATTTGGCTTGGTAAATGCTCCAGCCACGTCTAACATTATTCAACCATAGAAGAGACACCATTTGTTATTTAGATGATATATGTATTTTCATTGAGCAATGGGATGAGCATATACAAAGCCTTGGAGAGGTTTTTAAACTTATCAAAGAAAACAATTTAACATTGAAACCAACAAAGATAAAATTTGGCCTCAGTGAAATTTCATTTTTGTGGTGTAAGTTTAAAAATGAGCACATTACACCACTGGAAGAAACAGTATCAAAAATATTGGACATTAAGGTACCAAAGACAAAGAAGCAAATTAGAAGCCTTCTGTGTCTATGCAACTTATATAGAAAATGTATCCCAAATGTTTCTGAAATAATTGAACCGCTAACAAATCTGACAAAAAAAAGGAAAACCTAACAATATAGTGTGGACGGAAGAATGTCAAGAAGCACTGGACATAATTAAAACTTTCTTTTCTGGGGCACCGATTTTGAAATTACCTGACAATACTAAGGAATTTATTTTGGCAACAGATGCATCAGCCATTGCAATAGGAGGCTGTCTAATGCAAAAATGGAATGGTGTCCCACATCCTGTTTTATATGTGAGTAGGAAACTGACAGCCGCGGAGTTGAAGTATGTCACCATTGAAAAGGAAGGACTAGCCATTGTATGGTGCATAACAAAATTAGGGTTCTATCTACTGGGAGCTAAATTTGAACTATGGACGGATCACGCTCCCTTGGCCTTCATTAATACAAATAAATTAGGTAACAACAGAATAGCCAGGTGGGCATTGCAACTTATGGATTATAACTTTGAGGTCAGGACAATACCAGGGAAAGACAATGTGATGGCTGACACATTATCACGGTGTACCTAAGAAGGAAAAGAAATGGAAGTAAGGAAAGGAGCTAGGGCACGGCAACTTTGTTACAATTGGTTATTCAAAAGATTAATGTCAGTAAAATCATTTTGGTGAGAACAAAATGAATTGCAGTGTAGTGAATAGACATGTATAACAGATTGGAATATTTTGTAAATGTATACGTATATGTATATTGGTGTAAGTTAGGGTAATCGAAGACTGTATGGATTAACGAAGCTTTGTTACATGTGTGAGGTGTCGAGATATTAATATATGTTGTTATATTGAGAATTTGATGGAAACATTGTTAGAAATTTCAAATATATTATTATAGTTACAAAGTTAATTATAGTTTAAAATTATGAATTATGAGATCAACTCTGATTGGTTCGTTGAGGAAGTTTGGGCATTGTATATTGGGATGGCTGCTAGTAATTTTGAACATAAAATAATAATGAAGGGAATGGTGATATGTAATTATGCTGTTGAATGTTTTGTTGTTGGTGGTGGTTTTTTAACTGGTTTAACCGAATGAGAATTAATGAAGATAATATAATTATATTGTACAGTGGTTTACAATTATTTTTGATATTTAAAGGACGTTCGATGTACATCAAACTTGGCATACAGGGGGGGGGGTGTTACGGTTTAAGCGCAGCATGGTGCGAATGGGGAAAAAGGTGCAAATTTAGGTATTGAATGAAAGAGATGTTAAAAATAGGAAGCCGGAAGGAGATTGACAGGATGAGAGATGAAATATTCATTTTTACGTAACTTGTTATAATATAAAGTATTTCTAGAGTAAAACCTGAGAGTGTATTATTATTTTGAAGAGCCTCGCGTCGTAACAGGTACATATGCTTATATTGACAACATCACCATTTGTGGTAAGGACAGAGAAGACCATGATAAAAATCTGCTTAAACTTCTTGGGGCTATAAAAAATATGGACTTACACTTAATGAGGAAAAGTTTGCATACCCTTCTTCAAGAATAACATTACTATGCTATGAAGTCTCCCATAATGAGATGAAGCAAGACCCCGACAGACTACTGCCCTTGCGTCAACTTCCTCCACCCGAGAATCTAAATGCACAAAGGCGAGCTGTAGGTCTATTCTTCTACTATGCCAACTGGATAGGACATTTCTCAGATAACATCCATCCTTTAGTACACAACAGGACTTTCCCACTCCCTGAGAGAATCAAAGATACATTTCAAGCTTTGAAAGAAGAACTAGAAATGGCGGTTGTCACTAATGTAGACCACAAAAAGCCGCTGGAGGTTGAAACAGATGCATCAGATATCACTATATCCGCTACCTTATCCCAGAACAAAAGGCCAGTTGCTTTCTTCTCCAGAACACTATCTCTTAGCGAGAGACGTCAATCCTCCAGAAAGAAGCAATGGCTATCGTTGAATCAATCAAGAAATGGAGACATTTTCTATTAGGGTCGCATTTCAAACTTACCACGGATCAAAGGTCCGTATCCTTCATGCTTAACCCTCGTCATCACGGTAAGAACAAAAAACGACAAAATTCAGAGGTGGAGAACAGAACTATTAATGTACAGTTTTGATGTGTGTTACCTCGGGGGCTGATAACATGGCCGCCGATGCTCTTTCTCTTGGATTCTGTGCAACCCCCCCCCCTACGTCTTTGAAAGAACTTCACACTCTTTGCCACCCTGGCATGGTGCGAATGTTCCATTTCGGCCGGTCAAAGAATCTCCCGTATGCAGTTGAAGAAATAAGAACTGCGGTAAACAATTGCCCCATCTGAGCAGAGATAAAACCTCGTTTTTACCAACCATCTGCCGAGGCTTAGTAAAAGCCACATCACCATTCGAGAGACTTAGTGTTGACTTTAAGGGACCACTCCCTTCTACCACTAAAAATAAATATGTATTGACAATTATTGATGAGTACTCAAGGTTTCCTTTTGCATATAATGGTCCTGACATGTCTACTCAAACAGTAATTAGATGCTTCACTAATCTATTCAGCATTTTCGGGGAACCCTTGTATATACATTCAGACAGGGGATCAGCCTTCATGTCTGAAGAGCTAAGATATTTCCTCAGAGGTAAAGGCATAGTAACAAGCAGAACCACAGCATTTAATGCAAAAGGCAACGGGCAAGTAGAAAAACTGAACTCGACTCTCTGGAAGTCAATTCTTCTTGTCATCAGGTCAAGAGGGCTACATAACACACAATGGGAGTTAGCCCTAAACGACGCTCTCCATTAAATTAGATCTCTACTATGCACTGCTACAAACATGACGCCTGACGAAAGACTATTTCTACAAAAGAAGGTCCGCCTGAGGTGTCTCTCTGCCGACCTGTTCCAGGGCCTGTCCTGATGAGAAGACATGCAAGGCAAAGCAAATATGAACCGCTGGTAGATGACGTGGAGCTTATTGAAGCTAATCAGAACTATGCCCACATACGTCTTCCAAATGGACGGGAAGAAACTGTCTCACTACACCATTTAGCTCCGAGATGCGACTCATCTTCTCAGTCTGTAGTACATGATTTCGCTCCGAGAGACTTTGAGACATCTTCTGAGGTCTCTCAACATCAATTGGCTCGTGGTAACACTGAGACTTTGCCGGGTGTCTTCCAACACTCAGTGGCTTCTAGGAGTGACATGGAGACATCTGCATAGAACATGGTTCCACCTGCTTTAAGAGCAGAGAAAAACACCATTGAAAATGGACAAAAATCACTTGCCAGAGATACGCCCTTACAGCACTCGTATAATCTCAGAAGTAGAGCGAAAAGAAACTAAACAGGGGGTGAATGTTGTGTATTTATATTCTTGTTGTGTGTTGTGAACTGATCTGTTCTTATGTGTCAAAATGTCTTGGTGTTCAGCTCAGCTTCTGTGTGTGTATGTACTGTGTTATCGTGAACTGTTTTGTCATTCTTGCTCAATAAAGCCTTCTTGTAGTGTTTCATTAGGTTACTACAAGGTGTACATTTCTTGTTTAGCTCTTTCCAGGGTATGGGACCAAACCCCTGGGACAGTCCTAGTGCTGTCTGCATAAAGGATGTCCTTATGATTCGGCCCCTATCCACCCAGTAGCCGACTAAGAGTCTGAGTGGGCTGCTGTCCTCCAGCCATTTGTATTTTTCGTATGCAATAAAACAGCTCGTTCTTCACGCAGAGCGGAATATCCGCCATTTAGAGGCAATAGGGGTTGTCTGACATGTACCACAGATTAGCCGTATTGCTTGGTTCTGCACCAAGCCCGATATAGACGTTTGCGAGGCGTAAACTTGTGTTAAGAGACTGTACTCGATTTGTGACCTTACCACACCGATGTAGAGCGTCCTCAGATTGCTTGCCTTGGAGCCTCACTTCGTCGTAGCCATTCTCTTTATGATGTTCAAACTTGCTGAGGCTTTTGACGTACTTCTTGCACATAGTCAGACATAACCAGCTTAGGGTCCAGGGTAACTCCCAAATACCTGGGTCGTGGGTCCGATTCGAGCGTGGTCCCATCGATGTTTAGATTTATGGCTTCTTGGTGGATGTCTTTTCCCAATGTGAATAGGGCCTGGGCCGTTTTTGTACAGTTTATTTTCATTTTCCACATACGGGTGAAGCATGAAATCGTGACAAGGTCACGCTGAATTTATGCCGTGAGAAATGCGGCGGATCTCCCGGTCTGCCAGATTAGCAGGTCGTCAACGAAGAGCAGAGATCGACAAGTCAATCGTTCGGTTAGATGGTTTATATAGACTAAGAATAGCGTACATGATAATGACGAGCCCTGCGGTAAACCTTTTTCAAGTGTTCTTTTGCAGACTTGCTAGATCCGTAGCGTGTCTGAACCGTTCTGTCTGTTAGGAAGTTTTTTAGCCACTGATACATGTTTGAGCATACTCCGAGGTTCATCGATTTAGCAATAATCCTTGTCTCCAGACTCTGTCATAGGCTTGATTAAGATCTAAAAATACTGTCAGTGTCGATTCGCCCTTGCGTATTACCGTACCTTTCTGGAAACCGTCAGCTACTGACAGCATAAACATCATGGCTTGATCAATGACACTTTTATGTTGCCTCAACCCGCCCTGTTCAGGTGCGATGTGTTTGCTTTCTTCCAAGTACCACACGAGCCTTCTGTTTATCATTCTTTCTGTTATTTTCCCTACACATGATGATAGGGAAATTTTTTTATAGCTTTCAGGTCGGTCGGCCGCCTTTCCTTTCTTTAGTTGTGGGACTTTTGTTGCCACTCTCCAGGCCTTTGGGAATTCTCTTGCGTCCAGGTCCGTTTAAGCAAGTCGCATAGTTTTCTTTGCCCTTTTGGCCCCATGTTTTATTTAGCATTTCGTTACTCACCTTGTCCGTTCCTGGGGCTTTATGCAATATACTTTTCCTTAAAGCGTTGGCCACCTTCATTAAGGTAAAGGCCGTAGTAAATGTATTGGTCTCGGCCTCGCTGTTGGCTATACAGCGTTTTTCTTTAGCTATCGTGATACCGTCTAGAGCCATCAACATGGAAGTTTTCTTGCTTTAGAGACACCAGCGAAAAATTTGTTCAATGTCTCTGCCCTTTTGCCGTCAGCTATTATTGCCGCGACCTTAGGCACCCCCACTCCGGTCAGGTTATCAAGTAGCCTCCACGTCTTGCGCCCGTTCGCCAGATCTAAGCTCGCACAGGCGTTAGCCCACTTGGTCAACGATTCTTCTGCCACGATCTCTTTCACTAGCGTAGGGATTCTAGTGTACTCTCTTCTCGTTTCAGCAGTTTTATGCCTAGCGTGCTTCCTTCGGGCAGCTTTTCTCTGTCTGATGAGACGTGCTTATGTGGTTGACCAGAATGAGCTGTCCTGCGTTTTCTATTGGTCCCGTGAAATGGCTTTTCGAGCGGCCGTCAATATAACTTTCACAAAGAGGCTATATGTACTATCGATGTGCTCAAAGTGTATATCAACTTTTCCCAAGAGTGCATCCAATACATTTGAAAACGCGCCAATTTGCTTTCTCGTATTTCCACTTTTGTTTTGGAATTTCGATTTTCTTTGATTTTATGAGATCGATAGAGACTAGTAGTGGCAGATGATCACTTACGACATCCTCGAGCACGTCCACTCTACTTTGCGCAGCGATTTCCGAGACACAAGACTCAGATCAGGTTTTGACTCCTCCGTGACCCGAGTGTACGAATGTTTTTGGGGAATCACAATCCTGAAGTAAAATCATGTTGGACCCGTCGCACAGTTCAAGCAGTTTGCGCCCGGAGGGATCGTTCGCTGAACAACCCCAAGCTTGTGACTTGAAGTCTTCCGCCACCAGTGTTCTGACGTAGGAGTGGCCCTTCTATGTCGAGCAGAAGTTCCGTCCTCGGAAGGTTATAGACGTTCACGCATGTAAATTTTAAACCACTTTTGTACACCTCCATCGTTAGCGTTTCGGTTCTCTTAAGTCTTTTCGAGGTGGTTTCCACTACACGAGCAAGTAGGGGATTCCTGTCAAATGTGACTAACACTTGACATTTCTCGCAAGAACATCGGAAGGCCGTAAACCCCAAGAGCAAGGGGACACAGCTTTTGGACGTGCCAGCTTCCTGAATCATCACCACAACGACCTCGTACTTAGCTAATAGCTTTTCAATCTCTGGTCTCTTGCACCAGAGTTGCCTGTTCGCGTTTAGCTGTTAGGTTGCACCTATTCCCTTTTCCTTGTCCCATGGTGCTGTCATATTTGGTTGGGTGAGGGTCACAACTCCCTCGTCTGTGTTTGAGCATGTGCTCTTGGGTCGGATGGGCCCGGGAGGCTCCCCTGGGGACGCTGGCTGCCCGCCAGACGCCCTGATTGAGTTCATGGTGTTACTACCGGTAAGCTTAGTGGATTCTTGATGCTTTCGTCGTTGGTAGCACACTTTTCGGCCATGGACCCAACATCCACGTCGCATGGCCGGGGCCTCATGCCCTGACTCACGTTTCAAATATAATTTTCTACAAGTCATGATTTTGATAATTCCCCAACGGGGGGGGGGGAGGACTGGGTTGCATGTTAGACTTGAGAGGTCTTACCAGTTGAGACATTGCTACCTACCTAGAGCTCGTGCTCTTGGCTAGCTTGTGCCCTCGTCGCACTGCCGCGCATACCTGGAAAATATTTGGAGAGTTTGTCAGTGACCGTTATTCTCAGCGCCCGAAAGCCCGCTGTCGGTGTGGCAGCTTAATGCAATGCTGTTGTCCCTGGAAACAAACTTTCGAAATCCCACGACGCTTACTGAGCGCCCCTGTTGTACCGGTGCACTCTGTCTATTTTAATGCACAGGTTCACACATTGGGATGGACGTCCTGAACTTAACGTACTCCATTCGTTTGGCCATTGAAACCACAAGCGGAGGATGGTCTTCGTTAGCCGCTGCTACAGACGAATTCAGCGTTTCCAGGCGCCGCCGCGTGGAGACCGAAACCAACAGAGATCCCCGAATTACGAGAGCTAGAAATGGCCCCCCTTAAAGCTCATAAACGTAATCCTTAGGTGGATTCAAAATTTCCTTACGGAGTGTACGGTACAGATGCGATGTGGCAAGCACTCATTCTTGTGTACCTTGTGTAAATGACTTACGTGCCCTTCTGAAATGCCAGAAGCTTTTGCTTGCAGATGACATAGTGTTCTGGGAGACGTGGAGGGACCATCAGTAGCTCGCTGATACCCTCCAGCAGACAACGGTACCCTGCTACGCCAGATTGTGGAACCTTGAGGTGGAACGCTCGAAGTCGGTTTACTTTTAGTTTAAGTGATATATTGAAGGAAACAAATGAGATACGGAAGGAAGTTAAGGTTTTGTCATGGGATAAAAACCCCAAGTACCTCGGGGTCATTTTCGATCAGAAGCTGACTATTGCGACCATATTCAGCATGTACGCGACACAGCCTCTGAGATGCTAAATATCGTAAAGAAGCTAGCTGTAACAAAGTGGAGTGCGAGACCTCTACATGGGCGCAGTGCGCTCTCAGTTGGATTATAGTCTCCCTATTCAGGTCTATGCATAGCAAACGTTTCTACCGTGCTTGGATACTGTTCAGAATCGATCCATCAGATTTATTTTGGTGCATTCCTGGCAACGCCAATTGTGAAATCATGGCTAATGTGCCGCTGTTGAGGTTGCGCAGAGAGCGAGTTGTCATTATTTCATGAGATATATAGACGGTTGGAGGAAGGACGCCCTCTTAGAAGTCTGGTCGACAACTGGGAGGGTAAGAGACGTTTCAAAAACCAACCCTGCATCATGCATGCGGCTGATTAGAGAGATGAATCTACCGGTGGAGCGGACTATCCGGTTCTTTTCCCTAAAAAAAAAGATTTTGGGATGGCCACATTACGGAAGTGACTACTTGACCCGGTGTTAAAAATGCAAAGCGACCCTAACCTGCGATATCAAGCAGCCAGAAAACCTCGCATCGAATCCGAAGTTGTGACCACTATCTACACAGATGGATCTGTGCGGATGCTCGAGGGCACTATGAGGGCTGGGTATGGAATGGTGGCACTATTCTATGAAATTCCGGAAAGTGACAAGCTGACAGTCTCTAGCAGTAAAAAAGCAGATACAAAGCGTTGGAATAGGCGGAAGAGAGAATCATTAAAGGAACGGCGCAAGCAGAGTACTACGATCCATCCGCTGAGCAAAAACAATCGACCTCATCAAATTACGCAGAAATTAATTATTTTTATTTTAGCCATATTAAGTGTCATGAAAAGGTGTGTACCCAAACTTTATTCCCCCACCTCTCTCTCTCTCTCTCTCGTCTTTTATCACATTTGCTTTCCTAAACCACACCACCTTTGCTATCCACCTAAACAGTGTCTCTTTTATTCTATTTCAGTGACATGTCCATCAATTTTGTTTACTTTATTGATAGCGAGAGACGATTTGAGCCGATACCAATCGTTAAAGAAGGCCTGAACACTGACCTGCAACGTGGGCAGTTTAGACCAATAGCTCGTTGTCACGTCATAGGTCTAATTTGCCCCACTTCCGCTGCATCCCTCATACTTCGAGGACATACAATAGCGGCAACGGCCATTCAAATCTCAATCGCAGCTGGCACCTCCCAACGCTAATACTCACGCTAACGACTGAAACAGTGTACAGCACCAAGGTAGAGGGATAAGCTTCTTAGAAGACTGCAGCTAATTGCAGGGTTAATAGAGGTAAGTTTATAAACAATAGGGCAACCAAATTTGTACCATTAGCAGTCAATATGATGATATGATTATCTCATTTATCTTTATAATCATAGATTACTTTTAGATTTATAATTAGACTCCCCACAATTGTAATCCCTTTCAATTTTTCTTTTACTACATTAAACATGTTTTTTTTTATTTAACTAAAGGGAACAACTTTATTGTATGCTACCTGTGTGTTCTGTTTATCAACCTGTAATGTACGATGGTCTACGGTGACGTTAGAAACCCTAGACCTAACGTCACCAAAACTAAAATATTTTAATAATTAATTGATTTTAATTACATACACCCCAGAGGCGCATGACAATGGGGGCTTGTTCTAGCGGTGCATGAAACCGAGGACGTGGCCATTTTCACGTATTCGATCTCCGCCTTAGAGCCCCTCGAAGATCAGAGTTCAGGGCTCGGAAAGGTCGAAAAGTTCCTCACGGTCATGGAAGGTCCTTTACAACATGGTGTACATAGTTTTATACAGTGGGCGCCCACTTAATGTGGTCTGGTCGGTCACAAAAGAGTCGATATTTTAACAAAAAAACCGAGGTCTGAACGGCCAATCTGTGGCGGTGATTGCTTGGGCAGGTCTCTGCCTTGCCCTTAGTGGCGACACAAGTATAGGCCATGCACGCTGCTGCATTAGAGCAGTAACTAAGGCCGCCAACGGCCTTAACCATACAACCATGATTGACACAGACTCAGTAAAACAGCTCCGTGCGCCGGGTAGTGGACGTCAGGCCTGGACACGAAAAGTAAGCTACTAGTCGCCCCTCGACCTCGATGAGGGGGAATTAGTCAGGTCGTGAAAAGTTAGCTAAAATTCCTCCACCTAAGTCCTCTTCTCAACGAACACTGCATTCGTACCTCCTTCGGAGGTCAGATTCGAACAAGGTTGATGGAAGTCTGCCACAACCTCCTGTGGACCTAGATACACCGCAGGCAAATGTGACTGGAAGCGAAATAGTGACGGGAGCCTCCGGCCCCCAAACAACCCAAACTGACACTAGTGGGACCCAACCCACTCCAGGGACTAATCCCATAAACACTAGGTCCCTCCTGATCTTACAAATTAACATCTGCGGGGTTATCCCAAAGGTGTTAGAGCTCTCAAAACTCCTCCACGAGAGGGCAATAGACGCGGCTTTATTACAAGAGACATTGACTGGCAAACGCAATGCCAGTATTACCGGTTATACTGCATTTAAGTGCAAATGCACAGACTGCCGGGGGCTTATCACTTATGTACGCAACAACCTGGTTGCTACACAAGTCCCCGGTCCACGAGTGCATGGGCGTACCGACGCCATCACCCTTGAAGTACATAAACTCGGGCGTAAACTCACGGTAACTAATCTGTACAACCCCCCCCCCCAAGCATGAAATTAGTCTCGAATATGACTGTACTAATATCAATACTCACAACGTCATCGCAGGAGACTTTAATGCTAAGTCTCAGCAGTGGGGCTATGATTCAACCGACTCGTCGGGACATAAAATTCATGAACTTCTAAATAATTCTAATTTGTTCTGTCTGCAAAATAAACACACTCCCCCAACTCTATACCACACCGGAAATGGCAGCCAATCTAGACCAGACCTTACTCTAATCACAGCTAATTTAGAATCACATACTCAGTTTCAAGTCTTAGACGACATTGGAAGTGACCATAGACCAATACTTGTCACAATTGCCCTCTCAGAGGCCAGTGGTGTAACCCCAAAAGCCCCGCGTAGATGGAGTTACACCAAGGCGAACTGGCCAGCCTACGAGGCAGCAGTCAACACTGCCCTTATGAATATTGCAGTGGAGGATAGGGACGTTGAATCATATACGGCGAAATAACAGCAGCTATGTTGGGTGCGGCCAAGAGGTTTGTCCCGCGGACTTATCCTGGCGTAAGGCAGAAACGCGTGTGGTCTCAGGAATTGAATAAGCTGGTACTGAGACGTAAGCGAGCCCGGAGGCTTGCTGAACGGAAGGGTACCCCTGAAATCCGCGCGGGAGTACAATCGGCTCTGCAGAGCCACGAGTGAACTGGCCCGACGCGTCCGGTCGGACCATTGGAACGCTGCCTGCGCCGGGATGGATCTTCGGGACACCTCGAAAGCCTGGCGTCTTCTGCGAAACCTAGAGGCCAAAGACACAGCGCGAACGGCTGCCCCTCTATTGTCACCCAGAGGGCCTGTCTCGACGGTAACCAAAATGGCCGGCTTGTTGAATCGACATTTTGCTAAAATCAGCAAGCCCGAAAAGAAGTCTGCCATGTCCAAGGCCCTCAACAAAGAACGTAAGAGGCTCGAGAGGGAGCCAGATGAGCCGGAAAGCCAAGCAACGTGCAACGCGCCCTTCTGTCGTGCTGAGCTGGACAGAGCGATAGCTAAGTGCAAAAATCGAAAAGCTCCGGGGCTAGATAAGGTTACCCCCGAGATGGTAAAACACCTTGGGGGCATTGCGAGAGATAAACTCTTGGAGTTTATGAATCGAACCTGGGCAGAGTCCAGACTGCCCGGGGCCTGGAAGAGTGCTGTCATTGTGCCAGTCCTTAAGAAGGGAAAAGACGCGACTAGAGTCCTACAGACCCATTTCACTAACCTAAACCCTTGGCAAAGTTGCTGAGCGAATGGTTAACGAGTGGCTAGTTTGGTGCTTTGAGAGTGCCGGTATCCTGGCGCCAGAACAGGCCGGCTTTAGGGCAGGCTTGAGCCCGATCGACCAGGTTACAACATTCGCACAGGAGGTGGCCGACGGGTTCCACAGGTCCAAGAGCACATACGCGGTGTTCATAGACCTAAAACAGGCTTACGACCGTGTGTGGAAGCAAGGCCTCTATCTTAAGCTAAGAGCTATGGGTGTGCGGGGCAAGATATACAATTGGATACAATCCTTTCTGTTTGGGAGGAGCACACGTACAAAATACCAGCACTCCCTTAGCAAGCCAAAACAACAACTCAATGGCCTGCCTCAGGGCTCCGCCCTGTCCTGTACACTTTTCATAGCCTTTCTTAATGATTTGCCCAGCTCACTACGGTCCAAAAAAACTGCTATATGCTGACGATATTGTCCTCTGGTCAACCGGGAAGAAAGCCGACCAAATTCAGGCGGCACTTCAAGCAGACCTCCATACCATCTCCTCGTATTGCGACAAATGGCAGATTCAGATAAACGTTGCCAAAACGACCTGGTCCCTGTTCAGCCTAGGAATCGACATTCTTAAGGCTCCATTCAAGCTTCAACTCGGTGGGCTGCAACTCCAGCGTGAAAATACGACAAAATATCTAGGGGTGACCCTGGATAGAAAACTGTTAATGCTAAAGCATGTCCAGGATGTTGAACGAAAAGCCTCGGAGAAGTTAGCGTTACTAAGAAAGCTGGCCAGCACAAAGTGGGGTGCCAAAGCTGACATGCTACGCACATTGTACTTAGGGGCAGTCAGATCACAAATTGAATACAGCTATACAGTTCAAGTATACGCTAGTAAAACTGCCCTCGAATCACTCGACAGGGTACAAGCACAGGCTCTACGGTTCATTTGTGGCACCTTTAGGACAAGCCCAACAAACGCTGCTGAAATCTTTACTAACGTGGCACCCTTACATCTTAGGAGGGAGATGGCAGTACTTACGGCCTACGAGCGCTACAAAAGGGGCGACTCTAGGCTACCCACCTCAATCTTAGTGCGACAGTGGAGAGAGAGGAACCGCATCAAAATGCGATCGTTCCTCCATATTGCGGCCGATTTGTCTAACTCAGCTGGACTCTCCACTGATAGAATCCCTATTAGGAGAATTAGTACGTGCCCTCCGTGGAGAAGATTGCCGGCCCCACAAATAAACCTGTCCCTGTTAGGGCAAGAGGGAGCCACCAAGAGGCGATTAACACCTGCCATTCTTCAAAATTTGGCATCCATAACCATAAAATCCTACCCATCAGATGCCATTTTCCGTTATACCGATGGATCGGTAATGAGGGACCCCGACAGATCGGGGTATGGGGCCCTTATCGTCTACCCCGACCGGACTGAACCAGATATGCTCTCTGGTCCATGCGGCTACGCCGCATGCTCCATGGATGCTTAACTCACAGGGATAACTAGGGCGTTCGACCATTAGGGCCCGAATGCTCCAACGCGAGACTAGCGCCACTACGGTGGTGTTGGTCACTGACTCCCGCTCCAGTCTCCTAGTTATGGGTGGCGGCGGGGGAGGGTCGCCCGTAATAGAAGAGGCAATCGGCGCCGCAGATAACATACGCCGAGCTAGTGGAGCTGTCGTTTTTATTCAGTGGGCGCCTTCACATTGCGGCGTGAGGGGTAATGAAACGGCAGACGCCCTCGCAAGGGAGGGTGCAATGGCAGCCACACACCTCGAAGCACCAAGCACGTACTTACAAGCAACGGCACAAATCCGAGCACTCATTCATGAGAAGTGGTTAAAGTCCTGGGAGGAATCCGACAGAGCACGTGGTGTCTGGCAGCGCATGCGTCACCCAGATCGCGACCATCCATGGTGGCGACTGAGGAGGTCAGAGCAGTCAATAGTTGCGCAGTGCAGGACGGAACATTGTCCTATCGGGGCATACTTTGCCCGGTTCCGCACTAACTTTGACTCCCGATGCCGTCACTGTGGAGAGAGCGTCGAAACAGTGTCGCATGTCTTGTACGAGTGTCCCCAGCTCCGCGAGCTAAGGGGGGACATGCCTGTGCAGTCACTCGACTTCTTTGGTAGCTATGAGGCACTACGCCGGACGGCTAAGTTTCTTGCCAGAGCACTACGGGAGGACTAGTCCTTCCTGCTCTGATTTTTCAATAGGAGTTCATCTCAGGTTACATTGACCACCTTTCAGCTCACTAAAATGTCTGCCTCTGGCATACGTTTTACCTTCATACGGGCTACGTGCCCTGCCCAGCGTAAATGTCGAACTATAAGCGGTTCTATTAACTATACTGTAAAATATACTAAATCAACTCGTAACCTTAGAAACAAGGCTTTATTTCCTATAAAACACAACTGTAGCCAGGATTTTTTTCGGGGAGGGGTTCACCCTTGCGAAAAAAAATGTATATGTATGTATGTATGTGTATATAATAGGGCTCCACAGCCACATGAGGAAGTGTGCTCTGAGATGAACCATAGTCGTTCTACGACTGAATGAGGCCAATGATGATAATCTTTATGACATTCTGACCCATCATTCTTTCGGAAGATGCTTATTGTGCCCTAGAATAGGTTCTTCCTGTAGACCCCCCGCCATTGCCAGCGCTAGGAGCTCCCTCAGCGCGGGGCGGAGCACTATTTCTGATATTGAAAACCAACAAAATGCATATTCTGAGGTATCTACAGTGCATTTTCCTGCTATTAAAAAGTTTTATTTCAAAAACCTAATAATAATAATAATATAATAATAATCTTTATTATCCGTAAGGAAATTTGTCTTACAATTTGTGCATTACACCAAACAAAAAACATTATAAGAAACCAAAGTGTACATTCACACCAGACTCACTCATAATTTACATGTGACAAAGTTTATACCAGATTGTTCTTATTTAATGATTTGATTGCCAGGGGAACAAAAGAGTGTTTGTGTCTGTTTGTCTTTGCTATCGGTGTCTTGTATCTCTTTTGTGATGGTAAAATCACAAAATCCTGACACAAAGGGTGATTCTTTATTACGAGGATCTTGTTAGCTTTTTTATAGATGTTTGTCTCAAACAACTGCCTAAATGGGGTTTGTTTTTTGCCAATGATTTTGCCAGCAGCATTTAGGATTCTATTAAGTTTATTTTTATTTTTAATGCTCAGATTGCCATACCAGGCAGTGATATTGAAACTTAAAATATTGCAGGTGTGCGCGTGATAAAACATAGCCAAGGCCTTTTCGCTAACATTAAACGAGGACAGTTTTCTTAGTAGTCGTAATCTTTGCTGCCCTTTTTTGCTGATATAATCAGTATTTGCAGTAAAATTTAGTTTATTGTCTAGGATAGTACCAAGGTATTTAAAGGTTTGCACAATTTCAATAGTCTCTCCAGCTACAGAAACAATATCATTTTCCTTCTTGTCCCTACGAAAATCGATTATCATTTCTTTGGGGTTTTTTTACATTTAATAATAAAAAATTATCTTTACAGTATTCTTCAATGTGTTCTAATTCTTTGAAATACTCATTTACGTCTGAGCTCTCTGAGAGCAGGGCAAGAAGAGCCGCATCATCAGCGAATTTTGTAAAGGAGCAACAAGAACTATCGGATTGAAAATCATTGGTGTACAGAATGAACCACAATGGCGATGTCACAGACCCCTGAGGCGCCCCTATGTTAACTATGCGTTCATTAGATATAACATTGTTTACCCTAACCCTCTGAGCTCTCTGGGTCAAAAATTCATTAGTATTATGTATGGACTAATCTGCAACGCGTTCATCTTTTCAATGAGTAAATGAAGTTGTATAGTGTTAAAAGCTGATGAGAAATCAATAAAGAGCAATCTTACATAAGTGTTCGGTAAGTCCAGATGTTTGTAGACACAGTTTAAAATATTTAGAATGGCATCGTCTACACCTTTACTCTTTTGGTAAGTAAATTGTAAAGGGTCTAACTTATTACAAAGATCATTCAGGAGAAACATTTTAACCAATTTTTCTAAACATTTAGACACAATGGAAGTAAGTGAAACAGGTCTATAGTCATTCATTTCCTTCGGTTTGGAAACCTTTGGCACAGGTACAATTATAGATGACTTCCACACAGGTGGTATCTCATGGTTTAGTAATGAAGTAGAAAAAATATCTTAGAAAGGTTCAGCTAGTTGTTCAGCACATTCTTTTAAGATTCGCCCTTTTATTCCATCAGGCCCACCAGCTTTCATTGGGTTGACGTTTTTGAAAATGTTACAAACTTGCTCTTTAGTAATCGCTAATTCTAAGCAGTTGTTAACATTGACATCCTCAAGGGCTTTGAGTCTTAGATAATTAAAATCTTTCGTGTCGAAGCGACAATAGAAATCATTTAACTCGTTGGCCAATGTTTTTTCATCTCTTGTAGCAAGATTATTTTTAAATTTGACTTGTGCTCCTGCTATTTTGTTCATGATGCCCCATGCCTGTCTCATGTCACTTGTATTAATTGAGTCTTCCAGCTTGGTGCGGTACTTTCTCCTCCCTTCACCAAGAACGACGTTGAGATTTCGTTGAGCAATTTTCCTTGTCTGTCCATCGCCACTCATAAATGCTCTATTCTTACTCACTTAGACCCTTCCGCGCCGTTCGGTGCATTTGCCATCAAGCTGTTTCCACAAAAATCTGTCACTGGTAATGTCTGAAGCCTCTTCCCACCTGCTCTGAGGACCTCCATGAATGTGTGGTGCCTAGTTGTACTAGGATGTCATCGCAACTCTTCTTATGCTTATTCATTTTGTCGGAGAACATGTCTCGAAAAACTCATGCGACGTTCTGCCACAATCTTTTTAAGGGGTCGACTCCCAGTTCGGCATAGGATTTCCTGGTAGAAATGTGTAACCTCTCTTGAATTCGCTCTTGGAATTAAGTGACTGTAGTTTGCTTTAGATTTTATATAGTTTTAAAGTAAAAAATCTCTGGAGTTATGTTGTTGTTTTTTTTATTCAAAACCCCATTTAGCTACGGTCATAGAATTTAGTAACTGTAGTTTGCTTTAGAATAATATTGAAGATAGAGGTTTTCCATCTCAAAACGCTCTGTAGGGGGATTTTAAACTCGAAACCAGCTGGAGGGGTTTTAAACTTTTAAAAAAGCCATCTGTAGGAGAGGGATTTAAACAAAACCCCCGATTGTCTTGGCTACGCTCAAATAATTTTAGTGTGTAAATTTGCTTTTTTATATTGAAGAGGTATTTTTTAGCATCAAACCACTCTGAAGGGGAGTTTAAACTCAGAACTCTTTTTTGGCAACGCTCATAGCATTTTGAGTGCGTAATTTGCTTTTTTCTTACATTGAAGATGTATTTTTTAGCTTCAAACTCCTCTGGAGGGGAGTTTAAACTCAAAACCCCTTTGAATATAATTTAATTGAATAATAATTTATTTTGTTTTTAATATTAAAGAGGTATTTTTTACCTTCAAACCCCGCTGAAGGGGGGGGGGGTTAAACTCAAAACTGAGTAAAAACCCATTTAGCTACGCTCATAACATTTTGATTGCATAATTTGCTTTTTTTTTATATTGAAGAGATATTTTTAGCTTCAAACCCCGCTGAAGGGGGGTTTAAATTCAAAACTGAGTCAAAACCCATTTAGCTACGCTCATAACATTTTGAGTGCGTAATTTGCGTTTTTTTATACCGGGTATTGAAGAGGTATTTTTTAGCTTTGAACCCTTGTGACAGGTTGGCGAAAGTGACGTGTGTTTAGCGCGTTTAATGTCTAGGGCAGTGTTTCTCAAACTGTGTGCCGCGGCACACTAGTGTGCCGCCGAAGATTTGCTGGTGTGCCGCGGGAGTTTTCAGAACGCCACACGTGCAGCGTTACACAGGTCTGTCTACTATTAATTTTTTTTTTACGTTGCGATGACATCCCCACTTGCAACGACCAGTAATAGAAGTGGATCGCTCCATAGTGACGGAAAGGGTTGTTAGCTCTTCAGGTTATAGCATTGTCCACTATACAAATATTATTATAATGACTCGAATGTAGGCCGCCTTAGCAGACTCACGTCAGTTCTTGAATTGGTTACGATAATAATGTGATAGTAAATGTTATTGTTTTGTCAGGCCCGTCCTGTTATTGTAACCCAGTAACCCACAATGCTGGCATGTCGAAAGAATGTGCTCATTAACAGATGGGGGGGGGGTAATTGAATTCCTTTTAGGCCTTTATATATGGACGATCTAACATGAATAAACCAGCATTTAAACTTTAAACAGACAAGAAAGTGTTTGTTAGTCTCTACTAGCCTACTATTACAAATAATAAGCTATGTGTTTCATGTAAATTGTTTAGGTGAATTTTAATAATAACAAATTATCAATAAGCATTATTCATTGTTATCCATGGAGAAATACGTTAGCAAGAATGAAACTGCGCAAGCGTTAAATGAAAAGCAAGGAACCAAACGAAGGTACAAAGAAGATTACATCGGATATGGTTTCATATCTTCGGGACCTGAAGATTCTCCATTGCCATTCTGTCTGATCTGCAATGCAACTCTGTCGAATGAGGCGCTTGTTCCAAGCAAATTGAAGAGGCACTTGGAAACAAAACATCCATCTGTAAAAGCGCAACCGAGGGAATACTTCGAAAACATCAGGGCTCAACAAAATAAACAAGCTAAGAAACTTACGAACTACCTAAAGCTGCCAGAAAAGGGATTGATTGCAAGTTATAAGGTTGCTCAGTTATTAGCAAAACGCAAGAAAGCACACACAGAGGCTGAATCAGTCATTGCACCAGCTTTAGCAATAGTTGTTGAAACTATCCTTGGACCCGATGCCGCCGAAAAAGTTAAAAAAGTTCCTTTGTCAAATGATACTATCTCGCGCAGAATTGAAGACTTGTCGTCAGATTTACAAGATCAAATCTGCGAACACTTCGACGTGACTGACGATGAAGTGTCTCTGCTGTGGTCTCTTCAAGTTGATGAATCCACTGACGTTAGCGGCAAAGCCCAGCTTCTAGCTTTTATTCGGTTCATAAAGGATGAAAAATGTGTCAACGAATTCTTATTTTGCAAAGACTTACCAACTACGACCAAAGGCGAAGATATTTTCAAAGTGGTGAACGAAAACATTTTGCTATTCAAACTACAGTGGAAAAACTGTGTCAGCGTTTGCACCGATGGCTGTCCTTCCATGCAGGGAAATAGAAAGGGATTCGTCACTCTTGTGCGTCAAGAAAATCCAAATGTATTAGTTGTTCACTGCATGATCCACAGAGAAGCTCTTGCCTTCAAATCTTTGCCGAAAGATTTTATGTCTGTTCTGGATCAAGTGATTGAAGTTGTAAACTTTATCAAATCTCGACCACTTGCATCCCGACTTTTCTCTCAGCTCTGTGAAGCAATGGACTCAGACTACAAATGTCTGCTGTATCATACCAACGTTCGTTGGCTCTCCAGGGGAAAAGTGTTAAAGCGTGTCGTCCAACTCAAGGCCGAGTTGATTTCATTCTTGGAGGCTGAAAAAAAAGACTTTGGGTTATCTATTAATGACGAGATCTGGTGGGTTAAGGTGACATTTCTCTCTGATTTATTTGATAAATTAAACTCATTGAATTTAAGTCTTCAAGGACCATCGGAAACCATCATCACTGCATCCTCAAAACTGAAGTCATTTGGGGAAAAATTGTCTTTGTGGCAAAGTAAGATCTCGAAAGGAGTCTTCGACTGCTTTCCTACTTACAATGAATGTAGGCCTACTTCAAATGAAGAAATCAGCTCCGAAATTCTGGACACTTTGACACACATGCAGTCAGCATTGCAGCATTACTTTCCAACAATTGGAAGTAATGAATATGGATGGGTCAGCTATCCATTTGGAAACAATGAAGCTACAAATCTGACAACTGAAGAAGCAGAGCAGCTCATAGATTTAAAAAACGATGCAGTTCTTAAGTCAAGTTTTGCCGAGAAAAGCCTGGATGTCTTTTGGATTTCAATCAACAAGTTATATCCTGCAATCAGTTTAAAAGCAATCAAAATAATTCTTCCATTTGCATCTTCATGGTTTTGTGAGTTTGGATTTTCAGCACTGACTGAAATCAAGTCTAAGAAAAGAGAAAGACTTCTTACAATAGACGATGAAATGCGAGTTTGTTTGTCGGCTCTGGAGCCTCGATTAGATCGAATTTGCTCTCAAAAACAGGCACACCCTTCACATTAAATGTGATACTTAAAAAAGGTAAAATCTTTTTTTCTTTTTTATTATAAAACAACTGTTGCTCTTCGTGGTGTGCCGCGAAATTTTTGTAGTTTTTTTACTGTGCCGCCATACAAAAAAGTTTGAGAAACACTGGTCTAGGGGATGATTATTTTTGAAATTATCACACGCCAACCAGCATATAAATCGGGAGCAGGCACGCAACGAGACAAGCAATGAAAGAGAGATACAAAGTTAAAATTGAAGAATATTTATTTACATAAATATTTACAAAGAAGAATAAAAAGGGGGAGGGCTTGCATCTATCTCTAATCAATACTATACTTAATCATCACTCTTGTACTTAATAAGAGGGTATGTCACTTTGTCTTCTGAACTTAGCTGGTTGTCCTGTTGATGTCACAGCTTGAGGTTGGTTCTGCAGCTGGAGGTGGCGCTCTAGCGGGTAGAGGGACGCCGGTGATACAGTTCTTGTGGAGTCTCAATCCAAAGTTCTGATATCTGTAGTGGGCACAGTAGGGCGGGAGGCCGGCTACCGTGGGCACAAGGGTACTGAGGGCAGAGCTGATCTGCCGTGGGCAGTGTCGTTAGCAGGATAAGACCAGTGAGTTGCGAAGGGTTTGGCGTAGCTATGACGTCTCGCACAGACTCTGGGTCTATAGGGACGTCGTACCTAATAAGTTGACAGGTAGGCTGGCGAATAGGCAGGCAAGTAGAGCCGTTAGCGCCAAGTAAATAGTTGAGTAGATCCAAGTAGGCAGTAGAAGATACTCAACAGCAAGTAGGCAGTAGTGCAGTGCTGAATAGCACTAAGTACGAAGGCAATAGGCAATTAATCCAATAAATAGGCAGTTGACTAGGCAGACAATGCCAAATAAATAGGCAGACACCTGAGGGAGGCTGCGGATAAATAAAGACTCTCATGCATCTTATCAATGCCCTCGACAGAGGTGCATTCGTCAGATTGGGAAATAACTTTTGAGCACAATGGGGAGATGATGACAAATGGCATTTGAAAAATAGATGACTGATAGTAGCAATATAAAAATGTACACAAAAAAGGGGAAATAATAATCTCAAATAAACAACACAAGTTGGAAGAGAAAAAGGGGGGGGGCGAAATGGGCGGTGGTCAGCGACCATGACGGTTTGTTTACGTACGACCGTCGGTCGAGAACAATGGAGAGTGTCCGTTCAAGGGGCGCAACTCCCGTGAGAGTAGAATGACTAAAGGGGAGATAATTTCTATCTTTTTTTCTAAACGCAGTCTTAGTGCGCTAGTAAAATTATCAAGGCGGTCAGCCGAGATAAAGGAAATAAAATAAGATGTTCAAATATATATACATGGATGCACCAACGATAAATTGAGCAACGTAGCATTAATAGATTAATGCAATACATAAATATACACATATGCCATGTTTATGATTTCTACTTACGACAGTGAGAAATACACAATGCACTAATTAAATATAAATGAAATAATAAAGTACGCATGATAATATCCAGTGAGAAATATACACAAAGTAATTAAGTGGAACTGTGATTAAGTTCGGCGGTCTAGCTATCTCCAAGGTGGTGGACTATGTCTAGCCTGAAGAGTAAAAAGGTGGGGCGGGTGATGAAATTGGGGATAGAGCGGGGAAATAATTAAAATAAAATAAATAAATAATAAATAATAATAATTAATGCTGTGATAAAATAGAGTGACACTGACAGCAAGCTTTTGACTTGTCACAACCCTACTGAAGAGGGGGTGGGGGTTACTCAAAACCCCTTTGGCTACTCTCATAGAATATTGAGTGTGTAATTTTCTTTTTTTATATTGAAGAGGGGGTTTATCTTAAATTTTGGAGGGGGGTTAAAAATCAAAATCTTCCTTAACTGTGCTCATGAAATTTGGGGGATTGTCGTTTACATTTTTTGTTGTTTTGTGTTATAGAAGAGGGGAATTTAACTGCGAAAACCCCTGATAGGGGGGTTTTAAACTCAAACCCCAGTGGCAGGGGGTTTTAAAATCGAACCCCCCTGGTAGGGGGTTCTAAACTCAAAATCCCCCTGATAGGGGTTTTAAACTAAAAAAATCTTGGTATGAGGTTTTAAACTCAAAACCTCCTTTGCTGTTCTAGGGCAAGTGATAGTTTAGTATTAAAATCTCACCTAAAAGAAACAAAATCAAAGCAAAAAATCAGTCACTAAATTCCGATCCCCAGGGGGGATTTAATTTCGGGGGGGGGCTTGAACCCCCCCCCCCCCCCAAACCACCACCCCCCTGGCTACGCCCATGGTACACACAATAACACAGTACAGACTGGTCACAATCCATAGACTACGATGATACAAAACACGATTCCAAATACTAGCACGATTACAAGCACGTGTAACATAGAAATTCAGTTAATGATTACTTCATATACATGTCAGTATTCGTAAGGACATCCCTATTTGTAATGTGGCTTTGCAAACATCTTTTAGTTACAGACAGACCACAAACAACTAAAAAGGGTATTCGCAAATAAAGTATTGCATTGCCCTTTGTAAAAGTAATCTATTTCAATTTCTACTTTAACAATGCTTACGAAAAAACGATTTAAATATCTCTTCCAAAATCTACTGTCACATTTTTCTCTACCTTTATGTTATTCTCTCTCTTGCCAATAAATACGAGCATTATAGTTTTGGTTTTATTCCACAAGCACAACAATTACAAACACTTATATAGAGGAAGTTTTCATTAAAGAAGAAAAAATGAAATACAATTTGCCGAGATCTGTTTATGTATTGTTTTATCCGTGTGTTTTTTGTTTTACTAATTGCTACACGTTAATTGCGGTGAGCTGTGAAGATAACTTTTACTTTTCGTTGACGCCACACGTTACAGCACTAGACTAAAACATTTCTTTGTAAACATGAGAACATTTAATGAACCAATATGCCTAATTAAACATTTGCTCACCAATAATATGTCAGCTTTACAATTTTTTTCACCAAAAGTAAAAGTAACAGTAAAAAAACTACAAAAATTTCGCGGCACACCACGAAGAGCAACAGTTGTTTTATAATAAAAAAGAAAAAAAGATTTTACCTTTTTTAAGTATCACATTTAATGTGAAGGGTGTGCCTGTTTTTGAGAGCAAATTCGATCTAATCGAGGCTCCAGAGCCGACAAACAAACTCGCATTTCATCGTCTATTGTAAGAAGTCTTTCTCTTTTCTTAGACTTGATTTCAGTCAGTGCTGAAAATCCAAACTCACAAAACCATGAAGATGCAAATGGAAGAATTATTTTGATTGCTTTTAAACTGATTGCAGGATATAACTTGTTGATTGAAATCCAAAAGACATCCAGGCTTTTCTCGGCAAAACTTGACTTAAGAACTGCATCGTTTTTTAAATCTATGAGCTGCTCTGCTTCTTCAGTTGTCAGATTTGTAGCTTCATTGTTTCCAAATGGATAGCTGACCCATCCATATTCATTACTTCCAATTGTTGGAAAGTAATGCTGCAATGCTGACTGCATGTGTGTCAAAGTGTCCAGAATTTCGGAGCTGATTTCTTCATTTGAAGTAGGCCTACATTCATTGTAAGTAGGAAAGCAGTCGAAGACTCCTTTCGAGATCTTACTTTGCCACAAAGACAATTTTTCCCCAAATGACTTCAGTTTTGAGGATGCAGTGATGATGGTTTCCGATGGTCCTTGAAGACTTAAATTCAATGAGTTTAATTTATCAAATAAATCAGAGAGAAATGTCACCTTAACCCACCAGATCTCGTCATTAATAGATAACCCAAAGTCTTTTTTTTCAGCCTCCAAGAATGAAATCAACTCGGCCTTGAGTTGGACGACACGCTTTAACACTTTTCCCCTGGAGAGCCAACGAACGTTGGTATGATACAGCAGACATTTGTAGTCTGAGTCCATTGCTTCACAGAGCTGAGAGAAAAGTCGGGATGCAAGTGGTCGAGATTTGATAAAGTTTACAACTTCAATCACTTGATCCAGAACAGACATAAAATCTTTCGGCAAAGATTTGAAGGCAAGAGCTTCTCTGTGGATCATGCAGTGAACAACTAATACATTTGGATTTTCTTGACGCACAAGAGTGACGAATCCCTTTCTATTTCCCTGCATGGAAGGACAGCCATCGGTGCAAACGCTGACACAGTTTTTCCACTGTAGTTTGAATAGCAAAATGTTTTCGTTCACCACTTTGAAAATATCTTCGCCTTTGGTCGTAGTTGGTAAGTCTTTGCAAAATAAGAATTCGTTGACACATTTTTCATCCTTTATGAACCGAATAAAAGCTAGAAGCTGGGCTTTGCCGCTAACGTCAGTGGATTCATCAACTTGAAGAGACCACAGCAGAGACACTTCATCGTCAGTCACGTCGAAGTGTTCGCAGATTTGATCTTGTAAATCTGACGACAAGTCTTCAATTCTGCGCGAGATAGTATCATTTGACAAAGGAACTTTTTTAACTTTTTCGGCGGCATCGGGTCCAAGGATAGTTTCAACAACTATTGCTAAAGCTGGTGCAATGACTGATTCAGCCTCTGTGTGTGCTTTCTTGCGTTTTGCTAATAACTGAGCAACCTTATAACTTGCAATCAATCCCTTTTCTGGCAGCTTTAGGTAGTTCGTAAGTTTCTTAGCTTGTTTATTTTGTTGAGCCCTGATGTTTTCGAAGTATTCCCTCGGTTGCGCTTTTACAGATGGATGTTTTGTTTCCAAGTGCCTCTTCAATTTGCTTGGAACAAGCGCCTCATTCGACAGAGTTGCATTGCAGATCAGACAGAATGGCAATGGAGAATCTTCAGGTCCCGAAGATATGAAACCATATCCGATGTAATCTTCTTTGTACCTTCGTTTGGTTCCTTGCTTTTCATTTAACGCTTGCGCAGTTTCATTCTTGCTAACGTATTTCTCCATGGATAACAATGAATAATGCTTATTGATAATTTGTTATTATTAAAATTCACCTAAACAATTTACATGAAACACATAGCTTATTATTTGTAATAGTAGGCTAGTAGAGACTAACAAACACTTTCTTGTCTGTTTAAAGTTTAAATGCTGGTTTATTCATGTTAGATCGTCCATATATAAAGGCCTAAAAGGAATTCAATTACCCCCCCCCCATCTGTTAATGAGCACATTCTTTCGACATGCCAGCATTGTGGGTTACTGGGTTACAATAACAGGACGGGCCTGACAAAACAATAACATTTACTATCACATTATTATCGTAACCAATTCAAGAACTGACGTGAGTCTGCTAAGGCGGCCTACATTCGAGTCATTATAATAATATTTGTATAGTGGACAATGCTATAACCTGAAGAGCTAACAACCCTTTCCGTCACTATGGAGCGATCCACTTCTATTACTGGTCGTTGCAAGTGGGGATGTCATCGCAACGTAAAAAAAAAATTAATAGTAGACAGACCTGTGTAACGCTGCACGTGTGGCGTTCTGAAAACTCCCGCGGCACACCAGCAAATCTTCGGCGGCACACTAGTGTGCCGCGGCACACAGTTTGAGAAACACTGCCCTAGACATTAAACGCGCTAAACACACGTCACTTTCGCCAACCTGTCACAAGGGTTCAAAGCTAAAAAATACCTCTTCAATACCCGGTATAAAAAAACGCAAATTACGCACTCAAAATGTTATGAGCGTAGCTAAATGGGTTTTGACTCAGTTTTGAATTTAAACCCCCCTTCAGCGGGGTTTGAAGCTAAAAATATCTCTTCAATATAAAAAAAAAGCAAATTATGCAATCAAAATGTTATGAGCGTAGCTAAATGGGTTTTTACTCAGTTTTGAGTTTAACCCCCCCCCCTTCAGCGGGGTTTGAAGGTAAAAAATACCTCTTTAATATTAAAAACAAAATAAATTATTATTCAATTAAATTATATTCAAAGGGGTTTTGAGTTTAAACTCCCCTCCAGAGGAGTTTGAAGCTAAAAAATACATCTTCAATGTAAGAAAAAAGCAAATTACGCACTCAAAATGCTATGAGCGTTGCCAAAAAAGAGTTCTGAGTTTAAACTCCCCTTCAGAGTGGTTTGATGCTAAAAAATACCTCTTCAATATAAAAAAGCAAATTTACACACTAAAATTATTTGAGCGTAGCCAAGACAATCGGGGGTTTTGTTTAAATCCCTCTCCTACAGATGGCTTTTTTAAAAGTTTAAAACCCCTCCAGCTGGTTTCGAGTTTAAAATCCCCCTACAGAGCGTTTTGAGATGGAAAACCTCTATCTTCAATATTATTCTAAAGCAAACTACAGTTACTAAATTCTATGACCGTAGCTAAATGGGGTTTTGAATAAAAAAAACAACAACATAACTCCAGAGATTTTTTACTTTAAAACTATATAAAATCTAAAGCAAACTACAGTCACTTAATTCCAAGAGCGAATTCAAGAGAGGTTACACATTTCTACCAGGAAATCCTATGCCGAACTGGGAGTCGACCCCTTAAAAAGATTGTGGCAGAACGTCGCATGAGTTTTTCGAGACATGTTCTCCGACAAAATGAATAAGCATAAGAAGAGTTGCGATGACATCCTAGTACAACTAGGCACCACACATTCATGGAGGTCCTCAGAGCAGGTGGGAAGAGGCTTCAGACATTACCAGTGACAGATTTTTGTGGAAACAGCTTGATGGCAAATGCACCGAACGGCGCGGAAGGGTCTAAGTGAGTAAGAATAGAGCATTTATGAGTGGCGATGGACAGACAAGGAAAATTGCTCAACGAAATCTCAACGTCGTTCTTGGTGAAGGGAGGAGAAAGTACCGCACCAAGCTGGAAGACTCAATTAATACAAGTGACATGAGACAGGCATGGGGCATCATGAACAAAATAGCAGGAGCACAAGTCAAATTTAAAAATAATCTTGCTACAAGAGATGAAAAAACATTGGCCAACGAGTTAAATGATTTCTATTGTCGCTTCGACACGAAAGATTTTAATTATCTAAGACTCAAAGCCCTTGAGGATGTCAATGTTAACAACTGCTTAGAATTAGCGATTACTAAAGAGCAAGTTTGTAACATTTTCAAAAACGTCAACCCAATGAAAGCTGGTGGGCCTGATGGAATAAAAGGGCGAATCTTAAAAGAATGTGCTGAACAACTAGCTGAACCTTTCTAAGATATTTTTTCTACTTCATTACTAAACCATGAGATACCACCTGTGTGGAAGTCATCTATAATTGTACCTGTGCCAAAGGTTTCCAAACCGAAGGAAATGAATGACTATAGACCTGTTTCACTTACTTCCATTGTGTCTAAATGTTTAGAAAAATTGGTTAAAATGTTTCTCCTGAATGATCTTTGTAATAAGTTAGACCCTTTACAATTTACTTACCAAAAGAGTAAAGGTGTAGACGATGCCATCCTAAATATTTTAAACTGTGTCTACAAACATCTGGACTTACCGAACACTTATGTAAGAATGCTCTTTATTGATTTCTCATCAGCTTTTAACACTATACAACTTCATTTACTCATTGAAAAGATGAACGCGTTGCAGATTAGTCCATACATAATACTAATGAATTTTTGACCCAGATAGCTCAGAGGGTTAGGGTAAACAATGTTATATCTAATGAACGCATAGTTAACACAGGGGCGCCTCAGGGGTCTGTGACATCGCCATTGTGGTTCATTCTGTACACCAATGATTTTCAATCCGATAGTCCTTTTTGCTCCTTTCCAAAATTCGCTGATGATGCGGCTCTTCTTGCCCTGCTCTCAGAGAGCTCAGACGTAAATGAGTATTTCAAAGAAATAGAACACATTGAAAAATACTGTAAAGATAATTTTTTATTATTAAATGTAAAAAAACCAAAGAAATGATAATCGATTTTCGTAGGGAAAAGAAGGAAAATGATATTGTTTCTGTAGCTGGAGAGACTATTGAAATTGTGCAAACCTTTAAATACCTTGGTACTATCCTAGACAATAAACTAAATTTTACTGCAAATACTGATTATATTGTGACAAGTCAAAAACTCGCTGTCAGAGTCACTCAAATTTATCACAGCATTAATTATTATTTATCTTTATTTATTTATTTTATTTTAATTATCTCCCCATCCTACCCCCAAATTCTTCACCCGCGCCACCTTTTCCCCTCCAGGCTAGACTTAGTTGACCACATTGGAGATAGCTAGGCCACGTCTTTCGATTTATCTTCCCTTGACCGGGGCAAAGATACACACAGACTCTTTGATCTTATCGGCAGGATGTCTGACAGCCGCAGTGGACACCACCTTGTGTGGAATGCAAGTCAATCCTCCCCCCCCTTTCTCCTACGTCTCTCTTTGATCTAGGAGATTACTCGAGTCAAAGTGCCTCTCGGCGTACCAATGTGCGACTCCCATCTCAAGTCTAATTCACCCACGTGTAAGATAATTCTAAGCCTAGGACATTTCCTGTTTCCGCCCACATTTTCCATGCCTATATAAAGTAGACCCAAATGAAGTCGGACCCTCTTATTTCTCATTCTCGATGAGCAATCGAGTCTGGACTATATCATTTATTCTCCCTCCTAGAGGAATACCTAGTGGTAAGCCGAACTTAATCACAAGTTCCATCTTAGTTACTTTGTGCATATTTCTCACTGGAGATTATCATATGTATTTTATTATTTTATTTACATTAATTAGTGCATTGTGTATTTCTCACTGTCGTAAGTAGAAAACATAAACATGGCTTATGTATATTTTATATTAATCTATTAATGCTACGTTGCTCAATTGATCGTTGATGCAACCATGTATATATTTGTACATCTTATTTTATTTTCTTTATCTCGGCTGACAACCGTGATAATTTTACTAGCGCACTGATACTGCGTTTACAGAGGATATATGAATTATCTCCCCTTTTCTCATTTTTTCTCTAGCGAGAGTTACGCCGCTTGAACGGACACCCTCTCCATTCAAGCGCGCTCCATTGTTCTCGACCGACGGTCGTATGTAAACAAACCGTCTTGGTCGCTGACCACCGCCCATTTCACCCCCCCCTTTCTCTATCCACCTGTGTTGTTTATTTGAGATTATTATTTCCCCTTCTATGTACATTTCTATATTGCTACTATCTGCCATCTATTTTCCAAATCCCATTTGTCATCATCTCCCCTTTGTGCTCTAAAGCAATTTTACTAATCTGACGAATGCACCTCAGTCGAGGGCATCGATAAGATGCATGAGAGACATGTCCTAACTTGTCTTTATTTATCCGCACCCTCCCTCAGGTGTCTGTCTATTTATGTGCAGAGTGCTATTCAGCACTGCACTTTCCTACTGAGATCTGCCTATTTATTTATCTATTGGATTAATCACCTATTTGGCATTTGCTGTTCAGTGTCTACTCGACACTACTCAACTATACTACTTGGCGCTATCGGCCTTGCCCGCCTATTCGACAGCCCTCCTGTCAACTTGTTAGGTGCGACGTCCCTATAGACCCAGATCTGTGTGAGACGTCATAGCTACGCCAACCCTCTGCAACTCACTGGACATACCCTGTCAACTACGCTGCCCACGGCAGATCAGCTCTGCCCGCAGTAACCTTGTGCCCACGGTAGCCGGCCACTCGCCCTACTGTGCCCACTACAGATATCAGAACTTTGGATTGAGACTCCACAAGAACTGAATCACCGGCGTCCCTCTACCCGCTAGAGCGCCACCTCCAGCTGCAGAACCTCAAGCCAGGACACATCCAGCTGTCGCAGAGGACAAAGTGACATACTCTCTCATTAAGTGCAAGAGTGATGATTAAATCTAGTATTATTTGGAGATAGATGCAAATCCTCCCCCTTTTTATTCTTATATGTATATTTATGTAAATAAATATTCTTCATTTTTAACTTTTGTATCTATCTTTCATTGCTTGTCTCGTTGCGTATCTGCTCCCGATTCATATGCTGATAGGTTGGTGTGTGATAGCTTTAAAAATAATCATCCCCTAGACATTAAACGCGCCAAACACACATCACATTTCCCCACCTGTCACATATATCAGCAAAAAAAAGGGCAGCAAAGATTACGATTACTAAGAAAACTGTCCTCGTTTAATGTTAGCTATGTTTTATCACGCTCATATCTGCAATATTTTTAGTTTCAATAGCACTGCCTGGTATGGCAATCTGAGCATTAAAAATAAAAATAAACTTTATAGAATCCTAAATGCTGCTGGTAAAATCATTGGCAAAAAACAAACCCCAAATCAGACAAACATCTATAAAAAAAGCTAACAAGATCCTCGAAATAAAGAATCACCCTTTGTGTCAGGACTTTGTGATTTCACCATCACAAAAGAGATACAAGACACCGATAGCAAAGACTAACAGACACAAACACTCTTTTGTTCCCCTGGCAATCAAATCATTAAATAAGAACAATCTGGTACAAACTTTGTAACATGTAAATTATGAGTGAGTCTGGTGTGAATGTACACTTTGTTTCTTATAGTTATTATGTTTTTTGTTTGGTGTAATGCACAAATTGTAAGACAAATTTCCATACGGACAATAAAGATTATTATTATTATTATTATTAAGATCCAGAACTGTGGGGATGCATTTAAGGAACAAATGAACACGATTAGGATCATGATGGGGAACATGAGTAGGAACATAATGTTGAACAAAGTAGATGAAAGTGTATTGCAAGTAGAAGGCTAAATAGACCAAAGTGATAAAATTGTGTCGCAAGTGAAAGAATAAATAAACTCGTTAGTGAAAGGGCAGTTACCTGGTCAGAACTGTGGCAGCACAAACAGTGGTGATGGAGGCGCTGGGGATAGTAGCGCCGTCTGTGACAGTGTTGTGGGCAAGTCTGTCGGGGGTGACTTTCAAGATGAGAGGCGTGATAACAATTGCTGTGACGATCTCAACGGGATGTGCCGAATCGAAAGGAAAGAGACAAATGAAGAAACAAGAGAAGTCTGTTATGTGCCTGAAGTTTTTGTTCCTGGTGTACCTGCAACGAGTACCTCAATGAGCCGGACAGATCAAGACAACGTTGGGTCTGCGCCCAAGCTTGCTGCTGTGGACCTTAAAGACCTCTGTTTATCTGTCAGTACCTTTGATGAGAACTCAAACCATGAAAGCCTCAAGACCGTTTCTGATTCCTTGCCTTGGATGTCGTCGAGTGAAATTGCGAATACGGGCCCCAACAATGGCCGAGACAGAAACAACGAATTCGACTTAGCCTGCGGCATAAGAGAGAACTCAATGCTTAGCAACTGCAACCAGGCGATTGACATGAACTGTATATGCGGCTTTACAGACATTTGTACTTCTGCCTACATCAGTGAGAGTGACTTAAATGATGTTGAATCAATTCCAGCAGAACCTGATACAGTGGTGGATAAACATTCGCTTATGGAACATTACAAGAGTGCTTCATGGACATACCTTACAGATAAAGCTGAGAAAGACGATGTGTCTGAAAACATGGCTACCTATGGGCCTACAACTGTGTCACGAGACGTCCATGGAAAAGGTCCGCTGACTTGGCATCTTAGAACAACGGCCCTGGGAACTACAGCGGTCGCCATTTGTGTTAAGTGGATGCCAACCCTGACCTCCACTTACTCCCCCCCTTGTCAGCTGGCTGGCATCAGCGACTATCTTCATGAGGTCGAAGCAGCGACCACGATATCGTCTCAAGCATAGACTGGCCAACTGGAAGAAGAGAAAGCGACGGCCGCGGAAAAATGTGCAGATGGCTTCGTGGGCAACAGGCACCTTACCGTCTGTGGTTCCCACCGATCGACCTCCACCTGAACTGTCAAACCTCCACTACACTGTTTCTTTTCGGGACGAAAAGCTCTAAGAAGGGGGCAATGTTATAACTCTGCCATTCGCACCGCCATCCAGGCTAGTGCAAGAAGGTGCGCACTGTGATAGACTAAGGATGTCAACATTAGAAAGGAGAACGATGTCCGCCCAAGGAGAGAGGCAATATGAAGAGACTGTGCCTAAGATAGATGTTGATTTGTGTACCTGTGATGTTGTGTAAATAAACATCTATGTCTCGTTGAGTGGCTCCCTTAAGTTATTACAATACATTTATAAATAAATACCTACATACAAAGATACATACCGTACATACATGCATACAAACATGCATACATACTACATACATATAAATAAATGAAACATACATACATACATACATGCCGTACGTACATGTATACATAAATACATAATACATACATAATACATACATACATACATACATACATACATACATACTTACATACATACATACAAGAAATTGCTCGTTCAATAGTGTAGGATTAACCCAGGGAGGCTCAGCCACTAGGTATTAAATATTACTATTGTCAGTTTCTTCGTAAAATGAGAATTGAATGGTTCTTTATGAAACTTATCTCTCTAGAAAGAAGATTATTAGTAGCTAGCTTAAAGCATACATCAGAATATGTTGACGGTCCAATCACTTTTGTAGACCGGAGGGGTAGGGGGCGTAAGGGTATCTGGGAGAAGGCTTCTGTGCTGCCCTTTCAAAAGTAATTAAGAAAAAACAACGAAATTCGTGTACTTTGAAAGATAGAAGGTTTTATAGTTTTAAAAAAGTATATACTTTAACATTTTTAGCGAACGACCTAATTCTCTACACTAAAACGTATTTCCCCTTAGCTTTGTGCATTTCTATGTAAAAAAAAAAAAATAATTACAACTGATTGTTTAACTAATTATTTAATTAATTTATTATTTTTCATTGTTGTCATTGACAATGAATAAATGTTCGAAGTTTCAACTTTGTTTGAAAATGTAAAGTTGGAGAAGATTACACCCAGACAGACAGATTCACAAAAGGAAAAGCAAGCGGAGTATCGATGTTCCTTCATTCCATTAATTTTTAAAATTCATTATCATAGTTTTGCTTAACTAATCTTTTTTATTGTTTCATTATTATTATTCAAACTTACTTGATTATTGTTGTTAAATTTATATTATATAGTTTTATAGCTATTCTATACGTAGCTATAACGTTATAGTTATATAATTATAGCTATCGAAGTTCGAGAGAAGACTTTACAAAGTTGTGCTCTAACAACTTTTTAGAACTGAGTGTCACAAAAACTAAAGAACTTCTAATAGATTTCTGAAGAAATAAACAACTGATACATAAACTGTAGATTAACATTATACCAATACAACAAGTGGGTGTCATTGTGCCCGGTTGGAAACGGTTGTAAGAGGAATCAGCTAGGCCAAAGAGGTAGATAAACAAGACTCCCTTGGTTGTGTTTTAGGGGTGCAAGAGTACTCCCATTGCACTGTGAGGGTTGTAAAAGAGCTCCCACGACCTTGTCACAAATTAGGCGCCGTTTCTCAAGAGTCCGTTTCACTGTTACGTATAGTATAGGAAAATAGCAGTGGTTCCCGGAGTACACAGCCTTCGGCCACGTCTCTAGTCCGCGAGTCCGGAGTGACCGTGTCACTGGAAATGATCGTGTTAATATAGACACTTTTAGACCCTCTTCCAGACAGACCAGTAAGAGGAGCTCTTGTTCGCTTTTAGTGGACTAGAGTTTCAAGAGTCTATGGCTCAACTCTACCTGACAGTTTAAAATGGGTGTCATTTTGACAACAAGCTTTTCATGGGAAGACCACTTGAAACTCTGGCAAAGAAAATCACACGGCGTCTATTTTTGAATACAAACTTAACAGCTTTAAACTAAATAAGAAAATTTTGGATAATTTTTACTGTGCAATAATAATAACAATCTGCTAACATATGGAATAATTTGGCAAGGCAACGTTTCATCTAAACTTTGCGCCGCTTAGATAATCTGCGACAATCGAAACTAGGAAACGCGAAAAGAACTAAGACGTCTATGTGTAGTGACTTTTAATTTGTGTCTGCTCTATTAATGTGAATGATTTTTAGCCGCCCCCGAAAGGGGAAAAGACGCTATTAGTTTTGGGCGGAATGTCTGTCCGTCCGTCCGTCTCGTTAAGATGACGTAAACTAGAAAAGATAAAGAAAATCCGACATCATAATATTTTAGATTCAATTTTTACATTCAAAGTTCTGATGCAACGGCTACTTTTTTCTTTTCTGAAAGCGAAAAATCTATTTTTTTAAATCACTTATGCAAGTAGTTTTTTTTTCATAAAAATACACCACTTTTAGAACTATTCACTATTAATAGTAACAAACACGGGAGTCTCCATAGTAGGGAAGAACACTACTTACAATATTTTTTACACAACCACTTACAATATTTTTTACACATTTATGCAAACGGTTTTAGATTTTTGTCCAAAAAATATTTTTTTTACATTTGTATTGCTAAGTTAAGTAAGTTCTGTTATACTAACTTCTACATTTACAAAAAAAAAATTCTTTTTTTAAGAGAAAAAAATCTATTTAGTATGCATATAAGTTGGACATAATTTAAAACAACAATTAATAAGTAGATTTTTGTGTTATCGCGTGAACTGCAACATGAAAACCACATAATACCACACTGAACTAAAGGATTTTTTATATTATTTTTACGGAAATGTTTTTTTCTTGAGGAATAAGAGATTGTCCCTTTACAAAACAATTAGAGCAATTATATATTCATTATAAGACATCAGTTAGGCCAGGTTCACATCTTACTTCACATTCACTTTCACCTATCCTTCTGTCTGTGGACCGCTGGGGCACCACACAAGATCCGTCAACCTTCTTTCTCCATTCTTCTCTGTCATTTGTCTATGATAGAATTTCATTCTGATGTTCTTTCTGAAAATATTGAAACCTGACTTTTTACCTGCCTGCGTGGACCACTTCGGGGGCTGATTTTGAGTTTGTGTCTCCACACAAACTGTCTTTGTAACCTTGTTTTTTTTTTTTAGAAAAGATTCCTTCTAATCACAACAAATTTCCAATAAGAATCAATAAAGCAGCATTAGTCTTAGTCTTCTTAGTTTTTATGTTGATATTTTTAATATACTTTATTCACTTAGGAGTGTGTAAATTTGAATCAAAATAATTTACTGAAATCTCTCATCACGAAACTCTTCAAATCCTTATCTTATTGAAATAGAAGATAAAAAAAAACAACGTTATTACTTACCTCCGTCAGATGCGATAGAGTTGAGGCGTTTGTGCTAAACTGGACGATTCCAAGCTTGCTGCCAGTTTCAATACAACTAAGTATATAGTTGCTAGCTGCCTGTTTTAAAACACTAAGCGATGTTCCCTAAAAACATTCAAAATATTAAATACATTTTAATGGTATAAATAGGCAAGTATACATCCGACATCATATTCCTAATATCTATAGGTATATGGGTTTTGTTTTGTATACATAAATATATAAATATACTAGCAGTACACACAGGCTGTTGGTGTGTATTTTATATAGGTTGTACCACTCAGTGTTAGGGAGTAACATCCCCTGTAACTGTTTTTGTCAACCAACATGGCGTAAGAATAAACATCTGATTTGGTGTCTATAGTTTATATAAACCTCGAGTTTTGTTATTATTCGTTCATATTAATCAACACAGGCTACACCGGATGATTTGTTCCCAGGATCTTCATTGGCCTCCTTCAGTCGTAGAACGACTATGGTTCATCTCAGAGCACACTTCCTCATGTGGCTGTGGAGCCCTATTTTGGAGAGACACTCCCGTCCACAGATAGCGCAGGTTAAGGTGGCTTTTGCTTCGGTGGTAGAGGAGCTGGCCGTTTTTCGGATTTTACGTTTTTCTTCCTCAGCTGAGAATCATGTACTTTCACTGTCCTTAGCTTTCTTGGTCACTGTCTCTCTCCATCTGTTGCGGTCTAGAGCTATGTCTTCCCATTTGTCAGTATTGATGTTCACTGATTTGAGGTCACGTTTTATTACATCTATGTAAAGGAGGTGGGGGCGACCAGTTTTTCTTGTGACAGTCGCGAGTTGACCATAGAGGATGACTTTCGGGATGCGCTTGTCCTCCATACGGCGAACATGTCCAAGCCAGCGCAAACGGCGTTGTCTGAGGGCTGTAAAGATGCTGGGAATACCTGATCGCGCAAGGATCTCAGTATTGCACACTTTTTCTTTCCATGTGACATTCAAGATCCTACGGAGACATCTCAAATGGAATGAGTTCAGTTTTCTCTCTTGCTTTGCGTAGGTGGTCCATGATTCACTGCCATACAGCAGTGTACTCATAACGCATGCCTTGTAGACTTCCATTTTGGTCACCGTAGTTAGCTTATGGTTTTCCCAAACTCTTGGTCTGAGTCTAGCGAAGGTCGAGGCAGCCTTCCCTATGCGTTTTTTTCATCTCCTCTTCTAGAGACAGGTCATCTTTAATTGTGGATCCCAGATAGCGGAATTCGTTTCTGGCGTCCAGCTTGTTATCGTCTATGAGGATGGAGGGTGGTGCTGTAGCAGGTGGTCCCATAACATGTGTTTTCTTCGTGCTAATAGTCAAGCCATATTCTTTACAGGCCTGAGAGAAGCGGGACATTAGTGACTGAAGTTCCTCTTACGTGTGTGCCACTACCGCTGCGTCGCCCGCGAATAGCATATCTCTTACGAGGGTGGCTCTGAAATTAGTTTTGGTCCTCAATCTGGCAATATTTAGGAGTTTGCCATCAAATCTGGAATGGAGATAGATGCCTTCGGTGGATTTGTCAAACGCGTTGTGGATTAGCAGTGAAAATAGTATTCCAAAGAGGGTTGGGGCCAGAACACATCCTTGTTTAACTCCGCTGTTTATACTGAAACTTTCAGAGCTGGCACCGTTGAATTTCACTGTACCGATCATATTTTGGTGGAAAGATATGATTACATTTAGTAGCTTGGGTGGACAGCCTATTATCTGTAAAATTTTAAACAGGCCATCTCTGCTAACTAGATCGAAGGCCTTTGTCAGGTCAATAAACGCAATGTACAAAGGCATCCTTTGTTCTCTGCCCTTTTCCTGGAGTTGGCGGATGGAGAAAATCCTGTCAATCGTGGATCTCCCTGAGCGAAAGCCGCATTGTGATTCTGGATAGACTCGATCAGCAAGTTTTTGTAGCCTGGGAAGTATCACTCGAGCAAAGACTTTGCCTACAATACTTAAGAGGGAGATTCCCCTGTAATTGTTGCAGTCGCTTCTGTCACCTTTGTTCTTATACAGTGTAATGATTTTAGCATCCAGCAGGTCTTGTGGCACAGCACCTTCTTGCCAACATTCGTAAAGCAGTTCGTGTAAAGGTTGGATAAGAGTAGATTTGCATTGTTTTAGAAGATCTACCATCGCATCTGGGTGCTTTGCGGGCAGCAATGTTGTCTATGGCTTTGTTGAGCTCTGAAAGGGTGGGTGTTTCGTCTAGCTCTTTCATTGTGGGTAATTGTATGATGGCCTGAGTCAGAGACTGAGCTTGTTGTGGCGTAGAGCTCAGAGTAATGTTCAACCCATCTGTGCATTTGTTGGCACTTGTCTGTGATTGATTTCCCCAGTGGTTGATTTAATAGGTGCTGTCTTGTTTTGGGAGGGTCCGAGAGCCTTTTTGATTCCTTCGTACATCCCTCTTATGTTGCCCACTCGGGCTGCGAGCTGAATATTCTCACTGAGCTCTACCCAGCATTAATTGGCACAGATCCTTGCTGTCCTCTGTGCATTGGCTCTAGCTTCTTTCAGGTTTAACAGGTTGCGTTGGGTAGGTTTTGCCTTGTAAGTAGCGAATGCATCTCTTTTTGCTCTGATGACAGGTGCTAAAATAGCTGCTTTAGAGTCAGACCAATCATTTTGTTTTGTAATTTTTCTTCCAAAGATTTCTAGGGAAGTCTTTTGTATGGTGGACTTGAGGTGTTCCCATTTTTCTGTTGCTGTATTTTCAGAGATATTTTTATACTCGCGTTCAAAAGATTCAGCAAACTGTATCTGGAGTTCAGGGTGACACATCTTGCTTACATCCGATTGGGGTCTTCCAATCTGCTTGATAGGATGGATTTTTTTGGGGAGAAGATTGATCTTACAACATACCAAGGAATGATCTGTGTCGCAGTCTGCACTGTGGTAGGACCTGGTAAGCTTGACAAATTTTAAGCACTTTTGTCTTACCATGATTAGGTCTAGTTGGTGCCAGTGTTTGGAGCGAGGGTGCCGCCAAGATACTCTGTGCTGCGGTTTAGTCTTGAAATAGGTATTAGTGACACAGAGGGAGTGTAGTGAGCAAACCTCAAGGAGCCTTTGTCCATTTTCATTTACTTTTCCGACACCAAAACGCCCAATACAGCTGTCCCATGCAAAGCTGTCAGATCCAACGCGTGCATTGAGGTCGCCGAGGATGATAACCTGTTCCGTAGTTGGGATCTCGCTAAGAGCAGACGAAAGGTTGTCATAAAACATATCTTTGGCCTCTGGTGTGGAACTCAGAGTAGGAGCGTAGGCACATATCAAAGTCACATGTCAAATAGATGTGTTAAGGCGTAGTGATAGGAGTCTTTCTGAACCGTTGCACTTCAGCGCTACTGTGTTCAGCAGTGTGTTCTTAACTGCGAAACCAACGCCATGTTCCCTTACTTCACTTTCGGCTTTGCCTTGCCAGAAGAAGGTGTAGTCTTTTTCTTTGATTGAACCAGAGTCAGCTAAAGGAGTTTCCTGAAGGGCGGCAATGTCTACTTTGAGCTTGGACAGTTCATCGTTTATTATTGCAGATTTTCTGACATCTTCTATGTCTGGTAGGTTTTCATTAAGTCCAGTTTGTAGAGTACGCACATTCCATGTGCCCAGTTTAAGAGTGGAGCTCCTCTTTGTTTTCTTCATGTTGACTGGTACATTGGCTTTGTGCCTGCTTTTCAGATTTTGTCCTATCCTCGTGTACCCAAACGAGGAAGACAGGCATGACGGGACAGCACCTTATTGGCTGGGGGCTACCCAGCTTGAGGCGGGTGGTAGCTGTCCATTGGAATCCTAGGATCCCTCCCACCGACGAAAGTGGCCCCTGGCGCCCTGCTCTACGTCAATTGAGCATTTGAGCTTATAACCGGTGACTGCCACTTCCCGTGTTTGACCGACGCCAAAGGCAAAGCTGGAGTGCCCTCTCCAGTTTTTTGGGGTTAGGGCTTTGAATAAGTGCAATGAAAGCCTGGGCATTGTTTATGGTCGGAACGATGTCGCCCACGCAGCATTTCCCCCCTCTCCGCGCAGCTGATGTGACCAAAGGAACGGAATATCCAATACAGTTTGGGATCAGTAGCGCTGCAGGATCTGCCAGGCTGTAGCACGGTGTGCCACAGTCTGCCTAAGGGTCACCAGCTCAGGGTTGTCTCCCGAAGCCTTTCCCTTGTTTGGGTATAGCCGCAGGGCAGTGGAGGTTTGGATTCAGATTTTTCCTAGATGGGTAGCCAACCAAGACTAACGAGCCCCTCCTGCCCGAAGCTTACTGGCTTAGGCGCCAGTTGCTCGCCTTTGCCCCTTCTCCTGTCTGTTGTACCACAGACAGGAGAAGGGGCCAGGATCTTATATTGATAATTATGTTCTTTTTTTTATTTTTTCAGCCCGTGAATTAATGTATCTGTTAAATGAAATTTTACTGCCCACTCTCTATTTTCTTTTCTGATTTGGAAAGACCCACTTCTAATTGCGCCTCCGAAACATATACTCACTCAAACGACTTTTCTTCGCCTTCTTAATTCAATCTACATTATATTTCGACCGTGACCGCCCCCCCCCTCTTTTTGGGTAGATTTACTTTTTTTTTATTTATATTAGAATAAATCTTTTCATACCATCAGTTTCAGGCCTAGAGAAAAGTAAGATTACAAAAAGAGTTTGTGTTATCACACAAACTCAGAGGCGGCCACCATTGGATCCCTATCTGATCCGATTATTTGCAAGGAATATTCAGGACGTGATTTTGTTTTGATTGTCAAAAGTGATAATGTTTTAAAGACGAATGACGTAGGAGAATAGGCGAACAAGAAGCTTAGAAGGAGGTTGGTTAGTATTAGAGATAGTTAAGTAACGACGGATAAGTAGACGAGACAGACGGCCAGTGTTAATAAATACATCATTTACAATATTAGAAAGTCTTAAATACGTTCATCTTGTTAATTGTAATGTAGAATAGTTGATAAAATAGTAGTGGATTTGCATAACACCCAAGATACTGGCCAGAACACTACTTTATTGATCTAGACTAGATCTGGAATATAGAATAAATCTAGATCTAGACTAGATCAAGATTTCTAGACTAATTCTAGATATAGGATATAGTCTAGATCTACATCTAGATTACATTTAGATCTAGAACTAAAATCTAGACTAGATCTAGATTTCTAGACTAGTTCTAGATGTAGTCTAAATATTGATCTAGACTAGATCTAGACTAGGGGAAGGTGGGGCTAGTTGTCACAATTTTCAAATTTTGATGTTTTAAACATATTTAGAATTCATTGATTCTCACCAAACTTAGCATGTTATAACTTAAACAACTAGAGCAAATAAAATGAACTTTATCTCTTTATATATCAGAGTTATACAATAGAAACGTGGCTGTGTTAAGGTTGTGACATCTTGCCCCACACAAGGGTAAGTTGACACAGGGCATGGGGTAAAATGTCACACATTAAAAAAATCGCCATATCTTGCTTTGTCTAAAAGAAATAACATATTTAGCCAATACTTTGTTCTTGTAGTAGTTTCCTTGACTTGTCGTCGTGAAAGAATTATATATATATGTGGAAATTCTTAAATGTTTTGGACCTAACAAGGAAAGCTGTAGGTTTTTCTTCAAAATAATGTTTATTTTTGTCTATATAATTTTTTAAAAATATCTGTTCACTTCTCCCTGCAATACACCCACCTCCAACCTATCTAAATAGTAGGACTAGAGAACACTTTTCCAAAACTAATTGTTGTGCTTGGAGGACAGATATTTCTGTATGGTGATGCTGGCATAATCTTTGTAAACAACATTTTTACGGAGAAAGTCGCTTAACACTATTTAGGTAGTATCCACAAAAAATAATTAAGCAAAACAAATAATTATTAATAAACAAATATTAATATTAAAATTTGTTTCAAATATGCTTAATCTTCATTGGGGCAAATTGTCACAAGTAGAATTGGAATCTAGACCAGTTCTTAGTAATGGGAACTAAACTAACTATTAAAAGTTAAACTAAAACTAGTTTTTAACTAAAATAAAGTAGTTAAACTATTAGTTTATCATGAATTTCAAAAGATAGTTAAACTAAACTAAAGAAAGTTAATTAAACTATAACAAACTTTTTTTTTGGGTGGGATGGGCGGGGTTGAACTAGACCTATATAGATTTAATCATCCGAGTGTATACCTACGGTTCGATCTTATTCTTTTAACATTCTAATAATATCTATCTATAATAAAATCAGTATAAAGGAATATGTTTCTTACATATAAACGTTAGTGCGCAATAAAATAAAATGTCTAAATAAATATGTGTGCTTTTATTTTTGCCTTGAATTAAAACCTTAAGAAAATAATGGTACTCTTTTTTAAAATAAATATATTAACTTATTATATAACGGAAAATCTTACTTCTACTGGTAAATTTTAAAATCTCATTAAATAACATATATTTAGAATTTCAAATTAAGATCTAGTATCAAAAGAAATAGAAATAGAATCGTTGGAGTTTTTAAAACATTTGACCTGTATAACTATTTTATTGTGTAAATACATTCTTGACTAACCATGCCGATGTGCTATTTTCTTGTCCACAAAAATACAACTTTCACTATTGCATAACCGTTAAACGCGCAACGGAAAAAAAAACTGGGTGATCTTGTCATTATGGACTGCACACTCAGTACACTATATAGACCTACACGTGTACGCCTATCTGGCCAGGTTGTTAAAATCAGTCGGACACACTATTTACTTTCTGGGCAGGGAGAGTGTATAACTATTTTAGTGTAAAGATATATCTACGAACATGCTTGACTAGCCACGCCAGTGTGTTTATTTTCTTGTCTGACCTCTCCACATTAAGCAAACACTATTGCATAACGCTTAATGCAGGGTAGTCTTACAGTATTATCGACTACACACGTACAGTACACTAGGCCCACATGTGGTCATGTGTATGTCTAGCTGACCAGGTTGTTAAAATCAGTTGGACACAGTCTATTTACTTTATGGTCTTAGAGGGTGTGGATTAATATTTTTTTCTAGAGTTGGTTACCCTAATGCTTTTAGATTTATATATCCTAGCTGTTGATTAAGACTTAATAGATCTCAATAATAAGTCTTAAGACTATAAAAGGGTGTAATTGATGTTTCTGCAGTTAAAAAAATATTGTTTGCCGCAAATGAATTGATTAAAACCACTAAATATTGACCTAACTCACTAATCAGATTCCCACTAGAAACTGAAATTAAACACCTCCACGTGGCTCACAAAAAATTCGGAACTACTTCATTCATAATACTGCATAGAAGCTTTTAGAAAAAATGTATAACATTTTAAAATACTGCTACTTTCAAGAACAGATCATAATTTCTACCAGCATCTTACTTTACCCTCTTCAAATGCAGACTGACTAAATCCTATACTCTTAAACGAGCAATTCTTGTATGTATGTATATATATATTTATATATATATATATATATATATATAAATTTTATTTCAAAAACGGCTCTAACGATTTTCTTTAAAATTGCAAGGTATGTGCATATTAGTAAGAAAAAAATTCTCGACTCATTGGCCACATCGGGAAAACTCGAGATCGACCGTTATATCGGTTTGAAAATGACTCATTATCGAAAAATTAATTTTGGCTAGATAGTTTTATGAATGAACATTTTCCATGACGTAAACGGGAAAAACGCTGCTTACGTCACTAGGCTTATCGCAGTACACTAAAATATTTCTTTGCAAACAAGAACAAGTTTTAAAGAACCATTAGACCTAATTAAACATTTGCGCACCATCTTACTGTAGATTGATTTATTATAGAACTATGAAAGAAAAGTAATGAAATTAAATGTGCCTATGTATGATTAGTTATTGTGTTTTAAGAGCTTAATAAATTGTTTACTCTTTAATTGCGTAGAGTGGTGTAGATACCTTTTACATTGTTGTTTATTTTGCTGGTGACCTCCAGCTGTCTCGTTCTGTGCTATCTTCTATGTCAGCTAAGGCAAGTTGGCGCCTAAACTGGTCTTTTAAGCGTTACGGTGTTACGTCGACCACTTTTTAGCTCACCAAAAAAGACTGCCTTTGGCATACGTTCGTCTGAGATTCGTCTCCCATACAGGATACTGCTCTGTCCAGCGTAACTGTCGGACTTAAAGAATTCCATCTATACAAAGGACGCGGATACACATTTAAGACCAAAATAAAATCTGCTGCCGAGGACAGACGCAGACGCTAAAAGAAAATCTTAATCGAGCACCGCGGACAATGGTTATGCTTGCCTTGGATGTGGCAAGATATGTAGGTTACAGCCGCATTAATTTCGGACTAAGACAAGCCTTATTATTATTATTATTTTGCTGGTGAATTATTACCATGTGTTCATGCTTCGGTGTCTACTGTCCTGTACCAAAACAAAGGAAATGGTTATAACACAGCTTCTCTGCGCCTTACTTGCGAACTTCTTATAGTCCCACAGTCAGGCTGGGCAGGGCACGTATCCCGTATGGGGGACGAACATATTTTTCGGCGTAACAGAGGTGCCCCACGGAAACGTTTCTTTAGAAAACTAATGCAATGATTTAAGTCTATTAAGAAAAAATTTGCCATTTTACTTTGTCACAAAGTGCCTATTTTACCCTATAACGTAGAGATTTGCGTCACTTGATGTTTCTTATATAATACAGACGTTACTTCAAAAAAGAAGATGATTACGTCCTACGCGTCATGCGTCGTACTAAAGCCATAATGAATGTATACTAATTCCATAATTAAATGTCTGAACGTTACCATCTGAGAAGTAACACTGCAAAGACTTTCTTCCAAGCCAATAATAGTAGGCCTACAATAGTTATACGCAAAAGATGGATTGTAAAACTATAAGACGGATGTGAGCTGTGGTTGGTCTAGACTATAGGAGGACTTAAGAGACTTTATATTTAATCGCCATGTGCAATTACATTTAGAACTAACAGAACACTAAAGCAACTCTTCAGATTAGTAGTCTTTATCTGATCGTTCATTTTCGTAATTACAACAATAGCCCAATAGTTTTACGCGAAAGAAGCAATGTAAAACGTTAAGACGTGAGCTGTGGTTTTCTATAGGCCTACTGTTGGGGGGACTTTCTATTCAAATCGCCATGTACTATTACATTGAGAACTGACAGAACGAAAAAGCTACTCTTTGGATTGAGTCTTTGCCCGATCGTTCATTTTCGTAATTACAACAATATTCCCAAAATGACTTCGGGTATATATCCTTCCTTCACAAATTATTCATCCGAGCGAGGCTCGGTCACCTGATATCCTATACTCTTAAGCGAGCAATTCTTGTATGTATGTATATATATTTATATATATATATATATAAATTTTATTTCGAAAACGGCTCTAACGATTTTCTTTAAAATTTCAAGGTATGTGCATAATAGTGAGAAAAAAATCTCAACTCATTGGCCACATTGGGAAAACTCGAGATCGACCGTTATATCGGTTTGAAAATGCCTCATTATCGAAAAATTAATTTTGGCTAGAATGTTTTATGAATGAAAATTTTCCATGACGTAAACGGGAAAAACGCTGCTTACGTCACTAGGCTTACCGCAGTACACTAAAATATTTCTTTGCAAACAATAACGAGTTTTAAAGAATCAATAGACCTAATTAAACATTTGCGCACCATCTTACTGTAGATTGATTTATTATAGAAATATGAAATAAAAGTAATGAAATTAAATGTGCCGATGTATGATTAGTTATCCTATACTCTTAAGCGAGCAATTCTTGTATGTATGTATGTATGTATGTATATATATTTATATTTATATATATATATATAAATTTTATTTCGAAAACGGCTCTAACGATTTTCTTTAAAAGTTCATGGTATGTGCATAATAGTGAGAAAAAAATTCTCAACTCATTGGCCACATCGGGAAAACTCGAGGTCGACCGTTATATCGGTTTGAAAATGCCTCATTATCGAAAAATTAGTTTTGGCTAGAATGTTTTATGAATGAAAATTTTCCATGACGTAAACGGGAAAAACGCTGCTTACGTCACTAGGCTTACCGCAGTACACTAAAATATTTCTTTGCAAACAATAACGAGTTCTAAAGAATCAATAGACCTAATGAAACATTTGCGCACCATCTTAATGTAGATTGATTTATTATAGAACTATGAAAGAAAAGTAATGAAATTAAATGTGCCGATATATGATTAGTTATTGTGTTTTAAGTGCTTAATAAGTTGTTTACACTTTAATTGTGTAGAGCGGTGTAGATACCTTTTACTTTGTTGTTTATTTTGCTGGTGACCTCCAGCTGTCTCGTTCTGAGGTTGCATGCAACCATGTGCTCTCTTCTATGTCAGCTAAGTCAAGTTTGCGCCATAAGCTGGTCTTTTAAGGGTTTCGGTGTTACGTCAACCACTTTTTAGCTCACCAAAAAAAAACACTGCCTTTGGCATGCGTTCGTCTAAGATTCGTCTCCCATATAGGATACTGCTCTGTCCAGCGTAACTGTCGGACTTAAAGAATTCCCTCTATACAAAGGCCGCGGATACACATTTGAGACCAAAAGAAAATTTGCTGCCGAGGACAGACGCAGACGCTAAAAGAAAATCTTAATCGAGCATCGCGGACAATGGTTATGCTTGCCCTGGATGTGGCAAGATATGTAGGTCACAGCTGCAATCCTCATTAATTTTCGGACTCTAAGACAAGCCTTATTATTATTATTATTTTGCTGGTGAATTATTACCATGTGTTCATGCTTCAGTGTCTACCTCTCCTGTACCAAAACAAAGGAACTGGTCATAACACAGCTTCTCTACGCCTTACTTGCTCACACTAAACATGATATCCATCTAGAGGTCAACGAGTTTGAGTACACTGCAGCCTCTTTTGATTTAACTATAAACCTCGGTAAAAAGCTTGGAGTTAGGGCCAGGAGAGATCTGAATGGATGGATGTGTAAAAGCAGGCCATAGTACCACAAGGATGGATGGATGGCAAAAGCCGGTATGAACTTCCTATAGTCCGACTGTCAGGCTGGGCAGGGCACGTATCCCGTATGGGTAACGAGCATATTGTTTGGCGTAACAGAGGTGCCCCACGGAAACGTTTCTTTAGAAAACTAATGCCATGATTTAAGTCTAATAAGAAAAAATGCGCCATTTTACTTTGTCACTAAGTGCATGTTTTACCCTATAACGTAGAGAAGTTACATTGCAAAGACTTTCTTCCAAGCCAATAATAGTAAGCCTACAATAGTTTTACGCAAAAGATAGATTGTAAAACTATAAGACGGACGTGAGCTGTAGTTTGTCTAGACTGTAGGAGGACTTAAAAGACTTTAAATTTAATCGACATGTACAATTAGGCCTACAATTAGAACTAACAGAACACTAAAACAACTCTTCAGATTAGTAGTCTTTATCCGATCGTTCATTTTCGTAATTACAAGAATATTCCCAAAATGACTTCGGGTATATAACCTTCCGAAATTATTTAACAGAGCGAGGTTCGGCCACCTGGTACAAAAATATTCTCAAAATGACTTCGGGTATATATCCTTCCTTAACAAATTATTCATCCGAGCGAGGCTCGGTCACCTGATATTTTTATTTTAAGTGCTTAATAAGTTGTTTACACTTTAATTGTGTAGAGCGGTGTAGATACCTTTTACTTTGTTTTTTTATTTTGCTGGTGACCTCCAGCTGTCTCGTTCTGAGGTTGCATGCAACCAGGTGCTCTCTTCTGTCAGCTAAGGCAAGTTTGCGCCATAAGCTGGTCTTTTAAGCGTTTCGGTGTTACGTCGACCACTTTTTAGCTCACCAAAAAAGACTGCCTTTGGCATGCGTTCGTCTGAGATTCGTCTCCCATACAGGATACTGCTCTGTCCAGCGTAACTGTCGGACTTAAAGAATTCCCTCTATACAAAGGCCGAGGATACACATTTGAGACCAAAAGAAAATTTGCTGCCGAGGACAGACGCAGACGCTAAAAGAAAATCTTAATCGAGCACCGCGGACAATGGTTATGCTTGCCTTGGATGTGGCAAGATATGTAGGTCACAGCTGCAATCCTCATTAATTTTCGGACTCTAAGACAAGCCTTATTATTATTATTATTTTGCTGGTGAATTATTACCATGTGTCCATGCTTCGATGTCTACTGTCCTGTACCAAAATAATGGAAATGGTCATAACACAGCTTCTCTACGCCTTACTTGCTCACACTTAACATGATATCCATCTAGCGGTCAACGAGTTTGCGTACGCTGCAGCCTCTTTTGATTTAACTATAAACCTCGGTAAAAAGCTTGGAGTGAGGGCGTGTTGACGGAAAGCCCAGGAGAGATCTGAATGGAGGGATGTGTATAAGCAGGTCATAGCACCACTGGGATGGATGGATGGCAAAAGCCGGTATGAACTTCTTATAGTCCGACAGTCAGGCTGGGCAGGGCACGTATCCCGTATGGGTAACGAGCATATTATTCGGCGTAACAGAGGTGCCCTACGGAAACGTTTCTTTAGAAAACTAATGCAATGATTTAAGTCTAATAAGAAAAAATGAGCCATTTTACTTTGTCACTAAGTGCATGTTTTACCCTATAACGTAGAGAAGTTACACTGCAAAGACTTTCTTCCAAGCCAATAATAGTAAGCCTACAATAGAATTACGCAAAAGATGGATTGCAAAACTTTAAGACGGACTTGAGCTGTAGTTTGTCTAGACTGTAGGAGGACTTAAAAGACTTTAAATTTAATCGACATGTTCAATTAGGCCTACAATTAGAACTAACAGAACACTAAAACAACTCTTCAGATTAGTAGTCTTTATCCGATCGTTCATTTTCGTAATTACAAGAATATTCTCAAAATGACTTCGGGTATATATCCTTCCGAAATTATTTAACAGAGCTAGGTTCGGCCACCTGGTACAAAAATATTCTCAAAATGACTTCGGGTATATATCCTTCCGAAATTATTTAACAGAGCGAGGTTCGGCCACCTGGTACAAAAATATTCTCAAAATGACTTCGGGTATATATCCTTCCGAAATTATTTAACAGAGCTAGGTTCGGCCACCTGGTACAAAAATATTCTCAAAATGACTTCGGGTATATATCCTTCCGAAATTATTTAACAGAGCGAGGTTCGGCCACCTGGTACAAAAATATTCTCAAAATGACTTCGGGTATATATCCTTCCGAAATTATTTAACAGAGCGAGGTTCGGCCACCTGGTACAAAAATATTCTCAAAATGACTTCGGGTATATATCCTTCCGTAATTATTTAACAGAGCGAGGTTCGGCCACCTGATACAAAAATATTCTCAAAATGACTTCGGGTATATATCCTTCCTTCACAAATTATTAATCCGAGCGAGGCTCGGTCACCTGATATTTAGTTGTTAACTGAATCATTTTTGTATATATATTTATATATAAATTTTATTTCGAAAACGGCTCTAACGATTTTCTTTAAAATTGCAAGGTATGTGCATATTAGTGAGAAAAACATTCTCGACTCATTGGCCACATCGGGAAAACTCGAGATCGACCGTTATATCGGTTTCAAAATGACTCATTATCGAAAAATTAATTTTGACTAGAATGTTTTATGAATGAAATTTTCTATATGACGTCAATGGTAAAAAAAAACTTGACACCGCTTACGTCACTATACTCACAGCAGTACACTAAGACATTCCTTCGCAAACAAGAAGTTTTAATGATTCAATAGGCGTAATTAAACATTTGCGCACCATCTTATTGTACATTTATCCATTATGAAACTATGGAAGAAAATTAATGAAATTAAATTTGTCTATGTATGATTAGTTATTGTGTTTTTAAAGGTTTTATACATTGTTTTAATTGCGTACACCCGTAGGTAGCGTTTACTTTGTTATTATTTTGTTGGGGAATTATTGCAATGTGTTTAAGCTTCGAAGTCTACTGTCCCATACCAAAACATAGGAAATGGTCATAACACAGCTTATCTATGCCTTACTTGCACAACCAGAGCCGGCCCTAACATTTGCGGGGCCCTATGTGAAATGGATTGCGCGCGGACCAGTAAGGGTTGGGATAAGGATAATAAGTGAAAATAAAGATTTTGTATTAGAAAATAAACTCGTATTTGCATTACTTTTTTTATTAAATGAAAGCTGACGATGCCGTTTTTTTATATCACGCATAGGACTGGCGTTTACCATGTGTTTTTAAGGACATTTTTATGAGTTTCAGGAGATTTCCAGGAGCTCCTTGAAAACAAGGAGACCACAGGAACCCAATTATAAATTATAATGTGCGGCAGCACAGGCCTAAGGCTGGCCCTGATGATATCCAGCTCGCGGTCAACGAATTTTCATCACGCTGCTGCAATATTTGGTTAACCTATAAACCTCGGTAAAACAGAAGTCATGTTCCAGAAGTCAACAATAAAACCTACCCAGCCCAAAGATCACCGCGCATAGACATCCCTTAAAGTGGTAGATAACTTCACATTATCTGGGAAGCATAGTATCAAATGACGCATTGCTTTAAAGAGAGGTTGATATGTGATCAGGGATAGTCTTGTTTTTGGACACCTCCAAGCGAGAGAGGGGCGAAATAAATCGCTCCGCCTGTCTACAAAAATCAGTGTCAACCAGTGATTCTGTCAACCCCTCTATGTGGATGGATCTGAAACATGAGTACTTTATAGAAAGCAACTAAGACTTCTTGAACGACTTCACCAATCCGCAATACAAACAGCGATATTCTTGCAAAATGGTATGAAATTCTTATAATCCGACAGTCACGCTTTGCAGGGCACTTATTCCGTATGTGGGACGAACATATTTTTGGCAATCTTTTATTTTTAGTAAGCTGAAAGGTTGTCGGAGTAACAGAGATGCCTCACAATAACGCTTCTTTAGAATACTAACGCGATGTTTTTAAGTATCTTAGGAAAAAATGCGCGATTTTACTAGGTGCATGTTTTACACTATAACGTAGAGATTTTGATTGATAATTCTTACTAAAGCCATAATAATAAGGCTTGTCTTCGAGTCCGAAGATTAGTGAGGAATGCAGTATTTCCCATTGCTGCGCAGCCCCAGCTGTGACCTACATATTTTGCCACATCCAGGGCAAGCATAACCATTGTCCGCAGGTGGTCGATTTAGATTTTCTTTTCGCCGTCTGCGTTTGTCCTCGGCAGCAGTTTTGGTTTTGGTCTCAAATGTGTATTTCGCGGCCTTCGTCAGTGACCTCCAGCTGTTTCGTTCGGAGGCCGCATACAACCAGGTGCTCTCTTCTATGTCAGCCAAGGAAAGTTGACGCTTAAGCTGGTCTTTGAAGAGTTTTCGTGGGGCGCCTTTGTTACGTCGATCACCTTTTAGCTCACAAAAAAAAAGACTGCATTTGGCATACGTTCGTCTCCCATACGGGATACGTGCCCTACCCAGTGCAACTGTCGGACCATAAGCAGTCCCTCTATACTGTCCATACCGGCGTTGGCAAGGGCATCGCTGTTTGTAGTGCGGTCCTGCCACCGTATGTCCATGATGGAGCGCAAGCATCTTTGGTGAAAGCACTCAAGAAGTCTTAGTTGTTTTCTGTGAAGTGTCCATGTCTCAGAGCCATAATGAATATATTGTAATGACCATGTTCTGTAGTGACTCTATAGTTGCGCACCAGCGCACGAGGATGGACTAAATGAACGGGGAGAGAGGAAGAGAAAGTGCGAGAAGATTGAGATTGGAACGGTTCTTGTTTTTTGGTGTTCTATGTTGATTAAACTTTGTATTATCTTTGTTCTCATACCTCGTTGAGTTGCCTCCTTTAAATGTTGTAACATTGGTATCAGAAGTGCGATTATAGGCGACTCAACGAACGGGAGGTAAGTTAGTAATGGCTTCCCCTATTATGAAACAACTAGACCAACTCTTGATTAAAGAACTAAAACAAGAGCTTCGGTATCGAGGTCTAAAGCTTGGTGGTAGCAAGGAGACACTTACAGCTCGTCTCCGGCAGGCCCTGATTGAGGAAGAAGAAGACCCGGACAGTTATCAATTCGAAGTAGAGCCAGATATAACTGAACTCCTAGGTAAGATGCAGGAAAAGATGGAACTCCTAGGTAAGATGCAGGAAAAGATGGATACACTTGATATAGGGATTAGAACCATGCAGGACAAAATAGACACACTCGATTCAGGTATCAGGACTGAATTGTTATCGGTTAACCAGAAAATAACCACGATGGAGGTCACGATGAACCAGAGAGTCGATGTGGTAGAAAAAGACATTGAAGAACTGAAAGTTCAAGTTAGAGAAGGGCTCAGCAAGGCGCCGGTGAGTAATACAGGATCAATGTTACCCGAAGGGCTTGTAAAGATGAATACAGGATCAATGTTACCCGAAGGGCTTGTAAAGATGAAACCCCCTGTGTTTGATGGGTCCGTCTCCTGGTCAGTCTACAGAAGACAGTTTGAGGCAGCTGCTAAGGTCAACAAATGGGGCAGCGAGGAGGAAAAAGCGACCGCTCTAGTACTGGCCCTTAGAGGAAAGGCTTCCGAAGTACTCCAATCCATTCCAAACCAGCAGGATTATGTTGCTCTCGTCCAGGCTATGGAGCTTCGATACGGGGACGAGCACTTACAGGAGGTTTATAGGGTCCAGCTGAAGACCAGACAACAGCGGGTCAGTGAAACCCTACAAGAGCTAAAGACGGACATTGAACGACTTGCCCATCTGGCATACCCCACAGCAGCACAGGAGTTCCTCGAAGTAATCGTCACTGATACCTTCATCGATGCCGTTCGAGATCCAGAGCTAAAAAAGGTTATTAGAGTTAATGGCAAGCGTAAGGCCAGCGAAGCCCTTGTGTTCGCTCTGTCCTATGAAGCCGCTAAGAACGCATCTATCAACAGTCATCATGGTCGGACACTGGAAGTTCAGGAAGAAGATTTAACACAAGTACTCAGACGGATGACGGAAGTTCTTGAAGAGTATAAGCCAAGCCGGTTACAGGGAGCTCATCGTGCGACCAGGGTCCGTTGCTGGAACTGTGGTGAATCTGGGCATATACAAAGGATGTGTAGAAGAACACCTAATCAGCAAGAAGCGACTCAGCACAGATCAGAAACGGGTGCATGGCCTGGAGCCAATGGCTATCAGGAAAACTAACATTCGTCGGCTTCAAGGGGCAGAAACCGGCGATCCAGGAAATGGGAGCCCCTGTCAATGTCACTCCAATAGCTGTGCTGGGAAAGAGTAGGAGTCTTATAGTAGAAGGAAGGATTGGAATTCGGAAGTATCGGTTTCTCATAGACACTGGTGCTTCACGTTCAGTCATTCGGCCAAATGTCGCAAACAGCCTTACAAATGTGAGCCTTTTCTCCCTGAAAACAGCCAGTGGAGAACTGATGCCCATAAAAGGACTGGCGGACTTAGAATTTGAGCTCGGGTGTCAGTCATTCGTGCATGAATTTTTGATAGCAAACATAACTGATGATTGCATTTTAGGTCTAGATTTTCTACAGAAATTTGGATTTTCCATTAACATTAGCGGAGGAACTTTGTTGTATGGAAATGTGGAGATTCCATTGTTAGGTGATAGTGAAGAAGGAAACAATCGAATGATGAAAATACTATTGACGGAGGATACAAATCTGCCTGCACAGTCCGAATCAATTATTTGGGGAAAGTTAGAGAACGGACATGAAAAGTCGGGAACGGCACTAATCGAAGGAACGGAAAACGATTACGACGGAGTGGCTGTAGGGAAAACGCTGGTCATGATCGGTAAAGATCATCAGAGAGTACCTGTCAGAATCATGAACCTTGGTTTGAGGGAGAAGCATCTACGAAGGGATAGTTACATTGCTAAATGCCACACAATCGACCTAATTAAGAATTGCAACATTAACAACGTTTCTTTTACGCCCACTGAATCGGTCAACTCTCAAATTACCAGGCTTTTGACAGAAACCAAGGCGAACCTATCTGAAGAGCAGTATAGCAAAGCTAAAGAGTTGAAAATGAAATTTGCAGACATCTTTCCATCTGATGAGTCAGAATGCGGAAGAACAGACATGGTACAACATAGAATCGATACTGGAATAAATAGACCGATTCGGCAGCCACCACGCCGCCTTCCTCTCGCAAAACAACAGGAGGCTACAGACCTGATAGAACAAATGAGACAGCAAGGGGTCATAGAGCCCTCTAATGGCCCTTGGTGTTCACCAATCGTCCTAGTAAAAAAAAAAGATGGATCCATGCGATTTTGTGTAGACTACAGAGCACTTAATGAAGTCACGCATAAAGATAACTATCCACTCCCAAGAATAGACGATACCTTGGATACGCTTGCTGGATCACAGATTTTTTCTACTCTTGATCTAAAGAGCGGATACTGGCAGGTGGGAATGCATCCTGAGGATAAAGAGAAAACGGCTTTCTCTGCTGGCAACGGTCTTTGGCAGTTCACTGTGATGCCTTTTGGTCTCTGTAATGCTCCCGCCACTTTTGAAAGATTGATGGAGCGCGTTTTACAGGGACTTCATTGGAACACGTGTCTTGTATACCTGGATGACATTATAGTCACTGGTAGGATGTTTGAAGAGCATCTGGCAAATCTACATGAAGTTTTTGGACGGATCAGGAATGCGGGTATGAAAATCAATCCAAAGAAGTGCTCGTTTTTCAGGAAGAGTGTCAAATATCTTGGCCACATAGTATCAGGGGACGGCATCAGCACTGATCCTGACAAGACTGAGGCAGTAAAACATTGGCCTACACCATCCAATATTCGAGAACTAAGAAGTTTTTTAGGACTCTGTACGTACTATAGACGGTTTGTGCCAAATTTCTCCAATATATGTGCACCCCTTCATCGATTGACAGAACAAAAGAGGTCATTCAACTGTACACAGCAGTGTCAAGAGTCCTTTGAAATGTTAAAAGACACACTTGTCTCATCCTCCATACTTGCCTATCCGATACCAGGCATGACGTTCATTTTGGATACGGATGCAAGCAATACCGGAATAGGCGCCGTCCTTTCCCAAAAGATTGATGGAACGGAACGAGTCATCGCTTACTTCAGTCGAAGTTTGTCAAAGGCTGAAAGGAACTACTATGTCACAAGACGTGAACTCCTGGCCGCCGTCGATGCAATAAAACATTTTTATAAGTACCTTTATGGGCAGAAATTTATTTTAAGGACAGATCACGCAGCAATACAATGGCTTCTTTCTTTTAAGTGCCCTGAAGGTCAGGTCGCTAGGTGGATCGAACGTCTGCAAACCTATGAATTTGAAATTCACCATCGAAAAGGACTAATTCACCAGAATGCTGATGCGCTATCTCGACGACCTTGCAAAACAGAATGCAAACATTGTAAGAAAGCTGAGGAAAAGGAAGAGATAATCGATTGTCAACGTTTGGACCTGAATGTTTTAGGACCTTGGTCTAATGAGAATATCCGAGAGGATCAGCTAAAAGATGAGGATCTGGCAATCGTTCTTGTTTGGAAGGAGAATGGACAACGGCCAGATTGGCAACACATTGCTGAAAAAGGGGCTGCCATGAAGGCGTACTGGGCACAATGGGACTCAATGGTAGTGGAAAACGGTGTTCTTAAGCGAATGTGGGAATCTACTGATGGGACATCAACACGATTACAAATAGTTCTCCCAAAAGTTAGAATCCAAGAAGTACTCCAAGAGTTGCACAATGGTTCCACGGGTGGTCACTTGGGTATTAACAAGACGTTGGAGAAAGTGAGACAAAGGTTTTATTGGTGTCGGTACAAGGAAGACGTAGAGGATTGGTGCAGAAGATGTGATCGATGTGCAGCAACCAAAGGCCCGCAACGTCGGACAAGGGGACCCCTACAACAGTACAACGTAGGTGTTCCATTCGAAAGAATCGCACTGGATATAGCTGGCCCGTTTCCTGAGACACTTAAAGGCAACAGATATATTCTAGTAATAATGGACTATTTTAGTAAATGGCCTGAGGCTTTCGCGATAACAAACCAAGAAACCACAACAATAGTCGATATTTTAGTGGAACACTGGATTAGCCGCTTTGGTGTACCTATGGAACTACATTCAGATCAAGGACGCAACTTTGAATCCAAGCTATTCCAGGAGATTTGTAAAATCTTAAAAATTGAAAAGACTCGAACAACGCCACTTCGCCCTCAGTCAGGCGGGATGGTGGAACGCTTTAATCGCACATTGACACTTGGCTAAGATGACAGTAGAACAGCAAAACGATTGGGATGACTACATTCCTCTATTCCTCATGTCTTATAGAGGAGCCGTTCATGCAACCACTGGTTATACGCCAGCCAAATTATTATTTGGTCGGGAACTTCGGCTGCCAGCAGACCTCTTATTTGGGTTGCCAGGAGAAAAACAAACGACAGCTAGCGAATACGTAACAGAACTTAGTGGGAGACTTGAGAGGGTTCATGCACTTGCACGGAGTAGGATAAAAGACAGTAGCGACCTCATGAAGACCAGATAAGATAGAAGAGCCAATTCTACGGGGTTTGTAGAGCATGATCTCGTTTGGCTGTACAACCCAAAGAGAAGGAAGGGAAGATCGTCTAAATTACAAAAGGATTGGGAAGGTCCGTATCGGATTGTGAAGAGAATCAACGACGTGGTATACCGTATCCAGAGGGGTCCTCGAACTAAATGCAAGGTGGTACACGTCGATCGGTTGTATCGGTATTGTGGAGAGGAGAGAGGAACAGAGTCAGTTCGGGACGAACAGACATAAGAAGGGGGCAGCGTAATGACCATGTTCTGTAGTGACTCTATAGTTGCGCACCAGCGCACGAGGATAGACTAAATGAACGGGGAGAGAGGAAGAGGAAGTGCGAGAAGATTGAGATTAGAACGGTTCTTGTTTTTGGTGATCTATGTTGATTAAACTTTGTATTATCTTTGTTCTCATACCTCGTTGAGTTGCCTCCTTTAAATGTTGTAACAATATTAATTGCAATATTAAATGTCAGAAAGTAACCATTTTAGAAGTAACATTGCAAAGACTTTCCTCCAAGCCTATAATAGCCCAATAGTTTTACTCGAAAGAAGCAATGTAAAACGTTAAGATGTGAGCTATGGTTTTCTATAGGTCTACTGTTGGGGGGGCTTTCTATTCTAATCGTCATGTACAATTACATTGAGAACTGACAGAACGAAAAAGCAACTCTTCGGATTGATAGTCTTTACCCGATCATTCATTTTCGTAATTACAACAATATTCCCAACATGACTTCGGGTATATACCCTTTCTTAACAAATTATTCATCCGAGCGAGGCTCGGTTACCTGATATTAGTTGTTAACTGCATCATTGTTTTTTTTATTATCAAAGTTATTGATATCACATGACCAGAAAACAGGGAGTGGGTTTCAACCCTTACCACATGTTGAAGAATTTTACAAATTTTAATTAAACTTTTTAGTTAGTAACTTTAAAAAATTAATTAAACTACGATTTTAACTAGATTTTTTTTTCTAGTTAAACAATGGCCTTTGCTAATTTTTTTAAACTAAAAGTTTCTAACTTTTTAGTTAACTTTTGCCCATCACTACCAGTTCTAGACTAGATCTAGAGTTCTAGACTTGTTCTAGATCTGGATCTAGATCCAAACAAAATTTAGAATCCAGACTAGATCTAGAATCTAGATATATAATCTAGATCTAGACTAGAATCCATATGACTTTACACGTTTAATCTTAAAATTACTAGATCTAGATCTTATGATCAGGATTAGTAGGCCTACTTAGCCTACTACTAGTTAATAGTGAAATATGCTGTTCGCATATTTACTTTATAATGTGATACTATTGTTTACATACATGGGCGTAGCCGGAGGGGGGGGGACTGATTTTTTGCTATGATTCTGTTTATTTTAGGTGAGATTTAAATACTAAACCATCTCTTGTCCCAGCGCAGCCAAGGGGAATTTGAGTTTAAAACCCCCTAGCAGGGGGTTTCGTAGTCAAATCTCCCTCTTCTATAAAACAAAACCAAAAAAAAAAAAAAAGAGCTATCCCCTAATTCCAAGGAAGATTTTGATTTTAAAACCCCCTCTTAAATTTACGATAAACCCCCTCTTCAATATAAGACTATCCATACATCAGTCACCAGATTCTATGAGCGTAGCCAAGAGAGGTTTTATGTTTAAAATCCCTCTCCAGCGGGGTTTGAAGCTAAAACAAATACCTCTTGAATATAAAAAAGCAAATTACACACTCGAAATGCTATGATCGTAGCCATAAGGGGTTTGGGGTTTAAATTCCATTTCAGCGGGGTTTGAAGCTAATAAATACTTCTTCAATATTAAAAAATCCAATTACACACTCAAAATTCTATGAGCGTAGCCAAACCAAAGGGGGTTCTGAGTTTAAACCCTCCTCCTCCAGAGGTTTTTTTTAAAGTTTAAAACCCCTCCTTATGGTTTTGAGTTTAATTACCCCCATACAAAGAGTTTTGAGGTTGAAAACCTATCTATTAAATTTTATTCTAAAGCAAACTACAATCACCAAATTCTATGAGCCTAGCTAAAGGGGTTTGGAATTTCCCCTGAAGATTTTCATTTAAAAGTGGGGTATTTTCTTGTATTCAAAAATCTGCTTGCATAGATAATTTTTAAAATTAAATAGTTCACTTTCGGAAAAGAAAAAAGTAGCCGTTGCATCAGAACTTTGATGATCTAAAATATCATGATGTGCTATATTTATTTTCTGTTCTAGTTTATGAGATCTAAGCGGGACGGAGACCACACAAAACTAATAGCGTCTATTCTCTTTCGGGGGCAGCTAAAAAATAGTAGATTAGTTTTAATATTTTATAACATTGCAATATAGATCTATACATTTGAAAATCAACATCTAGATCATGATCTAGTTTATATAATTCTAAACTAGACTTAGAAATTCTAGATCTAGTCTAGAATCTACAATGATTTTAATTGAAACATAAATCTAGATCTAGTATACAAAATCTAGATCTAGTGTAAAAACTCAAGATCTAGTTTAAAAAATCTAGATCTAGTGTAAAAAAATTTGATCTAGTGTAAAAAAAATCTATTAGATCTAAATCTAGGTAGTATGTGTTTTGTAATACGAGAAAGCTGATGAGGTTTAACCCTAACCCGGTGACCGGTCATTTCATCTCCGGTCACTTATCCCCGGTCATTTCATCTCCTGGTCATTTCATCCCTAGGTCATTTCATCCCCAGGTCATTTCATCCTTCAGTGTTGGGTAAGTTAGTTGATTTTGCGTTATTCTTCGCGGGGTAGTTTTGAAATCGTTTCTGTTATAATCGTGTAAATGGCGGTCTCAAGGAATGTGTATTTTTCTTGTTTAGGGACACAGGTTTGGGACTCGGTGTAGTCAAGCCTGATTGTATGGTTTGGTCCTTGAATCCATGGCATTGGGTTGTGGGCTTCACTCCGTGATTGAATTATGGCACTGAGCTTAAAGTGTGCTATATCTATTGTCAATATTTTGATTATGTGAACTTGCTTTGTGAAATATTATTGGGACTTCATCATTCATATCATAACACCTCATTTATTCATTAAATTGTTAAACTTACGCTCCTGTTGTTAACTAATGCATGTTAACTTATCGTTATTATTAACTATCATACGTGTTGAACAATTGTTGTTACTGACTGTTCAGTTGAGTCGTTGCTTCGGTTTATACTGTCAAGATGGGGGAACCCGGAATAATAAGTCATACCCTAGATAGACCTGGATAAACCCACCCTGACAGAGGAAGGGAGCATAATAGGAGAGTGTCAACAGTTAATCAGAGTTAAGGAATTAAGGTACAATAGTGAAGATGTGTATACGAAAAAAGAGAGGGATATAAGTAGGCTAGAAAATAGTAGATTGACAATACTCTAGTCTAGTGGGATCACAATGGGGGAGATCACTGCAAAGGAGGCAGCAGAAAGGATGACATGTAAATAATGTTTGAATTATATAGATGTGATTAGGATTAGAAGTGGTAATGAATGATATACTAATTATTGTTATAAACTACAATGAAACAACATATACATAATAAATTGGATATCATTGTTTATATACATGTATGTTAAGGCTACTACATTATAACTTCATCAATTGATCATTAGTAAACATGAGATCCTATCTATTCTGGCAGACCCCGATATGTATATTGAGGAAGCGTCAACTGGTTATCACCCTACCGGCATTCACTGCGCCACGGGCATAGGAATTATTAATATAGTAGTATGGTAAGCGACATCATAAAACCATATAAACGCTAAAGGAAATAATTAAACAAGTAAACATGTAAGCATTCCTGTCATGGAAAAATTTAGCAATATTTACCTGTGAGCCAGAAAACCACGACCAAGATTTTTTTAGAGTACCAGTTAGTAAGTACACTTGAAAAAGCGGGCTGTACAAAAGTTGGCATGCAACTTAGAATAGAAAGGTGAAGTAATTAATATGTAACTTCTAAAGCTTAAAAGAAAAAAAAAAGGAAATACTCGCTCTACTTACTGTCATGCTACCAGATGTATCCAATACCAACACCCGCTTACGAGGATGCGCTTGAACATAGCGAAAGTATGGTCTAGTGTCGGTGTTTTCCGGCAGTGCTTTTGTACCTGTTTTTATTAAAAGAATTAAGGCCTATGTAATCAATGCGCATTCCCTAAAATTGAAAGAGTGTTATTTGAAACGATAATTACTTAAGTAAACTCAACATTAGTTTGAAGAAATCATTTGAACACCACTATATGGCGGATGTTCAAGATGAACTAAATAATGTCAAGAATGATAACTTGAACGTTGCCAACGAAATAAAAAAAACAAGATTACAAAGACAGTTTGTGTGGAAACACAAACTCAAAATCGGCCCCCGAAGTGGTCCACCCATGCAGGCTTCAATATTTTCAGAAAGAACATCCAAATGAAATTATATCAAAGACAAATGAGAGATAAGAATGGAGAAAGAAGGTTGACAGATCTTGTGTAGTGCCCCAACGGTACAGCAGATCAAAGGATAGGTGCAAGTGAATGCAAAGTTAGATGTGAACCTGGCCTAACTAGTTCCCCTTTCAGACCTTATGATCTATAGGGCAGATGATGTAAAGTTCATCTGTTGGCCTACGGTTAACGAGGGTGTCATGAAGCCAGCACAACGACCAACCGCCTTTACTTTTCCCCAACTAATATCAGGTACCCATTGCAGCTGGGTGGACTCAGGGGCACCTAAGGATTCCGAAGTTGAAAATTCCAGTCTTCACCAGGATTCGAACCCGGGGCCCCCGGTTCGGAAGCCAAGCGCTTTATTTCTCAGCTACTGCGCCTCTCCTGGCCTAACTGAAGTCTTATAATAGATGTAATTGTTTTGAAAAGGATCAATCTCTTATTCGAATGCTCAAAAAAAAAACAAAAAAAAAACGGAAATATTTCCGTAATAAAAAGATTTTTTCACGAAAATGACATTTACAAGATTACTATTCTTTTTAATTTAGGTCTAACTTATAATGCATACTAATTAGCTTTTTCTCTTTAAAAAACTGCTTGCATAACTGATTTTAAAAATTAGATTTTTTCGCTTTCAGAAATGGTCTAAAATATTGTTATGTCGGATTTTCAATATCTTTTCTAGTTTACGAGATCTAAACGGGACGGACGGACAGACGGACAGACATTTCGCACAAAACTAATAGCGTCTTTTCCCCTTTCGGGGGCCGCTAAAAAGGTTACAAACGGAAGTGCTTCGAAAATTTGATTCTGTAGTGCTAAAAGGGGAAAAACAAAACAACATATATCTTTAAAAAAACAACAACATATTCCTTTAAAAAAAAAAACATATACCTTTAAAAAAGCAACAACATATACCTTAAAAAAAACAGAAAAGAAGAACTGAAAAGTATGTAAGGAGGAATCGATCCATGGGCAGTGCCCGAGGAAAGTTAGTGTTGTCATTCAAATAATCATGGGCTGAAAAATGTGAAAGTGGTGATGGGTGGGGGGTTCAGGTCGAAAAGCAGCATAGACTATATTTAATATTCGGATTGAGAAGCCGAAGGAAAATCAGAGATTGTACGTAGAACCTTTTTATTGTAGGGGAGTAAGGGGGAGGGATATAGTTAAGGTGATATTAGAAAAGTAGGGCCAACGTGTGTGTGTGTGTCGGGGCCATTATAAAGCGGGTCCTTCCAATTCAATTCAAAACTCTGTCAGATAACACCGAGATTAGCAGGGTAAAAACAAAAGAGAGTTCCAGAGAGAGATAGGGAGAGAGAAAAGGAAAGAAAGAGAGCGGGTCGTTCCCATTCAGTGTAACAAACACAATAATTCACAGGTTTGGGGGACTGTTCAAATGTGGGCCATTTATTGGAATTTCAACACAAAAAAAAAGGAGGGGATGTTCCGACCAATATAAACAATGTATAGTCTGGAATCAAATCAACTGGCTGTGTATAATACTAATCTATAGTATAAACGTAAAATACTAATGATTCACACACTGACTGAATGTTTGAGGTGTCTATAATACAGTACATTTCTTGCCTTATGAGTAAAAGGATGCAAAAAAAGGTAAAAGTATCCACAAGTGCTATATATAGAATTCAAAAGCTGATAAAAGGTGAGGGGTCGACCAATTGGAGGGTGCTGAAAAAAGTGCAGGTTGTCATCGTAATAAAAAAAAAGATCCAAAAAGGGCGAAAACGTGTGTGTGTGTGTGTGTGTGAAGGAAAGTGGGGGCATAGAGTATATTAATGAAATGTTTCAATGTTCAATTGAGACTAAGAGATATATTGTATGTAAGACTAACTTATTGTTGTAGCGGGAGGTTGGGGGTGGGGGTGCTCTGGCTGGTTGTGAAGGAATTGTCTAGGTCAATGGTCGGCAAACTTTTCACCCAAAAGAGCCAAATTTTAAAAAAATAATATTTGCTTGATTAAAAAACTGCAGATATTCAGGTTAATTCTCCATGTGATAAACAAACCTATTGCTCCATTGATAATAGGTAACATTCCTAATAATACCCTTTATTCTTAAGCAAGCAATTCTTGTATATATGTTTAAATGTATATATATATATATATATATAAATATATATATATATATATATATATATATATATATATATATATATATATATATATATATATATATATATGCATTTATTTGCATGACCCTTAGTACGTAATCATCTTCTTTTTGAAGTAACGTCTGTATTATATAAGATACTAGCCATATGTTTCACGCGGACCGCGGGTCTTAATTTGTGTATCACTGACGATGTAATCACTGAGAGTGTTTTGTAAACAATTAAACTAAATAATAATGTTATAGGTAAAGCGAATGCGAAATGCGTGAATTTAAAAATTGTATGAATGGAGCTATCAAATTAGCTAATCAACCTAAATCCATTTTTTCAAATAAAAACATTTGCTTGTAGGCCTACATATATTTGATTAAAGTATGAAATGAATAGACTTCATTTTGTACCAGTTTACCTGTGGGGTCGGGGCATTTGTCTTGGTGTAGATTGCTATTGAAGAATGTATTTTTTTAAAAATTATTATGTATAAAGAGTATGTTATAAGTAGATCTAGACTTTCTAGATCTAGAATCTAGTTATTTCTAGTATACGTATCATCTAAAGGTTACATAGATGACAGAGATAGATGGTTTACCCAAGCAGACAATGATTGTGTACAGATCTATATTCTAGACCTTGATCTACTTGTAAAATAATAAGTTTTTGTTTGTTTTTGTTTAAATTATGAAAGCTATATGTAGACAAATAGAAGTTGAAATGTTTTCTGTATAATAGTGTAGATCTATAATTAGTAAAGATATATCTAGATCTAGATCTAGAAAAGATCTCGCTGTCCTGTTTTATAAAATGAAAGTAGGTTTTAGATTTATTTATAAAATGTGTATTCTCCAAACGTATATTTAAGAGAGTAAAATATTGAACTCTCTAAAAATAACGCAAAATAGTGTTTATTCAATTTATTAGTCAAATGCCAACATCTGTTTTTAATTTTATTTAGAGCCGAAAGTTCATGACCTCAATACGCTTTGCTTTTGTAAATACTGTAAACTTTAGGTGACAAAAAGCAATAAAAATATATTTAATAATCAAATCGAACGCGCGAATGTAATTGTTTATATAACATTGTTAGTTTAATTTTATTTAGATCTAGATCTAGAATTTTAACAATTTGAATGCCACAGTAGTCTAGTCAATAAATAAAAACTTTGAGCCTATTATAGTAAAAGACTATACACTTTGTGTTGCCCTAGAAAATAGCCTAGATACAGTAGGTTAGAGTGTTGACCTTGAAACCACGCCATGATGAATAAAAATGCAGTCAACACGGCAAATGTATATGTGTAGCTATGTTGGTAAGAGGTCTAAGTGCGCATAAGTAAATATGAAAGGAAAGAGTAAATTGAAAATAAAGATTTAAAATTAAACCTGTTAATTATGATCTAGGTTCACAGTCAGCAATAAACAAACAACAACCATTAGTGTCATGGCGGAGAATGATACTTTATTATATTGAACGCGTGCACCTTTGCGCACCATATCAACATCCCATTTTCTTTAAAAAAAAATTAAACATTTCGGGGAGTATCATAGAAAAAAATAAAACAAAACCACAACATAAATAACTAAACGTAACATACATGTATACGCTTCAATCAATATGAAACATATCACATTTAAAAATCAACATTCAATAGTTCATTAAGACACATAGTCATTGAATCTTGTCGGTTTCTTCAACTGATCCCTTGGTCGCAGGGAATGATGAGTTGATGAGTGGCGAACGTGTTGATCCTGAGTTCTATTGTCCTGTATGTTGTTATCAGTATCGGGAAATATATCTTCTTCTGTTTCTCTGTTCGGGTTAATATGCACTCTGTTTCTTTGGTACACTGCACCATTGTCACCTCGAATAATGTAAGCTCTCTGATTGACTTGAGACTGGATTCTTCCACGTCTCCATGTAGGGTCATTAGGAGATTGGAAATAGACCATCTGTCCAGTTTTCAGCTGACTTAAATTTCTTGACCTCTTATCATAATAGGTTTTTACACTCATCTGACGTTTTTCTTTCCTTCTCATAATGTTCTCTTGACATGTAGAAATCTTAATGTTACTCCTTTTGTTTGGTATCAGTGTTCGAGTCATCCGACCAAAAAACATCTGAACTGGGCTTAGATTTGTGTCTTGCCTTGGAGTATTTCTAAATTCCAGAAGAGCTTCATAAGCATCTGACTTTGATTCTCTAGATTTCTTCATTATGTTCTTCAAAATTTTAACTGCTGACTCAGCCTTTCCATTGGATTGATGGTGTCCTGGAGAAGATTTCAAATGAGTCACTCCCCATTCCATCATAAATTTGGAAAAATATTCCGATGTGAACTGAGGTCCGCTATCAGATATACAAACTTTGGGCACCCCATATCTTGCAAATAAAACTTTCAGTTTCTTTATAATTGCGTGTGTTGTTGTCAACTGCATGTTTTCTACCTCTATGAAATTTGAATAATAGTCCACTATGGCTAGATATTGTTGGTCACACATTTGAAATAAATCAATTCCAATCTTGTCCCACGGATTAGAACCTATTTCGTGATGTATTAATTCTTCTCTCTGGTTTGCTGGTTTATTTTTCTGACAAATGTAGCATGAGTTGGCTATTTCCTGTATTCGAGCTGATAATCCAGGCCAGAAAACTGTTTCTTTTGCTCTTCTTTTCATTGAGTCTACTCCCAGATGTGCTGCATGGAGTTTTTCTTCTATTTCCTTGCGAAGTGATATCGGTATGATTATTTGTTCTCCTTTCAACAGGAGTCCGTCTTCGTATGTTAACATGTCTCTTAGTGAAAAATATTGTTTGAGTTCAGGTAAACTATTATGTTTGTCTGGCCATCCATTTAGGATATACTGAATAAGTGTTTGCATTGTTCTATCTTTCTCTGTCTCGATTCTGACTTTCTCCAGCACTGCATCTGGTATTGCCAGTCCGATTGTATTGACACAAACATCAGGGATATCACTCTTTTCCTCTGATGGGTCTCTACTCAAAGTATCAGCTATGAACAAATTTTTGCCTTTGACATATTGAAACTGGATATCGTAACGATAAAGACGCATCATTAGACTTTGTAGCCTTCTCGGAGCAGAACTGAGTGGTTTTTGAAGGATGTTTTCCAGTGGTTTATGGTCATTCTGAACTATAACTGTCCTGCCATACGTATACTGGTCAAAACGTTCCAAACCAACAACCACTGCTAACAATTCTTTTTCAATCTGTGCCCATCTTTTCTGAGTATCAGTTAATGATCTAGAAGCATATGCTATTGGACTGCCATCTTGTAATAACGCTGCTCCTAACCCATTTTGGCTACTATCTGCTTGTAATGTAAGCTCTTTGTTAGGGTCAAAATATATCAATGTGCCATGAGTCGATATTTTCTGTTTTATCTTGTTGAAAGCTCGTGTGCATTGATCAGACCAAACAAATGGTGTGTTCTTTCTGATCAACTCTGTTATGGGCTGTAAATCTGTCGACAAATCTGGAACAAATCTTGCAAGATATTGAACCATGCCACAGAATCTTCGGACTGATGAAATATCTTTTGGAGCATTCAAACTCAAAATCGCAGATACTTTGTTCGGGTCTGGTTTTATTCCTGCTTCTGTAATAATATGACCCAAAAAATTAATCTCAGCTGCTCTAAAAACAGACTTTTCGTTGTTCAGTTTAATCTTCTTTTCTTGACATCTCTTCATCAGCTCTCTTAGGTTAATATCATGATTTCTGAGTGCTTCTTCTTCGTTCTTCCTCTTCCTACCACTATAATATCATCAACGTAATTGAAACAGCCTTTCAGTCCTTCTAGTGCTAGATTTAATCGTCTCTGAAAAATTTCTGAACTCACTTTCAGTCCAAATGGTAATCGTTTCCATTTGTATCTACCAAAAGGGGTTATCATTGCTGTCAAATTAGATGACGCTGTGTCTAGTCTGACATATGCCAGAAAGCTTCTTGCACATCCAATTTGCTGAATATTTTGGCATCGTTCAAATCTGCCAATATGTCATCTAAAGTAGCAAGATTATAGAATTCCCTTAGTAAAACTTTATTCAGGGCTTGTGGATCTATGCAGATCCTAATTTTTCCATTAGCTTTTTCCACAATTGCCATCTGACTCACCCACTCTGTAGGCTCTATCACTGGTTCTATGATTCCTCTCTGCACTAGGGTCTTTAACTCCTCCTTAACTCTTTCTTGTAAAGCAATAGGGATCTTTCTACACGGCAGAACCTTGGGCTTAATGCTGCTATCAATCTTTAAAGACACTTCTCCTAAATCACCCAAATCACCAGTAAACTTTGGACTACAGTCTTCTTCTTGGTTATTCACTACTGATGCTATGAACCTATCTTTATTGACTTTGATTAACTTCATTCTTGTTTAAGTTTCATGACCTAGAAGGCATGCTAGATTATTTGGTAAAACTATATATTCCACCTCAAACGTTTCGTTAGTTTTCTCATTTCTCGTCGTTAGAGTGGCTTTCCCTAAGGGTCTCATTTCAGTCTTATTCCACATTAGTAATCTTTGCGTTGCCTTTTCTATCTGATTCTTATTTACGTATTTTTCCTGGATGGTATTTACATCAGTTCCACTATCCATTTGAAACCTTACACGGTGACCATTTACTGTCATAACTGCTGTCATCCTTTTCGTTTTGTGGTTCTCCAAAGACATCACCCATTCATTTTTTACCATCATGACATCATCTCTTGTGTCCGACTGTATCTGTCTTTCATCGTTAGACATATCATCTGACACCTGCTGAATTTTCTTTTTGCACATTACAGCAAAATGATGTCTCCCCTTGCATGCTAGGCACATTTTACCCCATGCAGGGCACTTTTCTTTAATGTATTCGTGAATCTTTCCACAATACCTGCATTTACCTTTCTGAATGTTTGTTCTTGAAGGTGTTGATACTTTCTCAATGATTGGAGGGTCGGCTTGCATTTGTCTCAACTGTTTGTTGGCGGTCTCTTATGCTCTGCAAATATCTCTGCACCTTTCCAATGTGAGACTACTATCTTGTAGCAATTTCATTTTGAGGCATTCATGTCTAATACCAAGAACTACTCTGTCTCTAATCAAGCTATCTTCCAGGCGTTCAAAACAACACGTTTTTGCTAGTCTTCTCAAATTTGTTATGTACTTTTCAATGTCCTCGCCTTCTTGCTGTTCACGCGTATTGAACACATAGCGCTCATAAGTTTCATTCGTTTTTCCAATGCAAAAACTTTCAAATTTGTTCACTATTTCTTCCATCTTTCTTTCTTTTACCTTCTCAATTTCAAGACCTTCATATATGTCCATCGCTTTTGTCCCTATAATTGTTAGAAAGGTGGCCACTCTGACCTCCTCTGATTCTTCCGACAATTTAATGGCTAACTCATAGTTTCGCCAGCTCCGGTGAAACTTTTGCCAATTAGCGGCCATGTTTCCTTCTACCTCGAGCGGCTCGGGTACAGGAAGGAAATTTCTAGCTGCCATTGCACGGCGTAGCCTTGAATTGTTGCCTATTTATTATTGCAAACAATAAACCTTTATATACTGATTAATGATTACCTCTGATCATTAATACACCGCTGCCACCATGTTAATTATGATCTAGGTTCACAGTCAGCAATAAACAAACAACAACCATTAGTGTCATGGCGGAGAATGATACTTTATTATATTGAACGCGTGCACCTTTGCGCACCATATCAACAAAACCTAATCGGTAGTTGTAGGGTAAAATAATTTTAAAACACAATAGAAAGTAAATTGTATTATGTTAGTAGTTTATTATTTTAATAATATGCCTTTATAATGCGTAACATTATGACCTCTGACGTTAATTTCATTCGTATCACTACGCGCGAGTTCTGGAAAAGTGTGTCAATGCGGCTAAAGCTATTCTCGCATTTAGAGCGAACGATTTTACGTAAAAAATGTTTTGTAAACTCAAATTTGAATGTTAATTTTCATTAAATAATGAAATGAATAGACACTAATTTGTATGTTCATGTGTAAAATTACAAAATTATGTTTTCTTAAATGAGAGCTAATTTAGATCTAGCATCTCTGCGCATGCGAACCTCTCGATCTTCTTTCATCATTTAGACACAGAATGTAAACATGGCCTAGATCCATAAAATACTATAGCTGTAATAGAGTTTATCTTTTTTTTTATGGTCTTTAGTTTGTTTTAGGGCTAAAATACATACAATGCGGTCTAAGTTGGTACCCAAGGAATATTTCTGCCAAGTTTCATCAAGATCGGTGAAACGGTTTTAATTTCTATACGCGACATACATACATACATACATACGCCAAACATTCTACGTTATATATGAGATATCTGTATACTAGTCGGATATGACCAGCTGCCTGCGGGCCTTGGTTTGAGATTCGGATTCGTTTAAAAAGTTTCGTTTATTTAATAGAGATATATTTAGTGTTTTTTTTTTCATTTTTAGGGACTTCTGGTTGTGGGTGTGATATTAAACATGCATTACGGTCTACGCAATGATCAGATGAACTTTTATGCCAAGTTTTATCAAGATTCGTCTAACGGTTTTCATTTCTTTGCATACATAAATACACACATACATACATACATACATACATACATACATACATACATACATACATACATACATACATACATACATACATACATACATACATACCTACGCCTTACTTTCTACTTTCTATATTAGATATATTAATTTTATTTCGAAAACGACACTAACGATTTCCTTTAAAATTTCAAGGTATATGTATATAAATGAGACAAAAAATCTCAGCTCCTTGGTCACAAGGAAAAACTCTAGGTCGACCGTTATATCGGTTTGAAAATGTTTCATTATCCAAAAATTAATTTTGGCAATATTTTTTTATGAATAAAATTTGTCCATGACGTGAAACAGAAAATAAACTTGACACCTCTTACGTCTCTAGGCTTACAGCAGTACTCTAAAAATTTCTATGTAAACATGAACAAGTTTTAATGAATCAATAGCCCTAATTAAACATTTGCGCACCATTTTATTGTAGTAAAATTTCCCCGATACTTAAATAAACAAGCCAGTAATTATCTAATTAAACATCTCGTCACAAGTACATGTATACAATTAAAAACTTGAACCTATCTAGATATGACCAACATTCAGTATATCTAAGTTCTTGTGATACCAAAAGTTTAGATTTGTCATTAATAAAACGTCTTAGGAGCAGTGGCGTCACTAGGGGGGTGCGGTCCGCATCGGGTGACACCCGTTGGGGGGGGGGGGGTTTACATTCGTTAGGGGGGTGACACCCAAGTAAAAAAATGCACTTTGTGAATAACTGACAATTATGAAAATAAACGACACTGGCCTAATATTGAAACGCTATTCACAATTAATAAATAGATTTGTCTACTATATTTTTCCTTTCGACTAAACATTTGTTTTTAATGAAATTCTACGAAAATGTTATATCATAATTAATATCTCAAGGAAAACATAAAACCTTACTTTCAGATGTTTACCAGCTGCATGCATATGTATGAACAGTGCTTTGATTAAAAAAATGTTTTAATCAAATGTATTACGTGTGAGATAATCCTTAGCTTATCGCATTTCCTGTTTCCGCCCATCTTTTCCGGACCTCTATAAGGTAGAAGAAGGCGGGACAGATACACTCTTTCACTTCTCATTCTCACCGACATTGAGTCTGGACTAATAATTTATTCTTGCTCTTAGAGGAATACCTGGTGGTAAGCCGAACTTAATAACAGTTCCATCTTAATTACTTTGTGTATATTTCTCACTGGATATTATCATGTGCATTATAATTAGTGCATTGTTTATTTCTCACTGTCGTAAGTAGGAAACATAACCTTTGCATATGTATATATTTCTATATCGCATAAATCTATATTTACGATATTATTGCTACTTTGCTCAATTGATCGTTGATGCAACCTTGTATATATTTGTACATCTTATTTTATTCCCATTATCTCAGCTGACCGCCTTGATAATTTTACTAGCGCACTAATACTGCTCTTAGAAAAGAGATATTAATTATCTTCCCTTTACTCATTTTACTTTAACGAGAGTTGCGCCCCTTGAACGGTCGCTCTCTCCATTCAAATTCGCTCCATTGTTTATGGCCGACGGCCATATGTAAACAAACCGTCATGGTCGCTGACCACCGTCCATTTCTCCCCCCCCCCTTTCTCTTCCAACTTACGTTGTTTCATTGAGATTATCATACCAGATACTGAAGTCCTTCGAAGAGCTTGTCTGCAAAGCATCCACACAATCCTGCTGCGATGGCCAGGACACGTCTGCAGAATGTAAGACCACTGCATTCCTAAACGACTCTTGTATGGCCAACTAAGCGAAGGAAAGCGCTCGCAAGGTGGTCAAAGAAAGCGTTCCAGGGACACCCTCAAAGCTTCTCTGAAGGCGTTCAGCATAGACCCAGGCACCTGGAAGACAGAGGCTCATGACAAAGCATCATGGCGTCGCGCTGTGAAAACTGGCGCACAGGTTGCTGACGAAAAGAGAACAACGCTGGCAGAAGAAAAACGCCAGACGGCACTAGCTCCAGCTGGTATAACCTGCCCAGTGTGCGGCCGAACATTCCGGGCTCACATAGGTCTCACCAGCCACATGAGGAGGCATAAAACCCCAGTGCAAACCCCTCAGTCCCATGGATGACAAAGTAGTCATTATCGAACCACGATGGACGAACAATATATATATCATCTTCCTTACTATGTACATTTTATATTGCTATTATCAGCCATCTATTTTCCCAATCCCATTTGCCTCCATCCCCCCAATGTACTCAAAGCAATTTTATCAATCTGACGAATGCACCTCAGTTGAGGGCACCGATAAGATGCATGAGAGACATGTCCTAACTTGTCTTTGTTTATCTTTTTTATCCGCAGCCTCCCTCGGGTGTCTGCCTACAGCCTTTTTGGACCACTTGCCTACTAAGTGCTATTCAGCACTACAGGTTACCACTTGTCTACTACGTGGCTCTATCGGCTCTACTTGCCTGCCTATTTGACAGTCCACTTGTCAACTCATTAGGCACGACGTTCCTATAGACCACGTGTCTGTGCGAGACGTCATAGCTTCGCCAAATCTCCGCAACTCACTGGACATATCCTACTAACGACGCTGCCCACGGTAGATCAGCTCTGCCCACAGCCCACATGTGCCCACGGTAGCCGGCCACCCGCCCTACTGTGCCCACTACAGATATCAGAACTTTGTATTGAGACCCTACAAGAACTGCATCACCGGCGACCCTCTACCCGCTAGAGCGCCACCTCCAGCTGCAAGACCCACAGCCAGGAGACAGTCAGCTGCAACCTCAGCAGGACTACCAGCTAAGTGCAAAGGACATAGTGAAATATACTCTCTCATTAAGTGCTCAGCATGATGATACGATATTGCTAACGATATAGATGCAACCACCAACCCCTTTATTTTATTCTACCTTGTACATTTATGTAAATAAATATTCTTTAATTTTACAACACTTGTATCTTTCTCCATTGTTTGTCTCGTTGCGTGTCTGCTCCTGATATATCTCTGAAGGACTAGTGTGTGGCAACTCAAAAATAATCATCCCCTAGACACCAAACAAGCCAATCATACACGTCACACCCGAGGTCCGTCACACTATCTTTAGTCTGTAATAAAGAATTTGGAATTCATCCTATAAGCCTTCTTCCTTTTATATACTTCTGTGACAAAACCATCACGCAAGTGAGAGAGGATTTGTTAGGAATTTGATTTCTGGTATACATTTGAATTTCCTTTATTTTTAGCAGTGGTACTATAATATAATTAAACAAGGTTACAAAGACAGTTTGTGTGGAAACAAACACAAACTCAAAATCGGCCCTCGAAGTGGTCCACCCAGGCAGGCTTCAATATTTTCAGAAAGAACATCCGAATGAAATTGTATCAAAGACAAATGACAGATAAGAATGGAGAAAGAAGGTTTACAGATCCTGTGTAGTGCCCCAACGGTCCAGCAGATCAAGGATAGGTGCAAGTGAATGCAAAGTTAGATGTGAACCTGGCCTAACTAGTTCCCCTTTCAGACCTTGTGGTCTATAGGGCAGATGATGTAAAGTTCATTTGTTTTTGTGGCCTACGGTTAACTAGGGTGTCATGTAGCCAGCACAACGACCAACCGCCTTTACTTTTCACCAACTAATGTCAGGTACCCATTAGAGCTGGATGGACTCAGAGGCGCCCAAAGATTCCGAAATAGAAAATCCCAGTCTTCAACAGAATTCGAACCCGGTTCGGAAGCCAAGCGCTTAACCGCTCAACCACCGCGCCTCCCCTGACTTAGTTGTCTTATAGTTGATCTAATTGTTTTGAAAAAGGCTCAATCTCTTATTTGAATCCTCTAGAAAAATAGAACATTTCCGCAGAGGGCCACCGGTATGTTGGCATACGAGAAGAAAATGCAGTTTACAAGATTACTATTCGTTTTAAAATATCTTTGACTTATAATGCATACTAAATAGATTTTTTCTCTTTCAAAAAGTAGTAAACATTTGTTCGTGTGTAAATATAGTACTTAATATAACAGAACTTACATAATTTAATAATACAAATATAAAAATGAAAATTTTTATCAAAAAATCTTCAACCGTTTGCACAAATGTGTTAGAAGTGTTCAGTGTGGCAACGTTCCGTAATAAAGAGCCTGAAGTGTTTGAGTGTTTAATAGTTAATATTTGTAAAGTGGTGTATTTTTATGAAAACACTGCTTGCATAAGTGATTAAAAAAATTAGATTTTTCGCTTTCAGAAAAGAAAAAAGTAGCCGTTGCACCAGAACTTTGAATGGTCTAAAATATTGTGAAGTCGGATTTTCACCATCTTTTTTAGTTTACGAGATCTAAACGTGACAGACGGACAGACATTTCACACAAAACTGATAGCGTCTTTTCCCCTTTCGGGGGCTGCTAAAAATAGGTAGTGATGGGCAAAAGTTAACTAAAAAGTTACAAACTTTTAGTTTAACTAAAACAAAAATAGTTAGGCCATTGTTTAACTAGAAAAAAAAAGTTTAGTTAAAAACTTAGTTTAATTAATTTTTTTTTAGTTACTAACTAAAAAGTTTAATTAAAATTTGTACAACTTTTCAACATGTGGTCAGGGTAGAAACTCACATCCCTGTTTTCTGGTCATGTGATATCAATAACTTTGATTATCAAAAAAAAAAGAAAAAGGATTCAGTTAACAACTATTTAGTCAGTCTGCATTTGAAGAGGGTAAAGTAAGATGCTGGTAGAAGTTATATAATATATTTGCAACTGAAAGTAGCAGTATTATAAAATGTTAAACATTTTTTTGCCAAAAGCTTCTATGCAATATTATGAATGAGGTTGTTCCGAATTTTTTGTGAGCCACGTGGAGGTGTTTAATTTCTGTTTCTAGTGGGAATCTGATTAGTGAGTTAGGTCAATATTTAGTGGTTTTAATCAATTCATTAGCGGCAAACAATATTTTTTTAACTGCAGGAACATCCAGAAGGACTACACCCTTTTTATAGTCTTAAGACTTATTATTGAGATCTAAGTCTAAATCCTCAGCTAGACCTATATAGATCTAAAAGCATTAGGGTAACCAACTCTAGAAAAAAAAATCTTAATCCACACCCTCTCTGAACATAAAGTAAATAGACTGTGTCCAACTGATTTTAACAACCTGGTCAGGTAGACATACACATATATGCCTAGTGTACTTTACGTGTGTAGTCGATGATACTTCAAGACTAACCAGCATTTTTGCATTACGCGTTTTGCAATATGTTTGCTTAATGTGGAGTGGTCAGACAAGAAAATAACACACTAGCGTGGCTAGTCAAGCATGTTCGTAGATATATCTTTACACTAAAATAGTTACACACTCTCCCTGCCCAGAAAGAAAATAGACGGTGTGTCTGACTGATTTTAACAACCTGGCCAGATAGACGTACACGTGTAGGTCTATAATAGTGTAGCCTACTGAGTGTGCAGTCCATAATGACAAGATCACCCCTGCGTTTTTTTCCCTTGCGCGTTTAACGTTATGCAATAGTGTTAGTTGTATTTTTAGTGGTCAGACAAGAAAATAACACATCGGCATGGCTAGTCAAGAATGTATTTTACACTATAAAATATTTCTACAGGTGAAATGTTTCTTAAAACTCCAATGATTTTGTTTCTATTTCTTTGGTTACTAGATCTAAATTTGAATTTCTAAATCTATTATATTTTCAATGAGATTTTAAACTTTACCGGTATTAGTAAGATTTTCCGTTATATAGCCTAATAAGTTAATATAATTTAAAAAAAAAAGAGTACCATTCTTTTCTAAAGGTTTAAATTCAAGGCAAAAATACAAGCACACATTAATTTAGACATCTTTTTTTTTTTAAATTTTATTGTGCATTAACGTTTATGTAAGAAACATATTCCTTATTACTGATTTTATTATGGATAAATATTTCTACAATGTTAAAAGAATAAGATCAAACCATAGGCATACAGTCGAATCATTCGACTCGAATGATTATATCAATGTAGGTCTAGTTAACACGCCCTTTAAAGAAGTTATGAAAGTTTATAATTGTTTAATTAATTTTCCTTAATTTAGTTTAACTACATTTTGAAGTTCATGATAAACTTTCAGTTTAACTACTTTATTTTAGTTGAAAACTAGTTTTAGTTTAACTTTTAAGAGTTAGTTTAGTTCCCATCACTAAAAATAGGACAGAGACTAGATAGGAAACAGAAGTTAGTCTTGCTAAGCAGTTCTGTTAATGTAGTCAGGAGTATTTTGGACATAAGTTTTTCTTGTAGTGACGTCAGCGACAGTGGAGGTTTCCCTTCTGTCTAAATGGATCAAATATGTTAAATTTAACAACGCCTTTTTAACTCACTAGCAGAACACACCAGCTACGCCCGTTGATTTGTTCCCGGGTTTAATATTGATAATACCCTTTTTTTCTCATTGTAATAAACGGGCCACATTCAAACGATCAACCTGACATACTTTTTAGCGGCCCCCGTAAGGAGAAAAAGCCGCTATTAGGTTTGTGAAAAATGTCCGTCTGTCCGTCGGACTGTCCGTCTGTCCGTCTGTCACACTCAGATCTCGAAAACTAGAAGAGATATGAAAAATATTATTTCATCATTAAATCCTGCTTGAAAAGTTTAGGTGCAACGACTACTTTTGGTTTTCTAAAAGCAAACCGTTTAATTTATAAAATTAATTATGCAAGCGATTTTTTCATAAAAATACACCAATTCTAAAACAATTACGCTAATGTAAGGGAGGCATTGTTACAATATGCTAACAAAGATGGACAATTTCAGTGTATTTTCAGTATCACTAAGTCAAATATATTTATAAAATGTAAGGAAAATGTTTACAACAAATATAAATAATAGTTAAAGATGTTTTTTCTGGTCAACTAGCTGCTAAAATTAAAAGAAAACTTTTCTGTTTGTTTATAAAGGCTAATAATGCACTTTGTATGTAGATAACACGCACATTTTAAAAAATGGACTTTTTATGCAGCAATTTTTATGCAGTAGCGTAACGTCGCAACATGCTACAATGCCAAACCAATTCCTTAAACTTTAAAAAAAAAAAAAGATTTTATTTATTTTTTGTTTAGTGCCCCCATCCGAATAAAAGAAGATTATTTTTGTACGTTTTGTCTGTTGGTCGGTCTGTCCGTCACGATTAGATTAACAAATAACACTAGAGGCTTTTGTAAATCTGATTTAACCTTTAATTTTTCATTCAGAAATATTGCAATAGTTTTAAGTATCTATAATAAATTGTTCCGGATGTTTTGTGAAAAACAAATTAATGCCAATGAATATTTGTTAGCTCTTCTAGCTTATATTAGATTTTATTTCCATGCTTAAAGTTGCAAGAAACACATGATCTTTAATATATTGTTCCGGTTTTTTAATGTAAATAGCATATAAATGCTAAATAAAAATATCTATACTGATTTATTTTAATTTCTAATAAAGTTGTTCCGGATATTGTTTTATAAAAAATAAATTATGTCAAATGGTTGTTTGAAATCGCATAGTTGACTAATATTACACTTATATTTTTGACACTACGTCACTATAGTTTATTTATCAATATCAATTGTTCCAAATTTTTAATTTAAAACAAAAATATGTCAAATAATTTTATTTTTTTCAAAAATATTGACAATAGGTTATTCAGGATTTTAAAATAAGAGAGTAATTTACAAGAAACGATTATTGAAAATCAATTTTTAGACTTATTTTACAGTTAATTTTTTGCCGAAACATAATAAAAGTTGTTTAATCGGTAAAGAATGTTCCGAATTTTGTTTCGAAAAAGAAATCGACCTACATTACTTTAATTTTCTTACAAATCGTCGCCAAAAATGATCCGAATTTTATATGAAAAATCTAATAACGCTAATAAATGGTTGAAATCCCTCTTCTAATAAATAAAACAAATAATTTTCTCATTTACGAAAATTGGTTCTTTCGGATTTTTTATGAAAAATAGTTTAACTATGTTTGTGTAAAATCGCACTTCTCTGTTACACTACATTTAACTTTCTAGCTAAAACGTTAGAAAATCTAATTATCGTTAATATTATGCTCCGATTTTAAAGGAAAACAGCTTCCTAACACCAAAGTATGGCTTGAAAAAATCTCCATAAGGCTATGGTACATCCAATTTTCATAATAGACCATCCCACAAATTTAATTAACGGCATTTGATTAATCTGGAATTCTTATTTTCTCTCACTATAAATATATAAACATCCGGAACAATCTATTATAGAAACTTAAAACTAATGCGATGTTTCGGAAGGGAAATTAAATTTTAATAAGATTTTCAATAACTTTTATAATTTTTTTCTCGCTATTAACATAACGGACAGACAGACTGACTGACAAAACAAAAAAAAAACGTCTTTAATCCTTATATATATATATATAATATATATATATATATATTAAGTCTAACTAGCACATCAAATGAAATGCTTAAAGAACAAACTCGGTGCACCAATGTCTATGATCCCTCGAGAAGCTGCTCGTATAGATGACATTTTTAGTCTAACTAGGACGTGTAACGTAATGGAATTTTTTTCATTTGACGTCATATGGAGTTAATTCTTTAAATGAAATGCTAAAAGATCTCACTCGGTGCACCAATGTCTATGAACACTCAACAAGCTGCTCGTATAGATGACATTTTTTAGTCTAACTAGGACGTGTGACGTAATGGAATCTTTTTCCTTTGACGTCATATGGAGTTAATTCTTTAAATAAATGCTAAAATAAATCACTCGGTGCACCAATGTCTATGAACCCTCAACAAGCTGCTCGTATAGAAGACATTTTTTAGTCTAACTAGGCCGTTTGACGTCAAATGGAATACATTCTTTTAATGCTATAACAACTCGGTATAGTAATGTTTATTAGTGTGACTCGCATTTTAAAAAGACATAATAGCTAGATTTAGATCTAATCTAGATTTTTTACACTAGATCTAGATTTTTTTCTTACACTAGAGCTAGATTTTAAAAAATAGATTTAGATTTAAGTTCTAATTAAAATCTTTATAGAATCTAGATCTAGAATTTCTTTGTCTAGTTTAGATATATTATCAATACTAGGCTATTAGTGTGTAACCAGTTTGTCATTAGATTAAGAGCAATGCCTGGTCGTGCGGTTAGCTCGCAGGACTGATTATCTCTACGGTCTCGGTTTCATACCCTGCTCGATGCCATCCTTAGTCGACCAGCGAATATGCGGATCCGACAGGGATCCGTCTCCCACGGTGGCCGCCTCTGAGTTTGTGTGGCAACACAAACTCTCTTTGTAATCTTGTTTAGCCCGTGAATTAGTGTATCTGTAAAAATTTAAGGCACACTCTCTATTTCCTTTTCTGTCTTTCTGTCTCTCTCTCTCTTCACTCTCAGAAAACCCCATTTTGTTTTGTTTTATAGCCTGCGCATCGTAATTTCTCTGACATAGACTTTTGACTTTATTTGGAAAGAACCGCTTCATAATGTGCCCGGACACATTCACGCATTCTAATTTTCAGCCCGTTAATTCTAGTATTACTTTAACTTAACCTTTTCCCTGTCACGTGTTTATTACGTTTATTTGACTTGAAGATCCTGATGCTATAAACTTGTGACATATGTGGGTTCGGAGGTGCCTTGATATAGTTCAAACACTTTAATAATCAATGAAGTAACAAAGTGCTGATATGTTTTCTTGAGTTTTAATTATTTAAAACTTGAACTTGAAACAATAAATGTATGTACAAAGATATATATAACAGATACAGGATTCACTGAAAATGATCAATAAAATGAGTAAATATTTACTTTAAAAATTTAGCGACTTCTAAGCCTAACTTTCTAGCTCTCCCCTCGTCTCAAGCTAACACTCCACCTTTTATATCTTTCTTTAGAATAACGAACAGTGACATCTCAGTACCCATCCTTGACTCCTTGACCCGTTTACATTTAATTTTCCTTTTAATTGTTTTTGTAATTCAACCTACGTTAATTATGTTTCCCCGCTGTAGCCTTGAACTAAGTTTTAATCGGCGTCTTTCTGGCATTTAAGCGTGGGTACGCTGACCTGATTTGAGATAGGTACAATGTCCTCATTTTGTAAAAAATGAAGTGTCACTAGGGACGTGACACTCCCATCTCCCGACAACAACAAAAAAAGTTGTCTTTCGAATATTTTATGACGTTTCTTCGGCTTCTCAATTCAATCTATATTATATTTTGACTGCACCCCCTTTTTTTATTACTTTACGTTGTTTTTTAGCGGCCCCCGTAAGGGGAAAAAGCCGCTATTAGGTTTGTGCAAAATGTCCGTCTGTCCGTCTGTCACACTCAGATCTCAAAAACTAGAAGAGATATGAAAAATATTATTTCATCATTAAATGCGGCTTGAAAAGTTTAGGTGCAACGGCTACTTTTGGTTTTCTAAAAGCAAACCGTTTAATTTATAAAATTAATTATGCAAGCGATTTTTTCATAAAAATACACATATTCTAAAACAATTACGTAAATGTAAGGGAGGCAATGTTACAATATGCTAACAAAGATGGACAATATTGTGTATTTTCAGTATCACTAAGTCAAATATATTTTAAAAATGTACAGGAAATGTTTACAACAAATATAAATAATACTTAAAGATGTTTTTTTTCTGGTCAACTAGCTGCTAAAATTAAAAGAAAACATTTCTGTTTGTTTATAATGCATTTTGTATGTAAATATCACGCACATTTTTTTAAATGGACTTTTTATGCAGCGATTTTCGTGCAGTAGCGTAACGTCGCTACATGATCAGGTGCTAAACCAATTCCTTAAACTTTTTTAAACAAGATTACAAAGAGGGTTTGTGTTACACAAACTCAGAGGCGGCCCCCGTCGAAGTCGGATCCCTGTCGGATCTGCATATTCGCAAATAATATTCAAGAGGTGATTTAATTTTGATGGTCAAAAGTAATAATGTTTCAAAGATTCATTTGCCGTAAATTTAAATTTAAATTAAATAAAAAATAGTAGATTAGTTTTAATATATTAAAACATTACAATATTGATCAAAACTTTTGGAAATGAAAATCTACACTTTTTTTTTACACTTTAAGTTTAGAAATTGAAATTCTACATCTTAATCTAGTCTATTTTAGTCTAAACTAGATCTAGAAATTCTAGATCTAGAATCTAGAATAATTTTAATTAGAATATAAATCCAGATCTAGATATACTGTAATAAAAATCTAGATCTAGTTTAAAAAATCTAGATTAGATCTAAATCAAGATATCATTCCTTTTTTAAACGCGAGTCATATAACGAGGCTTAATAAACATTACTATACCGAGTTCTTTTTTCATTTCATTTGAAGAATTAATTCCATATAACGTCAGAGGGAAAAAAAAAAACTACGTCACACGGCCTAGCTAGACTAAAAATCGCCTTCATCATTACGAGCCATTTATCGAGTATTCATAGACATTGGTGCACCGAGTGCGTTCTTTTAGCATTTCATTTAAAGAATTCATTCCATATGACGTCAAAGGAAAAAAAAAACACTACGTCAGACGGCCTAGCTAGACTAAAAATCGCCTTTATCATTACGAGCCATTTATCGAGTGTTCATAGACATTGGTGCACCGAGTGCGTTCTTTTAACATTACATTTAAAGAGTCCATTCATATGACGTCAAAGAAAAAAAATTCCATTACCTCACAATAGGCTAGTACCGGTACCATAAAAAGAAATGTCTTTATTTACACGAGATATTTAACGAGGGTTCATAGACATTGGTGCACTGAGTTCTAATAGAATTTATTTAAAAAGGATCAAAGCCGCATTGTTTTTGCGTTTTGTCTGTCAGTCGGTCTGTCCGTTATCTTGATATAAAAAAAACAACAACTAAAAGTTATTAAAAATTGATTAACCTTTATTTTACGTTTCAAAACATCGCAATAATTTTTAGGTATGAACACAATTGAAAAGTTTATATAATAGATTGTTCCGGATGTTTGTATAAATAGTAAAAGAAAAAGAGAATTTCAGTTAAATGTAATACCGTTAATTAAATTTTTTGGATGGTCTTGTATAAAAATTAGATGTACTACAGCCACGTGGAGAGATTTTCATACCTTACTTTGGTGTTTGGATTCTGTTTTCCTTAAAAATCGGAACATAATATTAACAATAATTAGATTTTATAATGTTTAAGGTAGAAAGTTAAATGTACTGTAAGAGAGTAGTGAGTTAAAATATTTTTCATAAAAATCCGTAAAAACATTATTTCGTAAATGAGAAGATTATTTGTTAATTAATTAGAAGAGGGAGTTTAAACAATTATTTGGCGTTAGTAGATTTTTAAATAAATTCGGAAATTTCTGGCGACGATTTGTAAGAAACAAAATCCGGAACTTTCTTTATCGATTTCAAAACTTCTATGTTATGTTTTAGCAAGAAAAATAAATGTCTAAAAAGTAATTTTCAGTAATCAATTCTAGTAAATTAATTTTTTTTAAAGACCTGAACAACCTATTGTCGATATTTTAAAAATTTGTTTAAAGATGAAAATACGGAACAATTTGATATTGATAACCAAATTATAGTGACGCATTGTCAAATAATATAAGTGTAATATTAGTAAATTATGTGATTTCAAACAATCATTAGGCATAATTCATGCTTTATAAAACAATATCCGGAACATTTTTACACTTAATGAAATATAAGTCAGTATAGAGATTTTGATTTAGCATTAATATGCTATTTACATAAAAAACGGAACAACATATTATTGATAATGTGTTTTTGCAACGTTTAAACATGGAAATTGAATGTAATATAAATTAGAAGAGCAAACAAACATTTGTTGGGGTTGATTAGTTTTGCACAAAAAAATCCGGAACAATCAATTTTTAGATACTTAAAATTATTGAGATGTTACGGGAGGAACATTAAAGTGTAAACAGATTTTCAATAGCTTTTAGAGTTCTAGTTTTTTTAATCTAATCGCAACGGACAGACCGACCAACAGACAAAACGCACAAAAATAATCTTGTTTGTTTTTGTTTTTCAGCGGCTCCCGAAAGGGGATAGACGCTATTAGTTTTGTGTGGTCTGTCTATCCGTCCGTCCGTCTCGTTTAGGTTTCGTAAACTAGAAAAGATATTGAAAATTCGACATCATGATATTTTAGACCTTTCAAAGTTTTGATGCAAAGGCTATTTTTTTTCTTCTCTGAAAACGAAAAATTTGATTTTTAAAGTTTTTTTTTTTTTTTTTTTTATGATATAAAAATACATTATTTAAACAACTATTCTCTGTTAATAGTAACAAACACGGGAGACAATTTAGTAAGACTATTTACCATATTTTTAATACATTTAAGCAAACGGTTTTAGATTTTTGTCAAATTGTATTTCTAAGTTGCACAATTTCAGCCCTACGAATTACCAATATTTGCAAAAAAAAATATTTACTTTTATTTTTAAACAGAAAAGATTCTTTTTATTATACATACAAGTGGAATTTAATTTAAAACAACAATTAATAAGCAGTGTTTCATATTAAAGCCTGATAAGTATAGCACACTATATCAAATCTAGTAATAGATTTATCTGTTGACACTCTAAATAAGAGATTAGCACTTTACAAAACAATTAGATTAATTACATAATCATTCAAAAACATCTGTTAGGCCAGTTTCAGTTTTAATTTCTCCTTCACCTTCTCCTATCCTTTAACCGTTGGGGCACCACACAGGATCTGTCAACCGTCTTTCTTGATCATTGAAATAGTCAGTGTTATTTTACTAATATATATACTAGATTTGGGCGGACCTGGAAAGGAAAGCTTGAGAGGAGTTGGTTGTCTAATTAGAATATTTCACCAAAGTTTAGGAGATATGCCCAACGCATAGACCAAGCAGGTGGGTCTATAAATAGAATACGCTGACCACACCTTTAAGATTCAATTAAAAAGATTTGTGAGACGATGGACGGTGCCTTAATTACCAATCTGGGGCCAAAAAAATAAGTGTCAGTCGGGTGGGGTCAGTCGGATCTCTGGTGGGGTTATTCATGTAAGAGAAATTATGAATTAGGGAAAATGTTTAGACGCAATATAACATAGATATACCAATCTGGGGCCAAAAAAATAAGTGTCAGTCGGGTGGGGTCAGTCGGATCTCTGGTGGGGTTATTCATGTAAGAGAAATTATGAATTAGGGAAAATGTTTAGACGCAATATAACTCAGATGGGGGCATCACTCAAGTGTATAGAATTTTTTACCGTTAGGTATTAAATTCATTTATATATTCTCGTCCAGATCTAACTTTATCAATATCTGGATATAAATTTGGTTCAAAACTAGCTTATCTATAGGTCTATAAATTGTAAATCAATTTTGTACAATCTAAGCCGGCTCCTCTACCACCAAAACGAAAGCCACCTTGACCTGCAATATATGTGGACGGGAGTGTCTCTCCAAAATAGGGCTCCACAGCCACACTAAAAAGTGCTCGAGATGAACCATAGTCGTTCTATGACTGAAGGAGGCCAATGATGAAGCCTAGACTACTCAATTAAATGAATGTAGATCCCAATAGATCTAGTTTAGTCTAGATCTTTATAAGGGTAATAACAATAATAAAATAGAGATTTATTATTCTTAAACTATTTTATCCTGGTTCTTATCTGGGGCAAAGCAGTTGGGTATGATATTATGGTGTTTATAACAGTGACAAAATTAAATTAACTAACAAGCAAAATATAAGATAAGAAAACAAAGCTTAGCTAAGGGAAAGAACTCCACACTTACAACTATATCTCTCAATAATGAAGAGGTTATTTTCCTTGTTGGTATCAAACAAAATAATTAATTACCAATAATTTATTAATTAGTTGTTTACTATTTAAATTGGTTCATGTTTTTTAGGTACCATAAATAGCTTGACCCGAGAAAGGATCAGCACGAAATAACGTGAACAATTATCTAAGGGTACATAACACTACATTTTTAGTCATACCTGTGAATACTGAAGGATTAATTTCCATTGTTGATTTCAAACAAAATAACTAGTTCTTAGTAATTAATTTTTTCTTCTTCTTCGTTCTCATTTTTATGTTGGAGCGTTCAGATGACTAGACCAATATATGAGATGAACTGCGCAGTGCTTTCCAAAATCAGGGAGCTCTCCATATAGTAATTAATGAAATGATTGGTTAGTTTTTCTTATTGATTCATGTGTTGTCTTCTCCAATGAATAATTGTGCATAGTTTCAACTATTCGAGAATGAGTGTGGGAGACATAACGTGTTCAGACACACAGGTAAGCTTTGTAATACAATAGAGTTATTGCGGGTATGTTTAATAATACAAGATCTAGTAATTAAATTCTTAGTAAAATAATTATTTAAAATTTGGTTATGGTATTTGTGTAAAATCATATTTACCTTTAGCGAAATCACTATGCTTTCTCATAACCTCCCAAGTGCTTTTATACTGACATAGGCGATTCTGTCTGTTAGGAGCTAGAAAGTTATGCTTCAGATGTTTAGGACTTGACACTGAGTTATCACAGAATTCTTCAATCTAAAATTTAAAAAAAATTAAAATTATATATTATGATCTTTTCCACAAAATATTCTTTTTCAGCTACTCGCGTAGAAAAACAAAATTCGGTTTTGTACTGTCTGCCTTTTAGTTTGTCTGTCATGTTTGTAATGCAAAAGCGAAAAATAAAATAGGATTATCACAACTTTGAGGCGTACCCTCAAGTTTCGTAGAATAAATTTATGATCTTTAAAATAGTATTATACATTAACTGACAACGCGAGTAGGCCAGCGTACTATGAGCGATCAAGTGTGACAAGTGAGCCGACAGTCGAAAAAGCACTGTTGTGAATTAACAGCGTGCGAATATGACCAGTTGACTTCAGTACAAACTCGGTGTACAATCAGTTGTTCAGTGATACCATTTTACATTGTTCATTTGTATGAGAGATAAAGCAGTTAATAAAGTACTACGAAAGTCGAATTCGTTAAGACATTTGAGTTTGTTGTGTCTTTTGTCTACACAGTTTCAGAAAAGAAGTATATGGCTCCTGTCTCGGAAGACAATAGACGCAACACGATGAGTCACTGATTTAAGTTTCTGCAGAAGCATTTCCAATTCTTTTTGCCAACTCAGTGTCTAAATCTAAGTTGCTGGCGATAGTTGATCCCAAGTTGGTGAATTCCTGCCCCACCGTAAGTGTATGATTCCCAATATGTATCGCAGGTATTTCTGTGACGTCTTGTGCCAGTATTTCGGTCTTGGTGAGAATTATTGTAAGATTAAACTCTTGACAAGCAGCTGCTAAAACATTCACTAGCCTTTCTAATCCTTCTTGTGAATGAGATATGAGTGCCGCATTGTCAGCAAACAGCAGTTCCCTTAATCAAGATACGCCGTCTTTTCGTTTTGGCTTTAGGACGAGCCAGGTTAAAAAGCTTTCCATCGGATCTACTGTGAATATATATTCCATGTTCCATGGATTTAAAAACGCTAGTGAGTTCAGAATTTCCCAGGACTTCTTATGGTCCATAAGTTACGCTGGGGAGGGCACCAACTTGCCTTTGTTTACATGGAAGAGAGCACCCGGTTGCATGCGACTTCAGGGCGAGACAGCTGGAGGTCACTTTCAAAGCCCGCGGGATACACATCTTAGACCAAACGAAAATCCGCTGCCGAAGACAGACGTAGAAGGCGAAAATAAAATCTTAATCAACCACAGGCGGACCATGGTTATGCTTGCCCTGGATGAGTCAAAATATGTAGCTGGGAAATACTGCATTTCTCATTAATCTTAGGGCTCGAAGGAAAGCCATATTATATATATATATATATATATATATATATATATATATATATATATATATATATATATATATATATATATATATATATATATCTTCACGGCTTAAGAGTTTGGACGAGAAGAAGAAGTAAAGGAAAGATCACTCTTTTATTTCTGCGGATAGAGTTGCCCCACACGAAAAAACAAGAGGGGGGAGAACAAGTAGTATTTAAGTGAGACAACTCAACGAGGCACATATATATTTATTTACACGACATCACAGGTACACAAAACAACATCTTTCTCAGCACAGTTTTTTCACTTCGGCTCTCAACTTGGGGAAATTCGTTTTGGTTACTAGAAGTGCGCATCTCTGCACTAGCTTGGATGGCGGTGCGCTGCGCATGGCAGAGTCATAACTATATATTTTTCCGTATATTTTAAGGACTTTTTCCGTATATTTTGCAACACTGCGGTCGCATAGGTTTCAGTGGCCTAAGGCCGGCCCTACAAAATAGCGGAGTATGCTACGCTGTCGGTCGACTAGTATATATATATAATTATCTTCATGGCTCAACAGTTTGGACACCAAGAAGTAAAGAAAAGATCACTCTTTTATTACTACAAATCGATCTAGAGTTACCCCACGTAATTTTTTTGGCGAAAAATAAAGAGGGGGGGGGGGAGAACAAGTAGTATTTACCGTCACTAAATAGCAGGGCCGGACATAACCATTGTGACCAAGAGATCATGGAAAGATCACTCTTTTATTTCTGCAAGTCGGGCTAGAGTTACCCCACGTAAAAAAAAGAGGGGGTGGGGAGAACATGTAATGTACTCTGTATTCACCCGTCACTAAATAGCAGGCCGGGGCCCTATGCGAACGAATTTCGCGGGGCTAGGTTTGGGTAGGGGCCCACTGCGGTCGCATAGGTTGCAGTGGCCTAAGGCCGGCCCTGAAATATAGCGGCATATGATACGCCGTGGGTCGACTAGTATATATAGTATATATATATATATATATATATATATATATATATATATATATATATATATATATATATATATATATATATATATATATATATTGTTACGAATCTCACTATCCAGGCTCTCTGCAAACTGCACCATACACCACCAATTTAAAGAACTTGACAACTCAGGGCTCCAAAGTAACGTAACACTTTAATAGTTGATAAATAACAGCCAATACTGTACAATTGGCAACACGTACACTGTACAAATATCTCTCCTGTTAATAGCCGTACAGCCGTATCAACTCTTGCACTGGCCTCTCCGTCTCGTTCCGGGCTTGCACTGGGTTCAACAGTTCCGGACTGACTTCACACACTAGGCTCGTTGTGTCGGACTCGATCGCAGACCAAGATCAAGACGCCGTTCGTCTCAACTGTACTTGATAGTACTCCGCACTGAACCGTCGTAATGCTCCGTACAGAACCACACCGCTGAACTGTGCTGTAGTCGACCGTGTTTTAAACTCTTGTCGTGAACCTCCTTTCTGAACCTTGCTGTATTGAGCCCCTTTTCTCGACCGTCTTGACTGCGACACCTCCGCTCTTTATATAGGGTCCCTACTGGCCTTCTAGAACCGGACAGAACGCCCCTCGACGTTTCTATGTGGTCAGATGACTATAACTCTCGTGACGCTCCTGAGCTCTGTTCACATCGGCGATCCTTCCCGAACTGTCCTGTTGACCCTCGACTCGGCTGACAGTCGTAACTCGTCACGCTTGACCGCTCGTCTAGCGCTGGCCTGGGGCGATTTGCGTCGGCTGACTACACACACACCACTACCCCCATCTGTGCCATTACAGGTTTATAACAATATATATATATATATATATATATATATATATATATATATATATATATATATATATATATATATTGTTATGACCCTATTGGTGGCGCAAAAGGGCTCAGCTGACACACACGTCAATCACTCAGGTCAGCGGGGCCATGGACAAGGGACAGTACTACGATTACACGATTACACGCAAATATGACCAATGTTATGGTCATGTGATCGAAAGCCTGCGTGTACGAGTGACAAAGTGTGTAGGAAAGCGGCTGTTCAAAACCGGAGAGCGTCGAGACCGGGACTGTTAGTCGGCCATAAACTCGGTCCTGGTTGAGTCCTCAGGTGTTGATGTACGAGTCCAGAAAGAGAGACAGTAGAGTTTGACGGTGATGTACAGAGTAACATTTTAGTTGTTGATGTGTTTGTTGCCAATTGTCTAGTATTGGCTGTTATCTACTTATTCACTCATTATTAAAGTACCAGATTATTTGGAGCTTGTTGTCAAGTTCTTGATGTGTTGATGTGTTGTGTTGTGTTTAGCAGTGTTTACAGAAGGCCTGATAAAAAGGAGAGATCGTAACAATATATATATATATAGGGAACCTGTGTAGGAAATTTCATGCGGATCTGTACGACGGCTTAAACGTTTTCAGAATCAATGAGTTAGCTGTAACTTACAAAGATATAGTAGATAGCAATATCTTTAATTCCGAAGGTTTGGAATGAGTGCAAAGTTTCACATAACTACGTGAAACCAATTACGACCAGCATATTTGTGTTACATCTGATGCAGACAATCCGTTGAGGATCCATTTCAGTTTTCGTCTTCATCGCCTGTCTTTAACAAAGGTCTTTTTTTTTAAGTCGAAAATGTGTATTCCGCGGCCTTTGTCAGTGCTTACGGAGGGAGGGGGGCCTCCTCTTTTACAAAGTCGACCTTTTAGCTCGCCAAAAGAAGATGACCTTTTACATGCGGTCGTCCCTCCATGCTTGATAAATATCTTACCCAAGCATCTGTTGAATTGTAATTAGGCTTCTATACTGTCCACACTGTCCTCCAGCAGAACAAAGTTATTTATAATGCAGTCTTGCCAGCGTATGCCCATTTAGGACTTGAATGGGGCCGAGACGATGTTCTATGTAACACCATTTCCCGTTTTTCTTTTTTGTAAAGGCTAAAATTTCGGATTTAATTTTAATCTACAGTAAAAGTAAATTGATTCACAATTTTTATTTAATGTTTGTTCTCCGTATTTTAGCGTGATTGAAAAAGGAAAAACCTTTCTTAGTTTTATGTGTTCTGTATGTTGGTCCATCCAAGATTTTATTAGCAACTGAAAACCCAATTTCACTCTAATTTGTACCTTGCAAAGTTTAGCTCTAACAACTTTTTGTCTTCTGAAAGTGAATCTTATTATAATTAATGACGCAAGCCTTTTTTTTTCATAAAAATATATCAAATTTAGTTAAATTACATAAAAGTACGGTAGGTTATATTAAGATATAACTATTTTAATATGGGATTTGTGATTGTTGATAGCTAGTAGTTAACCGTTTCTGAATTTCGTGCTTTCAATTTCAAAACCTGTCTACCTGGTTTGCGGACCCATTAAAGGACTTGGGACCGTTTTGAGTTTGTGTAATCTGTAATCTTTTTATCAGTACATCATTTTTTTTTTTTTTGCCTTTTTTTATAACAGTAAATGTCTATAAAAATGAAATTTAAAAAAATTACACTGTCTAAATACTGCATAAACATCAAAGATGCCACTGCTTTATTAGCTGCCATTCTTGGGAAAAACCTGCAATTCTTCTCAGGTTTACCAGAAAAGAAATCAAATTCACAAGGTTGACTTGTGTCTTCATTAAGTATTGAGCCTTCGACATCAGTAGAACATCTGAAAACAGAAAACAAAATAAGGCACAGAAAACAAAAATATTTAAAAAATATGAAGCTCAGGGGCGGACTGGCTATATGTGCAAATGGGCAAATGCCCGGTGGGCAGGTACCAAATAGGCTGTCTTGTCGCGACCAAAGAAAAACAAATTTTCAATGCAGACAACTTTTAAAAAAGTGACAGCAGCAAGACACAAAGGCCTGAACACGTTTTCTTGTTGTTGTTTTTTATTATTATTACAATTAATTTTGTTTGAAATTCAACAAGAATATGAACACTAAAAAATACACTATACTCGGTTTGTATTATCATTTGCAAAACGTTGGATCGTATTTTCTTCTATGCGCGAGTGGCATGGACTGCTTTGATGTCTTCGAGGTTGTGTTTGGCCTAGGCCTAATCATTTTGCTGGTCAACATGGACCTTCTAAGTCACAGATCAACTTGCATGACTAGATTGACATGTGAAATCCATGGGAGGTAATTATCTTATTTTTGAAAAATGTCTGTAATCTATAAGTAATACCAAAAAAACTTCAAACTCATTAGGCTGCTATTTTATTGTTTATAGTTTTTAGACTCATTGGCCTCCTTCTGTCGTAGAACGACTATGGTTCATCTCGCTCTTTTCCAGTGGAGCCCTATGTTGGAGCGACACTCCCGTCCACAAATATCGCAGGTTAAGATGGCTTTCGCTTCGGTGGTAGAGGAGCTGACCATTTTTCGCATTGTACGTTTTACTCCCAGAGCTGAGGCCGATGTTCTTTCGCTGTCCATAGCTTTCTTGGTTACTGTCTCTCTTCACATGGTGCGGTCTAGAGCTATGTCTTCTCATGGTCAGTATACTGTTCACTGATTTGAGGTCCGGTTTTATTACATCTACGTAACGGAGGTGAGGGCGACCAGTTTTTCTTGAGCCTGTTGCGAGTTGTTCGTAGAGGATGACTTTCGGGATGCGATTGTCCTCCATCCGGCGAACATATCCAAGCCAGCGCAAGCGAAGTAGTCTGAGGGCTGTAAAGATGCTGGGGATGCCTGTTCGCGCTAGGATCTCAGTATTGCACACTTTTTCCTTCCATGTGATTTTCAAGATCCTACGGAGACATCTCAAATGGAATGAGTTTAGTTTTCTCTCTTGCTTTGCGTAGGTGGTCCATGATTCACTGCCATACAGTACTTGAATTGTGGATCCCAGATAGCAGAATTCATTTACGGTATCCAGCTTGTCATCGTCTATGAGGACTACATACATGTATAAATAGAATACATTATGTAATCCTACAAATGCATACATCCAGTTTTCGATGCGTTATCAAACTTTATATATTTTGTAGAGAATTAGGCTTACACCTATAATATAACACATGGGCGTAGCCAGGAAAGGATGTGTTCAACCCATCACTTGCCTCAGACCTCTTTGTCTGAAAGGGAAACTTTACTTACTGCCCCAGTGCAGCCAACTTAAGCAAACTAGTCACCAAATTTCAAGAGCTAAGCCAAAAGGGGTTTAGTGGTTTCCCTCCAATACAAAAACTAAAGCATTTTACAATTTTCTACCAGTCGCTGGACTACATTAAATAGCAGATTTGGTTTTTTAATTTTTTTTAGCGGAAGAATATGCATTTTTAAAACTTAAAATAACGGAAATAATGCTTCGCCCCGGACCCCACTGGGGGTCTCTCAGCGCTCCCCCGGACTCCCTGTCCTTTGGCGGTGTGTACTGTCTTTCCACTAATTGTAGTAAGAGAGTACCCTAGGCTAGAAAAAAAACTTTGAAAGAATGAAAGATCAGAACGTAATGAAGGTTAATTACATATATTCACACTATTTACATATACACACACTAAAAAATATAAATATATATAAATTGCGGAGTGGGGTAAAAATCCCCCCACCGAAAATATATGACATGCCATATGTGGGCCGGTTTATATGGTAATGCCCGGGCCGATTTTGATACCCAGTCCGCCCCTGATGAAGCTGTTTACTTTTTGCAAGAGCGATTATTTTGCACTAATGAAAGAAAGAAATAAAATTGGAACATTTTTAAATGCCCCAATTCTTCCTTCCCCCAGAAAAAAAATCCTGGCTAAGCGAATGTATAAATCTACTCTATAGGTCTATACTAGACCTATAGTTCCAAACTAAGAAGACCGTGCGAAAAATGTTTTTAAACGTTTATGTATTTATTTAATTCTTTAATGAATAAATGCTGGAATACCCGATGTTGGTTCAAGATATAGATATATTTCGAAAAATTATATAGTCGAACCAATGTTTTCTCTCTTTGGCCAATTCTAGTAATCTTTTTCCCAAAGATAACTGACAATATTCTACGAATACCGTTAGATCCGTTTTCAAGAACCGTGTCCAAGCAAGTTTTATAAATGTTTCCATATTGTTTCTTCCCATGAAGAATTTGCAAGTTGATAAAAGGAATTATAATCATGATTTTATTTATGTAATAGGAATTTACTTTTTAAAAGCTCTTAAGCGAGCAATTCTTATACATCTATTTATGTTGGTGGTAGAACAAGAGGAGCCAAAAGGATCAAATGGACGAGAGAAATGAATATAGACATCATCAAATCGTTCTTCCGTGTAAACATTTGTGATGATAAACCTCTCCCAGGTTATAGGCAAAAACTCTCCCTGGAATTTAACAAATTATACCCTAATCTAAACCTTACAGAGCAGAATGTTGTAGACAGAAGATCTGTAATAATTAAAAATGTTATTTGACCCTGCAGAAATTGACGTGATAAGAAGGGAAGTAGGTCATGAGCTTCATATACAAGAGCTCATCTCAGACATAAACGACACGCCCACACAGCCGACCAACGAAGACATTGGTAGAACACCCAACCAACAAGAGAATGACCCAACATCGGCAATAAGCAATGAGCTACACTCAAAATTTTCTAATCTTATAGACCGTTATAAAAACACCAATCTTAACTCTAGGCCTCGTATCCCCAAGCTAAACGTCAAGAAAGAGACAAACACATATATTAATGAAATAAATAAAGTCTTAGCCAACCATTTTGAAACACCAAGAAACTTGTTTGAGACACACCTCGCTATATACTGCGCCGCTGTGGCTGTCACGGAGCTCTCTGGATAAAAGACCTTCGAGCTAGGCCCAATTAATCAAAGACCAAAACAACATGTGCCAGCATGGAAAAGGCGCCTTGAAGACAATATTAATCAACTGAGAAGCCAAATGGATACAATTGGACAATATCTGGGAAACAACCATTCCGCGAAAATACTTAACAAAATAAAGACAATACTAAAAACAACTGGAATCAAATTGACGGACTGTGATAGCCACGCACGACTCTTATGTTTGAAAGATACTCTGAGACAGAAAGCTAAACTAAAGGGAGCTAGGTTAAAGCGCTACAACGAAACCACCAAAAGAAAGGAGCATAACGCTTTATTTCAGCACACGAGAAAACAGTTCTTCCGTAAACTAGCTGATAATGGTGCTGACAAAATTCAAACCATTGATAGCACTAAACACGGCTCCTTTACCGACTACTGGGCGGCGCTTTGGTCCGACCCGCTACATTACAATGTGCAGGCTGACTGGATTGAGGAAATCCAAACTAAAAACAACCTAATACCAGAAATGCCTGATGAGGATTTCACAGCTGAGGAAGTCTCCGCAGCTATTTCAAAAACCCACAACTGGACTGCTCCTGGACCGGACAATATACACAACTTTTGGCTGAAAAAACTTACAGCCGTACATGCACCACTAACATCAAGTTTTAACGAGCTAATATCAGAACCGTCTTCAATGCTGTTGGAACTCACTGAAGGGAGAACATCTCTCCTCCCCAAAAAAGGGGATCCGAACCAACCATCAAACTATCGCCCTATCACTTGTCTGTCAGTGGTGTATAAACTATTAACTTCACTTTTAAAAAGTAAAATGTATAAATTTTGTTCTGCCCATAAGCTACTAGCAGAGGAACAACAAGGTTGCATTGAAGAGTCGATGGGCTGTAAAGTACAGCTAACTATAGATGGTATTATATTGCATCAAGCTAATAGAAGAAAGAGAAATTTACACATGTGTTACATCGACTACAAAAAAGCTTTCGATTCAGTTCCGCATGATTGGCTATTAAAAACCCTGGACATCCATAGAATCAACCCAAGAATAAAACAACAATTAAACGTCTGTATGAATAATTGGAAGATAAACCTGCACCTAAATCGTGATAAACTAGGTTCTGTGCACATAAGAAGAGGTATATACCAGGGTGACTCACTATCTCCACTCTGGTTCTGCCTAGCGATTAATCCTCTATCTACATTACTCCAAGACTCTACAAACGGTTTTAGGGTTGACACTAAATGTACAAAATGTGTGTCCCACTTATTATACATGGATGATCTAAAGCTATATGCAGAAACCGAGCAAAAATTACACACCTTAATCAAAACGGTAAAATGCTTTAGTGACGATATCTGTATGTCTTTTGGCCTGGATAAGTGTGGCATTATAAGCATTAAAAAGGGCAATGCAACGAACAGCAACATTGCATTTGAAGGCATCGAGGAATTGAACTCTACCTCTCTTTATAAATATCTTGGAATAAACCAGAATGCCAAGATAAACTGTAATATACTAAGTCAATTCATAACCTTAGAAACAAGGCTTTATTTCAATAAAACACGACTGATACACACAATAACACAGTACAGACTGGTCACGATTCACAGACTACGATAATGCGAACACGATTACAAATACTAGCACGATTACAAGCACGGGTAACACACAAGTTCATTTAACGATCACTCCATTCACCCCTCCTTTATTTCTTTCTGGGTCTTAGGTTATAACCATGCGTATGAAGGGAAGGATCCGGAGGTATCTCTGGCGTAGACTTTTCTCCTTGCAAGTCGTAACTGTCCTGTACGGGACTCGAGTCAATATTGACCTCTGGCATTGGGTGGCTCCCCTGTGAGTCACTGATGACTTCTGGCTGGTTGTACATCATTGGGGTGGGACTCTGTGAATTACTGATAGTTTCAGGCCCGTAGCGACTCCCTGGTGAGAGATCCAAAGAGTCACCGACCTCTTGAGGCAGAATACCGTTCTCTGGTTCGAAATAGTCGTTCGTGGAACTTTCCTTTGGTGCCAGGTGCCTAAGCGACACTGTCTCCTCCCGGCAGTTTGGAAATCGTATATGGGCGTACTGTGGGTTGCAGCTAATAAGTTCAACCTCTTGTACCAATGGGTCAAATTTTGAAGATCTTACAGGGGATTTTAGTAATACTTTGCCTGGGTTCTGTAGCCAAGTAGGCAAGGATGTTTCCGTTGGCGATCTTCTGTTGAATTTGAAGATCCGTTCGTGTGGAGTTTCATTAGTAGAAGTACACAGTAATGATCGAATTGAGTGAAGTGCCTGGGGCAACACAGATTCCCACTGTGATAGTTCCAACTTCCCTGAGTCCAATGCTAATAAAATAGCCTGCCACAATGTTTTATTCAGCTTTTCTATTTGCCCATTTCCTTTGGCATTATAGGGCGTTGTCCTGCTAGTGGCTATGCCCTTAGAATGTAGATATTCTGTAGTTTCTGTGGACATAAATGATGTGCCACGATCAGAGTGTATGTAACTGGGTGTTCCAAAGAGGAAAAATAACTGGTCGAAGCACTTTATTACTGTCTTAGATGTCATATCAGGACAGGGAAAAGCGAATGGAAACCGCGAATATTCGTCAATCATTGTTAACAAATACTTGTTGCGAGTAGCTGATGGCAAAGGACCTTTAAAGTCAACACTTATTCTTTCAAACGGCTGTGTGGCCTTGATGATCGTACCTGCAAATTCCTTATAGAATTGCGGTTTAATTCTATTGCAGGTTCTGCATTGTTGAATGGTCTGTCTGACCTCTTCAACCGAGAAGGGTAAGTTCTTTGACCTGACATAATGTAGAAGTCTAGTGACACCTGGATGACACAGGTAGTCATGGTACGTCTTCAGGCTACTTTGTTTCGTCATGGTTGCACAGTGCCCTCTAGACAAGGTGTCTGCTGCTGTGTTGGCGTTCCCAGGTCTATACTGTATATCAAACTTGAAGCTTGCTAGTTCCAATTTCCACCTTTGTATCTTATCGTTTTTAATTTTCTTGTCATGAGTGTCTTTAAATATGTATGAAATAGACCGCTGGTCCGTAATAAGGGTAAAGTGATTGCCACACAAATAATGCTTCCATTTGCGTATGGCTTCAATTATTGCAGTGGCTTCTTTCTCTATGGCAGATTGATGCCTTTCAGTAGGTGAAAGAGTTCTAGAGAAGAATGCAATAGGTCTTCCCTCCTGATTTAAAGTGGCAGCTACTGCGATGTCAGAAGCATCAGTTTCCACAATTAGAGGATGGTCATACTTTATGGTGAAAATTGCTGCTTTCTGCAATTCTTCTTTCAAGTCTTCCAACGCTGTTTTTACTTCTGTAGGTACAGGAAAAATTTGATTTTTCATTATAGGATACATTTTGTCGGAGAAATTTGGTATCCAGTGAGCATAATATGCCAAAAGTCCTACAATCCTTTTCTGAGACTTCAGATCTTTTGGAGGTGGCAAATCTCGCAGAGCTTGAAATCTATCAGGGTCCGGCTTCAAATGCCCTTTGGATATTTCATATCCAAGCAGCTTTACCTTCTTAGTAGCAAATACACTTTTACTTTCGTTGAAAGTTATTCCGTATTCCAGAGCTACCTTCTGAAAATGCAACAGATTTTTGTTATGGGAGTCTACATCTGTACCACATATTGTTACATTGTCGACATAGGCAAACGTGTCAGACAACTTTTCTTTTTCTATAATAGTGTCTATGGTTTTCTGGAAGCAAGCTACACCGTTAGTGACCCCAAAGGGTATTCTGCAAAACTGGTAGAGTTTACCACAAGCTTCGAAGGCTGTGTATTTCTTTTCGCTCTGTTGGATAGGTATTTGGTGATAAGCACTCTCCAGATCCAATGTGCTAAAGATTTCATACCTGGAAATTTTCTCCACCATTTCATCCACTCTAGGCATGGGGTAAGCGTCCAGGTAAGTAAATCTATTTATAGTTTGGCTATAATCAACGACCATTCGCTTTTTGTGCCGCTCATTGGTCGTGACAAGGACTTGACCTCTCCAAGGTGATTTGGAAGGTTCAATGATACCGTTTCGTATCAATTTCTCAACTTCAGCTTTAATAAATTGTGTGTCTTGTAAGGAGTAACGACGAGATTTAGTAGCAATAGGTCTGCAATCAGGGGATAAATTTGCAAACAATTGTGGTGCCTCTACCTTAACAGCATTGAGCGAGCAGACATGAAATGCAGGTCGACCACCGTTGAATGGAATTATCAGTTCTTTGTGTAATGCGAGGAAATCTAACCCAAGCACTACATCAGTGCAAAGTTCATCTAGTAACGAAAGTTTGAATTGATTGTAAACTTCCCCTTTGTATTTTAGCGATGCAAACGTGTGGCCTCTTGTGACGCTTGACAGTTGAGATGACGCCATAGAAATTGTGTGCTTTGAACGTGTCACTGACCAATCGTACTCTCTTGGTATGTTTGAAGAAATGTAGCTTTCCCCGCTACCTGTATCAATTAGGGCTTTTAGGTTCACGCCATTTACAGAGATGTGTACTGTTGATTTAGTTAAACCAGGTACAGACGAAGTAGCAATTAGTGATGTTAGATGTGTAGAGTCCTTAATGCAGCTACAATCTTTACAAGATTGTCTTTTAATCTCGTGGCTAGGAGATGTTTTGACTTTTGTTTTGGTTATAGGAGTGTTGCGAGACCTGCAAACCTTCGAAAAATGTCCATTTTTCCCGCACGAATGACACATGCAGTCTTTGGCAGGGCATTTCGCTCTGAGATGCCGACTACCTCCGCAAAAGAAACATTTAGTATTCACTGTTGCGATTGTTTCTGAGTCCACCATTTCTTCGGTTGAGATTGCCGATGACGAAAGAGATGACTCTACCAATTGAGACGGAGTTCTAAACGAACTGGATTCTTTTTGGGCCATGTCGAGAGTCTTGGCAATATCTAAAGCCATTTTCAAGTCAAGGGATCTTTTCTCAAGTAGCCTCTGTCTAATTACACTCGAACGCATGCCGCTAACAAAGGCATCGCGAATGGCGTCCTCTTCATTTTTGTCAGCACTGACAGCTCGGAACTGACAATCTCTGGCCATCACTCTCAGCTTGTGTACAAATTGATCAAGACTTTGATCGACTTCTTGTTTGCAAGTTGCAAGCAAATGTCTGGCCAATGTTTCATTAGGGGCCTTCACAAATAAATTCTCAAGAATAGATTTTGCTTCTGAGTATTTAGAACAGGTAGAAATATACTGATATAAGGATGGAGACACAAAGTTGCATAGCAGGTCAAACTGTTCGCTTTCACTAGCCCCTACCTTCGTTGCGAATCTGTCAAAACAAGAAATCCAATGTTTCCATGTAACTGAAGCATTAGTTGAACTAGGATCAGCATCCAGTCTATTGGGACGCAAAAACTTGTCCATTTAAGAATGGTTTTATTGAAATAAATTGTAATATACTAAGTCAATTCATAACCTTAGAAACAAGGCTTTATTTCAATAAAACACGACTGATACACACAATAACACAGTACAGACTGGTCACGATTCACAGACTACGATAATGCGAACACGATTACAAATACTAGCACGATTACAAGCACGGGTAACACACAAGTTCATTTAACGATCACTCCATAAACCATAAGAAATTAAAAGAGGACTTTCTTGGCAAATATAGGCAAAGAGTTAATAAAATCCTCAACACCAAACTGTCTGGCAGTAATCTCATCACTGCAATTAACAGCTGGGCCGTCCCTGTGCTCCTTTACACGTTCGGTGTGATCAAATGGACTGACACCGACCTACATGACATTGACAGACTCACTAGAAAATTACTAACCAAGTTTCGATGCCTACACCCCAAGTCCTCCACCATAAGGTTATACCTGCCCAGGAAGGATGGGGGTCGTGGATTGCAGAACATCTTCAAATTGTGTAAGATGCAAGTTTTAAAAATACGATCAAAACTGCTCGCCTCCAGCAACAAATTAGTTTCCTTCCTACGGAAATACGACTCCGATGCAACCCCTCTGAACCTACACAATGCTGATGTCAATATCGGTTTGGACGACGTAGGGCATGAGATTCGCCAATGGGAAGAAAAAACACTCCACGGAAAATTTCCGGCTTCATTACATGGGGACAACATCGACAAGGCTGCTTCCTTAACATGGCTCAAAGCAGGTCATCTCTAGCCTGAAACAGAAGGCTTTGTTACAGCAATACAGGACAGAGTAATCAGGACAAAAAATTACGAGAAGCATATCCTGAAACTCAATGTTGTCGACAAATGCCGAAAATGTGGAAATGTGGGCGAGTCGATTGAACACATTATGGCAGGATGTCCAGCCCTATCAGAATCAGCCTACCTAGGTCGCCATAACCAAGTTGCAAAGTTAATACACCAACACCTGGCTTTGACGTACAAATTGATCGATAAGGACACTCCCCCTTATTATAAATACTCTCCGCAAGAGGTTCTCGAGTCTACTGAATATCTGCTGTACTGGGATAGGCCTATTCTGACCGACAAAACGGTAGATTTCAATCGCCCGGATCTGCTGTTCATCGATAAAAAAGAAAAAACCGCTATCATTATCGATATCGCCGTACCACTGTCTCATAATTTAAGAAAAACTGAGATAGAAAAACAAAGAAAATATGGGAACCTAGGTTTGGAGATTAAGCGTCTATGGAAATTGTCCAAAATAACAATATACCCCATTGTTATATCAACCGAGGGGATAATAACAACTGACCTCACAGACACCTTCAAGGCCCTTAACATTCCTAGGAACATCTTCGTTGCCTGTCAGAGGGCGGTACTGCTGCAGACCTGCCACATCACCAGAAAATTCCTCAGTGGAAACTGTTAAAGGGACTACGATGAATTTTGTTTCTCTTTAGCGAAACTCGACCCTGGCAGCGCCAGAGAATGACTACTCGTTCATTTCTAACATAATAATAATAATCTTTATTATCCGTAAGGAAATTTGTCTTACAATTTGTGCATTACACCAAACAAAAAACATTATAACTATAAGAAACCAAAGTGTACATTCACACCAGACTCACTCATAATTTACATGTGACAAAGTTTATACCAGATTGTTCTTATTTAATGATTTGATTGCCAGGGGAACAAAAGAGTGTTTGTGTCTGTTTGTCTTTGCTATCGGTGTCTTGTATCTCTTTTGTGATGGTAAAATCACCAAATCCCGACACAAAGGGTGATTCTTTATTTCGAGGATCTTGTTAGCTTTTTTATAGATGTTTGTCTCAAACAACTGCCCAAATGGGGCTTGTTTTTTGCCAATGATTTTGCCAGCAGCATTTAGGATTCTATTAAGTTTATTTTTATTTTTAATGCTCAGATTGCCATACCAGGCAGTGATATTGAAACTTAAAATATTGCAGGTGTGCGCGTGATAAAACATAGCCAAGGCCTTTTCGCTAACATTAAACGAGGACAGTTTTCTTAGTAGTCGTAATCTTTGCTGCCCTTTTTTGCTGATATAATCAGTATTTGCAGTAAAATTTAGTTTATTGTCTAGGATAGTACCAAGGTATTTAAAGGTTTGCACAATTTTAATAGTCTCTCCAGCTACAGAAACAATATCATTTTCCTTCTTGTCCCTACGAAAATCGATTATCATTTCTTTGGGTTTTTTTTTACATTTAATAATAAAAAATTATCTTTACAGTATTCTTCAATGTGTTCTAATTCTTTGAAATACTCATTTACGTCTGAGCTCTCTGAGAGCAGGGCAAGAAGAGCCGCATCATCAGCGAATTTTGTGAAGGAGCAACAAGAACTATCGGATTGAAAATCATTGGTGTACAGAATGAACCACAATGGCGATGTCACAGCCCCCTGGGGCGCCCCTGTGTTAACTATGCGTTCATTAGATATAACATTGTTTACCCTAACCCTCTGAGCTCTCTGGGTCAAAAATTCATTAGCCCATAGTATTATGTATGGACTAATCTGCAACGCTTTCATCTTTTCAATGAGTAAATGAAGTTGTATAGTGTTAAAAGCTGATGAGAAATCATTAAAGAGCAATCTTACATAAGTGTTCGGTAAGTCCAGATGTTTGTAGACACAGTTTAAAATATTTAGGATGGCATCGTCTACACCTTTACCCTTTTGGTAAGCAAATTGTAAAGGGTCTAACTTATTACAAAGATCATTCAGAAGAAACATTTTAACCAATTTTTCTAAACATTTAGACACAATGGAAGTAAGTGAAACAGGTCTATAGTCATTCATTTCCTTCGGTTTGGAAACCTTTGGCACAGGTACAATTATAGATGACTTCCACACAGGTGGTATCTCATGGTTTAGTAATGAAGTAGAAAAAATATCTTGGAAAGGTTCAGCTAGTTGTTCAGCACATTCTTTTTAAGATTCGCCCTTTTATTCCATCAGGCCCACCAGCTTTCATTGGGTTGACGTTTTTGAAAATGTTACAAACTTGCTCTTTAGTAATCGCCAATTCTAAGCAGTTGTTAACATTGACATCCTCAAGGGCTTTGAGTCTTAGATAATTAAAATCTTTCGTGTCGAAGCGACAATAGAAATCATTGAACTCGTTGGCCAATGTTTTTTCGTCTCTTGTAGCAAGATTATTTTTAATTTTGACTTGTGCTCCTGCCATTTTGTTCATGATGACCCATGCCTGTCTCATGTCACTTGTATTAATTGAGTCTTCCAGCTTGGTGCGGTAGTTTCTCCTCCCTTCCTCAAGAACGACGTTAAGATTTCGTTGAGCAATTTTCCTTGTCTGTCCATCGCCACTCATAAATGCTCTTTTCTTTTTGATTATTTCCCGTTTTATTTTTGCAGTGACCCATGGTTTATTGTTGGGGTATATCTTGATGCTCTTAGTGCTGACACACATGTTTTCACAGAATTTGATGTAATTTGTCACTGCGTCGACCCATTCTTCCAGATTTGAAGTGGTCTCTTTGAACAAATTCCAGTCAGTGCAGTCTAGACATCCCTGTAGTTTGAGAATATTGTCTTGAGTCCATTCTTGTACGTTTTTTTGAATGATTTTTCCTTCTTTAAGTTTTGTACGGTAAGTAGGCAGCAGTTGTATTGTTTTGTGGTCCGATGATCCTAGTGGTGGCTTTTCACGAGATGTGAATGCCCCTTTGATGTTACAATAACATAAGTCCAGAGTTCTGTTCTCTCTTGTCGGACATGAAATGTGTTGATAGAATGTGGGTAGGTCAACCTTCAAGGTGCATTTATTAAAATATAACTACTGGTGCGTCCGGTGACCTTGTCTGAAACTCATGCACTACGTCAGCGATGATTGCAGCTGCAACTTCCGTTTTGGCTGTAGGCGGAACATAAACCAGGACTATGTAAATAACACCAAAGTCTCGTGGCAAATAAAAAGGTCTCAATGAAAGCGCCAGTAGTTCTAGATCCGGACAGCACATTCTCTTTTTAACCGTGTAGTTGGTACAGTATTTGAGGTTGATGTACACACAAAGCCCCCCACCTTTCTTCTTCTTAGACTCAGCCGTTCTGTCAGATCTCACGCAAGAAAAACCATCAATAGCAATCAGGCTGTCGTTGTCATCCTCCTCTAACCATGTCTCAGTAAAAGCCAATAGACAACTTTCCCTAAATACGTGGTCGTAGCGTATATGGGCACATATCTCATCCACTTTTTTTCTTATTGAGCGGACGTTAGCTAGAATAATCGTAGGAAGTGGTGGGCGAAACCCTCTTCTTCTCAGTCTTTGCCGTAGTCCTCCTTTTTTCCCTCTTTTCCTTGTACTAATAGAGGAAGGGTAGAAACAATTTATATGTGCATAACACGGTGGAAGAGGCTTCCTCTTTGAACGAAGTCCGAGGAGTTGATCTTTACTATAATGAATAGATCTAGTACTAGAACGGCCGCCATCTTGGCTCGCCATTTTTCTTCTTTTATTTCTAACCAAATAACCAAAGTTGAACAAGTCTAGATCTAGTAAAACGTTTAATGTATATACTCATTGTGGAGCCCACCTTGAAAACAGAAGTCTTCACTTGCATAACTGATTACAAAAGAACATTCAATATACATCCAGCAAAGAAATAATAATGAATAATGAAAGAACAAATTGCATGTCGCCACAGTGCAGCGCCATTTTGAAATATAAATTTTATTTCGAAAACGGCTCTAACGATTTTCTTTAAAATTTCAAGGTATGTGCATATTACTAAGAAAAAAATTCTGACCTCATTGGCCACATCGGAAAACTCGAGGTCGACCGTTATATCGGTTTGAAAATCTCTCATTATCAAAACATTAATTTTGACTAGAGTATTTTATGAATGAAAATTTTCCATGACGTGAAACGGAAAAAACGCTGCTTACGTCACTAGGCTTACAGCAGTACACTAAAGTATTTCTTTGCAAATAAGAACGAGTTTTAAAGAATCAATAGACCATAGACTTATATATTATACTAGACTGGACATGAAGAATTTATAACACTACAAAAAATGTCGTGAAATTCTTTTAGAAAGTTGGATTAAGGCGTTGTTTTATAAACTAGTTGGAAGATGTAAAGTTTTTTTTTTATCCCTAACCTATGTAACGTATAATTTAATTTTAGATCTAGATCTAGTAATTGAACATAAAAAATAAGAGTACTATCATCTCATAATTATTATTTTGCAATTTTTAGATACATAATCTAAAAAAGATCTAGGTAATCAATCTATTTAAATGTACATTAAGATTTAAATGAACATGAATTATTTCCATCTAGGATTTTCGAAACATTATCTAAATGGAAACAAACAGGAAATTGCTTTGTCTTTGTTTCATTCATTGGCCTCATTCAGTCGTAGAACGACTATGGTACATCTCAGAGCACACTTCCTCATTTGGCTGTGGAGCCCTATTTTGGAGAGACATTCCCGTCCACAGATAGCGCAGGTTAACATGGGCGTAGCCAGGGGGGGGGGGTTGGGGGGTTCAACCCCCCCACCCCCCGAAATGAATTCCCCCCCCAGGGGGGGGTCGGACTTTAGTGACTGATCTTTTGCTTTAATTTTGTTTATTTTAGGTGTAATTTTAATACTAAACCATCACTTGCCCTAGCACAGCCAAGAGGTTTTGAGTTAAAAACCCCCTACCAAGGGGTTTTGAGTTTAAAACCCCTACCAAGGGGTTTTGAGTATGAAACCCCATATCAGGGGGTTTTGAGTTTAAATCCCCCTACCATGAGTTTTGAGTTTAAAACCCCCTACCAGGGGTTTTGCATTTAAATCCCCCTCTTCTATAAAACAAAAAAAAATGCAAACGACCATCCCCAAATTCCAAGAACACATCAAAGGAAGATTTTTTTTTATTTTACACCCCTCTCCAAAATTTACGATAAACCCCTCTTCAATATAAAAAAGCAAATTAAACACTCAAAATTGTATGAGCGTAGCCAAAGGTTTTTTGAGTTTAAAACCCTCTTCATCTGGGTTTGAAGCTAAAAATACCTCTTCAATAAATAAAAAAAATGCAAATTACGCCCTCAAAATGCTATGAGCATAGCCAAAGGGTTTTTTAGTTTAAACGCTCCGCCAGCGGGGTTTGAAGCTAAAAAATAAATCTTCAAAAAAAAATTAAAAAAAATATCGCAATCAAAATGCTTTGAGCATAGCCAAGCCTATTGGGTGTTTTGAGCTTAATTTTCCCTTCAGAGGGGTTTGATGCTAAAAAAATACCTCTTCAATATAAAACAAAAAAGCAAATTACACACTAAAATTCTTTGAGCGTAGCTAAGCCAATGGGGGGTTTTGAGTTTCAAACCCTCTCCTCCAGGTGGCTTTTTTAAAAGTTTAAAACCCCTCAAGATAGTTTTAAGGTTGAAAGCCTCTCTCTTCAATGTTATTTCTAAAGCAAACTACAGTCACCAAATTCTATGACCGTAGCTAAATGTGGTTTTGAATTTTAAAAAAAAAACAACTCCAGATATATTTTAGCTTAAAACCCCCCAACAGATGATTTTGATTTTGACGATAAAACTTCCCTTTTCGATATAACATCTAAAGCAAAATAGTCACCTAATTCCAAGATCGTAGTCAAGAGAAGTTACACATGTTAGGGTAAGGAAATTCTATACCGAAGTGGGAGTCGACCCCTTAGTAAGGTTGTGACAGAGCGTCGCATGAGGTTTGTGGGACTTGTTCTTCGACAAAATGAATTACGCATAATAAGAGTTGCAATGACATCCGAGTACAACTTAGCGCCATAATTTCATAGAGGTCCTCAGAGCAGGTGGGAAGAGGCTTCAGACATTGCCAGTGACAGATTTTTGTGGAAACAGCTTGCCAGCAAATGCGCCGAACGGCGCGGGAGGGTCTAAAGTCAGTAAGAATAGCACATTAGGTTTTTGAAATAAAACTTTTTAATAGCAAAATAATGCACTGTAAGTACCTCAGAATATGCATTTAGTTGGCTTTCAATACCAGAAATAGTGCTTGGAGGCGGGGCTTCGCCCCGCGCTGGGGGAGCTTTCAGAGCTCCCCAGACCCCTTACTATCAAGGGGAGAAGTCAACAATTTTTTCACCAAACCTATTCTGGGACACAATAAACGTCTTCCAAAAGAATGAAGGGTCAGAATGTAATAGAGATTAATTATGTACACACACACAAATACAAACATATTGTTATAAACCTGGTGGTGGCACAGATGGGGGTAGTGGTGTGTGTGTAGTCAGCCGACGCAAATCGCCCCAGGCCAGCGCTAGACAAGCTGTCAACCGTGACGAGTTACGACGATCAGCCGAGACGAGTGTCAACACGGTGGTTCGGGAAGGATCGACGGCGGTCCGGGAAGGATCGACGTCGTGAACAGAGCTCAGGAGCGTCACGAAAGTTGTAGTCATCTGACCACCTAGAAACGTCGAGCGGCGTTCTGTCCGGTTCGAGAAGGCCAGTAGGGACCCTATATAAGAGCGGAGGTGTCGCAGTCAAGACGGTCGAGAAAAGGGGCTCAATACAGCAAGGTTCAGAAAGCGGGTTCACGACAGGAGTTCAGAACACGGTCGACTACAGCACAGTTCAACGGTGTGGTTCTGTACGGAGCATTACGACGGTTCAGTGCGGAGTACTGTCAAGTACAGTTGAGACGAACGGCGTCTTGATCTTGGTCTGTGATCGAGCCCGACACAACGAGCCCAAGTGTGTGAAGTCAGTCCCGAATTGTTGAACCCAGTGCAAGCCCGGAACGATACGGAGAGGCCAGTGCAAGACTTGATACGGCGGAACGGTGTTATTGGAGAGATATTTGTACTGTTCTACGTGCTGCCAATTGTACAGTATTGGCTGTTATTTATGGACATTAAACCTTTACGTTATTTTAGAGCCCTGACTTGTCAAGTTCTTTAAGTTGGTGGTGTATGGTGCAGTTTGCAGAGAGCCTGGATAATGAGATTCGTAACAACTGGTGTCAGAAGTGGGATCGGATCGGAATCGGATTGGATCGGATCTAATATGGCTCGTCTGAAACTGCTGTACGAACTTGAATTTAGAAAACTGAAGCAAGAACTCCATGATCGAGATCTGAAAACGATCGGAAATAAAGAAACCTTACAAGCACGCCTCCGAGAATGCATAGTTGAAGAAGAGGAAGATCCAGACACGTATCTGTTTGAAGTAGCACCAGATTTTGGAGAGTTCATGAACTCTGTACGAGACGGTATTCGGGCTATGAGTGTGACACTGAAGAAGTGCACCGAGGACTTCTGTAGAGAGATTAAAGAGATGGGTACCTCAGTGAAGGAAGTGACGAGCCCCGTGGTGAAAACGATGGACGTGGTGGAAGAAACCCTAAACGACCAAAGAGACTTGAAAGATAAAGGAGCTGCGCCATCGTTAAACAATGGACTACTACCCACCCAAAGCTTTGAAGAAATATGCAGTGACAACGGCAATGCTGATGAATGTGGTGCTGCCTGTGAATCTGAAAACAAGGAGTACAGACCTGTGGAGCCGAAAGAGACAGACGAAGAGACAATGGAAGCTGCCCATAGTTCGAACGAATCTTGTGTTGAAGCTTTACCTGATATGAGCCCTGGTGGAGATCATGAGAACCCATTGAAACCTGACGAAGCCGTTGAGAGACATATGCAAGTCAAGAGATATCAGCCAGGTCCGCACCTAACAGACGTTGGTCCAGCTGCCAAGACTGGAGAGGAAAGTCCTGATGGTGGTGAAGAAAGCCGAATGGAGCCTGAAGCCGAAGACGAGGGACCTTTGCAAGAGGAGTGTTGCCAACCTGCCCCACGAGCATGCCCTCCAGACAAGGCTGAAGATGATGACCTGTCCCACAATTCCCTGCCCTGTGGATTTGGAGCCCATCCTAGTCCTTCTTCGCAAAGCCCTATGAAGTCACCTCTTTGGCCATCGATCTTGGTATCCCCAGCCCTTACATCCTATACCTCTCGATGTGCCAAGCGGCTGCCCTCAGTACCGAAGGACAAGAAAGCGATGCTACCACGACATCACTGCAGCCACATGAAGACCAACTGGCGGAGAAGAAGAAGAAGGCGACTTTTGCTGAGTGCAGTATGGATGACGATGCGATCAAGACGTCGATGCACCCAGATGAAGGCTAACTGGAGGAGAAGAAGACGTCTTCTGAATTCCACGTGGATGGCAATGAAGCACGACGGCAGGGCAAACAGGTCAAGGCAAACTGGCGAAGAAGAAGGAAGCGACCATTGCTGACTGCAACATGGATGGCTCCGTCAAGCTCAAGAGGCAAGCCAACTGCCACCGATCGACCCCCACCTACAGCGATGAAACTTTACAGCCAATGTCATGATGTTGGATCTGCCCGGGACGGACAGATCTAAGGAGAGGGCAGTGTTATAAACCTGGTGGTGGCACAGATGGGGGTAGTGGTGTGTGTGTAGTCAGCCGACGCAAATCGCCCCAGGCCAGCGCTAGACAAGCGGTCAACCGTGACGAGTTACGACGATCAGCCGAGACGAGTGTCAACACGGTGGTTCGGAAAGGATCGACGGCGGTCCGGGAAGGATCGACGTCGTGAACAGAGCTCAGGAGCGTCACGAAAGTTGTAGTCATCTGACCACCTAGAAACGTCGAGCGGCGTTCTGTCCGGTTCGAGAAGGCCAGTAGGGACCCTATATAAGAGCGGAGGTGTCGCAGTCAAGACGGTCGAGAAAAGGGGCTCAATACAGCAAGGTTCAGAAAGCGGGTTCACGACAGGAGTTCAGAACACGGTCGACTACAGCACAGTTCAACGGTGTGGTTCTGTACGGAGCATTACGACGGTTCAGTGCGGAGTACTGTCAAGTACAGTTGAGACGAACGGCGTCTTGATCTTGGTCTGTGATCGAGCCCGACACAACGAGCCCAAGTGTGTGAAGTCAGTCCCGAACTGTTGAACCCAGTGTATGCCCGGAACGAGACGGAGAGGCCAGTGCAAGACTTGATACGGCGGAACGGTGTTATTGGAGAGATATTTGTACTGTTCTACGTGCTGCCAATTGTACAGTATTGGCTGTTATTTATGGACATTAAACCTTTACGTTATTTTGGAGCCCTGACTTGTCAAGTTCTTTAAGTTGGTGGTGTATGGTGCAGTTTGCAGAGAGCCTGGATAATGAGATTCGTAACAATATATATTTTGGGGTGGGGGGCGGGGGGGGGGAGAAAAAATCCACCCCGCCCCCCCCCCCACCCCCGCCCCCGAAAAAAAATCCTGGCTACGCCCATGCAGGTTAATGTACCTGATCGCGTAAGGATCTCAGTATTGCACACTTTTTCCTTCCATGTGATTTTCAAGATCCTACGGAGACATCGCAAATGGAATGAGTTTAGTTTTCTCTCTTGCTTTGCGTAGGTGGTCCATGCCATACAGCAGTGTACTCATAACGCATGCCTTGTAGACTTCCATTTTGGTCACCGTAGTTAGCTTATGGTTTTCCCAAACTCTTGGTCTGAGTCTAGCGAAGGTCGAGGCAGCCTTCCCTATGCGTTTTTTCATCTCCTCTTCTAGAGACAGGTCATCTTTAATTGTGGATCCCAGATAGCGGAATTCGTTTACGGCGTCCAGCTTGTTATCGTCTATGAGGATGGTGGTGCTGTAGCAGGTGGTCCCATAACATGTGTTTTCTTCGTGCTAATAGTCAAGCCATATTCTTTACAGGCCTGAGAGAAGCGGAACATTAGTGACTGAAGTTCCTCTTACGTGTGTGCCACTACCGCTGCGTCGCCCGCGAATAGCATATCTCTTACGAGGGTGGCTCTGAAATTAGTTTTGGTCCTCAATCTGGCAATATTTAGGAGTTTGCCATCAAATCTGGAATGGAGATAGATGCCTTCGGTGGATTTGTCAAACGCGTTGTGGATTAGCAGTGAAAATAGTATTCCAAAGAGGGTTGGGGCCAGGACACATCCTTGTTTAACTCCGCTGTTTATACTGAAACTTACAGAGCTGGTACCGTTGAATTGCACAGTACCGATCATATTTTGGTGGAAAGATATGATTACATTTAGTAGCTTGGGTGGACAGCCTATTATCTGTAAAATTTTAAACAGGCCATCTCTGCTAACTAGATCGAAGGCCTTTGTCAGGTCATGTTTCATATATTTGCGTCAATATCTGAGAAATGATTTTGGGGCTGTAGCACCACTTGGATGGATGGATGGCAAAAGCCGGTATGAACTTCTTATAGTCCGACAGTCAGGCTGGGCAGGGCACGTATCCCGTATAAGGGACGAACATATTCCAAAGGAAAGGTGTTCGGCGTAACAGAGGTGCCCTACGGAAACGTTTCCTTATAAAACTTATGAAATGATTTAAGTCTATTAAGAAACAAGGTTACAAAAGACAGTTTGTGTGGAAACACAAACTCAAAATCGGCCCCCGAAGTAAAATGTTTTACATAATTCGGATAATCCTTCAGAGTTGAAGATAGTTTACTTCCTAGTCCAAACCTCCCGCTGGACGACGGGGGATGGGAGCAGGCAGGGTTTGAACCTTCGATCGTCGATAAATCCAAACGACAGTCCAGCGCGCAAACCGCACGACCAGTGGTCCACCCAGGTAGGCTTCAATATTTTCAGAAAGAAAATCCGAATGAAATTATATCAAAGACAAATGAGAGATAAGAATGGAGAAAGAAGGTTAACAGATCTTGTGTAGTGCCCCAACCGTCCCGCAGATCAAAGGATAAGTGAAAGTGAATGTAAAGTTAGATGTGAACCTGGCCTAACTAGTTTGTGGTCTATAGGGCATATGATGTAAAGTTCATCTGTTTTTGTGGCCTACGGTTAACGAGGGTGTCATGTAGCCAGCACAACGACCAACCGCCTTTGCTTTTCCCCAACTAATGTCAGGTACCCATTAGAGCTGGGTAGACTCAGAAGTTGAAAATCCCAGTCTTCACCAGGATTCGAACCCGGGACCCTCGGTTCGAACTAAATAAGTTAATTGTTTTGAAAAGGCTCAATCTCATATTCGAATCCTCAAAAAAAAAAAAAAAAAAAATTTCCGCTATATACAAAAAAAATGTTCACGAAAATGATGTTTATAAGATTACTATTCGTCTTAAATTAGGTCTAACATATAATGCATACTAATTAGCTTTTTCTTATAAAAAACTGCTTGCATAATTAATTTTAAAAATGAGAATTTTCGCTTTCAGGAAAAAAAAAGTAGCCGTTGAATCAGAACTTTGAATGGTCTAAAATATTGTAAGTCGGATTTTCAATATCTCTTCTAGTTTACGAGATCTAAACGGGACGGACGGACAGACGGACAGACGGAAAGACATTTCGCACAAAACTAATAGCGTCTTTTCCCCTTTCGGGGGCCGCTAAAAAAGCGCCATTTTACTTTGTCACAAAGTGCCTGTTTTACCCTATAACGTAGAGATTTGCGTCACTTGATGTTTCGTACTAAAGCCATAATGAATATAGTAATTGCATAATTAAATGTCTGAACGTAACTATCTGAGAAGTTACACTGCAAAGACTTTCTTTGAAGCCAATAATAGTACGCCTACAATAGTTTTACGTAAAAGATGCATTGTAAATCTATAAGAAGGACGTGGGCTGTGGTTTGCTAGAGTCTAGACCATTGATTCCCAAAGTGGTCTATATAGACCCCCAGGTGTTTACAAGGATTTCCAAGGGGTCTAAGAATGTGAAAAAAAGAATTAGGGGTCTATGACAAGCAAATGGGGGTCCACGAGAGTGGATCTCATTTAAGAAGGCCTTAAGTTTAATACCTGGCTTTAATTAATGGAATTAACAATTATATCATACAAATATACTTTATTTATACTTTATTATAGGTAGTTCATTAAATGTTTATTCTATTATTGGAATGAAAATATTTTTTTTACATTTTAATACCTCATTAAATAGCTTAATTTGGTCTACAGATAACTAATATTTAACATGGCCTGTCGAAGATCTAAATTTGAAACGAAATTTAAGAAGAAAATCAGACATTGCCTATTTTAAAGACTTGCTTCATACGTTCACTGAGGTTAACTTACATCAGTTGTTATGACTTTTTCGGTATTCACTAGGATTAGAAATTAGCAAAAAACACATTAGAAGTTCATAAATCAACAAAATTGCATTCGTGCAATATTAGCAAAGCAGGGGGTCTACCAAATACCGGAAAAATGTCAAGGGGTCTACGATCTAAAAAGGTTTGGTAACCACTGCTCTAGACTGTAGGAGGACTTAAGAGACTTTATATTTAATCGCCATGTACAATTACATTTAGAACTAACAGAACACTGAAGCAACTCTTCAGATTAGTAGTCTTTATCCGATCGTTCATTTTGGTAATTACAAAAATATTCCCAAAATGACTTTGGGTATATAACATACCTTATGAAATTATTTAACCGAGCGAGGCCCGGCCACCTGGTACTAATTGACTAAGAGAGAAAATATATGGTTTATCAAAATACTTTGCTTATTAATACCGCCAATATTGTTGGAGTTAAAAAGAATCAAAGCAGCTCTATTAATAAAGAAACTTTGAATAATGATGTTTTTCAGGAATACCATTGCTCATTTTTCTACAATACAATGCTTGTCATCGGCGTGTCAACGCGCTCCTCAAAAAGCTTAATAGAGATCAATTTCAAGTTAGTTTATTGGTAATGAGGAGAAAAACTTCATTATCTTATCTTATAAGTTAAAGATGTTATTTCAAAAGAGAAAATAATTATGTCCTACGCGTGTCCATGTATCAATCTAGTCATGCATGTTAATCAGTGACTTAAACTCTATCAAGTAGTTGTTTTTCTGGCTGATTCATGGAACCCAGTCCATACTCTAAAAGCACTAGGAAATAAGAACTATATGTAAAAATATGACCTAGCATATGGAATAAGGAATGCGTCTTTATCTTTGCGTCTTTCTAATTATTTTATTAGGTTCTGTTTTGTATTTGTAGATTATAGCTCAGTGTTTTATGTATTAATGCTCTTTTCCTTTTTAGTCTTCTATTCTAAAGGTCTCTAAATTTAATGATTTTATTAAAGGTAATCCTCTAAATGTGAACATTCGTTAGTTATAAATATTACGGCTCTATTTTGTGTCTGTTCTAGTTTCTTTATGTTTTCTCGGGATGAGATTTCCCAAACAGAAGATGCGTATTCTAACCAGGGTTTAATGACATTTTATGCTCTTGTTTGATTTATAAAAATGTCTTTAAATAAACCTTTATGCTTTGTTTTATTAGCGGCCCCCGAAAGGAAAAAAGACGCTATTAGTTTTGTGTGGCCTGTCTGTCCGTCCGTCCCGTTTAGATCTCAGAAATTAGAAGAGAAAATGAAAATCGGACATCATGATATTTTAGATCATTCAAAGTTCTGATGCAACGGCTCCTTTTTTCTTTTCCGAAATTGAACCATCTAATTTTAAAAATTATATATACATGCAGATTTTTAAAAAAATTACACCACTTTCAAATGAAAAACTTCAGGGGAGGTAAGTCTTATTAAAAAGTTCACAGGCTTCTTCATAATTAAATCAAGTTTCATTCATAGATTCGCGCTTTGGTAAAAAAAAAAGGCATCTAAGGTCACAATTGAAAAAGTATCAATGCATCATTGTAAAATAGATTTTCCATTTATTAACTAACTCATGGATTAGAATATTGATTCAAATGTTGTTTTTAAAAAGAATTTTAATACGTACTTCGTTTCAATAGTAAGTTTAAAAAAAAACGAGTCACATTTATACGCGCAGTTTTCACACATCGTCATTAGGCTATTTACTTGACAACAATCTAAATTACATAAATAGAGGCCAGACATAGATCTAGATTTATATTTAATTGCATTAAACAATTTGAACAAAATTTACATGTATAATCCATTAAGGAAATAGTTAATCTTCTAATAGCTTACGGGTGCAGATTTATTTATTATGTAAGCAGTAGTAGGCTATCACATCAAGAAGTAATTCTAATGCTAACAACACAAGTGCTCTATAACCCAGTAGTACTTATCCTGATCATAATATTGACCTAGATCTAGCTCTAATAGATCTACATTCTATTTCTAGATTTCTATATCTAGTCTAGATTCTAGTCTATATTAGGCTAAAGGGTTAAGTTCTAGATACGGATCTAGAGTCTATATAGTCTAAATCTAGACCTTGTCTAGATTCTAAATCGAGATCTAAATCTAGATCAAGAGTCTAGATCCAGATCAAGAGGCTAGATTCTAAATCGAGATCTAAATCTAGATCAAGAGTCTAGATCCAGATCAAGAGTCTAGATCCAGATCTAAACTAGATCTAGAAATAGAACTACTCTAGAAATCTAGTTCTAGCCTAGATCACAATTCTAGCTTTAGTGACATTTAGTCTGAATTTTAGTTCTAGATTTTAGTTCTATAGATTCTATTTCTATTTATATCAAGTATAGATCCAGATCAAGAACTAGTCTAAAGATCTAGCCTAGATGTAGATCTAGATCTAGACTATATCTAGAACTAGTCTAGAAATTTAGATCTTGTCTAGATCTAGATATATTCTATATTCTGTATCTAGTCTAGACGTATTAAGCAAATAGAGTGATTATTATCAGGATTAGTAGGCCTACTAGTGGGTAAGTTGTGCAGGCTCATTTTTTTTTATTTTTCACTACGTCTACTACAATATACTAGTCGACCGGCGGCATAGCATACGCCGCTATTTTGCAGGGCCGGTCTTAGGCCACTGCAACCTATGTGACCGAAGGATCCGCACTTTCATGGAACCCGCGCTAATTCAAGGTGTATAAATTATTAAATTAAACCATTTTATAACTTAAAACAGATTTCCCGCGCACTCCTGTCGATTTACCAGGAGCTCCTGGAAATCTCCCGAAATTGCAAAATATACGAAAAAGTCCTTAAAATATACGGAAATACATAGAATAAAATTGTCATTTTGGGGTGTCATTCAATATTAATAAAAACGGCATTATGCATTAGCCGTAATTGTGTAACCAGGTGAAAGAAGCTTCTCGCGCCTCAAACTAATGAAGAATTACTTGATGTCAACAATTCTCAAAGATAGATTAAAACATTTTGTAATTCTTGCTATTGAGTTCGAGTATTTAGTTGCTGTAACTGGATTGCCATGAATAAGATAAGTAGTTTTTTATATTTTTTTTTTACTTTTAACAATTGACATTATTCTGGGTGGAACATGCTCCAATTCAATTCACATTTCAGTAATTCATCTCATTCTCTTTGTGAAATTTCTGTATCTTGTGTTGTTTTTATTGTTCTATATATTATGCAATTGTCTGCATTTCATCAATACGCTGAAGACAATGGCTCAAACTACCTCTCATGTCAATCACAGCTAAATCATTGTAGCAACTTACAATTCTGCGGTTTTCTTTATTTCTGAACTAGAAGGCAGTCTATGTCTACGATGTATAGCCCTAAATAAGAATACCGCCGCCACAGCGTTCGGTACTCAAGGGAAACAGCTTGACAAGTCAGCAAGCTTTTTTGTTTTTCTTGAGTCATATGTGTAGTGACTTTGAATATTTCTTTAGGCTGCATCGTCCGCCTAGATAGTCACACGGCTACATGGCTTCCTGGCGTCCACGTTTAAAAGGCAAACCAACGTGGAGAAGGTCCATTCTATCGGCATCTCTTGTTACTGTTGTGACTGTACGTTGCTGGACCTACTTCGTCGTCACTACTAATTGTGTCTAGTTCAACACAACGTGTTCTTGCATGGCTGCAGGTAAATATATTTGGGTGTTTCTTATATTGAATTATAACATTATTTAAAAGTTTACATTGAATATCGCTACCCCGGTTTTCATATACGTTGTTTGATTATCCTTATTTTTTAGAAAACCAGCATGTCAATTAATTCAAATACTGAGTTGCGTACCTGTAGTATGCCAGACAAAATAGGTCCTATAAAGGATGTTAACTGTTCATGTTGTAAAAGTATTTTTAGTGCCGTTGTATAGATACGGGCTTTTAAGAATCAGAGTGTACATTTCTTGTATTTAATTGTTATCATTTTTTGTATGGAAATTAAACGAGCGAAACTTTGAAAACAATACTGCATAAACATCAAACATTCGTTTAATTTATGTTGTTTTATGTAGAACAACTAATTGATTTTTAGATAACTACTTTCTCATTTATGTTTTATTCTGTTTCTGATGTTCCATATTTCTTTTATGTTCTTATAAAAGATATTATTGGTTTTCATTATTAAAATTTCGTTTTTTTTACTAGTATTTAGACTTCGGTGTTGTGTGTACAGCATGGTCTAACTATTAAGCCCTATTATGTTAAGTTTATACTCATACGTAATTTTAGACTTGCTATTAATGTACGTTATTTTATCTGGTCTGTAATAAAGAATTGGATGAATTTGAAATCAGACTGAAATCTGTCCTTTTTATATTCCTCTGTGCCAATTTTCTAGGTATTTCGAAAGCCATCTGAATGTTGTGGTTTGTTTTCCTTGTTCGCCATGTAAGCCACCCGTATAAAATAGATCTATATAAGGAATATAATAGAACTAGATCAATAGGTATAACTTTGTTGGTGACATGGATCTAGTAGTGTGGTAGTCAGCTGACACAAATCGCCGCAAACCAGTGCTAGACGAGCGGTCAACAGTAACGAGTGGCGACGGTCAACCGCGATGACTGGCGAAGTTTCAAGAAACATTTACAATGAACACTACTTAGCCCAGTCACATCAGATACGGTCATGTGATCAACTAGAAAAAGGAGTTCCGTCGGGTTCTAGAAGGTTTTTAGGGGCCCTATATAAGTTCGAAGGTATCAGAGTCGAGTCAGTCACAACTTTTGGATCTACGATTCAGTACGGTACGACAGAGTTCAACAAGGTACGGAGAAGCCAGTGGAGTTGCTACAATGGTACAGTAAGAACTTTTTACAACCCTGATGGGATGTTAAATTTGTAGACCTACGCACTTCCGAATCCACGTATATCAGATGATTGGGGAGGCAATGCACATCTCTCCAAATACAATCGTGATGATCATTATAAAAAAATTACGGAACGTTGAAAAGAATCACCATCAATGACATTTGTATTTTTCTTTTGTTTATTCAGCAATTTATGGTTCTTTTAACCTCATGTTGAAATTCATGAAACTTCTCTGGGGTTTCGCCCAATTACTTAGGCAACTGGAGACATCGTTGAAGAAAAAAAAATGCAAAGTGGAAATTGAAAATAAAACATCAAAGAGGGCATGAGGGATACGACAACGATGCGAATATAGAGTTAATGATGTACAAAAATGGATTTAAATCAAAGGATGCTTTTGGTACATTGTCCAACTCACTCTTAATGAATTTTCTAGATTAAAAAAGCGACAAGACATGTCTTTCTGTAGTGTTTTATTAGGTTACTACAATTTATTGAACAAGAATCTCATGGATCTCGTGCTTCAAGTATGGATCGATTTCTAAAACCTGAAAGATTGGTGGTGAATCCTAATGATTCGGACGCTTAAAGGATCTGGAAGCACTGGCTTCACACATTCGAAAAATTTGCATTAAAACTAGCTGTGCCAGAAGGTGAAAAGTTTGATCTACTATGTAACTTTATCTCACATAGTGTATATGAATTGATATCCGACTGTATTGAATTTCAAACTGCTGTAACTACACTAAACGGACTCTACGTCAAGCAAACCAATGAGGTTTATGCTCGATATCTTTTAACCAATTGTAAACAGGAAACGGGACAAAGTGTTGACAAGTATATTCAAAGATTGAAATTGTTGGCTAGAGACTGCCATTTCAGAGCAGTCTCTGCCCTCGAAAACCATAGCGAGGCCATTAGAGACGCATTTATTAGTGGCATGTTATCACCAGAGAGTCATTGGAGATAGCTAGATCTCTGGAGATGGCACTGAAACATCTATAGCTTATAACTCGCAACAAGTCACTACTTTTCAAGCATCACAAGCACAACAATCCACTACGTAGGAATTGCCGCTTTGCTCAGCTGTAGAGGACAAGATTGATTTGGCACTCGTTACCATAGCTGCAGCTCAAGGCAAATACTACTTCTATTAAGGTGCTATCCACTCTCGTAGTAATTGCCCCGCTAAAGAGGCAATCTGTAATAAATGCGGTAAAAAGGGACACTACTAAAAAGTATGCAAATCAAAGCTTTCTACAGTTTACAGACCTATCTCTGATTCAGCCGCCTCTCTATCTCGTGCTGTTATGAAAATACAAGTTAACAACATAACAATTGATGCCCTCATCGATACAGGTAGTTTGGACAGTTACATTTCTGCTTCGGCTGTCAGAAAGTATAAATTTAGAACTTTTCACTCATCAAAACTTATATCAATGGCCAGCACGAACCTAACTGGTTATACTCGCGGCCATGTTAATGCTGACATTAAGAGTAAAGGCTCCACTTATAAAGACTTCAATCTACACATACTTGACAACCTCTGTGAGGATGTTATTTTAGGCCATGACTTCCTCGAACAACATGTGTAAAGATCACTTTCCAAGGGCCTAAACCAACGATGGTCTTAAATGGTGTGACAGCTGCTAATGTCGAACCCGCTCCTTTTTTTCCAAAATATGTTTAAAGAGTGTCGACCTATCGCTACAAAATCCAGACGTTATTCTGTGGTAACTTCCGCCACCCGAGAACCTAAACGCAAAAAGGCGAGCTGTAGGTCTATACTCCTACTATGTCAACTGGATAGGGCATTTCTCAGATAAGATCCATCCTTTAGTACACAACAGAACTTTCTCAAGCGTTGAAAGAAGAAATAGAAGTGGCGGTTGTCACTAACGTAGACCACAAAACGCCTCTGGAAGTTGAAACAGATGCATCGGATATAGCTATATCCGCTACTTATCACAGAACAAAAGAACAGTTGCTTTCTTCTCCAGAACACTATTTCCTAGCGAGAGACGCCAATCCTCCGTAGAGAAGAAGCAATGGCTATCGTTGAATCAATCAAGAAATGGAGACATTTTCTATTAGGGTCGCATTTCAAACTCACCACGGATCAAAGTTCCATATCCTTCATGCTTAACCCTCGTCTTCACGGTAAGAACAAAAAACGACACAATTCAGAGGTGGAGAACAGAACTATCTATGTACAGTTTCGATCAGTTTCGAACTAATCTGTTCTTGTGTGTCAAAATGACTTTGTATCCAGGTCAGCGTGCGTGTGTGTGTAATGTGTTATCGTGAACTGTTTTGTCATTCTTGTTCAATAAAGCCTAGAATCAAGACATGTATTTCTGTAGTATTTTATTATGTCACCCTTGCGGCGGCCCTGGACGACAGGATACGGAGATTTATTAATGTTATTAGTATTACATTGTTAATATTCATGTGTATTTAATGAACTGATAGCCGCTAAAAATTAAAATGTAACAAAGTTTCAACTCAAAATGAAGGCGTAGTTGGACTAACAGTTAATCACCAATTGTAAAAAAAATATTAAACTTTGAGAGCTTTTCATATTTTGTGTAGTTTGTTATGTCTAGACCTAGCTACTCTCTATGGCTGTATACTTACCATTCCATATAATTCTTTCATCATTGTAGAAATCCTTCTCCGCAATAAAATCAGTAATAAGGAAGATTAGTCTTATATAGACATGGTTAGAGGAGGATGACAACGACGATCTGATGGTTTGTCTTGCGTTTTATCTGACATAATGGCTGAGTCTAAAAATAATAAAAGGAGGGGGGGCTGTGTATGTACACCAACATCAAGTACTGCAACAACTACTCGGTTAAAAAGAAAATGTGCTGTTCTGATCTAGAACTACTGGCGCTCTCATTGAGACCTTTTTATTTGTACTTGACATTGTAATGTTTTTTGTTCCACCTACAGCCAAGATGAAAGTTGCAGCATCGCTGACTTACTGCACGAGTTTCAGAAAAGGGCAATGGACGCAACAGTAACCATACTGGGTGATGCACTTTGGAAGTTGACCTACCCACTTTCTATCAACACATCTCACGCCCCACAACAGAGAACATAACTCTGGCCTTACTTTACCATAACATCAAAGGGACATTCAGATAGACAATCAGAAGTTCGGCTTAAATATTACTCAAAGCAAAATTAAGATACTAGTTCAGAACACAAACACTACACCTCAAGTAAACATTAATGGCTTGGCTCCATCATATCCAACAATGCTGTACTGGATAGAGACATTAACAATAGGATAGCCAAAGGGATAGCCAAAGCAATGGGCACCATGTCACGGTTGCAGTAAAGAGTGTGGGACAACATATAGCTAATATTAAAGCCTTAGTCTACCGGACCTGTGTGATGAGCACCTTGCTATACGGAAGTGAAACAAGGTCAACCTACTCATGGCAGGAAAAAAAAGCTGAACGTCTATCACCTCCGATGCCTAAGCCAGATCTTTAAAATAAGGTGGCAAGATAAAATAACCAATGAGGAAGTGCTACGAAGAGCAGGGTTGCAGGACATCCGCTCTGTTACCAGCAGCAGACGCCTTGGCTGGCTTGGCCACGTTCGTAGAATGCCAGTAGGTCGACTTCCACAAGACATTCTGTAAGGTGATCCAATAGAAGGCAAGAGAGCCGCTGGTCGCCAACTTTTACGGTATACGGATGTATGCAAACGCGACATGAAGCTCTTCAAAATCGACACTAGCAGCTGGGAAAAAGTAGCACTGGATATAGAGATAGCATAAATGAAGGGTCTCGGATTGCAGATGCCATACAGAACAGAAGCAGAAAGAAGGGTGAAAATGCAACAGCCCCTGGTGATTATAAGCCCAACCTGCGACCACATGATTGGTCTCTTTAGTCACACAAGAAGTTGCAAAGGGAAAAGATCGTCTCTCGAGACGTAAAATGCCACAAAGACAGAGAGACAATCAAGGCACCAAGGAATTGTCTAGATGTCAACCAAGAAGTGCCTTGTTTTATGTTTGTAATGTCTTTCCCATATTGATGAAATGCCCTTGTAAAGAATTGACAGTAGTTTAGTTCAGTAATAGAAAAATTATTGATATATTTTTTTTCCAAGTGGGGGAGAAATCTGTTAGACACTTAGTATTATTAGTTTATATAGAGACGCACCATAATTGACGGATTTTGAACTCGACTAGTGACGTTATGACTTAGTGGGTTAGAGGCTACCTAGAGACAGAAAATCAGTTGGTGATAGGATTTCATAAGGGTAAGACGTATTTTATAGACAGAGACATCGACTGTGGTCTTTTGTTGGATTAATCATTCATCTGAATTATCTAATGGTTTTTGGACTTCTTTTCTTCACTTGTTACTTTCTTTGTATGTGCGTATAAGTCTTAGTGGTTAGTCGCATTGAATACACCCGCACAAGAAACCCAGACATCTCCAGAGTAATCTGTCGAGGTCAGACAGGCATCAATAACTACATGACAGATAGGCACATCACATTCCCCAAACTGCTGGGTTGTCTAGACTGCACCGACTGGAATGTTTTAGAAAGACTTCAAATCTGGAAGAATGGGTCGAAGCATTGACGAATTACATTAATTTCTGTGAAAACATGTGTATCAGTATTAAAAGTATTAAGATCTACCCCAACAATAAGCTGCACTGGAAAAAAAAACGAGAGATCAACAAAAAGAATAGAGCATTTATGAGTAGCGACAGACAGGATAGGAAAGGAGCACGCACAACGAAATCTCAACGTTGCTCATGAAGAAAGGAGGAGAAACTATCGCACTAAGCTAGAAGACTCAATTAAGACAATTAACATAAGACAGACGTAGGGTATCATGATCAAAATGGCAGGAACACAAGTCAAAAGTAAAAATAATATCGTTACAAGAGACTACGAAACATTATCCAACTAACGAGTTTTAATTATTTTAGACTTAAAGCCCTTAAAGATGTCAAAGTCTACAACTGTTTAGAAATAGCGATTACCAAAGAGCAACTTGTCAACTCAATGAAAGCTGGTGGCCTGATGGAATAAAGGGCAGCAAAGATTACAACTTAAAAAAATGTCATCATTTAATGTTGGCGAAAAGATTTTGGCGATGTTTTATCACGCTCACATCTGCAATATCAGAATGAAATTCGATCAAAGGCTTATTTCAGAGAAGAATGAAGAAAGAAGGTTGACAGATCCTGTGTGGTCCCCCAACGGTCCAACAGACCAAGGGATAGGTGAAGGTGAAGCTAAATGTGAACCTGGCCTAAAAAATGTCATATAACTATTATATGGAAGCGTGTTCGAGAGGCTAAGTAGGCTTGAACGTGGCTTGTTTTACTATCATAGAAGAGATACACGACAAAGATAGTAAAGATAAACAGACACAAAAGCTCTTTTGTATTCCTTTGTTTGATTATTTAATACAATTCAACTAACTGATATAAACATTTCACATGCAAATTTTGAGTCTGGTGTGAATGTATATTTTGTTTTTCTATAGTTCTAATGTTTTGTTTGTTGTAATTTTCAAATTTATTTATTTATTTATGGACAATAAAGATTATTATTATTATAATGTTAAAAATGAAAGAATATTTATTCTCTAACGCTGCCAGGGTCGAGTTTCGTTAAAGAGAAACAAAATTTATTGTAGTCCTTTTATCAGTTTCCAGTGAGGAATTTTCTGGCGATGTGACAGGTTTGCAGCAGGTCTTGTCCTCTGACAAGAAACGAGAATGTTACTAGGAATGTTAAGGGCCTTGAAGGTATCTGTGAAATCAGTTGTTAGGTTGATATAACAATGGGGTTTATTGTTATTTTGGATAACTTCCATAAACACTTACTCTCCAGGCCTAGTTTTCCATATTTTCGTTGTTTTTCCATTTCAATTTTTCTTTTATTATTATTATTATTATTATGCTAAGCGTTTCATTGAATCAATACAAAGCGAAACTCAGACCAATATCCTCCAAATATTTTTCTGCTATAAATTTAGTTATATTTTATTATTACTAGTCAACCAGCGGTGTACCTTAAGCCGCTATTTAGTATGGCCGGCCTTATGCAACCTAGGTGATCGCAGTGGACCCCGCGCTAATTCTGGGTGTAAATTATTAAATTAAACCATTTTATAACTTATAACAGATTTCCCGCGGTCGCCTGATTTACCAGGATTAAATTTAAAAAATATACGAAAAAGTCCTTGAAATATCCGAAAATTATTAAAATCTTTAGAAAAATCTCCTACTAATCTCCTGAAATATAGGGAAAATTGTCATTTTGATGTGTCATTCAATATGGAAAATGCCAATCCTACGCGCGATAAAAAAACGGCATTATACAATAACGTAATTGTGGAATTTGGCAAAAGAAGCTTCTCGCGCCTCAAACTATTGAAGAATTGCTTGAGGTCAACAATTCTCGAAGATAGTTTGAAACATTTGGTAATTCTTGCTATTGAGCATGATCTATGTAGGAATTTTTATGATATACTGTATGACTTCGCCACACGCAAGGTTCGTAAAGTAATTCTGTACGTAGTAAAGAATGAATTAAATGCAAAGATGAACTTATTTTCTAATACAAACTCTTAATTTTCAATTATTATCCGTATCCCTACCCAAACTGGGACCCGCGAAATCCATTTAGCATAGGGCCCCGCAATTGTTAAGTCCGGCCCTTCTAGTTAGTGGCGGGTAAATACAGAGTAGATTACTTGTTTGAGCCTTGCTCTATGTCACCTAGAAAGTTACGTGGGGTAACTCTAGTCCAGCTTGCAGAAATAAAAGAGATATCTTTCCATGACTTTTTCATCGTAGTGTCCTGCATGGTTGGGCCACGAAGAGAATTATATATATACATAATACTATGGGCTAATGAATTTTTGACCCAGAGAGCTCAGAGGGTTAGGGTAAACAATGTTATATCTAATGAACGCATAGTTAACACAGGGGCGCCATTGTGGTTCATTTTGTACACCAATGATTTTCAATCCGATAGTTCTTGTTGCTCCTTCACAAAATTCGCTGATGATGCGGCTCTTCCTGTCCTGCTCTCAGAGAGCTCAGACGTAAATGAGTATTTCAAAGAATTAGAACACATTGAAGAATACTGTAAAGATAATTTTTTATTATTAAATGTAAAAAAAACCAAAGAAATGATAATCGATTTTCGTAGGGACAAGAAGGAAAATGATATTGTTTCTGTAGCTGGAGAGACTATTGAACTTGTGCAAACCTTTAAATATCTTGGTACTATCCTAGACAATAAACTAAATTTTACTGCAAATACTGATTATATCAGCAAAAAAGGGCAGCAAAGATTACGACTACTAAGAAAACTGTCCTCGTTTATGTTAGCGAAAAGGCCTTGGCCATGTTTTATCACGCTCACATCTGCAATATTTTAAGTTTCAATATCACTGCCTGGTATGGCAATCTGAGCATTAAAAATAAAAATAAACTTAATAGAATCCTAAATGCTGCTGGCAAAATCATTGGCAAAAAACAAACACCATTTGGGCAGTTGTTTGAGACAAACATCTATAAAAAAGCTAACAAGATCCTCGAAATAAAGAATCACCCTTTGTGTCAGGATTTTGTGATTTTACCATCACAAAAGAGATACAAGACACCGATAGCAAAGACAAACAGACACAAACACTCTTTTGTTCCCCTGGCAATCAAATCATTAAATAAGAACAATCTGGTATAAACTTTGTCACATGTAAATTATGAGTGAGTCTGGTGTGAATGTACACTTTGGTTTCTTATAGTTATAATGTTTTTTGTTTGGTGTAATGCACAAATTGTAAGACAAATTTCCTTACGGATAATAAAGATTATTATTATTATTATGTTAGAAATGAATGAGTAGTCATTCTCTGGCGCTGCCAGGGTCGAGTTTCGCTAAAGAGAAACCAAATTCATCGTAGTCCCTTTAACAGTTTCCACTGAGGAATTTTCTGGTGATGTGGCAGGTCTGCAGCAGTACCGCCCTCTGACAGGCAACGAAGATGTTCCTAGGAATGTTAAGGGCCTTGAAGGTGTCTGTGAGGTCAGTTGTTATTATCCCCTCGGTTGATATAACAATGGGGTATATTGTTATTTTGGACAATTTCCATAGACGCTTAATCTCCAAGCCTAGGTTCCCATATTTTCTTTGTTTTTCTATCTCAGTTTTTCTTAAATTATGACACAGTGGAACGGCGATATCGATAATGGTAGCGGTTTTTTCTTTTTTATCGATGAACAGCAGATCCGGGCGATTGAAATCTACCGTTTTGTCGGTCAGAATAGGCCTATCCCAGTACAGCAGATGTTCAGTAGACTCGAGAACCTCTTGCGGAGAGTATTTATAATAAGGGGGAGTGTCCTTACCGATCAATTTGTACGTCAAAGCCAGGTGTTGGTGTATTAACTTTGCAACTTGGTTATGGCGACCTAGGTAGGCTGATTCTGATAGGGCTGGACATCCTGCCATAATGTGTTCAATCGACTCGCCCACATTTCCACATTTTCGGCATTTGTCGACAACATTGAGTTTCAGGATATTATTATTATTATTATTATTATTATTATTATATATATTATATATATATATATATATATATATATATATATATATATATATATATATATATATATATATATATATATATATATATATATATATATATAGAGAGAGAGAGAGAGAGAGAGAGAGAGAGAGAGAGAGAGATTATTTAAGGCCCACCGGATTAAGAGGGCTACTGAAAACAATACTTACACACTCCATAACAATCTAAGAAATACTTAATGTAAAGTTTCAGCAAGATAAGTCATATAATGTTAATTTCTAAGAAGAACAAACATTCGGACAGATTAACAACGTTGCGCATTATATATTAGATTAACATAAGATAACATCAGCATTGGTTTTGAAAATGTACTATTTACCTTGTTGGCTGCCATAATCCTGCATATCTGTAAAAAGCCTCATCTTGAGCATCAATGGGATATTCATCAAACACACCCCATCTTAGATGGGCCCATTCATGAACTAGGGTTTTTTCTGCGTCAAAAACAAAAACGAAATAATCAATGAATTTCTCATTTAAATATTTACAATATTTAGTAGCAAAATTATTGCTTTACTGCTTGTAAATGATTCAAATACTACTTAATACTACATACTACTTAATATTTTTTTACCCCAGAGGATATCTGTAGCTATTAGTATATCGCTATTGAAGAGGTTTTCCCAGTTTTCAATAACTTAAACGCTTAATGCTGTGAGTTTATGAGTTTATGTTTGTGCTATCTAAGTCTATGTGTTAGATTAAGATATGAAACTATATTATTCCTATTGGAGATTCCCTTCCACGACGGATTACTATTAATAGCTAGCTTTTTGGTGTCACCTGTGTAAAGAACAGAACAATGCAATGTGTGAATGTTGCGGGATGCACGAGGCATCAAGTGGTGAGGGGCAGTGGCGTAGCATCCATGGCGCGAAGGGGTTCAATGAACCCGGGCCCACGACCATTTGGGGCCCACAGCCTATGGCGTACCAAAAGGGGTTTATGGACTTAGGCCCATCACTCTTGACCAGTTGGGGCCCTCGCGAGATCACAGGGATGACACTATAGCATAGAATCTGAAAGGCTCCCTCAAAATATCCACAACGTTGCACGAACCTGATATTAGTTTTAAAACATTAACCCGTGGTTTAAGCTAGAGTGTATGCACCAGCTTCTTAGATTGCTTTAATATAATGTTATGTATTTCTGATCTTCTGGCTAAATGTACTAGTAGGCACACAAATAAAAACACTGCAATGAACTTGACGACTCAACTTTCAGCTTCATATAACTTTATTGACTATTAACTCTAACAATTCGTCACTGTAACATGTAGCGTAGAAGACTGTACAATATCTGTCAGTTTACAGTTAGCTATACTGAGTTGCAATTCATCTCTTCACTTCGTTGCAAATCATCTCTACTCAACTTGCATCGAGCCGTATTCCACAGAACAGACCAACGACACACTTCCCAGTGTCGCTCCAAGTTTCCCAAAGCTGAACCAAGTCGTACTCAAGTCTACCGAATCGGAGCCGTACACGTATCTTACATCGACTGTAACGGCTCAAGTCCACTGTAGTTGGCTGTATAGTCTTTAATAACGACAGTATTCCACTCCAGTTAACTCTAACCTAGTTAACTTGCATCGTGTCGTACACATCTCTCTTCTACTGTCTCGCACAGTAGACAACAGTAACGACGACTGTACCGAAGACTCTACCGACGACTTCCTACGACTCACTCACGACTCGCTTTCACATTAACTGTCTGGATTATATAGAGTCCCTAATCGGTCCTCCAAAGTTGCACAAACACTGCTAGTATCTTCTGGAACAACACGTGAGGAAACGTCACATCCTGTCTTTGTGTTTACATGTAGATTCCAGAGAACACACGCTGCAGTGTCATCTTGCCGGAGTCACACGTTGACCTCTACCTATCACTGTTCATTTGTAACAATAAGGAACTGCTTTCCATCAGGTTTATTGTAGTGGTGGCGAACCCTAATTGTACGTTTGAAAGGACTAATTGCCAGTTTGTGGTTTAGAAAATATTAATGTGTTGTACAGAAAAATAAGGAAAGGGGCGAAGCTATAGGGATAGCCCTGATAGTCACGAATTAATATTTCATCAGCTAAATATTCAATTTTCTCATATCTTAATTTTTTCTTTTATTTTCTGTATTTAAAATTAATAAATGTGTAGCTGATTTAAATGTCCAGAGCGGAAGTACTTTACTTAATGAAGATTTTAATCTAAATCGAATGTGAATTTAAAACTTTTGTATCCGACCCAACAAAGTAGATACTGTAAAATAGAAGTCATCATTACAATGTTGTGTTGTATTATGTAAAAAAAAATGTTAACAACAGAATAAAAACAAAGAAGGAAATTAAATATAAACAACCAAGCAATAATATTAAATACTAAGCAAGCAAAAGAAACAGTCTGTTACATAACGTGCTTGTGCTATTACAATGAATGGCGAAACCAAATTGAAGAACAGGTTTATAACAACAATCAAGAAGATAAAGAGATGTCTAAATTGATCATGTTATAATGTCATCCTCTGACCAATGCTTGGTATTATTATTATATTATATTAAATTTAACCAAAATCCTCTAAAATTGCTATGAATATTGAAATTTGACAGGACAACAAAGCCCCAGAGATAAAAGACCTGTTGGGCAATGCAGTTCTAACAAAATTATAGAAATAATTAGAGGGCCAATCGGCGCCATTTTTCTCTCTTTCATTAGAGAGCACTCAAGACATATCAATAGTTGATAAATTAACATAATTTTTTGTGATCTTCGATGTAGGAATACCCAAGAAAATAGCAATGACAAAGTCATTTCTAGGTTTTCATAGTTGTGAGGAATTGGTTGTACTATTGCTCCAAGTAATGATTATTTATTCTTAAATAAACTGCGAGGTTAAAGCTAGGATGGCACTTTCAATATGAGTGGATAGTATAATGGCCTTCTGGAATCGCTTGATAAAAAGAAGCCGCTCGCACATTTTGTTCACTTTGCTAACCACGATTTAAACTTGGTCTTAAATGATGCTGTCCGCTGTGTTCAAGACGTTGTAGATTTCTATGACTTAGTAAGTGTTTTTGCTCACAGCATCTCAGGATGGGCGCGTCTCGACTTCAATAGGGAGTGCGTAACTTCTAGGACCCTCAACAAATGTTACCCCACAAGAAGGTCACCAAGGAAAGATGTTCTCTAACAACAATAAGATGAAGGTATTTTGATGCCCTAAAGCTGTTAACACAAATTGCTTTGTGTTCCTCAAAGGAATAAAAAAAAAGGTCTGGAAGCTAAAATACTTAGAGGTAAATTAGAAACATTCAATAATATTGCTCAACTTATTGTTAGGTACACAATTGTAAGCGCAGTCAGAGATGTGTCAAAAATGTTTGAAAGTGAGCAGCAAGACCTACATAAAACAGAAAGTCAACTGAAGAAGATCTAGATTGAAGTAAATCTTTGAGAAATGACTTCTAGAGAGTAATAAATGAGGCTGCTGAAGTAGCTTGATCTTGAGGTGTTCATAACGTTTTTGCACTACACCATTGCTGAAAGATATTAAGGAATTTGATGAGCCTACCACTAATTACTGTAAAAAAATAATTCAAATTCAAGATTTCAGAGAAGACTTTCAAATTCAACGTATATAACGGGACTATCATTGTCATTGATTCACAATTACTTGACAAATTTCATGGACATAAAATATTGTCATCATGTTTCATTGCCAAGTTTCATTTCAAGTACAAATGACAAAGAATTGTATGATGTAACCATTCTCTAGTCGCATTTGACCCAGATGATATTGACTTAAAATAGTGTTCATGGATCAATCTTTCATAATGACATATCAAGTCTGTGTACGAGATTTGGCTGTTTATTTCTTTTTCGTAAACAGATACATGATATTTGACTGTTTTTATTTTAGACAACTACATTTTATCATCATGGTTTCCAAACATTGTCTCAGCATGCATCTTATTTCACTCTTTGTCTGTATCAATGTGTTCAGAATAGTGGTCATTTTCGAAATTTCGATTGATCAAAAAATTATTTTAGAATTTCTTTGACACAGAACACTTTGTGTTCTTTCCATTGAGTGAGTAGCAGCCAAAAGCCTAGAAATAGATGCCCCACTGGTTACTGACTTTGCTATATAAAAGCCAGAAAAATGTTCCAACTATTTACTGTTAGATGATGGAAGTAGGATTAGATTATAGTTTGTATCAATATTTAAAAGTTTTCACCTAAATGTTTTAGGAATGTAAATGTGTAGAATGTAGAACTTATAAAACATTTCTTTATTTAATCGAAACATCTTTAAGTCGTTTAATTCTCTTAAGACATTGTACAAACATTGACTTTAAAGACACTCTAATTACTTGTGAGTCCTAATTGAATCAAACGTAGTGACATTGTTACTGATAAAAAAGATACTCTACTTGCATTGGAATGTCTTTCAGTAAATATACCAATATATTTAAATTATTCAATTGTTTTGTCTCACTTTACATTCATCTTATTAGGGAAAGGGGGGCCCACCAAGATATTGTTGAACCCGGGCACACGAGTACCTTGCTACGCTACTGGTGAGGGGCATCAAGCCATTTTCAGTATGTACTGAGATTACTAACCAAAAGAAAAAAAATACTTTTTAAAAAAACAAAGCTTATCTAAGGCAAAGAAACGTAAAAAAAATCAATGCCATATATCTTAAAACTGCAAGGTTTAACTCCCTTTTTATGTAAAATAAAAAATGGTAACCTGGTGAAGATTTTGTATTAGCACACAAGAAATAACTACGGAAGGAAGTGCCTTTCTTGGATTCGATTATTCAAGAACTAATCACCCAATTTCATTAAATTCATGATTTGACAAATAAAAATGAATTTTTATCACCTTCCCAACTATTGGATCCTATTGTTTGAGACAAACATCCATAAAAAAAAGCTAAAAAGATTCTAGAAATAAAAAATCACCCTTTGGGTCAGAATTTTGTGATTTTAAAGATACAAGACAACGATAGCAAAGACAAACAGACACAAAAACTCTTTTGTTCTCCGTAATCAAATCATTAAATAAGAAACTATCTGATATAATCATGTAAATTAGGAGTGAGTCTGGTGTGAATGTACATTATGGTTTTTACAATGTTTTGTTTGGTGTAATGCACAAATTGTAATACACATTTCTTTACGGACAATAAGGATTATTATTAATATTATTGTTATATATATATATATATTGTTACAAATGACCAGTGACAGGAAGAGGTTAACGTGTGACCCCGACGAGATAACACAGCAGCGGGTGTTCCCTGGAATGTACATGTATAAACAGAGACAGGATGTGACGTGTCCTCACGTGTTGTTCCAGGGGACGAACAGATCTAAGTAGGGGGACAGTTACTAATGAAGTAACAGATAAAGGTCACTACGTGTGACCCCGACTTGATGACACTGCAGTGAGTGTTTTCTGGAATCTACATGTATAAATAAAGACAGGATGTGACGTTTCCTCCCTTGTTATTCCAGAGGATACTAGCCGTGTTTGTGCAACTTTGGACAAGCGATTAGGGACTCTATATAAGCCAGAGAGTTAATGTGAAAGTCAGTCGTATGGAGTCGTGATTGAGCCGTTACAGTCGATACAGACGATGTAAGACGTGTGCGGCTCTGTGGAAGAGAAATGTGTACGACTCGATGCAAGTTAACTAGGGTAGAGTTAACTGGAGTGGACTACTGTCGTTAAAGTCTATACAGCGAACTACAGTGGACTTGAGCCGTTACAGTCGATACAGTCGATACAGTCGATGTAAGACGTGTGCGGCTCTGATTCGGTAGACTTGAGTACGACTTGGTTCAGCTTTGAGAGACCTGGAGCGACACTGGGAAGTGTGTCGTTGGTCTGTTCTGTGGAAAAGTACTCGATGCAAGTTGAGAAGAGATGAATTGCAACGAAGTATAGCTAACTGTAAAATGACAGATATTGTACATTCTTCTACGCTACATGTTACAGTGACGAATTGTTAGAGTTAATAGTCATTAAAGTTATATGAAACTGAAAGTTTAGTCGTCAAGTTCTTTACAGTGTTTTTATTTGTGTGCCAACTAATACTTCTAGCCAGAAGATTCAGAAATACGTAACAATATATTGTTACGAATCTCCCTATCCAGGCTCGCTGCAAATTGCACCAAACGACACCAACAACTTAAAGAACTTGACAACTCTGGGCTTGAAAATAAAGTAATAGTTTAATGTCAATAAATAACAGCCAATACTGTACAATTAGCAGCACGTAACACAAGACTGTACAAATATATATATATATAGTTCGTCCATCGTGGTTCGATGATGACCACTTTGTCATCCAGGGGGCTGATGGCTTTGCACTGGGGTTTTATGCCTCTTCATGTGGCTGGTGAGACCTATGTGAGCCCGGAATGTTCGGCTGCACACTGGGCAGGTTATTCCAGCTGGAGCTAGTGTCGTTTGTCTTGCTTTTCTTTTCTGGCGTTTTTCTTCTGCCTGCGTTGTTCTTTTTTCCTCAGCAACCTGTGCGCCAGTTTTCACAGCGTGACGCCATGATGTTCTGTCGTGTGCCTCTTTCTCCCAGGTGCCAGGGTCTATGCTGAACGCCTTCAGAGAAGCTTTGAGGGTGTCCCTGAAGCGCTTTCTTTGCCCACCTTGCGAGCGCTTTCCTTCGCTTAGTTGGCCATACAAGAGTCGTTTTGGGATGCGGTGGTCTTCCATTCTGTAGACGTGGCCTGCCCATCGCAGCTGGGACTGCATCAGGATTGTGTGGATGCTTTGCAGACACGCTCTTCGAAGGAATTCTGTATCTGGTATTTTGTCTTGCCATTTGACATTTAGTATTTTTCTCAGACATGTCATGTGGAAGCGGTTTAGTCTCTTTGCATGTTTACTGTACACTGTCCATGTTTCTGAGGCATAGAGCAATGTAGGGAGGATGACGGCTCTATAGACCCCTAGCTTGGTGTTTGTGGTGATACCACGTCTGTTCCAGACATTTGTAGACAGTCTGCCATAGGATGGCGATACGCAGGTCGATTTCACTATCGATTTTTTTCATTTCTGGAGAGTGTGCTGCCAAGATATATGAATTTGTCCACTGCGTTTATATCCTGTCCATTTATAGTAATGCTTGGATCCGAGTAGGCTTTCCCAGGAGCAGGTAGATATAATACTTCAGTCTTGTTCGTATTGATGGTAAGGCCAAAGTCTGAGCATGCTCTTGAGAAGTCACTGACGATGCTCTGCAGATCGTTTTCAGAGCAGGCATTTAGGGCAGTCATCAGCAAATAGCAAGTCTCTGATTACTGCTGCATTTGTTTTTGATTTTGCTTTAAGCCGACTCGGGTTGAATAGGCCACCATCAAATCTGTATGATATATTTATCCCGTTGTTTTCTCTATTTGTGAATGCATCTGTCAGCATAGCGGAGAACATGATACTGAACAGTGTAGGTGCTAGGACACAGCCTTGTTTTACCCCGTTTGATACTTCGAAGGGCTCTGATGGTTCTCCACTTTCTTGGACACGAGCCTTCATGCCATCATGAAATAGTCTCACCATGGTTATGAATTTTTGTGGACAGCCATACTTTGACATGATCTTCCAGAGTCCTTCTCTGCTAACAGTGTCGAATGCCTTTGTTAAGTCGACATATATTGAGAACAGGTCAGCATTTTGTTCTTGGCATTTTTCCTGGAGCTGCCTTGTACTGAGCCGTTGTAACGAACTGTAGATCGGGAAGTTGTGACTGCCTGGTCTCTGATACCTTCGCTCTTTATATAAGGTCCCTGCTGGCCTTCTAGAACCGGACAGAACGTCGCTCGACCATTCTGGGTGACACTCCTGAGCTCTGTTCACGACGTCGATCCTTCCCGAACCATCATGTTGATACTCGTCTCGGCCGATCGTCGTAACTCGTCAGGGTTCACCGCTCGTCTAGCGCTGGCCGGGGGCGATTGCGTCGGCTGACTACACACACACACCACCACCCCCATCTGTGCCACCACCAGGTTTATAACAATATATATATATATATATATATATATATATATCACAGTTAGGTTTCTCCCTAACCCTAACCTGTCAAGCTCATCACTTTTTCTGTTTTGTCTGGACAGTTGAGAGCGCTGTTTCATCGGTATTGAAGATCCTAAGAGCATCTAATTTATTTTCTGTAATGTCAAAAATCTGCTAACTGCTATCTTGTTAAAACCGGTACTACGTGCAAGAGATGTTGCTTTAGGTTGCCGCAAGCTCAGATTGTGACGTTTCTTAAAATCTCTAAACCAGTCTTTTCCTGCCATTCCTTCTGTTTTATTAAATCTGTGAGACAAGCCATTTATTTCTGCTATTTGGTATGCAAGACATCTTATATCATTTCTGGTCAGGCCGAACAGCATTCCTTCCAGTTGATTGATGTGACTGACAAGTTCATTCTCAAGCTCCGCTGGGAGAACTATCATTCTACCTCTTAGTACTACGTTCCCATTCGCAAACATGTTTTTTTTCCATCTAAGTGTCTTTTCAGGGTTGGTTTAGAAATACCATAAAGTCTAGACACTTCATTGAGATAATATTTATTCCTCAATGTTTCTAAGGCATGCCTCCTGGGACCAAGTTGCAGCTCTGCCCCTGGGGAAAAAAATAATGAATGTCAATGATTATTAAATTGATTGCTATAGTCTATATGGTATTTTTTTTTTAATGTAGATCTACTTATAGTTAAGGGCTAGATTATGTCTAGTCTAAAATTAAGATATAGCCTTAATTTCCTTAGATCTAAATCTTCTAGATTTAGCGCTCATCTTTGTAGTCTTTACTCTAAAGTCTATAGTTATAAGAAAGTTATAGTTACATAGAATATGATTCTAAATCTAGATATAAATTATATTATAAATCTAGATAGATCTTTAGCAATTACTAAATCTAGATTCTAGCTTTAAAAACATAAAATAAGAAGGTTATTCGATCTATATCTAGATATTAGGTCGAGATCAACTCTGGGGCTAAATAGTACCGAGTATCGGATAATTAGTACTCCCGGTACTCTTTACCCTCCTATCTCCGGTACTATTTACCACAAGGGGTCAGCCCACATAACAGTATATGGGATTAACATGCCTAAAAAAATGATGTACAGCAGCATTATTTCCTAAAGGAAAGGTTGGTTAACAATGCAATAGCTTTTGGAACATGATAGGTTGCCTCATTAGATAATTATACAATTTCAAACATGCGCAAAAATTACATAAAAAAAAGGAAAAAATGAATAAAACCTTACCGTTTTGAGGTCTGTTGATGAAACTCCATAAAATTAATTTCTGTTCTCAGAAAGCCACCACAAACGGAGGAGCTGGAATACTCATTGAATGGCCCAATGGGGAAAAATTAATTAAAAAATTTAGTTCATTGTAACTAATGAGCTCTATGACAACCACAGAGAATAAATAGGAGCACTGGAGCTAACAGCTACCATGCAAATGAATCAGCCAAGTTTGCCAAACAGTTAAATTCTGTTCTTGACCAATATAAAAACAGTCCTTCAAAGCTTAACAAACTCTGATGCCTCCTGAATAAAACAACTCATGACGTTCGGTGGTCACTTTACCTGCTCGCATCTCCCGTCTGGAGGTTTAGGCTAGGATGTAATTATCCACATAATCTGAAGGAACATCCAAAAGATTGTGTACAAAACATATTGATGACCTTGTAAAACTCAATAGCAACAGCAAGAACGCTGTTCTTCAATGTTGAAATAGAAGGCTGACACACTTGCCAAATGTGAGAAAACAAATACACACTTGAACATCGCACTCTATCCGGAAGAAATGAAGAAACTAATAGTGAATTATAAAAACGAGAATGGACAAGCTCTCTTTCGATATACAAGAAAGATGACACCTATTATAAAATATCCCGATAGGACTTCTAATTTTTCACATCAGAACCGTACACATCATAATGAGAAAACATATGTTCCGGAAGCTCAAAATTGTGACCATTGCAATTTGCCTTTTTGGAGTGTCACCAGAGAATGCCCCACCATGTCTTCAAAGTTGCATTCTTCATCAAGAGGCCCAAAAGAAGACACCGGTCACAAAACACAAATATGAATATTTTTTAATGATATGAGTTTATGTATGAGTTTTTACAATTTCTTCAACGGCTGGTTAATTCAATAATTTACCTATCGTGCGCGGTATTCATTATTTTACTATAAGAAAAGATATATAGTAAAACGCTCACTCATCATCATCTTCTCAATGTCAGGTCAAAGATAGATTTTGTGGGTGTATTCTGAACTTTATCTTTGAGTGTTTGAAAGCTTTGCAAACCTTCATCTTTTTATCAGGGTGGCATCATCTCAAATGATCCTCCAGCTTAATTGGTCTCATAGCATCATACAAAAAATGGCACATTAACACTCGCTTGTTTGACAAGGAAGTAATGAAGTTCAAGTTCAAATACTTAACGCTGTACAGTCTACATTTCTTTTTGTTAAAGTTATAACTAGACAAAACTACACTATTTAAATATTGTTATTAAATTAAATAAAACAATTTTCATTCAATCAGCAGGATAAAAAATTTAAGGATTTCCTAAGGTACAAATCATAGTGTGTATGAAAAAAATTCCAATTGTCAAAATTAAAGTCACGACATGCTGAATTGATATTCTTTATCGTAGACCCCCGTGCACATCTCATAGACCCCCAATTCTCTTTTTAACTTTCGTAGACCCCTTGATAGTCTTCGTAGACCCCTAGGGGTCAATATAGACCACTTTGGGAATCACTGGTCTAGATGTAGATCTATGTCTAACTCAAGATCTACTTTATACTTTAACACATGAACATACAAAATTAAGTCTATTCATTTCAAATGTTAATCAAATATATGTAGGCCCACAAGCAAATGGTTTTATTTGAAAAAAAAAATGCATTTAAGTCAATTAGCTATTTTTAGAGCTCCATTTATACTCATTTTTACATTCACGCATTCCGCATTCGCCTTACTTATAACATTATTATTTCGTTTAATTGTTTACAAAACACTCTCAGTGACTATATCGGCCGTGATACGCAAATAAAGACCCGCGGACCGCGGATAATATATGTCTAGTATATATATACATATATATAAACGAAATAATAATGTTATAATATATACTAGGGGTGCAACGAATAGTAGGCTACATTCTCAAAAACGCGATTTGTATATAAATATACCATGACCCATTATTTAAAATATAAATCCCCTTTCATTAAATATCGGATGTGACTGCGCTATATACATTATTATAATTATTGTAATAATTTTCATCATTAATGACTTCATACTAAGTTGCTCGACCGACTAACCCACTCTTTAGTGGACGAGGTCTTATCTGAAAGCCAATGTGGTTTCAGAGCCTGTGGAGGTACATCTGACATGATATTTGTTCTGCGACAATTACAAGAAAAATGCAAAGAGCAGAACTTAAACCTATATGCTGCGTTTGTGGACCTCACCAAGGCTTTCGACACGGTCAGTCGCGATGGTTTGTGGAGGATTTTGGCCAGGCTGGGTTGCCCATCTACGTTCCTATCCATTCTCAAGCAGCTTCACGTGGGACAAAGAGGCCAGATCAGACACGAGGATCACCGTAAACGGACAGCCCCTTAATATGGTAGACCACTTCACATATCTAGGTAGTATAGTGTCAATGACGCCTCACTTTCAAGGGAAGTTGATAACCGTCTGGCCAGGGCCAGTACTAGTAGCGCTTTTGGACGCCTTCAGGCGAGAGTTTGGCGGAACAGATCGCTCCGCCTGCCTACAAAAATCAGTGTCTACCAGGCGGTGGTTCTCTCAACCCTTCTGTATGGCTCCGATACATGAACACTATACAGAAAACAACTAAGACTTCTTGAGCGCTTCCACCAAAGATGCTTGCGCTCCATCATGGACATACGGTAGCAGGACCGCACTACAAACAGCGATGTCCTTGCGAACGCCGGTATGGACAGTATAGACTATAGAGGGACTTATTTTGGTCCGACAGTTACGCTGGGTAGGGCACGTATCCCGTATTGGAGACGAACGTATGCCAAAGGCAGTCTTTTTTGATGAGCTAAAAAGTGGTCGACGTAACAGAGGCGCCACACGGAAACGCTTCAAAGACCAGCTTAGGCGTCAACTTTCCTTGGCAGACATAGAAGAGAGCACCTGGTTGCATGCGGCCTCAGAACGAGACAGCTGGAGGTCACTAACGAAGGCCGCGGGATACACATTGGAGACCAAGAGAAAGTCTGCGGCCGAGGAATATATGTAGGTCACAGCTTGGACTGCACAGCCACGGGAAATACTGCATTCCTCACTAATCTTGGGACTCGAAGACTAGCCTTCCATAAGTTTGCCATTAATTATAATAGTAGGAAAATTGATTTAGATCTAGATTTATTTGTTTAATTACATACTTTTTTTTTGTAAGCCCTAAGTGTAGTATTTTTAGATCTATGTTATTAAAAATAAACAAAAAGAAACTTACTTTTTCTTTTCAAATCGCATAAAGTAGAGCTTTATACCCATATTGAGCTGTGAATAAGTTGGGTGGTTTGCAATTTCGCGGATGTGTGTATGTGTTAAAGTTAATTTCTAATAAGTATTGTTAAAGAGCTAATTGTCGCGCCTATCTTTTTTTTTTTTTTTTTTTTTGCTGCGTTATATCCATGTTTTCTTATTTAACCTCTCTCATCCCTCTTTTGGTTAAATTTTATTGGAACCTTTAAAAGACGGGGGAGGGAAAGAGCAATAGTAAATGGGAGTGCCATCAAAGGCCCATGCCGACCAGCGAAATGATTAGGCCAAACACAACCTCGAAGACATCAAAGCAGTCCATGCCGCTCGTGCATAGCAGAAAGTACGGTCTAACCGTCTAACGTTTTGCGATAATACGTACAGTGTATAGTGTTGTTTTTTTTTTTTGTTTGATATTCTTGCTGAATTTCAAAAAAAATTAATTGTAATAAGAATTTTTTTTTAAATTTGTTCAGGCCTTTGTGTCTTGCTGCTGTCATTTTTAGCGGCCCCCGAAAGGGGAAAAGACGCTATTAGTTTTGTGCGAAATGTCTGTCCGTCCGTCCCGTTTAGATCTCGTAAACTAGAAGAGATATTGAAAATCCGACTTCACAATATTTTAGAACATTCAAAGTTCTGATGCAACGGCTACTTTTTTTTTCCTGAAAGCGAAAATTCTAATTTTTAAAATAAATTATGCAAGCAGTTTTTTATAAGAAAAAGCTAATTAGTATGCATTATATGTTAGACCTAATTTAAGACGAATAGTAATCTTATAAACACCATTCTCGTGAACATTTTTTCTAAATAGCGGAAATTTTTTTTTTTATTTTTGAGGATTCGAATATGAGATTGGTGAAGACTGGGATTTTCAACTTCTGAGTCTACCCAGCTCTTATGGGTACCTGACATTAGTTGGGGAAAAGCAAAGGCGGTTGGTCGTTGTGCTGGCTACATGACAACCTCGTTAACCTTAGGCCACAAAAACAGATGAACTTTACATCATCTGCCCTATAGACCACAAACTAGTTAGGCCAGGTTCACATCTAACTTTATATTCACTTTCACGTATCCTTTGATCTGCGGGACGGTTGGGGCACTACACAAGATCTGTTAACCTTCTTTCTCCATTCTTATCTCTCATTTGTCTTTGATATAATTTCATTCGGATTATCCGAATTATGTAAAACATTTTACTTCGGAGGCCGATTTTGAGTTTGTGCTTCCACACAAACTGTCTTTTGTAACCTTGTTTTTTTTTAAAGTTGTCTGCATTGAAATTTTTTTTTCTTTGGTAGCGATCAGACCGGCCCATTTGGTACCGGCTCACCGGGCATTTGCCCATTTGCCCATATAGCCAGTCCGCCCCTGCTGACGATGCTCTGCAGATCATTTTCAGAGCAGGCATTTAGGGCACAGTCGTCAGCAAGTCCCTGATTACTGCTTATTTTATTTTTGATTTTGCATTTAGCCGCCTCGGGTTGAATAGGCCACCATCAAATCTGTATTTATCCCTTTGTTATCTCTATTTATGAATGCAACTGTCAGCATAGCAGAGAACATAATACTCAACAGTGTGGGTGCTAGGACATAGCCTTGTTTTACCCCGTTTGATACTTCGAAGGGCTCGGATGGTTCTCCACTTTCCTGGACACAAGCCTTCATGCCATCATAAAATAGTCTCACCATGAATATGAATTTTTGTGGACATCTATACTTTGACATGATCTTCCAGAGTCCTTCTCTGCTAACAGTGTCGAATGCTTTTGTTAGGTCTGTGAGAAGTCAAAAACTCGCTGTCAGAGTCACTCTAAATTATCACAGCATTAATTATTATTTTTCATTATTTATTTATTTTATTTTAATTATTTCCCCATCCTACCCCTAAATTATTCACCCGCCACACCTTTTCCGCTCCAGGCTAGACTTAGTTGACCACATTGGAGATAGTTAAGGCGCGTCCTTTCATTTATCTTCCCTTGACCGGGGCAAAGATACACGCAGACTCTTTGATCTTATCGGCAGGATGTCTGACAGCCGCGGTGGACACCACCTTGTGTGGAATGCAAGTCACTCCTCCCCCCCCCTTTCTCCTACGTCTCTCTTTGATCTAGGAGATTACTCGAGTCAAAGTGCCTCTCGACGCTCCCATCTTAAGTCTAATTCACCCACGTGTAAGATAATTCTAAGCCTAGGACATTTCCTGTGTCCGCCCACATTTTCCAGGCCTTTGTATATAAGGTAAATTAAATCAAGTCAGACCCTCTCTTCCTCATTCAAGCTGAGCTATCGAGTCTGGACTATATCCTTTATTCTCCCTCCTAGAGGAATACCTGGTAGTAAGCCGAACTTAATCACAAGTTCCATCTTAATTACTTTTGTGCTATTTCCATTGGATATCATCATGTGTATTTTGCTTAGTTCATTTATATTTAATTAGTGCATTGTGTATTTCTCACTGGCGTAAGTAGAAAACATAAACATGTCCTAATGTATTTATTAGTATTGCATTAATCTATTAATGCTACGTTGCTCAATTGATCATTGATGCAACCATGTATATATTTGTACACCTTATTTTATTTCCTTTATCTCGGTTGACAGCCTTGATAATTCTACTATCGCACTAATACTGCGCTTAGAAAGGAGATATGAGTTATCTCCCCTGTATTGAATTATCTCCCCTTTACTCATTTTACTCTAATGAGAGTTGCGCCGCTTGAACGGACACACCATTCAAGCGCGCTCCATTGTTCTCGACCCACAGTCATATGTAATCATACCGTCAGGGTCGCTGACCACCGCCCAATTCAACCCCCCCCCCCTTTTCTTTCTCTATCCACCTGTGTTGCTTATTTGAGATTATTATTTCCCCTTTTATGTGCATTTTATATTATTACTTTCCCTTTTATGTACATTTTATATTGCTACTATCAGCCATCTATTTTTCCAAACCCCATTTGTCATCATCTCCCTATTGTGCTCTAAAGCAATTTTACCAATCTGACAAATGCACCTCAGTCGAGGGCATCGATAAGATGCATGAGAGACATGTCCTAACTTGTCTTTATTTATCCGCAGCCTCCCTCAGGTGTCTGCCTATTTAGGTGCTTAGTGCTATTCAGCACTGCACTAGCTCACTGACCTGCCTATTTATTTATTGGATCAACGATCTATTTACCTGCATCTGTGCTTAGTGCTATCCAGCACTGCACTTGCCTACTGAGATCTACTCAACTCTACCACTTGGCGCTATCGGCATTGCCCGCCTATTCGACAGCCCACCTGTCAAGCTATTAGGTGCGACGCCCCTATAGATTCAGATCTGTGTGAGACGTCATAGCTACGCCAACTATCTGCAACTCACTGGACATATCCTGTCAACTACGCTGCCCACGGCAGATCAGCTCTGCCCGCAGTAACCTTGTGCCCACGGTAGCCGGCCACCTGCCCTACTGTGCCCACTACAGATATTAGATTCTGGGGATTGAGACTCCACAAGAACTATATCACCGGCGTCCCTCTATCCGCTAGAGCGCCACCTCCAGCTGCAGAACCTCAAGCCAGGACACAGCCAGCTGCGACATCAACAGGAATACCAGCTAAGTCAGAGGACAAAGTGACATACTCTCTTATTAGGTGCAAGAGTGATGATTAAACATAGAATGTACTAGAGATAGATGCAAACCCTCCCCCTTTTTATCCTTATATGTATATTTATGTAAATAAATATTCTTTATTTTAACTTTTGTATCTATCTTTCATTGCTTTGTCTCGTTGCGTGTCTGCTCCCGATTCATATGCTGATAGGTTGGTGTGTGATAGCTTTAAAAATAATCATCCCCTAGACATAAAACGCGCCAAACACACGTCACATTGCCCCACCTGTCACAAGGTCGACATATATCGAGAAGAGATCAGTATTTGGTTCTTGGCATTTTTCCTGGAGCTGTCTTGCCGCAAAGATCATGTCAATGGTTCCACGCTCCATTCTGAAGCCGAATTGGCTTTTTGGTAGTAGACCATGTTCTAGATGTTGCATGAGCCGATTTAGTAGGATGCGTGCGAGAATTTTCCAAGCAATAGAGAGAAGAGATATCCCTCTGTGGTTGTCGCAGATTTGGCGGTTTCCTTTTCGCTTGTATAGTTGGACAATCATGGCATCTACGAAGTCTTGTGGTATTGACTCTTGTTCCCACATAATTAAGAACAGCTCATGAAGTCTTTTACTTTTTTGTAGACCTCTGCGGGAATGGAGTCAGCTCCTGGGGCTTTTCCACTTGCAAGGTGTTCAATGGCAAGGTCGGTTTTCTTTAGCGTAGGGGGTGTTATCCTTTTTTTTCATTTATTGGTATTTGCTGTAGCCTGCCAACGCAAAGAAACCGACTCTTATAGGCACATGGAATGTAAGAACCTTAAACCAATGCGGTAAACTGGCCCAACTTTTAAGAGAGTTTGACTCTTACCGGCTGGACATCCTAGGGATCTACGAGATGCGGTGGATTCGTACCGAGACATGACGTTAAACTGCGCTCCTCTTTCCTTAGCACTTTTGGAGCTCAAAAGTGCCCTACTTCTTTTCTATCATTGTGTCTGCCTCCTGTTTTCCTCAGTCTGCCTTCATTGATCATCACTCTGTCTCCTTATCTTTAAAATCTCACTACGTCCTAGACCAGTCCGTTTACCGTGAACTGCGACGGGTAAGGGAGGATAAAGAGATCCTGGTGTTTGAGTGGTGGCTATCTGAGGATAAACCACCACAACACAATACTTTGGCTCCACGTTCCCCTAGACCTGAGGCCCAGATGGCCCGCTCTGGGCGTTGGCTGGAAGGTCAATCAGGAAGCTGCTGTATCGGACACATGTCCGATGCAGCAGCTGACTGAGTATAGCACATGTGTAGCCCTGGCGGGCTCATTCTGGACATCCGAATGGCCCGTCCCCTTGTTGGACTCGAAGGCGGGTGGGAAGCACAGGTGCCGAACTAACAAGAATATATATGGATAAAAAAAACAATAAACTACTTGCCCCAGATTTATATCTGGGCAAGAGACGCCGTATTGAGGCAAAGAAGGAGGAGGTCACAAAAAGCTGTACTACCTGGCCATCATTTTTGGTGGTCAGGTGCACAGAGAAGGGGAAAAGCCTGACAAAGATGAGCCCTTTTCTCATCTACAAGGGGCTTAAGTCAGTAGTGGGAGAGCCAGAGAGAGTATCTAAGCTGCACAAACCATCAGAACTTCTTGTAGAAGTCGATAGTAAGATACACTCTGATGGGCTTCTTTGAATATGTGATCTGCTCCGACTCCAAATCTGCATTGCAAGCTTTGGGGCGGATGAAGACTGACATTCCATTGGTACATAAGAGCATGAAGCTGTTGGACCAAATAACAGCCGACCATAGGGATGTCACCTTCATCTGGGTCCCCTCCCATGTGGGCATTGAAGGAAACGAAGCCGCAGACAGAGAAGCAAAGAGAGCCCTAAATCATGCGGTGTCAGGAACCCAAATTCCCTGCTCGGATCTGAGACAAAGTATTGCCTCTGCCACCTATCGAAAGTGGCAGGACCGATGGGAGGCTGACACTCACAATAAACTCAGGCAGATTGTGGCGGATGTCAGGTGGTGGCCCATATCTAAGGTTCTGACAAGGCGTGGTAGCACGACGATGTCCAGACTTAGGATTGTCCACACCTACATCACGTACTCTTTTGTGCTGAAGAGAGAGAGGAGTACCCAGTTTGTGAGTACTGTAACTCTCGCCTCACCATGGAACTTATCCTCATTGATTGCCCCAGATACCAGGATGTCAGGGAGAAATTTTTTAGAACACACACATTGAAAACACTATTCGACAATGTCGACACTGGGAAGGTACTGGGCTTTGTCCGGGAGGTGGGGTTGTCTACGAAGATCTGATTTTTGAACTGTGAACATATGATATTTACATAAGATTTTTACCAAATTATTAAATTTTTACTACCTTTACTATTTTAACTGTGAATAGACCTTGTTTTTAATGATTTAACTGTATAGAATTTAGCCCTTGTTATATAAAGGGAGAGTGATCCTTAAAGAATTACGGGCACGACATGGCCTAAATTGTGCCGATATGCCTAAACTCAAAACTCAAACTCAGATGCGGTGGACATCAAGTCGACAATTAATCAATGATGGCTAGATTCAGGACACGATAAGGAACACATTGGTGGTGTAGGAATCATCATGTCTAAAATAGCAGCTTCAGCGCTAATTACCTGGAAGCCAGTCAGCGACCGCATCATTACAGTTCAAGTACAAACAAACCAAATCAAAATCACTACCATTTAAGTATATGCCCCTACAGAGGATGCAGAAGATACCATCAAAGATAATTTCTATAATCAACTTCAAACCACACTTGATGAAACACCCACTCATGACCTAATTCTACTGATGGGAGACTTTAACGCCAAAATTAATCCCAACCGAACTGTTTTTGAATACGTGAAGAAAAAACATGGCGATCACCAAATGGAGAGCTCTTCAACGAGATAGATTACATTTACATCTCCAAACGATGGAGGTCATCTCTATTAGACTAACGGACCCGCAGAGGAGCGGATATTAGCTCAGACCACTACCTTGTCAGTGGCAATTTTAATCTCCGACTGAAACGCCAACCAAAACGAGCCATTTAATATAGAAAAGATTAAAGACTGCAATCTTGCAGCACAGTTGCAATTGAAACTAAAGAACCGCTTCGAGGCTCTTGTAGATATAGTGACCCTTGAAGAAGAGTGGGCCTGAGGACTGGCAAAAGGAGTCATTGTGAAGCTTCCAAAAAAGGGCAACTTGGCAGACTGCAACAACTAGAGGGGCATTACTCTCTTCTTTGTCCCGGGCACAGTTTTCTGTAGATGAGAGGTTCAGAGAAGAACAATCAGGCTTCCGAAGAGGCAGATCATGTGCAGAGCAGATCTTAGTTCTACGAAATATCATAGAACAAAGTCTTGAACAGCTAACGATCAGTTTCGTAGACTTTAAGAAAGCGTTTGATAGTGTCCACCTAGAATCACTATGGAAAATAACTAGAGAATACGGCATCCCAGAAAAAATCGTCCAGATCCTACACCTATACAGTCACTCTAGTTGTTGCATTAAAACAGAAGATGGAACAACAGATTTTTTTAGCATCGAGAAAGGGGTGCATCTTATCTCCCTTCCTTTTCCTCATAGCCATTGATTACATAATGAGGAGGTCAATTAACCAGACTGCCTTTGGTATTCCATGGCGTGAAAAAAAAAACGAATGACGGACTTGGACTTCGCCGATGACGTTGCACTACTCGGGGCTACAAATAAATGCATACAAGAAATGACGGAGAGCCTAGATAGAGAGTCACCCAAAATTGGCCTCCACATAAACTTGGATAAGACTATAATTTTGCGAGTGGGATATAAGGCAAAGGGTGCACCCTTCAGACTTGGCAAGTCACAGCATGAAGAGTTGGACAAGCTCACTTACCTTGGAAGCATCATAACAAATTATGTAGCGTGCCAAATAAGAAAAGCAGGGAGCATTTCCCAAAAGCTGCAGCCTATTGGCCAAGCCAAGCCATTGGACTCGAGCCAAAAATAAACTTTCTCAACACAATCATCATTTCAACTACAACAAATGCATGTGAGACATGGAAGTCATCTGTCAAAATTGAGAAGATACTAAATTTGGCACAACAAAAATGTCTGAGACGGATTTTGGGAGTCAGTTACACAGATCGGGCCTCAAACAAGGAAACCCTATCTCGAACTTGGAGTCAAACACTTAGTAAGGTTGTGACAGAGCGTCTCACGAGCTTATAAGACAAAATGAACTACGCATACCAAGAGTTGCGATGACATGGAGGCCAATACGAAGAAAGTGCAAACAGGGACGTCCTCATATAACTTGGCGTCACACCTTCATGGAGGACATCAGAACAGTGGACACCAAGTGGGAGGAGGCTTCAGACATTGCCAATGACAGATCTTTATGGAGACAACTTTACGCCCAATGCACCGAACAGCGTGGGAGGACCTAAGTCTAAGTAAGTAGCCTGTCTATGGCCGCTTCTTTTATAATGGAAGGTGCCTTTTCCCAGCGTTTCATGATTTCTTCCTTATCTGTCAATAGGATTGTCCCATCAGCAATTAGTAGAGGGGATGAGCCTGACTTTGTGGGTCCATAGACCTCGTTTATGACATGGAAGAAGTTCTTCATGTCATGCTTGTCAGCTAATTCCTGTATTTTTCATACTTTCTTGCTTAGCCAAGTATCTTGCATTTGGCGTAAATGTTTCTGCACATTTTTGCGGATGTTTGTGAATGCATCTTTAGTGGACTGGGAGTTTGGGTTGTTCAGATACAATTTATGGAGCTTGTGCTTTTCATCTAATAGTTTTCCGATCTCAGTACTGTTTTATCAAACCATTCTTGACGCTTTCTCTCCATAGGTCCAAGTATGTTTAGTGTTGTGCTTTGAAACATTCCCACATGCCAAATATTGACGACACTGCACAAACTCTCAAACGCTAAAATTTTCATTAAGCTGGACTTAATGAAGGGTTATTAGCAGATACCATTGACTGAGAGGGCGAAGCCATATACAGCATTAACGACGCAGTAACGGACGTTCCAGTGGAACTGCACGAGTTTCGGTCTCATAAACGCCCTAGCTACGTTTAAAAGGATGATGGCATCTGTTGTCGGTAATAGACAGAATGTCTTGTGTTACCTAGACGACATATGCATATTCCACGAGAATTGTGATGAGCATCTAAATGGTACTGGAGAGATATTGAAGTAATACAGGAGAATGGCTTAACCATCCAGGCTGAAAAAGTAGAAATTGGTTTAGAGGAAATAACATTCTTAGGTCAGAGGGTCAAGAACAAAGTCATCAGTTCCATATGGGAGAACATTAAAAAAGATATTGGAGCTACAAGTACCTACAACCCAGAAGCAGGTTAAGAGTTTAGTAGTGTTGGTAAACTATTACAGGAAATTTATTAGAAACTTGGTGGAGATTGTGAACCCGCTAAATAATTTACTTTACTTAGAAAAGGACAACCACAGAAAGTTACATGTGACTCGGCATGTTTAGATGCAAAAGAAAAGATTTAAAAAATATTCACAACTATTCTGATATTAAGGCTGCCGGATAAGGAGAAAGTGTTCTACGTATCCATGGAGGTGTCAGGGAGCTCTATCTGGGGATGTTTAATGCAACAATACGAGTGCCTGCATCCCATAGCGCAGGGGTGGGCAAATTACGGACCCCAGACCTTTTTATGCGGCCCGCTAACATCTACAGAAATTATGTGTAAAAAATATGAAAATAAATAAATTTAAATCTATACTATCTATATTATTAAGTAGAATGTGAGGTGTATGTATGTATGTTACTTATAGACATCAAAACCGCTTGACCAATCTTGATAAAACTAGGCAGGAATGTTCCTTGGGTACTAACTTAGACCGTAGTGTATGTATTGTAGCCCTAAAACAAACTTAAGACCCTCAAAAAAAAAAACTAAGTTGTCCGACTCTATTACAGCTATATTATTGTTACAACATTTAAAGGAGGCAACTCAACGAGGTATGGGAACAAAGATAATACAAAGTTTAATCAACATAGATCACCAAAAACAAGAACCGTTCCAATCTCAATCTTCTCGCACTTCCTCTTCCTCTCTCTCCGTTCATTTAGTCCATCCTCGTGCGCTGGTGCGCAACCATAGAGTCACAACAGAACATGGTCATTACACTGCCCCCTTCTTATGTCTGTTCGTCCCGAACTGACTCTGTTCCTCTCTCCTCTCCACAATACCGATACAACCGATCGCCGTGTACCACCTTGCATTTAGTTCGAGGACCCCTCTGGATACGGTATACCGAGTCGTTGATTTTCTTCACAATCCGATACGGACCTTCCCAATCCTTTTGTAATTTAGGCGATCTTCCCTTCCTTCTCTTTGGGTTGTACAGCCAAACGAGATCATGCTCTACAAACCCCGTAGAATTGGCTCTTCTATCATATCTGGTCTTCATGAGGTCGCTACTGTCTTTTATCCTACTCCGTGCAAGTGCATGAACCCTCTCAAGTCTCCCCCTAAGTTCTCTTACGTATTCGCTAGCTGTCGTTTGTTTTTCTCCTGGCAACCCGAATAAGAGGTCTGCTGGCAGCCGAAGTTCCCGACCAAATAATAATTTGGCTGGCGTATAACCAGTGGTTGCATGAACGGCTCCTCTATAAGACATGAGGAATAGAGGAATGTAGTCATCCCAATCGTTTTGCTGTTCTACTGTCATTTTAGCCAAGTGTTGTATCAATGTGCGATTAAAGCGTTCCACCATCCCAACGAGGTATGGGAACAAAGATAATACAAAGTTTAATCAACATAGATCACCAAAATCAAGAACCGTTCCAATCTCAATCTTCTCGCACTTCCTCTACTAGTAATAATAAATAAATACATCGTTTACTGTTGTCGACCTGTCTTTCGTTGAGTGCCTGCCTTAGAGAGTTACAACAATTGGTGTCAGAAGTGGGATTTAGGCAAATCAACGAAAGGAAAGAATGACAACGCCGAAGAAGCTAGACGAGCTTAACTGTAAAGAGTTAAAAGAGGAGCTCCGAGACAGGGAGCTGAGGATCTTCTGTGCCAAAGAAAAAATGAGAGCCAGTCTTTTTATGGGCATCAGTTCTCCACTGGCTGTTTTCAGGGAGAAAAGGCTCACATTTGTAGTATTATTGCTGTTTGCGACATTTGGCCGAATGACTGAACGTGAAGCACCAGTGTCTATGAGAAACCGATACTTCCGAATTCCAATCCTTCCTTCTACTATAAGACTCCTACTCTGTCCCAGCACAGCTATTGGAGTGACATTGACAGGGGCTCCCATTTCCTGGATCGCCGGTTTCTGCCCCTTGAAGCCGACGAATGTTAGTTTTCCTGATAGCCATTGGCTCCAGGCCATGCACCCGTTTCTGATCTGTGCTGAGTCGCTTCTTGCTGATTAGGTGTTCTTCTACACATCCTTTGTATATGCCCAGATTCACCACAGTTCCAGCAACGGAGCCTGATCGCACGATGAGCTCCCTGTGACCGGCTTGGCTTATACTCTTCAAGAACCTCCGTCATCCGTCTGAGTACTTGTGTTAAATCTTCTTCCTGAACTTCCAGTCTCCGACCATGATGACTGTTGATGGATGCGTTCTTAGCGGCTTCATAGGACAGAGCGAACACAAGGGCTTCGCTGGCCTTACGCTTGCCACTAACTCTAATAACCTTTTTAAGCTCTGGATCTCGAACGGCATCGATGAAGGCATCAGTGACGATTACTTCGAGGAACTCCTGTGCTGCTGTGGGGTATGCCAGATGGTCGCTTATATCTGGCCCTACTTCGAATTGATAACTGTCCGGGTCTTCTTCTTCCTCAATCAGGGCCTGCCGGAGACGAGCTGTAAGTGTCTCCTTGCTACCACCAAGCTTTAGACCTCGATACCGAAGCTCTTGTTTTAGTTCTTTAATCAAGAGTTGGTCTAGTTGTTTCATAATAGGGGAAGCCATTACTAACTTACCTCCCGTTCGTTGAGTTGCCTATAATCCCACTTCTGACACCAATGTTACAACATTTAAAGGAGGCAACTCAACGAGGTATGGGAACAAAGATAATACAAAGTTTAATCAACATAGATCACCAAAAACAAGAACCGTTCCAATCTCAATCTTCTCGCACTTCCTCTTCCTCTCTCCCCGTTCATTTAGTCCATCCTCGTGAGCTGGTGCGCAACCATAGAGTCACAACAGAACATGGTCATTACAGTATTTTATGGATCTAGGCCATGGTTAACAATGTTGACATGAGAAAAGATCTAAAGGATTTAGATCTATATCTAATTTTAAGAAACACACTTTGCGCACATAGTTTTTTACTTTGACACATGAAAATACAAAAGAAGATCCATTGATTTCATTATATAATAAAATTAACCTTCAATTTTGTGTTTCAAAAGCATTTTTTACATAAATTAGTTCCTGATATCTGTGACTACAGATTTCCTGGCGAACATTCTTTCATTAGACAATACCGTAATGAATCGCGAACTAAAAATGAATTCGTTTAATTGTTTACTTTATAATCCCATCCCTAGATCAAAACCGCTTGACCAATCTTGATAAAACTTGGCAGGAATGTTCCTTGGGTACCAGCTTAGACCGTAGTGTATGTATTATAGCCCTAAAACAAACTTAAGACCCTCAAACAAACAAAAAAAAAAAGACCAACTCTATTACAGCTATAGTATTTTATGGATCTAGGCCATGTTTACAATGTTGACATGAGGAAAGATCGAAAGGATTTAGATCTAGATCTAATTTTAAGAACTAAACTTTGCACTTATGGTTGTTTTTTTTTTTTTGACACATGAAAATACAAAATATAGTTTATTGATTTCATTATTTAATAAAATTAACCTTCAAATGTGTGTTTCAAAAGCATTTTTTACATTCATTCGTTATTTATATCTGCGAATTTAGACATGCCGATGCACATTCTATCATTAGACATTACCAAATGGTTACACATTAACACATCTCTCTACTAAGTCTATTCCTAGGTCTAAAACTTTTATTGAACTCTAAGATGATACAATTTCTTTTCGCAAAGATAGTTTTATGCTTTAACACATGATCATACTAATTATAGTCCATTCATTTCATATTTTAATCAAATTAATATTCAAATTTGTTTTTCTAAAGCATTTTTAATACATTCGTTCGCTGTTCGCTAAAGCTGCGTAGCCGTGATGAGATAGGCCTATATTCATGAATCTAGATCTATGTCTACCTCAAGATTTACTTTATACTTTAACACATGAACATACAAAATTAAGTCTATTCATTTAAAATTTTAATCAAATATATATAGGCCAACAAGCAATTAATTTGAAAAAATGGATTTAAGTAGATTAGCTATTTTGATTTGATGGCTTCATTCGTACTATTTTTATATTTACACATTCGCTTTATTTATTACATTATTATATCGTTTAAATATTTTAAAAACACTCTCAGTGACTATGTCGACAGTAATACGCAAATAAAGACCCGCGGGCCGCGGGTAAAATATGTCTAGTATCAATATAATTTTGAAACATCTGTCTACAGTTTATATATTTATTATATTTTATAATATAATTTTGAAACATCTGTCTACAGTTTATATATTTATTATATTTTATAATATCGATTATGATCATGAAAAAGATAAAAAAAAAATATTCTCTATTATTATAAAAAGTTGTAAGTAAACGAAAATTATTCCTATCGGCAATATGTTGAAAAATTAAGGTGAAGATTCGAATTGCGTTTTCGATCAAACGGAAGTTGTCTTCACATTGTTTTAAAGTTGTCTAAATAGCGTACTATTTGAATATGTAAACAGTGTTGGGTTGGAGATATAAATGTTTTAAAACTTTACTTTAAATCATAAATGCTTTAAAAAAAAAAGTAAAATAGAAGATGAATATCGTGTTTTTAACAATGGATGGACGGCTAAGTATTTTCTCAGTAACCTTCGTGGTAAAGCAGTGTGCTTGCTGTGTTCTGAACCTATCGCGGTTTTTAAAGAGTGCAATTTAAAACGACAAAGTATTTTTACCAAACAATCGTCAAGAAGCTGTAACAGAAGCTAGTTTAGTGCTATGCCACAAGATTGTTAAAAGAAATAAGCCCTTTTCAGATGGAGAATTTATTAAGGAATGCTTGTCAGAAGCAGCCGGTATTATATGTCCCGAAAAGAAAAACAAAATGTGATAGCATTACTCTGTCAAGGAGAACTGTAGTTAGGTGTGTTGAAAAGGTAGCAGATAATTTGATGCTCCAACTACACAATACAAGCAGGGACTTTTTGCGGTACTCGCTGGCATTGGACGAAAATACTGATGTACAGGGCACAGCACAATTACGGATATTCATCCGCGGAGTTGATACTACATTTCAGCTCACGGAAGAGTTACTCAGTGTTGAACCACTGACAGACACAACCTCAGGCCAGGATTTATTTGATGCTATTAAGAACTGTGTTGAAAAGGTTGGCACGGAACAAGATAGTAAGTGTAACCACTGACGGAGCTCGTGCTTTGACTGGGAAAAACAAAAAGGTTTATTGAAGTTGATGAGAGATAAATTGAAAGAACACTATCATGACCATACACTTTTACCTCTTCACTGGGTTATTGACCAGGAAAGTTTGTGTAAAGCCGCATTAAACATTAAGCATGTTATTGACCCAATAGTCACACTGATCAACCTAATCAGGGCTAGGGGTCCTAATCACAGGCAGTTCAGACAACTACTTGAAGACTTAGAAACTGAACATTCAGATGTTCTGTACCACAGTAGTATTCGCTGGCTTAGCATAGGCAAGGTATTGAGAAGAGTGTGGGATCTCAAGGAAGAAATTGTTATGTTCCTTGAAATTAAGGATATTGATTGTGACTTTGTTAAAAATATTTCTAACGTAGAGTGGAAGACAGATTTCATGTTTGCCATTAATATTATGGAAAAAATGAATGAATAGAATATGAAACTTCAAGACAACGGATTGTTTGCACATGAAATGTATGTACATGTTAAATCATTTCAATCAAAGCTTTCCCTTTTCTCAAGGCAAGCAAGTGAAAACAGGTTTTGTCATTTTCCTTTGTTGAAAGATGAAACCATTTCTAGTGAAATGGCTGAAAGGTGCAAGACTCAGTTAGATTACTTGATTGTTGATTTGAAAGGAGATTTCAAGACTTTAAGAGCTTAGAACCAGTTTTCAATATCATGAGTTCACCATTTAATGCAGAAGCTGATTCAGCTCCAGAAGACAGAGTTGTAGTTGCTTGATCTGCTAGCAAATTATGACCTGAAGGAGAAGTTCAAGTCAATTTATCTGCTGGAATTTTATAGATCTTTGCCAGAAGCTGTATTTCCACACTTAAAAAACTTTGCTGCTAAACTTTTGACAATATTTGGTTCCACAGACATCTGCGAACAAGCATTTTCTTGTTTGAAAATAAACAAGTCTAAAAACAGATCAATGCTAACTGACTGTAATTTGAAAGCAGTCATGAGAATAACAACCAGTAAGTTAGTGCCACAGTACAAAAACATTATACACGAATGTCAACAGTTAAATACTTCACATTAAGTACAAATGTACATTGGTGGTGAAATACTATGTAAAAAGATAACGATAAAGTAGGAAGCTATTAAAAAATAGTTATGTTATACATTTATACTTGCTGTTGATATATATAAGTATAACATTTATTATTTCCCAAGTTATCAAGTTATAACACATACACAGAAACACACACACACACACACACATATATATATATGCGGCCCGTTATATGAAAAGTACATTTAATGCGGCCCTCCTTATGAAAAGGTTGCCCACCCCTGCCATAGCGTAAGTCAGCAGGAAACTGTCAGAAGCGGAGAGAAAATATAGTGGGAGGCTCTGGCGATAGCATGGGTCGTAACAAAGTTAGAAAGCTATTTGTTGGGTAAGGGATTTTTTTTTGTTCACCGATCATAAACCACTCCAGTTCATGCAACAGAAAAGCATGAAAAATATGAAAAATGGAAGAATATGTACATGGTTTTTGATATTACATAATTTGAAATAAAGACATTAAGAGGAACTATCAATATAGTGGATGACATGCTGTCTCGAGTTACCTTGAGATAGTATAATGTATATGTAATTGTGAATATAGTTAACTTTGTAATTTGGTTGGGGTTATGTTTGCTCAGTTTGGTTGGCTAGTTCTCTATTTAGTTATTATGTATTTGTGCATATTATGTGTGTAAGACTAGAAAGGGCATCAATAAGGCAACGATGTGTTTGAACCACGGAAAGATATTTCGAGTTAGTTTTATAGCTTCACTTATTTTATGTGATCATGATCATACATTAGAAAAGAGTTAGGTCGCGCTGGAACGAGTAAGTGGAGGAAGAAAATTAAATACACTTGTTGATACCTGAAAAAAAGTTAGGTGCATAGTGGGAGAACGATTGATGATAAATGTTAGTTTGTTATGCTAGGTCAAATGTCTGTCCTGACGTGAGAGGGAAAACCTCTGCGACATGAATCGACGAGATATAGCTAGTGACACCTATGGTGTCAGCACGAACGGACTGTGTCTGCTGTCACCTTCGGGACACCGCATTGGACAGTACCACCTAGTGACACTTGAATGAAGAAACTTAAGGATGAATGTGTGCAGATGAACATGATTTTGGGACACACGGGAAGAAAAGTTGAAGCCAGAATCAAGACTTAATTTGTGTTGTTTTTTATGTTCCTCACATATTTCGGCCCTTGCACAATGCAAGACTAAGACGATGGGAAAAAATCGACTGACAATTTTTTTAGCGAAAGGGGGAGAGTTGTTATGGCACGATTAGGAATTAATTATTTGCTTCGGAAATGGAAGAAGTTTTTACTTAGTGACAATGACGTGACTTTAAAACAAGGCTCTAAGGGTTTTAGAGTCAGAACGAAATAGAAGTCGACATAAACAGACGGCCTTGTAGAACTAAGGAGCATGTGATGAACGTAGCTGACATTCAACGGTTCCCTTCATTGTTATTAAACTTGTTTGATATTCATTATCAGCGTCGACTAACGTCTTTTGATTGTTCGGCCTTTCGCCGGTGCTAGTGAATTCTACATTTTGTTAAGTGTTACCTCCATTTGGTTTGTTTGCATTCGACACCGCTGAAGCACCTAACATAGGTTTGACAGAGCCTCAGTGTACTGATTATCATGGACACGTCCTGGTTAAGCTGGCCTTTCAAAGCCGTTTCCGGGGTGTGGACGCTGCGCATGCTACAGCTTCTGGGAGCCACAGGTGAGTTGGGTACCGAGTGGGGACCAAGAGTGAGACAAGTACTCTCAATTGAGGGTACGACTGACTGTCCACTAGAGGTGTTACCCCTCCTAGATACCCCATACTGATAGGTATGACTTAACAGGGAACATGACAAATCATTCACTGAACATTTTAACAATATGTTACTGTTAATAATAATAATTTTTATTGTCCGTAGGGAAATTTGTCTTACAATTGTCTGTGAAACCATTGTCAGTGATAATTGTCGTTTGAATACATTCACAAGTGAACCAATAGTGATGAGCGATTTGTCTGAGAAAAACTTTTACTCTTATAAAGTTGCCGAAGAATAGGGATAAATCTTGGTTAACATCCAAGCCGAGATCAAATCCTCCATAGCTCATAAGGCCATTACAGATTACCGAGTCAAAAGCTCTGGAAACATCAATAAAGGCAGCATTGAGGTCCAGGTTCTTTTCCCTGCATTTTCCCTACACCAGTCGCATAATAAAAATCATGCCCGGTGTGCCACCTTCCAACCCGAGAATCACATTGACTATAAATATGGTCTGTCGGTCGATGAGTACTCAAGATTTTAAGCGCAGCATTTATCTAGTGACGCACTTTATATAGACTTTCCTGTTAGCCCGTAAAATAGTCCCTCATAAACAGTATTGTTTTAAAAAAACATTCCCAAAAACACACACACACAGTTTTAAAATGTTCTTATATTCACTTTAACAATTTTGTATGACAGCACGCACGCACGTTTCTGTAACCATCGGTTGTAGATTTAAAGAGGAAAGAAACTGTACTTTTTAGCGGCATTATAATACCACACATACACACTCTATGGACACTTTGGCCGTGAATTATTGACAAATGGCCCTTATGGACAAATTATTTGATTTAAGATTAGTTCCTCCCGTAGTACATTTCAAACCTTTTCATGATTGAGTGAAAATTAAAACTTGACTTTTCTTCATTTCATCCATTATAGCTAAAGAATATAGAAACAGCCGCAATACATCCTAATACACACTCAAACTAATAGTGCGCATTAATTGTAGCTCATTATGATAAAATATCCCCACACTTTTGAAAAAAGACATTTATTAATAACTCACAATCACTCTGACAACTCGTTGAAACCTAAATCTAGAGATGTAGATCTATTCATTTATTCATTGTATTTGTTTATTTTCGAATCCATGTCAATTGTTCGCGTGCCAATTGCCTCATACTTTAAATCAATGAAAGATGAATAATTCAGAATAACCTAACCCTAACCCTAACCCTCTACTTGCACCACACCTTGGCCTTTGATGATAAGTTATCAGCGGCACGGTCATAATTATTCTAATTAACTGATGCGCGAACAATTGACACGCGAACAATTAACACGCGAACGATTGACGCGCGAACATTTGACCTGATACCGTTTATTTCCATGGTGTCTCGAGCCTGATCTATATCCTATATAAGAAGGAAAAGGAAATGTGTACACATACACATAAAAAAACTGGAACGAAAGAAAGTTAGGCATAAAAAAAAGAGTTTGCTTTATGCGGAAGTAACATTTTGTTTAAATAGTTCATGTCCGCTTTAGGAAAACGTATGTGGACAAAATTTCGCAAAAAATCCTTTTAGTAAATTTAACCGTTAATGTTTTGATCGTAAAAAGAGCTTAGAGCTTAGCCTGATACTTGTATTAAAGTTCTTTCTTGTACCGCCCACCCCCAAGCAAGGAAAATCAATGGACAACTGTAATAAGAAATAAAGGAACCCTGAAGAGTAACCTAAAACAAGGCTTTATTAAACTAGAACGACACATGAACTGACGAAAGAGACTTGGACAGTAGTACACTAAATCAATGTTGTGAACACATTCTCACGACGTTACACAAACATAAACAAATAGTAACTATTTCACCACATTCACCCCGCCTAGAATTAAAATAGCAAGTATAGTAATATAGTAGGCCAATAGCATAAATAAAAAGAGAATGCCAGTGCATGTAATACAATAGATCAATAAACAGTGTCGAAATATTAATTTCTTTTGTAAACATTAATAAATGGTGATACAAAGAAACCTAAAAACCAGTATCTGTTGTATGACTTATAAACAATTACTAGTTTCTGTTTTAAGTATTAACAAATAGTGTAGTAAGTAGACATGTACGTAAGTAAGTGAAAAGTAAACTCTAGTATCAGTAGCAAGAGATAAACAATGCCAGTTTATGTAGAACATAAGTAGTGCAATAGAGGAACAACTCTAGACTCTATAGTTCGGTCTGGTTCTTCTCTCTCTTAAGTTGTAACGGGGTTGACTATCCTGTTCTACAGTTTGGGAGTCACTAGTGAGTTCCTGAGCGTCAAGTGGGGTATTTTCAAGAGGAAGCGCTCGGAGGTCCTCAGAGCCTACCAGGGGTTCTTTCCTTTCTTGTATCACCGTAGGGGTGTTGGTTGGTACTTCCGTGTTTTGAGTTTCTGGAGGATATTCATTATCCTCACTCTGAGGGAAGAACGAAGGTTCACTTGTTGTTGTGGATGGGGAGGGGGTGGGAGCCAAGCGTCTTAGAGAGACCGTCTCCTCTTTACCGCTGGGCAACCGTACGACGGCATATTGGGGGTTACACATCAGCAATTCGACTTCCTCCGAGAGAGGATCATACTTTGAAGATCGGTTCTCTCTTCTCAGCAACACTCGACCTGGGCTAGATAGCCAAGTGGGGATAGATATCCCGAAGGAGGATTTCCGGTTGAACCGGAAAACTCTCTCATGTGGAGTTTCGTTTGTTGCCGTAGATAGTAATGATCTAATCGAGTATAGGGCCTGGTTCAAGACAAGCTCCCATCTTCAGATCGGGAGATCGAGGTCTTTCAGTGCTAAAGTAACAGCGTTCCAAAGAGTTTTGTTTAGTCGTTCAATTTGTCCGTTGCCTGAAGGATTAAAAGCTGTTGTTCTACTTGTAGCTATTCCCCTCTCGTGCAGAAAGGATTGCACCTCCCTCGACATAAAGGACGTACCTCTGTCAGAATGGACGTACTCTGGCATCCCAACTAAGGAAAACAGCTGATTTAAACACTTTATGACAGTAGATGAGGACATATCGGGACATGGGTAGGCAAATGGGAAGCGTGAGTACTCATCCACCATTGTTAATAAGTATTTGTTGTGAGTAGCAGATGGGAGTGGCCCCTTAAAATCAATGCTTACTCTCTGAAATGGTTGGGTAGCCTTGATGAGGGTGCCTGAAAACTGTTTGAAGAATCTAGGCTTCAGTTCAGCGCAAGTTTTACATTGGTTTACCACTTTGCGGACGTCCTCGTAGGAAAAAGGTAAGTTCTTAGTCCGAACGAAATGGAGGAGTCTCGTGACCCCTGGGTGACAGAGGTTGTTGTGTAACAGTTTGAGGTCTTCTCCAGTCATTGCTGACGCAAAGTGGTTCCTTGAAAAGGTATCCGCCGCAGCGTTTTGTTTCCCGGGTCGATATACGACGTCATATTGGAAACAACTAAGCTCCAGTCGCCATCTTTGAATCTTTTCGTTTTTGATCTTGCCCTTGTTCTGCTGGTCAAACATAAAAGACACTGAGCGTTGATCTGTAACCAATGTGAAGGGTCTACTGATAAGGTAATGTTGCCATTTTCTCAGGGCTTCTATGATAGCGTATGCTTCCTTTTCCACTGCTGAGTGTCTGCGTTCACTATTAGTGAGTGTTCTTGAAAAGAAGGCGACAGGACAGCCGTCTTGATTAAGAGTGGCGGCAATCGCGATGTCAGAGGCATCTGTTTCGACTGTTAGTGGTCGATTGTAGTCTATCGTCTACACAGCAGCGTTTTCAAGTTCGTGTTTTAGCTGTTTAAAAGCTTCCTTAACTTGTTCAGGGGGAGGAAAGGCTTTGTTGTTCACCAATAAATGGATCTTGTTGGAGAAATTAGGGATCCATTGAGAATAATAGGACAGTAGTCCAATCACCCGCTTTTGTGATTTCATGTCTTGTGGTGGAGGTAGGTTTCTCAATGCTTGAAATCTTTCGGGGTCTGGTCTTAATTGCCCTTGTGAGATTTCGTAGCCTAGGAGGCATACTTTATTAGTCGCAATAGCACTTTTATCATTGTTGAAGGTGATACCGTACTTTTTAGCGGCATTGAGAAATCTCTGGTCGTGGCTAATGGAGTCAAGTCCGCAGATGGTAACGTTATCCACGTAAGCGAACGTGTCCTGTAGCCCCGCCTCCTCAATTATTGTGTTGATCGTCCTTTGAAATGCGGCGACTCCGTTTGTCACTCCAAAAAGAATGCGGCAAAACTGATAAAGCTTTCCGCCAGCCTCGAACGCCGTGTACTGCTTTTCATCATCCCTGATAGGTATCTGGTGGTAAGCGCTTTTGAGGTCAAATGTACTGTACATTGAGTATTTAGATATTTCCTGCACCAGTTCATCAACTTTTGGCACGGGATACGCGTCGAGGTAAGTGAATCGATTGATGGTTTGGCTATAGTCGATAACCATTCTCTTTTTGTGCCTTTCATTCGTTGTTACAATTATCTGGGCTCGCCACGGGGACGTGGAAGGCTCAATAATTTTGTCAGATAGAAGTCTCAGTTTGAATGAATTTGGAGTCAGGCATAGAATATTTTCTAGATTTAGTGGCTATGGGATGGCAGTTAGGAGCCAGATTAGCGAAGAGGCGAGGGGCTTCAACTCGTGCAGCTTTCAGCGTACAGACCTGGAGAGTGCTTCGTTTTCCTTCAAATGGGATCATCAGTTTTTCGTGCTGGCTGATGAAATCTAGCCCTAAGATTACATCAGATACTAGTCCATCTAGTAGTGAGAGCTTAACACTTTCATATTGTTCATCTTTGTACTTTATTTTAGCGAAAATATGGCCGTGAGTAGTGCGAAAAAGATGTGTAGAGGCCATGTAGATGCTGTTTCTGGACGTTTCTAATTTCCATTTGTACCTTTTAGCAATTGAAGAAGATATATAGCTTTCACTGCTCCCCGTATCTACGAGAGCCTTCAATGGTACTCCATTGACGAGTATTGAAATAGTAGATTTAGTAAGACCGGACGCTGGTGTCGATGCCCAGGAAGATCCAACGGTTGTAGTCAGAGACGTCTCATCATCTGCTTTCACTATGGCTGAGGTTATAGATTTGAGTGTCTGTCTGGTCGATCTACAGACTTTCTGGAAATGGCCCCTCTTACCGCACAGGTTGCATGTAGCGTCACGGGCCGGACATCTAAAGCGTTGATGTGGGCTGTTTCCACAAAAGAAACATCTTTTACTAGTCGCCGCACTCACCTCGTGTTCTACTTTTGTCGTTGGAGAAAGGCTCTCCTCGTCGGCGCTAGCTCCACAGGGAGTTTCATAGTGGATGTTATACGCCATGGCATGGTTATGGGCATATTCAAGTTGTCTTGCCTCTTCATAGGCGTACTGTAGAGTTAGAGTAGATTTCTCTAAGAGTCGCAGCCTTATGCTGTTTGAAGCCAGTCCAGTAATGAAGGCGTCTCTTACGAAGATATCTCTGTGTTCTTCAGCGGTGACAGCTTTGAAGTCACAGTCTTTGGCCATACTTTTAAGCTTTAGTAGGAAGGAGTCAACGGTTTGTCCGCTCTCTTGACGACAAAGAGTTATCATGTGCCGTGCAAAAATTTCGCTTTTAGGCTTCACGTAGACATTTTGTAGAACTTTGATTGATTCATCGAACGTGGTACACTCACTTATGTACTGAAATACGCTCGAAGAAACGTAGTTTTCCAGTAATTTCTTTTTGTCAATCTCGCAGTGAGAGACTGAGGAGATGAAATTCTCAAATGTTCTACTTTTATTTACAGACTGAGAATAGTGTTGAACGAAAATCCAAAAAAGATACGTGAGGCACATAGATCCACGGAATTGAAAATTTCTAGTTTAATAAATTGTAATAAGAAATAAAGGAACCCTGAAGAGTAACCTAAAACAAGGCTTTATTAAACTAGAACGACACATGAACTGACGAAAGAGACTTGGACAGTAGCACACTAAATCAATGTTGTGAACACATTCTCACGACGTTACACAAACATAAACAAATAGTAACTATTTCACCACAAAAGCTTTTGTCAAAGAATTTCAAGACCTCCTTGACAGTCACATGGAAACAAAAAAGATCTATTTGGATTGACCCTTTGCAAATCAATTAGATAATCATTATATACATTTAGATCAATTAGATAATCATTATATGACATCAGTTAGGCCAGGTTCACATTTAGCTTCACCTTCACTTTCACCTATCCCTTGGTCTGCTGGACCGTTGGGGCAACATACAGGATCAGTCAACCTTCTTTCTCCATTCTTCTCTGCCATTAACCTTTGATAAAATTTCATTCTGATTTTTTTTTCTGAAAATATTGAAACCTGCCTTTAAACCTGCCTGGTTGGACTACTTCGGGGGCCGATTTTGCAACCTTGTTTAATTGATTCTTGTGTTGTCTGATAAAAGAAATAATTGTGCAAATTTTCAACTTAATCCGAGGTTGGGTGTGGGAGAAATAACGTGTACAAATTTTTTACCAAACAGACAAAGTTCATGAGAAAAAAAACTAACCTGGTTTTCCCCATTTTTGTATCACTGCGTCATCTAAAATGTAGTCAGGAGTTAAATGAATATAAAGACCAGGTGATCCGCACTCTGCAAACTGTTTCACGTATGGTGCATGGCCATATGCTGGATTCGCTCTGAAAAAAAATGAGTGGCAAAATATATTTTTAAAATGACACACTCACATTATAACTTTAAGGTTATATTTCATAGTTCCATGTTGTTGTTTTTTCGGTCGATGATTTGTAGTTCCAAATAGCTAGTACATTTAAACCAATGTAGGCGTTTTAAATGATAATTATTTCGCGCGTGTGTATACACTGTGGCACTGTCTTTTCTAAGCATTTAAAACGGAGCAAATAAATTATAAAAACAAATTGATATTTCCTTTTTTTAGAGGACACAATATCAAAATATATCTAGTGTGGGCAGTAGGAAAGAAATATATTATGGCTTCGGAAATTGCATTGTTTTCCTATTGGTCCAATGTTCTAAATAAATGTTTGCGATATCTAAAACCGTTGTTACAAACAATTTCTATATAGGATTGCCCTGGGTGGTTGTCTAAAACGTCAAACAGTGGAGCACTTTCCAATGAGACTAAACCCATATGTCTTGTTAATAAAACACTTTATTAAACTATTTAACATATTTAAAAGTAATATCCATGTGGGTCATCGGATCAGTTCAAACAGTTAAGTACATCATCCAACACGATAGGAAAAACTTTCCAACTTTAATAACTCTAGGCTAAACTCCTGTCTCCAACACTGACTAATTCTCGCAGAATCCAGCTATCAAATCTATCCCTCTCAGACTGTCAGACAGCGGTTCTCAACCTTTTTAGATCCTCGAACAAACCGCAAAACTATTTTTGTTCATGCACATAAGTAACTATATTTTTCATTATGTTTTAAAACTGAATCTGGAAAGTATCTGATATGCATTGCCAAAGCTTTACAAATTGCGGGACCCAATTCAATAGAAGCTTGCGATGCCCCTCATCTAATTTATTTTAAAATAACAACTTCTACAATTAATTAGATCATTATATCGACATTTAGTTTACAGCATACATAAAAAGCTTCTCAAACGCAATAAACGTGAGTGGCTTAAGTAACGCTAAGTCAATCGTACGAGAAATAGGTTCACTGTTTAATTCTTATAACTTTAAAAGCCTATCGCAAGAGCCATGACTGATATTGATATGCTAAATATGAATTGGGGGGATCCTGGCAAGCGTCGAGCCCAATTGGGAGCAATCGATCAAATCGACATAATGAAGATACATTTGAAAGGTTCGGGACATTAGTCAACTACATCACTTAATAGTGTCTCAAACGTCTGAGTTTGTTTCTTTTTTATCAGATTAGGGATTCTCGGGACAGTCTTAGCAAGATTACAACTAATCTCATCTTCTGCGTGTAATCTACTTCTATATTTAGATTTTAGTACCAGGTGATCGAGCCTCGCTCGGAAGAATAATTTGTTAAGAAAGGATATTTATAAATTGTTTACACTTTGATTACTTCGATCCGTAGGTAACTTTTACTTTGTTATTATTTTGTTGGTGAATTATTGCAACGTGTTCAAGCTTTGAAGTCTACTGGCCCATACCAAAACACAGGAAATGGTCATAACACAGCTTCTCTACTCCACACTGAATATGATACATGAACATAAATCATAAAAATAAAAAAAATTTAAAAAATGGAGTAGAATCCAATTGCTCTACTTAATTTCTCCTCAAAGTCTTAATCTAAATCTATGGGATACCTATTCGTTTCAAGGAATTTTAAAAAAATAAAAACATTATATACTATACATTTAGACCAGGGGTGGGCAACCTTTTTCTACCGAGGGCCGCATTTTAAAAATTTGGGGATTGGCGGGCCGCATAATTTTTTTTTTACTCACAATTGAGGAATCACAACAACAGTTAGCTATTTCTTGAACTAATTTTATGACTATTTTTTTACATCAGAACATTTCACCACAGATGTACATTGTACTTCATGTGAAACATTTAACTGTTTACATTCGTGCATAATGTTCTGTAACTGTAGAACTAGCTTACTAGTTGTTTTGTTCTTGCGACTGCTGTCAAATTACAGTCAGTGAGCATCGACCTGCTCTAACACTTCATAATTTTGAAACAAACGAAATAAAGCGTGTTCACAGATGAATTAGGTTCCGAATAATGTGAAAGCTTCGCAGCAAAGTTTTCTTAAGTATGGAAATACAGCTTCTGGCAGTCATTAAACTTCCGTGGAAGAACTCACTGGAATTACTCTTTCAGGTCATAATTTGCTTGGAGGTATGTCATCTGGAGCTAAATCAACTTCTGCATTAAATGGTGACCTGATGGTATTGAAAACTAGTTCCAATTTCTTGACATCTTAAAATTTGCTTTCAAACTCCACAATCAAGGAATCCAAATAAGCCTTGTACTTTCAACCATTTCACTAGAAATAGTTTAACCTTTCAGCTAAGGAAAATGATAAAATCTAATTTCACTTGCTGGCTCTAGAAATGGAATAATTTTGTTTGAAAAGATTTAAGATGCACATACAATTCATTTGCAAACAAAATATTCCAATGTTTCGAATGATAAACATGAAGACTGTCTTCAACTCTTCATTAGAAATATTAGTAACAAAGTCACAGTCAATGTCCTTCAATGAACCTAACTATTTCTTCCATGAGATTCCATATTCTTCTAGGCCAGCGGATACTATTGTATAATCTTCAAGTACTTCTCAGAACTGCCAGTCATGGCCAGCAAATAATTGGAGGCCCTTGGCAAAGTGAATTTGGTGGCCTCAAATAAAATAAAATAAAATAAAAAAGCGACAAAAGTAAAATTATTCAATTTATTAAAAACCTATTGTACTTCAACAATAACATTGAGGACAAGATTAACTATTTCTTCTCTTAAAAGCCAACAATATATTTGATATCCAATGCTTTATTTTTTATTAAAAAGCCTGTTTTTTCTTAGTCCAAGCACCAGCTTCATTAGTTGTTACACTTGCCATCTTGTACAAGCCGACTTAACTCTTTCAACACAGTTTTTTGATATAATTGAATAAATAATGGCTTGTGTTTATCTTTGACTGAATGTTTTGAAATATTGCCACTAAGAATAATCTTCGTTTACTTTAAACTTTTTAGAATGACGTTTAAAGACAATGTTTATTTAGCCTCTTCATGATAAGTGATAAGAATCAAAAGTTTCAATAATTTCTAGATCAATAGATATTTACAATTATTTATTTAAATATATTTGCATTTTTGTATGTGTAATGTGTGGGAACAACTGATTTCTTTAGGCGTCGGCGGGCCGCATAAAACACTTCGGCGGGCCGCATGTGGCCCGCGGGTCGTAATTTGCTCACCCCTGATTTAGACCATAGACTATATATATACAGGACTGCCAACTGTGCGCACCACGCCTATATTATTCAAGTCCCGTACACCGAGGCGTCCTTGGTTGCAGTGTAGTGTTAGTAGAATGACTTCCGGTGAATTAGTTTACTATCTAAAGAAACCATCACTAAAGATAAACACTACGTTCAAAATATTTCTTAGTCATAATTTTGGTAACAGTGCTATAGACATAGCCAGATTTTTATAACAACAAAATCTGATTTACCAACTAAAATAAAAGAGTATTTACATAAATAGTGTCTAGTTTATATATATATAATTAAAAACCCATTAAGTCACTAAGTCTGGGTCAAAGTTTACATGTTTACAACGTGTACAATTACTTTTTATTGAAGTAGGAACAATGATTCTAGAATTCTATTAGGTGAAAAACAATTTGGAACAATTAATTTTTTTTATGGCTTTTAGAATAATTGGATGTTACTAAAGATGTGAGTGTGTAGGCTCAGGGACTCATTAAGGTTATCTTTTTTTTTGACTGACTCACTCATAGACACTTCCATCACCCATTATAGGCCTTTAGGCTACTTAGGTAATAAATGACATTCTCAAAACTGTATTGACTCTTTCATTAATCGCTTATTTAACTCATATTAATAGTATACAATGTAAAAAGAAATTGTCAAATGTGATGAAAAGAGAAATATATTATCCAAGTTGGCATCAACATTCAAACATCGTGAATGAGGTAAAATAAGTTTATACCGGAAGTACCTCGTCTCACATTTTGGAATTGAACGAAACTTATGCTTAGTTACCCTTAGTGTTGGCAGTCCTGTATATATATAGTCTATGATTTAGACCTACTTGTTTAAAACTTTTTTAGATTAGTTTGTCATTTTAGCTCTCGTGTTTATGTTTGTAATGTTATCACAGCGCCTTGAGCCTGCATTTTGTTTATTAACAGCGATTTATAACTACAATTATTATTATTAGTATTATGTTAGAAAAGAACGAGTATTAATTCTTTGGCGCAGCCAGGGTCGAGTTTCGTTAATGGGAAACAAAATTCATCGTAGTCCCTTTATCAGTTTCCAACGAGGAATTTTCTGGTGATGTGGCAGATCTGCAGCTGTACCGCCATCTGACAGGCAACGAGAATGTTCCTAGAAATGTCAAGGGCCTTGAAGGTGTCTGTGAGGACAGTTGTTATTATCCCCACGGTTGATATAACAATGGGGTATATTGTTGTTTTAGAAAACTTCCATAAAAGCTTTATCTCCAGGCCTAGGTTCCCATATTTTCGTTTTTTTTCTAACTCACTTTTTCTTAAATTTTGAGATAGTGGTGAGGCGATGTCAATAATGGTAGCGGCTTTTTTTTTTATCGATGAGCAGCAGATCAGGGTGATTAAAATCTACCGTTTTGTCGGTCAAAATAGGCCTATCCCAGTACAGCAGATGATCAGTAGACTCGAGAACTTCTTGTGGTGAGTATTTGTTATAAGGATGAGTATCATTACCGATTAAATTATGTGTCAAAGCCAAGTGCTGGTGTATTAGCTTTGCAACGTTGTTATGGCGACCTAGGTAGGCTGATTCTGATAAGGCTAAACTTCCTGCCATTATGTGTTCAATTGACTCACCCATATTTCCACATTTTCGGTATTTGTCAACAATATTGAGTTTTAGGATATGTTTCTCATAATTTTTTGTCCTAATTACTCTGTCCTGTATTGCTGTAACAAAGCCTTTAGTTTCAGGGTAGAGATGACCTGCTTTGAGCCATGCTAAGGAAGCAGCCTTGTCAATGTTGTCCCCATCTAATAAAGCCGGGAATTTTCCGTGGAATGTTTTTTCTTCCCATTGGCGAATCTCATGCCCTACGTCGTCCAAACCGAGATTAACATCAACATTGTGTTTGTTCAGAGGGGTCGCATCGGAGTCGTATTTGCGTAGGAAGGAAACTAGTTCATTGCTGCAGGCGTGCAGTTTTGATAGTATTTTTGATACTTGCGTCTTACACAGTTTGAAGATGTTTTGCAATCCACGGCCTCCATCCTTCTTGGGGAGGTATAACGTTATGGTGGAGGACTTGGGGTGTAAACATCGAAATTTGGTTAATAATTTCCTCGTGAGTCTGTCAATGTCATGTAGGTCGGTTTCAGTACATTTGATGACACCGAACGTGTAAAGGAGAACTGGGACGGTCCAGTTATTTATTGCAGTGATGAGGTTACTGCCAGACAGTTTTTTTGTTGAGAATTTCATTAACTCTCTGCTTGTACTTACCAAGACAGTCCTCTTTTAAATTTTTAAGGTTTATCGTGGCATTCTGGTTTATTCCATGATATTTATAAAGGGAGGCAAAGTTCAGTTCTTCGATGCCTTCAAATGCAATGCTAGTGTTGGCTGCCTTGCCCTTTTTTTATGCTTATGATACCACACTTATCCAAGCCAAAAGACATGCAGATATCGTCACTAAAGCGTTTTACCGTATTAACTAAGATGTGTAACTTTTGCTCGTTCTCTGCATATAGCTTTTGATCATCCATGTGTAACAGGTGAGACAAACATTTTGTACATTTAGTGTCAATCCTAAAACCGTTTGTAGTGCTATGGAGTAATTAGATAGTGGGTTAATAGCTAGGCAGAACCAGAACGGAGATAAAGAGTCACCTTGGTATATACCCCTTCTTATGTGCACAGAACCTAGGTGTAGACTTATCTTCCAATTATTCATACAGACTTGCAGTAATTGTTTTATTCTTGGGTTGATTCTATGAATTTCCAGGGTTTTCAACAGCCAATCAGGCGGAACTGAATCGAATGCTTTTGTGTAAGTTTCTTTTTCTTCTATTAGCTTAGTGCGATATAATACCATGATACCATCTATAGTTAGCTGTAATTTACAGCCCATCGACTCTTCAATTCAACTTTGTTGTTCCTCTGCTAGTAGTTTAAGGGCAGAGCAAAATTTATACATTTTACTTTTTAATAGTGAAGTTAATACACAACTGACAGACAAGTGATAGGGTGGTAGTTTGATGGTTGATTTGGATCACTTTATTTTTTGGAGAGGAGAGATGTTCTCTCTTCAGTAAGTTCTATCAGCTTTGAAGACGGTTCTGATATTAACTCGTTAAAACTTGATGTTAGTGGTACATGTATGGCTGTAAGCTTTTTCAACCAAAAATTGTGTATATTGTCCGGTCCAGGAGCAGTCCAGTTGTGAGTTTTTGATATAGCTGCTGAGACTTCCCAATAGTCGATGTTTAGTGCTATCAATATTTTGAATATGGTCAGCATCATTATCAGCTAGTTTACGGAAGAACTGTTTTCTTTTATGTTGAAATAGAGCATTATGCTACTTTTGTCTCAGCGTATCTTTCAAACATAAGAGTTGTGTGTGGCTGTCACAGTCCGTCAGTTTGATTGATTCCAGTTGTTTTTAATATGGACTTTATTTTGTTAAGAATTTTCTCGGAATGGTTGTTACTAAGATATGGTCCAATTGTATCCATTTGGCTCCTCAGCAGATAAAATTGTCTTCAACTCTCTTTTTCCATACTGGCATATGGTTTTTCGGTCCCTGATTAATTATTAATATCAGGTGACCGAGCCTCGCTCGGATGAATAATTTGTTAAGGAAGGATATATACCCGAGTTCATTTTGGGAGAATTTGTGTAATTACGAAAATGAACTATCGGGTAAAGACTATCAATCCGAAGAGTTGCTTTTTCGTTCTGTCAGTTCTCAATGTAACATGGCCCCAACAGTAGTGTATATGATGTTGAATGGTGTAACGTTGCAGAATGCGAATGTCGTGTAATGCTGGGTTCTTGCTTCCTGAAGTACTCTTGACACGTGACAAGACCAATACTATAAACTGACTTAAGTCCGTTTCAGCAGACAAATATAAAGTTTATTTTACTACAATAATAATAATACTGCACTACTTGTTAGTGCTACAAGTCAAGAAATATTAAACAATCCTATCCGCATAACAGCGGTATCAAAAATATCCAATACGTTAATTACAAATCACGTCCGCATCTCAGCGGGTAACACTGTGCAGAAATATAGATTAACTAATACATGTCTCAAAAAGACCACTGGCAACATAAGTTACTATCTAACTGAAATCACTACAGCTTTTTCTAAGTCGCTACTGTCCATCCCGGACCAAAATATTACTTGACCACCCGGTCTAAAGTATCTCACTTGACTTCATTGACTTGACTGACTTGACTAAACTCAAAGTTAACTTTATTCATTCTACTTCCTGTTTTCTACATCAGGAATTCCACGTGTCTTGACATGACGTGAACTTTAGATAATGCTATGTCAACTGAGACGGTGACAAGTAGGCCTATAGAAAACCACAGCTCACATCTTAACGTTATACATTGCTTCTTTCACGTGAAACTATTGGGCTATTATAGGCTTGGAAGAAAGTCTTTGCAGTGTAACTTCTAAAATGGTTACTTTCTGACATTTAATATTCCAATTAATATATTCATTATGGCTCTGAGACATGAACACTATACAGAAAACAGCTAAGACTTCTTGAGTGCTTTCACCAAAGATGCTTGCGCTCCATCATGGACATACGGTGACAGGACCGCACTACAAAGAGCGATGTCCTTTGCCAATGCCGGTATGGACAGTATAGAGGGACTTCTTATGGTCCGACTGTTGCACTGGGTAGGGCACGTATCCCTATGGGAGACGAACGTATGCTAAAGGTAGTCTTTTTTTTTTTGGTGAGCTAAAAGGTGGTCGACGTAACAGAGGCACCCCACGGAAATGCTTTAAAGACCAGCTTAGGCGTCAACTTTCCTTGGCTGACATAGAAGAGAGCACCTGGTTCTATGCGGCCTCCGAACGAGACAGCTGGAGGTCACTCACGAAGGCCGCGGGATAAAACATTTGAAACCAAAAGAAAATCTGCTGCCGAGGACAAACGCAGACGGCGAAAAAAAAAATCTAAATCGACCACCTGCGGACAATGGTTATGCTTGCCCTGGATCTGGCAAAATATGTAGGTCACAGCTGGGGTTGCGCAGCCACGGGAAATACTGCATTCCTTACTAATCTTCGGTCTCGAAGACAAGCCATCTCTACGTTATAGTGTAAAACGTGCACCTAGTAACAAAGTAAAATCGCGCATTTTTTTCTAAGAAACTTAAAAACATCTGGTTAGTATTCTAAAGAAGCGTTATTGTGAGGCATCTCTGTTACTCCGACAACTTTTCAGCTTACTAAAAAAAAAGATTGCCAAAAATATATTCGTCCCCCATACGGAATAAGTGCCCTGCACTTAAGAAGTTCATACCATTTTGCAAGAATATTGCTGTTTGTATTGTGGTCTTTGGTGAAGTCGTTCGAGAAGTTTTAGTTGCTTTCTATAAAGTACTCATGTCTCAGATCCACATAGAGGGGTTGAGAGAATCACTTGTTGACACTGATTTTTGTAGACAGGCGGAGCGATTTATTTCGCCACACTCTCACTTGGAGGCGTCCAAAAGCACGACTATCCCTGATCACATATCAACATCTCTTTAACTAAAGCAATGCGTCATTTGATACTTTGCTTCCCAGATAATGTGAAGTTATCTACCACTTTAAGGGATGTCTATGCGCAGTGATCTTTGGGCTAAGTAGGTTTTATTGGGTGACTTCTGGAACATGACTTCTGTTTTACCGAGGTTTATAGGTTAACCCAATAAAAAAAAAAAATAAGCAGCGTGATGAAAATTCGTTGACCGCGAGCTGAATATCATCAGGGCCATCCTTAGGCCTATGCTGCCACAGTGGACCCCGAAGGTTCAAAAGCCCCGCGCTAATTCTAGGTGTAAATTATTAAATTAACCATTATAATTTATAATAGGGTTCCTGTGGTCTCTTTGTTTTCAAGGAGCTCCTGGAAATCTCCTGAAACTCATAAAAATGTCCTTAAAAAGACAAAATTGTTATTTTGGGATGTCAATCAATATGGTAAACGCCAGTCCTACGCGTGATATAAAAAAACGGCATCACCAGCTTTCACTTAATAAAAATGTAATGCAAATACGAATTTATTTTCTAATGCAAAATCTTTATTTTCACTTATTTTCCTTGTCCCTACCCTGACTGGGCCGCGCGCAATCCATTTCACATAGGGCCCCGCAAATGTTAGGGCCGGCACTTGTTTTGGTAAGGGACAGTAGACTTTGAAGCTTAAACACATTGCAATAATTTACCAGCAAAATAATAACAAAGTAAAAGCTACCTACGGGTGTACGCAATTAAAGTGTAAACAATTTATAAAGCCTTTAAAACACAATAACTAATTATACATAGACAAATTTATTTTCATTATTTTTCTTCCATAGTTTCATAATGGATAAATGTACAATAAGATGGTCCGCAAATGTTTAATTACGCCAATTGTATCTTTAAAACTTTTTCTTGTTTGCGAAGAAATGTCTTAGTGTACTGTTGTGAGCCTAGTGACGTAAGCGGTGTCAATTTCTTTTCGCATTGAGGTCATATAGAAAATTTCATTCATAAAACATTCTAGCCAAAATTAATTTTTCGATAATGAGCCGTTTTCAGACCGATATAACGGTCGACTTCGAGTTTTCCCGATGTGGCCAATGAGTTGAGAATTTTTCTCACTATTATATACATACTGTGAAATTTTAAAGAAAATCGTTAGAGCCGTTTTCGAAATAAAATTTATATATAAATATATATACAAGAATTGCTCGCTTAAGAGTATAGGATATTAGCTGAAACCCCCTAACCCTCCTCCGTAACATAATTTTGGTACATGATTTATAGTTTGTTACGATAATTACAACGGCCCGCTTATATCGACCTCCACACACAAACACATACTTCTGCCCTGAGAATTCTAGTTTCTCAATTCACTGTCACCACCCTCAAAAAATAATTTGATAAATGCTTTTTTTTTTTTTATCTATTACACTTTAATTATACGTCTGATCCAAACTCATTGATAGAAGTATACTTATTATTAGCTTTGTTTTTTTTAAAGTATTTTTTAGCTTTGTTTTTTTTTTTTTAAAGTATTTTTAGCGGCCCGAACGGGGGAAAAGACTCTATTAGTTTTGTGTGAAATGTCTGTCCGTCTGTCCATCTGTCCGTCCCGTTTAGATTTCTTAAACTAGAAAAGATAGTGAAAATCTGACATCATAATATTTTAGTCCATTTAAAGTTCTGATGCAACGGCTACTTTTTTCTTTCCTAAAAGCGAAAAATTTGGTTTTTTAAATCACTTATGCAAGCACTTTTTTCATAAAAATACACCACTTTTACAACTATTCACTATTAATAGTGATAAATACGCGAGGCTCTTTACTCGGGGAGGAGGACACTAATCATATTTGTAACATATTTATGCAAATGGTATAAGACTTTTTTTTTTGCTACGTTATATAAGTTCTGTCCTATTAACTACTAATTTTACTCAAAAATAATTTTTACATTTTTTTAAGAGAAAAAAAGCTATTTAGTATGCATATAAGTTACAATTTATATGCAACAATTGATAAGTAGGTTTTCATATTATCTCATGAGCTACGGTGCTAAAACTCAAGAAGAGGACACCCAACCAAAGTATTTTTTTTTATTTTTTTACGAAAATGTTTTTTTCTTTTTTTGAGGATTTAAATAAGAGATTGATCCTTTAGAAAACAATTAGATCAATTAATTATAAGACTTCAGTAAGGCAAGGTTCGCATTTAATTTCACTTTCACCTCGCCTTTCTTTGGCTGCTGGACCACCGGGGCACCACACCAGATCTGTTAACCTTCTTTCTCCATTCTTCTCTGGCATTTTTCTTTGATAGAATTTAATTCTGATGTTCTTTCTGAAAATATTGATACCGGCCTTTTTACCTGCCTGGGTGGACCACTTCGGGGGCCGATTTAGAGTTTGTGTTTCCACACAAACTGTCTTTATAACCTTGTTTACATTTTTCTTGTTCTTGTTTTTATGTCGGTATTAAAAAAACATATTGGATCTAAATTGCGAATAAAAATCGCTATTGGTAAATTTAACCGCTGTGGTTTCGACTAAGAAAGGTACTTAGTTGTTCTAGGCACACGGAAAGTAATAATTAGTTAAATTTTAATATTATTTCGTCCAAGACAAGTGGAAGAATAAGTGATACATCAGTCAATCAATCAGGGTCCATTGCGCTTCTGTATTATTATAAGTGTAATGGGCCCTGAGTTATTGATTCATTGATTCATTCAACGGGTGTAGCCGGTGTATAATGCCAGTATAATATAGATTTAAAAATAACGATAAATATTGTTACGACTCTCTCTATACAGGCTCTCTGCAAACTGCACCACATGACTCTACGAACTCATAAAACTTGACAACTCAGGGCTTCAAAATAACGTAATACTTTAATGTCCGATAAATTGGTAAACAACACTAGTAATCATTCTTACTTTCACGTGTAAATTATGAGTGAGTGTATGTACATTTTGTTTTTTTTAGTTATAATGTTTTGTTTGGTGTAATGACCAAATTGTAAGACAAATTTTCTTACAGACAATGAAGATCATTATTATTATTATTATAATTGCTACAAAATTGTTGTGACAATTTGTGTCAGCTTTACAACTATATTACTGAATGTCTTTGTAGGCAAAGCGTGGATGTTTGTTAACAAAAGGACGTTTCAGTTTGTACGGCCTTGTAGACTTTGAAAATAGAGCACAGTTACAAATGACGCGTTGTGATTTTTCAATTCGTACTTTAACTATTGAAGTAATATCACGTTATCTAGTATCGCCGTTATATTTTCTTTTCTTAACGTACTTTTTTTTAAGATCTATTCTCATGGTTTGTTTCATAATGAAAATATTACATTCAATAACATGAAGTCGGATTACAAATTATTAACGGATTTGCTTTTTTTTAGAGAAATAATTTCTCTGATTCTGCAATATTTATGATGCGACAATAAAATATTTGAAATAATTTGGATTCAGTTGTTTACAACATCTATCCTCGAATGACAAAATTTATTTTTAGTAAAAATAACAGTAAATAGCATCGAAAACTTTTGTTCAATGTCGTTATTTAGACGAATAATCTATTTCCAATCGTCCCCGAGGAGATCACGAATCACAAGTAGAGAACCCCTGTTATATAGGGTTATCGAATGCCTTCTAGAAACCGATGGTTAATCACATCTGGTTAATCACATGACTATATCTGACGTGACTGGCCTGAGTATTATTCACAACTCAGATCCTTCCCGAAATGTCGTGTCGTTACTTGTCGCGGTTGACCGTCGCCACTCGTTAGGGCTGACCGCTCTTCTTGCGCTAGTGTGTATACTTTGTGTCAGCTACAAACACACAATTACCACTATCCGCATCACCATCAGAGTTATAACAATATTTATGTTTTGAATGTGTTTATATTCTAAAGTATTTTTTCATTAAAGAGCAATAGTTATTTTTGCCCACTAGATTTTGGGATTGTTTGTAATGTTAGCATTGCTATGTCACTAATATTTTAATGTGAAAAAAATGAAAACGATACCATGTTACGTTTACATGAAAATGGTTTGTTTAATGTATGTACCTCTAATCTTCCGCAATGATAATATCATAATACTGTATTTTGCATACCGAACGTAAAAATAGACCGGCCTCTCTCTTGATATCCTGCTAAGAACTGCTAACTGGGAAAGGTTACGCGAACTGTCACAGCACCCTTACGACGAAAGTCAAGGGGCAGATGAGATAGATGATGATACCGAACGACCAGGCTGTCATTTATAGTTCACAATATGTATTCAATACAAAATTATTTTTATCACTTTTTTTTTTCGGCGGGAGTATAGCATAGGAAAACAAAATGCTAATTAGTTAAACTCCTCGCGATAAAGGGGAAACAATGAATGATGAATACATGTATGCATTTACCCCTCCTCCTATTATGCGTTTATTTTTGTTTGGTGATTTGATATAATACATATTAAATTGTACCATACCACATTATAATTTCTCTTTCATTAATAATATATAGCCTACAACATTATGGTGTTTTTTAAATTACCATTTCACTCTTTATCTTATTGCAGTTAGAAATCAGTTATAAAAACAATTGAAGTTGCTGAATTTGAAAAAAAAATGTAATATTAGCTACTCAGGACGTCTACCATATACCGGAAACATGATAAGGGGATTACTTGACATAGACATTTATTTATTTGTTTTATATGTTTAAGATGTTCCTTCAGATTTGAAGATAATTACATCCTAGCCAAAACATCCCGACGGGGGAAAACAGCCGGCACGGTTCAAATCTGGGACCATTGAGACCACCAAACGAATGTCCAGATCGCTTACCTGGCAGCCATCCACCACTTAGATGATTGACGAAACGGAAAGAATTCTTTCAGAAGGATCATTTTGGGGATCCTCTTATAATCTTGTTTAAGATGGTTCCCGGTCATTTCATCCCCGGTCATTTCATCCCCTGGTCATTTCATCCCTCGGTCATTTCATCCCCCTGGTCATTTCATCCCTCGGTCATTTCAATCCCAATTAAATATGCACAAGATCTATTAGACACTTGGTGTTAAATAGAATGCTCTTGTGTACAACGCTTAATAATGATGTTTTATATTATACTGTCTTAATAGGAATGTTTTTTTTATTCAATACATATTACTAAAATATTGAATACACACCTGTCTAAAATTATTTGTGCTCGATCCAACTCTACATCGAAGGCGTTCTCGTATCGCTGTCTTGGCTTCCAATTCTCTGGTATGACGATTATAAATTCCCGAAAATAGATCCTATTCTTCGTTGCTCTAAACAATGTTTTAGATGCTGCCGTTAAAAAAATCTACAAAACAGAAGAAGAATGTTATATTATAGCAATAGATTTATTACGGATCCAAATAAAAGTACTAAGAGGATATTTAGTTTTATAACTATCAAATAATTTTCTCTTTGTAAGAGATTTTCAGTATGTGTTTTTTTTTCTGTTGTAACAATGAAATTCGTCTGGTTTCCGTGTCCTCAAATATATTTTGAAGAATAAATGTAAGAATTAAAATTCCGAACACTTTTATTAACAAATACAATATGATTATCTAGTAACCACATCATGTAAATAAGGAATCGATGACCAATTGAGTGTGAACTACGTTTCAATAATTGCATTTCAATTGATTGCATTGTCAGTAAGAAATAGTGCAGGTAATCCTTTCCTGCTCTTATGTAGCACCCTCACGTAAATGTTTATAAGAGGATATATGCAAATAGGAAAAGGAACCATAACCTTCAGTGGACTAAAGAAGGGCTCACCACGTCGTTACTCATGAGCGTTGCGGCATTCTCATGGCTAGTAGGAATACAAACAAAACAAGCGTTTTATTGCATTCTTCGGTACAGAAATGCATTCTCCTCACATCTAAAGCTTTATTATTCATCCTATCAAAAAAGGTCAGGTTAAATTTAGTGAAATAAAGTAACGTGGGGGCAATGGCCGATACTGAAGTGTGACTTGCAATTGAGGCACAAGTAACCTAAGTATAGTGCGAAGCTCGATCAGTCCGATTTGTATCGGTTCACTTTTTATTGCTAAAACTTTTTTATTTGAATGTTTACCAAATTACTACTATATTGCTGCTGCGCATGCACCTTTTTTCTTCACTTCCGACAAATACTATTTCCTTTTCCTGTCAAGGCTAAGTTCATGAAGAGGTCAAACTCAAGAGGTGTGGAATTACTATTTTTTACTACCCGGTAGTGAAGGAAATGGGTCATGGGCTTATGGCTATTTTTAAGTCTGATTGCTCATTAGCTCAAAGAGACTATTTGAAGTTGTGGAGCACGGGAAAGGTGGCAGTAGATGGTGTTCTTGCGCTGGAGTAAAAAGAAAATGACTTCATAATGAAAATTAAAGATTAAAATATGTTTTAGATATATTTTCTTTGATCTGATCGAGCCTTCCATCAGCCCGATAGAGCTTACTAACTGGGGAGTTCCGATCGAGGAAAAGTACACTTGGCGATACCCATCCTACACCTCTTTGGCCTCATATTTAATTTTAACTAATTTAATTTACATTAAATCAAATTTTTTTTATAAACAAAAGGACGAGGAATTCAGAGATACTAATTGTCTGGGGTTCTTTACTAAAATTCGCCCGTTCGGTGGGGGGAGGGAGTGTCGGCCGAGTGGAGGATCGCCCTACCGCCCCCTGGATCCGCCAGTGTTAACAATACTGTATATAATAAAAGATAAATATTAATTAATAAAATAATAATACTATTAATAGCCTACATATTACTATTTTTGTATGTGTTGACAAATGCGCATGCCCCAGATTGTAAGAACGCTTTACTAGTTTCGGCTCGGATGCCCTCAAAGTTTTTAGGATTTTTAAGGAATTATAATTTGTATTTTAGACATTGAAATGTTGGCTTTATGGGGTCGATTTTGAAAATGGCTTAATTGTTTAAGGTCTAAAATAAGTAATAGCAGATTTAATTTTTGTATTTTATCGTCCACGTTATTTCGGAGAATAAGCGATGATTCGTCAATCATCAGAGCCAAGGGTTTTGTTATGTGTATAATAATAATAAGGCTTGTCTTCGGGTCCGAAGATTAATGAGGAATGCAGTATTTCCCTTGGTTACGCAGCCCTAGCTGTGACCTACAAATTTTTCCACATCCAAGGCAAGCATAACCATTGTCCGCCGGTGGTCGATTAAGATTTCTTTTCGCCGTCTGGGTCTGTCATCGACAGCGGATTTTCTTTTGGTCTCAAATATGTATTCCGCGGCCTTTGTGAGTGAAAGCATTCATTTTCGGTGAGCTAAAAGGTGATCAACGTAACAGATGTGCCCCACAGAAACGCTATAAAGACCAGCCCAGGCGCCAACTTGCCTTAGCTAGCATAGACAGCTGGAGGTCACCCACAAAGGCCGCGGGATACATATTTGAGACCTGTGTTTTTTATTGTAATGGTAGGGCTAAATTGATCTTTTCACTATACCATGACTATGACTTAAAATAAAATAGTCCACCGGCGGAGTAGCCTACGCCGCTATTTTGCTGGGCCGACCTTAGGCCACTGCAACCTATGCGACCGCAGTGGGCCCTGCACGTTTATTGGACCGGCGCTAATTTTAGGTGTATAAATTATTAAATTAAACCATTTTATAACTTATAACGGATTTCCCGCGGCCTCCTGTCGATTTAACAGGAAATCCTGGAAATCTCCTGAAATTGCAAAATATACGAAAAAGTCCTTAAAATATACGAAAAAGTCCTGGAAATAACCAGAAATTATTTCAATCTTTTGAAAACTCATACAAATCTCCTGAAATATATAGTCGAAAATTGTCAGTTTGGGGTGTCATTCAATATGGAAAACGCCACTCCTACGAGCGTTTAAAAAGAACAAAAAAGGCATTGCAATACCCGGAATTGTGGAATCTAGTGAAGGAAGCTTCTCGCGCCTAAAAAAATGAAGAATTACTTAAGATCAACAATTTTCGTAGATAGATTGAAACAGTTGGTAATTTTTGCTATTGAGCGTGATCTATGTAGGAAATAGATGTACTGTATGACTTCACTACATGCAAGGCTCGTAAAGTAATTCTGTACGTAGTAAAGGATGAATAAAATGCAAAGACGAATTTATTTTCTAATACAAACTCTTGAATTTCACTTATTATCCGCTTCCCTACCCAAACTAGGCCCCGCGAACTCCGTTTCGCATATGGTCCCACAATAGTTACGTCCAGCCCTGCTATTTACATATCTATATATATAATTCTCTTCTTCCCTCAAAAGTTTAAACAAGAAGTAAAGGAAAGATCACTCTCTTATTTCTGCGGATAGTCCACGAGAAAACACAAGAGTAGTATGCACACTACGGATGGCTGCCTGAGCGCTGGACTGTCGTTTAAAAATGTATCCAACCCTGCCCTCTCCCATCCCCCTTTGTTCTGTGGAAAGTATTGACTAGGAAGTAAACTATCTTTAACTCTGACGGAACATTCGAAACATTGTAAAACATTTTACAAACAAACATTTTACAAACACAAAACAGCAGCGCCGGACTTAACCATTGTGACTTAGAAGTCATGGAAAGAGATTAAGTAATCTACTATTTATATATAATCTATGTAAATAGCAGGGCCGTACTTAACCATTGTGGGGCCCTATGCGAAACGGATTTCGCGAGGCCAAGGTTGGATAGGGAAGCGGACAATAAGTGAAATTTAAAAGAGTTTGTATTAGAAAGTATATTCGTCTATGCATTTTATCCATTCTTCACTACGTACAGAAATACTTTACGAGCCTTGCGTGTAGCAAAGACATAGAGTATATCATAATTCTGTTTCCTACATAGATCTCGCTCAATAGCAAGAATTACCAAATATTTCAACAGTAATACTTCTTACTACTCGACAAAACTCTTTAGGGAAGAAAAAAATAGCGCTACTTTCATGCTTATAGCATTATCAGATCGCTATGGTCCAATTTCATTTGTGGACCGGTGGGGAAGGTGGTATCTGGGAGAAGGTTTTTACGTGCTGCTTTTAGACGCTCAGTAAACACAACTCTGCTTGAGTCGGGTGTCGAACCTTGAGCCCCCTTCATAGATATCAAAGCCAAGCCAAGTTCAATCGCACTTAGCCTCTCGACCATGCATCGTTCTGTTGGTACCTTGCACGAAATAGTGAGAGTGTGGTCAACAGGTCCACTTGAATGGGTGTAAGGGTAGATGAAAGTTGTGAATTTTTAATAGTAAAGAACTAGACTCAGAGAAAGTAGTGTACAAGACGATGATAGAGTAAGTAGTGTACGAGACTCTGAGTGAGCAAGTAGTGTACGAGACTCTGAGAGAGCAAGTAGTGTACGAGACTCTGAGAGAGCAAGTAGTGTACGAGACTCTGGGAGAGCAAGTAGTGTACGAGACTCTGAGAGAGCAAGTAGTGAACAAGATTCTGAGAGAGCAAGTAGTGTACGAGACTCTGAAAGAGAAAGTAGTGTATGAGACTCTGCGAGAGAAAGTAGTGTACGAGACTCTGAGAGAGCAAGTAGTGAACAAGATTCTGAGAGAGCAAGTAGAGTACGAGACTCATAGAGAGAAAGTAGTGTACGAGACTCTGAGAGAAAGTAGTGTACGAGACTCTGGGAGAGAGTAGTGTACGAGACCCTGAGAGAGCAAGTAGTGAACAAGATTCTGAGAGAGCAAGTAGAGTACGAGACTCATAGAGAGAAAGTAGTGTACGAGACTGAGAGAAAGTAGCGTACAAGACTCTGAGAGAGCAAGTAGTGTACGAGACTCTGAGAGAAAGTAGCGTACAAGATTCTGAGAGAGCAAGTAGAGTACGAGACTCATAGAGAGAAAGTAGTGTACGAGACTCTGAGAGAAAGTAGTGTACGAGACTCTGGGAGAGAGTAGTGTACGAGACCCTGAGAGAGCAAGTAGTGAACAAGATTCTGAGAGAGCAAGTAGAGTACGAGACTCATAGAGAGAAAGTAGTGTACGAGACTGAGAGAAAGTAGCGTACAAGACTCTGAGAGAGCAAGTAGTGTACGAGACTCTGAGAGAAAGTAGCGTACAAGATTCTGAGAGAGCAAGTAGTGTACGAGACTCATAGAGAGAAAGTAGCGTACAAGACTCTGAGAGAGAAAGTAGTGTATGAGACTCTGCGAGAGAAAGTAGCGTACAAGATTCTGAGAGAGCAAGTAGAGTACGAGACTCATAGAGAGAAAGTAGTGTACGAGACTCTGAGAGAAAGTAGTGTACGAGACTGAGAGAAAGTAGCGTACAAGACTCTGAGAGAGCAAGTAGTGTACGAGACTCTGAGAGAGAAAGTAGTGTATGAGACTCTGCGAGAGAAAGTAGTGTACGAGACTCTGAGAGAGCAAGTAGTGAACAAGATTCTGAGAGAGCAAGTAGAGTACGAGACTCATAGAGAGAAAGTAGTGTACGAGACTCTGAGAGAAAGTAGTGTACGAGACTCTGGGAGAGAGTAGTGTACGAGACCCTGAGAGAGCAAGTAGTGAACAAGATTCTGAGAGAGCAAGTAGAGTACGAGATTCATAGAGAGAAAGTAGTGTACGAGACTGAGAGAAAGTAGCGTACAAGATTCTGAGAGAGCAAGTAGAGTACGAGACTCATAGAGAGAAAGTAGTGTACGAGACTCTGAGAGAAAGTAGTGTACGAGACTCTGGGAGAGAGTAGTGTACGAGACCCTGAGAGAGCAAGTAGTGAACAAGATTCTGAGAGAGCAAGTAGAGTACGAGACTCATAGAGAGAAAGTAGTGTACGAGACTGAGAGAAAGTAGCGTACAAGACTCTGAGAGAGCAAATAGTGTACGAGACTCTGAGAGAAAGTAGCGTACAAGATTCTGAGTGAGCAAGTAGTGTACGAGACTCATAGAGAGAAAGTAGCGTACAAGACTCTGAGAGAGAAAGTAGTGTATGAGACTCTGCGAGAGAAAGTAGCGTACAAGATTCTGAGAGAGCAAGTAGAGTACGAGACTCATAGAGAGAAAGTAGCGTACAAGACTCTGAGAGAGAAAGTAGTGTATGAGACTCTGCGAGAGAAAGTAGCGTACAAGATTCTGAGAGAGCAAGTAGAGTACGAGACTCATAGAGAGAAAGTAGCGTACAAGACTCTGAGAGAGCAAGTAGTGTACGAGACTCTGAGAGAGAGTAGTGTACGAGACTCTGAGAGAGCAAGTAGTGAACAAGATTCTAAGAGATCAAGTAGTGTACGAGACTCTGAGAGAAAGTAGCGTACAAGACTCTGAGAGAGCAAGTAGTGTACGAGACTCTGAGAGAGCAAGTAGTGTACGAGACTCTGAGAGAGCAAGTAGTGTACGAGAATGAGAGAAAGTAGCGTACAAGACTCTGAGAGAGCAAGTAGTGTACGAGACTCTGAAAGAGCAAGTAGTGTACGAGACTCTGAGAGAGCAAGTAGTGTATGAGACTCTGCGAGAGAAAGTAGTGTACGAGACTCTGAGAGAGCAAGTAGTGAACAAGATTCTGAGAGAGAAAGTAGCGTACAAGACTCTGAGAGAGCAAGTAGTGTACGAGACTCTGAAAGAGCAAGTAGTGTACGAGACTCTGAGAGAGCAAGTAGTGTATGAGACTCTGCGAGAGAAAGTAGCGTACAAGACTCTGAGAGAGCAAGTAGTGTACGAGACTCTGAGAGAGCAAGTAGTGTACGAGACTCTGAGAGAGCAAGTAGTGTACGAGACTGAGAGAAAGTAGCGTACAAGACTCTGAGAGAGCAAGTAGTGTACGAGACTCTGAAAGAGCAAGTAGTGTACGAGACTCTGAGAGAGCAAGTAGTGAACAAGATTCTGAGAGAGCAAGTAGTGTACGAGACTCTGAGAGAGAAAGTAGTGTATGAGACTCTGCGAGAGAAAGTAGTGTACGAGACTCTGAGAGAGCAAGAAGGGAACAAGATTCTGAGAGAGCAAGTAGAGTACGAGACTCATAGAGAGAAAGTAGTGTACGAGACTCTGAGAGAAAGTAGTGTACGAGACTGAGAGAAAGTAGCGTACAAGACTCTGAGAGAGCAAGTAGTGTACGAGACTCTGAAAGAGCAAGTAGTGTACGAGACTCTGAGAGAGCAAGTAGTGAACAAGATTCTGAGAGAGCAAGTAGTGTACGAGACTCTGAGAGAGAAAGTAGTGTATGAGACTCTGCGAGAGAAAGTAGTGTACGAGACTCTGAGAGAGCAAGTAGTGAACAAGATTCTGAGAGAGCAAGTAGAGTACGAGACTCATAGAGAGAAAGTAGTGTACGAGACTCTGAGAGAAAGTAGTGTACGAGACTCTGGGAGAGAGTAGTGTACGAGACCCTGAGAGAGCAAGTAGTGTACGAGACTGAGAGAAAGTAGCGTACAAGACTCTGAGAGAGCAAGTAGTGTACGAGACTCTGAAAGAGCAAGTAGTGTACGAGACTCTGAGAGAGCAAGTAGTGTATGAGACTCTGCGAGAGAAAGTAGTGTACGAGACTCTGAGAGAGCAAGTAGTGAGCAAGATTCTGAGAGAGCAAGTAGAGTACGAGACTCATAGAGAGAAAGTAGTGTACGAGACTCTGAGAGAAAGTAGTGTACGAGACTGAGAGTGTATGAGACTCTGCGAGAGAAAGTAGTGTATGAGACTCTGCGAGAGAAAGTAGCGTACAAGATTCTGAGAGAGCAAGTAGAGTACGAGACTCATAGAGAATAAGTAGTGTACGAGACTCTGAGAGAAAGTAGTGTACGAGACTGAGAGAAAGTAGCGTACAAGACTCTGAGAGAGCAAGTAGTGTACGAGACTCTGAGAGAGAAAGTAGTGTATGAGACTCTGCGAGAGAAAGTAGTGTACGAGACTCTGAGAGAGCAAGTAGTGAACAAGATTCTGAGAGAGCAAGTAGAGTACGAGACTCATAGAGAGAAAGTAGTGTACGAGACTCTGAGAGAAAGTAGTGTACGAGACTCTGGGAGAGAGTAGTGTACGAGACCCTGAGAGAGCAAGTAGTGAACAAGATTCTGAGAGAGCAAGTAGAGTACGAGACTCATAGAGAGAAAGTAGTGTACGAGACTGAGAGAAAGTAGCGTACAAGACTCTGAGAGAGTAAGTAGTGTACGAGACTCTGAGAGAAAGTAGCGTACAAGATTCTGAGAGAGCAAGTAGAGTACGAGACTCATAGAGAGAAAGTAGTGTACGAGACTCTGAGAGAAAGTAGTGTACGAGACTCTGGGAGAGAGTAGTGTACGAGACCCTGAGAGAGCAAGTAGTGAACAAGATTCTGAGAGAGCAAGTAGAGTACGAGACTCATAGAGAGAAAGTAGTGTACGAGACTGAGAGAAAGTAGCGTACAAGACTCTGAGAGAGCAAGTAGTGTACGAGACTCTGAGAGAAAGTAGCGTACAAGATTCTGAGAGAGCAAGTAGTGTACGAGACTCATGGAGAGAAAGTAGCGTACAAGACTCTGAGAGAGAAAGTAGTGTATGAGACTCTGCGAGAGAAAGTAGCGTACAAGATTCTGAGAGAGCAAGTAGAGTACGAGACTCATAGAGAGAAAGTAGCGTACAAGACTCTGAGAGAGCAAGTAGTGTATGAGACTCTGAGAGAGAGTAGTGTACGAGACTCTGAGAGAGCAAGTAGTGAACAAGATTCTAAGAGATCAAGTAGTGTACGAGACTCTGAGAGAAAGTAGCGTACAAGACTCTGAGAGAGCAAGTAGTGTACGAGACTCTGAGAGAGCAAGTAGTGTACGAGACTCTGAGAGAGCAAGTAGTGTACGAGACTGAGAGAAAGTAGCGTACAAGACTCTGAGAGAGCAAGTAGTGTACGAGACTCTGAAAGAGCAAGTAGTGTACGAGACTCTGAGAGAGCAAGTAGTGTATGAGACTCTGCGAGAGAAAGTAGTGTACGAGACTCTGAGAGAGCAAGTAGTGAACAAGATTCTGAGAGAGCAAGTAGAGTACGAGACTCATAGAGAGAAAGTAGTGTACGAGACTCTGAGAGAAAGTAGTGTACGAGACTGAGAGAAAGTAGCGTACAAGACTCTGAGAGAGCAAGTAGTGTACGAGACTCTGAAAGAGCAAGTAGTGTACGAGACTCTGAGAGAGCAAGTAGTGAACAAGATTCTGAGAGAGCAAGTAGTGTACGAGACTCTGAGAGAGAAAGTAGTGTATGAGACTCTGCGAGAGAAAGTAGTGTACGAGACTCTGAGAAAGCAAGTAGTGAACAAGATTCTGAGAGAGCAAGTAGAGTACGAGACTCATAGAGAGAAAGTAGTGTACGAGACTGAGAGAAAGTAGCGTACAAGACTCTGAGAGAGCAAGTAGTGTACGAGACTCTGAGAGAGCAAGTAGTGTACGAGACTCTGAGAGAGCAAGTAGTGTACGAGACTGAGAGAAAGTAGCGTACAAGACTCTGAGAGAGCAAGTAGTGTACGAGACTCTGAAAGAGCAAGTAGTGTACGAGACTCTGAGAGAGCAAGTAGTGAACAAGATTCTGAGAGAGCAAGTAGTGTACGAGACTCTGAGAGAGAAAGTAGTGTATGAGACTCTGCGAGAGAAAGTAGTGTACGAGACTCTGAGAGAGCAAGAAGGGAACAAGATTCTGAGAGAGCAAGTAGAGTACGAGACTCATAGAGAGAAAGTAGTGTACGAGACTCTGAGAGAAAGTAGTGTACGAGACTGAGAGAAAGTAGCGTACAAGACTCTGAGAGAGCAAGTAGTGTACGAGACTCTGAAAGAGCAAGTAGTGTACGAGACTCTGAGAGAGCAAGTAGTGAACAAGATTCTGAGAGAGCAAGTAGTGTACGAGACTCTGAGAGAGAAAGTAGTGTATGAGACTCTGCGAGAGAAAGTAGTGTACGAGACTCTGAGAGAGCAAGTAGTGAACAAGATTCTGAGAGAGCAAGTAGAGTACGAGACTCATAGAGAGAAAGTAGTGTACGAGACTCTGAGAGAAAGTAGTGTACGAGACTCTGGGAGAGAGTAGTGTACGAGACCCTGAGAGAGCAAGTAGTGAACAAGATTCTGAGAGAGCAAGTAGAGTACGAGACTTATAGAGAGAAAGTAGTGTACGAGACTGAGAGAAAGTAGCGTACAAGACTCTGAGAGAGCAAGTAGTGTACGAGACTCTGAGAGAAAGTAGCGTACAAGATTCTGAGAGAGCAAGTAGAGTACGAGACTCATAGAGAGAAAGTAGTGTACGAGACTCTGAGAGAAAGTAGTGTACGAGACTCTGGGAGAGAGTAGTGTACGAGACCCTGAGAGAGCAAGTAGTGAACAAGATTCTGAGAGAGCAAGTAGAGTACGAGACTCATAGAGAGAAAGTAGTGTACGAGACTGAGAGAAAGTAGCGTACAAGACTCTGAGAGAGCAAGTAGTGTACGAGACTCTGAGAGAAAGTAGCGTACAAGATTCTGAGAGAGCAAGTAGTGTACGAGACTCATAGAGAGAAAGTAGCGTACAAGACTCTGAGAGAGAAAGTAGTGTATGAGACTCTGCGAGAGAAAGTAGCGTACAAGATTCTGAGAGAGCAAGTAGAGTACGAGACTCATAGAGAGAAAGTAGTGTACGAGACTCTGAGAGAAAGTAGTGTACGAGACTGAGAGAAAGTAGCGTACAAGACTCTGAGAGAGCAAGTAGTGTACGAGACTCTGAGAGAGAAAGTAGTGTATGAGACTCTGCGAGAGAAAGTAGTGTACGAGACTCTGAGAGAGCAAGTAGTGAACAAGATTCTGAGAGAGCAAGTAGAGTACGAGACTCATAGAGAGAAAGTAGTGTACGAGACTCTGAGAGAAAGTAGTGTACGAGACTCTGGGAGAGAGTAGTGTACGAGACCCTGAGAGAGCAAGTAGTGAACAAGATTCTGAGAGAGCAAGTAGAGTACGAGACTCATAGAGAGAAAGTAGTGTACGAGACTGAGAGAAAGTAGCGTACAAGACTCTGAGAGAGCAAGTAGTGTACGAGACTCTGAGAGAAAGTAGCGTACAAGATTCTGAGAGAGCAAGTAGAGTACGAGACTCATAGAGAGAAAGTAGTGTACGAGACTCTGAGAGAAAGTAGTGTACGAGACTCTGGGAGAGAGTAGTGTACGAGACCCTGAGAGAGCAAGTAGTGAACAAGATTCTGAGAGAGCAAGTAGAGTACGAGACTCATAGAGAGAAAGTAGTGTACGAGACTGAGAGAAAGTAGCGTACAAGACTCTGAGAGAGCAAGTAGTGTACGAGACTCTGAGAGAAAGTAGCGTACAAGATTCTGAGAGAGCAAGTAGTGTACGAGACTCATAGAGAGAAAGTAGCGTACAAGACTCTGAGAGAGAAAGTAGTGTATGAGACTCTGCGAGAGAAAGTAGCGTACAAGATTCTGAGAGAGCAAGTAGAGTACGAGACTCATAGAGAGAAAGTAGCGTACAAGACTCTGAGAGAGAAAGTAGTGTATGAGACTCTGAGAGAAAGTAGCGTACAAGATTCTGAGAGAGCAAGTAGTGTACGAGACTCATAGAGAGAAAGTAGCGTACAAGACTCTGAGAGAGAAAGTAGTGTACGAGACTCTGAGAGAAAGTAGCGTACAAGATTCTGAGAGAGCAAGTAGTGTACGAGACTCATAGAGAGAAAGTAGCGTACAAGACTCTGAGAGAGAAAGTAGTGTATGAGACTCTGCGAGAGAAAGTAGCGTACAAGATTCTGAGAGAGCAAGTAGAGTACGAGACTCATAGAGAGAAAGTAGCGTACAAGACTCTGAGAGAGAAAGTAGTGTATGAGACTCTGCGAGAGAAAGTAGCGTACAAGATTCTGAGAGAGCAAGTAGAGTACGAGACTCATAGAGAGAAAGTAGCGTACAAGACTCTGAGAGAGCAAGTAGTGTACGAGACTCTGAGACAGAGTAGTGTACGAGACTCTGAGAGAGCAAGTAGTGAACAAGATTCTGAGAGATCAAGTAGTGTACGAGACTCTGAGAGAAAGTAGCGTACAAGACTCTGAGAGAGCAAGTAGTGTACAAGACTCTGAGAGAGCAAGTAGTGTACGAGACTCTGAGAGAGCAAGTAGTGTACGAGACTGAGAGAAAGTAGCGTACAAGACTCTGAGAGAGCAAGTAGTGTACGAGACTCTGAAAGAGTAAGTAGTGTACGAGACTCTGAGAGAGCAAGTAGTGAACAAGATTCTGAGAGAGCAAGTAGTGTACGAGACTCTGAGAGAGAAAGTAGTGTATGAGACTCTGCGAGAGAAAGTAGTGTACGAGACTCTGAGAGAGCAAGTAGTGAACAAGATTCTGAGAGAGCAAGTAGAGTACGAGACTCATAGAGAGAAAGTAGTGTACGAGACTCTGAGAGAAAGTAGTGTACAAGACTCTGAGAGAGCAAGTAGTGTACGAGACTCTGAGAGAGCAAGTAGTGTACGAGACTCTGAGAGAGCAAGTAGTGTACGAGACTGAGAGAAAGTAGCGTACAAGACTCTGAGAGAGCAAGTAGTGTACGAGACTCTGAAAGAGCAAGTAGTGTACGAGACTCTGAGAGAGCAAGTAGTGAACAAGATTCTGAGAGAGCAAGTAGTGTACGAGACTCTGAGAGAGAAAGTAGTGTATGAGACTCTGCGAGAGAAAGTAGTGTACGAGACTCTGAGAGAGCAAGTAGTGAACAAGATTCTGAGAGAGCAAGTAGAGTACGAGACTCATAGAGAGAAAGTAGTGTACGAGACTCTGAGAGAAAGTAGTGTACGAGACTGAGAGAAAGTAGCGTACAAGACTCTGAGAGAGCAAGTAGTGTACGAGACTCTGAAAGAGCAAGTAGTGTACGAGACTCTGAGAGAGCAAGTAGTGAACAAGATTCTGAGAGAGCAAGTAGTGTACGAGACTCTGAGAGAGAAAGTAGTGTATGAGACTCTGCGAGAGAAAGTAGTGTACGAGACTCTGAGAGAGCAAGTAGTGAACAAGATTCTGAGAGAGCAAGTAGAGTACGAGACTCATAGAGAGAAAGTAGTGTACGAGACTCTGAGAGAAAGTAGTGTACGAGACTCTGAGAGAGAGTAGTGTACGAGACTCTGAGAGAGCAAGTAGTGAACAAGATTCTGAGAGAGCAAGTAGAGTACGAGACTCATAGAGAGAAAGTAGTGTACGAGACTGAGAGAAAGTAGCGTACAAGACTCTGAGAGAGCAAGTAGTGTACGAGACTCTGAGAGAAAGTAGCGTACAAGATTCTGAGAGAGCAAGTAGTGTACGAGACTCATAGAGAGAAAGTAGCGTACAAGACTCTGAGAGAGAAAATAGTGTATGAGACTCTGCGAGAGAAAGTAGCGTACAAGATTCTGAGAGAGCAAGTAGAGTACGAGACTCATAGAGAGAAAGTAGCGTACAAGACTCTGAGAGAGAAAGTAGTGTATGAGACTCTGCGAGAGAAAGTAGCGTACAAGATTCTGAGAGAGCAAGTAGAGTACGAGACTCATAGAGAGAAAGTAGTGTACGAGACTCTGAGAGAGCAAGTAGAGTACGAGACTCATAGAGAGAAAGTAGTGTACGAGACTCTGAGAGAGCAAGTAGTGTACAAGACTCTGAGAGAGCAAGTAGTTTACGAGACTCTGAGAGAGAAAGTAGTGTATGAGACTCTGCGAGAGAAAGTAGTGTACGAGACTCTGAGAGAGCAAGTAGTGTACGAGACTGAGAGAGCAAGTAGTGTTAGAGACTCTGAGAGACAGTTGGTAACTAGAGACTTAAGTAGTTTGAGTTAGTCGAGAGTCTTTAGTAGGAAAGTCTTTTTCCTATGTTAGACATATGCTAGATAGTCCGAGTTTTATGTTATAGTTTCTTTGATGATCTACTTAGTACTACTTGTGTAAATAAGTTATAGTTTAATAAAATTATTTATTACTATAAACAGGGCTTTTATTGTGACTGTACGCACCGGTACGGCGTACCGGCACCTTTTTGAAAAAAAATATTACTTCTCTTGTATTTTAACATATATTATTAATTTTTAATAGTTAAAAGTAATATTCTTTTTTTTTTTCTACATTACAATAGAAACTGTATTAAAGTTCAATGGACCTCATTCACCAATCGTAAACAAACAACATTTAGTCACGTGGTTCTCTATCTCTTCTATACAAATTACGCAATCCATAAAGGCTGTCACGTGATACTTTTTTTTCATTGTTTTATCAATATTGTTACGAATCTCACTATCCAGGCTCTCTGCAAACTTCACCATACACCACCAACTTAAAGAACTTGACAACTCAGGGCTCCAAAGTAACGTAACACTTTAATAGTTGAATAAATAACAGCCAATACTGTACAATTGGCAACACGTACACTGTACAAATATCTCTCCGATAACACCGTACCGCCGTATCAACTCTTGCACTGGCCTCTCCGTCTCGTTCCGGGCTTGCACTGGGTTCAACAGTTCAGGACTGACTTCACACACTAGGCTCGTTGTGTCGGACTCGATCGCAGACCAAGATCAAGACACCAGTCGTCTCAACTGTACTTGACAGTACTCCGCACTGAACCGTTGTAATGCTCCGTACAGAACCACACCGTTGAACTATGCTGTAGTCGACCGTGTTCTGAGCCCCTGTCGTGAACCTGTCGTAAACCATCTTGACTGCGACACCTCCGCTCTTTATATAGGGTCCCTGCTGGCCTTCTAGAACCGGACAGAACATCGCTCGACGTTTCTAGCTTCGTCACATGACTTCATCCCTCGTAACGCTACTGAGCTCTGTTCACGACGGCGATCCTTCCCGAACCGTCATGTTGACAATCGTCTCGACTGACCGTCGTAGCTCGTCATGGTTGACCGCTCGTCTAGCGCTGGCCGGGCGATTTGCGTCGGCTGACTACACACATACCACTACCCCCATCTGTGCCACCACCAGGTTTATAACAATATTATCACGTGGCTAAATGTTGTTTGTTTACGATTGGTGAATAAGGGCCATTACCTTAAGATTTTGGTCATACATCAACCGGCACAATTATAAAAACACTTTTTATCGGAGAAAATGTAACTAACACAATACTGGGAAAGCTTAATAAATAGTTTCAATTTTCAAAACTATTGTTTCCAAAAATACAATAGGAGTGTGAGTGAAAGCAGTACTTTCCAAACTTTCGAATTAAAGGAAGAATTACAAAACCCTATCCCTTATTAATCCAATGTCATCAAGTAAAGAGCTACAATACATAACAGAAAATACATTGAAAGAATGTTGTTAATTAATGGCAATGTCTTTGATTCTGAAGAATAAGGATGAATATAGTATTTTATATGACCTGGAATTTTGTTAATATTGCAGTAAAAGTAAAATTTAAACAAATCTTTCAAAAAATGCATGTACAACCGATCAGTAAAGACTTTAAGCTTGGCAGTTTTATTCTTAAAGCCAATATAACCTCGAAACGCGTTGGATGACTTTGGCCTAAAATTTATGAAAGGTCGCATAATGTCAGCTCTTTATTTATATATTTTTTTATTTTTTTTTAAATAGCTTGGTGTCCATTATGAGGGCCTCGCAAAATATACTTCGCCCACATAAAATTCAAGTATTTCACCGCTGACAGAGAAACCTTGTTGCTGCTGTATAGTACTCTGATTAGATCCAAATTAGACTATGAAACCATAATCTATGGAGCATCTAGGAACTCTTTTTTTTTAAATATTGAAACATATACAAAATGCTGTCTTGCTGCTCTGTCTTGGTGTATTTCGAACATCACCAATTCCAAGTCTCCACGTGGAGGCTGAAAAACTTCACGTCCGTCTCAGAATGAAAAGGCTTTCAATGCAGTATATATTTAAGTTGAAATCTAATCCCACAAACCCTGTTTTGACTTCATATTTCACCCTACCGATGTAGAACTATAAAATCGAAGCCTAAAGTCATACAGCCGTCAGGCCTTCAAATTAGAGAATACATTCAAAATATAACCCCACCCATTGACCAAAAAACCCCACAGAATCCTCGTTGGTTAATGAATAAACCTAAAGTAAATTTATCCCTTCTTAATTAGAAATAAAAAAAAAAAGAAAATGCAGACCTTAACACACTGCAAGTCTACCTGGAACGGCAGGAGAACTTTGGAGACTGTGACACCATTTACACTGACGGATCAAAAATTTATGGAAAGGTCGCATAATGTCAGCTCTTTCAGGAAAAAAAAATCTCCTGTAGAGTCCCGATGGATGCTCCATTTTCACGACCATGTTACATTCAATGTCATTTGCACTAATGGCTGTAAAGGCATCATGCAGGAGGAATATCCTTATACGCTTTTGACTCAACAGCTTTTGGGCAAATGAAGACGTTCATCACATTTGTGGATAAAAGCTTAGAGCTTTTAAAACAAAGTTCATTTGATCATAAGGATGTCACCTCATCCTGGTCCCCTCCCATGTGGATATGAGGAAAATGGAATAGCAGAGAGGCAAAGAAAGATTCGGGAAAGAAGTGACAGGAACCCAATTTCCCCTACTCGGACATGATACAGTCTATAACTACTGTCCACTATCGAAAGCGTCAAGATTGATTGGAAACTGAGGTCCACAATAAATTGAAACAGATTATGTCAGATGTGAGGAGGTGGCCCACCGAAGCAGGAATTTTGGCGCCGCCGTTACTCAATCTTATAATTTTCTAGCTAAATAAATTTGGGACTATAACTCACAATTTATGCTAGAGTTTTCTTGAATACTATTTATCGAATAAGTTTTTTTTCGGCGGCGATCCTCAAAGCAAAAATCTAAATACGTGGGGTATCCTATCTTTTCAAGGAACAAATCGTTTTAATTTGCAATGTATTATGGGTCTATAAATTTAAATTAGAATATTTTTCAAGTACAACATTATTCGAAAGGTCGTTTTTTAATAGTATGAAAAATGAGCTTCAGGTCAGGAGAATGCGTTTCTGCAGTGAAGAATGCAAGAAAACGCTTTTGGCGTCGGGGCTTCGCCCCGAACTTCATTTATGGGTAATGAGTTGTAGATGTCAGGAGAATGCGTTTCTGCAATGAAGAATGCAAGAAAACGCTTTTGGCGTCGGGGCTTCACCCCGAACTCCATTTATGAATAAGGAGCTGTACTTGTCAGGAGAATGCGTTTCTGCAGTGAAAAAAGCAAGAAAACGCTTTTGGCGTCGGGGCTTCGCCCCGAACTACATTGTGAAGAATGAGCTGTACTTGTCAGGAGAATGCGTATCTGCAGTCAAAAAAGCAAGAAAACGCTTATGGCGTCGGGGCTTCGCCCCGAACTCCATTTATGAATAATGAGCTGTACTTGTCAGGAGAATGCGTTTCTGCAGTGAAAAAAGCAAGAAAACGCTTTTGGCGTCGGGGCTTCGCCCCGAACTCCATTGATGAATAATGAGCTGTACTTGTCAGGAGAATGCGTTTCTGCAGTGAAAAAAGCAAGAAAACGCTTATGGCGTCTGGGCTTCGCCCCGAACTTCACCAGAGAACCTTATAACGCTGCCCCAGTTGTTTTGGTTTTCGCCGAAGATTGAGAAATGCTGCTTTTTTATTCTCATATTTATATATAAATATATATATATATATATATGTGCGTGCGTGTGTGTGTGCGTGTGTGTGTGCGCGCGCGCGCTGTATGCACGTTTATGCGTAGGGTTAGGGTTTACTGGGCGTTAGGGTTAGGGTTTGGAAAAAATCGCCCCCCCCCACTCCAAAGTTCTGGATCCGCTAGTGATAGCTGGAGATACCATACAGTCATTAAATAAACCAATGTTAATGTAAACAAATAATTGCATCAATTTTAAGTCTATCATCGTTTCATTTTTTTTATTTTTGTTTTTAATTTAAAGTAATATCTTAAAAAACTTTTTTGAAATAAAAGTGTGCCTCTTAATAAACACACATACACAAGCCAAAATGTTTATTAAATGATGTGAAAAACAAACACACATTTACATTTAGTAGGTGAAAAATATATCTTAACACATACACTCATGCAAAACATAGATATGAATAATTCTTTTAAAAGAAATAATACAATAAACGTACATAATGTATTTTGCAAAAATACGGCGGCAAGTACAGCTCATTCTTCACAATGTAGTCCGGGGCGAAGCCCCGACGCCAAAAGCGTTTTCTTGCTTTTTTCACTGCAGAAACGCATTCTCCTGACAAGTACAGCTCCTTATTCATAAATGGAGTTCGGGGTGAAGCCCCGACGCCAAAAGCGTTTTCTTGCATTCTTCATTGCAGAAACGCATTCTCCTGACATCTACAACTCATTACCCATAAATGAAGTTCGGGGCGAAGCCCCGACGCCAAAAGCGTTTTCTTGCATTCTTCACTGCAGAAACGCATTCTCCTGACCTGAAGCTCATTTTTCATACTATTAAAAAACGACCTTTCGAATAATGTTGTACTTGAAAAATATTCTAATTTGAATTTATAGACCCATAATACATTGCAAATTAAAACGATTTGTTCCTTGAAAAGATAGGATACCCCACGTATTTAGATTTTTGCTTTGAGGATCGCCGCCGAAAAAAAACTTATTCGATAAATAGTATTCAAGAAAACTCTAGCATAAATTGTGAGTTATAGTCCCAAATTTATTTAGCTAGAAAATTATAAGATTGAGTAAAGGTTGGGAAAAGGTGACTATGAAAATGTTATTTGAGTCTAGAACTCATCTCAATCATGACTCTTCTACAGAAAAATTTCGTTTGAATTCTAACTTTTCCAATGCAAAGTCTTTCTTAAAATACTTATGATAACTTCATGTGAAATTACAAAAACTCTGTCTGGAAATGGGAATGGCGGTAGAGTGAAAACGATTAATCCTCGCTCCTTTACTAATTTCTGCTAAAGATTGCATTTGGCATTAAAGAATAGGTATGGGGCGACTCGATATAAGAATTTAATTTATAGTATATATAAATTATATTAGTGACAGATTTTTTTAATTTTGTAATTTCTTAACTATAATACAAAAAGAAAAAGTATTGATTTGTCCGATGGGGGAAATGCGATTGCATGTATCGCCCCTCCCACCTGGTACAACCCTTTTTCATTTAAATTTTCTAATGATACAATTTGAGATTAGAGTGTGGTACGACATATTTACAATGGGTCACATATCAATACGTAGTTTATATTATATAGATATTCAACTAATTTTATTCACAAACTATGATTCTCCACAAAAATAGGACCGCCCTTCCCCAGCACTCAGAGGGCTAGAGTGGGGAGGGCAGTACTTGCAATCGCCCCCCCCCCCCCCTCACCCCACCGAATCGGCCAAAATACCAGAAAGGGAGCGACATAATATAAAATTTAGATATTAATTCAACTAATTTTGTTCACAAACTATGATTTCTCAATAAAAACGGACCGCCCCCCCCCACTCAAAGGGTTTAGGTGGGAAGGACAGAAGAGGTATTCGTCCCCTCCCCCCACCAATCGGCAAACAGGGAACGACATAATATAAAGATCGGTTAAAATATCAATAACAAGTTACAAGGATATAGATATTTAATTGATTTTGTTAGCAGGCTGTGATTTCTACCAATAAATTGGACCGCCCCCTCCACTCGAAAGTTAAGGGGGGGGGCGGGATTGATACCATCGCCCCCTCCCGACCCCACCAAATCGGCCAACATACTAGAGGGGGGGGGCGAAATAATCTAAAAATAGGTTGAAATATAAATAATTAGTATATATTTTTAACATAAGTAATAAATTCGTATACAAATTGTGTGAATCCTATACTAAAGTTCGCAGCTATACATACCAAACACTTGCTAATAAAAACAATTCGCTGAATCGTGTTAGAATTCATACTATACATACAATATTATGGTAGAGTGCAATAAACATTGTTATAAAAGCTACGTGCTTATTAAATTATTGTCAAATGATATCCCGCGCCAAAACGTCCCGTCGCAGAAATGGCTCGCGCCAAAACGTCCCGTCGCCAAAACGGCGGCGCCAAAACGTCACGTACCGGTGGCCCACATATCAAGATCTGACACGACGTTGAAGCACGACCATATCTACTTAGGATTGGCCACATCTACATCTCACACTCCTTTATAATAAAAAGTGATGAGCCCCTACTATGTAATAATTGTGAATTTAACCTCACTTCCTCCTCGGCTGCCTCAGATTCCAGGATATTAGAAGAAAATATATTAATTTGAACAACCTAAAAAAAAACAACTGTTTGACAGCATAGATCCTTGGAAAGTGCTGGGTTGTATCCGGAAAGTAGGATTGACAGCTAAAATCTAAGTGAGTTGACTTGAGGCAAAGTTCATATACATACATGATTTTTAGATTTAAAAAATTAATGAATAATATTTTTTAAATACTAAACAGTAACTTGTATAGCTTTAAGCGGTCCAACTGTGCTTTCTGAATAGAGGAAGGAATCCTTGAAAAATTAAGGGTACGACATGACCTAAATTGTGCCGATGTAAAATCAAAATAAAAATCAATTGGGACTATTGTTAAAGTATTTCTTTTACGTGGGGTTCTTGACTCGATGCAACTGGATTGTGCTTCTCGAGAGGGGGATCCTTAATAGTATATTTTAATTTAACTCCATAATATAGATGACCGACGGTCTCAGCAAATGCCCAGACAAAAAATACCTTTAATCCGTTGCTGGAATTGTGATCATCGGGCTACAATAAGAGAAACTACTCAGATTGGCAGGCTGACTGAGAAAAAAGGACCTATCGGGTAGCCAACAACCAGTCTCAGCACCAGGAAAACTAGTGTGAGCTGGCGCTCCCAGATCTATTTTTGTCTATTTTTTATTCCTGTCATTTGTATAGGCTAGTGCTAGGATAGATGTAATTTAGTATTTTTTTTTATTTTGTATAGGCTAGTGCAGAGTAGTATATAATTCCCACTATTGGTTGGACTCTTTTACTTTAATATTTTTTTGTCATTTGTGCTAGGCTCAGCAAACAAAAAGTTTTTTTTAATTGTTAACAAATGTTAGAGTTGGAGACATCTTTTCCTATTTTTTGTCGCTGATTAGTTTTTCTAATTTTCGTCTTTATCACGCATGCTCCAACTCCGCCATGTGCCGGTTTCAAGACCGGGTGAGAAAGGAGAATGGTTTGGCATGGGGCTAGCGACCCCACCCTGTAAAACCACACTTGCTACAGAAGCAGCAAACTTGGCACATAAAAAAAACTATATATGCGGCGAGGGTGGCCAACTCCCGATGATAATAATAATAATAATAATAATAATAATCTTTATTATCCGTAAGGAAATTTGTCTTACAATTTGTGCATTACACCAAACAAAAAACATTATAACTATAAGAAACCAAAGTGTACATTCACACCAGACTCACTCATAATTTACATGTGACAAAGTTTATACCAGATTGTTCTTATTTAATGATTTGATTGCCAGGGGAACAAAAGAGTGTTTGTGTCTGTTTGTCTTTGCTATCGGTGTCTTGTATCTCTTTTGTGATGGTAAAATCACAAAATCCTGACACAAAGGGTGATTCTTTATTTCGAGGATCTTGTTAGCTTTTTTATAGATGTTTGTCTCAAACAACTGCCCAAATGGGGTTTGTTTTTTTGCCAATGATTTTGCCAGCAGCTGGCAAACCCAACTGGACGTCCGATGCCCGATACATGGCAAGTCCTTTAACTCAAAGAAACCGACCCTTATAGGCATATGAAATGTAAGAACCCTGAACCAATGCGGTAAACTGGCCCAACTTTTAAAAGAGTTTGACTCTCACCGGCTGGACATCCTTGGGATCTGCGAGATGCGGGGGACATCAAGTGGACAAATAATCAATGATGGCAAGACCATAATATATTCAGGACACGATACGGAACACATTGGTGGTGTAGGAATCATCATGTCTAAAATAGAAGCTTCAGCGCTAATTTCTTGGAAGCCAGTCAGCGACCGCATCATTACAGCTTGACTCCAAGCAAACCAAATCAAAATCACTACCATCCAAGTACATGCCCCTACAGAGGATGCAGAAGATACCATCAAAGATAATTTCTATAACCAACTACAAACCACACTTGATGAAACACCCAGTCATGACCTAATTCTACTGATGAGAGACTTTAACGCCAAAATCAATACCAACCGATCTGGCTTTGAATACGTAATGGGACCATATGGCTTTGCAGAAAACATCAGTGATAATGGCGAGCCCTTGATTTCTCTCTGCGCATCCAACAGCCTTTCAATTGGAAACACACACTTTAAGCACAGACAAATATACAAAAAACATGGCGATCACCAAATGGAGAAACCTTCAACGAGATAGATTACATTTGCATCTCCAAACGATTGAGGTCTATTAGACTAACGGACCCGCAGTGGAGCGGATATTAGCTCAGACCACTACCTAGTCAATAACAAATGTAAGCTCCGACTGAAACGCCAACCAAAACGAGCCACACGACCCCGCCCATTTAATATAAAAAAGCTCAAAGACTGCATTATTGCAGCACAGTTCCAATTGAAACTAAAGAGCCGCTTAGAGGCTGTTGCTGATATACTGACCCTTGAAGAAGAGTGGGCCAACTTCAGAGATGCCACTATTGAGTGCGTGGAAGAAGTCATCAGAAGGAGGCGAGGTTCATACAAAGAACGGTGGATACAAGAAGAACATGGAAATTCATCGATGAGAGGAAAAATGCCAAACGTAGACGAGATCAGAAAAATGAAATACAGGATCGCAGCCTAGCGGAAGAAGCCTATAGGGAAGCAGATCTGAAAGTAAAGAGAAGCTGTCGGCGAGATAAACGGGACTGGATTGAACAGAAAGGTCAAGAGGCACACGCAGATACATACAGAAACGATACAAAGACTCTCCGTCATATTGTCCGAGATCTCACTGGAGCAAAGAGTGGACATGGAGCACCGATAAAAGACAAGAAAGGCAAAAACTTTGCAAACGAAAGAAGAACAGGATGCAAGATGGGTAGAGCACTTTAAAGAGATCCTTAACCAACCGTCTCCAGACATGACTTACACTCAAGGACCCCTCTCCGGACAATGATCTCAACTTCAAGACAGACCCAATGACTGCAGAGGAGGTTACCATGGCCATTGCAGTGCTAAAGAACAACAAAGCACCAGGGCTAGACATGGTGTCAGCAGAAATGCTAAAACATTGTTAACAGAATGACCGATCTCTTAAATCTCTGATGGCGAACTTCTAAAGTCCCTGAGGACTGGCAAAAAGGAGAGATTGTAAATCTTCCAAAAAAAGGCAACTTGGCAGACGGCAACAACTGGAGGGGTATAACTCTCCTTTCTGTCCCGGGCAAAGTTTTCAGTACTGTTTTGTTGAGACAGCTCAGAGAAGAACAAACAGGCTTCCGAAGAAACAGATCATGTGCACAGCAGATCTTCGTTCTACGAGATATCATAGAACAAAGTCTCGAGTACCAACAACTGCTAACGATCAGTTTCGTAGACTTTAAGAAAGCGTTTGACACTGTCCACCGAAAATCACTTGGAAAATAGTAAGAGAATACGGAAAAATTCGTCCAGATCCTACGAAACCTATACAGTCAGTCTAGTTGCTGCATTAAAACAGAAGAAGGAACAACCGAGTTTTTTAGCATCGAGACAGACGTGAGACTGGGGTGCGTCTTATCTCCCTTCATCTTCCTCTTAGCCATCGACCACATAATGAGCAATGAACCAGACTGCCTTCGGTATTCCATGGCGTGAACAAAACCGAATGACGGACTTGGATTTTGTCGATGACGTTGCACTACTCGGGGCTACAAATAAAAGCATACAAGAAATGACGGACAGCCTAGATAGAGAGGCACCCAAAATTGGCCTCCGCATAAACTTGGATAAGACTAAAATTTTGCAAGTGGGATATAAGGCAAAGGGTGCACCCGTCAGACTTGGCGAGTCAAAGCTTGAAGAGTTGGACAAGTTCATATACCTTGGCAGATGGGGATGCCTACAATTATGTAGCGTGCCTAATAGGAAAGGCGGGGAGCATTTTTCAAAGGCTGCAGCCTATTTGGACAAGCCAAGCCACAAAAATATACCTTCTCAACACAATCGTCATCCCAACAGCAACATATGCATGTGAGACATGGAAGTCATCTGCCAAAATTGAGAAAAGACTATATGTGGCTCAACAAAATGGCTGAGACGGATTTTGGGAGTCAGTTATACAGATTGGGTCTCAAACAAGAAAATCCTATGCCGAACTGGGAGTCGAACACTTAGTGAGATTGTGACAGAGCGTCGCATGAGGTTTTCGGGACATGTCCTCCGAAAAAATGAACTACGCATACCAAGAGTTGCGATGACATGGAGGTCAATACGAGGAAAGCGCAAACAGGGACGTCCTCGTATAACTTGGCACCACACCTTTATGGAGGACCTCAGAACAGTGGACACCAGCTGGGAGGAGGCTTCAGACATTGCCAGTGACAGATCTTTGTAGAGACAGCTTGCCACCCAATGCGCCAAACGGCGCGTCAGGATTTAAGTCTAAGTAAGTAACACATGTTTAAGTAGTAGCTATTTATTAATTCCATTTTGGATATTAGTCTATAACCCGTAGTTTGTCCTTTTTTGGATTTTTAAATGTAAATAACTTTCATTTTCTTTGTTGTATTTTTTTAAAGATTAAATTTTTATTATTCTCTTTTTATTGCTGTTCATTTTGATGTATGATGTAAGACAGTCCAAAAGGCTTTTGCTAGAGTATTACTAAAGCGATTACAGATCTTGGCAGAACGTGTTTATCCAGAGTCGCAGTGTGGCTTTATGGCAGGTAGATCTACAACAGATATGATTTTCTCTTTTCGGCAGCTACAGGAGAAGGGCAGAGAACATAAGCATCCTCTCTTCATAGCGTTTATTGATTTGACCAAGGCTTTTGACCTTGTTAGCAGAAGCGGTCTATTTGCTGTACTAGAGAGAATCGGCTGTCCAAATAAGTTATAGTGGCAGCTTTTCACTAAAATATGCAGGGAACTGTACAGTTTGAAAGTTCCTCCTCCAGGTCATTCTCCATCAAGAGCGTTGTAAAACAAGGATGTGTACTGGCTCCAACACTATTTGGCATCTTCTTCTCAGTCGTACTAACCAGCGCTTTTAAATCCATGGAAGACAGAATATATATCCACAATAGATACGATGGAAGGCTTTTTAACCTGGCACGTATTACAGCCAAAACAAAAACACGTCGTATAAGGGAGCCGATGACGCGGCACTCGTATCTCATTCACAAGGAGGTCTAAAGAAGCTAATGATTGCCTTGGCAGCTGCTTGTCAAGAGTTTAGCCTTACAATAAGTCTCTCCAAGACCGAAATCCCGGCACAAGTCGTGGCAGAAATACATATTGGGAACCACATCCTTTCGGTGGACTTTACGATTTTGGTTCATCACTTGCCAGTAACCTAGACTTAGACATCGAGCTGACAAAAAGAATAGGAAAAGCTACTACAGCATTGGCAAAACTCTCCAAGCGCGTCTAGGAGTATAGTATAGTATATGTATTGTTAGTGTGGGATAGGTTTTGTCAATTAGTGTAGTGAGTTGATATAATTTGGTTGGTTATTGAGTTTCGTTAGCTTGTTATTGTGGGGATTAGACTAGGATCTAACAGTGTGCACCTTCTGCACCAGCTTGGATGGTGGTGTGTATGGCAGGATTATAACGATTTACTTTATTTTATACTAGACAGATATTACCCGCTGACCGCGGGTCTTCACTTTGCAGTAGTAAAAAGTCACTGATATAGTGCATTAGAAACAATTAAAGACAATAATAATGTTATAAGTAAAGCGAATGCATGAATTATTGAATAAAAAAAAATATTATGAATGGAGCTAAAAATAGCCAATTGAACTGAATTTCATTTTTTATGAAAACATTGGTGAAGGAATGTGGATCTATGTAAAAATGCTTTAGAAAAACAAATTTGAATGTTAATTTGATTAAAATATGAAATGAATGGATTATTATTAATATGTTAATGTGTTTAATTGTAAAACTATCTTTGCGAAGAGAAGTTTTATCATCTTATAGTTGAATTAGAGATTTAGAGAGATGTCTAATATTTCGTGTAATGTCTAATGAAAGAATGTACGTTAGGAATTCTAAATTCGCAGATATAAGGAACGAATTTATGTAAAAATGCTTTTAAAACACAAATTTGAAACTTAATTTTATTAAATAATGAAATCAATAGACTATATTTTGCATTTTAATTTGTCAAAGTAAAAAACTATCTGCACAAAGTGTAGTTCTTAAAATGAGGTCTAGATCTAAATCCTTTCGATCTTTTCATGTAGACATAATTTAGATCGTTGAAGTTATAATACTTTCATAGAGTTGGTCTTCTTTTTTTTGAGGGTCTTAAGTTTGTTTTAGGGCTACAATAAATACACTGCGGCCAAAGTTAATACCCAAGGAACATTTCTGCCAAGTTTTATCAAAATTGGTAAAACGGTTTTAATTTCTATTCAGCACATACATACATACGCCTTACTTTCTACTTTATAATATAGATTGTTATAACCTTGTTATACACACCACCATCCAAGCTGGTGCAGAAGGTGCGCACTGTTAGAAACTAGACTAGGAAAGATGTTTACACGAGGAAGTCCCACCGAAGTCATACACTTATGAAGAGGCTGTGCTGAAGACAGACGTTGTTTTATGTGATGTTCTCATGTATATAAACATCTACATAATCAGCCTCATGGATCACCGTAAACGGACAGCCCCTAAACGTGGTAACACCACTTCACATATCTAGGTAGTATAGTGTCAAATGACGCCTCACTTTCAAGGGAAGTTGATAACCGTCTGGCCAGGGCCAGTAGCACTTTTGGACGTCTTCAGGCGAGAGATTGGCGGAACAAATCGCTCCGCCTGCCTAAAAAATCGATGTCTACCAGGCGGTGTTTTTCTCAACCCTTCTATATGGCTCTGAGACATGGACACTATACAGAAAAAAAACTACGACTTCTTGAGCGCTTCCACCAAAGATGCTTGCGCTCCAACATGGACATACGGTGGCAAGACCGCACTACAAACAGCGATGCCCTTGCGAACGTCGGTATGGACAGTATAGAGGGACTTCTTATGGTTCGGCAGTTACACTGAGTAGGGCACGTATCTCGTATGGGAGACGAACGTATGCCAAAAGCAGTCTTTTGATGAGCTAAAAGGTGGTCGACGTAACATAGGCGCCCCACGGAAACGCTTCAAAGACCAGCTTAGGCGTCAACTTTCCTTGGCTGACATAGAAGAGACCTAAAGAAAATCCTCTGCCGAGAATAAACTCAGACGGCGAAAAGAAAATCTAAATCGACCACCTGCGGACAATAGTTATGCTTGCCCTGGGTGTGGCAAAATATGTAGGTCACAGCTGGGGTTGCGCAGCCACGGGAAATACTGCACTCCTCACTAATCTTCGGACTCGAAGACAAGTCTTATTATTAAACATCTATATAACGTTGAGTTGCCTCCCTTATTTCCAAGGACCGTTGTTCTAAGATGTCACGTGACATAGTTGTAGGCCCACAGATATAAGGTTTTCGGCATGCCGACGATACTTAGGAAGTGCCTTCTCTACCCAGTGGTAACAAGGCAGTGTGATCCTACACGACTACTACAAACAGCCAGAGAAACTATCGCATCTTATCCAGCAGGAGTGTTCACCATCTCCACAGACGAGCCTGTGCAGACGCTCAAGAGCACTGTGAGAGATGGATATGGAGCGGTTGTCTGACCCTCTCGCAACCTCGAAAGTGACGAGCTAATGGGACCCTCCAAGGGAAATCAGCCTCAATGTTGAATTGGGGGCAATGTTCAAGGCACCGGAATGGGTGGAGGAAAACGTTAGGAATGGGGATGCGCCAGCCAACGACGTAGTCATATTCAACGACTCGATCTCCGCTCTAGAGACCCTCAAAGTGTAAAGGCGCTCCTCATTGTCATGAAGCGTATTCTACAACTCAGCCTGAACTGTTCCGTACAATGGGTGCCCGCCCATTGTGGTGTGATTGGCCACGACAGTACTAACCACCTACAAAAAACGAGGTGTAGACGGCACTAGTGTATGATGAAACTTCGGACGATGACACACGGAGTCGCCACTTCATAGAAGACGAAGAGACAGTAGACCACATTCTATATGAATGTTGCGTTCTGCATGAGAGACGATCGGGACAAAGATTTGATAGAGAAAGAACTAGTATGCGACATTAGGGATGTCCTTGTACGTGGACAAGGAGACCTTAAAACTCACTGTCCGCTTCCTTTCACGTGCTCCAAGGGAGTAATTCTCAGCATGTTTCGTTACTACTGAGGTTTCTGATTCGTGTAGATGGTGCGGGTGGTGCGGGCCACATATATCAAAACCGTTGACCAATCTTGATAAAGCTTGGCATAATTGTTCCATGGGTACTAACTGGAAAAGTAACGTATGTAAAGTAGTGAAATAGCGCTAAAACAAACTTAAGACTCTCAACAAAAAAAGTTGTCCAACTCTATGAAAGACTTTGAAAGTATTACTATTTCATGGATCTAGGTCATATAGCCATGTTTACATGAGACAAGACCGAAAGGCTCTAGATCTAATTTCTAGATCTAATCTCTCGAACCCTTTTTAACACATGAACGTACAAAAAATAGTCTATTCATAAGTATTCATTTCGTTATTTAATAAAATTAACCTTATAATTTGTTTCAAATACATTTTTACATAAATTCTTTCGCTATAGCTGCGAAATGTAAACGTACATATTTCCATTCATGTGTCACGATAATCTAACATGCACCGTGTAAACACACTATGATTAGACAGGCAAGATGAGGTCCTATATGAGGAATATTAATAATACAAACATACAATAATTAATAAGCTTGAGTTCACTCTTATAAAGATCTACATCTATTATAATAGTATCTAGATTCTAGATCTAGATTTAAATATATATAGGCCTACAAGCAAATGTTTTTATTTATTATAAAAAATGGATTTAGGTCGATTAGCTATTTTAATAGCTCCTCATACTATTTTTACATTCACATTCGCTTTACTTATAACATTATTATTTTGTTTAATTGTTTCAAATACACTATATCAGTGACTATATCAGTGATACGCAAATTAAGACCCGCGGACCCAGGGTAATATATGGCTAAAATAAAATGTAAACTGGATACAAGCTTGAATTGACTTTGTTTAAATCTCACACACTTTTACACGTTCACTTTTTTCTACTGCAAAATCCAAACGGCGAGAAAGTTTTGATAAAGTGGATGTGTTATGTGTTGTTTGCCCAAAAACCTTATATTGCTTCTCTTGCATACTCTTCGGACGATCTTGATCAAGTATTACGTTACATTTGCATTTAAAATCCCACAAAATGGACTCAATGAGTTGTGGCGGTTACAGCGAAAATTGAAAATCAAGAAACCAGCAGAGCTCACATTCAGCTATCGCTTTCTTGGAGGAACGATAAATTGTCTGCGTGTAAAGAACAGTATTCACAGTAGATCTTTGGTATAATAAACTGTATTTGTCTAGTTGATATTGTTAGTGTGGGATAGGTGTAGTGTAGTAATTTAGAGTAATTGGTTGAATAGTTAATTTTTATTGGTAGTTTCAAAATTCAAAATCCGTTGCCGAGGACAGACGTAGACGGCGAAAAGAAAATCTTAATCGACAACCGGCGGACAATCGTTATGCTTGCCCTGGATGAGGCAAAGTATGTAGGTTACAGCTGGAGCTGCGTGGTGACGGGAAATACTGCATTCCTCATTAATCTTCGGACTAGAAGACAAGCCTTATTATTGGTAGTTTTAGAGGTCTGTCATTTATTAGGGTTTAGTATAGATCTTGTATAGTGCGCATGGCCGCCCACAGTGGGGTGCAAGGTCCTGCACGTGCAACACCCCCTGGAATTTGATAAGCCGAATTCTAGCTTTTTTTTTTTGTTGCATTTTCAGATCCATTTATTTCCAAGTACCACCTGTAGTGCTTCCACTGAAGTATAGTTGTAAGGATCAGTTATTGTACTAGACTACTACTACTATGGATGGCTGCCTCGTCGTGCAATTTGCACGCTGGACTGTCGTTCGGACTTATCGATGGTGCCGGGTTCAAACCCGGTACTTCGGGAGGTTTGGACAGGAAGTAGATCATCTTCAACTCTGAAGGAACATCCGAAATATGTAAAACATTTTACTAACAAAATAATAATAATCTTACATCTTTATTATCCATAAAGAAATTTGTCTTACAACTTGTGCAACAAACTTGCATAAGCTTATCAGGAATTGATGTAAATCATGTATGTGTACCCCCTCCCTTCCTGAATTTCGAGAAGCAAAATTTTAGACAATCTTTTGCACATCCAAATCAATTAACTTTTTGAAAGTAGTAACCAGTTTACTTCCACTAAAGTACAGTTGCAATGATAAGCTATTGTTATAATAAACTAGAATAAGCTAATCGGGAGTTGATGTCTGTGGCATTTTACGACTCGAAAGACGATCTTTTCCCTTTGCTACTTGAGATGGTGTGACCTCTGTTGCCTTGAAAAAGGATTGGTGGTAAATTAATGAGTGCTGGGCTGCCCACATGTCAATACTCGCCTCTCTTCCATACTGACCGGATCTAAAGGGATGGAACACCATCGCAATTTGGGGTCAGGAGTTTGTCAGAGAGTAGTGGACTTACCACTGTCTCACCGCCTACGGGGTTACAAAAGCGGATTTTCTGTTAGGGTTTACTCCCTTAGTCTTGGACCTCACAGGAACACACACTAAGTGTGACTATTAGCCTATAGTTAGGGGTTTGGTTTGTTTGGATAAATGAAGCACAGGAAGCAGCAAGAAACAAAAACAAAAAAACAGAGCTGCACCAAGAATCAACTGCATTAGCTGGATATTTTGGGATGAAACAGGTGATATCTCAGGCACAGAGCAGATGTCTTTGGGAGTCCGGTTTGTTGATGGCGATTGTATTCAAGAAGATTTCATTGGTTTAGTCCCTGTTGTCCAGAGAGACGCAGTTTCTAAAGTCATTGTTAGCGACTACATTATGTGCAGCCTAGAAATAGACAAACTACTCGGACAAGGCTACGATGGCTGCCCTGTGATGGCTAGCATTCAGAGCATGAGTATAAGCCACAGGTCGCAAATTGCACCCTCCTGCAAAAAATACTGCGGGTATTGTGAGTGTAAATTGGTTGTTTGGATTTTTTAAATTGTATTATTGATATTGTTTTATTTTTTGTTGTTTATTTTATTTATTATTTTATAAAGTAAATGTTTTTGTTGTAGTATAAATTAAAGTTTGTTTCTTGCTTTCTTTTAGCTAGGTTAGTTTGTTTGGTTTAGTTGTGTATTCTGGTTGCTTAGGTGACTCTAGCCCCTTGGTCACAGACTGAAGTGCACAGATACAACCCACACAGTAGCGTTACCATCTGCCTACCGTTAAATTCTAGTTTACCTAGGCTTAGACCTGAGTTAACAGCTAAGGACAAGCACGTCTCTGGAATCGATTCAAAGGATTTTATAGAAATATTTGAATGACTTAGAAGTCATACAGTCATTGACTGCAGAGGTCAAGGCTTTAATATTGCCAGCAGTGTCCAAAAGCGTATTCTACAAGTCAATCCTAAAGCAGAATTCATTGCCTGCTCTAACCATTGTCTAAATTTGACAGGAATTCAAGCTGCTAATGTAATTACATTTTCCGATATACTCTTGTTTACATATCTTTGTTTTTAACGTCAACACAAAACTGGGTTGTCCTCAACAAAACAACCTGAAAATAATTTTAAGCGCTTGGTTAAACCCCTTGCAGTATAAAATTTAAAAAATGATACAATTTATGGAGATATTTACTAGTACAAACAAGATTACAAAGACAGTTTGTATTATCAAACAAACTCACGGGCGGCCCCCATCGAATTCACCATGGAACAGGAATATTCAAGCGATAGTCTTGTTTTGGTCGTTTGAAGTAATTCAATTTTAAAAAATCATTTGGCGTTATTTTTCACATAAAGGCAAACAGGACAACACGTAACCTTTGATAAGACTCTTCTAACTCTTCTGGAATAAGTTGAGTAGCTTTAACTGATCACCTAAGAACAGCATGGAAACCCTACCCCATCAACTTTCTTCAAATATGTTCCAATAGTTTATTGTTACCTCCTGCCTTTCGTTGAGTGCCTACCTTAGAGTTACAACACTATTATAAAATCCCACTTTTTATGCCATTTACTCAATTGTTAGTGCAAATTTTATAATGATATTAACTAAAATTAGAAACAGACCTAACATAACCTTAACAGGTTTCCTTTATTATACTTTGAGACAAAAATGGTATAATTTTGTGCTGTGTCATTTAAACTTAAACAACCATCTAGATGTATCTACGCATATTTGGGCATAAATCAAGAGATATTATAATCATAATCTTTTTCAATGTGTCTCCTTTTTGCCAAGATATAATTTTTCAATCTTGGGTGTAACTCACAAAATGGTGTCACCCGGTGCAAACCGCACCGCCTTTAGTGACGCCACTGCTCAGCTCTCAGGTACGTACCTCTCCCCAACAATTTCGATTGGAGTAGATGGGCTAAAAAAATTAAAAAGTAACCCGCACAACTAACCGGTTTCCCATGCAAACAGCATAGTGCACTATTACCCAGTAGTAGGCCTACTAATACTGATCATTATAGCTCTATCTACTTTATAGATTTAAACAAGATCTTGACTCTAGATCTAGATTTCTAGACTAGTTCTAGTTATAATCTAGATCTAGATGTAGTCTAGATCTTAATCTAGATCTATAACTAGAATCTAGACTAGATCTAGAATCTAGACTTCATCTAGAATCTAGATTTCTAGACTAGTTCTAGTTCTTGATCTAGATCTTGATCTAAACTAGTAACTAGGTCTGGAATCTAGACTGTTTCAATGTGTAGATCCAGATTAGCTAGATTTAAATCAAGAGCTAAATCTAGAATCTAGACAAAATCTAGAATAAAGACTAGATTTAGAACCTAGATCTAAACTTGAATTTGTATGTATTTACACGTTTAATCTTAAAATTACTAGATCTAGACTTAGGCCAATATTATGATCATGATTGGTAGGCCTACTACTGGGTAATAGTGCATTATGCTGTTGGCATCCGATTCACTTCTTAAAGTGATACTACTGTTTACATAATAAATAGATCTGCACCCCTAAGCTGTAAAAAGATAAGCTATTTCCTTAATGCTTTATAGATAAAAATTTGGTTCAAATTGTTTAATACTGTAGGGAGGCACCTCAACGAGACATAGATGTTTATTTACATGGAGACATGACAAACACTTAGGACATCTGCCTCGAGCACAGAATCTTCATCTCGGATCTAGACTTTTTAAAATGTATTGTTTTTGCAAATTAGCAATACTTAAGCAATGAATACACATTATTTTTTAAAAAAAGGATTTTGCTGTTATATTTCGTTTTATTTTAGAGGGCATCACGATCTATTGCCGCACTTGGCATCAAATATCCTAGCTACACCACTGATCTGGCGTGAATGTATATTTTGGTTTTCTATTGTTATAATGTTTTGTTTGGTGTAATGCACGAGTTTCATTATGAATAATAAAGATTATTATTGTTATTATTATTATTAAATGGAACCTGTTTATGAAATCTCATTCCAATCCTAACAACAGTTTAAGAGAACTCTTGATCAATCAATCAGTGATTGGTAACTTAGAAATTTAATATAGATTACGTAAGTTAAGTACTGTAGTTAGACATAGTTGTATTTCTATTACATTTAATGAAGTAGCACTTAATGAAGTTAAGGTTACTGTAGTTAGACATAGTTGTATCTCTATTACATTTACGAATCTTAATAAACGCGTAGAGAGAAAAATAAAATTGCTATAGACATTTCTTTTTGCTTTTATCATCCGTACCATCTTTTTTTTTTTTGGCATAAACCATTTATTTATCCATTATCACTTTGCATAAGTAATGCAAACGAAGGACTTAAGCTTGTAATGTACGTACCGTTAAAAATGTAGCACTTATTTGTTTTAGCGTCGTGTTTAGTTAGTGGTAGTCTCTATAAATAGACGAAGACGATGTCAAAGGTTTTCGTCTGCTGATAAAATGTGTTTAGAAAGCAAGGTGTAACACAGCTAAAGCTCTATGTACAGGACATACATCAGTTTTATGACACATTCTTTAGCATTTCATTTGCATAGCCTTTACACCCAAATGTCGTCTTAGAATAATGTTAATACTGTTAATAATATTAATACTGTTGAATACTCTAGTATTAAATCTAAAGAGTTTATAAAATAAAAAATGTATGAAATTTTATAAAATAAAACAAGATACTATTTCCTATTAACATTTTTTTAGTTTAAAATACACAATACTGATCTCTGATAAACATCACTATGTTTTGTTGAGTCGATGCAATAGAATAGTAGCTTAGTTGTTTTATTCATAGGTATAGACTAAGCTTTCTTTTTTTCCTTAACATTCAAAATTGTTGCTATCTATCTATCTATCTATCTATCTATCTATCTATCTATCTATCTATGTGTATGTGCAAGTGTTTGTGAGTGTCCAATTGTATTTGTGCGAAACTACTTTGTTATTTCTAACATGTCGGTTTACTCTTGGTTGACGCTCGAACGTGATGTTCTTAAGGAGCCAGTTGAGCTACAAATGGACGACATGGGTTAAAAAGCCCAAGTACCTCGGTGTTATCCTCGTTCAGTAACTGACTATGTGCGAACATGCTCAGCATGTACCTGACTCAGCCTTCGAGAGGTGGAACATCGTAAAAAAGCTAGCTGGAACAAAGTTGGGTGCGAGAGCCAATGTGTTGAGGGCGCCCTACAATGGCGCAGTTCGCTCATATATTATTTACTTACAGTCTTCCTGTTCAGGTCGCAAACGTCTCTAGCGTACTTGGACGCTTTTCAGAATCAAGTCCTCAGACCGATTTATGGTACATCCAGGACAACGCCGATTGCCGACGGCTAAATTTTGGCCTTTAAAATTGCGCAGAGAGCGAGCTTTCATATTATCTCACCGGAGATATAGATGGCTGAACGAGAGTTGCCCCTTCAGTAGTCTGGTTGACGGTACGGAAATGCCTACTTGACCCGGTGGTGACCAGGCAGAGTGACCCAACTAGGTCCTTTTTTTATTTCTGTTTTATTGCTGGTCAGCTTTATTTTCAGTTTGACAACAACGAGGTGGTGATCTGAGCCAATATCTCCTCCTCTTCTGCTTCGTACATCCAGCTTCTCCAGTTTCGAGATATGGTACCACAACTTCAGTCAAGTGCTATTTCATCCCTTGTTTGAGATATCAAACAATGTAATTTTTTACCAATAGTTAATTAACTAATTGTTTAATTTTTTTATTGATTCTTGTGTGTCAGGTAAAACAAATAATTGTGTGAAATTTTAGCTTGATCCGAGATTGGGTGTCAGAGAAATAACTTGTACAAACTTTTGGCCAGACAGATAGATAGAATGGATATATAAGTTTTGTAAAAATAGGACGAGACTATAGAAACAATATTCCATATTCATAAACTCTCAACTACAAAGTGGTTACCATGTTGGCTTGAGAAGCCTGAGAAGGCTTGAGCCTTGAGTGGAATGGCCGCTATTCGATTTGCGTGGTCTGTCTGTCCATCCGTCCGTTTCAAGGAGGTTTCGGGTTTCAGCCCCCTCCCCCAAAATGAAATCCTTATCCCCGCAGGGGGGTGAGTAATTTTGTGACTGTTGTTTCGCTTTAACGTTTTTTTTATTGAGGGGAATTTTATTGTTAAACCATCACTTGCCTCAGACCTCAGCTTTACCAAGGGAATTTTGAGTTAAAAAAAAAACCTCTTCAAGTGAGGCGTATGTATGTATGTATGTCCCGAATAAATATCAATACCGTTTGACCAATCTTGATAAAACTTGCCATAAATGTTCCTTAGATCTAGGCGGAGATGTATGTTTAATGTCCCTCCCACAATCTGAGGGCCCTATGGTATCTTATTAAAAAACGAAACTTTTTAATAAATAGGGTAAACCCTTTTTCTCAGTATTTTATATTTGACTAGACATATTTTACCCGCGCCCCGCTTGTCTTTATTTACATATTGCTGTCGATATAGTCACTGAGAATGTTTTGTAAACATTTAAACAAAATAATAATGTAATAAATAAAGCGAATGTGTAAATGTAAAAATTGTATGAATGAAGCCATCAAATCAAAATAGCTAATCTACTTAAATCCATTTTTTCAAATTAAAACATTTGCTTGTTGGCCTACATATATTTGATTAAAATTTGAAATGAATAGACTTAATTTTGTATGTTCATGTGTATAAAGTAGATCTTGAGGTAGACATAGATCTAGATCTAGATTAGTCTATAGTTAAAAATTGGCTTTTATAGAGTTCATTCTGTGCTGCGTGAAGACTTTGTTCTGCGCACGCGTGACCTTTTTTCACGAATGAATATAGGCCTATCTCAACACGCCTACGCAGCTTTAGCGAACAGCGAATGAATGTATTAAAAATGCTTTAGAAAAACAAATTTGAATGTTAATTTGATTAAAATATGAATTTAATGGACTATAATTAGTATGTTCATGTGTTAAAGCATAAAACTATCTTTGCCAAAAGAAGTTTTATCATCTTAGAGTTCAATAAGAGTTTTAGACCTAGGAATAGATTCAGTAGAGAGATGTGTTAACGTGTAACCATTTGGTAATGTCTAATGAAAGAATGTGCATCGGGATATCTAAATTCGCAGATATAAATAACGAATTAATGTAAAAATGCTTTTGAAACACAAATTTGAAGGTTAATTTTATTATATAATGAAATCAATGGACCTTCTTTTGTATTTTCATGTGTCAAAGTAAAAAAAATATGTGCGCAAAGTGTATTTCTTAAAATTAGATCTAGATCTAAATCCTTTCGATCTTTTCTCGTGTCAACATTGTAAACATGGCCTAGATCCATAAAATACTATAGCTGTAATAGAGTTGGTCTTTTTTTTTTTTTTTTTTGAGGGTCTAAAGTTTGTTTTAGGGCCACAATACATACACTACGGGTCTAAGTTGGTACCCAAGGAACATTTCTGCCAAGTTTTATCAAGATTTTATTTCTATACGGGGACATACATACATAGGCTAAATACATACATACATACAAACATACATACATACATACAAACATACATACATACATACATACATACATACATACATACATACATACATACATACATACATACATACATACATACATACATACATACATACATACATACATACATACATACATACATACATACATACATACATACATACATACATACATACATACGCCAAACATTCTGCTTTATATAATAGGATATGAATATTTCGTCATTTTCACACTACTTTTATTTTCGTGGCAAAATAAAGAAAAATGTGAAGGTAAAATTCTTCATGTTTGACGGATCTAAATTAAATCTAGTAGATCAGTATTACTCTTCTCTGAAAGCCAAAAGTTTAATTTGTCAAAATTAACTATGCAAGCACTTTTTCATAAAAATACACAATTTTTACAAAAGTATCGGCAATCACAATTGATTGGGGGGGGGGGGCATGCAAATAAGCTAGGCGGATTTTTATTTTAGTATATTTTTAACACATTTATTGTAAAGTTTTTTTTTAAAATAATTCTATAAGAAAATTTGTATTATTAAATTAAGTATTTTCTGTCACACAAGCTACTTAATTACCTTTTAAATCAAATGTTTAACATGTATATAAATCGAACATAATTTAAATAATTAATAAGCAACGTTTCGTAATCAAAGAGAAAGTTTTTTCCCTGAAGCTTTTATCAAACAGATTGGTCTTTAACAACACCATCAGTTGATCAATAACATGGTTAGACTAGGTTCACATTCTATCATACCTTCATAGCTATCAGGTCGTTTAATATTAACAATGTAATAATAATAAATTAATAACATTACTAGATCGACGAATCACTAGCGGATCCAGAACTTTGGAGGGGGGTCGATTTTTTTTCCAAACCAAACCCTAAAGCCCAGTAAACCCTAACCCTAAGCATAAACGCGCTTACAGCACATATATATATATATATATCGCTCCTTCTGTCTCGGAAGACAATGGATGCGCCCAGATGAGTCACTGGCTTTGGTTACGTCTTGAGATGGGGCGGGATCTGGAGTGACTGATCAAGCCAATTCTGGAGCGGCATAGTTTGCCAGAATTCGTACATCTGTCCTAGGGCTAGCTGACAGGGCTGTTCTTTGTCTTGGCTGACGCAGCTTCGTTTCTCTTGCATTCGGCGAAGTTCGTACAACACGTACAGTCTGTCTCCATGCTGTCCGGTCTTGGGCTTCTCCCACATACTTTGGTCGATGCCCGTGGCTCTCATTTCTCGCTTGCAGACATCTCTGTATGTTAGTCTTGGGCGGCCCTTGGGTCTGACTCCCTCTGCAAGTTCAGCGTATAGGATGTCTTTAGGGATTCTTTCATCTGGCATGCAAATGACATGACCGAGCTAGCGCAAAACTTCCTGGCTGACACGATCCCTCCAGGAGATGCACTTTATGCGTTCGCAGGCAGCGTAGATGGAAGCTATTTAATCTGTGTTCTTGTTGCATATATGTTGCCCAGCTCTCACTGCCATAAACAAGTGTGCTCAGAACGCGGGATTGTAGACCAGGATTTTTGTTTTTCCCACACACGCTTGGAGAGTTTTGGCATTGATGCAGAAGCTTTTTCTATTCTTTTTGTCAGCACAGCGTCTAAATCTAGGTTGCTGGCTATTGTTGTTCCCAAATACGTGAATTTCTGCATCACCGTAAGTGTGTGATTTCCAATATGTATCACTGGTATTTCTGCGACATCTTGTGCCAGTATTTCAGTCTTGAAAAGGCTTATTTTAAGGTTAAACTCTTGATAAGCAGCTGCCAGAGCATTCACAAGCCTCTGCAATCCTTCTTGTGAATGAGATATGAGTGCGGCATCATCGACGAACAGCAGTTCCCCAATCAAGATACGCCGTCTCTTCGTTTTGGCTTTAAGGCGTGCCAGGTTAAATAGCTTTCCATCGGATCTACTGTGGATATATACTCCATCTTCCAGGGATTTAAAATCGCTGGTAAGTACAACTGAAAAGAAGATGCCAAATAGTGTTGGAGCCAGAACACATCCTTGTTTTACTCCGCGCTTGATGGAGAATGATATAGAGGCGGAACTGTCAAACTATACGGTACCCTGCATATTTTCATGAAAAGCTGATACTAGTTTCCATAGCTTGTTTGGATAGCCGATTCTCTCTAATACGGCAAACAAGCCGATTCTGCTGACAAGGTTAAACGCCTTGGTCAAGTCAATAAATGCTATATAGAGGGACTGCCTATGTTCTCTGCTTCTCTCCTGTAGCTGCCGCAGGGAGAAGATCATATTTGTTGTGGATCTACCGGCCCTAAAGCCACACTGCGATTCTGGGTAAACTCGTTCTGCCAAGATCTGCAGCCGCTTCAGAATTACTCTGGTATAAGCCTTCACAACTATGCTCATAAGTGAAATGCCTCTATAACTGTTACAATCGGAGCGGTCGCCCTTATTTTTGTAAATTGTTACTTTGTTTGTATCCTTCAATTCCTGGGGGACTATTCCTTGCTCCTAGCACAAACTTAGCAGTTTATGGAGTGGTTTGATTAGGGCATGTTTTCCAGCCTGAATGGCTTCTGCAGGAATACCATCTCCTCCGGGTACTTTCCCTTGTGCAAGCATGTCAATGGCTGTGCTCAGCCTGCCTGCTCTAATGGTTGCTTAAAGCTTAGTTTAAAACGATAAGTAGGCTGACAACTTGCACCAAGCAACAAAAGAAGAAAAATGAAAAAGAAAATTCTTATCATGCGACTGGCCACATGGAACGTCAGGACAATGTGTCCTTGTCTTACAGATGACAGTCATAAACAACGAGTTGAAAAGACTACGAATTGACATTGCAGCTCTCCAAGAAACCCGACTAGCCGAAGACGGCATGCTCCGCGAGGCTGATTACACTTTCTTTTGGAAAGGAAAAGCTCAGGAAGAGACGCGAATGCATGGTGTAGGCTTTGCTGTCAAGAACAGTCTACTCCCCACAATAGTCCCTCCAGTTGGTGGCTCGGAAAGGATACTAAGCATAAGTATGATGACTATATCTGGAAAAGTCACTCTAATTAGTGCCTATGCCCCTACACTATGTTCACTTCAAGAGGACAAAGACAAGTTCTATGAAGACCTCAAAGAAGTTATTGAAAACATTCCTCAAAAAGAGCACATGGTCATTCTAGGTGACTTCAATGCAAGAGTAGGAGTAGACCACACTACCTGGCCAGACTGCCTTGGGCTTTTTGGAATTGGCAAAGTGAATGAGAATGGACAAAGACTTCTTGAATTCTGAGCAGAACGTGCTTTGTCTAACTTCCCATCACTTTCAGTTTTGAGCTAATTAGACGAAACACCCTCTGTAATATGTATTGTTGTAACCCTGTTTCTCCCTGACTAACCATCTTTTGTTTCCACGTGCAAAGTAGGGTGATTTTTGTTCGTTTTTGCACATTTCTATTAGATACGGGCGCATCGATAATTCATCCTAGTCTTATTGAGAATAACGTAATACATGAAATAAGTGGCTATTCTATAAAAACAGCTAGTGGAGAACTTTTGCCAGTTTTAGGACAGATCACTGTAAACATTGAGATAGCAAATCAACATTTTAGTCATGAATTCTTGGTCGCCAATATCATGGATGAGTGTATTCTGGGACTAGACTTCATGCAGTTATTTGGACTCTCCTTGAACATTGGGGGTGGCACAGTGCAATATCGATTCAAGAAAAAAAAACAATCCTCCGTTGAAAAATCCTCTTAACACATTTTACCATAGTCAAGGTCATTTTAGCCCAACAGCATAAACAAAAATCACCCTACTTTGCACGTGGAAACAAAAGATGGTTAGTCAGGGAGAAACAGGGTTACAACACTGCCCCCTCCCTATTTCTGTTCGTCCCGATCAGACCCTGGTCTCCTCACAATAGCGGCGCAACAGATCCAGCTGCACAACCTCGTCCTGGAACACCAAATCAGTCTGGCCGACGTCCGCAAACTCCAGCAACATTTGCCTAACCCCACCGCATTCTTCCTCCGATAGATCCTCACCCTCATCTCCAAGTATCCGATCAACCCGAGAATCACATGACGAGGCACTAGCTACAGGGGCCACCGCATCACACGATGCAATAACTTCCATTGGACAACAAGTGGCGATAACATTCTTCTTCTGAAGGTTGTAAGCTTGAGTGTCAAACTTCATAACCCGACCAAGTACCCTTCGGTCGTTTCTATTAACAGCCAGTATTCTCCCCACAGGCTGTCTACTGCGTGCTTCCTTTGACTGCTCTATAAGGCTTGCGATATACACAGGACCATTACCGTCTATTGTGTCACATATAATGGCTTCAGACTGTGCGGGTATGCTGGTACCTTCCGTTATCAAGACCCTCTTTATCTGTTTTTCTTCCATGTCGTTCCCCAGCAACGGAATTAGAAGAATTCCATAAGTCATTGGTTAATATGCATGACTAAATGCATGACGCGTAGGACGTAATCATCTTCTTTTTTGAAGTAACGTCTGTATTATATAAGAAAGATAAGATGTAGATTAATAATAACAAATCTGTGTAATTAGAAATGGCATAGTTTAGCGTTCTCTTCGACTACTGTGCGAAAACACTTTCTTAACTTTGGCATAATGCTCGGGAATACAAAATGAAAAATTCACTAATTTTGAGGAGCTCTGAGGAACAAGCTTCATTAGAACAGCTTCGTATATTCGCACAGCACTTTTCACGAAGAAGCTTAAAAAAAAAGTTCTGTATCTTTGTGTAATTCAAATAATTAAATAACTTAAAATTACAGTACTGGTGAACAGTGGCGTCACTAGGATGGGTGTCACCCGGTGCGGTAAGATCAAGGTGTCACCCCTCCCCCAAGCGTTTCACTTATTCTTCGCATGAAAACTATCGCTGTTTAATTCTTTTTTTTGCGCCATAATACAGTTCGTTGATTGCTGTTACACAACATTAAAATGAGTGTCGATTCTATTTTAAAATTTTGTTGTCTTAAACTTTTTAACATAATAGTGCTAGTTTCCTGAGGAAAACTATTGAAAAATGCAACTTTACGAAAAGTATATTTAAGATACACAATTTGTTTTATTTTCTTAACATTTAAAAGTCTAGTTTCCTGAGGAAAACTATTGAAAAATGCAACTTTACGAAAAGTATATTTAAGATACACAATTTGTTTTATTTTCTTAACATTTAAAAGTCTACAATAACTTTCATAAATACAAGCTTAAAAGCTTTACATAATTTCACATTTGATAACTTATAAATAACTTTAAACTCAATATCTTCTACGACATACTATCCAATGGACAGAATTGCTTGGTTTGAAATTCGTTTTTCAAAAGTTATTTATAGTTGTTAATTAGCTTTAGATTTAAAAGCTTTTATATGACGCCACGGAGACATACCACGCAGAGATGCATTTGACAAAAAACATTTAAAGGCTGAAATAATTGGCTGGCAGAGATTCGTTGAAGATCTTCAAATTGAACTTTGCTGCCTGTAGATGTATTCTAGTTTTGGTATTTCTGTTCATATATCTTGTCGTCTGGCTATCTATAAAAGAGATAGATGCACTCAGCATTAATCTCTTGTTCTCTATTTGAATAGTGAATCTTACTTACTTCTTACTTCTTACTTCTTACTGTCATTTTGGGGAGTCATTCAATATGGAAAACGCCAATCCTACGCGCGATAAATAAAAAACGGCATTATGCATTAGCCGTAATTATGTAATCTAGTGAAAGAAGCTTCTCGCGCCTCAAACCAATGAAGAATTCTCAAAGATAGATTAAAACTTTTGGTAATTGCTGCTATTGAGCGTGATCTATGTAAGAAATAGAATTTTTATGATATACTGTATGACTTTGCTACACGCAAGGCTCGTAAAGTAGTTCTGTACGTAGTAAAGAATGAATAAAATGCAAAGACGAATTTATTTTCAAATACAAACTCTTAAATTGAACTTATTATCCGTGGCGTAACTCTAGTTCGTCCGACTTGCAGAAATTAAATTTTCTTTACTTCTTCTTCTCGTCCAAACTCTTGAGCGAAGAAGAGAATTATATATATATATATAGAGAGAGAGATAGATGTAGAAACATCCAGTGAGATTACTGGAATTCCTCTAAGGGTGTCAACTATTTTTCTGTCATTGCAGTAAACAACAGTTAAAAGGTCGGACATTTTCATATTTTAGGCAATTGCCGGCCTTCCGGAGGACACGACCCCCGAAAAGTAGGACATGACCTTTTGTCGGACGTCTGGTAACCCGAGATCTATATATAAGTTGAAACGGAATTTATAACCTCGAACCTAAAACGATGTTTAACAGTAACTAAAAAATTGTTCAGAGCCTTCTAAATATTTCGATAAAAATAAGGGAATAGTGGTGATATTTACATGAAATTTGTATTTTTAGTCAAAACAAAAATTGGCATTTTTGTTAACTTTTAGCTAGAAAACAAACAATTTTTTTTGGACAAAATCTCTACAACCGTTTGCATAAATGTGTTAAAATATAGTGCATAGTGACCACCCCTAATAAAGAGTCTCAAGTGTTCGTTACTATTAATAGTGAATAGTTGTAAAAGTGGTGTATTTTTAATGAAAAAACTGCTTGCATGAGTCATTTAAAAATTAGATTTTTCGCTTTCAGAAAAGAAAAAAGTAGCCGTTGTATCAGAACTTTGAATGGTCTAAAATATTGTGATGTCGTATTTTCACTAACTTTCTAGTTTACGAGATCTAAACGGGACGGACGGACGTACATATAATGTTTTTATTTTTTTTAAATTATCCCTTTTTTCCTATTGTAATGACTTGCATAATTAATTTTAGTTATAAAACAATTCTCCTTGGAAAGACTAAAAGTAGCTTTTGCACCTACTCTTTACGAGACACAGAATATGGGGATATCATATTTGTCTTAGCTCTTCTAGTTTCTGAGATCTAAACGTGACAGACGGACTGCACAAAACTAAAAGCGACATTTCCTCTAACGGGGGCCGCTAATAAATGTGTAGTTTTATGAATGTATTTTTATATTTGGTATGAAATTAAAAAATACGTGTTTTTGTATTGGAGATTTTCATATGGCTGATAACTAAAAATAGCTTGCTGTTTGTTGTATCCGGTGTACAGAATATATGAAGTTTTAATTAGCTACTGTCATTTGAAAGGGATACTATACATTTTGTTCACTTTTTAGTACCGTAAATTCAAATTTAAATATTTGTTCCGTTTGAAACACAAACTATTTTTTCTGTTATTTACTTGGCAACATTGATAGTATAGAAATATATGTCGTTAAATTAACAGTATTGAAACAGATTTTATTTAAAAATTGATATGTATTAGTAGTACAGATTCTTCATCTTATTGTCTGAATAGCTAGGAAGTTTGGCTAAAATAGATTCTCTAGTGTCACAATGTTATCTTGAAATCTTACTTGAATATAACTATGAAATAAACTTGCCGTTTCAACAGAATGTAAACTTATCGACCTTATTACGTTATAAAAAAAGGTAAACTTATTTTAGCGAAAATTCCTTTACAAATTTCTTGAAATGTAATTTCTGTTTAACTTATGGAAAAAAATATTATAAATCTAAACTATTTATTTTATTTACATTTGATGTTTTCAGTTTCGATACTCATAAAAAATAGATGGATGTTTGTGCATAAATGTGGTGATTAAATAGAGAGAGAGAAATGTATTTATATATACAAACATTAAACTTACCTCTAATCTCTTGAGTAACACATGATTCTCTGCAATACTAGGGTTAATAGCTATAATGACGCCTTCGTAACCGTTATTGATTAATTTCAATTTAGATTCTATAGAAATGAACATTGCTGTACACAGGAACAATAACAAACTCTTTAATGGGAACATTTTATCAGATATGTATAGTAATTACTTGCATTGCCCTAAGTGGTATCCACATAATATTGAGTCAGTTCTTAAATGACCAAATTGTACACACAATAAATTCTCTTACTCTGTGTAGGAAAACATTTAGATATGTGAAAAACACATTTCATAATACTCCATAACGTTTTAGACGTGTTCAAATAATCGTAGCCTTTAAATAAAATATGAGAAAAAAAGACTAATATATATTCATATAAACGTTGAGTAATAGAAATTGTTTTTAAGTTCAATCCAGAAACAATAGATCTAGCCTTTTTCAAGATTTACTGCACAACCAGCGCACTCTTGTGATACTTGATTATACGCTTTTCTACTTGTCACAAACTGCTTCTCGTTAATCTTCTTGTTGCTGACCAGGTAGACACACATACACAAATAACAAAAGGCCTTTCGGTAGGCTAAATTTGGAATAGAGTTACGTCCTGAATTTTAAGTATCTTAGATATTTTGATACAATAATAATAATCCCTTTTTTTTCCACCTGAAAACAAACAAACATTGACAATTATCATGGCATGAAACAATATAAATAAGTAATCTTCAATAATTTTTTTTACCCACCGCCAACTTTTCATATCCCACGACTGGACAAAACGAAACGTGAGAAGGAAAATTTAAATAAAATACTATTTTATTTGCACCCGGATCCGGAAGGGGGGGCGAATTTTAGTAGAAAAATCACACAATTTCTATATGCATTCTTTATTTAGGCTAAAAATATATACTAATTATTTATATTTTAACCTATTTTTGGATTATGTCACCCCCCCCTCTAGTATGTTGGACGATTTGGTGGGGTTAGGGTTATTAGGGGGTAATTATATCAATCCCGCCCCCCTTAACTTTTAAGTGAGGGGCGGGTGGTTCAATTTTTTTTATAAACCAGTTTGTTAACATAACTTGTTACATATCTATATGATAAAAACAACTTATTGATTTAAATATTAAGCAATCGGTATATCATGTCGTCCCCCTTCTGGTATAATGGCCACATCTGTGGCTGTGGGGTGGGGGGGGGGCGATTGGATGTACTGCCCTCTCCACTATAGATTTTTGAGAGGGGGTGGTCCAACTTCTAAGCAGAAGTCTTAGTATGTACAAAATTAGTTTAATATCTTTATAACATAAGCTGCTTATTAATATTTGAACCCATTTGTATATTATGTCGCACCACACTCTAATCTCAAATTAAATCATTAGTGAATATAAAATGTAATAGGATTAAAGAAATTACATTTTTTACAAGAAAATCTGTCAATAATATAAGTTATATCTGCTATAAATTAAATTCTTACATCGAGTCGCTTCATCCCAAATGCAATCATTAGCAATAATTATAAAAAGGAGAGAAGACTCATACATGATAATCTTTTCCACTCTACCGCCCCCGACGAAAACATGACACTTTTTAAAACAAAATAGAAACATGGTGACAAGAGTCTTTGTAATTGCCTATGAATTTAAAATAATTATTTAAAGAAAGACTATTTTTTTGAAAATTTAAAATTCATTAGAAATTTTAAGTATAAAAGTAACAATTGAGATGAGTTCTGGACCCAATTTTTTTTCCCTATTGTATAAATAACTTTGACACTAGAACTTACAATTTATAATTGAATCCTAAAAATACCAAAAATTTAGAGTAGAATAAATTGATTACTTAATTTCATCCCCGGCTTTTGATTTTTTTTTGTCCTGAGCTTTGAATTATAGTTCTTAAATAAAACGAAGTTATAAACAGACGTATTAATCAAAATTAATAGCTTATAAATGAATAATTTTAAAAATATTATTTTCGAAGACCTTTTTTTTTGGCGGCAATCCTCAAAGCCTTAATATCTGTAGAGTAAGAGTATCCTTTCTTTTCAAGGAACAAATGTGTTGTATTTGAAATGTAGTTAGGGCCTATAAATTTACATTGTTATAATTATAATTATTTGTTTAAAATGTATATAAATCATGTCTATTTTAAAAATTTAACATTCAGATAAATTTAAATTGTGTTTGCAACCATCAAATTTAGCAAGTGTGTCAGAAACCATAAGGAAACCATAAGGAATTGCCTTGATCATCGAGACATTTCTGTTTGCTTGTATAGTATGTACAATAAACAATGATCATAACAGTTGTATAAGGAAGCGTGATCGAGAGGCTCATTCCCTTGAACTTGGCTTGTCTTGGCTACCTATGAAGGGAGCTCGAGGTTCGACACCCGACTTGTGTTTACTGAGGGCCTAAAGGCTGCACGGAAAAACCTTCTCCCACTGGCCCACAAATGAGATTGGACCATAGCGCTCTGTGCTTGCTATAAGCATGAAAATTAGCGCTATATAAAAGCTATAATAATAATAATAATTTAAAACAAGGTTACATAGATAGTTTGTGTGAAACACTCAAAATCGGCCCCCGAAGTGGTCCATCCAGGCAGGTAAAAAGGCAGGTTTCAATATTTTTTAGAAAGAACTGTTCGTTTCGTTTAAGCACTGAGCAAAAAAAAAAAAGAAAAAGAAAGATGGAGAAGAAATCAGGTCGACCAATTAGATGCTAATCTATTTTTTTTATTATTTTAGAATTCAAGTATAAATATGTGAGTTATAGTCCCAAAGTTATTTATGCAATAGAAAAAATTCAGATTGAGTAAAGGTTCGGATAAGGTGTCAGGAAAAAAAAAACTATTTGGTTTCAGAACTCATCTGAATCAAAATTTCTTATGAATTCTAAATTTACCAAAGCATATTCTTTCAATAATTATTTTAAATTTATACGCAATTACATAGACTCTGGCGCCATATTTAACTATCCTGTTTTAAAACTTAATGTTTTCATCGGGACCGGTAGAGTGGAAACGATTATAATGTAAGAGTCCTCTCTCTTTTTTATAATTATTGCTAATGATTGCATTTGGCAATGAAAGAATATGGTTTAATGCGACTCGATATCAGTGTAATTTATAGCATATATAACTTGTATTTGTTACAGATTTTTTTGTAAAAGAATTTCTTATTTAAAATACAAAAGAAAAGTATCTATCGCCCCTACCACCTGGTAAAACCCTCTTTCCTTTTATAGTTACTAATGATTTAATTTGAGATTTCAGTGTGGTGTGACATAAGATACAAATGGGTTCAAATATCAATAAGTAGCTTATATTAAAAAGAGTCTCAACTAATTTTGTTCATATACTATGATTTTTGCTTAAAAATTGGACCGCCCCCCCCCCCCACAATAAAAGTCTAGAGTGGGGAGGGCAGTAGCTGTTATGTCCCCCCCCCCCACTCCGTAACGCCATAGAAGCGGCCAAGATACAAGAAGAGGAACGACACAATATAAAGATTAGTTCTAATATATATCGATAAGTAGCTTTTATCTTATAGATAAATAACTAATTATGTTAACAACCTGTGATTTCTGCAAAAAATTTGGACCGCCCTCCCACTCGAAAGTTATGGGGGGGGGGGGCGAATTTATGCCATCACCCTCCTCACCCCACCAAATCAACCAACATACCAGAAGGGGAACTTCATAATATTGAGATAAGTTAAAATATCAAGTATCTTTTATCACATAGATATCCTATTAAGTAGGTTAACAAACTGTGATTTGTGCAAAAAAAATGGATCTCCCCTCCCCGACTCGAAAGTTAAGGCTGGGTGAGGGGGAGGGGCGGAATTGATGCAATTGTCCCACCCCACCAAATTGTCCAACATACTAGAAGAGGAAGGGTGGGGGTGATATAATCCAAAAATAGGTTAAAATATAAATAATTTGTATATATTATTAACATAAGTATTGAATTCCCCCTATATAAATTTTGTAATTTCTCTACTAAAATTACGTCCGCCCTTTCCCTTCGGGAGGGGGAGGGGAAGGGGTCAGCCGAGCGGGGGGGGGGGCGATCGCCCCTACCTCCCCCTGGATCGGCCCGTGGTTTGGGGGCATTCGAATGGATTATAATTAATAAGAAGACTAAAACTGATGGGCCTAAGAAATGTTTGTGTATACTCCATAGTAAAGGTTTGTGGGCCGTTTAATTGAAGGATAAAAGAGACCAAAACTAAAGGGGGGGCTAGAACATTGTAGGGGAGCCTTGTAATTCGGTTCGTTTTATTGATGGGTTCAAGGCGATATACACATAGACCTAGCTACTGCTGAAGCAGGGGCGGACTAGGTATCAAAATCGGCCCGGGCAATGCCATATAAACCGGCCCACACATGGCATGTCATATCATGAGCGGAGCCAGGATTTTTTCGGTGTTGAGGGGATTTTTTTTACCCCCCCCCCCTTTCAGCAATATATATATATATAGGCCTATATATATGAGTGTGTGTGTGTGTGTGTAATTAATGTTCATTACATTCTGACCTTTCATTATTTTAAAAGTTTTTTCTTCCCTAGAATACTCTCTTCCTTTAATTAGTGGAAAGACAGTAGGCCTACACACCACCAAGGACAGCTAGGGAGTCTAGGGGAGCGCTGTGAGCTCCCCCAGCGGGGTCCAGGGCGAAGCTATTTTAAGCTTTACAAAATGCATATTCTGGGGTATCTACAGTGCAATTAGCTTGCTACTCTTCCGCTAAAAACATTCAAAAAACCAAATGTGCTAATCACTGCACTTAATTAATGGAGTCAAGCAACTGGTAGAAAATGGTAACTATAGTTTTGCTTTAGTTTTTTGTATTGAGAAGAGGGGTAACCACAAAACCCTTTCGGCTACGCTCATGAAATTTGGTGACTGTGGTTTGCTTAATTTGGCTGCACTGGGGCAGTAAGTAAAGTTTCCCTTTCAGACAATGAGGTCTAAGGCAAGTGATGGTTTGAACTTCCGTCCCCTCGGCTCCCCCCCCCCTGTGTCATACTATACTATTGGTGTAAGCCTACTTCTCTTCAAAAATATAAAAGTTTGATAACGTATTGAAAACTGGATGTATGCTTGCGTAAGAGTACGTAATGAATTTTATTTATACATGTATATAGTGTGGAAAGTATAAACACTACAATAGCAGCCTTAATGAGTTTGAAACTTTTTGGTATTACAGACGTTTCTTCAAAAAAAAAAAAAGATAATTACGTCCTACGCATTTCATGTGTTAATATAGCCATGTATGTTGATCTGTAACTTAAACTATGCTAAGTCTTTGGTTTTCCTGGCTGACTCATTCAACCCATTCCATTAAAAGATTAGAGAATGCAGAACAGTTAGAGAGGCACTTACTTAATGTGAAAGCTCTTGCTTCGTCTTAATACATTATCAATAACTCGAATTGTATATGAATATATCATGACCCATTATTTAAAATATTAATATAAATCTCCTTTCATTAAAAATCGGATGTGACAGCGCTATGTAAATTATTATAATTATTATAATAATATCCGACATTGATGACTTCATACTAAGCTGGAGGTCACACGCCAAGGCCGCGCGATACACATTTAAGACCGAAAAAAAAATCCGCTGCCGAGGACAGACGCAGACGGCGTAAAACAAATCTTAATCGACCACCGGGGGATATTAGTTATGCATCGGACAAATAGGAGTGCCATCAAACGTCCAGGCCGACCAGCAAAATGATTAGGCCAAACACAACCTCGAAGACATCAAAACAGTGTTGAAGTCCATGCCGCTCGTGCATAGCATAAAGTACGGTCTAACGTTTTGAAAATGATAATACGTATAACGTATAGTGTACATTTTTTTATATTCTTGTTTAATTTTTTGTTTAAAAAATTTAGGTTAATAAAAAAAACAACAAGAAAACGTGTTCGGGCATCTGTGACTTACTGCTGTCAATTTTTTTTAAGGTTGTCTGCATTGAAAAAAAATTTTTTTCTTTGGTTGCGACGAGACCGGCCCATTTTGTGCCGGCCCACAAGGGCATTTGCCCGTTTGCCCATATAGCCAGTCCGCCCCTGAAAGAACACCATAATGAAATTCTATCAAAGACAAATGACAGAGAAGAATGGAGAAAGAAGTTGGCAGATGTTGTGTCCCAGCGGTCCAGCAGACCAAATGATAGGTGAAAGTTAGATGTGAACCTGGTCTAACCGATGTCTTATAATGAATATGTAATTGATCTAATTGTTTTGTAAAGGATCAATATCTTATTCAAATCCTCAAGAAAAAAAATCTTTTAGTTAGGTGTACTATAGTTTACTTGTACCACTACAGTTCGCACGATAATATGAAAAACTACTTATTAATTGTTGTTTTAAATTATGTCCAACTTATATGCACACTAAACAGATTTTTCTCTTTAAAAAATGTTAACATTTTTTGTGTGTAAATGTTATATTTTGTTGAGCCTTAAACCGAAATAGTATAAGGTTAAGGGAAAGTTTTCGGGGTACCTAACTACTCTACCGATAAATTTTAAACGAAGTGCTTTAATTTTTGTTTTGATATCTTGTAGGCTTATTTCCCCTTTTCTTTATCTTGTATTAGTGTGTTGTGTTTGGTGCCGATAAATGTGTTTCTGAAGATACATTTTCTGATGATTTTGTATATGTTTTTTGTGAAGTTAGGAGGTGGTTCTACACTGTTGGCCAGATACTAAATTTTGGGCACTATCAGGTTTTTTACTATAATGGCCCTTCCAAAAATTGTTATACCCATATATTGAAGTTTTTTTTTATTATTTTCTTTATCTTATCTGCTATTTCATCCCATTGTTTTTTTAATGTAAAGTGCCGGGTTTCGGTCCACGATGCCACAGATTTTAATCTCTTTTTCTATCCTAAGCCTAAAGGGGAAAACTGGGGGGGATATCCCACCTACCTAAACCCATTATGGCTGATTTCTGTATATTAATTTTGGACCCGCTCGCCCTATCGAAAAGTGTAAATTTCTCTATTATTATTTTAACGTCTTTTTCTGAAGAGGGGAAAAGGGTAGTATCGTCTGCAAATGCCTTGATTTTAACTACGTGACTTGGCCCTGTGATTTTAATGCATACGAATTCTTGGTCTAACATAAGACTTTCTAATTGGGGTTCCAGGCAGAGGGTGTATAAAAAAAGGGGAAAGGGGATACCTTTGCATGACCGATCTTTTAATGGGGATTCGATCACTAAGAGATTGGTTGATAATTGGTTGACTGGTAGCATCCGTGTAAACCAAATTTATGTCAGGGACCTGTCTATGTTTGTCTTGTCTAGTATCTTAAAGAGGTAGTCGTGGTCCAATCTGTAAAAGGCTTTGTCTTTGCAGTAGTAAATTACGTCTCGTATAAAGTGGTTAAGTTCGTCAATATTTCTGTTGGGGTTGCTGCAGTGTTGGTCATATCTAGTCTAATCAGAAGGGGGATTAGTGGTTTTATTCTAATGAAAATCATTTTGGTCAGCAGCTTGTAGTCTGTGGTTAACAAGGGAGATCGGTCTGAAGTCACTGGGTGTGGTGTTGTCTTCGTGTTTTTTTTTTTTTTTTTTGGTAGTAAAGTGGTCCACCCAGTCAGGTTTCAATATTTTCATAACTGAAACAAATGATAATACATACATGTTAAACATAAAATAAAGAGCAGCACCAGGGACCAAGTTTTTAAATGAGAGAAAGTAGTGAATTAAATTCGACGAAAATAAGGGACTTCTGGTCCAGAGTCATTTCACGTATGCAAATTACCACCCCAGTGGTCAATAGTCACATGACCTAGCTAGCTCCTCCCCCACCTCGCCACATCTGTTCACCAACAACTTCAATAGAGCCGACAAACACAGCCGTTAGGCATGTATTAGACAAACAATGGCTCTATTTAATTGTGTACCTCTCAAAATGACAAGTGGACAAGGAGATAACATATAGAAGCTTCAGTGGGTATGACATATTAAGCTGTGAACGTAAATATAGAAGTGAAGCTAGGTGCTGATACATATTAAACATAAATAAAACAGCAGCACCAGGGACAAAGTTTTAAAATTGCGACGAAAATAAGGGACTGCGCCTACCAAGGCTCGAACCAGTGGCCCTGGAAACGACAACACCACCTAGCGATAACGCACTAAGCGAACTAGACCAGTGTTTATCAAACTGTGCCGCCGAATATTTGCTGGTGTGCCGCGGGAGTTTTCAGAACGCCACCCGTGCAGCGTTACACAGGTCTGCCTACTATTAAATGTTTATTTTACGTTTCGATGACATCCCTATCTGCAACGACCAGTAATAGTAGTGGATCGCTCCATTATGACGGAAATGGGTGTTAGCTATTTAGTTTAAGGAATAGTCCATTATACATATATTATTATAATGATTCAAATGTAGGCCGGCTTAGCAGACGCACAGCAGTTCTTGAATTGGTAACGATAATAATAAGCGATGTGTTTCTTGTAAATTGTTCAGGTGTAAGTTAATAATAACAAATTATCAATAAGCATTATTCATTGTTATCCATGGAGAAATACGTTAGCAAGAATGAAACCGCGAAAGCGTTAAATAAAAAGCAAGGAACCAAATGAAGGTACAAAGAAGATTGCATAGGATATGGTTTCATATCTTCGGGACCTAAAGATGCTCCATTGCCATTCTGTCTGATCTGAAATGTATCTTTGTCGAATGAGGCGCTTGTTCCAAGCAAATTGAAGAGATACTTGGAAACAAAACATCCAGCTGTAAAAGCGCAACCGAAGGAATACTTTGAAAACATCTGGGCTCAACAAAATAAAGAAGGGAACTTACGAACTACCTAAAGCTGCCAGAAAAGGGATTTATTGCAAGTTATAAGGTTGCTCAATTATTAGCAAATCGCAAGAAAGCACACACAAAGGCTGAATGTCATTGCACCAGCTTTAGCAATAGTTGTTGAAACTATCCTTGGACCCGATGCAGCCGAAAGAGTTAAAAAAGTTCCTTTGTCAAATGATATTATCTCGCGCAGAATTGAAGACTTATCGTCAGATTTACAAGGTCAAATCTGCAAACAAATCTGACTGACGATGAAGTTTCTCTGCTGTGTTCTCTTTAAGTTGATGAATCCACTAACGTTAGCGGCAAACCCACCTGCTAGGTTTTATTCGGTTCATAAAGGATGAAAAATGTGTCAACGAATTGTTATTTTGCAAAAGACTACGACCAAAAGCGAAGATATTTTTAAAGTGGTGAACATTTTGCTATTCAATCTACAGTGGAAAAACAGGTCAAATCTTTTTTTCTTTTTATTATAAAACAATTGTTGCTCTTCGTATTGTTACGAATCTCACTATCCAGGCTCTCTGCAAACTGCACCATACACCACCAACTTAAAGAACTTGACAAGTCAGGGCTCCAAAATAACTTAAAGGTTTAATGTCCATAAATAACAGCCAATACTGTACAATTGGCAGCACGGTTCCTGTTTAGCCTAGGAATCGACATTCTTAAGACTTTATTGGAGCTTCAACTCGCTGGGCTGCGACTCCAACGTGAAAACACTCCAAAATATCTATGTGTGACCCTGTCAATGCTTCAGCACGTCCGGGATGTTGAAAGACTCGAAGTTTGCGTTACTAAGAAAGCTCGCCAGCACAAAGTGGGATGCCAAAGCTGACATGCTACTTAAGGACAGTCAGATCACAAATTGAGTACAGCATATACTATATATATATGCAATTTAACTGCCCACGAATCACTCGACCAAATACAAGCACAGGCCCTAATGTTCATTTGTGGCACCTTTCGGACACCTTGTGGTCTATAGTCTATAGGGCAGATGATGTAAAGATTACCTGTTTCTTTGGCCTACGGTTAACAAGGGTGTCATGTGGTCAGCACAACGACCAACCGCCTTTACTTTTCCCCAACTATTGTCAGGTTCCAATTAGAGCTGGATGGACTCGGAGGCGCCCAAAGATCCTGTATGGGGGTATTTAAACTCAAAACCACCAGGAGGTTTTTTAAACTTAAAAAAAAAAAAGTCCTCAAGAACAGGGGGTTTAAACTCAAAACCCTTTTGGCTTGGCTACGCTCATAGAATTTTGAGTGTGTAATTTGCTTTCGTTTATATAGAAGACGTATATTTTTAGCTTCAAACCCCGCTGAAGGGGGTTTAAACTAAAAAAACATATAAATAAAGGTCATATAAATTTGATGACCTTATTTTTGGTTTTGTTTGTCTGCGAAACTCCCTGGTAGTGAGTTTTAAACTCAAAACCCCCTTGGCTGCGCTGGGGAAAGAGATGGTTTAGTATTAAAATCTCAACTAAAATAAATGAAATCAAAGCAAAAAATCAGTCACTAAATTGCGACCCCCCTCGCAATTTGGGGGGGGGGAAGTACCCCCCCGACTACGCCCATGCGTTCGCTATAGTTGCGAAATACATTTTAATAGTCCCATTAATGTGTCGTGCACACTTAACATGCGCTTTGTAAACACAGTATGATTGGACAGGCAATAATTAATAAGCTTCTTGAGCTCTTAAATCAACTATTATAATAGTATCTATTTTCTTTTTTTTTTTTTTTTTTTTTTTAAATGTTCTTTGTGCATTATTTTCGTCTCTTTTCAGAAATGTATAACCCTAATAATTGACTCTTTTTGTACCTGTAATGTCGTCTGTTTTTTATTTATTCTTAAAACAGCCGATAACTGTAAAACTAGTCGTACATTTTCGTATTGACACTGGTGTAGGTGTAATTCTTGTCAAGTCCGAGTTTGAAAAGCTCAAAGATAAAGTAAAACTTTATTCAGCAAAGCCTTACACTAATCATGTTATTAAGACTGTAGGAGTAGTGGTGCTACCTTTGAAAAATAATATCGGTGAAAACAAGGTTTGAGTTAGTAAGACATTAGCCAAGAGAACATTTTGAGTGGACACAGCAGAATGTTTAGGACTACTAGAACGGATAGACAGCAGAGAATCCAAGGCATAAGACGAGTTACAAAGAGAATTTCCTGAAATGCTGAGAACAACTGAAACACTGCCAGGAGAATACAAGATTCAGTTACAGGTAAATGAATGCTAAAGGAGTTATCCATCCACCACGTCGCTTAGCTGCATCGCTACGCAATAAAGTTGAAGAAAAACTTGAAAAGAAATGCAATCTGATGGATTTATTACTCCTGTACATGAACCTACTAAATGGTCCATGGTTCTTTCGTTCAGGAATGACAAAGTTAGAATATGTCTAATAGATCTAAATAAAGCAATCAGACGGGAACTATTGTAAATTATTGAAGATGTGATCACTAATATTCCAGATTCGAAGATATTCTCAGTTCTCGATGCCAAGTCAGGATTTATGCAAATAAAGCTTGAAAGAGAATCTTCATTTCTCACAACACACCTCTGGCAAGATATAGATTGTTACGATTACCTTTTGGAATCAAATCAGCGCCAGAAATTTACGGAAGAATTATGGATTTAAATGCTTCAATGTATTGAAGGAGCATATGTCATCATAGACGACATTCTAGTAGCTGGTAGAGATGTTGAGCATCATGATCACATTTTGAAACTAATCATGTAAAGAGCAACGGAGTACAATTTAAAGCTGAACTAAGGCAAAACATATCTTGTCAGAGAAAGGCTTAGAACCAGATCCAGCAAAGATAAAGGCAATTATTGACATGCCAGCTCCTTAAGATAAAGATGGAATCAGATTTCTATGTTTAATTCAGTACCTAGCAAAATTTATTCCTTAGTAAAGCAGATGCTCCAATACGAAAGCGTCTAAAAGATGACATAGAATTTCAATGGAATTATGAATAAAACAGGAGTTTTGAAGAATTGAACCATCTTTGTACAAACCCTCCAGTTTGAGCATATTTTGATGTCAACAAGAACGTAGTTCGCTTCAAGAGAATGTGATGCAAGTAAAGATGGACTGGGAGCAGTATTACTCCAGGAATGCAAAAACAAGATATGAACAGATTGAGAAGGAAATGCTCTCAATTGTAAATAGTACAAGCAAATTTCACTGCTGCATATTTGGTAAGGAAGTAACAATTTATAACGATCACAAACCTCTGGATCAAATTCAAATTCAAGAAACAATAGAGGTATTGTCAGCACCCCAGAAGATGCTAATCAGTGGTATGATCTGAAAGTCTGTTACCTTCGAAGTCAAGTAGGGAATCGGCGACGTAGGCGCCATTATCCCGTTGATGGTTAAAAAGGCTTTTATCCAACCACCAGGCCTGGACATGGGGCTCTTCACCCCTGTCCTGTCTGAGGGCACCCAACGGTAGGCGGCCATATCGGTTGACTGGGCCAGACCGGGCCGTGCTGTGTACACAGTGTTCTGTAGTCACAGATTAATAATAAATTACTGTAGACGTTACTAATTAATAATGATAATAACGAGACTGTCTTGATTAAGGTAGACATATATAACTCACTTTTATTTCCGTCCGAGTCTTTGCTTTCGCATAAAACATAAACAACAAACAATGACGTAATATCTTCTAATATTAACACATCCTTCCTTTTGAAGCTATCATCACACATCACGTCCCCGAATCTTAAGTCACCCGCTCTAAGTATCAGGGACAGCTCTAACTGCGGGGAGCTTGTCTCATATTCCTATACTGTAACCGCCACTATTCCGTGCAAGGGCCGCCAATCCAGCAATCCGGAACTGATGACGACCCCCTTTGTGGAACGGCGTGGCGGACTTTTTGGACTGGGTTGCAGGTTACTTGTTACATCCCCACCCCGAGTGAGATAAAAAAAACAACAAAAGCTCACCCAGGGAGACCTCCTAGAAGGCCTGGTTCGCTACTCGTTCTTAGCCTGTCCAGATCCACCTCTGGATGTTTCCACCGGAGGGCCACGCTGAGGCGACGGGTAGCTGGAATATCCTCCGGGAAAGTCTGTTATAGCAAAGACAAGGAAATGTTTATCTCCGATACACTTTCTCGTGCACATCTACCAAAAACTGATACACAGACGATTCAGTGCATATGATTTCTGTGATTCGAAATACAGTGAAATTCAAGACTGTACAAGCTTTCAATGCTTCTGGAAGTAATTATGACTGGTTGGCCAGACACAAGCGAGACTCCAATTGAAGTCAGGCCAAATTGGGATTCAAGAGACCAGTTATCAACTTCGGATGGTATTATATACAAAGGTCTGAGAATAGTCAATGCCACCAAGCTTATTTAATAAATACATGCTAAATCTGATTCACGTCTCAGGAATAGTCGTGTAAGCAGAGAGCCAGAGAAGTCATGTTTTGGCCAGGGCATGAATGCAGACATTGAAGTGACTAGGATTGTAGCAGGTGAACATCAGAATCAAAAATGTGTCAGAATCTCTAATACCTACCAAGAAACCAGATCTTCCGTACAGCATGTCTGGGTGTAATCTGTTTAACTTAAAGGGGAAAAAGTATGTGCTTCTAGTTGATTACTTCTCAAAGTTTATTGATGTCAAAGAAAAGTCACAGGAAACTACATCAGATATCATCGAAGCAATGAAGAGTATATTCGAATTCCATGGAATATCTAGAAGGTTAGGGTAAGATAGCGGGCCCACAGTTCGCTTCAAGGGAATTAAAGAACTTCTGTAAATCTTAGGGAATAGAGTTCTAGAGTTCAAATGGCGAGGCTGAAAGAGCTATTCAGACAGTGAAGAAACATTGGAAGAAAAGCGAAGACAAATTTCTGTCGCTATTAGACTTACAGAGCTTCTCAACACACATATTAATTTGTCGCAAGCACAATTACTCTTGGGACGCCGAGCCAGAAATTTGTTACATTCGAGCGAGGAAAAACACCTAAGACACCAGATATCAAGATGGTGAAGAAACACTTTGACTCCGAGAAACAGTCTCAGAACCATTATTATGATAAGAGGAAAGGAGTTAAGACGGAACGGCAGTCAGAATGCAACTTAATTCTAAGTGGAAACCAGGAACATTAGTTTCGAAGCATTCTAAGCCTACATCATATAATGTCAAAAGTGGAAATAAGGTCTACAGAAGAAACAGAAAACACATCAGAAAGTCTTCTGAGAAAGCAAGAGAGTCTAAGATTACAAACTACGCTAGATGTAGAGCTCCCACTATATTCTGCTTCTTGTAACATCTCTAGACCACTTGAACCTTACGTAACACACAGGCAGAATAGTTAACAAACCCAAGAGACGATTTGTAATTGATTGAATTGACTTTTTAATTCACTAGTTAGTTATTCTGATAAATAGATGTACTGAAAGAAGAGAGATGTAACATATTGTTATGACTCTACATTGCACGTTGTCATTAGGTGTGAGACTGCGCACCATGAGATACAATACAGACAGGAAATAAGTGTGCAAGTCAAAAAGATGGCTGATGTAAACAAGTGTTGTTATTATTCGAATGTAATTGTTTTCTCGGATAACCCAACGTAAGTTTTGGTAGGCTAAAGATACTGGATGGCGTCAACGAAAACACTTGGTCAGCTTTCATTGATAGAACTTAGACGAGTGTTGGCACTCAGAGGAAAGGCAGCCGGTTACAGACAATGAAGGACCAGACGGACTTCGATGCTATGGTCAATACAATGGAACTGCGATACGGCGACGAGCACTTACAGGAAGTGTTTAGAATACAATTAAAAAGCCGACTGCAGAAATGTGGAGAGACAATACAGGAATTAGCGGCAGACATTGAGCGTCTTGCCCGTCTGGCTTACCCATTGGCAACAGCAGAATTTTTGGATGTTATTGTTACAGATGCCTTCATAGATGGAGTGCGAGATGCAGAACTTAAAAAAAGCCATCCGAATCAGCGGAAAACGGAAAGTAAGCGAAGCCCTTATCTATGCTCTGTCCTATGAGGCGGCAAGAGATTCAGCGAGGGCCACGCAGCACAGCCGGACGATAGATGCTCGGGAGGAGGATCCTACACAGCTGGTACGAAGACTGGTAGGGGAGGCTATAGACGAGGAGGAGAAGGATCTTGCACGGCTGGTCAGAAGGGTGGTGGACGAGACTAGAGACGAACGGCGACCCTATTTTAGACAAATAGAACACTTCTTCGCTGCTGGAACTGCAACACCCCTGGTCATATGCAAAGGGATTGTACCAGAGGGTTTCGGGGTCGTGGACGCCAATCACAAGAAAGACAGAACGGCAACCGGGAAAACTAATGTCTGCCGGTTTCACGGAGCGGAGACAGGCAGCGCGGTATAAAGAGGCTCCAAAAATGGTTATTTCTGTCACTGTGTTGGGAAGAAACAGAAGTTTAAAGGTACAAGGAAAGATCGGCCACGGGTGTTGCGCTTTTCTTTTGGACACCGGGGCATCTCGGTCGATAATTAGACCCGATTATATTGCAGATCAGGAAATAACAGAAGCAAACAGTTATACACTGAAAACAGCCAGTGGCGAACTAATACCAGTGTTGGGGCAGGTCAAACTTAACTTTGAAATTCAAACCCAACCATTCTGTCATGAGTTCCTGATCGCAAACGTGACTGACGAGTGTATCCTCGGCTTGGATTTTATGCAAGCATTCGGGCTGTCTTTAAACATGGCTAATGGCACTGTACAATATGCTAACATGGAGATTCCACTACTTGAGGAGGATACGGTCAAGCGAGAAGAATTTTGTTGGTAGAAGATACGACCATACCAGCACAATCGGAATGTATATTTTGGGGAAAGGAAAGGACATTGCAAAACCATTAGTACAAAACTCGTAGAAACAGCGAGAGGAACAGAAATTAGTCTGGCTGTAGGAAAGACGTTGGTGGTCAGTGTTGGTGAAAGGTCCCTGTGAGAGTCATGAATCTTTACTCGCAGGAAAATAAGTTACGAGCTGGCAGTGTCATAGCGGACTGTTAACCCGTGGATCTGATCACACAATGTCGGGACGCAGAGGAATCGACAAACACGGTAGCGAAGGAAAGCGCACAGATACACAAAATTCTTACCAAGATGGAAGAAAATCTTTCGATGGAAGAATTTAACAAAGCTGAGAAATTAATTTTGGAATTTATGGACATTATGCCCTGTGTCGAGGATGATTGCGGGAGGACAAACCTTGTACAACACCGTATTGATACGGGAAGTGCCAGACCCATTCGACAACCACCGCGTCGTCTATCGTTGGCAAAACAGTCAGAGGCCTCGATATGCTCGAACGCATGAAACAACAAGGGGTCATCGAGCCATCCAACAGCCCGTGTTGTTCACCGGTTGTATTGGTTAAAAAGAAAGATGGGAATTTACGGTTTTGTGTTGATTACCAGGCATTAAATAATGTCACGCTGAAAGATAGTTATCCTCTTCTCCGCATTGATGACACATTGGACACGCTCGCCGGATAACGAATATTCTCTACTCTAGACCTCAAGAGCGGATATTGGCAGATAGGGATGCATCCCATTGATAAAGAGAAAACGGCCTTTTCAGCTGGAAGTGGCTTGTGGCAATTTAAGGTGATGCCATTTGGCCTATGCAATGCACGAGCTACTTTTGAGAGATTGATGGATCAAGTTTTAAAAGGTCTTAACTGGAAAACTAGTATATATACTAGTATATCTTGATGACATTATCGTGCTCGGAAGAACATTTGATGAACATCTGAACAATTTGAGAGAAGTGTTTCAGGATTCGAAGTGCGGGTATGAAGCTCCACCCCAAGAAGTGTGACCTATTCAAGAGGAAAGTAAAATATTTGGGCCATGTTGTATCAAGAGAGGGTATAAGCACGGATCCGGACAAAAGTGAAGCGGTTAGGCAATGGCCTGTCCCTGGAAGTGTACAAGAACTGAAAAGTTTTCTGGGTCTTTGCACTTATTACCGACGCTTTGTTTCAGGCTTCTCTAGGATTGCAGGAGTCCTTCACCAACTGACAGAACAGAAAAAACTGTTTATATGGACAATAGAATGCCAGGAGGCGTTTGAAAAGTTAAAAGAGGCTCTCCTTTCGTCGCCGATGGCGGGTACACCATTCATTCTGGATACTGACGCAAGCGGTACGGGGATCGGTGCTGTGCTATCGCAGAGCATTGATGGAAACGAAATGGTCGTAGCTTACTTTAGTAGAAGGTTGTCAAAGTCTGAAAGAAATTATTGTGTTACGAGACGTGAATTGTTGGCTGTAGTTGATTCAATTAAACATTTTCATAAATATCTCTATGGACAAAGGTTTAAACTGAGAACTGACCACGCAGTCTCGAAATGGCTACTATCTTTCAAGAATCCAGAGGGACAGGTGGCGAGATGGGTTGAACGGTTGCAGAATTATTAATTTGAGACAACACAGGAAGGGACTGATTCACCAGAATGCCGATGCATTGTCTCGAAGACCATGCGAAATGGAGTGCAGGCACTGCGTGAAGGCAGAAGAAAAAGAAACGGAGTGTCGTCGTCTAGGAGTAGATTTTACCGGGTCCTGGTCAGATGAAAAAATTAGAGAGGACCAGTTGGAAGATAATGATCTGGCTCCTATTCTGCTATTGAAGGAGAATGGACAACGGCCCGAGTGGCAGCACATCTCTGAAAAAGGAGCTGCGTACTGGGCGCAATGGGACTCAATAACCATCATTAATGGTGTCCTAAGAAGGGTCTGGGAATCCGTTGACGGCACATCGAGGCGTTTTCAGCTTATATTACCGAAAAGCAGAGTGTCTGAGGTGCTGCAGGAAATTCACAACGGTACCAGTGGATCTCATCTGGGCGTTAATAAGACCCTCGATAATGTTCGCCAAAGATTCTAATGGTTCAGATACAAAGAGGATGTAGAGGAATGGTGCCAGGGCTGCGACATCTGAACAGCCGCAAAGGGCCCTTCACGCAAAACAAGGGGACGAATGCAACAATACATAGTTGGAGTTCCGTTAGAAAGGATTGCAATCGATGTGGCATGGCCATTTCCTGAAACTAGACGAGGAAATAAGTACATATTGGTAGCAATTGATTACTTCACTAAATGGCCGGAGGCGTATGCGATACCGAACCAAGAAGCAACAACGGTAGCAGAAACGCTTCTAGAGAACTGGATTAGTCGTTTTGGTGTTCCAATGGAACTACACTCCGATCAGGGCAGGAACTTCGAATCTAGAGTATTTCAGGATATGTGCCGGGTGCTTGGCATCAATAAAACTCGCACTACACCACTACACCCGCAGACGGAATGGTAGAGCGGTTTAATCGTACCTTAGAACAATACTTGTCGAAGGTCACCGATGATCGACAAGAAAACTGGGATGCATACATTCCAGTGTTCCTGATGTCCTACAGGAGTTCCATCCATTGCTCTACTTCATATACCCCTGCAAAGATGTTGTTCGGACGGGAACTTCGGTTGCTAAGTGATCTGCTATTTGGACCGAGAGACACACCAGTCACTGCTTACGTACGTCAACGATCTTAGACGGCGTCTGGAGGAAACACATTCTCTGGCTCGTGGGACAATGAAGAATCTGCGATCTAATGAAGACTCGATACGATAGACGTGCAAATGCCTCGGGGTTTCAGGAAGGCCATCTGGTATGGCTATATAACCCCCAGAGAAGAAAAGGTACATCCCCAAATCTCCAAAGAGACTGGGAAGGTCCATATCGTGTTGTTAAAAGGATCAACGATGTGGTCTACCGAATTCAGAAAACTCCACAATCTAGCTTCAAGGTTGTTCACGTGGATCGGCTTCATCTTTATCATGGCGGGGCAAACTTTGTTCGAGACCAACAGTTTTAACGAGGGGGCAGAGTTATCACTCTACACTGCACGTTGTCATTAGGTGTGAGACTGCGCACCATGAGACACAGGACAGAGACAGGAAATAAGTGTGGAAGTCAAAAAGATGGCTGATGTAAACAAGTGTTGTTATTATTCGAATGTGTAATTGTTATCCGACTATTAGTCTATTATTAAATTGCTGTTTTTACCTATCACTTTCGTTGAGGTTCTTTGGGCTCGCTGTAGGCAGAGTTACAGCAATATGTACATTTGCACACTAGCGCGTCAGTGCAACACCGCTTGTGTTTAGGTAATACATAGGTAATACATTTCCTAATATTCTTAAACACTAATTTGTTATTTGTGTAACACAAATATTCTACAATAACCATTAAAAGCTAAATAAAATGACTCGAGACACAAAAGCAATGAACATGAACCTTTTTCAACTTTTCGTAAACTTTGATAATTATTATCACGATTGTATTTTGGAGATATTGCATTTTGTCCACAATCATCTGACACACGCAATGTTTATAATCCACCAAAAAAGGAACTGGCTTTAGATGTCAGAGACAATAACTGTAGACACTATCATAGCTGGAGATCTAAATGCCCATTCACCTTCCTCTGTCACACTTATCTGTCTGGTAAAAAAGTTCATTACGTGCAATTCTACTAACCTTTTTCTTTTGCAAAATAAACACTCTCCTCCTACTCTTCTGCATGCTAGCAATGGTTCACTATCACGACCAGATCTTTCTTTAGTCTCTGCTAACTTGGAATCTGTTATAACTTAACTAGGCGATATTGGTAGTGACCACCTTCCAATATTACTGACTGCCACCACTAAAGAATCACGAAAGTGGTGCTATAGTAAGGCTAATTGGAAAGGATACCTTGCAAATAATAGCTATCCTTGGCATGGCTAAAAAGTTTATTCCTCGAACTTACCCTTGTAAAAAATTCAAAAACTTTTGGACGGCTGAAATTAACGAAAACCCCATTATCTTCACAAAGTGAGGTAACCATTTCATCAAAGAAAATTGCCACCTAGTTGAACAAATATTTTGCTAAGATCAACAAGGCAGCCAAGAAGTCCCAAATGTATAAAGCTCGCAAAGCTGATGGAAAAAAAAAAGATCGAAAGGAACCACACCGAAAGTGCTGAGGGAACGATGAACTATCCCTTCTCGATAGGCTAGCTTAATGCTGCCATAAGGAAATGCCAGCTTAAAAAAGCTCCCGGGCCGGATGGTATCACCCCCGAAATGCTTAAGCATGTAGGGGGGAAAAGAAGGCCGTGTTCTTGGCATTCGTAAATAGAACCAGGGCATGGAAACGTGCCACCATTATTCCTATATCAAAAAAGGGAAAAAATGCTTCCAATGCTGAGGGCTACAGGCCCAATCACATCTTGTGTGGGAAAGATGGCTTAAAAAATGGCAAATGAGCGTCTGGTTTGGTACATTGAGAGTGCCAGTCTTATAGCTCCAGAATAGGCTGATTTCAGGGCTGGAATGTCCGCTATTGACAAGTCAACATCTTTGTGCAGATGGATTCCAAAGGACCATTGACTTAAAACAAGCATATGATAAAGTATGGCGGCCTGGTTTGCTTCATAAGATAAGAGCCGTGGGGTGCGGGATTACTGGATTAGAGACTTCCTACAAGAGCGTACTTATAATAAGAACAAGGATGTACGGAGAAGTCTCAGGGTCTATTCTCTGTTCACGCTCGGGAACCTTTCCGTCTCTCCCTCAACGGAGTGTCTCTCAGCATGGAAAAGCTTACCCAAGTACCTTGGTGTAACTTTAGATCGCAAACTAAAAATGTGTGAGCACATCCAGGATGTAAGAAAGGCCTCAGGGAAACTTTGCATTGTGCGGAAGCTGGCATCCAGGAAGTGGGGAGCCCGAGCAGACATGCTCCGATACCTTTATTTAGGAGCAGTCCGATCACAGATGGACTACACATAGCCAGCTTTCTGTGAGTATATGTTATGAACATAAAGAAAAGAGAGTCGAGAACCATGTCTGTATAGTATGGCTTTAATACACAACACACATTTCGTGAACACATTCTCATGGACGAGTTACAAGCACATGTAAACATACGAACGACAACCGATAAAGAATATAATTTTCATAACAATATGTATACTTTTATTGCTTTTATTTTGGCAGATGTACTTGGTCGAAATTCAGAAAATATTTCCTGCATTTCTTTCTTCGCCGCTTTTGACATTCGATGGGGTATTTTTAATTCATCATACTGGTGTAACATTATATATAATTATATTTATAATTATAATAAATATTATATATTTACCTGTTTGTCCTCAACTGTCAAAGTATCCGTCTCGCCGAGCAATGCTCCCCAACGCGCTGGGGGGCGGAGACGTGTGTCTGTTTTATTTTACATAGGCCTTTAAAACCTGTAACCCAAAACCAGTTCCACTTGGCCACCTTTACATGCGGTGTTCACGCGACAACCACGATATGGGATCTGGAATGGCAACTTGCCTTGACATAGAATAGAGCACCTGGTTGTATGCGGCCTCAGAACGAGACAGCTAGTGGTCACTCACAAAGGCTGCGGGATACAAATTTAAATCGACCACCTGCTAAGAATTGTTATGCTTGAACTGGGTGCTGTGCAGCCACGGGAAGTGCTGCATTCCTCAATATTCTTCGGAAAAGACAAGCCTTATTGAGAAAGAAGTCAATAATTGAAATTGAAAATATTCAAAATGAGATCGAATAAAAGGTTTGAGTCAATGTGTTATGCGATAGTTAGTGGCACTTTTAGAAATTACCAACGGATGCGTTGTATTTAGACTGAATGTATTACTATTACTGAGCAATTAACCTCAACGAAAGTGGTATTAAACAACTTATAAACTACATATAGAGTCAAACTAATAATTATATTTCAGGCCTTCTTGTTTACATCTCTACTACGCCATCTTACTTCCTCTGTTTCTTCATCGTGTCCTATGGTACACAATATCGCGCCAAATGACAGTGCGTAGTGTAGTCATAACACTGCCCCCTCCTTAGTTATGTTCGTCCCGAACATGACCAGATTTACGACAGGGCAGTGGAATTGTCAGTGCAGATGAAGCTCTGGCAAGAAAGTTATAGTCCCACTGGAGGCCCGGTCATAAACACAGTCATTTTCAGCCATCTCCAGAAAGTATGCCTATCCACACACATCCATTAACCACATTATCAGTGTCCAGGTTTCGATGAAATGGATTCATCTTTTACTCTGCTTTGTGAATGCAGACGTACACACGTTTGTCAAGTCTAGACCTGTTGGTTTTTCTAGCATTTGTATTGTTCATTCGAGGTGCCGCACGTACAGTTCTTATTAATCTTCTGCCTGCAGTTAGTACTGGAAGATAAACATAAGTATTGGACCCAACGTCGTCATGCATCCCACTTCTGACAACAATTGCTATAACTTACCAATTAACCTCAACGAAAGTGATATAAAACAGAACGTTTAATAATCAATTAGAGCCAAACTAATATATCTCAGGCCTTCTTGTTTTCATCTAATCATCTTTTTAAAAATTTACTTCCTCTGTTTCTCCATCGTGTCCTATGGTACACAATATCGCGCCAAATGACAGTGCGCAATGTAGAGTCATAACAATATTGTTGGTAAGTATGTCCAAGGTTGTTTTAATGTTTCAGTGGCAGATTTAATTCTTGGGAATTCAAGCAATCGGTCAGTCTTTGGGAGCGTGTACTGTATAGACAATAAGAAGAATGAATGTGTAGAGTTTAAATTATTTGTTTTTTTCAAGGAAAAAATTTCGTCTAAAAAAAAGCTTGTGAAAGAACGTAAGCGAGAAAAATCTTGATAAGAAAAATCTTTTTAAAAATTTTTAGTTCGAGATGTGAAAGCGTTTGAGATCGTGCGTCAGAAAACTATAGCGCCTAGTCATTTTAAACAGTGGAGCTTGGTATCATGAATGATCACCCTGTTTTAAAAATGGTATTTGTTAGCCCACTGGTCAGGGATACCTTTTCAGCTTGTTTATAAATGAGGTGTCCGTGGTATTTTTCTAAAACGCGGAAGAAACTGATAAAAATATGTTACCTACTTTACAATAGAGAGCTTGTTTGTTGTTGTTATATTTGATTAATAGAGCAGAAGCCAATCAGTAAATAACAGTCTTGGACATTAGGCTAAATGCGAGGTGGATTGGCCGCAAAAAGGAGGTCATTGCATTTGGTAATCCTAATTACAATTAATCCTAATAAAGAAATTACAATTAACAATTTAGAATTTTACGAGACACTTGAGACAAAAAAAAACAACGTTGTTTCAATCATCGCCAGATCATCAGATAAAAACATAAAACTCTACTTTTTCATTACACAAAAATAAATATTTACGGCATTGTATGTCAGTTACGCTTATATTGGCTACATCATCTACAACGATGTAATAATAATAAAGACATCATCACTAAGACAACCACCATTGAAAACATGCTGCAAAAAAAGTGAGAATACCTGACCTTTGAAGCACTCTAATTAACAGTAGCGAATATCTTCCAGATCTTCAGATGCTTAATTGGTCCAATCAAATGGAAATTGACTAATTACAACGTATGTATTTCTCGGTGACGATAGGGGATTTTTAAAATTGAAGAAAAATATATTGAGGAAGTGCTGCGAAAAGGTGCACGACATCCGTATTGCTATTAGCACGTTTACAAATGCCTCAAGATCGACATGACATCTGTGAATGTGATCTAATTAAAAGCATGTTACGCTTTAAAATTGACACCGATATGAGCGCTGGATTGATGTAGTAGTCGTATCTTCGAAAGTGTTTCTGAGCAACCTGCATTTGTTCCACTTCTCGTCCACTGCTAGAAAGGTCCCAGCTTTTTATACCATTTGGACTTGATCCATTCACAAATCCTCGCTTTTGCATTCTCGTATGTTTGCAGCTCCTTTGGTGGGTTCCTAGCTTCACCATACTGTCGGCTATCTCGTTTCCTCTGATTCTACAATGTGTTGGAATCCATTGCATCACAATACGTACTTGATAGTTCCTCCCTCTTAGTTACGCCATAGTTTTTTGCCAGTTGTGAGCAGAAAAGTGGGTCTGTAAAGAGAGTTACATTGGCCGGTGCCGCAGTTCCTTCCTCGATTCGTCTTTCAATATTGCCTAGGGCATTTTTGATTCCTTCCATTTCCGCAATGTGCCTTGTCCTCGTTTTCTGTTGCACAGTTTTTTCTGCCTTGGACTTTTCTCGTTGATCCTTCCGTATGGTCTTAGGGTTAGGGTTAGGGTTAGTTAGGCTACGGTCTCTCTTGCAGTGCACAAAAGTGCACATTTACAGATTGTGAGCTTGTCAAAGATTAGCCACTATCCGCTAAAAGTACAAGATATAATAGCTAAAATGTCTTCTAATGTAACATGTTTGCAGGAGGAAGATATTCAACTTTATTTTGTATTATCACTTGCTATAGTTGAGTCTTGCGATTAAAACACGGCATAAGTTGCCTCAACTCTCGGGACAAACTAGAGGGGAAGATAGAGCGAACGCTGTGCAAAAGTATCTTGATGACATTAATAATCGATTTAAATAGCAACTGATGGAGCCAGACAGAAAAAAATATGGGAGCAATAATGATTCTTCGGAGAAAAATAAACCATGAAATCCTTACGTTTCACTGAATAATACACCCAAGAAACGATTTGTATCCAAAACTATTAGGACCGAAATTTGAACACCAAGATTGTTACAATAAATTGCTATGTCTTTCCAAAGGTTGAAACATTTTGCTTTGTGCTTGAATGAAATAAATGTCCTAAATGATAAAGGCATTAATTTCCCTGTATTAGAGAACGACAAACCCATCCTGTTTCGTAGAAAAATAGGTTTGTTCTGAAGAAAAATTAATTCTTTTCGAAGAAGATATTCAGAGCGGTAAGTTACTTCATTTTCAATGTCTAAAGCAGACACGAACTACTTCAACACAGTTAGAAAATCAAAGATTAATTTCTAGAAAGATTTGAGCAATTCAAAACCAACAAGGCCATTCTAGCATTCTTAGTAAAACCTCTCAACACAAATACTAATGAAATCCACATTGATTCATTTGGAGTTGATACTAGATCTCAAGACATGCAAATTGTAGATTTAAAAAGTAAAGCTTTGTGGGGTAGAAAATTTAGAGTTGAAAAGCAAGTTGGAAGAGTTTCAGCAATGTATGAAAGTAACGCAACAGAATGGACAGTTTTAAAAGAAATGCCCATGGAGTTTACTACAGTGAGGTTACAAATTTTGCATTTGGAGTGCTGACTTATCTTTAGATCGACAAGCGTTTTTTTTTTCATGAACCAAATGTTTCCAAACTTTCGAAACTATGCAAAGCCAACGCATCGAATGTGTTTGCTCAAGTGAAGTACGTTACTTTAGTTGTTATCGAATAATATATATTAAAAAAAAAATTGTGCGCGTACTATTTACTTTATTTTTTTGAAGTACAAGGAGTTGGTAATGTTTGCCTGTAGTGGAAGTAAGGTCTGCCTAAGGTGGATTAGGAAGGGGGCTTCAAAGAGGATATGGTTTACGGTTTCATAAGGGTGGGCGCAGTGTCTGCAAAGTGTTCAGATGGTAATTTAATAGAGGTTTGTGTCCTGTGTCTTAGTTGGAAAATTTTAGATTCTTCTTTGCGGTGGAGGAAGTTATACTGTCCAGTTTGATAGGCATAGTCATTTCTTTGTACATGGCTCTGCCTGTGTTTCCTGATGCCCATTGATTGAGCCTCTTTGTGATTGTTGGGGTTGGGACTAACATTGACCTTAGAGTGAGGAAGCTTACAGGTCTGTCTGGTTGTTCAATAGATAAACCTGCCTTTGATAGCTTATCTGCCAATGTGTCCAGGGATCATCTGATGAATTATCACATTTAGTGTTGTCAACTCTCTTGGGCTCTTTGAGGTTTTGCTGTTAAGTGCTTACAGAGTGGATTGGGAGTCTGTAAAGACAACAATATCTGATTGTGATTGCACTCAATAATTGAATCAATTTCGGCTTAAAAGTTTGAGCAGTAATCGCCACAGGGTGCACTTATTTCAAAGTGTTTATTTTTAGGGAAGAACAGGAAGACAACAAGACCAGCATTGATGGTGGCTTTGAAGGCCGATCCGTCTGTATATATATGGATAGATATTTTTCGATAGCTTTCTATTGTTTCGAGCGTGCCTACTTTGAGCTCCAGCTGATTTGATTATTTTATTAATGTTTTAATGGTTGGGTCTGTAGTTTAGTCCGGGCGTTATGTTTGAAAATCTGGTAATTTTTTCTCTGCTATTGGTGGTGTTTTCGCTGGTGTCTAAAAGCAAGCAAGAAAACCCCCATGTCGATGGCTCTAGACGGCATTAGGATAGCAAAAAGAAAAACTCAGTTTAGCCTATAGCGAGTCCGAGACCAATACCTTTACCGTAGCCTTTAAGCATGATGGCGGTGGCCAACGCTTTATAGAAGAGTAGATTGCATAAAGCCCCAAAACCTGAGGCTAAAAAGGGCAAAGAAAACTATGCGACGTGCTCAATCGGACCTGGACACAAGTGGAATTCCAAAAAAGCAAGCCTATGACAGTACTCCCACAGCAGCATGTGAAAAAGACTCCAATATTGAACCTCTGCGCAACAGAGCAGCATTAGAAGCTATTGAGAGGTTTGGAGAACAATCATCCTAATACACAGAAATAGGAAAAACAACCAAAAAAAGCAAAGAACTCTAATTCAACTTACTGACGAACTAAAACACCACCAATAGCAGAGAAAAAATTACCAGATTTTCAAACATAACGGTTAGGGTTAGGGTTGTTTCAGAGGGGAGCACGTACATGGTAAGCCAATTCCTGATAAGCCTAGGCCAGGGGTTGGCAACCTTTTGAGTAGGAAGAGGGCCAAAATTATAATTAGTATGCGCACAATTTTTTAATGAAAAAAAAATATATATATAATTTAATTCATATATGTCGCCCGACCCCCCCCCCCCCCCCCGAAGTAAAGAAATCACTCAATTTGTATACTATGTTGGCCGATTTGGTGGGGTGGGGAAGGGGCGATGGCATCAATTCCTATCCCCCCTCCCCGCCAACCGTAAAATTCAAAAGGGGGGGGGCGGTTCAATTTATTTGTAGAAATCACAATTGAAATTAAATATGATTAAAACGTTATTGATATTTTAACCGATCTTTATATTATGTCGTTCCCCTGTTGGCCGATTGGGTGTTGGGGGGGGGGGGGGGGTGGCGTATACATCAACTGCCTTTTGTGGTGGTACTACTTTTAAGGAGAAATCATAGTGAACAAAATAGGTTGAATTACTAAATAATTAGCTGCCCGCGAAAGGGGGAAAGACTATATTATTTTAGTGTGAAATGTCTGTCCGTCTGTCCGTCCCGTTTAGATCTCGTAAACTAGTAAAGATAGTGAAAATCCGACACCATAATATTGTAGTCCATTCAAAGTTCTGATTTAACGGCTTTTTTTCTTTTCCAAAAGCATTTTTTTATAAAAATACACCACATTTACAACTATTCACTTTTAATAGTAGCAAATAAGGGAGGTTCTTTAGTAGAGATTACTGTTTGTAATCTTGTTTTTATATTATGTCACTACCTTTCTGGTATCTTGTTCGATTCGGTGGGGTGGGGTGGACGATTTCTTCTACTGCCATCCCACTTTAGCCCTCTGAGTGTGAGGCGCGGTCCTAATTTTATGTAGAAATCATAGTTTGTGAACAAAATATTATAGGCTACATATTTGATATTTGAACCCATCAGTATATTATGTCGCACCACACGCTAATCTCAAATTTAATCATTATTAAACATAAAATGAAAAAGGGTTGAGGGAGCCGGGAGGGGAGATACATGCAATTGTAAAGTTCTTTGGAGGGTCGTAAAAGTTACAGGGGTATGATTCTGACACGCAGAGCTTTACATGTACTGCATTGTAAAGTACCACTCAACGAAGGAGTATAGAATTAGTATTTATTTACAGCCAACAGTAAGTTATACATATTGTTATGACTTTGCCATGCGCACCGCCATCCAAGATAGTGCAGAAAGATGGTGCGCACTATCTGTGACTAAACAAGTCGGGTGTTGACATGAGGAGACAAACGATTTCCGCCCAAGTAGAGAGCCAATATGGAGAGATCGTGCCTAAGAAAGATGATGTTTTATGAACTTGTGATGTCTTGTAAATAAACATATATGTGCCTCGTTGAGTTGCCTCACTTAAGTTATTACAATATAATATTGAATACATAATCATCAATAACTAAAAATACTTAATGTGCCCAAATTAAAATACTACAGGGCGCTTAGACTAGATTCAGTTAACATAGGCCATCAATGCTACAACATAGTATTAGCCCATTTCAGTTCACACAATGGCGGAAATAATAATATAACATCTCATTACGCTAGGCATAAAATTGATAAACAATCACAAGCACCTCAGACCAGGTCAGCTCTCCAACTGCTATAATGACCACTAGAAAACCTTATTGTCTCCCCTTGAAAATCCCGTGATAAAAACAATTCACTAACCAACTAATAAAATAAACAAACACACACACAATCTCACATCTCACACTACTACTCTTGACAGCAATCGTCTTCCGCCCATCCGACAAACCAATATTTCTGTATTTTAGTTAAAAAATTACAAAATGGAAAAAAAAATTCACTAATATAATTTTAATATGCTTTAAATTAAAATCTTATATCGAGTTGCCCCACACCCCTATGCAATCATTAGCAGAAATTATAAAAAAATGCGAGAATTAGTCGTTTTCACTTTACTGCCCACTCCCCTTTCCAAACTAAAACATTTTAAAACACATGGCGAAATGGTTTATGTAAACACATGAATTTATCATAATTATTTTAAGAAACTATGATTTCTCCATAAAAGTAGGACCGCCCCCCCCCCACTCAAAGGGCTTAGGTGGGAAGGGCAGTAGATGTATTCGCCAAGCACTATTTCCGGTATTGAAATCCAACAAAATGCATAATATGAGCAATCTGAGAGCATTATCCTGCAATTAAAAAGCTTTATTTCAAAAACCTAATCTGCTTAATTAGATCTTCCCGCGCCGTTCGGCGCATTGGGCGGCAGGCTGCTTCCACAAAAATCTGTCACTGGCAATGTTTGAAGCCTCTTCCCACCTGCTCTAAGATCATCCATGAAAGTGTGGCGCCAAGTTATACTAGGAAGTCCCTATTTGCGTTTTCCTCATCTATTTGGGGGGTTTAAACAAATTAACAAATTCAAAACCCCCTGAGCTACGCTCATAAAATTTGGTGACAGTAGTTTGCTTTAGAATGATATTCAAAAGAGAGGTTTCTTCTGACCTAATGCTCATTATTCATCCTATTAAAAAAGGACCTTATGAATAATGTTGGAAAAATATTCAAATATGAAGATAGGCCCTTAAATCACAGATGCCTACATGCCAAAACGGAAATGCGTATTTTGATGGACAAATGCGTATTTTCTTAAATATCAAGAAATATACCCAGGAAAGACTAAAATTAAATCATTCAAGCACATAACATACATGAAAGGCAGCTATCCTAAGTTAACACAGCATAAAGTTTTATAAGAGATTGTGTACATTTGTCAAATATTTACAATTTTAGTCCATGTCTTAGACTTTTGTAGACTATGTTAGAATGATAACGTTCTTGTCATTTGGCAAGTATCTTATGATCATAATGCCTATTGTGTACTTCACATTCCATAATAGCGGCAACAGAACATCTAGTTTTTTAAAAGTAATTTTGTTATAGGCAATATCACGCAACTGGAAATATTTTATATTACTCAGATTTTCTTATTCCAGACTTTTTTTTGCAGAGTTAACTATGAAAGCTTTGGCATCCTCTACAATCACTAATAACATTTTAAATATTTGATTTTTAGGCAGATAATCCTAATTAGTCATTGAACTTGTTTCTAATATAAAAAAGCTTTGCTATTGAGTCTGCCTTAAATGCCCCTGATTTCAATCTTTGAAATCGTAAGTAATGGAACCTAGATGGTCGCTAGTGACTATAACAGTACTACCACGGAATATACATTCTGCAAGTTATGGAACATCAGTTTGATTCCCTTTATCATGCTAAAAGAGATATTAATCGCAACCAATGTTTCTTTTATGAAAACCTCTGCCCTTCTCACTTTCAACTAAAAAAATCAAATCCAAATCTAGAATAGATCTAATCTTATCTCATATAATACAGACGTTACTTCAAAAAAGAAGATGATTACGTCCTACGCGTTATGCATTCAGTCATGCATATTAACCAATGACTTAAATTCTACCAAGTCACTGGTTTTCCTGGCTAGCTCAGGCAACCCATTCCATGCTCTAATAGCACTAATTTGTACAAATTTGTGTTTCTTGAGTTGAGGGGTTCCAAACAGAGTATGTATATTCTATTATTAGCCCAAAACAAGGTAAAATAACATATTAGTTTTATTTTCCTATTTAATTTATAGAAATTTCTTTTAATAAACCATAATGTTTGATTTTTTGTTAGTTTCATCAATATGGGGATTCCATGAAAGTTTTTCATTTATTATTATTATTATTATCATTCATTTACAATTTCGCAGATGACTATTCACTGTACTTTATTAATGGTGCCCTGACACTGGTAGAAATGTGTAACCTCTCTTGACTTGGAATTAGGTGACTGTAGTTTGCTTTAGATTTTATATCGAAAAGGGAAGTTTTAGTGTCAAAACCATCTGTTGGGGGTTTTAAACTAAAAAATCTCTCGTTTTTTTTTTTTTAATTAAAAACCCCAGTTAGCTACGGTCATAGAATTTGGTAACTCTAGTTTGCTTTAGAATAATATTGAAGATAGAGGTTTTCCACCTCAAAACGCTCTGTAAGGGGATTTTAAACTCAAAACCATCAGGAGGAGAGGGGTTTAAACTCAAAATCCCCTATTGGCTTGGCTACGCTCAAATAATTTTAGTGTGTAATTTGCTTTTCTTATATTGAGGAGGTATTCTTTAGCATCAAACCCTTCTGAAGGGGGGGGGGTTGAAAAAACACCTTTTGGCAACGCTCATAGCATTTTGAGTGCGTAATTTGCTTCTTTTTTTTTTACATTGAAGATGTATTTTTTAACTTCAAACCCTCCTGGGGGGGGGGGGTAAAAACTCAAAACCCCATTTTGCTACCCTCATAGATTTTAGAGTGTGTAATTTGCTTTTTTTATATTGAAAAGGTATTTTTTAGCTTCAAAATCCAATGGAGGGGAGTTTAAACTAAAAATCCCTTTGACTACATTCATAGAATTTTGAGTATATAATTAACTTTGTTTTTGATAAACAAACACTACTGAAGAGGGGGGGGGTAAATTCAAAACCCCTTCAAAATTTTCACTGTGTAATTTGCTTTTTTTTATATGGAAGAGGGGGTTTATAGTAAATTTAGAGGGGGTATTAAAATCAAAATCTTCCTTAACTTGGGGATTGTCGTTTGCATTTTTTTTTTTTGGTTTTGTTTTATAGAAGAGGGGGATTTAACTGCTAAAACCCCTGGTAGTGGTTTTAAACTCAAAACACTCTGGTAGGGATTTTAAACTCAAAAACCCTTGGTAAAGGGTTTTAAACTCAAAAACCCTTGGCTGTGCTGGGACAATTGAAGGTTTTGGTTTTGTTTTATAGAAGAGGGGGATTTAACTGCTAAAACCCTCTGGTAGGGGTTTTAAACTCAAAAACCCTTGGCTGTGCTGGAATAATTGAAGGTTTAGAATTAAAATCTCACATAAAATAAACAAAATCAAAGCAAAAAATTAGTCACTAAATTCCGATCCCCCCTGCGGGTCGGGGATTTAATTTTGGCTACGCCCACGCGTATTATTAGGGATGTTGATATGGTACCTAGATCTCGATATGTAAGCAGCTTAATTAGTTGATTGTTTTTTTAATGTGTATATTTTAGATTCCATAATTGATACGAAATTGCTTCTTATGGGTAGATTTAATTTTAGATCTAGATCTAGTTACTAGAGCCTTGAGTTTGTGAGGTAGGCCTACCTCTTCTACTAGAGTGGAATCTAAACCTACCTACCTACTATTGATTGCTACATCTAGCCAGTAGTCTAAATCTAAGTCACCTTTTCATATCTAGAGCTAGAATATAAACTAGAATTATATTTAGATTACACAATTAGATCTAGATCTAGATCTCTTATTCTAAATCAATAATTACGTACATTCTATTATAGGTGCCTGACATATCTCTGATTCTAGATCCAGTCTAGATGAATAAGAAATAATCAATCAATTAATTCCCAAGTAGTTCGAATACTTCATATAAGCTGACACATTGAAAGAAACTCAACTTTATTTAGATCAGTAAGATCTAGACTTAGTAAATATTTAAATCTTAAATATTTAAATTTTCGCGCGAAAAAAAAAAGCGATGCTAGATCTATCTCGTGGTAATAGGAATAGTCCTATTCCAGGCATTGACGCACTGATTATATGATTATCAAGAACTAGTATAGTGTTGCCTTAGTCGGCTAAGATTTTATATCTAGTGGCTTAGTCTGTTCTTAGTGAATAGTAAGGTACTAAGGTGTTTTTGTTTTAGTGTTAGTGTAGATATAGGTCTAGTGTAGTAGTTGTAGTGATTTAGTTAGATAGTTGAGTTTGATCAACTTGTGTTAGATAGTTGGTTTGGTTAGTTTGTAGTGGCGTAGATTTAGAGGGTTTTAGTTAGTTTCTGGGTTCAGTTGTTGTTAATTATGATCTAGGTTCACAGTCAGCAATAAACAAACAACAACCATTAGTGTCATGGCGGAGAATGATACTTTATTATATTGAACGCGTGCACCTTTGCGCACCATATCAACATCCCATTTTCTTTAAAAAAAAATTTAAAAAAAATTAAACATTTCGGGGAGTATCATAGAAAAAAATAAAACAAAACCACAACATAAATAACTAAACGTATACGCTTCAATCAATATGAAACATATCACATTTAAAAATCAACATTCAATAGTTCATTAAGACACATAGTCATTGAATCTTGTCGGTTTCTTCAACTGATCCCTTGGTCGCAGGGAATGATGAGTTGATGAGTGGCGAACGTGTTGATCCTGAGTTCTATTGTCCTGTATGTTGTTATCAGTATCGGGAAATATATCTTCTTCTGTTTCTCTGTTCGGGTTAATATGCACTCTGTTTCTTTGGTACACTGCACCATTGTCACCTCGAATAATGTAAGCTCTCTGATTGACTTGAGACTGGATTCTTCCACGTGTCCATGTAGGGTCATTAGGAGATTGGAAATAGACCATCTGTCCAGTTTTCAGCTGACTTAAATTTCTTGACCTCTTATCATAAGATGTTTTTACACTCATTTGACGTTTTTCTTTCCTTCTCATAATGTTCTCTTGACATGTAGAAATCTTAATGTTACTCCTTTTGTTTGGTATCAGTGTTCGAGTCATCCGACCAAAAAACATCTGAACTGGGCTTAGATTTGTGTCTTGCCTTGGAGTATTTCTAAATTCCAGAAGAGCTTCATAAGCATCTGACTTTGATTCTCTAGATTTCTTCATTATGTTCTTCAAAATTTTAACTGCTGACTCAGCCTTTCCATTGGATTGATGGTGTCCTGGAGAAGATTTCAAATGAGTCACTCCCCATTCCATCATAAATTTGGAAAAATATTCCGATGTGAACTGAGGTCCGCTATCAGATATACAAACTTTGGGCACCCCATATCTTGCAAATAAAACTTTCAGTTTCTTTATAATTGCGTGTGTTGTCAACTGCATGTTTTCTACCTCTATGAAATTTGAATAATAGTCCACTATGGCTAGATATTGTTGGTCACACATTTGGAATAAATCAATTCCAATCTTGTCCCACGGATTAGAACCTATTTCGTGCTGTATTATTTCTTCTCTCTGATTTGCTGATTTGTTTTTCTGACAAATGTAACATGAGTTGGCTATTTCCTGTATTCGAGCTGATAATCCAGGCCAGAAAACTGTTTCTTTTGCTCTTCTTTTCATTGAGTCTACTCCCAGATGTGCTGCATGGAGTTTTTCTTCTATTTCCTTGCGAAGTGATTTCGGTATGATTATTTGTTCTCCTTTCACCAGGAGTCCGTCTTCGTATGTTAACATGTCTCTAAGTGAAAAATATTGTTTGAGTTCAGGTAAACTATTATGTTTGTCTGGCCATCCATTTAGGATATACTGAATAAGTGTTTGCAATGTTCTATCATTCTCTGTCTCGATTCTGACTTTCTTCAGCACTGCATCTGGTATTGCCAGTCCCACTGTATTGACACAAACATCAGGGATATCACTCTTTTCCTCTGATGGGTCTCTACTCAAAGTATCAGCTATGAACAAATTTTTGCCTTTGACATATTGAAACTGGATATCGTAACGATAAAGACGCATCATTAAACTTTGTAGCCTTCTCGGAGTAGGACTGAGTGGTTTTTCAAGGATGTTTTCCAGTGGTTTATGGTCATTCTGAACTATAACTGTCCTGCCATACGTATACTGGTCAAAACGTTCCAAACCAACAACCACTGCTAACAATTCTTTTTCAATCTGTGCCCATCTTTTCTGAGTATCAATTAATAATCTAGAAGCATATGCTATTGGACTGCCATCTTGTAATAACGCTGCTCCTAACCCATTTTGGCTACTATCTGCTTATATTGTAAGCTCTTTGTTAGTGTCAAAATATATCAATGTGCCATGAGTCGATATTTTCTGTTTTATCTTGTTGAAAGCTCGTGTGCATTGATCAGACCAAACAAATGGTGTGTTCTTTCTGATCAACTCTGTTATGGGCTGTAAATCTGTCGACAAATCTGGAACAAATCTTGCAAGATATTGAACCATGCCACAGAATCTTCGGACTGATGAAATATCTTTTGGAGCATTCAAACTCAAACTCGCAGATACTTTGTTCGGGTCTGGTTTTATTCCTGCTTCTGTAATAATATGACCCAAAAAATTAATCTCAGCTGTTCTAAAAACAGACTTTTCATGGTTCAGTTTAATCTTCTTTTCTTGACATCTCTTCATCAGCTCTCTTAGGTTAATATCATGATTTCTGAGTGCTTCTTCTTTCGTTCTTCCTCTTCCTACCACTATAATATCATCAACGTAATTGAAACAGCCTTTCAGTCCTTCTAGTGCTAGATTTAATCGTCTCTGAAAAATTTCTGAACTCACTTTCAGTCCAAATGGTAATCGTTTCCATTTGTATCTACCAAAAGGGGTTATCATTGCTGTCAAATTAGATGACGCTGTGTCTAGTCTGACATGCCAGAAAGCTTCTTGCACATCCAATTTGCTGAATATTTTGGCATCGTTCAAATCTGCCAATATGTCATCTAAAGTAGCAAGATTATAGAATTCCCTTAGTAAAACTTTATTCAGGGCTTGTGGATCTATGCAGATCCTAATTTTTCCATTAGCTTTTTCCACAATTGCCATCTGACTCACCCACTCTGTAGGCTCTATCACTGGTTCTATGATTCCTCTCTGCACTAGGGTCTTTAACTCCTCCTTAACTCTTTCTTGTAAAGCAATAGGGATCTTTCTACACGGCAGAACCTTGGGCTTAATGCTGCTATCAATCTTTAAAGACACTTCTCCTAAATCACCCAAATCACCAGTAAACTTTGGACTACAGTCTTCTTCTTGGTTATTCACTACTGATGCTATGAACCTATCTTTATTGACTTTGATTAACTTCATTCTTGTTTAAGTTTCATGACCTAGAAGGCATGCTAGATTATTTGGTAAAACTATATATTCCACCTCAAACGTTTCGTTAGTTTTCTCATTTCTCGTCGTTAGAGTGGCTTTCCCTAAGGGTCTCATTTCAGTCTTATTCCACATTAGTAATCTTTGCGTTGCCTTTTCTATCTGATTCTTATTTACGTATTTTTCCTGGATGGTATTTACATCAGTTCCACTATCCATTTGAAACCTTACACGGTGACCATTTACTGTTATAACTGCTGTCATCCTTTTCGTTTTGTGGTTCTCCAAAGACATCACCCATTCATTTTTTACCATCATGACATCATCTCTTGTGTCCGACTGTATCTGTCTTTCATCGTTAGACATATCATCTGACACCTGCTGAATTTTCTTTTTGCACATTACAGCAAAATGATGTCTCCCCTTGCATGCTAGGCACATTTTACCCCATGCAGGGCACTTTTCTTTAATGTATTCGTGAATCTTTCCACAATACCTGCATTTACCTTTCTGAATGTTTGTTCTTGAAGGTGTTGATACTTTCTCAATGATTGGAGGGTCGGCTTGCATTTGTCTCAACTGTTTGTTGGCGGTCTCTTATGCTCTGCAAATATCTCTGCACCTTTCCAATGTGAGACTACTATCTTGTAGCAATTTCATTTTGAGGCATTCATGTGTAATACCAAGAACTACTCTGTCTCTAATCAAGCTATCTTCCAGGCGTTCAAAACAACACGTTTTTGCTAGTCTTCTCAAATTTGTTATGTACTTTTCAATGTCCTCGCCTTCTTGCTGTTCACGCGTATTGAACACATAGCGCTCATAAGTTTCATTCGTTTTTCCAATGCAAAAACTTTCAAATTTGTTCACTATTTCTTCCATCTTTTTTTCTTTTCCCTTCTCAATTTCAAGACCTTCATATATGTCCATCGCTTTTGTCCCTATAATTGTTAGAAAGGTGGCCACTCTGACCTCCTCTGATTCTTAGTGGCTACCTCATAGTTTCGCCAGCTCCGGTGAAACTTTTGCCAGTTAGCGGCCATGTTTCCTTCTACCTCGAGCGGCTCGGGTACAGGAAGTAAATTTCTAGCTGCCATTGCACGGCGTAGCCTTGAATTGTTGCCTATTTATTATTGCAAACAATAAACCTTTATATACTGATTAATGATTACCTCTGATCATTAATATACCGCTGCCACCATGTTAATTATGATCTAGGTTCACAGTCAGCAATAAACAAACAACAACCATTAGTGTCATGGCGGAGAATTATATTATATTGAACGCGTGCACCTTTGCGCACCATATCAACAGTTGTAGTGGTCAGTGTATATATTATATTTTATTATTGATTTATTTTTATGTAAATAAAGTTTCATTTTGTCTTATTTAATTTGAAGTAAAGTTTCGTTTGTGCTTTCATTTAGTATAGTCTAGTTGTCTGGTTACTTAGGCGACTCTAGCCCCTTGGTCGTAGGCTGAGGTGTCACAGATGTTAGCGCTACTGGGTGGGTTTCACATACATACATACATACATATATACATACATACATACATACATATACATGCATACATACATACATACATACATACATACATACATACATACATAAATAAATACATACATACATACATACACATACATACATACATACATACATACATATATATATATATACATTATACATATATATATATATATATATATATATATATATATACATATATATTTACATACATGATACATACGTACACACATCACTAGAGGATCCAGAACTTTGGAGTGGGGGGGGGATTTGTTTCCTAACAATAACGCCCAGTAAACCCTAACCCTATGCATAAACGTGCGTACAGAATATATATATTATTATAAGAATAAAAAAAGCAGTGTTTCTTAATTTTCTGCGAAGAAAAAAAACAGTTATGTTGAGCCCTTTCTCTTGATAGCTTGGGGTCAGGAGGAGCGCTGTAAGCCCCGACGCCAAGAGCGTTATTTTGCATTCTTCACTGCAGAAACGCATTTTCCTGACATTTACAGTAAATTATTTATCAGTGGGGTTCGGGGCAAAGCCCCGACGCCAAAAGCGTTTTTTTTTTCATTCTTCACTGCAGAAACGCATCTCCTGACATCTCATTCATTAGTCACCCTTTTAAAAAATGACCTTTTCAATAATTGTTTACTAAAAAAAAATTATTCTATGAATTAGATAAGTTCTCACTACATTGCAAATACAACGATTTGAAGATACCCCACATATTTAGATTAAGGCTTTGAAAATCGCCGCCGAAAAAAAAAATTTGAAAAATAATATTTTTAAATAAAAACCTCATTTGCAAGTGATACATTTTGCTCACTAGGTATGTTAGTAATTTTGTTTTGTTACATAACTATAATTCAAAGCTCTAACAAAAAATTTCGGAAATGGGAGAAATTAAGTGGACCAATAAGATTCTACTCTAAATTTGTTTGCATTTTTAGGATTAGAGCATATATCATGAGGTATAGTCGTAAATTTATTTAACTAGAAAAATTGCAGATTCAGTAACGGTTGGAAAAAGGCGACTAGGAAAAGATTATTTGAGTTCAGAACTCATCTCAATCGTAACTCTTATAATGAAAAATTTCGCATGAATTCTAAATTTTCCAAAGCAAAGTCTTTCTTTAAAAAATTATGATAAATTCATGTGAAATTACATAAACTCTGTCGCCATATTTGACAATTCTGTTTTAAAACATCATGTTTTCGTCTGGAAAGGGGAGGGGGCTCTAGAGTGAAAACGATTAATCCTCGCTCCTTTTTATAATTTCTGCTAATGATTGCATTTGACATTAATGAATAGGGCTGGGGCGACTCGATATAAGAATTTAATTTATAGCATATATAAATTATATTAGTGACATATTTTTCTTTTAATTTTGTAATTTCTTAACTATAATTCAAAAAGAAAAAGTATTGGTTTGTCCGATGGACGGAAGGCAATCGCCCCCCCCCCCCCACCTGGTACAACCTTTTTTCATTTTATATTTACTAATGATAAAATTTAAGATTAGAGTGCGTGTGCGACATAATATTCAATGGGTTCAAATATCAATACGTAGCTTATATTATAAAGATATTCAACTAATTTTGTTCACAAACTATGTTTTCTCCATAAAAATAGGACCCCCCCCCCCAACTCAGAGGGCTAGAGTGGGGAGGGCAGTAGATGCAATCCCCCCCAGGCCAAAATACCAGAAGTGTATCGACATAATATAAAAATCATATTTTAATTCAACTAATTTTGTCCACAAACTATGATTTCCTCATAAAAGTAGGACCGCCCCCCACACTCAAAGGGTTTAAGTGGGAAGGGCAGTAAGGGTATTCGCCCCCTCCCACCCAATCGGCCAACCGGGTAACGACATAATATAAAGATCGGTTAAAACACCAATAACAAGTTTTTTTTAATTATATAGATATTTAACTGATTCTGTTAGCAAGCTGTAATTTCTACAAATAAATTAAACCGCCCCCCCTCCAATTCGAAAGTTTACGGAAGGGAGGGAGCGGGATTGATGCCATCGACCCTTCCCGACCCCACCAAATCGGCCAACATACTAGAGTGGGGGGGGGGGCGAAATAATCTAAAAAAAAAAAAGGTTGAAATATAAATAATTAGTATATATTATTAATATAAGTGATAAAATCGTATACAAATTGTGTGAGTTCTGTACTAAATATTACTAAATTTCGTCTGCCCCTCCCCTTAGGGGGGGGGGGGGGTCGGCCGAGTGACATACATACATACATACACTTATAGAAGCAGTTTTTTCCATAAAAATACACCTCTTACAACTATTCACTATTAATAGTAATAAACACTGGAGGCTCTTTTAGTAGGGGAGATAACCATTTGCCATATTTTTAACACATTTATGCAAACGTTTTTTGATTTTTTTGTCCAAATTTTTTTAAATATTTGTATTGTGTTAAATAAGTTCTGTCATACTAACTACTATGTTACTTTTTTTTAAAGAGAAAAAATCTATTTAGTAGTTGGACAATATTTAAAACAATTAATAAGTAATTTTTCATATTATCTCATGAACTGAAAGGCCGGGTACATCCATAACTTTTCATATACTTTCACCTATCCTTTGGTTTTCTGGACCGCTGGGGCACCACACAAGATCTGTCAGCCTTCTTTCTCCATTCTTCTCTGTCATTTTTCTTTGATCGAATTTAATTCTGATGTTCTTTCTGAAAATACTGATACCTGCTTTTTTACCTGCCTGGGTGGACCAATTCTGGGGCCGATTTTGAGTTTGTGTTTCCACACAAACTGTCTTTGTAACTTTATTTATTATAAAATTTTGAAAAACACATCAGCCCCTCGCGCGCCATCCGATGTATAAGGCTGCAAGATCTCTCCACAGAAATCAGTCGATTTTCTCAGCCACTTACCTTCTAAAAAGGTGTGACGTCATGATTAATTTTGGACGAACATGTTTTTGCGTTCCTCTTTTTTTGGCTTTCATGTTAAGGCTGACATTGGTAAACGAGTCTCGTCTTGTCTAATGATATTGTCTCACAAATGTCAATCGACGTTCAGTCGCAACTTTCCTTAGTGCGGGACAAGATTTCTCTATTAGAAACATTATCTCTGTACGTTATTCGTAGGATTCTTCTCAGCCATCACTGCTCAGCCTCTTTTCAACCTTCCACGTCTCGAAGTTAGGCCGATAGGACAATGATTGTATTGAGTAAGCGGATTTTAATCTCCAGGCTATGTATAACTTTGAGGGCGTCGTTATCCGTCATATCGTGAATACATTTAATTGTATGCTACTCGGTTTGGTATACGACATGAGAACCCGAATGCAGCCTGTGCAGATAAACCCTAATCTCGTATCCAGCCTCAGTTGTGACACAAAAGATTAATTTGCTTTACACATGTCGCTGAATTTGGACAAATTGTTGAACGATAACTTGTTCTCTTGCTATTTTCTAGAGCTATCAAACTTCTTTTTTTTTTTTTTATCTACAAAACTGCTCCACATCCTTTTTTGGTAGGCATTCAGGCTTTGCTCGACGATGTTTCGAAGGACGTAAATCTGTTTGGTGCTTGATTTGCCTCATGGTCGTAGCCCGGATTTTGTTCAGGGGTGGGGGTGGGGGTGGGGATTGGGGAGATTTTTTTAAATTCCCCCCCCCACGTTATATATATATATATAATATATATATGGTTTCACAGGTTGTCATGGCCAGGGGTGTCAATGGGGTTAAGCTCCCATTGTCTATAAAATACTCCTAATGGCATGCGTCTCAAATAGCCTCTGACAACTGTCCAGCACCTGGCCTGCTCGTGTGGCTTAGATATTAAGCCCGGCGAAACTGCCCTTACTAACAGGTGAAGGGGTGAAGGCGGATACCTGGCGCCACAAAACCGGGAGCTTCGGTCAGATGGAGCTCGTCAGCCTAGTAAGGCAGTTCATCTAGGAGAGGGGTACTCTGACTTCAAACCCCCGCTGCCTTGCGGTACTGAGGCTTCAGGAGACAACCTCGAGGAGAAATCAGGAGTGTAGCCCATTAGGCGTTGGGAGTATCAGCTGCGAAATTCCCTCCGGCAGCTTCTGCAACTTAGTTGGTGCCAAATGTAATGCGATGCGTTCCTTTGGATCACATCAGCAAGGTCGAGAGAGGGATCATGACGCATGGGCCACCCATGACCCCTTTATCCAAGGCCCAGGAATGCGCCCCGGAGAGGAAACTCTGGTGCTGCTGCAAAGCGGCTAAAACAACACGGGAGACAACAGTTATGGGTTATAAGTCCAACTTGATTGGCGCGATGTATGGACGCCACGGGTTGTCTCTGACGGTGGGAGAGGTCTTCGCGCCTCACTGATCAGCTACCGCCCGCCTCAACCTGGGCAGCCCCCAGTCAGTTAGGTGCTGATCCGCCACAGCCTGCCTGCTCTAATGGGTGCTTAGAGCTTAGTTTAAAACGACAAGTAGGCTGGAAACTTGCACCAAGCAACAAGAGAAGAAAAATTAAACTGAAAAAGAAAATCCCTGTCATGCGACTGGCAACTTGGAATGTCAGGACAATGTGTCCTGGTCTCACTGATGATCTTAGGCAGATCGACGACGCAAGGAAGACGGCAGTTATAAACAACGAGCTAAAAAGACTACATATTGACATTGCAGCCCTGCAAGAAACCCGACTGGCCGAAAACGGCATGGTCCGCGAGACTGACTACACTTTCTTTAGGAAAGGGAAAGCACAGGATGAGACTCGAATACATGGTGTGGGCTTTGCTGTCAAGAACAGTCTTCTTCCCATGATAGTCCCTCCAGTTGGTGGCTCGGAACGGCTACTAAGCATAAGCATGATGACAGCATCTGGAAAAGTCACTCTAATTAGTGCCTATGCCCCCACACTAAGCTCGCTTCAGGAGGACAAAGACAAGTTCTATGAAGACCTCAAAGAAGCCATTGCAAACATTCCTCAAAAAGAACATATGATCCTTCTAGGTGACTTCAATGCCAGAGTAGGATCAGATCACACTACCTGGCCAGACTGTCTTGGGGTTTTTGGAATCGGAAAGATGAATGAGAACGGACAAAGACTGCTTGAATTCTGCACATACCATAAGCTCTGCATTACCAACACATACTTCAGAACAAAACCACAGCACTGTGTCTCATGGAGGCACCCTAGGTCTGGTCACTGGCACCAGCTGGATATGATACTGACACGAAAAAAGGGCATTGGAAATATACTGCTGACACGTAGCTACCAAAGCGCGGATTGTGATACTGATCATACTTTAGTGTCCTGCCGGACAAGACTGCTGCCAACTAAGATCCACACATCACAGGGGAAAAAAATCACGCCTGAATACTACTAGCACAAAAAATCCTGATCTTTGCACCCAATTTGAGAACAAATTAGAGGAAGCTTTTAAAAACTTCTCTGTGACTGAGGTAGAAAAAAGCTGGACGTTTATGCGTGATACAATAAACATCATCACTGGTCTTTGGAAACAAAACCAAGAAAAGCGAAGACTGGTTTGAAGCTAGTCTACCAGAAATGGAAACTGCCACTACGAACAAGAGAGCAGCCATGCTAATCTACAAGAAGGATCCCACCCCAAGCAACTTAAAAAGGCTCAGAGCTGCACGTAACAATGCCCAAAGAGTAGCGAGACAATGTGCTAACAAATACTGGCAGGAGCTATGCGAAGATATTCAATCTTGTGCCGACTGTGGTAACATAAGAGGACTATATGAGGGCATGAGAAAAGCATTTGGACCTCACACCAGCAAGTGTGCTCCGCTCAAGTCAAAAGATGACTCAATCATCAGCGATCGTGCGCTGCAAATGGAGAAATGCCGAACTCTACCAGATTGAAAATGACATCTCACCAAATGCTGTTTCCAACTTTCCATCACTTCCAATTTTGACGGAATTAGACGAAACGCCCTCAGTAAAGGAGCTGAGCATTGCCATTGACATGCTTGCACATGGGAAAACACCCGGAGGAGATGGCATTCCTGCTGAAGTAATTCAGGCTGGAAAACATGCCCTAATCAAACCACTCCATGAACTGCTAAGCTTGTGCTGGGAACAAGGAATGGTCCCCCAGGAATTGAAAGACTCCAACATTGTTACAATTTATAAAAATAAAGGCGACCGCTCTGATTGTAACAATTACAGAGGCATCTCACTGCTTAGCATAGTCGGAAAGGCTTTTGCTAGAGTATTACTAAAGCGATTACAAATCCTGGCAGATCGTGTTTATCCAGAGTCGCAGTGTGGCTTTAGGGCAGGTAGATCTACAACAGATATGAATATGATTTTCTCTCTTCGGCAGCTACAGGAGAAGAGCAGAGAACAAAAGCAGCCCCTCTTCATAGCATTTATTGATTTGACCAAGGCCTTTGACCTTGTTAGCAGAAGCGGTCTGTTTGCTGTACTAGAGAGAATCGGCTGCCCAAATAAGTTAAGAAAACTAGTGTCAGCTTTTCACGAAAATATGCAGGGCACCGTTCAGTTTGAAAGTTCTACCTCCAGGCCATTCTCCATTAAGAGCGGTGTAAAACAAGGATGTGTACTGGCCCCTATACTATGTGCTTTTAAATCCCTGGAAGACGGAATATACATCCATAGCAGATCCGATGGAAGGCTCTTTAACCTGGCACGTCTTAAAGCCAAAACGAAAAGGCGTCTATCTTGATAAGGGAGCTGCTGTTTGCCGATGACGCGGCACTCGTATCTCACTCACAAGGAGGTCTACAGAAGCTAGTGAACGCCTTAGCAGCTGCTTGTCAAGAGTTTAGCCTTACTATAAGTCTCTCCAAGACCGAAATCCTGGCACAAGACGTCGCAGAAATACCTATAATACTAATTGGGAACCACACCCTTTCAGTGATGCAGGAATTTACCTACTTGGGTTCAACAATTGTCAGTAACCTAGACTTAGACATCGAGCTGACAAAAAGGATAGGAAAAGCTACCACAGCATTGGCAAAACTCTCCAAGCGCGTCTGGGGAAATGGTAAATTGACCACAGCGACCAAATCCTAGTCTACAACGCCTGTGTTGTGAGCACTCTCCTTTATGGCAGTGAAAGCTGGTCAACATACATGTACCAAGAGCACAGATTGAATAGTTTCCACTTGCGTTGCCTGAGACGCATAATGGGCATCTCTTGGAGGGACCATGTCTCCAATCAGAAAGTTTTAAGATTGGCCAATATGAACAGCATGTATGCTCTCCTGACACAAAGAAGATTACGCTGGCTCGGACATGTCACCCGCATGCCAGATGGTAGAATCCCGAAATATATCTTATATGCTGAGCTTGTGGAAGGAGTCAGACCCAAGGGCCGCCCAAGACTAACATATAGAGATGTCTGCAAGCGAGACATGAGAGCCTCAGGCATCAGCGAAAGTATGTGGGAAAACATAGCCAAAGACCGGAGTGCATGGAGACAGACTGTGCGTGCTGGGACAACCCTTGCTGAGAACAAAAGAATTGAAGCGGCTTTAATCAAGAGGGATAAAAAGAAAGCTGCCCTGTCTGCTAGCCCTAAATCAGAGGCATACACATGTACGAATTGTGGCAAAGTCTGCCGTTCTAGAATTGGCTTGATTAGCCACACCAGATTCTGCCCCGTCTCAAGATTAAGCCAAAACCAGTGACTCATTTGGGCGCATCCATTGCCTTTCGAGACAAAAGGAGCCATGTGTGTGTGTGTGTGTGTGTGTATGTGTGCATGTGTACATAGTTTATCTTTATTACATTTTGACCCTTCATTCTTTCGGAAGACGTTTATTGTAATCTAGAATAAGTTCTTCCTGAAGAAAAAAACTATAGACACCCAGTCCTTGCCAGGAAGGGGGTCAGGTGGAGCGCTCCGAGCTCCTCAAGTGGGGTTCGGGGGGGGGAGCCCCGCCGCCAGGTACAATTTCCGGTATTAAAAATGTATATTCTGAGGTTTCTACAGTGCATTATACTGCTATTAAAAATTATAGTTCAAAAACCTAATCTGCTATTCTTACTTACTAAGGACTTAAGATCTACCTGCGCCTTTCGGCACATTTGTCGGCAAGCTGTCTCCACAAAAATCAATCACTGGCAATGTCTGAAGCCTCTTCCCACCTGATGTCCACTGCTCTGAGGTCCTCCATGAAAGTGTGGCGCCAAGCTATACTAGGAAGTCCCTGTTTGTGTCATGAAACTCTTGGTATGCGTAATTTATTTTATAGGAGAACGTATCCCGCAAACCTCATGCGACGCTCTGTCACAACCTCACTAAGTGGTCGACTGCCAGTTCGGCATAGGATTTCCTTGATTGCGACCCGGTCTCTTTAGCTGACTCCTAAACTCTGTCTTAGCCATCTTTGTTGAGCCACATTTAGTCTATTTTCAATTTCGGCAGATGAATACTTCCATGCTATTCACTGTACTTGTGTCATAACTAGTGGTGACCATCTCCTGTTTTTGTATGGGGTAGTAGATGTCGAAGATTAAGCACATTGCCTTTTGAACGAAACTGGATGTAGATGCCTTCATGCAATCAGTGCCTCATTTGACCCAGCATAACGCCAAAGAAGATAGCAAATAGAGTAGGATCAAGTACACAGCCCTGCTTCAAGCCATTTTCTATTGGGAAGTGATCAGAAAGGTCACCATTGTGTCTGATTTGGCCTTTTTGTCCCACGTGAAACTGCTTGAGAATGGATAGGAACGTAGGTGGGCATCCCAGCCTGGCCAAAATCTCCACAAACCATCGCGACTGACCGTGTCGAAAGTCTTGGTGAGGTCAACAAAGGCAGCGTATATGTTTAGGTTCTTTTCTTTGCATTTTTCTTGTAACTGTCGCAGAACAAATATCATGTCAAGTGTACCTCTACCGGCTCTGAAACCACACTGGCTCTCAGACCTTAGATAACACCTCGTCCACTAAAGAGTGGGTTAGTCGGTCAAGCAATACTCGAGCAAAGGTCTTTCCTGCTACTGAGAGAAGTGTAATGCCTCGATAGTAGCGCCTTGGACGTCTTCGGGCGAGAGTTTGGCGAAATAAATCGCTCCGCCTGCCTACAAAATCAATGTCTACCAGGCGGTGGTTCTCTCAACCCTTCTATATGGATCTGAGACATTATACACTATACAGAAAGCAAGTAAGACTACTTGAGCTCTTTCACCAAAGATGCTTGCGCTCCATCATGGACATATGGTGGCAAGACCGCACTACAAACAGCGATGTCCTTGTGAACGCCCGTATGGACAGAATAGAGGGACTTCTTATGGTCCGACAGTTTCGCTGGGCAGGGCACGTATCCCGTATGGGAGACAAACGAATGCCAAAGGCAGTCTTTTTTGGTGAGGTAAAAGGTGGTCAACGTAACAGAGGCACCCCACGGAAACGCTTCAAAGACCAGCTTAGGCGTCAACTTGCTTTGGCTGACATAGAAGAGAGCACCTTGTTGCATGCGGCTTCAGAACAAGACAGCTGGAGGTCACTCACAAAGGCTGCGGGATATACATTTGAGACCAAAATAAAATCCTCTGCCGAGGACCAATGCAGACGACCACCTGCGGACAATGGTTATGCTTGCCCCGGTTGTGGCAAAATATGTAGGTCACAGCTGGGGCTGCGCAGCCACGAGAAATACTGCATTCCTCACTAATTTTCGGACTCGAAGACAAGTCTTATATCTGTCGACTGGAAAGTCTTGGCAGCACCAACTCATTACCAAGTTTGTCTGCAGCAGTGTCACCTTACTCAGGATGCCATTCCTGAAGTGTTCCTCAGCATGGTCAAGTTGGTTTTTGATTATGTCATTAATGTGACTGCTGATGTGCAGTTGAACGACCGCTTGTGCTAAGATAAACAGACTGCAACATAGTGGAAACTGGTTCAAGAACGGGTGAATAATTGATGACAATTAAAAGACAAATCAGAAACACGTGAGAAGCAGGCATTAATTACACATATCCAGATTGTCTGATTTCAATTACAACCGTTATTTTTATAAATACGCCAAACAGTCAAAGATCTTCTCAAAGTTGTGACTTAAAGCGCGAATTAATTAGTGTTTCTCTGTCCATAGTGTCTCTCACAAAAAGGTAAATTTAGCACCAACGCTCTCGCTTAGGACTGTTACGGAACAAATAGATAATCTTCTTAATGACACCAACACCGTTACGTATATCTGAAACGTCATTCAGGTCAATGATTACTAGTTTAAGTCTATTGGATGTGCAACGGACAAGGTCTGCTTTTGGATATTTTTCACGAATCCTAGCCTGAACACGGTTCTGAATGTTACCCATCACTTGGGTAGCCATCATAATCTTGGCCGAGTAGTTTGTCCATTGGACCATGTCTAAACTATATATAATGTATTCGCTGACAATGACGTTAGATACAGGCAGTGAGTCTCTCTTAAAAACAGGGACAAAACATATGAATTCTTCTTTAGTACAATCGCCATCAACAAATCCAACTCTCAAACACATCAATTCAGTGCCAGAGATATCTGCATTTTCATTACCGAAATACCAAGAAATTGCAGTTAATTTATGCTGTTGCCAGTGTTCCGTCAATACAAGTCAACGTTTTGACTCAGATGGCACGGAAAGAACTTTCTTATATCTCTTTTATCGTAAACTGGTGGACGTGTTTAGCCTGCTATTTTATCAAGCGCTAACAATGACCGCAATCCCACAAGATGTAAGTACATTTATCAAGATAACCACTCCTCATTGTTGTTCAAAGAAACTTTCCAATATATCTAATCGAAGGATAACTGACAAGGATTTTTCCTCCAAGACAAAAACAACAACAACAAAAAAAAACTTTTATCATATTCTATGCCTTTACTAAATATAATGATAACTATAATAGTGTGTAAGTGAAAACAAATCGTCACAACTAACAAGCTATAGATTATTGAATTGCAATAAAGCGCACATGTTCGGATGTGAACTACAGATTACCCTTTTCTAGTTTATTATAGTAATAGCGTATCCTTATTATTTCATTGGAAGCACTACATGCTCAGTTGCCTCCTAGCAGAAGTAAATTGATTTGAAGGTGTAAAAAACTGGCTAAAATTTGGTTACTCAGGGGTGCACGTACATGGTCAGCCATCAATTCATGATAAGCCGAGGCTAGTCTACAACAACTGTACTTCAGTAATCAGTGGAAACACTTCTTGTTCAGTTGCTAATTAGATTTTGATTGATCTGATGGTACAAAATATGGTTAGAATTTGGCTGCCCAGAATCCAGGGGAGTGCAAGGGGGTACGAGCGCCCATGATTACGTCCTACGCGTCATGCATTTAGATAAGATTTATGTAAAAAAAAAAAGGCCTAGATAATCTATTAATAGACTGAATCCAATATTAAATTTAAAAATAGTAGATTAGTTTTAGTATATTATAACATTGCAATATTGATCTAGACATTTGGAAATAAAAATCTACACTTTAAGTCTAGAAATTGAAATTATAGATCTTGATCTAGTCTAAATCCGTAGCTGCCTGGTCGTTAGGTTTGTTTGCTGAACGTCGTCCTGCGGGAGGTTTGGACTACAACTCTGAAGGAACATACGAAACATGTAAAACAACATGTTTAAACTAGACCAAGAAATTCTAGATCTAGACATTTGGAAATAAAAATCTACACTTTAAGTCTAGAAATTGAAATTATAGATCTTGATCTAGTCTAAATCCGTAGCTGCCTGGTCGTTAGGTTTGTTTGCTGAACGTCGTCCTGCGGGAGGTTTGGACTACAACTCTGAAGGAACATACGAAACATGTAAAACAACATGTTTAAACTAGACCAAGAAATTCTAGATCTAGAATCTACAATAATTTTAATTAAAATATAAATCTAAATCTAGTTTTAAAAAATCTAGCTCTAGTGTAAAAAAATCAAGCTCTAGTGTAAAAAAAATCTAGATCTAGTGTAAAAAATCTAGATTAGATCGAAGTCTAGCTATTATGTCTTTTTAAAATACGAGTCAGATTAAGAGGTTTAATAAACATTACTATACCGAGTTGTTTTTGCATTTCATTTAAAGAATTAACTCCATATGACGTCAAAGGATAAAATCCACTACGTCACACGGCCTAGTCAGACTAAAAATGTCTTTATCAATACGAGCAGGCTCTTGAGGGTTCATAGATATTGGTGCACCGAGTTATTTTAGCATTCCATTTAAAGAATACCTTCATATTACGTCAAAGGAAAAACATCCATTACGTCACAATGGGCTAATTAGACTAATATATATATATATATATATATATATATATATATATATATATATATATAAGGATTAAAGACGCATTTTTTGTTTTGTCTGTCAGTCTGTCTGTCCGTCATGTTAATATCGAAAAAAAAAAGACTAAAAGCTATTGAAAATCGGATTAAAATTTAATTTCCCTTCCGAAACATCGCAATAGTTTTAAGTTTCTATAATAGATTGTTCCGGATGTTTATATATTTATAGTGAGAGAAAATAAGAATTCCAGATTATCAAATACGTAAATTAAATTTTTGGGATGGTCTCGTATGAAAATTAGATATACCATAGCCTTATGGAGAGATTTTCAAACCATACTTTGGTGTTAGGAAGTGGTTTTCCTTAAAAATAATATTAACGATAATTAGATTTTCTAACATTTTAGCTAAAAAATTAAATGTAGTGTAAGAGAAGTGCGATTTTATGTAAATAGAGTTAAAATATTCTTCATAAAAAGTCCGGAACAATCAATTTTCGTAACTGAGAAAAGATTATTTGTTTTTATTTATTAGAAGAAGTTATTAGAAACAGTTATTTGGTGTTAGTAGATTTTTCATATAAATTCGTAACATTTTTGGCGACGATTTGTAAGAAAATTAAAGTAATATATGTCGATTTCTTTTTCAAAACAAGAAAATTAATTGTAAAATAAGTCTAAAAAGTGATTTTCAATAATCGATTCTAGTAAATTACTTTCTTATTTTAAAATTTCTCAAATAATTGTACATTTTAAATTTAGGTAAAAACTTTTGATAAAATGTCAGAAACAACATTTTGAAATAGAATCGAAAACCATTTTCGGGTGTAACCAATCAATTAATTAGCTTACAGTTTTATAATTCAACATAAAGAAAATAAAGCCCAAAATTGTTTTTTTTTTAAGGAGATTATTATTTTCTCTTAGGAGGGGGTGACACCCTGAGCTTAGCGCACCGGGTGACACCGACATTAGTGACACCACTGACGATGACTGTATTTGACATTAGCGGGGAGGGGGGTGTTGCTTAATTAAAGTAGGTACTATATAGTATATAGTCAGTCGCGATGGTTTGTGGGGAATTTGGACAGGCTGGGATATCCACCTACGTTCCTATCCATTCTCAAGCAGTTTCACGTGGGACAAAAAGGCCAGACCAGACACAATAGTGACCTGTCTGATTACTTCCCAATAGAAAATGGCGTGAAGCAGGGCTGTGTACTTGATCCTAATCTATTCGCTATCTTCTTTGGTGTAATGCTGGGTCAAATGAGGCAGCAATTGTACGAAGGCATCTAAATCAAGTTTAATTCGGACGGCAATGTGTTCAATTTTCGACGTCTACTATCCTATACAAAAACAAAAGAGATGGTCATAACGGAGCTTCTCTATGCCGATGATTGCGCCCTGCGAGCTCACAATGAACATGATCTTCAGATTGCTGTCAACAAATTTGCATACGCAGCCGCCTCTTTCGGTTTATCTATAAACCTCGGGAAAACAAAAGTCATGTTCCAGAAGTCACCAATTAAAACCTACTCAGTCCCAAGGATCACCGTAAATTAACAGCCCCTTAACGTGGTAGATCACTTCACATATCTGGGTAGTATAGTATCAAATGACGCCCCACTTTCAAGGGAAGTTGATAACCGTCTGGCCAGGGCCAATAGCTCTTTTGGACGCCTTCAGCCGAGAGTTTGGAGGAATAAATCGCTCCACCTGACTACAAAAATCAATGTTTACCAGGCGGTGGTTCTATCAACCCTTCTATATGGATCTGAGACATGGACACTATACAGAAAGCAACTAAGAGTAAGACTACTTGAGCGCTTTCAGCAAAGATGCTTACGCCCCATCATGGACATACGGTGGCAAGACCGCACTACAAACAGCGATGTCCGTGCGACAGTGGCGTAGCTAGGGTGGAGGGAGGAGGGGCGAGAATTTGAAGATCGTTATTCGTTTTTAAATAAATTAAATATTACGTCACAGTCATGTTATCTTGCTTTTCACGTTGTCATATAAGTTAGTGACCTTGTTGTGTTACACACAGAGTATAAACTCTTTCCGTGCGGGGTTACTCTCAATTTCAAGGAGTAACTTCCATAGCGCTGACTAGTGCTTTGTTACTCTCAGGAAGTAACTTGGTATATAGGGTAGTTTATTTCATAATCCTTATTATTTAAGAAGAAACCTGATAAGAGAGCTGAAAACAAAGGAGACCATGAACGTATCGAAGAAAAGGATCACTATTCAGATGATTCCTACAAGAAGTAGTGCTGAAGAAACTCCAGGGGAATGCCATTTTACCACAGTCAGAGAAAACCTCTAAAGTAAGTTATACAGATGATGAGTCAAGTGATGGTCTTTCAAAATCACTTTCTCCAGAAGTGGAAGAAGCTGTAGTTAAGTACAAAGACTTCGGATATATCCTGCCTGGAATTTAATCTGAGGAACTGCGAGCAAAATTCACTTAAAGGATAGCTTATTTTTCCAAAACAGTGATGAACAGTATTGTTTCCAGTAGAGTTAACCTAAAATAAATCACGAAGTTTAACATCATGGTTCACTAGAAAGCTTCCAACAGGTGAAATCTACAACCGATCTTGGCTTCTCTTCTCTCCACACTTGGGATGTCTATTTTGTTTTGCATGCGTACTGTTTTCTGAGGCAACAACAAAGACATCTAGTGCATTAAGCAAAACAGGAGTTGGTTTCACCAAAATGAAACAAAACATGAAAGACTGAAAGAACATGAAGAAGGAGTCCACACAGACGGACAAGTTTTTTTGAAGTGGAAGTTAAAAGAAGAAAAGTTTAAGGGAGAACCAGATGAATTGTCTAGCATGTTTTATGCAAAAATTTTGAAAAAATCAGCAGTATTGGAAAGATATTCTGAAGCGTGTAGCAGCAGCTGTTAAGTACTTAGCAAAAACAAACTCAAGCTTACGTGGTCACAGCGAAAAACTGAATTCACACAATCCTGGGAACTTCCTAGCTGTCACAAGACGCTAGCAGTGTGCTGGCGCCTGCTTGAACTGGTCGTTGTCTAGGGTGATTCAGGAGGCCCGACTGTTGACGCTGGAACTTTGGTGGCTTTAGCCTTGTCGCGATTTTGGTGTTATAACTAACATATATATAACTAAGATATGAAACTAAACACCGGAATGTAGTTCGAGACTATAACTTTAAACTGTAACTTTATTTTAAACACAACACATAAACTTCCAAATGAAACGTTATATACAGGTATATCAACTACTAAAACTAAACTCAGATCTCTAATGACTATGTCTCTAATCATGAAGTCATTCTGCTATAGTTTTCTCGTACCAGATTAGGAAACGACTAGAAGCGGGAAATACAACCGTCCGCTCTACAAGACCCACGCCAACAAACTCTTTCTTTTTAGAGCAAAAAGAACCCTCCCACGTGGACTACACCCAACACAGTGGTTACGTCCCCTTGCATCATCAGTGACGCATCCTCAGTGGTTACGTCCCCTTGCATCATCAGTATCTGACCAGTGATGACCACTGCCCCTTTCCCCAGATTTCCCAGATCACCCCGCCCTCGTTGTAGCCTAGGTACTCTGGTCCCGTGACAACAAAATAAACATTAAAGCACACAAAAAAATACTTATTTCCCCCTTCCAATAATAAACAAATCTAATTAAAATATATTAAAACATAAATAATGACATTAGATCTAGGATATAAATAACAGAAATCAACTTAAGACTTTACACAATAACTAAGGCCATGGTAGTGGACTGCGGTTGTTCTGCTACACACACACAAACGGTTGTGGGCTCACAGCGGTTTGTGACACTAGCAACTTTGAAATTTCTTGCAGAATTTGATGAGCTTACGAAACACCACTTACATAGAATCGAATATGGGAAGACACATTATTTGTCACCAGAAATTCAAAATGAGTTCATTAACTTGATGGTCAATAAAGTAAGGGAATTAATTGTTGGGAAAGTCAAGCAAGTTTGTTACTTTTCTCTGATGCTTGATTCCACCGCAGATGTTTCTCATCAAGAACAGGTATCCTCATCCAATGGTTACTTTGAATTTTTGAAAACTGATGGACAACATTATGAAGAACTTGTTCTAAAAGCTCTTAAAGACATTGGACTGGACTTTGATTTGTGCAGAGGTCAAACCTATGATAACGCAGCCACAATGAGTGGCCGTCTTTCTCTTAGACATAAATCCAAAGGCAACATTACCGAACTGTGATAATCACTCTCTGAACCTGGCAGCTCTTCATTCTGTTGAGATAGATCCAGCAATTGTCACCTTTTTTTGGAATTGTACATGAATTGTTATGAACTTTTTTCCAATTCACCCCAGAGATGGGACAAACTGGAGTCGGGAGTTTTAAAAAAGAGAGTAATACAAGGTGGTCGGCAAGAGAAGAAGCTACGTCGACAGTTTCCTTGCATCTCGACAAAGTCATCAAGCTGTTGGAGAAACTTTCTGAATCAACAACTGAAAGAATGGACACTAGAATCAATGCACATAATCTTCTTTATGCAATGGAAAATTATTCATTTTTTGCTTATCTAGAATTCTGGTCAAATCTCCTGCTCCAAATCAATATAGTTCTGAAGAAACTATAAAAAAACTAGACTGCACATACAGGGAAGCTGCTGAAGAAATTAACACCCTTTCATGCTTTCTGAAAATGATGAGAAACTGACGAAACTGATCACCCAATCCATAGAAAGAGCAAAAGAAGGTAGTAAATGCTATGGATTTCCTGTAATCAAAACAACCAAAAGAAAGAGAAAAATGGGGAGTTGAGTTCTTATGTAGTACTTTCAATAGAACTGCAATTCAAACATATTGCGACAGAAGTGCTGCACAGACTTCATATGTAGATGAAGGACAGATTCTAAAGGCTGGAAAACCAATCTTTAGGTTTCTTCTGAGCCTGTTGGAGTCTATGGAAGATGAAACGCTGATGAAAAAATATGCCACTTTTTCCTGTTTCATGAAATACAGGCAAATCTCTTGCTCAATAATGTCATTGATGCACAAGCACTTTTCATCAACAAACCAGTGCCACAATCACCAATTGATATATTGAAGAAGCTGGCTTCATATTGTGAGCAGGTCAGGAGGCGCTGAGTGAAAGGACCTTTTCTCTGCTCAACATTAAATTATTAACAGTAGGCAGATGTTAGCGCTACTGGGTGGGTTTCATCTGTGACACCTCAGTCTACGACCAAGTCGCCTAAGTAACCAGACATACTAACCTAAACTAAATGAAAGCAAGATAACGAAACTTTAGTTTAGGATAAATAAACAAAAAAACAAAACTTTATTTACATATACAAAAATAAATCAATAATAAAATAATATATACACTAACCACTACAACTGACTAAAACCCTCTAAATCTACGCCACTACAAACACCAACAAACTAACCAAACCAACTATCTAACACAAACTAATCAAACCAACTATCTAACTAAATCACTACAACTACTACACTAGACCTAGATCTACACAAACACACTACAGTAAACTAGTCTAGATCTACAATATTCTACTATTACAACCAACCCATGACACTAACACTAAAACAAGAACATCTTAACCTTAGTACCTTACTATTAGTATTCACTAAGAACAGGCTAAGCCGACTAAGTACTAAGTCTAACTAAGGCAAATCTACAGAAATAAAATAACACTAGAATCTAGATCTACAGCAAGAGATTACAGCAGAGTAATAGCAGCATGTATTTCAGCAGCTATATTCAGCAGTTATTATCAACAGTTAAAACAGCAGAATTATATTCAGCAGTAAGTATTTCAGCAGTAATAATAGCCTGCAATACAAAAATGCAAAACTATAAATACAAAATCATATATATTCTATTTGATCTAGGACACTCATAGCGGGACTAATGGACGCCGCCATCTTTAATACAGCCTGTTAACAACTATTATGACAAATAGTCTAAGTAGAAAACAAAACTAAATTAAAATATATCTAGCAAATTTACACACAGTTTGACATAGATCCAGTAAAAGAAAATATAAAATAGTTATACACTTACAGGCCGTCCCAGGTACAGGAATAAAAATATAGAAAACAATTACTAGCATTTAAGATCACCAAGACCTTTCCTCACACAAAGATGCTGTAATTACCGTACACTGGTCAACTGTCCACTCAACTGTTGTAAGACAGCATGTACATAGCAATATATATACTATCCCGCACTAACCCATATAAAAATATGCGGAAGTACAATTATAAAATCTGACACTAACCTATAAAAAAGAATATACAGAACAGCTATAGCCTATGAAAATACACATAACAAAAAATAGCTCTGGGAGCGCAAGCTCACAATACTGTAATAACCATTTTTCTTTAGTGGCTCTATGGCTGCGCACCAGCGCACTATAAAGGGACTGAAATGAATGGAAGAGAGGAGGAGGAAATGGAATGTTTTGATGGTTAATATTATTATTATTATTATTATGTTAGAAATGAACGAGTAGTCATTCTCTGGCACTGCCAGGGTCGAGTTTCGCTAAAGAGAAACCAAATTCATCGTAGTCCCTTTAACAGTTTCCACTGAGGAATTTTCTGGTGATGTGGCAGGTCTGCAGCAGTACCGCTCTCTGACAGGCAACGAGGATGTTCCTATGAATGTTAAGGGCCTTGAAGGTGTCTGTGGGGTTAGTTGTTATTATCCCCTCGGTTGATATAACAATGGGGTATATTGTTATTTTGGAAAATTTCCATAGACGCTTAATCTCCAGGCCTAGGTTCCCATATTTTCTTTGTTTTTCTATCTCAGTTTTTCTTAAATTATGAGACAGTGGTACGGCGATATTGATAATGGTAGCGGTTTTTTCTTTTTTATCGATGAACAGCAGATCCGGGCGATTGAAATCTACCGTTTTGTCGGTCAGAATAGGCCTATCCCAGTACAGCAGATGTTCAGTAGACTCGAGAACCTCTTGCGGAGAGTATTTATAATAAGGGGGAGTGTCCTTACCGATCAATTTGTACGTCAAAGCCAGGTGTTGGTGTATTAACTTTGCAACTTGGTTATGGCGACCTAGGTAGGCTGATTCTGATAGGGCTGGACATCCTGCCATAATGTGTTCAATCGACTCGCCCACATTTCCACATTTTCGGCATTTGTCGACAACATTGAGTTTCAGGATATGCTTCTCGTAATTTTTTGTCCTGATTACTCTGTCCTGTATTGCTGTAACAAAGCCTTCTGTTTCAGGGTAGAGATGACCTGCTTTGAGCCATGTTAAGGAAGCAGCCTTGTCGATGTTGTCCCCATGTAATGAAGCCGGGAATTTTCCGTGGAGTGTTTTTTCTTCCCATTGGCGAATCTCATGCCCTACGTCGTCCAAACCGACATTGACATCAGCATTGTGTAGGTTCAGAGGGGTTGCATCGCAGTCGTATTTCCGTAGGAAGGAAACTAATTTGTTGCTGGAGGCGAGCAGTTTTGATAGTATTTTTAAAACTTGCATCTTACACAATTTGAAGATGTTCTGCAATCCACGACCCCCATCCTTCCTGGGCAGGTATAACCTTATGGTGGAGGACTTGGGGTGTAGGCATCGAAACTTGGTTAATAATTTTCTAGTGAGTCTGTCAATGTCATGTAGGTCGGTGTCAGTCCATTTGATCACGCCGAACGTGTAAAGGAGCACTGGGACGGCCCAGCTGTTTATTGCAGTGATGAGATTACTGCCAGACAGTTTGGTGTTGAGGATTTTATTAACTCTTTGCCTATATTTGCCAAGAAATTCCTCTTTTAATTTCTTATGGTTTATCTTGGCATTCTGGTTTATTCCAAGATATTTATAAATAGAGGCAGAGTTTAATTCCTCGATGCCTTCAAATTCAATGTTGGTGTTCGTTGCCTTGCCCTTTTTAATGCTTATAATGCCACACTTATCCAGGCCAAAAGACATACAGATATCGTCACTAAAGCATTTTACCGTTTTGATTAAGGTGTGTAATTTTTGCTCGGTTTCTGCATATTATTATTATTATTATTATTATTGATATACGCCTTGCTTTGTGATTTATTTAAGTAAACTTGTGTTGCCTTTGTTTCCTTGCCGTTGAGTTGCTTCCTGTAAATGTCGTAACAATATGATAATGATGTGTGCTCAAACCTTGCAACATCCATTCGAATACTGCTAACTCAGGCCACTTCCATTGCGTCATGGGAGAGATCATTCTCAAAGCTCAATTTAATTAAAAACTATCTCAGGAGCACAACGACTTAAGAAAGGCTTAACATTGCGTAGCTAACAGTGTGCGTGTGGTGCGGGCCGCACAGGGCATCAAGTGATTAGGGGTATCAAGCCGAGGATATACTTTGTCAGTAAAAACTACATATATATAACAAAGTGTGAGCTTGCGCTCCCAGAGCTATTTTTATATGTATTTTTGTTGTATAGGCTAGAGCTATTTTTATATATTTTATTTTTATATGGATTATGGCGGGTAGTATAAATAGTTAAACCCATGCTACATCCTGGACAGTTGACCAGCGGTCAGTAAAGTATATCACTGTCTGTGTGACAGTTGATGATCTTAGTGATCTGGCGTATGATAATTTAATCATTGCTATATTCCTGTACCTGGGACGGCCTGTAAGTGCAGAAATATTTTATATTTTCTTTTTGCTAGATCTATGTCACACTATGTGTAAATATGCTAGATATATCTAAATTTAGTTTTTTGGAATATTTGTCAAAAGAGGTGACATTTGTTCCCAACATGCAGTATTGAAAATGGCGGCGCTCAGCTTAGCCTGATATGAATATGTTGTTCATGTTCTAGATCTAATAGAATATATGGTTTTGTATTTATAGCTTTGCATTTATGTATTGCAGGCTATTAATACTGCTGAATATAGCTGCTGTGTTATTGCTGCTTTAAGCTGCTATCATCCTGCTGCATTTATTACTGCTATTGTTATTGCTACTGTAGATCTAGGGAATCTAGTGTTATTTTGATTTTGTTTTTGTAGTGTTGCCTTTGTTGATATGGTGCGCAAAGGTGCACGCGTTCAATATAATAAAGTATCATTCTCCGCCATGACACTAATGGTTGTTGTTTGTTTATTGCTGACTGTGAACCTAGATCTTAATTAACATGGTGGCAGCGGTGTATTAATGATCAGAGGTAATCATTAATCAGTATATAAATGTTTATTGTTTGCAATAATAAATAGGCAACAATTCAAGGCTACGCCGTGCAATGGCAGCTAGAAATTTCCTTCCTGTACCCGAGCCGCTCGAGGTAGAAGGAAACATGGCCGCTAATTGGCAAAAGTTTCACCGGAGCTGGCGAAACTATGAGTTAGCCACTAAATTGTCGGAAGAATCAGAGGAGGTCAGAGTGGCCACCTTTCTAACAATTATAGGGACAAAAGCGATGGACATATATGAAGGTCTTGAAATTGAGAAGGGAAAAGAAAAAAAGATGGAAGAAATAGTGAACAAATTTGAAAGTTTTTGCATTGGAAAAACGAATGAAACTTATGAGCGCTATGTTTTCAATTCTCGTGAACAGCAAGAAGGCGAGGACATTGAAAAGTACATAACAAATCTGAGAAGACTAGCAAAAACGTGTTGTTTTGAACACTTGATTGGAGACAGAGTAGTTCTTGGTGTTAGACATGAATGTCTCACATTGAAAAGGTGCAGAGACATTTGCAGAGCATACGAGACCGCCAACAAACAGTTGAGACAAATACAAGCTGACCCTCCAATCATTGAGAAAGTATCAACACCCTCAAGAACAAACATTCAGAAAGATAAATGCAGGTATTGTGGAAGGATTCACGAATACATTAAGGAAAAGTGCCCTGCATGGGGTAAAATGTGCCTAGCGTGCAAGGGGAGACATCATTTTGCTGTGATGTGCAAAAAGAAAATTCAGCAGGTGTAGGAGGTTATGTCTAACGATGAAAGACAGCTGCAGTCGGACACAAGAGATGATGTCATGATGATAAAAATTGAATGGGTGATGTCTTTGGAGAACCACAAAACGAAAATGATGACAGCAGTTATGACAGTAAATGGTCACCGTGTAAGGTTTCAAATGGATAGTGGAGCTGATGTAAATACCATCATGGAAAAATACGTAAATAAGAATCAGATAGAAAAGGCAACGCAAAGATTACTAATGTGGAATAAGACTGAAATGAGCCCCATAGGGAAAGCCACTCTAACGACGAGAAATGAGAAAACTAACGAAACATTTGAGGTGGAATATATAGTTGTACCAAATAATCTAGCATGCCTTCTAGGTCATGAAACTTAAACAAGAATGAAGTTAATCAAAGTCAATAAAGATAGGTTCATAGCATCAGTAGTGAATAACCAAGAAGAAGACTGTAGTCCAAAGTTTACTGGTGATTTGGGTGACTTAGGAGAAGTGTCTTTAAAGATTGATAGCAGCATTAAGCCCAAGGTTCTGTCGTGTAGAAAGATCCCTATTGCTTTACAAGAAAGAGTTAAGGAGGATTTAAAGACCCTAGTGCAGAGAGGAATCATAGAACCAGTGTTAGAGCCTACAGAGTGAGAGAGTCAGATGGCAATTGTGGAAAAAGCTAATGGAAAAATTAGGATTTGTATAGATCCACAAGCCCTGAATAAAGTTTTACTAAGGGAATTCTATATTCTTGCTACTTTAGATGACATATTGGCAGATTTGAACGATGCCAAAATATTCAGCAAATTGGATGTGCAAGAAGCTTTCTGGCATGTCAGACTAGACACAGCGTCATCTAATTTGACAGCAATGATAACCCCTTTAGGTAGATACAAATGGAAACGATTACCATTTGGTCTGAAAGTGAGTTCAGAAATTTTTCAGAGACGATTAAATCTAGCACTAGAAGGACTGAAAGGCTGTTTCAATTACGTTGACGATATTATAGTGGTAGGAAGAGGAAGAACGAAAGAAGAAGCACTCAGAAATCATGATATTAACCTAAGAGAGCTGATGAAGAGATGTCAAGAAAAGAAGATTAAACTGAACCACGAAAAGTCTGTTTTTAGAACAGCTGAAATTATTTTTTTCGGCCATATTATTACAGAAGAAGGAATAAAACCAGACCCGAACAAAGTATCTTCGATTTTGAGTTTGAATGCTCCAAAAGATATTTCATCAGTCCGAAGATTCTGTGGCATGGTTCAATATCTTGCAAGATTTGTTCCAGACTTGTCGACAGATTTACAGCCCATAATTGAGTTGATCAGAAAGAACACACAATTTGTTTGGTCTGATCAATGCACCAGAGCTTTCATTAAGATAAAACAGAAAATATCGACTCATGGCACACTGATATATTTTGACCCTAACAAAGAGCTTACATTACAAGCAGATAGTAGCCAAAATGGGTTGGGAGCAGCGTTATTACAAGATGGCAGTCCAATAGCATATGCTTCTAGATCATTAACTGATTCTCAGAAAAGATTGGCACAGTGAAAAAGAATTGTTGGCAGTGGTTGTTGGTTTGGAACGTTTTGACCAGTATACGTATGGCAGGACAGTTATAGTTCAGAATGACCATTAACCACTGGAAAACATCCTTCAAAAACAACTCAGTTCTGCTCCGAGAAGGCTACAAAGTCTAATGATACGTCTTTATCGTTACGATATCCAGTTTCAATATGTCAAAGGCGAACATTTGTTCATAGCTGATACTTTGAGTATGCAGATGCAGTGCTGGAGAAAGTCAGAATCGAGACAGAGAAAGATAGAACGATGTAAACACTTCTTCAGTATATCCTCAATGGATGGCCAGACAAACATAATAGTCTACCTGAACTCAAACAATATTTTTCACTAAGAGACATGTTTACATACGAAGACGGACTGTTGTTGAAAGGAAAACAAATAATCATACCGATATCACTTCGCGAGGAAATAGAAGAAAAACTCCATGCAGCACATCTGGGAGTAGACTCAATGAAAAGAAGAGAAAAAGAAACAGTTTTCTGGCCTGGATTATCAGCTCGAATAAAGGAAATAGCCAACTCATGTTACATTTGTCAGAAAAACAAACCAACAAATCAGAGAGAAGAATTAATACAGCACGAAATAGGTTCTAATCCGTGGGACAAGATTGGAATTGATTTATTCCAAATGTGTGACCAACAATATCTAGCTATAGTGGACTATTATTCAAATTTCATAGAGGTAGAAAACATGCAGTTGACAATAACACACGCAATTATAAAGAAACTGAAAGTTTTATTTGCAAGATATGGGGTGCCCAAAGTCTGTATATCTGATAGCGGACCTCAGTTTACATCGGAATATTTTTCCAAATTTATGATGGAAAGGGGAGTGACTCATTTGAAATCCTCTCCAGGACACCACCAATCCAATGGAAAGGCTGAGTCAGCAGTTAAAATTTTGAAGAACATAATGAAGAAATCTAGAGAATCAAAGTCAGATGCTTATGAAGCTCTTCTGGAATTTAGAAATACTCCAAGGCAAGACACAAATCTAAGCCCAGCTCAGATGTTTTTTGGTCGGATGACTCGAACACTGATACCAAACAAAGGGAGTAACATTAAGATTTCTACATGTCAAGAGAACATTATGAGAAGGAAAGAAAAACGTCAGATGAGTGTAAAAACCTATTATGATAAGAGGTCAAGAAATTTAAGTCAGCTGAGAACTGGACAGCTGGTCTATTTCCAATCTCCTATTGACCCTACATGGAGACGTGGAAGAATCCAGTCTCAAGTCAATCAGAGAGCTTACATTATTCGAGGTGACAATGGTGCAGTGTACCAAAGAAACAGAGTGCATATCAACCCAAACAGAGAAACAGAAGAAGATATATTCCCCGATACTGATAACAACATATAGGACAATAGAACTCATAATCAACACATTCGCCACTCATGAACTCATCATTCCCTCCGACCAAGGGATCAGTTGAAGAAACCGACAAGATTCAATGACTATGTGTCTTAATGAACTATTGAATGCTGATTTTTAAATGTGATATGTTTCATATTTATTGAAGCGAATATACGTATGTTATGTTTGTGGTTTTGTTTTATTTTTTTTATGATACTCCCCGAAATGTTGTTGTTTTTTTAATTTTTTTTTTAAAGAAAAGGGGATGTTGGTATGGTGCGCCAAGGTGCACGCGTTCAATATAATAAAGTATCATTCTCCGCCATGACACTAATGGTTGTTGTTTGTTTATTGCTGACTGTGAACCTAGATCTTAATTAACAGCCTTAGTCGGCTTAGACCTAGTGGCTTAGTCTGTTCTTAGTGAATAGTAAGGTACTAAGGTGTTCTTGTTTTAGTGTTATGGGTTGGTTGTAGTAGTTGAATATTGTAGATCTAGACTTCTAGACTAGTTTATTGTAGTGTGTTTGTGTAGATCTAGGTCTAGTGTAGTAGTTGTAGTGATTTAGTTAGATAGTTGGTTTTATCAGTTTGTGTTAGATAGTTGGTTTGGTTTGTTGGTGTTTGTTAGTGGCTAGATTTAAAGGGTTTTAGTTAGTTGCTGTGTTCAGTTGTAGTGGTTAGAGTGTATATATATTTTATATTTTATTATTAATTTATTTTTATGTAAATAAAGTTTCATTTTGTCTTATTTAATTTCAAGTAAAGTTTCATTTATGCTTTCATTTAGTTTAGGTTAGTTATATAATATGTCTGGTTACTTAGGCGACTCTAGACCCTTGGTCGTAAACTGAGGTGTCACAGATGAAACCCACCCAGTAGTGCTAACATCTGCCTACTGGTAAATAATTTAATGTTGAGCAAAGAATAGGTCTCATTCAGCGCCTCCTGACCTGCTCACAAAAGGAAGAAACACTAACAAATGTATTTATTTCGCTGCTTTGTTTTTCTCCTATATGCTTCCTTACAATACATTTAAGCTGCAGATTATCTTGAATCAATTTAATTACATTTGTTTAAAGCTCTGAAGCCAACGCACTTTTACACTTTCTTCAGGGTCACATGGTGCATGCATTGTTCAATGCTTTGTATTTTAATGAGAAAGGAAGTTGTGTTGGTACATTTTTTTTTATTAAATTGTTCCGTATACGGGTTTCATCTAAATCTAGATTTTATTAATATGCCTCTTGACTCTATTTAACTTTTGTAGCCTGTTTTCATTTCATTGTGATTCTTTTTATTTTTAGTCATTCTGGAAAGAATTGACTACTTCTTATCAATTTTAATGTCCATATTTTTACATTTTGACTTTTATTTTCGGCGCATTTTTTGTTTCATCTCGAGATCATTGTAATGTTGAAATGTAAACACAAACTCAGCAATAGGACTAGAGCTTTGGAAAGTCTCCTTCTTCCAGCTAATGCCAAAGTTTTGAGAAAGTGGATGTATTACTAAACAAAAAAAATATTTTTTTGCTACCTCTGCTTACTCTTCTCAACAAGGTAAAGTACTACATCTACATTTAAATTCAATGACAGATTCAATGAGTAATGGAGGTTATCTATGAAAATGGAAAACTATAAATGAGACCAACAGAGCTCACATTCAGCAATCGCTTGGAGGGAACTTTTAGTTGTCTGCGAGTAGGGAACTGTATTGACAGCAAGGCGCCAAGGCGTAAGATTTAATTAAAGATTAGGGAAAGAGTACAGAGATTATCTAAAGAGAATCTTGGACATCATTCGTTTTCTCTCAAAACAAATTCTGGCACTCCGTGGACATCGCTAAGTTAAAGAATTAGTGGAGGGTAAAAAATGAAAGCAATTTCTTAGATTTGGTGAAACCATTATCCAAGAACAAACCACTCCTGACATAACATATGCTTCGAACCAAGCTTAGTTCCACTCCGAATGCGTAAATGTCCCCACAAATACAAAACGAGTTTATTGTAATTTTGGACGATTACGAAATCAAATCCTGCAGCAAGTGAAACAATTTTTAAAAATTTGGACAGTAGCCTACACCTGACATGTCAAGGCTGGATTAAACTTCCAAAATTAGTGCAATATTGGCTGCATGAAAAAAACAAACAGACAAAAGCACGAAGATTCTGTAGAAACACACATATAAGAGCTACGGGTGGATTTTTTTTTCATTGGACCAAATTCTTCTAGAAATTATCATCAAATTTTAGCAATATCATGATGCGGTATAAATTTGTGTCGCTTTCCCTATTATTGAAAAAAAAATCTTGATGGTAATCATAGAAATATTGACAAAAACAAATTTCCTATGAATATAAAGAGACATCAACGGTTGTCGCAGTTTGTTCAGAAGCCTCCAACTAACGAAACAAGGGTTGTTGAGATCCAGAGTTTTATAAAAACATATTCACTAGATGAATCAGTCTTGAATATCGCCATCTTGATTCGCATATTTCTGACAACTGTGGTAAGTGTGGCTACATGCAAGCGAAATAGTTCTAAACTTCAGTTGATCAAGAATTACTTTCGATCGACTGATGACATATTTACTACAAACTCATTTGGCAATTTCGTTAATTGAACAAAAGCTGGTAGAAAAACAAGGTTACAAAGACAGTTTGTGTGGAAACACAAACTCAAAATCGGCCCCCGAAGTGGTTCACCCAGGCAGGTAAAAAGGTAGGTTTCAATATTTTCAGAAAGAACATCAGAATGAAATTCTATCAAAGACAAATGACAGAGTAGACTTGAGAAAGAAGGTTGACAAATCTTGTGCCCTAACGGTCCAGCAGACCAAAGGATAGGTGAAAGTGAATGTGAAGTTAAATGTGAACCTGGCCTAACTGATGTCTTATAATGAATATCTAATTGATCTGTTTTGTAAAGGGCCAATCTCTTATTCAAATCCTCAAGAAAAAAACATTTCCATAAAGTTTTTTTTTCTCCTTCAGTGTTCTACAGAAATGAGACAGTGTTGGAGTTCGCACGATAATATGAAAAACTACGTATTAATTGTTGTTTTAAATTATGTCCAACTTATATGCACACTAAATAGACCTTTGCTCTTTAAAAAAAAGTAAACATTTTTTTGTGTGTTAATGTAGGAGTTAGTATGACAGAACTTACATAACTTAGCAATACAAATGTAAAAAATTTTTTTTTACAAAAAATCTAAAACCATTTGCATAAATGAGTTTAAAATATGGTAAATAATATTCTCCCCCACTAACGAGCCTACCATGTTCGTTATTTTGAACAGTGAATAGTTGTAAAAGTGGTGTATTTTTATAAAAAAAAAAACTGCTTGCATAAGTGATTTAAAAAATTAGATTTTTCGCTTTCAAAAAAAAAAAAGTAGCCGTTGCATCAAAACTTTGAATGGTTTAAAATATTATGATGTCGGATTTTCACTATCTTTTCTAGTCTAAACGGGATGGACATACGGACGGACGTACAGACTTTCAACACAAATTAATAGAGTCTTTTCCCATTTCTCTGCCGCACCAGGCATCAAATACCCTAGCTACGCTACTGCTTTAATGTCAGTGGAGTCACACATACTAGACACTATCGATGTAGATGTTAGAGATACCTTTGCTGCATAGAAAGCACGACGTGAAGCTATATGAATTGAGATTTTCACTTGTGCATTATATTGTCAACAAACAACGGTATTATTCATAAAAGAGTCTTAATGATTATTTCCTGTTAAGTTTACTGATATAATGTACCAATTTGATAGTAGGGTTATATATTTATTAAGTACATTATCTCATGTCATGATGTCGAATGTCAAAATGCTGGGGGCCCCCAAAGAGGTCAATTTGCCCCGGGCCCCTATCTACGCCCCTGCCGTGCGAACGCCGGTATGGACAGTATAGAGGGTTTTCTTATGGTCCGACAGTTACGCTGGACAGTACACCTATCCCGTATGGGAGACGAACGTATGCCAAACGCTGTCTTTTTTTTTGGTGAGCTAAAAGGTGGTTGACGTAATAGAGGCGCCCCACGGAAAGACCAGCTTAGGCGTCAACTTGCCTTAGCTGACATAGAGGAGAGAACCTGGTTGCATGAGGCGAAAAGAAAATCAAATCGATTACCTGAGGACAATGGTTATGTTTGCCCTGGGTGTGGCAAGGTATATAAGTCACAGCTGGGGCTGCGAAGCCACGGGAAATACTGCATTCCTCACTAATCTCGAAGACAAGCCTTAATATTATTATAATTTGTAGGATAATGGGAAAAAGTGAAACATAATTTTTCTAAAAAGTCTAAAAAGAATACTTTTCATATTACGTTACACACCGGCTACTGTCCTTTAAATTTAATTTTTGTTTACTTCCAATAAAATGGATAGCATTTCAACTATCCTTTTACATATTTTTGGTCCGTGAATTATAGTTTCCCTGTCTCTTTCTCGTTCTTTCTTTTTTAATGTTCTCTCTATCTCTCTCTCTGAAAACACCTCCTCTATCTTTTTCTTTTGTTTACATCAGTTGGTCTTCAACCTTTTTTGGCCTACAGCCCCCTTTTCGCATTTTTTCTTTTAAAAAATCCGCCAGCGCCCCTCCTCAAAGAAAAACACTTATAAAGAAAGGTGAGAGGACAAATTTAAACAAAATGACATTATTTATACATTTTTATGCTGTCAATAACACTTTCTCGCATGGGAGACGACCGCAAGCCAACTTCTTTGGAGAGCTTAGAGGAGGACGGCGTTACAGAGGTGCCCCACTCAGGCACCATTTCGCGCTCAATGGCATAGAGGAAAGTAGCTGGTAACAGATGGCCTCTGAGAGAGACAGTTGGAGAGCTCTCACAAAAGCTGCGGGACAAACATTTGAGACTCAAAGAAATGCCACTATTGAAGACAGGCGCAGAAGACGGAAAGAAACTTAAATAAACCGCCAGCGGACAACGGCTTTGTCTGCACGAAATTCGGGGAAATATGCAGGTCGCAACTGGGTTTGCGTAGTTATGTTAAACCTTGCACTCAGTCTTAAACTTCGGAATCGAAGACATTGCCATTATCTATATATATAATTCTCTTCTTCCCTCAAGAAATTTGTCAAGAAGTAAAGGAAAGATCACTCTGCGGATAGTCCAAGAGAAAACAAGACTAGTGTTCACACTACGGATGACTGGCTGCGCGATGGACTATCGTTTAAATGAATCAAGCTCCGCCTGCTCCCATCCCCCTTTGTCCAGCGGGAGGTTTGGAGTTTGGACTAGGAACTAATCTAAGTAATCTACTAAGTATATATATATATATATATATATATATATATATATATATATATATATATATATATTTATATATATATATATATATATATATATATATATATATATATATGGCTGTGTGAAGCGTCTAGTGTGGTAGCTTAACTTGTTGCCACCGCTGGCTAGCATCTGTGAAAGTGAAGCAATTTTGTAATGTGAGCAGGTCAGGAGGCGCTACTGAGTGAAGACCTTTTCTCTGCTCAATATTAAATTTTAACAGTAGGCAGATGTTAGCGCTACTGGGTGGGTTTCATCTGTGACACCTCAGTCTACGACCAAGGGGCTAGAGTCGCCTAAGAAACCAGACATACTAACCTAAACTAAATGAAAACACCAACGAAACTTTACTTGAAGTTAAATAAGACAAAATGAAACTTTATTTACATATACAAAAAAATAAATGAATAATAAAATATAATATATATACACACTAACCACTACTACTGACTAAAACCCTCTAAATCTACGCCACTACAAACACCAACAAACTAACCAAACCAACTATCTAACACAAACTAATCAAACCAACTATCTAACTAAATCACTACAACTACTACACTAGACCTAGATCTACACAAACACACTACAATAAACTAGTCTAGATCTACAATATTCTACTACTACAACCAACCCATAACTAAAACTAAAACAAGAACACCTTAGACATTAGTTAGTCTTATTACCTTACTATAGGGCGAATCCTAAAAGAATGTGCTGAACAACTAGCTGAACCTTTCCAAGATATTTTTTCTACTTCATTACTAAACCATGAGATACCACCTGTGTGGAAGTCATCTATAATTGTACCTGTGCCAAAGGTTTCCAAACCAAAGGAAATGAATGACTATAGACCTGTTTCACTTACTTCCATTGTGTCTAAATGTTTAGAAAAATTGGTTAAAATGTTTCTTCTGAATGATCTTTGTAATAAGTTAGACCCTTTACAATTTGCTTACCAAAAGGGTAAAGGTGTAGACGATGCCATCCTAAATATTTTAAACTGTGTCTACAAACATCTGGACTTACCGAACACTTATGTAGGATTGCTCTTTATGAATTTCTCATCAGCTTTTAACACTATACAACTTCATTTACTCATTGAAAAGATGAAAGCGTTGCTGATTAGTCCATACATAATACTATGGGCTAATGAATTTTTGACCCAGAGAGCTCAGAGGGTTAGGGTAAACAATGTTATATCTAATGAACGCATAGTTAACACAGGGGCGCCCCAGGGGGCTGTAACATCGCCATTGTGGTTCATTTTGTACACCAATGATTTTCAATCCGATAGTTATTGTTGCTCCTTCACAAAATTCGCTGATGATGCGGCTCTTCTTGCCCTGCTCTCAGAGAGCTCAGACGTAAATGAGTATTTCAAAGAACTAGAACACATTGAGGAATACTGTAAAGATAATTTTTTATTATTAAATGTAAAAAAAACCAAAGAAATGATAATCGATTTTCGTAGGGACAAGAAGGGAAATGATATTGTTTCTGTAGCTGGAGAGACTATTGAAATTGTGCAAACCTTTAAATACCTTGGTACTATCCTAGACAATAAACTAAATTTTACTGCAAATACTGATTATATCAGCAAAAAAGGGCAGCAAAGATTACGACTACTAAGAAAACTGTCCTCGTTTAATGTTAGCGAAAAGGCCTTGGCTATGTTTTATCACGCTCACATCTGCAATATTTTAAGTTTCAATATCACTGCCTGGTATGGCAATCTGAGCATTAAAAATAAAAATAAACTTAATAGAATCCTAAATGCTGCTGGCAAAATCATTGGCAAAAAACAAACCCCATTTGGGCAGTTGTTTGAGACAAACATCTATAAAAAAGCTAACAAGATCCTCGAAATAAAGAATCACCCTTTGTGTCAGGACTTTGTGATTTTACCATCACAAAAGAGATACAAGACATCGACAGCAAAGACAAACAGACACAAACACTCTTTTGTTCCCCTGGCAATCAAATCATTAAATAAGAACAATCTGGTATAAACTTTGTCACATGTAAATTATGAGTGAGTCTGGTGTGAATGTACACTTTGGTTTCTTATAGTTATAATGTTTTTTGTTTGGTGTAATGCACAAATTGTAAGACAAATTTCCTTACGGATAATAAAGATTATTATTATTATTATTATTATTAGTATTCACTAAGAACAGAAACAGACTATAACTAAGCCACTAAGTCAGGGGTGGGCAACCTTTTCGTGTCGAGGGCCGCATTAAGAAAAGTTTGGGAATGGCGAGCCACATATATATATATATATATATATATATATATATATATATATATATATATATATATATATATATATATATATATATATATTATAGAAAGATACGCTAGCTGTGTAGAATGTCTTTTAATTCATATTTACACAGTATTATATTCGCAATCCACATGGAAAAATTTCAACAAGAGTTAACAATTTTTTAAACCAATGTTACGATTTTTTTAATCACTGTTGTCTTTTTATATCACAATATCCCCACAAATATACAGTTGTACTTAATGTGTACTATTATGCTTTTTACACACGTGCATAATGTTCTGCAACTGTGAAACTATCTTCTTAGTTGTTACCCCTGTGACTGACGTCAAATTACAGTCAGTCAACATTGACCAGCGATTATACTTGTTTAGTTTGCACCCAAAAGTTCTTGCTCACTGAATGAGACAATATATGTTCCGGAAGTTGAATGTCGGGACGAGCGAAACTTGCCCTTGTAAAGCATCACCAGAGAATGTTGTTCATGTCCTTCAATGGTACATACTAAATCACGAGACCCGAACAAGGCTCTCCAAAGACTATTCGGACAACTGCCTGATCTGGAAACCACTGTGCGGTTCATCTCAGATATAGAATTACTGATCTGAAACTTGCAACATGTAAAATGAGAACGAAGAAGAAGAACAGATGTATGTGTACCCAAATAGTGTGAACAGCAGCAAGGTTTCTTTAAGTGTGGAAATGCAGCTTCTGGCACCCATGAGACTCCCGTGGATGTACTGACTGGAACTTCTCTTTGCTTGGAGTTATGTCCTCTGGAGCTGAATCAGCTTTTGCGATAAAGGGTGAGCTGATGGTATTGAAAACTGGCTCTTGACGTCTTAAAATTTGCTTTTATAAATTGCACAATTAAGGAATTATAATAAGTGATGTACTTTTAAACATTTCACTAAAAATAGTTTCACCTTTCAGCAAAGAAAAATGACAAAACCTGTTTTCTTTTGCTTTGCTTGTAGAAATGGGAAAGCCTTGTTTGAAAAGATTTAACATGCATTTAAATTTCACGTGTAAGCAACCAATTGCAATAGCAATTATAAAAATTAGGAAATCTGTCTTCCACTTTCCATTAGATATATTGCTGACAAAGCCACAGTCAATGTCGACACAAGTAACATAATTTCTTCCTTGAGTTATTATATTCTTCTCATTTGTCTTACCCATTCTACGCTAGCGAATACATTGGATCACTTTCTTCATATATTGAAACTACCTGTGGTTAACATCTATTGCTCTAATAAGCTTAATTGTTTGTCTTTTGTACCAAATCAATGTTGATTTTTGGCAGCTTTGTGCAAACTTTCCTGTTTAGAGTTCATGGTTGGGATATTTTTTTTTAATTAAAAAACAAAACAGAAAAATTAAAAAAAAAAACTATTTTTCTCAGTCAAAGATCGAGCTCCATCAGTTGTTACACTTGCCATCTTGTTCCAAGCCTACCCAACACAGAGAGATTGTGTCTTGAATTGAGTGTATTGATGTATAGCCAATAAGCATAATCTTCGTTTAATGAAAACTTTTTATAATGAGACAGTTTCAATAGTTTCTATAGATAATATTTTTAATATTTGCATTTTTATACACTGTAAGCACAACTGATTTCTGTAGGTGTCGGCGGGCCGCATAAAACACTTAGGTGGGCCGCATGTGGCCCGCGGGCCTTAATTTGCCCACCCCTGCACTAAGGCAACAATACACTACAGAAACAAAATAAATCTACAGCAGCAGCTTAAAGCAGCAATATTAGATACAGCAGCAATAACACAGGAGCATGTATTTCAGCAGCTATATTCAGCAGTAAAAATAGCCTGCAATACATAAATGCAAAACTATGGATACAAAATCATATATTCTATTAGAACTAAAACACTCAAAGCAGGACTGATGGTCGCCGCCATCTTTAAATCAACATGTTCAAAACAAAACTGCCAACTAGAAAATAAAACTAAATTAAAATATATCTAGCATATTTACACATAGTGTGACATAGATCTAGTAAAAGAAAATATAAAATAGTTATACACTTACAGGCCGTCCCAGGTACAGAAATATAGCAATGATTAAATTATCATACCATACGCCAGATCACTAAGATCATCAACTGTCACACAGACAGTGATATACTTTACTGACCGCTGGTCAACTGTACAGGATGTAGCATGGGCTTAACTATTAAAATACTACCCGCCCTAACCCATATAACAAAAAGCGAAAGTACAAATATTAATTCTGGCACTAAGCTATAAAAAATAGAATACATAAAAATAGCTCTAGCCTATAAAAATACACACACAAAAATAGCTCTGGGAGCGCAAGCTCACAGTAAGTCTCTCTTGCCAGTACATAGCCTCTCCACAGCAAGTCCTATGCAGTACCTCCTCGTGGTGGCAGATGGAAACTGAGGCTGCGAGGCATCAGGCTAAACTGCAAGGGTCTCGGAGGATGTTTGGCCCCAAGATGTGAGGCAGGCATGGCCCGTCGGCGTGCGGACACGCCCTGTTGCCCACAAACCAAACACCTAGCTATAGGTCAATAGCCGCACTGTAAGATCTAAGGCTAAGGGAGTAAACCCTAACAGAAAATCCGGTCCTGGAACCCCGTAGGCGGGAGGACAGTAGTAAGACTACTGCTCTCTGGCAAACTCCTGCAGCCACCTGTCCCCAAGTTGTGATGGCTCGCCATCCCTTTGGACCCAGTCAGTATGGAAGAGAGGCGTGTGCTGACGTGTTAGCAGCCCAGCACTCGCAAATTTACCGCCCAGGCTTTCCCCCTGCAATGGAGAGGCCACTCCATCTCTGACAGTAATGTCTTTGAAAAAAAAAACACGATGAGTGGTAGTTACCGGTGATAAGTTCCTAGCTGATTGCCTGTTTTAAGCCGAGCAGCCCTTGGACAATAAAGTGCTATCCCGCCACAGCTTGCCGCACAACTGGGTGCTTGGTGCTAAGACAAAATAAAAAAAGCAAGCTGCTCACACGCACCTGCAAATACAATCAAAAGAAAACCCTCAACAGTAATGCGTTTTGCAAGCTGGAACATACGGACAATGTGTCCTGGCTTCAATACTGTCCCTGAACACGTCACCGACATGCGTCAAACAGCTATCATCGACAGAGAACTCAGCAGACTAAACATTGATGTGGCCTGCCTGCAAGAAACCAGACTGGCAGACAGTGGATCTCTTACAGAAAGAACCTATACATTCTACTGGCAAGGAAAACCAGAACAAAGCCACAGAGTACATGGCGTCGGCTTCGCAATAAGAAACAGTCTCGTCCCCTGCATTGCGATGTTTCCCATTGGCAATGAAAGAGTAGCACATATGAAACTTGCATCACCGCAAGGCAAAGTTAATATAATCTGTGCTTACTCACCAACCCTTGCTGCACCGGAAGAGGACAAAGACAGATTCTTTCAAGCTCTAGAGGACGTAATTAAAAGTATTCCAAAGTCCGAGCACCTCTATATAAATGGAGACTTTAATGCCCGTGTTGGTGATGGAAATGATGCATGGCCAAAATGCTTGGGACCTCATGGTGTTGGCAAAATCAACGACAAAAGCTACTCGAGTTCTGTAGCTCTCATGAACTGTGTGTAACAAATACATTCTTCTCTGGCAAGGAACGCCACAAAGTCTCTTGGCAGCACCCACGCTCAAAAAGGTGGCACCAGCTTGACCCCTGCATCACCCGAAGGATGGATCTGAAAAGTGTCATTCACACCCGTTCATACCATAGTGCGAACTGCAGCTCAGACCATTCACTAGTGCTAAGCAAGATCAAACTACTTCTCAAGAAGGCTTATACTTCCACTCAACCTAGAACTAGGCGAATTAACGTCAACCATGTAGGTGACCCAGAGAAGTCTGCACTCTTTAGCGAGCTCCTGAACAGTTCAATCCCCTCGTTAAGTGATGAAGAAGACATATCTATCAGATGGGAGAAATTAAGAGATGTAATCTACAGTTCGGCAATCACCGCCTTTGGGCATCAAAAACACAAAAATGTAGACTGGTTTGAGGCAAATCTAGCACATATGGAACCTTGCATCGAGAAAAAGCGATCTGCACACCTCGCTCACAAGACAAAGCCTAGTTCAAAATCTTTGGAGACTTTCAAAAGTGCTAATAAAGAGGCGAAACAAATGGCTAGACAATGTGCTAACAACTTTTGAAGGTATACCTGCAACAGAATCCAAGACAGTCTCTACTCAGGAAATAGCAAAGCTCTGTTTGATGGCTTTAAAGCGGCCCTGGGTCCAACAGTGTCTAAGCCTGCCCCCTACTATCCAAATCAGGAGAAAAAATTACAGATCAAAACAAGCAGCTAGAACGATGGACACAACACTACCTCGAAGTCTATGCCATGGCTTCTCTACCAGATCTTCCAGTACTGGAATGCCTAGATGAACTTCCAAGCCTTAGTGACCTCAAAAAAGCAATTAACTGCATGAAAAATAGAAAATCTCCAGGGAATGATGGTATCCCAGTGGAAGTAGTTAAGGTCAACGAATCACTCCTGCTCCCTGAACTCTATATGCTCCTCTGACGCTGTTGGGAAACAGGTCATGTCCCACAGGACATGCGTAACGCAACTATAGTCACAATATACAAGAACAAAGGGGATCGGAGTGACTGCAACAATTACAGGGGTATCTCTCTCCTCAGTATAGTGGGCAAAATCTTTGCTAGAGTGGCACTATCCAGGCTGCAAGTGACAGCTTCTAGAGTCTACCCAGAGTCTCAGTGTGGATTCAGGAGTGGTAGATCCACTATAGACATGATATCTTCTCTACGACTACTGCAGGAGAAATTCAGAGAGAGAGAGAGACAGACCCCTTTACATCGTTTTTGTTGATCTGACTAAAGCCTTTGACATGGTCAAACACCTTTTCAAACTCCTGAGGAAAATAGGTTGCCCTCCCAAACTACTGAAGTTCATTGAGTGCTTCCACGAGGAAACTAAATGTACTGTCAAATTTAATGGAGCCCAATCAGCACCTTTTGAGGTTTGCAGTGGTGTCAAGCAGGGATGTGTGCTCGCACCTACTCTGTTTGGCATATTCTTCTCCTGTCTACTGCACTATGCGTACAGCGACATAAACGAAGGTGTGTTTCTCTATACAAGATCCTCTGGAAAACTATTTAATGTATCAAGGCTGCGGGCAAAAACCACCAAAATTAGGAAGCTACTCAACATGGAACTCCTGTATGCTGATGATGCATCTATTGTGGCTGATTCTGATATTCAGCTACAGTCCCTGGTTGACAAACTATCTGCTGCTTGCCAGAAGTTCGGCTTAAACATCAGTCAAATCAAGACTAAGATACTTGTCCAAAACCCAAACACTGCACCTCAAGTAAGCATTAATTGCCAACCACTAGAAATAGTTGATCACTTTTGTTACCTTGGCTCCATCATATCCAACAACACTCTACTGGATAAATGCATGACGCGTAGGACGTAATCATCTTCTTTTTTGAAGTAACGTCTGTATTATATAAGATAAGATAAGATAAAGACATAAACAACAGGATAGCCAAGGCAATGGCCACCATGTCACGGTTGCAGAAAAGTGTCTAAGACAACATATTGCCGACTAGCAGTACTAAAGCCCTAGTCTACCGGACCTGTGTGTTGAGCACCTTGCTGTACGGAAGTGAAACATGGTCAACCTACTCATGGCAGGAAAAAAAGCTGAATGTCTTCTACCTCTGATGCCTAAGGCGGATCTTTAAAATAAGGTGGCAAGATAAGATAACCAATGAGGAAGTGCTACAAAGAGCAGGGTGCCAGGACATCCGCTCTGTTATCAGCAGCAGACGCCTTGGCTGGCTTGGTCACGTACGTAGAATGCCAGTAGGTCGACTTCCACAGGACATCCTATATGGCGATATAATAGAAGGCAGGAGAGCCGCTGGTCGCCCACTTTTACGTTAAACGGATGTAGGCAAACGCGACATGAAGCTCTTCAAAATCGACACTGACAACTGGGAAGAGGTGGCACTGGACAGATCCACATGGAGAGAGAGTATAAAGGAAGGGTCACGGATTGCAGATGTCATACACAACAGAAGCAGAAAGAAAGGTGAAAATGCAACAGCGCCTGGTGATTATATATGCCCAACCTGCGATCGCAGCTGTGTATCAAGGATTGGCCTCTTTAGTCACACAAGAAGTTGCAAAGGGAAAAGATCGTCTCTCGAGACGTAAAATGCCACAGAATATATATATATATATATATATATATATATATATATATATATATATATATATATATATATATATATTGTTATAAACCTGGTGGTGGCACAAATGGGGGTAGTGGTGTGTGTATAGTCAGCCGACGCAAATCGCCCCAGGCCAGCGCTAGACGAGCGGTCAACCGTGACGAGCTACGACGGTCAGCCGAGACAAGTGTCAACACGAAGGTTTGGGAAGGATCGAAGTCGTGAACAGAGCTCAGGAGCGTCACGAGAGTTGTAGTCATCTGACCACCTAGAAACGTCGAGCGGCGTTCTGTCCGGTTCGAGAAGGCCAATAGGGACCCTATATAAGAGCTGAGATGTCACAGTCAAGACGGTTCAGAAAAGGGGTTCACGACAGAAGGTTCACTACAGCACAATTCAACGGTGTGGTTCTGTACGGAGCATTACGACGGTTCAGTGCGGAGTACTGTCAAGTACAGTTGAGACGACTGGCGTCTTGATCTTGGTCTGTGATCGAGTCCGACACAACGAGCCTAGTGTGTGAAGTCAGTCCTGAACTGTTGAACCCAGTGCAAGCCCGGAACGAGACGGAGAGGCCAGTGCAAGAGTTGATACGGCGCAACGGTGTTATCGAAGAGATATTTGTACAGTGTACGTGTTGCCAATTGTACAGTATTGGCTGTTATTTATTCAACTATTAAAATGTTACGTTACTTTGGAGCCCTGAGTTGTCAAGTTCTTTAAGTTGGTGGTGTATGGTGCAGTTAGCAGAGAGCCTGGATAGTGAGATTCGTAACAATATATATATAACAAGATCGTTGGCAAAAGAGGTGGCTTCATAGGGCTTTGCGAAGAAGGACTGGGATGGGCTTCAAATCCACAGGACAGGGAATTGTAGAACAGGTCATCATCTTCAGCCTTGTCTGGAGGGCATGCTCGTGGGGCAGGTTGGCAACACTCCTCGTGCAAAGGTCCCTCGTCTTCGGCTTCAGGCTCCATTCGGCTTTCTTCACCCCCATCAGAACCTCTCTCTCTCGTCTCAGTATCGGGCCAATCACTTGTTGGTTTCAGACCTTGTCGATGACTTTCGTCTTTCAAATGTCCATCAATGTCAACGTCAGACTGCCTTGGATTCTCTTTACCACCAGCAGGACTTTCCTCTCCAGTCTTGGCAGCTGGACCGACGTCTGTTGGGTCCGGACCTGGCTGGTATCTCTCAGCTTGCAAACTTCTCTTAAAGACTTCGGCAGGTCTCAATGGGTTCTCATCATCACCACCAGGGCTTCTCTCGCTGAGCTTCGCACCTGGACGAACGTCTGTAGGGTCCAAGCCTCGCTGGTAGCTTTCATCATGTAAACGTCCCTCAGCAACAGGCTTGTAGGCAGTTTCAGCGTTCTCTTGGTCTGTTTTGCTGTTTGAGCTTCTCATATCAGGTAAAGCTTCAGCACCTTAAATTAGCGCGGGTCCTATCAAAGTGCGGGTCTTATGAAAGCTCGGGTCCTATGAAAATGCGGGTCCTATGAAAGTGCTCCTGGTAAATCGACAGGAGGGCGCGGTAAATCTCTTTTAAGTTATAAAATGGTTAAATTTAATAATTTCTACACCTTGAATTAAAGCGGGCCCTATGAAAGTGCGGGGTCCACTGCGGTTGCATAGGTTGCAGGCGCCTAAGGTCGGCCGTACAAAATAGCGGCGTTTGCTACTCCGCCGGTCGACTAGTATAGTATATATAACTTAGTGACCATGGGCGTAGCCAGGATTTTTTCAGGGGGGGGGGTTTGGGTGGATTTTCCCCCCTCAGCCGACCCCCCCCCCACGGGGAATAAATATATATATATATATTTTTTCGTGTGTGTTTGTGTGTATATGTGTGTGTACATAATAAATTTTATTACATTCTGACCCATCATTCTTTCGGAAGACGTTTATTATATTCTAGGTTCTTCCTGGTTCTTCCTGGAGTTAGTAGAAAAATTGTAGAGCCCCGCCGCCAAGCACTATTTTCGGTATTGAAAGCTAACAAAATATATATTCTGAGGTATTTAGAGTGCATTATCCTGCTATTAAAAAGTTTTATATCAAAAACCTAATCTGCTATTTTTATTGACCCTCCCGCTGTTTCCACAAAAATCTGTCACTGGCAATATTTGAAACCTGCTCTAAGGAGCTCCATGAAAGTGTGGCACCAAGTTGTACTAGGATGTCATCGCAACTCTTATTCATTTTGTCGAAGAACATGTCCCGAAAACCTCATGTGACGCTCTTTCACAACCTTACTAAGAGATCGACTCCCAGTTCGGCATAGGATTTCCTAGATTTAGACCCAATCTCTATAACTGACTCCTAAAATCTGTCTTAGCCATGTTTGTTGAGCCACATTTAGTGTTTTTCAATTTTGTCAGATGATTATTCACTGCAATTTTTTAATGGAGCCCAGCCACTGGTTGAAATGTGTAACCTCTCTTGACTACGCTCTTGGGATTAGGGGACTGTAGTTTGCTTTAGATTTTAAATCGAAAAGGGAAGTTTTATAGTCAAAATCATCTGTTGGGGGTTTTAAACTAAAAAATATCTTTTAAAATTAAAATTAAAACCCCCATTTAGCTACGGTTATAGAATTTGGTGATTGTAGTTTGCTTTAGAATATCTATATGAACAAAGTGTGCTATAAGAGCTACTGTGGTACATACACTTTCGCAGATCCAACTTTCGCGTTTTTCTTTTTTTTTTTTTTATACGGTGATACGAGTTTTTCCACGGTCAAACGATGTCTGTGCACAGAAGCCTATTGGAAAAAAAAAACTTCATCAACTTCATTTTGTTTTTCTGGAAGCTAATTGGCCGAAATAGCACATCAACTGGCTTAATAAGGCTAGGTTACAGCACCAAATAAGGAATCCTTCTAATACACCCTCAAACCTTTTTTCCATTGCAGACAAAAGTAACAGTATATTTAATGTATACGTTGGCCCACCAATTCTTTTTATACTGTAATGCGACATGACGGTGCTGTATGACACTTTAAAAAAACTACTGAACATTTAATGAGTTTTTAAAAAGAACAGAATATATAAGTTATTAATGAAGTGGGAAATGGTTATCTAGTGGTTTTAAGTGCTTGGGGATGCTTTGTGATACTGATTATATCCGAAAATAGTATGCGTTTATAAATTAAATACCGCGAAAATCTGACCTTCGCGTGCGGTCTTAGAACGTATCACCATCGAAAGTCAATAACTACTGTATATTTGTTTATTAATTTTCATAAAAAATCATTTTTTTTTAAAGTTGCATTTATGTTACAACACATGTTTTAAATGACTTTCGTATATAACTTTTCATAATGCAAAGAGTAGTTCAAACTTTATCACTACGAATTTTTCTAATAAAATACGATTGGACATCGATGTTAATAAACGATTTGGATTGGTTGCTTCCGCCTACGTGTTTTTATTGATGCCAAGGTGAACTGTTCAATGATGGTAGCCTCTTAAAATCGGCAGTTCACAAGATGTGTCTTTACCGAAACTGAACGGTATTTCGAAACCAAATATGTATGTTAAGAGCTTAAATGGCTATTGGTATTATAAAGATACTGGGAAAATATTGAGTTACAAGTTCTAGTTGCCCCACTTGCCACCCCTAATGCCGCTACTGGTTAAAAGGTTCAGACGAGTAGTTCTTTAACTGCGCAGTCATTTCCAGATAGGGCAGCTCTCCATATAGTTTTTGTTTTATTGGGAGGGGGTATGGGCCAGTGTCTTGTTTGGATCTCTTTATAGAGTCTGCTGTTTCGAAATACATGGTCGGCATTCTCTGGTGATGCTCCACAAGAGCATGTTATGTAAGGGCCGGACTTAGATAATTGGAAGCCGTTGGCTCAACAAATGTGATATATACTACCCAAAATAGAAAAATAAATAATAAACAGCGAAATATTAAATTTATTTAAAATCTAGTGTACAACAACATTGGACACAAGTTTTGCTATTTCTTCTCTAAAAAAAGTTATTTTGAGGCACTATAGGGGGCCGCCTAGTTTTCCCAGGCCGGCCTTGGTCATGTTAGGGCAACTAATAATACTAGGCATCATTTTATTTAAAACATGATGAGAGCGTGTCCATTTCTCATTTTTATACTCTCTATTTTTGTTATTTCTTCCAGGTAGAGAAGGATTTTTTTTTAATTGTAAAGTCATTCTTCGATCTTCGGCTAATATGCAGACCATGGGCGTAGCCAGGATTTTTTTTCGGGGGGGGGGTGAATTTCCCCCCCCCCCGCGAAATTTTTTAAAAATGTATTTATGTGTGTGGGTGTACATAATCTTTATTACATTCTGACTCTTCATTCTTTCGGAAGACGTTTATTGTGCCCTAGAATAGGTTCTTCCATGAGTTAGTGGAAAAATTGTAGATTCCCCGACATTACCAGCAAAGGTGTCTGGAGGAGCGCCAGGAGCTCCCCCAGCGCGGGGCGAAGCCCCGCCGCCAAGCACTATTTCTGATATTGAAAACCAACAAAATACATATTCTGAGGTATCTACAGTCCATTTTCCTGCTATTAAAAAGTTCTATTTCAAAAACCTAATGTGCTATTCTTACTGACTTAGACCCTCCCTCGTCGTTCGGCGCATTTGCCATCAAGCTGTTTCCATAAAATTGTAGACTCCCCGACATTACTAGCAAGGGGATCTGGGGGAGCGCTAGGAGCTCCCCAGCGCGGGGCGAAGCCCCGCCGCCAGGCACTATTTCTGGTATTGAAAGGCAACAAAATACATATACTGAGGTATCTACACTGCATTTTCCTGCTATTAAAAAGTTTTATTTCAAAAACCTAATGTGCTATTCTTACTGACTTAGACCCTCCCACGCCGTTCGGAGCATTAGACGTCAAGCAGTTTCCATAAAAATCTGTCACTGGTGTCAGAGGTTCGACTTTATATATATATGCTGCTGCTATGCTCTGCTTGTCTCTCTTGTCTTGTTGTGTTTCTTAACTTGGCTCCTGTGGCTCACTAGGGGTTTCTTGAATATTAAATAATACTTGCTTGGTACTTTCTTGGTTACTCAGAATTCATCAATACTTGCTTAACTCAAATACGCTTAATATACATCAACTCTAACTCCTTATATTCATGAATATCAATAATACTTTAATACTTGATAACGCGCACAATTATATCACTCTTATGAAATAGTAATACACAAAACACCAACTTATAAATACATAAATACCAGTCCAGGAAGTAAACGTCCAACCTTCCTGGACCGGGAGCAAGACCTTACTGACTAACACATTCTCTCGCACATTCAACGAAGACTTAATCACTCAGTTCACAACACGTGCAACACTTCGCATTCATAACAAGGGGATATAACAATCATATCTAACTAACATTCATTCTCGCCATACCTCTCCCTGACAACTGGTAATGTCTGAAGCCTCTTCCCACCTACCATGAGGACCTCCATGAATGAGTGGCGTCAAGTTGTACTAGGATATCATTGCAACTCTTCTTATGCGTAATTCATTTTGTCGGAGAACATGTCCCGCAAACCTCATGCGTCGTTCTCTCACAATCTTACTAAGGGGTCGACTCCCAGTTCGGCATAGGATTTCCTTGATTTAGACCTGATCTCTATAACTGACTCCTAAAATCTGCCTTAGCCATCTTTGTTGAGCTACATTTAGTGTTTTTCGATTTCGGTAGATGACTATTCACTGCAGTTTATTAATGGAGCCCTGCCACTGGTAAAAATGTGTAATCTCTCTTGAATACGCTCTTGGAATTAAGTGACTGTAGTTTGCTTTAGATTGTATATCGAAAAGAGAAGTTTTATCGTCAAAATCTTCTGTTTGGGGTTTTCAACCTCAAAATGCTCTGTAGGGGAATCTTAGACTCAAACCCATCTGGAGGGGTTTTAAACTTTAAAAAAATCCATCTGTAGAAGAAGGGTTTAAACTCAAAACCCCCGATTGGCTTGGCTACGCTCAAATAATTTTAGTGTGTATTTGCTTTTTTTATATTGAAGATGTATTTTTAGCACCAAACCCCTCTGAATGGGGGTTTAAACTCAAAACTCCTTTCAGCAACGCTCATAGCATTTTGAGTGCGTAATTTGCTTTTTTTCTTACACAGAAGATGTATTTTTTATCCTCAAACCCCCCCTGGCGGGGGGTTTAAACTCAAAACCCCTTTGACTATGCTCATAGATTTTAGAGAGTAATTTTCCTTTATTTATATTGAAGAGGTACTTTTTAGCTTCAAACTCCGCTGGAGGGGAGTTTAAACTCAAAACCCCTTAGACTACACTCATAACATTTTTAGTGTATAATTTGCTTTGTTTTTATTATTAAAGAGGTATTTTTTACCTTCAAACCCCGCTGAAGTGGGGTTTAAACTCAAAACTGAGTCAAAACCCATTTAGCTACGCTCATAACATTTTGAGTGCGTAATTAGCTTTTTTTTTAAATTAAAGAGGGGGTTTATCGTAAATTTTAGACGGGGTTTTTAAATCAAAATCTTCCATAACTGTGCTCTTGGAATTAGGGGATTTTCGTTTGCATTTTTTTTGTTTTGTTTTATAGAAGAGGGGGAGTCAACTGCAAAAACCCCAGGTAGGGGGTTTAAAACTCAAAACCCCTGGTAGGGGGTTAAAAACTCATAACCCCTGGTAGGGGTTTTTAAACTCGAACCCCCCTGGTAGGGGTTTTTAAACTCGAACCCCCCTGGTAGGGGGTTTTAAACTCGAACCCCCCTGGTAGGGGGTTTTAAACTCAAAACCCCCTGGTAAGGGGTTTTAAATTCAAAACCCCTTGGGTTGTGCTGGGGCAAGTGATGGTTTAGTATTAAAATCTCACCTAAAATAAACAAAATCAAAAATAAAAAAATCATCAGTCACTAAATTCCGACTCCGGGGGGGGGGATTTCATTTCGGGGGGGGGGGGGGGTTTGAACCCCAACCCCCCCCCCCCTGGCTACGCCCATGATGCAGACCACTAAATATGCGTTTATTCATGTAGGCCTAATTCATATTATATTAAATTTTATTTCGCCTTGTTTTTATTTCAATTTCATTAAGATATATGACTTAATCAGTAAAAAAAAAAAACACAAGTGAAGTTTATGAATTTAAAAAAATGCATAATTAGCTAAACAAGGGATTAGGGGTCTACCGAAATCTGGAAAACGTGGCAAGGGGTCTATGACACACACACAAAAATAAAAAATTCTGGGAACCACTGATCGAGATAGTTCTTGCCTATGTCAGATCTCTTGTGCACTACTGTGACAGCGCATCAGAAAAACGGAAGTAGCTCATTTAAAAAGAAAAATATAATTTAGTACGACGGTAATAAAAAAAAAACCAGGACCAGATCTACAAAAGTCAGAACTCACCATTTTGGACTGCGAAAACATTATTAAATAGACTAACATTTTGTAAAATCTAATAGATCTAATCTAGATAGATTATATAATAAATCTAGATTGTTAGATCTATTTGTTGCTGCATTTCCAAAAATTGTAATGGCTGGGTTACCTCGGCGCATAATAAAGGTGCTGATTTTAGAGACACTAGAGTCACAGTGACACTACATCTAGTCGTGATTAGTCAGTACAGTTACAGTACTACCTACACTCTCTACACCTACTACTAGTCTAGTGACTAGCTAGGGCTAGGGTAGTGACTTTAGTCACTAGATCTAGTCTAGTCCTAGATCTGGATCTAATCTAGATCTATCTATTATCTAGACTCCAGGTCTATCTAGAATAATCTAGACTAGCCCCTAGATTGGCTAGATTCTAGATCTAGATCTAGATCTTAGTAGAGCTAGACTCTAGACTAGTCTAGACTAGATTTAGAATTTAGATGATATAGATCTAGACATTATAGAGACTACTCTACTAGACTGACTAGAGTTACTACGACTAGAGTCTACTTCTAGATCTAGTACTGTAGTACTAGACTGTAACTAGACTAGATGTAGATTTTTATCTAGAATTTCTAGATCTATCTATAGTCTATATCATTAGTCATTTCCATAGATTTTTTATCTAGATCTATCTATAGATCTAGTCATTTCCGTCTAACAAACAGAATTGCCTCTGCAATTTTTATGTTTGAATTTTTATAAATCTAGCTCCTAGGAAAAAAACTGCAAACATCTTTAAACATTTAAAACATCCATTTGTCAATAAACAGTTCTTAGATCTATGTTGTTTTGTTATGCAATGCACAGTTACATTAAAATATTATATAGGGATGTGGAATAAAAACTTTATCTTTGAAAAAACAATTTTTCGTTAGTACATCATTAAAATACTTTGGAAGAACTTTCCAATGATGTATAAATTATGACTGTATGTTTAACAGTTAGAAAGTTATGAATTTTTTTGTGTCGTTTTGACCTAACATTGTTCACATGGAGCAAGTGTGATGAGAGCGTCTCGCTGGCTCAGCCGGCAAGCCCCCCCCCAAAGTTAAAAAGTTGGAATTGAGTTTCGTAGACGATAGATCTACTTATTAAATAAGAAATTTAATAGTAGATCTAGTATTTGTAGTAAATTTCTAGCTCACAAATCTGATTTCATTTATATTTATGAACTTCACTTGTTTAGAATGTTAATATTGATGAAATAAACAATTATCGGGTCTAGAGCTACAAGAAATGTCAAGGGTTGTGGACAAAATGGCAGCTTTGTGATGGCAGAAAATAACCAAATATTTAAAAAGTGGGATCAAAATTGTCTGAAACAATATTTTTCAAATGCGCTTTAAAATTAAAAAAAAAAATAGAAGAAATAAAATAAACTCTGTAAAAGCTTTTTAGACCTATATATAATACATAATTGATAATTGCTATATCTGCTAGCCTAGGCAAGATTTAATTAAAAAAAAGTAAAAAATAAAAAATCCCATAGGGAGCAGTGCAAATTTATGTTTCAACATTATAATCGATTACAATTGAAGAAATAAAGGTATTGTGATAAAATTTGGCAGAAATATGGCCAGATATATTTTCTATTAGTACAAAAAAAAAATCAACTTCTAAAATGTTAAGTCCACATGAAAAAAGTGTTCCTCAATATAAAATGTATCCATATTCACCTCTTTTAGCAACGATTTCAATGGATTTAAAATCATAATCGATTTCAATCAAGGGGCTATGTACAGAAAGTAAGAAAAATGGATCTCGAAATTTGACACCATTTTTTAACTTCCAGCCTTACGAATTTTCACATATCTATTATATGATGAAGATGGTCAGGTCTATTTTTTTTTTTATAAGGTTCAGCACTAACATTATCAAACATTATTTCCCGCTTTGGCTTTGTAACACTATCAGTGTCAGTGTGCTAAGGAACACTTCACAATCATTATATTTAAAAATATTATCTTCATCTTTTTATATCAATTTCTTTTTACACGATCTCAAGACAGACAGGTCAGCCAGTGTTACTTTTCCCACTCAATTGCTTCGTTCTCTGTTTATAACGGACACCACAAGCAGGCCATTTGAACAAAAAGTTTTTCCTAAACATAGCCTACCTATATAGGTCTAGTTGACCCCAAAAAAAAAACTAACTGCGTAACCCTGCTTGTCTAGCCCGTTCACTCTGCTCACTGACTGTGACCTAATTTGTTACCTGATCAATCAATAATTGTCCCTCCCGCTACATTTTGTTTCTTGTACTGTGTTGATGATACCATGCTTCGTACCTACCTACCTGGTCGATCAATAATTAAGGTACCAAGGAGATAAAAATGAGAGAGAGGTAGAGCAGGGTTGTGCCTATCACTCTTTTTGTTAATTGTTTTAGCATATTTTATGCTTTACTAGCCTTTCACTTTAGAGGCTCGATGGCTGAGCGGTAATGCGATGGGCTTCCAAATTGGGGTTCCGGGTTCGGTACTTGGTGAAGACTGGGATTTTTAATTTCGGGATCTTTGGGCGCCTCTGAGTCCACCCAACTTTAATGGGTACCTGATGTTAGTTAGGGAAAAGTAAAGGCGGTTGGTCGTTGTGCTGGCCAGTTGACACCCTCGTTAATCGTAGAGATTTGAATCGAAACCTACTTTTAAAGTTCAGGTTCAGTTTGGTTCGGTCAGATTTAAGTTCGGGGTTCGGTTGGATGACGAGTATGGTTCGGTTCAATCAGGTCTAAAATTTGAGTTCAGTTTGATGTTATGAAATTAGGTAATAGCAAAATTAGGTACATATAATAATGTTTAATTCAAATATAAAACAGCGATGTGAAACCTTATTTGACCGAATGGCCATTTAAATAAAGCATTCTTCGCAGTCGAAAACAAAGCTTCATTTCACTACTTAAAATGTGACCAACTCTGTGCCAAGTCCTTACCGCAGACTCATTTTCTTGTCCCTTCTTGGTAAATATTTTCTTCAATCCTCTAATCTGTAGGCGTTTCTTAGCAATCTTTTCTAGGTGGCTCAAACTAAGAATGCTGCAATATTTGTTTATGTTTTTGATTTCATAATGCTGTATAAAGTTACATTCTTTAAAAACAGCCACACAGATGTCTATAATAATAAAAAATATTGGCTTATTTTCATGCTCCATAAAAGGCAAAGATGTGTCCACTTTTCCAAGTAGTTTCTACATTCAGAGTCTACTTGTAGTTTCTTCGACTCGCCCATTTCATTAACACGGTACCATTCGAGGTGAATCAAAAGAAAAAGATTCAAAATGATCCAGCTGATTAAAAAATAACTGGCAAATCATTCACTGAAACTAATTTTTTATTTTTTTCTTAGTAAAAATATTGCGAAATCTTTGATTCAGTTTGGTCAAGGTAAGGACAGTTCATTCGGTTTGGTTTGTACCTAACTGTTTTAAAGTATGGGTTTGGTTTGGTTGTAAGTGAGGTTTGAGTTTGGTTCGTTCGGTTCGGGTTTGGTTAGTTTCCCATCTCAATTTAATCTTGGTCCACAGAAACAGATACCTTTACAACATTCTCCATAGAGCATAAGGTCTGAAAGGGGGACTTTCCTTTTATTTTAGATTGCCTTTGTCTTTTTTTTTTACATTTGTAGCGCATTAATGATATATTGCAAAATAGTAATAAAATAGTGTAAAAAAAATTGTAGCGCTGTCTCACAAGTCTTAACAGCTCAACTGTCAATGGTAATTAAAATTGTGTTAGTTAATGTCATTGATAGTATGAAACGAATATTAGTGAACACCTCCTATTTACACAAAGACTATGACGTGTGTGTGTATTTTTAGGCCTATTTAGAAGCATATCAGATAGGTCATGTTTAGCTGATACTTAAATTTATTTAAAAAAATCTCCTTAACCCCAGGCATACCCTCCTTCTGTCCAAAAAAAAAGAAGAAAAAAGTGGCATCGTCATACACATGCTCTTTGAACCCTTGTAAAACCCTTGTTTTTCAGAGCAAATGAAACCAAATGTGTCTGAACTATAAAGAAATGGAGCATGAACAAAAACAATAGACTAGTTTCATCATGGGTATCAAAATAAAGGCACAAATATTGTGAGGTGTTCGCTAAACGGAAATGACTGTAGTAGAATATATTTAATTATTAATTATTTTCTTTTTTGAAGTAACGTCTGTAATATGTAAGATAAGAAGAAGATAATAATTATAATATAATTGTTATGAATTTAATAATGCAATAGAATTGAAAACTATATCCGCATAGCAGTGAATGACTACACATCTCTAACATTTGGTGAACATATTCTTATGTACTAGTTACAAGCACATGTATACATAAGAACTACAACCGATACAGTAAATAATTTTCAGAACATTCACCTCCAGTTCAAATTGTGCCTACTAGTATTATTAACAATGAAAGAATTAAGCAAATAAATACAGAACAATAATAAAGATCAAATAGCTTGTAAAAGTCAAGTGACAATGTAGAATGACAATAGTAAATGACATGTGAATCAGATCACATGTATCAAATTATCACAAGTAAAGTAAAATAGACAAATGTCATTTTGGAGACTAGTATTGACAAATTGAATGTCAACTAAAGAGTTCTAGTAAGCTAATGAATTTTTATGCTTTTTAATTGGGCCTAGTTCTCCTTACTCTTAAGATTGTATCTGTGTAGTTTCATCTGCTTGAGTTTTGACAGTCTGGCTATATCTTCAGTGGTTCTGGTGGTTTCATCAGTCATAGTAGAATCAGTAGGTTGATTCCTGGAAGACGAGTTTCAGTTAATGTCAAGCTCTGTTCCACTCTTATTCTTATTCTCTATAACTATTTGTTCCACATTCAGGGTTACAATTTGTAATAAGACTGTTTCCTCTTGACCGTTTAGCATTTGGATAATTGCGCACCGAGGGTTACATGTTACTAATCTCATCTAAATGTACAAACAAAAGTGCACTTACCTTCACTTTTTGTGTGTGTGCAGTAAATCTCATGTAGTGTAATTAATTTCCAACGTTATTGAAAGAAAATTATACTAAATATGATTAATTTTTACTTAATTTAAATAGAATTCCACTTCTTATTTAGGTCTCCGCGACACAGTGGTTCACAAATGCAGGTTTAGAAAAATTTTTCAAAGTCTGTTCCCATCACTGATGTAGCTAGCATTTTGAGGTCATTCAAGTGAGGGCAGATAGATAGTTTCTGGTGAATATATATCAGCTACAATGTTCTTCTTGCCGGGGCCAATAGATGACAAACAATAGAGTTCTAGTTTCTACCTCTGAATTTTCTCATTTTTTCGTTGTGTGAACAATTTACCAATTAAAAAATGTTTCCATTTTCTCAATGACTCAACAATGGCAATATGCTTCTTTCTCAACTAAAGAATGTTTTCTTTCCCTTTTTGTTAATGATCGAGAGAAGAAAGCAATGGGTCGGCCATTTTGGTTGAGGGTAGTCGCAATGGCTATATCAGAAGCACCTGTTTCAACGATTAAAGGACGATTCGTATCAATAATATAAACATTGGCTTTTTCAAGCTCATTTTTCAAACTTTCAAATGTTCTTTTCACTTCTTCAGAGATAGTTGATTTCTTGCTAACAGGCTTTTTTTTATTGAGAAATTAAGTATCCACTGTGAATAGTAAGACAGAAGACCCACTACTCATTTCTGTTTCTGTTCACGCATGTTTATTGGTATGGGTAATTCCCTTTGAGCGCAAAATCTCTCAGGCTTAAGTTATCCTCATAAGCAAATGTATCAGAGAGTCATTCGTCTTTGATTATTTTGTCAATCGTAAGCTGAAAATAAGGCAAATCCATTCGTAATGCCATATGGAGATGGTTCAATAATGTCATCCATTATTAGTTGTTTAATTTCATTCTCTATAAACTTTCTATCTGCAATAGTGTCTGCAAGATTTTGTAGCCACTGGGGGTACAGTTTGGTGACACATTACTAAAAAGGTTAGGTTAGGAGCATCTACCATAGCTGGCTGGAGAGTACTCAGACATAAGGATGGTTTCTGACCATCAAAAGGAATAAATAGATTTTGGTTCAAACTTACAAAGTCAAGTCTGAGAATAATGTCGGAGCATAAATTGTCTAGTATATTTGCATAGATATGTCCTTGCATGATTCAAGATAGGTGGGTGGAAGCCATAAAGATTCTGTTGCCTGAGGGACATATCGGCCATTTGTGCAGTGAAATATAGCTTTCACAGCTCCCAGTGTCCACTAGGGCTTTCTATTGCACGTTGTTAATCTTCTTCTTCTTCTTCATCGTTCTCATTGTTATGTTGGAGTGTTCAGATGACTAGACCAATACATGAGATGAACTGCGCAGTGGTTTCCAAATCAGGGAGCTCTCCATATAGTTTTCTTTCTATTGGGGTGATTTGGGGCCAATGTCTTATACGGGCCTCTTGGTAGAGAGAGCAGTTTTGGAGGACGTGGTCGGCATTTTCTGGTGATACTCCACATGGGCAGATTTCACTGGTTCCAATTTTGAGCTTCCGGAACATGTGTTGTCGCATTCTGTTGTGTCCGGTCCTGAGTCGAAAGATTAGACGTTGGTCTTGTCGGGATAGCTTATAGTAAGCATCATCTTTCTTGTGATTTGGATGGGAGCTCATCCATTTCTCATTTATTTTATCTACAATTAATTTCTTCATTTCTTCTGGATAGAGAGCAGAGTTTACTTGTGAGTTTGTTCTCCCACTCTTGGCGAGTGAGTCAGCCTTCTCATTTCCTGCTAGTTGTATGTGAGCTGGTATCCATTGAATGACAGTTTTTTTGCTGTTGTGGTTGAGCTTTGTGAGTGCTGTTCTGAGGTTTTTAATATAAGGGGAATCAGAGTTTTGCAGGCTTTGGAGGGTTGTTTTTGCGTCTGTTAGAAAGACAATCTGACTGTGAGGGGAACTTGGATGATTTGCTAGCATGGTAGCAGATAGTGCTAGTGCTTCCCTTTCTGCTCTGTGACTGTCAGAGAGCTCTCCAGTTGCAAAGGATTTTTATAGTTTTCCTCCATCTGGCCATTCGATAAGTATTCCAGCTCCTCCATTTGTGGTGGCTTTACGTTGTTAATGAAAATGGGATTTATTCAAACTCAAAGGCTGTACAGTAGTAATTGCCGAAACGGTTGAAGATTGTGATTTGCATACTCTTTGAAAAAGACTCCTTTTAAAGCACTGATTGCATATCGCTTCCCTGCTGCCAAAGTAACACTTTTTAGCATTTCCAAGGCATTTACTTCATTAATATATAAGTCTCAAGATAGAAACTGAATAATATGTCTAATAGTTAATATACTTAATAGTACCAGTAAAAAGTGATAGTTACTGGTAGATCTGGTAGATCTATATTAGACTATAATATAAATCTAGAGTCTACAACCCAGTACCATTAGATCTAGGACAACTGCTTTGTCTACATTAGTTGTGGATGAATATGCAGGTTACAACTGGATTTGCATACTCGTGAAACATTGCACTCATCCTTCATCTTAGGAATCGAAGTCATTGCCATTATTATTAATATTAAATTTCAGTTTATTTAATCAGAATATAGTATTGCAAGATTCAAAAGGAATAAACAAAAAATATTGAGCTAAATAGCTTAGAATTTTTAACTAAACCATGTTGTCCAGCAAGGGTCTCATTTTAGTATGTTTTGTGAAACGCTGTAAGTCATTTAACCTGCGCTAGGTATTTTTAATAGTGGAATGTGGATTGGGCAGACCAAAACCACTTTTTAGACCCCTTGTCAACCTCAGTGGCTCTGCTCAGTAGTCTGAGATGGCTATGGATGTCAAATGGCTGTATTTTTATTTTGGAGTTTCCATCACCTAGACATGCAGCCGACCAAGGTTAATGAGCCCAGTCTGCCCGTCAAACTGAAAATAGAACTTGCTTTATTTGCAGAAATTTTAAAAAATAATACTTCTTAATCTCTGATAAGTGAATGACCAGTAATTTCTAAATTCTTTAAAGCAAGCTAAACTTTTATAAATGTTTCTTTGTGACACGTTACATTCACTGTTTAAACCAGGTCAGGTCTGGAAGCTTTTGGTTGGAGGATCTCCTTGAAGTGTTCTACCTATCTTTGTGTCCTGTTCATGAATGTGTGTTATCCACTATTTCTGCAGTGAGGTCTCAAACAATACAATCTAGAGTCCAACCACCTGGCTCTTCAAGCCAATCTCATTTATCTTGCCTGCAGATTCTTTTTACTTGATTATGTAGATCTAGAGCTATATATAATTTTAATGTATCTTAAATGTGCTTGTTGTTTAGGCCTGTATGGTTTTAAGCGTTAAAATTATTCCAGAGGTTAGTGCTAAATCTAGCTATATTCTATTAGTTTTTTTGATTTTAATGAATAGCTGATGGAGCTATTAGAAAGTAGATGTCTAGATACAGTAATAAATCTAGATCTAGACTATGATAGATATGTTTTAGAATCCATAATAGCCTAATTCTAAAGTACAATATCAATAACAGTCATCATCATCTACCCTTGACTTTCGTCATAGGGTTGCTCTGACAGTTTGCATAATCAAATCCTTTCTACTTTTTTTGGGTCAGCTGCTGTTCTTAGCAGGATATCATGAGAGAGGCTTGTCCATTTTGTGTGTGTTGTGTACCAATAAATAATCACACAAGTATCCCTTGCCCACTGGCCGAATTAGAAAAATCATATGTTTAAACAGATGAGGGTGTCACAGATTTGATACCTGAATCAAATCTAATATTTTAAAAATTATTTAAAAAAAAAATAATTTTTATTATATTTTAAGTTTAATTATGAAGGTATTGACTTAAAATTTTTTTTTTTAAAGCTCATTGACTGCGGGGTCTTTCTCCCAAAGACGGTCTGTCTACCCCAAAAAGCACGGGACGTCTCTGTGAAAGATGTTTTGCCCTACCTTTCTTTTGCTACATTTTTAAGCCAAATTTTTAATTTACTATTTACTTTACCATTTTTCTTTATAAAAGAGTTATCGAAGCTTTGTTTACAAATAGATTTTCACATGTTATACTTTGTTTAGCCTTTTTTTTTTCACTGTTGTTTATTTGTTATCATGTTTCCATGGCTACACCAGGTCCCAGTGGCATTCGTAAACAACCTAAAACGCTTTACAAATGTTCTGTAATTTGTCACTTATGGAAAGTAGTGATAATGGAGATCAATTATCAGATGAATTCTATTACAATAATAGTACAAATAATGGGGGAAGATAGTGATTCTAGTACTTCTAGTTGGGATGAAAGTCCTAGGGTCAGATCTAAGCTTTTATCCCTTGTGCAGTCTTGCACTGGTGGTAGGTCTAAACCTAAGTCAAAGAAAAAAAGATCTGTTGATCCTATTGATTCAACTGAAAATAATGAGAGATATTAATCTAGATCTGCAGTTACTAGTGTTACTGATGATGAATGGTTAGAAGCTACTACAGGAGAATCTGCAAGCAACCTGCTAAAGAACCAGGCATAAATACTAGCCTAATCAACAAATCTTCATTTCTTGACTGTTTTTCATTATTATTTGATGATGAAGTTATCAACAGTTATGCAGAAAAGAAAATTATGCAAAATACTCCCTTGAGAGGAAAATCAAGGTACCGGTACCATGACTGGCATCTAGTTTGTAAGTACCAGTATGATAAATAATAAAGTATAAATTTGTTGCTGCTATATTTGCAATGTGTATCAACAAACGAGCTGCACTAAATGATTTTTTTTCCTACTATTAATTTTTTTATACACCATTCTTTGGTGAATTGTTCAACAGAGATAGATTTCTAATTTTGTTTTCCACTATGCTACACTGTGGTGAAGCCAATGAAGATGGTAAAGACAAAGTTGAGCCTTTTATCAACAAAGTGTTAGAAAAATTTAACATAGCCTTTACCCCATATCAACAATTCTCCATTGATGAGATGATAGTTGGACTCAAAGGAAGATGGCAGTATAAGCTGTTCAACCCTTCTAAGCCTTTATAGTATTGTGACGTTTCTCACTATCCAGGCTCTGCAAACTGCTTCACACGACACAACGAACTTAAAGAACCTGAGCTCCAAAGTAACAGTAACAGTTTAATTTCAAATACGTCACAGCCAAACTGTACAATTCGCAAAAACATAAACACTGACTGTACAAAAACCCTGCCTCTGTTCCAGACTGACTTCACACACCGTGCTGGTTCTGACTTTGCCTCGTACTGGTCACATTGCGAGGTAATGTGAAGTGACTTAATTTTGACACATTCGCACTTATATAGGGTCCATACAGGCCTTCTTGAACTGGATGGAATGTTGCTTGACCACTTTGGTTGATTACATTCGCTGTGACTTGCGTGCGTAATATTTACAACAGGTCCTTGCCGAACAGGCGTGTACTGTCACTTGTCACGGTTGACCGCTCATCTAGTGCTGGCCTGGGGCGATTTGCGTAGTCTAAAAACACACAGCACTACCCCCATCTGGATTATGGAAATTGCCTGTTCTAATGCCCATATTTTATATAATCTTAGTAATCAGATCATATGAAAACGTCTGAGCTTGAAACAATTCAAGATTCAGCTGGTAGATTTACTTAGTGCTGAAGCTTCCACAATAATGCCCCCAGAAGAAAAAGAGAAGACAATGAGAAACATGGGTCGTCCTCGAATCAATCCACTAGCCAGACTTTCAGGAGGAAGGCATATAATTGAGTTTGTTGATAAACAGAGACGCTGCAAAGTTTGCAGCAAGTCTAAGCCTGTTCGAACATATTTTATGTGTATGGATAATCCTGACCAGCCTAGGGATTGTTTCAAAATTTGGCATACTCAGGCCATAATTTGAATAATTTGTATTGCATCATGAATGTATATATTTGTGTGTTCTTTTCTGTCTTTCAATTTTAGAGATGTAAAAACAAGATAATGACAGTATTTTGGTAGTCTTCAACATTTTGTTTTAACTTTTTATTACTTATTTTTCTAAAACAAAGGAATTTTTTTTATGAAAATTGTATTTTAACTATAACTATTTATTTTGGAAATATAGCAGTGAATATCTTGGTGAACATTGTGTTTAACTATAACTATTTATTTTGGAAATATAGCAGTGAATATCTTGGTGAACATTGTGTTTAACTATAACTATTTATTTTGGAAATATAGCAGTGAATATCTTGGTGAACATTGTGCTTCAACTATAACTATTTATTTTTGGAAATATAGCAGTGAATATCTTGGTGAACATTGTGCTTCAACTATAACTATTTATTTTTGGAAATTTAGCTGTGAATATCTTGGAGAACATTGTGTTTGAACTTTGAATATTTATAAATGCTTTATATAACAATGCCTATCTTATGAGCATTACATGTTCATTGATGTTCAGAATATATCACTGACTATTTCATAAAATATTGTATCTTGAACTGATACTTTTTGAACTGAATACAGCTTATATGACATCAAACATTGTATCTTATAATATTTATGTTCTTTTCAACACTTGTAAATTAGGTAAAACATTTTTTCATACTTTTTTTTGTAAATATTTTTTTGTCACATTATTTTATAAAATTTTATTATCTTACAATTATACAGAAAGCATGCATATTCTTATTCTCCATTCAATTTCCTTTAATTTGATACCAAATTAGTTTATGTATCTTATAAGGTACAACAGTTGTTTTTTTTTAAAAGACATGTTTTTGCCGAATTTTTTTTTCTCAAGAAAAAAAGCATTTTTTTTGGACAAAAAAAACACTGCAGTCAATGAGTTAATGTTTTTCTATGAAGTTTTGTGTTGAAGGCATTTTTCTTTCAAAAGGACCTCTTCAGCTTTTCTCTTGCTAGGATGACTGAACAGACTTAATTGTTCTATCGTTTTGGCATTGTCTCAGGTTTTCTTTCTGTGCCATGGACTAATTAAAGATTGGGTTCTTTCCTATTGCCATGTTATTTTGTCCCCTATTTTCTGGCAGATTGTCCTAAAATATTTAGTTATATGTGTTATAAAAATTCTCAAGGTATGTTACCAATCCAGTCGACTTCTTTTTTGAATTTTAATAAACGGACCACACTTAAACGATCAAACTAACATACTTTTTTAGCCTATGAATTAGTGTATCTGTTTCAATGAAATTTCACGGCCCGCTCTCTCTTTCCTTCTCTCTCTGTTTCTCTCTCTCTTGTTAGATCTCCTGATTCCCCATTTTGTTTTTTTAACCTGCATCATAATTTTTCCAACATAGACTTTTTACTTGGTTTGGAAAGACCCGCTTCATAATGCAACCTGGACACTTAATCTTATGCACACTCATTTATTTTATTCATACTTTTTAAGCATCCTCTGATTGATGGACTATTCAGCACATGGCGCATGGAATGTAAGAACCCTTCACCAATGTGGTTGTCTCGTAGTAGACTAGCTGAGTCTAATTTTAATATTACCCGGCTGTATCCTTAGCAACTAACTCTGCTATAGTCTAGAAGTTTTTGAATAGAAAAGCTACAACCATGAAAGGCAGCGGCGGAAACAAAGTGAGGTCATAGTTGAATAGGCGTGGCTTTTCCATGGAAAGGAAAAGTTTGGCAGTGGAAAATAGTCAGTTGTAGATGGAAACTTGTAGAGACAAGTCGCATAATTTAGAGTTGTAGACAGGATCTCATAGAGTAAAGTTGTAGACAGAATCTTATTGAAAATAGCGTTTTGAGTTGTAGAATCAATACTATTGTTAAATTTAGTTTTATTACTATCTTGGAAAAAGATAATTAACTTGAACTGTTTCATTTGTATATTGTGTGTTATATTTTGATTGATTCCTAGTTCCTGAATTAAAGTTTTGTAATTTTGAGTTAAAGGATCTTCATTGTTTGAACTACTTAACATATCTACATTTCAAATGTTTTCTTTTTTTGAGTGTTTAGTAAATTTTAGAGATATGGATCTTCACTAAATCGTATACTAAATGAACATTGTTTGATCAACATAATCGGATAGTAGCCTCATGTCATATTCACATCTAGCACTCTAATAAAATAGCCTTCACAGTGGTAAACTGTTCCAACTTCTGAAAGAATTTGACACCTGTATGTCCTTAGAATAAGTGAGAAAAGTGAAAACAAATCTATGTCTAACATGGTGTGGCATGTTATTAGAAGACCTGAAATCCATGGTTACTATCTTATCTTGTCTTATAATATACAGACATTACTTAACAAAAAGAAGATGATTACATCCTGCACATGTCCCTAGTCAATCAATGACTTAAACTCTGCCAAGTCACTGGTTTTCCTGGCTGACTCATGCTCTAATAGCAATTGGGAAGAAAGAGTAATACTAGAAATTAGTCCTAGTATGAAACTAGGAATGTGCCTTTATCTTTGTGTCTTTTTGAGTATTTTACTAGGTTTTGTTTTGTTTCTGTATTTGAAGATTATGTTTCTGTGTTTTATGTATAATTGCTACTTTACTTTTAAGTCTTAAGGGTCACTAAATTTAATGATTTTACTAAATGTGTTATTGTAATCAAATGTGAACATTCATTTGTTATGAATTTCACAGGTCTATTTTGCCTTTTTTATGTCTGTTCTATTTTATTAATTTTTTCTCTGATTCGAGGGGCCTCAAACAGAGGAGGCATATTATTTTATTGGCCTAACCAAGGTTAAATAACATTTGAGTTTTGTTTTTATTTGATTTGTAAAAATTTCTTTTAATAAACCCTAATGATTTGTTTGGTTTGTAAAATAATTTTATCAATATGATAGTTTTTCATTTATATATAGTACATAGGTATTTTGAGTTCTTTTTAACTGAGTCTGTTTAACTGGTTTACTATGAATAAGATAAATGGTATTTATCTGTTTTAATTTTTTTTATTACTCTTAATAATTGACATTCTTACAAAGCTTATATCAACTCATTCTGTCTGTCTGTCTAGTAAAAAGTGTCCCACACCCATTCTCTGATCAAGTTGAGACTTCGCACAATTATTCATTGACATAGACGAGACATGAATTAATAAAAAAAAAGAAACCACTATGGCGATTAATTACTTGTAATTAATTATTTTGTTTAATAGCAACAAGGGAAACTAATGCTTCAGTGTTCACAAATATGGCTAAATTTGTTGTGTTTAATTCACTTAAATAATTGTTAACGTCATTTCTCCCTTATGCATTCTCCGATCAAGTCGATACTTAAAACAGTTATTTATAGTGCATACAAGGCGTACACTGTTCATTCAGGCCAGTGAGAGGGAGCTCTTGTTCGCTTTTGCTGACCTTAGGGTTCTAAGTGTGATGCACAACTCTACACGATTTCAAATGGTTAAAATGTGTCATTTTATTTTTCAGAACTATGTCTGTTGACCCAAATTCCACCATATGCCAGAGATTGAAGAAACAGAACAGAAATCCTCTTTGTGAAATAATATTTATTCCTCAACTTGCAATCACAAAAATATTGAACACACACTACAAATACACATTATAAATTAATTTCACTAGTAAATTCACAAAACTAGACACAATTATAATAATAAACTCAACATCTCAATAGCCACACATTGTCTTCCCCTTGTTTGATTTTTATTTCCCCTAATGTTGAGGACTAACTAGAATCTATCTTTAGTACTATGGAAAATCCAATGTCTATTACTAGCAGTATGAGACTAAGGCATGTATTGCAGTATTTTCTCAAACTTAATTTGCTGTAAATACATTGTTTTTATTCAAACCATGGAACCTTAAAATGTACATCGTTTTATATTTAACTTTTGTTTAAATAGTAAATTGAGCTTCTTTGCAAATGATTACTTTCATATTCTTTGCAGGAAACTCAACGATTAATGGCTGAACCAGTAGCTGGAATAACAGCTATACCAGATGAACAGAATGCCAGATATTTTCATGTAGTTGTTGCAGGTCCATCTCAGGTTTGTTGGAATATAATTTTTTTTGGTTTAGTGGTCCCATAATCTAAATACAAGTAAAAATTATTAATCTTATATAGTTACCAAAAACCACTCACTGCACTGTAGTGGCATGCAATTTGTGCTTTCAAGTTGAATTCTTTTATTGTTGATGAATGTATTTTGGATTTTTATTTGTTATTAGTTGTGTAGCCGAAGATTTCTTTCTTTCAATGTGGGCTCCACAATGAGTTTATACTTAACATGTATTACTAGATTTAGATTTGTTCAACTTTAGATTTTCTAACAGAAATAAAACAAGAAAATGATGACCTGAGGTGGCGGCCGATCTAGACCTAGATCTATTTATTATAGTCAAGACCAATTTATCAAACTTAGTTCAGAGAAGAAGTGTCTTCCACCTTGTTATGTGCATATAAATTGTCTGTAACCTTCCTCTGTTAATACAAGGAAAAGAGGAAAGAAAGGAGAAATAAAGCAAAGGCTAAAAAGGAGATTTTTGCCCACCACTACCTGCGATTGTTTTAGCTAATGTCTGCTCAGTAAGAAACAAAGTAGATGAAAGATGTGCCAATGTATGCTACTACCACATTTTTAGAGAAATTTTGTTAATGGCTTTCCCTGAGACATGGTTAGAGGAGGATGACAATGATAATCTGACTGCTATTGAAGGTTTCTCTTGATTTAGATCTGACAAAATGCTGAGTCTAAGAAAAAGAAAGGTGAGGGCTATATGTGTACTTCAACATCAAGTACACAACTACTCAATTAAAAAAAGAATATGCTTTCCTGATCTAGAACTACAGGCTCTCTCATTGAAATTTTTTTTTTTTTGCTACAAGACTTTGTTGTTTTGTGGTTTATGTTCTGCCTACAGCCAAAATGAAATTCATCACTTACTTAATGGATCAGTTACAGACGAGGTCACTGAAAGCACCAGTGGTTATACTGGCTTATTTTTATAAATGCACCTTGAAGGAAAACTTATCCACTTTCTATCATCACATCTCATGCCCTAGAGAGAAAAGAACTGTTACAGTAACATCAGAAGGGCATTCACATCTCGTGAACAGCAATTTTTAGGATCATCGAACCACAAAACAGTATAGTGTATCTGTTTCTAAACTACTGAAAATAACTTAAAGTGGATTCAAAGAAAATATAAACTACCAGGATGTCTAGACTACACCAACTGGAATTTATTTTAAGAGAACACTTCAGAGCTGGAAGAATGGGTGACCAATGCATTGACCAATTACATTGAATTCTGTGAAAACATGTGTACCAGTACCAAGAGTATTAGTATCTACCCTAACAATAAATCTTTGGTCATTGCAAAAATAAAACCTGAAATAAAAAAAAAAGCATTTATAAGTGGCCACAGACTGGATAGCAAAAAAGCACAACGATATCTTAACTCTTTCAGCCCGGTGTTACTCTCAGCGAGTAACTGTGTTTATAATATTTATTTCACTATCTTTTTTATGTTTAACTTTTTATTTCTCTCGTTTTTAGCGGCCCCCAAAAGGGGGAAAAGACGATATTAGTTTTGTGTGAAATGTCTGTCCGTCCGTCCCGTTTAGATCTCGTAAACTAGAAAAGATAGTGAAAATCCGAAATCACAATATTTTAGACCATTCAAAGTTCTGATACAACGGCTACTTTTTTCTTTTCTGAAAACGAAAAATCTAATTTTTTAAATCACTTATGCAAGAAGTTTTTTTCATAAAATTACACCACTTTTACAACTATTAACTATTAAACACTCAAACACTTGAGGCTCTTTATTAGGGGGGGACGACTGTTTTCCATATTTATAACAAATTTATGCAAATGGTTGTAGATTTTTTGTCAAAAATTTTTGTTTTTATATTTGTATTGTTAATTTATGTAAGTTCTGTTATACTCTTTATAGTACTATAGTTACACAAGAACAAATGTTTACTATAGTTACACAAGAACAAATGTTTACTATTTTATTAAAGAGAAAAAATCTATTTAGTATGCATTATAAATTAGACATAATTTAAAAGGAATAGTAATCTTGTAAACTGCATTTTCTTGTTCTTTTTTTTTTTCTTCAAATAAGAGATTGAACCTTTTCAAAACAAGTAGATCTATTATAAGACATCAGTTAGGCCAAGGGAGGCGCTGTGGCTGAGTGGTAAAGCGCTTGACTTTAAACTGGGGTTCCCGGGTTCAAATCCTGGTGAAGACTGGGATTTTCAACTTTGGAATCTTTGGGCGCCTCTGGGTACCTGACATTTGTTGTGAAAAGTAAAGGCGATTGGTTGTTGTGCTGGCTACATGACACCCTCTTTAACCGTAGGCCACAAAAACAGATGAACTTTACATCATCTGCCCTATAGACCACAAGGTCTGAAAGGGGAAATAGTTAGGCCAGGTTCACATCTAACTTTACTTTCACTTTCACCTATTCTTTGATCTGCTGGACAGTTGGGGCACTACACAAGTTCTGTCAACCTACTTTCTCCATTCTTATCTGTCATTTGTCGTTGATATAATTTCATTCGGATGTTCTTTTTGAAAATATTGAAGCCTGCCTGGGTGGACCACTTCGGGGTCTGATTTTGAGTTTCCACACAAACTGTATTTGTAACCTTGTTTTATTTTCCAGATGTGGGAGTGATTGTTCATTGTTTTGGAAGTAAATTTGATGCAGTACCAACACGTTAAAAAAACAACATTATGTTAATAGTTCCTATTTTTTAGTTTATTTCCCGGGACCCGAACAATGTAAATAATACAATTTCTTAGTGCATTTGTTCATCTTTTATGAAATTTGAAGTGATTAAATGTGTTAAGTTTTGTGATTTTTCAATATTTATGAATTAAATGTTTAATTAAAAGGTTAAATCTTTCAGTATATCGATTTTTTTATGAATTTTCTAAATATTTTCTCTTTCCGTGCTCAGTTTAAAATTAATTAAAATTTTTAAATTTTTTTTTGAATAATTTATTTTATATATTATACTTTTGTAGCCCATTCATTTTCCTTTAAAATAAAATAAAAAATGCTAGATTATTTAATAAAATTATGTTTGTTTTAGTAACTCTACCCTCTTTGAAAATTTGTGTTCATCCCGAAAAACTACATTTTTTCTATCAAAATAATTCGCAGTGAAAGAGTTAATGGTGCGTTGAAGGAATACGCAAAAAAGGATCCAAACTTAAGTGTTGTAATTACAGAGGAATCTCTCTCTTGAATGTAACTAAGCTTATTACTAAGAGACTTGGAAAGTATGCAGAAGAAATCCTAGGTGACTACCAATGTGGTTTCAAACCTAATAGATCCACAACCGATCACATTTTCACCTAAAATGTATACTTGAAAAATGCTATGAATACAGTATACCAGTACACCAACTCTACATAGACTATAAAATGGCTTATGACAGCATCAAAAGGAAATATTTATACCAAACACTACTGGATTTTGGATTACCCAACAAACTTATGACATTAAACAGCTCAAAAAGTAAAGTCCTAATACATAATACATTCACTGGAATTTAGGGTTAAACAAGGACTAAGACAGGGAGACTTACTGTTCAATCTGTCTCTTGAAAAATAATAAGGCGTATACAAATAAATACAAGGGGAACAGTTACTTACTAAGATTAAGACTGCTTTATTGATCCTTAAGGAAATTTGTTGTTATTACAAGGACTCTTTTCTCTTAAAAAGATAACACAACAGAAACATGCACATAAATAGATCAGACACAATGTAAAGAGTTCATTCAGTGACTACACACAGGCATCTTGGTCCTTTTCACGTTTCCTGATCAACGAGTGGCGTTGATATAGTCAGACCGAGTAAGGTATGAATGAGTTTTTGTACCAATCTGTTCTTGTCTTGTTTGATACTTTAGAACACATATGACCCCCAACCAACAGGAACAATATACAGTCAACCTCTACAATATCTTGCATATTATATGCAAATGACATTGCCTTATTAGGTAAAGACACCTCTGATATATTTCTAAAGCTTTCACACATCTCGACCAGCAGGACTTGACAACAAAACCAAGTATGTTATAATGACAAGAGAAAAATAGGCAGAAGAACAATATTGTTGTAACCATGTTCCTCCCTGACTAACCTTTTTTTTTCCACAAGCAAAGTGGGTTGATTTTTGTTTATGCTGTTGGGCGTATATGACCTTGACTAGTGTGTAAATGTGTTAAGAAACTGAGTTATGATTTTTGGATTTCTTGACTGAGGATTGAGGATTGTTTTTTTTGTGTTAGTTTCTTCTTTGTTCTCATTGTTATGTTGGAGTGTTCAGATGACTAGACCAATACATGAGATGAACTAACTGCGCAGTAGTTTCCAAATTAGGGAGCTCTCCATATAGTTTTCTTTCTATTGGGGTGTTAAGGGACCAGTGTCTCCCTTTACCTCTTGGTTAAGAGAGCAGTTTTGGAGGACATGGTCAGCATTCTCTGGTGATACTCCACATGGGCAGATTTCACTGGTTCCAATTTTGAGCTTCCGGTACATGTGTTGTCGCATTCTGTTGTGTCAGGTCCGAGTCGAAAGATTAGACATTGATCTTGTCGGGATAGCTTATAGTAAACGTCATCTTTCTTGTGATTTGGATGAGAGCTCGTCCATTGCTCATTTATTTTATTTACAATTAATTTCTTCTGGATAGAATGCAGAGTTTAGAGTTTATTTGTGAGTTAGTTTTGTGTTAGTGAATCGGGATAAGTAAATTTGATTTAAAGATTGTGACATTATTTCTTTTTATTGGGGATATTGATTGATCATAGTTGGATCTGCAGTCTAAGAGATACAGCAATCTGAGAATCGGTGAGTTATTTTCTTTAGTTCAATAAAAACAAGTTTGAAAATGTAGAAACTTTTAAATATTTAAGAAGCTTAATACATTCCAACAATGACTTAATGTCAGAAGTAAAGGAACGACAGGCAACAGAGCTTTCTATAACAAAAAACACATACTTAAATGCAAACTTATATCTAAGACAAAGAAAACCTTTTACAAAACTATCATCAGACCTGTAATAAGTGAAGCCTGGATGCTAACAAAAACCACAGAAAATCTTCTTAACACTTGGGAAAGAAAAATCCTCAGAAAAATTTATGGTGCCTTACATGAGGAAACTGGATGGAGGATTTGGACCAACCAAGAAATATACCAGCTATATGAAGACCCCTCCATATTGATGGAAATAAAAGGTAACAGATTACGTTGGGCAGGTCACCTCGATAGAGTGCCAAAGAACAGAGGAGCAAATATTGTTCACTTGCAAAAACCTAAAGGCAGGTGCACCAAAGGTAGACCCCTAGTATGGTGGCTTGATCTACAACAGCTGAAATTTCGGGCATGGAGAATTAAAACACAGGATAAATCAGAATGAAGAGATGTGCTAAAGCAGGCCAGGGCTCTCTATGGGCTGTAGCATCACTGGGCTGGATGAATGGATAGAAGCAATAGATAACTATACAATCTTCCATGTTCATAGGCTCCCCACTAGCTGAGTGGTTACCATGTTGGCTTGAGAAGGCTTGAGCCCTGAGTTTGAATTCAGGTCATTCACCTCTTTTTTTTAAATTTTTATAAATGCATTTTTATTGTTAGTCTAGATCTAATACAAATTTAATTACATGACTGATCCAAACTATGCTTAATATAAGCTTTTTTTTTCTTTGTTTTTTAAGTTGTTTTTTTTTATTTTCTTGTTCTATGGTAGTGACATGGATAATTAGCTCATGATTTCCATTTTATGAGTTTTAAAAGTGTTACAAATTAAAAACATTTTGTGATAAGGATACATATGATAAAATTTTTTTTTTTTTTTTTTAAAGTTTAGATCATACAATTTTACACAGATCTTGTCTAGATCTAGATCCTGGAGAATTTTCTGCAGTCAAGAAGTTTTCCTTTTTAATTTTTAAAAAATTAATATTGACATAATTTTTGCTTTTATAAACATTCAAGTGTTTTTATATTAAGGGTCCTGTAGTCTCCTTTTATTCTAATACCAAATATAAACATTTTCTAGTAACAAACAAAAAAGCTATGTAACATAAAGCATTATATCACACTCCGAAAAAATGAAATCATTATTTCCTTCCAAATGTGGAAAATAATTCTGGAGAAAAAGAGTTTATCTGACTAATGCTGATGTTTCCAAAATAACATTTTTTAAAATCACATTTTCAAGCATCACATAAGAATATCAGTACAAATTCATCTGTATTGCACATGCACAGGTAATTTAGTCCTTTTGAAATTATTGTTTTTATGATGTTAATTTATGCTTTCTTTTTTTCAGCACTCTTGGAGCCTAAAGTGAACTTGCTTTTTTCTTATCACCATGTCTATCACTTCTTGGCTTTAATACTCCTTTCCTTATTCAACCGGCGTCCCGAGACATGACGTTAAACTGCGCTCCTCTTTCCTTAACACTTTGGGAGCTCAAAAGTGCCCTACTTCTTTTCTACCATTGTGTCTGCCTCAATTGATCATCACTCTGTCTCCTTATCTTTAAAATCTCGCTATGTCCTAGACCAGTCCGTTTGCCGTGGACTGCAACGGGTAAGGGGGGATAAAGAGATCCTGGTGTTTGAGTGGTGGCTATCTGAGGATAAACCACCACAACACAATATTTTGGCTCCAAGTTCCCCTAGACCTGAGGCCCAGATGGCCTGCTCTGGGTCAACCGGCTGGTCATGCGGTGGCTGGAGGGTCAATCAGGGAGCTGACTGAGTATAGCACCTGTGTAGCCCTGGCGGGCTCATTCTGGACATCCGAATGGCCCGTCCCCTTGTTGGACTCGATGGCGGGTGGGGAGGACAGGTGCCAAATTATTACTTACGTACATGGACAAAAAAACACACACAAAACTACTTGCCCCAGACCTATGTCTGGGCAAGAAACGTCGAATTGATGATAAAAAAGAGGAGGTCTCAAAAAGCTGTGCTATCATTTCTGGTGGTCAGGTGCACAGAGGAGGGGAAAAGCCTGACAAAGTTGAGCCCTTTTCTTATCTATAAGGGACTCAGTCAGTAGTGGGAGAGCTCGATGGCGGGTGGGGAGCACAGGTGCCAAATTAACAAGAATATACATGGACAAAAAAAACCCCCAACAAACTACTTGCCCCAGATTTAAGTCTGGGCAAGAGACGCCGCATTGAGGCAAAAAAGGAGGAGGCCACAAAAAGCTGTACTACCTGGCCATCATTTTTGGTGGTCAGGTGCACAGAGGAGGGGAAAAGTCTGACAAAGCTGAGCCCTTTCCTTATCTATAAGGGACTCAAGTCAGTAGTGGGAGAGCCCAAGAGTGTGTCTAAGCTACACAAATCAATGGAACTCCTTGTAGAAGTAGATGGCAAGACACACTCTGATGGGCTTTTAAGATGCAGAAGACTCTGTGATCTCCAAGTGGAAGTCATGCCACACAAGAGTCTGAACACCAGCAGAGGTGTAATCAGCTCTAGGGACCTACTGGAATGTTCCGAGAAGGAAATAGTGGAGTCACCCATGCCCGGCGCATTACCAGGCGCAGGGATGGTGAGGAGGTCAAAACCGCCACTATTATCCTCACATTCGGAACTAGGACACCGCCAGAGTATGTAAAGGCAGGATACCTACGAGTTACAGTGAGGTCCTACATACCTAACCCCATGAGGTGCTTCAAGTGCCAGGGTTATGGACACGGCGCGGCAGTCTGCAAGAGGAACACTGTGTGTGCCAGATGTGCTGGAGAGGGTCATGAGGACAAGGGCTCCACAGCCCAGTTCAAATGCCCAAACTGTCAAGCTGGCCACTCAGCCTACTCCAAGGACTGCCCTGTGTGGAAACAGGAGGTTGCCGTGCAGGAGTACAAGGCAAGAAACGGATGTACCTTTAGCCAGGCGAAATCGGCTGTACTGGCCCTACAGACGGACACATTGACCCCACCACCCCCTCCTCCTCCTCCTCCTCCAACTCAGAAGAAAACAACCCCAAAGAACACACCTCTGAAGAAACAAGAAAGCCCTGTTGTCATGCTAAAGAACAGGTTCTCTGTGCTCGCTGATGAGAGCATGGAGACTGAGCAGCATGTCAAAACCAACACTCCGGAAGAACCCTGAGACATTATGTCTGACACAGGTTCTCCTCAGAGAACCCTGCCAGACACCCCAACCTCTACTGAATTAGAGGTTGACCAACTCCCTAAGGGGAGAAATCAAAGCGGAGAGGATGCCCGAGGTGAGAGAGGAGGAAATAGAGAGATCTCTCCTCTCCAGAGAGAAAGACTTCCCCCAAAAGGGGGTTGTCCTCCTCTCCATCCATACCCAAGAATAAAAATATCAAGGCCACTGGAATAAAGGGAAACCCCTCCGGGGGCCTCCCAAGGCCAAATAGCTCCAAGTAGGTCATTTAGAATAAGCCATGGATTCCAGAATTGTACAGTGGAACAATTACAAGGAAATGCAGCTACTGATGGACTCTGAGATTCCTGTAGCTGTCTGCTTACTGGAAACATTTCTGAAGGATAGCATCAGTTTCAGAAGCTACAGTGATTACTGCAGGAATGTTGAGGATGCAGAAAGAGCATCAGGTGGAGTCTGTATCCTTGTGAAGGACAACATCCCCCATGAGAGGGTAGAACTACAGACTACACTACAGGCCATAGCAGCTAGGATAACCCTACACAAGGTTATCACTTGCTGCAGCCTGTATCTACCACCAGGCACTCCATTAAACCCAACAGACACGGAGGACATATTGAAACAACTCCCTCGGCCCTATATAATCCTTGGGGATTTCAATGCCCATAACACTATGTGGGGATCCAACAATACTGACACAAGAGGTCGTATGCTGGAGGATATCTTTTCTCCAACATGATTTATGCATACTTAATGATGCATCACCGACCTACTTTGCACCCATGAACTGGATCTGTGCATTGACCTCACCTTATGCATCCCCGGACTTCTGGACGACTTTAAATGGTCAATTAGCAATGATCTACGGGGAAGTGATCACTTCCCAATCACTTCACAATCTCACATCATTACTAACAATCTCGCCTCATTGGGATGACCTCAGGGGTGGAAACTGAACAAGGCCGATTGGGAACAATTCCAAAAAAGATGCTCCGAGGATATCACAGAAAATATCCTCGATGAACAGAACCCAGCTGATACCTTTGCTAGCAAGCTACTTAGTATAGCCAGGAAAGTTGTACCCCTAACCTCCGCAAATCCAAAACGGACAAGCAAACGATGGTTTGATACAGCTGGAGAAAAGCCACAGTTATACCGATACCTAAACCGGGAAGAGACGGCTCTGACCCAGCTAACTATCGACCAATAGCACTAACAAGCTGCATCTGCAAAACCATGGAAAGAATGATTAACAGTAGGCTGGTCTGGTACCTGGAGAGCAATAAAGTGATCTCCAACTACTACTGAAAAAGCTTGCAATGCAGTATATAGTCAAGCTAAAATCTAACCCCACGAACCCTGCGTTCGACTCCATATTTAACCCCACGGAGGCAGAATTATGCAATCGAAGGCCTAACATCATACAGCCGTTGGGCCTTCGAATGAGAGAACCCATCCAAAATTTAACCCCACCCATTGACCAAATTTCTAAAATAGAAACCCCACAGAATCCTCCTTGGCTAATGAATAAACCCAAATTAAATTTATCCCTCCTTAATTTCAAAAAAGAAAATACAGACCCAAGCATACTACAAGTCCACTGCAGGAGAGCTACGGAGATTGTGGCACCATCTACACCGACGGATCCAAAATGGATGGAAAGGTTGCATATGCCTTCTCCTTTCGGAACAAAAGAATCTCCCGTATACTCTCCGATGGCTGCTCCATCTTTACGGCCGAATTGCATGCAATATCGCTTGCACTTATGGCCGTCAAAGCATCAGAAAGGAGGAAATTTATAATCTGCTCCGACTCCAAATCTGCATTGCAAGCTTTGGGGCGGATGAAGACTGACATAAGAGCCTGAAGCATTTGGACCAAATAACAGCCAACCATAGGGATGTCACCTTCATCTGGCTCCCCTCCCATGTTGGCATTGAAGCCGCAGACAGAGAAGCAAAGAGAGCCCTAAATCATGCTGTGTCTGGAACCCGAATTCCCTGCTCGCACCAGAGACAAAGTATTGCCTCTGCCACCTATCGAGAGTGGCAGGACCGATGGTAGGCTGAGATTCACAATAAACTCAGGCAGATTGTGGCAGATGTCAGGTGGCGGCCCACACCTAAGGGTCTGACAAGGTGTGGTAGCACGACCATGTCCAGACTTAGGATTGGCCACACCTACATCACGCACTCTTTTGTGCTGAAGAAAGAGGAGCCCCCACTTTGTGAGTATTGTGACTCTTGCCTCACCGTGGAACATATCCTCATGGACTGCCCCAGATACCAGGATGTCAGGAAGAAATATTTTAGAGCCACTAATTTAGAAACACTATTCGACGATGTCGACCCTGGGAAGGTACTGGGCTTTATCCGGGAAGTGGGGTTGTCTACGAAGATCTGATTTATGAATTTGTGAACATGTACTATTTTACCAAATTATTAAATTTTTACTACCTTTACTATTTTAACTGTGAATAGACCTTGATTTTAATGATTTAACTGTATAGAATTTACCCTTGTTATGTAGAGAGAGAGTAGTTCTTAAGGGACTGCAGTCACGACATGGCCTAAATTGTGCTGATGTGCCTAAAATCAAATCAAAATCTTATTCAACCGTTTTTTTTTTTCAAAATTTTTAAAATTTATACTAAGGCTAAGACTGCTTTATTGATTTGTTATGGAAATTTGTTGGCCCATTTACCATGGACTTATAGGTTTATGACAGACAAAGCAGCTGTGATCCTGAAAAGTTTATTTTAAATTTGAAAATGGCTCATTCCTTTGTTAACTCAATGGTAGTTGTGGTGAATAACCATGATCATAACTTGGATAAATATTGCCTTGGACATGTGACTGGAAAAGTGCGAAATAGAAGATGAGGTGGGGGTTTCACTTTACAAGAAACTGAATATCAGCAAATGTGTAATTTTCTCAAGAGATCTCTTCAAAGAAGGAAATCGTAGAGGGAATCAGGATTTATGTCAGACAGATTATCTATCATACATTGAAATGGTGATGAAATTCAAAATATCTTCCTTGATCCTTAAATTCAAAATGAGGATACTAGATACCACTGCATTTCAGTGAGGCTATATACTTCTCTAATACCTTGAGATATTTTAAGTACCAGGGATGTGGACACTAGGGAGAAGCTTGTTGGAAGAACACTTGTGTGCTTGATGCTCAGGGGAAGCTCATGAGGACATGGGTTGAACAGTCCATTTCACCATGGCACCTCAGCTCATTCCAAGTTGTGCTCTGTGTGGAACCAAGAAATTTCCATGCAGGAGTACAATGCATAGAATTACTGCACCAACATGCCCTGATTAATGATGTTTCCAAAATATTTTTTTTAAAGAATCACATAGAAAAATTGCACATTTAATTTAATCCTTTGAAATAGAAGTGTATTAATTATTTATAATTTTATATTTTCAATAAAATTTTCTTAATATTTCAGTCACCTTATGAAGGCGGCCTTTTTAAACTAGAGCTCTTTCTTCCTGAAGAATATCCAATGTCTGCACCAAAAGTTCGTTTTATGACAAAGATCTATCATCCTAATATTGATAAATTAGGCAGAATTTGTCTTGATATACTTAAAGGTAAGTTATTTTAATTAAGTTTTTCACAATGATAATAGTGCATATGATAACGGGGTTGCCATTTTAAAAAGCATAATTTAAAACACTATGGTCAAAACATTTCCTTAAACCTATCCTTTAAAGTTTTCATTAAATTTTCTTATGTTCAAATCCTAACATTTAAAATAAGAAAAAAAAAACATCCATCCATCCCAGTGGCGCTACAGTCCATGGAGGGCTCTGGCCTGCTTCAACACATCCATCCATTCAATCTCTCCTGGGATTTTGTCTCCACGCCCTAACCCCAATCTGTTGTAGATCTGAATATTTGTAAAAGCATTTACTAAATTAACCCATATCTTGATAACTTAAATTTATAATATTACCCAAGACTGTCTAATTATAGTCTTTAAAAAAAGTGATGTGTCCAGCACAACAACCAATTTCCTCAATTAATTTCGGGTACTACTTTGAGTTGGGTGGACACAAGGGCATACTAAAAATCCCAAAAATAAAAATCCCAGCCATCACTGAGATTTGAAACCGAGACCACCCCCTTAGTTTGGAAGCCAAGCACTTCACTCAGCCTCCATGCCCCTATTGTGATCTTAATCCACAATAAATGAAAAGCCATTTTGATGTCATATTCTCATCCTTAGAATTTAATGTAAACCTTATTTTTATTATGTAATCCTAAAGAAAATTATAATAATAAGGCATAGTCTTCGATTCCAAAGATTAAGGAAGAGGGTTTTCTTTATTTCATAAGTATATAAGTTCCAGGACTCTGAGGCATACATTTAGCATGCTACATCATTATAGGCATCCCCATCATTTGCTATGGTATTGCCTACATATGTGAACTTATCCAGCTGCTCAATCACTGACTTAAAAACAAGTTTTACTGGGCCACCATCCGCCTTATATCTCACTTGAATAATTTTTGTTCTTTTTCAAAATTTTGGCTGCATCTTTCTGTGATGGGAACAAACATTTGCAAACTTATAGGAAGTTTAGTACAACCGCATTGTGAATCTACAGTTACGGCAACCTAAAGAAATTGCTGCTGAATTCTTTTAAAAATATTTTATCTGTAAAAATGTAATTATATTGATTACATTCTTTAAATAATGTTACAATAATGTTACAAATTACATATACACTACATCTTCATTTCTGCACACTTGCAACAAAAAGTATGGTTTGATGATTACCACTAGGGTTTTATGCTTCCTCATGTGGCTATGTGAACCCTGAATGTTCGTCTGCATGCTGGGCAAGTTATTCCAGCTGGATTTAGTGTCATTGGGCTTGCTTTTTTTTCTCTGAAACTTTTCTTCTTTCAGCGCTGGTCTCTTGTCCTCTGCAATTTGTGCGTCAGTTTTCATAGCATGACGCCATGATGCTCTCTCGTTTGCTTCTGTGGCAGGGTCAATGCTGAAGGCTTTCAAAGAAGCTTTGAGGGTGTCCATGAAGAGTTTTCTTAGTTCACCTTGTGAGCGCTTCCCTTCCCTAAATTGGCCATACAGGAGTCGTTTAGGAATGCAGCTATCTTCAATTCTGCAGATGTGGCCTGCCCATCGCAGCTGGGACTGCATCAGGATTGTGTAAATGCTTTGCTGGCCCACTCTTCAAAAGAACTTCAGTATCAGATAATATTTTCTTGCCATTTAACATTCAGTATTTTTCTGAGACAGATCATTTGGAAGTGGTTGTTTTTTGTGTACATGTTTTCTAAATACTGTCCCTGTTTCTGAAGCCTAGAGCAATGTAAGGAGGATGACAGCTCGATTACAACAAACATCGCTCAAACAAGTATAAAGAAGTGTTATAAAATAAAAATACTAAAAATGCTTAAACAAGCTACTGTGAGAAAATGTTTCATTGCTGCTAAGTACTTAAGCAAGAGCAACCAGATGAAGCGCTATCCTTTAGACCTGTGATTGGACTGCTCCTAAATATTATAAGTAACTTGTCTGCTTGTGCTCCCCACTTTGTAAATGTCAGCTCCCACACGTTTAATTTCCCTTACACCATTCTTGCAACATTCTGGAGTTGCTCACACATTTTTAGTTTCCATCTAAAGTCACACCAAGGTACTAGGGTAATTTCTCTATGCTGAGAGTCACTCCGTTGAGTTATAGGAGGTAAAGTAGGAAAGGCTGTTTGAGAATGCCAGTCCCATGAGTGAAAAAAAAAAGACTGTCTTCCTCTGTACCACTTCAGCCATGCAGGTCATAACAATGGCCCCTTAAGGAACGGTGTATTGATAGTGTCATTTTTGGGTGGCTTTCTTCCATCCCCGCAAATAGGGGTTCTGTTTTGCTTTGCTATTGGCCTAATCGTCTCCTAACAACCATTTCCACCTGAGCGTCACATTGAGGCTAAGAAGCATTGGTGGGGAAAACATTACATTCACAATTGGAGATTTTCACGAGAAACTAAACAATGTGATGCTAAATTAATCTTTACTGTTGGAATTGAGCTATAATTTTAATAGTAGCAATTGATCTTTGCATTAACACTTTTTAATTACTGCTTGCTTTTGCCCTAGCTATTGCCCTGTTGTTATATACATTTGAAGTTAAAGTCTAAAAGTGTAATACTTTTTTGTATGATGAAATATTCATATGGAGGGTCAATCAGGGAGCTGCTGTATCGGACACATGTCCGATGTAGCAGCTGACTGAGTATAGCACCTGTGTAGCCCTGGCGGGCTCATTCTGGACATCCGAATGGCCCGTCCCCTTGTTGGACTCGATGGCGGGTGGGGAGCACAGGTGTAGAATTAACAAAAATATATATGGACAAAAAAACACACACAAAACTACTTGCCCCAGACCTATGTCTGGGCAAGAAACGTCGAATTGATGATAAAAAAGAGGAGGTCCCAAAAAGCTTTGCCACCTGGCCATCATTTCTGGTGGTTAGGTGCACAGAGGAGGGAAAAAGCCAGTAGTGGGAGAGCCCAAGAGTGTGTCTAAGCTACACAAATCAATGGAACTCCTTGTAGAAGTAGACAGCAAGACACACTCTGATGGACTTTTAAGATGCCGAAGACTCAGTGATCTCCAAGTTGCTAAGAAAGGAAGATCCATAGCCACACAGACGGACACATTGACCCCACCACCCCCTCCTCCTCCTCCAACTCAGAAGAAAACACCGCCAGAGAACACACCTCTGAAGAAACAAGAAAACCCTGTTGTCATGCTAAAGAACAGGTTCTCTGTGCTCGCTGATGAGAGCATGGAGACTGAGCAGCATGTCAAAACCAATACTCCGGGAGAACCCGGAGACATCATGTCTGACACAGGTTCTCCTCAGAGAACCCAGCCAGACACCCCAACCTCTACCGAGTTAGAGGTTGACCAACTCCCTAAGGGGAGAAATCAAAGCGGAGAGGATGCCTGAGGTGAGAGAGGAGGAAATAACCTCCGCTCTAACCAGAGGGATCTCCCCTCTCCAGAGAGAAAGACTTCCCCCAAAAGGGGGTTGTCCTCCTCTCCATCCAAACCCAAGAATAAAAATACCAAGGTCACTGGAATAAAGGGAATCTCTCCGGGGGCCTCCCAAGGCCAAATAGCTTCAAGTAGGTCATCTAGAATAAGCCATGGATTCCAGAATTGTACAGTGGAATTGTAGAGGCCTCAAGGCCAATTACGAGGAAATGCAGCTACTGATGGACTCTGAGACTCCTGTAGCTGTCTGCTTACAGGAAACATTTCTGAAAGATTGCATCAGCTTCCGAAGCTACCGTGCTTATAGCAAGAATGTTGAGGATACAGAGAGAGCATCAGGTGGAGTCTGTATCCTTGTGAAGGATAGCATCCCCCATGAGAGGGTAGAACTACAGACCACACTACAGGCCGTAGCAGCTAGGATAACCCTTCACAAGGTTATCACTTGCTGCAGCCTGTATCTACCACCAGGCGCTCCATTAAACCGAACAGACATGGAGGACCTATTGAAACAACTCCCCCGGCCTTATTTAATCCTTGGGGATTTCAATGCCCATAACACCATGTGGGGATCCAACAATACCGACACAAGAGGTCGTATGCTGGAGGATATCTTCCTCCAACATGATTTATGCATACTTAATGATGCATCACGGTTCTACTTGCACCCAGGAACTGGATCACTCACATGCATTGACCTCACCGTAGGCGTCCCCGGACTTCTGGACGATTTTAAATGGTCAGTGAGCAATGATCTATGGGGAAGTGATCACTTCCCAATCATCATTACTAACAATCTCCCTTCATTGGGACGACCTCAGCGGTGGAAACTGAATAAGGCCGATTGGGAACAATTCCAAAAAAGATGCTCCGAGGATATCACAGAAAATATCCTCCATGAACAGAACCCAGCTGATACCTTTGCTAGCAAGCTACTAAGTATAGCCAGGAAAGTTGTACCCCTTACCTCTGCAAATCCAAAACGGCCTAGCAAACCATGGTTTGATACAGCTTGCAAAAGTGCTTTTGGCGATAGGAAAAAATGACTGGCTGCATTTATAAAGAATCCTTCCCAGGAAAACCTAAAGCTATTCAGGATAGCTAGAGCAAAGGCTAGATAAAACATTACGGTCAGCCAAAAGGAATTCCTGGAGAAGTTTTGTCGGCAGTCTGGATGCCAAAACTTCTGCTAGAGCGGTTTGGAAGGCAGTAAGGCGAAATAAAGGGAAAGAATCAAATGCAATAGGGCATTTGAAAAACCAAGGACGAACTGTCACGTCCCCCAGAGAAATAGCTGACTGCCTTGCATCCTCAATAGCAGAAAAATCATCCACTGCACACTACACGCTAGAGTTCCAAAAAGTCAAAACCAGGGAGGAAAGACACCCCATTGATTTCAGGTCAGAGAACAATGAAGACTACAACAAACCGTTCTCGCTTGAGGAACTGAGGGAATCGCTGGACAAGTCACATGACACAGCGCCTGGAGAAGACGAAATCCATTACACAGTTCCTCAAGCACCTTCCCGAACCCTCATTGGCAGTCTATAACTGTGTGTGGCAAACAGGCGCTTTCCCAAACAGCTTGAGGAAAGCCACAGTTATACCGATACCTAAACCGGGAAGAGACGGCTCTGACCCAGCTAACTATCGACCAATAGCACTAACAAGCTGCATCTGCAAAACCATGGAAAGAATGATTAACAGTAGGCTGGTCTGGTACCTGGAAAGGAATAAAGTGATCTCAAACTACCAGTGCGGATTCCGGCAGGGGCGGACAACAACTGACCACCTGGTAAGGCTGGAAGCTTATATTAGAAATGCATTACTCAGAAGAGAACATCTAGTAGCTGTATTCTTCGATATAGAAAAGGCCTATGACACAACCTGGAAACATGGCATTCTACGTGACCTGGCGCTTATGGGGCTTAAGGGACACCTCCCCCGTTTTGTGGAGGAATTCCTGAAAGATCGAAAATTTCAGGTTCGAGTGGGCAACTCCGCTTCTGACACTCATGACCAGGAAATGGGTGTACCCCAGGGCAGCATTCCGTCAGTCACCCTGTTCAACATTAAAATAAATAGCATCATAAATGTGCTGTCCCCTGGCATAGAGTGCTCTTTGTATGTTGATGACTTTGTCATTCTTACTTATGGGAAAAACATGAACACCTTAGAAAGAAAATTACAGTTATGTTTAAACAAAATTCAGGGTTGGGCAAACTATAATGGTTTCAAATTCTCAAATCAGCTTATATATTTAAAGACTCAAAAGAAATAATACAATAGCATTGAGCTAAATGGCTTTTTAGATCATTATGTCTAAAAATTGAAGTAAATCTATGGATTGTATGCCTTTTTTACTACCGGTACTATAAGTTTGCAATACACTTACAGAGGTCTCTATACATAAATATATGTCATTCAATATTAATAGTGGATGGGGTGAGAGTTGCCTAAAATATGGCATGAGGTTTGTAGTTATTGCTATATTCTTGTCATATTTTTAGCTCATTAAGGTTAACATATTTTAGAGTTTTAGTAAACCGTTGCATGTTATTTTATATGTACAGCAAAATATTGAAATAAAATATTAGTTATAGTAATTTATTCTTGTAGATCTATAAATTCCCCACATTTTGACACATATTACATGCATTTAGCATTTATAGTTTTGTGTTACGAATTTTTGAAAATGCACATTTTTTTTTTGTTTTTTCCCTTCCTTTTTGAAATATGCTAAAAATGATAGAATGCAACATTCGACGTAAGTAAATAAATTCAAAAATTGCGCGTGTTCTCTGTGTGCACATGCATGTTTTTACTAAGCGCTATATAAAAGCTATAGTTTCTTTTTAAAGGTACTTCAAAAACACAGGTTTGGAAGGCCCCAAAAAATTTAAAAAAAAAAATGAGTTTTTAAAAATGTGTAATTTGCTTAATATTTGAGCTATAGGCACTAATTTGGTATCCTCGGTCTTAGAATCGCGAGTTCTATCCAAATAAAAAAAAAAAAAGCTACAGGACCATTTTGAAAGATCGGTTTTGGGTCCCTGACAATAGAAAAGAAGCAACACTTGTAGTTTGTAGGTATTAGTCCTAGCATATGGAATAAGAAATATGAATTTATCTTTGTGTTTGAGTATTTTATAATGTGTTTTTGTAAGCAAGGGTTAGTGACTTAATATATTAGGTATTAGTACCGAGCATTCTTTGTTGAAATAATCCCTTCGTAAATTATGTGAGATAATATTTTCCAGAATTGAAAGCTTTTTTGTAATGATGAAAATGAGCTATATTCTATTAGTTTTAAATGTTATTGTGCATGGTGATTGTAACCCTAACCCTTAAGCGCACCCCCCCCCCCGCGTGTAGCAATCGGTTTCATATCAAGATAGTTTAAATAGCAGCTTTTACATGTGCCCCAATAAGGCTGGAATTTGGTAATAAATTAAAATGCTGCACTCTTCTTTAAGCTACTTGAAGAATATTCTTAAGAATTTTTTCCTAGAATCCCTTTTTGGACATATAAAGACTGTACATGAAAGTCTACAAATGAATATGAAATGTATGTTTAATTTTTAAATTTTATTTTAATCATGTAATATTTAAAAAAAAAACATAACAAAACTATGCTTATTACGCTTAGGTATCTAAATTGGATTTTGGATTTTTTAGTTGATAACTGAGAAATGCATTCTTTACCCTATGCAGTGCATAGTTAGCTTCAACTAGCTTTATTGATTCATATTATAATACTTATTTTATATGGTTAAAATAAATTATTATTTGGGTCAATGCAGTTCGTCCATTGAAGTTTAATGGTTATCACCTTTGTGAACCCGGAATGTTCGGCTGCACACTTAGTCAGGTTATTCCAGCTGGAGGTAGTGTCATTGATCTTGCTTTTTCCTCCGACGCTTTTCTTCTGCCAACACTGTTATCTCATGCTTTGATCGGAGTAGGTTTTACCTTTATGGAACAGCATGAGTGCTAGGGCACAACCCTGTTTAACCACATTTGATACTGTAAAGGGCTCTACTAAACAGGAGCCTTCACGCCATCATGAAATAGTCTCACCATGATTATGAATTTTTTTTAACGTTGGTACTTAGACATGATCTTCCAGAGTCATTCTCTGCTTACAGTGTTGAATGCATTGTCAGGTCAACATTGGCTTTCTGGTAGTAGTCCATGTTCTGGATTATGCATGAGCCGATTAATTAGAATACGTGCTAGGATTTTCCTAGCAACAGAGAGAAATATTCCTCTGGTTGTCGCAGATTTGGCGGTTTCCTTTATGATTGTATACTTCCATTGTAGCATCTTTAAACTCTTGTTGTATTGACTCTTGTTCCCACATAATGTAAGAACAGCTTGTGAAGCCTTTCAATCAGGGCTTGTCCAACTTTTTGTAGACCACTGCAGGAATGTAGTCAGCTCCTGGGGCTTTTCCACTTGCGAGCTGTTGAATGGCAAGATCATTGGAAGGGAGTGGGAAATGTCATCCATTTTCTCATTTATTGGTACTTGCTATAGCCTGTTTATGGCCGCATCATTCATTATGGAGGGTATATTGAGAACCTTTTCACAAATGATCTGCTCAGTGTTTTGGGATTTCTTCCTTATCTGTCAATAGTTTTTTTTCTTCAGAATACGGTGCCACAGCTTGGGGCTCAGCAGCCAAAATTAACTTACAGAAAATAGACATGGTACAAAATATAGGCCTTAGGATTATTACAGGGGCTATAAAAACAACACCCATTAGAGCTATGGAGGAAATTGCTGCCCTGGTTTCTTTGGATGAAAGAAGAGAAAAAAACCCTGTCACAATTCACTAAAATAGAATCCTTAGACGGGTACCCACCCAAAACCCACTATAAAGAACCCATTTTGTTCTGGAATCACAGAACCTTTAAAAGAAATACCACTTAAAAATATAACTATTCAGTCAGCGAAGCAGCATAATGCTTTCCCTCTCTGGGACCAAAGTTCCATCCCTCCTATAAGAGACAGCATCGGAAGCGTAACAAAAATATCCGATCACAACCAAACAGAGCTCAAGGAATTAGTGAACTTTGTTTCTAAAAACCCATTACCCCAACAACCAATGGGTCAGAGTTTACACAGATGGATCCTCTCAAAAATCCAACACAAACGGAGGAGCTGGCATGCGAATTGAATGGCCCAACAGAGAAAGACTGGAAAAGAAAATTGCAACTGCCATAGAGCAGAAAGGCAAGTACTGGCTTCAGGAAAGCAAGTAGAACAGAACCTCTTTCGTTTTATCCACGACACAGCAGAAGGGGTTCACAATAACAAGCACACAACAGCAGAATTTATAGATTTGCAACAAGCCTATGATAGGCTTTTGGAAAAGGTCTATTTTTGAAGATGAAAAAAATGGACATCCATGGAGAAATGTACAGCTGGATCAGGACATTCCAAAAAAAAACAGAACCATGCAAACCCGATTCAATAGTGCCATCTCTAGTAAAAAAAAAAAGTTTAGAAGTAGGTCTACCACAAGGTTCAGCCCTTAGCTACACTCTTTTTCTAATCTTCTTGAATGACCTCCCGAACCTCATTTCGGTCTATAAGGCACTTAACGCACAGGACCTCTTAATTTGGACTATAGAGAAATATCCAGTGCCGACTAGATCCAAATTAAATAGAGTCCTCACAACTATCTCCACGTATTCAAAATTATGGAAATAAACAAAGAAAGTCTGTTTATTCATACATAATAAAAACCTAGCAGGAACACCCTGGGGAGTTGAAAAGAAAACCTTAAGATAGTTATACACAGTTATCAGATGATGTCAAAATTAAATATCAATATCACTTTACATTAGATCCCTGGACACATTGGCACCAGGAAACACAGGCAGAGCCATGTACAAAGAAATGACAATGCCGAACAAACAGGACAGTATTAACTTCCTCTCCCGGAAAGAGCTATATACAATTTTCCAACAAGAACAGGACACACGCCTCTGTTAAATTACCAAAAAGCTGGGTGTAAGAAGAATGAATGAATTAGAAGGCAATACAAATATATGCATACTGGCCAAAGATGGAAGAATGAAAAAAAAATAATGAAAATCCCTCACTAAACATTGCCAGTCTCCGCAGCTGGTGAGGATCCTAATAATGCGGGAAAAATAAAATGAATCTAAATCTCAAGAAGAAAAAAATCAAAACACAAGAACTCACGGTACCTGGAATGTTCACTCTTCTAGACCGTGCTGAAACAAACCGTCCCGTACATGGTACTGCTCATTTGGCAAGAGATATTGCTGCTCTGAGTGAAACGTGACTTGCAGACAAAGGTCAGATGACAGAAGTTTGTGTAGGATATATTTTTTTTTGGAGGAAAGGCATGGAGCTGGTGTTGGCTTTGTGGTGAAATTCAATCTAGTCAACAAGCTAGCGGGACTTCCAAAAGGTATAAATAACTGTCTAATGATTTTACGCCTATCCTTGTCCTCAACACGACATGCAATTCTAATACTTTAATAAGTGCCTATGCCCCAACTATGTCCAACCAAGACACATAAAAAAACCTTCTGTTTAGATCTTAACTCTGTAATAAATATAAACACCCAAAACAGACAACCTTATAATACTGGGCGACTTAAATGCTATAGTGGAATCTGACTGGAAAACCTGGAGATATAACCGTACTGCCATATCAACTCCATACCGCTGTATCATGCCAGACTTGATTTTGAATCATGACTTCGTGAAGTGTCTTGACTTTGAATCTGAACCATCTTGACTGTGACACCTTTGCTCTTTATATAGGGTCGTCGAAAGCCATCTGGAACCCAACGGAACTTCGTTCGAACCATTTGGATGGTCAACTATATCTAACCTGACTGGCCTGAGAAGTGTTAACAATATATCTTTCTTGAAGCGTTGCTGTACAGTTGTACTGCCACTTGTCTCACCAAACAGCATGGCTGACCGCTTGTTTAGCGCTGGCCTGGATAATTTGTGTCAGCTGACACACACACACCACCACCCTCGTCCACATCACCACCACAGTTTATAACAATATATATTTATATATATAATATATATATATACATACATACATAGATACATTGGGATAAATAGAAAGATAGTGTATTGATTTTTTTAAAAAACATTATTTTGTAGATAAATGGAGTCCAGCTTTGCAGATTCGTACTGTTCTTCTGTCTATTCAAGCTTTATTAAGTGCTCCCAATCCTGATGATCCTTTAGATAATAGTGTGGCAGAACATTGGAAAACTAATGAAAAGAGTGCTATAGATCAAGGTAATTACTTATCTACATTACTTACAAAAGGCATCATCATAGCATTTTATTGAAATTAAGTTATTTGTATTACCAATAAGACTACCTTGTAATACCAATAAAAAAGTTGTTTTCTTTTAAATATTTTTTTCATTTTTATCCCAGCTCGTCAATGGACTCAGCTTCATGCCAGAGCAAACAATGTCAACAGTCACTGAGTGCACATTTGATTAGTATTTTTTAAATCTGTTGTATGTATTAAAACAATTTTGAAATATCTTGACATTTCAAGAGAAGGAAAATAAAGATATATTTGAAAAATTTTATTATTTATTTTCAGTGCTCATATTAGTGGTTTTTCCCTTAAATGGGAAATATTAAGAAAATTTTAAAGTGTAGATAATATGAATGATTTTTTCCTTTGTAAATAAGGCTTTAAAATTTCTTTAGCAGCCTTTCTTAGTCATAATGTTTTTGTTAGCATACCTTTTTGTTTTCTGATTTAAAATGTTTTTAGGGAAAGAATTTATATAGGCTAGTAATTGAATGTTTATTTTTTTTTAAATCTGATATAATTTATCTTGACTGAAGAAGTAAAGAAACTAAAGATAACCATAATAATTAAACATTATGAATTTCATTCAATTTATATAAGAAAATTTTTGTTCATTATGTGTAGCTATATTTTTTAAATCATGAAACAATTGTATCATTTAAATGTTGGTAAATAAAATATAAATTACCATACCCAACTAATATTCTTTTTAATTAATTTTGTAACTAGTTAAGTTCTTTTGGTTTTAATTTTATGAACATGCATGTCATTGACATTGCTTAGAATTATGACCATTTCCTACTTTGGCTAGACATATACATTGTACATAATGTTTAGGCATTCTACAAAATGCCTAGATATCTTTGACAGGAAATGTAGACAATTCAGAAAGATATTTAGAAATAAAATATAGATAAATATAAAGAAATGAAATACAAATAACAGGATATAGTAAGATTAAAAATACATTAGTATGTCTTTATACTATGCCAGTGTTTCCTGACGCACAAATCATATTTAAAAATAGTAATCATATTAGTAAAGAATAATATTGTTTAGGTTTTTCTAATTATTCTAACAACTAGTCTGTAATAAGAAATTACTAAATGCAGAAACATTTTGCTTACTTTAGGTACTTAACCGGTCAAACTTTTTAATGGTAACAGCTTACAAAAGTTAAGTAATTCCTAATACTCATTATTTTAAAAATGCATTTGTGTTTATTTCTAAGATGATAATGTTCTAGACAGTTCCTTTATTTTACTGAAGAAAGAGGAGCCCCCACTTTGTGAGTACTGTGACTCTCGCCTCACCGTGGAACATATCCTCGTTGATTGCCCCAGATACCAGGATGTCAGGGCGAAATATTTTAGAGTCACTAATTTAAATACACTATTTGATAATGTCGACCCTGGGAAGGTACTGGGCTTTATCCGGGAAGTGGGGCTATCTACGAAGATCTGATTTATGAATTTGTGAACATGCACTATTTACATTAGATTTTTACCAAATATTTAAATTTTTACTACCTTGACTATTTTAACTGTGAATAGACCTTGATTTTAATGATATGACTGTATAGAATCTGGCCCTGTTGTTTAGAGAGAGAGTAGTCCTTAAGGGACTGCAGGCACGACATGGCCTAAATTATGCCAATGTGCCTCAAATCAAACAAACATCCTTTATTTTATATTAGCCATATATTGCTCGCGGGTCTTAATTTGCATATCACTGTGACTGTGGATATAGTCACTGAGAGTGTTTTGTAAACAATTAAACAAAATAATAAGTAGAGTAAATGTAAAAATAGTATGAATAATAATAATATTAATCTTTATTGTCCGTATGGAAATTTCTCTTACAATTTGTGCATTACACCAAACAAAAAACATTATAAGAAACCAAAAAAAAAATACACAGATCCACACTACCATCAATGGCATTGGACTTAGAACCAAATTGGAAAAATGACAGAATCACACAAAATTACATGTCAACATCTCTATTTAGTTTACAATTCTACATGTGATTGTGAACTCCTTACTGGGATTATACTTGACACATAACGTACTAATACTTCTTTCAATAACTCAAGAGACGCCAGAAGAATTAACAACAAAATTTAATTTTTTTTAAAAGTAATAAGGGTATCTGTAGCTGAAGACAATACATCAAACTTCAACTAAATGAATGTACACATAATTATAAATTGGCTTCTATATTACTCATATCGTACCGATAGGCTCCATAACTCAGGCCATAAAAGTAATAACAAAGAGCCGTCACCCCACTTTACCTAGTCAACCAATGAAATAATAATAAATAAACATAGAAATCGTCACATTTTACAACCAAGGTTCTATAAAGTGTTGTCATTCATCATTGGCCTCCTTCAGTCGTAGAACGACTATGGTTCATCTCGCACACTTCCTTTTGTGACTGTGGAGCCCTATTTTGGAGAGACACTCTCGTCCACAAATATCGCAGGTTAAGGTGGCTTTTGCTTCGGCGTCCCGAGACATGGCGTTAAACTGCGCTCCTCTTTCCTTAGCACTTTTGGAGCTCAAAAGTGCCCTACTTCTTTTCTATCATTGTGTCTGCCTCCTCTTTTCCTCAGTCTGCCTTCATTGATCATCACTCTGTCTCCTTATCTCTAAATATCTCACTACGTCCTAGACCAGTCCGTTTGCCGTGGACTGCGACGGGTAAGGGGGGATAAAGAGATCCTGGTGTTTGAGTGGTGGCTATCTGAGGATAAACCGCCACAACACAATACTTTGGCTCCAAGTTCCCCTAGACCTGAGACCCAGATGGCCCGCTCTGGGTCAACCGGCTGGTCATGCCGGGCGGTGGCTGGAGGGTCAATCAGGGAGCTGCTGTATCGGACACATGTCCGATGCAGCAGCTGACTGAGTATAGCACCTGTGTAGCCCTGGCGTGCTCATTCTGGACTTCCGAATGGCCCGTCCCCTTGTTGGACTCGATGGCGGGTGGGGAGCACAGGTGCCGAATTAACAAGAATATACATGGACAAAAAAAAAACCCAACAAACTACTTGCCCCAGATTTAAGTCTGGGCAAGAGACGCCGCATTGAGGCAAAAAAGGAGGAGGCCACAAAAAGCTGTACTACCTGGCCATCATTTTTGGTGGTTAGGTGCACAGAGGAGGGGAAAAGTCTGACAAAGCTGAGCCCTTTCCTTATCTATAAGGGACTCAAGTCAGTAGTGGGAGAGCCCAAGAGTGTGTCTAAGCTACACAAATCAATGGAACTTCTTGTAGAAGTAGATGGCAAGACAAACTCTGATGGGCTTTTAAGATGCAGAAGACTCTGTGATCTCCAAGTGGAAGTCATGCCACACAAGAGTCTGAACACCAGCAGAGGTGTAATCAGCTCTAGGGACCTACTGGAATGTTCCGAGAAGGAAATAGTGGAGGGCATTGAAGGAGTCACCCATGGCCGGCGCATTACCAGGCGCAGGGATGGTGAGGAGGTCAAAACCGCCACTATTATCCTCACATTCGGAACTAGGACACCGCCAGAGTATGTGAAGGCAGGATACCTACGAGTTCCAGTGAGGCCCTACATACCTAACCCCATGAGGTGCTTCAAGTGCCAGGGTTATGGACACGGCGCGGCAGTCTGCAAGAGGAACACTGTGTGTGCCAGATGTGCTGGAGAGGGTCATGCACAGCCCAGTTCAAATGCCCAAACTGTCAAGCTGGCTACTCAGCCTACTCCAAGGACTGCCCTGTGTGGAAACAGGACGTTGCCGTGCAGGAGTACAAGGCAAGAAATGGATGTACCTTCAGCCAGGCGAAATCGGCTGTACTGGCCCTACCCAAGGGCCAATTCGGCTTGACAAAGACCTACGCCCAGGCTGTTACTAAGATAGGAAGATCCATAGCCACACAGACGGACATATTGACCCCACCACCCCCTCCTCCTCCTCCAACTCAGAAGAAAACACCGCCAAAGAACACACCTCTGAAGAAACAAGAAAGCCCTGTTGTCATGCTAAAGAACAGGTTCTCTGTGCTCGCTGATGAGAGCATGGAGACTGAGCAGCATGTCAAAACCAATACTCCGGGAGAACCCGGAGACATCATGTCTGACACAGGTTCTCCTCAGAGAACCCAGCCAGACACCCTAACCTCTACCGAATTAGAGGTTGACCAACTCCCTAAGGGGAGAAATCAAAGCAGAGAGGATGCCCGAGGCGAGAGAGGAGGAAATGACCTCCGCTCTAACCAGAGGGATCTCCCCTCTCCAGAGAGAAAGACTTCCCCCAAAAGGGGGTTGTCCTCCTCTCCATCCAAACCCAAGAATAAAAATACCAAGGTCACTGGAATAAAGGGAAACCCCTCCGGGGGCCTCCCAAGGCCAAATAACTCCAAGTAGGTCATCTAGAATAAGCCATGGATTCCAGAATTGTACAGTGGAATTGTAGAGGCCTCAAGGCCAATTACGAGGAAATGCAGCTACTGATGGACTGCTTACAGGAAACATTTCTGAAAGATTGCATCAGCTTCCAAAGCTACCGTGCTTATAGCAAGAATGTTGAGGATACAGAGAGAGCATCAGGTGGAGTCTGTATCCTTGTGAAGGATAGCATCCCCCATGAGAGGGTAGAACTACAGACCACACTACAGGCCGTAGCAGCTAGGATAACCCTTCACAAGGTTATCACTTGCTGCAGCCTGTATCTACCACCAGGCGCTCCATTAAACCGAACAGACATGGAGGACCTATTGAAACAACTCCCCCGGCCTTATTTAATCCTTGGGGATTTCAATGCCCATAACACCATGTGGGGATCCAACAATACCGACACAAGAGGTCGTATGCTGGAGGATATCTTCCTCCAACATGATTTATGCATACTTAATGATGCATCACGGTTCTACTTGCACCCAGGAACTGGATCACTCACATGCATTGACCTCACCGTATGCGTCCCCGGACTTCTGGACGATTTTAAATGGTCAGTGAGCAATGATCTACGGGGAAGTGATCACTTCCCAATCATCATTACTAACAATCTCCCTTCATTGGGACGACCTCAGCGGTGGAAACTGAATAAGGCCGATTGGGAACAATTCCAAAAAAGATGCTCCGAGGATATCACAGAAAATATCCTCCATGAACAGAACCCAGCTGATACCTTTGCTAGCAAGCTACTAAGTATAGCCAGGAAAGTTGTACCCCTAACCTCTGCAAATCCAAAACGGCCTAGCAAACCATGGTTTGATACAGCTTGCAAAAGTGCTATTGGTGATAGGAAAAAACGACTGGTTGCATTTATAAAGAATCCTTCCCAGGAAAACCTAAAGCTATTCAGGATAGCTAGAGCAAAGGCTAGACAAACATTACGGTCAGCCAAAAAGAATTCCTGGAGAAGTTTTGTCGGCAGTCTGGATGCCAAAACTTCTGCTAGAGCGGTTTGGAAGGTAGTAAGGCGAATCAAAGGGAAAGAATCAAATGCAATAGGGCATTTGAAAAACCAAGGACGAACTGTCACGTCCCCCAGAGAAATAGCTGACTGCCTTGCATCCTCAATAGCAGAAAAATCATCCACTGCACACTACACGCCAGAGTTCCAAAAAGTCAAAACCAGGGAGGAAAGACACCCCATTGATTTCAGGTCAGAGAACAATGAAGACTACAACAAACCGTTCTCGCTTGAGGAACTGAGGGAATCGCTGGACAAGTCACATGACACAGCGCTGGAGAAGACGAAATCCATTACCAGTTCCTCAAGCACCTTCCCGAACCCTCATTTGGCAGTCCTGCTTGGGGTCTATAACTGTGTGTGGCAAACAGGCGCTTTCCCAAACAGCTGGAGGAAAGCCACAGTTATACCGATACCTAAACCGGAAGAGACGGCTCTAACCCAGCTAACTATCGACCAATAGCACTAACAAGCTGCATCTGCAAAACCATGGAAAGAATGATTAACAGTAGGCTGGTATGGTACCTGGAAAGGAATAAAGTGATCTAAAACTACCAGTGCGGATTCCGGCAGGGGCGGACAACAACTGACCACCTGGTAAGGCTGGAAGCTTATATTAGAAATGCATTACTCAGAAGAGAACATCTAGTAGCTGTATTCTTCGATATAGAAAAGGCCTATGACACAACCTGGAAACATGGCATTCTACGTGACCTGGCGCGTATGGGGCTTAAGGGACACCTCCCCCGTTTTGTGGAGGAATTCCTGAAAGATCGAAAATTTCAGGTTCAAGTGGGCAACTCCGCTTCTGACACTCATGACCAGGAAATGGGTGTACCCCAGGGCAGCATTCTGTCAGTCACCCTGTTCAACATTAAAATAAATAGCATCATAAATGCGCTGTCCCCTGGCATAGAGTACTCTTTGTATGTTGATGACTTTGTCATTCTTACTTATGGGAAAAACATGAACACCTTAGAAAGAAAATTACAGTTATGTTTAAACAAAATTCAGGGTTGGGCAAACTATAATGGTTTCAAATTCTCTGACTCCAAAACAGTTAGTATGCATTTTTGTAATCCAAGGTGACTCCACCCAGACCCTGAACTGTTTATACACAAAACGAAGATCCCTGTCTTGAAAACTACAAAATTTTTAGGCCTCACCTTAGATTCCAAATTTAATTTTCTCCCCCACGTTAAGGAACTTAAGAAGAAATGCCAAAAGTCACTAAACATACTAATAGTACTCAGCCATACGGACTGGGGAGCTGACAGAGATACCTTGCTGCTGCTCTATCGGAGTCTAATTCGTTCCAAGCTGGACTACGGATCCATAATATATGGAGCAGCAAGGAAGTCATACCTAAAAATACTGGAACCAATACAAAATGCTGCCCTGCGTCTCTGTCTCGGCGCGTTTCGTACATCACCTATCCCAAGTCTCCATGTGGAGGCTGGAGAACTCCCCATGGATATAAGAATGAAAAAGCTTGCAATGCAGTATATAGTCAAGCTAAAATCCAACCCCACGAACCCTGCTTTTGACTCCATATTTAACCCCACAGAGGTAGAATTATACAATCGAAGGCCTAACGTCATACAGCCGTTGGGATTTCGAATGAGAGAACCCATCCAAAATTTAACCCCACCCATTGACCAAATTTCTAAAATAGAAACCTTTCAGAACCCTCCTTGGCTAATGAATAAGCCCAAATTAAATTTATCCCTCCTTAATTTCAAAAAAAGAAAATACAGACCCAAGCATACTACAAGTCCACTTTAAGGAACTGCAGGAGAGCTACGGAGATTGTGGCACCATCTACATAGACGGATCCAAAATGGAGGGAAAGGTCGCGTGTGCCTGCTCCTTTCGGAACAAAACAATCTCCCGTAGACTCCCCGATGGCTGCTCCATCTTTACGGCCGAATTGCACGCAATATTGCTTGCACTTATGGCCGTAAAAGCATCAGAAAGGAGGAAATTTATAATCTGCTCCGACTCCAAATCTGCATTGCAAGCTTTGGGGCGGATGAAGACTGACATCCTTTTGGTACATAAGAACCTGAAGCTGTTGGACCAAATAACAGCCGACCGTAGGGATGTCACCTTCATCTGGGTCCCCTCCCATGTTGGCATTGAGGGAAACGAAGCCGCAGACAGAGAAGCAAAGAGAGCCCTAAATCATGCGGTGTCAGGAACCCAAATCCCCTACTCGGACCTGAGACAAAGTATTGCCTCTGCCACCTATCGAGAGTGGCAGAACCGATGGGAGGCTGAGACTCACAGTAAACTCAGGCAGATTGTGGCGGATGTCAGGTGGCGGCCCACATCTAAGGGTCTTACAAGGCGTGGTAGCACGACCATGTCCAGACTTAGGATTGGCCACACCTACATCACGCACTCTTTTGTACTGAAGAGAGAGGAGCCCCCACTTTGTGAGTACTGTGACTCTCGCCTCACCGTGGAACATATCCTCGTTGATTGCCCCAGATACCAGGATGTCAGGGCGAAATATTTTAGAGTCACTAATTTAAATACACTATTTGATAATGTCGACCCTGGGAAGGTACTGGGCTATATCCGGGAAGTGGGGCTATCTACGAAGATCTGATTTATGAATTTGTGAACATGCACTATTTACATTAGATTTTTACCAAATATTTAAATTTTTACTACCTTTACTATTTTAACTGTGAATAGACCTTGATTTTAATGATATGACTGTATAGATTCTGACCCTTGTTGTTTAGAGAGAGTAGTCCTTAAGGGACTGCAGGCACGACATGGCCTAAATTGTGCCGATGTGCCTCAAATCAAAAACCAAAATCAAATCTTTTGCTTCGGAGGTAGAGGAGCTGGCGATTTTTCGCATTGTCCGTTCTTCTTCCAGGGCTGAGGCCCATGTTCTTTCGCTATCCATAGCTCTCTCCATCTGGTGCGGTCTAGAGCTATGTCTTCCCAATGGTCAGTATTGATGTTCACTGATTTGAGGTCCCCTTTTATTACATCTATGTAACGGAGGTGGGGGCGACCAGTTTTTCTTGAGCCAGTCGCGAGTTGTCCATAGAGGATGACTTTCGGGATGCGTTTGTCCTCCATCCGGCGAACATGTCCAAGCCAGCGCAAGCGGCATTGTCTGAGGGCTGTAAAGATGCTGGGAATACCTGTTCGTGCAAGGATCTTAGTATTGCACACTTTTTCTTTCCAAGTGATTTTCAACATCCTACGGAGACATCGCAAATGGAATGAGTTAAGTTTTCTCTCTTGCTTTGCGTAAGTGGTCCATGAATCACTACCGTACAGTAGTGTTCTCATAACGCATGCCTTGTAGATTTCCATTTTGGTTCTGGTTCTAGTTTTGGCCCTCAGTCTAGCAACATTTAGAAGTTTGCCGTCCAATCTTGAATGAAGATATATGCCTTCGGTGGATTTGTCAAACGCGTGGTGGATTAGCATTGAGAAGAGTATTCCAAAGAGGATTGGGGCCAGTTCTTACTTGTTTGACCCCGCTGTTTATATTGAAATTTTCGGAGTAGGCGCCGTTGAACTGTACTGTACCCATCATATTTTGGTGGAAAGAGACAATAATGTTTAGTAGCTTGGGTGGACAGCCTATTAACTGTAAGATTTTAAAGAGGCCTTCTCTGCTGACTAGATCAAAGGTCTTTGTCAGGTCTATGAATGCGATGTACAAAGGCATTCTTTGCTCTCTGCATTTTTCCTGAAGTTGACGGATGGAGAAAATCATGTCTATTGTGGATCTCCCTGAGTGTAAGCCGCACTGTGATTCTGGATAGACTCGATCAGCAAGTTTTTGTAGCCTGGGGAGTATCACTCCAGCAAAGACTTTGCCTACAATGCTTAGGAGAGAGATTCCCCTTGTGTAGTTGTTGCATCGCTTCTGTCGCCTTTGTTCTTGTACAGGGTGATGATCTTTGCATCCCGCAGATCCTGTGGCACAGCACCTTCTTGCCAACATTTGCAAAGCAGTTCGTTTAGAGGTTGGATTAGTGTAGTTTTGCATTGTTTTAGAAGATCTGGGGGGATACCATTGCATCCGGGTGCTTTGCGGGCAGCCATGTTGTCTATGGCTTTGTTGAGCTCTAATATGGTTGGTATTTCATCTAGCTCGTTCATTGTGGGTTATTGAATGATAGCTTTAAGGGCTGAGACAGAGACTGAGCTTGTTGTGGCATAGAGCTCAGAGTAATGTTCAACCCATCTGTGCATTTGTATGTGATAATTTCCCCAGTGGTTGATTTAAGAGGTGCTGACTTGTTTTGGGAGGGTCCGAGAGCCTTTTTGATTCCTTTATACATCCCTCTTATGTTGCCCACTTGGCTGTGAGCTGAATATTTTCACTGAGCTCTACCCAGTATTCATTGGCACAGATCCTTGCTGTCCTCTGTACATTGGCTCTAACTTCTTTCAGAGTTAACAAATTGTGTTGGGTAGGTTTTGCCTTGTATGTAGTGAGTGCATCTCTCTTTGCTCTGATGACAGGTGCTAAAATAGCTGATTTAGAGTCAAACCAATCATTTTGTTTTGTAGTTTTTCTTCCAAAGATGTCCAAGGAAGTCTTTTGTATGGTGGACTTGAGGTGTTTCCATTTTTCTGTTGCCGTATTTCCAAAGACATTTTTATACTCACGTTCAAAAGATTCCGCAAACTGTATCTCGAGATCAGGGTGGCACATCTTGCTTACATCTGATTGGATGTAATTCACACCAGACTCACTCATAATTTACATGTGACAAAGTTTATATCAGATTGTTCCTATTTAATGATTTGATTGCCAGGGGAACAAAATGGAGCTATCAAAATAGCTAATCGATCTAAATCCATTTTTTCAAATAAAAACATTTGATTGTAGGTTTATTTGATTAAAATATGAAATGAATAGACTTTATTTGGTATGCTCATGTGTTGAAGTATAAAGTAGATCTATCATCTTTGAATTAGATCTTGAGTTTGAGATAGCCTAGATCTAGACTTATCTAGAGTTAAATATTGGCTTGGATAGAGTTCTTTCTGCGCGTGCATGGAGGCTTCGAACTGCGCATGCGTGCCCTTTTTTTTTTTAGATGTACGGAATAATGAATGGAACTATTAAAATGTATGTCAATACGACTTAGCAGCTATATGGAACGAATGTATGAAAAATGCTTTAGGAAAACATATGAAAAATGCTTTAGGAAAACAAATTTGAATGTTAATTTGATTAAAATATGTGTGAGCAGGTCAGGAGGCGCTACTGAGTGAGGCCTTTTATTATCTGCTCAACATTTATTCATTTAACAGTAGGCAGGTGGTAGCTCTACTGGGTGGGCCCAATCTGTGCACCTCGGTCGGCGACCAAGGGCTAGAGTCGCCTAAGCAACCATACAGCACAATTAAACTAAACTAAACTAATCTAGCTAACTAAAAGAACAAACAAAAAGTAAAACAACCAACTAAATTTATATAACAACTTATATACACTTTATTTACACAAGAAAAAAAAACAAATCAATAAAAATATATGTGCAAACGAAAATATACGGAAACAACTAGACCAAAACAACTAGATAAACAAAAACTAAACAACTAATAACCCTACTTGAGCTATACTATTATAATTACAATCACTATCCAACAAACCAAACCCAATTAAAACCACTAGTTACCCCGATTCACAATAATCCACCTAGCAGCAGTATACTAGCAGCAGTAATAAAGGCAGGAATCATAGCAGGCGGTCTCAGCTGAAATTACACCACACTAAAATAATTTAATACAGGCAGCACTGACCACTGGTCAAGACAAAAGAGAGCTTAACGTGGTTCCGGGCCTAGCTATAACTGGTCAGCGCCAACATATCGGAGAGCATGTCGTCACGCTAATTATCTAAAACTAAACTGTACTACCGATTTCCCTAATTTGTACCTAGCCGTACACAACAATAAAATCTAGCAAATTACTAAAGACACGGACTACACAACATTATATACCGGCACCAAATTAAACAGCATTAAAAAGAGAATCTTAAAAATTAAATCCTACAAAAATTCAAAAAGGAAGATAAAAAGTTATTTGTATTCTAAACTCATATGGGGGCTCTATACCGTTTACAGACCTGCACATAAACTGAAATTAAAAAATAACCAATCCAACACTAATGCCAAATACAAAAATAAGCAGAACTAACCAGGGACAAAAAATAGGAAAGAACATCCACAGCTCTAAGACTATTTAACTATTTTAAAAACTACTTTTCCTCTACGAGTAAAACACAAATAACAGAAAAAGACTAAAACTAGCAGCAAGTTATAAATAGCGGAAATTACAATATACTCAGCACTGAACTATATAAACTAAAAAGACACTAAATTACAAACATCATAGCCCTGGCCTATATAGTTTTACAAATTAAAATACAGATAAAAAAAGATAAAAAATTAGATCTAGGAGCGCCAGCTCACATATGAAATGAATGGACTACAATTAGTATGTTTATTTGTTAAAGTATAAAACTGTAACATTTCGGTCTTGTCTAATGAAAGAATGTACGTCAGGACTTCCAAATTCGCAGATACGGTATAAGGAACAAATTTATGTAAAAATGCTTTTGAAACACAAATTTGAAGGTTAATTTTATTAAATAATGAAATCAATAGACTATATTTTGTATTTTCATGTGTGAAAGTAAAAAACTATCTGTGCAAAGTGTAGTTTTAAAAATTAGATCTAGATCTTTTCGATCTAAACATGGCCTTGATTCATCTAATACTAATACTTTCATAGAGTTGGCTAACTTTTTTTTTAGGGTCTTTAGTTTTTTTTTAGGGCTACTATACACACGCCACGGTTCCAGTTAGCACCCTAGGAACATTTGTGCAAAGTTTCATCAAACGATTTTGATTTCTATTCGGAACATACTCCTTACATTCTACTTTATATTTTAGTAGACAGATATTACCCGCTGCCCGCGGGTCTTGACTTGCGTATTGCTCATGTAGTCACTGATATAGTGCATTAGAAACAATTAAAGAAAATAATAGTTATAAGTAAAACGAATGCATGAATTCATGAATAAAAAAAAGTATGAATGGAGCTAAAAATAGCTAATTGACCTGAATTCATTTTTTTATGAAAACATTGGCGATCGAATGTAGAAAAACAAATTTGAATGTTAATTTGATTAAAATATGAAATGAATGGACTATAATTAATATGTTCATGTGTTTAATTATAAAACTATTTTTGCGAAGAGAAGTTCTATTATCTTAGAGTTTTAGACCTAGGAATAGAGAGAAGTGTAACATTTCGCGTAATGTCTAATTCTAAATACGCAGATATAAGGAACGTATTTATGTAAAAATGCATTTGAAACACAAATTTGAAGGTTAATTTTTATTAAATAATGAAATCAATAAACTATATTTTGCATTTTCATGTGTCAAAGTAAAAAACTATCTGCGCAAAATATAGTTTCTAAAGCTAGATCTATGTAGATCCTTTCGATCTGTTCATGTAAATATGGTAAACATAGCCTATATCGATGAAGTTGTAATGCTTTCACAGAGTTGGAAAACTTTTTTTTGAGGGTCTTAAGTTTGTTTTAGTGCTACAATACATACACTACGGTCTAAGTTAGCACCCAAGGAACATTTCTGCCAAGTTTTATCAAGATTGGTCAAACGGTTTTGATTTCTATCCGGCACATACATACATACATACGCCTTACTTTCTAATTTATAATATAGAAGATATAAAGAAATGGTAATGTAGTAAACCTATCTATAAAGCAATAAAAAAAAGTATCTTGTACCAGATGTTCTACTTGTATGATGTTCACATCATATTTCCCAACTCATCTTGAGTTTTCACAAAGCTTGTATCAAGTCACTCCGTCTGTATGTCTGGTAAAAAGTTTGTAACCATCTTTCTCCCACACCCCATTCTCAGATCAAGTTGGAACTTTGCATAATTATTCATTGGCATAGACAACACATGAATAAAAAATAATTAATCAATAAGTAAATTAATTACTGATAATTATTTCGTTTGGTATCAACAAGGGAAATTTTCCTTCAGTGTTGTCAAATATGGCTAACTATGTAAGGTTTGGTCGCCTTAGATAATTGTGTATATGCTATTTCTTCCATAAACTTAAACTTATTTATTGTAACTGTGAGCAGGTCAGGAGGCGCTGAGTGGAGACCTATTCTTACTGCTCAACATTAAATTTTATAACATTAGGCAGATGTTAGCGCTACTGGGTGGGCTCAGTCTGTGACACCTCAGTCTGCGACCAAGGGGCTAGAGTCACCTAAGTAACCAGACAACTAGACAATACTAAATGAAAGCACCAACGAAACTTTAGTTTAGGATAAATAAACAAAATAAAACTCTCTAAATCTACTCCACTACAAACACCAATAACTAACCAAATCAACTATCTAACACAAACTGATCAAACCAACTATCTAACTAAATCACTACAACTATTACACTAGACCTAGATCTACACAAACACAATAGAATAAACTAATCTAGATCTACAATATTCTACTACTACAACCAACCCATAACTAAAACTAAGAACAGCTTAGCCTTAGTACCTTACTATTAGTATTCACTAAGAACAGACTATAGTTACAGTATAAGCGACTAAGGCAACACTACAGAAACAAAATAACACTAGATTCCCTAGATTTAGTCTAGATCTACAGAAACAATACTGAATACTATCAATAGCAGTAATAAATGCAGCAGAGTAATAGCAGCTTAAAGCAGCAATAACACAGCAGTTATATTCAGCAGCTAGATCTATATTCAACAGTTAAAACAGCAGTAATATTCAGCAGTAATAATAGCCTGCAATACATAAATGCAAAACTATAAATACAAAATCATATATTCTATTAGATCTAGAACATGAACAACATATTCATATCAGGCTAAGCTGGTCGCCGCCATTTTCAATACAGCATGTTGGGAACAACTGTCAACTCTTTTGAAAAATATTCCAAAAAACTAAATTAAGATATATATCTAGCATATTTACACATAGTGTGACATAGATCTAGTAAAAGAAAATATAAAATAGTTATAAACTTACAGGCTATCCCAGGTACAGAATAATAAAATAATTAGACGACAGACCACAAAGATCTTCAGCTGTCACAAAACAGAGATACTATACTGACCACTGGTCAAATGTACACTCAACTGTTTTTAGACAGCATGTACATCCTTTTTATACTATCCCGCACCAACCTATATAACAATAGGGGGAAGTACAAATGATAAATTTGGCACTAGCCTATAAAAATAGAATACACAAAAATAGCTACAATTACATATAAAAATAGCTCTGGGAGCGCAAGCTCACATAACAATACAAAATATCAATTTAAATAAAAATTACAAATTAAATTATAAATTATAGCTTTTATATAGCGCTACTTTCATGATTATAATGCTCAGAGCGCTTTGGTCCACTTTCAGTTGGGGGGGGGGGGGAGGGGGAATCTGGGAGAAGGTTTTGCCGTGCTGCCTTCAGCCCTCTTCATAGGTAGCCAAGCCAAGTTCAAGTGCACTTAGCCTCTCGACCACGCTTCCCACAAGCCAGTTATTGGTAGCCTAATTAATTATTTTGTTTGATATTGATCAAATAAGGGAAATAACTTATACATTATAGAAATATATAGTTATAATTGCAGAGTTCTTCACCTTAGATAAGTTTATATTGGATTTTTTTTTGCTTGTTCCTCTTTTTGAAATATATAATAAAAAGGCATTAACTTAACTCCGAAGATTAAGTTTGAAGCAGATCAAGGGAATGTTAATGTGGTCTCTAACCCACACAAATGGAATAATAAAGTTGAGGCACACCGCTAGCACGCAATGAAAAAAGACTAGTGGTGTAATGGAATATTATGAATTTATGATTAATTTAAATAATATACTTGAGACGGATGTTTGCTAAAAGAAATATATCAAGATGAAATAATAATTAGCCTACCGGTATATTGTGAAAAGTGAATGTTCACCATATATTAACATTGAATGATGATGCATACATAACTTTAATAATTATTCTTCTTCATCGTTCTCATTGTTATGTTGGAGTGTTCATATGACTAAACCAATACATGAGATGAACTGCGCAGTGGTTTCCAAATCAGGGAGCTATCCATATTGTTTTCTTTCTATTGGGGTGATTTGGGGCCAATGTCTTATACGGGCCTCTTGGTAGAGAGAGCAGTTTTGGAGGACGTGGTCGGCATTTTCTGGTGATACTCCACATGGGCAGATTTCACTGGTTCCAATTTTGAGCTTCCGGAACATGTGTTGTCGCATTCTGTTGTGTCCGGTCCTGAGTCGAAAGATTAGACGTTGGTCTTGTCGGGATAGCTTATAGTAAGCATCATCTTTCTTGTGATTTGGATGGGAGCTCGTCCATTTCTCATTTATTTTATCTACAATTAATTTCTTCATTTCTTCTGGATAGAGTGCAGAGTTTACTTGTGAGTTTGTTTTCCCACTCTTGGCGAGTGTGTCAGCCTTCTCATTTCCTGCTAGTTGTATGTGAGCTGGTATCCATTGAATAACATTTTTTTTGCTGTTGTGGTTGAGCTTTGTGAGTGCTGTTCTGAGGTTTTTAATATAAGGGGAATCAGAGTTTTGCAGGCTTTGGAGGGTTGTTTTTGCATCTGTTAGAAAGACAATCTGACTGTGAGGGGAACTTGGATGATTTGCTAGCATGGTAGCAGCTAGTGCTAGTGCTTCCCTTTCTGCTCTGTGACTGTCAGAGAGCTCTCCAGTTGCAAAGGATTTTTCTAGTTTTCCTCCATCTGGCCATTCGATAAGTATTCCAGCTCCTCCATTTGTGGTGGCTTTATGGGATGAGCCATCCGTGTAAACTCTGATCCACTTATTGCTAGGGTAATTGGTATGTAGAAAACAGTTCACTATTTCCTTGAGCTCTGTTGGTCTGTAATCAGATTTTCTTTTTATGTTTTCAGTATGGTCCCTTATAGTAGGAAGAGGGCTTTCGTCCCAGGGTGGAGATTCATTATAGTGTATCGAGGATTCCAGAGTAATTTTTTCAAGTTGGTGTTTCTTTTTTAGGTTTAGAGATTCCTGTATGAAATTGGTCCTTTTGAGACGGTTTTTTGTGCCAGTTTTGTGGATTTTTGTTCTGAGTGGGTGCCTCTCCAAGGTTTCCAATTTAGTGAATTGGGAAAGGATTTTTATTTCTCTTCTTTCATCCAGAGAGATCAGGGCAGCGGTTTCCTCCATAGCTCTTATGGGTGTTGTTTTGATTGCTCCTGTCATTATCCTTAGACCAATATTTTGAACCTTGTCTATTTTTCTTAGGTTGGTTTGGGCTGCTGAGCCCCATGCTGTGGCACCATATTCTAGTACAAGTCTTAGGGTTAATAATTATAAAATACAAGGGACATAACTACAATAAATGTAACAAACAAGATACAGTTATAGTAAGTAAGTGTTGATTTACTCTTGGAATATAAGCAGAGTTGCCTACAAGTACCCATCTTGCGAGTACGGTTTATCATCTGAAAATAAGTGTATAGGTTAGTGCGGGATAGTATAAAATGTGATGTACATGCTGTCTTAAACCAGTTGAGTGTACATTTGACCAGTGGTCAGTACAGTATCTCTGTCTGTGTGACAGCTGAAGATCTTTGTGGCCTGTCGTGTAATTATTTTATTATTCTGTACCTTGGACGGCCTGTAAGTTTATAACTATTTTTTTTTTTTTTACTAGATCTATGTCACACTGTATGTAAATATGCTAGATATATTTTAATTTAGATGTATTTACTAGTTGGCAGCTTTTGTTTTGAGCATGTTGATTTAAAGATGGCGGTGCCCATCAGTCCTGCTTTGAGGTTCTAGATCTAATAGAATATATGATTTTTAGCGGCCTCCAAAAGGGGAATAGACGCTATTAGTTTTGTGCGAAATGTCTGTCCGTCTGTCCCGTTTAGATCTCGTAAACTACAAAAGATATTGAAAATCCGACATCACAATATTTTAGACCATTCAAAGTTCTGATGCAACGGCTCCTTTTTTTCTGAAAGCGAAAAATCTAATTTTTAAAATCAGTTATGCAAGCAGTTTTTTAAAGATAAAAAGCTAATTAATATGTATTATAAGTTAGACCTAATTTAAAACGAATAGTAATCTTGTAAACTTTATTTTCCTAAACATTTTATATTGCAGGATGTACTCTATTTTGATCAATTATAAGACATCATTTAGGCCAAGGGAGGCGCGGTGGCTGAGCGGTAAAGCGCTTGGCTTCCGAACCGGTGGTCCAGGGATCGAATCCTGGTGAAGACTGGGATTTTCAACTTTGGAATCTTTGGGCGCCTCAGAGTCCACTCAGCTCTAATGGGTATTTGACATTAGTTGTGGAAAAGTAAAGACGGTTGGTCGTTGTGCTGGTTACATGACACCCTCGTTAACCGTAGGCCACAAAAACAGATGAACTACTACACTAGACCTAGATCTACACTAACACCATACAATAAATTAGTCTAGATCTACAATATTCTACTACTACAACCAATCCATAACACAACAGCCTGCAATACATAAATGCAAAACACTATAAATACAAAATCATATATTCTATTAGATGTAGAACACTCATAGCGGGACTAATGGACGCCGCCATCTTTAAATCAACATGCTCAAAACATAAACTGCCAACTAAAATATAAAACTAAATTAAAATATATCTAGCATATTTACACACATTGTGACATAGATCTAATAAAAGAAAATATAAAATATTTCTAAACTTACAGGCCGTACCAGGTACAGAAATATAACAATGATTAAATAAATATTCGTCAGATCACTAAGATCATCAACTGACACACAGACAATGATATACTTTACTGACCGCTGGTCAACTGTACACTCAACTGTTTTAAGACAGTGTACATAGCAATATATACTTTCCCGCACTAACCTATATAACAATAGTGGGACGTACAAATAATAAATTTGGCGCTAGCCTATAAAAATAAAATACACAAAATAGCTCTGACCTATAAAAATACACATAAAAAATAGCTCTGCGAGCGCAAGCTCACATAAACATTTGGAAATCGAAATATACACTTTAAGTCTAGTAATTGAAATTCTAGATCTTGATCTAGTCTATATTATTCTAAGCTAGACCTAGAAATTCTAGTTGTAGAATCTATTATGATTTTAATTAGAATATAAATCTAGATCTAGTTAAAAAATCTAGAATAAATATAAATTTAACTATTTTGTCTTTTTTAAATACAAGTCATATGACGAGGTTGCATCGCGTTCTTTATGCATTTCATTTGATGAATTCATTCCATATGACGTTAAAGGAAAACAAAATCCACTACGTCACACGGCCTAGTTAGACTAAAAATGTCTTTATCAATACAAGCAAGCTGACGAGGGTTCATAGACATTGGTGCACCGAGTTCTAATAGCATTTCATTTATAGATTGATATCTAATATATAAAGCAGAAAGTAAGGCGTATGTAGGCTATGTCCAGCATAGAAATCAAAACCGTTTGATTAATCTTGATAACACTTGACATAAATGTTCCTTAGATCTTTGCGGAGACTGTAGTGTATGTTTAATGCTCCATCCACAAACGAACGCTCTAAAAATAAAAATACCTAAATATATCTCTATTAAAGGACGACCTGGATGTGGCAAAATATGCAGGTCACAGCTGAGGCTTCGCAGCCACTGGAAATACTGTATTCCTCATTAATCTTCGGACTCGAAGACAAGCATTATTATTATTATTATTTATAAAAAAAACGGAACAACAATTTATTTATCATGTGTTTTTTGCAACGTTTAAGCCCGGAAATTAAATGTAATATAAGTTAGAAGAGCACACAAAAATTCGTTGGCATTGATTTGTTTTTAACAAAAACATCCGTAACAATATATTATACTTACCGTACTTAAATCTATTGCGATGTTTTGGAAGGAACATAAAAGATTAAATCAGATTTTCAATAGCTTTAAGTTTTTTTTTTATATAAAGGTGATCGACCAACAAACAAAACGCACAAAAATAAGCGGCGTTTATCCTGAAGGGGCACTAAACAAAAAATAAATACAAATTTCGAGGGAATTATTTTAGTACCTTATTTTTTCGCGGCCGTCACGCTTCTGCACGAAATTCGATGTAAAAAAAAGTCCATTTAAAACAAGGTTACAAAGACAGTTTGTGTGGAAACACAAACTCAAAATCGGCCACCGAAGTGGTCCACCCATCTAGGTTTCAATATTTTCAGAAAGAATAGAATAAAAATATATCAAAGGCAAATGAGAAGGGAGAAAGAAGGTTGACAGATCGTGTGTGATGCCCCAAGGGTCCAGCAGACACGGGATAGGTGAAAGTGAATGTGAAGTTAGATGTGAACCTGGCCTAACTGATGTCTTATAGTGATTATCTAATTGGTCTAATTGTTTCGTAAAGGGTCAATCTCTTTTTAAAAGTTTAAAAATTTTTTTTTTAAATACAATATAAAATCCCGTAAAAGAAAAAGCCCTTCCTTTATTCAGTCTTCCATTGACAATGCACTGCGCTGCAATTCATGCGAAAATATTAAAAACTACTATTGTTGTTTTAAAGTACGTTACACTTATATGCATTCTAATAGATTTTTCTTCTTAAAAAATAAAAGTAATCGTTTTTTTTTTTGTAAATGTGACAGAACTTAGCAATGGAAAAGTAAAACAAAAGTTGACAAAAACTCTGAAGCTGTTTGCATAAACATGGTAGATAACTATCCCCTTTACTATTAATAGTGTATAATTGTAAAAATGGTGTATTTTTATGAAAAAAAAAACAACTGCTTGCATGCTTGATTTAAAAAATTAGAGTTTTCGCTCTCAGAAAAGAAAAAAAGGAGTCGTTGCATCAGAACTTTGAATGATCTAACTGATAAAGATTCTCAACTAATTTTTTCATGCACTATCATGATGTCGGACTTTCCCTATCTTTTCTAGTTAGAAATCTGAACGTGACGGATGGATGGACCACATAAAACTAATAGCGTCTTTTCACCTTTCGGGGACCGCCAAAAAATATGCGTGATATTTACATACATAGTGCATTCTTAAATGTTTTCTTTTAATTTTAGCAGCTAGTTGACCAGAAAAAAAACACAGTTAACTAATATTTATATTTGTTGTGAACATTTCTTGTACATTTAATAAATATATTTGACTTAGTGATACTGAAAATACACCAAAAAATAATCTTTCATTGTTAACATATTGGAATCTCTCTTACATCTCTCTAAATCTCTAAATCTCTCTTACATTTATGTATTGTTTTAGAATTAATGTATTTTTATGAAAAAATCGCTGGCATAATTAATTTTATTAACTAAACGGTTTAACTCCGCCATATGCCGGTCCCAAGCCCGGGTGAGAAAGGAGGAGGGTTTGGCGTGGGGCTAGCGACCCCACCCTGTAAAACCACTATTGCTACAGAAACGGCAAACTCGACACATAATGAAAACTATACATGCGGCGAGGGCGGCCAAACCCTGATGACGGTGTTGGATCAAAGCCAATTGGAAGTCCAATACCCGATACATGGCAAGCCTTTCAACGCAAGGAAACCGACTCTTATAGGCACGTGGAATGTAAGAACCCTGAATCAATGCGGTAAACTGGCCCAACTTTTAAGAGAGTTTGACTCTTACCGGCTGGACATCCTTGGGATCTGCGAGATGCGGTGGACATCAAGTGGACAAATAATCAATGATGGCAAGACAATAATATATTCAGGACATGACAAGGAGCACATTGGTGGTGTAGGAATTATCATGTCTAAAATAGCAGCTTCAGCGCTAATTGCTTGGAAGCCGGTCAGTGACCGCATCATTACAGCTCGACTCCAAACAAAGCAAATTAAAGTCACTACCATCCACTACCAGAGGATGCAGAAGATACCATCAAAGATCATTTCTATAATCAACTACAAACCACTCTTGATGAAACACCTACTCACGACCTAATTCTACTGATGGGAGACTTTAACGCCAAAATCAATCCCAACCGAACTGGCTTTGAATATGTAATTGGACCATATGGCTCTGCAGAAAACATCAGTGATAATGGCGATCGCTTGATTTCTCTCTGCGCATCCAACAGCCTTTCAATTGGAAACACATATTTTAAGCACAAACAAATACACAAAAAAACATGGCGATCACCAAATGGAGAAACCTTCAACGAGATAGATTACATTTGCATCTCCAAACGATGGAGGTCATCTCTGTTAGACGTGCGGACCCGCAGAGGAGCTGATATCGGCTCAGACCACTACCTTGTCAGTGGCAAATGTAAGCTCCGATTAAAACGCCAACCAAAACGAGCCACACGACCCCGCCCATTTAATGTAGAGAAGCTTAAAGACGGCAATACTGCAGCACAGTTCCAATTGAAACTAACGAACCGCTTTGAGGCTCTTGCAGATATATTGACCCTTGAAGAAGAGTGGGCCAACTTCAAAGATACCACTATTGGGTGCGCGGAAGAAGTTATCGGAAGGAGGCGAGGTTCATACAAGGAACGGTGGATACAAGACAGAACATGGAAACTGATAGATGAGAGGAAAGAGGCCAAACGTAGACGAGATCAGAAAAATGAAACACAGGATCGCAGCCTAGCGGAAGAAGCATATAGGGAAGCAGATCTGAAAGTAAAGAGAAGCTGTCGGCAAGATAAACGGGACTGGATTGAGCAGAAGGGACAAGAGGCACAAGCAGCTGAAAGCAGAAATGACAAAAAAAACCTCCATCGTATTGTCCGAGATCTCACTGGAGCAAAGAGTGGACATGGGGCACCAATAAAAGACAAGCAAGGCAAAACTTTGTTAACGAAAGAAGAACAAGATGCAAGATGGGTAGAGCACTTTAAAGAGACCCTTAACCAACTGTCGCCAGACCTAACTTACATATTCAATGACCCCTCTCCAGACAATGATCTCAAGGTCAAGACAGACCCAATAACTGCTGAGGAGGTTACCATGGCCATAGCAGTGCTAAAGAATAACAAAGCACCAGGACTAGACATGATATCAGCAGAAATGCTAAAATATGGGGGACAGTGCATTGTTAACAGAATGACTGATCTCTTAAATCTCTGTTGGCGAACTTCAAAAGTCCCAGAGGACTGGCAAAAGGGAATATTGTAAAGCTTCCAAAAAAGGGCAACTTGGCAGACTGCAACAACTGGAGGGGCATTACTCTCCTCTGTGTCCCAGGCAAAGTTTTCAGCACTGTTTTGTTGAGACGGCTTCAACAGTCTGTAGATGAAAGGCTCAGAGAAGAACAAGCAGGTTTCCGAAGAGGCAGATCATGTACAGAGCAGATTTTCGTTTTACGAAATATCATAGAACAAAGTCTTGAGTACCAACAACGGCTAACGATCAGTTTTGTGGACTTCAAAAAAGCGTTTGATAGTGTCCACCGAGAATCACCATGGAAAATAGTTAGAGAATACGGTATCCCAGAAAAATTCGTCCAGATCCTACGACACCTTTACAGTCAGTCTAGTTGCTGCATTAAAACAGAAGAGGGAACAACAGAGTTTTTTACAATCGAGACAGGTGTGAGACAGGGGTGCATCTTATCTCCCTTCCTTTTCCTCCTAGCCATCGACTACATAATGAGGAGAGCAATGAACCAGACTGCCTTTGGTATTGCATGGCATGAACAACTCCGATTGACGGACTTGGACTTTGCTGATGATGTTGCACTACTCGGGGCTACAAATAAATGCATTCAAGAAATGACGGAGAGCCTAGACAGAGAGGCACCCAAAATTGGCCTCCGCATAAACTTGGATAAGACTAAAATTATGCGAGTGGGATATAAGGCAACGGGTGTCCCCGTCAGACTTGGCGAGTCAAAGCTTGAAGAGCTGGACAAGTTCACGTACCTTGGCAGCATCATAACAAATGATGGAGATGCTTACCATGATGTAGCATGCCGAATAGGAAAGGCAGGGAGCATTTTCCAAAGGCTGCAGCCTATTTGGACTAGCCAAGCCATTGGACTCGAGACAAAAATACACCTTCTCAACACAATCGTCATTCCAACTGCTACATATGCATGTGAGACGTGGAAGTCATCTGTCAAAATTGAGAAAAGACTAAATGTGGCTCAACAAAGATGGCTGAGACGGATTTTGGGAGTCAGTTACACAGACCGGATCTCAAACAAGGAAATCCTATGCCGAACTGGGAGTCGAACACTTAGTGAGGTTGTGACTGAGCGTCGCATGAGGTTTGCGGGACATGTTCTACGTCAAAATGAATTACGCACACCAAGAGTTGCGATAACATGGAAGCCAAAACGAGGAAAGCGCAAACAGGGACGTCCTCGTATTACCTGGCGACACACCTTCATGGAGGACCTCAGAACAGTGGACACCAGGTGGGAGGAGGTTTCAGACGTTGCCAGTGACAGATCATTATGGAGACAGCTTGCCGCCCAATGCGCCGAACGGCGCGGGAGGACCTAAGTCTAAGTAAGTAAGTCTAACTAAACGGTTTGCTTTTCGAAAAAAGTAGCCGTTGCACCTAAACTTTGCAAGCCGCTGTGACAAGTCAAAAGCTCGCTGTCAGAGTCACTCAAATTTATCACAGCATTAATTATTATTATTCATTATTTATTTATTTTATTTTAATTATTTCCCCGTCCTATCCCCAATTTCTCCACCGTTTCCTCTCCATGCTAGACTTAGTTGACCACATTGGAGATAGCTAGGCCGCGTCTTTCGACTTATCTTCCCTTGACCGGGGTAAAGATAGACACATTCTCTTTTATCGTACCGGCCGGATGTCTGACGGGCGCAGTTGACACCACCTTAGGTGGAACGCAACCAATCTCCCCCCCCCCCCTTTCTCCCACGTCTCTCTTTGATTTAGGAGACCACGCGGACCAACACGCCCATTAACATTTCCAAGGTGCGACTCCCATCTCAAATCTAATTCACCCACGTGAAGGATAATTCTTAGCCTAGGACATTTCCGGTTTCCGTCCATATTTTCCAGGCCTATATAAGGTAGAATAAGACGTAATAGACACTCTCTCATATTTCTCATTCTATCTGAGCAATCGAGTCTGGACTATATCATTTATTTTTACTCCTAGAGCAATACCTGGTGGTAAGCCGAACTTAATCACAAGTTCCATCTTAATAGGGTTTGTTGGACTAGTACGTTTCGTTTCTTTGATTAAAAAGTATTGGGCCGGAAGTCGCTTTTTTTATTTATCTATTTTATGAGTATTTTACCCAAGATCTGTGTTGTTTTTTTAGGACTAGCTTATTTCATGTACCCGGCATTTTTCGATACACAATTTAATACACAAAGTAATTGTTGAAAAAAATTGTAGTGATTTTAAACTTTAAATGATTACTTAAAAAGGTGTTACTCTAATCAATTTGAATATTATTTTGTTATGAATGTCACTGTTTATTTTGTGTCTGTTCTAGTTTCTTAAACTTTTCTTGAGTAAAGGGGTCGTTTTTCTCCTAATGGGTATACCTGATTTCTCCAAGCAGGCTTTGTAAAATATTGGTCCTAAATAATGCTATGTTTATAAACGAAAAATCGCATGGCTGCATTATGATGAATGTACGTGTTAGTTCAATATATTTCATATTACTAGGTAACTATAAATAACCGCATAAATAGATTTAAGTTTAATTTTTTTTTCTGTTAGATAAAGTCATATGGCAAATTTTTGTTTATATCCTAATTCTAAAAAGGAATAATAATAGAATTATACAGTAAAAATAATCACTAAGTTTTTCTTTTAATAGTTTTGAAAGTCTGAGTTTGTGTTTTTGCAGATGTACACAAGCTACACTATGAGTCAGTCCATCTCTTCTGACTATTTAGAAATGAGAGTAAAAATGTAGGCTTCGATATTTTTAGCCTGAATTTAAGAAGTTACAATCTTCAAACAACTAATATATTGCCTCTTCCATAAAACTTTGTACTTAAAAAAATAAATTTATCCAATGCTCGAAATCCTGCTTGTATACTTAGGCCCTATTTAAATCGATCCGGTATCAATGTATTAAGTAGCAATAACCCCGCAAAAAAAATTAAATGAAAGAAGATTGAGATATACATATATTTTTGTGACGGTACGCACCGGTACGGGGTACCGGCACCTTTTTTCAATGTCGGGAAAAATGATTACTTTTCTTGTAATTCAACGTTAATTGTTAATTTATTATTAGTTGAAAGTTAGGCAATCTATCACTGAGTACAGGAGCCTCTTTTTTATTTTTACAAAATAAAAAGAACTTTATATACTTTCAGCCGACATGCCGTATTATTAAAAACACCTCTATGTGAACTTCTCAATCATCTAGAGTCTTATACAGTCATTATTTTAGACTAGATTTAAGTAGAGTCTAGACCTAGATTTAATAGGCCTATTATTATAAAAAAATAATAATAATCAGTCATTATAGACATCATTCGCAATTTTATTTTTAGGTCTAGGCATTGAAAAGTAAATCTATTAATAAACTAAAATCGATCTAAGTTTAAGTACTAACTTATTAAATAAGTCATTATAAGTAGAAGTATTATAATGAATATTGTATAGATCTAGATTGACTATATTATAGATAGATCTATAGATAGATCTCTAGTTTTGTAGATTAAGTATAGAGTATAGTAAACGTATTACAGTATTATTAGATCTATGTCTTATGTCTATATCTAATTAATTCTAATAATCTAATGATTAAAAAACTTTAGTCTTTATTAATATCTAGACTTTTTTCTTATAAAAACTGACTATAGGCATAGCATAGGCTAGACTCGGCAATCTAGTCTCAAGATAGAATCTATACTATTACTAGATCTATTCGATTTTTATATATATATCTAGACTAGAATTATATTATAGATCTAAATATACTAATGGAGAGATGATATGAGGTGTTAGCTAATAGCGTTGCTCAAGAAACAAACCTGGGTTTTTCTAAACTCTAATACTTGGTATGTAATAGTAAAACAGCACCTTCCTAAATAAATCGTAACTAGCAATCAAAAACCTATATTTATTGTAGTATATATAGGTCTGTGGTTGTAGGCCTATTTTATATAGCCTTCGTAACTTCTTCTATAGAGAAATGACTTTTTGTAATTTCTTTTACTGAAAATTGGGCTATTCGCGTCTGACACATATATAAATTTTATGTTCAGCAACAAACCCTATTACTTTTGTGCTATTTCCATTGGATATTATCATGTGTATTTTGCTTAGTTCATTTACATTTAATTAGTGCATTGTGTATTTCTCACTGGCGTAAGTAGAAAACATAAACATGTCCTATGTATTTATTTTTGTATTGCATTAATCTATTAATGCTACGTTGCTCAATTGATCGTTGATGCAACCATGTATATATTTGTACATCTTATTTTATTTCCTTTATCTCGGTTGACCGCCTTGATAATTTTACTAGCGCACTAATACTGCGTCTAGAAAAGAGTTATGAGTTATCTCCCCTGTAGTCATTTCACTCTAACGAGAGTTGCGCCGCTTGAACGGACACCCTCTCCATTCAAGCGCGCTCCTTTGTTCTCGACCGACGGTCATATGTAAACAAACCGTCTTGGTCGCTGACCACCGCCCAATTCACCCCCCCCCCCTTTTCTTTCTCTATCTACCTGTGTTGTTTATTTGAGATTATTTCGCCTTCTATGTACATTTTTATATTATTACTTTCCCTTTTATGTACATTTTATATTGTTACTATCAGCCATCTGTTCCAAATCCTATTTGTCATCATCTCCCCATTGTGCTCTAAAGCAATTTCACCTATCTGACGAATGCACCTCAGTCGAGGGCATCGATAAGATGCATGAGAGACATGTCCTAACTTGTCTTTATTTATCCGCAGCCTCCCTCAGGTGTCTGCCTATTTGCTGTTCAGTGTCTACTCGACATCACTCAACTATTTACCTGCCTTTGTGCTTAGTGCTATTCAGCACTGCACTTGTCTATTTATCGGATCACTCGTCTACTTGCTATTGAGTATCATCTCCCGCCTACGTGGATCTACTCAACTCTACTACTTGGCGCTATCGGCCTTGCCCGCCTATTCGACAGCCCACCTGTCAACTTATTAGGTGCGACGTCCCTATAGACTCAGATCTGTGCGAGACGTCATAGCTACGCCAAACTCTCTGCAACTCACTGGACGTATCCTGTCAACTACGCTGCCCACGGCAGATCAGCTCTGCCCGCAGTAACCTTGTGCCCACGCTAGCCGGCCACCCGCCATACTGTGCCCACTACCGATATCAGAGCTTTGGATTGAGACTCCACAAGAACTGAATCACCGGCGTCCCTCTATCCGCTAGAGCGCCACCTCCAGCTGCAGAACCCCAAGCCAGGACACAGCCAGCTGCGACATCAACAGGACAACCAGCTAAGTCAGAGGACAAAGTGACATACTCTTTTATTAAGTCCAAGAGTGATGATTAAATCCATTATTGCTTAGAGATAGATGCAAACCCTCCCCTTTTATTCTTTTATGTAAATATTTATGTAAATAAATATTCCTCATTTTCAACTTTTGTATCTTTCTTTCATTGCTTGTCTCGTTGCGTGCCTGCTCCCGATTTATATGCTGACGGGTTGTTGTGTGATAGCTTTAAAAATAATCATCCCCTAGACGTTAAACGAGGCAAACACACGTCACATTCCCCAACCTGTCACAGCCGCATCGCATGGTGAAATAATATTATTCATTTCTCTTCTAGTTTTTGAGATCTGAGTGTGACAGATGGACAGACGGACACTTTGCACAAACCTAATAGCGGCTTTTCCCCTTATGGCTGCCGCTCAAAAATTCATTTATAAGTTATTCAGTACTTCTTTTTGTTAAAGAACTATAATGCAAAGCTCTGAACAAAATAAACACAAACTCGGAAGATGGAGAAGAAATCAGGTAGACCAATTAGATTCTAATCAATTTTGTATATCTTTTATAAATATGTGAGTTATAGTCCCATAGTTATTTATACAATAGAAACATTTCAGATTTGGTAAAGGTTGGGAAAAGGCGACTAGGAAAAAAATATTTGGCTTCAAGAACTCATCTCAATTGTTACTCTTCTACTTTAAAATTCCATATGAATTCTAAAATTACCAAAGCATAACCTTTCAATAATTATTTTAAATTCATGCGCAATTACACAGACTCTGTCGCCATATTTAACCACTCTGTTTTAAAACATCATTTTTTCGTCGATGCCGGTAGAGTGGAAACGATTATTATGTAAGAGACAGTAAAAGTCCTCTCTAGTTTTTATAATTATTGCTAATGATTGCATTTGGCATTAAAGAATACGGGTTATGGCGACTCGATATAAGAATGTAATTTATAACTTATTTTATTGAAAGATTTTTTTCTACAAAATTTGTAATTTCATAACTATAATACAAAAGAAAAAAGTATCAGTCTGCCTCATGGGGAAAAAGTGATTACATCTATCGCCTCTACCTCTTTCATTGTATATTTACTAATGATTTAATTTGAGATTAGAGTGTGGTGTGACATAATATACAAATGGGTTTAAATATCAATAATTAGCTTATAAAGATTCTCAACTAATTTTTTCATACACTATGATTGCTGCTTAAAAATTGGACCGCTCCCACCACTTAAAAGTCTAGAGTTGGGGGCAATAGCTGTAATCGCACCCCCTCCCCACCGCAACAGAAGCGGCCAAGATACCAGAAGGGGAACGACAAAATATAACGATCGGTTAAAATATCAATAAGTAATAATGTCCGATTTTCATTTTCTATTCTAGTTTCTGAGATCTAAATGGGCCGCTAATAAATAATCTCAAAAGTACGAATTCCTAGTGGCTGAATTGAAAATACACTTTCACGCATGTGACAGTGCTCGTTACCCGGTTTAACCACATATTTTAAAAAAAAATTATTTCATATAGCGTTATATTATATTTTGTATTGAGCCCCGCGAAAGTGATACTTCGCTGTCATTCATTTAAAACATGAGGAATGTTTTCTAATCTAAGAATATGTAGCCGACAATCTTAAGTGTTGCTCTGACTGAGACTTTCTAGATAACAAACCCTTCCTAATTACCTACGTCAAGATTAGAGAACCTATTGTTTTTCACCATTCAGTTATAAATAATCATTTTATCAGTTTTTTTGGTCTCATTTTCCATATATTATCAAAACGTACACATTGCTTATTAGGCAGTCAAAAAGTTCTAGAAGTTCCTTATTAATGCTATTATGTCTATTTAAGAAATTTAAATTAAAACAACTTTTTTATACGATAGGTAATTATAGCGTTTTGTGATGTCTGTCTCTCCGCTTGTCTGTCTTGATTTCAGAAAGTCAAGGGATGATGAACCAAATAGTAACTAAAACAGATAAAAACAACACTAGATGACGTGACAGACAAAATCGTGAGGTATTGCAATAAACCCAATAGAGACTGGTTTGATGAGAACAATGTGGAAATTCAAGAGCCGCTAAAGCAAAAACGCAACTGCTATCGCTATTTTATTGCAAACCCTAATAACACTGCAATCCTTTATAAAGCTTCATGTCACATTCTGCAGACAAATTTCCGGTATCTAAAAAATAAATGGTACCATGAACTGTCCGTAAACATGCAGGGACATGCTGACGCTGGTGGCACACCCTTTTTCCATGATTTTCTTCGATGTGCCTATAGCCTAACGTACAACGCCATGACGCCGCGAAGATCCTCCGAGGGTTTCGTTCTATTAACAAGTAGGGTGAATATATTAAATCGCTAAACAGAACACTATGGCATGCTATTTATGGACAAAAGTTAGCTTATGTATCGTATGAATCGCTTCAAATATTCCTCTGAAAATTATTAGAGAGGAAGTCGAGGACTCACTAACATTTGAGGAAGTTGAAATTGTAATTCATAAGTTAAAAAAAAACACAAAGCACCTGCCTCTGAAGGCATTCCGTTAAAATCTTTAAAACTAGTCGACGCCACGGTGTAGCATACGCCGTTATTTTGCAGGGCCGGCCTTATTCCAATGCAACCTATGCGACCTCAGTGGGCTTCGCACTTTCAAAATATACGAAAAAGTCCTGGAAATCTCCGGAAATTATTAAAATCTTTTGAAAACTCAAACGCCAATCCTACGCGCGAAGGAAAAAAAAAGACATTATGCAATACCGATAATTATGGAATCTGGTGAAAGAAGGTTCTCGTGCCTCTTAACTAATGAGGTCAACAATTCTCATAGATAGATTGAAACATTTGGTGATTCTTGCTATTGAGCGTGATCTATGTAGGAAATAAAAATTTTATGATATACTGTATGACTTTGCTACACGCAAGGCTCGTAAAGTAGTTCTGTACGTAGTAAAGAATGAATAAAATGCAAAGACGAATTTATTTTCTAATACAAACTCTTAAATTTCACTTATTATCCGTATCCCTACCCAAACTTGGCCCCGCGAAATTCGTTTTGCATAGGGCCCCACAACGGTTGAGTCCGGCCCTGCTATTTAATGACGGGTGAATACAAAGTATATTACTTGTTCTCCTCCCCCCTCTTTTTTTTCGCCGCTAAACCTACGTGGGGTAGAAATAAAAAAGAGTGATCTTTCCATGACTTCTTGGTCACAACGGTTAAGTCCGGCCGTGCTATTTTGTAACGGGTGAAAACTTCTTGTTCTACCCCCCCTCTTTTTTTTATTAGGGTAACTCTAGTCCGTCCGATTTCTAGAAATAAAAGAGTGATCTTTCCTTTACGCGTCTTCCAAACTGTTGAGCCATGAAGAAAATTATATATATATATATATAGATGGTAGGTGTTGCCTTAACTGAGAAGGCTACCTGAGTTGAACTCCAATTGTTGACAAAGCAGGGAGACCTAGGTCTTCCGTAGTGCCCTGGTAAGGAACTCTGCTGTGTGGCGTAGTGCCTCATAGATTCCATACAAATTAAGTGTGCCACTGGATACGTCTCCCCGCAGATCGCCGAGCTGCGGACACTCTTGCAAGACGTGTACCGCCGTCTCTTCTAATTACCCGCAGTGTCGGCAACGGACATCAAAATTTAGCAGGAACCGGGCGAAGTACGCACCATAAGGCAGTGTTCCGTACGCCACTGCGCTATTTTCGATTGTTCCGACCTTTTTTTCTCCACCACGGGTCCTCTCGATTTGGGCGGCGCATGTGCTGCCAGACTCCCCTGACAGTTTCGGAGTCATCCCAGGATTTCAATCATTTGTCATGTTCCCATCTTGTATAACTGGTAGCCTGTTGAAACGTACTTGGTGTTTCAAATGTGGGCACGGCCAGCGCTCCTTCTCGTGCTAGAGCGTCAGCCACGGCGTTGCCCCTCACGCGGCAGTGCGAGGGCACCCACTGCACAAAGATGACAGCTCCAATAAGTAGGCGGATGTTATTTGCGGCGCCTAATGCCTCTTCCTCCGATTGGGACTTTCTCCCTAAGCCAGCCATGGCTTGGAGGCAGGACTGGAAATTGGTAACCATTACAACGATCTTCGCAACGGTTATGTTTTCACGCAGTTTTTAGAGCAAATGTTTAAGAGAAGTTGTTATCGCAGTGACTTCAGCGTCGAAGCAACATGTGGCGAGGCCACATGTGCCTGACAGCTTGTCTGGTTCGTGGTCTGGGTAGCAGATATAGGACCCATACCCAGCTCTTACGGGGTCCTTCAGGAAGGACCGACACGTCTGTATAGCAATAGATGGCATTAGGCTGGTAGGTCTTTAATGTGTCTAATGCCATTTTTCTTAGTAAGTCCGGTTGTGTGTGTCGTTTTGTGGCCCCCTCCAACCCGTGTATTGTGAAATTTATGGGAGGGATAGGCTGTCTCCTCAAGGGCGGGCAGGTGCTTAATTTTCCGCGAGGTGCATGAATGATTTCCGTTTGATCCTGTTACGTACTCTCACTGTGTGACTAATGTATGGGTCGGGAGCCCTGGTTCACTCCTTTTATAGCGTTCCAGGGCTCTTAGCACGGCGCGCTCTCTCCTCAGGCTGAGAGGAGCCACGTTGGACATGATTTCTGCAGCGGAAGTTGGGCTCGTTCTATAGGTGCCGCAAATGAACCTGAGAGCCTAGGCCTGTACACGGTTGAGTGATTCGAGGGCCGTCTTGCTTGCGTACACCTGTGCTCGATTTGGGATCTGTCAGCCCCTGTGTACAGTGTGCGGAGCATGTCAGCTCGGGCAACCCACTTAGTACTGGCTAGCTTTCTGAGTAACCCTAACTTCTCTGAGGCCTTTCGTTCAACATCCTGGATGTGCATTGAGAGCTTCCTGTCTAGGGTAATGCCTAGGTATTTTGGCGTGTTTTCGCGTTTGAATCGCAGCCCACCGAGTTGGAGCTCGAATGGGGCCCCAAGAATGTCGATTCCCAGGCTGAACAGGGACCAGGTCGTTGAGAAGGCTACCAGACTATGTTCACCAGACATCCGAGATGCCGCTATCATGTTCCTATATAAAAAGGGTGACAAGTTTAACCGTTCCAACTATATAGGCATTACGCTTCTGTCAGTAGCAGGAAAGATCTTTGTACGAGTCCTGCTTGACCTACTAAACAACTCAGTGGACGAGATGCTATTTGAGAGACAATGTGGTTTTAGAGCTGGTACATCTGACGTGATATTTCTTTTGCGACAATTTACAAGAAAAATGCAGAGAGCAGAACCTAAACCTGCCTTTGTTGATCTCACCAAGTCTTCAGACACAGTCAGTCGCAGTAACTTATTGAGGATTTTGATCAGGCTCGTACGTTCCTTTCCATTCTCAAACAGCTTCATGTGGTTCAAAAAGCCTTTCTGATCAATTCCTCATAGAAAATGGCGTGAACCAGGGCTGTGTACTTGCTCCTGCTATGTTCGCTATCTCCTTTGGCTTAATGTTGGGTCAAATGATGAACTTGAAAAATTATAACTGTCAAACTAGAGTTTTCCCCATGTGTGCAATTCTTTTTTCAGATGGCAATCTTCGACGTTTACTTTCCCATACCAAAACAAAAGAAATGGTCTTAACAGAGCTTCACTATGCCGATGATTGTGCCCTACTTGCTCACTCTGAAAATGAGTGCCAGCTTGCCGTCAACGAATTTACGTACGCTGCCGCCTCTTTAGGTTTAACTATAAACCTAAGATGTCCTGTTCCAAAAGTCACCCAATAAAATCTTTTCAGCTCCAAAATTACAGTAATGGACACCCCTTTCAAGTGGTAGACCACTGCACATTTCTGGGAAGCACAGTATCTGTATTCTCTCAATCCTTCTATATGGATCTGAAACATGGCTATTATATAGAAAGCAACTAAGACTTCTTGAATGCTTTCAACAAAAATGTTTGCGCTCCATTGTGGACTTGTGGCAAGACCGCACTATAAACAGCCATCTTCTTTTCTTGCGAATGCCGGTATGGACAGTATAGAGGGACCTTTTATAGTTCGTCATTATGCTGTGCAGGGCAAGTATCCCGTGTGTGCAATCTTTTTTAGTGAGCTGAAAGGTGGCCGGCGTAACAGAGTTGTCCCACGGAAACGCTTTAAAGACCAGCAAAAGCGCCAACTTGTTTTAATTGACATAGAGGCGAGCACCTGGTTGTAGGCGGCTTAGAAACGAGACAGCTGGGGATCACTTACAAAGGCCACGGGATGACAAGTGACTTGCGTTGGAATTTGGATTAAAGTGAGGAGGATTCGCGCAGCACGTCGACCTCACTCTCTCGCCCTAAAGCCCATCCTTTTTCGGAAGCAAGATTTGGTCAAGACGTCCGGGGACAAGTTTGGGTGCAGTGGATGACCAAAGACTTGCTGTGTGTCTTGTCCTGCTCTTGGGTGCTCCACAGCACTGTGCTGGTATTTGCCTTTCTGTCCGATTAGTCTAGTTTTGTGACGTTACGCACAGGCCGCCAAGTCCAGACTTCACATGCTAGGTTTAACAGAACCTCAGTGTACTGAGTGCCATGGACACGTCAGATACCCTCTACCTGGTATAGCCGGCCAGTCAAAGCCGTTTCCGGGGTGTAGCCGCTGCACATGCTACAGCTTCTGGGAGCTACAGGTGAGAGTTGGGTACCGAGTGGGGACCAAGAGTGAGCCAAGCTACCCTCAAAAAGAGGGTACGACTGCCTGTCCACTAGAGGTGCTACCCCTCCTAGACACCACATACAATTACTTATAATACCATTCATTTAACAAATCGGGTAAAACCGTTTTAATTGTACTTTATACCCTATTCATCTATAGCTCCTTTCGTTTTTAATAGATATGAATGTATCGGCTTCGGGTAAACCCATTTTCGCAAAACTAATGATATTTTCGTAGCGAAAGAGAAAAACTTGAAACGATCATTAGCTAAGTTTGACATACATCTAAATTTAATCCACTAGATTAGTAAATACAAACTAGGACCCGCAGGGTAATGTCAGGCTAGTCTAAAGTAGAATGTGAGGCGTATTTATGTTACGAATAGAAATCAAAACCGCTTGACCAATCTTGATAAAACTTGGCAGAAATGTTCCTTGTGTACTAACTTAGACCGTAATGTATGTATTGTAGCACTAAAACAACTTAAGACGCTCAAAAAAAAAATAATTGACCGACTCTATTAAAGCTATAGTATTTTATGGATCTAGGCTTTGTTTACAATGTTGACATGAGAAAAGTTCGAAAGCATTTAGATCTAGATTTAATTTTAAGAACTACACTTTGCACATTTAGTTTTTTACTTTGACACATGAAAATACAAAATATAGTCTATTGATTTCATTGTTTAATCAAATTAACCTTTAAATTTGTGTTTCAAAAGCATTTTACATAAATTCGTTCCATATATCTGCGAATTCAGAACGTCCTGACCATAGACATAAATAAATATAGACTGGCCGATTAAAGAGTTTTATGAAACGAAAATTTGTGACTTGCAATTTTTTGTACTTTATTTATACATCATTTATGAGCAGTATAAACGTTAAGTATTCATATCTATTTCAGCCACACACCTATATATATTTTAAATAAGGAGGCAGTGTAGTTTTGTTTAATCTCTAAGAATGAAGATCATGCAATTTTTCATAATTCGGAAATTCGAATATAATAGATATACATGTTTTCAAGTTAGATGAAGTTACTTTCTTCGGCCAGTCTATATTTATTTATGTCTATGGTCCTGACTTATAATACCTGCGGGTCTTAGTTTGTGTTTACTAATCTAGTGGATTGAATTTAGATGTATGTTAAACTTAGCTAATTATCCTTTCAAGTTTTTCTCTTTCGCTACGAAAATAAAATTTGTTTTGCGAAAATGGGTTTACCCGAAGCCGATACATTCATTTCTATTAAAAACGAAAGGAGCGATAGATGAATAGGATATAAAGTACAATTAAAACGGGTTTACCAGATTTTTTGCGCAAAGTTAGGCACAGGAAAATTAGGCATTATTTAAATAGCGTCCTAAATTTCGAACATAATAAAAAATTTTAAAGTATATTTTAATTTTCATTCTTAGGGCTTTGGGCTGTTGGTGACGTTATAAAAAATAACAACTATAACTATTTCTAACAGCATTTTCATAAGACAAAAGAAAAGCTGACAAAACGGGAAAAAATGATAATTATGAGAATGTGAGGAAAACTTGCTCCGGATTTAGAGTCAGTATATAATCACAGGAATCAGGAGATGGGAGGTAATGATGATTCCCCACAAAAACAAAAAAATATGATAATAGTTACATAGTCGGATTGGGGAGTGTTAACGACAAATAAAATCACCCCTCCCCTTCAAAATTAACCTTTAACATAAGCTTCTTTTTGAAGGGGGTCTTACTTTTTGAAAGGGGTGGGGCGATACAAAAGTTGATGTTCCAAACCATGCCTTCTCTATCGATAACCATATATTTATTACAATTTTCGCGAGGATATGATTTCACTATTCCTTCGTTTACAGTACCAGAGAAATACCACACATAAAATTTTAAGAAAACTTCTAAAACCGTTCGAATTAAAAATACAAAAGTTTTTATACCAAAATTTTAAAAAATACCATGGGCGTAGCCAGGATTTTTTCGGGGGGGGGGATTTTTTTCAACTCCTTACCGCCAAAAAAATGTGTGTGTGTAAATGATTAATCTTTATTACATTCTGACCCTTCATTCTTTCGGAAGACGTTATTGTAATCTAGATTACGTTCTTCCTGGAGTTAGTGGAAAAAATTATATACTCCCCGCCATTGCCAGCAAAGGGGTCTGGGATGCGCTATGAGCCCCGCCGCCAAGCACCATTTCCGGTATTGAAAGCCAACAAAATGCATATTCTGAGGTGCATATTCATAGCATTATCCTGCTATTAAAAAGTTTTATTTATTATTATTATTAGGTCTAAGTCTAGGTTGCTGGCTATTGTTGTTCCCAAGCATGTGAATCACCCAAAGTGTGTGATTTCCAATATGTGATATCACTGGTATTTCTGCAACATCTTGTGCCAGGATTTCATCTTGGAGGGGCTGATTGTGAGGCCAAACTCTTGACAAGTAGCTACCAGTGCATTCACAAGCCTCTGTAATCCTTCTTGTGAATGAGATATGAGTGCGGCATCGTCAGCGAACAGCAGTTCTCTAATCAAGATGACGCATGGGCCACCCATGACCCCTTTATCTAGGGCCCAGGAATGCGCCCCGCAGAGGAAATTCTGATGCTGCTGCAAAGCGGCTAAAACAACACGGGAGACAACAGTTACGGGTTATAAGTCCAAATTGATTGGCGTAATGTATGGTCGCCACGGGATGTCTCTGTCGGTGGGAGAGGTCTTCGCGCCTCACTGATCAGCTACCGCCCGCCTCAACCTGGGCAGCCCCCAGACAGTTAGGTGCTGATCTGCCACAGCCTGCCTGCTCTAATGGGTGCTTAGAGCTTAGTTTAAAACGACAAGTAGGCTGTAAACTTGCACCAAGCAACTAAAGAAGAAAAATGAAAAAGAAAATTCCTATTATGCTACTGTCCACATGGAACGTCAGGACAATGTGTCCTGATCTTACAGATGAACTACGGCAGGTTGACGATGCAAGGAAGACGGAAGTCTGAAACAACGAGCTGAAAAGACTACGCATTGACATTGCAGCTCTCCAAGAAACCCGACTAGCCGAAGACGGCATGATCCGCGAGGCTAATAACACTTTTTTTTGGAAAGGAAAAGCTCAGGAAGAGACGCGAATGCATGGTGTAGGCTTTGCTGTCAAGAACAGTCTACTTTCCACAATAGTCCCTCCAGTTGGTGGCTCGGAAAGGATACTAAGCATAAGTATGATGACTATATCTGGAAAAGTCACTCTAATTAGTGCCTATGCCCCTATACTATTTTCACTCCAAGAGGTCAAAGACAAGTTTTACGAAGACCTAAAGGAAGCCATAGAGACTATCCCTCAAAAAGAGCACTTGGTCATTCTAGGTGACCTCAATGCAAGAGTAGGAGCAGACCACACTACCTGGCCAGACTGCCTTGGGCTTTTTGGAATCGGCAGGATGAATGAGAACGGACAAAGACTTCTTGAATTCTGCACATAACATAAGCTCTGCATTACTAACACATACTTAAGGACAAAACCGCAGCATTGTGTCTCATGGAGGCATCCTAGGTCTGGACACTGGCACCAGCTGGATATGATACGGACACGAAAAAGGGACATTGGAAACATACTGCTAACACGTAGCTTTCAAAGTGCGAACTGTGATACTATCACACTTTAGTGTCCTGCCGGACAAGACTGCTGCCTACTAAATCCACTCATCAAAGGGAAAAAGAAAAGCACGCCTGCATACTGCAAACACAAAGAATGCTAATCTTAGCATCGAATTCACAAAGAAATTAGAGGAAGCTTTCAAAAACTTCTCAGTGACTGAGGTAGAAAAAACCTGGTCGCTCATACGTGATACTATGTACCAAATATTATCACTGGTCTTCGGTAACAAAACAAAGAAAAATGAAGACTGGTTTAAAGCAAATCTGCAAGAAATGGAAACTGCCACTAGAAACAAGAGAGCAGCCATGCTAAAATACAAGAAGGAGCCCACCCCTAGCACAACTTACAAGCGCTCAGATCTACTCGAAACGATGCCCAAAGAATAGCAAGACAGTGCGCAAACAAATATTGGCAGGACCTATATGAAAACATCCAATCCTGTGCCGACTGTGGTAACATCAGAGGACTATACGAGGGCATGAAAAAAGCCTTTGGACCTCACACCAGCAAGTGTGCCCCACTTAAGTCAAAAGATGGCTCAATCATTAGTGATCGTGCACTGTAAATGGCGCGATGGGTAGAGCCCTATGCAGAACTTTACCAGATTGAAAATGTCATCTCGCCAACTGCTTTGTCTAACTTCCCACCACTTTCAGTTTTGAGCGAATTAGACGAAACACCCTCTGTAAAGGAACTGAGCACAGCCATTGACATGCTTGCACACGGGAAAGCACCCGGAGGAGATGGTATTCCTGCTGAAGTCATTCAGGCTGGAAAGCACGCCCTAATCAAACCACTCCGTGAACTGGTAAGTTTGTGCTATGAGCAAGGAATAGTCCACCAGAAAAGAAGCATGACAACATAGTAACAATTTACAAAAATAAGGACGACCGCTCGATTGTAACAGTTATAGAGGCATTTCACTTCTTAGCATAGTTGGGAAGGCTTATGCCAGAGTAATACTGAAGCGGCTACAGATCTTGGCAGAACGAGTTTAACCAGAATTGCAGTGTGGCTTTAGGGCCGGTAGATCCACAACAGATATGATCTTCACCCTGCGACAGCTACAGGAGAAAAGTAGAGAACAAAGGCAGTCCCTCTTTATAGCTTTCATTGACTTGACCAAGGCGTTTGACCTTGTCAGCAGAACCGGCTTGTTTGCCGTATTAGAGAGAATCGGATGTCCAAACAAGCTACGGAAACTAGTGTCAGCTTTTCATGAAAAATGCAGGGCACCGTACAGTTTGACAGCTCCGCCTCTAGGCCATTCTCCATCAAGAGCGGAGTAAAACAAGGATGTGTTCTGGTTCCAACACTATTCGGCATCTTCTTTTCCGTTGTACTCACCAGCGCTTTCAAATCCCTGGAAGATGGAGTATATTTCCACAGTAGAATCGATGGAGAGCTATTTAACCTGGCACACCTTAAAGCCAAAACGAAGAGACGGCGTATCTTGATTGGTAGCTATTTAATCTGGCTATTTAATATATAGATCTAAATTTAAATGTATTAATAACGTGAACAAAATTTACATCTATAAATTATTAAGGCAATAGCTCATCTTCTTACAGCTTAGGGGTGAAGATTTATTTATTATGTAAACAGTATTTTCACATTAAGAAGTGAATCGGATGCGAACAGCATAGTGCACTATTACCTGATACTACTAATCCTTATCTTGATCTAGATATATTCCATATTCTAAACCTAGTCTAGATCTATAAAGTAGATCTAAATCTGGATTTCTAGATCTACTCTAAGTCTAAACGCAGTAAGCAAAGCTACATATTCAGGTACGGGTTGAGTTATGGGCCCGCATGGGAAACCGGTTAGTTGTACGAGCTCGTTTTTTAGGGCCCTCGAAAGAGGAATAGACGATATTAGTTTTGTATGATTTGTCTGTCCGTCCGTCCCGTTTAGATATCGTAAACTAAAAATGATAGTGAAATCCGACATCATAGTATTTTAGACCATTCAAAGTTCTGATGCAACGGCTCTTTAGTAGGAGATGAGTATTTACCATATTTTAAACACATTTATGCAAATGGGTTTAGATTTTTTTTTTGTAAAAAAATCTATTTAGTATGATATGCATATAAGTTGCATATAATTTAAAACAACAATTTATAAGTAATTTTTATATATTATATTATCGCGTGAACTGCAGAGCTGAATAAATACTTTAGAATAATGAACTAAAGGTTTTTTTTACGGAAATGTTTTTTTTTTTTGTTTGAGGATTTGAATACGAGATTGACCCTATACAAAACAATTGGAACAATTAAATATTCATTATAAGACATCAGTTAGGCCAGGTTCACTTCTTACTACACATTCGCTTTCACCTATTCTTTGGTCTGCTGGACCGCTGGGGCACCACAGAAGATCTGTCAACCTTCTTTCTCCATTCTTCTCTGTCATCTTCTGTTATTTCTGAAAATATTGAAACCTTCCTTTTTACCTGCCTGGGTGGACCACTTCGGGGGCCGATTTTGAGTTTGTGTTTCCACACAAACTGTCTTTGTAACCTTGTTTTAGGTTGAATTTATATACCTGTGTAATAGTTAGACCTAGCAAAAAGATCATTCATAGAAATCTATTAGTCAAGATCTAGACCCAGTGCTTTTTTTTGTGACGGTAGGCACCGGTACAGCGTACCGGCACCTTTTTCAATGTGAGGAAAAATTATTAATTTTCTTGTATTTTAACGTTTATTATTAACTAGCCGCAGTGGCGTCACTAGGGTCGGTGTCACCCGGTGCGGTAAGCTCGGGGTGTCACCAAACCCCCCCCCCAAAGAAAAAAAATTTTCCCATAAAAAAAATACAACTTTTTTTATGTTGAACAATAAAACTGTAAGCTAATTAATAAATTGGTTATACTCGACAAATGGTTTTCGATTCTATTTTAAAATGTCGTTAGTTTTCACATTTTATCAAATATTATTGTATAAATTAAAATTGTACAATCATAGAATTGAGAAACCTTGAGCTAAACATATTTTTTTTTTACTAGAGATTATTTAAGAGCTCCTTAAGTGCCACTAGTGTTTCTCAGCTACTTCCGAAAAGGCAAATCAAGCACTGAATAGGTTTACTTGCTGCGAAACTTCGTCAAAAAAGTCTGGAATACCAACAAAGGACAAAAATAAAAATTCAGTTTTGTAGATTAAAAAAAATAGTTTGATAGCGTCCAGCGGAATCACTCTGGAGAATAGCAAAAGAGTAAGGTATCTTGCAACAATTTGTCCAGATTCAGCGACATGTCTAAAGCAAATCAAACTGTCTCATAATAGACGCTGGAATTCTTCAACATTGATACGGATATGAGATTAGGGTGTATCCTATCCACATTTCTCTTTCTTGTAGCCATCGACGATGTCATTAAACAGGCTGCATTCGGGTTGCCATGGTGTAAATCAAACCATGATAGATTATGCAGAAGACATAGCATTTCTTTGAAATACAATTAAATGTATACACGAGCTGACGGATAAAGACGCCCTCAAATTTATACATATAGGGTGCAGGTTACCCAGTTCCCGATCAACATTGGTCATACAGATCTTAAACAAATAGTAGAGTTAACCTATTTAGGCAGTGATGGAGATATATCTCATGATGTTGCATGTCGGATTGGAAAGCAGGAGCCGTCTTTCAATAAGCAGAGCTTATTTGAACAAAAAATCAATTAGCCTGGAGATTAAAATCCACCAACTCAATACAATCATTGTCCCCACGCCCATCTACGCTTCGAGGCGTGGCAGGTTGAAAAGAGACTGAGTAGGGGTGGCTGAGAAGGATCCTACGAATCCTCCCGAGATAGTGTTACCAATAGAGAAATCTTTTCGCACACAGGCATTCGCCATCTAAGGGAAGTGGCGACTGAACGTCCATTGACATTTGTGAGACATATCATTAGACAAGACGAAACACGTGTACTAAAGTCAGACTTAACATAAAAGCCGAAAAGATGAAATAAAAAACATGGCCGTCCACGTCTAACCTGGCTTCACACCTTTGTAGAAGTCCTGAATTTCGTGGGCACCTGCTGAGAAGTGACTTTGAAAGTCGCCTTAGACTGATTCCCGTGGAGAAAGCTTGCAGCCTTGTGCGTCAAATGGCGTTTGAGAGACTTACGCCTGTGTGTTTTTCAACACATTGCAACAAAAAATGTTACGTTCACCACTCAACTGGTCAGATAAGATGTTTGGGGGAGTGCCTTAAATTCACACTAAGTTGTCCGGGGCGTTTTTCTCAATGTCTGAGCTTCAGAAACTCTTTCTCCTGGCGTCTACAACACATAAAAAAGTCAAATAGAATGAAATTAAAAAGGGTTGGGACATGTTGATACTAAACTGTGAGAGACATTCGAGGCAGTAATTTTTTTTTAAAGTTGCATTTTGTAAAAGTGCATTATTCCCACTTGGGTGTCACGCCCAGGCGGGTGTCACCCGGTGCGGCCCGCACCCCCCGCACATGCCTAGTGATGCCACTGACTAGCCGAATTGACCCGCGGGCTCCGTGCCGAGTTTACCCGATTTGTCTAAACGTTTCTCACTTTAATAGGGATTCTTCTTCTTCGGTCTCTAGAGAGAAATTTAGACATTTTATTTAATTTTAGCCCCCATTCCCCCGGATGTGAGAGGACATTAAAGATACACTGCGGTCTCTGCAATGACCTAAGGAACATTTATGTGAACAATCAAACGAAATAATAATGTTATAAGTAATATTTTTTAAATTATTATGTATAAAGTGTAAGTTAATAAGTAGATTTAGAATTTCTAGATCTAGATATTTCTAGTAAGATAAGTATAATCTAAAGGCTACATTGATGACAGAGATAGACAGTTTACCCAAGCAGAGAATGATTGTGTACAGATCTATATTCTAGACCTAGATCTACTTATAAAATTAAGTTTTTGTTTTGTTTTTTGTTTTCATTATGTAAGCTATAGGCCTACGTAGACAAGGTTATATGCCCGAAGTCATTTTGGAAATATTTTTGTAATTACGAATATGAACGATCAGATAAAGACTATCTGAAGAGTTGCTTTAGTGTTCTGTTAGTTCTAAATTTCTCTCTAGAGAACGAAGAAGAAGAATCCCTATTAAAGTGCGAAACGTTTAGACAAATCGGGTAAACTCGGCACGGAGCCCGCGGGTCAATACGGCTAGTTAATAATAAACGTTAAAATACAAGAAAATTAATCATTTTCCCCCACATTGAAAAAGGTGCCTGTACGCCGTACCGGTGCGTACCGTCACAAAAAAAAACCCACTGGGTCTAGATCTTGACTAATAGATATCTATGAATAAACTTTTTGCTAGGTCTAACTATTACAGAGGTATATAAATTCAAACATAAAACAAGGTAACAAGGACAGTTTGTGTGGAAACACAAACTCAAAATCGGCCCCCGAAGTGGTCCACCCAGGCAGGTAAAAAGGCAGGTTTCAATATTTTCAGAAAGAACATCATAATGAAATTCTATCAACTACAAATGACAGAGAAGAATGGAGAAAAAAGGTTGACAAATCTTGTGTGGTGCCCCATCGGTCCAGCAGATCAAAGGATAGGTGAAAGTGAATGTAAAGTTAGATGTGAACCTGGTCTAACTAGTTCCCCTTTCATCCTTATGGTCTATAGGGCAAATGATGTAAAGTTCATCTGCTTTTATGTGGCATACGGTTAACGCCTGCACAACGACCAACCGCCTTTACTTTTCCCCAACTAATGTCAGGTACCTATTAGAGCTGGGTGGACTCAGAGGCGCCCAAGGATTCCAAAGTTGAAAATTCCAGTTTCGAACTCAGCCACCGCGCCTCCCTTGACCTAACTGGTGTCTTATAATGATCTAATTGTTTTGAAAAGGCTCAATCTCTTATTCGAATCCTCAAGAAAAAAAACAACCTTTCCGCGAAAACAAAAACATTAAAAAAAAGTTATGAAAATCATGGGCGTAGCCGGGGGGGGGGTGTTCTGGGTTTCAAATCCCCCCCCCCAAATGACAACCAAGGAGATTTTGATATTAAAACCTCCTACTAGGGGTTTTTGCAGTTAAATCCCCCTCTTCTATAAAACAAAAACAAAAAATGCAAACGACAAGCCACAAATTCCAAGAGCACAGTTAAGGAAGATTTTGATTTTACCCCCCCCCTTCCAAAATTTACGATAAACCCCCTCTTCAATATAAAAAAAAGCAAATTACACACTCAAAATTCTATGAGCGTAGCCAAAGGGGTTTTGAGTTTACCCCCCCCCCCTCCCTCTCTTCAGTAGGGTTTGAAGCTAAAAAATACCTCTTCAATAAAAAAAAAAGCTAATTATGCACTCAAAATGTTATGAGCGTAGCTAAATGGGTTTTGACTCAGTTTTGAGTTTTTTTTTTGAGTTTAAACCCCCCTTCAGCGGGGTTTGAAGGTAAAAAATACCTCTTTGATATTAAAAACAAAGCAAATTATACACTCAAAATGTTATGAGTGTAGTCAAATGGGTTTTGAGTTTAAACTCCCCTCCAGTGGAGTTTGAAGCTAAAAAATACCTCTTCAATATATATAAAAAAAGCAAATTACTGAGTCTAAAATCTATGAGCGAAGCCAAAAGGGTTTTGAGTTTAAACCCTCCGCCAGCGGGGTTTGAAGCTAAAAAATACATATACAGTGTAAGAAAAAAAGCAAATTACGCACTCAAAATGCTATGAGCGTTGCCAAAAGGGGTTTTGAGTTTAAACCCCCCTTCAGAGGGATTTGATGCTAAAAAATACCTCTTCAATATAAAAAAAAGCAAATTACACACTAAAATTATTTGAGCGTAGCCAATCCTATTTTGGTTTTTAGGTTAAAACCCCTTTCTCCTACAGATGGCTTTTTTTAAAGTTTAAAACCCCTCCAGATGGTTTTGAGTTTAAAATTCCCCTATAGAGTGTTTTGAGGTGGAAAATCTTCAATATTATTCTAAAACAAACTACAGTTACACATTTCTAACAGTGGCGGGGATCCATTAATAAAGTGCAGTGAATAGTCATCTGCCGAAATTAATTGAAAAACACCAAATGTGGCTCAACAAAGATGGCTAAGACAGATTTTAGGAGTCAGTTATAGAGATCGGGTCTAAATCAAGGAAATCCTATGCCGAAGTGGGAGGCGACCCCTTAGTAAGATTGTGAAGAGCGTCGCAATAGGTTTGCGGGGCATGTTCTCCGACAAAATGAATTACGCATAAGAAGAGTTGCGATCCTAGTACAACTTGGCACCACACATTCATGGACATCCTCAGAGCAGGTGGGAAGAGGCTTCAGACATTACCAGTGACAGATTTTTAAGGAAACAGCTTGACGGCAAATGCACCGAACGGCGCGGGAGGGTCTAAGTCAGAAAAATAGCACATTAGGTTTTTGAAACAAAACTTTTTAATAGCAGGAAAATGCACTGTCGATACCTCAGAATATGTATTTTGTTGGCTTTCAAGACCAGAAATAGTTATTACCCAAGGATCATTTTTATCAAGATTGGTCAAGCGGTTTTTATTTCTATACATACATACATACATACATACATACATACATACATACATACATACATACATACATACATACATACATACATACATACATACATACATACATACGCCTTACTTTCTACTTTATGTAAGAGATACTAAATTGATTTTTTCTCTTTAAAAAATAGTAAACATTTGTTTGTGTGTAAATATAGTACTTACTATAACAGAACTTACATAACTTAACAAGACAAGTATAAAAACTAAAATGTTTGACAAAAAATCTACAACTGTTTGCATAAATGTGTTAAGAATATGGAGAGTATGTAGTACCCCTGATAAAGAGCCTCAAGTGTTTGAGTGTTTAATAGTTAATCGTTGTAAAAGTGGTGTATTTTTATGAAAAAACTGCTTGCATAAGTAATTTAAAAAATTAGATTATTCACTTTTCAGAAAAGAAAAACGTAGCCGTTGCATCAGAACTTTGAATGGTCTAAAATATTGTGAAGTCGGATTTTCACTATCTTTTTTAGTTTACGAGATCTAAACGGGACAGACGGACAGACGTTTCACACAAAACTAATAGCGTCTTTTCCCCTTTCGGGGGCCGCTAAAAATAGTGGCATGGAGAGTTAAATTACAATTTGAAATAGGCCAGTCGTTTCAAAGTTTATATTTAATATGTAAAAACAACGGAAACAAAAGAAAAGATCAACTCGTATGTCTATAGCAATAATATACGAAAAGATACAATCTCTTACGGTTAAAGCCGCGTTGGCTTCTACGGTTTCTCATTATTTTGGAAAAAAACCCACTGACAATTACAACTTAATACAATCATGTACAATTACTCGGTTAGTATTGATAGTGTATCAGCCAGGCGACAATGGTCTGTGGTCAAACTGGATTATGACTTTAGTTCCACATAGGTGTCTGTCTAGGCGTTGGACCCTCACGCTAAATGATGGCATAATACCACTCTCTAAACAGCTTTCTCCTTTCTCCTGAGGTACTTTACCGGATGAAGGATGACATCCACTTGGTGCAACACGCAGCAAGCTATTCTTTTGTCGGGCGTACTGTTTAGATAATACATGAACTAGTAATGTTTGGTAAGATAAGATTAAAATAAATGAAGAGGATAGACAAGACTAAATTCTCCTCAATGCCTAGTCGCACTCTGGATTTCGGGTGACCCTCGTGGACATTCCCCTTCTAAGCAACTGGGAGAATGGAAACACTACATCAAGATTTCTTTTTCTGGGGATCTTTAGGTACAAGAATCCTTGTAGCCTATCGGGGTCTGGTTTCACTGTACCCCCACCAACAAATTGACACATTTCTTTAGTTGGAATTATTTTTCTTTTTCTGGGGATCTTTATGTATAAGAACGTTTGTAGCCTTTTGGGGTCTAGTTTTACTTTACCACCACCAACAACTTGACAAACTCCTTTAGTTAGGTTTATTTCCTTCAATGGTTTAGCTTTGTGTACTTTGTGAAATGGTCTAAGAATTTGAACAATATTATTGACAATAGACTGACAATCAATAAGTTCCTTATTAGTTAATAAGACTTTCAATTACTTCTTCTTTTTCTATCTCACTGATATCATTACCAATATAACGACAATCATTTAGTTCCTTATTAGTTAAGACATTCTCAATTACTTCTCCATTATTTTCCATCTCACTCACATTATTAGCAATATGCTGACAATCATTTAGTTCATTATTAGTTAAAGACATTTTCAATTTCTTTTGTTTTATTTTCTATCGCACCGACAGCAGCATCATCTGCTTTGTCTGACTTATCATTATACTCAGTAAGACTACTCATGCTATACGATCTGTTTTCTACCATATTGCAATTTAGATCAGAAATGTCCATTTCTACGTTATAGGACTCATCCCCCTGTATGGACAGTTTTATTTCCAGTTCTCTTTCCAACTTTTTGTCCTCCCACCTCCCCCTCATTTGTTTCCTCTCCTCTGTTTCCAGTGCCTTTATTTCCATTTCTATAGTTCGTCTCTCTAAGTCTAGTCTTTGTGGATTCAAAACGAGCTCTCTTAGCTCCTCAATCCCTAGCATGTGGCCCTGGTCTAGTATTACATCGATGGGCCGAGGTTTAAAATCGTCCATCGTAACTATAATTTATAATGAATATTACTGAATTTATACGTTTAAATTAACTTATAGAGGTTAAGTTAAAAAGTAACAATGTTCTAGTTACATACAACACACAAAAAAATTTTCGCCCTCTATCTCCATTACTGACAAGATAATGCACGATTCGACCCTGAATGCCCGATACAACAGACAATAAAAGAAAACAGCTTATCTGTGCTCTGTCTGATGCCAGGGAAGGGATGACAACTCTTTCCACACGACTGTGTTAAATCCCACTTATGGAGTGTTCAGCCTTCTTGTAAACGCTTTATTTCTCACTGCAGATATAGAGAATAAAACAAAAACAAAACAAAACTATTTGAACATCGATATATATATATACTAATAGTAATAATAATGTGTATAATGTGTACATAAAAAATGATTATCTAGTCAGGTTGTACCATAATAATCCAAAAAGATACCAGATATACAAATAATCCAATCAGTTCAATGCGCGACGATCTAGTAAGCCCATAGGTTAAATACAGAGATACAGGCACTTGCTATTTCTTGGCGTACAACGATGACCAGGAGGGCGCCGATGCGCACAAGTCCAGTATAATCCAACTTCGATGTAACAAAGGTAGACAATTCAAGAGTACTTGAGTAGTAGCATTAATGTAAAAGGTAGATGACCTCAGCTCAAATGATCCACAAGTATGTAAAAAGACTAAAATGACCATAAGTAGAGAGGTCTACCCAAAGAGCACTCTCCTGCATACAACACGTGTCACTAGAGAGGTGACGAACACTCAATGTAGAAACGATGTCTCAGCTGTCTTCAAGCGACGTCTTAAATAAAGCATGGTGCTGATATTTTCACCCACATATATAGTATCATGGTCGTCTGTAGTCTTCAGTTTCACCCACACCGACGTAAGGTTGTCTCTTCAGATGGTGATGTCACGCCGTGCTGAATCTCAAGACGTCAACAAAAATGGCGAGTGACGCATTGACCTCGGTATACAAGAAGTAGCTATTAAGTCCAAATTTGTCAATGACAAATGACAAATACGGTTCTAGTAGAAATGTGAACTTGTTTATTTTTATTAAGATGTGATTTTATATAGAGTTCATTAAACATATATGTACTTATCACTAGGCGTTGTTTACGTTTACGTAAACGATATTGGAGTACACAATTTCATTCAGTTTCTATCTTGAGTTTACTATCAAAATATACTTTCGTGTGCTGATCACTTGTGTGAGGTCACGGTGAACTTAGGTCAACCAATAAAAAAAATTGCAGGCTCCGGCTAGTGATAAGTTCAATGACCTTTCGTAGAATTCTTGTAGACTGGTTTACTTCAACAATAACTGGTTGACTGACTGGTTACAACTTAAAATAGTTGATGTAGAATAAATCAGGCTTAAATTAGACTTCGTATAGTCAACTTTAATAACTTGCACTTGTAGAGAAAAGAAAAAAACTTGATGTACTTCACGCTCTTAATGGCGAAAAAAAAATAGTTCCTCCGTGTTCTCGTATGCTCCAAAATGTAAATAATGTCAAGTTCCTCCGTGTGTGTCAAAAAGACTCTCCAATACTGTCTGGACGAGATCCCAATTATGTCAGGGTTCATTTCTTGTTTGCTTGTCTTTGGCTTTGCTCGTTAGGGGTTACTAAATAAATATTACTAAACAAATACACTTCAACTCAAGCTATCCATGGAAATATAGATAATACTTTAATATCCGATAGAGCACTAATAATGCACAATAAATATTAATATTAATAAATAACCACCAGTCCAGGAAGTAAACGTCCCACCTTCCTGGACAGGGAACCATACCTCACTAACTAACACACTCTCTCGCACATTCAACGATACATTCAGTTCATAACACGTGAAAGACTATTCACATTCATAACCTGGGAGTACCGGTACTTAAACAAGGGGATATCATTATCATACCAAAATATCAAAGTAACATTAACTCTCGCCATACCTCCCCCTGACAAGGGATTTTAAACTCTAAACAAGCTTGAGGGGTTTTAAACTTTAAAAATAAAACCTCAGGAGTAGTGAATTTTAAACTCTAAACCCCACTTGGCTTGACTATGCTCATAGAATTTTATGTTTTCCGTAGACCCCCAACTTAACTTGTATTGCATTTTTGCAAATTCATCAACATTTTTTAAAAACAAATTTCTAACTGTAGTAAGTTGAAGAGTGAAAAGTAATTGAAAGCTACACATCCAGTGACAGAGATCTATTTTTTTTAGTAATAACATTCAAAATTAAACCAATGATATTTATTACTAGAATCGCCAAACACACTGGAAATGTTGCTTTGTTATTGTTTTTTTGTTTTGTATTGGAAGTTTTCGCAAAGAGCAGTTTCTGATGTATTTATTGATCTTTCACGTGTGGCACAAATATTGGATGCGCAGAACTGTTTTCACTAACAGCAGAAGGGGCGAGGTGAGTAACTGGTGCCTAAACCAGTAACTTCTAGCAGGAAGGGCTCATTAGCCTTGGCTTACAGCCTCCCTAGCAGAAGGAAAACTGAATTTAAACCTCTGCTGCGAACATGGAAAAGGTTTGGTGGGTTGGCCCTGTTAAAAATAAAAGCCAGCGACCATTGGGCAGTTTGCAACACACAGAGCTACACCTCGTCATAGCCTGCGACAACACTGATCCCAGATTGTATATATGTCGTTTGCAAAGAATTACATAAGAAGCTTTTAATTTTATAACTCATGACACAGATGTACCCTTGAACTGTATTGTTGTTAAAAGAAATTCTTTTAATAATATCAGATGTAGGTTTGTGTAAAACAGTTTTTAAAACTTCAACGGCTGATAAAATCAATGTTTTACCTATAGTGTTTTCCGTAATTTGCTATACGTAAAGAGATATTGTAAGACGCTCACAAACTATCATCTTCTCTATATGATGTCGAAGAGAGATTTTGTGGGTCTATTTTGAACTCTATCTTTGAGTGTTCAAAAGTTTTTCAAATCTTTATCTATTTTGTCAGGGTGGCATCGTCTCAAATGATCCTACGGCGTAATTGGTTTCATATCGTCATAAAAAGGCACTTAGACAACAGTGTTTGACAAGGAAGAAATGAATTCCAAATTTAAATAATCAACGCTGAGCAGTCTACATTTTTTTTGTTAAACATTAGTTGTAAACAAAATTAAGCTTACAATTTTCGTTTGAATAGCAGGATAAATATTTAAAGGATTAACTCAGGTACAAATACAAGACACCGATGGCAAAGACAAACAGGCACAGACACTCTTTTGTTCCCCTGGCAATCAAATAATAAAATAAGAACAATCTGCTATAAACTTTGTCACATGTAAACTATGAGTGAGTCTGGTGTGAATGTACACTTTGGTTTCTTATAGTTATAATGTTTTTTGTTTGGTGTAATGCACAAATTGTAAGACAAATTTCCATGCGGACAATAAGGATTATTATTATTATTATGTTAGAAATGAACGAGTAGTCATTCTCTGGCGCTGCCAGGGATGAGTTTCGCTAAAGAGAAACAAAATTCATCGTAGTCCCTTTAACAGTTTCCACTGAGGAATTTTCTGGTGATGTGGCAGGTCTGCAGCAGTACCGCCCTCTGACAGGCAACGAAGATTTTCCTAGGAATGTTAAGGGCCTTGAAGGTGTCTGTGAGGTCAGTTGTTATTATCCCCTCGGTTGATATAACAATGGGGTATATTGTTATTTTGGACAATTTCCATAGACGCTTAATCTCCAAGCCTAGGTTCCCATATTTTCTTTGTTTTTCTATCTCAGTTTTTCTTAAATTATGAGACAGTGGTACGGCGATATCGATAATGGTAGCGATTTTTTCCTTTTTAATCGATGAACAGCAGATCCGGGCGATTGAAATCTACAGTTTTGTCGGTCAGAATAGGCATATCCCAGTACAGCAGATGTTCAGTAGACTCGAGAACCTCTTGCGGAGGGTATTTATAATAAGTGGGAGTGTCCTTGCCGATCAATTTGTACGTCAAAGCCAGGTGTTGGTGTATTAACTTTGCATTATTAGGATGTAAATATTAAAGTCACAACCAGCTTAAATGAAATCTAATCGTAGACCCCCGTGGACATCTCATATATCCCCAATTTATTTTTTCCCTTTCGTAGACCCCTTGGAAGTCTTCGTAGACCCCTGGGGGTCTATAGTCTATATTTTGGGAATCACTGCTCTTGATTTGAGCGTTTGTAATTTTCTGTCATCGTTTAAAGGGCTTATCTACCATTTTTTAAACTAGAGAAGTAAACATACACATACTCATATACTAAACTTATAGGCCTACATGGAAGCATGTAGGACGAACTTTTTTTTGGTTAGAAAAATAGAAGGATATTGCGCTGTCGACAAAAAAAAAATTAATTATACGAGTAGCAAGGCATGCCTACCATAAAGACCCAGAATGAGGAAAACTATTTTCAAAACGAGGTATTTCAAGGGCCTTAAAGAAAAACTTTAAGACATACTTGTTTGAGCTTATTAACCACATTGCGCGCAAAACTTTTAAACTTCAAATATTGCTTTAAAAACATTGCTATTCCGCTTATTATTTATAAAATCTATATATATAGCACGGATTAGAAAAAAAAGTAATATAAGTATATAACTATGTCCCATAAATGCTTGAAATCTAAACGATGACTTTTCAGTTTTACTGACTTAGTTAATATTTTCAAAAAAATCCTTATACATATGTGAGCTTGCGCTCTCAGAGCTATTTTTATCTATTTTGTATATTTTTTATTTTTAATTACTTTTATAGGCTAATGCTAAGCTGTACGCGTGCACTTCCGCCTTTAACTTTAAAGTTAGGTTATATTAGTCATGACCGGGCTCTATAAATAGAATGGATGATGCGGCTCCTGGGTCTTTTTTCTGTGTGGACCACTGGTCTGTGGGTGATTAGCTGGTCTGTGTGACCAAGCAGTAACTTAGAAAGTTATTTTTAGTGTGGTTCTCTGTGTGGACTGCCTGTAAGTTGAGGAATTGTTTTATTTTTACTTTATTTTAATTAGGATTGATTGTTTTTAGATTTGTTTTGATAGTTTAGATGTAGACGGATTGGTGCCGTCGCATCACCGGCTAATTAATTAGCCGTTGTTGTCTATAATTGAACCGGAAGTTCCATAGACCTGGGTAGCGTCACCCCAGCCATCCTTAATATAATTCCCTTATTACTTTTGTTCTATACTATGTCTAAATGTGTAAATATTTTATTATCTTATGTTTCTAAAAGTATTTTCATTAATATTTTATTGTTGGGATAACTGCTTTATTAAGTTGGCAGTTTGTTCTAATTTTAATGTAAAAGATGGCTGCGCCCTACCCAGCGCTCCATGATGGCGGCTTTGTGGAGCCTAGATGTTTGTTGTTATATATCATGTATCATTAATGAATGGCTAAATGAAGGTAATTGTTATTACCTCATGCTTATATTTTGTGTATGTACTAGACTAGTCTACTTCTTATTTTTCTTTTTTTTTTGTAATTGCTGTAACCTCTGCTGCTTAACTGCTGTTGTAGTATTATTGCTGCTGTAGTGTTTTATTATTTATTATTGCTGTTAATGTTTATAGATTTAGTTTCAGTTGTAGATTGTAGTAAAGTGCGTTTTAGTGTTACAGGTTCGTTGTGGAGTATTGTAGATCTAGACTAGTTTTAAGTTTATTGTTGGGTGTTTCATCGTATAGATCTAGGTTTAGTCAGTTGGAGTAATTTAGTTGATAGTTGGTTTAGTTAATTGTTAGTGTTTGTAATTGCATAGTACATAGTTCAATTAGGGTTGGATTAGTATTAGTTGTTTGGGTTTTAGTGTACATATTTTATATTATTGATTTATTTTTGTTATGTAAATAAAGTTCCATTTTTAGTATTTATTTTCATCTAAAGTTTCGCCCTTGCTTTCTTATAGCTAGTTTAGTTATAAGTTTAATTTAGTCTAGTTGTCTGGTTGTTTAGATGACTCTAGCCCCTTGGTCACAGATAGCCCCTTGGTCACAGACTGAGGTGTCACAGATTGTACCATGGGCGTAGCCAGGATTTTTTTCCGGGGAGGGTTTTTTGGGGACCCTCCCCCGCCCCCCCCCCCCCCGCGGAAAAAAATTTATATATATATATATATATATATATATATATATATATATATATATATATATATATATATATATATATATATATATATATATATATATATATATATATATATGTATATGTGTGTGTGTGTGTGTGTACATAATTAATCTTTATTACATTCTGACCCTTTCGGAAGACGTTTATTGTTTATTGTAGACTCCCCGCCCTTGCTAGCAAGGGGGTCTGGGGGAGTTCGCAGCGCTCCCCTAGCGCGGGGCGAGGCCCCGCCGCCAGGCACTATTTCTGGTATTGAAAGCCAACAAAATGCATATTCTGAGGTATCTACAGTGCATTATCTTGCTATTAAAAAGTTTTATTTCAAAAACCTAATGTGCTATTCTTACTGACTAAGACCCTCTCGCGCCGTTCGGCCATTTTCCGGCAAGCTGTTTCCGCAACTCTTATTTTGCGTAATTCATTTTGTGTGAGAACATGTCCCGCAAAACCTCATGCGACGCTCTGTCACAACCTTACTAAGGATTCGACTCCCAGTTCGGCATATGATTTCTTTGATTTAGTCCCGATCTCTATGACTGACTCCTAAAATCTGTCTTAGCCATCTTTGTTGAGATACATTTAATGATTTTCAATTTCGGCAGAAGACTATTCACACTTTATTAATGGAGCCCAAGCCACTGGTAGAAATTTGTAACCTTTCTTGACTACACTCTTGGAATTACATGCCTGTATTTCGCTTTAGATTTTATATCGAAAAGGAAAGTTTTTTCGTCAAATCATCTGTTGAGGAGTTTTAAACTAAGAAATCTCTGGAGTTTTTTTTTGGTTTTGTTTTTAATTCAAAACCCCATTTAGCTACGATCATAGAATTTGGTGACTATAGTTTGCTTTAAAATAATATTGAAGAAAGAGGTTTTCAACTCTAAACGCTCTGTAGGGGAATTTTAAACTCAAAACCACCTGGAGGGGTTTTAAACTTTAAAGAAAAAGCCATCTGGACGAGGGGGATTTACACTCAAAACCCCTTTGGCTACGCTCATAGATTTTATAGTGTGTAATTTGCTTTTTTTTTTATATTGAAGAAGTACTTTTTAGCTTCAAACACCAACTGGAGGGGGGGGAGGTTGAAACTCAAAGTGTGTAATTTGCTTTTTTTTATTTTGAAGATGGGGTTTATCGTAAATTTGGAGGGGGTTTTAAAATCAAAATCTTCCTCAACTGTGCTGTTGGAATTTGGGGATTGTTGTTTGCATTTTTTTTGTTTTGTTTTATAGAAGAGGGGGATTTAACTGCAAAAACCTCTGGTAGGGGGTTTAAAATTCAAAACCCCCTATAGGGGGTTTTAAACTCAAAGGCCCCTGGTAGAGGGATTTGTATCTCAAAACCCCCTGATAGGGGTTTTTTAAATCTCAAAACCCCCTGTAAGGGGGATTTAAACTCAAAACCCCCTGGTAGAGGGTTTTTAACTCAAAACTGCCTCAGCTGTACTGGGGTAAGTGATGATTTAGTATTAAAATCTCACCTAAAATAAACAAAATGAAAGCAAAAATCAGTCACTTAATTCCGTTCCCCCCCCTGCGGGGGGGGGGGGAGGGATTTCATTTCGGGGGGGGGGGTTTGAACCCCAAGAACCCCCCCTGGCTACGCCCATGGATTGTACCCACCCAGTAGCATCACCATCTGGCTACTGAGATAAATTCTATATAGCATCGCAAGGCCTAGACCTGACGTAGAGCCATCCTCCACCACCTGCTTACACATGCACATCTATATCCTATACTCTTAAGCGAGCAATTCTTGTATGTATGTATGTATGTATATATATTTATATATATATAAATTTTATTTCGAAAACGGCTCTAACGATTTTCTTTAAAATTTCACGGTATGTGCATAATAGTGAGAAAAAAATTATCAACTTATTGGCCACATTGGGAAAACTCGAAGTCGACCGTTATATCGGTTTGAAAATGGCTCATTATGGAAAAATTAATTTTGGCTAGAATGTTTTATGAATGAAATTTTCTATTTGACGTCAATAGAAAAAAAACTTGACACCGCTTACGTCACTAGGCTCACAGCAGTACAATACGACTTTTCTTCGCAAACAAGAACAAGTTTTAATGATTCAATTGGCGTAATTAAACATTTGCGCACCATCTTATTGTACATTGATCCATTATGAAACTATGGAAGAAAAATAATGAAATTTAATATCTTTATGTATGATTAGTTATTATGTTTTAAAGGCTTTATAAATTGTTTACACTTTAATTGAGTACACCCGTAGGTAGCTTTTACTTTGTTATTATTTTGCTGGTGAATTATTGCAATGTGTTTTATCTTCGAAGTCTACTGTCCCATACTAAAACATAGGAAATGGTCATAACACAGCTTATCTATGCCTTATACTTGCACAACCAGAGCCGGACCTAACATTTGAGGGGCCCTATGTGAAATGGATTGCGCACGGACCAGTAAGGGTATGGATAAGGATAATAAGTGAAAATACAGATTTTGTATTAGAAAATAAATTCGGATTTGCATTACATTTTTATTAAATGAAAGCTGACGATGCCATTTTTTATATTATGCGTAGGGCTGGCGTTTACCATATTGATTGACACCCCAAAATGACAATTTTGTCTTTTTAAGGACATTTTTATGAGTTTCAGGAGATTTCCAGGAGCTCCTTGAAAACAAGGAGACCACGGGAACCCTATTATAAATTATAATGGTTTAATTTAATAATTTACACCTAGAATTAGCGCGGTGCTTTTGAATCTTAGGGGTCCACTGAGGCAGCATAGGCCTAAGGCTGGCCCTGATGATATCCAGCTCACAGTCAACGAATTTTCATCACGCTGCTGTTTTTTTTAATTAACCTATAAACCTCGGTAAAACTGAAGTCATGTTCCAGAAGTCACCCAATAAAATCTACACAGCCCCAAAGTTCAGCGCGAATAGGCATTCCTTAACGTGGTAGACAACTTCACATATCTGGGAACCATAGTATCTTCTTCTTCTTCTAGCCAGCTTTATTGCTGCTGAGCTGTGAGCTCTTTTGCAGACTGTGCCAAGGAAAAAAGTGTGCTGTTTTCTTCAGTTGTTCAGCACTACCGTACAGGGTGTTGGTTATATTGGGCTGTAGTGGAAGTAGGGTCTGCCTAAGGTGGATTAGGGAGGGGCATTCAAAGGAACCATAGTATCAAATGACACATTGCTTTAAACTACTTTAAAGGGAGGTTGATATGTGATCAGGGATAGTCATGCTTTTGGACGCCTCCAAGCGAGAGTGTGGCGAAATAAATCGCTCCACCTGTCTACAAAAATCAGTGTCAACCAGTGATTCTCTCAACCCCTCTATGTGGATCTGAGATATAAGTACTTTATAGAAAGCAGCTAAGACTTCTTGAACGACTTCATTAAAGACCGCAATACAAACAGCGATACTCTTGCAAAATGGTATGAACTTCTTATAATCCGACAGGGCAATTATTCCATATGGGGGACGAACATATTTTTGGCTATGTTTTATTTTTAGTAAGCTGAAAGGTTGTCGGAGTAACAGAGATGCCTCACAATAACGCTTCTTTAGAATACTAACGCGATGTTTAACTCTTAGGAAAAAAATGCGCGATTTTACTTTGTTACTAGGTGCACGTTTTACACTATAATGTAAAGATTTTGCATCACTTGATGATTCTTACTAAAGCCATAATAATAAGGCTTGTCTTCGAGTCCGAAGATTAGTGAGGAATGCAGTATTTCCCGTGAATGCGCAGCCCCAGCTGTGACCTACATATTTTACCACATCCAGGGCAAGCATAACCATTGTCCGCAGATGGTCGATTTTCTTTTCGCCGTCTGCGTTTGTACTCGGCAGCAGATTTTCTTTTGGTCTCAAATGCGTATCCCGCGGCCTTCGTGAGTGACCTTCAGCTGTCTCGTTCGGAGGCCGCATAAAACCAGGTGCTCTATGTCAGCCAAGGAAAGTTGATGCCTAAGCTGGTCTTTAAAGCATCGACCAACTTTTACCTCACCAAAAAAAGTCTGCCTTTGGCATACGTTCGTCTCCCATACGGAATATGTGCCATACCCAGTGCAACTGTTGGACCATAAGAAGTCCCTCTATACTGTCCATACCGGCGTTGGCAAGGACATCGCTGTGTCCATGATGGAGCGCAAGCATCTTTGGTGAAAGCACTCAAGAAGTCTTAGTTGTTTTCTGTAAAGTGTCCATGTCTCAGAGCCATAATGAATATATTAATTGCAATATTAAATGTCAGAAAGTTACCATTTTAGAAGTTACACTGCAAAGACTTTCTTCCAAGCCTATAATAGCCCAATAGTTTCACGTGAAAGAAGCAATGTTAAACGTTAAGACGTGAGCTGTGGTTTTCTATAGGGGGGGGGACTTTCTATTCTAATCGCCCATGTACAATTACATTGAGAACTGACATAACGAAAAAGAAACTCTTCGGATTGATAGTCTTTACCCGATCATTCATTTTGGTAATTACAAAAATTATCCCAAAATGACTTCGGGTATATATCCTTCCTTAACAAATTATTCATCCGAGCGAGGCTCGGTCACCTGATATTCTAGATCTAACGTAGTCATTATAGATCTAGAATCTATATCTACATTACAAATTACAGAAATAGATCTAGAATTTCAATCCAGACGTATAGGCCTAACTATTTCGAGTATATTTTAGATGTAAAATCTAATCTTTAGCCTCTTAGTAGGTCTAAATATTCTAATTCAAATAGATTTTAGACCTTATTAACTGTCTTAACTTAGCCTGTAGTATCACAAGATCTACTACTCTAGATATAGAATAAATATCTATATCTATATATAATCTATCAGACAGATAGAGAGAGAAAGAGAAAAAAGAGACACTTTAGGATTCTTGATCTACTCTAGATTATTTTGTAAATATAATCTAGATCTAGATAATAATCTTATATCTAGATTCAGCCTAAATATATTAGTTACTGGATCTCGTGTAGATTTAGATGTAAATCTGATCTAGAATAGATTTAAATTTATAGATAGATCTAGATCAAGATTTAAGTCAAGACTACAACTTGAATCTAGATCTAGACCTAGAACATCAAATAGGCAGTAGATCTGGATCTACATTCAAGACCAAGTTTTCAAATAAGTCCGTACTAGAATTTAGACATAGTCTAGAATCCTTGTCCTTATTAAATTATATTCTTTTTTTTTTTTTAGAAATCAATGTGTTAGAGACATATCGGAAAAATGTTTTGACATGATTATAAATTACCCTTGTCATTGAATAAACGAAGCATTAGCGCTAAGCTTAACCAAATGTAGGCCACTATAGGACGAAATATAAACAATAAATGAATTTTGTATTGCAGAAATAAAAGAGTGATCTTTCCATGACTTCTCGGCCACAATGGTTAATTCCGGCCCTGCTATTTAGTGAATACTGCTTGTTCTCCCCCCCCCCCTCATCTTTTTTTTTCGCCACTAAAGTTACGTGGGGTAACTCTAGTCCGACTTTTAGAAATAAAAGAGTGATCTTTTCTTTACTTCTTGGTGTCCAAACTGTTGAGCCATGAAGAGAATTATATATATATATATATACATATTCTTATTAAATACATTCTTTTTATTATATTACTTTGTATCTGAAAAAAAAAGGGGAAAAGCGCCAATAAAGTGACTCACACCAAGTGCCAGTTATGCTCGCTACGCCTCTGGGACAAGGTCCCAACATTTCAGAGTTCAAGACTGGACTTATGTTACACTAAATTCTTTTGTTATCTTTTTTTTTTCTTGTACTAGGTTTATATTACACTGATAATTTCGTTACCACTAAACACGTGACAATAAAATAGTTATATTTAAGTTCGCTACAACCAGAACATTATCTTATGTTAACCTTTGCAGAAGTATTAAATATTTATCTATGAAACCGATGCAAATGTTTAATTTACGGGTACTATTTTTTGTTTCGATTCTTGTTATTTTGTCAGTTCATTGTCAAAAATTCAGTAAAAAAGATAAACATTTGAATGAACAATATAAACCTAATCTAAAAATTAAAGAAAACAAATTTATCAATATAGGTGGCAATGTCAGTTTGAACGATACCATTGAGCAAAATATTACAAGTGAAGAAACTCAAGACAATAAAGAAAATATGAATGAAACTATCAGTTTAAAAACTGTCAACGCAAAAGAAAATGTTACATCCGTAAAGACTCAAACTATGACCAGCCAGATTGAGTTCTTGAATGCATCCACTCACATTTCTGATTTGGACATAGTCAATATAACCCAAGATGAAACATTATCAAATTCTTCGGAGTCTTACAAAAAACCATCTACGTCTTGTGACTGCCATGTACATCATCTAATGGGTAAAAAATTGCTTCATTTTATTTTTTTTTAAATACAATAATTAATTTTTTTAATGAAAAAAAAAAGATTAAAATATGTACAAATGATTAACTAAAATAAAAAGGAAAAAATCTATCTATCTATTATTGATGTGTGTTTATGTGGTTGGCTGATACAGATTGTAATTGTGTGTAAATCAATGTTAACTGCGAGTTTGGTGCTAACACATCCAACAGAACAATTATAGATAGATTGAATAAATCCAGATGTTAACTTAAACAACAATTTATTAAAGAATAAGAGCTCAGTCTGCGTCGTCGCTATCTATGCTACAAGCCGGTCTCCTTCGCCGTACTGTCCGTTGATTCCCTATTTGCGTTATAACTTCTTAAATGATCTATCTATCTATCTATCTATCTATCTATCTATCTATCTATCTATCTATCTATCTATCTATCTATCTATCTATCTATCTATCTATCTAATCTATCTAATCTATCTAATCTATCTATCTAATCTATCTAATCTATCTATCTAATCTATCTATCTATCTATCTATCTATCTATCTATCTATCTATCTATCTATCTATCTATCTATCTATCTATCTATCTATCTATGATCTATCTATCTATCTAATCTATCTAATCTATTAATCTATCTATCTAATCTATCTAATCTATCTATCTAATCTATCTATCTATCTATCTATCTATCTATCTATCTATCTATCTATCTATCTATCTATCTATCTATCTATCTATCTATCTATCTATCTATGATCTATCTATCTATCTAATCTATCTAATCTATTAATCTATCTATCTATCTATCTATCTATCTATCTATCTATCTATCTATCTATCTATCTATCTATCTATCTATCTATCTATCTATCTATCTATGATCTATCTATCTATCTATCTATCTATCTATCTATCTATCTATCTATCTATCTATCTATCTATCCATCTATCTATCCATCTATCTATCTATCTATCTATCTATCTATCTATCTATCTATCTATCTATGATCTATCTATCTATCTATCTATCTATCTATCTATCTATCTATCTATCTATCTATCTATCTATCTATCTATCTATCTATGATCTATCTAATCTATCTAATCTATCTATCTAATCTATCTAATCTATCTATCTATCTATCTATCTATCTATCTAATCTATCTAATCTATCTATCTATCTATCTATCTATCTATCTATCTATCTATCTATCTATCTATCTATCTATCTATGATCTATCTATCTATCTATCTATCTATCTATCTATCTATCTATCTATCTATCTATCTATCTATCTATCTATCTATCTATGATCTATCTAATCTGTCTATCTATCTATCTATCTATCTATCTATCTATCTATCTATCTATCTATCTATCTATCTAATATCCCTCTCTCTCTCTTTATATATATATATAAATATATCAGAGACAGAATAGAGGTACTTCTTACGGTCCGACAGTTACGCTGGGCAGGGCACGTATCCCGTATGGGAGACGAACGTATGCCAAAGGCAGACTTTTTTTGGTGAGGTAAAAGGTAGTTGACGTAACAGAGGCGCTCCACGGAAACGCTTCAAAGACCAGCTTAGGCGTCAACTTTCCTTAGCAGACATAGAAGAGAGCACCTGGTTGCATGCGGCCTCAGAACGAGACAGCTGGAGGTCACTCACAAAGGCCGCGGGATATACATTTGAGACAAAAAAAAAATCTGCTGCCGAGGACAAACGCAGACGGCGAAAAGAAAATCTAAATCGGCCACCCGCGGACAATGGTTATGCTTGCCCTGGGTGTAGCAAATTATGTAGTTCACAGCTGGGGCTGTGTAGCCACGGGAAATACTACATTTCCCACTAATCTTTGGACTCGAAGAAAACTTATATATATAAATATAAGTGGCTGATTTCAAAAGACTGACAAACAATAATCTCCGACCAGGTCAACAACATAATAGCTCTTTAAAATCCCGTTTAATCTTTTTCTCGCACATCCGGCCATATGATAACTAGTGTTCATATGTTCATATTTTCACATTTGATTATGGGCTTTGTTGCTGCACATAAAAATTATATTTGTGTCAGACGCGAAGAGCCCAAATTTTTAGTAAAAGAAATTACAAAAGTCATTTCTCTATAGAAGAAGTTACGAAAGTTATATAATATAAAACTACAGACCTATATATACTACAATAAATGTAGGTATTTGCTCTCTATTTACGATTTATTTAGCTAGGTGCTGTTTTACTATTACACACCAAGTATCATATTTTAGAAAAACCCAGGTCCTTTTTTTGTGTAACGCTATTAGCTGACTACGTATAGATCTAAATTACATCTCTTTATTAGTATAATTAAATCTTTATATTAAAATCTGTATGAATGCGTTGGTAATATAGTACATCTAAAGCTACATATTATAAATGAGATTAGTAGATTTATGTTAATAATTTAAGTGGTAAGAATAGATCTATTGCTCTATAATTTTAGAATCTACATATTTTTTTAGCATCTCGTACAGCACAGCAGACAAACGGTTCCGCGTATACCGTAGGCGTAGTCATATCACCACATGGGCACATGTGATTCGTGAAACATTCAAATAAATAGTTTTGCACTCAGCATTAATCTTCGGAATCAATGACATTGTCATTAAGTAGACTCTATATCTATATCTACATTTCAGATCGAATCTAGTTTAGAAATCTACATTCAATCTTGAGACTAGAATGTCACTAATCTAGATCTAGCTGTACCTGACTTAAGTTTATTAATTAGGATAGGCCTACTTCTACCAGTGGCGTAGCTAGCAATGTGCGGGTGGTGCGGGCCGCATGGGGCATCAAATAATGAGGGGCATCAAGCTAAAGACAAACTTTGTCAGTAAAAACTACACATTTGTATAACACAGGAAGAAACAAAAACAAATGTATTTGTTTCGTTGATTTGTTTTTCTCCTATATATTACATTAAATGTAATCTGTAGATCAGGGTTCTCAACCTGTGGGTCGCGACCCCCTTGGGGGTCGATGGACGATTTCCCAGGGGGCGCATAAGATCATCGAAAATATAGATTGTTTTTTGTGTATTCTATCATTTAAAACTCGATATTTTACAAACCTTTTTTTCCCATTTGAAGTTACTATTTCATTGTTATTGTAATTCTAGAATAGATGTTTTAGACAACTAAAACAGAATGATCTTATACATTTTAATAGTTGCAGCCATACTATTTTGAACACTTTTAAATTCATGTAAAATTCATGCATACTGCAAACTTACATTTTTGTGGATTCATATATATGCAATTTCGTTTAATTAACAATACGCCATCGTTATTGAAGGTAATATTTTCACTATGGGAAAAAGCCATGACAAAAGTTATCGCACAAAAGAAAGTTGAAAAAATAAAATAAAATGTGGATATGGTTTTACTTCACTAGTTTAAGCAGAACTTGAAAAATCCAAGTGCGTTATTTGTAACGAACTTCCATAAGTCGAATCTAAGTAGCCGAAATAAGTGCATCATTTTGATACTCAACATCCGAGCTTTGTCGACATGATACCCAGTACTTTAAGGTAAAATAGGTATAGGTATTCATCGACGAATATTAACAAAGACACTGCCACAAGAATTAAAAGTAATTAAAAGCGTATGAATGAATCAAATGTAACATGGCTTGATTTGTCTGAAACAATCTGATTCTGCCAAATGAAACTTCAAATTGGCAAACGAAAATAGAAGAAACAATATCAATATTTACACGTTGCTATTCTTATCCGATCACTACGAACCTGACTAAAAGATAAAATTGATAGTTTCTGTGAAAGAACATTTGCGCATGCATGCGCATGAAATTTCATCCTACTTTCCAAAGCTTCCTGACCTACCGTTTGCACTTGTGAGAAGTCCATTCACAGTCAAAGTTGAAGATGTTCCGGAGACATCAAAAAGTAGTGATGCAGTAAAAAATCAATTGTCTTTAATCTTGATTAAGTACTTGCAGTCCTATTTCAATTTGTGTCTGTATCGCAATTTTTTTCTCAATTTCAAAGAATTATTTTCGCGTAACATGGTTTTCCAGCTTTTAAGACATGAATTCTAAATAAAGAATAAGACTTCATGCAGAAGATGACAGTAGTTGTGATCTTTTCGAGAATCTCTAGTCTGGTAAAACAGAAACAAACTCACAGTCGCAACAAGATCGTAGCTTAACGTTGACCCAACCTCTGCCCATGCTCCGTCATGCTTTTCAAATGTTTCCTCTAAGTCTGTAACATGAATAGGGTGTGGCTAAGAAATAGAAAAGTAAATAGATGCACGTAGACGTAGGAGAGGTCGAAATTCATTTATGTGAAATGTAATGATAAGGAGAAATATCAATTTGAAGAATATTATTTCAAACTGTTTCGTAATTTAGCATTAAGTTTTGGCAATGCATATCAGATACTTATAGGAGATTTCCATTTTATAACAATTACTTATGCTTATGAACGATAATAGCTTTGCTGTTGTAAAGAATGGGGGGTCCCCTCAGAGTGGGGAAATGTAAAAAGGGGTCGCCGAGCTAAAAAGGTTGAGAACCGTTGTTGTAGATTATCTTGAATCAAATTAGTTACATTTGTTTAAAGCTCTGAAGGCAACACACTTTTACACTTTCTTCAGAGATACATGGTTTAGTATTACTACATTGTTCAATGCTGTAAGGGAAAAAGTTGTGTTGGTACATATCTTACTCAATTATTCAGTACACTTGCTTCCCCTGCTTACAAGTACTACATCTACATTGATCCAACAATAGATTTGATGAGTGATGGAGGTTATCTACGAAAATTGAGAAGTATGAGGCCAACAGAGCTCACATTCAGTCATCGCTTGCTGGAAGGGAATTTGTAGTTCGTCTGTAGGGAACAGTGTAGACAGCAAGGCGCAATATTTAATTTCAGAATAGGGGACGAGTAAAGAAATTATCCAAAGAGAATCTTGGACAGTTTTCTCTCAAAGCAAAATCTGGCACTCCGTGGTCATCGCAAACAATTTAAAGAAGTATTAGAAGGTCAAAATCAAAGCAATTTCTTGGATTTAGTGAAACTATTATCCAAGTAAGATTCCTGACATAACATCTGATTCGAACCAAGCCGAGTTCCACACCAAATGCGTTTAATGTCCCAAAAAACATAAAGCGAGTTTATTATGATTTTGTACGATTACGAAAGCATGATGAAAAAAATCTTGATGGTATTTCTAACAATATTGACAAAAACGAATTTCATATGGATACAAACGGTTGTCGCAGTTTCTTCAGAAAACTTCAACTTACTAAACAAGGATCCGTCGAGCTCTTGAGTTTTATAAAAACATATTCGCTAAATGAATCAGTCTCGAATATCACCATTTTGGTAAGTGTGGCTACATGCAAGCGAAATAGTTCTAAGCTTTAGTTAATCCAGAATTATGACACACTAATTAGGTAATTTTGTCTATTGAGCGAATGCTGGTATAAAAAAAGATTTTGATAAAAGTATTGATAAATTGCTAGTAAGAAAGCACTAAAATTTATCTGTAGTATCTTTTTGTAAAATTGTTTTTCTTCCGAATTAGCAATACTTGAACTTTGAATACACATTTCTTTTGGAGGAAAAAAAAAGTTTTACTGTTTCATTCTTTTTTTTTGGGGGGGGGGGCACCATGAAAGCCTGCCGCACCAGGCATCAAATACTCTAGCTACACCACTGACTTCTATATAGAGTCTATATCTAGATCTAGAAAAATTCTATACCTAGTCTAGATCAGACTCAGTAGAATTACTATATATACAATATTGAATACAGGCATACTTCTACTTATAGATGTACTTTTCAACGCCAAGACCTAATATACTAATATAATAATAATAAGACTTGTCATCGAGTCCGAAGGTTAATGAGGAATGCAATATTTCCAGTGGATACGAAGCCCTAGCTGTGACCTACATATTTTCCCACATCCATGGCAAGCATAACCATTGTCAGCTTGTGGTCGATTAAAATTTTCTTTTCGCCGTTTGCGTCTGTCCTCGGCAGCGGTTTTTCTTTTGGTCTCAAATGTGCATCCCGCGGCCTTTGTGAGTGACCTCCAACTGTCTTTCTCGTTCTTAGGCCGCATGCAACCAGGTGCTCTCTTCTGTCTGCTAAGGCAAGTGGGCGCCTAAACTGGTATTTAATGCGTTTCCGTGGGGCGCCTCTGTTACGTCGACCACCTTTTAGCTCACCAAAATAGTCTGGATTTGGCATACGTTCTTCCCCCATACCGGATACGTGTCCTGCCCAGCGTAACTGCCGGACCATAAGAAGTCCCTCTATACTAGTCTATACTGTCCATACCGGCGTTTGCTAGGTTATCGCTGTCTTGCCACTGTATGTCCATGAGCATCTTTGGTGAAAGCGATCAAGTAGTCTTAGTTGCTTTCTGTATAATACACAGCTTGGTAGACACTTTTTTTTGTAGGTAGGCGGAGCGATCTATTCCGCCAAACTCTCGCCTGGAGGAGTCCAAAAGCACTACTGGCCATATCCTAGATATGTGGTCTACCACGTTAAGGGGACGTCCATTTACGGTGATCTTTGGGGTTGAATATGTTTTATCGTGTCACTTCTGGAACGTGACTTTTCCCGAAGTTTACAGAAAGAGGTGGCAGGGTATTCGAATTCGTTGACCCCGATCTGGAGATCATGTTCCTTGTGGGCTAGCTGTGCGCAATCATCGGTATAGAGAAGCTCTGATATGACCGTTTCTTTTGTTTTTTGTATGGGATAGTAGACGTCGAAGATTGAACACATTGCCATCTGAACAAAACCTGATGTAGATGCCTAACTGCAATCGCTGCCTCATTTGACCCAGCGAATAGAGAAGGAGCAAATACACAGCCCTGCTTCACGCCATTTTCGATTGGGAAATAATCAGACAGGTCACTGTTGTGTCTAATCTGGTCTTTTTGTACCACTTGAAACTGCTTGAGAATGGATAGGAACGTAGGTGGGCACCCGAGCCTGGCCAAAATCATCCAAAAACCATCGACCGTGTCGAAAGCCTTCGTGAGGTCCATAAAGGCAGCGTATATATAAGTTTATATAGTATACAAGACTTTTATCTAGTCTAAAATCAAGACTAAGTCTACGACTCTATATCTAGACTGCCTAGAGTAACAGTTTAGAGTAAATTCTGATTATCTTAAATTCTATTTCTACTATATTTATAACCTAGATATATATTCTAGAAGTCATCATCATCATCAAAATCCATTTGAGTGAGGGCATATTCTAGAAGTAGATATACACTGATTCTATAGTTACAATTTGAATTCAACTTGAATAGTTATGATTATATAGATACAGACAGATTATAACTAGATTTTATAGATCTATGGCTATTATGACAAGGTCCATGCACTGGCGGATCCAGGGGGGGGGGCGGTAGGGGCGATCGCCCCCCCCCCCCCACTCGGCTGACCCCCCCCCCCCGAAGGGGGGGCGGAAGAATTATAGTATCGAATTCACACAATTCGTATGCGAATTTATTACTTATGTTAATAATATATACTAATTATTTATATTTTAACCTATAGTTAGATTATTTCGCTCCCCCCCCTTCTAGTATTTTGGCCGATTTGGTAGGGTCGGGAGGGGGCGATGGCATCAATCCGCCCCCGCCCCCCTCCACCATAAACTTTCGAGTGGGGGGGCGGTCTTATTTATTTGTAGAAATCACAGCTTGCTAACAGAATCAATTAAATATCTATATGATTAAAACTTGTTATTGGTATTTTAACCGGTCTTCATATAATTTCGTTCACCTGTTGGCCGATTGGAAGGGGAAGAGCGAATACTTCCACTGCCCTTCCCATCTAAACCCTTTGAGTGGGGGGGGCGGTCCTACTTTTATGAAGAAATCATAGTATGTGAACAAAATTAGTCGAATATATATATAATATAAACAGGTGGAAGTGCGATACATGCAATCCCCTTCCCTCCATCGGACAAATCAATACCTTTTCTTTTTGAATTATAGTAAGAAATTACAAAATTTAAAAAATCTGTCACTAATATAATTTATATATGCTATAAAGTAAATTCTTATATCGAGTCGCCCAACCCCTATTCTTTAATGCAAAATGCTATCATTAGCAGAAATTATAAAAAGGAGCGAGGATTAATCGTTTTCATTTTACCGCCCTTCCCCTTTCCAGACAGAGTTTGTGTAATTTCACATGAATTTATCATAACTATTTTAAGAAAGACTTTTCTTTAGAAAAGTTATAATTCAAACAAAATTTTTCAATATAACAGTTACGGTTGAGATGAGTTCAAAAGCCAGATAATCATTTCCTAGTCGACTTTTTCCAACCTTTACTCTATCTCATATTTTTCTAGTTAAATAAATTTAGGACTATAACTCACAATTTATGCTTGAATTTTATTGAATATTATTAATCGAATTTTTTTTTTTCGGCGGCGATCCTCAAAGCCTTAATCTAAATATGTGGGGTATGTAATCTTTTCAAAGAACAAATCGGTTTTATTTGCAATGTTTTAGGGACTATAAATTCATATTAGAATATTTTTCTTATTATTCAAAAAGCACTTTATAATAGAATGAATAATGAGCTGTAGGTCAGGAGAATGCGTTACTGCAGTGAAGAATGCCAGAAAACGCTTTTAGCGTCGTGGATTCGCCCCGAACCCCACTAATAAATAATGAGCTGTAGATGTCAGAAGAATGCGTTTCAGCCGTGAAAAATACAAGAAAACGCTTTTGGCGTCGGGGCTTCGCCCCGAACACCACTAATAGGTAATGAGCTGTACATGTCAGGAGAATGCGTTTCAGCCGTGAATAATACAAGAAAACGCTTTTGGCGTCGGGGCTTCGCCCCGAACCCCACTAATAGGTAATGAGCTGTACATGTCAGGAGAATGCGTTTCAGCCGTGAATAATACAAGAAAACGCTTTTGGCGTCGGGGCTTCGCCCCGAACCCCACTAATAGGTAATGAGCTGTACATGTCAGGAGAATGCGTTTCAGCCGTGAATAATACAAGAAAACGCTTTTGGCGTCGGGGCTTCGCCCCGAACCCTACTAATAAAAATTGAGCTGTAGATGTCAGAAGAATGCGTTTCTGCAGAGAAAAATGCAAGAAAACGCTTTTGGGCGTCGGGGCTAACCCTAACCCCGAACCCCACTGAAAAAGCTTAAAGCGCTCTCCCAGACCCCCAAGCTTGCAAGAGAAAGACTGTTTTTTTCTGTTTTTTTCGCCGAAGATTGAGAAACAGACTTATTTTATTCTCATATATCGAATATATATATATATATATATATATATATATATATATATATATATATATATATATATATACATATATATATATATATGCTGTACGCACGTTTATGCATAGGGTTAGGGTTTACTGGGCGTTAGGGTTAGGGTTTGGAAAAAAATCGCCCCCCCCCTTCCCCACTCCAAAGTTCTGGATCCAGTGGGTCCATGGCATGTGAGATCAATTTTTCAAAGCAACCATAATTAATGGACTTAATCTAAAACAAGTTTATTCATATATTCACATGCGATTCTTTTTCTTTATAAGCTTAGCATTATTTTGGACCAATGTCTCACAACGGCTGATAAGAGAAATCAGGTTATAAACATCAGGAGAAAACACGACCCCTTAACTAAAGAAAACATTAAGAAATTAAAACAGACACAAAATAGACAGTGGCATACAGTAACACCTTTTTAAAAACACGTTTTAAAAATCATTAAAAGTTTAAAAATTTAAGTTTTAAAATCACTACAATGTTATATTTCTACAATTATTTTGGGTGTGAAATTGTTTATCGGAAAATGCCGGGTACTTAAAGTAATCTAGTCCTAAAAAAAATACACAGATCTTGGGTAAACGACTCATCAAATAAAGTAATGTAAATGTGTAGTTTCACACGCTTGTTTCAGGTCTTTTCTTTTCTAGCCTCTATCAGGTTTGATCACAACTATCCCTATTTTTGTGCAGAATTTTTTTTTGTATCAGGTAGACTTAAATTCACAGCCTTATAATGTCAGTTTTTTTTTAAAATCAGAACTGAAAAATGCAAAAGATAAATTAGGCAAAAGGTACTTTCGGCACAATTATTAATTCTAGTTTTAAACCAAAAAAACAAAAAACAAAAACGCATAAGCGCAACAAAGCCCATTAAAAATACAACAAGGTCACTGTTTTGTCAGTGATAGCCTCCGTTCAAGAATGTAATTGAAAATACACAGTGATAGGTGGAAATAGTAAAGGAATTTTAATCTTAAGGTACAGCTTTGACAATGAAAGTTCTAATTAAATGATAACATGTTAATCTCCATTTTTTAATAGATAAATTAAAGAAAGACTTTTCATCTATGAGAACATACGTTAAAGAGAGACACAATCCAATTCAGATCCACATTTACAAGGGAGAAAAGATAAAATCATCACAAATGTCAGGTATTATATCTATCTATATTATAAAGTACAAAGTAAGGCATGTATGTATGTATGTATGTATGTATGTCCCGCATAGAAATCAAAACCGTTTGATAAATCTTGATAAAACTTGGCCGAAATGTTCCTTGGGTGTTAACTGGAACCGTAACGTATTTATAGTAGCCATAAAACAAACTTAAGACCCTCAAAAAAAAGTTGTCGAACTCTATAAAAGTATTAGTATCTTATAAATCTAGGCTATGTCTATCAAATTTTACATGAGAAAAGATCGAAAGGATCTAGATCTAACTACACTTTGACACATGAAAATTACAAAATATAGCTATTGATTTCATTATTTAATAAAACTAAGCTTGAAATTGGTCTTTCAAAAACATTTTCACATAAATTCGTTCCTTATATCTGCGAAGTTAGAAGTCCTGACGTAGGCTACATTCTTTAATTAGACAAGACCGAAATGATATACATCTCTCTATTCCTAGGTCTAAAACTCTAAGATGATAGAACTTCTCTTCGCAAAGATAGTTTTATACTTTAACACATAAACATACTAATTATAGTCCGTTCATTTCATATTTTAATCAAATTAACATTCAAATTTGTTTTTCAAAAGCATTTTTCATACATTCGTTCGCTATAGCTGTTAGCTAAGCCGAATTGACATACATTTTAGTATTTCCACTCATGATTCAGTACATCTAACAAAAAAGGGCACGCATTCGCAGAGCAAAGCCTCCACCCACCCGCCAAAAAACTCAATCCAAGCCAATATTTAACTCTAGATTACTCTAGATCTAGGCTAGCTCTAACTCAAGATGATAGATCTACTTTATACTTTAACACATGAACATACAAAATAAAGCCACCATCTACATAGGTAACCGGACAAAGAGTTTGTTACTATTTAAATACCCTTGGTTAAAGTAAATAAACAATTACACACCTGTGTTAGGTATGTGATTTCTTCATCTGCACTACAAAAGTATAAAAAAAGGAAACAAGATAGCTATATATGATAATGTTTGTTGCGAACTAATTCTTTCTTTTTTTTTTCTTTTAGAGCCCTCAAAAGATAACGATAAAAAAGAACTAGGCAAAGGAAAAACAAAAGATCAATCTAAAAGCTACTCAAAACAATTGAATAAAAATGATGATGATAATTTACAAGACCATGTGCATGTTCATTCAAAAGGAAACCTTAGACACAACCACTCTAAATATAACCATATTCATTCACTCAACAACCAAGATCTTCGTCGAAATTATCAAAATGGTCATAGCAATGTTAAATACAAACCTAAAAATACTAAATTTCATAACCAAATTAGACATGATCATTATGAACCAAGTGTTTCTAGACAAAGACATTTTAAAGTACAAGAGACTCATATCCACTTAAATATTCAAGTGTCTGGACGAAATGAGGAAGATGCTAAAGAAAAAGAGCGCCATAAAATGAGGGTAGAACAAATAAAAAAGGAGGGACTACTGGAAAAAGACCTTACAGCTAAGAATGGTAAGAAAGGCCAAATTTATTCTTTCTTTCTTTCTTTCAAAAGCTTCTTTCCTTCTGGCAATCAAATTATTAAATATAATCTTAATATCTTATGTTAACTTCCCATGCAATGTCTGAAACTGGTATGATTATATAATTCGTTTTCTATCGTTATAACGTTTTGTTATGTGTAATGCACAAAGTGTAAGGCAAAGTCTCTTGTTTTGGAGAGAAGAAATGTCTCCACAAATTAAATGACATTCGCTACTGTGTAAGCGCTTGTATACCTCTACTTCATCACACTGAAGAAACGCAGCGCTAAATATATTTTCACTGAGTTTAATGCTTACAAGCTCAGTTCAATAAACAAGTAATCCAGCTAGGAACAAACCAATTAGACTAATATTTTTACTGACACGTGGTATTATCATTGACTAAATAAAGGAAAGTGAAAATACGGATGATCAATAGTTATCCATAATACTGACCATCGAAACAATGACTCCGAGAGCTACGTCCCTTATCGTACAAAGATTTTCTGGATTGTTTGCGTCATTGAGTCTTCTTAACCTTCCTCCTTAACCTTCGATCTTTTTTTCTAAATATTAATGAAATTATGTTTTGTTTACTTCAGTATTTCTCCAAGGTCTTCGAGATGATTTAGTCTAACAATAAACAAGTCACCCTCTTAAAATATACAATGTCATTTAATGACTTGTCAACTCTCCTCTCCCAGCTTGGGCACTAAGGTGTAACAAACTCCCTCTTGCGTGTATTTCGCATTGAATCGCGCACTGAAGCGTGAAATTCTTCATGAATAATAATAAGGCTTGTCTTCGAGTCCAAAGAATAATGAGGAATGCAGTATTTCCCGTCGCAGCCCCAGCTAAAATCTACCTATTCTGCCACACCTAGCGCATGCATAAACTTTGTCCCCCGGAGGTCGATTTAGATTTTCTTTTCACCGTCTGCGTCTGTCCTCGGCAGTGGATTTTCTTTTGGTCTCAAATGTGTATCCCGGCCGTTGTAAATGATCTCCAGCTGTATCACTCTGAGGCTGCCTACAACCAGGTGCTCTCTTCTATATCAGTTAAACCAAGCTGGCGCCTAAGCTATTATTTAAAGCGTTTTCATTGATTAACTCTGTTACGTCGACCACATTTAAGCTCACCAAAAAAAAGACTGCCTTTGGCATGCGTTCGTCCCTCAAATGGGATACGTGCCCTGTTCAGCGTAACTGTCGGACTATAAGAAGTCCTTCTATACTGTCCATACCAGCGTTCGCAAGAACATCACATCCATGATGGAACGCAAACATTTAAGTGAAAGCATACAAGAAGTTTTAGTGGCTTTCTGTTTAGTACCCATGTCTTGGATCCATCTAGAACAGTGATGCCCAGTCTAAATCGACCTGCGGGCCATTTTAATTTCCAACTCTCGTGTCGCGGGCCACATGACCGAAAAAAGTAATGAAATGGAACTATAACTATGTTATTAGAAACACGTAGATCTAGCACTTACATTAATTAGTGAGATGTTTGAAGTTTATCTTCTTTTATACCCTTCTGAAAAATGGCTTCATTTCTCTACTTAAAATGTGAGCTACATTATATCTAGCTTAACCGTCTCTTTTTGGCAACTATATTCAATCCTATAATCTCTAGGCGTGGTTTAACAATATTTTATTTGCGACTCAATTCAAGAATGCTGCCATATTTTTTTATTTTTTTTTAAACAGACACTTTTTCTTTACAAATCAAATACATTGGATTATTATTATGTTCCACAAAAAAGTAAAGATTCGTTCACTTTTCCTGTTAGATTAAACATCTAGTCCCATTTCATAAACACAATGTTAAAGGTCATGGTACCAATCTATCAGAGAAAAAGTTAGGGCGCAAACATATGTAAAAATAATTTTATCAACCCTTTGGAGAGGGGATTTTCTACACTTTGTGCCGTCGTTTCGGCGGGCCGGATGGAACCACTTTGCGGGCCGGATCTGGCCCGCGGGCCGTATTTAGGGCATCACTGATCTAGAAGATTTGAGAGAACTACTGTTTGGTAGACAGCGTCCAAAAGAACTACTGGCCATGGCCAGACGGTTATCAGTGCACACCTTCACTTAATAGCGATGCGTCATTCGATACTATGCTTCCTGGATATGTGAAGTCGTTTACCACGCTAAGGGGCTGTCCATTTAAGATAATCTTTGGGAGAGAGAAAGAGAAGTTAGAAATGGAAAAGGAAAGAGAGAAAGAGAATTTAGTCATGGAAAAGGAAAAGTTAGCCATGTTAGAAAGAGAGAAAGAGAAGTTAACTATTGATAAAGATAAATTAGCTATGGATAAAGAAATAGAGAAAGAGAAGTTGGCTATAAGTAAAGAGAAATTAGTTACGGATAAAGAAATTGAGAAAGAGAAGCTAGCTTTGGAGAAAGAAAGGTTAGCCATAGAGAAAGAAAAGTTGGCAATAAATAAAGAAAAAGCTAAAGGGGAAGGTACTGGAAAGAAAAATGGCGCGTCTGGAAATAAATTGGCAAAATATAAAGGTACAATGTTTGATGAGAACAAAATAGACATAGATATTTTCTTAAAGAAGTTTGAAATTGAAATGAAAGAATTGGCTTTTCCTGAAGATAATTGGACATTTTTGTTATCGAAATCATTTGCATCAGAGGTACCGTCAAAGATTTGCATGAATCAGAATAATTACCGAATAGTAAAGGAGCAATTATTGCGAATATTTGGAAAAACTGAGGCGTTTTATCGTCAACAATATGTTAATTGCACCATTGAAACCAACGAGGATCCCCAGACATTTTTAGACAAGATGAATAGCTACTTTGACAACTGGACAGTCATCAGAAATAGAAAAGACGTTTGGTGGACTAAAAGTATTTCTTATGTCATTTATGAGAGTCAGGACGAACTAAAAATATTCCTGCTGGAGAGAAAGCCAAAATCTGTAGATGAGATTGTAAAATTAATAAGGGCTTACAAAGTGGCACATCCTGAAAAAAAGTTAAACAGAGGTAGCGATATTGAAGAAATAGTAACATTTAATAGAGCTAGAGAAACACAAGACAGTTATAGCAACAATAGAAGATTTAGGTATGAAGAGCAGAATAGGTTTAGAGGACAAGGAAGAAGCCAAATAGATAGTAGACAAGGCCAGTATAATAGCTACAGAGGGCGATATCAAGGAAACAGACAGGGAAGATATGACAGCGGAAGAAATAGAAGAGATCAAAGTTTGTCGTTGTTGTCGAGCTCAGGAAGTCTAGACTGTTTTCAAACATTTGTAGGTAAGAAGGCTGCCAGAACGATAAGGGACACTGGGAGCACTATTGTTGGAATAAACCGAAAATTGGTCGAAGATCACGAATATACTGGAAAAAGCAAAGCATATATTATGTTTGATGGTAAAACAGTTCGATTACCCGTGGCCCGAGTGAACACCGTATTATACAGGGAGCGTAGAGGCATGTGTTATAGACCATGATCAAATTGATTTGATTATTGGCAATATTACAAACATAAAGAAGTGCACGGAAAAGGAGATAGAAGATTGGAAAAATTGTTGTGGAATGGTCACTACTCGATCTTGTAGTAAAGATGTGGATGAAGGAGATTTAGCAAAGTTGTTCGAGCTATCAACTAAGGAAAAAGAGCATGATGAAGAACAACATGAAAACATAGAAACAATTGAAATCAAAGACATAGGATTTAACAAAGAAAAATGTATCACAAAACAAAAAAATGATCCAGAGTTACGCCAACTAGCAAAGAAAGGAGGTAGAGGAGGAAGATTCTACGTAGAAAGAGGAACTCTTGTTATTGAGATTGAATGGCATGGAAAAAAATAATTCAGTTTGTGGTACCCAGAGAATTCAGGCAGCTGGTAATGGAAAATGGACACGATATAGCATAAATAGGACATGGGACTACACAAAAAGAAACAAAGAATATTTCAGAATTTTTATTGGCCATCAATTAGTAAGGACATAAAAAGTTATGTGACTTCGTGCCAATTATGTTCTAGAAAAGGAGCAAGAAACATAAAAGCACCATTACAAAGGGTGGATGTACCAGATAGACCATTTAGTAAAATAGCGATTGATTTAATCGGTCCAATGCCAGTGGTATCAAATAGGGGTCACCGTTATATCCTAACTGTGATAGACGTGTGCGCCAGATGGCCGGAAGCTATCCCACTCAAATGAATTGAAGCTAGAGACATAGTACAAGCATTATAAACGTTATTTACAAGATTTTGATTTCCTAAAGAAATATTGTCAGATAGGGGCACTCAATTCAACTGTCAATTGGCTACAACATTCTTGAACATGTTTGGGATCCAGCAAAGGTTTACAACCTCATATTATCCACAGAGCACTTGTGAACGTTTTAATGTCAATCTAAAGAAAGCATTATCTAAAGTAGGGTATGATAAACCCAAAGAGTGGGACATGGCAATACCGTCAATACTATTTGCATACAGGGAGAGTCGTAATGAAACAACAGGGTTTTCACCATTTCAAATGATTTATGGAGGAAATCCACGAGGTCCAATGACAATATTTGTTAAACTAGGAACGCTACACTTAATAAAAAACACCAACACTCTAGTACCAGATTCATGAGTGAATTTATTTACACACTATGTTAACACACATGACACATAACATTCCAACATTCAGTCCCTTAGTCAAGGGGAATCATTCAAGTTACTCATATAAACAATGTCAACATTCATTACAATTTCTCTTTTCTTTTTCTCACACATTCTTACTTTCAACTTCAAGGGCAAAAATCCAGAATCAGAAAAGAATGGAAAATCAACCGAGAAATAGGATAGTACATATTATATTAACAAGTATTTTATACATTACAATAGTACAATGTAAAAGAGTTTGTGTAAAGCAAAATAACTCGAAAATCAAACAAATTACAAAAATCTGTTTTATTCATGTTTTTTTTTTTTTTTTTTTTTCAAAAACAATGAATAACGGAATGAAATAGTAGGCATATTCACATGACTAGGAATAATGATATATTACAACAACAAATATGGCAGGGCTTTTTTTTTTTATACAAAGGTATATTTACATTACTAGAAATAGAAATATGGTGATTAAGGAAAAAAAATGAAATAATAGTGTTGCTTACACAAACTCATCCGGGAGTCTTCCTTCTTGCAGTATGGTCAGCAGTAGAAGTCCCGATGCGCCTCGTTTGGTCATTACATTAGCTAGTTGTGCTCTCCCAGGACACCAGCGAATTTCAATTCTTTCAGTCCTGTACATCTCATTGATGGAAGCAATGTCAATACGCAGCCTTTTGTCTTCCACTAGTTTGGTGGTCTGCAACGCTTCAATGACACTTTTGTTGTCAATGAAAACTGTGATAGGCAACGACTGTTTCTCAAGACCACAGAGTTCTTCTATTACAGTTCTGTAAAAGATGGCAGACTCTAGGCCTTCTTGCAAGCCTAATGCCTCAGCAGCAATGGTAGATCTAACTACCCTTTTGATCTTCGAGGCTCTCCAAAAAATTGGACAGCAATGCCCGTCTTTGTCTTTAATCCATACAATATGAGCACTTGTACTTCCTGTACCACCACTAAGATTACCCAAAGCGGCATCGCAGAACGGAAGCAGCTCCCAGTCTTCTTCAGGTTTTCCATGCAGGCCTCTATACAATTGTATGGGTCTTAAGTCCTTTAGCTTTCCGATGATTTTATTGCTCGCATTAGGTCTGTAACCAAAGCTTTGTTTAACTTTGTGCTGAGATCAACTAACTCAAAAGCCATATCAGGTCTGGAGCCTTGAACGACCCAATTTAACTGGCCAATGAGTTTTCTGTACAAAGACTGTTCTGTATCATTCAACTGCAAATCCTTTTGCAAACATCTTGCTGGGTCTAACTTTGGGCGATCAAGTTTTTCGATGTACGCTGTGTGGTCCAGGATTATCCCATCTGTGACTTGTCTGATATCGAATCCGATGTAATAAAAATTTCGCTCTTCTATCTTTCCTGCCACAAATCGTTGACGCAATTCACACATAGTCTTCTCAAAAAACGTCATTGCCAGCATGAAGAAAGTCGTCGACATGGCAACAAATGATGTCACATACAACTCCATCACTCGTTAATGTGAACAGTGCTGGATCAAGGCTTGACTGTATGCAGCCAAGTTCAATAAGCTCTTCTTTGACACTTAAATAAAACTGTCTTGCATCATCCTTGAGTCCATATAGCCCATACTTCAGTTTCCAAATAACTTTACTTGGAGTGTTACTCTCTTTTGGAGGTATAATATGTACCTCTCTATCCAGGGGCTTTCCTTGTAAGAATGCAGATTTGATGTCTGTTGTTTTAATCTGCCATTGTTTACTAGCCACAATTAACAAAAAAATTCTCATAGAACCTTTAGCAACAGTTGGACTATCTTTTGGTATTAAGTCTTGCTCTTCAAATCCTCTTACAACTAGACGTGCTTTTGGTGAACCATTTTTCATTGTTATAACCCAACGTGTAGAAATAGCATTTTGTCCACAGTCTTCAACCTCTTCATATGTTTCAAACTGTTTTAATTTCAATAACTCCAATTGTTTGGCTTCATCTATCTCTTTGCTTGATTCAACCATTGATAAACATACATTGTCGCTATTGCCTCCCCTTGAATATTTCCACTCAATTCGTTCAAGGTCAACACTTTTTCTTTCTTTGTCCACATTATTTTCTATGTTATACCAATACTTATATTTTCCTGTGACTTTGCCTGCTCTTCCGAGAATGGTAGCTTTTGTCCATTGTTCTGATTCGTCCATTCTGTATTCTATTTGTTTATTTGGCTTCAAACAAGTTACAGAATGAATGTCTGTCCTTGTGTCACTTTCATCTCTAATAAGTTCACGATCTCCATCAAATATTTCGCTTACACCACTCTTGATGATGTCATGAATCGTTTTTGTGTTCTTCTCATTATCTTCTGTACTCTCTTCCTCCTCCACGCTCGCTTTATAAAGTCTGTTAGGTGCCACTCTGACAAATACACCACCATGTCTCACAAAAACAACTTTTCCATCTTGGAATACCACCTTTCCGGGTCCTAACCATCTCTCTTTGCCTTCACGCTTGTAAAAAACTTTGTCACCATTTTGAAACACCTGCTCTGACGCTCGAACTTTAGAACGCAGGGCTCGTCGTATTCTTTCACTTGACTCTGATTGAATGTAAGCTTTACGTGCCTCGTGGAGAGCGGTCAGGTGCTTATGGAAGACTTCACTTGTTGTGCTGCCCTCTAAAGCTGGTAATTTCGCCTGCAGAATGTTAGGTAAATTAGGGTTTCTCCCAAACACAAGTTGATGGCTACTATAACCATTTCTCATTTGCAAAGAGTTTTTAGCCATATTAGCCCAGAATAAGAGAGTTTCAAGATCTACATCTGAATTTTCAGCCTCAAGTTTCATTAGCATGTGATCGGTAATAGCGTGGACCCGTTCACACAAGCCATTCTGATATGGACTGAAAGCTGCAGTTGTACTAACTTGAATGTTCAAGATTGATGCTACTTCTCGAAGCTCATCAGAATTGAACTCGCCGCCATTATCCGTCATCAACGCCTTCATCACTCCAAATATTCCTACCCAGTTTGTCATCAAGGCATCAATGACATTAGACGTTTTTTTCCGGTTGATTAGTACAGAAACACTGTACCTCGACCACATATCAACCATGTGCAGTATCCATTGACCTTTGTATTGTTTGAGATCCATTGCAACTTTTTCATTAAAGTCTCTGGCCATAGGGCAGGCCACTACAGGTCGAGATGGTGTCTTGGCAAATACTTTGCACAGTTCACAGCTTCTTTCTATATCTGTTAATTCCTCTTCAAAATCCTCACACCAAATGTTAGCTTCTTGAAGTAAAGCCTTAAGTCTATCCTTCGGAGGGTGTGCGAACTGCCTGTGTAGTTTTCTAATAGTTGCCTTGCGTTTTTCAGGGGATTCGTCGAATACTTTTACTGTGTTGACCTCTTCAATTTGAATCATTTCTGTCTTGTCAATGGGAATGCAATAATGACCAGAAGATGTTAAGTTTAAGGCGACCTCTTTTCCAAATATAACAGCTGTATCATTTTCCAGATCCATTTTTACTCCTGCTGTTTTCATAGCAGATCTGGAGAGTAATAATGGTATGTCTGTTTCTACAGCATCAGTCAGAAGCTTAACTTTCTTTCCAGCCACTGTGACAGGTAACTCATATTCACCTTTTGATTTTATTATTGTCCCACCACCAAACTTAAACATTCTGTGACCTTCTCTTAACTTCACTTTGTTGCGGTCCTCTTCATCTAAAGAGCTCAAAAAAGCCTCCAACCATGTCATTCCACACACTGTACTACTGCATGCGCTGTCCAATACGGCACAGTTAAAAGCTTCGACCCCCAATTGGGAAGTTTCATCTTTGTGATTTCCTGTGAACAAACAGGCTTCTTCTTCCTGGTCAACAACATTGACCCTCTTAGACATGTTTTCCCAACTGTCAGGGCACTTGGACAAAAGATGTCTGTATGATCCACATGATTTACATGTTAAGACATTTCCGTCGGGACCAACTGGGTTAATATTTTTCGAACTTCGTTGAACTTTTGGGAATCCAAAACCTCGGGTGCCGCCCCTTCCTTGTCCTCCACCTCTCACTTGATGTCCGACTTTAGGCTTATAATTACATTTTGTCTGATCTTCTCGTTTTCCAAAGCTACTGAAGTTTTCACGTCTTTGGTATCCCGCTGCCCATAAAGCTTCTTCATTTTCAGCCAAAAACGTTGGCTCAAGTTTGATACATGCCTCTTGGTCCTTCAGCTTACTTTCTTCTCCCTTAAACTTTTTCAAAGATGACTTAGCTTCTTCGTACAAGGTGTCACGATTGGCGTAATTCATTCCGGTCAAAACAAGCATCTTTTCATTTCGTGTTATTCTTGCCTTCCTTAGTAACTTGAAGGCCAGAATCTCAGGTAACAGCTTCATCTTTTTCTTCTCTATTCCTCTATATTTTGTATCAAATTCTGCTATAAAATCCTGTATTGTCTGGTTTTCCCCCTGTTTAAAATCTTCAAACTCGTCAAATTTGTGAATGCTATCTGCGAGGTCATCTTTGGCCAAGTTCTTGTCAAGAAACTGCAAAAGTCTCTCAAAGCCTTCCCGACACTTGAGCTCTGATAGGTCTAATTGTTCGAACACTTTTTCTCTGATCCCTGATTCACTGTTTTGTGGTAGTGAAAGGGCTATGGCTATAGCTCTTTTATCTTCTTTTAAGTCAGTTATTTCATTCCATGCTAGTAACTCTTGTTTATACAGTTCGTATGGCTTTTCTTTAATAAATGATGGAATCTCTATCCTAGTAGCCATTATTACTCCGAATTGGATCAATAAAGTAAATAATTTTACTTACAGCTCTGCTACCACTTGTTAAACTAGGAACGCTACACTTAATAAACAACACCAACACTCTAGTACCAGATTCATGAGTGAATTTATTTACACACTATGTTAACACACATGACACATAACATTCCAACATTCAGTCCCTTAGTCAAGGGGAATCATTCAAGTTACTCATATAAACAATGTCAACAATATTAAAAGATTTGATAATTTCACATGATCATGACAGTTACGATATTGTGACAGAAACTAGAAATCAGGTTATAAAGGCATGTGAAGAAGCAGATAGACAGGTGCTAGAGAGAAATGAATTAACACGTTCCAGAGTGAATGAACATAGAAAAATGACGGAATTAGAGGTAGGACAAGATGTTTTGGTCTTACATAAGGATAACAATAATGCTTTCTGACATAAGAAAAAAAATTTGCGTAAGTGAAGACATTTTGAACAGTCTTTTTGAAAAGTTTTGAGTCGATGTTTTTTGTCTATGAAAACGGCGTGCATTTTAAACGGTAATACTTAGTAGATGACATGCCTATTACTTTAAATAGGTTAATTTTTAAAACATTGGTAAGTAACAATGTCATTCTAACTTGGTTTAATAACTACAACGAATGTATATATTTTTCCTTGAAAAAAAAAAATTGACCGGCTTCATCCTCATCACCTTGTCAGGGCGTCGCGTCTTTTTTTTTAGGATGCCTTACTTCCAATGGGGTGTAATCTCTCACTTTCAGAAACGCTGACATAAAATATTATTTGCTTTTTCTTTTCAGAAATACCCATTTTTGCTCGCTGTGATATGAAGACCTATAACTCTGGACATAATATATCCGGTACAGTTTTCCTACACCAGCTGGTATGTTATTGATATATTTCTTGTTCTCTTTTTAGTGGCCTCTGTTAGGGAAAAAGCCGCTTTTAGGTCTGTGCAAAATGTCCGTCTGTCACACTCAGATCTCAAAACTTAGAAGAGAAATGAAAAATATTATATCACGCATCCCAATCAGCACTTTTTGAGGTTAGCAATGGCTCTTTTATATCCCAAAACCTTAGTCTACAGGAACTATGTGATGAGCCCTTTGCTATACGGAAGTGAAACATGGTCAGCCTACTTCCAATACGGAAGTGAAACATGGTCAACCTACTCGTGGCAGAAAAAAGGTAAATATCTTCCACCTCCAATGCCTAAGGCGGATCTTTAAGAAGGTGGCAAGATAAAATAATCAATGAGGTAGTGCTACAAAGAGCAGGGTGCCAGAACATCTGCTGTGTAATCAGCAGCAGACGCCTTGGTTGGCTTGGCCAAGTTCATAGAATGCCAGAAGGTTGACTTCCACAAGACGTTGTGTATGGTGATCAAACAGAAGGCAGGAGAGCCGCTGGTCGTCCACTTTTACGGTATACGGATGTATGGAAACGCGATATGAAGCTATTCAAAATCGACACTACCAGCTGGGGAAAAGTAGCACTGGGTAGATCCACATGGAGAGCGAGAATAAGGAAGGGTCCGGGATTGCAGATGCCATACACAACAGTATCGGATGCTCTGGATATCAAAATTGTTATCTGACAAGATTAATGACCATCAAGGGCGGACTGGCTATATGGGCATTCGGGAAATGCCCAGTGGGCCGGCATCCAAATGGGCCGAAATGGCCAATATGACAAGCATTAAATTGTTTTAAAAGTTTTATAACATTCTCTTATAAAAGTGACCATTTTAGAATCTTTTTTTTTTATAACATTTTACTGACTCGACAGTGTATTACTAATTTAATCTTAACACATTTTGTGACTTAATGTAATAACCTACATCCGTAGACATTGCTACTTGCAGGCTTTATCCTTTTAGGTATTCACACTTTGGGCAACATATATATTTCTTATAAAGTTATAGCGTCCCCTATATGTGTACAGTTATCGATACATTATCAAATTTAACATGATTTTGGGCCGGAATATTTACAAATGCCCAAGCCGATTTTGACACCCAGTACAAAGGTCCTTTAAATTATGACCTTGGACATCCGTTCAATTAGAAGCACTGATTAGTGCACATCAAATGTAAGATAAAATAAACAGATATACTTTATATACTATAATAGTACATGTCCTCTTTGGCGAGCTTAAAGGAGGTTGCTTGACAGAGGTGCCCCTCCCCCTCAAAAAGGTCGACTCAGGCGCCACATTTTGCCCTCACTGGAATAGAGAAAAGTTGCTGAAAGAGACAGTTGGAGAGCTCTCACAAAAGCTGCGGGACACACATTTGAGACCCCCCCCCAAAAAAAAAAGCCCTTATTAGACAGGCGCAGTAGTCGAAGAAAAAAGAAATTAAATAGACCGCCGACGGACAACGACTTTGTCCACATGAGGTGCAGAAAAATATGTAGGTCGCAACTGGGTTCGTGTAGTCATGTGAAATACTGCACTTGTCCTTAATCTTCGGAATCGAAGACATTGCCATTAATATTACGTATCCTAATGGGCTTTGTTGCTGAGCATAAAAATTATATATGTGTCAGACGCGAATAGCCCAATTTTTCAGTAAAAGAAATTACAAAAGGTATTTCTCTATAGAAGAAGTTACGAAGGCTATATAATATACAACCACAGACCTATATATATATACTACAATAAATATAGGTTTTTTATTTCTAGTTACGATTTATTTAGGTAGGTGCTGTTTTACAATACATTCCAAGTATTAGAGTTTAGAAAAACCCAGGTTCGTTTCTTGTGCAACGCTATTAGCTAACACCGCATATGATCTCTCCATTTATATATTTAGATCTATAATCTAATTCTAGTCTAGATCTATATATAAAAATCGAATAGATCTAGTAATAGTATAGATTCGAACTTGAGACTAGATTGCCGAGTCTAGCCTATGCTATGCATATAGTCAGTTTTTATTAGAGTAAAGTCTAGATATTACTAAAGACTAAAGTTAATTATTAGATTATTAGATATAGACATAGGACAATAGATCTAATATTACTGTAATACATTTACTATACTCTATACCTAATCTACTAAGCTAGAGATCTAGGCCTATCTATAGATCTATCTATAATCTAGTCAATCTAGATCCATACGATATTCATTATAATACTTCTACTTATTTAATAAGTTAGTAATTAGACTTAGATCTATTATAGTTTATTAATAGATTTACTTTTCAATGCCTAGACCTAATAATAAAATTGCTAATGATATGTCTAATGAGTGATTATTTTTATTTTTTTTATAGTAATAGGCCTACTATATCTAGGTCTAGACTCTACTTAAATCTAGTATAAATAATGACTGTCTAAGACTCTAAATCAGCGATGCCCAAACTACTGCCCTGGCCCGCGACGTGCTTCTATCCGGCCCGCCAAAGCATTGGAACAAAATGTAAAAAAAAAATAATTTAAATTTAAAAAATTAGAATGTTGAAAAAATATTCTCTTTACGTTAGGATTTTCACTCATTCTTTGATGAATTCCATCTATATGTTTGGTATTCTAATATTCATAGTAAATATTTTTTGTATTGTAAGAACACAAGTGTTGTTTTTTTCAATGACGATAAAACTAGACAGCTATTTTTAATTCTTGGAAAATTACGCTACTGTCTTGAGCTAGCCGTGTCCTTGACACCTTGTGTGTGAACACAGAGCATCATTGATGCATCGTTTTGGGTCGTGTTCTTTTGATATCAAAGTGATTGGTACCGTATTGTTTAACGTTTGTGATTTAATGAAATGGGAGAGCCTAAGAAACGAAAAGTGGACTCTGAATGTAGAAACTTTCATGAAAAGAGGACAGATCTTTACTTTTTTGTGGAATATGATAGTAAGCCAACATGTTTGATTTGTAAAGAAAATGTGGCTGTTTTTAAAGTAAAGAACATAACATTAAAAGACATTATGAAGCCAAACACATAAACACATATGGTGGCATTCTTGGTTTGAGCCGCGAAGACAAGATTGTCAAGTTACGACTAGAGATTGGGGAATTGACAAGAATATTTAACAAAAAGAGGCAAGAAAATGAGTCTGCGATAAGGGCCATCTACAGAGTTGCTCACATCTTAAGTAGAGCAATGAAGACTTTTTCCAATGGCAAATGTGTAAAAAAAAGTGCTTGCTAGCAGTGATGGAAGAAATGTGTCCTGAAAAGAAGAATGCAGTAGAAGCTGTCAACTTTTCTCGCATGATAATTACAAGGCGAGTGGAAGATATGGGAGTAAATCCTCATTCACAATTAAAAGACTGAGCAGCAGAATTCGATATGTTTTCAAATGCTGCTGACGAGTCCACTGACATAACTGATACTGCGCAACTCTTGGCATTAATTCGCGGTACAAACAGCAATTATGATATAACAGAGTTAGCAGCTATGAGGAGCATGCATGGGACAACAACTGGAGAAGACCTGTTCGAAGAAGTGTCAACCATCATAGAGGACCTTGCTCTTCCTTGGAATAAATTAGTTGGAGTGACTACTGATGGCGCAAGAAATATGGTTGGATGTCACAGCGGAATGACAGCAAGAGTTATTTAAAAAGTTGTTGAGTCAAATGGAACTGAACCCCTGCGGCTTCACTGCATCATTCCCCAACAAAATCTCTGTGGAAAGGTTTTGAATCTGGACCATGTGATGATGATTGTGCTCAACATTGTAAATTTAATGAACTCACAGGCGTTGAATCACAGAACTTTCAAAGATTTTCTGACAGAAATAGAGTCCGAATATGAAGAAGTTCTATTTCACAGTGAAGTGAGGGGCTGGTTAAGCAGAGGAAAGGTGTTAAAACGTTTTTTTTTTTATTTGAGACACGAAATTGAAATATTTATGACCGATAAATAAAAACAAGTGCCACAACTGAACGACCCCTCATGGTTGTAGGATTTGGCTATTTTATGCGACATCACATCACATCTAAATGAACTCAACACCAAAGTATAAGGGAAAGACAAATTGATTTCGCATGTGTATGCAGACATATGTGCTTTCTAAACAAAATTGCAACTCTTCATTCAACAGGCGGAAAAGATGCAACTTGACCACTTTCCAACCTGTACCACTCTACAAAATAATAAGCAGCTACATATGTCTTTCCCTAAACAAAGAATAATCCAACTTCTGAGGCTCTTGATGGATAATTTCAGTGAAAGATTTGTGGATTTTCAGAATTAAAAAAAATGAAATCCGTCTTTTTGAAAATCCGTTTGCTGCCGATGTGTCAAGTGCTCCGATAGATCTGCAACTGGAACTGATTGACTTACAAAGCCAGACATTCCTGGTGGAAAAATTTCAAGTGATGCAGACTATTGACTTCTACTCCATGTTACCTGCAGAAGCGTTTCCAAATCTTCGAAAACAAACGCTAAGGATGATCACTAAGGATGATGTTTTCAAGCACTTATTTGTGTGAACAAACTTTTTCAATGATGAAACGGGCGAAAACCATGTTACGTAATCGACTCACGGATGAACATCTAGATTCAGTGTTCGACCTGGTGTTTCATCTATGCAGGCATAAATATTTAGAAGATGGTTTTGGATAAACTTCATGCATCACATTAATTTATGTAAGTAGGTCCACAAATAAAACTATTAAAAATAGCTTATTGTATTTTTTTTTCTTTTTGGTGATATGGCCCGCGACACGAATGCCGAAAATTAAAATGGCCCGCAGACCAAATATGGTTGGGCATCACTGCTCTAAATGATTGAGACTTTCACATATAGGTGTTGTTAATAATACGGCATGTCGGCTGAAAGTAAGCTGTATACAAAGTATACATATATAAAGTGATTTTTTTTTGGTAAAAAAAATTGCTGATGTACTTAGTGTTAGATTGCCTAACTTTCAACTACTAATAAATTAACAATTAACGTTGAAATACAAGAAAAGTAATAATTTTTCCCGACATTGAAAAAAGGTGCCGGTACCCCGTACCGGTGCGTACCGTCACAAAAATATATGTATATCTCAATCTTCTTTCATTTAATTTTTTTGCGGGGTTATTGCTACTTAATACATTGATACCGGATCGATTTAAATAGGGCCTAAGTATACAAGCAGGATTTCGAGCATTGGATAAATTTATTTTTTAAATACAAAGTTTTATTGAAGAGTTGTTTGAAGTTTGTAACTTCTTAAATTCAGGCTAAAAAGCCTACATTTTTACACTCATTTCTAAACAATTAGAAGAGATGGACTGACTCATAGTGTAGCTTGTGTACATCTGCAAAAACACAAACTCTCTTTGTAATCTTATCAGTTAGACTTTCAAATCTATTTAAAAAAACTTAGTGATTATTTTTACTGTATAATTCTATTATTATTCCTTTTTAGAATTAGGATATAAACAAAAATTTGCCATATGACTTTGTCTAACAGAAAAAAATGAAACTTACGTCTATTTATACAGTTATTTTTAGTTACCTAGTAATATAAAATATATTGAACTAACACGTACATTCATCATAATGCAGCAATGCGATTTTTCGTTTATAAACATAGCATTATTTACGACCAATATTTTACATAGGCTGCTTGGAGAAACCAGGTATACCCATTAGGAGAAAAAAAGACCCCTTTACTCAAGAAAAATTTAAGAAACTAGAACAGACACAAAATAAACAGTGACATTCATAACAAACTAATATTCAAAATTGATTAGAGTAACAATTTTAAGTAATCATTTAAAGTTTAAAATCACTATAATTTTTTTTCAACAATTATTTTGTGTATGAAATTGTGTATTGGAAAATGCCGGCTACTTGAAATAAGCTAGTCCTAAAAAAACAACACAGATCTTGGGTAAAATACTCATCAAATAAAGTACTGTAAATGTGTAGTTTCACGCGCTAGTTTCAGGTCTGTTATTTTTATAGCCTTTATCGGGTTATCGTCATTCCAACTGCTACATATGCATGTGAGACGTGGAAGTCATCTGTCAAAATTGAGAAAAGACTAAATGTGGCTCAACAGAGATGGCTGAGACGGATTTTGGGAGTCAGTTACACAGACCGGATCTCAAACAAGGAAATCCTTTGCCGAACTGGGAATCGAACACTTAGTGAGCTTGTGACAGAGCGTCGCATGAGATTTGCCGGGCATGTTCTACGACAAAATGAACTACGCATACCAAGAGTTGCAATGACATGGAGGCCAATACGAGGAAAGCGCAAACAGGGACGTCATCGTATAACTTGGCGTCACACCTTCATGGAGGACCTCAGAACAGTAGGCACCAGGTGTCAGGAGGCTTCAGACATTCCAATGACAGATTTTTATGGAGACAGCTTGCCTCCCAATGCGCCGAACGGCGGGGGAGTACCTAAGTCTAAGTCTAAGATATAACGCAAAAAAAAAAATAGGGGCCTACCATTAGCTCTTTAACGGATACAATGAATACCAGCACATATAGAACTAGAAGAAAATGAGAAAGCTGACACACTCGCCAAGAGTGGGAGAACAAATTCACAAATTAAACATAGCACTCTATCCAGAAAAAATGAAGAAACTAATATATATATATATATATATATAATTCTCTTCTTTCCTCAACAGTTTAAATGAAAAGAAGTAAAGGAAAGATCACTATCTTAATTCTGCGGATAGTCCACGAGAAAACAAGAGGGTGGGGGGGGGGGAGAGAACACGTAGTCACAAAATAGCAGGGCCGGACCGCTGTAACCAAGAAATATCACTCTTTTTTTTTTTTATTTCTACCTCACGTTAAAAAAAAGGGGGGGGGGGAGTAATCTACTCTGTAGTAACTATCGAGGCAACAGAGCACACCATGGAAAGATCACTCTTGAGTGGCAAGGGGGGGGGGGAAGTAGTCACTAAATAGCAGGGCCGGAATTAACCATTGTAGAGCCTTATGCGAAACGGATTTCGCGGGGCCAAGTTTGGGTAGGGATACGGATAATAAGTGAAAATTAAGAGCTTGTATTAGAAAATAAATTCGTCTTTGCATTTTATTCATTTTTTACTACGTAAAGAATTACTTTACGAGCCTTTCGTGTAGCGAAGTCATACAGTATATCATAATAATTCTATTTCCTACATAGATCACGCTCAATAGCAAGAATTACCAAATGTTTCAATCTATCTACGAGAATTGTTGATCTCTATAAATTCTTCATTAGTTTGAGGCGCGAAAAGCTTCTTTCACTAGATTCCACATTTGCGGGTATTGCATAATGCCGTTTTTTTTATCGCGTTAGGATTGGCGTTTTCCATATTGAATGACACCCCAAAATGATAATTTTCGTCTATATCAGGGGTGGGCAACCTCTTTGTATCGAGTGCCGCATTAACAAAATTTTGGGAATTGGGGGCCGCATATATATATATATATATATATATATATGGCAACCTCTTTGTATCGAGTGCCGCATTAACAAAATTTTGGGAATTGGGGGCCGCATATATATATATATATATATATATATATATATATATTGTTTGTAAAATGTTTTACATTTTTCGGATGTTGCTTTCAGAGTTCCTAGTCCAAACCTCCCGCAGGACGACGGGGGATGGGAGCGGGCAGGGTTTGAACCCGGGACCATCGATAAATCTGAACGACAGTCCAGCGTGCAAACCGCACGACCAGGCAGCCATATATATGTGTGTGTGTGTGTGTGTGTATACTTACAACTTAGAAAAATACGCTAGTTAACTGTATAATGTCTTTTAATTCATATTTATACTGTATCATACATTCACTTTTCCTTTTTTTCACATTCCAAATTGAGGAATTACTAGAGTTAGCTATTTCTGAAACCAATTAAAAAATATTTTTTTTATTTGCTATTGTCTTTTCATATTACATTTCACTACAAATGTACAGTTGTACTTAATGTGAGGAATTTAACTATTTACACTCGTGCGTAATGTTCCTGAATTGTGGAACTAGCTTTCTAGTTGTTATACTTGTGACTGCTGTCAAATTATAGTCATTCACCATCGACCTGTGATTACACTTGTTTATTTTCCACAAGAAAAATACTTGTTCACATATGTATGTGTACCACAATAATGTTAAAACTTAGCTGCAAAGTTTTTTTAAAGTGTGGAAATACAGCTTCTGGTACCTATTAAGCTAAAATGATGAGAATTCATGCAGCTTTGTGCAAACTTTTCTGTTTAGAGTTTATGGTTGGGATATTCTTTAAAAAAAAAGTTTTTTCTCAGTCAAAGATCGAGCTCCATCATTTGTTACACTTGCCATCTTGTTCCAATCATACCCAACATTCAACACAGTTCTTAAAAGCATTGAAGAAATACTGGCCTGAGATTGTGTCTTTGACTTGATGAGAGAGTTTCGATAATTTGTAGGAAAATTTAGAATTATTTTTAATAGATTAGCATTTTATATGTATATACTGTGGGTACACATAATTTCTGTAGGTATTCGCGGGCCGCATAAAACACTTCAGCGGGCCGCATGTGGCCCGCGGGCCGTAATTTGCCCACCCTGGTCTATATATTTCAGGAGATTTGTATGAGTTTTCAAAAGATTTTAATATTTTCCGGATATTTCCAGGACCTTTTCGTATATTTTGCAATTGCAGGAGATTTCAAGGACCTCCTGTTAAATCGACAGAAGGCCGCGGGAAATCTGTTATAAGTTATACAAGATTACAAAAGACAGTTTGTGTGGAAACACAAACTCAAAATCGGCCCCCGAAGTGGTCCACCCAGGCAGGCTTCAATATTTTCAGAAAGAACATCCGAATGAAATTATATCAAAGACAAATGAGAGATAAGAATGGAGAAAGAAGGTTAACAGATCTTGTGTAGTGCCCCAACGGTCCCGCAGATCAAGGGATAGGTGAAAGTGAATGTACAGTTAGATGTGAACCTGGCCTAACTAGTTCCCCTTTCAGACCTTGTGGTCTATAGGGCAGATGATGAAAAGTTCATCTGTTTTTGTGGCCTACGGTTAACGAGGGTATCACGTAGCCAGCACAACGACCAACCGCCTTTGCTTTTCCCCAACTAATGTCAGGTACCCATTAGAGCTGAGGGGACTCAGAGGCGCCCAAAGTTGAAAATCCCAGTCTTCACCAGGATTCGAACCCGGGACCCCCAAGCGCTTTGCCGCTCAGCCACCGCGCCTCCCCTGGCCTAACTGATGTCTTATAACTGATCTAATTGTTTTAAAAAGGCTCAATCGCTTATTTGATATAATTATTGTTCGCGAAAAAACAAATTCAGGATAATGAAGTTTATAAGATTACTATTCGTTTTAAATTAGGTCTAACTTATAATACGTACTAATTAGCTTTTTCTCTTTAAAAAACTGCTTGCATAACTGCTTTTAAAAATTAGATTTTTCGCTTTCAGAAAACAAAAGTAGCCGTTGCATCAGAACTTTGAATGGTCTAAAATATTGTGATGTCGGATTTTCAATATCTTTTGTAGTTTACGAGATCTAAACGGGACGAACGGACAGACGGACAGACATTTCGCACAAAACTAATAGCGTCTTCTCTCCTTTCGAGGGCCGCTAAAAATGGTTTAATTTAATAATTTATACACCAAAAATTAGCGCGGGTCCTATAAAAGTGCGGGGTCAACTGCGGTCGCATAGGTTGCAGTGGCCTAAGCTCGGACCTGCAAAATAGCGGCGTATGCTACGCCGCCGGTCGATTAGTAATAAATAAAATAAATGAGAAATGGACAAGCTCTCATTCGAATCACAAGAAAGATGATGCCTATTATAAGCTATCCCGACAAGATCAACGTCTAATCTTTCGACTAAGGACCGGACACCACAGAATGCGACAACACATGTACCGGAAGCTCAAAATTGGAACCAGTGAAATCTGCCCATGTGGAGTGTCACCAGAGAATGCTGACCATGTCCTTCAAAACTATTCTCTTTACTATGAAGCCCGTACAAGACACTGGCCCCAAAACAACCCAATAGAAAGAAAACTATGTGGAGAGCTTCCTGATTTGGAAAACACTGCGCCGTTCATCTCATATATTGGTCTAGTCATCTGAACACTCCAACATAAAAATGAGAACGAGGAAGAAGAAGAAGCTCTTTAACAATACTTAATAGGAATTAACTTTAACACACACACAGCCGCGAAATCGCAAACCACCCAACTTATTAACAGCTCAATATAGGTATAAGTTCTAATTTCTGCGATTTCTATTGAAAAAAGTAAGTTTTTTTTTTGTTTATTTTTAGTAATATAGATCTACAAAAATCCTAATATTAAAGTAAATACTTAGGGCTTACAAAAAAAATAAAAAAAAATAGGTATTTAATTTAAAAAATCTAGATATATCATTTTTTTACCATTATAAAACTTATGCTTATAGTATAAAGTAATTAATGATGGAAATTCTTATAATAATTTAAATAGTGCTATCGCATCCGATATTTAGTGAAAGGAGATTTATATTTATATTTTAAATAATGGGTCATGATATATTCATATACGATTCGCGTTTTTGAGAATGTACTAGTAAGTGCCGTTCTGCATTCTCTTATCTTTTAATGGAATGGGTTGCCTGAGTCAGCCAGGAAAACCAATTACTTAGCATATTTTAAGTCACAGATCAACATGCATGACTAGATTGACACATGAAATGCGTAGGACGTAGCTATCTTATTTTTTAAAGAAACGTCTGTAATCTATGAGTAATACCAAAAACGTTTCAAACTCATTAAGGCTGCTATTGTATTGTTTTGTTTTCAGACTACATGCATGTATAAATAAAATACATTATGTAATCCTACGCAAGCATACATCCAGTTATCAATGCGTTATCAAACTGTATATATTTTGAAGAGAATTAGGCTTACACCTATAATATGACCTATAATATGACACATGGGTCTCATGGGTGTAGCTTGGAGGAGGAGGGTTCAAACCACCACTTGTCTCAGATCTCATTGTTTGAAAGGGAAACCCTACATAATGCACCAGTGCAGCCAACTTAAGCAAACTACTGTCACCAAATTTCATAAGCCTAGCCAAAGCGGGTTTTGTGGTTACGCTCCTCCTCCAATACAAAAACTAAAGCAAAACTATAGTTACCATTTTCTACCAGTCGCTTGACTCCATTAATTAAGTGCAGTGAATAGCAGATTTGGTTTTTGAATTTTTTAGCTAGCGGAAGAGTAGCAAGTTAATTGCACTGTAGATACCTCAAAATATGCATTTTGTAAAGCTTAAAATAACGGAAATAATGCTTGATTCCGGAGCTTCGCCACGGACCCAGCTGGATGAGCGCTCCCCCATACTACCTAGCTGTCCTTGCTGGTGTGCACTGTCTTTCCAGAATGTAATGAAGATTAATTACACACACACACACTCATATATATATATGTATATATTGCAGAGGGGGGGGGTAAAAATCCCCACACACCGAAAAAATTCTGACTACGCCCATGATATGACATATCATTTGTGGGCCGGTTTATATGGTAATGCCCGGGCCGATTTTGATACCCAGTTCGCCCCTGATGACCATCTATATATTTCTATGATTTAAAAAAAACGGATCAAGTACTGTAAAAGTATAATAAAAAAAAGATAATTAAAATACATTTCTTTATGCTCCAGCCAGGACAGTATCTGAAGGTTGAGGTTCAGTTACATGGGTTTTCTGTTCAGTCAAACCATACAAGTACCGACATCAAAGAAGAGAAGCAGTTTTTAAATCTATCAAGCAACGACATTTCACTAAATAAGCAGCTTCATGGCTTTCATGTTCATGAATTTGGTGACTCTAGTAAAGGATGTCATTCTATGGGAGGCCACTTCAACCCGGAAGGCGTTCATCACGGTTATCGTAATAATAGCCACGGGTAAGTTTTGTTGAAATAGTTGCAGATAGAGAGAGAGAGAGAGAGAGAGAGAGATTTAGTAAATGCCTTTCAATCACCGGAACAGGCCTAGTTAAGGCATCTAGATTTTTTACTACCTCATAATTTAAGATCTTAATATAGGAATTTTTTTCCCTTAAGGAAACTTTCTTTCTGAGGAAGGTTATCAAATGAATTCGAAACAATATAGATATGGATATTAAGATATTTTTCTTCGTCCAATCCATCCAATCCGATTAAATAAAAAAGTACATCTGTTTATAAGCAGCATGTGGGGTCCAATAAAAGAAAACTTACAAGGCTTTTCTCCTATTCCCGAGGAAGTGAATTGCATACATCTACGTTCTGTATAGAGACAGTGGGGGATATTTAATGTTTATTTAATATCCTCACTTAATGAAATCGATCAGTTAGTCTTCCATAATTGAAACATTCCTGGTGTTTATTAAAGGAAATATCTTAGGAAGAATGGACTCGAAAACTGCTGCAACCAGCCCGTGCCTATAAAAGCATAGTTAGTTTTATAATAGTTTGTCAAAATTCGATATGATTAATATCTATTTCTGTACATATATTAGGGGTGCACCGGATAGTCGCTCCGGCTTTGGCCAAATATCCGGTCATTTTTCACTATTCGGCAGTATTCGGTTTCGGCCGAATATCACTGCCGAATAGTAAATCGGATAGTAAAAACTACAGCGTAGCACCTTATATTTCTATTAATATTGTTAGACACCTCCGCGCTAAGTCTTTTCCAGATAGGCCAAACGGAGGTAACACTTAAATATCGAAACAACACAGGCAAAAGGCGAACAATATAAAGGTAGTCGACTCTGATAAACGATGTCGAACAAAAAGTTTAATACTCAATGAAGGAAATCGTCGAATGTCGTCAAACTTAATCTCCACGTCAATAAAAATATACCAATATTCGTAATGTGAACATGATTCAGTAATGTCAGTTCTAAAATACATTAACGTTTTTGTTTCAAATAAAAGAATATGCTTTTAAAACTATGACTATGCACCAAATATCTTCTAGTACAAAGACAAGGCGTGTTAATCTAAATAGAAATAAAACTTTACATTATAAATTCGCATTACAAACGTAGTAGCGATGTCTGGCACATTTTAAAAGCTTGTCTTGACATTTGAGTGGTCAGTAAACATGTAATATTCCTTTACTACATCACGCTGATAATCTGTCTAGATGTGCGAGTATATCTCCAGAAGTAGATGAGCAACCCCCACTTCCTTTTGTTTGTTTAGTCCTTAACAGATAGACAGCTGACCACATTAAGCCAGATGTCAACATGTTGACACTGTCTAGGGGATACATCTTATGAAGGAACTGACTTGGTTTACTTAGAGAATAATTTTTATTAGGGGGCTGGACTACAAGCCATACATCTACAAGATTAACCTGGTATGAGTTTGTTTATTTGGAGATAAGTTATCAATCAAGGGTCTGGACCACAAGCCACACCTTGTACACTGTTGACCAGGTAATAAGTTTGTTTACTTTGAGATAAGTCTCAATTAGGGGACTGGACTACAAGCCAAACCTCTACACTGTTACCAAGATTTCTAACTTGGAGGTAAATGTCAATTATGAGGTTGGACATATAAGATACCTACAAGAGTGCTTTTTTGCAACCCTAAAACCAAGAGTATATTATTAATAATTATTATATTTAAAAGCTTAGTAAGCTAGGAACTAATTTTAATGTAGATACAAATAGAAAGAATCTGTGTATATTAGCATAGAAGAAACTGGCCAGGGGTATCTTTAAAGGGAGGGCTCAACGGACTCAACACCACCAACTTCTTATTTGTTTTGTCCATGACACTTAATGTATTGATAGACATCGACCATTCTTAAACCAGAATAGATTAGAACGCAAATTGTTAAGACATATTGACACTGTCTAGAGGACACTAAGTTTCTTTACTTGGAGAGAAATGTCAATTAGGGCGCTGAACACACCCCTACAAGTATTTTGTTACACAAGCCATGGGTATAAAAGTGGCTTGTAAGGGCCTTTAGTAAATTGGACGGCAATAATAAAGGCTGATAAAAATTCATCACTTATATGGCATTACTTTAATGTCAAAACAATGGACAACTCTAAAGCAGTTTGCCATGCTTGTAAAATAGTACTTTCACGTGGTAAACCAGGCAAAGCTAACGACTTCTTAACCACCACTATGATTACTCATCTACGCTCGAAACACTCAGACTTATTCAACGAAATGACTGCATTGAAATCAGCAGTTAATAATTCTGCATCAAGTAATATCACTGGCCTGTGCGAGTACGTCTACGAGCTCCAGTGATTCGTCAAGCCTCACACACTAGTAGCAACCAGAGATTAAAGAGGTCTTAGACAAAGCTAAATTGTGGGATATTAATAGTGATAATGCTAAACGCATTCACTTGGCCATAGCAAAGATGATTGCAACTGTCATGGAACCTTACCAAGTAGTTGAGAAATCTGGATTTATTGAACTTTTAAAAGTACTGGAGAAAAGATACACTGTGCCTAGTTGCAAATAGAATGTACTTAACCCTTGAGAGATATCCATATTATAAAGTAGAATGTGAGGGGTATGTATGTATGTATGTATGTATGTATGGATGTATGTTACTTATAGACATCAAAACCGCTTGACCAATCTTGATAAAACTAGGCAGGAATGTTCCTTGGGTACCAACTTAGACCGTAGTGTATGTATTGTAGCCCTAAAACAAACTTAAGACCCTCAAAAAAAATAAAGTTGTCCGACTCTATTACAGCTATAGTATTTTATGGATCTAGGCCATGTCTACAATGTTGACATGAGAAAAGATAGAAAGGATTTAGACCTAGATCTAATTTTAAGAAATACACTTTGCGCAGATAGTTTTTTACTTTGACACATGAAAAGACAAAAGAAGATCCATTGATTTCATTATATAATAAAATTAACCTTCAATTTTGTGTTTCAAAAGCATTTTTTACATTAATTAGTTCCTTATATCTGTGATTACAGATTTCCTGACGAACATTCTTTCATTAGACAATTCAGTAATGAATCGCGTACTAAATATTAATTCGTTTAATTGTTTACTTTATAATCCCATCCCTAGATCTAAAACTCTAATTCAACTCTAAGATGATAAAACTTCTCTTCGCACAGATAGTTTTATACCGTGGCATATACACATATTAATTAAAGTCCATTCATTTCATATTTTGATCAAATAAACATTCAAATTTGGTTTTCTAAATCTACATACATGTACGGAAGCTGCGAAGCCGAGTTAAAGGCCTAGATCTATATTCATTCATGAATCGCGTACTAAAAATTATTTCGTTTTATTGTTACTTTATAATCCCATCCCTAGATCTAAAACTCTAATTCAACACTAAGATGATAAAACTTCTCTTCGCACAGATAGTTTTATACTTTAACACATAAACATATTAATTAAAGTCCATTCACTTCATATTTTGATCAAATAAACATTCAAATTTGGTTTTCTAAAGCTACATCCGTATACGAAAGCTGCGAAGCCGAGTTGAGATAGGCCTAGATCTATATTCATTCATGAATCGCGTACTAAAAATTATGTCGTTTAATTGTTCACTTTATAATCCCAATATCAGGTGACCGAGCCTCGCTCGGATGAATAATTTGTTAAGGAAGTCATACCCGAAGTCATTTTGGGAATATTCTTGTAATTACGAAAATGAACGATCGGATAAAGACTACTAATCTGAAGAGTTGTTTTAGTGTTCTGTTAGTTCTAATTGTAGGCCTAATTGTACATGTCGATTAAATTTAAAGTCTTTTAAGTCCTCCTACAGCCTAGACAAACTACAGCTCACGTCCGTCTTATAGTTTTACAATCCATCTTTTGCGTAAAACAATTGTAGGCTTACTATTAATGGCTTGAAAGAAAGTCATTGCAGTGTAACTTTTCTACGTTATAGGGTAAAACATGCACTTAGTGACAAAGTAAAATGGCGCATTTTTTCTTATTAGACTTAAATCATCGCATTAGTTTTCTAAAGAAACGTTTCCGTGGGGCACCTCAGTTGCGCCGAACAATATGCTCGTTACCCATACGGGATACGTGCCCTGCCCAGCCTGACTATAAGAAGTTCATACCGGCTTTTGCCATCCTTCCATCCCAGTGGTGCTACAGCCCGTGGAGGGATATGGCCTGCTTTTACACATCCCTCCATTCAGATCTCTCTTGGGCCTTCCGTCAACACGCCCTAACTCCAAGCTTTTTACCGAGGTTTATAGTTAAATCAAAAGAGACTGCAGCGTACGCAAACTCGTTGACCGCTAGATGGATATCATGTTTAGTGTGAGCAAGTAAGGCGTAGAGAAGCTGTGTTATGACCCTTTCCTTTGTTTTGGTACAGGAGAGGTAGACACCGAAGCATGAGCACATGGTAATAATTCACCAGCAAAATAATAATAATAATAAGGCTTGTCTTAGAGTCCGAAAATTAATGAGGATTGCAGCTGTGACCTACATATCTTGCCACTTCCAAGGCAAGCATAACCGTTGTCCGCGGTGCTCGATTAAGATTTTCTTTTAGCGTCTGCGTTTGTCCTCGGCAGCAAATTTTCTTTTGGTCTCAAATGTGTATCCGAATTCTTTAAGTCCGACAGTTACGCTGGACAGAGCAGTATCCTGTATGGGAGACGAATCTCAGACGAACGCATGCCAAAGGCAGTCTTTTTTGGTGAGCTAAAAAGTGGTCTACGTAACACCGAAACGCTTAAAAGACCAGCTTATGGCGCAAACTTGACTTAGCTGACATAGAAGAGAGCATATGGTTGCATGCAACCTCAGAACGAGACAGCTGGAGGTCACCAGCAAAATAAACAACAAAGTAAAAGGTATCTACACCGCTCTACACAATTAAAGAGTAAACAACTTATTAAGCACTTAAAACACAATAACTAATCATATATCGGCACATTTAATTTCATTACTTTTCTTTCATAGTTCTATAATAAATCAATCTACAGTAAGATGGTGCGCAAATGTTTAATTAGGTCTATTGATCCTTTAGAACTCGATCTTGTTTGCAAAGAAATATTTTAGTATACTGCTGTAAGCTTAGTGACGTAAGCAGCGTTTTTCCCGTTTACGTCATGGAAAATTTTCATTCATAAAACATTCTAGCCAAAATTAATTTTTCGATAATGAGCCATTTTCAAACCGATATAACGGTCGATCTCGAGTTTTCCCGATGTGGCCAATGAGATGAGAATTTTTTTCTCACTATTATGCACATACCGTGAAATTTTAAAGAAAAACGTTAGAGCCGTTTTCGAAATAAAATTTATATATATATATAAATATAAATATATATACATACATACATACATACATACAAGAATTGCTCGCTTAAGAGTATAGGATGAATGTATCGGCTTCGGGTAATCCCATTTTCGGAAACCTAATTTTATTTTCGTAGCGAAAGAGAAAAAACTTGAAAGGATCATTAGTTAAGTTTAACATACATCTAAATCCAATCCACTAGATTATTCAAAAGCATTTTTTACATAAATTAGTTCCTGATATCTGTGACTACAGATTTCCTGGCGAACATTATTTCATTAGACATTACCAATGGTTACACATTAACACATCTCTCTACTGAGTCTATTCCTAGGCCTAGGTCTAAAACTCTTATTGAACTCTAAGATGATAAAACTTCTTTTCGCAAAGATAGTTTTGTGCTTTAACACATAAATATACTAATTATTGTCCATTCATTTCATATTTTAATCAAATTAACATTCAAATTTGTTTTTCTAAAGCATTTTAATACATTCGTTCGCTGTTCGCTAAAGCTGCGTAGCCGTGTTGAGATAGGCCTATATTCATTCATGAAAAAAGGTCACGCATGCACAGCAGAGAATGAACTCTATAAAAGCCAATGTTTAACTCTAGATTAGTGTAGATTTAGATCTATGTCTACCTCAATATATACTTTATAAACATGAACAAAATACATACAAAATTTAGTATATTCATCTCAAATTTTAATCAAATATATGTAGGCCTACAAGCAAATGTTTTAATTTGAAAAAAAATGGATTTAAGCCTATTAGCTATTTTGATTTGATAGCTTCATTCACACTATTTTTACATTGACACATTCGCTTTACTTATTACATTATTATTTCGTTTAATTGTTTACAAAACACTCTCAGTGACTATATCGACAGTAATGCGCAAATAAAGACCCGCGGGTCGCGGGTAACATATGTCTAGTCTATACTATAAAGTAGAATGTGAGGTGTATGTATGTTACTTATAGACATCAAAACCGCTTGACCAATCTTGATAAAACTAGGCAGGAATGTTTCTTAGGTACCAACTTAGACCTTAGTGTATGTATTGTAGGCCTAAAACAAACTTAAGACCCTAAAAAAAAAATGTGTCCGACTCTATTACAGCTATAGTATTTTATGGATCTAGGCCATGTCTACAATGTTGACATAGAAAAGATCGAAAGGATTTAGACCTAGATCTAATTTTTAGAAATACACTTTGCGCAGATAGTTTTTTACTTTGACACATGAAAATACAAAAGAAGATCCATTGATTTTATTATATAATAAAATTAACCTTCAATTTTGTGTTTCAAAAGCATTTTTTAAAATTAATTAGTTCGTTATATCTGTGACTGCAGATTTCCTGACAAACATTCTTTCATTAGACAATACCGTAATGAATCGCTTACTAAAAATTAATTCGTTTAATTGTTTACTTTATAATCCCATCCCTAGATCTAAAACTCTAATTCAACTCTAAGATGATAAAACTTCTCTTAGCACAGATAGTTTTATAATTTAACACATGAACATACTAATTATAGTCCATTCATTTCATATTTTGATTAAATAAACATTCAAATTTGGTTTTCTAAAGCATTTTTAATAGACTACATTCGTTTACGAAAGCTGCGAAGACGGGTTGAGATAGGCCTAGATCTATATTCATTCATGAATCGCGTACTAAAAATTATTTCGTTTAATTGTTTACTTTATAATCCCATTCATTTAACAAAGCTATCGCTCTTTTCGTTTTTAATAGATATGTATGTATCGCCTCGGGTAAATCCATTTTCGCAAAACTAATTTTATTTTCGTAGCGAAAGAGAAAAAAATGAAAGGATCATTAGCTACGTTTAACATACATTTAAATCCAATCCACTAGATTAGTAAACACAAACTTAGACCCGCAGGCCGCGGGTAATGTCACTATAAAACAAAGATTGCACTTTGCCTTTAAAAGATTTACATTAGTTACATATAAGTTTATATATTCTACAGTGGTCATCCCACATACTACTTTACTATTGGTGGCCTCATACATAAACACACACCATCTCATGTTACAAAGATTAGTTTATGATAAGCATCCATCCATCCACCCATCCCAGTGGCGCTACAGCCCATGGAGGGCTCTGGCCTGCTTTAACACATCCTTCCATTCAGATCTCTCCTGGGCCTTTCGTCTCCACGCCCTAACCCCAAGCTGCTTCAGATCTGCTTCCACATCATCTATCCATCGCATTCGGGGTCTGCCTTTGGGTCGCCTGCCTTTTGTTTTTTGCCTGTATACGATTTTGGCTCCTCTGTTGTCTGACATTCTTTCAAGGTGACCTGCCCAACGTAGTCTGTTCTTTTTTATTTCGTTCACTATTGGTGGGTCTTCATACAATTGATATATCTCATGGTTAGTGCGTGTCCTCCACCCTGTTTCATCCTGTATGGCACCATAGATTTTCCTAAGAGTTTTTCTTTCCCAAGTGTTAAGTAAATTTTCAGATGTCTTTGCCAGTGTCCAGGTCTCACTTCCATACATCGCTGCTGGTCTTATTATGGTTTTGTATAATATTTTCTTCGTTTTTCTTGAAATTGTTTTGCTCTTAATTAAATGGTGGGTACTATAAATGCTCTGTTGCCTCCTGCTATTCTTTCCTTTATTTCTATTAGTAGGTCATTTTTTGAAATAAATAGTACTTCCTAGATATTTGAAAGTTTGGACGTTTTCAAATTCATGGTCTTTGATTTTGATATATTGTCCCTCTGTTTGATTGTCTCTTGTCATTGTGATGTACTTGGTTTTACTGTCATTGACCTCAAGTCCTGCTGGTCGAGATGCTTCTTCTAGTTGTGTGAAGTCTCTAGCAATGTCAGAGGTTTCTTTACCCAATAAGGCAATGTCATCGGCATAAGCAAGGTATTGTAGAGGTTGGCTGTATATCGTCCCTGTTGGTTGTGGACCCGTGTTTTCTCTCCTGAAGTAGTTATTAATAGTTCCGCTTGTGTTTATGTGTATATTTCTTATAACTCTCTCCAGTGTTAAATTGAAAAGCATGCAGGAAAGTGCGTCTCCTTGTCTTAATCCTCGTTTAATCCTAAATTCCCGTGAGTGTTCTCCTTGTATTATGACTTTGCTTTTTGAGTTGTTTAATGTCATATGTATAAGTCTTGTCAGCTTGTTGGGTATTCCAAAATCATGTAGAGTGTCATATAGGTATTTCCTTCTGATACTGTCATTAGCCATTTTATAGTCTATAAAGAGTTGGTGGATTGAAATGTTGTATTCATGGCATTTTTCTAGTATACATCTTAGTGTGAAGATGTGGTCGGTTGTGGATTTGTTGGGTCTGAATCCACATTGGTAGTCACCTAAGATTTCTTCTGAATATTTTCCAAGTCTCTTAGTTATAAGCCTAGACAGTATCTTATAAGTCACATTTAGTAGAGAGATTCCTCTGTAATTACAGCACTTTAACTTGGATCCTTTTTTGTGTATTGGGGTTATAAGAGCCGTTTCCCATTCTGTTGGTATTACTTCTTCTTCTCAAATTCTTGATATTAGTCTGTGTATTTGGGAATGTAAGTCTTTCCCTCCATATTTAATTAGTTTTGCTGTGATTTGGTCCTCTCCTGTTGCTTTGTGATTCGTCATGGTCCTAATTATTTCTGATGTTTCAATGAGTGTTGGAGGGTTCACTAAGGGATCTGGTACCCCATGTGGCAGTTCATATTCTCCATTGTCTCCATTTTCAGTAGTATTTAGGATCTCCTCAAAGTATTCAGCCCATCTCTCAATGACCCTGCTGTTTTCTGTAATAAGCTGACCATCTTTGTTCTCACACATGTGTGATCTAGCTTGAAATCCGTTCTTTTCATGTTTAATTTTCATATACATTCCTCTCATGTCTCCCTCCTTTGCTAGTTCCTCAATTTCAGTAATCTTGGACTTTTCCCATTCCCGTTTTTTCTTACTTACAACTTTTGTGGCCCTTCTTCTTGCTTCATTGTATTGCTGTCTAGTGTTCCTGGTTTCTCTCTGTAGCATTATCATTCGAGCATTGTTCTTCTCTTCTATAGTTTGTCTGATTCATCATCATACCACCCTATTTTCTCGTTCTTTTGTTTAAATCCAACTACCTCTTCTGCTGTTCTTTTGATAGCATGCTTTATTATTTCCCAATGCTCATTTATGTTATTTTCGCTGTCCTTTTCTAATGTTGTCAGTTGCGTTTGGAGTGCCATTCTATAAATTTCTGCAACAAGTGGATCCTTTGTGAGTTTTTGACTATCATATTGCTGTGCTCTCTTTCTTTGGTAATTGTGTATGGTACTTATTCTTTGTCTAAGTTTAGCTTTTACTAGTAGGTGGTCTGAGTCAGCATTAGCTCCTCTGAAACTTCTTACATCTAGTATGTCTGATCCATGTCTCTTATCTATGAGTATATGATCTATTTGTTTCTGGGTGTTGCCATCAGGTGAGATCCAGGTAACCTTGTGAATATTCTTATGTTGGAATTTTGTGCTGCTGATAGACATTCCTTTTCCTGATGCAAAATCCACTAATCTTATGCCATTATTGTTGGTCTCTTCATGTAAGCTTTCTTTGCCAATTGTTGGTCTGAATGCTGGTTCCTTTCCAATTTTTGCATTGAAATCTCCTAGGACTATTTTGATGTCATGCTTTGGTGCTTCATCATAAATTCTTTCCAGTCCATCATAGAAGGCTTCTTTTGTGTTATCATCTGCATCTTCAGTAGGGGCATGAACATTGATAAATGAGATGTTGAAGAATTTTTCTTTCAAACGTAGTGAGCAGAGTCTATCACTTATAGGTTTAAATCCAATGACATTACCTACCATTTCCTTTTTAACAGCAAAACCTGTACCTAAGTTGTTAGTGCTTCCACCACTATAAAATATAGTATACTCCTTGGTTCTGAGAATGTCCGAGTCTTTCCACCTGATTTCCTGTAGGGCTACAAGGGGTATCCTATATTTCTTTAACACTTCAGTAAGTTGGGCTAGCGCACCTGCTCTATAAAGGCTTAGCACGTTCCATGTCGCAAAACAAAAATCATGTCCTTTTCCAGGCCTAGGTCGTTTTCCGTTGAGATCTGTCCGGGTTATCTTGTGTGTATTAGCTTTCGAAACAGTATTTTTTATATGACAGAGTTGTTAGCCCTGTGCATAACCATCCGGGGGGGCTGCCCCTTTCAGCTCTCTAGATAGCTGCCTTTATTTTCGGGTAAGGTGCACTAGCCTTTGTGGATCCCTCCACTTCCTGCAAGGCAGCAGGTTTGATTTTGGTCCACCCCTAGTATTTTATTTCCCCGGTACCCACCATATCTGGAGGGCATTCCCCTATCCGCCACCTGGGGAGGCGCTCGATGGGAGATCAAAAACTCCACACGAGGTTTATGATAAGCATATCTGTTAAAAAATGCTGTTAATCTTAATTTGTCTATCAGTAATAGAGTTTAAAGCAAGAAGGTAAATAAAAGAAAAAAACAATATGAATAAAGGTATGTTATTTAGAAGATTTTCAAAAAGTTCAGTAAAACGAGCTGTTTGAGTCATGTAGGTATTCCGGCCGAATATCAAATTTTACTATCCGGTCATATCCGGCTCCGGCCTAATATCAAAAAGTGTGCACACCTAATATATATTGTTGTAAGGCAAGCACTCAATGAAAGGTAGGAGGTAATAATAAACGATGTATTAATTATAAGCTATCAACAAATAATCAAGTCACAGGGAGTAATGTCTTAAGTTCTAAGAGTCCTACTTAATACTAGAACAGACCACCGACACACTTCCCAGTGTCACTCCAGGTCTTTCAAAACAGTTCACTAGTATCACACAGGACAGCACTTAGCCCGAGACTGTTCAGACTCCCATAACATCAGCCGGATCTACAGCATTCCTTCTTCATGTAGAATTAACATGTCTCTTACTGCTTGTCTTGAATGGTGCTCTGATGCGCATCAGCAGTGTGGCGCGGGAAAAGAGTTACAACATTACCCCCTTCTCAGCTCCGTCCAGAACAGATTCAGGTGCCCTACAAGGTAGTGGACGTTCGTAAAAGTGTAGATGGAGGTCGATCTGTGGGAGCTACAGACGGCAGGGAGCGTGTTCTCCACGAAACCATCTGCACTGGTCTCTGCAGGTGCCGCTTTCTTTTTTTCCAGTTGGCCATTCCGTTCTTGAGACGATGTCTTGATCGTTGGGTTGGGTGACGCTCGCCTTCTGAGACGTGTAAAGGTAGTGGCCATCCCTGTAGTTTTCATTAGAACAGTTGGTCCTGCACGCCGCTTCAGCAGACCTTCTCAATGGAAGTCCCATGACATACTCGTAGACCCACACGTAGCCATAGTTGCAAGCACATTGTCACTGTCGGCCCTGTCACTAAGGTATGCCCATAAAGCATCCTTGCAATGTTCAATGTGTAAAAGTTCATTAAGTGCTGAATCGGGTCCAGCTAAAATTGATTCACCATCTTTCATGTTACTATCGCTGGTGAAAACAGAAGTATCGAAGTCCACTGGTTTCAGACCCTGTTGGTGAGTTTCTTGACATTTGCATTCCTGGTAGCAGATATGAGGCTTTGAAGTATCTTCGTAGACACTGGCAGATTGAAAGGGGTCTTTAAGGTCCGAAGCGACAGGCTCGGACGCAGGCCCAAAGTTGTCTTGATCTAATAGGGTCGTTGTGGTACTCATAGCTAGAACAGCAAAAGCTTCAGTCACATAGCAGACTTCTCCTATTTCTTCTCATGTCTCTTTCTGTTCTTCTGTGTACTTCTTGTTACTATCGACGCATTCTATGCAACCACAGTCTTGAATGAGTAACGGTTGGTTAATAAATAATGTTAGACGCTTCTCTCTCAAAGGTTCGATCTGGCCTTGCACTATACGATACGTATCAGTTTGTCCATCGAATGATTCATCGAATCCTGCAAGGTATACATTTTTTCGCTTTGTTCTCATAACAGGTCCTGCATGGTGATCAGGAGCTCGCCAATATCTGGTTCTACATCAAACAAGTAGGTCTCAGGATCCTCCCCTTCATCAACCAGGTCCCGTCGAAGACAAGCTCTCATCTTTTCTTTGGCCCAAACGATTTTCAGCTCTCTGGCTCGGAGCTCCTCCTTCAACTTGTAGCTCAGTTTGTCTAAGTTCCTAAGCGTTGTCATTCTTTCATTTCGTTGAGCTGCCCAAATCCCACTTCCAGATACCTTGTTGTAGTCGACCGGACTGTATTGAACCGGGCTGTAGTGGACCTTCTGTCGTGAACCTCCTTGACTGCGACACCCCCCCCCGCTCTTATATAGGGTCCCCAATGGCCTTCTAGAACCGGACGGAACATCGCTCGACCTTTCTAGCTTCGTCACATGACTACATCCCTCGTGACGCTCCTGAGCTCTGTTCACGACGGCGATCCTTCCCAAACAGTCATGTTGACACTCGTCTCGGCTGACCGTCGTAACTCGTCACGGTTGACCGCTCGTCTAGCGCTGGCCTGGGGCGATTTGCGTCGGCTGACTACACTCACACCACATCCGTGCCACCACCAGGTTTATAACACTGCCCCCTCCTTAGATCTGTCCGTCCCGGACAGAATCAACCTCATGACATTGGCTGTGAAGTTTCATCGCTGTAGGTGGGGGTCGATCGGTGGCGGTTGGTTTGCCTCTTGTGCTTGACGGAGCCATCCATGTTACAGTCAGCAATGGTCGCTTTCTTCTTCTCCTCCAATTGGCCTTCACATGGTTGCCTCGCCGTCGTGCTTTCATCGCTTTCCAAGTTGAATTCAGAAAACTTTTTCTTCTTCTCCTCCAGTTAGCCTTCATCTGGTTGTATCGACGTCGTGATCGCATCGTCATCCATGTTGCACTCAGCAAAAGTCGCCTTCTTCTTCTCCACCAGTTGGTCTTCATGTGGATGCAGTGATGTCGTGGTCGCATCGCTCTCTTGTCCTTCGGTATTGAGGGCAGCTGCTTGGCACATCGAGAGGTATAGGATGTAAGGGCTGGGGATACCAAGATCGTTGGCCAAAAAGGTGACTTCATAGGGCTTTGCGGAGAGGGACTGGGATGGGTTTCAAATCTACAGGACTGGGAATGGTGGGACAAGTCATTATCCTCAGCCGTGTCTGGAGGGCATGCTCGTGGGACAGGCTGGTAACACTCCACTTCATCTTCGGCCTCAGGCTCCGATCGGCTTTCTTCACCATCATCATGACCTCTCTCTCTCGTCTCAGTATCGCGCCAATCGCTTGTTGGTTTCAGACCTTGTCGATGACTTTCGTCTTGCAAATGTCCATCAACGTCAACGTCAGGCTTCCTTGGATTCTCTTGACCTGTCTTGCTGTTTGAGCTTCTCCTATCAGGTACGTCGGCAACACAAGCTTCTGTTGGACTATAGGCAGCATTTCTTGTCTCTTTATCTGTCTCTTTCGGCTCCCCAGATCTGTACTCCTCGTTTTCGGATTCACAGGCAGCACCACGTTCATAAGCATTGCCACTGTTACTGCTTATTGATTCACAGCATTGGGGTAATAGTTCAATGTCCAACGATGGTGAATCTCCTTCATCTTTCAAGTCTCCTTGGTCGTACAAGGGGCTCGTCGCTTCCTTCACTAAGGTACCCATCTCTTTAATCTCTCTACAGAACTTCTCGGTGTACTTCTTTAATGTCACACTCATAGCCCAAATATCGTCTCGTACAGAGTTCATGAACTCTCCAAAATCTGGTGCGACTTCAAACAGATACGTGTCCGGATCTTCTTCTTCTTCCATTATGTCTTCCCGGAGGCATGCTTGTAAGGTTTCCTTGTTTCCACATGCCTTCAGCCCTCGTTCACGGAGTTCTTGCTTCAGTTCTCTAAATTCAAGTTCGTACAGCAGTTTCAGACGAGCCATAGTAGATCCGATCCAATCCGATTCCGATCCGATCCCACTTCTGACACCAGTTGTTACGAATCTCACTATCCAGGCTCTCTGCAAACTGCACCTTACACCACCAACTTAAAGAACTTTACAACTCAGGGCTGCAAAGTAACGTAACACTTTAATAGTTGAATAAATAACAGCCAATACTGTACAATTGGCAACACGTGCATTGTACAAATATCTCTCCGATAACACCTTACCGCCGTATCAACTCTTGCACTGGCCTCTCCGTCTCGTTCCGGGATTGCACTGGGTTCAATAGTTCAGGACTGACTTCGCACACTGGGCTCGTTGTGTCGGACTCGATCACAGACTAAGATCAAGACGCCGTTCGTCTCAACTATACTTGACTGTACTCCAGACTGAACCGTCGTAATGCTCCGCACAGAACCACACCATTGAACTGTGCTGTAGTAGACCGGACTGTATTGAACCGGGCTGTAGTGGACCTTCTGTCGTGAACCTCCTAGACTGCGACACCACCCACTCTAATGGCCTTCTAGAACCGGACGGAACATCGCTCGACGTTTCTAGCTTCGTCACATGACTACATCCCTCGTGACGCTCCTGAGCTCTGTTCACGACGGCGATCCTTCCCGAACAGTCATGTTGACACTCGTCACGGTTGACCGCTCGTCTAGCGCTGACCTGGGGCGATTTGCGTTGGCTGACTACACTGACACCACTACCCCCATCTGTGCCACCACCAGATTTATAACAATATATATATATATAAATATATATATATAGTTCGTCCACCGTGGTTCGATGATAACTGTCGGGGTTGTAATTTTGGACATGGCTCGTCTGCCCGGGCAGATCTGTTAATATATTGAGTAATTAAGTAAGAGAACAATTAATAACAATATATTAACGTATTCTAGTCAAGTGATTATATAACATAGGTTTAATGATTCAATGATAGAATAGGACATAAATGATGATTATAAATAATGATTAATACTAGATCAGCTTGCCTAAGTTATTTGCAAATATACAACATCGATTACGTGCAAGCACACCTTAGATTGCAAATAGTCCACTCTGGGCTCGCAATGCCCACAACCCAATGACATGAATAATGGCCAAGTATTGTCCATATAAATACAGATAAGGCTTGAGTCCCAAACCTGAGTCCCTAAACAAGAAAAATATGCATTCCGTGTGACAGCCATTCACATGTTTATAATACCAACGACTTAAGAGCAATGCAATAACGAAAAAAATATAATAACCAAACTTACCTAACACTGGGGAAAAACAACAAACAGAAAGTTCCAGTCAAGAATCTGCTACCCAAGCAAAACTAAAAGAAGCATGACTTGCCAACAACACAGTCACAGATGGTGCTACAGCCTCCAGCACCTCCGTGCCCACTGTTTATACATCTTGATTAGGTAACTGCTCTCGTAACAACGAATCTATTTGTCCTTCCCGTGTACTCAATTGCGACCGAAATGTACCTGGTTCTTCATCGTGTCCATTTGTTCATGCACCTCGCTTCTAATTGTGTCCATTAGTTCCTGTTTGCGCTTTAAACGGCATTGGACTTTAACGGGCTCTGTCTCAAATTCGTAAACTTAAGGATCTTCGTCTTCATCGCTCAGAGCTTACCTGAGGCATGCCATCACAACTTTCCTGTCTCTCTCGAAGCATTTCAATCCACGTCATTGGAGTTCTTCTTTTAGTTCCTTCACTATCAACTCACCAAGCAGTTTCAAACTAGTCATTTCAAATCAAATCCCCAACTCTTCCCGTTGAGTCGTCTATGATCCCACTTCGACACCAATGTAATAGCTTAAGAGAAACGACTCACCGAATACAGTAATGTCGGCCTTGAAAACAGCCTAGACTTGGGAGAAACTCCGTTGCTACTATCTAATGTAAATATCTTTCTCAGTCTAGTCATTTTTCTAGTCTTTAACAGTACGCTTCTGCTGCACTAGCTTGGATGGTGGTGTGCATTGCTGGGTTATTACAATATATAACTTATACTAGCATTATCCACAGGCTATGCCCGTTGATTTGGTTATATATTGTTTTTTTTTTCTTATAACTGGATCGGCTGGTAAATTCGAGTATCCCTTTCTCCCCCCCCCCAAACTCTCTACCTTAACAAATAGCTCTATTTACACTTGTTGATAACATTAAACGGTTAAGCATTTAACTCATATGCTATTCTAACTGACAAATCAGCTGTTTATGAGGACGCCATTCAAGGTAACAACAGTCAACAAGGGACATTACTCCTAGATACTGAATAGCATAACATATATATAAAATAAATACTAACATCCTTCCTTTTCTACAGCTTAACAAAATCAGCTTAAATAATCCTTGTAATTAACAATACAGAATATAATGAATGAGACATCTCAATTTCTTAAACTAATATTATAAACAACAAATAATCAACAACAAAAAATAAATATGATATCCGAACACATATTATCCAAACACATAGTATCCAATGTGATACGTATAATATTGATATTGTAATAACTGAAGTGAGGCAACTCAACGAGGCACATATCTTTATTTACACGACATCACAAGTTCATAAAACATCATCTATCTTAGGCAGTCTTTTCACTTCGGCTCTCAACTGGGGTGGAAATCGTTCTCTTTCTCTTCCTAATGTTGACATCCTTCTCTGTCTAGTTTATCACAGTGCGCACCTTCTAGCACTAGTCTGGATAATATTGTTATAACTCTGCCGTGCGCACCGCCATAACAATATTATATCAGTCACTAAAATCGGTATAGTAGAATACACCCATCCTCTTCCGCATTGACTTCTTGTATCTCAGTACTAATAGTCCTAGCTAGCTTATTATTATGAATCCTATAAAGTTTATCAGACTGAATTTTCTTTCTTGATGATGGACATATATATATATATATATGTAGCTTCAAACTATCATTATAGATTAATTGTTCATGTACAATATAGTTTTTCTTCATCGAATGTTTTCTCTATTGCAAATGTATTTGTTTCCATTTTCTTCATTGATTTGATACTTGGAGATACTTGTTTTAGAATTATGCCAGGATACCATCCTACTTCTCACAGATTTCTATAACATGCTTGTATTGTTTGGTCTCGATGTAGCTCTTATGTTCTTTTATCACAAAGTCTCGTTACTTGTTCTTTGTATTTCTGTTGTCTTGTTGCTCTCTTTTGTTCATCACCAAAGTTAGCCAAGTTCTTTCTGAGACACCTTTGATCATGTCATCCCCAACCTTTCCCCAAGGACTATTTGTTTCATTGCACTGTAAGTGTCATGATCATTGGTTTCTTGTTTTGACAAACTGTGCATGTCTCTACCATCTTTTTTATTTCATACCTGGCCAGAACATAGTCATATGTACTGTGTACTGTTTGCACATCACATCATAACATGGATGATGGTTATACATAAACATTAATACTATGTTAGCACTCCTAAATTATGTGCAAGTATACAACATAGTTAACATGCAAGCTCGCATTAGTCGCGATGCCCACGACCCAATGGATAATGGCTAAGTAAAGATCAGGCTTGAATTTCGCAGAGTCCCAAACTTGAGTCCCTTAACAAGAAAAATATGCATTCCTTGTGACGGACATTCACATGTATACAATAACAACGACTCTAGAGCAACGAAATAACGAAACAAATTTAATAACCTAACTTAGCCAAATTCTGGTGCACAAAAGAAACACACCTAACAAAGCACCAACTCCATATGCGCATGACAATGACCATTATTGTCATCCAGGGGAATGAGGGCTTTGCATTGAGGTTTTGTGCCGCCTCATGTGGCTTGTGAAACCAATGTGAGCCCAGAATGTTCGGCTGCACACTATTATAATTGTGGTTTTCCCTCACTAATTCTCGTTTTATTTACAATTCTGTCTCTGTTTCTGTAGACATGTCGGTGACTGGGGAAACATTGACGTTGATATGTATGGAGACTCAAATTCCAACTTTACTGTTCAGGCTGCTTCACTTATTGGACCTAACTCTATCTTAGGACGCGGAATTGTGGTAAGTTTGCACGCTATCACACACAAGGAGTTACTGGAGTGTGAAAAAGTCGATTTTGGGTAAAAAAATTGATTTTTCAATTTTGGTGTAAATTAATAGTTGGACATGAATTTTATAAACTGGCACCAACAATTTTCTAAAATATTGCATTTTTTTTTGTTGAAAAAAAGCATTGTAATGATGCATGGTAAACACGATTTTACATTTGTTAAAAATACAAATTCACTGTTTTTGAGTGAATGCATTTTTTGTGACTCCCCTGTAGAATATATATAAAATCTCTGGAACTAATAGAGATAAATGTGTCAAATGAGGTACACATATTCAGAGATAAATAATACAGAGAATATCTAGTTTGAATGACTTTATCTGAAGAAATTTTTAATATATTATCTTTTGAAAAAAATGTGGATGCATTTTACAGGTAAAAAAAATTACCTTTAAAAAAAAAGAATGCACAATACTAAGGAAAAATGTATAAAATCTAGCTAGCTCGTTCCAGCCACCTTTATACTTTAAGGTGTAAGTATTTTTAGCTTTGCAATTTATCAATTTTGAAAAGTTTAAGAATTTTCCTATATGAACTAATTTTTGTTTATATTCAAGATGGCCGCCATTACTACGGCAACCCGGAAACATTAGACAGCATTCAATATATTTTTTTATTGAGTTGTCATATGATATAATATAACAGAAGTTATTAAGTTAAAGCAAAAGTAAAAATAATAAATTTCGCACTCCAGGAACCCCATAAAAACAAAACACTGGTCTCAGTTTAAAAAAAAAAGTAGTTCTATGGCGAGAAACTGGTCATGCAATAAGACTTTTTGATAATCGTCAATTATATTTCACATATTATTATGAATTACTTAGGCTTAGATCCTGCCACGCCGTTCGGCGCATTGAGCTGCAAGCTGTCTCCACAAAGATCTGTCACTGGAAATGAAGTTTTTGCCATCTGATGTCCACTGTTCTAAGGTCCATGAAAGTGTCGCGTCAAGTTATACGAGGACGTCCCTGTTTGTGCTTTCCGCGTAGTGGCCTCCATGTCATCGCAACTCTTGGTATGCGTAGCTCATTTTGTCCCGCAAACCTCATGCGACGCTCTGTCACAACCTCAATAAGCGGTCGATTTCCAGTTCGGCATATGAATTTGAGACCCTATAAATGACTCCTAAAATCCGTATTAGCCATTTTTGTTGAGCCACATTTAGTCTTTTCTCAATTTTGGCAGATGACTTCCATGTCTCACATGCATATGTTGTTGTTGGGATGACGATTGTGTTAAGAAGGTGATGTTACTTCTTTCAAACTGTTCCACAGGAAGGGGGGGTCTCATTTGAATATATTGTGTGTATATCGGGGGGAGGGAACCACAGTACAGGGAGATGGAAGCCTACAATTGATGTGCCTAAGAAGTGTTTGAGGGCCTTCGTTTGTAGGTTGAAAAAGACAGAATTTGAGGGCTAGAAAAATGTTTTGAGTTTTGGGGGGGGGGGGACGTTGTAGTTTTCCGGGCAAAAAAAAACATAAATACCAACTATTTAAAACCGTAGCACGGATATCAGCTAGTATATACAATCGAAAAGACAGAACTTTATTTGATATACCTCAATGCCCATTAAGAAATCACAAGAAGCTTCTAGCATTTCAAACCGGCTACGATTTCTTCCCAGACTTTATATTGTTTATTAAGGCCGGGACATCCTTTCCTTTTTTTTTTTTTGAAATTTTAATATTTAATAAAATGGCCACATTTTAACGATCACCCTGACATACATGTGTGAAGTCATACCAAAACGTTGAACGCTATGCAAGCCCTAGACGAGGCGTAAAGCTAGTAGATTTTGATACGGCGGTACAGCTTTGATACGGCGGTACAGCTTTGATACGGCGGTACGGTTATCTACGGTGAAAAATTCTTACACTCAGTGTAACGTGTTGCCAATTGTACAGTATTAGCTGTGATTTATTGGACATTGAAATGTTACGTTACTTTGGTGTTCCGAGTTGTCAAACTGTCAAGTTGGTTGTGTAGTGTGGTGCAGTTTTCAGAGAGCTTGGGTAGTGAGTGTCGTTACAATATTGTAACGAATTTCTCTCTCTCTCTCTCTCAGGGTTCACTTCAACAATGCACCAAATCAAACAAAATAATGAATTACAAAAAAGAAAATACCAATAATTAATTGACTTATTTGTTAAATTTAATTGATTCATGTATAGGTGTATAGATATATGTCAATGAAAGCAATGTACAAAGGCATCCTTTGTTCTCTTGACTTTTCCTAAAGTTGATGGATGTAACCTGAGAATTATCACTCCAGCAATACTTAGGAGGAAAATTCTCCTATAATTGTTTAAGTCGCTTCTGTCAGCTTTGTTCAATACCTAACTCACAGGATCTGTCAACATTCTTTCTCCATTCTTCTCTGTCAAATGCCTTTGATAGAATTTCATTATGATATAATTTCAGAAAATATTGAAACCTGCACTTTTACCTGCCTGGGTGGACCACTTCGGGGGCCGATTCTGAGTTTGTGTTTCCACACAAACTGTCTTTGTAACTGTTACGTGCGCATGTTAGTGTAAATGTGGAACGGTTCGAATGCGTGTTGAGCTGGGGGGAGGGAACCAAAATGTAGGAATAGAAACTAAATAGTGCTTTTAGTGTTCATGAAGATTAAATTAATTATAATCTATGACGTTAACGTTTTGTGTTGATGTATTATTAAAAGAGTCTCTTCACATAACAAAACGTAACAAGTGGCGCCAAACGTAAAGGTAAAATCCAGTTATTCCTCTATACATAGTTGATCTCCTGTCAACAGACAGTAGAGATATTATAGTCTAGATCTAGCGACAGGATACTATTTGAATATAAGAAATAGAAAATGGAGGACAAGGCTGAGGTGGCAGCGTTGAAAGAAGAAGGGAGGTTATTGGAGCTTGAAGGGGCGGAACTAAGAAAAATACGTGCAAGAAAGGTTGATGGAGAGGGAGAGATTAGCAATGGAAAGAGAAAAAGAAAAGGAGAGATTAGACATGGAGGACAAAAGAGAAAAAGAAAAGGAGAGATTAGACATGGAGGACAAAAGAGAAAAAGAAAAGGAGAGATTAGACAAGGAGGACAAAAGAGAAAAAGAAAAGGAAAGATTAGACAAGGAGGACAAAAGAGAAAAAGAAAAGGAAAGATTAGACAAGGAGGACAAAAGAGAAAGAGAAAAGGAGAGATTAGACATGGTGGACAAAAGAGAAAAAGAAAAGGAGAGATTAGACATGGAGGACAAAAGAGAAAAAGAAAAGGAAAGATTAGACAAGGAGGACAAAAGAGAAAGAGAAAAGGAGAGATTAGTCATGGAGGACAAAAGAGAAAAAGAAAAGGAAAGATTAGACTAGGAGGACAAAAGAGAAAAGGAGAGATTAGACAAGGAGGACAAAAGAGAAAGAGAAAAGGAGAGATTAGACATGGAGGACAAAAGAGAAAAAGAAAAGGAGAGATTAGACATGGAGGACAAAAGAAAAAAAAAAGGAAAGATTTGACTAGGAGGACAGAAGAGAAAGAGAAAAGGAGAGATTAGACATGGAGGACAAAAGAGAAAAAGAAAAGGAGAGATTAGACATGGAGGACAAAAGAGAAAGAGAAAAGGAGAGATTAGACATGGAGGACAAAAGAGAAAAAGAAAAGGAAAGATTAGACTAGGAGGACAAAAGAGAAAGAGAAAAGGAGAGATTAGACAAGGAGGACAAAAGAGAAAAAGAAAAGGAGAGATTAGACATGGAGGACAAAAGAGAAAAAGAAAAGGAAAGATTAGACTAGGAGGACAAAAGAGAAAAAGAAAAGGAAAGATTAGACCAGGAGGACAAAAGTGAAAGAGAAAAGTTAGCTATGAAGGAAAAAAAAGAAAACGAAAAGATAGTCATTGAAAGGGAAAAGAAAAATGAATTAATAGCTATTGAAAGAGAGAGAGAGAGATTGGCGTTTGAAAAAGAGATGTCGGAGAAAAAGTTGAAAACAGACCAAGGAAAAGAGGGTGATAAAAGAAAGAGTGACACTACAGGGAATAAACTGGCAAAATATAAAGGTGTGATATTCAACGAAGACAAAATAAACATTGACATTTTCCTGAAAAGGTTCGAAATAGAAATGAGAGAACTGGAATACCCTGAAGACAAATGGACATTCTTATTGTCTAGATCATTTACAGCGGAGGTGCCGTCAAAAATATGTATTAACCAGGGTAACTATAGTGTTGTGAAAGAACAACTACTTCGAACTTTTGGGAAAACAGAAGCTTTCTATCGCCAACAGTTTGTTAATTGTGAGATAGAACCAGAGGGTGACCCGCAAACTTTCTTTGACAAAAATGAGCAGCCATTTCGATAACTGGATAGAAACCGCTGAGGTACAAATAACCTTTGACAGTCTTAAGACATTTCTCATGCCTAAAATCAAAATCAAATCAAATCTGCTAAATCATGCTGGACAAAGTGATTTACGAGTGTCAGGAGGAATTGAAAATATTTCTGTTGGAGAGGAAACGGAAATCCATAGAAGACATAGTTAGAATTATAAGGGCTTATAAAGTGGCACATGTCTAGAAGAAATTATCTAGAGGCAGTGATATAGAAGAAATAGTTGGCTTTAACAGAACATATGAGACACAGAATAACTCTCACAGAACAAGGGAGACACGCGATAGACATTATAGACGTGGTACATATGAAAGACAATATGATAGCCGCAACGGCAGATAGCAAGGAAACAGACAGGAAAGAAAGGACTGGGAGAAAGGTGGAATAGAGCAAGGTTTATCATTGTCATCTGATATTGGAAGATTGGAGGTTTTTCAGACATTCGTAGGGAACAAGACAGCCAAGACCATCAGGGAGACAGGGAGCACTATTATGGGAGTGAATAAGAATTTAGTGGAAGACCATGAATATACAGGTGAATCTAGGAAGTGTGTTATGTTTAATGGGGGGAATATTGTACAATTACCGATTGCCAAAGTTAGTATAGACACCGTATTTTAAGGGGACAGTGGAAGCTTGTGTTGTAGATCAGGGTGAGATAGATTTAATTATTGGGAACATTCATGGGGTGAAAATATGTTCAGTAAGGGAGATTGAGAATTGGAAGAAATATTATGGGATAAAGTCTACTCGATGTAGAAATGGGGATGTGGAAGAAGACATAAGATCCCATATATCAGATGAGATGGGTAGCAGAGAGCACGAGAAGAAAGAATTAACAGATAAGGTAGAAAGCAATGCAATTGGAATGGGTCAAAATCAAAGTAAAGTAAGACAATTAGTGGTACAGGGAAAGCAATTTAAACCCACATTCAGACGTACAAATCCATACATCTTATGCTTTAATTGTGGGAGAAGGGGGCATACTAGAAGACAGTGTCAACAGTTAAGCAGAGTTAAGGAATTAAGGTACAATAGTGGAGAGGTGTATACGAGAAAAGAGAGGGATATTAGCAGGCTAGAAAACAGTACAGCTAGACCATGCTGTAGTGGGATCACAATGGGACATCATAGCAGGCTTGAAAACAGTACAGCTAGATCAGTGATGCCCAACCTAATTCGACCCGCGGGCCTTTTTTATTTCCACACTCGTGTCGCGGGCCACATGAAAATAAAAGTAGGCCTAAAAAACGATATTAACTTAAAACCCGTAGATTCTGTGCTTCATTAATTAATGGGATATTTGAAATGTATCTTTTTTTTCCCCGCGTCAGAAGATGGCTTTATTTCTCTACTTAAAATATCAGCAAGATTAGGCTTCATTCCTCTACTTAAAATATGAGCAACATTGTAGCTAGCTTTACATCCGAGTCATTTTCCTGTCTCTTTTTGGTAAATATTCCCATCAATCCTCCAATTTCTAGGCTTAGTTTAACAATCTTTTTATTCGCGGCTAAAACCAAGAATGCCGTCATATTTGTTTCATAATGTCGTTTATATGTTGTTGTTTTATTTTAAATAGCCACACTTTATGAAACAAGTATGTTGGCTTATTATCATGTTCCACAAAAAAGTAAAGAACCGTTCACTTTTCATGGTAGAAAACGTACATTCTACACTCAGATAGCTATTTCATAAACGCACAAATGTTAAATGTCATGGAACTTATCATAAGGAGAAAAATTGAGGGCCCTAAGCCCCTAACGTAAGTAAAGATACATTTTTACATTTTTTTTTGGGAAAAAGGGGGGGATTTTCTACACCTTGTGCCAACATTTCGGCGGGCCGGATGGACTCACGTCGCGGGCCGGATCTGGCCGCATAAAACACTTCGGCAGGCCACATGTGGCCCGCGGGCCGTAATTTGCCCACCCCTGAGCTAGATCATTCGGTAGTGGGATCACAATGGGACATCATAGCAGGCTAGAAAACAGTACAGCTAGATAATTCGGTAGTGGGATCACAATGGGACATCATAGCAGGCTAGAAAACAGTACAGCTAGATCATTCGGTAGTGGGATCACAATGGGACATCATAGCAGGCTAGAAAACAGTACAGCTAGATAATTCGGTAGTGGGATCACAATGGGACATCATAGCAGGCTAGAAAACAGTACAGCTAGATCATTCGGTAGTGGGATCACAATGGGACATCATTGCAAAGGAATGGCATGTCAATAATGTTAGAATTATATAGATAGGATGAGGGTGTTTTGTACAGGCATAAAATTATGAGTGGAAAGTTGTATTAATGAATTGTGAAATAATTCTATTTAGCAAATCATTGATAGAAATATGATTACTTATAGATATATGTTAACAGAAGTGGTTTCAATTGCTCATAATAACAGTTATTTTGTGATGAATATAATTGTTATTTAACGGTATTAACATGACATTGGGTATGATTTTGCATTGGGAGTTCTCCAGCCTCCACGTGGAGACTTGGGATAGGTGATGTACGAAACGCGCCGAGATAGAGACGCAGGGCAGCATTTTGTATTGGTTCTAGTATTTTAAGATAAGATTTCCTAGCTGCTCCATATATTATGCATCCGTAGTCCAACTTGAATCGGATTAGACTCCGATATAGCAGCAGTAAGGTATCTCTGTCAGCTCCCCAGTCCGTATGGCTGAGTACTCTGAATATGTTTAATGACTTTTGGCATTTCTGCTTAAGTTTCTTAATGTGGGGGAGAAAATTTAATTCACAATCTAGGGTGAGGCCTAAAAATTTTGTAGTTTTCACAAAATAGTGCAAAAATAGTTCATGGTCTGGGTGGAGTCCCCTTAAATTACAAAAATGCATGCTAACTGTTTTGGAGTCCGAAAATTTAAAACCATTGTCGTTTGCCCAATTTTGAATTTTATTTAAATATAATTATAATTTTCTTTCTAAAGTACTCATGTTTTTGCCATGTGTAAAAATGACAAAATCATCAACATACAGACAGCACTCTAAGCCAGGGGGCAGAGCCTTTATAATACTGTTTGTTTTTATGTTACTGAGAGAATGCTGCCCTGGAATACACCCACTTCCCGGACATAAGTGTCAGAAGCGGAGCTGCACACTTGAACCTGAAATTTCCGGTCTTTTAGGAATTCCCTCACAAAGCAGGGAAGGTGTCCCTTAAGCCCCATAAGCTCCAGGTCATGTAGAATGCCATGTTTCCAGGTAGTATCATAGGTATTTTCTATATCGAAAAATACAGCTACTAGATGTTCTCGTCTAAGAAATGCATTTCTGATAAAAGCTTCCAGGCTTACCAGGTGGTCAGTTGTTGTCCGCCCCTGCCGGAATTCGCACTGGTAGTTGGAGATTATTTTATTTCTCTCGAGGTACCAGACGAACCTAATGTTTATCATCCTTTCCATGGTTTTGCAGATGCAGCTTGTTAGTGCTATTGATAGTTGGCTGGGTCAGACCCATCTCTTCCCGGTTTAGGTATCGGTATAAGTGTGGCTTTCCTTCAGCTCTTTGGGAAAGCGCCTGTTTGCAATACACAGTTATAAATTTTTAGCAGGGTTGCCTATGAGGGTTCGGGAAGATGCTTGAGGAACTGATATTGGATTTCTTCTTCCCCTGGCGCTGTGTCATGTGATTTGTCCAGCGAGTCCCTAAATTCTTCAAGCGAGAACGGTTTGTTATAATCTTCATTGTTCTCTGATCTGAAGTCAATGGTGTGTCTTTCCTCCCTGATTTTGACATTTTGGAATTCTGGCTTGTAGTGTGCAGTAGATGATTTATCTGCTATTAAGGATGCAAGGCAGTCAGCTATATCTATGGGGGACGTGACAGTTCGTCCTTGGTTTTTCAGATACCCTATTGCATTTGATTCTTTCCCTTTGATCCGTCTAATTGCCTTCCAAACCGCTCTAGCAAAAGTTTTGGCATCCAGACTGCTAACAAAATTCCTCCAGGAATTCCTTTTGGCTAACCGTATGGTTTGTCTAGCCTTTGCTCTAGCTATTTTTAATAGCTTTAGATTTTCCTGGGAAGGATTCTTTATTAATGCAACCAGACGTTTTTTCCTATCGCCAATATCACTTTTGCAAGCTGTATCAAACCATGGTTTACTTGGCCGTTTAGGGTTTGCGGAAGTAAGCGGGGCAACTTTCAGGGCAATATCAAGTAGATTGCTAGCAAAGATATCAGCTGGGTTCTGTTCATTTATGATATTTTCTGTGATATCCTCGGAGCATCTTTTTTGGAATGGTTCCTAATCAGCTTTATTCAGCTTCCACCGCTGAGGTCGTCCCAATGAGGGGAAATTGTTAGCAATGATGATTGGAAAGTGATCACTTCCAAGTAGATCATTGCTTACTGACCACTTAAAATCGCCCATAAGTCCGGGGACATATACGGTGAGGTCAATGCACGTGAGAGATCGAGTTCCTGGGTGCAAGAAGGTCGGTGATGCATCATTAAATATGCATAAATTATGTTGGAGAAAGATATCCTCCAGCATACGACCTCTTGTGTCAGTATTGTTGGATCCCCACATGGTGTTATGGGCATTGAAATCTTCAAGGATTATTTAGGGCCGATGGAGCTTTTTTATGAGGTTCTCCATGTCTGTTGGGTTCAATGGAACGCCTTGAGGTAGATACAGGCTGCAGCAAGTGATAACTTTGTGTAGGGTTATCCTAGTTGCTACAGCCTGTAGCTCTGTAGCTGGACTGTAGCTCTACCCTCTCATGGGGGACGCTGTCCTTCACAAGGATACAGACTAAACCTGATGCTCTCTCCGCATCCTCAACATTCCTGGTATAAGCATTGTAGCTTCGGAAAATGATGCTATCTTTCAGAAATGTTTCCTATAAGCAGACAGCTACAGGAGTCTCAGAGTCCATCATTTCTTCATAACTGGCCTTGATGCCTTTACAGTACAGTTCCACCGCACAATTCTGGAATGCATGGCTTATTCTAAGCGACCTACTTGGCGCTATTAGGCCTTGGGAAGCCCCCGGAGAGGTTTCCCTTTATTCCAGTGACCTTAGTATTTTTAGACTTAGGTTTGGGTGGAGAGGAGGACACCCCCCTTTTGGGAGAAGTCCTTCTCTCTGGAGAGGGGAATTCCCTCCGGTTAGAGCGGAAGCTATTTCCTTCCACCCCCTCACTTCAGGTATCTTTAATTTCATTTCTTCCCTTAGGGAGTTGGTCAACCTCTAACTCAGTAGAGGTTGGAGTGTCTGGCTGGGTTCTCTGAGGAGAATAATGTCTCAGGGTTCTCCCTGAGTGTTGGTTTTGACATGCTGCTCAGTCTCCATGCTGTCATCAGCGACCACAGAGAACCTGTTCAACAGGGCTTTCTTTTCTCTTCGGATGTGTATTTTGTGGCGATGTTTTCTTCTGCGTTGGAGGAGGAGGTGGTGGGATCAATGTGTCCGTCTGTGTGGCTATGGATTTCCCTATCTTTATCACAGCCTGGGCGTAGGTCTTTGTCAAGCCGAACTGACCCTTGGGTAGGGCCGATACAGCCGATTTCGCCTGGCTGAAGGTACATCCATTTCTTGCCTTGTACTCTTGCACGGCAACTTCCTTGGAGTAGTCTGAGTGGCCAGCGTGACAGTTCGGGCATTAGAACTTGGCTGTGCAGCCCTTGTCCTCAAGACCCTCTCCAGAGCATCTGGCACACACAGTGTTCCTCTTGCAGACTGCCGCGCCTTCTCCATAACCCTGGCACTTGAAGCACCTCATAGGGTTAGGTATATAGGTCTTCACTGGAACTCGTAGGTATCCTGCCTTCACATACTCTGGCAATGTCCTAGTTTCGAATGTGAGGATAATAGTGGCGGTTTTGACCTCCTCGCCGTCCCTGCACCTGGTAATGCGCCGGGCATGGGTGACTCCTTCAATTTCCTCCACTATTTCCTTCTCGGAACATTCTAGCAGGTCTTTAGAGCTGATTACACCTCTTCTGGTGTTCAAACTCTTGTGTGGCATGAATTCCACTTGGAGATCACAGATTTTTCTGCATCGTAAAAGCCTATCAAAGTGTATTTATTATAAACTTCTACGAGAAGTTCCAATTACTAGTGTAGCTTAGATACACTCTTGGGCTGACTTAAGTCCCTTGTAGATGAGAAAAATGGCTCATCTTTGTCACGGTTTTCCCCTCCTCTGAGCACTTGACCACCAGAAATGATGGCTAGATATACAGCTTGTTGTGGCCTCCCCCTTTTTGACTCTGTTCTTCGTCTCTTGCCCAGACACAAATCTGGGGCAAGTAGTTTTTTTTTTTTTTGGGGGGGGGGGGTTTCGTCCATGGAAATTAGTAGTAATTCGGCACCTGTGCTCCCCACCCACCATCGAGTCCAACAAGGGGACGGGCCATTCGGATGTCCAGAATGAGCTCGCCAGGGCTACACTGGTGCTATACTCAGCCAGCTGCTGCATCGGACATGTGTCCGATACAGCTGCTCCCAGATTGACCTTCAAGCCACTGCCCTCCAGCATAGGTCGATGACCTATGCTGGTAGCTCAGCGTGACCAGCCGGTTGACCCAGAGCGGCCATCTGGGCCTCAGGTCTAGAGGAACTTGGAGCCAAAGTACTGTATTGTGGTAGTTTATCCTCGGATAGACACCTGCTCAAATACTAGGATCTCTTTATCCCCCTTACCCGTCGCAGTCCACGGCAAACGGACTGATCTAAGACATTGGAAGATTTTAAAGATGAGAGACAGAATGATGGGTAATGAAGGCAGACTGAGAAAGAGGAGGCAGACAAAATGATAGAAAAGAATTAGGGCACTTTTGAGCTCCAAAAGTGCTAAGGAAAGAGGAGCGCAGTTTAACGTCATGTCTCGGGACGAGTTGGATTTCGCAGACGATATAGCATTACTTTGAAATACAATTAAATGTAAACACGAGATGACGGATAATGACGCCCTCAAAGTTATGCATATTGGGTACAGGTTATCCCTCCCCCATCAGCATTGGTCCTACCGATCTTGAATAGAAAAGTTAATCTCAAGCAATAAATTTGCATATCATGGTGTTGCATGTCGGATCGGAGAGCAGGAGCTGTCTTGTGGCTATGAAAGTCGCCTTAGACTGATTTCTGTGGATAGAGCTTGCAGCACTTTGCGTGGGGAATGGCGCGCAAGAGGCTTAATTCTATGTGTTTCTCTACATTTTATAATAATAAGATTACAAAGAGAGTTTGTGTTATCACACAAACTCAGAGGCGGCCCCCATCAATTTCCCCAATGGACAAGAAATATAGGCCTATTCAAGCAATATTCTTTTTGATCGTTTAAAGAATTGTTTTTTAATTTGGCGTTTTTTTCTCACATAAAAGTAAACAGTCTTTGATAAGACTCTTCTAACTCTTCTGGAATAAGTAGAGTAGCGTTAAGTGATCACATAAGATCGGTATGGAAATCTTCCGATACAGTGTCGATGGCACCTAGTGCGGTAGCTTAGGGTGTCACCCCTCCCCATCAACTTTCTTGAAATATGTTCTAATGAACAGTATTGCTAGTTTTTTTGTTGTTGAACCAATACAGTGAGCTGATTACCTACTTTTAATGATTTTTACTCAAATGTAAAATCCCACTATTTATTACATTTATTCAAATGTTATTTCAAATTATACAATAATATTTAATTAAAATTATAAACAGACATCACTTATTAACATCACTTGAACAGGTTTCTTTTGTTATACTTTAAGACAGAAATGGTGTAACGTTGTGCTGTAGCATTTACACTTAAACTACCATCTAGACGTGTCTAAGCATATTTGGGCATATATCTAGAGATTTTATTTTTATCTTTTCCGATGTAATTGCTTTTGCCAAGATATAATTTTTCCAGCTGGGTTGCCACCTCGAAAATGGTGTCGACTGGTGCGGACCGCACTCTTGCCCCCCTTCCAATGTCGCCACTGCTCCAAGATACCTACTTATTTCCAACAATTTTGATTAATATATTGGAGTAGACGTAGTAAAAAATAAAAAAAAATGAGCCCGCACAATTTAACAGGTGTCCCATGCGAAAAGTATAGGCTAATACCACTAGAAGATCCAGAACTTTGAGGGGGGGGGGTATTTTTTTCCAAACCCTAACCCTGAAGCCCAGTAAACCCTAACCCTATGCATAAACGTGAGTACAGCATATATATATAAATTTCTCAACTTCCTGTGAAAAAAAAACCCAGTCATGTTGAGCCCTACAGTATGGGGGTTTGGGGGAACGTTGTATATGCCTCTTAGTGGGGTTCGGGGCAAAGCCCCGACGCCAAAATCGTTTTCTTGCATTCTTCACTGTAGAAACACATTCTGCTGACATTTACAGCTCACTATTCATCAGTTGGTTCGCGGTGAAGACCCGACGCCAAAGAGCGTTTTCTTGCATTCTTTACTGTAGAAACGCATTGTCCTGACATCTACAGTTCATTATTCATCCTATTATAAAAGGATCTTTTCAAGAATGTTTTACTTAAAAAAAATATATTCTAATATGAATTAGATAGGGCCTTACTACATTACAAATAAAATAATTTGAAGGTACCCCACATATTTAGATTAATGCTTTGAAGATCGCTGCCGAAAAAAAATTAGAAAAATAATATTTTTTTAATAAAAACCTCATTTGTAAGTGATACATTTTGTTCAATAGGTACGTTTGTAACTTTGTTTTGTTACAGAACTATAATTCAAAGCTCCAACAAAAATTTCGGAAGTGGGAGGAGAAATTAAGTGGACCAATTAAATTGTACTCTAAATTTGTTTGCATCATTTTTAGGATTGAAGCATAAATTATGAGCTATAGTCCCAAATTTATTTAACTAGAAAAATAACAGATTGAGTAAAAGTTGGAAAAAGATGACTAGGAAAAGATTATTTGGGTTCAGAACTCATCTCAATTGTTACTCTTATACTGAAAAATTTCGCATGAATTCTAAAGTTTCCAAAGCAAAGTCTTACTTAAAAAAATAATGATAAATTTATGTGAAATTACATAAACTCTGTCGCCATATTTGACTATTCTGTTTTAAAACATCAAGTTTTTGTCTAGAAAGGGAGGGGCGGTAGAGTGAAAACGATTAATCCTCGCTCCTACTTATAATTTCTGCTTATGATTGCATTGGCATTTAAGAATAGGGGTGGTGCGACTCGATATAAGAATTTAATCTATAGCATATATAAATTTATTAGTGACAGATTTTTCTTTTAATTTTGTAATTTCTTAATTATAATTCAAAAAGACAAAGTATTAGTTTATCCGATTGGCGGAAGGCATGTATTGCAGGTATCGCCCTTCCCACCTGGTACAACCCTTTTTCATTTTATATTTACTAATGATAAAATTTGAGATCAGAGTGTGTGTGCGACATAATATACAAATGGGTTCACATATCAATACGTAGCTTATATTATATAGATATTCATTTAATTTTGTCCACAAACTATGATTTCTCAATAAAATATGACCGCCTGCCCCCCATTCAGAGGGCTAGAGTGGGGAGGGCAGCAGAAGCAATCCCCCCCCCCCAACTCACCGAATCGGCTAAGATACCAGAAGTCTATATTAGATACCAGAAGTCTACTGTAATTCAACTAATTTTGTTCACAAACTATGATTTCTAATGAAAAATAGGACCGACCACATTGATGCCATCGCCCCCTCCCGACCCCACCAAATCGGCAAACATACCAGAGTGGGGGGGGCGAAATAATATAAAAATATGTTGAAATATAAATAATAAGCATATATTATTAACATAAGTAATAAATTTGTATACAAATTGTGTGAATTCTATACTAAAATTCGTCGCCCCCCCCCCCCCCCCCAAGTCCAGCCGAAAAGGGGGGGGGCGATTGGATCTGCCAGTGGCTAATGCACTATTACCCACAAGTAGGCCTACTAATCCTGATCTATTTACTTAAATAGATCCAGCATATAGAATATATATATATTTATATATATATATATATATATAGAATCTAGATCTAGACAAGATCTAGATTTCTTGACTAGTTCTAGATATAATCTAGATCTAGATATAATCTAGATCTAGATCTACATCTAGACTAGATCTAGATTTCTTGACTAGTTCTAGATATAATCTAGATCTAGATATAATCTAGATCTAGATCTACATCTAGACTAGATCTTTAGACTAGTACTTGATCTAGATCTAGACATAACTTGAACTAGAATCTAGAACTAAAATCTAGTAGATTTTTTTAGACTAGTTCTAGATCTAGTTTAGATTTGGATCTAGTCTCTTGATCTAAACTAGATCTAATCTAGATCTAGAAGCTAGATCTAGACTAGGTTTATGTGTAGACTAAATAGACTCTAGATAAAGATCCAGAACTAAATCTAGACTAGAATCTAACAAAGGGCATCTAGATCTACTAAAGCTAGATCTAGGTCAATATTATGATCTAGATTAGTAGGCCTACTACTGGGTTATAGTGCACTTATGCATTTCGCATCAGATTCACTTCTTGATGTGATACTACTGCTTACATAATAAATAAATCTGCACCCCTAAGCTATTAGAAGGTAAACTATTTTTTAATGGATTATAAATTTAAATTTTGTTCAAATTGTTTAATACAATTAAATCTAAATCTAGATCTATGTCTGGCCTCTATTTAGTCTAATTTAGATTGTTGTCAAGTGTATAGCCTAATGAGGATATGTGAAAACTGCGCGCTATAAAAAGTAGTTCGTTTTTTTTTTAAACTTACAATTGAAACGAAGTTCGTATAAAAATTCTTAAAAAAACAACAACATTTCAATCAGTATTTTATTCAATCGAGCTAGTCAATAAATGGAAAATTTTTATAATAATACATTGATTTTTATTTACCAATGCGAGAATGTATGAATGAAGCTTGAGTTATTAATCAAGAAGTCTGTAACCTTTTCAAAAAAACTTACCTTCCTTGAAGTTTTTCATTGAAAAGTGGTATAATTTAAAAGAAAAATCTACTTGCATGCATAATTTTTTTAAAATTAGATGGTTCACTTTCGGAAAAGAAAAAAGTAGCCGTTGCATCAGAAATTTGAATGATCTAAAATATCATATGTCCGATTTTCATTTTCTCTTCTAGTTTCTGAGATCTAAACGGGACAGATGGACAGACAGGCCACACAAAACAAAATTCAGAGAGAAGGCCACTCGTCATCGTATTTGTTATTCTGTCAAAAGCTCATGACGTGGTCAGTTGAAGTGGCCTTTTTGAAATAGAATGCCCTCCCAAAACACCAGGTCTCATTGAATGCTTTCATGAGTAAACGAAATACGTTAATTGATTGAGTCTGAGTCTGCTTTAACGTCAGCAGCTATGTTAAACAGGGATATGTACTTGCACCTAGTCTGTTTGGTATAATCATATACTACCTACTGCGTCATGTCATAGGCGCCCGCAGGGAATGGGTGCAAAGTGGTGCACATGCATCCCCCTGGATTCTCAGTTGCCGAATTCTAGCCATTTTTTGCATCATCAAATCAATTAAAATCTAATAGCAACTGAACAAGTAGTGTGACTAAAGTACAGTTATATCCTAGGCTTCTCGGGAAGAATTGTTGGCTGACAATATACGTGCAACCCTCTGAATTCTGAGTAGCGAAATTGTAGTCAATTTTTACATCTTCAAATCAATTAACTTCAACTAATTAGCAACTTAACATGTAGTGCTTCCACTGAAGTACAGTTTGTAAGGATAAGCTATTGCTATAATAAACTAGAATAGTTTATGTCCGAACTTGTACGCTTGCAATTATTTGCATCAAATATTCTATAGCACGTTAGTCGTGACCATTGTTTTTTTTTATTTGCATATAATTAGAGGTATTATTATATTTAGTTAAGGCCTAGAATAAGATAAATGTTTTTTTGTTTTTTTTGGGCTTGGAGGAGAACTCCTTGCAGCTGTCTTTCAATGTGATAAAGGTTAAAGTTTGTTTGAACAAAAATTAAAACGCAGTAATCTTGGTAAATGTATTTACGTCTTGTGAAGTTGCAGTCTCTGTTCGTGCTCGATAAAATAGCAGGTGAAACATGTTCACCAGTTTACGAGTTCTTCACATGCCTTCGTCCGAATCTAAACGTTGATTTGTATCGACAGAGCTGTGGCATCATTAAGAAACAAAAAAAAACAAAAAAAACGAGCAGAAGCATCATAAATTAACTGCATTTTCTGGGTATCTTTGTGATGAAGCTGCAGATATCTCAATGAGTAGAGGTTTTGGGGCGTTCGTTTTTTCTATTGCAATCGCATTCGAAGAGTCTTCATTGGTTAGGGTTGTTCTGCGTGTCTAACGTCATTATCAGTGATTATATTATGTACAGTTCAGACATGGAGAGACTACTTGGCTAAGGCTACGATGGCTGTCCCGTATTCAGAATTGCATTCAGAATTGTGTTCAGGTAAGGATTTGTGTGCGTTGCCCGTCTCACAGACTAGTTAGCAATAACCTTAAAGATGTTTAAGGTATATTTAATGCTGTTGGTGTCATCCAGAAGACAGAATGAAATGAGAAATACGAATCCATTCGAGCTTTAAGTCACACCTTTGAGAAGATCTTTGACTGTTAGACGTATATTAAAATAGAGGCTGGAAGTGAAACCAGACAAACTGCACATGTGTAATCATTGCCTCCTCCTCACGCATTTCGGATTCGCATTGGTATGAGGGAGGGGGCACCAATTCTTTTCTTTAATATTCTTACAAATAAGAAAGTTGAAGCAACTTGCACCCCCCCTGCAAAAACTCCTGCGGGAGCCCATATGTCATGACATCAACGAAAGTGTATTTCTTCATACAAGATCCTTAGATTTAGGATGAAAAACAAAACTTAGAAAGATTTTAATCCTCTGCGCTGATGGAGCAGCTTTTATTGTTGAATCTAGGCTTACAGGACAACTGTCTTCTGCATGCATCTAGTCAAATAACTAGCCCCTCCCCTCCAAAAAAAAATCATTTTAAGTGATCACTTAAAATGGTTTATGATTTCTGTTTTTTTTTAGCTCCATTATCTTCATGATATTCTATTGATAAGGACATAGAGTAATGCAATAGTCTATCGCAACCGTGTGCGGTGCATTCTGATAAATCGCAGTCTATCTGCTCTTTGCAACTGCTTTAAGATGGATTCTGTAAAGTGTCAAAATAAAATCACTAACGACGAACCCCCTGCATCTGCATTGTTATAAAATCATCATTCACCTTGGCTGGCTTAGGTATAATCATTGAATGCCACAGGGTCGATGTTCACAAGATATATTGTATAATTCCACTATAGACATGATATTTCAGCAGAGATGCACGTCGCCCACTCTTAACATAACTGATGAATGCCTATGTATGCGCGACATGAATCTCTTAAAGAATAACACCAAAGTTGGGAGAAAAAAAGCACAGGATAAGGCCCAAGGCCCACATAAAGTAAACTTTAGGGAATGGCGAGTGGGGAAATCGCGATAAGAATTTCCCTTGTCAGTCAGCTTCGGAAACTTGAACAGCTCTTATAAACGAGGAGCTAATACAATATTTTGGAAGCCTTTCCCGTGTTAAGCACTTAGTTTAGTTTAGTTAGAGACGCACTTGATTAGACGGACGTTGAACGCGACATTTAGTGACGTAACAGCTAGTGGGATTGAGATTAATTATGTAGACTTTTATTTTAGTTGTTTATAGACTTTTGAAGGAATCATATTATTATGGTGACAGACTCGACTGTGGCCCATTCTGCAATAAAGTAACGTATTATGTTTTATCGTCCTCGTGGTGATGTATGTTCACGTTCATACATGTATCTAATAACACCCGTACAGTAGTTACACTCAAGCATCTAGGGTCCTCATCAAGTTACTGTAGAAATACGTTAACTTCAACCAACACATACATCATTAGGCTCCATCCGGCATCTTTATGAAACCAATTTATAATGAAAGCTTGTAACATTACATTTTTGGTTTCAAAATACCATATTGCATGTCAGTACCTACTTAAAGTAGCCTACCATGTATAGGGGCAGAGTGGATGCCAAAATCGGCTCTGGCATCACTTACTATCGGTGCACATCTTGCATACCTATCTATATAATTTGTAAAATTTAATAAATCATCAAAAACAAACTGAACTCACGCATGCGTTAGCTGATGTTATGTATTGTATTTCTACATACAGATAGAATCAGAGGATATATGAGTTATAAAAAAACAAAACAATATACAGTACAATTGCCATCTTAATTAGTCCGAATGGAAAACTTTATGACATGATTTTGAAATGATTTGAAATGACTAAAAGAGTGAAACAGAACACGTTCTAAAGGAGCGAAATGAACACTTAACTTTCTGTCGTACACATCAACACACTAGTCGCTGACACATTGCTTATGATGGTGTCCAAATCAATTTCTTTGATGACGTTTTTATAGATACGTTTTTATCGATAGTCATCAAAATAAAGAGGAAAAAGGCTTATATGAGCTCATTTACGGACTTACTACTGTCATACAGTGGCCCATTTGGCGACGTCCCTACCGGCCCATTCTGTGCCGGACCAACAGGCAATTTTTAGAATGGCAGTATAGCTAGTAGGCCACCCCTAGTAGTCTAATATGTTTTGTAACAATAAGGCCTATAGCCTTAGAGGCGGACGAGTCCGTTAGCATGACGTGTTGTGGTATGCTTATGGCTACCCCGCGTGTGACACTCGCCCGTGGCCTTTCGTTCTGCAAAGGCTAACCCTGGGGTCCAGTCTTAGAGAAGTTCTTTATCCCATAAGAAGTTACAAGGCAAAGCATTATCTCTTGAGATATACAATTCCACAGACAGAAATACCTTCATAAATGACTCACTAGCACACTTAAAGAATTACTCAACTCTTCATTCCACTAACACACTCATTCCTATGATATAAATTGACAGAAGGCCGCGGGAAATCTGTTATAAGTTATAAAATGGTTTAATTTAATAATTTATACTTCTAAAATTAGGTCCTATAAAAGTGCGGGCCCACTGCGGTCGGATAGGTTGCAGTGGCCTAAGGTCGGCTCTGCAAAATAGCTACGCCGCCGGTCGACTATTGATATTATATTGGTCTAAGTCTATATATAGGCTAGGTCTAGATTAACTAAAAAAAAACCGATAAAAACAAGTGCAGGAATAACAATATTTTATAATAATATAAACAATATATGGTCTTTTAGTTTTGATAATCAACATTTTAACTTTATTTTTATATAAGGTAACTGCATAATTTATGTTTAAACTCATGCTAGTAGCGGCTTTTCTTAAAAGAAAAAATGTGCCAAAAATGATTTTAAAAAAATAAAAATAAAAACTTCAACATTGACAACTAAAAGGCAGCGCGCTTATCATCCTAAAAGTCGCTCAGGCATTTTTGAAGTACTTTAAGATATAAAGGTTTTCTTTTTTACAACCAAATCTATTAAAAACACTATTCACATTTTAAAAATGTATTTAAAATTATTTTTATTAATTTCCGGCTATCCATTACGCCATGACACTAACATTCATTATTATCCAAAATTGATATATTTGTGTTTATTTAGAGAGAACAAAATACCAAATGTAGAGTGGGGAACAGAAAATGCTTTTTTTTCCCTCTAGGCCTTAAACGTGTGATCAATCAAAGGATGCGTTGAAAATTAAAAGTTGTCATTGGGCCAAAAAGTGTGAAAGCTTTTATTTGTGTGTTTGTTACTCTGTGTGTGTGTGTGGGCATCACGGTCGAAATATAATACATTTTGAATTGAGAAGCCGAAGAAAAGTCATAGAGCGTACGAAGGACTAGCTTTTTGGTGCTGGCGGTGGAGGGGGAAGCAGATAAGTAAAAGTGATAGGTCTACTAGAATGAACAGGTCCAAAGTATGAATGCGTGTCGGAGGCGCATAATGAAGCGGGTCTTTCCAAATTGAGTCAAAACAAAAGTTTATGTCGAGAAATTACGATGCCATGTTAAAAAAAAAAACAAGACAAAATTGAGTTCCAGAGAGCGAACAAGAGAGAGAGAAAAGGAAAGAGAGAGCGGGCCCTGAAATTTCATTGTAACAGATACACTAATTCAAGGGCTAAAAAAAAAAAAGTATTTTAGGTTTATCGTTAAAATGTGTCCCGTTATTGAAATAAAAAAGGGAAGGGGGGGGGGAGGTTCCGGCCATAATAAACAATGTAAAGTCAGGGAAAAAATCATCTGGCGTAGCCGGTGTGTAATACTAGTATAATATAAATTGCTTTGTTATCTTATCTTACAAATTAAAGACGTACTGTTAAAACAGAATATAATGACGTCCTTCTCGTATATTTGTTATTCTAGTCAGGGATAGACATAAATTCTGCCAATTGATTGGTTTATGATTCAGGCGATCTTTTTTTTTTATACTCTAATGGCACCAGGAAAGAAAGAGCATTTATACAAAGTACCAGGTGACCGAGCCTCGCTCGGTTAAATAATTTCCTAAGAAAGGATATATACCTGAAGTCATTTTAGGAATATTTTTGTAATTACGAAAATGAACGATCGGGTAAAGACTAAAAATCTGAAGAGTTGCTTTTGTGTTCTGTTAGTTCTAAATGTAATTGTACAAGGCGATTAAATAAAAAGTCTCTTAAGTCCTCCAACAGTGTAGAAGAACTACAGCCTACGTCGTGTCGTTTTATATTGCATCTTTTGGGTAAAACTATTCGACTATTATTGGTTTGGAAGAAAGTCTTCGCAGTGTAACTTCTCAAATGGTAAATTTCAGACATTGAATATTGCTATTAGTATATTCATTATGGCTTTAGTACGAAACATCAAGTGACGCAAAATCTCTACGTCATAGGGTAAAACATGCACTTTGTATCAAAGAAAAATGGCAAATTTTTTACAAAGAGACTTTAAAAAAATTGCGTTAGTATTCTAAAGAAGCGTTTCATTGGACCTTCTCTGTTACGCCGACCACCTTTCAGCTCACTAAAAAAGATTGCCTATGGCATATGTTCGTCCCCCATACGGATTACTTGTCCTGTCCAGCGTGACTGTCGGACTCATGCCGGGGTTTTACCAAGGCTTATAGTTAAACCTCAAGAGGCGGCAGCGTACGCGAATTCGTTGACCGCGAGCTAGATATCATGTTCAGTGTGAGCAAGTAAGACGTAGAGAAGCTGTGGTATGACCATTTCCTTTGTTTTGGTACGGGACAGTAGACTTGGAAACTTGAACATATTGTAATAATTCACCAGCCAAATAACAACTATGTAAAAGCAACCTACACGTCAAGTGTAAACAATTTATAAAAACACTTAAAACACAATAACTAGTTATACATCGGCGAATTTAATTTCATTATTTCTCTTCCATAGTTCCATACTAAATCAATCTACAATAAGATGGTGCGCAAAAGTTTAATTAGGCAATTGATTCATTAAAACTTATTCTTGTTTGCAAAGAAATGTTTTAGTGTACTGCAGAATGCCTAGTGACGTATGCGTTTTTTTTCTTGACGTCATGAAAATTTTTCATTCATAAATCATTCTAGCCAAAATTATTTTTTCGATAAAAAACATTTTCAAAAGCGATATAACGGTCGACCTCGAGTTTCCCCTTGTGGTCAATGAGTGGAGATTTTTTTTTCTCATTAATATATACGTTGGAGCCGTTATATATATATTAGGGGTGCACCGGATAGTCGCTCCGGCTCCGGCTTCTGCCGAACCCTAACCCTAACCCTATCCGGTGCTATTCGGCTCCGGTCGGATATCACTACCGGATAGTAAACCGGATAGTAAAAAATACACCTATTTAATATGCATAAAGTGGACCTCGTTCCATTAATGTCTGTTGTAGAATTATTAAAACAAAATAATGTGCTTAAAAATAGAGCCATTATGAATATGCACCAAACATCGTTTATTATAAAGACAAGGCGTGTTAATAACTTAATATAAATAGAAATGAAACTTTACATCATAAATGCGCTTTACATACAGAGCAGCAATGGCTGACATTTTTTTCAATTTGTCTTGACCTTTGAGTAGGTTAGTTAACATGTCAAAATGCTACATTCCTTGACTACGTCGTGCTGACCAGACGTCTGTCTAGCTGTGCGGGTATATCTCCAGAGGTAGAGATGAACAACTCCCACCCCTTTTATTTGTTTAGTCCATCACATTGAGTTGTTTTTTTTTATAGGCAGGTGACCACAAGTTAAATACGATGGACGTAGGTTTAATGTCAGCGTATTGACACTCTCTAGAGGTCACACCTTTCCAGGGAACTGAGTTTGTTTATTTAGTAGTTAATCTTTATTACGGGGGCTGGACTACCATAGCCACACCTCTAAGGTAACCAGGTATATTTCCAGATGAACAACTCCCTCCCCCTTTTATTTGTTTAGTACATCACATTGAGTTCATTGATTGACAGGTGACCACAAGAGGTCACACGAGGTCTAGAGGTCACACGAGGGAACTATGTTTGTTTACTTAGTAGTTAATCCTAATTGGGTGGGGTGGGTGGGGGGTGGACTGGACTTCAAGCCAAACATCTACACGGGTATCCGGACAAAGAATTTGCTTATTTGGAGAAAGATCTGAATCGCGTGGTTGGGCTAGAGGCCACACCTTTTCAAGTGTGCCGAGTTACTTGAACATAAATCTCAATTAGTAAGCTGGACTAAAGATCACATGCACCTAAACGAGTGACCTTTAGCTACACAGAACACAAACCGCGAGATTATATAGCCCAGTAAGCCAGTAACTAATTATTTTGTAGAAGACACGACCAGGGCTATCTTTAAATGGAGAGCTAAACACCCCATATTCTTTATTTTATTTTTTTGGTCCTTGACACCCAATTTATTGATAGACATTGACCATTTTTAAGCCAGAATGAAAAAAACACAACGTGCTAACAAAGGATATTACACTGTCAATAAATATTACGGTGAAATAATTTTTCTAACGTGTTAACTTAAATATTACTCCTGCAGTTAAGTGTCTTGATTTGATAACACTATTCTTAATAATTTGTGACAGTCAATTAACTCCTTGTTATTACTATTTTTGTTTACTTAAAATGCGTACTTAGCCACTGTGTATCAGGCTAGGATATATATATATATATATATATATATATATATATATATATATATATATATAGAGAGAGAGAGAGAGAGAGAGAGAGAGAGAGATAGATAGATAGATAGATAGATAGATAGATAGATAGATAGATAGATAGATAGATAGATAGATAGATAGATAGATAGATAGATAGATAGATAGATAGATAGATAGATAGATAGATAGATAGATAGATAGATAGATAGATAGATAGATAGATAGATAGATAGATAGATAGATAGATAGATAGATAGATAGATAGATAGATAGATAGATAGATAGATAGATAGATAGATAGATAGATAGATAGATAGATAGATAGATAGATATACATGCAAGAATTGTTCGCTTAAAGAGTATAGGAGTACCAGGTGACCGAGCCTCGCTCGGTGGAAAAATTAGTAAATTTGTTGTGGAAAGATATTTACTTATTATAGAAACATTTTTATAATGTCAAAAATGAGCGATCGGGTAAAGACTGCCTATCCAAAGAGTTTCTTTTGTGTTCTTTTAGTTCTAAATGTCAATGGCGATTAGAATAGAATGTCCCCATACAGAACACGCGTAGAACGTAATCATCTTCTTTTTTGAAGTAACGTCTGTATTTAATAAGATACAGTCTAGCTCACGTCGAGTCGTTTACATTGCATCTCTGGCCTAAAATTATTGAGCTATTATTGGATTGTAAGAAAGTCTTTGCATTGTAAGTTCTCAATTGGTTACGTTCAGACATTAATATCGCAATTCATTAAGTCTTACGTGCGAAACAACAAGTGACGCAATATCTGTAGGTTAAACATGGACTTTCTTTTAGCTTTAACAAATAAAATGGCAGAAAGACTTAAAAACATTTCGTTATTATTCTAAAGAAGGATTCATCAAATCATTTTTGGACAGAATAAGTCGGAACAGTCAACGAATTTGCATCTCAACCCCTCTATATGGATCAGAGACATGATTACTATACTATAAGCAAATAAGACTTCTTGAACGCTTTCACCAAAGATGTTTTCGATCCATCATGGACATACAAGGCAGGCAGCGCTACAAACAGCGATATTCTTGCGACCGCCGGTATGGTCCGAAAGTTACGCTGGAGAAAGCACTATCCAGTATGGGGGGGACTAACGTTTGCAAAAGGCAGTCTTTTTTGTGAGCTGAAAGGTGGTAGACGTAACAGAGATGTCCACAGAAACACTTGTAAGACCACATAAACTAAAATTCTGATTTAGCACTCAATCTATATCTACAAGATCTAGATCTTTAATATAAATTTGGAATAATTTAGATGTAATTTAGATTAGATTTATGCACACACAAAAATCCTAGATAATCTATTAATAGACTGAATGCAACATTAAATTTAAAAATAGTAGATTAGTTTTAGTATATTGCAACATTTATCTACACGTTTGGAAATCGAAATCTACACTTTCAGTCTAGAAATTGAAATTCTATATCTTGATCTAGTCTATATCAGTGTAAACTAGACCTAGAAATTCTAGATCTAGACTCTACAACGAGTAAAAAAAAAATCTAGATCTAGTTTAAAAAAATCTAGATTAGACCTAAATCTAGCAATCATGACTTTCTAAAATACGATTTAGATAACAAGGTTTAATAAACATTACTATACCGACTTGATTCAGCATTTTTTTTAAAGAATTCATTCCACATGACGTCAAAGAAACAAATCCACCACGCCACACGGTCTAGTTAGTGTGACAGGTTGGGGAATGTGACGTGTGTTTGGCGCGTTTAATGTCTAGGGGGTGATTTTTTTTAAAGCTATCACACACCAACCCGTCAGCATATAAATCGGGAGCAGGCACGCAACGAGACAAGCAATGGAAGAAAGATACAAAGTTAAAAATAAAGAATATTTATTTACATAAATATTTACATAAAATAATAAAAAGGGGGAGCGTTAGCATCTATCTCTAATTAATACTAATTTAGATCATCACTCTTGCACTTAATAAGAGAGTATGTCACTTTGTCTTCTGAACTTAGCTGGTTGTCCTGTTGATGTCGCAGCTGGCTGTGATCCTGACTTGAGGTTCAGCAGCTGGAGGTGGCGCTCTAGCGGGTAGAGGGACGCCGGTGATATAGTTCTTGTGGAGTCTCAATCCAAAGTTCTGATATCTGTAGTGGGCACAGTAGGGCGGGTGGCCGGCTACCGTGGGCACAAAGGTACTGCGGGCAGAGCTGATCTGCCGTGGGCAGCGTCGTTAGCAGGATAAGTCCAGTGAGTTGCAGAGGGTTTGGCCTAGCTATGACGTCTTGCACAGATCTGGGTCTATAGGGACGTCGCACCTAATAAGTTGACAGGTGGGCTGTCGAATAGGCGGGCAAGGCCGATAGCGCCAAGTAGTAGAGTTGAGTAGATCCACGTGGTCAGTAGAAGATACTCAATAGCAAGTGGGCAAGTGATCCTATAAATAGGCAAGTGCAGTGCTGAATAGCACTAAGCACAAAGGCAGTAGGTGATTCTCGATAGCAAATAGGCAGACACCTGAGGGAGGCTGCGGATAAATAAAGACAAGTTAGGACATGTCTCTCATGCATCTTATCGATGCCCTCGACTGAGGTGCATTCGTCAGATAGGTAAAATTGCTTTAGATCAAATGGTGAGATGATGACAAATGGGATAGGTTAAAATAGATGGCTGATAGTAGCAATATAAAAATGTACATAAAAGGGAAAATAATAATATAAAAATGTACATATAAGGGGAAATAATAATCTCAAATAAACAACAAAAGTTGAAAGAGAAAAAAAGGGGGGGGAATGGGCGGTGGTCAGCGACTATGACGGTTTGTTTACATACGACCGTCGGCCGAGAACAATGAAGTGTTCGAATGGGGAGAGCGTCAGTTCAAGGAGCGCAACTCTCGCCAAAGTAGAATCACTAAAGGGGAGATAATTCATATCTCTCTTCTAAACGCAGTATCAGTGCGCTAGTAAAATTATCAAGGCGGACAGCCGAGATAAAGGAAATAAAATAAGATGTACAAATATATACATGGTTGCGTCAACGATCAATTGAGCAACGTAGCATTAATAGATCAATGCAATACTTAAATACATACATATGTTTTCTACTTACGACAGTGAGAAATACACAATGCACTAATTAAATATAAGTGAAGTAATAAAATACACATGATAATCTCCAGTGAGAAATATGCACAAAGTAATTAAGATGGAACTTGTGATTAAGTTCGGCTTACCACCAGGTATTCCTCTAGGAGTGAGAATAAATGAAGTAGTCCAGACTCGATTGCTAAGATATAATGAGAAAGGAGAGAGTCTGACTTGATCTAATCTACCTTATATATAGGCCTGGAAAATGTGGGCGGAAACAGTAAATGTCCTAGGCTTAAGAATTATCTTACACGTGGGTGAATTAAACTTGAGATGGGAGTCGCACCTTGGAGAGTCGATAGGTGTGTTGACTCGAGTAATCTCCTAGATCAAAGAGAGACGTGGGAGAAAGGGGGGGGGGGGAGAAAGATTAACTTGCATTTCACCCAAAGGTGTCAGACATCCTGGGGTGAGATCAAAGAGGCTGTGTGTATCTTTACCCCGGTCAAGGGAAGATAAATGAAAGGACGCCTAGGTGGCGGACCAAGTCTTGCTCGAAGAGGTAAGGGTGGGGCGGGTGAAGAAATTGGGATAGGACGGGGAAATAATTAAAATAAAATAAACAAATAATGAATAATAATAATTAATGCTGTGATAAATTTGAGTGACTCTGACAGCGAGGTATTGACTTGTCACAGTTAGACTAAAAATGCCTTCATTAATACGAGCCAGTTATCGAGGGTTCATGGACATTGGTGCACCGAGTGAGTTCTTTTAACATTTTATTTGAAGAATTCACTTCATATGACGTCAAAGAAAAAATACGTCACATGGCCTAGTTAGACTAAAAAATGTCTCCATCAATATGAGCCACATTCATAGACATTGGTGCACAGAGTTTTTTTTAGCATTACATTTAAAGAATTCATTTATATGACTTCAAAGGAAAAAAATTCCATTACGTCACAATGCTAATGACAATTTATTTTTATTAACACGAGAGAGTTAACGAGGGCTCATAAGCTTCTGTGCACTGAGTTCTAATATAATTCATTTACAGATCTTATATATATATATATATTATTACGATTAAAGCCGCGTTTTTTTGTGTGCGTTTAAGCCGCGTTTTTTGTGCGTTTTGTCAGTAAGTCTGTCTGTCCGTCATGTTAATATTGAAAATAAAAACAATTAAAGGCTATTGAAAATTTGATTAACCTTTAAATTTCCTTCCAAAAGATCGCAATAGTTTAAAGTATCAATAATAGATTGTTCCGGATGTTTGTATATATAGCAGAGAAAAAGAGAATTTTAGATAAATCTAATACCGTTAATGGGTGACAGTGCCCGCCGACCTCCTCGTGGTGTCCACTGGTAACTGGAATGAGTTCACCCTCTGCTCTCGGGGTGTTCCGAAAAGGGCTAACGTTGAGGGAGCTCCAACTTTCCTAGCAGGCGCTTACGCTCTCCTGGTGTTCTGCTGGTGAGGTCTGGGCAATGCTAAGCTCTGAATGACATAACCCCTGCACGCTCGTCTGATGTAGAGATTGTGTCTGTCGGGATCTATAGCGTATGCTGAACTGATCAGCCGCCGCCCTGGAGACTAGTGAAAGGTCAAGCCATTAAAATTTGTAAGCTCTAAAATGGTGGTTACAAAAAAGGTCTCCTGCCACACACCACTTTCGTGGATTAAACCCTGTCCATACGAGTGAATGGCTGAATTAACAGGTCTTTCGATCGTTTTATAGTCCATTGTTAATGTCTGGACTGTTTTCACTGCTCGCTCTAAGGGGCAACCCAAATCTCCTCCTCCTGGAGGAACCCATACCTATGTCGAGTATGAATACAAAGAAAAGCGGGTCTGAGCAGACCCTAATAGCTCCGCTAGCCAGGTAAAGGGCGTTAGGCCTGGTATCGAAAAATTGCTACTAATCGCCTCGCAACGTTGGTACAAAGGAAGAACGGGCCACGTTGTGAAAAAGAGCTACCGTTCCACCCAACACACAAATTCTGATAAAATCCTTTTTCCCCCAAAAGAACACAACAACAACAAAAAAAAAACAACAACACAAGATTACAAAGAGAGTTTGTGTTACACAAACTCAGAGGCGGCCCCCGTCGAAGTCGGATCCCTGTCGGATCTGCATATTCGCAAATAATATTCAAGAGGTGATTTAATTTTGATGGTCAAAAGTAATAATGTTTCAAAGATTCATTTGCCGTAAATTTAAATTTAAATTAAATAAAAAATAGTAGATTAGTTTTAGTATATTAAAACATTACAATATTGATCAAAACGTTTGGAAATGAAAATCTACACTTTTTTTTTACACTTTAAGTTTAGAAATTGAAATTCTACATCTTAATCTAGTCTATTTTAGTCTAAACTAGATCTAGAAATTCTAGATCTAGAATCTAGAATAATTTTAATTAGAATATAAATCCAGATCTAGATATACTGTAATAAAAATCTAGATCTAGTTTTAAAAATCTAGATTAGATCTAAATCAAGATATCATTCCTTTTTTAAACGCGAGTCACATAACGAGGCTTAATAAACATTACTATACCCAGTTCTTTTTTCATTTCATTTGAAGAATTAATTCCATATAACGTCAGAGGGAAAAAAAAAACTACGTCACACGGCCTAGCTAGACTAAAAACCGCCTTCATCATTACGAGCCATTTATCGAGTGTTCATAGACTTTGGTGCACCGAGTGAGTTCTTTTAGCATTTCATTTAAAGAATTCATTCCATATGACGTCAAATGAAAAAAAAACACACTACGTCACACGGCCTAGCTAGAATAAAAATCGCCTTCATCATTACGAGCCATTTATCGAGTGTTCATAGATATTGGTGCACCGAGTGCGTTCTTTTAGCATTTCTTTTAAAGAATTCCTTCCATATGACGTCAAAAGAAAAAAAAACACTACGTCACACGGCCTAGCTAGACTAAAAATCGCCTTTATCATTACGAGCCATTTATCGAGTGTTCATAGACATTGGTGCACCGAGTGCGTTCTTTTAACATATGACGTCAAAAGAAAAAAAAACACTACGTCACACGGCCTAGCTAGACTAAAAATCGCCTTTATCATTACGAGCCATTTATCGAGTGTTCATAGACATTGGTGCACCGAGTGCGTTCTTTTAACATATGACGTCAAAGAAAAAAAATTCCATTACCTCACAATAGGCTAGTACCGGTACCATAAAAAAATGTCTTTATTTACACGAGATATTTAACGAGGGTTCATAGACATTGGTGCACTGAGTTCTAATAGAATTTATTTTAAAAGGATCAAAGCCGCATTGTTTTTGCGTTTTGTCTGTCAGTCGGTCTGTCCGTCATCTTGATATAAAAAAAAACAACTAAAAGTTATTAAAAATTGATTAACCTTTATTTTACGTTTCAAAACATCGCAATAATTTTTAGGTATGAACACAATTGAAAAGTTTATATAATAGATTGTTCCGGATGTTTGTATAAATAGTAAAAGAAAAAGAGAATTTCAGTTAAATGTAATACCGTTAATTACATTTTTTGGATGGTCTCGTATAAAAATTAGATGTACTACAGCCATGTGGAGATTCTGTTTTCCTTAAAAATCGGAACATAATATTAACGATAATTAGATTTTATAATGTTTTAGGTAGAAAGTTAAATGTACTGTAAGAGAGTAGTGAGTTTTTTTCATAAAAATACGTAAAAACATTATTTCGTAAATGAGAAGATTATTTGTTAATTAATTAGAAGAGGGAGTTCAAACAATTATTTGGCGTTAGTAGATTTTTATATAAATTCGGAAATTTCTGGCGATGATTTGTAAGAAAATAAATCCGGAACTTTCTTTATCGATTACAAAACTTCTATGTTATGTTTTAGCAAGAAAAATAAATGTCTAAAAAGTAATTTTTAGTAATCAATTCTAGTAAATTACTTTTTTTTAAAGCCCTGAACAACCTATTGTCGATATTTTAAAAATTTGTTTAAAGATGAAAATACGCAACAATTTGATATTGATAACCAAATTATAGTCACGCATTGTCAAATAATATAAGTGTAATATTAGTAAATTATGCGATTTCAAACAATCATTAGGCATAAGTCATGCTTTATAAAACAATATCCGGAACATTTTTACACTTAATGAAATATAAGTCAGTATAGAGATTTTGATTTAGCATTAATATGCTATTTACATAAAAAACGGAACAACATATTATTGATAATGTGTTTTTGCAACGTTTAAGAATGGAAATTGAATGTAATATAAATTAGAAGAGCAAACAAACATTTGTTGGGGTTGATTAGTTTTTCACAAAAAATCCGGAACAATCAATTTTTAGATACTTAAAACTATTGAGATGTTACGGGAGGAACATTAAAGTGTAAACAGATTTTCAATAGCTTTAAAGTTCTAGTTTTTTTAATCTAATTGTGACGGACAGACCGACCAACAGACAAAACGCACAAAAAAAATCTTCTTTTATTTGGATGGGGGCACTAAACAAAAAATAAATAAAATCTGATTTTTTTAAAAAGTTTAAGGAATTGATTTAGCACCTGATCATGTAGCGACGTTACGCTACTGCACGAAAATCGCTGCATAAAAAGTCCATTAAAAAAAATGTGCGTGATACTTACATAAAAATGCATTATTAGCCTTTATTAACAAACAGAAATGTTTTCTTTTAATTTTAGCAGCTAGTTGACCAGAAAAAACGTCTTTAACTATTATTTATATTTGTTGTAAATATTTCGTGTACATTTTTAAAATATATTTGACTTAGTGATACTGAAAATACACAAAATTGTCCATCTTTGTTAGCATATTGTAACATTGCCTCCCTTACATTTATGTAATTGTTTTAGAATTGGTGTATTTTTATGAAAAATCGCTTGCATAATTAATTTTATAAATTAAACGGTTTGCTTTTAGAAAACCAAAAGTAGCCGTTGCACCTAAACTTTCAAGCCTCATTTAATGATGAAATAATATTTTTCATATCTCTTCTAGTTTTCGAGATCTGAGTGTGACAGACAGACAGACGGACAGACTGACAGACGGACATTTTGCACAAACCTAATAGCGGCTTTTTCCCCTTACGGGGGCCGCTAACAAGTCTCAGAAAAAATTGACCCAACATCAACACCTCATACTGGGAAAGTAAGTATCCCCCAGGCGGCTAATTTAGCTGGAAAGATAAAGATACTTGATCCCCAATTTTCCAAATCTTATACTAAAACTTTCAAAGTCCTTCAATGTAACGTCCGGGTACTTATTCCAAAGATACTTGAAATTACTAACCTGCTTCACAAAGAGTGTGTGGATGTTGCCTTACTACAAGAATGTCTGATAGGTGAAAAAAGAAGTGTCTCAATACCCGGGTACTATGTTTTCCGATGCTCCTGTGGGGATTGCCGAGGCCTGGTTACATTGGTGGCTAATGCTCTGGTCGCCAAGAAAGTATCCACAGACTAGAGTCAGGGAAGCACAGACACTTTGGTGTTAGAAATTTGGAAAAATAATAGACGCTTCAAGTGCATCAATGTTTATAATCCACCAAAACAAGAACTGGCTTTAGATGTCAGAGAGACAATAACTGTAGACACTATCATAGCTGGAGATCTAAATGCCCATTCACCTTCCTGGGGCTATAATGACACTGATCTGTCTGGTAAAAAAGTTCATGACCTGTGCAATTCTACTAACCTTTTTCTTCTGCAAAACAAACACTCTCCCCCTACTCTTCTGCATGCTAGCAATGGTTCACTATCACGACCAGATCTTTCTTTAGTCACTGCTAACTTGGAATCATAACTTATCAAGTACTAGGCGATATTGGTAGTGACCACCTTCCAATATTACTGACTGTCACTCTTTCTAAAATGAACACCAAGACCACTAAAGAACCACGAAAGTGGTGTTATAGTAAGGCTAATTGGAAAGGATACGAGACAGCTGTCGACAATGCCCTTGAAAAAATCCATGTAGAGTCTAGCTCTGTCGACCTTGTGTACCGTTAAATAACAACAGCTATCCTGGGCATGGCTAAAAAGTTTATTCCTCGAACTTATCCTTGTAAAAAATTCAAAAATATTTTGGACGGCTGAAATCAACAAACTTGTTATGGCTTGGAGAAGGGCATACAAAAAGGTCCAAAAGAACCTAAACAATCCAACACTCAGGCAGAAATACAACAGACTCAGCCTACTAGTCAAAACGTCTGTTAACAGGGAAAAACGAGAACCTTGGACCAACACCTGTGCAAGGTTAAACCTAAGGGATAGCTCTAAGGCTTGGAGTCTTCAGAGAAATCTCGAAAATGCTGGGCGTACGAAAACAGCAACCCCATTATCTTCACCCAGTGGGGTAACCATTTCATCGAAGAAAAAAATTGCCACCTTGTTGAACAAATATTTTGCGAAGATCAACAAGGCTGCCAAGAAGTCTCAGATGTCATTGATAAAGCTCGCAAAGCTGATGAAAAAAAAAAACCGAAAGGAACCACAGACCAAAAGTGCTGAGGTAACGATGAACTCCCCCTTCTCGATAGGCGAGCTTAATGCTGCCATAAGAAAATGCCAGCTTAAAAAGGCTCCGGGGCCGGATGGTATCACCCCCGAAATGCTTAAGCATGTAGGGGGGAAAGGAAGGGCTGTGCTCTTGGCATTCGTAAATAGAACATGGGCAGATGGTCATCTGCCCAGGGCCTGGAAACGTGCCACCATTATTCCTTTACCAAAAAAGGGAAAAGATGCTTCCACTGCTGAGGGCTACAGACCCATCTCACTCACATCTTGTGTGGGAAAGATGGCTGAAAAAATGGTAAATGGTCTGGTTTGGCACCTTGAGAGTTCCCGTCTTATAGCTCCAGAACAGGCTGGTTTCAGGGCTGGAATGTTCGCTATAGACCAAGTCAACATTTTTGTGCAGAGCGTAGCAGATGGATTCCAAAGGACCGAAAGCACATACGCAGTCTTCAATGACTTAAAACAGGCATATGATAAAGTATGGCGGCCTGGTTTGCTTCATAAGATAAGAGCCGTTGGGGTGCGGGGACGGATATATTACTGGATTAGAGACTTCCTACAAGAGCGTACAATAAGAACAAGGATGTGCGGAGAAGTCTCAGGGGAAATGACGCTCGAGCACGGCCTCCCCCAGGGCTCCGTCCTGTCATGTGCCCTTTTCACGGCCTTCATAAATGACCTACCGGCTTAGCTAAAATGCCAAAAGCTGCTATATGCTGATGATATTGTCCTTTGGAAATCCGGAAGGAGCGCAACCTCCATACAAAAAGTGCTACAAGAAGATCTCCATACGCTCTGCTCATACACACAAAAATGGAGGCTAGAAATAAACACCTCCAAGACGGTCTATTCTCTGTTCACGCTCGGGACTGGCATTCTCGGGCAACCTTTCCAGCTCTCCCTCAACGGAGTGGCTCTCAGCATGGAAAAGCTACCCAAGTACCTTTGTGTAACTTTAGATCGCAAACTAAAAATGTGTGAGCACATCCAGGATGTTGCAAGAAAGGCCTCAGGGAAACTTTGCATTGTGCGGAAGCTGGCATCCACGAAGTGGGGAGCCCGAGCAGACATGCTCCGATCACTGTATTTAGGAGCAGTCCGATCACAGCCTACCTGTGCAAATTTATGGCTCTAGGACAGCTCTTGAACAACTTGATAAAATACACTCCCAAGCGCTAAGATTTGTCTGTGGAACCTTTAGGACAAGCCCAGAAATGTGGCTGAAATAATGGCTAATGTAAGTCCACTAAACCTTAGTAGGAAAATGTCAGTATTGACATGCTTTGAGCGGTATAAAAGGCTGGATGAATACCTCCCAGCTAGAAAGCTAGTAGATGGTTGGAAATGCCGAAGACGTATCCAGATGCTTTCTTTTATGCATCATGCCAGTATACTATCTGATAAAGCTGGCCTCTCCACCAAACCGACAAAACATTCAACGTTTTCATCCCCTTCCCCCTTGGTGTCGCCCTATGACCCCATACATACGTTTGAAACTAGTAGACCCTAATGCAACTAAGACCTTCAAATTCTAGCACTGGAGACCATTAATCCCTACAAGCCCAGTGCTATTTTTGCATATACTGATGGGTTGGCATTGATAGATTCTGGAAGCTCAGGCTACATCGACTTTCTTGGCTCTTACTCAGTCAAAATCTTTGGACTATGTGATAGTGTTTGCAGCTTTGATGCGGAGACCATGGCAGTCTATGAAGCCTTAAAGGTCATTGACTCTCAACTCGGCGAGGGACATTTGAGGGCAACACAGATTGTTGTGGTCACTGACTCAAAATCTGTACTACAGGCCTTGCAAAGCCCTGGACCATGGCCCCCCAAAATCAACACTTTCATTATGGCTTCACACAACATAAAGCAGCGCTATGGCACCCCTGTAATAATGCAGTGGGTACCGAGTCACATAGGTGTGACTGGTAACACTATTGCAGGGAAGGCAAATTCCACCCATTAAACAGGCTGTACGTTTTCATCAAGCTCTGGCTATAATAAAAAAAAAACAAATGGAAAAGTGGTTTGAGTGCTGGGGACAAGACCAAAAAAGAAACCCGTGGAGTCCGGGAGCGCATGAGGCTCCCTGACCGCACTTCCCCGTTGTGGAAGCTGTCCAGGCCTGAGCAAGCTATTTTAGCACAGTGCAGGACAGGCCACTTGCCTATTGGTTCATATTTCTCAAGGCTATGGTCAAATTTTGATTCACGGTGCCCCCGCTGCGGGGAAGAAGAGGAAAACGTGCCTCATATTCTGTTTGACTGCCCCAGACTTGCTGATCTCCGCCTCAACAGGTCTGGGAAACCAAAAATTCTTGACCTGTATGGCGACGTGTATGCACTACGCAAGACAGCAGGGTTTCTGTCCAGGGCTTTTGCAAGAGAAGATTTAAGCCTCTAAGGTTCTCACTCAAATGAAGTTTGATGATGATGATGAATACAGTTAATTAAATTTTTGGAATGGTCTCGTTTGAAAGTTAGATGAACCATAGCCTTAGGGAGAGATTTTTGTACCATATTTTGGTGTTATGAAGTTGTTTTCCTTAAAAATAGGAACATAATATTAACGATAATTAGATTTTAAAACGTTTAGCTAGAAAATTAAATGTAATATACAACAGAAGTGCGATTTTATATAAATAGAGTTAGAATGTTTTTCATAAAAATCCGGAACAACCGATATTCGTAAATGAGAAGATTATTTGTTTTATTTATTAGAAGAGGGATTTCAAACAGTTATTTCTGTTAGGAGATTTTTCATATAAAATTCGGAACAATTTAGGCGACGATTTGTAAGAAAATTAAAGTAATGTAGGTTGATTTCTTTTTCAAAACCAAATCTGGAACATTCTTTACCAATAAAAAAAAAACACTTCTGTTATGTTTCAGCAAGAAAATTCAATGTAAAGTAAGTCTAAAAACTGTTTTTCAATAATCTTTTCTAGTAAATTAATTTCTTATTTTAAAATTCTTAATTCTTAACAACCTAGTGTCGATATTTTTGAACAAAAAAAGTCATTTGACATTCATTTGTTTTAAGTTGAAAATACGGAACAATTGGATATGGATAATTAAAACAACTTCCGAAACAACTTCATAGTTTATAGGTAGGAAATTATATGTAATACAAGTTAGAAGAGCAAACAAACATTCGTTGGCATTGATTTGTTTACACAAAAACATCCAGAACAATCTATTATAGATATTTAAAACTATTGGAATGTTTTGGAAGGAACATTGAAGGTTAAATAAGATTTTCAATAGCGTTTAGTGTTGTTGTTGTTGTTTTTTTTTCTATATAAACGTGACGGACAGACCGACCAATAAACAAAACGCACAAAAATAAGCGACTTTTATCCTGATGGGGGCACTAAACAAAAAATAAATAAAATCTGATTATTTAAAGAATTGATATTTACATACAAAGTGCATTCTTAGCATTTATAAACAAACATAAATGTTTTCTTTTAACTTTAGCAGCTAGTTGACTATAAAAAAACTAACACCTTTAACTAATATTTATATTTGTTGTGAACATTTCTTGTACATTTTATAAATATATTTCACTTAGTGATACTGAATATCTATGGAGGATTGTCATTCTTTATTAACATATTGTAACATTGCCTAACGTAATTGTTTTAGAATTGGTGTATTTTTATGAATTAATCGCTTGCATAATTAATTTTATAAATTAAACGGTTTACTTTTAGAAAACCAAAAGTAGCCAATGCGCCTAAACTTTTCAAGCCGTATCGCATGGTGAAAATAAATTTTTGAATCTATTCTAGTTTTCGAGATCTGTGTGTGACAGACGGACATTTCGCACAAACCTAATAGAGGCTTTTCCTCTTACGGGGGCAGCTAACATTGTCTTTCTTTGTTAACATATTGTAACATTATTTCACTTACATTTATGTATTGTTTTAGAATTGGTGTTATTCTTACATAATTAATTTTATAAATTAAACGGCTTGCTTTTAGAAAACCAAAAGTAGCCGTTGCACCTAAAATTTTCAAGCCGCATCGCATGGTGAAATAATATATTTCATTTCTCTTCTAGTTTTTGAGATCTGAGTGTGACAGACGAACAATTTGCACAAATCTAATAGAGGCTTTTGTTTTAAAATGTTTGTAAAATGTTTTACATGTTTCGGATGTTCCTTCAGAGTTGAAGATGGTTTACTTCCTAGTCCAAACCTCCCGCAGGACGACGGGGGATGGGAGCGGGCAGGGTTTGAACCCGGGACCATCGATAAATCCAAACGACAGTCCAAAGTGCAAACCGCACGACCAGGCAGCCATCCTTACGGGGGCCGCTAAAAAGTACTCTATTTAACTTAGGGATTGAAAGAACATATTTCTAGATCTGCACATAGCCTACTTGTTGAACCCTAAATGTTTAGATCTACATATCTGCACCGATTTAGTGGATCTCTCACCTGCTACACAATCGTCTTGTTACAAGATGATATTATTTTCCGAAACACAACAAATTGTTCACAGATTTTACTTTCACTCCACAATTTTTTCACCTGACATATCGTTCACTGACAACTGGTTCACAGACAACTTGTTCACCGACAATTGGTTCATCCGACATATCGTTCACAGACAACAAATCAGCAAATGTCACTTTGTGTAACATGATTAACTGCTTATTACTAAAAATTTTAATGATAGAGCATTCCAATAGTATTTCAAGTTCAGTATATACAGTATTGATCTGAACATCTAGGATATACCTTTTACTTTTGTGTTTCAGGTTCACTCTCAGCGGGATGATCTAGGTAAAGGAGACTCTCCAACTAGTAAAACAACAGGTGATGCGGGAGGAAGAATCGCTTGCTGTAACATTGTCTTGACAAAGCCAATACATTAGGAAGAAGAAACAGCACCAATACATTCTAACAATATCTTTGAATATTGTAAAAAAAAAGTTAGAAAATATAACTTAATAAATAACTGATTCATTTCGTTTTTTTTTCAATTATTTAATTATCAAACTGATAGTTTAGAATAATAAGGAATGAATTATTTCAATTACTATGCAGATGCAGTTACTACCTGCATCATTAGCGTAGCCAACAAATTTTTCGAAAGGGGGGGGGAGGAAATTCTTCCCATAAATAAATATATATATATATATATATATATATATATATATTATATTGTCATAGGATTATTTTGCTTTAAATATATTTAAATATATGTTGCAAACTCTCTTCTTATTGATGTAGGTGGTAAAGAAGTGCTAATTCGTCGATAGTGCTGAGAGGTGCTAAGGTAGTAGACCTTACTGGAATATATATAATCTGTTTGTGCGTGTGTACGTAATTAATTTTTATTACAATCTATCCCTTCATTCTTTCGGAAGATTCTTACAGTACCCTAGAATGGCGTCTTCATGGAGTTAGTGGAAAGACAACCAGAGGGTCTGGAGAAGCGCTGTGAGCTCCACCAGCTGGGTTCAGGGTGGAGCCTCGCCGTCAAGCACTATTTCGGTTATTTAAAAAAAAATGCATATTCTGTATCGACAGTGCATTATCCTGCTATTAAAAAATGTAGATAAAAAACAAATCTGCTATTCATTGCACTTTATTAATGGAGCCCAGCGAATGGTAGAAATTTGTAACCCCACTTGGCTACGCTCATGGAAATTTGTGACTGTAGTTAATTTTAGATGTTATATCGAAAAGGGAAGTTTATCGTCAAAACCTCTGTCGTTTTGGCTGACTGTAGTTTGCTTTAGAATAATATTGAAGAGGGGAGGGGTGTAACATCAAAGCTATCTGTAGGAGGTTTAAACTCAAAACCATCTGGATGGGTTTTTTAACTTAAAGCCCTCTGGAGAAGGGGTAAACTCTTGGCTACGCTCATAAAACTTTGTTTGTGTAGTTTGCTTTTGTTTATATTGAAGAGGTGGTTCTTAGCTACAAAGAGGGGAGCGGTGTAACATCAAAGCTATTTGTAGGAGGTTTAAACTCAAAACCATCTGGATGGGTTTTTAAACTCAAAACCCTCTGGAGGGGGTTTTAACTTATAGCCATCTGCAGGGGGGTTGTAAACAAAAAAACAAACTCATTGTATCTGGTGACTGTTGTGGGCTTTAGTGATATATTGAAGAGGGGAGTTTATCATAAAAAAATACTTCAGAGGGTGTTTTAAGCTCTAAATCCCCCTTGTTTTATAGAGTGGGAGGGATGTAACTTCAAAACTCCATTGAGGGGGATTTAAACTTTAAGAAACCCATGGCTGTGCTGGAGCAATTGATGGTTTAACATCAAATCTTAGCAAAAATAAACAAAATCAAAGCAAAAGATCAGTCATAAAATTCCTCCTGCGGGGGAGATGCATTTCGATGGGGGGGGGTGTTCAATCCCAACCCCCTGGCTATGCCCATGACCTGCAAATGTCACAAATGACTAACAGCCATTTTCCTATTATCTCCATCTGCGCCTATCTTTGTCATGGGCTTTTCTTTTGGCCTTAAACGTGTGTTCCACAACTTTCAAAACGTTTCTCAGATGTCTCTTAGATTTTTTTGATTTTTTATTTGAGGCACATCGGCACAATTTAGGCAATGTCGTGCCTGCAGTCCCCTTAGGATCCCTCTCTCTCTAAACAACAAGGGCCAGATTCTATACAGTCATATCATTAAAATCAAGGTCTATTCACAGTTAAAATAGTAAAGGTAGTAAAAATTTAAATATTTGGTAAAAATCTAATGTAAATAGTGCATGTTCACAAATTCAGAAATCAGATCTTCGTAGATAGCCCCACTTCCCGGATAAAGCCCAGTACCTTCCCAGGGTCGACATTAACAAATAGTGTATCTAAATTAGTGACTCTAAAATATTTCGCCCTGACATCCTGGTATCTGGGGCAATCAACGAGGATATGTTCCACGGTGAGGCGAGAGTCACAGTACTCACAAAGTGGGGGCTCCTCTCTCTTCAGTACAAAAGAGTGCGTGATGTAGGTGTGGCCAATCCTAAGTCTGGACATGGTCGTGCTACCACGCCTTGTCAGACCCTTAGATGTGGGCCGCCACCTGACATCCGCCACAATCTGCCTGAGTTTACTGTGAGTCTCAGCCTCCCATCGGTTCTGCCACTCTCGATAGGTGGCAGAGGCAATACTTTGTCTCAGGTCCGAGTAGGGAATTTGGGTTCCTGACACCGCATGATTTAGGGCTCTCTTTGCTTCTCTGTCTGCGGCTTCGTTTCCCTCAATGCCAACATGGGAGGGGACCCAGATGAAGGTGACATCCCTACGGTCGGCTGTTATTTGGTCCAACAGCTTCAGGCTCTTATGTACCAATGGGATGTCAGTCTTCATCCGCCCCAAAGCTTGCAATGCAGATTTGGAGTCGGAGCAGATTATAAATTTCCTCCTTTCTGATGCTTTTACGGCCATAAGTGCAAGCAATATTGCGTGCAATTCGGCCGTAAAGATGGAGCAGCCATCGGGGAGTCTACGGGAGATTGTTTTGTTCCGAAAGGAGCAGGCACACGCGACCTTTTCCTCCATTTTGGATCCGTCTGTGTAGATGGTGCCACAATCTCCGTAGCTCTCCTGCAGTTCCTTAAAGTAGACTTCTAGTATGCTTGGGTCTGTATTTTCTTTTTTGAAATTGAGGAGGGATAAATTTAATTTGGGTTTATTCATTGGCCAAGGAGGGTTCTGAGGGGTTTTTATTTTAGAGATTTGGTCAATGGGTGGGGTTAAATTTTGGATGGGTTCTCTCATTCGAAGGCCCAACGGCTGTATGACGTTAGGCCTTCGATTGTATAATTCTACCTCTGTGGGGTTAAATATGGAGTCAAAAGCAGGGTTCGTGGGGTTGGATTTTAGCTTGACTATATACTGCATTGCAAGCTTTTTCATTCTTATATCCATGGGGAGTTCTCCAGCCTCCACATGGAGACTTGGGATAGGTGATGTACGAAACGCGCCGAGACAGAGACGCAGGGCAGCATTTTGTATTGGTTCCAGTATTTTTAGGTACGACTTCCTTGCTGCTCCATATATTATGGATCCGTAGTCTAGCTTGGATCGAATTAGATTCCGATAGAGCAGCAGCAAGGTATCTCTGTCAGCTCCCCAGTCCGTATGGCTGAGTACTCTTAGTATGTTTAATGACTTTTGGCATTTCTTCTTAATTTCCTTAATATGGGGGAGAAAATTAAATTTGGAATCTAAGGTGAGGCCTAAAAATTTTGTAGTTTTCACGACAGGGATCTTCTTTTTGTGTATAAATAGTTCAGGGTCTGGGTGAGGTTCCCTTAGATTACAAAAATGCATACTAACTGTTTTGGAGTCTGAGAATTTGAAACCATTATAGTTTGCCCAACCCTAAATTGTGTTTAAACATAACTGTAATTTTCTTTCTAAGGTGTTCATGTTTTTCCCATAAGTGAGAATGACAAAGTCATCAACATACAAAGAGCACTCTATGCCAGGGGACAGTGCATTTATGATGCTATTTATTTTAATGTTGAACAGAGTGACTGACAGAATGCTGCCCTGGGGTACACCCATTTCCTGGTCATGAGTGTCAGAGGCGGAGTTGCCCACTCGAACCTGAAATTTTCGATCTTTCAGGAATTCCTCCACAAAACGGGGGAGGTGTCCCTTAAGCCCCATAAGCGCCAGGTCACGTAGAATGCCATGTTTCCAGGTTGTGTCATATGCCTTTTCTATATCGAAGAATACAGCTACTAGATGTTCTCTTCTGAGTAATGCATTTCTAATATAAGCTTCCAGCCTTACCAGGTGGTCAGTTGTTGTCCGCCCCTGCCGGAATCCGCACTGGTAGTTTGAGATCACTTTATTCCTTTCCAGGTACCAGACCAGCCTACTGTTAATCATTCTTTCCATGGTTTTGCAGATGCAGCTTGTTAGTGCTATTGGTCGATAGTTAGCTGGGTCAGAACCGTCTCTTCCCGGTTTAGGTATCGGTATAACTGTGGCTTTCCTCCAGCTGTTTGGGAAAGCGCCTGTTTGCCACACACAGTTATAGATCCCTAGCAGGACTGCCAATGAGAGTTAGGGAAGGTGCTTGAGGAACTGGTAATGGATTTCGTCTTCTCCAGGCGCTGTGTCATGTGACTTGTCCAGCGATTCCCTCAGTTCCTCAAGCGAGAACGGTTTGTTGTAGTCTTCATTGTTCTCTGACCTGAAATCAATGGGGTGTCTTTCCTCCCTGGTTTTGACTTTTTGGAACTCTGGCGTGTAGTGTGCAGTGGATGATTTTTCTGCTATTGAGGATGCAAGGCAGTCAGCTATTTCTCTTGGGGACGTGACAGTTCGTCCTTGGTTTTCAAATGCCCTATTGCATTCGATTCTTTCCCTTTGATTCGCCTTACTGCCTTTCAAACCGCTCTAGCAGACTGCCGACAAAACTTCTCCAGGAATTCCTTTTGGCTGACCGTATGGTTTGTCTAGCCTTTGCTCTAGCTATCCTGAATAGCTTTAGGTTTTCCTGGGAAGGATTCTTTATAAATGCAGCCAGTCGTTTTTTCCTATCGCCAATAGCACTTTTGCAAGCTGTATCAAACCATGGTTTGCTAGGCCGTTTTGGATTTGCAGAGCTTAGGGGTACAACTTTCCTGGCTATACTTAGTAGCTTGCTAGCAAAGGTATCAGCTGGGTTCTGTTCATCGAGGATATTTTCTGTGATATCCTCGGAGCATCTTTTTTGGAATTGTTCCCAATCGGCCTTATTCAGTTTCCACCGCTAAGGTCGTCCTAATGAAGGGAGATTGTTAGTAATGATGATTGGGAAGTGATCACTTCCCCGTAGATCATTGCTAACTGACCATTTAAAGTCGTCCAGAAGTCCGGGGACGCATACGGTGAGGTCAATGCATGTGAGTGATCCAGTTTCTGGGTGCAAGTAGGTCGGTGATGCATCATTAAGTATGCATAAATCACGTTGGAGGAAGATATCCTCCAGCATACGACCTCTTGTGTCAGTATTGTTGGATCCCCACATGGTGTTATGGGCATTGAAATCTTCAAGGATTATTTAGGGCCGGGGGAGTTGTTTCAATAGGTCTTCCATGTCTGTTCGGTTTAATGGAGCGCCTGGTGGTAGATACAGGCTGCAGCAAGTGATAACCTTGTGAAGGGTTATCCTAGCTGCTACGGCCTGTAGTGTGGTCTGTAGTTCTACCCTCTCATGGGGGATGCTATCCTTCACAAGGATACAGACTCCACCTGATGCTCTCTCTCTGCATCCTCAACATTCTTGCTGTAAGCACGGTAGCTTCGGAGGCTGATGCAATTTTTCAGAAATGTTTCCTGTAAGCAGATAGCTACAGGAGTCTCAGAGTCCATCAGTAGCTGCATTTCCTCGTAATTGGCCTTGAGGCCTCTACAATTCCACTGTACAATTCCGAATCCATGGCTTATTCTAGATGACCTACTTGGAGCTATTTGGCCTTGGGAGGCCCCCGGAGGGGTTTCCCTTTATTCCAGTGACCTTGGTATTTTTATTCTTGGGTTTGGATGGAGAGGAGGACAACCCCCTTTTGGGGGAAGTCTTTCTCTCTGGAGAGGGGAGATCCCTCTGGTTAGAGCGGAGGTTATTTCCTCGTCTCTCACCTCGGGCATCCTCTCCGCTTTGATTTCTCCCCTTAGGGAGTTGGTCAACCTCTAACTCGGTAGAGGTTGGGGTGTCTGGCTGGGTTCTCTGAGGAGAACCTGTGTCAGACATGATGTCTCCGGGTTCTCCCGGAGTATTGGTTTTGACATGCTGCTCAGTCTCCATGCTCTCATCAGCGAGCACAGAGAACCTGTTCTTTAGCATGACAACAGGGCTTTCTTGTTTCTTCAGAGGTGTGTTCTTTGGCGGTGTTTTCTTCTGAGTTGGGGGAGGAGGAGGGGGTGGTGGGGTCAATGTGTCCGTCTGTGTGGCTATGGATCTTCCTTTCTTAGCAACAGCCTGGGCGTAGGTCTTTGTCAAGCCGAATTGGCCCTTGGGTAGGGCCAGTACAGCCGATTTCGCCTGGCTAAAGGTACATCCGTTTCTTGCCTTGTACTGTTTCCACACAGGGCAGTCCTTGGAGTAGGCTGAGTGGCCAGCTTGACAGTTTGGGCATTTGAACTGGGCTGTGCAGCCCTTGTCCTCATGACCCTCTCCAGCACATCTGGCACACACAGTGTTCCTCTTGCAGACTGCCGCGCCGTGTCCATAACCCTTGCACTTGAAGCACCTCATGGGGTTAGGTATGTAGGGCCTCACTGGAACTCGTAGGTATCCTGCCTTCACATACTCTGGCGGTGTCCTAGTTCCGAATGTGAGGATAATAGGGGCGGTTTTGACCTCCTCACCCTCCCTGCGCCTGGTAATGCGCCGGGCATGGGTGACTCCTTCAATGCCCTCCACTGTTTCCTTCTCGGAACATTCCACAGGTCTCTGGAGTTGATAACACCTCAGCTGATGTATAAACTTTTTTGTGGCATGACTTCCACTTGGAGATCAAAGATTCTTCTGCATCGTAAAAGCCCATCAGAGTGTATCTTACTGTCAACCTCTACAAGAAGTTCCATTGACTTGTGTAACTTAGATAAACTCTTGGACTCTCCCACCACTGACTTTAATCTTTTGTAGATGAGAAAAGGGCTCATGTTTGTCATGCTTTTCCCCTCCTCTGTGCACCTGACCACCAAAAATGATGGCCAGGTAGCACACTTCTTGTGGCTTCCTCCTTTTTTTGCTTCTATTCGACGACTTATGTCTGGGGCAGGTAGTTTTTTTTATCCAAATATATATTCTTATGAGTTCGACACCTGTGCTCCCCACCCGCCAGGGCTACACAGGTGCTATACTCAGTCAGCTGCTTCATCGGACAAGTGTCCGATACAGCAGCTCCCTGATTGGCCATCCAGCCACCGTTGACAGCATGACCAGCCGGTTGACCCAGAGAGGGCCATCTGGGCTTAAGGTCTAGGGGAACGTGGAGCCAAATTATTATGTTGTGGTGGTCCATCCTCAGACAGATACCCACTCAAACACCAGGATCTATCCATTACCCGTCGCAGTCCACAGCAAACGGACTGGTCTAAGACATAGGGAGGTTTTAAAGATAAGGAGACAGAGTAATGGTCAATGAAGGCAGACTGAGAAAAAGAGGAGGCAGACACAATGGTAGAAAAGAAGTAGGGCACGTTTGAGCTCCAAAAGTGCTAAAGAAAGAGGAGAGCAGTCTAACGTCATGTCTCGGGACGTCTCCCCATCGGACAAACCATTACGTTTTCTTTTTGTATTATAGTTAAGAAATTACAAAATTTAAAAAATCTGTCACTAATATAATTTATATATGCTATAAATTAAATTATTATATGGAGTCGCCCTACCCCTATTATTTAATGCCAAATGCAATCATAGCAGAAATTATAAAAAGGAGCGAGGATTAATCGTTTTCACTCTACCGCTCCTTCCCTTTCCAGACAGAGTTTATGTAATTTCACATGAATTTATCTTAATTATTTTAAGAAAGACTTTGCTTTGGAAAAGTTAGAATTCAAACGAAATATTTTTCAGTATAAGAGTCACGATTGAGATTAGTTCTAAACCCAGATAATCATTTCCTAGTCACCTTTTTCCAACCTTAACTCAATCTGATATTTTTCTAGTTAAATGAATTTGGTACTATAACTCGAAATTGACACGTTAATCCTAAAAATGCAAAATAAATTATTAGAGTACAATCTATTTGGTCCACTTAATTTTTCTTCCCACTATAACTCACAATTTACGCGTGAATTTTATTGAATGTTATTTATCGAATATTTTTTTTCGACGGCGATCCTTAAAGCCTTAAGGATATGTGGTGTATCTTTTCTTTTCAAGGAACAAATCGGTTTTATTTGCAATGTATTAAGGGCCTATAAATTCTTATTAGAATATTTTTCAACATTATTCAAAAGGTCATTTTTTAATAGGATGAATAATTAGCTTTAGGTCAGGAGAAAGCGTTTCTTCAGTGAAGAATGCAAGAAACGCTCTTGGCATCGGGGCTTTGCCCCAAACCTCACTGATGAAAAGTAGGCTGTAGATGTCAGAAGAATACGTTACTGCAGTGAAGAATGCAAGCAAACGCTTTTGGCGTCGGGGCCTCGACCAAAACACTACTGATGAATAATGAGCTGTAGATGTTAAGAGAATGCGTTTCTGCAGTGAAAAATGCAAGAAAACGATTTTGAAGGTGGGGCTTTGCCCCTAACCTCTCCCCCAGACCCCCAAGCTTGCAAGAGAAAAGCCTCAACATGACTGGTTTTTCTTTCGCCGAGCCATGGGGTTTTAAATTACAGAGGGCTTTTTTTTAAAGCTTAAACCCTAGATGTATTTGAGTTTAAATACAGAGAGTTTTGAGGTTGAAAACCTCTCTCTTCAATTTTATTCTAAAGCAAACTACAGTTACTAAATTCTATGAGAGTAGCTTAGAGGGTTTTGAATTTGTTAAAAAAAAACTCCAGAGATTTTTTAGTTTAAAAACACCCAACAAATGACTTTGACGATAAAACTTCCCTTTTCGATATAAAATTTAAAGCAAACTACAGTCACCTAATTCCAAGAACGTAGCCAAGAGAGGTTACAAATTTCTACCAGTGGCTGCAGGGCTCCATTACTGAAGTGCAGTGAATAGTCATCTGCGTAATTGAAAAAGACTAAATGTGGCTCAAAAAAGATGGCTAAGACGGATTTTAGGAGTCAGTTATAGAGATCGGGTCTCAATCAAGAAAATCCTATGCCGCACTGGTAGTCGACCCCTTAGTAAGGTTGTGACAGAGCATCGCATGAGGTTTGCGGAACATGTTCTCCGACTAAATGAATAACACAAAAAAAAATTGCGATGACATGAGGCCATTACCAGGAAGGTACAACTTGGCGCCACATTCAGAGCACGTGGAAAGAGGCTTCAGGCATTGCCAGTGACAGATTTTTGTGGAAGCAAATTGTCGCCCAATGCGGCGAACAACGCGGAAAGATCTAAGTCAGTGAGAATAGCACATAAGTTTTTGAAATAAAACTTTTTAATAGCAGGATAATGCATGTCGATACATCAGAATATGCATTTTGTTGGCTTTCAATACCGGAAATAGTGCCTGGCGGTGGGGCTCCGCTACGCGCTACGGGAGGTCACAACGCTCCCCCAGACCCCTTAGCTGGGAATGGCGGGGAGTCTACAATTTTTCCATCAGCTCCTATTCAGCCTATACAATATATATATATATATATATATATATATATATATATATATATATATATATATATATATATATATTGTTGCGATCTTCTCAATCAGGCCTTCTATAAACACTGCTTAACACAACACAGCACATCTAAAACTTCAACTTGACAACAAAACTTTAATAAACAATGTGGCGGTTTATTTACAATTACACCAACAACAGCCAATAAACACAATTGGCTACACTAACTTCAAATGCTTTGCTACACAACAGAACTGCCTAACTAATCACTACAAGTCTCTCTAGCTCGTACAGCTACATTTTCGAGGATTTACTTCGTAGCACACAGTCCTTACTGCTTGCTGTCCTGAACTCTACTGTCTTTCTAACACACTGTCTCTCGTCTGTAACGGCTGGTTATATAAACATTGGTTATATTGCGTGCATCAGCAGTAATGTCCCTTGTTCAACAGCCCTAGACCTGTGTGATTGGCCTGAATCATATGTGTCAGTAGGCCGCACACACATTAACCCTTTCAGTCCGCCACTAGTGTTATAACAATATATATATATATATATATATATATTTGCAGGGGGGGGGTACAGAAAAAATCCACCAAAACACCCCCGCCCCCAATGGCAATGGCGGGGAGGCTACAATGTTTCCACTAACTCCAGGAAAAACATATATTGGGTACAATAAAAGTCTTCCGAAAAGAATTAACAGTCAGAATGTAATAAAGATTGATCATGTACATACACACATATTTTTTTGGCGGGGGGGGGGAGAAAAAAAATCCCTCCACCCCCCCCCCCCCCCGATAGATGCTTCTTATGTCATTAGTGTAAAGAGTGTATAGTACAGGAGAAAGTACACAACCTTGTGGAGCACCCGTACATAGTACTCGAGTTGACGATATGGCGATCTAATACAAGGTAGGAGAGCCGCTGGTCACCCACTTTTACATTATACGGATGTATGCAAACGCGACATGAAGCTCTTCAAAATCGACACTGGCAACTGGGAAGAGGTGGCACTGGACAGATCCACATGGAGAGGGAGCATAAAGGAAGGGTCACAGATTGCAGATGTCATACACAACAGAAGCAGAAAGAATGGTGAAAATACAACGGCGCCTGGTGATTATATATGCCCAACCTGCGATCGCAGCTGTGTATCAAGGATTGGCCTCTTTATATGTGTGTGTGTGTGTTGGTTATTGTGATAAACCGTTTTAGCTCACTCAGGGTATCACTAAGGTCAAAGCATTTAATTATTTTAATTTAATTAATTTTCTTAAATTTAGCCAAGCCAATCAAGCGCCAAAAACACAGCCACCACCAGCCAAATCCTGCCCTACCCTCTTTGACGCTGATGTCACATTTTACCTCCCCCATCTTGACATGCGCCACACTAGACTCTTGGCAATAGTACACTCCCTCTATCTATCTTGGCAAACATCCGTTGACCCCCCTGTGACAAGTCGGATTAACATTTGGCCGTTTTGGATGTCTAGGGGATTTTATGGTTTGAGAATCCTCACTTGCACATATAAACTACAAGCACAGCGTTATAATGCAGGCAACAAATACTATATTTAGATGTAAAATTATGTACAGTTTATTATACAAAGGATAATTAAAAGGTAAAATGCTGTACAGTTGCTAGAATGGGATCTAGCGTATTTACATGTAGGAGACTATCATCATCAGATATTAGAACCAAGTGGTCTGAGTGTCATTAGGCTGGTGGCTTAGTTTTTGGTCCTGTGCTGCACTGGTGAGACGGGTGTGTGGCTGGTACTGATGCTGTCTGCTGGTGGGCTGGCTTAGTGGATCCAGGCTCCGGGTGCAGTCCAACGTTGTATGGTTGCAGAGCTAAGCCGCGTCTACCAATCAGTTAAGCCAGTGACGAGTCTGTGGCTAGCGTTGTTACTTGGACTCTCGAAGGATGAGAGGGACTAATGTCTGCAGATCTGGTGCCAGCAAATCTGTTATCAGCCTTAGGTTGCTAAGATTTCAGGTGGATGTTGCTTATAAATAAAAGCTGCAACGATATGATGTATACGTCGGTTTAGCTATAATGATAACACTGGGAGGTAAATGCCTTTCCGTGAAGGACATCTTCAGACTGGCGTAGAGGAACTATAAGCTAGTTTCATAATTATCAAAGGGACCTAACAAATGAGTATATTGTCCCATCAAGGGAGATAACAATAATAATGGGGACTCCCATAAAGAGAAATAACAAACAGTAATAAGTGATATATGATAAGTAATATAAGTGACGCTCACCAATCACGGTGAATAGCAAGTACATACATCACTAAGATAAATGAGATGAAAGGGGAAGGGGAGATCAACGTCTGATGCACGCCCATGTTCCCACTTAAGTAAACATAGAGCATAAGTAGATACATACTCAGTAATAAGACATGTCTACAGAAATGTTATGATAATTCCCTGCCAAAGAATTAATCAATGATAATATATTGAAGGCTCGTGCTGAGCGCTAATATATCAGAGTTAAATTAATAATAGTTAAAGAGCTAAATACATCTGGTAAGAATTGTTAATAAATTCTAGTCCAGATGGCTTGAACATTTAGCCACAAAGGTCATGATATAAAATATAAGTATACAGTAATCTACTTACATTATCCATGATAAGAATGCACAAATATATACACAAATAATGTAGTAATAAATGCACAAATATATATATATACGTTACTAAGTAAAATGGTTCTTAAGCACTTTACTAAGTCACATACCACCAATAGAAAGTGAAATAAGGGAATGAAAATAGTCCAGAGCTCAAGCAAGAGATAGGTGTGCTCCCTGTCAGCTCTCCAGCGAGAATGAGATCGGACGATGAAGTCTTGTCCATATACACGTAGAGAGGGGGGGTGAGTGGCGGGAGATAAATGCAAAGGTGGTCTAGACTATCCGGCGTCTTTGACAAAGAGATCCTCACTTCAAAGAGCCCATTCAACTCAAACGCCTTGCGCAACCTTGATCGGCTTCTAGCATCTATCTTGCCATTGCCACCTCCGACCATCTCCCCCTCCCCTGTGTTCTCTGACCATCTGGGCAAATTTTCTTGTCTTTCAATTCGCGCCTTCGCGAAATGTCTATCTCTCGAAAACGTCCGTCACGGTCAAGCGAGGATTTCTTACACTTGGATTGTTGGTATGTAATTTAGTTTAGTGCTTGAGAACCATTTTACTTAGTAATGTGTATATTTATTTATGAATTTATTTACTGCATTATTTGTGTACATATTTGTGTATTTCTTATCATGGATAATGTAAGTAGATAACTGTATTCTTATGTTTTATGTCATGACTTTTGTGGCTAAATGTTCAAGCCATCTGGACTAGAATTCATTGATAATTCTTACCACCTGTATTTAGCTCTTTAGCTATCATTAGTTTATCACTGATAAATTATCGCTCACCACGAGCCCTTTTGTTGATTAATTCCTTGACAGGGAATTATCATAATATTTCTGTAAACATGTCATATTACTAAGTATGCATTTACTCTCATTCCTTTGTATGAATTCCCGTAATTATTTATGCATTCTATCTTACCAGCCATGTTGGACAAAATGTATTACTTAGGTAGAATCATGTGTATTTACTTATGCTCTATGTTTACATGTGTGAAGGCATAGCTGAGTATCAATCGTTTATCTCCCCTCCCCCTTTCATCTCATTTATCTAAGCAATGTATGTAATTGCTATTCACCGTGACTGGTGAACATCACTTGTATTACCTTATTACATTATTACTTATCACTGTTTGTTATTTCCCTTTATGGGGTTTCATACCATTATTGTTATTCTCATTGATAATATGCAATATTTATTTGTTAGCTCCCTTTACTATTTATGAATCTAGTTTATGGTTTCTCTACTTCATTCTGAAGATGTCCTTCAAGGAAAGGCGTCTACGTTCCAGTAGTATCATTAAGGCTAAACCGATTTGTACATCATGTCGTTGCAGCTTTTATTTATAGGCAACATCCGCCTGAAGTCCTATCAACCTAACGCTGATACCAGATTTGTTGGCACCATATCTGCAGATACCAGCCAAGATTACTCTTCACTAGTGTCCAAGCCACAACGCTAGCCATAGAATCGTCACTGGCTGAATTGAATGGTAGACGCAGCTTAGCTCTGCAGCCATACATCGTTGGACTGCACCTGGAGCCTGAATCCACCTCGCCAGCCCACCAGCAGACAGTGTCAGTACCAGCCACACCCGTCTCATCAGAGCAGCACCGGACCAAAAGCTAAGCAACCAGCCCAATGACACCCAGACCACTTGGTTCTCAAATCTAATGATGATAGACTTATACATGTAAATACGCTAGATCCGATCCTAGCAACTGTACAGCATTTCACCTTTTAATTATCTTCTTTTGTATAATAAACTGTACATAATTTTACATCTAGTATTTGTTGCCTGCATTATAACGCTGTGCCTGTAGATTATATGTGCAAGTGTGGGTTCTCAAATCATAAAATCCCCAAGACAACCAAAACAGCCAAATATTAATCCACCTAGTCACAGTAATGCAGACCTTATGGTATGTGCAGAATTCAAGCAGTCTTTGTGCGTTCTCATTCATCCTTCCGATTCCAAAAAAGCCCAAGACAGTCTGGTTAGGTAGTGTGATCTGATCCTACTCTGGCATTGAAGTCACCTAGAAGGATCATATGCTCTTTTTGAGGAATGTTCGCAATGCCTTCCTTAAAGTCTTCATAGAACATGTCTTTGTCCTCCTGAAGCGAACATTTCTTCATAGACCATGTCTTTGTCCTCCTGAAGCGAAGGTAGGGTTGTCTAAGAAGATCTGATTTATTATGGATTTATGAATTGTGAACATATAATATTTACATAAGATTTTTAGCCAATTATTAAATTTTTACCACCTTTACTATTTTAACTGTGAATAGACCTTGTTTTTAATGGTTTAACTGTATAGAATTTAGCCCTTGTTATTTAAAGGAAGAGTGATCCTTAAATGATTACGGCACGACATGGCCTAAATTGTGCCGATGTGCCTAAACTCAAAACTCAAACCCTGAAGCGAAAATTTCTTCATAGAACTTGTTTTTGTCCTCCTGAAGCGATCATAGTGTGGGGGCATAGGCACTGATAAGAGTGACTTTTCCAGATGCTGTCATCATACTTATGCTAAGTAGCCTTTCCGAGCCATCAACTGGAGGAACTATCATGGGAAGAAGACTGTTCTTGACAGCAAAGCCAAAATCATGTATTCCTATGCTTTCTCTTTCCAAAAGAAAGTGTAGTCAGTCTCGCGGAGCATGCCGTTTTCGGCCAGCCGGATTTCTTGCAGGGCTGCAATGTCAATGTGTAGCCTTTTCAGCTCGTTGTTTATGACTGCAGTCTTCATTGCGTCGTCAACCTGCCTAAGATCATCAGTGAGACCAGGACACATTGTCCTGACATTCCATGACATGTGTTTTTCATTTTCAGTTTAATTTTTCTTCTTTTGTTTGGTGCAAGTTTCCAGCCTACTTGTCGTTGTAAACTAAGCTCTAAGCACCCATTAGAGCAGGCAGGCTGTTGCGGATCAGCACCTAACTGACTGGGGGCTGCCCAGGTTGAGGCGGGCGGTAGCTGATCAGTGAGGCGCCAAGACCTCTCACACCGCCAGAGACAACCCGTGGCGTCCATATATTACGTTAATCAAGTTGGACTTATAACCCGTAACTGTTGTCTCCCGTGTTGTTTTAGCCGCTTTGTAGCAGCAACAGAGTTTCCTCTCCGGGGCGCATGCCTGGGCCTTAGATAAAAAGGTCATGGGTGGCCCATGCGTCATGATCCCTCTTTCGACCTTGCTTATGTGATCCAAATGAACGCATCGCGTTACATTTGGCACCAACTCAGTTACAGAAGCTGCCGGAGGGAATTTCATAGCTGATACTCCCAACACCTAAGGGGCTTCACTCCTGACTTCTTCTCGAGGCTGTCTCCTGAAGCCTCAGTACCGCAAGGCAGCGGGGGTTTGAAGTCTGAGTACCCCTCTCCTAGATGAATTACCTTACTAGGCTGACGAGATCCATCTGCCCGAAGCTCCCGGTTTTATGGCGCCAGGTATCCGCATTCACCACTTCACCTGTTAGTAAGAGCAGTTTTGCCGGGCTTAATATCTAAGCCACACGAGCAGGCCAGGTGCTGGACTTAGTTGTTGAGACGCATGCCATTAGGAGTATTTTATATACAATGGGAGCTTATCCCCATTGCCACCCCTGGCCATGACAACCTTTGAAACAACCATAAGCTCTGCATTACCAACACATACTTCAGAACAAAACCACAGCACTGTGTCTCATGGAGGCACCCTAGGTCTGAGCACTGGCACTAGCTGGATATGATATTGACACGAAAAATGGTAATTGGAAATATTGGAAATATACTGCTGAAACGTAGCTACCAAAGCGCGGATTGTGATACTGATCATACCTTAGTGTACTGCCGGACACGACTGCTGCCAACTAAGATCCACACATCACAGGGAAAAAAGAAAACTACGCCTGAATACCACTAGCACAAAAAATTCTGATTTTCGTACCGTTTTATGCGTGATACAATCTACCAAACATTATCACTGGTCTTTGGAAACAAAACCAAGAAAAGCGAAGACTGGTTCTATCATGGTACACTAGAAATGGAAACTGCCACTACGAACAAGAGAGCAGCCATGCTAATCTACTAGAAGGATCCCACCCGTAGCAACTTAAAAAGGCTCAGAGCTGCACGTAGCAATGCCCAAAGAGTAGCGAGACTGTGCGCTAATAAATACTGGCAGGAGCTATGCGAAGACATTAAATCCTGTGCCGACTGTGGTAACATAAGAGGACTATACGAGGGCATGAGAAAAGCCTTTGGACCTCACAACAGCAAGTGTGCTCCGCTCAAGACAAAAGATGGCTCAATCATCAGTGATCGTGTGCTGCAAATGGAGCGATGGGTAGAACACTATGCAGAACTTTACCAGATTGAATCCGCCATCTCACCAAATGCTGTTTCCAACTTCCCATCACTTCCAGTTTTGACGGAATTAGACGAAACGCACTCACTCAGTAAAGGAGATGAACATAGCTATTGACATGCTTGCAGATGGGAGATGGCAATTCTTATGAAATCATTCAGGATGGAAAACATGCCCTAATCAAACCACTTCAAGAACTGCTTGTGCTGGCAACAAGGAATGGTCCCCCAGGAATAAAAGACTCCAACATAGTTACAATTTATAAAAATAAAGGCGACCGCTCTGATTGTTACAATTATAAAGGCATCTCACTGCTTGGCATAGTTGGAAAGGCTTTTGCTAGAGTATTACTAAAGCGATTACAGATCCTGGCAGAACGTGTTTATCCAGAGTCGCAGTGTGGCTTTAGGGCAGGTAGATCTAAAACAGATATGATTTTCTCTTTGCAACAGCTACAGGAGAAGAGCAGAGAACAAAAGCAGCCCCTCTTCATAGCATTTATTGATTTGACCAAGGCCTTTGACTTGTTAGCAGAAGCGGTCTATTTGCTGTACTAGAGAGAATCGGCTTCTCAAATAAGTTAAGAAAACTAGTGTCAGCTTTTCACGAAGATATGCAGGGCACGGTGTAAAACAAGGATGTGTAAAGGCTCCAACACAATTTGGCATCTTCTTCTCAGTTGTACTAACCAGTGCTTTTAATTCCATGGAAGACGGAATATATATTCATAGCATATCCGATGGAAGGCTCTTTAACCTGGCACGTCTTAAAGCCAAAACGAAAAGACGTCGTATCATGATAAGGGAGCCGATGACGCGGCACTCGTATCTCACTCACAAGGAGGTCTACAGAAGCTAGTGAACGCCTTAGCAGCTGCTTGTCAAGAGTTTAGTTTTAAAATAAGTCTCTCCAAGACCGAAATCCTGGCACAAGACGTCGCAGAAATACCTGTAATACATATTGGGATCCACACCCTTTCGGTGGTGCAGCAATTTACCTACTTGGGCTCAACAATTGTCACTAACCTAGATTTAGACATCGAGCTGACAAAAAGAATAGGAAAAACTACCACAGCATTGGCAAAACTCTCCAAAGAGTCTGGGAAAATACTAAATTGACCACAGCGACCAAAATCCTAGTCTACAATGGCTGTGTTGTGAGCACTCTCCTTTATGGCAGTGAAAGCTGGTCAACATACATGTACCAAGAGCACGATTGAATAGTTTCCACTTGCGCTGCCTCAGACGCATAATGGACATCTCTTGGAGGGACCATGTCTCCAATCAGGAAGTTTTTAGATTGGCCAATATGAACAGCATGTATGCTCTTCTGACACAAAGAACACTACGCTGGCTCGGGCATGTCACCCGCATGCCATATATAAATATATATATATATATATAAATATATATGTGAGCTGGCGATCCTAGATCTAATTTTTTATCTATTTTTATCTGTTGTTAATTTGTAAACTATCTAGGCTAGTGCTGAGTGCATGCATGGTTCCCGCCAGCTCTTTAATGTTAGAGTTAGTTTAGGTGAGTCATGATCTGGCTCTATAAATAGAAAGGGTGCGGTCAGTTCTTTCTTTTTCCGGTGTTGACCGTTGGTCTGTGTGACCATGTAGGGAGTTAATAGTTATTTAATTGTAGTGTAAATTTCAGCTGGGACCGCCTGTAAATTGGAAATTGTTTTTATTTTTATTTCTTTAGTTTGTATTTGTATTAGTTATTCCTACATCTACTGTTATAATGTAGATGTAGACCGATTAGTGTAGTGACATCACTGGCTAGTTAATTAGCCATGATTACCTCTGATGGAACCGGAAGTTCCGTAGACTTGGGTAGCGTCACCCTTTAGCCATCCTTAATGATCCCCTTATGGTTTTTCTATTGTTTGTCCAATGTAAATATTTTATGTTCCCTAAGTATTTTTATTACTACAATATTGTCGGGATAATGGCTTTAGCAAGTTGGCATGTTGCCGATTTTAATTTTTAATGTAGAAAATGGCTGCCTCCTACTCAACGCTCCATGATGGCGGCTTTGTTAAGCCAAATCTAGATTTGTTATTGTTGTCTAGCCCAACTGGTGTTGTGGCATAGACATTAACTTTTACTCATGTATTGAATATTACCTTATGTCTGTATTATTTTGTATGTGTTAGTCTAGATCTAATTCATTATTTTATTATTATGTCTTATGTTTTATGTATTTGTAATTGCAGGCTATAATTCCTGTCGTTACGTCTACTGCAAACTGTTTGCCGCAGTTATTACTGCCAACTGTTAGCTGTCGTTATAATTCCTGCCTGCCTGTCTGCCTAACTGTTTGCCGCAGTTATTACTGTCGCAATTATTATTGCCGGTCTGCCAACTGTTTGCCGCAGTTATTACTGCCAACTGTTGGCTGTCGTTATTTCCACTGCCTGGCAGCCTTTATTAGTATATTACTGCCACAGTTAAGCTGTCTGCTGTACTGTGGTGTTTAGTGTTGGTATTTTTAGACAGAGAGACCAGTGCAAGAGTTGATACGGCGGCACGGCTATTAACTTGAGAGATATTTGTACAGTCTTGTGTTACGTGCTGCCAATTGTACAGTATTGGTTGTTATTTATTGACATTAAACTATTACGTTATTTGGAGCCCTGAGTTGTCAAGTTCTTTCTGTTGGTGGTGTAAGGTGCAGTTTGCAGAGAGCTGCATAGTGAGATTCGTAACAATATATATATATATATATATATATATATATATATATATATATATATATATATATATATATGTATGTATATACATAGTTACGATCTTTCTATCAGGCCTTCTGTAAACACTGCTAAACAACAACACATCAACACAAGAACTTGACAACAAGAGTTTCAATAAACAATGTGGCGTTTTAATTACAATTACATCGACAGCCAATTCAACACAATTGGCAACACTAACTTCAAATGCTTTCTTGTACTTACAGAACTACCTAACTAAACATTACAAGTCTCTCTAGCTCGTACAGCTACATTCTCGAGGACTCCTGGACTCAACTGTCCTTTCTTACACTTGAAGGCTTTCGGTCACATGACCATAATACTCGTCATATTAGTGTGTACTAGCAGTAATGTCCCTTGTTTAACAGCTGTTGACCTGTGTGATTGGCCTGAGTCGTGTATATCAGTAGGCCGCACACACATTAACCCTTTCGGTCCGCCACTGGAGCTAATACAATATATATATATATATTATGCTGCCCCTCTAGTATTTTGGCCGATATGGTCTGGTTGGGGCGATTGCATCAATCCCGAGCTCCGACCCTAACCCTTCGAGTGGGGGGGGGGCGGTACAATGTTTTTTTTAGAAATCACAGTTTTTTAACAGAATTATCTACATATCAACATGATGTAAGCTACATATTATTATTTTAATTAGTCTTTATATTATGTCGCCTCCATTCTGGTATGTTGGCCTTATGGCCTATTCGGTGGGGGGTGGGGGTAGCAATTACATCAAACTGATTTTTCGCTTTGATTTTTTTAAATTTTAGGTGAGATCTGAATGTTAAACCATCACTTGCTCCAGCGCAGCAAATTGGGATTTGGGGTTTAAAAAATCCTCTTCTATAAAAAATAATACAAATACCATGAGCGTAGCCAATGAGGATTTTGAGTTTAAAACCCCCTTCGAATTTTTTTAAATGATAAAAACCCCTCTTAAATAGAACACTAAAGGAGTCACTTCAATGAAGTCCAGTAGGGAATCGGTGCCACAGGCGCCATTGATCTCTTCTCCCTTGTCCTGTCTGAGGAGTCCCAGCAGTGACGGCCATAGACCGACTGGGCGACCGTACTACGTTCACGGTGCACCGCGCCTCATTCCTGGGTCCCACTCGCTACAAGTGGCTGAGGGCAGCGCTAACCATGGGGAGTTTATCTTATATTCATAGGCCTATACTGAAACCGTCACTATTCAGTGTAAGGACCGCCACTCCAGCCGGCTAACTGATGGCGGCCCCTGCGTGGAACGGAGTGGCGGACTTGTTGGACTGGGGTGCTGGCTATTTGTTCCATCCCCACCCCGAGTGAGATTAAAAAAAGCTCATCCAAGGTAGCCTAAATATAGAAGTGAAGCTAGGTGCTGAAACAAATGATGATACATACATATTCTGGACCAGAAGAACGTATTTTTGGACATTCCGATGGTCTAGAGGTTAAGTTCGCTTAGTGCGTTATCGATAGGCGGTGTTGTCGATTCCAGGGTCACTGGTTTGAGTCTTGGTCGGCGCAGTCCCTTATTTTCGTCGCATTTAATACACTACTTTCTCTCATTTAAAAACTTGGTCCCTGGTGCTGCTGTTCATTTATTTTTAATATATATGTATCATCCAAGGTATCCTGCAGGGGCCTTGTTCGCTACTCGTACTTAGTCTATCTAGTTCCACTACTAGATGTTTCCACGGGGGCGCCACGCTGAGGCGTGAAGTTAAAAAAAAAAAAAAAAAAAAAAAAAAACAGGCATGTTGAACAAAACTAATAACTTATTAATGAACTTCTTTTTAAATATTACTTTTCCGAAGACTTTTATTTGGGCGGCCACCCTCAATGTCTTTGTCACAAGACACTAGCAGTGTGCTGGCGCCTTCTGCAACTGGTCGTTGTCTAGGGTGATTCTGGAGGCCCGACTGTTGACGCTGGAACTTTGGTGGCTTTAGCCTTGTCGCGATTTTGGTGTTATAACTAACATATATATGAGATATGCAACTCAACACCGGAATGTAGTTAGAGACTATAACTCTAAACTGTAACTTTATTTTAAACACAACACATAAACTTCCAAATGAAACGTTATATACAGGTACATCAACTACTAAAACTACACTCAGATCTCTAATGACTATGTCTCTAATCATGAAGTCCTTCTGCTATAGTTTTCTCGTACCAGATTAGGAAACGAGCAGGAGCGGGAAATACAACCGTCCGCTCTACCAGACCCACGCCAACTAACTCTCTCTTTTTCAGAGCAAAAAGAACCCTCCCACGTGGACTACACCGCAACACAGTGGTTACGTCCCCTTGCATCATCAGTGACGCATCCTCAGTGGTTACGTCTACATGCATCATCAGTATCTGACCAGTGATGACCACTGCCCCTTTCCCCAGATTTCCCAGATCACCCCGCCCTCGTGGTAGCCTAGGTACTCTGGTCCCGTGACAACAAAATAAACATTAAAGCACAAAAAAATACTTATTTCCCCTTTCCAATAATAAACAAATCTAATTAAAATATATTAAAACATAAATAATGACATTAGATCTAAAATATAAATAACAGAAATCAACTTAAAACTTTACACATTAACTAAGGGTCAGCTAGGTTAACATTCCTTAGCTAGGCCCGTAGTGGGTTACGGTTGTTCTGCTACACACATACAAACGGTTGTGGGCTCACAGTCATTTGTGACACACCCCCCAACTCAAGCAGAACAACACAGTTAATAGGGTCATTTTGGTTACTGTTGGAAATGGTAAGAAAAAACACAAAAATTCTTTCTCTAACAACTCTACAACTAACAGAGAATTGGTAAAAAAAGACTTCTTAGGTATACATTCGTCTACCCATTGGCAGAAAAAGTAAAAATTAAAGAAATTGCTACAAAGTAATACAATGTATTCTAATCACCCATTGAGGTCACACACACACATACACACAAGGGAACAAAGAAGTACCGTAGTAATTCAGTTAAACGAACCCAATGGATACAATGCAATGAATAGTATATCAATACTCAGCTATGTACAGAAGAAATAAATAGATACATAGTAGTAGGACATCTGGTATTCATGTCGATACCCGGAATATCTGAATATGTAGTCTCCTTTTAACAAGTAAATAATAGGTATAAATACAAGCAGTTTTAACATACATGAGTATAGTGTATAGAACTAAACTAGATATGTAGATATACGAAAATCAAAATTAAGATACTTAATCTAATACAACTCTGAAAAGATATGACAATAAGCACGAAAGGCTGCATACAAAAATAAAAATGAGAATTTGAATCAAATCTACTTAAGCTGAAATAGAATAAATGATAATAAAATAATAAAAATGAAGTTAAGTGAATACAATAATGCAAATGTAGATTGACTGACTTGTGCACATTAGGTTCATACAGTGGCATTATCAATCATACTGTCCTGCAAGCCTGTTCTATAGGATAACGGCCCCAACAGAAACATCACGTTCCCCTGATTGGCTTTCTCCTGCTTTCTCTCTATCGGTATAGAACTTAAGTAAGTTTCCATGGAGTAGTTTTGGACTCTTAGGAAATTTAATCCTATAATCATTGAGCTCAATAACTTCATATGGTCCCTTCCATTTTACTAATAACTTGTTCTGGTCGTCGGACAACAGAACGAGGACCTTTTCACCAGGGGAAAACACCCTGATTTTGGCCTTTCGGTCATAATACCGTTTGGCCCGAGCACTAGCCTTCGACAACTCTTTCATGGCGGTCTGGCAGGTGCTTGTTACGGAGATCCACCACGTACTGATAAGTAGTGCGTATCTCAGGAGTTTCCTGTTCCCTCGCCCATAATTCCCGAAGAATTTGACTAGGGTCCCTAACAGTTCTCCCATACAACAATTCAAAAGGAGAAAACCCCATACTCTCTTGAGGGGCCTCCCTATATGCAAATAGGACGGCGGGAAGATACCTGTCCCAATCGTGAGTTCTCTCACCACACATGCGTCGAAGCATGTTCTTCAAGGTCCCATTGAACCTCTCAACCAGCCCGTTGCACTGGGGGTGAAACGGGGTCGTAACTAATTGCCTCATCGACAACAAACGGGTAATTTCACCCATAAGCTTGGAGGTAAACTGTGCCCCTTGATCGGTGAGCATTTCCCTAGGGACTCCAACCCGGGCAAATATCTCAACCAAGGCCTCGGCCACTCGCATTGTGTCAATTGAGCGGAGTGCAACCGCCTCTGGATAGCGCGTTGCATAATCTACTAGAGTGAGGATATACCGATTTCCTCGTTCAGTGGGTGGGTCAATCGGCCCCACGATATCCACTGCAACTCTAGAAAAAGGGGTGTCAATCAAAGGCATTTGACCCAGAGGAAGCTTTCCTGTTCGGCCTCTGGGAGATGTGCGTCGGCACATGTCGCAAGAGGCGCAGTAGCGTTTTACATCGGCGCTTAACCCAGGCCAGTAAAACTCTGCGGAAACTCTATCTATGGTCTTCTTAGACCCGAGATGTCCCCCAAATAAAATTTCATGCCCAACACGCATGACTTCTTCACGGTGGTCCTTCGGAACAACCAACTGAGTGGTTCTCATTCCTTTTGTATCTATAAGTTCTCTATATAAGAGACCTTCCTTATGGATAAACTTCTCAGAGCTCCATGTAGACTCTCTAGTTCTCCCAATACCTGCCCATTCTCTCTGTTGAACGAGAGTGGGATCTGACTGTTGGGAAGTTTTAAACACATCTGGAGATATACCGGTGGGTGGACAAGGTGGCGTGGCAAGTGGTTTGACAGCCGCCTTTTCCCTCCTAGCAATCCCACGGGTGATAGCTGCCCCAATTTCAACGGGCGAGCCTGGGGAATCCACCCCAGCTCCCTCTGTAAAGTGTGAGATATTGGCCCCATTGGCCTCACTCCTTTCCAATGTATCAACTACATTAGGTGAGCTTGGGCATATCATCCCAACCACCTCAGCAGAAGAAGAGATGTTGGAACTCTTGGCCGCACTCTCTTCAGATTGTGCGTCACATAAAATAGGTGAGCATGGGGGAATCACCCCATTCACCTCTGCAGAGGACGAGATCTTGGCACTTCTGGCCTCACTCTCCTCAAAAGTTACCTTAGCTGAATCCCCCCAATTAGGATTTGGCTGAAAAGGATCTGCAGCGCCAGGTATGTTTCCAACTACACAATCATATAGTGGATGATCCAACAAATGGGCCTCCACTTCCCCAGTAAAATAAGGCGAATCTATCTGCACCATGGCAGTCGCCACTTTCAACATAGTACTGTCGATGGTTTTAATCCACCTAAATCGACCAGTACGCTTAGGTGCCAGGGTAGATCGCACAACTACCACTGAGCTCCCAGTGTCGCGTAACACTTTAATAGGAGTTCCGTTCAGGAACCCATCAGCTATGGGACTTCTTCCCTCTTCTTCTCGCCAGACCACAGGTTTCCTCCCCCTTTCCTTATGGCCTGCTTTGAGTTTGGGAGCGGTCGCCCTCCCTTCCTGTACAGCACCTACCGGACTCACCTTCCGAAGGTTGCATGACGTGGATTTGTGCCCTATCTTCCCACACCTATAACAGACAATTTTGCATCCCCCTCGTTTCGCCTATTATCGTACCTGCCTGCCTGTCTACCATCTAAGCCTCCCCTTGGACTAAATGTTACCCTCTTATCAGTTGCGTAATTGGCATGGGGTGTGGAACGACTCCCCATGTATCCTAGACTGGGTTCTTCCCCCTTGTGTTTAGATTTCGATGTTTCTAAACTCCTGGTCGCATGTGCCAGTCTATAGTTTTCGGCCAACTCTAAGGTTTGGTCCCAGGACGTGGGGTTTCTTTCCTTTAGAAATATTGTAAGCCCTTCTGATGCCCTATCCAATAGCTGGTCAATCAGCAGTAGCTGAAGAAGGCCTTCGAATGTCTGTTCGGCCCCAGACATTTGCACCCATTTATTTAGGTACCCTTTGATTCTCGTCCCAAAAAGTTGATACGTTTCTCCCCTTTCTATACGAGCAGTCCTAAATTTCCCTTTATACCCATCACTAGTGTATTCGAAGGATTTTAACAAGGCTTCCCTCAGAGATGGGTAATGTTTCGTGACCTGCACCTCGTACCTCTTTGCAGTATTGAGGGCTTTTCCTGTCAATAGGGACAGCAGATAAGTGGCCCAGTCATCCTGGGACCACCCAACAGTTTGTGCATGGCGTTCGAAGCGGGTGATGTAACTATCTATCTCATCCACCCGTTCGTCAAACTTTGGGAGCTGTGGGGGTTTAACAGGATTACGGGGTGTATCTAAAGAAGAGCTTGTTGACGAGTTATCACTAGTGTCCGCTTGTCTATTTAACCTAGCTAACCCTATTTCCTTCTGAGACTCTATCCTAGCTAGCTCTCTCTCAGACTCTAACCTAGCTATTTCTAAATCTTTGTCGGCCCTTTCGGATGCAATCCGTGCTAACTCTAACTCCTTTTCCCTATCTGCCTTCTGTGCTTCTCTCTCTGCCTGGCGTTCGGCCCTATCGGCCTCAAGTAACTCTAGCTCTAACTTCCTCTCATTCTGAGCAAACGAGAGAATGTCCGACTCAGGGACACCGATACTCCTACCTAGCGAAATGAACTCTTGGAGGTCTCTTACCTTAGCCATTACAGAATTGAAAGTATACAAGTTTTTATTTAATATGAAGGTAGAAGCTACAGAGAATTAGCAACTATGAGAGTATTCTAACGGCAATTTGCATACAGCAGAAAATGAACTAATTTATAAGAATTCACAACTACATAAGTAGCCCAATAGAAAAAGATATCTGACTAGAGAGTAAAGATAGTGACTAGAAAAATCAAGGTCCAGGTTAAAAATAGCAGCCTTAAAATAAACAATGTAAACTATAGGTTAACTATAGGTTAACACTAAACTCCCACTAGCAAGGACAGTATGGCGACAATAAGGTAACCACTGAATAAAAAAAAATGATATAGTGCAAAAAGTCAGCCTACCTTAAAGCATGGAATTTTAGTTAACAAAAAAAAAACACAGCAGCTGAAGATCCAGTCTCTTGCGCTGATCCGTCGACGAAAATTGTTTATGAAATTCTTGATTAATTTGATTTGGTATTTAAAAAAATGAAATACAGTGGCATAAAATTAACTTAAAGTCAATGTCACCACCACTGTAAGTAAATTATATCCATACGATTCACAACAACACCTCAGCAGTATCGACAGCACAATCTGGACTCGATTCTAGTACAGTAAAGTCAAAGTAAAGTCATAGACCTTACGGGTGTAGACTTAGACTCAGGCTCTGGAGATGTAGACTAGACTGTAGTGGTTTCTCGGCTCGAGCTCTCTAGAAAAGTCCTAGACCTTACCGGTGTAGACTTAGACTTAGACTCTGGCGATGTAGGCTAGACTGTAGTTGAATAGTAGGCTATCAAGTCAGTTACATTTGACTGGTTCCACTGGATTCTAGTATAATGGCTCTGCCCCCAGCGACGATTGTGGCTAAAGTATCCGAAAAAAAAAAAACAGCAACAGTTCCAAACATACAGCAGTTGATCAATCAAGGACGAGCCGTCCACTTTAGTTAATAAATCAAGGACGAGCCGTCCACTTTAGTTCCAAACGTACAGCAGTTGATCAATACAGGACGAGCCGTCCACTTTAGTTCCAAACGTACAGCAGTTGATCAATTCCGGACGAGCCGTCCACTTTAGTTGTCACAAGACGCTAGCAGTGTGCTGGCGCCTCCTGCAACTGGTCGTTGTCTAGGGTGATTCTGGAGGCCCGACTGTTGACGCTGGAACTTTGGTGGCTTTAGCCTTGTCGCGATTTTGGTGTTATAACTAACATATATATGAGATATGCAACTCAACACCGGAATGTAGTTAGAGACTACAACTCTAAACTGTAACTTTATTTTAAACACAACACATAAACTTCCAAATGAAACGTTATATACAGGTACATCAACTACTAAAACTAAACTCAGATCTCTAATGACTATGTCTCTAATCATGAAGTCCTTCTGCTATAGTTTTCTCGTACCAGATTAGGAAACGAGCAGGAGCGGGAAATACAACCGTCCGCTCTACCAGACCCACGCCAACTAACTCTCTCTTTTTCAGAGCAAAAAGAACCCTCCCACGTGGACTACACCGCAACACAGTGGTTACGTCCCCTTGCATCATCAGTGACGCATCCTCAGTGGTTACGTCTACATGCATCATCAGTATCTGACCAGTGATGACCACTGCCCCTTTCCCCAGATTTCCCAGATCACCCCGCCCTCGTGGTAGCCTAGGTACTCTGGTCCCGTGACAACAAAATAAACATTAAAGCACAAAAAAATACTTATTTCCCCTTTCCAATAATAAACAAATCTAATTAAAATATATTAAAACATAAATAATGACATTAGATCTAAAATATAAATAACAGAAATCAACTTAAAACTTTACACATTAACTAAGGGTCAGCTAGGTTAACATTCCTTAGCTAGGCCCGTAGTGGGTTACGGTTGTTCTGCTACACACATACAAACGGTTGTGGGCTCACAGTCATTTGTGACACACCCCCCAACTCAAGCAGAACAACACAGTTAATAGGGTCATTTTGGTTACTGTTGGAAATGGTAAGAAAAAACACAAAAATTCTTTCTCTAACAACTCTACAACTAACAGAGAATTGGTAAAAAAAGACTTCTTAGGTATACATTCGTCTACCCATTGGCAGAAAAAGTAAAAATTAAAGAAATTGCTACAAAGTAATACAATGTATTCTAATCACCCATTGAGGTCACACACACACATACACACAAGGGAACAAAGAAGTACCGTAGTAATTCAGTTAAACGAACCCAATGGATACAATGCAATGAATAGTATATCAATACTCAGCTATGTACAGAAGAAATAAATAGATACATAGTAGTAGGACATCTGGTATTCATGTCGATACCCGGAATATCTGAATATGTAGTCTCCTTTTAACAAGTAAATAATAGGTATAAATACAAGCAGTTTTAACATACATGAGTATAGTGTATAGAACTAAACTAGATATGTAGATATACGAAAATCAAAATTAAGATACTTAATCTAATACAACTCTGAAAAGATATGACAATAAGCACGAAAGGCTGCATACAAAAATAAAAATGAGAATTTGAATCAAATCTACTTAAGCTGAAATAGAATAAATGATAATAAAATAATAAAAATGAAGTTAAGTGAATACAATAATGCAAATGTAGATTGACTGACTTGTGCACATTAGGTTCATACAGTGGCATTATCAATCATACTGTCCTGCAAGCCTGTTCTATAGGATAACGGCCCCAACAGAAACATCACGTTCCCCTGATTGGCTTTCTCCTGCTTTCTCTCTATCGGTATAGAACTTAAGTAAGTTTCCATGGAGTAGTTTTGGACTCTTAGGAAATTTAATCCTATAATCATTGAGCTCAATAACTTCATATGGTCCCTTCCATTTTACTAATAACTTGTTCTGGTCGTCGGACAACAGAACGAGGACCTTTTCACCAGGGGAAAACACCCTGATTTTGGCCTTTCGGTCATAATACCGTTTGGCCCGAGCACTAGCCTTCGACAACTCTTTCATGGCGGTCTGGCAGGTGCTTGTTACGGAGATCCACCACGTACTGATAAGTAGTGCGTATCTCAGGAGTTTCCTGTTCCCTCGCCCATAATTCCCGAAGAATTTGACTAGGGCCCCTAACAGTTCTCCCATACAACAATTCAAAAGGAGAAAACCCCATACTCTCTTGAGGGGCCTCCCTATATGCAAATAGGACGGCGGGAAGATACCTGTCCCAATCGTGAGTTCTCTCACCACACATGCGTCGAAGCATGTTCTTCAAGGTCCCATTGAACCTCTCAACCAGCCCGTTGCACTGGGGGTGAAACGGGGTCGTAACTAATTGCCTCATCGACAACAAACGGGTAATTTCACCCATAAGCTTGGAGGTAAACTGTGCCCCTTGATCGGTGAGCATTTCCCTAGGGACTCCAACCCGGGCAAATATCTCAACCAAGGCCTCGGCCACTCGCATTGTGTCAATTGAGCGGAGTGCAACCGCCTCTGGATAGCGCGTTGCATAATCTACTAGAGTGAGGATATACCGATTTCCTCGTTCAGTGGGTGGGTCAATCGGCCCCACGATATCCACTGCAACTCTAGAAAAAGGGGTGTCAATCAAAGGCATTTGACCCAGAGGAAGCTTTCCTGTTCGGCCTCTGGGAGATGTGCGTCGGCACATGTCGCAAGAGGCGCAGTAGCGTTTTACATCGGCGCTTAACCCAGGCCAGTAAAACTCTGCGGAAACTCTATCTATGGTCTTCTTAGACCCGAGATGTCCCCCAAATAAAATTTCATGCCCAACACGCATGACTTCTTCACGGTGGTCCTTCGGAACAACCAACTGAGTGGTTCTCATTCCTTTTGTATCTATAAGTTCTCTATATAAGAGACCTTCCTTATGGATAAACTTCTCAGAGCTCCATGTAGACTCTCTAGTTCTCCCAATACCTGCCCATTCTCTCTGTTGAACGAGAGTGGGATCTGACTGTTGGGAAGTTTTAAACACATCTGGAGATATACCGGTGGGTGGACAAGGTGGCGTGGCAAGTGGTTTGACAGCCGCCTTTTCCCTCCTAGCAATCCCACGGGTGATAGCTGCCCCAATTTCAACGGGCGAGCCTGGGGAATCCACCCCAGCTCCCTCTGTAAAGTGTGAGATATTGGCCCCATTGGCCTCACTCCTTTCCAATGTATCAACTACATTAGGTGAGCTTGGGCATATCATCCCAACCACCTCAGCAGAAGAAGAGATGTTGGAACTCTTGGCCGCACTCTCTTCAGATTGTGCGTCACATAAAATAGGTGAGCATGGGGGAATCACCCCATTCACCTCTGCAGAGGACGAGATCTTGGCACTTCTGGCCTCACTCTCCTCAAAAGTTACCTTAGCTGAATCCCCCCAATTAGGATTTGGCTGAAAAGGATCTGCAGCGCCAGGTATGTTTCCAACTACACAATCATATAGTGGATGATCCAACAAATGGGCCTCCACTTCCCCAGTAAAATAAGGCGAATCTATCTGCACCATGGCAGTCGCCACTTTCAACATAGTACTGTCGATGGTTTTAATCCACCTAAATCGACCAGTACGCTTAGGTGCCAGGGTAGATCGCACAACTACCACTGAGCTCCCAGTGTCGCGTAACACTTTAATAGGAGTTCCGTTCAGGAACCCATCAGCTATGGGACTTCTTCCCTCTTCTTCTCGCCAGACCACAGGTTTCCTCCCCCTTTCCTTATGGCCTGCTTTGAGTTTGGGAGCGGTCGCCCTCCCTTCCTGTACAGCACCTACCGGACTCACCTTCCGAAGGTTGCATGACGTGGATTTGTGCCCTATCTTCCCACACCTATAACAGACAATTTTGCATCCCCCTCGTTTCGCCTATTATCGTACCTGCCTGCCTGTCTACCATCTAAGCCTCCCCTTGGACTAAATGTTACCCTCTTATCAGTTGCGTAATTGGCATGGGGTGTGGAACGACTCCCCATGTATCCTAGACTGGGTTCTTCCCCCTTGTGTTTAGATTTCGATGTTTCTAAACTCCTGGTCGCATGTGCCAGTCTATAGTTTTCGGCCAACTCTAAGGTTTGGTCCCAGGACGTGGGGTTTCTTTCCTTTAGAAATATTGTAAGCCCTTCTGATGCCCTATCCAATAGCTGGTCAATCAGCAGTAGCTGAAGAAGGCCTTCGAATGTCTGTTCGGCCCCAGACATTTGCACCCATTTATTTAGGTACCCTTTGATTCTCGTCCCAAAAAGTTGATACGTTTCTCCCCTTTCTATACGAGCAGTCCTAAATTTCCCTTTATACCCATCACTAGTGTATTCGAAGGATTTTAACAAGGCTTCCCTCAGAGATGGGTAATGTTTCGTGACCTGCACCTCGTACCTCTTTGCAGTATTGAGGGCTTTTCCTGTCAATAGGGACAGCAGATAAGTGGCCCAGTCATCCTGGGACCACCCAACAGTTTGTGCATGGCGTTCGAAGCGGGTGATGTAACTATCTATCTCATCCACCCGTTCGTCAAACTTTGGGAGCTGTGGGGGTTTAACAGGATTACGGGGTGTATCTAAAGAAGAGCTTGTTGACGAGTTATCACTAGTGTCCGCTTGTCTATTTAACCTAGCTAACCCTATTTCCTTCTGAGACTCTATCCTAGCTAGCTCTCTCTCAGACTCTAACCTAGCTATTTCTAAATCTTTGTCGGCCCTTTCGGATGCAATCCGTGCTAACTCTAACTCCTTTTCCCTATCTGCCTTCTGTGCTTCTCTCTCTGCCTGGCGTTCGGCCCTATCGGCCTCAAGTAACTCTAGCTCTAACTTCCTCTCATTCTGAGCAAACGAGAGAATGTCCGACTCAGGGACACCGATACTCCTACCTAGCGAAATGAACTCTTGGAGGTCTCTTACCTTAGCCATTACAGAATTGAAAGTATACAAGTTTTTATTTAATATGAAGGTAGAAGCTACAGAGAATTAGCAACTATGAGAGTATTCTAACGGCAATTTGCATACAGCAGAAAATGAACTAATTTATAAGAATTCACAACTACATAAGTAGCCCAATAGAAAAAGATATCTGACTAGAGAGTAAAGATAGTGACTAGAAAAATCAAGGTCCAGGTTAAAAATAGCAGCCTTAAAATAAACAATGTAAACTATAGGTTAACTATAGGTTAACACTAAACTCCCACTAGCAAGGACAGTATGGCGACAATAAGGTAACCACTGAATAAAAAAAAATGATATAGTGCAAAAAGTCAGCCTACCTTAAAGCATGGAATTTTAGTTAACAAAAAAAAAACACAGCAGCTGAAGATCCAGTCTCTTGCGCTGATCCGTCGACGAAACTTGTTTATGAAATTCTTGATTAATTTGATTTGGTATTTAAAAAAATGAAATACAGTGGCATAAAATTAACTTAAAGTCAATGTCACCACCACTGTAAGTAAATTATATCCATACGATTCACAACAACACCTCAGCAGTATCGACAGCACAATCTGGACTCGATTCTAGTACAGTAAAGTCAAAGTAAAGTCATAGACCTTACGGGTGTAGACTTAGACTCAGGCTCTGGAGATGTAGACTAGACTGTAGTGGTTTCTCGGCTCGAGCTCTCTAGAAAAGTCCTAGACCTTACCGGTGTAGACTTAGACTTAGACTCTGGCGATGTAGGCTAGACTGTAGTTGAATAGTAGGCTATCAAGTCAGTTACATTTGACTGGTTCCACTGGATTCTAGTATAATGGCTCTGCCCCCAGCGACGATTGTGGCTAAAGTATCCGAAAAAAAAAAACAGCAACAGTTCCAAACATACAGCAGTTGATCAATCAAGGACGAGCCGTCCACTTTAGTTAATAAATCAAGGACGAGCCGTCCACTTTAGTTCCAAACGTACAGCAGTTGATCAATACAGGACGAGCCGTCCACTTTAGTTCCAAACGTACAGCAGTTGATCAATTCCGGACGAGCCGTCCACTTTAGTTGTCACAAGACGCTAGCAGTGTGCTGGCGCCTCCTGCAACTGGTCGTTGTCTAGGGTGATTCTGGAGGCCCGACTGTTGACGCTGGAACTTTGGTGGCTTTAGCCTTGTCGCGATTTTGGTGTTATAACTAACATATATATGAGATATGCAACTCAACACCGGAATGTAGTTAGAGACTACAACTCTAAACTGTAACTTTATTTTAAACACAACACATAAACTTCCAAATGAAACGTTATATACAGGTACATCAACTACTAAAACTAAACTCAGATCTCTAATGACTATGTCTCTAATCATGAAGTCCTTCTGCTATAGTTTTCTCGTACCAGATTAGGAAACGAGCAGGAGCGGGAAATACAACCGTCCGCTCTACCAGACCCACGCCAACTAACTCTCTCTTTTTCAGAGCAAAAAGAACCCTCCCACGTGGACTACACCGCAACACAGTGGTTACGTCCCCTTGCATCATCAGTGACGCATCCTCAGTGGTTACGTCTACATGCATCATCAGTATCTGACCAGTGATGACCACTGCCCCTTTCCCCAGATTTCCCAGATCACCCCGCCCTCGTGGTAGCCTAGGTACTCTGGTCCCGTGACAACAAAATAAACATTAAAGCACAAAAAAATACTTATTTCCCCTTTCCAATAATAAACAAATCTAATTAAAATATATTAAAACATAAATAATGACATTAGATCTAAAATATAAATAACAGAAATCAACTTAAAACTTTACACATTAACTAAGGGTCAGCTAGGTTAACATTCCTTAGCTAGGCCCGTAGTGGGTTACGGTTGTTCTGCTACACACATACAAACGGTTGTGGGCTCACAGTCATTTGTGACACACCCCCCAACTCAAGCAGAACAACACAGTTAATAGGGTCATTTTGGTTACTGTTGGAAATGGTAAGAAAAAACACAAAAATTCTTTCTCTAACAACTCTACAACTAACAGAGAATTGGTAAAAAAAGACTTCTTAGGTATACATTCGTCTACCCATTGGCAGAAAAAGTAAAAATTAAAGAAATTGCTACAAAGTAATACAATGTATTCTAATCACCCATTGAGGTCACACACACACATACACACAAGGGAACAAAGAAGTACCGTAGTAATTCAGTTAAACGAACCCAATGGATACAATGCAATGAATAGTATATCAATACTCAGCTATGTACAGAAGAAATAAATAGATACATAGTAGTAGGACATCTGGTATTCATGTCGATACCCGGAATATCTGAATATGTAGTCTCCTTTTAACAAGTAAATAATAGGTATAAATACAAGCAGTTTTAACATACATGAGTATAGTGTATAGAACTAAACTAGATATGTAGATATACGAAAATCAAAATTAAGATACTTAATCTAATACAACTCTGAAAAGATATGACAATAAGCACGAAAGGCTGCATACAAAAATAAAAATGAGAATTTGAATCAAATCTACTTAAGCTGAAATAGAATAAATGATAATAAAATAATAAAAATGAAGTTAAGTGAATACAATAATGCAAATGTAGATTGACTGACTTGTGCACATTAGGTTCATACAGTGGCATTATCAATCATACTGTCCTGCAAGCCTGTTCTATAGGATAACGGCCCCAACAGAAACATCACGTTCCCCTGATTGGCTTTCTCCTGCTTTCTCTCTATCGGTATAGAACTTAAGTAAGTTTCCATGGAGTAGTTTTGGACTCTTAGGAAATTTAATCCTATAATCATTGAGCTCAATAACTTCATATGGTCCCTTCCATTTTACTAATAACTTGTTCTGGTCGTCGGACAACAGAACGAGGACCTTTTCACCAGGGGAAAACACCCTGATTTTGGCCTTTCGGTCATAATACCGTTTGGCCCGAGCACTAGCCTTCGACAACTCTTTCATGGCGGTCTGGCAGGTGCTTGTTACGGAGATCCACCACGTACTGATAAGTAGTGCGTATCTCAGGAGTTTCCTGTTCCCTCGCCCATAATTCCCGAAGAATTTGACTAGGGCCCCTAACAGTTCTCCCATACAACAATTCAAAAGGAGAAAACCCCATACTCTCTTGAGGGGCCTCCCTATATGCAAATAGGACGGCGGGAAGATACCTGTCCCAATCGTGAGTTCTCTCACCACACATGCGTCGAAGCATGTTCTTCAAGGTCCCATTGAACCTCTCAACCAGCCCGTTGCACTGGGGGTGAAACGGGGTCGTAACTAATTGCCTCATCGACAACAAACGGGTAATTTCACCCATAAGCTTGGAGGTAAACTGTGCCCCTTGATCGGTGAGCATTTCCCTAGGGACTCCAACCCGGGCAAATATCTCAACCAAGGCCTCGGCCACTCGCATTGTGTCAATTGAGCGGAGTGCAACCGCCTCTGGATAGCGCGTTGCATAATCTACTAGAGTGAGGATATACCGATTTCCTCGTTCAGTGGGTGGGTCAATCGGCCCCACGATATCCACTGCAACTCTAGAAAAAGGGGTGTCAATCAAAGGCATTTGACCCAGAGGAAGCTTTCCTGTTCGGCCTCTGGGAGATGTGCGTCGGCACATGTCGCAAGAGGCGCAGTAGCGTTTTACATCGGCGCTTAACCCAGGCCAGTAAAACTCTGCGGAAACTCTATCTATGGTCTTCTTAGACCCGAGATGTCCCCCAAATAAAATTTCATGCCCAACACGCATGACTTCTTCACGGTGGTCCTTCGGAACAACCAACTGAGTGGTTCTCATTCCTTTTGTATCTATAAGTTCTCTATATAAGAGACCTTCCTTATGGATAAACTTCTCAGAGCTCCATGTAGACTCTCTAGTTCTCCCAATACCTGCCCATTCTCTCTGTTGAACGAGAGTGGGATCTGACTGTTGGGAAGTTTTAAACACATCTGGAGATATACCGGTGGGTGGACAAGGTGGCGTGGCAAGTGGTTTGACAGCCGCCTTTTCCCTCCTAGCAATCCCACGGGTGATAGCTGCCCCAATTTCAACGGGCGAGCCTGGGGAATCCACCCCAGCTCCCTCTGTAAAGTGTGAGATATTGGCCCCATTGGCCTCACTCCTTTCCAATGTATCAACTACATTAGGTGAGCTTGGGCATATCATCCCAACCACCTCAGCAGAAGAAGAGATGTTGGAACTCTTGGCCGCACTCTCTTCAGATTGTGCGTCACATTAAATAGGTGAGCATGGGGGAATCACCCCATTCACCTCTGCAGAGGACGAGATCTTGGCACTTCTGGCCTCACTCTCCTCAAAAGTTACCTTAGCTGAATCCCCCCAATTAGGATTTGGCTGAAAAGGATCTGCAGCGCCAGGTATGTTTCCAACTACACAATCATATAGTGGATGATCCAACAAATGGGCCTCCACTTCCCCAGTAAAATAAGGCGAATCTATCTGCACCATGGCAGTCGCCACTTTCAACATAGTACTGTCGATGGTTTTAATCCACCTAAATCGACCAGTACGCTTAGGTGCCAGGGTAGATCGCACAACTACCACTGAGCTCCCAGTGTCGCGTAACACTTTAATAGGAGTTCCGTTCAGGAACCCATCAGCTATGGGACTTCTTCCCTCTTCTTCTCGCCAGACCACAGGTTTCCTCCCCCTTTCCTTATGGCCTGCTTTGAGTTTGGGAGCGGTCGCCCTCCCTTCCTGTACAGCACCTACCGGACTCACCTTCCGAAGGTTGCATGACGTGGATTTGTGCCCTATCTTCCCACACCTATAACAGACAATTTTGCATCCCCCTCGTTTCGCCTATTATCGTACCTGCCTGCCTGTCTACCATCTAAGCCTCCCCTTGGACTAAATGTTACCCTCTTATCAGTTGCGTAATTGGCATGGGGTGTGGAACGACTCCCCATGTATCCTAGACTGGGTTCTTCCCCCTTGTGTTTAGATTTCGATGTTTCTAAACTCCTGGTCGCATGTGCCAGTCTATAGTTTTCGGCCAACTCTAAGGTTTGGTCCCAGGACGTGGGGTTTCTTTCCTTTAGAAATATTGTAAGCCCTTCTGATGCCCTATCCAATAGCTGGTCAATCAGCAGTAGCTGAAGAAGGCCTTCGAATGTCTGTTCGGCCCCAGACATTTGCACCCATTTATTTAGGTACCCTTTGATTCTCGTCCCAAAAAGTTGATACGTTTCTCCCCTTTCTATACGAGCAGTCCTAAATTTCCCTTTATACCCATCACTAGTGTATTCGAAGGATTTTAACAAGGCTTCCCTCAGAGATGGGTAATGTTTCGTGACCTGCACCTCGTACCTCTTTGCAGTATTGAGGGCTTTTCCTGTCAATAGGGACAGCAGATAAGTGGCCCAGTCATCCTGGGACCACCCAACAGTTTGTGCATGGCGTTCGAAGCGGGTGATGTAACTATCTATCTCATCCACCCGTTCGTCAAACTTTGGGAGCTGTGGGGGTTTAACAGGATTACGGGGTGTATCTAAAGAAGAGCTTGTTGACGAGTTATCACTAGTGTCCGCTTGTCTATTTAACCTAGCTAACCCTATTTCCTTCTGAGACTCTATCCTAGCTAGCTCTCTCTCAGACTCTAACCTAGCTATTTCTAAATCTTTGTCGGCCCTTTCGGATGCAATCCGTGCTAACTCTAACTCCTTTTCCCTATCTGCCTTCTGTGCTTCTCTCTCTGCCTGGCGTTCGGCCCTATCGGCCTCAAGTAACTCTAGCTCTAACTTCCTCTCATTCTGAGCAAACGAGAGAATGTCCGACTCAGGGACACCGATACTCCTACCTAGCGAAATGAACTCTTGGAGGTCTCTTACCTTAGCCATTACAGAATTGAAAGTATACAAGTTTTTATTTAATATGAAGGTAGAAGCTACAGAGAATTAGCAACTATGAGAGTATTCTAACGGCAATTTGCATACAGCAGAAAATGAACTAATTTATAAGAATTCACAACTACATAAGTAGCCCAATAGAAAAAGATATCTGACTAGAGAGTAAAGATAGTGACTAGAAAAATCAAGGTCCAGGTTAAAAATAGCAGCCTTAAAATAAACAATGTAAACTATAGGTTAACTATAGATTAACACTAAACTCCCACTAGCAAGGACAGTATGGCGACAATAAGGTAACCACTGAATAAAAAAAAATGATATAGTGCAAAAAGTCAGCCTACCTTAAAGCATGGAATTTTAGTTAACAAAAAAAAAACACAGCAGCTGAAGATCCAGTCTCTTGCGCTGATCCGTCGACGAAACTTGTTTATGAAATTCTTGATTAATTTGATTTGGTATTTAAAAAAATGAAATACAGTGGCATAAAATTAACTTAAAGTCAATGTCACCACCACTGTAAGTAAATTATATCCATACGATTCACAACAACACCTCAGCAGTATCGACAGCACAATCTGGACTCGATTCTAGTACAGTAAAGTCAAAGTAAAGTCATAGACCTTACGGGTGTAGACTTAGACTCAGGCTCTGGAGATGTAGACTAGACTGTAGTGGTTTCTCGGCTCGAGCTCTCTAGAAAAGTCCTAGACCTTACCGGTGTAGACTTAGACTTAGACTCTGGCGATGTAGGCTAGACTGTAGTTGAATAGTAGGCTATCAAGTCAGTTACATTTGACTGGTTCCACTGGATTCTAGTATAATGGCTCTGCCCCCAGCGACGATTGTGGCTAAAGTATCCGAAAAAAAAAAACAGCAACAGTTCCAAACATACAGCAGTTGATCAATCAAGGACGAGCCGTCCACTTTAGTTAATAAATCAAGGACGAGCCGTCCACTTTAGTTCCAAACGTACAGCAGTTGATCAATACAGGACGAGCCGTCCACTTTAGTTCCAAACGTACAGCAGTTGATCAATTCCGGACGAGCCGTCCACTTTAGTTGTCACAAGACGCTAGCAGTGTGCTGGCGCCTCCTGCAACTGGTCGTTGTCTAGGGTGATTCTGGAGGCCCGACTGTTGACGCTGGAACTTTGGTGGCTTTAGCCTTGTCGCGATTTTGGTGTTATAACTAACATATATATGAGATATGCAACTCAACACCGGAATGTAGTTAGAGACTACAACTCTAAACTGTAACTTTATTTTAAACACAACACATAAACTTCCAAATGAAACGTTATATACAGGTACATCAACTACTAAAACTAAACTCAGATCTCTAATGACTATGTCTCTAATCATGAAGTCCTTCTGCTATAGTTTTCTCGTACCAGATTAGGAAACGAGCAGGAGCGGGAAATACAACCGTCCGCTCTACCAGACCCACGCCAACTAACTCTCTCTTTTTCAGAGCAAAAAGAACCCTCCCACGTGGACTACACCGCAACACAGTGGTTACGTCCCCTTGCATCATCAGTGACGCATCCTCAGTGGTTACGTCTACATGCATCATCAGTATCTGACCAGTGATGACCACTGCCCCTTTCCCCAGATTTCCCAGATCACCCCGCCCTCGTGGTAGCCTAGGTACTCTGGTCCCGTGACAACAAAATAAACATTAAAGCACAAAAAAATACTTATTTCCCCTTTCCAATAATAAACAAATCTAATTAAAATATATTAAAACATAAATAATGACATTAGATCTAAAATATAAATAACAGAAATCAACTTAAAACTTTACACATTAACTAAGGGTCAGCTAGGTTAACATTCCTTAGCTAGGCCCGTAGTGGGTTACGGTTGTTCTGCTACACACATACAAACGGTTGTGGGCTCACAGTCATTTGTGACACACCCCCCAACTCAAGCAGAACAACACAGTTAATAGGGTCATTTTGGTTACTGTTGGAAATGGTAAGAAAAAACACAAAAATTCTTTCTCTAACAACTCTACAACTAACAGAGAATTGGTAAAAAAAGACTTCTTAGGTATACATTCGTCTACCCATTGGCAGAAAAAGTAAAAATTAAAGAAATTGCTACAAAGTAATACAATGTATTCTAATCACCCATTGAGGTCACACACACACACATACACACAAGGGAACAAAGAAGTACCGTAGTAATTCAGTTAAACGAACCCAATGGATACAATGCAATGAATAGTATATCAATACTCAGCTATGTACAGAAGAAATAAATAGATACATAGTAGTAGGACATCTGGTATTCATGTCGATACCCGGAATATCTGAATATGTAGTCTCCTTTTAACAAGTAAATAATAGGTATAAATACAAGCAGTTTTAACATACATGAGTATAGTGTATAGAACTAAACTAGATATGTAGATATACGAAAATCAAAATTAAGATACTTAATCTAATACAACTCTGAAAAGATATGACAATAAGCACGAAAGGCTGCATACAAAAATAAAAATGAGAATTTGAATCAAATCTACTTAAGCTGAAATAGAATAAATGATAATAAAATAATAAAAATGAAGTTAAGTGAATACAATAATGCAAATGTAGATTGACTGACTTGTGCACATTAGGTTCATACAGTGGCATTATCAATCATACTGTCCTGCAAGCCTGTTCTATAGGATAACGGCCCCAACAGAAACATCACGTTCCCCTGATTGGCTTTCTCCTGCTTTCTCTCTATCGGTATAGAACTTAAGTAAGTTTCCATGGAGTAGTTTTGGACTCTTAGGAAATTTAATCCTATAATCATTGAGCTCAATAACTTCATATGGTCCCTTCCATTTTACTAATAACTTGTTCTGGTCGTCGGACAACAGAACGAGGACCTTTTCACCAGGGGAAAACACCCTGATTTTGGCCTTTCGGTCATAATACCGTTTGGCCCGAGCACTAGCCTTCGACAACTCTTTCATGGCGGTCTGGCAGGTGCTTGTTACGGAGATCCACCACGTACTGATAAGTAGTGCGTATCTCAGGAGTTTCCTGTTCCCTCGCCCATAATTCCCGAAGAATTTGACTAGGGCCCCTAACAGTTCTCCCATACAACAATTCAAAAGGAGAAAACCCCATACTCTCTTGAGGGGCCTCCCTATATGCAAATAGGACGGCGGGAAGATACCTGTCCCAATCGTGAGTTCTCTCACCACACATGCGTCGAAGCATGTTCTTCAAGGTCCCATTGAACCTCTCAACCAGCCCGTTGCACTGGGGGTGAAACGGGGTCGTAACTAATTGCCTCATCGACAACAAACGGGTAATTTCACCCATAAGCTTGGAGGTAAACTGTGCCCCTTGATCGGTGAGCATTTCCCTAGGGACTCCAACCCGGGCAAATATCTCAACCAAGGCCTCGGCCACTCGCATTGTGTCAATTGAGCGGAGTGCAACCGCCTCTGGATAGCGCGTTGCATAATCTACTAGAGTGAGGATATACCGATTTCCTCGTTCAGTGGGTGGGTCAATCGGCCCCACGATATCCACTGCAACTCTAGAAAAAGGGGTGTCAATCAAAGGCATTTGACCCAGAGGAAGCTTTCCTGTTCGGCCTCTGGGAGATGTGCGTCGGCACATGTCGCAAGAGGCGCAGTAGCGTTTTACATCGGCGCTTAACCCAGGCCAGTAAAACTCTGCGGAAACTCTATCTATGGTCTTCTTAGACCCGAGATGTCCCCCAAATAAAATTTCATGCCCAACACGCATGACTTCTTCACGGTGGTCCTTCGGAACAACCAACTGAGTGGTTCTCATTCCTTTTGTATCTATAAGTTCTCTATATAAGAGACCTTCCTTATGGATAAACTTCTCAGAGCTCCATGTAGACTCTCTAGTTCTCCCAATACCTGCCCATTCTCTCTGTTGAACGAGAGTGGGATCTGACTGTTGGGAAGTTTTAAACACATCTGGAGATATACCGGTGGGTGGACAAGGTGGCGTGGCAAGTGGTTTGACAGCCGCCTTTTCCCTCCTAGCAATCCCACGGGTGATAGCTGCCCCAATTTCAACGGGCGAGCCTGGGGAATCCACCCCAGCTCCCTCTGTAAAGTGTGAGATATTGGCCCCATTGGCCTCACTCCTTTCCAATGTATCAACTACATTAGGTGAGCTTGGGCATATCATCCCAACCACCTCAGCAGAAGAAGAGATGTTGGAACTCTTGGCCGCACTCTCTTCAGATTGTGCGTCACATTAAATAGGTGAGCATGGGGGAATCACCCCATTCACCTCTGCAGAGGACGAGATCTTGGCACTTCTGGCCTCACTCTCCTCAAAAGTTACCTTAGCTGAATCCCCCCAATTAGGATTTGGCTGAAAAGGATCTGCAGCGCCAGGTATGTTTCCAACTACACAATCATATAGTGGATGATCCAACAAATGGGCCTCCACTTCCCCAGTAAAATAAGGCGAATCTATCTGCACCATGGCAGTCGCCACTTTCAACATAGTACTGTCGATGGTTTTAATCCACCTAAATCGACCAGTACGCTTAGGTGCCAGGGTAGATCGCACAACTACCACTGAGCTCCCAGTGTCGCGTAACACTTTAATAGGAGTTCCGTTCAGGAACCCATCAGCTATGGGACTTCTTCCCTCTTCTTCTCGCCAGACCACAGGTTTCCTCCCCCTTTCCTTATGGCCTGCTTTGAGTTTGGGAGCGGTCGCCCTCCCTTCCTGTACAGCACCTACCGGACTCACCTTCCGAAGGTTGCATGACGTGGATTTGTGCCCTATCTTCCCACACCTATAACAGACAATTTTGCATCCCCCTCGTTTCGCCTATTATCGTACCTGCCTGCCTGTCTACCATCTAAGCCTCCCCTTGGACTAAATGTTACCCTCTTATCAGTTGCGTAATTGGCATGGGGTGTGGAACGACTCCCCATGTATCCTAGACTGGGTTCTTCCCCCTTGTGTTTAGATTTCGATGTTTCTAAACTCCTGGTCGCATGTGCCAGTCTATAGTTTTCGGCCAACTCTAAGGTTTGGTCCCAGGACGTGGGGTTTCTTTCCTTTAGAAATATTGTAAGCCCTTCTGATGCCCTATCCAATAGCTGGTCAATCAGCAGTAGCTGAAGAAGGCCTTCGAATGTCTGTTCGGCCCCAGACATTTGCACCCATTTATTTAGGTACCCTTTGATTCTCGTCCCAAAAAGTTGATACGTTTCTCCCCTTTCTATACGAGCAGTCCTAAATTTCCCTTTATACCCATCACTAGTGTATTCGAAGGATTTTAACAAGGCTTCCCTCAGAGATGGGTAATGTTTCGTGACCTGCACCTCGTACCTCTTTGCAGTATTGAGGGCTTTTCCTGTCAATAGGGACAGCAGATAAGTGGCCCAGTCATCCTGGGACCACCCAACAGTTTGTGCATGGCGTTCGAAGCGGGTGATGTAACTATCTATCTCATCCACCCGTTCGTCAAACTTTGGGAGCTGTGGGGGTTTAACAGGATTACGGGGTGTATCTAAAGAAGAGCTTGTTGACGAGTTATCACTAGTGTCCGCTTGTCTATTTAACCTAGCTAACCCTATTTCCTTCTGAGACTCTATCCTAGCTAGCTCTCTCTCAGACTCTAACCTAGCTATTTCTAAATCTTTGTCGGCCCTTTCGGATGCAATCCGTGCTAACTCTAACTCCTTTTCCCTATCTGCCTTCTGTGCTTCTCTCTCTGCCTGGCGTTCGGCCCTATCGGCCTCAAGTAACTCTAGCTCTAACTTCCTCTCATTCTGAGCAAACGAGAGAATGTCCGACTCAGGGACACCGATACTCCTACCTAGCGAAATGAACTCTTGGAGGTCTCTTACCTTAGCCATTACAGAATTGAAAGTATACAAGTTTTTATTTAATATGAAGGTAGAAGCTACAGAGAATTAGCAACTATGAGAGTATTCTAACGGCAATTTGCATACAGCAGAAAATGAACTAATTTATAAGAATTCACAACTACATAAGTAGCCCAATAGAAAAAGATATCTGACTAGAGAGTAAAGATAGTGACTAGAAAAATCAAGGTCCAGGTTAAAAATAGCAGCCTTAAAATAAACAATGTAAACTATAGGTTAACTATAGGTTAACACTAAACTCCCACTAGCAAGGACAGTATGGCGACAATAAGGTAACCACTGAATAAAAAAAAATGATATAGTGCAAAAAGTCAGCCTACCTTAAAGCATGGAATTTTAGTTAACAAAAAAAAAACACAGCAGCTGAAGATCCAGTCTCTTGCGCTGATCCGTCGACGAAACTTGTTTATGAAATTCTTGATTAATTTGATTTGGTATTTAAAAAAATGAAATACAGTGGCATAAAATTAACTTAAAGTCAATGTCACCACCACTGTAAGTAAATTATATCCATACGATTCACAACAACACCTCAGCAGTATCGACAGCACAATCTGGACTCGATTCTAGTACAGTAAAGTCAAAGTAAAGTCATAGACCTTACGGGTGTAGACTTAGACTCAGGCTCTGGAGATGTAGACTAGACTGTAGTGGTTTCTCGGCTCGAGCTCTCTAGAAAAGTCCTAGACCTTACCGGTGTAGACTTAGACTTAGACTCTGGCGATGTAGGCTAGACTGTAGTTGAATAGTAGGCTATCAAGTCAGTTACATTTGACTGGTTCCACTGGATTCTAGTATAATGGCTCTGCCCCCAGCGACGATTGTGGCTAAAGTATCCGAAAAAAAAAAACAGCAACAGTTCCAAACATACAGCAGTTGATCAATCAAGGACGAGCCGTCCACTTTAGTTAATAAATCAAGGACGAGCCGTCCACTTTAGTTCCAAACGTACAGCAGTTGATCAATACAGGACGAGCCGTCCACTTTAGTTCCAAACGTACAGCAGTTGATCAATTCCGGACGAGCCGTCCACTTTAGTTGTCACAAGACGCTAGCAGTGTGCTGGCGCCTCCTGCAACTGGTCGTTGTCTAGGGTGATTCTGGAGGCCCGACTGTTGACGCTGGAACTTTGGTGGCTTTAGCCTTGTCGCGATTTTGGTGTTATAACTAACATATATATGAGATATGCAACTCAACACCGGAATGTAGTTAGAGACTACAACTCTAAACTGTAACTTTATTTTAAACACAACACATAAACTTCCAAATGAAACGTTATATACAGGTACATCAACTACTAAAACTAAACTCAGATCTCTAATGACTATGTCTCTAATCATGAAGTCCTTCTGCTATAGTTTTCTCGTACCAGATTAGGAAACGAGCAGGAGCGGGAAATACAACCGTCCGCTCTACCAGACCCACGCCAACTAACTCTCTCTTTTTCAGAGCAAAAAGAACCCTCCCACGTGGACTACACCGCAACACAGTGGTTACGTCCCCTTGCATCATCAGTGACGCATCCTCAGTGGTTACGTCTACATGCATCATCAGTATCTGACCAGTGATGACCACTGCCCCTTTCCCCAGATTTCCCAGATCACCCCGCCCTCGTGGTAGCCTAGGTACTCTGGTCCCGTGACAACAAAATAAACATTAAAGCACAAAAAAATACTTATTTCCCCTTTCCAATAATAAACAAATCTAATTAAAATATATTAAAACATAAATAATGACATTAGATCTAAAATATAAATAACAGAAATCAACTTAAAACTTTACACATTAACTAAGGGTCAGCTAGGTTAACATTCCTTAGCTAGGCCCGTAGTGGGTTACGGTTGTTCTGCTACACACATACAAACGGTTGTGGGCTCACAGTCATTTGTGACACACCCCCCAACTCAAGCAGAACAACACAGTTAATAGGGTCATTTTGGTTACTGTTGGAAATGGTAAGAAAAAACACAAAAATTCTTTCTCTAACAACTCTACAACTAACAGAGAATTGGTAAAAAAAGACTTCTTAGGTATACATTCGTCTACCCATTGGCAGAAAAAGTAAAAATTAAAGAAATTGCTACAAAGTAATACAATGTATTCTAATCACCCATTGAGGTCACACACACACACATACACACAAGGGAACAAAGAAGTACCGTAGTAATTCAGTTAAACGAACCCAATGGATACAATGCAATGAATAGTATATCAATACTCAGCTATGTACAGAAGAAATAAATAGATACATAGTAGTAGGACATCTGGTATTCATGTCGATACCCGGAATATCTGAATATGTAGTCTCCTTTTAACAAGTAAATAATAGGTATAAATACAAGCAGTTTTAACATACATGAGTATAGTGTATAGAACTAAACTAGATATGTAGATATACGAAAATCAAAATTAAGATACTTAATCTAATACAACTCTGAAAAGATATGACAATAAGCACGAAAGGCTGCATACAAAAATAAAAATGAGAATTTGAATCAAATCTACTTAAGCTGAAATAGAATAAATGATAATAAAATAATAAAAATGAAGTTAAGTGAATACAATAATGCAAATGTAGATTGACTGACTTGTGCACATTAGGTTCATACAGTGGCATTATCAATCATACTGTCCTGCAAGCCTGTTCTATAGGATAACGGCCCCAACAGAAACATCACGTTCCCCTGATTGGCTTTCTCCTGCTTTCTCTCTATCGGTATAGAACTTAAGTAAGTTTCCATGGAGTAGTTTTGGACTCTTAGGAAATTTAATCCTATAATCATTGAGCTCAATAACTTCATATGGTCCCTTCCATTTTACTAATAACTTGTTCTGGTCGTCGGACAACAGAACGAGGACCTTTTCACCAGGGGAAAACACCCTGATTTTGGCCTTTCGGTCATAATACCGTTTGGCCCGAGCACTAGCCTTCGACAACTCTTTCATGGCGGTCTGGCAGGTGCTTGTTACGGAGATCCACCACGTACTGATAAGTAGTGCGTATCTCAGGAGTTTCCTGTTCCCTCGCCCATAATTCCCGAAGAATTTGACTAGGGCCCCTAACAGTTCTCCCATACAACAATTCAAAAGGAGAAAACCCCATACTCTCTTGAGGGGCCTCCCTATATGCAAATAGGACGGCGGGAAGATACCTGTCCCAATCGTGAGTTCTCTCACCACACATGCGTCGAAGCATGTTCTTCAAGGTCCCATTGAACCTCTCAACCAGCCCGTTGCACTGGGGGTGAAACGGGGTCGTAACTAATTGCCTCATCGACAACAAACGGGTAATTTCACCCATAAGCTTGGAGGTAAACTGTGCCCCTTGATCGGTGAGCATTTCCCTAGGGACTCCAACCCGGGCAAATATCTCAACCAAGGCCTCGGCCACTCGCATTGTGTCAATTGAGCGGAGTGCAACCGCCTCTGGATAGCGCGTTGCATAATCTACTAGAGTGAGGATATACCGATTTCCTCGTTCAGTGGGTGGGTCAATCGGCCCCACGATATCCACTGCAACTCTAGAAAAAGGGGTGTCAATCAAAGGCATTTGACCCAGAGGAAGCTTTCCTGTTCGGCCTCTGGGAGATGTGCGTCGGCACATGTCGCAAGAGGCGCAGTAGCGTTTTACATCGGCGCTTAACCCAGGCCAGTAAAACTCTGCGGAAACTCTATCTATGGTCTTCTTAGACCCGAGATGTCCCCCAAATAAAATTTCATGCCCAACACGCATGACTTCTTCACGGTGGTCCTTCGGAACAACCAACTGAGTGGTTCTCATTCCTTTTGTATCTATAAGTTCTCTATATAAGAGACCTTCCTTATGGATAAACTTCTCAGAGCTCCATGTAGACTCTCTAGTTCTCCCAATACCTGCCCATTCTCTCTGTTGAACGAGAGTGGGATCTGACTGTTGGGAAGTTTTAAACACATCTGGAGATATACCGGTGGGTGGACAAGGTGGCGTGGCAAGTGGTTTGACAGCCGCCTTTTCCCTCCTAGCAATCCCACGGGTGATAGCTGCCCCAATTTCAACGGGCGAGCCTGGGGAATCCACCCCAGCTCCCTCTGTAAAGTGTGAGATATTGGCCCCATTGGCCTCACTCCTTTCCAATGTATCAACTACATTAGGTGAGCTTGGGCATATCATCCCAACCACCTCAGCAGAAGAAGAGATGTTGGAACTCTTGGCCGCACTCTCTTCAGATTGTGCGTCACATTAAATAGGTGAGCATGGGGGAATCACCCCATTCACCTCTGCAGAGGACGAGATCTTGGCACTTCTGGCCTCACTCTCCTCAAAAGTTACCTTAGCTGAATCCCCCCAATTAGGATTTGGCTGAAAAGGATCTGCAGCGCCAGGTATGTTTCCAACTACACAATCATATAGTGGATGATCCAACAAATGGGCCTCCACTTCCCCAGTAAAATAAGGCGAATCTATCTGCACCATGGCAGTCGCCACTTTCAACATAGTACTGTCGATGGTTTTAATCCACCTAAATCGACCAGTACGCTTAGGTGCCAGGGTAGATCGCACAACTACCACTGAGCTCCCAGTGTCGCGTAACACTTTAATAGGAGTTCCGTTCAGGAACCCATCAGCTATGGGACTTCTTCCCTCTTCTTCTCGCCAGACCACAGGTTTCCTCCCCCTTTCCTTATGGCCTGCTTTGAGTTTGGGAGCGGTCGCCCTCCCTTCCTGTACAGCACCTACCGGACTCACCTTCCGAAGGTTGCATGACGTGGATTTGTGCCCTATCTTCCCACACCTATAACAGACAATTTTGCATCCCCCTCGTTTCGCCTATTATCGTACCTGCCTGCCTGTCTACCATCTAAGCCTCCCCTTGGACTAAATGTTACCCTCTTATCAGTTGCGTAATTGGCATGGGGTGTGGAACGACTCCCCATGTATCCTAGACTGGGTTCTTCCCCCTTGTGTTTAGATTTCGATGTTTCTAAACTCCTGGTCGCATGTGCCAGTCTATAGTTTTCGGCCAACTCTAAGGTTTGGTCCCAGGACGTGGGGTTTCTTTCCTTTAGAAATATTGTAAGCCCTTCTGATGCCCTATCCAATAGCTGGTCAATCAGCAGTAGCTGAAGAAGGCCTTCGAATGTCTGTTCGGCCCCAGACATTTGCACCCATTTATTTAGGTACCCTTTGATTCTCGTCCCAAAAAGTTGATACGTTTCTCCCCTTTCTATACGAGCAGTCCTAAATTTCCCTTTATACCCATCACTAGTGTATTCGAAGGATTTTAACAAGGCTTCCCTCAGAGATGGGTAATGTTTCGTGACCTGCACCTCGTACCTCTTTGCAGTATTGAGGGCTTTTCCTGTCAATAGGGACAGCAGATAAGTGGCCCAGTCATCCTGGGACCACCCAACAGTTTGTGCATGGCGTTCGAAGCGGGTGATGTAACTATCTATCTCATCCACCCGTTCGTCAAACTTTGGGAGCTGTGGGGGTTTAACAGGATTACGGGGTGTATCTAAAGAAGAGCTTGTTGACGAGTTATCACTAGTGTCCGCTTGTCTATTTAACCTAGCTAACCCTATTTCCTTCTGAGACTCTATCCTAGCTAGCTCTCTCTCAGACTCTAACCTAGCTATTTCTAAATCTTTGTCGGCCCTTTCGGATGCAATCCGTGCTAACTCTAACTCCTTTTCCCTATCTGCCTTCTGTGCTTCTCTCTCTGCCTGGCGTTCGGCCCTATCGGCCTCAAGTAACTCTAGCTCTAACTTCCTCTCATTCTGAGCAAACGAGAGAATGTCCGACTCAGGGACACCGATACTCCTACCTAGCGAAATGAACTCTTGGAGGTCTCTTACCTTAGCCATTACAGAATTGAAAGTATACAAGTTTTTATTTAATATGAAGGTAGAAGCTACAGAGAATTAGCAACTATGAGAGTATTCTAACGGCAATTTGCATACAGCAGAAAATGAACTAATTTATAAGAATTCACAACTACATAAGTAGCCCAATAGAAAAAGATATCTGACTAGAGAGTAAAGATAGTGACTAGAAAAATCAAGGTCCAGGTTAAAAATAGCAGCCTTAAAATAAACAATGTAAACTATAGGTTAACTATAGGTTAACACTAAACTCCCACTAGCAAGGACAGTATGGCGACAATAAGGTAACCACTGAATAAAAAAAAATGATATAGTGCAAAAAGTCAGCCTACCTTAAAGCATGGAATTTTAGTTAACAAAAAAAAAACACAGCAGCTGAAGATCCAGTCTCTTGCGCTGATCCGTCGACGAAACTTGTTTATGAAATTCTTGATTAATTTGATTTGGTATTTAAAAAAATGAAATACAGTGGCATAAAATTAACTTAAAGTCAATGTCACCACCACTGTAAGTAAATTATATCCATACGATTCACAACAACACCTCAGCAGTATCGACAGCACAATCTGGACTCGATTCTAGTACAGTAAAGTCAAAGTAAAGTCATAGACCTTACGGGTGTAGACTTAGACTCAGGCTCTGGAGATGTAGACTAGACTGTAGTGGTTTCTCGGCTCGAGCTCTCTAGAAAAGTCCTAGACCTTACCGGTGTAGACTTAGACTTAGACTCTGGCGATGTAGGCTAGACTGTAGTTGAATAGTAGGCTATCAAGTCAGTTACATTTGACTGGTTCCACTGGATTCTAGTATAATGGCTCTGCCCCCAGCGACGATTGTGGCTAAAGTATCCGAAAAAAAAAAACAGCAACAGTTCCAAACATACAGCAGTTGATCAATCAAGGACGAGCCGTCCACTTTAGTTAATAAATCAAGGACGAGCCGTCCACTTTAGTTCCAAACGTACAGCAGTTGATCAATACAGGACGAGCCGTCCACTTTAGTTCCAAACGTACAGCAGTTGATCAATTCCGGACGAGCCGTCCACTTTAGTTGTCACAAGACGCTAGCAGTGTGCTGGCGCCTCCTGCAACTGGTCGTTGTCTAGGGTGATTCTGGAGGCCCGACTGTTGACGCTGGAACTTTGGTGGCTTTAGCCTTGTCGCGATTTTGGTGTTATAACTAACATATATATGAGATATGCAACTCAACACCGGAATGTAGTTAGAGACTACAACTCTAAACTGTAACTTTATTTTAAACACAACACATAAACTTCCAAATGAAACGTTATATACAGGTACATCAACTACTAAAACTAAACTCAGATCTCTAATGACTATGTCTCTAATCATGAAGTCCTTCTGCTATAGTTTTCTCGTACCAGATTAGGAAACGAGCAGGAGCGGGAAATACAACCGTCCGCTCTACCAGACCCACGCCAACTAACTCTCTCTTTTTCAGAGCAAAAAGAACCCTCCCACGTGGACTACACCGCAACACAGTGGTTACGTCCCCTTGCATCATCAGTGACGCATCCTCAGTGGTTACGTCTACATGCATCATCAGTATCTGACCAGTGATGACCACTGCCCCTTTCCCCAGATTTCCCAGATCACCCCGCCCTCGTGGTAGCCTAGGTACTCTGGTCCCGTGACAACAAAATAAACATTAAAGCACAAAAAAATACTTATTTCCCCTTTCCAATAATAAACAAATCTAATTAAAATATATTAAAACATAAATAATGACATTAGATCTAAAATATAAATAACAGAAATCAACTTAAAACTTTACACATTAACTAAGGGTCAGCTAGGTTAACATTCCTTAGCTAGGCCCGTAGTGGGTTACGGTTGTTCTGCTACACACATACAAACGGTTGTGGGCTCACAGTCATTTGTGACACACCCCCCAACTCAAGCAGAACAACACAGTTAATAGGGTCATTTTGGTTACTGTTGGAAATGGTAAGAAAAAACACAAAAATTCTTTCTCTAACAACTCTACAACTAACAGAGAATTGGTAAAAAAAGACTTCTTAGGTATACATTCGTCTACCCATTGGCAGAAAAAGTAAAAATTAAAGAAATTGCTACAAAGTAATACAATGTATTCTAATCACCCATTGAGGTCACACACACACACATACACACAAGGGAACAAAGAAGTACCGTAGTAATTCAGTTAAACGAACCCAATGGATACAATGCAATGAATAGTATATCAATACTCAGCTATGTACAGAAGAAATAAATAGATACATAGTAGTAGGACATCTGGTATTCATGTCGATACCCGGAATATCTGAATATGTAGTCTCCTTTTAACAAGTAAATAATAGGTATAAATACAAGCAGTTTTAACATACATGAGTATAGTGTATAGAACTAAACTAGATATGTAGATATACGAAAATCAAAATTAAGATACTTAATCTAATACAACTCTGAAAAGATATGACAATAAGCACGAAAGGCTGCATACAAAAATAAAAATGAGAATTTGAATCAAATCTACTTAAGCTGAAATAGAATAAATGATAATAAAATAATAAAAATGAAGTTAAGTGAATACAATAATGCAAATGTAGATTGACTGACTTGTGCACATTAGGTTCATACAGTGGCATTATCAATCATACTGTCCTGCAAGCCTGTTCTATAGGATAACGGCCCCAACAGAAACATCACGTTCCCCTGATTGGCTTTCTCCTGCTTTCTCTCTATCGGTATAGAACTTAAGTAAGTTTCCATGGAGTAGTTTTGGACTCTTAGGAAATTTAATCCTATAATCATTGAGCTCAATAACTTCATATGGTCCCTTCCATTTTACTAATAACTTGTTCTGGTCGTCGGACAACAGAACGAGGACCTTTTCACCAGGGGAAAACACCCTGATTTTGGCCTTTCGGTCATAATACCGTTTGGCCCGAGCACTAGCCTTCGACAACTCTTTCATGGCGGTCTGGCAGGTGCTTGTTACGGAGATCCACCACGTACTGATAAGTAGTGCGTATCTCAGGAGTTTCCTGTTCCCTCGCCCATAATTCCCGAAGAATTTGACTAGGGCCCCTAACAGTTCTCCCATACAACAATTCAAAAGGAGAAAACCCCATACTCTCTTGAGGGGCCTCCCTATATGCAAATAGGACGGCGGGAAGATACCTGTCCCAATCGTGAGTTCTCTCACCACACATGCGTCGAAGCATGTTCTTCAAGGTCCCATTGAACCTCTCAACCAGCCCGTTGCACTGGGGGTGAAACGGGGTCGTAACTAATTGCCTCATCGACAACAAACGGGTAATTTCACCCATAAGCTTGGAGGTAAACTGTGCCCCTTGATCGGTGAGCATTTCCCTAGGGACTCCAACCCGGGCAAATATCTCAACCAAGGCCTCGGCCACTCGCATTGTGTCAATTGAGCGGAGTGCAACCGCCTCTGGATAGCGCGTTGCATAATCTACTAGAGTGAGGATATACCGATTTCCTCGTTCAGTGGGTGGGTCAATCGGCCCCACGATATCCACTGCAACTCTAGAAAAAGGGGTGTCAATCAAAGGCATTTGACCCAGAGGAAGCTTTCCTGTTCGGCCTCTGGGAGATGTGCGTCGGCACATGTCGCAAGAGGCGCAGTAGCGTTTTACATCGGCGCTTAACCCAGGCCAGTAAAACTCTGCGGAAACTCTATCTATGGTCTTCTTAGACCCGAGATGTCCCCCAAATAAAATTTCATGCCCAACACGCATGACTTCTTCACGGTGGTCCTTCGGAACAACCAACTGAGTGGTTCTCATTCCTTTTGTATCTATAAGTTCTCTATATAAGAGACCTTCCTTATGGATAAACTTCTCAGAGCTCCATGTAGACTCTCTAGTTCTCCCAATACCTGCCCATTCTCTCTGTTGAACGAGAGTGGGATCTGACTGTTGGGAAGTTTTAAACACATCTGGAGATATACCGGTGGGTGGACAAGGTGGCGTGGCAAGTGGTTTGACAGCCGCCTTTTCCCTCCTAGCAATCCCACGGGTGATAGCTGCCCCAATTTCAACGGGCGAGCCTGGGGAATCCACCCCAGCTCCCTCTGTAAAGTGTGAGATATTGGCCCCATTGGCCTCACTCCTTTCCAATGTATCAACTACATTAGGTGAGCTTGGGCATATCATCCCAACCACCTCAGCAGAAGAAGAGATGTTGGAACTCTTGGCCGCACTCTCTTCAGATTGTGCGTCACATTAAATAGGTGAGCATGGGGGAATCACCCCATTCACCTCTGCAGAGGACGAGATCTTGGCACTTCTGGCCTCACTCTCCTCAAAAGTTACCTTAGCTGAATCCCCCCAATTAGGATTTGGCTGAAAAGGATCTGCAGCGCCAGGTATGTTTCCAACTACACAATCATATAGTGGATGATCCAACAAATGGGCCTCCACTTCCCCAGTAAAATAAGGCGAATCTATCTGCACCATGGCAGTCGCCACTTTCAACATAGTACTGTCGATGGTTTTAATCCACCTAAATCGACCAGTACGCTTAGGTGCCAGGGTAGATCGCACAACTACCACTGAGCTCCCAGTGTCGCGTAACACTTTAATAGGAGTTCCGTTCAGGAACCCATCAGCTATGGGACTTCTTCCCTCTTCTTCTCGCCAGACCACAGGTTTCCTCCCCCTTTCCTTATGGCCTGCTTTGAGTTTGGGAGCGGTCGCCCTCCCTTCCTGTACAGCACCTACCGGACTCACCTTCCGAAGGTTGCATGACGTGGATTTGTGCCCTATCTTCCCACACCTATAACAGACAATTTTGCATCCCCCTCGTTTCGCCTATTATCGTACCTGCCTGCCTGTCTACCATCTAAGCCTCCCCTTGGACTAAATGTTACCCTCTTATCAGTTGCGTAATTGGCATGGGGTGTGGAACGACTCCCCATGTATCCTAGACTGGGTTCTTCCCCCTTGTGTTTAGATTTCGATGTTTCTAAACTCCTGGTCGCATGTGCCAGTCTATAGTTTTCGGCCAACTCTAAGGTTTGGTCCCAGGACGTGGGGTTTCTTTCCTTTAGAAATATTGTAAGCCCTTCTGATGCCCTATCCAATAGCTGGTCAATCAGCAGTAGCTGAAGAAGGCCTTCGAATGTCTGTTCGGCCCCAGACATTTGCACCCATTTATTTAGGTACCCTTTGATTCTCGTCCCAAAAAGTTGATACGTTTCTCCCCTTTCTATACGAGCAGTCCTAAATTTCCCTTTATACCCATCACTAGTGTATTCGAAGGATTTTAACAAGGCTTCCCTCAGAGATGGGTAATGTTTCGTGACCTGCACCTCGTACCTCTTTGCAGTATTGAGGGCTTTTCCTGTCAATAGGGACAGCAGATAAGTGGCCCAGTCATCCTGGGACCACCCAACAGTTTGTGCATGGCGTTCGAAGCGGGTGATGTAACTATCTATCTCATCCACCCGTTCGTCAAACTTTGGGAGCTGTGGGGGTTTAACAGGATTACGGGGTGTATCTAAAGAAGAGCTTGTTGACGAGTTATCACTAGTGTCCGCTTGTCTATTTAACCTAGCTAACCCTATTTCCTTCTGAGACTCTATCCTAGCTAGCTCTCTCTCAGACTCTAACCTAGCTATTTCTAAATCTTTGTCGGCCCTTTCGGATGCAATCCGTGCTAACTCTAACTCCTTTTCCCTATCTGCCTTCTGTGCTTCTCTCTCTGCCTGGCGTTCGGCCCTATCGGCCTCAAGTAACTCTAGCTCTAACTTCCTCTCATTCTGAGCAAACGAGAGAATGTCCGACTCAGGGACACCGATACTCCTACCTAGCGAAATGAACTCTTGGAGGTCTCTTACCTTAGCCATTACAGAATTGAAAGTATACAAGTTTTTATTTAATATGAAGGTAGAAGCTACAGAGAATTAGCAACTATGAGAGTATTCTAACGGCAATTTGCATACAGCAGAAAATGAACTAATTTATAAGAATTCACAACTACATAAGTAGCCCAATAGAAAAAGATATCTGACTAGAGAGTAAAGATAGTGACTAGAAAAATCAAGGTCCAGGTTAAAAATAGCAGCCTTAAAATAAACAATGTAAACTATAGGTTAACTATAGGTTAACACTAAACTCCCACTAGCAAGGACAGTATGGCGACAATAAGGTAACCACTGAATAAAAAAAAATGATATAGTGCAAAAAGTCAGCCTACCTTAAAGCATGGAATTTTAGTTAACAAAAAAAAAACACAGCAGCTGAAGATCCAGTCTCTTGCGCTGATCCGTCGACGAAACTTGTTTATGAAATTCTTGATTAATTTGATTTGGTATTTAAAAAAATGAAATACAGTGGCATAAAATTAACTTAAAGTCAATGTCACCACCACTGTAAGTAAATTATATCCATACGATTCACAACAACACCTCAGCAGTATCGACAGCACAATCTGGACTCGATTCTAGTACAGTAAAGTCAAAGTAAAGTCATAGACCTTACGGGTGTAGACTTAGACTCAGGCTCTGGAGATGTAGACTAGACTGTAGTGGTTTCTCGGCTCGAGCTCTCTAGAAAAGTCCTAGACCTTACCGGTGTAGACTTAGACTTAGACTCTGGCGATGTAGGCTAGACTGTAGTTGAATAGTAGGCTATCAAGTCAGTTACATTTGACTGGTTCCACTGGATTCTAGTATAATGGCTCTGCCCCCAGCGACGATTGTGGCTAAAGTATCCGAAAAAAAAAAAACAGCAACAGTTCCAAACATACAGCAGTTGATCAATCAAGGACGAGCCGTCCACTTTAGTTAATAAATCAAGGACGAGCCGTCCACTTTAGTTCCAAACGTACAGCAGTTGATCAATACAGGACGAGCCGTCCACTTTAGTTCCAAACGTACAGCAGTTGATCAATTCCGGACGAGCCGTCCACTTTAGTTGTCACAAGACGCTAGCAGTGTGCTGGCGCCTCCTGCAACTGGTCGTTGTCTAGGGTGATTCTGGAGGCCCGACTGTTGACGCTGGAACTTTGGTGGCTTTAGCCTTGTCGCGATTTTGGTGTTATAACTAACATATATATGAGATATGCAACTCAACACCGGAATGTAGTTAGAGACTACAACTCTAAACTGTAACTTTATTTTAAACACAACACATAAACTTCCAAATGAAACGTTATATACAGGTACATCAACTACTAAAACTAAACTCAGATCTCTAATGACTATGTCTCTAATCATGAAGTCCTTCTGCTATAGTTTTCTCGTACCAGATTAGGAAACGAGCAGGAGCGGGAAATACAACCGTCCGCTCTACCAGACCCACGCCAACTAACTCTCTCTTTTTCAGAGCAAAAAGAAGCCTCCCACGTGGACTACACCGCAACACAGTGGTTACGTCCCCTTGCATCATCAGTGACGCATCCTCAGTGGTTACGTCTACATGCATCATCAGTATCTGACCAGTGATGACCACTGCCCCTTTCCCCAGATTTCCCAGATCACCCCGCCCTCGTGGTAGCCTAGGTACTCTGGTCCCGTGACAACAAAATAAACATTAAAGCACAAAAAAATACTTATTTCCCCCTTCCAATAATAAACAAATCTAATTAAAATATATTAAAACATAAATAATGACATTAGATCTAAAATATAAATAACAGAAATGAACTTAAAACTTTACACATTAACTAAGGGTCAGCTAGGTTAACATTCCTTAGCTAGGCCCGTAGTGGGTTACGGTTGTTCTGCTACACACACACAAACGGTTGTGGGCTCACAGCCATTTGTGACAGTCTTAATCTAAATCAACTTTAACAATCTGTGGGGTATTCTTTCTTTTAAACCAAACTCACCAACCACTAGCCAGATCCACTCCTGTTAAACCTAAATCTACTAAAATTAATACAACAGCCTCACTAAACAAACCTACTAAAGAAGTAACACCAAAATACCTTAAAACCTTAGTAATAAATTTTCAAAGCATTAGGAACAAAACAGCAGACTTAGAAATTTTATTAGAATGTGAGAAACCAGACATAATTGCAGGCACAGAAACTTGGCTATATCCTGAAATTTATAATGCAGAAATTTTCAATAGTAATTATGAAATTTTTAGAAAAGATAGGGCTGATAATCATGGAGGAGTTCTTTTAGCAATAAAAAACACTCTTATAGCAGAAGAAATTACCTTACCTAACTCAAAAAATATAGAATCAACATTTTGTAAAATTAATACCACCTCAACATCCCTAATAATAGGCAGCATTTACAGACCACCAAATTCTAGTTTAGAATACATGCAGGAACTATGTAATCAGATTACGACACTTAAAGAGACAAATAAAAATGAAGTTTTTTTGGATTATGGGTGATTTCAACCTACCTGATATAAATTGGAAAACACTAACCATAGATAAACACCAAAACCTTAAGGACATAAATGAGCTTTTCATAGAAACTTTACACAACCTAAGTTTAGATCAAATCATTAAAAAGCCAACTAGATTAAACAACACATTAGATCTCTTCTTAACTAACAGACCTGGATTAGTAGTTGATTATGATATTATCCCTGGTCTATCAGACCATGAGATCATAAAAATACACAGTCAGATAAAAGCAGTAGCCAATTCAAAACCCAAAAGAAAAATCTTACTCTGGAATAAATGTAACCTAACACAACTACACCAAGCTGCATTAAACTTTCAACAAACATTCTTATTAGAAAAAGACATTAACCAACCAGTCGATGACCTCTGGAATTTCATTAAAAACCATCTTAAAAGCATTATAGAAAATCAAATACCAACTAAATACACATCAAACAAAATAAATAAATGCTGGTTTAATAATAGACTAAAGAAGCTTTGTAAACAGAAGGAAAACCTATATAGAAAATTTAAAGAAACTAATGCAGAAAGAGTTTACAAAAAGTATATAAAAATTAAACACTTAACCCAAAAAGTAAGCAGACAGCTGCAGAGTGAATACATAAACAATGTAATATCTAAAGACAACAACAAAAACCTATGGTCATACATTAAGTCTAAGAAAATGGAAACAACAGGCGTAGCGCCATTAAAAGATGAACATAACATAATACATAATGATAATGAAACTAAAGCAAACATTCTAAACAAATACTTTGCATCAGCATTCTCAGCCCCAGGAGACAAAGACATATTACTGAATTTGAACCAAGTAGACAACATAGAAGATATAGCAGTACAAGAAAATGGAATTCAAAAACTATTAGCCAACACCAAACCAAATAAAGCTTCTGGACCTGATGGTATTCCAGCTAGATTACTCAAAGAATTAAGTAATGAGCTAGCCCCAGTGTTCAAAATACTCTTTCAGGCTTCACTTAACCAGGGCAGAGTACCAAAGGACTGGAAAAATGCTAATGTCACCCCCCTATTTAAAAAAGGAGAAAAATCTGACCCAGGAAACTACAGACCAGTATCACTTACCAGCATCACATGTAAAATCCTAGAACACATAATATGTAGCAACATCATAAACCACTTAGACAAACATAATGTCCTCACACCATACCAACATGGCTTTAGGAAATATAGATCATGTGAAACACAACTAATAGGACTAATTGATGATTTTTCAAAAGGTTTAGATAATAGTGAACAAATAGATGCTATCTTACTAGATTTTTCTAAGGCTTTTGACAAAGTTCACCACCATAGTTTGCTTAAAAAATTAAAATATTTCGGCATTAATGGTCCACTGCATCAGTGGATTAAAGACTTTCTGATAGGGAGAGAACAAACTGTAATAATAAATGGCTCTAAATCAACACCGATAACAGTAAACTCAGGTGTACCTCAAGGAACAGTCTTGGGTCCACTACTATTTTTAATTTACATAAATGATTTACCAAATTGCATTACTTCAGGAACAAAAGTCAGATTATTTGCAGACGATTGCATAATATATAGAACAATAAAAACAACACAAGACACAGATATTTTACAAAGAGAATTAGATGAATTACAGAAATGGGAATCAAATTGGAGCATGTCTTTCCACCCAGAAAAATGTCAGTTGTTAAGAGTAACAAAAAAACTAAAACAAATTAATTCCACTTATCTTATTCATGGCAAACCAGTAACACAGACTAAAAACGCAAAATACCTAGGTGTTATAATAAATGAAAAACTGTCATGGAATCCACATATTGATGAAACTACAAAAAAATCAAACAAAGCATTAGGATTTATTAAAAGAAATTTCTATAAATCAAATAAGACCATAAAACTAAAATGTTATTTAGCCTTGGTTAGGCCAATAATAGAATATGCATCCTCTGTTTGGGACCCCTCAACTCAAGAAAACATTAAGAAACTAGAACAGACACAAAATAGAGCAGTGCGATTCATAACAAACGAATATTCACATTTGACTAGAGTAACACCTTTAGTAAAATCACTAAATTTAGAAAGCCTTCAGGACAGAAGGCTCAAAAGTAAAGTAGCAATAATACATAAAACACTGAACCATAATCTTCAAATACAAAAACAAAATTTAATAAAATACTCTGAAAGACACAAAGATAAAGGCACATTCCTCGTCCCATATGCTAGGACAAATTTGTACAAATACTCCTTCTTCCCTAGTGCTATTAGAGCATGGAATGGGTTGCCTGAGCTAGCCAGGAAAACCAGTGACTTGGCAGAATTTAAGTCATTGGTTAATATGCATGACTAAATGCATGACGCGTAGGACGTAATCATCTTCTTTTTTGAAGTAACGTCTGTATTATATAAGATAAGATAAGAAGATAAGGAAGAAATCGGTTGTATTTGCAATATGGGCTTATAAATTCATATTAGAATTTTTTAAAGTAAAATTTTTATGTAAAAGTTTCTTAAAAAATTAGACATTTTACGCGCGTAAAAACGGTCGAATATCCATCGTTCTGTTGGTGCTTTATTCTGACAGAAACAGGCCAACTACAAGAGATCTCGATTAACACGAACATAAGTTACGAATGAATGAAATAAATTAATAAAGATATACTTACATTGCTTGTGTCTCGATTATCACTCACACTTTAGTATCGGCCCTCGCCCCCATCTTACTTTATTTGACTACTTTTGACCTGACTTTTTTAATACGATGAATAATGAGTTTTAGATGTCAGGAGAAAGCGTTTCTGTAGTTAAGAATGCAAACAAATGCTTACAGTGCTCCTTCAGACCGCATAGCTGTCAAGAAAAAAGCTACCAACGTAACTGTTTTCTTTTGTCGAACGCTGAAAAACACTTCTCTAAATGCAATAGTGACCATTTTTTGTTTTGTCCGGGACGGACATATATATATATGAAGAAAGAAGTTCCTTTAATTGTAAAGTGCCTTTTAATTGTGAAGCATTTCGACATAACATCTATACAAGGCTAACATACAGGACAACTCCACTAGATGATTTCCTTCTTCTTGTATACAACACACTCGTGACTTCCCGCAAGTCCCCTAACTCCCCAGTACCCAACACTTGACCGTGTGTCACGGTTGACCACATAGTAACCGTGTTACAACAGTCCTCCCAGGGCAGAGAAAAGTTTTGATCGTATCAAAATTTCATGAACCCAATAGTTTGGGTGTACATTAATAATGTTTTATATCGACAGGAAAAAACTAATATGTAATACAATAGCATCTTCTATTACGAGAAAACTGTTAATGTCAATGACGACTAATAAATCTTCAATAATATGTCATTGAAAGGAACATTTCCAATGAACTATCTCAGAAACATAAACTCTGCATATGTGTGACGATACGTAAACGCTTGCATATAAAAGTTTCATTTGTGCTTAAACGCTCGAGAGAAGAGTTGGATCCAATTGACATATTAAACTCAACACCCTAATAATAGTTACAATATGTAGTGTCTAGCTTTATTAAAATTTCCCCCTCCAGGTCACCCCGCCCTTGGTATGAGTCACCGGATCGCGTGATAATGGAAGGGACAAAATCTTTACACTATGACTCATACCATGATGGCGGGTTAAGGGTCAGTGGGTCATCATTCCTCGACCAGTCCCGCAATGGACTGCGGTCGCTCTGCTACACACACACCCACACACACACAAAAACAGGTGAGGGCACGCATCGGTTTGTGACGGCGGTAATTTTAGAAATTTAGTAACTTTAATCCCATTGGATCAAGCATGAATGTTATTTTAAAATTCAAAATACCCCAAATCCATTGGCCCGGCACCTCTGGCTATGCTAATGAGTTCGAGTCCCAATCTATATAAAAGGGGACGCGGGCTCTAACCCACGCTCACACCCGCCAGACAGATTTCTATATTTAAAAGGCAAGGCTGCAACTTAGTTTCTCTCATAAAGCCGCCTATAATTTAAACAACCGTGGTAGGTTGCTCCTGTTTATACAAATCTTTATATGTGTATTATTTTGTGCATTGATTAATGCTATGTAAATAGGTAACTTTTTTATTTTATCTTCAAAACATTTTTATTATCGATGGGCTATGTTCTCGCCTATTTTAATTATTTTATTATTTTCCTCAACCTAGCGTTGAGATGTTCTAATCTAGATCTACGGTCCTGAGAATACCCTTCCCACCTTTCGCTACAGACATACTCCTTTTCGACTCAAGCCTCATCCCTCTACAAGAAGATTCAGCTCCGAGTCCTTCCTGGCATCTACCAGATAAGCACAGCGGCCAACCGACCAGCAAAGAAAGTTAAGAACACAAAATAGAAACACTTATCCACTCCGTCATATGCAATCAATGATGAAATTAATCCACCTAATCTACCTAAGCTAGTAGTGATATTGTTGTTGTTTAATAAATTTGTATTTTTTTTATTCAACATATAGTCAGTTGATTTGTTCTAATTGTTGCTCGTAGTGTGCCTGCTCAATATTTACTTATGTGAGCGGGAAACTCAAAATTACTTCCCCTAGAGTAACGAACCAAAATCATTTTAAAATATTAAAACCTCGCCACAATATGTCCTGTTATATTATACAACAATATAACAAAATGCACGCATTTAATGTTTTTTTCTGTGTAACGATAATCTTTTGAATGGAAACATTGGAAGGTGAAAACTAGCCAATTAGTTAACACTTTATGATACATCAAATACATCTTCCAAATTAAGGGAATTGTTTACTTTGTGTTTCCTACATACTAGTTCCTCAGTCGACATCGACGACTACAATCAATGCAACAAACAAAAAGAATTGCTATATGAAAGTACACATTTAACATTTCTGGAATGAAAATAAAAAACAAATTCAGAAGCTTAATATCAATTCAATCTTGACAAGACAAAATTTAAAGCTATCATACAAAGTATTTGTTAATTTTCTCGGAAGGTTTCCATGCTGATCTTAGGTGATCACTTAACGCTACTCTACTTATGCCTGAAGAGTAGGAAGAGTCTTATCAAAGAGACGTGTTGCACTGTTTGCTTTAATGTGAAAAATAACGCCAAATTTGTACAATCTCTTTACACGATCAAAACAAGACTATGGCTTGAATATATTTCTCATCCATTTGTGAATTCGATGGGGGCCACCTTAGAGTTTGTGTGATAACACAAACTCTTTTTGTAATTTTGTTTAATTTAAAAATAGCTATCCTAGGGGGACAAACTCAGTACTTACAATTATGTCTCAAGAATGTTGAAGTTATTTCGTGTTTTCAATGTCAAATAAAATAATTAATTACCTAAATTTAATTGAGTAATTGGTTAATTGTCTAATTAATTCATGTTTTGTAAGGTGCAATAAATAATTTTGAATTGTGGGAGAAATAACGAGTACAATTATCTAATGGGACAAAACCTGGCATATTTAGCAACATAATGATGAAAGATTAATTACCCTTGTTAGTATTGTTATAAACCTGGTGGCGGCACAGATGGGGGTAGTGGTGTGTGTGTAGTCAGCCGACGCAAATCGCCCCAGGCCAGCGCTAGACGAGCGGTCAACCGTGACGAGTTACGACGATCGGCCGAAACGAGTATCAACATGATGGTTCGGGAAGGATCGACGTCGTGAACAGAGCTCAGGAGTGTCACGAGGAATGTAGTCATCTGACCACCCAGAATGGTCGAGCGACGCCAGCAGGGACCCTATATAAAGAGCGAAGGTATCAGAGGCCAGTCAGTCACAACGTCCCGATCTACAGTTCGTTACAACGGCTCAGTACAAGTCCGAGGCGAGACAGAGAGAGACCAGTGCAAGAGTTGACACGGCGGAGAGATATTTGTACAGTCTTGTGTTACGTGCTGCCAATTGTACAGTATTGGCTGTTATTTATTGACATTAAACTGTTACGTTATTTTGAAGCCCAGAGTTGTCAAGTCCTTTAAGTTGGTGGTGTCTGGTGCAGTTTGCAGAGAGCCTGGGTAGCGAGATTCGTAAAACTGGTGTCAGAAGTGGGATCGGATCTGCAATGGCTACTACGAAAACGTTAGACCAACTCCTTGTGAAGGAACTGAAGGAAGAGCTCCGTGGTCGAGATCTGAAGACAAGCGGCAACAAAGAAACCTTACAAGCACGCCTTCGGGAAGAACTGGTGAAGGAAAAAGAAGATCCGGACACATATCTTTTTGAAGTCGAACCGGACTTGCTGGAACAGCTCACCAGTAGCATGCAGCAACAGATCACCAGTACCATGCAGGAACAGATGGCAGCTATGCAGGGACAGATGGCAGCTATGAACTCGGGGCAAGAAAACACCAATTACAAGATAGACGCCATGAACTCGGTAATCAAAACGGAGTTATTGGCAATGAACCAACGCATACATGCTGTGGAGGAGAGAATCACCAATATTGACGAGCAGAGGAATCAGAGGGTCGACGCAGTAGAGAAGGCCATCGACGAAATGAAGATTGAAGTCCAACGCAAGCACACAAATGTACCAGAAGCAGATATGACGTCATTTGTACCTGAAGTATTCGGGAAAATGAAGCCCCCCGTATTTGATGGTTCCGTGTCCTGGTCAGTATACAAGAAGCAATTTGACGCAGCAGCCAAAGTTAACAAATGGAACAGTGAGGAGGAGAAAGCAACAGCCCTTGTGTTATCCCTAAGAGGAAAAGCCTCCGAATTGCTACAGTCTCTACCGAACCAGCAAGACTTTGCCGCCCTTGTCCAGGCTATGGAACTCCGATACGGGGATGAACATCTACAAGAAGTATATCGTGTGCAACTAAAGACCAGACAACAGCGCCTCGATGAAACACTACAGGAGCTAGAGAGAGACATCGAACGCCTCGCACATCTGGCCTACCCAACAGCCGCACAAGATTTTCTGGAGGTCATTATCACAGACGCCTTCATTGATGCGCTTCGAGACCCCGAGTTAAAGAAAGCCACCAGAGTTAGTGGTAGACGTAAGGCCAGTGAAGCCCTCGTATACGCTCTCTCATATGAAGCCGCTAAAGACGCATCTGGGGGCGTTCATCAAGGCCGAAAGTTGGAAGTCAAAGAGGAAGAATTCGAACAACTTGTTAGAAGGGTGACAGAGGCACTAGATGAACGACGAACAAACCAGATACCAGAAAATCAACCTAGGGCTCCTGTACGATGCTGGAATTGTGGTGAACTCGGTCATATACAAAGAAGCTGCACTAGAAGATTTCCACAAACTGGAACCCATTACAGATCAGAAAGGTATGCACGACCAAGTTCTCGGGGCTACCAGGGAAACTAGCACGCGCCGGCTTCAAGGGGCGGAACCCGGAGACACAGAGAATGAGAGCCCCTACAACCATCATCCCGGTCGCCGTGCTAGGACAGAGCAAGAGTCTGAAAATCATCGGAAAAATTGAATGTCAAAATTATCACTTCCTCCTAGATACTGGTGCCTCACGATCAGTCATCCGGACGGATAAAGTGGACAGTAGCAAGAAAACGCCAGTTAGAGTCTACTCGTTGAAAACAGCCAGTGGAGAACTGATGCCCATAAAAGGCCTGATCGACATAACAGTCGAGATCGGGAATCAGTCATTCGAACACGAATTCCTGATTGCTGACGTCACAGATGACTGCATAATAGGGCTCGACTTCATGCTGAAATATGGCTTTTCCTTAAATATCGGCGGAGGCACTTTACAATGTGGAGACCTCGAAGTACCCTTGCTTGGCGGCGAGAATGAAGAAGATGGCCGAGTCAGAAGGATTAAGTTGGTAGAAAATACAACCTTGCCTGCCAAGTCTGAAATGATCATTTGGGGGAAAATTGGGAAGGCTATCCCACGACAGGAACAGCGCTGGTAGAAAGCTTTGACACCAACCACAACGGGATAGCAGTAGGAAAGGCACTAGTCACGATTGGGAAAGACCTAATGGTACCAGTAAGAATTATGAACCTCGGTACAGTAGAGAAGCACTTTCGGAAAGGTAGCACCATCGCTGGTTGCCATGCTCTTGAGATGATAAGAAACTGTAGCAGTGAAAACCCCGTCGAAAGACTCGAGTCCAGTGAATCGCCGGTTACTAAATTTCTGACAGAAGTCAAAACGATATTGTCGAAAGAACAGTACACCAAAGCAGAACAATTCCTCAGAGAGTTTTCCGACATATTGCCATCTGATGAAATGGACTTTGGGCGGACAAATCTAATCCAGCATCGAATAGACACATGAAACACTAGGCCTATACGACAGCAACCACGTCGCCTGCCGCTAGCAAAACACCAAGAAGCTATGGACATCATAGAACGAATGAGGCAGCAAGGGGTTGTTGAGCCATCCAACAGTCCATGGTGTTCATCCATCGTCTTGGTAAAGAAGAAAGATGGATCCACGAGATTTTGTGTCGACTATAGATTATTAAATGACGCCACACACAAGGACAGCTACCCGCTTCCTAGGATTGACGACACATTGGACACACTTGCTGGGTCACAGATCTTTTCCACCCTTGACCTGAAGAGCGGTTACTGGCAAGTAGGACTACATCCCGAGGACAGAGATAAAACGGCCTTCTCTTCTGGCAATGGTCTCTGGCAATTTGCCGTGATGCCTTTTGGACTCTGCAACGCCCCAGCCACCTTTGAAAGACTAATGGAGCATGTGTTAAGAGGACTCAACTGGACCACGTGTCTTGTCTACTTAGATGACATTATCGTCATAGGCAGAACCTTCGAGGAACATATCGCAAACCTAAAGGAAGTATTCGAAAGAATCAGAAACGCTGGAATGAAATTGAACCCAAAGAAGTGCTCCTTGTTCAGAAGGAGCGTCAAGTACCTCGGGCACATCGTGTCGAAGGAAGGAGTCAGCACAGACCCGGATAAAGTTGAAGCCGTAAATGAATGGCCGATCCCCGCTAATATCCAGGAGTTAAGAAGCTTTCTTGGACTCTGCACGTACTGCAGACGTTTCGTACCAAACTTCTCTAGCCTCTGTAGCGCCCTTCATCAATTGACAGAACTGAAGCGGCCGTTTATTTGGACAACGGAATGTCAGGAGGCCTTTGAGCGACTTAAAAAGGCTCTTGTTTCATCACCCATTCTGGCCTACCCGATACCAGGCGAGACGTTCATACTTGACACCGATGCGAGCAATACTTTAATAGGCGCTGTCTTATCCCAAAAGGTAGATGGAACTGAGAGAGTCATAGCTTACTTTAGTCGGAGCTTGTCCAAAGCCGAGAGAAACTACTGTGTTACAAGACGTGAGCTACTGGCAGTTGTGGATGCCATACAACATTTCCACAAATACTTATATGGGCAAAAATTCATCCTTAGGACAGATCACGCTGCTCTTCAATGGCTGTTGTCATTTAAAAGTCCTGAAGGACAAGTCGCCAGGTGGATTGAACGTCTGCAAACCTATGACTTCGGGACACAGCACCGAAAAGGACAAACTCACCAGAATGCTGACGCGCTGTCCCGACGACCTTGCAGAATGGAATGTAAACACTGCAGCAAGGTTGAAGAAAAGGGGGGTATCATTGATTGCCAACGTCTTGGAGTACAAGCTTGTGGATCATGGTCCGACGAAAGAATCCGAGAAGACCAGTTAAACGATGAAGATCTGGCTCCCATTCTGCTTATGAAGGAAAACGGACAAAGACCGGAATGGCATCACCTTTTTGATAAGGGAGCTGCTACCAAGGCATATTGGGCGCAATGGGACTCACTGACAATTGACAACGGTGTTCTCAAGAGGGTCTGGGAGACCGCAGATGGAGAAAGCAATCGCCTGCAGCTGTTGCTGCCTAAAGTGAGAGTTGCCGAGGTGTTGCAAGAAATCCATAATAATTCTAGTGGGTCACACTTAGGTGTCAACAAGACCTTGGAAAAAGTACGCCAGCGGTTTTACTGGTTCGGCTACCGGGATGATGTAGAAGAATGGTGCCGAAGGTGCGACGCGTGTGCAGCAGCGAAGGGCCCGCACAGGAGAACGAGGGGACGTATGCAGCAATACAACGTCGGTAATCCCTTCGAAAGAATAGCGATCGATGTAGCCGGACCGTTTCCTGAGTCCCAGAGAGGAAACAGGTACGTTCTAGTGGCAATCGACTATTTTACTAAGTGGCCTGAGGCGTATGCGATACCAAACCAAGAAGCCACCACCATAGCGGAAACACTTGTAGAAAATTGGATCAGCCGATTCGGTGCTCCCATAGAGTTACACTCCGACCAGGGCCGAAACTTCGAATCCAAGATCTTCCAAGAGATGTGCCAGGTACTCGGCATCGAGAAGACACGCACAACCCCTCTTCACCCCCAGTCAGACGGGATGGTAGAACAATTTAACCGAACACTGGAACAACACCTGTCGAAAGTCGTCGATGATCGCCAAGATGACTGGGACACCTATATACCAATGTTCCTTATGGCATATAGAGGATCGATTCACAGCACCACTGGTTACACTCCAGCAAAGATGTTGTTCGGCCGAGAGCTGCAACTACCATGTGACTTGCTATTCGGGATCCCGGGAAATGTGCCAGCCTCTTCAACAGACTATGTCGCAAATCTCCGAAAACGGATGGAGAAAACTCACGCTCTTGCCCGCAGGAACACTAAGATCAGCAGTGACCAGGTGAAGACAAGGTACGACAAACGGGCCAATGCCGCTGGGTTTCAGGAGAACGATCTGGTGTGGCTTTACAACCCACAAAGACGAAAAGGCAAGTCCCCAAAGCTTCAAAAGGACTGGGAAGGACCCTACCGAGTGATAAAAAGAATCAACGATGTTGTGTATCGAATACAGAAGAGCCCAAGGTCGAAACTGAAGTCGTCCATATGGACAGACTCAACAAGTACTATGGTGAAGCTGGATCTGCCCGGGACGGACAGATCTAAGGAGGGGGCAGTGTTATAAACCTGGTGGCGGCACAGATGGGGGTAGTGGTGTGTGTGTAGTCAGCCGACGCAAATCGCCCCAGGCCAGCGCTAGACGAGCGGTCAACCGTGACGAGTTACGACGATCGGCCGAAACGAGTATCAACATGATGGTTCGGGAAGGATCGACGTCGTGAACAGAGCTCAGGAGTGTCACGAGGAATGTAGTCATCTGACCACCCAGAATGGTCGAGCGACGCCAGCAGGGACCCTATATAAAGAGCGAAGGTATCAGAGGCCAGTCAGTCACAACATCCCGATCTACAGTTCGTTACAACGGCTCAGTACAAGTCCGAGGCGAGACAGAGAGAGACCAGTGCAAGAGTTGACACGGCGGAGAGATATTTGTACAGTCTTGTGTTACGTGCTGCCAATTGTACAGTATTGGCTGTTATTTATTGACATTAAACTGTTACGTTATTTTGAAGCCCAGAGTTGTCAAGTCCTTTAAGTTGGTGGTGTCTGGTGCAGTTTGCAGAGAGCCTGGGTAGCGAGATTCGTAAAACTGGTGTCAGAAGTGGGATCGGATCTGCAATGGCTACTACGAAAACGTTAGACCAACTCCTTGTGAAGGAACTGAAGGAAGAGCTCCGTGGTCGAGATCTGAAGACAAGCGGCAACAAAGAAACCTTACAAGCACGCCTTCGGGAAGAACTGGTGAAGGAAAAAGAAGATCCGGACACATATCTTTTTGAAGTCGAACCGGACTTGCTGGAACAGCTCACCAGTAGCATGCAGCAACAGATCACCAGTACCATGCAGGAACAGATGGCAGCTATGCAGGGACAGATGGCAGCTATGAACTCGGGGCAAGAAAACACCAATTACAAGATAGACGCCATGAACTCGGTAATCAAAACGGAGTTATTGGCAATGAACCAACGCATACATGCTGTGGAGGAGAGAATCACCAATATTGACGAGCAGAGGAATCAGAGGGTCGACGCAGTAGAGAAGGCCATCGACGAAATGAAGATTGAAGTCCAACGCAAGCACACAAATGTACCAGAAGCAGATATGACGTCATTTGTACCTGAAGTATTCGGGAAAATGAAGCCCCCCGTATTTGATGGTTCCGTGTCCTGGTCAGTATACAAGAAGCAATTTGACGCAGCAGCCAAAGTTAACAAATGGAACAGTGAGGAGGAGAAAGCAACAGCCCTTGTGTTATCCCTAAGAGGAAAAGCCTCCGAATTGCTACAGTCTCTACCGAACCAGCAAGACTTTGCCGCCCTTGTCCAGGCTATGGAACTCCGATACGGGGATGAACATCTACAAGAAGTATATCGTGTGCAACTAAAGACCAGACAACAGCGCCTCGATGAAACACTACAGGAGCTAGAGAGAGACATCGAACGCCTCGCACATCTGGCCTACCCAACAGCCGCACAAGATTTTCTGGAGGTCATTATCACAGACGCCTTCATTGATGCGCTTCGAGACCCCGAGTTAAAGAAAGCCACCAGAGTTAGTGGTAGACGTAAGGCCAGTGAAGCCCTCGTATACGCTCTCTCATATGAAGCCGCTAAAGACGCATCTGGGGGCGTTCATCAAGGCCGAAAGTTGGAAGTCAAAGAGGAAGAATTCGAACAACTTGTTAGAAGGGTGACAGAGGCACTAGATGAACGACGAACAAACCAGATACCAGAAAATCAACCTAGGGCTCCTGTACGATGCTGGAATTGTGGTGAACTCGGTCATATACAAAGAAGCTGCACTAGAAGATTTCCACAAACTGGAACCCATTACAGATCAGAAAGGTATGCACGACCAAGTTCTCGGGGCTACCAGGGAAACTAGCACGCGCCGGCTTCAAGGGGCGGAACCCGGAGACACAGAGAATGAGAGCCCCTACAACCATCATCCCGGTCGCCGTGCTAGGACAGAGCAAGAGTCTGAAAATCATCGGAAAAATTGAATGTCAAAATTATCACTTCCTCCTAGATACTGGTGCCTCACGATCAGTCATCCGGACGGATAAAGTGGACAGTAGCAAGAAAACGCCAGTTAGAGTCTACTCGTTGAAAACAGCCAGTGGAGAACTGATGCCCATAAAAGGCCTGATCGACATAACAGTCGAGATCGGGAATCAGTCATTCGAACACGAATTCCTGATTGCTGACGTCACAGATGACTGCATAATAGGGCTCGACTTCATGCTGAAATATGGCTTTTCCTTAAATATCGGCGGAGGCACTTTACAATGTGGAGACCTCGAAGTACCCTTGCTTGGCGACGAGAATGAAGAAGATGGCCGAGTCAGAAGGATTAAGTTGGTAGAAAATACAACCTTGCCTGCCAAGTCTGAAATGATCATTTGGGGGAAAATTGGGAAGGCTATCCCACGACAGGAACAGCGCTGGTAGAAAGCTTTGACACCAACCACAACGGGATAGCAGTAGGAAAGGCACTAGTCACGATTGGGAAAGACCTAATGGTACCAGTAAGAATTATGAACCTCGGTACAGTAGAGAAGCACTTTCGGAAAGGTAGCACCATCGCTGGTTGCCATGCTCTTGAGATGATAAGAAACTGTAGCAGTGAAAACCCCGTCGAAAGACTCGAGTCCAGTGAATCGCCGGTTACTAAATTTCTGACAGAAGTCAAAACGATATTGTCGAAAGAACAGTACACCAAAGCAGAACAATTCCTCAGAGAGTTTTCCGACATATTGCCATCTGATGAAATGGACTTTGGGCGGACAAATCTAATCCAGCATCGAATAGACACATGAAACACTAGGCCTATACGACAGCAACCACGTCGCCTGCCGCTAGCAAAACACCAAGAAGCTATGGACATCATAGAACGAATGAGGCAGCAAGGGGTTGTTGAGCCATCCAACAGTCCATGGTGTTCATCCATCGTCTTGGTAAAGAAGAAAGATGGATCCACGAGATTTTGTGTCGACTATAGATTATTAAATGACGCCACACACAAGGACAGCTACCCGCTTCCTAGGATTGACGACACATTGGACACACTTGCTGGGTCACAGATCTTTTCCACCCTTGACCTGAAGAGCGGTTACTGGCAAGTAGGACTACATCCCGAGGACAGAGATAAAACGGCCTTCTCTTCTGGCAATGGTCTCTGGCAATTTGCCGTGATGCCTTTTGGACTCTGCAACGCCCCAGCCACCTTTGAAAGACTAATGGAGCATGTGTTAAGAGGACTCAACTGGACCACGTGTCTTGTCTACTTAGATGACATTATCGTCATAGGCAGAACCTTCGAGGAACATATCGCAAACCTAAAGGAAGTATTCGAAAGAATCAGAAACGCTGGAATGAAATTGAACCCAAAGAAGTGCTCCTTGTTCAGAAGGAGCGTCAAGTACCTCGGGCACATCGTGTCGAAGGAAGGAGTCAGCACAGACCCGGATAAAGTTGAAGCCGTAAATGAATGGCCGATCCCCGCTAATATCCAGGAGTTAAGAAGCTTTCTTGGACTCTGCACGTACTGCAGACGTTTCGTACCAAACTTCTCTAGCCTCTGTAGCGCCCTTCATCAATTGACAGAACTGAAGCGGCCGTTTATTTGGACAACGGAATGTCAGGAGGCCTTTGAGCGACTTAAAAAGGCTCTTGTTTCATCACCCATTCTGGCCTACCCGATACCAGGCGAGACGTTCATACTTGACACCGATGCGAGCAATACTTTAATAGGCGCTGTCTTATCCCAAAAGGTAGATGGAACTGAGAGAGTCATAGCTTACTTTAGTCGGAGCTTGTCCAAAGCCGAGAGAAACTACTGTGTTACAAGACGTGAGCTACTGGCAGTTGTGGATGCCATACAACATTTCCACAAATACTTATATGGGCAAAAATTCATCCTTAGGACAGATCACGCTGCTCTTCAATGGCTGTTGTCATTTAAAAGTCCTGAAGGACAAGTCGCCAGGTGGATTGAACGTCTGCAAACCTATGACTTCGGGACACAGCACCGAAAAGGACAAACTCACCAGAATGCTGACGCGCTGTCCCGACGACCTTGCAGAATGGAATGTAAACACTGCAGCAAGGTTGAAGAAAAGGGGGGTATCATTGATTGCCAACGTCTTGGAGTACAAGCTTGTGGATCATGGTCCGACGAAAGAATCCGAGAAGACCAGTTAAACGATGAAGATCTGGCTCCCATTCTGCTTATGAAGGAAAACGGACAAAGACCGGAATGGCATCACCTTTTTGATAAGGGAGCTGCTACCAAGGCATATTGGGCGCAATGGGACTCACTGACAATTGACAACGGTGTTCTCAAGAGGGTCTGGGAGACCGCAGATGGAGAAAGCAATCGCCTGCAGCTGTTGCTGCCTAAAGTGAGAGTTGCCGAGGTGTTGCAAGAAATCCATAATAATTCTAGTGGGTCACACTTAGGTGTCAACAAGACCTTGGAAAAAGTACGCCAGCGGTTTTACTGGTTCGGCTACCGGGATGATGTAGAAGAATGGTGCCGAAGGTGCGACGCGTGTGCAGCAGCGAAGGGCCCGCACAGGAGAACGAGGGGACGTATGCAGCAACACAACGTCGGTAATCCCTTCGAAAGAATAGCGATCGATGTAGCCGGACCGTTTCCTGAGTCCCAGAGAGGAAACAGGTACGTTCTAGTGGCAATCGACTATTTTACTAAGTGGCCTGAGGCGTATGCGATACCAAACCAAGAAGCCACCACCATAGCGGAAACACTTGTAGAAAATTGGATCAGCCGATTCGGTGCTCCCATAGAGTTACACTCCGACCAGGGCCGAAACTTCGAATCCAAGATCTTCCAAGAGATGTGCCAGGTACTCGGCATCGAGAAGACACGCACAACCCCTCTTCACCCCCAGTCAGACGGGATGGTAGAACAATTTAACCGAACACTGGAACAACACCTGTCGAAAGTCGTCGATGATCGCCAAGATGACTGGGACACCTATATACCAATGTTCCTTATGGCATATAGAGGATCGATTCACAGCACCACTGGTTACACTCCAGCAAAGATGTTGTTCGGCCGAGAGCTGCAACTACCATGTGACTTGCTATTCGGGATCCCGGGAAATGTGCCAGCCTCTTCAACAGACTATGTCGCAAATCTCCGAAAACGGATGGAGAAAACTCACGCTCTTGCCCGCAGGAACACTAAGATCAGCAGTGACCAGGTGAAGACAAGGTACGACAAACGGGCCAATGCCGCTGGGTTTCAGGAGAACGATCTGGTGTGGCTTTACAACCCACAAAGACGAAAAGGCAAGTCCCCAAAGCTTCAAAAGGACTGGGAAGGACCCTACCGAGTGATAAAAAGAATCAACGATGTTGTGTATCGAATACAGAAGAGCCCAAGGTCGAAACTGAAGTCGTCCATATGGACAGACTCAACAAGTACTATGGTGAAGCTGGATCTGCCCGGGACGGACAGATCTAAGGAGGGGGCAGTGTTATAAACCTGGTGGCGGCACAGATGGGGGTAGTGGTGTGTGTGTAGTCAGCCGACGCAAATCGCCCCAGGCCAGCGCTAGACGAGCGGTCAACCGTGACGAGTTACGACGATCGGCCGAAACGAGTATCAACATGATGGTTCGGGAAGGATCGACGTCGTGAACAGAGCTCAGGAGTGTCACGAGGAATGTAGTCATCTGACCACCCAGAATGGTCGAGCGACGCCAGCAGGGACCCTATATAAAGAGCGAAGGTATCAGAGGCCAGTCAGTCACAACGTCCCGATCTACAGTTCGTTACAACGGCTCAGTACAAGTCCGAGGCGAGACAGAGAGAGACCAGTGCAAGAGTTGACACGGCGGAGAGATATTTGTACAGTCTTGTGTTACGTGCTGCCAATTGTACAGTATTGGCTGTTATTTATTGACATTAAACTGTTACGTTATTTTGAAGCCCAGAGTTGTCAAGTCCTTTAAGTTGGTGGTGTCTGGTGCAGTTTGCAGAGAGCCTGGGTAGCGAGATTCGTAAAACTGGTGTCAGAAGTGGGATCGGATCTGCAATGGCTACTACGAAAACGTTAGACCAACTCCTTGTGAAGGAACTGAAGGAAGAGCTCCGTGGTCGAGATCTGAAGACAAGCGGCAACAAAGAAACCTTACAAGCACGCCTTCGGGAAGAACTGGTGAAGGAAAAAGAAGATCCGGACACATATCTTTTTGAAGTCGAACCGGACTTGCTGGAACAGCTCACCAGTAGCATGCAGCAACAGATCACCAGTACCATGCAGGAACAGATGGCAGCTATGCAGGGACAGATGGCAGCTATGAACTCGGGGCAAGAAAACACCAATTACAAGATAGACGCCATGAACTCGGTAATCAAAACGGAGTTATTGGCAATGAACCAACGCATACATGCTGTGGAGGAGAGAATCACCAATATTGACGAGCAGAGGAATCAGAGGGTCGACGCAGTAGAGAAGGCCATCGACGAAATGAAGATTGAAGTCCAACACAAGCACACAAATGTACCAGAAGCAGATATGACGTCATTTGTACCTGAAGTATTCGGGAAAATGAAGCCCCCCGTATTTGATGGTTCCGTGTCCTGGTCAGTATACAAGAAGCAATTTGACGCAGCAGCCAAAGTTAACAAATGGAACAGTGAGGAGGAGAAAGCAACAGCCCTTGTGTTATCCCTAAGAGGAAAAGCCTCCGAATTGCTACAGTCTCTACCGAACCAGCAAGACTTTGCCGCCCTTGTCCAGGCTATGGAACTCCGATACGGGGATGAACATCTACAAGAAGTATATCGTGTGCAACTAAAGACCAGACAACAGCGCCTCGATGAAACACTACAGGAGCTAGAGAGAGACATCGAACGCCTCGCACATCTGGCCTACCCAACAGCCGCACAAGATTTTCTGGAGGTCATTATCACAGACGCCTTCATTGATGCGCTTCGAGACCCCGAGTTAAAGAAAGCCACCAGAGTTAGTGGTAGACGTAAGGCCAGTGAAGCCCTCGTATACGCTCTCTCATATGAAGCCGCTAAAGACGCATCTGGGGGCGTTCATCAAGGCCGAAAGTTGGAAGTCAAAGAGGAAGAATTCGAACAACTTGTTAGAAGGGTGACAGAGGCACTAGATGAACGACGAACAAACCAGATACCAGAAAATCAACCTAGGGCTCCTGTACGATGCTGGAATTGTGGTGAACTCGGTCATATACAAAGAAGCTGCACTAGAAGATTTCCACAAACTGGAACCCATTACAGATCAGAAAGGTATGCACGACCAAGTTCTCGGGGCTACCAGGGAAACTAGCACGCGCCGGCTTCAAGGGGCGGAACCCGGAGACACAGAGAATGAGAGCCCCTACAACCATCATCCCGGTCGCCGTGCTAGGACAGAGCAAGAGTCTGAAAATCATCGGAAAAATTGAATGTCAAAATTATCACTTCCTCCTAGATACTGGTGCCTCACGATCAGTCATCCGGACGGATAAAGTGGACAGTAGCAAGAAAACGCCAGTTAGAGTCTACTCGTTGAAAACAGCCAGTGGAGAACTGATGCCCATAAAAGGCCTGATCGACATAACAGTCGAGATCGGGAATCAGTCATTCGAACACGAATTCCTGATTGCTGACGTCACAGATGACTGCATAATAGGGCTCGACTTCATGCTGAAATATGGCTTTTCCTTAAATATCGGCGGAGGCACTTTACAATGTGGAGACCTCGAAGTACCCTTGCTTGGCGACGAGAATGAAGAAGATGGCCGAGTCAGAAGGATTAAGTTGGTAGAAAATACAACCTTGCCTGCCAAGTCTGAAATGATCATTTGGGGGAAAATTGGGAAGGCTATCCCACGACAGGAACAGCGCTGGTAGAAAGCTTTGACACCAACCACAACGGGATAGCAGTAGGAAAGGCACTAGTCACGATTGGGAAAGACCTAATGGTACCAGTAAGAATTATGAACCTCGGTACAGTAGAGAAGCACTTTCGGAAAGGTAGCACCATCGCTGGTTGCCATGCTCTTGAGATGATAAGAAACTGTAGCAGTGAAAACCCCGTCGAAAGACTCGAGTCCAGTGAATCGCCGGTTACTAAATTTCTGACAGAAGTCAAAACGATATTGTCGAAAGAACAGTACACCAAAGCAGAACAATTCCTCAGAGAGTTTTCCGACATATTGCCATCTGATGAAATGGACTTTGGGCGGACAAATCTAATCCAGCATCGAATAGACACATGAAACACTAGGCCTATACGACAGCAACCACGTCGCCTGCCGCTAGCAAAACACCAAGAAGCTATGGACATCATAGAACGAATGAGGCAGCAAGGGGTTGTTGAGCCATCCAACAGTCCATGGTGTTCATCCATCGTCTTGGTAAAGAAGAAAGATGGATCCACGAGATTTTGTGTCGACTATAGATTATTAAATGACGCCACACACAAGGACAGCTACCCGCTTCCTAGGATTGACGACACATTGGACACACTTGCTGGGTCACAGATCTTTTCCACCCTTGACCTGAAGAGCGGTTACTGGCAAGTAGGACTACATCCCGAGGACAGAGATAAAACGGCCTTCTCTTCTGGCAATGGTCTCTGGCAATTTGCCGTGATGCCTTTTGGACTCTGCAACGCCCCAGCCACCTTTGAAAGACTAATGGAGCATGTGTTAAGAGGACTCAACTGGACCACGTGTCTTGTCTACTTAGATGACATTATCGTCATAGGCAGAACCTTCGAGGAACATATCGCAAACCTAAAGGAAGTATTCGAAAGAATCAGAAACGCTGGAATGAAATTGAACCCAAAGAAGTGCTCCTTGTTCAGAAGGAGCGTCAAGTACCTCGGGCACATCGTGTCGAAGGAAGGAGTCAGCACAGACCCGGATAAAGTTGAAGCCGTAAATGAATGGCCGATCCCCGCTAATATCCAGGAGTTAAGAAGCTTTCTTGGACTCTGCACGTACTGCAGACGTTTCGTACCAAACTTCTCTAGCCTCTGTAGCGCCCTTCATCAATTGACAGAACTGAAGCGGCCGTTTATTTGGACAACGGAATGTCAGGAGGCCTTTGAGCGACTTAAAAAGGCTCTTGTTTCATCACCCATTCTGGCCTACCCGATACCAGGCGAGACGTTCATACTTGACACCGATGCGAGCAATACTTTAATAGGCGCTGTCTTATCCCAAAAGGTAGATGGAACTGAGAGAGTCATAGCTTACTTTAGTCGGAGCTTGTCCAAAGCCGAGAGAAACTACTGTGTTACAAGACGTGAGCTACTGGCAGTTGTGGATGCCATACAACATTTCCACAAATACTTATATGGGCAAAAATTCATCCTTAGGACAGATCACGCTGCTCTTCAATGGCTGTTGTCATTTAAAAGTCCTGAAGGACAAGTCGCCAGGTGGATTGAACGTCTGCAAACCTATGACTTCGGGACACAGCACCGAAAAGGACAAACTCACCAGAATGCTGACGCGCTGTCCCGACGACCTTGCAGAATGGAATGTAAACACTGCAGCAAGGTTGAAGAAAAGGGGGGTATCATTGATTGCCAACGTCTTGGAGTACAAGCTTGTGGATCATGGTCCGACGAAAGAATCCGAGAAGACCAGTTAAACGATGAAGATCTGGCTCCCATTCTGCTTATGAAGGAAAACGGACAAAGACCGGAATGGCATCACCTTTTTGATAAGGGAGCTGCTACCAAGGCATATTGGGCGCAATGGGACTCACTGACAATTGACAACGGTGTTCTCAAGAGGGTCTGGGAGACCGCAGATGGAGAAAGCAATCGCCTGCAGCTGTTGCTGCCTAAAGTGAGAGTTGCCGAGGTGTTGCAAGAAATCCATAATAATTCTAGTGGGTCACACTTAGGTGTCAACAAGACCTTGGAAAAAGTACGCCAGCGGTTTTACTGGTTCGGCTACCGGGATGATGTAGAAGAATGGTGCCGAAGGTGCGACGCGTGTGCAGCAGCGAAGGGCCCGCACAGGAGAACGAGGGGACGTATGCAGCAATACAACGTCGGTAATCCCTTCGAAAGAATAGCGATCGATGTAGCCGGACCGTTTCCTGAGTCCCAGAGAGGAAACAGGTACGTTCTAGTGGCAATCGACTATTTTACTAAGTGGCCTGAGGCGTATGCGATACCAAACCAAGAAGCCACCACCATAGCGGAAACACTTGTAGAAAATTGGATCAGCCGATTCGGTGCTCCCATAGAGTTACACTCCGACCAGGGCCGAAACTTCGAATCCAAGATCTTCCAAGAGATGTGCCAGGTACTCGGCATCGAGAAGACACGCACAACCCCTCTTCACCCCCAGTCAGACGGGATGGTAGAACAATTTAACCGAACACTGGAACAACACCTGTCGAAAGTCGTCGATGATCGCCAAGATGACTGGGACACCTATATACCAATGTTCCTTATGGCATATAGAGGATCGATTCACAGCACCACTGGTTACACTCCAGCAAAGATGTTGTTCGGCCGAGAGCTGCAACTACCATGTGACTTGCTATTCGGGATCCCGGGAAATGTGCCAGCCTCTTCAACAGACTATGTCGCAAATCTCCGAAAACGGATGGAGAAAACTCACGCTCTTGCCCGCAGGAACACTAAGATCAGCAGTGACCAGGTGAAGACAAGGTACGACAAACGGGCCAATGCCGCTGGGTTTCAGGAGAACGATCTGGTGTGGCTTTACAACCCACAAAGACGAAAAGGCAAGTCCCCAAAGCTTCAAAAGGACTGGGAAGGACCCTACCGAGTGATAAAAAGAATCAACGATGTTGTGTATCGAATACAGAAGAGCCCAAGGTCGAAACTGAAGTCGTCCATATGGACAGACTCAACAAGTACTATGGTGAAGCTGGATCTGCCCGGGACGGACAGATCTAAGGAGGGGGCAGTGTTATAAACCTGGTGGCGGCACAGATGGGGGTAGTGGTGTGTTTGTAGTCAGCCGACGCAAATCGCCCCAGGCCAGCGCTAGACGAGCGGTCAACCGTGACGAGTTACGACGATCGGCCGAAACGAGTATCAACATGATGGTTCGGGAAGGATCGACGTCGTGAACAGAGCTCAGGAGTGTCACGAGGAATGTAGTCATCTGACCACCCAGAATGGTCGAGCGACGCCAGCAGGGACCCTATATAAAGAGCGAAGGTATCAGAGGCCAGTCAGTCACAACGTCCCGATCTACAGTTCGTTACAACGGCTCAGTACAAGTCCGAGGCGAGACAGAGAGAGACCAGTGCAAGAGTTGACACGGCGGAGAGATATTTGTACAGTCTTGTGTTACGTGCTGCCAATTGTACAGTATTGGCTGTTATTTATTGACATTAAACTGTTACGTTATTTTGAAGCCCAGAGTTGTCAAGTCCTTTAAGTTGGTGGTGTCTGGTGCAGTTTGCAGAGAGCCTGGGTAGCGAGATTCGTAACAGTATAAAACAAAATATTTAATTACCAATAATTAATTGGAGGCATGGTGGCTGAATGGTAAAGCGATTGGCTTCTGAACCGGTCCCGGGTTCAAATCCTGGTGAAGACTGGGATGTTTTAATTTCGGGATCTTTGGGCGCCTATACTTCCACCCACTGGCGGATTCAGAACTTTAGAGTGGGGGGGGGGGGGCGATTTTTTTCCAAACCCTAACCCTAACGCCCAGTAAACCCTAACCCTATGCATAAACGTGCGTACATATATATGACAATAAAATAAGACTGTTTCTCAATCTTCGGCGAAAAAAAACAGACATGTTGAGGCCTTTCTCTTGCAAGATTGGGGGTCTGGAGAGCGCCAAAAGCTTTTTCTTGCATTTTCAATGCAGAAACGCATTCTCCTGACATCTACAGCTCATTATTTATCAGTGGGTTCCAAAAGCGTTTTCTTGCATTTTTTACTGCAGAAACGCATTCTCCTGACTTCGCCCGACGCCAAAAGCGTTTTCTTGCATTCTTCACTGCAGAAACGCATTCTCTTGACATCAAAAGCTCATTATTTATTAGTGGGGTTCGGGGCGAGGCCCCGACGCCAAAAGCGTTTTCTTGCATTCTTCACTGCAGAAACGCATTCTCCTGACCTACAGCTCATTATTCATCTTATTATAAAGGACCTTTTGAAAAATGTTGGAAAATATTCTAATATGAATTTATAGTCCCTTAATACATTGCAAATAAAACCGATTTGTTCTTTGAAAAGATAAGGTTCCCTACATATTTAGATTAAGGCTTTGAGGATCGCCGACAAAAAAAAATTATTCGATAAATAATATGCAATAAAATTCAAGCATAAATTGTGAGTTATAGTCCTAAATTTATTTAACTAGAAAAATATGAGATAGAGTAAAGGTTGGAAAAAGGCGACTAGGAATACATTGTCTGGCTTTAGAACTCATCTCAACCGTGACTCTTATATTGAAAAATTTCGGTTGAATTTTAACTTTTCCAAAGCAAAGTCTTTCTTAAAATAGTTATGATAAATTCATGTGAAATTACACAAACTCTGTCTGGAAAGGGAAGGGCGGTAGAATGATTGCATTTTGCATTAAAGAATATTGGTTGGGCGACTCGATATAAGAATTTACTTTATAGCATATTGTAATAACTTAAGTGAGGCAACTCAACGAGGACATAGACGTTTATTTACACTGAGACATGACAAACACAAAGGGGCATCTGCCTTGAGCACAGCATCTCCATATTGGCTCTCTACTTGGGCGGAAATCGTTAGTCTCTTCTGTCAACATCCGACTTGTCTGGTCACTGATAGTGCGCACCTTCTTTCTGCACTATTTTGGATGGTGGTGCGCATGGCAAAGTCATAACAATATATTTAAATTATATTAGTGACAGATTTTTTTAATTTTGTAATTTCTTACTATAATACAAAAAGAAAAAGTATTGGTTTGTCTAATAGGGGGAAGGTGAATTCCACCTGTTTCTGTTATATAGATATTCGACTAATTTTGTTCACATACGATGATTTCTCCATAAAAGTAGGACCGCCCCCCCCCCCACTCAAAGGGTTTAGATGGGAAGGGCAGTAGATGTATTCGCTCCCCCCCCCCACCAATCGGCCAACAGGTGAACGACATAATATAAAGACCGGTTAAAATACTAATAACAAGTTTTATAATCATATAGATATTTAACTGATTCTGTTAGCAAGCTGTGATTTCTACAAATAAATAGGACCGCCCCCCCACTCGAAAGTTTATGGTGAGGGGGGGGGCGGATTGATCCCATCGCCCCCTCCCGACCCTACCAAATCGGCCAACATACTAGAAAGGGGGGGGCGAAATAATCTAAAAATATGTTGAAATATAAATAATTAGTATATATTATTAACATAAGTAATAAATTCGTATACAAATTGTATGAATTCTATACTAAAATTCGTCCGCCCCCGGCTGACTGGGGGGGGGGGGGCGATCGCCCCTACCGCCCCCCCCCCTGGATCCGCCAGTGCTTCCACCCAGCTCTAACGGGTACCTGACATTAGTTGGGGAAAAGGTAAAGGCGGTTGGTCGTTGCGCTGGCCATATGACACCCTTGTTTACCGTTGGCCACAGAAACAGATGACCTTTACATCATCTGCCATATAAAACACAATTTCTGAAAGGGGAACTAATTAACTGACCCATTGGTTAATTTTTGTATTATTGGTTTATGTTTTGATAGGTTAATACATAATTGTGTAAAGTTTCAACTTGATCCAAGAATAGGTGTGGGAGAATTAAAGTTCTAAAATTTTTACCAGACAGAGTTCATATAAGCTTTGTAAAAATTACGTGTTAGGATTAAGCTTTACATTTCTAGATACAGCTTTATTTGTATAAAAAAATGTCCCATATACACACTTCTATTTTTTTTTTGTTTCGTTAGATATGTAAATAAAATACGTTTGCTATGCATTTCTCATAGCTTATCTTAAACCAACATAACCTATCTTATACCAAAACACAGCCTTATCTTCTAGCCCAATATTATGACAATATACAAAACACTATGTTTACTAAGAGACTAAGACTAAGACTAAGACTGCTTTATTGATCCTTACGGAAATTTGTTGTGATTACTAGAAACTAGAAAAATTAGCAGATGATTTAAAATACATTTACAAAAATAATAATTACACATTTTGAGAACCTCTTTTTATCAGCGCTATTAAACATTGGAATTAGGGTCGATTGTATCAAAGCAGTGTGTAGGGCTGTAGGCTGTGTGTCGTTGTGACCTAGTTAAAAAAAAACAAACATTAATAACCTGTACTTCTTGTATTTTTTTTTTACCTGAAGCGAGATAACTCCCAAGACAGACAAATCTTGTTTCGATATCGCCTACCTTATTGGGCCATTAGACAGAGCTTAGGTGATCTGCTTACTGAAAGTTAACATGATCGCCAAATTTAGTAAGTAGCATTACACTTGTGGGGATTACATTTTTTTAAATTTATTTTCTTCATCAACTATTACTTATTTAGTTAATGTACTATCACCATTTGTCATCACTATGTAACATACTTTATGGTCTTCAAAAGAAAATATTAGGTGACTTTGCTCTTACAATTCGTAAACGTATCTACACTCTAGAAGTAAATATCGCGGACCTGTTTTAATTTTGTGGAATATTCGGTGTTGACATAAAAATTGAACTATTGGCGTGTCATGTGTGATGATTTGCCTGATAAAACTTCATTAAGCTATCTCTCCAAAGGCGTTGTTTAGATGTGTGACTCCGTAGTGTTTTAAACTGACCGTTTTGTCCGATTTTCCCACTGATTATTTTCATTCACCCTAAGCAGCAAACTAAAATACAAAATTACACAATTTGCTGTTGATGAATTTTTCTATAAAACTGAACGAATGTCTACCCATAGGTTACTTGAAGAAAAAAACAACCACCCTAGTGCTGACTCAATGACCAATGTCTTTTGCAATTATATTATTTACAATTCAAGCTCACTCACATGTACTGACTTTACTATATCTTATTTCAAAGTATGAGAATAATCAAATCTAATATTTTGAAATTTCTCTTGAAATAAAATTACTTCCTTTTTTTTTTGTTATTCATGAAGCCTCATTAATCAAACAATATTTGTTGGAAATGGCTGGTGGAAATATTTTTTTGGTGTCATCAAATGTGGAAAGTTTTATATTCTTCCTTTCAACCACATCTCCTCTCTCTATTAAGCTACTGTTCATGAAACATAATAGAAGTATCCACTGTATACAACTAGTTTCAACGTAGCATTAATGCTAATTATATAAAAAAATATAACATTGAATAGTCAAAATATTTTTTTACAAAGCTTATATCAACTCACTCTGTCTGTCTGGTAAAAAATTTGTATACGTTATTTTTCCGACGCCCAATATTGGATCAAGCTGAAAATTTTGCACACTTATTTCTTTTACCTGACAACACAAGAATCAATAAAAACAAAATAAACCAATTAGTTAATAAACTAATTAATTAATTATTTTGTTTGGTATCTTGAACAAGAGAAAGAAATTGTAGTTGACTGAAGCATCCGTAAACGCTGTCAAAATATGAGCATTACTAACATGCTTCTTTACTTTGCTCATTATATAGGGGATAGCCCTATATAATGATTCCTTCACATTTGGTTCTTGAACATTTGTATTTTGGGTAAAAGTACCTTTAGGGGTTATGAATAGATCTATTACGGAAATATGTAAATGTTGGAGGCTTACTGGGAGCTACGAATTAAAAAATTACGATCTGCATTGATGTTTGGTTATATTAACATGTGCGATAGAAAACTGTGATCGACATTTCTAGCACGCACTTCACTGCGGTTGTTGGTTTTTCTTGCTTTCTTTATAAACGGGAACTCTGTTTGTGAATTTCTATGTTTGGTGTATGACATCCATCACCCTGTCATCGACTTGAACAGAAAGAAAAGCTAAGCCTAGGAATACTGTATGCTGGAATTGATGCGGAACAACACTCCAAGAGTCGATAGGAAATGTGCTGATGTCAGTTTCTGAGAAGAAGGCATGATGCTGTCAAGTAAAATCACTACTCATGCCCCTAACACAAGAGTTTGCTTGGCAGTGAACATGAAATATGGATCGAGAAGAAATTGGTTACTTTAAAGTTATTATTTAGATTTTAGAAAGATTTTCAAATAAAAGATTGACATTTATCAATTTTTTTTTATGAAAAGCGTGATAGACGGGACTGTAACTACTAAGTCGGGAACGTATCTAAATTTGAGTATATATAGATATATTAATTCTAGATCTAGCTTCGATACTATGCTGTTAATATACCAAAACATCTAAAATTGCTCTGCTGATATATATAGCATTTAGGTTTTATTTAGGTCTAAAAGTATTCTCATATATTATAGGTTATTTAATTTGTTTTCAAATTAAAATTAACGCCAAATGATTTTTTGAAATTCTATTACCTTAGATGAGTAAAAAAAAATCTAGAGCTCAATATTCCTTCCCAATTGGTGGATCCTATGGGGGCGGCCTCTGAGTTTGTGCGATAACACTATTTCTTTTTTGGAATATTGTTTATTTTTTTGTTTGTTTGCACTTCCAATGAGACAGCCCGAATTTTAACAAGCCCTCTAACATACTTTTAAACTTGTAATTTCTAGTATCTGTACAATTGAACGGCCCGCTCATTCTTTCTTTCTTTCTCTCTCCTCTTTCTCTCTATCTATTCCTCTTCTTCTCTCTCCTTTTTTTTCCTTTTTCACCCTCTATCTCCCTCCCCTCCCCTTCTCTCTCTCTCTCTCGACTCCCTCCACCTTTTTTCCCCACCCTGCGCATTCTAATTCTCTCCCATTTAGACTTTTAACTTGAATTGGAGCGGTCAGCTATTTCTCTCTTGGTCTTTCCATATCTTCCTCTTTCGCCTTATATCTCTCTCTCTATCTCTTCCCCTCTCTTCTTCTCTATCCTCTACTCTCTCTCTCTCTTTCTGTGGAACTCTTTTTTTGCACGCATATAGTCATTGTCTCTTTCCCTACAAAATTTTCTAATTTTGCTTCCCAACAAATAATTTTGACTTGAATTAAAACTATTAATATGCCCTAAGGTATTGGTGTCTTCGAGAGAAAAAAAAAATGAAAATATTAATTTGCTTTTCTTAGTTGTTTTTACCATACCTCTATTCAACTCAACTCGTACCTTCGTGGAAACAAAAATCTTCTTGGTTGGTGGGCTCAAAACCTGGGTGGACACGGATCTTGGCAAAAATTCCAGTTTGACCGTTATAATTTTTCAAAGTATAAAAATACATTTAAATTTGGCTAGAAAACTAGAAAATATATATATTGAACGGACTATATGTTTTTGTTTTTCCTCATTCATTAAAGAGTTTCAGAATTTAATTTTGCGCATGGGGAAGCATTAGTTATTAAGAGAAAATAATTGCACTATTAGTTATATTTTTTATTGTTTTAAAGTGTCCACAATGGCGAGTTACGCACCATCATAGACATAAATATTTATGTCTACATAAATATTTATGTCTATGCGCACCATATAATTAATTTCATTTTGTTGTAAGGAAGTCTTCTAAACTTTTGTATTTATGGTTTATATTTAGACTGCGGCCATTTGGGGAAATACCGAAAAAAAAAAGTTGACTAAAAAGCCTGTGTTTTGTTTCGCATATTGAGGGGTTCATGCTGCGAATCAATCAAAACTGTTGCTTAGCAAGCTTGCGAATCTGTTTGGCAGTTGCACAGATCTCATTGTATATAAATCAATCAGTCAGCGGTATTTTACAAATATGTATATACAGATTGAAACTGAGATGAAACGAATTGTATATTTATTCCTTATATATACTAGCCGGGTATGAAGCGCGGTCTGCGGGCAGTAGTTTGGGTATTAATGATCTACTGGATTGAATTTAGATCTATGTCAAAAATGGAGAATGTTCCATCACATTTTAGCCACGAAAATAAAAGTAGAGTATGATAATCGGTTTACCTGTTCAGCCGACATATTCATCTATACTATAAAGTAGAAAGTAAGGTCTATGTATGTATGTCCCGCATAGAAAAAAAACTGTTTGACCAATCTTGATAAAACTTGGTCGTTCCGACCATAAACAATGCCCAGGCTTTCATCTCACTTATTCAAAGCCAAAACCCCAAAAAAAAAACAACTGGAGAGTACTCCTTCTTCTGGCAAGGCAAAGCCGAAAGTGAAGTAAGGGAACATGGCGTTGGTTTTGCAGTTAAGAACACACTGCTGAACACAGTAGAGCTGAAGTGCAACGGTTCAGAAAGACTCCTATCACTACGCATTAACACATCTATTGGACATGTGACTTTGATCTGTGCCTACGCTCCTACTGAGTTCCACACCAGAGGCCAAAGATATGTTTTATGACAACCTTTCGTCAGCTCTTAGCGAGATCCCAACTACGGAACAGGTTATCATCCTCGGCGACCTCAATGCACGCGTTGGATCTGACAACTCTGCATGGGACAACTGTATTGGGCGTTTTGGTGTCGGAAAAGTAAATGAAAATGGACAAAGGCTCCTCGAGGTTTGCTCACTACACTCCCTCTGCGTCACTAATACCTATTTCAAGACTAGACCGCAGCACAGAGTATCTTGGCAGCACCCTCGCTACAAACACTGGCACCAACTATACCTATTCATGGTAAGTCAAAAGTGATTAAAATTTGTCAAGCTTACCAGGTCCTATCACAGTGCAGACTGCGACACAGATCACTCCTTGGTTTGTTCTAAGATCAATCTTCTCCCCAAAAAAATCCACCATACCAAGCAGATTGGAAGACCCCAATCGGATGTAAGCAAGATGTGTCACCCTGATCTCCAGATACAGTTTGCGGAATCTTTTGAACGCGAGTATAAAAATATCTCTGAAAATACAGCAACTGAAAAATGGGAACACCTCAAGTCCACCATACAAAAGACTTCCCTGGAAATCTTTGGAAGAAAAATTACAAAACAAAATGATTGGTTTGACTCTAAAGCAGCTATTTTAGCACCTGTCATCAGAGCAAAGAGAGATGCATTCGCTACTTACAAGGCAAAACCTACCCAACGCAACCTGTTAAACCTGAAAGAAGCTAGAGCCAATGCACAGAGGACAACAAGGATCTGTGCCAATGAATACTGGGTAGAGCTCAGTGAGAGTATTCAGCTCGCAGTCCAAGTGGACAACATAAGAGGGATGTACGAAGGAATCAAAAAGGCTCTCGGACCCTCCCAAAACACCTCTGAAATCAACCACTGGAAAAATTATCACAGACAAGTGCCAACAAATGCACAGATGGGTTGAGCATTACTCTGAGCTCTACGCCACAACAAGCTCAGTCTCTGACTCAGCCCTTAAGGCCATCAGACAATTACCCACAATGAACGAGCTAGATGAAACACCCACCCTTTCAGAGCTCAACAAAGCCATAGACAACATTGCTGCCCGCAAAGCATCCGGATGCGATGGTATCCCCCCAGATCTTCTAAAACAATGCAAATCTACTCTTATCCAACCTTTACACGAACGGCTTTATCAATGTTGTCAAGAAGGTGCTGTGCCACAAGACCTGCGGATGCTAAAATCATTACACTGTATAACAACAAAGGTGACAGAAGCGACTGCAACAATTACAGGGGAATCTCCCTCCTAAGTATTGTAGGCAAAGTCTTTGCTCGAGTGATACTTCCCAGGCTACAAAAACTCGCTGATCGGGTCTATCCAGAATCACAATGCGGCTTTCGCTCAGGGAGATCCACGATTGACATGATTTTCTCCATCCACCAACTCCAGGAAAAGTACATGGATGTAATAAAACGTGACCTCAAATCAGTGAACATCAATACTGACAATTGGGAAGACATAGCTCTAGACCGCAACAGGTGGAGAGAGACAGTGACCAAGAAAGCTATGGACAGTGAAAGTACATGGATCTCAGCCCAGGAAGAAAAACGCACAATCCGAAAAACGGCCAGCTCCTCTACCACCGAAGCAAAAGCCACCTTAACCTGCGCTATCTGTGGACGGGAGTGTCTCTCCAAAATAGGGCTCCACAGCCACATGAGGAAGTGTGCTCTGAGATGAACCATAGTCGCCCTACGACTGAAGGAGGCCAATGAAATGAAGACTACTATGGTATTAAAATTTTTAGATTCTAGATTGAATCTACATAAAATTAAACTAACAATGTTATATTAACAGTTACATATGCATTCTTTTTTATATATAGAAATACTAGCCCGCGGGTCGTAACTTGCGTTTTACTGATACAGTCACTGGTATAGTGTATTAGAAACAATTAAACAAAATAATAATGTTAAAAGTAAAGCTAATGTGAATGTAAAAATGGTATGAATGGAGATATTAAAATAGCTAATCGACATATATACATTTTTTAAATAAAATCATTTGCTTGTAGGCCTATATATATTTAAATCTAGTACTAGAGTCTAGATACTATTATAATAGATGTAGATTTATATATTACAAGAGTGAATTCAAGGTCTCAATAAGCTTATTAATTATTGTATGTTGGTATATTTAATATCCTCATATAGGGCCTCATCTTGTCTGTCCAATCATAGTGTGTTTAGATAACGCATGTTAAGATTATCGCGACACATGAATGGAACTATTAAAATGTATGTCAAAGCGGCTAAAGACACATTTCGCAGCTATAGTGAACGAATTTATGTAAAATTGTTTTTAAAACACAAATTTGAAGGTTAATTTTATTTATAATGAAATGAATATACTATATTTTGTACGTTCATGTGTTAAAGTAAAAATTAGTCGACCTAGGGTTCGAAAGATTTTAAGTTCTGCGCATGCGTAACCTTTCGATCTTTTGTAATGAAAGAAGCGCACGACGAATGAGACTATAAAATACGTCAGGACGTCGAAATTCATAGATATAATGAACGAATTTATGAAACACAAATTTGAAGTTTAATATTTTATTAAATAATGGAATCAATGTACTATCCTTCGACAAAGTAAAAAACTATCTATGCAAATATAGTTCTTAAAATTAGATCTAGATCCTTTCGGTCTTGTCTCATGTAAACGTGGCTATATGACCTAGATCTATGTAATAGTAATACTTTCATAGAGTTGATCAACTTTTTTTTGAGTGTCTTAAGCTTGATTAGGCTACTTTACATACCTTACTCTTCCAGGTAGTACCCAAGAAGGAACATTTATGCCAAGTTTTATCAAGATTGTTAAAATGGTTTTGATTTCTATCCGGAACATACATCAACACGCTTTACTTTATGATATATATATATATATATATATTGTAACGGATCTCATTATCCAGGCTCTCTGAAAACTGCACCACCAACTTAAAGAACTTGACAACTCAGGGCTCCAAACATAACACTTTAATGTTCGATAAATTACAGCCATTACTGTGCAATCGGCAACACGTAACACAGGCTGTACAAATATCTCTCCGTGAACACCGTACCGCCGTATCAACTCTTGCACTGGCCTCTCCGCCTCGTGCCGGGCTTGCACTGGGTTCAACTGTTCAGGACTGACTTAACAAAGTGGGCTCCTTTTGTCGGACTCGATCGCAGACCAAGATCAAGACGCCGTTCGTCTTGACTAAACTTAACAGTACTCCGCACTGAACCATCGTAACGCGCCGTACAGACCCACAATGCTGAACCACTCTGAACTGTGCTGTAGTCGACCGGACTGTAGTGAACCGGGCTGTAGTGAACCGTGTTCTGAACCGCACCTGACTGTGACTAGCCTACTAGCCTTCCAGAACCGGACGGAACATCGCTCAACCCTTCTAGTAATCACATGAAGTCATCCCTCGTGACGCTCCTGAGCACTATTCACACAACTCTGATCTTTCCCGAACTGTTTTGGCTGACCGTCGTAGCTCGTCACGGTTGACCAAGGAACATTTCTGCCAATTTTTATCAAGATTGGTCAAACGGTTTCGATTTCTATTCGGCACATACACACATGCATACATACATACATACATACATACATACATACATACATAAATACGCCTTACTTTCTACTTTATAATATACTAGCCTGACATTACCCGCGGCCTGCGGGTCTAAGTTTGTGTTTACTAATCTAGTGGATTGGATTTAGATGTATGTTAAACTTAGCTAATGATCCTTTCAAGTTTTTTTCTCTTTTGCTACGAAAATAAAATTAGTTTTGTGAAAATGGGTTTACCCGAAGCCGATACATTCATATCTATTAAAAACGAAAAGAGCGATAGCTTTGTTAAATGAATGGGATTATAAAGTGAACAATTAAACGAAATAATTTTTAGTACGCGATTCATGAATGAATATAGGCCTATCTCAACTCGGCTTCGCAGCTTTCGTAAACGAATGTATTAAAAATGCTTTAGAAAACCAAATTTAAATGTTAATTTAATCAAAATATGAAATGAAACATTAGTATGTTCATGTGTTAAAGTATAAAACTATCTGTGCGAAGAGAAGTTAAATCATCTTAAGAGTTGAATTAGAGTTTTAGATCTAGGGATGGCAAGATGTGTAACATTACGGTATTGTCTAATGAAAGAATGTTCGTCAGGAAATCTGTAGTCACAGATATAAGGAACTAATTTATGTAAAAAAATGGTTTTGAAACACAAATTTGAAGGTTAATTTTATTATATAAAGAAATCAATGGACCTTCTTTTGTTATTTTCATGTGTCAAAGAAAAAAACTATCTGCGCAAAGTGTATTTCTTAAAATTATATCTAGATCTAAATCCTTTCGATCTTTTCTCATGTCAACGTAAACAAAGCCTAGATCCATAAATACTATAGCTTTAATAGAGTCGGACAACTTTATTTTTTTTTTAGGGTCTTAAGTTTGTTTTAGGGCTACAATACATACACTACGGTCTAAGTTAGTACCCAAGGAACATTTCTGCTAAGTTTGATCAAGATTGGTCAAACGGTTTTGATTTCTATTCATCACATACATAAATACATAAATACATACATACATACATACATACATACATACATACATACATACATACATACATACATACATACATACATACATACATACATACATACATACATACATACATAAATACATACATACATACATACATACATACATACGCCTCACATTCTACTTTATAGTATAGAAGATATATATGCTTGAAAACAAGTTGGTTTTCTATTTCAGTACAACAAATAAACTTAGATCCATAAAGACACATCCGTATTCAACATGTTAATATCAATATACCAAATACTAGACACATGCCCAGTTCTATATAAAACTCATTATCTTTTGCTTATGTTTTGTTAGTAAAATTAACAACGATGTTTCTGGCTTTAATCAGATGTTTTTATTTTGTTGCTTTTGTAGTTTAAATGCGTTTTCAGTTGACTTATTGTTTTTTTAACTATACGCTGTGTGAACAGGAATTTTATTTATTCATTGGCTTTTGGAATCTCCTGGCTTTTACATAGAAAAATATGTAAAAGGAGATAAATTTTAAAAGTTTCGTGCCCCTGACCAATATGGCGGTTTGATTAAATTTAGTGACTAAGATAAGCAATGTTTTCGTTTTTTTTAGCGGCCCCCATAAGGGGAAAAAGCCGCTATTAGGTTTGTGCAAAATGTCCGTCTGTCCGTCTGTCCGTCTGTCACACTCAGATCTCGAAAACTAGAAGAGATATGAAAAATATTATTTCATCATTAAATCCGGCTTGAAAAGTTTAGGTGCAACGGCTACTTTTGGTTTTCTAAAAGCAAACCGTTTAATTTATAAAATTAATTATGCAAGCGATTTTTTCATAAAAATACACCAATTCTAAAACAATTACGTAAATGTAAGGGAGGCAATGTTACAATATGCTAACAAAGATGGACAATTTTTGTGTATTTTCAGTATCACTAAGTCAAATATATTTTTAAAATGTACAGGAAATGTTTACAACAAATACAAATAATAGTTAAAGACGTTTTTTCTGGTTAACTAGCTGCTAAAATTAAAAGAAAACATTTCTGTTTGTTTATAAAGGCTAATAATGCACTTTGTATGTAAATATCACGCACATTTTTTTAAATGGACTTTTTATGCAGCGATTTTCTTGCAGTAGCGTAACGTCGCAACATGATCAGGTGCTAAACCAATTCCTTAAACTTTTTTTAAAAATCAGATTTTATTTATTTTTTGTTTAGTGCCCCCATCCGAATAAAAGAAGCTTATTTTTGTGCGTTTTGTCTGTTGGTCGGTCTGTCCGTCACGATTAGATTTAAAAAACTAGATTTCTAAAAGCTATTGAAAATCTGATTTACCCTTTAATGTTCCTCCCATAACATCTCAATAGTTTTAAGTATCTAAAATTGATTGTTCCGGATTTTTTTGTGCAAAACTAATCAACGCCAACAAATGTTTGTTTGCTCTTCTAACTTATATTACATTCAATTGCCATGCTTAAACGTTGCAAAAACACATTATCAATAATATGTTGTTCCGTTTTTTATATAATAGCATATTAATGCTAAATCATAATCTCTATACTGACTTATATTTCATTAAGTGTAAAAATGTTCCGGATATTGTTTTATAAAACATGAATTATGCCTAATGATTGTTTGAAATCGCATAAGGCTTTTAAAAAAAGTAATTTACTAGAATTGATTACTGAAAATTACTTTTTAGACATTTAATTTTCTTGTAAAACATAACATAGAAGTTTTGTAATCGATAAAGAAAGTTCCGGATTTTGTTTCTTACAAATCGTCGCCAGAAATTTCCGAATTTATTTAAAAATCTACTAACGCCAAATAATTATTTGAACTCCCTCTTCTAATTAATAAACAAATAATCTTCTCATTTACGAAATAATGTTTTTACGGATTTTTATGAAAAATTATTTAACTCACTACTCTCTTACAGTACATTTAACTTTCTACCTAAAACATTAAAAAATCTAATTATCGTTAATATTATGTTCCGATTTTTAAGGAAAACAGAATCCAAACACCAAAGTAAGGTATGAAAATCGAGACCATCCAAAAAATTTAATCAACGGTATTACATTTATCTGAAATTCTCTTTTTCTTTTACTATTTATACAAACATCCGGAACAATCTATTATATAAACTTTTCAATTGTGTTCATACCTAAAAATTATTGCGATGTTTTGAAACGTAAAATAAAGGTTAATCAATTTTTAATAACTTTTAGTTGTTTTTTTTTATATCAAGATAATGGACAGACCGACTGACAGACAAAACGCAAAAACAATGTGGCTTTGATCCTTTTTAAATAATATCTATTAGAACTCAGTGCACCAATGTCTATGAACCCTCGTTAAATATCTCGTGTAAATAAAGACATTTTTTTTTATGGTACCGGTACTAGCCTATTGTGAGGTAATGGAATTTTTTTTCTTTGACGTCATATGAATGGACTCTTTAAATGTAATGTTAAAAGAACGCACTCGGTGCACCAATGTCTATTAACCCTCGAAAAAATTGCTTGTATTAATGAAAACATATTTTAGTCTAACTAAGCCGTGTGACGTGTTTTTTTTTTCCTTTGACGTCACATGGAATGAATTCTTTAAATGAAATGCTAAAAGAACGCACTCGGTGCACCAATGTCTATGAACACTCGAGAAATGGCTCGTGTTGATAAAGGTGATTTTTAGTCTAGCTAGGCCTTGTGACGTAGTGTTTTTTTTTCCTTTGACGTCATATGGAATGAATTCTTTAAATGAAATGCTAAAAGAACGCACTCGGTGCACCAATGTCTATGAACACTCGATAAAAGGCTCGTAATGATGAAGGCGATTTTTATTCTAGCTAGGCCGTGTGACGTAGTGTTTTTTTTCCTTTGACGTCATATAGAATGAATTCTTTAAATGAAATGCTTAAAGAACGCACTCGGTGCACCAAAGTCTATGAACACTCGATAAATGGCTCTTATAGATGAAGGCGATTTTTAGTCTAGCTAGCCCGTGTGACGTAGTGTTTTTTTTCCCTCTGACGTTATATGGAATTAATTCTTCAAATGAAATGAAAAAAGAACTCGGTATCGTAATGTTTATTAAGCCTCGTTATGTGACTCGCGTTTAAAAAAGGAATGATATCTTGATTTAGATCTAATCTAGATTTTTTAAACTAGATCTAGATTTTTATTACAGTATATCTAGATCTGGATTTATATTCTAATTAAAATTATTTTAGAGTCTAGATCTAGAATTTCTAGATCTAGTTTAGACTAAAATAGACTAGATTAAGATGTAGAATTTCAATTTCTAAACTTAAAGTGTAAAAAAAAAGTGTAGATTTTCATTTCCAAACGTTTTGATCAATATTGTAATGTTTTAATATACTAAAACTAATCTACTATTTTTTTTATTAAATTTAAATTTAAATTTACGGCAAATGAATCTTTGAAACATTATTACTTTTGACCATCGGATGGCTGCCTGGTCGTGCGGTTTGCGCGCTGGACTGTCGTTCAGATTTATGGATGGCCCAGGGTTCAAACCCTGCCCGCTCCCATCCCCCGTCGTCCTGCGGGAGGTTTGGACTAGGAAGTAATTATCTTCAACTTTGAAGGAACATCCGAAACGTGTAAAACATTTTACATCAAAATTAAATCACCTCTTGAATATTATTTGCGAATATGCAGATCCGACTGGGATCCGACTTCGACGGGGGCCGCCTCTGAGTTTGTGTAACACAAACTCTCTTTGTAATCTTGTTTTTTATTAAAATTATAACTAAATTTATTAAACAACTATTTAAATAAAAACAAAACAACTTAATATTATTGTACCGTCTGTATCACAAAGATAAGAAGATAAGATAGTCTTCCTTAATATGATTTTCCAACTTTTAAACATTAAATATTCAGAGTGTCACTTATGACCAGTTGTGTCTATTCTGATTCTAAATCTAGTATTTCTAACTGTAATTTAATATTTCTATTATAATGTAAGTCACTCTGAGAGTAAAAATTAATAATAATTGAATTAAATAACATTTTGAGCCAGACTGGATCTTCATTCTTCATCATCAAATTCCATTTCAGTAAGGGCTTGAGAGGCTCAAATCCTCTCTTGCAAAAGCCCTGAACAGAAACCTTGCTGTTTTGCGTAGTGCGTACTAGATCTCGATATAATTCTTTGACTTCTAAATATAGTATCTCCATCTCATACTGAAAGACCTACTAGAATCTACCATGTCTAAAAAACTATTACTACTTAGCATAGTTTCCCAAAAACAGATTAAAGAAAAATTAAGCTAATCCAAAATTTGAAATCTGATAATTTGATAATAATACTACCCGGTGCTATACTGTTTACCACAGACGTTAAAAACTAGATATCTATAAGTTTAACTAGCACTAGTATAACTTATCAACCAGCATGAAATTGCTGTGGCTTTTTATTTTAATTCTTAATGATGATGATGACCTAATAACACCTAAAAAGATAGCAAAACAAGGACCTACCGGAATAAAATTTGGCCTGGATGAGCTGAAAGACCCCCAAATAGATGCCATATTCGAGACACAAATAGGAGGACGCTATGCAGCCCTGGAAGTACTAAAGAAGCTCCGCTCACCCAAAAAAAAAAACAACTACTTGGGTAACAGAGGATATACTCCAACTCTGTGACAAGCGACAGGAGCTCAAAAGGAATAAATAAATCCCAAATAAGTCCCACGAATACAAAAGTGTTAACACACGGAGGATTCTAAAGAAAATGAAAGAAACGAAGACGAAGTGGATAGAGAATGTGTCAAGAAATTGAGCAGAGACTGGACAGGAAAGCCAAAAAAAAAAAGCGTACCAACTGGTAAAGGACCTCACTACCTCAAAGCATGGAAAAACTAACACAATACAAGACGAAAAAAAACTATAGATGTTTAACGGAAGAAAAGGATATGATAAGAAGATGAACAGAATACTGTTCAGAGTTATACAACTTTGAAATCTCAGGAGATCCAGAACTACTAAATGTCCCGGCAGTATCCAACATCGACAAAATATTCTTCGTTCGGAAGTAGCATTAGCAGTGAACGCTCTGAAAAAGGGACAATCAGACAGAGTTGACAACTAGCTGACTTCATGATGCGCATAGACAAGACTTCCGCAAAATATATAGAAAAGACGAAGCTCCGAATTTAGGACTTCATTTCATACGTTTATAAAAGAGACGTATCTTTGGCTCCAAAGTCAGTCCATAAGTTTAAAGCTTATGCTTAGCCTATTTTTGTGAATGTATTATTGAATACATGTTTCGAATGTTCCTTCAGAATTGAAGATAGTTTACTTCCTAGTCCAAACCTCCCGCAGGACAACGGGGGATGGGAGCGGGCAGGGTTTGAACCCGTGACCATCGATAAATCCAAACGACAGTACAGCGCACAAACCGCACGACCAGGCAGCCATCAATAAGTGAATAGGAAGTATAAAGTGTATGATATGATATATATATATATATTGTGTGTGTTAATGTTGTAATGATTTTTAATTGAAGGATTAAAATATTTTATTTCATAAAAAGGAATCTGATATTTTTCTCACCCAAATAAAGATATCGGTATACATTTGGATATTGAGAATTCAACAGAAGCGTAACTAGGAGATACAAGAAGGTGCATCATTAGCAGAGGGACTTCAAAAGGTCTTCAAGGCATGGATCTTCAAAATTTTCTAAATTATTTGTTTTAAATCAATATGTTGGGAAAAAATAGCTAAAAATTGTCACATTATAATGTGCTACTTATTTCGTCTCTTGGTCTAAATTATAAAATACGGAAATGCTTTTCTTTTAGTTCTACTGTGAGACTTGGCAATTTTAAGTTGTAATTACCGTGCTGTTTCCATTAATAAGTGAATGTATCAAATATAGGAAACGGACTTTCAGTCACAGCGTTATTATTTACAAATCTGATTCTAGTTTATAATTCAGTAAACAGTCTATGAGTGAAATTGTTAGACCAGCGTTCAATAACACAATACAACTATATATACATATATACATTACACCCATATTTATATATATACTAATACATATCCAGTCCCTTCATTTTTTCGGACGTTTTTTATACCCTAGAATATTTTTTCTGTAGTTAGTGGAACGGCCTTAGACACACCTCCCTTGCCAGCTAAAGGGTCTGGGGGATTGCTGTGAGTTCCACCACCGTAGTCCCGCACCAAGCATAATTTCCTTTATTTGATACCAAAAAAATTGCAAATTCTGCGGTATCTATAGTGCAATATCTTGGTACTCTTCTATTAAAATTTGTAGTTCAAATATCAATTATGTTATTCACTGCACTTTCTTAATGGACGCCATTGGCTAGTAGAAAAACAAATCAATGTAAAATGTGTTATTTGAGGTAGGATTGAACCTCAAATGAATGTAGTTTGCTTTAGTTTTTCTTTTAGTCCTGTGACTTGAATTCTCGTTGATTTACTTTATTAATGGGTTCCAGCTTCTTAAATAAAAAACTCTTTAGCTAGGCTCAAAAGGTATCAATAGTTTTATTGCAGTTGAGGAGCTTAACCGTAACCACCCTGGGCTAATTTTATGGAATTTAGAGATGGTAGTTTCCCTTAACGTTGTTATTGGCGGCGGGATTCAAACTCACCCCCACCCCCTTCTATTTAGTTTTGTATCAAATTGGAGTGAGGAGGTTAATTTCAAAACCCATTGGCTAGTAGAAAAACTCGAAACCCTCTGGAGAGGGGCTTTAAACACAAAACCTCATGGTTACGCTCCTGAAATTTGGTGACTATTTTTTTTTTTCATTTTTTTTATTGAAGAGGGGGCTTTAACCTTAAAACAAACTAATAACCCTCTGGAGGGTGGTTTCAAACTCAAATGCCTACTCTTATAGAATGTTGTGACTGAAGTTTACTGTCGTTGTTTTTTTTATTTTTATTGATGAAAAGGTTTTTAAACTTAAAACTCAATTGACAACGTCGGGGCTACTAAAATCTCCTCTTCTATAAAAAAAAGTTAAAGCAAAACGACAGTCAAACAATTTCACCCAACTAGCGGCGGGGGGGAGGGGGTTGAACCCCGACCCCCCGACAACGCCCATGCTTAGATTAAACTCCAGCCCATATTACTTCTCTCTCTCTCTCTCTCTCTCTCTCTCTCTCTCTCTCTCTCGTAACCGTTAGTGAATATGTATATGTATATATATATATATATATATATATATCAACTATAGGGAATCTTGTAATTTGATAAGAATCAGCCTAAATTAAAAACATGTACTGGATGTGTGTAATAACAATGGCTCGTTGCGTTGTATAAGTCTTTATAAATTCTCTCTAATGAGACAGTGTAATTTATGAGACAGTAGAGCACTAAACATTTACAGAATCTACACCTATTATTACAAAATCGATAACCTGGCCATAAGACTAGTACCAAACACCTTTGAAGCCATGTTTTCAAATCATTCTCTGGTCCAGTTTTCAGAGTGTGCCGTGCTTCAGCTACAACTGAAGTTTTCCAACCTATGGTCACACATCGCTGAATTCCTAGTACCAGCAGCGTACAGAAATTGCTTTCCTTTGCATTATTGATTTGATCGTTTTGATCCAAATGATTTGGTCCATGGTAGAGTTGTTTCTTTGGAAATGATTACATTAGACTTTCATATATATTTCATATTCTATTCTACTAAGGATACACACACATAAAGCTAGATGTTCAGTTTTTGTAATTCACTTTAGGAGTTTCAAGGAATAATGCGTCTCCAAATTACAGACTGTAAACCGTGTCTCGTACTTCGGTGTAAGTGAAACATCTGTTTGTGTGTTGTCTTTAATTGATATGCTTGTTTCTTTGTGTTATGGGTATATTACACCTCCTTAAAAACATGCAGTTAGCCTTGTGTAAAAAAATCTTTACTGAAATAGTTTCATAGATTCTTCATTTGCTTTCAAATGGATAGTTTAGTTTCATCAGAATGTTTATAGAGTTCAACGCTCTTAACTCAACAATGGAACAAATCGAATAAAATCGATACTTTTATTTATATAGCCTAATTAATTTTTAAAATATTTCTTTATTTGTAATACCAATTAAGCTATCTATTTAAAAGAGCTTTCAAGCTAATATTTGCTTAGATTTATATTTTAAAAAAAACTAACAGAGAAAAAAAAAAGAAAAATCGATATAGGAAAATGTGTTAGAAATGAATGAAGACATTGTCTTGACGTCTTGCAGGTCTAGGGCCTAATAGTGTGCATATGTGAAAGAACGTCTGAAACGAACATAAGTTATGTGAACCCTTTCGGCAATCCCGTTTTCTTTAATACTGCTTCTGGCAGTGATTCGTCGAAAATATTCAATCTAATTGTCGTGCGATAGCTTATCTCTATGACCTTGCTAATGTTTTCTTCGAGAATAATTTATTAACAGCTTTGAACTCAACTCAACAAGTTACAAAATTAAAAAAACAGAGTTAGTATGACACATTCAGTGATGTAGACATATCTATAGCTCGTCCTGTATGACACATTCAGTGATGTAGACATACCTATAGCTCGTCCTGTAAGAGACATTCAGTGATGTAGACATACCTATAGCTCGTCCTGTATGACACATTCAGTGATGTAGACATACCTATAGCTCGTCCTGTATGAGACATTCAGTGATGTAGACATATCTATAGTTCGTCCTGTATGACACATCCAGTGATATAGATATATATATATATTGTCGTGTGAACGATTTGTCGTGAACAAGTTGACGGTGAACGAATTGTGGAACCGGACAAGGGACATTACTGCTAGTTCAAACAAATATGACATGTGTTATGGTCATGTGATCGAAATCCTTCACGGATGAGAGACAGTGTGTAAGAGAGAGGCAGTTCAAGACAGGACAGTGAGGAGACCGGGACTGTGTGTCGGTCATGAAGTCGGTCCTGGCGGAGTCCTCAAGTAAAACGTACGAGTCCAGGAAGAGACAGTACGGTGGTGTACAGTGTAGCATTTTTAGTTGTTGATTATGTTGCGAATTGTCTAGTATTAACTGTTATCTATTTGACCATTATTAAAGTACCAGATTATTTGGGGCTCTTATTGTCAGGTTCTTGTGTTAATGTGTGTTTAGCAGTGTTTACAGAAGGACTGATAGAGAAGATCGTAACAATATGTATGCTCGAAGTAGGATAACAGTTTCGGCATCCGATCGTGTTGTGGCATCGACTCGGCGAGTAATTCAAAGGAATCACTAATGTGTTCTTCACTTACCTAGGCCAAAGCCGAAAGACTTCTAACCATGCCACGTAACTCGTTACAACTGCCATAGTCGCTTTTCATACCCAATTCATTGACTTTACGTAATACAGCTTGACAGAGGTGAAAATAACATCCCGTTAATCTGCATGTCTGAAACTTCTCTTGAAAAGTTGTCATGGCGGCTTTCTCGAAGTCTCTAACAATAATTTCTGGTGTTACGTTTGGTACAAGTTTTTTAATTGCTTCCAGCAATCTATCATACATAACTCTGGTTTTGTCCTGAAGCAAGCAGTACAACACTGATGGAATCACACCCTGAGCGTATTGAAAGTGAATTGTGTAGAGTTGATAAAATAAAAAGGGGACAACTTTAAAAGTACCATCGACAAACCAACATTTGCTACGTCCGAGCCATTCTAGTAACTGTCGGTCACCGAAAACTAGAAATCGATTATTTTCGCTTTTCTCCAAGGAGTCGTATAATAGAAACTCTTTGTACACTGCTGGTACCTCAAAGTTAGCCTCAGCCGGAAGAGATGGCCAAGCTCTACCAATGTCTTTGTTTCTGAGTCGTTCACGATGTCGTCTGAGAGTCCTGCTTATAAAACTTTTTCTGGGCACAGCCATCAGAACAGGAGGGGGTAAGTCGACGATTACAGCCTGACAAGCCCCCGGCATTGCCGTGGTTTCCGACATCTTCTCCTTCATTTTTTCTACTGCGTTCTTTGCAATGGCTTTATCTCTGTTACATTCATGATTGTGAGTAGATGATTGCTTGATTACATCATCTTGGGCAGTAACTAATGTTACCGGGCATTTGTGTGTTTGATATTTGTTACATCTCCAGTTCATCTCTCCGTTTAACGCCTTCTTCTTGAGCCAGAATTCATATCCTTCATAAAATAGAAGAGATCTGCCTTTACTACTTAATGTGAACTCTAGAGGCATTTCTCAACAGTTCGGTGAGCCAGGCAATGAAATAGAGAACTGCTGATCACTTATAAACCTAAAAAACGATGCTGTGTAGTGGAAAAAATAGATCAGATCGACGCTACTGGCAGAGAGAGAGAGAGAAAGAGTCACACCTTAATTATACATGAAAGATTATTTCCAACGAGCACTCAATTAATTAATTTTAAGGCTATAGGAACCTCATCATGACGGAAATATAGTATAAACAGGTATTTATTTTCACATAAATATAGGCCCACCAGTTTTGATATCTAAAGTGAATATCAATAAATAAATAGATCTAAACAAGGATGGTCGAAAGGCCTGGACCCTTCTGCACCGGCTAGCAGGAAAGAAACAAATAACAAACCCCCAACCTATAAAAGGCACTGACGACATAATAACAGAAAACCTTAAAAAGGCTGAAACCTTCAATAAATATTTTGCCAGCATTAACAAGTCAAAGCCAAGAAAACAACTCGACCAGGCCTTCAGTAATATCTTAAAGAAAGAAGAAAAAGCTCCAACAGTCAACTGTCAGATCTTTGACACTCCCTTCACTCTACATGAGCTCAATACTGCCCTAAAAAGCCTCAAGTCATGAAAATCCCCTGGACCCGATAAAATAACAAATGAAATGATTCGGGGACTAGGACCACAGGCCCAAAACTGTATACTTAACTTTATCAACCATACATGGAAAACTGGAGACATACCACAGCAAACATAATACCCATTTTAAAGAAAAATAAACCACCTGGAGACCCAAAAAGTTATAGACCAATATCTCTAACATCCAACATTGGCAAAATGGCAGAAAAAATGATCAATAACCGACTTTATTGGTGGCTAGAAAGTACTTGCTCACTCCACAATGCACAAACTGGCTTCAGGAAAGCAAGTAGAACAGAAGACCACCTCTTTCGTTTTATCCAGGACACAGTAGAAGGGTTTCATGAAAACAAGCACACTACAGCAGTATTTATAGATTTGCAGCAAGCCTATGATAGAATGTGGAGAAAAGGTCTATTTTTGAAGATGAAAATAAATGGGCATCCATGGAAAAATGTACAGCTGGATCAGGGCATTCTTAAAAAACAGAACCATCCAAACCCGATTCGAAGGTGCCATCTCTAGTAAAAAAAGTTTGGAAGAAGGACTACCACAAGGTTCAGCCCTTAGCTGCACTCTCTTTCTAATCTTCATGAATGACCTCCCGACCTCATTTCGGTCAATAAGGCACTTTATGCAGACGACCTTTTAATTTGGACTACAGAGAAATATCCAGTGCTGACTAGATCCAAACTAAATAGAGCCCTCACAACTATCTCCACATATTCAAAATTATGGAAAATGGAAATAAACAAAGAAAAGTCAGTTTATTCAATCTGTAGCCACAGCAACAAAACAGCAAAAAGAAACTACATCCTAAAAATAGACTCTCAGCCAATAAATAAAGAAGAAAATCCAACATATCTTGGTGTAAAACTAGACCAAAGACTGTCTCTAAAACACTTTATGGCAGATTTAAAAGAAAAGGCATCACAAAGATTAAACATAATAAAACACCTAGCAGGAACATCCTGGGGAGCCAAAAAGAAAACCTTAAGACAGTTATACACTGGATATATCAGATCTGTAATGGATAACTGTCTCTCCATACAAGTAGCTGCCAACAAAACCTATCAATCATCATTAGATACAATCCAAAACCAAGCCTTGCGGTTAATTAGTGGAGGTATGAGAACTACTCCCACAGCAGCCTGTGAAATAGACTCCAATATTGAACCTCTTAAGTTAAGGCGCAACAGAGCAGCATTAGAAGCTATTGAGAGATACAGAAGGTTGGAGGACGATCATCCAAATAAATTACTAACACAGAGAAATAGGAAAAACAACCAAAAAAAGCAAAGGACTCTTATCCAACTTACTGACGAACTAGCCCTAAAACACCACCTACCCAATAACAGAGAAAAAATTACCAGGTTTTCAAACATTACACCCGGACTAAACTACAAACAACCAACCATCAAAACACATTTACTAAATAACACCTTAACAAAAGAATCAAATCCACTGGAGCTCAAAGTAGGCACGCTTGAAACAATCGAAAGCTATCAAAAAACAGATATCCATATTTATACAGACGGATCGGCTTTCAAAGCTACCATCAATGCTGGTCTTGGTGCCTTCCTGGTCTTCCCTAAAAATAAACACTTTGTGGTGATTACTGCTCAAACTTCCAAGCCGAAATTGAGGCAATTACCATAGCACTCCAGACAGTGGAAAACAAATTATATGAAGGAGTGCAACCACCATCAGATATTGTTGTCTTTACAGACTCCCAATCTACTCTGCAAGCACTTAACAGCAGCACCTCAAACAGCCCAAGAGAGTTGACAACACTCATTGTGATAATCCACCAGATGATAGCAAAATTAAATATCAATATTACACTACAGTGGATCCCTGGACACGTTGGCATCATGGGAAATGAAAAGGCAGATAAGCTATCAAAGGCAGGTTTATCTATGGAACAACCAGATAGACCTGTTAACTACCTCACCCTAAGGTCAATGTTAGTCAACAATCACAAAGAGGAGTGGCTCAACCAATGGGCATCAGGAAACACAGACAGAGCCACGTACAGAGAAATGACTACGCCTAACAAACTGGACAGTATTAACTTCCTCCCCCGCAAAGAACAATCTACAATCTTCCATCTAAGAACAGAACACACACCACTATTAAATTACCACCTGAACAAAATAAACTCCACACAACTACCCCTTTGCAGACACTGCGCCCACCCCTTTGAAACCGTAAACCATATCCTCTTTGAATGCCATTCCCTAATCCACCTTAAGCAGACCCTACTTCCACTACAGCCCAACATAACCAACACCCTGTACAGCAGTGCTGAACAGCTGAAGAAAACAGCACACTTTTTTTCCTTGGCACAGTCTGCAAAAGAGCTCACAGCTCAGCAGCAATAAAGCTGGCTAGAAGAAGAAGAAGAAGAAGAATATCAATAAACAAATACATACTACATATACATGCAGAAATGAAATATCGATAGAAATAAAGACCTATAACACAATTTATAACTTAAATGTTTAAAAGGAATTAAAGCAAAACTTACATAGGCGACATGATATCCTGAAGATGGGTGAAGTCAGCCTTTATTAGAAAAAAAAATAAAACCTTATTTCAAGGCTAAAAATGACGCACCCATTTTCAAGAAAGAGCGATTGAAAAATAAAATAAAGTGAAACATGGTCGTACTTTCACCACACCTTGGCTTTTGATGATAAGTTATCAGCGATAACGGTACGGTCATAATTATTCTAATCGCACTTCTATCTCTCAAAAGATTTCCACTACTCTTGCAAAAGCCCTGGACAGAAACCCTGCTGTCTTGCGTAATGCATAAATGTCGCCATACAGTTCAAGAATTTTTGGTTTCCCAGACCTGTCGAGACGAAGATCAGCAAGTCTGGGGCAGTCAAACAGAATATGAGGCACGGTTTCCTCTTCTCCGCAGCGGGGGCACCGTGAATCGAAATTTGGCCATAGCCGTGAGAAATATGAGCCAATAGGACAATGGCCTGTACTGCACTGTGCTATAATAGCTTGCTCCCAGACCCCACGGGATTTTTTGGGACTTGTCCCAGCACTCAAACCACTTTTCCATTTCTGTTTTTGAATTATAGCCAGAGCATGATGAAAACTTATAGCCTGTTAAGTGGGTGGAATTTGCGCTCCCTGGTGGGCCAAGGAGTCTGCAATAGTGTTGCCAGTCACACCTATGTGACTCGGTACCCACTGCATTATTACAGGGGTGCCATAGCGTTGTTTGATGTTGTGCGAAGCCATGATGACAGTGTCGATATAGGGAGGCCAAAGTCCGGGGCTTTGCAAAAGCCTGTAGTACAGATTTTGAGTCAGTGACCACAACAATCTGTGCTGCCCTCAAATGTTCCTCGCCGAGTTGCGAGTCAATGACTTTTAATGCTTCACAGACTGCCATGGTCTCCGCATCGAAACTGCAAACACTACCACATGGTCCAAAGATTTTGACTGAGTGAGAGCCAAGAAAGTCGATGTAGGCTCCATAGCCTGCTCTTCCACCAGAATCTATCGATGCCAACTCATCAGTGTTTGTAAAAAAATAGCACTGGGCTTGAAGGTATTAATGGTCTTCAATGCTAGAATTTGAAAGTCGTTAGATGAACGACTTAGCTTAGTGGCATTAGGGTCTACTAGTTTCAAACGTATGTCTGGGGTCGTTGGGCGACATCAAAGGGGAAGGGTATGAAACGTTGAATGTCTTGTCGGTCGGTGGAGATGCCAGCTTTATCAGATAGTCTAGTGGTATGATGCATAAAAGACTGCATCTGAATACGTCTTCTGCATCTCCAACCATCCACTAGTTTTCTAGCTGGGAGGTATTCATCCAGCCTTTTATACCGCTCAAAGCAGCCATTATTTCAGCCGCATTTACTGGACTTGTCCTAAAGGTTCCACATACCAATATTAGTGCTTGGGGCTGTATTTTATCAAGTTGTTCAAGAGCTGTCCTAGAGCCATAAATTTGCACAGGTAGGCTGTAGTCTATCTGTAATCGGACTGCTCCTAAATAGTGATCGGAGCATGTCTGCTTGGGCTCCCCACTTCGTGAATGCCAGCTTCCGCACAATTCAAAGTTTCCCTGAGGCCTTTCTTGCAACATCCTGGATGTGCTCACACATTTTTAGTTTGCGATCTAAAGTTAAAGGTACTTGGGTTGCTTTTCCATGCTGACAGCCACTCCGTTGAGGGAGAGCCGGAAAGGTTGCCCGAGAATGCCAGTCCCGAGCGTGAACAGAGAATAGACCGTCTTGGAGGTGTTTATTTTTAGCCTCCATTTTTGTGTGTATGAGCAGAGCGTATGGAGAACTTCTTGCAACACTTTTTGTATAGAGGTTGCGCTCCTTCCGGATTTCCAAAGGACAAAATCATCAGCGTATAGCAGCTTTTGGCATTTAAGCTGAGCCGGTAGGTCATTTATGAAGGCCGTGAAAAGGGCGCATGACAGGACGGAGCCCTGGAGGAGGCCGTGCTCGAAGGTCATTTCCCCTGATACTTCTCCGTACATTCTTGTTCTTATTTTACGCTCTTGTAGGAAGTCTCTAATCCAGTAATATATCCGTCCCCGCACCCCCACGGCTCTTATCTTATGAAGCAAACCAGGCCGCCATACTTTATCATATGCCTGTTTTAAGTCAATGAAGACTGCGTATGTGCTTTCGATCCTTTGGAATCCAACTGCTACGCTCTGCACAAAAATGTTGACTTGGTCTATAGCGGACATTCCAGCCCTGAAACCAGCCTGTTCTCGAGCTATAAGACGGGCACTCTCAAGGTACCAAACCATACGCTCATTTACCATTTTTCAGTTATCTTTCCCACACAAAATGTGAGTGAGATGGGCCTCAGCAGTGGAAGCATCTTTCCCCTTTTTTGGTATAGGAATAATGGTGGCACGTTTCCAGGCCCTGGGCAGATGACCATCAGCCCAGGTTCTATTTACAAATACCAAGAACACTGCCCTTCTTTCCCCCTTACATGCTTGAGCATTTCGGGGGTGATACCATCCGGCCCGGGAGCCTTTTTAAGCTGGCATTTCCTTATGGCAGCATTAAGCTCACCTATTGAGAAGGGGGAGTTCATCGTTCCCTCAGCACCTTTGGTCTGTGGTTCCTTTCGGTCTTTTTTTTTATCAGCTTTAATAGCTTTATCAATGGCTTTGGACATTTGAGACTTCTTGGCAGCCTTGTTGAACTAAGCAAAATATTTGTTCAACAAGGTGGCAATTTTCTTCTTTGATGAAATGGTTACCCCACTGGGTACGCCCAGAATTTTCGAGATTTCTTAGAAGACTCCAGACCTTAGAGCTATCCCTTAGGTTTAACCTTGCACATGTGTTGGTCCAACGTTCTCGGTTTTCCCTGTTAACAGACGTTTTGACTAGTAGGCTGAGTCTGTTATATTTCTGCCTGAATATTGGATTGTTTGGGTTCTTTTGGACCTTTTGGTATGCCCTTTTCCGAGCCATAACAAGTTTGCTGATTTCAGCCGTCCAAAAGTTTTTGAATTTTGTAAAATGGTAAGTTCGAGGAATAAACTTTTTAGCCATGCCCAGGATAGCTGCTGTCATTTGACGGTATACAAGGTCGACAGAGCTAGACTCTACATGGACTTTTTCAAGGGCATTGTCGACAGCTGTCTCATCCTTTCCAATTAGCCTTACTATAGCACCACTTTCGTGGTTCTTTAGTGGTCTTGGTGTTCATTTTAGAAAGAGTGGCAGTTAGTAATATTGGAAGGTGGTTACTGCCAATATCGCCTAGTACCTGATAAGTTATGACAGATTCCAAGTTATTAATAATTAAATACATTAAATAATTAATTACCAATAATTAGTTAACTAATCAGTTTACATTTTTTTGTGTGTGTTGTCAGTTAAAAGAAATAATAGTGCAAAATTTCAGCTTCATCCCAGATTGGGTGTGGCAGAAAAAACGTGTACACACTTTTTAAAAGGCAGACAGGCAGAGTGAGTTGATATAAGCTTTGTTAAAATATACACATCTGGGGTAAAACACATGATAGATACTGCTAACCTGGATCTGTTTTGGTATAAACTCTTCGCAATTGTAGAGAATGTTTTCTTTCTTCTCCATCAGTTACTTTGAAATTTACAGCTTACTGCAGTCTTCAATTTAATAATAGATTTGCAAAATGATTAGAATATATAAGGAAAAACGATAATTTGACTCAAAATTATTTTTTAAATAGAATGTAATTCTGTACACACCGACTACGTCCGTTGATTTGTTTTATTTTATTTATTATGGACGGAACACCTCCTTCTCTCTCTTTTTTTTTAGCGGCCACCGTATGGAGAAAAGCCTCTATTAGGTTTGTGCAAAATGTCCGTCTGTCACACTCAGATCTCAAAAACTAGAAGAGAAATGAAAAATATTATTTCACCATGCGATGCGGCTAATAAAGTTTAGGTGCTACGGCTACTTTTTGTTTTCTAAAAGCAAACCGTTTAGTTTATAAAATTAATTAAGCAAGCAATTTTTTTTTTCATAAAAATACACCAATTCTAAAACAATACATAAATGTATGCGAGATAATGTTACAATATGTTAACAAAGAAAGACAGTTTTTGTGTATTTTTCAGTATCACAAAGTCAGATATATTTATAAAATGTACAAGAAATGTTCACTCTCTTTCTCTCTCTCTCTCTCCCCTGTGTAACATACACACACAACCGCTTTCACACTTTTTGGCCCATTTTTATTACGATGACAACTTTAACTTTTTAAACATCCTCCGATTGAAACATTTTTCAGCTGCTAAATTCTATATATAACACATTTGGATAGTTGTACTTTTTTAAACATCATTTAATCTTAAAGCAATTAATATACGGTAATAGACAAACATTTCTTAAGACCATCAGTTTCAGGCTTAGAGAACAACTTGCATTTTCCGAAGGCCCCAGTGGAATGCCACATTCCCGTTCCGCACTCTACATTTATTTAGGTATTGTGTTCTCTAAATAAAAATATTTTTGTTTTATTAAATGAAATAGTTTATTTGACCCTTTTTAAATGTAGCGAAATGACAACAGATATAGATCTATTTTATTCTGTAGACATTAATAATAACAATTAATGAACAGAGACATTGAAAACAATCATTTTATTACGTCACATCCTTTTAAGTATTTTCTCACAAAACTATTCACAACAAACAATGACGCATTATAAACATTTTAGCACATCCTTCCTTTTAAAACTGTTATCACATCCTTCCTTTTAAAGCTCTTAACACTGATATCTACTAAGAACTTTAACAACTCGACCACTTCTGGTTGTCTTGACTGGCACAATAAATTCTCTTAGGTAATCTTGCACGAGCATCGTATTTCACTTTGCTTCTCATCTGTCGTTATTTGAGTAATGTCTCTGCATTTCAGGTAAGGTACCAATGGTTTCAATATTTGGGATCAGTTGGAATGATGTCCATGAGTCTGTTTCATTTGTTCCAACAGTTTGCTGTTCATTGTCTTCAATGGTGTCATAGTACCCATAGAGGATTTCGTCTGCACGTTTTTCCATCGTTTGTTTTAAAGATCTGGGTGATGACTTTTTTATCGACAACTGCTTTCTACCATGTTTGTCCTATACTGTCTATAGGAACTCTCACTTTCTCTCCGACAGAGTATTCTTTAGGTAATCTTGCACGAGCATCGTATTTCACTTTGCTTCTCATCTGTGGTTATTTGAGTAATGTCTCTGCAATTCAGGTACGGTACCAATGGTTTCAATATTTGGGATCAGTTGGAATGAGTCTTCTATTCATCAGCAGTTATGATGGTGAATAAGACAGTCCGCTTATCAGAGTAATTCTTACCTCAAGCATAGCGAGATGTGGATCTTTCCCACGTGTGTATGCTTTGTTAAAAATCTGTTTTACGATACCTACAACTCACTTTGACCATTTGATTGAGGGTACCCTAGGCTATCTTGATATGATCAGAGCGTATTGAGAAAGCTTAAACCATCAAATTGCGCTAAACAAAAACAATTGGTAAAAATATTATTAATCGCACATATTTATTGTTGTTGGTTTAGAGTGATTACAAATTTAGTTACATGACTGATGCAAACTAATTGATAAAACTACACTTCGTATAAGCTTTTTTTAAAAAGTATTTTTTAATGCTTTTATGGTTTACAGTTACACTATCCACATTTTTTCTGCATTTTTTGTTCTTATTCAAAATATTGGAGAGGCTCTATGATATTTTTTTGGCCAGGGCTTTTTTTTATTATTACCTCCTTCAAATGCTCACATAATACTTTAGCCGTACCCCTATCCCCCCCTTTTATTTTGCACTTTCAATAAAACAACCCAATAGGCCATTGTATTTTACTATATTTTACGTTTAATTGGAATGCCCCGCTTTAAATCGCCCTCCCAAAGCCATTCATCTGTGGCGTGTGAACTGTATATCACTTTTCTTCTCCCCCCCCCATTTATTTTTCACTTATATTTTAGTGTTTATTACATATAACTGACATGACCCGCTTTGTAACGCTAACCCTGCTAAACACATTTTTAGCGGCCCCCGAAAGGGGAAAAGACGCTATTAGTTTTGTGCGAAATGTCTGTCCGTCTGACCGTCCGTCCCGTTTAGATCTCGTAAACTAGAAAAGATATTGAAAATCCGACATCATAATATTTTAGACCATTCAAAGTTCTGATGCAACGGCTACTTTTTTTTTTCTGAAAGCGAAAAATCTAATTTTTAAAATCAGTTATGCAAGCAGTTTTTTAAAGAGAAAAAGCTAATTAGTATACATTATAAGTTAGACCTAATTTAAAATGAATAGTGATCTTATAAACTTCATTTTTGTGAACATTTTTTTTTATTGCGGAGTTTTTTTTATTTTTTTATTTTTTGAGGATTCGAATAAGAGATTGAGCCTTTTCAAAACAATTAGATCAATTATAAGACATCAGTTAGGCTAGGGGAGGCGCGGTGGCTGAGCGGTAAAGCGCTTGGCTTCCGAACCGGGGGTCCCGGGTTCGAATCCTGGTGAAGACTGGGATTTTCAACTTTGGAATCTTTGGGCGCCTCTGAGTCCACTCAGCTCTAATGGGTACCTGACATTAGTTGGGGAAAAGTATAGGTTGGTCGTTGTGCTGGCTACATGACACCCTCGCTAACCGTATGCCACAAAAACAGATGAACTTTACATCATCTGCCCTATAAACCACAAGGTCTAAAAGGGGAACTAATTAGGCCAGGTTCACATCTAACTTTACATTCACTTACACCTATCCTTTGATCTGCGGGACCGTTGGGGCACTACACAAGATCTGTTAACCTTCTTTCTCCATTCTTATCTCTCATTTGTCTTTGATATAATTTCATTTGGATGTTCTTTCTGAAAATATTGAAGCCTGCATGGGTGGACCTCTTTGGACCTCTATTTTGAGTTTGTGTTTCCACACAAACTGTCTTTTGTAACCTTGTTTTTTTTTGCTAAAGAATTCTATCAAGTGCTAAAATACATCATAGGATTGTGGCTATAAATTCCTTTTCAACTTTTATGTAGATCGAAGTATTAAAATTAAATTGTGCGAATAACCGCTATTAAAAATATTTATGAATATAAAAAGTTATCGCGACTTGAGCCACTGAGCGTAAAGTATGATACTTTACCGCCTGAGCTAACCAGGTGTTATCAATATCAGAGTAAGTTATGCATAAAAAGTAAACTGCTTAAAAACTAAAGTATAATATATAATTTTGTCTTTTTCGGAATGTCTGCTTTAAAAAAAATGCAGGGTCTAAATTGCAAATAAAAAATCGTTCTGGTAAATTTAACCGCTGAGTCAGTTGTATTTCATTGGTCTATGGCAAGAGATACATTTTTTTTTGTCCACGCAAGGGGAAGAATTAGTGATCTGGGATAAATCAGTCAGGGCCCTTACGAATATATAACAGATTAATATATCATTTTTTACTAATATATTTGTTTTTAAATAACAAATTAGACAACTATGATTAAAAACCAGACACCGAACTATGATCATCTTTATAAAGTCTATATGATTATTTATATTTATTTCATGATTTTAATCATTGCAAAGAATTCTGTTTTCTTTTTCAGATCGAGGTATTTTCACTATAACTCCAAGACGATTTAGGTCATATGGATGTTTAATTGCTGTGATTCTCTTTGTTAATATAATTCTTTTAACCATTGTTATTGAGCGTAAATACTTCTCTGCTGTGGAGGAAATACGAACAGGAAAGAGAAATTTAAAAACAAATGAACACGTTGAAACTCAAGACATCCTTGACAAAGACAAAAGGTCAAACAAAGACGTTTTCACTCAGCACGAAAGTTGGCAAACAGCGTGTAGCTACAGAACTACTTCCTACTTCAACGACAAAGTGATTGTCTTAGATCAAGCTCCATTTGTTGATTATACTAAACAAATGGTATGTCTTGAAAATGGCAATATAGCATCATTTGCTGATCGCTTTGTCCTCTTTAAAAATGCTCTGTTACATCCTACACAATTAAGAAACTATAGAAAGGGCGGCGAAAAAATAGAAGATGTTTGGGATCAGAAGGAGCAAGACGAATATTTTGACCTACTCCCTGGTTATTTTAGTGTACTTTGCACTATGGCGCCTTCATTCAAGTTTGAATCTCCTGATCATCTTATTTATTGGCAAAATGCACTATCGTGCTATACATTCAATAAAACAAATGTGTATAAATTCCACCAAGTGTCTGGATTAACTATAGCAATTCAAAGATATGAATATGTTAACCTCTATCATACTATGACTGATTTCTATAATGCGTTTGTTCTAATGTTAATTTTCGGACAATCTTCAGCCAAAGTAAATATTTTGTTTGTAGATGCCCATCCTGTTGGAACATTAGATGAAGTCTGGTCGACATTGTTTAGTAAATACATTCGAGCCGGCAGACTTACAAACACAACATTTTTTTCCAGTTTAGTCTGGGGAATGTTAGGTTACTTTAGTCCTTTAAATAGTCACGAACTTCTCCAAGTACCATATCTAACAGAGTTTAGAGAGTTTGTTTTAAGTAAACATTATATATCAGCTTCTCACGTGATCAACTGCCAGAACATAAATGTCGTTATAATCTGGCGCAGAGATTATGTAGCTCACCCACGGAACAAGCAAGGTCAAGTGGTCAGAAAATTTGATAATGAGCATGAAATAGTCCAACAAGTAACAAAGTGGTTACCTTCAAAAAGTAATGTTACAGGCATACAGCTGGACTCCATGCATATGAAAGATCAACTTGAAATCATTGCTCAGTGCGACATTTTAATTGGTATGCATGGGGCAGGCTTATCTCATATACTATTTCTACCTTCTTCTAGTGGAGTTATAGAATTTAAGCCTAGTTACTCAAATCCATCTTTGCGTCATTTTGAAGCTATGGCCAGATGGCGAAAAATTCCCTATTCTATTTGGATTAATAATGATCCATCCAATGAGAGACAATTTTATAGGACTTATATACCTGCTGATGTCATAGAGAGTGAAGTAAAATCAATGTATAGCAAAATCTGTCATCGGCGAAGTTTTTAACAAAATGTTTGTTTTTAATACAACGATGATTTTAATACTTATGTTGTTTCAAATCTCGCTTCTCCTACGAATGAATGGGCTTTGAACTAATTTTTAGAATGAAGAAAATGTATTTTTAGAAAAGTCTCCTTCATTCTCACTATTATTTTTTAAACTGTTGACAACTTACTATGGCGAAAATCCACAGATACACATTATATATATATATATATATTACCTCCAACCCCTATGTGTGGCCAGATCGCGCGCTAACTGGATGTTCATTTCGCGAAATGGTCGAAGCGTGTGGCCAATACCCGATGTACTCGAAATTAAACGTGTTTATTCTACTTTGGCCGATCACCTCTCGAAATGCAAGGCCAATACCCAATATGTTGATTTAAGACTGCCCGGTAAGCAGTGTAGCAGTAGATTCCTTTGTAATATCGGTTGGCTTGGCTGTGACAATAATTTTCAGCTTGTCTGTTGCTTTTGTTTTCAGAAAATGTTCTGCCTCTATTCACCTCTGTGATTTCTTGTTATTACTTTGACAGCGGTTTCATGGTATTATTCCTCGACTTGTGCAAAGCAGAAGGTTTTGTCACTTAATGTTTGAGGCACGTTATATATGTTCTTGATTTAGTATGGATTTTAAAAAAAATACATATCTATGTTTTTTATGTTTTTCCTTTTCTGTTGAAATGATTTTTGTGAAGAACAATTACTGTTTTTTGTCCATTAGATTTGGAATTAAAGTTGATTTTGTGTAGTCATTAACATCATAACGCTGTTTCATATTGTCCAAAACAAAACAACGATGGACAAGGCACAAAGAATGGTTGATTTTATTTATGATATCGCCAACAAAATAAAATTGAAATCTTATCTTAACCCTGTACATTTCGCCTGTAATATATGGTGTGTGTGTGGGGGGGGAGAGAACATCGTGGTCTTAGGTATAAATCTGACTATAACAAGATGTATTTATCAAATAGTGAAAACCCTTTTTATTACAACTTTTTTAGGATAGTACAGGGAAAAAAATGTTGTTTTTTTAAGCAAACTGCGAAAATGACCCTCGCCACAATGACTGCGCCAAAGTTGAATACCGTCGCTCGTGCAAGTATAGTTTTCTATATGCATGCTTTCCTGTTAAAAGGTAGGTCATGCTGCAAGTATCAAAAAGGTACGATCATAATTGTTTAATAAACTTTACATAATTTGATGAATCACTGACAGTTCACAAAGTCCACAGTCTCCTAAGTCACAAACTGGCGACCAAGCTACTCGATGCTATTACACAACAAATCAATGAAGATTATAAAATCACAATCTGCTGTGTAATTCGAAATGTCATAAATGTTCATCATAGAAATTGATTTCTTTTTCAATTTGAGACTTTTTTTTATATCGTATCATTAATTATTTTATTTTAAAAAATCTGCACATCATTCCTCCTGGCCTGGCTGAATGGCTAAAAGGCGGACTATTTCGCGCATCTGGCGTTTAAAGTTAATCGCGAATTGACCGTAAAATATATTTATAACAGCCTGAAAAATAATCATGTGTACAAATTTGTCACAATTTTAAAGCATCATAATTTTATAAATATAGTATGTAGAGATGTTTAAGCAAACAAACACATTAGACAGAGTTTTTTGTTTTTTTTTGCAATTATAAAACCCCTTTAGACGCTGGGGCCCAGAGGTGCGATAAAAGTTCACACAACGAGGTCCATGAGTTTTGTTTTTTTAAAGAATGCAATGAAAAAGAAAAGAAGCTTATTCATAATTTTTAGCGGCCCCTGTAAGAGGAAAAGCCGCTATTGAGTTTTTGCAAAATGTCCATCTGTCACACTCAGATTTAAAAAACTAGAAGAGAAATGAAAAATATTATTTCACCATGCGATGCGGCTTGCAAAGTTTAGGTGCAACGGCTACTTGCTACTTTTTGTTTTCAGAAAAATACACCAATTAAAAAACAATACATAAATGTAAGGGAGATAATGTTACAATATGTTAACAAAGAAAGGCAATTTTTGTATACTTTTGGTATCACTAAGTCAAATATATTTATAAAATGTACAACAAATATTCACAACAAATACAAATATTAGTTAACTGTGTTTTTTCTGGTCAACTAGCTGCTAAATTTAAATGAAAACATTTATGTTTGTTTATAAAGGCTAAAAATTCACATTGTATGTAAATATTACGCACATTTTTTTAATGGACTTTTTATGCAGTAACTTTCGTGCAGTAGCGTGACGGCCGCTGCAATACACCCTACTATGCTAGTTCCCTCAAAAGTTTTAAAAAATCTGATTTATTTATTTCTTGTTTAGTGCCCCATCAGGAAAAATACTCTTATTTTTGTGCGTTTTTTCTGTTGATCGGTCTGTCCGTCATGTTTACATAAAAAAACAACACTAAAAAATATTGAAAATCTGATTAACCTTTAATGTTCATACCGAAACATGGCAATAGTTTTAAGTATCTATAATAGATTTTTCCGGATGTTAATATGTATATATATATGGCTCCTTTTTCTCGAAAGGCAATGGATGCGCCCAAATGAGTCAGTGGTTTTGGCTTAATCTTGAGACGGGGTATAATCTGGTGTGGCTAATCTAGCCAATTCTAGAACGGCAGACTTTGCCACAATTCGTAATGTGTATGCCTCTGATTTAGGGCTAGCGGACAGGGTAGCTTTCTTTTTTCCCCTCTTGATTAAGGCCGCTTCAATTCTTTTGTTCTCAGCAAGGGTTGTCCCAGCACGCACAGTCTGTCTCCATGCATTCCGGTCTTTGGCTATGTTTTCCCACATACTTTCGCTGATGCCTGAGGCTTTCATGTCTCACTTGCAGACATCTCTATATGTTAGTCTTGGGCGGCTCTTGGGTCTGACTCCTTCCACAAGCTCAGCATATAAGATATCTTTCGGGATTCTACCATCTGGCAAGCGGGTGACATGTCCAAGCCAGCGTAATCTTCTTTGTGTCAGGAGAGCATACATGCTGTTTATATTGGCCAATCTCAAAACTTCCTGATTGGAGACATGGTCCCTCCAAGAAATGCCCATTATACGTCTCAGGCAGCGCAAGTGGAAACTATTCAATCTGTGCTCTTGGTACATGTATGTTGACCAGCTTTCACTGCCATAAAGGAGAGTGCTCACAACACAGGCGTTGTAGACTAGGATTTTGGTCGATGTGGTAAATTTACTATTTTCCCAGACGCGCTTGGAGAGTTTTGCCAATGTTGTGGTAGCTTTTCCTATTCTTTTTGTCAGCTCGATGTCTAAGTCTAGGTTACTGACAATTGTTGAACCCAAGTAGGTAAATTCTTGCACCACTGAAAGGGTGTGGTTCCCAATTTGTATTATAGGTATTTCTGCGACGTCTTGTGCCAGGATTTCGGTCTTGGAGAGACTTATAGTAAGGCTAAACTCTTGACAAGCAGCTGCTAAGGCGTTCACTAGTTTCTGCAGACCTCCTTGTGAGTGAGATACAAGTGCCGCGTCATCGGCAAACAGCAGCTCCCTTATCAAGATACGACGCCTTTTCGTTTTGGCTTTAAGACGTGCCAGGTTAAAGAGCCTTCCATCGGATCTGCTATGGATATATATTCCGTCTTCCAGGGATTTAACAGCACTGGTTAGTACGACTGAGAAGAAGATGCCAAATAGTGTAGGGGCCAGTACACATCCTTGTTTTACACCGCTCTTAATGGAGAATGGCCTGGAGGAATCACGATCTGCCAGGATCTGTAATCGTTTTAGTAATACTCTAGCAAAAGCCTTTCCGACTATGCTAAGCAGTGAGATGCCTCTGTAATTGTTACAATCAGAGCGGTCGACTTTATTTTTATAAATTGTAACTATGTTGGAGTCTTTCAATTCCTGGGGGACCATTCGTTGTTCCCAGCACAAGCTTAGCAGTTCATGGAGTGGTTTGATTAGGGCATGTTTTCCAGCCTGAATGACTTCAGCAGGAATGCCATCTCCTCCGGGTGTTTTCCCATGTGCAAGCATGTCAATGGCTGTACTCAGCTCCTTTACTGAGGGCGTTTCGTCTAATTCCGTCAAAACTGGAAGTGATGGGAAGTTGGAAACAGCATTTGGTGAGATGGTGTTTTCAATCTGGTAGAGTTCTGCATAGTGTTCTACCCATCGTTCCATTTGCAGTGCACGATCGCTGATGATTGAGCCATCTTTTGACTTGAGCGGAGCACACTTGCTGGTGTGAGGTCCAAAGGCTTTCTCATGCCCTCATATAGTCCTCTTATGTTACCAAAGTCGGCACAAGATTGAATATCTTCGCATAGCTCCTGCCAGTATTTGTTAGCACATTATCTCGCTACTCTTTGAGCATTGTTACGTGCAGCTCTGAGCCTTTTTAAGTTGCTTGGGTTGGGATCCTTCTTGTAGATTAGCATGGCTGCTCTCTTGTTCGTAGTGGCAGTTTCCATTTCTGGTAGGCTAGCTTCAAACCAGTCTTCGCTTTTCTTGGTTTTGTTTCCAAAGACAAGTGATGACGTTTGGTAGATTGTATCACGCATAAACGTCCAGCTTTTTTCTACCTCAGTCACAAAGAAGTTTTTAAAAGCTTCCTCTAATTTGTTCTCAAATTCGGTGAAAAGATCAGGATTTTTGTGCTAGTAGTATTCAGGCGTGATTTTCTTTTTCCCTTTATGTGTGGATCTTAGTTGGCAGCAGTCTTGTCCGGCAGGACACTAAAGTATGATCAGTATCACAATCCGCGCTTTGGTAGCTACGTGTCAGCAGTATATTTCCAATGTCCTTTTTTCGTGTCAGTATCATATCCAGCTGGTGCCAGTTCCCAGACCTAGGGTGCCTCCATGAGACACAGTGCTGTGGTTTTGTTCTGAAGTATGTGTTGGTAATGCAGAACTTATGGTATGTGCAGAATTCAAACAGTCTTTGTCCGTTCTCATTCATCTTTCCGATTCCAAAAAGCCCAAGGCAGTCTGGCCAGGTAGTGTGATCTGATCCTACTCTGGCATTGAAGTCACCTAGAAGGATCATATGTTCTTTTGGTTTCAAAGGTTGTCATGGCCAGGGGTGTCAATGGAGTTAAGCTCCCATTGTCTATAAAATACTCCTAATGGCATGCGTCTCAAATAGCCTCTGACAACTAAGTCCAGCACCTGGCCTGCTCGTGTGGATTAGATATTAAGCCCGGCGAAACTGCTCTTACTAACAGGTGAAGGCGCCACAAAACCGGGAGCTTCGGGCAGATGGAGCTCGTCAGCCTAGTAAGGCAGTTCATCTAGGAGAGGGGTACTCTGACTTCAAACCCCCGCTGCCTTGCGGTACTGAGGCTTCAGGAGACAACCTCGAGGAGAAATCAGGAGTGAAGCCCCTTAGGCGTTGTGAGTATCAGCTATGAAATTCCCTCCGGCAGCTTCTGCAACTGAGTTGGTGCCAAATGTAATGCGATGCGTTCCTTTGGATCACATCAGCAAGGTCGAGAGAGGGATCATGACGCATGGGCCACCCATGGCCCCTTTATCCAAGGCCCAGGAATGCGCCCCGGAGAGGAAACTCTGTTGCTGCTACAAAGCGGCTAAAACAACACGGGAGACAACAGTTACGGGTTATAAGTCCAACTTGATTGGCGTAATGTATGGACGCAACGGGTTGTCTCTGACGGTGGGAGAGGTCTTCGCGCCTCACTGATCAGCTACCGCCCGCCTCAACCTGGGCAGCCCCCAGTCAGTTAGGTGCTGATCCGCCACAGCCTGCCTGCTCTAATGGGTGCTTAGAGCTTAGTTTAAAACGACAAGTAGGCTGGAAACTTGCACCAAGCAACAAAAGAAGAAAAATTAAACTGAAAAAGAAAATCCCTGTCATGCGACTGGCAACTTGGAATGTCAGGACAATGTGTCCTGGTCTCACTGATGATCTAAGGCAGATCGACGACGCAAGGAAGACGGCAGTTATAAACAACGAGCTAAAAAGGCTACATATTGACATTGCAGCCCTGCAAAAAACCCGACTGGCGGAAAACGGCATGCTCCGCGAGACTGACTACACTTTCTTTTGGAAAGGGAAAGCACAGGATGAGACTCGAATACATGGTGTGGGCTTTGCTGTCAAGAACAGTCTTCTTCCCATGATAGTCCCTCCAGTTCGTGGCTCGGAACGGCTCTTAAGCATAAGTATGATGACAGCATCTGGAAAAGTCACTCTAATTAGTGCCTATGCCCCTACACTATGTTCACTTCAAGAGGACAAAGACAAGTTCTATGAAGACCTCAAAGAAGCCATAGCAAACATTCCTCAAAAGAGAACATATGATCCTTCTAGGTGATATATATATATATATATATATATGCCATCTCCTCCGGGTGTTTATATATATATAATCGCACTTCTGCCTTACACTACATTTAATTTTCTAGCTAAAACGTTCCAAAATCTAATTATCGTTAATATTATGTTCCAATTTTTAAGGAAAACAACTTCCTAACACCAAAGTAAGGTATGGAAATCTCTCCACAGAAACAGATGAGCTTTACATCATCTGCCACAAGGTCTGAAAGGGGAATTTTTTTGAAACTAGATTTTCAATAGCTTTTAGTCTTTTTTTCTTTCGATATTAACTTGAAAGAAAGACTGACAAACAAACAAAACGCACAAAAAATGCGGCTTTCATCATATATATATATAATCAGAGTTTCAATACCTTTAAGTCTTTATTTTTCTTTCGATATTAACATGGCGGACAGACAAAACGCACAAAAATATGCGGCTTTATATATAGATCTTTAAATGAAATGCTATTAGAACTTGGTGCTCCAATGTCTATGTACACTCGTTTACTTTCTCGTGTTAATAAAGACATTTTAGTCTAACTAGCCCATTGTGACGAAATGATTTTCCTTTGACGTCATTTGGAATGAATTCTTTAAATGAAATGCTAAAAGAGCTCGGTGCACCAATGTCTATGAACCCTCGTCAGCTTGCACGGATAAAGACACTTTTTAGTCTAACTAGGCCGAGTGACGAATTGCTAAAAGAACTCGGTGCATTGATGTTTATTAAACCTAAGTTTGAGTTTTAGGCACATCGGCACACTTTAGGCCATATCGTGCCCGTAATTCCTAAAGGGTTACTCTCCCTTCATACCACAAGAGCTAAATTTTATTTAGTTAAGTCATTAAAAACAAGGTCTACACACTGTTAAAATATTAAAGGTAGTAGATGGTTAAAATTCAATGTGAGCAGGTCAGGAGGCGCGATAGAGGAGACCTATTTTCTGCTCAACATTAAATTTTATACAGTAGGCTGATGTTAGCGCTACTGGGTGGGCTCAATCTGTGACACTTAGTCTACGACCAAGGGGCTAGAGTCGCCTAAGAAACCAGACATACTAACCTAAACTAAATGAAAGCAAGAACAAACTTAAATTGAAATTAAATAAGACAAAATGAAACTTTATTTAAATAAAAAAATCAATTATAAAATGTGTACACTAACCACTACAACTAACTAAAACCCTCTAGCTCTACGCCACTACAAACACCAACAAACTAACCAAACCAACTATCTAAAATCTAACACAAACTGATAAAACCAACTATCTAACTAAATCACTACAACTACTACACTAGACCTAGATCTACACAAACACACTACAAAAAAACTAGTCTAGATTAACAATATTCTACTACTACAACCAACCCATAACTAAAACCAAAACAAGAACACCTTAGACATTAGTTAGTCTTATTACCTTACTATTAGTATTCACTAAGAACAGAAACAGACTATAACTAAGGCGAAGGCAACACTACAAAAACCAAATCAAAATAACACTAGATTCCCGATCTACAGAAGCAATAACGATAGCAGTAATAAATTCAGCAGAGGTTATAGCAGCTTAAAGCAGCAATTAGACAGCAGAATTATATTCAGCAGCTATATTCAGCAGTTAAAACAGCAGTAATAAAAGCCTGCAATACATAAATCATATATTCTATTAGATCTAGAACACTGATGGACGCCGCCATCTTTAATACAGCATGTTGTCAACTATTATGACAAATAGTCCAAGTAGAAAACAAAATAACTACCTTAAAATGTAAACTATATTTACATAGTGTGACATAGATCTAGTAAAAGAAAATATAAAATAGTTACAAACTTACAGGCCGTCCCAGGTACAGGAATAGAAATATTGAAAACAATTACTAGCATTTAAGATCACCAAGACCTCTCGTCACACAGACAGAGATGCGGTACTGACCGTACACTGGTCAACTGTCCAAGAAACAGCATGGAGGACATAGCAATATATACTATCCCGCACTAACCTATATAAAAACATGTGGTATAAAATCTGACACTAACCTATAAAACTAAAATATATAAAAATATCTCTAGGAGCGCAAGCTCACATTAATAAAAATCTTTTGTAAATATTATATGTTCACAATTTCACAAATCAAATCTTCGCAGACAACCCCACCTCCCGGACAAAGCCCAGTACCTTCCCAGAGTCGACATTATGAAACAGTGTTTTAAGTTGTGTGGTCTAAAAAATTTCGCTCTAATATCCTGGTATCTGGGGCAATCAATGAGGATATGTCCCGCAGTGAGACGAGAGTCACAGTACTCACAAAGTGAGGGCTCTTCTCTCTTCAGAACAAAGGAGTGCGTATGTAGGTGTGGCCAATCCTAAGTCTGGACATGGTCGTGCTTCCACGCCTTGTCAGACCCTTAGATGCGGGCCGCCACCTGACATCCGCTACAATCTGTCTGAATGTGTTGTGGGTCTCAGCCTTCCACCGATCCTGCCACTCTCGATAGGTGGCATAGACAATGCTCTGTCTCAGGTCCGAGAAGGGGATTTGGGTTTCTGACACCGCTTGATTTAGGGCTCTCTTTGCTTCTTTGACTGCCGTTTCGTTTCCCTCTATGCCCACATGGGAGGGGATTAGATGAAGGTGACATCCCAGCTGTTATTTGGCTCAAAAGTTTTAGGCTTTATTAAACCTCGTCATATTTCTCGTATTAAAAAAAGATATAGGCCTACTAGATAGATTTAGATCTAACCTAGATTTTTTATACCCTAGATCTAGAATTTGTATACACTAGATCTAAATTTTGTAAAATAGATCTAGATTTATATTTTAATTAAAATTATTATAGGTTCTAGATCTATAATTTCTAGGTCTAGTTTAGAATGATATAGATTAGATCAAGATCTATAATTTCAATAGACTTAAAGTGTAGATTTTTATTTCCAAAAGTCTAGATCAATATTGCTATGTTATAAAATACTAAAGCTAATATACTATTTTAAAATTTAATGTTGCATTCAGTCTATTGATAGGTTATCTAGGCTTTTTATTTTGTTTAAATAAATCTTATTTAAATTACATTTAAATTATTCCAAATTTATATTTTAGATCTAGATCTAGTATATATATAGATTTTAAGAGTGCTAAATCAGAAGTTTAGTTCAGGTAGACCTACATCCTCATACTAGTTCCATTTAAATGAAAATGCCAATAGCTTTATTGGTAACTGTGTTGGGACATCAAACAGACGTTGCCGAAGTACAAGTTCGATACCTGTTCTTTTTTTTTCCATTTACAAATCAATGCCAAAAGAGTAGGCCTATCTAAAATCGCTCGATTGACATATTGTACATATCCAGTAGTTGTCGTGCCTAATATATATCTTTATAAATAATAGGCTATTAGTTTGTTATCAAGTTAACAGCAATGACTGGTCGAGTGGTTATCGCGCTGGACTGATTATCTCGACGGTCCCGGGTTCATACCTTGCTCGCTGCCATCCCCCTTCGTCCAGCGGGAGGTTTGGACAAGGAAGTAAATTATCTTTAAATCTGAAAGAACATCCTAAACATGTAAAACATTTTACAGAAAAAAAACAACACTTTACAAAGCCAAATGAATCTTTGAAACATTATTACTTTTGACAATCAAAACAAAATCACGTCTTGAATATTCCTTGCGAATAGGTGGATCCTACAGTGATCCGATGGGGGCCGCCTCTGAGTTTGTGTAACAACACAGACTCTCTTTGTAATCTTGTTAGGTTTTTTTTTTCTTTTATTTTAATTTAACACTGTGTTTAGAATTTAAACTTACGGGGAGGATTCACCTCAATTATAGGCTATCAATTTTCTTTTTTTTTTTTTACATTTTTCAAATGATTGTCAATCCATTTCTCTACAATTTTTTAACATTATTTTTTAGTAATATTAAATGTTTTAAAATATTTTAAAATAATTTTACAAAATATCAAGTGTTCTAATTAATTTAGCTCATAATTATGCAAAAAAATATCGTAACTTTTTAATTTATTGACCGAGTTACACATTTTTTTCACTACCATTCCCATCTGAAATGCTAAGTTCTTATTTTATATCAACACTGTAACTAGTTGTAAAATGAATTACCATCGGTCGAAAAAATACCTTTCCTGTAAGTAACAATTATTCCGACCAATTAACGAGCTCTTTGCAAAAGCTTATGGAAGCTTTTTCATAAACAGTTCCGGCGCATGCTTTTGTTGTTTATTTCTTCAATATAATGGATAAAATGACAAAGTGTGTTCTAATAAAAGAAGGAAGAAGCCAATCAAGTGTAAATTTAGAGGGAATAAATATACTGGAAGATGAAAACAATCTAAACTTAGTGAGATGCTATTACTAGTACTAGATCTAGTACCGGTATGGAACCTAATGTTGATGACACAGCTGAGTCGCTGAGACTAGCCACACTAGGTCTAATGAAGAAGACTATCGTGAGACTGATGTTATTGATGTATGTTTCTGCATCTAATTCAAATCGTTGTAATGCTTGTACCAAATCTAAAAAAAAAGACTTTCATCAGAAATCTTCCTTGAAAGAGGTTTAATTGTTGGACACTATTGTAAGAGATTTCACTTGTTGAACAAAAGACAGATAAGGGCGGGGGTGGGGTGGGGTCCAAAAACACAGAAAAAAAGATAAAGTAACATCAAAAAGACAGGATAAAAGAATGCAAGAGTAGGCCATGGTTGATGTTTCACATCTCTGGGGGGCTTTTAAGTTAGTATTCATTGGAAAAAAAATGTTTTTCCCTTTATATTTCATTTTTCTCCATTTTAATTTTATTTTTTTGACTAATTTCCTGACATAGATTCAAATTATTCAAAAAGTAGTTTATGTATCTTCATGAAACTTGGCACATATCAAGAATGATATGTTTTGAACATATCCTACTACTTTGGTTTTAATTGAATGAAAAGTTGTAAAGTTATAGTCATTTATAAAATGTTATTTTTAGTGATGGGAACTAAACTAACTTTTAAAGGTTAAACTAAAACTAGTTTTCAACTAAAATAAAGTAGTTAAACTAAAAGTTTATCATGAATTTCATAATATAGTTAAACTAAACTAAAGGAAATTAATTAAACTATAACAAACTTTTCATAACTTTTTTTTTTTTTGGGGGGGGGGCGGGTTGAACTAGAAATATTCCATAAAAAAATCTGTAACAAGGAATATGTTTCTTACATAAACGTTAATGCACAATAAAATAAAATGTCTAAATAAATATGTGTGCTTGTATTTTGCCTTCAATTAAAACCTTTAGAAAAGAATGGTACTATTTTTAAAAAATATATTAACTTATTACATAACGAAATTTTAATTTACTAATTTACTAATACCGGTAAAGTTTAAAATCTCATTGAATAACATACAATTAGAGTTTAAAAATTAGATCTAGTAACCAATAAATAGAAACAAAATTGTTGGAGGTTTAAGAAACATTATAACTGTATAACTATTCTGTAGCGTAAAATAGATGCTTGACTTACCATGCTGATGTGCTTTTTTTTTTTTTTTTTGCCTGACCACTGAAAATACAAATAACACTATTGCATAACCGTTAAACGCGCAAAGGAAAAAAAAAACCCGGGTGGTCTTGTCATTATGGACTGCACACTTAGTACACTATATAGGCCTACACGCAGGGCCGCCGCGAGGGTTGTGGCCGCCTGCGTGCGAAATTTTAAAATGCCGCCTCCACCCTTTTTTTTCTAGAAAAGAAATTTCATTAAGACTGAGCTGGATACTGTTCCAAAAATGCCCTTTGATTTCAATCCATTTTTTTTTTGTAGACCATTCCATTTTTTCCTTTCATGTTCGCACCGTTGTCGTACCCCTCATGTACAACTATGAACCATGCACTAGGAACGATTTCGGATTTAAGTGTCTTCAGAAATCTGACATTTTGCTTCTTTGTGATAAGCACTAAAAACTGATCTCGTTCTTACCACGGAACTATATAGTTCCATGTTCTGACTACTCGCTTATGCTCCTGTATTTGTGAAGCTTATATATATAATTAATGAGCTACGGCAGGTATATTGCAAGGAATAGTGTAAATTATAACGATCTATTTACAATTTCTCGATAACTTTGACGGATCAACAGGGTTATATGGTTAAAAAAGTAAAGCAAAGTTCCCCTTTCAGACCTTGTGGTCTATAGGGCAGATGGTGTAAAAGTCATCTATTTCTGTGTCCTATGGTTTAACGAGGGTATCATGTGGCCAGCACAACGACCAACCGCCTTTACTTTTCCCCTACTAATGTCAGGTTCCCATTAAATGGGTGGACTCACTTTCATAATAATTATCACGGTTGTATTTTGGAGAGATGTGCATTGTATCATCTGACATAAGGGGATTCAGAGTTGCCTACAAATTTATCCAACAAATGAAGCAACTCAGCGCTGAATATTTTTATTGATACAAAATAAAGAATCCAAAAAAAAGTCACTAATACAATGACTTAAAATAAAAGGCAGTTTTTCTGACATTCCCTGGTGACGACTCAATAGATAACAACATTTCCGTTCGAGCCCCCTTCTAGAGTTGGTTATCCTATTGCTTTAAGATCTATATAGTCCTAACTGTCGATTCTTCGATTCTTAGATCTCAATAATAAGCCTTAAGACTATAAAAAGGGTGTACTTGATGTTCCTGCAGTTAAAAAAAACTATTGTTTGCCACAATAAATTGATCAAAACCACTAAATATAATATTGACCTAACTCACTAATCAGATTCCCACTATAAACATAAATTAAACACCACCACGTGGCTCATAAAAAAAATTCGGAATAATCCCATTCATAATATTGCATAGAAGCTTTTAGCAAAAAATGTTTAACATTTTATTATACTGCTACTTTCAATTGCAAATATTTAATCCCATGACTTCTACCAGAATCTTACTTTACCCTCTTCAAATGCAGACTGACTAAATTATTGTTAACTGCATCATTTTTTTGACAATCAAAATTATTGATATCACATGACCAGAAAACAGGGATCTGCGTTTCAACCCTGACCACATGTTGAAAAGTTGTACAAATTTTAATTAAACTTTTTAGTTAGTAACTATGCAAATTTATTAAACTACAATTTTGACAAACAATGGCCTTAACTATTTTTTTTTAGTTAAACTAAAAGTTTCTAACTTTTTAGTTAACTTTTGCCCATCACTAGTTATTTTGTTGTTTTTGCTTACAAAAAACACTCATAAACAAAAAAATATTTTCAGAGGGTAATACACTTCAGAATATAATAATTTTAGTAGGGCATGTTGATAATAAATGTATAAACATATGTACAAAGTTTCAGCTCAAAATCTTTTATACGTTTTGAGAAATTTGTTCCCAAATGTTTGTTGCTATTTATAGTAACACGCAGCGGAGACGTCATACTAAATTTCAAAATTGACATTTGACTTTTTTATTACTCACTTTGTGTGTTTATCAAACAATTTGGAAATGTCCATGGCTGTTGTACCATTCTAAGACATCCTTTGGTTTTAAAGACCAACTGAAGAGGTTTTGGGGTCAGACGCGGAAACCGGTGTAATACTTTTTTTTAGTTTCATAATGCTTAAAGAAACATACATACGAAATATTAGACATATATTCTTTGTAATTATTTAGATATAAGCAATTTAATGTACGTTTTAGGGACTATTAAATTTCACAATCTCGAAGCCATTCGAGATCAGTATTTCCCAGACAACCAAGGTAGATGACGTAGTTTAGGGGAAATTAGGTCAAATTTTTCAGTTTATGGCTTAGCGTATTTCCCTATTCCTTTTTACAGGAATGCCAGTTTTTGAAAACAAAGGCGACTAAAACACACCAATTTATAAAATGTGGATGGATGATAGAGTTGAGGAAATTAGGTCAAATCACGCAATTTATGGCTTTGCATGTTAGATCTACTGTTTGTCGGCGTATTCTTGATCTAGTCAAGCGAACAGCGTTTCAGCCCACGCAGTACCGCTCGCCTCAGTTCACATGTTTCGTTTTAGTCAAGTTACGCAATTTATGGCTTATGTTACTGCTTCAGGCTTATTCTAGTTCTACATCTACTGCTTTTGATCAAGAGCTAGATCTTCTTTTCTCAGATCATTAATGATGTATGAAGTAGACCTTAATTTAATTAGATGAAGTCTAGATCTAGTAATAGTAGTATTGGATATTTAGAGATTAGACCTATCTATATAGATCTATCTAGACTGAACCGATCGAGGTGCTGGGCCTAGATCTAGAAAAACAAAGTTTAAAATTATATACTCTATCTATACACTTAATAGTGATTATTGACCTATAGTCGTCCCTAAATAGGCCAAATATGGGAAAAAAACAACATTAATTACAATGTTGAGCTCATTCAATGTAGTTATTGTAGTACACGATTATATAATTTAGTTTGAATCTAGAGTCACAAACTCGTACAACACTAGCAAATAGCTTTAACCTTAACCTAGACTTAAAGGTATTCTGATTTAGATCTACTAGATCTAAATTTCTAAAAACAAATCTATAAGGCAAAAATTAGACCTAGATCTACCAATTTTACGTCATTATTAATATACGAAATATGGATTTTGTTACACTTACTTAAATAGTTCTATAAATCTATATGTAAAAATTGAATTTTCATTTATCTCAAGAATAGAATCATTAGATAGTTAAGTTAGCAAGTTAATCTGTAACTGTAACAAAGTTTTAAATTGTGTTTAGACTATAAATATAAGAGATAATCCAACTGGAAAAGGAGTTGTTTTTTTTTCTTTTCTCTTGGAAGTGAAAAATATATTGTAGCATCAATATAATATTCAGTAATGCATATAGGCTACTGTTGATGTAGTTATGCAACTCATTTTATTAAATTATAGTAACCCAATTATTGCCAGTTAATCACTGAATATATATATATATATATATATATATTAGGGGTGCACCGGATAGTCGCTCCGGCTCCGGCTTCTGCCGAATATCCGGCGTTTTTTACTATCCGGTGCTCCGGTCGAATATCACTACCGGATAGTAAACCGGATAGTAAAAAATACACCAATTTAATATGCATAAAAATAATTAATAAGTAATAATTAAGGAAGATGTTTCTAACATACGTTCTTTGCATTGAATGTTTCTTACGTACGTTCTTTGCACAATAAAATAAAACAAAGAGGTGCATGTTTGCGTGTGTGTATTTTTTTGCCTTGTATTAAAACCTTTAGAAAGAAAGCTAATTTCATTGTTGAATTCTTTTGACTTAATAAATAACGGAAAACCTTACAGTACATTTTAAAATCGCATAAAATAAATTGAATAATAATACCGCAACTAGATCTAGCAAACAAAGAAACAATATGCTGGAGCGTAAAAAAAACAACAACAACCCTTGACCTCTAACTAGTGGACGGGTATAATTTATCTATACGCTTGACTGACCATGCCAATATGTTATCTTTTTTGACCGACACCCAACTCTATTGCGTGCGTATGCTCAAGGAAAAAAACAATGCTTGATGGTTAACACAAACAACTATACACACTACACTAGGACTACATGTGTAGGCTCACTAGGTATATCTGACCAGGTTGTTGGTCTGAAATTCATGAACACACACATCCGACCACTATACAAGGCAGATTGTACTTTACTTATGAGATTTACTTTAGTAACTAGTTAAATATATACTAACATTATTTACATTGACCTTCCTACACACATCCTTTACAGTTGGTGGCATCGTACATACACACAGACACACTCATGCTATACAGATTTTTAGATATACTGTTAAGTTTGAATAAATCAATCAGCAACAGAGTTTAAAACAATAAGGTATATAAAAGGAAAAAAAAACAATATAGGTATGTTATTTAACAGTTTTGTAAAATGTTCAGCAATACAAGATATTTACAAGACACTTAGGTATCCGTCTCCGGCTCCGGCCCCGGCCGAATATCAAATTTTACTATCCGGTCATATCCGGCCCCGGCCGGATATCAAAAAGTACTATCCGGTGCACCCCTAATATATATATATATATATATATATATATATATATATATATATATATATTATTGTTATTAAAAAATGCAGAGCTATTCATAATTTAAAGTGTTAAATAAATAAGGCTGGCAGTCAAGTCGAAAGATTAATGAGGAATGCAGTATTTTCCATGGCTACGCAGCCCTAGCTGGTGGTCAATTTAAATGTTCTTTACCACGTCTACGTCTTCCCTCGGCAGTGGATTTTCTTTTGGCCTCTAATATCTATTCCACCTTGCAATTTCTAATAAATAGCATCATTCGAAGAATGAGATCCAACTCTTATTTTTTTTTTAAATGTAACCCCTTTACAGATCAAGTCATCATTGCAATGGACATTCAAATCTGCAATAACATAGAAATGATCAAAATTTGAATAGGTTTCGAAACGCAGAAAGTTGTGTGGTTTGTGCTCTGAACTGTCTTCTCTGTGGTCTCAGGTTCAAACATTGACCACTGCCATTAACTAACATGCTGCTGGGGTTTTGGGTAAGCCTAGCAAGTGAAAAGGAACATAACTAAAATAATGTGTGTATAATGAAGAACTCTATTAAAATGTAATTTTTTATTTATATTTATTGGTATTTATTATATATAAAATAAAATTGTAGAATGTTTCTGTGATTTGTTTCACAATAGAAACAGGGAATATTAACTCTTCTTGTATTTCCAAAATTATTAAAGATCCATCTAGTAAACTTGTCTGTATGCCACAGGTCATATGTTTTCTGTAAAATAGATTTTTAAAAATTTATTTATTAACATTTATACTTAATTATGTATACTTTGTATACATATATATAGAACTAGTGGTTATATATATATATATATATATATATATATATATATATTATATGTTATACTGATTATCTGATCTAACATTAACATCTAACTCTTATTGTTCTTAATAATAATAAATTACTCTACTCTAGGTCTAGGCAATCTAATATATTTCAGACCAGGGCCGGTCTTAAGTCACTGCAACCTATGCGGTCGCAGTGGACCCTGCACTTTCATAGGCCCCACGCTAATTCTTGGTGTAATCGTTAAATTGCAATATATATATGTAGTGGAGTGGATACCTTTTCAGGAAACACCGGCCACCCCGATAACCACGTGACCCTTCTCCCTAGATAGCACTTTGTGTCCGCGCATAAAGAGGCAGACCAACGTGGGCACTGTCCATTCGACCGGCATTTCTTGTCGCTGTAATGTCCGTATGTTACTGGACCTAAGTCGTCTCCACTCCCTTTTGTGCTTGGTTCTACACCATGTGTTCACGTATGGCTGCAGGTAATCACATTTTACTTATTCATATTATATTGTAAATTTAATTACCGGTAGTAGTTTATATAGAATATCACTACCGCGGTTTTTGTTCATGTTGGACTATTCTTATTTTTAGAAGCCAGCATGTAGATGAATTCATTTATTGAAATGCGTACTTGTAGTATTCTATATAGAATGTGAACTGTCCATCTTGTAAATGTATTTTTACAACAAGTGTTTAGATACTGGCTTTTAAGAAACAGTATATTTGTGAGTGTATAGATTTGTTATATTTAATTTGTAAGGAAAGGAAAGAGCGAAACTCTTCAAACAATGTATGTTAGTGTTATGTAGAACTAGTTGATTTATTTTTAGAAAACTACATTGTCATTTATTTTTATAATGTTTTTGGTGTTCCATATCTCTCTTGTGTTTGTAAAAGAGATGATTGGTTCACACTATAAGATTTTCTTTTTGTTTTTCGTTAGATCTAGTATTTAGGCCTATTAATTATGTTTAGTTATGTTCATTTGTAATTATGTTTTATGTTTGCCTTTGGCAGGTCTTTAGTGTGTAATAAACAGTTTGAAATCGTCCTACGAGTTCCTTTCATCATTTAGAATTTAGTTGTCTTCTGTGCCAAACCCACCACAGAAACTTGGTAGCACGAGTGGGGTCAGGAAGAGAGACTACACTGTGGGATCAGAAGACGTCTCAGAATCTGCTTCCTGACAACCGAAACTAACAACCAGACGTAGATGTCCATAAGTAACAGTTAGTTTTTCCTGTTTCTGTACTTGCAAATATTTTTCTATTTTTTTGTTTTCTTCTTTTTGTTTCAGGGTAGTTAGATTTAGTTTTAGTTAGTTTTTAAGATAATTTGCTTATATTTTCTTAATTGTGATTTTACTTAGCTTGAAAATTGTTTCTGTTGAGATAGATTTAGTTATTAGGTTGTTAGAGTTTCTTAAGACCTGCAGCCAGATGGAGAGAAATATGGTGGAACCTAGTTCAGTGAAGGGAAGAGACGTGGGTCCCACGTGCAGTGGAGGAGAGCCGGAGGGAATGGAACGTGTCACTAAGGGGATGTTGACTACAAGCTGAACTTGAGGCATTGAAACCGGCCTGTCAGCGTTCTCATTACATCATAGAACCTGCTAGAAAAATTAGACGTTTCAGTGGGGATGGCAGAAATAAGGAAGTTTCAATTGAAGATTTCGTCAGAGAAATAAGAGATCTATGGGAACTTCGGCCTTACCTCTCGCCTCAAGAGAAGACAGCAACCATCATTGCGAATATAAGTGGTCCAGCTAGAGTAGAGGTAGATCTTCAGCCACCTCATATCAGAAGTGATCCAGAAGCTCTGCTTGATGCACTTACATCTGCTTTTGAAGTAATCATACCGGTGCGAGAGGCAGAGATTGCATTTCTGATGTCGCAGCAGAGAAGAAGTGAGTCGCTGCTTGAATTTTCTCACCGACTATTTAAGGAGTTTACAACGGCCATCAGACAAGAACAAAGAGAAGGCTTAGATTACTTCAAGGAGGAAAGATTGAGGGACCAATATGCCTATGGAATCAGTGATCCTGACCTACGTAGAGAGCTGTTTAAGTTCATGGCGCTACATCCCCAGACAAGCTTTCAAACGCTACGAAACTATGCGTTCAAATTGGAGAACCAGAACAAAGATGCAGTTCGAGCCCAAGAACATTGGCCTGAAGTTCTCTTAGCACAGTTCGCCAAACTAGAGAAGCAACTTGAAGAGATAAAGGGGTCCGGGTATAACAGTCGGCTAAGTTCAAGGAACCCACTCTCTAGTCAACAGCATAGTCAACGCAGACCAACACAAAGACACATGGAACATAGCCATCAAAACAGAAGTCGAGCAACAGCACCACCGGGTCTTGTGTGGACGAGGACCAAGAGAGGATTCTTCCCATACACTGATGATGGATCACCAGTCTGCACCCAGTGCTGGGAAGCTGGACATGTAAGGCGTCACTGTCAGCAATCGCCACAACTCCCTGCTGAGGTTCAATCTGTGTGCAATAGTGAAGAACCCATTGTTTCACAACCAACCCACCAAGTAGTGCAACGAACCAGTAAGCAACAAGTTGATGCAATTTCCACTACAGATCAAGCATACCCCGGATCGGAAAATAGGAACTTTATCTCTGGGCAGCAAAACAAGAACAGGCATAACAGAGTCCGGAGGACACATAGACAAAAAAGAAACTACAAGGAGTTGAACCAGCCACATAGACGATTTCGCTCACTACTCTCTATCACACTTTCTACAGCTTCCCAGACATTATGGATAGAGGAAGACAGACCACTCTGTATGACCGATGGAACCAGCACGTTACAAACTGGAAAGATGTTTGTCGTTCCAGAAGACACTGACAAGAAACAGTTGTTTCAGTTTTCAGAAACCTACTAGGCTGAACGCCCCTAGACGGGTCGTTTCAAGCTAGGGGCTCTGTAGTGGAGTGGATACCTTTTCAGGAAACACCGGCCACCCCGATATCCACGTGACCTTTCCCCCCTAGATAGCACCTTGTGTCCGCGCACAAAGAGGCAGACCAACTAGGGCACTGTCCATTCGACCGGCATTTCTTGTCGCTGTAATGTCCGCATGTTACTGGACCTAAGTCGTCTCCACTCCCTTTTGGGCTTGGTTCTACACCATGTCATTTGTGGGTGTCATTCATTCCGGAAAACGCTAATCCTACACGCGATAAAAGATATTGTCAACTTTGTGACAAGTCAAAAACTCGTTGTCAGAGTCACTCAAATTTATCACAGCATTAATTATTATTTTTCATTATTTATTTATTCTACTTTAATTATTTCCCCATCCTGCCCCTAAAATTCTTCACCCGCACCACCTTTTCCTCTCTACCAGGCTAGACTTAGTCTACCACCTTGGAGAAAACTAGACCAGTCCTTTCATTTATCTGCCCTTGATCGGGGAAAGATAATCTCTTTGATCTTATCGGCAGGATGTCTGACAGCCGCAGTGGACACCACCTTGTGTGGAATGCAAGTTACTCCTCCCCCCCCTTTTTTCATACGTCTCTCTTTGATCTAAGAGATTACTCTGGTCAACACACCGCGTGATACTCCAAGGTGCGACTCTTGTCGAACTTCACCCATGTGTTAGATAATCCTTAAGCCTAGGACATTTCCTGTTTCCGCTCACATTTCCCAGGCATATAAAAAGTAAATCAAATCAAGCCAGACTCTCTTTCATTTCTCCTTCGAGCTGAGCTATCGAGTCTGGACTATATCATTTATTCTTTCTCCTAGAGGAATACCTGGTGGTAAGCCGAACTTAATCACAAGTTCCATCTTGATTACTCTGTGTATATTTCCATTGGATTTTATCATGTGTAGTTTATTATTTCATTTATATTTAATTAGTGCATTGTGTATTTCTCACTGTCGTAAGTAGAAAACATGAACATGGCTAATGTATATTTTATGTATTGCATTAATCTATTAATGCTACGTTGCTCAATTGATCGTTGATGCAACCATGTATATATTTGTACATCTTAGTCTATTTCCTTTATCTCGGCTGACAACCGTGATAATTTTACTAGCGCACTAATACTGCGTCTAGAAAAGAGATACGAGTTATCTCCCCTGTAGTGAATTGTCTCCCCTGTACTCATTTTACTCTAATGAGAGTTGCGCCGCTTGAAGGGACACCCTCTCCATTCAAGCACGCTTCATTGTTCTCGACCCACGGTCATATGTAAACAAACCATCTGGATCGCTGACCACCACCCATCCTCCCCCCCCCCCTTCTTTCTCTATCCACCTGTGTTGTTTATTTGAGATTATTATTTCCCCTTCTATGTACATTTTTATATTATTATTTCCCCTTTTATGTACATTTCTATATTGCTACTATCTGCCATCTATTTTCCCAAATCCCATTTGTCATCATCTCCTCATTGTGCTCTAAAGCAATTTCACCAATCTGACGAATGCACCTCAGTCGAGGGCATCGATAAGATGCATGAGAGACATGTCCTAACTTGTCTTTATTTATCCGCAGCCTCCCTCAGGTGTCTGCCTATTTATTTGCTATTTGCTGTTCAGTGTCTACTCGACGCCACTCAACTACTGCCTATGTGCTTTGTGCTATTCAGCACTGCACTTGCCTACTGAGATCTACTCAACTCTACCACTTGGCGCTATCGGCATTGCCCGCCTATTCGACAGCCCACCTGTCAAGCTATTAGGTGCGACGTCCCTATGGATTCAGATCTGTGTGAGACGTCATAGCTACGCCAACCCTCTGCAACTCACTGGACATATCCTGTCAACTACGCTGCACACGGCAGATCAGCTCTGCCCGCAGTAACCTTGTGCCCACGGTAGCCGGCCACCCGCCCTACTGTGCCCACTACAGATATTAGATTTTGGGGATTGAGACTCCCCAAGAACTATATCACCGGCGTCCCTCTATCCGCTAGAGCGCCACCTCCAGCTGCAGAACCTCAAGCCAGGACACAGCCAGCTGCGACATCAACAGGAACACCAGCGAAGTCAGAGGACAAAGTGACATACTCTCTTATTAGGTGCAAGAGTGATGATTAAAGCTAGTATTATTTAGAGATAGAAGCAAATCCTCCCCCTTTTTATTCTTATATGTATATTTATGTAAATAAATATTCTTCATTTTAACTTTTGTATCTATCTTTCATTGCTTTGTCTCGTTGCGTGTCTGCTCCCGATTCATATGCTGATAAGTGGGGGTGTGATAGCTTTAAAAATAATCATCCCCTAGACATAAAACGTGCCAAACACACGTCACATTTCCCCACCTGTCACAAACTTTCATGTAATAAAATGTAATAATCAGGCAAATTTTCACTTTAATCGGAAGTTTCCATATTATACTTTATTTACGTTAATAGTGACTGGCATACTAATATGCCATAGGTTGCAAAGTTCGTAAAGTAAAGTTAATTTGATCGTAATCTTGTACTTAGTAAAGATTGAATAAAATTAAAAGTTGAATTTTTTAAAAATACAAAAGCTTAATTTCCACTTATTATCCTTATTCCCACCCAGACTAGGCCCTGCGCAATCAGTTTCACATAAGACCCTGCAATCGTTAGGACCGGCCCTGTTTAAGTTTAAGACTTAAAGACAAGTCACATGTGTTTAGTATAGATCTGTATTTAATATTACCAATATAAATGATGACTTATTATTTTTTTAGATCTAAAGTCTAGCCTTATTAATAAGTATAGTAAGGGCTAGTAAAGGACTATATTAGAATTAGATCTTTTATAAATATATTCTATAGAGATTTAGCTTAGGCTTTAGGTTTAGTCCTTGACTAATATAATATTATATTTATTTATATCTATGAATAGTTTTTATGCTAGGACAATACTCACTAGGTCTTACTATTAATACTATAACAGAGATATACAAATTCAAGCGTTAAAAAATGTTGGCGACTGGGCTTAGACTTAACATAGATAGAGGCTAGTCTAGATTACTCTAGATCTACTTAAATCTACTAGTTTATAAACTATTACTCTAGTGTCTCTAGTATAAGTATTAAACTCTATTAGTATTACTACAAGCCAAAGTCAAGTATTATTATTATTATCTCCCCTTACGTTTCATTCAAACGAGTCCGTTAGTGTTTCCTACATCATTTTTAAGTGTTGTAAAAAGTTCTTCCTGGAGATAGAAATGAAGATGCAGCAGGTTTCCGCTCAGGTCTGCAAGCGGTCTGATTCCGGGCGGGACTCCGTCGATGACCCTATTCTGGCGTTTTCAGCTTCCCTAATTTTTTCTCGTATTTTTCTTTCAGAACGCACTATTCATCCTAGTAAAAAAAAGTCGAGGGTCTAGTCAGTAGTATTATACCAGCGACATTCTAGGTACATATAGAGTACGGACGTTTGTAATGGGCGTGATCTTTTTTAAAGTTAGACGTCTCTAACGTCGTCACTGTAATAAAGTGCAATGGTCGGAAAAAATTCGACAATTCAGAGACAAAAAAAAGATTTTTTTTTTAATTGCTAATTATATAATTTTACAAGTATTCAGACTACAATGAAAATAAAACTTTTTTTCGCCCCCCCCCCCCCACCTATAGTTGGTCGGTCATTGGATTAAAGCTCCAGACAGCTAGAACAACTGAACCGATAAGGGTGCTTTATATTTTTAATAAATAAATTTTAAATAACTTTAACAAACTTCTTTTGTGAACAAAAACTCTATATATCTGTTAGTATTCACAGAATTAACTTCAGATGTAGATCTAATAGTAATGAAATAAACAGATTAAAAAAAAACGCTTTTACTCGTTCATGTCTCACGATCTATCTGCCGTTTCACATTTGCACTTAACTTCATTATCAACACTGCATAACCACCAATCACTCGCTTAACCTTTTCTTACCGCCGCCTAGAAAACACACACACTCCATAACATCCCTTTTGTCAAGACGTTGCGCCCCGCACCTCCCCCCTCATAATAGAAACTCGCGCCCCCATAAAGAAATGCTGAAGTACAGATGATAAATAATCCAAATCTGAATAATAGTAGTAATAATCCAATACGGAATATGTGTACGATTTAAAAAAATAAAACGCTAAAAAGATATTTAAATACCGTTATATATGTTCTCAGGTCAGGCTGGCTCGGCTTCAGGTGAGGTCTAGGCCTTTCTGCAAAACAAGAATTTCTATCACAGACAGTAGGCAGATAGTAGCTCTACTGGGTGGGTCCAATCTGTGCACCTCAGTCTGAGACCAAGGGGCTAGTGTCACCTAAGTAACCAGACAGCACAACTAAACTAAACCAAATAATCTAGCTAACTAAAAGAAAACAACCAACTAAATTTATTTGAAAATAAATGCAAAAATGATATTTTATTTACGCAGGAAAAATTAATCAATAAAAATATATGTAAACAAAAATAAACCAAAAAAGTCAGTGGCGGACTGGGTATCAAAATCGGCCCGGCATTACTATATAAACTGGCCCACTAATGGCATGTCATATATTTTCGGTGGGAGGATTTTTACCCCAATCCGCAATTTATATATATATATATATATATATATATATATATATATATATATATATATATATATATATATATATATATATATATATATATATATATATATATATATATATATATATATAAGTGTGTGTGTGTGTGTGTATGTAATTAATCTTCATTACATTCTGATCTTTCATTCTTTCAAAGTTTTTTATACTCTCATAGTGTAAAGACAGTACACACCGCCAAAGGGCAGCTAGAAAGTCCCGGCGATGCCCGGAACAAACCACTATTACCGTTATTTTAAGCTTTAAAAAAACATATTCTAAAGTATCTACAGTGCAATTAGCCTGCTACTCTTCCGCTAAAAAAAATTCAAAACCCAATTCTGCTGTTCAATGGAGTCCAGCGACTGGTAGAAAATGGTAAAATGCTTTAGTTTTTGTATTGGAGGGGGAAGGGAAACCACAAAAACCCTTTTGGATACGCTCATGAAATTTGGAAACTGTAGTTTGCTTACGTTGGCTGCACTGGAGCAGTAAGTAAAGTTTCCCTTTCAGACAATGAGGTCTGAGGCAAGTGATGGTTTGAAGACCCTCCCCTCCCGGCTACGCCCATGTGTTATATTATAGGTGTAAGCCTAATTCTCTACAAAATATATAACGTTTGATAACGCATCTAAAACTGGATTTATGCATTCGTTGGATTACATAATGTATTCTATTTATACATGTAGCCTATGTAGTCTGAAAACTATAAACAATACAATAGCAGCCTAATGAGTTTGAAGCTGTTTTAGTATTGCTTATAGATTACAGACGTTTCTTCAAAAAAAAAGATTGTTACGTCTTACGCATTTCATGTGTCAATCTAGTCATGCATGTTGATCTGTGACTTAAAATATGCTAAATCATTGGTTTTCTTGGCTGACTCAGGCAACCCATTCCATTAAAAGATAAGAGAAAGCAGAACGGTTAGAGAGGCACTTACTTAATGTGAAAAGCTCTTGCTTCCTCCTGTACATTCTCAAAAACGCGATTTGTATATGAATATACTATGACCCATTATTTAAAATATAAATCTCCTTTCATTAAATATCGGATGTGACAGCGCTATATAAATTATTGTAATTATAATAATAATTTTCATCATTAATGAATTCATACTAAGCATAAGTCTGCCATTAATTATAATAGTATAACAATTGATTTAGATCTAGATTAATTAAATAATTTTTTAAGCCTTAAGTGTAGTATTTTTAGATCTATATTATTAAAAATAAACAAAATGAAACTTACTTTTTCTTTTCAAATCGCAGAAAGTAGAGCTTTATACCCATATTGAGCTGTGAATAAGTTGGGTGGTTTGCAATTTCGCGGCTGTGTGTATGTGTTAAAGTTAATTTCTATTAAGTATTGTTAAAGAGCGCCTATCTTTTTTTTTTATTTTTTTTTTTTGCTGCGTTATATCAATGTTTTCTAACTTAACCTTTCTCATCCCTCTTTTTGGTTAATTTCATTGGAACCATTAAAAGACGGGGGAGGGAAGGAGCAAAATAAAAAATGGGAGTGCCATCAAAGGCCCATGCCGACCAGCAAAATGATGAGGCCAAACACAACCTCGAAGACATCATGCATAGCAGAAAGTACGGTCTAACGTTTTGCAAAGATAATACGTACAGTGTATAGTGTATTTTATTGTGTGAATATTCTTGTTGAATTTCAAACAAAATTAATTGTAATAAGAATAAATTAAAAAAAAACAAACAAAAAAACTTGTTCGGGCCTTTGTGTCTTGCTGCTGTCATGTTGTTTTTAAGTTGTCTGCATTGAATTTATTTTTCTTTGGTCGCTACCAGACCGGCCCATTTGGTACCGGCCCACCGGGCATTCGCCCGTTTGCCCATATAGCCTTCAAACAACTTATCAACCCTACTATATCAATACCACTACAAAAACTAACCAACCAAACTATCTAACTAAATTTACTAGATTAAACCTAACAATGCTAATACTAAGCCCAATAACAAATGCAGACTATTAGATCTATGGGTAACAGAGCCAGCAGGCAATTACTGCGCTGCGACAGCAGTAACTAAAACCACAGCAGTAATGGCAACAGCTTAAGCAGCAGTAAAACATATTTTGCAACAGGCAGAGCAGTGCAGTTTTTAAGCAGCAGTAATTGCAACAGCTTAAGCAGCAGTTACAATAGCCTGCAACATACAAATACAACATACAAATATAAAACTACAAATATATTTTATAAACTAGTCATGTCGCTATTTTGTTTCATCTCCTTGACTATTTCTTCCATACAATGTAAGCTATAGAACAGTTTGAATCTAATTTACTAGATTTATTTCGGACACACGGTACATGTTGTTACTACACGAATCAGTGCTCTGTAATAAAAAGAAGAAGATAGGCCAACCTTTTTTTACTTCATTGTTTAGTCCATTGGTTTAATCTAGATATTGACTTTACAAATATATTTCTAAACTCTAGCTCTAAACAATTGTCTTAATTTATTTATTTCTTTATGATTCTTTATAGTTTAATTTTGGAAATAATTCTATTGTAATGTCAATATTTTTAAATAAGCTAACCTTTGTTTTCTACGAGTTTTTTTTAAACTAACTAATTAATAGTAATACTGTAACGTAAACAAAATGATGAACAATGCTCAAGACTGACTAGTCTGGCTGGCGCCTCAAAACCCTTTTAAGCTCAGACGGAGAAATCGGCATCTCTGGTTCTGTCCGGTCTGGATAGACTATAAGGGCCCCATACCCAGATCTATCGGGGTCCCTTATTACCGACCCATCGGTATAACAGAAAATGGCATCTGATGGGTAGGACTTTAGTGTAGCTGATGCCAAGTTTTGGAGTATGGCAGGTGTTAATAGCCTCTTGGTGGCTCCCTCTTGCCCTATAAGGGACGACTTCTCCTCCACGGAGGGCAAGTACTAATTATTCTAATTGGGATTCTGTCAGTGGAGAGCCCAGCTGATTTTGACCAATTGACCGCAATGTGGAGGAACGATCGCATTTTATGCTTTTGCTCTCTCTCCACTAATATTGAGGTGGGTAGACTAGAGTCGCCCCTTTTATAGCCCTCATAGGCTGTAAGTACCGCCCTCTCCCTCCTTAAATGTAAAGGGGCCACGTTTGTTAAGATTTCAGCAGCGTTTGTTGGGCTTGTCCGAAAGGTGCCTGTCACGAGTCGAGTCTGTGACCTATTTCGACCAGTTTCTAGAAGCGAGTTCAAACCAGTGCAAGTGTCCAGCGTAAACAAGTTAATTTTAGATATCCAATCAAAGAAAGAGGTTAAGGGAAAAAAATAGCACACGTCAGCTTCTAGAAGGTCAAAGTTACTAAAATAATTATCTGAGAAAGTTCCATGATTCTGGAACGTACGATCAAAGAAAGTATAAATTAGGGGAAAGTCAGTTAGACGGGGTCCTCGCATAGTAGTAGTTCTTGTAGAGCGATGGTCCTCGATTATTCTTCTCTTAGTAAAGGTTTATTCAAGTTTTGTGATATTAGCAGGTTCATTAGTTAAAGTTTTATTAGTTGAAGTTGAAGTTATACTAAGTGAAGTTTTATGTATCTTTAAGTTTTATTTATGAAGTATCAAGTCAAGTTGTTATTGAATTGAGAAGTTAATTTGATGTGAAAGTTGAAGAAGTATTTTTAAAGAAGTTTTAAGAAAATACAGAGAGATGTTTCTTTCTTCACTTCATATGAATTTATCAACTTATTAATACAATCCTTCGGCCAGTCGTTACAGTGCCACAAATGAACCTTAGTGCCTGTGATTGTACTCGGTCGAGTGATTTGAGGGCAGTTTTACTAGCATATACTTGAGCTGTACTCAATTTGTGATCTGACTGCCCCTAAAGTACAATGTGCGTAGCATGTAAGCTTTGGCCCCCCACTTTGTGCTGGCCAGCTTTCTTAGTAACGCTAACTTCTCCGAGGCTTTTCTTTCAACTTCCTGGACGTGCTGGAGCATTTACAACTTTCTATCCACGGTCACCCCTAGATATTTGGCGTGTTTTTACGTTGGAGTCGCAGCCCACCGAGTTGAAGCTCGAATAGAGCCTTAAGAATGTCGATCCCTAGGCTGAACAGGGACCAGGTCGTTTTGGCAACGTTTATCTGAATCTGTCATTTGTCGCAATACAAGGAGATGGTTTGGAGGTCTGCTTGTAATGCCGCATGTAAATGGTCGGCTTTCTTGCCGGTTGACCAGAGGACAATGTCATCCGCATAAAGCAGTTTCTTTGACCGCAGTGAGGTGCGTTTCTTAAATTTCTTAAGTCTAAAGAAGCATCGAGACAATTTCAAGTCACATCATAGCCAGAGTCCACCGACTATAGGCGAGCTGTTAACTGAACAATTAAAAGCAACAAAGCAAGATGAGAAGGTTAACATTGAATCCAGAAAAAAAATGATGAGGCCGACATCGTGAAAAGAAGAAAATACTTCAATACCGCAGGTTCTAGAGACTAAAGAACAGCACACAAGCATGTCCTCAAAAATTCATACTGAAGAAGCTGAACCATCAGACAGTGTAAACAATACAGAAAGCAGGATAATAAACTCTAGACTGAACGACATTGGAGATTGGCCTGATGTAATCACAGATAATATTCGCATACACCTTTTAACTCAAGGATCTGAAACAGTTCAGCGTATGGACAGTCAATTCAGAGAGGCGTATAGACATCAAGAATCAGCAAAAGGAAAGGCTAGAAAGCTTTCAAAGGCTTGGTTTTTCCGGCAAATGTCAAACGGCGAGAAAGTTCTTAGAAAGTGGATGTGTTATTCGCCAAAAAAAAAGAATTCTTATTTTGCTTCCCCTGCACACTCTTCTCAACAAAATCAAGTACCAAATCTTCATTTAAATCCAAAGATGGATTCAATGAGTGGTGGAGGTTATCCCCAAAAATAGAAAAACATGAGACCAGCAGAGCTCATATTCAGTCATCGCTTGCTAGGAGGGAACTTGAAGTTTGCCTGAGAGTAGGGAACAATATTGACAACAAGGCCCAAGATTTGATTATACAAGAGACGAAAACCTGGAGAGTTAGTAAAATTACTATCAAAGTACGATTCACTCTTGAGGGAGCATGTGCTTCGAAGTAAGCTTTGTTCCAGACCGAATACATACATGTCTCCACAAATACAAAATGAATTTATTACAATATTGGGGGATCACGCTAAAAAACAAATCATACAGCAAGTAAAACAAGCCAAATATTTCTCTATTATTTTTGACAGTACTCCTGACATCTCAAAGCTGGATCAAATTTCCCAAATTTTACGGTATGTTGTCATGGATAATGACGGGGTGCAGGTTCTTGAGTCTTTTGTTGACTTCATCAACACAAAGGACAAGCATGCTGCTGGAATCGCTGAGATGATTCTAGAGAAATTGCGTTTGGATGGCTAAGACATAATGGGGTCAAGGCTGTGATAATGCTGCGGTCATGAAAGGTCATTAAGGTCATGAAAGAATTAACAATATTTGATTAATGAATAAATATTATTTTGAAAAAAAAAGTAAGGTTTTGCAATGTTATTAATTAGTTGGTTTTTTTTTTAGGGGGGGGGGGCATCAAGATGAAGTACCGCACCAGGCATCATACACTCTAGCTACGCCACTGTTTATAGCTTTTATAAAGCGCTACTTTCATGCTTATAGCATGCTCAGAGCGCTTTGGTCCAATCTCATTTGTGGACCAGTGGGGGGGGGGGTATCTGGTTTTCCGTGCTGCCTTTAGGCGCTCAGTAAACATAACTCTGCCCTGGTCGGGTGTCGAACCTCGAGCCCCCTTCTAGGTAGCCAAGCCAAGCCAAGTTCAAGCGCACTTAGCCTATCGACCACAGTAAGGATATGTTATTATTGTAATTAGAATAGGCAAATCTGTAGTTCATGTCCGACCATGTACGATTTATTATAGGCTTGCAATTCTTTGCACTACAAAGGATGTCACATATTCTATAGCATGTTAGTCGTGACGATTTGTTTATATTTGCACATTATGAATGCCACAAAGTCGACTTTCACAAGACATTCTGTATGGTGATTTAACAGAAGGCAGGAGATTCGATGGTCGTCTACTGCTAAGGTATACTGATATATGCAAACGCGACATAAAGCTCTTCAAAATCGACACTAACAGCTGGGAAAAGTGGCACTGGATAGATCCACATGAAGAGCGAGCATTAAAGGAAGGTCCTGGATTGCAGATGCCATACACAATAGTTGTAGAAAGAAGGGTGAAGGTACAAAGGATTGACATCTTTAGACACCCAAGAAGTTGCAAAGGGAAAAAATCGTCTCGAGACGTAAAATGCCACAATTAATTTTTATAATATTTAGTTAAGGTCTAGAATAAATTTTGCCAATTATCTTTCGATGTGATAAATGTTATATTTTATTTGAACAAAAGTAAAGAGTCTTTCGGAGTTGCGGTTGGTGTCAGCGCTCGATAAAATAGCATGTTAAACACGTCCACCAGTTAAAATAGAAGAGATACAAGAAAGTTCTTCACATGCAATCGTTCGAGTCAAAACGTTGATTTGGATCAACGGAGCAGCAAGAAACCCAATAATACGAGCAGCAGCATTATAAATTAACTGCATTAGCTGCGTATTTTAGTGCAGATATCTCAGGCACTGAGCAGAGTGTCAGGTTAAGGAATTATTTGTGTTGTTCAATAGCTGTACACAATTAAGGTTACGAGGTTCATCCTGACAAGAATATCATTTACACACAGTCGTACATAGAGTAACCAACTTTGTGGATGGTAAATAACAAAAACAATGAATTTAATTGAATGATACTGATATATGTATATTTACAATGAGAATGATAGAATGGTGAATAGATAATATATATATATATATATATATATATATATATATATATATATATATATATATATATATATATATATATATATGTCACCGTAATTTCGTAGTCAACCAGACGCTGACCGACTGACGTGACAATACAGCCAACATCGGCAAAAATAAAGTTAGACCTCAGCTGATCCCAACTGATGTGTAACGCCCTGACACTCAACGCCGTCGACGATCGCCCGTCTGACAATGACACTCAAGACTGTACTATATATTTCTGAGACAACAAGAGACGCCCAAACTGGCATAGAATCGAGCTCTGTACTGGCAGGGGTCCAAAAATCCTACTGAAGTCCAAGAAACTAGTACAGTCTTTTACGGACTAACACACCGTCCGTTTCAAACAAATTCAGAGGGTGAACTGCCTCAGGACAACGAATGACCAATAAATGTCACCGGACTTTGTGACGTAGCAAAAACAATTCAAAACAAAAATACAAGGCACTCTCGCCCCATACAAGTCACTACGAGTAGAGAAAAAAAACAGAGTTGGGACAAAGCAAAAGACATTTGTTTAAACTACGCGACACAGAGATCTTAGAGTGTTCGGTTTGTTGATTGCGATTGTATTCGACTTCATTGGTTTAGTTCCTGTTCTGAGAGACGCGCTGCATGTGTCTAACTTCAGTGTACAGTCTAGACATGGATAAACTACTCGGCCATGGCTGCCCCGTGATGGCTAGCATTCTTTTTCCGTAACTGTCCCTAGCGAGAGCGTTGGTGCTAAATTTACCTCTTTTGTGTGAGACACAATGAACTGAAAAATACGAATCCATACGAGCTTTAAGTCTCAACTTAAAGATCTTCGACTGTTTGGCAGATCATAAAATAACGACTGCATGTGAAACCAGGTAAACTGCACAATGTGTTGCCTCTTGTGTTTCTGATTTGTCTTTTCATTGTCGTTAATTAGTCATCTGTTCTTGAACCAGTTTCCACGGCGTTGCAGTCTTTCCAACTTAACACAGCGGCAACTCAACAGCATATCAACAGTTACATTATTGGCATAATCAAAAACCAACATGACCATCCTGAGGAACACTTGCGGATCCAGAACTTTAGAGTGGGGGGGGGCGATTTTTTCAAAACCCTAACCCGGTGCAATATATATATATATATTGTAATAACTTAAATGAGGCAACTCAACGAGAAATAGACGTTTATTTACACGACATCACAGGTACACAAAACAACATCTATCTTAGGCACAATCTCTCCATATTGGCTCTATACTTGGGCGGAAATCGTTTGTCTCCTAATGACTCCTAATGTCAACATCCTTTTCTAGTCTGGTTACTAGAAGTGCGCATCTTTTGCACTAGCCTGGATGGTGGTGCGCATGGCATAACAATATAATATATATATGAGCTTTCAGAGCTATTTTTTATGTGTATTTTCATAGGCTATAACTGTTCTGTATATTCTTTTTTATAGGTTAGTGTCAGATTTTATAATTGTACTTCCGCATATTTTTATATACGTTAGTGCGGGATAGTATAAAAAGTGATGTACATGCTGTTTTAAAACAGTTGAGTGTACAGTTGACCAGCGGTCAGTTAAGTATATCTCTGTCTGTGGGGGGGGGGGACAGTGCCCGCCGACCTCCTCGTGGTGTTCCCTGGTAACTGCTCTCAGGGTGGTCTGAAAAAAGGCTAACGTTGCGGGAGCCCCAACTTTCCTAGCAGGCTCACCTGGTGCAGAGTTCTGCTGGTGAGGTCTGGGTAATGCTAAGCTCTGATCGACATAACCCCTGCACGCTCGTCTGGTGTAGGGATTTGTGTCTGTCGGGGCTTTAGCTAATGCTGAACTGATCAGCCGCCGCCCTGGAGACTAGTGGAGGGTCAAGCCATCAAAATTTGCGGGCCCTAAACTGGTGGCTTTAAAAAAAAGGTCTCCTGCCTCACTCCACTTTCGTGGATTAAACCCTGCCCATACGAGCGAGTGGTTGAATTAACTGATCCTTCGATCGATTCATAGTTCAATGTTCATGTCTGGACTGTTTTTCACTGCTCGCTCTAAGGGGCAACCCAAATCTCCTCCCCCCATACCAATGTCGAGAATGAATACAAAAAAAAGCGGGTCTGAGCAGACCCTAACAGGCTCCGCTGACCAGGTAAAGGGCATTAGGCCTGGCATCGAAAAATGTGCTACTAATCGCCTCGCAACGTTGGTACATAGGGAGAACGGGCCAAGTTGTGAAAAAAGAGCTACCGTTCTTCCCAACACACAAACCCTGATAACATCCTTTTTCCCCCAAACAAACACTACAATTAAAAAACCAAAAAGTCTCAGAAAAAATTAACCCAACACCAACACCTCATACTGGGAAAGTAAATATCCCCCACACTAATTTAGGTGGAAAGATAAAGCAACATGATCCCCAAATTTCCAAATCTGATGCTAAAACTTTCAAAGTCCTTCAATGTGTGAGCAGGTAGGGGTGGCGCTATTGAGTGAGGCCTTTTTGTTATTATCTGCTGCTCAACATCTATTCAATATTTTACAGTAGGTAGGTGGTAGCTCTACTGGGTGGGCCCAATCTGTGCACCTCGGTCAGCACTGACCACTGGTCAAGACAAAAGAGAGCTCAACGTAGTTCCGGAGCTAGCTATAACTGGTCAGCGCGAACATATCGGAGAGCATGACGTCACGCTAATTACCTAAAACTAAACTGGACTACTGATTTCCCTAATTTGTACCTAGCCGTACGCTATAATAAAATCTAGCAAATTACTACTGACATGGACTACACAACATTATATACCAAATTAAACAGCATTAAAAAGAGAATCTTAAAATATATTTTACAAAAATACAAAAAGGAAGATAAAAAGTTATTTCTATTCTAAACTCATATGGGGGCTCTATACCGTTTACAGACCTGCACATAAACTGAAATTAAAAAAATAACAACTAATCCAACACTAATGCCAAATACAAAAATAAGCAGAACTAACCAGGGACAAAAATAGGATAGAACATCCACAGCTCTAAGGCTAGTTAACTATTTTAAAAACTACTTTTCCTCTACGAGTAAAACACAAATAGCAGAAAAAAGACTAAAACTAGCAGAAAGTTATAAATCGCGGAAACTACTAAATTACAAAACATCGTAGCCCTGGTCTATATAAATTACAAATTAAAATAAAGATAAAAATAGATAAAAAATTAGATCTAGAAGCGCCAGCTCACATTCACCCCCGCTCAAAACTTTAGCGTCCCCGCAAAACAAAAAATACACAAAATACAGAGACTAAAAAGTCAAAATATATACAGCAGAAATAAAATAAAATTTACACAAAAGCACAAAGAATTATAACTATAGCCCTCAGTGTTAAAAATAAACCAACATAACTAACGAACTATAACCATACACAAGTTGCGAAGCTTACATCAGAACAATAAGGCTTAACTCAGTTTCTTACCCACACAGGCTAAAACAAAGTCGAACAGACTTACACAAAGCCACGAAAGCTTCAAACAGGTCCATAGTCACACAGACTTATGGTCAGCCACTAAAGGCTTTACAGACCAGAACATTAAAAAAAATATGAATACTACATAGCTGACATGTTCAGCCAAATGGCAAAACAAAAAAAAATGACAGTGGCAACACACAAACAATAGTAACAGCAAAGTGTCATAACACTAACTTGAGGTTAATGTGTTATAACTCAAACACAGGTGTGAGCAGGTCAGGCAGGCGCGAGTGTGAGAGGACCTATTCTTACTGCTCAACATTAAAATTTACCAACAGTAGGCAGATGTTCGCGCTACTGGGTGGGCTCAATCTGTGCACCTCGGTATGGTGACCAAGGGGCTAGAGTCACCTAAGTAACCAGACAACTAACTATACTAACTTAACTAAATGAAAACAAGATAACAAACTTTAGTTTACAATAAATAAAACAAAAAAAAATTTATTTACATACAAAATAAATCAATAATGAGAAATAATATATACACTAACACTACAACTGAACTCAGCAACTAACTAAAACCCTCTAAATCTACGCTACTACAAACACCAACAAACTAACCAAACCAACTATCTAACTAAATCACTACAACTACTACCCTAGACCTACACAACAAAAACCAAATAACACTAGCTTCCCTTGAATTAGAGCTAGAATAGATCTACAGAAACAATAACAAAACTATCAATAGCAGAAACAAAATAACACTAGCTTCCCTAGAATTAGATCTAGAATAGATCTACAGAAACAATAACAAAACTATCAATAGCAGAAACAAAATAACACTAGCTTCCCTAGAATTACAATAGATCTACAACAGCAGTTATAAACAGCAGCTATTTCAGCAGAGTAATAGCAGCAGCTAAAAACAGCTAAAAGCAGTAATATCCAGCAGTTAAAAGCAGTAATATTCAGCAGCTAAAAGCAGTAATAATAGCCTGCAATACATAAATGCAAAACTATATTCTATTCTATTAGGACTGATGGACGCTGCCTTCTTCAATACAGCATGTTGCCAACTATTATGACAAATAGTCCAAGTAGAAAATAAAATAACTACCTTACACATAGTATATGTGAGCAGGTCAGGCAGGCGCGAGTGGATAGAGAGGGCCTATTCTCTGCTGCTCAACATTAAACTATTTACCTAACAGTAGGCAGATGTTAGCGCTACTGGGTGGGCTCATCTGTGACACCTCAGTCTACGACCAAGGGGCTAGAGTCACCTAAGTAACCAGACATACTAAACTAAACTAAAGGGAAACAAGATAACAAACTTTAGTTTAGTATAAATAAACAAAATGAAACTTTATTTACATGGAATCAAATAATAATAAAATATAATATATACACTAACCACTATAAACTACCCTCTAAATCTACACCACTACAAAACACTAACAAACTAACCAAACTAACTAACACAAACTGATCAAACCAACTATCTAACAAAATCACTACAACTACTACACTAGACCTAGATCTACACAAACACACTACAATAAACTTGTCTAGATCTACAATATCCTACTATTACACTCATAACACTAACACTAAAACAAGAATATCTTATCCTTAGGCTCAGTACCTTACTATTCACTAAGAACAGAACTGAGAAACAGACTATAAATATAACTAAGTTTACTAAGGCGATAATAAAGAAACAAAATAACACTAGCTTAAGCTTCCCTAGAATTAGATCTAGAATAGACTTCAATAGATCTACAGAAACAATAACAAAACTATCAATAGCAGAAACAAAATAACACTAGATTCCCTAGAATTAGAATAGACTTCAATAGATCTACAGAAACAATAACAAAACTTTAAAACTAGGTCTAGATCTATCAATAGTAGAAACAAAATAACACTAGATTCTAGATTCCCTAGAATTAGAATAGATCTACAACAGCAGTTATAAACAGCAGAGTAATTGCAGCAGCTAAAAGCAACAGTAATAATAGCAGGCCGTCCCAGGTACAGGAATAAAAATATAATTAGACGACAGACCACAACGATCTTCAGCTGTCACACAGACAGATATGGTACTGACCACTGGTCAACTGTACACTGAACTGTTTTAAAACAGCGTGGCATCACTTTTTATACACAAAAAGCGGAAGTACAAATAATAAGTTTGGCACTAGCCTATAAAAATAAAAAATATAAAAATATAGCTCTAGGAGCGCAAGCTCACATATAGATCTAGTAAAAAATATAAAATATTTCTACACTTACAGGAATAAAAATATAATTAGACGACAGACCACAAAGATCTTCAGGTGTCACACAGACAGATATGGTACTGACCACTGGTCAAATGTACACGCAACTGTTTTTTTGACAGCATGTAGTACATCACATCTATACTATCCTGCACTATCCCGCACTAACATATAAATATGCGGAAGTATAATTAATTAATAAGTTTGGCACCAGCCTATAAAAATAAATATATAAAAATAGATCTAACCTATACAACAAAAATACATTTTAAAAATAGCTAAAATTGCATATAAAACTAGCTCTGGGAGCGCAAGCTCACACAGGGCATCTAGCATAGTGGTGGTAAGACATAGAAAATAAAAAATAAAAGGACCACTGTCAGACAAATCAGCTTAACACGACATTAATGAGTACCGTAAGTACTTCAAAAAAGTCTACTTCCTATATCAAAAGCAAAAAAGTCGAAACTACTTTAAAAAAAACATTACATGGCTTTCCAAAGGCAAAAAAAACAGAATACTGCGTAAAATGTATTACATTTATCTACGTCATGGCCTCCAAGACAAATAACATAACGAGTACCTTGACGGCAACATCGAAAATTAACATGACTAGAAAATTTGTACATACAGCATTTTACTACAGCAACTGTGACAAGTCAAAAACTCGCTGTCAGAGTCACTCAAATTTATCACAGCATTAATTATTATTTTTCATTATTTATTTATTTTATTTTAATTATTTCCCCATCCTACCCCTGAATTCTCCACCCGCCCCACCTTTTTCTCTCCAGGCTAGACCTTAGTCCACCACCTTGGAAGAAAACTAGGCCAGTCCTTTCATTTATCTGCCCTTGATCGGGGAAAGATAACCACACTATCTCTTTTGTCTTATCCGCCGGATGTATGTCTGACAGCCGCAGTGGACACCACCTTGTGTGGAATGCAAGTCACTCCCCCCCCCCTTTCTCCTATGTCTCTCTTTGATCTAGGAGACAATAACTGTAGACACTATCATATTTGGAGATCTAAATACCCATTTACCTTCCTGGGGCTATGATGACATTGATCAGTCTGGTAAAAAAGTTCATGACCTGTGCAATTATACTAACCTTTTTCTTTTGCAAAATAAAAACTCTCCTCCTACTCTTCTGCATGCTAGCAATGGTTCACTATCACGACCAGATCTTTCTTTAGTCTCTGCTAACTTGGAATCTGTCATAACGTATCAAGTACGATATTGGTAGTGACCACCTTCCAATATTACTGACTGCTACTCTTTCTAAAATGAACACCAAGACCACTATAGAACCACGAAAGTGGCGCTATAGTAAGGCTAATTGGAAAGGATACGAGACAGCTGTCAAAAATGCCCTTGCAAAAAATCCATGTAGAGTCTAGCTCTGTCAACCTTGTGTACCGTCAAATAACAACAGCTATCCTGGGCATGGCTAAAAAGTTTATTCCTCAAACTTACCCTTATAAAAAATTAGAAAACTTTTGGACGGCTGAAATCAACAAACTTGTTATGGCTCGGAGAAGGGCATAGAAAAAGGTCCAAAAGAACCCAAACAATCCAACACTCAGGCAGAAATACAACATACTCATCCTACTAGTCAAAACGTCTGTAAACAGGAAAAAACGAGAACGTTGGACCAACACCTGTGCAAGGTTAAATCTAAGGGATAACTCTAAGGCTTGGAGTCTTCTGAGAAATCTCGAAAATGCTGGGCGTACGAAAACAGCAACTCCATTATCTTCACCCAGTAAGGTAACCATTTCATCAAAGAAGAAAATTGCCACATTGTTAAACAAATATTTTGCTAAGATCAACAAGGATGCCAAGAAGTCCCCAATGTCCAAAGCCATTGATAAAGCTCGCAAAGCTGATGAAAATAAAGACCGAAAGGAACCACAGACCAAAAGTGCTGAGGGAACGATGAACTCCTCTTTCTCGATAGGCGAGCTTAATGCTGCCATAAGGAAATGCCAGCTTAAAAAGGCTCCTGGGCCGGATGGTATCACCCCCGAAATGCTTAAGCATGTAGGGGGGAAAGTAAAGGCCGTGCTCATGGCATTCGTAAATAGAACCTTGGCAGATGGTCATTAGCTCAGGGCCTGGAAACGTGCCACCATTATTCCTGTACCAAAAAAAGGAAAAGAAGCTTCCACTGCTGAGGGCCACAGGCCCATCTCACTCACATCTTGTGTGGGAAAGATGGCTGAAAAAATGGTAAATGAGCGTCTGGTTTGGTACCTTGAGAGTGCCCGTCTTATAGCTCCAGAACAGGCTGGTTTCAGGGCTGGAATGTCCGCTATAGATCAAGTCAACATCTTTGTGCAGAGCGGAGCAGTTGGATTCCAAAGGATCGAAAGCACATACGCAGTCTTCATTGACTTAAAACAGGCATATGATAAAGTATGGCGGCCTGGTTTGCTTCATAAGATAAGAGCCGTGGGGGTGCGGGGACGGATATATTACTGGATTAGAGACTTCCTACAAGAGCGTACAATAAGAACAAGAATGTACGGAGAAGTATCAGGGGAAATGACCTTCGAGCACGGCCTCCTCCAGGGCTCCGTCCTGTCATGCGCCCTTTTCACGGCCTTCATAAATGACCTACCGGCTCAGCTTAAATGCCAAAAGCTGCTATATGCTGATGATTTTGTCCTTTGGAAATCCGGAAGGAGCGCAACCTCTATACAAAAAGTGTTGCAAGAAGTTCTCCATACGCTCTGCTCATACACACAAAAATGGAGGCTAAAAATAAACACCTCCAAGACGGTCTATTCTCTGTTCACGCTCGGGACTGGCATTCTCGGGCAACCTTTCCGGCTCTCCCTCAACAGAGTGGCTGTCAGCATGGAAAAGCAACCCAAGTACCTTTAACTTTAGATCGCAAACTAAAAATGTGTGAGCACATCCAGGATGTTGCAAGAAAGGCCTCAGGGAAACTTTGAATTGTGCGGAAGCTGGCATTCACGAAGTGGGGAGCCCAAGCAGACATGCTCCGATCACTGTATTTAGGAGCAGTCCGATTACAGATAGACTACAGCCTACCTGTGCAAATTTATGGCTCTAGGACAGCTCTTGAACAACTTGATAAAATACAGCCCCAAGCACTAATATTGGTATGTGGAACCTTTAGGACAAGTCCAGTAAATGCGGCTGAAATAATGGCTGCTTTGAGCGGTATAAAAGGCTGGATGAATACCTCCCAGCTAGAAAACTAGTGGATGGTTGGAGATGCAGAAGACGTATCCAGATGCAGTCTTTTATGCATCATGCCACTAGACTATCTGATGAAACTGGCCTCTCCACCAATCGACAAAACATTCAACGCTTTCATCCCCTTCCCCTTTGGTGTCGCCCAACGACCCCAGACATACGCTTGAAATTAGTAGACCCTAATGCCACTAAGCAAAGCCGTTCATCTAACGACCTTCAAATCCTAGCTCTGGAGACCATTAATACCTTCAAGCCCAGTGCTATTTTTGCATACACTGATGGGTCGGCATCAATAGATTCTGGAAGAGCAGGCTATGGAGCCTACATCGACTTTCTTGGCTCTCACTCAGTCAAAATCTTTGGACCATGTGGTAGTGTTTGCAGTTTCGATGCGGAGACCATGGCAGTCTGTGAAGCATTAAAAGTCATTGACTCTCAACTCGGCGAGGGACATTTGAGGGCAACACAGATTGTTATGGTCACTGACTCAAAATCTGTACTACAGGCTTTTGCAAAGCCCCGGACCATGGCCCCCCAATATCAACACTGTCATCATGGCTTCACATAACATTTCACAACGCTATGGCACCCCTGTAATAATGCAGTGGGTACCAAGTCACATAGGTGTGACTGGCAACACAATTGCTGACTCTTTGGCCCACCAGGGAGGGCAAATTCCACCCACTGATCAGGCTGTAAGCTTTCATCAAGCCCTGGCTATAATACAAAAAAAAAACAGAAATGGAAAAGTGGTTTGAGTGCTGGGACAAGTCCTAAAAAGCCCGTGGAGTCTGGGAGCGCATGAGGCGCCCTGACCGCACTTCCCCGTGGTGGAGGCTGTTCAGGCCTGAGCAAGCTATTATAGCACAGTGCAGGACAGGCCACTGTCCTGTTGGCTCATATTTCTCGCGGCTATGGCCAAATTTTGATTCACGGTGCCCCCGCTGCGGGGAAGAAGAGGAAACCGTGCCCCATATTCTGTTTGAAATCCCCAGACTTGCTGATCTCCGTCTCGAAAGGTCTGGGAAACCCAAAATTCTCGACATATATGGCGACATTTATGCACTACGCAAGACAGCAGGATTTCTGTCCAGGGCTTTTGCAAGAGAGGATTTGAGCCTCTCAAGCCCTCACTCTAATGGTGTTTGATGATGAAGATGATCTCTGTCTGTGTGACAGTTGATCTTAGTGATCTGGCGTATGATAATTTAAACATTGCTATATTTCTGTACCTGGGACTGCCTGTAAGTGTAAATATATTATATATTTTCTTTTACTAGATCTATGTCACACTGCGTAAATATGTGTGAGCTGGCGATCCTAGATCTAGTTTTTTTTTATCTATTTTTATCTGTATTTTAATTTGTAAACTATCTAGGCTAGTGCTGAGTGCATGCATGTCTCCCGCCAGCTCTTTTACTTTAGAAGTTAGTTTGTACGAGTCATGACCTGGCTCTATAAATAGAAAGGGTGCGGTCAGTTCTTTCTTTTTCCGGTGTTGACCGTTGGTCAGTGTGACCATGTAGAAGTAATAGTTATTTAATTGTTGTGCTTATATTCAGCTGGGACCGCCTGTAAGTTGAGAAATTGTTTTATTTTTACTTGATATATTCTAATTAGGATTGATTGTTGTTAGATTGCTGTTAGATTGTTGTTAGATTGTTTAGATGTAAACGGATTAGTGCCGTGCATCTCAGGCTAATTACTTAGTTAGCCATTGTCTATGATGGAACCGGAAGGTCCATTAAGCTGGATAGCGTCACCCCTCCCACCCCCTTTAGCTATCCCTAATAATCTCCTTATTGTTTTTCTATACTATGTCTATTTGTAAATATTGTATTATCTTATGTTTCTTATGTATTTTTATTAATATTTTATTGTTAGGATAACCGCTCTATTAAGTTGGCAATTTGTCCTACTTTTTAAATGGCTGCGCCCTAAGCATCGCTGTCATGGCGGCCTTTGTAGAGCCAAATCTAGCTTATATTTATGGTAGTCTAGCTTGACCTGTGTTGGTGTGGCTTAGAAACTCATGTATTGCTTTTATTAGCTACATGTAGGTAATTGAAATTAGCTCATGCTTGTATTGGGAGTATGCGCTAGACTAGGTCTAGACCAGTCTAATTCAAGTAGTTCATTATTATTTTATTTTTCTTATCTGAATATTGTTTATATTTGTAATTGCAGGCTATAATTCCTGTCGTTACATCTACTGTAACTGTTGTTAGTCTACGGCCTGTTTGCCGCAGTTATAGCTGTCATTATTAGTTCTGTTGTACTGTTGTGTTTAGTGTTGGTATTTTTAGGTGTAATTTAGTGAAGATAGTTAGACATTTGGGTTTCTTATTAGTGTTTGTAGTGGTGTAGATTTAGAGGGTTTTAGTTAGTTGCTGAGCTCAGTTGTAGTGTTAGTGTATATGTTATATTTTATTATTGATTTATTTGTGTATGTAAATAAAGTTTCTTTTTGTTTTATTTATCCTAAAGTAAAAGTTTCGTTATTGCTTTCTTTTAGTTAGTTTAGTTTAGTCTAGTTGTCTGGTTACTTAGGTGACTCTAGCCCCTTGGTCGTAGACTGAGGTGTCACAGATTGAGCCCACCCAGTAGCGCAAACATCTGCCTACTGTTGGTAAATTTAATGTTGAGCAGCAGTAAGAATAGGCCCTCCCACTCGCGCCTGCCTGACCTGCTCACATATGCTAGATATATTTTAATTTAGTTTTATTTTCTAGTTGGCAGCTTTTGTTTTGAGCATGTTGATTTAAAGATGGCGGCGCCCATCAGTCCTGCTTTGAGGTTCTAGATCTAATAGAATAAATATGATTTTGTATTTATAGTTTTGTATTTTCATATGTTGCATGCTATTTTTACTGCTGAAATACATGCATTTGTTTTAACTGCTATAACCTCTGCTGCTGCATTTATTACTACTACTGTTATTGCTTCTGTAGATCTAGGGAATCTAGTGTTATTTTGATTTTGTTTTTGTAGTGTTGCCTTAGTCGGCTTAGACCTAGTGGCTTAGTCTGTTCTTAGTGAATAGTAAGGTACTAAGGTGTTCTTGTTAAAGTGTTAATGTAGATCTAGGTCTAGTGTAGTAGTTGTAGTGATTTGGTTAGATAGTTGGTTTGATCAGTTTGTGTTAGATAGTTGATTTGGTTAGTTTGTTGGTGTTTGGTAGTGGCGTAGATTTAGAGGGTTTTAGTTAGTTGCTGGGTTCAGTTGTAGTGGTTAGTGTGTGTATATATATATATATATATTATATTTTATAATTGATTTATTTTCATGTAAATAAAGTTTCATTTTGTCTTATTTAATTTCAAGTAAAGTTTCGTTGGTTCTTTCATTTAGTTTAGGTTAGTATGTCTGGTTACTTAGGTGGCTCTAGTCCCTTGGTCGTAGACTGAGGTGTCACAGAAGAAACCCACCCAGTAGCGCTAACATCTGCCTACTGTTAAAATTTAATGTTGAGCAGAGAAAATGTCTCCAGCGCCTCCTGACCTGCTCACGCATATATATATATATATATATATATATATATATATATATATATATATATATATATATATATATATATATATATATATATGTGTGTGTGAGCTGGCGCTCCTAGGTCTAATTTTTGACCTGATTTTATCTACTTTGTAATTTATATAGGCCAGGGCTATGATGTTTGTAATTTAGTGTCTTTTTAGTTTATATAGTCCAGTGCTGAGTATTTTGTAGTTTCCGCTATTTATAACTTTCTGCTAGTTTTAGTCTTTTTCTGTTATTTGTGTTTTACTCGTAGAGGAAAAGTAGTTTTTAAAATAGTTAACTAGCCTTAGAGCTGTGGATGTTCTTTCCTATTTTTTGTCCCTGGTTAGTTCTGCTTATTTTTGTCTTTGACATTAGCGTTGGATTGGTTGTTATTTTTTAATTTCAGTTTATGTGCAGGTCTGTAAACGGTATAGAGCCCCCATATGAGTTTAGAATAGAAACAACTTTTTATCTTCCTTTTTGTATTTTTGTAGGATTTAAATTTTAAGATTCTCTTTTTAATGCTGTTCAATTTGGTATATAATGTTGTGTAGTCCGTGTCTTTAGTAATTTGCTAGATTTTATTGTTGGGTACGGCTAGGTACAAATTAGGGAAATCGGTAGTCCAGTTTAGTTTTAGAAAATTAGCGTGACGTCATGCTCTCCGATATGTTCGCGCTGACCAGTTATAGCTAGCTCCGGAACCACGTTGAGCTCTCTTTTGTCTTGATCAGTGGTCAGTGGTGCCTGTGCTAATTGTGTTGTATAATTTCAGCTATAATTCCTGCCTGTCTGCCTAACTGTCTGCCGCAGTTATTACTGTTGCACTATAGCTGTTGCCTTATAGCTGTTGTTTTATTGCTGCTGTACAACTGACATTATTTCTGTGTAGTAGCTTACGGCTGTAGTCCTGCCAAATAGCTGCTTTATTTGTTAGGTTCAGTTTGGTATGGTTAATCAATCGTTTAGTAGGTGTATATTTAGTTTTATTGCTGTTGTTTTGGTTTCGTGTAAATAAAGTACCGGTATATATGTTGTTTTATAAATTTAGTTGGTTGTTTATTTTTAGTTTGTTTCCTTTTAGTTTAGTTTAGTTTAGTTTGATTGTGCTGTCTGGTTGCTTAGGCTACTCTAGCCCCTTGGTCGCAGACCGAGGTTCACAGATTGGGCCCACCCAGTAGAGCAACCACCTGCCTACTGTAAAATATTGAACAAATGTTGAGCAGCAGATAATAACAAAAAGGCCTCACTCAGTAGCGCCACCCTGACCTGCTCACACACATATATATATATATATGTTACGTGCGCATGTTAGTGCAAATGTGGAACGGTACGAATGCGTGTTGAAAGGGGGAGAACCAAAATGGAGGAATAGAAACTAAAAAGTGGTTTCAGTGTTAATAAAATTTAAAGCATTTATAAACCATGATTTTGTCTTCTTGATATTGTTTTATCGCTACAGAGTCTCGCCACATAATAAACATAACAATTTATATATATATATTTGTATGTGTGTATGTGAAAATTGAAAAAAGCAGTGCTTCTCAACCTTTTGCGAAAAAAAAACAGTCATGATGAGGCCTTTCTGTTGCAAACTTGGGGGTCTGGGGGAGCGCAGTAAGCTACCCCAGTGGGGTTCGAGGCGAGGGCCTGTTGCCAAAAGCGTTTTCTTGCATTTTTCACTGCTGAATCGAATTCTCCTGACATACAGCTCATTATTCATCTTATTAAAAAAGGACCTTTCTACTATGAATGTATAGGCCCTTAATAAAAAGTTCCCCTTTCAGACCTTGTGGTCTATAGGGCAGATGATGTAAAGGTCATCTGTTTATGTGGCCTACGGTTAACAAGGGTGTCATGTGGCCAGCACAACGACCAATCGCCTTTACTTTTCACTAACTAATGTCAGGTACCCATTAGAGCTGGGTAGACTCAGAGGCGCCCGACGATCCCGAAATTAAAAATCCCAGTCCCCGGTTAGGAAGCCAAGCGCTTTACCGCTCAGCCACCCCGCCCTTAATACATTGCAAATAAAACCGATTTGTTCCTTGAAAAGATAAGATACCGCCGAAAAAAAAATTATTCGATAAATAATATTTTTAAAACTGCTTATTTGTAAGTGATACATTTTGTTCAAAAAACATGTTTGTAACTTTGTTTTGTTACAGAACTATAATTAAAATTTCATAAATGGGAGGAGAAATTAAGTGGACCAATTAGATTCTACTCTAATTTTATTTTTTTTTTTTTGCATTTTTAAGATTTGTGACAGGTGGGGAAATGTGACGTGTGTTTGGCGCGTTTATTGTCTAGGGGATGATTATTTTTAAAGCTATCACACACCAACCCGTCAGCATATAAATCGGAAGCAGGCACGCAACGAGACAAGCAATGAAAGATAGATACTAAGTTAAAAATGAAGAATATTTATTTACATAAATATTTACATATAAGAATAAAAGGGGTGAGGGTTTGCATCTATCTCTAGTGAATACTATGTTTAATCATCACTCTTGCACCTAATAAGAGAGTATGTCACTTTGTCCTCTGACTTAGCTGGTTGTCCTGTTGATGTCGCAGCTGGCTGTGTCCTGGTTGAGGTTCTGCAGCTGGAGGTGGCGCTCTAGCGGATAGAGGGACGCCGGTGATTCAGTTCTTGTGGAGTCTCAATCCAAAGTTCTGATATCTGTAGTGGGCACAGTAGGGCGGGTGGCCGGCTACCGTGGGCACAAGGTTACTGCGGGCAGAGCTGATCTACCGTGGGCAGCGTAGTCGACAGAATAAGTCCAGGGAGTTGCAGAGGGTTTGGCGTAGCTATGACGTCTCGCACAGATCTGGGTCTATAGGGACATCCACCTAATAAGTTGACAGGTGGGCTGTCGAATAGGCGGGAAAGGCCGATAGCGCCAAGTAGTAGAGTTGAGAAGTGTCGAGTAGACACTGAACAGCAAATAGCAAATAAATAGGCAGATCTCAGTAGGAAAGTGCAGTGCTGAATAGCACTCAGCACCTAGGCAGACACCTGAAGGAGGCACCAGGTATTCCTCTAGGAGGGAGAATAAATGATGTAGTCCAGACTCGATTGCTCAGCTCGAATGAGAAAATGAGAGGGTAGGATTTGATTTGGACCTTCTTTATATAGGCCTGGAGAATATTGGCGGAAACAGGAAATGTCCTAGGCTAAGAATTATCTTACACGTGGGTAAATTTGTCTCGAGGTGGGAGTCGCACCTTGGACAGATCAAATGGGAGTGTTGGTCCGCGTGTTGGTCTCCTACATCAAAGAGAGACGTGTGAGAAAGGGGGGGGGGAAAGAGTGACTTGCATTCCACACAAGGTGGTGTCATCTGCGGCCGTCAGACATCCGGCCGCTACGATCAAAGAGAATGTGTCCATCTTTGCCAAGGTCAAGGGAAGATAAGTCGAAAGACGCGGCCTAGCTATCTCCAATGTGGTCAACTAAGTCTAGCCTGGAGAGGAAAAGGTGGTGCGGGTGGAGAATTTAGGGGTAGGATGGGGAAATAATTAAAATAAAATAAATAAATAATGAAAAATAATAATTAATGCTGTGATAAATTTGAGTGACTCTGACAGCGAGTTTTTGACTTGTCACACACAGGATTCAGTAATAAATTTTGAGCATAGACATAAATGATTTTTAGTCCCAAATTTATTTAACTAGAAAAATATCAGATTGAGTAATGGTTGGAAAAAGGCGACTAGGTAACAAATATTTGGGTTTATAACTCATCTCATTTGTTACTCTTATACTGCAACATTTCGTATGAATTTTAAATTTTCCAAAGCAAAGTCTTTCTTAAAATAATTATGATAAATTCATGTGAAGTGACATAAACTCTGTCGCCATATTTGACTATTCTGTTTGAAAACGTAATTTTTTTTTGTCTGGAAAGGGGAAGGGGCGGTAGAGTGAAAACTATTAATGCTCGCTCATTTTTATAATTTCTGCTAATGATTACATTTGGCATTAAAGAATAGGGGTGGGGCGACTGCATATAATAATTTTATAGCATATATAAATTATATTAGTGTGAGCTTGCGCTCCCTGAGCTAGTTTTATGTGTATTTTTGTTGTATAGGTTAGATCTATTTTTATATATTTTATTTTTATAGGTTAGTGTCAGATTTTATAATTGTACGCAAATTTATATAGGTTAGTGCGGGATAGTATAAAAGTGATGTACCACATGCTGTCTTAAAACAGTTGAGTGTACATTTGACCAGTGGTCAGTACCATATCTGTCTGAATAAAATAAGGGAGGGAATTAGGAATAGTGTTTAATACACACACAGACACATTCACGCAATTACACAATAAAAACATAACTCTGAAAGCACGGGAGGTGACCTACAGGCTAATTTATGGGATGACCCCAATAAAGAAGAGGGGTAAGGACAGGGCAGGTCACACATGTAAACTATGCGGGGTTGAAAATAACAAACTAGAAAAACATCTGTTTTGGGGAGTGTCCAAACTTCACTATTGTGAGAGAAACTCTGTCAAATATTTTAATTTAAACAGCCATGTCAAGGTCAACATAGGCCTAGCAATATTTTTAAATAAAATACCCAAAGCAAGAAACTTAAAGATATGAACTTGATTTTATTAGCAGAGTATAGGATACTTATATGGAACATGTATTTAAAAGCTACCTACGACAACAAAATCCTAAATAGAATTCAAGTAGATCATAGATACAGAAGGATTATGCAATGTAGGATAGAAAAGTTTTAAATAAAATATATATTTAAAAAAAAAAAGAAAGAAAATGTACATTAAAGTAAATGAATTATTGAAATTGTAAGACTTGAAGCTGTGTATCATAATGTCATTTTTAATCCAAATATTTTGGATAAAATTTAGGGAAATATAGTTGATTTTAAAATGGAACACTATAAAGGCTGACCCCAAATGTAATTTTATATTGAACCATTGTATTTACATAATTTTTTTTTTTAAGGATTCCATTATTTTCTTTCAATGAATTGGAAAATTCCATTTGTATCATAAATATCAATTTACTAAAATCTGTTTTAACAACGAAGAAAATAAGTTGAATGTATGTGTGTGTGTTTTTATAAGTGATAACTATTTACCGATTTGCATGTATATGTATTAAATATATTATTTATTTGCTTTAAAATTACAATACTAAAAATTACCTATTAATTTTTTTTTCAACAAGAGAGACAATTTAGGACTGGAAGATGCAATGTGGAAATTTCTTTTGGTTATATCCCTTTGACCAAACAAACAAAAAAAAAATTCAAGACAACCCCAAACAGGATACGAATTCATGATAATGGACCAAATGGACTACGAAATTGTTAAAAAAATAAAGCAAAACCAAACAAAAAAAAAAAAAACACTATCTCAATATGGACACGATTGATTTATAGAATATTCTTTAACTAATAAATTTATTCAGAAAATGAGTTATATTCAAATTTGAAAAATTTTTAAGCTCTTCATGCACATACTTACTTTGTACATTTTTGTAACTCTAGCAGACCCCAGAGAATTCGTAATGATGTGATATAGGATGGAGGTCTTTTGTCTGAGGTTCTTAAGGGAAAAATTGTTGCAAAAAATAATAATAATAATAATAATAAAAATGAATTTAAATAACTCACAAGTCTTAAAAAAAAAAAAAAAAAAGGTCCTCATTTTATAGACCCTTGCTGTCATCATTTTATGGACCCTTGCTGTCATCATTTTGTGGACCTTTTTCTGTCCTCATTTTGTAGACCTTTGCTGTTCTCATTTTGTAGACCTTTGCTGTCATCATTTTATTGAACTTTGCTGTCATCATTTTATTGAACTTTGCTGTCATCATTTTATTGAACTTTGCTGTCATCATTGTATGGACCTGTGCTGTCATCATATTGTGGACCTTTGCTGTCCTCATTTTGTTGACCTTTGCTGTCATCATTCTGTAGACCTTTGCTGTCATCATTTTATGGACCGCTGATGTCATCGCTTTATGGACCTTTGCTGTCATCATTTTATGGACCTTTGCTGTCATCATATTGTGGACCTTTGCTGTCCTCATTTTGTTGACCTTTGCTGTCATCATTCTGTAGACCTTTGCTGTCATCATTTTATGGACCTTTGCTGCAGCATACTCTACGATCATGCCGGAAATCCTGGAATGTGTTTTTGAAACTATTTCCTTCATAAAAATGTTGTTGTTATGAAATATTCTTTGTATTATTACTAATATAAATTAATATGTAATGTGTTTTCTTTAAAAAGTCTACTCGATGTCCATGATGAAAATCATGAATTGTGCTTTTGAAACTATGCCTTCACAAAATTTTGTTTTTATTAAATATTCTTTGTATTATTATTGATATAAAATAATATATTATGTCTTTTCTTTTGAATAAAATCTTATTTTAAAAAAAAAAGGAGGCCCCAAAAAGAGGCTAAAGCCCAGAAAAGAGGTGAATAAAAAAACCCAAAAAGAGGCAAAGAAAAGAGGCAAAAGCCCAAGGATTCCTAGGATGTAAACAGCTCGACAACTGAAGTCAAAAGCTAAAAAAACTGAGGTATCCTAAAAAAAAAAAAAAAAAAAAAGTCTGTGTAACAGCTGAAGATCTTTGTGGTCTGTCGTCTAATTATTTTATTATTCTGTACCTGGGACGGCCTGTAAGTTTGCAACTATTTTATATTTTCTTTTACTAGATCTATGGCACACTGTGTATAAATATATATATTTTAATTTAGTTTTATTTTCTAGTTGGCAGTTTATGTTTTGAGCATGTTAATTAAAAGATGGCGGCGTCCGTCAGTCCTGCTTTGAGTTTTCTAGACCTAATAGAATATATATGATTTTATGTATTGCATGCTATTATTACTGCTGAATGTAACTGCTGTTTTAACTGTTATTACTATGCTGTAACTCTTGCTGTAGATCTAGAATCTAGTGTTATTTTGTTTTTGTGGTGTAGCCTTAGTGGCTTAGTAAATTAGTTATAAGTTATAGTAGTCTGTTTCTGTTCTTAGGGAATATTATTAATAGTGAGGTACTAAGACTAAGGTGTTCTTGTTTTAATGCTAGTGTTATGAGTTGGTTGTAGTAGTAGGATATTGTAGATCTAGACTAGTTTATTGTAGTGTGTTTGTGTAGATTTAGGTCTAGACTCTAGTATAGTAGTTGTCTTGTAGTGATTTAGTTCTCTTTAGTTAGATAGTTGGTTTGATCAGTTTGTGTTAGATAGTTGGTTTGGTTAGTTTGTTGGTGTTTGTAGTGTCGTAGATTTAGAGGGTTAGTATTAGTTGTTTTCATTGTAGTGTATATATTATATCTTATTATTATTTGATTTCATGTAAATAAAGTATCGTTTTGTTTATTTATCCTAAACTAAAGTTTCGTTATCTTGCTTTCATTTAGTTTAGGTTAGTATGTCTGGTTACTTAGGCGACTCTAGCCCCTTGGTCACCATACCGAGGTGCACAGATTGAGCCCACCCAGTAGCGCTAACATCTGCCTACTGTATAAAATTTAATGTTGAGCAGAGAAAAGGTCTCTCCCACTCGCGCCTGTCTGACCTGCTCACATTAGTGACAGATTTTTTTTTTATTTTGTAATTTCTTAACTGTAATACAAAAAGAAAAAATATTGGTTTGTCCGATGGGGGGAAGGTGATAGCATGTATCGCCATTCCCACCTGGTACAACCCTTTTTCATTTTATATTCACTAATCTTAAATTTGAGATTAGAATGTGGTGCGACATAAAATACAAATAGGTTCACATATCAATACGTAGCTGTTATATAGATATTCAACTAATTTTGTTCTCAACTTATGATTTATCCATAAAAATAGGACCTCCCCCCACTCAGAGGGCTAGAGGGCAGTATATGCAATCGCGCACCCCCCCCCTTACCCCACCGAATCGGCCAAGATATCAGAAGGGGAGCGACATAATATAAAATTTCATTGGCCTCCTTCAGTCGTGAAACGACTATGGTTCATCTCGAACACTTTTTCATATGGCTGTGGAGCCCTATTTTGGAGAGACACTCCCGTCCACATATATTGCATGTCAAGGTGGCTTTCGCTTTGGTGGTAGAGGAGCTGGCCATTTTCCGTGTGGCACGCTTTTCTTCAAGAATCGAGGCCCATGTTTTCTCTCTTTCTATAGCTTTCTTGGTAACCGTCTCTATCCAACTAGTGCGGTCTAGAGCTATGTCTTCCCAATGGTCAGTATCAATGTTCATCTCGAACACTTTTTCATATGGCTGTGGAGCCCTATTTTGGAGAGACACTCCCGTCCACATATATTGCATGTCAATGTGGCTTTCGCTTTGGTGGTAGAGGAGCTGGCCATTTTCCGTGTGGCACGCTTTTCTTCAAGAATGAAGGCCCATTATTTCTCTCTTTCTATAGCTTTCTTGGTCACCGTCTCTATCCAACTAGTGCGGTCTAGAGCTATGTCTTCCCAATGGTCAGTATCAATGTTCACTGATTTTAAGTCCCTTTTTATCACATCAACGTAACGGAGGTGGGGGCGACCAGTTTTTCTTGAGCCAGACGCAAGTTGTCCGTACAGAATAATTTTTGGGATGCGTTTGTCCTCCATATGGCGAACATGTCCGAGCCAGCGCAGGCGGCGTTGCCTGAGGACCGTAAAGATGCTGGGAAGGTCCGTTATCGCGAGGATCACAGTATTACACACTTTTTCTTTCGATGTTATTCTTAAGATTCTTCGAAGGCAGCGCAAGTGGAATGAGTCTAGTTTTCTCTCTTGCTTTGAGTTTGAGTTTAGGCACAATTTAGGCCATGTCGTGCCCGAAATCCTTTAAGGCTCACTCTCCATTAAATAACAAGGGCTAAATTCTATACAGTTAAATCAATATTCACAGTTAAAATAGTAAAGGTAGTACAAATTTAATAATTTGGTAAAAATCTTATGTAAATATTATATGTTCACAATTCATAAATAAGATCTTGTTAGACAACCCCACCTCCCGAATAAAGCCCAGTACCTTCCCAGGGTCGACATTATTAAATAGTGTTTTTAGATTAGTGGCTCTAAAATATTTCGCCCTGACATCCTGGTATCTGGGGCAATCAACGAGGATATGTTCCACGGTGAGGCGAGAGTCACAGTACTCGCAAAGTGGGGGCTCCTCTCTCTTCAGTACAAAAGAGTGCGTGATGTAGGTGTGGCCAATCCTAAGTCTGGACATGGTTGTGCTACCACGCCTTGTCAGACCCTTAGATGTGGGCCGCCACCTGACATCCGCCACAATCTGCCTGAGTTTACTGTGAGTCTCAGCCTCCCATCGGTTCTGCCACTCTCGATAGGTGGCAGAGGCAATACTTTGTCTCAGGTCCGAGTAGGGAATTTGGGTTCCTGACACCGCATGATTTAGGGCTCTCTTTGCTTCTCTGTCTGCGGCTTCGTTTCCCTCAATGCCAACATGGGAGGGGACCCAGATGAAGGTGACATGCCTACGGTCGGCTGTTATTTGGTCCAACAGCTTCAGGCTCTTATGTACCAATGGGATGTCAGTCTTCATCCGCCCCAAAGCTTGCAATGCAGATTTGGAGTCGGAGCAGATTATAAATTTACTCCTTTCTGATGCTTTTACGGCCATAAGTGCAAGCAATATTGCGTGCAATTCGGCCGTAAAGATGGAGCAGCCATCGGGGAGTCTACGGGAGATTGTTTTGTTCCGAAAGGAGCAGGCACACGCGACCTTTCCCTCCATTTTGGATCCGTCTGTGTAGATGGTGCCACAATCTCCGTAGCTCTCCTGCAGTTCCCTGAAGTGGACTTGTAGTATGCTTGGGTCTGTATTTTCTTTTTTGAAATTAAAGAGGGATAAATTTAATTTGGGTTTGTTCATTAGCCATGGAGGATTCTGTGGGGTTTCGATTTTAGAGATTTGGTCAATGGGTGGGGTTAAATTTTGAATGGGTTCTCTCATTCGAAGGCCCAACGGCTGCATTGCAAACTTTTTCATTCTTACGTCCATGGGAAGTTCTCCAGCCTCCAAAAGGAGACTTGGGATAGGTGATGTACGAAACGCGCTGAGACAGAGACGCAGGGCAGCATTTTGTATTGGTTCCAGTATTTTTAGATAACACTTCCTTGCTGCTCCATATATTATGAATCCGTAGTCCAACTTGGATCGGATAAGACTCCGATATAGCTCCCAAGTCCGTATGGCTGAGTACTCTAAGTATGTTTAATGACTTTTGGCATTTCTTCTTAAGTTCCTTAATGTGGAGGAGAAAATTAAATTTGGAGTCTAGGGTGAGGTCTACAAATTTTGTAGTTTTCATGACAGGGATCTTCTTTTTGTGTAAAAATAGTTCAGGGTCTGGGTGAATTCCTCTTAAATTACAAAAATGCATGCTAACTGTTTTGGAGTTCGAAAATTTAAAACCATTATCGATTGCCCAATTTTGAATTTTATTTAAACATAACTTTCTTTTCTTTCTAAAGTATTGTAATGACCATGTTCTGTAGTGACTCTATGGTTGCGCACCAGAGAACGAGGATGGACTAAATGAACGGGGAGAGAGGAAGAGGAAGTACGAGAGGATTGGAACGGTTCTTGTTTTGGTGATCTATGTTGATTAAACTTTGTATTGTCTTTGTTCCCATACCTCGTTGAGTTGCCTCCTTTAAATGTTGTAACATTGGTGTCAGAAGTGGGATCTGAAGGAGTGCGAGAGGATTGGAACGGTTCTTGTTTTGGTGATCTATGTTGATTAAACTTTTTATTGTCTTTGTTCCCATACCTCGTTTATTTGTTCACACATTGCATCAATACCTTCATATATCTTGCGAATAAGCTCATAATCTACGGTTCAATTTCAAATAGGTGTGACAAGTCGGATTAAGATTTGGCCGTTTTGGGTGTCTAGGGGATTTTATAGTTTGAGAATCCTCACTTGCACATATAAACTACAAGCACAGCGTTATAATGCAGGCAACAAATACTATATTTAGATGTAAAATTATGTACAGTTTAGTATACAAAGGATAATTAAAAGGTAAAATGCTGTACAGTTGCTAGGATGGGATCTAGCGTATTTACATGTAGGAGACTATCATCATCAGATATTAGAACCAAGTGGTCTGAGTGTCATTAGGCTGGTTGCTTAGCCTTTGGTCCGGTGCTGCACTGGTGAGACGGGTGTGGCTGGTACTAATGCTGTCTGCTGGTGGGCGGGCGTAGTCGATCCAGGCTCCGGTTGCAGTCCAACGTTGTATGGTTGCAGAGCTGAGCTGCGTCTACCAATCAGTTAAGCCAGTGACGAGTCTGTGGCTAGCGTTGTTACTTGGACTCTTGAAGGATGAGTTGAACTGATGTCTGCAGATCTGGTGCCAGCAAATCTGTTATCAGCTTTAGGTTGCTAAGATTTCAGGTGGATGTTGCCTATAGATAAAAGCTGCAACGATATGATGTATGCGTCGGTTTAGCCATAATGATAACACTGGGAGGTAGATGCCTTTCCGTGAAGGACATCTTCAGACTGATGTAGAGAAACTATAAGCTAGTTTCATAAATATCAAAGGGAACTAACAAATGAATATATTGTCCCATCAAGGGGGATAACAATAATAATGGGGACTCCCATAAAGGGAAATAACAACAGTAGTAAGTAATATATGATAAGTAATACAAGTGACGTTCACCAATCACGGTGAGTAGCAAGTACATACATAGATTAGATAAATGAGATGACAGGGGAAGGGGAGATCAACGTCTGATACTCGCCCATGCTCTCCCATAAGTAAACATAGAGCATAAGTAAATACATACTCAGTAATCAGACATGTTTACATAAGTGTCTTGATAATTCCCTGCCAAGGAATTAATCAATGATAATATATTGAGGGCTCGTGCTGAGCGCTAATATATCAGAGTTAAATTAATAATAGTTAAAGAGCTAAATACATCTGGTAAGAATTGTTAATAAATTCTAGTCCAGATGGCTTGAACATTTAGCCACAAAAGTCATGATATAAAATATAAGTATACAGTAATCTACTTACATTATCCATGATAAGAATTTGCACAAATACGTACACAAATAATGTAGTAGTAAATGCAAAATATACATGTATATACATTACTAAGTAAAATGGTTCTCAAGCACTTTACTAAGTTACATACCACCAATCCAAAGTGAAATAAGGGAATGAAAATAGTCTAGAGCTCAAGCAAGAGATAGATGTGCTCCCTGTCAGCTCTCCAGCGAGAATGAGATCGGACGATGAAGTCTTGTCCATATACACGTGGAGAGAAGGGGGGGGGTGAGTGACAAGAGATAAGTACAAATGTGGTCTAGACTATATGGTGTCTATTGACAAAGGGGTCCCCGCTTGACCGTGACGAGAGTTTCCGGTAGATAGACATTGCGCGAAGGCGCGAGTTGAAAGCCCAGGAAATTCGCCCAGGTGGTCAGAGACAAAAAAAGGGGGGGGGATGATCGGAGGTGCCCAGGGAAAAGTAGGTTATACCTTGATACTGGCTTTGCTCTAGACGATCGGGGAGACCGCCGCCCGAGGTGTCGAGTTGAATTGGCACTTTGAAGTGACCAGCCGTTCCCGAAAGGGGGGGGGAGGTCAACGGATGTTTGCCAAGATAGATGGAGGGAGTGTACTCTTGTCAAGAGTCTAAGTGTGGTACGTGTCAAGGTGGGGATGGTAAAATGTGACATCGCTGCCAAAGGGGGTGGGGTTGGATTGGAGGGGTGGTGGCTGTATTTTTAGCGCTTGATCGCTAAATTAGTAAAATTGATGATTACTAGCGTGTAAATAAATTAATTAAATGCTTAGACCTGAGTGATACCTTCAGTGAGCTAAAACGGTTCGTCACAATAGGTAGGTCTCCGGATCTTCGTCTTCATCAATTAGGGCTTGCCGGAGACGAGCTGTAAGCACCTCCTTGCTTCAGGCGTCTGTAACGAAGTTCCTGCCTTAGCTCTTTAACTAAAAACTGGTCTAGTTGTTTCAAAGATGCCATTGTGCTAGAATCCTACCTCATCTCGTTGAGTCGCCTATAATCCCACTTCTGTCACCAATTGTTATAACTGAAGTGAGGCAACTCAACGAGACAAAGACGTTTATTTACACGGAGACATGACAAATACAAAGGGGTATCTGCCTTGAGTACAGCATCTCCATATATCTCTCTACTTGGGCGGAAATCGTTTGTCTCCTAATGTCAACATCCGACTTGTCTGGTCACAGATAGTGCGCACCTTCTTTCTGCACTAGCTTGGATGGCGGTGCGCATGGAGCAATACAATGGCTTCTTTCTTTTAAGTGCCCTGAAGGTCAGGTCGCTAGGTGGATCGAACGTCTGCAAACCTATGAATTTGAAATTCACCATCGAAAAGGACTAATTCTCCAGAATGCTGATGCGCTATCTCGACGACCTTGCAAAACAGAATGCAAACATTGTAAGAAAGTTGAGGAAAAGGAAGAGATAATCGATTGCCAACGTTTGGACCTGAATGTTTTAGGACCTTGGTCTGATGAGAATATCTGAGAGGATCAGCTGAAAGATGTGGATCTGGCAACCGTTCTTCTTGTGAAGGAGAGGGGACAACGGCCAGATTTGCAACACATTGCTGAAAAGGGGGCTGCCATGAAGGCGTACTGGGCACAATGGGACTCAATGGTAGTGGAAAACGGTGTTCTTAAGCGAATGTGGGAATCTACTGATGGGACATCAACACGATTACAAATAGTTCTCCCAAAAGTTAGAATCCTAGAAGTACTCCAAGAGTTGCACAATGGATTCACGGGTGGTCACTTGGGTATTAACAAGACGTTGGAGAAAGTGAGACAAAGGTTTTATTGGTGTCGGTACAAGGAAGACGTTGAGGATTGGTGCAGAAGATGTGACCGATGTGCAGCAACGTCGAACAAGGGGACCCCTACAACAGTACAACGTAGGTGTTTCTTCGAAAGAATCGCACTGGATATAGCTGGCCCGTTTCCTGAGACACTAAAAGGCAACAGATAAATTCTAGTAATAATGGACTATTTTAGTAAATGACCTGAGGCTTTCGCGATACCAAACCAAGAAACCACAACAATAGTCGATATTTTAGTGGAACACTGGATTAGCCGCTTTGGTGTATCTATGGAACCACATTCAGATCAAGGACGCAACTTTGAATCCAAGCTATTCCAGGAGCTTAGCAAAATCTTAAAAATTGAAAAGACTCGAACAACGCCACTTCGCCCTCAGTCAGACGGGATAGTGGAACGCTTTAATCGCACATTGATACAACACTTGGCTAAGATGACAGTAGAACAGCAAAACGATTGGGATGACTACATTCCTCTATTCCTCATGTCTTATAGAGGAGCCGTTCATGCAACCACTGGTTATACGCCAGCCAAATTATTATTTGGTCGGGAACTTCGGCTGCCAGCAGACCTCTTATTTGGGTTGCCAGGAGAAAAACAAACGACAGCTAGCGAATACGTAACAGAACTTAGGGGGAGACTTGAGAGGGTTCATGCACTTGCACGGAGTAGGATAAAAGACAGTAGCGACCTCATGAAGACCAGATATGATAGAAGAGCCAATTCTACGGGGTTTGTAGAGCATGATCTCGTTTGGCTGTACAACCCAAAGAGAAGGAAGGGAAGATCGCCTAAATTACAAAAGGATTGGGAAGGTCCATATCGGATTGTGAAGAGAATCAACGACGTGGTATACCGTATCCAGAGGGGTCCTCGAACTAAATGCAAGGTGGTACACGTCGATCGGTTGTATCGGTATTGTGGAGAGGAGAGAGGAACAGAGTCAGTTCGGGACGAACAGACATAAGAAGGAGGCAGTGTAATGACCATGTTCTGTAGTGACTCTATGGTTGCGCACCAGCGCACGAGGATGGACTAAATGAACGGGGAGAGAGGAAGAGGAAGTGCGAGAGGATTGGAACGGTTCTTGTTTTGGTGACCTACGTTGATTAAACTTTGTATTATCTTTGTTCCCATACCTCGTTGAGTTGCCTCCTTTAAATGTTGTAACAGTATTCATGTTTTTCCCATGTGTAAAAATGACAAAGTCATCAACATACAGAGAGAACTCTATGCCAAGGGACAGAGCTTTTATAATACTGTTTATTTTTATGTTGAACAGGGTTACTGAGAGAATGCTGCCCTGGGGTACACCCATTTCCTGGTCATAAGTGTCAGAAGAGGAGTTTTAGGAATCCCTCACAAAGCAGGGAAGGTGTCCCTTAAGCCCCATAAACTCCAGGTCACGTAGAATGCCATGTTTCCAGGTTGTATCGTAGGCCTTTTCTATGTCGAAAAATACAGCTACTAGATGTTCTCGTCTTAGCAATGCATTTCTGATGAAAGCTTCCAGCCTTATCAAGTGGTCAGTTGTTGTCCGCCCCTGCCGAAATCCACAGTGGTAGTTGGAGATTACCTTGTTTCTCTCAAGGTACCAGACCAGCCTATTGTTTATCATCCTTTCCATGGTTTTGCAGATGCAGCTTGTTAGTGCTATTGGGCGATAGTTAGTTGAGTCAGATCCATCTCTTCCCGGTTTAGGTATCTCTCTTGCTTTGTGTAGGTTGTCCACGTCTCGCTGCCGTATAGTAACGTGCTAAGGACGCATGCCTTGCAGACCTCCATTTTGGTCGCTGTGCTGAGCTTCTGGTTTTCCCAAACTCTTGATCGGAGTCTAGCGAAGGTTGATGCGGCCTTCCCTATGCGTTTTTTTTTATCTCCTCTTCAGTGACAGGGGATCTTGAATTGTAGACCCAAGGTAGCAGAATTTGTTTACGGCATCTAGCTTGTTATCGTCAATGAGAATAGATGGTGGTAAAAATATATAAAATCTATATATTAATTAAAATAATTTTGTTCACAAACTATGATTTCTCCATAAAAGAAGAACCGCCCCCCCCCCACTCAAAGGGTTTAGGTGGGAAGGGCAGTAAAGTTATTCACCCCTCCCCCCTCACATAAAGATCGGTTAAAAAATCAATAACAAGTTTTAATCATATAAATATTTAATTGATTCTGTTTGCAAGCTGTGATTTCTACAAATAAATTGGACCGCTCCCCCCACTCGAAAGTTTATGGGCGGGGGGGGGGAGGGGACGCCCCTCCCGACCCCACCAAATCGACCAACATACTACAGGGGGCGAAATAATCTAAAAATAGGTTGAAATATAAATAATTAGTACATATTATTAACTTAAGTAATAATTTCGATTAAAAATTGTGTGAAATCTATACTAAAATTCGTCCGCCCCCCCCCCTTCGCCCCTCCTCGATCAGCCAGTAAGAGGAGTCATCTTGAGGAAGGAGAGACTGCTGGCAGAAAAAACTTGATACCGGATATTGAGTTGCTGCTGCCGAAAATTTGCAGTCGACAGACACACTGAGAAAAAAAACACGTTAGGATTTTGGGAGTTAGTACAAAACACGGCTTGACATCTCTTCATTCTTATGTTTCTTTACTACATCTCGCTTTTCGAGCAATAATAATGTTCAACTTACACAACCCCTATGTTCGGGCAGGGTGATGTACCTTTTGTCTGGCCCCTTTCCTAACAGACCTGTACGGCTTGGTAGTACCTGCTAGGAGTGATTAGCTCCCGCTGGTACAGTCTGAGTGTCGTTGAAGCATGCGAGCTGTCTCGCCGCTGCAAGGTATGTGCATCAGGGGACAGATGCAATTAATGTTCATTATTTTTTAAAAATCTGCGCTTGACCATTTCCTTCCAACTTTTGTCATTCATTCCTCGCCATTATGCGAACTTGGCTGGCTGAATCGCGAAATGGCCGGCCATTTCGCGCATCGGACTTTCAATGGGTGTGCGTGTGTGTTACCAGCAAAGTGCATAATCTATAATACTATAGAATGCTTTTCGGTTTCAGGCGAAGTAGGAAATTTTGGTGGCGGCATTTTTGCAACTGGATCATTTCGGCGCAAAATATTTTAGATACCGGTACATATGTTAATTTTAATTAAATAAATGGTATTAGATTTATCCGGGATTCTCTCTTTCTATAGAAACATCCGAAACAATCTATTATAGATATTTGTTTGGAAAGGAACATTTTAGGTTAAATCATTTTTCAATAGCTTTTGTTTTTTAAAAATATTTTAACGTGACAGACCGACCAACAGAAGAAACGCACAAAATAAGCGGCTTTTATAATGATAAAAATTAAATATAATCTGATTATTTAAAACTTTTTGAGGGAACTAATTTAGTACCATGTTTTGCCATAGCCGTCACGCTACTGCACGAACGTCGCTGTATAAAAAGTCCATTTAAAAAAATGTGCATGACATTTACAAGGTGCCTTTTTAACCTTTATAAACAAACATAAATGTTTTCTTATTTTAGTAGCTAGTTGATCATAAAAAACAGTTAACTAATATGCCGATGATTGCGCCCTGCTAGCTCACAAAGAATATGATCTCCAGAACGCGGTCAACGAATTTTCATACGCTGCCTCCTCTTTCGGTTTATCTATAAACCTCGGGAAAACAGAAATCATGTTCAGATGTCATCCAATAAAACCTACTCAGTCCCAAAGATCATCGTAAACGGACAGCCCACTTCACATATCTAGGAAGTATAGTATCATATGATGGATAACCATCTGGCAAAGACAAATAGTGCTTTTGGACGCCTTCAGGCGAGAGTTTGGCGGAATAAATCGCTCCGTCTGCATACAAAAATCAATGTTTACCAAGCGGTGGTTCTCTCAACCCTTCTATATGGATCTGAGACCTGGGTATTTTATATACAAAAAGCATTCAAGACTACTTGAGCGCTTTCAGCAAAGATGTTTGCGCAAGACCGCACTACAAACAGCGATGTCCTTGCGAACGCCGGTACGGACAGTATAGCGGGACTTCTTATGGTCCGACAGTTACGCTGGGTAGGGCATGTATTCCGTATGGGAGACGAACGTATGATAAAGGCATTCTTTTTTTTGTGAGCTAAAATGTGGTCGATGTAACAGAGGTGACCCATGGAAACGCTTTAAAGACCAGCTTAAGCGCCAAATTGCCTTAGCTGACATAGAAGAGAGCATCTGGTTGAATGCGGCCTCAGAACGAGACAGCTGGAGGTCACTCACATAGGCCGCGGGATACACATTTGCGACCAAAAGAAAATCCGCTTCTGAAGACAGACGCAGACGGTGAAAAGAAAATCTTAATCGATCACCCGCGGACAATGGTTATGCTTGCCCTGGATGTGGCAAAACATGTATGTCATAGCTGGGGCTGCGTAGCAACGGGAAATACTGCATTCCTTATTAATCTTCGGACTCGAAGACAAGTCTAATTATTATTATTTTGTGAACATTTCTTGTACATTTTATAAATATATTTGATTTTTTTTAAATCAGTGATACTGAAAATACACACAATCAAGATAACAAAGAGAGTTAGTGTTATCACACAAGCTCAGACCACATCGAAGTCTCCAATGGACCAGGAATATTTAAGCCATAGTCTTGTTTCTATCGTTTAAATTATTAAAATAGTAAAAATCATTTTGCGTTTTTTTTTTCACATAAAAGCAAACAGGACACCACTTCGTCTTTGATAAGACTCTTGTAATTCTCTGGAATAAGTAGAGTAGAGATCCAACTGATCACCTAAAAACATAATGGAAACCTCCCAGACAGTGTCTTAGGGTGTCATCCCTTCCCATCAACTTTCTTCAAATATGTTCCAATAAACACTATTCCTAGTTAGTTCTTTATACAGTAAGCTGATTACCTACTATTATTGATTTTTACTCAAATGTTAAATGAGTGTCAGTTCTATTATAAAATCCCACTGTTTATGACATTTTTTCAAATGTTATTGCAAATTTTACGATATTTAATTAAAATTAGAAACAGACTTAACATCATGTGAGCTTGCTCTCCCAGAGCTAGTTTTATATGCAATTTTAGCTATTTTTAAAATGTATTTTTGTTGTATAGGTTAGAGCTATTTTTATATATTTTATTTTTATAGGTTAGTGTCAGATTTTATAGTTGTACTTCCGCATATTTATATAGGTTAGTGCGGGATAGTATAAAAGGGATGTACTACATGCTGTCTTAAATCAGTTGAGTGTACATTTGACCAGTGGTCAGTACCATATCTGTCTGTGTGACAGCTGAAGATCTTTGTGGTCTGTCGTCTAATTATATTTTTATTCTTGTACCTGGGACGGCCTGTAAGTTTGTAACTATTTTATTTTTTTACTAGATCTATGTCACACTATGTGTAAGGTATAGAAAATACGAAAAACATGCATATATGTAACCCTGCCGGACCAAGTAAAACAAAGGACGTTTGTTTTACTTGGTCCGGCAGGGTTACATATATGCATGTTTTTCGTATTTTCTATACAGTCGTTTACCCCTGCAGCAGTAAATCTTTGTTTTTTTGAGTATGTGTAAGGTAGTTATTTTATTTTCTACTTGGACTATTTGTCATAATAGTTGGCAACATGCTGTATTGAAGATGGCGGCGTCCATCAGTCCTAATAGAATATAATATAGTTTTGCATTTGTGTTTTGCAGACTATTATTACTGCTCTTAGCTGCTGAATATTACTGCTTTTAGCTGCTGAATATTACTGCTTTTAGCTGCTGAATATTACTGCTTTTAGCTGTTGAAATAGCTGCTGCTTATAACTGCTGTTGTAGATCTATTCTAATTCTAGGGAATCTAGTGTTATTTTGTTTCTGCTATTGATAGTTTTGTTATTGTTTCTGTAGATCTATTCTAGATCTAATTCTAGGGAATCTAGTGTTATTTTGTTTCTGCTATTGATAGTTTTGCTATTGTTTCTGTAGATCTATTCTAGATCTAATTCTAGGGAAGCTAGTGATATTTTGTTTCTGTAGTGTTGGCTTATTAGTGGTTTAGTTATAAGTTATAGTCTGTTTCTGTTCTTAGTGAATACTAGATGTTCTTGTTTTAGTGTTATGGGTTGATTATAGTAGTAGAATGTTGTAGATCTAGACTAGTTTATTGTGGTGTGTTTGTGTAGATCTAGGTCTAGGGTAGTAGTTGTGGTGATTTAGTTAGATAGTTGGTTTGGTTAGTTGTTAGTGTTTGTAGTAGTGTAGATTTAGAGGGTTTTAGTTAGTTGATGGGTTCAGTAGTGGTGATTAGTCAAGTTAGTGTATATATTATATTTTATTATTGATTTATTTTTGTATGTAAATAAAGTTTTATTTATCGTAAACTAAAGTTTGTTATCTTGTTTTCATTTAGTTAAGTTAGTATAGTTAGTTGTCTGGTTACTTAGGTGACTCTAGCCCCTTGGTCACCATACCGAGGTGCACAGATTGAGCCCACCCAGTAGCGCAAACATCTGCCTACTGGTAAATTTTAATGTTGAGCAGCAGAGAATAGGTCCTCCCACTCGCGCCTGCCTGACCTGCTCACAATCACATGAACAGGTTTCTTTTGTTTTACTTTAAGACAGAAGCGGTATAACGTTGTGCTTTTATATTTAATCTTTAACTACCTTCTATACGTGTCTAGGCATGTTTGGGCATAGATCTACAAATTTTAATATAATTAACTTTTCCGCTGTGTCTGCTTTTGCCAAGATATAATTTTTTCAACTTGGTCGCCATCCCCAAAAGGTTTTCACCCGTGCGACCGCACCCCCTCCCTAGTGACGCTACTGCTCCCAGATACGTAGCCTACCTCTCCCCAACAATGTCGATTAATATATATTATATTGGATTAGATGGGATAGGACATTTAAAAAAAAATTAGCCCGCACAAGTTACCGGTTTCCCTTGCGAACAGCATAGTGCACTTGTTACGACACAAGACTCTTCAAAATATTAAGACACTTTCAGGTTTTACTCTAGAAATACTTTAATATTATAACAAGTTACATAAACATGAACATTTCATCTCCCATCCTGTCAATCTCCTTCCGGCTTCTTGTTTTTAACATCCCTCCCATTCAATACCCAAATTCGCACCTTTTTTCCCATTCGCACCATGCTGCGTGCGCTTCGACCGTAACACCCCCCTTGTTTGCCAGGTTTGATGAACATCGAACGTCCTTTAAATATAAAAAATAATTGTAAACCACGGTACAATATAATTATATTATCTTCATTAATTCTCCTTCGGTTAAACCAGGTAAAAAACACCAACAACAAAACATTCAACAGCATAATTACATATCACCATTCCCTTCATTATTATTTTAGGTTCAAAATTACTTGCATCCATCCCAATATACAATGCCCAAACTTCCTCAACGAACCAATCAGAGTTAATCTCATAATTCATAATTATAAACTATAATTAACTATGTAACTATAATAATATATTTAAAATTTCTATCAATGGTTCCCATCAAATTCTCAATATAACAACATATATTAATATCTCGACACCTCACGCATGTAACGAAGCTTCGTTAATCCATACAGTCTTCGATTACCCTAACTTACACCAATATACATATACGTATACATATACAAAATATTCCAATCTGTTATACATGTCTATTCATGACACTGCTATTCATTGTGTTCTCACCAAAGTGATTTTACTGACATTAATCTTTTGAATAACCAATTGTAACAAAGTTGCCGTGCCCTAGCTCCTTTCCTTACTTCCATTTCTTTTCCTCCTTAGGTACACCGTGATAATGTGTCAGCTATCACATTGTCTTTCCGAGGTATTGTCCTGACCTCAAAGTTATAATCCATAAGTTGCAATGCCCACCTGGCTATTCTGTTGTTACCTAATTTATTTGTATTAATGAAGGCCAAGGGAGCGTGATCCCACTAGATAGAACCCCTATTTTATTATGCACCATACAATGGCTAGTCCTTCCTTTTCAATGGTGGCATACTACAACTCCGCGGCTGTCAGTTTCCTACTCACATATAAAACAGGATGTGGGACACCATTCCATTTTTTGCATTAGACAGCCTCCTATTGCAATGGCTGATGCATCTGTTGCCAAAATAAATTCCTTAGTATTGTCAGGTAATTTCAAAATCGGTGCCCCAGAAAAGAAAGTTTTAATTATGTCCAGTGCTTCTTGACATTCTTCCTTCCATCCACACACTATTAGGTTTTCCTTTTTTTTTTGTCAGATTTGTTAGCGATTCAATTATTCCTTTTTTTTTTGTCAGATTTGTTAGCGGTTCAATTATTTCAGAAACATTTGGGATACATTTTCTATAAAAGTTGCATAGACACAGAAGGCTTCTAATTTACTTTGGTACCTTAATGTCCAATATTTTTATACTGTTTCTCCCAGTGGTGTAATGTACTCATTTTTAATCTTATACCCCAAAATGAAATTTCACTGAGACCAATTTTTATCTTTGTTGGTTTCAATGTTAAATTGTTTTCTTTGATAATTTTAAAAACCTCTCAAAGGCTTTGTATATGCTCATCCCATTGCTTACTGAAAATGCATATATCATCTAAATAACAAATTTTGTCTCTTCAATGGTTGAATAATTTGGCCATTATTCTGTTAAACGTGGCTGGAGCATTGACTAAGCCAAAGCTCATCACATTCCATTGATATATGCCAGAAGGTGTCTTAAATGCCGATAATGGTTTAGCTTCTTGTTTCAGAGGTACTTGCCAGTATCCTCTAGACAGATCCAACGTGCTAAAAATCTTTGCATTTTTTTAGCTTAGTCAACATTTCTTCTGCTTGTGGCATTGGAAATAGATTAAATTCTGTGACTTTATTCAACTGTCGATAATCCACACACAATCTTAAGTTGCCACAATTTTATTTAACAAGCACAACTGGTGCAGCCCATGGTGAACTAGATGGTTCTATCACTCCAAGTGTTAGTAGCTCATTAACTTCCTTCTGTATTGCTTCTCTATGGTGTAATGGAATCGTATATTGTTGCAGTTTATTTGGAACTTTGCCAGTTAACTTGATATCATGTTCTATAATACTTGTTTTTCCGGGTAAATCTGTAAAAATATTCTTATAATCCTCAATTAGTGCCTTGATTTCTTTAGCTCTTTCAAGAGAAACTCCATTCACCGCGACATCCTTCCATGTTTGCCTACTTTCTGTTGCCACTGTCTCTATTGATCTAAACTTTTCCTCTGTCTCCATTTCTTCCGTCACACAGGCAGCCATTACCATCAACTCCTATTTACCTCTTTCTTCACTTCTTTGTCTTGGTCTAAACTCGTTTAACAAATCCACATGAAATATTTTTAACATCGAATCAATGTCTATTTCATAGTCCATATCGCTAATTTTCCTTGCTACTTTGTATGGTCCCAGTCAATTTGTGCCCAAAGCATTATTGTTATCCTTATGTAAGACCAAAACATCTTGTCCTGCCTCTAATTCCGTCATTTTTCTATGTTCATTCACTCCGGAACGTGTTAATTCATTTCTCTCTAGCACCTGTCTATCCGCTTCTTCACATGCCTTTATAACCTGATTTCTAATTTCTGTCACAATATCGTAACTGTCATTAGTTACTACATGATCATGTGAAATTATCAAATCGTCCAATATTGTCATTGGACCTCGTGGATTTCCTCCATAAATCAATTGAAATGGTAAAAAACCCTGTGGTTTCATTACGACTCTCCCTGTATGCAAATAGTATTGACGGTATTGCCATATCCCACTCTTTGGGTTTATCGTCCACTACTTTAAATAATGCTTTATTTAGATTGACATTGAAACGTTCACAAGTGCTCTGTGGATAATACGAGGTTGTAAACCTTTGCTGGATCCCAAACATGTTCAAGATTTGATTTGATTTTTGATTTGAGGCACATCGGCACAATTTAGGCCATGTCCTGCCTGCAGTCCCTTAAGGACTACTCTCTCTCTAAACAACAAGGGACAGATTCTATACAGTCATATAATTAAAATCAAGGTCTATTCACAGTTAAAATAGTAAAGGTAGTAAAAATTTAAATATTTGGTAAAAATCTAATGTAAATAGTGCATGTTCATAAATTCAGAAATCACATCTTCGTAGATAGCCCCACTTCCCGAATAAAGCCCAGTACCTTCCCAGGGTCGACATTATTAAATAGTGTTTTTAGATTAGTGGCTCTAAAATATTTCGCCCTGACATCCTGGTATCTGGGGCAATCAACGAGGATATGTTCCACGGTGAGGCGAGAGTCACAGTACTCGCAAAGTGGGGGCTCCTCTCTCTTCAGTACAAAAGAGTGCGTAATGTAGGTGTGGCCAATCCTAAGTCTGGACATGGTTGTGCTACCACGCCTTGTCAGACCCTTAGATGTGGGCCGCCACCTGACATCCGCCACAATCTGCCTGAGTTTACTGTGAGTCTCAGCCTCCCATCGGTTCTGCCACTCTCGATAAGTGGCAGAGGCAATACTTTGTCTCAGGTCCGAGTAGGGAATTAGGGTTCCTGACACCGCATGATTTAGGGCTCTCTTTGCTTCTCTGTCTGCGGCTTCGTTTCCCTCAATGCCAACATGGGAGGGGACCCAGATGAAGGTGACATGCCTACGGTCGGCTGTTATTTGGTCCAACAGCTTCAGGCTCTTATGTACCAATGGGATGTCAGTCTTCATCCGCCCCAAAGCTTGCAATGCAGATTTGGAGTCGGAGCAGATTATAAATTTACTCCTTTCTGATGCTTTTACGGCCATAAGTGCAAGCAATATTGCGTGCAATTCGGCCGTAAAGATGGAGCAGCCATCGGGGAGTCTACGGGAGATTGTTTTGTTCCGAAAGGAGCAGGCACACGCGACCTTTCCCTCCATTTTGGATCCGTCTGTGTAGATGGTGCCACAATCTCCGTAGCTCTCCTGCAGTTCCCTAAAGTGGACTTGTAGTATGCTTGGGTCTGTATTTTCTTTTTTGAAATTAAGGAGGGATAAATTTAATTTGGGTTTATTCATTAGCCAAGGAGGATTCTGAGGGGTTTCTATTTTAGAGATTTGGTCAATGGGTGGGGTTAAATTTTGGATGGGTTCTCTCAATCGAAGGCCCAACGGCTGTATGATGTTAGGCCTTCGATTGTATAATTCTACCTCTGTGGGGTTAAATATGGAGTCGAAAGATGGGTTTGTGGGGTTGGATTTTAGCTTGACTATATACTGCATTGCAAGCTTTTTCATTCTTATATCCATGGGGAGTTCTCCAGCCTCCACATGAAGACTTGGGATAGGTGATGTACGAAACGCGCCGAGACAGAGACGCAGGGCAGCATTTTGTATTGGTTCCAGTATTTTTAGGTACGACTTCCTTGCTGCTCCATATATTATGGATCCGTAGTCTAGCTTGGATCGAATTAGACTCCGATAGAGCAGCAGCAAGGTATCTCTGTCAGCTCCCCAGTCCGTATGGCTGAGTACTCTTAGTATGTTTAATGACTTTTGGCATTTCTTCTTAAGTTCCTTAATGTGGGGGAGAAAATTAAATTTGGAATCTAAGGTGAGGCCTAAAAATTTTGTAGTTTTCACGACAGGGATCTTCTTTTTGTGTATAAATAGTTCAGGGTCTGGGTGGAGTCCCCTTAGATTACAAAAATGCATACTAACTGTTTTGGAGTCTGAGAATTTGAAACCATTATAGTTTGCCCAACCCTGAATTTTGTTTAAACATAACTGTAATTTCCTTTCTAAGTTGTTCATGTTTTTCCCATAAGTAAGAATGACAAAGTCATCAACATACAAAGAGCACTCTATGCCAGGGGACAGCGCATTTATGATGCTATTTATTTTAATGTTGAACAGGGTGACTGACAGAATGCTGCCCTGGGGTACACCCATTTCCTGGTCATGAGTGTCAGAAGCGGAGTTGCCCACTCGGACCTGACATTTTCGATCTTTCAGGAATTCCTCCACAAAACGGGGGAGGTGTCCCTTAAGCCCTATAAGCGCCATGTCACGTAGAATGCCATGTTTCCAGGTTGTGTCATAGGCCTTTTCTATATCGAAGAATACAGCTACTAGATGTTCTCTTCTGAGTAATGCATTTCTAATATAAGCTTCCAGCCTTACCAGGTGGTCAGTTGTTGTCCGCCCCTGCCGGAATCCGCACTGGTAGTTTGAGATCACTTTATTCCTTTCCAGGTACCAGACCAGCCTACTGTTAATCATTCTTTCCATGGTTTTGCAGATGCAGCTTGTTAGTGCTATTGGTCTATAGTTAGCTGGGTCAGAGCCGTCTCTTCCCGGTTTAGGTATCGGTATAACTGTGGCTTTCCTCCAGCTGTTTGGGAAAGCGCCTGTTTGCCAAACACAGTTATAGACCCCTAGCAGGACTGCCAATGAGGGTTCAGGAAGGTGCTTGAGGAAATGGTAATGGATAGCACCAATAGCACTTTTGCAAGCTGTATCAAACCATGGTTTGCTAGGCCGTTTTGGATTTGCAGAGGTTAGGGGTACAACTTTCCTGGCTATACTTAGTAGCTTGCTAGCAAAGGTATCAGCATGGTTCTGTTCATGGAGGATATTTTCTGTGATATCCTCAGAGCATCTTTTTTGGAATTGTTCCCAATCGGCCTTATTCAGTTTCCACCGCTGAGGTCGTCCCAGTGAAGGGAGATTGTTAGTAATGATGATTGGGAAGTGATCACTTCCCCGTAGATCATTGCTAACTGACCATTTAAAATCGTCCAGAAGTCCGGGGACGCATACGGTGAGGTCAATGCATGTGAATGATCCAGTTCCTGGGTGCAAGTAGGTCTGTGATGCATCATTAAGTATGCATAAATCATGTTGGAGGAAGATATCCTCCAGCATACGACCTCTTGTGTCGGTATTGTTGGATCCCCACATGGTGTTATGGGCATTGAAATCCCCAAGGATTAAATAAGGCCGGGGGAGTTGTTTCAATAGTTCCTCCATGTCTGTTCGGTTTAATGGAGCGCCTGGTGGTAGATACAGGCTGCAGCAAGTGATAACCTTGTGAAGGGTTATCCTAGCTGCTACGGCCTGGAGTGTGGTTTGTAGTTCTACCCTCACATGGGGGATGCTATCCTTCACAAGGATACAGAGTCCACCTGATGCTCTCTCTGCATCCTCAACATTCTTGGTGTAAGCACGGTAGCTTCGGAAGCTGATGCAATCTTTCAGAAATGTTTCCTGTAAGCAGACAGCTACAGGAGTCTCAGAGTCCATCAGTAGCTGCATTTCCTCGTAATTGGCCTTGAGGCCTCTACAATTCCACTGTACAATTCTGGAATCCATGGCTTATTCTAGATGACCTACTTGGAGCTATTTGGCCTTGGGAGGCCCCCGGAGGGGTTTCCCTTTATTCCAGTGACCTTGGTATTTTTATTCTTGGGTTTGGATGGAGAGGAGGACAACCCCCTTTTGGGGGAAGTCTTTCTCTCTGGAGAGGGGAGATTCCTCTGGTTAGAGCGGAGGTTATTTCCTCCTCTCTCACCTCGGGCATCCTCTCCGCTTTGATTTCTCCCCTTAGGGAGTTGGTCAACCTCTAACTCGGTAGAGGTTGGGGTGTCTGGCTGGGTTCTCTGAGGAGAACCTGTGTCAGACATGATGTCTCCGGGTTCTCCCGGAGTATTGGTTTTGACATGCTGCTCAGTCTCCATGCTCTCATCAGCGAGCACAGAGAACCTGTTCTTTAGCATGACAACAGGGCTTTATTGTTTCTTCAGAGGTGTGTTCTTTGGCGGTGTTTTCTTCTGAGTTGGGGGAGGAGGAGGGGGTGGTGGGGTCAATGTGTCCGTCTGTGTGGCTATGGATCTTCCTTTCTTAGCAACAGCCTGGGCGTAGGTCTTTGTCAAGCCGAATTGGCCCTTGGGTAGGGCCAGTACAGCCGATTTCGCCTGGCTAAAGGTACATCCGTTTCTTGCCTTGTACTCCTGCACGGCAACCTCCTGTTTCCACACAGGGCAGTCCTTGGAGTAGGCTGAGTGGCCAGCTTGACAGTTTGGGCATTTGAACTGGGCTGTGCAGCCCTTGTCCTCATGACCCTCTCCAGCACATCTGGCACACACAGTGTTCCTCTTGCAGACTGCCGCGCCGTGTCCATAACCCTGGCACTTGAAGCACCTCATGGGGTTAGGTATGTAGGGCCTCACTGGAACTCGTAGGTATCCTGCCTTCACATACTCTGGCGGTGTCCTAGTTCCGAATGTGAGGATAATAGTGGCGGTTTTGATCTCCTCACCCTCCCTGCGCCTGGTAATGCGCCGGGCATGGGTGACTCCTTCAATGCCCTCCACTATTTCCTTCTCGGAACATTCCAGTAGGTCCCTAGAGCTGATTACACCTCTGCTGGTGTTCAGACTCTTGTGTGGCATGACTTCCACTTGGAGATCACAGAGTCTTCTGCATCTTAAAAGCCCATCAGAGTGTGTCTTGCTGTCTACTTCTACAAGGAGTTCCATTGTTTTGTGTAGCTTAGACACACTCTTGGGCTCTCCCACTACTGACTTGAGTCCCTTATAGATAATAAAAGGGCTCAACTTTGTCAGGCTTTTTCCCTCCTCTGTGCATCTAACCACCAGAAATGATGGCCAGGTGGCACAGCTTTTTGGGACCTCCTCTTTTTTATCGTCAATTCGACGTTTCTTGCCCAGACATAGGTCTGGGGCAAGTAGTTTTGTGTGTGTTTTTTTGTCCATATATATTTTGGTTAATTCGGCACCTGTGCTCCCCACCCGCCATCGAGTCCAACAAGGGGACGGGCCATTCGGATGTCCAGAATGGGCCCGCCAGGGCTACACAGGTGCTATACTCAGTCAGCTGCTACATCGGACATGTGTCCGATACAGCAGCTCCCTGATTGACCCTCCAGCCACCGCCCTCCAGCATAGGTCGACGACCTATGCTGGTAGCTCGGCATGACCAGCCGGTTGACTCAGAGCGGGCCATCTGGGTCTCAGGTCTAGGGGAACTTGGAGCCAAAGTATTGTGTTGTTGTGGTTTATCCTCAGATAGCCACCACTCAAACACCAGGATCTCTTTATCCCCCCTTACCCGTCGCAGTCCACGGCAAACGGACTGGTCTAGGACGTAGTGAGAATTTAAAGTTAAGGAGACAGAGTGATGATCAATGAAGGCAGACTTAGGAAAAGAGGAGGCAGACACAATGATAGAAAAGAAGTAGGGCACTTTTGAGCTAAGGAAAGAGGAGCGCAGTTTAACGTCATGTCTCGGGACGATTCTGATTCATGCAAATCTTTGACGGTACCTCTGATGCAAATGATTTCGATGATCTAGAAATTTTCTTACACTTTGTAGTAATAGTAATACCTCAGTAGACAGGAATTTGATACAGATATAAAGCAGGTCTTGCCTTTTACGTAGGGCGCCACTTGTTACAGTTCAAGACTCTTCAAAATAATAAGACACTCTCAGGTGTTACTCTAGAAATACTTTAATATTATAACAAGTTACCTAAACATGAACATTTCATCTCCCAAACTGTCAATCTCCTTCCTGTTTTTAACATCCCTTCCATTAAATACCCAAATTGGCACCTTTTTTCCCATTCGCACCATGCTGCGCTACGGCCGTAACAGCACTATTACCCACTAGTAGGCCTACTAATCCTGATCATAATCTACTTTAAAATAGGTCTAGACCAAGCTCTAGAATATATCTAGAGCTAGACTAGATTTCTAGACTAGTTCTAGATGTAGTCTAGATGTTTAGGTATAGATCTAGAATCTAGACTAGGTCTCGATCTCAAATGTAGACAGATCAAAATCTAGATCTATATCTAGAATCTAGACTACACCTAGAATCTAGATATAGGCCTATAATCTAGATCTAGAATAGAATTCGTATGACTTTAAATCTTAAAATTACTAGACCTAGAGTTAGGCCAATATTATGATCAGGATTAGATCTAGTAGTCCTACTATAGGGGAAGGTGGGGTGAAATGTCACAAGGGTAAGTTGTCACAAACACTATATCGATATAATGTGATGCGCTATAAAAAATGTGAAACTACAGTTGAGATGTTTACGGAAACATTTACAAATAGTTATAAAATGAAGTCGATACCTTTTCGCATTTTAAAATTATCATGATTCATTGTTTTTGACTGTTCGGAAAGTGGTATTTTATTTTTGTGTAATTTTGTTGAAAAACACTTATAATTTTGAGATGATTGTCTAACATTACACTGTTTCATATCTCTGTGTATTAGTTACACATTGAAATTAGTTTTTTTCTTAGAGCTCGACCCAATAAAATGTTATTAAAATAAATGTTCTGAAAATTGTTGTGGGGCAAGTTGTCACACATGTTGGGGTAATTTGTCACAGTTGTGACAACTTGCCCCAATGAAGATTAAGCATTTTGAAAACAAATTTTAATATTAATATTTGTTTATTAATAATTATTTGTTTTATTGATTCCTTTTTATGGTGATACCTAAATAGATACCTAAATAGTATTAAGCGACTTTCTCTTTAAATATTGCTGTTTACAAAGGTTATGCCAGCATCAACATACAGAAAAGATGTCCTCCGAACGCAACATTTATTTTAGAAAAGAAGTTACCTAGTCCTACTATTTAGATAGGTTGGAAGTGGGTGCATTGCTGGAAGAAGTGAACAGATAGTTTACAAATATTATATAGAAAAAAATAAACATTATTTTGAAGAAAAACCTGCAGCTTTTCTTGTTAGGTCAAAAACTTTTCAGAACCTCCACATATATATATCATTCTTTCACGACGGCCAGTCAAGGAAACTACTACAAGAACAAAGTCTTGACTTAATATGCTATTTCTTTTAGACATAGAAAGATATGGTGATTTTTTAAATGTGTGACATTTTACCCCATGCCTGTGTCAACTTACCCCGGTGTGGGGCAAATTGTCACAACCTCAACCCAGCCACTTTTTTGTTGTATAACTTTGATAAATAAAGAGATAAAGTTTATTTCATTTACTCTAATTGTTGTCTGAATGTTTAAGTTAAGTTTAATGTTAAGTTTGGTGAGAATCAATGAATTTTAAATATATTTAAAACATCAAAATCTGAAAACTGTGACAACTAACCCCACCTTCCCCTACTATTGAATAATAATGCACTATGCTGTTCGCATCACATTCACTTCTTAATGTGATACTACTGTTTACAGAAATAAGTCTGCACCCCTATACTGTAAGAAGATAAACTATGTCTTAAATAATTTATAGATGTAGGCATACATTTTGTTCAAATTGTTTAATATGTTTAAATAAAAATCTAGATCTACATCTGGCCTCTATGAAGTCCAATTTAGATTGTTGTCAAGTGTATCATGAAGATATGTCAAAACTACGCGCTATTCAAGTAGTTTAAATATACATAAACTTTCAACTAAAACGAAGTTCGTATTAAAATTATTTAAAAAAACATTTGAATCAGTATTCTAGGCTATTCCATGAGTTAGTTAGTTAATAAATGGAAAATCTATGTTATAATGATCCATTGATACGTTTTCCATTGTGACCTTAGTTGCAATTTTTTTTTATCAATGCGCGAATCTATGAATGAAGCTTGATTTATTAATGAATGAAGATGTCTGTGTCCTCTTTAAAACACTTACCTCCCCTGAAGTTTTTCATTTAAAAGTGGTGTATTTAAAAAAAAAAAATCTGCTTGCATTGATAATTTAAAAAATTAGATGGTTGATTTTCGGGAAAGAAAAAAAGTAGCCGTTGCATCAGAACTTTGAATGATCTAAAATATCATAATGTCCGATTTTCATTTTCTCTTCTAGTTTCTTAGATTTAAACGGGATGGATAGACAGACAGGCCACACAAAACTAACAGCGTCTTTTTCACTTTCGGGAAAGCAAAAGTGCTTTGTCGTTGTTAACCGTGGGACAAATTATTAACTGCCCCATAGATCGTAGGCTCTAAAAGGGATCATTTACTTTTTAGTTATAAATATGGCTAACATGTACTAATGTATGTGAATCGTAAATACATCTCTTATTTAAAAAAAAAACGCTATTGCAAGACCAAGAATATGATGCACCATTATGAAGCATGATAAAGGTGTTGATGAAATTAAATTTTAATCTATTTTCTATATCCAAATAGACTGACAAAGCTTAATTACTACAGGAACTCTTCTCTATGCCAACTGAAATAAAAAGTGTGAAACAAAATCATTAACTACTGACTGACATTTGAAATAAAATGTAGCAATCATACAAAAAGAAAAAAAGAATTTAGGCAAAATATTTTCTTGTCAGTTATTTTGTTAGTAATCTTTTTTTTTTTTATTTGGTGTGTGGGATGGGGGGGGGGGTGGACAAAGTTTAACTGCTCGACCAATACAATATGAAAAAAAAAGAAAATCACATTTTCCCAATGAATTTTAATTATATAAGTAAAGGCATACAATAAAATAATACAATTAGGATATAGCCAAAATCACTAAGGCAGACTGTATAACAAGAACTCTTTTAAAATAAATGATGCATTATTATCATGGTAATGTGAGAATTACATTGAGATTGAAAGATAGCAAGAAGGAAACAACATGTTACAACACATAGCATTGCAGTATCTTATCTTATAAAATACAGACGTTACTTCAAAAAAGGACATGATTACATCATAGGCGTTTAGTCATGCATGTTAATCAATGACTTAAATTCTGCCAAGTCACTGGTTTTCCTGGCTGACTCTGGCAACCCATTCCATGCTCTAATAGCACTAGGTAAGAAGGATCATTTGTACAAATTTGTACATAATACATTTTAGAACTTCAGTTCAAATAATTTAACTGTAAACTTTTTCAAGTGGTTTAACAAAAAAAAAACACCAATTTATTGTGCAGGTAAGAATATTTGCAATCTTTCTTACCTTATCCAAAGTCATTGGGTAAACCAGATGTACAGTTTGAGTTAGGATCATTATGAGAACTGCACTAGGACTGCAGGCATTGCATTATACCTTTGCAACTCAGCAAATGCCAATAGATTAATTAAGTCTTATTTACCTTAAACTTTAAAATGCTTGTAAAAATACTACATAACAATAACTCATTCATACTACAAACATAATTTACCATTAAAGAAATAATTTAAAAAATACTTTTCATCAATTCTCAATAAATTAACTGATAAACATGATCTTTTGCTATGTCCAAAAAATAAAAAAAAATGGGTGAATAAAGAAACATTGAATTTTGAGGAGAAAAAATCACACAATTTTCAACAGAAATAAGCATTAGCCAACAAAATATGTCATCATGTATAAAACAAGTATAACAATTATCCTTTGATAATCTCTAAAATCTGATCTAAACTTCTCTCACAACACTCAATGAAATCTTGAGCACTGCAAGCAGGAAATGTTGTCACATTGAATCCTAGAAATGTGTCCTCAACACCATAGCCTGAAAACAAGTAGAGCATGTCAAAATAAGTTACAAGTAGTTAGATCATTTTCTAAAGAAACAAATATTAATATTTTATTGTGAATATTGGATAGATAGCCCATAAAATGATAATTTACTTTTTAAAAAAATGTGATTATTATCATAAGGCATCCCAGCAAAGTCTTGCTAAAAATTATACTAATCAGACTAAAACTGATAGTTGACAAAATTATATTATACAAACAAATTATATTAGACAAACAAATGTGTTTCAGACAAGGTGGCAGCACAACAAAACAAACCCTAAACCTTAGGATACTCTGCGAGAAATATCTTAAACACCAAGAGACTCTCTTTCATGTCTTTATTCAAGAAAGCTTTCGACAGAGCATAGCAATGATAAAAAGTACAATATAAATAAAAACATAAAAGTAATTGAGAACCTCTATTAGCAGGCAAGTAGTGTGAAGTACTTCAACAATAAAATTGGAGGCTGGTTAAAAAAACACATTTGGAGTGAGACAACATTTTTACACTCCCAATTGAGGAATTAAAAAAAAAATTAGCAATTTCTGAAACTAATTTTACGAAATTTTTTTTTTTTTTTTCACTTCTGTCTTTTTACATCACATTTGACCACAAATTGATTTAATATTGTATTTAATATGAAGTATGTAACTGTTTACACTTGTGCATAATGTTCCAGAACTGTGGAGCTAGCTTACTAGTTGTTATCCTTGTGACTGCTGTCAAATTACAGTCAGTCAGCATCGACTTATTCTTACACTTTTTTATTTTCAAACAAAAAAAATACTTGTTCACAGATGAATGTCAACCTAAATAATGTGAAAGTTTAGCAGCAACTTTAAGTGTGGATTGATTTGATTTGATTTGTTGATTTGAGGCACATCGGCACAATTTAGGCCATGTCATGCCTGCAGTCCCTTAAGGACTACTCTCTCTCTAAACAACAAGGGCCAGATTCTATACAGTCATATAATTAAAATCAAGGTCTATTCACAGTTAAAATAGTAAAGGTAGTAAAAATTTAAATATTTGGTAAAAATCTAATGTAAATAGTGCATGTTCACAAATTCAGAAATCAGATCTTCGTAGATAGCCCCACTTCCCGAATAAAGCCCAGTACCTTCCCAGGGTCGACATTATTAAATAGTGTTTTTAGATTAGTGGCTCTAAAATATTTCGCCCTGACATCCTGGTATCTGGGGCAATCAACGAGGATATGTTCCACGGTGAGGCGAGAGTCACAGTACTCGCAAAGTGGGGGCTCCTCTCTCTTCAGTACAAAAGAGTGCGTGATGTAGGTGTGGCCAATCCTAAGTCTGGACATGGTTCCTAAGTCTGGACATGGTTGTGCTACCACGCCTTGTCAGACCCTTAGATGTGGGCCGCCACCTGACATCCGCCACAATCTGCCTGAGTTTACTGTGAGTCTCAGCCTCCCATCGGTTCTGCCACTCTCGATAGGTGGCAGAGGCAATACTTTGTCTCAGGTCCGAGTAGGGAATTTGGGTTCCTGACACCGCATGATTTAGGGCTCTCTTTGCTTGTTGTTGATTTGAGGCACATCGGCACAATTTAGGCCATGTCGTGCCTGCAGTCCCTTAAGGACTACTCTCTCTCTCTAAACAACAAGGGCCAGATTCTATACAGTAATATAATTAAAATTAAGGTCTATTCACAGTTAAAATAGTAAAGGTAGTAAAAATTTAAATATTTGGTAAAAATCTAATGTAAATAGTGCATGTTCACAAATTCAGAAATCAGATCTTCGTAGATAGTCCCACTTCCCGAATAAAGCCCAGTACCTTCCCAGGGTCGACATTATTAAATAGTGTTTTTAGATTAGTGGCTCTAAAATGTTTCGCCCTGACATCCTGGTATCTGGGGCAATCAACGAGGATATGTTCCACGGTGAGGCGAGAGTCACAGTACTCGCAAAGTGGGGGCTCCTCTCTCTTCAGTACAAAAGAGTGTGTGATGTAGGTGTGGCCAATCCTAAGTCTGGACATGGTTGTGCTACCACGCCTTGTCAGACCCTTAGATGTGGGCCGCCACCTGACATCCGCCACAATCTGCCTGAGTTTACTGTGAGTCTCAGCCTCCCATCGGTTCTGCCACTCTCGATAGGTGGCAGAGGCAATACTTTGTCTCAGGTCCGAGTAGGGAATTAGGGTTCCTGACACCGCATGATTTAGGGCTCTCTTTGCTTCTCTGTCTGCGGCTTCGTTTCCCTCAATGCCAACATGGGAGGGGACCCAGATGAAGGTGACATCCCTACGGTCGGCTGTTATTAGGTCCAACAGCTTCAGGCTCTTATGTACCAATGGGATGTCAGTCTTCATCCGCCCCAAAGCTTGCAATGCAGATTTGGAGTCGGAGCAGATTATAAATTTACTCCTTTCTGATGCTTTTACGGCCATAAGTGCAAGCAATATTGCGTGCAATTCGGCCGTAAAGATGGAGCAGCCATCGGGGAGTCTACGGGAGATTGTTTTGTTCCGAAAGGAGCAGGCACACGCGACCTTTCCCTCCATTTTGGATCCGTCTGTGTAGATGGTGCCACAATCTCCGTAGCTCTCCTGCAGTTCCCTAAAGTGGACTTGTAGTATGCTTGGGTCTGTATTTTCTTTTTTGAAATTAAGGAGGGATAAATTTAATTTGGGTTTATTCATTAGCCAAGGAGGATTCTGAGGGGTTTCTATTTTAGAGATTTGGTCAATGGGTGGGGTTAAATTTTGGATGGGTTCTCTCATTCGAAGGCCCAACGCCTGTATGACGTTAGGCCTTCGATTGTATAATTCTACCTCTGTGGGGTTAAATATGGAGTCAAAAGCAGGGTTCGTGGGGTTGGATTTTAGCTTGACTATATACTGCATTGCAAGCTTTTTCATTCTTATATCCATGGGGAGTTCTCCAGCCTCCACATGGAGACTTGGGATAGGTGATGTACGAAACGCGCCGAGACAGACGCAGGGCAGCATTTTGTATTGGTTCCAGTATTTTAGGTACGACTTCCTTGCTGCTCCATATATTATGGATCCGTAGTCTAGCTTGGATCGAACTAGACTCCGATAGAGCAGCAGCAAGGTATCTCTGTCAGCTCCCCAGTCCGTATGGCTGAGTACTCTTAGTATGTTTAATGACTTTTGGCATTTCTTCTTAAGTTCCTTAATGTGGGGGAGAAAATTAAATTTGGAATCTAAGGTGAGGCCTAAAAATTTTGTAGTTTTCACGACAGGGATCTTCTTTTTGTGTATAAATAGTTCAGGGTCTGGGTGGAGTCCCCTTAGATTACAAAAATGCATACTAACTGTTTTGGAGTCTGAGAATTTGAAACCATTATAGTTTGCCCAACCCTGAATTGTGTTTAAACATAACTGTAATTTCCTTTCTAAGGTGTTCATGTTTTTCCCATAAGTAAGAATGACAAAGTCATCAACATACAAAGAGCACTCTATGCCAGGGGACAGCGCATTTATGATGCTATTTATTTTAATGTTGAACAGGGTGACTGACAGAATGCTGCCCTGGGGTACACCCATTTCCTGGTCATGAGTGTCAGAAGCGGAGTTGCCCACTCGAACCTGAAATTTTCGATCTTTCAGAAATTCCTCCACAAAACGGGGGAGGTGTCCCTTAAGCCCCATAAGCGCCAGGTCACGTAGAATGCCATGTTTCCAGGTTGTGTCATAGGCCTTTTCTATATCGAAGAATACAGCTACTAGATGTTCTCTTCTGAGTAATGCATTTCTAATATAAGCTTCCAGCCTTACCAGGTGGTCAGTTGTTGTCCGCCCCTGCCGGAATCCGCACTGGTAGTTTGAGATCACTTTATTCCTTTCCAGGTACCAGACCAGCCTACTGTTAATCATTCTTTCCATGGTTTTGCAGATGCAGCTTGTTAGTGCTATTGGTCGATAGTTAGCTGGGTCAGAGCCGTCTCTTCCCGGTTTAGGTATCGGTATAACTGTGGCTTTCCTCCAGCTGTTTGGGAAAGCGCCTGTTTGCCACACACAGTTATAGACCCCTAGCAGGACTGCCAATGAGGGTTCGGGAAGGTGCTTGAGGAACTGGTAATGGATTTCGTCTTCTTCAGGCGCTGTGTCATGTGACTTGTCCAGCGATTCCCTCAGTTCCTCAAGCGAGAACGGTTTGTTGTAGTCTTCATTGTTCTCTGACCTGAAATCAATGGGGTGTCTTTCCTCCCTGGTTTTGACTTTTTGGAACTCTGGCGTGTAGTGTGCAGTGGATGATTTTTCTGCTATTGAGGATGCAAGGCAGTCAGCTATTTCTCTGAGGGACGTGACAGTTCGTCCTTGGTTTTTCAAATGCCCTATTGCATTTGATTCTTTCCCTTTGATTCGCCTTACTGCCTTCCAAACCGCTCTAGCAGAAGTTTTGGCATCCAGACTGCCGACAAAACTACTCCAGGAATTCCTTTTGGCTGACCGTATGGTTTGTCTAGCCTTTGCTCTAGCTATCCTGAATAGCTTTAGGTTTTCCTGGGAAGGATTCTTTATAAATGCAGCCAGTCGTTTTTTCCTATCACCAATAGCACTTTTGCAAGCTGTATCAAACCATGGTTTGCTAGGCCGTTTTGGATTTGCAGAGGTTAGGGGTACAACTTTCCTGGCTATACTTAGTAGCTTGCTAGCAAAGGTATCAGCTGGGTTCTGTTCATTGAGGATATTTTCTGTGATATCCTCAGAGCATCTTTTTTGGAATTGTTCCCAATCGGCCTTATTCAGTTTCCACCGCTGAGGTCGTCCCAATGAAGGGAGATTGTTAGTAATGATGATTGGGAAGTGATCACTTCCCCGTAGATCATTGCTAACTGACCATTTAAAATCGTCCAGAAGTCCGGGGACGCATGCGGTGAGGTCAATGCATGTGAATGATCCAGTTCGTGGGTGCAAGTAGGTCGCTGATGCATCATTAAGTATGCATAAATCATGTTGGAGGAAGATATCCTCCAGCATACGACCTCTTGTGTCGGTATTGTTGGATCCCCACATGGTGTTATGGGCATTGAAATCCCCAAGGATTAAATAAGGCCGGGGGAGTTGTTTCAATAGGTCCTCCATGTCTGTTCGGTTTAATGGAGCGCCTGGTGGTAGATACAGGCTGCAGCAAGTGATAACCTTGTGAAGGGTTATCCTAGCTGCTACGGCCTGTAGTGTGGTCTGTAGTTCTACCCTCTCATGGGGGATGCTATCCTTCACAAGGATACAGACTCCACCTGATGCTCTCTCTGCATCCTCAACATTCTTGGTGTAAGCACGGTAGCTTCAGAAGCTGATGCAATCTTTCAGAAATGTTTCCTGTAAGCATACAGCTACAGGAGTCTCAGAGTCCATCAGTAGCTGCATTTCCTCGTAATTGGCCTTGAGGCCTCTACAATTCCACTGTACAATTCTGGAATCCATGGCTTATTCTAGATGACCTACTTGGAGCTATTTGGCCTTGGGAGGCCCCCGGAGGGGTTTCCCTTTATTCCAGTGACCTTGGTATTTTTATTCTTGGGTTTGGATGGAGAGGAGGACAACCCCCTTTTGGGGGAAGTCTTTCTCTCTGGAGAGGGGAGATCCCTCTGGTTAGAGCGGAGGTTATTTCCTCCTCTCTCACCTCGGGCATCCTCTCCGCTTTGAATTCTCCCCTTAGGGAGTTGGTCAACCTCTAACTCAGTAGAGGTTGGGGTGTCTGGCTGGGTTCTCTGAGGAGAACCTGTGTCAGACATGATGTCTCCGGGTTCTCCCGGAGTATTGGTTTTGACATGCTGCTCAGTATCCATGCTCTCATCAGCGAGCACAGAGAACCTGTTCTTTAGCATGACAACAGGGCTTTCTTGTTTCTTCAGAGGTGTGTTCTTTGGCGGTGTTTTCTTCTGAGTTGGGGGAGGAGGAGGGGGTGGTGGGGTCAATGTGTCCGTCTGTGTGGCTATGGATCTTCCTTTCTTAGCAACAGCCTGGGCGTAGGGTCTTTGTCAAGCCGAATTGGCCCTTGGGTAGGGCCAGTACAGCCGATTTCGCCTGGCTAAAGGTACATCCGTTTCTTGCCTTGTACTCCTGCACGGCAACCTCCTGTTTCCACACAGGGCAGTCCTTGGAGTAGGCTGAGTGGCCAGCTTGACAGTTTGGGCATTTGAACTGGGCTGTGCAGCCCTTGTCCTCATGACCATCTCCAGCACATCTGGCACACACAGTGTTCCTCTTGCAGACTGCCGCGCCGTGTCCATAACCCTGGCACTTGAAGCACCTCATGGGGTTAGGTATGTAGGGCCTCACTGGAACTCGTAGGTATCCTGCCTTCACATACTCTGGCGGTGTCCTAGTTCCGAATGTGAGGATAATAGTGGCGGTTTTGACCTCCTCACCCTCCCTGCGCCTGGTAATGCGCCGGGCATGGGTGACTCCTTCAATGCCCTCCACTATTTCCTTCTCGGAACATTCCAGTAGGTCCCTAGAGCTGATTACACCTCTGCTGGTGTTCAGACTCTTGTGTGGCATGACTTCCACTTGGAGATCACAGAGTCTTCTGCATCTTAAAAGCCCATCAGAGTGTGTCTTGCTGTCTACTTCTACAAGGAGTTCCATTGTTTTGTGTAGCTTAGACACACTCTTGGGCTCTCCCACTACTGACTTGAGTCCCTTATAGATAATAAAAGGGCTCAACTTTGTCAGGCTTTTTCCCTCCTCTGTGCATCTAACCACCAGAAATGATGGCCAGGTGGCACAGCTTTTTGGGACCTCCTCTTTTTTATCGTCAATTCGACGTTTCTTGCCCAGACATAGGTCTGGGGCAAGTAGTTTTGTGTGTGTTTTTTTGTCCATATATATTTTGGTTAATTCGGCACCTGTGCTCCCCACCCGCCATCGAGTCCAACAAGGGGACGGGCCATTCGGATGTCCAGAATGAGCCCGCCAGGGCTACACAGGTGCTATACTCAGTCAGCTGCTACATCGGACATGTGTCCGATACAGCAGCTCCCTGATTGACCCTCCAGCCACCGCCCTCCAGCATAGGTCGACGACCTATACTGGTAGCTCGGCATGACCAGCCGGTTGACCCAGAGCGGGCCATCTGGGTCTCAGGTCTAGGGGAACTTGGAGCCAAAGTATTGTGTTGTTGTGGTTTATCCTCAGATAGCCACCACTCAAACACCAGGATCTCTTTATCCCCCCTTACCCGTCGCAGTCCACAGCAAACGGACTGGTCTAGGACGTAGTGAGAATTTAAAGTTAAGGAGACAGTGTGATGATCAATGAAGGCAGACTTAGGAAAAGAGGAGGCAGACACAATGATAGAAAAGAAGTAGGGCACTTTTGAGCTCCAAAAGTGCTAAGGAAAGAGGAGCGCAGTTTAACGTCATGTCTCGAGACGAGTCAGAATGTTTTGTTTCAAATCTTTAAGTACTTATCGGAAATGCTTGTGGTTAAGACAACTAACTCTAAGTTTGATCATTGAGAAAATTGGGCCAATAGCATCAGTTATTCAATGCAGCTTTGGACAAACTTTCCCATTTAGAGTTTATGGTTGGGATATTGTTCTTTAATTTATTTTAAAAAACTTTTTCTCAAAGGCTACATCAGTTGTTACACTAGCCAACCCAACACAGTTCTTCATAGCAATTAATGTAAAAACATATCTTTGAATGTTTCAAAAAATTGCCAATAAAAATAATCTTTGTTAATTTTTAACTTTTTATAATGACATGTAGAGACAATGTTTCTTTAGCCTCTTCATCATAAGTGATAAAAATTAGAAGTTGTAATAATTTATATAGATATTTAAATTTATTTATTTGTAACATATTTGTATGAGTTTTGAGTTTAGGCACATCAGCACAATTTAGGCCATGTTGTGCCCCATATTTGTATGTTTGATATGTATAATCTGTGGGCTCACCTGATTTTTGTAGGTGTCCGCATGACACATAAAACACTCCAGCCCACCCCTGGGATATTGGAATCTGCTCTTGAAGGTTATGAAGGCAATGTAAGCATTGGAAGAAGAAATACTAGCTTGCGCTTTACGGGCAACATAGATGGTCTGGCTAGAACAGAAGAGCTAGCTGACTAGGTGAAGCGCATAGACAAAGACTTCTGCAGCATATGTTTTGCAACTGGAGGCAAGTGTCAGTAGTTTTAAATAACTAAAAACTATCATTTCAGATTAAGGAACCAAACCTGAACTATTGGCCAGAATTGCACAGTCCACATGAGCACTTGAAAAACTCAAAACAACATGGAAAGACAAAGGCATAGATTTGACACTAATATCAGACTGATATGCTCCCTAGTCATGGACACATTCTTGAATGCTTGCAAATCTTGGCAATAATTGCAGTACTAGAGAGGAGAATCCTAGCAATGGAATTGAGATACTATAGAACAGTGATGCAATCTTATTAGAAACTCATAGATCTAGTACTTAATTAATTAATGGGATGTTTGAATCTTATTTCTGAATATCCAACTGTAGAAATGAGATACCAAGTTGGAGCGGTGAATCTAGATGTTCCTCCATAAAGTTCTCTCAAAATTGCCCCTGTATAGCAAAAAAAAATTACTTGAGTTGAACAGTAACAGAAATAACGGTAGAATTGGCTGTGACAACAGAAAAGATTTTGAAATCTGTCACTTAGCCTGTTAGTTTTGAATGGAGATATTTACTCACAATTTCCACTCAGGTGATAAAAATTGACGGCTTCAAGTGTGTTCTACTAATAGATTCCTCCAGACTTTTCGAGACGGAGATCAGCAAGTCTGGGGCGGTCAAACAGAATATGAGGCACGGTTTCCTCTTCTCCGCAGCGGGTGCACCGTGAATCGAAATTTGGCCATAGCTGTGAGAAATATGACCCAACAGGATAATGGCCTGTCCTGCACTGTGCTATAATAGCTTGCTCAGGCCTGGACAGCCTCCACCACGGGGAAGTGCGCTCCCAGACTCCACAGGCTTTTTGGTGTCGATATTGGGAGACCATGGTCCGGGGCTTTGCAAAGCCTGTAGTACAGATTTTGAGTCAGTGACCACAACAATCTGTGTTGCCCTAGAATGTCCCTCGCTGAGTTGCGAGTCAATGAGTTTAAAGGCTTCACAGACTGCCATGGTCGAAACTGCAAACACTACCACATGGTCCAAAGATTTTGACTGAGTGAGAGCCAAGAAAGTCAATGTAGGCTCCATAGCCTGCTCTTCCAGAATCTATCGATGCCGACTTATCAGTGTATGCAAACATAGCACTGGGCTTGAGGGTATTAATGGTCTCCAGAGCTAGGATTTGAAGTTCGTTAAAAAAACGACTTAGATTTGATTTAAATTTGATTTTAGGCACATTGGTACAATTTAGGCCATGTCGTGCCTGCAGTCCCTTAAGGACTACTCTCTTTCTACATAACAAGGGCTAAATTCTATACAGTTAAATCATTGAAATCAAGGTCTATTCACAGTTAAAATAGTAAAGGTAGTAAAAATTTAATAATTTGGTAAAAATCTAATGTAAATAGTACATGTTCACAAATTCATAAATCAGATCTTCGTAGACAACCCCACTTCCCAGATAAAGCCCAGTACCATCCCAGGGTCGACATTGTCGAATTGTGTTTTTAAGTTAGTGGCTCTAAAATATTTCTCCCTTACATGCTGGTATCTGGGCAATCAATGAGGATATGTTCCACGGTGAGGCGAGAGTCACAGTACTCACAAAGTGAGGGCTCCTCTCTCTTCAGCACAAAAGAGTGCGTGATGTAAGTGTGGCCAATCCTAAGTCTGGACATGGTCGTGCTACCACGCCTTGTCAGACCCTTAGATGTGGGCCGCCACCTGGCATTCGCCACAATCTGCCTGAGATTATTGTGAGTCTCAGCCTCCCATCGGTCCTGCCACTCTCGATATGGTCGGCTGTTATTTGGTCCAACAGCTTCAGGATCTTATGTACCAATGGAATGTCAGTCTTCATCCGCCTCAAAGCTTACAATGCAGATTTGGAGTCGGAGCAGATTATAAATTTCCTCCTTTCTGATCCTTTAACGGCCATAAAGGCAAGCGATATTGCATGCAATTCGGCCGTAAAAATGGAGCAGCCATCGGGGAGTCTACGGGAGATTGTTTTGTTCCGAAAGGAGCAGGCACACGCGACCTTTCCATCCATTTCGGATCCGTCTGTGTAGATGGTGCCACAATCTCCATAGCTCTCCTGCAGTTCCCTAAAGTGGACTTGTAGTATGCTTGGGTCTGTATTTTCTTTTTTTGAAATTAAGGAGGGATAAATTTAATTTGGGTTTATTCATTAGCCAAGGAGGATTCTGAGGGGTTTCTATTTTAGAGATTTGGTCAATGGGTGGGGTTAAATTTTGGATGGGTTCTCTCAATCGAAGGCCCAACGGCTGTATGATGTTAGGCCTTCGATTGTATAATTCTACCTCTGTGGGGTTAAATATGGAGTCGAAAGCAGGGTTTGTGGGGTTGGATTTTAGCTTGACTATATACTGCATTGCAAGCTTTTTCATTCTTATATCCATGGGGAGTTCTCCAGCCTCCACATGAAGACTTGGGATAGGTGATGTACGAAACGCGCCGAGACAGAGACGCAGGGCAGCATTTTGTATTGGTTCCAGTATTTTTAGGTACGACTTATCCTTGCTGCTCCATATATTATGGATCCGTAGTCTAGCTTGGATCGAATTAGACTCTGATAAAGCAGCAGCAAGGTATCTCTGTCAGCTCCCCAGTCCGTATGGCTGAGTACTCTAAGTATGTTTAATGACTTTTGGCATTTCTTCTAAAGTTCCTTAATGTGGGGGAGAAAATTAAATTTGGAATCTAAGGTGAGGCCTAAAAATTTTGTAGTTTTCACGACAGGGATCTTCTTTTTGTGTATAAATAGTTCAGGGTCTGGGGGAGTCCCCTTAGATTACAAAAATGCATACTAACTGTTTTGGAGTCTGAAAATTTGAAACCATTATCGTTTGAGTACCAATTAGTAAAGGACCTCACTACTTCAAAGCATGGAAGAACCAACACAATACAAGACAAAAACAACAAATGCTTAACCGAGGACAAAGATGTGTTGAAAAGATGGACGGAATACTGTTCAGAGTTGTATAACTTTGAAATCTCAGGAGATCCAGAGATGAGATACTAAATGTCCCGACAGTTTCCAACATTGAAGACTATCCGATTCTTCGCTCGGAAGTAGCAGCAGCAGTAAAAGCCCTGAAAAAGGGAAAATCGGCCGGAGTTGACAACATTCCTGGCGAACTTCTTCAGGCGGGAGGAGAAACTATGATAAACGCACTCTATATGATTTGCAACAAGATCTGGCAATCAGGAGATTGGCCCAAACCCTGGACCCAATCACTCATAATAACCCTTCCAAAGAAAGGCAACTTACAACTCTGTCAAAACTATCGCACCATCAGCCTCATAAGTCATCCCAGCAAAGTACTGTTAAAAATCATATTAAACCGGCTAAAACCGATAGCAGACAACATCATTTCAGAAGAACAAGCAGGTTTTAGACAAGGTCGCAGCACAACAGAGCAAATCCTAAACCTCAGAATACTCTGTGAGAAATATCTCCAACACCAAGAGAATCTTTTCCATGTCTTTATTGATTTCAAGAAAGCTTTCGATCGAGTATGGCACGGAGCACTCTGGGCGACAATGGAAAAGTACAACATTAATAAAAACATAATCAAAGTTATCCAGAACCTCTACAAGGAGGCCACCAGTGCGGTGTACTTCAACAATAATATTGGGGACTGGTTCAAAACCACAGTTGGAGTAAGACAAGGCTGCCTACTGTCACCAACACTCTTCAATATCTTCCTTGAAAGGATAATGGAAGATGCCCTCGAGGGCTATGAAGGTACTGTTAGCATTGGAGGAAGAAGAATTACTAACTTGCGCTTCGCAGATGACATTGACGGCCTAGCAGGGACAGAAGAAGAACTAGCTGACCTGGTGATGCGCATTGACAAGACTTCCACAGCATATGGCATGCAAATAAATGCCGAAAAAACTCAAATTATGACCAATAGCCATCAGGGCTTTAAAAGAGGCATCAGTGTTGGAGGTGAAAGGCTGACTAGTGTTAACAGCTTCAAATACCTCGGAACTATTGTCTCAGATGAGGGAACAAAACCCAAATTATTGGCCCGAATAGCACAGTCCACAGCAGTCCTTTCAAAACTTAAAATAATATGGAAAGATAAGGGCTTAGCCCTCGGCACCAAAATTAGACTGATGCGCTCTCTGGTCATGGCCACATTTTTATATGCTTGTGAGTCGTGGACGTTGAATGCAGAGCTTGAGAGGAGGATCCTAGCAATGGAATTGAGATGCTACAGAAGGATCCTAGGCATCACATTCAAAGACCGCATCACAAACCAAGAAATCAGAGACAGGGTTACTGTAGCGATCGGAGCTCATGACGACCTGCTTACTATTGTGAAAAAACGAAAGCTTAAAACCTTTGGCCACATTACGAGATCTACGGGGCTCGCAAAGACCTTTCTTCAGGGAACAGTGCCAGGGAAAAGAAGAAGAGGCAGACAGAAAAAGCGATGGGAGGACAACATTAAAGAAGTGGACAGGCCTGCCATTGAGAGAGGTTCTGAACAAGGCAAAAAAAAGGGAGGAATGGAGAAAGACGGTCGACAAATCTTGCCTGGTGCCCCAACGGTCCAACAGACTAAGGGATAGGTAAAGGGGTAAAGGTAATCGTTTGCCCAACCCTGAATTTTGTTTAAACATAACTGTAATTTTCTTTCTAAGGTGTTCATGTTTTTCCCATAAGTAAGAATGACAAAGTCATCAACATACAAAGAACACTCTATGCCAGGGGACAGCGCATTTATGATGCTATTTATTTTAATGTTGAACAGGGTGACTGACAGAATGCTGCCCTGAGGTACACCCATTTCCTGGTCATGAGTGTCAGAAGGGGAGTTGCCCACTCGAACCTGAAATTTTCGATCTTTCATGAATTCTCCCACAAAACGGGGGAGGTGTCCCTTAAGCCCCAGGTCACGTAGAATGCCATGTTTCCAGGTTGTGTCATAGGCCTTTTCTATATCGAAGAATACAGCTACTAGATGTTCTCTTCTGAGTAATGCATTTCTAATATAAGCTTCCAGCCTTACCAGGTGGTCAGTTGTTATCCGCCCCTGCCGGAATCCGCACTGGTAGTTGGAGATCACTTTATTCCTCTCCAGGTACCAGACCAGCCTACTGTTAATCATTCTTTCCATGGTTTTGCAGATGCAGCTTGTTAGTGCTATTGGTCAATAGTTAGCTGGGTCAGAGCCGTCTCTTCCCGGTTTAGGTATCTGTATAACTGTGGCTTTCCTCCAGCTGTTTGGGAAAGCGCCTGTTTGCCACACACAGTTATAGACCCCTAGCAGGACTGCCAATGAGGGTTCAGGAAGGTGCTTTAGGAACTGGTAATGGATTTCATCTTCTCCAGGCGCTGTGTCATGTGACTTGTCCAGCGATTTCCTCAGTTCCTCAAGCGAAAACGGTTTGTAGTAGTCTTCATTGTTCTCTGACCTGAAATCAATGGGGTGTCTTTCCTCCCTGGTTTTGACTTTTTGGAACTCTGGCGTGTAGTGTGCAGTGGATGACTTTTCTGCTATTGAGGATGCAAGGCAGTCAGCTATTTCTCTGGGGGACGTGACAGTTCGTCCTTGGTTTTTCAGATGCCCTATTGCATTTGATTCTTTCCCTTTGATTCGCCTTACTGCCTTCCAAACCGCTCTAGCAGAAGTTTTGGCATCCAGACTGCCGACAAAACTTCTTCAGGAATTCCTTTTGGCTGACCGTATGGTTTGTCTAGCCTTTGCTCAAGCTATCCTGAATAGCTTTAGGTTTTCCTGGGAAGGATTCTTTATAAATGCAGCCAGTCGTTTTTTCCTATCGCCAATAGCACTTTTGCAAGCTGTATCAAACCATGGTATGCTAGGCCGTTTTGGATTTGCGGAGGTTAGGGGGACAACTTTCCTGGCTATACTAAGTAGCTTGCTAGCAAAGGTATCAGCTGGGTTCTGTTCATCGAGGATATTTTCTGTGATATCCTCGGAGCATCTTTTTTGGAAATGTTCCCAATCGGCCTTATTCAGTTTCCACCGCTGAGGTCGTCCCAATGAGGTGAGATTGTTAGTAATGATGATTGGGAAGTGATCACTTCCCCGTAGATCATTGCTAACTGACCATTTAAAGTCGTCCAGAAGTCCAGGGACGCATACGGTGAGGTCAATACATGTGAGAGATCCAGTTCTTGGGTGCAAGTAGGTCGGTGATGCATCATTAAGTATGCATAAATCATGTTGGAGGAAGATATCCTCCAGCATACGACCTCTTGTGTCGGTGTTGTTGGATCCCCACATGGTGTTATGGGCATTGAAATCCCCAAGGATTATATAAGGTCGGTGGAGCTGTTTCAATAGGTCCTCCATGTCTATTTGGTTTAATGGAGCGCCTGGTGGTAGATACAGGCTGCTGCAAGTGATAACCTTGTGAAGGGTTATCCTAGCTGCTACGGCCTGTAGTGTGGTCTGTAGTTCTACCCTCTCATGGGGGATGCTATCCTTCACAAGGATACAGACTCCACCTGATGCTCTCTCTGCATCCTCAACATTCTTGCTGTAAGCACTGTAGCTTCGGAAGCTGATGCTATCTTTCAGAAATGTTTCCTGTAAGCAGACAGCTACAGGAGTCTCAGAGTCCATCAGTAGCTGCATTTCCTCATAATTGGCCTTGAGGCCTCTACAATTCCACTGTACAATTCTGGAATCCATGGCTTATTCTAGATGACCTACTTGGAGCTATTTGGCCTTGGGAGGCCCCCGGAGGGGTTTCCCTTTATTCCAGTGACCTTGGTATTTTTATTCTTGGGTTTGGATGGAGAGAAGGACAACCCCCGTTTAGGGGAAGCCTTTCTCTCTGGAGAGGGGAGATCCCTCTGGTTAGAGCGTAGGTTATTTCCTCCTCTTGCTGCTCAGTCTCCATGCTCTCATCAGCAAGCACAGAGAACCTGTTCTTTAGCATGACAACAGGGCTTTCCTTTTTCTGCGGAGGTGTGTTCTTTGGCGGTGTTTTCTTCTGAGTTGGAGGAGGAGGAGGGGGTGGTGGGGTCAATGTGTCCATCTGTGTGGCTATGGATCTTCCTATCTTAGCAACAGTCTGGGCGTAGGTCTTTGTCAAGCCGAATTGGCCCTTGGGTAGGGCCAATACAGCCGATTTCGCCTGGCTGAAGGTACATCCATTTCTTGCCTTGTACTCCTGCACTGCAACCTTCTGTTTCCACACAGGGCAGTCCTTGGAGTATGTCTGAGTGGCCAGCATGACAGTTTGGGCATTTGAACTGGGCTGTGCAGCTCTTGTCCTCATGACCATCTCCAGCACATCTGGCACAGACAGTGTTCCTCTTGCAGACGGCCGCGCCATGTCCATAACCCTGGCACTTGAAGCACCTCATGGGGTTAGGTATGTAGGGCCTCACTGGAACTCGTAGGTATCCTGCCTTCACATACTCTGGCGGTGTCCTAGTTCCGAATGTGAGGATAATAGTGGCGGTTTTGACCTCCTCACCATCCCTGCGCCTGGTAATGCGCCGGGCATGGGTGACTCCTTCAATGCCCTCCACTATTTCCTTCTCGGAACATTCCAGAAGGTCCCTAGAGCTGATTACACCTCTGCTGGTGTTCAGACTCTTGTGTGGCATGACTTCCACTTGGAGATCACAGAGTCTTTTGCATCTTAAAAGCCCATCAGAGTGTGTCTTGCTGTCTACTTCTACAAGGAGTTCCATTGTTTTGTGTAGCTTAGACACACTCTTGGGTTCTCCCACTACTGACTTGAGTCCCTTATAGATAATAAAAGGGCTCAACTTTGTCAGGCTTTTTCCCTCCTCTGTGCATCTAACCACCAGAAATGATGGCCAGGTGGCACAGCTTTTTGGGACCTCCTCTTTTTTATCGTCAATTCGACGTTTCTTGCCCAGACATAGGTCTGGGGCAAGTAGTTTTGTGTGTGTTTTTTTGTCCATATATATTTTGGTTAATTTGGCACCTGTGCTCCCCACCCGCCATCGAGTCCAACAAGGGGACGGGCCATTCGGATGTCCAGAATGAGCCCGCCAGGGCTACACAGGTGCTATACTCAGTCAGCTGCTACATCGGACATGTGTCCGATACAGCAGCTCCCTGATTGACCCTCCAGCCACCGCCCTCCAGCATAGGTCGACGACCTATGCTGGTAGCTCGGCATGACCAGCCGGTTGACCCAGAGCGGGCCATCTGGGTCTCAGGTCTAGGGGAACTTGGAGCCAAAGTATTGTGTTGTTGTGGTTTATCCTCAGATAGCCACCACTCAAACACCAGGATCTCTTTATCCCCCCTTACCCGTCGCAGTCCACGGCAAACGGACTGGTCTAGGACGTAGTGAGAATTTAAAGTTAAGGAGACAGTGTGATGATCAATGAAGGCAGACTTAGGAAAAGAGGAGGCAGACACAATGATAGAAAAGAAGTAGGGCACTTTTGAGCTCCAAAAGTGCTAAGGAAAGAGGAGCGCAGTTTAACGTCATGTCTCGGGACGCCATTTTGGGGGTGATACCATCCAGCCCGGGAGCCTTTTTAAGCTGGCATTTCCTTATGGCAGCATTAAGCTCACCTATCGAGAATGGGGAGTTCATCGTTCCCTCAGCACTTTCGGTCTGTGGTTCCTTTCGGTCTTTATTTTCATCAGCTTTGCGAGCTTTATCAATGGCTTTGGACATTGGAGACTTCTTGGCAGCCTTGTTGATCTTAGCAAAATATTTGTTCAACAAGGTGGCAATTTTATTCTTTGATGAAATGGTTACCCTACTGGGTGAAGATAATGAAATTGCCGTTTTCGTACACCCAGCATTTTCGAGATTTCTTAGAAGACTCCAGGTCTTAGAGCTATCCGTTAGGTCTAACCTTGCACAGGTGTTGGTCCAACGTTCTCGTTTATCCCTGTTAACAGACGTTTTGACTAGTAGGCTGAGTCTGTTATATTTCTGCCTGAGTGTTGGATTGTTTGGGTTCTTTTGGACCTTTTGGTATGCCCTTTTCCAAGCCATAACTAGTTTGTTGATTTCAGCCGTCCAAAAGTTTAGAATTTTTTACAAGGGTAAGTTCGAGGAATAAACTTTTTAGCCATGCCCAGGATAGTAATATTGGAAGGTGGTCACTGCCAATATCGCCTAGTACTTGATAAGTTATGACAGATTCCAAGTTAGCAGAGACGAAAAAAAGATCTGGTCGTGATAATGAACCACTGCTAGCATGCAGAAGAGTAGGGGGAGAGTGTTTGTTTTGCAGAAGAAAAAGGTTAGTAGAATTGCACAGGTCATCAACTTTTTTACCAGAGAGATCAGTGTCATCATAGCCCCAGGAAGGTGAATGGGCATTTAGATCTCCAGCTATGATAGTGTCTACAGTTATTGTCTCTCTGACATCTAAAGCCAGTTATTGTTTTGATGGATTATAAACATTGATGCACTTGAAGCGTCTATTATTTTTCCAAATTTCTAATACCAATGTGTCTGTCCTCCCCTGACTCAAGTCTGTGGACACTTTCTTGGCGACCAGAGCATTAGCCACCAATGTAACCAGGCCTCGGCAATCCCCACAGGAGCAGCGGAAAACAGAGTACCCGGGTATTGAGACACTTCTTTTTTCACCTATCAGACATTCTTGTAGTAAGGCAACATCCACACACTCTTTGTGGAGCAGGTTAGTAATTTCAAGTGTCTTTGGAATAAGTCCTCGGACGTTACATTGAAGGACTTTGAAAGTATTAGTATCAGATTTGTAAAATTGGGGATCATGTTGCTTTATCTTTCCAGCTAAATTAGCTTGGGGGATACTTACTTTCCCAGTATGAGGTGTTGGTGTTGGGTCAATTTTTTTTTTTTGAGACTTGTGGTTTTTTAATTGTTGTGTTTGTTTGGGGGGAAAAGGATGTTATCAGGGTTTGTGTGTTGGGAAGAACGGTAGCTCTTTTTTCACAAAGTGGCCAGTTCTCCCTTTGTACCAACGTTGCGAGGCGATTAGTAGCACATTTTTCGATGCCAGGCCTAACGCCCTTTACCTGGCTAGTGGAGCCTGTTAGGGTCTTCTCAGACCCGCTTTTCTTTGTATTCATTCTCGACATAGGTATGGGTTCCTCCAGGGGAAGGAGATTTGGGTTGCCCCTTAGAGCGAGTAGTGAAAACAGTCCAGACATTAACATTGGACTATAAACGATTTAACAAATGCATCTAAACTTAGCAAGCTACAAATTGCGGTGATATTGAACACTGGATTTTCAATAACTTCTTATCTTTTGCGAACTAAATGTACCAGACCATACAAAGCTAATAACAGTTTTTCACCTTACATAGGCCACTAAAAATGGAGATGATGCGCCAGAAAGCAGCATGGCATTCCAACAGTCAGACATTATAACCTTACTTAAAACATGACAGAGCATCATGGTGTCCTGCTGTGAAAACTGGCACACAGGTTGCTGAGGAAAAGAGAACAATGCTGGCAGAAGAAAAACGCCAGAGAAGAAAAGCAAGGCCAATGACACTAGCTTCAGCAGACGAACATTCCGGGCTCACATAGGTCTCACCAGCCATATGAGGAGGCATAAAACCCCAGTGCAAAGCCCTCAGCCCCCTGGATGACAAAGTGGTCATCATCGAATCACGATGGAAGAACTATATATAGTTAAAACCAAATGGTGTTAATTTTGTTTAATACCTCATGCACTAGAAATAAAGAAACAATGTAAAGGTAGATTTGTTAATCCATGTGCTAGAAATAAATTATAAAAGTGCAATTGCTTTCCAAGTAGTGGCCTGAATAAGCCAGGAAAATGAATGTTATAATACTAGAAAGATTATCACTTAGATACCTTGTTTTACTAATTTTTGGGCCACCATCATATTTAGAGCATTTATAGATACATTGCATTGCAGAATAATTACTATAACAAAAAAAGATAAAAGTACATATATTCAAAACTGGATTGAAATACAAATTATTCATTTGAATATATGTTTACAAAAAAACTTGATTCAAACTCTCAAGAATGAGGTTCATTGCATGTGAGTGCTGTCTTTATTATACTTTCAAATGGAGTAAGGGAAAGTTTTATTATTTTATATACTTCATCTTTCTCACTGTAACAAGACATTACTTTGTACAATATAAATAATTTGTAAAAGTTAAAGTAGATATGGTGAGAAAGCAGATTTAATTCACTTAAATTTGTTAAAATTAAATTAATTTTATGACATAAGACAAGTGGCTGCAATATTCTTTTTTGGCTGCTTATGAACAGAAACTAGCCATATGAAAACGGAACAATCATTTACCTATTCCAAAACCATTTGGTGTTACTGCAGCAAAACCACCAAATTGAATTGAAGGATCTGTAAGTGTAGAAGTGCTAAGAATAATATGGTTCAAATTACTGTAGGAATGGTGGCTAAATATAGGCAAGGATAAACCTTTCTGCTCTGAGAGTTTTTTTAGACAAAAAAGATGACGATCAAATCCTTGACCTGTGAAGAGATACACACATATATATATATATATATATAGTCAAAGCTTTTACTGAAGCAAGACAACGGTAAATGACATATATGATGATAAATTAAATTATGGTTCTATTTATTCTCTTTTGTTTGATAAAGATAAGAAAAAAGTTCATTTCTTTAAGTTGTCTAATTTTGCTCAGTGATGAAATTATAAATGTATTTGGGATACAGCTGTGGAAGTCTCTACTGTAAATTAGATTTACTATAAATTTATTTTTTTTTAGTCTGGATGTATAAGGATATTTATTTTGAATAGATAGCTAGATTTTCTTTTTTACTTAACAACAATTTATTTTCTGCAAAAAATTGCACACAATGTAAACATCCAAATTATACCATTCTTTTCTAATAATGAAATGATCAAAGGGCAAGAAATAACTAAAATTATGTATAATGACAAATAAAAAATCTACAAGTAAAAAAGGCAGCCAGAAAAATGTTTCTCAACAAAATTTAATGACATTTCTTAAGCACTTAGATTGTATTATTCTTACCCTTAAATTGTCAATTATTTTGTTCATTAAAAAAAAATTTTGTTAGAAATTTAAATGAGAAAAACATAATAAAAAAAAACAAACAAAGCTTATATTAAGTGTAATTGTATCAATTAATTTGAGTCAGTAATTAGATTAAATTTGTAATAGGACTAGACTAACAATAATAAATCCGTGTGATTAGAAATATTTTTACCATTTGTTTTTATTTAGCGCAATGTCATGCTTTTAGCTTTTTCAATGCTCTATGATCCTATCACATTCTCAATGCTCTATGATCCTATCACTTTCACAATGCTCTATGATCCTATCACTTGTCTCAATGCTCTATGATCCTATGACATTCTCAATGCTCAATGATCCTATCACTTGTCTCACTGCTCTATGATCCTATCACTTTCTCAATGCTCTATGATCCTATCACTTGTCTCACTGCTCTATGATCCTATCACTTGTCTCACTGCTCTATGATCCTATCACTTGTCTCACTGCTCTATGATCCTATCACTTGTCTCACTGCTCTATGATCCTATCACTTTTTCAATACTCTATGATCCTATCACTTGTCTCACTGCTCTATGATCCTATCACTTGTCTCACTGCTCTATGATCCTATCACTTGTCTCACTGCTCTATGATCCTATCACTTTTTCAATGCTCTATGATCCTATCACTTTTTAAATGCTCTATGATCCTATCACATCTCACTGCTCTATGATCCTATCACTTGTCTCACTGCTCTATGATCCTATCACTTGTCTCACTGCTCTATGATCCTAACACTTGTCTCACTGCTCTATGATCCTATCACTTGTCTCACTGCTCTATGATCCTATCACTTGTCTCACTGCTCTATGATTCTATCACTTGTCTCATTGCTCTATGATCCTATCACTTGTCTCACTGCTCTATGATCCTATCACTTTTTCAATGCTCTATGATCCTATCACTTTTTAAATGCTTTATGATCCTATCACTTGTCTCACTGCTCTATGATCCTATCACTTGTCTCACTGCTCTATGATCCTATCACTTGTCTCACTGCTCTATGATCCTATCACTTGTCTCACTGCTCTATGATCCTAACACTTGTCTCACTGCTCTATGATCCTATCACTTTTTTCAATGCTCTATGATCCTATCACTTGTCTCACTGCTCTATGATCCTATCACTTGTCTCACTGCTCTATGATCCTATCACTTGTCTCACTGCTCTATGATCCTATCACTTGTCTCACTGCTCTATGATCCTATCACTTGTCTCACTGCTCTATGATCCTAACACTTGTCTCACTGCTCTATGATCCTATCACTTGTCTCACTGCTCTATGATCCTATCACTTTTTTCAATGCTCTATGATCCTATCACTTTTAAAATGCTCTATGATCCTATCACTTGTCTCACTGCTCTATGATCCTATCACTTGTCTCACTGCTCTATGATCCTATCATTTGTCTCACTGCTCTATGATCCTATCACTTGTCTCACTGCTCTATGATCCTATCACTTGTCTCACTGCTCTATGATCCTATCACTTGTCTCACTGCTCTATGATCCTATCACTTGTCTCACTGCTCTATGATCCTAACACTTGTCTCACTGCTCTATGATCCTAACACTTGTCTCACTGCTCTATGATCCTATCACTTGTCTCACTGCTCTATGATCCTATCACTTTTTTCAATGCTCTATGATCCTATCACTTTTTAAATGCTCTATGATCCTATCACGTCTCACTGCTCTATGATCCTATCACTTGTCTCACTGCTCTATGATCCTATCACTTGTCTCACTGCTCTATGATCCTATCACTTGTCTCACTGCTCTATGATCCTATCACTTGTCTCACTGCTCTATGATCCTAACACTTGTCTCACTGCTCTATGATCCTAACACTTGTCTCACTGCTCTATGATCCTATCACTTGTCTCACTGCTCTATGATCCTATCACTTTTTTCAATGCTCTATGATCCTATCACTTTTAAAATGCTCTATGATCCTATCACTTGTCTCACTGCTCTATGATCCTATCACTTGTCTCACTGCTCTATGATCCTATCATTTGTCTCACTGCTCTATGATCCTATCACTTGTCTCACTGCTCTATGATCCTATCACTTGTCTCACTGCTCTATGATCCTATCACTTTTTCAATGCTCTATGATCCTATCACTTGTCTCACTGCTCTATGATCCTATCACTTGTCTCAATGCTCTATGATCCTATCACTTGTCTCACTGCTCTATGATCCTATCACTTTTTCAATGCTCTATGATCCTATCACTTTTTAAATGCTTTATGATCCTATTACGTCTCACTGCTCTATGATCCTATCACTTGTCTCACTGCTCTATGATCCTATCACTTGTCTCACTGCTCTATGATCCTAACACTTGTCTCACTGCTCTATGATCCTATCACTTGTCTCACTGCTCTATGATCCTATCACTTGTCTCACTGCTCTATGATCCTATCACTTGTCTCATTGCTCTATGATCCTATCACTTGTCTCACTGCTCTATGATCCTATCACTTTTTCAATGCTCTATGATCCTATCACTTGTCTCACTGCTCTATGATCCTATCACTTGTCTCACTGCTCTATGATCCTATCACTTGTCTCACTGCTCTATGATCCTAACACTTGTCTCACTGCTCTATGATCCTAACACTTGTCTCACTGCTCTATGATCCTATCACTTTTTAAATGCTCTATGATCCTATCACGTCTCACTGCTCTATGATCCTATCACTTGTCTCACTGCTCTATGATCCTATCACTTGTCTCACTGCTCTATGATCCTATCACTTGTCTCACTGCTCTATGATCCTAACACTTGTCTCACTGCTCTATGATCCTAACAATTGTCTCACTGCTCTATGATCCTATCACTTGTCTCACTGCTCTATGATCCTATCACTTGTCTCACTGCTCTATGATCCTATCACTTGTCTCATTGCTCTATGATCCTATCACTTGTCTCACTGCTCTATGATCCTATCACTTTTTCAATGCTCTATGATCCTATCACTTTTTAAATGCTTTATGATCCTATCACTTGTCTCACTGCTCTATGATCCTATCACTTGTCTCACTGCTCTATGATCCTATCACTTGTCTCACTGCTCTATGATCCTATCACTTGTCTCACTGCTCTATGATCCTAACACTTGTCTCACTGCTCTATGATCCTATCACTTTTTAAATGCTCTATGATCCTATCACGTCTCACTGCTCTATGATCCTATCACTTGTCTCACTGCTCTATGATCCTATCACTTGTCTCACTGCTCTATGATCCTATCACTTGTCTCACTGCTCTATGATCCTATCACTTGTCTCACTGCTCTATGATCCTAACACTTGTCTCACTGCTCTATGATCCTAACACTTGTCTCACTGCTCTATGATCCTATCACTTGTCTCACTGCTCTATGATCCTATCACTTTTTTCAATGCTCTATGATCCTATCACTTTTTAAATGCTCTATGATCCTATCACTTGTCTCACTGCTCTATGATCCTATCACTTGTCTCACTGCTCTATGATCCTATCACTTGTCTCACTGCTCTATGATCCTATCACTTGTCTCACTGCTCTATGATCCTATCACTTTTTCAATGCTCTATGATCCTATCACTTGTCTCACTGCTCTATGATCCTATCACTTGTCTCACTGCTCTATGATCCTATCACTTGTCGCACTGCTCTATGATCCTATCACTTTTTCAATGCTCTATGATCCTATCACTTTTTAAATGCTCTATGATCCTAATACGTCTCACTGCTCTATGATCCTATCACTTGTCTCACTGCTCTATGATCCTATCACTTGTCTCACTGCTCTATGATCCTAACACTTGTCTCACTGCTCTATGATCCTATCACTTGTCTCACTGCTCTATGATCCTATCACTTGTCTCACTGCTCTATGATCCTATCACTTGTCTCATTGCTCTATGATCCTATCACTTGTCTCACTGCTCTATGATCCTATCACTTTTTCAATGCTCTATGATCCTATCACTTGTCTCACTGCTCTATGATCCTATCACTTGTCTCACTGCTCTATGATCCTATCACTTGTCTCACTGCTCTATGATCCTATCACTTGTCTCACTGCTCTATGATCCTAACACTTGTCTCACTGCTCTATGATCCTATCACTTTTTAAATGCTCTATGATCCTATCACGTCTCACTGCTCTATGATCCTATCACTTGTCTCACTGCTCTATGATCCTATCACTTGTCTCACTGCTCTATGATCCTATCACTTGTCTCACTGCTCTATGATCCTAACACTTGTCTCACTGCTCTATGATCCTATCACTTGTCTCACTGCTCTATGATCCTATCACTTGTCTCACTGCTCTATGATCCTATCACTTGTCTCACTGCTCTATGATCCTAACACTTGTCTCACTGCTCTATGATCCTAACACTTGTCTCACTGCTCTATGATCCTATCACTTGTCTCACTGCTCTATGATCCTATCACTTGTCTCACTGCTCTATGATCCTATCACTTGTCTCACTGCTCTATGATCCTATCACTTGTCTCACTGCTCTATGATCCTATCACTTGTCTCACTGCTCTATGATCCTATCACTTTTTAAATGCTCTATGATCCTATCACGTCTCACTGCTCTATGATCCTATCACTTGTCTCACTGCTCTATGATCCTATCACTTGTCTCACTGCTCTATGATCCTATCACTTGTCTCACTGCTCTATGATCCTAACACTTGTCTCACTGCTCTATGATCCTAACAATTGTCTCACTGCTCTATGATCCTATCACTTGTCTCACTGCTCTATGATCCTATCACTTGTCTCACTGCTCTATGATCCTATCACTTGTCTCATTGCTCTATGATCCTATCACTTGTCTCACTGCTCTATGATCCTATCACTTTTTCAATGCTCTATGATCCTATCACTTTTTAAATGCTTTATGATCCTATCACTTGTCTCACTGCTCTATGATCCTATCACTTGTCTCACTGCTCTATGATCCTATCACTTGTCTCACTGCTCTATGATCCTATCACTTGTCTCACTGCTCTATGATCCTAACACTTGTCTCACTGCTCTATGATCCTATCACTTTTTAAATGCTCTATGATCCTATCACGTCTCACTGCTCTATGATCCTATCACTTGTCTCACTGCTCTATGATCCTATCACTTGTCTCACTGCTCTATGATCCTATCACTTGTCTCACTGCTCTATGATCCTATCACTTGTCTCACTGCTCTATGATCCTAACACTTGTCTCACTGCTCTATGATCCTAACACTTGTCTCACTGCTCTATGATCCTATCACTTGTCTCACTGCTCTATGATCCTATCACTTTTTTCAATGCTCTATGATCCTATCACTTTTTAAATGCTCTATGATCCTATCACTTGTCTCACTGCTCTATGATCCTATCACTTGTCTCACTGCTCTATGATCCTATCACTTGTCTCACTGCTCTATGATCCTATCACTTGTCTCACTGCTCTATGATCCTATCACTTTTTCAATGCTCTATGATCCTATCACTTGTCTCACTGCTCTATGATCCTATCACTTGTCTCACTGCTCTATGATCCTATCACTTGTCGCACTGCTCTATGATCCTATCACTTTTTCAATGCTCTATGATCCTATCACTTTTTAAATGCTCTATGATCCTAATACGTCTCACTGCTCTATGATCCTATCACTTGTCTCACTGCTCTATGATCCTATCACTTGTCTCACTGCTCTATGATCCTAACACTTGTCTCACTGCTCTATGATCCTATCACTTGTCTCACTGCTCTATGATCCTATCACTTGTCTCACTGCTCTATGATCCTATCACTTGTCTCATTGCTCTATGATCCTATCACTTGTCTCACTGCTCTATGATCCTATCACTTTTTCAATGCTCTATGATCCTATCACTTGTCTCACTGCTCTATGATCCTATCACTTGTCTCACTGCTCTATGATCCTATCACTTGTCTCACTGCTCTATGATCCTATCACTTGTCTCACTGCTCTATGATCCTAACACTTGTCTCACTGCTCTATGATCCTATCACTTTTTAAATGCTCTATGATCCTATCACGTCTCACTGCTCTATGATCCTATCACTTGTCTCACTGCTCTATGATCCTATCACTTGTCTCACTGCTCTATGATCCTATCACTTGTCTCACTGCTCTATGATCCTAACACTTGTCTCACTGCTCTATGATCCTATCACTTGTCTCACTGCTCTATGATCCTATCACTTGTCTCACTGCTCTATGATCCTATCACTTGTCTCACTGCTCTATGATCCTAACACTTGTCTCACTGCTCTATGATCCTAACACTTGTCTCACTGCTCTATGATCCTATCACTTGTCTCACTGCTCTATGATCCTATCACTTGTCTCACTGCTCTATGATCCTATCACTTGTCTCACTGCTCTATGATCCTATCACTTGTCTCACTGCTCTATGATCCTATCACTTGTCTCACTGCTCTATGATCCTATCACTTGTCTCACTGCTCTATGATCCTATCACTTGTGTGGACTAGTTGGGGAGTTGGTGGGGGGGAGAGACGTGAAGCATGTATCTAACATGATTGCTTTCAACTGGAGGAAAAAAAACTTGTTCACTCAGGGCTCAAGCCTTCTCAAGGGGACTAATTCATTGTATATCACCACATCTAGCCTGAGCTAGCCTTGAAAACCAGTGACTTGGCAGAATTTAGGTTATTGGTTAATATGCAAGACTAAATGCATGACGCTTAGGACGTAATCATCTTCTTTTTTGAAGTAAAGTCTGTATTATATAAGATAAGATCTAACAAGTACAGTTATTTCCCTTGTTCGATACTAAACAAAATAATTAATTACCAATAGTTAATTAACTTTTTTTTTTTCATTCATTCATTTTTCGTCAAGTACAAGAAATAAATGTGCAAAATTTCATTTTGATCAGAGATTGGTTGTGGTAGAAATTACACGAGCAAACTTTTTACCGGCAGTGAGATGGAATAAGCTTTATAAAAAGGGCACAAAAACTAACTAAGAAAGACATCCCACAAGGAAAAGGTCCTAAAATATATTTTCTTCTTCATCTAGCTAACTTTTTATTGCTGGGCTGATTTTATTGCTGAGCTGAATGTTCTAATAGTGCTTGTGCAAGTGAAAAGATGCCTACTGAATAATTAAAAGACAAACTATACAACATAAAAATTGGGCTTAAACCAGAGGTTCTCAACCTGTGGGGGGTCGCCTAAGGCCATCAAAAAATATTTGTGTGTGTGTGTCTATTCTAACGTGTAAAACTTGACATCGTACAGTTTTTCCATTGAAAGTTTAAATTTTATTATTCTCATTCGAGGATAAATAATGCAGACAAATCAATCAGAAGTACTTCAAACATTTTCATTGTCGCAGCATAAATATTTTAACAATTTAAAAAAATGTAAATAATGCATAATGTAATGTGACATGATTTTGGAATCTTATGGTGATGTCCTGATGTAATTGAAAAGCTATTTTGTTTAAAATTAATAATACGTAATTGTTTAAAAGTCCATGCTATTGAAGGTAACATTTCATCATGGAACAATTAACATGGATTTCAATCAAAAGAACGTTAAGAAAACAAGATATTATGTAAATTTTTACGTTATGGTTTTACTTCAATAGTTTACACAGGAATTCCAAAACCCCAATGTGTCATTTGTACAGAAGCCAAATTTAAGAAACAAGAAAAAACTTTTACACTGCCAAGGATACTCAGAATTTTAGACATAAGGTTAGGTCAAACTCTTGAAACAATTACATCAGCAAGTGATGTATTGGTTTATTTTTGGAAATTTTTGTTTATCTCTTTAGAAAAAATTACTGGTGTTTGCACAGCTGGTGCTCCAAATTTGCTAGTTTGTTGGCCTGGATTTCAATGTTTGGTAAAGAATGGGTCACTAAAAGTCATTGGAACTCATTGACAAAAATTAGTAATGAAGACACTGCCACAAGAATTATAAGAAGCAGTAAAAAGCGTCACCCCAAGGATCAAAAGCAACATGCTACAAATTTGTTTGAAAAAAAATCAAATCCTTTCAAATAAAGCTTCAGATTGGGAAAAAAAATTGGACAAAACATACTGCACATCTTATCTACTCCCTATCAGGAAATTGACATTGAACTTGACAAACAGATACAATTTGAATTTGTGAAAGAACATTTGCGAATGCTTGCGGAGAAAATATCATCATAATTTTCAAATCTACTAGACATCACATTTGCCAAAAGTTTATTAAAATTCAAAGTTGAAGATATAACAGAGACATTAAGAAAAAGCATTAGTGATTCACGAAAAGATTTCTCTTCAATGTAAGTTACACAAATTTGATTCAAGTGTTTGCAGTCATATCCGACTCGTCTGAGTTGCGCCTTTTCAAAATCCATTTCTAATAATATATTTTGCAAAACAAGTTTTCCAGAGTGTTAGTTATGAAGTCTAAATACAGAAAAAGACTTAAAGCAGAAGATGACAAGAATTCTTGACCTGGTGAATCAGTAACAAGATCAGACTGTCAAAATTATAATCAAAATTAAACTAAGGTAATGTTCCGCCATCCTTTTTAAAATGCAACATAAGTATACAACGTGAATATGGTGAATGAGAAATAGATAATTAAATGGAAGTAAAAGCTACAATTTGATATATTTGTAATTTAATTACAAAGAGCAGTATATATTACAAGAATAGAATTTTGCATGTTTCGTGATAAAACATACAATGTTTGCAATACATATCAGATATTTACATTCAGATTATGATCTTGTAATCTTATGAACGAAAATAATTTTATGGTTGGGGGTCGCTGTGTAGTGATGAATTATAAAAAGGGCCACCGAGCCAAAAAGGTTGAGAACTGCTGGCTTAAACTCATATAAAATACTAATTCTGTTAATTACCCATGGCAGCTTCTTTTGTAAGTTGATTATGTATTGTTGAGCAATGTCTAAGGCCTTCCATCAAATTATTTTGCCCATTCCTATTTCCACAATATAAAATTTTACACATAGCATCAGTAGCTATTGTACAAGGTCTGACTGTTTCAGTTCTTCCTTTTTTAAATGCCGAAGTACTGCAGGATTCATAAGTTCCAACATTTTTCCCAAACATTCGATAGTGTGCCAGCTATATAATGAGAAACAAACATTAATTGATACAACAAAATAGAAAAAAAATAAATTTAAGACAATAAAGTTTTCAACAATATGCTCCATTATTTACTACAAGTGCTTGTTAGTATATTTATCTTTAGCATGTTTCATGAGCTTACCCCTTCACTAGGAATCTCATAAAAGATAAATCCACTAGTGTGTACCTTTCTTTCTTTCTTTTTAACACAGTGGTAGTCTGTGTGAGGTGTCAGTAATTTGATACATTGTGGTGGCTTTTATATTGGGCATTTGTTGGCAACAGTATTAAGGAATGACCATGTCTTTGCTGTGTTGTGCTGATGTATTTCATTTAGGGTAATTGAAAGCATTCATATCTGAGTCACTTGTATTTGTGTATTTGCCATTATATTTCTGCAGAGAGGTGTTCTCATGGTCATTTTTTGTCCTTTTATTTCATTTAGTGATGCAGTTTGGGTAAGGCCTTTGTTATTCTGGGTTGTGCTAGACTCCTGCAACCACTGCCACTAATTGTGTTGGACAGTATTGTGCCTGTCTACATATAAATCTGTGCCTGTAGGTGTGATGCATAAAGGTGATGATTGTTTCTGTGTTTATTCTTGCACAATTTTTCCCATTATAGGGATACTAAACTTCCATATGGCAATGTCTTCGATTCTGAAGATTAAGAATAAGTGCAGTGTTTCATTTTGATTTGTTGATTTGAGGCACATCGGCACAATTTAGGCCATGTCGTGCCTGCAGTCCCTTAAGGACTACTCTCTCTCTCTAAACAACAAGGGCCAGATTCTATACAGTAATATAATTAAAATTAAGGTCTATTCACAGTTAAAATAGTAAAGGTAGTAAAAATTTAAATATTTGGTAAAAATCTAATGTAAATAGTGCATGTTCACAAATTCAGAAATCAGATCTTCGTAGATAGCCCCACTTCCCGAATAAAGCCCAGTACCTTCCCAGGGTCGACATTATTAAATAGTGTTTTTAGATTAGTGGCTCTAAAATGTTTCGCCCTGACATCCTGGTATCTGGGGCAATCAACGAGGATATGTTCCACGGTGAGGCGAGAGTCACAGTACTCGCAAAGTGGGGGCTCCTCTCTCTTCAGTACAAAAGAGTGTGTGATGTAGGTGTGGCCAATCCTAAGTCTGGACATGGTTCCTAAGTCTGGACATGGTTGTGCTACCACGCCTTGTCAGACCCTTAGATGTGGGCCGCCACCTGACATCCGCCACAATCTGCCTGAGTTTACTGTGAGTCTCAGCCTCCCATCGGTTCTGCCACTCTCGATAGGTGGCAGAGGCAATACTTTGTCTCAGGTCCGAGTAGGGAATTTGGGTTCCTGACACCGCATGATTTGCTTCTCTGTCTGCGGCTTCGTTTCCCTCAATGCCAACATGGGAGGGGACCCAGATGAAGGTGACATCCCTACGGTCGGCTGTTATTAAGTCCAACAGCTTCAGGCTCTTATGTACCAATGGGATGTCAGTCTTCATACGCCCCAAAGCTTGCAATGCAGATTTGGAGTCGGAGCAGATTATAAATTTACTCCTTTCTGATGCTTTTACGGCCATAAGTGCAAGCAATATTGCGTGCAATTCGGCCGTAAAGATGGAGCAGCCATCGGGGAGTCTACGGGAGATTGTTTTGTTCCGAAAGGAGCAGGCACACGCGACCTTTCCATCCATTTTGGATCCGTCTGTGTAGATGGTGCCACAATCTCCGTAGCTCTCCTGCAGTTCCCTAAAGTGGACTTGTAGTATGCTTGGGTCTGTATTTTCTTTTTTGAAATTAAGGAGGGATAAATTTAATTTAGGTTTATTCATTAGCCAAGGAGGATTCTGAGGGGTTTCTATTTTAGAGATTTGGTCAATGGGTGGGGTTAAATTTTGGATGGATTCTCTCATTCGAAGGCCCAACGGCTGTATGACGTTAGGCCTTCGATTGTATAATTCTACCTCTGTGGGGTTAAATATGGAGTCAAAAGCAGGGTTCGTGGGGTTGGATTTTAGCTTGACTATATACTGCATTGCAAGCTTTTTCATTCTTATATCCATGGGGAGTTCTCCAGCCTCCACATGGAGACTTGGGATAGGTGATGTACGAAACGCGCCGAGACAGAGACGCAGGGCAGCATTTTGTATTGGTTCCAGTATTTTTAGGTACGACTTCCTTGCTGCTCCATATATTATGGATCCGTAGTCTAGCTTGGATCGAATTAGACTCCGATAGAGCAGCAGCAAGGTATCTCTGTCAGCTCCCCAGTCCGTATGGCTGAGTACTCTTAGTATGTTTAATGACTTTTGGCATTTCTTCTTAAGTTCCTTAATGTGGGGGAGAAAATTAAATTTGGAATCTAAGGTGAGGCCTAAAAATTTTGTAGTTTTCACGACAGGGATCTTCTTTTTGTGTATAAATAGTTCAGGGTCTGGGTGGAGCCCCCTTAGATTACAAAAATGCATACTAACTGTTTTGGAGTCAGAGAATTTGAAACCATTATATTTTGCCCAACCCTGAATTTTGTTTAAACATAACTGTAATTTCCTTTCTAAGGTGTTCATGTTTTTCCCATAAGTAAGAATGACAAAGTCATCAACATACAAAGAGCACTCTATGCCAGGGGACAGCGCATTTATGATGCTATTTATTTTAATGTTGAACAGGGTGACTGACAGAATGCTGCCCTGGGGTACACCCATTTCCTGGTCATGAGTGTCAGAAGCGGAGTTGCCCACTCGGACCTGAAATTTTCGATCTTTCAGGAATTCCTCCACTAAACGGGGGAGGTGTCCCTTAAGCCCCATAAGCGCCAGGTCACGTAGAATGCCATGTTTCCAGGTTGTGTCATAGGCCTTTTCTATATCGAAGAATACAGCTACTAGATGTTCTCTTCTGAGTAATGCATTTCTAATATAAGCTTCCAGCCTTACCAGGTGGTCAGTTGTTGTCCGCCCCTGCCGGAATCCGCACTGGTAGTTTGAGATCACTTTATTCCTTTCCAGGTACCAGACCAGCCTACTGTTAATCATTCTTTCCATGGTTTTGCAGATGCAGCTTGTTAGTGCTATTGGTCGATAGTTAGCTGGGTCAGAGCCGCCTCTTCCCGGTTTAGGTATCGGTATAACTGTGGCTTTCCTCCAGCTGTTTGGGAAAGCGCCTGTTTGCCACACACAGTTATAGACCTCTAGTAGGACTGCCAATGAGGGTTCGGGAAGGTGCTTGAGGAACTGGTAATGGATTTCGTCTTCTCCAGGCGCTGTGTCATGTGACTTGTCCAGCGATTCCCTCAGTTCCTCAAGCGAGAACGGTTTGTTGTAGTCTTCATTGTTCTCTGACCTGAAATCAATGGGGTGTCTTTCCTCCCTGGTTTTGACTTTTTGGAACTCTGGCGTGTAGTGTGCAGTGGATGATTTTTCTGCTATTGAGGATGCAAGGCAGTCAGCTATTTCTCTGGGGGACGTGACAGTTCGTCCTTGGTTTTTCAAATGCCCTATTGCATTTGATTCTTTCCCTTTGATTCGCCTTACTGCCTTCCAAACCGCTCTAGCAGAAGTTTTGGCATCCAGACTGCCGACAAAACTTCTCCAGGAATGCCTTTTGGCTGACCGTATGGTTTGTCTAGCCTTTGCTCTAGCTATCCTGAATAGCTTTAGGTTTTCCTGGGAAGGATTCTTTATAAATGCAGCCAGTCGTTTTTTCCTATCACCAATAGCACTTTTGCAAGCTGTATCAAACCATGGTTTGCTAGGCCGTTTTGGATTTGCAGAGGTTAGGGGTACAACTTTCCTGGCTATACTTAGTAGCTTGCTAGCAAAGGTATCAGCTGGGTTCTGTTCATGGAGGATATTTTCTGTGATATCCTCAGAGCATCTTTTTTGGAATTGTTCCCAATCGGCCTTATTCAGTTTCCACCGCTGAGGTCGTCCCAATGAAGGAAGATTGTTAGTAATGATGATTGGGAAGTGATCACTTCCCCGTAGATCATTGCTAACTGACCATTTAAAATCGTCCAGAAGTCCGGGGACGCATACGGTGAGGTCAATGCATGTGAATGATCCAGTTCCTGGGTGCAAGTAGGTCGGTGATGCATCATTAAGTATGCATAAATCATGTTGGAGGAAGATATCCTCCAGCATACGACCTCTTGTGTCGGTATTGTTGGATCCCCACATGGTGTTATGGGCATTGAAATCCCCAAGGATTAAATAAGGCCGGGGGAGTTGTTTCAATAGGTCCTCCATGTCTGTTCGGTTTAATGGAGCGCCTGGTGGTAGATACAGGCTGCAGCAAGTGATAACCTTGTGAAGGGTTATCCTAGCTGCTACGGCCTGTAGTGTGGTCTGTAGTTCTACCCTCTCATGGGGGATGCTATCCTTCACAAGGATACAGACTCCACCTGATGCTCTCTCTGCATCCTCAACATTCTTGGTGTAAGCACGGTAGCTTCGGAAGCTGATGCAATCTTTTAGAAATGTTTCCTGTAAGCAGACAGCTACAGGAGTCTCAGAGTCCATCAGTAGCTGCATTTCCTCGTAATTGGCCTTGAGGCCTCTACAATTCCACTGTACAATTCTGGAATCCATGGCTTATTCTAGATGACCTACTTGGAGCTATTTGGCCTTGGGAGGCCCCCGGAGGGGTTTCCCTTTATTCCAGTGACCTTGGTATTTTTATTCTTTGGTTTGGATGGAGAGGAGGACAACCCCCTTTTGGGGGAAGTCTTTCTCTCTGGAGAGGGGAGATCCCTCTGGTTAGAGCGGAGGTTATTTCCTCCTCTCTCACCTCGGGCATCCTCTCCGCTTTGATTTCTCCCCTTAGGGAGTTGGTCAACCTCTAACTCAGTAGAGGTTGGGGTGTCTGGCTGGGTTCTCTGAGGAGAACCTATGTCAGACATGATGTCTCCGGGTTCTCCCGGAGTATTGGTTTTGACATGCTGCTCAGTCTCCATGCTCTCATCAGCGAGCACAGAGAACCTGTTCTTTCCACTATTTCCTTCTCGGAACATTCCAGTAGGTCCCTAGAGCTGATTACACCTCTGCTGGTGTTCAGACTCTTGTGTGGCATGACTTCCACTTGGAGATCACAGAGTCTTCTGCATCTTAAAAGCCCATCAGAGTGTGTCTTGCTGTCTACTTCTACAAGGAGTTCCATTGTTTTGTGTAGCTTAGACACACTCTTGGGCTCTCCCACTACTGACTTGAGTCCCTTATAGATAATAAAAGGGCTCAACTTGGTCAGGCTTTTTCCCTCCTCTGTGCATCTAACCACCAGAAATGATGGCCAGGTGGCACAGCTTTTTGGGACCTCCTCTTTTTTATCGTCAATTCGTCGTTTCTTGCCCAGACATAGGTCTGGGGCAAGTAGTTTTGTGTGTGTTTTTTGTCCATATATATTTTGGTTAATTCGGCACCTGTGCTCCCCACCCGCCATCGAGTCCAACAAGGGGACGGGCCATTCGGATGTCCAGAATGAGCCCGCCAGGGCTACACAGGTGCTATACTCAGTCAGCTGCTACATCGGACATGTGTCCGATACAGCAGCTCCCTGATTGACCCTCCAGCCACCGTCGACGACCTATGCTGGTAGCTCGGCATGACCAGCCGGTTGACCCAGAGCGGGCCATCTGGGTCTCAGGTCTAGGGGAACTTGGAGCCAAAGTATTGTGTTGTTGTGGTTTATCCTCAGATAGCCACCACTCAATCACCAGGATCTCTTTATCCCCCCTTACCCGTCGCAGTCCACGGCAAACGGACTGGTCTAGGACGTAGTGAGAATTTAAAGTTAAGGAGACAGTGTGATGATCAATGAAGGCAGACTTAGGAAAAGAGGAGGCAGACACAATGATAGAAAAGAAGTAGGGCACTTTTGAGCTCCAAAAGTGCTAGGAAAGAGGAGCGCAGTTTAACGTCATGTCTCGGGACGTTGCAGTGTTTCACCTGACTATGCAAACCCAGTTGCGACCTGCATATTTTCCCACAAGTCCAGCAGACAAAGCTATTGTGCACTGGCAATCTAATTAACTTTTCTTTCTGTCTTCTGCACCTGCCTTCAATAATGGCTTTTCTTTAAGTCTCAAATGTTTGTCCCACAGCCTTTGTGACAGCTTTCCAACTGTCTCTCTTAGAGGCCAACTGCAGTCAGCTACTTTTGTCTATGCCAGATTCTAGCACTGATTGTTCTTAGGTTAACATATTTAAAATGTACTTTCTTTGTTGAATTGCTTTTAAGCTTATGGAGTTTTATTATGCTGATAAAATCTTTCTTTGAGGTTCGTCTGTGTACCTCTGTTTAGGGTGAGTATTAAGGCATTACTGCATTTTGCAGTTGTTTTGCTGAAATAGCGTACTTGACTAGACCTTTCAAATTGTCTTTTCTTACGTCTCTACAGGGAGTTAGCTATGGGATTGTAGATTGAGTCTACACTACAGTTAGCAGTGGGCCAGCGCTGTGACGTTTTCTTGTTTATTTAATGGTTGTGTTTTTAGGTACTGGAAGGAGTTTGCATCAGGTGTGTTTTGTTGTCAAGTATATTGTGGGTGTTATATCAAGAAGCTTAATTCCTGTATTGTTCTTGTAGTGGACAGAACTTTCTAGCTGTAGATTCTGCTGGGGCTAACTTTGCACTGTTTACCCGTTCTGACGGTATGTAAGACACTGGCGGATCCGGGGAGGGGGCCCTGTACAAATTGTAGTATAGATTTCACACAATTTGTATATGAATTTATTACTTATGTTAATAAAATATACTAATTATTTATATTTCAACCTATTTTTAGATTATTTCGACCCCCCTCTAGTATGTTGGCTGATTTGGTGGGGTCGGGAGGGGGCAATGGCATCAATCCCGCCCCCCTACTAAACTTTCAAGTTGAGGGGGGGGGTCCAATTTATTTGTAGAAATCACAGCTTGCTAACAGAATCAATTAAATATATATATTAATAAAACTTGTTATTGATATTTAACCGATCTTAATGTTATGTCGTTCCCCTGTTGGCCAATTGGGGGTGGGTGGGGTGAATACCTTTACTGCCCTTCCCACCTAAACCCTTTGAGTGGGGGGGCGGTCCTACTTTTATGGAGAAATCATTGTTTGTGAACAAAATTAGTTGAATTAATTTATAAATTTTATATTATGTTGCTCCCCTTCTGGTATCTTGGCCAATTTGGTGGGATAAGGGGGGGGGGCGCGTTAGGTACTGCCCTCCACACTTTGAATGGGGGGGCGTTCCTATTTTTATGGAGAAATCATAGTTTGTGAACAAAATTATTTGAAAATCTATATAATATAAGCTATGTATTGATATGTGAACCCATTTGTATATTATGTCGCACCACACTCTAATCTCAAATTTTATGATTAGTAAATATAAAATGAAAAAGAGTTGTACCAAGTGGCTAGGGCGATACCTGCAATCGCCTTCCGCCCATCGGACAAACCAATACTTTTTCTTTTCGTATTATAGTTAAGAATTACAAAATGAAAAAAAATCTGTCACTAATATAATTAATATATGCTATAAATTAAATTCTTATATCGTGTCGCACCACCCCTATTCTTTAATGTCAAATACAATCATTGGCAGAGATTTTAAAAACGATCGAGGATTAATCGTTTTCACTCTACCGACCCCTCCCCTTTCCAGAGGAAAACATGGCATTTTAAAAATAGTCAAATATGGCGACAGAATTTATGTAATTTCACATGAACTTATCATAATCATTTTAAGAAAGACTTTGCTTTGGAAAAGTTAGAGTTAGAAAGTTTTTAGTATAAGAATAATGATTGAGATGAGTTCTAAACCCAAATATTCTTTTCCTAATCGCCTTTTTCCAACCTTTACTTAATCTGATATTTTCCAAGTTAAATAAATTTGATTTTATAACTCACATTTTATGCTTGAATCCTAAAAATGCAAAAAAATTTTTTATCCAATTTTTTTTTCAGTGGCGATCCTCAAAGCCTTAATCTAAATATGTGAGGTATCTTATCTTTTCAAGGAACAAATCAGTTTTATTTGCATTGCATTAAGGGCCTATAAATTCATATTCGAATATTTTTCAAGTAAAACATTATTCAAGAGGTCCTTTTTTAATAGGATGAATAATGTGCTGTAGGTCAGGATAATGCATTTCTGCAGTGAAGAATGCAAGAAAATGCTTTTGGCGTCAGGGCTTCGCCCCCCCCCCCCCCCCCCGAACCCCACTGATTAATAATGAGCTGTAAGATGTCAGGAGAATGTGATTCTGCAGTGAAGAATGCAAGTAAATGCCTTTGGCGACGGGTCTTTGCCCCGAACCCCACTGATGAATAATGAGCTGTAAATGTCAGGAGAATGCGTTTCTGCACTAGGGAAGCTTAAAGCGCTCAGCCAGACCCCCAAGTTTGCAAGAGAAAACGCCTCAACATTTTCGCCGAAGGTTGAGAAAGACGCTTTTTTTATTCTCATATATATATATATATATATATATAAATATATATATATATATATATGCTGTACGCACGTTTCATAGGGTTAGGGTTTACTGGGCGTTAGGGTTTGGAAAAAAATCCCCCCCCCATTCCAAAGTCCTGGATTCCCTAGTGAGTACAATGTATTAATCAGGTTGATATTTCGGTACCAGTGTCATTAATAAAAATTTTGTGATTTAGCAGCATGAATAGATTTAAGTTATTCTTTGTTTCAGGGTGGAAGGCTTGGGGTTACGATGGAGCATGTAGTTTTGAGCTCGCTTCTGGAGTCGTGACTGATCCCTGAGATTAGTTTGAACCGTACATTTCCGTGCTGTAGTTTTTGGAGTTATCGGGCCCTGTGTCAGAAATTGAGTGTGCGTGCATGAGGCGTGTTCATTTAGGTAATTAACAATGCATTATTTTACTATCCCATGATTTATACATGTTCTGAAAAGGGTTAGGGCGTCTAGTGTGGTGGCTTAACTTGTTGCCACCAATGGCTAGCATCTGTGAAAGGGGGGCAATTTTGTAGGTCTCTCTTGCCAATACATAGCCTCTCCACATCAAGTCCTTGGCAGTACCTCCTTGTGGTGACAGATGGAAACTGAGGCTGTGAAGCCCCAGGCTAATCTGCAGGGTCTCAGAGGAGGTTTGGCCCCAAGATGTAAGTCCTTTATGGCCCATTGGCGTGCGGAAACACCCTGCTGCCCACAAACCAATCCCCTAGCTACAGGTTAATAGCAGCACTGCCTTGTGTGTGCCCCTCTAAGGCTAAGGGAGTAAACCCTAACCGAAAATTCGGTTATGGAGCCTTGTAGACGGGGAGAGAGTGGCAAACTCCTGCAGCCACCTGACCCTAAATCGTGATGGCTTTCCATTCATTTGGACCAGGTCAATATGGAAGACAGTGGAGTGTTGACGTATGGGCCGCCCAGTACTCACAAATTTACCGCTTTCCCCCAGCAATGGAGAGGTCACTCTATCTCTGACAGTAATGTCTCAGAAAAAAACACGGAGAGTGGTAGTTACCTAGCTGATTGGCATAAGCTGGAATGACTGGGACCACTCTCACCAGTAGGAGGGGCTTTTCAGCCTCACTGAATAGATACTGCGTGACAATAAATTGCTATCCCACCACAGCTTTCTGCACCACTGGGTTCTTGGTGTTATGACAAAATAAAAAACCAAGCTGTTCACCTGCACCTGCCAATACAATCAAAAGAAAACCCTTAACATTAATGCGAAACGTATTGAAAGTATGGACGGACAATATGTCCAGGCTTCAGTACTGATCCTGAACTCGTAACCAATATGTGTTATACTGCTATCATCAACAAAGAACTCAGAAGTGGCCTGTCTTACAGAAAGCAATTATACATTCTAAAAATAAGGCTTGTCTTCGAGTCCGAAGATTAATGAGGAATACAGTATTTCCTGTGGCTATGCAGTCCCAGCTGTGACCTCCATATTTTGCCCCACTAGGGAAAGCATAACAATTGTCCACCGGTGATCAATTAAGATTTTCTTTTTGCCATCTGCGACTGTCCTTGGCAGCGGATTTTCTTTTGGTCTCAAATGTGTATCCCGCTGCCTTTATGAGTGACCTTAAGCTATCTTGTTCATATACATTCTACTGGCAAGGAAAACCAGAACAGAGCCCCATGGTGTCTTTTTGCAATAAGAAACAGTCTCGTCCCCTGCATTGCTATGTTCCCCATAGGCAATGAAAGTGTAGCACACAAAAAAAATATTATTTGTGCTTACTCACCAACCCTAACAAGTACATACTTCTCTGGCAAGGAATGCCACAAAGTCTCTTGGTGGCACCAATGCTAAAAAAGGTGGCACCAGCTTGACTTCTGCATCACTTGAAGGAAATTGAAAAGTGTCATCCACATCCGCTCATACAATAGCGTGGACTGCAACACAGACCATTCACTAGTGCTAAGCATTTTCAAACTCCTGAGGAAAATAGGTTGTCCTCCCAAACTAATGAAGTTCATTGAGTGCTTTCATGAGGAAACAAAATGTACAGTGAAATTCAATGGAGACCAATTAGCACCTTTTGAGGTTCGCAGTGGTGTGAAGCAGGGATGTGTGCTCGCACCTACTCTGTTTGGTATATTTTTCTCCTGCCTACTGCATAATGCTTACAGCGACATCAATGAAGGTGTATTCTCCATACAAGATCCTCTGCAAAACTCTTAAATTTATCAAGGTTGCGGGCAAAAACCAAAGTTAGTAAGGTACATTATCAGGGAACTTCAGCCTCTGGATGACAAATTATCTGCTGCTTGACAGAAGTTCGGCTTAAATATTAGTCAAACCAAGACTAAGCTACTAGTTCATAACAAATACTGCACCTCACATAACCATTAATGGTCAACCATTAGAAATTGTTTACCATTTTTGCCATCTTAGCTCCATCATATCCAACGATGACTGGATAAACATATTTACAATAGGATAGCCAAAGCAATGGCAACCATGTCACAGTTGTAGAAAAGAGTAAGGGACAATACTTTGCTAAAATACCAAAGCATTAAAAATACAGTATCTGTGTAATGAGCACTTTGCTATACGGAAGTGAAACATGGTCAAAATTCTCATGGAATGAAAAAATGTTAAATATCTTCTACTTCATTTGTGTAATTAACAATGCATTATTTTACCATCATATGATTTGTAGATATTCAGAATATTATTTATTTATATTTAGTATGGGTCAAATAAATGATAACAATTACTAAAACATAAATGATTTTTTTTAGAGCCAAAATAAATGTAGTGTGAGGGACATTTGTGTGTGTGTGTGAATTCAATTGAGACCTTTGGAAAATGCAATATTTTTCCTATGAATGAAATCCAATATCTGATCCATATTTCCCACATCACTTCTTCCATTGACTAATTTTAAGATTCCATTATGATTAATCTTGAATGGAGTATATATGGTAAATCTCATGTTCTAACGTTACAACACATGTCCAATAAAACATACACATCATAGAAAATAATTTTAGAAAACAAGTACCTGTATCACTAATTGCATGACAGAATCAGGACTGAGCTTGGCATTCTTGATATCTTTTTTATTGAGCTTTTGATACTGCAAATGCTGGACATCTAAAGTACTTGTTACTTCTTTAAAGCGTTGCATTGCTTTGGTTATTGTTTCTTTAATGTAAGGATCTAGTCGCAACTCTTTTATTTACAAAAGAAATTATTTTATAAATTATAAATAAGTAAAATTTTACAATTTTACAAACATAAATTTTGATTTAGATTTCAACACAATTTACTTGAAGTGTTTTAATTAAAATTTATTTTAGTACTTGGATCTAAATTTTTGTTTTTAGAAAAAAACAACACATAAACATTCAATTAATTGAAAATTGAAAAACATTATTGCAAAATCATGACAAAGAAAAAAAAAAGGTATTCATATAAAATATATTTTATTAGTGTAGCATTCTCAGTCTGTGAACATTTTGTATGGTGCTTCATTTGTTCACCCACTGACACACAACTCAATGTAGAATCTAATTGATAAGCAACTTATTAAATACAAGCTTTTCTTTATATGCCAGGACTACAGGTAAATGTCAAAAAATCAAACACTCACAAAACTTGTCTATAGACAACTCAATTAGTCCAGTCACTCAGCTTGTAACAATGATCCACCCTTGCAGGTCACTTAGGTCTAGCAGTATTATCTTACAGTGATACAATCATTAATCACATTCCTTCTTAGTAATAGTGCTATAGCTTTGTCAGCAATCAAATTTCTGACAGCAGAAAACTGACTTAACTATCACTCCTATCAGGTAATGAATATATTAGGACATGGATGCATGTTGAGTATAAATAGGTAAAACTGTGATTGAAGATAAGTAGACAGCAAAATTTCATGTGAATAGATTGGCTTTTTTTATCTTAAAAAGTTCAAAGTAAAACTTGATTATTAAGCAAAATCTCTTATATTAATCATGTAATTAAGACTTTAGGAACAGTTGTTCTACCTTTAGCAAAGAATATAAAAACGTTTAAGTTAATTCCTACTTTATGTTCAAATAATATAGTAAAATAAGACACTTTAGAAAGTTAATATGAGAAAAAAAATGCTGACAATGAAGTACACTTCTTCTTATTTGTTCTCATTGTTATGTTGGAGTGTTCAGATGACTAGACCAATACATGAGATGAACTGCGCAGTGGTTTCCAAATCAGGGAGCTCTCCATATAGTTTTCTTTCTATTGGGGTGTTTTGGGGCCAGTGTCTTATACGGGCCTCTTGGTAAAGAGAGCAGTTTTGGAGGACGTGGTTGGCATTCTCTGGTGATACTCCACATGGGCAGATTTCACTGGTTCCAATTTTGAGCTTCCGGTACATGTGTTGTTGCATTCTGTTGTGTCCAGTCCTAAGTCGAAAGATTAGACGTTGGTCTTGTCGGGATAGCTTATAGTAAGCGTCATCTTTCTTGTGATTTGGATGAGAGCTCATCCATTTCTCATTTATTTTATTTACAATTAATTTCTTCAATTCTTCTGGATAGAGTACAGAGTTTATTTGTGAGTTAGTTCTCCCACTCTTGGCGAGTGTGTCAGCCTTCTCATTTCCTTCTAGTTGTATATGAGCTGGTATCCATTGAATAACAGTTTTTTTGCTGTTGTTGTTGAGCTTTGTAAGTGCTGTTCTGAGATTTTTAATATAAGAGGAATCAGAGTTTTGCAAGCTTTGGAGGGTTGTTTTCTTCACATCGGTTAGAAAGACAATCTGACAGTGTGGGGAACTTGGATGATTTGCTAGCATGAAGTACACTGAAGACTAAACTAGGAAAATTTTCAATGCACAGAGAAGTAATCAAGAAAGGTTGCCCAGACACAATAAACAAATTCCAATTGAAGTCAGCCATACTGGGATTCAAGAAACTAGTTATAAGCTACAGATGGCAAAGGTCTGAAAATACTTCATTCACCAAGCTTCAGATGTGCTAGAGTTTATCCTAATTCTTATTTAGAAATAATGAAGTTTAATTTTTTTTTTAGAAAGTCATGGCGATTCAAGCTAGAGAAGTCATGGCCAAGCAGGAGCTCAAACATTGCAATGACAATTAGGGATCGCAGCAGATGTATTGAAAATCAAAACGAATAGATAGTCGCTTTGATATGCCTATGGCCCAACTTACCAGACTACAGCATCGGTAAGATCCTCTGATGGTTCTACCCTATTAACTAGCAAGGCGGATATACTAAATCGCTGGACAGAACACTACAGCCTGCTATTTGGTGACAAAAGGCACATATCGGAGGAATTGTTGGCAAATGTTCCTCAGAAAATTATGACAGATGAGCTTGACGACTCACTGACATTTGAGGAAGATGAAACTCAAAAAACACAAAGCACCTGGCTCTGATAGACTTCCGGCTGAAATATTTAAAATGGGTGATGTCACTCTAACCAAGAGGCTAACAGACTTGTTCGCTCTATGCTGGGAGAAGTACATGGTCCCACCTGAACTTCGAGATTCCATAATCATATCCCTATACAAAAAGGGTGACAAGTCTAACTGCTCCAACTTTCGAGGCATTACACTTCTATCAGTAGCAGGAAAGATCTTTGCTCAAGTGTTGCTTGACCGACTAACCCACTCTTTAGTGGACGAGGTCTTATCTGGAAGCCAATGTGGTTTCAGAGCCGGTAGAGGTAGATCTGAAATGATATTCGTTCTGCGACAATTACAAGAAAAATGCAAAGAGCAGAACCTAAACCTATATGCTGCCTTTGTGGACCTCACCAAGGCTTTTGACACGGTCAGTCGTGATGGTTTGTGGAGGATTTTGGCTAGGCTGGGATGCCCACCTACGTTCTTTATCCATTCTCAAGCAGTTTCATGTGGGACAAAAGGCCAGATCAGACACAATAGTGCCCTTTCTGATCACTTACCAATAGAAAATGGCGTGAAGCAGGGCTGTGTACTTGCTCCTACTCTATTCGCTATCTTCTTTGGCGTAATGCTGGGTCAAATGAGGCAGCGATTGCACGAAGGCATCTACATCCGCTTTCGTTCAGGTGGCAATGTGTTTAATCTTTGACATCTACTATCCCATACAAAAACAAAAGAGATAGTCATAAAGAAGCTTCTCTATACTGATGATTGCGCCCTGCTATCTCACAATGAATATGATCTCCAGAACGCGGTAAACAAAATCGCATACGCTGCCGCCTCTTTCGGTCTATCTATAAACCTTGGCAATACAGATTCTGTTCCAGAAGTCACCCAATGAAACATACTCAGCCCCAAGGATCACCATAAATGGACTGCCCCATAACATAGTAGACCACTTCACATATCTAGGTAGTATAGTGTCAAATGACACCTCACTTTCAAGGGAAGTTGATAACCATCTGGCCAGGGCCAGTAGCGCTTTTGGGCGCCTTCATGCGAGAGTTTGGAGCAACAAATTGCTCCGCCTGCCTACAAAAATCAATGTCTACCAGGCGGTGGTTCACTCAACCCGTCTATATGGCTCTGAGACATGGACACAGACAGCTTCTGCTAACAAGGCCAAAACCTTGGTCATCAATAAAAGCTATAAAGAAGGACTGCTTTTCTTCTCTTCTCTGCTCCTTTAGCTGTCACATTGAGAAAATCATATCTGTTATCTACCTGCCCTAAAGCCACACTGCAACTCTGGATAAACACGTTCTGCCAAGATCTGCAGACGCTTTAGTATTACCCAAGCAAAAGCATTTTCAACAATGTTAAGCAGTGAAATGCCTCTATAATTGTTACAATCAGAGCGGTCACCTTTGTTTTTAAAAATTGTAACTATGTTTGAATCTTTCAATTCCTGGGGGACCATTCCTTGTGCTATACCCATCGCTCTGTTTGCAGCGCACAATCAGTGATGATTGAACCATCTTTTGACTAGAGCAGGGAACACTTGCTGGTGTGAAGTCCAAAGGCTTTTCTCATGGCCTCGTATAGTCCTCCTGTTATCGCAGTCAGCACAAGATAGATATTTTCACATAGGTTCTGCCAGTATTTGTTTCTATGGCAGTTTCAATTTCTGTATGGCAGTTTCCCCATCTGGCAGACTTGGTTCAAATCAGTCCTTGTTTTTCTAAATTTGTTCCCAAATACCAGTGATGACGTTTGGTACATTGCGTCACGCATCAACGTCCAGCTTTTTTCTATCTCAGTCACTGAGAAGTTTTTAAAAGCTTCCTCTAATTTGTTCTCAAATTCTGTGTGAAGATCAGAATTGTTTGTGCTAGTGGCATTCAGAGGTGGTTTTCTTTTTCCCTGTGATTCTTAGTAGGCAGCAGTCTTGTCCGGCAGGACACTAAAATGCGATCAGTATCACAGCCCACACTTTAAAAACTACATGTCAGCTGTATGTTTCCAATCTCCCTTTTCCGTGTCGGAACCATATCCAGCTGGTGCCAGTGCCTAGACCTAGGATGCCTCCATAAGACACAGTGCGATTGTTTTGTCCAGAAGTTGGTAATGCAGAGCTTATAGTATATGCAGAATTCAAGCAGTCTTTGTCCATTCTCATTAATTCTTCCGATTCCAAAAAGCCCAAAGCAGTCTGGCCAGGTAGTATGATCTGATCCTACTCTGGCAATGAAGTCACCTTTTTGTTTTTAGGAATATTCACAATGGTTTCTTAGAGGTCGTCATAGAACTTGTCTTTGTCCTATTGAAGATAGTATGATTGCATATGCACTAATTAGAGTGACTTAGTATGATTGCATATGCACTAATTAGAGTGACTAAGTATGATTGCATATGCACTAATTAGAGTGACTTTATCAGATATTGTCGTCATACTTATGCTCCGTTCTGAGCCACCAACTAGGGGGACTATGAGAAGTAGACTATTCTTGACAACAAAGTCCATGTCATGCATTCGAGTCTCATCCTGTGCTTTCCCGTTCCAAAAGAAAGTATATTCAGTCTCCGGGAGCATACTGTCTTCAGCCAGTCAGTTTCTGGAAGAGCTGCAAAGCAAATATGTAGTGTTTTCAGCTTGTTGTTTATTACTGCCGTCTTCCTTGCCTCATCTAACTGCCGAAGATCATGAGACCAGGACACACTGTCATTTCATTTGGCAACAAATTTCTTTTTCATTTTAATTTTTCTTCTTTTGTTGGTTGGTACAAGTTTTCAACCTTCTTGTCATTTTAAACTAAGTACCCATTAGTGCAAGCAGGCTGTGGTGGATCAGCACCTAACTGTTTGGGGGCTTCCCAGGTTGAATAAATGTTGCCTCCTGTAATGTTTTAGACGCTTTTTAGCAGCACCAGAGTTTCCTCTGCACCATGGTCCCTCTCTCGACCTTGTTGATGTGATCCAAAGGAACACTTTGCATTAAATTTGGCACCAGCTAGTTGCAGAAGTTGCCGGAGGCAATGTCATAGTTGATACTTCTAACGCCTGAGAGGCTTCATTCCTGATATTTTGTCGAGGTTGTCTCCTGAATCCTAAGTACTGCAAGGCAGCGGTGGTTAGGAGTTGGAGTACCCTTCTCCTAGATGAATTGTCTTACTAGGCTGATGAGCTTCATATCCCTGAAGCTCCTGGTTTTGTGGTATCCGCTTTCACCAGTTAGTAAGAGCAGTTTCGCCAGGCGTATTATCTAAGCCACACTAGGAGGCCAGGTGCTGGACTTAGTTGTCAGAGGCTATTTGAGACGCATACCATTAGGAGTACTTTATAGACAATGGGAGCTTATTCTCATTGACATTCCCTGGCCATGACAACCTTTGATATTAACAAAGAGAATAAACTAAAGTTGTTGAAAATTGTGTATTTTCTACAGTTTATATACTTGTGATATGTTAGAAATTGCCACAACACATGTGCTGGCTTGATACATCAAATGAAATTTCATGTGGGGCAATGAAAATCTAAAAACAGGCCCCCTTCTAGAAACATCCATGTCTAGTAAAGACCAGGAATTGAATGTGGTTATGCCTACTTCTGTTGCAGAAAGAGACACCCTAGGATTAAATGTACTGCCGACATGCATTATATCTCTGGTGTATTTCTATGAGCATTTTCTATCAGTGCATCCATTTGTAATTTCTATTTTAAGTTTAGACTCTTGATGGATTTTTTTTGTTTTTGTTTTTAATAGGCTGCCAATTTATGGTACTGAAATGATGTTAGCTTGGAGTATGGATGTCACCTTAGAGGTTAAAACGATATGAGTTACTACCAGTGTCATTATCAATGTTGGAATAAAATTGATTTTAAGCCTTTGAGTTCCATTGTTGTAAATTCTCAAATTTAGTATGATAATTAAGGTGATTCTGCTATATTGAGACTACATGAGATATCGACTGTGAAATCCAGTGGAAAAGTTATTCAATACTGAGAAAAATGTATTTACTTACTTGTTGTAATATTAACCTAAAGGTCTAATTTCCAATTTAAAAAATTACCTTCATTATCCAAAGCAAAAAATATAATTCTTAATTTTTTTTTAATTCTTTAAAAAAAAAAAAAAAAAAATATTGATCTAATACTAAGAAATAAATAAATAAAAAATAATAATGAATAATTAATATGTCTAGTTAAAAAAAATACTTTTTATATCTTAAGAAACTTAAAATATAATCGTTTACTGAGTAGGCCTTGTAAATTGCAGTATGGTCACTTTTATTTAAAAATTCTCAAAAAAAAAACAAAAACCAATAGATCTGGTTTCACTAAAAAAAAAAAAAAAAAAGAGCCCCCACACTTCCGTTCTCCTTCTGAAAAAGACATGATGAGCTCTTCTTGTTGAAATAAAAAAAAAACTACTTCTAGCATCCCAACATATCCTAATCTTTTAAACTTTTAAAGTTCGGGTTTGGTTCGGTCAGATTTAAGCTCGAGTTCAGTTCGATGACAAGTATACTTCAGGTTCAGTTAGATCTAAAGTTCAGGTTCGGTTGCATATTATGAAATTAGGTAATAGCAAAAACTATTTACATGCAATAAAGTTCAATTTATTAGATAAAACAGAGATGCCAAACCTTATTCAGCCCAAAGGCCATTTAAACTTCCGACAATCGTGTCGAAAAATATAACAGAAAAGATAAAAAACATTAATAAAGAATGAGGTAATTTTATTAGAAACCAAACCCGTGGATATAATACACTAATACATGGGATGTAGGAAGTTTATCCAAAACCAACTTCTGAAAATCTCTCTGCATTGATGAGACACCAAGTCAAAGCACTAAATCTATATGATCGTCTGTGAGGAAATAACACCAGATTGATTTGGCCCCTTTCCGCTTACTAAATGAAAAGTTGCAATGTCATTTATGTCAGCTATTAAAAGTGAAATCAACTTGTCTTTCTTGTAGTTTGTTATTGAGTTCATTTAGACATGATGTAATACCAATTTAAAAGGCCAAAGCCGACAATCATCAGGGGTCATTTAGTAGCGTTCATTAAGTAGAGGCACTTGCTTTTATTCTCCATCATGAAAATTTCAGTTTCATGTTTCATATCAAAAAAGATTTTAGAACCCTTCCTCTGCTTAACCAGCTTGCCTCGCTGTAAAATATAACGTCTTCATATTTTGTACTGTCATAAAATTCTTATTTTGTTGTTCGACACTTGACATGTTAGAAAACTCATAACATGCTTCTGATTTAAAATCTTGCCACAGAGGTTCCTTGATAATTTTTCTAATAACTCTTGCTGTCAGTTTGTTTCGCTATGACATACAGCCATACTTCTGACAATATTAGTAGTTACTCTCACCAATTTATCCCAAAGAAAAGAAACATCCTCCATGATGCCTGAAACTTCTTTGAACAGATCTTTAGCAGTGGTGGTCCCATGCACACTTCTCATAGCGGCTATCTCTTTTGTAATTTTAAAATTGCTTTTCATACCTCAAATAAATACCAAGAGTTAAGCAGTATCATATATGTTGGCAGCAAAATATTTCAAACTCTGCTGCTCTCTCTTAGTTTTAAATTGAGATGCCGTATTGTCATGCGAAAAAGGGTGGCGGCTTCAAATGCATTCTTATTTTTATGACACACCTTCTTCCATCACTGAAAGTAACCCTCTTTTTACGAATTCACAATCAAAAAAGGCTTCATTTCACTACTCAAAATGTGAGCAACCCTTACCGCCAACTCATTGTCTCTACTTTTTTTTCGAATCTCCCATTTCATTAACGCACAAAAATTGAATGGTACGGCACCCGTTGCATTGATACCAAAAAAAAAAAAAAGAAAACCCAAATTGATGCAATAAAGGTGAACATAAAGCCAGCTCAAGACAGCGTCAGAATTTTCCAAGCTTTAAAAATAACTGTCCAATGATCTAGCTGAAAACTACAGTTGTTTTTGTTTCTTACAAGAATATTGTAAATCCTGGAATCTAACATAGGCAACGTCTTCATTAATATTCATGTATAATGAATATCTGAATTCTAGATCCATGCACGAATAATATGTAACCTATGCAATCATTTTAACCTGACAATTTGACTTTTATATCTAGATTTATTATTCAATCCTCATTATGTATATAATTCCTAATAATATTATTACTTTATTTTAATCATCATCTTCATAGTTATGTGCTTTAAGTGTGACTGTGTGTGCATGATGAATCTGTTAATTTAAACCTTGTGATTTTATTACACTGTTATGTAACTAAGTAAATAATCTTACACAATGAAAACACATCATAATTTGAAATATCTTAAAATTCATATGCACTAATTAAAATTACAACTAGATATAAATATAATTAATACAACATAATGAGCATTATAATATTTATATTTAATATAGGCCTAACTATTACTATTATTATAATTTTAAAAGTCCTGACAGATAGATGATGTTAAGTTGGAACTAAACACTACATTTCCTAACATCCCTACATCTTAGTACCATACAAGACATGCTCAGGCAGCATGATGAACAAACCCAAGATACTTGATGGGAGATTGACTAAATTGACTTTAATTTATTGAATTATTTTGTTGTTTATTCTGATCAATACTGTATTAAGTTTTAAGAGAAATTTAATACTGTTTGTGAAAATTTGTACAACAATGCATCACAGCTATGTTGCCTTGTTCAGAGATGTATTGCATGGTTATTCTCCTTTTGGCCTATCCTAGTCTATACTAATAATTGCTTTTATTAAAATTGAAATGTATAGTAAGTACTATTAAGTTAAAGATTTTATGCAAGCTTTTAAAAAAAACCTGGATATACCTACAATGGTTTAAAATGACTATTAAGATAAATAGGAATATGATAATTGCAATGTTAATTTTTAGATGGTAATGTCAAGTTTCTTGAAGTGTTCTTTCTTGTGAAGACAGATGGTATCTAGTGATTTATTGATAAAATGACATGACATGATGCTTATTCCAAAAATATGGGTAGAAACATCTCCAATTTATCACACATATAATATACTTTCTTTCCTCTAAATTTTATTCAGCTCTTCTGTATTGAAGAGGTGATTTACCTATCTAGACTTATTCTTCATCAAAACTTCTATTTTAAAAAATTAATAAATTGAAATCATAATTCTTACCTAGCCTTTGGACTTTTTGATCAGAATTAGCTGTACTTGATGCTGTAGTGTTGGGGTTCACTAATGAATTATGTATGCTGTCTTTAAAAACTTCTTTAATATAACGAAGCAGTGCCACACCATCTCCCCAAGAATGTTCAAGATTAACACCAGCTGTGCCTTCTTTGGTTAAAATCAACTGAAAACTTTTATCAAACCACCTAAAAAATAATTGGTCCGATTATTTACCATACTATAACATTAGACTGTAAAAAAACAACAACATAACATTAACAATATTCTTTACTAGCCATATTAAATGCTTACTTGTAAAGTATTTAAAACTCAAATTACCTGTTGATACCATCCCCATAAAGAAACTTTCTTGACAAATCATTAGGATCTTTAGGTTGGTCATCATCCAGACACAAGACAAATATTGCACTTTCAATAATCCTTAACTTGTTTTCATTTCTGGGATCTAAAGAATGTTTTATTTTTCAGCTTGTTAAACATTAGACAAATTTGAAGATTATACATCCTCCTATAAGACTGGGACAATGGACATAAACAAGGTTCAAATTTTGGGCCATCATAGTAACAGTCAATCCAAGGTCTTGTAAGATTAGACTAGTATGATCTCCTGAGCATAGCCAGGGGAGTGGACTTTGCTTAGGTATTTTTATTGGAAAAAAAAGGGGGGTTGTGGTTAAACCTTGACTTTACTCCCAGAAAAAAAAAAAGCAAAAATATAATAACCAAAATCAATAAGCATAGCCAAAGAAAAGTTTGAGGAGAAAACCCCCCTCGCATAATAATAAAAAAAAACTATAGCTAAACAACAGTCACCAAATTCCAACAGAGTAGCCAAAGAGAGCTTTGAGGTTAAAAACTCATTCCTAAAGAGAAAAAACAGATTGAGCAACACTACAGTACTTCTAATTCAATGGGTGCACCTGTTGGGGGGTGGGGGGGGAGGGGGGTTCAAACTTCTATATTTCACAGTAATTTCCCACTTTGATCTTTATTTCCAACCAGATGCTGGGCTCCCTCAATAAAGTGCAGTGAATAACAAATTTAATATTTGACCTGCACTTTTTTAATTCAAGAAAGAAGGATTGACAATTAAAGATAAAGCAAAAGATGGCCATTATCAGCGGTATGATCATAACCAACATGGCGTTATGTTAGAAGTAGGTTGTGTTTTGAATAGTAGTTGAATAGTAATTAGATATAGCGACGTTTTAGGAAGACTGGACGAATTTCCCAGTGGTTAATAAAGTATCATTTTATAGAACTGAATGTTATCAACTATATTCAACTTGTAATGTTCTGTGGCTAATGTTAAGTAATAATTGATACATAGTCGAAGTCAGATTAGATTAGCCCACAACATTATTCAAATCGTACTCATCTATCAAAAAGATTTCCACTACTTTCATCACACATTGGCCTTTGATGATAAAAAATCAGCCTAGAGAAGCATAATCATGATTATTCTAATCGTACTTCTATCTCTCCAAAGATTGTCCTACTTCCACCACACCTTGGCATTTCTTCATTACATCATGCAATATGCCCAAATTAATATTGGCATTCCTATATTATATTTTAGTGTGCAGTGATATATTACTTAATATAAACCAAGTAGACAACATAGGAGATATAGAAGTACAAGAAAAGGGGATCCAAAAACTATTAGCGAACATTAAACCGATTAAAGCATCTGAACCTGATGGTATTCCAGCTAGATTACTCAAAGAACTAAGCAATGAGCTAGCACCAGTGTTCAAAATACTTTTTCAGGCACCTCTTAATCAGAGGCAGAGTACCAAGGGACTGAAAAGAAGCTAACATCAACCCCCTATTTAAAAAAAAGGAGAAAAATCTGACCGAGGAAACTACAGACAAGTATCACTAACCAGAATCACATGTAAAATCATAGAACACATGTAGCAACATCATAAACCACTTAGACAAACACAATGTCCTTACTCCATACCTACATGGCTTTAGGAAATATAGGTCATGTGAAACACAACTAATAGGACTAATTTGATGATTTTTCAAAAGGTTTATATAGATAATAGTGAGCAAATAGATGCTATCTTATTAGATTTTTCCAAGGCTTTAGACAAAGTTCAACACCATAGTTTGCTTAAAATATTTTGGCATTGATGGTCCATTGCATAAATGGATTAAGGATTTTCTGATAGGGACAGAACAAACTGTAATAATAAATGGCTCTAAATCAACACCAATAACAGTAAACTCAGGTGTACTTCAAGGAACAGTCTTAGGTCCACTACTATTTTTAATTTACATAAATGATTTACCAAATTGCATTAGTTCAAGAACAAAAGTCAGATTATTTCCAGATGATTGCATAATATATAGAACAATAAAAACAACACAAGAGACAGAAATGTTACAAAGAGAATTAGATGAATTAAAGAAATAGGAATCTAATTGGAGCATGTCTTTCCACCTAGAAAAATGTCAGTTATAAAGAGTAACAAAAAAAATAAAAAAAATAAATTCCACTTATCTTATTCATGGTAAACCAGTAACACAGGCTAAAAACGCAAAATTTCTAGGTGTTGTAATAAATGAAAAACTTATCCATATTGATGAAACTATCAAAAATCAAACAAAGCATTAGGGTTTATTAAAAGAAATTTCTATATATCATATAAGAAATAAAACTAAAACGTTATTTAACCTTGGTTAGGCCAATAATAGAATATGCATCCTTTGTTTGGGTCTCCTCAAATCAAGAAAACATTAAGAAACTGAGACTAGATTTTTTGGACGTCACACGGCCTAGTTAGACTAAAAAGTGTCTTTATCCTAGACATTGGTGCACCGAGTTCTTATAGCATTTCATTAATTCCATATGATGTCAAAGGAAAAAAATTCCATTACCTCACACAGCCTAGTAAGACTAAAAATGTCTTTGTTAACACGAGAGAGTTGAAAGCTCATAAACATTGGTGTACAGAGTTCTTATAGCATTTCATTTAAAGATTTAATTAACGGTATTAGATTAATCTGGGATTCCTTCATTCTTTCTCTCTCTCTATATATATATATATATATTAACATCTAGAACAATCTATTATAGATACTTAAAACTATTGCCATGTTTCAGTAGGAACAATAAGGTTAAATCAGATTTTCAATAGCTTTTAGTATTTTTTTTTATCTAAACGTGACAGACCGACCAACAGACAAAATGCACAAAAATAAGCAGCTTTTATCCTGATGAGGGCAATAAACAAAAAATAAATAAAATCTGATTATTTAAAACTTTTTGAGGGAACTAGTTTAGCCATGTTTTGCCTTTACAAAAAAACATAAATGTTTTCTATTTATTTCTATTTCTAATTATTTCAGCCGCTAGTTAACCAGAAAAAACACAGTTAACTAATATTTATATTTGTTGTGAACATTTCTTGTACATTTTATAAATATATTTGACTTAGTGATTTTGAAAATTTACAAAAAATCATCTCTCTTAGTTACCATATTGTAACATAATCACCCTTACATTTTTTTTTTATTGTTTTAGAATTGGTGTATTTTTATGAAAGAAATCGCTAGCATAATTAATTTTATAAACTAAAGGCTTTGCTTTTAGAAAACAAAAAATAGCCATTGCACCTAAACTTTGCAATGGTTGGTGAAATAATACTTTTCATTTCTCTTCTAGTTTTTGAGATCTGAGTGTGACAGAAGGACATTTTGCACAAACCTAATAGCGGCTTTTCCCCTTACGGGGCATTAGACCTCTTGGTGGTGGTAGGGGGGTTTAACAGCTCTACCCTATGCTCCTTAGTGGCATGGGAGGAGTGTTCAAGTGTAGGCCAAATATTATTTCAAATAAGAAAGCAATGAATGTTAAATGATTCCCAGAATGGAAATCTATATAAAGCAATCCATTCATGAATTATCATATCGATGGACAAGGGACAGTAGGTCACTGGTATGAATTTTGCAAGTGAATATGACCTGTGTTATGGTCAATTGATCAGAAGCCTTTGTGGACCAGAGACAGTGTGTAAGGCAGTGCAGTTCAAGACAGGACAGCAAGGAGACCAGGACTGTTAGTCGGCTATGAAGTTGGTGCAGTCCCTGAGTGAAACGTATGAGTCTAGGAAGAGAGAGTAGAGTTTAGTACTGCATTATGGTGATGTACAGTGTAATATTTGTAGTCAGTTTATTGTATTGCCAATTGTGTTGTATTGGCTGTTATCTATTCATTAAGTACTACTATAGGAGTCGGAATTTAGTGACTGTATTTTTGCTTTCATTTTGTTTATTTTAGATGAAATTTTATTACTAAACCATTACTTGCCCCAGAGCAGCAAAGGGGGTTTTGAGTTTAAAACCCCCTTACAGGGGGTTTTGCAGTTAAATCCCTTTCTTCTAAAAACCAAACGAAAAAAATAATGCAAATGACAATCCCCGAATTCCTTGAGCATAGCTAAAGAGGATTTTGATTTTAAACCCGCCTCCAAAATTTACGATAAAACCCCCATTTCAGTATAAGACTATCCATTCATCAGTCACCAGATTCTATGACCGTAGCCAGCGGGGTTTTGTGTTGCAGCTAAAACACCTCTTCAATACAACAAAAGCAAATTACACACTCTAAATTTTATGAGTGTAGCTAAAGGGCATTTTGAGTTTAATTTTAACCTCCCCTCCAGCGGGGTTTGAAGCTAAAAAATACCTCTTCAATATAAAAAAAAAATTGCTGTAACATCGAGAATGTGTATGATGTTGAATGCGGGGTTCGTGTGTCCACTTAGCACATGACAGGTATGAATAGTATACAAAAACTTAACCTTTATTTGATAATAATAATGTACTGCAAATTCTTGGTCGTTGCATCAAAATATCCAATATGAAACATAATTACATCTGCATAGCAGCGGTGTCAAGTATACAAGTCCTTTAAAATAAAACTTCACTAATAAAATTTGTATCCAACTGTCAGTACAGAAAAATAACTACTAGAAATATATGTACTGTCTAAAGTGACCACTGGCTTCAACTGCCCAAAGGATACCACCCAACTGTCAGTGACCACTCTCTCAACCCTTAAGGTTACCACCGTCCGCACTGGACCAAAAGATACCCCTTAACTTCAACTGACCAAAAGATACCACTGAACTGATTTCAGTTTGGTCATTCTTACTTCCTATTTCTATATCAGGAGTTTCATGTGTCTTTTACTCTCATGACCCGAGGTGAACATATAGCCAGGCAATGTCAACCGATACTGTGACAATTACACATTCAAAATTCTATGAGCGTATTAAAGGGGTTTCGAGTTTAGACCCCCCTTCAGCAGGATTTGAAGCTAAAAAAAATACCTCTTCAATCTAAAAAAAGCAAAGTACACACTCAAAATGCTATGAGCATAGTCAGAATGTTATAAAGATTAATTATGTACACACACACACATATATATATAGTTGGGGGGATGGGGTCTAGATCTAGCTCTATCTAACTAAAGTTGTATTAATTATTAGATCTAATAAGCCTGCATCTACTATCTAGATTATTCTATAGAAAGTCTATATCTAGATCTAGAAAAATTCTATAGCTAGTCTAGATTTCTAGATCAAACTTAGTAGATCTACAATATTGAATATACTTCTACTTATAGACAGATCTATCTACTTTTCAACACCAAGACCTAGAATTATATAATATACTAATGTATACTAGACTTAAAGGGAAACTCCGAAGGTTTTTCAAATTTGAGTTATTGACATATTTAAATTCTGCGTGAAAAGTTGTACTAGTAAACATTTTACCATTTTGTATTTAAATGCTTAGAAACATTTATTTTTAATAAATTAGTTAATTCTTGACATCTAAAAAAACAACGGGATTCTTTGAGCTTTTGTTTTAAGCTATTTCAAACGTCACTTCCCTCAACAATACTGAAAGAGAAACTACATTTAACCAATTGTATTTTTGTGCAGAATTTTTTTCTCTATCAGGTACACCTAAATTCACAGCCTTATAATGCTAGTTTAATTTACAAGGAGAACTGAAAAATGCAAAAAAATATATAAGGAAAAATGTAATTCCGCCTAAATGTACTAATTCTAGTTTTAATCCAAGAAAAGAAATGCGTCCATGCAATATTTACCAATCATTAGTTTATTAACTTTTTTTATGAGTTACAAGGGGAAAGCAGTTTTTGGATGAAAAATCATACTCTCATATTTTCCTTTTCATTTTGATTCTAAATATGCAAGATGCATACTAGTAGGCATTTCTGTTACATACAATATTACAAAGTTATATAAATAAAATGCTGGTCTTTATTTTTATTTAAAAAGCAATTTAGCTTTGCCAAAAGCAAAACCAAGCTTATTGCTAACTGTCCTTATAATTATAAAGTGATTCCTATAAGTGATGAATGCCATGGTTACTCTTATTTTTTTTTAGTGTCAGCTGCACAGTTAATATATAAAATAAGGCTGTATGCAGGTGTACTGGGCTTCCTGGTCCTGTGATACTGGTATGTGCTTTAGAATATAATAACAATGGTCCTGAGTTCCATCCTGCAGGAGTTTGGCTAGGACATAATAATCCTCCTTTCTAAATGTATGTCTCAAGCATATTAAAAAAAAAAAAAAAAAAAAACAAACCTGCATTTATAAGCTGTATTCTAGCTCTAGTCCAAATATCTCTATTTTCTGTTGTTAAAGCTGACACTGGAAACTCTGGTGGACTTATTTGATTTTCTAAGATAAACTTTAGATGAGACAAAACCTCATTTTCTGGAATTATGTTGCCTGAAAAATATTATCATATTAGATTTACATTCTGTTTTTATTATTATTATTTTTTAAAATCATTTTCAATTTCCAGACAGACAAGAGTGAGTTGATATAGGCTTTGTAAAAATGTCTTAATTTTTCAGGTTATACTCATTATCTGTCCTTTCTTTTGCACAGGTTAGTTATAACTAGTCAGCTAGGTAGTGTACAAATAATAAGAAATGTTCTGTTTATGATGTATTTAGAATACTTCAGTGATAAATATATTTTTTATCAGAAACTGGTTTTGAAATGTATGAAAAATTTAGTGTATGAGGTATAACAAGAGTATCAAATTAAGAGAAAGAAAGAAGTGAAAACTGTTCAGGAAAATAAACAATAAAAGTTTATTGCTATCAAATGGTGACCATGCTGTACAAGAATTCAAGTGGCTTTTGTGGTTTGAACCTGCTTACGAGTTAATCATAAGATGAACTGAAAAGAAAAGGCCTATAATTATAAACACAGTTTGAAATTCTTTATGTTAAGATAAAGTGAAGAAACTTTCCCCATATAGCTTTTTGTTTAAAAAAAAACCAAACCATTGCATTTAAAAAAAAAATGCAACATTTTAGTTTTCATTTCAATGTCTGTTGTGGATAAAAAAATAACAAAAAACAATCACACACTGAAGTACACATAGTTCAATGTTTAATCCTTTTAAAACTTAATTACAGCAGTTCATTGAAAAAAAAATTAAGCAAAATCACAGTAAATAATTACAATGAGACTAAATTAAAGAACGTTTTTCATTTTCAATTGACAGAACAACTGGCAAATACTCTCTTCTTGTGTTAGTTTAGAACAGTACTGAAACGAACTTCACCTTCTTGACAGATTAAGCAATAGGATAGCTTAAATATTATTATTTCTTTGTTATACAAATACTGAAGGGAACTACAATTGACAAAACTATCAAGATCTTAAAGTTTTTGAATTATCAAATAAAAATAAATTTAAGTGCTGATAATAGACAGAATTTCACCCTCTCCCTTGACTAATAAACTGCCCAACTATTTATACTATAATATCTGTATCTTTCAGAATTCCCTTAAAAAATGTTCTCCTTTCCTTTATTTTCTAGAACTAACATATGTCATAGAATTTAGTGATATGATCTCAATAACTCATTGATTCACAAGTAATTAACACATGATAAATGTTTAATTTTCTCTTCCTTCACTTTGACTTGGGAGCATAGAGGCTGAGTGGTAAACTGCTTGTCCAAAGACTGGGATTCTTAATTTCAGGATTTTGAGGATGCCCTTGAGTTCACCCAGCTCTAATGGGTACCTGACTTTATTTGTGGACAGTAAAGTTGGTTGGCCATTGTGCTTGCCACATGACATCCTGCTCATTAACCATTGGCAAAAGAAACAGATGTGCTTTACATCATCTGCCCCACAGATCACAAGGTCTTAAATGGGGGTACTTTTTGGAATAAGGTCAAAAAAAAAACAACTAACAAAAATTTTTTGATTTTTTTTTTTGCTGAAAAAGATGGGTCCAACAAAATTTGTAGAATACCTCAAATTTTCCAACACTGAAATAAATAAATTGAAAAAGATTGATAAAATATGTTATAAATACCTTCTTTATCCAACATATCAAAAACATAAAAATGACCATTTCTCATTACTAAAATATGTTTGGCATTAGTATCAGTAAAGAGCTCATCCTTTTCTGATCTGGGGAAAAAAAATGTGTATTTAATACATCTTCTTAGATAATTTGGTGGGTAAAAAGTAACTTTGTAAAAAAAATATGGAACAAAAAGACAAATAAAGCAAATGTTGTTTGTTAAAGTTGTATAAAAAGAATAATTGAATGATAAAAAAAAATCATTATTAAAACTTTCTTCAAAAAAAAAAAAGAAAAAAAAATTTACCTTGGGATGCGACATGAGTTGAATAAATTTTTGTACTGACTCATGTCAAGAGGAAATGCCTTAAACAAGTAAGCACCATAGCAAGAAAAAGATCTTGGGATAAGCCTGCATAATTAAATAAAATTTAGTATTTACACTTTTTGAAAAAAAAAAACAAAAAAAAACATTGATATTGGATAGTACTGCAAAAAGTATACACAATTATGTAAGTGCACTACAAACAGCCATGTCCTTGCAAACACAGGTATGGACAGTATAGAGGGACTACTTATGTTCAGATAGGGCACTTATTCTGTATGAGAGACGAATGCATGCCAAAGGCAGTCTTTTTTGGCAAGCTAAAAGGTAGTCGACATAACAGAGGTGCCCCAAAGAAATGCTTTAAAGACCAGTCTAGGCGCCAACTTGTCTTAGCTGACATAGAAAAGAGCACCTGGTTGCAGGTGGCTTCAGCTGGAGACAGCTGGAGGTCACGCACAAAGTCCGCAGTATACACATTTGAGGCCAAAAGAAAATCAGCTGCCAAGGGCAGACACAGACGTCGAAAAGAAAATCTAAATCAACCGATTAAGTGTTTAAGTGCAATCAAAATGAATTCAGTCTTTTCATTTGTGAATAGAATAATCGCTTTAGGTACCTATGTAACAATTTTAACTGTTACTATCAGCCACTTGTTCATTTCTGCTCCAATGTGATGCAGGTTTGAAAATGAAGAAACAAGACACAAGAATGAAGCAATTAACTTGACTTTTTGATTAACATTCAATGTATAATATAAACAAGCACAAAAGCTTCTTAGTGATGGTAAATGGATTGAATCAAAACTTAGATGTCTTAAAGCTCAAATTTCACTGGCAACCATACAGAGATGTTGAATCTCAAAATTTGGTGAAAATTATTCAAGTAGGATTTAAGACATAAAACTCAGTCAGAACTTAACAACTGGATAAGATTACATAATTACAAGTGATGAGGATGCCTATTATAAAATAGTGTGCTGACATGAAAGGCAGGGGCCATTTTCCAAAGGTTATGGTCTATTTGGACAAGTTAAGCTTTGGCCTTTTGCATTAAAGATACACCTATTCAACACAATCGGCATCCCAATGGTGACATATGCAATAGAATGCATAGGAGAAATGAAAGACATCTGTAAAAATCAAAAAAAGGCTAAATATGATTACGGCAGTGATTAATACAGATTTTAAGAGTCACTTACAAAGATCAGGTCAGAGAAATCTTATGTCAAACAAGCACTCGACTACTTAGCCAGATATGACCAAGCATTGAATGAGGATTAAATTGCATGCCCCATAGATAGCAATTACATCTAGACCACAACATGGCATTGTCATGGAAAAACAAGTACTATCAAAAGTTGTTTTTTTTTTACAAGGAATGTAATGTAAATGATAGTTTCAATCATTTGGTAAGCCCTTTTTTATCTGTCACATAAAGAGTTAATTTGAAAATTAAAGTAAAAAACTTGAATTTGCAATGGCTCACCTACACACAGTTCTGAAAGTTTCAGTATTAGATTTAGCGGCATTCAAATGAAAGACTTCTGGTTCTAGTTTTTCATCTCTAATGGTTTTCATCATACGTACAGAGGAAATTAGCATGTTAGTTGCTTTTATCAGCTGACAGAAATAAAAATCAACAATAGTTATCAGTAGACACAATTTAATGTAAAAAAAAATTACCGGGTACATAAAAATGTCCGTATTTTAACACCCTTTACATTTTAATGTTTATTTTGTAAGATATCTTTTCAGTATTTTTAATAGAATTTCAAACTTTAAAATCTTATTCTCTTTATCTATTGATTAACATTCACCTAGTTTGAACTATTTTCTTTTTTTATATAAATTAATCCTAACATAGTTTATGGGCTTATTATGTTGAAAAGATGCTACTGATAAAATTGAATTGTCTCAAAAACAATAAGGACTATTCAAAATCTGATTTCATTAAAATTCTCATGTGCAACAGCTGATTTTGTCCCTTAAAAGTGAACCCTTTTTTTTTTTTGAAAGAAAATATGCATGCAATTCCTATTTTTGTTAGTAAAATACACCATTTTTAAAACAAGAATTATAAATTATATACTAACAATAACAATAGTGAGGTTTTGCATTACAGCACTCAAAGTTTCACATAAATTTTAATTATTCTATTTACTTTAGGAAAAAATTTAATTTTAATATTGTTAAGTTTTTGCTTGTTCTGATTATTTGAAAGCACCTATCTTGTGTACATTGCATTAGAAATTTTTTTAGAGATTTTTTGCTTGATTTGCTCTTAAATAAATATTTTTAAGATGTTTAGTTGATTGTTTGTGTAAGCCCTTTTTTATCTGTCACATAAAGAGTTAATTTGAAAATTAAAGTAAAAAACTATCAGTAAATACATAGGTGCTCTACAGGTCATTTTGTAGATGCAACAGATGATGTAAAGGTCATCTGTTTCTATGGTCCATGGTTAACAAGAGTGTCTGATCATGAGGCCAGCACAATTACCAACCCCCTTTACTTTTCACAAACTAATGTCAAGTTAGAGCTGGGTGGACTCAGAGGCATTCTAAGGATCTGGAAATAATAATCCCAGTCTTCACAAGTATTCAAACCCAGAACTCTCCAGTTCAGAAGCTTTACCACTCAGCCTCCTCTTTTTTGTGTGACTTATTTATGAAAATTAAAATTAGCTTTAATAAATCACTACATTATTTTGAAAAAGGAAAAATCATTGCCTTTCCACCCAGTGTTATTTTTTTTACATATACTGATGGATCAGCATCAATATTAGACTCTGGAAGAGAAGGCTACATTGAGTTTCCTGGTTCTGACTCAGTAATTAATATCTTTGGACCATGAGGTATTCTTTGCAGTTTTGATATAGAGGCTTGGATATCTGAGAAGCCTTACAAGTCTATATAATTATAACATTATTATATTTTGAAAAATTATAACAATTAAACCAGAGTTTTCTCTATGTGGGCAATCAGCTAGTAATTTGTTTTATCAAAGATCATAAACTGTCAAAATTCTAAGAAAATTGTCTAAGACATTTTCAAGTTTCTTGTTCACCTAGGTTCCAGTTTCTGTGAAGAATTTACAAGCTGATAAGAGGAATTGTAAAAAAGAGTTCAGATGTTCTTGTAAACATCAAGTCCATGACATGGTGCTTTTCAGATCCTTGAAATTTATTTATTTCATCATTCTTTTGCTCCTGAAACATCAGATCAGCTTATTTATCAATTAATGAATAGGTGCTCTACAGGTCATTTTGTACATGCAACAGGAGCAACTCTCTGAGATAACATTTCTAGACAAAAGAATGTTGAAAAAAACAACATTTTTGTCTCTTTAGTTATGTTGTAAATAAAGGACAGTTTTGCTGTCACAATGTTAAAGATCAATGCAAGTAAATAAAAATGCTTAAGTACTTGTGTATTATATTCAGGCCGAGGGTCATCAGAAAATGTTAAAAATGGACTGTGAGTAAGAACTACAGAGCGTCTGTCTTTCAGGTACATATCAAACCAAACATCTGCAATAAAAAAAAAATCCTTTTAAAATCTTAAGAGATAATTTTACAAGACTTAAATTGAAATGCAAAACTGAGGAATATAGTGTAGTAGCCATTTATTACCTGTAGCCCGTGGGTCTTAATTTGCGTATCACTGTCAATATAGTCACTGAGAGTGTTTTGGAAACAATTAAACAAAATAATAATGTTTTAAGAAAGCAAATGTTTCAATGTAAAATTAGTGAGAATGGAGCTATCAAAATAGCTAATTGACGTAAATCTATTTTTTAAAATAAAAACATTTGCTTGTAGGCCTACATATATATAGATCTAGAGTCTAGATACTATTATAATAGATGTAGACCTACTATTATAAGAATGAATTCAAGGGCTCAAGAAGCTTATTAATTATTGTATGTTAGTATATTTAATATCCCCCATATAGAGCCTCATGTAGCCAATCATAGTGTGTTTACATAGCGCATATTAGGTGTGCACAACACATGAATGGGACTATTAAAATGTATATCAACATGGGAGCCATAGCAAAAGGATGTATGTAAAAATGCTTTATAAACACAAAATTTGAAGGTTAATTTGATTAGAATATGAAGTGAATGGACCTTATTTTGTATGTTCATGTGTTAAAATATAAAAATAGAACTATCATCTTAGAATAAGATCTAGAGTTAGATGTAGGCTTCGATAGATTTTCTTTCTGTGCATGCGAGGAGCCTTCGATCTGCACATGCATGACATTTCTGTCTTCTCTAATGAAAGAAGCTAGCGATGAATGGGTTTTAAATGGGTCAGGACGTCTAAATTTACAGATATAAGGAACTAATTTAGGTAATAATGCTTTTGAAAGACAAATATGAAGGTTAATTTATTAAATAATGAAATCAATGGACTATATTTTGTATTTTCATGTGTCAAAGTAAAAAATTATCTTTGCAAAGTGTAGTTCTTAAAATTAGATCTAGATCATTTCAATCTTGTCTCATGGCTACATGACGTAGATCCATGAAATAGTAATACTTTTATAAAGTTGGGCAACTTTTTTTTTGAGGGTCTTAAGTTTGTTTTAGGGCTACTATACATACATTACGGTTCCCGTTAGTACTCAGGGAACATTTATGCCAAGTTTTATCAAGATTGTCAATCGGTTTGGATTTCTATTAGGGACATACACTCATGCATACATACATACGCCTTCCTTTCTGCTTTATATTATAGATATGATAAATACCAGTGACAGAGGGAGATATCAGCGAGACAATTTTAGTACTTCTACAAGCACTAAAACACTTTTGTATTTGTGATTACGAATATTAATATTAATTATAATGCCACTTTTTATTAAATTAATGTGAAGAAAACTGACTATGTCATTATGCTGATAAGAACATTTTATACAATTGACCAGTCAGCTAAGTGACAATTATTATCCCACCCCTCCCCAAAAAAAAAAAGAAAAATTAAAAGAACTATAAATTGCAATAAGCAATATATATATATTTTACAAGATCTTAGCTACATCTGAAACTAGACATTTGAAATGAGACACTGGTAACTACACATTATTTGAGTGAAAAAATGTTTATGCTAGATATAATATTTAATTAAAAACTCTACAAAAGCATTTTATGACTACAAAAACATAAAGCAGCCTATACAGTGAACTCAAATCTTAAAGTATTCCAACAAGGGAAAAAAATACATCTTACAGTGCTAGGAATAAAGTAAGATAAGAGTATTAGAAGACCAAATGAGTTGGTCAATGTAAAATTAATCCCTCTTACAAGCCTCTCAGTGTCTGTCAATTTATGTATTTTATAATGGGAAAGGCTTCGGTAGTCAACCCTGAGGAAAAATCAGGAGCTGGTGACCCTAAGACAGTTTGCAGCACCCAGTGCTACACTCTGGCAGAACCTGCGATGCTGCTGACCCCAAACTTTATCGGCACTGCCGTTCCTTTGGATACATCAGCTTAGTGGAGAGGGGGGAACTGATGTGTGGGCGACATCGTTCCGACCACAGCTAATGCCCAGGCATTCATCTCACCAAGATGATCCATAGTCGCTTCGCGACTGAAGGAGGCCATATATATAAGAGGTTGTGAGGATTTAATTCTTGATATCCTATACTCTAATACAAGCAATTCTTGTATGTATATTTATATATATATATAAATTTGCCCTCAGCACAAAAATCAGACATTTGTTGTGGCAACATTTCCTGTATTTGTGCAAATCTTGATCTCTAACAGTAGAATTAGAGAGAAATTGAGATATTACAGAAGGATTTTAGGCATCACATAAAAGACCATATTACAAAATTGGAAATATGAAACAGGATCACAGTGGCAATTAGGCCTTGTGATGACCTTCTGATCATGCAAGTTAAGACCGCGGGCACGCTGCCCTGCCTCATCGTGGCGCCCGCGTGGAAACGGCCATTTGAGGATGTGGCTAGGCGAAATGGGTAGCAACACAGGACTCCCGTGGGGATGCCCACGGGTAGACGAGAGTCCACCCCTTGCACGGGCGGGGTTGTAACAAAGTCCCCACAAACACGTCACCAATCCATGCGCTGTTCCTCAAAGGGACCGTTACATAAATGGCGGATCCCGCACAGTTAGCTTGGTACATTGAAGGAAAATGGCAGAAGTCCCCGGTGCATTCCCGGCCTTCGGCCGTGTCTCTAGTCCACCTGTCGGGGGCCGAACGCATCGGTAAACAGCAATGCCTTACATAGGCATTGTCTAGGGTCTCTCCCAAACAGAACTGTGTGTTCACACAGGTTTTTTTTTTTTTACTGTTTGGTGTCCAAGCAGGTTTTTTTTCAAACTTAGAGCTCGAAGAGCCTTCGGCTCAGCTCTTAGACATCAACAAGTTAAGACTGTATGGCCATATAATGAGAGAGAAAGACAAAAAGGGATGGGAGAACAACATAAAGTAATGGACAGGTCAGTCTATGTAAGAGACTCTAATCTTGACAGTGTTTTCAAGGTAATTTGGGAAAAGGTGGTATTTTACTTTTTAAAAAACCCATGCTTTACCAAGTAACCTTAAGATTATGCAGCATTTGATGTAGATGTAGCTAAGAACCTCTACAAGGATGCCACCAGTGTGATGTACTTCAACAATAATATTGGGGACTGGTTTAACACACGGTTGGAGTAAGACAAGGCTGCCTACTTTCACCAGAACTTTTCAATATCTTCCTTGAAAGGATAATGGAAGATGCTCTCGAGGGCTATGAAGATACTGTAAGCATTGGAGGAAGAATTACTAACTTGCGCTTCGCAGATGACATGGATGGCCTAGCAGGGACAGAAAAAGAACTAACTGACTTGGTCATGTGCACTGACAAGACTTCCGTAGCAGTAGCATCGTGGTCGAGAGGCTAAGTGCGCTTGACCTTGGCTTGGCTACCTATGAAGGGGGCTCGAGGTTCGACACCCGACTCAGGCAGAGTTGTGTTTACTGAGCACCTAAAGACAGCACGGAAAAACTTTCTCCTAGATACTCCCTCCCCCCACTGGTCCACAAATGAGATTGGACCAAAGCGCTCTGAGCATGCTATGAGCATGAAAGTAGCGCTATATAAAAGCCATAATTTATTTATATGTTATGCAAATAAATGATAAAAAAACAAAAAAAATTATGACCAATAGCCAACAGAGCTTTATAAGGGGCATCAGTATCAAAGATGAAAAGCTGACTAGTGTCAGCAGCTTCAAATACCTCAGAGCTATTGTCTCAGAATGTGCTCCCTGGTCATGGTCACATTTTTATATGCTTGTGAGTCTTGGTCACTGACTGCAGAGTGAGAGAGGAGGATCCTAGCAATGGAATTAAGATGCTACAGAAGGATCCTAGGCATAACATTCAAAGACTGCATCACAAACAAAGAGATTAGAGACAGGGTTATTGCAGCAATTGGACCCCATGATGACATGCTATCATAAAAAAAATGCAAGCTAAAAATCTATGACCATATTACAAGATCTTTGGGGCTTGCAAAGACAGTACCAAGGAATAGTACCAGGAAAAAGAAGAAGAGACAGTCAGAGAAAGCGATGGAAGGACAACATAAAAGAATGGACTGGCCTGCCATTGAAAGAGGTTCTAATAAAGGCAATGGACACAGAGGAATGGAGAAAGACAATTGACGAATCTTGCATGGTGCCCCAACGGTCCAACAGACTAAGGGATTGGTAAAGGTAAAGAAGCTAAGAAGTTTCTCACTAAGGCCATAATGAATATAGAGCATAACAAATGCTCTGCTTGAATGTTCCTAGAATCATGCCAGGACAGTAATGCTAAATATAACCATTTTAGAATATGAATAGCAGAGACTTTCTTCCAAAACATTAAGGTACAATTGGTTTAAGGAATTAGCTGCAATGTAAAACAACTCAACATGAACAATAGTTTTTCAAGACAGGAGGGGGATTTAGAAGACTTTCTATTAAAATCACAATGTAAAATGACAATTAGAACTAATAAAACATAAAGCAACTCTTCAGATTGGATGTCGCATCCCGTTCACTCATTTTCATTATTGCATAAACATTTTATATTTCCAAAATGAGCTCAGGGAAACATCAACTCTCAAGCTTACTTAACAGATCTTTCAACCAATAAAGCTCATTCACCAGGTACTATATTAGCAATCAATATATTTTTTTAAATTAAAATATTCTATTTACCTGAAACATAATTTGAATCTTTGTTTTTTCTATCACTCTCAACAAGTTCTTTTTGTAACTCTGAAATATACAATGTAACAGTTTAAAAAGAAGATGAAATATATTCATTTTATTAAAAAAAAAAAGAAATAACACGTAATGAAATAAAAAAAAGTGTTGCATATTGTAGAGTTGTCTTATCTGGGTGTGTAGATTTTGAACTGATCAGAAGAAAGGTTGTGTGTTTCTGTACGCGTAGCATTACTATTGCATAGCAATAAACACAGATCAAGACACTTACAATAAAGTAAATCAACAATATGGTATGAACATTTAATCCATAACAGGAAAAGTCTAGTCTCATTCACTATAATAAACAATGTTAATTCTATGAAAGCCTAGCCTCAACTGTCCGTTTATCTATATCTACACTACAGTCTCGTTCCTAAAGTGCGTCTTTACAATATCCTTTAAAAAATAACACAAAACCTAGTTTTTGGAAAATCTACCTAGCAGTATAGGATAAATAAAGTTTACAAGCCACTTAATCAATCAATATTCTACCTGATCCAACAAATCCTATCAAATTGCCTCTCCTATTTTTTACTTTATAATTCCACTAATTTTTTTTTATTTTCTAGTCCAGCTTATTTCATTTTCATGAATTTCATCACAATTGTACTTTATGCAATTAAGCTGTTATTTATAGCTGTAGTCCTAATAAAGTGCAATGGTATAGAGTGGTGTTAATGCTTGGTCCACTTGTTCTTTGCAAATCAGGACATGATTCTGCTTCTGCTCTCCTGCATACACTCTATTGGCTTCCTGTGACTTGAAGAATTTATTACAAGGTGGCCATATTTTTTTTACCAGTGCATCTATAATGATGAAATGCCCTCAAACAAGTGATAACCCATATGTCCTTCAAAAAACCCTGTGATCTATGGTCTCAATGCTTCTATGTGCTGTTTTTTTTTTTCCAAAAAAACTAAAGTTTGCTGGTCTTTTTCTTATAAAGACCAAGGCATGGAATTCACTCCCCAATGAATAATACCAATCGCATACTTCACTATATTAAGAAGAACAATAAAAATTATTAAGTTAACTTATTTACATTCATTTGTCTTATATAAATGTGTTTGACACAGAGACAATGGTTTTATGACATCATCAGTTGCGTCACTAGGGGGTGCAGGCCGCACAGGGTGACACCCATCAGGGCGTGACACCCATCAGGGGGGGACACCCAACTGGTAAAATGCACTTTTCCACAATGCAACTTTTAAAAATAAAAATTACTGCCTCTAATGTTTCTCAGAGTTCAATATCAATATGTCACAACCCTTCTTAATTTAATTTATTTGACTTGTAATCTTCTTACAATGAGAAAAATAATGCGTTGTAGCTGCCAGGAGAAAGATTCTGAAGCTCAGTAATGCAGAAAAACGCTTGGCGCCAGGACAACTCTGAGTGAGCTTAAAGTGCTCCCTCAAACATCTTATCTGACCAGTTCAATGGCTAACATAACATTTTTTGGTTGTAAAATGTTGAGAAATACAAAGACTTAAACTCCCTAGCGTGTCATTCGAAGAACAGGGCTGCAAGATCTTTCCATAGAAATCAGTCTAACAGCCAGGCGACCTAACAGCCAGGGGTGCCACCCATGAGACCAAGATTGTATTGAGGAGGTGGTTTGTAATCTCTAGGCTAATGAATATGTTTGTTCAGATAGGCTGCACTTTTTGAAAGAAGGCTCCTGCTTTCCAATTCGACAATGAACATGGTGATATACATCTCCATCGCTTGAGATAATGCTGCCAAAATAGGTTAACTTTTCTATTTGTTCAAGATCTGTATAACCAATGTAGACCGGGGGAGGGGGAATCTTGGTTGACTTGCACCCAATATGCATAGCTTTGTGTGCTTCTTTATCCGTCAACACGTGTAAAAATTTAATTGTATTTCAAAGTAATGCTATATTTCTGCAAAACTCAAATCGGTTTGGTTTAAGCCATGAGGCCCGAGTGCAGCCTGTTTAATGAGATCGTCGATGGCTAGAAGAAAGAGAAAAGTTGATAAGATACACCCTTATCTCTCAGCTGTCACGACATTGAAGAATTCCGTTATTCCACCTTCTGTTGTGACATGACAGCTTGATTTGCTTTAGACATGTTGCTGAATCTGGACACATTGTTGCGAGATGCCGAATTCTCTTGCTATTTTCCAGAGTGATTTTGATGGACCCTATCTAACGCTATTTTGAAATCTACAAAACTGATCAAATCCCTTGTTGGTATTTCAGGCTTTGCTCGATGATGTTTCGCAGGACGTAAACCTGTTCAGTGCTTGATTTGCCTTTTTGGAAGCAGCTGAGAAACACTAGTATAATGTAAAACCTTTTTCGAAGGGAGCTCTTAAAGAATATCTAATATGTTCAACTCATTGTTTCTAAATTCAATAATGTTACATTTTCAATCTATGTAATAACTATTGGTAACATGTCAAAAAACAAAGACATTTTAAATTTGAATTGAAAACCATTTCGTGTGTAACCAACTGAAAAACAATGCCAAATGATTTACTACTTTATACAATTAAAACAAAACCATGGCTTGAATATTCCTTACTCCATAGGCTGATTTTAAAGTGAGTCTAAAAGAGTTTTGAATCTATTTTTGACTAACACAATACTTTGACAATCATATGATCAAGTATACTTTTAAGGCATTCTAGAAACTTATAACTTTTCTAAATAGTACTTGGAATATTTAATACTATTCAAACTTGATAAATCATAATGTAAAATAATTTGCAGTGTGTAACTAAGTCATTAATAATTCATTACATGTTTAACAAAATATTACCTCTTCCTTCTCCATTCTGAAAATCTTTAACAATCCTTTGCACTTCTTTATGTTCAGTTTCTGACAGTAAAGGTAACTGAGCATTGAAATACCTTTGACAAGATTTTTCTAATTCAGGTATTGGGAGTTTAGGCAAACTTTTTTGAAAGTGGTAGGTAGGGATCTTGCTAACATGAAGATATTCACGATCATTGGAACTGTTGAATAATAACTAAAAAATCTGTCATAATTTAAGAGAATATTTTGTGCATTCTGAATGCAGAAAAAGAAAAAATAATTGTCATTGTCATCCGATAAAACAAATAATTTTGTATGATAGCACATTTATTAATGATATGAAGTTTTCATTACTATTGTCACAGGAGCTATCAAATTGTAATTTGTAATTAATTGAATATCACAGTTGAATGAAGTACAGAGATATAATTAATGAAGATGAATAGTCTATAGCAAGTTGAATAAGTTTCTTTCTCTCCATAAGTTTGAGAAGTTATGTTTTGAGCAAAAGTGTCTCTGATTTAGTGTACAGTCTATTGTAATTCCTTAACCACAGTTTCTTGTTTTTTGTTCTTTCTTAGTGAGGTCGGTTAGAGTTAAGTGCTATAAAGTTTGGTATCAAACACCTGTAAAAGTTGTACAGTCCTTGAAAACCTCTAATTTGCTTTTTTTTAAGCACATGAATGTCCATAATTTTTCTGTTGATGATTTTTAACAGGTTGTGGCAGACAATGTAACCTAAAAATGTTTTTTCTGGAATGGCTAATTCAACTTTTTGGATTTGATATTAAAGCCATTGTGCTTTCAGCTTATTGAATTTTGTATTTGTCTTTGCAAATGTTCTTTCTAGATATAATGAAAGACAAAAATGTTTATGTATGAGACAGTGTCCAAGCAGCCAATTATTGGTACTAGTAGAACTGACTATTTCAAATGGCATGTAGTTGAACTGGAAAAATACAAATGCTGTAGTAAATGCTGTGCATTGTTTGTATTATTTCACTTATTTGATTAAATGATAGATTTTTGTGATGTACTTTGTTTGATGTAAGAACTTTTGACAAGTTATTTTGTTGAATAGTCCATTTTATTGATAAATGATTTAAGGTTTGCTTGTGGATTTATATTTTTACTGTGTCTTCCTGTACATTTTTTGTTAATATTAATCATTCTTCTGTTCTGATATGAATTCTTTTTTTTTTTTTTTAATATAATTTGGACATTTTTATTGTGTCCTCTGGCTTCATGTTTTGTTCAACTGCATTATCAGCTACTTGGTTATTGTTTCTTTCATTTTGTTCTTTTAAAGTTCTTTCTTTTTCCATTGTCATTAACATTGTAACGAATGTGTTGAATTTTTGGCTTAGTTTTATGAGTTTATTTGTATTAAGTAGTAATAGCTTTACAATTCTAATTTATGAAGCAGAGACCTCAAAAACCACCTTTACCACTATGAAAAAAAATTCAGGTATTCATTAATACCTGTCTCAAGAACTCCAATGATGAACTTTGGCAAAAAAACAAAGCAGCAGCCCATTTAAGTAGATATCCTTTAGAGTTGCTGGAGTTGGATAAGTCATACCATTTGCAAGTGTACATCTAACATAACATGCAAGCCTTCACCTGGAACCCCAAGGAAAGCAGAAGAGGAAATGGCTGAGGTATACATGGTGTTGCGATTTGGAAGCAGATGCCAAGCAGATGGGCAAGATTTGGGGACAGTTGGAGAGACTCACCCAGAACCGAGATGCCTGGAGGAAGCTTGTTGACAGCCTATGTCCCAGACGGGACCACAGGCACAAAATGAAATGAGAAAGTAGTATTCGTTATAAAAAAAAAAAATAAGTTTAACCTTCATAAGTGTGAATATCAGAAACTATTACTAAAAAACCATATTAAACACTTTAACTTCCAAACCATGGGTTCATGAGTTCAAATCCCAAAAAGGACTGGGATTTTAGGATGACCTTTGGGAATTTGTATTAGTACCTGACATTAGTTTAGAAAAGTATGTATAAGATGCATAAAACTTAATTATGTATTTGTATTATGTACAAGTATATCTGCTACTTATGATATACCAAAAAAGCTTGTTTTGTTATGAATAATTAATTACTTGTGCATGTTGTATGGACATATTTATACAAAAACAGGATTTAAAAGGCTGTTTGTGTTATTCATGAATGATATCGACATTTATCTGCACTTTGTCAATTTCTGTCTACTTCTAAAAAAAAAAATTTTGCATTATTAGCACTAGCTGTCACAGACATCATGTTTTAATTATATTTTGTATGGAGAAAAAAAAAACTGTGATTATTGGCGGTTCAATGTTTCTGATACCTTTTTGTTACCTTAAATATAAGTTAATAAGTTATTTATTTTTATATTTATATTATATTATACTAGTCGACCGGCGGCGTAGCATACGCCGCTATTTTGCAAGGCCGACCTTATGCCACTGCAACCTATGCGACTGAAGTGGGAACCACACTTTCATAGGACCCACGCTAATTCTAGTTGTATAATTTATTAAATTAAACATTTTTATAACTTATAACAGATTTCCCGCTGCCGCCTGATTTACCTTGATAAAAAAAAAAAACGCCATTATGCATTACTGTAATTGTGTAATCTGGTGAAAGAAGCTTCTCACGCCTCAAACTAATGAAGAATTACTTGAGGTCAACAATTCTCGTAGATAGATTGAAATATTTGGTAATTCTTGCTATCGAGCATGATCTATATTATATAGGAAATAATGTTTTTATGATATACTGTATGACTTCGCTACACGCAAGGCTCCTAAAGTAGTTCTGTATGTAGTAAAGAATGAATAAAATGCAAAGACAAATTTATTTTCTAATACAAACTCTTAAATTCCACTTATTATCTGTATCACTACCCAAACTTGGCCCTGCGAAATCCGTTTCGCATAGGGCCCCACAAAGGTTGAGTCCAGCCCTGCTTTTTAGTGACGGGTGAATACAGAGTAGATTACTTGTTCTCCCCCCCTTTTTTTAACGCTAAATTTACGTAAGGTAGAAATAAAAAAAAAGAGTGATCTTTCTTAGTCACAACTGTCCGGCCCTGCTATTTTGTGACGGGTGACTACTACTTGTTCTACCCCCCTCTTTTTTTTCATAGGTTAACTCTAGTTCGTCCGACTTGCAGAAATAAAAGAGTGATCTTTCCTTTACTCCTTTGCGCATGTCCAAACTCTTAAGTCATGAAGAGCTTTATATATTATATTTTTATGTATCATTTTTTTTTAAATTTATTTAAAATCTGAGACTATTTTATTAAATAAAATTTAGGCTGACTCACCTGTTCAGCAAATTTGAACTGCATGTTAGACTTCTAGAAAACTAAAACAAAACAAACAATATCTTAAAAACATGAAGTATAAATAAATCATCTAGATCTACACTCAATTGGAAACAATTTAAAGGGTCTATTTTATTATTAGATCTAGAAAGATCTTATGTGATGCAATAATTTTTAGCCCTGTTATACAAATAACAAAAATGACTGTAATAAATATCTGCTTTTCACAGCAGTCACTCATATCTTATCTACAAGAAGGACTACAGAGGCTAGTGAATGCTTTGACTTGACAGATGCTTGTCAAGAGTTCAGCCTTACAATAAAGACCAAAATCCTGGCACAAGATATCGCAGATATACCAGTGATAAATATTGGAAATCACACACTTACAGTGGTGCAGGAATTCACATACTTGGGAACAACAATAGCCAGCAACCTAGATTTAGACACTGAGCTGATAAAAAGAATAGGAAAGGCTTCTGCAGCAATGGCAAAACTCTCCAAGCGCAAGTAAGAAAATACCAAATTGACTACGGCAACCAAGATCCTAGTCTACAATACCTGCATTCTGAGCACACTTCTTTATGGCAGTGAGAACTGGGCAACTTACATGCGTCAAGAACACAGATTAAATAGCTTCTACTAACTCTACCTGTGACGCATAATGTGCATCTCCTGGAGGAATCATGTCTTCAACCAGGTAGTTTTGAAATGGACCAATATGCACAGCATCTATGCTCTCCTTACACAGAGAAGACTATGCTGGCTTGGTCATGTCATTTGCATGCCTGATGGAAGAACCCCTAAAGACATCCTATATGCAGAGATGTCTGCAAGCTAGACATGAGAACCACAGGCATCAAACAAAGTATGTGGGAGGAGATAGCCCAGGACCAGTCAGCATGGAGACAAGACTCTGGGTGCTGGTACAAACTTAGCAGAGTGCAAAAGAAGCTGCATCAGTCAAGAAAAAGAAAGCTGCCCTGTCAGCTAGCCTTAGGATAGATATATAATATACATGCACAAACTGTGGCAAACTCTGCCACTACAACATTGGCTTGATCAGTCACTCCAGATTCTGCCACTTCTCAAGACAAAACCAAAGCCAGTGACTTACCTGGGTGTATGCATTGTCTTCTGAGACACAAAAGGAGCCATATAATATATTTATATGCTTTTTTCGTAAAAAAAAAAAAAGGTTCCAGTACTCAGTGCCTAACTTTCAACTACTGATAAATTAATAATAAAAATGTTAAAATACAAGAAAAGTAATATTTTTACCCACACTGAAAAAGGTGCTGGTATGCCGTACCGGTGGGTACCGTCACAAAAAAGCATTGTGTATATATATATATATATATATATATATATATATATATATATATATATATATATATATATATATTTATATATATAGAGTCTATATTATATTGTAATAACTGAAGTGAGGCAACTCAACAAGATATAGGTGTTTATTTACACCAGGACATCACACATACATAAGACAACGTCTGCCTTGAACCTAGCATCTTCATCAGCTCTAGACTTAGGCGGAAGTTGTTATCTTCTAATGTCAACATCCTTCTTAGACTAGTCTCTAATAGTGCCCACCTTCTAAACTATCTTGGATGGGAGTGTGCATGGCAAGGTTATAACATTGCCCCCTTCTTAGCACTTTTCATCCCAAAAAGAAACACTGCAGTAGAGGTTTGACAGTTCAGGTGGAGGTCGATCAGTGGGAGCCACAGGCGGTAGGGAGCGTGTTCCCCATGAAGCCTCTGGTGCCGCTTTCTCTTTCTCCAGTTGACCAGGCTGTTCTTCAGATGATGATGTGGCCATTTGACACACAAAGAGAAAGTGCTGAGCACTGTTTTCTTCAACACAGCTGTTGCTCGGACACGCTGTTTCAGCAGACCCTCCAGACAAATGCCTCTCAAGGAGACTGCAGGTTCACATGCAGCGACATTGCAAACTAAGTTCAATGTGCTGCGGTCATTCTCAGCTAGCAGTTTCACATCCAGGAGATAGGTCTCTTTAAGTTCAAGTTGAAGATGTTTTCCTCTTGCCAGCTCAGATTTAGCCTGTGTTGATTGACATTTGTCTATGCCAATGTCGATGATGAAGGCAGAAGTACACATACTTTGTTGGTGATTTTCTTGGCATCTAAATTCTCTGTTTGATGTGCCGCACGTACAGTTCTTGTTTAACTTCTGGATGCAATTGTCGAGCCTTGAATTTCCCTCATAAGCACCGGAAAATAGGCAGAGGTCTTTAAGGTCCATAGCAACAGGCTTGGCCGCAGACCCAACGTTTTCCTGATCTGTCCGGCTCATTGAGGTACTCTTAACAGGTTCAACAGGAACAAAAGCTTCAGGTACATAACAGACTTCACTTTCTTCATTTGTCTCTTTCCTTTAAATTCGGTACATCCTGTTGAGATCGTCGCAGCAATCATTGTCACATTTCTCATCTTCATCTTGAAAGTCACATCCACAAGACTTGCCCACAACACAAACGGCGCTCCAATCCCAAATGTCCCCGTCACCACTGTTTGTGCAGCCACAGTCCTGACCATGCAACTTCTCCTTCACCAACAAGTCTATTTTTCCTTTCGCCTGAGACACCCTTTTATCGAATTGGTCTGTTTGTCCTTCCCCTTACAATACCTTTTCTATTACCTTGTTCCCCATCCTATTTATTTGTTCACGCATTGCATTAATATCTTCCTGTATCTTCCCAATGAACTCAACAATCTCCGGCTCACTTTCCAATAGGTCTCCGGATCTTCTTCATTGATCAGGGCTTGCTGGAGACAAGTTGTAAGCGCATCCTTGCTACCACCAAGCTTCAGACATTGGTAGCAAATAAGCTCCTGCTTAAGCTCTTTAATCGAGAGCTGGGCCAGTTGTTTCAAGGATGCCATTGTGATCGAATCCTACCTCCTCTAGTTTAGTCGCCTATAATCCCACTTCTGACACCAATGTAATAACTGAAGCGAGGCAACTCAACGAGATATAGGTGTTTATTTACGCGAGAACATCACACATACATAACATAGGACAACATCTGCCTTGAACACACAGCATCTTCATCAGCTCTAGAGTTAGACTTGGGCAGAAATTGTTTTATTCTAATGTCAACAACCTTCTTAGACTAGTGGGTGGTGTGCATGGCAAGTTTATAACAATATTATAGTTCTATTTATATTTATAGATCTAGAATCTAGTATCTAATAGTATATCTAGACTAGATCTAGATATAACTATAATTATAATTCTATATATTTATATAAATAAAATATTTACCTCAAAATTGAATCTAGATGTACAATTGATAAAATTAGGCCTTCTATTAGATCTAGAACAATAATGTAGATGCGGATCTATTCTTTTAAAAACTAGACCTAGGCCTAAACCTTTTATACCCTCTAGTTTCAAAAACATTTTATTTTTTAGTTTCTAGATCTAGATCTATATAAATCTAGACTTTTAACTTTAGAGTAGATCTTTAGAATACTTCAGATAGACAGAATTAGAATAGACAGATAGTCGCCTCAGATACTATCATACTATGAGATAGATCTAGAATCTAGAGTCAATATTCAAATATAGACTACTCTAGTGATAGACATAGAATTGATAGAGTAGAGTGATACTGATACTGATAGAGTCTAACTCTAGTGACAAGTCACTGACAAGTGACACTGATAAACTCAAACTGATACTGATCTAATAGTCAAAGTCAAGAGATTTGATAATATTAAGACTTAAGATCTAATCTAGACTTCTAGATCTATAGCACTATAGACTAGAATTGACTAGATCTAGAATTTAAATCTAGATCTAGAATCTAGACTAGTGACTAGTAGATTCTATCTACTAATATTAGTAATTAGTAATATACTAATCTACTACTAGACTCTAGATCTAGTATCTAGACTGTCTAGAGATAAGACTAGGCTAGGTCACTAGATCATAGATGTAGTCAATGTAGATCTAGATATAGATTATAGATCTAGACTCAAGAGACAGATCTAAGTCCTAAGTTGAAATGATTTATCCGAGTTTACGGACTTTGATCAGTGAGATCTAGACCTAGATTTAGGGAGTCTAGATCTAAATTTGGATTACTTTCAAAATATCCAGACCATGTCCATGGACTATATATACATTGATCTATAGCGTTATAGTTCAGTGGTTCCCAAACATTTTTTTTTAAACCTATGACTAGGCTATGACTATGATAGCCATGCTGGCCATGGATGGACCTCTGTTTTCTTCCCCTAGTCATCTTGCAGAAATTAGACAGTTGATCTAGATCTAGATATCCATGGGAAAATTCTAATATCTAAAAACATGCTAAATTTAATTTCACTTTCCATTTTAAGGCGGAGACTATATATATAGTATAATAGTATATGTTTTGTCTGTTTTGTCTAGTCAACATGTGATGCAGTTTGTCACGGGGGAGAGTAGGCGATATAAATTATCAGGTCAACATGCAGTGTGTCACGGCGGAGACTAGATCATGTTTAGTCAACATGCAATATGCATATAGATATATTTAAGTTTTTAAAAGTGTATACTATTACGTTTGTGGAGGGTAAGACCATTGGAAGACGCACTGCCGTAACTCCAGAGCTGCAATCATGTATAGGCCCCTATTACAAACATGCAATACTTTCAATGGCAATGATAATCTTAGATACAATGGAAAAACATTATAAAAGTAACCATACAAGGAACGGTGGATACTAGACAGCTAGAACATGGAAATCGATCAATGAGAATTAGAGGAAAGATGCCAAAAGTAGACGAGACCAGAAAAATGCACACATGATCAGGGGCGTAGCTAGGAATTTTTTATCATTTAAGGGCCCGGGGGGGGGGGCTTGACTTCTTTGGTGGCCCCTGCATTTGCGTAATATTTAATATTTGATGTAAATGTGAGCTTACATTGCGCTCCCAGAGCTATTTTTGTTGTATAGGTTAGAGCTATTTTTATATATTTTATTTTTATAGGTTAGTGTCAGATTTTATAATTGTACTTCCGCATATTTTTATATGGGTTAGGGCGGGTAGTATAAACACATGCTACATCCTGTACAGCGGTCAGTAAAGTATATCACTGTCTGTGTGACAGTTGATGATCTTAGTGATCTGGCGTATACTTATTTAATCATTTCTATATATCTGTACCTGGGATGGCCTGCTATTGTTACTGCTGAATATAACTGCTGAAATACATGCTGCTGTACCGGTATCTAATATTGCTGCTTTAAGACATTCCAATCACAAACGTGACCTGTTAGCTGTTAAATAAAATTTAAAAAGGAGGTGTTTCAACGAATAATAATGAATTTAACCTATAGTGCACAAGGCATAATCGTAATAAGAAATATTATTGGGATTAATAAATCTATGATTTTTTCAATGAATAAACGTGACCTAGATCGAGATATCTAGAATATATAATTTATGAATGAAAGAAAAAGTGCGGGCTGCTAATTTGAAGCCAGAGACCATACCCACTGCAGGTGATCACGCCAGGTGAGCTGGCGGTGAGGAGAGGTATACAGTAAGCGTGTAGTGTCACAACCTATCAAACCGTGACCCCGCACCTACTCACACCGTCTCCTTCAGGCATTTGAAGCACTCACTGACAGGCAGAGAGCTCTATCTGAAACTCCCTTCAGCGAGTCTATCCTGAGGGACCAGTTCGTAGAAAACATCAGTGACAGGACCCTAAGGAGAGACCTGTTAGAAAGGCTTCGTAACCGGCCAGAATCTACCTTTCTGTCGATAAGAGACGCTGCCATCAGGTGGGTACAGGACGAGGATGTCGCGCCGCAAGTCAACATCACATGCAGTGAAATAAAGCTGGAAGGCTAGCTAGCTGCTCTTTCCAAACAAGTGGAGGAGCTAGCAGCCCAGATTGTGTGCCTACAACTTTCGGGGCCACAGAACTATAGCTGTCCCCACTGCAACAATCATCAACCCGATTACATTAGCGGCAATGTGAGACAGATAACCTCGCAACCGGGTAGGCAACCAAAGCGCACCTTTAGCCAGAAGAGGCCACTGAGGAAAAACAGGAAGTGCTATACCTGTAGCAAACCTGGCCATCTTGATAGAAATTGCCGGCTGAAGAACAGGTTCCACCAAGGTCAGCTAGGGAAATCAGGGAACCGAGCTAATCGTCAACACCACCAAGGCAACTGCTCTAAATGTGTTAGCCGGGACCACTTCACCTGGGCTTGCCCTAATGTTGGTGCAGCAATGAGCAACATTCAGGCTGCCTCTGTGGAACAATTACAGGCAGTACAACTGCAATCTGCCCCCAAGCCAACAGAATTGTCAGTTGAGGTGCCACTGAATCCTAGGCGATCCAACACTGCAGTGGTCCACACAAGCCAACCGGCAGAAATGTTGTCAATGCATGCTGAAGTAGCCTCAGCTGACGCTACCCGAAACCATGTGGTGGCTGGTAGGGAGACACACACCTTCCTATAATTGCGTCAGCCTGAATCCACCCTTAATCCCCAGGATGATTCAGAAGGCCGGAGGAAAAGGATCGACCTTCTGAACATTGGATGCAGAGTTCTTGTCGAACAGAGAGTCAGAGGGCAAGGCAGAATGTTCATGCAGTATGAACCATTTTGCTATGTAATTACTGCAGTACCCAATTATGCTTCTGGCTGGTACATGGTAGAAGCAGAAGATGGCAGTACCTACAGATATGTACGAGAGGAGGAAATGCATTTGTATTTGTAATTTTTTTGCTATTTAATATGTTGATTGCATTTCTATTTATCAAGATGTATTAGTTTGTAGTAACTCTATGAGTACATGTTATCTACATGTGTTTTTAAAAGCTTTTTTAAAGCTTAGTAGTTGCTGTACCTATTTGAGAAGGTACAGAATCAAGAGTACTTTTTTGTGTTTGTTGCTGATGAAGTGTATTCTTTTTTTTTTTTTGCAATGTAATTTAAGTCATGTCATGGAGCTGTAATATTTTTGTGTCAAATAGATTTTCTTTTGATGGAAGAACATGTCAGCATTATGTATGTAATGCATTTTAAGTAATTTGTTATTATCTTATTTTGCGGGGACGCAAAAGTTTTAAGGCGGGATGAGTGTGAGCTTGCGCTCCCAGAGCTATTTCTGTTGTATAGGTTAGAGCTATTTTTATATATTTTATTTTTATAGGTTAGTGTCAGATTTTATAATTGTACTTCCGCATATTTTTATATAGGTTAGGGCGGATAGTATAAATAGTTAAACCCATGCAGTTAAATCCTGTACAGTTGACCAGCGGTCAGTAAAGTGTATCACTGTCTGTGTGACAGTTGATGATCTTAGTGATCTGGCGTATACTTATTTAATCATTTCTATATTTCTGTACCTGGGATGGCCTGCTATTGTTACTGCTGAATATAACTGCTGAAATACATGCTGCTGTACCGGTATCTAATATTGCAGCTTTAAGCTGCTGCTGTAGATCTAGTGTTATTTTGTTTCTGTACTATTATTGCCTTAGTCGGCTTAGTCTCAGTGGTTTTTAGTATGTTCTTAGTGAAGAAATACTATAGTAAGGTACTAAGGTGTTCTTGTTTTAGTTTTAGTTATGGGTTGGTTGTAGTAGTAGAATATTGTAGATCTACACTAGTGTTTGTGTAGATCTAGGTCTAGTGTAGTAGTTGTAGTGATTTAGTTAGATAGTTGGTTTGATCAGTTTGTGTTAGTTAGTTGGTTTGGTTAGTTTGTTGGTGTTTGTAGTGGCGTAGAATTAGAGGTTTTAGTTAGTTGCTGGGTTCAGTTGTAGTGGTTAGTGTGTATATATATTAAATTATATTATATTTTATTATTGATTTATTTTTATGTAAATAAAGTTTCGTTTTGTTTATTTATCTTAAACTAAAGTTTCGTTATCTTGCTTTCATTTAGTATAGTCTAGTTGTCTGGTTGCTTAGGCGACTCTAGCCCCTTGGTCGCAGACTGAGGTGTCACAGATTCAGCCCACCCATTAGCGCTAACATCTGCCTACTGTATAAAATTTAATGTTGAGCAGAGAAAAGGTTTCGCTTAGCGCTTCCTGACCTTCTCACATAAAAAACACTCCCAAGGTCAAGACAGACCCAATAAAAACAAAGAAGGTTACCATGGCCATTGCAGTGCTAAAGAACAAAAGGGCTAGACATGGTGTCAGCAGAAATGCTAAAACATGGGGGGGGGGGGGGGCAGTGCATTGTTAACAGAATGACTGATCTCTTAAATCTCTGTTGGCAAACTTCCAAAGTCCCCGATGACTGGCAAAAAGGAGTGATTGTAAAGCTTCCTAAAAAGGGCAACTTGGCAGACTGCAACAACAGACAACTGGAGGGGCATTACTCTCCTCTCTGTTTCGGGCAAAGTTTTCAGCACTATTCTGCTGAGACGGCTTCAACAGTTTGTAGATAAGAGGCTCAGAGATGAGCAAGCAGGCTTCTGAAGAGGCAGATTATGTGCAGAGCAGATCTTCGTTCTACGAAATATCATAGAACAAAGTCTCGAGTACCAATAACGGCTAGCGATCAGTTTCAGACTTTAAGAAAGCGTTTGATAGTGTCCACAGAGAATCACTACGGAAAATAGTTAAAGAATACGGTATCCCAGAAAAATTCGTCCAGATACTACGACACCTGTACAGTCAATCTAGTTGCTGCATTAAAACAAGAAGGATCAACCGAATTTTGTTTTAGCATCGAGACAGGGGTGCATCTTATCTCCCTTCGTCTTCCTCCTAGCCATCGATTACATAATGAGCAATGAATTAGATTGCCTTTGGTATTCCATGGCGTGAACAAAACCGAATGACGGACTTGAACTTCGCAGATGACGTTGCATTACTCGGGGCTACTAATAAATGCATACAAGAAATGACGAAGAGCAGGGCCGCCGCTACCTATTGTGCAATGTGTGCATCGCACGCAGGCGCCAAATGTAAGGGGCGGCCAAATCATTATTCCAAGGTTCCTTTTTTTTTTTCAAATTTAGTAAATAAAATGTAAAAAAAAAAAAAAGAAATATTTTAATTAAATTCTAGTCATTCCATTATCCGTTGAAAACTTAAAAAAAAAAAACTATATTCGTACATAGGATATTATTTTGGAATCTTTAGAACAAGATAGAGCAGCGCGCGAGGGATTCCCATGGATTTTTCCATAGGCGGCTACTCATTTCTGGCCTTGAATTTTTCGCGGGTTTTTAATATCTGTTTTGAGTCAAATAGCCCGCCATGTAAGTAGATCTAGTGCCAGTAATTAAAAAGTCAAATCTATAGACATTTTGAATTTTATTTTAAATGGATGTTAGTTTAGCGTAGAATATTATTGACATCAAGTTCTTTTGAGTTCTAGGAAAATTCATTTTAATGTTCTTTTCGTAGTAATACTTTTTCAAATCAGTTAAAAACTATAGAATATCTGTTTTTTTTTCCTATTAATATTAGATCTATTGTACCGGTTTATTTAATTATATATAAGTATTTAAATCTCTTTTTAGCGTTTTATTTTTTATAATGATACAGGTATTCTATGTTGCATTATTATTTATATTATTCTGTTGTGGATTATTGATCATCTGTATCTTTTTAAGGGGGAGGGACGTCCTCGTATAACTTGGCGCCACACCTTCATGGAGGACCTCAGAACAGTGAACACTAGGTGAGAGGAGGCTTCAGACATTGCCAGTGACAGATCTTTGTGAAGACAGCTTTCCGCCCAATACGCCGAACGGGGTCCATCAGTTGTTACACTTGCCATATTCTTCCAAGCCAACACAAAACTTTCAACACAGTTCTTCATAGCATTTAATGTCTTCGTATCTTTGAATGTTTCAAAAATTGCCTATAAGAATAGTCTTCGTTTATTTTAAACTTTTTATAATGACATGTAGAGACAATGTTTTTTTTAGCCTCTTAATCGTGATAAAAATCAGAAGTTGTATTAATTTATATAGATATTTAAATGTATTTATTTGTAACATATTTGCAAGTTTGATATGTATAATCTGTGGGCTCATCTGATTTCTGTAGGTGTCCGCGTGAATGTTATGAAGGCAATGTAAGTAGGCCTATTGGAGGAAGAAGAAATACTAACTTGCGCTTTGTGGATGACATACGAAGAGCTAGCTGACTAGGTGAAGCGCATAGACAAAGACTTCTGCAGCATATGTTTTGCAACTGGAGGCAAGTGTCAGTAGTTTTAAATAACTAAAAACTATCATTTCAGATTAAGGAACCAAACCTGAACTATTGGCCAGAATTGCACAGTCCACATGAGCACTTGAAAAACTCAAAACAACATGGAAAGACAAAGGCATAGACTTGACACTAATATCAGACTGATATGATCCCTAGTCATGGACACATTATTGAATGCTTGCAAATCTTGGCAATAATTGCAGTACTAGAGAGGAGAATCCTCGCAATGGAATTGAGATACTATAGAACAGTGATTAAAACTTATTAGAAACTCATGGATCTAGTACTTAATTAATTAATAGGATATTTGAAGCTTATTGGAAAAAGATTTCTGAATATCCAACTGTAGAAATGAAATACCAAGTTAGAGCGCTGAATCTATATGTTCGTCCGTCTTATAGGAGTGATTCCCCTTACGTAGTTTATATAAGGGCATGTGGACCGTATTTAGTTGCCACTTGCTCATGAGTTACCAGCTTGACCACTGGAGCTGTGTTGTAAATAGTATTTTTTCTGTTAGTGGTCGTGTGTTTTGGGGTACTCGGGAGAAGTGTGCCCTGCTCTGGAGATCTTTGGGCTAAGTATATCTTTAGTCATTATTGTATTTTATATAATTATAATGTATTAATTAGTAGATATAGCTTCAAATGATTTCCAGGCAGTATAATATGTTTTACCCTGATGTTCTGCATCCTGGGGTACTCCCAAATGTGTCATTTTTATAGCCTTGTCTCTGAGGGATTCAACTCTGTATTGAATCATCAGATAGGCTTTACCGAACGGATGTCTATAGGTGGGATTCTATGAAGCTTGTAGGCTCATAGGTTTCCTTGAAGCTTATATTTCATCATGACCCTTTTGTTGTTGTTTTTTGGCTAAAAATGGCTATGTCAGCCTGACGCCTGTGACCCCGGAGTGGCCAAAAGTGGTCATGTGTTGACCTGAGATGTGTGATTCCCAGAATGTTACGATAGTGTATATAATATATTATATGACTAAGGCGGTGTGCCATACTATCTACTGAAAGAAGTCGAAACATGTCTTGACCCGACCCGATATATGAGAAAAAAAAAGCAGTATTTCTCAACCTTCGGCGAAAAAAACAACAAAAAACGGTCATGTTGAGGCCTTTCTTTTGCAAGCTTGGGTGTCTGGGGGAGCGCTGTAAGCTTCCCCAGTGGGTTTGGGGCAAAGCCCCGACTCTAAAAGCGTTTTCTTGCATTCTTCACTGCAGAAACGCATTCTCTTGACCTAAAGTTCATTATTCATCGTATTAAAAAAGGACCTTTTGAGTAATGTTGTACGTGAAAAGTATTTTAATTTGAATTTATAGGCCCTTAATACATTGCAAATAAAACCGATTTTTTCCTTGAAAAGATAAGATATCCCACATATTTAGATTAAGGCTTTGAGGATCGCCGCCGAAAAGAAAAATTCGTTAAATAATATTCAATATTCAAGCATAAATTGTGAGTTATAGTCCCAAATTTATTTAACTAGAAAAATATCAGATTGAGTAAAGGTTGGAAAAAAAGCGACTAGGAAAAGATTATCTGGGTTTAGTACTCATCTCAATCGTGACTCTTATACTGAAAAATTTCGTTTGAATTCTAACTTTTCCAAAGCAAAGTCTTTCTTAAAATAAGCATGATAAATTCATGTGAAATTACATAAACTCTGTCTGGAAAGTGGTAGAATGAAAACGATTAATCCTCGCTCCTTTTTTGTAATTTCTGCTAATGATTGCATTTGGCATTAAAGAATAGGGGTGGGGCGACTCGATATAAGAATTTAATTTGTAGCATATATAAATTATATTAGTGACAGATTTTTGTTTTGTTTTGTAATTTCTTAACTTAAATACAAAAAGAAAAAGTATTGGTTTGTCCGATTTGGGAAAGGCGATGACATGTATCGCCCCTCCCACCAGGTACAACCCTTTTTCATTGTATATTTACTAATCATCAAATTTGAGATTAGAGTGTGGTGCGACATAATATACAAATGGGTTCACATATCAATACGTAGTTTATATTCTTTAGCTATTCAACTAATTTTGTTCACAAACTATGATTTCTCCATAAAAGTAGGAACGACCCCCCCACACACACACACTCAAAGGGTTTAGGTGGGAAGGGCAGTAGAGGTATTCGCCCCCCCCCAATCGGCCAACAGGGGAACGACATAATATAAAGATGGTTGAAATATCAAAAACAAGTTTTAATCATATAGATATTTAATTGATTCTGTTAGCAAGCTGTGATTTCTACAAATAAATTGGACAGCCCCCCCCCCATTCGAAAGTTTATAGGGGGGCGGGCGAATTGATGCCATCGCCACCTCCCGACCCCACCAAATAGGCCAACATACTAGAGGGGGGGACGAAATGTGAGCTTGCGCTCCCAGAGCTATATTTTTATGTATTCTATTTTTTATAGGCTAGTGCCAAATTTATTATTTGTACTTCCGCTTTTTGTGTAGGTTAGGGCGGGATGTATATAAAGTGATCCACGTTGTTTTAAAACATTTCAGTGTACAGTTGACCAGTGGTCAGTATAGTATGTCTGTGTGACAGCCGAAGATCTTTGTGGTCAGTCGTGTAATTATTTTTTATTTCTGTACCTGGGACGGCCTGCTATTGTTGCTGCTTTTAGCTACTGCAATTACACTGCTGTTTTAACTGCTGATTATAACTGCTATTACTCTGCTGTAACCTCTTGCGGTAGATCTAGAATCTAGTGTTATTTTGTTTTTGTGGTGTAGCTTTAGTGGCTTAGTAAACTTAGTTATAGTCTGTTTCTGTTCTTAGTGAATGCTAATAGTAAGGTACTAAGACTAAGGTATTGTTGTTTTAGTGTTAGTGTTATGGGTTGGTTGTAGTAGTAGGATATTGTAGATCTAGACTAGTTTATTGTAGTGTGTTTGTGTAGATCTAGGTCTAGGGTAGTAGTTGTAGTGATCTAGTTAGATAGTTGGTTTGGTTAGTTCGTTGGTGCTTGTAGTAGTGTAGGTTTAGTAGCATCGGGGTTAGTATTAGTTGTAGTGGTTAGTGTATATATTATATTTTTTATTATTGATTTATTTTTATGTAAATAAAGTTTCGTTTTGTTTTATTTATCCTAAACTAAAGTTTGTTATCTAGCTTTCATTTAGTTTAGGTTAGTATGTCTGGTTACTTAGGCGACTCTAGCGCTAACATCTGCCTACTGTTGGTAAATTTTAATATTGAGCAGCAGATAATAGGTCTCTCTCACTCGCGCCTGCCTGAGCTGCTCACAGAAATAATCTAAAAATAGTTTGAAATATAAATAATTAGTATATTCTATTAACATAAGTAATAAATTCGTATACAAATTGTGTGAATTCTATATTAAAATTCGTCCGCCCCCCCCCTTCGGGAGGGGGTGGGCCGTGTAGGGGGAGGACGATCGCCCCTACCGCCCATCCCCTGGATCCACCAGTGCTTGAAATTTGGGGATTGTCGTCTGCATTATTTTTTTGTTTTGTTTAATAGAAGAGGGGGATTTAACTGCAAAACCCCATTGGCTGCGCTAGAGCAAGTATTAAAATCTCACCAAAAATAAACAAAATCAAAGCAAAAAAAATCAGTCCCTAAATTTCGACCACCAAACCCACCCTGGCTGCGCCCATGATATTTATATATATATGCCTGGTCGTACGGTTTGTGCGCTGGACTGTCGTTCGGATAGATCGATGGTCTAGGGTTCAAACCCTGCCCGCTCCCATCCCCCGTCGTCCTGCGGGAGGTTTGAACCAGGAAGTAAACTATTTTCAATTCTGAAGGAACATCCGAGACATGCTGGACAAACACAAACAAACATTCTTCATTTCTTGTTTGTGTCATCATATTTGTCTTTTGTGTTGGTTTATTATGCCATGAATAAAGATTTTAAAACAATTTTGGTTCTTCTTTGATTAAGTTTAATTTTAGAATGAATGAACAGAGCATACAAGTCTTGTATAGTACATTATTGTTTAAATATGTTGACATTATAGCTACATTTATGTAGATCACACACTGATTGTACCAATGTGGCTTCATTTCTACTAAGCCATTGAGCTGCATCTGAACAAAAAAGGCATAATAAACAAAAAATTAGTTATGAATTGAAGAATAATAAAGATCATCCCTAATTAATTAAACCAATATCGACGTGATAATGGGTTATGATGGTCATCCCTAATAGAAACCCAATAAAATTTATGTGAGCTTGCGCTCCCAGAGCTATATTTTTATATATTCTATTTTTATAGGCTAGTGCCAAACTTATTTGTACTTCCGCATATTTATATAAGTTAGTGCGGGATAGTATAAAAGTAATGTACTACATGCTGTCTTAAAACAGTTGAGTGTACATTTGACCAGTGGTCAGTACCATATCTGTCTGTGTGACAGCTGAAGATCTTTGTGGTCTGTTGTCTAATTATATTTTCTAATTATATTTTTATTCCTGTACTTGGGACGGCCTGTAAGTGTAGAAATACTTTATATTTTTTACTAGATCTATACTATGTGTAAGATAGTGTCCACCGAGAATCACTATGGAAAATAGTTAGAGAATACGGTATCCCAGAAAAATTCGTCCAGATCCTACGACACCTTTACAGTCAGTCTAGTTGCTGCATTAAAACAGAAGAGGGAACAACAGAGTTTTTTACAATCGAGACAGGTGTGAGACAGGGGTGCATCTTATCTCCCTTCCTTTTCCTCCTAGCCATCGACTACATAATGAGGAGAGCAATGAACCAGACTGCCTTTGGTATTCCATGGCATGAACAACTCCGATTGACGGACTTGGACTTTGCTGATGATGTTGCACTACTCGGGGCTACAAATAAATGCATTCAAGAAATGACAGAGAGGCACCCAAAATTGGCCTCCGCATTAACTTGGATAAGACTAAAATTATGCGAGTGGGATATAAGGCAAAGGGTGTCCCCGTCAGACTTGGCGAGTTAAAGCTTGAAGAGCTGGACAAGTTCACGTACCTTGGCAGCATCATAACAAATGATGGAGATGCTTACCATGATGTAGCGTGCCGAATAGGAAAGGCAGGGAGCATTTTCTAAAGGCTGCAGCCTATTTGGACTAGCCAAGCCATTGGACTCGAGACAAAAATACATCTTCTCAACACAATCGTCATTCCAACTGCTACATATGCATGTGAGACGTGGAAGTCATCTGTCAAAATTGAGAAAAGACTAAATGTGGCTCAACAGAGATGGCTGAGACGGATTTTGGGAGTCAGTTACACAGACCGGATCTCAAACAAGGAAATCATATGCCGAACTGGAAGTCGAACACTTAGTGAGGTTGTGACTGAGCGTCGCATGAGGTTTGCGGGACATGTTCTACGTCAAAATGAATTACGTACACCAAGAGTTGCGATAACATGGAAGCCAAAACGAGGAAAGCGCAAACAGGGACGTCCTCGTATTACCTGGCGACACACTTTCATGGAGGACCTCAGAACAGTGGACACCAGGTGGGAGGAGGCTTCAGACATTGCCAGTGACAGATCATTATGGAGACAGCTTGCCGCCCAATGCGCCGAACGGCGCGGGAGGACCTAAGTCTAAGTCTAAGTAAGTCTACTTGGACTATTTGGCATAATAGTTGGCAACATGCTGTATTGAAGATGGCGGCGTCCATCAGTCCTAATAGAATATAATATAGTTTTGCATTTATGTTTTGCAGGCTATTGTTACTGCTTTTAGCTGCTGCTGTTGAATATTACTGCTTTTAGCTGCTTATAACTGCTGCTTTTAGCTGCTGCAATTACTCTGCTGAAATAGCTGCTGATTATAACTGCTGTTGTAGATCTATTCTAATTCTAGGGAATCTAGTGTTATTTTGTTTCTGCTATTGATAGTTTTGTTATTGTTTCTGTAGATCTATTCTAGATCTAATTCTAGGGAATCTAGTGTTATTTTGTTTCTGCTATCGATAGTTTTGTTATTGTTTCTGTAGATCTATTCTAGATCTAATTCTAGGGAAGCTAGTGTTATTTGGTTTTTGTAGTGTAGATCTAGGTCTAGCCCTAGACTCTAGGGTAGTAGTTGTAATGATTAAGTTAGATAGTTGGTTTGATTAGTCAAGTTAGTGTATATATTATATTTTATTATTGATTTATTTTTGTATGTAAATAAAGTTTCTTTTTGTTTTATTTATCGTAAACTAAAGTTTGTTATCTTGTTTTCATTTAGTCAAGTTAGTATAGTTAGTTGTCTGGTTACTTACTTAGGTGACTCTAGCCCCTTGGTCACCATACCGAGGTGCACAGATTGAGCCCACACAGTAGCACAAACATCTGCCTACTGTTGGTAAATTTTAATGTTGAGCAGCAGAGAATAGGTCCTCCCACTCGCGCCTGCCTGACCTGCTCACATTTACATTACTAAACCATTGGGGCCAGCATCGGCATGATATTGGCCCAATAAGGGTTATCCCCAATTGAGCGCTAATAAATTTTTCAATTACTAAACCACTGGGGCCAGCATCGGCATGATATTGGCCCAATAAGGGTTATCCCCAATTGAGCGCTAATAAATTTTTCAAGTACTAAACCACTGGGGCCAGCATCGGCATGATATTGGCACAATAAGGGTTATCCCCAATTCACTGGCGGATCCAGGGGGGGGGCGGTAGGGGCGATCGCCCCCCCCCCACTCGGCCGACCTCCCCCCCCTTCGGGGGGGGGGCGGACGAATTTTAGTATAGAATTCACACAATTTGTATACTTATGTTAATAATATATACTAATTATTTATATTTCAAACTATTTTTAGATTATTTCGCCCCCCCCCTCTAGTATGTTGGCCGATTTGGTGGGGTCGGGAGGGGGCGATGGTATCAATCCCGCCCCCCCATAAAGTTTCGAGTGGGGGGGGGCGGTCCAATTTCTTTGTAGAAATCACAGCTTGCTAACAGAATCAATTAAATATCTATGTGATTAAAACTTGTTATTGATATTTTAACTGATCTTTGTATTATGTCGTTCCCTGTTTGCCAATTTATCCCTACTGCCCTTCCCTTTTGAAGGGGGGGGGGCGGTCCTACTTTAATGGAGAAATCATAGTTTGTGAACAAAATTAGTTGAATTAATATATAGATTAATATTATGTCGCTCGCCTTCTTGTATCTTGGCCGTTTCGGTGAGGTTGGGGGAGGGGGAAATTGCATGTACTGCCCTTCCCACTGTAGCCCTCTGAGTGGGGGGGGGGCGGTCCTATTTTTATGGAGAATCATAGTTTGTGAACAAAATTAGTTGAATATCTATATAATATAAACTACATATTGATATGTGAACTCATTGTATATTATGTCGTACCACACTCTAATCTCAAATTTTATCATTAGTAAAATTTAAATGAAAAAAGGGTTGTACCAGGTGGGAGGGGCGATTCATGCAATCGCCTTTCCCCCATCGGACAAGCCAATACTTTTTCTTTTTGTATTACAGTTAGGAAATTACAAAACAAAAACATCCGTCACTAATATAATTTATATATACTATAAATAAATTCTTATATCGAGTCGCCACACCCCTATTCTTTAATGCCAAATGCAATCTTTAGCAGAAATTATTAAAGGAGCGAGGATTAATCTTTTTCACTCTACCCCCCCTCCCATTTCAAGACAGAGTTTATGTAATTTCACATGAATTTATCATAACTATTTTAAGAAAGACTTTGCATTCAAAAAATTAGAATTCAAACGAGATTTTTCAGTATAAGAGTCACGATTGAGATGAGTTCTAAACCCAAATCATTTTTTCATAGTCGCCTTTTTCTAACATTTACTCAATCTGATATTTTTCTAGTTAAATAAATTTGGGACTATAACTCACAATTTATACTTTGATTTTATTGAATATTATTTATCGAATAATTTTTTTTCGGCGGAGATCCCCAAAGCCAAAATCTAAATATGTGGGGTATCTTATCTTTTCAAGGAACAAATCGGATTTTTTGCAATGTATTAAGGGCCTATAAATTCATATTAGAATATTTTTCAACTACAACATTATTCAAAAGGTCCTTTTTTAATAGTATGAATAATGAGTTTTAGGTCAGAAGAATACGTTTCTTCTGTGAAGTATGCAAGAAAACTCTTTTGGCGGCGGGGCTTCGCCCCGAACTCCATTGATAAATAATGAGTTGTAGATGTCAGGAGAATGCGTTTCTACAGTGAAGAATGCAAGAAAACGGTTTTGGTGTCGGGGCTTCGCCCCGAACTCCACTGATGAATAATGAGCTGTAAATGTCAGGAGAATACTTTTCTGCAGTGAAAAAAGCAAGAAAACGCTTTTGGCGTCGGTACTTCGCCCCAAACTGCATTTATAAATAATGAGTTGTAGATGTCAGGAGAATGCGTTTCTACAGTGAAGAATGCAAGAAAACGCTTTTGGCGGCGGGGCTTCGCCCCGAACTCCATTGATGAATAATGAGCTATATGTCAGGAGAATACTTTTCTGCAGTGAAAAAAGCAAGAAAACGCTTTTGTCGTCGGGGCTTCGCCCCGAACCCCACTTGAAAACCTTATAGCGATGCCCCAGTTGTTTTGTTTTTCACCAAAGGTTGAGAAATGCTGCTTTTTAAAAATTCTCATATATATATATATATATATATATATATATATATATATATATATATATATATATATATATATATATATATATACGCACGTTTATGCATAGGGTTAGGGTTTACTGGGCATTAGGGTTAGGGTTTGGAAAAAAATCGCCCCCCCACTCAAAAGTTCTGGATCCGCCAGTGCCCCAATTGAGCCCTAATGAATATTTCATTTACTAAACCATTGGGTCCAGTATCGGAATGATATTGGCACAATAAGGGTTATCCCCAATTGAGCCCTAATAAATATTTCAGTTACTAAACCATTAGGGCCAGCATCGGACCGATAATGGCACAATAAGGGTTATCCCTAATTGAACCCTAATAAATATTTCAGATACTAAACCATTAGGGCCAGCATCGGATTGATAATGGCACGATAAGGGTTATCCCTTATTGAGCCCCAATAAAAATGTCAGTTACTAAACCATTAGGGCTAGTATGGGCTTGATTACGGCGCGATTCTGGAAATCCCTAATGAATCCGGAAGTGGTTTTACCCATTCTGGGCCGATATTGGCACGATTAGGGTTGCCCCTATTGGCCCCTAATGACGCCAATGTGCAAACGGTACCCGCTCCCATTAGGGCCCAGATGGGGCTATTTAGGGCTGCAATTAGGACAATGGGGGATAACCCTAATCAAAACTGATATTGGGCCATAATGGGCATGTTTATAGGGTATATATATATATATATATATATATATATATATATATATATATATATATACTAGACATATGTTACCCGCGGGTCTTTATTTGCGCATTACTGTCGATATAGTTACTGAGAGTGTTTTGTAAACAGTTAAACGAAATAATAATGTAATGAGTAAAGAGCGAATGTGTCGATGTAAAAATAGTGTGAATGAAGCTATCAAATCAAAATAGCTAATAGGCTTAAATCCATTTTTCAAATTAAAACATTTGCTTGTAGGCCTACATATATTTGATTAAAATTTGAGATGAATAGACTTAATTTTGTATGTTCATGTGTTAAAGTATAAAGTAGATCTTGAGGTAGACATAGATCTAAATCTACACTAATCTAGAGTTAAAAATTGGCTTTTATAGAGTTCATTCTGTGTTGCGCATGCGTGACCTTTTTTCATGAATGAATATAGGCCTATCTCAACACGGCTACGCAGCTTTATTTAGCGAACAGCGAACGAATGTATTAAAAATGCTTTAGAAAAACAAATTTGAATGTTAATTTGATTAAAATATGAAATGAATGGACAATAATTAGTATGTTTATGTGTTAAAGCATAAAACTATCTTTGCGAAAAGAAGTTTTATCCTCTTAGAGTTCAATAAGAGTTTTAGACCTAGGCCTAGGAATAGACTCAGTATAGACATGTGTTAAATGTGTTAATCACTGTTAATGTGTAACCATTTGGTAATGTCTAATGAAAAAATGTTCGCCAGACATTACCCGCGGCCTGCTGGTTTGTGTTTACTAATCTAGTGGATTGGATTTAGATGTATGTTAAACTTAACTAATGATCCTTTCAAGTTTTTTCTCTTTCGCTACGAAAATAAAATTAGGTTTGCGAAAATGGGATTACCCGAAGCCGATACAGTCATATCTATTAAAAACGAAAAGAGCGAGAGCTTTGTTAAATGAATGGGATTATAAAGTGAACAATTCAACGAAATAATTTTTAGTCCGCGATTCATGAATGAATATAATAGATCTAGGCCTATCTCAACTCGGCTTCGCAGCTTTCGTAGACGAATGTAGCTTTAGAAAACCAAATTTGAATGTTTATTTGATCAAAATATGAAATGAATGGACTTTAATTAATATGTTTATGTGTTAAAATAAAACTATCTGTGCGAAGAGGAGTTTTATCATCTTAGAGTTGAATTAGAGTTTTAGATCTAGGGATCGGGAGTATAAAGTAAACAATTAAACGAATTAATTTTTAGTACGCGATTCATTACGGTATTGTCTAATGAAAGAATGTTCGTCAGGAAATCTGTAGTCACAGATATATAAGGAACTAATTTATGTAAAAAATGCTTTTGAAACACAAAATTGAAGGTTAATTTTATTATATAATGAAATCAATGGACCTTCCTTTGTATTTTCATGTGTCAAAGTAAAAAACTATCTGCGCAAAGTGTATTTCTTAAAATTATATCTAGATCTAAATCCTTTCGATCTTTTCTCATGTCAACATTGTAGACATGGCCTAGATCCATAAAATACTATAGCTGTAATAGAGTCTGACAACTTTATTTTTTTTGAGGGTCTTAAGTTTTAGGGCTACAATACATACACTACGGTCTAAGTTAGTACCCAAGGGACATTCCTGCCTAGTCTTATCAAGATTGGTCGAGCGGTTTTCGTGTCTATAGCCTAAGTAACATACATCTCACATTCTACTTTATAATATAGATATATATATGAGAATTAAAAAAAAAGCAGCATTTCTCAACCTTTAGTGAAAAACAAAACAACTGGGGCAGCGCTATAAGGTTCCCGACGACAAAAGCGTTTTCTTGCTTTTTTCATTGCTGAAACGCATTCTCCTGTCAAGTACAGCTCATTATTCATCAGTGGAGTTCGGGGCGAAGCCCCGATGCCAAAAGCGCTTTCTTGCATTCTTCACTGCAGAAACGCATTCTCCTGACAAGTACAGCTCATTATTCATCAATGGAGTTCGGGGCGATCGAAGCACCGACGACAAAAGCGTTTTCTTGCATTCTTCAATGCAGAAACGCATTCTCCTGACCTAAAGCTCATTATTCATACTATTAAAAAAAAGACCTTTTGAATAATGTTGTACTTAAAAATATTCTAATATGAATTTATAGGCCCTAAACACATTGCAAATAAAACCGATTTGTTCCTTGAAAAGATAAGATACTCCACATATTTAGATTTTGGCTTTGAGGATCGCCGCCGAAAAAAAAATTCGATAAATAGTATTAATTCAAGCATAGATTGTGAGTTATAGTCACAAATTTATTCAATAGAAAAATATCAGATTGAGTGATTGAGTAAAGTTTGGGAAAAGGACTCTATGTAAATATCATTTGAGTTTAGAACTCATCTCAATTATGACTCTTATACTGAAAAATTTCGTTTGAATTCTAACTTTTCCAATGCAAAGTCTTTTTAAAAATAATTATGATAAATTCATGTGAAATTACATAAACTCTGTCTGGAAATAGGAGGGGCGGTAGAGTGAAAACGATTAATCCTCGCTCCTTTAATAATTTCTGCTAAAGATTGCATTTAGCATTAAATAATAGGGGTGGGGCGACTCGATATAAGAATTTAATTTATAGTATATATATAAATTATATTAGTGACAGATTTTTATTGATTTGTCCAATGGGGGAAATGCGATTGCATGTATCGCCCCTTCCACCTGGTACAACCCTTTTTCATTTAAATTTACTAATGCAATCGCCCTCCCCCCAACCTCACCGAATCGGTAAAATACCAGAAAGGGGGCGACATAATATAAAATGTATATATTAATTCAATTAATTTTGTTCACAAACTATGATTTCTGCATAAAAACGGACCGCCCCCCCCCCACTCAAAGGGTTTATGTGGGAAGGGCAGTAGAGGTATTCGCCCCTTCCCCCAAGCAATCGGCAAACATGGAACGACATAATATAAAGATCGGTTAAAATATCAAAAACAAGTTTTAGTCATATGGATATTTAATTGATTCTGTTAGCAAGCTTTGATTTCTACAAATAAATTGGACCGCCCCCCCCCCACTCGAAAGTGTATCGGCGGGGGCGGCGGCAATGATACCATTGCCCCCTCCCGACCCCACCAAATCGGCCAATATACTAGAGGGGGGGGCGAAATAATCTAAAAATAGGTTGAAATATAAATAATTAGTATATATTTTTAACAAATAATAAATTCGTATACAAATTATGTGAATTCTACAATAAAATTCGTCCGTCCCCCCAGGTGGGGGGGGGTCGATCGCCCCTACCGCCCCCCCCTGGATCCGCCAGTGATATAGATATATATATGCCCTATGTATATGTATTATTAAATATATTATATAATATATATAGACAGTGCTTTTTTTTAAAAAAATAATATAGAGGTATGTAATTAAGTATAAATATTAATAAATAAAATATAAGTGTATTTTACAGAAAACATATACGCCTATGACAAGTGGCATAAAGACAATTTAAGCGGTTTCATCATTTTGGAAGAAAAATAAGAGTTAATTTTCCCCTTCTATTTTTAAACAAATCACAGAAACATTCTACAATTTTATTTAACATAATAAATACCAATAAATGTAAATACAAAATCATATTTGATAGAGTTCTTCATTATTCACACGATATTATTGCAGTATGTTCCTTTTGACTTGCTAGGTTTAGACAAAGCTTCGAATTAGGCTTGGATATATTATTATGATTTATGTCATAGAGCAAAACTCCAGCAGGATGTCAATTATTGGCAGCGGTCAATGTTTGAACCTGAGACCACAGAGAAGACAGTCCGGAGCGATGGCTGCCTAGCTGGTCGTGCGGTTTGCGCTCTGGACTGTTGTTCGGACTTATTGATGGTCCCGGGTTCACCTTCTGCACTAGCTAGGATGGCGGTGTGCATAGCAGGGTTTTAACCATGGATAACTTATAACAGTACCATTGTAGACAAGGGAGATCAATCTTTAATTGTAACTTTGTCAACAACATCACGAACACTAGAAGTAAAGTGCGAAGTTCGAGCGCATTAAGCCCGCAGGCAGCAATTTTCAAGTTTGGATTTTTATAGCACCGTAACGGTCTTACCTATGACAAAACTGATGGTATTTTTGAATTCCTCGTCTTTTTTTCTATAAAAATAGATTGGATTTAATGTATCACTAGGCTTAGTTAAAATTAAATATGAAGTCAAAGAGGTGTAGGGTAAGTATCGACAAGCGTACTTTTCCACGAGCGGATTTTTCCCCAGTTAGTAAGCTCGATCGGGTTGATGGAAGGTTCGAACAGATCAAAGAAAATATATCTAAAAACATGTTTTGATATTTAATTTTTACTATAAAGTCATTTTCTTTTTACTCCAGCGCAAGAACACCATCCATTGCACCATTTCCCACCCTCCACAACTTCAAATAGTCTCTTTGAGCTGATGAGCCATCAGACTTAAAAATAGCCCTAAGCCCATTACCCATTTCCTTCACTACCGGGTAGTAAAAAAGAATAATTCCACACCTCCTGAGTTTGACCTCACCATGAACTTAGTCTTTACAAGAAAAAGAGTCTTTACAAGAAAAAGGAAATAGTATGTGTCGGAAGTGAAGAAAAAAGGTGCATGCGCAGTAGCAATATAGTCTAGTAGTAATTTGGTAAACATTCAAATAAAAAAGTTATAGCAATAAAAAGTGAACTGTTCGAACCTCTTGTCAAATCGGGACTGCTCGAACTTCGCACTTTACTCTATGATCAGATCTTACCCTAGGCCCTAGATTCTAATTTCTAGATCTATCCTCCGGTTCATCGTATCATTAGATTTACCTAGATAAATGTCTACAGATGTAAATAGATGTAGATATACTTAATAATTATAATTATTTATTACAAGTATATATATATACTTAGACTTATACTACCTACTCTGACTCTGGTAAAGATCGTTACTTATAGATATACTAGTATACTATGAAGTATAGAGAGTCTATATTTATATTCTATAGAATATAGACTAGATCTAGTAAGCTAGTATAGTAATAACATATTAATATACTTAGATCTATATTGTCATAATATAGTATTATAGGCTTATTTAGGTCTAGTATAGAGTATAGACATATTAGTTATAGTATAGTATAGAGTCAATAGAAATAGAGTTTTTATAGAGTATTATAGAGTAGAGTATATCCAGTTCCAGATCCTTTACAGTACTAAGTGTAAGATTTAGATCTAGTGAGTCATCTAGATATCTTGATCTAGAATTCTAGTAGAATCTTATCTAGACTATATTAACTATATAGATCTAGATCTAATAGTGATACTATTCATCACTATTGTGTAGATCTAGACACTATACAGCTGCACAATACTTTTCCTTTATATAACTTTATAATTATATAGATCTACATCTCTAGTATTTTAGTAGAAAGAAAATAATCTAGAATCTAGAACAAATAAGATCTATACTTCTATAGATAGATAGATTTTAGTTATATTAGTATACACTATACAGTATTACTCAGTATACAGACTTAATATAGATCTAGATTTAATAGCTCTAGATCTTCTTATCTTATCTTATATAATACAGACGTTACTTCATAAAAGAAGATGATTACGTCCTACGCGTTATGCATTTAGTCATGCATATTAACCAATGACTTAAATTCTGCCAAGTCACTGGTTTTCCTGGCTAGCTCAGGCAACCCATTCCATGCTCTAATAGCACTAGGGAAGAAGGAGTATTTGTACAAATTTGTCCTAGCATATGGGACGAGGAATGTGCCTTTATCTTTGTGTCTTTCAGAGTATTTTATTAAATTTTGTTTTTGTATTTGAAGATTATGGTTCAGTGTTTTATGTATGATTGCTACTTTACTTTTGAGCCTTCTGTCCTGAAGGCTTTCTAAATTTAGTGATTTTACTAATGGTGTTACTCTATTCAAATGTGAATATTCGTTTGTTATGAATCTCACTGCTCTATTTTGTGTTTGTTCCAGTTTCTTAATGTTTTCTTGAGTTGAGGGGTCTCATACGGAGGATGCATATTCTATTATTGGCCTAACCAAGGTTAAATAACATTTTAGTTTTATGTTCTTATTTGATTTATAGACATTTCTTTTAATAAACCCTAATGCTTTGTTGGATTTTTTAAATAGTTTCATCAATATGTGGATTCCATGACAGTTTTTCATTTATTATAACACCTAGGTATTTTGCGTTTTTAGTCTGTGTTACTGGTTTGCCATGAATAAGATAAGTGGCATTAATTTGTTTTAGTTTTTTTGTTACTCTTAACAACTGACATTTTTCTGGGTGGCAAGACATGCTCCAATTTGATTCCCATTTCTGTAATTCATCTAATTCTCTTTGTAAAATATCTGTGAATTGTGTTATTTTTATTGTTCTATATATTATGCAATCGTCTGCAAATAATCTGACTTTTGTTCCTGAACTAATGCAATTTATTTGGTAAATCATTTATGTAAATTAAAAATAGTAGTGGACCCAAGACTGTTCCTTGCGGTACACCTGAGTTTACTGTTGATCGGTGTTGATTTAGAGTCATTTATTATTACAGTTTGTTCTCTCCCTATCAGAAAATCTTTAATCCACTGATGCAGTGGACCATTAATGACGAAATATTTTAATTTTTTAAGCAAACTATGGTGGTGAACTTTGTCAAAAGCCTTAGAAAAATCTAGTAAGATGGCATCTATTTGTTCACTATTATCTAAACCTTTTGAAAAATCATCAATTAGTCCTATTAGTTGTGTTTCACATGATCTATATTTCCTAAAGCCATGTTGGTATGGTGTGAGGACATTATGTTTGTCTAAGTGGTTTATGATGTTGCTACATATTATGTGTTCTAGGATTTTACATGTGATGCTGGTAAGTGATACTGGTCTGTAGTTTCCTGGGTCAGATTTTTCTCCTTTTTTAAATAGGGGGGTGACATTAGCTTCTTTCCAGTCCTTTGGTACTCTGCCCTGGTTAAGCCATGCCTGAAAGAGTATTTTGAACACTGGGGCTAGCTCATTGCTTAGTAAACTTAGTTCTTTGAGTAATCTAGCTGGAATACATCAGGTCCAGATGCTTTATTTGGTTTGGTGTTGGATAATAGTTTTTGAATTCCATTTTCTTGTACTACTAAATCTTCTATGTTGTCTACTTGGTTCAAATTAAGTAATATGTCTTTGTCTCCTGGGGCTGAGAATGCTGATATGCAAAGTATTTGTTTAGGATGTTTGCTTTAGTTTCATTATCATTATGTATTATGTTATGTTCATCTTTTAATGGCGCTATGCCTGTTGTTTCCATTTTCTTAGACTTAATGTATGACCATAGGTTTTTGTTGTTATCTTTAGATATTACATTGTTTATGTATTCACTCTGCAGCTGTCTGCTTACTTTTTGGGTTAGGTGTTTAATTTTTATATACTTTTTGTAAACTCTTTCTGCCATAGTTTCTTTAAATTTTCTATATAGGTTTTCCTTCTGTTTACAAAGCTTCTTTAGTCTATTATTAAAACAGCATTTATTTATTTTGTTTGATGTGTATTTAGTTGGTATATGATTTTCTATAATGCTTTTAAGATAGTTTTTAATGAAATTCCAGAGGTCATCGACTGGTTGGTTAATGTCTTTTTCTAATAAGAATGTTTGTTGAAAGTTTAATGCAGCTTGGTGTAGTTGTGTTAGGTTACATTTATTCCAGAGTAAGATTTTTCTTTTGGGTTTTGTATTGGCTACTGCTTTTATCTGACTGTATTTTTATGATCTCATGGTCTGATAGACCAGGGATAATATCATAATTAACTATATATGATTATTAGATTATTATAGATTATCTTAATCTAGACTAGGTCTAGTAAATTTAAGTATTAAGAGTGTTTATATTATCTTTTTATCTTATCTTATAGGCCTAAAATACAGATGTTACTTCAAAAAAGAAGATTAGGCCTTTAATATATATATGTCCTAAGCATGTTCATAGGTCAATCAAGTCATGTATGTTAATCAATGACTGTTCTAAAGTGTATCTAAGTCCTAAGTCCCCAAGTTAAGTGATTTTATTAATGGCAGTAATGGTGTAACTCAAATCAAATTGAAATATTCGTTTGTTATAAATCTCACTGCTCTATTTTGTGTCTGTTCCAGTTTCTTAATGTTTTCTTGAGTAGAGAGGTCCCAAACAGAGGATGCATATTATTGGCCTAACCAAGGTTAAATAACATTTTAATTGTATGTTCTTGTTTGATTTGTAGAAGTTTCTTGTAATAAACCCTATAAAATGCTTTTTGTTTTATTTTATGATAGTTTTTCATTTTTATAAAACCTTTGTATTTTGTGTGACTGGTTTACCATAATTAAGATTTGTCTAAGTGGTATTTATTTATTTTAGTTGTTTTTTTGGACATTTTATTCTGGGTGAAAAGACATTCTCCAATTTGATTCCCATTTTTGTAATTCATCTTATTCTCTTTGCAAAATTTCTTTATCTTTTTTGTTTTTATTGTTCATTATATTATGCAATCATCCGAAAATAATCTGACTTTTGTTCCTGAACTAATGCAATTAGGTAAATCATTTATATAAATTAAAAATAGTAGTGGACCTAAAAGACTGTTCCTTGAGGTACACCTGAGTTTACTGTTTGTTCTCTGCCTATCAGAAAATCCTGAATACATTGTTGCCTAAATATTAAAATTTTTTAGCAAGCTATATATGGCGGTGAATTTTGTCAAAATCTAATAAGATAGCATTTATTTGCTCATTATTATCTAAACCTTTTGAAAAATCAATTAGTCCTATTAGTTGTGTTTCATATGATCTATATTTTCTAAAGCCATGTTGTTATGGAGTATGGACATAATGTTTGTTTAAGTGGTTTATGAGACATTATGTTTGTCTAAGTGGTTTATGATGTTGCTACATATTATGTGTTCTAGGATTTTACATGTCATTACAGTGATGCTGGTTAGTGTGTAGTTTCCTGGATCAGACTTCTCTCCTTTTTTAAATAGGGGAGTGATGTTTGCTTCTTTCCAGTCTCTTGGTATTCTGCCCTGATTAAGTAATGACTGAAAAGGTATTGTTATAACTCTGCTGCTGTCATGCTGATGCTTATGGTGCGTATTATTACACCATTTAACAAAAGTGATAGAGGACATGTTGATACTAGCAAGAAAAATTATTGAGATCCGGCTGAACTGATCACCAAGAGAGCTATCTGGCGCTAAGGGCCATCCTTCATGCTACCAGATAACTGGATTAAGGACCTTGGCTAATGTTTCAGTGGTCAGTCTTAAGATTTGAGTTGGAAAGGACTGGTGGAACTAAAGACAAAACTCCTGTGTATTGATGGCTGAAGTCACTGTCTGTGTGTTTTATAACTGTTAATATACACAATATCTATTGTTCACGTTCTTTCATTGAGTCATTGCCTTATATTTATTTTGTATTTTGAACACTGGTGCTAGCTTTTATTGGTTTAATGTTTTTTAATAGCTTTTGGATCCCTTTTTCTTGTACATATATGAGTTTTTGAGTTTTTGGCACATCTGCACAATTTAGGCCATGTCGTGGTTGTACATATATATCTCCTATGTTTTCGAGTTATTTAAATTAAGCTTTATGTCTTTGTCTTCTAGGGAGAATGAGAATGTGGATGCTAAATATTTATTTAGAATGTTAGCTTTAGTTTCATTATTATTATGTGTTAATTTATTTCTCCTTTAATTGTGCTACTCCTGTTGTTTAATACCTACTGCACCTACACCCTGATCTCCAGATACAGTTTGGAAAAACTTTTGAATGCGAATACTAAAATGCTTCTGGAAATACGGCAACAGAAAAATGGGAACAGCTTAAGTCCACCATACAAAAGACTTCCCTAGAAATCTTTGGGAGAAAAATTACAAAACAAAATGATTGGTTTAACTCTAAATCAGCTATACTAGCACCTATCATCAGAGCAAAGAGATATGTACTCTCTACATACAAGGTGAAACCTATTAATCTATTACCTCTGAAAGAAGCTAGAGCCACTGTGCATAGGACAGCACAGATCTGTGCCAATGAATACTGGGTAGAGCTCAGTGAGAATATTCAGCTCGCAGCTCAAGCGGGCAATATAAGTGGAATCTATGAAGGAATCAAAAAGGCTCTCGGACCTTCCCAAAACAAGTCAGCACCTCTCAAATCAAACACTTTGGATATTATCACAGACAAGAGTGAACAAATGTACAGATGGGTTGAATATAACTCCAAACTCTATACCACTACAAGCTCAGTCCCTGCTTCAGCCCCTAACCCTATCAACCAATTACCCACAATGAATGAGCTAGACGAAGTACCCACCCAAATAGAACTCAACAAAGCCATAGACAACATGACTGCCAGCAAAGCTCCTGGATGCGATGGTATCCCCCCAGATATTCTGAAACAGTGCAAAACTACACCAAGCCGACCTCTACACAAACTGCTTTGCAAATGTTGGCAAGAAGGTGCTGTGCCACAGGACCTGCGGTATGGTAAGGTCATCACCCTATACAAGAACAAAGACTTATTTGTAATTAGGAACATTTGTAAGCCTAAAACTTTTCTGTGACTTGGCAGAGTTCAAGTCTCTTATTGACATGCATGACTCGATTAACACATGTACCGGTATATGTGCAGGACACAATGTTCTTTTATTTTGAAGGAACATCTGTAATCTATAAGTTAAGAATATAAGAGAAACACCTGATATTACAGCTATTGATGTTAATTTAGAACATTTCATGCTTAGTTTCTCTCAGCCTTTTTAGTGAAGTAGAAATATAGAGCGATTTCATTTTTTCTAGTCTGCTAATAAGGTAGTAAACATCTTATTATATGTGTTGAAGACATCTACATAAAATAATGACTTTTTTTTTTACTTGTTTGTAAATTAAAAAAAAAAAATCATCTAAACTAATAGTTTAGTTTCATTTAATCAAAATTTCTTAAAGCCATGTTTTTGATTTGTTTAGGTTGCTTATCATGGTTGTTAAAAATGTCTAAACATATGGATTCCAATAATTTACAAGTACTGCTGATAAGTGCTAATTATCTATAATTTTTGGATCGAATAAAAATAAGCCCTCTTTTCAGTCTACTAGATACCACTAGCGGATCCAGAACTTTGGAGTGTGGAGGGGGGGGGGGTGGCGTTTTTTTCCAAACCCTAACCCTATGCATAAATGTGAGTACAGCATATATATATATATATATATATATATATATATATATATATATATATATTTATATATATATATATATATATATATACACATATATATGCGAATTTAAAAAAGCAGTGTTTCTCAACCTTCGGCGAAAAAAACCCAGTCATGTTGAGGTCTTTCTCTTACAAGCTTGGGGTCTGGGGGAGCGCTGTAAGCTTCCCCAAATGGGGTTCGCCAAAAGCGTTTTTTTTTATTTTTCACTATAGAATTGCATTCTCCTAACATCTACAGCTCATTATTCATCAGTGGGTTTTGGGCAAAGCCCCGATGCCAAAAGCATTTTCTTGCATTCTTTACTGCAGTAACACATTCTCCTGACACTATTCATCAGTGAGGTTCAGGGCAAAGTCCCAACGCCTAAAGCATTTTCTTGCATTCTTCACTGAAAAAATGCATTCTCCTGACCTAAAGCTCATTATTCATTCTATTAAAAAAGACCTTTGAATAATGTTGAAAAGTATTCTAATAAGAATTTATATGCCCTTAATACATTGCAAATAAAACCAATTGGTTCCTTGAAAAGATAAGATACCCCACATATTTAGATTAAGGCTTTGAGGATCGCCACCGAAAAAAAAATTATTCGATAAATAATATTCAATAAAATTCAAGCATAGATTGTGAGTTATAGTCTCAAATTTATTTAACTAGAAAAATATCAGATTGAGTAAAGGTTGGAAAAAGGCGACATGGAAAAGATTATCTGGGTTTAGAACTCATCTCAATCGTGACTCTTGTACTGAAAAGTTTCGTTTGAATTCTAACTTTTCCAAAGCAAAGTCTTTATAAATTATTATGATAAATTCATTTGAAATTATATAAATTCTGTCTGAAAAGGGGAGGGGCAGTACAGTAAAAACGATTAATCCTCGCTCCCTTTTATAATCCCTGCTAATGATTGCATATGACATTTAAGAATAGGGGTAGGGCGACTCGATATAAGAATTTAATTTATAGCATATATAAATTATATTAGTATCAGATTTTTCTTATTTTGTAATTTCTTAACTATAATACAATGGGGGAAAGGCTATTGCATGTATCGCCCCTCCCAACTGGTACAACCCTTTTTAGCGGCCCCCGTAAGGGAAAAAAAGCCGCTATTAGGTTTGTGCTAAATGTCAGTCTGTCTGTCTGTCTGTCTGTCACACTCAGATCTCAAAAACTAGAAGAGATATGAAAAATATTATTTCATCATTAAATGCGGCTTGAAAAGTTTAGGTGCAACGGCTACTTTTGGTTTTCTAAAAGCAAACCGTTTAATTTATAAAATTAATTATGCAAGCGATTTTTTCATAAAAATACACCAATTCTAAAACAATTAGGTAAGTGTAAGGGAGGCAATGTTACAATATGCTAACAAAGATGGACAATTCTTGTCTATTTTCAGTATCACTAAGTCAAATATATTTATAAAATGTACAGGAAATGTTTACAACAAATATAAATAATAGTTAAATGTGTTTTTTCTGGTCAACTAGCTGCTAAAATTAAAAGAAAACATTTCTGTTTGTTTATTAAGGCTAATAATGCACTTTGTATGTAAATATCACGCACATTTTTTAAAATGGACTTTTTATGCAGCGACTTTCGTGCAGTAGCGTAACGTCACAACATGTCGAGGTGCTAAACCAATTCCTTAAACTTTAAAAAAAAAAACATTTTATTTATTTTTTGTTTAGTGCTCCCATCCGAATAAAAGAAGATTATTTTTGTGTGTTTTGTCTGTTGGTCGGTCTGTTCGTCACGATTAGATTAACATTAGAGGCTATTGTAAATCTGATTTAACCTTTAATTTTTCATTCAGAAATATTGCAATAGTTTTAAGTATCTATAATAGATTGTTCCGGATGTTTTGTGAAAAACAAATCAATGCCAATGAATATTTGTTTGCTCTTCTAACTTATATTAGATTTTATTTCCATGCTTAAACGTTGCAAGAAACACACGATCTTTAATATATTGTTCCGGTTTTTTAATCTAAATAGCATATAAATGCTAAATAAAAATATCTATACTGATTTATATTTCATTAACTATAAAGTTGTTCCGGATATTGTTTTATAAAAAATAAATTATGTCAAATGATTGTTTGAAATCGCATAATTGACTAATATTACACATATTCTTTGACACTACGTCACTATAGTTGATTTATCAATATCAATTGTTCCGAATTTTTAATTTAAAACAACTTTTTAAAAAAAATATCGACAATAGGTTATTCAGGGTTTTAAAATAAGAAAGTAATTTACTAGAAACGATTATTGAAAATCAATTTTTAGACTTATTTTACACTTAATTTTCTTGCCGAAGCATAATAAAAGTTGTTTAATCGGTAAATAATGTTCGGGATTTTATTTCGAAAAAGAAATCGACTTAATTTTCTTACAAATCTTCACCAAAAATGATCCGAATTTTATATGAAAAATTTAATAACGCTAATAAATTTTTGAAATCCCTCTTCTAATAAATAAAACAAATAATTTTCTCATTTAAGAAAATTGGTTGTTCCGGATTTTTTATGAAAAATAGTTTAACTCTATTTATGTAAAATCGCAAAGTATGGTTTGAAAAAAATCTCCATAAGGCTATGGTACATCTAATTTTCATAACAGACCATCCCACAAATTTAATTAACGGAATTTGATTAATCTGGAATTCTTATTTTCTCTCACTATAAATATATAAACATCCGGAACAATCTATTATAGAAACTTAAAACTAATGCGATGTTTCGGAAGGGAAATTAATTTTAATCAGATTTTCAATAGCTTTTAGTCTTTTTTTTCCTCGCTATTAACATAACGGACAGACAGACTGAGAGATAAAACAAAAAAAGTGCCTTTAATCCTTTTATATATATATATATATATATTAAGTCTAACTAGCCCATCAAATGAAAAGCTAAAAGAACAAACTCGGTGCACCAATGTCTATGATCCCTCGAGGAGAAGCTGCTCGTAAAGATGACATTTTTTAGTCTAACTAGGACGTGTGACGTAATGGAATTTTTTTCCTTTGACGTTATATGGAGTTAATTTTTTAAATGAAATGCTAAAAGATCTCACTCGGTGCACCAATGTCTATGAACACTCGGCAAGCTGCTAGTATAGATGATATTTTTTAGTCTATCTAGGACGTGTGACATAATGGAGTTTTTTTCCTTTGACGTCATATGGAGTTAATTCTTTAAATGAAATGCTAAAAGAAATCACTCTGTGCACCAATGTCTATGACCCCTCAACAAGCTGCTCGTATAGATGATATTTTTTAGTCTAACTAGGCCGTGTGACGTAGTGGATTTTTTTCCTTTGACGTCATATGGAATAAATTCTTTAAATGCTAAAACAACTCGGTATAGTAATGTTTATTAAACCTCGTAATGTTACTCGCATTTTAAAAAGACATAATAGCTAGATTTAGATCTAATCTAGATTTTTTTGCACTAGATCTAGATTTTTTTTTACACTAGAGCTAGATTTCTAACACTAGATCTAGGTCTAGATTTTTTTTTCTTACACTACAGCTAGATTTTTAAAACTAGATTTAGATTTAAGTTCTAATTAAAATCATTATAGAATCTAGATTTAGAATTTCTTGGTCTAGTTTAGAATGTTTGTTGTTTTTACATGTTTCGGATGTTCCTTCAGAGTTGTAGTCCAAACCTCCTGTAGGACGACGGGGGATGGGAGCGGGCAGGGTTTGAACCTGGGACCATCGTTGAATCCAAACGACAGCCCAGCTTGCAAACCGCACTACCAGACAGCCATGATTTAGGCTAGATCAAGATCTATAATTTTAATTTCTAGGACTGAAGTGTAGATTTTTATTTTTAAAGTCTAGATTGTCAATATGTCAATATTGCAATGTTATAAAATACTAAAACTAATCTACTATTTTAATATAGTAGATATAGATATTGAGAGTGCTAAATTAGTAGTTTAATTTAGGTAGATTTACATCCTCATTGTAGTTTCATTTAGGCCTAAATGAAAATGCTCAATACCAAAAGATTATCTAAAATCGCTCTTCTGACATATTGTACATATCCGGTAGTTGTCAGTCCGTAATGTGTAGGTATATTATCAATAGTAGACTATTAGTTTGTAACCAGTTTGTCATTAGATTAAGAGCAATGCCTGGTCGTGCAGTTAGGGCGCAGGACTGATTATCTCTACAGTCTTGGTTTCATGCCCTGCTCGATGCCATTCTCAGTCAATCAGCGAATATGCGGATCCGACAGAGATCCGTCTCCCACGGGGGCCGCCTCTGAGTTTGTGTTGCAACACAAACTCTCTTTGTAATCTTGTTCATTTTATATTTACTAATCATAAAATTTGAGATTAGAGTGTGGTGCGACATAATATACAATGTGTTCACATATCAATACGTAGTTTATATTACATAGATATTCAACGAATTTTGTTCACAAACTATGATTTCTCCATAAAAATAGGACCGCCCCCCCCCCCACTCAGAGGGTTAGAGTGGGGAGGGCAGCACATGCAATCGCCCTCCCCCCTTACCCCACCGAATCGGCCAAAATACCAGAAGGGGGGCAACATAATATAAAAATTATATATTAATTCAACTAATTTTGTCACAAAGTATGATTTCTTCATAAAATAGGACCGCCCTCCCCCCCATCCCCCAGAATTGATGCCATCGCCCCCTCCCGACCCCAGCAAATCGACCATCGTACTAGAGGGGGGGTCGAAATAATCTAAAAATATGTTGAAATATAAATAATTAGTATATATTATGAACATAAGTAATAAATTCATATACAAATTGTGTGAATTCTATACTAATATTCGGTCGGCCGAATGGGGGGGGGGGGCGATTGCCCCTACCGCCTGGGTCCACCAATGCTAGATAATCTACATTAATAAACTGAAGCCTGAAAAATTATTTTGAATTATGTTGGTAATATGTTGTGTTTTTTTTTCTTTGAGAAAAATAGCTGGAATGTCATCTGGTTCAGAAGCTTCCCAAGTATGCATAACACATAAACAAAAAACATGCAAGCGCAAATTTCCTGGTCCAGCAGGCGTTTTACCACCTTCTGTAAGTGTCACTTGTTACAAAGCTTTTATCAACTCACTCTAATAAAAGCTTGTACACCTTATTTCTTCCAAATCAAATCTCAGATCAAGCTGAAATTTGACACAATTATTTCTTTTACCTGACAAAACAGCAATAAAAAAAAATTACCAAACGGTTAATTAACTATTGGTAATTAATTATTTTGTTTCTATCAAACAAAGGAAAAAAATGTTGAATTAGTCCCCTTTATACTTTGTTGAGAGAAATAGTCACAGCTTTTAAGTTTGAAACTAACAATAGATAACTATGAAAATTTTATTTTCATAAGCACTTTGCTGGCACAATGGTTGGCGTGTTGACTTGGGGAGGATTGAGCTGTCAAGTTTGAACTCAAGTCATTCAATTTTTAAATTGTTTAAATTATAAATGCATTTGAAAAGCAATCATGTTAATATTCACTCATATGCCCCCTTCTTTCTCCCTCCATCCCTTACCAAACTTGTCCAGACAAGTGATAGGATCATAGCATATTGAAAAAGCTAAAAGCTTGAAATTGTGCTAAACAAAAACAATTGGTAAAAACTATGATAAAATAAGACAAAAATAATAGATGTCTGACTGAGGAAAAAGATGTGATAAGAAGATTTACTAAAAGTCCCTGCAGCTTCCAACATTGAGGAATATCCTATCTTTACTTGAAAATAGCATCAGCTGTGAAAGCATTGAAAAAGGACAAATCTGCTGGAGTGGACAATATTCCTGGTGAACTTCTAAAGTCTGGAGGAAAAAACATGATTAACACCTAAAGTCTGGAGGAAAAAACATGATTAACACCAAGCCCTTCATTCATGGAACAGTACCAATAAAAATAATAAGAGGCAGACAGATAAAGGATGGGAAGATAACATAATAGAATAGATAGGCCTGTCATTGAATAAATTCTATCCAAGGCAAAAGACAGGAATGGAGAAGATGGTCAACAGATCTTGTGTGATGCCCCAACAGTTCAACAGACTTAAGGATAGGTGCAGGTGAATTTTTAAAGAATAATCATTTAAAAAATTAAATTTGGCTTAATAATTATATTGCAAACACACGTCAATGGGAATTCCAGTATGTATTGAGTTGAAGGATGTAAAAAATTTTCCTTTTCTATTTATCATTTATTAAGAATAAACTGACATCTGGACACATTTCCTGAACACCCTAGTTACAGGCTAGAGCTAATCAAGCAAACTTATAAGATATGACCTCTAACAGTGTTGGCATGCTGTCTTAACAAAGTGCATTAATCTCTTCTGTTTTAATGTGATCGCATATCTATATATAAACAATGTGATGGACTAAACAAATAAAAACGGGAAAGGGGGGGGGGGTTTCAAATTTAAAGAAAGCACTAAATTATACTTTTGCCTATCAGGCCTACTATCCTGAAATGATATCCGCCAGGAGCCGGAGCTCAGCTATGGTGCAAACCTAATCAATATATATATATACCGGTATATATATATATAGAGAGAGTAGCTGTACACACTAACTATGCCCATTTGTTCCCAGGCTTAAAATTGTTTTTATGGCCGGAACATCCCTTCCTTATCTTTTTTTTTTTAAATTTAAATAAACAGGCCACATCTTGATGAACTCTCCTAACACACTTTTTAGCCTATAAATTAGTGTATTAGTTACAATTTTTTGACCTAGAGAGCTCAGAGGGTAAGGGTAAACAATGTTATATCTAATGAACGCATAGTTAACACAGGGGCGCCCCAGGGTCTGTGACATCGCCATTGTGGTTCATTTTGTACACCAATGATTTTCAATCCGATAGTTCTTGTTGCTCCTTCACAAAATTCGCTGATGATGCGGCTCTTCTTGCCCTGCTCTCAGAGAGCTCAGACGTAAATGAGTATTTCAAAGAAATAGAACACATTGAAAAATACTGTAAAGATAATTTTTTTATTATTAAATGTAAAAAAAAAAACAAAGAAATGATAATCGATTTTCGTAGGGACAAGAAGGAAAATGATATTGTTTCTGTAGCTGGAGAGACTATTGAAATTGTGCAAACCTTTAAATACCTTAGTACTATCCTAGACAATAAACTAAATTTTACTGCAAATACTGATTATATCAGCAAAAAAGGGCAGCAAAGATTACGATTACTAAGAAAACTGTCCTCGTTTAATGTTAGTGAAAAGGCCTTGGCTATGTTTTATCACGCTCACATCTGCAATATTTTAAGTTTCAATATCACTGCCTGGTATGGCAATCAGCATTAAAAATAAAAATAAACTTTATAGAATCCTAAATGCTGCTGGCAAAATCATTGGCAAAAAACAAACCCCATTTGGGCAGTTGTTTGAGACAAACATCTATAAAAAAGCTAACAAGATCCTCGAAATAAAGAATCACCCTTTGTGTCAGGATTTTGTGATTTTACCATCACAAAAGAAATACAAGACACCGATAGCAAAGACAGACACAAACACTCTTTTGTTCCCCTGGCAATCAATTCATTAAATAAGAACAATCTGGTATAAACTTTGTCACATGTAAATTATGAGTGAGTCTGGTGTGAATGTACACTTTGGTTTCTTATAGTTATAATGTTTTTTGTTTGGTGTAATGCACAAATTGTAAGACAAATTTCCTTACGGATAATAAAGATGATGATGATGATGATTATTATTATTATAATGTTTTTTGTTTGGTGTAATGCACAAATTGTAAGACAAATTTCCTTACGGATAATAAAGATGATGATGATGATGATTATTATTATTATAATGTTTTTCGTTTGGTGTAATGCACAAATTGTAAGACAAATTTCCTTACGGATAATAAAGATGATGATGATGATGGTGGTGATTATTATTATTATGTTAGAAATGAACGAGTAGTCATTCTCTGGCGCTGCCAGGGTCGAGTTTCGCTAAAGAGAAACAAAATTCATCGTAGTCCCTTTAACAGTTTCCACTGAGGAATTTTCTGGTGATGTGGCAGGTCTGCAGCAGTACCGCCCTCTGACAGGCAACGAAGATTTTCCTAGGAATGTTAAGGGCCTTGAAGGTGTCTGTGAGGTCAGTTGTTATTATCCCCTCGGTTGATATAACAATGGGGTATATTGTTATTTTGGACAATTTCCATAGACGCTTAATCTCCAAGCCTAGGTTCCCATATTTTCTTTGTTTTTCTATCTCAGTTTTTCTTAAATTATGAGACAGTGGTACGGCGATATCGATAATGGTAGCGGTTTTTTCTTTTTTATCGATGAACAGCAGATCCGGGCGATTGAAATCTACCGTTTTGTCGGTCAGAATAGGCCTATCCCAGTACAGCAGATGATCAGTAGACTCGAGAACCTCTTGCGGAGAGTATTTATAATAAGGGGGAGTGTCCTTATCGATCAATTTGTACGTCAAAGCCAGGTGTTGGTGTAATAATAATAATAATAATTAATAATAATAATAATAATTAATAATAATAATAATTAATAATAATAATAATTAATAATAATAAATAATAATAATTATTAATAATAATAATTATTAATAATAATAATTAATAATAATAATAATTAATAATAATAATAATAATGAAATTTAATGGTCTCTTTTTATAAAGCTTGTATCAACTCACTCTGTCTGTCTGTCAGGTGAAAAGTACACATTATTTCTCCCACACCCAATCTCAGATCAAGCTTAAATTTTGCACAAATATTTCTTTTACATGCCTATACAAGAATCAATAAAAAAACAACAATTAGTTGATTAACTATAGTTTATTAATTATTTTGTATTGTATCTGGAACAAGGAAAGAAATTTTCCTTGACTGATGTAGTAGTATAAGTTTAATTAGTCCCCTTAATGGTTTGTAGAAAAAAAATTTAAATAACTATCAATTACTATATTACCTATTTTCTTAAGCAATCCCCTGGCAAGGATTGGCTTGAGGATGCTGATGAGGCCTTAGCTCTCAAGTTCAAATTCAGGTCGCTCACTTTAAAAAAAAATAAATACATTTAAAAAGCGATGACCCAGATACCCCCTTCTTCCCCCCCCCTTTTCCCTTTTCAACTGGTCCTGACAAGTGATAGGATCATAGCATATTGAGAAAGCTAAAAGCATGAAATTATGCTTAACAAAAAATAATTGGTAAAAATATTTGTTATTGTTAATCTAGATCTATTACAAATTAATTACATGACTGATCCAGACTAATTGATACAATTACACTTAGTAAAAGCTTTTTTTTTTTAAAAGGTATTTTTTTATATATTTTGCATTGTTGTTTATTTTCTCACCCCGAGCATTGTAATTTTTCCTACATAGACCTTTGACTTTATCTAGAGAGGTTCACTTTTTAGAGCCCTCCATATGCACATATGCTTTTAGCCCATGACTTCAAGTATCACTGTTATTTATCTGCTTTCCCCCCCCCCCTCAACCAAAACAAAAACATTAGTCCTACATACAATCTCTGACTTTTCTTCAGCTTCTCATCACCAATGTTGTTTTTTGACCATTACCCCCTCTCATAAACACAAACAACTGCTTTATTGTTCTTGGCTTTTTTTTTTATTGCCTAACAACTCTTAATTTTTGTAGCCTCATCCAATTGATCGACCCATCAACACACACTTTTCAGCTTTTGAATCTATGAATAGTTTTAACTTTTATTTTTAAAAAAATACTTTGATCTATCTTTCTACTGTTATTAGGATTGGTGTTACAGCCTCATTTGACATTGAGTGTTATTTGTTCACCTTGGGTCAAGAAGGCGAAAGCACCAGAAAACCTCTGAGTAGAAAGAGGAAGTGAGAATTTTTAAACTCAATTTAAGCAGTCTTTCTTCGGTACTTGGAGCAGTACACATGCATTAGAGTTCCCATTGTTACCCGCTGTGATGCGGACATGATGTATTATTATAGTTGTACTTAGTTTGAGATATACTTATTCTAAAGGATTTATCTTATCTTATCTTATATAATACAGACGTTACTTCAAAAAAGAAGATGATTTAGTCATGCATATTAACCAATGACTTAAATTCTGCCAAGTCACTGGTTTTCCTGGCTAGCTCAGGCAACCCATTCCATGCTCTAATAGCACTAGGGAAGAAGGAGTATTTGTACAAATTTGTCCTAGCATATGGGACGAGGAATGTGCCTTTATCTTTGTGTCTTTCAGAGTATTTTATTAAATTTTGTTTTTGTATTTGAAGATTATGGTTCAGTGTTTTATGTATGATTGCTACTTTACTTTTGAGCCTTCTGTCCTGAAGGCTTTCTAAATTTAGTGATTTTACTAAAGGTGTTACTCTATTCAAATGTGAATATTCCTTTGTTATGAATCGCACTGCTCTATTTTGTGTCTGTTCTAGTTTCTTAATGTTTTCTTGAGTTGAGGGGTCCCAAACGGAGGATGCATATTCTATTATTGGCCTAACCAAGGTTAAATAACATTTTAGTTTTATGTTCTTATTTGATTTATAGACATTTCTTTTAATAAATCCTAATGCTTTGTTTGATTTTTTTGTAGTTTCATCAATATGTGGATTCCATGACATATCATTTTGTTATCAACTGTGATGCTGATGTAGCTACACCTAGTTATACATTAGATTGTGTTGTGCATCTTGGAAGTAATTATTTATCTAACCAGTGATTTGTAACTCAATGCTTGAAGTAGATGCAGTATTTTATCCTGTGTTATTTTTATTAAATAAAAGTAATTTTGTCTGCTGAAATTGAACTCAAGTCTGTGCATAATAGTTATGTTTGTCACATACTAAATGTTTAGCGCAGCGATGCCCAAACTACAGCCCGCGGGCCAGATCCGGCCTGCGACATGCTTCTATCCGGCCCGCCAAAGCATTGGAATTAAATGTAAAAAAATATATAAATAAATAAATCAAGCATTTAAAAAAAAATTAGAATTGAAAAAATATTCTCTTTAAGTTAGGATTCTCACTCATTCTTTGATGAATTCCATCTTTATGTTTGGTATTCTAATAATCATAGTAAATATTTTTTTTATTGTAGAACACAAGTGTTGTTTTGTTTTTTTCAATGACGATAAAACTAGACATCTATTTTTAATTCTTGGAAATTTCCACTACTGTCTTGAGCTAGCGGTGTTCTTGACACCTTGTGTGTGCAACACAGAGCATATTGATGCATCGTTTCGTGTTCTTTTGATGTCAAAGCTATTGGTACCGTATTTTTTAACGCTTGTGATTGCCAAGTTACGACTAGAGATTGGGGGATTGACCAGAATATTTAACAAAAGAAAACAAGAAAATGAGTCTGCGATAAGGGCCATCTACAGAGTTGCTCACATCTTAAGTAGAGCAATGAAGACTTTTTCCCAAGGCTAATGTGTTAAAAGTGCTTGCTAGCAGTGATGGAAGAAATATGTCCTGAAAAGAAGAATACAGTAGAAGCTGTCAGCCTTTCTCGCATGACAATTACAAGGCGAGTGGAAGATATGGGAGTAAATCTTCAGTCACAATTAAAAGACAGAGCAGCAGAATTAAAAATGTTTTCATTGCTTCTGACGAGTTTACTGACATAACTGATACCTCGCAACTGTTGGTATTTATTCGAGGTACAAACAGCAATTTTGATATAACAGAAGAGTTAGCAGCTATGAGGAGCATGCATGGGACTACAACTGGAGAAGACCTGTTTAAAGAAGTGTCAGCCATCATAGAGGACCTTGCTCTTTCTTGGAATAAATTAGTTGGAGTGACTACTGATGGCGCTAGAATAATGGTTGGATGTCACAGCGGAATGACAGCAAGAGTTATTTAAAAAGTTGTTGAGTCAAATGGAACTGAACCCCTGCAGCTTCACTGCATCATTCACCAACAAAATCTCAGTCGAAAGGTTTTGAATCTGGACCATGTGATGATGATTGTGCTCAACACTGTAAATTTCATTAAATCACAGACGTTGAATCACAGAACTTTCAAAGATTTTCTGACAGAAATAGAGTCTGAATATGAAGAGGTTCTATTTCACAGTGAAGTGCGCTGGTTAAGCAGAGGAAAGGTGTTAAAACGTTTTTTTGATTTGAGAAATATTTATGACCGATAAATTAAAACAAGTGCCACATTTTAACTACCCCTCATGGTTGTGGGTTTTGGCTATTTTATGTGACATCACATCACATCTAAATGAACTCAACACCAAACTACAAGGGAAAGACAAATTGATTTTGCATGTGTATGCAGACATATATGCTTTCCAAACAAAATTGCAACTCTTCATTCAACAGGAGGAAAGGGTGTATCTTGTCCACTTTCCAACCTGTACCACTCTACAAAATGATAAGCAGCTAAATATGTCTTTCCCTAAAGAAAGAATGATCCAACTTCTGAGGCTCTTGATGAATAATTTTAGAGAAAGATTTGTGGATTTTCAGAATTTATAAAAGGAAATCCGTCTTTTTGAAAATCCGTTTGCTGCCGATGTGTCAAGTGCTCCGACAGATCAGCAACTGGAACTGATTGACTTACAAAGCCAGACATCCCTGCTTGACAAATTTCAAGTGATGCAGACCATTGACTTCTACTCCATGTTACCTGCAGAAGCGTTTCCAAATCTTCGAAAACAAGCACTAAGGATGATCACAATGTTTTCAAGCACTTATTTGTGTGAACAAACTTTTTCAGTAATGAAACGGGCGAAAACCAAGTTACGTAATCGCCTCATGGCTGAACATCTAGATTCAGTGCTCTGAGTTGGTGTTTCATCTATGCAGAAGATGGTTTTGGATAAACTTCATGCATCACATTAATTTATGTAAGTAGTTCCACAAATAAAACTATTAAAAATAGCTTATTGTATTTTTTTTTCTTTTTGGTGTTATGGCCTGCGACACGAATGCCGAAAATTAAAATGGCCTGCAGAGCAAATATGGTTGGGCATCACTGGTTTAGCGCAACTCAATAGTCACAGCTCAAAGACTGTAGCTAAGACACAACACACAGACATTCAGACCATTTTACATTTTGGTGACCAGTATTTTATATTTTGATGGCCAGTAAGTAAACAAAAATCCAGATATTTATAGATATTTTAATTTTGTTACTACATATTTTTCAGAAATAAAAAATTCGCATACCTTTATGGGATCTGAAAGAACTGAATAATACAATATCAATTTGCTCATCTTTCATGAAATTTTGAAGTGACCAATTGTATTTAGTTACATGATTTTTCAATGTTTATGGATTAAATGTATAATTAAATTGCATCTTTCAGCAAATTTTTTTAACAGAAATTTTTGTTTACATTTCCTTTTTTCCATAATCCTTTAATACTTAATTGAAAAAAAAATGTAATTATAAACTTTTGTTGTCAATTCATTTACATTAAAATACATTAAAATATATTAGATAATATAATTAAATGTAAAAGTTATTTTAGTTTTAGTAATTCTACACCTTGCACATTTTTGTTTATCCAAGAAAAGTCTTTTTTTTTGTATGAACTTGAGTTGAGAATTTGTTCTATTCTTAATTTATTGAAAGTATAATATTTTTAAAAACATTTCAATAGCAATATTTATAGATACCTGTTAAAGTGTCATTTAAAAAAAAAAAAAGGAAAATAGTTGTCAAAGGAAACAATCCAAAAGTGTTCTTTTCAAATAAAAAAGACCTATTTCCAACATATTTATTTTAAAATTTGTGTCAATGGGACAGACATTTAAGAAATGACATACTGTTTGTAATCTTTAATTTTTAATATCTATAGTTTAATTTATATCACAATGTATTTTCATACAAGTTATCAAATAAACTATTACCAATATTTTATTGATATATTTTTTTAAAGTCATTGCTCTTGCTTCTCCAGCAACAAAAACAGGTACCAGACCTTGCATATAAAAACAAAGCGCCTTTTAGAATATCATAAGAATCTATTGCACCTATGAACATATCTTTTTAAACACAAGAAAATTTTGTTGCTGGTTGTGTGTATCATTAAACAGTAGAATATGAAATTATGCTTCGTAATCTTGTTTTAAAACAATATGTAGGTGTTTACAAGAAAATTGATATGGTATTTAATTTTTTAAACAAAAGATTGTGCTTTTAAAGAAACATATGTAACATTTGTATTTATTTTGAGCAAAATGAAAGTGATATAAAATTGAATTTTCAATATGATTTTTAGTTTTTGAGGTATGTTCCTTGTTCACAATAAGTTTTAAAGGTGTGTAAATAACATGTATGCTTAATTTAAAAACAAAATTGTTTGGTTTTAGAAGACCACCTATATTGAGCACAGTGCAGGTGATGGTGTAATCAGATTTTTAGCAGCACTGGAATAACAACTTTTCCTAATGGAACAACTATTGCACACAGTCAAAACAATTAATAAAGATAAACACATTGAAAAAAATATGTTAATGTAAAAAAAAAATTGTCATATAATAAACCTTTAAATCCATACAGTGCCAATATGCCCTATATCAAAACAACCTTGGTGCCAAAATGTATGTGCTCAAATTTCCTGTTTTGGGCTACTTATAATCATTTACAACATTGCCCTTTTTTATTCTAACTATATTTAAACAGTGTTTAAAACAAGGAGAAAAAGGAATTTTTTAAAATTCAAAAGCCTTATCAGATCTTAGTTAATCTAAATATTACATGTATCTTTAAAATCTACACAATCTGATCGCCTGGCTTACTTATTACTTTTCAACCATTTTATTCATAAACTATGCATAATTAGGCCTAGTATCCATTATACATATCACATACATTTACACTAGCTGATTACAAAACAAGTTATTAACCTTTTTTTTCACACACCATTTTTCTCATGTTTTCTATGTTTCTTATTACTAACAGTAATATACCTTTGCATCTGACTGCCTAGATAAATTTCTAGTTCACAATATTATTTGAAAATAACATAGGAATTTAGTTTGTAAAAACTTTGTATTACTTGTTTTTCTTAAAGGTCAAATTCTTTTTTAGGCTACAATTTATTAACATTAGTTATACTCAATATATATTCATTGTTTTAAAAACTGATTAGCATACATTATTTTCTAACTTTGTTTGTTTTAGTTTCCAGACTATGTTTTAAAGGACACTTTGAATAAAACAGTTGATGTCCTACACATGGCAAACAATAAGAAACTGAAGTCTGAAGATGAAGTACCGGTATTAAAAAAATTTCCATTTTAAAAAATCTAAAAATAGATAAATACAATAGATGAGCAAAAAAAAAAAAAAAAAAGCAGTATTACTATTATTATTATGTAAGTTAAGTAAAATACCCTTTCAGACCTTGCAGTCCATTAAACAAGGTTATATGACCAGCTCAATAATCAACTGCCTTTACTTTCCCCAAATACTGTCAGGCAGGTGTGGACTGGGTGTCAAATTTGGCACGGGCACTACCACAAATTGATTGCATATGATATGCATAAAACTGAACGTAGGTATGTGAATGTGGGTTTCTGTAACATATTGTATTTCTACATGTAAATATACTTTAGGACTAAAGGAATTCTCAATTTAAAAAAAAAATCTACAGCGCAATTGCAATCTTTGGTAGCCCCCACTGGTCCATTTAGGCACCAGCCCACCAGGAATTAGCCCAGTTGCCCATATAGCCAGTCCTCCCTGATGTCAGGCATCCATTAGAGTTGAGTGCACTCAGGGGCATAGTAAAATCCTAATATTCCAAATATTGAAAATCCCAGTCTTCACAGAAATTTAAAAACAAGGTCCTCCATACATGCACCTGTTTATCTATGTAGGTATCTATTATTAAAAATAATGCCTTAAAAAAACACTTTGTACAGTTTCATTTAAAAGTGATTATTTCTATGAGCATTAATATATAAAGGACATGACTATGTAATTATCTGAATAGAAATAATATAATGGCAACAGTGAAGTTTGTTTTGTCACGCACTGAGGCAATAACTAAATCTATTATTAATGTATCAATGTGTAAAAATTTGAAACGACTTTCCTGGAAGATCAAACCGTAATATGATGTACAAAGACATGTGAAGGTAGAAGTTTAGAAAAGTTTAGAAATAGCTGAGTGATTTCTATTAAGACAGGCTCCCCTAACAAATAATAATTTACTCTTTATCTTTATAATTTCCTCATTTTCTTAGATCAAACCCAGCACCTTTAGCTTATCGATATTGCACATCACCACAAATTTCACACATACTTAAATGGAAAAAACACTGTTCAAAATCAGTTATCAATTTCAGTGTTAGAAATTATTTTTTTTTCTAAATAAGCTTACATTACATTCCACTCTGACAGAAGTCCAGCCCACATCTAATGTCACTCACTCAGACACAGCATCTATTTAATTTTATTAATGCCATTATTTATTTCCCTTTTCCTATAACGCTAAAATACCACTACCACCCCTTTCACATTTTCTTATTTCCTTTCCTTATCTCCCCCTCCAGATAATGAGAAACTTTCTTAATTCTCTCATCTCCCCTTGTTCAAATTAATCAGTACATCCTTTGGAGGAAGGCTAAGACACACGACCAACTGTACTTTGCCCCTCTCTCCCTTCATGACAGTTAGAAAGTCTCTCCTCTTTTACCTCTGTCCCCTTTTCGCAACCAGCACAGAGTTCTGTGGGCTACTTCAAAGGGTAACTTTCATGGACCTCTGCTAAGATGTGGACCTCTGCCGAGATGTCTATGGTGTATTCCCTGGGGCTGTCTTGTAGACTAGTGCAGGGGTCGGCAACCTTTTGAGTCGAAAGAGCCAAAAATTACAATTTACAAAATTTTAAATTTTAAAGAGCCACAAAGTTTTTCTTGCAACAATAAGTTTTATGAAAAAAAAAGTTTATTATATATAAGTAGTGTTTTTTTCACAACAAATTAAATAATATATATAAAGCATTATTAGATAATTATTATTTTTTATTTCGGTAACAACTAAAGCAGTTAAACATTTGCTTACAACACTAAGTTGAACTTCAATAACAAACAATTGAGCAAACAAATTTAATGGGACCGCTGGCTTCGCATGGTTTTAGAAAGTTTAGATACATTTGGCTCATAACTTGTTGTTTTTAGTTTCAAACACGACTCTAAATTTTCAATTGTTAATAGGCTTCTTACTTTGCTTTTAATTATATTCATGAAAAAAAAAAAAACGCTTTCTCTCACAAGTATGTTGATCCGAAGATAGTCAGCACTCCAAATGCCAACTTCTTCCCTCTTGGTAGCAATCTGGAAGATTATTCCATGCGCCAAATCAACTCGCGGCATTTCTTTTAAAGCTGTCCATTTTTGTTGTGTTACATACATACATTTCTGGAATTCCAACTCTTGCTTTTCAACTCTGTAAATTTTCTACCCCATAAAGCTTTACTTTCTAAATCAACCAATTGCATTTTTAGAGATTCAGTATCAATTCCAAATGGATCAATGTGGATTTCTTAACTATTTATGTTGAGAGGATTCACTAGGAATGCTAAAGGTTTTGTTGGTTTTAAGCTGCTCAAATCTATCAAGAAATTCATCATTGGTTTTACAAATGTACTGAAGTAATTCGTGTCAAAAGTTGCTCTGATTTTATCGCGATACTGCTTTGGACATTCAAAATGAAGTAACTTACAGCTCTGAATAAATTCTGCAAGAAGAATTAGTATTTCTTCAAAACAAACCAACTATTCTACCAAAACATAGGATGGGTTTCCCTTTCCTTGCAGTTTTAGATTCAGCTCATTTAATTTCTCTGTTATATCAACCATAAAATAAAATGTTTGCAAATATTAGTCGTGCTCTAATACAGGGAGATTAATGCCTTTATCATTTAGGAATGTATTTATTTCATTCAAGCACAAAGCAAAATGTTTCAACCTTTGGAAAGCCATCGCACTTTATTGGGAAGAAGTAGCTCGGAATACTGAGTCTCCATTTCGTTTAACAATTCTTTAAACTGGCAATTGTAGAGTGCTTTTGACAAGACGCTGTTAACAATCTTGATTACCTAATTCATTACTGCAACTATTTCAGTCCAAATCGTTTTGGGCACAAAGCGCTTCTTGGGTGTATTATTCAGTGAAACATAAGAATTTCATCGTTTATTTTGCTTTGAAAAATCGTTGTTGCCCTTTTATTTTTTTCATGTCATATTTCTGGCTCCTTCAATTGCTGTTGAACCAATTTTATTTAAATCGATCTAATTTTTTCCAATGTAATTTTACATGGCATGCACTATATCTTTCCCTCTAGTTTGTTCCAAGAGAGGTTGCAATCCTTGAAGTTCCTCTTTTGGACCTTGGGAAGACATTTACCTAACGAAATGGGCAACTTGTGCCATGTCTTTATGTAGGAAGATTAGCAAGTTATAGGACAAAAGAAAATTGAATATCTTCCACCTGTAAATATGTTACATTTGAAGACATTTTAAATATTCTACCTTGCAGTGTTTTCGTAGATAGTGACAAATCTTTGATTTTTTTATCAAGATTTCTGGTTTGATTTTGAAATCACGGAACAGTTCTTCAGATCCTTGTAGGAAGCAGTCTTTGACATACTCACCATCTGTAAATGGTTTGCCTTTTTGTGCATTTTCGAGTGGTACCGCAAAGCCAGCCAGATTAGCATTACTTGTAGATTGCTTCTAAGTTTGAGAAGATAATTCACTTCTAACTCATTTACTTGAAACAACAAACTTTACGTCACAGCCAAAGCACATAGTGAAGTCGCAGCGTCCAAAGCGACTTGAACGCTACATAGAAACATCCGACAATGGCGTCATTAGAGAGCTTCTGACGGACTGACAACAGATTCAGAACTATTTAAAAAAATGTTTTGATAAAATAAATAATATTTGCATCTGTGTTAAAGAGCTGCAGCTTCACACCCAAAGAGCCGCATGTGGCTTGCGAGCTGCAGGTTGCAGACCCCGGGACTAGTGTCATGATTCCATTCTCTACACCTTGGTTAAGCTCCAGCCTTGCACCCTCTCACCTTCTGATCTTCATCCTCTGAACACCTGCACAGACAGACTTTGAGACACCTTCTCTCAGGTCACCATCAACATGTCATGTTTCTCAGCTTAAGCCTCGTTTCTCTTATCAAGAGACATTTTGTCATGGAAAATGTCCTTTCATCATGCCCTCTCCTTCACCATCTCTTGGCCATCATCCTTCGGTCACCATATCACCCAAAGGTATCTGCCTATGTATTAATTACAAGCCAGCACCAGATATCAGAGCTTCACCTCACAATTATGCCTGAACTGCTCTTAGCCTTTGTTCAAACCACCTTCCACTAGTCAGTTTGCAATGTGCCAAGCCTAATGACCATTCAGCAGTAGCAGCCAGCAAGTGATGACAAAATCCTAAATTATATCATAATTTTGACATTGCATTTTTTTCTCTTTATTTCCAACTCATTATATTTATGAATAAATATTTGCATTTTCTGTTTATAAAAAGGAATAGTTGATTGCCTGTATCATTATATCTGTGCCTATTAGAATTCATAAGTTAATGTGCAAGTGTAGCTCACCTAAAAATTAGACCCTAGACATCCTACAGCAAGCAGACACATCATACAACACACTACACTTGTCACTTCAACCATTTCTCTATACTATAGTTTTCATTCTTACATTCACTATTTAATAAATAGTTTTTAAATGAGATATCTCTTATATCTATTTAGGATGTCAACTCATACTTGACAGCTACAGATGATATATTTACATCTCAAGTATGGAGATCATTACTAATTGATTTAGGGCCAAATGCTAGCACAGTACTTGATACATTCTCAATCAGAGCTTCACTTTTGAAGGTAAAGTATATTTTAAAAACAAAGAATGTTTTTTTACATAGAACTATTACTTTACTTTTAAAACCCATTTCTACATGTATAAATGTTATTTTTATAATAAAGTATAAATGGAAGCCAACAATCAATCACTTTCTTTGGTACTGGAGAAATTCTTGTACCTCACAAATAACAGATAAATGTAGCCCCTTTTCATTGTTGATCATGAAAAATATTTATCAATCAAAATTATTTATAAAAATATCTGAAGATTAAGGAAAAGTATAGAATTTTACATGACTTAACAAACACAACTAAGATCACAATATTATTGGGGGGGGGGGGGGGGGAGGGGGAGGGGGGGGGGCGTGAGGTAAATTTTTTTAAGTCTCAAAAAGTATGTGCTGTGGTCTTTCTAAATGTTCTCGATCCCATTTGCTGTCAGATGTTGTTCTCTATATCAGTAAGAGCTAGCATTTCACTCATTCTTTATCCTACACAAAAAATTACATTTGACCATAGGAACCTCCTAGTGTGTGAGATTTGTCCTAGAGCACTCTACGTTAAACAATATAAATTGGAAAGCACATAATATATTTATTATATTTTTGAAATTTTATGTCCATAATGGAGTGTAGGAAACTTCTGCAAAATGAACAAAATGAATTCTATTAGTTATTAGGCTAGTTCCATCACATTCTTTTTTGAAAGCTCTTCTTGCTTGTCATCTATTTCTAGAGGATCAATTTAGAAAACAATGAGGCTGTCATTATCTTAATTTTTTGCACTTTTTATGAGCATGCACAATTTATGCTTTGTATATACGTAGTCAAAAGATTGTTCCAAGTTTGTCTTCTCAAATTGTTTGTCACACCATCCATGTCATAAGAAAATGAGGGCTTGTTAATGTTTAATAGACAGTTGGTATGATGACCCTTTGTTCTCAATTGTTTACCCTGATAGCTCATTGACAAATAAGGTTTACCGAAAATAGTTCAGATTACGAAAGTTTTATGGAGGAATGGTTAAATTGCTAATTGCTATGACACACTGGAAAATTGTAGAATATTTTAATAATCTAATTTTAAAATGTAGTGTTTTTAATCTTTTCCAGGCCTGTAAAAAATTACTTCATCGTGGAAAAATACCTTTGATGTTTGGTATTATAGAAAGCATAGACATGCAAGGCTCTGACATCAGTTTTGTTATACGAGATCCTTCAGGTATATTCTAATGTATAATTTTAGTTTTAGATAATCTAGATATGGCTTTTGTCTTGTAAGACAATGGATGCACCCTGATGAGTCACTGGTTTTGGTCTGGTCAGGAGATGAAGCAGAATCTGGTGTGACTGATCAAGCCATTTATGGAGCTGGAGAGTTTGCCACAGTACCTGCATGAATATACATATGTTTTAGGGCTGATAGGGCCACAGTACATGCATGAATATACATATGTTTTAGGGCTGATAGGGCAGCTTTCTTTTTCTTTCTCTTGACAAAGGCAGCTTCATTTCTATTGCTGTCAGTGAGGCTCGTACCCTAAAAATATGTTTATCTAGACCAGATAGTACCGACTTCCCAGAGATTAACTATTTGGAATAAGTCAGTAATGAAGCCAAAAGAAAAATCTACATTGGTAACCACCAATCTAAAGACCAATGAGAAATTCAATGTAGAGTATGTGCTGGTACCAAATGATCTAACATGCCTGCTAAGATTATCAACACTGAAAAAAATGGAACTCATTCGATTTATTGCCAAAGTGGAAGCCACAGGAAACAAACATCGAAATCTTGACGTACTTTGTGACTTGGGGATTGCTACATTGAAGATAGACAAAACAGTGAAGCCCAAAGTTCTACCATGTAGATGAGTTACGATAGCATTAAATGAAAAGGTCAGAGCTGAATTAAATTCATTAGTTCAATGAGTAATTCTGGAAAGAATAACTGAACGGACGAAGTGGGTTAACCAAATGGCATTGATAGAGAAATCAGATGGCAGGATCAGAATCTGCATTAAACTACTAAGGGAGCATTACAACCTAACAACACTAGATGACATTTTGGCTGAAATGGGTTGCGCCAAGATATTTAGCAAAGTCGACATTCAGGAAGCTTTTTGGCATATCAGACTAGATCCGAACTCATCAGGTCTCACTGCAATTGCAACTCCATTTGATAGGTACAAATGGAATAGGCTTCCTTTTCATCTCAAAGTAAGCTAGTAAGTTTTTCAAAGACATTTGAATGATGCGTTGGGGGACTAAGAGGATGTTTTAACATGGTTGATGATATAACGGTAATTGGCAAAGGGGACCCAGTAGAAGAGGTTTGCAAAAATCATGAGGAAAACCTATCAAAATTACTTAACAGACTAAAGGAAAAGAACATCATACTGAATGAAAAGAAATCAGTTTTCCAAAAATCAGAAATTGTAATTTTTGGGGCAAATTTTGTCCCAGTCAGGGATAAAACCAGACCCAAACAAGGTGAGAGCCAAAAGAAATCTAAGAACCCCTGAAGACATTACATAGGTTTGTGGAATGATAAAATATCTGTCAAGATTCATACTCTGTCTTTCAGCAGACCTACAGCCAATAGCAGAACTGACTAAGAAACACAAGCTATTCATGTGGTTAATTGACTGTGAGAAAGGCATTTAACTCTTTCTCTCCGTTATTATTTTTCCACGTTTCGAAGGACTTTTTTATTTGGCTCATTACTATTTCAATCCCCTGTTATGATTAAGCTTCAATAACAGTCGATTGTTATCAGAAAATGTTTTAACTCGTATAGAAGTAAAGGGGAATGCATGCTCTTTTTATATAACACAAAGTCAAGTTTATAAAATTAAACATTAGTTTAATTTAATGAGGTCAAATCAACGATGGTATCGTCGATTTGGAGAGAAAGAGTTAATAGTGTCAAACAGAAGATATCTAATCATGGAACCCTAAGAGCTGTACTACTGCAAGATGACAAACCCATAGTATATACATCAAGGTCACTCACGGAGCCTCAGAAAAAGTGGGCACAAATCAAAAAGGAACTATTGGCTGTAGTAATAACTCTAGAAAAATTTGACCAGTACACATATGGCAGATCCATAATAATACAGAATGATCATAAACCATTGGAAAATATTGTTATAACTATGCCATGCGCACCGCCATCTAAGCTAGAAGGTGCGCACTGTGATAAACTAGACAGAAAAGGATGTCAACATTAGGAAGAGAGGAGAACGATTTCCGCCCAAGTTGAGAGCCAAAGTGAAAAGATTGTGCCTAAGAAAGATGATGTTTTATGAACTTGTGATGTCGTGTAAATAAAGATATATGTGCCTCATTGAGTTGCCTCACTTAAGTTATTACAATATATTCAATAAACCCCTCAGTTGTGCACCTAAAAGACTTCAAAGTTTGATAATTCGTTTGTACCGATATGATGTTCAGTACCAGTGTACCAAAGGAAACAGATTGCAGAATATGATGTTCAGTACCAGTGTACCAAAGTGAAAGTGAAAAGATTGTGCCTAAGAAAGATGTTTTATGAATTTGTGATGTCGTGTAAATTAAGATATATGTGCCTTGTTGAGTTGCCTCACTTAAGTTATTACAATTGGTGTCAGAAGTGGGATTATAGGCAACTCAACGAGAGGAGGTAGGCTTTGATTACAATGACATATTTGAAGCTATTACATCAGCTCTCAATTAAAGAGATAAGACAAGAGCTTTGGGACCGAGGTTTAAAATCCCTCGGTAGCAGGGAAACGCTTACAGCTCGTCTGAGGCAAGCTCTGATCAATGAAGAAGAAGATCCGAAGACCTACACATTTGAAATTGAACTTGGGATTGTTGAGTTCATTGGCAAGATCCAGGACTTTTTGGATGCATTTGATGAACAACTGAACATGAGCAGGAACATAATGTTGAACAAAGTTGATGAAAGTGTATTGCAAGTAGAAGGCCAAATAGACCAAAGTGATAAAATTGAGTCGCAAGCAAAAGGACACACGAAAATACAAAAGAAGGTCCATTGATTTCATTATATAATAAAATTAACCTTCAAATTTGTGTTTCAACAGCATTTTTATCTTATCTTATGTAAAATGTTGTACATGTTTCGGATGTTCCTTCAGAGTTGAAGATAGTTTACTTCCTAGTCCAAACCTCCCGCAGGATGACGGGGGATGGGAGCGGGCAGGGTTTGAACCCTCGACCGTCGATAAATCCGAACGACAGTCCAGCACGCAAACCGCACGACCAGGCAGCCATCCAATACAGACGTTACTGCGAATTCAGATTTCCTGATGAATATTCTTTCATTAGACAATACTGTAATGTTACACATCTTTCCATTCCTAGGTCTAAAACTCTAATTCAACTCTAAGATGATATAACTTTTCTTTGCAAAGATTGTTTTATACTTTAACACATGAACATACTAATTATAGTCCATTCATTTCATATTTTGATCAAATTAACATTCAAATTTGTTTTTCTAAAGCATTTTTACATGAGTGCAACTTTAATTCTTAATATCATGTAAAATAAGGTCAATTAGTTATTTTTAGCTCCATTCATAATATTTTTATTTCATTCATGAATTCATGCACTCGCTTTAACTTATAACATTATTAATTTCTTTAATTGTTTCTAATGCACTATGTCAGTGACTACATCAGCAATATGCAAGTTGAAGACTAAACTACATGCAGCACATTTAGGGTATTTTGCAATGATGAGAAGGGCTAGGGACACAGTTTTCTGGCCGGAAATAGCGTCAAGAATAAAAGAAATAGCTAATGCATGCCAACTTGTCAGCAAAGTAAACTGGCAAACCAGAAAGAAAGTTTAATGCAGCATAATGAGGGTTTTAAACCCTGGGATAAAGTTAGAATAGATTTGATACAAATATTCAACCAACAATACCTTCATGGTTCACTACTATTCAAATTTTAGAGAAGTTGAACATTTGCACACGACAAGTCAAGTTGTTATAAGAAAACTGAATAACTTATTTGTCAGATATGGAGTCCTCAAAAATTGTATTAGTGATTTTGGACCTCAGTTTTCATCTGTTGAATTTACCACATTTATGGAATCATGGGGTGTCCATCATTTAAAATCCTCACCAGTACATCATCAGTCAAACGCAAAGCAGAGGCAACTGTGAAAAAAATTAAGAATTTGATGAAAATCCAAAGAAAGTAAATCAGATGCTTATGAAGCCCTATTAGAGATCATAAACACACCCAGGCAAGATACCAATTAAATCCGGCTCAGAACGAGAGAAGTGCAAGAAGACACTCGAGATATGAATCTTCTAAACATTGGATAGAAAGTATTCTACCAATCGCATAATAATCCAACATGGAGACAAGGTAGAGTATATAAGTAAGTTAATGAAAGTGCTTTGGAGGTGAAAATGGTTTCAAGTACCAAAGGAACAGAAGATACAACCAGACACCTCTAAAAACATAGACATTCTCCAGACAAAGTGAGTGTGTTGACATTTTCCCAGCAGTAGAGAATTAGTGTAGTGATGCTCCATTAAACACCCAAGACACTTATCAGTACTTTCTCTGCAATCTAGAGCTACTCTCTAGAAGCCTCCAAGATATGGGGACTATGCTTAAGAAGAACTGCACATATTTACTATATTGTAAATAGTTTTGTTGATTTCATTTGATTGAATTGTTTAAAATTAATTTTTTTTTTTATGGAGGAGATGGAATGTTATGCCCCTTTTAGTAACTCACATAATATTGTATATTACCCCCCAGGTTATGTTGGGCTGTAGTGGCAGTAGGGGCTGCCTAAGGTGGATTAGGAAGAGCATTCAAAAAGGATATGGTTTACGGTTTCATAAGAGTGGGCCCAGTGTCTACAAAGGAGAAGTTGTGTGGAATTTATTTTGTTACGATGGTAATTTAACAGAGGTGTATGTCCTGCTCTTAGTTGGAAGATTGTATATTGCTCTTTGCGGGGGGAGGAAGCTAATACTGTCCAGTTTGTCTGGCATGGTCATTTCTTTGCACATGGCTCTGCCTGTGTTTCCTGATGCCCATTGGTTGAGACACTCCTCTTTGTGATTGTTGACTAACATTGACCTTAGGGTGAGGTAGTTAACAGGTCTATCTGGTTGTTCCATAGATGATCCTGCCTTTGATAGTTTATTTCCTTTGATGCCACTATGTCCAGGGAAAGACTGTAATGTGATATTAATATTTAATTTTGACATCATATGATGTATTAACAGGAGTGCTGCTGTTAAGTGCTTGCAGAGTGGATTGAGAGTCTGTAAAGACAACAATATCAGATTGTGATTATACTCCTTCATATAATTTGTTTTGGACTGTCTGCAATGCCTCAATTTCTGCTTGGAAGTTTGAGCAGCAATCGCTACAGGGTGCACTTATTTCAAAGTGTTTCCAAAAGACTGTCAATGGCGTGGATGAAAGTGGGGATAAGCTCCCACTTTCCAAGAAATGCTCCCAAGGCTTGCATCTCTAAATGCCTCCCACAGTCAAATCCAGCTCCTGGCCTTCATGTGTGATTTTCCCAAAACTCTGGCGGAACCTATTCTTTCAAACTGACAGGAGAAGGGATGAAAGGAAGAACACTGGCGTTTCAAAACCAGTTTAACTTCATGTTGATAAGGCACGTCAGTCTGAATAATGAAACCCATCTTGGAGAAGGAAAACTCTGACTCCAAACCTCCACTTTGTGGTGATGTTCCCCCGTGTGGGTATCGAGCTTGAAAATGACTATTTGTAATAATAACCCCACTGCCTTTCCACTTTCATTTCACTAAGGCGAGTAATAGTGGACCTTCCCCCCCCCCCTCTAGGTGCTTTTTGACGGAGGTCTGGATTGCACTACTTTAGATGGAGGTCTGTCTCACTAAACCCATCATGAAGTTTTTCTGGAACTGGTGAATGTGATAGCATGAAGGGGCCTTGATCCAGGATGTGACGATTCCACAGGGCATACCCAGGGCACAGTTCACCTTAAGCTTTCTATTGCAAAATAGTTTCATTTCAAGAGCTCTGTGGATGGCAGAGAATGGACCATTGGCCAACCCCACCTGTCCAATGGATATTCCAGTTACAGTTTTTAGACCCAGGTGTTCTTTTACGTCAGTATTGGAGCAAATTGCTAAGACCAAAACTTCCTTTAATTTTGGGGATTATATAAAAAAGCCTGAGGAAACACCCAGCCTACACTAAATAGGGGAGGGACACTATTCTGTGAGACAAGATGGCTGATTAAACAAGCTGGTTATTTGTTTATATTATGAAAGTGTTTTCATTTCATTTCAAGTATCTATCATAACACTAACAATCAGTGGATCAGAGTTTACATGTGTGGTTCATCTTATATGGACATCACAATGAAAGAAAACTAGAAAAATCCATTGCAACTGGAGAGCTTTCATAAGCTACAAAGCAGAAAGGGAAGCACTAGAACTAGAAGCTACCATGCTAGTAAATCACCCAAGTACCCCGCACAGTCAGATTGTCTTCCTAACCGATGCAAAAACAGTTCTCCAAAGCTTGAAAAACTCTTGATTCCTCCTATGTGAAACAACTCAGGACAGCACTTATAAAGTTCAACAACAACAGCAAAAGAAACTATTTCAATGGATGCCAGCTCATATTATTAAACTAGAAAGAAATTAGAATCAGACACACTTGCAACTGAACATTGCACTCTGTCCAGAAGAAATGAAGAAGCTAATAGTGAATAGAGTAAAAGATAAATGGACAAGGTCTCATCAGAATCTCATGAAAGACGACACCTATCAATGTCTAATCTTTTGCCTCAGAACCAGACACAACAGACAGCATATGTTCTGGAAGCTAAAAATTGGAACTAGCTAAATCTGCCCTTTAGGGATGTCACCATAGAATGCTGACCATGTCATTCAAAACTGCATTCTTTATCAAGAGGCCCAAACACCCCTATAGAAAGAAAAATATTTGGAGAGCTGCCTGATTTGGAAACCACTGCACAGTTCATCTTATATATTGGTTTAGTCATTTGAATGCTCTAAAATAACAATAAAAACAAGAGAAGGAAGAAAAAGAAGCTTTTTATGACTTATATTACATCTAATTTTCTTCCAAAATCATCAGGAAATATCATTATCTATAAAAGGTTGTTCTGGATTTTTTTATATTTAATTTTTCATTCAAAAACACTTCAAAACTCTCATTTTTAGTAATATATTATTATGAGTATTTTATATAAACATTCAAAACTTCTTTTAAAGTTAAAAACAAATGAATGCCAAAAGATTCATTAAATTCTCTCTTCTGAATTGTATAACAATTGACTTTATTGTCGAAATGTCTAGATCTAATTATCAATAAGTACCTTGATTCATCACTCAATTAAATCACTCAATTAAATGATTTGTTTCAGAATCATGCTAGATGATTGGTGCACATGTTATAAGAATTTCCGCTTTAATGTTTATTTGTCCTTATGATTGATTCATTAAAACTCTTGTGTTTACAAAGAAATATTTTTGTCTTGTGACTAAAAAGAAAAAAATCTCTTTTTGACATCTTTGGAAATTATTTCATTTATAAAAATACCTTGAGTCCTCACTTGGTCAACGGTTTCGTATGAGATTTATGCTACATGAACTACTATTGGACACAGTGGTGCAAATGCATGTTAATTAGCCCTCATGATCCTCTCATATTTACAGGCATTTTTAGTCTAACTAAGCCTTGTGATGTACAATGAAAGAGATTGTTTTCCTTTGACATCATTTTGAACAATTTCATTAATAATAGTTCTTCAATCCTTAATCGGTTAGATGATTAGTTTGAGAACCATAATGAATGATATACAGTATAGGATAGGTTGTTCTGTTTCTTTTTTAGGGAATAAAAAATTAGCACCAAACAATGGTTTTAAATCGCTCTTCTGAATTATAAAACATTAATTAAGGTCCAAACTTCCATGATCTTTTTTCTTTTTATAAAGGTTAGGAGGATATCACACACATAATTTAGACAAAGTTTGTGTGATAAACTCTCTTTGTAGCCTTGTTTGTTTGTTTTTTGTGTGTAATGCACATGTAATGCATAGGACAAAGATATATTTTTATAAAGCTTATATCAACTCACTAGGCCTGTGTGTCTGTCTATCAGTAAAAAATCTGTACACATTATTTCTCCAAAACCCATTCTCAGATCAAGTTGAATCTTTGTAAAATTATTCATTTACATAAATAAGACATGAATCAATTAAAAAAGAAGTAACCAATTAGTCAATTAATTACTGGTAATTAATTATTTTGCTTGATACCCACAAAGGAAACTAAACCTTCTGTATTCACAGAAATGACTAAATTTGTTGCGTTTAGTCCCATTAAATAATTGTTAACACTATTTCTCCCTCACACATTCTCCAATGAAGCTAATACTTTTAACAATTATTAGTTGTATCTTACAAAACATGAATCAATAAAAAACAATTACCAATTAGTCAATTAATTATTGGTAATTAATTATTTTGTTTGATATTGAAAAGGGGAAATAACTTGTGCATTATTGATAGATATAGTTGTAAGGGCAAAGTTCTTCCACCTTAAGATAAGCTTTTTTTTTTAATGATTTTTTATATTTTGCTTGTTAATATAAACTTCCAATATTATTCTAATATCTTTAATAATTCTTATTTCAGGTAGAATGAAAGGCTCATTGCATTGCGATCTCATTAAAGAACCTGAAACAGCTCTCCATGCTGGATCAGTTGTTATTTTACGACAGGTTTGTTCAATAAGGTTTGTTCAATAAATATTATAATCTGAAAAGATCTGTTTATAATACAAAAAAAGAATTTTTACATTATTGTTATACAAAATCTAGATATAGTGAAAGAATGTTGTTTCATTTAAAATAAATTTAAAGAAATTATTTTATATTAGCTATACAAGTTTTCATAGCCAGAGTTTGTGAGGGTAAGCACTCATTATCTGTAAAATACTTCTAGATGACTCACATCTGAAATAGCCTCTGATGAATAGTAAATCCAGCACCTTGTCTGCTTGTGTGGCTTAGATATTAAGACTGTGAAACTTCTTACTGGTGGTAGGGTTAAAGGTTACCCAAGTTCTCTAAAACTGGGAGCTTTCGGTAGATGGAGCTCAACAACCTAGTTAAATAATTCATCTAGGATAAGGGTACTGCCTTAGGGAGTCCTTTGGGACTATCAACTATGGTATTTCTTCTGACTGCTCCTGCAATTGATTTATTAATTACCTTTGGGTCACACCAGCAAGTTCAAGAGAGGGACTATAAAGAACCATATATATTTTATATTGTTTGCCATTGTTCAAAAAAATGCATTTTAAAAAATGAGTAACTGAACTTTTAAAGTCCCTAGTTAGTTACGGTAGTAAGGAATAACTGATTGAAAATTAAAATTTCTGAGATGTTCTAAAGCTTGTTTCTCAAACCAGTGATGTCACCCTAGAGGAAATAAATTTAGTGTGCATGGGGAGAAAGCATGGCTGCCTGGTCATGTGGTTTGTGCACTGGACTGTCGTTTGGACTTATTGATGGTCCTGGGTTTAAACCCTGTTCGCTCTCATCCCTGCGTTGTCCTGTGGGAGGTTTGGACTAGGAAGTAAATTATCTTCAACTCTGAAGGAACATCCAAAACAAGTAAAACATTTTACAAAACAAACAAAGAGTTATCTAAAGAAAAAGTTGTTTGGACAACATGAAAGAATGGACCAGACTTTCACTTGATATTCTGCAAAGTACAGCTACTGACAGGAAGAGTGGAGAGATTTGGATATGCAAACAGTCACTACACCCTTATGACAAAAGTCAAGGGAAAGATAATGATGATACTAGAAAAGATTATTTTTTAGTATTGGAGAAGCCAGGAAAGTTGAGAAATTTTGTTTTGCAAACTGTCATAGCACCCCTATGATGAACGTCAAGGGACAGTTGAGATCGGAGAGGCAGCAGGTTTCCCCTTCAGCCAACAAGGAGGTGCTTTTATCTCCCCCAGTCAGTTTTCCTGCATTCTGAGCTACAAAAATTCATTTTTCTGGCATCTCTTTATGCAAGTAAAAAAAAAATTAGGTCTGATAAAGAGACAGCAATGACTAATATGATTACACAAATGAGACTTGAGGTACATATAGTGCACTTACATCAAAAAATTCACTTTGTATCAAGTAAGATGCTGTGGCTAAGCCGTAAAGTGCTTGGCTTCCAGACTGGGATGAAGACTGGGATTTTTAATTTCTGGATCTTCGGGTACCTTTGAGTCCACCCAGCTCTAATGGGTACCTGACATTAGTTGGGGAAAATTAAAGGCAGTTGGTCATTGTGCTGGCCACATGACACCATCGTAAACCGTAGGCCACAGAAACAGATGACCTTTACATCATCTGCCCTGTAGACCACAAGGTCTGAAAGGGGAACTTTACTTTTTTTACTTCAAGTAAGACATCTTCCATTGACACAAAAATCCTCATTATTAAGATGTTCAAGGAAACTCTTACATAAGAGACATTTTGAAATGTTTTAATTCAAACAATTCTGAGTTGAAATTGATGCAAAAATGCTATATATTTGAAAAGATCCTATTTAGAAGATGAATGTAATTTACAATATTTGATTTTATAGTAAGTATGCAAGTATAACAACAATGAAAAAAAAAGTAAAGCATTCATTTGAGACGCTGCTATCTATTTGGCAGATGATGTAAAGGTATTTGTTGCTATGGCCCACAGTTGATGAGGGTATCATTGTGCCCAGCACAACGTTTAACCACCTTTACTTCCCCAACTAATTTCAAGTACCCATTAGAATTGGGCACCCTGAAAATCTCAAAATACCAATCATCACTTGGTTTGTAATCCAAGTGCTTTACTAGTTAACCACCACACCCCAATAAGTAATGAATGAGTCTTTCATTGATTCAATCACAACTCTGGCTTTGTGTGTGTATATGTGGAAAAGTCAGAGTTGTGATTGAAATATGAGTAATTGAATCTTTTAATTTGTCCTTTTTTAATTTTGAAAAAAGGCTTTTGTGATGCCCTTTTGTCACTAACTATTTATTGGTATCTAAATGAGGATCTTAGGGTAAAACATTTTTTATTGGCAGATCTTAGGGTAAAACATTTTTTATTGGTAGATCTTAGGGTAAAACATTTTTTATTGGTAGATCTTAGGGTAAAACATTTTTTATTGGTAGATCTTAGGGTAAATTTTTTTTTATTGGTATCTTATTGAAGATCTTAGGGTAAAAAATATTTAACTTATTATACTACATTCTACTTTGGTGAATTTTGTGAATACAGAGCGAGAAGGTGAAAATAGTAAACCTGAGTTAGGTATGACTGGAAGTAAGGTCATATGAGAGCTCAAGAGTTTAGTCACTTGATGATATGACTTGATGAAGTTTCTAGTCAGTTGTTGTAGCAAGTAAGTTTCTAGTCAGCTGTTGCAGTGAGTTAGTTTTCTGGTCAGTTGTAAGTCATGTAGCAAATAGTTGATGAAAATAAGTTTTGTGAAGTCAAGTAGTGGACTTAGTGATATGAACATGTTTCAAGTGAAGTTGGTTAACAAAGTGTATATGTTTATATATATTTGTGAATAAAAGTGATCTATGTAAATTATATTAATCTTATATTATTATATTAATCTTCCTGGAGATTGGATTTATTTTATGTTAAATAAGCATCATATTATATCATGCTTGCAAGTAGTTCCTAGTTCCTGTAATTGTTGTTAGTCCAGTCTCCGAATTGTAATGTTGTGTACAAAAAAAGTGCATTCAAAATGAATAGTCATTATATTAATGAAGGTATTTATTGAAGATCTCAGCAGGGTAAAAAATATTTATTGGTAGATCTTAGGGTAAAACATTTTGTATTGATATCTAATTGAAGATCTTAAGGTAAAAAAAAAGTGCTTTATCTGTTTGCTTTATTGAAATTAATTTTTTGTTAGTGTGTGTATACATATTTTATATTTTTTACTAGTGTTTTTTTGTTTGCATAAATTTAATTTTCTTATTTTTCATTTAGTACAGTTCTTATAGTTACATCTGTAATTTTCTCCTGATTTGGATAGAAGGGGGGCAGGCTTAGACACTGTTGGACCCAGGGCCGCTTTAATGCCATCAAATAGAGCTTTGCTATTTCCTGAGTGGAGACTGTCTTCGATTCTGTTGCAGGTATCCCTCCAAAAGTTGTTAGCACATTTTCTAGCCATTTGTTTCGCCTCTTTATTAGCACTTTTGAAGGCCTCCAAAGATTTTGGATTAGGCTTTGTCTTGTGAGCGAGGTGTGCAGATCGCTTTTTCTCGATGCAAGGTTCCATATGTGCTAGATTCGCCTCAAACCAGTCTACATTTTTGTGTTTTTGAGGCCCAAAGGTGGTGATTGCCGAACTGTAGATTACTTCTCTTAATTTCTCCCATCTGATAGAAATGTCTTCTTCATCCTTTAACGAGGGGATTGAACTGTTCAGGAGCTCGCCAAAGAGTGCACACTTCTCTGGGTCACCTACATGGTTGACATTAATTCGCCTAGTTCTGGGTTGAGTGGAAGTGTAAGCCTTCTTAAGAAGTAGTTTGATTTTGCTTAGCACTAGTGAATGGTCTGAGTTGCAGTCCGCACTATGGTATGAACGGGTGTGGATGACACTTTTCAGATCCATCCTTCGGGTGATGCAGAGGTCAAGCTGGTGCCACCTTTTTGAGCGTGGGTGCTGCCAAGAGACTTTATGGCATTCCTTGCCAGAGAAGAATGTATTTGTTACAAACAGTTCATGAGAGCTACAGAACTCGAGTAGCCTTTGGCCATTGTCATTGATTTTGCCAACACCATGAGGTCCCAAGCATTTTGGCCATGCATCATTTCCATCACCAACACGGGCATTAAAGTCTCCATTTATATAGAGGTGCTCAGACTTTGGAATACTTTTAATTACATCCTCTAGAGCTTGAAAGAATCTGTCTTTGTCCTCTTCTGGTGCAGCAAGTGTTGGTGAGTAAGCACAGATTATATTAACTTTGCCTTGCGGTGATGCAAATTTCATGTGTGCTACTCTTTCATTGCCAATGGGAAACATTGCAATGCAGGGTACGAGACTGTTTCTTATTGCGAAGCCGACGCCATGTATTCTAGGGCTTTGTTCTGGTTTTCCTTGCCAGTAGAATGTATAGTTGCTTTCTGTAAGAGATCCACTGTCTGCCAGTCTGGCTTCTTGCAGCCAGGCCACATCAATGTTTAGTCTGCTGAGTTCTCTGTTGATGATAGCTGCTTGACGCATGTCAGTGACGTGTTCAGGGTCAGTATTGAAGCCAGGACACATTGTCCATATGTTCCAGCTTGCTAAACGCATTAATGTTGAGGGTTTTCTTTTGATTGTATTTGCAGGTGCGGGTGAGCAGCTTGCTTTTTGATTTTGTCTTAGCACCAAGCACCCAGTGGTGCGGCAAGCTGTGGCGGGATAGCACTTTATTGTCCTAGGGCTGCTCGACTTAAGGCAGGCAGTAGCTATCCAGTGAGGCTAAAAAGCCCCTCCTACCGTCAAGAGTGGTCCCTGGCGTTCCAGCTTACGCCAATCAGCTAGGAACTTATCACCGGTAACTACCACTCATCGTGTTTTTTCAAAGACATTACTGTCAAAGATGGAGTGACCTCTCCATTGATGGGGGAAAGCCTGGGTGGTAAATTTGCGAGTGCTGGGCTGCCCACACGTCAGCATACGCCTCTCTTCCATACTGACCGGGTCCAAAGGGATGGCGAGCCATCACAATTTGGGGACAGGTGGCTGCAGGAGTTTGCCAGAGAGCAGTAGTCTTACTACTGTCCCCCCGCCTACGGGGCTCCAGGACCGGATTTTCTGTTAGGGTTTACACCCTTAGCCTTAGACCTTACAGGGACACACACACAAGGCAGTGCGGCTATTGACCTATAGCTAGGGGTTTGGTTTGTGGGCAACAGGGCGTGTCTGCACGCCGACGGGCCATGCCTGCCTCACATCTTGGGGCAAAACCTCCTCCGAGACCCTTGCAGTTTAGCCTGAGGCTTCGCAGCCTCAGTTTCCATCTGCCACCACGAGGAGGTAGTGCATAGGAGAGGCTATGTACTGGCAGGAGAGACTTACAAAATTGCTCCCCTATCACAAATGCTAGCCAGCGGTGGCAACAAGTCAAGCTACCACACTAGACGCTTCACACAGCCATTGGACAGGCCATTACAGATCAAACCAAGCAGCTAGAACGATGGACAGAACACTACCTTGATGTCTATGCCACACAGAATACAGTAGACGATGTCACCCTGGCTTCTCTACCAGATCTTCCAGTACTGGAATGCCTAGATGAGCTTCCGAGCCCTAGTGACCTCAAAAAAGCAATTAACTGCATAAAAAATAGAAAATCTCCTTGGAGTGATGGTATCCCAGTAGTGAAAGTCAACAAATCACTCCTGCTCCCTGAACTCTATATTCTCCTCTGCCGCTGTTGGGAAACAGGTCATGTCCCACAGGACATACGTGACGCAACTATAGTCACAATATACAAGAACAAAGGGGATCGGAGTGACTGCAACAATTATAGGGGTATCTCTCTCCTCAGTATAGTGGGCAAAATCTTTGCTAGAGTGGCACTATCCAGGCTGTAAGTGATAGCTTCTAGAGTCTACCCAGAGTCTCAGTGTGGATTCAGGAGTGGTAGATCCACTATAGACATGATATCTTCTCTACAACTACTGCAGGAGAAATTCAGAGAGAGAGAGATAGACCCCTTTACATTGTTTTTGTTGATCTGACTAAAGCTTTTGACATGGCTAGCAGAAGTTGCCTTTTCAAACTCCTGAGGAAAATAGGTTGCCCTCCCAAACTACTGAAGTTAATTGAGTGTTTTCACCAGGAAACTAAATGTATTGTCAAATTCAATGTAGCCCAATCAGCACCTTTTGAGGTTTGCAGTGGTGTCAAGCAGGGATGTGTGCTCGCACCTACTCTGTTTGGCATATTCTTCTCCTGTCTACTGCATTATGTGTACAACGACATAAACGAAGGTGTGTTTCTCCATACAAGATCCTCTGGAAAATTATTTAATGTATCAAGGCTGCGGGCAAAAACCAAGGTTAGGAAGCTACTCGTCAGGGAACTCCTGTATGCTGATGATGCAGCTATTGTGGCTGATTCTGATATTCAGCTACAGTCCCTGGTTGACAAACTATCTGCTGCTTGCCAGAAGTTCGGTTTAAACATCAGTCAAAGCAAGACTAAGATACTTGTCCAAAACACAAACACTGCACATCAAGTAAGCATTAATGGCCAACCGCTAGAAATTGTTGATCACTTTTGTGACCTTGGCTCCATCATATCCAACAACACTCTACTGAATAAAGACATAAACAACAGGATAGCCAAGGCAATGGCCACCATGTCACGGTTGCAGAAAAGAGTCTGGGACAACATATTGCTGACTAGCAGTACTAAAACCCTAGTCTACTGGATCTGTGTGTTGAGCATCTTGCTGTACGGAAGTGAAACATGGTCAACCTACTCATGGCAGGAAAAAAAGCTGAATGTCTTCCACCTCCGATGCCTAAGGCGGATCTTTAAAATAAGGTGGCAAGATAAGATAACCAATGAGGAAGTGCTACAAAGAGCAGGATGCCAGGACATCCGCTCTGTTATCAGCAGCAGACGCCTTGGCTGGCTTGGCCACGTTCGTAGAATTCCAGTAGGTCGACTTCCACAGGACATCCTGTATGGCGATCTAATAGAAGGCAGGAGAGCTGCTGTTCGCCCACTTTTACGTTATACGGATGTATGCAAACGCGACATGAAGCTCTTCAAAATCGACAATGGCAACTGGGAAGAGGTGGCACTGGACAGATCCACATGGAGAGAGAGCATAAAGGAAGGGTCACAGATTGCAGATGTCATACACAACAGAAGCAGAAAGAAGGGTGAAAATGCAATGGCGCCTGGTGATTATCTATGCCCAACCTGCGATTGCAGCTGTGTATCAAGGATTGGCCTCTTTAGTTACACAAGAAGTTGCAAAGGGAAAAGATCGTCTCTCGAGACGTAAAATGCCACAGATATAGTTACATACATCAGTATTATTAGTATTAGGCTTACTTAGTTTATTAAAAGTTGATTAAGTATTGTTTATCACATTTCTACAGCTGGCATGCTACAAATTCTTTGTCTTAGTCAATTTAGAATTGTTTCAATCTATAGCAGTCATGAAATTTCTTTAAAACAAAAGGGCATTTTTTAAATATTTCAGTGATTTATATATTTACTAGCGGGATATTACTTATTACTGCGAACCTTACTTATTTTATGTATTACCAATCTAGTAGATTGAATTTAGATCTATGTCAAACTTAGCAAATGTTCCTTTCATGTTTTTATCTTTTACCACGAAAATAAAAGTAGTTTTGTGAAAATAGGTTTGCCCCTTAATCCGATAATTCATATATCAAATATAAAATACTATGGAAACAGGTTTATCGGAGTTATTAAAAAGTTTGGTACTTTAATAGAGATACAGTTAGGTACTTTTTGTCTGTTTTTATGGCCCTGCGGTTGTGGTAGGGACATTAAACATATTCTCCAGTCTTCACCATGATCTAAGGAACATTTATGCCAAGTTTTATCAAGAATGTTCATTTGTTAAAGTATAAACCTGTCTTTGCGAAGATTAGTTCTATCATCTTAATTAGACTTGAATTAGATCTAGGGTTCGAGAAATTTTAAGTTCTGTACATGCATAACCTTTCAGTCTTGTCTTATGAAAGAAGCGCATGATGAATGGGATTATAAAGTACGTCAGGACGTCTAAATTCGCAGATATTAGGAACAAATTTATGTAAAAATGAGTTTGAAACACAAATTTGAAGGTTAATTTTATAAAATAATGAAATCAATGGTATATATTTTGTATTTTCATGTGTCTAAGTAAAAAAACTATCTTTGCAAAGTGTAGTTCTTAAAATTAGATCTAGATCCTTTTGGTCTTGTCTCATGTAAACATGGCTGTATGACCTAGATTCATGAATAGTAATATTTTCATAAAGTTCGGCAACTTTTCTTTAAGTTTCAAAAGTGAAAAACCTTTCAAGGCTGTTAAGTACCTTATATTAAACATGCTTAACCAACCATACATTTTTCAAATGCACTTAATTTTTGTACTTTGAATTTACTTAGGTTAGTGTGATCAGTCCATCACTTCGTACACACTACTTGAATGTAACACCTGCCAATGTTGTTCAAGTTTACACTACCAATAAGAAGTACGGAGTCATTGGATACTCATTTGTGGACACTAAATTAAATTTTACTAATTCTGCTGGTAAAATTCTTTCTCTCATTGATTTTATTAAAAACTCAGAATATGAATTAAATCTACCAGTTAAACCAGTTGGAGAAAAGGTAACAGCTTTTACTTCATCAAATTCATCACTAAAATCAGCCTTTACAGAAACAAAATACACCAAGTCTGAGATTCACACTCCAAACTCTAATGCTTACACCCATTCAATAAGTTTTGAAAACACAGACTGTAACTTGTTTCCTTTAGATGATGATGATACTATTCTTCAGATGTGTGATGCTGTGTATTTAAATCAGTCCCATAATAAAGCAAAGCTGAATACTGCTCCTCATACATGTGCATCAAATGCAGGATATAATGACTGTAAACAAGCTTCTTTAAATACCATGTCAAATAGAATAACAAGAAGGCTTGATGGAACACATTTGGATTTAAATACACCTCAGCACATTCCATTCTTAACTGCTTTTAGAGTTACTTCAACAGAGAAAGAAGTTAATGAGGGAATTGATGTACTCAGAAAAGTAAATAAACCTGACACATCAACTCATGCTGCTGATACAAATATTCTTAAACAGATAGAAAGAGAATCTGGAGTCCAGCTGAAACATTCAGACCAAACATTCAAATCTCAAGAATTATTTCCTTTATGGGAAAATGGTAAGTCTTGACTTTCTTTGAGCGATATGAAAGTATTTTTTACCTATACATAACTTTATTGATGCAATACACGTTTGTAACAAAATTAGTCTAAATAATATAAAATAAATTATATATCCTGCTCATTAATATTTAACTCATACTTATATTGTGTTGAACCCCCACTGTAATATAAAATCAATCATTAGTAATTATAAAATGGGAGAGAAGGCGGTAACCAATTTAGCTCAATTACCCTCTTCCATTCAAATCCTACACAAGAAAAATATAAAAATACTTTTAAAAAAAAAAGGGATTATATAAAGCGTAGTTGTATCAAATAGTTTGGATCAGTCATTTGTAATAAATCTAGTCTAACAATAATAAATCTGTCCATGAGAACTACTTTTACCAATTGTTTTCTTTATTACAATAATCTGGAACAGTTGGGAAAAGGGAGGGGGAGAGAAAGAATGTGAATGTTAACATAGTCATTGTTTTTTTTTTTTTAAAGTTTTTTTTTTTTTAAATTGCAAGACCTTAAGTCAAACTTGAGGGCTCAAGCCTCATCAAGCCCACTCATTAACCACTATACCAGTAATTGCTTATGAAAATAGGTTTATAGTTCTCTGTTATTATCTTCAAGCTTTAAAGTTTCAACCTACAAAGAATAATGAGTGCTAATTCAACTTATACCTCCACATCATTCAAGTACAAATTCTTTCCCAGACAAAATAATGAATTACTAAAAGTTAATTAAATAATTTGTTAATTTTTTTTTTTTATTGATTCTTGTGTTATCAGGTAAAAGAAATAATAGTGCCAAATTTCAGCTTGATCCAAGATTGAGTGGAAGTAATTATGTGTACAAACTTTTCACCAAAGTAAGCTTATATAAAAAGGGGGGGGGGGAGTCGGAATTTAGTGACTGATTTTTTGCTTTGATTTTGTTTATTTTAGGTGAGATTTTAATACTAAACCATCACTTGCCCCAGCACAACCAAAGAGGTTTTGAGTTTAAAAACCCCTACCAGGGGGGTTCGAGTTTAAAAACCCCTACCATGGGGGTTCGAGTTTAAAACCCCTACCAGAGGGGTTCGAGTTTAAAAACCCCTACTAGGGGTTTCGAGTTTAAAACCCCCTACCAGGGGTTTTGAGTTTTAAACCCCCTACCTGGGGTTTTTGCAGTTAACTCCCCCTCTTCTATAAAACAAAACAAAAAAAAAATGCAAACGAAAATCCCCTAATTCCAAGAGCACAGTTAAGGAAGATTTTGATTTTTAACCCCGTCTAAAATTTACGATAAACCCCCTCTTTAATATAAAAAAAGCTAATTACGCACTCAAAATGTTATGAGCGTAGCTAAATGGGTTTTGGCTCAGTTTTTAGTTTAAACCCCACTTCAGCGGGGTTTGAAGGTAAAAAATACCTCTTTAATAATAAAAACAAAGCAAATTATACATTAAAAATGTTATGAGTGTAGTCTAAGAGGTTTTGAGTTTAAACTCCCCTCCAGTGGAGTTTGAAGCTAAAAAGTACCTCTTCAATATAAATAAAAGAAAATTACTCACTCTAAAATCTATGAGCGTAGTCAAAGGGGTTTTGAGTTTAAACCTCCCGCCAGGGGGGTTTGAGGATAAAAAATACATCTTCAGTGTAAGAAAAAAGCAAATTACGCACTCAAAATGCTATGAGCATTGCCGAAAGGGGTTTAGAGTTTAAGCCCCCATTCAGAGGGGTTTGGTGCTAAAAATACATCTTCAATATAAAAAAAAAGCAAATTACACAATAAAATTATTTGAGCGTAGCCAAGCCATTCGGGGGTTTTGAGTTTAAACCCTTCTTCTACAGATGGCTTTTTTTTAAAGTTTAAAACCCCTCCAGATGGTTTTGAGTCTAAGATCCCCTACAGAGCATTTTGAGGTGGAAAACCCCCAACAGAAGATTTTGACGATAAAACTTCTCTTTTCGATATAAAGTTAAAGCAAACTACAGTCACTTAATTCCAAGAGCGTATTCAAGAGAGGTTACACATTTTTACCAGTGGCAGGGCTCCATTAATAAACTGCAGTGAATAGTTATCTACCGAAATCGAAAAACACTAAATGTAGCTCAACAAAGATGGCTAAGACAGATTTTAGGAGTCAGTTATAGAGATCGGGTCTAAATCAAGGAAATCCTATGCCGAACTGGGAGTCGACCCCTTAGTAAGATTGTGAGAGAACGACGCATGAGGTTTGCGGGACATGTTCTCCGACAAAATGAATCACGCATAAGAAGAGTTGCAATGATATCCTAGTACAACTTGACGCCACTCATTCATGGAGGTCCTCATGGTAGGTGGGAAGAGTCTTCAGACAATACCAGTGACAGATTTTTATGGAAACAGCGTGACGTCAAATGCTCCAAACGGCGTGGGAGGGTCTAAGTCAGTAAGAATAGCACATTAGGTTTTTGAAATAAAACTTTTTAATAGCAGGAAAATGCAGTGTAGATACCTCAGAATATGCATTTTGTTGGCTTTCAATACCAGAAATAGTGCTTGGCGGCGGGGCTTCGCCCCGCGTTGGGGAGCTCCTAGCGCTCCCCCAGTCCCCCTTGCCAGTAATGGCTTGGAGTCTACAATTTTATGGAAACAGCTTGATGGCAAATGCGCCGAACGACGAGGGAGAGTCTAAGTCAGTAAGAATAGCACATTATGTTTTTGAAATAAAACTTTTTAATAGCAGGAAAATGCACTGTAGATACCTCAGAATATGCATTTTGTTGGTTTTTAATATCAGAAATAGTGCTTGGCGGCGGGGCTTCGCCCCGCGCTGGGGGAGCTCCTCCAGACCCCTTTGCTAGTAATGTCGGGGAATCTACAATTTTTTCACTAACTCATGGAAGAACCTATTCTAGGGCACAATAAACGTCTTTCAAAAGAATGAAGGGTCAGAATGTAATAAAGATTATGTACACACACACATAAATACATATAATTTTTTTTTCGCGGGAAGGGGGGGTTCGGGGTGGGGGGGGGGAGAAAAAAAATCACCCCCCCCCCCGAAAAAAATCCTGGCTACGCCCATGTGTGTATGTACACTTAACTAATCCACATTACATTCAGTCCCTTTATTCTTTTGGACGTTTATTTTTGTTCTGAGATACCGGTATCATTCTATTAACAAATTGTACTGGCAGGTAAAATAACAAATCAGCTTTTCACTACGCTCTATTAATGGAGCCAGGCAACTGGTACAAATTGGTAACTATAATTTTGCTTTAGTTTTTTATTGGAGGTGGTAGGTTAATCACAAAATCCCCTTTGGCTTTGCTCATGAGATTTAATGATTGTAGCTTTTCATTTTATTAGAAGGAAGGGGGGGGGGTTAACCTCAAAACTCCCCTTGGCTAGCTCATGAAATTTAGTGACCCGTAGCATTGCTTTTTCATTGGAAGAGTAATTTAAACATTTAGACTCCCTTGGTTACAATTTTGGAATTTGATAACTAGTTGTCCCTCAGTTTTTTATTTGAAAAAAAGTAGGAGGATTAAACTCCAAACCCCGCTTTAGCTACTCTTATGTAAGTTAGTTTATTTAGTGGAGAGCATTTTATATAAAACCACTCTTAGCTATGCTCTTGGAATGTACTGGTTGTAGCTTTTCTTTTAATTTTAATTGAAAGAGGGTTTTAACCTCAAAACCCCTTTCTCAAAACTCTTTGGCTACATTGATGGAATTTAGAGAATGTAGTTTTTCTTTAGGTTTTTATTGACCGGGGGTTGTAACTCAACCTCTTCCTCCATGGCTTCGAACATGGAATTTGGTGACTGTAATTTTCTTTAGTTTCTTTATCGAAAGAATAGTTTAAACTTCAAAACCCCCTGGAAGTGGTTCTTAAACATAAAACCCTTTAGAGGGAGTTATAAAACTCAAAAACCTCTGGAGAGGGATTTTAAACTCAAAAGCCTTTGGAGGGATTTTTTAAACTTAAAATCCTCTGAAGGGAGGGCTTAATTTCGAAACCTCCTTGACTACTGTCATTGAGTTTGGTGACTGCTTTAGTTTTATATTGATGAGGTTTTTCAATATCTTTTCGAGATCTAAATGGGACGGACAGACCACACAAATCTAATAGCGTCTATTCCTCTTTCATTGATTGTATCCTTAAAAAAATATCTTTATATTTTATTGAACCGTTATAAGTTTTACTCATATACTGTTCACTGTGTTATAAGCAATCAGCATACTTGTTATTAATAAAAGATGTGTACATTTAAACCCGATTATATATTTATATACTCATTGACAAATAGTGATATACACATCACTTGGTATCCAACGTGGTGAATAGATCAGATTTAACGCGGATGGAAGTCTCTTACAGAATTAAAATGAGTCTAACGGTCACAAAATAAGTCATTAGATATATGCGAAAATGTTTGTTAGTAAAAAAAAAATGTCCAGAAAATCGTACTTGTCTTTAAAATCGTTTGGCAACCTGCTCCATGCTCTAATGGCATGGAAGAAGATCACGTATACGAATTTGTCCTTGAATAGGGAATGCAACCAATGTGCCTTTATCTTTGCCCTTTATTAGATTGTGTATTTATTAGTTTGTATTCATTAGTATTTTATCTATTAATAGCCGTATATGACCCGCGGCCTGCGGACCTAAGTTTGGGTATTGCTGATCTATTGGATTGGATTTAGATTTTCTCAAACATGTAGAATGCTCCCTTCACATTTTTTTATTTTGGTACGAAAATAAAAGTACTGTGTGAAAATGGGTTTGCCCGTCCAGCCGACTAATTCATGCCAAACATAAAATACTATGGAAACGGGTTTACCAGATTTGTAAGAAGTTTTTTTGTCTTTTAATAGAAATACAATTAATTTAAACTTAATTGAAACTTTTATTGACTGTATTGAGAGGACCTACATAAAGGTGAAGAGATTCGAGTCACAAATTAGGCACATTTTAAAACCATCAAAGATAAACAAATATTCATAGCTTGTGTTTAAACGTATAGTTTTTACAAAGCTTATACAAACTCACCTCTGTCTGGCCAAAAGTTTGTACACGTTATTTCTCCGACACTCAATCTTGGATTTAGCTGAAATTTTGCACAATTATTTCTTTTACCTGACAACACAAGAATAATTTTTTTTTATTAGTTAATTAACTAATGATTTACTTTGTTTGGTATCACAAACAAGGGAAATAAATAGTACTTGACTGAAGTAGTAATATAAACTGCCGACTTAGGCTTAGCCCGCAGGTCGTTCCCCCTTTTTTTTATTAAAAAAAAATTAATTTAACAAATTTAATTACACGATGGATCCAAACTAATTGATTCACATTAATACAAGCTTTATTATTATTATTATTATTCGTTCTCATTTTACATGTCTTAGGGTTCAGATCAGTAATCTTTTATATGAGATGTATTTGTATTTTGGGTTTTTGGCACATCGGCACAAAATTTAGGCCATGTCGTGCCCGTAATTCCTCAAGGGTTATTCTCCCTTCATATCACAATTAATTTATACAGTTAAGATTAAAAACAAGGTCTATTCACAGTTAAGATAGTAAAGATAGTAAAAATGTATTTATTTAATAAAAATCTGTTGTAAATATTACATGTTCACAATTTGGGTTCCTGACATTGCTTGATTTAGGTCTCTCTTTGCTTCTCTGTCTGCCATTTCGTTTTCCTCAATGCCCACATGGGAGGGGATCCAGATGAAGGTGACATCCCTATGGTATCTGAGATGAACCGCGCAGTGGTTTCCAAATCAGGCAGTTCTCCGTATATTTTTTTTTATAGGAGGGTTTTGATGCCTGAGTCTTGTTCTGTCCTCTTGATAGAGTATGCAGCTTTGAAGGACATGGTCAGCATTATCTGGTGATGCTCCACAATGGCAGGTTTCTCTAGTCCCCACTTTTAGCTTCCGGAACATATGTTGTCTCATTCTGTTGTGTCTGGTTCTGATTGGAAAAATTATGTGTTGGTCATGTCGAGATTATTATAGACGTCCTTTTTCTTGTAATTGGGATGTGAGCTTGCCCAATTCTCATTTATTCTACACTCTATTATGTTCTTCTGGGTAGTGAGGGATTTTCATTTGTTTGTTCGTTATTCCATCATTGGCCTTCTAATTCAATGTGTGCTGGAATCCACTGGAGAACAGTTTCCTTGCTTTTGATGTTTAGGTTTACAAGAGCTGCCCTGAGTTGCCTTATGCTAAGGTTACAAGAGCTGTCCTTAGCTGCTTTATATAGGAAGTATCCGAGTTTTTCAGGCTTTGAAGGACTGTTTTGGCATTGGTCAGTAAGACAATTTGGCTGTTTGGTGTACATGGGTAGTTTATTAGTGTGGTAGATGCTAGTTCCAGTGCTTGCCTTTCTGCCCTATGGCTGTCTGAGAGATCGCCAGTTGCAATTTTCTTTTCCAGTCTTTCTCTGTTGGACCATTCAATTCGCATGCCAGCTCCTCCGTTTGTGTTGGATTTTTGAGAGGATCCATCTGTGTAAACTCTGACCCATTGGTTGTTGCGTTAATGGGTTTTTAGTAATGAGTGTCACTAATTCCTTGAGCTCTGTTTGGTTGTGATAGGAATTTTTTTTACGTTTTCGATGCTGTCTCTTATAGGAGGGAGGGAACTTTGGCCTCAGGGAGGAAAAGCATTATGCTATTTTCGTTGACTTAATAGTTATATTTCCTAATTGGTATTTATTTTTAAGGTTCTGTGATTCCTGAACAAAATGAGTTCTTTTTAGCCAGTTTTGTGTGCCAGTCTTGTGGATTTTTTATTTCAATGGTGCCTCTCTATATTTTGGTGAATTGTGACAGGGTTTTTTTTCTCTCTTCTTTCATCCAAAGAAACCTGGGCAGCTATTTCCTCCATAGCTCTAATTGTTGTTGTCTTTATAGCTGCTGTCATAATCCTTAGGCCCTATATCTTGTAGCCTACCTTGTCTATTTTTTGTAAGTTGGTTTTGGCTGCTGAGACCCAAGCTGTGGTACAATATTCTAGAGTGGGTTTGGTGTAACTGGTGTATGCCTTCTTTAGAATGCTGTGATTAGTTCCCCAGCCGCCGCCAGCTAATATTTTCATAAGGGATAATCTTTGGATGCCTTTACTCTGTATTTTTCTATTTGTTTTTTCCAAGTTAGTCTCGTGTCATATGTAACCCAAAGATATGTAGGACTGTTATTTTTTTCTAGAGTTTCCTTATTTAGTGTTAATTTTATTGTTAGCTGTTTTGTTGATAGTGAGAAGATGGTGTATGTTGTCTTTTTGGTGTTGATGGTCATGCCCCAGTCTTTGGACCACTCACTGATTTTGTCGAGAGCTTCTTGTAGCCGAAATTTCGATGTTTCTCTGTAATATTTTATTTAATATTCATAACGTAAGGTATACGGTGTGTGCTCGAGTTTTAATCCCCTACCCCCACAGTCCCACCAAACAAATGTACCATAGGCTATAAGAATGACAATTTAAAAAGGGTACTTACTATTTAAGTATTACAAGCATTACAATGTATTTCATAAATATTCATTCATGGGTCTATCATAACAATTTTATAGGCTATACTCTGACAAGATTTATACGCTGGCTTTACCAGGATTTTTTCTTAGGTAGGAGAAATTGGGGAAATTCCATTTTTGTCTAAATATATCATTCATTAGTTATTAAGAGTTAAAGATTCGCTGTCATCAGGTTCATAAAGATGGAATATTCTTTTTTTTTTATTAATCATTATTTTATATTTTACTTAAAACATTTTCCTATTTTAAAACGTACTGATTTCATTTACTTTTTGTTTCAGATATAACAACTGATCTTTTACTCTCACAATTGTCTGAAGATTTTTAATGTGCTGACAACTACTTTCAATACTGTATTTTTCTGTTATTAAAAGCTATATATATCAATGGGCTTTGTTGCTGAACATAAAAATTATATATGTGTCAGATGCGAATAGCCCAATTTTCAGTAAAAGAAATTACAAAAGGCATTTCTGTATAGAAGAAGTTACGAAGGCTATATAATATACAACCACAGACCTATATATACTACAATAAATATAGTTTTTTTTCTATTTCTATTTATGATTTATTTAGGTAGGTGCTGTTTTGCTATTACATACCAAGTATTAGAGTTTAGAAAAACCCAGGTTCATTTCTTGTGCAACGCTATTTGCTAACGACAACGCATATCATCTCTCCATTAGTTTATTTAGATCTATAATCTAATTCTAGTCTAGATGACTAGATCTATATATAAAAATCGAATAGATCTAGTAGGCCTAATAGTATAGATTCTATCTTGAGACTAGATTGACGAGTCTAGCCTATGCAATGCATATAGTCAGTTTTTATTAGAATAAAGTCTAGATATTACTAAAGTTTATTAATTATTAGATATAGACATAGGACATAGATCTTATAATACTGTAATACATTTACTATACTCTATACTTAATCTACTAAACTAGAGATCTAGGCCTATCTATAGATCTATCTATAATCTAGTCAATCTAGATCCATACAATATTCATTATAACACTTCTACTTGTTTAATAAGTTAGTAATTTGACTTAAATCTATTATAGTTTATTAATAGATTTACTTTTCAATGCCTAGACCTAATAATAAAATTGCTAATGATATGCCTAATGACTGATTATTTTATTTTTTTATAGTAATAGGCCTACTGTATCTAGGTCTAGATTCTACTTAAATCTAGTCTTAAAATAATGACTGTCTAAGACTCTAAATGATTGAGACTTTCACATATAGGTGTTGTTAATAATACGGCATGTCGGCTTAAAGTAAGCTGTATACATATATAAAGTGATTTTTTTTAAATAGATGATGTACTTAGTGATAGATTGCCTAAATTTCAACTACTAATAAATTAACAATTAACGTTGAAATACAAGAAGAGTAATAATTTTTCTGGACATTGAAAAAAGGTGCCGATACCCGTACCGGTGCGTACCGTCACAAAAATATATGTATATCTCAATCTTCTTTCATTTAATTTTATTTTTTTTTGCGGGGTTATTGCTACTTAATACATTGATACCAGATCGATTCTAAGGCCTAAGTATACAAGCAGGATCTCGAGCATTGGATACATTTATTTTTTTAAATACTAAGTTTTATGGAAGAGGCAATATATATGTTGTTTCAAGTTTGTAACTTCTTAAATTCAGGCTAAAAATATCGAAGCCTACATTTTTACACTCATTGACTGACTCATAGTGTACCTTAATTATGTACATTTGCAAAAACACAAACTCTCTTTGTAATCTTATCAGTTAGACCAGTGATGCCCACCTTAATTCGGTCTCCGGGCCATTTAAATTACCAACACTCGTGTCGCGGGCCATATCACCAAAAAGGTGCCAAAAACGAAATTAAATTGACCTCATACTATTTTATTAGAACCCCGTCGATCTAGTACTTACATCAATTAATGGGATTTTTTTTAGATGTATAATTGTTTACGCATCGGAAAATGGCTTCTATTCTCTGCTTAAAATGTGAACAACAATGTAACTGGCATTACTACCGACTCATTTTCATTTTTTTGTAGGGGGGATTTTCTACACTTTGTGCTGACGTTCAGGGGGGACCGGATGGAACCACGTTGCGGGCCGGATATGGCCCACGGGCCGTATTCTGGGCATTACTGAGTTAGACTTTCAAAACTATTAAAAATAAAAAAAAAACTTAGTGATTATTTTTACTGTATAATTCTATTATTATTCCTTTTTAGAATTAGGATATAAACAAAAATTTGCCATATGACTTTGTCTAACAGAAAAAAAAGAAACTTACGTCTATTTAATAATTTATGCAGTTATTTATATATAAAATATATTGAACTAACATGTACATTCATCATAATGCAGCCATGCAATTTTTTGTTTACAAACATAGCATTATTTACGACCAATATTTTACAAAGGCTGCTTGGAGAAATCAGGTATACCCATTAGGAGAAAAAACGACCCCTTTACCCAAGAAAAATTTAAGAAACTAGAACAGACACAAAATAAAGTAACATTTATAACAAACTAATATTCAAAATTGACTAGAGTAACACTTTTTAAGTAATCATTTAAAGTTTAAAATCATTACAATTTTTTTTCAACAATTATTTTGTGTATCAAATTGTGTATCGGAAAATGCCGGGTACTTGAAATAAGCTAGTTCTAAAAAAAACAACACAGATCTTGGGTAAAATACTCATGAAATAAAGTACTGTAAATGTGTAGTTTCACGCGCTAGTTTCAGGTCTTTTATTTTTATAGCATCTATCGGGTTATATCCCAACTACCCGTATTTTTGTGCAGAATTTTTTTTCTCTATCAGGCACACTTAAAATTATAGTATAATAATGTCAGTTTAATTTAAAAAGATATATAAGGAAAAAAGCAACTTCCGGCCCAATTTGTGATTCAACTTTTTAATCAAAGAAACGAAATGGACTAGTCCAACATAGCCCATTGTGTTTATTTGTTTACTATATTAAACTGTTGAATTTTTTTAATATGAAATAATAAGCTTCTCATTTTTTGGGTTTAAAACTAGAATTATATATTGGGCCGGAATTACCTTTTTCCTTACATATCTTTTGCATTTTTCAGTTCTTTTTAAATTAAACTGACATTATTATGCTTTAATTTTAAGTGTGCCTGATAGAGAAAAAAAATTCTGCACAAAAATTGGGGGTAGTTGGGATAAAACCCGATAGAGGTTATAGAAAGAAAAGACCTGAAACTACACAAAAGTACTTTATTTGACGATTCTTTTACCCAAGATCTGAATTATTTTAGGACTAGCTCACTGTAAGTACCTGGCATTTTCCGATATACAATTTCACACACAAAAATAATTGTAGAAATAAAAATTTGTGTGACTTTAAAATAATAATTTTTTAAAAGGTGTTACTGTAATAAATTGTGAATATTCGTTTGTCATGTGTCTGTTTTAATTTCTTAATGTTTTCTTGAGTTAAGGGGTCGTGTTTTCTCCTGGTGTTTATACCTGATTTCTCTTATCAGCCGTTGTGAGACATTGATCCAAAATAATGCTAAGCTTATAAATTAAAAAAAAAAACGCATGTTAATACACGTATGAGCTTTTTTTTTTTAGATGAAATCCATTGATTATAGTTGCTTTGAAAAATTGATCTCACACAAGCCATGGACCTTGTCATAATAGTCATTGATCTATAAAATCTAGTTATAATCTGTAATCTATATAATCATAAATATTCACGTTGAATTCGAATTGTAACTATAGAATCAGTATAGATCTACTTCTAGAATATATATATATATCTAGGTTATAAATATAGTAGAAATAGAATCTAAGATAATCAGAATTGACTCTAGACTGTAACTCTAGGCAGTCTAGATCTAGAGTCTTGATTTTAGACTAGATTTCAGTCTAGTATACTATATAAACCTATATATATATACGCAGCCATCGTGGACATCACCAAGGCTTTTGACACGGTCAATGGTTTATTGAGGATTTTGGCCAGGTTCGGATGCCCAACTACGCTCCTATCTATTCTCAAGCAGTTTCATGTGGGACAGATTAGACACAATGGTGACCTGTCGATCATTTCCCAATAAAAAATGGCGTAATGCTGGGTCAAATGAGGCAACGATTGCATGGACATTAGGTTTCGTTCGGACGCAATATGTTCAATCTTCGACGTCAACTATCCCATACAAAAACAAAAGAAATGGTCATAACAGAGCTTCTCTAAGCCGATAATTGCGCCCTGCAAGCCCACAATGAACGAGCTCCCCAGATCGCAGTCAACGAATTCGCATACACTGCCGTCTCTTTCTGTTTATCTATAAACGTCTTGAAAACAGAGGTCATGTTCTAGAAATGACCCAATGAAACCTACTCAACCCCAAAGATCACCGTAAATGGACGTCCCCTTAACGTGGTAGACCACTTCACATATCTAGGAAACATAATATCGAAGGACACCTCGCTTTCAAGGAAGTTGATAACCGTCTGGCCATGGCCAGTAGTGCTTTTGGACGCCTCCAGAAGTGAGTTGGCGAAATAAATCGCTCCACCTGCCTACAAAAAGTGTCTACCAAGTAGTGGTTCTCTCAACCCTTCTATATGGATCTGAGACATGGATATAATTCAGAAGACTCGAAGACAAGCCTTATTATTATACAGAAAACAACTAAGACTACTTAAACGCTTTTACCAAAGATGCTTGAGCTCCATCATGGACATAGGGTGGCACTATCATTAAATAGGAACAATTTGATATAAACTTTGTCACATGTAAAGTATGAGTGAGTCTGGTGTGAATGTACATTTTGGTTTCTTATAGTTATAATGTTTTTTGTTTGGTGTAATGCACAAATTGTAAGAGAAATTTCCATACGGACAATAAAGATTATTATTATTATTATTATTATTACAGCATCCTGGTGAAGACTAGAGCAGTGGTTCCCAAACTTTTTTGTCTCGTAGACCCCTTGCCATGTTTTATGATTTTCGGAAGACCCCTTACATATTTTGTTTTGCATTTTTAAATTCATTTACACTTTTTTGAAAACTAATTTCCAACTGTAGAGAATTATAGAGTGAAAAAGTAGTTTAAAGCAACATCATAAGTTATAGAGATCTATCTTTTTTATTGATAAGATTCAAATTTAAACCAATTAATATTTATTACTGGAATCACCAAACACGCTGGAAATGTGTTGTTCTTTTTTATAGCAAGTTTATCCTTTGCTATGGATATTATATTTCATATAGGAATTTCTTGTTCTATGAAGTAGTCCTTCAAACATTAACTATTAGTTAATTAATTAATTAATTTGCCTTAATTGTAAAAGTTTTCGCAAAGAGCAGTTTCTCGTGTATTTCTTGATCTTTCATGTGTGGCTCAAATATTGGGGCTGGGGAACTGTTTTTACTAAAAGGAGAAGGAGTGAAAGTGAGTAACTGGCGCCTAAACCTGTAATATATAAGATAAGATAAACCAGTGAGCTTTTGGCAGGAAGGGCTCATTAGCCTTGGCCTTCTACCTACCTAGCAGAAGGAAAAATAAATTCAAAACTCTGCTGCCTCGCAGTTATACCCAAATATGGGAAAGGTTTCTTGGGTCATCCCTGAAAAAAAAAATAAGGAGCAGACATAAAGCCTGCGACGCCGCTGATCCCAAACTCGTGTGCAAAGAATTGCATAAGAAGCTTTCAATTGTACAACTCATGCCACCTATGAGCCCATGAACTATATTGTTGCTTTAAAAAATTATTTTAATAATAATCAGACGTAGGTTTGTGTACGAAAATTTTCGTTTTACGAAATATCATAGAACAAAGTCTTGAGTACCAACAACGGCTAACAATCAGTTTTGTGGACTTCAAAAAAGCGTTTGATAGTGTCCACCGAGAATCACTATGGAAAATAGTTAGAGAATACGGTATCCCAGAAAAATTCGTCCAGATCCTACGACACCTTTACAGTCAGTCTAGTTGCTGCATTAAAACAGAAGAGGGAACAACAGAGTTTTTTACAATCGAGACAGGTGTGAGACAGGGGTGCATCTTATCTCCCTTCCTTTTCCTCCTAGCCATCGACTACATAATGAGGAGAGCAATGAACCAGACTGCCTTTGGTATTCCATGGCATGAACAACTCCGATTGACGGACTTGGACTTTGCTGATGATGTTGCACTACTCGGGGCTACAAATAAATGCATTCAAGAAATGACGGAGAGCCTAGACAGAGAGGCACCCAAAATTGGCCACCGCATTAACTTGGATAAGACTAAAATTATGCGAGTGGGATATAAGGCAAAGGGTGTCCCCGTCAGACTTGGCGAGTTAAAGCTTGAAGAGCTGGACAAGTTCACGTACCTTGGCAGCATCATAACAAATGATGGAGATGCTTACCATGATGTAGCGTGCCGAATAGGAAAGGCAGGGAGCATTTTCCAAAGGCTGCAGCCTATTTGGACTAGCCAAGCCATTGGACTCGAGACAAAAATACATCTTCTCAACACAATCGTCATTCCAACTGCTACATATGCATGTGAGACGTGGAAGTCATCTGTCAAAATTGAGAAAAGACTAAATGTGGCTCAACAGAGATGGCTGAGACGGATTTTGGGAGTCAGTTACACAGACCGGATCTCAAACAAGGAAATCATATGCCGAACTGGAAGTCGAACACTTAGTGAGGTTGTGACTGAGCGTCGCATGAGGTTTGCGGGACATGTTCTACGTCAAAATGAATTACGCATCTTCATCTGTTTTGTCAGGGTGGCAAAGACATCGTAAAGAGATTCTGAAATGAACGAATAAAATGTTAACACAGGTGCAAAGTGTTTTTATTTTTTTTTACTGTATATATTCAAAAACTGTAATTGAAATAAGACAAGATGAACTTTTCACCTAGGGCGGTAAAATATTAAATTTGACAAAAAAAAAAAAAGAGGAGAAAAGAATAACAAAGAATAGAAGTTATACTAAATACGAGATCAAATGTTTTTTAAAAGAGGCTGTTCTGTCTAGAACAACTAAGCCATTTTCACGATCAAAATTGAAGCGGTTAAATAATAATAATCAACCCAATATGTTTTAGCCGACATATCGAAAAGTACAAGATTAAACTTTCTTTCCTTTTTAAGCACTATTTAAACTCTTTTTTTTTCTTGGTGAATTTCTCCTTCGCGCGAAACTTGCAATTGTAGACATTGTATAAAACAAATATTTTTTAGCGGCCCCCGTAAGGGGAAAAAGCCGCTATTAGGTTTGTGCCAAATGTCCGTCTGTCTGTCCGTCTGTCACACTCAGATCTCGAAAACTAGAAGAGATATGAAAAATATTATTTCACCATTAAATGCGGCTTGAAAAGTTTAGGTGCAACGGCTACTTTTGGTTTTCTAAAAGCAAACCGTTTAATTTATAAAATTAATTATGCAAGCGATTCTTTCATAAAAATACACCAATTCTAAAACAATTACGTAAATATAAGGGAGGCAATGTTACAATATGCCAACAAAGATGGACACATTTTGTGTATTTTCAGTATCACTAAATCAAATATGTTTATAAAATGTACAAGAAATGTTTACAACAAATATAAATAATAGTTAAAGGTGTTTTTTCTGGTCAACTAGCTGCTAAAATTAATAGAAAACATTTTATTTTTTTTTATAAAGGCTAATAATGCACTTTGTATGTAAATGTCACGCACATTTTTTAAAATGGACTTTTTATGTAGCGACTTTCGTGCAGTAGCGTAACGTCGCAACTTGCTATGGTGCTAAACCAATTCCTTAAACTTTTTTTAAAAAATCAGATTTTATTTATTTTTTGTTTAGTGCCCCTCATTTGAATAAAAGAAGCTTATTTTTGTGCGTTTTGTCTGTTGGTCGGTTTGTCCGTCACGATTAGATTAACAAATAACACCAGACGAAGGCTATTGTAAATCTGATTTAACCTTTAATTTTTCATTCAGTAATATTGCAATAGTTTTAAGTATCTATAATAGATTGTTCCGGATGTTTTGTGAAAACCAAATCAATGCCAGCGAATATTTTTTTGCTCTTCTAACTTATATTAGATTTATTTCCATGCTTAAACGTTGCAATAAACACATCATCTTTTATACATTGTTCCGGTTTTTTAATGTAAATAGCATATAAATGCTAAATAAAAATATCTATACCGATTTATATTTCAATAACTATAAAGTTGTTCCGGATATTGTTTTATAAAAAATAAATTATGTCAAATGATTGTTTGAAATCGCATAATGGACTAATATTACACTTATATTCTTTGACACTATGTCACTGTAGTTTATTTATCCATATCAACTGTTCCGAATTTTTAACTTAAAAAAAATTTATGTCAAATAACTTTATTTTTTTCAAAAATATCGACAATAGGTTGTTCAGGATTTTAAAATAAGAAAGTAATTTACTAGAAACGATTATTGAAAATCACTTTTTAATTTATTTTACAGTTAATTTTCTTGCCGAAACATAATAAAAGTTGTTTAATCGGTAAAGAATGTTCCGGATTTTGTTTCGAAGTGTTTAAAATCCCTCTTCTAATAAATAAAGAAATAAATTTCTCTTTTACGAAAATTGGTTGTTCCGGATTTTGTATGAAAAATATTTTAACTCTATTTATGTAAAATCGCACTTCTCTTTTACACTACATTTAACTTTCTAGCTTAAACGTTAGAAAATCTTACTATCGTTAATATTATGTTCCGATTTTTAAGGAAAACAACTTTCTTACACGAAAGTATGGTTTGAAAATCTCTCCATAAGGCTATGGTACATCTAATTTTCATAATAGACCATCCCACAAATTTAATTAACGGTATCTCACTATAAATACATAAACACCCGGAACAATCTATTATAGAAACTTATAACTAATGCAATGTTTCGGAAGGGAAATTACATTTTAATCAGATTTTCATTAACTTTTAGTCTTTTTTTTTCTCGCTATTAACATGACGGACAGACAGACTGACAGACAAAACAAAAAAAAGCGTCTTTAATCCCTTTATATATATGTTATATACATATTTAGTCTAACTAACCATCAAATGAAATGCTAAAAGATCTCACTCGGTTCACCAATGTCTATGAACCCTCGAGAAGCTGCTCGTATAGATGACATTTTTTAGTCTAACTAAGACGTGTGACGTAATGGAATTTTTTTCCTTTGACGTCATATGGAGTTAATTCTTTAAATGAAATGCTAAAAGAAATCACTCGGTGCACCAATGTCTATCACCCCTCAACAAGATGCTCTTATAGATGACATTTTTTAGTCTAACTAGGCCGAGTGACGTAATGGATTTTTTCCTCTGACGTCATATGGAATAAATTCTTTAAATGAAATGCTAAAACAACTCGGTATAGTAATGTTTATTAAACCTCGTAATGTGACTCGCATTTTAAAAATACAATAGCTAGATTTAGATCTAATCTAGATTTTTTATACTAGATCTAGATTTTTTTTAAACACTAGAACTAGATTTTTTACACTAGATCTAGATTATTTTTTTTACACTAGAGCTAGATTTTTTAAAACTAGATTTAGATTTAAGTTCTAATTAACATCATTGTAGAATCTAGATCTAGAATTTCTTGGTCTAATTTAGAATGTTTGTTGTTTTACATGTTTCGGATTTTCCTTCAGAGTTGTAGTCCAAACCTCCCTCAGGACGACGGGGGATGGGAGCGGGTAGGGTTTGAACCAGGGACCATCGATGAATCTAAACGACAGTCCAGCGCGCAAACCGCACTACCCGACAGCCATGATTTAGACTAAAAAAAATTTTTACAACGTCAAATGAATCTTTGAAACATTATTACTTTTAACAATCAAAACAAAATCACGTCTTGGATATTCCTTGCGAATATACGGATCCGACAGGGATCCGTCTCCCACGGGGGCCGCCTCTGAGTTTGTGTGTCAACACAAACTCTCTTTGTAATCTTGTTTTTTTTTTTCATATGAAGCCGACATGGACTGAATACTGTTTTTGTATGTAAAAATTTACAAAAAAAAATGTAATGTAGGTACCACTCTATTTTGTTTTGTGTGTTCGGGGTGGCGGTGAATAAAAAAGATAATGGAATTCTTGAGAGAGCGTTACGCAGCCAGAGTGATAACAAAAAAGGAGTCAGACCAAAAAGCAACATAGAGCTACAATAATTCATGGGTTAAAAGAGAAGCGTTAAAGTGGGGGAGGAACTCAGCCAAAATACATTTGTGTTAGCGTTTGAAGCGTAGGATTCAATTTATAATTTAAAAAAAAAAGGTATCCATCAGAAAAGCATTAGAGAGCCTTTCAAATATTTCGATATTGCGAAGGCGTTTTAAAGCTGGCAGTCCCTATTAAAAGAAACATACACTAGTGACCTAGTGTACACTTGCCAAAAGTAAGATAGTTGAAATGCGGGCAGTTTTTTTTTAAGGTGAAAAAACTACTGGGGAAGAGTACGTCCAAAGTATTCTATATACTCATTGAAGCACATAACATAGTGGCCTACAGGAACTGTAGCAATCCTAACACAGCGTGAAGAAACAAGTTCCTTTCATTGTAAGTGCCTATAATTGTAAAGCATTTAATAGTAACATATGTACAAGGCTAACATTTATATACTAGTAACTCCACTAGATGTTCTTCCTTGCCCATGTTTACAACACACCCCTGACTTTCCACAAGTCCCCTAACTCCAAGGTACCCAACACTTGACCATGTGTCACGGTTACACATAGTAACTATGTCACAACAGTCCTCCCAGGGCAGAATTTTTTTTTTATCGTATCAAAATTTCATGAACCCAATAGTTTGGGTGTACATTAATAATGTTTTACATCGACAAGGAAAAAAATGACATGTTATACAATGGCATCTTCTATTACGAGAAAACTGTTAATGTCAATGACGACTAATAAATCTTCAATAATATGTCATTGAAAGGAACATTTCCAATGAACTATCTCAGAAACATAAACTCTGCATATGTCCTGTTATATTATACAACTTGTATAAAAAATCCACGCATTTGTTTTTTTTTTTTCTATGTAACAATAATCTTTTGAATGGAAACATTGGAAGGTGAAAACTAGCCAATTAGTTAACACTTTATGATACATCAAATACATCTTCCAAATTAAGGGAATTGTTGACTTTGTGTTTCCTACATACCAGTTCCTCAGTCGACATCGACGACTACAATCAATGCAACAAACAAAAAGAATATTGCTATATTAAAGTACAAATTTCACATCTCTGAATGAAAAAAATAATAAAAATTTCAGAAGCGTAATGTTAATTCAATCCTGACAAGACAAAATTTAAAGTTATCCTACAAGGTATTTGTTAATTTTCTCATTATCTGATGAATGAATGAACCTAAGTCCAGCGGTCCCTAGACACATCTTGTCAACACGTCAGCTATCACGTTGTTTTGTCCTGGAATAGTTTGGACCGTAAAGTCTTGAAGTTTTAATGTCCATCTAGTAATCCTCTGAAAGTTCATCTAGTAATCCTCTGGTTGACTAGTTTATTTGTATTGATATAAGCTTGAGGGGCGTGATCTGTTAGTAAGATGAATGATTTCCAAAGCAAGTAACGGGATAGTTTCGTTATGCAGAACACAATAGCTAGAGCTTCACGATCTATCGTGGAGTATTTTTGTTCTGCTGCTAATGTAGTAAACTGGTGTAACGTTGCGTAACACTTCTGCATTAAAGTGCCTCCCACTGCTGTGGAGGATGCATCTTTTGCCAAGTAGAAGGGTTTCTGATGTCTGGAAGCTGGAGTACTATGTCGTCTAAGAAGGCACTTTTAATGCTTTGTAGGCATTTCTGTAGTCTGGAGCTTCATGTGATCTTGTTTGGCATGCCTTTTTTTTGTCAGTTCAATTAGAGGTTGTGTAATACTTGTGAAATTAGCCAGGAACCGTCTATAGTAATTACATAAACCTAAGATGCTTCGGACTTGTCCCTTTGTGGTAGGTATTGTTAATTTGAGTATCTTGCCTATGTTGTCTTGTATTCTGTGCCCTAGAAATTCAATTTCTGTTCTGGCGATTTTAATTTTACTAGGTTTTATTGTAAGCCCGTCGTCTTGTAGTATCTGGAATACTTGTTGCAGACCAGCAACGTGTTCTTCTTATGTGTTGTGGAAGACACATATGCCATCAAGATAGAAAATGACAACTGGTCTTTTCCCTAATAGTTTTGCCATCATTCTGTTGAAGGTCGCAGTACGTTACTAAGCCCGCAGCTCATGTAATTCTATTGGTAACAACCAAATGGAGTAGTGAATACTGTAAGTGGCCTAGTATCTTCCTCTAGTGGAATTTGCCAATAACCTCTGGCTAAGTCAAGAGTAATGAAGTATTTTGCACCTCTAAGTTTAGGTATAATGTTCTCTATGTTAGAGATTGGGTATGTATCTTTCACTGTAATGGCGTTTAGTTTCCGGTAGTCTACACATAGACGCATCTTCCCGGGTTTTTTTCTTTTTGTTTCACTAGGACTGCTGGAGCTGAGTATGGAGATGTAGATGTATCTGTTATTCCCATTTTTAAAAGCGTTTCAATTTCCCTTTTCAGTATCTCTTCATGGTGTAAGGAAACTGGATATGGTTTGGCTCTTGTGGGCTTCGTATCAGTCAATTGGATAGTGTGTTTTATGGCATTGAGCTAGCAGTTTGTCAATATTTTGCTTAATTAGATACTGTATGTGTGATGTGTCTATATCTTTCACAGTTTCACAGCTTTCAATAACTGGGCATGATAATTCATCTGTTTCCTCTATTGTTTCTATCATCATGACTCTCCGACTGTCTTGCGTGTCTTGCATAGCGTTCGGTGAAAGAGTAAATGGTCTGGGCATGTTGATGTGAAATACTTTGTCTCGACCTCTGATGTTTATAATGTAGTCGACCTTCGAAATCACCTTTGCGACTTGGAATGGGCCCTCCCATTTGATAAATAGCTGGTTATTTTTGTCAGGCAGCAGAACCATGACATTATCACCAACTTGTAGTGTTCTCAACTTTCGTCCCTGATTTAGCTTTCTCAATAGTTTCGGTTTCTCTTTATTTGCTTGCTTTTGAACAGTTTCGCTTCGATTATATTTTGTCTTGTCTTGATGACAAGATCGTATCCTGTCAGTACGTCGTGTTCTATGTTCCTATTAACTAGAAAGTCTCTGTATAGCGACATGGGTCCTCTAACAGGTGAGCCATAGAGCATCTCGAATGGTGAGAAGTCCGTTGTTGTGTGTGGTATTTCTCTGTAGGCGAACAATATGGGGTTGATCAGCTTGTCCCAGTCTGTTGTGCTACTTTGTTCAGCATTGTTTTCAGAGTTGAGTTCAGGCGTTTACACATTCCATCTGTTTGAGGGTGGACTCGAGTAGCATATTGTTGTTTAATATTCAGAGTCTTGCAAAACTGCGCCAATTCATTTGATTTGAACTGAGTGTCTTGATCGCTCAGTATTATACGAAGGTAACCTGTTCTTGAAAATATTGTTATTAGTGCGTCTTCAGTCTTTAGCATTGTTTTCAGAGTTGAGTTCAGGTGTTCGTACATTCCATCTGTTAGAGGGTGGACTCGAGTAGCAAATAGTTGTTTAATATTCAGAGTCTTGCAAAACTGCGAGAATTCATTTGATTTGAACTGAGTGCCTTGATCACTCAGTATTATACGAGTGTAACCTGTTCTTGAAAATATTGTTGTTAGTGCGTCTTCCACATCTCCGGAAGAAATTCTTTTCAATGTTATAGCTTCTGGAAACCGTGTACACATGTCTAAAACAGTCAGTATGTAGCGGTGGCCTCTACCGGATATTACTGGCATGGGTCCAAAAATGTCTACAGCTATCTACCGAAATGGCATTTCAGTTAGGTTTGCTGTTTGTATTGGAGCTTGCATATATGTTCCCTTTGCTCCCTGCATTTGGCAAATATGGCAAGATTTTATATAGGCCTTGACTTTTTGAACGAAATGCCAGTGAACGTATTGTCGTGTCCCCCCAGTCCATGTTTACTTACATCACATTCAATCTCTACGTTCTTGTTGACACCATATTATGCCAAAACTGGAGGGTTTGTAGATAGATGTTTCAACTCTTCGAAACTCTTTATTTTGTTCATGATTCCAATGAAATTCTTCATTTTTTAGAAGCTTTCGTATTGGAGCATTTGCATGACTAGGATTAAGAATACATTTTGCTAGGTACTGAATTAAACCTAGAAATCTTCTGATTCCATCTTTGTCTTGGGGGATCTGGCATGTCAATAATTGTTTTTATCTTTGCTGGATCTGGTTCTAAACCTTTCTCTGACAAGATATGACCCATATATGGTACTCTGGTTTGCCTTATCTTGCACTTGTCATAGTTCAGCTTTAGATTGTACTCGTTGCTCTATGCATGACTTGTTTCAAAATGAGGTCATGATGCTCAACATCTCTACCCGCTACTAAAATGTTGTCTATGATGACATGCTCCTTCAATACCTTGAAGCATTTCATCCATTATTTTCGGATAAATTTCTGGCGCTGATTTGATTCCGAACGGTAACCGTAACCATCTACCATCTTCCCAGAGGTGTGTTGAATGTTATGAGAAAAGAGGATTCTCTTTCAAGCTTTAGTTGCATAAACCCTGGCTTGGCATCGAGTACTGAGAATATCTTCGAATCTGGAATGTTAGTGATCACAACTTGAATAGTTTTCTTAGTCTGATGTTCCCGTCTGATTGCTTTATTGAGATCTTTTGGAATACATATTCTAACTTTGTCATTCCTGAACGATACAACCATGGAGGTAACCTTTTAAGTAGGTCCATGTACTGGAGAAATAAATCCATCAGCTTGCATTTCTTTCAGTTTTTCTTCAACTTTCTTGCGTAGCGATGCTGCTAAGCGACGTAATGGATTGATAACTCTTTAAGCATTTTCCTCTAACTAAATCTTACAGTGTTCCAGTTGTTTTCAGCTTTTCAAGAAATTGTCTTTGTAATTTGTTATCTGCCTTGGATTCTTTGCTGTTTGTTCGTTTTAGTAGTCCTAAGCATTCTGTGTCACCACTTAAAAATTCTTTCTTGGCTAAGGTCTACTACCTCAAACCTTGCTTTCACCTCTTAGGTATTATTTTTCATAGGAAGCACCACTGCTCCTAAAGTCTAAATGAGGGGGTATAGTGTAAGACTTGAGTGACTTTGCTGAATATGCAAGGTTAACTTTGTCTTTGAGTTTTTCAAACTCTGATTTGATGTTACACCTTGCACCAGTGTCGATACAGAAAATTAATGTCTTGCCATGTACTACTAGTTTTACAGTTCACTTGTCTTCAACGACATTGATCTTCTCAATTTTACCCTTTTTATACTGTTTTATACTTGCAGTACTAAAAAATTCAATATTTTCATCACTGTGGCTGTCATCTTCTACCAGATTAACGTTGTGTCTTTTTCTGCACATTTGAAACCAGTGGTTTTTCTTTTTACAAAAATTGCATGTGGTTCCTATTGCTGGATATTTTCTTTTTCTGTGGTTCTTACCGCATTTACTGCGTTGTCTTTAACATTAGACTTCTGCTCGAGTACATTGTGTGACTGTCTATTGATTGATAGAACTTCTTGGCCCCTAAACATTTTCACTTGGCTTTGCTACATCTCATAGTGTTGTCCAATTTCTAAAGCCTTGCTAAGGGTCAACTTCTGTCCCTAATCAAGTAGTCTTACTTGTACCTTGTCGTGTATGACTCCGTATTGTGCATTTATTTTATGTTTCTTGTTATGTGTTGTGATCAGACAGGTCACCACTGTGTCTAATCAGGCCTTTTTGTCCCACAACAAACTGACTGAAAATGGATAGGAACGTAGATTTGTCTACATTAGGATACTTGGTGTGTAATAGTAAAACAGCACCAACCTAAATAAATCGTAAATAGAGCGCATATACTGTGATGGATGTTTAACCTGTATTGAAGTCAACTGTAGATGATTGTTAGATTTTAATCAATTACTCAGCAAGCGTTTGGGTTTCTTGCTCGGGTGTATTCAATGTAGTTGAACGACAGCACATAATCAACACACATCGATTTTAACTAGGGAAAAGATGTGGTCAACACTGATGAACAATGAATAATAAGTTTAAACCAATAAAAAGGCCACAGTCAGAGTCTCTGTCAAATAAACACGTCTTTACCCAAGAGAATCCTATCGCTAACTGATTTTCCATTCTCTAACTCAAAATATCCCAAGCGTCACTAGTCCCTTTCAATATACGTCTCCTATGGTGTGTCTCTAACTAACTAATAATATAAACTAGGTGCCTAACAATACCTTTAGTTATTGTAGTATATTTAGGTTTGTGGCATAAATATATATATATACAATCTCTAGACTGGACATGGAAATTTTTTAACACTACAAAAAATGTCGTGAAAATATTTTTAAAATTTAAAACAAGGCGTTGTTTTGTAAAGTAGTTATAAGAAGTAAAGTTGTTTTTTTCAACTTATGTAACATATAATTTAATTTTTAGATCTAGATCTAGATCAAGTAATTGAATATCAAAAATAAGAGTACTCTCGTGTCATAATTATTATTTTGCAATTTTTAGATATATAATCTAGAAAGATCTAGGTAATCAATCTATTTAAATGTACATAAGATTTTATAAACCAACAGACATGAATTATTTCGATCTAGGATTTTTGAAACATTATATCAATGGGAACTAACAGGAAATGGCCTTGTTTCATATATTAGTGTGTATATATAGTTATGTGATTAATAGCCCATTCTAAACAAAATCCGAGAAATGATTTTGCATTATTTCAAAACTTTGAAAACTAAAGATCATTACTTTTCTAAGACAGAAAAGATTGATTGGGCCGACTTCCATTAGAGCTTGAAAAAGAGGTACGTACATAATAATCTATATATATAGGTCTGTGAATCGAGCAATGACGAATAAGAATTAGTTTCCGGTTTCCAGTCTAGATATAATATATAAGTCTATGGTTTGTGGTTTTATTAGCGGCCTCCGAAAGGGAAAAAGACGCTATTAGTTTTGTGTGAAATGTCTGTCCGTCTGCCCGTCCGTCCCGTTTAGATCTCGTAAACTAGAAAAGATTGTGAAAATCCGACATCATAATATTGTTATAAACCTGGTGGTGGCACAGATGGGGGTAGTGGTGTGAGTGTAGTCAGCCGACGCAAATCGCCCCAGGCCAGCGCTAGACGAGCGGTCAACCGTGACGAGTTACGATTGTCAGCCGAGACGTCAACACGGCGGTTCGGGAAGGATCGACGGCGGTCCGGGAAGGATCGACGTCGTGAATAGAGCTCAGGAGCGTCACGAGAGTTGTAGTCATCTGACCACCTAGAAACGTCGAGCTGCGTTCTGTCCGGTTCGAGAAGGCCAGTAGGGACCCTATATAAGAGCGGAGGTGTCGCAGTCAAGACGGTTCAGAAAAGAGGTTCACGGCAGGGGTTCAGAGCCCGGTTCACTACAGTCCGTTCGACTACAGCACAGTTCAGCGGTGTGGTTCTGTACGGAGCATTACGACGGTTCAGTGCGGAGTACTGTCAAGTACAGTTGAGACGACTGGCGTCTTGATCTTGGTCTGCGATCGAGTCCGACACAACGAGCCTAGTGTGTGAAGTCAGTCCTGAACTGTTGAACCCAGTGCAAGCCCGGAACGAGACGGAGAGGCCAGTGCAAGAGTTGATACTGCGGAACGGTGTTATCGGAGAGATATTTGTACAGTGTACGTGTTGCAAACTGTACAGTATTGGCTGTTATTTATTCAAATATTAAAGTGTTACGTTACTTTGGAGCCCTGAGTTGTCAAGTTCTTTAAGTTGGTGGTGTATGGTGCAGTTTGCAGAGAGCCTGGATAGTGAGATTCGTAACAATATTTTAGTCCATTCAAAGTTGTGATGCGACGGCTACTTAGTTCACAGAATTATGTAAAGACTTTCTTTAAGCATTTTCTCAACTCATCTGACATCCTTTTCCACCAAGATAACTGGTTAATCTGTACTTCTAATTGAGAATTGTTGCATAATATATTTAATTCTTATGCAAGAAAGTATAATATGAAGGAAAACACCTTAGATAACAAAAGAGTGGTATTGGCCTGCATGAGCCAATTATCACTTTAAAAATACCCTGCACAGGCTGGAGGGAATATAATATGTTTTATTTACAACATAACAACAATATTGTGTAAATATTCACCTATAAATTAGCTTTAAATAAAATAGCACATGGATTCTTACAATTAAAATAGACTTACATAACGTTTAAAAATAAATGATTAATTACTTAAAAACTTACTGTTAAATGTTTTTTACAGCTTCTGGCACTGTGTGCAAACTCCTTTGAAAACAATAAGAACATATTGTGGCAGTATCTGGGTAAATACTTGATTCCACACATTGAATGGTAGCAATTAGAGCCCTTTGGGTACCTTTCAACATCCTTTGTGTACTTCTTTGGTAGTTAAGAGAAAAGTTAAGATCTAGATCTACAGTGAATAAATAGCACAATTTGGTACCTACTGGAATGTGTGAGAATAATGAAAAAAGAATATAGAACCGATTAGAATGTCTAGTCCAATCTAGTACAGTTGTTTATATCTAGGCAAGATATGAGTTGTGATTAAAAGAGCTAGATCCAGTACATGAGTAGGGGCTATGTTAATGGGCAATGGCTGTAGATAGTAGTATTGCTCATCAGAAACATTAAATCTGTTGTGTATAAATAGGAATAGATCTAGATACAGATTCTAGATCTTATAACTTTATTATAAGTATAAGAGTCTAGGTCTATTATTATAATATAAAATATAGATATAAACTAGATAATAGATTAGAGTCGTTAGTAAAGATAAAGTAGATCTTCAAATAGTTTAAAGAACGATCTGTGACACTCACACTGTGAGCCAAGCACTTCCTTACTTCCATTCATGATTCACATATGATTATTCATATGAAGAAGCTAAGGCTAAGTAAGACGAAGTTTAAGTTAACAAGTCAGGAAGTCAGATTTAGATTAAAATTAATCATACCATGATATAGGTAAGATGAAGCTGATCATCTAGACTTGAAATTATCGTAGATCTAGTCTAGAGTCAACTAGAGCTAGATTCTATATAATAGGGGGCTTATATAGATTCTATATGAATATCTTCATTTTCTGGGTTTATCAGACACACAAATATGATGAATCTAGCGACTCGACGTTCATAATATGCTAGGACAAATTTGTACAAATACTTCTTCTAAGAATACTATGTTGTCCTTGATTTGATGATTCTGAAAACTACCATTTCTGAAGACTTGAGCATTATTTCTATAATTTAAAAAAATCTTTTCAGGAAATATTGTGTTTATAATATTAAGAAAGTGAAGATAATATTGTTCTTACTAATATTATTGACTTATTAAAATAGAAAGCAAATCATTACCAATATTCACTTGTCAATAAATGTTAGCATTACTCAATTTTTAGTTACGTGTTCAGATTATTAAATTTTATTATTTAAATTATAGCAACTTTCTCTTTCAATCCAGCTTAAGATACATTCCTGTATAAAGTCTATAATTAGTTAATGTCGATGTAGTATTGTTCAGACACTTACAAGTTTAATCATCTATACTTCACAAAAAAAAGTATTTGAATGGTTTTCATTTGTTTGTACATCAAATATGTATTAATATAATTATCATTTTTAGATGAAACATTAAATACTGAAGATGACCATTTCAATTTCTGATGTAGGCCTATTCTCATTTCATCAAACAAACAGAATATTATCTGAAATTTCATCCCTTCATTGTAACTGTAACTGGCTTCATAAAAAAATGGAGTGATGACTGGGTTGACTATACATTTTTGTATAAATAATGCATCAATGAATGTAGATTATACTGTTCTTTTCCTCATCTTGAAATGTGTGGACTGATATTTTGCTGTTGCATTTTGTTTTCATAAGTCAATGACACATGATATTCTAAATGATAAAGATCTTCTACTCATTACAATAGCACATTTACATGCTGTTTGTCTAAGTGGAAGCAGATAAAATTTGTTCCTCTATTTGCTGTACAATCTCAAAATTCATGAGCAGCTGAGAAAAAAAATAAAAGGTTATAAATATATATATTTGCTAATAACAAATGTAAGACTACTTTAAGTTACAACAATGGACAGCATCTTTAAAGCTGATTTGAATGAAATCACAATGGATAATTTTTTCTATAAAAATTAGGCCTGCTTTACTGATTTTTTTTAAAATGTAAATAAAGTTTATGCATAGGATTAAATATAACATTATAACATGTACTTAAGGTGATTTTTTACCTATTATTTCACAATGGCAAGTAATTTAAAGTGATACATGTATGTTTTTAAAATTTACAACACACAATGTTATTGGAGAAAGTAAATAAAAATCTCACTTGTAGTAGATCCCCTTCAATTTGAAAGCTAGTGACAATCAAATCATTCAATTTGAAAGCTAGTGACAATCAAATCATTCAATTTGAAAGTTAGTGACAATCAAATCAGGTTTTTGGATGTAGTATGCTCCTCTAGTAAAAAAAGAAAAATGCATTACAAAAAGTTTTCGTTTTAAATAAAATTTCTCTTGGGTGACTTGAGTAGAAATATGCTCATGTGACGATCACACTTGCTGGGGATTATATTATCAAACTTGATAATTCAATGAAATGAAGAAAGAAACATCTCTCTGTATTTTCTTAAAACTTCTTTAATAATACTTCTTCAACTTCCACATAAAATGACTTCTCAATTCAATAGCAACTTGACTTGATACTTCTTGAATAAAACTTTTAAATACATGAAACTTCACTAAGCATAACTTCAACTAATATAACTTAAATTAAATGGACCCGCTAATATCATAAAACTTGAATAAACCTTTACTAAGAGAAGACTTAAGCGATAACTAAGCGAGGACCATCGCTCTACAAAACTACTTTTATGCGAGGACCCCGTCTAACTGACTTTCCCCTAATTTATAATTTATACTTTCTTTGATCGTACGTTCCAGAATCATGGAACCTTCTCAGATAATTATTTTAGTAGCTTTGACCTTCTAGAAGCTGACGTGTGCTATTTTTTCATTAACCCCTTTCTTTGATTGGATACCTAAAATTAACTTGACACTTGCACTGGTTTGAACTCGCTTCTAGAAACTGGTCGAAATAGGTCACTGACTCGACACGTGACAGCTCACACTAAGCAGTGAAAATTGTCTGTCCAAATAAACTATTGAAACTACTGTCAGCTTCACATTAAGTTTTACAGTTCTTCCTCTAAGACTTTTAGGTACCGGTATTATCTATCGAGATCAGGGTAAAACAAGGATGGGTTTTGGCCATCAACACTATTCGGAATTGTTTCGTCTGTACTCTCAAAGCGCCTTGGAAGATGGAGTATATATCCACAGTAGATCGGATAGAAGGCTTCTTAAACTGTCTTGACCAAAACGAGGAGACGATATATCCTGATTAGGGAACTGATGTTTGACGACGATGCGGCTCTCACTACCGTTCGCAGTAATGATTACAAAGGCTAGTCAATACTTCGACAGCTGCATGTCAATAGTTCAGTCTTACAATAACTCTCACCAAGACAGAAAAGAGGGGATAACATCATCAAATTCCATTTCAGTGAGGGCTTGAGAGACTCAAATCCTCTCTTGCAAAAAGCCCTGTATAGAAACCTTGCTGTATTGCGTAGTGCATACATGTCACCATACAGATCGAGAATTTTTGGTTTCTCTGACCTGTTGAGACGCAGATAAGCAAGTCTGATGCAGTCAAACAGAATATGAGGCACGGGGGCACCGGGATTCGAAATTTGGCCATAGCTGTGAGAAACACGAGGCAGCAGGACAGTGGCCTGTCCTGCACTGTGTTATAATAACTTGCCATAAAGCATCACAGAATGTACTTTTTCTATTTTATCATCGACATCATATATAGGCCAAACATATTTTTCTCACATTTTTCAAATTTGATAAAACTTAACATCTAGACTTATTACCTTTACTTTAGGCCTACACATAATATATGACTTTTTAAAAACGTATAAACGAAAGGTCATTTTAGCCTATTATAGTAAGAGCATATAGATCAAAATGTACCGGGTTATCCTTCTGAATAAGTCTTACTATTTGGTTTATATATTTATATATATATATAGGCTATGCTCTCACAAGAACCTCAATTCAATCAATGTCGTAAACAAGAAAATACACGAAATACAGGCTTGGCTAATTAGTCTATATTGGCTGAGAAAATCAATTATAAAGCTTTACAGTTATAGATCTAAGTCAGAAATTTATTTGCGCACACTTACCTCTGTAACTTCTTCTTTAACAATTCAGCTTCCATTCATGATTCGCTGTAAAAGTGGTGGTAAAAATCTTCGGGAATGGTTTCTTTATAAAGTAAAAAAAAATCTACCGGAAGTCAATTTACCATGCAACCAAGGACGCCTCCGTGAACGGGACTTGTTTATTGAAAAATATAGGCTTAGTGCGTAGTCTATGAAAAAAACCCAACAACAACAAAAAGCTGGTTGGGATGGTGGACACATATCTCGAAAACGATGCTAACCATTTCCCATGAAATGTGACAGTTTATGTTGAACTTTAGAAACAAAAACAGTGGCAACATATGGTTTGATCGTTTTCATTTTTCGAATTGTAATAATCTTTCAAATTAAACTTGGTTTGCAGGTCTAGGCATTATATATTTTGAACACCAGTACGTCCTCAGGTATATCCGCATATATTAATTGAAGAGTTAAATATATAAATACATTGTTTCAAAATCTGTTAAGAAATAAAAAGCAGCGTAGAGCCAATCTAATGTTTTGCTATTGACTTTAGAAGCTGACGAATAATCAGAAACTGTATTTAGGACTTTTTAAAAATGTTATTATCATTTAGGTTTTCCTGAGTAGAGGAATAGATACTCTTTGTATATGGGCATAACATGGCCTAAAATTGTTTTACATGTTTCGGATGTTTCAACGAGCAGAGTTCTCACAGGACCATCGAATCAACAGTCTAGAGCGCAAACCAAACGATGTGCTAAATTAACATATTCATAACCGGAGGGGAGATAAAAGTGATATTATAATTAATAGACCAAAAGTAGGTATGTGGGGGGTTGTTATAAAGTGGGCCGTTCCAAGTGATCGTAAGTTCCAGAAGCGGCCTTAGGTGCTGGCAAGTGGGCCCGCGATAGGAGATTCCCTTGTGACCGTCAGGTTCGAAAACCAGACCAGTTCTCATAAACTACAACTTGTTGCTCAATATTTACTACCATTTAAAATGTAAATTTTTAAAATGATGTTTTTGGCTTCGAAATGCTGTTCATTTTCGGTAAAGACAGCATCTTATAAACTGTACATTCTAATCGGCTATTACGTTACGTGGAGGTGATCAAACGGAATTTAAAATCAGTGAACAACGATACTGACCAATGGGAAGACATAGCCCTGGACCGCACTAATTGGAGAGAGACGGTGACCAAGAAAGCTATGGACAGCGAGAAAACATGGGCCTCAGCTATTGAAGAAAAGTGTGCTGTACGAAAAATGGCCTGCTCCTCTACCACCAAAGCGAAAGCTACCTTGACCTTGTGGGCGGGAGTGTCTCTCGAAAATAGGGATCCACAGTCATATGAAAAAGTGTTCGAGATGAACCATAGTCGTTCTACGACTGAAGGAGGCCAATATATTACCGTTTAACGGTTCACCTTGGCATAAAAAAACACGTAGCCAGAAGCTAACAATCAAAATCGTTTATTTCGTAAATAAAGAGTCATACAGTACTGTTATGTCACATTACAGAATAAAAATAATTGGTACGTTTAAAGTAAATATACTGTTACTATAGTCCGCCATAGGGAAAAAAGGGACGAAGGTGCGTGAGAAAGATTCCTTGTTTTGTACTGTTGCCTAGCTCGTAGAGTTTGCCAATCAGCATCCAGAAAGTTTGACGATGACGTACTCATTTTGTCTCCACTAGGCTACTGTGCATATACGTCGAGTGGTCGTGTAAAAACCCATTTGAGAGAAACAAAAACAACAACAACAAAAAACCGCGGATGTATTTTTTTTCATTAGAAAGTTGGATCTGCGAAAGACAATGGAGCACTGTACACTTTGTTCTTATACCAAAGACTAAATGCAGTATTTTCTTTTCCTAGTAAGTTGTTTGGCACGAGAGCTACTGGAGGACAATTAGCTAAACGAAAGCTGCTGCAACTGGAAACATCTTGATAATAAAATTCAGCAGCACGAGGATTCTGTCAATCACGTTAAAATTTTTATAAAATGTTTTAAATGTTTCGGATGCTCCTTCTTTGTCTAAATCTCCAGCAGGACGACAGGGAATGGCAGCGGGAAAGGTATGAATCCGGGACCATCGGTTAGGGTTACATAAGTCCGGAACCCTCGAGACGACCAAACAACAGTCCATCGCACATAACGCACGGCCATACAGCCATCCTTACTTATAAGTACGTGTCAGCGTGGTTGGATTGAGCTCTGGGAATGTCCTATGGTAGCGCAACGGATGACTTGATGCTAGAACAAAGTAGAAAAGAAAAACTGCATTGGCGCCCAGTCTTAGCAAGTATTTTAGCATTCGTTCAGTACCTTGCCAAAAAAAAAACAGCGCATTTCTTGAAAGAACAGAAAAACTTTATGCGCTAAACAACAGTCAGTTTTTAGGCTTGGTTGAGATGCCTGACAAATTCGACCCAACCATGCAACATGATGCAAGAACATCTTCGGCGAATTAAGAACGACGAAGCTCACGACCAGTATCTCGGATATAGGATTCAAAAGGAGCCTAAAGACCTGATGGTATATTTTCCCGTCATCCTTAACTTCACGATTGATGTTAGCCACAAAAATCACATATCTTTTACACAGCGTTTTATGAACGTATCAGATCCAGAAGTTAAGGTGGAGAACACTTCGAGTTTATGTAGCTAAAAGGTCAATAGTACAGCATTTACGTCAGATAGCATGGTTTGTTACAAAAATAAGGCCTTCAGCGTTAGGGTCTGATGATCCCTTTAGCGTGATGTGGTACGATATATAGATCTATAGTCTTTCCTCATGGCTCAGGGCCCCGCATATGACATTCGCCCAAACCCCCGCACTGCTAAGGACGCCTCTAAGCGTAACAGATACTAGAATTTACGGGCCAAAAGCTATGTGCGGAACAACTGGTTTATATCTTTTGTGCTATATTCAACAAGTCCTTGCAAACGCACAAAATACCTTCCATTTGGAAGACGTCTGAAATAATTTCAGTACCCAAAAAGAAGATCATTGCTTCCAACAACAACCTACGTCCCGTAGCACTTACATCAATTCCAATGAAGTGCTTGGAGAAAATGATTTTAAAACATCTACTGAAAGAAGTCGAAACACGTCTTGACCTGCTCCAGTTCGCTTACAAACCGTCAAGAAGTACAGAAGATGCAATACTATTTATACTGAATTGTCTTATCTTATCTTATATAATACAGACGTTACTTCAAAAAAGAAGATGATTACGTCCTACGCGTCATGCATTTAGTCATGCATATTAACCAATGACTTAAATTCTGCCAAGTCACTGGTTTTCCTGGCTAGCTCAGGCAACCCATTCCATGCTCTAATAGCACTAGGGAAGAAGGAGTATTTGTACAAATTTGTCCTAGCATATGGGACGAGGAATGTGCCTTTATCTTTGTGTCTTTCAGAGTATTTTATTAAATTTTGTTTTTGTATTTGAAGATTATGGTTCAGTGTTTTATCTATGATTGCTACTTTACTTTTGAGCCTTCTGTCCTGAAGGCTTTCTAAATTTAGTGATTTTACTAATGGTGTTACTCTAGTCAAATGTGAATATTCGTTTGTTATGAACCGCACTGCTCTATTTTGTGTCTGTTCTAGTTTCTTAATGTTTTCTTGAGTTGAGGGGTCCCAAACAGAGGATGCATATTCTATTATTAACCTAACCAAGGTTAAATAACATTTTAGTTTTATGTTCTTATTTGATTTATAGAAATTTCTTTTAATAAATCCTAATGCTTTGTTTGATTTTTTTGTAGTTTCATCAATATGTGGATTCCATGACAGTTTTTCATTTATTATAACACCTAGGTATTTTGCGTTTTTAGTCTGTGTTACTGGTTTGCCATGAATAAGATAAGTGGAATTAATTTGTTTTAGTTTTTTTGTTACTCTTAACAACTGACATTTTTCTGGGTGGAAAGACATGCTCCAATTTGATTCCCATTTCTGTAATTCATCTAATTCTCTTTGTAAAATATCTGTGTCTTGTGTTGTTTTTATTGTTCTATATATTATGCAATCGTCTGCAAATAATCTGACTTTTGTTCCTGAAGTAATGCAATTTGGTAAATCATTTATGTAATAATAATAATAATAATTTTATTTATAAAGCGCTGTTAACAAACAAAATGTAGGCTCAAGGCGCTGTAACAACATTACAAACATAAACACAACTGCCGAAATAACAGTTAATCTAAAAAAGTTTTAAACAAGTAGGTCTTAATGTTCTTCTTAAAAGTGGTATAGCATGTTGTCTGTCTGAGATCAATGGGGAGTGAGTTCCAAACCTTTGGTCCGTGAACTGAAAAAGCACGCAGACCGTAGCTTTTGAGGGAGAAACGTGGCACTACTAAAAGCGTTGAGTCCATTGAGCGCAGGGTTCTCTGGGGGACATATGGAGTAATCAGTTCGCTAAGGTACAAGGGCATCTCATTGTTATATATACACTGATGACAAAGTGTGGCGACCTTGTAATCGATTCTCGCTTTCACGGGAAGCCAATGGAGCGTGCGCAAGAGGGTAGTAGCAGAATCTTGTCTAGTTTTTTTAAGGACTATTCGAGCGGCGTTGTTCTGTATACGTTGCAGCTTGGCTATTTTGTCATCAGGTATACCTGCTAGCACGGCGTTGCAGTAGTCAAGGCGGGAGAGTATGAATGCCACAGCTAGCGTTTTTGTTGACTCCGTTGTTAAATATGGTCGGATCTGGCCTAATCTGCGCAGCTGCAGATAAAGACCTTTGCAGAGCTGATTTATGTGTGGGTCGAAAGATAGTGTTGAGTCAAAGAAAACTCCAAGATTCCGCACTACATGGACAAAAGGAACATGGCAGTTCGTGATAAAGAGAGAATCTGTGCTTTCAACTTTTGAGACATTGTTCCTAGTGCCAATCTTAATTATTTCTGTCTTGTCTTCGTTCATCTTGAGTTTATTTTCAACCATCCAATCGCTCACCCTTGCAACGGTACCACTGATATTCTCTGCCAGATGGGACACCTCTGAGGGTACTGATGAATCGTATAACTGTGAGTCATCGGCAAAGAAATGGTATAAGATGCCGGTTGGCCGTATGACACCGCTGAGTGGATATGTGTACATAGTGAACAGTACTGGGCCTAGAACTGATCCTTGGGGTACTCCGTACTTCAAAAGTAAGCTTGTTGATTCCGTCCCGCTAACAACGACACTTTGGGTGCGTTCCGTCAGGTAGGATCCAAGCCACTTTAGGACGACTCCTGCTAAACCAAAAGTTGCAGAGAATCTGGCCATCATAATTTCATGGTCTAGCGTATCAAAGGCTGCGGACAAGTCCAGCATAGAAAGAATTGATATGTGGCCTTTGTCGGAATTGTGAAGTAAGTCGTTTAGTACCCTGACCACTGCTGTCTCTGTGCTACGGCACTTCCTATATGCAGATTGAAATTCTTCCAAGAGACAGTACTGTTCAAGATGAGAAAGAATTTGCACTAACACGATGCGCTCCAGAAGCTTTGACAGGAAGGGAAGATTTGAAACCGGGCGATAGTTTTTTAGACATTCCGGGTCAAGACTGGATTTCTTTAATAAGGGCCTGACAAGTGCATGCTTAAATTGCTGTGGTACAATGCCTGAAGTCAGTGAAGAGTTCACAATGTTGGTAATTGTAGGTACAAGCTCATCTAAACATTCAAGGAGCAAGGAGGTTGGAATGGGATCAAGGTCACATGACTTATTTGGCATCTTCAAAATAGTACTTTTGACATAATCTTCAGATACACGCTGAAACTCGCAAAAAGGAGTATTTTGAAAAATTGGAGAGTGGTCAAGCTGTGATGAGAGGGATGGCATGTCATTTCTAATCTGCTCAATCTTCCCAATGAAGAATCTATTGAAGGAATCAGGAAGTTCAGATAATGGGATAGATGACGGCAAACGTTCGTTATTTGCTCCCCCTAACATTTCAGCGGTGATCCTGAATAGCTCCTTTGAAGAATCAGAATTTTCGATTTTTTGTCGAATATGACTAGCTTTTGCGTCTCTAATCATACGGTTAACCTTGTTTTTTTCTCGTATGTATATTTGTCGATGTATCGTCTGACCTGTCTTTTGAAATGTACGTTCGGCACGTCGGCGAATAAGTTTGGCAGTCTTTATGTCTTCCGTCAACCAGGGTGCAGATGGCCTAACTGAGACTGTACGAGTGACAAGAGGTGCATGGCTGTCCAGCAACTTTTTCAAGCAAGAATTGTAATTGCTGAGAACGTCTGTGTTGATCTGTTGCAACAGCAAAGAGGCCACATCCATTTTGAAGGAGGCAATATCTATGGCTTTAAGTTTACGGGAAGTCACGTTTTTCTTTGGCCTTTTTGCTTTTGATAGGCGCATTTCAAAGTTTACGAGAAAATGATCTGACAAGCCGCGGTCTGAGACATTGAGTTTGGCTACAAGCTCACTTGCATTTGTAACAATCCAGTCAAGAGTATGGCCTTTGACGTGTGTCGGAACATTTATCAGTTGGTCTAAGTTGCGATCCTTTAGCGCATTTTTCAGCGACATCGCGTATGTCTCATTTTCACTGTCAAAATGCAAGTTCACATCGCCTATGACAAATAGATCTTTTGTTGATATGTGACTGTCAAGGAGGTCTTGAAATTCTTCAATGAAAACTTTTGTTGTCAGTTTATTTCTCTTGCTTGGTGGTGGGCGGTACAGGAAAATAAAAGTCAGTGTTCTACTGTGGTGGGAAAGGCGAAACTCGCACATCTCAAAGGTCGTGTACGTTGAGCTTTCAGGTCTTATTGTTACATACTTGGCTAGACTATCTCTGTACAGTATTGCTAAGCCCCCTCCGCTGCCTGTTTTTCGAGGTAGACTCTTTAAAATAAAGCCTGGGGGCGTTAGCTCAATGGTTCTTGGCTCATCACCAACTTCTTTAAACCATGTCTCACTAAGGAAAACGATGTCGTAGCTATCATCAGTGATGGTGTCTGCAAGCTCAAGGGTTTTGTTACTGCATGACTGGGCGTTGAGGTGCATTATTTTAAGCAGACTGGAGGATATAGTCACCAGAGGCGTAGCACATTTTGAAGACACCGGAGGAGTAATATGTAATAATATATATAATAATAATAATATATGTAAAATAATAATATGTAAATTAAAAATAGTAGTGGACCCAAGACTGTTCCTTGAGGTACACCTGAGTTTACTGTTATCGGTGTTGATTTAGAGCCATTTATTATTACAGTTTGTTCTCTCCCTATCAGAAAATCTTTAATCCACTGATGCAGTGGACCATTAATGCCGAAATATTTTAATTTTTTAAGCAAACTATGGTGGTGAACTTTGTCAAAAGCCTTAGAAAAAACTAATAAGATAGCATCTATTTGTTTACTATTATCTAAACCTTTTGAAAAATCATCAATTAGTCCTATCAGTTGTGTTTCACATGATCTATATTTCCTAAAGCCATGTTGGTATGGTGTAAGGACATTGTGTTTGTCTAAGTGGTTTATGATGTTGCTACATATTATGTGTTCTAGGATTTTACATGTGATGCTGGTAAGTGATACTGGTCTGTAGTTTCCTGGGTCAGATTTTTCTCCTTTTTTAAATAGGGGGGTGACATTAGCTTCTTTCCAGTCCTTTGGTAATCTGCCCTGGTTAAGTGAAGCCTGAAAGAGTATTTTGAACACTGGGGCTAGCTCATTACTTAGTTCTTTGAGTAATCTAGCTGGAATACCATCAGGTCCAGAAGCTTTATTTGGTTTGGTGTTGGCTAATAGTTTTTGAATTCCATTTTCTTGTACTACTATATCTTCTATGTTGTCTACTTGGTTCAAATTAAGTAATATGTCTTTGTCTCCTGGGGCTTAGAATGCTGATGCAAAGTATTTGTTTAGGATGTTTGCTTTAGTTTCATTATCATTATGTATTATGTTATGTTCATCTTTTAATGGCGCTATGCCTGTTGTTTCCATTTTCTTAGACTTAATGTATGACCATAGGTTTTTGTTGTTATCTTTATATATTATATTGTTTATGTATTCACTCTGCAGCTGTCTGCTTACTTTTTGGGTTAAGTGTTTAATTTTTATATACTTTTTTCTGCATTAGTTTCTTTAAATTTTCTATATAGGTTTTCCTTCTGTTTACAAAGCTTCTTTAGTCTATTATTAAACCAGCATTTATTTATTTCGTTTCGAGTGTATTTAGTTGGTATATGATTTTCTATAATGCTTTTATGATGGTTTTTAATGAAATTCCAGAGGTCATCAACTGGTTGGTTAATGTCTTTTTCTAATAAGAATGTTTGTTGAAAGTTTAATGCAGCTTGGTGTAGTTGTGTTAGGTTACATTTATTCCAGAGTAAGATTTTTCTTTTGGGTTTTGTATTGGCTACTGCTTTTATCTGACTGTGTATTTTTATGATCTCATGGTCTGATAGACCAGGGATAATATCATAATCAACTACTAATCCAGGTCTGTTGGTTAAGAAGAGATCTAATGTGTTGTTTAATCTAGTTGGCTTTTTAATGATTTGATCTAAACTTACGTTGTGTAAAGTTTCTATGAAAAGCTCATTTATGTCCTTAAGGTTTTGGTGTTTTTCTATGGTTAGTGTTTTCCAATTTATATCAGGTAGGTTGAAATCACCCATAATCCAAAAAACTGCATTTTTATTTGTCTCTTTAAGTTTAGTAATCTGATTACATAGTTTCTGCATGTATTCTAAACTAGAATTTGGTGGTCTGTAAATGCTGCCTATTATTAGTGATGTTGACCATTATCTTGATACTCAGAGACACTACGCCAGAGTATTATTCGTAGAATTTTCATCTGCATTCAACACAATTCAATCATATCGCATGATACAAAAATTATCTGATTTGAACGTTAACAAAAACATACAAACTTTCTTATCAAACGCCCACAATATGTAAACGTGAACGTGCATGTGTCAGGCACGAGAGCAGTGGAGCGCCGCAGGGGTGCGTTCTGTCACCAGTATTGTATACCATATACACAAATGACATTCAGAGCCTATCAGCTGACACCACCATCATAAAATTTGTTGACGACACAGCAATCATAAAGGCCATATTGCAGAAATTCAGATAAACAACCAAACAGTAGAATAAGTACAAGAATATAAATACCTTGGTACAATCATCAACAACAAACTGAAATGGAATGAAAACTGTCAAAACCATAAACTTATATATATACTACTCTAGACTGGACATGGAGATTGTTTAGCACTACAAAAAATGTGAAATTTTTTTTTAGAAAGTTGGATCAAGGCGTTGTTTTGTAAAGTAGTTAAAAGAAGTATAGTTGTTGTTTTTTTCAACCCTAACCTATGTAACATATAATTTAATTTTTAGATCTAGATCTAGTAATTGAACATCAAAAATAAGAGTACTCTCGTCTCATAATTATTATTTTGCAATTTTTAGATATACATAATCTAGAAAGATCTAGGTAATCAATCTATTTGAATGTACATAAGTTGATTTAAATCAACATGAATTATTTCCATCTATGATTTTTGAAACATTATCTCAATGGAAACAAACAGGAAATGGCTTTGTTTCATGTATTTGCGTGAGTATCCGATAAATGATTTTGCATTATTTCAAAACTTTGAAAACTATAAAGATCATTACTTTTTCTAAGACAGAAAAGATTGATTGGGGGCGACTTCCCTTAGAGCCTGAAGAAAAAAAAAGAGTTTACGTACATAAAAATCTCTATATGTATAGGTCTGTGAATCGATCAGTCGCGGATAAGAATTTATTTCCGGTTTCTAGTCTAGATATAGTATATAAGTCTATGGTCAAAACCTTTACACAAAAATTCACCAACGACTCTTCTATCTCAGAAAGCTAAGAAAATTTAACATCGACAAAACATAATTTAACTTTTCTATACAGCAACCATCAGCAGTCTAATTAACTTTGGAATCACCTGCAGGTATGGTAATACTTCACTGGCACATAGAATTAGACTAAATATACTAATTAAAAAAGCATTGCATATCACTCGAACACAGCTACCATCTCTTGAAGAGCTTTTCTATGAGATGCCTTTCCAAAACACTCAGGATTCTTAAAGATAACCCGCACCCATTAAACCTCTGTGACATAAGATCTAAACGAAGTGGTCGTCTCCTTTCCATTAGGACTAAAACAGAAAGATTAAAAAATTCCTTCATTCCACTGTTGGTCAGAGTTTTACAAGATCAGCTGTCATCATCCAGAAGTACATAGAAGTCAAATCCATAAAGCGCTGGTTGTGTATGTGTTTCGTGTGTGAGTGTTGTTCGAATTTTTCATCTATATTGTTTTTGTACAGTAGTTACGCTGAGGTTGTCAATTGTAGTCAACTGAATTTCCATTTGATTGGATCAATTAAATTTTCTTATCTTATAATAATTGGCAAGCGACGAAATACGGGTTGTTTTCTTGGAACTGGAAAAAAAAGGGAGTGAAGTTCCTGCCAGAAAACTTGTGGGAGAGCGGAAAGATGCGAAGGATGCAATTTATATAAAAAAGGGAGGGGGTTATCCTACTGTTTTATTGAAAGTGGATAAGAAAATAATAGGACAGGGGTTTACTGATCAAAATAAATAGTATATACTTTGTAGTATATACTTTGTTAACAAATCAACGGGTGGAGCAGGTGTTGAATGCTAGTACTTTATAAAAAGAAATCTCATTTATTTATTTTGTTTTTTAAAAGAAATGCCCTTTGGTCAAGTTCCAGTGTTACAGATTGGTCACAGAGTATTTGCCCAAAGTGTTGCTATTGAGACCTACCTTGCCCGTGAACTTGGTAAATTCTATATGTATACATTTTTCTTATTATATTATTAAAATGGTTTAGTCACAGTATATAGTATTTTGTCTCTAGAAGTCTATTTAATTAAACTGGCAAAAAAATGGCAAAAAAAAAAGAGATTAAAACAAACAAACAAAAAACAACAACAACAAAAAACAACAACAAACAAACAAAAAACACAAGATTACAAAGAGAGTTTGTGTTATCACACAAACTCAGATACGGCCCACCATAGATTTCACCAAAGGAAAAGGAATATTCAAGCCACAATTTTGTTTTGATCCTTAAAGTATTAACATTTTAAAATTGTAAGACTCTTATAATACTTTTGGAATAAGAATTTGAAATAGCGCTGCGTTAAATGATCACCTAAGAACAGCATAGAAACCTTCTAGATACGCAACTCTCCCCAACAATTTCTCTTTATAAATATTTGAGTAGACGGCTAGGAAATTAAAAAACGAGCCGGCACAACTAAACGGTTTCCCATGCAGGTCCCTAACTCAGACCGGACCTGAATAGGTAGCTTTGCTGACTGGGTTTAGACTTATACTAGATCTAGAAATCTAGATATAGATCTACTTTATAGATCAAGACTATATCTAGAATATAGAAAATATCTATAATCTACATATAGACTAGATCTATAGTTCTAGACTAGATCTAGAATATAGAAAAGATCTATAATCTACATTTAGACTAGATCTATAGTTCTAGACAGGATCTAGAATCTAGACTAGATCTAGAATATAGATTAGATCTATAATCTATATATATATATAACCTAGATATAGACTAGAATTCGAATGACTTTACACGTTCAATCTTAAAATTGCTACATCTAGGCCAATATTATGATCAGAATAAGTAGGCCTTCTGGTACCTTGTAATGGTGTACTAAACTGTTCGCATCGGATTCACTTCTTAATGTGATACTATTGTTTTCATAATGAATTAATCTGCACCCCTAAGCTGTCAGAAGATTTCCATTGTGACCTTAGATGCAAATGGTTTGTTTCTTGTCTTGCTTGCATAATTAATTTAAAAAATTAAATGGTTTATTTTCGGAAAAGAAAAAAGTAGCCGTTGCATCAGAACTTTGAATGATCTAAAATATCATGATTTCCTATTTTCAATTTCTTTTCAAGTTTCTGAGATCTAAACGGGACGGACGGACGGACAGACAGACCTCACAAAACTAATAGCGGTTTTTTCTCTATCGGGGGACGCTAAAAAAAGAGATTTAAAAGATGTGATCACTTAAACTGTAGTAAAGAATTTTAGTGCATCTAATTAACCCTGTTACAAACAATGAAAAATATTGTAAATACCAAACTTAAACTAGATGATGAGCAAACAGGAGACATACATTTTGCGTGAAAGGCATGGTCCTAATGGTGCAAGCTAAGAAATGGTACATTACTTTCATCGACTGGAAACAAAATTTAATTCTGAATACTACTCAAGCACAATGGTTTCCCATACAAAGATCTTCAATATAATCAGGAATTTGTTTTACGATTGAATTGGTCTGTATAAATAGGATTTTTAAAAAAATAATCTTTTCTCATCGATTAGATCCAAAAGCATTACAAACCATTCAGCAGCAATGACAATTAGGTGGACGTTCTGTCGCATTTTTTGATGCTTTGAAAATTGAAATTTGCTTTTAATACAATCCTATCATGCAGCCCTCATCCCTTGCAAATAAAATCTATTGTGGAAAGCCGCCACTTAACACTAAAACTAACCAAACAATGACATTTTGATGGGGTTGGTTTTGGTTCCATACATCAACTATTTTGATAGTCATTTCTATTCTAGGACTTTACGGTCAAACAAATATAGACGGCTTGATGATAGACCAAGTTGTCCAGCTCAATCAAGAGTTCAGAGCCAAAGCTATTACTGCTATTAAGGAACAAGATATCAATAGAAAAGTAAGTTTTTCTATTCATAATTGTATTTACTTTCAAATAAAGATAATTCGTATGTCAGACCATTGAAAGTACCATCAAATGTAACTTGAATTACTGTTACCTTCTATCTTAAAATATTTTGTCATTTAGCATTACATTAAAAAGTTACCTAAAATATATCATCAACTTTTTGTTATCTTTCTCTTACACACTGAAAACATGGAATAAGAAGATAAAGCAGTGACCATTGACTCAGCACCAATTGAATTACACTAAAACAAACCATAAAAGTAAAATTTTATAAAATTTGATTACGTCCTGCAGTGTAACTGAGCTGTTTATTTTCTGCGTGTGTCCAGCCTGTAATAAGGTCATATTTATTGTGTGTGTACTCAGTACTTAAGGAAAACCATGCAAGACGTGTTTGTGCTTGTTCACTGTCTACTATTATCTTTTTCAGTATTGGTATTCTAGTAGAGTTATTTCATTACAATTTTGCCGATGAAAGGCCGTTTACTGCGTTTTAGGCATGTGGCAAACTCCTATCACAAACTCTATTGCTCACATCTGCAATATTTTATGTTTTAATATCACTCGGCAATCTGAGTATTAAAAATAAAAATAAACTTTATAGAATCCTAAATGCTGCTGGTAAAGTCATTGGCAAAAAAAAATTCCATTTGGGCAGCTGTTTGAGACAAATATAAAAAAAAAGCTAAAAAGATTCTAGAAATTAACAAGATTACAAAGAGAGTTTGTGTTACACAAACTCAGAGGCGGCCCCCGTCGAAGTCGGATCCCTGTCGGATCTGCATATTCGCAAATAATATTCAAGAGGTGATTTAATTTTGATGTAAAATGTTTTACATGTTTCGGATGTTCCTTCAGAGTTGAAGATAATTACTTCCTAGTACAAACCTACCGCAGGACGACGGGGGATGGGAGCGGGCAGGGTTTGAACCCTGGACCATCCATAAATCTGAACGACAGTCTAGCGCGAAAACATCACGACCAGGCAGCCATCCGATGGTCAAAAGTAATAATGTTTCAAAGATTCATTTGCCGTAAATTTAAATTTAAATTAAATAAAAAAATAGTAGATTAGTTTTAGTATATTAAAACATTACAATATTGATCAAAACGTTTGGAAATGAAAATCTACACTTTTTTTTTTACACTTTAAGTTTAGAAATTGAAATTCTACATCTTAATCTAGTCTATTTTAGTCTAAACTAGATCTACAAATTCTAGATATAGACTCTAAAATAATTTTAATTAGAATATAGATCCAGATCTAGATATACTGTAATAAAAATCTAGATCTAGTTTAAAAAATCTAGATTAGATCTAAATCAAGATATCATTCCTTTTTTAAACCCGAGTCACATAACGAGGCTTAATAAACATTACTATACCGAGTTCTTTTTTCATTTCATTTGAAGAATTAATTCCATATAACGTCAGAGGGAAAAAAAAACACTACGTCACACGGCCTAGCTAGACTAAAAATCGCCTTCATCTATAAGAGCCATTTATCGAGTGTTCATAGACTTTGGTGCACCGAGTGCGTTCTTTAAGCATTTCATTTAAAGAATTCAATATCAGGTGACCGAGCCTCGCTCGGATGAATAATTTGTTAAGGAAGGATATTTACCCGAAGTTATTTTGGGAATATTGTTGTAATTACGAAAATGAACTATCGGGTAAAGACTATCAATCCGAAGAGTTGCTTTTTATTTCTTTCAGTTCTCAATGTAATTGTACATGGCGATTAGAATAGAAAGTCCCTCCAATAGTAGGCCTATAGAAAACCACAGCTCACATCTTAACGTTTTACATTGTAGAACTATTGGGCTATTATAGGCTTGTAAGAAAGTCTTTGCAGTATAACTTCTAAAATGGATACTTCATGACATTTAATACTGCAATTAGTATATTTATTATGGCTCTGAGACATGGACACTTTACAGGAAAAACTAAGACTTCTTGAGTGCTTTCACCAAAGATGCTTGCGCTCCATCATGGACATACGGTGGCAGGACAGCACTACATACAGCGATGTCCTTGCCAACGCCGGTATGGACAGTATAGTGGGACTTCTTATGGTCCGACAGTTTCACTGGGTAGGGCACGTATCCCGAATGGGAGACGAACGAATGCCAAAGGCAGTCTTTTTTTGTGAGCTAAAAGGTGGTCGACGTAACAGAGGCGCTCCACGGAAATTCTTCAAAGACCAGCCTAGTCGTCAACTTTCCTTGGCTGACAAAGAAGAGAGCACCTGGTTGCATGCGGCCTCAGAACGAGACAGCTGGAGGTCTCTCACGAAGGCCGCGAGATACACATTTGAGACCAAAAGAAAATCTGCTGCCGAGAACAAACGCAGATGGCGAAAAGAAAATCTAAATCGGCCACCTGCGGACAATGGTTATGCTTGCCCTGGATGTGGCAAAATATGTAGGTCACAGTTGGGGCTGCACAGCAAAGGGAAATACTGCATTCCTCACTTATCTTCGGACTCGAATTTCATACCATTTTGCAAGAATATCGCTGTTTGTATTGTGGTCTTTGGTGAAGTCGTTCAAGAAGTCTTAGTTGCTTTCTATAAAAAACTCATGTCTCAGATCCACATAGAGGGGTTGAGAGAATACTGGTTGACACTGATTTTTGTAGACAGGCGGAGCGATTTATTTCGCCACACTCTCGCTTGGAGGCGTCCAAAAGCACGACTATCCATGATCACATATCAACCTCTCTTTAAAGCAATGCGTCAATTGATAAAATGCTTCCCAGATAATGTGAAGTTATCTACCACTTTAATGGATGTCTATGCTCAGTGATCTTTGGGCTGAGTAGGTTTTATTGGGTGACTTTTGGAACATGACTTCTGTTTTACCGAGGTTTATAGGTTAACAAATAAAAAAAAAAGCAGCAGCGTGATGAAAATTCGTTGACCGCGAGCTGAATATCATCAGGGCCAGCCCTAGGCCTATGCTGTCACAGTGGTGGACTCCGAAGGTTCAAAAGCCCCGCGCTAATTCTAGGTGTAAATTATTAAATTAAACCATTATAATTTATAATATGGTTCCCGTGGTCTCCTTGTTTTCAAGGAGCTCCTGGAAATCTCCTGAAACTCATAAAAATGTCCTTAAAAAGACAAAATTGTCACTTTGGGGTGTCAATCAATATGGTAAACGCCAGTCCTACGCGTGATATAAAAAAACGGCATCGTCAGCTTTCATTTAATAAAAATGTAATGCAAATACGAATTTATTTTCTAATACAAAATCTTATTTTTCACTTATTATCTTTATCTCTACCCTTACTGGTCCGCGCGCAATCCTCACATTTCACATAGGGCCCCGCAAATGTTAGGGCCGGCCCTGATTGTGCAAGTAAGGCATAGATATGCTGTGTTATGACCATTTCCTATGTTTTGGTATTGGACAGCAGACTTCGAAGCTTAAACACATTGCAATAATTCACCAGCAAAATAATAACAAAGTAAAAGCTACCTACGGGTGTAAGCAATTAAAGTGTAAACAATTTATAAAGCCTTTAAAACACAATAACTAATCTTACATTAAGATATTTAATTTCATTATTTTTCTTCCATAAATTCCTAATGGATCAATGTACAATAAGATGGTGCGCAAATGTTTAATTACGCCAATTGAATCATTAAAACTTTTTCTTGTTTGCGAAGAAAAGTCTTAGTGTACTGTTGTGAGGCTAGTGACGTAAGCGGTGTCAAGTTTTTTTCCCCATTGACGTCATACAGAAAATTTCATTCATAAAACATTCTAGCCAAAATAAATTTTTCGATAATGAGCCATTTTCAAACCGATATAACGGTCGACCTCGAGTTTTCCCGATGTGGCCAGTGAGTTGAGAATTTTTTCTCACTATTATGCACATACCGTGAACTTTTAAAGAAAATCGTTAGAGCCGTTTTCGAAATAAAATTTATATATATATATAAATATAAATATATATACATACATACATACATACATACAAGAATTGCTCGCTTAAGAGTATAGGATTCCATATGACGTCAAAGGAAAAAAAACACTACGTCACACGGCCTAGCTAGAATAAAAATCGCCTTCATCATTACGAGCCTTTTATCGAGTGTTCATAGACATTGGTGCACCGAGTGCGTTCTTTTAGCATTTCATTTAAAGAATTCATTCCATATGACGTCAAAGGAAAAAAAACACTACGTCACAAGGCCTAGCTAGACTAAAAATCACCTTTATCAACACGAGCCATTTCTCGAGTGTTCATAGACATTGGTGCACCGAGTGCGTTCTTTTAGCATTTCATTTAAAGAATTCATTCCATGTGAAGGAAAAAAAACACTACGTCACACGGCTTAGTTAGACTAAAATATGTTTTCATTAATTCAAGCAATTTTTTCGATGGTTAATAGACATTGGTGCGTTCTTTTAACATTACATTTAAAGAGTCCATTCATATGACGTCAAAGAAAAAAAAATTCCATTACCTCACAATAGGCTAGTACCGGTACCATAAAAAAAATGTCTTTATTTACACGAGATATTTAACGAGGGTTCATAGACATTGGTGCACTGAGTTCTAATAGATATTATTTAAAAAGGATCAAAGCCACATTGTTTTTGCGTTTTGTCTGTCAGTCGGTCTGTCCGTTATCTTGATATAAAAAAAACAACTAAAAGTTATTAAAAATTGATTAACCTTTATTCTACGTTTCAAAACAGCGCAATAATTTTTAGGTATGAACACAATTGAAAAGTTTATATAATAGATTGTTCCGGATGTTTGTATAAATAGTAAAAGAAAAAGAGAATTTCAGATAAATGAAATACCGTTAATTAAATTTTTTGGATGGTCTCGTATAAAAATTACATGTACTACAGCCATGTGGAGAGATTTTCATACCTTACTTTGGTGTTTGGATTCTATTTTCCTTAAAAATCGGAACATAATATTAACGATAATTAGATTTTTTAATGTTTTAGGTAGAAAGTTAAATGTACTGTAAGAGAGTAGTGAGTTAAAATATTTTTCATAAAAATCCGTAAAAACATTATTTCGTAAATGAAAAGATTATTTGTTTATTAATTAGAAGAGGGAGTTCAAACAATTATTTGGAGTTAGTAGATTTTTAAATAAATTCGGAAATTTCTGGCGACGATTTATAAGAAACAAAATCCGGAACTTTCTTTATCGATTACAAAACTTCTATGTTATGTTTTAGCAAAAAAATTAAATGTCTAAAAAGTAATTTTCAGTAATCAATTCTAGTATATCTGGTATACATTTTTCACATGTAAATTATGAGTGAGTCTGCTGTGAATTTAGCTTTTATGTAATGCACACATTGTAAGACACATCTCCTTACGGACAATAGAGTTTATTATTATTATTATTATGATAGAAAAAAACGAGTATTCATTCAGGGTCGAGTTTCGTTAAAGGGAAACAAAATTCATCGTCGTCCCTTTATCAGTTTCCACCGAGGAATTTTCTGGTGATGTGGCAGGTCTGCAGCAGTACCGCCTTCTGACAGGCAACGAGAATGTTCCAAGGAATGCCAAGTGCCTTGAAGGTATCTGTGAGGTCAGTTGTTATGATTCCCTCGGTTAATATAACAATGGGGTGTATTGTTGTTTTAGATAACTTCCATAAACGCTTAATCTCCAAGCCTAGGTTTCCATATTTTCGTTGTTTTTTCCAGCTCAGTTTTTCTTAAATTGTGAGATAGTACATTCAAGAATAAATGTAACCTAACACAACTTCACCAAGCTGCATTAAACTTTCAACAAACATTCTTATTAGAAAAAGACATTAACCAACCAGTCGATGACCTCTGGAATTTCATTAAAAACTATCTTAAAAATTATAGAAAATCATATACCAACTAAATACACTAAAAACTAAATAAATAAATGCTGGTTTAATAATAGATTAAAGAAGCTTTGTAAACAGAAGAAAAATCTATATACAAAATTTAAAGAAACTAAGGCAGAAAGAGTTTATAAAAAGTATTAAAAAAATTAAAGACCTAACCCAAAAAGTAAGCAGACAGCTGCAGAGTGAATACATAAACAATGTAATATCTAAAGATAACAAAAAAAGCTATGGACATACATTAAGTCTAAGAAAATGGAAACAACAGGCATATCGCCAGTAAATTATGAGTGAGTCTGGTGTGAAAGTACACTTTGGTTTCTTATAGTTATAATGTTTTTTGTTTGGTGTAATGCACAAATTGTAAGACAAATTTCCTTACGGATAATAAAGATTATTATTATTATTATTATTATTAAAGATGAACATAACATAATACATAGGCTAATGATAATGAAACTAAAGCTTACATCCTAAATAAATACTTTGCATCAGCATTCTCAGCCCCAGGAGACAAAGACATATTACTTAATTTGAACCAAGCAGACAACATAGGAGATATAGTAGTACAAGAAAAGGGAATCCAAAAACTATTAGCCAACATCAAACCGAATAAAGCGTCTGGACATGATGGTATTCCAGCTAGATTACTCAAAAAACTAAGCAATAAGCTAGCACCAGTGTTCAAAATACTTTTCAGGCATCTATTAACCAGGGCAGAGTACCAAGGGACTGGAAAGAAGCTAATATCACCCCCCCCCCTATTTAAAAAATAAAGATCTGACCCAGGAAACTACAGACCAGTATCACTTACCAGCATCACATGTAAAATCGTAGAACACATAATATGTAGCAACATCATAAACCCTTAGACAAACATAATGTCCTTACTCCATACCAACACGGCTTTAGGAAATATAGATCACGTGAAACACAACAAATAGGACTAATTGATGATTTTTCAACAGGTTTAGATAATAGTGAACAAATAGATGCTATCTTACTAGATTTTTCCAAGGCTTTTGACAAAGTTCACCACCATAGTTTGCTTATGAAACCTAAAATATTTCGGCATTAATGGTCCATTGCATCAGTGGATTAAAGATTTTCTGATAGGGAGAGAACAAACTGTAATAATAAATGGTTCTAAATCAACATCAATAACTGTTAATTTAGGTGTACCACAAGGAACAGTCTTAGGCCCACTATTATTTTTGATTTACATAAATGATTTACCAAATTGCAATAGTTCAGGAACAAAAGTCAGATTATTTGCAGATGATTGCATAATATATAGAACATTAAAAACAATACAAGACACATAAATTTTACTAAGAGAATTTGATGAATTACAGAAATGGGAATCAAAATGGAGCATGTCTTTCCACCTAGAAAAATGTCAGTTATAAAGAGTAACAAAAAAACTAAAACAAATTAATTCAACTTATCTTATTCATGGTAAACCAGTAACACAGACTAAAAATGCAAAATACCTAGGTGTTATAATGTGGTGAAATAGTTACTATTTGTTTATGTTTGTGTAACGTCGTGAGAATGTGTTCACAACATTGATCTAGTGTGCTACTGTCCAAGTCTCTTTCGTCAGTTCATGTGTCGTTCTAGTTTAATAAAGCCTTGTTTTAGGTTACTCTTCAGTGTTCCTTTATTTCTTATTACAATTTATTAAACTAGAAATTTTCAATTCTATGGATCTATGTGCCTCACGTATCTTTTTTGGATTTTCGTTCAACACTATTCTCAGTCTGTAAGTAAAAGTAATTATACAAATGGAACGGCTATTTAGGCCAAAAGAGCTAGACATAGAGCCTAGCTCGCCATCGGCTGCCGAGAAGTGGCTGCACTGGCTCAGAACATTTGAGAATTTCATCTCCTCAGTCTCTCACTGTGAGATTGACAAAAAGAAATTACTGGAAAACTACGTTTCTTCGAGCGTATTTCAGTACATAAGTGAGTGTACCACGTTCGAAGAATCAATCAAAGTTCTACAAAATGTCTACGTGAAGCCTAAAAGCGAAATTTTTGCACGGCACATGATAACTCTTTGTCGACAAGAGAACGGACAAACCGTTGACTCCTTCCTACTTAAGCTTAAAAGTATGGCCAAAAACTGTGACTTCAAAGCTGTCACCGCTGAAGAACACAGAGATATCTTCGTAAGAGACGCCTTCATTACTGGACTGGCTTCAAACAGCATAAGGCTGCGACTCTTAGAGAAATCTACTTTAACTCTACAGTGCGCCTATGAAGAGGCAAGACAACTTGAATATGCCCATAACCATGCCATGGCGTATAACATCTGCTCTGAAACTCCCTGTGGAGCTAGCGCCGACGAGGAGAGCCTTTCTCCAACGACAAAAGTAGAACACGAGGTGAGTGCGGCGACTAGTAAAAGATGTTTCTTTTGTGGAAACAGCCCACATCAACGCTTTAGATGTCCGGCCCGCGACGCTACATGCAACTTGTGCGGTAAGAGAGGCCATTTCCAGAAAGTCTGTAGATCGACCAGACAGACACTCAAATCTATAACCTCAGCCATAGTGAAAGCAGATGATGAGACGTCTCGGACTACAACCGTTGGATCCTCCTGGGCATCGACACCAGCGTCCGGTCTTACTAAATCTACTATTTCAATACTCGTCAATGGAGTACCATTGAAGGCTCTCGTAGATACGGGGAGCAGTGAAAGCTATATATCTTCTTCAATTGCTAAAAGGTACAGATGGAAATTAGAAACGTCCAGAAACAGAATCTACATGGCCTCTACACATCTTTCTCGCACTACTCACGGCCATATTTTCGCAAAAATAAAGTACAAAGATGAACAATACGAAAGTGTTAAGCTCTCACTACTAGATGGACTAGTATCTGATGTAATCTTAGGGCTAGATTTCATCAGCCAGCATGAAAAACTGATGATCCCATTTGAGGGAAAACGGAGCACTCTCCAGGTCTGTACGCTGAAAGCTGCACGAGTTGAAGCCCCTCGCCTCTTCGCTAATCTTGCTCCTAACTGCCACCCCATAGCCACTAAATCTAGAAAATATTCTATGCCTGACTCCAAATTCATTCAAAATGAAATCAAGAGACTCCTATCTGACAAAATTATTGAGCCTTCCACGTCCCCGTGGCGAGCCCAGATAATTGTAACAACTAATGAAAGGCACAAAAAGAGAATGGTTATCGACTATAGCCAAACCATCAATCGATTCACTTACCTCGACGCGTACCCCGTGCCAAAAGTTGATGAACTGGTGCAGGAAATATCTAAATACTCAATGTACAGTACATTTGACCTCAAAAGCGCTTACCACCAGATACCTATCAGGGATGATGAAAAGCAGTACACGGCGTTCGAGGCTGGCGGAAAGCTTTATCAGTTTTGCCGCATTCCTTTTGGAGTGACAAACGGAGTCGCTGCATTTCAAAGGACGATCAACACAATAATTGAGGAGGCAGGGCTACAGGACACGTTCGCTTACGTGGATAACGTTACCATCTGCGGACTTGACCCCAGTAGCCACGACCAGAATCTACAGAGATTTCTCAATGCCGCTAAAAAGTACGGTATCACCTTCAACAATGATAAAAGTGCTATTGCGACTAATAAAGTATGCCTCCTAGGCTACGAAATCTCACAAGGGCAATTAAGACCAGACCCCGAAAGATTTCAAGCATTGAGAAACCTACCTCCACCACAAGACATGAAATCACAAAAGCGGGTGATTGGACTACTGTCCTATTATTCTCAATGGATCCCAAATTTCTCCAACAAGATCCATTTATTGGTAAACAACAAAGCCTTTCCTCCCCCTGAACAAGTTCAAGAAGCTTTTAAACAGCTAAAACACGAACTTGAAAACGCTGCTGTGTCGACGATAGATTACAATCGACCTCTAACAGTCGAAACAGATGCCTCTGACATCGCGATTGCCGCCACTCTTAATCAAGAAGGCCGTCCTGTCGCCTTCTTTTCAAGAACACTCACGAATAGTGAACGCAGACACTCAGCAGTAGAAAAGGAAGCACACGCTATCGTAGAAGCCCTGAGAAAATGGCAACATTACCTTATCAGTAGACTCTTCACATTGGTTACAGATCAACGCTCAGTGTCTTTTATGTTTGACCAGCAGAACAAGGGCAAGATCAAAAACGAAAAGATACAAAGATGGCGACTGGAGCTTAGTTGTTTCCAATATGACGTCGTATATCGACCCGGGAAACAAAACGCTGCGGCGGATACCTTTTCAAGAAACCACTTTGCGTCAGCAATGACTGGAGAAGACCTCAAACTGTTACACAACAACCTCTGTCACCCAGGGGTCACGAGACTCCTCCATTTCGTTCGGACTAAGAACTTACCTTTTTCCTGCGAGGACGTCCGCAAAGTGGTAAACCAATGTAAAACTTGCGCTGAACTGAAGCCTAGATTCTTCAAACAGTTTTCAGGCACCCTCATCAAGGCTACCCAACCATTTCAGAGAGTAAGCATCGATTTTAAGGGGCCACTCCCATCTGCTACTCACAACAAATACTTATTAACAATGGTGGATGAGTACTCACGCTTCCCATTTGCCTACCCATGTCCCGATATGTCCTCATCTACTGTCATAAAGTGTTTAAATCAGCTGTTTTCCTTAGTTGGGATGCCAGAGTACGTCCATTCTGACAGAGGTACGGCCTTTATGTCGAGGGAGGTGCAATCCTTTCTGCACGAGAGGGGAATAGCTACAAGTAGAACAACCGCTTTTAATCCTTTATGCAACGGACAAATTGAACGACTAAACAAAACTCTATGGAACGCTGTTACTTTAGCACTGAAAGACCTCGATCTCCCGAACTCGAGATGGGAGCTTGTCTTGAACCAGGCCCTATACTCGATTAGATCATTACTATCTACGGCAACAAACGAAACTCCACACGAGAGAGTTTTCCGGTTCAACCGGAAATCCTCCTTCGGGATATCTATCCCTACTTGGCTATCTAGCCCAGGTCGAGTGTTGCTGAGAAGAGAGAACCGATCTTCAAAGTATGATCCTCTCACGGAGGAAGTCGACCTGCTGATGTGTAACCCCCAATATGCCGTCGTACGGTTGCCCAGCGGTAAAGAGGAGACGGTCTCTCTAAGACGCTTGGCTCCCACCCCCTCCCCATCCACAACAACAAGTGAACCTTCGTTCTTCCCTCAGGGTGAGGATAATGAATATCCTCCAGAAACTCAAAACACGGAAGTACCAGTAAACACCCCTACGGTGATACAAGAAAGGAAAGAACCCCTGGTAGGCTCTGAGGACCTCCGAGCGCTTCCTCTTGAAAATACCCCAATTGACGCTCAGGAACTCGCTAGTGACTCCCAAACTGTAGAACAGGATAGTCAACCCCGTTACAACTTAAGAGAGAGAAGAACCAGACCGAACTATAGAGTCTAGAGTTGTTCCTCTATTGCACTACTTATGTTCTACATAAACTGACATTGTTTATCTCTTGCTACTGATACTAGAGTTTACTTTTCACTTACTTACGTACATGTTTACTTACTACACTATTTGTTAATACTTAAAACAGAAACTATTAATTGTTTATAAGTCATACAACAGATACTGGTTTTTAGGTTTCTTTGTATCACCATTCACTATTGTTTACTAGAGAAATTAATATTTCGACACTATTTATTGATCTATTGATAATCTATTGTATTACAGGCACTGGAATTCTCTCTTCATTTATGCTATTGGCCTACTATATTACTATACTTGCTATTTTAATTCTAGGCGGGGTGAATGTGGTGAAATAGTTACTATTTGTTTATGTTTGTGTAACGTCGTGAGAATGTGTTCACAACATTGATCTAGTGTGCTACTGTCCAAGTCTCTTTCGTCAGTTCATGTGTCGTTCTAGTTTAATAAAGCCTTGTTTTAGGTTACTCTTCAGTGTTCCTTTATTTCTTATTACATATAATAAATCAAAAACTCTCATGGAATCCCCATAGTGATGAAACTTTAACAAAAACAAACAAAGCAGTAGGTTTTATTAGAAGAAATTTCTATAAATCAAATAAGAACATAAAACTAAAATAAATGTTATTTAACCTTGGTTAGGCCAATAATAGAATATGCATACTCCGTTTGGGACCCCTCAACTCAAGAAAACATTAAGAAACTGGAACAGACACAAAATAGAAGTGAGATTCATAACAAACGAATATTCACATTTGTCTAGAGTAACACCTTTAGTAAAATCACTGAATTTAAAAAGCCTTCAGGATAGAAAACTTATAAGTAAAGTAGCAATTATACATAAAACACTGAACCATCTTCAAATACAAAAACAAAATTTATAAAATACTCAGAAAGACACAAAGATAAAGGCACGTCCCTCATCCAATATGCTAGGACAAATTTGTACAAATACTCCTTCTTCCGTAGTACTATTAGAGCATGAAATGGGTTGCCTGAGCTAGCCAGGAAAACCAGTCACTTGGCGGAGTTTAGGTCATTGGTTAATATGCATAACTAAATGCATGACGCGTAGGACGTAATCATCTTCTTTTTTGAAGTAACTTCTGTATCATATAAGATAAGATAAGAAGGGTTTTTCAGTTCCCTCATCTCGATTTCGAACTTTTAAAAAAAAAAAAACTGACTTTTATTTTGCCCTCATCAGATATCGCACACTTTTATTTTGCCATCATCAGATATCGCACACTTTTATTTTGCCCTCATCAGATATCGCACACTTTTATTTTGCCCTCATCAGATATCACACACTTTTATTTTGCCCTCATCAGATATCGCACACTTTTATTTTGCCCTCATCAGATATCACACACTTTTATTTTGCCCTCATCAGATATCGCACACTTTTATTTTGCCCTCATCAGATATCACACACTTTTATTTTGCCCTCATCAGATATCACACACTTTTATTTTGCCCTCATCAGATATCGCACACTTTTATTTTGCCCTCATCAGATATCGCACACTTTTATTTTGCCCTCATCAGATATCACACACTTTTATTTTGTTCTCATCAGATATCGCACACTTTTATTTTGTTCTCATCAGATATCACACACTTTTATTTTGCCCTCATCAGATATCGCACACTTTTATTTTGTTCTCATCAGATATCGCACACTTTTATTTTGTTCTCATCAGATATCGCACACTTTTATTTTGTTCTCATCAGATATCGCACACTTTTATTTTGCCCTCATCAGATATCGCACACTTTTATTTTGCCCTCATCAGATATCGCACACTTTTATTTTGCCCTCATCAGATATCGCACACTTTTATTTTGCCCTCATCAGATATCACACACTTTTATTTTGCCCTCATCAGATATCACACACTTTTATTTTGCCCTCATCAGATATCACACACTTTTATTTTGCCCTCATCAGATATCGCACACTTTTATTTTGCCCTCATCAGATATCACACACTTTTATTTTGCCCTCATCAGATATCGCACACTTTTATTTTGACCTCATCAGATATCACACACTTTTATTTTGCCCTCATCAGATATCACACACTTTTATTTTGTTCTCATCAGATATCGCACACTTTTATTTTGTTCTCATCAGATATCGCACACTTTTATTTTGCCCTCATCAGATATCGCACACTTTTATTTTGCCCTCATCAGATATCGCACACTTTTTTTTGCCCTCATCAGATATCGCACACTTTTATTTTGCCCTCATCAGATATCGCACACTTTTATTTTGCCCTCATCAGATATCACACACTTTTATTTTGCCCTCATCAGATATCGCACACTTTTATTTTGTTCTCATCAGATATCGCACACTTTTATTTTGTTCTCATCAGATATCGCACACTTTTATTTTGTTCTCATCAGATATCGCACACTTTTATTTTGCCCTCATCAGATATCGCACACTTTTATTTTGCCCTCATCAGATATCGCACACTTTTATTTTGCCCTCATCAGATATCGCACACTTTTATTTTGCCCTCATCAGATATCACACACTTTTATTTTGCCCTCATCAGATATCACACACTTTTATTTTGCCCTCATCAGATATCGCACACTTTTATTTTGCCCTCATCACATATCGCACACTTTTATTTTGCCCTCATCAAATATCACACACTTTTATTTTGCCCTCATCAGATATCGCACACTTTTATTTTGACCTCATCAGATATCACACACTTTTATTTTGCCCTCATCAGATATCACACACTTTTATTTTGTTCTCATCAGATATCGCACACTTTTATTTTGTTCTCATCAGATATCGCACACTTTTATTTTGCCCTCATCATATATCGCACACTTTTATTTTGCCCTCATCAGATATCGCACACTTTTTTTTGCCCTCATCAGATATCGCACACTTTTATTTTGCCCTCATCAGATATCGCACACTTTTATTTTGCCCTCATCAGATATCACACACTTTTATTTTGCCCTCATCAGATATCACACACTTTTATTTTGCCCTCATCAGATATCGCACACTTTTATTTTGCCCTCATCAGATATCGCACACTTTTATTTTGCCCTCATCAGATATCACACACTTTTATTTTGCCCTCATCAGATATCGCACACTTTTATTTTGACCTCATCAGATATCACACACTTTTATTTTGCCCTCATCAGATATCACACACTTTTATTTTGTTCTCATCAGATATCGCACACTTTTATTTTGCCCTCATCAGATATCGCACACTTTTATTTTGCCCTCATCAGATATCACACACTTTTATTTTGCCCTCATCAGATATCGCACACTTTTATTTTGCCCTCATCAGATATCGCACACTTTTATTTTGCCCTCATCAGATATCACACACTTTTATTTTGCCCTCATCAGATATCACACACTTTTATTTTGCCCTCATCAGATATCGCACACTTTTATTTTGCCCTCATCAGATATCGCACACTTTTATTTTGCCCTCATCAGATATCACACACTTTTATTTTGTTCTCATCAGATATCGCACACTTTTATTTTGTTCTCATCAGATATCACACACTTTTATTTTGCCCTCATCAGATATCGCACACTTTTATTTTGTTCTCATCAGATATCGCACACTTTTATTTTGTTCTCATCAGATATCGCACACTTTTATTTTGTTCTCATCAGATATCGCACACTTTTATTTTGCCCTCATCAGATATCGCACACTTTTATTTTGCCCTAATCAGATATCGCACACTTTTATTTTGCCCTCATCAGATATCGCACACTTTTATTTTGCCCTCATCAGATATCACACACTTTTATTTTGCCCTCATCAGATATCACACACTTTTATTTTGCCCTCATCAGATATCACACACTTTTATTTTGCCCTCATCAGATATCGCACACTTTTATTTTGCCCTCATCAGATATCACACACTTTTATTTTGCCCTCATCAGATATCGCACACTTTTATTTTGACCTCATCAGATATCACACACTTTTATTTTGCCCTCATCAGATATCACACACTTTTATTTTGTTCTCATCAGATATCGCACACTTTTATTTTGTTCTCATCAGATATCGCACACTTTTATTTTGCCCTCATCAGATATCGCACACTTTTATTTTGCCCTCATCAGATATCGCACACTTTTTTTTGCCCTCATCAGATATCGCACACTTTTATTTTGCCCTCATCAGATATCGCACACTTTTATTTTGCCCTCATCAGATATCACACACTTTTATTTTGCCCTCATCAGATATCGCACACTTTTATTTTGTTCTCATCAGATATCGCACACTTTTATTTTGTTCTCATCAGATATCGCACACTTTTATTTTGTTCTCATCAGATATCGCACACTTTTATTTTGCCCTCATCAGATATCGCACACTTTTATTTTGCCCTCATCAGATATCGCACACTTTTATTTTGCCCTCATCAGATATCGCACACTTTTATTTTGCCCTCATCAGATATCACACACTTTTATTTTGCCCTCATCAGATATCGCACACTTTTATTTTGCCCTCATCAGATATCGCACACTTTTATTTTGCCCTCATCAGATATCACACACTTTTATTTTGTTCTCATCAGATATCGCACACTTTTATTTTGTTCTCATCAGATATCGCACACTTTTATTTTGCCCTCATCAGATATCGCACACTTTTATTTTGCCCTCATCAGATATCGCACACTTTTTTTTGCCCTCATCAGATATCGCACACTTTTATTTTGCCCTCATCAGATATCGCACACTTTTATTTTGCCCTCATCAGATATCACACACTTTTATTTTGCCCTCATCAGATATCACACACTTTTATTTTGCCCTCATCAGATATCGCACACTTTTATTTTGCCCTCATCAGATATCGCACACTTTTATTTTGCCCTCATCAGATATCACACACTTTTATTTTGCCCTCATCAGATATCGCACACTTTTATTTTGACCTCATCAGATATCACACACTTTTATTTTGCCCTCATCAGATATCACACACTTTTATTTTGTTCTCATCAGATATCGCACACTTTTATTTTGCCCTCATCAGATATCGCACACTTTTATTTTGCCCTCATCAGATATCACACACTTTTATTTTGCCCTCATCAGATATCGCACACTTTTATTTTGTTCTCATCAGATATCGCACACTTTTATTTTGTTCTCATCAGATATCACACACTTTTATTTTGCCCTCATCAGATATCACACACTTTTATTTTGCCCTCATCAGATATCGCACACTTTTATTTTGTTCTCATCAGATATCGCACACTTTTATTTTGTTCTCATCAGATATCACACACTTTTATTTTGCCCTCATCAGATATCACACACTTTTATTTTGCCCTCATCAGATATCGCACACTTTTATTTTGCCCATTTATTCCCCGTTGCTCTCTTTTCTTTGCTCTAGCTTCTTCTTTTTGTGTTTCAGTTTTTTTTTTGTTCTCCGTCTTCTCCTTTTCAAAAGCAAAACTTTCTCAATCAATGGCCGACCATTTTTCTTTCTCTTTTTCTTTCTTTTTTCTTATTTCCCTCTCTAATTCTTAATCCATGGCTGCTATCTGTTTCTCTCTCTTTGAACCAATCTTTCCAATAATTTTCTACATTTCTATCCTTCCAAGTAAAAAGACGCAAACCTTTTTCCTTTAACACTGCTATTGTCGGAATCCTTTATTACTTGGCTCGTTAAAGGGTTACTTAAATAACAATAAAGTTATACTAGGTTATATTCAACTTGAACTCAAGATAGCCCTGGAAATATAATACTTTAATATCCAGTAGAGCACAAAAATGAACGCCACTCTCAAAAAATATATGTACATAAGTATCTGTCCATGAAAAACAACTGACTACCAATTTCTCTCTATCATTTAATTTAGTAATTTAGTTGTAGTTGGTTGGTTAGTGTTGATTATGGTAGTAGCATAGGTGGAGGGTTTTTATTTGGGCTTAGACTTAGTCAACTTTAATGTACATATATTTTATTATTAATTTATTATTTCCCTGATGTAAATAAAGTATTGTTTTGTTTTTATTAATTTTCAAGTAAAGTTTTGTTCTTGCTTTCTTTTAGTTAGTTAGTTTAGTCTAGTTGTCTGGTTGCTTAGGTGACTTTAGCCTCTGAAGTGTCACAGATGAAACCCACCCAGTAGCAGAGTGCAGTTACACAAGGTTAAAATGAGTGTCAATTCTATTTTATAATTTTGTTGTCTCTGACATTTTATCATTTATTATTGCACAGATTAACATGTAAGATTTTAAAATAAGAAACAGATTTAACATCAACTGAACATGTTTTCCTTAGTAAATTTTAAAGAGCTCCTAACGGAAACTGTTTAACATTATAGTATATGAAAAAATGCAACTTTAAAAAAGTCTATTGATCGGTACAAAAACTTGAAGAGAAAATGTTATTAAGTTTAACATTCAAAATTCTACAATAACAAAAATAGACATGCATTAGGCTAAAAAAAAACAGTAAAAGGCTTAAATCAAAGGCTGGTAGAGATTCATTGCAGTTCGATCGGTAGGCCATTATACAAGCAAGTACTTCCCAGTTTGAACTCCTTCAAAATGAACTTTGCCGCCTGTAGATGTATTCTAGTTTTCGTATTTCTGTTAAAATAAATATCTTGTCGTCTGACTCAGTATAAAAAGAGATCAATGCATTAACCTCTTGTTCTTTTCTTGAATAGTGATTCCGGCATCTTGAAATTACTCTCCTGACATTTTTTTGTTGTTTAAACTTATTTTTCTGTTACAATGACTTTCTAACTTGTCACATATTTCGTATAGTAAATGTTGAAGTGCTCTAGCCACCACTTGGCCAATAATTAACACTTTTATTTGAAAATGCTCTTGATTTGTTATCTTTTTCCCAAAGACATCTTCTCAAAACGAATTAAAGCAATGAAAGGTATACATGTATTTACAGACACCTGCAACTCTTTCAGAACGATGGCAAAGATTTTCAATCTCTGTCATACAATCATCAAATCTTTCAATTTCTGTCATACAATCATCAATTTTTTCTTCCAGCAGCACGATGAGCGATTTGTTCATAGACATTTCATTGACACTCATTGATTAAAATCATTAAAATATCCCATCGATTAGTAAAGGCGGCAAAGAAAGAATCTTTTTTTCTAGAGTACCAAAAATTGTTATGTAAAAAGCATTTTTTGATCAAGAATTTTGACTGTATAAGCTTGAGTAAACGGTGTACACATCAATTGAATGTTCTTCTCTATTCTCAGTAATACTGCCTGCACTCCTTCATGAATTTCACTCATTGTAGCTGCATTGTCATGCCATGACATATCAATACGTTAAGTCCAACCCTTTCAATGCGTTTTAAATGATCAGATCGGATACCGTCAGCTTTTGGTCCACTTTAAAGAGAAATATCCTACAAAATTTCTGTAATTTGAACATTAACATTGTTAATATATTACAACTTCAGAGATCTATGTTAGGTATGCTGTACTAAACGATACCAGAGTAGTCTGCAGCATTTATGTCTCCGATAAGTATAACCTTTAACATGTATGAATGAGTTTTGGTACTTCGTTGGAAAGTAACTTTTTTTTTTCCACGCTGCCTTGCAATCTTAAAAGTACTGGGTCATATTTGGATAACATTTCCACAATATCATTATTTTGTAGCCTAAGTACTGCTGCCAAAATGTTTTAAATTTGAAAGCCTGATTAATGTTCTTCAGTCTTCTTGTGAGTTTCTTATTTTGAACATGTCTACTATTTGTCAGAAAAAATAACAAAAAAAAAAAAAAAAAAAAAAGTCCTGCTAATGATTTTTTTCTCCACTAAGAAAAAGTGTACACAACCATTCTTATGTTTTTTTATCTTGCTTCTGTAATATTTGTAAGTTGGCGTTTTTGTTTGTTGTTGTTTTTTGCAAAAGTGCAAAAGTTTGGTCCGCACCCTCCGCACTCGACTAGTGACGCCCCTGACTGTAGGGGGACTAAGGGGACTTTCTACTCTTATCGCCATGTACATTGATATTTAGAAGTAACAGTTAGAAGTAACAGAACATAAAAGCAATTGTTTGAATCGGTAGTCGTTTCCAAAATGATTTCGGGTAAATATCTTTCCCAAATCAATTCAAGCGAACGAGGCTCGATCACCTGGTACCAAATTTAAATTTGGTTAGAGAAAATATCATGAACGGACTAATCGTCTTCGGGTATTAGCAAGTACTAAACCTAGGATTTAGAATCTTTTTTTTTCTTCTTTCATTGCATGTAGAATTGATTAAGGCAATCAAAGAATTTGAAGTGCCAACATTTTTTAGTTTTTTGGAAAAACTGTTGAAAGAAAATCAAACTGGGTTTTTTGTTGGCTCAGCCGTAAGTTTTTTTTTGTTCTGACTACTTCTTCTGTTAATGAATAAAAGAATAGAATCTTAAAAAAATATTCCTATATTTAAACTTACTTTTTAAAATAGTATCTTAAAAATAGTTAAGCTTTCTATGACAATTTAAAATGTCAGGCATTGAAAAGGCACTAAAAGACAAAGACAAGAAAGAGAAAGTGACAGAATAATTTGACATTTCATGTATTTCCTAATTATGAAACAAAACCTGTTTAATCTCTCTCCCCAGTTGACGTATGCTGATATCAGCACTTTTGATAACATAGTTGCTTTTTCCATTGAAGGACCTCTTTGAACATTGGCGAGTAACGAGCACCCTATGGCGCTTCTAGAAAACCGTAGAATCGAGGTACTCATTCAACAATTACATAACTAACAGTGTGTCTCTGTAGGAAGTCATTCAGAACAAGCGTGTGGCATAGGAATAATGAAATGATGACGTAATCAGACGTTTTGTATAACTACTTTCTAAATTTTTTAATAATAAAAACATTCTACATTTCTGAATAAAAATACGCATGTTTCTTTTTCTTCTTGTTTTTATTATTATTTATTATTATTATTTGAAATGGTGATACCTCAAGTTTGTATAACTATCCCCCCCCCCCATGACAAGAGATTCTTCCTTGGAATTTTCAGGGTTTTTATTATGATTATTATTATATAAAAAAGTGAACGCTAGTCATTAATGTGGGAAGCTTGGTGGAGAGACAACGTACCCTTGAACTTGGCTTGGCTTGGCTACCTATGAAGGGGGCTTGAGGTTCGACACCTGACTCGAGCAGAGTTGTGTTTACTGAGCGCCTAAAGGCAACACGGAAACCTTCTAGATACCCCCCTCCCCCCTTCCCCCCCACACACAGGTCCACAAATGAGATAGAACCATACCGCTCTGCATGCTATAAGCATGAAAGTAGCGCTATATAAAAGCCATAATTTATTTATTTATTTTCTGTCAGTGTTAGCATTAAGATTCGTTAAAAGGATACAAAATTTACTGAAGCTCAATTCTCTGGCATTAGTTTTCTTATTTTGTTCTTTGTAATTTTCAGTTTTAGTGGTACTGTGGTACTGTCAAAGATTATTTATAAGATAGTGGTACTGTGGTACTGTCAAGGATTATTTCGATTTTGCGTGCTTGTCAATAAAAAGTAATAGATAAACTTCCAACTAACATTCGAATGCTGGCAAGGTCAATAATGTACTGAAACAAGCAAGAGCAATTTATAAACATTTAATATATAACATAGGGAATCCGTCACTGTCGTTGCTCAACTAAATACCTAAGTTCAAAACATGAACCAAACTCTTGCCTGTCTCTAAAGACACAAACCTATGAACTGTTTTCTTTATTCCAGAACTAATCCCAGTCTTTGTTTTTTTTTTATGATCACGTTATTGGCGATGTTTTTGGCAGACTTCAAGAACAAGTTTGGCAACGGAGCAGATCTAAAAAATTAAAAGTCTACAGTACTGTAGTCCTATCTTCACTCTTATATGCATCGAAATCCTTGACCTTATATTCCCGCCACATCAAAAGCTAAACTCCTTCCACCTAAGAAACATTCATCAGGCAAACTAATTTTTATGGGTAGCTGTGTATTGGAAAGCGTTACAAAGACACCCTTAAGAGCTGTATAAGGAGTATGATATTGACATTCACGGCTGGGAAACACTAGCTCTCTATGGCACCTCATGGCATGAGATACGAGGCAAGGGGAGCGGTCAGCAGAAGCAGAGCTAACAAATAGCTGAGAGAAGAAGCAGACTTACCTGCAGTAGACCCAACTTACCTGTGCCATGTGTGTGGCCGCTTTTTTTAAAGCGTGGATTGAATTTTTCAGTAATCTCAAGTTCATAGGAATTTAGAAATGTGCTCATCTTCGACGACGAAGGAGTAACTAAAATATTGTCCATGAATCTACGGAAATGTAGGCACTAGAAATTTAGTCTCTTATAATTTAGGCACCGGAATAACTTCTAACAGTGAATGGTAATAATGCTTTTTACATTACAGGCATCACTTCAATGTCTGTCCAATGGCTGTGTTTAGCGTCTAGTGTGGTAGCTTGACTTGTTGCCACCGCTGGCTAGCATCTGTGAAAGGGGAAACAATTGTATAAGTCTCTCTTGCCAGTACATAGCCTCTCCACAGCAAGTCCTATGCAGTACTTCCTCGTGGTGGCAGATGGAAACTGAGGCTGCGAAGCCTCAGGCTAAACTGCAAGGGTCTCGGAGGAGGTTTGGCCCCAAGATGTGAGGCAGGCATGGCCCGTCGGCGTGCGGACACGCCCTGTTGCCCACAAACCAAACCCCTAGGTATAGGTCAATAGCCGCACTGCCTTGTGTGTGTGTCCCTGTAAGGTCTAAGGCTAAGGGAGTAAACCCTAACAGAAAATCAGGTCCTGGAGCCCCGCACACAACAAGTCGCTCCGCGGCCTAATAACTTTTCACACCTATCCCCCCCCCCCGCAGGATACGCATCGCTCTAAGAATAGCATTGCACTCGGGCTGGACAGATACATATTCGCTTAAGACTTTACTCTCACGGTAGGCAACGAATATTGACCATAAATCTGACCTGACGCCTGACATCTCCGGTACATCGATACATGTGAGAAAATCAGCTAGCTTTCTTCCCCACCCGTTAAACGAAAAGTCCCATTTATATATATAGAGAGACCAAAGCATTCCAAATTAGGCCCGCTAGGATTCATAGTCTCCTCTGTTAGGAAGTTTAGTTGTGAGATTTCATTAGGGACAAACGGGTAAGTGTAAACCTTTTACTATACTCATTTTATCTTATAGGAATGTGTGAGTACACATTAGTACACAACCACGTTCCCCGTCATTACATTATGACTTTATTATGAATGTATCTTGTACTATTTTATGTCAATGCTATATCTTCACATAGTATTATTAATGCCGCTATGGTTGTCTACATTTGAAACTATAGTCATTATATTTAATTTGTTATGTTTCATCCATTCCTGTATTTTAGTGATTGATGTAAACAATACCCTTTAGTGAATCTAAGTACTGTCTAAGAACTTAGATCACAGTGCTCTAAGCTTACAGAGCCCATGTGAAATTAGTTATTTCACATTTCTGTTGTATATCCCTCATACATGTTATTATGTCTCCCACCCTTGTGAACTTATAAGTTCCTTGGATGAATGTAATTTTGATTAACTATATCAAACCCTTATTACTGTAGCCATATCCCTAATATTTTATTTTCATCTTATCCTTTAGTATATAATATGCTCATTCCCCATTTTACTGTAACTGATTACTTATCGTCGTAATCAAATTTAATGGATAAATCTTGACTAGTATCATCCTACGTTGTACAATAGCACATTTAATGAGGTTATCTCACTTATATCCTTTTGTTATTGAGTTATATGCGCATGCTTTAAGATCTTATAACTAATTGTCTTAAATGCCCTATTGGGATTGATACCAATGCCTACATCTGAATGATTGCAAGGCATATGGGAATCCCTACTCAATGTCTTTAGGAGGTTCCTAATTGTCTGTCTTATCCCCAGCCTGGTTGCTACCCTGATTGCTACCCCTGATTGCTACCCCTGGTTACTACACACGATTGCTACAACTACCAGATCTCCATAGAAAGCTGTAACCGAGGCAGACCACACCAGATACACCCCCCCCCCATTACATACCTGTTAGCAAGAAGGCATTGCCTACTGTCCTTGGCCCTAACATATTGCCCAGTGTCCACAGTGTCCTATACTTCCCAGTATCATCTGCCCAGTACCCGGCCCGAACTGTCCACTGCCCAATAGTTATTGCCTAATGCCGACAGATTAGAGCAACCTTCGCAGCAGAAGATAAACTGGTGTTGAGTTAGCACGGCTCTCTACGAGCTAGAGATCACAGCTGAGAGATCGTCCCACTACAACTTAGTCTGCAGCACCAACCATCTCTATTGCTAAACAGGCAGCGGCCTCACCCTAGAGCCAGCTTGCCTACAGCATAGAGAATATCCCGAGCCGACGTCCTAAGACGGAGCCGGATGACTCATCCTTCTGAGTGCCAGTCCTACGACCGCCAGAAGACGACCCACGGGCTAGCAGATAAGAAAATAAGTAGCAGACATAGGAACATTCTTCTCCTCCAATCACTCGATAATTAGCAATCCATGATGAACAGTTATTTTAGATATTAGCACCTTTACTTCTTTTATTTTCTTAATTATAATTTTATTTAATCATTTATCTCTTGTAAACTTTCATTTATTAAATTATTTTATTTATAAACGTATAATATTGGTCTGTTCTTACTGTTAGTTGCGGTGTGCCTGTACAAAATCTTATATGTGAGCGGGATAAAATTAATAAAATTTCCCCTAGACATAAATAAACAAGCCAAATAATAACTAATTAACATCTCGTCACACACCGGAAGAGGACAAAGACATATTCTTTCAAGCTCTAGAGGACGTAATTAAAGGTATTCCAAAATCCGAGCACCTCTATATAAATGGAGACTTTAATGCCCGTGTTGGTGATGGAAATGATGCATGGCCAAAATGATTGGGACCTCATGTTGTTGGCAAAATCAATGACAATGGCCAAAGGCTACTCGAGTTCTGTAGCTCTCATGAACTGTGTGTAACAAATACATTCTTCTCTGGCAAGGAACGCCATAAAGTCTCTTGGCAGCACCCACGCTCAAAAAGGTGGCACCAGCTTGACCTCTGCATCACCCGAAGGATGGATCTGAAAAGTGTCATCCACACCCGTTCATACCATAGTGCGGACTGCAACTCAGACCATTCACTAGTGCTAAGCAAAATCAAAATACTAATCAAGAAGGCATATACTTCCACTCAACCCAGAACTAGGCGAATTAACGTCAACCATATAGGTGACCCAGAGAAGTGTGCACTCTTTGGCGAGCTCCTGAACAGTTCAATCCCCTCGTTAAGTGATGAAGAAGACATCTCTATCAGATGGGAGAAATTAAGAGACGTAATCTACAGTTCGGCAATCACCACCTTTGGGCCTCAAAAACACAAAAATGTAGACTGGTTTGAGGCGAATCTAGCACATATGGAACCTTGCATCGAGAAAAAGCGATCTGCACACCTCGCTCACAAGACAAATCCTAATCCAAAATCTTTGGAGGCCTTCAAAAGTGCTAATAAAGAGGCGAAACAAATGGCTAGAAAATGTGCTAACAACTTTTGGAGGGATACCTGCAACAGAATCCAAGACAGTCTCCACTCAGGAAATAGCAAAGCTTTATTTGATGGCATTAAAGCGGCCCTGGGTCCAACAGTGTCTAAACCTGCACCCCTTCTATCCAAATCAGGAGGAAAAATTACAGATCAAACCAAGCAGCTAGAACGATGGACAGAACACTACCTCAAAGTCTATGCCACACAGAATACAGTAGACGATGTCGCCCTGGCTTCTCTACATGCCTAGATGAGCTTCCTAGCCTTAGTGACCTCAAAAAAGCAATTAACTGCATAAAAAATAGAAAATCTCCTTGGAGTGATGGTATCCCAGTGGAAGTAGTGAAAGTCAACGAATCACTCCTGCTCCCTGAACTCAATATTCTCCTCTGCCGCTGTTGGGAAACAGGTCATGTCCCACAAGACATGCGTGACGCAACTATAGTCACAATATACAAGAACAAAGGGGATCGAAGTGACTGCAACAACTACAGGGGTATCTCTCTCCTCAGTATAGTGGGCAAAATCTTTGCTAGAGTGGCACTATCCAGGCTGCAAGTGATAGCTTCTAGAGTCTACCCAGAGTCTCAGTGTGGATTCAGGAGTGGTAGATCCACTAAAGACATGATATCTTCTCTACGACTACTGCAGGAGAAATTCAGAGAGAGAGAGACAGACCCCTTTACATTGTTTTTGTTGATCTGACTAAAGCTTTTGACATGGTTAGCAGAAGTGGCCTTTTCAAACTCCTGAGGAAAATAGGTTGCCCTCCCAAACTACTGAAGTTAATTGAGTGTTTTCACCAGGAAACTAAATGTACTGTCAAATTCAATGGAGCCCAATCAGCACCTTTTGAGGTTTGCAGTGGTGTCAAGCAGGGATGTGTGCTCGCACCTACTCTGTTTGGCATATTCTTCTCCTGTCTACTGCATTATGCGTACAGCGACATAAACGAAGGTGTGTTTCTCTATACAAGATCCTCTGGAAAACTATTTAATGTATCAAGGCTGCGGGCAAAAACCAAGGTTAGGAAGCTACTCGTCAGGGAACTCCTGTATGCTGATGATGCAGCTATTGTGGCTGATTCTGATATTCAGCTACAGTCCCTGGTTGACAAACTATCTGCTGCTTGCCAGAAGTTCGGCTTAAACATCAGTCAAAGCAAGACTAAGAAACTTGTCCAAAACACAAACAATGCACATCAAGTAAGCATTAATGGCCAACCACTAGAAATTGTTGATCACTTTTGTTACTTTGGCTCCATCATATCCAACAACACTCTACTGGATAAAAACATAAACAACAGGATAGCCAAGGCAATGGCCACCATGTCACGGTTGCAGAAAAGAGTCTGGGACAACATATTGCTGACTTGCAGTACTAAAGCCCTAGTCTACCGGACCTGTGTGTTGAGCATCTTGCTGTACGGAAGTGAAACATGGTCAACCTACTCATGGCAGGAAAAAAAGCTGAATGTCTTCCACCTCCGATGCCTAAGGCGGATCCTTAAAATAAGGTGGCAAGATAAGATAACCAATGAGGAAGTGCTACAAAGAGCAGGATGCCAGGACATCCGCTCTGTTATCAGCAGCAGACGCCTTGGCTGGCTTGGCCACGTTCGTAGAATGCCAGTAGGTCGACTTCCACAGGACATCCTGTATGGCAATCTAATAGAAGGCAGGAGAGCCGCTGCTCGCCCACTTTGACGTTATACGAATGTATGCAAACGCGACATGAAGCTCTTCAAAATTGACACTGGCAACTGGGAAGAGCTGGCACTAGACAGATCCACATGGAGAGAGAGCATAAAGGAAGGGTCACAGATTGCAGATGTCATACACAACAGAAGCAGAAAGAAGGGTGAAAATGCAACGACGTATGGAAGAGAGGCGTGTGCAGACGTGTGTTGCAAAGGGAAAAGATCGTCTCTCGAGACGTAAAATGCCACAGATCACTTCAAAGGATAGACCATGCTGATTCTGGAAAAGTAAAGTACTTGACAGAATTGCAGTTTATTACAATTCAAAAATGTGAAAGCAGTTTGTTGTGTCACATCGAGATAACATTGAAACTTGTTAAACTTTTTAGTACCTCGGTATAGTCTAAAATGTCTTAGACGATAAATTAAATGTCATTGCAAATTTAGTAATATATACCGGAAAGGGGGGGGGCAACAAAGATTAAGACTAGGGCCTACTAAGTGAAGTAGCGTTCTATAGTGTTAGTAAAAAAGCCGTGTCAATATTTTACGATTCTCAATCTAGAGTATTTAAAATTTTCAACATCTATGCCTGGTTTGGCAATCTAAATGTAAAGATTACAAGAGAGGCGGCCCCCGTCGGAGTCGGATCCCTGTCGGATCCGCCTATTCGCAAGAAATATTCAAGACGATATTTAATTTTGATTGTCGAAAGTAATAATGATTCATAGATTCATTTGCCTCTGTAAAAAAAGTTTTTTTTCTGTTTTACATGTTTCGGATGTTCGGATTTAAAAATAATTAACTTCAGGCTGGACGATGGAGGATGGCGGCGAGTAGGGTATAACCCTGCCTGGTCGTGATGTTTGTGTGCTAGACTGTCGTTCGGATTTATCGATGGTCATTGGTTTAAACCCTGCCCGCTCCCATCCCCCGTTTGGACTAGGTCGGAAGTAAACTATCTTCAACTCTGAAGGAACATCCGAAACATTAAAACAAACAAACAACCCGGGACCTTCGAGATAATCAGTTCAACACGCTAACCGAACGACCAGGCATTGCTCTTAAGTAAATAACAAACTTGTTACAAACTAATAGATAAAGAGATATATTACACATTACGGCATGTAATCTCTACCGGATATGTATAATATATCAGACGATCATCTTTCAGCATTGATATAGCGTGCTTTTACTTCAATGTCTCAGCACGGCTATCAACAGAGCTATTGGCATTTTCATTTAAACGTAACTAGAAAAAGGATGTATATCTACATAAACTAAACTTCTGATTTAGCACTCTTAAGATCTATATGATCTAATAATAATAATAATAATAATAATCTTTATTATCCTTAAGGAAATTGTAAAATGTTTTACATGTTTCGGATGTTCCTTCAGAGTTGAAGATAATTACTTCCTAGTCCAAACCTCCCGCAGGACGACGGGGGATGGGAGCGGGCAGGGTTTGAACCCGGGACCATCGATAAATCTGAACGACAGTCCAGCGTGCAAACCGCACGACCAGGCAGCCATTGTCTTACACTTTGTGCATTACACCAAACAAAAAACATTATAACTATAAGAAACCAAAGTGTACATTCACACCAGACTCACTCATAATTTACATGTGACAAAGTTTATACCAGATTGTTCTTATTTAATGATTTGATTGCCAGGGGAACAAAAGAGTGTTTGTGTCTGTTTGTCTTTGCTATCGGTGTCTTGTATTTCTTTTGTGATGGTTAAAGGGTGATTCTTTATTTCGAGGATCTTGTTAGCTTTTTTATAGATGTATGTTATAGATCTAGATCTATAATATAAATTTGGAATAATTTAGATGTAATTTAGATTAGATTTATTTTAAAAAAAACTAGATAATCTATCAATAGACTGAATGCAGTATTAAATTTAAAGAATTAACTCCATATGAAGTCAAAAGAAAAAAATCCATAACGTCACAATGGGCTAGTTAGACTAAATATATACTATAAATTAAGGCGTAAGTATGTATGTATGTATGTATGTATGTATGTATGTATGTATGTATGTATGTGTGTGCCAAATAGAAATCAAAACCGTTTGACCAACCTTGATAAAACTTGGCAGAAATGTTTCTTAGACCGTAGTGTATATATTGTAGCCCTAAAACAAACTTAAAACCGTCAAAAAAAAAGTTGACCAACTCTATGAAAGCATTATAACTTCATCGATCTAGGCCATGTTTACATGAGAAAAGATCGAAAGGATCTAGATCTAGATCAAATTTTAAGAACTACACTTTGCACAGATAGTTTTTTACTTTGCCACATGAAAATACAAAATATAGTCTATTGATTTCATTATTTAATAAAATTAAGCTTCAAATTTGTCTTTCAAAAACATTTTTAATAATAATAATAATCTTTATTATCCGTAAGGAAATTTGTCTTACAATTTGTGCTTTACACCAAACAAAAAACATTATAACTATAAGAAACCAAAGTGTACATTCACACCAGACTCACTCATAATTTACATGTGACAAAGTTTATACCAGATTGTTCTTATTTAATGATTTGATTGCCAGGGGAACAAAAGAGTGTTTGTGTCTGTTTGTCTTTGCTATCGGTGTCTTGTATCTCTTTTGTGATGGTAAAATCACAAAATCCTGACACAAAGGGTGATTCTTTATTTCGAGGATCTTGTTAGCTTTTTTATAGATGTTTGTCTCAAACAACTGCCCAAATGGGGTTTGTTTTTTGCCAATGATTTTGCCAGCAGCATTTAGGATTCTATTAAGTTTATTTTTATTTTTAATGATCAGATTGCCATACCAGGCAGTGATATTGAAACTTAAAATATTGCAGATGTGAGCGTGATAAAACATAGCCAAGGCCTTTTCGCTAACATTACACGAGGACAGTTTTCTTAGTAGTCGTAATCTTTGCTGCCCTTTTTTGCAGATATAATCAGTATTTGCAGTAAAATTTAGTTTATTGTCTAGGATAGTACCAAGATATTTAAAGGTTTGCACCATTTCAATAGTCTCTCCAGCTACAGAAACAATATCATTTTCCTTCTTGTCCCTACGAAAATCGATTATCATTTTGTGAGCGTGCGACCCCAGGTCTATTTGTTATCTATTTTTATCTGTATTTCGATCTGTTTACTTTATATAGGCCAGGCTAGAATAATTTAATTTAGTGTCTTTTCTTCTTGCATAGGTCAGTGCTGTGTGTTTGTAGTTTCCGCTTTTATAACTTCTGCTAGTTTTAGTCTTTTTCTGTTATTTGTGTTTTACTCGTAGAGGAAAAGTAGTTTTAAAAATAGTTAACTAGCCTTAGAGTTGTTGGCACTGTTTCCATTTCTTTGTCCCTGATTAGTTCTACGTATTTTTGTCTTTAGCGCTTAGGTTAGGTTAGTAGTTATTTTCTAATTTCAGTCTAAGTGCAAGTCTAGAAGCTGTATAGGGTCCCTGTACGAGTTTAGAACATAAATATCTTTCTTCTTCCTTTTTGTATTTTTGTAAAATTAAATTTTAAGGTTCTCTTTTTAATGCTGTTTAATTTGGTATATAATGTTGTGTAGTCCGTGTCTTTAGTAATTTTCTAGATTTTATTATAGCGTACGGCTAGGTACAAATTAGGGAAATCAGTAGTCCAGTTTAGTTTTAGGTAATTAGCGTGACGTCATGCTCTCCGATATGTTCGCGCTGACCAGTTATAGCTAGCTCCGGAACCACGTTGAGCCCTCTTTTGTCTTGACCAGTGGTCAGTGCTGACAGTAGTGCCTGTGTAAAGTTAATTTTGTGTAGTGTAATTTCAGCTGGGACCGCCTGCTATAATTCCTGTCGTTACATCTACTGTAACTGTCGTTAAGTCTACTGCCTAACTGTGCGGTAGTACTGTCATTATTTCCACTGCCTAGCTGCCTTTATTAGTATATTATTGCCACAGTTAAGCTGTCTGCTAAACTGTTGTGTTTAGTGTTGATATTTTTAGGTGTAATCTAGTAAAGATAGATAGACATTTGGGTTTCTTATTAGTGTTGGTTAGTTGCTTATTTCTAAGTTTATTTAGTTGTTTCTGTAAAGTTTATCTTTTTTTGTATTCATCTATATTTTTATTGCTTTGTAAGTTTGTTGTGAATAAAGTGTATTTATATTTTGTTTTATAAATTTAGTTTAGTTTGTTCTTTTAGTTAGCTAGATTAGTTTAGTTTAGTCTAATTGTGCTGTCTGGTTGCTTAGGCGACTCTAGCCCCTTGGTCGCAGTCCCAGGTGCACAGATTGGGCCCACCCACTAGAGCTACCACCTGCCTACTGTTATAAAATTTAATGTTGAGCAGCAGTAAGAATAGGTCTCTCCCACTCGCGCCTGCCTGACCTGCTCACAATTTCTTTGTTTTTTTTTTTTGCATTTAATAAAAAAAAATTATCTTTACAGTATTCTTCAATGTGTTCTAATTCTTTGAAATACTCATTTACGTCTGAGCTCTCTGAGAGCAGGGCAAGAAGAGCCGCATCATCAGCGAATTTTGTGAAGGAGCAACAAGAACTATCGATTGAAAATCATTGGTGTACAAAATGAACCACAATGGCGATGTCACAGCCCCCTGGGGGCTGTATTAACTGTATTAACTATGCGTTCATTAGATATAACATTGTTTACCCTAACCCTCTGAGCTCTCTGGGTCAAAAATTCATTAGCCCATAGTATTATGTATGGACTAATCTGCAACGCTTTCATCTTTTCAATAAGTAAATGAAGTTGTATAGTGTTAAAAGCTGATGAGAAATCAATAAAGAGCAATCTTACATAAGTGTTCGGTAAGTCCAGATGTTTGTAGACACAGTTTAAAATATTTAGGATGGCATCGTCTACACCTTTACCCTTTTGGTAAGCAAATTGTAAAGGGTCTAACTTATTACAAAGATCATTCAGAAGAAACATTTTAACCAATTTATCTAAACATTTAGACACAATGGAAGTAAGTGAAACAGGTCTATAGTCATTCATTTCCTTCGGTTTGGAAACCTTTGGCACAGGTACAATTATAGATGACTTCCACACAGGTGGTATCTCATGGTTTAGTAATGAAGTAGAAAAAAATATCTTGGAAAGGTTCAGCTAGTTGTTCAGCACATTCTTTTAAGATTCGCCCTTTTATTCCATCAGGCCCACCAGCTTTCATTGGGTTGACGTTTTTGAAAATGCTACAAACTTGCTCTTTATTAATCGCTAATTCTAAACAGTTGTTAACATTGACATCCTCAAGGGCTTTGAGTCTTAGATAATTAAAATCTTTCGTGTCGAAGCGACAATAGAAATCATTTAACTCGTTGGCCAATGTTTTTTCGTCTCTTGTAGCAAGATTATTTTTAATTTTGACTTGTGCTCCTGCTATTTTGTTCATGATGCCCCATGCCTGTCTCATGTCACTTGTATTAATTGAGTCTTCCAGCTTGGTGCATAAATTCGTTCCTTATATCTGCGAAGTTAGAAGTCCTGATGTACATTCTTTGATTAGACAAGACCGAGCTGTTACACAACTCTCTATTCCTAGGTCTAAAACTCTAATTCAACTTTAAGATGATAGAACTTCTCTTCGCAAAGATAGTTTTATACTTTAACACATAAATATACTAATGATAGTCCATTCATTTCATATTTTAATCAAATTAACATTCAAATTTGTTTTTTCTAAAGCATTTTTCATACATTCATTCGCTATAGCTGCAATGTCGTGTTAACAGACATTCTAATTCTTTCATTCATGTGTTGCGCAAACCTTGCATGCGCAGTGAAAACACGTTGTGATCGGACAGGCAAATGATGCTCTATATGGGTGATATTAAATATATACTAACATAAAAGAAAAAGCTTATTGATTAGCTATTTTAATAGGACTATTCATACTATTTTCACATTTATGCATAATTTTGTTTAATTGTTTGTAATTATTATTATAGCTTTTATATAGCGCTACTTTAATGCCTAAAAAACAGGGTTGGGCGAATTATGGCCCACGGGCCACATGAGGCCCGCCGGAGTGTTTTATGCGGCCCGCGGACACCTACAGAAATCAGTTTTGGCCACGTATTACACATATTAAAAAATGCAAATATATTAAAAATAAATAATTTTAAATATCTATATAAATTATTGAAACTTCTGATTCTTATCACTTATGAGGAAGAGGCTAAAGAAACATTGTCTCTACACGTCAATCTAAAACTTTTAAAGTAAATGAAGATTATTCTTATTGTTAATATTACCAAACATATTTAGTCAAACACACAAACTCAGGCTAGTATTTATTCAATGCTATGAAGAGCAGATGGCAAGTGTAACACTTGATGGAGCCCGTGCTTTGACTGAGAAAAAACAGGGTTTTTTTAAATTAAAGAATAATATCCCAATCATACATTCTTAACGAGACAGTTTGCGCAAAGCTGCATGGAATATCAAACATATTTAAACTTTAGAATCTCATTGATCAAACTCATCAGAACTAACGGTCTTAATTACAGGCAGTTTCCAAGAAAAACTGAAGATTTGGAGAAAAAGCCAATGTTCGGTAACACAATCCGCTGGCCTAACATGTGCGAGGTAATAGAGAAATGGAGTTCAACTTATTCAAGTTTTTCAAGAATTCAATTATTCTTAAAAAGAAATTGTTATGTTCCTTTAAGGACGTTGGATGTGACTATGTTACAAATATTTCCAATGAAGAGTGGAAGACAGACTTCTATTTTTCATTGGGAATGTTGCGATGGGTTGTTTACACATGAAACGTGTGTGCATGTTAAATGTTTTCAAACAAAGCTTTCCAGGCAAGCAAGTGAAAACAGGTTTTGTAATATTCCTCTGCTGAAAGTTGAAACTATTTCTAGTGAAATGGTTGAAAAGTACAAGACTTATTTGGGTTCCATGATAGTGGAATTTGAAAGCATATTTTAAAACGTTAAGAACTTGGAACCGGTTTCCAATACCTTTAGCTCACAATTTTGTGCAGAGCTGATTCAGCTCCCGATGACATACCTCCAAGCAAATTATGACCTAAAAGAGCAGTTCCAGTCATTTCTTCCGCGGGAGTTTTATTAATGCCAGAAGCTGTAAAAAAAAAAAAAATTGGTTCTAAACTTTCACATTGTTTCTGCCAGTTTAGCAATGAACAATCTTTTGATTGAAAATAAGAAAGTGTAAGAACAGATCGATGCTGACTGTAATTTGAAATCAGTCACAAGGATAACAACTAGTAAGCAAGTTTAACAAATCCAGAACATTATGCACGAGTGTAAAGTTAAATACCTCAAATTAAGTACAACTGTACATTCGTGGGGAAATGTTGTGATGTAAAAAGACAATATTCGTAAAATTAGTTTAGGGAAATTGCTAACTCTTGTTGTAAGTTCTCAGTTTAAAAAAATGAAATGTAAATATATAATACAGTATAAATGTGATTTAAAAGACATTATACATAGTTAGCTAGCTTATTTTTCTAAGTTGTAAGTGCATATAATATATGTATATATATATGGGCCCCCCATTTCGATTTTTTTAATGCGGCCCTCTATAGAAAAAGGTTGCCCACGCATGGTATTGAAAGCTCAGAGCGCTATGGTCCATTCACATTTGTTTCCGTGCTGCCTTTAGGTGCTCAGTAAACACAGCTCAACTCGAGTCGTGTTTCGAGCCTCGAGCCCCCTTCATAGGTTCAAGTTCAAGCGTACTCTCGACCACGCTTCCCACAAACTATTAGAATATACTATATCAGTAACCCGCATATTGAGACCCGCGGGCCGCGGGTAACATAAGGCTAGTCTATATTATAAAGTAGAAAGTAAGCCTATAGCCTGTAAGCCTGAAACCTATGAATGTGCCCAATAGAAATCAAAACCGTTTGACCAACCTTGATAAAACTTGGCAGAAATGTTCCTTGGGTACTAACTTAGACTGTAATGTAGGCCTATGTATTGTAGCCCTAAAACAAACTTAAGACTCTCAAAAAAAAAAGGTTGACCAACTCTATGAAAGCATTTTAACTTTATTGATCTAGGCTATGTTTACTATGTTTACATGAAAAGATCGAACGGATCTAGATCTAATTTTAAGAACTATCTTCTTATCTTATATAATACAGACGTTACTTCAAAAAAGAAGATGATTACTTCCTACGCGTCATGCATTTAGTCATGCATATTAACCAACGACTTAAATTCAGCCAAGTCACTGGTTTTCCTGGCTAGCTCAGGCAACCCATTCCATGCTCTAATAGCACTAGGGAAGAAGGAGTGTTTATACAAATTTGTCCTAGCATATGGGACGAGGAATGTGCCTTTATCTTTGTGTCTTTCAGAGTATTTTATTAAATTTTGTTTTTATATTTGAAGATTATGGTTCAGTGTTTTATGTATGATTGCTACTTTACTTTTGAGCCTTCTGTCCTAAAGGCTTTCTAAATTTAGTGATTTTACTAAAGGTGTTACTCTAGTCAAATGTGAATATTCGTTTGTTATGAATCTCACTGCTCTATTTTGTGTCTGTTCCAGTTTTTTTATGTTTTCTTGAGTTGAGGGGTCCCAAATGGAGGATGCATATTCTATTATTGGCCATCTATTCCTAGGTCTAAAACTCTAATTCAATTCTAAGATGATAGAACTTCTCTTCGCAAAGATAGTTTTATAATGAAACACATGAACATATGAATTATAGTTCATTCATATAGTTCATTCATTTCATATTTTAATCAATTTAACATTCAAATTTGTTTTTTCTAAAGCATTTTTACATAGATCTACATTATTTCGCCAATGTTTTCATAAAAAATTGAATTCAGGTCAATTAGCTATTTTTAGCTCCATTCATAATATTTTTTTATTTATGAATTCATGCAATCGCTTTACTTATAGCATTATTATTTTCGTTAATTGTTTCTAATGCACTATATCAGTGACTATATCACCAATATGCAAGTAAGACCGCGGGCAGAGGGTAATATCTGTCTAGTCTATATTATAAAGTAGAATGTGAGGTGTATGTATGTATGTATGTATGTATGTATGTATGTATGTATGTATGGATGGATGTATGTTACTTATAGACATCAAAACCGCTTGACCAATCTTGATAAAACTAGGCAGGAATGTTCCTTGGGTACCAACTTAGACCGTAGTGTATGTATTGTAGCCCTAAAACAAACTTAAGACCCTCAAAAAAAATAAAGTTGTCCGACTCTATTACAGCTATAGTATTTTATGGATCTAGGCCATGTCTACAATGTTGACATAAGAAAAGATAAAAAGGATTTAGACCTAGATCTAATTTTAAGAAATACACTTTGCGCAGATAGTTTTTTACTTTGGCACATGAAAATACAAAAGAAGATCCATTGATTTCATTATATAATAAAATTAACCTTCAATTTTGTGTTTCAAAAGCATTTTTTACATAAATTAGTTCCTGATATCTGTGACTACAGATTTCCTGACGAACATTCTTTCATTAGACAATACCGTAATGAATCGCGTACTAAAAATTAATTCGTTTAATTGTTTACTTTATAATCCCATCCCTAGATCTAAAACTCTAATTCAACTCTAAGATGATAAAACTTCTCTTCGCACAGATAGTTTTATACTGTAACACATAAATATATTAATTAAAGTCCATTCATTTCATATTTTGATCAAATAAACATTCAAATTTGGTTTTCTAAAGCTACATTCGTTTACGAAAGCTACGAAGCCGAGTTGAGATAGTCCTAGATCTATATTCATTCATGAATCGCGTACTAAAAATTATTTCGTTTAATTGTTTACTTTATAATCCAATCCCTAGATCTAAAACTCTAATCCAACTCTAAGATGATAAAACTTCTCTTCGCACAGATAGTTCTATACTTTAACACATAAATATATTAATTAAAGTCCATTCATTTCATATTTTGATCAAATAAACATTCAAATTTGGTTTTTTAAAGCTACATTCGCTTACGAAAGCTGCGAAGCCGAGTTGAGATAGTCCTAGATCTATATTCATTCATGAATCGCGTACTAAAAATTATTTCGTTTAATTGTTCACTTTATAATCCCATTTATTTAACAAAGCTATCGCTCTTTTCGTTTTTAATAGATAAGAATGTATCGACTTCGGGTAAACCATTTTCGCAAAACTAATTTTATTTTCGTAGCGAAAGAGAAATAACATGAAAGGATCATTAGCTACGTTTAACATACATCTAAATCCAATCCACTAGATTATTCAAAAGCAAATCTTTTAATTTAAAAAAATGGATTTAAGCCTATTAGCTATTTTGATTTGATAGCTTCATTCACACTATTTTTACATTGACACATTCGCTTTACCTATTACATTATTATTTCGTTTAATTGTTTACAAAACACTCTCAGTGACTAAATCGACAGTAATGCGCAAATAAAGACCCGCGGGTCGCGGGTAACATATGTCTAGTATACTATAAAGTAGATTTTTCATGTAAAATTCGGAACAATTTTGCGACGATTTGTAAGAGAATTAAAATAATGTAGGTTGATTTCTTTTTCAAAATAAAATCCGGAACATTCGGATGGATAGATGGATGTTTGTATGTGTCGAATAGAAATCAAAACCATTTGACCAATCTTGATAAAATTTGGCAGAAATGTTCCTTGGGTACTAAATTAGACCGTAGTTTATGTATTGTAGCCCTAAAACAAACTTAAGACCCACAAAAGAAAAAGTTGACCAACTCTATGAAAGTATTTTAACTTTATTGATCTAGGCTATGTTTATTATGTTTACATGAAAAGATCGAACGGATCTAGATCTAATTTTAAGAACTACACTTTGTGCAGATAGTTTTTTACTTTGACACATAAAAATCCATAATATAGTCTATTCGGATCTAGATCTAATTTTAAGAACTACACTTTGTGCAGATAGTTTTTTACTTTGACACATAAAAATCCATAATATAGTCTATTGATTTCATTATTAAATAAAATTAAGCTTCAAATTTGTGTTTCAAAAGCATTTTTACATAAATTCGTTCCTTATATCTGCGTTAGAAGTCCTGACGTACATTCTTTCATTAGACATTACCCGAAAGAACTTCTCTTCGCATAGATAGTTGTATACTTTAACACATGAACATACTAATTATAGTCCATTCATTTCATATTTTAATCAAATTAACATTTAAATTTGTTATTCTAAAGCATTTTTCATACATTCGTTCGCTATAGCTGCGAAGCTGTGTTGACATACCCACAACAGGCCTAAATACATTTTAATAGCTCCATTCATTAATCGTGCAGATCTAACAAAAAAGATCACGCATGCGCAGAACGAACTCTCTATCCAAGGCAATATTTACATTAAAAAGAAACTAGATTAGTCTAGATCTATATCTATCTCTAACTCAAGATCTAATTCAAAGATGATAGATCTACTTTATAGTTTAACACATGAACATACAAAATTAAGTCTATTCATTTAAAATTTTAAATCATCATGAAGGCCTACAAGCAAATGTTTTTATTTGAAAATTAATTTAAGTCGATTAGCTATTTTGGTAGCTCCATTTAGACTATTTTTACATTCACGCATTCCGCATTCGCTTTAATTATAAAATTATTATTTCGTTTAACTGTTCACAAAGCACTCTCAGTGACTATATCGAAAGACCCGCGGGTAACATATGTCTAGTATATATATATATGTAAGGATTAAAGCCTCATTATTTGTGCGTTTTGTCTGTCAGTCTGTTGTCCGTCGTGCTTATATCGAAAAAAAAAACACTAAAAGCTTTTGAAAATCTGATCTTTAATTTCCCCTTCGAAACATCGCAATAATTTTAATTATCTATAATAGATTGTTCCAGATGTTTATATATATAGTGAGAGAAAAAGAGAATTCCAGATAAATCTAATACCATTAATTAAATTTTTGGGATAATCTCGTATGATAATTAGATGCACCATACCCTTGTGGAGAGATTTTCAAACCATTCCTTGGTGTTAGGAAGTTGTTTTCCTTAAAATCGGAACATAATATTAACGATAATTAGATTTTGTAACGTTTAGAAAATTAAATGCAGTGTAAAAGAGGAGTGAGATTCTACATAAATAGAGTTAAAATGTTTTTCATAAAAAATCCGATTTTCGTAAATGAAAAGAAGGTTATTTTTTTTATTAGAAGAGAGATTTCAAAGTTATTTAGTGTTAGTAGATTTTTCATGTAAAATTCGGAACAATTTTGCGACGATTTGTAAGAGAATTAAAATAATGTAGGTTGATTTCTTTTTCAAAATAAAATCCGGAACATTCGTTACCGATAGAAAAAACTTCTGTTATATTTCAGCAAAAAAAAAAAAAAAAAAAAAGTAAAATAAGTCTAAAAAGGGATTTTTAATAAGTCATTTGACATACATTTGTTTTAAGTTGAAAATACGGAACAATTTGATATCGATAATTAAACCATAGTGACGTATTGTCCAAGAATATAAGGGTAATGTAAGTCAATGATGCGATTTCAAACAATCGTTTGACATAATTTTTTTTTATAAAACAATGTCCTTAACAGCTTTATAATTAATGAAATATAAGTCAGTAAAAAGATTTTCATTTAGCATTTATATGCTATTACATTAAAAACCGGAACAACAGATGATTGATCATGTGTTTTTGCAACGTTTAAGCACGGAAATTAAATGTAATATAAGAGCAAACAAACAATATTTCGGAAGGAACATTAAAGGTTAAATCAGATTTTCAATAGCTTTTAGTGTTGTTGTTTTTTTAAAATCTAAACGTGACGGACAGACCGACCAAAAGACAAAACGCGCAAAAATAAGCGGCCTTTTTCCTGATGCGGGCACTAAACAAAAAAAAATCTGATTATTTAAAAATTCTGAGAAAATTAATTTAGTAGCATGTCTTGCCGCATGTATATATATATATAGTGTTATAAACCTGGTGGTGGCACAGATGGGGGTAGTGGTGTGAGTGTAGTCAGCCGACGCAAATCGCCCCAGGCCAGCGCTAGACGAGCGGTCAACCGTGACGAGTTACGATGGTCAGCCGAGTCGAGTGTCAACACGGCGGTTCGGGAAGGATCGACGGCGGTTCGTGAACAGAGCTCAGGAGCGTCACGAGAGTTGTAGTCATATGACCACCCAGAATGGTCGAGCGACGTTCTGCCCGGTTCTAGAAGGCCAGCAGGGACCCTATATAAAGAGCGAAGGTATCAAAGACGGGAGAGAGACAACTTCTCGAGCTACGGTTCGTTACTACGGCTCAGTACAAGTCCGAGAAGAGACAGAGAGACCAGTGCAAGAGTTGATACGGCGATTAACGGAGAGATATTTGTACAGTCTTGTGTTACGTGCTGCCAATTGTACAGTATTGGCTGTTATTTGTTGACATTAAACTATTACGTTATTTGTAGCCCTGAGTTGTCAAGTCCTTTCAGTTGGTGGTGTCGTGTGGTGCAGTTTGCAGAGAGCCTGGATAGCGAGATTCGTAACAATATATATATATATATATATATATATATATATATATATATATATATATATATATATATATATATATATATACATATCATGGGCGTAGCCAGGGGAGTGTTGGAGTTCAACCCCCCAAAATGACCCCCCCCCTGCGTGCGGGGGATAAGAATTTAGAGATTGATTTTTTTCTTTTGATATTTTTTTATTTTTTGTGAGATTTTAATACTAAACCATCACTTGCCAACAGCAAAGGGGGTTTTGAGTTTAAAACCCTCTACCAGGGAGTTTTGCAGTCAAACCCCCCTCTTCTAAACAAAACCAAAAAAAAAAATAGAATGCAAACGACAATCCCCAAATTCCAAGTGTATAGCTAAGGACGATTTTGATTTTAAACCCCCCTCCGAAATGTATGATAAACCCCCTCTTCAATATAAGACTATCCATACATCAGTCACCAGATTCTATGACCGTAGCCAAGAAGGGTTTTGTGTTTAAAACCCCTCCAGCGGGGTTTATATTCTAAAAACCTCTTCAATATAAAAAAAGCAAATTACGCACTCATATTGCTATGATCGTAGCTAAATGGCGTTTTGAGCTTTAACTCCCCCCCCCCCTCCAGCGGGGTTTGAAGCTAAAAAAATACCTCTTGTATATAAAAAAAAAGATAACACTCAAAATGCTATGATCGTAGCCATGGGGGGTTTTGAGTTTAACCCCCACTCCAGCTGGATTTAAAGCTAAACAATGCCTCTTCAATATAAAAAAAGGCAAATTACACACTTAAAATGCTATGAGCGTAGCCATTGGGGTTTTCGATTTTAACCCCCCTTTCCAGAGGGATTTGAAGCTAAAAAAATGTCTCTTCAATATAAAAAAAAGCACATTACACACTAAAATTATATGAGCGTAGTCAAGTCAAGAAAGGATTTAAGTTTAAACCCCCTCCTTCAGAGGGCTTTTTTTAAAGTTTAAAATCCCTCCTGATGGTTTTGAGTTTAAATACCCCATACAGAGAGTTTTGAGGTTGAAAACCTCTCTCTTCAATTTTATTCTAAAGCAAACTAGTCACTATGACCATAGCTAATGGTGTTTTGCATAAAAAAAACAAACTCCAAAGATTTTTAAATTTACCCCCCCCCTCCTTATGGTTTTGACGATAAAACTTCCCTTTCTGATATAAAATCTAAAGCAAACTACAGTCACATAATTCCACAGCGTAGCCATAGAGGCCCCCACTTGAGGAACATCCACTTGATGGGGGCACCCACTTGAGGGGGGCCCCCAAATGAGTGTCTAAAATGTGTTTTTAAATAAATTAAATATTACGTCATTTACATGTAATCTTGCTTTTCACGCTGTCATTGTTACTCAGAGGAAGTAACTTGGTATATAGGGTTAGTTTATTTCATCATCCTTATCATTGAAGAAGAAACCTGATAAGAGCACTAAAAACAAAGTAGACCATGAACGTGTCGAAGAAAAGTATCACTATTAAGAAGATTCATTAAAAAATACAGCAGTCGAAGAAGTGAAAATGTCTCTTGATGAGAGAAGTAGTGCTGAAGAGACTCCAGGGGAATACCTTTTACCACATTCAGAGAAAACATCTGAAGTAAGTGATGATGAGTCAAGTGATGTTCTTCCAAAATCACTTTCTCCAGAAGTGGAAGAAACTGTAATTAAGTACAAAGATATCGGGTATATCCAGCATGGAAATTTATCTGAGCAAAGATTATATTAAAGGGTGCTTATTTTTCCAAAACAAAGATGAACGGTATTGTTTCCAGTAGAGTTTACCCAAAATAAATCACGAAGTTTGACACCATGGTTCACTAGAAAGCTTCCAACAGAAGAAATTTGCAACCGATCTTGGCTTCTCTTCTCTCCACACTTGGGATGTCTATTTTGTTTTGCATGTGTTCTGTTTTATGAGGCATTAGAAAAGACATCTAGTGCAATGAGCAAACCTGGAGTTGGTTTCACCAAAATGGAAGAAACCTGAGAGACTGAAAGAACACGAAGAAGGAGTCCACCACAGATAAGCTCTTTTGAAGTGGAAGTTAGAAGAAAATAAATAAGCTTAAGGCAGAACCAGATGACTATCAGCAGTATTGGAGAGATATTCTGAAGCGTGTAGCAGCAGCTATTAAGTAATTAGCAAAAACAAACTCAAGCTTACGTGGTCACAACGAAAAACTGAATTCACCTAATCCTGGAAACTTCCTGGCATCTTTGAAATTTCTTGCAGAATCTTCTGTGCCCAATAAATATTGTTCAGAAGAAACTACAAACTTCTGGACTGCACATATGGGAAGCTGCTGAAAAAATTAAAACCCTTTCATGCTTTCTGCAAATGATGAGAAAGGGACAAAACTGATCACTCAATCCTATCGAAAAAGCAAAAGAAGATAGTGAATTGAATGCTATGAAGTTCCTGTAATCAAAAGAACCAAAGGAAAGAAAAGACTTGATGTAGGACTGTCAATTCAAACGTTTTTCAACAGAAGTGCTGGACAGACCTCATATGGAGATGAAGGACAGATTTCAAAGGCTGAAAAACCATGTGGACACCTTTGGGTTTCTTCTTGAACCAAGACACATCTTGGAGTCTATGGATGATGACACGCTGATGAAAAACTGTGTTACTTTTTCCTGTTTGATGAAATAAAAGGCAAATCGCTTGTTCAATGTCATTGATGCACGAGTACTTTTCATCAACAAACCAGTGACACAATTACCAATTGAAATATTGAGGAAGCTGGCTTCATCTGGTATTGATGTGTGCTCAAACCTTGCAACCTCCGTCGGAATACTGCTAACTCAGGCCTCTTCCATTGCATCATGTAAGAGATCATTCTCAAAGCTCAAGTTTATCTCAAGAGTACAGTGACGCAATCACTGTTTTTCCTGGCTGGCTCTGGCAACCCATTCCATGCTCTACTAGCACTAGGGAAGAAGGAGCATTGGTACAAATTTGTAAAGGTTACTGTGAAGTATGGGGGCTGCCTGGTCTTGTGTAATGTTAAAGATCTAACAATAATTAAATAACAAGCTTAACTACTAAAAATAACAGACAAAAATATCTCTTGTTCTGTACATGAAAAATACGACTTAACACAAACACTCATACAAAGCATAGATATGTATCATTCTTTTTCAAGACATAATAAAATGAACGTAAATAATGTGACCAATACATTTTGCACCAAAACGTCCCATGCGCCAAAACGAACTTCGCGCCAAAATGGCTGCGCCAAAACGTCCTGCTTTGCCAAGAGATGTACCATATCGAAGGTGCCGCCTGAATAAACTTGATCACATGAGATTCTGCCCGCACACAAGAAGAAACTAAAACATTTGATCTATTTGGGCGCATCCATTTTACAGGGTTTGAATCTGGCTGAGAACTACCCCCCGCTCTTTCATGTACAAGTTTGATTATCTGTGTTTATTGCACCTCTAGTACATACACAAAGCCGATGGCAGAAAACTTTGATTTGTAATGGCTAAAGCTAGCTTATGTTTACAATTGAGTAAATGAAACAGATAAACGGGTAACCTTTATTATTCTATTAATGTTGTACCATTGGTTTAGGTCTAGTTGGCGCCTAAGCTGCACCTGTTGCAAGCGGCTTCAGAACAAGACAGCTGGAGGTCACTTACAAAGGCCGCAGGATACACATTTGAGACCAAAAAAAAAATCCGCTGCCGGGGACAAATGTAGACGGCGAAAAGAAAATCTAAATCGACCACCGTCGGACAATGGTCATGCCTGCGCTAGATGTTGCAAAATATGTAGGTCGCAGCTAGGACTGCGTAGCCACGGGAAATACTGCATCTGTCATTAATCGTCTATTATTAGCGGCCCCCGAAAGGGGAAAAGACGCTATTAGTTTTGTGCGAAATGTCTGTCCGTCTGTCCCGTTTAGATCTCGTAAACTAGAAAAGATATTGAAAATCCGACATCACAATATTTTAGACCATTCAAAGTTCTGATGCTACGGCTACTTTTTTTTTCTGCAAGCGAAAAATCTAATTTTTAAAATCAGTTATGCAAGCAATTTTTTAAAGAGAAAAGCTAATTAGTATGCATTATAAGTTAGACCTAATTTAAAATGAATAGTAATTTTATAAATTTCATTTTTCTGAACATTTGTTTTATTGCGGAATTATTATTATTTTTTTTTTTGAGGATTCGAATAAGAGATTGAGCCTTTTAAAAAATTTAGATCAATTATAAGACATCAGTTAGGCCAGGGGAGGCGCGGTGGCTAAGCGGTAAAGCGCTTGGCTTCCGAACCGGGTGTCCCTGGTTCGAATCCTGGTGAAGAATGGGATTTTCAACTTTGGAATCTTTGGGCGCCTCTGAGTCCACTCAGCTCTAATGGGTACCTGACATTAGTTGGGGAAAAGTATAGGCGGTTGGTCGTTGTGCTGGCTACATGACACCCTCGCTAACCGTAGGTCACAAAAACAGATGAACTTTACATCATCTGCCCTATAGACCACAAGGTCTAAAAGGGGAACTAGTTAGGCCAGGTTCACATCTAACTTTACATTCACTTACACCTATCCTTTGATCTGCGGGACCGTTGGGGCACTACACAAGATCGGTTAACCTTCTTTCTCCATTCTTATCTCTCATTTGTCTTTGATATAATTTAATTTGGATGTTCTTTCTGAAAATATTGAAGCCTGCCTGGATGGACCTCTTCGGGGGCCGATTTTAAGTTTGTGTTTCCACACAAGCTGTCTTTTGTAACCTTGTTATTATTATGTTAGAAAAGAACGAGTATTCATTCTCTGGCGCAGCCAGGGTCAAGTCTCGTTAAAGGGAAACGAAATTCATCGTAGTCTCTTTATAAGTTTCCAACGAGGAATTTTCTGGTGATGTGGCAGGCGTGCAGCAGTACCACCTTCTGACAGGCAACGAGAATGTTCCTAGGAATGCCAAGGACCTTGAAGGTATCTGTGAGGTCAGTTGTTATTATCCCCTCGGTTGATATGACAATGGGGTATATTGTTGTTTTAGATAACTTCCATAAACGCCTAATCTCCAAGCCTAGGTTCCCATATTTTCGTTGTGAGATAGCGGTACGGCGATGTCAATAATTGTAGCGGCTTTTTCTTTTATCGATGAGCAGCAGATCAGGGCGATTAAAATCTACCGTTTTGTCGGTCAAAATTGGCCTATCCCAGTACAGCAGATGATCAGTAGACTCGAGAACCTCTTGAGGTGAGTATTTGTAATGAGGAGGAGTATCCTTACCGATCAAATTATGAGTCAAAGCCAAGTGCTGGTGTATTAGCTTAGGAACTTAGTTATAGCGACCTAGGTATGCAAATTCTGCTTATCATGGGCGTAGCCAGGGGGGGGGGTTCTTGGGGTTCAACCCCCCCCCCCCGAAATGAAATTCCCCCCCCCCCAACAGGGGTGGGGGATGGGAATTTAGTGACTGATTTTTTGCTTTGATTTTGTTTATTTTAGGTGAGATTTTAATACTAAACCATCACTTGCCCCAGCACAACCAAGGGGATTTTGAGTTTAAAACCCCTTACCAGGGGGGTCGAGTTTATAACCCCCTACCAGAGGGGTTTGAGTTTAAAACCCCCTACCAGGGGGGTTTGAGTTTAAAACCCCCTACCAGGGTTTTTTGCAGTTAAATCCCACTCTTCTATAAAACAAAACAAACAAAAAATGCAAACGACAATACCCAAATTCCAAAAGCACAATTTACGATAAAACCCCTCTTCAATATAAAAAAAAGCTAACTACACACTCAAAATTCTATGAGCGTAGCCAAAGGGGTTTTGAGTTTACTCCCCCCCCCCCCACCTCTCTTCAGCAGGGTTTGAAGCTAAAAAAATACCTCTTCAATATAAAAAAAAAGCTAATTACGCACTCAAAATGTTATGAGCGTAGCTTAATGTGTTTTGACTCAGTTTTGAGTTTAAACCCCCCTTCAGCGGGGTTTGAAGGTAAAAAATACCTCTTTAATAATAAAAACAAAGCAAATTATACACTCAAAATGTTATGATTGTAGTCAAAGGGGTTTTGAGTTTAAACTCCCCTCCAGTGGGGTTTATATAAAAAAAAAGCAAATTACTCACTCTAAAATCTATGAGCGTAGCCAAAGAGGTTTTGAGTTTAAACCCCACGCCAGCGGGGTTTGAAGCTAAAAAATACATCTTCAGTGTAAGAAAAAAAAAGCAAATTAAGCACTCAAAATGGTACGAGCGTTGCCAAAAGAGGTTTTGAGTTTAACCCCCCCACCTTGAGGGGTTTGATGCTAAAAAATACCTCTTCAATATAAAAAAAAGCAAATTACACATTAAAATTATTTGAGCGTAGCGTATTGGGGCTTTAGGTTTAAACTCCTCTCCTACAGGTGGCTTTTTTAAAAGTTTAAAACCCCTCCAGATGATTTTGAGTTTAAAATTCCTCTACAGAGTGTTTTGAGGTGGAAAACCTCTATCTTCAATATTATTCTAAAGCAAACTACAGTTACACATTTCTACCAGTGGCGGGGCTCCATTAATAAAGTGCAGTGAATAGTCATCTGCCGAAATTGAAAAACACTAGATGTGGCTCAACAAAGATGGCTAAGACAGATTTTAGAAGTCAGTTATAGAGATCGGGTCTAAATCAAGGAAATCCTATGCCGAAGTGGGAGTCGACCTCTTAGTAAGATTGTGATAGAGCTTCGCATAAGGGCCATGTTCTCCGACAAAATGAAGAAGATTTGCGATGACATCCTAGTACAACTTAGCGCCACACATTCATGGAGGTCCTTAGAGCAGGTGGGAAGAGGCTTCAGACATTACCATTGACAGATTTTTATGGAAACAGCTTGACGGCCAATGCGACGAACGGCGCGGGAGGGTCTAAGTCAGTAAGAATAGCAAATTAGTTTTTTGAAACAAATCATTTTTAATAGCAGGAAAATACACTGTAGATACCTCAGAATATGCATTTTGTTGGCTTTCAATACCAGAAATCGCGTTTGGCGGCGGGGCTCCGCCCCGCGATTGGGAAGCTCCTAGCGCTCCCCCAGACACCCTTGCTGGCAAAGGCGGGGAATCTACAACTTTTTCACTAACTCCAGGAAGAACCTATTCTAGGGCACAATAAGCGTCTTCCGAAAGAATGAAGGGTCAGAATGTAATAAAGATGACGTACACACACACATAAATAAATATATTTTTTTGTTCGCGGGGGGGGGGGGGGGGGGGCTGGTGGGGGGAGAAAAAAATCCCCCCCAAGCCCCCCCCCCCCCTGAAAAAAATCCTGGCTACGCCCATGCTGCTTATTATTATTGTTGCTGTTGTTACTATAATTATTTATTGTTGGTGTTGTTATGTGCAGATTCTCAACAGCCTTCGGATAGAGCAAAGTTCATTTCTAGACCTAAAGGTCATGGATGTGACCTTCTCAAATGTCCTCTAAAAATAAAAGTGTAAAATAAAATACTTCTGTCACAGTTAGAATAATTTATTTTTTGAAGATCTTTGGGCGCCTCTGAGTCCACCCAGCTCTAATGGATACATGACATTAGTTGGGGAAAAGTAAAGGCGGTTGGTCGTTGTGCTGGCCACATGACACCCTTGTTAACCGTAGGTCACAGAAACATGACCTTACATCATCTGCCATTTAGACCACAAGGGGAACTTTACTTGTTACTTTTAAGCACCACATGTGTACACGTGGTAACGCTCCGTTTTTTTTTAACTTTGTTTGTTTGTCTCCCATTGAACTTTGTTGTTGTTAAGAACGTTGTTGTCTGTTCGTGATCACTTCATGCCATCAACTAGTAGATGGGGGCGTGGTGGTGTTCTAGAGTTGACATTTATCTAATCTTCAAACAGTTGCTCGAAACGAACTAAAGGATGCTACTAAGAGTTAGCACGCGACTTATCTTGACACTTCTCTTTGTAAATATATTGCTATCATTGAAACATGTCTGACGTTTTCAAAGATAAGTCTCCACATACAAAGTACACTCTACAAGCCAGTACTGTATAAATATGTGTTTTCAACTGGTACATACTACACACACATCAATCCAGTCAAAGTCTGAACCAGTCTCTCTAGGACTATTAGATTCAGACTACTAGATAATAGGTCGAGTTGATGTAAGTAGATAAAACCTTTCCTAAAGCTAAAGGCTTTTATTTTTTTTAAAGTAAATTATGCCCGTAGTTTTTGACGTAAATTATACCCTTAACTTTATATCCGTAACTTTTAGGTTAATTATGCCCGTAGTTTTAAGGTAAATTATATCGATATGTCCGTAGTTTTGAGGTAAATTATGCCCGTAGTTTTTGAAACAATCTCTTTGTGAGCATGAAAAGAGAGGGGGGGGGGAAGGAAAGCTTTGAAAAAACGTTCTATTGAGAGTGTCTTTGTCTCCTGAAAGAAAACAAATAAAGTGGAAATACATTTTTGTGTTCCAGATGACTTTGTTGGTATGTAACTCTCTTTACCTCAACCTCCAGTCTTGTTCTGATTTGTAGATGACTAATACCTATAGCCTAAAAGACCATTTTTATCATTCAAATGAAAGGATGTTATAGTTATTAGAAAACCAGGGAACGAAATGATAATATACTTTTAAAAATATAGTTTGCAAACTCCAATCAAATGACAAGTAATGATTAATGTTCTTCTTTTAAGTTTCATTGTAAAAACGATGACTGCTAACTCATTGCTGAATTTTAATTTCTTGTTTTCGTTCTCTTTGCAGCGAGATGGCTCCAACTACTATTAAACTACTTTATTTTGACGCCAGAGGTCGTGCGGAAGTATCACGTTTGGTACTAGCAGCTGTTGGTCAACAATTTGAAGACATTCGCTTGCCCAGAGAAAAGTGGGCGACAGAAAAAGCCAGTAAGTTATGAGCATGGACATTTGATGCATTGACTAAGTGATAGCGATATTTATGACAATATTAGTCATGATATTAACTGTGTTATTATATATGTTATTAGCAATCATATTAAAGGTAAAGATGAATGAAATTAAGATAAGATGAAATTTATTTTGACAATACTTTAGGAACGTTAAATATTTATAACCTTTTTTATTTTCCATAACGTAAACAATGTAATGAATAATAAAGTAGATAACAGACAGCTCCACTCGTACTAACAAGTAGATAACAGACAGCTCCACTTGTACTACTAAATCTTGGCTATAGAATATCTACATAAACAGAGAGTATATTTGAATTTGACCCAAACTTAATACAATAAGATCTGTATATATCTTCAAGTCAAGTATTTCTGCTAGAAAAATATGCAAAAAAAAAAAAAAAGCTCTCTCGCTCTTTTAAATTTGCATATAATGAAATCACACTATATAAATTTTCCACCTAATCAAAGAGCGTGTTTCACTTAGAATATAACTCACTAATTCACTGATTGACTTCTTTTTTTTTTTATCCCATTTCGAACTAAAAATAAAACCCTTCCATACCTTCCATTCCATGTCCCTGAAGTTGTTGGAATACATAGTCGACATAAAAACGTGCTGATTATTTTTTTACTATTTTATGAAATCATATTTTAAACTAATGGCTGCCTGGTTGTGTGGTATCTGATAAGTGCTGTCGCCTCAATGATCCCGGGTCATCGTTTTTATATGTGCTGTCGTCTTAAAGAACCCAGGTCGTTGTGTGGTATGTGGTATTGTCTCAATGATCCCAGGCCTTCGTGTGGTATGTGCTGTCGTCTTAATCATCGCAGGTCTACGTGTGGTATGTGCTGTTGTCTCAATGGTTCCATGCCTTCGTGTGGTATGTCCTGTTGTCCCAATGGTTCCAGGCCTTCGTGTGGTATGTGCTGTTGTCCCAATGGTTCCAGGCCTTCGTGTGGTATGTGCTGTCGTCTTTATGATACCAGGACTTCGTGTGAGCCCTGGTGGTAATTCTTCGGCCGTTTCGGTAGTCCTACCGGCCACCGGGAAATTAGCCAAGATCGCCCATATAGCCAGTCCGCCCATGGTAGGGAGTATTATAGAGTCATATAAAATACATAACTAAAAAAAAATACATATTGATTTTAGATCTAGATTCTAGATCTATACGAAATCATTCATCGCTTGGGTAAACCATCTACTTCTTATAGTAGCCTATATATCTAATATATAAAGCAGAAAGTAAGGCGTATGATTGTATCTTTGTCCCGCATAGAAATCAAAACCGTATGACCAATCATAATAAAACTTAGCATACATTTTCTTTAGATCATGGCCGAAACGATCGAAACCATAGTGTATGTTTAATGTCCCTCCACAACCGGAAATCCCTTAAAATAGACATTAAGTACCTAATTGTAGCCTATGAGATTAAAGATTAGCCTAAAGATGAGGTACAAAAAAAAAACTTTTAACAAATTGGGTAAATCAGTTTTCAAATTATTTTATATTTGATATGAATATGTCGGCTGAACGGCCAAAGCCATTTTCACTTGCTCTTCAAAAAATCCACCAAGTCACATGGCCTAGTTAGACTTAAAATGTCTTAATCAATACGAGACAGTTATCGAGGGCTCATAGATATTGGTGCACCGAGTGAGTTCTTTTAGCATTTCATTTAAAGAATTAATTCCATATGACGTCAGTAGACAAAAATCCATTACGTCACACGGTCTAGTTAGACTAAAAAATGTCTTCATCAAAACAGCTCGGTATAATAATGTTTATTAAACCTCGTTATCTGACTCGTATTTTAAAAAAAAGACATAATAGATAGATTTAGATCTAATCTAGATTTTTTAAACTAGATCTGGATTTATATTCTAATTATATTAATTGTAGATTCTAGATCTAGAATTTCTAGAAGTTCTAACCCTAACCCTAACCCATCAAAATACAGAATTTCAATTTTTAGACTTAAAGTGTAGATTTTGATTTTCAAACGTCTAGATCAGTATTGCAATGTTATAATGTACTAAAACTAATCTACTATTTTTAAATTTAATGTTGCATTAAGTGTATTGATAAAGTATCTATTTTTGTTTTGCATAAATCTAATCTAAATTACATTTAAATTATTCCAAAATATATATTTTAGACCTAGATCTAGTAGATATAGATCTTAAGAGTGCTAAATCAGAAGTTTAGTTTAGGTAGATCTACATCCTTATTCTAGTTCCATTTAAATGAAAATGCGATTAGCTCTGTTGATAACTGTGCTGAAACATCGAGGTACAAGCATGATACATCTATTGTTTTCTTCTTTTTTTTTTTTTAATTACAAATCAATGCTGAAAGATGATCTAAAATCGCTTGTCTGATATATTGTACATATCCGGTAGATGTCATGCCGTAATGTGTTATATATCTCTTTAACAATAATAGGCTATTAGTTTGTAACCAGTTTGTTATTAAGTTAAGAGCAATGCCTGGTTGTACGGTTAGCGTGCTGAACTGATTATCTCGACGGTCCCGGATTCATACCCTGCTCGCTGCCATCCTCCGTCGTCCAGTGAGAAGTTAATTATTTTTAACTTAGAAGGAACATCCAAAACATGTAAAACAAAAAAAAATCATTTTTATACAACGGCAAATGAATCTTTGTAACATGACTTTTGATAATCAAAATAAAATCCCGTCTTGAATATTCCTTGCGAATTGGCGGATCCGACATTTTATTTCGCTGTTATATCCAACATAAAGTAAAATGTTTGCAACCATTTGACTCTAATTGAGGGTGATTCATGCCTTTTTCATTTAGGAATGTATTTATTTCATTCAAGCACAAAACGTTTCAATACCTTCGGAAAGCCATCGCACTTTATTGGGAAGAAGGAGGTTGGAATACTTGAGTCTTTATTTCGTTTAAGAATTCTTTAAGCTGACGATGCTAGAGTGCTTTTAACAAGACGCTGTAAACAATTATGAGTACCAAAGTCATAAAGTAAAAGAGTAAGGTTCCCCTTTCAGACCTTGCGATCTCTAGGTCAGATGATACAAAGGTCATCTGTTTCTGTGGCCCACAGTTCACGAGAGTGGCCAGCACAATCTCCTTTACTTTCCCCAATTCATGTCAAGTTCTCATTAGAGCTAGTTGGACTCAGAGGCGCTCAAAGATTCCGAAGTTAAAAATACCAGTCTTCACCAGTATTCGAACTCGGAACCTCGTTTCGAAGACAAGCGCTTTGCCGCTCAGCCACCCCGCCTCCTACCAAATTCATGACCTCAACTATTTCAGCCGGAAATGTTTGGGCACAAAGCGGTGTATTATGTAGTGAAATGTAAGAATTTCGTTGTTTTTTGCTCCAAAATATCGTTGTTGTCTCTTTTTTTTTCAAATTTTAAAATAACTTTAAAACAATTTTCATCTACGACCTTGCTACGCAATTATTCTATTCTAAAGATAAACCAGGCACAAATAAACACGTTTGTTCTCAACTATATGACCTTGAAGCGCTTACGTTACTTGATAATACAAACTTTGAGAAGGATAATTGGTTTCTTACTCTTCTAGTTGAAACAACAAAATCTAAGTCACAGCCAAAGCACATGGTGAAGACGCCAAATTGTCTTCCGTTGAAAAGCAAATAAAAACCTACCCTTCGAGAGCTGACAGAAGACAGTGACGTGGCACTAGCAAGGGGTGCGGTGAAAGCGAGTACAAAAGGTTGAAAGATAGAATCGGTGTCTAATCCTCATTAATAGATTCAGAACGATTTTTTAATGTTTTTTTTTCGATAAAATAAATAATATGTGCTTTTGGAACTAAAGAGCCGTAGCTTCTTATCCAAAGAGCCGCATGTGGCTCGCGAGCCGTATGCTGCCGACTCCATGTCAGACTAGAATAAAGGATCAAGCAATATGGTATAGAAGATTTTTAGTTTAGTGCTAGGCCTAAAGATCCACGTAGAACCTTTCAAGACAGTAGTCTAGACTCTCGACACACGCTGCGCATAATGTTCATGAACGTCTGTTTATCTTTCTAGCCGTAAAGATCCACTTAGAACCTTTCAAGACAGTAGTCTAGACTCTCGACACACGCTGCGCATAATGTTCATGAACGTCTGTTTATCTTTCTAGCCGTAATTATTTTCCACGTTCCTGTCACGCGCCGCTGGGATAGGCCCCCATTGCTTGGGAGGTGCCAGCTCCAGCCGGAATACTGCTGTTGAATTAGTAATAGCCCGGCCGCTGTTATGTGTCCTCGAAGTGGGAGTGACACAGCTAGGGTGGGGCAAAAATCAACGCTGATTGGGCAGGCTGCGGGTGCTGAGAGTTGAGTTCAGATGCAGGATTTAGTACTCAGTGTTCGCTGATGTCAAGGTTCCTTCCTCCAGCCACGGAGTTAAGGGTGGGTTCAACAGGAACAGGAGTCCTGGAAGTTGTTGTATTGAGCCAGGGGGGCTAATTGGGATTCCGATATAGTAGCAGGGAGGAATCGATGATTCGAATCCCGTAGCAGGCAGGAATTCCACATTAAACAGGATGTGTGGGGATTCTGTGACAGGCAAGAATTCCCCGTAACAGAAACCAGTTGGTGTCTCCAGTCGCAATCAGGCACAAGATGCCAGTGAAAAGAACAAAAAGTAAGGGAGAGCACAATGAATGGAGTCTGTGAATGAACGTTCTCAATAAAATGTGACGACTGCTGGCGAGTTGAGAAGTTTGAGACTTATAGGCCGCTTGGCCGGAAATAGGGATAGATAATGTGATATCCGGTCAGGATTAGCGCATCCCACTTCATTGCCAATGGGGTATTAAGAACACACCAAGACGTCAAGCGTGACGTGCGCTCAGGGTCTAGACAAAGGATAGGGAACAGTCTGGCAGCCTCGCAAGGAACTCAGATCGTCTCGCGCTAGTAATAAAGCTAACACGGTTAACAGACTTGACATTAGAATAGAATAATGGAGGCTTGCCCAGATGGGCAAACTGGTGAGTAGCAAATGTGGTTTGACATTCGTACTAAGAGAACGGGGAGATAAGCCAAGGAACATGACAACGTGGTTGCCCATGTGCTAGAGTAAATCAAGCGAGAAGAGAAAAAGGTTGGGGTTAGCGGCTACAATTGGACCTAGAAAGTGAAAATATTAGGATGAAATAAAAAAATAAGAATTAATGTAATAAAAATGAGTGACACTGTCAGCAAGCTTTTGGTCTGTGACATTTCCGACGGAAGAATTATTCATTTTACCTACTTGTAAGTCAATAGCCTGTTATTATTAAACTCAATTACGTTTTGTTTGTTAAAAGAAAAAATTATATTTGCTATTGAATTATAGAACACTGTGTGCTTTTTTTTTTATAAAACGTACATTATAGTGTATAGAAGTAAAAAGTAATGATGTTATGGTATCAAATCAACAATGATGTAACGTCAATTAGGAAAGAGTTTATGAATACATGCAGGAATACCCACTGACGTATGTCTGTTCAAGATATTGGTTTTCTAGACCTCCAGACTAAATTTAATTTTAAGATTATATTTTGAAAAGTTATAACGGTCAAACCAGAGATTTCCACAGGTGGTCATTTAGCTAGTGATTCTTTTCCCAAAGATATAGGCCTTATATAAACTGTCAAAATGTCTAGGAAAATCGTTTCCGAGATCTGTATCCAAGTTTTTGTGTTGTTTTTTTTCTCATAAAGCATTTGCAAGCTGATAAGAGAAATTGTAAAAAAAAAAAAAAAAAAAAAAAAGAATTGATAAAAAAATAGTCATGTAGTTGTGTAGCCAGATAATCAAATAGTCATGTAATTGTATAGCCAGATAATCAAATAGTCATGTAATTGTGTAGCCAGATAATCAAATAGTCACGTAATTGTGTTGCCAGATAATCAAATAGTCATGTATTTGTGTAGCCAGATAATCAAATAGTCATGTAATTGTATAGCCAGATAATCAAATAGTCATGTAATTGTGTAGCCAGATAATCAAATAGTCATGTAATTGTGTAGCCAGATAATCAAATAGTCATGTAATTGTGTAGCCAGATAATCAAATAGTCATGTATTTGTGTAGCCAGATAATCAAATAGTCCTGTAAGTATTTAGTGAAACAAAACGAAATAATTCGTATTACGTTCAAAGAATGTTCATTTCATTGCTAGCCTGTTGGATGTGTAGTGTATGATACTCGTCTTTGTTTCTAGATACGCCATTCGGTCAGCTACCAGTGCTTGAGATAGACGGCAGGAGGTATGCACAAAGTTTAGCTATAGCAACGTATTTAGCTCGTGAATTTGGTAAGTTTTTATGTACGTATTTCGCTAATGAACTTATTTGTATTATCACCCGGCTACGGCCATTGATTTGTTCCCAAGCTAGATTTTGTTTCTTTTGGCAGGAAACTATTTTTTTTTTGGCATTTCCAATAAAAAGGCCAGCAGATTAACGCCCCTTCTCTTTTCTACATACTGATAGCCTGTGAATTCTACCGTTACGTTGAATTGCAATGTCCCGCTTTATGACGTCCCCTCTATAATGGAATGTATAAGCGTGTTAATAATGCAACCATGAGAAATGGAGAGCGGATGGGTTTGGTTGTGTAGGCTTAAGAGTTTCTGATTAAACCACGAAGTAGTCTGGCGTAAGTCAAGCGAATAAAGAGAATAGGTGGGAAAGTTGAAGGGGAGTTGATCCGTGAGACAGAATATATGTGCATTTCTAGTGAGCTCGATTTGGTTAAATATCATTTCATTTGTTCCTACATACATCAACTTTTAATTTTAATCCGTAAATGTTGTTAATAAATTTATATTTAGTTTGTTCAAGTTTATTTAAAACTCTATATTAAGATTACATCAGTATAGTTGTACTAGCTATTTGGAGCTACAAACCAACGACCGAGTATCAACATCCTCGCACACTCTCATACTTTTGGACAGTGAAATCTAATATCAAACTTCTCTCACTTCCCTTCCTCCCCCCCCCCTTCTAAAAAAATGTACATACAATCTCTGACTAATTATATCGGTTTCTCAATTCTTTATCACAATAGTTGATAGTCTCTATGTTGCTTTTTTTTTGTCTGGAACCCCCCCCCCCTTTTTTTTTTGCACCCTTGCCATCTTAACACTTTGTCGTGAATGTTTATTTAGGTCTTTCTCCTCCCTTGGATTTGGAACAGTTCGAAAGGGATGCCACTCTTTGTGTCCCACCTCCCTAAATAAAAGGCATTTATAAATTTATAGGCCCTCATATTCATTCTGACAATTCTATGAATTATTTATTAAATAATTAATCTCTCTATGAGGCTATGTTGATGTAGATCTAGTGCTTATTAAATACAGTGTTTTATGTGGTCGTTGTGATGTGCCTACATGTCCTGTAGTTAGTAATGTGCCTACATGTCCTGTAGTTAGTAATGTGCCTACCTGTCCTGTAGTTAGTGATGTGCCTACCTGTCCTGTAGTTAGTGGTGTGCCTACCTGTCCTGTAGTTAGTGATGTGCCTACCTCTCCTGTAGTTAGTGATGTGCCTACCTGTCCTGTAGTTAGTGATGTGCCTATCTGTCTTGTGGTTACTGATGCCTGTCTGACCTCGACAGATTACTCTGGAGATGTCTGGGTTTCTTGTGCGGGTGTATTCAATGCGACTAACCACTAAGACTTATACGCACATACAAAGAAAGTAACAAGTGAAGAAAAGAAGTCCAAAAACCATTAGATAATTCAGATGAATGTTTAATCCAACAAAAGGCCACAGTCGATGTCTCTGTCTATAAAATACGTCTTACCCTTATGAAATCCTATCACCAACTGATTTTCTGTCTCTAGGTAGCCTCTAACCCACTAAGTCATAACGTCACTAGTCGCGTTCAAAGTCCGTCAATTATATGGTGAAACATCACTATCCACAACTTAGTTCACTCTTTACTGACGCACCTTGTAACCCATCTTCACAAACCGTATTACCGAATTGGTGATTATGAGTAAGAATTTTATATAGCATATGTACAAAGCTTTATTACTCGCCAGATTGTTTAATATCTCTGTAAGAATAGCCTTTAAATGCTAGCCCTAAAATAGATGTAAAAAAGCCAGAGGTGTCTACACAATTCTTACATTGACCTAAACTAAAACGCTATTCATCTTGTCTTTACGATTCCTGTTCATTCCAGTTTTAAGGTGCATAGTAAGAAGAACCTGTTTTGTGTTCACACAAACTCTTAGCGGCCCTTTTTGATAACCTTCGCCCCAAGGCTGTAGAGCGCAGTCAGCCCACGGCCAAAGAGCAGTTCTTTTATTTCACCTTTATTGCTAACTTATGAAGAGGGTGAGAAGAAGAATATGGGAACCTGACATTTGTCGGAGCAAAGTAAAGGTGGTTGGTCGATGTGCTGGCCACCTAACACCCTGGTTAACCGTTGGCCACAGAAACAGATGACCGTTACATCATCTGCCCTTTAGATCGCCAGGTCTGAGCGGGAACTTTAAATGTGACAAAAGGACGGACAGACTGACCTTACAAAACTAATTAATAATGGCTCCCATTTTAAGACATTTGAAGACATTTTCCGACACGTAATGCGAAAGAAAATAATTCTTGCTAGCACTTATGTAAAGAATACAGTTCATGTCTCCTCATGGTCTCACAAAGAAAACTTGAGTTACAGATATAGAGAAGTGTCTCCTCATGGTCTCACAAAGAAAACTTGAGTTAAGACATAGAGAAGTGTCTCCTCATGGTCTCACAAAGAAAACTTGAGTTACAGATATAGAGAAGTGTCTCCTCGTGGTCTCACAAAGAAAACTTGAGTTACAGATATAGAGAAGTGTCCCCTTTCAAACTAAAGGACAAGCATCACGTTTCAGTGGCTTTTTTATGCGGCCCGAGACATGAATGTCGGACATTTATTTGGTCCGCAAGTAGACTATGGCTGGGTATCACGTTTGAGAAGTACGAATGAGGTCTGCTACTCAGTTGACTAGTTCTAGTTGTAAAGTAAGTCAAACATAGAAATAATGGAAAGAAAACATAAACGTTCGTTTTAACTTTACACATGAATTAACAGTCCTAAAGGGGAGGGCAGGGAAGAACAATAATGTCAACATGAGAAAAGAAAGAATCGCTTTAATTGAATGCTAGAATAAAATTAGAATTGTAACTGTTACAAAATGAAAGGTTGTGTGTGTGTCTGTGTAAACATTTGTGGGGCCCTATGCGATATGAATTGCGAGGGGCCCAGTCATTTTATTAAATGAAAGCTGATAATGCCGTTTTCTTTTTATCGCGCATAGAATTGGAGTTTTCTATATTTGAATTACACCTAAACTGATAATTTTGTCTATTTTTAAGAGTTTTATGAGTTTTCAGGAGATTTTAATAATTTCAGGAGATCTCAAGGACTTTTCGTATATTTTGCAATTTCAGGAGATTTCCAAGATCTGGTAAATCAGGAGGCCTTGGGAATCCTTATTATAAGTTATGGTTTAATTTAATAATTTACTCATAGAATTTGCGCGGCGGACTTATTAAATTGCGGGGCCCAATGCGGCCGCATAGGTTCCAGTGGTCTGTGTGTAAACATACTTAGGGTTATCTTAATCATAAGGAATTGTTTATACGATGCATATCTCTCTGTACAGGTTTATACGGTACAACCAATGAAGATGGTCTTGCTGTGGATCAAGTAATTCAGCTGTCTATTGATTTGAGTTCCTCAATAGCTAGAACTCATCGCAAGAGAGATGAAACTAAGAAGGTATTCAAATCTCTAACTTTACAACTAATAAGGAAGACTTTTATTTGGCTATCAAAAAATAGTACTGTAGATTAAATTCCCTTTACTTCCTTAGGCTGAACTTGTCAAGAAAACTCAAGAAGTTGATGTCCCAAAGTTTTTGGAATTTTTTGAAAAACTTTTACATCAAAATGGTTCTGGTTACTTCGTTGGTGCCACTGTAAGTATAAGTCTACCTATTATTACAGTAAACTACCAGGTGACCGAGCCTCACTCGGATGAATAATTTGTTAAGGAAGGATATATACCCGAAGTCATTTTGGAAATATTTTTGTAACTACGAAAATAAACGATCGGGTAAAGACTATCAATCTGAAGAGTTACTTTTTTGTTCTGTTAGTCCTCAATGTAATTGTACATGGCGATTAGAATAGAAAGTCTCTTAAGTCCCCACAACAGTATAGAAAACCACAGCTAGCGTCGTAACATTTTACATTGCATCATTTGCGTAAAACTATTGGAATATTATTGGCTTGGGAGTGTGACAAGTCAAAAACTCGCTGTCAGAGTCACTCAAAATTATCACAGCATTAATTATTATTTTCATTATTTATTTATTTTATTTTAATTATTTCCCCATCCTACCCCTGAATTCTCCACCCGCACCACCTTTTCTCCTCCAGGCTAGACTTAGTTGACCACATTGGAGATAGCGAAGGCGCGTCCTTTCATTTATCTGCCCTTAATCGGGGAAAGGTAAACACCCAATCTCTTTTGTCTTGCCCGCCGGATGTCTGAAGGACGGTCGCGGTTGACACCGCCTTGGTTTGAATGCAAGCTAATCCTTCTCCCCCCCCCCTTCTCTCACGTCTCTCTTTGATCTAAGAGATTACCCTGGTCGACACACCGCGTGATATTCCAAGGTGCGGCTCCCACCTCGAGTCAAATCCACCCACGTGTAAGATAAATCTTAGCCTAGGACATTTCCTGTGCCCGCCCACATTTTCCAGGCATATATAAAGTAGATCCAAATCAAATCAGACCCTCTTATTTCTCATTGTCGTTGAGCTATCGAGTCTGGACTATATCATACATTCTTACTCCTAGAGGAATACCTGGTGGTAAGCCGAACTTAATCACAAGTTCCATCTTAATTACATTTGTGTATATTTCCTTTGGATATCATCATGTGTATTTTGCTTAGTTCATTTATATTTAATTAGTGCATTGTGTATTTCTCACTGGCGTAAGTAGAAAACATAAACATGTGCTATGTATATATTTTAGTATTGCATTAATCTATTAATGCTACGTTGCTCAATTGATCATTGATGCAACCGTGTATATATTTGTACATCTTATTTTATTTCCTTTATCTCGGTTGACCGCCTTGATAATTTTACTATCGCACTAATACTGCGCTTAGAAAGGAGATATGAGTTATCTCCCCTGTAATGAATTATCTCCCCTTTACTCATTTTACTCTAATGAGAGTTGCGCCGCTTGAACGGACACACCATTCAAGCGCGCTCCATTGTTCTCGACCCACGGTCATATGTAAACAATCATCTGGGTCGCTGACCACCGCCCAATTCAACCCCCCCCCCCTTTTTCTTTCTCTATCCACCTGTGTTGTTCATTTGAGATTATTATTTCCCCTTCTATGTACATTTTATGTTATTATTTCCCCTTTTATGTACATTTTGATATTGCTACTATCATACATCTATTTTCCAAATCCCATTTGTCATCACCTCCCCCTTGTGCTCTAAAGCAATTTTACCAATCTGACGAATGCACCTCAGTCGAGGGCATCGATAAGATGTATGAGAGACATGTCCTAACTTGTCTTTATTTATCCGCAGCCTCCCTCAGGTGTCTGCCTATTGCCTATTTATTGGATCAACTATCTATTTACCTGCATCTGTGCTTAGTGCTATTCAGCACTGCACTTGCCTACTGAGATCTAATCAACTCTACCACTTGGCGCTATCGGCATTGCCCGCCTATTCGACAGCCCACCTGTCAAGCTATTAGGTGCGGCGTCCCTATAGATTCAGATCTGTGTGAGACGTCATAGCTACGCCAACCCCCTGCAACTCACTGGACATATCCTGTCAACTACGCTGCCCACGGCAGATCAGCTCTGCCCGCAGTAACCTTGTGCCCACGGTAGCCGGCCACCCGCCCTACTGTGCCCACTACAGATATTAGATTTTGGGGATTGAGACTCCACAAGAGCTATATCACCGGCGTCCCTCTATCCGCTAGAGCGCCACCTCCAGCTGCAGAACCTCAAGCCAGGACACAGCCAGCTGCGACATCAACAGGAATACCAGCTAAGTCAAAGGACAAAGTGACATACTCTCTTATTAGGTGCAAGAGTGATGATTAAACATAATATTCTTTAGAGATAGATGCATACCCTCCCCCTTATTATTATTATATGTATATTTATGTAAATAAATATCCTTATATTTAACTTTTGTATCCACCTTTCATTGCTTTGTCTCGTTGCGTGTCTGCTCCCGATTCATATGCTGATAAGTGGGGGTGTGATTGCTTTCAAAAATAATCATCCCCTAGACATAAAACACGCCAAACACACGTCACATTTCCCCACCTGTCACAGGGAGAAAGTCTTTGCAGTGTAACTTCTAAAATGGTTAAGTTCTAACATTTAATAGTTCAATTAGTATATTCATTATGACTCTAGTACGAAGCATCAAGAGATGCAAACTCTCTACGTTATATGATAAAACGTGCACCTAGTAACAAAGTAAAATTGCGCATTTTTCCCTAAGAGACTTAAAAACATCGCGTTAGTATTCTAAGGAAGCGTTATTGTTGGGCATCTCTGTTACGCCGACCACCTTTCAACTCACTAAAAAAAATATTGCCATACGGGATAAGTGCTCTGCCCAGCGTGACTGTCGGACTATAAGAAGTTCGTTTCGTAAGAATATCGCTGTTTGTAGTGCGGTCTTGCCACCGTATGTCTATGATGGTTTGCAAATATCTTTGGTGAAGGCATTCAAGAAGTCTTAGTTACTTTCTATAAAGTACTCATGTCTCAGATCCACAAAGAGAGGTTGAGAGAACCACTGCTTGGTAGACACTGATTTTCTGTAGACAGGCGAAGCTATTTATTTCGCCACACTCTCGTTAAGAGGCGTCCAAAAGCACGACTATCCCTGATCACATATCAATATCCCATTAAAGCAATGCGTCATTTGATACAATGCTTCCCAGATATGTGAAGTGTTGTCTACCACGTTACGGGATGTCTATGCGAGGTGATCAATGGGCTGAGTAGGTTTTATTGGGTGACTTTTGCAAAATGACTTCCGTTTTGGTTTATAGGTAAACAAAAAGAGGCGGCAGTGTAATGAAAATTCGTTGATCGCTATCAGGATATCATTAGGCAATCTATGCGGCCACAGTGGGCCCCGAACTTTCTTAAACCCCGCGCTAATTGTAGGTGTAAATTGTTAAATTAAACCATGATAAATTATGATAGGGTTCACGTGGTCTACTTGGACATCTCCTGAAACTCTTTTATATAAAAATGGCTCACAGCAGTACACTAAGACATTTCTTCGTAAACAAGAAAAAGTTTTAATGATTCAATTGGCGTAATTAAACATTTGCGCACCATCTTATTGTAGATTGATCCATTATGAAACTATAGAAGAAAATAATGAAATTAAATATCTTTATGTATGTATGTAGACTTTATAAATTGTTTACACTTTAATTGCGTACACCCGTACTTTGTTATTATTTTGCTGGTGAATTATTGCAATGTGTTTAAGCTTCAAAGTCTACTGTCCCATACCAAAACATAGGAAATGGTCATAACACAGCTTGCTTGCTTTACTTGCACAACCAAGGCCGGCCCTAACATTTGCGGGGCCCTATGTGAAATGGATTGCGCGCGGACCAGTAAGGGTAGGGATAAGGATAATAAGTAAAAATAAAGATTTTGTATTAGAAAATAAATTCGTATTTGCATTACATATTTATTAAATGAAAGCTGACGATGCCGTTTTTTTATATCACGCGTAGGACTGGCGTTTACCATATTTATTGACACCCCAAAGTGACAATTTTGTCTTTTTAAGGACATTTTTATGAGTTTCAGATTTCCAGGAGCTCCTTGAAAACAAGGAGACCACGGGAACCCTATTATAAATTATATTGGTTTAATTTAATAATTTACACCTAGAATTAGCGCGGGGCTTTTGAACCTTCGGGGTCCACTGCTGCTTTTTTTGGTTAACCTATAAACCTCATGTTCTAGAAGTCACCCAATAAAACCTATTCAGCCCAAAGATTACCGCGCATAGACATCCCTTAAAGTGGTAGATAACTTCACATTATCTGGGAAGCATGGTATCAAATGACGCATTGCTTTAAAGAGAGGTTAATGTGTGATCAGGGATGGTCGTGCTTTTGGACACCTCCAAGCGAGAGTGTGGCGAAATAAATCGCTCCACATGTCTACAAAAATCAGTGTCAACCAGTGATTCTCTCAACCCCTCTATGTGGATCTGAGACATGAGTACTTTATAGAAAGCAACTAAGACTTCTTGAACGACTTCACCTATTCCGTATGGGGGACGAACATATTTTTGGCAATCTTTTTTTTTAGTAAGCTGAAAGGTTGTTGGAGTAACAGAGATGCCTCACAATAACGCTTCTTTAGAACACTAACGCGATGTTTTTAAGTCTCTTAGAAAAGCGCGATTTTACTTTGGTACTAGGTACACTATAACGTAGAGATTGTGCATCATTTGATGATTCTTACTAAAGCCATAATAATAAAGCTTGTCTTCGAGTCCGAAGATTAGTAAGGAATGCAGTGTTTCCCGTTGCTGCGCAGCCCCAGCTGTGACCTACATATTTTGCCACATCCAGGGCAAGCATAACCATTGTCCGCAGGTAGTCAATTTAGATTTCTTTTCGCCGTCTGCGTTTGTCCTCGGCAACAGATTTTCTTTTGGTCTGAAATGTGTATCCCGCAGCCTTCGTGAGTGACCTCCAGCTGTCTCGTTTGGCGGCCGCATACAACCAGCTGCTCTCTTCTATATCAGCCAAGGAAAGTTGACGCCTAAGCTGGTCTTTGAAGCATTTCCGTGGGGCGCCTCTGTTACATCGACCACCTTTAAGCTCACACAAAAAAAAAGACTGCCTTTGGCATACGTTCGTCTCCCATACGGGATACGTGCCCTACCCAGTGCAACTGTCGGACCATAAGAAATTTCTCTATACTGTCCATACCAGCGTTGGAAAGGACATCGCTGTTTGTAGTGCGGTCCTGCCACCGTATGTCCATGATGGAGCGCAAGCATCTTTGATGAAAGCACTCAAGAAGTCTTAGTTGTTTTCTGTTAAGAATCCATGTCTCAGAGCCATAATTAATATATTAATTGAATATTAAATGTCAAAAATTAACCATTTTAGAAGTTACACTGCAAAGACTTTTTTCCAAGCCTATGATAGCCCAATAGTTTTACGCGAAAGAAGCAATGTAAAACGTTAAGACGTGAGCTGTGGTTTTCTATAGGCCTACTGTTGGGGAACTTTCTATTCTAATCGCCATGTACAATTACCTTGAGAACTGACAGTTCCGAAAATTACAACAATATTCCAAAAATGACTTAGGGTATGTATCCTTCCTTAACAAATTATGCTTCCGAGCGAGGCTCGGTCACCTGATATTATATATATATATATATATATATATGCTAATAGCAGGGCCGGACTTAACCATTATGGGGCCCTATGCGAACCCGTTTCGAGGAGCCAAGTTTGGGTATGGAAGCGGATAATAAGTGAAATTTAAGAGTTTGTTTTAGAAAATAAATTCGTCTATGCATTTTATTAATTCTTTACTACGTACAGAATTACTTTACGAGCCTTGCGTGTATCATAATAATTCTGTTTCCTACATAGATCACGCTCAATAGCAAGAATTACCAAATATTTCAATCTATCTTTGAGAATTGTTGACCTCAAGTAATTCTTCATTAGTTTTAGGCGCGAGAAGCTACTTTCGCCAGATTACACAATTACGGCTGATGCATAATGACGCGCGAAAGATTGGCGTTTTCCATATTGAAGGACACCCCAACATGACAATTTTTTGTGTATATATTTCCGTATATTTTAAGGACTTTTTCGTATATTTTGCGATTTCGGAAGATTTCCAGGAGCTCCTGATAAATCGACAGGAGGGCGCAGTTTTAAGTTATAAAATGGTTTAATCTAATAACTTATACACCTTGAATTAGAGTGGGTCCTATGAAAGTGCGGGGCCCACTGCGGTCGCATAGGTTGCAGTGGCCTAAGGCAGGGCCTGCAAAATAGCGGCGTAGGCTACGCCGCCGGTCGAGTCCGAAGATTAGTGAGGAATGCAGTACTTCTCGTGGCTACGCAGCCCCAGCTGTGACCTACATATTTCCCCCCAACCAGAGCAGGCATAACCATTGTCCGCCTGTGATCAATTAAGATTTTCTTTTCGCCGCCCGCGTCTGTCCTCGGCAGCGGATTGCCTTTTGGTCTCAAATGTGCATCTTGCGGCCTTTGTGAGCTCCAGCTGTCTCGTTCTGAGGCCGCATTCAACCAGGTGCTCTATTTTATGTCTGCTAAGGCAAGTTGGCGCCTAAAGCGTTTTGTGAGGCACCTCTGTTACGTCGACCACCCTTTAGCTCACCAAAAAAGACTGCTTTTGGCATACGTTTGTCCCCCATATGGGACACGTGCCCTGCCCAGCGTAACTGTGGGACCATAAGAAGTCCCTCTATACTATCTATACCGGCGTTTGCAAGGACATCGCTGTTTGTAGTGCGGTCTTGCCACCTTATGTCCATGATGAAGCGAAAACATCTTCGGTGAAAGCTTTCAAGATTGGCTTACATACATGCATATCCTGCTCAGCTTAGCTGTCAAACTATAAGCAGTTCCTCCATACTGTCCATGCTAGCACTCGCTATTTGTGGTGATGTCTTGCCATCCTATGTTTATGATGGAGCACAGACATTTTTGGTGAAAGTGTTCAAGGAGACTTACTTGCTTTCTGTATAGTACCGATGTCTCAGATCCATATAGAAGGGGTGAGAGAACCATTTCTTGGTAGACACTGACATTTGTATGCAGGTGGAGTGATTTATTCCGCTAAACTCTCGCCTAAAAGCGTCCAAAAGCACTTCTGGCCCTGGCAAGACGGTTATCAACTTCCATTGAAAGCGAGGCGTCATTTAATACTATGCTTCCTAGATATCTAAAGGGGTCTACCACGTTTAGGGGCTGTCCACTTACGGTGATCTTTGGGACTGAGTAGGTTTTATTGTGTGACTTCTGGAACATGACTTCTATTTATAGATAGACCGAAAGAGGCGACAGCGTATGCGAATTCGTTGACCGCGTTCTGGAGATCATTTTCATTGTCAGTTAGAAGGGCGCAATCATCGGCATAGAGAAGTTCTGTTATGACCATCTCTTTTGTTTTTGTATGGGAATGTTATTTAACCTTGGTTAGGCCAATAATAGAATATGAATCCTCCGTTTGGGACCCCTCAACTCAAGAAAACATTAAAAAACTGGAACAGACACAAAATACAGCAGTGAGACTCATAACAAACGAATATTCACATTTGACTAGAGTAACACCTTTAGTAAAATCACTAAATTTAGAAAGCCTTCAGGACAGAAGGCTCAAAAGTAAAGTAGCAATCATAGATAAAACACTGAACCATAATCTTCAAATACAAAAACAAAATTTAATAAAATACTCTGAAAGACACAAAGATAAAGGCACATTCCTCGTCCCATATGCTAGGACAAATTTGTACAAACACTCCTTCTTCCCTAGTGCTATTAGAGCATGGAATGGGTTGCCTGAGCTAGCCAGGAAAACCAGTGACTTGGCTGAATTTAAGTCATTGGTTAATATGCATGACTAAATGCATGACGCGTAGGACGTAATCATCTTCTTTTTTGAAGTAACGTCTGTATTATATAAGATAAGATAAGATAGTAGACGTTGAAGATTGAACATATTGCCGTCTGAACGAAACAGGATGTAGATGCCTTCGTGCAATCGCTGCCTCATTTGACCCAGCATTACGCCAAAGCAAAAAAGCGAAAAGAGTAGGAGCAAATACGTAGCCCTGCTTCAAGCCATTTTCTATTGGGAAGTGATCAGAATGGTCATCATTGTGTCTGATTTGGCCTTTTTGTCCCATATGAAACTGCTTGAGAATGGATATGATTAGGAACATATGTGGGCATCCGAACCTGACCAAAATCCTCCATAAATCATCGCGACTGACCGTGTCGAAAGCCTTGGTGAGGTCCACAAAAGCAGCGTATAGGTTTATGTAGTATACTAGAATTAAATCTAGTCTAAAATCAAGACTAAGTCTAAGACTAGATCTAATCTGCCTAGAGCTACACTCTAGAGTAAATTCTAATTATCTTAGATTCTATTTCTTACTATATTTATAACCTAGATATATATATATTCTAGAAGTAGATCTATACTGATTCTATAGTTACCATTGTAAGTATTTGATTCGAATTCGACTTGAATATTTATGATTATATAGATTACAGATTATAACTAGATTCTATATGTATATGACTATTATGACAATGTCAATGGCATGTGTGAGATCAATTTTTCAAAGCAACTATAACTAATGGACTTCATCCAAAACAAGTTCATTCATATATGCACATGCGATTTTTTTTTATATATATATTTATAAGCTTAGCATTATTTTGGACCAATTGATTCGAAATTACGAAGAAAAGGTTGTTGTTAAATTTAACCGCTGCAATTTTGTTCATGAAAATAACTTAGTTGTTCTAGGCTTAGCTTAAGTAATAACAGATTAAAGTTTCGTAATTTTTTGTCCAAGGAAAGTGGGAGAATTAGTGTGTCACCATATCAAGGATTTTATATTTTACACACACACGGTTCATTACACAATGTGTAAGCGTGTAGTTTGTTGATGAGGGACCTTATCTCCCTTGAATGTGGAAACATTTCTCTAGTGCAAGTAGTTTGTTGGTGAGGGACCTTATCTCCCTTGAATGTGGAAACATTTCTCTAGTGCAAGTAGTTTGTTGGTGAGGGACCTTATCTCCCTTGAATGTGGAAACATTTCTCTAGTGCAAGTAGTTTGTTGGTGAGGGACCTTATCTCCCTTGAATGTGGAAACATTTCTCTAGTGCAAGTAGTTTGTTGGTGAGGGACCTTATCTCCCTTGTATGTGGAAACATTTCTCTAGTGCAAGTAGTTTGTTGGTGAGGGACCTTATCTCCCTTGAATGTGGAAACATTTCTCTAGTGCAAGTAGTTTGTTGGTGAGGGACCTTATCTCCTTTGAATGTGGAAACATTTCTCTAGTGCAAGTAGTTTGTTGGTGAGGGACCTTATCTCCCTTGTATGTGGAAACATTTCTCTAGTGCAAGTAGTTTGATGGTGAGGGACCTTATCTCCCTTGAATGTGGAAACATTTCTCTAGTGCAAGTAGTTTGTTGGTGAGGGACCTTATCTCCTTTGTATGTGGAAATATTTCTCTAGTGCAAGTAGTTTGTTGGTGAGGGACCTTATCTCCCTTGAATGTGGAAACATTTCTCTAGTGCAAGTAGTTTGATGGTGAGGGACCTTATCTCCCTTGAATGTGGAAACATTTCTCTAGTGCAAGTAGTTTGTTGGTGAGGGACCTTATCTCCCTTGAATGTGGAAACATTTCTCTAGTGCAAGTAGTTTGATGGTGAGGGACCTTATCTCCCTTGAATGTGGAAACATTTCTCTAGTGCAAGTAGTCTGTTGGTGAGGGACCTTATCTCCCTTGAATGTGGAAACATTTCTCTAGTGCAAGTAGTTTGTTGGTGAGGGACCTTATCTCCCTTGAATGTGGAAACATTTCTCTAGTGCAAGTAGTTTGATGGTGAGGGACCTTATCTCCCTTGAATGTGGAAACATTTCTCTAGTGCAAGTAGTCTGTTGGTGAGGGACCTTATCTCCTTTGTATGTGGAAATATTTCTCTAGTGCAAGAACGTTTCGTGTTACTTCCTTTTCAAATTTTTTGTTACTTCAAAATAGCCCAAACAACCCACAGGACGGTAGGAGTGGAGAAGTGGATGGCGGGCAGAGTTCGAACCCGGACCATCGAAACGACACGCCAGAGTGCATAACATACGAATAGGCAGCCATGAAGTTTTATGCTTTACTCTTTTAGTTATATCTGAATAATGTAATAGACTAATTGAGATTGTAGATTTAAAAAAAAATAATAGACTAATTGAGATTGTAGATTATTTTGTTTGTTTATACATTGAGATGTCTCTAAGTCTATTCACAAGTAGAAATAGAAAACATTCAAGAAACCCACGTTTGCATACATGCTTCAGTTTTATCCTGTGCCATCAAATTGTGCGCCGAAACGTTTGGTAATGCCCTGACCGAGTGTGATACCCAGTCTGCCCCTGCTTTGGGACATTTTTTTTATTCCATATGCAAGGACAAATTCATACAAGTGCTTCTCCTTCTCTAGTAGGTCTATCATTAAAGCATGGGGCGGGTAGACTGAATCAGCCAGGAAAAGCAAAAACTTAGCAGAGTCTCTAATTACCTCGCACCACTAGATTAACACATGAATATTACTTAAGCACTCACTACTAGATAACACATGGCTATTACTTTAGCACGCACCACTAGATTAACACATGAGTATTACTTTTAGTGTTGCCTCATTGACTGAATTATGCCTTACAAATGTTTGTTTCTTGAAGTATATTTCTCTTGTTTTCAGTTAGTTCGATCTGACATTATAATGTCTCTATACTTCGCAGTTAACTCTGGCTGATATAATTGTGTATGATCAACTGGACTCTCTGATTAAAAGAGGATTTGTCAATACGGAAATGTATCCATCGATTCAAGCTTTCATTAGAAATGTAGAAGGGAATGAAAATATAAAAAGTTACCTAAAAACTAGAACGGAATCAGATCACTGACTGACTGCATCTACGAACTGAAATATTCTGCGTTGATTCAAGCAGGAGGAATACGTTTAGGTATAAAATAAAATCTCTAGTACAAGCTTCAATGAAAGTTGTGTGTGATGTTTTAGCCCTATATAAACCACGCCTGACACTAAATGTGCAATAGATTATACTTGGCATTGAATGTACTTAGGACTATAGTTTGTAATAAGCTATTCTTTTACAATGAAAATGTAATAAAATGAAGTAAATAACATTGAGTCTGTTTTTCTTTGTAGCCCACATATTTACTATTAGCTTTATGTAATCTGTCCGTCTAAAGAAATAGAATTCCTTACTTGTCATTCCATGTGATCAGAAAATCAGATTTCGTTTTAGTTAAAATAGGAAGTAGACAAAATACCCTGAAACGCTATTGAAAATTCAATGGCATCATATCGTGTATCTTGCAAAGTTTAGGTGCAAAGGCAACTCCCCAGGCCTATGTCTCCTAAAGGCAGACGATATTTTTAAAAATATATTGTATGCACTATGCAAACATTTAAAAAAAAACACATCACTTTTAAAACAATACGTAAAATTCATATTAAATAATGTATTCTCAAAAAAAAAAATAAAATAATAATACCGTAATTCTGTTTTATTTTTAAAGAAAGAGCAAAGGAAAAAAATGTCCGTAAGATAATGAACAAGAACCTGGTCGGAGCTACAGCTCCTTGTAACCTTTTCTTTTATAGGATGTTGGTGATGCGCCATCTTGGTAAACCTACATGGATGACCTTGTGGTCTTTGGAACGAGGATTGTATTGAGATAGTGGATGTCTCCAGGCTGAATGATTGGTTGGGATCAGATATTCCTTACTTTCTGAAAGACGGCCGCTATCCGTCTTGCACTATCGTGATATGCATGTTATGTACGTAACGAAATTCGTGGATTTAGACTAGAGCACGAGTTCGGGCTACGGATCAATAGTTATCTGTAAAAACTTCAGTGCAGAGACTATTAAAATGCTATCCTGCTTTGAAACCCTATTGGTGAACAGAGCTTGCGGAACGACAAGCCGCCACCAATCAAAGGAAAACGTGCTGACGTCAGTGTCTGTGTAGAAGATTGGATGCTGCAAAGTAAAAGCACAACCTATGCCTCTAACACCGAAGCCTGCTAAACAAACAAAATGAACTCAATACCAAGAAGAAAACGCCAAACGGCGGTACTTTTAAGGCAAAAGATTTAAATATAAAACTTTTTTTTATGAAAGCTGGCCGTCCCGCATGGACATTTCATGGTAAGCGCGTGGGAAAAATGAGATCTTGGCAAACGCAGACACATAACATAAAAAATATGCGTATGTATATCTACTGTAGTGATCTAGATCTATTTACTTATGTTAGGTCTTATTGTATTTTTTTTACAGTCGGTACAAAAGTCTACAACGTTACACCATGGTTACACTATGTGCTTACAAGTGGGATGCAAAAGTTGTCTTTCTTTTACAAACAAACAAAAAAATCTGTTGTAATTGCATTGTAGTTATTTTATATTTTGGTATTAATCGGGTAAAAACGATATTATTGCCAAAATTTAATTAATTAAGTTATTAATTTTAAGGACGTCGCTTCATCTTTTAAGTAAAACATTTCTACTTTAACAACGATATTGATTCAAAAGGTCATTTCTACCTTAATAACGATACTGATTCAAAAGGTTATTTTCAAGAAAACATTTCTACCTTAACAACGATATTGATTCAAAAGGTTATTTTCAAGAAAACATTTCTACCTTAACAACGATGTTGATTCAAAAGGTTATTTTCAAGAAAACATTTCTACCTTAACAACGATGTTGATTCAAAAGGTTATTTTCAAGAAAACATTTATACCTTTTTCCCTTATGTTAAAAAATCTTTGGCTCTCGCTCCGTGACGTATGTTTTCACATTATTATTGTAAGCTTCAATCACAGCGTCCATTATGATGTGTTCTCTGAGGGTTTCATATTTGTGATCCACCTTTGACAGGTCCACCCATCGATCGAAGTAAATAGACATGTTGGTGACAAATATTTGTGGATAGTCGTTCGCCAGAGGTGTCGACTCTTTCAATCTCCTTCGGTATTCGTAACTTGTGGAGCCAAATTGTCTCAGCAGAGCCTCCTTCAGTGCCACGTTATCATTTCTTTCTTCTTCTCTCATTTGGATGCAGATGTTCACGTCTCTTCCTTTCCATCTCTTAGAACAACCTCTAAATCACGTATGTCATTGATCCATTGTTTGGACAAATAGAAGATCTCTTACAAAACAAATTGTTTGGACAAATAGAAGATCTCTTACAAAACAATTGTTTGGACAAATAGAAGATCTCTTACAAAACAAATTGTTTGGACAAATAGAAGATCTCTTACAAAACAATTGTCGTGTCTGCGCAAATGGTGCTCCAAGTATGCTTGGATGTCGATCTGGATTTCAACATTGACACAAGCTTTACATAACTAGCGCAGCTAAAAAATGAATTCTCTCAAATGCCAGTTACACAACACGGGATCCAGTCCTATCTCGTTCTGAGATTGTTTTGCGACTTCTTCTTCCATTTCCAACAACATATCTTTACGAAACAGAGTTTTCCAGTTTGTTTAGTATCAAGTTTAGAAGCAGAAGAGGACATTCGTTGTGCCCTAACAAAGACTGTCCCGATGATTCATGATCTGGTGAAACAGAAACAATTTCAATCATCACACTAACGTTGGCATATTTGTAAATAATGTCGCGACATATTTTTGTTGCACTGTGGTTTACTGTATCAACGAGTGTACGTTTTTCATGATATTTTACAAAGGCTGCTTGGAGAAATCAGGTATACCCATTAGGAGAAAAACGACCCCTTTACTCAAGAAAAATTTAAGAAACTAGAACAGACACAAAATAAACAGTGACATTCATAACAAAATAATATTCAAAATTGATTAGAATAACACCTTTTTAAGTAATCATTTAAAGTTTAAAATCACTATAATTTTTTTTCAACAATTATTTTGTGTATGAAATTGTGTATCGGAAAATGCCGGGTACATGAAATAAGCTAGTCCTAAAAAAACAACACAGATCTTGGGTAAAATACTCATGAAATAAAGTACTGGAAATGATTAGTTTCACGCGCTAGTTTCAGGTCTTTTATTTTTATAGCCTCTATCGGGTTATATCCCAACTACCCGTATTTTTGTGCAGAATTTTTTTCTCTATCAGGCACACTAAAAATTATAGCATAATAATTTAAAAGTTTAATTTAAAAAGAGATCTGTAAAATGCAAAGATATATAAGGAAAAAAGCAACTTCCAACCCAAATTTGTGATTCAACTTTTCAATCAAAGAAACGAAATGGACTAGTCCAACATAGCCCATTGCCACTTAAATATGCAACGTGAATATTGTGAACACGCAATAGAAAAATAAATAAATGCGAGTCATAAAGATAAACTTCTTTGGTAATTAAATTAAAAGCACAATTTTTTTTTATACTAAATAAAATGACAAAGTTTTTGCTATATTCGGTTTCTAACTATAAAAATTCATAATTGATATCAAATATATACATTTGTTTTTTATAACATTAGTAAAATTACATTTACCCAGGCCTAAAAATTCACATTTTGAGGACGCCGCCTTTTGGGGAATTGTATTTGGGGGTCGCGAGGCTAAAAAGGTTGAGAACCACTGATCTAAGTCTAAGTTAGTAAGTCTAGTCGATATAGATCTACTTGTAAATAAATATGTACATCTATTTTTTAGATCTAAATATCTCTATTAGATTTAGAAATATGTAGAAAAAAATGGGCTAGAACCAATTAATATAAACAGAAAAAGACATTAAATAATCTTCTAAATCTGCATAGTGGTCTAGGAATGTAGATCTAGTTAGTTACCTTAACACAAGGTTAAAATAAATAAATAACAAAAAAAAATATCTAGTTATGTAGAGCTTTAATTAATGTTTACAAAGACATTACAATTATCTTTCTGTGTCATGCAGGAGAGGAGTTTTAGTGTGTAGGTCTATGAAACTGGACTCAAGAAAATGTCTGAGAAACTGCTCCAAAAATGAATTCATGTGTCTTTAACTGTCAACTGTTCATAACTATGTAACTATGATAGCAGATTGAAATTTGGAACAATCATACTTGCTTTTTAAATTCATACCTTCGCGTTTCATAAAAACTAAACTTTTGGTGGAATAAAACAATGTAGAGAATTAGACCATTAGAAATTATGAAATAGAAAACAACAATTCTAAAATGAGTTGTGTGATCGAATTGGAAAGTCGCGCGCTGATTTTGAATCTTGATCGAATATTTTTTTTAGATCCAACATGATACCGTTTAGTGCAACTTTCATTCTTATGCATGCTCAGTGCGCTCCAATATATTAAGTAGGGGTGCACCGGATAGTACTTTTTGATATCCGGCCGGATATGACCGGATAGTAAAATTTGATATTCGGCCGGGGCCGGAGCCGGAGCCGAATACCTAAGTGTCTTGTAAATCGCTTGTATTATATGCTGAACATTTTACGAAACTGTTAAATAACATACCTATATTTGTTGGTATTATTTTTTTCCCTTTTATATACCTTATTGTTTAAAACTCTGTTAATGATTGATTTATTAAAGATTAACAGTATTTATAAACACAAATTAATCTGTGTAGCATGAGCGTGTCTGTGTGTATGTACGAGGCCACCAACCATAAAGGCTGTGTGTTGGAGGGTCAATGTAAAATATGTTAGTATATATTTAACTAGTTACTAATGTAAATCTCTCATCTGGCTTGTATGGTGGTTGGATGTAAGGGTTCAAGAATTTCTGACCAACAACTGGTCATCAGACTTGTAATTTTTTAAAGTCCAAAGACTGTTTCTGGTTCTGGCTTCAAGGGCGTAATACTGATAGCTGTTACTTAATAGTTGGAATCTGAAGCGTAGTAGGTCATATATTTATTAATCCATTTGCGACAAACGATATTTTATTAACAGCAGGAGCATCTATTATACCTACTCATAGCCTGAGCCTTAAATTTTGCGAAGCATAGATTTAATTGTAGACTGTAGGCCTATTATTGATATCTATGTTTAGATCTACTGTCATATAGATCTAAGAGAATTAGGAAAACCAACTATAGAAAATAAAAATCACCCACACCCTCCTTACCAAAAAAAACAACAACATAAATATACTTTGTGTTCGACTGATTGTACCAACCTGGTCAGATAGAGGCAGTGAGCCTACACATGTAGTCCTAGTGAAGTGTGTATAGATGATTGTGTTGATCTTTACGCGTTTTGTTTTCCTTGGGCATACACAATAGTGTTTAGTGTGCAGGCAAAAAAAGATAACATATTGGTATGGTCAGTCAAGCATATAGATAAATTATATCTGTACCTTAGTTACAGAGGTGATTTGATTTTTGATTTTTGATTTGAGGCACATCGGCACAATTTAGGCCATGTCGTGCCTACAGTCCCTTAAGGATCCCTTTCTCTCTAAACAACAAGGGCCAGATTCTATACAGACATATCATTAAAATCAAGGTCTATTCACAGTTAAAATAGTAAAGGTAGTAAAAATTTAAATATTTGGTAAAAATCTAATGTAAATAGTGCATGTTCACAAATTCATAAATCAGATCTTCGTAGATAGCCCCACTTCCCGGATAAAGCCCAATACCTTCCCAGGGTCGACATTATCAAATAGTGTATTTAAATTAGTGGCTCTAAAATATTTCGCCCTGACATCCTGGTATCTGGGGCAATCAACGAGGATATGTTCCACGGTGAGGCCTTCGATTGTATAATTCTACCTCTGTGGGGTTAAATATGGAGTCAAAAGTAGGGTTCGTGGGATTGGATTTTAGCTTGACTATATACTGCATTGCAAGTGAGGCGAGAGTCACAGTACTCACAAAGTGGGGGCTCCTCTCTTTTCAGTACAAAAGAGTGCATGATGTAGGTTTGGCCAATCCTAAGTCTGGACATGGTCGTGCTACCACGACTTGTCAGACCCTTTTGTAGTTTTCACGACAGGGATCTTCTTTTTGTGTATAAATAGTTCAGGGTCTGGGTGGAGTCCCCTTAGATTACAAAAATGCATACTAACTGTTTTGGAGTCTGAGAATTTGAAACCATTATAGTTTGCCCAACCCTGAATTTTGTTTAAACATAACTGTAATTTTCTTTCTAGGGTGTTCATGTTTTTCCCATAAGTAAGAATGACAAAGTCATCAACATACAAAGAGAATTCTGTGCCAGGGGACAACGCATTTATGATGCTATTTATTTTAATGTTGAACAGGGTGACTGACAGAATGCTGCCCTGGGGTACACCCATTTCCTGGTCATGAGTGTCAGAAGCGGAGTTGCCCACTCGAACCTGAAATTTTCGATCTTTCAGGAATTCCTCCACAAAACGGGGGAGGTGTCCCTTAAGCCCCATAAGCGCCAGGTCACGTAGAATGCCATGTTTCCAGGTTGTGTCATAGGCCTTTTCTATATCGAAGAATACAGCTACTAGATGTTCTCTTCTGAGTAATGCATTTCTAATATAAGCTTCCAGCCTTACCAGGTGGTCAGTTGTTGTCCGCCCCTGCCGGAATCCGCACTGGTAGTTTGAGATCACTTTATTCCTTTCCAGGTACCAGACCAGCCTACTGTTAATCATTCTTTCCATGGTTTTGGAGATGCAGCTGGTTAGTGCTATTGGTCGATAGTTAGCTGGGTCAGAGCCGTCTCTTTCCGGTTTAGCTATCGGTATAACTGTGGCTTTCCTCTAGCTGTTTGGGAAAGCGCCTGTTTGCCACACACAGTTATAGACCCCTAGCAGGACTGCCAATGAGGGTTCGGGAAGGTGCTTGAGGAACTGGTAATGGATTTCGTCTTCTACAGGCGCTGTGTCATGTGACTTGTCCAGCGATTCCCTCAGTTCCTCAAGCGAGAATGGTTTGTTGTAGTCTTCATTGTTCTCTGACCTGAAATCAATGGGGTGTCTTTCCTCCCTGGTTTTGACTTTTTGGAACTCTGGCGTGTAGTGTGCAGTGGATGATTTTTCTGCTATTGAGGATGCAAGGCAGTCAGCTATTTCTCTGGGGGACGTGACAGTTCGTCCTTGGTTTTTCAAATGCCCTATTGCATTTGATTCTTTCCCTTTGATTCGCCTTACTGCCTTCCAAAACCGCTCTAGCAGAAGTTTTGGCATCCAGACTGCCGACAAAACTTTTCCAGGAATTCCTTTTGGCTGACCGTATGGTTTGTCTAGCCTTTGCTCTAGCTATCCTGAATAGCTTTAGGTTTTCCTGGGAAGGATTCTTTATAAATGCAGCCAGTCGTTTTTTCCTATCACCAATAGCACTTTTGCAAGCTGTATCAAACCATGGTTTGCTAGGCCGTTTTGGATTTGCAGAGGTTAGGGGTACAACTTTCCTGGCTATACTTAGTAGCTTGCTAGCAAAGGTATCAGCTGGGTTCTGTTCATGGAGGATATTTTCTGTGATATCCTCGGAGCATCTTTTTTGGAATTGTTCCCAATCGGCCTTATTCAGTTTCCACCGCTGAGGTCGTCCCAATGAAGGGAGATTGTTAGTAATGATGATTGGGAGGTGATCACTTCCCCGTAGATCATTGCTAACTGACCATTTAAAATCGTCCAGGAGTCCGGGGACGCATACGGTGAGGTCAATGCATGTGAGTGATCCAGTTCCTGGGTGCAAGTAGGTCGGTGAAGCATCATTAAGTATGCATAAATCATGTTGGAGGAAGATATCCTCCAGCATACGACCTCTTGTGTCGGTATTGTTGGATCCCCACATGGTGTTATGGGCATTGAAATCCCCAAGGATTAAGTTACAGAGGTCAAGTGTTTCTTAACATTCCAGCATATTTTTTCTTTGTTTGCTAGATCTAATTGTGGTGCTTTAGATCAATTTATTTTCTGCTATGTTAAATTATACTGTAAGGTTTTCCTTTATATATTAAGTCAATAGAATTAAACAATGAAATTAATTTTCTTTCTAAAGGTTTTAATACAAGGGGAAAAATACACACACACACACACATGCACATATTTGTTTTATTTTATTGTGCAACGAACGTGTGTTCAGCGCCCTAAATGACATTTCTCTCCAAGTAAACAAACTTAGTCTCATCATCTAGTCACCTCTAGACAGTGTCAATATTTCTCAACAATCTGTGTTGATCCATTCTGGCTTAAGAATGGTCAATGTCTATCAATACATTGTCATGGATTAAACAAATAAGAAGTTGGGGGTGTTGAATCTTTTGAGGCCTCCCTTTAAAGATACCATTGGTCAGTGTCTGTTTGGCTTGTAGTCCAGTCTCCTAATTGAGACTTAAAGTAAACAAACTTATTGTCCCGGCCAATAGTATAAAAGGTGTGGCTTGTGGTCCAGACCCTTGATTGACAACCTACCTCATAATAAACAAACTCATACCAGATAAACTTTATAGATGTACGGCATGTAGTCCAGCCCCTAATAAAAATTCTTCTCCAAGTAAACAAACTCAGTTCCCTCAAAAGATGTGACCTCTAGACAGTGTCAACACGTTGACATCTTGCTTAATGTGGTCAGCTGTCTATCTGTGAACTCAATGTTATGGACTAAACAAACAAAAGGAGGCGGGGGTTGCTCATCTCTACCTCTGGAGATATACCTCTATCTATATACATATATATATATATATACATATATATACATCTAGACAGATTATCAGCGTGACGTAGTTAAGAAATATTACATGTTTACTGACCACTCAAAGGTCAAGACAAGCTTTAAAAATGTGCCAAACCTCGCTGCTACGTATGTAATGCGAATTTATAATGTGAAGTTTCATTTCTATTTAGATTAACACGCCTTGTCTTGTACTAAAAAATATCTGGTGCATAGTCATAGTTTATAGTTTTAAAAACAAATTCTTTTATTTGAAACAAAAATGTTAATGTATTTCAGAACTGACATTGTTAAATCATGTCCACTTTATGAGTATTGGTATATTTTTTTTATTAACATAGAGATTTAGTTTAAACTTCTTGTTGGACATCGTTTATCAGCGTCGACTACCTTTATATTGTTTGCCTTTCGCCTGTGTTGTTTCGATATTTAAGTGTTACCTCCGTTTGGCGTATCTGGACAGACTTAGCGCGGAGGCGCCTAACAATATTAATAGAAATACAGGTGAAGCTTTTACTATGCGGTTTACTTTCCGGTAGTGATATCAGACCGGAGCCGGATAGTGCCGGATAGTGAAAAACTGCCGAATATTCGGCAGAAGCCGTAGCCGGAGCGACTATCCGGTGCACCAATAATATTAAGTAAAATTGTTGGAGTGAGGTACGTATCTTGGACGTTTCCCTGAGGTGATAATTGAACGCAGCTCTTGGGAGCTCTATTTCAAATCTTTATTCCAGAAGAGTTAAAAGAGCCTTATTATTTATGACATAGTTTCCTGTTTGCTTTTAAATGAAAAGTATCAGGTGACCGAGCCTTGCTCGGATGAATAATTTGTTAAGGAAGGATATATACCCGAAGTCATTCTGGGAATATTTTTGTAAATTAAGAAAATGAACGATCGGGTAAAGACTATCAATCTGAAGAGTTGCTTTTTCGTTCTGTTAGTTCTCAATGTAATTGTATATGGCGATTAGAATAGAAAGTCCCCCCAACAGTTTAGAAAACCATAGCTCACGTCGTAACGTTTTACATCATTGCATCTTTCGCGTAAAACTATTGGGCTATTATTGGTTTGGAAGAAAGTTTTTGCAGTGTAACTTCTAAAATGGTTACGTTCTGACATTTACTATTGCAATTACTATATTCTTATGGCTTTAGAGGAGAGCAAATCATAGACATTTTTTTTAAATTTGATACAACATTCATTGTGGCTTATCCATAAGCAGCAACATGATACCGTTTCTTTTATTTGTCAGATATGGTCATAAATCAGCTCATCTATCTATTGGCCACAAAACAGCTCATCTAGCTACTGGCCACAAAGTAGCTCACCTAGCTATTAGCCACAAAACAACTTATCAAGCTATGGCCACAAAACAGCTTATCTAGCTATTGGCCACAAAACAGCTTATCTAGCTATTGGCCACAAAATAGCTCAATCCAATGAGTAAATACAATCCAACTTTCTGATAGAAACGTTTCACATGCAATCTTTGAATGGAATTGGTGTGAACGTCCAATTCATTGGCTATAGCCTCTAATGTTTTGTTTCATGTAATGTACATATTTTAAGACAAATTTTATTATTTATATAAACATTATTATTTATTATTTTTATTAATTACTATGAAGTTAATATTTTATTGACATAACGGAATTTTAATATTCAGTTGTGTAATATAGTATAGCAAATATATATTTTAAAATTAAAAAAAAGCAATTTAAATCATTGCTATTAGGAGGATGCCGCGGCCAAGAAAACGTCAGTTATTCAACTTCAACCAAGAATCAAGAGATGGAAACAACGACGCTGATCCCTCGCCTTTCTTTGGTTTTACATGAACGGGATTCAACTTCAATAAATTGTCAGTCTCCATTGAGTCAACAGCCTTCAACTTCAATAAATTGTCAGTCTCCATTGAGTCAACAGCCTTCAACTTCAATAAATTGTCAGTCTCCATTGAGTCAACAGCCTTCAACTTCAATAAATAGTCAGTCTCCATTGAGTCAACAGCCTTCAACTTCAATAAATTGTCAGTCTCCATTGAGTCAACAGCCTTCAACTTCAATAAATTGCCAGTCTCCATTGAGTCAACAGCCTTCAACTTGAATAAATTGCCAGTCTTCATTGAGTCAACAGCCTTCAACTTCAATAAATTGCCAACATTCATTGAATCAACAGCCTTCAACTTCAATAAATTGCCAGTCTCCATTGAGTCAACAGCCTTCAACTTCAATAAATTGCGTCTCCATTGAGTCAACAGCCTTCAACTTCAATAAATTGCTAGTCTTCATTGAATCAACAGCCTTCAACTTTAAAAAATTGTCAGCCTCCATTGAATCACCTTTCTTTAACTACGACAAATCCAAGAGAAGCTTTAACTAGAGCCAATGCAGTCATTCGTAATATCGTCAAACTAGAAAATTCTAAGAAGCGTTTAAGAAAACTTGAGAATCTGCGACTTCGAGCTTCACGACGACTTAAAGCGGAAACTTGAACACCCCCGAAATGAAATCCCCCCCCCCCCCCGCAAGGGGGGGGGGGACGGAATTGAGTGACTTATTTTTGCTTTCATTTTGTTTATTTTAGGTGAGATTTTAATACTAAATCATCACTTACCACAGCACAGCCGAGGCAGCTTTGAGTTAAAAACCCTCCACCAGGGGGTTTTGAGTTTAAATTCCCCTACCAGGGGGTTTTGAGATTTTAAAAACCCCTATCAGGGGTTTTGAGATACAAATCCCTCTACCAGGGGGCTTTGAGTTTAAAACCCCCTACAGGGGGTTTTGAATTTTAAACCCCCTACCAGAGGTTTTTGCAGTTAAATCCCCCTCTTCTATAAAACAAAAAAAAATGCAAACAACAATCCCCAAATTCCAACAGCACAGTTGAGGAAGATTTTGATTTTAAAACCCCATCCAAAATGTACGATAACCCCATCTTCAATATAAAAAAAGTAAATTACACACTCAAAATTCTATGAGCGTAGCCAAAGGGGTTTTGAGTTTAACCCCCCTCCCCCTTCCAGTTGGGGGTTGAAGCTAAAAGTACCTCTTCAATAAAAAAAAAAGCAAATTACACACTATAAAATCTATGAGCGTAGCCAAAGGGGTTTTGAGTTTAAATCCCCCTCCTCCAGATGGCTTTTTCTTTAAAGTTTAAAACCCCTCCAGATGGTTTTGAGTTTAAAATTCCCCTACAGAGCGTTTAGAGTTGAAAACCTCTCTCTTCAATATTATTTTAAAGCAAACTACAGTCACCAAATTCTATGATCGTAGCTAAATGGGGTTTTGAATTAAAAACAAAACAAAACAAAAAACCCAGAGATTTTTTAGTTTAAAACCCCTCAACAGATGATTTGACGAAAAAACTTTCTTTTTCGATATAAAATCTAAAGCGAAATACAGGCATGTAATTCCAAGAGCGTAGTTAAGAAAGGTTACAAATTTCTACCAGTGGCTTGGGCTCCATTAATTAAGTGTGAATAGTCTTCTGCCGAAATTGAAAATCATTAAATGTGTCTCAACAAAGATGGCTAAGACAGATTTTAGGAGTCAGTCATAGAGATCGGGTCTAAATCAAAGAAATATATGCCGAATTGGGAGTCGAATCGCATGAGGTTTTGCGGGACATGTTTTCCCATCAAATGAATTACGCAAAATAAGAGTTGCGGAAACAGCTTGCCGGAAGTCAGTAAGAATAGCACATTAGGTTTTTGAAATAAAACTTTTTAATAGCAAGATAATGCACTGTAGATACCTCAGAATATGCATTTTGTTGGTTTTCAATACCTGAAATAGTGCTCGGCGGCGGGGCTTCGCCCCGCGCTGTGGGAGCTCTGCGAACTCCCCCAGACCTCCTTGCTATCAAGGGCGGGGAGTCTACAATAAACAATAAACGTCTTTCGAAAGGGTCAGAATGTAATAAAGATTAATTATGTACACACACATATATATTTTTTTTTCGCGAGGGGGGGTAGGTCGGGGGGAAGCCCCCCCCCCAAAAAAAAACAACCCTCCCCGAAAAAAAATCCTGGCTACGCCCATGTTGAACACAGTACTCTCAGAGACTTGAAGATCTGCGGTTTCGAGCTTCACAGCACTTGAAGCACAAACTTTCACGCAATATTCTCGGAGAATTAAGGATCTGTGAATGAGAGCTTCACAGCGATTTCAAGCGAAAACATGCGCACAATATTCTCAGCGACTTGAGTATCTGAAATAGAGAACTTAACAGCGACTTCAAGCGGAAACATGCGCAGAATATTCTCAGCGACTTGACGACATGCGACAACGAACTTCAAGACGATATGAAAATGAATCTCCCATTGAATATTCTAAGCGACTTGATGACTTGCGACGAAGAGCTTCACAGTGACTGGAAACTGAGTCTCCAACAGAATATTCCAAACAACTTGATGACATGCAAAATCGTGCTTTACAACGAACAAATAATGAAACGCCTACTCAACGCAACGAGAGACTTGAAGAAATGTGACAGCGGGCAACACTAAGGTTATCTGCAGAAACGAAGATAAAAGAGGACCAACGTTTGGAAGAACAAAGACGGCGTGACGCAAGACGAAGAGCAGCTTTGGAGAAAACTAAAGTACAAACGTACAAGAGCGCATTCAACTCAAATGTTAACTATAAATCCTTGGACCCCTTTACAATTACATGCATACATTGCCAGGCGATACATTTCCCAGAGGAAAGAGTTGGCAACAAAGTTAACAGAGACTCCTTCGGGGACTGCTGTTTACATGGTCGAATTTCTCTGGAAGCTCCTATCTTTCCAAACGAATTAGTTCATCTGTTTTTAGGTCAGCACCCTTTGGCACAGGAATTTCATAAAAAGATACGAAGAAGATACGAAATTTAAATTCATGCTTTTCATTGTCATCATTTAATGTGGGTGACGACAGGACAATTAATAGCCACGAATTTATAGTTTCATCGCAGCAGGGATGATTTATCATAAAATAAATTGGTGACTACGAAAGACCACAATATGGTCAGCTCTACTTTCTGGATCCCGACGATGCTGTGAATGAAAGAATGCAACATCCATACAATAATGACATTGTCACGTACACTATGACCATATATGGTAACAGTTTCGGGTTGTTTGCCGACATAGCTTGACATAGCTGGGAAAAAAAAACCAAGCATGTAATTAAATGAAGTCCATTGGTTCCGAAAGTTAATTGTTGTACATTAGACTGCAATGATTGGTTGGTCTGGGAGGGGTAAGTTGTTGATCACGTGATTACGAGCTGAAGCCCGGATGAAGCGTGTAGCCCCCGGCCAGTCTTGTACGGAATGTGTTAGTGTAAACATGTACTAAAGTTTTGTCTCGGAAGTTGTAGTGTTAACATCTAACTTGTATGTAACGTGAAATTGAGAATATATATTTTATTTGTATCAAGACTCAGATATACTATTGTGTAGATTCAATTCAAGTACATTTTAACCATTGTAACTATTTGTCCATAGTGTTTTCAAGTTATTAATTAAAGTAATTGTTTTGGACGAAGAGAAGTTTCTTCATTAAATTTAGAACGTACTTAGATCATATTTGTCAAGTAGTAACTCCTAGATCTAGATGATCCTCTTATCAATTGGCAACATTCTGTATGATCGTATTATCAACATAGATCTGTCTACTTCTATACGATCATCTTATCGAAAGATCATTTCAAGATCCTCGGCAATCACGATCATTGATAGTGCAATATAGTTCAAGTCTGATTGCGACGGCATATCACAATCAAGATTGATCGTAACATCTGGCACCATCTTAGATTGTGACATCAACACCATAGATGATATTGACATCTGGCACCTCCGACACTCGATAAAGGTCATCACAAGGTCATCAAAAGATCATCAAAAAGATCATCAAAAAAAAAAAATTTTTTTCAAGATCTGAGGAAACATTTTTCGAAACTTCGTCAATTACAACACTTCGATTTTCTTCAACTTGAGAATAGTTCTACTGTGTTCAAAGGTCAGTTTGGTTATCGATATCTTATCTTATCATAGATATAGATCTACGATCACTATAACTCTCGAGATCTAATATTATTATATTGTATTGGCATTGGCAATAAGACCAATATTATTTAACTGGCACGATATATAAGCCCAGTAATATTTAGCTGGCATAACATAAGCCCAGTTCTGGCATAACATAAGCCCAGAATTATTCAACTGACACAGTAGATAAGCCCAGTATCATTTAACTGGCATCATTAGTATTATAGATAAGCCCAGTAGCAATTACCTGGCACTATAATCTATCAAGTATCATTCAACTGACATCATTATTACTATAGATAAGCCCAGTAGCAATTACCTGGCACTATAAGCTATCAAGTAGACATTTTTCTACTAAATGATATCAAGTCAATCGTACAGAACGACGACTTTAATACTACAAGTTATACTAGATCTACAATCTCAAGTGAGAAAAAGTTCATAGCCTTGTACGGCTCAGCATTATTTCAATAACCTGATACGGTTGAACAAATCTACACTTCCTACAACGACTCCAGTAGTGCTTCTACTGTAAAACAAAGTTATACTTCATAGCCAGTTACGGCATAACTAACATTGATTTGTTATATTCCAAACGGTATTATATTTGTACATTCCAAGTTCGTATATATTTATCAACATGTCTCCAAAGACATATATACAAAGATTGTTTGAATTACTTGACATAGCGGAGTCATTGGCATTACCGCCACATGAAATACTGCCCTGGGTAGATCGTCAAATAGAACAAGAGAAAGAAAAACAAAGACAAGAAGAAGAAAAACGAAGACAAGAAGAAGAAAAACGAAGACAAGAAGAAGAAAAACAAAGAGAACATGAAGCAAAGAAACGCCAAGCAGATAGAGAAGAAGCAGAAAAACAAAGACAAGAAGCAGAAAGACAAAGAGAATATGAAGCACAGAAACGTCAAGCAGATAGAGAAGAAGCAGAAAAACAAAGACAATATGAAGCACAGAAACGTCAAGCAGATAGAGAAGAAGCAGAGAAAAAAAGACAATATGAAAGCAAAACTCGAAGTTGAAAAACGTAAACTACACAAGTTGGTAGAAGAATTAAAAGGTTATCAATCTCAAGTAGACGCAATTCATCGCAACATAACAGATTATGACGAAAGAATGAGACTATGGAATATTATGGAATATTTTCACAATGCAAGAGTAATGAGAATTGAATCAGAAGGAGATTTAGACATGTCAAATGATACAGAAGAAGTAGAAAAGAAAAATGAAGACACAAAGTCACAAGACATAAAAGATACATGTTACATGAGACAAGAAGAAACAAAAGAAGATATAGATCTAAATATTTTACAAGAAGATACGAATGAACATAGAACAGATTTACAATACATTGAACTTGACAGAAAACGGCAAGAAGAACTAAAACGAGAATTATTAGAATTGAAAAATACTGAATTCAAAGCTGAACAAATGAATGATGCTACATTAACATTATTATACCAGGAAGCTTCATTGGGATGCAGTGCGGCATATTTTGAAGATGGATTTCTCAAGAAGACTTCTTTTCACAAGTGCAATGTAATTGAACAAATATATGTACCAAAGAAGTTCAGAAAACAAATCATTGAAGCAAAGCATGAGTTTCATTACACCAAACATATGAGTGTAACAAGTACTAAGAAGAGAATTGCCAAAGAATATTATTGGCCTAGCTTGAAAAAAGATGTCAAGAAATATGTTAACAATTGTACAAGTTGTAAAAGAGACAATTTTAAAAAGAAGCAAAGTCAAAAGCAATCTAAATCAATCAAAACAAAGAATGAACCAGACTACAAAGTCAGAACCGACAACAAGGAATCTATGCAGCATGACTCAAGCAAGAATACAGGGACATCACTGCCTACTACATGTCCATCCCTACCTGCCACTAAATATCCATCCCTTCCTGTTACTACATGCCCATCCCTACCTGACAATACAAGCCCACCACTACCAAGTACTTTCCCATCCCTAACCACTGATGATGACTTCATACATCAAGACTTGAATAAAACTGCATCTGCATCAAATACTATGGTATTCATTGAACATTTCTGCTACAATCAAGACAAGTCTCATGAACCAGAACCAGAAGCAGATAACAAAGAAACTTTTATTCAATCAACTTCGGCTATACCAGACCAAAGCGAAACTGTTCAATCTGACTCTACCACTCATACAAGTATTCCTCATTTGAAAGAATGTGAGTCAACTAAAGAAACCATTACAACCATGAACATTGGAAGTCAAAGAATATTACATGAACACATGAAATCAAGATATTTTGCTCAAGGAGATCAAGTCAAATTACTGTTACCAGATTGGAGTAACAAGCTGTTCTACAAATGTCAAGATCCATTTCACATCACCAGAAAGATTTCCAACCTGGCTTATGAAATCAATGTCAACAAGGTTACCAGAGTATTTCATGTTCATATGTTTGAACATTACCATGAAACAGATGGTGAAGACATCAAAGCAGAAGTTGAACATTTTACAAGCTTAGCAACTATTCCTGAGGAAGAAGAAGAAACATCATCAACACCCATTCCTGAGATAGATGTTTCATTACCAGCATCAAATCAAATTGACATTCCAAAGGTCATCACTCTGGATGATATATCAACATCAAATCAATTTGACATTCCCAAGGTCATCACTCTGGATGACATAACACTACAGAAAGTGAAGAACACTAAAGTGTTTCCAGACCATGCAGATTTCTTTACCAGTGTTTCTGAAATATTTCCAGTACTGCAATTTGAAAGAAACTCAGAAAGCAACAACATTGACAACACCAAGTTTCATCATCCGTCCACTCAAAGGGCAACTTTTCTTCAGAAAGGAACAAATGAACTTCTTCAACATAGCTTTATAGATCGATTGAACTCAGACCTATTCAGTCATTGCTCTATTGAACATTATAACGCAAAGCATTCTGCTACCATTGTTCTACAGCGTCAAAGTTCATCAACCAGAAAATTGAGTTTTGGTTTCGGACAGTTCTTATTTTCTCCAAACTCAAACGCGGTTCAATCAGACATTATTTGTAAGATTAATACGACATGAAGACAACAGCTTCATAAACTGAAAGACCTTTTCTTCAAGTTTAGAAAACGCGCACACACATCCATGACGGCAATTCAGAAGGGTTCTGAACTTCACACTTACATTTTATATATGTACTATAACATATTTAGTGTCACTTGATTCACTTTCATTCATACTCGCTAAGGAAGAGCAATATCCAGTTATATCAAATCAATTAATTAATTTGTCTACTCATTTTTTCCTCAGGAGCTCTATATCAGTATGTTGCATTTTTTTTTAGCGCCAAGCAATCCACCGAGGAAGATCACTCATTCAAGATCCTTTGTTTATTATGTTTCAGCATCTTTGCATATGACATGCATCAGACATCTTAATTTTTAAATCATGAGTATTTTATTTCAGGTATTTTATTTCAGGTACATTATTATTGCATATATCCTATTATAATGGTACAGATACATGACATATAATTGGAATTTTTCATTGCTTCACACATAATAAGATTTTTATTACATTTAGTATCATTATTCAGAAGATTGTCATGTATACATCATTTTTTCTATGTCAATTTTTCATATGCAATATATTTTTCCATGTACACATTTTCACATTAGTACTAACCAAATGAGTTGTAATGTCATAATAATTTTTTGTGTATTATACGCATTTCTATTACCATACTAATGCTTAAGATAGCGGGGGGTAATATGTCACGTACACTATGACCATATATGGTAACAGTTTAAGGTTGTTTGCCGACATAGCTTGACATAGCTGGGAATAAAAACAAGCATGTAATTAAATGAAGTCCATTGGTTCCGAAAGTTAATTGTTGTACATTAGACTGCAATGATTGGTTGGTCTGGGAGGGGTAAGTTGTTGATCACGTGATTGCGAGCTGAAGCCCGGATGAAGCGTGTAGCACCCGGCCAGTCTTGTACGGAATGTGTTAGTGTAAACATGTACTAAAGTCTTGTCTCGGAAGTTGTAGTGTTAACATCTAACTTGTATGTAACGTGAAATTGAGATTATATATTTTATTTGTATCAAGACTCAGATATACTATTGTGTAGATTCAATTCAAGTACATTTTAACCATTGTAACTATTTGTGAATAGTGTTTTCAAGTTATTAATTAAAGTAATTGTTTTGGACGAAGAGAAGTTTCTTCATTGAATTTAGAACGTACTTAGATCATATTTGTCAAGTAGTAACTCCTAGACCCAGATGATACTCTATTCAATTGGCAACATTCTGTATGATCGTATTATCAACATAGATCTGCCTACTTCTATACGATCATCTTATCGAAAGATCATTTCAAGATCCTCGGCAATCACGATCATTGATAGTGCAATATAGTTCAAGTCTGATTGCGACGGCATATCACAATCAAGATTGATCGTGACATCTGGCACCATCTTAGATTGTGACATCAACACCATTGACGATCGTGACAGACATCAACCAAGACTTAGTAAATAGATTGGAGAAAATCATACGCGCCGTAAATTGTTTCGCTCAAGCATTTAAAATGATGAGAGAAGTTGAGACAGAAACTAGACCACTTGCATCAGCAAAAGGAATAGCACCTTCACATGTTCGACTTTTGTTTACTAATCCTGATGGTTTTGATGTCAGGCGCTATAATGTTCCCTCATCCAATGAAGTGTGTGCCGTGCTGAAACTGAATGCTGATCAAAGCATTCCAGCTAATGAAATGGTTGTACATCATCGAGGCAAAGAAATAGTTACTTTAAAGAACACTGACAAACGAACAGAGCCTTTCACATATCCATTATTTTATCCTAAAGCTACAACAGCCTAATGCCAGTCGGCAGCATCTAACAAGACTGGAAATGGCACAATACCGTATTGCTTATCACAAAGGACTCACCAAAAAATCTCCCAATTAAAAAAAAGTCGAAGCGATCTTGACCTACGTGAAACACAATTCAACGCACTACATTTTGGTGGCCGACTGTTCCAGCAGTATCTGGTTGACACATTTATTAGAGTGGAACGCGACCGCATCCAATAGATCAAGTCAAGTTGTTGGTGAAACCATCATTTTACCATCCTCCTTCCCAGGCTCAACACGATACTGAACAATTTGAAGACGCCATGGCTATAGTACGACGCTTCGGTTCACCAGACTTCTTTATAACCATGACATGTAGTCCGGAATGGCCTGAAATAAAAGAAGCTGCCCGTATTGTTACCGAGGAAGGGTTTGTTATTCAGCAGATCGTCCTGATCTCGTTGCGAGAGTAACCAAGCTGAAGTTTGAGACCATTATTGAGGAATTGTACAAGAAACAAATCTTTGGGAAAGTAGCAGCCTATGTCTATACAATTGAGTTTCAATAGAGTGGTCTCCCTCACATGCATCTTTTATTAATGACCCGGGTAAAGATAAACAAGTCACTTACATGGTATAGGCAATGTCTAAGTCTGATGTTCACAGTCGACACCACCTGGGCTGGAATATACTACCCTTGTCTCTCTTTGATCAAGGCGATTACTCGCGTCAACACGCCTCGTGACATTCCAAGGTGCGACTTCCGTCTCGAGTCAGATTAACCCACCTGAGAGATAGTTCTTAGTCTATCGCAGTTTTCTCAAACTGTGTGCCGCCGAAGATTTGCAGATGTGTCGCGGGCATTTTCAGAACGCCACACGTGTAGCGTTACACAGGTCTGCCTACTATTAAATGTTTATTTTACGTTGCGATGACATCCCCACTTGCAACGACCAGTAATAGTAGTGGGTCGCACCATATTGACGGAGAGGAATGTTAGCTATTCAGGTTATGGAATTGTCCACTATACTTATATTATTATAATGACTCAAATGTAGGCGCCTTAGCAAACGCACAGCAGTTCTTGAACTGGTAACGATAAGAATAAGCGATGCGTTTCATGTAAATTGTTTATGTGTTTGCTTATAATAACAAATTATCACTAAGCATTATTCATTGTTATCCATGGAGAAATACATTAGCAAAAATGAAACTGCGAAAGTGTCAAATGAAAAGCAAGGAACCAAACGAAGGTACAAAGACGATTACATCGGATATGGTTTCATATCTTCTGGACCTGTAGATGCTCCATTCCCATTCTGTCTGATCTGCAATGCAACTCTGTCGAATGAGGCGCTTGTTCCAAGCAAATTGAAGAGACATTTGGAAACAAAACATCCAGCTGTAAAAGCGCAACCGAAGGAATACTTTGAAAACATCAGCACGAACTACCTAAAGCTGCTAGAAAAGGGATTGATTGCAAGTTACAAGGTTGGTCAGTTATTAGCAAAACTCAAGAAAGCACAAAAGGACGCTTAATCAGTCATTGCACCAGCTTTAGCAATAGTTGTTGAATCTATCCTTGCACCCGATGCCGCCGAAAAAGTTAAAAAGGTTCCTTTGTCAAATGATACTATCTCGAGCAGAATTGAAGACTTCTCGTCAGATTTACAAGATCAAATCTGCGAACACTTCGACGTGATTGACGATGAAGTGTCTCTGCTGTTGTCTCTTCAAGTTGATGAATCCACTGACGTTAGCGACAAAGCCCAGCTGCTAGCTTTTATTCGGTTCAGAAAGGATGAAATATGTGTCAACGAATTCTTATTTTGGAAAGACTTACCAACTACTACCAAAGGCGAAGATATTTTCAAAGTGGTGAACGAAAACATTTTGCTATTCAAACTACATTGGAAAAACTGTGTTAGCGTTTACATCGATGGCTGTCCTCCATGCAAGGAAATAGACAGGGATTCGTCACTCTTGTGCGTCAAGAAAATCCAAATGTATTAGTTGTTCACTGCATGATCCACAGAGAAGATCTAGCCTTCAAATCTTTGCCGAAAGATTTGATGTATGTTCTGGATTAAGTGATTGAAGTAAATTTTATCAAATCTCGACCGCTTGCATCCTGACTTTTCTCTCAGCTCTGTGAAGCAATGGAGTCAGACTACAAATGTCTTCTGTATCACACCAACGTTGGTTGGCTCTCCAGGGGAAAAGTGTTAAAGTGTGTCGTCCAACTCAAGGCTCAGCTGATTTCATTCTTGGAGGCTGAAAAAAAAAGACTTTGGATTTTCTATTCATGACGAGATCTGATGGGTTAAAGTGACATTTCTCTCTGATTTATTTGACAAATTAAATTCATTGAATTTAAGTCTTCAAGGACATCACTGCATCCTCAAAACTGAAGTCACTTGGTAAAAAATTGTCTTTGTGGCAAAGTAAGATCTCGAAAGGAGTCTTCGACTGCTTTCCTACTTACAATGATTGTGCTTCCAATAAAGAAATCACCCCCGAAATTATGGACACTTTGACACACCTGCAGTCAGCATTGCAACATTACTTTCCAACAGTTGGAAGTAATGAGTATGTATGGGTCAGCTATCCATTTGGAAACAATGAAGCTACAAATCTTACAACTGAAGAAGAAGAGCAGCTCATTGATTTAAAAAACGATGCAGTTCTTAAGTCAAGTTTTGCCGAGAAAAGCCTGGATGTGTTTTTGGATTTCAATCAACAAGTTATATCCTGCAATCAGTTTAAAAGCAATCAAAATAATTCTTCCATTTGCATCTTCATGGTTTTGTGAGTTTGGATTTTCAGCACTGACTGAAATCAAATCCAAGAAAAGAGAGAGACTTCTTACAACAGACGATGAAATGCGAGTTTGTTTGTCGACTCTGGAGCCTCGATTAGATCGCATTTGCTCTAAAAAAAAAGGCACACTCTTCACTTTAAATGTAATACTTAAAACAGCTAAAATCTTTTTTCATTTTATTATAAAACAACTGTTGTTCTTCGTGTTGTGCCGCGAAATTTTGTTGTTTTTTTACTGCGCCGGCAGACAAAAAAGTTTGAGAAGCACTGGTCTATCGCCTTTCCTGTTTCCGCCCGTCTTTTCCGAACCTTTATAAGATAGACTAAGGCGAGCTAGACTCACTCTATCATTCATCCTTCTCGCTCACCGTCGAGTCTGAGCTAATCATTTATTCTCACTTCTAGAGGAATACCTGGTGGTAAGCCGAACTTCATCACAGTTCGACTTAATTAGTTTGTGTATATTTCTTACTGGATACTATCATGTGGATTTTACTTATTTTACTTATGTTTAATGTGTGCATTGTGTATTTCTCACTGTCGTAAGTAGGAAACATAACCATTGCATATATATTTGTTGAATATGTCCACAATATTATCGCTACGTTGCTCATTGACGCAACCTTGTATATATTTGTACATTTTATTTTATTCCCTTTATCTCGGCTGACCGCCTTGATAATTTTACTAGCGCACTAATAGTGCGCTTAGAAAAGGGTAATGAATTATCTCCCCTTTAACCATTTTACTTGGACGAGAGTTGAGCCCCTTGAACGGACACTCTCCATTCAAGCTCGCTCCATTGTTCATGGCCGACGGCCGTATGTAAACTATCGTCCATTTCTCCCCCCTCTCCTTTCACTTATGTTGTTTAATTGAAATTGCTCTCTCTTATCACTGTGTACACTTTATATTCAACCATCTATTTTCCAAATCCCATTTGTCATCATCTCCTTAATGTACTCAAAAGCAATTTTATCAATCTGACGAATGCACCTCATTTGAGGGCACCGAGAAGATGCATGAGAGACATGTCCTAACTTGTCTTTGTTTATCCGCAGCCTCCCTCAGGTGTCTGCCTATTTGCTATTCAGTAATCCTGCCTACTTGACACTACTCAACTGCCTATTTGGATCTACCTACTACCTTTTAGGTTCGCTTGCCTCTTAGGTGCTATTCAGCAATACAGGTCACCACTAGTCAACCTAATTGGCGCTATCGGCTCTACTTGCCTGCCTATTCGACAATCCACTTGTCAACCTATTAGGCATGACGTTCCTATAGACCACGTGTCTGTGCGAGACGTCATAGCTTCGCCAAATCTACCCAACTTACTGCTCCTTACTCCTGATAACGACGCTGCCCACGGCAGATCATCTCTGCCCGCAGCGCACTTGTGCCCACGGTAGCTGGCCACCCGCCCTACTGTGCCCACTACAGAAATCAGAACTTTGGATTGAGACTTCACTAGGACTGAATCACCGGCGACCCTCTACCCGCTAGAGCGCCACCTCCAGCGGCAAGACCTCCAGCCAGGAATACAGCCAGCTGCGACATCAGTAGGACAACCAGCTAAGTTCAGAGGACAAAAGTGACATACTCTCTAATTAAGTGCTTAGTATGATGATACAATATTGCTAACGAGTTAGATGCACCCCCCCCCCTTTATTTTATTATAACTTGTACATTTATGTAAATAAATATTCTTTAATTTTACAACATGTGTATCTTTCTCCATTGTTTGTCTTGTTGCATGTCTGCTCCCGATTTATCTCTGATGGACCAGTGTGTTGCAACTCAAAAATAATCATCCCCTAGATATCTAATGAGCCACTCATACAAGTCATACACGAGGTTCGTCACAACACTTACATTGAAGGGCGGTGCATCACATCACCGGAGGCTTGCTGGCATTTATGTGCAAGAAGATCTGGCGGATACTGGCTTTAATGGATCCACATTGGAGTCTTATTTCAAAACTAATTCTATCAAGAAGCCAAACGAAGAAGCTAACCGTCTCTCTGGAAAGGGTAAAGAAATTTTTTAGCACTCTTTTTGGAAGATGCTCGAGCATTTTAAATGGATTGGAAGGCAGAGTGAATGGGTTGAAAAGCTTCGACAAATCAATGTTATTGGTCGTATCCACAGCGTTAATTTTGTTGCCCAGCCAGAATTATACCATCTCAGGTAGCTTTTGTACCACGTCACATTTTGACGACCTTCTTAAATTTAATGGTATCAGACATGCCACGTTCAAGCAAGCGTGTCTGGCTCGATGGCTTGCCTAGGATGACCAACAGTCATGGTCTGCAGGAATCGGCAATGTCAAAAACACCTAGAGCAATGAGAACACTATTTACACAGATTTTAATATTTGGATCTCCAGAAAATCCAAAAAGACTTTGGGAAATGTTCAAAGCAGATCTGGCTCAGGATTTTCTTCTAGAAATAGAACGCATAGGTGGCCGAGTTGAAGACGCGATAAATCATGCATATCGAATTATCGCCTCCAAATTAAATACTGAAGTCACATAATTTTTAGTATTGTGTCAATACTTTGGCATGAACAACATGGACTTTGTCAATAAGATTTAAATGTGGATATGCATAACAACGACTGCTCAATACTAGAAGGGGAATGGTTGTATGGACTCCTAAAATGGAAACAGCTTGACCTAGTGAATACCATTCTTGATGCTGTCACAAGTCATAACTCTGGACCAAGATGTTTTTTTATTGATGGACCTGGGGGCAATGGAAAAACGTTTGTGTGCAAGACTATTTTTTATATTCTACGTGGTCGAAATTTCAATGTGAAATGTTTGGCATTTACGGGACTAGCCTCAAGTCTTTTGCCTAATGGACGCAACTCACACAAAACATTTGGTACCCCTTACACCTGAATCAGTTTCAAACATAAAGCCAGGATCAATGAAAGCTGCTCAGTTAGCGGAAGTGGATGTATTTTTAATGGATGAGGCCCCTATGCTGCCAAAATACAAAACAAGATAACAGAGCTCCAACAAAACTCAAGAAGCAAGATACACACATAGCGCACTGCCCAAGAAAAAAATAAATATCACAGGCTACACACAGTACAGATGCCTTTGCACCAAATGTTAGGGAATTATGACCCTCATTAGAAACGGCACTTAAGCAACAGTAAAACACGTACAGAACACTACAGATCTCGACATGCAAGAAATACTTCTTTGTGTTGAGGAACCAAATACACTACAAAAACTTCTACTACCTTCCATCTTCAACAGCAGAAATCGACATAAAATTGCCACACTACACAAGGACAATAATAGCTGGTGACTTTAATGCACACACACCCTCCCTAGGCTACCCATATGTGAGCGTGCGACCCCGATTCTATTTGTTATCTATTTTTATCTGTATTTCGATCTGTTTACTTTATATAGGCCAGGCTAGAATAATTTAATTTAGTGTCTTTTCTTCTTGCATAGGTCAGTGCTGTGTGTTTGTAGTTTCCGCTATTTATAACTTCTGCTAGTTTTAGTCTTTTTCTGTTATTTGTGTTTTACTCGTAGAGGAAAAGTAGTTTTAAAAATAGTTAACTAGCCTTAGAGCTGTTGGCACTGTTTCCATTTCTTTGTCCCTGATTAGTTCTACGTATTTTTGTCTTTAGCGCTTAGGTTAGGTTAGTAGTTATTTTCTAATTTCAGTCTAAGTGCAAGTCTAGAAGCTGTTTAGGGTCCCTGTACGAGTTTAGAACATAAATATCTTTCTTCTTCCTTTTTGTATTTTTTTAAGATTAAATTTTAAGGTTCTCTTTTTTATGCTGTTTAATTTGGTATATAATGTGGTGTAGTCCGTGTCTTTAGTAATTTTCTAGATTTTATTATAGCGTACGGCTAGGTACAAATTAGGGAAATCAGTAGTCCAGTTTAGTTTTAGGTAATTAGCGTGACGTCATGCTCTCCGATATGTTCGCGCTGACCAGTTATAGCTAGCTCCGGAACCACGTTGAGCCCTCTTTTGTCTTGACCAGTGGTCAGTGCTGACAGTATTGCCTGTGTAAAGTTAATTGTGTGTAGTGTAATTTCAGCTGGGACCGCCTGTAAGTTGGAAAATGTTTTTATTTTTACTTCTTTAGTTTATATTTGTATTAGTTATTCCTACATCTACTGTTATAGTCTAGATGTAGACTGATTAGTAGTGATTAGTAGAGTGACATCACTGGCTAGTTAATTAGCCATGATTACCTCTGATAGAACCGGATGTTCCGTAAACTTGAGTAGCGTCACCCCCTTGCGTCATCCTTAATGATCCCCTTATTGTTTGTCCATGTGTAAATCTTTTATGTCCCCTATGTATTTTTATTAATATCTTATTGCTAGGATAACCACTCCATTAAGTTAGCATGTTGCCGATTTTAATTTTTAATGTAGAAGATGGCTGCGTCCTACTCAAGGCTCCATGATGGCGGCTTTGTTAAGACAAATCTAGATTTGTTATTGTTGTCTAGCCCAACTGGTGTTGTGGCATAGACATTAACTTTTACTCCGGTATTGCTTTCATTAGCTACAGGCTGGTAGTGAATATTACCTTATGTCTGTATTATTTTGGATGTGTTAGTCTAGATCTAATTCATTATTATTTTGTTATTATGTCTTATGTTTTATGTATTTGTAATTGCAGGCTATAATTCCTGTCGTTACGTCTACTGCCTAACTGTGCGGTAGTACTGTCATTATTTCCACTGCCTAGCTGCCTTTATTAGTATATTATTGCCACAGTTAAGCTGTCTGCTGTACTGTTGTGTTTAGTGTTGGTATTTTTAGGTGTAATCTAGTAAAGATAGTTAGACATTTGGGTTTCTTATTAGTGTTGGTAGTGGTAAAGTCTGGTTGATTAGTTGCTTATTTCTAAGTTTATTTAGTTGTTTCTGTAAAGTTTATCTTTTTTTGTATTCATCTATATTTTTATTGCTTTGTAAGTTTGTTGTGAATAAAGTGTATTTATATTTTGTTTTATAAATCTAGTTTAGTTTGTTTCCTTTTAGTTTAGTTTAGTTTAGTCTAATTGTGCTGTCTGGTTGCTTAGGCGACTCTAGCCCCTTGGTCGCAGACCGAGGTGCACAGATTGGGCCCACCCAGTAGAGCTACCACCTGCCTACTGTTATAAATGAATAAATGTTGAGCAGCAGTAAGAATAGGCCCTCCCACTCGCGCCTGCCTGACCTGCTCACACATACTACAACAAGCAAAGCAAAGAAATAGAGGATGTAGCAAATGCCTATAACCTTCAACTTCTGCAAAACAAAACCTCAACTCCAACATTCCTCCATAGAGCACACAACACAACTAGCAGACCTAACCTAACTTTATCTCAACAGAAAGCACATTTTATCATTAATGAAAAAGGTGGGAGGGGCGATACATGCAATCCCCTTCCGCCCATCAGACAAACCAATACTTTTTTCTTTTTGTATTTTAGTTAAGAAATTACAAAGTTTAAACAAATTGTCACTTATATAATTTATATATGCTATAAATTAAATTCTTTTATCGAGTCGCCCCACCCCGTATTCTTTAATGCCAAATACAATCATGAGCAGAAATTATAAATAGGAGCGAGGATTAACGTTTTCACTCTACCGCCATTTCCCCTTTCCAGATGAAAAGATGACGTTTTAAAACAGAAAAGTCAAATGTGGCGACAGAGTTTATGTAATTGTATACGAATCTATCTTAGTTATTTTAAGTAAGAATTTGTTTTGGAAAATTTAGAATTCATAAGAAATTTTTCATTATAAGAGTAACAATTGAGATGAGTTCTGAACCCAAATATTATTTTCCTAGTCATCTTTTTCCAACCTTTGCTCATATAACTCAAGCTGATAATTTTCTGTTGCATACAAAAATTTGGGACAATAACTCATAACTTATACTTGGATCCTAAAAATGCAAAAAAATTTAGAGTAGAATGTAATTGGTTCACTTCATTTCTCCTCCCACTTCCGAAATGTTTTTCTTTAGAGCTTTAAATGAGAGTTCTGTGACTCCCTAGCTGTCAAAAGAAAGGGCTCGGCTGTTGTTGTTTTTTTCCAATATTTTTTTCGGCGGCGATCCTCAAATCCTTATATGAGCTTGCGCTCCCAGAGCTATTTTTATATGTAATTTTAGCTATTTTTATATATTTTATTTTTATAGGTTAGTATCAGATTATATAATTGTACTTCCGCATATATTTTATATAGTGTTATAAACCTGGTGGTGGCACAAATGGGGGTAGTGGTGTGAGTGTAGTCAACCGACGCAAATCGCCCCAGGCCAGCGCTAGACGAGCGGTCAACCGTGACGAGTTACGACGGTCAGCGGAGACGAGTGTCAACACGGCGGTTCGGGAAGGATCGACGGCGGTCCGGGAAGGATCGACGTCGTGAACAGAGCTCAGGAGCGTCACGAGAGTTGTAGTCATCTGACCACCTAGAAACGTCGAGCGGCGTTCTGTCCGGTTCGAGAAGGCCAGTAGGGACCCTATATAAGAGCGGAGGTGTCGCAGTCAAGACGGTTCACGGCAGGGGTTCAGAGCCCGGTTCACTACAGTCCGGTCGACTACAGCACAGTTCAGCGGTGTGGTTCTGTACGGAGCATTACGACGGTTCAGTGCGGAGTACTGTCAAGTACAGTTGAGACGACTGGCGTCTTGATCTTGGTCTGCGATCGAGTCCGACACAACGAGCCTAGTGTGTGAAGTCAGTCCTGAACTGTTGAACCCAGTGCAAGCCCGGAACGAGACGGAGAGGCCAGTGCAAGAGTTGATACGGCGGAACGGTGTTATCGGAGAGATATTTGTACAGTGTACGTGTTGCCAATTGTACAGTGTTGGCTGTTATTTATTGACATTAAACTATTACGTTACTTTGAAGCCCAGAGTTGTCAAGTTCTTTACGTTGGTGGTGTATGGTGCAATTTGCAGAGAGCCTGGATAGTGAGATTTGTAACAATAGGTTAGTGCGGGATAGTATAAAAGTTGAGTGTACAGTTGACCAGCGGTCAGTAAAGTGTATCACTGTCTGTGTGACAGTTGATGATCTTAGTGATCTGGCGTATGATAATTTAATCATTGCTATAGTTCTGTACCTGGGACGGCCTGTAAGTGTAGAAATATTTTATATTTTCTTTTACTAGATCTATGTCACACTGTGTGTAAATATGTTAAATATATTTTAATTTAGTTGTATTTTTAGTTGGCAGTTGTTCCCAACATGCTGTATTAAAAATGGCGGCGGCCAGCTTAGCCTGATATAATTATGTTGTTCGTGTTCTAGATCTAATAGAATATATGATTTTGTATTTATAGTTTTGCATTTATATATTGCAGGCTATTATTACTGCTGAATATAGATCTAGCTGCTGAATATAATTCTGCTGTGTATTGCTGCTTTAAGCTGCTATTACTCTGCTGCATTTATTACTGCTATTGATACTATTCAGTATTGTTATTGTTTCTGTAGATCTAGACTAATTCTAGGGAATCTAGTGTTATTTTGTTTCTGTAGTGTTGCCTTAGTCGGCTTAGTGGCTTATACTGTAACTATAGTCTGTTCTTAGTGAATACTAATAGTAAGGTACTAAGGCTAATGTATTCTTGTTTTAGTTTTAGTTATGGGTTGGTTGTAGTAGTAGAATATTGTAGATCTAGATTAGTTTATTGTATTGTGTTAGTGTAGATCTAGGTCTAGTGTAGTACTTGTAGTGATTTAGTTAGATAGTTGGTTTGATCAGTTTGTGTTAGATAGTTGATTTGGTTAGTTTGTTGGTGTTTGTAGTGGCGTAGATTTAGAGGGTTTTAGTTAGTTGTAGTGGTTAGTGTATATATTATAATTTATTATTGATTTATGTTTTCGTATATGTAAATAAATTTTCATTTTGTCTTATTTAATTTCAATTAAAGTTTCGTTGGTGTTTTCATTTAGTATAGTTTAGTTGTCTGGTTACTTAGGCGACGCTAGCCCCTTGGTCGTAGACTGAGGTGTCACAGATTGAGCTCAACCAGTAGCGCTAACATCAGCCTACTGTATAAAATTTAATGTTGAGCAGAGAAAAGGTCTCCACTCAGAGCCTCCAGACCTGCTCACACTTAATCTAAATATGTGGGGTATCTTATCTTTTCAAGGAACAAATAGGTTGTATTTGCGATGTAGTAAGGGCCTTTAAATTCATATTAGAATATTTTTCAAGTAAAACATTATTGAAAAGATCCTTTTTTGAAGATGATGAATAATGAGTTGTAAATGCCAGGAGAATGCGGTTCTGCAGTGAAGAATGCAAAAAAAAAAAAAAAACGCTTTGGCGTCATGGCTTCGCTTTTTTAACATGCTAAATATTCTATATATATATGCTGTACGCGCGTTTATGCTTAGGGTTAGGGTTTACTGGGCGTTAGGGTTTGGAAAAAAATCGCCCCCCCCCTCCAAAGTTTTGAATCCGCTAATGCCACCAGGAGACCCTAACGAACCAATATCTCTAACATCAAACATTGGCAAAATGGCAGAAAAAATGATCAATAACCGACTTTATTGGTGGCTAGAAAGCACTTGCTCTCTCCACAATGCATAAACTGGCTTTAGGAAAGCAATTAGAACAGAAGACCACCTCTTTCGTTTTATCCAGGACACAGTAGAAGGGTTTCATGAAAACAAGCACACTACAGCAGTTTTATAGATTTGCAACAGGCCTATGATAGAATGTGGAGAAAAGGTCTATTTTTGAAGATGAAAAAAAATGGGCATCCATGGAAAAATGTACAGCTGGATCAGGGCATTCTTAAAAAACAGAACCATCCAAACCCGATTCGAAGGTGCCATCTCTAGTAAAAAAAGTTTGGAAGAAGGACTACCACAAGGTTCAGCCCTTAGCTGCACACTCTTTCTAATCTTCATGAATGACCTCCCGACCTCATTTCGGTCAATAAGGCAAATACGCAGATGACTTTTTAATTTGGACTCAGAGAAATATCCAGTATGACTAGATCCAAATTAAACAGAGCCCTCACAACCATCTCCACGTTTTCAAAATTATGGAAAATGAAAATAAACAAAGAAAAGTCAGTTTATTCAATCTTTAGCCACAACAACAAAATAGCAAAAAGAAACTAAATATAGACTCACAGATAATAAATAAAGAAGAAAATCCAACATATCTTGGTGTAAAATTAAACCAAAGACTAACTCTAAAACACTTTATGGCAGATTTAAAAGAAAAGGCATCACAAAGCTTAAACATAATAAAACACCTAGCAAGAACAACCTGGGGAGCTGAAAAGAAAACCTTAATCCAGCTATACACTGGATACGTCAGATATGTCATGGATAACTGTCTCTCCATACTAATATTCGCCAACAAAACCTATCAATCATCTTTAGACACAAACCAAAACAAAGCCTAGCGTCTAATCAGTGGAGGTATGAGAACTACTCCCACAGCAGCCTGTGAAATAGACTCAAATATTGAACCTCTTAAATTAAGGCGCAACAGAGCAGCATTAGAAGCTATACAGAAGGTTGGAGGACGACCATCCAAATAAATTACTAACACAGTGAAATAAGAAAAACAACCCAAAAAAGCAAAGAACTCTAATTGAACTTACTGACAAACTAGCCCTAAAACACCATCTACCCAATAACAGAGAAAAAAATTACCAGATTCTCAAACATATCTCCTGGACTTAACTACAAACAACCAACCATTAAAACACATTTAATATAAATAATACTGCTATAACTTAGCCAAATAACCTCAACGAAAGGATTATAAAATAATCAAATAGAATGTTTAATAATCAAAAAGAAACTAGATCTAGAACTACACTAATCACATCACAAGCGTCCTTGTTTTCATCTCTAATCATCGGCCATCTTACTTCCTCTACAAGCGTTTCTGCTACCGTTGTTGCCTCTTGGTTCGGTATCGCATACGCCTCCGGCCATTTAGTGAAGTAATCAATAGTTACCAATATGTACTTATTTCCTCGTCTAGTTTCAGGAAATGGCCCTGCCACATCGATTGCAATCCTTTCAAACGGAACTCCAACTATGTATTGTTGCATTTGTCCCCTTGTTTTGCGTGGAGGGCCCTTTGCGGCTGAACAGACGTTGCACCCCCGGCACTATTCCTCTATATCCTCTCTGTATCTGAACCAGTAGAATCTTCGGCGAACCTTATCGAGGGTCTTATTAACACCCAGATGAGATCCACTGGTACCATTGTGAATTTCCTGCAGCACCTCAGACACTCTGCTTTTCGGTAATATAAGCTGAAAACGCCTCGATGTGCCGTCAACGGATTCCCAGACCCTTCTTAGGACACCATTAATGATGGTTATTGAGTCCCATTGAGCCCAGTACGCTTTCGTGGCAGCCCCTTTTTCAGAGATGTGCTGCCACTCGGGCCGTTGTCCATTCTCCTTCCATAGCAGGATGGGAGCCAGATCATTATCTTCCAACTGGTCCTCTCTAATTTTTTCATCTCACCAGGATCCGGTAACATCTACTCCTAGACGACAACACTCAATTTCTTTTTTAAGTTTATTCTCTAATGATTTCATGTCTTACTTTGTTGAGTTTCCTATGTCAGTATTTGTTTTGCCTTATTCTTGTATCATTTTCCAAAGCTCCTTCATAGTTCTATTTCAAACTCATAGGTCTCCGGGTCCTGTTCTTCCTATATCATGCTTTGCCTAAGACGCTCCATAAGTGCCTCCTTGTTGCCGCTCACCTTCAGCTCTCTACCTCTGAGTTCATGTCTAAGTTCTGGTAATGACAGCTGACTAAGTGTTTTCTTAGACGCCATCCTGTATCAAAACGTTGATCAACTAAAATAAAATCTTATGATGATTTACCCGAAAATGGAATCGTTCAATGTCTTGTACATAGATTTAGGCCTTCTTCTCCCCTTTCGTTGAGGATCACACTTCTGACACCAATTGCTATAACTTAGCCAAATAACCTCAACGAAAGGATTATAAAATAATCAAATAGAATGTTTAATAATCAAAAAGAAACTAGATCTAGAACTACACTAATCACATCACAAGCGTCCTTGTTTTCATCTCTAATCATCGGCCATCTTACTTCCCCTCTTATTTCATGTCTCTGTCCTGTGTCTCATGGTGCGCAGTCTCACACCTAATGACAGCGTGCCTTGTAGAATCATAACAATACTTTAACAAAAGAATCAAATCCAATGGGGCTCAAAGTAGGCACGCTCGAAACAATTGCAAGTTATCCAAAAAACAGCCATTCATATATACACCGACGGATCAGCCTTCAAAGCCACCATCAATGCTGGTCTTGGTGCCTTCCTGGTCTTCCCCAAAAATAAACACTTTGAAATAAGTGCACCCCGTGGCGACTACTACTCAAACTTCCAAGCCGAAATTGAGGCAATTACCAAAGCTTTGCAGACAGTCGAAAACAAATTATATGAAGGCATACAATCACCATCAGATATCACCAATCCACTCTTCAAGCACTTAACAGCAGCACCTCAAAAAGCCCAAGAGATTTGACAACATTAATAGAAATAATACACAAGATGATGGCAAAATTGACATCAACATCACATTACAGTGGATCCCTGGACACATTGGCATCATGGGAAATAAAAGGGCAGATAAGCTTTCAAAGGCAGGATCATCTATGGAACAACCAGATAGACCTGTTAACTACCTCACCCTAAGGTCAATGTTAATCATCAACCACAAAGAGGAGTGGCTCAACCTATGGGCAACAGGAAACACAGACAGAGCCATGTACAAAGAAATTAACATGCCTAACAAACTGGACAGTATTAACCTCCTCCCCCGCAAAGAGCGATCTACAATCTTCCAACTAAGGACAGGACACACACCACTATTAAATTACTCTCAATAAAATAAATCCCACACAACTTCCCCTTTGTAGACACTGCGCCCACCCTTATGAAACCGTAAACCATATCCTTTTTTAATGCCCCTTCCTAATCCACCTTAGGCAGACCCTACTACCACTCCAGCCCAACATAACCAACACCCTGTACGGCAGTGCTGAACTGAAGAAAACAGCACACTTTTTTTCCTTGGCACAGTCGGCAAAAGAGCTGAAAGCTCAGCAGCAAAAAGCTGTCTAGAAGAAGAAGAATACTAACGCGATGTTTTTAAGTCTCATAGGAAAATATGCACTTTTTTACTTTGTCACAAAGTGCACTTTTATCCTATAACGTAGAGATTTTTTATCACTTGATGCTTTGTACTAAAGTCATAATAAATACCATTTTAGAAGTTACACTGCAAAAACTTTCTTCCTAGCCAATAATTTTATGCAAAAGATGCAATGTAAAACGTTGCGACGTGAACTGTGGTTTTCCATACTGTTGAGGGGACTTAAGAGACTTTCTATTCTAATCGCCATGTACAATTACATTGAGAACTAACAGAACGGAAAATCAACTCTTCAGATTGATAGTCCCAAAATGACTTCCTTCCTTATCAAATTATTCATCCGTGCGAGGCTTGGTCACCTGGTAGGCCTACTATAGGATTAACGCCAAATTACTATTAATTATTTATTTTATATATATCCCCCGGACATTTCGGTACAAAACCACACATAGTACATCCATGAACTAACACAAACTACTGTATTTGAAAAACAAATTATTTTCCTACTTTGTTAATCTCATTTGTTTATGTTTTTAGCGGCCCCCGAAAAGGGAAAAGACGCTATTAATTTTGTGTGGCCTTTCAGTCCGTCCGTCCCGTTTTGATTTCAGAAACTAGAAGAGAAAATGAAAATAGGACATCATGATAGTATTTTAGATCATTCAAAGTTCTGATGCAACGGCTACTTTTTTTTTCCGAAATTGAACCTTCTAAATTTTTAAATTATATATATTATAAAGGTCACAGACTTCTTCATTAATAAATCAAGCTTCATTCATAGATTCGCGCATCGGTAAAAAAAATGCATCTAAAGTCACAATGGAAAAAATATCAATGGATCATTATAAACTATATTTTCAATTTATTAACTAACTTGAATAGAATACTGATTCAAATGTTTTAAAAAGAATTTTGATACGAACTTTATTTTAGTTATAAGTTTAAAAAATGACGAACTACCTTTCTAGCGCGCAGTTTTGACTTATCCTCATTATAGGGGCCTACACTAGACAGTCTAAGTAAGACTAAAAAGAGCCCAGAACCTGATATATTTATAACTAGACTAGACTTGCGTATTGCTGATATATTCACTGCTATAGTGCATTAGAAACAATTTAAGAAAATAATAATGTTACAAGTAAAGTGAATGCATGAATTCATGAATAAAAAAATATTTTGAATGGAGCTAAAAATAGCTAATTGACCTGAATTCAATTTTTTATGAAAACATTGACGAACGAATATAGACCTATGTAAAAATGTAAAAAAAAAAATTGAATGTTAATTTGATTAAAATATGAAATGAATGGACAATAATTAATATGTTCATGTGTCTAATTATAAAACTATCTTTGCGAAGAGAGGTTCTATCATCTTAGAGTTTGTGGTGTCGTGACTTATCGAGATTCTATTACATACACTATTAGACATAGAAGGCTAAATGAAGACATGTTTGGTTCAAAACATTTTCCAGTGAATTACCCGGAAGTGATGTTATTTATTAGTGACATGAATAAACATAAATATATACATTCGCATAATAAAATAATAATAATAATATACCACAGCACCTCCCTCCTCCAAAAAAAAAAAAAAGATGATAACATTTAAATTGAACAACAAGAAGATCTAGAAGAAACAAATATAAAAAAAAACTGAACATATGACCGGACAGATGGTCAGCATATATCTAAATATAAAATAAGATAGAAGTCAGTTGATGTGATTGTTCTATTCGTTGTATCTGTGTGGTTTTCGAACTTCTCTGCCACTTCTGGTAATGTAACCATCTTGAGAGGTTGGGTTAGTGGGTTCAGAATGTATAACTCTGGGTGTAGGAAAAGTATGTGTTGCCATTCTAGTAGGTGAGCAGGGGTACTCAACCTGAGGTTGAGAGAATTCTTTATTGTTTCCTACTGGGTCCGGTATTGTAGCTTGGTCACTAAGACTGTCTTGAGAAGGTATGGGAACAGCATTTGGTGTTGGAGTAGCACTAGCGAAATGTTCATTTCTTTCTGACAAGGTAGGAATCATTTCTCTGGTAGATTTACCATTCTCTTGTCTTGAAGTGCTGACCAACTGATCGATGTGTCTCCTCCATATCATGCCTGGGTATAGTTCTACTGTATACATTAGAAGTCCTGTTTTGGACTTTATTACACCATATTGCCATTTTTCTTGATTCGCTCTGTAATCACGTGCAAGAACACTGTCCCCAACTTGGAATTCTCAGCCTCACAATGGAGTAATTTCTCGTTAGTGTATTCTGAATGTCCATGTTTGGCCTAAGTAAATCCAGACGGTGTATGGGGTATCTAGGAGGGGTAGCACCTCTAGTGGACAGGCAGTCATACCCTCTTTTTGAGGGTAGCTTGGCTCACTCTTGGTCCCCACTCGGTACCCAACTCTTACCTGTGGCTCCCAGAAGCTGTAGCATGCGCAGCGGCCACACCCCGGAAACGGCTTTGACTGGCCGGCTAAACCAGGTAGAGGGTATCTGACGTGTCCATGGCACTCAGTACACTGAGGTTCTGTCAAACCTAGCATGTGAAATCTGGACTTGGTGGCCTGTGCGTAACGTCACAAAACTAGACTAATCGGACAGAATGGTGTAATGTACTAGTTTAGAGAGTAGGTTAGTTTTGTTAGTCAAATATATTGTGTATAGTTTTAGCGACGGTAAAAGTAATGACGTAGTAAGACAGACTAATGACGTAGTAGACTTAGGCGAACAAGAGACCAACATGGCGTTATGTTATAAGTAGGTTGTGTTTTGAATAGTAGTTGAGTAGTAATTAGATATAGCGACGTTTGAGGAAGACTGGACGGATTTCCCAGTGGTTAATAAAGCATCATTTTATAGAACTGAATGTTGTTATCAACTACATTAAACTTGTAATGTTATGAGGCTAATGTAAAGTAATAATTGATGCATAGTTGAAGTCAGATTAGATTAGCCCACAACAATGGCAAGTACCAGCACAGTGCTGTGGAGTACTCAAGAGCAGGACAAGACACACAGAAAGTCTTTGGTCATCCACTGCATCCAAACTTGTCCCCGGACGTCTTGACCAAATCTTGCTTCCGGAAAAGGACGGGCTTTAGGGCGAGAGAGTGAGGTCGACGTGTTGCGCAAATCCTCCTCACTTTAATCCAAATTCCAGCGCAAGTCACTTGTCATCCCCCCCCCAACACAACCAAACCAAAGTCCTGTGGCGACAGGCAAGAAGTGAAGCGGTAGGTGTGGGCACACTGGAAGCCGTAGCTGCAACCCTGCACACAGGCGGCTCAGGCCATATGGTCGTTCACCACTGACACAGAGCAGCAGTGGAGTCCGGCAGCCCCCTGAGTGGCTGAGCAGCCTTATTTAGGAGTGCACTGCTCACCTCCAGAGCATGAGGACAGGGCTAGAAAAGGTGCCCCAAAAATTGCCTGCTCAAAACTACCCTAGCCAGCCTACCGCAGTTGGCGGGATAGTTCCTCTTACCATAGGCGCATGGAATGCGCATGGAATGTGCGCACACTACTTGACAACGACACATCTGATAGACCACAAAGACGAACTGCACTAGTAGCCAGGGAGCTCCACAGATACAACATAGACATAGCAGCACTAAGTGAGACTCGGCTTGCAGATGAAGGTGAACTCTGCGAAAGAGGAGCTGGATATACTTTCTTCTGGAGCGGTAGAAGCACTGAAGTACGACTTGAATCTGGAGTCGGCTTTGCCATAAAAACATCAATAGTATCCAAACTAGTCGGGCCTCCCAAAGGAATTAGTGATAGGCTCATGACTGTCAGGTGGGTTTTAGTCGCTTAAGTAGGGTATGATATGATGGTCTCGTATCCCCAGCCTGAACAGAGTAACACAAGAACCTGAAGATAATGGCATGTAAAATACGAACATTGAATAACAGTTATTCAACTGAACAGTTAGTGAATAACAACAGTTTTCAATATGAACAATATTTAATAATAATTAATTATAAGTTATCAGCATATTTACATATACATCACTATCATTGAAGTCATCATTGAATTAATAATTAGTCTAATATAACGTCAATAAGTTTCCATAACACACCTTCACGCTCACACTCCATCTCGGCGCCCAACGTAACCTCAACTCCCTACACCTCAACAACAAGAGTTACTGCAAAACTCCAAAGGCGGAAATGCGACACACTTTCCCATAGCCCAAAGCCTAACACCGTACCCTTACAAGGGGGAAACACAAAACCAGCTACCCAGCCAACAAACGAAGCTCTCTCTCTCTTGCGGGAACTAAGGATGACGTAAACACAATATTCTAGACAACAAAACGCACTTAAAAAGAAACTACTTCCTATACGCTAAAACACCAATATTAAATGCAAAGAAAAACTTCACGCGATCACGACATCCCCCCTCTCCCCCTAACTGGATCTTGCCAAGACAAGTCCAGTCTTCCAAAAAGAAATTGAAAACTGAAGTATAGAGACAGCAAAAGAAATTAGGAAACATTGCCCAACATTGAAGCCGAAGAATACAACCTTCATTAAGTCAAAATTACATAATTATTCACATAGATGATGTCGCAAAGAACAACATCCATCATAAAACTATTAAAACATTACAATGCATAATAAACACAAGCATTACATATTACATACATATTCATACATGTCAAGCACACTAGCGGATCCAGAACTTTGGAGTGGGGGGGGGCGATTTTTTTCCAAACCCTAACCCTAACGCCCAGTAAACCCTAACCCTATGCATAAACGTGTGTACAGAACACACATACACACACACACACACACACACACACATATATATATATATATTTGTGTGTATATATATATATGAGAATTTTAAAAAGCAGCATTTCTCAACCTTCGACGAAAAAGTGGGGCAACGCTATAAGGTTCCCTAGTGGGGTTTGGGGCAAAGCCCCGACGACAAAACCATTTTCTTGTATTCTACACTGCAGAAACGCATTCTCCTGACATCTAAAGCTTATTATTCATCAATGGAGTTCGGGGCGAAGCCGCGACGCCAAAAGCGTTTTCTTGCATTCTTCACTGCAGAAACGCATTCTCCTGACATCTACAGCTCATCATTCATTAATGAAGTTCGGGGCGAAGCCCCGACGACAAAAGCATTTTCTTCTATTCTTCACTACAGAAACGCATTCTCCTGACATCTACAGTTTATTATTCATCAATGAAGTTCGGGGCGAAGCCCCGACGCTAAAAGCGTTTTCTAGCATTCTTCACTGCAGAAACGCATTTTCCTGACATCTACAGCTCATTATTCATCAATGGAGTTCGGGGCGAAGCCCGAAAGGACAAAAGCGTTTTCTTGCATTCTTCACTGCAGAAACGCATTTTCCTGACATCTACAGCTCATTAGTCATCAATGGAGTTCGGGGCGAAGCCCCGACGCCAAAGGCGTTTTCTGGCATTTTTCACTGCAGAAACGCATTCTCCTGACCTAAAGCTCATTATTCATACTATTAAAAAAAAGGACCTTTTGAATAATATTGTAATTGAAAGATATTCTAATATGAATTTATAGGCCTTTAATACATTGCAAATAAAACCGATTTGTTCCTTGAAAAGATAAGATACCCCACATATTTAGATTTTGGCTTTGAGGATCGCCGCTGAAAAAAAATTATTCGATAAATAATATTCAATAACATTGTAGTATAAGTTGTGAGTTATAGTCCCAAATTTATTTAGCTAGAAAAATATCCGATTGAGTAAATGTTGGGAAAAGGCGACTATAAATGTATTTTTTTCGGTTTAGAACTCATCTCAATCATGATTCTTATACTGAAAAATTTCGTTTAAATTCTAACTTTTCCAATGCAAAGTCTTTCTTAAAATAATTATGATAAATTCATGTGATATTACATAAACTCTGGAAATGGGAGGGGCGGTAGAAGTAGGGCGACTCGATATAAGAATTTAATTTATAGTATATATAAATTATATTAGTGGCAGATTTTTTACATTTTGTAATTTCTAAACAATAATACTAAAAGAAAAAGTATTGGTTTGTCCGATGGGGGAAATGCAATTGCATATATCGCCCTTCCCACCTGGTGCAACCCTTTTTCATTTAAATTTACTAATGATAAAATTTGAGATTAGAGTATGGTACGACATAATATACAATGGGTTCACATATCAATACGTAGTTTATATTATATAGATATTCAACTAATTGACAAACTATGATTCTCCATAAAAATAGGGCCGTCCCAGTACATGCAATCGCCCTCCCGCCAACCCCACCGAATCGACCAAGATACCAGAAAGGGAGCGACATAATATAAAATTTATAGATTAATTCAACTAATTTTGTTCACAAACTATGATTTCTCCATAAAAGTAGGACCGCCCCCCCCACTCAGATGGTTTAGGTGGGAAGGGCAGTAGAGGTATTCGCCCCCCCCCCACCTCCAAACGGTAAACAGGGAACGACACAATAATAAGTTTTAATCATATAGATATTTAATTGATTCTGTTAGCAGGCTGTGATTTCTACAAATAAATTGGACCGCCCCCCCACTCGAAAGTGTATGGGGGGGTGGGCGGGATTGATACCATTGCCCCCTCCAGACCCCACCAAATCAGTCAACATACTAGAGAAGGGGGCGAAATAATAAAAAAATATGTTGAAATATAAATAATTAGTATATATTATTAACATAAGTAATAAATTTGTATACAAATTGTGTGAATTCTATACTAAAATTCTTCCGCCCCCCCCCCTTCGGGGGGGGGGGGGGTTGGCCGAGTGGGGGGGGGGGCGATCGCCCCTACCGCCCCCCCCCCCCCTGGATCCGCCAGTGGTCAAGCAATAGCTATAATAAAATAGTCTTTTTGTGCGAATCACACCAGTCTTGAGCACAAGTCTGCAAGTATATTGTCCTCTCCTTTTATGTGACACACGTCGAAGGTGTAGTCCTGGAGCATCAGCGCCCACCTCGTAACACGGTGGTTTGTAAAGTTCGTGCTCCGAAGATAAGCCAAGGCCTTGTGGTCCGTCTGAAGGTGAAACGTCTTTCCACAAAGATATCGGTCAAGTTTTCTAATGGCAAATACGATAGCCAACCCTTCTCTCTCGATGATGGAATACCTCTGCTCCCGAGGCAACAACTTGCGACTCACATACTTGACGGGATGCAGAACACCATTCACGCACTGACTCAGTATACCGGAGATTCCTTTGTCCGAAGCATCGGTCTGAAGAAAAAATGGCAATGAAGGATCAGGCAAACGAAGAATGGGGTACCTACACAGATACGCCTGCACCCTGCTCAAAGCCTCCGCGCACTCATGATTCCAGTGCACCATCACAGACCAACTCCGACATAGTAAATTGGTAAAAGGAAACAACTCCGTGTACCCAGGCGTACCTACTGTACAAACCCGCCAACGCGATTAATAAGTATGATTAATAATTACAGGTAGTAATTTTTACAACCCTCCAGACCACTTTAAGCCTTAAACCTTCCTTTAACTTAGATATCTTTAAGAAAAACAGTTGAACAAGATAATGCTACTATTGTACCACCCGCGGTACAATTAAGCATGTCATTAATGATCTTCATCCTATACGACAGAAAATGCGACTAGATTCGTAACCCAGATCCAATTGGTAAATTCAAATAGGATAAGATTGTACTATTACGATGGTGTATGCTCTATCACATGAGCTTCATCATGTACATTTTACTCTACTACCAATTACTCAACAAAATAGTAACGATATACTTTCATGTGTGTGCTAACCTAACAACACACGCCCCCAAAAACTTACCCATGCTACCAGATTTCCAACTTAACCATCACGTCAACCTCTTTGCGCTCACACGATGAGGGACTACCACAATACTTCTACTACCAAATTTCGACCTGTCCAAATATCTAACCGCCTTAGCAACGTCTGCTAAGTTCTTAAACCTTACATGTCCAACACCCATGGACTTCCCATTTGCCTCTAATACCTCCACAAACCCAAACAAACCAAACTCCCTAAACCTATCCTTAAGCCTTTGCCAGTTAACATTGAATGGCAAATTTCTAATAGTAACTGTATAGCGATCCGGCATTAACTTATACCTACGGCGACCTTCCGAATCGCGACGACCCTCTAGTCATCTATGTCTAGATCGCTGGTCTTGGTCATTAATACTATCATTGGGATTTACATCCTCAACATCAGTCTCATTATTTTGGGCAACAAATTCATTAGGGCACTCAGCTGATTTATGACCTTGCTCGCCACACCGAAAACAAACAATTACCTTCCTTTTAACCACTGGTCTCTGCTTAATCACAGGCTCACAACATGCTGCTGCCACATACACAGTTTCTTCTTTACTAATTGATACATTCGAATCAGCTACCTTAAAACCTTCGATTACCTCCAGCATGTTCTCTACCGTACTATGTTTGTTTAAGACAAGCTGCCTGTACACTTCACTTGATACACTTTCAAGTATCCCGTCTTTAATCAAGAGATCCTTGATCTCATCTACCGTCTTTCCTACCTCGGCCATTTTGCACCAGTTGTCCAGCGCGGTCCTCCGCTCAGTCACATACCCACGGAAGTCATTCTGCCGTGGTTTGACCCGGTGGAACCTTTTGCGGCATGTCTCCGCATTGATGTCTGCGTGGCGGAGAAGTGCCGTTTTGACATCCTCATATTTGTCGCTAAGGAACAGACTGTCCCTCAACATAAAGTTTTTGAGAGGTGTCGTCAGTTTGTAGGACAACAGTAGGGCCCACTCTTTACTCTCAATCTTACACCTTGCTGCTACGGCCTCGAAGTGCGTCAGGTACGCCAGAAGATCGTCCTCTTCCTTCATGCCTTGGAAGTTCTTGTCTAGCCTGTCCAAGACATTCTTTTGTCGCACCTCACCTGCCTGACCTACCACTGCACCTGTCTCTGGCGCCGACTTCTCTTTAAGCCGTGCCAACTCCAGTTCATCTTTTCTCTTGAGCTACTCTCTAGCATCTCTCTCCTTCCACCTCTCGTGTTCCTCACGCCTAGCCTTCTCCTCCGTTCATGTCTAGCGGCTTCATCCACCTTCGCCTCTCTTCTCAACCTCTCTTCCTCCGCCTTCGCCTCTCTTCTCAACCTCTCTTCCTCCGCCTTCGCCTCTCTTCTCAACCTCTCTTCCTCCGCCTTCGCCTCTCTTCTCAACCTCTCTTCACGCTCAAGTCTGACTTTCTCCTCAGCCTGCGCATCTTTCCTTAATCTCTCCTCTTCTGCCTTCGCCTCTTTCTTCAATCTCTCCTCTCGCTCAAGCCTAGCCGTCTCTCGTTCAAACTCCTCCTTCTTGGCTCTCTCGTATTCAACCTTCTGCTCTGCCACATACCTCTCCAACCTCTCACCATCATACCCGAGAGCACGGCCGTCACTGATGAACTGGGCGGTTAGAGTCAACCTCGTCTCCATCACACAGACTATTAAATAATACTTACAGTCTAACTATCGCTAACAAAAACCAAAGTTAGATCATAGAGATAAAAAGGAAAAAAAAATATATTATTTCTTAATTACAACGGGCTAACTGAAATCACGGGCGCATCGACAAAAACAGGGCCAAGGACTTATCTGCTCAGTATCCCGCGTCGGAAGAAAATCGCCTCACTCCAGGCTCCGCAAAAGAGAAAAGCCACAGACAACCGACAACCAAAGCCACTGGAGCAGACCAACGGTTCTAACTTCAGGACGGTTCCGGTACACCAGCCAGCAAGACACACAATTTCAGGTCGATCCCGTCGACAGGCACTCGATCCACTCACACGTTGCCGCTCAGAGTCAGAGGATTCAGGCGTTGGTGACAATAAATAAAAGAACAGGTTACAATAGTTTCAAAGAGTAACTACACACTCTAAGTTTTCCGATACATATTGTGAACTAATCCCATTAGACAAAATACAAGGGATGCCCAACTAATCTATCGCGTGCTGTACATAAAGCATCAGACCGCTCAAACGGCTTAAATTTAATTTTATTTAATACATAACCATTATATATATATCATTATATGTCATATATCTTATGTTGGCGTTAGCGGTCAAATCAAGGACACAAAGGTCACAACGTTGACATTTACATATTGTTTCGACGAGCCCCCATTTCTGTCAGGTGGGTTTTAGTCGCTTAAGTAGGGTATGATATGATGGTCCCGTATCCCCAGCCTGAACAGAGTAACACAAGAACCTAAAGATAATGGCATGTAAAATACGAACATCGAATAACAGTTATTCAACTGAACAGTTAGTGAATAACAACAGTTTTCAATATGAACAATATTTAATAATAATTAATTATAAGTTATCAACATATTTACATATACATCACTATCATTGAAGTCATCATTGAATTAATAATTAGTCTAATATAACGTCAATAAGTTTCCATAACACACCTTCACGCTCACACTCCATCTCGGCGCCCAACGTAACCTCAACTCCCTACACCTCAACAACAAGAGTTACTGCAAAACTCCAAAGGCGGAAATGCGACACACTTTCCCATAGCCCAAAGCCTAACACCGTACCCTTACAAGGGGGAAACACAAAACCAGCTACCCAGCCAACAAACGAAGCTCTCTCTCTCTTGCGGGAACTAAGGATGACGTAAACACAATATTCTAGACAACAAAACGCACTTAAAAAGAAACTACTTCCTATACGCTAAAACACCAATATTAAATGCAAAGAAAAACTTCACGCGCGCACGACAATGACCCTAAAGCTGCCTTTACAAAACGGAAAGAAACATATTTCCATTGTTAGCTGTTACGCACCCACCATGACCAACCCAGATGATGTCATAGCAAAGTTTTACGAAGAACTAAACTCCACCTTACTTGATATTCCAAAAACAGAAAAGCTACTCATTCTCGGTGACTTCAACGCAAGAGTCGGCTCTGACCATCACATCTGGAAAGGAGTCTTAGGCAAATTTGGGATAGGTCAATGCAACGGTTTATTACTACTCCAGACCTGTGCTGAACACAAGCAGCTCATATCGAACACAATATTCAGTCTTCCAATGAGAAAGCGAACTTCCTGGATGCATCCCCGTTCAAGACACTGGTACCTCATAGAGATTACGTCATCACCAGACAATCTGACCGTCAGGACATTCGTGTCACCAAATCTTGCTGTGGTGCAGAGTGTGGAACAGACCACCGCCTCATCATCACAAAACTAAACATTCGTATCCAACCTAAGAGACGTCCGCAAAAATCAAAACCCCTAAAAAGGCTAAACACGGCCAGCTTAGCATATGACAAAACTGAAAAGTCGCTTGCAGATGCAATAGAGAACTGCCTCAAGTCCACCGTTCTAACTGAATTAAATGTAGATAAAAGCTGGGAATGCATCAAAGAAGCTATCTATAGCACATCATTAAACATACTCGGTCCTATGGAGAGAAAGCATCAGGACTGGTTTGATGAAAACAGTATTGAGATCAGAAAACTATAAGATGAAAAGCACAAGCTCCACAAATTGTGTCTGAACAACCCAAACTCCCAGTCCACTAAAGATGCATTCACTAACATCCGCAAAAATGTGCAAAAACAGCTACGCCAAATGCAAGATACATGGCTTAGCAAGAAAGTGGAAACAATACAGGAATTTGCTGACAAGCATGACATGAAGAACGTCTACCATGCCATAAAAGAAATCTATGGACCCACAAAGTCAGGCTCATCCCCTCTATTAAATGCTGATGGGACAATCCTATTGACAGATAATGAAGAAATCCTAAAACGCTGGGCAGAGCACTTCAAAAAGGTTCTCAATACACCTTCCATCATAAATGAAGCAGCCATAGACAGGCTACAGCAAGTACCAATTAATGAAAAAATGGATGACCCCCCTACGCTAAAGGAAACCGATCCTGCCATTCAACAGCTCGCAAGCGGAAAAGCCCCAGGAGCTGACTCCATACCCGCAGAGGTCTACAAAAAGGTGGATTAGCCCTTATTGAAAGACTTCATAAGCTCTTCTTAATTATGTGGGAAAAAGAGTCAATACCACAAGACTTTAAAGATGCCAAAATTGTTCATTTATACAAGCGAAAAGGAAACCGCCAAATCTGTGACAACCACAGAAGAATATCTCTTCTCTCTATTGCTGGGAAAATCCTTGCACGCATCCTACTAAATCGGCTTATGCAACACATAGAATATGGTCTACTACCAGAAAGCCAGTGCGGCTTCAGAAAAGAGCGTGGAACCATTGACATGATCTTTGCAGCAAGGCAGCTCCAGGAAAAATGCCAAGAACAAAATGCTGACCTGTTCTCAATATATGTCGACTTAACAAAGGCATTCGACACTGTTAGCAGAGAAGGACTCTGGAAGATCATGTCAAAGTATGGCTGTCCACAAAAATTCATAACCATGGTGAGACTATTTTATGATGGAATGAAGGCTCGTGTCCAAGAAAGTGGAGAACCATCAGAGCCCTTCGAAGTATCAAACGGGGTGAAACAAGGCTGTGTCCTAGCACCTACACTGTTCAGTATCATGTTCTCCGCTAAGCTGACAGATGCATTCACAAATAGAGAAAACAACGGGATAAATATATCATACAGATTTGATGGTGGCCTATTCAACCCGAGGCGGCTTAAAGCAAAATCAAAAACAAATGCAGCAGAAATCAGAGACTTGCTATTTGCTGACGACTGTGCCCTAAATGCATGCTCTGAAAACAATCTGCAGAGCATTGTCAGTGACTTCTCAAGAGCATGCTCAGACTTTGGCCTTACCATCAATACGAACAAGACTGAAGTCTACCTGAAGTCATCTACCTGCTCCTGGGAAAGCCTACTCGGATCCAAGCATTACTATTAAATGGACAGGATATAAACGCAGTGGACAAATTCACATATCTTGGCAGCACACTCTCCAGAAATGGAAAAATCGATAGTGAAATCGACCTGCGTATCGCCAAGGCCAGTGCATCCTATGGCAGACTGTCTACAAATGTCTGGAACAGACGTGGTATCACCACAAACACCAAGATAGGGGTCTATAGAGCCGTCATCCTCCCTACATTGCTCTATGCCTCAGAAACATGGACAGTGTACAGTAAACATGCAAAGAAACTAAACCACTTCCACATGACATGTCTGAGAAAATACTAAATGTCAAATGGCAAGACAAATACCAGATACAGAAGTCCTTCGAAGAGCGTGTCTGCAAAGTATCCACACAATCCTGATGCAGTCCCAGCTGCGATGGGCAGGTCACGTCTACAGAATGGAAGACCACCGCATCCCTAAACGACTCTTGTATGGCCAACTAAGCGAAGGAAAGCGCTCGCAAGGTGGGCAAAGAAAGCGCTTCAGGGACACCCTCAAAGCTTCTCTGAAGGCGTTCAGCATAGACCCTGGCACCTGGAGTCAGAGGCACATGACAGAGCATCATGGCGTCGCGCTGTGAAAACTGGCGCACAGGTTGCTGAGGAAAAAAGAACAACGCTGGCAAAAGAAAAACGCCAGAAAAGAAAAGCAAGACAAACGACACTAGCTCCAGCTGGAATAACCTGCCCAGTGTGCGGCCGAACATTCCGGGCTCCCATAGGTCTCACCAGCCACATGAGGAGGCATAAAACCCCAGTGCACAGCCCTCAGCCCCCTGGATGACAAAGTGGTCATCATCGAACCACGATGGACGAACTATATATAAATCCAGACGAGATTGTAGTCTTCTTCCGAACATAAGAAATGCTGGACTCTCATGAGTTGTGGATTGTGGAGCATTTCTGTAAGCGAAAAGAAATCTAGAGATTTTCTGATTTTATGTGCCTGTATCATTTTTTGCAGCCTTCATAGCTATTCTATTTTAAATGATTTCACTAACCTTTCAGCAAGTCCATTGGTAGCCGGGTGAAAAGGTGCAGTTGTGATGTGCTTGATCCCATTTCTTTTGGTCAAGTCTTTAAATTCATTGGAAGTGAACGTAGAGCCATTGTCACTTGCAATGATGTTGGGTATTCCAAATCTTGAGAATGTTTCTGTGAGAAATTCGATTGTTGAAGATGATTTTATAAAACTGACGGGGAATACTTCAGCCCATTTTGTAAGAGCATCTATCATTATTAAGAACATATTATTCATAAAAGGTCCTGCAAAGTCTATATGTACTCATTCCCATGGCCGCTCTGGCCACTGCCATGGGTGTAGTGGTGCTTTTTGAGGATCGGGCTGATGATAAGAACAACCCTCACATGACTTAGTGATCGATTCTATGTCCTTATCTAATCCTGGCCACCAAAAATACATTCGTGCGACATTTTTCATCTTGACAATGCCCAGATAGCCTAAGTGTAAAGTGTCCAACAGTAGGGCAGCGTAGCTTTTTAGGAATTATTATACGATAACCCCACAGTAAGCATCCTTGTTGGACCATTAGTTCATGACGTCTTGAGAAAAATGGTTCGATGCCAGGTGATGTGAATCTGGGCCAATTGCCTTATGAAATGAAACTTAACACTTGTGCTATTTGTGGATCATGGCGAGATTCTTTAGCAATGATTGTCGCATTTAGCGGTATTGTTTCCATTAGTTCACTGTAGAAGAGATTATCTGCTATGAAGTTGTCTCCATTTACTGGGGTTGTAATGGCTAGTGGTAATCTGGAGAGTCCATCAGCATTGGCATGTGACTTGGACTTTCTAAATTCAATTGAGTAGTTAAATCCAGATAAGAATACAGCATACCTTAGTTGTCTAGCAGCTGACATAATTAAAATACCTTTGGTTGGATTGAAAATGTGTTTCAGTGGCTCATGATCGGTAATAAGAGTGAAGTGTCTCCCACACAAATAGATGAAGAATTTCTTTACAGCCCAAACTATTGCTAGAGCTTCTTTATCCAGTTGTGAATAATTTTCTTCTGCTTTATTTAGTGTTCTAGATGCATACGCAATTGGGCTTTCGTCACCTGATTTAGTCACATGAGACAAAACTGCCCCTATACTATATGGTGATGCATCACAAGCCAATCGAACTGGTAGATTTTGGTCACATCTTATGAGAACATTATCAGATGCGATCATAGTTTTTATTGTTTCGAAGGCCTCGGTGCAGCTTTCATCCCAAACGAATTTAACTTTATCTTGTAGTAGATTGTAGAGTGGTTTAGCTATTTGTGCAATATTTTTGAGCCACTTATGGTAATAGTTAACCATACCTAGAAAAGACCTCAGTTGTGACTTATTGTTTGGAGTAGGTGCTTTCATTACTGCTAATACTTTGTCATTGGTTTTTATGTAATCCTTCTTTCGAAATTTTCATTCCACAGAAAATAATTTCATCTTTGAAGAAGGCACATTTTTCAAGATTTGCCTTGAGACCATATTCCTTCAGTCTGCTGAGTACACTTCTTAAATTTGCAAGATGTTCTGTGTCATCTTTCCCTGTGATGATCATGTCGTCTTGATTGCATTCTACTCATGGCAGTCCATTTAAGATAATATCCATAGTTCTTTGCCATATCATAGGAGCTGATGTGATCCCAAAAACGAGTCTGTTGTACACATATATGCCTTTGTGTGTATTGATGGTTGTTAAATGTTTTGAAGCTTCATCTAGTTGAAGTGTAAGATATGCTTGTCGTATATCTATTTTTGAGAATCTGTCTCCTTTTTCTAAGTTTGCAAGGATATCTTCTATTCTTGGTAGAGAATATTGTTCGACTTTTAACACTGGGTTGATAGTTACCTTGAAGTCACCACATATTCGAACATCTCCAGATGGTTTCATTATTGGTACAATTGGTGTTGCTCAATTGCTGTAATTCACTTTAGACAGAATTCCTTCATTCTCTAGTTTGTTCAATTCCTTTTCTACTTTTGCCCTGATAGCATAAGGGACGGGCCTTGCATTGCAGAACTTTGGTTTAGCATCATCTTTTATTGCTATGGTTGCCTGCATGTTTCTGACGGTGCCTATTCCTTCTGAGAAGACCTCCTCAAATTCCTTGATTAGACAATTGATATTTTCTTGTATATTCAGAGGATATTAACTGTTTGATGTCACTCCAATTGATCTTCAAAGATCTTATCCATTCACGTCCTAGTTTAGGATTGCTACCTTTAATCAATATGTACAGAGGAAGTTTCTTGGTTTCATGTTGATTGTATACTATTACATTCGCTTTTCCCAAAGGGAGTATTTCTTCTCCTGTATAGGTTCTCAAGCGGACGTTAGTGCATTCGAGTTTTAGGTTTCTTTTAAAGATTTTCTTGTAATCTTCTATTGTCATTATTGATAGCCCAGAACCTGTTTCTATTTCCATTTCTGTGTCGATTCTGTCAATATTAATTTTTATGCACATTTTGTTTGTGTTTGTTGACAAGCTGAATATTTCTTCTTCTGTATCTTCTTGTACATTGTGTACATTTCCTTCTCTTTTGCATGCTTTATCTATATGACCTTGTTTGCCACACTTGAAACAAGTAGCACTCGAAAGAAGCATCTTGCTGTTGTATGATTCGACTTGCCACAAGAGAGACACATAGTTCTGGTGTCCCCTTTATCTTCTTGTTTCGATGGGGATGCGTTGTAAGTTTTCTTTTTATCTCTTGTATAGAGATTATCGTTCATTTGTAGTTCAGCTTTTGCTGTGCTCTTTTTGGTTTGCATCCTGTGTAGAGATTGGGCTTGATTAGACTGAATCTGTTCTGCATCTCTCTTGGCCGTCTCCTTGGCTGTAGCTATGTTTATAGCTGTCAATAATGTTAGATTGGCCTCTTGAAGGAGTCTTTTCTGAATGTTTACATCTTTTAGACCACAAACAAATCTATCTCTAAGTGATTCTTGAAGAGCTGGGCCGAAATTACAGTATTCTGAGAGTGCTTTTATAGCAGTTATAAATTCGTTGATTGTTTCACTGTCTTCTTGAATTCTGTTGTGGAATTTAAATCTTTCCATAATCTCCAATGGAGGAGGGCTGTAATGATTGTTAAGCAACTTGCAAAGCTCTTCATGTGATTTCGTGATGGGCAACTCTGGGGATGCCAATGACCTTAATGTAGCATAAGGTTTGGCCCCTATGGACCATGGATGATGGAGGCTAGTAGTATAGCGGCCTTTTTCTCCGATGGAGTACTGTTTGCAATAAAGTAGGCATCTGGCCTTTCTTTATAATTTATAAATGTTTCTGTACCTTCATTAAACGTGTCTGGCTTTCCCATCCTCGTCGCCAATTGTGGTGTCGTGACTTATCAAGATTCTATTACATACACTATTAGACATAGAAGGCTAAATGATGACATGTTTGGTTCAAAACATTTTTCAGTGAATGACCCGGAAGTGATGTTATTTATTAGTGACATGAATAAACATAAATATATACATTCGCATAATAAAATAATAATAATAATATACCACAGAGTTGAAATAGAGTTTTAGACCTAAGAATAGAGAGATGAGTAGCATTTTGCGTAATTTCTAATGAAAGAATGTTCGTCAGGAATTCTAAATTCGCAGAAATAAGGAACGAATTTATGTAAAAATGCATTTGAAACACAAATTTGAAGGTTAATTTTATTAAATAATGAAATCAATATACTATATTTTATATTTTCATGTGTCAAAGTAAAAAACTACTTGCGCAAAGTGTAGTTTCTAAAATTAGATCTGGATCCTTTCGATCTTTTCATGTAAATATGGCAAACATAGATGATTGACGAAGTTATAATGCTTTCATAGAGTTGGAAAATCTTTTTTGAGGGTCTTATGTTTGTTTTAGGGCTACAATACATACACTACGGTCTAAGTTAGTACACAAGGAACAGTAATTTTAATATTAAACGTGTAAAGTCATACGAGTTCTAGTCTATAGATATAGACTAGTAGATTCTATATCAAGGTTCTATATCTATTTCAGATCAAGATCTAGACTTAGATCTAGATATAGACTTAGATCTAATTCCTAGGTCTAGTTTGTATGACATATGGCAACGGAGATATTAATTTTTAATTGCGAGGGGAAAGTCTTGTCAAGTCATTTGTACGCAACTGTAGCTAGCTCACTACCTAAAGTAATCTAGGTCAAAAAAGTTTTTTTCGTCTTGCCAATTTATCTAATTTTGTAAGAAGAATAAATCTTTTTAGTTTCTCTTCATTACATGTAACATGATATTAAATTTAAATGTATGGATAAATTCAAATGTATGGATATGGATAAGAAATTACAGGTGATACTACAGTACAATTTAACTTTAGTAAATTAGTGTCACCACCTCAAAGTTGGTGCCATAGAGTAGAAACCCTAATTCTGTATTGTGTATGTTAATTCCATATTGTGAATCTTATTCACAACCCATGTTGCACTAAGGTGAACACTTTTGACCTTAGGTGAACCAGAGAGTTAAAGGCAGTCAGTCCACATAGAGATCTTGTAGCAAGCACTTGTATTGAGTCACTTAAGATATAAGCAGTAGAGTTAGATGTTTAAAGTAGTTGGTTATAGAATAAGTACTAAGTTGTGATATTCGTATATTACTGTTGGATTAATACTGACCATCCCTGGGTCGAATTATAAAATAACACGGTGACATTTATAGTGTCAGAAGTGTAGTGACATTTAATGGTGTCAGAAGTGGGATATTAAATGTCACTACACTTCTGACACTATAAATGTCACCGTGTTATTTTATATGTTATGAATGTGGCTGTGGTTATCAATGTAGGCGTGGTGGTGACATTGGGTTCTTGTTACAAATCACAGAATAATGCAATGACGCTGGGTGTAGCAGACACAATAAGTTTAATATAACACCACATAATGAATACACCATACAATTCGACCCAGGGATGGTCAGTATTAATCCAACAGTAATATACGAATATCACAACTTAGTACTTATTCTATAACCAACTACTTTAAACATCTAACTCTACTGCTTATATCTTAAGTGACTCAATACAAGTGCTTGCTACAAGATCTCTATGTGGACTGACTGCCTTTAACTCTCTGGTTCACCTAAGGTCAAAAGTGTTCACCTTAGTGCAACATGGGTTGTGAATAAGATTCACAATATGGAATTAACATACACAATACAGAATTAGGGTTTCTACTCTATGGCACCAACTTTGAGGTGGTGACAATTAGTATTAAAAAAAAATAAGTGTACACTAAATGAATATACGGAGATGCTGTGGTTGGGAGAGCACATGGGGCTTCAGTGTTCACTACATTTATTTACATTAAATAAACATACCCCTAGACCAGGCATGTCAAAATCATTTGTGGGTATGGGCCACACAATAAACTAACTATGACTTGAAGGGCCGCAGCCGAAAAATCAGCTGGAAAACATAGCCTATTAATTTTATGTAAATTAGAAACAATACAATAAGATACAAAACTTAATGGAATACCAGTCCCTTAGCTAAATTTATAGTCCACGGAAAATTACTTTGATTACGCAATTATTTTCGCTGTCCTGATGCTTGACATTTTTTCTGGGATACAAGTGTATTAATGTCAGGTTGAAGTTTGTCTGCCACTGACACTTTCATCACTGATGACAAATTTTGATCAGATAATATCGAACAGTGAAGTGTTTTTGTAGCCTACCTTTCACTATGGAAAAGAACTGCTCACAGAGATAAGTGCTCGCAAACATAACATGAATTCTCGCTGCATTGAAAATGAGCAAATTTAAAATTAGCATCAGTCTCTCTTATTTTTGCAAGCGGCTTTGCATCAACATCATTTCTAACCCCAATCATGGTTGGTGCGCCATTCGCTGCTAGACTAGCTAGCTTTACCAAAGGTAAATTGTACTGTAGTATCACCTGTAATTTTTTAATAACATCCTAGTTCCTCTTGTATCCCTAAATTTCAGTCATAGGCCTTTATGAATATAGCCAACTGTGCTACCCCCGTTACATCGATTGACTTATCAAGAGTCAATGAAAAGAATTCAAAATCAGCTATTTTATTTTTTTTAAATTGCTCACGCTAACTGACTGACATGTCATTTATTCTATATGTCACCGTATTCTAGTTAACGCTATATCTTTGAATGCTTTCACATTTTCTGGACTTCTGCAGCTTTAACGACACACTCCTTCATAAAATCACCTTCACTAAATGATTTTCTATGGCTTGCAATTAAGTTTGACAAAATGTAGTTGGCTTTCACTGCAGACTCGCTGTCGTTGTTCAGTTTAACAAGTACTGTTTGTTGCCTATTTTTCAATTCAAGTAGCTTGCCATCCCTCATTTTCCAGGTGTAAGCATCATACACTTTTATTGTGATAAGCGGAATTTCATTTGATATTGTACTCTTTGGGCACACTAATGCATGAATTGCATATTAGGCAGTGACTCTTATTTGATATCCCTGAAGTAAAGTGTTACCTTTGCCGAAAGCATGTGCTCAAATTTAAGGAGGAGTACATATACGTATTTGACACAAGAATAAGATGCCAGGCGAAAAAGATGACCATTCTGTATTTACTCACAAGAAAGAGCTAGGAAAGGAAATGCATTTTTCCTTGGACCGGTTTGTTCAAGAAATAATCATCCGATTTTATTAACCTTTCTTAGCAATATACATCCACTTTTAAATTTATAGAAAAATCATCAGAAACGTTTTTGAGATTCATGTCCAGGCTCCTGTACCCTCCGCCCTCCATGAAGTTGTGACTTGAATAGATGATAGGGATATTGTAAAAATGGGCTTTAGACAGCTTGTAGACAGCTAAAGTTCCGACCGCCATTACTTTTCCCTAGTTGATGTCAGGTCCACATTAGAGTTGAGTGGACTCAGGGGCGCATTAAAAATCCCGAAATTCAAATTTTCAGTCTTCATTGTGATTTGTACCTGAGCACCTAGATTTACCGCTGACATTTTTTTTCTGGGGGGGGGGACATCCTTTTAGAATTTAGAGTTTTAATTTTCTTGGGGGAGGCATCCTGAAGTATAGCCGCACAGGGCATCATCTACCATATCTACGCCGCTGACTTGACAAGTCCATTTAAACAAAAGTATTATTGTGTCATTGGAAATTTGTCAACACATCTTCTATGACTGATTTTGTAGATTTTTGAAAGGATTATGAATAGTTTTATTAGATTTAGTCCAATATACTGCTCTCCAAGCGAGTGTTGTGGGGAAAAAAATCAATATAATTTTTCCTCTAGCTTTCTGCATATTGATTTTTTTTTTGGAGACGTCTATTTATGAGGAGTCAAGATGAAGGATTTGCTGAGTCATAAAGGACACATTTTTTTCCTCATACAAATGTTTGCTGAGTCATTGCAAAGGGTATATGTCTAAACGAATGAGGCAAAAATGCTGAATCATAGGCCTCAAGATTCAGTATATCTGGTAGATCAGAATACTTTTATTCAAGTCAGAACTTCGTGGAAGTTGGAGGACGGAACCTGGACACGGCTCTCAAGCTTTTCCTATCAATGTAACAGTTGATGTATATCGCCGAGAACAGAAGGACTATCTCGTTGGCCACATCGGAAAGACTCGAGTTTGACAGTTATAATTTTTGGACGTAAAAAAAATATCAACTCAATCTGTCTGTTAAAAAGTTTGTACACGTTATTTCTCCCACACCCAATTTCGTATCAAGCTGAAATTTACACAATTATTTCTTCTACCTAACATAAAATCAATGAAAAAAAACAACAATTAGTTAATTAACTATTGGTAATTAATTCGACAGATGTGCTGGTACAAGTTGAATTAGTTCCCTTGAATAGGCATAGACCCTAAGTGAACTTGTGTTTTTTTTGGTTTAATTCGAACACGACAACCTTGACCCATATATCCCTACACACACACACCCCTCCTTTTTTTTCCCAACTGGTCCAGACGAGTGATAGGATCATAGCGCGTTCTGAAAAATAAAAGCTAATAAAAGACAATTGGTAAAAATATTACGTATTATATTATTTAGGCGGTAAATTATATAATATTAATCACATGACTGATCCAAACTAATTGATACAATTACACGTAATATAAGCAGTGTTTTTTTTTTCAAAAGTATTTTTTTTTTTTTACAATTCACTCTGTCTGTCTGGTAAAGCGTTTGTACACGTTATTTCTCCTACACTCAATCTCTGACGATACAAATATGTAGGGTTTGGTCTCCTTAGATAATTGTAAATGTTATTTCATACATAAGCTGCATTAAGAGGGGGCGACTGCTGTGTGGACGACATCGCCCCATAGCTCATACTAGGCACTCATCTCATTTCCATAAGATGTCAATAGTCTCTTCGTGACTGACGGAGGCAATATATTTGTAATTAATTATTAGTACTAAATTATTTTGTTTGATATTGAATAAGGGAAATAACTTCTACATTATTGAGATATATTGCTGTATGTGCGGAGTTCTTCCCTTAAAAAACATGTTTAATTTTTTTTAATTTTGCTTTTTTTTTATTGTTGTTTTTCCCATTGTGTCTTTTGAATCTAACATTCATGCGTTATTAAGAGAACAACAATTGCTCTAAAAGTTGTGTAAAGGAGGTCAGTCAGTCAGTCATTGGTCTCCTTCAGTCGTGAAACGACTATGGTTCATCTCGTACACTTTTTTTTCATATGGCTGTGGAGCCCTATTTTGGAGAGACACTCCCTTCCACATATATTGCATGTCAAAGTGGCTTTCGCTTTGGTGGTAGAGGAGGTGACCATTTTCCGTGTGGCACGCTTTTCTTCAAGAATCAAGGTCCATGTTTTCTCGCTGTCTATAGCTTTCTTGCGGTCTAAGGCTATGTCTTCCCAATGGTCAGTAGTATCAATGTTTACTGATTTAAAATCTCTTTTTATCACATCAACGTAACGGAGGTGGGGTCGACCAGTTTTTCTTGAGCCAGACGCAAGTTGCCCGTACAGAATGATTTCCGGGATGCGATTGTCCTCCATCCGGCGAACATGTCCGAGCCAGCGCAGGTAACGTTGCCCAAAGACCGTAAGGATGCTGGGAATGCCCGTTCTCGCGAGGATCTCAGTATTACACACTCTTTCTTTCCACGTTATTTTTAAGATCCTTCGAAGGTAGCGCAAGTGGAATGAGTTTAGTTTTCTCTCTTGTGTAGGTTGTCCACGACTCACTGCCGTAGAGTAGCGTGCTAAGGACGCATGCCTTGTAGACCTCCATTTTGGTCGCTGTGGTGAGTTTCTGGTTTTCCCAAACTCTTGGTCAAAGTCTAACGAAGGTTGATGCGGCCTTCCCTATGCGTTTTTGATCTCCTCTTCTAGTGACAGGTGATCTTGAATTGTAGACCCAAGGTAGCAGAATTCGTTTACGGCATCTAGCTTGTTATCGTCAATGAGGATGGATGGTGGTGCTGTAGCAGGTGGTCCCATAACATTAGTTTTCTTTGTGCTAATGGTTAGGCCATACTCTTTGCAAGCATTAAAGAAGCAGGACATTAGTGACTGAAGCTCCTCTTGTGAGTGTGCCACTACCGCTGTGTCGTCCGCAAAGAGCATATCTCTTATGAGGGTGTTTCTGATTTTAGTTTTGGCCCTCAGTCTAGCAATATTTAGAAGTTTGCTATAGAATCTGGAATGAATATATTTGCCTTCGGTGGAGTTGTCAAACGCGTGGTGGATTAGCATTCAAAAGAGTATTCCAAAGAGGGTTGGGGCAAGGAAACATCCATGTTTGACTCCGCTGCTTATACTGTTTGAGCAGCGAGCTGAATATTCCCACTGAGCTCTATCCAGTATAATTGGCACAGATCCGTGCTGTCCACTAGCTTCTTTCAGAGTGAACAGATTGCATTGGGTAGGTTTCGCCTTGTATGTAGCGAGTGCATCTCTGTTTGCTCTGATAACAGATGCTAGTATAGTTGATTTAGAGTCGAACCAATATTTTGGCTTTGTAAGTTTTCTTCCAAAGATGTCCAGGGAAGTCTTTTGTATAGTGGATTTGAGGTGTTCCCATTTTTCTGTTGCTGTATTTCCAGAAGCACTTTTGTAGTCGCGTTCAAAAGATTCCGCAAAGTGTATCTGGAGATCAGGGTTGCACATCTTCCTTACATCCGATTGGGGTCTTCCAATCTTCTTGGTATGGTGGAGCTTTTTAGGGAGAATATTGATCTTACAACATACCAAGGTGTGATCTGTGTCACAGTCTGCACTGTGATAGGACCTGGTAGGCTTGACAAATTTTAAGCACTTTTGTCTTACCAAGATTAGGTCTAGTTGGTGCCAGTGTTTGAAGCGAGTATGCCTCTTAGATACTCTGTGCTGCGGTTTAGTCTTGAAATAGGTATTAGTGACACAGAGGGAGTGTAGTCAGCAAACCTCGAGGAGCCTTTGTCCATTTTCATTTACTTTTCCGACACCAAAACGCCCAATACAGCTGTCCCATGCAGAGGTGTCAGATCCAACGCGTGCATTGAGGTCGCCGAGGAAGATAACCTGTTCCGTAGTTGGGATCTCGCTGAGAGCAGACGAAAGGTTGTCATAGTACATGTCTTTGGCCTCTGGTGTGGAACGCAAAGTAGGAGCGTAGGTACTTATCAAAGTTACGTGTCTAATAGATGTGTAGTAGTGATAGGAGTATTTCTGAACCGTTACACTTCAGCTCTACTGTGTTCAGCAGTGTGTTCTTAACTGCAAAACCAACGCCATGTTCCCTTACTTCACTTTCGGCTTTGCCTTGCCAGAAGAAGGTGCAGTCTTTTTCTTTGATTGAACCAGAGTCAGCTAAACGAGTTTCTTGGAGGGCAGCAATGTCTACTTTGAGCCTGGACAGTTCATCGTTTATTATTGCAGATTTTTTGGGATCTTATATGACTGGTAAGTTTACATTAAGTCCAGTTTGTAAAGTACGCACATTCCATGTGCCCAGTTTAAGAGTGGAGCTCCTCTTTTTTTCTTCATGTCGACTGGTAAATTGGCTTTTCAGATTTTGTCATATCCTCGTGTACTCTAACGAGGAAGAAAGGTATGACGGGACAGCACCTTAGAGACTGGAGGCTGCTCAGCTTAAGGTGGGCGTAGCTGTCCACTGGGATCCTAGGATAACTCCCACTTGCGAAAGTGACCCCTGGCGCCCTGCTCTACGTCAATTGAGCATTTGAGCTTACTACCGGTGACTGCCACTTCCCGTGTTTGGCCGACGCCAAAAGGCGATGCTGGAGTGGGCTTTGAGTAAGCGAGATGAAAACCTGGGCATTGTCTATGGTCGGAACGATGTCGCCCACACAGCATTTTCCCCCTCTCCGCGCATCTGATGAGACCCAAGAAACGGAATATCCGATACAGTTTGGGATAAGTAGCGCCGAAGGCTCTACCAGGCTGTAACACAGTGTGCAGCAACCTTCCTAAGGGTCACCAGCTCCTGATTTTTCCTCAGGGTTGTCTCCCGAAGCCTTTCCCATGTTTGGGTATAGCCGCAAGGCAGCGGAGGTTTGGATTCAGAGTTTTCCTTCTCCTAGATGGGTAGTGTTAAAGCCTCCGCGCGGTGTTGATTCTTGGCAATCTGTCTAGTGTAGATCTGACTGGAAGTAACGCTGAACTCAACTACTTCAGTAACACCGGCGAAAGGCCGAAACAATCAAATATGTAGTCGACGCTGATATGTTGTTCTACAAATATGCTTAATACTCAAGAAGGGAATCGTCCGATGTCAATTATGTCGTACCCAAGTCTACTACTCTACAAGAAGCGTCTTCCTCTTAGCGTCACTTAGAGCGTTCTTATTTTTTAAAGATCTGTCACGTCACTTGTCGCTAATTAAAACTTTCCCCTTATTCCCGAAACAAATAACTAATTCCTAATCATGTCATAACAGTAGCCAACCAAGGCTAACGAGCCCCTCCTGCCCGAAGCTCACTGATTTAGGCGCCAGTTGCTCGCCTTTGCCCCTTCTCCTGTTGGTGATAACAGTTCCGCCGGGCTCATTATCTGAACCACACGTGAAGGCCAGGAGTTGGACTGGTTGTCAGAGGCTATTTGAGATGCGTGCCATTGGAAACATTTTATAGGCAATGGTGGGCTTAGAACCATTACCACTTCCGGGGTTAACAACCTTGTCTTTTTAAAAGGAGTATTTTAAATGCTGTTCTTGTTTCGGTTTACACTAGACCATAGACATATATATATATATATAGACTGGACGATAAAGTAAAAATGATTATGGGAAACATTTGGGAAAAGATAAGTTTGTATGAGTTATACAGCAGTTATGAGCAGTGTAAAATTAAAAGTATTTATAGTTGTTGTTTTTTTCAGTCATAACCTATATAACTGATAGAATCCCTTCTGTATTATTATATCTCTAATCGTGCCTAATTATAAATAGTTTTAAATACTAGATTTAGATCTAGTCTATATAAATACTATAGTAAAAAAAATACTACTTTTACTAGTACTATACTACTATACTATACTATCTATATTATAAAGTAGAATGTGTGGTGTATGTATGTATGTTACTTATAGACATCAAAACCGCTTGACCAATTTTGATAAAACTTGGCAGGAATGTTTCTTGGGTACCAACTTAGACCTTAGTGTATGTATTGTAGCCCTAAAACAAACGTAAGACCCTAAAAAAAAAATAATGTTGTCCGACTCTATTACAGCTATAGTATTTTATGGATCTAGGCCATGTCTACAATGTTGACATTAGAAAAGATAGAAAGGATTTAGACCTAGATCTAATTTTAAGAAATACACTTTGCGCAGATAGTTTTTTACTTTGACACATGAAAATACAAAAGAAGATCCATTGATTTCATTATATAATAAAATTAACCTTCAATTTTGTGTTTCAAAAGCATTTTTTACCTAAATTAGTTCCTTACATCTGTGACTACAGATTTCCTGACGAACATTCTTTCATTAGACAATACCGTAATGAATCGCGTACTAAATATTAATTCGTTTAATTGTTTACTTTATAATCCCATCCCTAGATCTAAAACTCTAATTCAACTCTAAGATGATAAAACTTCTCTTCGCACAGATAGTTTTATACTTTAACACATAAACATATTAATTAAAGTCCATTCATTTCATATTTTGATCAAATAAACATTCAAAGAAGAAATTTACTCCGAGAGCCACTTGGATTGACCTTCATTGAGAGTAAAACTTCCCCACACTATATTTTATTAGATCTGTAAAAACTTTATCCATTTTCTGACTATCTGATAAAATAGATACAATTTCCCTGAATAAGAGATCGTCACAAAAGTTTTTTTTTTCGATCACCCTATAAAATGCCACGTATTTTCCAAAAAATAGAATCTAAATTCCGAAAATACAATCTTTCAGTGTTTCTGTGTTTGGTTTATTTACACTAAATCTGGATGAAGACCTGTCTACCGTTCCGCCAAATGCGTATTTGTTACGATATACTAAATTACACGAAATAAAAATAGGAGGCTTATACAGTTTTGACACTCCAAGCTAAGCATTTCTAATCGTTTTTTTTTATTATCGAAAGGACTAGGCTATAGTCATACACGTCTCGTGGGAAACAAAGAAAAAGTTAATCTTGATAATATTGTAGCCTAAATAAAATGACAAAAAAAAAAAAAAAACAACTATAGCCTAATCTAAAATGAAATAGATCTAGAGCTAGATTTTCTTGGACGAATGATATAAAATAAGTATAAATAATAAGTCATATGAATCTGATAGATCTAAAACAAATACTGATAGTCATTCATTAATTAATTATTAGAATTACTTGACTACCAACTGGGTATTTTTATTGCCAAAATACAATGTATTTTATGTGCATTTATTAAAAACAACAACCAAAAATTAAGCGTTTGACGCAACTAGATCTAATATTAGTAATATATAGATTCTACTTCTAGATCCAGAAAGCTACTTCTCTAATTCAGTTATCTAGTTTAATTCTAGTTAGATCTAGATGTCTAGACCAGTAGATCTAAATCTAGCCAGGGTTTTTGTCATGGAATAGATTTATAAAACTTCAGCCACCTACTGATCACGATATGACAGATAGGCCTACTCTCTCTACTACTAGACTCTAGATCTAGTACAAGTAGATCACTACATTTGACTAGATGATTACTAGATCTAGATCACAGTAAAATTCAATGTGTACTTCCGACTTTAGCTCAACAAACAAGTCTACTCCAAAGTATAGATCTACTAGTAAAGTCACAAAGTGTAAAGAATCATTACATATCCACATAAAAAAATTATAGGCCTAAAGGCCTAAATGAATCGAATAATCAGTCACTAATTTGACTAATCAGTAATCTAAATTGTTGTTTTTTTTTAAATGGCAAGTGTTATTGATGACTTCTGACTTGTAAACCAGTTGCAGAGATTCTAGTTTTTATTTTGATGACATGTTACGATATATCAATGATATTTAGATAAACGCAAGTACCTAGTGGAACAGACAGAAGGACCATTTAATATAAGGCAAAGAAGTAAGATGTTTATAATCCATCAAACTCACAGAGGACTTGTGTCATTTGTGACGGCATTTCATGCATTTACAGAAGCTACAAACTATTCTACAAAAATGATAGGCTTGTCTTTGATTCCGAAGACTTATGAGGAATGCTATGTTTCCAGTGGCTACTCAGCCCCAGCTGTGACCTACATATTATGCCACACTGAGCACATAACCATTGTCCACCTGTGGTAGAATCAGTTGTTTTTTTCTTTTTGCCGTCTACCCTCGGCAATTAATTTTTATTGGTGTATACCACACCTTTGTAAGTGACCTCCAGCTGTCTCATTCTGAAGCTGTATGCAACCAGGTGCTCTCTTATTCTATGTCAGTTTAAGCAAGTTGGCGCCTTAGCTTGTCTTTAAAGCATTTCTGTGGTACCTCTTTATGTGCATATGACATGTTAGGCAAATAGGTTTTGCCTATCGGAAGGCCATTTCGGAATATATAGGTGTTTAAAATGAAACTCCAAACATCTGGACTTCCATTAACCAAGAAAATAAGCTTAGGATTCAAAGAGACGACACTGGCATTTCAGCTAAGACAATCAGTAAAATTAATAGCAACTTTAATTGCAGTCCACCAAACAAGATAAAAAGAAACAAGTGTGGCTTCAATAGCATTGATGATATTTAGTTTACTTTTATCTCATTTACTAGTATTACTATTTCATTGACTAAGGTTTTTTATTGTCAAATATGCATAAGTACATGTACTAGTTCCTGCAATTTGATGAAAAATAATAACTAAATTGTGTGTAGTCTATATACAAATGTTTATAAGAGATCACAGCTTCTAAAACTTAATTTACTTAATTTCAAAACTATGATTTTGTGTTCTGACTCTACTCTAAATAAATTATATTTGATTTTAAGAATGCAAAGTTGGCAATTCTGTTCTGATGAAAAAAATTATTAAAATAAAGTAGATGTTTATGGTTTCTTTGTATTTATTTTAAAATTATTTATTCATTAAAAATTAATTGTTCATTAACATTTACTTGAAGTAAAGATCAAAAACACAAATTCAATACATGATCAGCTCTCAATTCATGCAGATCACAGCCCATCACTTAAATGTATTTACTGTCAATTCTACACACTATTCATTTCAAAATGTTGCTTTAAATTGTTATATGACACAATCAATACTGGTACCTCACATTGATGTAGGCCTAAAGCACCTGAAATAATGACAAATTTTCATTCAATAACTTGTACTGTCATTTATTATCAGACGTGTTAAAACTAATGACCTGTATCGTCATCATTGGCCTCCTTCAGTCGTAGAGAGACTAAGGTTTCATCTCAGAGCACACTTCCTCATGTGGCTGTGGAGCCCTATTTTGGAGACACTCCCGTCCACAGATAGCACAGGTTAAGGTGGCTTTTGCTTCGGTGGTAGAGGAGCTGGCCGTTTTTCGGACTGTACGTTTTTCTTCCTGAGCTGAGACCTATGTACTTTCACTGTCCATAGCTTTCTTGGTCACTGTCTCTCCATCTGTTGCGGTCTAAAGCTATGTCTTCCCAATTGTCAGTATTGATGTTCACTGATTTGAGGTCACGTTTTATTACATCTATGTAATGGAAGTGGGGGCGACCAGTTTTTCTTGTGTCAGTAGTGTGTTAAAACTAATGACCTGTATATATAATTTATTAAGCAGGAGCATCAACAAATCTTGAACAATAATTGTCTACAGAAAAACTTTATTCTTATCCAAACAATATACATTTACAATGTATTTAAGCAAGTTAATTTATATTTATACAAATCTATATGGCCTAAAGATTATAGCGTATTTTGATGTGTGAATACCAAGTTACATTATTACATGAAAATAGTGTACTCATTTTTAAAATATTCTGGGTAATAAAAATAAAAAACTAATGATACAATAAAATTGAAGCATTAGTCAAAAAAAGAAAAATTTCACTCAAGATCTATGTGAACTCTGCTTGAAAAAAATCATTTTGAAATTAATTTAAAAAAAAATTATGGTTCTTTAGTCAATGGAATGATAGCAGCAATTATTTAACGATTTCATGATTATCCATTCATTTCAATATACTTATAACTGAAAAATAATTCATAAGGTTTAGATAAAACCATTTGAAATAATGATTATAATTTTTTTCTTAATTTGCTTAATTCAAATCTAATATAAACAAGATTTCCTCTGTCAAGAAACTTATGAGGGAACAACATGCATGTTCTTCTCAGTAAGTTTTGCAAAGGGAATTAAGAATATTTAATTGATGTTGCTTTTTTTTTTTGCCAACATTTTAAACCTTTGCACCAGGTTTTAGTTTTAAGGAGAATGCACCATATTTTATATGTTAACTTTTGTTAGATTCTTATTTTAATTTTAAAAAAGTAAAATTTCCCTTACCACTCATCTACTGCACTCCCTCTTGTTTTAATGGGGCTCAGATTAATAGTTTTCAAGTACAATATCAAACAGATTTAAAGATATACTAAATCCAAACCTGTTGGCTGAATGACAGGATATACATAAATATGTATACAGCTTACAGTATAATATATATATCTTAAATTAAAATTGGTCCAAGACTTTTATTTTGCAACATGATGGGATTTCCCTTTCTGGTGGTGCTATGCAGGAGTCCAAGAATCTCATCTTTTCTCATAACAGAAAGTTATCTAGTTATAAAAATAAATAAAAGGATTTAAAAAAAAATAAAAAAATATATGTGTGACATATGTGTTGACCATGCTAAACGTATATATGTTATTAATTATAGTTATATGATTTTGCCATTCTAAAAATAGTCTGTACCTAAAAGGAGCTACTGCGTTAATGTGTAGACATGGCCCTGACCTTAATAGTTATGAATTATTACTATAGGTGAAGGCAGATGTTCAGTTAATTTGATGCACATTGAACTAATCTAAAAGCAACTATAACATATATTATGATTTACATTTTCATGGAAAACTAGTTTTTCAAAAATACAAGTACTTCAGCTTATGAGAAAAGTACATGGGAAAAATTGCAGTACCTTACCTTTAAGAGGTGCAACCAATCATTGACTTTTCAGGAATGCATGCCTTTTTCTTGCATTTCCAAACATAACTGTAATTATACAATTAGGCATATTGGTTAATTTCTTTTGAAAACATTAAAATTAAAAAATAATATTATTAAATTGAAAACGTTGTTGTATCAAACATACAAATTATCAGACAATTTTGCCTAATTTCATCAAACAGTTTATTGTAAAGGAATGGCCTGCACAACAGCCAAGGTATATTAGGCATTCATGAAAGATGAATGTGCTTAAGAGTGTTATAAATAAAAAAAAAAAAAACTAGAGAAAAATGTTAAATTCCATCCCAGATATTTGGATGTTGCTTGACCATGAAAATCACACAATTCATAAAACATCTATTAGATAACTAAAATAAAAATTGTATAGTAGTACTTACATTAAATATTGAATGGATGCCCAGAGAGTAGAAATAGTATAAGTATGATCCTTGAGCCATTCTGGTACATCATCAGAACTGGTTGCCATGGTTCTACTTGTTAATAACTGAAACATTACAAACATTTTTTTTTATTATAATTTATCACAGACTAGAATAGAAATGTTGCCAGGAAAAATACCAATGGTTAGAATACACCTGATGCTACTTTTGTAGCCTTATTACTGGTTAAAATGCACCAAAACTTCATTAATTAAATCTGATAAGAAACATATATGTATCACACAAGTTCAAGTTTATCAGAGTGTCATAGCAAATAATTAAATAGATATGTGAGTTTTATATTAAAGTACTGAATTTCAGGGGATAGATCCAACTTGACACCACATCATTTATTATTTCATGAACTCATGGGTCTGGGTATGGCATGGAATAGAAACTATTATTTAATATATATGGGATGTAGGCAAGGCATGGATTATAAATTGTCTTGTATAGATTAGATTGGGTAAAACTGCCAATCGAAGGTAACTTTTACTGATAGATCTGGATCAGTTATAAATTTATGGGACCTAGGCCTGCATAAATTTTATCTTTTATTTATATATTTTATGTACATATATAACTAGTCTAGAATCTATAATTATATCTTAATAATAATTTTTGTAGATGTCATATAATATCTAACATATTAAGTATAGATCAGTAGATTTAGAATTTTAGCTAGTGGAATATTTTTATATCCTAATCTGAACTGGATCTATATATCTAGAATTTAGATCAGTAGATTTAGTATTTTAGGTAGTAAAAACTTTTATATTCTAAATCTAAACTGGATCTAGATCTAATTATTCTAGAAGCTTAGATCTAGAAGACTAGTTGTCAAGATTTGACTACACTATGGCTAATGCACTAGCTTAGTAGGCCTACTAGATAGATCAAGAGACATAGTACTAATAGACTCGTCTTGCCTCGTTGGGCCTCTCAAATCAGCTACATACTTTAGAGACAATTTAGGAAGGTGAATATCGATCCAATTCAAAGATCTACAATCTACATGTTAGAGTCTAGCTAGAGATGCTAGATCTAGACAATCTAGTCTAGAAGGCTTATCAATAAAAAATAAAATCAATCATTTCTAAAGTTTGTAAAATTATATGTAGATCTAATCTATCTACTTATAATATAATAAAAATCTATGTCTACTTTTTAAATATTTAAAATGATATGGCTGATGATATTAATTATTTTAATTGAGACATTGACATACTGTCATATACAAAGAAACAAAATAATTAGATCTTATACTAACTCATAGACTCATACTGTATTGTATTAAACCTTCGAGTTTACATTCCACTATCTTGACTTGACTATATTGACTAAATAAAGGGCACTATGATTATAGATGTAGATTATTATCTATGATGATGATGTTTATCAACTGGTAGATCTATAACTTATAAGTAGTATCGTCACTTTAAGTATAATCAGTATAACCACTGCATTCGTTTCATTCACTGTCTCAGCTGTATCGATAATCGTGTGAATGTGATGTGAAGGTGAAGTCTAGATTTAGATAGAATTGATAGATTATAGATCTACTATTAAAAAGTATTAACTATAATAACTATAGTGTCTATACTATAGTATAGCCAGTATGACTCGTATGAGTATACTCATATACTGTAAAAGTGTATAATAGTAAGTAAGTATAGCTATACAGACTAGATCTAGATGATCGATAGATCTAGACTCGATCTATTCTATAATAAATATTCATATTGACAATTATTGATCTCATGTATGGTCTAGATCTAGGTAAAATAGAGTGGATCTCATGACTGTCTACATTAGATCTATTGATTTTTTTTTAAAACGTTAAATAAATCTAGACCTTAGTCTTTAACTTTAGTCTAGGTGTTGTAGATCTATTTATTCTAGATATTATACAAGAGATCTAGATCAATATAAGTTCGGTTTTTTTTAAATTCGCATTCGAAATTTTAAATACCCAGATTTAAGTATTTATATACCCATATTGGTAGGTCCGAGTTAATCATTTATTAGATCTATTAAAGCATGTCTATATAAAAGATTATTATTTTAAAAATATATTATTATATAAAAGATATAGTTATGAATATTTACTTTAAAAAATTAAAGAAAATGAATTTTTCACTTTTGCCAATTAACACTCTGGCTAGCAAAAAGGATGACTCCTCAATACTGTGAAAAGACGATAACTGCATGAGTTGGTTTGGAATTGTATTTTATAAGACTAATTTTCAAAACATATCCTTCATGAGAGAGAACGAAAAAAGGTTGTCAAAAAAAAAAAAGCTGGCTGGACTACGCAAATAATGGACCAGCCTCTCTCTCTTGATATCTTGTTAAGAACATTGGTGACCGGGAAAAGTGGATGGTTTGGTAGCGCGGGACAGATGATAAAAATGGCATGTAAAAAAAAAATCCAGATTTTGTGTAAAATACCCAAATGAGGAAGTACTGGAAACACCTATTTTAATGAAGTGGCCTTAAAAAAAATCTTTTGTGACGTTCCATTATTCAGGGAAATTGTATCTATTTTATCAGATAGTCAGAAAATGGATAACGTTTTTACAGATCTAATAAAATATAGTGTGGGGAAGTTTTACTCTCAATGAAGGTAAATCCAAGTGGCTCTCGAAGTAAATTTCTTCTTTGGCATCCTCATCGATTTTTCAAATTGGTATGGTGCGCGAAAAAGATGCGCGACGGCACTCTGATCATAAAATCTCGAAGCTGGTGTTCCATTAGTATAGTTCCATGGCCTAGATCTATATTCATTCATGAATCGCGTACTAAAAATTATTTCGTTTAATTGTTCACTTTATAATCCCATTCATTTAACAAAGCTATCGCTCTTTTCGTTTTTAATAGATAAGAATGTATCGACTTCGGGTAAACCGATTTTCGCAAAACTAATTTTATTTTCGTAGCGAAAGAGAAATAACGTGAAAGGATCATTAGCTACGTTTAACATACATCTAAATCCAATCCACTAGATTATTCAAAAGCATTTTTTACATAAATTAGTTCCTGATATCTGTGTGACTACAGATTTCCTGGCGAACATTCTTTCATTAGACATTACCAAATGGTTACACATTAACACATCTCTCTACTGAGTCTATTCCTAGGCCTAGGTCTAAAACTCTTATTGAACTCTAAGAACTCTAACACATGAACATACAAAATTAAGTCTATTCGTCTCAAATTTTAATCAAATATATGTAAGCCTGCAAGCAAATGTTTTAATTTGAAAAAAAAATGGATATAAGCCTATTAGCTATTTTGATTTGATAGCTTCATTCACACTATTTTTACATTGACACATTCGCTTTACTTATTACATTGTTATTTCGTTTAATTGTTAATTGTTAACAAAACACTCTCAGTGACTATAATATATATCGACAGTAATGCGCAAATAAAGACTCGCGGGTCGCGGGTAACATATGTCTAGTAAAATATAATTGTAATCTGTATAGTCTAGTCTATAGTCTATAGTTAGTATATAAATAGTCTAGGACTAGATTCAAGATTGTCACTAGATCTATAATCTATACTTATACTAGATCTAGTCTATAGTCTGCATGCATAGATGATAGACTGACTAGTTTAATAGTTAGTAGTAAAAAGTATTAGACCTAGTTATTACAAATATTAGTCATATTTATTAGATTTAGATCTATCAATATTAAATTAGTCACAGTCACAGTGATACTGAATTATTCTGACTTACTGAAACTAAAAGTTACTGTGTATAATATTCAATTTTTTTTCAACCTTTAGAATTTATCCTTGGCCTATCGTACTAGGAACATTAGAGCACGTTCTGCTCATTTTCTTTGACTTTTTTGACTAAAAACTAATTCTAACAATTTGAATCGATAAGACGACCGCCATACATTAATAAAGAAGCCATGTCAACAAACATAGATCTACATCACAAACCTATATATATTTGCCTATGTCTATGATTATGAAACAAAGGCAAAATATTGGGAATATGGCAGTTTTGTACTTTTCAAAACTAAAGATCATAATTATATATTGGCTGAAATGTTGGTCCTAGAATTTATAGCTCAATTGCCGCCATTTTTTTTCCACATAGATAGAGTACATAAAACATATTTGACTTCCCCCAAATAAAAATAACTTCCTACTTCCAGTCTATATTTATTTATGTCTATGCACTAGACACAATCATTACTTCATGTCAAAGCATTAGCGTTTGGTGAAGAAAAAAGTTCTTACATGATGTACCACACTAAAAGTAGACAGTCCAGCACTTTATGGAGTCTTTCTGATGAACGGCCATTTTCCTGAAACACACCTGCTAGCTTTCATTGACTGCCTTTACAATTCCTCTTTTGAGCTTGCAATTTCTTTGGAAAAGGTGGAAAATTTGAAAAACCTGGACTCAGTTCTCGAAATGACTTTAACGATTTTCCTAGAAAGTGTATATCTTTTGGAAAAGAATTACACTGGTTTGACCGTGATTATTTTTAAGTATAATCTATACTATAAAGTAGAAAGTAGGCGTATGTAAGTATGCATATATGTATGTCCCGCATAGAAATCAAAACCGTTTGACCAAACTTGATAAAACTTGGCATAAATGTCCCTTGGGTAGGTTACTAACTGGGACCGTAGTGTATGTATTGTAGCCCTAAAACAAACTTAAGAACCTCAAAAAAAAAGTTGACCAACTCTATTAAAGTATTGTATCTTTAAAAATGTAGGCCATGTTTAACATGTTGACATTAGAAAAGATCGAAAGGATTTAGATCTAGATCTCATTTTAAGAACTACACTTTGCACATATAGTTTTTTACTTTGACACATGAAAATACAAAATATAGTCTATTGATTTCTTTATTTAATAAAATTGAGCTTCAAATTTGTCTTTAAAAAACATTTTTACATAAATTCGTTCCTTATATCTTCGAATTTAGATGTTCTGACGTACATAATGTACATTCTTTCATTAGACAAGACCGAACTGTTACACAACTCTCTATTCAATGTCTAAAACTCTAATTCAACTCTAAGATGATAGAACTTTTCTTCGCAAAGATAGTTTTATACTTAAACACGTAAACATACTAATTATAGTCCATTCATTTCATATTTTAATCAAATTAACATTCAAATTTGTCGATTAGCTATTTTAATAGCACTATTCAAACCATTTTTTACATTCACGCATTTGCTTTACTTATAACATTATTATTTAGTTTAATTGTTTGAAATTATTGTTATAGCTTTTATATAGCGCTACTTTTATACGTATAGAATGCTCAGAGCGCTATGGCTCAGAGCACATTTTTTCCCGTGCTTCCTTAAGGTCAGCGGTTCTCAACCTTTTAAGCTCGGCGACCCCTCTTTACAATCCCACACTCTGCCGCGACCCCCCCCCCCCCCAGCTCAGACACACAGCAATAGAAGAATAGACAAAACTATTCATATTTTCGATGGTCTCTGGCGACCCCTGGCAAAAACCCCAAACCCTAACCCCCCAAGGGGGTCGCGACCGACAGGTTGAGAACCCCTGTTTTAGGTGCTCAGTAAACACAGCTCAATTCGAGTCGGGTGTCGAGCCTCGAGCCCCCTTCATAGGTAGCCAAGCCAAGTTCAAGCGTACTCAGCCTCCACGCTTCGCACAAACTATTCTAAATAAATAAATTATGGCATTTTTATAGAGCTACTTTCATGCTTATAGCATGCTCAGAGCGCTTTGGTCCATCTCAGTTGTGAACCAGTGGGGGGGGGGGGGAGGGGGTATCTAGGAGAAGGTTTTTCTGTGCTGCCTTTAGGCGCTCAGTATACACAACTCTGCCCGAGTCGGGTGTCGAACCTCGAGTCCCCTTCATAGGTAGCCAAGCCAAGCTAAGCGCACTTAGCCTCTCGACCATGCTTCTCACCATATAGTTCTAATGTTCTATATTAGTGACACGCATATTGAGGCAACATATGGCTAGTAATCTAATAATAATAATTAAATTTGGTCGCGCGGTCTAGTATCTTGAACGCTCGTACGTCAGCTGGTATTCTCACATGTATTAATGAAAGAATGAAGTATATAAATACATTTTGCCATGGGCGTAGCCAGGATTTTTTTCGGGGGGGGGGGGGGTTGGGTGGGGATTTTTTTCTCTCCCCCCCCCCGCGAAAAAAAAATATATGTATTTATGTGTGTGTGTGTGTACATAATTTTTATTACATTCTGACCCTTCATTCTTTCGGAAGACGTTTATTGTGCCCTAGAATAGGTTCTTTCATGAGTTAGTGGGAAAATTGTAGATTCCCCGCCATTACTAGCAAGAAGGTCTGTGGGAGCGATAGGAGCTCCCCCAGCGTGGGGCGAAGCCCCGCCGCCAAGCACTATTTTAAAATCAAAATCTTCCTTAACTGTGCTCTTGGAATTAGGGGATTTTCGTTTGCATTTTTTTGTTTTATTTTATAGAAGAGGGGGAGTTAACTGCAAAAACTCCAGGTAAAAAACTCAAAACTGCTGGTAGGGGGTTTTAAACGCAAAACCCCTGGTAGGGGTTTTTAAACTCGAACGCCTCTGGTAGGGGTTTTCAACTCGAACCCCCTGGTAGGGGTTTTAAAACTCGAACCCCCCTGTTAGGGGGTTTTAAAATCAAAACCCTTTGGTTGTGCTGGGGCAAGTGATGGTTTAGTATTAAAAACTCACCTAAAATAAACAAAATCAAAGCAAAATATCAGTCATTAAATTCCGACTCCCCCCTTCGGGGGGGGGGATATCATTTCGGGTTTGAACCCCAAACACCCCCCCCCCCTGGCTACGCCCATGCATTTTGCACACCGTCGTCTAAGTCTGAACCTTAGACTATATACTGAATCTATAAGGCCTAGCATAAGAATTTTTTATCATTAGAATTTTATATAATAAGAATTTCATATAATCTGTGCAATACATGCGCTAAACCAGGACATTTTCCGATAAAGGGTGAGAATCGGAGCGGGATAATAATTAATCTATTATTCATTAGTTATTTAGAGCAAAGTGATCGCTATTGCAATAATTTAATAATAATAATGGCTATGTCTTCGATTCCGAAGATTAAGTCCAAGTGCAGTGTTTCAAAGGACTACCCAAACCCAGTTGCAGCCTGCATATTTTTCCACATCACGTTCAGATAAAGCTGTTGTCCGTCTGCGGTCCATTTAATTTGTATTTTCTTCTTCTGCGCCTTCAATAAGGGCGTCTCTTTGGGTCTCAAATGTAGTACCCGCGGCCTTTATGAGAGCTCTTCAGCTTTTCAGAAGCAACTCGCTGCCAGCTACTTTAATGTATGCCATTTCATGAACAGCAAGTTGAAGCTCCTGCTTGGTTTGTGTAAAAAGGACGCAATCATCCGCATGAAGCAGCTCAGTAGCAATCATCCTCATGGAGCAGATCAGTAGCAATCATCCTCATGGAACAGCTCAGTAGCAATCATCCGCATGGAGTATCTCAGTAGCAATCATCCGCATGGAGCAGCTCAGTAGCAATCATCCGCATGGAGTATCTCAGTAGCAATCATCCTCATGAGTATCTCAGTAGCAATCATCCGCATGGAGCAGCTCAGTAGCAATCATCCTCATGAGTATCTCAGTAGCAATCATCCTCATGAGTATCTCAGTAGCAATCATCCGCATGGAGCAGCTCAGTAGCAATCATCCTCATGAGTATCTCAGTAGCAATCATCCGCATGGAGCAGCTCAGTAGCAATCATCCTCATGGAGTATCTCAGTAGCAATCATCCTCATGAGTATCTCAGTAGCAATCATCCGCATGAGTATCTCAGTAGCAATCATCCTCATGAGTATCTCAGTAGCAATCATCCGCATGGAGTATCTCAGTAGCAATCATCCTCATGAGTATCTCAGTAGCAATCATCCTCATGAGTATCTCAGTAGCAATCATCCTCATGAGTATCTCAGTAGCAATCATCCTCATGAGTATCTCAGTAGCAATCATCCGCATGGAGCAGCTCAGTAGCAATCATCCTCATGAGTATCTCAGTAGCAATCATCCGCATGGAGCAGATCAGTAGCAATCATCCTCATTGAGTATCTCAGTAGCAATCATCCTCATGAGTATCTCAGTAGCAATAATCCTCATGAGTATCTCAGTAGCAATCATCCGCATGGAGTATCTCAGTAGCAATCATCCGCATGGAGTATCTCAGTAGCAATCATCCTCATGAGTATCTCAGTAGCAATCATCCGCATGGAGCAGCTCAGTAGCAATCATCCTCATGAGTATCTCAGTAGCAATCATCCGCATGGAGCAGCTCAGTAGCAATCATCCTCATGGAGTATCTCAGTAGCAATCATCCTCATGAGTATCTCAGTAGCAATCATCCTCATGAGTATCTCAGTAGCAATCATCCTCATGAGTATCTCAGTAGCAATCATCCGCATGGAGTATCTCAGTAGCAATCATCCTCATGAGTATCTCAGTAGTAATCATCCTCATGAGTATCTCAGTAGCAATCATCCTCATGAGTATCTCAGTAGCAATCATCCTCATGAGTATCTCAGTAGCAATCATCCTCATGAGTATCTCAGTAGCAATCATCCGCATGGAGCAGCTCAGTAGCAATCATCCTCATGAGTATCTTAGTAGCAATCATCCGCATGGAGCAGCTCAGTAGCAATCATCCTCATGGAGTATCTCAGTAGCAATGATCCGCATGAGTATCTCAGTAGCAATCATCCTCATGAGTATCTCAGTAGCAATCATCCGCATGGAGTATCTCAGTAGCAATCATCCTCATGAGTATCTCAGTAGCAATCATCCTCATGAGTATCTCAGTAGCAATCATCCGCATGGAGTATCTCAGTAGCAATCATCCGCATGGAGCAGCTCAGTAGCAATCATCCTCATGAGTATCTCAGTAGCAATCATCCGCATGGAGCAGCTCAGTAGCAATCATCCTCATGGAGTATCTCAGTAGCAATCATCCTCATGAGTATCTCAGTAGCAATCATCCGCATGGAGCAGCTCAGTAGCAATCATCCTCATGGAGTATCTCAGTAGCAATCATCCTCATGAGTATCTCAGTAGCAATCATCCTCATGAGTATCTCAGTAGCAATCATCCTCATGAGTATCTCAGTAGCAATCATCCGCATGGAGTATCTCAGTAGCAATCATCCTCATGAGTATCTCAGTAGTAATCATCCTCATGAGTATCTCAGTAGCAATCATCCTCATGAGTATCTCAGTAGCAATCATCCTCATGAGTATCTCAGTAGCAATCATCCTCATGAGTATCTCAGTAGCAATCATCCGCATGGAGCAGCTCAGTAGCAATCATCCTCATGAGTATCTCAGTAGCAATCATCCGCATGGAGCAGCTCAGTAGCAATCATCCTCATGGAGTATCTCAGTAGCAATGATCCGCATGAGTATCTCAGTAGCAATCATCCTCATGAGTATCTCAGTAGCAATCATCCTCATGAGTATCTCAGTAGCAATCATCCTCATGAGTATCTCAGTAGCAATCATCCGCATGGAGTATCTCAGTAGCAATCATCCGCATGGAGTATCTCAGTAGCAATCATCCTCATGAGTATCTCAGTAGCAATCATCCGCATGGAGCAGCTCAGTAGCAATCATCCTCATGAGTATCTCAGTAGCAATCATCCGCATGGAGTATCTCAGTAGCAATCATCCTCATGAGTATCTCAGTAGCAATCATCCTCATGAGTTTATCAGTAGCAATCATCCTCATGAGTATCTCAGTAGCAATCATCCTCATGAGTATCTCAGTAGCAATCATCCTCATGAGTATCTCAGTAGCAATCATCCGCATGGAGCAGATCAGTAGCAATCATCCTCATTGAGTATCTCAGTAGCAATCATCCTCATGAGTATCTCAGTAGCAATAATCCTCATGAGTATCTCAGTAGCAATCATCCGCATGGAGTATCTTAGTAGCAATCATCCGCATGGAGTATCTCAGTAGCAATCATCCTCATGAGTATCTCAGTAGCAATCATCCGCATGGAGCAGCTCAGTAGCAATCATCCTCATGAGTATCTCAGTAGCAATCATCCGCATGGAGCAGCTCAGTAGCAATCATCCTCATGGAGTATCTCAGTAGCAAACATCCTCATGAGTATCTCAGTAGCAATCATCCGCATGAGTATCTCAGTAGCAATCATCCTCATGAGTATCTCAGTAGCAATCATCCGCATGGAGTATCTCAGTAGCAATCATCCTCATGAGTATCTCAGTAGTAATCATCCTCATGAGTATCTCAGTAGCAATCATCATCATGAGTATCTCAGTAGCAATCATCCTCATGAGTATCTCAGTAGCAATCATCCTCATGAGTATCTCAGTAGCAATCATCCGCATGGAGCAGCTCAGTAGCAATCATCCTCATGGAGTATCTCAGTAGCAATGATCCGCATGAGTATCTCAGTAGCAATCATCCGCATGGAGTATCTCAGTAGCAATCATCCGCATGGAGCAGCTCAGTAGCAATCATCCGCATGGAGTATCTCAGTAGCAATCATCCTCATGAGTATCTCAGTAGCAATCATCCGCATGGAGTATCTCAGTAGCAATCATCCTCATGAGTATCTCAGTAGCAATCATCCTCATGAGTATCTCAGTAGCAATCATCCTCATGAGTATCTCAGTAGCAATCATCCTCATGAGTATCTCAGTAGCAATCATCCTCATGAGTATCTCAGTAGCAATCATCCGCATGGAGCAGCTCAGTAGCAATCATCCTCATGGAGTATCTCAGTAGCAATGATCCGCATGAGTATCTCAGTAGCAATCATCCTCATGAGTATCTCAGTAGCAATCATCCGCATGGAGTATCTCAGTAGCAATCATCCTCATGAGTATCTCAGTAGCAATCATCCTCATGAGTATCTCAGTAGCAATCATCCGCATGGAGTATCTCAGTAGCAATCATCCGCATGGAGTATCTCAGTAGCAATCATCCTCATGAGTATCTCAGTAGCAATCATCCGCATGGAGCAGCTCAGTAGCAATCATCCTCATGAGTATCTCAGTAGCAATCATCCGCATGGAGTATCTCAGTAGCAATCATCCTCATGAGTATCTCAGTAGCAATCGTCCTCATGAGTATATCAGTAGCAATCATCCTCATGAGTATCTCAGTAGCAATCATCCTCATGAGTATCTCAGTAGCAATCATCCTCATGAGTATCTCAGTAGCAATCATCCGCATGGAGTATCTCAGTAGCAATCATCCGCATGGAGTATCTCAGTAGCAATAATCCTCATGAGTATCTCAGTAGCAATCATCCACTTGAGTATCTCAGTAGCAATCATCCTCATGAGTATCTCAGTAGAAATCATCCTCATGAGTATCTCAGTAGCAATCATCCGCATGAGTATCTCAGTAGCAATCATCCTCATGAGTATCTCAGTAGCAATCATCCGCATGGAGTATCTCAGTAGCAATCATCCGCATGGAGTATCTCAGTAGCAATCATCCGCATGAGTATCTCAGTAGCAATCATCCGCATGGAGCAGCTCAGTAGCAATCATCCTCATGAGTATCTCAGTAGCAATCATCCGCATGGAGTATCTCAGTAGCAATCATCCTCATGAGTATCTCAGTAGCAATCATCCTCATGAGTATCTCAGTAGCAATCATCCTCATGAGTATCTCAGTAGCAATCATCCTCATGAGTATCTCAGTAGCAATCATCCTCATGAGTATCTCAGTAGCAATCATCCGCATGGAGTATCTCAGTAGCAATCATCCGCATGGAGTATCTCAGTAGCAATCATCCTCATGAGTATCTCAGTAGCAATCATCCGCATGGAGTATCTCAGTAGCAATCATCCTCATGAGTATCTCAGTAGCAATCATCCTCATGAGTATCTCAGTAGCAATCATCCTCATGAGTATCTCAATAGCAATCATCCTCATGAGTATCTCAGTAGCAATCATCCGCATGAGTATCTCAGTAGCAATCATCCTCATGAGTATCTCAGTAGCAATCATCCGCATGGAGTATCTCAGTAGCAATCATCCTCATGAGTATCTCAGTAGCAATCATCCGCATGGAGTATCTCAGTAGCAATCATCCGCATGGAGTATCTCAGTAGCAATCATCCTCATGAGTATCTCAGTAGCAATCATCCTCATGAGTATCTCAGTAGCAATCATCCTTATGAGTATCTCAGTAGCAATCATCCTCATGAGTATCTCAGTAGCAATCATCCTCATGAGTATCTCAGTAGCAATCATCCTCATGAGTATCTCAGTAGCAATCATCCTCATGAGTATCTCAGTAGCAATCATCCGCATGGAGCAGCTCAGTAGCAATCATCCTCATGAGTATCTCAGTAGCAATCATCCTCATGAGTATCTCAGTAGCAATCATCCGCATGAGTATCTCAGTAGCAATCATCCGCATGGAGTATCTCAGTAGCAATCATCCTCATGAGTATCTCAGTAGCAATCATCCGCATGAGTATCTCAGTAGCAATCATCCGCATGGAGTAACTCAGTAGCAATCATCCGCATGGAGTATCTCAGTAGCAATCATCCTCATGAGTATCTCAGTAGCAATCATCCGCATGGAGCAGCTCAGTAGCAATCATCCTCATGAGTATCTCAGTAGCAATCATCCGCATGGAGTATCTCAGTAGCAATCATCCTCATGAGTATCTCAGTAGCAATCATCCTCATGAGTATATCAGTAGCAATCATCCTCATGAGTATCTCAGTAGCAATCATCCGCATGGAGTATCTCATTAGCAATCATCCTCATGAGTATCTCAGTAGCAATCATCCACTTGAGTATCTCAGTAGCAATCATCCTCATGAGTATCTCAGTAGAAATCATCCTCATGAGTATCTCAGTAGCAATCATCCGCATGAGTATCTCAGTAGCAATCATCCTCATGAGTATCTCAGTAGCAATCATCCGCATGGAGTATCTCAGTAGCAATCATCCTCATGAGTATCTCAGTAGCAATCATCCGCATGGAGTATCTCAGTAGCAATCATCCTCATGAGTATCTCAGTAGCAATCATCCGCATGAGTATCTCAGTAGCAATCATCCGCATTGAGTATCTCAGTAGCAATCATCCGCATGAGTATCTCAGTAGCAATCATCCTCATGAGTATCTCAGTAGCAATCATCCTCATGAGTATCTCAGTAGCAATCATCCTCATGAGTATCTCAGTAGCAATCATCCTCATGAGTATCTCAGTAGCAATCATCCGCATGGAGCAGCTCAGTAGCAATCATCCTCATGAGTATCTCAGTAGCAATCATCCTCATGAGTATCTCAGTAGCAATCATCCTCATGAGTATCTCAGTAGCAATCATCCTCATGAGTATCTCAGTAGCAATCATCCTCATGAGTATCTCAGTAGTAATCATCCTCATGAGTATCTCAGTAGCAATCATCCTCATGAGTATCTCAGTAGCAATCATCCTCATGAGTATCTCAGTAGCAATCATCCGCATGGAGTATCTCAGTAGCAATCATCCGCATGGAGTATCTCAGTAGCAATCATCCGCATGGAGTATCTCAGTAGCAATCATCCTCATGAGTATCTCAGTAGCAATCATCCTCATGAGTATCTCAGTAGCAATCATCCGCATGGAGTATCTCAGTAGCAATCATCCGCATGGAGTATCTCAGTAGCAATCATCCTCATGAGTATCTCAGTAGCAATCATCCGCATGGAGTATCTCAGTAGCAATCATCCTCATGAGTATCTCAGTAGCAATCATCCTCATGAGTATCTCAGTAGCAATAATCCGCATGGAGTATCTCAGTAGCAATCATCCTCATGAGTATCTCAGTAGCAATAATCCTCATGAGTATCTCAGTAGCAATCATCCTGATGGAGTATCTCAGTAGCAATCATCCGCATGGAGTATCTCAGTAGCAATCATCCGCATGAGTATCTCAGTAGCAATCATCCGCATGGAGCAGCTCAGTAGCAATCATCCTCATGAGTATCTCAGTAGCAATCATCCGCATGGAGTATCTCAGTAGCAATCATCCTCATGAGTATCTCAGTAGCAATCATCCTCATGAGTATCTCAGTAGCAATCATCCTCATGAGTATCTCAGTAGCAATCATCCTCATGAGTATCTCAGTAGCAATCATCCGCATGGAGTATCTCAGTAGCAATCATCCGCATGGAGTATCTCAGTAGCAATCATCCTCATGAGTATCTCAGTAGCAATCATCCGCATGGAGTATCTCAGTAGCAATCATCCTCATGAGTATCTCAGTAGCAATCATCCTCATGAGTATCTCAGTAGCAATTATCCTCATGAGTATCTCAATAGCAATCATCCTCATGAGTATCTCAGTAGCAATCATCCGCATGAGTATCTCAGTAGCAATCATCCTTATGAGTATCTCAGTAGCAATCATCCGCATGGAGTATCTCAGTAGCAATCATCCTCATGAGTATCTCAGTAGCAATCATCCGCATGGAGTATCTCAGTAGCAATCATCCGCATGGAGTATCTCAGTAGCAATCATCCTCATGAGTATCTCAGTAGCAATCATCCTCATGAGTATCTCAGTAGCAATCATCCTTATGAGTATCTCAGTAGCAATCATCCTCATGAGTATCTCAGTAGCAATCATCCTCATGAGTATCTCAGTAGCAATCATCCTCATGAGTATCTCAGTAGCAATCATCCTCATGAGTATCTCAGTAGCAATCATCCGCATGGAGCAGCTCAGTAGCAATCATCCTCATGAGTATCTCAGTAGCAATCATCCTCATGAGTATCTCAGTAGCAATCATCCTCATGAGTATCTCAGTAGCAATCTTCCTCATTAGTATCTCAGTAGCAATCATCCTCATGAGTATCTCAGTAGTAATCATCCTCATGAGTATCTCAGTAGCAATCATCCTCATGAGTATCTCAGTAGCAATCATCCTCATGAGTATCTCAGTAGCAATCATCCGCATGGAGTATCTCAGTAGCAATCATCCGCATGGAGTATCTCAGTAGCAATCATCCGCATGGAGCAGCTCAGTAGCAATCATCCTCATGAGTATCTCAGTAGCAATCATCCTCATGAGTATCTCAGTAGCAATCATCCTCATGAGTATCTCAGTAGCAATCATCCTCATGAGTATCTCAGTAGCAATCATCCTCATGAGTATCTCAGTAGCAATCATCCGCATTGAGTATCTCAGTAGCAATCATCCGCATGGAGTATCTCAGTAGCAATCATCCTCATGAGTATCTCAGTAGCAATCATCCGCATGGAGTATCTCAGTAGCAATCATCCTCATGAGTATCTCAGTAGCAATCATCCTCATGAGTATCTCAGTAGCAATCATCCGCATGGAGTATCTCAGTAGCAATCATCCGCATGGAGTATCTCAGTAGCAATCATCTCTTTAACTTTTGTACGGAATAGCAAGCGCATTATGTATTTTTGAGGATATATAGAAAATGACAACATTCTATTCAGATGCTGTTCTTAATAAACTTTAAGTAATGATAAGTTGAGGACACCTTGATGCAGTTCTGTGGCAGTCTATTGAAATCTACATCTATCCTGTAGGCTACTACTCTAATCAACATCTATACTGTACTGTTGTAATCAACATATATCAACAATCAACATCTATCCTGTAACGATCTAACTTGATCACCCTTTTGCATTTTTTTTATTGTTTCAATTTGATATCACTTCGAGAAGTTCGAGTCTCCATGACATTAGCTAAAATTGAGTTTCAAATATAGAATTTCGTTATTCCAGTTTTCCCGGCTGAATAAATGTAGACCTATGTTAGTAATCGAGTAATTACGGCACTTAGGTACAGAAGAGAAAGGCCACTGTGACTGTATTGAATGAAAAAACACGAATCCTTCTTTTATTTTATTACTTTCATTTAGAATTCAACTAGAATGTATCCTAGTTAAAAAAAAAAACTAGACAAAATCACTCTATTGGTGTTAAGTGCATTTGTGTGGAGAATGTTCCGAATCCACTGAAGCAGAAAGAGGTCAATTCTTCTCTGTTAAGACCTTGGCGTTGTTTGATCAATAGCAAGCACCGTGTCTGTGTGTGTTTGTGTGCGTGCGTGTGTATTTCCACAAAAGACCCTCCCCTATACGTTCCATTCGTATTAGCACTTAACGATATAAATAAACTGCGTCGCTTTAGAAGTGGCTTCACCAGTTCGTGTCTTTTCTTAACAGGATCTCTTGGTATGTTTCTCACTCATTTTTATGTTATATATATTGCTGTTTATTATTATTATTATAATTATTATTATATTATAATAATAATAAGGCTTGACTTGGAGTCCAAAGATTAGTGAGGAATGCAGTATTTCCCGTGGCTGCGCAGACCCAGCTACATATTTTGCCACATGCAGGGCAAGCATAACCACTGTCCGCAGGTGGTTGATTTAGATTTTCTTTTCACCGTCTGCGTCTGTCCTCGGCAGCGGATTTTCTTTTGGTCTCAAATGTGTATGACGCGGCCTTCGTGAGTGACCTCCAGCTGTCTCGTTCTGATGCCGCACGCAACCAGGTGCTCTCTTCTATGTCAGCTAAGGCAAGTAGGCGCCTAAGCCTGGTCTTTAAAGCGTTTGGTGAAGCAACTCTGTTACGTTGACCACCTTTTAGCTCACCAAAAAAGACTGCCTTTGGCACACGTTCGTCTCCCATACGGGATACGTGCTCCGCCCAGCGTACCTGTCGGGACATAATAAGAAGTCCCTCTATACTGTCTATACCGACGTTCAAAAGGACATCGCTATTTGTAGTGCGGTCTTGCCACCGAATGTCCATGATAAATATTCTTTGACTTATTGACCTGCTACGCCCTTTGATTTTTTCCCAGGCTTTATTTTTTTTTATTACAGCAGGACCCCCTTTGTAATGAACGGGCCACATTTAAACGATCAAACTAACCATTACTTTTGAGTCCGTGAATTAGTGTGTGTCTGTTACAATAGGGCCCGCTCTCTTTCCTTCTCTGTCTATCTCTCTTGTTCACTCTCTCTTTCCTTCTCTGTCTATCTCTCTTGTTCGCTCTCTCTTTCCTTCTCTTTCTGTCTATCTCTCTTGTTCACTCTCTCTTTCCTTCTCTGTCTATCTCTCTTGTTCGCTCTCTCTTTCCTTCTCTTTCTGTCTATCTCTCTTGTTCACTCTCTCTTTCCTTCTCTGTCTATCTCTCTTGTTCGCTCTCTCTTTCCTTCTCTGTCTATCTCTCTTGTTCGCTCTCTCTTTCCTTCTCTTTCTGTCTATCTCTCTTGTTCACTCTCTCTTTCCTTCTCTGTCTATCTCTCTTGTTCGCTCTCTCTTTCCTTCTCTGTCTATCTCTCTTGTTCGCTCTCTCTTTCCTTCTCTTTCTGTCTATCTCTCTTGTTCGCTCTCTCTTTCCTTCTGTGTCTATCTCTATTGTTCGCTCTCTCTTTCCTTCTCTGTCTATCTCTCTTGTTCGCTCTCTCTTTCCTTCTCTTTCTGTCTATCTCTCTTGTTCACTCTCTCTTTCCTTCTCTGTCTATCTCTCTTGTTCGCTCTCTCTTTCCTTCTCTGTCTATCTCTCTTGTTCGCTCTCTCTTTCCTTCTCTTTCTGTCTATCTTTCTTGTTCGCTCTCTCTTTCCTTCTCTATCTCTCTTGTTCACTCTCTCTTTCCTTCTCTTTCTGTCTATCTCTCTTGTTCGCTCTCTCTTTCCTTCTCTTTCTGTCTATCTCTCTTGTTCGCTCTCTCTTTCCTTCTCTGTCTATCTCTCTTGTTCGCTTTCTCTTTCCTTCTCTGTCTATCTCTCTTGTTCGCTCTCTCTTTCCTTCTCTTTCTATCTATCTCTTTTGTTCGCTCACTGAAACCCCCAGTTTGTTTTTACCTCCCACGTAATTCCACCGTACTTCTCAATTGAATCTAGATTATGTTTCACACACACAATACCTTACTTTTATTTTTACATTTCTTGTTTTGCAATCTTTAATCTTAATACAAGCAACAAGATTACAAAAACAGTTTGTGTTATCACACAAACTCAGAGGCGAGTCCCCATCAAATTCACCAATGTTTTAATCGTTTAAAGAAATTTGGCGTTTTTTTTTCACATATAAGCAAACAATGCAACACGTCGTCTTTGATAAGACTCTTCTAACTCTTCTGGAATACGTAGAGTAGCATTAAGTGATCACCTAAGATCAGCAAGGAAACCTCTCAGGGGTACCGAGTGAGGTAGCTCAGGGTGTCATCTCTCCCATCAACTTTCTTGAAATATGTTCCAATGAACATTATTGCTAGTTTTGTTTTTGTTGAACCAATACAGTGAGCTGATTACCTACTTTTATTTTTTACCCCTCACACCCCCACCCCCTAGTGACGCCACTGCTCCAAGATATATCTAGAGATTTTATTATTATCTTCTTCAATGTGTCTACTTTTGCCAAGTTATATTTTTTACAACTTGGTAGTCGCCCCCAAAATGGTGTCGCCCGGTGCGGACCGCACCATCGCCCCCCCCCCCAAATGACGCCACTGCTCCAAGATACCTACTTTTTCAACAATTTCGATTAATATGTTGGCACGTAGTAAGAAATAAAAAAAAGGGGGCCTGCACAACTTAACGGGCTTTCCCATGCGAACAGCATAGGCTAATACACTATTAACAACTTGTAGCATATCTAATCCTGATCATAATCGCTCTAGAGTACTCTAGACTATTTACTTAATATGTCTAGACCAGCGATGCCCAAACTACGGCCCGCGGGCCAGATCCGGCCCGCGACGTGCTTCTATCCGGCCCGCCAAAGCATTGGTACTAAATGTAAATAAAAAAAAATAAAAAATTAGAATGTTCAAAAAATAGAATTCTCACTCATTCTTTGTTGAATTCTATCTTTATGTTTGGTATTCTAATATTCATAGTAAATATTTTTTTTATTTGTAAGAACACAAGTGTTGTTTTGTTTTTTTCAATGACGATAAAACTAGACAGCTATTTTTAATTCTTGGAAAATTCCGCTACTGTCTTGAGCTAGCCGTGTCCTTGACATCTTATGTGTTGTGATGTTGCTAGTTCAGGCTGTCTTGAAGTCAACCAATTACTCTGCAATCGTTTGGGTGTAATTGTTCGGGTGTATTACGTGCAGTTGAACGACAATCCAAACAAGGACTATACAACATCTATTTTAACAAGTGAAGAGATGTAGTCAACTCTGATGAACAATTGTACATGGATTTATTCTGATAAAAGGCCACAGTAGAAGTCTCTGTCACTAAACACGTCGTTACCCTGGAATGTTCTATCGCTAACTGATTTTCCAGTCTCTAACCCAACATATCCCAAACGTCACTAGTCCCGTTCAATATGCGTCTTCTATGGTGCGTCGCTAAATAACTAACCTATATAAATAAGTGTCTAACAGATTCCTCCCCCCCTTGAAAAAAAAATATGTCAATATTTTTCCACTACTGTCAAGTCTTACAAGGGCATTTTCAATTTAAGGGGAAGACCACAAACATAAAATCTTGATCTCTTCATCTTGACTTGATAGTTCCTCACATACATGTCAATGTTCATAACATTCCAGAATCATCTTCATTAGTACACAGTTCATCATGTAAGAAAATGTGGCATCTTATGGGCACGTCACACGTCACAGGTGTTCTTCACTGGCAGTAATCTGATAAAATACAACATTTCAAAAAACAATTATAGACTTTATTTACACATTCAATAAATTTTTTTTTTCTTACCACCCTTTTATACGCTTTTGTCCATTTTTCTTTTATACTCACCCTTTTCCATAGAACTAACTTTCGTCAATGATATATGAAATGATTCACACAAAAAAAAAAAAAATATCCATACTTACTTTTAAATGCTTAACATCAAATTTACTATCTCCCTTTTCCATAACATATAAATGGTGTCAATATATTAATATATATTACATACTCAATATAATCATAGTTTATTTACAAAATTATTTCACTTCAATGTCATTCTAGACAATAGATCAGCTACAATATTCACAGATCCACTAATAGCTTTCACTTCAAATTTATATTCCTGTAGTGCTAAGAACCATCTATAAACACGACTGTTTTTCATGCTCTTTTGCTGTATATACTGAATAGGTTTATGATCAGTTAATAAAATGAATTTCCTTCCTATTAAATAGCTCTCTAGCTTAGTAATTACCCATATTACAGCTAAGGCTTCTCTTTCAATGACACTATATTTTTTTTCTGCCTCTGACAATTTTCTGCTTACATATAATATAGGATGTAAGTTATCATAGTTCTGCATTAAACAACCACCAATAGCATTACCAGATGCATCAGTTGTGACATAAAATATTTTGTCTTTATCAGGTAGTCTTAATATTAATTCATGACTAAAAACATCTTTAATTCTGTCAATAGCTTTCACACATTCCTCATTACAAACTACTTTTTGAGGTTTTCCTTTTTTAAGTAAGTCATTTAGTGGATTCACTATTTCTGCTAAGTTCTTTATAAACTTTCTGTAATAATTTACTATTCCCAATATGCTTTTAATTTGTCTTTTTGTTGTAGGTATTTCAATATTAAGTACTTTCTTTATGTTATCTTCAATAGGGCTAATCATGTTGTTATTTACTTTATGTCCTAAGAAAATTATTTCCTTCAATCCTATTTCTACTTTTTCTGCTTGAATTGTAAGTCCACTTTCTTTTATTATTTTGAACACTTCTTTTACATCTACCAAATGTTCCTCCCAACTATTATTAAAAATACATATGTCATCCAAATAGCAAATAACATTTTCTTTGTTTCCAATTATCATGTTCATCATTCTATTAAATGTGGCAGGTGCATTTACTAATCCAAAACTCATATAATTCCATTGAAAAATACCATATGGTGTTACAAATGCTGTGTAAGGTTTTGCATTTTCTGTTAAAGGTATTTGCCAATAACCTTTAGTTAAATCCAATTTAGTAAAAAATTTTGCTCCATTTAATTTATGTAAAATATCCTCTATATTTGGCATTGGATATGGGTCAAATTCTGTGATGTTGTTAAGTTTCCTATAATCAATACATAATCTTATATCTCCATTCTTCTTTTTGGCTATCACAATTGGTGAAGCATAAGGAGATGTTGATGGCTCAATTATACCTGATTCTAGTAAATTGTCTATTTCTTTCTTTACTTTGTCTTGTAAATGTAGCGGTATTCTATATGGCTTAAGCTTGATAGGTTTTGGATCTGTTACTTTAATGTCATGTTTAATAATATTTGTTTTTCCTGGTATGCTGGAAAAAATTTCTTTGTATTCCTGTATTATTTTAGTTATATCTTTTGACTTTTTCTTAGTTAAATTATTAAGATTAATCTTTTGCCAAGTTTGATTCTCTTTTGTTTCTATTACAGGTATTTCCTTAATATCATTTTCATTGTGATTTTCATTTGTTATTATCATTAAGCATTCTTCTCTTTCTGAAAATGTATTTTCTATTTCCTCCTGAATGTTTTGTATTAACTCATCTTCTCTATCATAATACAGTTTCAAATTATTTATGTGATATGTTTTAATTTTCCCATTTATTTCAATTTGATAATTCACATCATTAATTTGTTTTATCACTTTAAATGGACCTTTCCATTGTTTATCAATTTTATTTTTCAGGTCATTTATTAATATTAATACATTGTTTCCTACTTCTAGTGTTTTCAATTGCCTTTTCTTATTTATATTCTCATGAGCACTTTGTTTGTACTTCTTATTGTTGTTATATGTTTGAGTCCATATCTCTTTCAATTCTGTTGTACTCTGCTTCACTAGACCAAACTGTCCAATGTAGACTAGGTGAGACCAAGGTCACCTCCGACGACGTTCCGTTAGACGATTAACGGTTTTCAACGAAATTAAGTGGATGTAGCTGTTTCCACAACTTCACTGCTAACAAGTCTAGATATGGTCTAGACCGACGAATACTACATAGATCAATGTTCAGTGCTGATAAAGATTACTTCACTAACCTTCCAAAGGTTAAACACAGTGACCGTTATAAACGTGGTAAGCAACCGGTTCAATGAGCAAACTGCTCCACAAGAATCTCTCCAAGGGTAAGACGACAGAGCGATTTCGATTTAGTTAGCTACCACACTTGTAGTACTCACAATACTTCTGACAGCGGGCAAACTGTCCTTCTCGAAACTGACGAGGTAAAACTTGATACTCGATGTGGCTCCTACGACGAAGAAAAAATATGTCCAACAGGTTCACTAGCGATCTCTCACCCGTTATGAATGAACGGTTTCTCTGGTTGTAGGTCGATTCAGCATATGAAGATCAGGCGTTGATAATATACTGGTTAAGTAGACCAGACGTTGCGATGATTACTGTCCTGACGAAGGTCACCCTGAGTTAACGGCTCGTTGAACGTGCGATCAAACAGGAGGCGACGACTGTATGTAGATCTAGAACAAAGTCACTCTGCGATGATGCTGTGTTCAGCCGTACTCCGATGAAATCTTATAACTTCGAGTGCACGACCCTCACCTGAGTAAACGTTCTGCTTCGAGGTCCGGTTCGATGTTCGGCTTCGAGGTTCGGTTAATCCGGGCTTCGGGCGTCGGGGGTCGCCACTGTGATGTTGCTAGTTCAGGCTGTCTTGAAGTCAACCAATTACTCTGCAATCGTTTGGGTGTAATTGTTCGGGTGTATTACGTGCAGTTGAACGACAATCCAAACAAGGACTATACAACATCTATTTTAACAAGTGAAGAGATGTAGTCAACTCTGATGAACAATTGTACATGGATTTATTCTGATAAAAGGCCACAGTAGAAGTCTCTGTCACTAAACACGTCGTTACCCTGGAATGTTCTATCGCTAACTGATTTTCCGGTCTCTAACCCAACATATCCCAAACGTCACTAGTCCCGTTCAATATGCGTCTTCTATGGTGCGTCGCTAAATAACTAACCTATATAAATAAGGTGTCTAACAGTGTGCAACACAACATCATTGATGCATCGTTTTGGGTCGTGTACTTTTTATATCAAAGCGATTGGTATCATATTGTTTAACGTTTTTGATTTAATGAAAAGTGTGAAAACGAAAAGTAGAAACTTTCAGGAAAAGTGGACAGATCTTTACTTTTTTGTGGAATATGATAGTAAGCAATCAAATCATTAAATAAGAACAATCTGACATATTCTTTGTCACATGTAAATTATGAGTGAGTCTGGTGTGAATGTACACTTTGGTTTCTTATAGTTATAATGTTTTTTGTTTGGTGTAATGCACAAATTGTAAGACAAATTTCCATACGGACGATAAAGATTATTATTATTATATTATTAAGCCAACATGTTTTATTTGTAAAGAAAGTGTGGCTGTTTTTAAAGAACATAACATTAAAAGACATTATGAAGTCAAACACATAAACACTTATGGTGGCATTCTTGGTTTGAGCCGCGAAGACAAGATTGTCAAGTTACGACTAGAGATTGGGGGAGTGACAAGAAAATTGAACAAAAAGACAAGAAAATAAATTTGCGATAGGGTCAGCTACAGAGTTGCTCACATCTTAAGTAGAACAATGAAGACTTTTTCCAATGGCAAATGTGTAAAAAAAAGTGCTTGCTAGCAGTGATGGAAGAAATGTGTCCTGAAAGAAGAATACAGTAGAAGCTGTCAACACTTCTCGCATGACAATTACAAGGCGAGTGGAAGATATGGGAGTAAATCCTCATTCACAATTAAAAGACAGAGCAGCAGAATTCGAAATGTTTTCTATTGCTGCTGACGAGTCCACTGACATAACTGATACCGCGCAACTCTTGGTATTAATTCGCGGTACAAACAGCAATTATGATATAACAGAGTTAGCAGCTATGAGGAGCATGCATGGGACTACAACTGGAGAAGACCTGTTCAAAGAAGTGTCAGCCATTATAGAGGACCTTGCTCTTCCTTGGAATAAATTAGTTGGAGTGACTACTGATGGCGCTAGAAAAATGGTTGGATGTCACAGCGGAATGACACAAGAGTTATTAAAACAGTTGTTGAGTCAAATGGAACTGAACCCCTGCGGCTTCACTGCACCATTAAACAACAAAATCTCCGTCGAAAGGTTTTGAATCTGGACCATGTGATGATGATTGTGCTCAACACTGTAAATTTAATGAAATCACAGACTTTGAATCACAGAACTTTCAAAAATTTTCGGACAGAAATAGAGTCTGAATATGAAATGGTTCTATTTCACATTGAAATGCGCTGGTTAAGCTGAGGAAAGGTATTAAAACTTTTTTTTTATTTGAGACACGAAATTGAAATATTTATGACCGATAAATCAAAACAAGTGCCACAACTGAACGACCCCTCATGGTTGTGGGATTTGGCTATTTTATTCGACATCACATCACATCTAAATGAACTCAACACCAAACTACAAGGGAAAGACAAAGTGATTTCGGATGTGTATGCAGACATATATGCTTTCCAAACAAAATTGCAACTCTTCATTCAACAGGCGGACAAGGTGCATCCTGTCCATTTTCCAACCTGTACCACTCTACAAAATGATAAGCAGATAAATATGAAACTTCTGAGGCTCTTGATACATAATTTCAGTGAAAGATTTGTGGATTTTCAGAATTTAAAAAATGAAATCCGTCTTTTTGAAAATCCGTTTGCTGCCGATGTGTCAAGTGCTCCGACAGATCTACAACTGGAACTGATTGACTTGAAAAGCCAGACATCCCTGCTTGACAAATTTCAAGTGATGCAGACCATTGACTTCTACTCCATGTTGCCTGCAGAAGCGTTTCCAAATCTTCAAAAACAAGCGCTAAGGATGATCACAATGTTTTCAAGCACTTATTTGTGTGAACAAACTTTCTCAATGATGAAACGGGCGAAAACCATGCTACGTAATGGCCTCACGGATGAACATCTAGATTCAGTGCTCCGACTTGGTGTTTCATCTATGCAGCCAGATATTCAGAAGATGGTTTTGGATAAATTTCATGCATCACATTAATTTATGTAAGTAGGTCCACAAATAAAACTATATTAAAAATAACTTATTGTATATTTAATTTTTGTTCTCTTTGGTGATATGGCCCGCGACACGAATGCCGAAAATTAAAATGGCCCACAGACCAAATAAGGTTGGACATCACTGGTCTAGACAATAAGATCCAGAATATAGAATAGGCCTATATATAGAATATAGATCTAGACAAGATCTAGATTTCTTGACTAGTTCTATATATGATATAGTCTAGATCTAGAATCTAGATCTACATCTAGACTAGGCTATATCTCTAGACTAGTTCTTGATCTAGATCTAGACTTGAGCTAGATAGAATTAGAACTAGAATTAAAATCTAGAACTAGAATTCAGACTAGAACTAGAATTGGAATCTAGGCTAGAGCTAGATTTCTTGACTAGTTCTAGATATAGATCTAGTTTAGATCTGGATCTAGACTCTTGAAGATTTATATCTATCTAGATCTCGATCTCGAATCTAGACTAGGTCTAGAAAATGTTTGTAAAATGTTTTACATGTTTCGGATGTTCCTTAAGAGTTGAAGATAGTTTACTTCCTAGTCCAAATCTCCCACAGGACGACCGTGAACGGGACCATCAATAAATCCAAACGACATTCCAGCGCGCAAACCGCACGACCAGGCAGCCATCGTAGACTAGGTTTAGGTCTTACTAAATAGACTCTAGATAAAGATAAGAACTAAATCTATAGCCTAATCTAGACTAGAATCTTGACTATAATAGATCTAGAAATCTATAAATATAATCTAGATCTACTAGAGCTAGATCTAGGTCAGTATTATGATCAGGATTAGCAGGCCTACTAGTCAACTGGGTTGTAGAGTGCTTATGTTGTTCGCATCAGATTCACTTCTTTATGTGATACTACTGCTTACATAATAAATAAATCTGCACCCCTAAGCTGTTAGAAGATAAACTATTTTTCTTAATGAATTATAAATGTAAATTTTGTTCAAATTGTTTAATACAATTAAATCAAAATCTCGATCTATGTCTGGCCTCTATTTATTGTAGGCTAATTTAGATTGTTGTCAAGTGTATATAGCATAATGAGGATATGTGAAAACTGCGCGTTATAAAAGTAGTTGTTGTTTTTTTAACTTACAATTGAAATTGAAAGTTCGTATTAAAATTTCTTTTTAAAAACAAGATTTGAAACAGTATTCTACTCCTTGAGTTAGTTAATAAATGTAAAATCTATTTTATAATGATCCATTGATACTTTTTCAATTATGACCTTAGATGCAATTTTTTTTGTACCAATGAGTGAATCTATGAATGAAGCTTGATTTATTAATGAAGAAGCTTGTGAACTTTTTAATAAGACTTACTTCCCCTGTAGTTTTTCATTTCAAAATGGTGTAATGTTTTGAAAAATCTGCTTGCATATATAATTTTAAAAATTAGATGGTTCACCTTCGGAAAAGAAAAAAGTAGCCGTTGCATTAGAACTTTCACATGCAAACCTTACGATAGTTTAAGAGATTTCTTAATCAAGTAATCAGTGACTCAGTGGTATTTTGCTCATGTAACATAAGTGGAATTAACTATTTTTGAGTAATTGAAATGATAGGAATGATTCCCTTTAAAAGTTATATACGGTAGTGGTTTTAAAACTGTGGTCCGCATACCCCAGGGTCCGCAAGATGACCGTAGAGGTCCACAGAAAGATAAAACTTGTATACAATTATAATATCTTCTTCGCTAATAGCCAGTTTAATCCGAGCAGATAATTTGAATAATAATCAATTCGCACAGTACTACTGTTTAATATGTTTATTACGAACTATTACGAACAATGATTAATAACAGACCTGTGATGGAATTTTATTTTGCGATATAATTTTATTTCCGCATGTATACAAAGTTTACTTATTTGACAAACCAATCAACGTCGTTCTTTCAATTTCACCACTTTATCGCGCCATTCAAAGAAGTAGGCCAAGCTTTGTGTTTACGTTTCGAACTGGTGAGCCTGAGACTCCAGGAAACAGTGACATCAGTCTGTTTATTAATCGTGTTCACTGTATGATAACTTATTAAGTTCTCCTGTGATACTTCGTTTTAGTTCCAATGTTTTTCTTGCTAATCTAAAGCAGAGCAGACATGTGAAGAAGAGCAGGAGTGAAATAGTGACAATGAACATGATGTCAATATGCTTCTGAATAGTCGGATTTCTATCGTACAAAGGCAACAGTGATCAGCCAAAATGTGTCATATGTTTCAATGCGTTACAGTGTGATATGTTTGAATGCGTTACATTGTGATATGTTTCAACGCGTTACAATGTGTCGTATGTTTCAATGCGTTATCTAATGAAAGTTTGAAACATGGTAAACCGAAGCGTCATCTTGTAACAAATCATAATGAACTAAAAGACAAACCCGTTGATTTTTTTAAAACACCAAACACAGACGTATGCAAATCAGGAGAGAATTAGTAGCAATGAGACAACAGGGAGAAAAAAAAAAGCTCTTAAGGCTTAATTAATAATTATAATGGGCATTGACAATAGCGCTCGAGGAGGGACCCTCGAAACTTTTTGTGGTTCGAGTCAGCAGTTTGCTCAAATTAAAAGCCTCTTTTAGCTTTTAGGGCTTCAAAGTCCTCCCGTTTGTAAGAGAGGAGCTTTGCGTAAGCAGCTGCCTCGAAGACATTGAGCTAAGTCTAAAACACTTATCCTTAAGCAAGCTGTAAAAGCGTGTCACCGAATCGTGTTAAATAAACTTCAATACTTTCGCTCTTCTCTTCGAAGGGGATATTGGGTGAGCTATTTGAGGAACCTTGGCTGGAAGCTGGGCTAGCAAGCCGTCTCATTCTCTATTTTAGCTCTGCCAGTCATATGTTTTTCCCTTTTCGTTGCTAACTCAAATTCCCTTTTCTCCCTTTCAGCTTCTCTTTCCCATGTATCCAGATGTTTCAGGATGGTATCCAACACGCTCTGTCCCTTGCCGCTTTCTCTATCAACTCCTGTAGTTTGAGTTGTTTTTTTTTTAGTTGGAATCTGTTTTGGATCTTGTAATGCTGACCATTGCGTGTGTGCGAGAGAATTGAATGTAAGGCTAATGGGATCGAAAGGAGGGACGATGTTTAAGTAAGAGCATTGTGTGATACCCGTATTAAATAACCACGTTGCCCATAATAATAAAACTAAGTTAATGTTCAGCACAATGAAGCAAGCTTCAAACAAAATAAGCAAAATAATAACGTTAAACTAAGTTAAAAAGAGTGATATAAATTACAATATAAAAATAATATAAATATTTTCAATAATAATAATAAAATCTAAGATTGAGTTAAATTTGGGAAAAGGCGAATAGTAAAGAATATTTCAAAACTCAGATCTCAATTGTGACTCTGATGTTTAAAACTTTCTCATGAATATTACATTGTTCAGAACAAAGTCTTTCTCAAAATAATTAGGATAAATTCATAAATTCACAGACTTTGCCGCCATATTTGACGATTCTGTTTTAAAACGTCATATTTTCGTCAGAAAAGGTGAGGGGACAGTAGCGTGAAATCGATTAATCCTTGAAGAGTCTTCTCTTTGATAATATACCAATGGTTTCAAATATCAATAAGTAGCTTATATTGTATAGATATTCAATTAATTTTGTTCACACGCTATGATTTCTACAAATTTGGATCGCCCCCCCTCAAATGACAAGAGTGCGGAGGGCAGTTGATGCAATCGTCCCCCCCCCCCCAAATCGGCCAAGATACCAGAGGGGAACGACATAATATAAAAATTATATAGATATTCAACTAATTTTGCAGTATATATAATCGCCCACACCCACCCCATCCAATTAGCTAACATACCAGAAGGAGAACGACATAATATAAATATTGGTTAAAATATAATAAGAAGCTTTTATCATATAGATATGTAAACTAATTCAGTTAACAAACTGTAATTTCTACCCAAAAAATTTGACCGCCCCCAACTCGAAAATTTAATGGGAGTGCACTGGATCGATAAATCGCCCCCTATCCCAGCAAATCGGTCAACATACTAGAAAGGGGGGGGGCGACATGATCTAAAAATGTGATAAAATATAAATAATTAGTATATAGTAATAAAATAGTAAAAGATTTGCCTAGTTGGGGGGCGATCACCTCTACCGCCCCCCCCCCGGATCCACCAGCGATATATTATATGTATATTTTTTTTAACTCATTCTTTTTTTTTGTAGGTTTGTTTGAGCAATAATGGCACCAAAAAGTCTCAAGTTGATCTACTTTAATGGACGTGGTAGAGCTGAACTCTCTCGCTTGATCTTGGCTGTGGCTGGACAAAAGTATGAAGATGTGCGAATTGTTGGAGAGAACTGGCCAGCTGAGAAGTCCAGTTAGTGATTTCCTTTTCAATGTGTACAACATCAAAGTTGTTCAACATTCCAACACGTTTAACAGTTCCACTTCAGACAAACAAACACTCCAAAGTATAGAGTCTAAGAAATGACCAACATTTACTATGTCTCAAAGATATCTTGTTTAAGTTTGCTCTCATCTTTTGTAACGATGGTGTACAAAGACATGGAATGTTTTAGGCCATCTGTAAACTACCTATTTACATATTCAAAGTGAATCAATAGGCCTATTGATTGGGACTATAAATTTCTCTTCTTTCAGAGCATGCACAGAGGCGTAGCTAGGGTGGGGGATGAGGGGGAAGAATTTGAAGATCCCCGGGCCCCCACTTGTTGGGTTCCCCAAATGAGTATCCGAATTTATTTTTGACTAAATTAAATATTACGTCACTGCCATGTAATCTTGCTTTTCATGTTGTTATATAAGTCAGTGACCCTGTTGTATGTTTTCCACACAGGTTATTAACACTTTACGTGCCGGGTTAATCTCAATTTCAACGAGTAACTTCCATAGCGCTGACTAGTGCCGTGCTCGCAAGAAGTAACTTGGTATATACGGTAGTTTATTTCAGCATCCTTATCATTTAAAGGGAAACTCCAATGGTTTTGACAATTTTTGATACTATATGTTTTTTGATTTACAGATAATGAATATATTATTCTTTTTAAAAAAAATTTGCAATAATAACTAATAATTGATGTTTTTCTGACATATTTTTCTGCGCATCCAAAACGATCAGATTTTTACCGGGTTTCTATGTGACGTCACACTAGCCTATTAATTTAATCTGTTGATTTATATAACGGGAGACCATGCAGTAAAGTTTACATTCTCGTAAAAAAATATATATTTGTCTATGCAGTTAGATCTAGATCTTGTAAACAAAGAAAAAAATGCGTGTTGAAAGAAGATTTACTTGCTTGACTAACCACGGCAGGTTTTTTTTTTCTCGCCTGACCACTCAATACACACAAACACTATCGTTGGTTGTCTTGTCATGACCAACTACACGTAGTCTAGACTACCCTTACACTGACCACTTTGTTAGAATCAGTCAGACACACGATGAGGGGGCTTAGATGAAAATGTTACTTTTTTTTATCAATTTGGTTAAACTAATGCTTTTAGATCTCTCTCTCTCTCTCTCTCTCTATATATATATATATATATATATATATATATATATATATATATATATATATTATATATAACTGTACCATAGCTCTGGACTAGGTCGTCACTAAGCCTAACAGCTACTGTAAGAATGAAGCGATACGATTGGTTAAATGTAGTTTCTCTTTCAGTATTGTTGAGGGAAGTGACGTATGCCTAACCTAAAAACAAAATCTCAAATAACCCTGTTTTATGTTTTTGAAATGTCAAGTATTTACTGTTTAATTTATGAAATATAAATGTTTCTAAGCATTTAAATGAAAAATGGAATAATGTTTACTATTACAACTTTTTACGCAGAATTTAAATATGTCAATAACTCTAATTTAAAAAAAACCATCGGAGTTTCTCTTTAAGAAGAAACTGATAAGAGGACTGAAAACAAAGGAGACCATGAACGTGTCGAAGAAAAGTGTCACTATTCAGATGATTCGTACAAAGATACATCAGTCGAAGAATTGAAAATGTCTCTTGATGAGAGAAGTAGTGCTGAAGAGACCCCAGGGGAATACCTTTTACCACAGGCAGAGAAAACATCTGAAGTAAGTGATGATGAGTCAAGTGATGGTCTTCCAAAATTATTTTCTCCAGAAGTGGAAGAAGCTGTAATTAAGTACAAAGACTTCGGATATATCCAACCTAAAATTTTATCTGAGGAACTGCGAGCAAAATTCACTTAAAGGGTAGCTTATTTTTCCAAAACAAAGATGAACGGTATTGTTTCCAATAGAGTTTACCCAAAATAAATCACGAAGTTTAACACCATGGTTCACTAAAAAGCTTCCAACAGAAGAAATTTGCAACCGATCTTGATTCCTCTTCTCCCCACTCTTGGGATGTCTATTTTTTTTTTGCATGTGTTCTGAGGCATCAGACATCTAGTAAATTGAGCTAACCTGGAGTTGGTTTCACCAAATAGAAGAAACCTAAGAGATTGAAAGAACAGGAAGATGGAGTCCACCACTGACAAGCTCTTTTGAAGTGAAAGTAGGAAGAAGAAAAGCTAAAGGCAGAACCAGATGAACTCTTACATATGTTTCATGCGCAAATTTTGAAAAATCAGCAGCATTGGAGAGATATTCTGAAGTGTGTAGCAGCAGCTATTAAGCAATTAGCAAAAACAAATGCAAGCTTAAGTGGTCACAACGAAAAACTTAATTCACCCAATCCTGGGAACTTTTATGCATATTTGAAATTTCTTGCAGAATTTGATGAAGTTACGAAACATCACTTACATAGAATTGAATATGGGAAGACACATTATTTGTCAACAGAAATTCAAAATGAGTTCATAAATTTGATGGGCAACAAAGTTAGGGAATCAATTGTTGGGAAAGTCAAGCAAGTTTGCAGAAACGTATCAGACATAAATCAAAGGTAACATTTCTGAACTGTGATAATCACTCTCTGAACCTGGCAGCTCTTCATTCTGCTGAGATAGATCCAGCTATTTTCACCTTTTTTGGAACTGTACATGAATTGTAGAACCTTTTTTTTCAAATTCACCCCAGAGATGGGCCAAACTGAAAGAAGCTGGAGCCTGGAGTTAAAAAAAATGACAGTAATAGAGGGTGGTCCGCAAGAGAAGAAGAAACGTCGGCAGTTTCCTTGCATCTCGATAAAATCACCAAACTGTTGGAGAAACTTTCTGAATCAACAACTGAAAGAATGGACACTAGAAGCAATGCACAGAATCTTCTTCATACAGTGGAAAATTATGAATTTTTCACTTATCTGGAATTCTGGTCAAATCTCAGAATGAGGGTTATATATTTATTAAGTACATTATCTCATGTCATGATGTCTAATGTCAAAATGCAAGGGGCCCCAAAGAGGTCAATCCCCCGGGCCCCAAAATCTCTAGATACGTCCCTGAACATGCACCTTTAGCTTTTAATCATTTCAAAAGGGTAATAATTATTTAATTGTAGAATCTATACGTTTTCTGTACATTTTAGCGGCACACGAAGGGGGAAAATTCAAAATCCAGTCTTAGTTTTATGTGTTCTGTCCGTCTGTAACATTTAGATCTCAAACAAGCAAACTAAAAAAAAAATATTTTAAAACACCAGTGTCGGCATGTCTCTGCATATTTACGGACAGCTCAAACCACCAATTATTTTTTAGTTCCCTGACCTTTGTCTGAAGAATTAAGAGAGTTCTGGCTGCGTTGTCATTAGGGTTCGCAAGAACAGAGCGATAGTATTTGTGCTTATTCTTTAACAGTTCCTGAATTGCGGTATTGTTCTCGTCAAACCAGTCTCTATTGGCTATACTGCATTATCCCACGACTTTAGCTGTCATGTCCTCAAGTATCGTTTATAGCTGGCTTTACAACATAAACAAAATTCAAATAGTTCTAACGTGGAAAAAACATGGTCAGTGGGGAACAGGCTTACAACACTGATTGCTGTCTGGTGTTTCTGTAGCTAGTGTTTTTTCTACAGTAGAGGCCCAACCCTACTACTAGTCTACTACAGGACTTTAAAAAAAAAACAACGAAATTCTATTTCAGAAACTCCGTTCGGACAACTTCCAGTACTAGAAGTGGATGGTCAAACATTTGGTCAGAGTCTTGCCATTGCTACGTATTTAGCTCGAGAATTTAGTAAGTAATTTAATTTTTTTTTACAGATCAAGAAATCTTGTGGTCCTACTCGTCTCTTCCCACGATCTCTTCCCATTCTCTTCCCTCGCATTCTTCGTTCTGTTCCCTCACTCTCTTCATTTATTCTCTTCCCTCCCTCTCTTCATTCTGTTCCCTCGTTCTTTTCCATTTTCTTCCATCCCTCTCTTCCTTCATTCTCCTCCCTCGCTCTCTTCCTTCATTCTTTTCCCTCGCTCTCTTCCCTCGCTCCCTTCCTTCATTCTCTTCCATCGTTCCCTTCCTTTATTCTCTTCCTTCATTCTCTTCCCTCGTTCCCTTCCTTCATTCTCTTCCCTCGCTCCCTTCCTTCATTCTCTTCCATCGTTCCCTTCCTTCATTCTCTTCCTTCATTCTCTTCCCTCGCTCTCTTCCTTCATTCTCTTCCCTCGTTACCTTCCTTCATTCTCTTCCCTCGCTCCCTTCATTCTCTTCCCTCGTTCCCTTCCTTCATTCTTTTCCCTCGTTCCCTTCCTTCATTCTCTTCCCTCGTTCCCTTCCTTCATTCTCTTCCCTCGTTCCCTTCCTTCATTCTTTTCCCTCGTTCCCTTCCTTCATTCTCTTCCCTCGTTACCTTCCTTCATTCTCTTCCCTCGTTCCCTTCCTTCATTCTCTTCCCTCGCTCTCTTCCTTCATTCTTTTCCCTCGTTCCCTTCCTTCATTCTCTTCCCTCGTTCCCTTCCTTCATTCTCTTCCCTCGTTCCCTTCCTTCATTCTCTTCCCTCGTTCCCTTCCTTCATTCTCTTCCCTCGTTCTTTTCCTTCATTCTCTTCCCTCGTTCCCTTCCTTCATTCTCTTCCCTCGTTCCCTTCCTTCATTCTCTTCCCTCGTTCCCTTCCTTCATTCTTTTCCCTCGTTCTCTTCCTTCATTCTTTTCCCCCGTTCCCTTCCTTTATTCTCTTCCCTCGTTCACTTCCTTCATTCTCTTCCCTCGTTCCCTTCCTTCATTCTTTTCCCTCGTTCCCTTCTTTCATTCTCTTCCCTCGTTCCCTTCCTTCATTCTCTTCCCTCGTTTCCTTCCTTCATTCTTTTCCCTCGTTCCCTTCTTTCATTCTCTTCCCTCGTTCCCTTCTTTCATTCTCTTCCCTCGTTCCCTTCCTTCATTCTCTTCCCTCGCTCTCTTCCTTCATTCTTTTCCCTCGTTCCCTTCCTTCATTCTCTTCCCTCGTTCCCTTCCTTCATTCTCATCCCTCGTTCCCTTCCTTCATTCTCTTCCCTCGTTCCCTTCCTTCATTCTCTTCCCTCGTTCTCTTCCTTCATTCTTTTCCCTCGCTCCCTTCCTTCATTCTCTTCCCTCACTCCCTTCCTTCATTCTCTTCCCTCGCTCTCTTCCTTCATTCTCTTCCCTCGCTCCCTTCCTTCATTCTCTTCCCTCGCTCTCTTCCTTCATTCTCTTCCCTCGCTCTCTTATTTCATTCTCTTTCATCGGTCTTTCTAAATTCATCTGAATATAAAAATTTCAGCCTAAATGAACGTACATCAATTAAAAAAACTTTTATTGAATTTAATACATTTGCAATTATTTGGTTTTCCCTCAGATTTGTACGGCAAAACTAATCTGGACGGATTAAAAATAGACCAAGTTGTTCAACTCTGTGTTGACTTTCAAAACTCTGCATCAAAAGTTTTTTTCGAAAAAGATGAAAATAAAAAAGTAAGTGTGCTACCTGCATTTGGCTTTTAGCTTTCTTAAAGTGTTAATTTTTTTACCTTGCGTTAACTAGCAGTTTACATATGTTTTTGTAGGCTGAAGGTCTTAAAAATCTGAGAGAAGTAGAAGTTCCTAAATATCTTGGATTTTTTGAAAAACTTCTAAAAGAAAATGGCTCTGGATACTTTGTTGGTTCCTCTGTAAGTAAAATGTGTAAATAGATTAACTTCTATAATTTAGTAGCAGACCTTGATTTATTATATTTCCTTAAACGATTATCAGTAGCAAAATCAGTGAGCAAAAGAGCTTTGCTTTCTCAACCATAAATCTACAAATAAAAAGTGACATCTTCCTCACAATACTCAGCTTCTTAAGAACAGACTTAGATCAACTTTACTTTAGACATGTTTCTTTAGTCAGCAAGAGGTTCCACAGCAGAAAAACAGTTTCCCAAAAACGATTTGTATCTGCAACGGTGTGAGTTCTACTTACACTGATTTCAGTTCTATTCACACTGCTGCCAGTTCTACTTACACTTATTTCTGTTCCACTTGTTCTATTTACACTGCTGTCAGTTCTATTTATACTGCTGTCAGCTCTATTTACACTGCTGTCTTTTCTACTTACACTGCTGTCAGTTCTACTTACACTGCAGTCAGTTCTATTTAAACTGATTTCAGTTCTATTTACACTGATTTCAGTTCTACTTACACTGATTTCAGTTCTATTTACACTGCTGTCAGTTCTACTTACACTTATTTCTGTTCCACTTGTTCTATTTACACTGCTGTCAGTTCTATTTATACTGCTGTCAGCTCTATTTACACTGCTGTCTTTTCTACTTACACTGCTGTCAGTTCTACTTACACTGCAGTCAGTTCTATTTAAACTGATTTCAGTTCTATTTACACTGATTTCAGTTCTATTTACACTGATTTCAGTTCTATTTACACTGATTTCAGTTCTATTTACACTGCTGTCACTTCTATTTACAGATTTCAGTTCTATTCACACTGCTGTCAGTTCTACTTACACTGCTGTCAGTTCTACTTACACTGCAGTCAGTTCTATTTAAACTGATTTCAGTTCTATTTACACTGATTTCAGTTCTATTTACACTGATTTCAGTTCTATTTACACTGATTTCAGTTCTATTTACACTGCTGTCACTTCTATTTACAGATTTCAGTTCTATTCACACTGCTGTCAGTTCTAGTTACACTGCTGTCAGTTCTATTTACACTGATTTCAGTTCTATTTACACTGATTTCAGTTCTATTTACACTGATTTCAGTTCTATTTACACTGATTTCAGTTCTATTTACACTGATTTCAGTTCTATTTACACTGATTTCAGTTCTATTTACACTGATTTCAGTTCTATTTACACTGATTTCAGTTCTATTTACACTGCTGCCAGTTCTACTTACACTGCTGTCAGTTCAACTTTCATTGCTGTCAGTTCTATTTACACTGCTGCCAGTTCTTCTTACACTGCTGCCAGTTCTTCTTACACTGCTGTCAGTTCTTCTTACACTGCTGTCAGTTCTTCTTACACTGCTGTCAGTTCTTCTTACACTGCTGTCAGTTCTACTTACACTGCTGTCAGTGCACTAATGGTATCTGCTTGATGAATAAATGAATTTTTACCTTAATAAAAAAAAATAGCTTAGTATTCTGTCTATGTTATTTTGATTGTAACTATTTAATTTTTATTACTTACTTACTCAATTTTTATTTTAATATTTATCAATTAAAAAAATAAATTCCACTTTAAAAATTTTACTTTAAAAAATCTCCTTGCATTCTTTCAGTTAACATTGGCAGAGCTGTACGTCTATGACTTGCTTTTTAACTTTCAACAAAGATCAATTGTCAAACTTGATGATTTTCACTTGTTAAATACTTTGTACAAGAAGGTAGACAACCAAGACAAAATCAAGGCCTATGTATCTAAACGACCATTCACAGAATTTTAATCCAATAGTCTGGAATGTTTTCACTGTTGTGCTCGTATTACGACAATAAATATGCCAGACTTTGCTGCTGATGTTGGTCCCGCATCTCCTTCAAGTTGGAAAAGAAAAAGATACAAATAAAAATAATCATTTCAATCCCACATTATTGTATGAATCTATTTTTGTGTCTAAAGTAAACTTATTATTTTACGTATTTGTGTAACTTAATGGCATTCGTAGCTTAAAAAGATTTAAAAAGAGAGTCAGTCTTTTACATAAACTTTGAGTTGTCCATGTCCACATTAGTCCATGTTTGGTGAGCAATGCAGATTTGTGTTGTTTTGATATTTAAGCACAAATATTAGAAGTTATTATACTGCCGGGTACCAAAAAAACCTACACTCTTTATCTCCCTCTATGCATTGGGGAGGACTGTATCTCCTAACTGGCTTTTGGAAGAGGTCCTTCTCTTCGATCTCAAGGCTCTGCTTTTTTGTTTTTAAATTAATAAGTGTTGCAGCCACTACTTCAAAAAAAAAAATACTTTGAACCCTGACCTCTTGTTTTAAAAAGTAGATGTGCTATGTCTACACATTCTTAGTTGTTTCTAACAAACGTTTCCTGCTCAGTTTAGTCAAGAATACACCAGACAATACATATGAGGCAAACGCACGACCTGATGGCTGCTCACGTCAATCCCCTATACATATATTTTATTTAGTAACATTAAATAAAGTGTGCGATGGCAGAAGCGTCACTAGGTGGGTACGGGGATGCGGGACCGCACAGTGTAATACCCTGCACGCAATTGGAAAAACATTAAACACGTTTCCATAAGCAGTCAAGTTTAAACAAATAAGTAAATGTATCTCAAGATACCCAAACATTTGTATGCAAGGTTAATCTATAAATCTATATTTTCATTTTTGTTTGGCTGCAAAAAGTTGTTGTTGAAATCCTATCAAATTGTTGAAAAAGTGACACCCTACTTTACGGTGATCATTATTAGCTAAACGTGACACCCTACTTTACGGTGATCATTATTAGCTAAACGTGACACCCTACGTTCATGCATGGATAAAAACAACTCTTTGTATTAGCAGCAAAGGGGAATTAACTGTACTTTCATTCGTGTACTAGTGGCGCGGATATGTATACTTTTTTGATGTTTAGAACTGTTGTCATCGAGACTATTGAAATTTTGGCTTGGCCTAATCACATTTTGTGATATTGTGTTTGTCTCCCCTATACTGTTATAATGTCAGAGAAAAACATCCGGTTTAGAATACATTCATCATTATCATCTTCCCTTCCCATGGTCTCTTGATAGTTTTTTAATGGCTTGCCAGCTCTTTCATGTCCCCTCGGCTTCATCCAGTACACTACGCCACGTTCTTTTTGGTCTTCCTGTAGGTCTTGTGCCCTGTTGGTTTCACTCTAAGGTCTGTCTAGCTCTGTTGTTGGTATCTTTTCTAAGGGTGTGACCAATCCATCTCCACTTTCTCTCTAAGATCTGCAACTCTATATTTCTCTGTCCACCCATCTCCCACAGTTTGCTGACGCGCTAGATTTATACGACGTTTAAAGTCTTCATCTGTTCCACCTGATACACTGACTACATTCCCTAGGTATATAAAACTATCTACTTGGTCTATGATCTGAAAATCTAGTTCTATGTCTCTTTTTGTTTGTTGTTTACTTTAAGTACTTTTTTTGATGGTTTATTTTGAGGCCTACTCTTTTTTCTACTTAAAGTTGAGACCTTTTTTTTTTTTTTTACATATCCAGAAGTCTGTGTGATAATAAGCCTATGTCATCAGCGAATTCCAGCTTTTGTGTGAAAGTCCATAGGATTTGCTTCCCTGAATTAGTCAGCTTCTTTTGTGACTCAATCCAATACTATAAGGTACAGGGGTGGTGAAAGAAGACACCCCTGTTTGACTCCTGTTGTGACTGTAAATTCCTCTACTTGGCATGTGAAACCATTATAAAGGTTCTTGATTATTGTTATTACTTTATTTGGTATACCGTAATGTCCCATTACTGTCCAGATAGATTCTCTGTCAATACTATGAAGGGCTTTTTCAAAGTCGACAAATGTTTCATAAAGAGGAGATTGCCATTCGACACATTGTTCTACAATTATTCTGAGTGTTGCTATTTGGTCAGCACAAGATCTCCCTTTTCTGAATCCGGCCTGTTCTTCCCTTAGGTGTTCATCACATGCTCCATTTATTCTGTTACTGACAACAAAACAAAGTGATGCCACGCCATTTCTCACATTGGGATAGATCTCCACTCTTAGGTAGTTTTTTTAGCAAACCATTTTTCCACTCACCTGTATGTTTTTCTGTTAACCAAATTTAGTAGTAATGCTACACCATTTTCATGGAAATCTTTTTCCTTTCCAGGGAAGAGAAGGGCTTCTTCTGATTGCAGTCTTTTTTTCACCAAATGTCTTCCAATGAACTTCACTCATTCCCAAAAACTGTAGTTTGTAGTTGGTCATTTCCTTGGCAACTTGTGCACATCTACCTGGTTCCAGTAAAATACGGACATTTCATATTCCCAAAGTTAAATGATGCCATCTGAATAAGTAGAGTTGTCGGCCTAACAGGATTCGTTCAACTTTCCCTGCACAGCTTCAGAAGTCTCCTTAGTGGAGCTCTACTCTCGCCTCTGACTGTTTGTGTTTGTGTTTTGGCTATTTTTTTTTCCATGGACAGGTTGTTAGCCTATCGCACCTAAAATTATAGAGGAATTTACATTAAAGATGCTTGCACTCCATCATGGACATACGGTGGCAGGACCACACTACAAACAGCGATGTCCTTGCGAACGCCGGTATGGACAGTATAGAGGGACTTCTTATGGTCCGACAACTACGCTGGGCAGGGCACGTATCCCGTATGGGAGACGAACGTATGCAAAGGCAGTCTTTTTTGGTGAGCTAAAAGGTGGTCGACGTAACAGAGGCGCCCCACGGAAACGCTTCAAGGACCAGCTTAGGCGTCAACTTTCCTTGGCTGACATAGAAGACAGCACCTGGTTTTCATGCGGCGTCGGAACGAGACAGCTGGAGGTCACTCACGAAGGCCGCGGGATACACATTTGAGACCAAAAGAAAATCTGCTACCGAGGACAAACGCAGACGACGTAACGAAAATCTAAATCGACCACTTGTGGACAAAGGTTATGCATGTCCTGGATGTGGCAAAATATGCAGCTGGGGATGCGCAGCCACGGGAAATACTGTACCTGGTATTCCTCAATCTTCGGACTCGAAGACAAGCCATATTATCTTCATGTTAAGCGAGACCTCTTGAAATAAGCTTGTTTTGGCCAGCATAAGACAATCAACAGAACGATAGTTAAACGCTCAAAAATATATAATTTTGAATAATGTTTTACTTGAAAAATATTGTAATATGAATTTATAGGCCCTTACTACATCGCAAATACAAACGATTTGTTACTTGAAAAGACACCCTACAGATTTAGATAAAGGCTTTGAGGATCGCCGCCGAAAAAAAAAACAAACTCGAAAAATAATATTTTTTAAAAAAGCTCATTTATAAGTGATACATTTTGTTCAATAGGCCTGTTTGTAACTTTGTTTGTTATAGAACAATAATTCAAAGCTCTAAACAAACGAGTTCGGAAGTGGAGGGAGAAATTAAGTGGACCAATTCAAATCTACTCTAAATTTTTGGCTTTTTTAGAATTCAAGCATAAATTATGAGTTACAGTTTCAACTTCATTTATACACTAGACAAATATTCAGAGAGTGAGTAGTAGGAAATTGGCGACTAGGAAAAGAATTTTGGGTTGAGAACTCATCTCAATTGTTACTCTTAAACAGAAACATTTCGTATGAATTCTAAATTTTCCCAAACAAAGTCTTTCTGAAAATAATTATGATAAACTCAAGTACATAAACTATGTCGCCATATTTAACTATTCTATTTTAAAACGTCATGTTTTCGTTTGGGAAAAGGAGGAGCGATAGAGTGGAATTGATTAATCCTCGCTCCTTGTTATAATTTCTGTGATTGCATTTGGCATTAAAGAATAGGGGTGGGGCGACTCGATATAAGAATTTAATTTAGAGCTTATATTCATTATATTAGTGACAGATTTTTTTTTAAATTTATAATTTCTTGACTATAATACAAAAGAAAAAGTATTGGTTAGTCCGATAGGTGGAGGGCGATCACATGTGTTGCCCCTCCCACCTGGTACAACCCTTTTTCATTTTTATATTTAATCATAAAATATGAGATTAGATTGTGATGCGACATAATATACAAATGGGTTCAAATATCAATATGTAGCGTATATTATATAGATATTCAACTAATTTTGTTCACAAACCTTGATTTCTCCATAAAAGTAGGATCGCCCCCCCCCCCACTCAAAGGGTTTAGATGGGAAGGGCAGTAAGATGTATTCGCCCACGCCACCGGGGAACGACATATTATATGAAGATCGCTTAAAATATCAATATATATATATATATATATATATATATATATATATATATATATATATATATATATATATATATATATATATATATATTTAACAAGCTGTGATTTCTACAAATAGCTTGGACTGCCCCCCCCACTCGAAAATTTATGGTGAGGTGGGGATTGATGCGATCGCCCCCTCCCCACCCCACCGAATCGGTCAACATTGGCGTACTAGAGGGGGGGCGAAACAATCTTAAAATAGGGTGAAATATAACTTATTAATATATATTATTAACATAAGTAATAAATTAGTATACAAATTGTGTGATTTTTTTGATAAAATTCGCCGCCCCCCTCGATCCGACCGAAAGTGCTTCTGTAAAAACCTGGCTCTGGTGTTGATGTCTAATCATAGTCTAATATATACATATAGAGACCTAACAATTTACTTTATGTATTAGATAACCACAATCATAGATCACCACAATCATAGATCACTATTGACAATCATCTGTCAAGAAACAAAAGGCGCTATTGTAAATGAATTTCACCTTCATTTACCAATAATACCAAAACATGCAATGCTTAAAAAAACAGCATGCCCAAGGCTGCCTATGAGTTTGTAAACAAAAACTTCCTTTGTTATCTTGTTTTTATTTCTGTTAGTTTAAAAACAATGTGTATGTTAAATTTTAATTTTATGATTTTAAAATAAAAAATTTATTACATTAACATTTATTATAATTATATGTATAAATAATTTAACCAATAGGCCCACAGAACAATGTAGCCTATGTCAAGAGTATCAATGAGTCAAGTTTTCAAAACACCATGTTCAAGAGTCATGAGTGATACCAGGAATATTATTGTTGATGTTAAAAAATTTACTATAATCATATCACAATAACTGAATAGGAATGGTATAAAGTTTATCAAAAATTACAGTTAAAAACAATAATTGTGTAAAAACATTAAAATGATTGTAATGAAAATAATAATTCAAATATAATTCATTATCTGAAAAATAAGATTAATTTATAATAATTGAATCAACAGTCATCCAAGAATGGGAATCTAATTGGAGCATGTCTTTCCACCCAGAAAAATGCAACTTATTATGAGTAACAAAAAAACTAAAAAAACCCAAGAAACTTCTTATTTTATTCATGGTTAACTAGTTATGCAGACTATAAACTCAAAATGTAATAATAAATGAAAAGTTATCAAGAAATTCCCATATTGATGTAAGTATTAAAAAAACAAACAAAACATTACGGTTTATTAAAAGAATTTTTTACAAATCAAACAGGAACATAGAACTAAAATGCTATTTAACTTTAGTTAGCCCAATATTAGAATATGCATTCTTTGTTAGGGATCCCTCAACTCAAGACAAGAAAGAAACTAGAACAAAAATAAACCTGTGAGATTTATAACAGAGGAACAAAAAAAAACCCCATTCACATTTGATTAGAGTAACACCCCTTTAATAAATCACTAAATTTAGAGAAGCTGCAAGACAGAAGAATAAAAAGTCAAGTAGCTATAAGACATAAAAAACTGAATCATAATTTACAAATAGAAAAAAAACAAACCTAATAAAATACTCAGAAAGACACAAAATGAGGCAAATTTCTTATTCCATATGTTAGGACCATTTCATACAAGTGCACCTTCTTCTCTAGTGCCATTAGAGAAAGGAATGGGTTGACTGACTTAGCCAAGAAAACCAATGACTTAGTAGAGGTTTAAATCACAGATTAACATGCATGACTAGTTTGACACATGAAATGCGTAGGACGTAATTATCTTCTCTTTTGAAATAATGTCTGTAATTTATAAGATAAGAAGAAACAATTTAAATTTTAATAATAAAAGGTTAACAAATGGCTAAAGTGAATCACACATTCTACACACCGATTAAATGTTTCCAAGCACAATTTCATTTCAAAATCACAATTATTTATCAATTCAGCAAATAGACTGAATTATATCTAATAACATATTTTTTTTTTAGTATTGAAAGTAAGGATGGAAAACAAAAAAGAAAAAGAGAACAAAACACTTTAAGACTTATACCTATAATAAAAGTAGAAAACAAAAAGTCCACAAGTGCAACAGAATTGGTGACACAGCCATGGTTTTATGTGTGCTGAATAACAAGTAAGAGTGATTAGAAGTAGGATGTAAAGGTTTCTGTGGCCCACAGTTAACGAGGGTGTCATGTAGCCAGCACAACGACCAACCGCCTCTACTTTTCCCCAACTAATGCCATTAGAGCTGAGTGGACTCAGAGGCGCCCATGAAATATAATATGAAAATTAATTTTGTGGCATTTTACATCTCGAGAGACAATCTTTTCCCTTTGCAACTTCTTGTGTGACTAAAGAGGCCAATGAAACATTAATTAATTTTTTTGATACTGAGAAACATGGTTTATAATAAATAATTAGGCAAATGATTCCTAAGGTAATATAATGGATAAAAAAAACTGAACAGTTTTATAAATTCTTCAAACTGGTTAGTCCTTTTTTTTTTTTTCATAAGTTCAGCTAACTGTCAGGTCTATCATTTTTAGCGGCCCCCGAAAGGGGAAAAGACGCTATTAGTTTTGTGCGAAATGTCTGTCTGTCTGACCATCTGTCCCGTTTAGATCTCGTAAACTAGAAAAGATATTGAAAATCCAACATCACAATATTTTAGACCATTCAAAGTTCTGATGCAACGGCTACTTTTATTTTTTCTGAAAGCGAAAAATCTAATTCTTAAAATCAGTTATGCAAGCAGTTTTTTAAAGAGAAAAAGCTAATTAGTATGCATTTTTATGAACATTTTTTTTATTGCGGAAATTTTTATTTATTTATTTATTTTTTTTTTTTGAGGATTCGAATAAGAGATTGAGCCTTTTCAAAACAATTGGGATGGCTGCCTGGTCGTAAGGTTTGCGCGCTGGACTGTCGTTCGGATTTATCGATGGTCGAGGGTTCAAATCCTGCCCGCTCCCATCCCCCGTCGTCCTGCGGGAGGTTTGGACTAGGAAGTAAACTATCTTCAACTCTGAAGGAACATCCGAAATATGTAAAACATTTTACAAAACAAACAAACAATTGGATCAATTATAAGACATCAGTTAGGCCAAGGGAAGCACGGTGGCTGAGTGGTAAAGCGCTTGGCTTCCGAACTGGGGGTCCAGGTTCAAATCCTGGTGAAGACTGGGATTTTCAACTTTGGAATCTTTGGGCGCCTCTGAGTCCACTCAGCTCTAATGGGTACCTGACATTAGTTGGGGAAAAGTATAGGCGGTTGGTCGTTGTGCTGGCTACATGACACCCTCGCTAATCGTAGGCCACAAAAACAGATGAACTTTACATCATCTGTCCTATAGACCACAAGGTCTGAAAGGGGAACTAGTAAGGCCAGGTTCACATCTAACTTTACATTCACTTTCACTATTCCTTTGATCTGTGGGACCGTTGGGGCACTACACAAGTCTGTTAACCTTCTTTCTCCATTCTTATCTCTCATTTGTCTTTGATATAATTTCATTTGCATGTTCTTTCTGAAAATATTGAAGCCTGCCTGGATGGACCTTTTCGGGGGCCGATTTTGAATTTGTGTTTCCACACAAACTGTCTTTTGTAACCTTGTTTATTAATAAATTCTGAATTTATGAAAAGTAACATTACTAATTATATAAATGAAATCTGAATAAATATTATTCAGGAGTCAAACCTTTATTTGATGGACACATTTTATGTAAAAATATCCAACATTCCAAAACATAAAAAAAAAGGATAAAATCACAGAACAATAAAAAAATTGTATGAAGGATAACCATATAAATTATATAGATCTATATATTGCACATAATAAATAAAAAAACAAATATAATAAATTAGTTATAGCCAAAAATGTAAAAAAATAAAATAAAATAAAAATATTAGAGAGTCATTTAATCTAATGTTACAAATATTTCTGAGCTACTTAAGCCATTTGAGAACAAGTTGCTTATTTTCTTGTGCCCATATGTGATGTTTTTTTTTTCTCCTAATATGTGTAGATGTCTAACTGTGATGTCATAAAAACATCCTGTGATGAATAAAGCATAATTAATCCATAAATTGAAATTTAAAGCCTTTTGTATGAGTTAAATCCATAAATATTCAATTCAAAAGAATTATATTCATTAAGAACTTTGCCACTATACTTGTTAGGTTGAGTTTGACTTTTGAGTTTTTGGCACATCTGCACAATTTAGGCCATGTCCTGCCCATAATCCTTCAAGGATTACTCTCCCTTCATATCACCAGAGCTAAATTCCATACAGTCAAATAATTAAAAGCAAGGCCTATTCACAGTTAAAATAGTAAGTTAATTAAAAATTAAATAATTTAGTAAAAATCTTTTGTAAATATTATATGTTCATAATTTCACAAATCAAACCTTTGTAGACAACCCCACCTCCCGGATAAAGCCCAGTACTTTCCCAGGGTTGACACTATCGAACAGTGTTTTTAAGTTGTGCCCTCTAAAAAATTTTCCCCTAATATCCTGGTATATGGGGCAATCAATGAGGATATGTTCCACAGTGAGACGAGAGTCACAGTCTCACAAAGTGGAGGTTCCTATCTCTTCAGGACAAAGGAGTGCGTGATGTAGGTGTGGCCAATCCTAAGTCTGGACATAGTCGTGCTTCCACGCCTTATCAGACCCTTAGATGTGGGCTGCCACCTGACATCCACCACATCCTGTCTGAGTTTGTTGTGGGTCTCAGCCTCCCACAGGATGTCATGTAGATTTGGAAGTTTAATTTCTGACTTCTAGAAAGTGTAAACAGGATGTCATGTAGATTTGGAAGTTTAATCACTGACTTCTAGAAAGTGTAAACAGGATGTCATGTAGATTTGGAAGTTTAATCTCTGACTACTAGAAAGTGTAAACAGGATGTCATGTAGATTTGGAAGTTTAATCTCTCACTAATAGAAAGTGTAAACAGGATGTCATGTAGATTTGGAAGTTTAATCAATACGAGTAATGTCCCTTTGTTTAGTTATCAGATATGACATTGTATAACAATTATGCTTGTTAAAAACGGCAACAAAAACTTCTGATGATAAATAAAAACCCAAATTTCCGATGGTCTTAGGCGACCCCTGACAAATGGTCATTCGACCCCCAAAGGGGTCATGACCCAAAGGTTGAGAACCCCTGCTCTATGCCCACATGGGAGGGGATCCAGATGAAGGTGACATCCCTATGGTCAGCTGTTATTTGGTCCAATAACTTTAGGCTCTTATATACCAATGGAATGTCAGTCTTTATCCATCCCAAAGCTTGCAATGCAGATTTGGAGTTGGAGCAGATTATAAATTTTCTCCTTTCTGATGCTTTGATGGCCATTAGTGCAAGCGATACTGCATGTAATTCGGCCATAAAGATGGAGCATCCAACAGGGAGTCTACGGGAGATTGTTATGTTCCGAAAGGAGCAGGTACATGCAACCTTTCCATCCATTTTGGATCCGTCAGTGTAAATGGTGCCACAGTCTCGTAGCTTTCCTGCAGTTCCCTAAAGTGGACTTGTAGTAGGCTTGGGTCTGTATTTTCTTTTTTAAAATTAAGCAGGGATAATTTAATTTAGGTTTATTCATCAACCAAGGAGGGTTCTGTGGGATTTCTATTTTAAAGATTTGGTTGATGGGTGGGGTTAAATTTTGGAAGGGGTTCTCTCATCTGAAGGCCCAACGGCTGTATGACGTTAGGCCTTCGATTGTATAGTTCTACATCTGTAGTTTTAATTCTCCAGATGGAGACTTGGGATTGGTGATGTACGAAACGCGCCGAGACAGAGACGCAGGGCAGCATTTTGTATGGGCTCCAGTATTTTTAGATAAGAATTCCTTGCTGCTCCATAAATTATGGATCCGTAGTCCAACTTGGATCAGATTAGACTCCGATATAGAAGCAGCAAGGTATCTCTGTCAGCTCCCCAGTCCTTATGGCTGAGTACTCTAAGTATGTTTAATGACTTTTGGCATTTCTTCTTAAGTTCCTTAATGTGGGGAAGAAAGTTAAATTTGGAATCTAGGGTGAGGCTTAAAATTTTTTGTAGTTTTCACAACAGGGATCTTCTTTTTGTGTATAAATAGTTCAGAGTGTGGGTGAATTCCTCTTAAATTACAAAAATGCATGCTAACTAATTTAAAACCATTATCGTTTGCCGAATTTTGAATTTTATTTAAACATAATTGTAATTTTCTTTCTAGAGTATTCATGTTTTTCCATGTGTGAAAATGAGAAAATGACAAAATCATCAACATAGAGAGAACACTCTATGCCAGGGGACAGAGTCTTTATAATACTGTTTATTTTTATGTTAAATAGGGTTACTGAGAGAATGCTGCCCTGGTGTACACCCATTTCCTGGTCATAAGTGTCAGAAGCGGAGTTGCCCACTGCGACCTGAAATTTCCGGTCCTTTAGGAATTCCCCCACAAAGCAAGGAAGTGTCCCTTAAGCCCAATAAGCTCCAAGTCACGTAGAATGCCATGTTTCCAGGTTGTATCGTAGGCCTTTTGTATATCAAAGAATACAGCTACTAGATGTTCTCATCTAAGAAGTGCATTTCTGATGAAAGCTTCCAGCCTTACCAGATGGTCAGTTGTTGTCTGCCCCTGCCGGAATCTGCACTGGTAGTTGGAGATTATTTTATTTCTCACGAGGTACCAGACCAACCTATTGTTTATCATCCTTTCCATGGTTTTGCAGATGCAGCTTCTTAGTACTATTGAGCGATAGTTAGCTGCGTCAGACCCATCTCTTCCCGGTTTAGGTATTGGTATAACTGTGGCTTTCCACCAGCTGTTTGGGAAAGTGCCTGTTTGCCATATATACATAGTTATAGATTTTTAGCAGGGTTGCCAATGAGGGTTCGGGAAGATGCTTGAGGAACTGATAATGGATTTCATCTTCTCCTGGCGCTGTGTCATGTGATTTGTCCAGCGAGTCCCTCAGTTCTTCAAGTGAGAACGGTTTGTTATAATCTTCATTGTTCTCTGACCTGAAATCAATGGGGTGTCTTTCCTCCCTTATTTTGACTTTTTGGAATTCTGGCTTGTAGTGTGCAGTAGATGATTTATCTGCTATTAAGGATGCAAGGCAGTCAGCTATTTCTCTGGGGGATGTAACAGTTCGTCCTTGGTTTTTCAAATGCCCTATTGCATTTGATTCTTTCCATTTGATCCGCCTTACTGCCTTCCAAACCGCTCTAGCAGAAGTTTTGGCATACAGACTGCTCACAAAATTCCTCCAGGAGTTCCTTTTGGCTGACCGTATGGTTTGTCTAGCCTTCGCTCTAGCTATCCTGAATAGCTTTAGATATTTTCCTGGGAAGGATTTTTTATAAATGCGTTTCCTATCACCAATATTTGCTTTGAAATACCATTGATATTTAAACATCATTCAAGTCATAATATTCATTCATTCATTAAATTGTTGAACATACACTCTTGTTGTGAACTCATGTAACTTAACTTATTGTTATCATTGATAGTGTTTGTGTTGAACAACTGTTGTTCAGTTGAATGACATTTATTCGGTGTTTACTAAGCCATAGTTCTAAAGGCCATTACTCTTTATTTTGGTTTACACTGATTATGAGGGGGAGCCCAGGCAAATACATCATACCCTAGATGAGCCCTCCCCCCCCCCTCCCCCCAACAATTAGAACTAACAGAATCACAACAAATTGATCTAGATCACTTAAATTATAAGAAAGCAATAATATATCTAGGCCTAATAGTTTGTTGCCTTTTCGTGAAGTAGTCTAATTTTAAGATGATTATATTTTGAAAAATTAGAACTGTCAAACCAGAGTTTTCATTGTGAGGCTAATTAGCTTGTAATTATTTTCCCAAAGATATATATGAGCTGTCAAATTTCTATGAAAATCGTTAGCGCCATTTTCAAAATCTGTGTCCACATAGTATCTGCCCACCCTGAAGCCCTGAAGAGTTTGCAAACTACAAGTGGAAACATCAAAGTTCACCTAAGAAATCAAAGATGGTACCTTCAAGTTATTCGGCAGGAGATGGACATCTAGACCATGTAAGCCCTGCTTTCTTACCAGCCATGATCAGAGAGTCATAAACTTCATCTCTATTTAAAATGGCTCCAAAAATGTATGGCTGTTGAGGAAAACATTTTAAAACTATTTATTTAACTATTAATACTCATGTTCAATACAGCAGCCTATACTAAAAATGTGAGAAGTTTGTGTTCAACCAGTCAACATAATTCTAGGATAATTAGAACTAGATAATTTTGAAACCAGTTCTAGATCTATTCATTTTAAACTATCATTTATTGTGGATTTCTATTGTTTCTAGAGGAATAATATGAAAGTTAATCATATTCCTAGTTTATGTTTTTGTTTGTTTGTTAATTTATTTTCAGGTTAAACTCCTTATGCATTAGTAACTTTGTTAATTCTAATAAGATTAAAAATAAATTCAAGTTTCTGGATCACTAGTTTTATCTTATGTGGAACCAATAAACAATACCATATCAATTAACCCATATTGAAAACATGTATAATGTAGGCCAACGCAAATTATTTATTTTTAAGTATTGGTAAGGTGTAATACTAAATCAATGTTACAAATTAACCAAAGTAAAATATTAGGGTACCAACCATTACAAAAATAACCAAGCAAAATTTAAACCAATGTAAAATACTAACAATTAATTTGAAATTCAAGTTTTAAAAAATGTAAATAATTAAGTGAAGATGAAATCATTCTAAATGAAAAAGAAATTCAGACTTAACAAGTTGTTTGATAGCAGTATGTAGATTAGCCTCAGAGTACAAACTTAGGCTGCAGACAGTACCCATACAAGAACTAATGCATTTCTTGCCAACAGCTAAATTTATAGACATTACCAACCAAATGAAGTGTAGTGTAACTGAGTTGATTTTCTGCGTGCGTCCAGCGTGTCTGAAGGTCATGGCCATTGTGTGTGTTTCATGTCCAGTGTGTGTGTGTGTATAGACTGCATCAGTGGTATGCTAGACGTGCTGGTTTCATTCACTGTTTACTGTAGTCTAATTTTGTCGAATAAAGCCATGTTATTGGTATTCTAGTCGTTATCATTTCATTACAATTTATTCGCCAAATTATGTATCTGGATTAGTGTTGGATTCCTTAATTTACAATGGATAAAGTACTCAGACCGAAAGAGTTGCACATTGATCCTAATGCTCCTCTGGCCTCAGAAAAATGGACTCACTGGTATGACACATTTCAGAATTTTCTTTCATCCATCAAGGATATTAACGAAGACTATAAACTAAAGTTGTTGAAGAATCACGTATCTGCTACGGTTTATATGCTCATCAGTGATGTATCGTCCTATTCGATGGCCATAGACACACTCAAGACTACTTATATTAAGGTAAAGAATGACATTTTTGCTAGACATTTGGTTGCTACATGTAAACAGCAGCCGGGCCAAACGGTAGAGTCCTTTATGCTAAAGTTGCGAAGCCTGGCCCGGGACTGTGACTTTAAAGAAGTAACTGCTGAACAGCACAGAGACATTTGCATTAGAGACGCCTTCATAACGGGTCTGGCATCCAACACTATTATACAGCGGTTACTGGAAAAGACATCTCTTACTCTACAAAGCGCTTTTGACGAAGCTAGAGTGTTAGAAAAAGCGACAACGCATGCTCAGGCTTACAATTCAACGAACGAAATCTCCTGTGGGGCAATGAAAACACCAACTAGCTCCCATCTAGAAACATACATTTCTAATGAAGACCAGGAATTAAATGCCATTAAGTCGCTATGCTACTTTTGTGGTAGGAGGAGACACTCTAGGACTGAATGCCCTGCTCGAAATGCCTTATGTCATCAGTGCGGTAAAAAGGGACACTTCCAAACTGTTTGTAAATCAAGTAAAACAACAGCCAACAAAAATGACAGCAAAATATCACTGACCAGTGTGATAACTCCATGTACCTTGTCATCAACGCATTTCTCTGGGCTTACACAGTCTACGGCCCAAGTGAACGTCAACGGGTTGCTGTTGCAAGCTCTCATAGACACTAGCAGCTGTGAAAGCTACATATCAGAAGCCATCGTCAAGAGAAATAAATGGCCAGTACGTCCGTCTACAAACAGAATATTCATGGCCACTACACATCTTTCTGAAAAGACATTAGGACATACATTTGCCGATGTCCAGTACAAGGGAGAACACTACAAAAAGGTCAAACTTTCTCTACTTGCTGGATTGTGCTCGGATGTAATCCTTGGTGTAGACTTTATAAGTCTTCATAAGGAATTGACCATACCGTACGGAGGAAAACGCAATCCTCTACACATCTGTGGTCTTAAAGCAGCACGAGTCGAAACACCGAGCCTATTCAGTAATCTAACTTCTGACTGCAGACCAGTGGCTACTAAGTCCCGAAAGCACTCAATAGGTGATAACAAATTTATTGAGTCTGAAGTTAGAAAACTCCTCTCGGACAAAATCATTGAACCTTCAAAGTCTCCCTGGAGAGCACAGGTGCTTGTGACAACAAACGAGAGACATAAAAGAAGGATGGTCATTGATTACAGTCAAACAATAAATCGCTTCACCTTACTGGATGCATACCCAATGCCCCGAGTCGATGAACTGGTAGAACAGATATCCAACTATTCCGTTTTTAGTACTCTAGACCTCAAAAGTGCTTACCATCAAATACCAATTAAGACTGAGGAAAGGCCGTTTACTGCATTTGAGGCATGTGGCAAACTCTACCAGTTCTGTCGCATCCCTTTCGGTGTTACCAACGGAGTTGCATGCTTCCAGAGAACAATAAATCAAATTATTGAGAATGAAAAGTTGCAGGACACCTTTGCCTACGTGGACAATGTAACGGTATGTGGTCATGATCAAGAGTCGCACGATGAGAATATGCAAAGATTTCTAGATGCTTCTAGAAAGTATGGGATCACATTTAATGAAGACAAAAGTACGATAGCCACAGACAAAGTTTGCCTATTGGGATACGAAATTTCTAAAGGCCTTCTCAAGCCAGACCCTGAAAGATTCCAGGCTTTAAGAAACCTTCCTCCTCCTCATGATATGCGCGCACAAAAACCAATCGTGAGCATGTTGGCGTACTACTCACAGTGGATCCCAAATTTTTCTAACAAAATAAATGTTTTGGCAAATAACACGTCGTTCCCTCTTTCAGAAACAGTAAAGACAGCCCTTAATGAATTAAAGCAGGAGCTGGAGAAAGCTGCCATCTTCACCATCGACTATACTCGACCTCTGACGGTTGAAACATACGCTTCGGATGTTGCAATAGCTGCCACCCTCAACCAGGATGGCCGCCCCGTGGCGTTCTTTTCAAGAACACTCTCGAAAAGTGAAAGGCGGCACTCAGCTATAGAAAAAGAAGCTTATGCCATTGGAAATCGCTTTACCTTTGTCACGGATCAACGCTTTGTGGCCTTCATGTATGACAAACAGAGCAAAGGGAAAATAAAGAATGAGAAAATTCAAAGGTGGAGACTGGAACTGAGCTGTTTCCACTACGATGTCTTGTATAGACCAGGCAAACACAATGTAGCGGCTGATACGTTTTCTAGAAATGGGTGTGTGTCAGCTATGAGTCGAAATGAATTGAAACTGCTCCATGACTCTCTGTGTCATCCGGGAGTAACAAGACTATAGCATTTAGTGCGAGCGAAAAACTTACCTTTCTCTTGTGAAGATGTTAGGCTGGTTGTCAACCAGTGCAGAATCTGTGCCGAAGTAAAACCCAGATATTTCAGTAATTCTAATGGAACTCTAATTAAGGCGATGCAACCTTTCCAGAGACTAAGTATGGACTTCAAAGGACCGCTCCCTTCTACATCTCGGAACACATACCTGCTAACTATAATTGACGAATTTTCAAGATTCCCATTTGCATACGCCTGTTCTGATATGTCGGCTTCAACAGTAATCAGATGTCTAGATAATTTATTTGGACTATTCGGAATGCCTGACTATGTACACTCTGATAGAGGTACCTCATTCATGTCAAGAGAGGTGCAGGAATTTTTACACAAAAGAGGGGTGGCCACAAGCAGGACGACACCTTATAATCCAAGAGGGAACTCTCAAGTAGAAAGGCTAAACGGGTCATTATGGAAAGCTATAACTCTGGCCTTAAAAACTCAAGGACTCCCGGTTTCCAGATGGGAGCAGGCGTTAAACCAAGCCCTGCACTCTCTTCGTTCTCTGCTGTGTACCGCTACAAACGAGACACCTCACGAGAGAATATTCAAGTTCTATCGCAGGTCCACCTTCGGCAAATCACTCCCGACATGGTTAACTCAACCAGGAAAAGTGTTGTTAAAAAGGAAGTCCGTGCATCAAAATATGACGATGGTACAATAGCTGTGGACTTAATTACATGCAACCCACAGTATGCCATTGTAAGACTTCCTGATGGAAGAGAAGAAACAGTGTCACTACGACATTTGGCCCCCGCTCCAAGAGAGGTGTATCAACATATGGAACATGAAGACTTTGAGCCAGAGACAAACCCTATAACACAGATGCAGGTGCCTACTGACCATGTGACTATAGAACCAATGGCTGCTCCTAACACATATGTACAACAAGGGGAAAATGGACATCAAGAAGAAGTAAATGCAGGGGCGGAGTCTCCTGTTAGAGAGCCGCCGATGTCACCAACTCCAAGCGACGGCAGTATTGGTCCTGGTAGATATAACCTAAGACCAAGAACAAGCAGACCTAATTATAAGGTCTAACATTTATTTAATTATTTTTCCATATCACAAGTTCTAACTCAGTAATTGTAGGCTTAATATGACACACTTTGAACTGATCATTTTATAGTGTATAGCTTTTCTAGTTAGACTTTTTGTATTGTATTACTAATTACATTATTATTCAAGACAACTGGTCTTAATATATGTATGCATAAGGGACTGATAATTTTATAGTGTATAACGTGTTTGTTTATAGTTATACAATGCTTTTCAATAGAGTAACTCTGTAAGTATTCTGTAGGGATACTAAGGCCTCTTATATCGCTGTCCTTCACTATTATTCACATGTTTATGTTCCTATAACTTTTAGGCGGGGTGATTGTAGTGTAACTGAATTGATTTTCTGCGTGCGTCCAGCGTGTCTGAAGGTCATGGCCATTGTGTGTGTTTCATGTCCAGTGTGTGTTTGTGTGTATATAGACTGCATCAGTGGTATGCTAGACGTGCTGGTTTCATTCACTGTTTACTGTAGTCTAATTTTGTCGAATAAAGCCATGGTATTGGTATTCTAGTCGTTATCATTTCATTACATGAAGACTCCAAAGTTTCAAATTTTGGTCATTATAGTTCATAACAGAAAAACAAATAAATATTTTAAATAAATGAGCTTTCTAAAAATTGAACAAAGAAAGTTTTATTGCAGCTGAGAACTCTTGAAGTTGAAACAAAGGTTGTTGTTTTCCTGGGACTTTCAAATGCGACATATGTGAACATTTACCTAGAACTTTTCTAAATAAAATTTCACAAGACCTTTTCCATAATACATAAATTACAAAGACTTTTGGTTATTTAAAAAAAAAGATACATTTATGTGTTTTCTCAAATAATGCCAAACATAAAGATGAATTAATAGAGATAAGTAGGTTAGAATGTGCAAAGATGATCATGTTACAGATATTTTCTCCTTCATAATTACAGTGACACTTTTTAAAATATTTTTTTTTTAATTTAGATTTAAGATTTTTTTTTAACTGCATGGTTACATGTAGAAAAAAATTATATTGAGTACGGGTAAACTTTATTAAAGATTTTGACTGTTAACCATGCAAGCATTCAAAAAAAAAAAGAAAAAAAAAGGAAATGTAACATTTAATCATACCTGCCAGAATTAGTTCCTGTCAATAATAACAATCAAAGAATTATGACTGGTTTAATAAACATCATTATTCATAGGATAACGAATAGAGCCATGAATGTTAAATCATGGGTAACTCAAATCATGATGCTCATTTATAATAAAAACAATTCAATGTCAACATTGCCAAGTGTGCCAACCTTGTAATATAAGGAAGTAAGACGCTTTTAAAATTGTACACTAATTTACTCAACAGCAAAATTCAATGAAGCTACACAATGAGATTTGTTAATTCTACAGAAAAAGTTGTCAAGATTTTGTGGATTATTAAGTTGGCATCTTGCCTGGGTGTGTTTCTAAATTCTAATAGGGCTTCATAAGCATCTGATTTACTTTCTTTGGATTTTTTCATCACATTCTTTAATATTTTCACTGCTGCCTCTGCTTTGTCCTGGTGAGGATTTTAAATGATGGGCACCCCATGATTCCATAAATGTGGTAAATTCAACAGATGAAGACTGAGGTCCAAAATCACTGATGCAAACTTTTGGGGACTCCATATCTGGCAAATAAGTTTTTCAGTTTACTTCTAACTACTTGACTTGTTGTCTTGTGTTCCACTTCTATGAAATTTGAATTGTAGTCAACCAAGGCAAGGTACTGTTGGTTTGTTACGTGCGCTGCATAGTGTGAATGTGGAATGGTGTGAATGCGTGTTGAAAGGAAAAGTGGGAGAGAGGCTTTTGAAATGGAGTAATGTAAATGAAGATATCTTAATTGACATATTATTATTTGTTGTATCAAGATTAAAGTCCTCATTATATATTAAATATATATACGAGTATTCCAACTTTATCCCATGGTTTTAAAACCTCATTATGCTGCTAAAACTCATGATCAATAATATGTTGTTCTGTTTTTTTGTAAGTAAATAGCATATAATTGCTAAATGAAAAACTATATACTGACTTATCATGTTTCATTAAAAAATAAATTAGGTTAAATGATTGTTTGAAATCGCATAATTGAATTATATTACCCTTATATTCTTGGACAATACGCCACTATGGTTTAATTACCAATATCAAATTGTTCTATTTTTAAACTTAAAACAAATTTATGTCAAATGACTTTTTTTTTAAGAATATCGACTATTTTAAAATAAGAAAGTAATTTACTAGAAACTATTTTTGAAAATCATTTTTTGGACTCAATTTACATTTAATTTTCTTGCTGAAACATCACTAAATACTTTTTATCGGTAAAGAATGTTCATGATTTTGTTTTGAAAAAGAAATCAATCTAAATTACTTTAATTTTCTTACAAATCATCACCAAAAGTTTTCTGAATTTTTTATGAAAACTCTACTAACACCAAATAACTGTATGAAATCCCTCTTTTAATAAATAAAAATAATAAATAATTTTCTAGGTAACTCGTGGCAAAAACTCATTTATGAAAATCGGTTGTTCTGGATTTTTATGAAAAACATTTCAGCTCTATTTATTTTAAATCACACTTCTATCTTATACTATATTAAATTTTCTAGCTAAAACCTTACAAAATCTAATTATCGTTAATATTATGTTCCGGATTTTTTAGGAAAACAACTTCCTAACACCAAAATATAGTATGAAAATCACTCCACAAGGCTGTGGTACAATCTAATTTTCATACTAGACCATCCCAAAAATTTAATTAATGGTATTTGATTTATCTGGGATTCTCTCTTTCTCTCTCTCTATATATATAAATTAACATGGGGAACAATCTATTATCAATACTTTAAACTATTGCGATGTTTCGGAGGGAAAATTAAAGGTTAATTAAGTGGGTTTTATGTCAATAACAACATGACGGACACACAGACTGACAGACAAAACGCCCCAAAAAATGCGGCTTTTATCCTGATATATGTTAATCTTTAAATGAAATGCTATAAGAACTCGATGCACCCATGTCTATGAACCCTTGTTAGCTCTCTCATGTTAATAAAGACATTTTTTAGTCTAACTAGGTCATGTGACGTTATGATTTTTTTTTCCTTTGATGTCATATGGAATGAGTTCTTTAAATGAAATGCTATAAGAACTCAGTGCATCAATGTTTATTAAACCTCGTCATCAACTTTCTCATATCAGCAAAAAAGGGCAGCAAAGATTACGACTACTAAGAAAACTGTCCTCGTTTAATGTTAGCGAAAAGGCCTTGGCTATGTTTTATCACGCTCACATCTGCAATATTTTAAGTTTCAATATCACTGCCTGGTATGGCAATCTGAGCATTAAAAATAAAAATAAACTTAATAGAATCCTAAATGCTGCTGGCAAAATCATTGGCAAAAAACAAACCCCATTTGGGCAGTTTTTTGAGACAAACATCTATAAAAAAGCTAACAAGGTCCTCGAAATAAAGAATCACCCTTTGTGTCAGGATTTTGTGATTTTACCATCACAAAAGAGATACAAGACACCGATAGCAAAGACAAACAGACACAAACACTCTTTTGTTCCCCTGGCAATCAAATCATTAAATAAGAACAATCTGGTATAAACTTTGTCACATGTAAATTATGAGTGCGTCTGGTGTGAATGTACACTTTGGTTTCTTATAGTTATAATGTTTTTTGTTTGGTGTAATGCACAAATTGTAAGACAAATTTCCTTACGGATAATAAAGATTATTATTATTATTATTATTATTATATTGATAAGACATTTTTTAGTCTAACTAGGCCGTATGAGGTAGTTGATTTTTTTCCTTTGACGTCATATGGAATGAATTCTTAAAATGAAATATTAATAAACCTCGCCAGCTTTCTCGTATCAAAAAAAGACTAGCTTTTTACACTAGATCTAGATTTAAATTCTAATTAAAATCATTGTAGATTCTATATCTAGAATTTCTAAGTATAGTTTAGAATTATATAGACTAGATCAAGATCTAGAATTTCAATTTCTAGATATAAATCTAGACTTAAAGTGCTAAATTAGAAGTTTTAGGTAGATTTACATCCTTATTCTAGCTCCATTTAAATGAAAATGCCAATAGTTCTGTTGATAGCCGTGCTGAGACATCGAGCAGACGTTGCCAAAGTACAAGCTCAATATCTTCTATATCAATTACAAAACAATGCCAAAGATTATCTAAAATTGCTCGTCTCACATACTATACATATTTGGTAGTTGTCATGCCAAAATTTGCAATATATCTCTTTATCAATAATAGGCTATTAGTTTGTTATTAAGTTAACAGCAATGCCTTGTCGTGCGGACTGATTATCTAGGAGGTCCCGGGTCCATAGTCGCTCGCTGCCATCCCCCATTGTCCAACGGGAGGTTGGACTAGGAAGTAGATTATCTTTAACTTTGAAGGAACATCCGAAACATGTAAAATATTTTACAGAAAGAAAAACACCTTTTTACAACGCAAAATGAGTCTTTATAACATTATTACTTTTGACAATCAAAACAAAATCACATCCTCAATATTCCTTGCAAATAGCTGAATTTGATAGGATCTGACAGGGGCTGCCTCTGAGTTTATGTGATAATCTTTTTCAATTTAAATCAAAGTTTGTTTATTCAATATCCTACTGAGATTAAAGCCGAAATGGATATTTAAAATAATACAATCAAACTTTCACTGACTTTTTTAAATATTTGAAAATATTTTTTTTTATTACACTAAAAAAAACAATAGTTTAAAACAAATTAGGCCTAATTAAAAAATAGCTTAACACTTTTACCCACCAGCTAGTCCATTATCATTACAATCTCATTCAAAATTCCAAAAACCAATTCCAGTGAGATTATTATGAGCCCTCAAATCTGATTAAAAATATGATTGAAACTAGTGTCAGTGTGACAAGTCGAAAACTCGCTGTCAGAGTCACTCAATTTTATCACAGCATTAATTATTATTTATCATTATTTATTTATTTTATTTTAATTATTTCCCCATCCTACCTCCAATTTCTTCACCCGCCCCACCTTTTCCTCTCTACCAGGCTAGACTTAGTCCACCACCTTGGAGAAAACTAGGCCAGTCCTTTCATTTATCTGCCCTTGATCGGGGAAAGATAATATCTTTAGTCTTATCCGCGGAGGTCCGCCACAGTTGACATCCCCCTTGGGTGGAATGTAGGTCACTCTTCCCCCCCCCCTTCTTCTCCCACGTCTCTCTTTGATCTAAGAGATTACTCAGGTCAACACACCGCGTGATACTCCAAGGTGCGACTCTTATCGGACTTCACCCACGTGTAAGACAATTCTTAGCCTAGGACATTTCCTGTTTCCGCCCGCATTTTCCAGGCCTATATAAAGTAGATCCAAATCAAATCAGACTCTCTTTCATTTCTCATTCTATCACTGAGCAATCGAGTCTGGACTACTTTATTTATTCTCCCTCCTAGAGGAATACCTGGTGCCTCCCTCAGGTGTCTGCCTATTTATTGGATCAACGATCTATTTACCTGCCTATTTATTTGCTATCGAGAATCACCTATTTGCCACTTAGTGTCTACTCGACACTACTCAACTATTTGCCATTTGCTGTTCAGTGTCTACTCGACACTACTCAACTCTACTACTTGGCGCTATCGGCCTTGCCCGCCTATTCGACAGCCCACCTGTCAACTTATTAGGTGCGACGTCCCTATAGACCCAGATCTGTGTGAGACGTCATAGCTACGCCAAACCCTCTGCAACTCACTGGACTTATCCTGTCATTACACTGCCCACGGCAGATCAGCTCTGCCCGCAGTAACCTTATGCCCATGGTAGCCGGCCACCCGCCCTACTGTGCCCACTACAGATATCAGAACTTTGGATTGAAACTCCACAAGAACTGAATCACAAGCGTCCCTCTATCCGCTAGAGCGCCACCTCCAGCTGCAGAACCTCAAGCCAAGACACAGCCAGCTGCGACATCAACAGGAAAACCAGCTAAGTCAGAGGACAAAGTGACATACTCTCTTATTAGGTGCAGGAGTGATGATTAAATCTAGTATTATTTAGAGATAGATGCAAACCCTCCCCCTTTTTATTCTTATATGTATATTTATGTAAATAAATATTCTTCATTTTTAACTCTTGTATCTATCTTTCATTGCTTGTCCCATTGCGTGTCTGCTCCCGATTTATATGCTGATAGGTTGGTGTGTGATAGCTTTAAAAATAATCATCCCCTAGACATAAAACGCGCCAAACATACGTCACATTTCCCCACCTGTCACAGTCAGACCCAGATCTGCATCTAAGTTGTCATTATAACAAAAGGAATGCTGAACGTTTTTTGTAACTACATAGTCAACAAGAAAAAGAAACTGCAAGAGTCTCTTTTATGAGCATATGAGACTCTTTAAATCATACACCAACACAGAACTATAAGGTGTAGATTATGAGAACTTGAATCCTTTTCAATGAATAATAATGTCAATAATATCCTGAAGAAAAGGCTATTAATTCAGTAAACAATACCTAAAAGTCTTTTTATGAAACTATACAAGGTAAGCAAAACAAACTATCGGGGTCATTATTCAGTAGTCATTGTTCAGTAGTAACTATTCTGTAATGGATAGTTATTGTTCATCAGTATATTCACTGTGCTTTACTTATTTAACAATAATATTCTAACCGTCCCGAGACATGACGTTAAACTGCGCTCCTCTTTCCTTAGCACTTTTGGAGCTCAAAAGTGCCCTACTTCTTTTCTATCATTGTGTCTGCCTCCTCTTTTCCTCAGTCTGCCTTCATTGATCATCACCCTGTCTCCTTATCTCTAAATATCTCACTACGTCCTAGACCAGTCCGTTTGCCGTGGACTGCGACGGGTAAGGGGGGATAAAGAGATCCTGGTGTTTGAGTGGTGGCTATCTGAGGATAAACCACAACAACACAATACTTTGGCTCCAAGTTCCCCTAGACCTGAGACCCAGATGGCCCACTCTGGGTCAACCGGCTGGTCATGCCGAGCTACCAGCATAGGTCGTCGACCTATGCTGGAGGGCGGTGGCTGGAGGGTCAATCAGGGAGCTGCTGTATCGGACACATGTCCGATGTAGCAGCTGACTGAGTATAGCACCTGTGTAGCCCTGGCGGGCTCATTCTGGACATCCGAATGGCCCGCCCCCTTGTTGGACTCGATGGCGGGTGGGGAGCACAGGTGCCGAATTAACAAGTATATATATGGACAAAAAAAACACACAAAAAACTACTTGCCCCAGACCTATGTCTGGGCAAGAAACGTCGAATTGATGATAAAAAAGAGGAGGTCCCAAAAAGCTGTGCCACCTGGCCATCATTTCTGGTGGTTAGGTGCACAGAGGAGGGGAAAAGCCTGACAAAGTTGAGCCCTTTTATTATCTATAAGGGACTCAAGTCAGTAGTGGGAGAGCCCAAGAGTGTGTCTAAGCTACACAAATCAATGGAACTCCTTGTAGAAGTAGACAGCAAGACACACTCTGATGGGCTTTTAAGATGCAGAAGACTCTGTGATCTCCAAGTGGAAGTCATGCCACACAAGAGTCTGAACACCAGCAGAGGTGTAATCAGCTCTAGGGACCTACTGGAATGTTCCGAGAAGGAAATAGTGGAGGGCATTGAAGGAGTCACCCATACCCGGCGCATTACCAGGCGCAGGGAGGGTGAGGAGGTCAAAACCGCCACTATTATCCTCACATTTGGAACTAGGACACCGCCAGAGTATGTGAAGGCAGGATACCTACGAGTTCCAGTGAGGCCCTACATACCTAACCCGAAGAGGTGCTTCAAGTGCCAGGGTTATGGACACGGCGCGGCAGTCTGCAAGAGGAACACTGTGTGTGCCAGATGTGCTGGAGAGGGTCATGAGGACAAGGGCTGCACAGCCCAGTTTAAATGCCCAAACTGCCAAGCTGGCCACTCAGCCTACTCCAAGGACTGCCCTGTGTGGAAACAGGAGGTTGCCGTGCAGGAGTACAAGGCAAGAAACGGATGTACCTTTAGCCAGGCGAAATCGGCTGTACTGGCCCTACCCAAGGGCCAATTCGGCTTGACAAAGACCTACGCCCAGGCTGTTGCTAAGATAGGAAGATCCATAGCCACACAGACGGACACATTGACCCCACCACCCCCTCCTCCTCCTCCAACTCAGAAGAAATCCCCGCCAAAGAACACACCTCTGAAGAAACAAGAAAGCCCTGTTGTCATGCTTAAGAACAGGTTCTCTGTGCTCGCTGATGAGAGAATGGAGACTGAGCAGCATGTCAAAACCAATACTCCGGGAGAACCCGGAGACATCATGTCTGACACAGGTTCTCCTCAGAGAACCCAGCCATACACCCCAACCTCTACAGAGTTAGAGGTTGACCAACTCCCTAAGGGGAGAAATCAAAGCGGAGAGGATGCCCGAGGTGAGAGAGGAGGAAATAACCTCCGCTCAAACCAGAGGGATCTCCCCTCTCCAGAGAGAAAGACTTCCCCCAAAAGGGGGTTGTCCTCCTCTCCATCCAAACCCAAGAATAAAAATACCAAGGTCACTGGAATAAAGGGAAACCCCTCCGGGGGCCTCCCAAGGCCAAATAGCTCCAAGTAGGTCATCTAGAATAAGCCATGGATTCCAGAATTGTACAATGGAATTGTAGAGGCCTCAAGGCCAATTACGAGGAAATGCAGCTACTGATGGACTCTGAGACTCCTGTAGCTGTCTGCTTACAGGAAACATTTCTGAAAGATTGCATCAGCTTCCGAAGCTACCGTGCTTACAGCAAGAATGTTGAGGATGCAGAGAGAGCATCAGGTGGAGTCTGTATCCTTGTGAAGGATAGCATCCCCCATGAGAGGGTAGAACTACAGACCACACTACAGGCCGTAGCAGCTAGGATAACCCTTCACAAGGTTATCACTTGCTGCATCCTGTATCTACCACCAGGCGCTCCATTAAACCGAACAGACATGGAGGACCTATTGAAACAACTCCCCCGGCCTTATTTAATCCTTGGGGATTTCAATGCCCATAACACCATGTGGGGATCCAACAATACCGACACAAGAGGTCGTATGCTGGAGGATATCTTCCTCCAACATGATTTATGCATACTTAATGATGCATCACCGACCTACTTGCACCCAGGAACTGGATCACTCACATGCATTGACCTCACCGTATGCGTCCCCGGACTTCTGGACGACTTTAAATGGTCAGTTAGCAATGATCTACGGGGAAGTGATCACTTCCCAATCATCATTACTAACAATCTCCCTTCATTAGGACGACCTCAGCGGTGGAAACTGAATAAGGCCGATTGGGAACAATTCCAAAAAAGATGCTCCGAGGATATCACAGAAAATATCCTCGATGAACAGAACCCAGCTGATACCTTTGCTAGCAAGCTACTAAGTATAGCCAGGAAAGTTGTACCCCTAACCTCTGCAAACCCAAAACGGCCTAGCAAACCATGGTTTGATACAGCTTGCAAAAGTGCTATTGGCGATAGGAAAAAACGACTGGCTGCATTTATAAAGAATCCTTCCCAGGAAAACCTAAAGCTATTCAGGATAGCTAGAGCAAAGGCTAGACAAACCATACGGTCAGCCAAAAGGAATTCCTGGAGAAGTTTTGTCGGCAGTCTGGATGCCAAAACTTCTGCTAGAGCGGTTTGGAAGGCAGTAAGGCGAATCAAAGGGAAAGAATCAAATGCAATAGGGCATTTGAAAAACCAAGGACGAACTGTCACGTCCCCCAGAGAAATAGCTGACTGCCTTGCATCCTCAATAGCAGAAAAATCATCCACTGCACACTACACGCCAGAGTTCCAAAAAGTCAAAACCAGGGAGGAAAGACACCCCATTGATTTCAGGTCAGAGAACAATGAAGACTACAACAAACCGTTCTTGCTTGAGGAACTGAAGTCACATGACACAGCGCCTGGAGAAGACGAAATCCATTACCAGTTCCTCAAGCACCTTCCCGAACCCTCATTGGCAGTCCTGCTAGGGGTCTATAACTGTGTGTGGCAAACAGGCGCTTTCCCAAACAGCTGGAGGAAAGCCACAGTTATACCGATACCTAAACCGGGAAGAGACGGCTCTGACCCAGCTAACTATCGACCAATAGCACTAACAAGCTGCATCTGCAAAACCATGGAAAGAATGATTAACAGTAGGCTGGTCTGGTACCTGGAAAGGAATAAAGTGATCTCAAACTACCAGTGCGGATTCCGGCAGGGGCGGACAACAACTGACCACCTGGTAAGACTGGAAGCTTATATTAGAAATGCATTACTCAGAAGAGAACATCTAGTAGCTGTATTCTTCGATATAGAAAAGGCCTATGACACAACCTGGAAACATGGCATTCTACGTGACCTGGCGCTTATGGGGCTTAAGGGACACCTCCCCCGTTTTGTGGAGGAATTCCTGAAAGATCGAAAATTTCAGGTTCGAGTGGGCAACTCCGCTTCTGACACTCATGACCAGGAAATGGGTGTACCCCAGGGCAGCATTCTGTCAGTCACCCTGTTCAACATTAAAATAAATAGCATCATAAATGCGCTGTCCCCTGGCATAGAGTGCTCATTGTATGTTGATGACTTTGTCATTTTTACTTATGGGAAAAACATGAACACCTTAGAAAGAAAATTACAGTTATGTTTAAACAAAATTCAGGGTTGGGCAAACGATAATGGTTTCAAATTTTCAGACTCCAAAACAGTTAGTATGCATTTTTGTAATCTAAGGGGACTCCACCCAGACCCTGACCCTGAACTATTTATACACAAAAAGAAGATCCCTGTCGTGAAAACTACAAAATTTTTAGGCCTCACCTTAGATTCCAAATTTAATTTTCTCCCCCACATTAAGGAACTTAAGAAGAAATGCCAAAAGTCATTAAACATACTTAGAGTACTCAGCCATACGGACTGGGGAGCTGACAGAGATACCTTGCTGCTGCTTTATCGGAGTCTAATTCGATCCAAGCTAGACTACGGATCCATAATATATGGAGCAGCAAGGAAGTCGTACCTAAAAATACTGGAACCAATACAAAATGCTGCCCTGCGTCTCTGTCTCGGCGCGTTTCGTACATCACCTATCCCGAGTCTCCATGTGGCGGCTGGAGAACTTCCCATGGATATAAGAATGAAAAAGCTTGCAATGCAGTATATAGTCAAGCTAAAATCCAACCCCACGAACCCTGCTTTCGACTCCATATTTAACCCCACAGAGGCAGAATTATACAATCGAAGGCCTAACGTCATACGGCCGTTGGGCCTTTGAATGAGAGAACCCATCCAAAATTTAACCCCACCCATTGACCAAATCTCTAAAATAGAAACCCCTCAGAATCCTCCTTGGCTAATGAATAAACCCAAATTAAATTTATCCCTCCTTAATTTCAAAAAAGAAAATACAGACCCAAGCATACTACAAGTCCACTTTAGGGAACTGCAGGAGAGCTATGGAGATTGTGGCACCATCTACACAGACGGATCCAAAATGGATGGAAAGGTCGCATGTGCCTGCTCCTTTCGGAACAAAACAATCTCCCGTAGACTCCCCGATGGCTGCTCCATCTTTACGGCCGAATTGCATGCAATATCGCTTGCACTTATGGCCGTTGAAGCATCAGAAAGGAGGAAATTTATAATCTGCTCCGACTCCAAATCTGCATTGCAAGCTTTGGGGCGGATGAAGACTGACATCCCATTGGTACATAAGAGCCTGAAGCTGTTGGACCATATAACAGCCGACCGTAGGGATGTCACCTTCATCTGGGTCCCCTCCCATGTTGGCATTGAGGGAAACAAAGCCGCAGACAGAGAAGCAAAGAGAGCCCTAAATCATGCGGTGTCAGGAACCCAAATTCCCTACTCGGACCTGAGACAAAGTATTGCCTCTACCACCTATCGAGAGTGGCAGAACCGATGGGAGGCTGAGACTCACAGTAAACTCAGGCAGATTGTGGCGGATGTCAGGTGGCGGCCCACATCTAAGGGTCTGACAAGGCGTGGTAGCACGACCATGTCTAGACTTAGGATTGGCAACACCTACATCACGCACTCTTTTGTGCTGAAGAGAGAGGAGCCCCCACTTTGTGAGTACTGTGACTCTCGCCTCACCGTGGAACATATCCTCGTTGATTGCCCCAGATACCAGGATGTCAGGGAGAAATATTTCAGAGCCACTAATTTAAAAGCACTATTTGATAATGTCGACCCTGGGAGGGTACTGGGCTTTATCCGGGAGGTGGGGCTATCTACGAAGATCTGATTTATGAGTTTGTGGACATGTACTATTTACATTAGATTTTTACCAAATAATTAAATTTTTACTACCTTTACTATTTTAACTGTGAATAGACCTTGATTTTAATGATATGACTGTATAGAATCTGGCCCTTGTTGTTTAGAGAGAGAGTAGTCCTTAAGGGACTGCAGGCACGACATGGCCTAAATTGTGCCGATGTGCCTAAAATCAAAATCAAATCAAATCAAATAATATTCTAAGACAGTGAGGTTATTATTCTACTAGTATGAGGGATTTAGGTTAATGTGAATTTGTTCCTAGCTGGATTATATATTTTATTGAATTGAATTTGAAGGCATTAAAAAAAAAATAAAAATTTTCTATTCTATGTTTCTTCAGTGTGTTTAAGTAGAGGCACCTCTGAACCTACATATGTCACAAACTTGAAGAGATAACATTACTCCACCCAAATAAATCATGACAGTGAACATCATTTAGAATTATATATATTTTAGATTCTGTTTTAAACATCTTGGTTAATACCTCTTCCTTAGGATTAGTCATGAATGATACCATTCGAAATGTTATGTTAACATCATTTTAAAAACAAGCAGATTTCTCTAAGAACATATTTTAAGAATAAAGCAACCATACATCTTTTTTTACATAAGCCTTTGTTTTAAACCAACCTTTCTTTTGGTATACTTACTTTATCATTACCTGCTACTCCAATCTCTATGGCCATACCTCCACCAGGCATCCAAGAAAAGGGTTTTGCCTAAGCCAATAGAAATAAATGTACATATTTTTAAGATGTTGAAAAAAAAAATGTTTCTAGTGAACTTTGTACTAAGTTGAAACTGGACAAATTAAAACTTAGGATTTACCTTCTCTAATTTAAGGATATCTGTTAAAGGAATGACAATGTTTTTTATGGAAGGCACTTTAGTTCTTTCAAAACACAAGAAACTGAAAAAAAATTAAACATCTCATTTATTAGGGTCAAAATTACATGAATAAAAATGACACATGTATTATGTGTTTCGCATGAGGTTTGCGGGACATGTTCTACGTCAAAATGAATTACGCACACCAAGAGTTGCGATAACCTGGAAGCCAAAACGAGGAAAGCGCAAACAGGGACGTCCTCGTATTACCTGGCGACACACCTTCATGTAGGACCTCAGAACAGTGGACACCAGATGGGAGGAGGCTTCAGACATTGCCAGTGACAGATCATTATGGAGACAGCTTGCCGCCCAATGCGCCGAACGGCGCGGGAGGACCTAAGTCTAATTATGTGTTTCAATAAAACAATTTTGATTATTTCTTTTGTAAGAGTAAAATAATAAGATGTACAATTTGAGAATTTTAAATAACTGTACTTAAATATTTTAGAATGTATTTATGGGACAACTGCATAAATATAGGGCCAAAGGTCCCAAATTTGATGTCTGATGAAGAGTGAATGGAAGCTTACTCTTTAAGAATAAAACATTATCCTCAGTTCTCTAAAAACTGCTTAATTGTATTAGAATGCGTTTAAACACTTTAAAACCCTAGTCAAGAAAACATTTAAAGTATTTAATATGCATATCTAAGATACAAGCAAGAAATACCTGTGTGTCAGATATAATCTACCATTCTTAAATGCTGCTGTCAAAGATTTGTCCTTGTTTATTAGAATACAACGTTTTCCACCATGCCAACCTGAACAAAATGTAATCATGTGTTTCTTACTATTTTCTAGTACTTGATCATTACTACTTACTAAATGATTGTACCACCATATGAGGATGAACCCACAGTGCTCTAGATGAATATCTTTAGTGTTTAATAGTAATTGATAGTTTTTGATAGTCTTGTTCTATTAACACATTTGCTTTTCCTATCTAAAAGCATTTTTCAAACAATAAATTTCTGTTTTATTTTTTATTACAAGTATAACATAAGACCTATTTTATAATTTTTTTCCCATACAAGAGTAGGTTTATTATTTTAAAATTGTTGTGTTTATCCCAGCTTCATTATCAGAGTTTAGAATATGTAGTGTCCCTTTACAAATTTAAAGAGAGAGAACCCATAGAGATACATTGTGCTACTTACTATCTATATTTACTACTTTTAATTAAAAACTAAATGTTTTCACAATAGTAGCTTCTTCCAAGGTTCTCATTCATTTACATTCTTACACTATTTTTACTTAATCTTTGATTAATATTCTTAGAATCTATTACTTTAATATATATCCACTAATCTTGCCTTATAAGTAGGTACGGTAATGAAAAAGTCAGTCTAGGTAGAGAAAGAATCTCATTTTGTGTGAAAATTACTGAAGAATTACCCCCATATATTCTTTAATAAATAAAGAAAAAAGTTAAGAGTTATTAATTTTGAAATGAATTCATGATTAGATAGTGAAAGAAATACCCCCATTGCACTCTTTTAATTAGAGAATATGAATTATCTCAATGTTACCTTGTAAAGGACACTCTGTTTCAGGTAATGAGAACAATTCACAGAATGTTTTGTCATCTATAGAAACCTGTTCACTTTTAGTTTCAATAATTTCTTCTTTGTCTTCATCATGTGGAAGGATATACTAAATAAAACAAATACAAAATTTGTTGGTATTAATCACATTTTAATTATGCCAAGGCATTCTTTAGAATGACTAGAACCAGGCCAAGTAAAATGTTGATTTACTTGTGAAATATAGATTCTAGTTCCAATATTTAATTATTATCCAATTGCTTATTAAAAACATAATAATATTTCTTTTCAGCAAGTAATCTGAATATTTTGTCATGTTTTAAAAGTATGCAGTTCGTTTTAATTATGACTATCTATGTGTGTTAGCTGTGTACAGATTTATTATGCAAAGTAAATTGTTGATAAAGAAGATGTTTCATATTGTGATGCATGAAAATAATGATACAAGATCAAAGTTAATACAACTACTAAGAAGAATCCATGTAGCTTGACTAAAGCTGCTGAAATGTTTGGAAAATAAAAACAAGTTAAATCTAGTTCAATTATCATTTTCATGCGTGAAATATTTGACAATGCACGACGCTTGAGGAAAAGACATAATGTTGAAATAGCATGTACCTAGTATATATATACTAATAGTATTGAACTTTATAATCAACAGTGGAGCTTTGCCAGAAAAAACAAAATTTTGTTTAAAAAAATATAATAAGGTGTTTTGTGTCTTAAATTCTTGCTGTCAGGTTAATCATCCAGATAAAAAAAAATGATAAAAATAGATTCACAAGTGAGAGCAATTTTTTTTTCACTATGGACTTTTGGAAAAATGTTGTGGTACACCTTATGTTTTTAAGCATGATTGACAAACTCGTCAAAAGTCTGTGAAATATATAGGATGTACTTGGTGTTGTTTTGCAGCCTATGATTTACTGATATTCTACATCAAATACATTGCAAGCAGAGTTTTTAAAGTTTACATAGTTGTTTTATTTTTTTGCCTACTGTAAGGCTTTGTCCTCATTTTTATCCTGTGTTTGGTTACCTTAAGCCTTATGTAACTACACATTTTTCTATTTTACAAGAAATAAAGACTGAGTTGGGAAATGTAAAAATAAGAAAGTGTCAAAACAGAAGATGCAGTAGAAAATAAATATTGCTTTAGAGACATTTTTTTTTAAATTACCCTTTCATGATATAAATTAAAACCATTGATTACAACATTATTTTGATTTTTATATTTTTGATTGGAGAAAGTAAATTTGAAAATCCACTCGGGTCCCACTAAAGAGGGGCCGCCAAATGAGTGTTCAAATTTTATTTTTCATAAAATATTAAATATTACGCCATTATCTCATGTCAAAATGCAGGGGCCCCCAGAGAGGTCAAGCCTCCCAGACCCCCAAATGATGACAACTTTCTAGCTAAGCCACTGGTACCAGGTATGCAAAAAATGCTGTTCTTCATTTTGTATTTTCATTTATCAATATTTTATTTAAGTAATAATTTTTCTAGATAAAAATAAGACTTTGCCTGATGTATTATAAAATAGTAATTGTCCTACTTTGCCTGAAAACACACATTTAATATTAGAATATATGATAATTTAAACATTAAGAAAGGAAAACCAATATATGGTACATAAAATTGTTGTATACATACAATGGCGACCATATGTTTTCTTTACTCACTCATGTAAATGAAAAGACAATATTATTGTATGTTATATATTATATGTGGCAGTGTATGTGGCAGGATTTAGATAGGTCATGTGATAGTAAGAGTTCTGGATGACAAAATACAATGTTTGTTTTAAAATGTTTTAAATGTTTCGGATGTTCCTTCAAAATTGAACAGAATCTACATCCTAGCCCAGTGATGGGCAAACAATGGTCCGCGAGCCAGTCCAGCCCACCAAGTAGTTTCATCCAACCTGCCTAATTAATTTTTTTTTATATCATTTACAATGAAAAAAAGAAAAATGTTAATATTAGTTTAAACACTGAAGTAATAGTGTGACAAGCAATTGTTTCTCATTAGTTATGAAGCTAGGTCATACATTAGGACTATAATTTATCCTGATATTTCACTTTAATATAGACAAATATGACTGATAATGAAAGAAAAAAAAGATTCGAAATCTCCAAAAAGAATTATTAGGCCAGTAAAATCTTTTTCAACAGTTTTATAATGTTCAGAAAGCCAGTGTTTTGTGTATTAAACAATGTATGATTTAAGATTGCTAAGTTTTAAGTCCTTTTAAGAAAAAGGGATTTTGAGAATGTAACTTAATCTTGAAAAACTATAGACATCTAGAGTAAAATCGATGCATAAAATTCTACCATCAAAGTTAAACTCAAAGATTAATAATTTAAGTTCTGTTCCATTACTATGGAAAAAAGTAACTGTTATGTGCGCAGCATAGTGTGAATCTGAAATGGTGCGATAGAGAAATGTAAACAAGGTTATTATTGACATATTATTATTTGTTGAATCTACTGTAGATGAGTGTGTTTGGTGTATGATTAAGAGTCTCATCTGCTCGTAACAAGTGACGCCCAACAGAAAGGTAAAACCCATTTAACCATCTGTACATAGTCAATCTCCTGTCAACAGACAATTGAGACATTAAAATCTAGATCTAGTGACAGTATACTATTTGTAATAGACCATGGTGAACTAGGCTGAGGTAGCAGCATTGAAGGAACAGGGGAGGCTGTTGGATCTTGAAGGATCAGAACAAAGGACATATTTTCAAGAAAGGTTAATGGAGAGATAGAGATTAGCCATACAAGTAAGAAAAAGCAAATTCTAGAGAGTGTTATCTGTTGTTGCACTTGCTATCATGGATTATGACACAGTTTCAGTATAAAAAGAATGAGCGACCTCATTTGGTCCAATTTTCATGTCTTGTGCCATTTTGCCAGGAATTTGGTCTTGGGGAGGCTTATTGTAAGGCTAAACGCTTGACAAGCAGCTGCCAAAGCATTCACAAGCCTCTGTAGTCCTTCTTGTGAATGAGATATGAGTGCTGCATCATCTGCAAACAGCAGCTCCCTAATCAAGATATGATGTCTTTTTATTTTGGATTTAAGATGTGCCAGGTAAAAAGCTTTCTATTGAATGTACTGTGGATATATATATACTCCATCTTCCATGGATTTAAAAGCACTGGTTAGTACGACTGAAAAGAAAATGCCAAATAGTGTTGGAGCCAGAACACATCCTTGTTTTACCCCGCTGTATCAGATATTCCATTCCTTTGGTCACATCAGCTGCGTGGAGAGGGAGTACTGCTGTGTGGGCAACTTGTTCCGACCATAAACAATGCCCAGCTTTCATCTCACTTGTTAGAGATGAACTATCTTCTTTCTACAACTGAAGGAGGCCAATGAGATGAGATGATGGAGAATGGCCTCGTGGCGGAACTTCCAAACTGTATAGTGCCCTGCATATTTTCATGAAAAGCTGACACTAGTTTCCGTAACTTGTTTGGAAAGCCTATTCTCTCTAGTACAGCAAATGGACCGCTTCTGCTAACAAGGTCAAAAGCCTTGTTCAAATCCATAAATGCTATAAAGAGGGACTGCTTTTGTTCTCTGTTCTTCTCCTGTAGCTATTGCTAAGAGAAAATCATATCTGCTGTAGATCTACCTGCCCTAAAGCCACAATGCAACTCTGGATAAACACGTTCTGCCAAGAATTACTCTAGCAAAAGCCTTTTCTACTATGCTTAGCAGTGAAACACTGCTATAATTGTTACACAGAGGTCACCCTTATTTTTATAAATTGTAACTATGTTATGACTGCCATCTTCCTTGCCTTGTCAATCTGCTGAAGATCATCAGTGAGACCAGGACACATTGTCCTGACATTCCATGTGGCCAGTCGCATGACAGGGATTTTCTTTTTCATTTAAATTTTTCTTCTTTCATTGCTTGGTGCAATACTTGTTGTTTTAAACTACGCTCTTCTAAGCACCCATTAGAGCAGGCAGGCTGTGGCGGATTAGCACCTAACTGACTGGGGGCTGTCCAGGTTGAGGCTGGCAGTAGCTGATCAGTGAGGTGCTAAGACCCCTTTGCAGCAGCACCAGAGTTTCCTCTCCGAGGTGCATTCCTGGGTCTTAGATAAAGGGGTCATGGGTGACCCATGCATCATGGTCCCTCTCTCGACCTTACTGCTGTGATCCAAAGGAATGCTTCACATTACATTTGGCACTAGCTCAGTTGCAGAAGCTACTAGAGGGAATATCATAGTTGATACTCCCAACCCCTAAGCGCCTTCACTCCTGATTTTTTCCTCAAGGTTGTCTCCTGAAGCCTAAGTACTGCAAGGCAACTGGAGTTCGAAGTCAGAGTATCCCTCCCTAGAAGAATTGCCTTACTAGGCTGACGAGCTTTATCTGCCCGAAATATAAATTTTATTGATAAATAAATAGGTGCTATCTTATTAGACATTCGAAGAAGTTGAAACAGCAATTCATAAACTCAAAAAAAAACAAAAAACACAAAGCACCTGGCTCTGATGGAATTCCGGTAGAAATATTTAAAATTGGTGGTGTCACCATAACTAAGAGGCTAACAGACTTGTTTGCTCTATACTGGGAGAAGTGTGTGGTTCTACCTGAACTTCGAGATTCCGTAATCATATCCCTATACAAAAAGGGAGAAAAGTCTAACTGCTCATTGGTAGCAGGAAGGATCTTTGCACGATTCTTGCTCGACTGACACTCTTTAGTGGACGAGGTGTTATCTGAGAGCAAATGTGGCACAACTGAAATGCTTTAGAGACCAGCTTAGGCATCAACTTAGTAAAGTTCCCCTTTCAGACCTTGTGATCTATAGAGCAAATGATGTAAAGGTCATCTGTTTCTGTGCCCCACAGTTTTACGAGGGTGTCATGTGGACACAACGACCAACTACCTTTACTTTTCCCCAACTAAAGCCAGGTATTCATTAGAGCTGGGTTAACTTGGATGCACGCAAGATCCCGGAATTAAAAATCCCATTCTTCACCAGGATTCAAACCCATGACTTCGGTACAGAAGCCGAACACTTTACCACACAATCACCGAATCTCCTAGGTGTCAACTTGCTGCAGGTGACTTCCGAACGAGACAGCTGGAGATAAATTACAGAAGCTGGAGGATACTAATTTGAGACCAAAAGAAAATCCACTGCTGAGGACAGACATAGACAGTGAAAAGAAAATCTAAATCAACCACCAGCAGACAATGGTTGTGTTTACGCGGTACGTGATGTTTTGGCGCCGCCGTTTTGGCGCCGGGACGTTTTGGCGCGAGCCGTTTTGGCGACGGGACGTTTTGGCACGAGATATCATTTGACGATAATTTAATAAGCACATACCGGTAGCTTTTTTTTTTATGATCCCTTGAATTCCAGCGACTTAGGCAAATAACCATGGTGTCTATGTATACTTAACTTAGTATTTTGAGAAACATGGTACATGTATTATATTTTTTCTTATTATTAGCAAGTGTTTGGTATGTATAGCTGGAGATACCATACAGTCATTAAATAAACCAATGTTAATGTAAACAAATAATTGCATCAATTTTTAGTCTATCATCGTTTCATTTTGTTTTTAATTTTAAAATCTTAAAAAACTTTTTTTGAAAATAAAAGAGTGCCTCTTAATAAACACACATACACAAGCCAAAATGTTTATTAAAGAAAATGATGTGAAAAATAAACACACATTTACATTTAGTACGTGAAAAATATGTCATAACACAAACACTCATGCAAAACATAGATATGAATAATTCTTTTAAAAGAAATAATACAATAAACGTACATAACGTATTTCGCGCCAAAACGACCTTCGCGCCAAAACGGCGGCGCCAAAACGTCCTGCTTCGGTGTTTGCGCTGGATGTGGCATACTATGTAGGTCACAGCTGGGGCTGCATAGACACGTGAAATACTGCACTTCTCATTAATCTTGAGACTGAAGACAAGCCTTATATTTATTAATTAATTAAAGTAATTAAAAGACAAACAAGAAGTTGTGTGATTGCTTTATAAGTATAAATAAAAATTATGAGTCACATGATTTAACACATAAATATATATTAATAAATTAATTATTTCATAGCCATATCTATCTATAATTGATAATATTTCATTACCTTATCTATCTCAGACTTGATGAATTTTTTTTCAAACTCTAGATCGGTTGGTAGCTCTGCCCATAGTTGATAAGTAGAATCATACTTTCTTCTTACACGAGGAAATCGATTGTAAATGTAATCAATAATAAAAAATTTGATGCCTAATCCAAGACCTGGTGAAATTTTTAAAAAACTATTATACCGGCATGTTAATTCCTGAAATGTCTCTTCTATAAATATCAACATTTCATTTCTTAACAAAAAAGAATGTAAACATTCTTACCAGCATAGAAAAATAAGTAATTGGTGGGTAAAAGACAAGATGTTATAAAAGCAACAAAGGTCATTGACAAAAGCTTCTGACTTGCTTGAGGATGACGCCATGTTAGTAAACTGCAAAATAGTTGTTTTCAAGACTAATTAGAGTACAAATTTAGATCAGTTTAGTATAATGCTGCTTTTGACAAACAACAAAGTGTCAAGATAAACTAATGTCAATTATTTAAGTTGACCAAGTATCTAGGTTTAACTCCAAATTGATGCATTGGTGCTCCTATTGTCTTTGCTTATGTTTTATTTTCTTTCTTCATCAAATGTCTTTCATTGCTGAAAACTTAATAATAATAATCATCTGTAATATCCATAAGGAAATCTGTCTTACAATTTGTGCATGACACCAAAACACATTATAACTATAGAAAACAAAATATACATTCACACTAGATTCACTCAAAAGTTATAAGTGAAATGTTTATATCTTGAATAAGTTTGGTCATATTTGACTATCAAAAAGTCATTCTTCAAGGTACAGTGGAGGGAGCATGAAGAAAGGGTCAGCCCAGAAAAGCTGGTTGGATAAGAATGGACAGACCTCTATCTTGATAACCAGCTAAGAACAGATGCTGACCAGGAAAAATGGAGGGATTAGGTTATGCGAACTGTCAAAGCACCTCTACGGTGAAAGTCAAATGGGCAGATGAGAGATGTGATTAAAATCCTAGGTAAGATTGTTAGAAACAAAAAAAAAATTATCTGAACACCTATTTAAGAAAAATATTATTAAGAAATTTAAAACAGATTTTAAATATAAGGCGATACCCTTTAAGTCATCCATTTAATATTTTACTTAGAGTTGAATTAGACCTAAGAAAAGAGAGATGTGTAACATTTCGGTCTTGTCTAATGAAAGAATGTACGTCAGGAATTCTAAATTCACAGATATAAGGAACAAATTTGTGTAAAAAATGCTTTTGAAACACAAATTTGAAAGTTAATTTTGTTAATGAAATCAGTAGACTATATTTTGTATTTTCATGTGTCAAAGTAAAAAACTATCTGTGCGAAGTGTAGTTCTTAAAATTAGATCTAGATCCCTTCGATTTTGTCTTTGTAAACATGGCCTAGATTCATGAAATAGTAACACTTTCATAGTGTTGGGCAACTTTTTTTTTTTTTTTGAGGGTCTTTAGTTTGTTTTAAGGCTACTATACATATGTTATGGTTCCAGTTAGTACCCAAGGAACATTTATGCAAAGTTTCATCAAGATTGGTTAAATGGTTTTGATTCCTATGCCAGACATACATACATACATATATGCCTTACTTTCTGCTTTATATAATATATAAGTATATACATATGTTTGTTACTCAGTTTTTTGCTCATTTTTCAAAGCTTATACTATTTTCAGTAACATTATTTCTCCCAAACCCAGTTTCGGATCAAGCTAAATTTTGCATAATTATTTCTTGTACCTGACAAAACAAGAATCAATAAAAAATTAACCAATTAGGTAATTAATTATTGGTAATTCATTATTTTGTTTGCTTTCTTGAACAAGGGAAATAAATTGTACTTGACTAAAGTGGTTGCATAAGCTGAATTAGTCCCCTTTATAAGTCGCCCCTTTGAACTTTGAAACTAACAATAGATAGCTATGAAACCTTGTATTTTCATAAACAATGTCACAGTGACAGTCAGGCTTGAGTCCTCAATTTCAAATTCAAGTCTTACAACTTTTTTTTATAATGCACTTATAAACATGATCATGGTAGAATTCACCTAGCTACCACTTTCTTTCTCACTCCCTCCTTCCCAACTAGTTCAGACAAGTGATAGAATCATAGCAGACTGAGAAAGCCAAAAGCATGAAATTGCACTACATAAAAACATTTCTAATCGCACAGATTTATAATTGTTAGTCTAGATCTGTTACAAATTTAATGTCATGACTAATTGATACAATTACACTTAAAATAAGCTTTGTTTATTATATTAATATACAATTTTGATTTACAAAAAGAGAGCATGCATTTTCCTTTTATTTCTAAACAAAATGTAACATTTTATGATTTAAAAAAGTTAATGAACTTTATCAAAATATGGAAGTTTACTACAAAGGGCTAAGTGAATAATTCTGTCAGAATATGGAATTAGTTGAATATTATTTGGCTAGCACAATATACAAACAGTTTTTTTTGTTTTTTTTTAAACAAATTTTAGATCCACATTTAAGTTTGTTTGGAAGAATCAAAGTTTTCTTAAGATTGTTGGATGGTATCAAATTCTTCTTAGAATTGTTGGGTGGTATAAAATTCTTCATAACTCATTCAGTGCGTATTATTTTGATAGAAAAAAAATAGAGTTTTTTCGGTACAAACAAAAAAATTGCAGTAGAAGTAACTTAACTTTTTATTTTATTATATACTATATTTGATTTTATTTTAAAGGAAAATGAATTGACTACAAAAATATAATAAAAAAAAAATAATTTAAGAAAATATTTCTTTTAACTCATTGAGTGCGGAGCGTCTATCCCATAGATGGTCTGACTGCCCCTAAACGCACGGAACGTCTATCCCATAGACGTTCATACCCTACCATTGTTTCGTTGCATTTTTAAATTAACTTTTAAACTAACAACAGTGGAACTATTTTTACTTTATAAAAGAGTTCTTCATCCTTTGTTTACATAGAGATTAGAAGCTTTTGGCTTTATTTAGACATTTATTTTTATTTTTTTTTTACGATGTAAAAAAACGTCGCCATGACTACGCTAGTCCAAGATACACCCACAATGTTTACTACTGAAGAAACTTTATAATTATTCTAAAATTTATCCCAAATAAATAGTAATAATGAAGAATTCGATCTAGATATATAGATTAGATCCAGGTAAGTCTAAATTTAGCATATTTATATCTATATTATTAGTATTTAAAATTTAGATCTGTCTAGATCTAAATCTATTATTGTCAGTAGGCTAGGTGTAGAGTGTAGATCGAGATTGAATAGATTTAGACTCTAGATCTAGATATATCTCTAGATCTAAGCTTATTATAAATAAAAAGAAAGGAAATGGTAGATCTACATCAAATAATCATCCACATTTATGTGGGCATTTTTTGCCCATTTTCTTTTTTTTTATATTATTGTTTATCTGTAAAAATCTACAACATCATGGCTATGCTTGTCCAAGACACATCCACAATGTTTACTACTGAAGAAGCTTTATTATTGTTTTACTTATTCTTCTATGAATTGTAATAATGAAGATTTAGATCTTGATCAAGATTTAGCATAGGATGAAGCAGACTTGGACATTATTAGCATTTAGATTTAGATCTAGTATTGTCCTTAGGCTTAGGCTAGGTCTGGAGTCTGTAATGCGCGGCAATTCCAGATCCCACCTCATCGTGGTTGTCGCGTGAACACCCCAAGTGGGGGGTGGCTAAGTGGAACTGGTTTTTGATTACAGATTTTAAAGGCCAGGTGATCAATGTAAAATTAAAACAGCCACACGTCTCCGCCTCCCACCGAGTGGGGGAGCATGGCTAACTTAGTAGCCACTGTATTTGGCTCACAAGGCTGAGTACGGGGGTGAAAAGATCGGAGTCCAGCGTGCTACGATACGGCGAGCCGTAAACGTTGGGGGACGTCGGGGCCAGTGTTTCCGGAGACACCGGCATCGCACTAAGCCGTCACGCTGACGGCATTGGTAACGATCGTTGAAAGAGACGGTCTCCGAAATTTCACCTCTCTCGAGGGCAAGCTCGCAGTGCCGACAATGGGTTCAGCGGTCTTGGGCACCAGTCTCAACTATCTCAACGATTGGGACAGCCTATGTGTCTTACATGCAACCAGTCCGCCCCCCCCCCCCCCCCGGGGCAAAATTTCTCTCTATCTATGCAAAAGTCAAATGTCGAAAACGCGGGTATGAGCATTACCGGTCTAACAGGCTCCGACCACACAACGGCAACGATAGGTTTGTGGTCGAAAAATTTGCTACTATCGGACAAGAAAACGCGGGACGAAACGGTTTCCTCTGGATGTGAGACAGGTGGCCAGCATCCCTCGGGTACGACGCCCGAGCCCAGCCCACTAACACAGAGAGCCACGATGGCCTCAAGCACATACGGGGGAGTCGTGCCCCCCCAAAAGACCGGCAATACCATAGGATGTGAGTCAGGTGGCCAGCATCCCTCGGGTGCGACGCCCGAGCCCAGCCCACTGTCCCAGAGCGCCACGATGGCCTCACGCACAAACGGGGGAGTTGTGCCCCCTACGAAAACCCGAAAGGTGACCGTACCAGGAGGCAAGGCTAGAGGACGTGGTACACCCTCATTCACCCAAACCCGAAAGGTGAACGCACCAGGAGGCAAGGCGAGGGAGAGTGGTGCACTCTCACCCGGTTACGACCGAAGCAAACAGCTACGGATTATCCACCTCAATCTGAATCGGCAGTTCTCGCTGAAACGGATCGAGGTCTATATGATAGCAGAGCAGTACGAGGCAGATGTCCTACTGTGTCAAGAGACTTTACGCTCAGACGAGGGGCCACCTCTTCTTTATGGCTTCACAGCCTACCGGTGTTCCTGCTCGAGGTGCCAGGTACTTATAACGTTCGTACGTAAAACGCTTACAGCCCGAGTAGTGGAATCCAGCGCCCCTGCGGGACCCGGTGGGACTGACACTTTGACAGTGGAGGTGTACAAATATGGTCAGTGATTCACATGCGTAAACCTCTACAATCCACCTAAGTCTGAGTTGCAATTCAAACTGCGTGAGCCTTTTGATACAAGGATGATCGTTGCAGGTGATTTTAACGCTAAGTCCCCAGCGTGGGGATGCACGGAATCTGACATCCGAGGGCGCCGACTACTTGAGATATGTGACGAAACAAATCTGGTTGTTTTGCAGGGCAAAGACAGTCCCCCGACCTTTCTGCACACCGGGCATGGGGGCATGTCGCGGCCAGATTTGTCCCTGGTGTCAACTGACTTAAGGTCACAGTCGAGAGTGGACGTGCTCAACGACGTTGGAAGCGATCATCTGCCGGTCTTGGTCACAATCGAACTCAAGAAGCTCAACGTGAGTACCCCATACACAGAACCAAAATGGGTGTACAAGCGTGCTAACTGGGATCTGTTTAGGAGTGCATCGGCTGCAGCTCTGAACGGATTGGATATCCAAGCAGATTGCATTAACCGGACATACAGCCTCTTTGTCAAAGCCATCTTAGGTGCTGCTCGAAAAGCTATCCCGAGGTCCTACGGGGGGCGCAAGTTTAGTCACTTTTGGTCTCCCGCTCTGGCACGCCTAATCCGACTAAGGCGGGCTGCACGTAGGCAGCATAGTCGTCGAAAAACCGATGAAACCAGAAGAGCTTACAACAAGCTTATGGCGGAGGTGAAGGAAGCCATTGCGGAGGGTACGAGACCGAAGTGGGCGAAGACATGTGTTAACCTGGATCTTGCGGACGGACAACAGGCATGGAAACTTCTCAATAACCTAACCAGGGTGAAAGAACCAAAAGCAGCTGCGCCCCTACAAACGGCTCGAGGCTTGGTGATCACTGACTCTAAACGGTCGGACGCTCTAAACCATGCTTTTGCGGCCATCTCTAGGATGGGTGAGAGGAGCGAAGTGTCGAAAGCTCTAGACAGCATCAGGAAGGCGAAAGCGAAACGCAGTTACGTCTATGGCGAGGACGAGACGAGCACATTCATCAACTCTTTTACCTACGGAGAGCTAGACATTGCACTTCGGAAGTGCAAGTTGCGCAAGGCACCAGGGCCAGATGGGATCAGCAACTGCTGAAACATCTCGGTCCTATTGGCAGAAGGAAACTGTTGGATTTGATCAATCGTACTTGGACTAAGGGGGATTTCCCTAAGGCTTGGCGCATGGCAACGATTGTTCCCCTGCTCAAAAAGGGAAAGGTCCCAGATCGTGCAGAAAGCTACCGACCCGTCTCGTTGACGTCCAACGTCGGGAAGGCGGCCAAACGCATGGTCAATAGAAGGCTCACATGGTTTCTAGAAACAAGGGTCTCATTGCTCCTGAACAGGGCGGGTTCAGGAGGCAACGAAATGCGATCGATCAAGTGACGTTATTCATGCAGAAAGTGGCGGATGGCTTCCAGTGGGGCAACACAAATCGACCTGGTCAGTCGACGCTAGCGGTATTTATCGATCTCAAGCAGGCCTATGACAGAGAATGGAGGCCCGGCTTGTTGTTGAAACTGATGAACTTAGGTGTCGGTTCATATATGCTTAGGTGGATCCAAAATTTCCTCACGGAAAGAACGGTACAGACTCATGTTGGTAAGCACTTGTCGAGGAAACTTCCACTCGAGCAGGGGGTGACGCAGGGATCGGCATTCAGCTGTACGCTATTTTTGGTCTTTATCAACGACTTGCCGGCTCTTTTGAAATGTCAGAAGCTGTTGTTTGCAGATGATATCGTGTTGTGGGAGTCAGGGAGAGATCGCCAACAGCTCATTGGCACTCTCCAGCAGGCATTAACAACTCTATCCTGCTACGCCAGAATGTGGAACCTTGAGGTAAACCACTCGAAGTCGGTTTACTCTTGGTTTACGCTGGGCCGTGATATATTGAAGGAACCTGTCGAGCTTCGAATGGATGGCAAGATTCTGGAATGGGATAAAAAGCCCAAGTACCTTGGAGTTATTCTCGATCAGAAACTGACTATGTGCGATCATATTCAGCAGGTGAAGGAAACAGCTTCCGAGAAGCTAAACATCGTAAAGAAACTAGCTGGAACGAAGTGGGGAGCGAGAGCTGATGTGCTGAGAGGACTGTACATGGGTGAAGTACGCTCTCACTTGGACTACTGTCTTCCTGTTCAGGTCTGGGGTTCGCAAACGACTCTAGCAAGCCTAGATGCTGTTCAGAACCAAGCCTTAAGACTAATCTGTGGAACCTTTAGGACAACGCCAATTGCCGCTGGTGAGGTTATGGCAAACATCCCACCGTTGAAATTGCGCAGAGAGCGAGCCGTCATACTAGCTCACGAGAGATATATGCGGCTGGAAGATGGATGCCCACTCAGAAGTCAGGTCGACAACTGGGAGGGCAGGAGACGCCTCAAAAACCGGCCCTGCTTCATGCATGTGGCACGCGGGTTGGTCAGAGAGGCGAATCTGCCGGTGGAGCGGGCTGCTCTTTCCCCGTCCGGTTCTACCTTCCCGATGGAGGCTCTCGGCATGCCGACGATACGGAAGAGCCTTCTCGACCCAGTGGTGACGAAGCAGAGTCCCACTACAAGCAGCCAGAGAGACTATCGCATCATATCCAGCCGGAGTAACCACCATCTACACAGACGGTTCTGTGCAGACGCTCGAGGGAACTGTGAAAGCTGGGTACGGGGCGGTAGTTCGACTCTCTGGCAATCCCGAAAGTGACGAGCTCAGTGGATCCTGTCAGCAGAAAAGCAGCCTCGTGGCTGAACTCGAAGCAATGTTCCAAGCACTGGACTGGGTGGCTACGATGGTACGTAACGGGACTGCGTCAGCGAACGACTTAGTCCTTTTCAAGGACTCGGTGGCTGCACTGGAGGCCATAGAACGGCTGGATGAAGGTGCTAGAAGGGTATGGGACGTCCTAACGGTCGGAGGGCGTCTCCTACGATTCGACGTGAACGTTACTTTGCAATGGGTGCCCGCCCATTGTGGGGTGGTCAGCCAAATCAGCTCGCGAAAACCGCGGCCGCAACGGCGCTCGAACATGATGAACCGTGCTCTTATCAAAGTGTACGATCCCTAGTCAACCAGCGCATGTTGACACTTTGGCACGACGGCTGGGATTCTTCGGACAAGGGGCGTGAGCTTTATCGGGCAATGAGGAGACCAGACAGAAGGGATGCATGGTGGCAATTGAATCGTGCGGAACAGGCAGTCCTAGCCCAGTTCCGGGTCGGCCATTGTCCAATTGGTGCTTACCTCGGACGATGGAAGGAGAATTACGACACACGGTGTCCCCATTGCATGGAGGACGATGAAACAATAGACCACATTCTTTATGAATGCAGAGTTCTGCACGAAGGACGATTGGGACAAGGTATAGATAGAGAGAATACTGGTTCATGTACGACACAGAGGCTGTCCTTGTACGGGGACAAGGCAACCTTAAGACTCACTGCTCGCTTCCTCTCACGTGCTCTAAGGGAGTAATTCTCAGCATGTTGTTCGTTGTCAATGGGGTTTCTGACTCGGAGTCTGGAATGTAGATAAAGGTTGACTAGATCTATGCTTTTATCTTTACACCTGGGTAGATCCCTATAGATCTAAGCCTAAGATAAATGAAAACAACAGAAATGGTAGATCTAAATCCAATATTCATCCACCATGCTGGGCTTTTTCTTGGTCTATTTTGTAGCAATTGTTATTTAGTATTGTTTATAAGTAAAAATCATCACCATGACTATAGTCCTACTTATACAGGTTCAAGTTGTACTCTGTCTTGTAAGTACTCCAAAAGGTTTACTACTAAATAAAAGTGAAACATAAAACTATTCTAGATCCATAATTTATTAAAAATGAATAGTAATAATGATCTAGGTCTAGATCTTAGGTATAATGAATTAGAATTTTTATTGTCCTTCAGCTAGTTAGAGATTTATGCTTTGCTCTCTCGCTAGCCTATGTCTTGCACTGGTCTAGTATTAGAATGAAAGATGTTCTAGGCAAATAAAAAGAAGACAAATCTAGATCTATATCCCATTGATTCAAATGTACATAATATTTGAGTGCATTTGGTTGATAGATTTAGTACTGGTAGCTATTGTTATTGGTAGTAATGAAAAGCGCAATAATTTTCACTTTTTTTCTGACTAAAAAACCAGGTAAAAATAATAATATAATCAATGATTCATCATCTTTTATTGACTGTTTTATCACATTTCTTTTTGAAAATGCTGTAAATAGTCTAAATATGCTGTTTCAACAGTAATACAAAGAAGAAAATCTAAATTTAGGTCTCAAAAAATCTAAAGTTGGCATCCATTTTTTTTTCTGAGTGTCATATTATTTAGATTATAATTTGTATCTTATATTTAAATAGAAAGATGTTTACATTTTCACATTCTCCATTCATTTACCTTTACTTTGATACCAAATATGCTATTATAGCATCATTGGTACTTAAGCAATAAAATTTTGTTTTAGCCATGTTTGGAACATTTTCTTTTTTTTTTTTTTTAAAAGTAGCATTTTTAAAAAAAAAAAAAAACACCTCAGTCAATGAGTTAATAAGTCAAAACAGAGTGCGGAAAAACAAAATTAAAAAAAAATTCATAAAAAAAATAATGTAAATATTATTTGTATGGACAGTATAGAGGGACTTCTTATGGTCTGACAGTCACCCTGGGCATGTATCCAGTATGCCAAAAGCAGTCTTTTTTGAGACAAAAAGAAAATCTGCTTCCAAAGACAGAAGTAGACGGCGAAAAGGAAATCTAAATCAACCACTGGTGGACATGGGTTATGCTTGCGCTAGATGTGACTAAATATTTAGGTTGCAGCTTGGGCTGCATAGTCACTGCATTCTTCATTAATCTTGGGGCTTCTTGAAGATAAACCTTATTATTGCTATATAAGTTCTTACTAGCAAAATCTTGAAACAACTTTTCAAAACCAGGTAGTCATTTCAAAAGTAAAAAGGAAAGACTGAGTTCCTAATCATGTTACTTTATACCTTTTAATTTTTTCAAGACAATCAGCCACTTCTCCAAGTATATTTTGGACATTTCTTGCAACTTGCATCACAATATTCAACTTATCAGAAACACTTAAATCTTTGTCATCTGCATCCTGAAATTTAAATTAAATTAAATTAACAGCTAAACAGGCTCTGATGTTTTTTTTTAAATCTTTTCTTTTCTGAGAATATTAAACATTCAACCCAATTTTTTTTCTGAAGAAAAAAAAAGAAAGTTGCACAATTCTTACCTTTGTTTCTTCCACTGTTTCAAAGAAATTAAAATGAATGTTCCAGCCTCTGTCAAGAAATAAATAGATATTTGTATGTTGTATATGAGAGATTATCTACCAGCAAAATAATAAGAGGACAAACTCAAGGTCTTTTATTAATATTAGCACAAAAAAACAAAAACAACTAATGTGAAAATAAATAATTATATTTTTTTTTTTCACAAAAAAAAAATTAAATAACCTGCACTATCTTTAAATCTCACTTAAAAATAAATACATTTTCTAGAAATACAATTAACAAAAAGGTGCTTTTTTTTTAATTAAAAAAATTCAGGATAAACATGGTAAGTACATGTAAAGCAATTTCTCTGTCATAATTTTAATAATCCCCATATTATTTGGAAAGAAAAGGTGGATAATAAAATTGAAAAAAGTAGCATCATCAATAACTATTTTGTATTACAAATCAACCACTTTTAAATCAAAATATGAATTCATAATGTTGTGTATGTAGAAATGTTTTTACAAAGCTTACATCAACTCACTCTGTCTGTCTGGTAAAATATTTGTACACATTATTTCTACGACACCCAATCTTGGATCAAGCTGATAATTTTGCACAATTATTTCTTTTGCCCGACAAAACAGAATCAATATAAAAAAAATTAACCAATTAGTTAATTAACTATTGGTAATTAATTATTTTGTTTAGTTTCTTGAACAAGGGAAATAAATTGTACTTGACTAAAGTGGTGGCATAAGCTGATATAGTCCCCTATATAGGTCGCCACTTTAAAGTAAGTTAGAAACAAACAATACATACAAATAGTCAAAAGCACCTTACTAGCAGAGTGATTAGTATGTCTTGAAGAGGCATGAGCTATAAGTTTGAATATAGAGATGTGGCTGCACTTAGGCCTAAATGTTCCTGTAAAATTCCAAAACTGTGCTTGAAAATGAAATTATATTTAGCTTTTACCTGACCATCCCAGGCCAAATAGCAACCTGCATTTTTTGCCACATTTGATGCAAACAGTGCTATTATCCACAGGATATTGCAATGTCAATAACAAACAAACATATAATACAAGAAATATTAATTGCTGAGTAAACCTTTCATCAGAATATGTGATGATTAAGTGACAGGAGTTTGGACAGTAGACATAATAGTGATACATAAGAATCAAATGATAAAACTCTATCCTATTGAAAATAATTATCTTTCTCTTATTATTATCACTTTTCTAGAACTAAAAAAACTTTAATTTAAAAACATATTTATTTTATAGGGTAAAATTTCTTAAATTGTTAATATTATTAGATCTAAGGTAGGATGAAATCTATAGTCTTACTATCCTATTCAACCACAAACATCAAAAACATTCAAAAAAAACTTAATGGCCTCCCTTCAATCATTCACAAAGCGACTATGGATCATCTCATGGAAATGAGATGAATGCCTGGGCATTAGCTGTGGTCAGAATGATGTTGCCCACACATCAGTTCCCCTCTCTCCATGCAACTGATGTATCCAAAGGAGCAGCAAGTACTGATACAGTTTGTGGTCAGCAGGATCGCAGGCTCTGCCAGGGTATAGCACTGAGTGCTGCAAACTGCCTTATGGTTGCAGGCTTCTGATTTTCCTTCCATGATTGGGTATAGATGCAAGGCAGCAAAGGTTTGAATTCAGAGTTTTCCTTCTTCTAGGTGGGTAGCCAGCAATGGCTAACAAGATCCTTCTGCCTGAAGCTTACTGGTTTAGGCTCTGCTGGACTTAAAATCTGAGCCTCACATGAAGGCCAGGAGTTGGACTGGTTGGCAGAGGCTACTTAAGACACATGCCATTAGGAAGCACTTTATAGGTAGTGGAGTGCTTATATCCATTGCCACTTCTGGCAATGAAAACCTCAGAAAAACTAATGCAGTTAAAACTATAACCATTAGAAATAAAATCCTCATCAATAGCTTTGTCAAAAATTATATAAAGCAACAAAAAATTCATTTCTTAATCTCTTTAAATTTAATAATATTTAAAGGATATCTCTGTAATTTTACCTTTACCTTTACCTATCTGTGAAGAAACAAGTTCCTTTAATTGTAAAGTGCATTTAATTGTAAGGTGCCTTTAATTGTAAAGCATTTAATAGTAACATATTAACAAGGCTAACATTAGATACAAAACAAACCTCTACTAGATGTTCTTTCCTTGCCCATGTTTACAAATACTCGTGACTTCCCGCAAGTCCCCTAACTCTTAGGTCTCTTGACCGTGTGTTACCGTTGACCACACATAGTAACCATGTCAATACACTATCCCTTAGTCTGTTGGACTGTTGGGGCACCATGCAAGATTCATCGACCATTTTCTCCATTACTTTCTATCTTTTGCCTTAGTTAAAACCTCTTTCAGTGGCAGGCCCATCCATTCTTTTATGTTGTCCTGCCATCGCTTTCTCTGTCTGCCTCTACTTTTTTTCCTGGTACTGTTCCCTGAAGGAATGTCTTTGCAAGCCCTGACGATCTTGTAATATGGCCATAGATTTTTAGCTTGCATTTTGTATGATAGCACGTCATCATGTGGTCCAATCGCTGCAGTAACCCTGTCTCTAATCGTTTGGTTTGAGATGCGGTCTTTGAATGTGATACCCCTTCTGTAGCATCTCAATTCCATTGCTAGGATCATCCTATCTAGCTCTGCAGTCAGCATCCAAGAAGCATATAAAAATGTGGCCACGACCAGGGAGAGCATCAGTCTGATTTTGGTGCAGAGGGCTAAGCCTTTGTCTTTCCATATATTTCAAGTTTTGAAAGGGCTGCTGTGGACTGTGCAGTTCGGCAATTTGGGCCAGTAGTTCAGGTTTCGTTCCCTCATCTAAGACAATAGCTCCGTATTTGAAGCTGCGAACACCAGTCAGCTTTTCATCTCCAATACTGATGCCCCTTTTAAAGCCCTGTTGGATATTGGTCATAATTTGTTGTTTTTTTTTGGCATTAATTTGCATACCATATGCTGCAGAAGACTTGTCAATGCGCATCACCAAGTCAGCTGGTTCTTCTTCTGTCCCTGATAGGCCATCAATGTCATCTGTAAAGCACAGGTTAGTAATTTTTCTTCTTCCAAAGCTTACAGTACCTTCATAGCCTTCGAGAGCATCTTCCATTATCCTTTCAAGGAAGATATTGAAAAGTACAGCAGAAGAAATCCTAAACCTCAGAATACTCTGTAAAAAATACCTCCAACACCAAGAGAATCTTTTCCCTGTCTTTATTGATTTCAAGAATGCTTTTGATCGAGTATGGCACGGGGCACTTGTCGTACGCATCTTGTTTGGTATTTTCTTTTGAGCACCATAAGGGTTCGTAGGTTTCTGTTCCTAAGGATGCGTTATATTGGTGTCATTGCTCTCTTGTTTTGCCTTGAGATGGAGTTCTCTTGTTTTGCCTTGAGATGGAGTTCTCTGTGTGGTGTTCTTCCCCAGTATTGGGTAAGTTAGTTTATTTGACTACCTTCTAAATGTCGTAGATCTAAAATCATTTCTTTTATAATCGTGTGAATGGCGATATCAAAGGAGTGTGTATTTTTACCCTGTATTCAGTGTTGGCCAGTAACGGCTTCGATGCCGATATTATTTACTAGGATTTAAACTGTCGAGGTGGGGAACCTGGGAACTCGAGGAACTTATGTCTACCCCGGAGTCAACGAGCTGAAATCCCACCCTGACAGCACTCTGGGCGACAATGGAAAAGTACAACATAAATAAAAACATAATTTAAGTTATCCAGAACCTCTACAAGGATGCCACTAGTGTAGTGTACTTCAACAATAATATTGGGGACTGGTTTAAAACCACAGTTGGAGTAAGACAAGGCTGCCTACTTTCACTGCAATTTAATGTAGTGCAAATATGTTAAGAATTTACAAATAGATGTGTTAATAAAGGGTAAACCCAATAAGAAATTGGCTACATCTCAACTGAAACAACCAGCAAAGTAATGGAAGTTATTCTGCTCAAGTACAGGCTGCCTCATTATAATAAAATTAAATAAGGTTACAAAGACAGTTTGTATGGAAACACAAACTCAAAATCGGCCCCCCGAAGTGATCCACCCATGCAAAAGTCTGTTTCAATATTTTTAGAAGAATATCAGTATTAAATTCTATCAGAAGTGGTCCACTCAGGCAGGTAAAAAGGCAGGTTATTATTATTATTATAGGTTTTATATAGCGCTACTTTCATGCTTATAGCATGCTCAGAGCGCTTTTGGTCCAATCTCATTTGTGGACCAGTGGGGGGGGAGGGGGGCGCCTTTAGGCGCTCAGTAAACACAACTCTGCCCGAGTCGGGTGTCGAACCTCGAGCCCCCTTCTAGGTAGCAAAGCCAAGCCAAGTTCAAGCGCACTTGGCCTCTCGACCATGCTTCCCACAATGGTTTCAATATTTTCAGAAAGAATATCATAATGAAATTCTATCAAAGGCAGACCAAGGAATAGGTGAAAGTGAATGTGAAGTTAGATGTGAACCTGGCCTAACTGATGTCTTATAATGAGTATCTAATTGATCTTATTGTTTTGTAAAGGGTCAATGTCTTATTTAAAGCCTCAAGAAAAAACATTTCCGTAAAAAAAAAAAAAAATTCGTTTAGTTTTATGTTACATGGTGATATGTACACTCTGCAGTTCACGCAATAATATGAAAAACTACTTATTAATTGTTGTTTTAAATTATGTCCAACTTATTTGCATAGTAAATAGATTTTTTCTCTTTACAAAAAAAGTTAGCATTAGTAAATGTAGTATTTAGTATGACAGAACTTATATAACTTAGCAACACAAGTGTAGAAAATATTTTTTTATCGAAAATCTAAAACCATTTGCATAAATGTGTTAAAAAAATGGTAAATACCAATCTCCCTTTCTAAAAAGCCTCCAGTCTTTGTTACTATTAATAGTGAATAGTTGTAAAAATGATGTATTTTTATGAAAAAACTGCTAGCATAATTGATTTAAAAAATAAGATTTTTCTCTTTCAGCAAAGAAAAATGTAGCCGTTGCATCAGAACTTTGAATGCTCTATATATCATGGTGTCAGATTTTCATTTTCTTTTCTAGTTTCTGAGATCTAAACGGAATGGACGGACAGACAGGCCAGACAAAACTAATATAGTCTTTTCCCTTTTCAGGGACCGCTAAAAAAGAGAGATTCCTTCTTGTATACTTAAAAGCTTTCCATAAAAATATCTCAGCATGCAAAGACTGAATAAAAAAGAAGCAATGCAATACAAACAATATAAGAAGACATTACCAGAAAGATACAATGATGACCCTGAAATTGAATTGGCCATTAGAAAGGCATTTACTCATAATTTGAGGACTTTGATTTTGTTTTTTAAAGTACTGTTAAATGAGCTTTTGATTTTAATAGATACACACCAAAAGATCTAAAACTAACTAAAAACAAGAAAATATTAAAAAAATAATTTGAATTGTATCAATTAGTTTGGATCAGTCATGTAAATAAATTTGAAATAGATCAAGACTAACTATAATAAATCTGTGCAATTAGAAATATTTTTACCAATTGTTTTTGTTTAGTGCAATTTCATGCTTTTAGCTTGATCCTATTACTTGTCTGGACCAGTTGGGAAAGGAGTGAGAGGAGAAAGAAGGGGTATCTGAGTAAAGATTAATGTGATCGCTTTATAAATGCATTTATTAAAAAAAGAAAATTAAAAGTTGAATGACATGAATTCAAACTCAAGAGCTCTAGCCTCCTCAAACCAATAAACTAACCAATGTACCAGAGAAGTGCTAATGAAAATAGAAGGTTTAATAGTTGTCTATTGTTAGTTTCAAAATTTAAAGCAAAGTAAAAAGAGAACTAATTCAACTTACACCACCACATCTGTCAAGTACAATTTACTTCCTTTGTTTGATATTAAACAAAATAATTAATTACCAATAGTTAATTAACTAATTTGTTAATTTTTTTATATTGATTCTTGTTTTGTCAGGTAAAAGAAATAAGTGTGCAAAATTTCAGCTTTATCCAAGATTGGGTGTGGGAGAAATAACGTGTACAAACTTTTTACCAGACAGACAGAAAGACAGAGTTGATATAAGCTTTGTAAAAAAACATATAAATAGGCATTTTAAAAAATATCAACATCAAAACGGACAAAACAAAACAATGATAAGGTAATAAGACCATAAAAATAACTTTTGAAGAAGTATTCAAAGTAATATATATAAAAAATAGTAATATACTTTTTAAGGTCACTTACCTATATTTGAGATAGTTAATAAACAGCCTCAATGTAAAGCAAAAAAGTAAAACTGGAAGAAACCAGCCTTGCCAAACAGAGTACATGTAAACCTATCAAAAAAAATGAACATTTATATCTTTATTTACAAAGCTGATATTTTAAACAATAATTTTATTTTTAATTTCCTTAAACTGTCATTTAGCTGCATAATTTGCTCTTTTGTCTGTTATTTGAGCAGTGCTGGCTAACACCTTTTGCCTTGATTCAATGGCACCAATAAAGTTGAAAAAGTGGACCATTTGGTTTGTGTGATCTAATCTGTATTCTTGAAACCTTTAGGTATCTTGCACACTACAAGTGTTTTGTCTTATGGCAATCAACCTTACAAATCTTTCAAGCGTCATGATAGCTTTCAGATAGGACAGGATTTTCCTGCAAGGATGACCATGGGAAGAGGCAGCTGTTTTAAAGAGACATACTGCCATTTTTAGTCATTACGTAATGTGAAAGCTTTGAGACCTTCTTTATACTTGTGTCCTATGTCTTTTTTTTTGCTGCATTGTGAAAACTATTTAGTGCACAAGGAAGGGACCTAATTAGATGTGAGGGCTTATCTTCCTACTCTGTAGGTGACATGGACTTGGGTAATTTGTATGTGTGTAACCAGCTGACACAAATTATACAGGTCAAGTGGTAAATCGTGACTAATGACAAGTGGCAGTGCTTCTGTTGTGAACACTACTCAAGCCAGTCCATCATGTGATGGACAAGTGATGTTTTGTCAGTTTCGGTCACAGTCAACTTGGTTCAGATTTAGAGTCAAGATACAAAACAGCTTCACAAGAATGAGTTATGTCACCATTCAAGATCCCCAGTTCGGTACAGTGTAAAGCGAGTCAGGAACAGAGAATCCAGTACGTCCAAGAGTTGAGTTGGATACTGCAGTATAGAGTTCATATGGCAGTACAGTTATCTACAGTGAAGCATCTGTACAGTCAGTTTTACATGTTGCTAAATGTAAATATTGGATGTTGATTTATTGGACATCATGAGTTATTTGGAACACTGAGTTGTCAACTTCTTTGAGTTGTGAGTGTTGTGTGGTGCAGAAAGCCTGGATAGTGAGAGTATTACCATACATTCTACTGTTGCTTTGTCGAATCCATTGAATTTTTTACTTTAAGATCTTTAAATCCAATACATGACCCGCAAGGCTACATGAAGCCGTCCAAAGGTTTTTTATAATAATTTCTAATGAAACAGTTTGAACAACATTTAAGTATTAGTAAATAAGCCCCTATGTAAGTATATTATTTTACCACAAAAAAAATCCCTGCTATTAAATGTTCAAGTCCCTTGCAGTTTTAAACATTGTATGAATGAAGACAAAATCAACAGCACATTTATTAAGTAGTTTTTTGTTGACTTCCTGAAACTGAAAATCTTCTACTTCTTCATATTGAAGGGTGAGATCTCCTAGATCTGATACTCCAGTCAAGGACTTATTGGACCTATACTAATAAGAGACTGGAAGATTTCTGTTCAATTTACAAAAAAGAAGACCTTATTTTAGATTGATTTAATGACTTAACATATTTACAAGTACAAAATTATATCAATAACAGTATGTTAGTTTGAGTACTAAAAACTGTCCACTCCAATGTAACCTTTGCCTACCTTCCAGTCTGACCCTACTGTCTAACAATTTACAAAAAATCCCCAATACTTTTATCAATGACTCAAAGACAAAGATTTACTGCTGCAGGGGTGAAAAACTGTATAGAAAATACAATAAACATGCATATATGTAACCAAATAAAACAAAAGACATTTGGGCCACAAGGCCTTCATCAGCTACAAAACAAACAAAAAAAGACAACACAAAATAGACTTAAGTTAACTTATTTGTCTGGTGGTGTTCTCTATCAAAGCAGAAAAGTGAGCTAGGCTGGTGTAAAAGCATGGGAAATTGGAAGGGGGCGGGGATGTCAGGCAAAGATGAATGGGAAAAGTGTGTAATGTTAGTGACCATCTTATTTGGATTTGCCATGCTTTTACACCAGTGTAGCTCATCTCTTGTCTGCCGAGATTGCAAACAAGATCGGAAAGATAAATTAACTTAAGTCTATTTTGTGTTCATTGTTTATTTTTGAAACATCTATATTTACAGTTAAATTGAAATATTTTTTTACCTAATGCTTCTGTGGTGAAATAGTTACTATATGTTTATGTTTATGTAACGTTGTGAGAATGTGTTCACAACATTGATTGAGTGTGCTACTGTCCAAGTCCCTTTTGTCAGTTCATGTGTCGTTCTAGTTTAATAAAGCCTTGTTTTAGGTCACTCTTCAGTGTTCCTTTATTTCTTATTACAATTTATTAAACTAGAAATTTTCACTTCTATGGATCTACGTGTCTCGTGTATCTTATTTAGATTTTCGTTCAACACTATTCTCAGTCTGTAAGTAAAAATAGTTATACAAACAGAGTGTCTATTTAAGCCAAAAGAGCTAGACATAGAGCCTAGTTCACCATCGGCAGCCAAGAAGTGCTGCACTGGCTCAGAACATTTGAGAATTTCATCTCCTCAGTCTCTCACTGCGAGATTGACAAAAAGAAATTACTTAAAAACTACATTTCTTCGAGCGTATTTCAGTACATAAGTGAGTGTACAATGTTTGAATAATCAATCAAAGTTCTACCAAATGTCTACATGATAAGTCTTTATCGACAAGAGAACGGACAAACAGTTGACTCCTTCCTACTAAAACTTAAAAGCTTAAAAGTATGGCCAAAGACTGCGACTTCAAAGCTGTCACCGCTGAAGAACACAGAGACATCTTCATAAGAGACGCCTTCATTACTGGACTGGCTTCAAACAGCATAAGGCTGCGACTCTTAGAGAAATCTACTCTAACTCTACAGTGCGCCGATGAAGAGTCAAGACAACTTGAATACGCCCATAATCATTCCATGGTGTATAACATCTACTCTGAAACGCCCTGTGGAGCCAGCGCCGACGTGGAAAGGCTTTCTCCAATGACAAAACCAGAACATGAGGTGAGTGCGGCGACTAGTAAAAGATGTTTCTTTTGTGGAAACAACCCACATCAACGTTTTAGATGTCCAGCCCGTGATGCTACATGCAACTTGTGTGGCAAGAGGGGTCATTTCCAGAAAGTTTGTAGATCGACCAGGCAGACACCCAAATCAGCCATATTGAAAGCAGGTGATGAGACATCACGGACTACTACCGTTGGATCTTCCTGGGCATCGACACCAGCGTCCGGCATAACTAAATCTACAATTTCAATACTCGTCAATGGAGTACCATTGAAGGCTCTCATAGATACGGGTAGCAGTGAAAGCTAAATATCTTCTTCAATTGCTAAAAGGTACAAACGGAAATTAGAAATATCCAGAAACAGAATCTACATGGCCTCTACACATCTTTCTCGCACTACTCATGGACATATTTTAGCTAAAATAAAGTACAAAGATGATCAATACGAAAGTGTGAAGCTCTCACTACTAGATGGACTAGTATCTGATGTAATCTTAGAACTAGATTTCATCAGCCAGCATGAAAAACTGATGATCCCATTTGAGGGAAAATGAAGCACTCTCCAGGTCTGTACGCTGGAAGCAGCACGAGTTGAAGCCCCACGTCTTTTTGTGAATCTTGCTCCTGACTGCCACCCCATAGCCACTAAATCTAGAAAATATTCTATGCCTGACTCCAAATTCATTCAAACTGAAATCAAGAGACTTCTATCTGACAAAATTATTGAGCCTTCCACATCCCCGTGGCGAGCCCAAATAACTGTAACAACAAATGAAAGGCACAAAAAGAGAATGGTTATCGACTCTAGTCAAACCATCAATCGATTCTCTTACCTTGACGCGTACCCCATGCCAAAAGTGGATGAACTGGTACAGGAAATATCTAAATACTCAATGTACAGTACGTTCGACCTCAAAAGCACTTACCACCAGATACCTATCAGGGATGATGAAAAGCAGTACACAGCATTCGAGGCTTGCGGAAAGCTTTATCAGTTTTGTCGCATTCCTTTTGGAGTGACAAACAGAGTTGCTGCATTTCAAAGGACAATCAACACAATAATTGAGGAGGAAGAGCTACAGGATACGTTCGCTTACATGGATAATGTTACCTTCTGCGGACGCGACTCCAGTAGCCACAAACAGAATCTACAGAGATTTCTCAACACCGCTAAGAAGTACGACATCACCTTCAACGATGATAAAAGTGCTATTGCAGCTAATAAAGTGTACCTCCTAGGCTACGAAATCACAAGGGCAATTAAGACCAGATCCTGCGAGATTTTAGGTGTTGAGAAATCTACCTCCACCACAAGACATGAAATCACAAAAGCGGGTGATTGGACTACTGTCCCATTATTCTCAATGGATCCCAAATTTTTCCAACAAGATCCATTTATTGGTAAACAACAAAACCTTCCCCCATCCCAAACAAGTGAAGTAAGCTTTTAAACAGCTAAAACACGAACTTGAAAATGCTGCTGTGTCGACGATAGATTATATATCTCACAATCGCCGCCACTCTTAATCAAGACGGCCGTCCTGTCACCTTTTTTTCAAGAACTCACTAAAAGTGAACGCAGACACTCAGCAGTCGAAATGGAAGCATACGCCATTGTAAAAACCCTGAGAAAATGGCAAAATTACCTAATCAGTAGACCCGTCACATTGGTTACAGATCAACGCTCAGTGTCTTTTATGTTTGACCAGCAAAACAAGGGCAAGATCAAAAATGAAAAGATACAAAGATGGCAACTGGAGCTTAGTAGTTTCCAATATGACGTTGTATATCGACCAGGGAAACAAAACGCAGCTGCTGATACCTTTTCAAGAAACCACTTTGCGTCAGCAATGACCCCGGAGAAGACCTCAAACTGTTACACAGCAACCTCTGTCATCCAGGTGTCACTAGACTCCTTCATTTCGTTCGGACTAAGAACTTACCTTTTTCCTGCGAGGACGTCCGCAAAGTGGTAAACCAATGTAAAACTTGCGACGAACTGAAGCCTAGATGCTTCAAAGTTTTACACATTTTAGAACATTTAATTTCTATTCTTCTATTAACAGACTGAGTATAGGCTAAAAAAAAAGTATCTTGATCCGAAAAGCTGGTCACTAGCTCATCCAGCTAGCAATAAAACTAAGCTCAAACATGTTGGATTGGTTCAGTGAAAAGAAAATTTTTTTTTTATAATGACAGTGATTTTAAAACTATTGAGAAGGTTTCAAATAGATGAAGTGTATCTATGCACCTAAAATACTATGGTGAATATTATTGACCAATTATTTACAATTTGTCTATAAGAATAAACTGTCAATGAATACTGTCAATCCTAAGCCCACAAAAAAAAAATATGATAAAGACAAAATATCATAATTCAAATTTACATTTCAAGATTCAAAGATTAATAAATAGATCTAGAAACCTTAAAAATAAAAATATAGTGTGTTAACAAAATATAAAATACTGACCACAAATACTATTAAAGTATATGGTGCTGCCTTCCAAGCTTTTAAATCATAAATTCCTTTCAATGTATTCAAGTAAGGTTTTGCTTCTGTACCTTTATTAAAATTTAAAAAAGAATGTTAGAATTGCTTTTTGTAAATTGTAAATTATTTAAATCTTTATCAAAGAATACAGACAATATAATGTATAGCATGGGCGTAGCCAGGAGTTTTTTCGGGGAGGGGGGGGGGCTTTAGGGGGTAATTTTTTTCTTCCCCCCACCCAAATATACAAATAAGTATATGTGTGTGTGCGCACGTGCGGGTGCATAAATAATCTTTATTACATTCTGACCCTTCATTCTTTCTTCCTGGAGTTAGTGGAAAAATCTAGACTCCCAGATATCGCCAGCAAAGGGATCTGGGGAGCGCAGCCAAACACTATTTCCGGTAATGAAAGCCAACAAAATGCATATTCTGAAGTATCTACAGTGCATTATCCTGCTATTAAAAGTTTTATTTTGAAAACCTTATTTGCTATTCTAACTTAGTTCCTCCAGCGTCGTTTGGCACATTGGGCGGCAAGCTGATTCCACAAAAATCTGTCACTGGCAATGTCTGAAGCCTCTTCCAACCTGCTCTGAGGACCTCCATGAAAGTGTGGCGTGAAGTTGTACTACGATGTCCCTGTTTGCACTTTTCTCGTAATGGCCTCCTTGTCATCGCAACTCTTGTTATGCTTAATTCATTTTGTCGGAGAACATGTCCCGCAAACCTCATGCGACACTCTGTGACAACCTTACTTAAGGGTCGATTCTCAGTTCGGCATAGGATTTTCTTGATTGAGACCCGATCTCTATAACTGACTTCTAAAATCCGTTTTAGCCATATTTGTTGAGCCACATTAATTAATGGAGCCCAGCCACTGGTAGAAATTTGTAACCTCTCTTGGCTGCACACTTGGAATTAGCTACGCACTTGGAATTAGCTACGTTCATAGAATTTGGTGACTGTAGTTTGCTTTAGAATAAAATTGAAGAGAGAGGTTTTCAACCTCAAAACTCTCTGTATGGGGGTATTTAAACTCAAAACCATCTGGAGGGGTTTTAAACTTAAAAAAGAAGCCCTCTGGAGGAGAGGGCTTAAACTCAAAACCCCCCTTGGCTTGACTACGCTAATAGAATTTTGAGTGTGTAATTTGTTTTTTTTTTATATATTGAAGAGGTATTTTTTAGCTTCAAACCCTGCTGAAGGGGGGTTTAAACTCAAAACCCTTTTGGCTACTCTCATAGCAATTTTTAGGGTGTAATTTGCTTTTTTTTTATATTGAAGAGGTATTTATTTATCTTCAAACCCCGCTGGAGGGGATTTAAACTCAAAACCCCCTTCGGCTACGGCAGTGTTTCCCAAACTTTTGACCACTGTGTACCCCTTTTTGTAATGCTGAGTACCCCTCGGCCCCCCCCCCCCAAACACACTTTAATTTATTAACAGAACATAATAAATGGGTATTTTAAAAAAATCAGCATAGTTAATGAGGTGCAACACATACCCCCTCAAAAGTCTTCCCTTACCCATGGGGGTACGCTTACCACACTTTGGGAAACACTGGGCTACTGTCAAAGCCTTTTGAGTGTGAAATTTTCATTTTTTTTATATTGAAGAGGTATTTTTTAGCTTCAAACCCCCCTGAAAGGGGTTTTAAAGTAAAGAATCCCTTTGGCTACGCTCATAGAATTTTGAGTGTGTAATTTGTTTTTTTTTTATATGGAAGAGGTGATTTTTAGCTGCAAACCCCACTGGAGGAGGGTTTTAAACTCAAAGCTCCTCTTGGCTATGCTCATAGAATCCGCCCGAGCTATGACTCCCGATGCTGTCACTGTGGAGAGAGTGTAAAAACAGTGTTGCATATCTTGTACGAGTGTCCACAGTTCCAAGAGCAAAGGGGGGACGTGTCTGAGCAGTCACTCGACTTGTATGGTAGCTACAAGGCATTATGCCGAACGGCCCTGTTTCTTGTCAGAGCACTACGGGAGGATTGTGTCCTTCCTGCTCTGATTTTTCAATAGGAGTTCATCTCAGGTGACTTATGTATGGATAGTCTTATTATCGTAGATTTTGGAGGGGGTTTTAAAATCAAAATCTTCCTTAGCTATGCTCTCGGAATTTGAGGATTGTCGTTTGCATTGTTTTATTTTTTTTGTTTTTGTTTTATAAATGCAGAACCCCCTGGTAGGGGGTTTTAAACTCAAACCTCCCTTGGCTGTTCTGGGGCAAGTGATGGTTTAGTATTAAAATTTCAAATAAAATAAACAAGATCAAAGCAAAAAATCATTCACTAAATTTCGAGGTTTCATTTCGGGGGAAGCCAACCCCCAGCTACGAGCATGATGTATAGAGTTCCCTTGTTACCTCACATTTCTTTTAGTTAGTGTAAACATTGACACTTGATGCTCCAGATAATTTCCTTACAACAAGATGAAAATCAGGCATGTCAAACACGGCATTCAGGGGCGCATGCGGCCCGCGACCACCTTGCATGCAGCCCGTGGCCACCTCAAAATCTATCAAAATAATGTTAAACTATTACGCTGGAAAATAAAAGATGACAAGCTACTTGAATTGATAGTATTTGTTAAACTGAACATCGAGATTGAGTCTGCAGTGAAAGCCAGCTATATTTTTCAAACTTAATTGCAAGCCATAGCAAATCATTTAGTGAAAGGATATCATGAAGAAGTGTGTCATTAAAGTTGCCGAAGTAATTTGTCCAGAAAAGGTGAAAGTATTCAAAGTAATAGCGTTAACTAGGAACACTGTGGCAGATAGAATAAATGACATGTCAATCAGCTGGCGTGAACAATTAAAGAACGAAATAGATTTTGAATTATTTTCCTTGGCTTTCGATGAGTCAACTGATGTAACGGGTGTAGCACAGTTGGCTATATTCATAAGAGCTTGTGACAGGAATTTTGAGATGCATGAGGAGCTACTTGACCTTTGTTCTATACATAACGCCACAACAAGCGAGGAAGTTTTTGAGAAATAACAGGTGATATTGCAGTACAATTTACCTTTGGTAAAGCTAGCTAGTCTAACAACGGATGGCGCACTAACCATTATGAAATGGTTTTGATGCAAAGCTACTTGCAAAAATAAGAGAGACTAATGCTAATTTTAAATTTGCTCATTTTCATTGCATCATTCACCAAGAAACATAACGCAAAAACAATTACAATTACATGTCATAAGACTGGTTTCAGTCACTACTAATTTTATTCGTGCCTGTGGCTTAAATCATCGCCAATTTTCACTGTTTCTGAATGACATTGGACACGAAATTTGCTGGCTCTCCTGTCATAAAGAAATGAAGAGATTTGTTGTACTGCGTGAAGAAATTGTATTGTTTCCGAACATGAAAGGTGAACCTGTTGAACATTTCCATACTGACGAATGGGTTCAGGATTTGGCATTTGCAATTGATCTCACTGGTCACCTGCAAGACTTGAATTTGAAACTTCAAAGTAAAGACTAAATTGTCAAAACTGCGTGTAATTATGTGAAGCGCTTTCAAGCAAAATTACGACTGTGGGTAAACCAAATATGAAGAGAAAATCTTGTTTACTTCTCAACGTGACGGAAAATACAAAGATTAAATACGGCTACAACATTTGGTAAATATGTCTTACACCTGGAATCGTTAATAGATGCTTCCACTGGCCCTTTTCGTGACTTCGTTTCATACGAGCAAGAAATTTCGTTGTTTATTCCTCCATTTTCATTTGCTTCTGAAAATGCTGCTGGTAATGTGCAACTAGAGCTGATAGAGTAGCAGTCAGATTCTTTGTTGAAAGCGATGTATAAAGAAGTGCCTCGCCAAAATTTAGTTATTTACCTAAATGGTACGTTGAATTGCGGAAATTTGCAGCCAGAATTCTAGCTATTTTTGCAAGCACTGATCTCTGTGAGCAGTTCTTTTCTATGATGAAAGCTACAAATCACCTCAACATTCAAAATTATCTGATCAAAATTTGTTGTCAGTGATGATAGTGTCAGTAGCAAACAAACTTCAACCCGATATTAATAAACTTGTATCCCAGAAAGATGCCAAGCATTAAGACAAAGAAAAAAATGCGCAATTTTTAATTACTAAATTGTACTACAAATTTAGCTAAATAAGGGACATGTATACCATTAATTATTGTATTCTATTGTATTGTTTTTAATTTACATAAAACTAGTAAGCTGTTTTACAACTGATTTTTGGCTGCGGCCCCTAAAGACATAGTAAGTTTTTAATGCGCCCCATTCACCTTAACGAGTTTGAAATGCCTGATGAAAATGAAACTCTTTTGCGCTACTAAGTAAAAATATAAAGAGAGCTCTATACAATGAGAGCTAGATTTGGGGGAAAAAAACTGTCTAAATCAAGTAGTTTGATACACTATTTCTTTTTAAAATCCTGCTTACAATCTGGAAAACTAATAGAGCTCAGCTCTAGACATTTAAAAGATGTGAAACTAGAATGCTTAAACAAATCAACAGCTTAATGTCAGTTTTGAATAAATAAAGAAATGAATGAAAAGAACACTTACAAATATATTAGAAAACAAACTTGTAAAATTCAAGATTAAGCAAAATTCAACAGACCTCTTGGCAGAAGATGAAAATAAATGTCTAGTAATGTCTAATGAAGGAACAAGAAAATGAGATGGCGGTAAGGTACATGTGCATGCATGAGTTGTGTTACTTTGTATAGTTACTAATGCATTATTCATATTTGTACATAATCTGGATATTAACTATTTGTATTTAGTATTAAATATTGTTATTGTTCAACAATTATTGACCACTTATTTACACCTCGTCTACAATGCAACTTAGTTTGTTGTAATTTATATACACTCGCTTGTCGAGGTGGGGGTACCCAGTTAAGTACATCATCCCCTAGTTAAACCTGAAAAACCCACTTTAATCACATCACATCTACATAAACTCAAAAACTAAAGGAAAAACAAGTTAATTTCGCATTGTATGCTGACAAAAGTGCCTTCTAAACAAATAAATAAATATGATTCTTACCAAATCTTTTGACATTTTCTTTCAATCTGAAAAAAAAAAAGTAAATTTTTAAGTAAAGTATCCAATTAAATATAGTTTTCTCAAGACAGTAACTTTAGAAATTTATAAAAACATTGTTCAAAATAACAATTCAAAAGTCTATGTCAGAGGGTAAAAAATAAACAAAAAGTGGTTTCCAAGAAGAGAGTGAGATAGAAAGTCAGTAAGCCAAAGGAAAGATCACTCTCTTATTTCTGCAGATGGTCACCCAACGGAAAAACAAGAGGGGGGAGGGGGAGAACAAGTGGGTATTCACATGTCGATACGGGTGGCTGCACGCTGGACTGTCAAACCCTGCCCGCTCACATCCCCCTTCGTCCTCCAAGAGGATTGGACTAGGAAGTAAACTATCGTCAACTCTGAAGGAACATCCGAAACATGTAAAACATTTTACAAGCAAATATTTTACAAACACACACTAAATAGCAGCGCCGGACTTAACCATTGTGACCAAGAAGTCATGGAAAGAGAACAAGTAATCTACTATGTATATTTACAGGGCCAGACACTGTCCGATACAGCTGCTCCCTGATTGACCCTCCAGCCATTGCCCTCCTGCATAGGTCAATGACCTATGCTGATAGCGCAGCATGACCAGCCGGTTGACCCAGAGCAGGCCATCTGGGCCTCAGGTTTAGAGGAACTTAGAGCCAAAGTACTGTATTGTGGTAGTTTATACTCGGATAGACGCCTACTCAAATACCAGGATCTCTTTATCCCCCCATACCCATCGCAGTCCACGGTCCACTGGTCTAAGACGTAGGGAGATTTTAAAGATAAGGAGACAGAGTGATGGGTAATGAAGGCAGACTGAGAAAGAGGAGGCAAATACAATGATAGAAAAGAATTAGGGCACTTTTGAGCTCCAAATGAATGATTTGTGCAGATGTGTTTATTTTAGTCAGATTAAGTCAAGACTTCACAACAATTAGTGGAATAATCTAATCTTGTTTAAAGTTAAAGAAATCAAAACATAACAGAATGTTAACTTGTATATATCAAGCATCTACTTACGTTTTAACTGCCAGAGGATCACCTTCACTATCTTTTGTTCTAGTTTCTTCTACCTCTTCAGTAAAATCATCAAGAAAATTATAACATACACTTAGCAGGTATTCAAATACAACTTCATAAAATCTTTTTGTCTGGTTCTGATCTTGTGTAACTAGAAATATAATGACATCAATAAATGTTTCCTTATCTTTATAAAAATAGTTGTATAAAACTCCATGAAACACTATTCCTTTGGCCAGTAATGTGAAATAATTTGTTTTGAATCCTGCTGTTTGTGATTTTTGCTATTTGTTTTAGGGTCATGTTATTTATAGGTATTTCTTTTTTATTTCAAATCAAGTATTTTTTTGTATTTTAGTTGTTTTTTGAATTTATTTTAGGCTGATGTAAATTATTTCTATTATTAAAAAAAAATATTTCTATTTATTTTAGGCTCAAGTAACAAAACATTATCACACAAGACTTATGTCATTTCAAATCAAATACAACTTGATCATCTTCAACAAACTCCTTTTTAATGGAGTGCTTTAGATGCTAAAATCCTACCGTTTTAAGCTCTCAAATAAAAAAAATGAATGAACCAAACGTGTGTTTCCCTTCAAGTCAAGAGGTTTAGCAGCCTACTGAATTGGAATTGGGCAAGGTTATGTGCTATGGGATTGGTTAAATATCTTTGGTGCAGTGTCTAGAAGTTTTAAGTATATATTATGCCCTGCTATGTCCACTAATAAGGTAACACAAATGATTAACAAGAATGACTTGACAAAACATAGATGAAAGAAAGTATCAATTGACAGTAAAAAAGTATGAGTGGTTAATAGCATGTATGATATGATATATCTGTTTTGATTAAGCTGGATGGCAACTAGAGCTTTAGTGAGAGGAGGTTGAGAGGAAATATACAATTAAGATGTGCATCATAATAAATTAATTTGTAGTAAATAGAATGAAACTGTTTGATCCACAACTAATGTGTGATAGAGATCATAAATTGTCTACTCTATATAGTATAGAAATACCATGTAGATAATAATTATTAGATTCTAATAATAATAAATTTGAATCTGTTAGTGTTTGATCAAACAGAACAATGGTGAAAAAACTAATTACAATTTCAGTTAGATATTTTAAAAGGTAACAAAAATTGAAAATGAAACCATATTTTTAAAAAAGTTTTTTAAGTTTTTACCTGTTTGACTAGGTCCAGCAATTTGTGCATCAACAAGATTTTTGTTTTTAGATGATAAATTCTGACTGACATGTGCTCTCCTAATGAAATTTAATACTAAAGATAAATTAAAGAAATTTTAATCTTCTATTTACAGTGAAAATTTCTAAAAGATGCCACATTAAACTTGTTGAAATGTTACCTTTGTTTTGGTAGGTGCTAGATGTCCCACTGTATTTAAATCGGAGATAAAGATGTTCTAGGAAATTACAGACCAATATAACCAGTATCACAAGTAAAATAGTAGAACACATAATATGTAGGAACATCAAACTATGACATCCCTGTTTGCGCTCTCCTTGTATTGCCTCCATGTCATCACAACTCTTGTAAAGGATCTTTATAAGATGGCAGAAATCGCTGCTTTTGATTAGGTCTAGCTCTAGATTATCTAGATTTTAGAGCTACTAGGACTACTCAGTATACTAAATCTAGATTGATAACTTTGATCTAGATTTGTTCTCTCTAGATCTTAATTCTAAATCAGTTTGAAGACTAGAGTCTAGAAATAAACTAACACATTGAAAGGAACTCTGGTTTATTTGCATCAGCAAGATCTAGATCTAGTTATTATTTAAGTCTTTGTGCATCAGCCCGCAAAAAAAATATAAAAATAATGTATATCTTGTGGTAGATCTAATAAGAATAATTGACTGGCATTGACTCACTGATCTATAGTAGAATCTAGAGTAGTTTATTTATTCTGGACATTACATGAATCCATACCATTCGCTGTTTTTGTGGTCATTACATTTTTATTTTTATATTTAATATGAAACTAGCATGCTGTATAATGTGCATGTCCATTTTCCAATGATTCTGACCCAATTTCCTTCCATTTAGCTATCTTTTTATATAAGAAAAAAGAATTTCAAATTTCTACGTCAGGTTGTTGATTTTTCCTATGTTACCAGGATGACTTTACCTCTTCCTAGGGTTTATTTTTTGGTTGGCTAAGTCTATGCTAATGAGCTCGCCAACATTTATTCTGTTTTTGGAGCTGATTTATTTGATAAATAAGCCAACCTGTTTGATTCCATTTAAAAAAAAATGAAGGGGGTGTTTGTATTAAATTACAATTTTCTTACCAAAAATGTATTTCAAACAGCCAGTTTTGGACATCAATGTTAATGATGTTATATTATATTTGTTTGTTGGTTGTTGTTTTTTTATAGAGAATACATGGGCAAATGTTTGGAGTGAGCTTGATACATTGAATGAAGTTAAATGCCTAGATCTAGACCTACTAGATAGATCTAGATTTATGTAGAGAGAATAAAATGAGAATTCCTCTATTTAGGCGACAATGGCCATCCTAGCCTAGATCATCTGTATTAGAAATTTATTAAATGAATAAACAAAAAACACAAACATTCAACACAAGTTGGTGTAGATGTCACTACCCCAGTGACCTAATTTTGGCAGAATAAGTGTGTTCATATTTTTATTTTTTGGGTTCGTATTTATGCATAATTTGAAAACATCTTAATGATTTCATGTGAGGGGATCTTAAAATTTAGTTAATATCAATATAGAATTAAAATCTGAGTTTATTGATGCCAAAATATAGAGACTGTTTGAAATAAATTTTGGTGCTTGGATTCAAATAAGGTGTGACAAAATTTGTTTGAATTAAATGAAAACACATGGCCCTTTGACCTTAAATATAATAACAAATATATGTTAGCGGTACAAATATAAGTAGTCGTCCTTATTCTCCCTAAACTAAAGAAGATTTTGATACTTCATTTTCTTTTCTATGTCAAACCATTATCAAATAATGCGCATAAACTACTCTATATGATTACCAACAACTTTTTATTATTTTATTTAATTTTTTTTTTTTGCTTTTGCTGGGGAAATGCATATTTTTCAGGTGATAAACCATACTTCCATATTTTCATGTCAATTGTGTACAAATAATGTACTTGTAGGCATCTCTGCTAATAGTAAATACACAACAATAACCCATTCTTATACCTAAACAACAATAACCCATTTGTTACGGTCATAGCGCAGCACGGTGTGCATGAATAATGGTGCGAATTTGTGTAATGAATGGAAGGGATGTTTAAAAGGGAAAGCCAGGAGTAATTGACAGGAAGAGAAATGAAATGTTCGTATTTACATAACTTGTTGTAATATTAAAGTATTTATAGAGTAATAACCTGAGAGTCTATTATTATTTCGAAGAGTCTTGTGTCGTAACAAGTGGCGCCCAACGGAAAGGCAAGACCTGCGTTATATCGGTATCTAATTCCTGTCTACTGAGGTATTACTAGTACTACAAAGTGTAACAAAATCTCTAGATCTCTAGATCTATTAAGATTGGGAGAGTAGCGTCATCTAAATCTCTAAAGCTATGTACTAGACTCACTGGTAAACATAAACCTTTAGTTGAAACTTAACTAAAAACATTATTGTTGAATTAATCAATTGGATTAACATGTAAATTTAGATTTATATCATTATAATTATTATGACGGCCCATTCTCTACGTTCACCAATGTGAAAACGTCAGGGATTACCCACTGTATTTGGATGGGCTATGAATTTATTGGAAAAAAAAATTTTAAAAAATCATGTCAGTGGCTGCTGAAGTACATGTTCATTAGTCTGGCTGGTCATAGTTCTCAACAATAACCTTTAACATTCAATATTGATGGAAATTTGTACGATTATTAGCACTGCTGTGGGCAACACTAGTGAATTTTGACTACGGTGGAGAACAGTGCCTATTTAGGACCAACGGATATACACTGACCACGGCATATAGACAAATAACGAAAGATTCATATCACCGGCGGAGAATATACACTAGCATTGGCAGTTATACCAGCAGGAAGAAGAGTATTCCGGGAAGTAGATACATATTTGTATTGGAATAACATTAAACGTTTGGTTCATTACATTACATTTAGATATGAACATTGTTGGGTCCAAGCATTAAGTATATGAGAATCAAATATATTTAATTGATATGGTCAGATAACTCGATAAAGAAAAAAATACAAATGGCGGATAAAGCTGAGATAGTTGCTTTGAAAGAAGAAGGGAGACTATTGGAATTAGAAGGAGCAGAGCTGAGAAAATATGTACAAGAAAGATTAACAGAAAGAGAGAAACTAGTCAAGGAAAAGGAAATAGAGAAAGAGAAGTTAGCCATGGAAAAGGAAATAGAGAAAGAGAAGTTAGCCATGGAAAAAGAAAGAGAGAAAGAGAAGTTAGTCATGGAAAAGGAAATAGAGAAAGAGAAGTTAGCCATGGAAAAGGAAATAGAGAAAGAGAAGTTAGCCATGGAAAAAGAAAGAGAGAAAGAGAAGTTAGTCATGGAAAAGGAAATAGAGAAAGAGAAGTTAGCCATGGAAAAAGAAAGAGAGAAAGAGAAGTTAGTCATGGAAAAGGAAATAGAGAAAGAGAAGTTAGCAATGGATAAAGAAATAGAGAAAGAGAAGTTGGCTATCAGTAAAGAGAAATTAGTTACGGATAAAGAAATTGAGAAAGAGAAGCTAGCTATGGAGAAAGAAAGGTTAGCCATAGAGAAAGAAAAGTTGGAAATAAAAAAAGGAAAAGCTAAAGATGAAGGTACTGGAAAGAAAAATGACGTGTCTGGAAATAAATTGGCAAAATATAAAGGTACAATGTTTGATGAGAATAAAATAGACATAGATATTTTCTTAAAGAAGTTTGAAATTGAAATGAAAGAATTAGCTTTTCCGGAAGATAAATGGACAATTTTGTTATCGAAGTCATTGGCAGCGGAGGTACCGTCAAAGATTTGCATGAATCAGAATAATTACCAAATAGTAAAGGAGCAATTACTACGAACATTTGGAAAAACTGAGGCGTTTTATCGTCAACAATATGTTAATTGCACCATTGAAACCAATGAGGACCCCCAAACATTTTTAGACAAGATGAATAGCTACTTTGACAATTGGACAGAGTCATCAAAAATAGAGAAGACGTTTGATGGACTAAAGGTATTTCTTATGCTGGATAAAGTCATTTATGAGAGTCAGGACGAACTAAAAATATTCCTGCTGTAGAGAAAGCCAAAATCTGTAGATGAGATTGTAAAAGTAATAAGGGCTTACAAAGTGGCACATCCTGAAAAAAAGTTAAACAGAGGTAACAATATTGAAGAAATAGTAGCATTTAATAGAGCTAGAGAAACACAAGACAGTTATAGCAACAATAGAAGATTTAGATATGAAGGACAGAATAGGTTTAGAGGACAAGGAAGGAGCCAAATAGATAGTACACAAGGCCAGTATAATAGCTACAGAGGGCGATATCAAGGAAACAGACAGGGAAGATATGACAGCGGAAGAAATAGAAGAGATCAAAGTTTGTCGTTATTGTCGAGTTCAGGAAGTCTAGACTGTTTTCAAACATTTGTAGGAAATAAGGCTGCAAGAACGATAAGGGACACTGGGAGCACTATTGTTGGAATAAACCGAAAATTGGTTGAAGATCATGAATATACTGGAAAAAACAAAGCATGTATTTTGTTTGATGGTAAAACAGTTCGATTACCCGTGGCCCGAGTGAACATTAAAACACTGTATTATACGGGGATCGTAGAGGCATGTGTTATAGACCATGATCAAATTGATTTGATTATTGGCAATATACCAAACATAAAGAAGTGCACGGAAAATGAGATAGAAGTTTGGAAAAATTGTTGTGGAATGGCGACTACTCGATCCTGTAGTAAGGATGTAGAGGAAGGAGATTTGGCAAAATTGTTTGAGTTATCAACTAAGGAAAAAGAGCAATATGAAGAACAACATGAAAACACAGAAACAATAGAAATCAAAGATATAGTATTTAACAAAGAAAAATTTATCACAAAACAAAAAAATGACCCAGAGTTACGTCAGCTGGCTCAGAAAGGAGGTAGAGGAGGAAGATTCTTTATAGAAAGAGGAGCTCTTGTTAGAGAGATTGAATGGCATGGGGAAACAATAATCCAGCTTGTGGTACCTAGAGAATTCAGGCAGCTTGTTATGGAAAATGGGCACGATGTAGCACACGCAGGACATATGGGAATACATAAAACGAAACAAAGAATATTCAAGGATTTCTATTGGCCATCTATTAGTAAGGACATCAAAAACTATGTGACTTCGTGCAGACTATGCCAAATAAAAGGGGCAAGAAAAATAAAAGCACCATTACAAAGGGTGGATATAGCAGATAGACCATTTAGTAAAATAGCGATTGATTTGATTGGTCCAATGCCAGTAGTTTCGAATAGGGGTCACCGTTATTTTTTAACTGTGATAGACGTGTGCTCAAGATGGCCAGAGGCTATTCCACTCAAAAGAATTGAAGCCAGAAACATAGTACAAGCATTATATACGTTGTTTACAAGATTTGGATTTCCAAAAGAAATATTATCAGATAGGGGCACTCAATTCAACTGTCAGCTGACTACAACATTCTTGAACATGTTTGGGATTCAGCAAAGGTTTACAGCCCCTTACCACCCACAGAGCAATGGTATTTGCGAACGCTTTAATGGTACGCTAAAGAAAGCATTATCTAAAGTAGTGGATGATAAACCCAAAGAGTGGGATATGGCTATTCCGTCAATACTATTTGCATACAGAGAGAGTCGTAATGAAACAACAGGGTTTTCACCATTTCAAATGATTTATGGAGGAAATCCGCGAGGTCCAATGACAATAGTGAAAGATTTGATAATCTCTCATGAACATGTAGGAACTAATGACAGTTATGATATTGTAACAGAAACTAGAAATCAGGTTATAAAGGCATGCGAAGAAGCAGGTAGACAGGTACTAGAGAAAAATGAATTAACGCGTTGCAGGGTGAATAAACATAGAAAAATGACGGAATTAAACGTAGGACAAGATGTTTTGGTCTTACTAAAGGATAAGAATAATGTACTGTTCACAAAATGGCTGGGACCGTACAAAATAACAAGGAAAATTAGCGATGTGGATTATGAAATAGACATTGATTCGAAGCTCAAAATAGTTCATGTAGATTTGTTAAAAGAGTTCAGACCAAGACAAAGAAGTGAAGAAAGGAGTAAAGATGAGTCAATGACAATGAGTGCCTGTGTGACGGAAGAAATGGAGACAGAGGAAAGGTTTAGACCAATAGAGACAGTGGCAACAGAAAGTAGGCAAACGTGGAAGGATGTCACGGTGGATGGAGTTTCTCTTGATAGAGCTAAAGAAATCAAGGCACTAATTGAGGAGTATAAGAATATTTTTACGGATTTACCTGGGAAAACAAGTATTATAGAACATGATATCAAGTTAACTGGCAAAGTACCGAATAAACTGCCACAATATACGATCCCATTACACCATAGAGAAACATTACAGAAGGGAATTGATGAGCTACTAACACTTGGAGTGATAGAACCAACTAGTTCACCATGGGCTGCACCAGTCGTGCTTGTTAAAAAAAGTGTGGCAACTTAAGATTGTGTGTGGATTATCGACAGTTGAATAAAGTCACACAATTTGATCCATTTCCAATGCCACAAGCAGAAGAAATGTTTACTAAGCTAAAAAATGCAAAGATTTTTAGCACGTTGGATCTGTCAAGAGGATACTGGCAAGTACCTCTAAAACAAGAAGCTAAACCATTATCGGCATTTAAGACACTTTCGGGCATATATCAATGGAATCTGATGAGCTTTGGCTTGGTAAATGCTCCAGCCACGTTTAACAGAATGATGGCCAAATTATTCAGCCATAGAAGAGACACAATTTGTTATTTAGATGATATATGCATTTTTAGTGAGCAATGGGATGAGCATATACAAAGCCTTGGAGAATTATCAAAGAAAACAATTTAACATTGAAACCAACAAAGATAAAAATTGGCCTAAGTGAAATTTCATTTTTGGGGTATAAGATTAAAAATGAGTACATTACACCATTGGAAGAAACTGTATCAAAAATATTGGACATTAAGGTACCAAAGACAAAGAAGCAAATTAGAAGCCTTTTGGGGTTATGCAACTTTTATAGAAAATTTATCGCAAATTTTTCAGAAATAATTGAACCACTAACAAATCTAACAAAGAAAGGAAAACCTAACAATATAGTGTGGACGGAGGAATGTCAAGAAGCACTGGACATAATTAAAACTTTCTTTTCTGGGGCACCGATTTTGAAATTACCTGACAATACTAAGGAATTTATTTTGGCTACAGATGCATCAGCCATTGCAATAGGAGGCTGTCTAATGCAAAAATGGAATGGTGTCCCACATCCTGTTTTATATGTGAGTAGAAAACTGACAGCATCTGAGTTGAAATATGCTACCATTGAAAAGGAAGGACTAGCCATTGTATGGGGTATAACAAAATTAGGGTTCTACCTAATGGGAGCTAAATTTGAACTATGGACGGATCACGCTCCCTTGGCCTTCATTAATACAAATAAACTAGGGAACAACAGAATAGCCAGATGGGCATTGCAACTTATGGATTATAACTTTGAGGTCAGGACAATACCAGGGAAAGACAATGTGATAGCTGACACATTATCACGGTGTACCTAAGAAGGAAAAGAAATGGAAGTAAGGAAAGGAGCTTGGCCACGTCAATTTTGTTTCTGTTGGTTGGTCAAAAGAATAATGTCAGTGAAATCATTTTGGTGAGAACACAATGAATAGCAGTGTAATGATAGACATCTATAACAGATTGGAACATTTTGTAAATATACACATACTACATGTATATGTAATCGAAGACTGTATGGATTGACGAAGCTTTGTTACATGTGTGAGGTGTCGAGATATTAATATATGGTGTTGTATTGAGAATTTGATGAAACCATTGTTAGAAATGTAAAATATAGTATTACAGTTACATAGTTAATTATAGTTTATAATTGTGAATTATGAGATTTACTCTGATTGGTTCGTTGGGGAAGTCTGGACATTATACATTGGGATAGATGTAAGTAATTTTGAACCTAAAATAATAATGTAGAGAATGATGATGTTTAATTTTGCTGTTGGAGGGTTTTGTTGTTGTCGTTGGTTTTTACCTGGTTTAAAAGAATGAGAATTAATGAAGATAATATAATTATATTGAACAGTGATTTATAATTTTATTTGATATTTAAAAGACGTTCGATGTACATCGAACTTGGCAAACAAGGGGGGTGTTACGGTCGTAGCGCAGCACGGTGTGCATGAATAATGATGTGAATTTGTGTAATGAATGGAAGGGATGTTTAAAAGGGAAAGCCAGGAGTAATTGACAGGAAGAGAAATGAAATGTTCGTATTTACATAACTTGTTGTAATATTAAAGTATTTATAGAGTAATAACCTGAGAGTCTATTATTATTTCGAAGAGTCTTGTGTCATAACACCATTCTTATACCTAAACAACAATAACCCATTCTTATACCTAACTGAACTTAAACAAAATAAAACGCTTATGATCTAAACCAGTGGTTCCCAAACTTTTTTGTCTCGTAGACCCCTTGCCATGTTTTCTGGTTTTTGGTAGACCCTCTGCTTAATTTGTATTGCATTTTTTGCCAATTCATCAACATTTTTTGTTAAACTTATTACTAACTTAAGTAAGTTGAAGAATAAAAAAGTAATTTAAAGTTACAAACCAAGTTATAGAGATCTAGCTTTTTTAGTGATAAAATTTCAAATTTAAACCAATTAAAGTAACAAATATGCATTGCTTGAATGATCAAACACACTGGAAATTTTTTTCCGGGTTTATCATCTGTTGCTACGGATATGTAGGAATTTGTTGTTCTATGAAGTAGTCCTTCAAACATTAAATTATAATTTATTTATTAATTTGCCTTAAGTATTATTGTAAAAGTTTTTGCAAAGCGCAGTTTCTTGTGTATTTCTTGATCTTCCACGAGTGGCACAAATATTGAGTCCGCGAAACTCTTGTCACTAAGGCAGATGGGTCGAAGGTGAGTAACTGGCTTCTAAACCAGTAAGCTTTGAGCAGGAAGAGCTCATTAGCCTTGGCTTGCTACCCACCTGAATTCAAACCTCTGCTACCTTGCAACTATACCCAAATATAAGAAAGCTTTCAGGGGTCATGAGGAGAGATTAGGATCCGGAGACCCTTAGGCAGTTTGCAGCAAGCAGCGCTACACCCTGTCAGAGCCTGCGACGCTGCTGATCCCAAACTGTAAATATGTCATTTGCTAAGAATTATAAGAAGCTTTTTAATTTTATAAATCAGGGCCGGCCTTAGCGCACTGCAACCTATGCGGCCGCAGTGGGCCCTGCACTTCCATAGGCCCCGTGCTAACACTAGGAGTTGTAAATTATTAAATGAAACCATTTTAACTTAACAAGGTTTCCCTGCCTCCTGATTTTCCAGGAGCTCCTGGAAATCTAAAATTATTAAAATATCCTGAAAAATCATTAAAATGTCCTTAAAAATAGACAAAATTGTCATTTTAGGGTGCCATTCAATATGGAAAACACCAATCCTACTTGCGATTAAAAAAACGGCATGTCAACTTTCATTTAATAAAAATAATAAGGCGAATTTTAACCAAAACATAAGTTCATATACTTATTTACTGTAATAGTCAGTGGCATGTAAATATAGATCTAAAAATCAAAAGCGATATTTTGCTAGTCGAAAGTCAAAAAGCAAATTTGAAAGTTTATTGGCTGATCGTAGATGGCTCGTAATTTAATTTGACCTTGATTTTGTACTTAGTAAAGTATGAACAAAATGCAAAGACGTATTTATTTTCTAACAAAAAAAATCTTAATTTTCACTTGTTATCCTTATCCCTATCCAGACTAGGCCCCGCGCAATCCGTTTCACATAGGGCCTAGTAATCTATAGGACCGGCCCTGTTATAAATCATGCCACCGATGTGCCCTTGAACTGTATTGTTGCTTAAGAAATTCTTTAAAGACCAACTGAAGAGGTTTTTATCGAAATTGAGATAACTATTGATTATGATAGTAGATGGTATCAAATATAGTTCCTAAAAATTTGAGTTAAAAGAAATATATATTTATACTAGAAAAAGTCATTTAAAAGTGTAAAAAAAATAACGAGATTTGAAATGGCTCTGTCATGGCCGAAAGCGGAAGTGACGTTATAGTATGGAAATCACGGAAAAATGTCGAGCTCAATACACTAGATCTAGCTAGACCGCCTAGAGGATTCTAGATCTTGTTTTTTTGTTATTAAGACCAGCTTAACGTAGACAATTTGGTCTTATTACTAGATTGTAACTAGATATGGATTTAGATATCTAATAATAGATTTTTAGCTACATAGATCTGTATTTTTTTTTTACTAGAGTCTTAGTTTAGATGTAGATCTAGGAATTCTAGTCGTAGATCTAATTTAGTATAAATAAATTACTATAAAAAATAAATACAAAAAAACAATAATATAGGAATATAAAAATATAGTCTTATGACTTATATAGTGACTAGCCTAGGCTATGGGGCTAGGTCACTTCACTAGTGGTCTTTAATATATAGATTCTATGTCCTGGGGAAGGTTCTGTCTAAATCTTTAGTTGGTCTGTAAAAATAAGTCAATTCTTGTTTTGTAGTAGGGCCTACTACAAGATTTAGAAGACTATTATCACTTATAGTCACTATAGTGTCTATAGTAACAATAGTTTTTAGAAAGCATATAATTTTTACATATCATTCTTAAGGAAGGTATAGATCTAGATTTATAAATTAATAAAATCTAGACTTATTAAACTCTTTCATCAATAGACTCCAAGAATTATAAGATTTTAAGATAGATCTACTATAGACCTTTATAGTATATAATCTATTTATATTCTAGTAAAGTAGCACTTCCTCTAGGCTGATATTAATGTTCATATTCATTTAATATTACTTAATTTTTCATTTATGTGTGTATCTATTACTAAATAAATATATAAATATATTTTTTTTTTATTTATTGTAGAAACCTGACATTGGCTAAAAGATGATCTGATGTGTCCAACAGTGGATGGCTGCCTGATTGTGTGTTATGCCAGCTGGACTGTTATTTTATAAGACTGTTGAGCATCTTTTACTTACAAATCTAAAAGCTGATGCTATGACACTCAATGGCTTAGATTTAGAACAAATTCTGTCAGTTTTATATGGTTATGACAATAATCTTTAATAAATAAGTCTTATATAAGGACAGTAAAGATTATTATTATTATTATCATATTTTCAGTTGGTTTGTTTTAAGCTAACGTTGTCTTAAATTTTTAGAATTAACAAATTTGTTACATTTTCTTTATAAATACTCAAAAGTGAAAAAATATTCTTTTGGATAAATTTCAACTTTGTGGGACATGCCCTTTATATTTAATGCAAGCATAAAGTTATAAGGCATTATCTTCGATTCCGAAGATTAAGGATGAATGCAGCATTTCTCTTGATCATACGAACCCAATTGCAACTTGTATATTTTGTCATATCTAATTCATTATACAGACAAACCATTGGTTTCTTTGGCATATAGGAAAGCAGATTGCCTTTGAAAGAAACAGCTGAAAAGCTCTGACGAGCTTGCTAAAGACAGACGCAGACGATGAAAAAAAATTAAATTATTACAAATGCGGAATGCATAGTTTGTTTATATTTATAAATTAGTTAATGAAATGTAAATATTTAGCACCCAAAAGTTATTTAGCCAGATAAATAATTTAATATTAGAACTTGAAATATTTAATAGCTTGTACCTAACTGATCAAATATATTACATCAGCTGTTTCTGCTCTTATTATCTTATTTAAATTAAAGTATTCTGATAATATTCTAATAGTTATAATGTTTTTTGTTTGGACAATAAAGATAATTATTATTATTATTATTACTTTGAAAATATGTTAATATAAGAAAAAGTAAAAGTGAACTATTAGTTAGCAATTCTGCTTTATAACAGCATTAGGAAAAACAAATTGAGCTCTTCATTGCTATCAGCTTTTCATTGCTTCCAATATGGGAATTACTCATAAATTTTTAGATCATATAAGTTAAGGAAGCTGAATTTGTACTTAGTGTGTAAGTAACTATCTAGCTTTGACTTGTTTCTCCCCACCCCATCTCTACACACAATTACACATTATCATTCCAAGGGCATTTGAATAAGTGAATTCCATTAGTCAAGGAGCTGTTTCTGCAACCATAGTTTCTAGCAAATAGATCTATTTTACTATCATCGTTATCAGAACGAAAAATACCGGTAATTGAAAGAATTGGTGATTAAAAAAAAATGGAGATGTACTGCACGATATGGTGGACAGAAACACTGTGTTGTGGTCAAATACTGGGTACGCATGAATGGATCTAAGTTAAACCGACTTGCTAATTGTAATTAGCTTACACTCATAGTCATAAAAAACCACACGTGGACTGTAACAAGAGGTATAGTAGACTGATCCACGTTGTACGGTGGACTAAAACTCGATAGTAGTACGCTTGATTGGATCTAGGCTAATCCGGCGAACATTAATTCGCTTACCTCTAAATTTAGTAGCGTGACCTAGTTTCCAAACTATGACGTCACGGACCAGTGTAGTGAGGGAGAAAGACATCTCGAATGGCTACGAGACTAAGACTTTTTAGTGTCCCTAAAACCCACATTAAAATGCTAATATCTCATTAACGGCTGAAAAGTTATAGAAAATATTTTGCATACACGTTTTTTAAAGCATTATATTACAGAAAACAAGTATTAAAACGGTTTCTGTGATTGACCCCAAAACCTCTTCAGTTGGTCTTTAAATAATATCAGATGTAGGTTTGTATAAAACAATTTTTAAAACTACAACGGCTGGTAAAATCAATGTTTTATCTATAGTGTTTTCCATATTTTGCTATAAAAGTAAAGAGATATGGTAAGACTCTCACATACCATCATCTTCTCTATATGATGCCGAAGAGTAATTTTGTGGTTCTATTCTTTATCTTTGAGTGTTCGAAAGTTTTTCTAATTTGATTCTATTTTGTCAGTGTGACGTAGCCTCAAATGATCATCCAGCATAATTGGTTTCATATCGTCATAAATCAGACACTTAGCAACTGCTTGTTTGACAAGGAGGGAATGATTGCCAATTTCAAATAATCAATGATGTACTATCTACATTTCTTTTTGTTAAACATTTGTTACATGTAGACAAAATTAAGTTCTTTAAAAAATTATTGGAATTAAATGCAACATTGTTTCATTTGAATAGCAGGATAAATATTTAAATGATAATAACTGAGATAAAAATCATATACTAGCGTATGAAATAATTACATTCATGGATTGTAAAAATTAAAGTCATGACCTGCTTAAATTAAATCTATAATCGTAGACCCCCGTGGACATCTCATAGACCCCCAATTTATTTTTTCACTTTCGTAGACCCCTTGGAAGTCTTCGTAGACCCCTGGGGGTCTATATAGACCACTTTGGAAATCACTGATCTAAACTATCAATTCTTATTTACTTGTTCAATGCAATAACCTGTCAGCAGAGAATTATAGGATGATATTTTGTGAAGACTGTACATTAGTGAAAGAAATATTGTCATGCAACATCTACTTTGATCAAGCTGTATAATATTAATTAAAATATTGTAGAGTAATGTAAAGCACATACTTTTGTTTCATAACTTGTTCCAGTTTTTTTTTCAAAGCTTCACATTTCTGTTGTTCACATGTCAATTCACATTTTAATTTTTCTATTTCTCTTCTATTACCATTTGCATTTAATTCACTCTCTACAAAAAAAAAATTCCATTAATGCACAGTGACAAATTTAATAAATGTGATTTCAAAGTATACTAAGAAATGTTAACAATTCTACAATTCTACAACAGAGTTAAGCTTTCATCTTCATTTTTAAGTAACGTCTGTATTTCATAAGATAAGAAGATAATTATGTGAAAGCTAAATTATTAAAAGGTTAATTAATTTAATTTTTTTCTTTTATTTTGATATTTTCTTCATCCAATGAATATTAATATCTTAATTTTGGCAACCTTCTTTCTTCTGTGCCAAAAATCCAAAATATCAAAAACCCAGTAGCTAATAAAATAATTAAAAGTTAAAAAAAAAACAACATTTTATTTACTTAATGTTTGATTTTCTATCATGACAATCATCAGCTGTTCCTGCAGCTGGTTTAACTGTTCTTCAAATATTTTTTTTTCTTCTGGGCTACTCCATGAAACAGTTGAGAGGAGCTCTTCAGTAGGTAAAGATCCACAACTTTGGGTTTCATCACATAATTGGCATTGTTGTTCTTTTTCAGTTCTTTGTCTTGTTTCACCATCTTCAATAACTTCAAACACTTCCTATTTAGAAACAAACAAATGTAAATGCAATTAAACTATAGAACAATTAGATTATATTTATCATTGTTAATAAGAGTCATTCTGAAGTAGTGAGCTAGAAATTAATATAAAAAAATTGTGTTCAAATAATATAATAAACTAAACATACATATTTTTTTTATAATTGTTAAAATTCTAATTAATATTATCCTTGAGTCACTCCATTGAAAAAACAGAGAATCAGACTTATTTGAGAAAGTGAAGTCATGTAAAGAAAACCAGAGATTAAATTTTACAAAATAAAAGTGTCTATACTAACGGTGATTTTTTATTTTGATTTTAGGCACACGGCACAATTTAGGCCATGTCGTGCCCGCAGTCCCTCAAGGACCACTCTCTCTCTAAACAACAAGGGCTAAATTCTATACAGTCATATCATTAAAATCAAGGTCTATTCACAGTTAAAATAGTAAAGGTAGTAAAAATTTAATTATTTGGTAAAAATCTAATGTAAATAGTACATGTTCACAAATTCATAAATCAGATCTTCATAGACAACCCCACTTCCTGGATAAAGCCCAGTACCTTCCCAGGGCCGACACTATCAAACAGTGTCTTTAAGCTAGTGGCTCCAAAATACCTCTCCCTGACATCCTGGTATGTGGGGCAATCAACGAGGATATGTTCCACAGTGAGACGAGAGTCACAGTACTCACAAAGTGGGGACTCCTCTCTCTTCAGTACAAAAGAGTACGTGATGTAGGTGTGGCCAATCCTAAGTCTGGACATGGTCGTGCTACCACGCCTTGTCAGACCCTTAGATGTGGGCCGCCACCTGACATCCGCCACAATCTGCCTGAGTTTACTGTGAGTCTCAGCCTCCCATCGGTTCTGCCACTCTTGATAGGTGGCAGAGGCAATACTTTGTCTCAGGTCCGAGCAGGGAACCTGGGTTCCTGACACCGCATGATTGCATGCAATTCGGCCGTAAAGATGGAGCAGCCATCGGGGAGTCTACGGGAGATTGTTTTGTTCTGAAAGGAGCAGGCACATGCGACCTTTCCATCCATTTTGGATCCGTCTGTGTAGATGGTGCCACAATCTCCATAGCTCTCCTGCAGTTCCCTAAAGTGGACTTGTAGTATGCTTGGGTCTGTATTTTCTTTTTTGAAATTAAGGAGGGATAAATTTAATTTGGGTTTATTCATTAGCCAAGGAGGATTCTGGGGGGGTTTCTATTTTAGAGATTTGATCAATGGGTGGGGTTAAATTTTGGATGGGTTCTCTCATTCGAAGCCCCAACGGCTGTATGACGTTAGGCCTTCGATTGTATAATTCTACCTCTGTGGGGTTAAATATGGAGTCGAAAGCAGGGTTCGTGGGGTTGGATTTTAGCTTGACTATATGCTGCATTGCAAGCTTTTTCATTCTTATATCCATGGGGAGTTCTCCAGCCTCCACATGGAGACTCGGGATAGGTGATGTACGAAACGCGCTGAGACAGAGACGCAGGGCAGCATTTTGTATTAGTTCCAGTATTTTTAGGTACGACTTCCTTGCTGCTCCATATATTATGGATCCGTAGTCTAGCTTGGATCGAATTAGACTCCGATAAAGCAGCAGCAAGGTATCTTTGTCAGCTCCCCAGTCCGTATGGCTGAGTACTCTTAAGTATGTTTGTGACTTTTGGCATTTCTTCTTAAGTTCCTTAATGTGGGGGAGAAAATTAAATTTGGAATCTAAGGTGAGGCCTAAAAATTTTGTAGTTTTCACGACAGGGATCTTCTTTTTGTGTATAAATAGTTCAGGGTCTGAGTCAGGGTCTGGGTGGAGTCCCCTTAGATTACAAAAATGCATACTAACTGTTTTGGAGTCTGAAAATTTGAAACCATTATCGTTTGCCCAACCCTGAATTTTGTTTAAACATAACTGTAATTTTCTTTCTAAGGTGTTCATGTTTTTCCCATAAGTAAAAATGACAAAGTCATCAACATACAATGAGCACTCTATGCCAGGAGACAGCGCATTTATGATGCTATTTATTTTAATGTTGAACAGGGTGACTGACAGAATGCTGCCCTGGGGTACACCCATTTCCTGGTAATGAGTGTCAGAAGCGGAGTTGCCCACTCGAACCTGAAATTTTCGATCTTTCAGAAACGGGGGAGGTGTCCCTTAAGCCCCATAAGCGCCAGGTCACGTAGGATGCCATGTTTCCAGGTTGTGTCATAGACCTTTTCTATATCGAAGAATACAGCTACTAGATGTTCTCTTCTGAGTAATGCATTTCTAATATAAGCTTCGTATGTCCGTATATCTGAGTACTCTAACTATGTTTAATGACTTTTGGCATTTCTTCTTAAGTTCCTTAATGTGGGGAAGAACATTAAATTTGGAATCTAGGGTGAGGCCTAAAAATTTTCTAATTTTCACGACAGGGGTCTTCTTTTTATGTAAATATAGTTCAGGGTCTGGGTGGATTCCTCTTAAATTACAAAAATGCATGCTAACTGTTTTGGAGTCCGAAAATTTAAAACCATTATCGTTTGCCCGATTTTGAATTTTATTTAAACATAACGGTAATTTCTTTCTAAAGTATTCATGTTTTTCCCATATGTAAAAATTACAAAGTCATCAACATACAGAGAGCACTCTATGCCAGGGAACACAGCCTTTATGATACTGTTTACTTTTATGTTAAATAGGGTTACTGAGAGAATGCTGCCCTGGGGTACACCCATTTCCTGGTCATAAGTGTCAGAAGAGGAGTTGAAATTTCAGGTCTTTTAGGAATTCCCTCACAAAGCAGGGAAGGTGTCCCTTAAGCCCCATAAGCTCCAGGTCATGTAGAATGCCATGTTTCCAGGTTGTATCGTAGGCCTTTTCTATGTCGAAAAATACAGCTACTAGATGTTCTCGTCTTAGCAATGCATTTCTGATGAAAGCTTCCAGCCTTACCAAGTGGTCAGTTGTTGTCCGCCCCTGCCGAAATCCGCACTGGTAGTTGGAGATTACCTTGTTTCTCTCAAGGTAACAGACCAGCCTATTGTTTATCATTCTTTCCATGGTTTTGCAGATGCAGCTTGTTAGTGCTATTGAGCGATAGTTAGCTGGGTCAGACCCATCTCTTCCCGGTTTGGATATCGGTATAACTGTGGCTTTTCTCCAGCTGTTTGGGAAAGCGCCTGTTTGCCACACACAGTTATAGATTTTTAGCAGGGTCGCCAATGAGGGTTCGGGAAGGTGCTTGAGGAACTGGTAATGGATTTCATCTTCTCCAGGCGCTGTGTCATGTGACTTGTCCAGCGAGTCCCTCAGTTCCTCAAGCGAGAATGGTTTGTTGTAGTCTTCATTGTTCTCTGACCTGAAATCAATGGGGTGTCTTTCCTTCCTGGTTTTGACGTTTTGGAACTCTGGCGTGTAGTGTGCAGTGGTTGATTTTCTGCTATTGAGGGTGCAAGGCAGTCAGCTATTTCTCTGGGGGACGTGACTGTTCGTCCTTGGTTTTTCAAATGCCCTATTGCATTTGATTCTTTCCCTTTGATTTGCCTTACTGCCTTCCAAACTGCTCTAGCAGAAGTTTTGGCATCGAGACTGCCGACAAAACTTTTCCAGGAATTCCTTTTGGCTGACCGTATGGTTTGTCTAGCCTTTGCTCTAGCTATCCTGAATAGCTTTAGGTTTTCCTGGGAAGGATTCTTTATAAATGCAGCCAGTCGTTTTTTCCTATCGCCAATAGCACTTTTGCAAGCTGTATCAAACCATGGTTTGCTAGGCCGTTTTGGATTTGCGGAGGTTAGGGGTACAACTTCCCTGGCTATACTAAGTAGCTTGCTAGCAAAGGTATCAGCTGGGTTCTGTTCATCGAGGATATTTTCTGTGATATCCTCGGAGCATCTTTTTTGGAATAGTTCCCAATCGACCTTATTCAGTTTCCACCGCTGAGGTCGTCCCAATGAGGGGAGATTGTTAGTAATGATGATTGGGAAGTGATCACTTCCCCGTAGATCATTGGAAGATATCCTCCAGCATACGACCTCTTGTGTCAGTATTGTTGGACCCCACATGGTGTTATGGGCATTGAAATCCGCAAGGATTATATAAGGCCGGGGGAGTTGTTTCAATAGGTCCTCCATGTCTGTTGGGTTTAATGGAGCGTAGGTATCCTGCCTTCACATACTCTAGAGGTGTCCTAGTTCCGAATGTGAGGATAATAGTGGCGGTTTTGACCTCCTCACCTGGTAATGCGCTGGGCATGGGTGACTACTTCCTTCTCGGAACATTTCAGTAGGTCCCTAGAGCTGATTACACCTCTGCTGGTGTTCAGGCTCTTGTGTGGTATTACTTCCACTTGGAGATCACAGAGTCTTCTGCATCTTAAAAGCCCATCAGAGTGTATCTTGCTATCTACTTCTACAAGAAATTCCATCGACTTGTGTAGCTTAGACACACTCTTGGGCTCTCCCACTACTGACTTATAGAGTCCCTTATAGATAAGAAAAGGGCTCAGCTTTGTCAGGCTTTTTCCCTCCTCTGTGCACCTGACCACCAAAAATGATGTCAAGGTAGTACAGCTTTTTGTGACTTCTGTTCTTCGCCTCTTGCCCAGACACAAATCTGGGGCAAGTAGTTTTGTGTGTTTTTTTTTTGTCCATGTACGTAAGTAGTAATTCGGCGCCTGTGCTCCCCACCCGCCATCGAGTCCAACAAGCGGACGGACCATTCGGAAGTCCAGAATGAGCCCGCTAGGGCTACACAGGTGCTATACTCAGTCAGCTGCTACATCGGACATGTGTCCGATACAGCAGCTCCCTGATTGACCCTCCAGCCACCGCCCTCCAGCATAGGTCTTCGGCCTGGTAGCTCGGAATGACCAGCCGGTTGGCCCAGAGCGGGTCATCTGGGCCTCAGGTCTAAGGGAACTTGGAGCCAAAGTATTGTGTTGTGGTGGTTTATCCTCAAATAGCCACCACTCAAACACCAGGATCTCTTTATCCCCCCTTACCCGTCGCAGTCCACGGCAAACGGACTGGTCTAGGACGTAGTGAGCTTTTAAAGATAAGGAGACAGAGTGATGATCAATGAAGGCAGACTGAGGAAAAGAGGAGGCTGACACAATGATAGAAAAGAAATCCCCAAGGATTATATAAGGCCGAGGGAGTTGTTTCAATAGGTCCTCCATGTCTGTTGGGTTTAATGGAGCGCCTGATGGTAGATACAGGCTGCAGCAAGTGATAACCTTGTGAAGGGTTATCCTAGCTGCCTGTAATGTGGTCTGTAGTTCTACCCTCTCATGGGGGACACTATCCTTCACAAGGATACAGACTCCACCTGATGCTCTCTCTGCATCCTCAACATTCTCTGTAAGCACTGTAGCTTCGGAAACTGATGCTATCTTTCAGAAATATTTCCTGTAAGCAGACAGCTACAGGGGACTCAGAGTCCATCAGTAGCTGCATTTTCTCATAATTGGCCTTGAGGCCTATACAGTTCCACTGTACAATTCTGGAATCCATGGCTTATTCTAAATGACCTACTTGGAGCTATTAGGCCTTGGGAGGCCCCCGGAGGGGTTTCCCTTTATTCCAGTGACCTTGGTATTTTTATTCTTGGGGTTGGATGGAGAGGAGGACAACCCCCTTTTGGGGGAAGTCTTTTTCTCTGGAGAGGGGAGATCCCTCTGGTTAGAGCGGAGGTTATTTCCTCCTCCCTCACCTCGGGCATCCTCCCCGATTTGATTTCTCCCCTTAAGGAGTTGGTCAACCTCTAATTCAGTAGAGGTTGGGGTGTCTGGCTGGGTTCTCTGAGGAGAACCTGTGTCAGACATGATGTCTCCGGGTTCTCCCGGAGTGTTGGTTTTGACATGCTGCTCAGTCTCCATGCTCTCATCAGCGAGCACCGAGAACCTGTTCTTTAGCATGATAACAGGGCTTTCTATTCTCTTTGGAGGTGTGTTCTTTGGCGGTGTTTTCTTCTGAGTTGGAGGAGGAGGAGGGGGTGGTGGGTCCGTCTGTGTGGATATGGATCTTCCTATCTTGGCCACGCCTGGGCGTAGGTCTTTGTCAAGCCAAATCGGCCCTTGGGTAGGGCCAATACAGCCGATTTCGCCTGGCTGAAGGTATATAAATTTCTTGCCTTGTACTCCTGCAGGGCAACATCCTGTTTCCACACAGGGCAGTCCTTGGAGTCGAAGACCTATGCTGGTAGCTTGCCATGACCAGCCGGTTGACCCAGAGAGGGCCTTCTGGGCCTCAGGTCTAGGGGAACTTGGAGCCAAAGTATTGTGTTGTGGTGGTCTTTCCTCAGAAAGACACCTACTGAAACACCAGGCTCTCCCCCCCTTACCCGTCGCAGTCCATGGCAAACGAACTGGTCTAGGACGTAGTGAGATTTTAAAGAAAAGGAGACAGAGTGATGATCAGTGAAGGCAGACTGAGAAAAAAAGGAGGCAGACACACTGATAGAAAAGAAGTAGGGCACTTTTGAGCTCCAAAAGTGCTAAGGAAAAAGGAGCGCAGTTTAACGTATTGTCTCGGGACGTAGCCAGCAAATATCCATTCCGACCAGTAAAATGATTAGGCCTAACACAGCCTCAAAGACATCAAAGCAGTGTTGAGGTCCATGCCGCTGGTACATATAAAAAAAAATATAATAAGATCTAAGTTTTGCAGATGATATTAATACAGTGGTTAGTGTAAGGTGTAACATTTTTTAAGTTTAGAAAATTTGATATTTTTGTGGAATTTCAAATAAAATTAATTTTATTTTTGAAATATATGTTCGGATATCTACATCAAGCTGCTGTCACAATTTTATTCTTGAGTGGTTTGTATTTTACAAACATAATCATTTTTTTCTTATGTCGCGACCCAAGCAGCGCATTAGGTACTGGCCCACTGGGCATTTGCATAGATGCCCATATAACCAGTCCAGAAATTTAAATATAAATGGTTAAAATAATATGGTTTCCTGTCAATTCATCTTTGGTCACTTTATCCCCACTCATTTCATCCTCTGATCCTACAAATAATTTGAAAATGTATGATATTTAATATTAACAATATTTCATATATTTATTTTTATTTACATGACTAAAAGTGTGACACATTAAATAAAAAAAAAAAAAATTAATGTTATTAAAAAAATATAAAAATGTGACATCTATAGACATAAAGCTATTGTAAAAATTAATTTTGATAAATTTAGATAATTTTAATAAATAATCTAAACCAATAGGTAGGTAGGTAGGTACAGATGCTGATCCACTGATTTGCTTTACATGGTTTGTCATTTCTTGCCCAGTGATGCATATTTCTTCTGGACGTTCTTCAGTGCCACAATTTATAACTTAAATGTTATAATGGGGATTAAAACAAAGCATATATAGGCAATATAAATCAGCTCCAGAAAATGGTTGAAGTCAGCATTTATTGGAATAAAAATGACATGCCAATATTCAAGAAAGAATGATTAATTAAAGATAAAGTCAAAAATGGCCATCAGGAAATAAGTTACCAATGGAATGACCATAAGTACTCAATCATTCTTATCTCTCAAAAGATTTCTACTACTTCCACCACACCTTTGATCATTACATCATGCAATATGAGCGGGACAATATTGTCATCACCTACATCAAATAGAAACAAAGGTGGCCGAGCCTCGCTCGGTTAAATAATTTCCTAAGAAAGGTTATATGCCCGAAATCATTTTCGGAATATTTTTGTAATTACGAAAATGAACGATCAGATAAAGACTACAAATCTGAAGAGTTACTTTAGTGTTCTGTTAGTTCTAAATGTAATTGTACATGGCGATTAAATATAAAGTCTCTTAAGCCCTCCTACAGTCTGACAGACCACAGCTCACGTCCGTCTTATAGTTTTGCAATCCAATTTTAGCGTAAAACTATTGTAGGCACACTATTATTGGCTTGGAAGAAAGTCTTTGCAGTGTAATTTCTTAGTTGGTTACGTTCAGACATTTAATTATGGAATTAGTATACATTCATTATGGCTTTAGTACGAAACATCAAGTGGCGCATTTTTTCTTAATAGACTTAAATCATTGCATTAGTTTTCTAAAGAAACGTTTCCGTGGGGCACCTGTGTTAGGCCCTACGCCGTACAATATGTTCGTCCCCCATACGGGATACCTGCCCTGCCCAGCCTGCCTGTCGGACTATAAGAAGTTCATACCGGCTTTTGCCATCCATTGATCCAAGAGATGCTAAAGCCCGTTGAGGGATATGGCCTGCTTTTACACATCCCTCCATTCAGAACTCTGCTGGGCCATCCGTCACCACGCCTTAACCCCAAGCTTTTTACCGAGCTTTATAGTTAAATCAAAAGAGGCTGCAGTGTACGCAAACTCGTTGACCGCTAGCTAGATATCATGTTTAGTGTGAGCAACTAAGGCGTAAAGAAGCTCTTTTATGACCATTTCCTTTGTTTTAGTACGGGACAGTAGACACCGAAGCATGAACACATGGTAATAATTCACCAGCAAAATAATAATAATTTTAAGGTTTGTCTTCGATTCCGAAGATTAATAAGAATTGCAGTATTTCCCGTGGATACGCAGCCCCAGCTGTGACCTACATATTTTGCCACATCAAGGGCAAACATAACCATTGTCCTCAGTTTTTCGATTAAGATTTTCTTATGGTCTCAAATGTGTATCCGCGGCCTTTGTATAGAGGGAATTCTTTAAGTCCGATAGTTACGCTGGACAGAGCAGTATCATGTATGCCAAAGGCAGTCTTTTTTTGGTGAGCTAAAAAAGTGGTCGACGTAACACCGAAACGCTTTAAAGACCAGCTTAGGCGCCAACTTGTTTTAGCTGACATAGAAGATAGCACCTGGTTGCATGCGGTCTCAGAACGAGACTGCTGGAGGTCACCAGCAAAATAAACAACAAAGTTAAAGGTATCTACACCACTCTACGCAATTAAAGTGTAAACACTATTAAGCACTTAAAACACAATAACTAATCATACATTGGCACATTTAATTTCATTACTTTTCTTTCATAGTTCTAAAATAAATCAATCTACAATAAGATGGTGCGCAAATGTTTAATTAGATCTATTGATTCTTTAAAACTCGTTCTTGTTTGCAAAGAAATATTTTGTGTACTGCGGTAAGCCTAGTGACGTAAGCAGCGTTTTCCCCGTTTACGTCATGGAAAATTTTCATTCATAAAACATTCTAGCCAAAATTAATTTTTCGATAATAAGGCGTTTTCAAACCGATATAACGGTCGACCTCGAGTTTTCCCGATGTGGCCAATGAGTTGTGAATTTTTTTCTAACTAATATGCACGTACCTTGAAATTTTAACGAAAATCGTTAGAGCCGTTTTCGAAATAAAATTTATATAAATTATAAATCATATACTCTTAAGCGAGCAATTCTTGTATGTATGTATATATATTTATATATTTAATATTTATATATATAACTGTCAACGAATTTTCATCACACTGCTGCTTTTTTTGGTTAACCTATAAACCTCGGTAAAACAGAAGTCATGTTCCAGAAGTCACCCAATAAAACCTACTCAGCCCAAAGATCACCGCGCATAGACATCCCGTATGGGAAGCATATAATCAAATGACGCATTGCTTTAAAGAGAGGTTGATATGTGATCAGGGATAGTCGTGCTTTTGGGTGCCTCCAAGTGAGAGTGTCGCGAAATAAATTGCTCAACCTGTCTACAAAAATCAGTGTCAACCATACGGTGGCAGGACGCACTACAAACAGCGATGTCCTTGCCAACGCCGATATGGACAGAATAGAGGGACTTCTTATGTCCATGATGGAGCGCAATCTTTGGTGAAAGCACTCAAGACGTCTTAGTTGTTTTCTGTAAAGTGTCCATGTCTCAGAGCCATAATGAATATATTAATTGCAATATTAAATGTCAGTAACCATTTTAGAAGTTACACTACAAAGACTTTTTTCCAAGCCTATAATAGCCCAATAGGTTTACGCGAAAGAAGCAATGTAAAACGTTAAGATGTGAGCTGTGGTTTTCTATAGGTCTACTGTTGGGGGGACTTTCTATTCTAATCGCCATGTACAATTACATTTAGAACTGACAGAACGAAAAATCAACTCTTCGGATTGATAGTCTTTACCCGATCGTTCATTTTCGTAATTACAACAATATTCCCAAAATGACTTCGGGTATATATCCTTCCTTAACAAATTATTCATCCGAGCGAGGCTCGGTCACCTGATATTATATATACATACATACAAGAATTGCTCGCTTAAGAGTATAGGATATCAGAAAATACAAACCCCTCTTTACAATATATCTACTTATTTACGTATATTATTTCATTTTTCAACAAGTATGAAGAGAGGAGGACGAACATTATAAACACAATAATAACTGTCAAAAATATCAAAAAGCATTCTAAATAATCATATTTATATAATAGATCTGAAGAGGGCTTAAAGCCTTAACAGCACAATTACACAATGACTAAGAAAACAAAATATTTAATTGAGGATGAAATGACAAAAGATGACCAATAATCAAATAAAGCTAAAGCTTAAAATGCCATCCGTGTATTTGTAGATTCTATAAAAGTGTCATTATTCTTAAAAATAAGAAAAACTTTTGATGGCTTAAAGAAAAAATATCATTTATTAATACCATTACTATATATTACTGTAGTTTTTTCATATCTACTCTAATTTAACACAAATATATTGTAACATTGTACCCAAAAAAAATGGAAATGGTATTAACAAAGTTTCTCTATGCTGATGATTGCGCCCTACTTGCTCAAACTGAGCACAAGCTCCAGCTCAAATTGGACGCACAGCAGCTTCTTTTAGTTTAACAATAAACCTCGGATAAACAGAAGGCATGTTTCAGAAGAAACATGATAAAATCTACTCATCCCCAAAGATCACTACGAATGGACACCCCCTTAACAGGGAGGAACACTTCACATCTGTGGGAAGCACATTATTAAATGACGCATTACTTCAAGGGAAGTAGATAACTGGCTGGGCAAGGCCAGTAGTGCTTTTGGATGCCTCCAACATGAGTATAGTGGAATAAATCACAACGCCTGCATACAAATGTCAGTGTCTACCAAGAAATGGTTCTCTCAACCCTTCTATATGGATCTGAGACATGGGTACTATACAGAAAGCAACTAAGTCTCCTTGAACACTTTCACCAAAAATGTCTGTGCTCCATCATGAATATAGGTGCCAACTTGCTTTAATTGACATCAAAGAGAGTACCTGGCAGACTTTGGAATGAGACAGTTGGAGGTTTCTTACAAAGGCAGCGGGATACACATTTGAGACCATAAGAAAATTCACTGCCAATGATAGACATTGAGAGTGAAAAGAGAACCTAAATCGACTATTGTTATGTTATGTCTGCGCTGGATGTGGCAAAAAATGTAGGTCACAGCTGAAACTGCATAGCCAGGTAAAATGCCTTATTATTATAACTACTATTTGATAAGTTAATCTTAATAAATAGATATGAGAGAATGAATCTATAATAGTACTTGTGTTTAAAAAAATTCATTATTGTACATACTTCTTCAATTAAAGTTCCATGTTCCTGTCCACTTTTAGATATGACTTTCTGTTGATCATCTCGATCTTTGTTGAAACGTTGCCTCAAGTTTCTAAATGAGCTCATTCTTCAATTTATTTTGATTGTACTGATAAAATGCCTTATTATTATAACTACTATTTGATAAGTTAATCTTAATAAATAGATATGAGAGAATGAATCTATAATAGTACTTGTGTTTAAAAAAATTCATTATTGTACATACTTCTTCAATTAAAGTTCCATGTTCCTGTCCACTTTTAGATATGACTTTCTGTTGATCATCTCGATCTTTGTTGAAACGTTGCCTCAAGTTTCTAAATGAGCTCATTCTTCAATTTATTTTGATTGTACTGAAATATTTATAGAACTATTCTGCAAGGAAAAAATAAATATCTTTAAATACTTGTAGCTAGTATATTTAGCCTTAAAAAAAAGTTCCTAAGTAGGGTTTTTGACTGGAATATTTAAAAAATCTGATATGCGAAGGCAACACTCAAAAGGGCAAGTATGGTTCATAAAAAAGGCTACCAGTAATAGTTAAACTACAATGGTAATGATAATTAGTAGAAAAATGACTTACTTATAAGGAAAGCAAGAAATCTGATGAGTTAACCTTTTTTTAAGTGAAGTAGAGTTGTTATTTTTTAGTGTAAAAAGTCTATACCAATTTCAATATTAAAACTAATTGTTTTGTGTAGGAAGCAGAGAAATTGAGCTTAATAACAAACAATATCTGGGACATTCACAAAATCAACAGCCTTCAATTGATGAAAGACCAATCTAAGCACTTAATACATAGGGCAGTGTAACAAAAAAATATACATATAAGCATTACACACCTACTATGCCTGTTGTTAACAGGCTACATATTATTTATTATGAACAGAACATGCCCTTTTTTTTTTTAACTTCCAATAAACAGTATACATTTTAATGATGCACCTAACAAACTTTTTTAGCCCTTGAATTATTGTATATATTAGCATCTTCCAAGTGTTCAAGCACAAACTTTTCTGCTTTTTAATTCTAAACATAGCACCTTTGGTTAGTTATACCATTTTTTGTAAATCTCTTAATCGTAATGTAAGCAGTTTATAGTATAAAGACTGCAAACATGTCTTTAGACCATCAGATTCAGTACCAGAGAGAAGGACCCTCATCTATTTTTTTAAATTTTCTTCTGCTTCTCAATTCAATATTGAAATATTTAGTTAAACTATATTGCTTCTTATTCAAAATCCTTCACCCCTGCTGTTGTTTTTTTTCATAATACTGTCCCACACAGTTAAGACCCTTAAATTTTCATTTAAGCTTTTCTCCTCCTGTTGAACAGTTCGAAAGGACACCACTATTCACATTTCAGTTCACACTTTATATAAAACTTTTTTTTTAATTCATCAACTTTCAGTCTTCATCCGCCCCAAAGCTTGCAATGCAGATTTGGAGTCGGAGCAGATTATAAATTTCCTCCTTTCTGATTTGCTTTAATGGCCATAAGTGCAAGCAATATTGCGTGCAATTCGGCCGTAAAAATGGAGCAGCCATCGGGGAGTCTACGGGAGATTGTTTTTGTTCCGAAAGGAGCAGGCACATGCAACCTTTCCATCCAAATTCATCAACTTTACATTTAGACTTAACATCAGGCCATTATCTAGTGATACACTTGAACTTTTTCCCCATTATTTATATCTCAAACAGCCCAAAGCTTATTTCAACTTAACTCTGCCTGGGTATATCCTATAGGAGTATCTTGCCAGTCCCAAGCGAGGTAAAGGAGGAGGGGTGATCGTAATGCTAGCAACCTCACATCACTAAACTACTGCTACAGAAACAGCAAATACACCAAACCAACTAGAACTTGGCCAAGGAAGAGCCTATGAATTGTACTAGTGGAAGCCCTATGGAAGCTAGAACACCGACAAATCTTTTGAAGACCAAGACTTCAATCAGGATAGGGACCTGGAACATCACAGTAAGGTCTTTTCCCCTTTCAATTTGTTTTTGTTAATTTTTTAAAGTGTCTTTTTGGTTGAAGTTACGCACAAAAAATTATTAATTCCTTTTGTTTTTATAAACTTTTTACACACACATTCAAGCAGGGAAAAGGAAAGAAAATATCCATAGAAATTGTATGAAATATTTTGTGTTTTTAAACATTTCTATTTATGCTTTATAAACAGCCTTTTGGAGAAACACCAAAAATAAAAAGAAAGGTTTGATAGAAATTTTGTGGGATTTTGAGAATAGCAGTATTTAAGCTGCAAATATGTCAAAACCATGTCTTAGCAAGCACCTAAGAGATAAAAGGAACTTGTGTACAAAATCTGCATACTTTTTAGCCCATAAATATTAGTATCTGTTACAATAAAATGAAATGTCCCACTTTCTTGTTTTTTTCTCCTCTCTTCCATTCTCTCTCTGGAACACCTTTTTTCCCCCTGCGCATCATAATGTTCACTGACATACAAGAATTTTGATTTGAATTGGAATAACCTGCCTTATAATGTTTTCCCCTCCCCAAAAGGTTAATATCTTATCAGAAAAAGAGATTAAACAACCAGATGATGACCTCGAGAATTTCATTAAAAGCCATTTTGAAAACATTATAGAAAATCAAATACAAACTAAATACTCATCAAACAAAATAAATAAATGCTGGTTTAATAATATAATACTGGTACATTAAAGAAACTTTGCAAAACAGAAGGAAAACCTATATAAAAATTTAAAGAAACTAAGACAGAAAGAATTTATAAAAATTAAACACCAACCCAAAAAGTAATCGACAGCTGCAGAGTGAATACATAAATAATGTAATATCTAAGGATTATAACAGAGGGATAGTGCTGCCGACCTACTTGTAGTGTCCTCTGGTAACTGGAGTAATTCAACCCCTTGCTCTCTGTGTTTTCCAAAAAGAACTAACGTTGCCATAGCCCCAACTTTCTAGGCAGACTCTCACACTCTCCTGGTGCAGAGCTCTGCTAAAGGGGGGTTAGGGAAATTGCTGAGCTCTGAATGACATAGCTCCTGCATGCTCGTCTGTGCCTGTTGGGGTCTACAGCTTATGCTGAACTGATCAGCTGCTGTCCTAGAGACTAGTTAAGAGTCAAGCCATTAAAATTTGCAGGCTAAATATGTGGTAACAAAAAAGATCTCCTGCCTCATTCACTCCACTTTCTAGGATTAAACCTGCCCATACGAGTGAGTGGCTGAATTAACTAGTCTTTGGTCGTTTATACATCCAATGTTAATGTCTGGACTGTCTTCACTGTTCACTCTAAGGGGCAACCCAAATCTTCTCCCCATAGAGAACCCATATTTATGTTGAGAATAAATATAAAGAAAAATGGGTCTTAGTAGACCCTAACAGGCTCTGCTAGCCAGGTAAAAGGTGTTAGACCAGGGCATTGAAAAATGTGCTACTAATTGCCTCGCAACGTTGGTACAAAGGGAGAACGGGTCATGTTGTGAAAAAAGGGATACACTGTTCTTCCCAACACACAAACCCAGAAAACATCCTTTTTACCCAAAATAACACAACAAAAAAAAAAAAACACAAGCCTCAGAAAAAATTAATCCAACTGGAAGTATAAATCAACATGATCCCCAAGTTTACAAACCTGATCCTAAAACTTTCAAAGTCCTTCAAAGAAACATCCGATGACTTATTCCAAAGACAATTGAAATAACAAATCTGCACCACAAAGAGTGTGTGAATGTTGCCTTGGTGAAAAAAGAAGTGTCCCACAGCTCCTGTGGGGACTGCAGAGGCCTAATTACATTGGTGGCTAATGCTCTGGTTGCCAAGAAAGTGTACACAGACTTGAGTCAGGGGAGGACAGACAATTGGATGTTTGAAATTTGGAAAAACAATAATCACTTCAAGTGCATCAATGTTATAATCCACCAAAACAAGAACTAGCTTTAGATGTCAGAGATATAATAACTATAGACACTATCATAGCTGGAGCCCATTCACCTTCCAGGGGCTGTAATGACACTGATCTGTCTGGTAAAAAAAAATCCATGACATGTCCAATTCTACTTACCTTTTTCTTTTGCAAACAAACACTCTCCTCCTACTCTTCTGCATGCTAGCAATGGTTGCTCTCATGGCCAGATCTTTCTCTCTGCTAACTTGGAATCTGTCATAACTTATCAAGTACTATGCGATATTGGTAGTGACCACCTTCCAATATTACTGACTGACACTCTTTCTAAAATCAGCACCAAGACCACTAAAGAGCCACGAAAGTGGTACTTTAGTAAAGTCAATTAGGGATACAAGGTAGCTGTTGACACTGCCCTTGAAAAAATCCATGTAGAGTCTAGCTCTGTCGAACTTTTATACCTTCAGCAACAATTCTGGGCATGGCTAAAAAGTTTATACCTCTGACTTACCCTTGTACAAATTTCAAGATATTTTGGACAGCTGAAATCAACAAGCTTGTTATGGCTCTGAAAAGGGCACACCAAAAGGTCTAAAAGAACCCAAACAATCCAATATTCAGGCAGAAATATATCAGACTCAGCCTACTAGTAAAAACATTTGTAAACAAGGAAAAACGAGAACATTGCTAATACACACACAAAAAAAGAAATAAACACCTCCAAGACTATTCTCTGTTCACGCTCGGGACTGGCATTCCGTAAATGCAGCTGAAATAATGGCTAATGTAGATCCACTAAACCTTAGCAGAGAATGACTGACTTGCTTTGAGTGGTATAAATGGCTGGATGTATACCTCCCATCTAGAAAAACTAGTGGATAGTTAGAGATGCAGAAGACGTATCCAGATGCAGTCTTTTATGCCTCTCCACCATCAAACAAAACATTCATAAACGTTTTCATTGCTTTTCCCCTCTGTGTCGCCCAATGACCCAAGACATACGCTTGAAACTAGTACATCCTAGTGCCACTAAGCAATCGAACTTCAAATTCTAGTACTGGAGACCATCAATGCCTTCAAGTCCAGTGCCATTTTTGAATATAGTGATGATTAGGCATCGATAGACTCTGTAAGAGCAGGCTATGGAGCCTACATCAAGTTTCTTGGCTCTGACTCGGTTAAAATCTTTGGACCATGTGGTAGTGTTTGCAGTTTTGATGCAGAGGCCAAGGCAATCTGAAAAGCCTTAAAAATCATTGACAATCAAGTCGGTAAGGGACATTTAGGGGCTACACAGATTGTTGTGGTCACTTACTTTAACCTGTACCACAGGCTTTGCAAAGCCCTGGACAAATGGCCCCCACTTATGCAAAGGCAGTCTTTTTTGGTGAGCTAAAAGGTGGTCGTCATAACAGAGGTGCCCCAAGAAATGCTTTAAGACCAGCTTAGGCACCAACTTGCCTTAGCTGACATAGAAGAGAGCACCTGTTTACATGCGGCCTCAGAACGAAACAGCTGAAGGTCACTCACAAAGGCCGCAGGATACACATTTGAGACCAAAAGAAAATTCGCTGACGAGGACAGACGATTAAGGAGAAAAGAAAATCTTAATCAACCACCGGCAGACAATGGTTATGCAACATAGATCTATCATCTAGACTCCTAGACCTAGATCTATATAGTAGTATATATATATCTATACAATGATAATGAAACTAGAGTTAAGTCAGTCTAGAATACTGAATAGTCTACAAGTCTTTATTCTTAGTCTAGGTCTAGGTCACCACTTGCAGTTTTGAGCAAATTAGATGAAACACCCTCTGTAAAGGAACTGAGCACAGCCATTGTCATGTTTGCACATGGGAAAGCACCCGGAGGAGATGGTATTCCTGCAGAAGCTGGAAAGCATGCCCTAATCAAGCCACTCCATGAATTGCTAAGTTTGTGCTGGGAGCAAGGAATAGTCCCCCAGGAACTGAAGGATGCCAACATAGTAACAATTTACAAAAATAAGGGTGACCGCTCCAATTGTAACAGTTATAGAGGCATTTCACTTCTTAGCATTGTTGGGAAGGCTTATGCCAGAGTAATACTGAAGCGGCTGCAGATCTTGGCAGAACGAGTTTACCCAGAATCGCAGTGTGGCATTAGGGCCAGTAGATCCACAACAGATATGATCTTCTCACTGCGGCAGCTACAGGATAAAAGCAGAGAACAAAGGCAGTCCCTCTTTATAGTTTTTATTGACTTGATCAAGGTGTTTGACCTGGTCAGCAAAACCGGCTTGTTTGCCTTATTATAGAGAATTGGCTGTCCAAACAAGCTACGGAAACTAGTGTCAGCTTTTCATGAAAATATGCAGGGCACCGTACAGTTTGACAGTTCCACCTCTAAGCCATTCTCCATCAAGAGCAGAGTAAAGAGATAAGAGTATATATATGGAAAGCTATTTAACCTGGCACGCCTTAAAGCCAAAACAAAGAGATGACGTATCATTCACAAGAAGGATTGAAGAGGCTTGTGAATGCTCTGGCAGGTGCTTGTCAAGAGTTTAGCCTTACAATAAGCCTCTCCAAGACAGAAACCTGGCACAAGATGTTGCAGAAATATCAGTGATACATATTGGAAATCACACACTTATGGTGGTGCAGGAATTCACATATTTGGGAACAACAATAGCCAGCAACCTAGAATTAGCAGCATTTAGACACTGAGCTGACAAAAAGAATAGGAAAGGCTTCTGCAGCAATGGCAAAACTCTCCAAGCATGTGTGGAAAATTACCAAATTGACTACGGCAACAAATATCCTGGCCTGCGTTCTGAGCTCACTTCTTTATGGCAGTGAGAGCTAGGCAACTTACATGCGTCAAGAACACTGATTAAATAGCTTCCACCTACGCTGCCTGCATTGCATTATGTGCGTCTCCAACCAGGAAGTTTTGACACGGGCCAACATGCACAGCATCTATGCTCTCCTTCAACAGAGATGACTACGCTGGCTCGGTCATGTCACTCCCATGCCAGATGGAAAAATCCCTAAAGACATCGCATATGCAGATCTTGCAGAGGGAGTCAGACCCAAGGGCCGCCTAAGACTAGCCTACAGAGATGTCTGCAAGCGAGACAAGAGAGCCACAGGCATCGACCAAAGTATATATGGGAGGAGACAGCCCAAGACCAGACAGCATGGAGACAGACTGTACATGCTGGTACGAACTTCGCCGAATGCAAGAGAAATGAAGCTGTGTCAGCCAAGAGAAAGAAAAAGAAATCTGCCCTGTCAGCTAGCCTTAGGACAGATGAATATACATTCACAAACTGTGGCAAACTCTCCCGCTCTAGAATTGGCTTGATCAGTCACTCCAGATTCTGCCCCATCTCAAGACGTAACCAAAGCCAGCGATTCATAAGGGCGCATTCAATATCTTCAGAGACAGAAGGAGACATATATACTATATAGGTATAGGTAGATTCTAGATTAGTCTGATATATATATTGTCTCCCGTGTTGTTTTAGCCGCTTTGCAGCAGCACCAGAGTTTCCTCTCCGGGGCACATTCCTGGGCCTTGGATAAAGGGGTCATGGATTAGTCTGATAAGTAGGCAGCAAGTAGGCTACTAGATGTAGAAATCTAATTATTAGATCTAGACTAGATATTTTATAAAGTATAATTAGTAGAATCGTAGACTCTTAGTAATCATCTTCTTTTTTGAAGTAACGTCTGCATTATTAAGCTAAGATTAACACTCTAAATCTATATACTATATTATATTTATATAGAATATTATTGAATATAGTATTAGTTAGTATATCGCATATAATATAATATTATATAACTATAATATACTGTATGTATAGATCTATATAGAATCTATATATATATAATTATTATAATACTTTAATAGTATTAGGCTTAGCTAATACTAGTAATACTACTAATAGTAATACTTAGTAATAATTATATATATATAATAAATTATAATAGTAATAATTAGAATAAATAGATCTAGATCTAGTAATAATATATCTATACTAAAAGACTAAAGTTAAAGACTAAAGTAAAAGACTAGATCTAGTATCTATAATCTATAGACTATAGTCTGAGTCTGACTCTATAACTATAGTAGTATATAGTATACTAGTATACTTATATTTTATATTGTTATATAGATATATATACTGTCAATACTGAGTTATACTTATAGTTACTAAGTTAGGACTCAGGAGGCTGAGTGAGGAGGTATGGCACAGTATAGATATAATACTAATAATAGATCTAGATTGTAGAATCTAGAATTAGTTATTATATATATAGTGATTATAGTCATTAGACTATAAACACTATTTAGACTTATATCTAGAATCTAAATCTAGACTCAAAATCAAAACCTCTATAATATTAATACCTATCTATCTATAATAATCTATATGATAGTATATTACTGTATATACTACATTTAGTATATGAATATGTATCAGTATCTAGTCTAGATTCTATATAGTAGACTAGATCTAATATCTAAAGATAGATCTAAAATCTAGATCTAGAATACTAGAATTTACTAGATACTAGATCTACTAGACCAGATAAAGGCAATAAGGTTGAATAAAGGGTAGTGAGGGTAGTGCTACTTGTTTACAAAGTGAACTGGATCACTAGACTATAGACTCTCTATATATATTATATATATAGTAGCTTCTTATATTAGGCACAGTTCATCGAATTCTCCTTTAAGAAACACGTCGCTTTTTGTGTTTATAATTAATTTGTTTTTATGTTTGGAGCTAAAAACGACGTTTCGGGACAGTGCATGTCCAATTTTACTGTATTTTTGTTCCGCTTTTCCAAAGCAGATGGCAGTTTTTTAGATTCTCGGAAACCAAGTATGTAAAGCTATTGTTTTAACCTCCCCCGGCAATTCATACCCATATAAGGGATGAAGGCTATATTATTAGCCTGTTTGATCGTAGGCTGGTGGATTTATTAAAATAAGCTTCTAAACATCTTTAGAAAGACATTCCAATCACATTCTTACTGTTAGCTGTTAAATAAAATTAAAAAAGGAGGTGTTTCAACGATAATAATGAATTTAACACATTCTCCTATAGTGCACAAGGCAAAATCGTAATAAGAAATATTATTGGGATTAATAAATCTATGATTTTTCAATGAATAAACGTGACCTAGATCGAGATATCTAGAATATATAATTTATGAATGAAAGAAAAAGTGCGGGCTGCTAATAATTTGAAGCCAGAGACCATGCCCACTGCAGGTGATCACGCCAGACTCGGCCAGACGAGTGCTGGTGGTGAGGAGAGGTATACAGACTAAACTTGTAGTGTCACAACCTATCATACAGGCAGTGGAGGGAAGGGGGAGAGAGTCATGAAAAGACAAAGAAAAGCAGCTATGTGAGGGAGGGGATGTTAAGGTGTAACAAAACGAACATCCAAATTATGAAAAGAAGATCGAGGGTCCTTGGATGGGAATTAAAAGAAAGAGACAGAGAATAGGCCTACATGTAGCCTAGTTGAAAATATCATGTTTTTTTTTTTAATTAACACAGATATAATTTATTAGCAATAACATGCATAGTGATGTTTCTTAACGGTGCTCAATGTGCGCTAAAGGAGAAAGCGCAAAAACTGCATTTATTATAGGAGCATGAAGTGACCTACTTTATTTTAAAATAAAATCTTGACTATGAGTGGTAATTCAAAGAAACACAGCTATTTTTATAGTCCTTTAGTTGCAGAATAAGAATCTTCTTTCAGTTTTTTTTTTTTGTAAGTTAAACCGTCACCAAATAAAAAAATAAAATAAAAATTTGACCTAGTTCCCGAATACGGTTTGCCTAATATAAGAATCTACTATATATATATATATATATATGTATATATATATATATATATATATATATATATATATATATATATATTATATCTAGATCTAGACTAGATAGACTCTACAGATACAGTAGAGTCACTATTGCGGAACAGTTTGCTGCTACTTTTAGTTTTCATTTTTTTTGCTCTGTAATGGTTAGACCTATGTAAAAAATAAAAGTATCTAGATCAGTGTTTCTCAAACTGTGTGCCGCGGCACACTAGTGTGCCGCCGAAGATTTGCAGGTGTGCCGCGGGAGTTTTCAGAACGCCACACGTGCAGCGTTACACAGGTCTGTCTACTAGTACATTTTTATTTTACGTTGGGATGACATTCCCACTTACAACGACCAGTAATAGTAGTGGGTCGCTCCATAGTGACGGAAAGGGCTGTTAGCTATTCAGGTTATATTATTATAATGACTAAAAGTTGGCCGCCTTAGCAGACGCACAGCAGTTCTTGAATTGGTAACGATAATAATAAGCGATGTGTTTTATGTAAATTTGTTAAGTGTATGCTAATAATAACAAATTATCAATAAGCATTATTCATTGTTATCCATGGAGAGCAAGAATGAAACTGCTAAAGCGTTCAATGAAAAGCAAGGAACAAAACGAAGGTACAAAGAAGATTACATCGGATATGGTTTCATATCTTCTGGACCTGAAGATTCTCCATTGTCATTCTATCTGATCTGCAATGCAACTCTGTCGAATGAGGCGCTTGTTCCAAGCAAATTGAAGAGACACTTGGAAACAAAATATCCAGCTGTAAAAGCGCAACCGAAGGAATACATTGAAAACATCAACGCTCAACAAAATAAACAAGCTAAGAAACTTACGAAGTACCAAAAGCTGCCAGAAAAGGGATTGATTGCAAGTTATAATATAGCTCAGTTATTAGCAAAATGCAAGAAAGCACACACAGAAGCTGAATCAGTCATTGCACCAGCTTTAGCAATAGTTGTTGAAACTATCCTTGGACCCAATGCCTCCGAAAAAGTTAAAAAAGTTCCTTTGTCAAATGATACTATCTCGCGCAGAATTGAAGACTTCTCGTCAGATTTACAAGATCAAATCTGCGAACACTTCGACGTGACTGACGATGAAGTGTCTCTGCTGTGGTCTCTTCAAGCTGATGAATCCACAGACGTTAGCGACAAAGCCCAGCTGCTAGCTTTTATTCGGTTCATAAAGGATGAAAAATGTGTCAACAAATTATTATTTTGAAAAGACTTACCAACTACGACCAAAGGCGAAGATATTTTCAAAGTGGTGAACGAAACATTTTGCTATTCAAACTACAGTGGAAAAACTGTCAGCGTTTGCACCGATGGCTGTCCTTCCATGCAGGGAAATAGAAAGGGATTCGTCACTCTTGTGCGTCAAGAAAATCCAAATGTATTAGTTGTTCACTGCATGATCCACAGAGAAGCTCTTGCCTTCAAATCTTTATCGAAAGATTTGATGTCTGCTCTGGATCAAGTGATTGAAGTTGTAAACTTCATCTAATCTCGACCGCTTGCATCCCGACTTTTCTCAGAGCTTTGTGAAGGAATGGATTCAGACTACAAATATCTCTTGTATGATGCTGTATCACTCCAACATTCGTTGGCTATCCAGGGGAAAAGTATTAAAGCGCGTCGTCCAACTCAAGGCTGAGCTGATTTCATTAAAAAAAAAAAAGACTTTGGATTTTCTATTCATGACGAGATCTAGTGGGTTAAGGTGACATTTCTCTCTGATTTATTTGACAAATTAAATTCATTGATTTTTATTCTTCAAGGACCATCAGAAACCATCATCACTGCATCTTCAAAACTGAAGTCATTTGGTGAAAAATTGTCTTTGTGGCAAAGTAAGATTTCGAAAGGAGTCCTCGACTGCTTTCCTACTTACAATGAATGTGCTTAAAATAAAGAAATCACCCCCGAAATTCTGGACACTTTGACACACCTGCAGTCAGCATTGCAGCATTACTTTGCAACAGTTGGAAGTAATGAGAATGGATGGGTCAGCTTTCCATTTGGAAACAATGAAGCTACAAATCTTACAACTGAAGAAGAAGAGCAGCTCATAGATTAAAAAACAAAACGATGCAGTTCTTAAGTCAAGTTTTGCCGAGAAAAGCCTGGATATGTTTTGGATTTCAATCAACAAGTTATATCCTGCAATCAGTTTAAAAGCAATCAAAATAATTCTTCCATTTGCATCTTCATGGTTTTGTGTGTTTCGATTTTCAGCACTGACTGAAATCAAATCTAATAAAAGAGAGAGACTTCTTACAATAGACGATGAAATGCGAGTTTGTTTGTCGACTCTGGAGCCTCGATTAGATCGCATATGCTCTCAAAAAGAGGCACACCCTTCACATTAAATGTAATACTTAAAAACGGGTAAAATATTGTTTTCTTTTTTTTTTAAACAACTGTTGCTTTTCGTGGTGTGCCGCGAAATTTTTGTAGTTTTTTTTACTGTGCCGCCAGACAAAAAAGTTTGAGAAACACTGTAGATCCTAGGCATTGCCCATCCATTTTCCGATAAAAATAGATGCATTAATTGTTTAGTTTTGAGACACATATTTAAATTTTACATTCAAATCGAATGAGATTATATGGTCAGTCACAATTACGGAACAGGATTTTTTAAGCTGTCACAATTGCGGAACACGGTAAAAATGTCGGAACAAAACCTAGCTATATAAAGCACATATTTTATTAGTCTTATATAATACTTGAACTTCTTATCTCTTACATTAATTTTATTTTTATTAAAGCTAAAAAGACATTGTCACTTTTAGATCCTTACCTCTTCTTTAATTGTAATTGACTACCCTGATTTTCCTTATTAGCCTACAAGTTTTTTTTCCCACTATTCTTTAATTCTTTTTTGTTATATTAATAGGCCTAATTAATATCAGGTGGCCGAGCCTCGCTCGGTTGAATAATTTCCTAAGAAAGGTTATATGCCCGAAGTCATTTTGGGAATATTTTTGTTATTACGAATATGAACGATCAGATAAAAGACTACAAATCTGAAGAGTTGCTTTAGTGTTCTGTTAGTTCTAAATGTAATTTAACATGGCGATTAAATATAAAGTCTCTTAAGTCCTAAGCTCCTACAGTCTATCTAAAGTCTAGATAAACCACAGCTCAAGTCCGTCTTATAGTTTTACAATTATCCATTTGTTGCGTAAAACTATTATAGCCTTTTGTAGGCCTACTATTATTGGCTTGGAAGAAAGTCTACTGCAGTGTAACTTCTTAGATGGTTACGTTCAGACATTTAATTATGGAATTAGTATAATATTCATTATGGCTTTAGTAGGAAACAACAAGTGACGCGCCAAATCTCTACGATATAGGGTAAAACAGGCACTTTGTGACAAAGCAAACTTGACGCATTTTTTCTTAATAGACTAAAATCATTGCATTAGTTTTATAAAGAAACGTTTCCGTGGGGCACCTCTAGCTGTTACGCCGAACAATATGTTCGCCAGAATCGTCCCCCATACGGGATACGTGCCCTGCCCAGCCTGACTGTCGGACTATCAGAATTTTAAGTTCATACCGGCTATTACCATCCATCCATCCCAGTGGTGCTACAGCCCGTGGAGGGATATATGGCCTACTTTTGCAGACCCTATAAACAAAGCCCTATCAAAACCATTCTGGCGCGGTGTGGGGTAATAAGGTTTCATTGGGTAGATAGACCTACTTACACTCGCCCATATAAAAACGTTAACGGATCGGTGTGGGATTTTAGTTATTGGGCCGTTAACGTCTTTCCGCTTTCGTGCCTGTGTGGAATTTCCCCAATCACGCCAGAACCAACATGATGAAATCTTTATTATAAAATAAAAAACAATATTATGATGTTTTAAAATTTAGTATTAATTGTCTTAAAGCTAAATGTTGCTTTGAATCCTTTTTATAAGTAATATTAAGATTTTAAAAAAAATTAATTAGGGTTCTATTGGGGAAATCCCTAACTGGAATAGTGAAGTTTTACCCGTATGGGCCCAATGCAGACTTTTCGTAATCAAATAGTGTATGTGTGTGTGTGTCTGATTTTTTAATGTGCACACTAAAAAAATATATCTATATCTAGTAATATTTAATCACACATAGAATCTAAAGTTAATAGAGAACATATTCGTTTTTTTTTTCTAGATTTAGATTAAAAAAAAAAGTTTTATACATGTTAACATTTTTTTCGACCAATGAAAAAGAAGCATTTATTTCTTTTAAGCTCGCAATATTCGACACAAACTGGATTATTCAGTCTTCACTCTAGAACGTACACACGTGGATCAAATTAGAGCTAGCTAGATCTAGATCTAAATCTGTTAAGTTATTAGTTATACTACAAGTTATAGAGCTATAGATCTAGGTCTAGTCAATCTAGACTTTCATTAATATAATAGATCTATTATATGAGCTGTATTTCTTGATATCATATGTTCTTCAACTCAACCCAGCACTGGCAGCAGCCATGGAAATTCGGAATGGTCGTAACTTAAGCCTATCACAAGTACTGTTGAAGTACAGATCATCATCAGAGGACGAATCTCTAAGTACTCTAACACTACTAACAGATCTAATCTAGATAGTAGATAAGTCTAGATTTAGAATAGATATCTAGATAATCTAGAATACTAAGAATCTAGAGATAGATCTAGATAAAGATTCTAGATCTAGATCTGGCTAGATGATGACTAGATCTCTCTAGACTAGTTTTATTATAATATCTAATAGGCTACTAGATCTAGTACGATATAATATTATTAATATAATATATATATATATTATATCTAGACTTGAGACCTATTAGATCTAGATCTAGACGACTTAACTTAAGTGATTAACATGCATTCGTTATGACTAGATTTACTATTTAGAATAGATTCTAGATCTAGAATCTACCATGAAATGCATCTGGATCTGCAGCATAGAATTAGATTTAGTTAGGGACTTACTAGATCTTAAATCTAAATTTAGACTAAATCTACTACCTTTTAGGGCAGAATATTAGATCTAGTCTATATGCCTATCTAGTCACGTAACTTTAAACTAATACTTAGACTTAGGACTTTGGTCTATTAATATAATAATTATTATACTCATACTCATAGATTTTAGTTCTATTCTAATTCAAATATTTTGAGGTTAGAAAAAATTGACCTAGACTTATAATATAAGATACCCTATAAACATGCCCATTACGGCCCAGTATCAGTTTTAATTAGGGTTATCCCCCTTTGCCCTAATTGCAGCCCTAAATAGCCCAAATCGCGCCCTAATGGGCGCGCATACCGTTTGCACATTGGCGTCATTAGGTTCCCATAAGGGACCAATACGGGCAACCCTAATCGTGCCAATATCGGCCCAGAATGGGTAAACCCACTTCCGGATTCATTGGGGATTTAAGATCTAATAAAAGATAGTCTAGAATAGTCTAGATTCTAAATCTAGAATAGATGTTAGTTGTTATTAGAAAATTTAGTAGATATAGAATAATATTTAATATATTGTTAATACAGACTAATCTTTAATTTTTTCATACTATAGGCGATGGGTCATTCAGATTTAGATTAAATAATTCTAGATCTAGTTACAATCTAGTAACTAGTTATAGTCATAGACCTATAGACTTATGATCTTATAATATAGATATTTACTTTGTAGAGAATAATGTACAATAATTATAGGCCTACACTCCAGATCTTGAGAATCTAGTCTAGAGTTTAGATTGTTTAAATTTACACAAATAAATAAAATCAAACGTTTATTTTGGTTTTAAAATCAGATATATATTGAGATATGTCTAGCTAAATATGTATATAGTATATCTATATATAATAGACTAACGGCTAACCCTATAGCCGCTATAGACTATAGCCCTATATTGACATTGTTTTTTTTTTTGTTTTTTTTTTATGTTCCTTCAGAGTTGCAGATATCTACTTGGTAGTCTAAACCTCAAAGGAGCTTAGGGAAGTGATGGCAGTTGCGGGGTATGAACCAGACGACCATGCAGAGACCATCAAGGCGACTAAACAGTCCATCGTGCATACCACATAACCAGGTCCAGGTAGCGTTAGATCTTTAATCACCAATACTCAATACGTTAGATTTTATTTTTTGTAAATTTTAAAGACTCTAGGCTCTAGGTAATAGAATTAATTATTAAATAGATCTATACAGACCTAGAAATTCTAGATCTATAAACTAGACATAGATCTAGATTATCATATTTAGATCTAGCTAGAATATCTAGAGGTCTTAATACTAATTATTATATTATACATTTTTCTACAATTTGATCTAGGATTCATTCTATAGGCTTAGCCAAGGCTTAGGCTTTTTTTAAATTTCATTGTGTGGATACTGTTAAAGAAAAAATACAGTCTCATTATTAGGCTATAGCAACAGTTTTTCTTATACACCATACCATAAACATTTCAGGATTTGTCTTTATTGTAATTTTATTTAGTTTGTATTTTTTTTTTAGAATGCCAGTTTTATTTAATGGCAGCTGACAATAAGAATTGTCTATGTATGCACTACAGATGCTGTTCAATATCTTTTCATGAGGAAGCCTGCTCAAAAAGGTACGAAGAATACATTTTTCTTTAAGATTACTGATCTTATGAAACAATGGTCGAGACCAATATCTTCAGCTTTTTGTCATTTCACTGAGATCTAAGTTCATTATTAATTGCATAAAAAATTATAATGAACATTTATACAATGAAAATAGGGCCTACATAGAATTGTTTTTGATCTAATGTCATTATATAGCAACAATCCTTCTTGTATATAATACCTTAAACATTTTGTGTTTTGCCTCTATTGTAATATTATTTTTGTTTGCATTCTTTAAACATTTTTTAGGTTTTTATTTATTTTTTATTTTCCGATCGACACATTTTTCTTTAGGGGAAGTTGACATTACTCTTTTAGGTTAATAATAACCTATGCATGCAGTACAGATGCTGTTCATCATCTTTTCATAAGCAAGCCTGCTCAAGAAGTTAAGAAGAATTAAATTTTGCTTTTAGATTACTGATCAGCAATCTGAAAGAAAATTGTTAATGGGATGGAATTGATTAAATGTAAATAAAGAAATGCTATCCTAATTTTGAAATATGCTGGTTGTGTTTTTTTTGTTGTTGTTTTTTGTTATGTTTTTTAAGTTTCACTGTGATCATTGTTTATTTTAATTCTAGAATAACTTTTCAGCCAACTTATTTTTAAAATTACCATCGAACTCTAATTGCAACAGAATATAGTTGTATTAGTAAGAGCCTGTGATAAAGTTAATATAAATAAATTGGACAAAAATAATATTGAATGAATTGAAGCCTAGCTAGATCTAGTCTGCCATTGATAAAGTTAATATAAAAAAATTGGACAAAATATAATATTGAATGAATTGAAGCCTAGCTAGATTTAGTCTGCCATTGCACTTTTAGCATAGTCAAATACCAGTGCCACATTTGCTGACACCAATTCATAACATTTAATTTAAGGAGAAGATTGAACTCCAAATTTTGAAATACCATTAATTTTTGTGTTGCTTAATAGGCTATAGAAGCAACCTAATTTTTTAGCACCATTTATCATCAAGGGCTGGAAATATAACCGTTAAATAGTATGTCCACATAGATAAATGTAAGGTCTTCTGATGTTAAATTGTTAGATTTTTTACATGACTATAATATTTGTTTGTTTGTTTGTTTGTTCCAGCTGCTGCATGGAAGTCAAAATATGAATTATTGCCACCAGTCTTGAAGTCAGCTTGTAAAGAATGCTAAGGATTGAATGAAAATGCTGTCTTGATATCTTGTTTGTGCTGTTATAGGCCTATTTGTCTTTTGTGTTGGTTAATTATTCCATGAATAAAAAATAAAAAAAAAGTTAATTGTGTAAGTTTGATTTAAGAATGAATGTCTTATATAGTACATTACCAAAAATTGTATTGTTTGCCAGTGTTCAAACCCAAAAATGTAATATAACATGTCCATTACTTTATAAATATGTTGACATTATAGCTAGATGTATATAGAGATCATGCAGATCTCTCTGGGGCCTTCCGTCTTCAAGGCCCTATAACTCAAAGCTTTTTACCGAGGTTTATAGTTAAATCAAAAGAGGCTACAGGGTACGCGAACTCGTTGACCGCTAGATGGATATCATATTTAGTGTGAGCAAGTAAGGCGTAGAGAAGCTGTGTTATTATGACCATTTCCTTTGTTTTGGTACGAGACAGTAGACACCGAAGCATGAACATAAGGTTATAATTCACCGGCAAAATAATAATAATAATAAGGCTTGTCTTCCAGTCCGAAAATTAATGAGGATTGCCCGTGGGCACGCAGCCCCAGCTGTGACCTACATATTTTGCCACATCCAGGGCAAGCATAACCATTGCATTGTCCGCGGTGCTCGATTAAGATTTTCTTGTAGCGTCTGCGTCTGTCCTAGGCAGCAGATTTTCTTTTGGTTTCAAATGTGTATCCGCGGCCTTTGCTTATAGGACGAGGAATGTGCCTTTATCTTTGTGTCTTTCATCATCATCATCATCAAACTCCATTAGAGTGAGGGCTTGAGAGGCTCAAATCCTCTTTTGCAAAAGCCCTGGACAGAAACCCTGCTGTCTTGCGTAGTGCATAAATGTCGCCATACAGGTCGAGAATTTTGGGTTTCCCAGACCTGTCGAGACAGAGATCAGCAAGTCTGGGGCAGTCAAACAGAATATGAGGCACGGTTTCCTCTTCTTCCCCGCAGCGGGGGCACCGTGAATCAAAATTTGGCCATAGCCGCGAGAAATATGAGCCAACAGGACAGTGGCCTGTCCTGCACTGTGCTATAATAGCTTGCTCAGGTCTGGACAGCCTCCTCCACAAGGAAGTGCGGTCAGGGCGCCTCATGCGCTCCCAGACTCCACGGGCTTTTTGGGACTTGTTCCAGCACTCAAATCACATTTCCATTTGTTTTTTGTATTATAGCCAGGGCTTGATGAAAGCTTACAGCCTCATCAGTGGGTGGAATTTGCCCTCCCTGGTGGCCAAAGAGTCTGCAATTGTGTTTGTCAGTCACACCTATGTGACTCGGTACCCACTGCATAATTACAGGGGATCCATAGCGTTGTTTAATGTTATGTGAAGCCATGATGACAGTGTTAATATTGGGGGGCCATGGTCCGGGGCTTTGCAAAGCCTGTAGTACAGATTTTGAGTCAGTGACCACAACAATCTGTGTGCCCTCAAATGTCCCTCGCCGAGTTGAGAGTCAATGAATTTTAACGCTTTACAGACTGCCATGGTCTCCGCATCAAAACTGCAAACACTACCACATGTTCCAAAGATTTTTACTGAGTAAGAGCCAAGAAAGTCGATGTAGGCTCCATAGCCTACTCTTCCAGAATCTATTGATGCCGACCCATCAGTGTATGCAAAAATAGCACTGGGCTTGAAGGCATTAATGGTCTCCAGAGCTAGGATTTGAAGGTCGTTAGATGAACGGCTTTGCTTAGTGGCATTAGGGTCTACTAATTTCAAGCGTATGTCTGGGGTCGTTGGGCGACACCAAGGGGGAAGGGGATGAAAGCGTTGAATGTTTTGTCGGTTGGTGGAGAGGCCAGCTTCATCAGATAGTCTAGTGGCATGATGCATAAAAGACTGCATCTGGATACGTCTTCTGCATCTCCAACCATCCACTAGTTTTCATTTACTGGACTTGTCCTAAAGGTTCCACAGACAAATCTTAGTGCTTGGGACTGTATTTTATCAAGTTGTTCAAGAGCAGTCCTAGAGCCATAAATTTGCACAGGTAGGCTGTAGTCTATCTGTGATCGGACTGCTCCTAAATACAGGGATCGGAGCATGTCTGCTCGGGCTCCCCACTTCATGCCAAGTTTCCCTGAGGCCTTTCTTACAACATCCTAGATGTGCTCACACATTTTTAGTTTGCGATCTAAAGTTACACCAAGGTACTTGGGTAGCTTTTCCATGCTGAGAGCCACTCCGTTGAGGAAGAGCTGGAAAGGTTGCCTGAGAATGCCAGTCCCGAGCGTGAACAGAGAATAGACCTTCTTGGAGATGTTTATTTCTAGGATCCATTTTTGTGTGTATGAGCAGAGCATATGGAGATCTTCTTGTAACACTTTTTGTATAGAGGTTGCGCTCCTTCCCGATTTCCAAAGGACAATATCATCAGCATATAGCAGCTTTTGGCATTTTAGCTGAGCCGGTAGGTCAATTATGAAAAGGGCGCATGACAGGACGGAGCCCTGGGGGAGGCCGTGCTCTAGGGTAATTTCCCCTGAGACTTCTCTGTACATCCTTGTTCTTATTGTACGCTCTTGTGGGAAGTCTCTAATCCAGTAATATATCCGTCCCCGCACCCCAACGGCTCTTATCCTATGAAGCAAACCAGGCCGCCATACTTTATCATATGCCTGTTTTAAGTCAATAATGACTGCGTATGTGCTTTCGTTCCTTTGGAATCCATCTGCTACGCTATGCACAAAGATGTTGACTTGGTCTATAGCGGACATTCCAGCCCTGAAACCAGCCTCTTCTGGAGCTATAAGACGGGCACTCTCAAGGTACCAAACCATACGCTCATTTACCATTTTTCCAGCCATCTTTCCCACACAAGACGTAAGTGAGATGGGCCTGTAGTCCTCAGCAGTGGAAGCCTCTTTTCCCCTTTTTAGTATAGGAATAATGGTGGCACGTTTCCAGGCCATCTGCCCAGGTTCTATTTACGAATGCCAAGAGCACGGCCCTTCCTTTTCCCCCTTTCTCAGAAGACTCCAGGCCTTAGAGCTATCCGTTAGGTCTAACTTTGCACAGGTGTTGGCCCAATGTTCTCGTTTTTCCCTGTTAACAGACGTTTTGACTAGTAGGCTAGTCTGTTGTATTTCTGCCTGAGTGTTGTATTGTTTGGGTTCTTTTGGACCTTTTTGTATGCCCTTCTCCGAGCCATAACAAGTTTGTTGATTTCAGCCGTCCAAAAGTTTTTGAATTTTTTACAAGGGTAAGTTCGAGGAATAAACTTTTTAGCCATGCCCAGGATAGCTGTTGTTATTTGACGGTACACAAGGTCGACAGAGCTAGAGTCTACTTGGATTTTTTCAAGGGCATTGTCGACAGCTGTCTCGTATCCTTTCCAATTAGCCTTACTATAGCACCACTTTCGTGGTTCTTTAGTGGTCTTGGCGTTGATTTTAGAAAGAGTGGCAGTCAGTAATATTGGAAGGTGGTCACTACCAATATCGCCTAGTACTTAATAAGTTATGACAGATTCCAAGTTAGCAGAGACTAAAGAAAGATCTGGTCGTGATAGTGAACCATTGCTAGCATGCAGAAGAGTAGGAGGAGAGTGTTTATTTTGCAAAAGAAAAAGGTTAGTAGAATTGCATAGGTCATGAACTTTTTTACCAGACTGATTAGTGTCATCATAGCCCCAGGAAGGTGAATGGGCATTTAGATTTCCAGCTATGATAGTGTCTACAGTTATTGTCTCTCTGACATCTATAGCCAGTTCTTGTTTTGGTGGATTATAAACATTGATGCACTTGAAGCGTCTATTATTTTTCCAAATTTCTAATACCAAAGTGTCTGTCCTCCCCTGACTCAAGTCTGTGGACACTTCCTTGGCGACCAGAGCATTAGCCACCAATGTAACCAGGCCTCGGCAATCCCCACAGGAGCAGCGGAAAACAGAGTACCCGGGTATTGAGACACTTCTTTTTTCACATATCAGACATTCTTGTAGTAAGGCAACATCTACACACTCTTTGTGGAGCAGGTTAGTTATTTCAAGAATAAGTCCTCGGACGTTACATTGAAGGACTTTGAAAGTTTTAGCATCAGATTTGGAAATTTGGGGATCATGTTGCTTTATCTGTCCACCTAAATTAGTGGGGGGGATACTTACTTTCCCAGTATGAAGTGTTAGTGTTGGGTTAATTTTTTCTGAGACTTTTGGTTTTTTAGCGTCCCCCGAAAGGGAAAAAGACGCTATTAGTTTTGTGCGAAATGTCTGTCCGTCTGTCCGCCCGTCCCGTTTAGATCTCGTAAACTAGAAAAGATATTGAAAATCCGACATCACAATATTTTAGACCATTCAAAGTTCTGATGCAACGGCTACTTTTTTTTTCCCTGAAAGCAAAAAATCTAATTTTTAAAATCAGTTAAGCAAGCAGTTTTTTAAAGAGAAAAAGCTAATTAGTATGCATTATAAGTTAGACCTAATTTAAAACGAATAGTAATCTTATAAACGTCTTTTTCTTGAGAATTTTTATTTATGTATTGCTTTTGAGAATTTGAATTCTATTGAACGAAGAGTTTTCGGCAAAGAAGAAACGTTCAAGGTGGAAGTAACCACCTTGGACGAGGAGAAAATTAAAATCACTCTCCACTGGGTGTCCCCCAGCATATCCAAAGCCAAAATGGAAGAGATAGTGGGGAGCATGGCGGAGGAAGGTTCAAAAGTTGAGATCCAGAAAATAGAAGGGACAGACAAGTGGGTGAGCTGGGTAAAACCCAGAAAGGGCGTGGAGCTACCCCACTATATACAACTAAGGTACCAGGACGATCCGAGAACCTATAAGGTTTTGGTTACAACTCCGGGTAGGAGGCAGCAGTGCTGGCACTGCCAGAGGGAAGACCACTGGTCAAACCAGTGCCCGACCAAAACCACTCCCAGAGGGAACAAAAAAGAAGGGGAGAAATCCCAAGACCCCCCAAAAACAACATACGCAACGGCCCTGAAGGGAGTTAGCAGCAAAAAAAGTGCAGAAGAGAGGGCAGACGAGGAAGGGTTTACAGTGGTGGGAAAAAAAAAGAGATACCTCCACAGGGTCAGGAAGGAAGTAAGAAGGGAAAAACACCCCCCACGTCCCCAACAAAAGGGGAAAGGAGAAATAGTGCAGGAGGGACAAACTCCCACAAGAAACTAAAACCTGAAGGGAGGATAAGGTCAGAGCCTAACTCCCCGACAAAAATAAAAAGAAAAAGAGCGCTATCGACCTCCTCCTCTTCTTCGTCCGACGACCATTGCGGGGACTTGGAGGCGAAAGAGGACAACAAGGAAAAAAAGGAAGGGAAGAAAGAGATAGATTTCCCTGACTCCCCAACCCAACTGGTCATAGATGAGGGGGAGGACCCCAGCACGCACTCCAGCTCATAACACACAAGGTATAGTAAATAGGAGATCAACACACACGCACACTCATAGAAGACGTTAGGACACAAACACGCACACACAACAATCCACCTACACGCAGACATGGCAGACATTACAATTCTCTCCCTAAATATTCGAAGCCTAAATAACAAACACAAATATCTAGTACACTTAGCCAACACCTACAAAACAGATTTCATCTACATTCAAGAAACTAACACACACACGAGATACCAAGCAACCAAAAGCACCTCAGACATTGGATTTGCGGGTGGGTACTTTAGCTTAGGTAGGAAAGCAAGAGGGGTAGCTATTTTACAGACATCCAACAAATTCAAAGTAACACACACACACACAGATAATAACGGTAGGCTAGTCATAGTTAAGGTAGAATCACAAAAACACGCATACACTTTAGTAAACATCTACGCTCCAGCTCAGAGTAGAGAAAGACCGCTGTTTTTCAAAACTCTGAGTGAAGAGCTACTCAGCAAACACGTGGGAGAACAAATAATATTGGGGGGAGACTTCAACTACATAGAAACACATTTAGACAGAAAGCACACAAACACGCAGGGTCCACCCCCTCAGACGAATGACTACTTGGGAGAAACCAAATGTCAACTCCGAATAAAGGATGCGTATAGAACAACGTACCCAGAGGGAAGAGAAACTACACTTAAACACAACTCACACCCAGTGGAGACAAGACTCGACCGATTCTACACGCCAAACGACATAAAAATTAACAAAATAAGACACTTAGACGAGACACTGACTTACACAGACCATAAAGGGGTTTTAGTGGAAATAGGAGGAGAAAGGGGGGAGGCAAAAAAACAAGGACAAATTTGGAAATTTAACAAAAGCCTAATCGATGACCCGTACATCCAAAAATCAATTGAAGAAATGATAAATATTTGCATAGGGGAGGAGAAGAATGACGGACAAATAATACAAATGTGGCCCCTTTAAAAAAAATCAATAAAACAGCAAGTAATAGTATTGGCAAGAGTCAAAAACCAAAAAATCAAAGAAGAGGAGACAAGACTAAAAAACAGACTACAAACAACAACGGACGACATTGACAAAACAGAACTGGAAGGACAGTTAGAATACATACACAAACACAAATACAAAGGGGCAGAGATCCGATGCAAACACCCAAGCCTAACGGAATCACCCAATAAACTATACTTAACGGCAGAACAAAACGTACAGAAAGACAAGACAATAACAACAATTAAAGACATTGACGGGAAAGAAACACAAGACCAACAAAAGATAAATAAAATAATCTCGAACCATTTTAGAGGAATATACAGGAAAGAACCGACATCAGCAGACGCACAGTCTCTTTTCCTGGACAAAGTAAAGACAATAGACAAGGAGATCGCAGACGAACCTTTCACGCTAGCGGAACTGGGGGCTGCCCTAGACACGACACAAAGCGACAAATCTCCAGGCCCAGACGGTTTAACATACGAATTTTACAAAGCCTTCCTCCCCCAAATAGGACCGCTACTGATAACACTGTACAAAGACATGTTACAAACAGGACAGATACCCCAAGATTTTAACCTCGCATACATTACCCTACTACCCAAAAAAACTGAAAATAATAACTCTCCTAGCGACTTCAGACCAATCTCCCTCTTAAACGTAGACTACAAACTATTGACCAAAATGATCTTCCTTAGACTCAAACCCCAAATCCCCCTTCTAATAGGACAAGACCAATACTGTAGTAACCCCGACAAAAATATTGACGAGCTAAATCATTTCCTAAGAGACATTATTTACTACTGCAGAGACAAAGACTTAAAGGCAGCCCTCATGTCCGTTGACCAAGAAAAAGCTTTCGACAGAATAGATCACGAATACCTGTTTAAAGTACTAGACAAAACTAACATAGACAAGACACTAACACAATACATTAGACTGGTTTACACAGATGCCACAAGCCAATTAATTATAAATCAAAACCTTAGCGATAAGATCCCCATAGAAAGATCAGTCAGGCAAGGGTGTCCCCTGTCCCCCTTCCTATACGCCCTCTGCCTGGAACCCCTGTTAGAAAGCATAAGATTAGACAAGGAAATAATAGGTATAAAAATCCCAGGCCCCAATCCATCAGTTAAAATAAAAGCATACGCAGACGACACCACCCTGTTCCCCACTTCACAAAAAGACGTTAAAAAAATGATAGAGAAATTTACACTTTTTGGGAAGGCGAGCGGGTCCAAAATAAATTTTTCAAAATCTTCAATCATGTCCTTGGGGAGGTGGGAGGTCCCCGCGGAAGAAACCCATGGACTAAAAATAGAGACAGAAACAAAAATATGTGGCATCGTGTGGACCAGAGACCCGACACAATACGTGACGAGACAATGGGACTCCATCATAGACAAAGCCAGGGGTGTGGTAAAGCTTTTTCTGCACACTTCCTCTACCATTTTTGGAAGAGCCATCTTGGTCAATAACCTGAGAATACCCAAAATTTTGTACCTTGCAAACGCCGTAGAGCCACCTCCCAACTTTATACATAAAATAAACAAAATAATTAGAAAATTCATTTTTAAAAATACAATCACCAACATAAAACATAACACACTAGTTCAAGACAAAAGAGACGGGGGGATTAGCCTACAAGACATCAAAACAAAAATCAAAGTGCAAAGGTTAAAATATATAGGGAAAGTAGTTAGGTCCCCTGAAAACTTCCCCTTGACCTTGTACTATTTCGGCCTGAAGATGAACAAAATTCTCCCCATCCAAAACAACACGCCCCATTTCTTTGGCACACACACTCACCCCTTTTATAGATCACTAGCTAGACACTTACAAAACAACGAAAGCTTGATACACCACACATCCAAAGATATCTACACAGCACTTAGGGAAAAACTAAAAGAAAACCTAGGAACCAGAATAAAGTGGGGAAGGGAGCTAGGAGTACAAGCCAACACACATACAGACACATTCACACACTTACACAACAAAATCATAACACCCAAAGCGAGGGAGGTGGCCTACAGGCTGATTTACGGGATGACCCCAATCAAAAGAAAACTCTCTAACACAACGGAGTCCAGGTACACCTGTGAAATATGTAAAAAAGAAAGCTCAAACCCAGAGAAACACCTATTTAGTGAATGTGTGATGTTTGAGACAACAAAAAAGACCCTTAAAGAAATTATTGAGGCAAACAGTCAGGCCTATGTCAATGTAAACATGGCTATCTTCTTAAACAAACTACCCAAAGCCATAAATAAAAGACTTAAAGATATAAATGTAATTATATTAGCCGAATACAGAAACCTGGTCTGGAACACCTACTTACAAGTTGTCCACCATGATAAAACATGCAATAAAGTTATACTGGAACACATTTTTAGAAAAATTATTGAGCAAAAATGTAAATCAATATAGTACTAAATAAACATATCTAAAGTGTCCATTAACTTAAAGGGAAAGAAATATACAAGTATGCATGTGTGTATGCATGAGGGTGCGAATGAGTATACACATTCTAAGCAATCCTTTCTATTTAACGTAAGATTTAACCATGTATCTAGAAATAATACACTACAACTACTAACAATCCAACTATTGTGTATTCAATTAAAACGGAGGCACCTGGATCAACCCAAACATCCAGAATAGGACCCCACTGCTAGTGCGCCCACCAAACAAACTCACAAATACTGACGGCCCTCCTCTTAAAAAAGGAGCACCCCAGTAGCACACCGCTGCCGCAAATCGAAATCTCACAGCAACGACAAGAGACTCCAATTATTCCAGAAGAACTTACACCACTACAAAAAACGAAGGAGAAACTCAGACAATGTAAACAAACTACAATACTAAGCATAAGGAGAAATAAGGCAACCAGCGCTTCGCCCCAAGGGAAGTCACAAAAAAACAGACTGACCACCAAAGAATTTTTTGAGTAGTCTTCCATTTCATTAGCAAAGATAACAGAAACATTCCCAACAGAAAGCTAAGGGAAAAGACACAACTCTTTATGATCTTCGCTCCTGTCGCCCCTGATTGGGTTGAACTTTTTCCCGCTCTGTACTAAATATATGATATTTTAACTTACTGACAACCTTTCCAATATTATGCAAATTTTGAAATCGGTATCTAGCAATAATGGTTTTAATAAATAACCTAACATCGTTTTCCCAGTTTCAGGCCACTACACAGACATTAAATTTATAATTAAGTCAACTAGGACAGTGTCACTCTAAAGCACAGATGCAAAATTAGCATTTGTCAATTAAATTGCTCGATCTCTGTGACAAAAAGTAAATCACAGAAAATTTCTTCGCAGGCAAAAACATCCCGACCCTTGACTCTACCAGACGCGATTGCCACCTTGATGACGAGGAAGCAAGTTTCCAAGTCTCAAGGGAGGCAATCAAAAAATTGTCAAAGGAAGGAACGATGAAAAGCTTGTTCCCCCCTAACCCTTGTTTTTGAAGTTAACTCTTTAAACATATTGATAATATTTGTACACGCCTTCTAAATGTTGAGGTATGCCACATATGTGGATATATATATATATTATCAAAACTATAATTAGTACTTAATAAAATGTTACACCTGTTCCTATTTGGACCCTTTGATGCAGCCTACTCACTGATCACGCTAGAAACCCTAGAATGTGTTTCTGAAATTATACTTGCCTTCATGAAAAATTTGCTTTTATGAAATATTTCATGTGTTATTATTATTATTAGTATAAAATAATATGTCATGTGTTTTTCCTTTTTGAATAAAAAAAAAAAAAAAAAAAAAAAAAAAAAAAGCCCAATAAAGAGGCCAAGAGCCCAAAAAAGAGGCAACGCCCAAAAAAGAGGCAAAGAAAAGAGGCAATAGCCCAAGGATTCCTAGGATGTAAATAGCTAGACAATTGAAGTCAAGGCTAAAAAGCTGAGGTTTCCTAAGAAAAAAAAAAAAAAGAACGAAGAGTTTGGTAATGGAAGAATTACAGAATGGAGAAATGAACATGCTGAGGAAGTCCTGTCAAAGCAGCAGCAAGAACCTATGGAATAGGCTTGTTAAGGATATTGTCAGCCCTGAGCTCAACTCAATGACTGTGTTTAAACCCTCCGACTGAGTTATTTAGTCTTTATTTGTATTGGTTAATTATTTCTGTTTCTTGATAAACATCTTATCCTCAAAACGTATTAACAGGTACCGGGTTGAAGCATTTTTATGACCTGTTAATGTTGCAATGATTTCCATTTAGCTTAAAGAACGTACATGTCTCCGACATTCACATAAAATTATTGCTTTATTGTTAGCAGTTGCATCATTTGCTTACCAAATGTATATAACATTTGTTTTTTTTACATTCAATATATATATATATATATATATATATATATATATATATATATATATATATATATAAAGAGAGAGAGAGAGAGAGAGAGAGAGAGAGAGAGAGAGGGAGAGAGACACTATTTTTCTGTAAATAGAATGAATGCACTTTAAATGTCGTAAAATTAGAATATTGACTGAATCAGGTGAATATATATATACATATACACATGTATATATCATGTAATAATAAATGAGTGTGTGTTTTTATTTTATTAATGCATTTATGAATATACACAGTGTTGATATGATGTATCTGACATTATTGCTATGCGATCCAATTTTCTGGAAACAAAATGTGCTATTCAAACAAATGACTACAATTAACACTATTGCTTTAGTAATATCTAACATATTTCTGACAGAAATTAAGAGAAGCATCTTCTTATTTCAATTAGTATAACTGCCAAATTATGTGTTTTTTTTATTTTATTTCAACATATTTTAAATAAAATTATAATTTAAAAACAAAACAAAAATATAACATTTTCAAAACAATTACATAAAGTAAAGACCAGGTGAGGCTCGGTAAAGCGCTTAGCTTCCGAACCGACGGTCCCGGGTTCTAATCCTGGTGAAGACTGGGATTTTCAACTTCGGAATCCTTTGGGCGCCTCTGAGTCTACCTATCTTTAATGGGTACCTGATATTAGTTGGGGAAAAGTAAAGACGTTTGGTAGTTGTGCTGGCTACATGATACCCTCGTTAACCGTAGGCCACAAAAACAGATGAACTTACATCATCTGCCCTATAGACCACAAGGTCTGAAGGGGGAACTAATTTTGCCAGGTTCACATCTAACTTTGCATTCACTTGCACCTATCCTTTGATCTGCAGCACCATTGGGGCACTACACAAGATCTGTCAACCTTCTTTCTCCATTCTTATCTCTCATTTGTCGTTGATATAATTTAATTTGGATGTTCTTTCTGAAAATATTGAAGCCTGCCTGGGTGGACCACTTCGGGGGCCGATTTTAAGTTTGTGTTTCCACACAAACTGTCTTTGTAACCTTGTTAATTGTAGTGTTTGTTTGGGGGAAAAAGGATGTTATCAGGGTTTGTGTGTTGGGAAGAACAGTAGCTCTTTTTTCACAACGTGGCACGTTCTCCCTATGTACCAACGTTGCGAGGCGATTAGTAGCACATTTTTCGATGCCAGGCCTAATGCCCTTTACCTGGCCAGCGGAGCCTGTTAGGGTCTGCTCAGACCGGCTTTTCTTTGTAATTTTTGTCGACATTAATATGGGTTCCTCCAGGTGGAGGAGATTTGGGTTGCCCCTTAGAGCGAGCAGTGAAAAACAGTCCAGACATGAACATTGAACTACGAATAGATCGAAAGATCAGTTAATTCAACCACTCGCTCGTATGGGCAGGGTTTAATCAACGAAAGTCGAGTGAGGCAGGAGACTTTTTTTAAAGCCACCAGTTTAGGGCTCGCAAATTTTGATGGCTTGACCCTCCACTAGTCTCCAGGGCGTCGGCTGATCAGTTCAGCATTAGCTAAAGCCCCGACAGACACAAATCCCTACACCAGACGAGCGTGCAGGGGTTATGTCGATCAGAGCTTAGCATTACCCAGACCTCACCAGCAGAACTCTGCACCAGGAGAACATGAGAGCCTGCTAGGAAAGTTGGGGCTCCCGCAACGTTAGCCTTTTTCAGACCACCCTGAGAGCAAAGGGAGGACTTGCTCCCGTTACCACGAGGAGGTCGGCGGGCACTGTCCCCCTTTGTGTCTTTCAGAGTATTTTATTTTAATTTTGTTTTTGTATTTGAAGATTATGGTTCAGTGTTTTATGTATAATTGCTACTTTACTTTTGAGTCTTCTGTCCTGAAGGCTTTCTAAATTTAGTGATTTTACTAAAGGTGTTACTCTGGTTAAATGTGAATGTTCGTTTGTTATGAATCTCACTGCTCTATTTTGTGTCTATTCCAGTTTCTTAATGTTTTCTTGAGTTGAGGGGTCCCAAACGGAGGATGCAAACATTTTAGTTTTATGTTCTTATTTGATTTATAGAAATTTCTTTTAATAAACCCTAATGCTTTGTTTTGTTTTTTATAGTTTCATCAATATGTGGATTCCATGACAGTTTTTCGTTTATTATAACACCTAGGTATTTTGCGTTTTTAGTCTGTGTTACTGGTTTGCCATGAATAAGATAAGTGGAATTAATTTGTTTTAGTTTTTTTGTTACTCTTAACAACTGACATTTTTTTGGGTAGAAAGACATGCTCCAATTTGATTCCCATTTCTGTAATTCATCTAATTTTCCTTGTTAAATCTCTCTCTCTCACTCTCAGTCTCTCTCTCCCTCTCTCTTTCTCTCGCTCTCTCTCTCTCTCGTTCACTCTCTCTCGTTCGCTCTCTCTCCCGCTCTCTCTCTCGTTCGCTCTCTCTCCCAGTCTCTCTCTCTCCCGCTTTCTCCTCCAGTCTCTCTCTCCCGCTTTCTCTATCCCAGTCTTTCTCTCTCCCGCTTTCTCCCCCAGTCTCTCTCTCCCGCTTTCTCTCTTCCAGTCTCTCTCTCCCGCTTTCTCCCCCAGTCTCTCTCTCCCGCTTTCTCTCTCCCAGTCTCTCTCTCTCTCCCGCTTTTCCCCCCAGTCTCTCTCTCCCGCTTTCTCCCCCAGTCTCTCTCTCCCGCTTTCTCTCTCCCAGTCTCTCTCCCGCTTTCTCCCCCAGTCTCTCTCCCGCTTTCTCCCCCAGTCTCTCTTTCCCGCTTTCTCTCTCCCAGTCTCTCTCCCGCTCGCTCTCTCCCAGTCTCTCTTCCGCTCGCTCTCTCCCGCTCGCTCTCTCCCGCTCGCTCTCCCCCAGTCTCTCTCTCCTGCTTTCTCCCCAGTCTCTCTCTCCCGCTTTCTCCCCCAGTCTCTCTCTCCCGCTTTTTCTCTCCCAGTCTCTCTTTCCCGCTTGCTCTCTCTCCCGCTCTCTCTCTCTCTCTCTCGTTCGCCCTCTCCCTCCCTTTCTCTCTCTCTCTCGTTCGCCCTCTCTCACTCTCCCGCTTTCTCTCGCGCTCACTATCTGTATATAAATACAGTAATAAATAAATAAATAAATAAATAAATAAATAAATATATATATATCATGGGCGTAACCAGGATTTTTTTCGGGGGGGGGGGGTTTGGGGGGAATTTTCCCTCCCCCCTCCGCTTTATTCGAGGGAAGGTCGAGTAAAGGGGCTATCGCTCTTACCTCCATCATTGGATCTGTTTTATAAATGTTTAGGGCTACATTTGACGAGTTGAAAAAAAAGGTTTAGGGCTACATTTAACGAGTTGAAGAATAGGTTTAGGGCTACATTTGACGAGTTGAAAAAAAAGGTTTAGGGCTACATTTGATGAGATAAAGAAAAGTTTTAGGGCTACATTTAACGAGTTGAAGAAATGGTTTAAGGCTACATTTAATGAGCTGAAGAATAGGTTAAGGGCTACATTTAATGAGCTGAAGATTAGGTATAGGGCTACATTGGATGAGTTGAAGAATATGTTTAGAGATACATTTGACGAGTTGAAGAAAATGTTTAAGGCTACATATAAAGAGATGAAGGTTTAGGGCTACATTTAATGAGTTGAAGAAAAGATTTAGGGCTACATTGGATGAGCTGAAGAATATATTTTAGGTTTTGTTAGGTCTTAATTCCTTCTAACTAGAAGTAGACAAAAACCAATCTGACTGACTCCAGCCAGAGCGAGGGTTTCAAAAGTGGGAGGGTACAACATTGTGTCAACTCAGAGATTTCAATGATGTTTATAAACCAGTTCAGTTGTAGGCGTATACACTATTCAACACGAATTTCTCCCACATGAACATCTCCTATAGTCCAGTTCAAGACACAACTTGAAACTATGGCTGAGGATTGATACATCTTACTCACAAAGTTCTCTTCCGTCTTACGAGAATATTGGCCTAGAAAATTGTGGTGATCACATTAAGATTCTGTTATGAATTAGGCTTATTGGCAAACAGACAGGATAGAGTATGTGTTATTTTTATTGACTGTTTTGACATCAACTAGTGCTTGGTACTCTTAGATGTTTTAGATCGAATGGTCTACACAAACTAAAACCATTATTTGCTTTGTAGTATAAAACTGAACCTAATGAACATGGTTTAGGGCAGAACATAGTTTCAAGAAAGATAAACATTAGTTAGTATTTATTGAAGTCTTTTAATACTCTTACACTTGGACATATTGCTAGTCTTCTGATAGATACAATCTACATGTAAACATATTGCTAGTCTTCTGATAGATACAATCTACATGTAAACATATTGCTAGTCATCTGATAGATACAATCTACATGTAAACATATTGCTAGTCATCTGATAGATACAATCTACATGTAAACATATTGCTAGTCTTCTGATAGATACAATCTACATGTAAACATATTGCTAGTCATCTGATAGATACAATCTACATGTAAACATATTGCTAGTCATCTGATAGATACAATCTACATGTAAACATATTGCTAGTCTTCTGATAGATACAATCTACATGTAAACATATTGCTAGTCATCTGATAGATACAATCTACATGTAAACATATTGCTAGTCTTCTGATAGATACAATCTACATGTAAACATATTGCTAGTCATCTGATAGATACAAGCTACATGTAAACATATTGCTAGTCATCTGATAGATACAATCTACATGTAAGCATATTACTAGCCATGTGATAGATACAAGCTACATGTAAACATATTGCCAATCATTTGATAGATACATTTTACATGTAAACATATTGCTGGGCTTGAGTGCTATCTTAAGCTTTGTGTTGAATGGGATCATAGTGATCTAACACCTGGATATAGCTTTGGTCACCTTGTAGGCTCTGATGATCATTTAAGTCAGGAAATAGGCGAGTCTGTACTAAGGTATAACATGTTGGGGCTACTATTAGCACATTAGAGATTGTACCAGGAGCTTCTAATAAAGCATAATAATGATCTGTCTGCACTGTCTTGGTTTCATCAGATTGTGACAGTGTCTTGGTTTCATTAGGCTGTATAAGTGTCTCATATGGTGATGTTGGTTGATCTGCTACGTTCCGCTGAAGGGCTGTTTTAAAATTAGGGACACCTTTTTCAGATGCATTGGAAGGACTTGCTAAAGATTTTTGCTCATAGCCTATCAAGGCATACAGGTCAAAAGCTAAGGATGTAAATGTCGGCCTGACCTCTGGTTTGTAGGACCAGCACATTGTCATATATTTATATCTGGAAAACAAACAAGTAAGTTTTTAAACAAATAAATAGTTTCATAGTGAATGAAATGATACACGAGTATATAGTGAAATAGTATCAGAATACAAACAAATGTTTCTTTTAAATTTTACAAGATTAGAACCAATAGATGGTAACAATAGATGAATAAAATAAATAATATATATAAATAATATTTTTTTAATACATTTTACAGTCTATGATTTATCAAGGAAATAATTCTAGTTGATTGTGTTTGAGTTTGAGAGTGAAGGTCGGTGATTGGAGTCAGACAGACAGGACCGTTGAACTCTTCAGTTAGCCATGCCTAGACGAGGAAGAGCCTCTGTGTTGAGCAACTATTTATTAAGAACTGATTGATATTTTTGTTGTATATATCACTAATAGAGATACTGTAGAAAGAAAACGTTCACATGTTTTATCTACACATTGCAGAAGGAAGGAATTTATTCAGTAGTTATTCAATTATTTCGTCTAATGATCATAAATATTTTGTACACCCCAATGGCAGAGTAAATTTTCGTTTCAATTGAAGAAGTCAAGTTGAAAGATGTGTTATTAGTTTGAATAAGGAAAGTCAAGTTGAGAGATGTGTTATTAGTTTGAATTAGAAAAGTCAAGTTGAAAGATGTGTTATTAGTTTGAATTAGAAAAGTCAAGTTGAAAGATGTGTTATTAGTTTGAATTAGAAAAGTCAAATTGAGAGATGTGTTATTAGTTTGAATAAGAAAAGTCAAATTGAAAGATGTGTTATTAGTTTGAATTAGAAAAGTCAAATTGAGAGATATGTTATTAGTTTGAATAAGAAAAGTCAAATTGAGAGATGTGTTATTAATTTGAATTAGAAAAGTCTAGTTGAGAGATGTTTGGTATCTTGAAGAAGGGAAAGAAATCGTACTTGACATATGTGGTGGTATAAATTTAATTAGTTCCCTTAATGACTCTTGAACCCTACTTTTGTGCATTAAAAAACATGTAAACGCTCACCAGGATACCCCTTTCTTCCCTACCCCTTTCTCAACTGGTCCAGAAGTGATAGGACCATAGCGTAGTGAGAAAGTGATAGGACCATAGCGCATTGAGAAAGTGATAGGATTATAGCGTATTGAGAAAGTGATAGGACCATAGCGTATTGAGAAAGTGATAGGACCATAGCGTATTGAGAAAGTGATAGGATTATAGCGTATTGAGAAAGTGATAGGATTATAGCGTATTGAGAAAGTGATAGGACCATAGCGTATTGAGAAAGTGATAGGATTATAGCGTATTGAGAAAGTGATAGGACCATAGCGTATTGAGAAAGTGATAGGATTATAGCGTATTGAGAAAGTGATAGGATTATAGCGTATTGAGAAAGTGATAGGATTATAGCGTATTGAGAAAGTGATAGGATTATAGCGTATTGAGAAAGTGATAGGATTATAGCGTATTGAGAAAGTGATAGGATTATAGCGTATTGAGAAAGTGATAGGACCATAGCGTATTGAGAAAGTGATAGGATTATAGCGTATTGAGAAAGTGATAGGATTATAGCGTATTGAGAAAGTGATAGGACCATAGCGTATTGAGAAAGTGATAGGACCATAGCGTATTGAGAAAGTGATAGGATTATAGCGTATTGAGAAAGTGATAGGACCATAGCGTATTGAGAAAGTGATAGGATTATAGCGTATTGAGAAAGTGATAGGATTATAGCGTATTGAGAAAGTGATAGGACCATAGCGTATTGAGAAAGTGATAGGACCATAGCGCATTGAGAAAGTGATAGGATTATAGCGTATTGAGAAAGTGATAGGACCATAGCGTATTGAGAAAGTGATAGGACCATAGCGTATTGAGAAAGTGATAGGATTATAGCGTATTGAGAAAGTGATAGGATTATAGCGTATTGAGAAAGTGATAGGACCATAGCGTATTGAGAAAGTGATAGGATTATAGCGTATTGAGAAAGTGATAGGACCATAGCGTATTGAGAAAGTGATAGGATTATAGCGTATTGAGAAAGTGATAGGATTATAGCGTATTGAGAAAGTGATAGGATTATAGCGTATTGAGAAAGTGATAGGATTATAGCGTATTGAGAAAGTGATAGGATTATAGCGTATTGAGAAAGTGATAGGATTATAGCGTATTGAGAAAGTGATAGGACCATAGCGTATTGAGAAAGTGATAGGATTATAGCGTATTGAGAAAGTGATAGGATTATAGCGTATTGAGAAAGTGATAGGACCATAGCGTATTGAGAAAGTGATAGGACCATAGCGTATTGAGAAAGTGATAGGATTATAGCGTATTGAGAAAGTGATAGGATTATAGCGTATTGAGAAAGTGATAGCATTATAGCGTATTGAGAGAGCTAAAAGCTAAACAAAAACAATTGTTAAAAATATTTATAATCGCACAGATGTAGAAGTCCATCTGGGTAGTTCATTTTGTAGAATATTTGTATAACACAAATAACAAACTAGTGTTTAAGAGTGAAGACATATTAGGAACTCATTTAATACGTAAACAAAAGCGGTGTTGCACTGACGCGCTAGTGTGCAAATGTACAAATTATACCAATATGTTACATCTCTCTTCTTTAATTCAGAAAATATGTTTATCAGAATAACTAACAAACTAGCCAACTCAAAAGTCATTTCAGTTAGTCACAAATCAAGTTTCTTGGGTTTGTTAACTATTCTGCCTGAGCGTGTTACATAAAGTTCATGTGATCTAGATGTGTTAGAAGAAGCAATGTGTAGTGGCGGCTTAACATCTAGTGTAGTTTGTAATCTTGGACTCTCTAGATCTAGTGGTTCTGGTTGTTCTGAGATGACATCTGGAAAGTCAAATTTGTTTGCTTTCTCAAAAGACTTTCTGATGTGTTTTCTGTTTCTTCTGTAGACCTTATACCACTTTTGACATTATATGATCTAGACTTAGAATGTTTCGAAACTACTGTTCCTGGTTTCCACTTAGAATTAAGTTGCATTCTGACTGCCGTTCCGTCTTATAGTGGATTATGACTCTTTACTCCTTTCCTCTTGTCATAATAATGTTTCTAAGACTGTTTCTCGGAGTCAAAGTGTTTCTTCACCACCTTGAGATATGGTGTCATAAGTGTAAGTATTTCCTCGCTCGAAGGTAACATATTTCTCAGTCGGCGTCCCATGAGTAATTCTGCTGGTGACAAATTAATATTACTCAGTGGAGTAGTTCTGTAGTCTAATAGCGACAGAAATTTGTCTTCGCTTTTCTTCCAAAGTTTCTTCACTGTCTGTATAGCTCTTTCAGCCTCGCCATTAGAACTCTGAAAATGAGGACTCGACATTTCATGCTCTATTCCGTATGATTTACAGAATTTCAGGAGTTCTCTTGAAGCGAACTGTGGCCCACTATCTGACCTTAACCTTCTAGGTATTCCATGGCATGTGAATATATTCTTCATTGCTTCGATGATATCTGATGTGCTACTAATCGCCTCGCAACGTTGGTACAAAGGGAGAACGGGCCACGTTGTGAAAAAGAGCTACCGTTCTTCCAAACACACAAACCCTGATAACATCCTTTTCCCCCAAACAAACACAACAACAACAAAAAAAAAACAAGTCTCAGAAAAAATTAACCCAACACCAACACCTACTACTGGGAAAGTAAGTATCCCCCAGGAAAGATAAAGCAACATGATTCCCAATTTTCCAAATCTGATATTAAAACTTTTAAAGTCCTTCAATGTAACGCCCGAGGACTTATTCCAAAGACACTTGAAATTACTAACCTGCTCCACAAAGAGTGTGTGGATGTTGCCTTACTACAAGAATGTCTGATAGGTGAAAAAAGAAGTGTCTCAATACCCGGGTACTCTGTTTTCCGCTGCTCCTGTGGGGATTGCCGAGGCCTGGTTACATTGGTGGCTAATACTCTGGTCGCCAAGAAAGTGCCCACAGACTTGAGTCAGGGGAGGACAGACACTTTGGTGTTAGAAATTTGGAAAAAAAATTGACACTTCAAGTGCATCAATGTTTATAATCCAACAAAGCAAGAACTGGCCTTAGATGTCAGAGAGACAATAACTGTGGACACTATCATAGCTGGAGATCTAAATGCCATTTCACCTTCCTGGGGCTATGATGACACTGATCTGTCTGGTGCAATTCTACTAACCTTTTTCTTTTGCAAAACAAACACTCTCCTCCTACTCTTCACTATATAAATGACCTACCGGCTTCACATGGTTCACTATAACGACCAGATTTTTTTTTAGTCTCAACTAACTTGGAATCTGTCATAACTTGTCAAGTACTAGGCGATATTGGTTGTGACCACCTTCCAATATTACTGACTGCCACTCTTTCAAGACCACTAAAGAACCACGAAAGTGGTGCTTTAGTAAGGCTAATTGGAAAGGATGAGACAGCTGTCGACAATGCCCTTAAAAAAAATCCAAGTAGAGTCTAGCTCTATCGACCTCTTATACCTTCAGATAACAACAGTTATCCTGGGAATGGCTAAAAAGTTTATTCCTAGAACTTACCCTTGTAAAAAATTCAAGAACTTTTGGACAACTGAAATAAAAAAAAACTTGTTACGGCCCGGAAAAGGGCACACCAAAAGAACCCAAACAATCCAACACCCAGGCAGAAATATAACAGACTCAGTGTGCAAGTCAAAACGTCTGTTAACAGGGAAAAACGAGAACGTTGGACCAACACCTGTGCAAGGTTAAACCTAAGGGATAGCTCTAAGGCCTGGAGTCTTCTGAGAAATCTCGAAAATGCTGGGTGTACGAAAACAGCAACCCCATTATCTTCACCCAGTGGGGTAACCATTTCATCGAAGAAGAAAATTGCCATCTTGTTGAACAAATATTTTGCTAAGATCAACAAGGCTAACAAGAAGTCCCCAATGTCCAAAGCCATTGACAAAGCTCGCAAAGCTGATGAAAAAAAGACCAAAAGGAACCACAGACTGAAAGTGCTGAAAAAATGATGAACTTAATACTGCCATAAGGAAATGCCAGCTCAAAAAGGCTCCCGGGCCGGATGGTATTACCCCCGAAATGCTCAAGCATGTAGGGGAGAAAGGAAGGGCCCTGGGCTTGGAAACGTGCCACCATTATTCTTATACCAAAAAAGGGAAAAGATGCTTCCACTGCTGAGGACTAAAGGCCAATCTCATTCACATCTTGTGTGGGAAAGATGGCTGAAAAAAAATGATAAATGAGCGTCTGGTTTGGTATCTTGAGAGTGACCGTCTTATATCTCCAGAACAGGCTGGTTTCAGGACTGAAAGGTCGCTATAGACCAAGTCAACATCTTTGTGCAGAGCGTAGCAGATGGATTCCAAAGGACCGAAAGCACATACGCAGTCATTATTGACTTAAAACAGGCATATGATAAAGTATGGCGGCCTGGTTTGCTTCATAAGATAAGAGCCGTGGGGGTGCGGGGACGGATATATTATTGGATCAGAGACTTCCTACAAGAGAGTAGAATAAGAACAAGGATGAACGGAGAAGTCTCAGGGGAAATAACCCTCGAGCACGGCCTCCCCCAAGGCTCCGTCCTGTCATGCGCCCTTTTCACGGCCTTTATAAATGACCTACCGGCTCAACTAAAATGCCAAAAGCTGCTATATGCTGATGATATTGTCCTTGGAAATCCGGAAGGAGCGCAACCTTTATACAAAAAAGTGTTGCAAGAAGATCTCCATACGCTCTGCTCATACACAAAAAAATGGAGGCTAGAAATAAACACCTCCAAGACGGTCTATTCTCTGTTCACGCTCGGGACTGGCATTCTCGGGCAACCTTTCCGGCTCTCCCTCAACGGAGTGGCTCTCAGCATGGAAAAGCAACCCAAGTACCTTGGTGTAACTTTAGATCGCAAACTAAAAATGTGTGAGCACATCCAGGATGTTGTAAGAAAGGCCTCAGGGAAACTTTGCATTGTGCGGAAGCCTACCTGTGCAAATTTATGGCTCTAGGACATCTCTTGAACAACTTGATTAAATACAGTTCCAAGCACTAAGCCCAACCGACAAAACATTCAACGCTTTCATCCCCTTCCTCCTTGGTGTCGCCCAACGACTCCAGACATACGTTTGAAACTAGTAGACCCTAATACCACTAAGCTTAGTCGTTCATCTAACGACTTTTACATTCTAGCACTGGAAACCATTAATGTCTTAAAGCCCAGTGCTATTTTTGCATATACTGATGGGTCGGCATTGATAGATTCTGGAAGAGCAGGCTACGAGCTTACATCGACTTTCTTGGCTCTTACTCAGTAAAAATCTTTGAACCATGTGGTAGCGTTTGCAGATTTGATGCGGAGACTATGGCAGTCTGTGAAGCCTTAAAGGTCATTGACTCTCAACTCGCCGAGGGACATTTGAGGGCAACACAGATTATTGTGGTCACTGACTCAAAATCTGTACTACAGGCTTTGCGAAGTCCTGGACCATGCCCCCCTCTAATATCGACACTGTCATCATGGCCTCACACAACATAAAGCAGCGCTATGGAACCCCTGTAATAATGCAGTGGGTACCGAGTCACATAGGAGTGACTGGCAACACTATTGCAGACTCCTTGGCCCACCAGGGAGGGCAAATTACACCAACTGAAGAGGCTGTAAGTTTTCATCAAGCCCTGGCTATAATTCAAAAAACAGAAATGGAAGTCCCAAAAAGTCCGTGGAGTCTGGGAGCGCATGAGGCGCCCTGACCGCACTTCCCCGTGGTGCAGGCTGTCCAGGCCTGAACAAGCTATTATAACACAGTGTAGGACAGGCCACTGTCCTGTTGGCTCATATTTCTCACGACTATGGCCTAATTTCGATTCACGGTGCCCCCGCTGCGGGGAAGAAGAGGAAACCGTACCTATAATTTCTGTTTGACTGCCCCAGACTTGCTGATCTCCGTCTCGACAGGTCTGGGAAACCAAAAATTCTGTTTGGTCACATATACGCACTACGCAAAACAGGAGGGTTTCTGTCCAGGGCTTTTGCAAGAGAGGATTTAAACCTCTCAAACCCTCACTCAAATGGAGTTTGATGATGATGATGATGATGTAGTTTCCTGTGACAGTTCTTTGACATCAATAAACTTTGAGAAGTAGTCAACTAGAAGCACATACTTTTTACCCTCAAAGTTAAACAGATCACACCCAACCATGCTGTATGGAAGGTCTGGTGTCTTGGTAGGCATTTGCGGTTCTGATACATTTTGATTCTGATGTTCATCACACCTGCTACAGTCCCTAACTGTCACTTCAATGTCTGCATTCATGCCTGGCCAATACATGACTTCTCTGGCTCTCTGCTTACACTTGACTATTCCTAAGTGAGACTTGTGAATCAGATTTAACATGTATTTACGTAAGCTTGGTGGCATGACTATTCTCAGACCTTTGTATGTAATACCATCTGAAGTTGATAACTGGTCTCTTGAATCCCAATATGGAGTCTCGCTTCTTGTGTCTGGCCAACCAGTCATAATCATTTCTTGAAGCATTGAAAGTTCTTTGCTTGTACAGTCTTGAATTTCACTGTATTTCAAATTGAATCCAAACTAATTGATACAATTTTACTTAATTTAAGCTTTGCTTTTTTTAAAAGTATTTTTTAAATGTTTTTCTTGTTTTTTACTTTAGTATGTCATGACTAAGATAAAATTAATTTTTAAAAAATTCGTTATAAAATTTAATCTAATTTGTATAAATGAATACAAAAGTTAAGATGTGGATTAGAACTATAAGAAACATTTACAAGCAACATAACTTTAACTTAATATATATCCTCAGCGGACAACGCTGCATTAGGTCTGGCCAAATATACAGATTGCTACTGGATTTATGTAGTGATGTAAAACACTGCACTCGGTATCGAGGACAATAGGTCTACATGTTTCCTTTCATTTTAATTAGTACCAGGTGACAGAGCCTCGCTCGGATGAATAATTTGTTAAGGAAGGATATAGACCCGAAGTCATTTTGGGAATATTGTTGTAATTACGAAAATGAACTACTAATCTGAAGAGTTGCTTTAGTGTTCTGTTAGTTCTACATTTAATTGTACATGGCGATTAAATATAAAGTCTCTTAAGTCCTCCTACTGTCTAGAAAAACCATAGCTCATGTCCGTCTTATAGTTTTACAATGCATCTTTTGCGTAAAACTATTGTAGGCTTACTATTATTGACTTGGAAGAAAGTCTTTGCAGTGTAACTTCTCAGATGGTTACGTTCAGACATTTAATTATGCAATTAGTATATTCATTATGGCTTTAGTACGAAACATCAGGTGACGCAAATCTCTAGGTTATAGGGTAAAACAGGCACTTTGTGACAAAGTAAAATGGCGCATTTTTTGTTAATAGACTTAAATCATTGCATTATTTATCTAAAGAAACGTTTCCGTAGGGCACCTCTGTTACGCCGAACACCTTGCTTTTGGCATATGTTCGTCCCCCATAAGGGATGCGTGCCCTGCCAGCCTGCCTGTCGGACTATAAGAAGTTCATACCGTCTTTTGACATCCATCCATCCCAGTGGCGCTACAACCCGTGGAGGGCTCTGGCCTGTTTCAACACATCCCTCCAATCAGATCTCTCCTGGGCCTTCCGTCACCACGCCCTAACCGCAAGCTTTTTACCGAGGTTATAGTTAAATCAAAAGAGGCTGCAGCGTACGCGAACTCGCTGACCGCTAGCTAGATATCATGTTCCGTGTGAGCAAGTAAGGCGTAGAGAAGCTGTGTTTATGACCATTTCTTTTGTTTTGGTACGGGACAGTAGACATCGAAGCATGAACACATGGTAATAATTCACCAGCAAAATAATAATAATAAGGCTTGTATTCGAATCCGAAGACTATTGAAGAATGCAGTATTTCCCGTAGATACGCAGCCCTAGCTGTGACCTACATATTTTGCCACATTCAAGGGAAAGCATAGCCATTGTCCGCCGGTGGTCGATTAAGATTTTCTTTTCCCGTCTGCCTCTGACCTCGGCAGCGGATTTTCTTTTGGTCTCAAATGTGTATCCGCGGCCTTTGTATAGAGGGAATTCTTAAAGTCCAACAGTTACACTGGGCAGGGCACTATCCTTTATGTGAGACGAATCTCAGACAAACGTATGCCAAAGGCAGTCTTTTTTGGTTAGCTAAAAAGTGGTCGACGTAACACCGAAACACTTTAAAGACCAGCTTAGGCGCCAACTTGCCTTAGGTGACATAGAGGTCATCAGCAAAATAAACAACAAAGTAAAAGGTATCTACACCGCTCTATGTAATTTAAGTGTAAACAATTTATTAAGCACTTAAAACATCAATCTACAATAAGATGGTGCGCAAATGTTTCATTAGATCTATTGATTCTTTAAAACTCGTTCTTGTTTGCAAAGAAATATTTTCTGTACTGCGGTAAGCCTAGTGACGTAAGCAGCGTTTTTCCCGTTTCACATCATGGAAAATTTTCATTCATAAAAACTTTAGCCAAAATTAATTTTTCGATAATGAGACATTTTCAAACCGATATAACGGTCGACCTCGAGTTTTCCCGATGTGGCCAATGAGTTGAGATTTTTCTCATTCATATACATAAACCTTGAAATTTTAAAGAAAATCGTTAGAGCCGTTTTTGAAATAAAATTTATATATATATATATATATATATATATATATATATATATATATATATATATATATATATATATATATATATATATATATATATATATATAAATCTATATTATAAAGTAGAATGTGAGGTGTATGTATGTATGTATGTATGTATGTATGTATGTATGTATGTATGTATGTATGTATGTATGTATGTATGTATGTATGTATGCATGTTACTTATAGCCATCAAAACCGCTTGACCAATCTTGATAAAACTAGGCAGGAATGTTCCTTGGGTACTAACTTAGACCGTAAGGTATGTATTGTAGCCCTAAAACAAATTTAAGACCCTCAAAAAAAAAAAAAGTTGTCCGACACTATTACAGCTATAGTATTTTATGGATCTAGGCCATGTCTACAATGTTGACATGAGAAAAGATCGAAAGGATTTAGACCTAGATTTAATTTTAAGAAATACACTTTGCGCAGATAGTTTTTTACTTTGACACATGAAAATACAAGAGAAGATCCATTGATTTCATTATATAATAAAATTAAATTTCAATTTTGTGTTTCAAAAGCCTTTTTTTATATAAATTAGTTCCTTATATCTGTGATTACAGATTTCCTGACGAACATTCTCTCATTAGACAATACCGTAATGAATCGCGTACTAAATATCAATTCGTTTAATTGTTTACTTTATAATCCCATCCCTAGATCTAAAACTCTAATTCAACTCTAAGATGATAAAACTTTTCTTCGCACAGATAGTTTTACACTTTAACACATAAACATATTAATTAAAGTCCATTCATTTCATATTTTGATTAAATAAACATTCAAATTTGGTTTTCTAAAGCCACATTCATGTATGAAAGCTGCGAAGCCGAGTTGAGATAGGCCTAGATTTATATTCATTCATGAATCGCGTACTAAAATGAATGAACTCTATAAAAGCCAATTTTTAACTCTAGATTAGTGTAGATTTAGATCTATGTCTACCTCAAGATCTACTTTATACACATGAACATACAAAATTTAGTCTATTCATCTCAAATTTTAATCAAATATATGTAGGCCCACAAGCAAATGTTTTAATTTGAAAAAAAAAATGGATTCAAGCCTATTAGCTATTTTGATTTGATAGCTTCATTCACACTATTTTTACATTGACACATTCGCTTTACTTATTACATTATTATTTCGTTTAATTGTTTACAAAACACTCTCAGTGACTATATCGACAGTAATGCGCAAATAAAGACCCGCGGGTCGCGGGTAACATATGTCTAGTATATTATAAAGTAGAATGTGAGGTGTATGTATGTATGTATGTATGTATGTATGTATGTATGTATGTATGTATGTATGTATGTATGTATGTATGTATGTATGTATTGTTATAAACCTGGTGGTGGCACAGATGGGGGTAGTGGTGTGAGTGTAGTCAGCCGACGCAAATCGCCCCAGGCCAGCGCTAGACGAGCGGTCAACCGTGACGAGTTACGACGGTCAGCCGAGACGAGTGTCAACACGGCGGTTCGGGAAGGATCGACGGCGGTTCGGGAAGGATCGACGTCGTGAACAGAGCTCAGGAGCGTCACGAGAGTTGTAGTCATCTGACCACCTGGAAACGTCGAGCGGCGTTCTGTCCGGTTCGAGAAGGCCAGTAGGGACCCTATATAAGAGAGGAGGTGTCGCAGTCAAGACGGTCGAGAAAAGGGGCTCAATACAGCAAGGTTCAGAAAGGAGGTTCACGGCAGGGGTTCAGAGCCCGGTTCAATACAGTCCGGTCGACTACAGCACAGTTCAGCGGCGTGGTTCTGTACGGAGCATTACGACGGTTCAGTGCGGAGTACTGTCAAGTACAGTTGAGACGGCTGGCGTCTTGATCTTGGTCTGCGATCGAGTCCGACACAACGAGCCTAGTGTGTGAAGTCAGTCCTGAACTGTTGAACCCAGTGCAAGCCCGGAACGAGATTGAGAGGCCAGTGCAAGAGTTGATACGGCGGAACGGTGTTATCGGAGAGATATTTGTACAGTGTACGTGTTGCCAATTGTACAGTATTGGCTGTTATTTATTCAACTATAAAAGTGTACGTTACTTTGGAGCCCTGAGTTGTCAAGTTCTTTAAGTTGGTGGTGTATTGTGCAGTCAGCAGAGAGCCTGGATAGTGAGATTTGTAACAGTATGTATGTATATAATGTTACTTATAGACATCAAAACCGCTTGACCAATCTTAATAAAACTAGGCAGGAATGTTCCTTGGGTACTAACTTAGACCGAAGTGTATGTATTGTAGCCCTAAAACAAACTTAAGACCCTCAAAAAAAAAAAGTTGTCCGACTCTATTACAGCTATAGTATTTTATGGATCTAGGCCATGTCTACAATGTTGACACGAGAAAAGATCGAAAGGATTTAGACCTAGATGTAATTTTAAGAAATACACTTTGCGCAGATAGTTTTTTACTTTGACACATGAAAATACAAAAGAAGATCCATTAATTTCATTATATAATAAAATTATCCTTCAATTTTGTGTTTCAAAACCATTTTCTACATAAATTAGTTCCTTATATCTGTGACTACCGATTTCCTGTCGAACATTCTTTCATTAGACAATACCGTAATGAATAGCGTACTAAATATTAATTAGTTTAATTGTTTACTTTATAATCCCAGCCTTAGATCTAAAACTCTAATTCAACACTAAGATGATAAAACTTCTCTTCGCACAGATAGTTTTATACTATAACACATAAACATATTAATTAAAGTCCATTCATTTCATATTTTGATCAAATAAACATTCAAATTTGGTTTTCTAAAGCTACATTCGTTTACGAAAGCTGCGAAGCCGAGTTGAGATAGGCCTAGATCTATATTCATTCATGAATCGCGTACTAAAAATTATTTCGTTTAATTGTTCACTTTATAATCCCATCCATTTAACGCTATCGCTCTTTTCGTTTTTAATAGATAAGAATGTATCGGCTTCGGGTAAACCCATTTTCGCAAACCTAATTTTATTTTCGTAGCGAAAGAGAAATAACGTGAAAGGATCATTAGCTAACTTTAACATACATCTAAATCCAATCCACTCAGGGGCGGACTGGCTATATGGGCAAACGGGCAAATGCCCGGTGGGCCGGTACCTAATGGGCCGGTCTGGTCGCGACCAAAGAAAAAAAAATTAAATGCAGACACCTTTTTAAAAAAAGTGACAGCATCAAGACACAAAATTGTTTTTTTTTAAATTATTATTACAATTAAAGTGTTTGAAATTCAACAAGAAAAAAAAATAAGAATTACACTATACACTGTACGTATTATCATTTGTAAAACGTTAGACCGTACTTTCTGCTATGCACGAGCGGCATGGCCCTTAACACTGCTTTGATGTCTTCGAGAATGTGTTTGGCCTGATCATTTTGCTGGTCGGCATGGGCCTTTAATGACACTCCTATTTTTTGTTTTCCTCCTTCCCTAACCGTCTTTTGATGGTTCCATTGAAAGTTAACGAAAAAGAGGGATGGGAGAGGTTAAGTTAGAAAACACTGATATAACGCGGCAAAAGGGGAGACAATTAGCTCTTTAACAAAACTTAATAGAAGTTAACTTAAACACATACACACAACCTCGAAATTGCAAACCACCCAACTTAGTCATAACTCAATAAGGGTAAAAAGTTCTACTTTCTGCTATTTGAAAAGAAAAAGTTTCTTGTTATTTATCTGTAATAACATATATCTAAGAATACTACACTCAAGGCTTACAAAAAAAAATATTATTTAATTAAAACATAAATCTAGATCTAAATTTATTATACACCGTTATGTTTAATGGCAAACTTATGCTTAGTATAAAGTCATTAATAATGAAAATTATTACAATAATTACAATAATTTATATAGCGCTGTCACATACGATATTTAATGAAAGGAGATTTAGAATCATTTATATTTTAAATAATACTAGTCGACCGGCGGCGTAGCACACGTCGCTATTTTGCAGGGCCGGCCTTAGGCCCCTGCAACCTATGCGACCGCAGTGGGGCCCGCACTTTCATAGGACCCGCTCAAATTCAAGGTGTATATAACTTTATTAAATTAAACAATTAAGTAACAAAACAGATTTCCAGCGCCCTCCTGTCGAGCTCCTGGAAATCTCCCAAAATCTCAAAATATACGAAAAATCCTTAAAATATACGGCATTATGCATCAGCCGTAATTGTGTAATCCGGTGAAAGAAGCTTCTCGCGCCTCGTAAAGTAATTCTGTACGTAGTTTTTTACAAAATATATTCATATACAAATCGCGTTTTTGAGAATGTATTAGGACGAAGCAAGAGCTTTTCACATTTAGAAGTACCTCTCTAACCATTCTGCTTTCTTTTATTTTTTAAAGAAATATATATAGATCTCTCTCTCTCTCTCTGTCTCTCTCTCTCTCTCTCCATCGTAGTTCGATTATGACCACTTTGTCATCCAGGGGGCTGAGGGCTTTGCACTGGGGTTTTATGTCTCCTCGTGTTGCTGGTGAGACCTATGTGAGCCTGGAATGTTCTGCCTCACACTAGGCAGGTTATTCCAGCTGGAACTAGTGTCATTGGCCTTGCTTTTCTTCTCTGGAGTTTTTCTTCTGCCAGCTTTGTTCTCTTTTCCTCAGCAACCTGTGCGTCGGTTTTCACAGCGCGACGTCATGATGCTCTGTCGTGTGCCTCTGTCTCCCAGGTGGCTGGGTCTATGCTGAACGCCTTCAGAGAAATTTTGAGGGTGTCCCTGAAGCGCTTTCTTTGACAACCTTGCGAGCGCTTTTCTTCGCTTAGTTGGCCATACAAGAGTCGTTTAGGATTGCGGTGGTCTTCCATTCAGCGTACTTGTCCTGCCCATCGCAGCTGGGACTGCATCAGGATTGTGTGGATGCTTTGCAGACCCGCTCTTTGAAGGACTTCAGTATCTGGTATTTTGTCTTGCCATTTGACATTCAATATTTTTCACAGACATGTCACGTGGAAGTGATTCAGTTTCTTTGCATGTTAACTGTACACTATCCATGTTTCTGAGGCATAGAGCAATATAGGGAGGATGACGGCTAGATAGATTCCTAGTTTTGTATTTGTGGTGATACCACTTTAAAGGAATGGGTTGCCTGAGTCAGCCAGGAAAACCAATGATTTAGCATATTTTAAGTCACAGATCAACATGCATGACTAGATTAACACGTGAAATGCGAAGGACCTAACTATTTTATTTTTTTGAAGAAACGTCTGTAATCTATAAGTAATACCAAAAAGTTTGAAATTCATTAAGGCTGCTATTGTAGTGTTTATAGTTTTCAGACTACATACATGTATAAATAGAATACATTATGTAAGCCTACGAAAGCATGCATCCAGTTTTCGATGCAATATCAAACTTTATATATTTTGAATAGAATTAGGCTTACACCTATGATAAAACACTTGGGCGTAGCCGAGAGGGGAGGAGTTCAAACCATCACTGGCCTCAGATCTCATTGTCTGAAATGGAAACTTTACTTACTTCTCCAGTGCAGCCAACTTAAGCAAACTACAGTCACAAAAAGGGGGTTTGTGGTTTCCCTCCCCCCCTCCAATACAAAACTAAAGCATTTTACCATTTTCTACCAGTCGCTGGACTCCAGTGAATAGAAGATTTTGTTTTTGATTTTTTTAGCGGAAGAGTAGCAGGCTAATTGCACTGTAGATACCTCAAAATTTGCATTTTTTAAAGCTTAAAATAACGGAAATAATGCTTGGATCCTGGGCTTCGCAGCGCTCCCCCAGATTCCCAAGTTGTCCTTGGCGGTGTGTACTGCCTTTCACTAATTATAGGAAGAGAGTATTCTAGGTTAGAAAAAACGTTTAAAAGAATGAAAGATAAAAATGTAATGAAGATTAATTACATATACACACACTAATATATATAGGTTAAAATCCCCCCCCCCCCCGAAAATATATGACATGCCATTTGTGGGCCGGTTTATATGGTAATGCCCGGGCCGATTTTGATACCCAGTCCGCCCCTGAATCCACTAGATTATTCAAAAGCATTTTTTACATAAATTTGTTCCTGATATCTGTGTCTACAGATTTCCTGGCGAACATTCTTTCATTAGACATTACCAAATGGTTACACATTAACACATCTCTCTACTGAGTCTATTCCTAGGCCTAGGTCTAAAACTCTTATTGAACTCTAAGATGATAAAACTTCTTTTCGCAAAGATAGTTTTATGCTTTAACACATAAACATACTAATTATTGTCCATTCATTTCATATTTTAATCAAGTTAACATTCAAATTTGTTTTTCTAAAGCATTTTTAATACATTCGTTCGCTGTTCGCTAAAGCTTCGTAGCCGTGTTGAGATAGGCCTATATTCATTCATGAAAAAAAAAGGTCACGCATGCGCAGCACAGAATGAACTCTATAACAGCCAATTTTTAACTGTCTAGATTAGTGTAGATTTAGATCTATGTCTAGGCCTACCTCAAGATCTACTTTATACTTTTAACACATGAACATACAAAATTAAGTCTATTCATCTCAAATTTTAATCAAATATATGTAGGCCTACAAGCAAATGTTTTAATTTAAAAAATGGATTTAAGCCTATTAGCTATTTTGATTTGATAGCTTCATTCACACTATTTTTACATTGACACATTCGCTTTACTTTTTACATTATTATTTCGTTTAATTGTTTACAAAACACTCTCAGTGACTATATCGAAAGTAATGTGGAAATAAAGACCCGCGGGTCGCGGGTAACACATGTCTAGTATATATATATATATATATATATATATATATATATATATATATATATATATATATATATATATATATATATATATATATATATATATATATATATATATATACAAGAAGTGCTCGCTTAAGAATATAGGATAATTAAGTTTTCTCTAGAATAAGTAAAAAAAAAAAGAATACTAACAGCACTGGTGGACAGAAGTGAGGTCTAGCAAGTCTGCGCTGGCGTAAAAAATTAAGTATGTCCCATCCATCAATTCCAGGATATGGAGTCAGACCTCTAGTCAGTAGCTCCCACAATACAATACCAAATGACCACTGTTCAAAATTACATGTAGTATTTTAAACAAAAAAAAAATTAATAATAATAATAAATTATTTTAAGTGTAACTGTATCAATTACTGTGTACAAATGACGTAAGTTTAATTCAATACAGACCATGAGCGTAGCTGGGGGGGGGAGGTTTGGGGTTTACCCCCCCCCCCGAAAGGAAATCCCCCCCGACTGATTTTTTGCTTTGATTTTGTTTATTTTAGGTGAGATTTTAATACTTAACCATCACTTACCCCTGCGCAGCCAAGGGGGTTTTGAGTTTAAAACCCCTACCAGGGGTTTTTGCTGTTAAACCTCCCTCTTCTATAAAACAAAACAAAACAAAAATAATGCAAATGACAATTCCCTAATTCCAAGAGCATAGCTAGGGAAGATTTTGATACGATAAAGCCCTCTCTTCAATATAAGACTATCCATACATCAGTCACCAGATTCTATGAGCGTAGCCATGAGGGGTTTTGTTTTTAAAACCCCCTCCAACGGGGTTTGCAGCTAAAAACCACCTCTTCAATATAAAAAAAAAGCAAATTACACACTCAAAATTCTATAATTGTAAGCAAAGGGGGGGGTTAGAGTTTAAACCCCATTCAGCGAGGTTTGAAGCTAAAAGACCTCTTTAATATAAAAAAAAAACAAATTATGCACTGCTCCAGAGGGCTTTAAAACCCTTCCAGATGGTTTGGAGTTTAAAATCCCCCATATAGAAAGTTTTGAGTTGGAAAACCTCTCTCTTCAATTTTATTCTAAAGCAGAGATGCCTACATGCCAAATTGGAAATGCGTATTCCCAGCCCTGGAAATGCGTATTTTGAGGGGCAAATGCGTATTTTCCTAAATATCAAGAAATATACCCAGGAAAGACTAAAATTAAATCATTCAAGCACATAACATACATGAAAGGCAGCTATCCTAAAGTTAACACAGCATATAGTTATATAAGACATTTTGTACGTAAGTCAAAATATTTACACTTTGTCTTTGTCTTAGACTTTTGTAGACTATGTTAGAATGATAACGTTCTTGTCACTTAGCAAGGATCTTATGATCATAATGCCTCTTGTGTACTTCATATTCCAGAATAGAGGCAACAGAACATTTAGCTGGATCAGTGATATATAGTTTTATAAAATAATTTTCTTTATAGACAATTTCTTTAGAAGGTATATAGCCACTGGGAATATTTTATATCACTCAGATTTTCTTCTTCCAGGCCTTTTTTTGCTGTTAGCAATGAAAGCTTTGGCATCCTCTACAATCACTAATAACAAACATTTTAAATATGTTTTTCAGGCAGATAATCCTAATTAGTCATTGAACTTCTTTCTAATATAAAAAAGCTTTGCTATTGAGTCTGCCTTAAATGACCCTTATATCATTCTTTGAACTTAGGCCTTCATAAGTAATGGAACCTAGCTAGTCGCTAGTGACCATAACAGTAGCTACACAGAAGATACATTCTGCAAGTTATGGTCATGGAACATCAGTTTGATTTCCTTTATCATGCTAAAAGAGACACCAAGCGCAACCAATGTTTCTTCTATGAAAACCTCTGCCCTTCTCACTTTCATCTCAAAAAAAAAAAAAATCAAATCCAAATCTAGAATAGATCTAGATCTGTAAGCAGCTTCATTGACAGTTGATTGTTTTTTAATGTGCATTTTTTAGATTCCATAATTGATACGAAATTGCTTTTTTGGGTAGATTTAATCTTAGATCTAGATTTAGTTACAGATATCTAGAGTTTTTGAGGTACCTTTTCTACTAGAGTGTAATCTAAACCTACAGCCTACATTGATTGCTACATCTAGCCAGTAGTCTAAATCTAAGTCTATTACACACCTGTTCATATCTAGAGCTAGAATATAGACTAGAATTAGATTTAGATCTAGAATCTAGATTTATATCTAAATCTAGAAAAATCTAGAACTATATTTAGATTACACAATTAGATCTAGATCTCAATTCTAAATCTAGATGTACGTACATTCCAGTATAGGTGCCTGGCATTTCTCTGGTTCTAGATCCAGTCTAGATGAATTAGAACTAATCAATCAATTAATTCCCAACTGGAATTTGTTTAAAGAGACCACTTCAAATCTGGAAGAATGGGTCGACGCAGTGACAAATTACAGCAAATTCTGTGAAAACATGTGTCAGTACTAAGAGCATCAAGATATACCCCAACAATAAACCATGGGTCACTGCAAAAATAAAACGGGAAATAATCAAAAAGAAAAGAGCATTTATGAGTGGCGATGGACAGACAAGGAAAATTGCTCAACGAAATCTCAACGTCGTTCTTGAGGAAGGGAAGAGAAACTACCGCACCAAGCTGAAAGACTCAATTAATACAAGTGACATGAGACAGGCTTGGGGCATCATGAACAAAATGGCAGGAGCACAAGTCAAAATTAAAAATAATCTTGCTACAAGAGACGAAAAAACATTAGCCAACGAGTTAAATGATTTCTATTGTCGCTTCGACACGAAAGATTTTAATTATCTAAGACTCAAAGCCCTTGAGGATGTCAATGTTAACAACTGTTTAGAATTAGCGATTACTAAAGAGCAAGTTTGTAACATTTTCAAAAACATCAACCCAATGAAAGCTGGTGTGCCTGATGGAATAAAAGGGCGAATCTTAAAAGAATGTGCTGAACAACTAGCTGAACCTTTCCAAGATATTTTTTCTACTTCATTACTAAACCATGAGATAACACCTGTGTGGAAGTCATCTATAATTGTACCTGTGCCAAAGGTTTCCAATCCGAAGGAAATGAATGAGTATAGACCTGTTTCACTTATTTCCGTTGTGTCTAAATGTTTAGAAAAATTGGTTAAAATGTTTCTCCTGAATGATCTTAGTAATAAGTTAGACCCTTTACAATTTACTTACCAAAAGGGTAAAGGTGTAGACGATGCCATCCTAAATATTTTAAATTGTGTCTACAAACATCTGGACTTACCGAACACTTATGTAAGATTGTTCTTTATTGATTTCTCATCAGCTTTTAACACTATACAACTTCATTTACTCATTGAAAAGATGAAAGTGTTGCAGATTAGTCCATACATAATACTATGGGCTAATGAATTTTTGACCCAGAGAGCTCAGAGGGTTAGGGTAAACAATGTTATATCTAATGAACGCATAGTTAACACAGGGGCGCCCCAGGGGGCTGTGACATCGCCATTGTGGTTCATTTTGTACACCAATGATTTTCAATCCGATAGTTCTTGTTGCTCCTTCACAAAATTCGCTGATGATGCGGCTCTTCTTGCCCTGCTCTCAGAGAGCTCAGACGTAAATGAGTATTTCAAAGAACTAGAACAAATTGAAAAATACTGTAAAGATAATTTTTTATTATTAAATGTAAAAAACCCCCAAAGAAATGATAATCGATTTCCGTAGCTGATTATATCAGCAAAAAAGGGCAGCAAAGATTACGATTACTAAGAAAACTGTCCTCGTTTAATGTTAGCGAAAAGGCCTTGGCTATGTTTTATCACGCTCACATCTGCAATATTTTAAGTTTCAATATCACTGCCTGGTATGGCAATCTGAGCATTAAAAATAAAAATAAACTTTATAGAATCCTAAATGCTGCTTGCAAAATCATTGGCAAAAAACAAACCCCATTTGGGCAGTTGTTTGAGACAAACATCTATAAAAAAAGCTAACAAGATCCTCGAAATAAAGAATCACCCTTTGTGTCAGGATTTTGTGATTTTACCATCACAAAAGAGATACAAGACACCGATAGCAAAGACAAACAGACACAAACACTCTTTTGTTCCCCTGGCAATCAAATCATTAAATAAGAACAATCTGGTATAGACTTTGTCACATGTAAATTATGAGTGAGTCTGGTGTGAATGTACACTTTGGTTTCTTATAGTTATAATGTTTTTTGTTTGGTGTAATGCACAAATTGTAAGACAAATTTCCTTACGGATAATAAAGATTATTATTATTATTATTATTAGTTTGAAGACTTCATATAAGCTGACACATTAAAAGGAACTCAACTTTATTTAGATCAGTAAGATCTAGACCTAGTAAAACAAAAAAGCGATACTAGATCTATCTCGTGGTAGATCTAATAGGAATAGTCTATTTCCAAGCATTGACGCACTGATCTCTCTCTATATATTGTTATAAACCTGGTGGTGGCACAGATGGGGGTAGTGGTGTGTGTGTAGTCAGCCGACGCAAATCGCCCCATGCCAGCGCTAGACGAGCGGTCAACCGTGACGAGTTACGACGATCGGCCGAGACAGTTGAGACGAACGGCGTCTTGATCTTGGTCTGTGATCGAGTCCGACACAACGAGCCCTAGTGTGTGAAGTCAGTCCCGAACTGTTGAACCCAGTGCAAGCCCGGAACGAGACGGAGAGGCCAGTGCAAGACTTGATACGGCGGAGAGATATTTGTTATCGCAGAGCTATTTGTACTGTTCTACGTGCTGCCAATTGTACAGTACTGGCTGTTATTTCTTCAACTATTAAACTATTACGTTACTTTGAGGCCCAGAGTTGTCAAGTTCTTTAAGTTGGTGGTGTATGGTGCAGTTTGCAGAGAGCCTGGATAGTGAGATCCGTAACAATATATATGATTAGCAAGAACTACTTTGTTTTTTTATTTTTTTTTAATTAATTTTTTGTTCTGCTTTAGGAGGGGTGGGAGGGATGCGTATTTTCAGATGATAAAACGTACTTGCGTATTTTCGAGTCTATTTGCGTACAAAATATGCAAGATGCGTACTTGTAGGCAACTCTGCTAAAGCAAACTGGTCACCAAATTCTATGAGCGTAGCTAAGGGTTTTTTTAATTAAAAAAAAAAAAAACTCCAGAGATTTTTTTTAATTTAACCCCCCCCCCCCCACAACAGATGTTTTGACGATAGAACTTCCTTTTTCAATATAAAATTTAAAGCAAACTACATTCGCCTAATGCCAAGAGCGTAGCCAAGAGAGGTTACACATTTCTACCAGTGATTGGGATCCATTAATAAAGTGCAGTAAATAGTCATCTACCAAAATTGAAAAAGATTAAATGTGGTTCAACAAAGACGGCTAAGATGGATTTTAGAAGTCAGTTATAGAGATTGGGTCTCAATCAAGGAAAGTCGACCCCTTAGTAAGGCTGTGACAGAGCGTCGCATTAGGTTTTCGGGACATGTTCTCCGACAAAATGAATTACGCATAAAAAGAGTTGCGATGACAGGGAGGCCATTACGAGGAAAGCGCAAACAGGGACATCCTAGTCAGTGGCGTAGCTACCAATGTGCGGGTGGTGCGGGCCGCACAGGGCACCAAGTGGAGAGGGGCACCAAAATTCCCCCAGTGTGTATTAATTTCCTATTTCCCTGAGCGTTTCAGTAAAAACGACTAATTATATGGACACGAACAAACATAAACTGTATTTAACTGTAACTAACTATTTATAAACTATAAATATTATAAATATTATAAATATATATTTATTTATATTATAAATATTATATTTATAAACAACCTTTAACCCTAACCCTATTCTATTTCATCTCCAAGACTATTTCTTCAATACAATGTAAGCTATAGAACAGTTTGAATCTAATTTACTAGATTTATTTCGGACACACGGTACATGTTGTTACTACACTGATCAATGCTCTGTAATATAAAGAAGAAGAATAAGATTGGCCAACCTTTTTTTACTTTATTGTTTAGTCCATTAGTTTAATCTAGATATTGAGTCTAGAGGGTGAAAATGTTACATATTGCGCATGCTGTTATTGTGTATGAAATAACTGAACAATTAAAAGCAACAAAGCAAGATGAGACGGTTATCTTTGAATCCAGAAAAAATGATGAGGCCGACATCCTGAATGATGAAAAAGAAGAAAATACTTCAATACCGCAGGTTCTAGAAACTAAAGGACAGCACACAAGCATGTCTTTAGTACACTCCTCAAATATTCATACTGAAGAAGCTGAACCATCAGTGTAAACAATACAGAAAGCAGGATAATAAACTCTAGACTGAACGACATTGGAGATTGGCTTGATGTCATCACAGATAATATTCGCATACACCTTGCCACTCAAGGATCTGAAACAGTTCAGCGTATGGACAGTAAATTCAGAGAGGTGTATAGACATCAAGAATCAGCAAAAGGAAAGGCCAGAAAGCTTCCAAAGGCTTGGTTTTTCCGGCAAATGTCAAACGGCGAGAAAGTTCTTAGAAAGTGGATGTGTTATTCTCCAAAAAAAGAATCCTTATTTTGCTTCCCCTGCATACTCTTCTCAACAAGATCAAGTACCAAATCTTCATTTAAATCCAAAGATGGATTCAATGATTGGTGGAGGTTATCCCCGAAAATAGAAAAACATGAGACCAGCAGAACTCACATTCAGTCATCGCTTGCTTGGGGGGAACTTGAAGTTCGCCTGAGAGTAGGGTATTGACAACAAGGCCCAAGATTTGATTATACAAGAGACGAAAACCTGGAGAGACTACCTGAAGAGAATCTTGGACATCATTCGTTTTCTCTCAAAGCAAAATCTGGCACTTCGTGAGCATCGCGAGCGAGCAGAAGAAGTGTTGGAAGGGCAAAATCAAGGCAATTTCTTGGAGTATTGGAGTTAGTAAAATTACTATCAAAGTCCGATCCACTCTTGAGGGAGTATGTGCTTCAAACTAAGCTTTGTTCCAGACCGAATACATGCATGTCTCCACAAATATAAAATGAATTTATTACAATATTGGAGAATCACGTTAAAAACAAATCATACAGCAAGTAAAACAAGCCAAATATTTCTCTATTATTTTTGACAGTACACCTGACATCTCAAAGCTGGATCAAACTTCCGAAATAAATTTTACGGTACGTTGTCATGGATAATGACTAAGACTAAGACTAAGACTGCTTTATTGATCCATACGGAAATTTGTTGTGATTACAAGGACTCGTTTCTCATATAAAGACAACACAACAGAAAAATACACATAAATACAACAGGCAACATAAAGAGTTCATTCAGCGACTACACACAGGTAACTTGGTGCATTTCATGTTCCCTGATCAATTAGTGGCGGTGATAGAGTCTGACCGAGTGAGGTACGAACGAGTTTTTGTACCGCTCCGTTCTTGTTTTGATTGACAGCAGTCGCCCACTTCGTGACGACCTGGCGTAGTTCTGATGGAGCGGGTGGCCGTTGTCTTCCAAGATTTTTTCGATTTTTCTTAGGCACGTTTGTTCAAAAAGTTCCTTTAAATGTGGTAATGTTGTGAGTGTAATTTTTGATGCTTTTTTAATGATGTTTTCTAGACGTTGCAACAGTTTAGATGAGGCGTTGCCTTGCCAACAACTTATTCCGTATGTTAGCAGATTTTGTACAGTCGCGCCGTAAAATGTCTCAAGGATCTTCTTGTTTAATTTAAAACTGTTGAGTTTGTATAGAAAAAAGAGTCGCTGGGCTGTTTTCTTTGTCAGAGTTCCAAGGTGGTCTTCCCATGAAAGCTTGTTGTTGATGATAACGCCTAGATATTTATATGCCTTTACTTGTTCTATAGATGTAGTGTTTATTTGCAGTTCACGTATAGTTTGTTTTTTCTTTCTAAAATCTATTATAAGTTCTTTAGTTTTTGTTACATTCAGTTCTAGAAAGTTGTCGGTGCACCAGTTTGTAAACTCTTCTATCGAGCTTCGATACTGAGTTTCGTCTCCTGAAATAAGACCGACTATGGCAGTATCATCAGCGAATTTAATGAGTTTAACTGAGTCATAGATGCTTCTTATGTCATTAGTGTAAAGAGTGTATAGTACAGGAGAAAGTACACAACATTGTGGAGCACCCGTACATAGTACTCGAGTTGACGATTTGGTGTTGTTGACTTTAACATACTGGGGCCGTTGGGTTAAAAAGTTTAGAACCCATGCTTGCAAGTAAGGGCTTACATTTAAGTTACTCAGTTTGTTTATCATTAGATGTGGCTGTATGGTATTGAAAGCCGAGGAGAAATCTACGAAGAGGACTCGTGCATATGTTTTGGGTATATCGAGATGCTTATAAAGCTGGTCCAAAAGCAATAGAATGGCATCCTCAGTTCCTCTAGCTGCTTTGTATGCAAATTGGTGAGGGTCTAGGCTGTTATTGACTTTTGCTACAAGTTGTTTAAGGATATATTTTTCAAAACATTTCATAACAATAGGTGTTAGTGCTACTGGGAGGAAATCATTTAAGCAATCTATTTTTGGTTTCTTAGACACTGATATGATTTCTGAAGTTTTCCAGATGTTTGGAATTACGCACGTTTGCAATGACTGGTTAAAGATATGACAGAAGATAGAAGAAATTTGCTCCGCACATAGCTTGATCAGCTTGCCACTAATTTTGTCTGGTCCACAAGCTTTTGTTACGTCTACTCTTTTAAATAACAAGGTCACTTCATCCTCCGTTACAAAATTGACGTAGGGCTCTTGTTTTCCTTTGGACAGAGTGTTGAAAAGTTCTTTGTGTAGATCAACAAAATCTTCTTTGTCAAAACGAGAATAAAAATAATTTAGTTCGTTGGCAAATTTCTCATCATCAGCCACTAAAATTTGTTCTCGTTTTGAGGCGCAGCCCGTTATGTTCTTTAATCTCTCCCAGCATTGTTTTGAGTTGTTCTTGGCAAAGAAATTCTCAATTTTTTCTTTGTATGTTTTTTTCCCTTCAATTATTGCTTTTCTCAGTTTAATTTTAGCATTTATAAACTCTTCGTTGCTAGCCTTATACTTTGTTTTCTTTTCAGTAATAAGGTGTTTGATTTGTTTGGTCATCCAGGGCTTATTGTTTCCATAGACTTGTATTGTTTTTGTTGGAATTGTTAACTCCTCGCAGAATGATAGATATGAGGTAACAGTTTCTGTTAGTTCGTTTATGTCTGGACAGTTCTCAATAAAGATTTCCCAGTTAGTTTTCTCAATGCATCCTCGTAGTTTTTCTACAGCCTCTTCAGACCACATCTTGACCGTTTTTATAACTCTCTTTGTAGTTTTAAGAGTAGGTTTGTAATTTGGTATAAGATGGAGCAATACATGATCAGATTCTCCAAGTGGGAACAAACTTTTACATTTGTAAGCCTGCTTAATGTTTACGTAGCATTTGTCGAGCGTTCTGCCCTGCCTTGTGGGGAGGGAGACATACTGGCAATAGCTTGACAGTGTGTTGTCAATATTTAGGTTGTTGAAATCTCCAGTTACGATACAAACAGAGTCCGGGTGTTTTGATTGTACATTGTGAAGCACATCAAAAATTATTTCCGACGCAGTCGTTGTGTCAGCCGTCGGTGGCATTTACACAACAACAACACGGGGTGCAAGTTCTTGAGTCTTTTATTGACTTCATCGACACAAAGGAAAAGCATGTTGCTGAAATCGCTGAGATGATTCTAGAGAAACTGCGTTCGGATGGCTTAGACATAATGGACTGCAGGGGTCAAGGCTATGATAATGCTGCGGTCATGAAAGGTCAAAACTAGGGTGTCTAAAAACGTATTCTAGAAGTCAATCCCAAAGCACTATTCAATGCCTGCTCAAACCATTCTCTTAATTTAGCAGGAATTCGAGCTGCTGAAGCTGAAGTCAATTCGGTAACATTTTTTTTTGTACACTGGACCGTTTACACACCTTTTTCTCAACTTCAACACACCGCTGGGATATCCTCATGAAAATAACCGGAACTAGCCTTAAACGTTTAGTTGAGACCCGCTGGAGCGCCAGAGGAGAAGCCGTCAAGATGATTAGGGATAAATTTTCTAAAATTATAGAAACTCTGGAGACATTAACTAGCAGAGAGGAAAATTCATCGGCTAGATCTGATGCAGGTAGATTATTGGTTGCTATTCAGTCTTTTAATTTTCTCACCTATCTTGGATTTTGAGCTCCTGTATTAACTGAAATTAATGATACGCAAGTCTACCTTACACAACAAGGATTGTCTATTCGAGACTGCTCACTCAAACTAAAAAAAAATTGAGACATTTTAAAGTAGTAATCGAGAGGCCATCGCTGAAGCCAGCATTACCTTTGCCGAAAGCGTGTGCTCAGAACTGAGAATCAGTACAGAACCTCAAAAACGTATTGGCCATAAGAAAAAGATGCCCGGTGAGAAAAGTGACGACTCTGTACTTACACACAAAAAGAGCTACGAAGGGAAATTTATTCTACCTTGGAAAGGATAGTTCAAGAAATAATCACCCTATTCCAGCAACTTCATGATGTAGCAGATAGATATGAATTTTTGTCGCCTTCCCAGCAATTAAATCCTCAGGTCGAAATCAATCTCGATAATACTCCTAGTGACATTGATAAAAACGAATTTCTGCTGGAGCGAAAGAGGCTTCAACGGTTTGTCACAGTTTCACCAGAAGCCTCCAAACTTCCAAAACCTGTTGAGCTATTGAAATTTAAAAAAAATATATATCAGCTAGATGATTCAATCCCGAATTTCGTCATCATGAATCGCATATTTTGACTATTGTGGTAAGCGTCGCTACATGCAAGAAACGTTTTTCCAAACTGATCAAGAATTACTTGCGATCAACGATGACAAATTTACGACTCACTAATTTGGCCATTTTGTCCATTGAACAAGAGCTGGTGGAAAAAATTGATTTCGATAAAATTATTGATACTTTTGCCAGCAAGAAAGCGCGTAAAATTCACTTGTAGTATGTTTAATTAAAAGTGATTTTTTGAATTAACAATATTTGATTAATGAATACATATTATTTTGAACAAAAAATTAAGGTTTTGCAATTATTCGTATTTAGTTATCTTTTTTTGAGGGGGGCATCAAGATGAGGTACAGCACCAGGCATCATCTACTCTAGCTACGCCACTGATCCTAGTACAAGTTGGCGCCACACTTTCATTGGGTTCCTTAGAGCAGGTAGAAAGAGGCCTCAGACATTGCCAGTGACAGATTTTCGTGGAAGCAGCTTGCCGCCCAATGCGCTGAACGACACGGGAGGATCCAAGTCAGTAAGAATAGCACGTAAGGTTTTTGAAATAAAACTTTTTAGTAGCAGGAGAATGCACTTTAGATACCTCAGAATATGCATTTTGTTGGCTTTCAATACCAAAATAGTGCTTGGCGGCGGGGAGAAGGGCGGGGAGTGTACAATTTTTCCACTAACTCTAGGAAGAACCTATTGTAGGATACAATAAACGTTTTCCGAAAGAATGAAGGGTCAGAATGTAATAAAAATTAATTATGTGCGTGTTCACACGGGTAACCGGAAAAAGAGTTTGTTCATTTGGAGAAAAATTGGAATCACGTGGCTGGACTAGAGGCCACGCCTTTTCAAGTGTGCCAAGTTACTTGAATATAAATCTCACTTAGTAAGCTGGACCAAAGATCACACACTTAAACGAGTGACCTTTAGCCACACAGAACACAAAAACGTAAGATTCCATAGCCCAGTAAGCCAGTAGCTAAATATTTTGTAGAAAAAAGTCTATATTAGCGTAAAAGACACAACCAGGGCTATCTTTAAATGGAGAGCTAAACACCCCCTACTCTTTATTTTATTTATTTGGTCCTTGACACCCAATTTATTGATAGACTGACCATTTTTAAGCCAGAATAAAAAACACAACGTGCTAACCAAGGGTACTACACTGTACATACATATTACGGTTAAATACTTTTTCTAACGTGTTAACTTGAATATTACTCCTGCAGTTAGGTGTCTTGATCTGATTACGATATTCTGAATAATTTGTGACTGTCAAGTAACTCCTTGTTATTACTATTTTGTTTACTTAAGATGCGTACTTAGCCACTGTGTATCAGGCCAGGACGACACCTGACACCCATAGGCTTACTATCGTTCCCTTTTGTAACAGTTACTGAAACCACCAATAAAATCAGTAATAATTAAGGAAGATGTTTCTAACGTACGTTCTTTGCATTTAATGTTTCTTACATACGTTCTTTGCACAATAAAATAAAACAAAGATGTGCATGTTTGCGTGTGTGTATTTTTGCCTTGTATTAAAACCTTTAGAAAGAAAGCTAATTTCATTGTTGAATTCTTTTGACTTAATAAATAACGGAAAACCTTACTGTAAAATTTAATATCGCATACAAGAAATTGAACAATAGTACTGCAGTTAGATCTAGCAAACAAAGAAATAATATGCTGTGGTGTTCAAAAAAAAAAAAAAAAAAACCTTGACCTCTGTTACTAGTGTACGGATATAATTTATCTATATGCTTGACTGACTATGCCAGTGTGTTATCTTTTTTGACTGGCCACCGAACACTATTGCGTATGCCCAAGGAAAAAACAACGCGTGATGGTTAACACAATTAACTATACAACACAATCAACTACATGTGTAGGCTCACTACGTCTATCTACCAGGTCGTTGCAACCAGTCGAACACAAAGTCTATTTATGTTGTTTGTTGTTTTATTTGGTAGGGAAGGTGTGGATGAGTTTTCTTCTTCTATAGTTAGTTTTCCTAATGCTCTTAGATCTACATAACAGTAGATCTAAACATAGATATCAATAATAGGCCTACAGACTTTGCTTCGCATCTAAGGCTCAAGCTATATATAGGTATAATTGATGTTCTCGCTGTTAATAAAATATCGTTTGTCGCAAATGGATTTATCTAAAACAATAAATAATTGACCTACTGCGCTTCAGATTCCAACTATTAACTAACAGCTACTATCAGTATTAAGCCCTTGAAGCCAGAACCAGAAGCGGTCTTTGGACTTTCAATTACAAAGCTGATGACCAGTTGTTGGTCTGAAATTCATGAACACATAACATCTGTGGTATATTATTATTATTTTGTTATGCGAATGTATATACTTGTGTTTATTCACGTAACTAATAAATAACATCACTTCCGGGTCATTCACTGGAAAATGTTTTGAACCAAACATGTCTTCACTTAACCTTCTATGTAAATAGTGTATGTAATAGAAGCCTTATAAGTCACGACACCACAACATCCAAACACTATACAATCCAGATTACACCTTACATATGAGAGATGTACATTAGTAACTAGTTAAATATATACTAATATATTTTACATTGACCCTCCCACACACAGCCTTTACAGTTCGTGGCATCGTACATACACACAGACACATTCATGCTACACAGATTAATTTGTGATAGGCCTATCTATTTATAAATACTGTTAAGCTTGAATAAATCATTCAGTTACCGAGTTTAAATTTAATACCAACCAATATAGGTATTTTAGTTACAGTTTCGTAAAATGTACAGTAACGCAAGCTATTTACAAGACACTTAGGTATTTGGCTCCGGCCCCGGCCGAATATAATTTTTTCGGGGGCTGGGGGGATCCTACCCCGCCCCCGAAAAAAATCCTAACGACGCCCATGATACAGACGTTCTCTGACATCACTCCAATGACGTAAGCTTAATTCAACAGAGACGCTCTCTGACATCACCTCAATGACAAGTTCAGACGTAATTCTCTTGTAGCTGGAAAGAGCTGGAGAACATTTTCAATGGCTGTATTTTTTAAACTAAAAGAAAACTACCCGGATGGTGCTGATAACCTATAGTTAAATACTGTAAGTTGAAGTCATAAGCTGAACGTTCTTTGTATTCTCATCTACAATGTTCTACTACTTCAAAAGTATTACTTAGTATTCTGTTTGTTGTTTCACTACAGTTCAAGAATGTAATGTCCACTCTTATTCTGCAATGCCATGTTTCACCATGAATTAGTCCCCTTGAATAAGTCCCCTTGAGGATTCTTGAACCCTGAGTGAACATTTATTTTATGCATTTAAAAAACGATTATGTAAACATTCACCAAGATACTATCTTCTTTTCTCCCTCTTTCTCAACTTGTCCAGACAAGTTATAGGATCGTAGCGCATTAAGAAAACTAAAAGCTAAGAAAAATTGGTAACAAAAATATTTATAAGCGATCTGATTTATTAGGCCAATGTCAATCGCTAATATCACTGATCCAAACTAATTGATACAATTAAACTTAATATAAGCCATTTGAAAATGTTTTTTTTTTTTATTTTAAAAGCTCATCATAAATTTATAATAGCGCAAAATGATATTTACATAGACACTGAAATATAAAGACGAAACAACGAATTGGTGCCTTCCATTTATAAAGTGTGACAGTTGTATGTCTAGTCTAACCTGGCAGTTGTATGTCTAGTAACTAGTTCCTTCTATGTCTAGTCTAATTTAGCAGTTGTATGTTTAGTAACTAGGTCCTTGTATCTCTAGTGTAACCCATTGAAGTTGTATAGTAATTGGGCCGATGTATGTATATTCTAACCTGGCAGTTGTGTGTCTTGTAACTAGTTTCTTCTGTCTAGCGTAACATGACAGTTGTAGGTCTAGTCTAATCTGGCAGTTACATGGGTAGTCTAATTTGGCAGCTACATGTCTAGTTTAGCCTGGCAGTTGAATGTCAAACATATAAAATACGATGACGAAATGGTGACTACATACAAGATGCACATATACAAAATAGTGTGCAATGACTGTAACACGTGAACATCACATTTGGATTTATAAAGGTAACGTACCACATCGGACTTTGTAGTATAAGATCCATGTTCTATACTTTCAATAGCCATCCATCGAATAGGCAACATTTTCTTATTGTCACTGCTGTAATAACCTTTCTCATAGATATCACGACATAGACCAAAGTCTGCCACTTTAACTGTATAGGTGCTGTCTAACCTGAAGAACAGATAAGTGAATTGATAGAATTAAACAACGTTCATAGAGTTTGATTCAAGAGACAATAATGCAACAAGAAAATTCACTCTTCGGGCATTACTTGACCCTATATTAAATTACACGGGTTGACCATGTGTCAATGAACTTTCCATATCGTCATCCATCATTTTGCACCAAGCCAGAACCAGGACACACCTGGCCGTTAATCTCCTGACTTGTAGTAGGAGTAATGCGAGCTAACCAAGTAGCGTAGGTTTGAACATTTTACTTGTTCTTATCGATACATAATTCCTGCTGTAATCAGCAGCAGACGGCTAGCTTGGAATAGCTCGCAGAATGCTATGAAGTCGACTCTCACCAGACATTCTGTAGAGTGATCCAACAGAAGGTAGGAGCTAGACAAGCGTGACATGAAGCTCTTCACAATCAACTCTTATAGTTGGGAAACAAAAAAAGGCAATGGTGTGACAGGTTGGGGAATGTGACGTGTGTTTGGCGCGTTTAATGTCTAGGGGATGATTATTTTTAAGGCTATCACACACCAACCCGTCAGCATATAAATCGGGAGCAGGCACGCAACGAGACAAGCAATGAAAGAAAGATACAAAGTTAAAAATGAAGAATATTTATTTACATAAATATTTACATAAAAGAATAAAAAGGGGGAGGGTTTGCATCTATCTCTAAGCAATACTATATTTGATCATCACTCTTGCACTTAATAAGAGAGTATGTCACTTTGTCTTCTGAACTTAGCTGGTTGTCCTGTTTGGGTCGCAGCTGGCTGTGTCCTGGCTTGAGGTTCTGCAGCTGGAGGTGGCGCTCTAGCGGGTAGAGGGACACCGGTGATACAGTTCTTATGGAGTCTCAATCCAAAGTTCTGATATCTGTAGTGGGCACAGTAGGGCGGGTGGCCGGCTACCGTGGGCACAAGTGTACTGCGGGCAGAGCGGATCTTCCGTGGGCAGCGTAGGTAACAGGATAAGTCCAGTGAGTTGCGAAGTTCAGGCGGAGCTATGACGTCTCGCACAGACTCTGGGTCTATGGGTACATCTGCCTAATGAGTTGACAGGTGGGCTGTCGAATAGGCAGGCTAGGCCGATAGCGCCAAGTTGTAGAGTTGAGTAGATTCACGTAGGCGGGAGATGATACTCAATAGCAAATAGGCAGTTGACTAGGCAGACAATGCCAAATAATTAGGCAGGTAAATAGGCAGACAATGCCAATCAAATAGGCAGACACCTGAAGGAGGCTGCGGATAGGTAAAATTGCTTTAGAGCACAATGGGGAGATGATGACCAATGGGATTTGGAAAATAGATGACTGATAGTAGCAATATAAAAATGTACATAAAAAGGGGGAAATAATAATCTCAAAGAAACAACACAAGTGGAAAGAGGAAAAAAAAAAGGGGGGGGGAGGAAGGCTGTGGTCAGCGACCATGACGTTTTTTTTTACATACGACCGTCGGCTGAGAACAATGGAGCGCGCTTGAATGGAGAGGGTGTCCACTCTCGTTAGAGTAAAATTACTAAAGGGGAGATAATTCATATCTCTTTTCTAAACGCAGTATCAGTGCGCTAGTAAAATTATCAAGGCGCCAGCCGAGATAAAGGAAATAAAATAAGATGTACAAATACATACATGGTTGCATCAACGATCAATTGAGCAACGTAGCATTAATAGATTAATGCAATACATAAATACATACATAGGACATGTTTATGTTTTCTACTTACGACAGTGAGAACTACACAATGCACCAATTAAATATAAATGAAATACTAAAATACACATGATAGTATCCAGTGAGAAATATACACAAAAGTAATTAAGATGGAACTGTGATTAAGTTCGGCTTACCACCAGGTATTCCTCTAGGAGTAAGAATAAATGATATAGTCCAGACTCGATTGACAGCGATATAGAAATGAGAGGGTCTGGCTTGATTTAATCTACCTTATATATAGGCCTGGAAAATGTGGGTGGAAACAGGAAATGTCCTAGGCTTAAGATTTATCTTACACGTTGGTGAATCCGACAGAAATCGCACCTTGGAAAGGTCAATAGGCGTGTTGGTCCGAGTGATCTCCTAGATCAAATAGAGACGTGAGAGAAGGGGGGGGGAGAGTGACTTGCATTCCACCCAAGGTGGTGTCAACTGCGCCAGTCAGACATCCGGCCGGTAAGATCAAAGAGACTGTGTTTATCTTTACCCCGGTCAAGGGAAGATAAGTGAAAAGCCGCCAAGGTGGTGGACTCAGTCTAGTGAGACAAGGAAAAGGTGGGGCGGGTGAAGAAATTGGGGATAGGACGGGGAAATAATTAAAATAAAATAAATAAATAATAGTAAATAATGACTAATGCTGTGATAAATTTGAATGACTCTGACAGCAAGCTTTTGACTTGTCACAAAAGGATAGATCCCCATGGAGAGCAAGGAAGGGTCCTGTATTACAGGTGTGGCTAAAACACTAGAACTTTTTTCTTCTTCTTCATCGTTCTCATTGTTATGTTGGAGTGTTCATATGACTAGACCAATACATGAGATGAACTGCGCAGTGGTTTCCAAATCAGGGAGCTCTCCATATAGTTTTCTTTCTATTGGGGTGATTTGGGGCCAATGTCTTATACGGGCCTCTTGGTAGAGAGAGCAGTTTTGGAGGACGTGGTCGGCATTTTCTGGTGATACTCCACATGGGCAGATTTCACTGGTTCCAATTTTGAGCTTCCGGAACATGTGTTGTCGCATTCTGTTGTGTCCGGTCCTGAGTCGAAAGATTAGACGTTGGTCTTGTCGGGATAGCTTATAGTAAGCATCATCTTTCTTGTGATTTGGATGGGAGCTCGTCCATTTCTCATTTATTTTATCTACAATTAATTTCTTCATTTCTTCTGGATAGAGAGCAGAGTTTACTTGTGAGTTTGTTCTCCCACTCTTGGCGAGTGTGTCAGCCTTCTCATTTCCTGCTAGTTGTATGTGAGCTGGTATCCATTGAATGACGGTTTTTTTGCTGTTGTGGTTGAGCTTTGTGAGTGCTGTTCTGAGGTTTTTAATACAAGGGGAATCAGAGTTTTGCAGGCTTTGGAGGGTTGTTTTTGCGTCTGTTAGAAAGACAATCTGACTGTGAGGGGAACTTGGATGATTTGCTAGCATGGTAGCAGCTAGTGCTAGTGCTTCCCTTTCTGCTCTGTGACTGTCAGAGAGCTCTCCAGTTGCAAAGGATTTTTCTAGTTTTCCTCCATCTGGCCATTCGATAAGTATTCCAGCTCCTCCATTTGTGGTGGCTTTATGGGATGAGCCATCTGTGTAAACTCTGATCCACTGATTGCTAGGGTAATTGGTATGTAGAAAACAGTTCACTATTTCCTTGAGCTCTGTTGGTCTGTAATCAGATTTTCTTTTTATTTTTTCAATATGGTCCCTTATAGTAGGAAGAGGGCTTTCGTCCCAGGGTGGAGATTCATTATAGTGTTTCGAGGATTCCAGAGTAATTTTTTCAAGTTGGTGTTTCTTTTTTAGGTTTAGAGATTCCTGTATGAAATTGGTCCTTTTGAGACGGTTTTTTGTGCCAGTTTTGTGGATTTTTGTTCTGAGTGGGTGCCTCTCCAAGGTTTCCAATTTAGTGAATTGGGAAAGGATTTTTATTTCTCTTCTTTCATCCAGAGAGATCAGGGCAGCGGTTTCCTCCATAGCTCTTATGGGTGTTGTTTTGATTGCTCCTGTCATTATCCTTAGACCAATATTTTGAACCTTGTCTATTTTTCTTAGGTTAGTTTGGGCTGCTGAGCCCCATGCTGTGGCACCATATTCTAGTACAGGTCTTACATAACTGGTATAGGTCTTTTTCAGGATGTTGTGATTAGCTCCCCAATCTGTGCCAGCTAATTTTTTCAAGAGGGATAGTCTCTGGATGCCTTTACTCTGTGTTTTATCTATTTGGTTTTTCCAGGTTAGTCTCGGGTCATAGGTGACTCCAAGATAAGTAGGGCTGTCATTTTTTTTCTAAAGCTTCCTTATCTAATGTTAATTTTATTGTTTGTTGTTTTGTTGACAGTGAGAATATGGTATATGTTGTCTTTTTTGTGTTAATGGACATGCCCCAGTCTTTGGACCAATTATTGAGTTTATCAAGAGCATCTTGTAATCGAAATTTCGATGTTCCTACATATTCTTCTGTGCTAATTAAGGCAAGGTCATCTGCATACATGCTGCTCTTAACTTTTTTGGGTAGGTTTTGATTTAGATCGTTTATGAATATTAGGAAAAGTGTTGGGGATAGGACTCCTCCTTGGGGGACACCATTTTTTATACCCACTGTGTGGCTTCTTTGTCCTTGCATGCAAACTAAGGCTTTTCTATTATTTAGGTATTCCTTTATCCAGTTGTACATTCTGTGGGATATGTGATGCTGGATTAGCTTGAGCAAGAGACCTTGTTCCCAGACTTTGTCAAATGCTTTTTCTAAGTCAACCCACACAATTGTTGTTGGTTTCTTTTCTTGAAAGCCGTCTTCTATTTCTTGTGTGATGAAGGCAATTTGATCTTCTGTTGATCTGCCTTTTCTAAAGCCAGCCTGGGCTTCAGTGAGTAGGTTATTTGACTCAAGGATCCATGTCAGCCTTCTATTTATCACTCTTTCCATCAGTTTGCAGGTACAGCTAGTGAGGCTGATGGGACGGTAGCTATCCAGTTTATTTCTTGGCTTGCCGTGCTTTAGTATAGGGATCATAATGGCTTTTTTCCAGATGTTTGGAATTCTGCCTGATTTCCAGCTAGCATTGAATAATTGTAGCAGTTTTCTTTTGGCTTGAGGACCCAAGTGAAGAAGCATGTCATTTGATATTTTGTCTGGGCCCGGGGCTTGTTTTGGTTTGAGGGCTTTTAGGGATTCATCTAGTTCCTTCATTTTAAGATTAGTGGTCATTCCCAAGGAGTAAGCTGGATTGTTTTCTTTAAATTTATCTTGGATTTCTGAGTTTACATCTTTATTTCTACTTTCATTGATTTGTATTTGTCCTACGCTTTGGAAAAACTTAATGAATTCATTTGCTGCTTCTTGGCCTTTCAGGGGTTTGTTGTCCTTTTCTATTACTATAGGAGTTGTTCTGTTCACTAGAACTTGAAAGAAGGTGCAACAGAGCCTGGTGAATACAGATGCCCAACCCGTTACCGCAGTTGTGTATCAAGGATTGGCGCCTTCAGGCACACGAGAAGTTGCAAAGGGAACATATCATCTTACGAGACGTAAAATGCAACAGGTTGGAATACTTCAACTGTGATTCTATTATTTCAAATAAAAATTATATCATAAGTATTGTTTGTGATCTAACAATTCAAGTTTTCAGATATTAAATTATTCATTTTTATTATTACAAGGCTTATATCAACTCACTCTGTCTGTCTGTGTCTGTCTGGTAAAAAGTTACACGTTATTTCTCCATCACTCCATCTCGGATCAGGCTGATATTTTGCACAATTATTTCTTTTACCCGAAAACACAAAAATCAATTAAAAAAAAAGGTTACAAAAGACAGTTTGTGAGGAAACACAAACTCAAAATCGGCCCCCGAAGTGGTCCACCCAGGCAGGCTTCAATATTTTCAGAAAGAACATCCAAATGAAATTATATCAAAGTCAAATGAGAGATAAGAATGGAGAAAGAAGGTTAACAGATCTTGTGTAGTGCCCCAACGGTCCCGCAGATAGGTGATAGGTGAAAGTGAATGTAAAGTGGTCTATAGGGCAGATGATGTAAAGTTCATCTGTTTTTGTGGCCTATGGTTAACGAGGGTTTCATGTTGCCAGCACAATGACCAACCGCCTTTACTTTTCCCCAACTAATGTCAGGTACCCATTAGAGCTGAGTGGACTCAGAGGCGCCCAAAGATTCCAAAGCTGAGAATCCCATTCTTCACCAGGATTACCCGGGACCCCCGGTTCGGAAGCCAAGCGCTTTACCGCTCAGCCACCGCGCCTCCCCTGGTCTAACTGATGTCTTATAATTGATCTCATTGTTTTGAAAAGGCTCAATCTCTTTTTTTTTTTTTCTTAAAGGAAACCTCAGAATTAGCGCTATTCAGTTTTAGCTTTATCATCATAGGAATCCTTGGGCCATATGCCTCTTTTCTTTGCCTCTTTTTGGGGCTTTATATGCCTCTTTTATGGGCCATCTTGCCTCTTTTGTGGGCTTTTTTTTTTTTTTTTTTTTTTTTTTAATATGTTTTTATTTGTAAGTTACCATAATTCACAAGTATTAAATCATAAACAATTGAAAAGTGATTAACCTAAAAATATAATAACAGTAATAGAAATATTATTTAATATCAAAGACATACTACCTAACCAATGAACCCCCTAAAGACAGAAAAATGATACAAGTATACTCTACTCCAGAACAATCAACACAATATCAAATATCCCTGACCCCCAACACCCTATTTCTGAAAAACTACATGAGTATTATACAGGTATATGAAAATCAAACTAGATAATTCTCTACCCTAAAGTCCATTATTTTTCTAAATGTTAATTCCAAGTGATTAGGATCAAACACCTTATTATTATGTAGACATTTGAGCCAGCTAGCCCAAACAAGATTCCTGTATTCGGAAACAATAATCAAGTTAAAGTTATGTATCATTTTATTTTTTAGTTTTGGCAGCTTGTTTAAAATATTAGACAAGTTAACATTTACATAATTGCCACAGTTTGCTTCCAATAGGTCCATTACAGTACTTCTAACTTGAAGGAATAATAGACATTCCAAATACATGTGTTTCTCGTTATCAGCATTTTCAAGGTGGCATAATATACATTCACGGTCATTTGCCCGTCTTCTAACCATAGGGGTCATCCCAAAGATAAGTCTATAACTAATCTCTCTAGCTTTTGGTGGGATATGTTTACTGTGTAGGTTTATGAATGTGTCCTTGAATTCTGTCACCCCAAGAACTCTCCCCCACTTAATCCTATTCACTAGGCTTTCCTGTAACAGCTTTTTAAGTGTTGTGTATGATTCTTTGGTTTTGTTGTGTATTAAATGTTCATTACCAGGTAAAATTCTTGAAATAGATCTGTAAAATGGATGAGTGACTGTACCAAAATAGTGAGGAGTATCACTGTGTATTGGAAGAAGACTACTTAATCTTAAACCATAATAGTAAATTGTCAAGGGAATGTTTGTTGGGTTCCTAACTACTTGACCTACAAATTTTAGCCTTAGCGACTGTATTTTTGTTTTAACATCTTGCAAGTTTATCCCCCCATCCTCTTTGTTTTGAATGAGTGTAGTGTGCTTAATGCTTCTTATAGTGTTTTTAAATATAAAGCTTCTAATTAACTTGTTCAGCTTGTTTATGAATTTAGGAGGTGGCTCTGTAATGTTAGCTAAATAGACAATCTTTGAAATGACCAAACTATTTATCAATACAGCTCTACCAAATATTGTAGAACCTGTGTGCTGATAAAGTTTAATTAAGTTTGAGGCTTTGACAAAAATATTCTCCCACTGGTCTTTACAATAAAACAAAGGATTACAGCGAATCCTCAAAAAAAAAAAAAAAAAAAAATATCGACAATCCGCAATAAAAAAAATTTCGGAAAATAAGTTTACAAGATTACTATTCGTTTTAAATTAGGTCTAACTTATAATGCATACTAATTAGCTTTTTCTCTTTAAAAAAACTGCTTGCATAACTGATTTTAAAAATTAGATTTTTCGCTTTCAGAAAAAATAAAAGTAGCAGTTGCATCAAATCTTTGAATGGTCTAAAATATTGTGATGTCGAATTTTCAATATCTTTTCTAGTTTACGAGATCTAAACGGGACGGAAGAACAGACGGACAGACATTTTGCAAAAAAACTAATAGTGTCTTTTCCCCTTTCGGGGGCCGCTAAAAAAACAATGCTCTAATAGCACCAGGGAAGAAGGAGCATTTGAAACATACGTTGATTTACATCCATTGTTATAGATCTTTCCATTTTTTCCTTTCATATTCGGGCCGTTGATTTATCCCTCATGCCCTCTTAGATGCTTTTTTTCCAATTGTAACTTTGCATTTTCTTTTCTATTGCGACGTCACAAAGTCGTTCTCCAGTTCTATCAGTAATTGGACGAAACCTCAGAAAATGTTCATGTATTGCAACATGATGTATATAAGAAACAGAAGCAATAATAATAGTGATAATTCGCTATGAGACATATCTGCTGTACAATCTAATGTTGTTGTTTTTTTAAATAATTTTCAAAGGATAATGGACTAATTAGAATTTAAAGAAAATATTAAAATATATTTGAGTATTTTTTTAAAACTAAAAATTTAAATACTAAAGGTTACCCTAAAATAATGATTGGGTCGCCCCCGGCCGCCTGCGTGCAATGCACACATTGCACAATAAGTACCAGCCCTGGAGTCTATAGAAACAATAGATAACTAAACAACCCTCTATTTTCATAGGCTCTCCAGATTGGTTACCGTGTTGGCTTGAGAAGTCTGAGAAGGCTTAAGCCATGAGTTCGATTTCAGGTCCTTTCCCCTTATTTTAAATTTTTATAAGTGCTTTTTAGCGGTCCCGAAAGGGGAATAGACAAACATCTATAAAAAAGCTAACAAGATCCTCGAGATAAAGAATCACCCTTTGTGTCGGGATTTTGCGATTTTACCATCACAAAAGAGATACAAGACACCGATAGCAAAGACAAACAGACACAAACACTCTTTTGTTCCCCTGGCAATCAAATCATTAAATAAGAACAATCTGATATAAACTTTGTCACATGTAAATTATGATTGAGTCTGGTGTGAATGTACACTTTGGTTTCTTATAGTTATAATGTTTTTTGTTTGGTGTAATGCACAAATTGTAAGACAAATTTCCTTACGGATAATAAAGATTATTATTATTATTAGTAGTAGTAGTAGTTTTGTGTGGTCTGTCCGTCCGTCCAGTCTAGATTTCGTAAACTAGTAAAATCTAACATCATGATATTTTAGTCCTTTCAAAGTTATGATGCAACGGCTACTTTTTGTTCTTTTCTGATAGCGAAAAAATTAATTTTTAAAATCAACTATGCAAACAATTTTTTCATCAAAATACATCATTTTTACAACTATTCACTATTAATAGTAACATCACGAGAGGCTATTTAGTAGGGAAGATGACTATGTATCATAATTTTAACACATTTATGCAAACGGTTTTAGATTTTTTGTAAGTTCTGTCCTTCTAACTACTACAATTAGATAAAAAATGTTTACTTTTTTATATGCATATAAGTAAAACATAATTTAAAACAACAATTAATAAGTAGTTTTTTTTATGTTATCGCGTGAACTGCAGCACTGTACTATATCCATTGAACACTTAACTCAGGGGTTCTCAACCTGTGGGTCGCGACCCCTTTGGGAGTCGATTGACCATTTGCCAGGGGTCGCATAAGACCATCGAAAATATGGATTGTTATTGTCTACCCTACAATTCTGTATTTGTGTATGGGGGGGGGGGTCGCGGCAGAGTGGGGGATTGTAAAAAGGGGTCGCCGAGCTTAAAAGGTTGAGAACCGCTGACTTAACTGAAGGGAATTTTTTATTATTTGTTTTTTAAGGAGATGTTTTTTTCCTTCAGGCTTTGAATAAGAGATTGACCCTTTACAAAACAATTACATCTATTGGATAATCATATGACATCAGTTAGGCCAGGTTCTCATTGAACTTCACCTTCACTTTCACCTATCCTTTGGTCTGCTTGACCGTTTGGGCACAACACAAGATTTGTCAACCTTCTTTCTCAAGTCTACTCTGTCATTTGTCTTTGATAGAATTTCATTCTGATATTCTTTCTGAAAATATTGAAACCTACCTTTTTTACCTGCCTGGGTGGACCACTTCGGAGGCCGATTTTGAGTTTGTGTTTCCACACAAACTGTCTTTGTAACCTTATTTTTTTAGTCTCTATATTTTACAAATTTAATTAAATAACTAATCCAAACTAATTGATAAAAGTACGCTTATTTTTTTTTTATTTAAAAAAATGTTTTTCTGGTTTTAAAGTGGAACTACCCTGTCTCTTGGTGCTCTTGGATGGTGTCAAAAGATTTACATCGAGAATTACTGCTGTTTAAACATCACACAATACTGTAACAAGCATGATACTATAAGTTACAAGTAAACAAGCTACTCCTCTTAAACGTTTTGATCTATAGAGCAAATGAAATAAAGGTCATCTGTTTCTATGGCCGATTGTTAACAGGGTATCATGTAGCCAGCACAACGATCAACCTTTTCATTCTGAAATTCAAAATCTCAAGATTCAGAAGGATTTGAACCTGAAACCCCTCGGTTCGGAAGCCAAGAGCTTGACCACTCAGACCCAACGCCGTCACTAACATCAGAAAAAGGAACAACTTCATTGGATCAGAAATGGAAACTCACAACTTTGTTTCTTGAATATTCAAAAGAAAAAAGAAACTGTTCGTAAGTAGCTGCCAGATCTCTATATACAAACTACTTACATACAGTTTCTAGCTGCCAGATCTCTATATACAAACTACTTACATACAGTTTCTAACTGCAAGATCTCTATGTACAAACTACTTACATACAGTTTCTAGCTGCCAGATCTCTATGTACAAACTACTTACATACAGTTTCTAGTTGCCAGATCTCTATGTACAAACTACTAACATACAGTTTCTAGCTGCCAGACCTCTATATACAAACTACTTACATACAGTTTCTAGCTGCCAGATCTGTATGTACAAACTACTTACATACAGTTTCTAGCTGCCAGATCTCTATATACAAACTACTTACATACAGTTTCTAACTGCAAGATCTCTATGTACAAACTACTTACATACAGTTTCTAGCTGCCAGATCTCAATGTACAAACTACTTACATACAGTTTCTAGCTGCCAGATCTCTATATACAAACTACTTACATACAGTTTCTACCTGCCAGATCTCAATGTACAAACTACTTACATACAGTTTCTAGCAGCCAGATCTCTATATACAAACTACTTACATACAGTTTCTAGCTGCCAGATCTCTATGTACAAACTACTTACATACAGTTTCTAGCTGCCAGATCTCTATATACAAACTACTTACATACAGTTTCTAGCTGCCAGATCGCAATGTACAAACTACTTACATACAGTTTCTAGCTGCCAGATCGCAATGTACAAACTACTTACATACAGTTTCTAGCTGCCAGATCGCAATGTACAAACTACTTACATACAGTTTCTAGCTGCCAGATCGCAATGTACAAACTACTTACATACAGTTTCTAGCTGCCAGATCTCTATGTACAAACTACTTACATACAGTTTCTAGCTGCCAGATCTCAATGTACAAACTACTTACATACAGTTTCTAGCAGCCAGATCTCTATATACAAACTACTTACATACAGTTTCTAGCTGCCAGATCGCAATGTACAAACTACTTACATACAGTTTCTAGCTGCCAGATCGCAATGTACAAACTACTTACATACAGTTTCTAGCTGCCAGATCTCTATGTACAAACTACTTACATACAGTTTCTAGCTGCCAGATCTCAATGTACAAACTACTTACAAACAGTTTCTAGCTGCCAGATCTCTATATACAAACTACTTACATACAGTTTCTAGCTGCCAGATCGCAATGTACAAACTACTTACATACAGTTTCTAGCTGACAGATCGCAATGTACAAACTACTTACATACAGTTTCTAGCTGCCAGATCTCTATATACAAACTACTTACATACAGTTTCTAGTTGCCAGATCTCTATATACAAACTACTTACATACAGTTTCTAGCTGCCAGATCTCTATATACAAACTACTTACATACAGTTTCTAGCTGCCAGATCTCAATGTACAAACTACTTACATACAGTTTCTAGCTGCCAGATCTCTATGTACAAACTATTTACATACAGTTTCTAGCTGCCAGATCTATATGTACAAGCTACTTACATACAGTTTCTAGCTGCCAGATCTCTATGCACAAACTTAAGTGAACTCAAGTAAGCCATACCACTTGCGATGTCCGCACCAAACTTGAGCACTTCATGGAGACTTAAATTCTGGGGAAAAATTGCAACTTTCAACTTAGAATACTGTTGGAGTATATATTTAATGAGAACTCAGTGCACATCTTTTACAAAGCTTATATCATCTCACTCTGTCAGTCTTTGATGTCTGTCTGGTAAAAAGTTTGTACATGTTATTTCTCGGACACCCAATCTTGATTCAAGATGAAATTTTGCATAATTATATTTTTTTTATCTGACAAGAATAATAATAAATAAAAAAACAATAAGTTAATTAACCATTGCCAATTAATTATTTTTTTTGGTATTTCAAACAAAGGGAAGAAATTGTATTTGACTGAAGTGGTGTAATAAGCGGAATTAGTCCTCATCATAGTCGACGCTTCAAAGTAAGTTTGAAACAAACAATACATAAAACTATACAATTTTCTCTAGTCATATATATATATATATATATATATATATATATATATATATATATATATATATATATATATATATATATATATATATATATATATATATATATATATATATATATATATATATATAGTTCGTCCATCGTGGTTCGATGATGACCGCTTTGTCATCTAGGGAGCTGAGGGCTTTGCACTGGGGTTTTATGCCTCCTCCTGTGGCTGGTGAGACCTATGTGAGCCCGGAATTTTCGGCCGCACACTGGGCAGGTTATTCCAGCTGAAGCAAGTGTCCGTTTGCCTTGCTTTTCTTGTCTGGCGTTTTTCTTCTGCCAGCGTTGTTCTCTTTTCTTCAGCAACCTGTGTGCCAGTTTCACAGCGCGACGCCATGATACTCTGTCATGTGCCTCTGTCTCCCAGGTGCCTGGGTCTATGCTAAACGCCTTCAGAGAAGCTTTGAGGGTGTCCCTGAAGCGCTTTCTTTGACCACCTTGCGAGCGCTTTCCTTCGCTTAGTTGGCCATACAAGAGTCGTTTAGGGATACAGAATGGAAGATCTCTAGTCATAAGTACCTCACTAGCAGACTGGTTATAAAGTCGGCCCAAGGAGGCGTGAGTTACGGGTTCAAATTTATGTCGTCATCCACCCTCCTTTCTCCCCCCCCCACCATTTTCCCAACTGGTCTAGAAAATTGATAGAATCATAGCGTAATCAGAAAGCTAAAAGCATGAAATAGCAATAAACAAAAACAATTGGTAAAAATATTTCTAATGGCACAGATTTATTCTTGTTAGTCTAGATCTAACAGGAGAAGGGGCAAAAGCGAGCAACTGGCGCCTAAACCAGTAACCTTAGTGCAGGAGGGGGCTCGTTAGCCTTGGTTGGCTACCCATCTAGGAGAAGGAGGGGGCTCGTTAGCCTTGGTTGGTTACCTATCTAGGAGAAGGAGGGGGCTCGTTAGCTTTGGTTGGCTACCCATCTAGGAGAAGGAGGGGGCTCGTTAGCTTTGGTTGGCTACCCATCTAGGAGAAGGAGGGGGCTCGTTAGCTTTGGTTGGCTACCTATCTAGGAGAAGGTGGGGGCTCGTTAGCTTTGGTTGGCTACCCATCTAGGAGAAGGAGGGAGCTCGTTAGCTTTGGTTGGCTACCCATCTAGGAGAAGGAGGGGGCTCGTTAGCTTTGGTTGGCTACCCATCTAGGAGAAGGAGGGGGCTCGTTAGCCTTGGTTGGTTACCTATCTAGGAGAAGGAGGGGGCTCGTTAGCTTTGGTTGGCTACCCATCTAGGAGAAGGACGGGGCTCGTTAGCTTTGGTTGGCTACCTATCTAGGAGAAGGAGGGGGCTCGTTAGCTTTGGTTGGCTACCCATCTAGGAGAAGGAGGGGGCTCGTTAGCTTTGGTTGGCTACCCATCTAGGAGAAGGAGGGGGCTCGTTAGCTTTGGTTGGCTACCCATCTAGGAGAAGGAGGGGGCTCGTTAGCTTTGGTTGGCTACCCATCTAGGAGAAGGAGGGGGCTCGTTAGCTTTGGTTGGCTACCCATCTAGGAGAAGGAGGGGGCTCGTTAGCCTTGGTTGGTTACCTATCTAGGAGAAGGAGGGGGCTCGTTAGCTTTGGTTGGCTACCCATCTAGGAGAAGGAAAACTTAATTCAAGCCACTGCTGCCAGGAGCAACTGGCGCCTAAACTAGTAACCTTAGTGCAGGAGGGGGCTCGTTAGCCTTGGTTGGCTACCCATCTAGGAGAAGGAGGGGGCTCGTTAGCCTTGGTTGGTTACCTATCTAGGAGAAGGAGGGGGCTCGTTAGCTTTGGTTGGCTACCCATCTAGGAGAAGGAGGGGGCTCGTTAGCTTTGGTTGGCTACCCATCTAGGAGAAGGAGGGGGCTCGTTAGCTTTGGTTGGCTACCTATCTAGGAGAAGGAGGGGGCTCGTTAGCTTTGGTTAGCTACCCATCTAGGAGAAGGAGGGGGCTCGTTAGCTTTGGTTGGCTACCCATCTAGGAGAAGGAGGGGGCTCGTTAGCTTTGGTTGGCTACCCATCTAGGAGAAGGAGGGGGCTCGTTAGCTTTGGTTGGCTACCTATCTAGGAGAAGGAGGGGGCTCGTTAGCTTTGGTTGGCTACCCATCTAGGAGAAGGAAAACTTAATTCAAGCCACTGCTGCCTGGCAGCTATACCCAAACATTGGAACGTTTTCATGAGTCAACCCTGAGGAAAAATAAGGAGCCGGCGACCCCTTGGCAGTTTGTAGTGCATAGTATTACACCGTTAGAGCAAAGTCTATAATATGAAAAACTGTTTATTAATTGTTGTTTTAAATTGAATTCCACTTGTATGCATATTAAATACATTTTTTATCTTTAAAAGTAAAACTAAACATTTTTTTGTAAATTTAGGTAGTTTGTAGAACTGAGATTATTTAACTTCGTAATATAATTTTGAAAAAAAAAGTGTTCAGAAAAAATCTGAAACCTTCGCCCCTTCTTCTGTTAGTGAAACAGTTTCGCCGAATTCAATATTCGGACCACACATGAAAGATCAAGAAATACACGAGAAACTCTTTGCGAGAACTTTTACTCTGATACTTAAGGCAAGCTGACTACCACGGCTCAAAGTCGTAGCCTCAACTTTCTTGTTAAAGAAAAGAACTGCCCCTATTCGGGCCCTCATACCAAAGCGATTATAAGTGCACAGTAAATACTTCTTTTTTCAGAAAATAAAAAAAAAAGCAATAACAATTTACAAAGACAGTTTGTGTGGAAACACAAACTCAAAATCGCCCCCCGAAGTGGTCCACCCAGGCAGGTAAAAAAGGCAGGTTTCAATATTTTCAGAAAGAATATCAGAATGAAATTCTATCAAATGACAGAGTAAAATTGAGAAAGAATGTTGACAGATCTTTTGTGGTGCCCCAACTGTCCAGCAGACTAAGAGATATGTGAAAGTGAATGTGAAGTTCAATGTGAACCTAGTCTAACTGATGTCATATAATGATTATCCAATTGATCTAATTGTTTTGTAAAGGGTCAGACTCTTATTCAAAACCTGAAGGAAAAAAAAAACATTTCCGTAAAAAAAAAAAAACAAGGTTACAAAGACAGTTTGTGTGGAAACACAAAATCAAAATCGGCCCCCGAAGTGGTCCACCTAGGCAGGCTTCAATATTTTCAGAAAGAACATCCAAATGGAATTATATCAAAGACAAAAGACATATTCTTCTTCTTCTTCTTCTATCCAGCTTTATTGCTGCTGAGCTGTGAGCTCTTTTGCAGACTGTGCAAAGGAAAAAAAGTGTGCTGTTTTCTTCAGTTGTTCAGCACTGCCGTACAGGGTGTTGGTTATGTTGGGCTGTAGTGGAAGTAGGGTCTGCCTAAGGTGGATTAGGGAATGGCATTCAAAGAGGATATGGTTTACGGTTTCAAAGGGGTGGGCGCAGTGTCTGCAAAGGGGTAGTTGTGTGGAGTTTATTTTGTTCAGGTGGTAATTTAATAGTGGTGTGTGTCCTGTTCTTAGTTGGAAGATTGTAGATTGTTCTTTGCGGGGGAGGAAGTTAATACTGTCCAGTTTGTTATGCCTAGTTATTTCTCTGTACATGGCTCTGCCTGTGTTTCCTGACGCCCATTGGTTGAGCCACTCCTTTTTGTGATTGTTGACTAACATTGACTAACATTGACCTTAGGGTAAGGTAGTTAACAGGTCTATCTGGTTGTTCCATAGATGAACCTGCCTTTGATAGTTTATTCAGAAACAACAACATATACAGCGGCAATATCAAACAAATATGAAGGCCTTCTTGGTTTGAGCTGCGTATAAAAGATTGGTTAAACCACCATGGTTAAACTACGCCAAGAGATTGGAGGGTCGATGGGAATATTTACCAAAAAGAGATAAGAAAATAAGTTGGTGATAAAGTTAACTAAAATGTTGCTCACATTTTAAGTAGAGAAATGAAGCCATTTTTAGATGCGTAAAAAAGTGATAGACTTTAACTATCCCATTAAATGAATGGAAGTTCTAGATCCAATAGTTGATAGACTTGAACTATCCCATTAAATGAATGGAAGTTCTAGATCCAATAGTTGATAGACTTGAACTATCCCATTAAATGAATGGAAGTTCTAGATCCAATAGTTCTAAATCGTTTCAGTGAATTTTGATTTCATTTTTCATTTTTTTTTTACCTATTTGTTGATGTGGCCCGCGACACGCGCGTCGAAAGTTAAAATGGCCCGCAGGTCGAAATAGATTGAGCATCACTGGTCTATAGGGCAGTTCATCTGTTTTTGTGGCCTACGGTTAACGAGGGTGTCATGTAGCCAGCACAACGACCAACCGCTTTTAATATTCCCCAACTAATGTCAGGTACCCATAAGAGCTGGATGGATTCAGAGGCGCCCAAAGATTCCGAAGTTGAAAATCCCAGTCTTTACCAGGATTCGAACCAGGGCCCCCTGGTTCGGAAGCCAAGCGTTTTGCCGCTCAGCCACCGCTCCTCCCCTGGCCTAACTGATAATTTATCTAATTGTTTTGAAAAGGTTCAATCTCTTATTAGTTTGTTTTTTATTATTTATTTTTTATTAGAATCTTCAAGAACAAAGAGTTATTCTCCCTTCTAAAGATCCTCCCGTGTTTGTTACTATTAATAGTGAATAGTTGTAAAAGTGTATTTTTGTGAGAAAACTGCTTGCATAAGTGATTTAAAAAATTAGTTTTTTCGCTTTCAGAAAAGAAAAAAGGAGTCGTTGCATCAGAACTTTGAATGGTCTAAAATATTACGGTGTCAGATTTTTACTATCTTTTTTAGTTTACGAGATCTAAACGGGACAGACAGACGGACATACATTCCACACAAAATTTAGTTTTTTCGCTTTCAGAAAAGAAAAAAGGAGTCGTTGCATCAGAACTTTGAATGGTCTAAAATATTATGGTGTCAGATTTTTACTACCTTTTTTAGTTTACGAGATCTAAACGGGACAGACAGACGGACATACATTCCACACAACACTAATAGCGTCGTTTCCCCTTTCGGGGGCCGCTAAAAACGTGAAGAAATATTCGCTGTACACATTTTTAAGGACCGTGCTTCCCTACGTTCGATCAAACAAAAACAGCAAACGTTGGCTGTGGCTGCCGAAACTGTCAATAACTTTACTAATGCATTGCTTTTCGTAGCGATGGACAAGCTGGCAATGAACGCTAATCGTGCAGTTCTGATATTCTTCTTTGCATTGCAGCTTTTAGGATGAAGACAAAACAAGTTGAACTGACGTAATGAAGAAACTTAAAAATCAAGATATGTAATGTAAAGCCGTGTACTGTAATAACTCCCAAAATCTAAACATGTGTTGTTGTTTTTTTCTCAGTGTGTCTGTCGACTGCGAATTCTCGGCAGCAGCAACTCAATATCCAGTATCAGTTTTTTCTGCCAGCAGTCTCTCTTTCCTCAAGATGACATCTCTGACGTGTTTCTCATGATGGTCATGTTGGTTTTGGATTATGTCATTAAGGATGTGCTGTTGAGCGGCCACTATGTTAAGTTGGAAAGACTGCAACACCATGGAAACTGGTTCAAGAACAGATGACTAATTAACGACAATGAAAAGACAAATCAGAAACCAGAGGAGAGGCATTTACTACACATGTGCAGTTTGTTTGGTTTCACATGCAGTCGTTATTTTAAGATCCGCCAAACAGTCAAAGATTTCAAAGTTGAGACTTAAATCTCGAATGGATTCCTATTTTTCAGTTCATTGTGTCTCACACAAAAGAGGTAAATTCATCACCAACGCTCTCGCTAGGGACAGTTATGGAAAAAGAATGCTAGCCGAGTAGTTTGTCCATGTCTAGACTGTACAATGACGTTAGACACATGCAGTGCGTCTCTCTGAACCACAAGGAACTAAACCGATGAAGTTGAATACAATCGCAATCAACAAACCAAACACCCAAAGACACCTGCTCAGTGCCTGAGATATCTACAATTTCTTCACTAAAATACTCAGCAAATGCAGTTAATTCATGATGCTGCAGCTCGTATTTTTGGTTTCTTGCTGCTGCCAATGCTCCGTTGATCCAAACCAACGTTTTGACTTGGACGTTGGCATGTGAAGAACTTTCTGGTATTTCTTCTATCGTAAACTGGTGGACGTGTTTCACCTGCTATTTTATCGAGCGCTGACACCCACCTCAAGAAGTTCATACATTTACTCTCTTTACATTTGTTCAAAGAAACTAGAACATTTATCACATCGAAAGATAATTGGCAAAAATTTCTCCATCCATCCATCCAAGTGGCTTTTCTCTAAGACCAAAAAAATATTCTAGACCTTAACTAAATATTATAAAAAGTATTTGTGGCATTTTACGTCTCGAGACGATTTTGCAACCTCTTGTGTGACTAAAAAGGCCAATCATTTGCACTTTCATCCTTCTTTCTACTACTATTGTATATGGCATCTGCAATCCAGGACCTTTCCTTTAATGCTCGCTTTTCATATTGATCTATCCAGTGCCACTTTCTCCCCAGCTGTTAGTGTCGATTTTGAAGAGCTTTATGTCGCGTTTGCATACATCAGTATACCTTAGCAGTGGACGACCAGCGGATCTCCTGCCTTCTGTTAAATCACCATACAGAATGTCTTGTGAAAGTCGACTTTGTGGCATTCATAATAATTATAGCTATGTGCAAATGAAAACAAATCTTCACGACTAACATGCTATAGAATATTCGACAACCTTTACAGTGCAAAGAATTGCAAGCCTAGAATAAATCGTACATGGTCGGACATGACCTACAGATCTGCCTATTCTAGTTACAATAATAACATATCTTTACAACTGTACATCAGTGAAAGCACTACTTGTTCAGTTACTACACTTTATACTATTCCAATGATAGGCCTTGACATTTAGACTTAGATGACGATGCCCAAAATTTTCTTGAACATTCATTTATTCAACTCTTGAATGAATAATGCATGGGCGCACGCAGGTGGTACATGGTGGTGCACTTGCAACCCCCTGGATTCTGACTAAATCTACATCTACGTAATAAAAACAAAACATATTTCATTATAAAATAATAAAAAATTGGCTAAAACGTGGCTACTCAAAATTCAGAGGCGTGCACGTTCATGGTTGGCCAACAATTCCTAATACGCCTAGGCTAATCTACTACTACACTAACCAGTGGAAGCACTACTTGTTGATACGTAGAAGTTAATTGAATTGATGGTGCGAAAAAATGGCTAGAATTTGGCTTCTCAGAATCCAGGGGGGTGCACCCGGGAGCCCATGGTGTTGATAGTTTGTAGTTTATAGTTTCTAATATTCTTTCTACAAATAGTGAAACCTGTCTTTTTACCTGCCTGAGCGGACCTTTTCGGTGGCCGATTTTGAGTTTGTGTTTCCACACAAACTGTTTTTGTAACCTTGTTTTATGTTTTTATTTATTTTGTGTTGTTGTGTCGACTTATTGGTCACTATTAGTTAGACAACTCTCGTGTATGACATGTAGGACTACATTGTTCTAGGGACATCGTAGAGCGTAATCATTTTCTTTTTGAAGTCACGTCTGTGTTTGATTACTTTTAATATTGTTAGAGGGAAGCAACTCAAAACAAGAGAATAATTGATAACTTTAAAATCCTTTAAAAAAACCAAGTCCCTTACAACGGTTGTATTACGTATATAGGTCAACAAATCTCCATTTTCCATATACGGAAGTATGACGTAGGGAATGCCTGGTTCTTTCTCTCCAAGACCTATTAGTTCCAAAACATTTGGGTGCTCAAAGTCTTTCATAATTAAAGCTTCTTGAATGAATGCTGCTAGGTCAATGTTATGAGTCTGTGGGTCTGGAAGAAACAAATGTGAAAAACTTTTAAGCTATTGAGAGCAAAATGAAACAAGCAAAATATACAAAAATCCTTTAAAAATAACAAAGCTTATCTAAAGCGGAATAACTCCGCTCTCTTAAAACTATATTTATCAATAATGTACAAGTTATTTCCCTTACTCGATGTCAAAATAATTAATTACCAACCAATAATTAATTGTCTAATTTTTTTTTATCGATTCATGTTTTTTTAGGTACAATAAATAATTGTTTTAAGTTTCAACTTAATCAAAGAATGCATCAAGAAGAAATAGCTTTAACAAATTATTTAAGGGGACTAAACCCAACATATTTAGTTATATATGTGAATACTGAGGGATTAATTTCCCTTGTTGGTATCAAACAAAATAATTAATTATCAGCAATTCATTGAGTAATTGGTTATTTTTTTATTGATTTATGTCACAAATAATTGTGTAAGAATGGGTGTAGGAGAAATAACGTGTACACACTTTTTACCTTACGGACGAACAGACAGGTAGAAAGACAGATAGACAGATAGAGTGAGTCAGGGGCGGACTGGGTGTCAAAATCGCCCGGGCATTTCAATACAATCTGGCCCACAAATGTTTTGTATATAATGGGCATTGCATTATACCTATCCTCTAAAGCAGTGATTCCCAAAGTGGTCTATATAGACCCCCAGGGGTCTACGAAGACTTCCAAGGGGTCTACGAAAGTGAAAAAATAAATTGGAGGTCTATGAGATGTCCACGGGGGTCTACGATCATGGATGTCATTTAAGCCTAGCAAGTCTTGACTTAAATTTTTACATTCCATTAATGTAACTCTTTCATACACTAATATATTAGTTGTACCTCAGTTAATCCTTTAAATATTTCTCATGCTGCAAACTGCCTAAGGGTTGCCGGCTCCTTATTCTACTTCAGAGTGTACCCACAAAACTTTTCCCATATTGGAGTTTTAGTTACATAATATCTGTAGCAAAGATATTCAAAAAAAAATTCAGCGTGTTTGTTGATTCCAGTAATAAATATTAAATGCTATTTTAGTTTGCTAAAATTTGAATTTTAACAATAAAAAGATAGATCTCTATACATTTTAATGCTTTAAATGACTTTTTTCAATATTCAACTCACTACAGTTAGAAATTCGTTTTTAAAAAAATGTTGACGAATTTGCAAAAATGCAATACAAGTTAAGCAGGGGGTCTACCGAAAATCAGAAAACATGGCAAAGGGTCTACGAGACAAAAAAGTTTGGGAACCACTGCTCTAAAGCATTTTGTAAAGTTTAAAAATGTATCGAAAGTAGTTAGCTATGTGCATAATTTATTAGATGATAAGCTCTATTACCAAATCAATAAAGTATAACACCTGGAATGGGGAATTTCATAATGTGAAAACATTTCTGCTACCATATACATTAACTGTACATGTATTTGACATTCACTTTCAAGGCAACTGAAGATCCCCCATCAACAAGCATATAGTTTATGATTTAATAATAATAATAATAATCTTTATTATCCGTAAGGAAATTTGTCTTACAATTTGTGCATTACACCAAACAAAAAACATTATAACTATAAGAAACCAAAGTGTACATTCACACCAGACTCACTCATAATTTACATGTGACAAAGTCTATACCAGATTGTTCTTATTTAATGATTTGATTGCCAGGGGAACAAAAGAGTGTTTGTGTCTGTTTGTCTTTGCTATCGGTGTCTTGTATCTCTTTTGTGATGGTAAAATCACAAAACCTGACACAAAGGGTGATTCTTTATTTCGAGGATCTTGTTATCTTTTTTATAGATGTTTGTCTCAAACAACTGCCCAAATGGGGTTTGTTTTCTGCCAATGATTTTGCCAGCAGCATTTAGGATTCTATAAAGTTTATTCCTATTTTGAATGCTCAGATTGCCATACCAGGCAGTGATATTGAAACTTAAAATATTGCAGATGTGAGCGTGATAAAACATAGCTTTTCGCTAACATTAAACGAGGACAGTTTTCTTAGTAATCGTAATCTTTGCTGCCCTTTTTTGCTGATATAATCAGTATTTGCAGTAAAATTTAGTTTATTGTCTAGGATAGTACCAAGGTATTTAAAGGTTGCACAATTTCAATAGTCTCTCCAGCTACAGAAACAATATCATTTTCCTTCTTGTCCCTACGAAAATCGATTATCATTTCTCTCTGAGAGCAGAGCAAGAAGAGCCGCATCATCAGCGAATTTTGTGAAGGAGCTAGAACCAAGAACTATCGGATTGAAAATCATTTGTGTACAAAATGAACCACAATGGCGATGTCACAGCCCCCTGGGGCGCCCCTGTGTTAACTATGCGTTCATTAGATATAACATTGTTTACCCTCTAAGCTCTCTGTGTTTCACTCCTTGCCATTTTCTGAAGCATATGGACTTCAATTTACAAATGAAACTCTTCATCTTCAATTATTAAACTGCCCTTCACGAAAGGTCATTGGGGCGCGGTGGCAGAGTTTTTAAGCGCGTGGCTTTTGAGCCCTGGTTCGAAACTCGGTGAAGAATCGGGTACCTGACTATAGTTGGGGAAAGGTTGTTCTTTGTGCTGGCCACACGACAGCTTGCTTGTAAACCATTTGCCAAAAAAACAAAACAACAGATGACCATAACATTACCCTAAAAGAAATAAAGGCCCTTAAGTTTCTTGTTTATCGTTAAGTATGTAAAAGGTATAGACGTCTACTAGAAGCGCCCTACACGGACGTAGGGTATTTACGACAATGCATTTATATTAATATTAGACTTCAAAGTGTATAACATGTGTATTTCATTAATTATGACGATCAAAGTGCTTTTAAAGAGAATATTATAAATCTTAATTTAATTAACTGGCATCCATGCGGCCCTTTCGGTGGCCCAACTGGACCAACTGGGTACCGTCACACTGGGCAATGCACAAATGCCCATAGATCCAATCGGCCCCTAGAGTGTGTTCCTATAGCATTGAAAAAAAAAATCAAAATATCAAATGGAACTATTTCGTTGATGTTTCACCTAGCGTTCAATGTCAAAACAACAATTTAAAAAAAAAGGCAAGAAATAGATTGAATTAAATTAAGACAAACTTATCCAAAATAAAACTTTATAAAAGTGTAGATAAATTTAATAATTAGGCTTTGGTTTGAATAACCTTATTCCAACATTATATAGACTCATGACTTTGGACGTAGACTAAAGATGACCATGTACTTTCGTGTTGCAAATACTCACCCGTACTGAACACACATACAAATAAAACTAAATTGTCCATTTTTAGCGGCCCCCTGTCCGTCCGTCCGTCTGTCCCGTTTAGATCTCAGAAACTAGAAGAGAAAATGACAATCGGACATCATGATATTTTAGATCATTCAAAGTTCTGATGCAACGTCTACAAGTCAACACTTCCTCTTGTTGAATGTTTGTAAGAGCGATCACTTTGACCTTAATATCTAATGAATGAGAGAGAGACAAACAAATTTTGGCCCCGCCCCAACCCTGCTCCGATAAAAATCCTGATCAAGCGCATGTACTAATATACTCGATCGTATAGAAAATTCTAGTTTGGTGATACAGATCCAGATAATAAAAATATTAAAAGACAGTAGCGTAGACTAGAATACTGGATTTAGTTAGAGATAAAAATTTTATATTGATAATGTGTATTATTAAACTTTAGCCTATAAGTATTTGAAACATGATCACTGCCAATGTCTAACTAAGTCGGTGATCACTGCCAATGTCTAACTAAGTCGGTGACCACTGCCAATGTCTAACTAAGTCGGTGACCACTGCCAATGTCTAACTAAGTCGGTGACCACTGCCAATGTCTAACTAAGTCGGTGACCACTGCCAATGTCTAACTAAGTCGGTGATCACTGCCAATGTCTAACTAAGTCGGTGACCACTGCCAATGTCTAACTAAGTCGGTGATCACTGCCAATGTCTAACTAAGTCGGTGACCACTGCCAATGTCTAACTAAGTCGGTGATCACTGCCAATGTCTAAGTCGGTGATCACTGCCAATGTCTAGCTAAGTCGGTGACCACTGCCAATGTCTAACTAAGTCGGTGACCACTGCCAATGTCTAACTAAGTCGGTGACCACTGCCAATGTCTAACTAAGTCGGTGATCACTGCCAATGTCTAACTAAGTCGGTGATCACTGCCAATGTCTAACTAAGTCGGTGATCACTGCCAATGTCTAACTAAGTCGGTGATCACTGCCAATGTCTAACTAAGTCGGTGATCACTGCCAATGTCTAACTAAGTCGGTGACCAAATGTTCCTGAACGTCTAGTCAGTTGTAACTCTTCAATACACGCTGGACGATTGTATTTCTGTTCGACATAAAACGACGCAATCCAAATTTAATTTTTATATGAATAGATTTTTAAAAAATTATAACGATCAAACCAGAATTTTCCTGATGTGGCAAAAAGCTAGTGTTTCTTTTTCTAAAGATATACATAAATTGTCCAATTTCTTGGAAAATCGTTATAGCCGTTTTCGGAATCCGTGAATTAGCAAGCTGATAAGATGATTGTAATAAAACGGAGACATATTGTTTTGTAGATATTGGAAGGCATTATATTGGAACCTAAAGAAAAAGTAAGAAATGAACAGAAGTTATTTGGGAGAGATTTTCAAGAAATAAAATAAACAATGCCAGTTAACTATTTCAAAAAGATCACTTTTGCCAACCGAGCTGTGAGCACCTACATGTGAGACAAATTTAAGGTAAGTCAAACAATAAGCTCATCTTGTTTTAAAGGTTTTCATTTATATGCATATAATAGATGTGTTTATTTTGGAAAAAAATAACTAGATCATAGAATAACACTGTTTACCACCATGACGAAGGCAACATTACATTTCAAAAGCACAATATTCGGAAGATGGAAACTTGGGTCTAAACAATATTTTTCTTGCACAGACATACGACAGCGGAGTTTCCCGCTTCTCCATGAAAGAGTTCATGCATGAATAGCCTTTGTTTTTTTTTTATAGTCAACATAATTTGTATTCAAAAGTCCGAAAGAAGAGATTGCGTCTACTTTACAAATGCGCCTACTTTACCAAATGGCCTACTTTACAAATGCGCCTACTTTAACAAACGCGTTTACATTACAAAAAAAAAAGTATTTATTTTTTCTAAAACTTGCCTTTGACTGTTTTAACAGCCACTTTCATGGGTTCCTTGTCAGATGAAATTTGCAGCATCCCTTCGTAGACGCATCCAAAATTACCTGAAATGTATTGCAGAGATTCCGGGGATTAAGAATATTTCTAGATGACATGATTTTAGAATAAGCTGATAATTAAAAAGTTCCTTAGATTCAAGTGAAATAAATCTTCAGAGCTAGATTAGCAAGAAAATAAGCAATCTTAGCATTGTAGATTATAGAAGTATATATCTAGTGTTCTATAGCACACACGTTGTTTAAATAGAGGATTACGGATGCATGTATCAACTAAATTTTCCATTTTAATTAGAGTTTATAGAATCTATATGGTGATTGGTTTGTCAACCCGCCCCTTGCTCTGCAAGCCAATGGAAAGAAAGAATAGATCTACTTATGGGAATGAGCAAAAGCACGTGAATACAGCACGTGCAAGCCTTTAGTCTTGTTTTTCTAATCATTTCATCTGATTATCTTTTGTACTTGTATCATACAGTCTTTCTTTTATGAATGTAAAACTTTTATGAATGCAGAACTTTTATGAATGTAGAACTTTTATGAATGCAGAACTTTTATGAATGTAGAACTTTTATGAAAGAAGAGTTTCTAGAAGAAGAAATCTTCCTTGCAGCACCTAAACATGACAACATCTGCAGCTCGTAAATGGCTTGGCCAGATCACTGCACTCAACTTTCGCACCCGAAGATATTCACTTTTATTAGAAAACTCTGAAACATCTATTTTCTTTTTATATATACATATATGTATTTGGACAGTTGGTCAACACCTATTTACCCATTGAAATAAACTGAAGTTCGCAATGAAAACCAAATAGTACAATTGTCCCTGAGATTCAAGTGTTCCTGGTCTCAGTTGATGTCATCGCACCTGAACCAAGTGTTTTTTACTGGTCATCAATGTCTCTTACCTGAACCAAGTGTTTTTTTACTGGTCATCAATGTCTCTTACCTGAACCAAGTGTTTTTTTACTGGTCATCAATGTCTCTTACCTGAGCCAAGTGTTTTTTTTACTGGTCATCAATGTCTCTTACCTGAGCCAAGTGGTTTCCCGAAGGTCAGTTTGTCCAAAGTAATTATTAATGTCTCTAGATCTTCTGTTTTTACTTGATCAACTATTGAACTTAAAATTGTTTTCAATGGCTGCATGCACAGATCAACTTTAGATCCTGAAAGAACATTTCAAACAAAATCAACATTTGTAAGCATTGTAAATACATCTGGAAGAAACAAAGGACGCACTCAATCTTTCAAATCTATTTAGAAAATTGAATATCAAACTAGATCATGACTATTGTAACATACAAAAAAAGTTTTTTAAAAAGACAATTCCTCCTTTATAAAGCCTAGACAGTTTTGTAAGAGTGATTACCCTACTTTGTATAACTAATGAATGATAGGTATAAAGAAAAAGAATATTTTTAACCCACCCCAAAAAAAAAATCCTGGTCAAGCGCATGTATAAATCTACTATCTACTAGGAGTATTTGAAATTCTTCTTAGATGATACTGTTGGCACCATAGCAACATTAAAAGACTAGCCTAGACTAAAAAATCTGGATCTAGGTATATGGAGTAGACGATTCTAGTTTGTTGATAGATCTCGGACGTCTAGTCATGTATGAACTCTTTCATGAAGAAGCGGGAAACCCCGCTGTCGTATGTCTGTGCAAGAAAAATATTGTTTAGACCCAATTTAATTTCGAAAAATTATAACGGTCAAACCAGAGCTGTGTGGCTAATCAGCTAGTTTTTGTTAGTAGTTTTTCCAATGATTTGCAACCGGATAAGAGGAATCGTACAAATGTAATCCACTATGAAGTCTTTATCTCAATATCATAACGAGGCGCAAGAAGAAATGTCGTCAATGTGATTTTTGTCTTTGCCGTTAGAGGAGACAATCCATGAGTCCGAGACACTCTCTGAGCTTTTCATGCTCAATCTAAGGAATGTTTGAATATTTACTTAACCCTCAGTGCAGGAGAAACTCACGGCCATCCAATGTTGATAATCCCATTACCTAAGGGGTAAAGGGGTGAACTCATGATTTTTATAAAGATACCCCCCATTCGTAAGTCCAATAGTAATGTTTCTATATCTCTTACTAAACATTGTGTGTGTTCTAGAAACTTCTAGTGCAATATGTAATTAAATTCTCGGAGTGTTAAATCTCAAATAAAAAAAAAGAATAGGATTTGAACTGTATACTACTCATAAACATGCCCCATTAGCCACTAGACTGACCAACTAGTCAGGTCCCACTAGCCACTAGACTGACCAACTAGTCAGGTCCCACTAGCCACTAGACTGACCAACTAGTCAGGTCCCCCTAGCCACTAGACTGACCAACTAGTCAGGTCCCCCTAGCCACTAGACTGACCAACTAGTCAGGTAATGTCAGCATCGAGTTGGGTATAGCTTTCTAGTGGCTACCTGGTTTGATCATTTATAAAAGTAGGCTACATGGATAGGTCAACAAAAGGCTTATCATTAGATGCAAGATCAATCATTGCAATTGATCATCAATAAGGATGAAAGAGAACATATAGCATATAATGTTGCACATTTAACACTTTCTCAACATAGAACATCGGAGATATTATACATTAAAAAGTACTAAAGATATTGAGTTGGACCAAGACTATTTTACCCATCAATCTCAAAATATGAACAAATGATCACAAAAATACCGACAAAGTTCTTCTTGACAGTTTTTTGGTCATTTCTGTGTCACAGGCTTTCAATGAATAAACTCGAACACCTAGTCACTTCTAGTAACTAGACTGAAATATTGACATCACATTAGTGACACTATCTTCTTACTATCACTGGTTTCATGTTAATGTCCAACAAGAATGTCCAGTACATGTGGTTCTAGTACAAATACTTAAGATGACTTAGTGAACTAAAGATATTTCTAACCTATTCACCATAGATATAGACAGGGCGTCTTGATCTAGTACAAATACTCAAGATATAGACAGGGCGTCTTGTTCTAGTACAAATACTCAAGATATAGACAGGGCGTCTTGTTCTAGTACAAATACTTAAGATGACTTAGTGAACTAAAGATATTTCTAACCTACTCACCATAGATTTAGACAGGGCGTCTTGTTCTAGTACAAATACTCAAGATATAGACAGGGCGTCTTGTTCTAGTACAAATACTCAAGATGACTTAGTGAACTAAAGATATTTCTAACCTACTCACCATAGATATAGACAGGGCGTTTTCTGAATTGTTTCCGTCTATAATGAATAATACAATTAATACTGACTATAAGGACAACTAATAAGACAAGTCCAGCAAGTAGTCCAGACAAAAGTGGAACATTGATCACTGCTCTTGAAGCCTGTTGCTCAAGCCCATCTTGGACCACGTGACCAACTGTCTCCCTGTAATTGCCTATCTGGACAATGACAGGCCACTGCAGTTCCATGTCTTCCGATGAACTTGTGCTAATGTTTGCATTAGATGTCATGTTGATAGTGTTCATGTCATTTGTCCTCTTTGTTGTGTGAAGTGTGACATCCTCCAAAGGCCATTCAGTTTTGTCTCTCAGCTTGAACTCGTCCAGGTGAAGCAGACTACACTCGAGAGAATCATTGCTCACTTGCTTCACCTTGCACTGCCTGCTGCCAATGGAAACAGTGATGGGAATGGGCCAAGTTGGAATATATTTACCCTGAAATAAACATTGGTACAAAATGTGAATATAGGAATTAATGTCAACGTATTTGTTTAATGACAACTATTGAATACTTCCCATGGTGGATGCTTTCTGTTAAAACATTGTTCGAAGATTGATCAGTGTTTCCCAAACTTTTGACCTATGTGTACCCCATCTATAATGTTTGTAATGCTGAGTTCCCCTCTCCCACCTCATTTGAACTCATGAACAGAACATAAGAAATGGGTAGTTTCAAAAATCAGCATAGTTAATGAGATGCAACGCGTACCCTTCCAACGTCTTCCCGTACCCCTAGGGGTACGCGAACCCCACTTTGAGAAACACTTATCTAGATCATTAGATTAATTTAAATAGTAAAAAAATATTGAAAGTAAAAATAAAATAAAATTCAAATAAAATAAATGAGAAATGGACAAGCTCTCATCCGAATCACAAAAAAGATGATGCTTATTATAAGCTATCCTGACAAAATCAACGTCTAATCTTTCGACTCAGGACCGGACACAAAAGAATGTGAAGCTCCAAATTGGAATCAGTGAAATCTGCCGATGTGGAGTGTCACCAGAGAATACTGACCATGTCCTTCAAAACTGTTTTCTTTACCAAGAGGCCCGAACAAGACACTGACACCAAAACACGCCAATAGAAAGGAAATATATGGAGAGCTCCCTGATTTGGAAACCACTGCGCAGTTCATCTGATGTATTGGTCTAGTCATCTGAACGCTCAACATAAAAATGAGAACGAATAAGAAGAAGATAAAGAAGAATCCTTGAAATTGTGACCATCAGGCAAGGAAGCACATAGTTTTTTGTCAGAATCTGATGTGATTAATCAAGCCGATTCTGGAGCAGCAGAGTTTGCCACAGTTCCTGCATGCATATGCATCTGTTTAGTGCTAGCTGATAATACAGCTTTCTTTCTTTCTTGTCTAATGCAGCTTCGTTTCTTCTGCTCTCTGCGAGGTTCGTACCAGCACGCAGTCTCCATGTTGTCTGATCTTGGGCTATTTCCTTCAAGGTAATTTCAACGATGCCTATCGTTCTTATGTCTTGCAGACATCTCTATGAATTAGTCTTGGGCGTCCCTTGGATCTGTCTCCCTCAGCAAGTTCAGCATATAAGATGTCTTTAGGGATTCTTCTATCTGGCATGCGGGTGACATGTCAGAGCAAGCGCAGTCTTCTCTTTGTCAGAAGAGCATAGATACTGTGTGAAATTGTCCAATTTCAAAACATCCTGATTGGAGACATGATCCCTCCAGGAGATGCACATTATGCGTCGCAGGCAGCGAAAGTGAAAATTATTTAATCTATGGTCTTGATACGTATCTATTGACCAGTTCTTACTGCCATACAGAAGAGTGCTCACTACAAAGGCATTATAGACTAGGATTTTGGTTGTCGTGGTCAATTTGGCACTTTCCCAGACATGCTTGCAGATTTTTGCCATCTCCTTTCCAATTCTTTTTTGCAAGCTCAGTGTCTAAATCTAGGTTGCTGACGATTGTTGATCCCAAGTAGGTAAATTCTTGCACCACCGTAAGAGTGTGATTTTCAATATGTATCACAGGTATTTCTGCGACGTCTTGTACCTTGATTTGGTTTTGGAGTGGCTTAATGTAAGATTGAACTCTTGACATGCAGCTGCCAAAGTATACAGTAGTCTTTGTAATCCTTCTTGTGAATGAGATATGAGTGTCCATTAACTGCAAACAGCAGTTCCTTAATCAAGAAACACCATCTTTTCGTTTTGGCTTCAAGGCAAGCCAGGTTAAAATCTTTCCATCGGATCAACTGTGGATATATACTCCATCTTCCAGGGATTTAAAAGCACTAATGAGTGCAACTGAAAAGAAGATGCCGAATAGTGTTGAAGCCAAAATACATCTCTTGATAGAGAATGGTCTAGAGGCTAGAGGCTAGGGTTGCACAGGATAGCACTTTTATTATATTCAACCGGAGCCGGATATGGCCGGATAGTAAAATATCATATTCGTCAGCAGCCGGAGCCGGATACCTACATGTCTTGTAATAATTATTTTGTTTTGTATCTGGAACTAGAGAAAAAATATGTACTCGACTGAAGTGGTCTTAGCTTAATAAGTCCTCTTTATATGTCGCCGCTTTAAATTGAGCCAAACAATATATAACTATACAAATCTTCTCTAGGGATAAGTACCTCACTAGTAAAGTGGTGAGCAGGGCCGGTCTCAAGCCACTGCAACCTATGCGGCCGCAGTGGGCCCGCGCTTTTATAGGCCCCGCGCTAAGTATATATGTAGATGCATAATGATGCAAAATATACGAAAATGTGGTGGAAATTATTTTTAAAATCTCCTGAAAATTAGACAAAATTGTTATATGGAAAAAACAAACCTTACGCCAATAAAAAAAAAGCATTGCCAGCTTTCATATTTAATAAAAATATAATAATAGTGCGAATTTTAACCGAAACGAAAGTTACAATAGAACTAAAATACGTTTTTTAAACGATAAAAACCAGAAAATGAAAACATAATCACTTCTAGTGAGACAGATGAAAATGAAAACATAATCACTTCTAGTGAGACAGATGAAACAGATTATATGAAGTATGCAAAAAACTGCAGTGGTGCCCACATCTAAGGGTCTGACAAGGCGTGGTAGCACGACCATGTCCAGACTTAGGTTATGCCACACCTACATCACGCACTCTTTTGTGCTGAAGAGAGACGAGCCCCCACTTTGTGAGTACTGTGACTCTCACCTCACCGTGGAACATATCCTCGTTGATTGCCCCAGATACCAGGATGTCAGGGAGAAATATTTTAGAGCCCTTAACTTAAAAACACTATTTGATAATGTCGACCCTGGGAAGGTACTGGGCTTTATTCGGGAAGTGGGGTTGTCTACGAAGATCTGATTTATGAATTTGTGAACATGTACTATTTACATTAGATTTTTACCAAATAATTAAATTTTTACCACCTTTACTATTTTAACTGTGAATAGACCTTGATTTTAATGAGATGACTGTATAGAATTTGGCCCTTGTTGTTTAGAGAGAGAGAGTAGTCCTTAAAGGACTGCATGCACGACATGGCCTAAATTGTGCCGATGTGCCTAAAATCAAAATCAAATCAAATCAAATCACTTAAGTGGTGAATGTCGTAAGAGAAGAAAATGATGTAACACTAACAACTTATCAACATGTCGTAAGGAATGAAGGCAATAATGTAATAACTGATCAACATGTAGTTAAAGAAAATGAGCTAAATGTGGTCGATTCATTGAGAAATCTGGATTATCCTGCCATGTGTCTATAAAAAATGAAAAGATCTTGTATTGCCTATTTATTACAAAAAGGTCCACCTGAGATTACATTTGGAGAATTTTCCGAAAAATAAGCATGGTAGACATTTCACTTAAGTCCAAACCTGAGTAATGGTGAAAGTGTTTTGCGTCCTTGGCTGATATATTCTGTGTCAGCAGACAAGATCTATTGTTTCTACTGTCGTCTACTGGAAAAACAAAAAAAGTTCCTTTCTCGCGTCTTAAACTAGTCAAGAATTACTTAAGGCCAACAATTCACGAAGAGAGATTGAACAATGTGGCAATTCTTGCTATTGAGCGTGATCTATGTAGGAAACAGAATTTTGATGATCTACTGTATGACTTCGCTACACACAAGGCTCGTAAAGTAAAGTTAATTTGATCGTGATTTTGTACTTAGTTAAGAATGTATAAAATACAAAGACAAATTTATTTTTCAATACACAATCTTATTATCCTTACCCAGAATAAGTCCCGCGCAATCCGTTTCGCATAGGGCCCCGCAATTGCTAGGACCAGCCCTGGTGGTGAGCATGTTAGCCCGAAGAGGCGTGAGCGACAAGTCCATATTCAGGTCTCCCTATTTCATTTTTTTTCTCCCCCCCGCCTCATTTTCCCAACTTGTCCAGACAAGTGATAGGATCACAGCGTATTCCAAAAGCTAAAAGCATGAAACAGCGCTAAACAATGACAATTGATAACAAGATTACAAAGAGGGTTTGTGTTATCCCACAAACTCATAGACGGCCCCGTCGGAGTCGGATCCCTGTTGGATCCGCCTATTCGCAAGGAATATTCAAGGCGTGATTTTGTTTTGTCTAAAGTAGTAATGTTTCAAAGATTCATTTGGCGTTGTAAAAAATTAGTTTTTTCTGTAATTAAATTTTTGGGATGGTCTAGTATAAATATTAGATGTACCACAGCCTTTTGGAGAGATTTTCAAACCATACTTTGGTGTTAGGAAGTTGTTTTCCTTAAAAATCCTCAACATAATATTGTAACGAATCTCACTATCCAGGCTCTCTGCAAACTGCACCATACACCACCAACTTAAAGAACTTGACAAGTCAGGGCTCCAAAATAACGTAAAGGTTTAATGTCCATAAATAACAGCCAATACTGTACAATTGGCAGCACGTACACTGTACAAATATCTCTCCGATAACACCGTTCCTGCGTATCAACTCTTGCACTGGCCTCTCCGTCTCGTTCCGGGCTTGCACTGGGTTTAACAGTTCAGGACTGACTTCACACACTAGGCTCGTTGTGTCGGACTCGATCGCAGACCAAGATCAAGACGCCAGTCGTCTCAACTGTACTTGACAGTACTCCGCACTGAACCGTCGTAATGCTCCGTACAGAACCACACCGTTGAACTGTGCTGTAGTCGACCGGACTGTAGTGAACCGGGCTCTGAACCTTGCTGTATTGAGCCCTTTTCTCAACCGTCTTGACTGCGACACCCCCGCTCTTATATAGGGTCCCTACTGGCCTTCTCGAACCGAACAGAACGCCGCCCGACGTTTCTAGGTGGTCAGATGACTACAACTCTCGTGACGCTCCTGAGCTCTGTTCACGACGTCGATCCTTCCCGGACCGCCGTCGATCATTCCCGAACCGCCGTGTTGACACTCGTCTCGGCTGACCGTCGTCACTCGTCACGGTTGACCGCTCGTCTAGCGCTGGGCTGGGGCGATTTGCGTCGGCTGACTACACTCACACCACTACCCCCATCTGTGCCACCACCAGGTTTATAACAATATTAACGATTAATTAGATTTCGTAACATTTTAGCTAGAAAAGTAAATAATATAAGTAACATAAAAGTGCGATTTTAAATAAATAGAGTTAAAATGTTTTTCATAAAAATCCGGAACAACCGATTTTTGTAAATGAGTTTTTCAACGTGTTAGAAAGAAAATTATTTTTTTAATTAAAAGAGGGATTTCAAACAGTTATTTTTCGTTAGTAGAGTTTTCATAAAAAATTCGGAACTATTTGGCGATGATTTGTAAGAAAATTAAATAAATGTAGGTCGATTTCTTGTTCAAAACAAAATCCGGAACAATCTTTAGCGATAGAAAGTCTTTTGTAATGTTTCAGCAAGAAAATTAAATGTAAAATAAGACGTCCAGCGGGAGGTTTGGACTAGGAAGAAGATTTATATCTGTAACTTTGAAGGAACATGCGAAACATGTCACATAGTTTACATTTTTACAACTTCATATGAGTTTTTATACATTATTACTTTTGACAATCAAAACAAAATCACGTCTTGAATATTCCTTGCAAATAGACGGATCAGACATATGAGTTTGTGTGATAACACAATCTCTCTTTGTAATCTTGTTGTTACTGATATATCCAATGACAATATCCACTTGATCCGAGATTGGGTGTACAATAGAGCTTGACAGACAAAGTGAGTTAATATTAGCTTTATAGAACAGGGGAGATTTTCCGACCCTAATAAATCCTATGAAGTCTGGGAACAAAGCCACGGGCGAAGCCGATGTCTGGGAACAAAGCCACGGGCGAAACCGATGTCTGGGAACAAAGCCACGGGCGAAGCCGATGTCTGGGAACAAAGCCACGGGCGTAGCCGATGTCTGGGAACAAAGCCACGGGCGTAGCCGATGTCTGGGAACAAAGCCACGGGCGAAGCCGATGTCTGGGAACAAAGCCACGGGCGTAGCCGAAGTCTGGGAACAAAGCCACGGGCGTAGCCGATGTCTGGGAACAAAGCCACGGGCGTAGCCGATGTCTGGGAAAAAAAGCCACGGGCGTAGCCGATGTCTGGGAACAAAGCCACGGGCGTAGCCGATGTCTGGAAACAAAGCCACGGGCGTAGCCGATGTCTGGGAAAAAAAGCCACGGGCGTAGCCGATGTCTGGGAACAAAGTCAAGGGCGTAGCCGATGTCTGGGAACAAAGTCAAGGGCGTAGCCGATGTCTGGGAAAAAAAGCCACGGGCGTAGCCGATGTCTGGGAACAAAGCCACGGGCGTAGCCGATGTCTGGAAACAAAGCCACGGGCGTAGCCGATGTCTGGGAAAAAAAGCCACGGGCGTAGCCGATGTCTGGGAACAAAGCCACGGGCGTAGCCGATGTCTGGGAAAAAGCCACGGGCGTAGCCGCTATGTTTCATTCTAGGACGTGCACAACACATCACAACACAACAAAATCTTATCACGCCTTTTACAACCTCGTACATATGTTTGTTTAACATTTGTACACATATTGGTTTAGCATTTGTACACATATTTGTTTAACATTTGTACATATATTTGTTTAACATTTGTACACATATTTGTTTAGCATTTGTACACATATTTGTTTAACATTTGTACATATATTTGTTTAACATTTGTACATATATTTGTTTAACATTTGTACATATATTTGTTTAACATTTGTACACATATGTTTAACATTTGTACATATATTTGTCTAACATTTATACATATTTTTGTATAACGAATACACATATATTTGTTAAACATTGTACAAATATTTGTTTAACATTTGTACATATATCTGTTAACAAGTTTGAACTATAAAGTGGATGAGACTCAATGTTAACTAAAAGTTGAACAGAAAGTGGAAGAGACTCAATGATGACCTCAAGTTGAACAGAAAGTGGAAGAGACTCAATGATGACCTCAAGTTGAACAGAAAATGGGGGAGACTCAATGATGAAAACAAGTTGAAAAGAAAGTGGAGGAGACTCAATGATGAAAACAAGTTGAACAGAAAGTGGAGGAGACTCAATGATGACCTTACGTTGAACAGAAAGTGGAGGAGACTCAATGATGAAAAAAAGTTAAAAAGAAAGTGGAGGAGACTCAATGATGAAAACAAGTTGAAAAGAAAGTGGAGGAGACTCAATGATGAAAACAAGTTGAAAAGAAAGTGGAGGAGACTCAATGATGACAACAAGTTGAACAGAAAGTGGAGGAGACTCAATGATGACCTTAAGTTGAACAGAAAGTGGAGGAGACTCAATGATGACCTCAAGTGGAACAGAAAGTAGAGCAGACTCAATGATGACCTCAGGTTGAACAGAAAGTGGAGGAGACTCAATGATGACCTCAAGTTGAACAGAAAGTGGGGGAGACTCAATGATGAAAACAAGTTGAACAGAAAGTGGAGGAGACTCAATGATGACAACAAGTTGAACAGAAAGTGGAGGAGACTCAATGATGACCACAAGTTAAACAGAAAGTGGAAGAGACTAAATGATGACCTAAAGTTGAACAGAAAGTGGAGAAGACTCAATGATGACAACAAGTTGAACAGAAAGTGGAAGAGACTCAATGATGACCTTAAGTTGAACAGAAAGTGGAGGAGACTCAATGATGACCTTAAGTTGAACAGAAAGTGGAGGAGACTCAATGATGACCACAAGTTGAACAGAAAGTTGAGGAGACTCAATGATAACCTCAAGTTGAACAGAAAGTTGAGGAGACTCAATGATGACCTTAAGTTGAACAGAAAGTGGAGGAGACTCAATGATGACCACAAGTTGAACAGAAAGTGGAAGAGACTCAATGATGACCTCAAGTTGAACAGAAAGTGGAGGAGACGCAATGATGACCACAAGTTGAACAGAAAGTTGAAGAGACTCAGTGATGACCACAAAGTGAACAGAAAGTGGAGGAGACTCAATGATGACCTCAAGTTGAACAGAAAGTGGAAGAGACTCAATGATAACCTAAAGTTGAACAGAAAGTGGAAGAGACTCAATGATGACCTCAAGTTAAACAGAAAGTGGAGGAGACTCAATGATGACCTCAAGTTGAACAGAAAGTGGAAGAGACTCAATGATGACCTCAAGTTGAACAGAAAGTGCAAGAGACTCAATGATGACCTCAAGTTGAACAGAAAGTGGAGTAGATTTAATGATTACCTCAAGTTGAACAGAAAGTAGAGCAGACTCAATGATGACCTTAGGTTGAACAGAAAGTGGAGGAGACTCAATGATGACCTCAAGTTGAACAAAAAGTGGAGGAGATTCAATGATGACCACAAGTTAAACAGAAAGTGGAAGAGACTCAATGATGACCACAAGTTAAACAGAAAGTGGAGGAGACTCAATGATGACCACAAGTTGAACAGAAAGTGGAGGAGACTCAATCATGACCTTAAGTTGAACAGAAAGTGGAGGAGACTCAATGCTGACCACAAGTTGAACAGAAAGTTGAGGAGACACAATGATGACCTTAAGTTTAACAGAAAGTGGAGGAGACTCAATGATAACCTCAAGTTGAACAGAAAGTGGAGGAGACTCAATGATGTCCTTAAGTTGAAAAGAAAGTGGAGGAGACTCAAGGATGACCACAAGTTGAACAGAAAGTGGAGGAGACTCAATGATGACCTTAAGTTCAACAGAAATTGGAAGAGACTCAATGATGACCTTAAGTTGAACAGAAAGTGGAGGAGACTCAAGGATGTCCTTAAGTTGAACAGAAAGTAAAGGCGAATCAATGATGACCTTAAGTTGAAAAAGAAGTGGAGGAGACTCAATGATGACCTTAAGTTCAACAGAAAGTGGAAGAGACTCAATGATGACCTCAAGTTGAACAGAAAGTGGAGGAGACTCAATGATCATTTCAAGTTGAACAGAAATTGGAGGAGATTCAATGATGACCACAAGTTGAACAGAAAGTGGGGGAGACTCAATGATGACTTTAAGTTGAACAGAAAGTGGAGGAGACTCAATGATGACCCCAAGTTAAACAGAAAGTGAAAGAGACTCAATGATGACCTCAAGTTAAACAGAAAAAGGAGGAAACTCAATAATGACCTTAAGTTGAAAAGAAAGTGGAGGAGACTCAATGATGACCTCATGTTGAACAGAAAGTGGAGAAGACTTAATGATGACCTTCAGTTGAACAGAAAGTAAATGAGACTCAAATGACCTCAAGTTAAACAGAAAGTGGAAGAGACTCAATGATGACCTCAAGATGAACAGAAAGTGGAGGAGACTCAATGATGACCTCAAGTTGAACAGAAAGTAAAGGAGACTCAATGATGACCTTAAGTTGAACAAAAAGTGGAGGAGACTCAATGATGACCACAAGTTAAACAGAAAGTGGAAGAGACTAAATGATGACCTCAAGTTGAACAGAAAGTGGAGGAGACTCAATGATGACCACAAGGTGAACAGAAAGTAGAGGAGACTCAATGATGACCAAAAGTTGAACAGAAAGTGGAGGAGACTGAATGATGACTACAAATAGAACAGAAAGTGGAGGAGACTCTATGATGACCACAAGCTAAACAGACTATAAAGATTATTTAGCGGAACACTCCGAACATTCTAAGTATTTAGTGGAACACTTTGAACATTCTAAGTATTTAGTGGAACACTTTAAACATTCTAAGTATTTAGTGGAACACCTTGAAAGTCTAAGTATGTAGTGGAACACTTTAAACATTCTAAGTATTTAGTGGAACACTTTGAACATTCTAAGTATTTAGTGGAACACTTCAAATATTCTAAGTATTTAGTGGAACACTTTGAACATTCTAAGTATTTAGTGGAACACTTCAAACATTCTAAGTATTTAGTGGAACACTTCAAATATTCTAAGTATTTAGTGGAACACCTTGAAAGTCTAAGTATGTAGTGGAACACTTGAAATATTCTAAGTATTTAGTGGAACACTTTGAACATTCTAAGTATTTAGTGGAACACTTCAAATATTCTAAGTATTTAGTGGAACACTTTGAACATTCTAAGTATTTAGTGGAACACTCCGAACATTCTAATTATTTAGTGGAACACTCCGAACTTTCTAAGTATTTAGTGGAACACTCCGAACATTCTAAGTATTTAGTGGAACACTCCGAACATTCTAAGTATTTAGTGGAACACTCCGAACATTCTAAGTATTTAGTGGAACACTCCGAACATTCTAATTATTTAGTGGAACACGTTGAATATTCTAATTATTTAGTGGAACACTCCGAACATTCTTATTATTTAGTGGAACACGTTGAATATTCTAATTTTTTAGTGGAACACTCCGAACATTCTAAGTATTTAGTGGAACACTCCGAACATTCTAAGTATTTAGTGGAACACTCCAAACATTCTAAGTATTTAGTGGAACACTCCGAACATTGTAAGTATTTAGTGGAACACTCCGAACATTTTAATTATTTAATGGAACACTCCGAACATTCTAAGTATTTAGTGGAATACTCCGAACGTTCTAAGTATTTAGTGGAAGACTCCGAACATTCTAAGTATTTAGTGGAATACTTTGAACATTCTAAGTATTTAGTGGAAGACTCCGAACATTCTAAGTATTTAGTGAAAACAAAGTGAAACACTTTGAACATTCTAAGTATTTAGTGAAACACTTTGAACATTCTAAGTATTTAGTGGAACACTTTGAACATTCTGAGTATTTAGCGGAACACTTCAAACGTTCTGAGTATTTAACGGAACACTTCAAACGTTCTGAGTATTTAGCGGAACACTTAGAACATACTGAGTATTTAGCGGAACATTTAAAACATTCTGAGTATTTAGCGGAATACTTCAAACATTCTGAGTATTTAGCGGAACACTTTGAACATTCTGAGTATTTAGCGGAACACATCAAACATTCTGAGTATTTAGCTTAACACATCAAACATTCTGAGTATTTAGCGGAACACTTTGAACATGCTTAGTATTTTGCGGAACACTTTGAACATTCTGAGTATTTAGCGGAACACTTTTTTTATTTTGTTAGAAATATTACTTCACGTAGTGGTCTACTAGTTACTTATTCCAGTAGTTCGTGGACACACCTATTCAGGCCTCATGCGACATTAGAGTTTTGCTGGACACAGTTTGGGAAACTATAGTGTTCATTATAAATAAAACATTTTACCTGTATTTTTAATTCCTTTGTTTTTTGTAACTGTTCTGAAGTATATTTAGTGTAATTGAACTCTGGATCCCTGTAGATTTTAATTTGTGATTCTTTCAGCTCAAAATGTTTAGTATCTGTGTAGATTGAAACTGTACCATAGAGAAATTCTTTCTCTTCCAAATATTTAATGGCCTCTGACTTAATGGAAGGAGTTTTACATTCCACATGTTCTGAACTGGTTGGAGTATTACACCGCTCTACAGACATCTGAAATCAAAGGACACACAATATTCTACGAGGATCAGGAAACATGATAGAGAAAACAGTCCAGTCTATATTATTTTTGTAAAATACCACTCACTGACTGACTTATGCATCTAGAGATCTCTTAAATATTAAAATTCGTACAAATGTTCGTTTTGCCTCTTTGGTGCTTGCTAAAACGCGGGTGTGACAGATTCGCAATCTGAAGTCCGCAGTTTCTATTAAATATATGTATTTTATTTTCGGTATTTCCTTAAAATCCGCATTCTAAATATAAAGTATAAATAGAAGTAAGACAAAACTAGGACTTCCTGTATTTTTAAAGAAGTCAACCATAGACATAAATAAATATAGACTGGCCGATAAAAGAGTTTTATGAAACGAAAATTTGTGACTTGCAATTTTGTGTACTTTTTTATACAGCATTTATGAGCAGTATAGTTTTGTTTAATCTCTAAGACTGGAGATCATGAAACTTTTCAGAATTCGGAAATCCGAAAACAATAGATATACATGTTTTCAAATTACATGAAGTTATTTCCTTTTTCCAGTCTATATTTATTTATGTCTATGAAGTCAACTTAAAAAAAATTGCTTTACTCATTTCCGCTTACTTTTAGTTCCCCTTTCAGACATGTGGCCTACAACTTGTTTTTATATCTCCTTTCACACCTGTGGCCTACGACTTCTATTTAGTTCCCCTTTCAGACATGTGGCCTACAACTTGTTTTTATATCTCCTTTCACACCTGTGGCCTACGACTTCTATTTAGTTCCCCTTTCAGACATGTGGCCTACAACTTGTTTTTATATCTCCTTTCACACCTGTGGCCTACGACTTCTATTTAGTTCCCCTTTCAGACATGTGACCTACAACTTATTTTTAGTTCCCCTTTCACACCTGTGGCCTACAACTTATTTTTAGTTCCCCTTTCACACCTGTGGCCTACGACTTCTTTTTATATCTCATTTCACACCTGTGGCCTATGACCTCTTTTGGATCTTTCAGACCTGTGGCCTACAACTTCTTTTTAGTTCCCCTTTCACACATGTGACCTACAACTTCTTTTTAGTTCCCCTATCAGGCCTGTGTTCTACGACTTCTTTTTAGATCTCCTTTCAGACCTGTGGCCTGCGACTTCTTTTTAGATCTCCTTTTGGACATGTGGCCTACAACAGGGATTTTTAATTTCGGGATATTTGGACGCCTTTAAGTCCATCCAGCTTTAATGGATGACATTAGCTGAGGAAAAGTATTGGCGGTTGGTCGCTGTGCTGGCTACATGACACCCTCGTTAGGCATAGGCCACAGACCTTTACATCATCTGCTCTAAAGAAAACACGGTCTGAAAGGGAAACTTTTTAAGCTATTTGTCTTGAGACAAAAATACACCTAATTAACATAATCGTCATCCCAAGAGCAACATGCAAGACATGGAAGTCATCTGCCAAGCAAAAATTGAGAAAAGACTAAATGTGGCTCAACAAAAATGGCTAAGACAGATTTATAGATTGGGTCTCAAATAAGGAAATCCTATGCCGAACTGTAAGTCGACCATTTAGTGAGGTTATGACAGAGCGTCGCATGAGGTTTTGCGAAACATGTTCTCCAACCAAATGGATACGCAGACCAAGAGTTGCAATGCTATGGAGGTCAGTACGAGTAAAGTGCAAACAGCGACGTCCTCATATCACTTGGCGCTACACCTTTTTGGAGGTCCTCAGAACAGTGGACACCAGGTGGAGAGAGGCTTAAGACATGGCCAGTGACAGATATTTGTGGAGACAGCTTGCCGCCCGATGTGCCGCGTGATGATCTAAGTTTAATAAGTCTCAGAAAGAGAGAGAGAGGGAGGGGGATAGGGAATGTATCACTAATAAACTTCTTTAACAGTCATTGTTAATATTTTAATATTAAGAAATAAGAACAGCTTTAGGTTTAGAAAAACCCAACTGAAAACCATTAATGCAAAGTATAATTGGTGATCTTGCAATGATCACTTTAGAGTTACAACAAATAGTGCAAAGAAGACAGTTCCCGTTTTGCATTCAATTGTTCAATAACTATTTAATGGAAGCTGACTCAGTCTTTTTACTTCATCTAATTATTAATATCTTGTGTGAGTGTAGAAGTACACTGATACATTCAGGCAACCGTGAGTGTAGAAGTACACTGATACATTCAGGCAACCGTGAGTGTAGAAGTTCACTGATACATTCAGGCAACCGTGAGTGTAGAAGCACACTGATACATTCAGGCAACCGTGAGTGTAGAAGTACACTGATACATTCAGGCAACCGTGAGTGTAGAAGTACACTGATACATTCAGGCAACCGTGAGTGTAGAAGTACACTGATACATTCAGGCAACCGTGAGTGTAGAAGTACACTGATACATTCAGGCAACCGTGAGTGTAGAAGTACATTGATACATTCAGGCAACCGTGAGTGTAGAAGTACACTGATACATTCAGGCAACCGTGAGTGTAGAAGCACACTGATACATTCAGGCAACCGTGAGTGTAGAAGTACATTGATACATTCAGGCAACAGTGAGTGTAGAAGTACACTGATACATTCAGGCAACCGTGAGTGTAGAAGTACACTGATACATTCAGGCATTCTTCTGAGCTTAACAACTCAGCACTCAGGAGAGAGATTACAGTAAAAGGACATAGGTGGAGCACGGTGGAGCATGGTGGGGCAAGGTGGAGCAAAGCCAAAGTATTTCCCTCGTAAGGAATTGTAGAAATCAAGGTTTCTAATTGTGTGGGTGTGGTAAGATAAAACGTGTGTGGGTGTGGTAAGATAAAACGTGTGTGGGTGTGGTAAGATAAAACGTGTGTGTGTGATAAGATAAAACGTGTGTGGGTGTGGTAAAATAAAACGTGTGTGGGTGTGGTAAGATAAAACGTGTGTGGGTGTGATAAGATAAAACGTGTGTGGGTGTGGTAAAATAAAGCGTGTGTGGGTGTGGTAAGATAAAACGTGTGTGGGTGTGATAAGATAAAACGTGTGTGTGTGTGATAAGATAAAACGTGTGTGGGTGTGGTAAGATAAAACGTGTGTGTGTGATAAGATAAAACGTGTGTGGGTGTGGTAAAATAAAACGTGTGTGGGTGTGGTAAGATAAAACGTGTGTGTGTGATAAGATAAAACGTGTGTGTGTGTGATAAGATAAAACGTGTGTGGGTGTGGTAAGATAAAACGTGTGTGTGTGATAAGATAAAACGTGTGTGAGTGTGGTAAAATAAAACGTGTGTGGGTGTGGTAAGATAAAACGTGTGTGTGTGATAAGATAAAACGTGTTTGGGTGTGGTAAGATAAAACGTGTGTGGGTGTGGTAAGATAAAACGTGTGTGGGTGTGGTAAGATAAAACGTATGTGAATGTGGTAAAATAAAACGTGTGTGGGTGTGGTAAGAAGGGTTTTAGTGTAGGCCGTTCCATTGAAGAATTAAAAAAATGGTTTTGGTCGAAATAAAGACAGTATATATTTTAGTCTTAATATACTTAATATACTTATATAGTTCTGTAATAGAGATGTATCGAAATCTTAACGATGGTATGGTCATTAGGACGAGTACTTACAAAACTGTTGTTAGTGTTCACATCGTTGACTGTTATAGACAGACGTGGACATTGGATGCTGTTCAAATGACTTCCTAATATGTTGACATTACTTCCTCCGCTGAGGACAAAGATTGGAGAACAAAGGAGACAATAAAATCACTTCAACCAGGAACAATGAATGTGTTTCTTAAAAACTAGCGTGAGCAGCTTGACAAGTTCTTCATTAAAAACTAGCGCGAGCAGCTTGACAAGTTCTATGTTAAAAACTAGCGTGAGCAGCTTGACAAGTTCTATGTTAAAAACTAGCGTGAGCAGCTTGACAAGTTCTATGTTAAAAACTAGCGTGAGCAGCTTGACAAGTTCTTCATTAAAAACTAGTGTGAGCAGCTTGACAAGTTCTTCATTAAAAACTAGCGTGAGCAGCTTGACAAGTTCTTCATTAAAAACTAGCGCGAGCAGCTTGACAAGTTTTATGTTAAGAACTAGCGTGAGCAACTTGACAAGTTCTATGTTAAAAACTAGCGTGAGCAGCTTAACAAGTTCTTTGTTAAAAACTAGAGTGAGCAGCTTGACAAGTTCTTCATTAAAAACTAGCGCGAGCAGCTTGACAAGTTCTTCATTAAAAACTAGCGTGAGCAGCTTGACAAGTTCTATGTTAAAAACTAGCGTGAGCAGCTTGACAAGTTCTTCATTAAAAACTAGTGTGAGCAGCTTGACAAGTTCTTCATTAAAAACTAGCGTGAGCAGCTTGACAAGTTCTTCATTAAAAACTAGCGCGAGCAGCTTGACAAGTTCTATGTTAAAAACTAGCGCTAGCAGCTTGACAAGTTCTATGTTAAAAACTAGCGCGAGCAGCTTGACAAGTTCTTCATTAAAAACTAGCGCGAGCAGCTTGACAAGTTCTATGTTAAAAACTAGCGCGAGCAGCTTGACAAGTTCTTCATTAAATACTAGCGTGAGCAGCTTGACAAGTTCTATGTTAAAAACTAGCGCGAGCAGCTTGACAAGTTCTATGTTAAAAACTAGCGTGAGCAGCTTGACAAGTTCTATGTTAAAAACTAGCGCTAGCAGCTTGACAAGTTCTATGTGAAAACTAGCGCGAGCAGCTTGACAAGTTCTTCATTAAAAACTAGCGCGAGCAGCTTGACAAGTTCTATGTTAAAAACTAGCGCGAGCAGCTTGAAAGGTTCTTCATTAAAAACTAGCGCGAGCAGCTTGACAAGTTCTTCATTAAAAACTAGCGCGAGCAGCTTGACAAGTTCTATGTTAAAAACTAGAGCGAGCAGCTTGACAAGTTCTTTGTTAAAAACTAGCGTGAGCAGCTTGACAAGTTCTTCATTAAAAACTAGCGCGAGCAGCTTGACAAGTTCTATGTTAAAAACTAGCGCGAGCAGCTTGACAAGTTCTATGTTAAAAACTAGCGCGAGCAGCTTGACAAGTTCTATGTTAAAAACTAGCGTGAGCAGCTTGACAAGTTCTATGTTAAAAACTACCGCTAGCAGCTTGACAAGTTCTATGTTAAAAACTAGCGTGAGCAGCTTGACAAGTTCTTCATTAAAAACTAGCGTGAGCAGCTTGACAAGTTCTATGTTAAAAACTAGCGTGAGCAGCTTGACAAGTTCTTCATTAAAAACTAGCGCGAGCAGCTTGACAAGTTCTATGTTAAAAACTAGCGCGAGCAGCTTGACAAGTTCTTTGTTAAAAACTAGCGTGAGCAGCTTGACAAGTTCTTCATTAAAAACTAGCGCGAGCAGCTTGACAAGTTCTATGTTAAAAACTAGCGCGAGCAGCTTGACAAGTTCTATGTTAAAAACTAGCTCGAGCAGCTTGACAAGTTCTTCATTAAAAACTAGCGTGAGCAGCTTGACAAGTTCTATGTTAAAAACTAGCGCGAGCAGCTTGACAAGTTTTATGTTAAAAACTAGCGCTAGCAGCTTGACAAGTTCTATGTTAAAAACTAGCGCGAGCAGCTTGACAAGTTCTATGTTAAAAACTACCGCGAGCAGCTTGACAAGTTCTATGTTAAAAACTAGCGCGAGCAGCTTGACAAGTTCTTCATTAAAAACTTGCGCGAGCAGCTTGACAAGTTCTATGTTAAAAACTAGCGCGAGCAGCTTGACAAGTTCTTCATTAAAAACTAGCGTGAGCAGCTTGACAAGTTCTATGTTAAAAACTAGCGTGAGCAGCTTGACAAGTTCTTCATTAAAAACTAGCGCGAGCAGCTTGACAAGTTCTTTGTTAAAAACTAGCGTGAGCAGCTTGACAAGTTCTTCATTAAAAACTAGCGCGAGCAGCTTGACAAGTTCTTTGTTAAAAACTAGCGTGAGCAGCTTGAAAAGTTCTTCATTAAAAACTAGCGCGAGCAGCTTGACAAGTTCTATGTTAAAAACTAGCGCGAGCAGCTTGACAAGTTCTATGTTAAAAACTAGCGCTAGCAGCTTGACAAGTTCTATGTTAAAAACTACCGCGAGCAGCTTGACAAGTTCTATGTTAAAAACTAGCGCGAGCAGCTTGACAAGTTCTTCATTAAATACTAGCGTGAGCAGCTTGACAAGTTCTATGTTAAAAACTAGCGCGAGCAGCTTGACAAGTTCTATGTTAAAAACTAGCGCGAGCAGCTTGACAAGTTCTATGTTAAAAACTAGCGTTAGCAGCTTGACAAGTTCTATGTTAAAAACTAGCGCTAGCAGCTTGACAAGTTCTATGTTAAAAACTAGCGCGAGCAGCTTGACAAGTTCTATGTTAAAAACTACCATGAGCAGCTTGACAAGTTCTATGTTAAAAACTAGCGCGAGCAGCTTGACAAGTTCTTCATTAAAAACTAGCGCGAGCAGCTTGACAAGTTCTATGTTAAAAACTAGCGCGAGCAGCTTGACAAGTTCTTCATTAAAAACTAGCGCGAGCAGCTTGACAAGTTCTTCATTAAAAACTAGCGCGAGCAGCTTGACAAGTTCTATGTTAAAAACTAGCGCGAGCAGCTTGACAAGTTCTTTGTTAAAAACTAGCGTGAGCAGCTTGACAAGTTCTTCATTAAAAACTAGCGCGAGCAGCTTGACAAGTTCTATGTTAAAAACTAGCGCGAGCAGCTTGACAAGTTCTATGTTAAAAACTAGCGCGAGCAGCTTGACAAGTTCTATGTTAAAAACTAGCGTGAGCAGCTTGACAAGTTCTATGTTAAAAACTACCGCTAGCAGCTTGACAAGTTCTATGTTAAAAACTAGCGTGAGCAGCTTGACAAGTTCTTCATTAAAAACTAGCGTGAGCAGCTTGACAAGTTCTATGTTAAAAACTAGCGTGAGCAGCTTGACAAGTTCTTCATTAAAAACTAGCGCGAGCAGCTTGACAAGTTCTATGTTAAAAACTAGCGCGAGCAGCTTGACAAGTTCTTTGTTAAAAACTACGGTGAGCAGCTTGACAAGTTCTTCATTAAAAACTAGCGCGAGCAGCTTGACAAGTTCTATGTTAAAAACTAGCGCGAGCAGCTTGACAAGTTCTATGTTAAAAACTAGCGCGAGCAGCTTGACAAGTTCTTCATTAAAAACTAGCGTGAGCAGCTTGACAAGTTCTATGTTAAAAACTAGCGCGAGCAGCTTGACAAGTTCTATGTTAAAAACTAGCGCTAGCAGCTTGACAAGTTCTATGTTAAAAACTAGCGCGAGCAGCTTGACAAGTTCTATGTTAAAAACTACCGCGAGCAGCTTGACAAGTTCTATGTTAAAAACTAGCGCGAGCAGCTTGACAAGTTCTTCATTAAAAACTAGCGCGAGCAGCTTGACAAGTTCTATGTTAAAAACTAGCGCGAGCAGCTTGACAAGTTCTTCATTAAATACTAGCGTGAGCAGCTTGACAAGTTCTATGTTAAAAACTAGCGCGAGCAGCTTGACAAGTTCTATGTTAAAAACTAGCGCGAGCAGCTTGACAAGTTCTTCATTAAAAACTAGCGTGAGCAGCTTGACAAGTTCTATGTTAAAAACTACCGCGAGCAGCTTGACAAGTTCTATGTTAAAAACTAGCGCGAGCAGCTTGACAAGTTCTTTATTAAAAACTAGCGCGCGCAGCTTGACAAGTTCTTCATTAAAAACTAGCGCGAGCAGCTTGACAAGTTCTATGTTAAAAACTAGCGCGAGCAGCTTGACAAGTTCTTCATTAAAAACTAGCGTGAGCAGCTTGACAAGTTCTATGTTAAAAACTAGCGCGAGCAGCTTGACAAGTTCTATGTTAAAAACTAGCGCGAGCAGCTTGACAAGTTCTATGTTAAAAACTAGCGTGAGCAGCTTGACAAGTTCTATGTTAAAAACTAGCGCGAGCAGCTTGACAAGTTTTATGTTAAAAACTAGCGCGAGCAGCTTGACAAGTTCTTCATTAAAAACTAGCAGCGCGAGCAGCTTGACAAGTTCTTCATTAAAAACTAGCGCGAGCAGCTTGACAAGTTCTATGTTAAAAACTAGCGCGAGCAGCTTGACAAGTTCTTTGTTAAAAACTAGCGTGAGCAGCTTGACAAGTTCTTCATTAAAAACTAGCGCGAGCAGCTTGACAAGTTCTATGTTAAAAACTAGCGCGAGCAGCTTGACAAGTTCTATGTTAAAAACTAGCGCGAGCAGCTTGACAAGTTCTTCATTAAAAACTAGCGTGAGCAGCTTGACAAGTTCTATGTTAAAAACTAGCGCGAGCAGCTTGACAAGTTCTATGTTAAAAACTAGCGCTAGCAGTTTGACAAGTTCTATGTTAAAAACTAGCGCGAGCAGCTTGACAAGTTCTATGTTAAAAACTAGCGCGAGCAGCTTGACAAGTTCTATGTTAAAAACTAGCGTGAGCAGCTTGACAAGTTCTATGTTAAAAACTTGTGCGAGCAGCTTGACAAGTTCTATGTTAAAAACTAGCGCGAGCAGCTTGACAAGTTCTTCATTAAAAACTAGCGCGAGCAGCTTGACAAGTTCTTCATTAAAAACTAGCGCGAGCAGCTTGACAAGTTCTTTGTTAAAAACTAGCGTGAGCAGCTTGACAAGTTCTTCATTAAAAACTAGCGCGAGCAGCTTGACAAGTTCTATGTTAAAAACTAGCGCGAGCAGCTTGACAAGTTCTTCATTAAAAACTAGCGCGAGCAGCTTGACAAGTTCTTCATTAAAAACTAGCGCGAGCAGCTTGACAAGTTCTATGTTAAAAACTAGCGCGAGCAGCTTGACAAGTTCTTTGTTAAAAACTAGCGTGAGCAGCTTGACAAGTTCTTCATTAAAAACTAGCGCGAGCAGCTTGACAAGTTCTATGTTAAAAACTAGCGCGAGCAGCTTGACAAGTTATATGTTAAAAACTAGCGCGAGCAGCTTGACAAGTTCTATGTTAAAAACTAGCGTGAGCAGCTTGACAAGTTCTATGTTAAAAACTACCGCTAGCAGCTTGACAAGTTCTATGTTAAAAACTAGCGTGAGCAGCTTGACAAGTTCTTTATTAAAAACTAGCGTGAGCAGCTTGACAAGTTCTATGTTAAAAACTAGCGTGAGCAGCTTGACAAGTTCTTCATTAAAAACTAGCGCGAGCAGCTTGACAAGTTCTATGTTAAAAACTAGCGCGAGCAGCTTGACAAGTTCTTTGTTAAAAACTAGCGTGAGCAGCTTGACAAGTTCTTCATTAAAAACTAGCGCGAGCAGCTTGACAAGTTCTATGTTAAAAACTAGCGCGAGCAGCTTGACAAGTTCTATGTTAAAAACTAGCGCGAGCAGCTTGACAAGTTCTTCATTAAAAACTAGCGTGAGCAGCTTGACAAGTTCTATGTTAAAAACTAGCGCGAGCAGCTTGACAAGTTCTATGTTAAAAACTAGCGCTAGCAGCTTGACAAGTTCTATGTTAAAAACTAGCGCGAGCAGCTTGACAAGTTCTATGTTAAAAACTACCGCGAGCAGCTTGACAAGTTCTATGTTAAAAACTAGCGCGAGCAGCTTGACAAGTTCTTCATTAAAAACTAGCGCGAGCAGCTTGACAAGTTCTATGTTAAAAACTAGCGCGAGCAGCTTGACAAGTTCTTCATTAAATACTAGCGTGAGCAGCTTGACAAGTTCTATGTTAAAAACTAGCGCGAGCAGCTTGACAAGTTCTATGTTAAAAACTAGCGCGAGCAGCTTGACAAGTTCTTCATTAAAAACTAGCGTGAGCAGCTTGACAAGTTCTATGTTAAAAACTACCGCGAGCAGCTTGACAAGTTCTATGTTAAAAACTAGCGCGAGCAGCTTGACAAGTTCTTTATTAAAAACTAGCGCGCGCAGCTTGACAAGTTCTTCATTAAAAACTAGCGCGAGCAGCTTGACAAGTTCTATGTTAAAAACTAGCGCGAGCAGCTTGACAAGTTCTTCATTAAAAACTAGCGTGAGCAGCTTGACAAGTTCTATGTTAAAAACTAGCGCGAGCAGCTTGACAAGTTCTATGTTAAAAACTAGCGCGAGCAGCTTGACAAGTTCTATGTTAAAAACTAGCGTGAGCAGCTTGACAAGTTCTATGTTAAAAACTAGCGCGAGCAGCTTGACAAGTTTTATGTTAAAAACTAGCGCGAGCAGCTTGACAAGTTCTTCATTAAAAACTAGCGCGAGCAGCTTGACAAGTTCTTCATTAAAAACTAGCGCGAGCAGCTTGACAAGTTCTATGTTAAAAACTAGCGCGAGCAGCTTGACAAGTTCTTTGTTAAAAACTAGCGTGAGCAGCTTGACAAGTTCTTCATTAAAAACTAGCGCGAGCAGCTTGACAAGTTCTATGTTAAAAACTAGCGCGAGCAGCTTGACAAGTTCTATGTTAAAAACTAGCGCGAGCAGCTTGACAAGTTCTTCATTAAAAACTAGCGTGAGCAGCTTGACAAGTTCTATGTTAAAAACTAGCGCGAGCAGCTTGACAAGTTCTATGTTAAAAACTAGCGCTAGCAGTTTGACAAGTTCTATGTTAAAAACTAGCGCGAGCAGCTTGACAAGTTCTATGTTAAAAACTAGCGCGAGCAGCTTGACAAGTTCTATGTTAAAAACTAGCGTGAGCAGCTTGACAAGTTCTATGTTAAAAACTTGCGCGAGCAGCTTGACAAGTTCTATGTTAAAAACTAGCGCGAGCAGCTTGACAAGTTCTTCATTAAAAACTAGCGCGAGCAGCTTGACAAGTTCTTCATTAAAAACTAGCGCGAGCAGCTTGACAAGTTCTTTGTTAAAAACTAGCGTGAGCAGCTTGACAAGTTCTTCATTAAAAACTAGCGCGAGCAGCTTGACAAGTTCTATGTTAAAAACTAGCGCGAGCAGCTTGACAAGTTCTATGTTAAAAACTAGCGCGAGCAGCTTGACAAGTTCTTCATTAAAAACTAGCGTGAGCAGCTTGACAAGTTCTATGTTAAAAACTAGCGCTAGCAGCTTGACAAGTTCTATGTTAAAAACTAGTGCGAGCAGCTTGACAAGTTCTATGTTAAAAACTACCGCGAGCAGCTTGACAAGTTCTTCATTAAAAACTAGCTCGAGCAGCTTGACAAGTTCTATGTTAAAAACTAGCGCGAGCAGCTTGACAAGTTCTTCATTAAATACTAGCGTGAGCAGCTTGACAAGTTCTATGTTAAAAACTAGCGCGAGCAGCTTGACAAGTTCTTCATTAAAAACTAGCGTGAGCAGCTTGACAAGTTCTATGTTAAAAACTAGCGTGAGCAGCTTGACAAGTTCTTCATTAAAAACTAGCGCGAGCAGCTTGACAAGTTCTTTGTTAAAAACTAGCGTGAGCAGCTTGACAAGTTCTTTATTAAAAACTAGCGCGAGCAGCTTGACAAGTTCTATGTTAAAAACTAGCGTGAGCAGCTTGACAAGTTCTTCATTAAAAACTAGCGCGAGCAGCTTGACAAGTTCTATGTTAAAAACTAGCGCGAGCAGCTTGACAAGTTCTATGTTAAAAACTAGCGCGAGCAGCTTGACAAGTTCTTCATTAAAAACTAGCGTGAGCAGCTTGACAAGTTCTTCATTAAAAACTAGCGCGAGCAGCTTGACAAGTTCTTTGTTAAAAACTAGCGTGAGCAGCTTGACAAGTTCTTTATTAAAAACTAGCGCGAGCAGCTTGACAAGTTCTATGTTAAAAACTAGCGTGAGCAGCTTGACAAGTTCTTCATTAAAAACTAGCGCGAGCAGCTTGACAAGTTCTATGTTAAAAACTAGCGCGAGCAGCTTGACAAGTTCTATGTTAAAAACTAGCGCGAGCAGCTTGACAAGTTCTTCATTAAAAACTAGCGTGAGCAGCTTGACAAGTTCTATGTTAAAAACTAGCGCGAGCAGCTTGACAAGTTCTATGTTAAAAACTAGCGCTAGCAGCTTGACAAGTTCTATGTTAAAAACTAGCGCGAGCAGCTTGACAAGTTCTATGTTAAAAACTAGCGCGAGCAGCTTGACAAGTTCTATGTTAAAAACTAGCGTGAGCAGCTTGACAAGTTCTATGTTAAAAACTTGCGCGAGCAGCTTGACAAGTTCTATGTTAAAAACTAGCGCGAGCAGCTTGACAAGTTCTTCATTAAAAACTAGCGCGAGAAGCTTGACAAGTTCTTCATTAAAAACTAGCGCGAGCAGCTTGACAAGTTCTTTGTTAAAAACTAGCGTGAGCAGCTTGACAAGTTCTTCATTAAAAACTAGCGCGAGCAGCTTGACAAGTTCTATGTTAAAAACTAGCGCGAGCAGCTTGACAAGTTCTATGTTAAAAACTAGCGCGAGCAGCTTGACAAGTTCTTCATTAAAAACTAGCGTGAGCAGCTTGACAAGTTCTATGTTAAAAACTAGCGCTAGCAGCTTGACAAGTTCTATGTTAAAAACTAGTGCGAGCAGCTTGACAAGTTCTATGTTAAAAATTACCGCGAGCAGCTTGACAAGTTCTTCATTAAAAACTAGCTCGAGCAGCTTGACAAGTTCTATGTTAAAAACTAGCGCGAGCAGCTTGACAAGTTCTTCATTAAATACTAGCGTGAGCAGCTTGACAAGTTCTATGTTAAAAACTAGCGCGAGCAGCTTGACAAGTTCTTCATTAAAAACTAGCGTGAGCAGCTTGACAAGTTCTATGTTAAAAACTAGCGCTAGCAGCTTGACAAGTTCTATGTTAAAAACTAGCGCGAGCAGCTTGACAAGTTCTATGTTAAAAACTACCGCGAGCAGCTTGACAAGTTCTTCATTAAAAACTAGCTCGAGCAGCTTGACAAGTTCTATGTTAAAAACTAGCGCGAGTAGCTTGACAAGTTCTTCATTAAATACTAGCGTGAGCAGCTTGACAAGTTCTATGTTAAAAACTAGCGCGAGCAGCTTGACAAGTTCTTCATTAAAAACTAGCGTGAGCAGCTTGACAAGTTCTATGTTAAAAACTAGCGTGAGCAGCTTGACAAGTTCTTCATTAAAAACTAGCGCGAGCAGCTTGACAAGTTCTTTGTTAAAAACTAGCGTGAGCAGCTTGACAAGTTCTTTATTAAAAACTAGCGCGAGCAGCTTGACAAGTTCTATGTTAAAAACTAGCGCGAGCAGCTTGACAAGTTCTTAATTAAATACTAGCGTGAGCAGCTTGACAAGTTGTATGTTAAAAACTAGCGCGAGCAGCTTGACAAGTTCTATGTTAAAAACTAGCGCGAGCAGCTTGACAAGTTCTATGTTAAAAACTAGCGTGAGCAGCTTGACAAGTTCTATGTTAAAAACTAGCGCTAGCAGCTTGACAAGTTCTATGTTAAAAACTAGCGCGAGCAGCTTGACAAGTTCTATGTTAAAAACTACCATGAGCAGCTTGACAAGTTCTATGTTAAAAACTAGCGCGAGCAGCTTGACAAGTTCTTCATTAAAAACTAGCGCGAGCAGCTTGACAAGTTCTATGTTAAAAACTAGCGCGAGCAGCTTGACAAGTCCTATGTTAAAAACTAGCGCGAGCAGCTTGACAAGTTCTATGTTAAAAACTACCGCGAGCAGCTTGACAAGTTCTTCATTAAAAACTAGCGCGAGCAGCTTGACAAGTTCTATGTTAAAAACTAGCGCGAGCAGCTTGACAAGTTCTTCATTAAAAACTAGCGCAAGCAACTAGTAGCAGTAACTATTTTATTCACAAATAACTGCAAACAGTACCTCATCAGAGTTGATGCTGGGTGAACTGCTTTAACTATTGGGTCTGGTTTAAATTTAAATCCTTTGGTTTGTACAAAGCCGTCTATTTGAATGGTGATATTTCCTTTTGGCTCATTCGGATGCTTTTTTTCCGGGATGTAACATTGAAGGTAAGTACTGGTAAATAAAACAGTAACAAACATTTTTTTGATGACACACTTTCATGAAATATACATCAATAAAAGTTAAAGCTATTTCTCATTAACAAAGTATTTAAAAATCGTCCACTTATAAAAACTCTTTCATTCAGTTATTTATTACAAATTATTTGGAACAACTAAGAACTTTTCTAGTAGCTTGCCAACTTTTGGTCAGTTCAAGAACCCAATGGGTGGACTTTGGCTGGACGTTTTTTTGAAAATGGATCTAACAATTTTCCTAGAAATTTGAAAGCTTATTTATATTTAAAAAGACACTTCATAATGCAGTGAAAACTCTGGTTTGACCATTATATATTTCTCAAAATCTAAATATCTTAATATTAAGTTAGGCTAGTCTTTTTATTTTGAACACGACTTCAGCACTCGAGTCAAATGATTTCAGTAAAGACTTCAACTACTAGTTGTATATGAGCGTGCACCTTCTTGTGTAGCAATGAGCTGAACTGTACTAGAACAATTTGTTGGTGCAAGCTCAGTGGACAGACTTCTAGCAATAGTGAAGCATTAGTGAAGCATTAGTGAAGCATTAGTGAAGCATTAGTGAAGCATTAGTGAAGCAATAGTGAAGCAATAGTGAAGCATTACGGACAATAAATAGAATGAGACATTTTAATTCGCTTCATAAAGGAGGAATAAAATTTATACAAACAAGAAAAGCTTCAAAACTACTTTTAAAAAAATGACAATACCTCCTTTATATACCTTATAGATTGATTCGTTGTTCTGTATAACTAATGAAATATAAGATTTAAAATATATATATATTGTTTATCCCATACCATTCTCCTGAATCTCACCCCTCCCCGGGAACGAATCCTGGTTAAGAGTAGGTATAAATCTATAACTAGACCAGTGGTCTTCAACGGGGGCGATTTCGTGAAATTGAGGGGCCCTGGGAGCGGTAAGGAGGCGCTGTACATATTGTGGGCCGTAGGGGGCTGGGCTTAAAAGTGGGACGTAGAGATGAAAAAAGAAACTAGAAGTGCACAGGCGTGCACTGAAACAAACCAAATAATTTCTTCAAAATTAACGCTAACAAACTAGATATAGACAAATTATAGTAAGCTTGCGTCTAAGTTAAGAACAGAAACAACGTTAGAAATTGAGTTTGGGAATACCCTTTTTCTGTGTTTAAATCATTCTTACTCTGTTAATGTAATCGGAAGGTATCTTTTGTCTTTTTGCGCGCGAAAAGGTTTATGATTGTATAAGCAAACTAAGTAATACACTTTTTAGATTATAGTTTATTCTATCTACAATAATAAGGCTAATTGGAAAGGATATGAGACAGCTGTCGACAATGCCCTTGAAAAAAATCCATGTAGAGTCTAGCTCTGTCGACCTCTTATACCTTCAGATAACAGCAGTTATCCTGGGAATGGCTAAAAAGTTTATTCCTAGAACTTACCCTTGTAAAAAGTTAAAAAATTTGGACAGTTGAAATCAACAAACTTGTTATGGCTCGGAGAAGGGCATACAAAAAGGTCCAAAAGAACCTAAACAATCCAATACTCAGGCAGAAATACAACAGACTCAGCCAACTAGTCAAAACGTCTGTTAACAGGGAAAAACGAGAACGTTGGACCAACACCTGTGCAAGGTTAAACCTAAGGGATAACTCTAAGGCTTGGAGTCTTCTGAGAAATCTCGAAAATGCTGGTCGTACGAAAACCCCATTATCTTCACCCAGTGGGGTAACCATTTCATCAAAGAAGAAAATTGCCACCTTGTTGAACAAATATTTTGCTAAGATCAACAAGGCTGCCAAGAAGTCTCCAATGTCCAAAGCCATTGATAAATTTCGCAAAGCTGATGAAAAAAGACCGAAAGGAACCACAGACCGAAAGTGCTGAGGGAACGATGAACTCCCCCTTCTCGATAGGCGAGCTTAATGCTGCCATAAGGAAATGCCAGCTTAAAAAGGCTAACGGGCCGGATGGTATCACCCCCGAAATGCTCAAGCATGTAGGGGGATGGGAAGGGCCGTACTCTTGGCATTTGTAAATAGAACCTGGGCTGATGGTCATCTGCCCAGGGCCTGGAAACGTGCCACCATTATTCCTATACCAAAAAAGGGAAAAGATGCTTCCACTGCTGAGGGTTACAGACCCATCTCACTCACATCTTGTGTGGGAAAGATGGCTGAAAAAAATGGTAAATGAGCGTCTGGTTTGGTACCTTGAGAGTGCCCGTCTTATAGCTCCAGAACAGGCTGGTTTCAGGGCATGAATGTCCGCTATAGACCAAGTCAACATCTTTGTGCATAGCGTTGCAGATAAATTCCAAAGAACCGAAAGCACATACGCAGTTTTCATTGACTTCAAACAGGCATATGATAAAGTATGGCGGCCTGGTTTGCTTCATAAGATAAGAGCCGTGGGGGTGCAGGGACGGATATATTACTGGATTAGAGACTTCCTACAAGAGCGTACAATAAGAACAAGAATGTATGGAAAAGTCTCAGGGGAAATGACCCTCGAGCACGGCTTCCCCCAGGGCTCCGTCCTGTCATGCGCCCTTCTCACGGCCTTCATAAATGACCTACCGGCTCAGCTTAAATGCCAAAAGCTGCTATATGCTGATAATTTTGTCCTTTGGAAATCCGGAAGGAGCGAAACCTCTATACAAAAAGTGTTGCAAGAAGATCTCCATACGCTCTGCTCATGCACACAAAAATGGAGGCTAGAAATAAACACCTCCAAGACGGTCTATTCTCTGTTCACGCTCGGGACTGGCATTCTCGGGCAACCTTTCCGGCTCTCCCTCAACGGAGTGGCTCTCAGCATGGAAAAGCAACCCAAGTACCTTTAACTTTAGATCGCAAACTAAAAATGTGTGAGCACATCCAGGATGTTGCAAGAAAGGCCTCAGGGAAACTTTGCATTGTGCGGAAGCTGGCATCCACGAAGTGGGGAGCCCGAGCAGACATGCTCCGATCCCTGTATTTAGGACCAGTCCGATCACAGATAGACTACAGCCTACCTGTGCAAATTTATGGCTCTAGGACTGCTCTTGAACAACTTGATAAAATACAATCCCAAGCACTAAGACTTGTCTGTGGAACCTTTAGGACAAGTCCAGTCAATACGGCTAAAATAATGGCTAATGCAGGTCCACTAAACCTTAAGAGGGAAAGGTCAGTACTGACCTTCTTCGAGCGCTATAAAAGGCTGGATGAATACTTCCCAGCTAGAAAACTAGTGGATGGTTGGAGATGCAGAAGACGTATTCAGATGCAGTCTTTTATGCATCATACCACTAGACTATCTGAAAAAGCTGGCCTCTCCACCAACCAACAAAACATTCAAAGTTTTCATCCCCTTACCATTGGTGTCGCCCAACGACCCCAGACATACGTTTGAAACTAGTAGACTCTAATGTCACTAAGCTAAGTCGTTCATCTAACTTTGGAGACCATTAATACCTTCAAGCCCAGTGCTATTTTTGCATAAACTGATGGGTCGGCATCGATAGATTCTGGAAGAGCAGGCTATGGAGCCTACATCGACTTTCTTGGCTCTCACTCAGTCAAAATCTTTGGACCATGTGGTAGTGTTTGCAGTTTCGATGCGGAGACCATGGCAGTCTGTGAAGCCTTAAAACTCGGCGAGGGAAATTTGAGGGCAACACATATTGTTGTGGTCACTGACTCAAAATCTGTACTACAGGCTTTGCAAAGCCCCGGACCATGGCCTCCCAATATCGACACTGTCATCATGGCTTCACACAACATAAAACAACGCTATGGCGTCCCTGTAATAATGAAGTGAGTACCGAGTCACATAGGTGTGACTTGGCCCACCAGGGAGTGCAAATTCCACCCACTGAACAGGCTGTACGTTTTCATCATGCTCTGGCTATAATTCAAAAAACAGAAATGGAAAAGTGGTTTGAGTCCTGGACAAGTCTCAAAAAGCCCGTGGAGTCTGGGAGCGCATGAAGCGCCCTGACCGCACTTCCCCGTGGTAGAGGCTGTCCAGGCCTGAGCAAGCTATTATAGCACAGTGCAGGACAGGCCATTGTCTTGTTGGGTCATATTTTCACGGCTATGGCCAAATTTCGATTCACGGTGCCCCCGCTGCGGGGAAGAAGAGGAAACCGTGCCTATAATTTCTGTTTGACTGTCCCAGACTTGCTGAACTCCGTCTCGACAGGTCTGGGAAACCCTAACTTCTCGACCTGTATGGCGACATTTATGCACTACGCAAGACAGCAGGGTCTCTGTCTCGGGCTTTTGCAAGAGAGGATTTGAGTTTGATGATGATGATGATGATGAGGATGATCTACAATAATCTACAAATGTTAGTATAGTAATATATAAATGCTTATATAATGAACATACAATGATCTCCAAAAGCTAATATTCATGAGCAGCACATGTACACTCTACTAGTCAAACAATATTATAAGAGAAATTGGCAAAAGCAGAATATGTTTCATGGGCGTAGCCAGGTGGGGGTTTGGGGTTTCGATTTATATTTTGATTTTAAAACCCCTTCCGAAATTTACTATAAAACCCCCTCTTCAATATAAAAAAGCATATTACACACTGAAAATGCTATGACAGACTTTGTTGACTGATTTTTTGCTTTGATTTTGTTTATTCTAGGTGAGATTTTAATACTAAACCATCACTTTCCCCAGCGCAGCCAAAGGGGTTTTGAGTTTAAACCCCCTTTCAGCGAGGTTTAAAAGCTCAAAAATACCTCGTCAATATAAAAAAAGCAAATTACACACTCCAAATTCTATGAGTGTAGCCAAAGGGGGTTTTGAGTTTGGAGTTTAACCCCCCCCCCCTTGTGCTGTTTGAAGCTAAAAAAAATACCTCATCAATATAAAAAAAAGCAAATTTTACACTCAAAAATCTTTTAGAGTATCAAAGGGATTTGAAGTTTAAACCCTCTTCAGCGGGGTTTGAAGCGAAAGAATACCTCTTCTATAAAAAAAAACAAATTACACACTCAAATTGCTATGAGCGTAGCCAAAGAGGGCCTTTTCATTGGGGTTTGATGCTAAAAAACATACCTCTTCAATATAAAAAAAATGTAAATTACACACTAAAATTCTTTGAGCTTAGCCAAGCCAAATGGGAGTTTTGAGTTTAAAACCCCTCCTCCAGAGGGCTTTTTAAAAAAATTAAAACTACTTCAGATATTTTGAGTTTAAAATCCCCCTACAGAGAGTTTTGATATTAAAACCTCCTCTTCAACATTATTCTAAAGCAAACTACACTCACCAAATTCTACGAGAGTAGCTAAATGAGGTTTTGAATTAGTTAAAAAATACCTCCATAGATTTTTTTAGTTTAAAACCCCACAACAAATGATTTTGACGATAAAACTTCCCTTTTGGATATAAAATCTAAAGCAAACTACAGTCACCTAATTCCAATAGTGTAGCCAAGAGAGTTACAAAATTTCTACCAGTGGCTGGACTCCAATAATAAAGTGCAGTGGATAGTCATCTGCCGAAATTGAGAAGGACTAAATGTGACACAACAAAGATGGCTAAGACGGATTTTTGGAGTTAGTTATAGAGATAGGGTCTCAATCAAGGAAATGCTATGCCGAACTGGGAGTCGACCCCTTGGTAAGGTTGTGACAGAGCGTCGCATGAGGTTTGCAGGACATGTATTCCGACAAAATGAATTACGCATAATAAGAGTTGCAATAACATGGAGGCCATTACGAGGAAATCGCAAACAGGAACGTCCTAGTACAACTTCACGCCACACTTTTATAGAGATTCTCAGAGCAGGTGGGAAGAGGCTTCAGACATTGTCAGTGACAGATTTTTGTGAAAACAGCTTGCCACCCAATGAGCCGAACGGCGCGGGAGGGTCTAAGTCAGTAAAAAGAGCACAGGTTTTAAAATAAAACTTTTTAATAGCAGAATAATGCACTGCAGATACCTCAGAATATGCATTTTTTAGGCTTTCAATACCGGAAATAATGCTTGACGGCTGGGCTTTGCCCCGCGCTGGCGGATCTCATAGCGCTTCCCCAGACCCCATTACTATCAATAGCTATTGTAAATTTAACCTTTAATTTTTCATTCAGAAATATTGCAATAGTTTTAAGTATCTATAATAGATTGTTCTGGATGTTTTGTGAAAAAACAAATCAATGCCAATGAATATTTTTTTGCTCTTCTAATTATATTAGATTTTATTTCCATGCTTAAACGTTGCAAGAAACACATGATCTTTAATATATTGTTCCGGTTTTTTAATCTAAATAGCATATAAATGCTAAATAAAAATATCTATACTGATTTATATTTCATTAACTATAAAGTTGTTCCGGATATTGTTTTATAAAAAATAAATTATGTCAAAGGATTGTTTGAAATCGCATAATTGACTAATATTACACTTATATTCTTTGATACTACGTCACTATAGTTTATTTATCAATATCAATTGTTCCGAATTCTTAAATTAAAACAAATTTATGTCAAATATTTTTTTTTTCAAAAATATCGACAATAGGTTGTTCAGGATTTTAAAATAAGAAAGTAATTTACTAGAAACGATTATTGAAAATAACTTTTTTGAATTATTTTACAGTTAATTTTCTTGCCGAAACATAATAAAAGTTGTTTAATCGGTAAAGAATGTTCCGGATTTTGTTTCGAAAAAGAAATCGACCTATATTACCTTAATTTTCTTACAAATCGTCGCCAAAAATGATCCGAATTTTGTTTGAAAAATCTAATAACGCTATTAAATGTTTGAAATCCCTCTTCTAATAAATAAAACAAATAATTTTTTCATTTACGAAAATTGATTGTTCCGGATTTTTTATGAAAAATATTTTGACTCTATGTAAAATCGCAATTCTCTCTTACTCTACATTTAACTTTCTAGCTAAAACGTTAGAAAATCTAATTATCGTTAATATTCTGTTCCGATATTTAAGGAAAACAACTTCCTAACACCAAAGTATTGTTTGAAAATCTCTCCATAAGGCTATGGTACATCTAATTTTCATAACAAACCATCCCACAAATTTATTTTACGGAATTTGAATAATCTGGAATTTTTATTTTCTCTCACTATATATACAAACATCCGGAACAATCTATTATAGAAACTTAAAACTAATGCAATATTTCGGAAGGGAAATTAAATATTAATCAGATTTTCAATAGCTTTTAGTCTTTTTTTTCCTCGCTATTAACATGACGGACAGACAGACTGACAGACAAAACAAAAAAAGCGTCTTTAATCCTTATATATATATATATATATATATATATATATATATATATATATTGTTATAAACTTGGTGGTGGCACAGATGGGGGTAGTGGTGTGAGTGTAGTCAGCCGACGCAATTCGCCCCAGGCCAGCGCTAGACGAGCGATCAACCGTGACGAGCTACGACGGTCAACCGAGTCGAGTATCAACAGGACGGTACGGGAAGGATCGCCGTCGTGAACAGAGCTCATGAGCGTCACGAGAGTTGTAGTCATCTGACCACCTAGAAACGTCGAGCGGCGTTCTGTCCGGTTCGAGAAGGCCAGTAGGGACCCTATATAAAGAGCGGAGGTGTCGCAGTCAAGACAGTCGAGAAAAGGGGCTCAATACAGCAAGGTTCAGAAAGCGGGTTCACAACAGGAGTTCAGAACACGGTCGACTACAGCACAGTTCAACGGTGTGGTTCTGTACGGAGCATTACGACGGTTCAGTGCGGAGTACTGTCAAGTACAGTTGAGACGAACGGCGTCTTGATCTTGGTCTGTGATCGAGTCCGACACATCGAGCCCAAGTGTGTGAAGTCAGTCCCGAACTGTTGAACCCAGTGCAAGCCCGGAACGAGACGGAGAGGCCAGTGCAAGACATGATACGGCGGAACGGTGTTATCGGAGAGATATTTGTTATCGCAGAGCTATTTGTACTGTTCTACGTGCTGCCAATTGTACAGTATTGGCTGTTATTTATGGACATTAAACCTTTACGTTATTTTGGAGCCCTGACTTGTCAAGTTCTTTAAGTTGGTGGTGTATGGTGCAGTTTGCAGAGAGCCTGGATAGTGAGATTCGTAAAAATATATATATACTAGACATATGTTACCCGCGACCCGCGGGTCTTTATTTGCGCATTACTTTCGATATAGTCACTGAGAGTGTTTTGTAAACAATTAGAAGAAATAATAATGTAATAAGTAAAGCGAATGTGTCAATGTAAAAATAGTGTGAATGAAGCTATCAAATCAAAATAGCTAATAGGCTTAACTCCATTTTTTTTTTCAAATTAAAACATTTGCTTGTAGGCCTACATATGTTTGATTAAAATTTGAGATGAATAGACTAAATTTTGTATGTTCGTGTGTATAAAGTATAAAGTAGATCTTGAGGTAGACATAGATCTAAATCTACACTAATCTAGAGTTAAAAATTGGCTTTTATAGAGTTCATTCTGTGCTGCGCATGCGTGAACTTTTTTTCATGAATGAATATAGGCCTCAACACGGCTACGCAGCTTTAGCGAACAGCGAACGAATGTATTAAAAATGCTTTAGAAAAACAAATTTGAATGTTTATTTGATTAAAATATGAAGTGAATGGACAATAATTAGTATGTTTATGTGTTAAAGCATAAAACTATCTTGCGAAAAGAAGTGTTATCAGTCTTAGAGTTCAATAAGAGTTTTAGGCCTAGGAATAGACTCAGTAGAGAGATGTGTTAATGTAATGTGTAACCATTTGGTAATGTCTAATGAAAGAATGTTCACCAGGAAATCTGTAGTCACAGATATCAGGAACTAATTTATGTAAAAAATGCTTTTGAATAATCTAGTGGATTGGATTTAGATGTATGTTAAACGTAGCTAATGATTCTTTCACGTTATTTCTCTTTCGCTACGAAAATAAAATTAGTTTTGCGAAAATGGGTTTACCCGAAGTCGATCCATTCTTATCTATTAAAAACGAAAAGAGCGATAGCTTTGTTAAATGAACGGGGTTATCAAGTGTACAATTAAACGAAATAATTTTTAGTACGCGATTCATGAATGAATATAGATCTAGGCCTATCTCAACTCGGCTTCGCAGCTTTCGTAAATGAATGTAGCTTTAGAAAACCAAATTTGAATGTTTATTTGATCAAAATATGAAATGAATGGACTTTAATTAATATGTTTATGTGTTAAAGTATAAAACTATCTGTGAGAAGAGAAGTTTTATCATCTTAGAGTTGAATTAGAGTTTTAGATCTAGGGATGGGATTATAAAGTAAACAATTAAACGAATTAATATTTAGTACGCGATTCATTACGGTATTGTCTAACGAAAGAATGTTCGTCAGGAAATCTGTAGTCACAGATATCAATAACTAATTTTTGTAAAAAAAATGCTTTTGAAACACAAAATAATTTTATTATATAATGAAATCAATGGATCTTCTTTTGTATTTTCATGTGTCAAAGTAAAAAACTATCTGCGCAAAGTGCATTTCTTAAAATTAGATCTAGGTCTAAATCCTTTCGATCTTTTTTCTTATGTCAACATTGTAGACATGGCCTAGATCCATAAAATACTATAGCTGTAATAGAGTCGGACAACTTTATTTTTTTTGAGGGTCTTAAGTTTGTTTTAGGGCTACAATACATACACTACGGTCTAAGTTAGTACCCAAGGAACATTCCTGCCTAGTTTTATCAAGATTGGCCAAGCGGTTTTGATGTCTATAAGTAACATACATACATACATACATACATACATACATACATACATACATACATACATACATACATACACCTCACATTCTACTTTATAATATACTAGACATATGTTACCCGCGACCCGCGGGTCTTTATTTGCGCATTACTGTCGATATAGTCACTGAGAGTGTTTTGTAAACAATTAAACGAAATAATAATGTAATAAGTAAAGCGAATGTGTCAATGTAAAAATAGTGTGAATGAAGCTATCAAATCAAAATTGCTAATAGGCTTGAATCCATTTTTTTTTTCAAATTAAAACATTTGCTTGCAGGCTTACATAGTGTTACGAATGAACAGTGACAGGTAGAGGTCACTATGTGTGACCCCGGCGAGATGACACAGCACCGAGTGTTATCTGGAATCTATGCATGTAAACAAAGTCAAGATGGGACGTGCCTCACGTGTTGTTCCAGAGGACGAACAGATTTACGAAGGGGGGCATTGTGACAAATGAACAGTGACAGTTAGAGGTCACTACGTTTGACCTCGGCGAGATGACACTGCAGCAGGCATCCTCTGGAATCGACATGTATAAACAACAACAGGATGTGATGTTTCCTCCCATGTTGTTCCAGAGGGTACTAGCAGTGTTTTTGCAACAATAGACAAGCGATTAGGGACTCTTTATAAACCAGAGAGTTCATGTGAAAAGAGTCAGTACAGTCGTTGATACTGTTCTCTACTGTGCGAGACAGTAGAAGAGAGTGGACTTGAGCCGTTACAGTCGATACAGTCGATGTAAGACGTATACGCTACATGTTACAGTGACGAATTGTTATAGTTATAATTCAATAAAGTTATATAAAGCTGAAAGTTGAGTCGTCAAGTTCTTTGCAGTGTTTCTTTTATTTGTGTGCCTAGTACATTTAGCCAGAAAATCAGAAATACGTAACAATATATTTGATTAAAATTTGAGATGAATAGACTAAATTTTGTATGTTCATGTGTATAAAGTATAAAGTAGATCTTGAGGTAGACGTAGATCTAAATCTACACTAATCTAGAGTTCTGTGCTGCGCATGCGTGAACTTTTTTTCATGAATGAATATAGGCCTATCTCAACACGGCTACGCAGCTTTAGCGAACAGCGAACGAATGTATTAAAAATGCTTTAGAAAAACAAATTTGAATGTTAATTTGATTAAAATATCAAATAAATGGACAATAATTAGTATGTTTATGTGTTAAAGCATAAAACTATCTTTGCGAAAAGAAGTTTTATCATCTTAGAGTTCAGTAAGAGTTTTAGGCCTAGGCCTAAGCCTAGGAATAGACTCAGACCTCAGAAGAGAGATGTGTTAATGTGTAACCATTTGGTAATGTCTAATGAAAGAATGTTCGCCAGGAAATCTGTAGATATCAGGAACTAATTTATGTAAAAAATGCTTTTGAATAATCTAGTGGATTGGATTTATATGTATGTTAAACTTAGCTAATGATCCTTTCACGTTATTTCTCTTTCGCTACGAAAATAAAATTAGGTTTGCGAAAATGGGTTTACCCGAAGTCAATACATTCATATCTATTAAAAACGAAAAGAGCGATAGCTTTGTTAAATGAATGGGATTATAAAGTGAACAATTAAACGAAATAATTTTTAGTACGCTATTCATGAATGAATATAGATCTAGGCCTTTAACTCGGCTTCGCAGCTTTCGTAAATAAATGGAGCTTTAGAAAACCAAATTTGAATGTTTATTTGATCAAAATATGAAATGAATGGACTTTAATTAATATGTTTATGTGTTAAAGTATAAAACTATCTGTGCGAAGAGAAGTTTTATCATCTTAGAGTTGAATTAGAGTTTTAGATCTAGGGATGGGATTATAAAGTAAACAATTAAACGAATTAATATTTAGTACGCGATTCATTACGGAATTGTCTAATGAAAGAATGTTCGTCAGGAAATCTGTAATCACAGATATAAGGAACTAATTAATGTTAAAAATGCTTTTGAAACACAAAATTGAAGATTAATTTTATTATATAATGAAATCAATGGATCTTCTTTTGTCTTTTCATGTGTCAAAGTAAAAATTAATCTGCGCAAAGTGTATCTCTTAAAATTAGATCTAGGTCTAAATCCTTTCTATCTTTTCTCATGTCAACATTGTAGACATGGCCTAGATCCATAAAATACTATAGCTGTAATAGAGTCGGACAACTTTATTTTTTTTTAGGGTCTTAAGTTTGTTTTAGGGCTACAATACATACACTACGGTCTAAGTTGGTACCCAAGGAACATTCCTGCCTAGTTTTATCAAGATTGGTCAAGCGGTTTTGATGTCTATAAGTAACATACATACATACATACATACATACATACATACATACATACCCCTCACATTCTACTTTATAATATAGATTTATATATATATATATATATATATTTATATAGTCTAACTAGCCCATCAAATGAAATGCTAAAAGATCTCACTCGGTGCACCAATGTCTATGAACCCTCAACAAGCTGCTCGTATAGATGATATTTTTTAGTCTAACTAGGCCGTGTGACGTAGAGAATTTTTTTCCTTTGACGTCAAATGGAATAAATTCTTTAAATGAAATGCTAAAACAACTCGGTATAGTATTGTTTATTAAACCTCGTAATGTGACTCGCATTTTAAAAAGACATAATAGCTAGATTTAGATCTAATCTAGATTTTGTTTACACTATAGCATAGGGCCGCAACCACACCTCTCCACCGAACTCGGTTCTAAGCAGCTTTCTTCATTTGCTCCCATGTCATTCCAGTACCCTCAGCTTCACTGATAACTGACCTCTTTCAGGTTTGCTTGGGTCTGCCCATTTTCCTATCCAGCTCTATTTTCGTTTTATGATATCTTGGGCTATGGGCTTTTGTCTAGTTCACTTCCACAAATTGATAGTAGTTATCTTTTCTGGCCACCTAATTCCTAATATCTGGCGTAGGCATCTGTAAACAAAGGTCTGGAGCTTTTCCATATTTATTTTAGTGAATCTCCAAGTTTCTGAACCGTATAGAAGAACAGACAGCGCCAGATTGTTGGAAGAGTTGAAAAGGCGAATCTAGCTTTATTGATCCGAATTAGTATATCATCATCAGCTCCGCCGTCTTTACCAATTTTACTTCCCAGATATGTCAAGTGGTCCGTATCAAGGATATTCTCTCCCTGTAGCATGATTGGGTTCTCTTGTCTGTTGTTTATCCTCATAAATTTTGTTTTCTTTTTGTTGATTAGAAGTCCAGTCTTTTTCGCTATTTCTGAGAGTCTGGTCAGTTTGGTCTGAGCATTTTGTTGTGTATGGGAGAGAGGGCAGATGTCATCGGTGAAATCCAGGTCCTCTAAATGTTGTGTTAGTGTCCATTGTATGCAGCTTTGATTATCTAAGACTGTCTGTCTCATGACCCAATCAATCACCAGCAAAAATATCAAGGGCTAAAGCATACATCTCAGTCTTACTCCTGTTTTTACTTGAAAAGAGTTGGTCAGCTTACCATTGTGTATTACTTGGCATGATGAGTCAATTGACTCGTAATGATTCTAAAATCTTGGTTTAAACAACACTAAAGACTTGGTTCTAAAATCTTGGTTTAAACAACACTAAAGACTTGGTTCTAAAATCTTGGTTTAAATAACACTAAAGACTTGGTTCTAAAATCTTGGTTTAAATAACACTAAAGACTTGGTTCTAAAATCTTGGTTTAAACAACACTAAAGACTTGGTTCTAAAATCTTGGTTTAAATAACACTAAAGACTTGGTTCTAAAATCTTGGTTTAAATAACACTAAAGACTTGGTTCTAAAATCTTGGTTTAAATAACACTATAGACTGGTTCTAAAATCTTGGTTTAAATAACACTAAAGACTTGGTTCTAAAATCTTGGTTTAAATAACACTAAAGACTTGGTTCTAAAATCTTGGTTTAAATAACACTAAAGACTTGGTTCTAAAATCTTGGTTTAAATAACACTAAAGACTTGGTTCTAAAATCTTGGTTTAAATAACACTAAAGACTTGGTTCTAAAATCTTGGTTTAAATAACACTAAAGACTTGGTTCTAAAATCTTGGTTTAAATAACACTAAAGACTTGGTTCTAAAATCTTGGTTTAAATAACACTAAAGACTTGGTTCTAAAATCTTGGTTTAAATAACACTAAACACTTGGTTCTAAAATCTTGGTTTAAAAATATTTCAAGCTCTAGAACATCATGAAATCGGATTTTCAGTCTTTTGAGATCTAAACGTGGCGGACAGAGTATCGGGTTTCCTTCAATCGCGAAGCGACTATGAATCATTTCAAGGAAATGAGATGACAGTATAGGCATTAGCTATGATCTGAACTAAATCGCCCACAACGTAGTCCCCCCCTTTTTACGCAGCTGATGTATCCGAAGGAACGGCAGTACAGATACAACTGGTGATCAGAGTATTGTGCTGCAAGTTGCCTTAGGCTCACAGGTTATGGATTTTTCTACATAGTTAACTCATGAAGTCTTTGCCCTTTTGCAAGGCATGAGAGGTTTGAGAGTTTTCCTTCTTTTAGCTGGGTAGCCAGTAAACTTACTGATTTAGACAGATTGACAGACAGAACACAAAAAAAAAGTTATAACATTTTTCCCCTTTTAGGATCAGCTAATAAATGTGTCCATTCAATTCTTCCTAGACTTCAAGAGATTTGATTTCCTGTGTGTAGTACAATGTGACCAGCAATAACTCCGCATTGCTCTCCAGGCCTACACTAAATATAGTTTAGGGGAAATAATAATGAAATCAAACCATGGAATAACCATAATTTTGATTCGGGACATATTTCATTAGACCTGTGTCTCACTGACCTGTGTCTTACTGGCCTATGTTTCACTGACCTGTGTCTCACTGGCCTATGTTTAACTGACCTGTGTCTCACGAGCCTATGTTTCACTGACCTGTGTCTCACTGGCCTATGTTTCACTGACATGTGTCTCACTAGCATATGTTTCACTGACCTGTGTCTCACTGGCCTATGTTTCACTGACATGTGTCTCACTGGCCTATGTTTCACTGACCTGTGTCTCACTGGCCTATGTTTCACTGACATGTGTCTCACTGGCCTATGTTTCACTGACCTGTGTCTCACTGGCCTATGTTTCACTGACCTGTGTCTCACTAGCCTATGTTTCACTGACCTGTTTCTTGTAATGTTCAGACATTCTCTTCCAATAACTTGAACACTTGTATTGTCACCAGCTGAAAGATGATGACCTTTGAACTGTAGCCAGTACCCACCAGACACAGGTCCAAAGTGTGGACTGAAAGATTGAATCTGTGGAGACTGAAATGGAATGTGAACAGAGTTGAAATGTATTCTTGTACAACATATCTACAGACTACATTGGATTGGAGATTCACTTTATAACATTCACATACTTCCATTTTTTCTATGCCTACACATTTATATTTTTCTCTTGAATAGTTTAAGTCAAGACATGGGCGTAGCAGGGAGGCGTTGGGGTTCAAACGCTCCTCCTCAAAATGAAATCCCCCTAGCAACGGGGTGAATTTTTGTGACTGTTTCTACAATTGCAAAGCTTCTATCAACTCACTCTGTTTGTCTGGTAAAATGTTTGTACATGTTATTTCTCCCACACTTTTGCAGTATTATTTATTTTACCTGACAAAACAAGAATCAATAAAAAAACAAGATTACTCAGAGGCGGCCCCCGTCGGAGTCGGATCCCCTTCGGATCCGCCTATTCGCAAGGAATGTTCAAGACGATATTTAATTTTGATTGTCAAAAGTAATAATGTTTCATAGATTCATTTGCCTCTGTAAAAAAAGTTTTTTTTCTGTTTTACATGTTTCGGATGTTCGGATTTAAAAATAATTAACTTCAGGCTGGACGATGGAGGATGGCGGCGAGCAGGGTATGACCCTGCCTGGTCGTTATGTTTGTGTACTAGACAGTCGTTCGGATTTATCGATGATCCTTGGTTTAAACCCTGCCCGCTTTGGACTAGGAAGTAAACTATCTTTAACTCTGAAGGAACATCCGAAAAATTAAAACAAACAAACAACCCGGGACCGTCGAAATAATCAGTTCAGTATGATAACCGCAAGACCAGGCATTGCTCTTAAGTTAATAACAAACTGGTTACAAACTAATAGCCTATTATTGATAAAGAGATATATTACACATTACGGCATGTCTTCTCTACCGGATATGTACAATATATCACATGAGCGATTTTAGTAATCTTTCAGCTTTGATATATCGTGCTTGTACTTCGATGTCTCAGCACGGCTATCAACTGAGCTATTGGCATTTTCATTTAAACGTAACTAGGAAAAGGATGTAGATTTACATAAACTTCTGATTTAGCACTCTTAAGATCTATATCTACTAGATCTAGATCTATAATATAAATTTGGAATAATTTACATGTAATTTACATTTGATTTACGAAAAAAAATCCTAGATAATCTATCAATAAACTGAATGAAACATTAAATTTAAAAATAGTAGATTCGTTTCAGCATATTATAGCATTGCAATATTGATCTAGACGTTTGGAAATCAAAATGTACACTATAAGTCTAGAAATTGAAATTCTATAGCTTGATCCAGTTTATATCAGTCTAAACTAGACCTAGAAATTCTAGATCTAGACTCTATAGCGATTTTAATTACAATATAAATTCAGATCTAGTTTTTAAAAATCTACATATACTGTTAAAAAAATCTAGATTAGATCTAAATCTAGCTAACATGCCTTTTTAAAATACGAGTCAGATAACGAGGTTAAATAAACATTACTATACCGAGTTGTTTTAGCATTTTATTTCAAAAATTCATTCATATGACGTCAAAGAAAAAAAAACCTACGTCACAAGGGCTAGTTAGACTAAAAATGTCTCCATCAATACGAGCCACTTATAGAGGGTTCATAGACTTTGGTGCACCGAGTATTGTTTAGCATTACATTTAAAGAATTTATTCATATGACGTCAAAGGGAAAAAATTCCATTACGCCACAATGGGTTAGTAACAAAAAAAATGTTAACATGAGAGATTTAACGATATATATTAGTAAAAGACAAAGTAAAGTTCCCCTTTCAGACCTTGCGATCTATAGGGCAGATGATGTTAAGGTCATCTGTTTCTTTGGCCAACGGTTAACGAGCAGGGTGTCCTGTGGCCAGTACAACTAAAGTCAGGTACCCGTTAGATTTGGGGGGACTCAAGGGCGCCCTAAAAATCCCAGTTTTCACCGAGATTCGAACCCAGGACCCCAGGTTGGGAAGCCAAGCGCTTAACCACTCAGCCACCGCGACCCATATGTATATATATACATATATTAGGATTTAAGCCGCATATTTTGTGCATTTTGTCTGTTCGTGTTTGCAGTTTTGATGGCAGTCTGTGAAGCCTTAAAGGTCATTGACTCTCAACTCGGCGAGGGACATTTGAGGGCAACACAGATTGTTGTGGTCACTGACTCAAAATCTGTACTACAGGCTTTGCAAAGTCCTGGACAATGGCCACCCAATATCGACACTGTCATAATGGCCTCACACAACATAAAGCAGCGCTATGGCACACCTGTAATAATGCAGTGGGTACCGAGTCACATAGGAATGACTGGCAACACTATTGCAGACTCCTTGGCCCACCTGGGAGGGCAAATTCCACCAACTGAAAAGGCTGTAAGTTTTCATTATGTTCTGGCTAAAATTCAAAAAACAGAAATGGAAAAGTGGTTTGAGTGCTGGGACAAGTCCCAAAAAGCACGTGGAGTCTGGGAGCGCATGAGGCGTCTGACCTCACTTACCCGTGGTGGAGGCTGTCCAGGTCTGAGCAGGCTATTATAGCACAGTGCAGGACAGGCCACTGTCCTGTTGGCTCATATTTCTCACGGCTATGGCCAAATTTTGATTCTCGGTGCCCCCGCTGCGAGGAAGAAGAGGAAACCGTGCCTCGCTTTCAGTTTGACTGCCCCAGACCAAAAAGTCTCGACCTGTCTGGTGACGTGTACGCACTACGCAAGACAGCAGGGTTTCTGTTCAGGGCTTTTGCAAGAGAAGATTTAAGCCTCTCAAGCCCTCACTCAAATGGAGTTTGATGATGATGATGATGATGACAAGCAGACTACACAAAGCTCCAATGCCGGACAAAGTAAGCAACGAGATATAAAAAAAAACCTGGATCATGGAGGTAATGAAAGCAACTTGCTCAATCGGATCAAAGGGAATTCTTAAAGGCCAAGAGACAGGCAACGATAGTTCCATTATTAAAGAAAGGAAAAGTGGCCGATCGCCAGGAAAGCTATCGTTCGATATCCCTAACATCGTGTGTTGGGAAAATAGCTGAAAGGGTTATCAATAAACGGCTCGTTTAGTACTCGTTGGAACGCAAACTCATCGCACCTGAACAGGACGGTTTCAGGCTGCCAAGAAGTGCAATTGATCAAGCGATGGAGTTTATGCAGTCAGAAGCTGACGGTTGGGTTTGAAGCAAAAGCTTACGACAGTGTCCGGAGGCAGGGATTGTTGTTGAATTTCATTAACCTGGGAGGATTCTCAAACATGTACTGGGAATTAAAGAACTTCCTGAAGGACAGAACCGTTCAAAAGAACGCTAGAGCAAGGCTTTACTCAGGGCTGGTCACTATCACGTACTTTGTTATTAAGTCTACATTAACGAACGAACGATTGAAGTGTCGATCTCCGCTCCTTGCTGACGACCTACTGACAGACCGTAGTGACCTCGTCACTGTTTCATGCTACACCCAAATGTGGAATATGAAAATAAACTGCTCTAAGACGGTTCAGACCCTATTCACTTTGAGAAAAAATATCCACATAGAAACCATAAACCTGAACATCGATGGGATGACGCTCTAATCAGACCAGCAACTTGTGAATCACTCTGGACCCTATGCTAATTATGTCTGATCATGTGCAAAAAGTCTCGGCAAGGTTGGACGTCATAAAGCGGATGGCCACGACAAAATAGGGCACGAACTCTAAGAACGTTATATATCAGTGAGTCGCATATCAAGTACAGTCACTTGGCAAAAGTCTTAGCTTCGCAAACGTCTCTAGCAAACCTAGACTCTGTCTGGAATCAAGGTACATGGCTAGTGGCTGGACTGGAGTCTTACGAATGGTCGCTGGACTAAAGACTTACGAATGGTGGCTGGACTGGAGGATTACGAATGGTGGCTGAACTGGAGGATTACGAATGGTGGCTGAACTGGAGTCTTACGAATGGTGGCTGAACTGGAGTCTTACGAATGGTGGCTGAACTGGAGTCTTACGAATGGTGGCTGAACTGGAGGATTACGAATGGTGGCTGCACTGGATTATTACGAATGGTGGCTGGACTGGAGGAAAAGTAAATACGGTTGGTCGTTGTACAGGCCACATGACATCCTCGTTAACCGTAGGCCACAGAAACAGATGACCTTTACATTATCTCCCCTATAGACCACAATGTCAGAAAGCTGAAGTCACTAGCTCTATTATTAGAATTGTTCCACTTGCTGGATAGGCCTAAACACTTTTTTGTCTGGAGGTGGAATGGGACAGGGTAAAGGATTTTTTTTTTTTTAAAAATCTAACATTCATTCGTTATTAAAAACAAAATATTTTTCTAGTTTGTCAAGATGTTGAAGTCAACAAATTCACTTTTGCATTTTAGTTACAGAGGATTTGAAATTAGCGATTAAAATGTGTGCATTCATGCGTATGAAAATGAAACATTTTTGTTTTGTATGTGTTGTTTTTTTAATATTATGATGAAACAATAAATTCATTAGCAATCTCATTTCATATCAAATTAACGTGAAGCACCGGAGGTAATGCAGAAAAAAAAAATTTTGGTCAAAAGATAATGAATCAAAGAATGCGAACTAATAGACAACAGAAAAGAACAGTCTGAAAACAAAAAGGGATTGGGATGGTCAATATACTCACTACGTAAATAATCTTGACCATATCATTACTCTCGGATGTATATTTTGTTTGGTTGTATTGGTCATCATATTGAATGAACTGAACCTCACAAGTTTCATTGCAATGGTCACACACAGATCTCGCCGGGACTCTACAAGTTATCGCTCTGAAAAAGCAAACAACATCTAGTAATCTTAAAAAGAAGCCTGTGATAATAATTCAGATAAACTTTTGTTTTCGTTTATTACAAATTATTTTATTGATGTCACTATCTGAAACAGATAAAAGAGGGAGAAAAAATTATTTTATTTACTGTAAGACACAATTATCTGCATCAGTTTAGGTACATAAAATACTGAGATTACCTTTACATTTCACTTGTTAGAGATAAAGATTGGTCAATGTATTCTTTAGGGATGGTCAAAAGAACGAAGTGGTGCACACTAGTCAACACGTGACCTCTACCAGTAGTAGCATCTTTTAGAGAGTAGTACACACAGACGTAGCATCTTTTAGAGAGTAGTACACACAGACGTAGCATCTTTTAGAGAGTAGTAGACACAGACGTAGCATCTTTTAGAGAGTAGTACACACAGACGTAGCATCTTTTAGAGAGTAGTAGACACAGACGTAGCATCTTTTAGAGAGTAGTACACACAGACGTAGCATCTTTTAGAGAGTAGTACACACAGACGTAGCATCTTTTAGAGAGTAGTACACACAGACGTAGCATCTTTTAGAGAGTAGTACACACAGACGTAGCATCTTTTAGAGAGTAGTAGACACAGACGTAGCATCTTTTAGAGAGTAGTACACACAGACGTAGCATCTTTTAGAGAGTAGTACACACAGACGTAGCATCTTTTAGAGAGTAGTAGACACAGACGTAGCATCTTTTAGAGAGTAGTAGACACAGACGTAGCATCTTTTAGAGAGTAGTACACACAGACGTAGCATCTTTTAGAGAGTAGTACACACAGACGTAGCATCTTTTAGAGAGTAGTAGACACAGACGTAGCATCTTTTAGAGAGTAGTAGACACAGACGTAGCATCTTTTAGAGAGTAGTAGACACAGACGTAGCATCTTTTAGAGAGTAGTAGACACAGACGTAGCATCTTTTAGAGAGTAGTACACACAGACGTAAAATATTTTAGAGAGTAGTAGACACAGACGTAACATCTTTTAGAGAGTAGTAGACACAGACGTAGCATCTTTTAGAGAGTAGTAGACACAGACGTAGCATCTTTTAGAGAGTAGTAGACACAGACGTAGCATCTTTTAGAGAGTAGTAGACAAAGACGTAGCATCTTTTAGAGAGTAGTAGACAAAGACGTAGCATCTTTTAGAGAGTAGTAGACACAGACGTAACAACTTTTAGAGAGTAGTACACACAGACGTAGCATCTTTTAGAGAGTAGTAGACACAGACGTAGCATCTTTTAGAGAGTAGTAGACACAGACGTAGCATCTTTTAGAGAGTAGTAGACACAGACGTAGCATCTTTTAGAGAGTAGTAGACAAAGACGTAGCATCTTTTAGAGAGTAGTAGACAAAGACGTAGCATCTTTTAGAGAGTAGTAGACACAGACGTAACAACTTTTAGAGAGTAGTACACACAGACGTAGCATCTTTTAGAGAGTAGTAGACACAGACGTAGCATCTTTTAGAGAGTAGTAGACACAGACGTAGCATCTTTTAGAGAGTAGTAGACACAGACGTAGCATCTTTTAGAGAGTAGTACACACAGACGTAAAATATTTTAGAGAGTAGTAGACACAGACGTAACATCTTTTAGAGAGTAGTAGACACAGACGTAGCATCTTTTAGAGAGTAGTAGACACAGACGTAGCATCTTTTAGAGAGTAGTAGACACAGACGTAGCATCTTTTAGAGAGTAGTAGACACAGACGTAGCATCTTTTAGAGAGTAGTAGACACAGACGTAGCATCTTTTAGAGAGTAGTAGACAAAGACGTAGCATCTTTTAGAGAGTAGTAGACAAAGACGTAGCATCTTTTAGAGAGTAGTAGACACAGACGTAACAACTTTTAGAGAGTAGTACACACAGACGTAGCATCTTTTAGAGAGTAGTAGACACAGACGTAGCATCTTTTAGAGAGTAGTAGACACAGACGTAGCATCTTTTAGAGAGTAGTAGACACAGACGTAGCATCTTTTAGAGAGTAGTAGACAAAGACGTAGCATCTTTTAGAGAGTAGTAGACAAAGACGTAGCATCTTTTAGAGAGTAGTAGACACAGACGTAACAACTTTTAGAGAGTAGTACACACAGACGTAGCATCTTTTAGAGAGTAGTAGACACAGACGTAGCATCTTTTAGAGAGTAGTAGACACAGACGTAGCATCTTTTAGAGAGTAGTAGACACAGACGTAGCATCTTTTAGAGAGTAGTAGACACAGACGTAGCATCTTTTAGAGAGTAGTACACACAGACGTAGCATCTTTTAGAGAGTAGTAGACACAGACGTAGCATCTTTTAGAGAGTAGTAGACACAGACGTAGCATCTTTTAGAGAGTAGTAGACACAGACGTAGCATCTTTTAGAGAGTAGTAGACACAGACGTAACATCTTTTAGAGAGTAGCAGACACAGACGTAACATATTTTAGAGAGTAGTAGAGTAGTAGACACAGGCGTAACATATTTTAGAGAGTAGTAGACACAGACGTAACATCTTTTAGAGAGTAGCAGACACAGACGTAACATATTTTAGAGAGTAGTAGAGTAGTAGACACAGACGTAACATATTTTAGAGAGTAGTAGACACAGACGTAACATATTTTAGAGAGTAGTAGACACAGACGTAACATAATTTAGAGAGTAGTAGACACATACGTAACATAATTTAGAGAGTAGTAGACACAGACGTAACATAATTTAGAGAGTAGTAGACACAGACGTAACATAATTTAGAGAGTAGTAGACACATACGTAACATAATTTAGAGAGTAGTAGACACAGACGTAACATATTTTATAGAGTAGTAGACATAGACCTAACATATTTTAGAGAGTAGTAGACACAGACGTAACATATTTTAGAGAGTAGTAGACACAGACGTAGCATCTTTTAGAGAGTAGTAGACACAGACGTAGCATCTTTTAGAGAGTAGTAGACACAGACGTAGCATCTTTTAGAGAGTAGTACACACAGACGTAAAATATTTTAGAGAGTAGTAGACACAGACGTAACATCTTTTAGAGAGTAGTAGACACAGACGTAGCATCTTTTAGAGAGTAGTAGACACAGACGTAGCATCTTTTAGAGAGTAGTAGACACAGACGTAGCATCTTTTAGAGAGTAGTAGACACAGACGTAGCATCTTTTAGAGAGTAGTAGACACAGACGTAGCATCTTTTAGAGAGTAGTAGACACAGACGTAGCATCTTTTAGAGAGTAGTAGACACAGACGTAGCATCTTTTAGAGAGTAGTAGACAAAGACGTAGCATCTTTTAGAGAGTAGTAGACAAAGACGTAGCATCTTTTAGAGAGTAGTAGACACAGACGTAACAACTTTTAGAGAGTAGTACACACAGACGTAGCATCTTTTAGAGAGTAGTAGACACAGACGTAGCATCTTTTAGAGAGTAGTAGACACAGACGTAGCATCTTTTAGAGAGTAGTAGACACAGACGTAGCATCTTTTAGAGAGTAGTAGACAAAGACGTAGCATCTTTTAGAGAGTAGTAGACAAAGACGTAGCATCTTTTAGAGAGTAGTAGACACAGACGTAACAACTTTTAGAGAGTAGTACACACAGACGTAGCATCTTTTAGAGAGTAGTAGACACAGACGTAGCATCTTTTAGAGAGTAGTAGACACAGACGTAGCATCTTTTAGAGAGTAGTAGACACAGACGTAGCATCTTTTAGAGAGTAGTAGACACAGACGTAGCATCTTTTAGAGAGTAGTAGACACAGACGTAGCATCTTTTAGAGAGTAGTAGACACAGACGTAGCATCTTTTAGAGAGTAGTAGACACAGACGTAGCATCTTTTAGAGAGTAGTACACACAGACGTAAAATATTTTAGAGAGTAGTAGACACAGACGTAGCATCTTTTAGAGAGTAGTAGACACAGACGTAGCATCTTTTAGAGAGTAGTAGACACAGACGTAGCATCTTTTAGAGAGTAGTAGACACAGACGTAGCATCTTTTAGAGAGTAGTACACACAGACGTAAAATATTTTAGAGAGTAGTAGACACAGACGTAACATCTTTTAGAGAGTAGTAGACACAGACGTAGCATCTTTTAGAGAGTAGTAGACACAGACGTAGCATCTTTTAGAGAGTAGTAGACACAGACGTAGCATCTTTTAGAGAGTAGTAGACACAGACGTAGCATCTTTTAGAGAGTAGTAGACACAGACGTAGCATCTTTTAGAGAGTAGTAGACACAGACGTAGCATCTTTTAGAGAGTAGTAGACACAGACGTAACATCTTTTAGAGAGTAGCAGACACAGACGTAACATATTTTAGAGAGTAGTAGAGTAGTAGACACAGACGTAACATATTTTAGAGAGTAGTAGACACAGACGTAACATATTTTAGAGAGTAGTAGACACAGACGTAACATAATTTAGAGAGTAGTAGACACATACGTAACATAATTTAGAGAGAAGTAGACACAGACGTAACATAATTTAGAGAGTAGTAGACACAGACGTAACATAATTTAGAGAGTAGTAGACACATACGTAGCATCTTTTAGAGAGTAGTAGACAAAGACGTAGCATCTTTTAGAGAGTAGTAGACAAAGACGTAGCATCTTTTAGAGAGTAGTAGACACAGACGTAACAACTTTTAGAGAGTAGTAGACACAGACGTAGCATCTTTTAGAGAGTAGTAGACACAGACGTAACATATTTTAGAGAGTAGTAGAGTAGTAGACACAGGCGTAACATATTTTAGAGAGTAGTAGACACAGACGTAACATCTTTTAGAGAGTAGCAGACACAGACGTAACATATTTTAGAGAGTAGTAGAGTAGTAGACACAGACGTAACATATTTTAGAGAGTAGTAGACACAGACGTAACATATTTTAGAGAGTAGTAGACACAGACGTAACATAATTTAGAGAGTAGTAGACACATACGTAACATAATTTAGAGAGTAGTAGACACAGACGTAACATAATTTAGAGAGTAGTAGACACAGACGTAACATAATTTAGAGAGTAGTAGACACATACGTAACATAATTTAGAGAGTAGTAGACACAGACGTAACATATTTTATAGAGTAGTAGACATAGACGTAACATATTTTAGAGAGTAGTAGACACAGACGTAACATAATTTAGAGAGTAGTAGACACAGACGTAACATATTTTAGAGAGTAGTAGACACAGACGTAACATCTTTTAGAGAGTAGTAGACACATACGTAACATCTTTTAGAGAGTAGCAGACACAGACGTAACATAATTTAGAGAGTAGTAGAGTAGTAGACATAGACGTAACATATTTTAGAGAGTAGTAGACACAGACGTAACATATTTTAGAGAGTAGTAGACACAGACGTAACATATTTTAGAGAGTAGTAGACACAGACGTAACATCTTTTAGAGAGTAGTAGAGTAGTAGACAAATACGTAACATATTTTAGAGAGTAGTAGAGTAGTAGACACAGACGTAACATCTTTTAGAGAGTAGTAGAGTAGTAGACACAGACGTAGCATCTTTTAGAGAGTAGTAGAGTAGTAGACACAGACGTAACATCTTTTAGAGAGTAGTAGAGTAGTAGACACAGACGTAGCATCTTTTAGAGAGTAGTGGACACAGACGTAACATATTTTAGAGAGGAGTAGAGTAGTAAACACAGACGTAACATATTTTAGAGAGTAGTAGAGTAGTAGACACAGACGTAACATCATTTTGAGAGTAGTAGACACAGACGTAACATCTTTTAGAGAGTAGTATATCAAACGAAACATCTTTTAGAGAGTAGTAGAGTAGTAGACACAGACGTAACATCTTTTTAAGAGAAGTAGAGTAGTAGACACAGACGTAACATATTTCAGAGAGTAGTAGATCAAACGAAACATCTTTTAGAGAGTAGTAGAGTAGTAGACACAGACGTAACATCTTTTTAAGAGAAGTAGAGTAGTAGACACAGACGTAACATATTTTAGAGAGTAGTAGAGTAGTAGACACAGACGTAACATCTTTTAGAGAGTAGTAGACACAACAGACGTAATATCTTTTAGAGGGTAGTAGACACAGATGTAACATCTTTTAAAGAGTAGTAGACACATACGTAACATATTGTAGAGAGTAGTAGACACGGACGTAACATCTTTTAGAGAGTAGTAGACACAGACGTAACATATTTTAGAGAGTAGTAGAGTAGTAGACACAGACGTAACATCTTTTAGAGAGTAGTAGACACAGACGTAACATCTTTTAGAGAGTAGTAGTTAGTAGACACAGACGTAACATCTTTTAGAGAGTAGTAGTTAGTAGACACAGACGTAACATCTTTTAGAGAGTAGAAGACACAAACGTAATATCTTTTATAGAGTAGTAGACACAGACGCAACATCTTTTAGAGAGTAGTAGACACAGACGTAACATCTTTTAGAGAGTAGTAGAGTAGTAGACACAGACGTAGCATCTTTTAGAGAGTAATAGAGTAGTAGACACAGACTTAGCATCTTTTAGAGAGTAGTAGACACAGACGTAGCATCTTTTAGAGAGTAGTAGAGTAGTAGACACAAACGTAGCATCTTTTAGAGAGTAGTAGATACAGACGTAACATCTTTTAGAGAGTAGTAGACACAGACATAACATCTTTTATAGAGTAATAGACACAGACATAACATCTTTTAGAGAGTAGTAGACACAGACGTAACATCTTTTATAGAGTAGAAGACACAAACGTAATATCTTTTATAGAGTAGTAGACACAGACGTAACATCTTTTAGAGAGAAGAAAACACAAACGTAACATATTTTACAGAGTAGTAGACACAGACGTAACATCTTTTAGAGAGTAGTTGACAAAGATTTAACATCTTTTAGAGAGTAGTATAGTAGTAGAGACAGACGTAACATATTTTAGAGAGTAGTAGAGTAGTAGACACAGACGTAGCATATTTTTTAGAGAGTAATAGAGTAGTAGACACAGACTTAGCATCTTTTAGAGAGTAGTAGAGTAGTAGACACAGACGTAACATCTTTTAGAGAGTAGTAGACACAGACATAACATCTTTTATAGAGTAATAGACACAGACATAACATCTTTTAGAGAGTAGTAGACACAGACGTAATATATTTTATAGAGTAATAGACACAGACATAACATCTTTTATAGAGTAGTAGACACAGACGTAATATATTTTATAGAGTAGTAGACACAGACATAACATCTTTTATAGAGTAATAGACACAGACATAACATCTTTTAGAGAGTAGTAGACACAGACGTAATATATTTTATAGAGTAATAGACACAGACATAACATCTTTTAGAGAGTAGTAGACACAGACGTAATATATTTTATAGAGTAGTAGACACAGACGTAATATATTTTATAGAGTAGTAGACACAGACGTAACATCTTTTAGAGAGTAGTGGACACAGACGTAACATCTTTTAGAGAGTAGTAGACAAAGACGTAACATCTTTTATAGAGTAATAGACACAGACGTAACATTTTTTAGAGAGTAGTAGACACAGACGTAACATATTTTATAGAGTAATAGACACAGACGTAACATCTTTTAGAGAGTAGTAGACACAGATGTAACATCTTTTAGAGAGTAGTAGACACAGATGTAACATCTTTTAGACAGTAGTAGACACATACTTAACATCTTTTAGAGAGTAGTAGACACAGACGTAACATCTTTTAGAGAGTAGTAGACACAGACGTAACATCTTTTATAGAGTAATAGACACAGACGTAACATCTTTTATAGAGTAGTAGACACAGACGTAACATATTTTATAGAGTAATATACACAGACGTAACATCTTTTAGAGAGTAGTAGACACAGACGTAACATCTTTTAGAGAGTAGTAGACACAGACGTAACATCTTTTATAGAGTTATAGACACAGACATAGCATCTTTTATAGTGTAATAGACACAAACTTAGCTAACTAGAGATAATAAAAAGAGATTTGATAAGAATCAACTGCCAAGCATTGATATTTTTTCTTCATTCTTTTTTTTTTATAACTGACATTTGTGTGCTGTAAAGAGTCACCGGATTCTGTATTTCCTCAGTTTTGACTCCCGAAGTCTTCTTATGTTTAAACTCTATCTCCAAGGCTGAAGAGACCCTCCTGCCCGATATTACTGGTCTAGACGCCAGTTACTGCCCTTTTCCCCTTCTGTTAGTGAAAACTATTACACAGGCCTCAATATATGAGCCAGGAGTTGGATTCGTTGTCAGATGCTATTCAAGACGTAGGCCATTGGAAGCATATTATTGACAATGGAGTTCTTGTATGATAACCTTAGGGAGCCAATAGAGGTACATCTAGGTCAGGGGTCTCAAACACGTGGCACGCGGGCCACGAAACAATTTTCTGTGGCCCGCGGCCACGTCCGCGAATTCAAAGAAAATTAGATAAAATTTACAATGACCACATATAAGCCGTTAAATGATTTACAACTGCACAAATCAGTAAATGAGGTGTCCGCCCACTGCAAGCGAAGATTCTGTGAAGGCAAGATTTGTTGTTAGCGAGATGATAGCAAAGGCATCACGACCATTCACTGAAGGCCAATTTGTAAGTGTATGCTACAGGCGTGTGAAATTATCTGCCCCAAGAAAAAGAAACTCTTCGAAATCAATTCCATTGCACTGGACTAGTCTACTGGTAGCAGACACCGCATACTGTGCCGTATTCATTCGTGGGGTCGACAAAAACTTGAACATTGTTGAAGACTTACTACCCATGAAAGGAACGACGACTGGACGCGACGTGTTCCAAGAACTGGAAGCTTTTATTGACAAGTGTGGGCTACCGTGGGAAAAAACTGGTTTCAGTGGCTACGGATGGTGCACCAGCAATGTGTTCAGAGAAGGTTGGTGTTGTTGGATTAATGGTAGAGAAACGGTATCGGCTCAAGCACTATTTCTGATATTGAAAGCCAACAAAATGCATATTTTGAGGTATCTACAGTGCATTTTCCTGCTATTAAAAAGTTTTATTTCAAATACCTAATGTGCTATTCTTACTGACTTAGACCCTCCCGAGACGTTTCCATAAAATTGTAGATTCCCAGCCATTACTAGCAATGGGGTCTGGGGGAGCGCTAGGAGCTCCCTTAGCGCGGGGCGAAGCCCCGCCGCCAAGCACTATTTCTGGTCTTGAAAGCCATCAAAATGCATGTTCTGAGGTATTTACAGTGCATTTTCCTGCTTTTAAAAAGTTTTATTTCAAAAACCTAATGTGCTATTCTTACTGACTTAGACCCTACCGCGCAGTTCGGAGCATTTGACGTCAAGCTGTTTCCATAAAAATCTGTCACTGGTAATGTCTTCCCACCTGCCATGAGGACCTCAATGAATAAGATGCGTCAAGTTGTAGGCCTACTAGGAGATCATTGCAACTCTTCTTATGCGTATTTCATTTTGTCGGAGAACCCCATGCGTCGCTCTCTCACAATCTTACTAAAGGGTCGACTCCCAGTTCTGCATAGGATTTCCTTGATTGAAACCCGATCTCTATAACTGACTCCTAAAATCTGTCTTAGCCATCTTTGTTGAGCCATATTTAGTGTTTTTCAATTTCGGCAGATGACTATTCACTGCAGTTTATTAAGGGAGCCCTGCCACTGGTAAAAATGTGTAACCTCTCTTGAATACGCTCTTGGAATTAAGTGACTGTAGTTTGCTTTAGATTTTATATCGAAAAGAGAAGTTTTATCGTCAAAATTATCTGTTGGGGGTTTTCCAACTCAAAATGCTCTGTAGGGGGATCATAAACTCAAAACCATCTGGAGGGGTTTTAAACTTTAAACAAACGCCCACGATTAGATTGGCTACGCTCAAATAATTTTAGTGTGTAATTTGCTTTTTTTTTTATATTGAAGAGGTATTTTTTAGCATTAAACCCCTCTGAATGGGGGTTTAAACTCAAATTCTTTTGGCAACGCTCATAGCAGTTTGAATGCGTAATTTGCTTTTTTCTTACACTGAAGATGTATTTTTTAGCCTCAACCCCCCCTGGCGGGGGGTTTAAACTCAAAACTCCTTTGGCTGCGCTCATAGATTTTAGAGTGAGTAATTTGCTTTTATTTATATTGAAGAGGTACTTTTTAGCTTCAAACTCCACTGGAGGGGAGTTTAAACTCAAAACCCCTTTGACTACACTAATAACATTTTGAGTGTATAATTTGCTTTGTTTTTATTATTAAAAGGTATTTTTTACCTTCAAACCCCGCTGAAGTGGGGTTTAAACTCAAAACTATGTCAAAACCCATTTAGCTAAGCTCATAACATTTTGAGTGCGTAATTAGCTTTTTTTTATATTGAAGAGGGGGTTTATCGTAAATTTTGGAGGGGGTTTTAAATCAAAATCTCCCTTAACTGTGCTCTTGGAATTAGGGGATTTTAGTTTGCATTTTTTTGTGTTTTGTTTTATAGAAGAGGGGGAGTTAACTGCAAAAACCCCAAGTAGGGGGTTTAAAACTCAAAACCCCTAGTAGGGGGTTTTAAACTCAAAACTCCTGGTAGGGGTTTTTAAACTCGAACCCCCCTGGTAGGGGTTTTTTAAATCAAAACCCCACTGGTTGTGCTGGGGCAAGTGATGGTTTAGTATTAAAATCTCACCTAAAATAAACAAAATCAAAGCAAAAAAACATTCACTAAATTCCGAGCCCCCCCTCCCCAAGGGGGGATTTCATTTCGGGGGGGTTTGAACCCCAACCCCCCCCCCTCCTGGCTACGCCCATGGTCTGTACAATAACCGTACAGCCATCTACACTTTGTACATTTTATACATACATGGTTATTGTTAATTCTAATGGTATTGGTTCATATGTAAAAGACGTACTTGTTTTTCAAAACAGCTTCATCACAGCTTTGGTTACAAATTGTGACAGAAACTCTTGATGAGTTGATTCCAAAGCCTGTCCCGTGAATAGACAGCAATGTCCCTCCTTGTATAGGTACTTCACTTGGTCGAATCTAGGATAGAGAGACATCGTGAACATGATATGGAAGCATTTTGACTATTTTATTGACTAAGACTTAGCACGCTTTCCAAAACATTGTAGATTAGTCAAATAACAAGCCAGTGCATTCTAATAGAATAACTGCTATAGAGGTAGGGTTAGGCGAAGAGACTTATTCCTCTCGCTTTGGAGGCGACCAAGGGCACTTTTGGTCTTAGCCAGACAGTTGTCAATGACAACTGGGGCTTTTAAAAGGGATATAAAGATACGTTGACGCTGGAGAGATGAGTCGTTCCATTCTAACAACGACCCAACATATCAAAGATGTTACTGAAGCAGAATCTACTTTGAAAAACAGCAGACTCAAGTGTCACTTTAATGAACATGCACTATAGACTAGTTCTTCAAAATAAAATATGAAGAGAACTGTGGCTACATATGTCAGCTACAAATGCTACAATGTAACATAGACGGAGCAGTAAGGAAAGTACTAGGACATGTGTTTGGCTGTAACATTCAGATAGTCGTAGAGCAACCATTCCAAGTGAAGGGCAGGCTGGGACAAAGTAGAAAGATGCACTGAACATTCACTAATGCCTTTAGGGAGTGAAAGCAAACTACGGCCAGTAGGCAAATTTAAGCCCAGAGTGAAGTTCAATGCGGATGGCGGTATGGTCGTGTGGTATTCGCTCTGGACTGTTGTCTCCATCAGTCGCGGGTTTGAACCCTGCAGGCGGCCATCACTCACCGTCCTGTGGGAGGTTTGGACTAATAGGTAACCATCTTCAATCAAGAAACAAAACAAAACTGTTATTTATTAAAACCGTCACATAATTTTAAATTCTAATTAAATTAATTATTACACTCAACATTAAATTGAAAAAGCAAATGATTGTTTTAATTTTAAGGTCACCAAAACTAATTTAAACTGAAAAAAAAATTGAATCCTAAGCTTAAGCTCTTCGTCTTTATAAAATGTTTGTTCTACCGTTAGACTTAAAAATGAAAAATTTACTTTAATTAAGTTTTTTAAAATGCTTTTAGTTGAGCCATCTATAATTTTACACAAGGAGCCATCTATAGATTTATATAGAACCATCGATCTATAACTTTATTGTTGAGCCATATGTAGCTTTGTAGTGTAAAAGTATAATGGCAAGTGAAAGACCCATCTATAGCTTTGTAGTGTAAAAGTATAATGGTAAGTCTAAGACTCATCTATAGCTTTGTAGTGTAAAAGTATAATGGTAAGTCTAAGACTCATCTATAGCTTTGTAGTGTAAAAGTATAATGGTAAGTCTAAGACTCATCTATAGCTTTGTAGTGTAAAAGTATAATGGTAAGTCAAAGACCCATCTATAGCTTTGTAGTGTAAAAGTATAATGGTAAGTCTAAGACTCATCTATAGCTTTGTAGTGTAAAAGTATAATGGTAAGTCTAAGACTCATCTATAGCTTTGTAGTGTAAAAGTATAATGGTAAGTCTAAGACTCATCTATAGCTTTGTAGTGTAAAAGTATAATGGTAAGTCTAAGACTCATCTATAGCTTTGTAGTGTAAAAGTATAATGGTAAGTCTAAGACTCATCTATAGCTTTGTAGTGTAAAAGTATAATGGTAAGTCTAAGACCCATCTATAGCTTTGTAGTGTAAAAGTATAATGGTAAGTCTAAGACCCATCTATAGCTTTGTAGTGTAAAAGTATAATGGTAAGTCTAAGACTCATCTATAGCTTTGTAGTGTAAAAGTATAATGGTAAGTCTAAGACCCATCTATAGCTTTGTAGTGTAAAAAGTATAATGGTAAGTCTAAGACTCATCTATAGCTTTGTAGTGTAAAAGTATAATAGTAAGTCTAAGACTCATCTATAGCTTTGTAGTGTAGAAGTATAATAGTAAGTCTAAGACCCATCTATAGCTTTGTAGTGTAAAAGTATAATGGTAAGTCTAAGACTCATCTATAGCTTTGTAGTGTAAAAGAATAATGGTAAGTCTAAGACCCATCTATAGCTTTGTAGTGTAAAAGTATAATGGTAAGTCTAAGACTCATCTATAGCTTTGTAGTGTAAAAGTATAATGGTAAGTCTAAGACTCATCTATAGCTTTGTAGTGTAAAAAGTATAATGGTAAGTCTAAGACTCATCTATAGCTTTGTAGTGTAAAAGTATAATAGTAAGTCTAAGACTCATCTATAGCTTTGTAGTGTAGAAGTATAATAGTAAGTCTAAGACCCATCTATAGCTTTGTAGTGTAAAAGTATAATGGTAAGTCTAAGACTCATCTATAGCTTTGTAGTGTAAAAGTATAATGGTAAGTCTAAGACCCATCTATAGCTTTGTAGTGTAAAAGTATAATGGTAAGTCTAAGACTCATCTATAGCTTTGTAGTGTAAAAGTATAATGGTAAGTCTAAGACTCATCTATAGCTTTGTAGTGTAAAAGTATAATGGTAAGTCTAAGACTCATCTATAGCTTTGTAGTGTAAAAGTATAATGGTAAGTCTAAGACTCATCTATAGCTTTGTAGTGTAAAAGTATAATGGTAAGTCTAAGACTCATCTATAGCTTTGTAGTGTAAAAGTATAATGGTAAGTCTAAGACTCATCTATAGCTTTGTAGTGTAAAAGTATAATGGTAAGTCTAAGACTCATCTATAGCTTTGTAGTGAAACCATCTATGGCTTAGTAGTGCTTCCTTAGGAAGTAAAAAAACAACAACAGAATTTGTTGAAGAAATTATTTCTGAAACGAAATGATGTCGTTTCATTTGTTTTTTTTTTCGCGAAAGACGTTAGCAGCAAGATGAATTCAAAATGTTATTTTAAAGGAGAATGTTTAACGTGATTTTAGAGCATAGTATCTTCTTGCAGCGATTTTATAGTATCTTCTTGCAGCGATTTTATAGTACCTTCTTGCAGCGATTTTATAGTATCTTCATGTAGCGATTTTAGAGTATCTTGCAGCGATTTTAGAGTATCTTCTTGTAGCGATTTTATAGTATCTTCTTGTAGCGATTTTAGAGTATCTTCTTGTAGCGATTTTATAGTATCTTATTCCAGCGATTTTATAGTATCTTCTAGCAGCGATTTTATAGTATCTTCTTGTAGCGATTTTATAGTATCTTCTTGCAGCGATTTTATAGTATCTTCTTGCAGCGATTTTATAGCCCCTACTTGCAGAGATTTTCTAGTATCTTCTTGCAGAGATTTTATAGTATCTTCTTGCAGAGATTTTATAGTATCTTCTTGCAGAGATTTTCTAGTATCTTCTTGCAGCGATTTTATAGTATCTTCTTGCAGAGATTTTATAGTATCTTCTTGCAGCGATTTTATAGTATCTTCTTGCAGAGATTTTATAGTATCTTCTTGCAGCGATTTTATAGTATCTTCTTGCAGAGATTTTATAGTATCTTCTTGCAGAGATTTTATAGTATCTTCTTGCAGAGATTTTATAGTATCTTCTTGCAGAGATTTTATAGTATCTTCTTGCAGAGATTTTATAGTATCTTCTTGCAGAGATTTTATAGTATCTTCTTGCAGAGATTTTATAGTATCTTCTTGCAGAGATTTTCTAGTATCTTCTTGCAGCGATTTTATAGTATCTTCTTGCAGAGATTTTATAGTATCTTCTTGCAGTGATTTTATAGTATCTTCTTGCAGCGATTTTATAGTATCTTCATGTAGCGATTTTAGAGTATCTTCTTGCAGCGATTTTAGAGTATCTTCTTGTAGCGATTTTATAGTATCTTATTCCAGCGATTTTAAAGTATCTTCTAGCAGCGATTTTATAGTATCTTCTTGTAGCGATTTTATAGTATCTTCTTGCAGCGATTTTATAGTATCTTCTTGCAGCGATTTTATAGCCCCTACTTGCAGAGATTTTCTAGTATCTTCTTGCAGAGATTTTATAGTATCTTCTTGCAGAGATTTTATAGTATCTTCTTGCAGAGATTTTCTAGTATCTTCTTGCAGCGATTTTATAGTATCTTCTTGCAGAGATTTTATAGTATCTTCTTGCAGCGATTTTATAGTATCTTCTTGCAGAGATTTTATAGTATCTTCTTGCAGAGATTTTCTAGTATCTTCTTGCAGAGATTTTATAGTATTTTCTTGCAGCGATTTTATAGTATCTTCTTGCAGCGATTTTATAGTATCTTCTTGCAGCGATTTTATAGTATCTTCTTGCAGAGATTTTATAGTATCTTCTTGCAGAGATTTTATAGTATCTTCTTGCAGAGATTTTATAGTATCTTCTTGCAGAGATTTTATAGTATCTTCTTGCAGAGATTTTATAGTATCTTCTTGCAGAGATTTTATAGTATCTTCTTGCAGAGATTTTATAGTATCTTCTTGCAGAGATTTTCTAGTATCTTCTTGCAGCGATTTTATAGTATCTTCTTGCAGAGATTTTATAGTATCTTCTTGCAGTGATTTTATAGTATCTTCTTGCAGCGATTTTATAGTATCTTCATGTAGCGATTTTAGAGTATCTTCTTGCAGCGATTTTAGAGTATCTTCTTGTAGCGATTTTATAGTATCTTATTCCAGCGATTTTAAAGTATCTTCTAGCAGCGATTTTATAGTATCTTCTTGTAGCGATTTTATAGTATCTTCTTGCAGCGATTTTATAGTATCTTCTTGCAGCGATTTTATAGCCCCTACTTGCAGAGATTTTCTAGTATCTTCTTGCAGAGATTTTATAGTATCTTCTTGCAGAGATTTTATAGTATCTTCTTGCAGAGATTTTCTAGTATCTTCTTGCAGCGATTTTATAGTATCTTCTTGCAGAGATTTTATAGTATCTTCTTGCAGCGATTTTATAGTATCTTCTTGCAGAGATTTTATAGTATCTTCTTGCAGAGATTTTCTAGTATCTTCTTGCAGAGATTTTATAGTATTTTCTTGCAGCGATTTTATAGTATCTTCTTGCAGCGATTTTATAGTATCTTCTTGCAGCGATTTTATAGTATCTTCTTGCAGAGATTTTATAGTATCTTCTTGCAGAGATTTTATAGTATCTTCTTGCAGAGATTTTATAGTATCTTCTTGCAGAGATTTTATAGTATCTTCTTGCAGAGATTTTATAGTATCTTCTTGCAGCGATTTTATAGTATCTTCTTGCAGAGATTTTATAGTATCTTCTTGCAGAGATTTTATAGTATCTTCTTGCAGCGATTTTATAGTATCTTCTTGCAGAGATTTTATAGTATCTTCTTGCAGAGATTTTATAGTATCTTCTTGCAGAGATTTTATAGTATCTTCTTGCAGCGATTTTATAGTATCTTCTTGCAGAGATTTTATAGTATTTTCTTGCAGAGATTTTATAGTATTTTCTTGCAGAGATTTTATAGTATCTTCTTGCAGAGATTTTATAGTATCTTCTTGCAGAGATTTTATAGTATCTTCTTGCAGAGATTTTATAGTATCTTCTTGCAGAGATTTATAGTATCTTATTGCAGAGATTTTATAGTATCTTCTTGCAGAGATTTTATAGTATCTTCTTGCAGCGATTTTATAGTATCTTCTTGCAGAGATTTTATAGTATCTTCTTGCAGAGATTTTCTAGTATCTTCTTGCAGAGATTTTCTAGTATTTTCTTGCAGAGATTTTCTAGTATTTTCTTGCAGAGATTTTCTAGTATTTTCTTGCAGAGATTTTCTAGTATCTTCTTGCAGAGATTTTATAGTATCTTCTTGCAGAGATTTTATAGTATCTTCTTGCAGAGATTTTATAGTATCTTCTTGCAGAGATTTTCTAGTATTTTCTTGCAGAGATTTTATAGTATCTTCTTGCAGAGATTTGAGAGTATCTTCTTGCAGAGATTTGAGAGTATCTTCTTGCAGAGATTTGGGAATATCTTCTTGTAGAGATTTTATAGTATACTATCTTCTAACGTCAGAACGTACACTGAATTAGTTGTATAGAGATTGTTGCGTGCTGAAAGCATGCTGGCTATTCAAGACATTTGACTTCATACAAGGATGGTGTTAATATCTTCTTACTAGGAGAAATAGTCTAAAGGTTTTGAAAACCTAATAAAGAAAACATGAAGTATGAAATCATGTCTAGTCTTACAGACTTACTACTTTGACATGACCAACTCTTCACTACAAACATTCGTAAACAAGAAGAAAGCTTCCAACAAGAAAGACACAGTCCTAATACCTAATTTCATGTATATGTATTTGTTGCGCCAGCAGGCAGCAGTCGTGTTTTTTCGTCTCTCGTTTCGGAGGATTTTTGTGTTGCTATTTTCTAGAGCTAAGTGATCTTTCTTATACCATTAGATTGGTGTAGATGTCGTCTATAGATTGGTGTATTTAGTTTGATAGATTTAAGTCACGTTAATTAAATTTAATTAGTTTTTGTATTCATTTACTATCCTTTAGTTTAACAAGCATCTATATAAACAGTAACAGAGTGATACTCATAGCCCGAGGGATTGATGTGCTTGGTAAAACCGTGTACCGTGGCCACTACATAGCAGTCGGAGCGCAAACCTGTGTGTCATCAGTCCTAGTGTGTCAAATCACCGTACTGGAGTCATGGACGCTAATCTATTACGTCGCATAGGACGCACATGTGTGTTACTCAAATCACGACTAGACAGCGAGGTTTTCCGAAATATTCGTCGACTTGGCATCGGGCGTAAACTGCCGACAGTTCGTGGGTCTAGGGCTGGGCGTCTTATTCGCCTATGGTATAACCTACCGCAATTCAACTCAACAGATACATGTCACACAGTTTCCAGGACTCTTAACTGTGTTGTTAACCCCACCCCTACCCCTGTCATTTCTTCTACGACAGAGTTCAGCAGTTCCCTACTAAACTGTTTTATTAACCACCCCACCCCTATTGCTCCTCACACAACAGAGGTCAGATGTCCCCATCAAAAACCTATAATTCGGGATATTACTCCTCCGGTGTCTTCAAAATGTGCTACGCCTCTGGTGACTATATCCTCCAGTCTGCTTAAAATAATGCACCTCAACGCCCAGTCATGCAGTAACAAAACCCTTGAGCTTGCAGACACCATCACTGATGATAGCTACGACATCGTTTTCCTTAGTGAGACATGGTTTAAAGAAGTTGGTGATGAGCCAAGAACCATTGAGCTAACGCCCCCAGGCTTTATTTTAAAGAGTCTACCTCGAAAAACAGGCAGCGGAGGGGGCTTAGCAATACTGTACAGAGATAGTCTAGCCAAGTATGTAACAATAAGACCTGAAAGCTCAACGTACACGACCTTTGAGATGTGCGAGTTTCGCCTTTCCCACCACAGTAGAACACTGACTTTTATTTTCCTGTACCGCCCACCACCAAGCAAGAGAAATAAACTGACAACAAAAGTTTTCATCGAAGAATTTCAAGACCTCCTTGACAGTGACATATCAACAAAAGATCTATTTGTTATAGGCGATGTGAACTTGCATTTTGACAGTGAAAATGAGACATACGCGATGTCGCTGAAAAATGCGCTAAATGATCGCAACTTAGACCAACTGATAAATGTTCCGACACACGTCAAAGGCCATACTCTTGACTGGATTGTTACAAATGCAAGTGAGCTTGTAGCCAAACTCAATGTCTCAGACCGCGGCTTGTCAGATCATTTTCTCGTAAACTTTGAAATGCGCCTATCAAAAGCAAAAAGGCCAAAGAAAAACGTGACTTCCCGTAAACTTAAAGCCATAGATATTGCCTCCTTCAAAATGGATGTGACCTCTTTGCTGTTGCAACAGATCAACACAGACGTTCTCAGCAATTACAATTCTTGCTTGAAAAAGTTGCTGGACAGCCATGCACCTCTTGTCACTCGTACAGTCTCAGTTAGGCCATCTGCACCCTGGTTGACGGAAGACATAAAGACTGCCAAACTTATTCGCCGACGTGCCGAACGTACATTTCAAAAGACAGGTCAGACGATACATCGACAAATATACATACGAGAAAAAAACAAGGTTAACCGTATGATTAGAGACGCAAAAGCTAGTCATATTCGACAAAAAATCGAAAATTCTGATTCTTCAAAGGAGCTATTCAGGATCACCGCTGAAATGTTAGGGGGAGCAAATAACGAACGTTTGCCGTCATCTATCCCATTATCTGAACTTCCTGATTCCTTCAATAGATTCTTCATTGGGAAGATTGAGCAGATTAGAAATGACATGCCATCCCTCTCATCACAGCTTGACCACTCTCCAATTTTTCAAAATACTCCTTTTTGCGAGTTTCAGCGTGTATCTGAAGATTATGTCAAAAGTACTATTATGAAGATGCCAAATAAGTCATGTGACCTTGATCCCATTCCAACCTCCTTGCTCCTTGAATGTTTAGATGAGCTTGTACCTACAATTACCAACATTGTGAACTCTTCACTGACTTCAGGCATTGTACCACAGCAATTTAAGCATGCACTTGTCAGGCCCTTATTAAAGAAATCCAGTCTTGACCCGGAATGTCTAAAAAACTATCGCACGGTTTCAAATCTTCCCTTCCTGTCAAAGCTTCTGGAGCGCATCGTGTTAGTGCAAATTCTTTCTCATCTTGAACAGTACTGTCTCTTGGAAGAATTTCAATCTGCATATAGGAAGTGCCGTAGCACAGAGACAGCAGTGGTCAGGGTACTAAACGACTTACTTCACAATTCCGACAAAGGCCACATATCAATTCTTTCCATGCTGGACTTGTCCGCAGCCTTTGATACGCTAGACCATGAAATTATGATGGCCACTTTTCTGCAACTTTTGGTTTAGCAGGAGTCGTCCTAAAGTGGCTTGGATCCTACCTGACGGAACGCACCCAAAGTGTCGTTGTTAGCGGGACGGAATCAACAAGCTTACTTTTGAAGTACGGAGTACCCCAAGGATCAGTTCTAGGCCCAGTACTGTTCACTATGTACACATATCCACTCAGCGGTGTCATACGGCCAACCGGCATCTTATACCATTTCTTTGCCGATGACTCACAGTTATACGATTCATCAGTACCCTCAGAGGTGTCCCATCTGGCAGAGAATATCAGTGGTACCGTTGCAAGGGTGAGCGATTGGATGGTTGAAAATAAACTCAAGATGAACGAAGACAAGACAGAAATAATTAAGATTGGCACTAGGAACAATGTCTCAAAAGTTGAAAGCACAGATTCTCTCTTTATCACGAACTGCCATGTTCCTTTTGTCCATGTAGTGCGGAATCTTGGAGTTTTCTTCGACTCAACACTATCTTTCGACCCACACATAAATCAGCTCTGCAAAGGTCTTTATCTGCAGCTGCGCAGATTAGGCCTGATCCGACCATATTTAACAACGGAGTCAACAAAAACGCTAGCTGTGGCATTCATACTCTCCCGCCTTGACTACTGCAACGCCGTGCTAGCAGGTATACCTGATGACAAAATAGCCAAGCTGCAACGTATACAGAACAACGCCGCTCGAAAAGTCCTTAAAAAAACTAGACAAGATTCTGCTACTACGCTCTTGCGCACGCTCCATTGGCTTCCCGTGAAAGCGAGAATCGATTACAAGGTCGCCACACTTTGTCATCAGTGTATATATAACAATGAGATGCCCTTGTACCTTAGCGAACTGATTACTCCATATGTCCCCCAGAGAACCCTGCGCTCAATGGACTCAACGCTTTTAGTAGTGCCACGTTTCTCCCTCAAAAGCTACGGTCTGCGTGCTTTTTCAGTTCACGGACCAAAGGTTTGGAACTCACTCCCCATTGATCTCAGACAGACAACATGCTATACCACTTTTAAGAAGAACATTAAGACCTACTTGTTTAAAACTTTTTTAGATTAACTGTTATTTCGGCAGTTGTGTTTATGTTTGTAATGTTGTTACAGCGCCTTGAGCCTACATTTTGTTTGTTAACAGCGCTTTATAAATAAAATTATTATTATTATTATTATTATTACTTTTTTAAATAAACAGAAAGACAATTCCTCCTTTATACGTTTTCTACAGCTTTGATTGTGTTCTTCATAACTCAATGGAGGCTGGAGTTTTAAAAGAACATTTTTTCTACAGTCCCATTCTCTTTTCCAGATTAAAAAAACTGTATAAGCAAATATATAAATCTACTAAACTTTATACTATTCTAATGATAGGACTTAGATCTAGACCTGGTTCTCTAGCCAAATGTAAATTTATCTTTTTATACTTAAACAATTATAACAGTCAAACTAGAGTTTTTTTCAGTGTGGCCCAACAGTTGAATGTCTTCATATCTTACAGATGTAATTGATGGTTTACAAATGTATTCAGTTGTCCAGTTACACGACAGAGCACCATGACGTGTATCAAAACACAACTTTTCATCAGGACACCAGAGGCATGCGTTTTCATTACACTCCTGGCAATTGTCAAACTGACGACAAAAGTCAAAACTGAGTTTCAAGACCTGTTGAATAGAAACCACACAACAGGCAGTTAGTAGAGACAAGACATAATGGAGATACGACTATATGTTGTAACAAATTTAATAGATCAGACTAAATCCTCATTACTCTACTCTAGGTAAGTCCAACTAGAATTCTGTTCCATACTTCCGTAAGACCTGGACAAAGTACTTGGCTAGAAACAAATAAACAGTAGTTGTAAGGAAGCATCATACATTCATAATGTCAAATAACTTCACTATCTGAGTGATCCTATACCTTACACTAATTACACGTCTGATTGATTCGTGTGCATAGTTTGACTTTAGTTCTACACGTCTGATTGATTCGTGTGCATAGTTTGACTTTAGTTCTACACGTCTGATTGATTCGTGTGCATAGTTTGACTTTAGTTCTACACGTCTGATTGATTCGTGTGCATAGTTTGACTTAAGTTCGAAACGTCTGATTGATTCGTGTGCATAGTTTGACTTTAGTTCTACACGTCTAATTGATTCGTGTGCATAGTTTGACTTTAGTTCTACACGTCTGATTGATTCGTGTGCATAGTTTGACTTTAGTTCTACACGTCTGATTGATTCGTGTGCATAGTTTGACTTTAGTTCTACACGTCTGATTGATTCGTGTGCATAGTTTGACTTTAGTTCTACACGTCTGATTGATTAGTGTGCATAGTTTAACTTTAGTTCTACACGTCTGATTGATTCGTGTGCATAGTTTGACTTTAGTTCTACACGTCTAATTGATTCGTGTGCATAGTTTGACTTTACTTCTACACGTCTGATTGATTCGTGTGGATAGTTTGACTTTAGTTCTACACGTCTGATTGATTCGTGTGCATAGTTTGACTTTAGTTCTACACGTCTGATTGATTCGTGTGCATAGTTTGACTTTAGTTCTACACGTCTGATTGATTCGTGTGCATAGTTTGACTTTAGTTCTACACGTCTGATTGATTCGTGTGCATAGTTTGACTTTAGTTCTACACGTCTGATTGATTCGTGTGCATAGTTTGACTTTAGTTCTACACGTCTGATTGATTCGTATGCATAGTTTGACTTAAGTTCTACACGTCCGATTGATCAAGGCACAAGAAAATATTAATGACAGGCCATGGACCTGAAGAAAATGTGCATTAAGTTCCACATTTCACCCCTCTACACATAAACTGATTCATTTATTCACCCCTCTACACATAAACTGATTCATTCATTCACCCCTCTACACATATACTGATTCATTCATTCACCCCTCTAGACATAAACTGATTCATTCACTCACCCCTTTACACATAAACTGATTCATTTCCTTACCCCTCTACCCATAAACTGATTCATTCACTCACCACTCACCTATCTATAATTCTCCCACTTGCGGTGGACAACAAAATATGAAAAATTCACCTGTCATTACTTTCCTTGCTACTAGAAAAACGAAGCCATTTTCACAATCGAAACCACAGCGGTGAAATTTAACAAAAACGATTTTTTTTTTTCGCCATTTCGTCCCATTATGTTGTTGAAAGCTGACATATCAAAGATTATTCTTCTTTCCGTTTTAAAGCAATATTACTTACAGCAAGTACTTGGCGCAAGGCATGCTTTTCTAGACATGTAAAAAAACAATCACTTTTTTTTATTTGTCCAAAGAAGCAGACATTGGCTGAAGACGTATTTTTGTGTGTAACAATGTATAAAAAAAACACAATGAACTGTAGGTATAATTCTATCGGGTCGGTGTTGAGGGTGAAGGTAACAGAAAAAAGTCTTCTTGAGGAAGTTAAAGTTAGGTGAACCAACAAAGGGTAGACAACAAGCAACAATAGAGCTTATGAAATAATGTCCTAGTGAATGGAGAAAACAAGGACAAGTCAGCGACTGTAGAAATAGAGAATTCTAGAAGTTCAGGCCAAAAGTGTGTGTGTGTGTCGTTACAAGCGGGACGTACCCATTCAACGTAACATCTTCATTGTGACATTTTGTTTTATATGGACCAGTGATATACTTTTGACCTCCGACCTGGTCCTTGGTAATCCGGACGACGGCCGAGCCGTTATGATTTTATTTATGGTCATAATTGTATGTGGTAGTATAACCAGGGCTTGATACTTGGAGGCGCCAATCCCTATCCAAGCCGAGCACCTCCAAGTAGGTGGTTTGACTTTGTACTGAACATGTGGCCGTTGTAGTCTATTTTGGGACTATTCTGCCATGGCCTTAGTCATGAAAGCCTTTGGCCCAGTTGTGCCATGTCATCACCACTATAATTCAAATCTCTAAAAAAAAAACATTTTGGAAGTGGGAGGAGAAATTAAGTGAACCAAATAGATTTTACACTAAATTTTTTTCATTTTTAGTATTCAAGCATAAATTGTAGAGTTATTGTCCCAAATATTTTTTTTACAACAGAAAAATATCAGTTTGAGTAAAGGTTGAAAAGATGACTAGGAAAATAATATTTGGGTTCAGAACTCATCTCAATTGTTACTCTTATAATGAGAAATTTCGTATGAATTCTAAATTTTCCAAAAAAAAGTCTTTCAAAAAATAATAAGATGAATTCGTGTGCAATTACATAAACTCTGTCGCCACATTTGACTTTTCTGTTTTAAAACGTCATCTTTTCATCCGACACTATTTACAACTGGATTAAAACATCAATACTTAGCTTATATTATATAGATATTCAACTAATTCTGTTCAAAAACTTTGATTTCCCCATAAAAATAGGACCGCCCCACCCCATTCAGAGGGCTAGAGTGGGGAGGGCAGCAGAAGCAATCGCCCCCCCCCTCCACCTGAACTAATCGGCTAAGATACCAGAAGTGTAGCAACATAATATAAAAATTATATTGTAATTCAACTAATTTTGTTCACAAACTATGATTTCCACATAAAAGTAGGACCGCCAACTCCACTCAAAGGGTTTAGATGGGAATGGCAGTAGATGTACTTGCCCCCCCCCCAACCCAATCGGAAAACAGGGGAACGACATAATATAAAGATCGGTTAAAACACCGATAACACGTTTTAATCAAATAGATATTTAATTGATTCTGTTAGCAAGCTGTGATTTCTACAAATTTATTGGACCGCCACCCCCCACTCGAAAGTTTATGGGGTGGGGGGGCGGGATCGATGCCATCACCCCCTCCCGACCCCACCAAATCGGCCAACATACCTGAGGGGGGGCGGCGAAATAATCTAAAAATAGGTTGAAATATAAATAATTAGCATATATTATTAACATAAGTAATAAATACGTATACAAATTGTGTAAATTCTATACTAAAATTCGTCCGCACCCCCCTTCGGGGGGGGTCGGCCGAGGGGGGGGCGATCGTCCCCACGCTCCCCCCCCTGGATCCGCCAGTGCAACGTAGGTGCAGAGAAACACTGTAGATGTCTAGTAACCCTAATTTTATTTTTGTAACTATAATATACATTAATATTGATAAATATTGCATCATTACCTATCAAGAGCAAAGCACTACAGTGAGTTATTTACCTTTGTTCCAATAGATATATATAGTAGGGCCTTTGATTGATCAACGACTCCTGCCGTCACATCTTTCCAGTGACCAACGGTAGTATCTAGTTTCGAAACATGGCTAACAATTGAGGTATTCTCAAACATGTGTCGAGTTTGTCTAAAGATTACTTTAAGTCCAACCTGTACAATAGACATCTAGAATTAGTATTCAGTACTATCTTAAAGCCTACAGAAAGCTATCAACTAATCGATCAAATAACTGGTATGTTCTTCAATCAACTCAAGTGTCAAAGATTGATTGTGATAAGTTTCAACTTGATTCGAAAATGGAGACATAACTTGAACAAGATTTGTAACAGACAGACGGACGGATAAATGGAGGAGATATAAGCTTTGTAGGAAATAGTTCTACTCGTGCACATTTACTTAGTGTTTATTATTGTTATTAAATATTATTTACATGGTTGATACAAAATATGGCTCCTTTTTGTCTCGGAAGGCAATGGATGCGCCCAGATGAGTGTCTGGTTTTGGTTTTGTCTTGAGACGGGGCAGAATCTGGTGTGGCTAATCAAGCCAATTCTACAGCAGCAGACTTTGCCACAATTCGTGCACGTGTTTGCATCTGATTCAGGGCTAGCGGACAGGGCAGCTTTCTTTTTTTCTCTTGATTAAGGCCGCTTCGTTTCTTTTACTATCAGCGAGAATCGTCCCAACACGCTTTGGCTATTTCTTCCCACATATTTTCATTGATGTCTGTGGCTCTCATGTCTTGCTTGCAGACATCTCTATAGGTTTAGTCTTGGACTCCTTCCACAAGCTCAGCATATAAGATATCTTTCGGGAGTCTACCATCTGGCGGGTGGATTTCGGTCGCTGTGGTCAATTTACCATTTTCCCAGACGAGCTTGGAGAGTTTTGCCAATGCTGTAGTAGCTTTTCCTATTCTTTTTGTTAGCTCGATGTCTAATTCTAGGTTACTGACAATTGTTGAACCCAAGTAGGTATATTCCTGCACCACTGAAAGGGTGTGGTTCCCAATATGTATCACAGGTATTTCCGAGACGTCTTGTGCCTGAATTTCGGTCTTGGAAAGACTTATTGTAAAGTTAAAATCTTGACAAGCAGCTGTCAAGGCATTCACTAGCTTCTGTAGACCTCCTTGTGAATGAGTTGAGTGCCGCATCATCGGCGAACAGCAGCTCCTTAATCAACAAAATAATTTACATTTTATTCAATAAAAATTGTGTTATTACAATTCATCTATTCAAGTCACACTTTCGGAGTGGGCAAAAAGTCGGTAAACGCGATTTTTGAAAAGGGCTCTACTGATTTTCCTAGACATTTGACAGTTGATGTTTATCGTTGGGAAAAGAATGACTAGCTCGTTGGTCAAATTGGGAAAACTCTAGTTTGACCTTTAGAGTTTAAAAAAAAAAATTTGTAAAAGAAAAAAACAGTATACGTCTTTAGGCTATTTCCTGACAATAGCCATGAAGAATGGAATAAATTAATGTCCAAGAACATTTTGCGCACCATCTTGTAAGTCTCGATCTCAAATCTAATAGATTTATACATTCGCTTATCAAGGATTTTTTATCAGGTGTGTGGGGGGGGGGGGTAAAAGATGTTACTTTTCCTTTTTTTTTCTAAATCTAAAATGTATTACCTCTATTCAAGTCACATATTCATTGAACCTGGATGGATACGGCTTTCGATAATAGCTTCAACCGTCCAACAATGATTAAAATTTTAAAAAATATCTTTTACATTTTTTTCTAGCAAACACCTGTAGAAGTGGGGTAATATGAGATACTTCACTTGAAAGAGTTCTAAAACCTAGTATTGCTCACATTTTTACCAACTGTCTATATAAAATGGATTCTGTATATATGAAATAAACTTTCTACTAAGGATCAGATAGATTGAAGCATTATATTTTTAGTTATTGAAATAAAATAAAAATCGTTTTAGCATCCCAAATTACCCCACAAGAATGGTTAATATGAGATGCCCAATTAATGTCAGGAAATTATAAAAATACAAACAAAATATAATTCTGCATAACAAGGGAACAAAACAAACATTTTATAACATCACAAAAAAATTGTATTATTTTTAAAATATTTTCATTCAACTGGTCAACTAAATAAGTGCCTTGTAAAGTGAACCGTGCAGACACCGGAGCTGATGAGAAGAAATTGTTGTCTTCATTTTAATTAATATTATTGGCTAGGTCAGCTTTTATAGGAGGTGATTATGTTGGTTTTATCTTCTGCTTAAACACTCACAACCTAGTATGACCTACATGTAATATGTGGGCAAATACACATTAAAAACACCCGGACCTAATTGACCCCCAGACTTGGTATCCCATATGACCCCCAGACTAGTCCACTGAACCAATGTGTTATTACGACCATATCGCTGTGGTCCACTGAACCAATGTGTTATTACGACCATATCGCTGTGCTAATCGGAATATTTAAACTGTTTTATGTTTAATATTTGCTCATGTATTCATTCTATAACAAATAGAAAAGGATAGCTTACATTTTCTGAATTTAGACATCTCTCAAAAAAATGCGACGTAATGCCTATATCACAAAACTTTTAGCTATGTCGTGATTAAATATTGTTATAACCCCGCCATGTACACCTCCATCCAAGAGAGTGCAGAAAGTGCGCACTATTAGTGACCAGACTAGGAAGGATGTTGACATGAGAAGAAGGGAACGATTTCCGCCCAAGTCGAGAGCCGAGATGAAGATGCTATTCTCAAGGCGGATTTCCTTTGTGTTTGTCATGTCTCCATGTAAATAAACATCTACGTCTCGTTGAGTTGCCTCCCTTAAGTTATTACACTATAGTTCGTCCATCGTGGTTCGATGATGACCACTTTGTCATCCAGGGGGCTGAGGGCTTTGCACTGGGGTTTTGTGCCTCCTCGTGTGGCTGGTGAGACCTATGTGAGCCCGGAATGTTCAGTTGCACACTGGGCAGGTTATACCAGCAGGAGCTAGTTTCAATTGCTTTGCTTTTATTATCTGACCTTTTTTGTTCTGCCAGCGTTGTTCTCTTTTCCTCAGCAACCTGTGCGCCAGTTTTCACAGCGCGACGCCATGATGCTCTGTCGTGTGCCTCTGTCTCCCAGGTGCCAGGGTTTATGCTGAACGCCTTCAGAGAAGCTTTGAGGGAGTCCCTGAAGCGCTTTCTTTGACCACCTTGCGAGCGATTTCCTTCGCTTAGTTGGCCATACAATAGTCGTTTAGGGATGCGGCGGTCTTCCATTCTGCAGACGTGTCCTGCCCATAGCAGCTGGGACTGCATCAGGATTGTGTGGATGCTTTGCAGACCCGCTCTTGGAAGGACTTCGGTATCTAGTATTTTGTCTTGCCATTTGACATTCAGTATTTTTCTCAGACATGTCATATGGAAGTGGTTCAGTTTCTTTGCATGTTTTCTGTACACTGTCCATGTTTCTGAGGCATAGAGCAATGTAGGGAGGATGTCAGTTTGATAGATCCCTAGCTTTGTGTTTGTGGTGATACCTCATCTGTTCCAGACGTTTTTAGACAGTTTGCCATAGGATGCACTGGCCTTGGCAATGCGCAGGTCGGTTTCATTATCAATCTTTCCCTTTCTGGAGAGTGTGCTGCCAAGATATGTGAATCTGTCCACTGCGTTTATATCATGTCCATTTATGTTGATGCTTGGATCCGAGTAGGCTTTACTTAAGCAGGCAAATATAAGACTTCAGTATTTTTTGTGTTGATGGTAAGGCAAAATCTGAACATGCTCTTCAGAAGTCACTGATGTTGCTCTGCAGATCATTTTCAGAGCATGCATTTAGGGCACAGTCGTCAGCAAATAGCAAGTTACCGCTGATTTCATTTTTGATTTTGCTTTGAGCGCCTCGAGTTGAATAGGCCACCATCAATCTTTATGTTATATTTATCCCGTCGTTTTCTCAATTTGTGAATGAATCTGTCAGCATAGCAGAGAACATGTTACTGATCAGTGTAGGTGCTAGGTAACAGCAATAGAGAGAAGAGATATTTCTCTGTGGTTGTCGCAGATTTGGCGGATTTTTTTTTCGCTTGTATAGATGGACCATTGTGGCATCTTTAAAGTCTTGTGGTATTGACTCTTGTTCCCACATAATTAAGAACAGCTCATGAAGTCTTTCAATCAGGGCTAATCCACCTTTTTTGTAGACCTCTGTGGGAATGGAGTCAGCTCCTGGGGCTTTTCCGCTTACGAGCTGTTGAATGGCAAGATCGATTTCCTTTAGCGTAAGGGGGTCATCCATTTTTAGCGGCCCCCGTAAGGGGAAAAAGCCGCTATTAGGTTTGTGCAAAATGTCCGTCTGTCCGTCTGTCCGTCTGTCACACTCAGATCTCGAAAACTAGAAGAGATATGAAAAATATTATTTCATCATTAAATGCAGCTTCAAAAGTTTAGGTGCAAAGGCTACTTTTGGTATTCTAAAAGCAAACCGTTTAATTTATAAAATTAATTATGCAAGCGATTTTTTCATAAAAATACACCAATTCTAAAACAATTACGTAAATGTAAGGGACGCAATGTTACAATATGCTAACAAAGATGGACAATTTTTGTGTATTTTCAGTGTCACTAAGTAAAATATATTTAAAAAATGTACAGGAAATGTTTACAACAAATATAAATAATAGTTAAAGATGCTTTTTCTGGTCAACTAGCTGCTAAAATTAAAAGAAAACATTTCTGTTTGTTTATAAAGGCTAATAATGCATTTTGTATGTAAATATCACACACATTTTTTTTTAATGGACTTCTTATGCAGCGATTTTCGTGCAGTAGCGTAACGTCGCTACATGATCAGGTACTAAACCAATTCCTTAAACTTTTTTAAAAAATCAGATTTTATTTATTTTTTGTTTAGTGCCCCCATCCGAATAAAAGAAGATTATTTTTGTGCGTTTTGTCTGTTGGTCGGTCTGTCCGTCACGATGAGATTAAAAAAACTAGAACTCTAAAAGCTATTGAAAATCTGATTTACACTTTAATGTTCCTCCCGTAACATCTCAATAGTTTTAAGTATCTAAAAATTGATTTTTTCCGGATTTTTTTGTGCAAAACTAATCAACCCCAACAAATGTTTGTTTGTTCTTCTAATTTATATTACATTCAATTTCCATGCTTAAACGTTGCAAAAACACATTATCAATAATATGTTGTTCCGTTTTTTATGTAAATAGCATATTAATGCTAAATCAAAATCTCTATACTGACTTATATTTCATTAAGTGTAAAAATGTTCCGGATATTGTTTTATAAAACATGAATTATGCCTAATGATCGTTTGAAATCGCATAATTTACTAATATTACACTTATATTATTTGACAATGCGTCACTATAATTTGGTTATCAATATCAAATTGTTCCGTATTTTCATCTTTAAACAAATTTTAAAAATATCGACAATAGGTTGTTCGGGGCTTTAAAAAAAAAGTAATTTACTAGAATTGATTACTGAAAATTACTTTTTAGACATTTAATTTTCTTGCTAAAACATAACATAGAAGTTTTGTAATCGATAAAGAAAGTTCCGGATTTTATTTCTTACAAATCGTCGCCATAAATTTCCGAATTTATTTAAAAATCTACTAACGCCAAATAATTGTTTGAACCCCCTCTTCTAATTAATAAACAAATAATCTTCTCATTTACGAAATAATGTTTTTACGGATTTTTATGAAAAATATTTTAACTCACTACTCTCTTACAGTACATTTAACTTTCTACCTAAAACATGTAAAAATCTAATTATCGTTAATATTATGTTCCGATTTTTAAGGAAAACAGAATCCAAACTCCAAAGTAAGGTATGAAAATCTCTCCACATGGCTGTAGTACATCTAATTTTTATACGAGACCATCCAAAAAATTTAATTAACGGTATTACATTTATCTGAAATTCTCTTTTTCTTTTACTATTTATACAAACATCCGGAACAATCTATTATATAAACTTTTCAATTGTGTTCATACCTAAAAATTATTGCGATGTTTTGAAACGTAAAATAAAGGTTAATCAATTTTTAATAACTTTTAGTGGTTCTTTTTTTATATCAAGATGACGGACAGACCGACTGACAGACAAAACGCAAAAACAATGCGGCTTTGATCCTTTTTAAATAAATTCTATTAGAACTCAGTGCACCAGTGTCTATGAACCCTTGTTAAAAATCTCGTGTAAATAAAGACATTTTTTTTATGGTACCGGTACTAGCCTATTGTGAGGTAATGGAATTTTTTTTCTTTAGACGTCATATGAATGGACTCTTTAAATGTAATGTTAAAAGAACGCACTCGGTGCACCAATGTCTATTAACACTCGAAAAAGTGCTCGTATTAATGAAAATATATTTTTTAGTCTAACTAAGCCGTGTGACGTAGTGTTTTTTTTTTCCTTTGACGTGATATGGAATGAATTCTTTAAATGAAATGCTAAAAGAAAGCACTCGATGCACCAATGTCTATGAACACTCGATAAATGGCTCGTAATGATGAAGGCGATTTTTATTCTAGCTAGGCCGTGTGACGTAGTGTTGTTTTTTTCCCTCTGACGTTATATGGAATGAATTCTTTAAATGAAATGCTTAAAGAACGCGCTCGGTGCACCAAAGTCTATGAACACTCGATAAAAGGCTTGTAATGATGAAGGCGATTTTTAGTCTAGCTAGGCCGTGTGACGTAGTGTTTTTTTTTCCCTCTGACGTTATATGGAATTAATTCTTCAAATGAAATGAAAAAAGAACTCGGTATAGTAATGTTTATTAAGCCTCGTTATGTGACTCGCGTTTAAAAAAGGAATGATATCTTGATTTAGATCTAATCTAGATTTTTTCAAACTAGATCTAGATTTTTATTACAGTATATCTAGATCTGGATTTATATTCTAATTAAAATTATTTTAGAGTCTAGATCTAGAATTTCTAGATCTAGTTTAGACTAAAATAGACTAGATTAAGATGTAGAATTTCAATTTCTAAACTTAAAGTGTAAAAAAAAAAGTGTAGATTTTCATTTCCAAACGTTTTGATCAATATTGTAATGTTTTAATATACTAAAACTAATCTACTATTTTTTATTTAATTTAAATTTATGACAAATGAATCTTTGAAACATTATTACTTTTGACCATCAAAATTAAATCACCTCTTGAATATTATTTGCGAATATGCAGATCCGACAGGGATCCGACTTCGACGGGGGCCGCCTCTGAGTTTGTGTAACACAAACTCTCTTTGTAATCTTGTTTCATTTATTGTTATTTGCTGAAGTTTGTCTATGGCCGCTTCATTCATAATGGAAGGTGTATTGAGAACCTTTTCAAAGTACTCGACCCCGCGTTTTAGGATTTCTTCCTCATCTGTCAATAGTATTGACCAATCAGCATTTAATAGAGGGATGAGCCTGACTTTGTGGGTCCATAGACTTCATTTATGGCATGTAAGAAGTTCTTCATGTCATGCTTGTCAGCAAATTCCTGTATTGTTTCCACTTTCTTGCTTAGCCAGGTATCTTGCATTTGGCGAACTTGTTTTTGTACATTTTTACGGATGTTTGTGAATCATATACTCTTAAGCGAGCAATTGTTGTATAGATAGATATATAGTAGCAGGTGACAGAGCCTCGGTCGGAGGAATAATCTATAAACGAAAAATATTTACCCGAAATTATTTTTGAATGATGAAAATAAGCGATCTGGTAAAGACTACCAATCTGAAGTGTTGCTTTTGTGTTGTTTTAGTTCTAAATGACATCGTACATGCCATACATGGCGATTCGAAAAGAAAGTCTCCATGTAGTCTAGAAAAACAAATCTCACATTGAATCTTTTGCGTTAAACTATTGGCTTATTATTGGCTTGGTAGAAAGAATTTGCAGTGTAACTTCTCAGATGATTACGTTCAGAATTTAATATTGCAATTAATATATCAATTATGACATTAGTACGAAACATCAAGTAATACAAAATCTCTACGTTATTGGGTAAAACATACACTTTGTAACAAACTAACCTTGCACATTTTCCCCTAAGAGACTTAAAAACATCGCGCTAGTATTGTAAAGAAGCGTTTCCCTTCGAGCACCTCTGTTATGCCGAACACCTTTAAGCTCACTAAAAGGCCTTTGGCAGATGTTAGACATACGGGATACGTGCCCTGCCCAGCGTGATTGTCGGGAAGTTCATACCAGCGTTCGCTTTCTTTAAAATTTCAAGGTATCTGTATATTAATAAGAAAAAATCTCAACTCATTAGCCACATCGGGAAAACTCAAAGTCGACCGTTATATCGGTTTGAAAACGGCTCATTATCAAAAAAATTATTTTGGCTAGAATGTTTTATGAATAAACATTTTCTATATGAAGTCAATGGGGAAAAACTTGACACCGCTTACGTCACTAGGCTCACAGCAGTACACTAAGACATTTCTTCGCAAACAAGAAATAGTTTTAATGATTCAATTAGCCTAATTAAACATTTGCGCACCATCTTATTGTAGATTGATCCATTATGAAACTATGGAAGAAAAATAATGAAATTAAATATCTTGATGTAAGATTAGTTATTGTGTTTTAAAGGCTTTATAAATTGTTTACACTTTAATTGCGTACACCGTATGTAGTTTTACTTTGTTATTATTTTGCTGATGAATTATTGCAATGTGTTCAAGCTTTGAAGTCTACTGTCCCATACCAAAACATAGGAAATGTTCATAACACAGCTTTTCTACACCTTACTTGCACACACTGAACATGAAACCCAGGGCCGGCCCTAACATTTGCGGGCCCTATGTAAAATGGATTGCGCGCGGCCCAGTCAGGGTAGGGATAAGGAAAATAAGTGAAAATTAAGATTTTGTAATGAATTCGTATATGCATTACATTTTTATTAAATGAAAGCTGACAATGCCGTTTTTTATCACACGTAGGATTGACGTTTACCATATCGATATAACCCCCTATATGACAATTTTGTCTATTTTAAGGACATTTTTACGAATTTTCAGATTTTAATAATTTCAGAAGATTGCCAGGACGTGTTCGTATATTTTGCAATTTCAGGAGATTTCCAGGATCGCCTTAAAAACAATGAGACCAAGGGAACCATATGATAACTTATAATAGTTTAATTAATACCTAGAATTAGCGCGGGGCTTATGAAAGTTCGGGTCTTACTGCGGACCTGATGATATCCAGCTCGCGGTCAACAAATTTTCATTGCCGCTGCCTCTTTTGGTTGACCTATAAACCTCTCGGTAAAACAGAAGTCTTGTTCCAGAAGTCACCCAATAAAACCTACTCAGCCCAAAGATCACTGGGCATAGACATCCCTTAACGTGCTATACAACTTTACATCAGTGGCGTAGCTAGGGTGGGGGAGGGAGGGGGAGAATTTGAAGATCCCCCCGGGCCCCACTTGAGGGGGCCCCCAAATGAGTGTTTGGAATTTGTTTTTAAATAAATTAAATATTACGTCACTGTCATGTAATCTTGCCTTTCACGTTGTTATATAAGTTAGTGACCCTGCTGTGTGTATTCCACACAGACTATTAATACTTTCCGTGCGGGGTTACTCTCAATTTCAAGGAGTAACTTTCATAGCGCTGACTCTCAGGAAGTAACTAGCTATATAGGGTAGTTTATTTCATCATCCTTATCATTTAAGAAGAAACCTGATAAGAGCACTGAAAAGAAAGGAGACAATGAAAGTGTCAAAGAAATGTATCAGTATTCAGAAGATTCCTACAAAGATACAGCAGTCGAAGAAGTGAAAATGTCTCTTGATGAGAGAAGTAGTGCTGAAGAGACTCCAGGGGAATATATTTTACCACAGTCAGAGAAAACATCTGAAGTAAGTGATACAGATGATGAGTCGAGCGATGGCCTTCCAAAATCACTTTCTCCAGAAGAGAAAGAAGCTGTAAGTACAAAGACAAAGTACGGATACATTCAGCCAGAAATTTTTTCTGAGGAACTGCCAGCAAAATTCTGGGTAGCCAATTTTCCCAAAACAAAGATTAACGGTATTTGTTTCCAATAGAGTTTACCCAAAATAAATCACGTAGTTTGACATCATGTTTCACTACAAACTTCCAACAAGAGAAATTTACAATCGATCTTGGCTCCTCTTCTCTCCACACTTGGAAGCGTACATTTTTCTGAGGCATCAGAAAAAACATCTAGTGCAATGAGCAAACCTGGAGTTGGTTTCACCAAATGGAAGAAACCTGAGAGACTGAAGAACACGAAGAAGGAGTCCACCAAGTTTATGAAGTGGAAGTTAGAAGAAGAAAAGGTTAAGGCAGAATCAGATGAACTGTTAAATATGTTTCATGCACACATTTTGAATAATCAGCAGTATTGAAGAGATATTCTGAAGCGTGTAGCAGCAGCTATTAAGTACTTAGCAAAATCAAACCCAAGCAGGTATCCTCAGCCATTGTTTACTTTGAGATTTTGAAACCTGATAGACAACATTATGAAGAACTTGTTCTGAAAACTCTTAAATTTGGACTAGATTTTGATATGTGAAACTTATGATAACGCAGCCACAATGTGTGCCCGTCTGTCTCTTACACATACATCCAAAGGCAACATTTCTGAACTGTGATCATCTCTGAACCATGCAGCTCTTTATCCTGGAACTTTATTTTGGAACTGTACATGAATCGTTCATTTTTTTTTTTTCAATTCACCCCAGAGATGGCCAGACGGAAAGAAGCTGGAGCCTGGAGTTTAAAAAGATGGTCCGCATGAGAAGAAGCTACGTTGGCAGTTTCCTTGCATCTCGACAAAATCATCAAAATGTTGGAGAAACTTTCTGAATCAACAACTAAAAGAATGGACACTAGAAACAGTGCGCAGAATCTTCTTCATGCAGTGGAAAAATTTTTTTTTTTGCTTATCTGGAATTTTAGTTAAATCTCCTACGCAAAATCAATATAGTTCAGAAGAAACTATATAAGTCTGGACTGCACATACAGAAACCTGCTGAAGAAAATTTAAATTTAACCATTTCATTCTTTCTGCAAAATGATGTGAAACGGACGAAATTTATCACACAATCCCTCGAAAGAGCAAAAGATGGTAGTGATTGCTATGGATTTTCTGTAATCAAAACAACCAGAAGAAAGAAAAGACTTGATGGGAAGTTTTTGTTCTGATGTAGGACTGTCAATAGAACTGCAATTCAAACAGATGTGCTGGACAAACTTCATATAGAAATGAAGGACAGATTTCATAGGCTGGAAAACCATGTGAACACCTTTCGGTCTCTTCTTGAATGATGACACACTGATAAAACACTGTGTTACTTTTCCTGTTTGATGAAATACAGGAAAATCGCTTGTTCATTGATGTCATTGATGCACGAGCACTTTTCATCAACAAACCAGTGCCACAATCACCAATTAACATATTGAGGAAGCTGGCTTCATATGGTAATGATGTGTGCTCAAACCTTGCAACTTCCATTCGAATACTGCTCAGGCCACTTCCATTGCGTCATGTGAGAGATCATTCTCAAAGCTCAAGTAAATAAAAAAAAACTCATGAGCACAATGACGCTAGAAAGGCTTAGCATAGCTTTAATGTCAGTGGAGTCACAAATACTAGACAGTATCGATATAGATGATGTTATAGATGTCTTTGCTGCACAGAAAGCACGACGTGAAGTGATATGAATTGAGATTTGTCACTGTGCATTATTTAGCCAATAAACAACGGTATTATTCATTAAAAGAGTCTTAATGATTATTTCTTGGTAATTTTACTGATATACTGTACCAATTTGATTGTAGGGTTATATATTTTTAAAGTACATTATCTCATGCCATGATGTCGAATGTCAAAATGCAAGGAGCACCCAAAGAGATCAATCCTCCCCCCCCGGGCCCCCAAATCCCTAGCTACGCCCCTGCTTTACATTTATGGAAAGCATAGTATCAAATGACGTATTGCTTTAAATGGAGGTTGATATGTGATCAGGGATAGTCGTGCTTTTGGACGCCTCCAAGCGAGAGTGTGGCGAAATAAATCGCTCCGCCAAAAATCAGTGGTTCTCTCAACGCCTCTTTGTGGATCTGAGACATGAGTACTTTATAAAAAGCAACTAAGACTTCTTAAATGCCTTCACCAAAGATATTTGCACACCATCATGAACATATGGTGGCTAGACCGCACTACAAACAGCGATATTCTTGCGAAATGGTATGAACTTCTTATAGTTCGACAGTCACGGCACTTATCCCGTAAAGGGGACGAACATACGCCAAAGGCAATCTTTTTTTTTTAGTGAGCTGAAAGGTGGTCGGCGTAACAGAGATGCCCCACAATAAAGCTTCTTTAGAATACTGTAATAACTGAAGGGAGGCAACTCAACGAGATATATGTGTTTATTTACAAGAGGACATGACAAACACATAGGACATCTGCCTTGAGCACAGCATCTTCATATCGGCTCTAGCATGGGCGTAGCCAGGATTTTTTTTCGGGGGGGGGGGGGGGGGGGTTGGGGGGGGAAATTTTTTCTCCCCCCCCCGACCCCCCCCCCCCCCGCGAAATTTTTTAAAAATGTATTTATGTGTGTGTGTGTACATAATCTTTATTACATTCTGACCCTTCATTCTTTCGGAAGACGTTTATTGTGCCTAAGAATAGGTTCTTCCATGAGTTAGTGGAAAAATTGTAGATTCCCCGACATTACCAGCAAAGGGGTCTGGAGGAGCGCTAGGAGCTCCCCCAGCGCGGGGCGAAGCCCCGCCGCCAAGCACTATTTCTGATATTGAAAACCAACAAAATACATATTCTGGGGTATCTACAGTCCATTTTCCTGCTATTAAAAAGTTCTATTTCAAAAACCTAATGTGCTATTCTTACTGACTTAGACCCTCCCTCGTCGTTCGGCGCATTTGCCATCAAGCTGTTTCCATAAAATTGTAGACTCCCCGCCATTACTAGCAAGGGATCTGGGGAAGCGCTAGGAGCTCCCCAGCGCGGGGCGAAGCCCCGCCGCCAGGCACTATTTCTGGTATTGAAAGCCAACAAAATACATATACTGAGGTATCTACACTGCATTTTCCTGCTATTAAAAAGTTTTATTTCAAAAACCTAATGTGCTATTCTTACTGACTTAGACCCTCCCACGCCGTTCGGAGCATTTGACGTCAAGCAGTTTCCATAAAAATCTGTCACTGGTAATGTCTGAAGCCTCTTCCCACCTACCATGAGGACCTCCATGAATGAGTGGCGTCAAGTTGTACTAGGATATCATTGCAACTCTTCTTATGCGTAATTCATTTTGTCGGAGAACATGTCCCGCAAACCTCATGCGTCGTTCTCTCACAATCTTACTAAGGGGTCGACTCCCAGTTCGGCATAGGATTTCCTTGATTTAGACCTGATCTCTATAACTGACTCCTAAAATCTGCCTTAGCCATCTTTGTTGAGCTACATTTAGTGTTTTTCGATTTCGGTAGATGACTATTCACTGCAGTTTATTAATGAAGCCCTGCCACTGGTAAAAATGTGTAACCTCTCTTGAATACGCTCTTGGAATTAAGTGACTGTAGTTTGCTTTAGATTCTATATCGAAAAGAGAAGTTTTATCTTCAAAATCTTCTGTTTGGGGTTTTCAACCTCAAAATGCTCTGTAGGGGAATCTTAGACTCAAACCCATCTGGAGGGGTTTTAAACTTTAAAAAAAAGCCATCTGTAGAAGAAGGATTTGAACTCAAAACCCCCGTTTGGCTTGGCTACGCTCAAATAATTTTAGTGTGTATTTGCTTTTTTTTATTTTGAAGATGTATTTTTAGCACCAAACCCCTCTGAGTGGGGGTTTAAACTCAAAACTCCTTTCAGCAACGCTCATAGCATTTTGAGTGCGTAATTTGCTTTTTTTCTTACACAGAAGATGTATTTTTTATCCTCAAACCCCCCCTGGCGGGGGGTTTAAACTCAAAACCCCTTTGACTATGCTCATAGATTTTAGAGTGAGTAATTTTCCTTTATTTATATTGAAGAGGTACTTTTTAGCTTCAAACTCCGCTGGAGGGGAGTTTAAACTCAAAACCCCTTAGACTACACTCATAACATTTTGAGTGTATAATTTGCTTTGTTTTTGTTATTAAAGAGGTATTTTTTACCTTCAAACCCCGCTGAAGTGGGGTTTAAACTCAAAACTGAGTCAAAACCCATTTAGCTACGCTCAAAACATTTTGAGTGCGTAATTAGCTTTTTTTTTAAATTAAAGAGGGGGTTTATCGTAAATTTTAGACGGGGTTTTTAAATCAAAATCTTCCATAACTGTGCTCTCGGAATTAGGGGATTTTCGTTTGCATTTTTTTTGCTTTTTTTTATAGAAGAGGGAGAGTTAATTGCAAAAACCCCAGGTAGGGGGTTTAAAACTCAAAACCCCTGGTAGGGGGTTTAAAACTCAAAACCCCTGGTAGGGGGTTTTAAACTCGAACCCCCCTGGTAGGGGTTTTTAAACTCGAACCCCCCTGGTAAGGGGTTTTAAATTCAAAACCCCTTGGGTTGTGCTGGGGCAAGTGATGGTTTAGTATTAAAATCTCACCTAAAATAAACAAAATCAAAGCAAAAAATCATCAGTCACTAAATTCCGACTCCCCCCCCCCGGGGGGGATTTCATTTCGGGGGGGGGGGTTGAACCCCAAACCCCCCCCCCCCCCCTGGCTACGCCCATGGGCTCTAGACTTGGGCGGCAATCGTTCTCTTCTTTCTCTAATGTCAACATCCTTCCTAGTCTAGTCATTAATAGTGCGCACCTTCTGCACTTGGATGGCGGTGTGCACGGCAGAGTTATAACAATACTAACGCATTGTTTTTCAAGTCTCTTTGCTTCAAGATGCACGTTTTACCCTATAACGTTGAGATTTTGCATCACTTGATGCTTCATACTAAAGCCATAATAAATATACTAATTGCAATACTAAATGTCAGAACCTTACCATTTTAGAAGTTACACTGCAAAGACTTTCTTCCAAGCCAATAATAGCCCAATAGTTTTACGCAAAAGATGCAATGTAAAACGTTACGACTTGAGTTGTGGTATTCCATACTGTTGTAGGGACTTAAGAAACTTTGTATTCTAATCGCCATGTACAATAACATTGAGAACAGAACGAAAAAACAATTCTTCAGATTGATAGTCTTTACCCGATCGTTCATGTTCGTAATTACAAAAATATTCTTAAAACGACTTGAGGTTATCCTTCCTTATCTACATTTGATTCAGCTAGAGGGTGGACTTGAGGCAGTTCTCTATCGCATCTGTAAGCGACTTTTCAATTTTGTCATCTGCTAGTCTGGCCGTATTAAGCCTTTTTAGGGGTTTAGATAAGGGGTAGGTCAGTGCAACAGCAACGGATTATTACTACTCCAGACCTGTGCTGAACACAAGCTGCTCATATCAAACACAATATTCAGTCTCCCAATGAGAAAGTGAACTTCCTGGATGTATCCCCGCTCAAGTCATTGGCACCTCATAGACTACGTCATGACCAGACAATCTGATGTCATGATTAATCTTTGGTAAATGAAGATGTAGTGATGGATAATAGAATCCTATAATTCTTTTTTGTTTTATTTCAAATGTAGAGCACAGTCGAGAGAAAACATAAACAGTGTCAGCTGTGATCAATTTTAAAACGTTTGACAATGTGACATTTTATTGTAAGAATCGAGATTCTCTATCAAGACAGTAAATAAAAAGTTACCTTATAAATAGCAAATGTATCATCAACTAGAAAGACATCCAGGGTATCTGTTGGTTGTTTCTCTTGGGATGTAGAGAATGTAAATATTCGATTAACATGTCTGTGTAAAGGCAACACAGCCGTCTCTTCAATCGGTTCTACCTGTGCAAATATCCAAGTTTTATGGTTTGAGGGGTAATAGAGAACAAGACATATAGAGGTACATAACTATTTAGTTTTCAGGTTGTCTTCCTTTCGGTACGTGACGTTTTGGCGACGCCGTTTTGGCCCCGCCGTTTTGGCGACGGGACGTTTTGGCCCCGCCGTTTTGGCGACGGGACGTTTAGGCGCGAGCCGTTTTGGCGACGGGACGTTTTGGCGCTAGATATCATTTGATGATAATTTAATAAGCACGTAGCTTTTTTTTTATAATGAACCCTTGAATTCCAGCGACTTAGGCAAATAACCATGGTGTCTATGTATACGTAATTTAAAGTATTTTGAGAAACATGGTACAAGTATTAAATTTATTACTTATATTAGCAAGTGTTTGGTATGTATAGCTGGAGATAGCATACAGTCATTAAATAAACCAATGTTAATGTAAACAAATAATTGCATCAATTTTTAGTCTTTCATCGTTTCATTTTGTTTTTAATTTTTAAAGTAATATCTTAAAAAACTTTTTTGAAAATAAAAGTGTGCCTCTTAATAAACACACATACACAAGCCAAAATGTTTATTAAAGAAAATGATGTGAAAAACAAACACACATTTACATTTAGTACGTGAAAAATATGTCATAACACAAACACTCATGCAAAACATAGATATGAATAATTCTTTTAAAAGAAATAATACAATAAACGTACATAATGTATTTCGCGCCAAAACGTCCCGTCACCAAAACGGCTTGCGCCAAAACGACCTTCGCGCCAAATAGGCGGGGCCAAAACGGCGGCGCCAAAACGGCGGCGCCAAAACGTCCTGCTTCGCTTCCTTTATTCCTTAGCTCTATCACTTCCCCAACCGCACTTTCTGTCCCTCTCTTTCAAACTTAGCATCATTCTCTTTCTTTTGGTAATACATTGATAAACCTCCATTGTAAGTTGATCGTTACTTCAGGATCAGGGAAGTGGGTAGTGCGTCCAGGACAACTATTTAACAGCAAAACCTGAGATAAGAATGTACAATGTTACATCTGAGTTTGCATCTAAACTCAACTCCTCCCACTTACGCTGCCTCCGAAGGATCTTGAAAATCACATGACAAGAGAGAGTGTGCAATACTGAAATCCATGCGAGAACGGGTCTTCCCTGCATCTTTACAGTACTCGGACAAGGCCTCCTGCGCTGGCTCAGACATGTTCGGACAATCGCTTCTCGAAAGTCATTCTTTGCGGGCAACTCGCGTCTGGCTCAAGAAAAACTGGTCGCCCCCCACCTCCGTTACATGGATGTAATAAAACGGGACCTCAACTCAGTGAACATTGATACTGACCATTGGGAAGACATAGCTCTAGACCTCACTGCATAGAGAGAGACGGTGACCAAGAAAGCTATGGATAATGAAAGAACATGGGCCTCAACTCTGGAAGAAAAATGGCCAGCTCCTCTACCACCAAAGCGAAAGCCACCTTAACCTGCAGTATATGTGGACGGGAGTGTCTCTCCAAAACAGGGCCCCACAATCACATCAACAAATGTTCGAGATGAACCCTAGTCGTTCTAGGATTGTAGGAGGCCAACAATACTAAAGTGTTTCTACTTTGTGTGTATACAGAGCTCTAGTATCTCAACACTTACCTCTATAGATAATTCTTGTGTTATTTTAATATTGATGTCATAGATTGAAAAGACACAAAGAACATGCCTGGTAGGTGTGGGGACACTGGTTGCTCTGGTAAAAGATGCTATAAGAACTGGCCCGGCATTCAACTTAGTGTTGATCAACACGCCCATATTGGCAATAACAGCAGAAGTTAACGTAGGATATGTCGTCTTCTGAAAGTGGACAATGCATTTGAAATTACATTATAAAATCATTTATAGTTAGTTAAGTGTGAAGGAATGTTTAATAAAGTATATATAAAGTAATGTCTGGTAAAGTAATGTCTGGTGAAGTATATATAAAGTAATGTCTGGTAAAGTAATGTCTGGTGAAGTAGTGTCTGGTAAAGTATATATAAAGTAATGTCGTCTTCTGAAAGTGGACAATGCATTTGAAATTAATGATTACATTATAAAATCATTTATAGTTAGTTAAGTGTGAAGGAATGTTTAATAAAGTATATATAAAGTAATGTCTGGTAAAGTAATGTCTGGTGAAGTATATATAAAGTAATGTCTGGTAAAGTAATGTCTGGTGAAGTAGTGTCTGGTAAAGTATATATAAAGTAATGTCTGGTAAAGTAATGTCTGGTGAAGTATATATAAAGTAATGTCTGGTAAAGTAATGTCTGGTGAAGTAGTGTCTGGTAAAGTAATGTCTGGTAAAGTAATGTCTGGTGAAGTAGTGTCTGGTAAAGTATATATAAAGTAATGTCTGGTGAAGTAGTGTCTGGTAAAGTAATGTCTGGTAAAGTAATGTCTGGTGAAGTAGTGTCTGGTAAAGTATATATAAAGTAATGTCTGGTGAAGTAGTGTCTGGTAAAGTAATGTCTGGTGAAGTAGTGTCTCTGGTGAAGTAGTGTCTGGTAAAGTAATGTCTGGTGAAGTAGTGTCTCTGGTGAAGTAGTGTCTGGAAAAGTAATGTCTGGTGAAGTTATGTCCGGTGAAGGAATGTCTGGTGAAGGAATGTCTGGTGAATGAATGTCTGGTGAAGGAATGTCTGGTGAAGTTATGTCCGGTGAAGGAATGTCTGGTGAAGGAATGTCTCGTGAAATTATGTCCGGTGAAGGAATGTCTGGTGAAGGAATGTCTGGTGAAGGAATGTCTGGTGAAGCAATGTCTGGTGAAGAAATGTTTAGTGAAGTAAGTCTGTTCAAGTAACGCCTGGTGAAGGAATGTCTGGAAGGAATGTCTGGTGAAGGAATGTCTGGTGAAGGAATGTCTTATGAAAGAATGTCTGGTGAAGGAATGTCTGCTGTAGGAATGTTTAGTGAAGGAATGCCTGGTGAAATAATGTCTGGTGTAGGAATGTCTGGTGAAGGAATGTCTTGAGAAGAAATGTTAATGTCAAATGGCTGAACAAATTGTCAACGAGCGGCTTGTGTGGTCCTTTGAGAGTGCCGGTATCCTGGCACCAGAGTAGGCTGGCTTTAGGGCAGGCTTGAGCCCGATCGACCAGGTCAACGTATTCATGCAAGAGGTGGCAGATGGGTTCCAGAGGTCCGAAAGCACATATGCAGTATATCTAAACCTAAAGCAGCCATACAACCGCGTGTGGAAGCAAGGCCTCTATCTAAAACTTAGAACTTTAAAACTTTTAAGCGGCCCCCGAATGAGGAAAAGACTCTATTAGTTTTGTATGGCCTGTCTGTCCGTCTGTCAATCAGTCCCGTTTAGATCTCAGAAATTAGAAGAGAAAATGAAAATAGGACATCATGATATTTTAGATCATTCAACGTTCTGATGCAACGGCTACTTTTTTCTTTTCCGAAAGTGAACCATCTCATGTTTGAACTGATACAAGCAGAGTTTGAAAAACAAATAACACCACTTTTCCATGAAAAACTTCAGGGGAAGTAAGTCTTATTAAAAGTTCACAAGCTTCTTCATTAATAAATCAAGCTTCATTCATAGATTCGCGCATTGGTACAAAAAAATTACATCTAAGGTCACAATTGAAAAAGTATCAATGGATCATTATAAAATAGATTTTCAATTTATTAACTAACTGATGGAATAGAATACTGATTCAAATGTTGTTTTAAAAAAAATAATTTTAATACGAACTTCGTTTCAATTGTAAGTTTAAAAAACTGCTGTTATACCGCTCAGTTTTCACACATCCTCATTAGGTTATACACTTGACGACAATCTAAATTACAATAAATAGAGGCCAGACATAGATCTAGATTTAGATTTAATTGTATTAAATAATTTGAACAAAACTTACATTTATAACCCATTAAGAAAATAGTTTATCTTCTAACAGCTTAGGGTGCATATTTATTTATTATGCAAGCAGTAGTATTACATCAAGAAGTGAATCTGATGCGAACAGCATAAGTGCACTATAAAAAACAAGGTTACAAAGACAGTTTGTGTGGAAACACAAACTCAAAATCGGCCCTCGAAGTGGTCCACCAAGTCAGGCTTCAATATTTTCAGAAAGAACATCCGAATGAAATTATATAAACGACAAATGAGAGATAAGAATCCAGCAGATCAAGGGATAGGTGCAAGTGAATGCAAAGTTGGATGTGAACCTGGCCTAACTAGTTCCCCTTTCAGACATTGTGGTCTATATGGCAGATGATGTAAAGTTCATCTGCTTTTATGGCCTACGGTTAACGAGGGTGTCATGTAGCCAGCACAACAACCAACCGCCTTTACTTTTCTCCAACTAATGTCAGATTCCCATTAGAGATGGGTGGACTCAGAGGCGCCCAAAGTTGAAAATCCCAGTCTTCACCAGGATTCGAACCCGGTACCCCATGTTCGGAAGCCAGGCGCTTTGCTGCTCAGCTACCGCGCCTCCCCTGGCCTAACTGAAGTGTTATAATTGATGTACTTGTTTTGAAAAGGCTCAAGATCTTAATAGAAACCTCAAAATAATGGAAAATGTTTCTAATATTTAAAATGTTCAAGAAAATTCAATTTACAAGATTACTAATCGTTTTAAATTAGGTCTAACTTATAATGCATACTAAATAGCTTTTTCTCTTTAAAAAAACTGCTTGCATAAGTGATTTTAAAAATTAGATTTTTCGCTTTCAGAAAGAAAAAAGTAGCCGTTGCATCAGAACTTTGAATGGTCTAAAATATTGTGATGTCTAATTTTCACTATCTTTTCTAGTTTACGAGATCTAAATGGGACGGACGGACAGACGACAGACCTGACGGACAGACAGACAGACATTTCAACAAAACTAATAGCGTCTTTTCCCCTTTCGTGGGCCGCTAAAAAAAGTAGTAGGCCTACTAATCCTGATCATAATATTGACCTAGATCTAGAAGCTCTAGATTCTATTTATATATTTCTAGATCTAGTCTAGATTCTATTCTAGATTAGGCTATAGATTTAGTTCTGGATCTTTATCTAGGGTCTATTTAGTCTAGACCTAAACCTAGTCTAGGATGGCTGCCTGGTCGCGCGGTTTTGCGCGCTGGTCTGTCGTTTGGATTTATCGATGATCCCGGCTTCAAACCCTGCCCTCTCCCGTCGTCCTGCGGGATGTTTGGACTAGGAAGTAAACTATCTTCAACTCTGAAGGTACATCCGAAACATGTAAAACATTTTACAAACATTTTCTAGACCTAGTCTAGTTTCTAGATCGAGAACTAGATAGATCTAAATCTTCAAGAGTCTAGATCCAGATCGAAACTAGATTTATATCATATCTAGAACTAGGCAAGAAATCTAGATCTATATATATTCTATATTCTGGACCTACTCTAGTAGTGGTTAATAGTGTATTAGCCTATTAGATTCTGTTCGCCTGGGAAAGTTGTGCAGCCTCCCCCCTTTTGTTTTTATTTCTTACTACGTCTACTCCAATATATTAATCGAAATTGTTGGGAAGATGTAGGTATCTTAGAGCAGTGACGTCATTGGGAGGGGGGCGAGGGGGCGGTCCGCACCAGTCGACACCATTTTGGGAGTGACAACCAAGTTTGAAAAATGGGAAAATATAATAATAAAATCTCTAGATATATGTCCAAATATGCCTTGACACATCTAGATGGTAGTGTAAGTGTAAATGATACAGCACAACATTATACCATTTAAAGTATAACAAAAAAAAACTGTTTATGTGATGTTAAATCTGTTTATAATTTTAATTAAGTATAATTGTAAAATGTGCAATAACAATGGAATAACTGTAATTAACATTGGGATTTTACATTTGAGTAAAAATCAATAAAAGTAGGTAGTCAGCTCACACTGTGGGTAGCGTGGTCTAGAGGCTAATTACATTTTAACTTGGCTTGTCTTTGGCTACCTATGAAGGGGGCTCGAGGTTCAACACCCGACTCGAGCAGAGTTGTGTTTACTGAGAGCCTAAAAACAGCACGGAAAATCTACTCCCCCCCCCCCCCAACTGGTCCAGAAATGGGTGGGATTGGACCATAGCGCTCTGAGCATGCTATAAACATGAAAGTAGCGTTATATAAAAGCGATTATTGTTCTTATTATTATCGGGAGGTTTCCATGCTGATCTTAGGTGATCACTTAACGCTACTCTGCTTATTCCAGAAGAGTTAGAAGTCGTCTTATCAAAGACGACGTGTTGCACTGTTTGCTTTTATTTGAAAAATAACGCCAAATTTCTTTAAACGATCCAAACATTGATGAATTTGATGGGAACCGCCTCTGAGTTTGTGGGATAACACAAACTCTCTTTGTAATCTTGTTTAAATTAAACATGAGTATGTCGGCTTTATTCAAACTGAAAGGAATCCAACTGCTGAGAACAAAAGTTGTGAGGAAATAAACCGCTAACGTTGAGAGAATCAAACAAGAAAAAAATAGAAAAATATTTTAAAAACAAACAAAGCTTCTATGAACTGTAATTGTATCATAAAGTTTAGATCAGTCATGTCATTAAATTTGTAACAGACTAACAATAATAAATCTGTGCGATTACAAATATTTTTACTAATTTTCTGTTGTTGTTGTTGTTAAAACTTTATCAATACGCTATGATCCTATCACCAGTCTGGATCTATTGGAAAAGGGTATGTGATAAATAAAGTGATCGCTTTTTAAATGCATTTATAAAACAAAAGTTAACAATCTGAATTTGAACTCAAGGGCTAAAGCCTCCTCAAAGCAATCCACTCTGCAACTCACGGGCTAAAGCCTCCTCAAGGCAATCCACTCTGCAACTCAAGGGCTAAAGCCTCCTCAAGGCAATCCACTCTGCAACTCACGGGCTAAAGCCTCCTCAAGGCAATCCACTCTGCAACTCAAGGGCTAAAGCCTCCTCAAGGCAATCCACTCTGCAACTCAAGGGCTAAAGCCTCCTCAAGGCAATCCACTCTGCAACTCAAGGGCTAAAGCCTCCTCAAGGCAATCCACTCTGCCAGCAAATTGCTTATGACAAACAGAACGTGTTTTAGTTATGTATTGTTAGATTCAAACTTTAAAACGGCGATTACAAAGTATAAATGGGTTAATTCAACTTATATGCCTATCATCACATTAGTGAAGTACAATTTCTTTCCCTTGTTTGAGATACCAAACAAAATAATCAATTACCAATAGTTAATTAACTAGTTTTGTTTTTATTGATTCTTTTTTTGTCATGTAAAAGAAATAATTGTGCAAACTTTCAGCTCGATCAGAAATTGGTTTGTGGAAGAAATAAAGTGTCCAACAGGTAGTGATGGGAACTAAACTAATTTTTTTTAGTTAAACTAAAACTAAGTTTGAACTAAAAAAAAGTAGTTAAACTTTTAGTTAACCACAAATTGAAAAAATTAGTTAAACTAAACTAAAAAACTTTAGTTAAACTTTTACTAACTATTTTGACCTTTTTTAAGGACAAAACAGCCAAACATGAAAAATATAAAGTATAAAGCACAACCAATCTCTTTAGCAAAATGTAATAAACATTTATTTGTGCACATATGAAAAAAGATTTAAATGTCTTTATTGGATAGTTGTAGATCTTAATAGAATCTTTAGAATGATACTATTATAGAAAGAAATTAGAAGTAATTGTCGAAGTTCTAATATAAGTATTATAAGTTACCTTTAGAAGTAATGATAAAACTGCATGTTGACTCTCTAACTAACTCTAGATTCTAGAATATTCTGGATCTAATATCTTCTACAAACGAAATGATCAGAAATATAATATGAATCTAGAATTAGATTTAGATCTAGCTACTAGACCTAGATCAAATAATTAATATTTTAATCTAAAAATAATCTAAGAAATACTAGTTACTACTACCACTAGATCTAAAATCTAGATATAATCTAGTCTAGTAGATATCTTAGTAACTCTAGATCTAGATTCTAGAGATTTTAGATTATTATAATTATGATTATAACTAGGTATGGGTATTTAGATCTATATAGGCCTACTCTAGTAGATAATACTAGATCTAATAGATCTAGATAGTAGATATAAGTATAATTAACTATAATTATAATAGAAGTAGATCATAGATGTAGATCTAGAATCTAGTCTAGATTTAGTTAATTTAGTATTAGATCTAGTATAGTGACGACTATTATTAGTATTATAGATCTATCATCTATGCATCTTAGGTCTTAGTATAATTTATAAGTAATCTAGATCTAATCTAGACTCTAATTCTAGAATAGTTACATAGTTATAGTAGAATCTCTAAACTAATAGATCCAGTCTAATAAAGTAAAGTAATATTTAATTTAGATTTCAATTAATAGATCTATATAGTATATTATAATATAATTATTCATTTATTGACTTATAATTTTAAATTTACATCTAGATCTAAGACTAAGACTACTAAGAGTTAGACTCTACTTAAGACTAAGTGTTGATATGGTGCGCAAAGGTGCACGCGTTCAATATAATAAAGTATCATTCTCCGCCATGACACTAATGGTTGTTGTTTGTTTATTGCTGACTGTGAACCTAGATCATAATTAACATGGTGGCAGCGGTGTATTAATGATCAGAGGTAATCATTAATCAGTATATAAAGGTTAATTGTTTGCAATAATAATTAGACAACAATTCAAGGCTACGCCGTGCAATGGCAGCTAGAAATTTCCTTCCTGTACCCGAGCCGCTCGAGGTAGAAGGAAACATGGCCGCTAATTGGCAAAAGTTTCACCGGAGCTGGCGAAACTATGAGTTAGCCATTAAATTGTCGGAAGAATCAGAGGAGGTCAGAGTGGCCACCTTTCTAACAATTATAGGAACAAAAGCGATGGACATATATGATGGTCTTGAAATTGAGAAGGTAAAAGAAAGAAAGATGGAAGAAATAGTGAACAAATTTGAAAGTTTTTGCATTGGAAAAACGAATGAAACTTATGAGCGCTATGTGTTCAATACGCGTGAACAGCAAGAAGGCGAGGACATTGAAAAGTACATAACAAATCTGAGAAGACTAGCAAAAACGTGTTGTTTTGAACGCCTGGAAGATAGCTTGATTAGAGACAGAGTAGTTCTTGGTATTAGACATGAATGCCTCAAAATGAAATTGCTACAAGATAGTAGTCTCACATTGGAAAGGTGCAGAGATATTTGCAGAGCATACGAGACCGCCAACAAACAGCTGAGACAAATACAAGCCGACCCTCCAATCATTGAGAAAGTATCAACACCTTCAAGAACAAACATTCAGAAAGGTAAATGCAGGTATTGTGGAAGGATTCACGAATACATTAAAGAAAAGTGCCCTGCATGGGGTAAAATGTGCCTAGCATGCAAGGGGAGACATCATTTTGCTGTGATGTGCAAAAAGAAAATTCAGCAGGTGTCAGATGATATGTCTAACGATGAAAGACAGCTACAGTCGGACACAAGAGATGATATCATGATGGTAAAAAATGAATGGGTGATGTCTTTGGAGAACCACAAAACGAAAAGGATGACAGCAGTTATGACAGTAAATGGTCACCGTGTAAGGTTTCAAATGGATAGTGGAGCTGATGTAAATACCATCCAGGAAAAATACGTAAATAAGAATCAGATAGAAAAGGCAACGCAAAGATTACTAATGTGGAATAAGACTGAAATGAGACCCATAGGGAAAGCCACTCTAACGACGAGAAATGAGAAAACTAACGAAACATTTGAGGTGGAATATATAGTTGTACCAAATAATCTAGCATGCCTTCTAGGTCATGAAACTTTAACAAGAATGAAGTTAATCAAAGTCAATAAAGATAGGTTCATAGCATCAGTAGTGAATAACCAAGAAGAAGACTATAGTCCAAAGTTTACTGGTGATTTGGGTGACTTAGGAGAAGTGTCTTTAAAGATTGATAGCAGCATTAAGCCCAAGGTTCTGCCGTGTAGAAAGATCCCTATTGCTTTACAAGAAAGAGTTAAGGAGGAGTTAAAGACCCTAGTGCAAAGAGGAATCATAGAACCAGTGATAGAGCCTACAGAGTGGGTGAGTCAGATGGCAATTGTGGAAAAAGCTAATGGAAAAATTAGGATCTGCATAGATCCACAAGCCCTGAATAAAGTTTTACTAAGGGAATTCTATAATCTTGCTACTTTAGATGACATATTGGCAGATTTGAACGATGCCAAAATATTCAGCAAATTGGATGTGCAAGAAGCTTTCTGGCATGTCAGACTAGACACAGCGTCATCTAATTTGATAGCAATGATAACCCCTTTTGGTAGATACAAATGGAAACGATTACCATTTGGACTGAAAGTGAGTTCAGAAATTTTTCAGAGACGATTAAATCTAGCACTAGAAGGACTGAAAGGCTGTTTCAATTACGTTGATGATATTATAGTGGTAGGAAGAGGAAGAACGAAAGAAGAAGCACTCAGAAATCATGATATTAACCTAAGAGAGCTGATGAAGAGATGTCAAGAAAAGAAGATTAAACTGAACCATGAAAAGTCTGTTTTTAGAACAGCTGAGATTAACTTTCTGGGTCATATTATTACAGAAGCAGGAATAAAACCAGACCCGAACAAAGTATCTGCGATTTTGAGTTTGAATGCTCCAAAAGATATCTCATCGGTCCAAAGATTCTGTGGCATGGTTCAATATCTTGCAAGATTTGTTCCAGATTTGTCGACAGATTTACAGCCCATAACAGAGTTGATCAGAAAGAACACACCATTTGTTTGGTCTGATCAATGCACACGAGCTTTCAACAAGATAAAACAGAAAATATCGACTCATGGCACATTGATATATTTTGACCCTAACAAAGAGCTTACATTACAAGCAGATAGTAGCCAAAATGGGTTAGGAGCAGCGTTATTACAAGATGGCAGTCCAATAGCATATGCTTCTAGATCATTAACTGATACTCAGAAAAGATGGGCACAGATTGAAAAAGAATTGTTAGCAGTGGTTGTTGGTTTGGAACGTTTTGACCAGTATACGTATGGCAGGACAGTTATAGTTCAGAATGACCATAAACCACTGGAAAACATCCTTCAAAAACCACTCAGTTCTGCTCCGAGAAGGCTACAAAGTCTAATGATGCGTCTTTATCGTTACGATATCCAGTTTCAATATGTCAAAGGCAAAAATTTGTTCATAGCTGATACTTTGAGTAGAGACCCATCAGAGGAAAAGAGTGATATCCCTGATGTTTGTGTCAATACAGTCGGACTGGCAATACCAGATGCAGTGCTGGAGAAAGTCAGAATCGAGACAGAGAAAGATAGAACAATGCAAACACTTATTCAGTATATCCTAAATGGATGGCCAGACAAACATAATAGTTTACCTGAACTCAAACAATATTTTTCACTAAGAGACATGTTAACATACGAAGACGGACTCCTGTTGAAAGGAGAACAAATAATCATACCGATATCACTTCGCAAGGAAATAGAAGAAAAACTCCATGCAGCACATCTGGGAGTAGACTCAATGAAAAGAAGAGCAAAAGAAACAGTTTTCTGGCCTGGATTATCAGCTCGAATACAGGAAATAGCCAACTCATGCTACATTTGTCAGAAAAATAAACCAGCAAACCAGAGAGAAGAATTAATACATCACGAAATAGGTTCTAATCCGTGGGACAAGATTGGAATTGATTTATTTCAAATGTGTGACCAACAATATCTAGCCATAGTGGACTATTATTCAAATTTCATAGAGGTAGAAAACATGCAGTTGACAACAACACACGCAATTATAAAGAAACTGAAAGTTTTATTTGCAAGATATGGGGTGCCCAAAGTTTGTATATCTGATAGCGGACCTCAGTTCACATCGGAATATTTTTCCAAATTTATGATGGAATGGGGAGTGACTCATTTGAAATCTTCTCCAGGACACCATCAATCCAATGGAAAAGCTGAGTCAGCAGTTAAAATTTTGAAGAACATAATGAAGAAATCTAGAGAATCAAAGTCAGATGCTTATGAAGCTCTTCTGGAATTTAGAAATACTCCAAGGCAAGACACAAATCTAAGCCCAGTTCAGATGTTTTTTGGTCGGATGACTCGAACACTGATACCAAACAAAAGGAGTAACATTAAGATTTCTACATGTCAAGAGAACATTATGAGAAGGAAAGAAAAACGTCAGATGAGTGTAAAAACATCTTATGATAAGAGGTCAAGAAATTTAGGTCAGCTGAAAACTGGACAGATGGTCTATTTCCAATCTCCTAATGACCCTACATGGAGACGTGGAAGAATCCAGTCTCAAGTCAATCAGAGAGCTTACATTATTCGAGGTGACAATGGTGCAGTGTACCAAAGAAACAGAGTGCATATTAACCCGAACAGAGAAACAGAAGAAGATATATTTCCCGATACTGATAACAACATACAGGACAATAGAACTCAGGATCAACACGTTCGCCACTCATCAACTCATCATTCCCTGCGACCAAGGGATCAGTTGAAGAAACCGCCAAGATTCAATGACTACGTGTCTTAATGAACTATTGAATGTTGATTTTTAAATGTGATATGTTTCATATTGATTGAAGCGTATACATGTATGTTACGTTTAGTTGTTTATGTTGTTGTTGTTTTATTTTTTTTCTATGATACTCCCCGAAATGTTTTATTTTTTTTTTATTTTTTTTTAAAGAAAAGGGGATGTTGATATGGTGCGCAAAGGTGCACGCGTTCAATATAATAAAGTATCATTCTCCGCCATGACACTAATGGTTGTTGTTTGTTTATTGCTGACTGTGAACCTAGATCATAATTAACACTAAGAGACTAAAATAATTAAATATAGACTATTATGACTATTGATCTAATAGTAGTATTCAGTAATAATAGACTAATAGTAATACTAATAGACTTAGACGTCACTAGACTCAAACTCTAGATCTAGTAAAAAGTTTTAAAATAAAAAGAGTCGACATTTCTTTTAGATCTATAGTAAAGCAAAATTCTTTGCCTGCAGCTATTCAGGAACACATTGGTGTTTAATAAAAAAAAGAAGCAAAATGTAGATCTATAGAATCAGGATTTATCAAGCAGTGAAACTTGCTAGAAATATAATGAACACGTGTATTTTTTTTTTAAAGGCGGGAATAGCGGCCATTATAGGGTAAAAGGTCAAAAGGCTTTCTAGTGACCCGTGCACCCTCTAGTTTATTCTCCTCTCTATTATTCATTATATATATACTCCAAATTACATAGATCTAAATATTTATTGGTGTGTATGTTAAAAAAGTTTGTAAAATTTGTAATTAAACTTTTTAGTTTGTAACTAAAAAAAAAAAATTAAACTAAGATTTTAACTAAACTTTTTTTTTTAAATTAAACTTTGGCCTTAACTAATTTTTTTTAGTTAAACTAAAAGTTAGCAACTTTTTAGTTAACTTTTGCCCATCACTACCAACAGGTGACATTTTCCTTGGTTTTAATTTTCCAGCCCAAGAGTTAGTGATCAATTACCTGCTGATAAAACAAAGTCTCGTCTTCCACATATTCTGTACGCGTTTTTGATTGCGTTTCCCAACATTACCTTAGCCTTAAATGTATCTAATGTAGAGAGAACAACTTAGGCCTACCCTTGAACCTTAAATGTATCTAATGTAGAGAGAACAACTTAGGCCAACCCTTGAACCTTAAATGTATCTAATGTAGAGAGAACAACTTAGGCCTACCCTTGAACCTTAAATGTATCTAATGTAGAGAGAACAACTTAAGCCTACCCTTGAACCTTAAATGTATCTAATGTAGAGAGAACAACTTAGGCCTACCCTTGAACCTTAAATGTATCTAATGTAGAGAGAACAACTTAGGCCTACCCTTGAACCTTAAATGTATCTAATGTAGAGAGAACAACTTAGGCCTACCCTTGAACCTTAAATGTATCTAATGTAGAGAGAACAACTTAGGCCTACCCTTGAACCTTCCAACTCATAGGAGGGCAATAAAAGAGACAAAGCTTTCTTACAAAAGAGGACAGAAAATAAATTATACATGCAAGCAGATTTTTTATAAATACATTGCAAAGTTCACGTTAGCGACTTGACTTACAAAGTACTGGTATATAATGAAACATTGTTAGTAAGTCCTACGCTGTACAATTTATTCTTGTTCCTCATGTTTCTAAGACGAAGTGACTTTTTAGAAGTGCTCATCATTGACACAAAACAAAATGTTTGCGCATGTCCGACATTTTTCTCCAATAGATTTTAGTAGGAACAAAAAAGTTGTTTAAGTGGGTAATGTTAGTCTATGTTCTTTTTATTTGTCTCTGGCCTGGACTTACAGTCCATTCAAACATGATAGTTAGAATTTAAATCAGAAACTACCTTATTATAATTATTGGCAATAGTCTTTCTTTTCTTTTTTTTTTTTTTACAAAATAGCGCCACTGAGTTAATAATAATGTTCAATTTGAGAAGAGTTGTATTTCATACGGGTACAAACACTTTTTTAATGGCAAAATATGTGTCCATATTTCAGACAAAACATGAATTGCACTGACGTCTTGATTAACATGATAAATTAACTTCTTGTGTTGTCCACGGCAATCACCGCAAAACATTTTATCAGCTTCTAAATCAGATCTAGTCAAGTGATTCCTTCTAAGTAGTCGTCCTTGCTTTTATTACATATTGTCGATATTAGACTTATATTGTCTTTCACCTTTCATACAATATAAGAGGAAACATTAAGTATCAACTTTGGACCTAATACAATGCAGTCTGACCAGACACTTACAGTCGTAATGAAACAAACTCCACACTTCAAGAACAGGATCACGGGAACAGAAAAAGAAATACGAGCAATTTATAGTATTAATAATAAACTTTAAAACAACAACTCGCAAATTGCCCAGTTCTAGTCATTCTATAGAATGGAGAAATCATTTCTGACTTTGTCTGGAGTTTTGGGGCATTTTTTATATAATAGACTTGCATGAATATATAGTTCTGTGATTAATAGCCCTTTCTAGTTAAAATCTGCAAAATGGTATCGGATTATTTCTATACTTTAAAAACTATAGATTATTACTTTTCTAAGACAGAAATCTCCAGTCTAAGTATAATATAATACAATGATATAATATGTCTCTGAGATCTAGATCTATTGTCATTTCGCTAAACTAAAAAGGGGTGAAAAAAAAGTATACAATAAAATAAAACCAAATTAAAATTTATTTTTATTTAGAGAACCCAAAACCAAAATAAATGTTGAGTTTCTCTTCTCTAGCCTTGAAACGTGTTCAATAGTCTACACACTGGCCGTAGTACCAAGAGGGAAAAAACTGGCCGAAGTGAAAGCGGCTGTTTGTGTGTGAGTGTGTGGGCATCACAGTCGAAATATAATAAAGTTTGAATTGAGAAGCGGAAGAAAAGTCATACAGTGTACGAAGGACTAGCTTATTTTTTGTTGGCGGGCTGGAGGTACTGGCGGATCCAGGGGGGGGGGCGGCAGCGGCGATCGCCCCCCCCCACTCGGTAGACCTCCCCCCCCCCACTCGGCAGACCTCGCCCCCCCGAAGGGGGGGGCGGACGAATTTTAGTATAGAATTCACACTATTTGTATAAGAATTTATTACTTATGTTAATAATATATAATAATTATTTATATTTCAACCTATTTTTAGATTATTTCGCCACCCCCCGATTTGGTGGGGTCGGGAGGGGGTGATGGCATCAAACCCGCCTCCCCCCATAAACTTTCGAGTGGGGGGGGCGGTCCAATTTATTTGTAGAAATCAATTAAATATCTTTATGATTAAAACTTGTTATTGATATTTTAACCGATCTTTATATTATGTCGTTCCCCTCTAATGCCCTTCCCACCTAAACCCTTTGAGTGTGTGTGTGTGTGGGGGGGTGCGAATTCCTACTTTTATAGAGAAATCATAGTTTGGGAACAAAATTAGTTGAATATCTATATAATATAAACTACGTTTTGATATGTTGAACCCATTTTATATTATGTCGCACCAAACTCTAATCTCAAATTTTATCATTAGTAAATATACAATGAAAAAGGTTTGTACCAGGTGGGAGGGGCGATACCTGCAGTCGCATTTCCTCCATCGGACAAACCAATACGTTTTCTTTTTGTATTATAGTTATGAAATTACAGAATTAAAAAAAAATCTGTCACTAATATAATTTATATATGTTATCAATTAAATTCTTATATCAAGTCGCCCAACCCTTTTCTTTAATGCCAAATGCCACCATTAGCAGAAATTACAAAAAGGAGCGAGGATTAATCGTTTTCACTCTACCGCCCCTCCCATTTCCAGACATAGTTTATGTAATTTCACATGAATTTATCATAATTATTTTAAGAAAGACTTTGGAAAAGTTAAAATTCAAACGAAATTATTTAATATGAGAGTCACGATTGAGATGAGTTCTAAACCCCAATGATCTTTTCCTAGTCGCCTTTTTCCAATCTTTACTCAATCTGATATTTTTCTAGTTAAATAAATTTGGGACTATAACTCACAATTTATGCTTGAATTTTATTGAATATTATTTATCGAATAATTATTTTTTTCGCGGCGATCCCCAAAGCCTTAATCTATATATGTGGAATATATTATCTTTTCAAGGAACAAAACTGATGAATAGTGATCTGTAGATATCAGGACAGTGCGTTACTGCAGTGAAGAATGCTTTGACCCGAACTCCACTGATTAATATTGAGTTGTAGATGTCAGGGTTAGGGTTTAGAAAAAAATGTCTGGATTCGCTATTGGGTGGAGGGGGACCGGATAAGTGAAATCGTTAGTCAAATGAAAGGGTCCAAACTGTGAGTGCGTGTGTGTGTCGAGGGCGCATTATGAAGCGGGTCTTTTCAAATTAACTCAAAAGTCTGTCAGAGAAAGTACGATGCGCAGGTAAAAAAAAATAATTTTGGGGTTCCAGAGAGCGAACAAAGAGAGAGATGAAGAGAGAGAGAGAGAGAGAGAGAGAGAGAGTGGGCCTTGAAAACTCATTGTAACACACTAATTCACGGGTCAAAAAAAGTATGTTAGGTTGATGGTTAAAATGTGGCCCGTTTTATTAAAATTAAAAAACAAAAGACAAAACAATATAAAGCCTGGGGAAAAAATCCACGGGTTTAGTCGGGTTATACTGCTAGTATCTTTAATAAACTTACATTATGTATACATGTTAGTGTGACTTCTACCACTTGCACCATGTCATTGGACAGCCGAATGAGCTTGGTAACATCAGTGCGCATACTTGTATCTTGTCCAACAAGAATATAAAAAGTCCAGTTCGTCTCCGTGAAAGCAAATGTCTGTTCTGTCCTGTATGTTGTATTGATTTGAAGGATTCTGGGAATGGATTGTCTGTCAGTCTCATACTTCATCAAATAATGAGAAAAACTAGAAATAATATGTCTGACTGAAACAACAAAATATTCAGGATGACCAAATTGAGCGACCATTAGTTTAAAAATAGTGTAACTATCATTGGTAGAGTTAGTTTGGTCTAAACTCAATTCATGGTCCTGACTTGACCAGTCTCTATTGTCAATAAAGTTATCTGGTCGGCAATGTTCCTTTATGTTCATTGTATCTAGATGGTTGCTTGATGCTACACCGAGCCACTGTATGGAAGTTACTTGGCTAACAGACGTGGCAAGACCTCCAGATGTAATGGGATCAGTGATCAAACATGACCAATTAGTCAGGTCAGTCAAGCGATGTAATGTGCAAGTACCATTAAAAGCTGAACCACAAACTAAAAGCATTTGGATCTCCTGAAGAACTTGTAAAGTCTGCACAATGTTATCACAAGGCGCTGAACCATCTGGGCAGTTCCAGTCTTCAAAGACTGGACCGATGGAAACTTTTGAAGAAACCAGCTTAAATTTAGAGGATAGTTTAGCGATGAAATTGTAGCCACCAATGTAAACATTATAGGATACATCATACGTAATTTGAGTGATGTTTTGGCCTAGGTCTAGTGATGAGATATTCTGTTCTAATGATAAGACAAAGAAGATGGCAAGAATGAACACTGTAGAATACACAGTCCTCAAGTTTGGCTTCATTGTTCACCATGACGAGTCCAAATGGTCTATTTTGTTGACATTGTACTGCTGGCTCTGTTATCGCCTATTCACTATATTACAAGTACATTGACTAGAACACTAATTCATCTCAAGAGATTCTACACAAATTATGTTGTAGTTATGAAATAATATTAATCGCAGTAATACTTGACTTGCCGTGTTCACTTAGACACACACAAAGGTTCTTTTATTATAAACGGTCCAATCTGACCCCTGGAATACATTTCGTGGAACTAGTCTAGTTACAACTTGATGCAATGATCGCAAGTGAAGCTTGGACACAGTAGTTCTACACATCGTCCTAGAACAAAATGTAATGAGCCACTCTTCTGTACACGCAAGACACGGACAGAGATGTAGCCACTTAAGTCCAAGTTTGTGCATCCTGTTTTCTTAAAAGGTGGGACAAAGTCAGCTGACAAACCCCATAGACTACTTGAGACTATAACAATCAGACGCATCATTGTGTACTATCTACAACTAGGTTCAGATCACTCTCTACCATGGGCTAGGAGAGAAAAAAGACAAACATAAATAGGACAAATTTATTTATAAACCAAAATACTGAGGTTGGGGATGCAGAACGCTCGGGTGACACCCATCAGGGGCTAACACCCAAGTGGAATTATTTTTTGTCAACCGACTTTTATTTTTAGCAATTGTGTGTAGCTAGTTTCTCCTTGATACACCCATACCTGGTGTAGCTTGTTTCTCCTTGATACACTCATACTTTGTGTATCTAGTTTCTCCTTAATACACCCATAGCTGGTGTAGCTAGTTTCTCCTTGATACACCCATACCTGGTGTAGCTAGTTTCTCCTTGATACACTCATACTTTGTGTAGCTAGTTTCTCCTTGATACACTCATACTTTGTGTAGCTAGTTTCTCCTTGATACACTCATACTTTGTGTAGCTAGTTTCTCCTTGATACACTCATACTTTGTGTAGCTAGTTTCTCCTTGATACACTCATACTTTGTGTAGCTAGTTTCTCCTTGATACACCTATACCTGATGTAGCTAGTTTCTCCTTGATACACTAATACTTTGTGTAGCTAGTTTCTCCTTGATACACTTATACCTGGTGTAGCTAGTTTCTCCTTGATACACTCATACTTTGTGTAGCTAGTTTCTCCTTGATACACTCATACTTTGTGTAGCTAGTTTCTCCTTGATACACCCATACCTGGTGTAGCTAGTTTCTCCTTGATACACCCATACCTGGTGTAGCTAGTTTCTCCTTGATACACTCATACTTTGTGTAGCTAGTTTCTCCTTGATACACTTATACTTTGTGTAGCTAGTTTCTCCTTGATACACTCATACTTTGTGTAGCTAGTTTCTCCTTGATACACTCATACTTTGTGTAGCTAGTTTCTCCTTGATACACCCATACCTGGTGTAGCTAGTTTCTCCTTGATACACCCATACCTGGTGTAGCTAGTTTCTCATTGATACACTCATACTTTGTGTAGCTAGTTTCTCCTTGATACACACATACTTTGTGTAGCTAGTTTCTCCTTGATACACTCATACTTTGTGTAGCTAGTTTCTCCTTGATACACTCATACTTTGTGTAGCTAGTTTAGTGTAGCTAGTTTCTCCTTGATACACTCATACTTTGTGTAGCTAGTTTAGTGTAGCTAGTTTCTCCTTGATACACTCATACTTTGTGTAGCTAGTTTAGTGTAGCTAGTTTCTCCTTGATACACTCATACTTTGTGTAGCTAGTTTAGTGTAGCTAGTTTCTCCTTGATACACTCATACTTTGTGTAGCTAGTTTAGTGTAGCTAGTTTCTCCTTGATACACTCATACTTTGTGTAGCTAGTTTAGTGTAGCTAGTTTCTCCTTGATACACTCATACTTTGTGTAGCTAGTTTAGTGTAGCTAGTTTCTCCTTGATACACTCATACTTTGTGTAGCTAGTTTCTCCTTGATACACTCATACTTAGTGTAGCTAGTTTCTCCTTGATACACTCATACTTTGTGTAGCTAGTTTCTCCTTGATACACTCATACTTTGTGTAGCTAGTTCCTCCTTGATACACTCATACTTTGTGTAGCTAGTTTCTCCTTGATACACTCATACTTTGTGTAGCTAGTTTCTCCTTGATACACTCATACTTTGTGTAGCTAGTTTCTCCTTGATACACTCATACTTTGTGTAGCTAGTTTCTCCTTGATACACTCATACTTTGTGTAGCTAGTTTAGTGTAGCTAGTTTCTCCTTGATACACTCATACTTTGTGTAGCTAGTTTAGTGTAGCTAGTTTCTCCTTGATACACTCATACTTTGTGTAGCTAGTTTAGTGTAGCTAGTTTCTCCTTGATACACTCATACTTTGTGTAGCTAGTTTAGTGTAGCTAGTTTCTCCTTGATACACTCATACTTTGTGTAGCTAGTTTCTCCTTGATACACTCATACTTTGTGTAGCTAGTTTAGTGTAGCTAGTTTCTCCTTGATACACTCATACTTAGTGTAGCTAGTTTCTCCTTGATACACTCATACTTAGTGTAGCTAGTTTCTCCTTGATACACTCATACTTTGTGTAGCTAGTTTCTCCTTGATACACTCATACTTTGTGTAGCTAGTTCCTCCTTGATACACTCATACTTTGTGTAGCTAGTTTCTCCTTGATACACTCATACTTTATGTAGCTAGTTTCTCCTTGATACACTCATACTTTGTGTAGCTAGTTTCTCCTTGATACACTCATACTTTGTGTAGCTAGTTTCTCCTTGATACACTTATACCTGGTGTAGCTAGTTTCTCCTTGATACACTCATACTTTGTGTAGCTAGTTTCTCCTTGATACACTCATACTTTGTGTAGCTAGTTTCTCCTTGATACACTCATACTTTGTGTAGCTAGTTTCTCCTTGATACACTCATACTTTGTGTATTTAGTTTCTCCTTAATACACCCATACCTGGTGTAGCTAGTTTCTCCTTGATACACCCATACCTGGTGTAGCTAGTTTCTCCTTGATACACTCATACTTTGTGTAGCTAGTTTCTCCTTGATACACTTATACTTTGTGTAGCTAGTTTCTCCTTGATACACCCATACCTGGTGTAGCTAGTTTCTCCTTGATACACTCATACTTTGTGTAGCTAGTTTCTCCTTGATACACTCATACTTTGTGTAGCTAGTTTCTCCTTGATACACTCATACTTTGTGTAGCTAGTTTCTCCTTGATACACCCATACCTGGTGTAGCTAGTTTCTCCTTGATACACCCATACCTGGTGTAGCTAGTTTCTCCTTGATACACTCATACTTTGTGTAGCTAGTTTCTCCTTGATACACCCATACCTGGTGTAGCTAGTTTCTCCTTGATACACTTATACCTGGTGTAGCTAGTTTCTCCTTGATACACTCATACTTTGTGTAGCTAGTTTCTCCTTGATACACCCATACCTGGTGTAGCTAGTTTCTCCTTGATACACTTATGCTTTGTGTAGCTAGTTTATTCTTGATACACCCATACGTAGTGTAGCTAGTTTCTCCTTGATACACCTATATGTAGTGTAGCTAGTTTCTCCTTGATATACATATACGTAGTGTAGCTCGTTTCTCCTTGATATACATATACGTAGTGTAGCTAGTTTCTCCTTGATATACATATACGTAGTGTAGCTAGTTTCTCCTTGATATACATATACGTAGTGTAGCTCGTTCCTCCTTGATATACATATACGTAGTGTAGCTAGTTTCTCCTTTATACACTCATACTTTGTGTAGCTAGTTTCTCCTTGATACACTCATACTTTGTGTAGCTAGTTTCTCCTTGATACACTCATACTTTGTGTAGCTAGTTTAGTGTAGCTAGTTTCTTCTTGATACAGTCATACTTTGTGTAGCTAGTTTCTCCTTGATACACTCATACTTTGTGTAGCTAGTTTCTCCTTGATACACTCATACTTTGTGTAGCTAGTTTCTCCTTAATACACCCATACCTGGTGTAGCTAGTTTCTCCTTGATACACCCATACCTGGTGTAGCTAGTTTCTCCTTGATACACTCATACTTTGTGTAGCTAGTTTCTCCTTGATACACTTATACTTTGTGTAGCTAGTTTCTCCTTGATACACCCATACCTGGTGTAGCTAGTTTCTCCTTGATACACTCATACTTTGTGTAGCTAGTTTCTCCTTGATACACTCATACTTTGTGTAGCTAGTTTCTCCTTGATACACTCATACTTTGTGTAGCTAGTTTAGTGTAGCTAGTTTCTCCTTGATACACTCATACTTTGTGTAGCTAGTTTAGTGTAGCTAGTTTCTCCTTGATACACTCATATTTTGTGTAGCTAGTTTCTCCTTGATACACTCATACTTTGTGTAGCTAGTTTCTTCTTGATACACTCATACTTTGTGTAGCTAGTTTCTCCTTGATACACTCATACTTTGTGTAGCTAGTTTCTCCTTGATACACCCATACTTTGTGTAGCTAGTTTAGTGTAGCTAGTTTCTTCTTGATACACTCATACTTTGTGTAGCTAGTTTAGTGTAGCTAGTTTCTTCTTGATACACTCATACTTTGTGTAGCTAGTTTCTCCTTGATACACTCATACTTTCTGTAGCTAGTTTAGTGTAGCTAGTCTCTCCTTGATACACTCATACTTTGTGTAGCTAGTTTAGTGTAGCTAGTTTCTTCTTGATACACTCATACTTTGTGTAGCTAGTTTAGTGTAGCTAGTTTCTCCTTGATACACTCATACTTTGTGTAGCTAGTTTAGTGTAGCTAGTTTCTTCTTGATACACTCATACTTTGTGTAGCTAGTTTAGTGTAGCTAGTTTCTCCTTGATACACTCATACTTTGTGTAGCTAGTTTAGTGTAGCTAGTTTCTTCTTGATACACTCATACTTTGTGTAGCTAGTTTAGTGTAGCTAGTTTCTTCTTGATACACTCATACTTTGTGTAGCTAGTTTCTCCTTGATACACTCATACTTTGTGTAGCTAGTTTCTCCTTGATACAATCATACGTAGATTAAACAATTGTTGTGATTCTAAGCCTAAACATTTGTTGTGATTCTAGGCCTAAACATTGGTTGCTATTCTAGGCCTAAACATTTGTTGTGATTCTAGGCCTAAACATTGGTTGTGATTCTAAGCCTAAACATTTGTTGTGATTCTAGGCCTAAATATTGGTTGTGATTCTAAGCCTAAACATTTATTGTGATTCTAGGCCTAAACATTGGTTGTGATTCTAGACCTAAACATTGGTTATGATTCTAAGCCTAAACATTTGTTATGATTCTAAGCCTAAACTCTTGTTATGATTCTAGGCCTAAACATTGGTTGTGATTCTAGGCCTAAACATTTATTGTGATTCTAGGCCTAAACATTGGTTGTGATTCTAGATCTAAACATTGGTTGTGATTCTAGGCCTAAACATTTGTTATGATTCTAAGCCTAAACATTTGTTATGATTCTAGGCCTAAACATTTGTTGTGGTTCTAGGCCTAAACATTGGTTGTGATTCTAAGCCTAAACATTTGGTGTGCTTCTAGGCCTAAACATTGGTTGCGATTCTAGGCCTAAACATTTGTTGTGATTCTAGGCCTAAACATTGGTTGTGATTCTAAGCCTAAACATTTGTTGTGATTCTAGGCCTAAATATTGGTTGTGATTCTAAGCCTAAACATTTATTGTGATTCTAGGCCTAAACATTGGTTTTGATTCTAGGCCTAAACATTTATTGTGATTCTATGCCTAAACATTTGTTTTTATTCTAGGCCTAATCCCTTAGTGTGATACTCTCCTAATCATTTGGTGTGATTCTAGGCCTAATCCCTTGGTGTGATACTCTCCTAATCATTTGGTGTGATTCTAGGCCTAATCCCTTGGTGTGATTCTAGGTCTAATCATTTGTTGTGATTCTAGGTCTAATTATTTGGTGTGATACTAAATCTTTCCAACGATTAACATCTCTACCCAACGCCTAACGGTGGTGGAAGCGACCAATGCTCCTAGAGAACATTAAACAATCTCTTTGTTCGAATACAATTTATTTCAAAAGACAAACAGGGGACTTAATTAAATCTTACAGCTGCAACATCGTTAAATAGAAACAGTTATGTCCCCTTTCAAAAAAAAACTCCTTAACCAGGATGTAAACAAAAGAGTTAGTGAACTTAGCTGCTAGAGAAAGGAAAACTTAACACACAACACGTTGGCCAGTTCGATTGTTATTTCCTATTTAACATAAACCAATAGAGATGAACTAGTTTTTATCACTAGAATCGCTATTGGAGGTTTGCTGAAAACTAGAGATAATAAAGTTTCGAGTGTAGTCCAGGTACAGTATCAAGGACGTGTGGAGAAGCGAACATTTGTGTGCACTGGAGGAAGCATTAGACTTTTACTCTATGACAGTGGCCCCACAACTCAAAACTTAGTACAAAACTAATGGGCTTGCGGTAATAAACCAAAAAGTTGATACGAAAATCAAATGGATTCAAATGAAAACTTCTCAGGAATGTTAAGTTTAGTTTGATGTTGTCAATAAATTAGAATTAGAATCTAAACTATGTGTAGATCTTGTCTATCAGTTACACTCTAAACTATGTGTAGATCATGTCTATCAGTTACACAAATTTACAGTTTATATTGTTTAGCTACACTAGTAACAGTGAGCTCCTCATATATATTTAGAGTCGTTTAGACTTAGCTGAAAAGAATACCATTTTACATATATAGTTCGTCCATCGTGGTTCGATGATGACCTCTTTGTCATCCAGGAGGCTGAGGGCTTTGCACTGGGGTTTTATGCCTCCTCATGAGGCTGGTGAGACCTTTGTGAGCCCAGAATGTTCGGTTGCACACTGGGAAGGTTATTCCAGCTGTAGATAGTGTCATTGCCCATTACATAAACTAGATCTAGAGATTTTTTGCAAGTTATTACAAATATGAGTTCCGTTTAACATCTTCAGGCTTATAAAATATATCTGACACACAGATTTCTACTCTAGACTTTTAGTAGTCCGAAGAGAAAACACCAAGGAGTTTTGAACGTTTTTTTTTTAAATTTAGTTGGCAACATTGAAGGTCAATTTAGCGTCCTTGGCATTTCTCAGTTGAACTTAAAAATCTCAAAATATGAAAAAAGTTTTTTTATTTATCTCTGTGGCATTTTACGAGAGACGATCTTTGCGGATTCTCATGGAACTAAAGAGGCCAATCCTTGATACACAGCTGCCGTCACAGGTTGTGCATTTGGGATTGGTAGGGGTTGTTGAACTTTCACCCTTCTTTCTACTTCTGGTGTGTATGTCTTCGGCAATTCAGGACCCTTCCTTTAGGATTGCTCTCCTTGTGGATCTATCCAGTGACTCTCTTTCCCCAAACTGTTAGTGTCGATTTTGAAGAGCACCTTGTCACATTTGCTTACATCAGTATACTTTAAAAGTGGACGACCAGTAGCTCACCTGCCCTTATTTATTTACTGCATACTAAAAAAAAAGAGGCTTTCTTATTACTATAGCTTTAAAAAAAACTCTTATAAAAACAAGTGTAATAAGTGTCTTGTATCACATGTAACATGTGACTTGTAACATATGTCGTGTAACATGTGTCATGTGTCTTGTAGCACACGACTTGTTACAAGTGTCTTGTAGAACATGACTTGTAACGAACACGTGTATAATTATAATGTCTTTTAACATGTGTCATGCAGCATGTGCCTTGTAGCTAGCGATGCACCGGATTGTAGCTCCGGCACCGGCTGAATATTAGGCCATTTTTTACTATCCGGCCATATTCGGCTCGCCCGAATATCACTGCTGGATAGTTGTAAATAGTAAATATCTATATAATTAAGACTTGTTATTAATATTTTAGCCGATCTTTATATTATGTCGTTCCCCTGTTAGCCAATTGGGCGGGGGGGGGGGGGTGGCCGAATACATCTACTGCCCTTTCAACCTAAACCCTAACCTTTTAATTAGAATTCATAGTTTGTAAACAAAATGAGTTGAATTACAATATAATTTTTATATTATGTCGCTACACTTAGCCGATTCCTTGAGGTGGGGGGGGGGGCGATAGCTTCTGCTTCCCACCCCACTCTAGCCCTCTGAGTGTGTGGGGGGGCGGTCCTTTTTATATGTAGAAATCATAGTTTTTTGAACAAAATTAGTTGAATATTTATATAATTTAAGCTACATATTGATGTTTTAACCTATTTGTATATAATGTCGCTCACACACTCTGATCTCAAATTTTATGATTAGTAAATATAAAATGAAAAAGGGTTGTACCAGGTGGGAGGGAGGATACATGCAATCGCCTTTCTCGCTTCGGACAAACCAATACTTTTTTCTTTTTGTATTTTAGTAAAGAAATTACAAAATTAAAAAAAATGTTACTAATATAATTTATATATGTTAAAAATTAAATTCTTTTATCGAGTCGCCCCACCCCTATTCTTCAATGCCAAATGCAACCATGAACAGAAGTTATAAAAAGGAGCGAGGATTAACGTTTTCACTCTACCGCAATTACCCCTTTCCAGACGATAAGATGACGTTTTAAAACAGAAAAGTCAAATATGGCGATAGATTTTATGTAATTGCATACGAATTTATCTTAGTTATTTTACGAAAGATTTGTTTTTTGGTAAATTTTGAATTCATTTAAAGTTTTCATTATAAGAGTAACAATTGAGATGAGTTATGCAAAAAAAATTAGAGTAAAATCTAATAGGTTCACTTAATTTCTCCTTCCATTTCCGAAATGTTTTTTTTTAGAACTTTGAATTATAGTTCTGTACTCAAACAAAGTTACAAACATGCCTATTGAACAAAATGTATCACTTACAAATGTGCTTTTTTAAAAATATTATTTGAAAGTTTTAATCTAAATCTGTGAAGTTGTGACAAGGTGGATTAGGATTTGGCCGTTTTGGGTGTCTAGGGGGTTTTATGATTTGAGAACCCACTCTTGCACATATAATCTACAGGCACAGCGTTATAATGCAGGCAACAAATACTATATGTAAAATTATGTACAGTTTATTATACAAGAGAAATAATTACAAGGTAAAATGCTGTACAGTTGCTAGGATCGGATCTAGCATATTTACATGAATAAGTCTATCATCATTAGATTTGAGAACCAAGTGGTCTGGGTGTCATTGGGCTGGTTGCTTAGCTTTAGGTCCGGTGCTGCACTGATGAGACGGGTGTGTGTCTGGTACTGATGCTGTCTGCTGGTGGGCTGGCGAGGTGGATCCAGGCTCCGGGTGCAGTCCAACGATGTATAACTGCAGAGCTAAGCTGCGGCTATCATTCAGCCAAGCCAGTGACGAGTCTGTGGCTAGCGTTGTTGCTTGGACACTTATGAGGATAAGTAAGACTGGTATCTGCAGATATGGTACCAACAAATCTGGTATCAGCGTTAGGTTGATAAGACTTCAGGCGGATGTTGCCTAAAAATAAAAGCTGCAACGACATGATGTACAAATCGGTTTAGCCATTGTTATGAAAATTATATTCTGTATCGGTTGTCGTTCTTATGTTTACATGTACTTGTAACTCGTCCGTAAGAATGTGTTCACGAAATGTGTGTTGTGTAGTCATTCAGTGTATTATACCCATACTATACAGACATGGTTTTTGGACTCTCTTATCTTTATGTTCATAACAATTTAATACACTGAATCCAAAACTGTGAAGTTGTTAGAATTTCGAAATGGATAGGATATTTCGCCCAGAGAATTTTGACATCGAGCCCATAGCACCTCAAGCAGCAGAGCATTGGCAGCACTGGTATGAAACGTTTAAAAATTTTATATCAGTAGTATCAGTAGACAATCTTGATACTAAGAAACTACTGATAAACTATATCTCTCCTGCTGTATATCAAATGATACTTGATAAAGAGACATTTGATGAAGCAATCCAGACTCTAAATGGCATCTACATTCAACCAAAGAATGAGGTGTTTGCTAGGCACAGGTTAGCTACTTGCAAACAAGAGCAATGTGAAACGATAGACGCCTACATGCAGAAATTAAGAATTCTATCCAAAGATTGCAACTTCAGAGCGGTGACTGCTGAACAACACCGAGAAGAGGCTATTAGAGATTCGTTTATCAATGGACTAGTGTCCAACAGCATTCGAAAACGTTTACTTGAAAAGACTGTTTTGAGTTTAAAGGACGCCTTCGAGGAGTCTCGCTTACTAGAACATGCTTATCAGCACTCATTACAGTATGAATCATCACAGCGGAAACTAATTGCGCGGCAACTACTCTCACCAATTCTTCGGCCACACCCTTGCCAAATGTAATGATTCCTCAAAGTGCAAGCAATTCACACACACATGAAGTAAATGCATTAGCTAGGAAGTGTTATTTTTGCGGCAGGGTTAAGCATCCCCGCTCTCAATGCCCTGCAAGGGAAGTGACATGCAATCAGTGCTTCAAAAAGGGTCACTTTCAAAGAGTTTGCAAATTTAGATCTTCAACAGTTTCGGCTATCGCTACTTTGCAGCCTTTGAATTTAAACAAATCTACAATACAGACTCGTCACTGGCTTAACTGATTGGTAGACGCGGCTTAGCTCTGCAACCATACAAGTTGGACTGCACACGGAGCCTGGATCCACTACACCAGCCCACCAGCAGACAGCGTCAGTACCAGCCACACCCGTCTCATCAGTGCAGCACAGGACCAAAAGCTAAGCAACCAGCCCAATGACACTCAGACCACTTCGTTCTAATATTTGATGATGATAGTCTCCTACATGTAAATACGCTGGATCCCATTCTAGCAACTGTACAACATTTCACCCTTCATTATCTTATTTTGTATAATAAACTGTACATAATTTTACATCTAAATATAGTATTTGTTGCCTGCATTATAACGCTGTGCTTGTAGTTTATATGTGCAAGTGAGGATTCTCAAACCATAAAATCCCCTAAACACCCAAAACGGCCAAATTTTAATCCGACTTGTCACACCAAGAATAGGTTCTTCCTGGAGTTACTGGAAAAATTGTAGAATTCCTATTGCCAGCCAAGCACTATTTCCGTTATTCTAACAAAAAAAATACATATTCTTAGATATCTACATGCATTATCCTGCTATTAAAAAGTTGTATTTCAAAAACCTACTGAGCTATTCTTACTGACTTAGACCCTTTCCACAAAAAATCTGTCACTAGCAATGTCTGAAGCCTTTCACACCTGCTCTGAGGACCTCCATGAAAGTGTGGCGTGAAGTTGTACTAGGATGTCCCTGTTTGCGCTTTCCTCGTAATGACCTCCATGTCAATGCAACTCTTTGTATGCGTAATTCATTTTGTCGTAGAAAGTCTCCCGCAAACCTCATTTCTACGCTCTATCACAACCTTACTAAGGGGTCGACTTAGTTCGGCATAGGATTTCCTAGACTGAGATCCGATCTCTATAACTGACTCCTAAAATCCACCTTGGCTATCTTTGTTGAGCCACATTTAGTCTTTTTCAATTTTGGCAGACTATTCACTGCTCTTTATTAGTGGATCCCAGCCACTGGCAGAAATTTGTAACCTCTCTTGGCTACGCTCTTGGAAATAGGTGACTGTAGTTTGCTTTAGATTTTATATCGAAAAGGAAAGTTTTATCGTCAAAATCATCTAATGAGGGTTTGTAAAATGTTTTACATGTTTCGGATGTTCCTTCAGAGTTGAAGATAGTTTACTTCCTAGTCCAAACCTCCCGCAGGACGACGGGGAATGGGAGCGGGCAGGGTTTGAACCCTCGACAGTCGATAAATCCGAACGACAGTCCAGCGCGCAAACCGCACGACCAGGCAGCCATCCTATTTTTTTAACCAATTCAAAACCCTTTTAGCTACGCTCATAGAATTTGGTGACTGTATTTGCTTAGGATAATATTGAAGAGGGGGTTTTAAACCTCAAAACTCTCTTGAGGAGAATTTTAAACTCAAAACCATCTGGAAGGTTTTTAAACTTTAAAAAAGCTATCTGGAGGAAGAAGAATTTTAGTGTGTAATTTACTTTATTTTTATATTGAAGAGGTATTTTTAGCATCAATCTCCACTGAAGGGGGGTTTAAACTCAAAAAACCCATTGGCGTTTTCTATTTTGAATGACACCCCAAAATGACATTTTTTTTGTCTATATATTTCGGAATGAATTTTTTTGTTTTTGTTTTTTTTTTGTATTTTCAAAAGATTTTTATAATTTTCTAAGATTTCCAGGACTTTTTCGTATATTTTGCAATTTCAGAAAATTTCAAGGAGCTCCTGGTAAATCAGGAGAATGCAGGAAGTCTGTTATAAGTTATAAAATGATTTAATTTAATAATTTACACCTAGAATTAGCGCGGGTCCTTTGAAAATTATAAAGTGTAGCAGATGTATAGGGGCCTACATTTGCTAATCCAGGATTCTTTCTCGGGACCGGGGGGGGGGGGCGAAGTAAATTATTTTAAAATCTAACATTCATTTGTTAAAGAGGAAACAATTCGCTCTATAAGTTTTATAATTGGTGAATGGTCTTTTAAAAATAAATATTTTGTATATTTTTCTTTTTACAAGCTATATATCAACTCTGTCTGTCTGGTCAAAAGTTTGTACACGTTATTTTTCCAGACCCAATCTCGGATCAAGATGAAATTTTGCACAATTAATTCTTTACACGCCAACACAAGAATAATAGTTAAAAAATTATAATTAGTTAATTAACTATTGGTAATTAATTTTTTTGGTATCTCGAACAAGGGAAAGAAAGTTTACTTGACTGATAAGGTAGTATAAGTTAAATTAGTCCCTTTTATTGTTTGTTGAAATTTAAAAAAAATAACTGTAAATAACTACAAAGCCTATTTTAATACGCATCTCCCTAGCACAGTGGTCACCGTATTGGCTTGAGAAGCCTTCGATTTCCGTATTCCTCAAGTTGCATAAATACATTTTAAAAGCGATCACCGACATACCGATTTCGTTCTTCCCTCTACCCCTTTCCAACTGGTCCAGACAAGTGATAGGATCATAGAGTAGTGAGACAAGTGATAGGATCATAGAGTAGTGAGACAAGTGATAGGATCATAGAGTAGTGAGACAAGTGATAGGATCATAGAGTAGTGAGACAAGTGATAGGATCATAGAGTAGTGAGACAAGTGATAGGATCATAGAGTAGTGAGACAAGTGATAGGATCATAGAGTAGTGAGACAAGTGATAGGATCATAGAGTAGTGAGACAAGTGATAGGATCATAGAGTAGTGAGACAAGTGATAGGATCATAGAGTAGTGAGACAAGTGATAGGATCATAGAGTAGTGAGACAAGTGATAGGATCATAGAGTAGTGAGACAAGTGATAGGATCATAGAGTAGTGAGACAAGTGATAGGATCATAGAGTAGTGAGACAAGTGATAGGATCATAGAGTAGTGAGACAAGTGATAGGATCATAGAGTAGTGAGACAAGTGATAGGATCATAGAGTAGTGAGACAAGTGATAGGATCATAGAGTAGTGAGACAAGTGATAGGATCATAGAGTAGTGAGACAAGTGATAGGATCATAGAGTAGTGAGACAAGTGATAGGATCATAGAGTAGTGAGACAAGTGATAGGATCATAGAGTAGTGAGACAAGTGATAGGATCATAGAGTAGTGAGACAAGTGATAGGATCATAGAGTAGTGAGACAAGTGATAGGATCATAGAGTAGTGAGACAAGTGATAGGATCATAGAGTAGTGAGACAAGTGATAGGATCATAGAGTAGTGAGACAAGTGATAGGATCATAGAGTAGTGAGACAAGTGATAGGATCATAGAGTAGTGAGACAAGTGATAGGATCATAGAGTAGTGAGAGAAGTGATAGGATCATAGAGTAGTGAGACAAGTGATAGGATCATAGAGTAGTGAGACAAGTGATAGGATCATAGAGTAGTGAGACAAGTGATAGGATCATAGAGTAGTGAGACAAGTGATAGGATCATAGAGTAGTGAGACAAGTGATAGGATCATAGAGTAGTGAGACAAGTGACAGGATCATAGAGTAGTGAGACAAGTGATAGGATCATAGAGTAGTGAGACAAGTGATAGGATCATAGAGTAGTTAGACAAGTGATAGGATCATAGAGTAGTGAGAAAGCTAAAAGCATGAAAAATAAACAAAAATAATTGGTAAAAATATTTCTAATAGCACATATTTATTACTGTTAGTCTAGATTACTCTAGATCTATTACAAATTTAATTACATGACTGATCCAAACTAATTAATACACTTATTATAATCATTGTGTTTTTTAAATATATTTTTATTTTTTATTTTGCACTGCTACATTGGTTGGGACACAGTGAAATGTTTGAAAGTCATTAATCTTCCATGGGACACTCAGTGAAATGTTTGAAAGTCATCAATCTTCCATGGGACACTCAGTGAAATGTTTGAAAGTCATCAATCTTCCATGTGACACTCAGTGAAATGTTTGAAAGTCATCAATCTTCTATGGGACACTCAGTGAAATGTTTGAAAGGCATCAATCTTCTATGGGACACTCAGTGAAATTTTTGAAAGTCATCAATCTTCTATGGGACACTCAGTGAAATGTTTGAAAGTCATCAATCTTCTATGGGACACTCAGTGAAATGTTTGAAAGTCACCAATCTTCTATGGGACACTCAGTGAAATGTTTGAAAGTCATCAGTCTTCTATGGGACACTCAGTGAAATGTTTGAAAGTCATCAATCTTCTATGGGACACTCAGTGAAATGTTTGAAAGTCATCAATCTTCTATGGGACACTCAGTGAAATGTTTGAAAGTCATCAATCTTCCATGGGACACTCAGTGAAATGTTTGAAAGTCATCAATCTTCCATGTGACACTCAGTGAAATGTTTGAAAGTCATCAATCTTCTATGGGACACTCAGTGAAATGTTTGAAAGGCATCAATCTTCCATCGGACACTCAGTGAAATGTTTGAAAGTCATCAATCTTCCATGTGACACTGAGTGAAATGTTTGAAAGTCATCAATCTTTTATGGGACACTCAGTGAAATGTTTGAAAGTCATCAATCTTCTATGGGACACTCAGTGAAATGTTTGAAAGTCATCAATCTTTTATGGGACACTCAGTGAAATGTTTGAAAGTCATCAATCTTCTATGGGACACTCAGTGAAATGTTTGAAAGTCATCAATCTTCTATGGGACACTCAGTGAAATGTTTGAAAGTCATCAATCTTCTATGGGACACTCAGTGAAATGTTTGAAAGTCATCAATCTTCTATGGGACACTCAGTGAAATGTTTGAAAGTCATCAATCTTCCATGGGACACTCAGTGAAATGTTTGAAAGTCATCAATCTTCCATGTGACACTCAGTGAAATGTTTGAAAGTCATCAATCTTCTATGGGACACTCAGTGAAATGTTTGAAAGTCATCAATCTTCTATGGGACACTCAGTGAAATGTTTGAAAGTCATCAATCTTCTCTATTTGTTGGCTCAACCAAATGTTCAAAGCCCTACTCACATTCAATTGGATCCATTTTGTCCTTGTCCTAGTTCAGTGTGACGCCCTAAGCACTTGTGTAGTTACAAGTCTTGCTAGATCTATACACTGAACAAAACTGGTCAGACTGTGTCAGGAGGGGAAGGGTTGTAGAGCCGACACCTAGCACTTAGAAAGTAGGAAGAGCTATAATTAGAACACAAGTCATCGAGGATCTTGGTCAATTATTCAGGTGGAAAAAAAATTTGGTTTGGAGAGTAACCGTTAAGACAAAGACATTAACGCTTCATTGAGTTTCTTTCCAGATGCATTCTTCCATTATTGATAAGGGCAGTAATCATGTTCATAAGTGAACAAATCTTGTGTTGCGTCAACACTAGGGAATGTTCAGCAATCAAATAAAAAACAAACCCATCGACTGAGAAATTCTTTAAAGTAGATTTGGTTCTGTTGAATAATGGAAACTTTCCATTTGAAAATGTTAGAACACAAAGAAATACATGACTACACATACACATACAGGAGAACACAAAGAAATACATGACTACACATACACATACAGGAGAACTCAAAGAAATACATGACCACACATACACATACAGGAGAACCCAAAGAAATACATGACTACACATACACATACAGGAGAACACAAAGAAATACATGACCACACATACACATACAGGAGAACCCAAAGAAATACATGACCACACATACACATACAGGAGAACCCAAAGAAATACATGACCACACATATACATACAGGAGAACCCAAAGAAATACATGACCACACATATACATACAGGAGAACCCAAAGAAATACATGACCACACATACACATACAGGAGAACCCAAAGAAATACATGACCACACATATACATACAGGAGAACCCAAAGAAATACATGACCACACATACACATACAGGAGAACCCAAAGAAATACATGACCACACATATACATACAGGAGAACACAAAGAAATACATGATCACACTTATACATACAGGAGAACACAAAGAAATACATGACCACACTTATACATACAGGAGAACACAAAGAAATACATGACCACACTTATACATACAGGAGAACACTAAGAAATACATGACCACTCATACACATACAGGATTTGTTCTACTTTTACATGACCCTCAATATATACATGACCACCAACATATAAATGACAACCAAATGACCACCAACATATACATGACCACCAACATATACATGTCCACCAAATGACCACCAACATATACATGACCACCAACATATACATGACCACCAAATGACCACCAACATATACATGAATACCAACAGGTTCAATAGTAACACAACCCCAAACCCCTTCAAACAGCAATAAGAACAGTAAGTTACTGACGAGGCATATCAGCCTTAGTCAATTATTAATGGTAGCCGTAGAACATGATCCACCAGTGCGAGGCTAAACAACTTATTATTATGGCCTTTCCGAAATTAACCATTGCGTCCAGTCAAGTTCATCTCCTTGTCTCCTGTGGTCTGGTAATTAGAAACAGGGAATGTTGTAACGTCAGCTGAAATCAATAGCGATCAGACGAGAATAAAATAATGTATTCCCTTGATAAGCATTCGCATCGTATTTCGTCAAGTCTTGGATAAAACTAATGAATAGAATTCAATTATTCCACGTGTTACAGAGAAGTAATGTTCCTGCCTACTTTCATTGTGGACGCAGAGAAATCAACAAAATTAGACTACACACCATTAGTGTATTTTATTTATATTATATTCAGTAGCTGCCCTATGTATCTCTATCTATCTATCTATCTATCTATCTATCTATCTATCTATCTATCTATCTATCTATCTATCTATCTATCTATCTATCTATCTATCTATCTATCCTCTAATGTTAAATCATCTAATTTTTAATGTTTAATCCTCTAATTTTTTATGTTTAATCATCTAATTTTTAATGTTTAATCCTCTAATTTTTTATGTTTAATCCTCTAATTTTTAATGTTTAATCCTCTAATTTTTAATGTTTAATCATCTACTGTTTAATGTTTAATCCTCTAATTGTTTATGTTTAATCCTCTAATTTTTAATGTTTAATCATCTACTGTTTAATGTTTAATCATCTGTTTAATCATCTACTGTTTAATGTTTAATCATCTAATATTTAATCATCTACTGTTTAATGTTTAATCATCTAATGTTTAATCATATACTGTTTAATGTTTAATCATCTAACGTTTAATGTTTAATCATCTAATGTTTAATCGTTTAATGTTTAATAATCTACTGTTTAATGTTTAATCATCTAATGTTTACTGTTTAATCATATAATGTTTGATCATCTAATGTTTAATCATCTAATGTTTAATCATCTAATGTTTAATCATCTAATGTTTACTGTTTAATCATATAATGTTTGATCATCTAATGTTTAATCATCTAATGTCTAATCATCTAATGTCTAATCATTTAATGTTTAATGTTTAATCATCTAATGTTTAATGCTTAATCGTCTAATCTTTTGGTCTCAAATGTGTATCCCGCGGCCTTTGTTAGTGATCTCCAGCTGTCTCGTTCTCAGGCCGCATGCAATCAGGTGCTCTCTCCTATGTCAGCTAAGGCACGTTGGCCTGCCCAGCGTAACTGTCGGACCATAAGAAGTCCATCTAAACTGTCCATACCGGCGTTCGCAAGGACATCGCTGTTTGTAGTGCGGTCTTGCCACCGTAGGTCCATGATGGAGCGCAATCACCTTTGGTGAAAGCGCTCAAGTAGACTTAGTTGTTTTCTGTTTTCTAAAAGCGTCCAAAAGCGCCACTGGCCCTGGCCAGACGGTTATCAACTTCCCTTGAAAGTGAGGCGTCATTTGATATTATGCTACCCAGACTTGTAAAGTGGTCTACCACGTTAAGAGGCTGTCTGTTTACGTTGATCAGCTGCCGAAGACAGACGCAGACGGCGAAAAGAAAATCTAAATCGACCACCTGCGGACAATGGTTTTGCTTGCCCTGGATGTAATGCAAATACGAATTTATTTTCTAATACAAAATCTTTATTTTCACTTATTATCCTTATCCCTACCCTTACTGGTCCGCGCGCAATCCATTTCACATAGGGCCCCGCAAATGTTAAGGCCGGCCTTGGTTGTGCGAGTAAGGCAAGTAAGGCATAGATAAGCTGTGTTATGACCATTTCCTATGTTTTGGTATGGGACACTCTGGGACAGTAGACTTTGAAGCTTAAACACATTGCAATAACTCACCAGCAAAATAATAACAAAGTAAAAGCTACCTACGGGTGTACGCAATTAAAAAGTAAACAATTTATAAAGCCTTTAAAACACATTAACTAATCATATATAAAGATATTTAATTTCATTATTTTCTTCTATAGTTTCATAATGGATCAATGTACAATAAGATGGTGCGCAAATGTTTAATTGAATCATTATAACTTGTTCTTGTTTGCGAAGAAATGTCTTTGTGTACTGCTGTGAGCCTAGTGACGTAAGCGGTGTCAAGTTTTTTTTTCCCCATTGACGTCATATAGAAAATTTCATTCATAAAACATTCTAGCCAAAATTAATTTTTCGATAATGAGCCATTTTCAAACCGATATTACGGTCGACTTCGAGTTTTCCCGATGTGGCCAATAAGTTGAGAATTTTTTTCTCACTATTATGCACATACAGTGAACTTTTAAAGAGAATCGTTAGAGCCGTTTTTGAAATAAAATGTATATATATATATATATATATATATATATATATATATATATATATATATATATATATATATATATATATATATATATATATATATATATATATATATATAAATAAATAAATAAATATAAATATATATACATACATACATACATACAAGAATTGCTCGCTTACGAGTATAGGATTACTATACCGAGTTGTTTTAGCATTTAATTTAAAGAATTTATTCCATATGACGTCAAAGGAAAAAAATCCAATACGTCACACGTCCTAGTTAGACTAAAAGATGTCTTCGATACGAGCAGCAACTCGAGGGATCATAGACATTGGTGCACCGAGGTTTTTTTTTTAGCATTTCATTTGATGGGCTAGTTAGACTTAATATATAATATCAGGTGACCGAGCCTGGCTCGGATGAATAATTTGTTAAGGAAGGATATATACCCGAAGTCATTTTGAGAATATTTTTGTACAGGTGGCCAAACCTCGCTCAGTTAAATAATTTCGGAAGGTTATATACACGAAGTCATTTTGGGAATATTCTTGTAATTGCGAAAATGAACGATCGAATAAAGACTACTAATCTGAAGAGTTGTTTTAGTGTTCTGTTAGTTCTAATTGTAGGCCTAATTGAACATGTCGATTAAATTTAAAGTCTTTTAAGTCCTCCTACAGTCTAGAAAAACTACAGCTCAAGTCCGTCTTAAAGTTTTGCAATCCATCTTTTGAGTAAAACTATTGTAGGCTTACTATTATTTGCTTGGAAGAAAGTCTTTGCAATGTAACTTCTCTACGTTATAGGGTAAAACATGAACTTAGTGACAAAGTAAAATGACTCATTTTTTCTTATTAGACTTAAATCATGGCATTATTTTTCTAAAGAAACGTTTCCGTAGGGCACCTCTGTTACGCCGAATAATATGCTCGTTACCCATACGGGATACGTGCCCTTCACAGCCTGACTGTCGGACTATAAGAAGTTCATACCGGCTTTTGCCATCCATCCATCCCAGTGGTGCTATGACACATCCCTCCATTCAGATCTCTCCTGGGCTTTCCGTCAACACGCCCTAACTCCAAGCTTTTTACCGAGGTTTATAGTTAAAAATCAAAAGAGGCTGCAGCGTGAGCAAACTCGTTGACCGCTCGCTATATGTTTAGTATGAGCAAGTAAGGCGTAGAGAAGCTGTGTCAGGACCATTTCCTTTGTTTTGGTACAGGACAGTAGACACCGAAGCATAAACACATGGTAATAATTCACCAGCAAAATAATAATAATAATAAGGCTTGTCTTAGAGTCCGAAAATTAATGAGGATTGCAGCTGTGACCTACATATCTTGCCACATCCAAGGCAAGTATAACCATTGTCCGCGGTGCTCGATTAAGATTTTCTTTTAGCGTCTGCGTCTGTCCACGGCAGCAAATTTTCTTTTGGTCTCAAATGTGTATCCGCGGCCTTTGTATAGAGGGAATTCTTTAAGTCCGAAAGTTACGCTGGACAGAGCAGTATCCTGTATGGGAGACGAATCTCAGACGAACGCATGCCAAAGGCAGTCTTTTTTGGTGAGCTAAAAAGTGGGCGACGTAACACCGAGACGCTTAAAACACCAGCTTATGGCGCAAACTTGACTTAGCTGACATAGAAGAGAGCACCTGGTTGCATGCGGCCTCAGAACGAGACAGATGGAGGTCAGCAGCAAAATAAACAACAAAGTAAAAGGTATCTACACCGCTCTACACAATTAAAGTGTAAACAACTTATTAAGCACTTAAAACACAATAACTAATCATACATCGGCACATTTATTTCATTACTTTTATTTCATAGTTCTATAATAAATCAATCTACAGTAACATGGTGCGCAAATGTTTAATTAGGTCTATTGATTCTTTAAAACTTGTTCTTGTTTGCAAAGAAATATTTTAGTGTACTGCGGTAAGCCTAGTGACGTAAGCAGCGTTTTTCCCGTTTACGTCATGGAAAATTTTCATTCATAAAACATTCTAGCCAAACTTAATTTTTCGATAATGAGGCATTTTCAAACCGATATAACGGTCGATCTCGAGTTTTCCCAATGTGGCCAATGAGTTGAGAATTTTTTTCTCCTTATTATGCACATACCGTGAAATTTTAAAGAAAATCGTTAGAGCCGTTTTCGAAATAAAATTTATATATATATATATATATATAAATATATATACATACATACAAGAATTGCTCGCTTAAGAGTATAGGAATATATCCTATACTCTTAAGCGAGCAATTCTTGTATGTATGTATGTATGTATGTATGTATATATATTTATATTTATATATATATATAAATTTTATTTCGAAAACGGCTCTAACGTTTTTCTTTAAAATTTCACGGTATGTGCATAATAGTGAGAAAAAAATTCTCATCTCATTGGCCACATCGGGAAAACTCGAGATCGACCGTTATATCGGTTTGAAAATGGCTCATTATCGAAAAATTAATTTTGGCTAGAATGTTTTATGAATGAAAATTTTCCATGACGTAAACGGGAAAAACGCTGCTTACGTCACTAAGCTTACAGCAGTATACTAAAATATTTCTTTGCAAACAAGATCGAGTTCTAAAGGATCAATAGACCTAATTAAACATTTGCGCACCATCTTACTGTAGATTGATTTATTATAGAACTATGAAAGAAAAGTAATGAAATTAAATGTGCCGATATATGATTAGTTATTGTGTTTTAAGTGCTTAATAAGTTGTTTACTCTTTAATTGTGTAGAGCGGTGTAGATACCTTTTACTTTGTTGTTTATTTTGCTGGTGACCTCCAGCTGTCTCGTTCTGAGGTTGCATGCAACCATATGCTCTCTTCTATGTCAGCTAAGTCAAGTTTGCGCCATAAGCTGGTCTTTTAAGCGTTTCGGTGTTACGTAGACCACTTTTTAGCTCACCAAAAAAGACTGCCTTTGGCATGCGTTCGTCTGAGATTCGTCTCCCATACAGGATACTGCTCTGTCCAGCGTAACTGTCGGACTTAAAGAATTCGGATACACATTTGAGACCAAAAGAAAATTTGCTGCCGAGGACAAACGCAGACGCTAAAAGAAAATCTTAATCGAGCACCGCGGACAACGGTTATGCTTGCCTTGGAAGTGGCAAGATATGTAGGTCACAGCTGCAATCCTCATTAATTTTCGGACTCTAAGACAAGCCTTATTATTATTATTATTTTGCTGGTGAATTATTACCATGTGCTCATGCTTCGGTGTCTACCTCTCCTGTACCAAAACAAAGGAAAGGGTCATAACACAGCTTCTCTACGCCTTACTTGCTCACACTAAACATGATATCCATCTAGCGGTCAACGAGTTTGCGTACGCTGCAGTCTCTTTTGATTTAACTATAAACCTCGGTAAAAAGCTTGGAGTTAGGGCGTGTTGACGGAAGGCCCAAGAGAGATCTGAATGGAGGGATGTGTAAAAGCAGGCCATATCCCTCCACGGGCTGTAGCACCACTGGGATGGAAGGATGGCAAAAGCCGGTATGAACTTCTTATAGTCAGGCTGGGCAGGGCACGTATCCCGTATGGGTAACGAGCATATTGTTCGGCGCAACTGAGGTGCCCCACGGAAACGTTTCTTTAGAAAACTAATGCGATGATTTAAGTCTAATAAGAAAAAATGCGCCATTTTACTTTGTCACTAAGTGCATGTTTTACCCTATAACGTAGAAAAGTTACACTGCAATGACTTTCTTTCAAGCCATTAATAGTAAGCCTACAATTGTTTTACGCAAAAGATGGATTGTAAAACTATAAGACGGACGTGAGCTGTAGTTTGTCTAGGCTGTAGGAGGACTTAAAAGACTTTAAATTTAATCGACATGTACAATTAGGCCTACAATTAGAACTAACAGAACACTAAAACAACTCTTCAGATTAGTAGTCTTTATCCGATCGTTCATTTTCGTAATTACAAGAATATTCCCAAAATGACTTCGGGTATGACTTCCTTAACAAATTATTCATCCGAGCGAGGCTCGGTCACCTGATATTATTTATAAAAAGATTAAAGACGCTTTTTTTTTTGTTTTGTCTCTCAGTCTGTCTGTCCGTTATGTTAATAGCGAGAAAAAAAAAAGACTAAAAGCTATTGAAAATCTGATTAAAATTTAATTTCCCTTCCGAAACATCGCATTAGTTTTAAGTTTCTATAATAGATTGTTCCGGATGTTTATATATTTATAGTGAGAGAAAATAAGAATTCCAGATTTATCAAAAGCCGTTAATTAAATTTGTGGGATGGTCTGTTATGAAAATTAGATGTACCATAGCCTTATGGAGAGATTTTTAAACCTTACTTTGGTGTTAGGAAGTTGTTTTCCTTAAAAATTGGAACATAATATTAACGATAATTAGAATTTTCTAACGTTTTTGCTAGAAAGTTAAATGTAGTGTAAGAGAGAAGTGCGATTTTACATAAATAGAGTTAAAATATTTTTCTTTAAAAATCCGGAACAACCAATTTTCGTAAATGAGAAAATTATTTGTTTTATTTATTAGAAGAGGGATTTCAAACATTTATTAGCCTTATTAGATTTTTTATATAAAATTTAGATCATTTTGGCGACGATTTGTAAGAAAATTAATGTAGGCCTAATGTAGGTCGATTTCTTTTTCGAAACAAAATCCGGAACATTCTTTACCGATTAAACAACTTTTATTATGTTTCGGCAAGAAAATTAACTGTAAAATAATTCAAAAAAGTGATTTTAAGTTAAAAATTCGGAACAATTGATATTGATAAATAAACTATAGTGACGTAGTATCAAAGAATATAATTGTAATATTAGTCAATTATGCGATTTCAAACAATCCTTTGACATAATTTATTTTTTATAAAACAATATCAGGAACAACTTTATAGTTAATGAAATATAAATCAGTATAGATATTTTTATTTAGCATTTATATGATATTTACATTAAAAATCCGGAACAATATATTAAAGATCATGTGTTTCTTGCAACGTTTAAGCATGGAAATAAAATCTAATATAATTAGAAGAGCAAACAAATATTCAATGGCATTGATTTGTTTTTCACAAAACATCCAGAACAATCTATTATAGATACTTAAAACTATTGCAATATTTCTGAATGAAAAATTAAAGGTTAAATCAGATTTACAATAGCCTTTAGTGTTACTTGTTAATCTAATCGTGACGGACAGACCGACCAACAGACAAAACGCACAAAATAAGCTACTTTTATTCGGATGGGGGCACTAAACAAAAAAGAAATAAAATCTGATTTTTAAAAAAAAGTTTAAGGAATTGGTTCAGTACGATGACGTGTTGCGATGTTACGCTACTACACGAAAGTCGCTGCAAAAACAGTCCATTAAAAAAAATGTGCGTGATATTTACATACAAAGTGCATTCTTAGCCTTTATAAACAAACAGAAATGTTTTCTTTTAATTTTAGCAGCTAGTTGACCAGAAAAAACACCTTTAACTATTATTTATATTTGTTGTAAACATTTCCTGTAGCCTACATTTTATAAATATATTTGACTTAGTGATACTTAAAATACACAAAAATTGTCCATCTTTGTTAGCATATTGTTACATTGCCTCCCTTACATTTACGTAATTGTTTTAGAATTTGTGTATTTTTATGAAAAAATCGCTTGCATAATTAATTTTATAAATTAAACGGTTTGCTTTTAGAAAACCAAAAGTAGCCGTTGCACCTAAACTTTTCAAGCCGCATTTAATGATGAAATAATATTTTTCATATCTCTTTTAGTTTTCGAGATCTGAGTGTGAAAGACGGACAGACGGACATTTTGCACAAACCTAATAGCGGCGTTTTCCCCCTACGGGGGCCGCTAAAAAAGCAAATTACGAACTCAAAATGTTATGAGTGTAGCTAACTGGGTTTTGACTCAGTTTTGAGTTTTAACCCCCCTTCAGCTGGGTTTGAAGGTAAAATACCTCTTTAATATTAAAAACAAAGCAAATTATACGCTCAAAAGTCTATGAGTGTAGTCAAAGGGGTTTTGAGTTTTAACTCCCCTCCAGTGGAGTTTGAGGCTAAAAATTCCTCTTCAATATAAAAAAAGCAAATTACACACTCAAATTATTTGAGCGTATCCAAGCCAATTGGGGGTTTTGAGTTTAAACCCCCCTTCAGCGGGGTTTGAAGGTAAAATATCTCTTTAATATTAAAAACAAAAGCAAATTATACACTCAAATTATTTGAGCGTATCCAAGCCAATTGGAGATTTTGAGTTTAAACCCCTCTCCTACAAATGACTTTTTTAAAACTTTAAAACCCCTTTAGTTGGTTTCAAGTTAAAAATCCCCCTACAGAGCGTTTTGAGGTGGCAAAATCTATCTTCAATATTATTCTAAAGCAAACTACAGTTACCAAATTCTATGACCGTAACTAAATGGGGTTTTGAATTTAAAAAAACAAAACTCAAGAGATTTTTTAGTTCAGATGATTTTCACAATAAAACTTACCTTTTCGATAGAAATTCTAAAGCAAACTACAGTCACCTATTTCCAAGAGCGTAGCCAAGAGAGGTTACACATTTCTACCAGTAGCGGGGCTCCATTAATAAAGTGCAGTGAATAGTCATCTGCCGAAATTGAAAAACAATAAATGTGGCTCAACAAAGACGGCTAAAACAGATTTTAGGAGTCAGTTATAGAGATCGGGTCTAAATCAAGAAAATCCTATGCCAAACTGGGAGTCTACCCATTAGTAAGGTTGTGACAGAGCGTCGCATGAGGTTTGCGGGACATGTTCTCTGACAAAATGAATTACACATAATAAGATTTGCTATGACATCCTAGTGCAACTTGGCGCCACACATTAATGGAATGGTTTGATTATAGCATGTTTTCTAGTCTGAATGACTTCAGCAGGAATGCCATCTCCTCCGGGTGCTTTCCCATGTACTATTCAAACAGATGTTGCCACAAAGAACAACATCCATAATAAAAATATTATAACATTGCAATGCATAATAAAACAGTTAATACTTATTACATACATATTACAAAATACATATCAATAACTATACCAAAATAGTCTTTTGACGCGATTCACACTAGTCTTGAACACTTGCACTGGAATCATGAGTTCGCGGAGCAGGGTGCGGGCGTATCTGTGTAGGTACCTCATTCTTCGGAGTACGAACTTTACGAACCATCGTGTTACCAGGTGGGCTCTGATGCTTCAGGACTACACTTTCGACGTGTGTCACATCAAAGGAGAGGACTCGTAACTCGGTGGTTCGTAAAGTTCGTGCTCCGAAGATAAGCCAAGGTTTTGTGGTCAGTTTGAAGGTGAAACTTCACGCCAGCCATGTACTTGTCCATTTTCTTAATGACGAATACGATAGTCAAACTTTCTCTCTCGATGATTGAATACCTCTGCTCCGAGGCAACAACTTTCGACTCACATACTTGCAGAACACCATTCACACACTGACCCAGTATACCGGAGATTCCTTTGTCCGAAGCATCGGTCTGAAGAAAAAATGGCAATGAAGGATCAGGCAAACAAAGAATGGGGTACCTACACAGATACGCCCGCACCCTGCTCAAAGCCTCCGCGAACTCATGATTCCAGTGCACCCTAAAAGACCGACCCCGACACAATAGATCGGTAAAATGAAACAACTCCGCGTACCCTGGCGAACCTACTGTACAAAACCGCCACCGAGATTAACTATTACAAGTATTAATTTGTTACAAGCCTCCGAACCATCTTAAGCCTTCAACGTAAATATCTTTAAAGGAAACAACAGTTGAACACAATAATATTAATATTATACCACCCAAGGTAAAATTAAGCATGTTATTAGTTATCTTCATCCTATACGACAGAAAATGCAACTAGATTACATAACCCAGATCCAATTGCAAAATTCAAATAGGATAAAATTGTACTTTTACGATAGTATCTCCTCTATTACATGAGCTTCATCATGTCTATTCTACTACCAAAATACTCCCAAATAGTACCACATTACTTCTATGTCTGTTCCAGCGATGACATCCTAGTGCAACTTGGCGCTACACATTAATGGAGATCCTCAGAGCAAGTGGGAAGAGGCTTCAGACATTACCAGTGACAGATTTTTGTGGAAACAGCTTGACGGCAAATGTGCCAAAAGGCGCGGGAGGATCTAAGTCAGTAAGAATAGCACATTAGGTTTTTGAAAAAAAACTTTTTAATTGCAGGAAAATGCACTGTAGATACCTCAGAATATGCATTTTGGTGACTCTCAATACCAGAAATAATGCTTGTCGGCGGGGCTGCGTCCCGCGCTTGGGGGAGCTCCTAGCGCTCCCCCAGACCCCCTACTTAGTATTTAATAACAATGTCATTGATTCCGAATATTAATGAGGAGTGCAGTGTTTACTATTTATTTGAATGTTTGACTTTGCCTACGCTCTACGGTATAAGCAGAACTGTTCATGGCATGAACGCTCTACGGTATAAGCAGAACTGTTCATGGCATGAACGCTCTACGGTATAAGCAGAACTGTTCATGGCATGAACGCTCTACGGTATAAGCAGAACTGTTCATGGCATGAACGCTCTACGGTATAAGCAGAACTGTTCATGGCATGAACGCTCTACGGTATAAGCAGAACTGTTCATGGCATGAACGCTCTACGGTATAAGCAGAACTGTTCATGGCATGAACGCTCTACGTATTTCGACTTGACGGTTTTGTAAGCTTGTCTGCTGTACGAGCTGCCAACAAATGTAGATTCTAAAATTCTAGAACTATAGATCTATTCCACTTAATTTATTAATCTACTCATCTCATTTATAATATGTAGCACTAGATTTATAATACTACCAACGCATTCACACAGTCTATATCTATTGTATTAGATTTTTATATATAGATTTAATTATTCTAATATAGATATGTAATTTAGATCTATACTGTGTCAGTGAATTGCGTTACACAAGAAACGAACCTGGGTTTTTTATAAACTCTGATACTTGGTTTGTAACAGTAAAACAGCACCTACTTAAATAAATCGTAAATACAGCGCAAATACCTATATTTATTGTTGTATTTATAGGTCTGTGGTTTTATATTATATATGTGAGCAGGTCAGGCAGGCGCGAGTTGGAGAGATGACCTATTCTCTGCTGCTCAACATTAAAATTTACCAACAGTAGGCAGATGTTTGCGCTACTGGGTGGGCTCATCTGTGACACCTCAGTCTACGACCAAGGGGCTAGAGTCACCTAAGTAACCAGACATACTAAACTAAACTAAATGGAAACAAGATAACAAACTTAAGCTTACGATAAATAAAACAAAAAGAAACTTTATTTACATACAAAATAAATCAATAATAAAATATAATATATACACTAACTTGACTAATCACTACTACTGAACCCACCAACTAACTAAAACCGTCTAAATCTACACCACTACAAACACTAATAAACTAACCAAAACAACTATCTAACACAAACTGATCAAACCAACTAATGAACTACAGTATACTATCTAACTAAATCACTACAACTTCTACACTAGACCTAGATCTACACAAACACACTACAATAAACTAGTCTAGATCTACAATATCCTACTATTACACTCATAACACTAACACTAAAACAAGAATATCTTATCCTTAGGCTCAGTACCTTACTATTCACTAAGAACAGAAACTGAGAAACAGACTATAAATATAACTAAGTTTACTAAGGCGATAATAAGGAAAAAAATAACACTAGCTTAAGCCAAGTTAACCTACCCTAGAATTAGGGTAGAATAGATCTACAGAAACAATAACAAAACTATCAATAGCAGAAACAAAGTAACTCTAGCTTCCCTAGAATTAGATCTAGAATAGATCTACAGAAACAATAACAAAACTATCAATAGCAGAAATAAAGTAACTCTAGCTTCCCTAGAATTAGATCTAGAATAGATCTACAGAAACAATAACAAAACTATCAATAGCAGAAATAAAGTAACTCTAGCTTCCCTAGAATTAGATCTAGAATAGATCTACAGAAACAATAACAAAACTATCAATAGCAGAAACAAAATAACACTAGATCCTAGATTCCCTAGAATTAGAATAGATCTAACAACAGCAGTTATAAACAGCAGATATAAGCAGTAATATTCAGCAGCTAAAAGCAGCAGTTAAAAGCAGTAACACAGCAGTAACAATAGCCTGCAATACATAAATGCAAAACTATATTAGATCTATATTCTATTAGGACTGATGGACGCCGCCATCTTCAACACAGCATGTTGCCAACTATTATGACAAATAGTCCAAGTAGAAAATAAAATAACTACCTTACACATAGTATAGATCTAGTAAAAAAATATAAAATATTTCTACACTTACAGTTCGTCCCAGGTACAGGAATAAAAATATAATTAGACGACAGACCACAACGATCTTCAGCTGTCACACAGACATATGGTACTGACCACTGGTCAACTGTACACTGAACTGTCTTTAAAACAGCGTGGCATCACTTTTTATACACAAAAAGGGGAGGTAAAAATAATAAGTTTGGCACTAGCCTATAAAAATAAAATATATAAAAATATAGCTCTGGGAGCGCAAGCTCACATATAGCTTTCGTAACTTCTTTTATAGAGAAATGACTTTTCTCATTTCTTTTACTGAAAATTTGTAAAATTTGCGTTTGTAGATTTTTCATATAAAATTCCGAAATTTTTGGCGACGATTTGTAAGAAAATTAAATAATTTAATTTAAGTAATGTAGGTCGATTTGTTTTCAAAACAAAATCCGGAAAATTTGTTATCGATTAAAAAACTGTTGTTATATGTTTCAGCAAGAAAATTAAATGGAAAATAAGTCTAAAAAGTGATTTTCAATAATCGTTTTTAGTAAATTACTTTCTTTTTTAAAAATCCTGAACAACCTATTGTCAATATTTTTGAAAAAATTAAGTCATTTGACTTAAATTTGATTTAAGATGAAAATACTGAACAATTTGATATAGATAATTAAACTATATTGACATATTGTCAAAGAATTTAGGCCTAAGTGTAATATTAGTCAAATATGCGATTTCAAAATGTAATAGTAGGCTATTAGATACTAACAAACACTTTCTTGTCTGTCTAAATGCTAACCTTATTCATTATAGATCGTCCAGAGCATCATGGCGTCGCGCTGTGAAAACTGGCGCACAGGTTGCTGAGAAAAAGAGAACAACGCTGGCAGAAGAAAAACGCCAGAGAAGAAAGCAAGGCCCACGACACTAGCTCCAGCTGGAATAACCTGCCCAGTGTGCAGCCGAACATTCCGGGCTCACATAAGTCTCACCAGCCACATGAGGAGGCATAAAACCTCAGTGCAAGGCCCTCAGCCCCCTGAATGACATAGTGGTCATCATCGAACAAAGATGGACGAACTATAGATAGATCGTCCATATATATAGGCCTAAAAGGAATTCAATTATCCCCCCATCTGTTAATTAGCGCATTCTTTCGACATGCCAGCAATGTGGGTTACTGGGTTACAATAACAGGACGGGCCTGACAAGACAATAACATTTACTATCACATCTCCCTTCTTACAAAGATCTAATAATATAACATCTATAAAACGTTTTTCTACCTTTTTATACAAAATATTTACCGTTTAACATAGATAATCAACAGACATTTCAATGTAACTATTCAAAGGTTAAAACATCTACATTATAAAATTGTAAAATTACTATTATGTTTACAAGTTTGAAGTAACGATTTACACTTCGATTTAAATGTTTATATAATATAATATTATTATAATATATAATGCAAGAAAACATCAAAAGCCTTTTACACAATAGGCTGCATTTCAATGAATGAATGTCTAAATAGTAAAATTCTAAATATCTACATCAGGAAAACGTCTTGCTGGTCTTAATTGTCTGCCATAGCGTGTAACCACTACGGCTGGGCGATATTGTGTTACAACAGGTGCTGTACTTGCAATCGCAGTCTCGGGTTCTGTAACTTGCGTTTGGTAGAATGTATCAGAATTGTCCAAATCGAATACATCTGGAGTCTCGTTTGGTCCAGAAAATGTCTTTCTTAACATTTTTCTATTTCTTCTGTATGTGGCCCCTTCAGGTGTCTGTACAAAGTATGATCTTGGCGTTAAAGATTCTGGCTCCACTGACTTCCAGGATTCTTTTGCATAAAAACCTTGTTTCCAGGATGAAACTGTTGTCGATCAGTGCTTCTAGCCGTTCTGTCATAATATTTTCTTTGATCATTTTTTTTCTCTTTCTCCATACATTGGCCATATCTTTCTGGTCTAGAACTTGAGTTCTGAGATAAGTATTTGTAGTCTGAAGATTAGTTCTCAAACGTCTGCCTTGCTGGTGAAGGTCCATCTGACCAGATGTTTTAGCTTTATTCGTAATTTTGTTTACTGTTTGTATTGCCGTTCAGCCATCCCACTGGACTGTGGAAATATAGGACTCGAAGTAATATGTCAAAACCCCCAGCTTTTAGAGAATTCGATAAACTCTTCGCAACTAAACTGAGGTTCATTATCAGTAATGACGTGTCCAACGAATTTTACTTCTTTTACTCTAAGGCTGCATTTCGATAGTTTCAATTTAATTCCTTCCTTTCTTGTTATGTCAAGGACTTTCTGAAGTTTCTCGTCATGTTCTTCTGTAGTTCTACCAGCGTCTTTTATTCTGATGGGATTACTAAACAAAAAATATATAAAATCTGTTTTATTTAGGGAAGACATTGATGCTTGTCACGCCACTGCACGAAAGTTGCTGCATATAAAGTCCATTTAAAAAAATGTGCGTGATATTTACATACAAAGTGCATTATTAGCCTTTATAAACAAACAGAAATGTTTTCTTTAATTTTAGCAGCTAGTTGACCAGAAAAAACACCTTTAACTAATATTTAATTTTTTTTAAACATTTATTATACATTTTATAAATATATTTGACCTAGTGATATTAAAATACACAAAATATTGTCTTTCTTTGATAACATATTGTAACATTATCTCCCTTACATTTAAGTATTGTTTTAGAATTGGTGTATTTTTATGAAAAAAAAAAATCGTTGCATAATTAATTTTATAAACTAAACGGTTTGCTTTTTGAAAACCAAAAGTAGCCGTTGCACCTAAACTTTTCAAGCTGCATCGCATGGTGAAATAATATTTTTCATTTCTCTACCAGTTTTTGATATCTGAGTATGTCAGATAGACAGACAGACATATTGCACAAACTTATAGCGCTTTTCCCCTTACGGGAGCCGGTAGAAATTGTAAAAAGAAAGCGCAAAAAAAAATCATTCAATTTATTAAAAAACTATGCGTTTATACATAGGGTTAGGGTTTACTGGGCGTTAGGGTTAGGGTTTACTGGGCGTTAGGGTTAGGGTTTACTGGGCGTTAGGGTTAGGGTTTACTGGGCGTTAGGGTTAGGGTTTACTGGGCGTTAGGGTTAGGGTTTACTGGGCGTTAGGGTTAGGGTTTACTGGGCGTTAGGGTTAGGGTTTACTGGGCGTTAGGGTTAGGGTTTACTGGGCGTTAGGGTTAGAGTTTACTGTGCGTTAGGGTTAGGGTTTAGTGGGCGTTAGGGTTAGGGTTTACTGGGCGTTAGGGTTAGGGTTTACTGGGCGTTAGGGTTAGGGTTTACTGGGCGTTAGGGTTAGGGTTTACTGGGCGTTAGGGTTAGGGTTTACTTGGCGTTAGGGTTAGGGTTTACTGGGCGTTAGGGTTAGGGTTTACTGGGCTATAGGGTTAGGGTTTACTGGGTGTTAGGGTTAGGGTTTAGAAAAAAATCGCCATCTCCCTCTTTCAAAAGTTCTGGTTCTGCTAGTGGTCAAGGTTGTTGTAACGTTGCTGTCAGGTTCTTGCAATAATGAAACAAGGATGCTGCATGACAGGATGTCAAACCCCATGCTGGGCCTGGACTTAAGTATGACCTTAACCCTTTCTTGTGCACCCTTCACGTTTCAAGATTGCGATTTTGTACATAAAGTTAGTCTAGAGGAGCTGATACTCAGGCATAAATAAACTCACGTCTGTCTTGGAAGTCTTAGGGAGGCTCAGAAGTCTCAGGGACAGGAGTATCAAAAGTCTCCGGGACAGGAATATCAGAAGTCTCAGGGACTGGCGTCTCAGAGGTCTGGCACATAGGACTAGATGTTACTTACAAAACCTGGCACATAGAACTAGATGTTACTTACAAAATCTGGCACATAAGACTAGATGTTACTTACAAAATCTGGCACATAGAACTAGATGTTACTTACAAAATCTGGCACATAAGACTAGATGTTACTTACAAAATCTGGCACATAAGACTAGATGTTACTTACAAACTCTGGCACATAGAACTAGATGTTACCTACAAAATCATTCTTAGAAGTCTTAGGGAGGCTAAGAAGTCTCAGGGACAGGAGTATCAAAAGTCTCAGGGACAGGAATATCAGAAGTCTCAGGGACTGGCGTCTCAGAGGTCTGGCATTTAGAACTAGATGTTACTTACAAAATCTTGCACATAGGACTAGATGTTACTTACAAAACCTGGCACATAGGACTAGATGTTACTTACAAAACCTGGCACATAATGTTATCTACAAAATCTAATTTCTTCCATAGTTTCGTCTTTTCACACACAATTGAAGTATCATACATGTGTGTGTGTAGTTGACTAGTTGTGTGTGTGGTTGTGTGTGGTCTATATTCCCATGTGGTTAGATGATAACATGAACAAGATTGCAGTATATCGTGACTGATATGATTGGAATACAAACAGTCCAAACTGCATTCAGTTCCAGTCCTACACTAAGCACAAGTTTTAGCTTGCCAGAGAATTATCTTTATTCTTTTTTTTTGTAGTATTTAAACATAAATAAAAAACCTCTTAAGAATTGTAACTGTCACATGATTATAATTATACTCATTAGCCATTTAAAATAGTTTTTTGATTAGTTATGAGAGGCAGTTTGGTTGTGATCTGAGCACAACCAAACTTTCTGTATCTACTCTCAACTAACGTCGAGTTTTTCATTTCTAAATACCCTTGATCTGTTCATAAACACACTTTATATGTTCAAAAACATACTATACCTGTTGTTAAACACATTAACACCCTTTACCTTATCATAAACACACTTGATCTGAACATAAACACACTTGATCTGTTCATAAACACATAAACATACTTGACTTGTTCATAAACACATAAACATTCTTGACATGTTCATAAACACATAAACATACTTGACCTATTCATAAACACATAAAAATTCTTGACATGTTCATAAACACATAAACATACTTGACCTGTTCATAAAAACATAAACATACTTGACATGTTCATAAAAACATAAACATACTTGACATGTTCATAAACACATAAACATACTTGACCTGTTCTTAAACACATAAAAAAACTTGACATGTTCTTAAACACATAAATAAACATACTTGACATGTCCATAAACACATAAACATACTTGACATGCTCTTAAACACATAAACATACTTGATCATTCAACATGAGAGTCCATGGTAGCCAGAAAGAACAATTTACCTCCTACAAGTGTTCGAATGGAAAGTCTTCACACATGCTAATAATACGACCTTCACACTAAGGGGTAACTTAATTCCTATGTTCAAATGATCTTGTATTGTAAGACCTCAATGTAACCTGTGTTTAGTTTTAATTGTAAGATATACTAACATTTAGCATCTAGACATTGAACTCGAATGATACTATATACAAGTGATATACACACATCACACCACTTATAAATTATGTACTGGGTTTTCAAGTTGTTAGTTAGTTATGTATACAATAGTTTGTTACAAATGGTATTCCATGTTAGTAATGGTGGGTTGTTATGTTATTGAAATTTTTATGTAAATATTAGTGGGTTGCTAAGTTGTTCAGATACTATTGATTATACATTGAAATGATTTCAATATTGTTCCTGTGTTGTTTGCTAACTAGAACATTTGGTCAAGGAATTGATGCATTTCAAAGGAAATAAGAATGACAGCATTTCATCCTGTTCCATGGTCGAGTTTGTGTGTTCCATACACCATGGATGTATTGAACTGCTGGCCACACAGCTTTTCATATTGATTTTGTTTTACTTCTATTGTAGTCCAACTTTTTAAAACAGAACTTTTGTTTGCAGACGAGTGTACTGAATATGTTCCAGTCAGCTACTAACGTCGTGTGTCTGTGTACTGAATGTGTTCCAGTCAGCTACTAACGTCATGTGTCTGTGTACTGAATGTGTTCCAGTCAGCTACTAACGTCATGTGTCTGTGTACTGAATGTGTTCCAGTCAGCTACTAACGTCATGTGTCTGTGTACTGAATGTGTTCCAGTCAGCTACTAACGTCGTGTGTCTGTGTACTGAATGTGTTCCAGTCAGCTACTAACGTCATGTTTCATTGTACTGAATATGTTCCAGTCAGCTACTAACGTCGTGTGTCTGTGTACTGAATGTGTTCCAGTCAGCTACTAACGTCGTGTGTCTGTGTACTGAATGTGTTCCAGTCAGCTACTAACGTCATGTGTCTGTGTACTGAATGTGTTCCAGTCAGCTACTAACGTCGTGTGTCTGTGTACTGAATGTGTTCCAGTCAGCTACTAACGTCGTGTGTCTGTGTACTGAATGTGTTCCAGTCAGCTACTAACGTCGTGTGTCTGTGTACTGAATGTGTTCCAGTCAGCTACTAACGTCATGTGTCTGTGTACTGAATGTGTTCCAGTCAGCTACTAACGTCATGTGTCTGTGTACTGAATGTGTTCCAGTCAGCTACTAACGTCGTGTGTCTGTGTACTGAATGTGTTCCAGTCAGCTACTAACGTCGTGTGTCTGTGTACTGAATGTGTTCCAGTCAGCTACTAACGTCATGTGTCTGTGTACTGAATGTGTTCCAGTCAGCTACTAACGTCGTGTGTCTGTGTACTGAATGTGTTTCAGTCAGCTACTAACGTCGTGTGTCTGTGTACTGAATGTGTTCCAGTCAGCTACTAACGTCGTGTGTCTGTGTACTGAATGTGTTCCAGTCAGCCACTAACGTCATGTTTCATTGTACTGAATGTGTTCCAGTCAGCTACTAACGTCATGTTTCTGTGCACTGAATGTGTTCCAGTCAGCCACTAACGTCATGTTTCATTGTACTGAATGTGTTCCAGTCAGCTACTAACGTTATGTGTCTGTGTACTTAATGTGTTTCATTCAGCTACTAACGTCATGTTTTTGTGTACTGAATGTGTTCCAGTCAGCCACCAACGTCGTGTGTCTGTGTACTGAATGTGTTCCAGTCAGCTACTAACGTCGTGTGTCTGTGTACTGAATGTGTTCCAGTCAGCCACTAACGTCATGTGTCTGTGTTCTGAATAAGTTCCAGTCAGCCACTAACGTCATGTGTCTGTGTTCTGAATAAGTTCCAGTCAGCCACTAACGTCATGTGTCTGTGTTCTGAATAAGTTCCAGTCAGCTACTAACGTCATGTGTCTGTGTTCTGAATAAGTTCCAGTCAGCTACTAACGTCATGTGTCTGTGTGCTGAGCTCCTAAGACAAAACAAAGCGACACTCAAGTTTTGAATGAAATACAGATCAAGATTTCAAAAAACGTTCAATTCAAGACATAAGAATATAAAGTTTGATTGAATCTAACTGAATGAATTCAATTTAAGTATAATATTTTACAGATTAAATTCAAGTTGATAATATTTTACAGATTAAATTCAAGTTGATAATATTTTACAGATTAAATTCAAGTTGATAATTTTTTACAGATTAAATGTAAGTTGATAATATTTTAAAGATTAAATTCAAGTTGATAATATTTTATAGTTTCAAGTCAATGTAAAGTTTAAAATTATTAAGAAAGTCATATCAATGCGAGTCTATTGACTACAATTCAATCGATATTTTAGTTCTTGATTATATTTCATCATTGTCTTAATTATTAACATGAAAACATTGATTAATGAGTTGCGTCGCTTGTAGCAGAAATCGATAGAACTAGGGATAGTTGTAGACAAGTAATATTGAAGTCAGAAGGCTGGTGAAGACAGTAACAAGACAACTCATAACAAGTGGGAATGACGAGCAAAGAATTGTCCAGCTTTTTAACCTGTTTATGTTTATCAAAACAATGAATAGTAACTTTGATGTCAAGCAATAGAGATCTAAGTTTGGCTAAATAGAGATCTAAGTTTGGCTAATTGAGATTTAAGCTTGGCTAAATAGAGATCAAAGTTTGACTAAATAGAGATCAAAGTTTGGCTAAATAGAGTTCAAGGTTTGGTTAAATAGAGATCAAAGTTTGGCTAAATAGAGATCAAAGTTTGGCTAAATAGAGATATAAATTGGCTAAATAGAGATCTAAGTTTGGCTAATTGAGATTTAAGCTTGGCTAAATGGAGATTAAAGTTTGACTAAATAGAGATCAAAGTTTGGCTAAATAGAGATCAAGGTTTGGTTAAATAGAGATCAAAGTTTGACTAGAGATCAAAGTTTGGTTAAATAGAGATCAAAGTTTGGCTAAATAGAGATCAAAGTTTGGCTAAATAGAGATATAAATTGGCTAAATAGAGATCAAAGTTTGGCTAAACAGAGATCAAAGTTTGGCTAAATAGAGATCAAGGTTTGGCTAAATAGACATATAAATTGGCTAAATAGAGATCTAAGTTTGGCTAATTGAGATTTAAGCTTGGCTAAATGGAGATTAAAGTTTGACTAAACAGAGATCAAAGTTTGGCTAAATAGAGATCAAGGTTTGGCTAAATAGAGATCAAAGTTTGGCTAAATAGAGATGAAAGTTTGGCTAAATAGAGATATAAATTGGCTAAAAAGAGATCTAAGTTTGGCTAATTGAGATTTAAGCTTGGCTAAATAGAGATTAAAGTTTGACTAATAGAGATCAAAGTTTGGCTAAATAGAGATCAAGGTTTGGTTAAATAGAGATCAAAATTTGGCTAAATAGAGATCAAAGTTTGTCTAAATAGAGATCAAAGTTTGGCTGAATAGAGATCAAAGTTTGGCTGAATAGAGATCAAAGTTTGGCTAAATAGAGATCAAAGTTTGTTTAAAGTCAAAGTGATGTATAGTTTCAGCTTCAACGTTTTTGTTAAGTTCAATTTTCGTATTCTATTTTAGAGTTTACACTTCTCTTGTCACCTTTTGAGTCGCTCACAGAATGTGTTAGAAATAGGAAATAACATTGTTTCATTTGTAGCAATATTGCGTTTGTACATTGGCCTAGTGAATAGTATGTCTAGATCAGTGGTTCCCAAACTTTTTTGTCTCGTAGACCCCTTGCCATGTTTTCTGGTTTTCGGTAGACCCCCTGCTCAACTTGCACATTTTTGCAAATTCATTAACATTTTTTTAAACAAATTTCTAACTGCAGTGAGTTGAGGAGTGAAAAAGTAATTTAAAACTACACAACTTAGGAAATTATGTTTAATATACAAATTTGTCGTTCTATGAAGCAGTCTTTCCAACATTAAATATTAATTAATTAATTAATATGCCTTAGTATCATTGTAAAAGGTTTCGCATATAGCAGTTTATTGTGTATTTCTTGATCTTTCATGTGTGGCTCAAATGTTGAATCTGCTGAACTGTTTTCATTAACAGGAGATTGGTCAAAGGCGAGTAACTGGAGCCTAAACCAGTAAACTTCGAGAAGGAAGGGCTCATTAGCCTTAGCTTGCTACCCACCTAGCAGAAGGAAAACTGAATTCAAACCTCTGCTGCCTTGCTACTATACCCAAACATGGGAAAGGTCTCGTGGGTCAACCCTAAGGAAATATAAGGAGACGGTGACCATTAGCGCCATGTATTTCTGGGCCGTCCCCTCTTTCTCTTTCCTTGGGGGTTCCAGGTTAGGGCTTGCCTTGTTATGTTGGATGCAGGCTTGCGAAGGGTGTGAACTATCCATCTTCAGCGTCTCTGAAGGATATCTACTTCAGTGGGCTGCTGCTTTGTTCTTTGCCACAGTTCCTCATTCAAGATCTTATTTGGCCAGCGGATCATAAGAATTTTCATCAGGCAGGTATTGATGAATACCTGGATTTTTTTTCATGGTGGTGATGGTGGTTCTCCAGGTCTCCGCGATCTGGAAGCAGATGGGCAAGACGTGGCAACAGTTGGAGAGATTCGCCCAGAACCGAGATGCCTGGAGGAAGCTGGTTGATAACCTATGCCCAGAAGGGACTACAGGCATGTATGAGATGAGATGGTGACCATTAGACAGTTTGTAGCACACAGCGCTACACCTTGTCAGACCAAACTGCATTTAGGCCTATGTATTTTGCAAATATTTACATAAGAAGCTTTTAATTTTATAACTCATGCCACCGAAGCGACCTTGAACTGTATTGTTGTTTAAAGAAATTCTTTTAATAAAAACAGATGTAGGTTTTTGCAAAACAGCTGGTAAAATCAATGTTAGACCTTTGCTGTTTTCCGTATTTTGCTATAAGAAAAGAAATCTTGTAAGACTCTCACAAACCATCATCTTCTCTATATGATGTCGAACTATGATTTTAGGGTCTATTTTGAACTTTGAGTGTTCTAAAGTTTTTAAAATCTTTATTTTTGTCAGGGTAGCATTGTCTCAGATGATCTTCCAGCGAACCTGGTTCATATCGTCATAAAAAAAGTCACTTAGGCTTGTTCGACAAGGAATGAATCCCAATTTGTAAAAATTAATGCTGTACTGTCTACATTTCTTTTTTTTTTTTTTTTTTTTTTTTGTTCTAAATATTAGTTACATGTAGACAAAATTAAGCTATTTAAATAAGTATTGAAATTGATTACAACTATTTTTCCTTTGAATAGCAGGATAAATATTTAAAGGATTAACGAAGGTACAAATAATATATTAGTGTATGCAATAATTACATTAGTGGAATGTGAGCATTAAATGTGCTTAAATGAAACCTATTATCGTAGACCCCCGTGGGCATCTCATGGACCCCCAATTTAGTTTTTTACTTTCGTAGACCCCTTGGAGGTCTTCGTAGACCCCTGGGGGTCTATATAGACCACTTTGGGAATCACTGGTCTAGATAGTGTTTGTACATTGGCCTAGTGAATAGTATGTCTAGATAGTGTTTGTACATTGGCCTAGTGGATAGTATGTCTAGATAGTGTTTGTACATTGGCCTAGTGAATAGTATGTCTAGATAGTGTTTGTACATTGGCCTAGTGAATAGTATGTCTAGATAGTGTTTGTACATTGGCCTAGTGAATAGTATGTCTAGATAGTGTTTGTACATTGGCCTAGTGAATAGTATGTCTAGATAGTGTTTGTACATTGGCCTAGTGAATAGTATGTCTAGATTGTGTTTGTACATTGCCTAGGGAATAATTTTGTGATTAAATATAGTTTTGAAGCATTATTTTATGCATTGCTCTCTATTACCTGTGTTATGAAATGTTGATATAAATATTTAGGAATTTTCATGTAGAAATTTTTAAAGCACATTTTTGTGTAATCAATTGTTTCTTTTGATACCTTCTATACAGTGCTGAGCTAGCATTAGTTAGATGGTTCTTCTATTTGTGTCTTATATCAAACTAATTGATACATTTTAGTTATGTGTATTTTCCTTTAATTGCATTATGTCAGAATAATTCAGGAAGGATGCTATATTGTCTTTATTCTACACTATTCTTCCTAGTTGTAAAGTAAACTCAAATGTTATCATGACCAGTCTTGCTAGTATCTTTCTGGATCACTTGTTTCAAGGAAGGTGTTCATTAAAAAGTAGCATTGTTTTCTGCCAGGAAACGGATAAATTTTATGAAATTTACTTTTAACATCCGCACAGCGCTCCTTGCTCAGCTGGACGGCAGTGGGTGGAGGGAACAGTGGGGAATTAGAACTAATCGATACTGGCCACCAGCACGTTCATCTCGCCACTGTAGGGAGAGTGTCAGTCCCTTGCCTCGCCCCTCACTCTTAGACACACACACACACACACACACATTTATCCTGGTGTATTGTTTTCCTTTGAAAACTTGCAGGCAGTGTTGAATGACACTTACATTGGAGGACAATTTTTGTCAAGAAGCTTTTCATATAATGACCTAGAACACAGCAACATACACAGAACTGCTTACTTTAGAAGTAAGTTTTTTTAGTGTTTTTTTTTATTAGAAATCTTTAGGATGTGCAATTCTTTGGAATATATTGGCTACATAACCTGAAGTCTTTGATTCACTGGATGTTTACACTCTTGATCTGATTGATATTTGAGGCAACCTATGTAGAAATAGTTAAGGATTACGTCATTGATATAATCTGAGAATTCTATGTTTGCTTATAATACAGGCACAAGGTAGGGTGCAGGACCAGCCTGTAGGGTGCAGGGCAGGCCTTGTAGGGTGCAGGGCAGGCCTTGTAGGGTGCAGGGCAGGCCTTGTAGGGTGCAGGGCCACCCTTAGGGTGGCTTGAACATTGAGCACAATTAAAATAAACGAAAGAATAATTCATGGGAAAAAAAAAGAGTATTTTGTGTTTGAATTGAAATGTAAGTATCTACTAGCTGCACACACCAGCTGGTTTTGTTCCCAGGCTTTTTAGGTTTAGTATGTGAGAGACCTTTCTTTTCTTTTTCTGAATTGTAATAAACGCGCCACATTTGAACGATCAATCTAACATACATTTGAAGCCCATGAATCTGTTACAGTGACATTTCATAACCCACTTCCCTTCCCCCCCCCCTCCCACCTACTCCTACAGTCTAAACTTTACTCTCAATTCAATCTATAATCTATCTTTGACCCCCCCTCCCACCTACTCCTACAGTCTAAACTTTACTCTCAATTCAATCTATAATCTATAATTCAACTTTGACCCCCCCTCCCACCTACTCCTACAGTCTAAACTTTACTCTCAATTCAATCTATAATTCAACTTTGACCCCCCCTTCCCACCTACTCCTACAGTCTAAACTTTACTCTCATTTCAATCTATAATTCAACTTTGACCCCACCCCTCCCACCTACTCCTACAGTCTAAACTTTACTCTCAATTCAATCTATAATTCAACTTTAACCCCACCCCTCCCACCTACTCCTACAGTCTAAACTTTACTCTCAATTCAATCTATAATTCAACTTTGACCCCACCCCTCCCACCTACTTTGGTTTTGTGTGCCCTTATTAACAAGATATATCCATTTGGTTTCATTCATTGTACTCGTTTATTTCACCATTTTTTGAATGTAGCCAAATGACAATAGATCTAGATTGATCTTTTTATTGCTGTTAGGATTAGTTTTTTTTATTTTTTTTTTATATTTAATCCACATCCTTTAATTATAAGAGAAAGAATCTAGGTCTATCTTTTTAATGCTATTGGGATGGTTTTTTTTTTTTTTTTTTTTTTACTTTATTTGTACCGCGTCTAAAAGCAAACGGAAATGACGTAAAGATGTTAGAAAGAAGTAGACTTAGACAGTAGACTTAGACAGTAAACTTAGACAGTAGACTTAGACAGTAGACTTAGACAGTAGACTTAGACAGTAGATTTAGACAGTAAACTTAGACAGTAGATTTAGACAAAAACAAAGGCTTAAAAAAGACTGAATTTGTATGATATTTCTTAAATGCTTTATATATAGAATGCGGCCTTTTAGGAAAATACCGAAAATAAAATACAAAGGTTTGATAGAAAGATAGTATTTTTTTCGCGAATTGCAGTGGTCAGGTTGCGAATCTGTCAAAACCGGTTCTTAGCAAGCACCTAGGAGGTAAAAAGAAAATGTGTACAAAATTTCACGTGGATCTGTACGACAGTTAAAGATATCTCTTGATCAATTAGAAGTAAGTAGTATTTGGTAAATATATAGTAGATATATATATAATCATTATCATATACATTTACGGTGTTTAAGATGTATGAAGATTAAGAATGGGTGCAATATTTCTCGTGGATAATCAGACCTAACTTTGACCTTCATATTTCGCCACTGTCTAAGCAGAGAAAATTATTGTCTGCTGGTGGCCGATATAACTTTTTACTGTCTTCAGCAGCAGGGGCGGACTGGCTATATGGGCAAACGGGCAAATGCCCGGTGGGCCGGCACAAAATGGGCCGGTCTGGTCGCAACCAAAGTAAAATATTATTTTTTTTCAATGCAGACAACCTTAAAAAAAAATTGACAGCAGTAAGTCACTGATGCCCTAACACGTTTTCTTGTTGTTGTTGTTTTTTTATTAACCTAAAATTTTTAAACAAAAAATTCAACAAGAATATAAAAAAATGTACACTATACATTGTACGTATTATCATTTTCAAAACGTTAGACCGTACTTTATGCTATGCACGAGCGGCATGGACTTCAACACTGTTTTGATGTCTTCGAGGTTGTGTTTGGCCTAATCATTTTGCTGGTCGGCCTGGACATTTGATGGTACTCCCATTTGTCCGATGCATAACTAATATCCGACGGTGGTCGATTAAGATTTGTTTTACGCCGTCTGCGTCTGTCCTCGGCAGCGGATTTTTTTTCGGTCTTAAATGTGTATCGCCAATAGTATGACACATGGGCGTAGCCGAGGGGATGGAAGATCAAACCATCACTTGCCTCAGACCTCATTGTCTGAAAGGGAAACTTTACTTACTGCCCCAGTGCAGCCAAATTAAGCAAACCACAGTCACCAAATTTCATGAGCGTAGCCGAAAGGGTTTTGTGGTTACCCCTCTTCTCAATACAAAAAACTAAAGCAAAACTATAGTTACCATTTTCTACCAGTCGCTTGACTCCATTAATTAAGTGCAGTGATTAGCAGATTTGGTTTTTTGAATTTTTTTAGCGGAAGAGTAGCAAGCTAATTGCACTGTAGATACCTCAAAATATGCATTTTGTAAAGCTTAAAATAACGGAAATAATGCTTGAATCCGGAGCTTCGCCCTGGACCCCGCTGGGGGAGCTCACAGCGCTCCCCTAGACTCCCTAGCTGTCCTTGGTGGTGTGTAGGCCTACTGTCTTTCCACTAATTAAAGGAAGAGAGTATTCTAGGGAAGAAAAAAAACTTTTAAAAGAATGAAAGGTCAGAATGTAATGAACATTAATTACACATACACACACACTCACATATATAGGCCTATATATATATATATATATATATATATATATATATATATATATATATATATATATATATATATATATATATATATATATATATATATATATATATATATATATATATATATATATATATATATATATATATATATATATATATATATTGTTGAAAGGGGGGGGGTAAAAAAAAATCCCCTCAACACCGAAAAAATCCTGGCTCCTCTCATGATATGACATGCCATGTGTGGGCCGGTTTATATGGCATTGCCCGGGCCGATTTTGATACCTAGTCCGCCCCTGCTTCAGCAGTAGCGAGGTCTATGTGTATATCGCCTTGAACCCATCAATAAAACGAACCGAATTACAAGGCTCCCCTACAATGTTCTAGCCCCCCCTTTAGTTTTGGTCTCTTTTATCCTTCAATTAAACGGCCCACAAACCTTTACTATGGAGTATACACAAACATTTCTTAGGCCCATCAGTTTTAGTCTTCTTATTAATTATAATCCATTCGAATGCCCCCAAACCACGGGCGGATCCAGAGGGAGGTAGGGGCGATCGCCCCCCCCCCCCCGCTCGGCTGACCCCTCCCCCTCCCGAAGGGAAAGGGCGGACGTAATTTTAGTAGAGAAATTACAAAATTTATATACGAACTCAATACTTATGTTAATAATATATACAAATTATTTATATTTTAACCTATTTTTGGATTATATGGCGCCAGAGTCTATGTAATTGCGTATAAATTTAAAATAATTATTGAAAGAATATGCTTTGGTAAATTTAGAATTCATAAGAAATTTTGATTCAGATGAGTTCTGAAACCAAATAGTTTTTTTTCCTGACACCTTATCCCAACCTTTACTCAATCTGAATTTTTTCTATTGCATAAATAACTTTGGGACTATAACTCACATATTTATACTTGAATTCTAAAATAATAAAAAAAATAGATTAGCATCTAATTGGTCGACCTGATTTCTTCTCCATCTTTCTTTTTCTTTTTTTTTTGGCTCAGTGCTTTGTATTATATTTCTTAAACGAAACGAAGTCACAAACAGGCGTATTGAACAAAATTAATAAGTTATATATGAATTTTTTTAAATATTTTTTTGGCGGCGACCCTCAAAGTCTTAATCTAAATCTGTGAAGTATCTTTTCTTTTCAAGGAACAAATTGGTTGTATCTGCAATGTAGTTAGGCCCTATAAATTTACATTTTTTTTTAAAAGTAAAAACATTATTTATGTTATTTATATTATAACAAAATTTAGACATTTTGCGCGAGTCAAAAAAAGTTGAATATCTCGAGAGTGTTTATCCATCATTAATACGTTTGCTATATGCTGAGACTGTTTCAACAATACACAGACTCACAACGTCCTAGTTTAGAATTCATGGTATCTTCATGAACCCTGTCACCACTCTTTAGTTTCTAGTCCTCCATTTGGGTTCCCTTCCTCTTACGACACGCATTCGCACCATTCTGCATGCGCACAATTCTACATACGCACCATTCTACATGCGCACCATTCTACATTCATTCTACATGCGCACCATTCTAATTGTGCACCATTCTACATTCATTCTACATGCGCACCATTCTACATGCGCACCATTCTACATTCATTCTACATGCGCACCATTCTACATGCGCACCATTCTACATTCATTCTACATGCGCACCATTCTACATTCATTCTACATGCGCACCATTCTACATGCGCACCATTCTACATGCGCACCATTCTACATCCATTCTTCATGCGCACCATTCTACATGCGCACCATTCTACATGCGCATCATTCTACATGCGCACCATTCTACAGCAATTCTACATGCGCACCATTCTACATTCATTCTACATGCGCACCATTCTACATGCGCACCATTCTACATGCGCACTACTTCTACATCCATTCTACATGTGCACCATTCTACATCCATTCTACATGCGCACCATTCTACATGCGCACCATTCTATATGCGCACCATTCTACATGCGCACCATTCTACATTCATTCTACATGCGCACCATTCTACATGCGCACCATTCTACATTCATTCTACATGCGCACCATTCTACATGCGCACCATTCTACATTCATTCTACATGCGCACCATTCTACATGCGCACCATTCTACATTCATTCTACATGCGCACCATTCTACATGCGCATCATTCTACAAGCGCACCATTGTACATGCGCACCATTGTACATGCGCACCATTGTACATGCGCACCATTCTACATGCGCACCATTCTACATGGGCACCATTCTACATTCATTCTACATGCGCACCATTCTACATGCGCACCATTCTACATTCATTCTACATGCGCACCATTCTACATTCATTCTACATGCGCACCATTCTACATTCATTCTACATGCGCACCATTCTACATGCGCACCATTCTACATTCATTCTACATGCGCACCATTCTACATTCATTCTACATGCGCACCATTCTACATTCATTCTACATGCGCACCATTCTACATTCATTCTACATGCGCACCATTCTACATTCATTCTACATGCGCACCATTCTACATTCATTCTACATGCGCACCATTCTACATTCATTCTACATGCGCACCATTCTACATTCATTCTACATGCGCACCATTCTACATTCATTCTACATGCACACCATTCTACATGCGCACCATTCTACATGTGCACCATTCTACATTCTTTCTACATTCATTCTACATTCATTCTACATGCGCACCATTCTACATGCGCACCATTCTACATGCGTACCATTCTACATGCGCACCATTCTACATTCATTCTACATGCGCACCATTCTACATTCATTCTACATGTGCACCATTCTACATGCGCATCATTCTACATTCGCACCATTCTACATTCGCACCATTCTACATGCGCACCTTTCTACATGCGCACCATTCTACATTCATTCTACATGCTCACCATTCTACATTCGCACCATTCTACATCCGCACAATTCTACATGCGCACCATTCTACATGCGCACCATTCTACAGAAATTCTACATGCGCACCATTCTACATTCATTCTACATGCGCACCATTCTACATGCTCACCATTCTACATGCGCACCATTCTACATTTATTCTACATGCGCACCATTCTACATGCGCACCATTCTACATGCGCACCATCCTACATTCATTCTACATGCGCACCATTCTACATTCATTCTACATGCGCACCATTCTACATTCATTCTACATGCGCACCATTCTTTATTCATTCTACATGCGCACCATTCTACATTCATTCTACATGCGCACCATTCTACATTCATTCTACATGCGCACCATTCTACATTCATTCTACATGCGCACCATTCTACATGCGCATCATTCTACATTCGCACCATTCTACATTCGCACCATTCTACATGCGCACCTTTCTACATGCGCACCATTCTACATTCATTCTACATGCTTACCATTCTACATTCGCACCATTCTACATCCGCACAATTCTACATGCGCACCATTCTACATTCATTCTACATGCGCACCATTCTACATTCATTCTACATGCGCACCATTCTACATGCGCACCATTCTACATGCGCACCATTCTACAGAAATTCTACATGCTCACCATTTTACATTCATTCTACATGCGCACCATTCTACATGCTCACCATTCTACATGCGCACCATTCTACATTCATTCTACATGCGCACCATTCGACATGCGCACCATCCTACATTCATTCTACATGCGCACCATTCTACATCCATTCTACATGCGCACCATTCTACATTCATTCTACATGCGCACCATTCTACATTCATTCTACATGCGCACCATTCTTTATTCATTCTACATGCGCACCATTCTACATTCATTCTACATGCGCACCATTCTACATTCATTCTACATGCGCACCATTCTACATTCATTCTACATGCGCACCATTCTACATGCGCACCATTCTACATGCGCACCATTCTACATTCATTCTACATTCATTCTACATTCATTCTACATTCATTCTACATGCGCACCATTCTACATGCGCACCATTCTACATTCATTCTACATGCGCACCATTCTACATGCGCACCATTCTACATGCGCACCATCCTACATTCATTCTACATGCGCACCATTCTACATTCATTCTACATGCGCACCATTCTACATTCATTCTACATGCGCACCATTCTACATTCATTCTACATGCGCACCATTCTACATGCGCACCATTCTACATTCATTCTACATGCGCACCATTCTACATCCATTCTACATGCGCACCATTCTACATCCATTCTACATGCGCACCATTCTACATGCGCACCATTCTACATGCGCACCATTCTACATGCGCACCATCCTACATTCATTCTACATGCGCACCATTCTACATTCGCACCATTCTACATGCGCACCATTCTACATGCGCACCATTCTACAGCAATTCTACATGCGCACCATTCTACATGCGCACCATTCTACATGCGCACCATTCTACATGCGCACCATTCTACATGCGCACCATTCTACAGCAATTCTACATGCGCACCATTCTACATGCGCACCATTCTACATGCGCACCATTCTACATGCGCACAATTCTACATGCGCACCATTCTACATGCGCACCATTCTACATGCGCACCATTCTACATGCGCACCATGCGCACCATTCTACATGCGCACCATTCTACATGCGCACGTAACAAGCATTCTTATGGCGTCTTAGTCTGACCAAAAAAAAACTAAAAGAGGTCTCGATTAACATGAAGATAATATTACAACAACTATGCGGAATAATATGCACTTACACTAATTCTATATCGATTGTCACTCACACTTCAGTATCGGCCATTGCTTTATTTGACTTTATTTGATCTGCCTTTTTAAATATAATGAATAATGAGCTGTGGATGTCAGGAAAATGCGTTTCAGACAATGAAGAATGCCAGAAGACGCTTGGCGTCGGGGCTCTGCCCCGAACCCCGCTGGGGGCAGCTTACGGCGCTCCCCCAGACCCTTTGTCTGACAAGGGAAAGGCCATCAGCGTAACTTTTTGTTTATGCCGATGTTTAAGAAACACTGCTCTAGTTGTAATTTGACCAATTTTTGTTATTTGCTGTTCATATATATAAGCCTTAATCTAGATATGTGGGGTATCTTATCTTTTCAAGGAACAAATCGTTTGTATTTGCAATGTAGTAAGGGCCCGTTAATTCATTTTAGAATATTTTTCAAGTTAAACATTAAACATTATTCAAAAGGTCCTTTTTAATAGGATGAATAATGAGCTGTAGACGTCAGGAGAATGCGTTTCTGCTTACCGCGCTCCCCCAGACCCCTTAGCTGTCAAGAGAAAGGCCTCAACATGGCTGGGTTTGGTTTGTTGTTTTTTTTTTTCGCCGAAGGTTTGAGAAACACTGATTTTTTGAAATTCTCATATATATATATATATATATATATATATATATATATATATATATATATATATATATATATATATATATATACCGGGCTTCTTTTGTGACGGTACGCATGGATATGATGTACCGGCACCTTTTTGAATTTTTTTTTACTTTTCTTGTATTTTAACGTATATTATTAATTTTTAGTACTTAAAAAATAGGCAATCAACTACTGAGTAACGGTACCTAATCACTGAGTACCGGCACCTATTTTTTTTTTACAAAATAAGCACAAAATATATATATATATAAACGCTCGTTTACGCATGGTGTCAGGTTTTAATGGGCGTTAGGGTTAGGGTTTGCAAAAAAATAAAAAAATCGCCGCCCCCCCCCTCCAAAGTTCTGGATCCGCTAATGCCCCAAACACGCTAAAAATACAAAGGATTGGCTCGTTATGTAAGACAAGAAGAGATACTTAGCTAGAGTACACATTAAATGTCAGCCTCATTTTTACGTTTTTTTTTTCTAAAATGAAGTTACGGCAGAGTAATATGTTATATGCCAAGATTATAAACCGCAGATATATTCTGTCTTATATATACAGGTCTGTGTTTCGTAAAACATCTTTGTAAAATTAGGTTTCAGTTCTGGGAAATTAATCTAGACATATCTATGTATAAATATAATTCTCTTCTTCGCTCAACAGTTTGGACGAGCAAGAAGTAAAAAAAAGATCACTCTCTTATCCCCACGAAAAAACAGGAGGGGGGGGGAGAACAAGTATTTACAAAATAGCAGGGCCGGACCGTTGTAATCAAGAAAGATCACTCCTTTTTTTTATTTCTACCTCACGTGAAAAAGGGAGGGGGGAGAACAGGTATTTTTCCCCCGTCGCTACGGATGGCTGCCTGGTCGTGCGGTTTGCGCGCTGGATTGTCGTTTGGATTTAATAAACCCTGCCCGCTACTTCCCCCTTCGTCCTGCGGGAGGTTTGGACTAGGAAGTAAACTATCTTCAACTCTGAAGGAACATCCGAAACATGTAAAACATTTTACAAACAAAGATTTTACAAACACTAAATAGCAGCGCCGAACTTAACCATTGTGACCAATAAGTCATGGAAAGAGAACAAGAAATCTACTATGTTTATTTACAGGTCACGAAATAGCAAGGCCGGACTTAACCATTGTGGGGCCCTATGCGAAACGGATTTCGTGGGGCCAAGTTTGAGTAGGGAAGCGGATAAGAAGTGAAATTTAAGAGTTTCTATTAGAAAAGAAATTGGCATATGCATTTTATTCATTCTTTACTACGTACAGAATTACTTTACGAGCCTTATGTGTAGCAAAGTCATAGAGTATATCATAATAATTCTGTTTTCTACATAGATCACGCTCAATAGCATGAATTACCAAATGTTTCAATCTATCTTTGAGAATTGTTGACCTCAAGGATTTCTTCATTAGTTTTAGGCGCGAGAAGCTTCTTTCACCAGTTTACACAATTACGGCTAATGCATAATGCCGTTTTTATTTATCGCGCGTAGAATTGGCGTTTTCCATATTGAATGACATCCCAAAATGACAATTTTTGTCAATATATTTCCGTATATTTTAAGGACTTGTAAATCGACAGGAGGGCGCGGGAAATTTGCACGGCATTATAATATGGTTTACGCGATAATATGAAAAACTACTAATTAATTGTTGTTTTAAATTATGTCCAACTTATATGCATACTAAATAGATTTTTTGTTAGTATGACAGAACTTATCTTATCTTATCTTATATAATACAGACGTTACTTCAAAAAAGAAGATGATTACTTACATAATGTAGCAATGTAAACAAAATGTTTTGGACTAAAAATCTAAAACCATTTGCATAAATGGGTTGCAAATATGGCAAGCAGTTATCTCCCCTACTAAAGAGCCTCACGTGTTTGTTATTATTAATAGTAAATAGTTGTAAAAGTGGTGTATTTTTTAATGAAAAAACTGCTTGCATAAGTGATTTTAAAATTAAATTTTTCGCTTTTATAAAAAAAAAATCAGACCTTTGAATGGAATAAAATATTATGAAGTCGGATTTTCACTGTCTTTTCTAGTTTACGAAATCTAAACGGCACGGACGGACAGACAGACAGACATTTCAAACAAAACTAATAGCGTCTTTTCCCCTTTCGGGAGCCGCTAAAAAAACAGTATATAGATCTACTCTTGCGCTGCGAAGGCAACCTGTTTTAACTAGATAGGCCTATGATTCCTAATATTATGAATGAATCTAGTGTTTCACATGGCCATGCAAACCCAGTTCACACATTTTTCCACATCTGATGCAGACAAAGCTGTTGTCCGCCTGGGGTCTTTTAAGTTTTTTAAACATCTTTTGCACCTGTCTTCAACACTAGATTTGATCTAGACTAAATGGAATGAGTCTTAGTGATTTTCTTACAAAACCACTGCCAGAATTAGTAGCATCCATCCCCATCAGCAGTTTTTGGGGTAAGTTGGCGTCAGTTGCGTCTCTAGAGAAATGCTGGAAACATCAATTTCTTTTTTCCAAACCAAATATTTGTGTTTTTTCTTTTAGACAACTGTTTGTATAGCTCTATTATTTTAAATAGTGAACTCAATGTCCAGAAATCCTACTTTCTATAGATACGTGACCTCAATGTCCAGACATCCTACTTTCTATAGATACGTGACCACAATGTCCAGACATCCTACTCTTTATAGATAAGTGAACTCAATGTCCAGACATCCTACTTTCTATAGATACGTGACCTCAATGTCCAGACATCCTACTCTTTATAGATACGTGAACTCAATGTCCAGACATCCTACTCTTTATAGATACGTGAACTCAATGTCCAGACATCCTACTCTTTATAGATACGTGAACTCAATGTCCAGACATCTTACTCTTCATAGATACGTGAACTCAATGTCCAAACATCCTACTCTTTATAGATACGTGAACTCAATGTCCAAACATCCTACTTTCTATAGATACGTGAACTCAATGTCCAGACATCCTACTCTTTATAGATACGTAAACTGTATGTCCAAACATCCTACTCTTTATAGATACGTGAACTCAATGTCCAGACATCCTACTCTTCATAGATACGTGAACTCAATGTCCAAACATCCTACTCTTTATAGATACGTGAACTCAATGTCCAAACATCCTACTTTCTATAGATACGTGACCTCAATGTCCAAACATCCTACTCTTTATAGATACGTGAACTCAATGTCCAGACATCCTACTCTTTATAGATACGTGAACTCAATGTCCAGACATCCTACTTTCTATAGATACGTGACGTCAATGTCCAGACATCTTACTCTTTATAGATACGTGACCTCAATGTCCAGACATCCTACTCTTTATAGATACGTGAACTCAATGTCCAGACGTCCTACTTTCTATAGATACGTGACCTCAATGTCCAGACATCCTACTCTTTATAGATACGTGAACTCAATGTCCAGACATTCTACCTTCTATAGATTCGTGAACTCAATGTCGCAACTTATGTAGACCAATAGCTTGTTGCCCCGTCACATGTGACCTGTAAAGGTTATGAAGACAATGGGAAATGGTTATTTAGAGATGAAAGTGTTAGGGGATGTCTTGTCATAATTTTGGTATCCAAAAATAGTGCTCGTTTATGAAATTTTTTTTTTCGCGGGCTGTCTCGGAACGTATATTCTACGAAAGTAAAGAAGACTCCATATTTCCATATTAATTTTCATTAAAAAAAGCTTTCAAAACTTGCATTTCTGTTACAACACTATAAATGACCTATAACTATAGCCTTGCAGCTGGTTCAAACTTGATCACTACGCGTTTTCCTATTCAAATCCGAGTGGATGTCGTTCTTTTACGAACTAAAAGAGGTGAAGTGGACGTTTCCGGCTACTTGTTTTTATTGATGCCAAGGTGAACTGTTGAACAATGGTAGAATCGACCGAAACTGAACGGTAGTTGAAGCTAAAATGTCATGTTAAGAGCTTGCATACTAATTTGTATCATATAGATGCCTGGAGGCTTCCATAATATTGGGCAAAAAGTCCAAGTTAATGAGAATGATCTGGAATGCGAAGTTCAAGGTGACAAGGAAATCTACAATCGCGGGTCCTTGGGAGGTTGCCCCACTTGCCACCCCCTAGGGCCGCTACTGGCCAGCTGGGGGAGCTTTCCTCGCTCCCCTCCTCCCAGCTGTCGAGAGAAGCAAAAGCGTATTTTTGTTTGTTACTGAAGGTTTAGAAACACAAAAATCTCAATTCTACATACAATTGTTTGCGGATGTGTGCGTATGGCTGCGTGCATGTATATGTATATAGGGTTTGGGTTTACCGGCGTTAGGGTTTGGATAAAAACTGTCCCCCTCCCCTGACAATGTCTGGATCAGCTAGTGCATTGTAGTTTGGTTCAAAGAAATTCAACAGAGTTCTGAGTTCTCAAATGTATGACTTTCAGCTACAAAAGTCGCTGCTTGAAAGAATTGTTGAACATTGACATCGGGTTTATTATAAAGACATACAAGATTGTTAATCTGAATATATCCTGGTGTTCATTTAGTGTTTCTTTTTTATTTATTTATCTATATTTTATTTTTAAATATCCTTCTTGATAAGACATTTTCTACTCTGCCTGACCTGGCAAGATCTACTTTGCAATGGCGTAATGAGCAAAACTTGCGCCCCGGACAAGGTACATTATTGGCCCCCTCCCACTCATTTTTTCAATATAGGCTGCTTGTGGCGCCCCCTCACCTGGTGGTGGCGCCCGTGGCATCGTGCTCTCTTGCCCCCCCCCCCCTCACTACGCTTCTTTGCGTGACCGGGCTCGATCTAGTTCAGGAAATGGAGAAACATTTCCCACTTTGCCCAGGCATTCTATAGAATCCTTGGATTTGGCACTTGGCCGGTAACATATTTACAACTAAAGGATTGTACCATTGTGGGAACATGTTTCGGATGTTCCATCAGATATGAAGATAATTCACTTCCTAGCCCAACCCTCCCGCAGCAGGACGACGAAGGATAACCACGGTCAGGGTTCGACCCGACCTGACAGTCATATATATCTATATTATAAAGTAGAATGTGAGGGGTATGTATGTTTGTATGTATGTATGTATGTATGTTACTTATAGACATCAAAACCGCTTGACCAATCTTGATAAAACTTGGCAGGAATTTTCCTTGGGTACCAACTTAGACCGTAGTGTATGTATTGTAGCCCTAAAACAAACTTAAGACCCTCAAAAAAAATAAAGTTGTCCGACTCTATTAAAGCTATAGTATTTTATGGATCTAGGCCATGTCTACAATGTTGACATGAGAAAAGATAGAAAGGATTTAGACCTAGATCTAATTTTAAGAAATACACTTTGCGCAGATAGTTTTTTACTTTGACACATGAAAAGACAAAAGAAGATCCATTGATTTCATTATATAATAAAATTAACCTTCAATTTTGTGTTTCAAAAGCATTTTTTACATTAATTAGTTCCTTATATCTGTGACTACAGATTTGCTGACGAACATTCTTTCATTAGACAATACCGTTTAATTGTTCACTTTATAATCCCATCCCTAGATCTAGAACTCTAATCCAACTCTAAGATGATAAAACTTCTCTTCGCACAGATAGTTTTATACTTTAACACATAAATATATTAATTAAAGTCCATTCATTTCATATTTTGATCAAATAAACATTCAAAATTGGTTTTCTAAAGTTACATTCGTTTACGAAAGCTGCGAAGCCGAGTTGAGATAGGCCTAGATCTATATTCATTCATAAATCGCGTACTAAACATTATTTCGTTTAAGTATTCACTTTATAATCCCATTCATTTAACAAAGCTATCGCTCTTTTCGTTTTTAATAGATAAGAATGTATCGACTTCCTTCGGGTAAACCCATTTTCGCAAAACTAATTTTATTTTCGTAGCGAAACAGAAATAACGTGAAAGGATCATTAGCTACGTTTAACAAGATTATTCAAAAGCATTTTTTACATAAATTAGTTCCTGATATCTACAGATTCCCTGGCGAACATTCTTTCATTAGACATTACCAAATGGTTACACATTAACACATCTCTCTTCTGAGGTCTGAGTCTATTCCTAGGCCTAGGTCTAAAACTCTTACTGAACTCTAAGATGATAAAACTTCTTTTCGCAAAGATAGTTTTATGCTTTAACACATAAACATACTAATTATTGTCCATTCATTTGATATTTTAATCAAATTAACATTCAAATTTGTTTTTCTAAAGCATTTTTAATACATTCGTTCGCTGTTCGCTAAAGCTGCGTAGCCGTGTTGAGATAGGCCTATATTCATTCATGAAAAAAAGTTCACGCATGCGCAGCACAGAACTCTGGATTAGTGTAGATTTAGATCTACGTCTACCTCAAGATCTACTTTACGCGGGCACGTTGCCCTGCCTCATCGTGGCGCCCGCGTGGAAACGGCCATTTGAGGAATTGGCTAGGCTAAATGGGTAGCAACACAGGACTCCCGTGGGGATGCCCACGGGTAGACGAGAGTCCACCCATTGCACGGGCTGAGTTGTAATAAAGTCCCCACAAACACGTCACCAATCCATGCGCTGTTCCTCAAAGGGACCGTTACATAAATGGCGGATCCCGCACAGTTAGCTTGGTACATTGAAGGAAAATGGCAGAAGTCCCCGGTGCATTTTCGGCCTTCGGCCGTGTCTCTAGTCCACGTGTCGGGGGCTGAACGCATCGGTCAACAGCAATGCCTTACATAGGCATTGTCTAGGGTCTCTCCCAAACAGAACTGTGTGTTCACACAGGTTTGTTTTTTTTTACTGTTTGGCGTCCAAACAGGTTTTTTTTCAAACTTAGAGCTCGAAGAGCCTTCGGCTCAGCTCTTAGACATCAACAAGATCTACTTTATACTTTATACACATGAACATACAAAATTTAGTCTATTCATCTCAAATTTTAATCAACTATATGTAGGCCTACAAGCAAATGTTTTAATTTGAAAAAAAAATGGATTTAATTAAGCCTATTAGCTATTTTGATTTAATAGCTTCATTCACACTATTTTTACATTGACACATTCGCTTTACTTATTACATTATTATTTCGTTTAATTGTTTACAAAACACTCTCAGTGACTATATCGACAGTAATGCGCAAATAAAGACCCGCGGGTCGCGGGTAACATATGTCTAGTATTTTATAAAGTAGAAAGTAAGGCGTATGTATGTATGTATGTATGTTACGAATAGAAATCAAAACCGTTTGACCAATCTTGATAAAACTTGGCAGAAATGTTCCTTGGGTGCTAACTTAGACCGTAGTGTATGTATTGTAGCTCTAAAACAAACTTAAGACCCTCAAAAAAAAGTTTTCCAACTCTATGAAAGCATTACAACTTCATCGATCTAGGCTATGTTTACCATATTTACATGAACAGATCGAAAGGATCTACATAGATCTAGCTTTAGAAACTACACTTTGCGCAGATAGTTTTTTACTTTGACACATGAAAATGCAAAATATAGTTTATTGATTTCATTATTTAATAAAATTAACCTTCAAATGTGTGTTGTTTCAAATGCATTTTCACATAAATTCGTTCCTTATATCTGCGAATTTAGAATTAGACATTACGCGAAATGTTACACATCTCTCTATTCCTAGGTCTAAAACTCCGCTCTAAGATGATACAACTTCTCTTTGCAAAGATAGTTTTTTAATTAAACACATGAACATATTAATTATAGTCCATTCATTTCATATTTTAATCAAATTAACATTCAAATTTGTTTTTCTAAAGCATTTTTACATAGATCTACATTCGCCAATGTTTTCATAAAAAATTGAATTCAGGTCAATTAGCTATTTTTAGCTCCATTCATAATATTTTATTCATGAATTGATGCATTCCCTTTACTTATAACATTATAGTATAGATTGTTTTCTTTAATTGTTTCTAATGCACTATATCAGTGACTATATCAGCAATGTGCGAGTTAAGACCCGCGGGCAGCGGGTAATATCTGTCTTGTTTATATATATATATATATATATATATATATATATATATATATATATATATATATATATATATATATATATGTGTGTGTGTGTGTGTGTGTGTGTGTGTGAGTGTGTGTGTGTGTTTATTTCTACTTACACACACTCACAGGTTTATGCCTAAAAGAGCTTTTTTTGTGTTTTGGAAAAATGAAAAGAATAAACAGTGACCTTCACCGTTCAACCTCAAAGCGAAACAAAAACAAAACGCGTTGATTAAAGTGTTCAATTCCAGTGTGTAACGAATAACTGTGTCGAGTTTCAGAGTTAGTATCATCCCTAATTGGGAATTTTTGTGAGAAATCATTAAGTTAAGGTTTTAGACTATCTATCTATCTATCTATTTATCTATCTATTTAATCTATCTATCTATCTATCTATCTATCTATCTATCTATCTATCTATCTATCTATCTATCTATCTATCTATCTATCTATCTATCTATCTATCTATCTATCTATCTATCTATCTATCTATCTATCTATCTATCTATCTATCTCTCTCTCTCTATATATATATATATATATATATATATATATGTATATATGTATATATGTATGTATGTATGTATGTATGTATCTAGCTATCTATCTAACTATCTATCTATTATGTCAATAATGATTGTTATAAGAACCACTTGCAGGGCTCTTGTTCTCTACATATGAAGTCCTGCTTGCTAGTGTACAATGTGTGAGTGTTGGTAGCTCCAGGAAACACCTTTCAATACAATGTGTGAGGGTTGGTAGCTCCAGGAAACACCTTTCAGTACAATGTGTGAGGGTTGGTAGCTCCAGGAAACACCTTTCAGTACAATGTGTGAGGGTTGGTAGCTCCAGGAAACACCTTTCAATACAATGTGTGAGGGTTGGTAGCTCCAGGAAACACCTTTCAATACAATGTGTGAGGGTTGGTAGCTCCAGGAAACACCTTTCAGTACAATGTGTGAGTGTTGGTAGCTCCAGGAAACACCTTTCAATACAATGTGTGAGGGCTGGTAGCTCCAGGAAACACCTTTCAGTACAATGTGTGAGTGTTGGTAGCTCCAGGAAACACCTTTCAGTACAATGTGTGAGGGTTGGTAGCTCCAGGAAACACCTTTCAGTACAATGTGTGAGTGTTGGTAGCTCCAGGAAACACCTTTCAATACAATGTGTGAGGGTTGGTAGCTCCAGGAAACACCTTTCAATACAATGTGTGAGGGTTGGTAGCTCCAGGAAACACCTTTCAATACAATGGATCGACTCTGCCTGGACATTGCGATCAATTTTATTTTTTAGAAGTCTACCACCATGCCATCTCTCGCTCTCTCTTTCTTGGTGACTGTCAGCCTGTCTCTCTCTCTTTTCTCTCTCACTCTATAACTCTCTCTTGATCTCTGTCTAGCTGTCTTTTCTTTTTTTTTCTCTCTCACTCTATAACTCTCTCTTGATCTCTGTCTGGCTGTCTTTTCTTTTTTTTTCTCTCTCACTCTATAACTCTCTCTTGATCTCTGTCTGGCTGTCTTTTCTTTTTTTTTTCTCTCTCACTCTATAACTCTCTCTTGATCTCTGTCTGGCTGTCTTTTCTTTTTTTTTCTCTCTCACTCTATAACTCTCTCTTGATCTCTGTCTGGCTGTCTTTTCTTTTTTTTCTCTCTCACTCTATAACTCTCTCTTGATCTCTGGCTGTCTTTTCTTTTATTTTTCTCTCTCACTCTATAACTCTCTCTTGATCTCTGTCTGGCTGTCTTTTCTTTTTTTTTCTCTCTCACTCTATAACTGTCACCACCTCAAAGTTGGTGCCATAGAGTAGAAACCCTAATTCTGTATTGTGTATGTTAATTCCATATTGTGAATCTTATTCACAACCCATGTGGCACTAAGGTGAACACTTTTGACCTTAGGTGAACCAGGGAGTAAAAGGCAGTCAGTCCACATAGAGATCTTGTAGCAAGCACTTGTATTGAGTCACTTAAGATATAAGCAGTAGAGTTAGATGTTTAAAGTAGTTGGTTATAGAATAAGTACTAAGTTGTGATATTCGTATATTACTGTTGGATTAATACCGACCATTCCTGGGTCGAATTGTATGGTGTATTCACTATGTGGTGTTATATTAAACTTATTGTGTCTGCTACACCAGGCGTCATTTCATTATTCTGTGATTTGTAACAAGAACCTAATGTCACCACCACGCCTACATTGATAACCACAGCCACAATCATAACATATAAAATAACCAGTGACAATAACTCTCTCTTGATCTCTGTCTGGCTGTCTTTTCTTTTTTTTTCTCTCTCACTCTATAACTCTCTCTTGATCTCTGTCTGGCTGTCTTTTCTTTTTTTTTCTCTCTCACTCTATAACTCTCTCTTGATCTCTGTCTGGCTGTCTTTTCTTTTTTTTTCTCTCTCACTCTATAACTCTCTCTTGATCTCTGTCTGGCTGTCTTTTCTTTTTTTTTCTCTCTCACTCTATAACTCTCTCTTGATCTCTGTCTGGCTGTCTTTTCTTTTTTTTTTCTCTCTCACTCTATAACTCTCTCTTGATCTCTGTCTGGCTGTCTTTTCTTTTTTTTTTCTCTCTCACTCTATAACTCTCTCTTGATCTCTGTCTGGCTGTCTTTTCTTTTTTTTTTCTCTCTCACTCTATAACTCTCTCTTGATCTCTGTCTGGCTGTTTTTTCTTTTTTTTTCTCTCTCACTCTATAACTCTCTCTTGATCTCTGTCTGGCTGTCTTTTCTTTTTTTTTTCTCTCTCACTCTATAACTCTCTCTTGATCTCTGTCTGGCTGTCTTTTCTTTTTTTTTTCTCTCTCACTCTATAACTCTCTCTTGATCTCTGTCTGGCTGTCTTTTCTTTTTTTTTTTCTCTCGAATATTCCATTCCCTCCTCCTCTGTCTCTCTGTAATTTTGAAGATTAAGACATATGATAGCTGTGTACATATGATAGCTGTGTACATATGATAGCTGTGTACATGTGATAGCTGTGTACATATGATAGCTGTGTACATATGATAGCTGTGTACATGTGATAGCTGTGTACATGTGATAGCTGTGTACATATGATAGCTGTGTACATATGATAGCTGTGTACATATGATAGCTGTGTACATATGATAGCTGTGTACATATGATAGCTGTGTACATATGATAGCTGTGTACATATGATAGCTGTGTACATATGATAGCTGTGTGGCTTGACTGTCTTCCTCTATTGCTGTAAAACATTTTTAAGATTTGTAAACCAAAGGACACACAGATTGTGTTCACTTTAGAAACAAAATAACAATTAGTACACCAACAATTGCTCACAAGGAATATCTACACATACACAACATCTGGTCAACATCAGTGGCGTAGCAAGGTACCCGTGGGCCCGGGTTCAAGAATATATTGGTGGGCCCCCTCCCCAAATAAAACGAATACAAAGTATGACAAAACAATTGAGTAATCTGAATGTATCGGTACATTGACCAAAAGACATTCCAATGCAAGAGGAGTAGATTTTTAATAATCTTATTACGTTTGAAGCAGAACTCCAACATGAATTAAAAGTCAATGTTTGTAACAGAATGAAACGGGTTAATGGAGTTTCATCAAATATATAAAAAAAATTTACTAATAGTTCTAGTTCCCATTCTACACATTGACATTCCTAAATTACTTCTAGGTGTAAAACTTTGAAACATTGTCCATTATTTCAAGAGATCAAACATTTATTTACTAACATTTCTCTGGCCTTCTAAGTAGCAAAATAACAAACCAGTGCATCTATTTCTAAACGCGAGCGGCTTCTTTGGAAGAAACAATGCCCAAAAGTAATTCTAGTATCCAGTCATAGTTTAATCATGATCATAGCTTTGGCCTTGTATTTTATTTAAGGATAAATGGGAATTTTATTTAAGGATAAATGGGGATTTTATTTAAGGATAAATGGGGATTTTATTTAAGGATAAATGGGATTTTATTTAAGGATAAATGGGATTTTATTTAAGGATAAATGGGGATTCTTTAAATTATTTGGAGCATTTGTTCAGCAAAATCTGCTGACATCTGATTCTCACAAATATAAAAAAACAACAACTAGAAATGACTATCTAATTGCTATTTCTTTGGATGATCCGTCGTCGGAGATCACTAAGCAGTATCGAAACATACTAATTGGATCAACTTTTAATTTGTCACCAACGAAAGAGTCCAATGGTACGGATGTCCTAAGGTACCGGTACCAGCACTGCATTGCCCAACAGGTCTACTATCTCGTTTTGAATCTATGGGGCTTTGATTACCTGCCAAATTTGAATACTCATAGCAATTTTATGAGTTTTTTTTTTTGTATAAACATATGGTGTTAAATTTCCTTAAGAGCTATGAACCAAGTTTAAACCAAATACTAAGCATTGGTCAGAGAAAGGCACTATTCCATATTCAACTCTAGATCTTTGTTTTAAACCTGCTCCCCAATACGATTTCTTCATAAATTGCAGTAGCACAAAACATATTTAACTTTAACTCAGGCAGGTAAAAAGGCAGATTTCAATATTTTCAGAAAGAATATCAGAATGAAATAATTTCAAAGGCAAATGACAGAGAAGTATGGAGAAGGAAGGTTGACGAGCTTAAGTGGTGCCACAACGATAAAGCAGAAAAAGGGATAGGTGAAAGTGAGGGTGAAGTTAGATGTCAACCTGGCTATACTGATGTCATATAATGATTATCTAATGGATATAGCTGTTTTGTAAAGGGTCAATCTCTTATACAAAGCCTCAAGGAAAAAAAAATGTCCATAAAAATGAATTTCGTAACTGTCCAGGTGCTCTTCTGCAGTTCCCGCGAACTACTTATTAATTGTTGTTTTCAATTATATTCCGCTTATATGCATATTAAAAAGTTTTTTCTCTTCAAAAAAAAAAAGTAAACATTTATTTTTGTAAATGTAGCAGTAAGTATGACAAAACTTACTTAACTTAGCAATACATTTGTAAAAAAAAAATTGAAAAAAAATTATACTAATTATTTGACAAAAATCTAAAATCGTTTGCATAAATGTGTTGAAACATAGTAAATTACTATCTTCCTTACTAAATAGCCTCCCGTGTTTGTTACTATTAGTAGCGAATAGTTGTAAAAATGGTGTATTTTCATGAAAAAACTGCTTGCATAGTTGATTATGAAAATTGAAATTTTCGCTTTCAGAAAAGAAAAAAGTAGCCGTTGCTTCAGAACTTTGAATAGTCTAAAATATGATGTCGGATTTTCAATACTTTTTCTAGTTTACGAGATCTGAACGGGACGGACGGACGGACGAACTGACAGACCACACAAAACTAATAGCGTCTATTCCCCTTTCGTGGGCCGCTAAAAAGAATGAGACGATATGGAAACGATTGTCCCCTCAAACGCACGATTGGGGTTATCTACCATTACAATTGACAAAACCTGATGGGAAGCAAATCCTTACATTAAAGCTTCAAACACTGGTTTTTAAGTTAATATAAACTTTGATACAAAGTTCAGGATATTTTGGGGGAGATTTTTGAAATTCTATTTTTTTTTATTGGTTTTTACAAAAGTGCATTAATTTTTTCACTTTGATGTCATCCCCAAGTTCTCATGTGGGCCCCAACTAGTTGAGAGTCATGGGCCCAACCGCTGTGGGCCCCTAATGGTCGTGGGCCCGGGTTCATTGAACCCCTTCGCGCCATGGATGCTACGCTACTGGGTCGACAACATTTCTACTTGACAGAATATTTTTGTAAAGAGAACTCCAGTCTGAGACGTCTACTCAGTACAGATTTCTTATCTACGCCTTACAATCTTCTGTCTCAGAAATGTGTAACAGAAACGTTACTATAACAACAACTTGATAATAAACTATTGGCTGTGTGATACTGAGATAGTTTGGAATGCATGTTATTGTGATTAGTTTGAGTGTGGTGGTATTTGTAATACACTTAAAAATATAAAAGGTTTTCATTTATTTTACACAGGATCTGTTGGTCAGTGCCAAGCACTCAAAATGCTTCAACGTGAACACATGACCATGCAACTAAAACAAGATTTACTCAACCATCTAGACACTGTTAGTACACTATCAGTACTAATACTCTGATGACTGTTCGCCCTGATGGCGGTTGTGTCTTTACACAACCAGGCGCCCTACAGGCGCACTTACAGCAGCCGTGAACGAGTGAATGTAGACTCGGAAAGAAATGACCCGTGGCTACACTCGGGAGATAGTGCAGGGAGTAACTCCAATATTGCTCGCCCTGTCAAGCCTTCAGCACCCCGTCGTAGATGTGTGACACTTGATGGTGAGTTACTTCCCATTCAGCACACTTGTCAGTTGAGTACTTGTGATCGAATCACTATCAACGTCAGCGGCAAGTACTTTGAAACTTGGAGGAAAACTCTAGAAGACCATCCCAACACACTTCTTGGAGACCCAGACCGACGGAGTCAATATTATGATAAATACAAGGACGAATATTTTTTCGACCGTCATCGCCCAACATTCGATGCAATATTTGAATACTATCTGTACGGTGGTGGGTTAAAGAGACCTCCTCCAGTTCCAGATGATGTGTTTCTCACTGAGTTGGACTTTTTCGAAATCGAACGTCCGGTTATAGAAAAGTATAGGCGAGGAGAGGGCTACATAATGGAAAATGTCATTCTCCCAGAACGAGGCTTGAAACGTAAAGTATGGATGTTGATGGAATACCCCGAGACCTCACTTTGTGCTTACATCATAGCAATTATATCTGTTCTAATCACTACAGCTTCCATTGCGCTCTTCTGTGTGGAGACTTTGCCAGGACTTAGTTCAGAACATTGTGTCCAAAATCAAGATCCCAATTGGGGCGATCCATTCTTTCTGGTAGAAACCATTTGCTCGGCTTGGTTCACTTTTGAAGTTCTTATTCGTCTGTTTGCATGTCCAAGTAAAGTGGCTTTCTTTAAAGACTTTAAAAATCTAGTGGATGTTACAGCAGTGATTCCATATTATGTTGGTTTATTCAATATATTGTCTACTATGTCATGCGATAGTGCTAAATCTTCTGCATCTCTAGCATTTCTCAGGGTGTTCAGACTTGTTCGGATATTTAAGTTAACGAAACACTCAGCCGGGCTCCAAGTTCTAATACTGACATTTAAAGCAAGCGTTGAAGGATTGTGTCTTTTCCTTGTAGCTTTGACGGTTTGTATTTTAGTTTTCTCCAGTGCGGTTTATTTTGCTGAAATGGGGATTGAAGGATCACAAATCAAAAGCATTCCGGATGGGTTTTGGTGGGCTATTATAACCATGACAACAGTGGGCTATGGTGACGTCGCTCCAAAAGGACCAATGGGAAAGCTCTTAGGCTCCATGTGTGCAGTTGCTGGAGTTCTCACATTAGCGATACCTGTCCCCATCATTACAGAGAACTTCAACAAGTTCTACTCACATAAAACAGGCCGAGGTCGAATTTAAAGGATCTTAGTATAAATAGTATCATAATACAGGTCACTTCGGATGCTAGTACAGTACAAGCAACATTTAGTGTTATATAATCAAGAAATTAATATTTATAAGATATATCTCTTATGAGATGTAGACCAATAATATATACACTAACATAATCAACGTCAATGGTCAGTTAACATTAATCTACTTCAGTCACGTAAACAAACAGATATATAGACATTATGTTCTCAAATGATCAAGAACTAAGAACACTAGTATACATAACATTTTAGAAAATACCTTCTGCAAAAGTAGGGAATGATCTATACAAAGTAGGGAATGTTGTTTGATGGCATAAGTATGTTTTCTATCATGTGACACAATTTTAGACTAGAAATGTGCAAATCTAAAGAGATTGCTAATGTTAAAAGATCATCAATATGGTGGTCAATGTTGTTTAGATAACAAAAAGCAACGACTCATTTTGTTTGTTTTTTTAAACTATTTTCACTTTATGCAATTTTTTAATGTTAAAATTACATCCACTTTTACATTTTACGTGTAAATTATAATATTGTATCCATTTTTATATTCTCTTTTAACAATTATTGTGTCTATTTTCCAATGTTTCACTTCTGCACTGTCTGAACAATTTCTTGGAGTCCTCAATATTTCTTGGAGTTCTCAATATTTCTTGGAGTCTTCAATATTTCTTGGAGTCTTCAATATTTCTTGGAGTCTTCAATATTTCTTGGAGTCCTCAATATTTCTTGGAGTCTTCAATATTTCTTGGAGTCCTCAATATTTCTTGGAGTCCTCAATATTTCTTGGAGTCCTCAATATTTCTTCTGTATTAGATTTAGTCTGGTAGAATCCCATCAAGCACCTGACAAACTTATTTGCAACTTCTTGATTGAGTGTAAAAGGAATAAGAAAAAGTGACTGCTAGGTGTTAGTCAAGAGCTTTACCTAAAGATCTTGTGTCTTTAACTTTATATTGTAATAAGGGTGATTAGTTAATTCAAAGAAAATGTCCGAGAGGTAATATGTCTGTTTTAGTTGATTGGCATTCTGCAAAAAGTCTGATGGGTAATATGTCTGTTTTAGTTGGTTGGCATTCTGCAAAAAGTCTGATGGGTAATATGTCTGTTTTAGTTGATTGGCATTCTGCAAAAAGTCTGATGGGTAATATGTCTGTTTTAGTTGGTTGGCATTCTGCAAAAAGTCTGATGGGTAATATATCTGTTTTAGTTGATTGGCATTCTGCAAAAAGTCTGATGGGTAATATGTCTGTTTTAGTTGGTTGGCATTCTGCAAAAAGTCTGATGGGTAATATATCTGTTTTAGTTGGTTGGCATTCTGCAAAATGTCGGAAAGGTAGTATGTCTGTTTTAGTTGGTTGGCATTCTGCAAAATGTCGGAAAGGTAGTATGTCTGTTTTAGTTGGTTGGCATTCTGCAAAATGTCGGAAAGGTAATATGTCTGTTTTAGTTGGTTGGCATTCTGCAAAATGTCGGAAAGGTAATATGTCTGTTTTAGTTGGTTGGCATTCTGCAAAAAGTCTGATGGGTAATATGTCTGTTTTAGTTGGTTGGCATTCTGCAAAAAGTCTGATGGGTAATATATCTGTTTTAGTTGGTTGGCATTCTGCAAAATGTCGGAGAGGTAGTATATCTGTTTTAGTTGGTTGGCATCCTGCAAAATGTTGGCAAATAAATGTACGAGCAGGAGCGTGCACTAGCTTTGGCCACTGACAGTTTAGTGTTTATATATATATATATATAGAGAGAGAGAGAGCCTAGGCAATAAAAATATGCATCTATAGGCCCTACATTATTTATAAGAGTAGTTCTCTAGTATCTAGGCCTAGACACTATCTTTTTGGGACCATATTTTTAAAGAATATGAACAAATGATAGGCTTTTTGAAAATTATTTTATATATTTCTTAAATGTAGAGATTTTTTTTCCTAGTGATTTTCTACTATTGTAATACAAATGTAAATCTAGTTTATACAAAATATGTGAGTCTTTTCTACTTGAACCTTCAGGAGAATGTCTGTATACAGTATCACATCCTTTATCCGAACGTCAGTTATCGGAAGCGTTAGATATTCGAACTGCCTTTTTTTTGTGACAGTATCTAAGTGGTAGATCCGCGATTATTTCTCTCAATAAAGGGAGGCTACTTCTTATAAAGCTTTGTGTCTTTGTATATTTTAATTGCATTTTATGTTTATTTACGGTGCGATACCACATAGCAATTTTCTTCATATTGTTGGTGAACAGGACCGTTTAAAATATTCCGAATTCGATTATCCGGACAGACCCGGTTCCCAATTTAGGCCTATGCGGATAATCGCCATTCTACTGTAGTTCTATTATGACGTAATATATGTCACTCGGGAGTAGTTCTATTATGACCTAATATATGTCACTCGGGAGTAGTTCTAGAATGACGTAATATATGTCACTCGGGAGTAGTTCTAGAATGACGTAATATACTACTTTGAAGTGGATTCCTCAAGAGAAAGTCTCGAGATAGACATTTACTTTGCGATACTCATCAATCTGTTGTCTGAATGAAATCTTCTCGGCCCGAAAACCAAATCGCCATAACTCGTGATCTTTCTGAAATTGTTAATCAAAGTAATTGGGTGGGGTGAGTGTGGGGGAATGTCTGTTGATGTATTCAACAGTAGTGTCGTGTTGAAATGTAGAAATAAGGCTGTTTAGTGAATTCAAAGTTTTTCACTTTTTCACTTATGTAGAAATAAGGCTGTTTAGTGAATTCAAAGTTTTTCACTGATGTTGAACTAAAGCTGTTTAGTGAATTCAAAGTTGTTTTTTTCCACTGATGTTGAACTAAAGCTGTTTAGTGAATTCAAAGTTTTTTAGTCTCCATGAGCTACTAAACAGTTTTGTTCCTAGAGTCTGTTCAAACAATAGATGGTCTGGTGGTAGAATCATTAAAACAAACCTCAATGTGCAGATGTTAAGTTTAATTAGATGTCGAAGTCAATGAAATATTGCTATCAGTAAAATTCCTGTTTTTTAGAATGTTTCCACCGAGTTATAGATCTAAGCTATCAAGCTCTGGTCAGAAATCGTTTTTGAAGTTGTATATTTAAAGAAAAGTTCTTTTGTGTTGGCTTTTAGAACTATTTGTTTCCTAACAAAAATCACGATAAAAAACTCTCCTTTCCCTTTACCTCTCATACCTTTCTTCGCTTGATCTCAATTTGAACCCACTTTCAATTTCTACCCGCAGTTCCCTTGAAACTACACACCCGCAGTTCCCTTGAAACTACACACCCGCAGTTCCCTTGAAACTACACACCCGCAGTTCCCTTGAAACTACACACCCGCAGTTCCCTTGAAACCACACACCCACAGTTCCCTTGAAACTACACACCCACAGTTCCATTGAAACTACACACCCTTGAAACTACACACCCACAGTTCCCTTGAAACTACACACCCACAGTTCCCTTGAAACTACACACCCTTGAAACTACACGCCCGCAGTTCCTTTAAAACTACACACCCGCAGTTCCCTTGAAACTACACACCCACAGTTCCCTTGAAACTACACCCCCGGAGTTCCCTTGAAACTACACACCGGCAGTTCCCTTGAAACTACACACCGGCAGTTCCCTTGAAACTACACACCCACAGTTCCCTTGAAACTACACACCCACAGTTCCCTTGAAACTACACTGACGCAGTTCCCTTAAAAATACACACCCGCTGTTCCATTAAAAATACACACACGCAGTTCCCTTGAAAATACACACCCGCTGTTCCATTGAAAATACACACCCGCTGTTCCATTGAAAATACACACCCGCTGTTCCATTGAAAATACACACCTTATTTATCACGTTTGGTTGTGTGTTTTCCATGCATAAAACTGTCACGTAAACCCTTCATTTTGGCTCTAATTTTTGTTTACAACTCACTCTGGTTAAAAGTCTGTACACGTCATTTCTTCCACATACATTCTCCAATCAAATTGAAACTTAGCACGATTATTCATTGGCATAGTCAAGACACGAATCAATAAAAAAAACAAGATTGCAAAGAGAGTTTGTGTTATCACACAAACTCAGATGCGGCCCCCGTCGGATCCCTGTCGGATCAGCCTATTCGCAAGGAATATTCAAGACGTGATTTTATTTTGATTGTCTAAAGTAATAACGTTTCAAAGATTTATTTGCCGTTGTAATTTTTTTCTGTCTTACATGTTTATGATGTTCTTTCAAAATTAAAGATAATTAACTTCCTTGTCCAAACCTCCCGCTGGACGACGGGGGATGGCAGCGAGTTGGGTGTGAACCCGGGACCGTCCATATAATCAGTCCAGCACGCTAACCGCACGACCAGGCATTGCTGTTAACTTAATAATAAACTGGTTACAAACTAATAGCCTATTATTGATATAGTGTGATATATTACACATTACGGCATGACATCTACCGGATATGTACAATATATCAGACAAGCGATTTTAGATAATCTTTCAGCATTGATTTGTAATTGAAAAAAAAAAAAAGAAAAGAATAGATATCTTGCTTGTAGGCCTACTTCGATATCTCAGCACAGTTACCGACAGAGCTACTGGCATTTTTATTTAAATGGAACTAGAATAACGATGTAGATCTACCTAAACTAAACTTCTGATTTAGCACTCTTAAGATTTATAACTACTAGATCTAGATCTAAAATATAAATTAGGAATAATTTGTATGTAATTAGATTTATGAAAATAAAAAGCCTAGATAATCTATCAATAGACTGAATGCAATATTAAATTTATAAATAGTAGATTAGTTTTAGTATATTAGGCTATAGCATTGCAATATTGATCTAGACGTTTGGAAATCAAAATCTACACTTAGCCTAAATTTAAGTCTAGAAATTGAAATTCTATATCTTGATCTAGTCTATATCATTTTAAACTAAATGATTCTAATTAGAATATAAATATAGATCTAGTTTAAAAAATCTAGATATACTGTAAAAAAATCTAGATATACTTTAAAAAATCTAGATATACTTTAAAAAATCTAGATCTAGTTTTAAAAATCTAGATAAGATCTTAATCTAGCTACTATGTTTTTTAAAATACGAGTCAGATAACGAGGTTTAATAAACATTACTATACCGAATTGATTTAGCATTTCATTAAAAAAATTAATTCCATATGACGTCAAGGGAAAAAATATACTACGTCACACGGCCTAGTTAGACAAAAAAATGCCTTCATCAACTGGAGCCAGTTATCGAGTGTTCATAGACATTGGTGAACCGAGTGAGTTCTTTTAGCATTTCATTTAAAGAATTAATTTCATATGACGTCAAAGAAAAAAATCCACTACGTCACCCGGCCTAGTTAGAATTAAAAATGCCTTCATCAATACAAGCAATTTTTCGAGGGTTCATTGACATTGGTGCACCGAGATTTTTAGCATTACATTTAAAGAGTTTGAGTTTTTGGCACATCGGCACAATTTAGGCCATGTCGTGCCCGTAATCCTTTAAGGATTACTCTCCCTTCATATCACCAGAGCTAAATTCCATACAGTTAAATCATTAAAAGCAAGATCTATTCAAAAGAAAAAAAAATCCATTACGTCATAATGGGCTATACCAAAAAAAATGTCTTTATTAACACGAGATATTTAACGACATTGGCACTGAGTTCAATAGAATTTATTTAAAGAGGATAAAAGCAGCATTTTAGTGCGATTTGTCTGTCAGTCTGTCTGTCCGTCATGTTAATATAAAAAAAACACCTAAAAGCTATTGAAAATTTGATTAACCTTTAATTTTGTTTCGAAACATCGCAATAGTATTAATTATAACGCAATAGATTTAAGTATATATAATAGATTGTTCTGGATGTTTGTATAAATAGTAAGAGAAAAAGAGAATTCCAGATAAATGTAATACCGTTAATTAAATTTTTGGGATGGTCTTGTAAAAAAATTAGATGTACCACAGCCTTGTGGAGAGATTTTCAAACCATACTTTGGTGTTTGGAAGTTGTTTTTCTTAAAAACCGGAACATACGATTAACCATACTTAGATTTTGTAACGTTTTAGCTAGAAAATTAAATGTACTGTAAGAGAGAAGTGAGATTTTACAAAAAAAATAGTTAAAATATTTTTCATAAAAAAATCCGGAACAACATTTTTTCGTGAATGCGAATATTTTTTTATTATTAATTAGAAGAAGGATTTCAAACAATTATTTGGCGTTAGTAGATTTTCAATATAAAATTCGGAAATTTCTCGCGACGATTTTAAAGAAAATGTAAGTAATGTAGGTCAACTTCTTTTCAAAACAAAATCCAGAACATTCTTTATCGATTAAAAAACGTTTGTGTTTCAGCAAGAAAAATAATTGTAAAAATAAGTCTAAAAAGTGATTTTCAATAATCGTTTCTAGTAAATTATTTTCTTTTTTTTTTTAAATCCTGAACAACCTATAGTCGATATTTTTACAATTTGTTTAAAGATGAAAATACGGAACAATTTGATATCGATAATTAAACTATAGTAACGTATTGTCAAAGAATATAAGTGTAATATTAGTCAATTGTGCGATTTCAAACAATCATTTGACATAATTCATTTTTTATAAAACAATACAATTCATTTTTACACTTAATTTTACAGTCAGTATAGAGATTTTGATTTAGCATTAATATGCTATTTACATACAAAAACGGAACAACATATTATTGATAATGTGGTTTTGCAACATTTAAGCATGGAAATTAAATGTAATATAGGTTAAAAGAGCAAACAAACATTCGTTGGTATTGATTAGTTTTGCACAAAAACATCCGGAACAATCAATTGTAGATACTTAAAACTATTGAGATGTTACGGGGGGAACATTAAAGGGTAAATCAGATTTTCAATAGATCATAGAGTTATTGTTTTTTTTTTATTTAAACGTGACGGACAGACCGATCGACCGATAAAACGCACAAAAATAAGCCTCTTTTATTCTGATGGGGGGTATTAGACAATAAATAAATAAAATCTGATTATTTTTTAAATTTTGAGGGAACTGATAGCACCATGTCTTGCAGCTGCTTGTCACGCTACTGCGCAAAAGTCGCTACATAAAAAATCCATTTAAAAAAATGTGCGTGATATTTATATACTAATTGCATCGCCTTTATAAACAAACATAAATGTTTTCTTTTAATTTTAGCAGCTATTAGACCAGAAAATACCTTTAACTAATATTTATATCTGTTGTGATCATTTCTAATACATTTTATAAATATATTTGACTTAGTGATACTTAAAATACACAAAATACTATCTTTCTTTGTTAACATATTGTAACATTGCCTCACTTACATTGACGTAATTGTTTTAGAATTGGTGTATTTTTATTTTAAAAAATCGCTTGCATAATTAATTTTATAAACTAAACGGTTTGCTTTTAGAAAACCAAAAGTAGCCGTTGCACCTAAACTTTTCAAGCTGCATCGCATGGTGAAATAATATTTTTCATTTCTCTTCTAGTTTTCGAGATCTGAGTATGACAGACGGACATTTTGCACAAACCTAATAGCGGCTTTTTCCCTTACAGGGGCCGCTAAAAACAAAAATTAACCAATTAGTCAACTAATTACTGGTAATTAATTATTTTGTTTGAAATCAATCAGTATTTACGTAAACTGTTTAATATGTAGGGTTTCGTCCTTTAGATAATCATTATGTTAAGTTTAATTATGTATCGATAACTGTACTCATGCTCCATATCTTGACAAGATATGCTTTATGTTACTATTCATCGTTAAAAGTGTAGGCACTAAAGGGATGAAGCCATTATTTCGGAAAATGTGTTCAATTAGTATTAGGACCTACAATGTAGACTCTGTACACAATTTTTGTTTAAACACGAATCTCAGAGGGCCACTTTTATAAGAGAATATTAAACTTTTAACAATTTAACACGTGCTATAGTGGCATTCTTGAGGCTCTTTAGATGACTTTGCCGGCCCATTTGGGTACCGGGCATTTGCCCCAATCCCCATATAGTCCATGCTTTTGATACATGTTTGTTGACCTGCTCTCAATGCCCTAAAGTAGTCGCTACACAAGCAACTTTTTGATTGTTGTGGTCAATGATTCAATCAGACGTTTGCCATGGCTACATTAAGCTGTCGAGTTACACACTTGGTCAGCAACTAGAAAGAATCTACATTTCAAGCAACCAAACCTATTTTATGAAAAGCCTTTAGTTCTGGCCGTTTGGAACTGTCGGCCTGATGGTCCTCCTGAGGTGCCCTCCTACAGTAGTCTACAGTCTGGCTTGCGCCAAGGGATGTCATCATTTTCTATTGGCATCATCCCCTTCAGTCCTGCTTGCGCCAAGGGATGTAATCATTTACTTTGACGTCTGGCACTTACAAAATAAATCACAATGAAATAAAGTTTCTAACTGACCCAAATAACTTTCCTTACAAATTAAATCACAATGAAATAAAGTTTCTAACTGACCCAAATAACTTTCCTTTCAAAATAAATAAGAAGTTGCAACAATGAAAATATTGCAGTGCATAGTGTTCTATTCATTAACTACCTTAGAAAACACCTCTTTCATCATTCCGTTAAGATTTCCTCTAATTCTTCTCTTCAAGTCTCCATATACACCCTCTTCCTCTCTCTGTGTCCGTCTCTCTCTCTCTCTCTCCCTCTCTTTGCTGCTCGCAATCTTTTAAAAATAAGCACAAAATTAAAACTTAATAAAAAAAAAACACAAATCTTATCTAAGGGAAAAACTCCACTTTTACAGTCAAACACACACACACACACACACCTATATATATATATACAGTGTTGTTGTTTTTTTTAAATAGGTGCCGGTACTCTGTGATGGATTGCCTAACTTTTAATTACACGGTACTCATAAATTAATAATAAACGTCGTTAGAATGCAAAGAAAAAGTTAAAAAAATTTCCCCACATTGAAAAGGGGCCGTCACAAGAAAAGCACTGTATATATATATAAGTGTGTGTGTGTGTGTGTTTGACTGTAAATGTGGAGTTTATATATATATATATATTCACTATTGTATTTTTTTTTTCACTTTCAATATTAAACAAAATTAATACAACACAGAACGAATGACTTGATTACAACAAAGAACGAATGACTTGATTACAACAAAGAACGAATGACTTGATTACAACAAAGAACGAATGACTTGATTACAACAAAGAACGAATGACTTGATTACAACAAAGAACGAATGACTTGATTACTACACAGAACGAATGACTTGATTACAACAAAGAACGAATGACTTGATTACAACACAGAACGAATGACTTGATTACTACAAAGAACGAATGACGTGATTGCAACACAGAACGAATGACTTGATTAACTCAAGCTTGGAACAATTCAAAGCTATCTAAATATGTCAAACAATTTACAATTAATTAAAGCTAAACATGGACATCGTTAGGCCGCCCGCTTGGTGAATGCCACCATTTCTAGAAATACAGATTTTACCCTATATATTGGAGTTTTTTTATCGATGCAGTATGTAACGGTGCATGTTGAAAGAAAAGTTTTCACAGTCAATATTTCAACCAGGCGCGTGTGTGTGTGTGTATCTTTGAACTTAGAGAATCGAGTTCATTATTATTTATAGATTTATTTAGACCAGGTCGCAGCTTCAATGGTGTGTCTATTTGTTTGTTGCTTACTTGAGATAGTTACCGTTCATGATTAGGAGAAAAGGTTATTGATATGAGTAGGCCTACATGAGACTTTTTTTTTCTGATCCATACACTAGCGTTCAAAGCCCGTTGGTTCCCAGGATATGTACTGTTTATTTTGATCCCCTTTTTGTTTTATGAATCAGAAGATCCCCCCATTCCTTTTTTTAAATTGCTTCCTTCGCACCTACTCCCTCTCCCACAACCCACAAAGCTGTTTGACAGGAACACTCTCCATTCTACAGAGCTGTTATCAACTCTGTCTGTCTACTGAAAAGTGTGTACATGTTATTTCTGTATATTACACGTTACACACCAAATCTCGGATCTAGCTGAAATTTTGCACAATTATTTCTTTAACATAACAAAACAAGAATCTATTCAAAAAAAAAAATGAATGACTTAATTAGCTATTGGTAATTAGTTATTTGGTTCGGTATCTCGAACAAGGGAAAGAAATTTTACTTGACTGATGTGGTGGTATAAATTGAATTAGTCCCCTTTATACTTTGTAAACAGAAAAGTTTGAAATTAACAAAAGATAACTATAAAACCTTCTATTTTATTAAGCACTTCCCTGGCACAGTGGTTAGTTTATTGACTTGAGGAAGCTTTAGCATTAAAATGTGATCACCCAGATACCCCCTCCCACCCATCCCTTTCCAACTGGTCCTGACAAGTAATACGATCACAATGTAGTGAGAAAGTAATACGATCACAACATAGCGAGAAAGCTAAAAACGTGAAATTGCGCTAAGCAAAAACTATTGGTAAAAATATTTGTAATCGCACAGATTTATAATTGTTAGTCTAGAGTTATTACAAATTTAATTACATGACAGATCCACAGTAATTGATACAACTACGCTTAATATAAGCTTTTCTTTTTTTTTTTAAGTATTTGGTATGTTTTCTTTATATCAACTCACTCTGTCTGTCTGGTAAAAAGTTATTTCTTCCATTGTTTTATATTGAATAAGGGGAATAACTTCTACATTATTGAGAGATATATTTGTCAGTGTGAAGCTCTTCCTCATAGATAAGGTTTGTCTTTAAAAAAACATATTTTGCTTGTTTAGCATTGACTTCAGATGCCGAAGTAAAGGAGGGAGAGGGGGGTGGGATATTCTTACTTTATTATCAAGCATCCTGTTTTGGCTTGACTGGGTGCATGTCCTTGAGAATGGCTCCAGACAGATGATGGAGGACAGGGTTCGATCCATGGAACGTTGAGTCAGCAGTCTAGAGCGCCTTAACGTTGTACCAAAGAAACATCTATAAGCGGAAGGTGGACGGGTGGAGACAAATGTGAATTGAATTCAATGACTAAAATTTGGTGTGTGGAGGGGGGGGGGCGATAGACATTGGATCTTGTCAAAAAACTCGAAGGATGCAAAACAAAATTCAGGGGGGGGGGGTATCCCTATTTTTGTGACAGTAGATGCCCAAAAAGGGGGGGGGAGGGGGGTTCTTTCTAGTAAAAGGAAACATTATATACCCAGGGATCAATTAATGGGCCGGTGTTCAATGCTAGTAAAAGGAAACACTATATACCCAGGGATAAATCAATGGGCCGGTGTTCAATGCTAGTAAAATATAAATTCAATGATCTCAAAAAGAACAATTCATTTAAAAGTGTGTGACTAACAAAACGTTTCTAATCCATTGAAAGGCTGCGGTCCTGATGTTTGTCTTGGATACAAAGTTCAAATTCAATGTTCATATTTTTCGTCCACAGCAACTGGGAGAATCGGTGATGAGTTAAGAATAAAATTTAGATTAAAATAAGTTTTCTAAATAGAATTTAATCTTGATTCAAGAAATACTCAACTAATATGAAAAATGTTTTGTTTTTAAAAGACAATCCTTTACACAGCTGATCAGCCTTTGTAAAAGCGATTATTTTGCTCTAAATAACTAATGAATGATTTTAAAAAATAAATGGAACATTTTTTACCACCCCACAACCCCCAAAAAATCCTGATGAGGCGAATGTCTAGATCTATTCAGAACATCTCCACTCCTACTGCTGGTTAGGCGAATGTCTAGATCTATTCAGAACATCTCCACTCCTACTGCTGGGCCTATAAATCCAGACTTGGAAGTGCGCACAATGGTTCTGAACGTCTTTTGTTATTTCTTTGACTTTATAATGAAGACTTGCGGGAATACCCGCTGACGTAGGCATGTTCAAGATCAAATCTACTTCAGACCTCATTTAATTATTATATTATTCTACTTACAACCAGATTTCTCCATGTTTGACCAATTAGCAAATGATTCTTCTCACAAAAAATATAGGCTACATAAACTGTTCAATGTCTATGAAAATCTTTAGAGACGTTCTCGAGAACTGTGTCAGGGCAGGTTTTCGTTTCCTTTTCCCATAAATAATGTGCCAGCTAAATAGAGGACTAATAACAATGGCACTACTATTAGTTCCTAATACTCCTCTTTATTTCCCTTTTTCAAATTCTCGAATGAAACTCTTTTTAAAGCGTTAACTTTCCTGATGAACTAGTTTTCACACTATTCATTGTCTGGCATTGTTTGTTTCCTTATTTGTTTTTTCTTGGTCCATATTTTGTCTGTATTGTTAAACGACTTGACAATATTTACATTATTCAATTCTAGTCACGTTTTCACATTTTAAATAATTCCAACTTTTCTTGATATTTTTATTAAACATATTTTACAATTTCTTTGAAGTTGTTTATTTTTTTTTTATTTATCTTATTGTTTTATGTCACTGACATAATATTTATTTGATCTCAGATATATAATTGAATGTCAAGGTTTAGGTATGGATGTATGTTCCTAATTAAAATCGAAACCTTTAAGCCAATCTTGATCAAATTTGACATGAACGTTCCATAGATCACAACGGAGACCAAAGTGAATAGGAAATGTCCCGCTCACAAGCGGAGGACCCTAACAATAAAATGCATAGCTCTATAGACGCAATACACTTGACTAGATTTAGGTTCGATTAGCCAACTTAGCTCCATTCCTAATGCCATTGGGTCGCGTAGTATTACAATTCAAATTAGCAATTAAGGTCACAAACACACACAAATTAAAGGCTTATTTTGTTTATCATTAATAACTCAGTTGATACAATTCACCTTGAAATTTTTATTTTTATTTTAGAAATACGCATTGTCTTTAACTATAGGCCTCATTCTTTATTTTGGATTTTTTAACGCGCATATAGAACCCTTAACTTAATTTAAGCATACTACTAGAGTAACTAAATTTAGCAAATATACATTTTATGTCCTTAGTTCAGATTCAACAGCTATATTCTTATATGTAGCCATTTAGGCCTACAGCTTTACTGCAATGTCTTAAGCCATTAGCATTAGTTGCTTGAATATTTCTTTCCTTCTAGATCTAGATAGTAAAATAAAGGCAGTTTTTCGTTTACTTAAATTTTAATAGCTAAGAATTGATGTGTTCATTGTGTAACGTAGGCCTACACTTTGGTACAAGATTTAGGTCAACACAACTAGATTTAGGTCAACACAATTAGATTTAGGTCAACACAATTAGATTTAGGTCAACACAATTAGATTTAGGTCAACTTTACAATTTTCAAAGTGCAACATGAAATACAATAACTTTTGTTGCATTTGTTTCTAATCAGTTTAGACCATTAAGCCTTACTTTAACAGAGTCTACATCCATATCTATTTAAAAGTAGAAATAAAACTACACTGAGACTACACATCTGCCACCTTGCCGCGGTGTGACAGTTTGCATGCCTCAATGACCCTCAGAGCTATACCGGCGGCAGCTCATCCCTCCTGGCAGGTAGGCCTACTACCAAGCCGGACAGGTATGCTACAAAAGGCAAAATGTGCATCCTCCTAACCGGGTCATAAAGGTTGTGCGATAGGCTAACAACCTGTCCATAGAAAAAAAATACTGTTACAGAAACCAGAACAACAAGACAAACACTAAACATAGTCAGAGGCGAGAGTAGAGCTTCACAAAGGAGGCTTAGGCAGTTGTGCAGGGAAAGTTGAACGAATCCTGTAAGGCCGACAACTCTACTTAAAAGGATGAAAAAGAAATACGTCCTTATACAGATGGCATCATTTAACTTGGGAACGTGAAATGACATATATATATATATTAGCCTATATCTAGACTGGACAAGGAGATCTTTTAAAACTACAAAAATGTCGCGACAAGTTGTTAAAAACTTGAAACAAGGCATTTGGTAAAGTAGTTACAAGAAGTAATGCTGTTTTTTTAAACCCTAACCTATGTAACATATATAGTAGAGTCACTATTGCAAACCAGGCATGTTTCCGGAACAGCTCGTCAAAATTAGTTAAAATCTACTTTATTTGGAAATTATCTGCTAAACTGCTGTAACGGTAGCCTACTGCGCATGGTCCATTTTTCTACATTTCATTTCGCAGCAGAAGATTAATTTTGACTCCAGGTTATCTTATCTTATATAATACAGACGTTACTTCAAAAAAGAAGATGATTACGTCCTACGCGTCATGCATTTAGTCATGCATATTAACCAATGACTTAAATTCTGCCAAGTCACTTGTTTTCCTGGCTAGCTCAGGCAACCCATTCCATGCTCTAATAGCACTAGGGAAGAAGGAGTATTTGTACAAATTTGTCCTAGCATATGGGACGAGGAATGTGCCTTTATCTTTGTGTCTTTCAGAGTATTTTATTAAATTTTGTTTTTGTATTTGAAGATTATGGTTCAGTGTTTTATGTATGATTGCTACTTTACTTTTGAGCCTTCTGTCCTGAGGCTTTCTAAATTTAGTGATTTTACTAAAGGTGTTACTCTAGTCAAATGTGAATATTCGTTTGTTATGAATCTCACTGCTCTATTTTGTGTCTGTTCCAGTTTCTTAATGTTTTCTTGAGTTGAGGGGTCCCAAACGGAGGATGCATATTCTATTATTGGCCTAACCAAGGTTAAGTAACATTTTAGTTTTATGTTCTTATTTGATTTATAGAAATTTCTTTTAATAAATCCTAATGCTTTGTTTGATTTTTTTGTAGTTTCATCAATATGTGGATTCCATGATAGTTTTTCATTTATTATAACACCTAGGTATTTTGCGTTTTTAGTCTGTGATACTGGTTTGCCATGAATAAGATAAGTGGAATTAATTTGTTTTAGTTTTTTTGTTACTCTTAACAACTGACATTTTTCTGGGTGGAAAGACATGCTCCAATTTGATTCCCATTTCTGTAATTCATCTAATTCTCTTTGTAAAATATCTGTGTCTTGTGTTGTTTTTATTGTTCTATATATTATGCAATCGTCTGCAAATAATCTGACTTTTGTTCCTGAACTAATGCAATTTGGTAAATCATTTATGTAAATTAAAAATAGTAGTGGACCCAAGACTGTACCTTGAGGTACACCTGAGTTTACTGTTATCGGTGTTGATTTAGAGCCATTTATTATTACAGTTTGTTCTCTCCCTATCAGAAAGTCTTTAATCCACTGATGCAGTGGACCATTAATGCCGAAATATTTTAATTTTTTAAGCAAACTATGGTGGTGAACTTTGTCAAAAGCCTTAGAAAAATCTAGTAAGATAGGTTAAAGGTGACACGTACTAGGAGAACCACCTAGGTCATGGCTTAAGGCTTTTTAAAAATGATAATGGCCTGCATGATACACCTAAATTTCGATTTATAAATAGATGTGGAAAAATGTCATTTCATAGCCCTCTGCCAGGAATTGAATAAAAAAAACAAGATTACAAAGAGAATTTATGTTATCACAGAAACTCAGAGGCGACCCCCGTCGGAGTCAGATCGCAAGGAATAGTCAAGACCTGATTTAATTTTGATGGTCAAAAGTAATAATGTTTCAAAGATTTATTTGCCGTTGTAAAAAAAAATGTTTTTTTTTCTGTTTGACATGTTTCGGATGTTCTTCTAAGTTGAAAGTAATTAACTTCTCGCTGGACGACAAAGGATGGCAGCGAGCAGTGTATGAACCCTGCCTGGTCGTGATGTTTGTGTGCTAGACTAATGTTCGGATTTATCGATGGTCCCTGGTTCAAACCCTGCCCGTTCCCATCCCCCGTCGTCCTGCTGGAGGTTTGGACTAGGGAGTAGACTATCTTCAACTCTGAAGGAACATCCGAAACATGTAAAACAAACAACCCGGGACCGTCGAGATAATCAGTTCAGAACGCTAACCGCACGACCAGGCATTGCTCTTAACTTAATAACAAACTGGTTACAAACTAATAGCCTGACGATTTTAGATAATCTTTCAGCATTGATTTGTAGGGATGTAGATCTACACTAACTAAACTTCTGATTTAATTTAGCACTCTTAAGATATATATATATATATATATATATATATATGTATATATATATATATATATATACTAGCCTGACATTACCCGCGGCCTGCGGGTCTAAGTTTGTGTTCACTAATGTAGTAGATTGGATTTAGATGTATGTTAAACTTAGCTAATGATCCTTTCATGTTATTTCTCTTTCACTACGAAAATGGGTTTACCCGAAGCCGATACATTCATATCTATTAAAAACGAAAAGAGCGATAGCTTTGTTAAATGAATGGGATTATAAAGTAAACAATTAAACGAAATAATTTTTAGTACTAATGAATGAATCTAGGCCTATCTCAACTCGGCTTCGCAGCTTTCGTAAACAAATGTAGTCTCTTAAAAAAAACAACCAAATTTGAATGTTTATTTGATCAAAATATGAAATGAATGGACTATAATTAGTATGTTCATGTGTTAAAGTATAAAACTATCTGTGCGAAGAGAAGTTTTATCATCTTAGAGTTGAATTAGAGTTTTAGATCTAGGGATGGGATTATAAAGTAAACAATTAAACGAATTAATTTTTAGTACGCGATTCATTACGGTATTGTCTAATGAAAGAATGTTCGTCAGGAAATCTGTAGTCACAGATATAAGGAACTAATTTATGTAAAAAATGCTTTTGAAACACAAAATTGAAGGTTAATTTTATTATATAATGAAATCAATGGATCTTGTTTTGTATTTTCATGTGTCAAAGTAAAAAACTATCTGCGCAAAGTGTAGTTCCTAAAATTAGATCTAGGTCTAAATCCTTTCGATCTTTTCTCATGTCAACATTGTAGACATGGCCTAGATCCATAAAATACTATAGCTGTAATAGAGTCGGACAACTTTATTTTTTTGAGGGTCTTAAGTTTGTTTTAGGGCTACAATACGTACACTACGGTCTAAGTTGGTACCCAAGAGACATTCCTGCCAAGTTTTATCAAGATTGGTCAAGCGGTTTTGATGTCTATAAGTAACATACATACATACACCACACATTCTACTTTATAATATAGATATGTGCATATGTATATATCCTAGATATAAATTTTGAATAATTTGGATGTAATTTAGATCAGATTTGCGTAAAATAAAAAAAAGCCTAGATAATCTATCAATAGACTGAATGCAACATTAAATTTAAAAATAGTAGATTAGTTTTAGTATATTATAACATTGCAATATTGATCAAAACGTTTGGAAATCAAAATCTACACTTTAAGTCTAGAAATTTAAATTCTACATCTTATCTAGTCTATATTAATCTAAACTAGATCTAGACTCTAAAATAATTTTAATTAGAATATAAATCCAGATCTTAGATATACTGTAATAAAAATCTAGATCTAGCTTAAAAAATCTAGATTAGATCTAAATCAAGATATCATTCCTTTTTTTAAACGCGAGTCACATAACGAGGCTTAATAAACATAACTATACCGAGTTCTTTTTTCATTTCATTTGAAGAATTCATTCTATATGACGTCAAACGAAAAAAAAAAAGACACACGGCCTAGTTAGACTAAAAAAACGCAGTTCATCAATACGAGCCATTTATCGAGTGTTCATAGACATTGGTGCACCGAGTGCGTTCTTTTAGCATTTCATTTAAAGACTTCATTCCATATGACGTCAAAGGAAAAAAACAACATTACGTCACACGGCCTAGCTAGACTAGAAATCGCCTTCATCAATACGAGCCATTTATCGAGTGTTCATAGACATTTTAGCATTACATTTAAAGAGTCCATTCATATGACGTCAAAGAAAAAAAATTCCATTACCTCACAATAGGCTAGTACCGTTACCATAAAAAATTTCTTTATTTACACGAGATATTTAACGAGGTTTCATAGACATTGGTGCACTGAGTTTATTTAAAAAGGGTCAAAACCGCATTGTTTTTGCGTTTTGTTTGTCAGTCGGTCTGTCCGTCATCTTAATATAAAAAAAAACAACAAATAAAAGCTTTTAAAAATTGATTAACCTTTATTTTACGTTTCAAAACATCGCAATAATTTTAGGTATGAACACAATTTATTTAAGTGTATATAATAGATTGTTCCAGAAGTTTGTATAAATAGTAAAAGAAAAAGAGAATTACAGATAAATGTAATACCGTTAATTAAATTTTTTGGTCTCGTATAAAAATTAGATGTACTACAGCCATGTGGAGAGATTTTCAAACCATACTTTGGTGTTTGGATGTTGTTTTCCTTAGAAATCGGAACATAATATTAACGATAATTTGATTTTGTAATGTTTTAGCTAGAAAATTAAATGTACTGTTAGAGAGAAGTGAGTTAAAATATTTTTCATAAAAATTCGGAACAACATTTTTTCGTAAATGAGAAGATTATTTGTTTATTAATTAGAAGAGAGAGTTCAAACAGTTATTTGGTGTTAGATTTTCAAATAAATTCAGAAATTTTGGCGACGATTTGTAAGAAAATGTAAGTAATATAAGTCAATTTCTTTTCAAACAAAATCCGGAACATTCTTTATCGATTACAAAACTTTTATGTTATGTTTCAGCAAGAAAATTAAATGTCTAAAAAGTGATTTTCAGTAATCAATGCTAGTAAATTACTTTTTTTTAAAGCTCTGAACAACCTATTGTCGATATTTTTAAAATTTGTTTAAAGATGAAAATACGGAACAATTTGATATCAATAATAAAATTATAGTGACGCATTGTCAAATAATATAATAATATAATAATAATTATGCGATTTCAAATAACACAATAATAAACCTTTTTTATTCTGATGGGGGGTACTAAAAAAATAATAAAAAATCTGATTTTTTAAAAAAAGCATAAGAAATTAGTTTAGTACCATGTCAATGCCTGGCCTGGGTTTATGCTACTACACGAAAGTCGCTGCATATAAGTCCATTTAAAAAAATGTGCGTGATATTTACATACAAAATGCATTCTTAGCCTTTATAAACAATTAGAAATGTTTTCTTTTAATTTTAGCAGCTAGATGACCAGAAAAAACACCTTTAATTAATATTTATATTTGTTGTTCCGGATTTTGTTTCGAAACAGAAAATCGACCTACATTACCTTAATTTTCTTACAAATCGTCGCCAAAAATGATCCGAGTTTTATATGAAAAATAAAATAACGCTAATAAAGTTTGAAATCCCTCTTCTAATAAATAAAACAAATAATTTTCTCATTTACGAAAATTGGTTGTTCTGGATTTTTTTTTATGAAAAATAGTTTAACTCTATTTATGTAAAATCCCACTTCTCTCTTACACTACATTTAACTTTCTAGCTAAAACGTTAGAAAATCTAATTATCGTTAACATTATGCTCCGATTTCTAAGAAAAACAACTTTCTAACACCAAAGTATGGTTTGAAAAATCTCCATAAGGCTATGGTACATCTAATTTTCATAACAGATCATCCCACAAATTTAATTAACGGCATTTGACAAATCTGGAATTCTTATTTTCTCTCACTATAAATATATAAACATCCGGAACAATCTATTATAGAAACTTAAAACTAATGCGATGTTTCGGAAGGGAAATTAAATTTTAATCAGATTTTCAATAGCTTTTAGTCTTTTTTTTCTCGATATTAATATAACGGACAGACAGACTGACAGACAAAACAAAAAAAAGCGTCTTTAATCCTTTTATAAATTAAGTTTAGTTTGTTCTTTTAGTTAGCTAAAGCTAAAGCCATTATCCTAACAATATTGTACTAATAAAAATAATTAGGGAACATAAAATATTTACACATGGACAAACAATAGAAAAACAAGGGGATCATTAAGGCTGGCTAAAAGGGGGTGACGCTGCCCAAGTCTACGGAACTTCCGGTTCCATCAGAGGAAATCATGGCTAATTAACTAGCCAGTGATGCCACTACACTAATCAGTCTACATCTAGACTATAACAGTAGATGTAGGAATAATTAATATAAATACAAACTAAACAAAGTAAAAATAAAAACATTTTCCAACTTACAGGCGGTCCCAGCTGAAATTTACACTACAATTAAATAACTATACAGACACCACTGTCAGCACTGACCACTGGTCAAGACAAAAGAGAGCTCAACGTGGTTCTGGAGCTAGCTATAACTGGTCAGCGTGAACATATCGGAGAGCATGACGTCACGCTAATTACCTAAAACTAAACTGGACTACTGATTTCCCTAATTTGTACCTAGCCGTACGCTATAATAAAATCTAGCAAATTACTAAAGACACGGAATACACAACATTATATACCAAATTAAACAGCATTAAAAAGAAAGTCTTAAAATTTAATGTTACAAAAATACAAAAAGGAAGATAAAGTTATTTCTATTCTAAACTCATATGGGGGCTCTATACCGTTTACAGACCTGCACATAAACTGATATTAAAAAATAACAACCAATCCAACACTAATGCCAAAGACAAAAAAAAGCAGAACTAACCAGGGACAAAAAAATAGGAAAGAACATCCACAGCTCTTAGACTAGTTAACTATTTTAAAAACTACTTTTCCTCTACGAGTCAAACACAAATAACAGAAAAAGACTAAAACTAGCAGAAAGTTATAAATAGCGGAAACTACAAAATACTCAGCACTGAAGTATATAAACAAAAAAGACACTAAATTACAAACATCATAGCTCTGGCCTATATAAATTACAAATTAAAATAAAGATAAAAATAGATAAAAATTAGATCTAGGAGCGCCAGCTCACATATATATATATATATATATATATATATATATATATATATATATATATATATATATATATATATATATATATATATATATATATATGTCTTTTTAGCTTTAATAAAAATAAAATTAATGTAATGTGGTCGTGCGGTTTGCACGCTGGACTGTTGTTCAGATTTATCGATGGTCCCGGGTTCAAACCCTGCCCGCTCCCATCCCCCGTCGTCCTGCGGCAGGTTTGGACTAGGAAGTAATTATCTTCAACTCTGAAGGAACATCCGAAACATGTAAAACATTTTACAAACAAACAAACATAAGGAGTTCAAGTATTACATAAGACTAATAAAATGTGTACTTTAAATAGGCTTTGTTCCGACATTTTTACCGTGTTCCGCTATTGTGACTTCTTAAAAAATCCTGTTCCGTAATTACTATCACAGTCGATTTGAATGTAAAATTTAAATATGTGTTGCAAAACAAAACAATACATCTATTTTTATCGAAAAATGGATGGGCAATGCCTAGATACTTTTGGTTTTTCCATAGGTCTAATCATTAAGGAGCAAAATATTGAAAACAAAAGTAGCAACAAACTGTTCCGCAATAGTGACTCTTCCGTATTTTAATTTTTACCTCTAGAGTACTCTCGTCTCATAATTATTATTATGCAATTTTTAGATACATATGTGAGCTTGCACTCCTAGAGCTATTTTTATATATTTTAGCTTTATAGGTTAGTGTCAGATTTTATACCACATATTTTTATATGGGTTAGTGCGGGATAGTATATATTGCTATGTCCTCCATGCTGTTTCTTGGACAGTTGACCAGTGTACGGTCAGTACAGCATCTTTGTCTGTGTGACGAGAGGTCTTGGTGATCTTAAATGCTAGTAATTGTTTTCAATATTTTTATTCCTGTACCTGGGACGGCCTGTAAGTGTGTAACTATTTTATATTTTCTTTTACTAGATCTATGTCACACTGTGTGTAAATATGCTAGATATATTTTAATTTAGTTTTGTTATTTTGCTTCTTCTTAGTTAGTTTAGTCTAGTATGTTTGGTTGCTTAGGCGACTCTAGCCCCTTGGTCGTAGACTGAGGTGTCACAGATGAAACCCACCCAGTAGCGCTAACATCTAAATAATTTAATGTTGAGCAGAGAATAGGTCCTCTCTCTCGAGCCTTCTGACCTGCTCACATATAATCTAGAAAGATCTAGGTAAATAATCTAGAAAGATCTAGGTAAATAATCTAGAAAGATCTAGGTAAATAATCTAGAAAGATATAGGTAAATAATCTAGAAAGATATAGGTAATCAATCTATGTACATAATGTGATTAAAATCAACAGACATGAATTATTTCGATCTAGGAATTTTGAAACATTGATCAATGGAAACTAACAGGAAATGGCTTTGTTTCATATAGTGGCGTGAATATATAGTTCTGGGATTAATAGCCCATTCTTAAGAAAATCCGAGAAATGATTTTGTATTATTTCTAAACTTTGAAAACTTAAGATCATTACTTTTCTAATACAGGAAAGATTGATTGGGGCGACTTCCCTTACAGCTTGAAAAAGAGCTACGTATATATATATATATATATATATGCTAGACATATTTTACCCGCGACCCGCGGGTCTTTATTTGCGTAACGCTGTCGATTTAGTCACTAAGAATGTTTTGTAAACAATTAAACGAAATAATTTTTAGTACGCGATTCATGAATGAATATAGGCATATCTCAACACGGCTTCGCAGCTTTCGAAAACGAATGTATTTAAAATGCTTTAGAAAATCCAATTTGAATGTTAATTTGATCAAAAAATGAAATGAATGGACTATAATTAGTATGTTCATGTGTTAAAGTATAAAACTATCTGTGCGAAGAGAAGTTATATCATCCTAGAGTTGAATTAGAGTTTTAGACCTAAGAATGGAAAGATGTGTAACATTACGGTATTGTCTAATGAAAGAATGTTCGTCAGGAAATCTGTAGTCACAGATATAAGGAACTAATCTGTAGTCACAGATATAAGGAACTAATTTATTTAAAAAATGCTTTTGAAACACAAATTTGAAGGTTAATTTTATTATTTAATGAAATCAATGAACCCTCTTTTTTAATTTCATGTGTCAAAGTAAAAAAACTATCTGCGCAAAGTGTATTTCTTAAAATTATACCTAGATCAAAATCCTTTCGATCTTTTCTCATGTCAACATTGTAAACAAAGCCTAGATTCATAAATACTATTGCTTTAATAGAGTCGGACAACTTTATTGCTTTTAAGGGTCTTACACTACGGTCTAAGTTAGTGCCCAAGGAACATATCTGCCAAGTTTTATCAAGATTGGTCAAACGGTTTTTATTTCTATTCATCACATACATACATACGCCTCACATTCTACTTTATATATATATATATATGTGTGTGTGTGTGTGAATCGATCAATCGCTGATAATATTTTTTTTCTGATTTCCAGTCTATAGTTCGTACATTGCTGTAGATGTGCATAAGTTGTCAAGGAAATGGCCAACTACAAACTACAGCTCTTGGGAATGAGTGAAGTTCGATTAAACACTTTTGGAGAAACAATAATGCAATCAGGAGAAACCATTTTTGTTCTCTGGAAAGGAACAGAAGATTCTACTAAACAAAGAAGTCTTTGAACGTGAAGAACAACAGAAGGGACAATAACAAAAAGTTACAGACTTTTATCAACAGGTGTCTGAGAAATAGGTTGAAAATACACTGGTATGATAAAATAGAAAACACCAAACTGTGGGGGGGGGGGGTGGACAGAAAAATATACAGGTGCAGATCTTAGAGAGAAAGTAGACACAGAAAAGATACCAACAACACAGCTAGAAAAGACTTTAGAGTGGAATCCCCAGGGAACAAGTCGCAGAATCCGAGAGAACAGGAAAGAGTTGGGAAGCCATTAAAAAAACTAGAGACCGTGGAGAGTAGCGTGTTTTTACCGTTCCATGAGGAATGCAAAGTAAAGATAAATGATGAGACTACTTTCATTCTCTATCTGTGGCATTTTACGTCTCAAGAGACAATCTCTATCTGTGGCATTTTACGTCTCAAGAGACAATCTCTATCTGTGGCATTTTACGTCTCAAGAGACATTCTCTATCTGTGGCATTTTACGTCTCAAGAGACAATCTCTATCTGTGGCATTTTACGTCTCAAGAGACAATCTCTATCTGTGGCATTTTACGTCTCAAGAGACAATCTCTATCTGTGGCATTTTACGTCTCAAGAGACAATCTCTATCCCTTTGCAGCTTCTCGTGTAAGGCGTGACCACGTGACCAGATTCACAGCAGTGGAGGAGATTTTACGGGAAGGAGTATTTGGTTGAACTAAACTACTTCCATTGGAATGACTTCATTTCCTGAAGATTTTCTGCTTTTCGTGATATTTATTACTTTTTAAAGATCCTCAAGCTCATCTAGGCATTTCAATACTGGAAGATATAGTAGAAAGGCCATTGCGACATCATCTACTGCAGTGGTTCCCAAACTTGTTTGTCTCGTAGACCCCTTGCCATGTTTTCCAGTTTTCGGTAGACCCCCTGAATTTTTTTGAAAATTCATGAACTTCAAATGTGTTTTTCTTGCAGATTCTAGGCCAGCCTTGTATATACATTGATGGTATTCAAATTAAAATGAAGCAAAAAAAATAATTAAAATACATTACATTAATTGACTAATAAAAAATACCAATTGGTGGAAAAGTTTGATAATAAAATTTTCATATTGAGCTTCAATTTAGGTTTAACTTTAAATCTTCCAGATTAGATAATGTTTGACTAAGTTAAATTTAAAAAATAAAAAAATTCATTCTGTTCAATGCATGCTACATTCATTTAAGCCTCACAAGAAACACTGAGATTATGACTTCGTTTTGACCAAATTTAGGTTATCAACTTGAATCAGCAAATTAACCACATTAAGATATGAAACAAGTCTATTAAATAGACTATGTCCGATTCCCGCTTTTTTTTTTTTTTTTTTTTGGTTTTCAAATTGGATCTTTAGCACCCAACAACTCAAAATATTGTCACACTGTTTAAGTCACACATAAGCCTTTCGACAACTATCAAACTTCAGTGTGATGGAGCCATTGATCAAAAAGTAGTTCTTTATGATTTCTTGATTCATAATAAAACGAAAAATATGATAGTAATAACACAGGCAAGGTTAACTAGTCCAACTTTTTTTTTTTTTTTTTTAGAAGTAAGTCATTTGCAAGCTTCCATTGCACCTTCCAGTGTCCTAACTCATCTTACCATTACACCTTTGAACTGTATTGTTGCTTAGAGGAATTGTTATCATGATATCAGATAGAGGCAGGGCTTTTTTTTTGTGACCTTACGCACCGGTACGGTGTACCGGCACCTTTTTGAAAAAATTATAATTTTTCTCGTATTTTAACGTATATTTTTAATTTTTAGTAGTTAAAAGTTAGGCAATCAACTACTGAGTACCGGCACCTAATCACTGAGTACCGGCACCTAATTTTTTACACAAAAAATATTAAAATTGTAAAAATAAAATCATTCGACTAACAGGGCTAAAATTCATAGGATTAACTAAGGTACAAATCGTTAATTGAAAATTAAATTTAAAGTTTAGACATTCTTAAATAAGATCCACTATCGTCGACCCCCATTTACAGGTCATAGACCCCCAATAAATTTTTTCACCTCCGTAGACCCCTTGGAAGTCCTCGTAGACCTCTGGGGATCTATATAGACCACTTTGGGAATCACTGATCTTTTGTATTCTGTGTGACAAGTTTCAGCATAAACAGCGGAGTTAAACAAGGATGTGTTCTGGCCCCATCCCTCTTTGGAATACTCTTTTCACTGCTAGTCCACCACGCGTTTGACAAATCCACCGAAGTTCCCTATCTTCATTCTGGATTTGATGACAAATTTTTAAATATTGCCAGACTGGGGCCAAAACTAAAAGTTTTTACTAATTTAAAAAAAAGGCTATAAATTATTCTATTCGAATGTTAGCTTTAGATTTTTTTAAAATTAACATTTAAATATCTATATATAATTCTCTTCTTCGCTCAACAGTTTGGACGAGCAAGAAGTAAAGGAAAGATCAATCTCTTATTTCTGCGATAGTAACCCCACGAAAAAACAAGATTGGGGGGGGGAGAACAAGTGGGTATTCACACGTCGCTATGGATGGCTGCGCGCTGGACTGTCAAACCCTGCCCGCTCCTATCCACCTTCGTCCTGCGGGAGGTTTGGACTAAGAAGTAAACTATCGTCAACTCTGAAGGAACATCCGAAACATGTAAAACATTTTACAAACAAACATTTTACAAACACTAAATAGCAGCGCATGACATAACCATTGTGACCAATAAGTCATGGAAAGAGAACAAGAAATCTACTATGTATATTTACAGGTCACGAAATAGGGCCGGACTTAACCATTGTGGGGCCCTATGCTAAACGGATTTCGTGGGGCCAAGTTTGAGTAGCGAAGCGGATAATAATTGAAATTTTAAGAGTTTCTATTAGAAAAGAAATTCGTCTATGCATTTTATTCATTCTTTACTACGTACTACGTAAAAAGTGCAGAGAACAAAGGATGGGTTATGACTGAAGGAGGCCAATGATGATGATGATTACTACGTACAGAATTACTTTACGAGCCTTACGTGTAGCAAAGTCACACAGTATATCATGATAATTCTGTTTCCTACATAGATCACGCTCACTAGCATTAATTACCAAATGTTTCAATCTATCTTTGAGAATTGTTGACCTCAAGTAATTCTTCATTAGTTTTAGGCGCGAGAAGCTTCTTCACCAGATTACACAATTACGGCTTATGCATAGTGCCGTTTTTATTTATCGTGCGTTGTATTGGTATTTTTCCATATTGAGTGACACCCCAAAAAACTTTTGTGTATATATTTTCGTATGTTTTAATGACTTTTTTTTGTATATTTTGTTATTTCGGGAGATTTCCAGTAGTTCCTGGTAAATCGACATGAGGGGGCGGGAAATCTGTTTTAAGTTATAAAATGGTTTAATTAAATAATTTATATACCTTGAATTAGCGCGGGTCTTATGAAAGAGCGGGAAGTACGGAGCCCACTGCGGTCGCATAGGTTGCAGTGGCCTAAGGCCGGCCCTGCAAAATAGCGGCGTATGCTACGCCGCCGGTCGACTATTTAATATTGTTATAACTCTGGTGGTGGTGCGGATAGGGGTAGTAGTGTGTATGTGTAGTCAGCCGACGCAAATCGCCACAGGCCAGCGTTAGACGAGCGGTCGACCGTGACGAGTGGTGGCGGTCCACGGCGAAGTTTCAAGAAACATCAAGACAGTCACGACGGATGTAGTCATGTGATCAAACAGAATGGTTTATCGACGTTTCGTCAGTTTCCAGAAGGCCAGCGGGGACCCTCTATAAAGAGCAGAGGTGTCAGGGTCAAGACGGTCGAATACAGCACAATACAGTGTGATTCAGCGGTGTGGTTCTGTGCGGACGAGCCCCCATAAACTGTCAGGTCTTATTTGCAATTAATTATGAATAAGTATTAATGTGTTTAGTTATTAAAAGTAATTTGGAATACAAATTTATGTGTGTTATAATTAATATATAACATAATTTATTTTAGCCCCAAGTTCAGCCCGACAGCCATACCATACACACCCAATTGTGCATAAACTAATAAACGAGGTGTATGATGATTTAGATTAAAAAATGAATTTAATCTTATGATATTTGTACAATGACATATGATCAATAATAATGATAAAGAAATATGAGTGCATATAGTATGGTATGCAAAATAACTACTTATAGTAAGATTCTAGTAAATACTTAATTAGTTTTTTTAAAATAAGAGTATTCACCTTAATTATAAGGTTCAGTAATATTGTCCACACAGTGACAATCTTTCAAGACAACAACTGGCAATACACGTAGATCTAACTTTCAGCCAAGATACTGTTCACCGGCGATTCATAAGTAAAAGTTTATAGTAGCATCAAACGCTCACAACTTCACAAAACACCACCAGGTATGGATGTAACAATCTGGAATCTAGAACCTCAGACTCATAAATCAAACTTGAAACATCAGACAGAAAACCTGAGATGAATACCTCAGTCCTGTAACCTAAAACTGAGACTTGCGATTTCACCACTGAAATCTGAGGCTGAAACCCTATAGAAAGATAAAGAATAGATTCTTCCCTCTAATCTTCTAATCTAATTACAAAATACGAATACGATCGAGCTTGTAGGCCCACATATATTTGATTAAAATTTGAGATGAATAGACTAAAGTTTGTATGTTCATGTGTATAAAGTATAAAGTAGATCTTTAGGTAGACATAGATCTAAATCTACACTAATCTAGAGTTAAAAATTGGCTCTTATAGAGTTCATTCTGTGCTGCGCAAGCGTGACCTTTTTTCATGAATGAATATAGGCCTATCTCAACACGGCTACGCAGCTTTAACGAACAGCGAACGAATGTATTAAAAATGCTTTAGAAAAACAAATTTGAATTAATTTTATTAAAATATGAAATGAATGGACAATAATTAGTATGTTTATGTGTTAAACCATAAAACTATCTTTGCGAAAAGAAGTTTTATCATCTTAGAGTCCAATAAGAGTTTTAGACCTAGGCCTAGGAATAGACTCGGTAGAGAGATGTGTTAATGTGTAACCATTTGGTAATGTCTAATGAATAATGTTCGCCAGGAAATCTGTAGTCACAGATATCAGGAACTAATTTATGTAAAAAATGCTTTTGGATAATATAGTGGATTGGATTTAGATGTATGTTAAACGTAGCTAATGATCCTTTCACGTTATTTCTCTTTCGCTACGAAAATAAAATTAGTTTTGCGAAAATGGGTTTACCCGAAGCCGATACATTCTTATCTATTAAAAACTAAAAGAGCGATAGCTTTGTTAAATAAATGGGATTATAAAGTGAACAATTAAACGAAATAATGTTTAGTACGCGATTCATGAATGAATATAGATCTAGGCCTATCTCAACTCGGCTTCGCAGCTTTCGTAAATGAATGTAGCTTTAGAAAACCAAATTTAAATGTTTATTTGATCAAAATATGAAATGAATGGACTTTAATTAATATGTTTATGTGTTAAAGTATAAAACTATCTGTGCGAAGAGAAGTTTTATCATCTTAGAGTTGAATTAGAGTTTTAGATCTAGCGATGGGATTATAAAGTAAACAATTAAACGAATTAATATTTAGTACGCGATTCATTACGGTATTGTCTAATGAAAGAATGTTCGTCAGGAAATCTGTAATCACAGATATAAGGAACTAATTAATGTAAAAAATGCTTTTGAAACACAAAATTGAAGGTTAATTTTATTATATAATGAAATCAATGGATCTTCTTTTGTATTTTCATGTGTCAAAGTAAAAAACTATCTGCGCAAAGTGTATTTCCTAAAATTAGATCTAGTTCTAAATCCTTTCGATCTTTTCTCATGTCAACATTGTTAACCATGGCCTAGATCCATAAAATACTATAGCTGTAATAGAGTCGGACAACTTTATTTTTTTTGAGGGTCTTAAGTTTGTTTTAGGGCTACAATACATACACTACGGTCTAAGTTAGTACCCAAGGAACATTCCTGCCTAGTTTTATCAAGATTGGTCAAGCGGTTTTGATGTCTATAAGTAACATACATACATACATACACCTCACATTCTACTTTATAATATAGATGTGAACAATATATTGTCTGCTAATATGGTCTCGGTTGTAGATGGTGAAGATGAATTTGAAGAAGACATGAGAAATAAAGATATCTTACCAAGCATTCCGACATTAGAAATCAATCATATGAAACGAATGAAAACATTTTTTCACAAGTGAAAATCAACTCAGATTTAAAGTATTATCAGAGAAAGGGAATTATGAAGGTGCTGGATGATTTCAAGGGTATCATATCTGACATACATGGAAAAGCAAATGTTGAAGAATTTAAGATAAAATTGCTGGACACTAAGCCAGACACATATGATTAAAGCCATATACTGTACCAATGAATATGAAGGATAAATTACAAGAGGAAATTGATAGTATTGTAAATAAACGTCTATGTCTCGTTGAGTAGCCTCACTTAAGTTATTACAAAAGTTTCAGGCACATGACATACTTCTCTAGTTTCTTCATTTGTTTCTTTTCTTTCAATTCTGTATATCCCGTTGAGATCGTCGCAGCGATCATTGTCACGTTTCTCGCCCCGAAGGTCATCCCCGCCAGAGTTTCCCACAACACAGTCACAGACGGCGCTTCAAACCATAGCGCATCCATCACCACTGTTTACGCAGCCACAGTCCTGACCAGGTAACTGCCCTTTCACTAACGAGTTTACTCCTTCTTTCACTTGCGACACAATTTCATCACTTTGGTCTATTTGGCCTCCTACTTGCTTCTACTTTGTTCAACATTATGTTCCTACTCATGTTCCCCATCATGATCCTAATCGTGTTCATTTGTTCCTTAAATGCATCCCCACAGTTCTGGAACTTGTCAATGATATCAACAATCCCAGGTTCAATTTCAAATTGATAGGTCTCCGGATTTTCTTCTTCATCGAATCAGAGCTTGCCGCAGACGAGCCGTGAGCGTTTCCCTGCTAATAACGGGTCTTAAACCTCGGTCCCGAAGCTCTTGTCTTAGCTCTTTAATTAAGAGCTGATGTAATAGCTTCAACGATGCCATAGAGATCGAATCCTACCTCATCCAGTTGAGTTGCCTATAATCCCACTTCTGACACCAATGTAATAGCTTAAGGGAGGCAACTCAACGAGACATAGACGTTTATTTACACGACATCACAGGTACACAAAGCAACATCTATCTTAGGCACAATCTCTCCATATTGGCTCTCTACTTGGGCGGAAATCGTTCTCCTTTCTAATGTTAACATCCTTTTAGATCTAGTCTATCACAGTGCGCACCTTCTAGCACTAGCCTGGATGGCGGTGCGCATGGCAGAGTTATAACAGTATGTTGAAGTTGGGTATCATAGGATCCACATATTCATCGTATGCCGCTCCTGATGTGGTTATTTAGAAATGTGATGGCACATTACGTCCATGCATTGATTACCTCAAGTTGAACAATATTACTCAAATACCAGCAGAATTGATTCCAGATCAGGAAGCGTTATTCAATAAACTCTACAAGGCAAAGTATTTTACTTTAGTTGATTTTAGTAAAAGATATTGGCAAACACCTATAAGTGGTATACTTAGTCATTACGTCTTTGCCTTTGTTGGGGTTGTGCTGACTTTGCTGACTTGCATTCTTGGGTGTTTTCTTCCACAGTATTGGGTAAGTTAGTTTATTTTATTGCTTTCGGAATGCCGTAGCTCGAAATGTAAGGAGTATACAGCTTTTAGAGTCCTGGGGGAACATTTTATGTTTCATTACCTTCCATTTGGTTTAAGTGGTGCTCCTAATCATTTCAATAGGGTTTTGAAGAGTATTCTAAGGGACATTAAGAATGTGTTGTTTTATTTTGACGACATCTGTATATTTAGTGAAAGTTAGGATACTCATGTTAGGGATGTACAAAATGTTTTCAGTGTATTGAAAAGTCATGGATTTACTTTAAAACCATCTAACTTGGAGGTTGGCTTTACAAATATTAAATGTCTGGGACATAACAGAGGTCAGGGAGAAGTGAAACCAGATACTGGTAGTAGAAATGTGCAGAAGATCTTAGAGTTTAAACCACCCAGTGCAAAGAAGGAAGTGAGGTCCTTGATTGGGTTGGTCAATTATTATTCTAAGTTTATACCTGGTTATTCTGATTTGCTTTTTCCATTCACTGAGCTATTGAAGAAGGTGAAATATGTAAGAATTGATTGGAGTAACGACTGTGTTGTGGCGCTGAAGAGGATACAAACTTATTTGTGTGATTATCTTATTCTAAGATTGCCTGATCCTTTTCTTCCATTCTTTTTACAGACAGATGCGTCAGATAAAGGCATTTCAGGTATACTTAGTCATTACGTCTTTGCCTTTGTTGGGGTTGTGCTGACTTTGCTAACTTGCATTCTTGGGTGTTTTCTTCCACAGTATTGGGTAAGTTAGTTTATTTTATTGCTTTCGGAATGCCGTAGCTCGAAATTCGTTGGTCCTTTGATCTTGGGAATGGAGATCTCAAGGAATGTTTATTTTTTTATTATTTAGGGACGCAGGCTTGGGACTCTGTTGGAGTCAAGCCTGATAGTGATTGTAGGATATGGTTGTTGCCTCCATGGATTAGGTTGTGGGTGTCACGTCCCTAGTGACACCTCATTGTTCACAAAATGAGGACATTGTACTTATCTCAGCGTACCCACGCTTAAATGCCAAAAGACGCTGATTAAAACTTAGTGTTAGCAGGTCAGGAGGCACTAGATCTTTTTCTGCTAAACAGATTTTATTTAACCGGTAGGTTGGTGGTAACTCTACCGTGTGGGTCCGATCTGTGCACTCCGGTCTGCGACCAAAGGGCGGCCTTCGCCTGGGCGATCAGACCGCACAATTAAACTAAACTAGCTAACTAAAAATAAAATAACAAACTGAACTAAATTTATAAAACAAAACTTATATACACTTTATTTTCATTGACACAAAAAACAGTAATAAAACAAATATACCCACTACAAAACAATAAACCACTCATATAACCTAAATTCCCCACACTAAACAGTAAGCTACTAGCGGCAGAAAAGCAGAACTACAGCAGACAGGCAGAACAGGAATTATAGCAGGCAGTCCACACAGAGAACGTCCACACAGGAACAACACTAAAAATAACTTTCTAACTCACTGCTTGGTCACACAGACCAGCTAATCAACCACTGACCAGCGGTCAACACCGGAAAAAGGGACAAGACACTACATCATCTATTCTATTTATAGAGCCAGGTCATGACTCGTACAAACTAACTTCTAAAGTAAAAGAGCTGGCGGGAGACAGGCATGCACTCAGCACTAGCCTATAAAAGTAATTAAAATAAAATATACAAAATAGATAAAAATAGCTCAAACAGCGCCAGCTCACATTCACCCCCGCTCAAACCTTTTGCGTCCCCGCAAAACAATAATACTACAAAATTACAGTGCTATCACAATACACAACTTCAACATCTACATCAAGTTATAAAACCCATAAAACAATACCACTATCCATATCAGACAACCTAACTCTCATGACTACCTACTCATGCACACTCTGAAAAATGCCATGTTGCCACACATGCAACAGGACACAATTATTCTGCCAATAAAATACTAAAGTGAGAATAGTTACATTAATGCATAAATCAAAGACATAGCAAGATAAAAGAATACAGTGCATCAAAATATAGATATAGAAATAAAAAATATTATATACATTATATTTTACATACATATATTCAAAGAATATTCAATTGACATCAGACATAGACAATGCAAAACATGTCTGGTCAGCAAATCTCAGTACAAGTATGCCACCTAGGCTAAGGGGAAACAAAACCACACAGGTTTGAAGGGGAAATGAAACCACACAGGCTTAAAGGGAATTGAAACCACAAAGGTTTGGCAGACCTAGTCACACAGACTTATCAAAACTACTCAGATTTCTACAAGATCACACAGACCAACACAGAACTACAGCCACAGGCTCAAATACATTCTCGGCAAACATAATGCATAAATATTATCAGTAGCAAATTTAGAAATAAAAACCCAAATAAAAAATACATCAAAAACATAGCAATATACAAAAAATGAAAACAAAATTAAGACATTTGGTCTAAGTAATAACAATAACTAAGAAAATGATAGAAATTTAAGAATTTTCGACTCCACACAGTTTCGAATAAATGTTTGAGCTAGGTTCTCAATATTTTCCAGTTTGTCTTTCGTACCGGTACATGTAGCGGTTAAGGCCTTTAGAGATGCCCATGTTGCAAATGAATCTGAACATACTTCTGGGATTACAGATGAATTTCTGCAGGGCTGTATTAGAATGGGGCATTCTACGTCCACAAGGTTAACGTCCACAGAGTCAGATGCAAGGCTGCCTTCTTGGTCAGAGTCGGTAACTTGATTTTCTGAGGTTACAGTATTTAACATATCTTCATCTCCAGTGGAATTGACTGCATTCACCATCGGTATGACCTTGGGTTCCACTGTTGGTAACGTCACTGTCTTGACAATGAAAACCGTAGATGGTTGTGATGGACTCTCTTCTGGTTGTTTAGGGGCAACCTGGATTATGTCAATGTTATCTTTGGGACAACTACTGGTCAGATGTCTCCAGCTTCCGCAATTTTGGCAACCTAAAGGTCGCTGATCAGAGTGAGACTGACCCTTAATTTGCCTATGTGTTTTCTGGGACTTGCAGTCTCTGGCTAGATGGCCTGGCATACCGCAGGAGTAGCACCTCCTGGATTTTCTCAGTGGTCCCAGGGTGCGAATACCACCAGACTTGAAATGCGATGACAATTTGGTTGTCAATTGATCCACTCTGTGGGATAAATTGGCCAACTGTTGACAAACACTGTTGCTGATGTGGACCCCTTCTTCAGTCCACCTCATGGCTGTCTCTCTCAGGGAAACAAAAGACGTTTCGGGGTGCTCCCAGAGCTTTTCCCGCAGAAGGCGCCTTAGCAAATCATCACTTAGGTGGTTCACAAAGTGTTCTCTGAGAATTACATCCTCCTGCACCAACACTTGCTTGGATTGCAGCTTGCCTGCTAGTGCAACATATGCAGCTTGCAGACGAATGGAATAGGAGTGCACCATTTCTCCTGGTTGCTGACGTACTCCTATGAATTCCTCCATTACTACGGAGATGTTTCTTCTGTCTCCATACTCAGACCGAAGAATATTGATAATCTCTTCTGGCCTGTCCCAGGACACTCGAGGATGACATCTCAGTTCATCTTTCACTGCATCTCCCAAGTGCGCATAGAGTAAGTCACACTTGTACTCTGGTCGTTGGAGATGTTGAAGTCGCCAACACCTCTCAATGCTTTGGAGGAAAGCCTCCAATTCTCCAACTGGGCCGTCTCCATTAAACTTCCGCAGTGTTGCATCAGCACGAGGCACCATGATTACTGTCGTAGACTGCTGCATGCTTCCTGCTGCTACTGCTCCCTAACAATGCTGACCTAGTCCCCTAACACTAGTAGCCTCTACTGACCTAAAAGACCAACCTAATACCCATATCTAAAAATACTATACAACTCTAAATGCCAAAACCGACAAGCTCCTAGACACACATCCTATAAAAACTCACTTCTAAGCCTTACATCTTAATTACCAAAAAAACAACAACTCATTACTGACCACAGCAAGAAAAATTAAACAAAACTCCTACAGCAAATTAAACTATCCAGCTACCAACAACTTCCTATCAACCTACAACAAATTAAATTTCTTAACACTGCTGCCAAGTCCTAAAACCAATACTAACTTAATCGATCCTAGCAATGCCTAACGAAAGCCTAAAGAAACCTAACAACAACCTAATCTCAAAAACAATGTGCGTCTGGTCACTCAAGCACAGATCCCACTTCTGACACCAGTTTTCTGTTAGCAGGTCAGGAGGCACTAGACCTTTTTCTGCTAAACAGATTTTATTTAACCGGTAGGTTGGTGGTAACTCTACCGTGTGGGTCCGATCTGTGCACTCCGGTCTGCGATCAAAGGGCGGCCTTCGCCTGGGCGATCAGACCGCACAATTAAACTAAACTAGCTAACTAAAAATAAAATAACAAACTGAACTAAATTTATAAAACAAAACTTATATACACTTTATTTTCATTGACACAAAAAACAGTAATAAAACAAATATACCCACTACAAAACAATAAACCACTCATATAACCTAAATTCCCCACACTAAACAGTAAGCTACTAGCGGCAGAAAAGCAGAACTACAGCAGACAGGCAGAACAGGAATTATAGCAGGCAGTCCACACAGAGAACGTCTACACAGGAACAACACTAAAAATAACTTTCTAACTCACTGCTTGGTCACACAGACCAGCTAATCAACCACTGACCAGCGGTCAACACTGGAAAAAGGGACAAGACACTACATCATCTATTCTATTTATAGAGCCAGGTCATGACTCGTGCAAACTAACTTCTAAAGTAAAAGAGCTGGCGGGAGACAGGCATGCACTCAGCACTAGCCTATAAAAGTAATTAAAATAAAATATACAAAATAGATAAAAATAGCTCAAACAGCGCCAGCTCACATTAGTTCAAGGCTACAGCTGGGAAACATAATTAACGTAGGTTAAATTACAAAAAAAAATTAAAAGGAAAATTAAATGTAAACGGGTCAAGGAGTCAAGGATGGTTACTGAGATGTCATGGTTCTTTATTCTAAAGAAAGGTATAAAAGGAGGAGTGTTAGCTTGAGACGGTAGAGAGAGAGCTAGAAAGTTAGACTTAGAAGTCGCAGTTTTAAAGTAAATCTTTACTCATTTTATTGATTATTTTCACTGAATCCTGAATCTGTTATATATATTTTTGTACATACATTTATTGTTTCAAGTTCAAGTTTACATCAGCACTTTGTTACTTCATTGATTATTAAAGTGTTTGAACTATAATCAAGGCACCTTCGGACCTGCATATGTCACAAGTTTATATCATCAAGATCTTTAAGTCAAATTAACATAATAAACACGTGACAGTGGGCTTCTCCGGGCCCTGATCAATGGTGGCATTGAGAATTAAGGTGTGCTATATTATTAGGACGCCTTCAGGAGAGAGTTTGGCGGAACAGATCTCTTCGCCTGACTACAAAAATCAGTATCTACCATGCGGTGGTTCTCTTAACCCTTCTGTATGGCTCTGAGACATTTACTTTGGAGCCCTGAGTTGTCAAGTTCTTTGAGTTGGTAGTATCGTGTGAAGCAGTTTGTCTACCAGCAGTTTGGTGCTACAAGTCAACGACCGTTTGTGACAAACCGTTTTAGCTCACCCAAGGTATCACTCAGGTCTAAGCATTTAATTAATTTGTTCACACGCTATTAATCATCAATTTACTAATTTAGCCAATCAAGCGCTAAAAAAAATACACCACCACCCCTCCAATCCAACCCCTACCTCCATAGGCACCGTCGTCGCACCTTGACACGTGCCACACTAGACTCTTGACAAGGGTACATCCCCCCCCATCTATCTTGGCAAACATTCGTTGACCTCCCCCCCCTTTTCGGAAGCGGCTGGTCACTTCAAAGAGCCCTATTCAACTCAACACCTTGGGCAGCGATCCCCCCGATCGTCTAGCGCTAGATATTATCAAGGTATATTTTCCCTTGATCTGGCCGAGCTCTGATAATCCCTCCCCTTTCATATCCTCTACGCCACCTGGGCAAATTTCCTGGACTTTCAACTCGCGCCTTCGCGCAATGTCTTGTGAGCAGGTCAGGCAGGCACGAGTGGGAGACCTTTTCTCTGCTCAACATTAAAATTTACCAACAGTAGGCAGATGTTTGCGCTACAGGGTGGGCTCAATCTGTGACACCTCAGTCTACGACCAAGGGGCTAGAGTCACCTAAGTAACCAGACATACTAACCTAAACTAAATGAAAACAAGATAACAAATTTTAGTTTAGGATAAATAAACAAACGGAACTTTATTTACATAAAAATAAATGAATCAACAATAAAATATAATATACACACTAACCTGACTAACCACTACTACTGAACCCAGCAACTAACTAAAACAACTATCTAACACAAACTGATAAAACCAACTATCTAACTAAATCACTACAACTACTACCCTAGACCTAGATCTACACAAACACAGTACAATAATTTAAACTAGTCTAGATCTACAATATCCTACTTCTATAAACAACTCATAACTAAAACAAGAACATCTAAGTATTCACTAAGAACAGAAACAGACTATAACTAACCACTAATGTCTAAGGCAACACTACACTAGTCACTAGCACTGGTGGATCCGGGGGGGGGCGGTAGGGGCGATCGCCCCCCCACTCGGCCGATTTCGGGGGGGGGGCGGACGAATTTTAGTATAGAATTCACACAATTTGTAAACGAATTTATTACTTATGTTAATAATATATACTAATAATTTATATTTCAACCTATTTTTAGATTATTTCGCCCCCCCCCTTTCTAGTATTTTGGCCGATTTGGTAGGGTCGGGAGGGGGCGATGGCATCAATCCGCCCCCTCCCCACCATAAACTTTCGAGTGGGGGGGGCGGTCATATTTATTTGTAGAAATCACAGCTTACTAGCAGAATCAATTAAATATATATATGATTAAAACTTGTTATTGGTATTTTAACCGGTCTTTATATTATGTCGTTCACCTGTTGGCAGATTGGAAGGGAAGGAGCGAATACCTCTACTGCCCTTCCATCTAAACCCTTTGTGTGTGTGGGGGGGGGGCGGTCCTACTTTTATGGAGAAATCATAGTATGTGAACAAAATTAGTCGAATATCTATATAATATAAACAGGTGGAAGTGCGATACATGCAATCCCCTACCCCCCATCGGACAAATCAATACTTTTTCTTTTTGTATTATAGTAAGAAATTACAAAATTAAAAAAATCTGTCACTAATATAGTTTATATATGCTATAAAGTAAATTCTTATATCGAGTCGCCCAACCCCTATTCTTTAATGAAAAAAATTCAATCAATAGCAGAAATTATAAAAAGGAGAGAGAATTAATAGTTTTCATTTTACCGCCCTTGCCCTTTCCAGGCAGAGTTTGTGTAATTTCACATGAATTTATCATAACTATTTTAAGAAAGACTTTTCTTTAGAAAAGTTATAATTCAAACAAAATTTTTCAATATAACAGTCACGGTTGAGATGAGTTCAAAAGCCAGATAATCATTTCCTAGTCGACTTTTTCCATCCTTTACTCTATCTCATATTTTTCTAGTTAAATAAATTTAGGACTATAACTCACAATTTATGCTTGAATTTTATTGAATATTATTGATCGAATTTTTTTTTCGGCGTACCGGCACCTTCTTTTAATGTCGGGAAAAATGATTACTTTTCTTGTAATTCAACGTTAATTGTTAATTTATTATTAGTTGAAAGTTAGGCAATCTATCAATGAGTACTGGAGCCTCTTTTTTATTTTTACAAAAAAAAAAAAAGCACTTTATATACTTTCAGCCGACATGCTGTATTATTAAAAACACCTCTATGTGAACTTCTCAATCATCTAGAGTCTTAGACAGTCATTATTTTAGACTAGATTTAAGTAGAGTCTAGACCTAGATTTAGTAGGCCCAGTATTATAAAATAATAATAATAATCAGTCATTATAAGACATCATTCGCAATTTTATTATTAGGTCTAGGCATTGAAAAGTAAATCTATTAATAAACTATAATAGATCTAAGTCTAAGTACTAACTTATTAAATAAGTCATTATAAGTAGAAGTATTATAATGAATATTGTATAGATCTAGATTGACAAGATTATTGATAGATCTATAGATAGATCTCTAGTCTAGTAGATTATATGGAGTATAGTAAATGTATTAAAGTATTATTAGATCTACGTCTTATGTCTATATCTAATAATTAAAAAAAATGTAGTCTTTATCTAGACTTTTTTTCTAATAAAAACTGACTATAGGCATAGCATAGGCTAGACTCGGCAATCTAGTCTCAAGATAGAATCTATACTATTACTAGATCTATTCGATTTATATATATATATATCTAGACTAGAATTAGATTATAGATCTAAATATACTAATGGAGAGATGATATGAGGTGTTAGCTAATAGCGTTGCACAAGAAACAAACCTAGGTTTTTCTAAACTCTAATACTTGGTATGTAATAGTAAAACAGCACCTACCTAAATAAATCGTAACTAGCAATCAAAAACCTATATTTATTGTAGTATATATAGGTCTGTAGTTGTATTTTATATAGCCTTCGTAACTTCTTCTATAGAGAAATGACTTTTGTAAATTTTTTTTACTGAAAATTGGGCTATTCGCGTCTGACACATATATAATTTTTATGTTCAGCAACAAACCCTATTAGATGAATTACAGAAATGAGAATCAAATTGGAGCATGTCTTTCCACCCAGAAAAATGTCAGTTTTTAAGAGTAACAAAAAAAAAAACTAAAACAAATTAATTCCACTTATCTTATTCATGGCAAACCAGTAACACAGACTAAAAACGCAAAATATCTAGGTGTTATAATAAATGAAAGACTGTCATGGAATCCACATATTGATAAAACTATATAAAAAATCAAACAAAGCATTAGGGATTATTAAAAGAAATTTCTATAAATCAAATAAGAACATAAAACTAAAATGTTATTTAACCTTCGTTAGGCCAATAATAGAATATGCATCCTTCGTTTGGGACCCCTCAACTCAAGAAAACATTAAGAAACTGGAACAAACACAAAATAGAGCAGTGAGATTCATAACAAACGAATATTTACATTTGACTAGAGTAACACCTATAGTAAAATCACTAAATTTAGAAAGCCTTCAGGACAGAAGACTCAAAAGTGAAGTAGCAATTATACATAAAACACTGAACCATAATCTTCAAATACAAAAACAGAAATTAATAAAATACTCTGAAAGACACAAAGGACAAATTTGTACAAATACTCCTTCTTCCCTAGTGCTATTAGAGCATGGAATGGGTTGCCTGAGCTAGCCAGGAAAACCAGTGACTTGGCAGAATTTAAGTCATTGGTTAATATGCATGACTAAATGCATGACGCGTAGGATGTAATCATCTTCTTTTTTTGAAGTAACGTCTGTATTATATAAGATAAGATAAGATAATTTCCCTTCAGATGGATTTGATGCTAAAAAATACCTTTTCAATATAAAAAAAATTACACACTAAAATTCTTTGAGCATAGCCAAGCCTATGGGGGGTTTTGAGTTTCAACCCCTCTCCTCCAGATGTCTTCTTTAAAAATTAAAAAAACCCTCAAGATAATTTTGAGTTTAAAATCCCCCTACAGAGCGTTTTAATGTTGAAAGCATCTCTCTTCAATATTATTTCTAAAGCAAACTACAGTCACCAAATTCTATGACCGTAGCTAAATGTGGTTTTGAATTAAAAAAAACCCAACAACTCCAGATATTTTTAGTTTAAAACCCCCCAACAGATGATTTTGACGATAAAACTTCCCTTTCCGATACAACATGTAAAGGAAAATAGTCACCTAATTCGAAAATCGTAGTCAAGAGAAGTTACACATGTCTACCAATGGCTGGGCTCCATTAATAAAATGCAATGAAATTGAAAAGCACTAAATGTGGCTCTAAAAAGATGTCTAAGACGGATTTTAGGAGTCAGTTATAGAGATCGGGTCTAAATCAAGGAAATGAGAGTCGACCCCTTAGTAAGGTTGTGACAGATCGTCGCATGAGGTTTGCGGGACATGTAGCGATGACATCCTAGTACAACGTGGCGCCACACTTTCATGGAGGTCCTCAGATCTAGTGACATATTTTTGTGGAAACAGCTTGTCAGCAAATGCGCCGAACGGCGCGGGAGGGTCTAAGTCAGTAAGAATAGCACATTAGGTTTTTGAAATAAAACTTTTTAATATCAAAATAATGCACTGTAGGTACCTCAGAATATGCATTTAGTTGGCTTTCAATACCAGAAATTGTGCTTGGCGGCGGGGCTCCGCCAGTCAAATGCTGGCAAGGGCAAAGAGTCAATTTTTTCATTAACTCCAGGAAGAACCTATTCTTGGGCACAATAAACGTCTTCCAAAAGAATGAAGTAAGTTGTAATGTAATAGAGATTAATTATGTACACACACACACATCCATCCATACAAACATATATATATATATATATATACATATATATATATATATATATATATAATTTTTTTCGGGGAGGGGGGAGAACGGGGGGGGGGGAGAAAAAATCCCCCCACCCGAAAAAAAATTCTGGCTACGCCCATGATATATGCTATAAAGAAAATTCTTATATCGAGTCGCCCAACCCTTATTCTTTAATGCAAAATGCAATCATTAGCAGAAATTATAAAAAGGAGCGAGGATTAATCGTTTTCCTTTTACCGCCCTTCCCCTTTCCAGACAGAGTTTGTGTAATTTCACATTAATTTATCATAACTATTTTAAGAAAGACTTTGCTTTGGAAAAGTTATAATTCAAACGAAATTTTTCAATATAACAGTCACGGTTGAGATGAGTTCAAAAGCCAGATAATCTTTTCCTAGTCGACTTTTTCCATCCTTTACTCTATCTCATATTTTTCTAGTTAAATAAATTTAGGACTATAACTCACAATTTATGCTTGAATTTTATTGAATATTATTGATCGAATTTTTTTTTCGGCGGCGATCCTCAAAGCCTTAATCTAAATATGTGGGGTATCTTATCTTTTCAAAGAACAAATCGGTTTGCAATGTATTAAGGGACTATAAATTCATATTAGATTTTTTTCCACATTATTCAAAAGGTCATTTATAATAGAATGAATAATGAGCTGTAGGTCAGGAGAATGCGTTACTGCAGTGAAGAATGCCAGAAAACGCTTTTAGCGTCGACGCTTCACCCCGAACCCCACAGATAAATAATGAGCTGTAGATGTCAGGAGAATGCGTCTCTGCAGTGAAAAATGCAGGAAAACTCGTTTGGTGTCGGGGCTTCGCCCCGAACCCCACTGATAAATAAGGAGCTGTAGATGTCAGGAGAATGCGTTTCAGCAGTGAAAAATGCAAGAAAACGCTTTAGGCGTCGGGGCTTCGCCACGAACCCTACTGATAAATAAGGAGCTGTAAATGTCAGGAGAATGCGTCTCTGCAGTGAAAAATGCAGGAAAACTCGTTTGGTGTCGGGGCCTCGCCCCGAACCCCACGGATAAATAATGAGCTGTAGATGTCAGGAGAATGCATTTCTGCAGTGAAAAATGCAAGAAAACGCTTTAGGCGTCGGGGCCTCGCCACGAACTTTACTGATAAATAATGAGCTGTAAATGTCAGGAGAATGCGTCTCTGCAGTGAAAAAATGCAGGAAAACTCGTTTGGTGTCGGGGCCTCGCCCCGAACCCCACTGATAAATAATGAGCTGTAGATGTCAGGAGAATGCATTTCTGCAGTGAAAAATGCAAGAAAACGCTTTTGGGTGTCGGGGCTTCGCCCGAACCCACTGAGGAAGCTTACAGCGTTCTCCCAGACCCCCAAGCTTGTAAGAGAAAGGCCTCAACATGACTGTTTTTTCTGGGTTTTTTTCGTCGAAGATTGAGAAACAGTCTTATTTTATTCTCATATATCGAATATATATATATATATATATATATATATATATATATATATATATATATATATATATATATATATATATATATATATATATATATATATATATATATATATGCTTATGCATAGGGTTAGGATTTACTGGTCGTTAGGGTTAGGGTTTGGAAAAAAATCGCCCCCCCCACTCCAAAGTTCTGGATCCGCCAGTGGTCACTACAGAAACAAAATATGAAAATAACACTCGATTTCCTAGCCTAGATCTACACTCTACAGCAGCAATATCACAGCAGTAATATTAAGCAGCTATATTAAGCAGCTATATTCAGCAGCTAAAAGCAGCAGAGTAATTGCAGTTATAATCAGCAGTTAAAACAGCAGAGTAATTGCAGCAGCTAAAAGCAGCAATAGTAGCAGGCCGTCCCAGGTACAGAAATAAAAAATAATTACACGACAGACCACAAAGATCTTCGGCTGTCACACAGACATACTATACTGATCACTGGTCAACTGTACACTGAACTGTTTTAAGACAGCATGTAGTACATCACTTTTTATACTATCCCGCACTAACCTATATAAAATATGCGGGAGTACAATTATAAAATCTGACACTAACCTATAAAAATAAAATATATAAAAATATAGCTCTGGGAGTGCAAGCTCACATTCATCCCCCCCCCCTAATTTTTTTTTGCGTCCTCGCAAAACAAAATACTAACAAATTACTAAAAATATAATACACACATAGTGTTCATACCTTCCATCAATTGGAAAAAAATAAATTACACAAAATATTAGAGCTTCAATAATATGACAAAAAGTACTTAATAATAATGCATCATATTACATAGAAGTATAGCAGCATAAAAAAATAAATTACGAATACAAGAATCCATAAGGTGAGGAAACAAACTTCATTTCCTCCTCCCTTACAAATCTGTACGTACTACCATCTTCGGCTTCTACCATGTACCATCCGGAGGCGTATTTTGGTACCGCAGTAATTATGTAACACGACGGCTCATATAGCCCTGGCCTCTGACACTTCGTTCGACTAGCACTCGGCATCCTATGTTCAGAAGATCATTTCTTTTCCTCTGCAACTCAGGAACCTCATGGGAAAGCAAGGTGGATTCTGGTTGAACCTGATGCAACTGTAGGAAAGGATTTGTTTCCCTACCTCCTTCTGCATGATTACTAGAAGTGTCAGGTGAGGCAACTTCTGTATGAGTCGACATTATTTTTGCCACTGCGGGTTGGCTCCTGCGAACCATTGAATCAGGTGCAGTGTTGGATCGCTTAGAATTCTGTGGCACCTCAACCGAAAATTCTATTGGCTTGGGGGCAGTTTGAAGTTGTACTGCCTGTGGTTGTTCCACTGAGGCAACCTGAACGTGACTCACTGCTGCAGTGACATTAGGGCAAGCCCGGGTAAAGTGGTCCCGGCTGCCACAATTCCAGCAGTTGCTTCTAGAAGAGTGTTGTTGGTGAGCCCAGTTCCCTGGCTTCTTTCGCTGACCTTGGAACCTGTTCTGCAGCCTGCAATTTCTTGCCAGATGGCCAGGTTTCCCACAAGTGTAGCACTTCCTGTTCTTCATCAAAGGCCTCCTCTGGTTAAGGTTGCTTTTTGGTTGTGAGGCAATCTGTCTCACACTGCCGCTAATGTGATCGGGTGGATGATGGTTGCAGTGGGAACAGCTAGAGTTCTGTGGCCCTGAAAGTTGTATGTGCACAATCTGGGCTGCAAGCTCCTCCACTTGTTTGGAGAGAGCAGCTAGCTGGCCTTCAATCTTTATCTCACTGCATGTGAGATTGACTTGCGGTGCGACATCCTCGTCCTGTGCCCACCTAATGGCCATGTCTCTTAATGCCAGGAATTCGATTTCTGGCCTATCGAGTAGTCTCTCTCGCAGGTCTCTCCTTAGGGTCCTGTCACTGAGGTTTTCTATGAACTGGTCCCTCAGGATGGACTCGCTGAAGGGAGTTTCAGATAGAGCTCTCTGCCTGTCAGTGAGTACCTCAAATGCTTGAAGGAGACGGTGTGAGTAGGTGCGAACAGACTCATTCGGGTGCTGGCATATTCGGAACAGCTGCCCAATCAGGCAGTTGATGCTCCGCCTTTCTCCATTAGTGGAGCGTAGAACTTGTACCAGGGCATCTGGACATGTCCTTGTCGTCTGAGGGTGACACCTAAGTTCGGCCTTCACTGCCTCACCTAGATGTGAAATCAGGAACTCACACTTTTCATCTGGCTGCTGTATGTGCTGGGACTTCCAGGCTCTCTCTATGTCTTGAAGGAACTCTTCGACTTCCTTGGCCGGGCCATCGCAATGGAAGCGTCGAATGTTCCACTCCGTTCTTGGCATCAAGATCACTGTCTGAGACGGCTGCATTCTTGCTGCTGCTGCTGCCTCGCTGTTCATCTACGTAACTACTCAACAAAACTAAAGCCTATTAACCTCTCAATAACAATACCCACAAAAAAATTAAACTTCCACTAGCTCTACTTCCTATCAATGAACTCTAACACGAACCTAATCTATCCTAATCCAAAAAAAAAAAAATACGTGTCTGGCCACTCAAGCACACATCCCACTTCTGACAGTCTATCTCCCGTAATTTCTCGTCATGGTCAAGCGGGGATTCCTTTGTCAAAAGACGCCAGATAGTCTAGACCATCTTTGCACTTATCTCCCGCCAGTCACCCCCCTCTCCACGTGTATATGGACAAAACTTCATCGTTCGATCTCATTCTCGCTGGAGAGCTGACAGGGAGCAAATCTATCTCTTGCTTGAGCTCTGGACTATTTTAATTCCCTTATTTCACTTTGGATTGGTGCTTTTATCTATAGGCTACATCCGCCTGAAATCTTAGCAACCCAAAGCTGATACCAGATTGGTTGGCACGAGATCTGCAGACATCAGTCTTACTCATCCTTCAAGAGTCCAAGTAACAACGCTAGCCACAGACTCGTCACTGGCTTGACTGAATGGTAGACGCAGCTTAGCTCTGCAACCATATAACCTTGGACTGCACCCGGAGCCTGGATCCACTACGCCAGCCCACCAGCAGACAGCATCAGTACCAGCCACACCCGTCTCATCAGTGCAGCACCGGACCTAAAGCTAAGCAACCAGCCTAAGGACACTCAGACCACTTGGTTCTCAAATCTAGTGATGTATATATCCTATATATGTAAATACGCTAGATCCCATCCTAGCACCTGTACAGCATTTCACCTTTTAATTATCTTTTGTATAATAAACTGTACATAATTTTACATCTTAGTATTTGTTGCTTGCATTATAACGCTGTGCTTGTAGTTTATATGTGCAAGTGTGGGTTCTCAAACTATAAAATCCCCTAGACACCCAAAATCTTAATCCAACTTGTCACATAAATGGCGAGCCTAGTCCGGGATTTACCCAACTAATACTGCAAGCACAGCAGGCAACTACCCAGTATTTTAACTATCATCATTCCTATCACTCTTAAGTAATTGCTTATCAGCAGCTCCTTTCTCTTCTCCACCTCTTATTCTACCGTCTGTTGTATCCCTCTCTTCACCCACCCCTCACCAACATGGCCAGTGGCACACGCTCCAAAGCGCACTCTGGCGTAATGCAGAAATTATCTGAATTTAGAGACACCGCCGCCTCCCTATATAATGATGAGGCTGAACAGAAAACATATGTAAGGATTCGACTTAAGGCTCTTTTGGAAGATAAAGAAAGAAGAAGGAGAGGGTAGAAGAGGAAAAAAGGAGACTAGCAAGGGAGCACGAACTAGCAATGAAGGCGCTTGACCAGAAATTACTAGAAATCAGTGAACGCTATAGTCCGCAGAGTTTGGAGCTGAACAGCACACCCCAAGAAGCAGAGGTAGGGGGCGCTGGGCACAATTGGGGAGCGGTAGGAGGCGCTGGGCATAAAAGGTAGACGTAAAGATGAAATAGATACTAGAGGTGCACCGAAACAAAGCAAATACAAAAAAATCTGCTCTATTTTGTATTTGTTCTAGTTTCTGTATGTTTTCTTGTGGTTGAGGAGCATGCCTATTCTAATACCGGGTGCCGGTATTGGCCTAACATTTTAGTTTTGTTTTTGTTTGATTTGTAAATTTTTTTTTAATAATAAACTGTTTTGCTTTATTTGTAAATTATTTTATAAATATGGGGCTTCCATGATAACTCTTCATTTATTATTACACCAAGATACCGATATTTTGAGTTTTTAGACTGTGTGACTGGTTTACCATGAATAAAGTAGTTTTTATTTGCTTTAGTTTTTTTTTTTTTTGGTACTTGTTATGAATATTATATGCTGTATCGGTTGTCGTTCTTATTTGTAACTTGTCCGTAAGAATGTGTTCACGAAATGTGTGTTGTGTAGTCATTCAGTGTATTATAGCCATACTAAGCAGCACTGGCGGATCCAGGGGGGGGCGGTAGGGGCGATCGCCCCCCCCCCACTCGGCCGACCCCCCCGGGGGGGGGGGGGGCGGACGAATTTTAGTATAGAATTCACACAATTTGTATACAAATTTATTACTTATGTTAATAATATATACTTATTATTTATATTTCGCCCTTTTTTTTTTATTTCGCCCCTCCTCTAGTATGTTGACCGATTTGGTGGGGTCGGGAGGGGCAATGGTATCAATCCCGCCCCCCCCCCCCCATACACTTTCGAGTGGGGGGGCGGTCCAATTTATTTGTAGAAAGCACAGCTGGCTAAAAGAATCAATTAAATATATATATGATTAAAACATGTTATTGATATTTTAAACGATCTTTATATTATGTCGTTCCCTGTTTACCATTTGGGGGGGGGGGGGCGAATACCTCTACTGCCCTTTCCACCTAAACCATTTGAGTGGGGGGGGGCGGTCCTACTTTTATGGAGAAATCATAGTTTGTGAACAAAATTAGTTGAATTAATCTATAAATTTTATATTATGTCGCTCCCTTTCTGGTTTCTTGGTCGATTCGGTGGGGTTGGGGAGAGGGCGATTGCATGTACTGCCCTTCCCACTCTAGCCCTCTGAGTGGGGGGGGGGAGGTCCTATTTTTATGGAGAATCATAGTTTGTGAACAAAATTGGTTGAATATCTATATAATATAAACTACGTATTGATATGTGAACCCATTGTATATTATGTCGTACCATACTCAAATCTCAAATTTTATCATTAGTAAATTTAAATGAAAAAAGGTTGCACCAGGTGGGAAGGGCGATATATGCAATTGCATTTCCCCCATCGGACAAACCAATACTTTTTCTTTTAGTATTATAGTTTAGAAATTACAAAATGTAAAAAATCTGCCACTAATATAATTTATATATACTGTTATAAACCTGGTGGTGGCACAGATGGGGGTAGTGGTGTGTGTGTAGTCAGCCGACGCAAATCGCCCCAGGCCAGCGCTAGACGAGCGGTCAACCGTGATGAGTTACGACGATCGGCCGAGACGAGTGTCAACAAGAGAGTTCGGGAAGGATCGCCGACGTGAACAGAGCTCAGGGGCGTCACGAGAGTTGTAGTCATCTGACCACCTAGAAACGTCGAGCGGCGTTCTGTCCGGTTCGAGAAGGCCAGTAGGGACCCTATATAAGAGCGGAGGTGACGCAGTCAAGACGGTTCAGAAAGCGGTTCACGGCAGGGGTTCAGAGCCCGGTTCACTACAGTCCGGTCGACTACAGCACAGTTCAGCGGTGTGGTTCTGTACGGAGCATTACGACGGTTCAGTGCGGAGTACTGTCAAGTACAGTTGAGACGGCTGGCGTCTTGATCTTGGTCTGCGATCGAGTCCGACACAACGAGCCTAGTGTGTGAAGTCAGTCCTGAACTATTGAACCCAGTGCAAGCCCGGAACGAGACGGAGAGGCCAGTGCAAGAGTTGATACTGCGGAACGGTGTACGTGTTGCCAATTGTACAGTATTGGCTGTCATTTATTCAACTATTAAAGTGTTACGTTACTTTGGAGCTCTGAGTTGTCAAGTCCTTTAAGTTGGTGGTGTATGGTGCAGTTTGCAGAGAGCCTGGATAGTGAGATTCGTAACAATACTACAAATTAAATTCTTATATCGAGTCACCCTACTTTTTTTTTTTAATGCCAAATGCAATCTTTAGCAGAAATTATTAAAGGAGCGAGGATTAATCGTTTTCATTCTACCGCCCCTCCCATTTCCAGAGTTTATGTAATTTCACATGAATTTATCATAATTATTTTAAGAAAGACTTTGCATTGGAAAGTTAGAATTCAAACGAAATTTTTCAGTATAAGAATCATGATTGAGATGAGTTCTAAACCGAAAAAAATACATTTATAGTCGCCTTTTCCCAACCTTTACTCAATCAGATATTTTTCTAGTTAAATAAATTTGGGACTATAACTCACAACTTATACCACAATGTTATTGAATATTTTTTATCGAATAATTTTTTTTCGGCGGCGATCCTCAAAGCCAAAATCTAAATATGTGGGGTATCTTATCTTTTCAAGGAACAAATCGGTTTTATTTGCAATGTATTAAGGGCCTATAGATTCATATTAGAATATCTTTCAAGTACAATATTATTGAAAAGGTCAGGAGAATGCGTTTCTGCAGTAAAAAATGCCAGAAAACACTTTTGGCGTCGGGGCTTCGCCCCGAACTCCATTGATGAATAATGAGCTGTAGATGTCAGGAAAATGCGTTTCTGCAGTGAAGAATGCAAGAAAACGCATTTGTCGTCGGGGCTTCGCCCCAAACTTCATTGAGGAATAATAAGCTGTAGATGTCAGGAGAATGTGTTTCTGTTGTGAAGAATACAAGAAAATGCTTTTAGCGTCGGGTTTCGCCCCGAACTTCATTAATGAATGATGAGCTGTAGATGTCAGGAGAATGCGTTTCTGCAGTGAAAAATGCAAGAAAACGCTTTTGGCGTAGGGGCTTCGCCCCGAACTCCATTGATTAATAATAAGCTTTAGATGTCAGGAGAATGCGTTTCTGCAGTGAAGAATGCAAGAAAACCTTTTGTCGTCGGGGCTTCGCCCCGAACTCCATTGATGAATAATAAGCTTTAGATGTAAGGAGAATGCGTTTCTGCAGTGTAGAATACAAGAAAATGCTTTTAGCGTCGAGGCTTCGCCCCGAACTTCATTAATGAATGATGAGCTGTAGATGTCAGGAGAATGCGTTTCTGCAGTGAAAAATGCAAGAAAACGCTTTTGGCGTAGGGGCTTCGCCCCGAACTCCATTGATTAATAATAAGCTTTAGATGTCAGGAGAATGCGTTTCTGCAGTGAAGAATGCAAGAAAACCTTTTGTCGTCGGGGCTTCGCCCCGAACTCCATTGATGAATAATAAGCTTTAGATGTCAGGAGAATGCGTTTCTGCAGTGTAGAATACAAGAAAATGCTTTTAGCGTCGAGGCTTCGCCCCGAACTTCATTAATGAATGATGAGCTGTAGATGTCAGGAGAATTCGTTTCTGCAGTAAAGAATACAAGAAAATGCTTTTAGCGTCGAGGCTTCGCCCCGAACTTCATTGATGAATAATAAGCTGTAGATTCAGGAGAATGCGTTTCTGTAGTGAAGAATACAAGAAAATGCTTTTAGCGTCGGGGCTTCGCCCCGAACTTCATTAATGAATGGTGAGCTGTAGATGTCAGGAGAATGCGTTTCTGCAGTGAAGAATGCAAGAAAACGCTTTTGTCGTCGGGGCTTTGCCCAAAACCCCACTAGGGAACCTAATAGCGTTGCCCCACTTTTTCGCCGAAGGTTGAGAAATGCTGCTTTTTAAAATTCTCATATATATATATATATATGTGTATGTGTGTTCTGTACACACGTTTATGCATAGGGTTAGGGTTTACTTGGCGTTAGTGTTAGGGTTTGGAAAAAAATCGCCCCCCCCACTCCAAAGTTCTGGATCCGCTAGTGCTAAGCAGACATGGTTTTCGACTTTTCATTATGTTCGTAACAATACTCTTAATATGGAATTCGTCTAATTCTCTTTGTAAAATTTCTGTATCTTGTATTGTTTTTTTTTGTTCTATATATTATGCAATTGTCTGCGAATAATCTGACTTTTATTCCTGAAGTAATGCAATTTGGTAAATCATTTATGTACATTAGAAACAGCAGTGGACCTAAGACTGTTCCTTGGGGTACACCTGAGCTTACTGTTATTGGTGTTGATTTGGAGCCATTCATTACTACAGTTTGTTCTCTTCCTATTAGAAAATCCTGAATCCATCGATTCAAAATTAATGCCAAAGTAATTTAGTTTTTTTTAAGCAGGCTATGGTGGTGAACTTTGTGGAATGCCTTTCAAAAATCTAATAAAATTGCATCTATTTGCTCACTATTTTCTAATCCCTTTAAAAAATCATCAATTAATCCTAATAGTTGAGTTTCACATGATCTATATTTTCTAAACCCATGTTGGTATGGAGTAAGGACATTATGTAAGTCATTTAGGATGTTGCTACATATTATGTGTTCTAGGATTTTACATGGTGAGTGATACCTATCTGTAGTTACCCGGATCAAATTTTTCTCCTTTCTTAGCGGAGTGACAGTCCCTCGGTACCCTGCCCTGATTAAGAGATGTCTGAAAAGGTATTTTGAACACTGGTGCCAGCTCATGGTTGAGTTCTTTGAGCAATCGAGCTGGAAACAATACTAAAATGCTATTGAACTTTAGTTAGGCCAGCCACTTCGTTTAAATTTATTAATATGTCTCCTGGGGCTGAGAATGCTGGCGCAAAATATTTATTAAGAATGTTAGCTTTAATTTCATTATCGCTATGTGTTAAGTTATCTTCGCCCCTTAGTTTCTTTAAATTTTAAAAATATGTTTTCTTTCTGTTTGTTAAGTTTTTAAAAATGTATTATTAAACCAGAATTTATTTATTTTGTTTGATCAGTATTTAGCTGGTACCGGCATTGAATTTTCTATAATGTTTTTAAGATAGCTTTTAATGATATTCCAGAGGTCATCAACTGGTTGGTTAATGTCTTTTTTCACATTTCTGCAGAATTCATTGAGGCCGCCACTGAAATTGATAAAAGTCCTTGTACAAGAGGCAGTGGAGTAGCTAGAAATTGAAAGGCCCTGGGGGCTTGACCTAAACCTGTGACATTCGATATATGCGATATTTAATGTAAAAACTAATTTCAAACTCTTTTGAAGACCCTCCCCAGCTACGACACTGACAGGAGGTGTCATTTAGCTAGGAAACAGGGAATTCCTCACATTTCTGGAATCAGGTAGATATGCATAAGATGGCTGACACCAAACTACAGGACTTCTTGGTTTGATACAGCAGTGGTGAGAAACTGTGAACTGATCCACAAGAATGTTCTTTACAAAAATTGCCTTTGTGTTTTTCAAAGGAAGCTTTTGTTCTCTCCGTACAGAGTCAATGAACAGCTCTGGTCTTCAGCTGAATCTCCAATGAATAGATCTGGTTGGTTGCCTGGTCTAAGGAAATGCTTACTCTCAACTGTTTTTCACTGAAACTGCAATCCAGTGTTTCAATGTAAAATGACTATTCTTACTATTGTGTATCTTTTGGCTTTGATTTAATTGCTCAGGCAATTTTTACTAATTCCATGTTTTCATAGATATGTGGTTAGAGTGTTAGAGAAATAAGACAACTTAAATGTGAAACATTTTTTATTGTTATCAGCGTTTTCAAAGATGTACAAACACAAATGGGTCATGAAAGAAACATGTTTACTGGAATAGAAAAAGAAAATTGATAACACTTCATTTAAGTAAAATTAAAGAGCCTTAAAATCATGTATTTGTGTGTGTACTGTACACCTATTTCTTGACTGAACCAATAGAAGTGAGTTGACATTAGCAGTCAAGTCAAAGAGAAGTTGATGAACTCTTCCAGTATCTGCACTCCTAGAATGTGCTTCTCCTGGAACTCTTCTAAAACCTACTTAATATAAAAGTCATATGATAGTCACATTGTAACTTGTTTTTTTTTTTTTTTGTTTTTTTTTTTACATTTGGTTGAAATACATTCTAAGTGTTTTTTTCAATAAATACAAAACGTGTTGAAATGTTCCAAGTCAGTTTTCCTAACTAGGCCATACTGAAACATGTACAGTTTATAAAAAGGGCCACCTTCCATCCAGTCCATGCACAAACTAGTGTTACATTCAATGAAGAAATAACATGAAACAAGTGGAATGCACTACACAGGTTTATACCAGCTGATTGTTTTTGTTGTCAATAACTCTCACTCAAACACACACACAAGCTGACAAAGAAATGCATCACATAAGTATTAACTGCCTGTACACAATTTAATAGCAACAAAAATGGATTGAACGCTAAGAATATCATGGGCACAATCTATACAATATAGCATTTTCAATCTAACCAAGATGTATTATTTTGTACAATATAGCATGTTCAATCTAACCAAGATGTATTAGTCTAGACAATATAGCATGTTCAAACTAATCAAGATGTATTAGTCTAGACCCAACTATCTGGCAAAAATGACAAGAAATTGGGGAACTAAAAGTTTTTCAAATATTCATGCTAATCCAAAACCTTCTGAGCATTCACTTATAGCCAATAACAGCATTTTACGTAATTTGTCATAAGTTTCATAAGCAGGGAGGTCCAGTTGATTGAAGCTGAAATAAACAAAAAATTAATAGTGGCAATAACGAATGTAAAAAAATGAGGCTTAAAATTAACTAGAGTGTAAGTGTCAACTGCTGTGTCAATGCTTACCATGTGTGTGCAGAAGGGAGACGATCAGTTGAGCGATCATCTCTGTGAATTTGAAACTTCTGAGTCCCATTCATTCCTTCTAGATTTCCAAAACCACCTAAGGGCACTTTAGATGTACCTGTCACAAACTGTAGGAAATTGGCCCTCTCTGCTTGATCAAAGGAACGAAGTGCTCTCCAAAACCATTGTATCTGATACAAGACAAGCAAGAACATCATTTACTTTCATTTCATTTCAATTTATCTGAAACAATAGGCTATGTAGAAGAGAATTTACCTGTAGACTTGTAGCTTGATATTTATGATATTCAGTGTTAGCTTTTAAATCATCAATATCAATTGTAGGTAGACCAGATATGAGCAACTCCAGTTCTTGTTCAGTAAAAATAGACACCAGTTTTTTTGGAATAATGTCATAAAACCCTTCCAAGAATGCATTGAGCTGTTGTCTAATAGCACCTGTCATTTTCATTTGACACACTAGCTTAACATATTCTCTTTTATTTTCATCTGTCACCAGAACATTGGAACCATTGGCAATTAGTTCCCGTGTTTCTGTCACACCAAACTCTTGGATCTGTGGAGAAATAGGGTTTGGGGGGTTTCATAGGGAAATAGGTTTTAATAAGAATACTGAACGAAAAAAAAAAAACAAAATTTATAAATAGAAACTTGCTACTAGAAGTAGATGGCAAACAAAAACAAACTATAATAACTTTGATATAGAACTAACTATAATAACTTTGATATAGAACCATCTATAATAACTTTGATATAGAACCATCTATAATAACTTTGATATAGAACCATCTATAATAACTTTGATATAGAACCAACTATAATAACTTTGATATAGAACCATCTATAATAACTTTGATATAGAACCATCTATAATAACTTTGATATAGAACCATCTATAATAACTTTGATATAGAACCATCTATAATAACTTTGATATAGAACCATCTATAATAACTTTGATATAGAACCATCTATAATAACTTTGATATAGAACCAACTATAATAACTTTGATATAGAACCATCTATAATAACTTTGATATAGAACCATCTATAATAACTTTGATATAGAACCACCTATTATAACTTTGATATAGAACCATCTATAATAACTTTGATATAGAACCACCTATGATAACTTTGATATAGAACCATCTATAATAACTTTGATATAGAACCACCTATAATAACTGTGATATAGAACCATCTATAATAAATTTGATATAGAACCATCTATAATAACTTTGATATAGAATCATGGTTTTCCACAAATTATGCATTTCTAGCCTTTACAAGAACATTCCCAATTATTTTTTTTCCCTTTTGAATTGTTTATTTAAAAAAAAGAAAAACAGTTTCAACTAAAAGAGTTTTCTATTTCTCAGTGTATTCATTTTGTTTGCCTTCAACAAGTTGTTTGAAGTGTGCGTTTCATTCAACAGTTTTTCCAATGCTAGTAACAAGGGATATAATCAACTCCTTTGGTCCATTTGTTTTGATTGCTTCTCTTTGGTGAACACAGTTTGAGAAGAAATCAGTTTTCATTCAATGGGATCTGGATTCATAGGACTTCTCATCAAATTTAACACATTTTTATACTATAAAGTTAACAAGCAATATATAAAAAGGCGGAGCTACATGTTCCAATGACAAAAAACTAACTATTTAATTATTTCAATGAGCCAACAATTAATGTCAGTGAAAGTGTTCCAAGAAATCACTGAATATTCTAACAATACCATCAAATCAAAACTCAAAAACATTTTTGTTGATATAAAAAAAGTGAATTCTTTTCTCTCTCATCAAACAATAGCTAGTATTTTAGTTACTAGTTGCTACTCAGAAATGACATAAATAAGTTGAAAACAAACACAAAATTACCTCTGTACTAAAGAAGATGTCATAACCTAAATCAGCCACATTGTTTTCCAAGAGAAATACAAGACCTTGATAGAAAGCATAATCCTCACTTTCCATGTCAGTGTATTTCACAGGTAGTCCCAACATGTGTTTGTAAAAAGATCTTGTGAAATAACAGTCCAACAGTTTGTTATCATATACAGCTTTGGCTATGATTCTTCCAACAAATTTAAAGTAACTCAAATGATTACTGTTGCAATGGGAAGATGGATTGATACTGTAAGTTACTCGATCACCAGGAGATGTCAAGAAAAGTGCATAATTTTGGTTAAAAATTTCATGTGAGATAATAATGTACCATTCACGTAGCAAACCGCCAGCATCTTGGCCTTCTTCTCCTGGAAAAACACCAAAGCATTTAATTGATCAGGTTAAGAACATATTTATTACTAGAAAATAGTCATTCAATTTTTTTTTAAAGAATCAAACAAAATAATTAATTTTACACAGCTACACAGGCCCAGCTTTGAACTATATATTTTGTCTAAGCTGATACTGACAAGCTATTGCTATTGTATTTCGTATTCCATGGCATGAACCAATCTGACTGAGGGACCTGGACGATATAGCATTACTCGGGAATACAATCAAATGTACACAAGAGATGATGGAGAGCCACAATTGAGGTGCACTCAAAATTGGCCTCCAGATAAATCTAGATAAAAACTAAAGTTATGCATTTTAGCTACATGTCAACTAAACCCCACTCAACGATGGGCATACAGAGCTTGAACATCTATTTAGGCAGCATTATCACAAATGATGGAGATGCAGATCACGATGTTGTATGTCGGATAGGGAAAACATGAGTTGTCTTTAAAAAACTACAACCTATCTGTGCAAACAATTCTTCCGAACAGCCATCTGCGAGACATGGAAATCATCCATAAAAGCTGAAAAGAGACTAAATGTGGTTCAACAGTGGTGGCCAAGGATTGTAGATTAACATACCAAGATCATGTCACCAATAGAGAAGTCCTTTCTCGCATGGGCACTTGTCCCCTGAGTGAAATGGTACCAACCAAACGGATGAGATTTGAGGTAAATATCCTTAAGCAAGACCAAACATGCTTGCCAATCAGAAAAAATACTAAATAATTTATTTTGTAGCTAGAATAACAATTCATGAATGGCTTTTAAATTTAAAAAATTGTAGAAGCTTTTTGTAAAAAAAGTGTTCTTGAAAATTTGATTTCTTTATTAATATTTTTTATGTAGTAAAGCCTACAATTTCTATGATTTTATTATTATATTTACTTGGAAAAAAAACTATAACATCATCTGCTCTATAGATCATAAGGTCTGAATGGTAAATTTCCTTTTTTAAAAGTATTTAGATATTTTCTGTACTAATTCATCAAGTTTTGGCACAGAGTGCACGTTGAGGTAACTGAATCAATTGATGGTTGGAAAATAGTCGATAACCATTCTCTTTTTTCATTCAATAATTTTGTCAGAAAGAAAAGTCTCTTGATTTCAGTTTGAATGAATTTGGTGTTGGGCATAGAATATTTTCTAGATTTCATGGCGATGGGTAACAGGAGCAAGATTCACAAATAGGTGAGGGGCTTCCACTCGAGCCCTATCCAGCGTGTAGACCTGCAGAGTGCTCCGTTTTCCCTCCAATGGGATCATCAGTTTTTTGTGCTGGCTGATGAGATCTGGCCTTATGATACCAGCAGATACTAGTCCACTAGTAGTGAGAGCTTCACACTTTCATATTGTTCATCTTTATACTTTAGTTGAGCTATGAGTAGTGTGGGAAAAGTGTTAGAGGCCATGAAGATTCTATTCCTGGACGTTTCTCATTTCCAGTTGTACTTTTTAACAATTGAAGAAGATATATAACTTTCACTGCTCCCCATATCTACAAGAGCCTTCAAGGGTACTCCAATGACGAGTACAGAAATAGTTGATTTAGTAATCGATGCCCAGGAAAATCCAACAGTTGTATTTTGTATTGTCTGATTGTTCACTCTTACTATGGCTGAAGTTACTGATTTGGGCATCTCTTTGGTTGATCTACAGAGTTTCTGGAATTGACCTTTCTTCCTGCACAAGTTGCATGTAGTGTCACAGGCAGGATCTAAATCACTGGTAAAGATTATTTCCACAAAAGAAGCATCTTTTACCAGTTGCCGCACTCACCTTGTGTTCTTTGACCAGATTCAATTTTGGCAATGGAAAAAAAGCTGCACCCATTAGTACTCGCTCCGTAGGGAGTTTCAGTGCAAATGTTAGCCATGGTATGGCACTCTGAAGTTGACTGCCCTCTTTCTAAGCACTTTGTAAAGATAATTAGACTTGGCTAGAAGTAGTAGCCTTATGTTGTCTGAAGCTAGTCCAGTTATAAAGGCGTCTCTTAAGATGTTCCAGTGTTCTTCCGCAGTAACATGCCTGAAATCATTGGCCATGCTTCTTAAACATGAATGAGTTGATAGTTTGCATGTTTTCTTGTTGACAGAGAGTGATCATGTGTGTTGAGAAAAAAACATTCTTAGGTTTAACACAGATGTTCTGAAGAACTTTTGAGTCTTCAAATGTTGGGCATTCACTTATGTACTGGAATACACTAGAAGATACATAGTTTTCCTACAGTTTCTTTTTATCAATCTGACAGTGAGAGACTGAAGAGAGAAAGTTTTCAAAGGTTCTAAGTCAGTAGCTAATGGCAAGCTAGGCTCTATATCTAGTTCTTTGGGTATAAATGATGTTATATAATGATGTGATATAAATAGATGTTCTATTTTGTTGAACTATTTCAACTTACAGACTGTTGATCCAAATGTATTGACACATTGAAATGAACATAAATTGAGATAAGAATTCAAGTAACATTGCCTAAAAACCTAAAACAAGACTTTCTTAAGCTAGAATGACACATGATGAAAGATACTTAGACAATAACCACTAAATTAAAGTTGTGAAACACATCCTCAAGATCGTATCAATAAATTCACCACCCCTTAATTTAAGCCCTATAAATGTTACCTTCAAATACTATGTAGAATCTTTGTTTCCATTCTTCTGGTGTTCTTCTAAAAAGCTCTCTGAAGGAATCTTCAAATACATTGGATCTGCGTGCATGAACAGGTAAATCTTCCCTGCGAGCACCTTCATTCATTCTTTCCAATTCTTGTCTAAAATATCTTCGCTTAACATCAAAGTCTAATATTCTAGTGTAGTCCACCAAAACTGAAAATGGACCTTCAGCAAGTGGTAAAGTGGATTGTCTTAATATCTGGTTCAAAACAGTTCTGTGTGTTTCTGAAATGTTAAGAATGTATTACATTAGTAATGATTACTATTTCATTAAAAAAAAAAAAGAATGTTTGTTAGAAATTTCAAAAGTACAATGAATAATGAATTGGAGAAACTTTTATAAAACCTTACATAATGACAATGAAAAATTGATAACTTTTCATATAATTAACCAACTATATATATATATTTTTTATAATTAGAAATGGAATTCTGTGGAAGCCTACCAAGCAAGATTATGGCTAAATACAATTTCAGAGTTAAAACAAACCTTCTTCAGAAATACAATAACTTCACTTAGTCTCATCCTAGCACCACAGCTATTTTAGCTGAAATCCCAAACTCCAACATCATTAATGGGTCCTTATGAAATGGAATTCTTTTTATTGATTGATATCTAAGTTTTGTAGTGTTTGTGTTTGAACATATTTTTTATGTCACTAAATGTCATTATATTGTGTGGAGAAGGACTTAGTGAAAGTACTACTAAATTAACGGGTTGTTTGTAAGAAGTATTAACACTGATTGGTCATGTAAAGCAGTGATGTCAAACCATTATCAGCATGGGGACACAATATACATTTCTAACACGCAGTCATCCTTATGACTCTGCAGTTTCAGTAGGAGTTTCCAAGGGCTGGATGGCACTAAGTCATGAACAATATGTATATGGCTCATGATCCATACTTTGAGCCTCAATGTTGTGAAACATTATTTAGGTTCTGTCTTACTTTAGCATAACAAAAACCATGTTACATCTAAAGCTATATTACACTGAATGACAAACAACTACACACATAGTAAAGATCACAGCACGAAATATGGACAGTACACAGTCTAACAAATGTAAACAAACACTAGGGGCGACAATGGAATAAACAAATTCACGACAGGTTCCAATTCATAAATATTTTGTTCTGCCTCAGAAATGACCATTCTCAATTTCTTTCAAAAGAGACAAAAAATAATTCAAATTCTCTGGATATGGAGTGTATTTATTTAGAGCCTATTTTAACAAATATTGTGACACTACATTTAGAAACTAGACATACTCAGTAAGATTTAAATCTAAACTCTAGACCAGGTTTTGTAGACTAGTCACTTCTTGACATTTAAAAAATAAGATTTCAGCATTAATAATTAGATAATTCTAGACTAAACAAAAAAAAATCTGGAAATAGATTTCGCTCATAAAGATTATTTATAGATATTTAAATCTAGATCTAAATATTGTTATGACTCTACATTGCGCACTGTCATTTGGCGCGACTTGTGTACCAGAGGACATGATAGAGAACAGAGGAAGGAAGATGGCCGATGATTAGCGATGTAAACAAGAAGGCCTGAGCTGTGATTCTAAGTTTGGCTCTAGTTGTAGTTTATAATTGATTATTAAACGTTCTGTTTTATATCACTTTCGTTGAGGTTAATTGCTAAGTTATAGCAATATATAAAAAAAATTATAAACAAATCAATAAAATCAAAGTAAAAAATCAAAATATAGATTCTTGAATCTAGATCTATATGTGTTTAAAAATGAATTTTAATTTGAACAATGTGAAAATAGTCTAGATCTACTGGAAGAAAATTTGAGTCTGAGTTCAGGTGAAAGTCTTAGTTCACAATCTTATGAAACAGAAAAGAATAATTTTAACTTTTTTTTTCATTAAAAAATAAATTCAGGCTATTTTGGTAGCAAAAAAAAAAGTTAAATTTTTGGTGAAAAAATTATCAAGGGGAAATTTATATCTACATGAATATATGAAACAGGAAAAATACATGGTTACATGGTTAGGATAAAAAACTTTTGTTTACCCCACTTCACCAAAAAAATGTCTGGTTAAGTGGTGTATAGATCTAGACTTAGAAGATGGAAAATGTTCCTAAATATCTATTAATTTTTAAACTCTTCAATGAATAGATCCTACATGCAAAAATACCTGAATACCTAATCTGTTCAAGATAAGGATTGTCTTGTCCTCCAGCCAAATTTAATTTAATGTCAAACTAGTTTCCCCAGTGTGTTCAAATAGCTAGTAATTTTTTTCCATAAGATATACATCAACTGTCTAATTTGTAGGGGAATTTTCGGAGTTGTCCACCCAGGTTCAACCCATGAATAAGCAAGCTGAGTATAGAGGAATAGTAAAAATCTTTTCTTTCATTTTATTAGAAAGTTTAATAGATACCTGCAAATTTGAGAAATTTTTGTGTATCTGGAGGAAGATGAGTGATTGATGCCATAGCTATACCAGAGTTCTCTCTACCAACAAGTGATAATGGTCCATCTGCACAGGATGGTCCTGGTGAAGGGCTAGGTGGAGCCATTTCCATATTCAAGTGCGCAAGCTGATCCTCTCGTTTCGAAACTGGCGTTTCATTTGTTTTTTTACCTTTTTCTCCTAAAACAAAAAGCAAATAATAGGTACAAATAATTAATCATTAAAAACATCTGTTTAATGGCAAAAGGAAAGACTGAAGTGGATTGAAAGTAACTTCATTCTAATTAGGAAAGACTGAAGTGGATTAAATGTATTCATTCTAAAAAGGGAAGAAAAATAATGATAGTGCTAGTATTTGAAGCAATGAAAGTAAATTATCCATCCTTTTTGCTTTCAATATTGACATTTTGTTTAAACAAGCTAAAGATGTAGTTGAAAACATAGCAGCACTTTAAAAATCTTTGTGTTTTTTTTCCCTAATTGCTTAAAACTTTATCTTGAATGTTTCCTTTTGCTAAACACCTGAATTTCTTTACTCAATGTTTTTACAGAGAAGAATTTTTTTTTAAAGCAAGCTGCTGAAACTTTACTTTATTTTCTACAGATGGTGCTCCACATAGTAATGACATGGAATAGTGAGCTCAATTTTTGTTTTTGAATTCATTTATTTATTAAGTTTTGTGAAAATGTGGATAAATATTTTTTCTTTCACTATTTTATTTGGATCATGATGTATTTCCTAGATCTAGTTAAGAGCTATCTTAGAGCTATTTATCTTGTCCACTATCTGTCAGTTTATTTTGTTTTCAATGGTAGTGGCATGGATAATGAGTATATTCAACCCAGTGTGTGTGTGTGTGTGATGTTTTTGTATGTACACACCTGTGCTGTGCTAAGGTTAAAACCACCAAATATAGACTATGTAGAAACACTTCTTTGATCCATCAGCTGTAGCTGTCTCCTCTACTTGCATTATAACACCCACTCATTTGACATGAAACACCTCTTCCCCAATAACCCACTTTTTGGCCCCTGATTATACAGTGGAACGGCCAGCATTACAATAATGCTGCATAATTTTTTGGCATCTTTCAAAAGAAAGTCCTCAATTCAAAACCCAAACTTTTAGGCCAGCTCTCCCTCAAATGAACGTTTAAACCAAAGAATAACCATCTTTGAATCCCCCATTGCATAGAACTTACAAATACAAAAACACACCTCTAAAATTCTCTGAAAGACACAAAAAATAAAGGCACATTTGTTATTTGGTATGCTAGGATGAATTGGTATAAATGCTCTCACTTTCCTAGTGCCATTAGAGCTTGGAACCAGGGGGGAGTGGAGTTTTGAGTTTAGGCACATCTGCACAATTTAGGCCATGGATTCAAGGATCACTCTCCCTTTACATAACAAGGGCTAAATTCTATACAGTTAAATCATTAAAAACAAGGTCTATTCACAGTTAAAATAGTAAAGGTAGTAAAAATTTAATAATTTGGTAAAAATCTTATGTAAATATTTTATGTTCACTATTCATAAATCAGATCTTGGTAGACAACCCCACCTCCTGGAAATGAACCTGGAAAACTAAGAACTTAAGTCTCTATCTTCTTGTTTAAAAGAATGTCAGTAATACAAGATAAGCAGTAGAAAATTATGACATTTTAACGAATTATTTACAAAATTGTTAAATTTCTTTTAAGAAAAATGGCCCACTCCTGCTGAAGAAACCAAAATGAGTCAGGACTGATGGAATGTAAATTAAGTTAAATAAAAGAGAGTATTTAATAACTTAGGGTGTACATGTATTTAAAATGTGCACCCCCATAAATTAAATAAGTTATATTTATTTGAACATAAGTTATTTGAACACATGCATAGTACCAAACATCATCACTGGTCTTTGAGATTAAATAAAGAATAATGAGGACTGATCTGAAGCAAGTCTGCTTGAAATGTGAACTACCTCTAGGAACCAGAGAGTAGCCATGCTAAGCTACAAGAGGGAGTCTACCCCTTATGCAAACTGTGGTAACATCAGAGGATTATACTAGGTGAGAAAAGCCTATGAACCTCACACCAGCAAGTGTGCCCCATTCAAATCAAAAGATAGCTAATCAAAAGTGATTGTACACCGCAAATGGGGCGAAGGGTAGAGCCCTACACAGAACTCTACCAGATTGAAAATGCCATCTCACTAAACACTTTGTCTAACTTCCCACCACTTTCAGTTTTGAACGAATTAGACGAAACGCCCTTGCTACAAGAACTGAACGCAGCCATTAACATCCTTGCACAGAGGTATTTGTGAAGAAGCCATTCAGGATGGAAAGCTTGCCTTAAGCCACTCCACGAACTGCTAAGCCTTTGTAAGAACAAGAAATGGTGACCTATGAATTAAAAGATTCAAACAGTTACAATTGCTCAGTTATAGAGGCATTTCACTGCTTAGTAAAGTTGGAAAGGTTTATACAAGAGTAATACTAAAGCAGCTGCAGATGTTATCAGAATGAGTTTATCCTGAGTAGCAATGTGGTTTTAGGGTAGGTAGTTTTACAAAAGATATGATTTTATCATTGTATGTATGTTACTGGAGAAGAGCAGAGACCAATAACAGCCACTCTTTATAGCATTTATCAATTTGACCATGTATCCACACACCATTCCTCAAAGGACTGTTTTATGGCGGACACCTGCATGGCTGATGTGGTACAGAGACGAAAAATAGGGTGCTCAGCCATAGGCATAAATTCTAATAATCAGAGCACCTTGGGATATGAGCCATCAGTAATAAGGATGTAATGATTTATATGTGCTTGGATCTTTCCCAGACAGAAGTTTGTTCTTATCTTATAAAATACAGATGTTACTTCAAAAAGAAGAAGATTACTTCCTAAGCATGTCCCTAGGTCAATCTAGTCAAGCATGTTAATCAATGATCCTAGGGTCTGAGAATGCTGCATTATCATTATGTGTTAGTAAGCTATTTAATTTAGAATGTTAGCTTTAGTTTCATTACCATTATATGTTAATAAGTTATCTTCTCCTATTAATGGTTCTACTACTGGTGTTTCCATTTTTTAAGAATTTAGATTTCATCTGGGCCCATCCATTGCTGCCCGAGAAAGGAGCCATATATAATTAATAACTTATATTTCTTACAAAAAGGAACCAAAGTACGGAAATGATTTTTGTGAATGGCTATACATCACATCATCATATGGTTAAAATTATCAATTTTCTATTCCAAAATTAAGTGGTGAATAATGCAGTTAAAATGCTTACAATAATTTTTTAAAATAATTAGCACAAATCTACTTTTTATTTAAATTACAAAACTATACTGTTAAAAGACTGACATTTAGTAAATATTGAAACAATTACAGTGCATCTGGCATTTTTATCATTCTTTTATTAAGAATTATCATTTGTACCCATTTTGGACACTAAGTCTGAGCTGTAGCACTTGAGGAAAGACCCACACATATAATAATCTCACCTGCATGTACAATAAAGAAAGCCTCAACAGCTGGCTGTAAAATAAGCACTGCATGATGATCAGGAGTTCTAGCCAGTTCTGCCAGACAATTTCCCAATGTGTTCCAGAGTTCTTCAAGACCTAATTGTTCACTGAGACGTGGCAGTGATGTTGGAGCACTATGTGTTGCTGAGGTGGACTCAGAGAATTTGCTTTCACTTTCAGCTAAAATGGAGTGAAAACAAAGACTTGATGAATCTTGTTATTTCTATAGAATGGAAACTCATACAATTTTAAAACACAACACCAAATAGAACAAGATATTTACCACCAGCAGCTTGGGTGTCAACCTCCATTGGCATCTCCATACTTCTAGAATTATCTTCAACACCTTGACTTGCCTGAGACTGACTTGATGTTGGAACATCTGGAATAGATGATCGGTTGGTAGTAGTAGAAGCAGTACGGCCAGCTATAGGAGCAACAGCACTGGAAACTGTTGGCAATATTTGATTTTCTCCAAAAAAATTGATGAAGTCATCGTCATTAACTACAGAGTTCAAAATAGCATGAATCTGCTCAAAGCCAGACCGACCTGGTAAAATTGAGTAAGTTTGTATGTATATACATATATATGTGTTTATATAAACATAAACACATATTGTAAGATATACACTTGCCTAATAAATAATCAAGGTTAGTTAACAAAACAGTAAATAGATTTTCAAATAGCAATCTATTTCATAATGTTTGTAGTTCCAGGAATCTATAAAATGAAAATATGAGACAAAACAGTAAATAGCTTTTATTGAAAAATAAAAAAAAATTATCTTATATAATACAGACGTTACTTCAAAAAAGAAGATGATTACGTCCTACGCGTCATGCATTTAGTCATGCATATCAACCAATGACATAAATTCTGCCAAGTCACTGGTTTTCCTGGCTAGCTCAGGCAACCCATTCCATGCTCTAATAGTACAAGGGAAGAAGGAGTATTTGTACAAATTTGTCCTAGCATATGGGACGAGGAATGTGCCTTTATCTTTGTGTCTTTCAGAGTATTTTACTAAATTTTGTTTTTGTATTTGAAGATTATGGTTCAGTGTTTTATGTATAATTGCTACTTTACTTTTGAGTCTTCTGTCCTGAAGGCTTTCTAAATTTAGTGATTTTACTAAAGGTGTTACTCTAGTCAAATGTGAATATTCATTTGTTATGAATCTCACTGCTCTATTTTGTGTCTGTTCCAGTTTCTTAATGTTTTCTTTAGTTGAGGGGTCCCAAACAGAGGATGCATATTCTATTATTGGCCTAACCAAGGATAAATAACATTTTAGTTTTATGTTCTTATTTGATTTAAATAAATTTCTTTTAATAAATCCTAATGCTTTGTTTGATTTTTTTATAGTTTCATCAATATGTGGATTCCATGACAGTTTTTCATTTATTATAACACCTAGGTATTTTGCATTTTTAGTCCGTGTTACTGGTTTGCCATGAATAAGATAAGTGGAATTAATTTGTTTTAGTTTTTTTGTAACAACTGACATTTTTCTGGGTGGAAAGACATGCTCCAATTTGATTCCCATTTCTGTAATTCATCTTATTCTCTTTGTAAAATATCTGTGTCTTGTGTTGTTTTTATTGATCTATATATTATGCAATCGTCTGCAAATAATCTAACTTTTGTTCCTGAGGTAATGCAATTTGGTAAATCATTTATGTAAATTAAAAATAGTAGTGGACCCAAGACTGTTCCTTGAGGTACACCTGAGTTTACTGTTATCGGTGTTGATTTAGAGCCATTTATTATTACAGTTTGTTCTCTCCCTATCAGAAAGTCTTTAATCCACTGATGCAGTGGACCATTAATGCCGAAATATTTTAATTTTTTAAGCAAACTATGGTGGTGAACTTTGTCAAAAGCCTTAGAAAAATCTAGTAAGATAGCATCTATTTGTTCACTATTATCTAAACCTTTTGAAAAATCATCAATTAGTCCTATTAGTTGTGTTTCACATGATCTATATTTTCTAAAGCCATGTTGGTATGGGGTGAGGACATTATGTTTGTCTAAGTGGTTTATGATGTTGCTACATATTATGTGTTCTAGGATTTTACATGTGATGCTGGTAAGTGATAAGTGATTCCTGGGTCAGATTTTTCTCCTTTTTTAAATAAAGGGGTGACATTAGCTTCTTTCCAGTCCTTTGGTACTCTGCCCTGGTTAAGCGATGCCTGAAAGAGTATTTTGAACACTGGGGCTAGCTCATTGCTTAGTTCTTTGAGTAATCTAGCTGGAATACCATCAGGTCCAGACGCTCTATTTGGTTTGGTGTTGGCTAATAGTTTTTTAATTCCATTTTCTTGTACTACTATATCTTCTATGTTGTCAACTTAATTCAAATTAAGTAATGTCTTTGTCTCCTGGGGCTGAGAATGCTGATGCAAAGTATTTGTTTAGGATGTTTGCTTTAGTTTCATTATCATTATGTATTATGTTATATTCATCTGGGGCTGAGAATGCTGATGCAAAGTATTTGTTTAGGATGTTTGCTTTAGTTTCATTATCGTTATGTATTATGTTATGTTCATCTTTTAATGGCGCTATGCCTGTTGTTTCCATTTTCTTAGACTTAATGTATGACCATAGGTTTTTGTTGTTATCTTTAGATATTACATTGTTTATGTATTCACTCTGCAGCTGTCTGCTTACTTTTTGGGTTAAGTGTTTAATTTTTATATACTTTTTGTAAACTCTTTCTGCCTTAGTTTCTTTAAATTTCCTATTTAGGTTTTCCTTCTGTTTACAAAGCTTCTTTAGTCTATTATTAAACCAGCATTTATTTATTTTGTTTGATGTGTATTTAGTTGGTATGTGATTTTCTATAATGCTTTTAAGATGGTTTTTAATGAAATTCCAGAGGTCATCGACTGGTTGGTTAATGTCTTTTTCTAATAAGAATGTTTGTTGAAAGTTTAATGCAGCTTGGTGTAGTTGTGTTAGGTTGCATTTATTCCAGAGTAAGATTTTTCTTTTGTTTTTTGTATTGGCTACTGCTTTTATCCTACTGTGTATTTTTATGATCTCATGGTCTGATAGACCAGGGATAATATCATAATCAACTACTAATCCAGGTCTGTTGGTTAAGAAGAGATCTAATGTGTTGTTTAATCTAGTTGGCTTTTTGATGATTTGATCTAAACTTAGGTTGTGTAAAGTTTCTATGAAAAGCTCATTTATGTCCTTAAGGTTTTGGTGTTTATCTATGGTTAGTGTTTTCCAATTTATATCAGGTAGGTTGAAGTCACCCATAATCCAAAAAACTGCATTTTTATTTGTCTCTTTAAGTGTAGTAATCTGATTACATAGTTCCTGCATGTATTCTAAACTAGAGTTTGGTGGTCTGTAAATGCTGCCTATTATTAGGGATGTTGAGGTGGTATTAATTTTACAAAATGTTGATTCTATATTTTTTGAGTTAGGTAAGGTAATTTCTTCTGCTATAAGAGTGTTTTTTATTGCTAAAAGAACTCCTCCATGATTATCAGCCCTATCTTTTCTAAAAATTTCATAATTACTATTGAAAATTTCTGCATTATAAATTTCAGGATGTAGCCGAGTTTCTGTTCCTGCAATTATGTCTGGTTTCTCACATTCTAATAAAATTTCTAAGTCTGCTGTTTTGTTCTGACTGTAATCAATCAATTAAATATAATTAAAAAAGGCTGTATTTCTAGATGTAATAATGTTATCGAAAAGGAAAGTAAACATTTTTTTAAAGTATGAAAATCTTTTGTCTAACATAATTGATCTTGTAATGTTATCAAAAATATACTTAAGAATTACTAACATTTTTTTAAAAGTAATACAATAAGAAAAGTAAAAAAATTTTTCAAAGAAGAAAAATTCACTAGTTTTTTTTGGTCAAACACAATTGATCTATCAAAAATAAGGTAAATGAAATGAATTATTTGAATATCTACATTATTTTTAATTTGGTTGATAATCTACTTTTTATGCTATTTAACAGAAACCCTATGACTTTTTTGGGGGGTGGGGGGGGGGGCATTCTGTGCGTTATCTAATACTGACTTTTGACCACTGATTTTTCATTTAACTATCAAAAATTTATCAAAAATTAAGTCCACTCTTTAAATATGATTTTCATTATTTCGTAGTGATAGATCTAGACTTTAAATTCGGTTTTTAATTAGAGATCTACCTTATAAACACTTAAACTTTTTTCCAGCTATGTGCAGCTCATGGAGATTAAAAAAAAAGGCCCGCTGCAAACAAACAAAACATCCTCCCCAAAAGTTACAAAAGTGTTATGTAGTGTTTAACCCTCAAAATGCGTGGGGCCACGATCGTGGCTTGATGTAAACAGAAATTATAAGGCGTGAGGCAACGATCTTGGCTTCGTTTATATACGGTCGTTTCTTTCGTATTTTCTCGGTAATTAGTTGCAAAACCGTACATATCCGTTTACTTCCTTCACTTCCGACTTTGAATTTGCAAAGGACGCCAAGTTAATTTCTTTCTATACGTTTTTAATCAATAAAAAATGAGTAGTGACAGTGAAGTTTATTTTCCAAATCTGAATAAAGACAACCTAACTGATGAGGAATTTATGGATTCTGATTTAGATGAAGATTTATCTGGTAAGTACAAATTATACGGTTAATTAGATCTAGGTCTAAATATAGGCAATATCCTTCACGTGTATCGATCTTTTTTTTTTTGTAAACAAATGTTTTTATCCATAGATTATTTTAATTTGGGGTGACCAAAAGTAACTAAAAAGGGCGTGGCACCTCAAATTGTTTGTTTACATTATTAGATTAGATAATATTTGAAAATTAGTAAGCTTTAATTTAAAATATGATATTACTAATATTAGATCTAATAGATCTATCTAGGACAATCTAGGTCCTAAGTCAATTTGTAATATAATAATTTCAGTATAATTAGTCAAGATCTATATCTTATGATAATTTTTTTTCTTTATTTTCAGAATCAGATGAGGCAGAATCTTTTACACGCTCTGCTGAAGAATGGAGACCTGTTGATGATCATGATTGTGGTCCTAGGCCAGTTTTATTTACAGCCCACCCAGGCCCAAAATATGCACCAGCTCCAGATGCAAAGCCTGTGGACTATGTCAACCTTTTTTTGACAGATGACATTGTCAATTTGGTTGTCAACGAAACCAATAAATACGCCAGGCAGTTCATCGAAGATAACCACGAAAACCTGGAAACCACGCCAAGATCTCGTGTCCACAAGTGGACACCTATCTCAAATGAAGAGTTTAGGGCATTTTTAGGTGTGACAATGAACATGGGATTAAATAAAAAGCCCAACTACAACGCATATTGGGACTCATGCAATCTGAGCCAAGAAACACCTTGGTTCCCTGTTCACATGAACCGATTTTTAGATTATTCTAAAATTTCTTCACTTTGCTGACAACATGCTGTTACCAGATAGAAATGATATTGGTTTCAAGCTTTTCAAGGTCCAAGAACTTATAAAGCATTTCAATGCTAAATTTAAATACTTTACCACCCCAATCAAAATGTCAGCATTGATGAAAGTATGATTGGGTTCAAAGGAAAAACCCCTCATATCCACCAGTTTATGCCTAACAAGAGGCATGCCAGATTCGGCATTAAGATGTGGTGTTTGTCAGACAGTGCTAATGGCTATCTTTGCCAGTTTGAAATATATGAGGGCAGTCAAGGAAGAAGTATCAGCAATGGCAGGTCATATACACATGAGCTTATTATTAGGCTTATGACTGCAGCCGGTCTGTTAAACAGAGGACACCATTTGGGGATAGACAATTTTTTTACCTCCATAGAATTATTGGAAGAACTTTTCACTGAAAACACTACAGCTACAGGAACTGTTAGATCTAACAGAAAAGGGCTACCAGATGTTTGTGTCAAAACAAAATTGAAAAAACAAGGAGCTCATCGCAGCCAGAAAAGGTAATCTGCTTTGCTTGGCTTACCAGGATAATAGCAGAAAGCCAATCTTGCTGTCTACTGCTAGTAAAGCTGGTCTCATTGATACAGTAAACAGCAGGAAACAACCTGTAACAAGACCTGCTGTGATTCATGCCTATAACCAGGCCATGGGTGGTGTTGACTTGGGCGACGAAAAACTTTACATGTATATGGCTGAGCGCCGAAGCTTGAAATGGACAAATAAAGTTTTTTTTTCCATATTTGGAAGAGCTATTCTAAATAGCTATATAATCTACCATAGCAACACATCAGACAGACCAAAGCTCTCAAGGTACAATTTCATCGTGTCTGCACTAGAGAGCATGACATCAAACTTTGTACCCCAAAAAGTGATACGTAGAAAACGCACTAGAACAGAGATGGAGGCTGCACGAATGGGTCCAACACCACTAACCCAGACTGTAGCAGGTCATCCACTTGATGGACATGATCTTAGCAAACTGCCAGTGGGGAAAAAACGACAGTGTGTTGCTGGTCATCCAAGTCGTGTCAGAACTGGGTGGGAGTGCACAGGATGCAAAGTTGGACTGTGTCCAGAGTGTTTTGCTAAATATCACAGACAGTTGTAAATAATCATTCTTTCTACTTTTGCAACTCTTATATATATGTGTGTATATATTTTTTTCTTAAAATTTTCTAAATGTGGTGTTTTTTTTCAAGCTTTATTAGTTGTGATTCTCATGGATTAAATTTTTGTTGTGCTTTTTTAAAAAATGGTTTGTATTATTTTTTAAATAATTTTTTATTTTTATTAATATATGTTAATTGTCTGGACTTAATTAAATTCTTTATTCAATTAGCTTTTCAAAAATGTATAGGTTTATTAGGCTACAATGCATAGTTGAGCTTCTAAAAGAAAAATAAGCAAGTGGGTCTCCAATGTTTGTAAACACAAGAATTTTAATCCCACTTTTCAATGCACTCTCTGTAAAATAACTGAGCACTTGAAGGGTTAAAATGAGGGAAGTCTATTTTGAGCTATTGAAAATTTGCATTTAAGATTTCAATATATGGACATTGAGGCCCGATTAGGGAAATACAGAAAATTGCATTCAATGGTTTAGCAGAAAGTAGGCAATGATTCATGAATTTTCACAATCAGATTGTGAATCCATCAAAACCATTTCTTATTGAGCATTTAAAAGGTAAAAGGAACAACATTTCATTCAAATCCATTCCAGAAATTTCTTGATCATCAGGGAATCAGTCAGTGAATGAATGAGTGGTATTTTATTATAGATTATTATTCTTAGAGGGTTACAATTTATATTTTTAAAAAATTCCTTTAATATTAAAAAAAATTATCTAAATCTGTTTTCCTGCATATGAATTGTGTTACCAATGTGTGAATATAAAAAAATCAGTTGAGTGACCCATAATTTAAACAAAATTATTAAATAAGGCAAGGGAGAACTTTTTTTCACATTGTCATATGGCTACAAGTTTACAAAACAGTTTCAGTGGAAACACAAACTCAAAATCGAAGCAATCTGCTCAGGCAGGTTTCAATATTTTTAGAAAGAAATCAGAAACTATGAACTAACTATCAACAACTACAATCCTATCTCCATCAATACAAAAAGAAAAGATGTGCTCGTGTTGGAAGTGTTGCCGATACTGTTGAATTGTTCGTTTGACTAATGACTTGATACCACAGGATACAGAGATTTATTAATGTTATTATTATAAGATTGTTAATGTTCATGTGTTAGGGCCAATCTTTCATTCCAAGCCCAAACAAAGAAACTTTTCCCTTTAAAAAAAAAAAAAAACACCAAAAAAACTCCCCCCCCCCCCCCCCTTAGTTATGTATTTCATTTGTTTGGCCAGTGCATTGCACTCTATGTGTATAATACAAAACAATACATTTTAATTGGTGTTTTAAAGTATATTTCACTTTAATGCATACTAAATAGATATCTTCTTTTTTTTTTTTTTAAAAGTAAACATTTTTTTTTGTAAATGCTGGTAGTTATTAGTATGACAGAAATTACTAAATTTAGTAATACAATTTTTAAAAAAACATTTTTTTTTTACAAAAAAATATGAAAAAAAAAACATACGTTTGCATAAATATGCTAAAAATAAGCTAAATAGTCATCTCCTTTACTACATAGCCTCCTATGTGTTTTTTACTATTAATAGTGAATCTTTTCTAATTTATGAGATCATAACAGGACAGACGGACAGACAGACCACACAAAACTAATAGCGGCTATTCCCTTTCAGGTGCCACATTTGACTAAATCTTTGAAATTCTTATTTTTTAACTAAGTTTCTTGTGACAAACAGGTAAGTATTGTTTAAAAAAAAAAAAGATAAGAAAATAAAAATATATAGTACCTCGTCCATTTACTTTTTTGTGCTTCGTGCCTGCTGTTCTAGCAGCATCTCTTAGTTGAATAATGACTTTAAGTATTCTTAAAAAAAACTGTTGGCCTGAAGTTTTACTGGTCAGCTGTGACATTGAGGGTAATTGTAGCTCTCTTCCCGTTTTCAATTTGGCAGGAACAGAAACTATAATACTAGCTCCACTTGTGAATCTACAGAATAATTGGAGATTATATAAATTTGAGCATCAATTAAAAACTATCAATGAATGAATGAATAAAACAGAATTTGAAGAAAAAACCAAGGGCTAACCTGTCTTGTAATACTCCTTTAGCATGTTGGCTACTACCAACTGAGCCTCCAATTTTATCACTAGAATCTAAGTTGCTGTCTTCATCCTGTTGATCTACTCCTATTCCAGAGTTGAGTTCCTTCAGCTGCTCCAACAAACTTAGGAAATAACATGTAATATAGGACATTTTAAAAAAGATCATTTCAGATGACTGTTTTCTTCTCATTTCTCACTTTTTAAACATTTAAATATAAAGAAAGGAAAAGAGCTAACTATTAGTAATTACCTATTTATATGGCTGCAAACTGTCATCCCCAGCTGTCGAGCACCTGACAAAAGCAACTCTAAAACAGCTGCACGTGTGGCAGTGTTTGCCCAAGATAATTGTAAAAGAAGATTAGTGGCATCTTCCAAGCCCTCTTCTGAACAGGATTTGGAGGTAAGTACCTAAAAGCCAAGTATTCATTAGAATTGGAGATGTTCATACAAGGCAGATTAATTATCTAGTTGTTTGGTCTACAAAATAAGTGTTTATAAGCAAAGTTTTTTTTTAAAGGGAGATCATTTTGTTTTGCATTTTTTACCACAGCACCATCTCTGGAGCGCACCCAAAATGAAATCTAAAGGAAGTATTAGAATTTCATTCTATACCTTTACATTTAGTTAAAAACAAAAACTAACTAGTGGTCATACAAGAGATTTAATATGAAGATCAACAGCTATGAATTTTTTTTTTATTTAGTTGGCAATAGTGAATTTCAATTTCGCATCCTTGACATTGTTTAGTTTAAACTGAAAATCTCCAATAAAATAATACTGACTTAAAGAAATAAAGCAGAAAAAAAAACAACCAACAAATACTGTACCTCAACTGCCAACTTAAGTTGATCATATAAAATTGGCACTTCATCTTGTTCAGTTTCAGTCTCGAGAGATGTCAAATTTTCTTTTATTTCTGCTTCCTTTATAGAACCTTATCAAAAATGATTTAAAGTACTTAGAATAATAACAGCACTACTACTCAAACTCACTATTACTCAAACTAACAGAAATGTAAATAATAAAAATAAATAAAAAAAAATCAAACCAAATCACTAAAATGGACCTACAAATACTCAAACCTGAACGCCTCTCCCCTTTTAGCTTACATTTAATTACATCTGAATGTCTCACTATTATTCAAATATAAAATGGGTTACATGGAAAGTTGTCTACAGAAGTGACTGCTGTAACTGCATTTGCAACCCCGCTTTATCTTTTGTCAGTGATAAATTAGCCAATTAAATATACCTAAAAACTAATATAATATATATATACCTCAAATATACAAATAAATTCAATTCTAAAAAAGAATTGGAGGTATTTGTAACATAGCAAATTAATGAGTGCATAACAAAATAAACGCTAGATATTTTATCATCTTACTTAGTGCAACTAGAGAAACACTTCAATTACTAATAATAATACATGAAAACTTAGATACAGATGTGAAGCTGAAACAAAAAATGATATATGCATATTACATATATATAGAGCTCCTCCTTGGTGTTGAAGATGAGCACATTTCTCATTTTCTATGATCTCGAAGATGGTTCAATCCTTCCTGGCCACACACATGGCATCGGCAAGTTGGGTCTAATGCAGATAAGCCTTGTTAGCTCTGCGTTCTGCCATGCTGGTCGCTCTTCTAGCCTAATATCTTGAGACTCTGACACTCACAGCTTCACGCCACGAGGAGTGATCAAGAGCTAGTGTTTCCCTACCGTGAATTTAATATCTTACTCCTAGGGGGAGCTGTTAAGGGTGTCTTTGTAATGCTTGTGTTGACACCCCTGAGCCCCCAACACACCCCATAAAAAGCTAATGTAATGCATCATTCATGAGAATTTAAAACCTACCCCGTCAGCTTTAAGCGTTAAATCAAGTTGAAACATAGGTCATAGAAAAAAAAGAATAAAACCAATTAAAGTAATCTCCATCAGATGGTATCCCAACTAGATTAAGTAATTAACTATTATATATAATAATAATACTTCCCAAGATACTGAAAAAAAAAAATTCTGAAGTAAATGCCCAAATCAATTTTCTAAAGCAATACTTAAATATTTTCTAAAATTTACTTTTTAGCTCAAAATCTATTTTAAGTACCAATATCAGTAATGAATAGGGAACAAGATGTCTGTGATAACTTCTCTAAGTGTTGTGTCTGTTTTCTTTTGTGGAATGTTTTTGTTGTTCATTGAAACAAAGAGTCATTGTAATCACACAAAATTTCCAATAAGGATCAAGGAAGCTGTCTTAGAACCATGTTATTAAAGAAATAATTAAGAGAGAAAATATAAAAAGCTCACCATCTTGATTGTCTTGGTTGGATGTCTGTCCAGATGATGAAGCAATAGCAGTTTGTCCAGGTAATGGAGGATTAGCAACATTACTTCTCATTGCAGCGACATTGACTATATTGTTAGTTTGTGATGGCCTGGTATTGTCAGGCAAGCTGACAGAGATTAATCCTAACAGTCTTAATAAACGATCAGTCAAAAGTTGACTTCTTTTGACTACAGGATGATTAAGCATAGACATCAATTGTCCCAATGCACTGTTAGCATAGTCTGTAGCCAACAATTCAAACTCAGAGGCTGTAATATTATGACTGCGTTGAACATCTGTTAATAAGCAAATAAAAACAAACAATGAAAATTTAAAGCATTTTTAATACTAAATTACATTAATTTTTTTTTTAAAGTAACATATTTTAAAATTGGTTGAGATTAATTACAGAAACTAAAGTTTCTCAATGAAAAAAAAAAAAGCTGAATTCTAAATACAATATTTTCAATTTTTCATTTAATTTAACATTCATAACTGTTAGGCGCTTCTTTCTGCTGTGTCGAATGTAAATAAACCAAATGGAGGTAACACTCAACGTAATACGTAATCAAATAACATCAGCAAAGGGCTGAACAATGACGTTGATACTAATTAATTAATGCCTAATCCTGGAAACAGCTCATTGACAAGAAAAAAATTATCATAGATTAAAAATTATAAAAATATAAAGAGATGTCATTTGGAAATTCAAATAAAAAGTTAATGTCATCAGCAACCAATGCTAGGATCTTACTATTTAAAAAAAAAAAAAAAAAAGAGAGAGAGCGAAGGATTAGAAGATTTCATCCATTTTTTCCAAAGCAATCTTTTCAAAGCAGTCAACAAATTGAGTGTAATAGAAACTGAAGCTCTTTCGTAGTGGTTCAACATGACCTGCCTCCTCCTATGTGAGGGAAGGCAAGCACAATTACATTTTTATAAAATTTAAGATAGCTGTGGAGTCTGATCTTCACTCTGGAAAGTCAAGTGCATTGTTTGCATTAGCTGAATTTCTTGGCTTGCCTTTTTTCTGTCTACTATCCTTTTTGTCTTTATAGCCTAAGATGATGGTTACAACAAGAGGCTAATCCTTCCCAGTCATAGATGTAGATTCCAGATTCCGCAAGTTCTTGACCCTCTCGATAACTCCTTCTATAGCACAGCTATGGGAAGAATCTCAAAGTTGGTACTGTTTTCATGCCATATACCTGATTTTATTATTCTGAGACAGCCTGGTAGGATTATACGATTTAGAAATATGAGATATAATATAATATTAGACCTTTTCCATCAGGGCACCAATGAGGAAGGGTAGCATGCCTGGGATATGCTTGACAAAACCTGTTTGTGGTTTATGCCAAAACAGCACTGGCAGGATGAAATTTTAGATTAGTATTTACAGCTGGTCCTTCCAAAAGTTAGCTATAAAAAGTTCTAGCAGGTGCCAGGATAAAATATAATGGCTTCTGTCATGGGAGACGGCTGCAAGCTTAAGTTGATCTTCTTTAATGAGCTTAAAGGAGGATGGTGTAACAGAGGTGCCCCCCCCCTCGTAAAGATCATAGCTGGGTTTGCATAGTCATGTGAAACACCACACTCATCCTTAATCTTCAGAATCAAAGACATTGCCATTCTTTCATCCATTAAACAATGTGTTAATGTGTATACTTGAGTACTGTTAATTTTTTACAAACAAGTTTTAGTAGTAGTTTCTGAAACTGCCATCTAATAACAAATATTTCAAAAAAGTTCCATAATCCTTTTAAAATAAGAGATGGAAATTCAATCCATTTTATAGAGTTCAGGTCTGGTTGAGTTTGGTTTAAGTTCAGTTCAATAACAACCATAGTTCAATTTCAGTTCAGTTAGATATAAAGTTCTTGTTCAGGTCCAGTTCAATTTAGTTAAATTAAGCAATAGCGATAACTAAGTAGGCTAAGTGCTTTTTTGTAAACAAAATAGGTGCCAGTACTCAGAAGTTAATTGTCTAACTTTTAACTTAAACTACTAAAAATTAATAATATATGTTAAAATACAAGAAAAGTAATATTTTTTTCAAAAAGGTGCCGGTACACGTACTGTCACAAAAAAGCCCTGAGTAAGCCTAATAAGGTTCAATGCATTTTATTAGTTAAAACACTTGAACTTGAAACTTGACATAAATAAAATTATAAAACACAAATATACTGACTATTGCAACATTTCAATAAAAAATTGATGCTGTACAAAAAACATGAAAGCGGTAAACATTGAACACGGATAAAGTTAGATAAGTAGTATACTGTAGTTATACTAACAGGGCTGCAGGGTTTAGCCTAACCTTATGATCACTCATTGTCACTCCACACACTGAAAATACTTTTTCACTGGCAGTACTCGTGGCAGGAATGGCCAACAACTTTTTGGCAATTAACGCAATAGTCAAAAGCTAATTTTCAAAATCAATCTCTTTCCCAAATTGAAATGCATAGCAGTCAGTCAAGAGCAGTGTCAAGTATTTTTCTAGTTCATGTCTCCCTTACGTCATTGCAATCAGCATTAGACAACAGCTGTCTTAAAGTCTGCCAGTAAATCAAATAACGTTCTCAACATTTTCTTTTAGGAAAGAGGCTGTTACATTTAAAGGACTGAATTCACCAAAACTGTCTCTATGTGCACTATCTGAGTACTTTAATGCTATATATATGGTATGTTGAAGAAGACTTAATTTTGTCTAGCATAATACACATCTCTGAAAAACATATTCCTGATATTTTGCATTCATTCAAAATAGACAAATATTTGTAGCAACGTACAATAAGTGTTGAAAGTTAGTATAATCAAGCTCGACTGAAAAGCTCCATTTAAATCATGCCTACTGTTATTGGGACCATTGATCTTACAGATTGATCGAAAACAAAATAGCATTTGCCATACATCAGGGGATGTAACAGTTGTCAGTGGCCTTTTGAAAGGGATGCATTAATTCAACAAAGTCACACAACAATTAATCACTAACATTGTTTAGTTTCTCAAGTTTGTCAAGCTGTTTTGCATTTGAGCAAGAATGAACATAATATGACAACCATTAAAAAAACAAAACATTCCACAATATTCTGCTGAAAATAGAGATATTGTTAATTCATTTTTACAGTTGTGGATGGGACATGTACAATAAATGTACAACTTAAAAGCTTATATTTCATAAAAAAAAGGCACTTCTGGTATTTTATTTAGGTATTTCCATATTAAGAAATTTCATGTTAAAGGGAAACTCCGATAGTTTTGACAATTTTTGAAATAATATGTGTTTTGACTTACAGATAATGAATATATTCTTCTTGTTTTTTTATTTGCAATAATAACTTAGTAATTGATGTTTTTTTCTGACGTAATTTTCCTGCGCATCCAAAACAGTTAGATATTCACTGGGTTTCTATGTGACGTCACACTAGCCTATTAATTTAATCTATTGACTTATTGTATAACGGGAGACCATACAGCAAAGTTAACATTCTGGTAAAAGAAATATATTTTGGTCTATGTAGTTAGATCTAGGATCTTGTAAGCAAAGAAAAAATGCGCATCAAAAGTATATTTACATGCTTGACTAACCACGGCAGTCTGTATTTTCTCGCCAGACCACTCAACACACAACAAACACTATCCCTTGGTTGTCTTGTCATGACCGACTACGCGTAGTCTCGACTAGCCTTACACTGACCAGTTTGTTTGAATCAGTCAGACACACGATCTATTTACTTCCTGGGAAAAGGAGAGACTTAGATGAAAATGTTACTTTTTTTCTCGAGTTGGTTATCCTAATGCTTTTAGATCTACTTATACATGTATTTATAACTGTACCATAGCTCTGGAATAGGCTGTCACTAAGCCCAAGAGCCTGTAAGAATGAAGCGATACGATTGGTTAAATTTAGTTTCCTTTTCAGCATTGTTGATGAAAGTGACATATGCCTAACCTAAAAACAAAATCTCAAAGCACCCTGTTTTTTTGAGATGTGATGAGTTTACTGTCTAATTTATTAAATATAAATGTTTCTAAGCATTTAAATAAAAAATGGTAAAATGTTTACTATTACAACTTTTTAAGCAGAATTCAAATATGTCAATAACTCAAATTTGAAAAATCATCGGAGTTTCCCTTTAAGGTTAAGGTTAGAAAAAAAATCATTAGCCAAAACAAAATAATTTTTAAAATATTGATGTAAAAATACACACTGATTTTATTATATCTTAGCATTCTGTCTCTCATAAGTGTCATTAAAGCTAATCTAGCCTACTATGTTTCACAAAGCTAATTAAAAATCACCACTCTTAGCTAAGCTATAATACATTTCTATAAGGTATAATACATTTCTATTTTCCCTCTCTCAATATTTTAGAATTTCCTGGTGAAAAAAAAAGTGGTTGCAGAATTATTTTAGTCATAGTTTTGTCAATAAGTTTCACCATAAAAAGCACCAAAATGAAGCTGAGTTGAAACTGTTATTATTACTAAATTACTTACTTTTGCCCTTGCTTTTCCCACATGTGCTATCCAGTCGCACTAGAATATTCCAAAAGTCATTTTCTAGTTTCATGTCATGGCGTGTAGACGTGGGTGCTGACATATCTGTAGGCTTAGCTTTAGGACTGGACATTAAAGCTCCATGAGGTGATTTTTTCAATGCAGTTACATCTGTTTCTTCATCTTTGACAGGTCCTTCACATTTGTTCACTTCTTTCACTTTACCAGCAGGAAGAAAATAAGTGGGAAATATTTTAGCCAATGAGATCAGAGTATCCAAAGCATGGCGACACACAACTGGAGCAGCTTGAGGATGAATATTTATTTGTGCTGGTGATGAACTGCTGGATTTTTTACCATAACTTTTATGTTGGATTTGAAAGACATTGGCTCTGCAGCCTAAGGCAGCTTCAAGACTAATGGATAACCAATAGCCAGTTCCCCCTGAGCTTGATCCACCTACAGCAAGTGGGGTTGATGTATTCATATTGGTGACTAGAGCAAGATTAACATCAGATTGCATAGACAATGAAGTGTCCAAAGAAGTTGCAGATGATGAGGAAGAAGAAACAGGTACTGTACAGTTCATTGGGACAGACTTTTTTCCTTTTCCTTTATCTTTGAAACCTGAATTACTTCTATCTGAAGATAAATTGTTTGCTATATTATTTGTGTTATCACCAGCTTTTTGTACAATAGATAACAGTGCTCTAATTAGCCAAGCCCTTGTGGGTCCATGGTAACACAGATTTCGAAGCACTCGATGTAGCCGAGTTGTATTCAGCTTTGGTTCATCTATAAACAATAATACTAAGAGGCATGTCAAGGCCTCTGCATCTAACATAAATCTTCCTTTGACTTTGGTAGGATTGGTTGCTCCTGATGGACCTGAATTAAGTCGGCTTCCTCCAAAGGACCACTGGTTTTGGCGTTGTGTTGCACGAATAGCATATCTAGTGCCTAAACGACCAGCAAGACCTAAATATATAAAAAGATGTAAAAATAATTACACATATATTGCATCTATATTTCTATTAAAATTAAATGTTAATATCAACATTATAGGCAACAGTAAGCAGCTTTAAAAGTTAGTTACTAATATGAATTAATAATCAAATTAATAATCTAATTTTTAAAACTCTTAAACAAAGACAAAATCATAGAAATCATGCTACAGATTGCAATACCCTATTTGTTTACCAACTCATAGGCTTTTCTTAAGAAATGGAGAGTTTTCACTATGTTAGATTGGGGCTAAAATAGTAGGGAAATGCCAGAAACAGTGTTTATATTAAGAAAATACAAGACATTTTGATTTTCACTACATTTGATTTGAATTAAAGGAGGGGAGTGAAGAGCATAACACTGTAGAAATCAAAGTATTACTTTGCACATTTCATCAGTATGTTAGTGCAAATAATCATACATTTTTTTTTAACAAAATGTAATTCTGGCCATAATTTAAAGAAACAATGTTTTTTAATCAATTTTCTTACATTTGAGCATACTCTAAGACTTATACATTTAAGTATTAAGTAATTATAATAGTGTATAATAATATATATATATATATAAATTCCCCCACTTGCCATAGACGATAAAATATGAAAATGTAACCTTTTTTTTTACATAACTGACGCATAGGACAGCTAAACCATTTTCAAGATAAAAAGAGTGGTTAAATTTACCAAAAATGAATTTTAATTCCCAATTAATATGAACTATGTATTTGAATGCTGACATTTGAATGTCTAAAGTACAAAACAATAATCCCTTCTGCTTAAGCACTTATTAACACTTTGTTTTGTTCCTTAATTTCTTTTGTTACAATTTTTTATTTATGTATATTTCTTCACAGGTCTAGATCATAATGTACTTCTCATATAGATGTTGTGAATGGGGGATTATCCTCAGATCATTGTGATATTCAGATGTGTTTTTACATCTGTATGAAAGCGTTTGTGTGTAGAACTATTTTAAACTAACCTAGATATAGATCTAGATTTACAAGTAGGCCTAATCCTCTATTCTGAAGCAAAATTTAAAATTTTAAGTCTTAAAAAATAGTCACAGTCAAGATAAGGGCCTAATTAAAGTGTGTACATGTTTTTTTGGGGGGAGAGGGGTATAATTCGGGTGTAAAGATGTGTTATTCTAAATAAGGTGCTGCTCTAGATCTCTGATTGACAAAATAAAAATGTATAGAGTTGACTAAGTAGCGAATAGAGATGTAAATGTAATACTGGCTGTTGAGAGAGGGCTGTTCATTAAAAAATAGTGTGTGAATATTTGGGGGAATCATAATGCAGGTAGATAAGACAACAACTGATGGGCCTAAGAGGTGTTTGTGCATACTCAATAACAGGGATTTGTAGGCTGTTAAATTGAAGGATGGATGAAAGACAAAAATAAAGAGGAGGCGCAGTGGCCGAGTGGTAAAGCGCTTGGCTTGCGATCCAAGGGGGTCCAAGATTAGAACCTTGGTGAAGACTGAGATTTTTAATTTTCGGATCTTAAGGTCAGCTGAGTCCAGAAAGCACTAATAGGTAACTGACGTTAGTTGTGGAAAAGTAAAGGCGGTGGGTCATTGTGATGGTTACATGACACGCTCGTTAACCGTGGACCACAGAAATAGATGACCTTTACATCATATAGATCATAAGGTCTGAAAGGGAAACTTTAAAAAAAATTATATCCACGGGTTTCTAATAAAAGGGCTTTATTTTTTTATGTAATTTTCTTTTCTGTTTTTATGTTATGTGGCACCTAACATGAATGTTGGAAATTAAAATGGCCCACTAGCCAAAAAAGGTTTTACATAGCTGTTTTATCTTACTAATAATTCAATTAAACATTATTACATGTACCTCATTTTTCAATTACCTAATTTTATAACATCGAACTGAACCCGAACTTTAGACCTGACAGAAAGGAACCTAACCTGAACTTAAATCTGACCCAACAGAACTGAACCCAAACTTTAAAAGTTACGGTCAATTCCCATCATAGTACACACCTAGTCACATCTATATAGGTCTAAATTCTTAATCAAGATCTACATAAATTTGTGGTGTATGACATCATAAGCACAATATGTGATCTAGACCTAGTCTAGATTCTATATACTATAATAAATTAGAACTCAACAAAGAATCAATTCATGATCAGTTTTTAAAAAATATGATACTATTTTGTGGTTGATTTAGTAAAGTCCATTTTCAGGAATTGATGCCTTGATCTACATTTGTGACAACTCGTTTGTGTTTTCTAATTAGTAGTTCAAAAAGTTTTTTTACATTTTTTTTTTTTTGCTTTTGTGGTTGAAATGTTAAATTTAGATGAAAAACTACTCGCATATTTTAGTATCCATTTGCATACTAAAAATTTGCAAGATGCATACTTGTAGGCATCTCTGCTATTAATACTAAATCATGTCAGTGTTAAAAAAAAATAACAAGCCCAACAATTCTATTTTAAGGTGCACAAAATTACAATGTGTGATAAAACTGCAGACTGAACAGCAAATTTTGCACTTAGAATTTGTGAAATGAAAAATGAGATTTAATAAATGAAGGAGATGAGTAAAGAGCATTAGAAGAGTTTGGCAAGCAGCACAAGTGCACAAAGTTTAATAAAATAAGCATGGAAATAAAAAAAAAAAGTTTCACTAAACATAACCTTTAGCAGCCATTATTATAATATATTATAATTTAGATTTCTATCCTATATTTTGAAATATATGTCATTTAATAATAATAACATATTTATGTAAAGAAAAGGTAATGGGGCATATCATTAAATTATTGCTTTTTAGTGTGTTATATGGATTACAGGTTATTTTTCCCCTTGTCAATGATAGTTAACTTCACTGCTTGTTTATAACCTCATACAATGCTTGCTATCTTCCATACCATACTTTTGATGCAAAATTGAAAAGGTTAATGTAAAATATATAAATAAAAAAATATTATTACATCTGAGAACATTATTTCAAATAGTTAAGTCATACAACTTATGATCTGATATAGTTAAGTCATACAAATTATGATCTGATGAATTAAGCTATGTATTTATCTATAGTAGTATATTGATGCAGGCTTTTAATAAAGATACTATGTTAGGAAAAATAGCAGGCGTGGTAATAATTGATGGGGAAGAACGACAAAGGCCTAACCGGAGTGCCTGAGAATAGCTGAGATTGAAGCCGCACCAGCCTGAGCAAAAAGCCGCTCCTGAAGAAGTCGCCTGTGCCTTTCCTCCATATCCCTGCGTAATTCTTGAGCTTCAGCTGCCAGTTCAGGTGGTAAAACAGCAAGCATGCTATCATCCATGTCTGACAGAACTTGCTGTCTTAGGGATGTTGACAAAGTTGAGAAGAATGTTGCTGGATCTACAGGTAGGTCAGGATTGGCTGCATTTTGTTGCAAAGCTGCTAACCTTGCTTGTTCTGCTCTTTGCTGGGCAAGGACCTAATTTACAAAAAAAAAAAATAATAAAAAAACAACTGTAAAAACTTTTACATGGAAAATGTTCTAGCAAATATCTAATAAGCTGTCAAAAAAAAAATAGATTATAATTATTCTCTAATGGTTGTGTGAGCTAGGTCATTTATCACACTGGAGCCCTATTATATTGACCAGTGAGTAGTGTTTGGTCAGTGCTGTGTGGGGTGCCACAGTTTTATTTTAATCAGTGTTTTTTGTATATAATTTTTCTGTTGGGACTGCCTGTAAGTTGGAAAATGACAATTTTTTACTTCATTAGTTTAACTACTTTGGCTTGCCTCTATGTTTCTGGATTTTATTTAGATGCAAACGGATTAGTGCTGTCACATCCCTAGCGGATTAATTAGCCATTCACTTTTCTAATTAAGTCAATTTAAATGTTTTTGTTTTACCTTTATATATTTGCTATTCTGTAAATATATTATTATAATATTTAAATTTAGTATTTTATTTTTATTGGAGAAACTTCCAAGTAGTAGGCTATTTGGTTCTTAAGTTTGTCCTAAAAAATGGCTGCACTCAACCCAGCACTGCCATGATGACTGCTTTTAAAGACTAGATCTGTTTATTTTTGTCTAGCCCCTATGGCTAGCTATATTTTTGTCTAGCTTTTATTTTCCCTATGTTCAACTGAATGTATTATTTGTGTTCATGTACTAGATCTAAGGTATAATCTAGTAGACCAGGATTATATTTTTCTCTTTTGTATTTCGCATGCTATAATTCCTGTTTTAAGCTATTGTATATACTGCTGATTGCTGTAATAGTCTGCTGCATTACTGACGTATTTAATAAAAATAATAATCTTTATTGTCTGTAAGGAAATTTGTCTTAAAATTTGTGCATTACTCCAGACAAAACATTATAACTATAAAAAAAAAAACAAATTGTACATTCACACAAGACTCATAATTTACATGTGAAAAGTTTATATCAGATTGTTTCTATTTAATGATTTGATTGCCAGGGGAACAAAAGAGTGTTTGTGTCTGTTTGTCTTTGATATTGGTGTCTTGTTTGATATCGGTGTCTTGTATCTCTTTTGTGATGGTAAAATCATAAAATCCTGACCCAAAGGGTGATTTTTTTTTTCTAGAATCTCTTTAGTTTTTTATGGATGTTTGTCTCAAACAGCTGCCCAAATGGGGTTTCTTTTTTGCCAATGAACTTTACCAGCAGCCTTTAGGATTTTATGAAGTTTACTTTTATTTTTAATGCTCAGGCAGTGATATTGAAACTTAAAATATTGCAGATGTGAGTATGATAAAACATAACCAAGGCCTTTTCGTTAACATTAAACAAGGACAGTTTTCTCAGTAGTCGTAATCTTTGCTGATATAATCAGTATTATAGTTTATTGTCTAGGATAGTACCAAGGTATTTAAAAGTTTGCACTATTTCAATAGTCTCACCAGCTACAGAAACAATATCAGATAGCCATACCAGGCAGTGAGTTTGAAACTTAAAATATTGCAGATGTGAGTATGATAAAACATAACCAAGGCCTTTTCGTTAACATTAAACAAGGACAGTTTTCTCAGTAGTCGTAATCTTTGCTGATATAATCAGTATTATAGTTTATTGTCTAGGATAGTACCAAGGTATTTAAAAGTTTGCACTATTTCAATAGTCTCACCAGCTACAGAAACAATATCAGATAGCCATACCAGGCAGTGAGTTTGAAACTTAAAATATTGCAGAAGTGAGCGTGATAAAACATAACCAAGGCCTTTTCGCTAACATTAAACGAGGACAGTTTTCTCAGTAGTCGTAATCTTTGCTGCCCCTTTTTGGAGAATATAATTCAGTTATGCGAACAGACTATGGTATGGTTTCCATACTGGTGCTCAGCAATTCAAACTCAAGACCCTTTGATTGTCAGCCCAATGGATTTTGCCACTTAGACACACATTTTCTTTCAATAATATTTCAAATCTTCATGTACTTTACTGCAAATACATAAAAAAAAATGGTTACCCGACAAAAGAGTGCGGACAAAATAATAGCGAAATAAATAAAAATAATACAATGTGTATATAAGGGGTATGGATTTTAGTAATTAAAGGTTCTGGGCATAATTTTTCTTCATTTTTTATAGATCTATAGGTATGTCATATTTGCAGAAACAGATAGTACTTTAATTTAAGTTTTATCTCATTCTCCCTTTACATTAATGTGAAAAAAAAACTTAATACACTATAAAAATATGTTTTTGAAAAGTAGTGACCCCGTTCAAGGATTAGGTATATGACGATGTGTGTGTTACACATTTGTGTTATAGTATAATCAGAAATCTTGATTATCTCTGGCATCTCTCTTTGATCATACCAGGGTGCTTGACGCAACATTGGCAAACTTAGATGTGTCAGGATTGGTTTTGCTGGTGATCACATTTCTTATCTGTAAATACTGCCTTCGAAGAACTAAATGACGCTTGGCCAGATGTGGAAAATATGTATGACCATTGGGAGGACAACTATATTGGTCGCCAGAGACACACCACAGAGTGACTCCAAGAATTCCGATAGCATGGAATGTTAGAGATCGTGTAAAGGACAATGTACCATCACCAAACAATTCATTGGAGGGCTAGCATCATGCATTTCAGCTGTCTATTGAGACCTCCCGACAATGTCTACAAGTTAATCTCTCACTTCCTCTGAGAATAGAAGAACACAGAGAACTACAATCTGATGTTATTCATTTTAGTTTATCATAATTCTTATATAATGTTTGTATATTTATATTTTAAGATATCTAAAGTGTTTCCTGCAAAATGACTGAGAATCAATGATAACATTAAAATAAAAAAATATTGGCTTTTTTAATATTTTAAGATATCTAACATAGTTCTAGCAAAAATGACTAAAAAAATATATATTCTCTGTGCTATTTTGTTGGGAACCAAAAAAAATCCATGCAAGGCACTATTGTTTGTTCATTTAGATGGAAGAATTTTAACAGCTTTTTAGCGGCCCCCGAAAGGGGAAAAGACGCTATTAGTTTTGTGAGAAATGTCTGTCCGTCCATCCCATTTAGATCTCGTAAACTAGAAAAGATATTGAACCAGGGGTCGCAGGTTCGAATCCTGGTGAAGACTGGGATTTTCAACTTTGGAATCTTTGGGCACCTCTGAGTCCACTCAGCTCTAATGAATACCTGACATTAGTTGGGGAAAAGTAAAGACGATTGGTCGTTGTGCTGGCTACATGACACCCTAGTTAACCGTAGGCCACAAAAACAGATGAACTTTACATTATCTGCCCTATAGACCACAAGGTCTAAAGGGGAACTAGTTAGGCCAGGTTCACATCTAACTAACTGGGGCACTACACAAGATCTGTTAACATTCTTTCTCCATTCTATCTCTCATTTGTCTTTGATATAATTTCATTCTGATGTTCTTTCTGAAAATATTGAAGACTGACTGGGTGGACCACTTCGGGGGCCGATTTTGAGTTTGTGTTTCCACACAAACTGTCTTTCGTAACCTTGTTCTTTTTGCATTTGGCATTTAGCTTTATATCTGATCCAGGCAATCACAATGAACACATTGAAAATGAAAAAAAAAAATCTGTATTTTTTTTCCAAAGGGAAACTATTCAAGATTAAATTTTATATGCTTTAAAAAAAAAAAAAAAAAAAAAAAAAAAACATCAATTAGACTGTAAGAATGGGGTAAAACCAAAAATGGTATCATCAATTAGGAGAGAAAGAGTTAAAAATTAAGTCTGTTAGCAATTAATTGACAGTTGACATTGAAAAGCTTTCCAATTATACTTTGTTTTTTATCAATGCACTTACTTCTTCTTGAATAGCTGGAGGTAAGGCTGCAAGAAACTCAGCATTTACTTCCATTGCACTGCCACCTTCCCCTGCTCCAGTGTCTGATATTGATGCACTTTGATGGGCTTGTTCTTGAGCCCGTCTTCTTATTCTCTGAAGGCGCAACTGTTCTGAAATCACTTCCTGCCTAATATGCTCAGGCAAAGCAGCCAAAAAAGATGGGTCAACACCTTCTGGAATTTCTTGATCTTTTAAACAACAAAATAAAATATTGATGAATTAAATGTACTGTGGGTATCAGAATCGTTGGTACTAATTAAGAAGAATAATCCACTGTTTTTTCCGTTATTATGAATAAACATCGCATCTAACATATAATAGCAGCACTAAGGTACCAAGGTTAAAAAGAGAAGATATGGTTAACAGTGAGATTGGTTTTTAATGTGCAATGGCCATTAAAGGGTATTTTAACAATCCCACAGAATTGTACTGTCATGAAAGTGATAAAGGCTTACATATACATACATATATATAGATATACATTAAGTTAGAAAAGCCATATTTATCTTTTTAAATTTTGGACTTCATAAAGGATTAAAAAAAATGAGATCACGACACTACTATACCTGATATACCTTGAGACTGAAGCCCTGATGTGCTTGTTGTAGTAGCACCAGTTGTAATTACAGTATTGACAGGTTGAACCGAAGGAGCAGTGGTAGTAACAAACGTTAGATTGCTGAGTGCTGGTGTAGCACCCGTGACACCACCACTATAAAAAATAAAAATGTTAAACACAGATAACTTTTATATGTTTTCTTTTGTTCTAAATTGTTACAACATTCTAAAATGAATATTACCTGTAAAAAGATTGATGTGTGTGAGAAAAAATTGATGACAAGTCCTGAGATAGATCAAGGCCACTAAACAAAGGGGTAGTTGTTACTGGTAGTGGAGGAAGACTTTCAGCTGTAAATATTAACAGTTTCATAACAGTTAATCTAAAATACATTTGAACATATTCTTAAGCTTTTGAAATATACAGTATTTGAATGAATAAGATCTAACTGAAATCTAGAGCAATGCAATATACAGATTTTCTGTAAAAAATCATTTCATTCTTACATGGAAGACAATGGACCTCATTCACCAATCGTAAACAAACAACATTTAGTCATGTGATCTTATTGATAAAACAATGAAAAAAAACTGTCATGTGACAACCATCATGAATTAAACATGAGATCGTAAATTATATAGAAGAGATAAAGCACCACGTGGCTAAATGTTGTTTGTTTACGATTGGTGAATGAGGTCCATTATGGTAAGACACACTAACGAAAATTAAAAAATCTAAATTAATTCAATTATGATAATTCAAAAGAACAAAACAAATATGAATAACAAATCTAAATTTAAGAGCAAATAAAATGTATAATTATTAGCAGTCTGTCATTCCGTAATATTTAAAAAAAACAAACTAGAAAAGATACCTGATTTCATATTTTTGCAGCTTACAAAGTGCTAGTGCAACAGATACTTTTTATCTTCAAATGCAAAAATTTGTGTTTTTTGAAAATTAAATATGTGAGCCCTTTTTTTCCATAAAAATTCATCTTTAAAAAAAAAACAATTAAGTAAACAGATGACCATTGCATCATTTGCCCCATAGATTGCAAGGTCTGAAATGGATACTTTACTTCACTTTCTTTTTCACTTACTATTGATAGTAAAAAAAAAAAAAAAAAAAAAGAGAGAGAAGTTAAGTAAGAGACACCTCTTAAACATTAACATAGAGATGGACTTCTTTCAACTCTTTAGTTTGTAGATCAACCATTATATGATCATTTAATTAGACCAGGATCACACAGAACCAGAATCTTCATAACAATCAGTTCATTAAATATGTAAGGATATTAACAGTTAATAATAATATCAGCCAAACAACCATAACACTCAGGCCAACAACACTTTCACCCCTCACACATCTATTTTGTATGGAGGAAGATAAGATTGTTGTTGTTTATAACTTGTAGTTCATAGCTTTGTACAGAAATATTGAAACTTGCCTCTTTACCAGAAATGTTTTACCAAACAGATGGTCAGTCATTATGGAGCGAAATCTGAGTTTATGTGTAAATATAAACTCTCTTTGTTTATCAAAAGACATAATATCCAGAAGAATTTTTTAAAATATAAAAATATACATTAGTTATTCAACAACTTACTGAAATCAAATGGCGCTGAAATGTTAGAACTAGCTGCTAGTGACTGAGGGAGAGAAGTTGATAGTAGATCTACGCCAGTTGTTGGTACAGACACAGCTGATGTTCCTGCTTGAGTGACAGGGTTGAGGTAAAAATGTGTTGGAGGTACACTAAACTGACTATCATGATGCCAAGGAATATGTCTAGACAAATGGTCATAAAAGAAAAATGTTAGTTGAAGCTTATTAGATAATTATTTGGTAGAAGAAGTTAATGTCATGTAAGCACACAAAAAAATTCTTGAAGAAAACATAAATGTCAGAAAAGCAATTTTGTAATGATTGTTTTCAATGTGTAATGTAAAGCAACCTAACAATCCTGCAAGTTGAAGTTATAGCCAGAGATACAATAATAATTACTTCTGCGTGTCTCAAAGAAGATATATAATATATAAAAATGTGCATACATAAATACAAGCTCCTCATTCGTTGTCAATGATAATTACAATCTCTTTCATATGAATTTGAAATAGGCTGTTGAGTAAGTTTTTCGCTTTGAAAAGCCAATTATACTTCATGCATTGGTAAGTTGGATCTATTGCAGTATTGTTTGCTTTTCTAAACAGTTTTATGGCTAATCATTTGTGGACTACCATCATCTTCGCTTTGTGGCCTGAAAACAGACACTCTGTGCTATAACTAGCAAGCAATCAATGATTAGCATTTACCAGCCAAGGGGTGTTGATTCCACATTCCTTGTGAAAGTTCTTATATGTATCTTTGTATCTCTTGTGCTGACCCCTTAGAGAGCACTATCCATCACACAGCTCCTCCATAGAAAAAACAATTAGTAAGTGGACCATCAGAGACATGCTGACTACTTGTCTAGCCCAATGGAGTTAAGACATTTTTGCTAAGGTATGAATTAGAACTGCACCGGATAGTACTTTTGGATATGAGGCAGGAATCAGATTTGGCTAAATAGTAAGATATGATATCCGGGATACCTACATCTTTTAATAAACAAAAATTGTGCAATCTTCTAAATAACATTTAAAATACCTATAGTCATATTATTATTTTATTTTTTTTTGCTTTTATTTACCTTATTGTTTTGAATTCTAATACTGATTGAGGAATTAAAGTATAACTGCATTTATTAACAGAAGGCTTATCACAAACAAATCTGTGTAACATGTAAGGGTGTGTTTGTATGTCTGACACCAACAATGTCAGATGTAGAATATGCAAATGTATATTTAACTAATGTACATCTCTCAAAGGTAAAGTGCAATTGGGGTGGTATCAGGTCTGGCCTTATGCATAGGCAAACTAGGAAGCCGCCAAGGGCCTACCATTAGTTGGGGCCTCGTATATGACTAAAAAAATTTTTTTAGAGAAAAAAACAGTTAAACTTGGATCAAATCTCACACAGCAAAGTTCTACTGCTCTATGTCTGATAGACTAGCTTTTTACCATGTCTCAAGGTTTATTCAAGAAAGTTTGATTTACTTATTAGACAAGATCTACCAATGATAGAGAAGCTTTTTGGTGAAAATGTCAAGTCATTATTTCAGGTATGGTGCATCAAAAGGCAAACAAAAAGCGGAGACTTTAGACAAAGTGATCAATGAATCAGCTAATTTGCAGGAAAAAGTCATGAGTAGGCTCAGGAAGATACAGGTTAATTCCAGTGATGCAAAGAAGAGTCAGCAAAGCATTTTCGATTGTCAAGATCTAGGCTTATAGTCATCTTCAATTAACAATAAAGAACACATAGAAAATATATTAATTGATTTTGATATAGAAATGTAGGTACTACTCTGTACTTTTTAATTAAATATTTGGCCAGAGATAGAGCTACTGTGCATCCCTAGAATGAATACTGTTTATGCCTAAAGATTGTACTATCCTGTTATGTGATTATACCAAGTCACTATCTGTACTTTTTAAAAATATGAATGTGAAGAGAGTTCAGCCTTTTATTGTGATCCACTAAGTACGAATCTATTATTTATTATCCCTGACTCAATAAAATGAAAAAAAAAATTGTTGAATATTTATTTAGAAACAAGTATTGAAATAGTTCATCGAAACTTCCACAATTAACAAATAAAATGTAGACTCCTCAGATTAATGAAAATGTTTGTATGCATGTGTGTTTTATTATAAATCAAACTCAAAATCACTTAAAATGAATTTTTAACAGTTATTTTTTTTAAAACATAAAAAAATGTTTTCAAGGTCAATGTTGTGTGTTTACCCACCAGATACACCCAATGATTTATTACAGGCTTTATTTTATTTATTATAGCTAGAATCCCCCCCCCAAATGGAACAATACCCATTTTAAAGCTCCCCCAACTTTTACTTTTTTCTCATGAATTCAAGTATTCAATATTCCACCAGTAAAAAAAAAGTCCTACATACATTTCATTTTGTTTTTTTATAACTTTGTACACAGAGGTGTATCAAAAGTTGGTAGGGAGAGGGGGGGGGGGCATCATGCCCAGGTGCCAGAAGGTCTTAATGACAAAAATGATTTACTGGAAATTCTCAATTTGTTTGAACTAAGTTCTGGAAAATATATTTGTAATTAATAAACATGTTCAAATACTTGCTTATTTCATTTTTGATCTGTATTATAAATTGTATTGGTTAGCTATTTTAAATAATACAATTTCCAGTCAAATTATTTCTGGTGGATTCAACAATGTGCTGTATTCATCACAATATGTCAATGTGCATCAAAAAATATAATCTGGTTTTCCGTGAAAAATCTGATTCTAGATGAAGCAAATAGTGTATAATGGTGTTCAATAAATAATTGAATCAATATAAAGAAAGTATTTAAATTTTATAGCTAGTTCTAGATTCTTTGCAGTTTAGAATAATGTAAGTTCTCCTTTTCTTGTGTGTTTTTCATTGTTTGAGACCAGCATTTCCCAAAGGTGGTGAGACAAAGAAGTTGTACTTGCTTTCTATTTATAAATCCATATATTTGACTATTAATCAATAAAAATAACATTACCAATATTTAAAAAATAAATGAGTAATTTAAGTGAAGTCGTTTCCAAGTGATGTACCATAATTCAGATGGCACTTTTGACATAAACAATTAGGCCAGCTACAACACGGCTATAAGCTTTTGATCAAACCCATTATAAAGGAACATGCTCAACTGCCTTAAATATACCCTATAATTCAGTACCGATATAAACCCATCCCACACTTTCGTAACTCTCCAGTTCCACCAAGTGAATGAGAGGGAGGCGCGAATGTAATTTTCAAGATTTAGGGGAAGCCCATCAAGTAAAAGTTTCAGAAACATTGTTTTAGGCCTGCACTCCTCTTACATGAAGAAATATTGCAATGTAGACATTAAATCTTGTTACTAAACGTGAGAGGAAGAGATATGTTTTCCAATACTTATAAAAATGTTACAACTAATGGATCTCACTTGGCTACAATATTTCCTACTAAATTTAAACAGTAATACAACACTAATTACAGATAACTAATTATGCTTTAATGATTGATTGATTGATTTTTGCTAGGTAAGTAATCTGACATTAGGGCAGCATTATCATAGTGGTAAAAGTGAAGATGCAACTTAAGCAATTAGTGATGGGAACAGAATTTGCAAACATTTTAGGAAATTTTCAACACCAGCATTTGTGAAATGACTTTGCAGAAACCTAAATAAGAAGTAGTATTTTATTTAAGTAATGTTACAAATAAATTAAACTACATGAGCTTTACTACACACAGACAATCAAAATGCATGCAATGCACTATTGTTTGTACATTTTGAGAGTTTTTCTTCTTTTTACACTTGGCATCTAGCTTTATTTCTGGACCAGACTGTCTAAAACATTTAAATGCAATAAAACTTTCCAATATTTAAGACTAAGACTGCTTTATTGATCCTTACGGAAATTTGTTGTGATTACAAGGACTCGTTTCTCATATAAAGACAACACAACAGAAAAGTACACATAAATACAACAGACAACATAAAGAGTTCATTCAGCGACTACAAACAGGTATCTTGGTGTATTTCATGTTCCCTGATCAATGAGTGGCGGTGATAGAGTCTGACCGAGTGAGGTACGAACGAGTTTTTGTACCGCTCCGTTCTTGTTTTGATTGACAGCAGTCGCCCACTTCGCGATGGCCTAGCGTAGTTCTGATGGAGCGGGTGGCCGTTGTCTTCCAAGATTTTTTTGATTTTTCTTAGGCACGTTTGTTCAAAAAGTTCCTTTAAATGTGGTAATGTTGTGAGTGTAATTTTTGATGCTTTTTTAATGATGTTTTCTAGACGTTGCAACAGTTTAGATGAGGCGTTGCCTTGCCAACAACTTATTCCGTATGTTAGCAGATTTTGTACAGTTGCGCCGTAAAATGTCTCAAGGATCTTCTTGTTTAATTTAAAACTGTTGAGTTTGTATAGAAAAAAGAGTCGCTGGGCTGTTTTCTTTGTCAGAGTTCCAAGGTGGTCTTCCCATGAAAGCTTGTTGTTGATGGTAACGCCTAGATATTTATATGCCTTTACTTGTTCTATAGATGTAGTGTTTATTTGCAGTTCACGTATAGTTTGTTTTTTCTTTCTAAAATCTATTATAAGTTCTTTAGTTTTTTTTACATTCAGTTCAAGAAAGTTGTCGGTGCACCAGTTTGTAAACTCTTCTATCGAGCTTCGATACTGAGTTTCGTCTCCTGAAATAAGACCGACTATGGCAGTATCATCAGCGAATTAAATGAGTTTAACTGAGTCATAGATGCTTCTTATGTCATTAGTGTAAAGAGTGTATAGTACAGGAGAAAGTACACAACCTTGTGGAGCACCCGTACATAGTACTCAAGTTGACGATTTGGTGTTGTTGACTTTAACATACTGGGGCCGTTGGGTTAAAAAGTTTAGAACCCATGCTTGCAAGTAAGGGCTTACATTTAAGTTACTCAGTTTGTTTATCATTAGATGTGGCTGTATGGTATTGAAAGCCGAGGAGAAATCTACGAAGAGGACTCGTGCATATGTTTTGGGTATATCGAGATGCTTATAAAACTGGTCCAAAAGCAATAGAATGGCATCCTCAGTTCCTCTAGCTGCTTTGTATGCAAATTGGTGAGGGTCTAGGCTGTTATTGACTTTTGCTACAAGTTGTTTAAGGATATATTTTTCAAAACATTTCATAACAATAGGTGTTAGTACTACTGGGCGGAAATCATTTAAGCAATCTATTTTTGGTTTCTTAGGCACTGGTATGATTTCTGAAGTTTTCCAGATGTTTGGAATTACGCACGTTTGCAATGACTGATTAAAGATATGACAGAAGATAGAAGAAATTTGCTCCGAACATAGCTTGATCAGCTTGCCACTAATTTTATCTGGTCCACAAGCTTTTGTTACGTCTACTCTTTTAAATAACAAGGTCAATTCATCCTACGTTACAAAATTGACGTAGGGCTCTTGTTTTCCTTTGGACAGAGTGTTGAAAAGTTCTTTGTGTAGATCAACAAAATCTTCTTGGTCAAAATGAGAATAAAAATAATTTAGTTCGTTGGCGAATTTCTCATCATCAGCCACTAAAATTTGTTCTCGTTTTAATTTCACTTAGTTTTTCAAATTTGAATGCTAGAAGATAGAATAAATTCATTTTGAATTAGTGCTGTCACGTGACAAGTGTACCTATCTCAAATCAGGTCACGCACTACCATGCTTAGATGCTAGAAAGACGCTGATTAAACAGGATCACAATGGCAACAGGCCTCCACAATGACCTGCTTATCAAAAAACACAGACTAATACTTAATGGCCTATCATAGGATCCTCACAAGGACTTTCCTTAATAAAACACTACAAATCCTCACAAGGACTTTCCTTAATGAAACACTACAAATCCTCACAAGGACTTTCCTTAATAAAACACTACAAATCCTCACAAGGACTTTCCTTAATAAAACACTACAAATCCTCACAAGGACTTTCCTTAATGAAACACTACAAATCCTCACAAGGACTTTCCTTAATGAAACACTACAAATCCTCTCAAGGACCTTCCTTGATGAAACACTACAAATCCTCACAAGGACTTTCCTTAATGAAAAACTACAAATCCTCACAAGGACCTTCCTTAATGAAACACTACAAATCCTCACAAGGACTTTCCTTAATGAAACACTACAAATCCTCACAAGGACTAGCCTTAATGAAACACTACAAATCCTCACAAGGACTTTCCTTAATGAAACACTACAAATCCTCACAAGGACTTTCCTTAATGAAACACTACAAATCCTCACAAGGACTTTCCTTAATGAAACACTACAAATCCTCACAAGGACCTTCCTTGATGAAACACTACAAATCCTCACAAGGACCTTCCTTAATGAAACACTACAAATCCTCACAAGGACTTGCCTTAATGAAACACTACAAATCCTCACAAGGACTTTCCTTAATGAAACACTACAAATCCTCACAAGGACTTGCCTTAATGAAACACTACAAATCCTCACAAGGACTTTCCTTAATGAAACACTACAAATCCTCACAAGGACCTTCCTTAATGAAACACTACAAGGAAAAAAAGACACAGAGAAAGCAATGGAAAGACAACATAAAAGAATGGATGGACCTCTCATTGAAAGAGATTCTATTCAAGGCAAAAGAAAAGAATGGAGTAAGACAGTTGACAATTCATGTGTGGTGATCTTATGGTTCAACAGACTAAGGGATAGGTGAATGCATGAGAAGTTAGCGTTTCCATAACATTCTAAAACTGATTTGATAGCATTGGATCAAAATGAGCTACAAGTTTAAATAAAGATAATAGGTTTTTGAAATCTGTAGACCTACCATCTTGAAGTTAAACATTTTCAACACGTAGAGATTTTGTATAATCATATACTATTTACAGGTTATTATTCCTCGCAATAGATTTTGCCACCATATCAAAGATTGAAATTTTGATAAATCATTTAAACAAACTGTTACATGAGAGTCTGATAAACAACAGAGCGTCAGTTACACTTTTTAGCATGAAAAGCAGTATAATATTTTGTAGAAACCAAGGGCGTGACAATAAGAAATACATTTATGCCTATATTTTTAGTTAGGTAATACAATTTATTGTTAGGCAACTTGTAATTCACATTGCTACAACCTGGTGGAAACTGCGATGCCACTGATCCCAAACTGTAATGGCACCTATGTTTCTTTGGGCACATCAACTGTGTGGAAAGGGGGAACTGCTGCATGGGCAACATCATTCCGACCATACCTAATGCCCAGGTTTTCATCTCATTCTATGAGATGAACCATAGTTGCTTTGCATCAGTTATGCTCACCATCTTCTATTTGTACACACAAACATGTAGCTATTTCTAATTGCAGGTGGGAAGAAAAAGAAAATTGAGTGATTTTATAAACTGTCTTAAATGTGAATGTTCTTAAAAAAGGCAGGAAGTACCCATTTTGTGTATTTAACATTTGTAGACCTATTAAAGATTTATATATATAGTTTTTGAAGATGTACTGTGGCCATTTTGGTAAAATACCAAAAAATAAAATTAAATAAAAAAAAAAGGCTTGCCATTTTTTTTTTTACTTTCCATTGGTCATAAATGTTCTTAGTGAACACCTGAGAAACCTGTGTTCAAAATTTCATGCAAATCCATTCAGCAGATCCAAAGATTTCGTGTTAGATCAGTGAGTTGGCGGCATTTCATTTAAATTATAATTAATTGATGACTTTATTAATTCAAATAGGCTTTGTTTAAAAAAAAAAAATTGTAATAGGAATGAAATTCAGAAGGCTTTGAAAATCTCTTGGCTATATACTTTCATTTAATTCTGAACTGACTTCCCTTATATCATAACAATCAGTCTTAATAATATTAAGGCTATTTTCTTCATCAGAACTACTTCCAATATTGTTTCTTAAATGGGGAATATCAACATCATCTATTGTTCCCCTAGCAATTTAATTTAAATTTACTAAAATCCAACTTAAGAATGTAAACTTCAACTTCATGTGAAACTGTGGTATGAACATATATTTTGTGTGCTTATGATGTATTGTTATGTATAATGAATATTGTAAGACAAATTTTCTCAAGGATTAAAAGATTATCAATTACAAGTTGTTTTTTTTTTAATTTGACTTCTTAGACTCAGCAGTGGAAGCAACATAGAAAGTGAAACTTCATGTCAATGTAAAAAACATTATGATTCACAGGATAAATAATTGACTGAAAGTTTTTATAACACAGAAAAAGTTCTTCCAGAATTTTAAGAATGAAAATAGCTATCTGAAAACCAAAACTACTAAGAAAATTAAACTTGTTAAAGTTGGACCCAATCTAATCAGCTAACATTGCAACTAGCCTATGACAGTTCAAGGATTAATTACTTTTTTAAAATTAATAAATTTGACTATTTACTGACCTGAGTTGCAAAGGTGTTGGAACAGTTGTGGTTGATGAAGTACTCAAGACTGAACTAGAACTAGGTGTAAAGGGCTGATCTGTCATAATGCTGTCAAGAAGCTGACTTATCATAGACCCTTGCATTTGATTTGAAGATGCAACAGCCCTTGTTTCTTCTCTAGAATTACTGAGAGATACAAGACTTGAGGATTGTTGAGTTGTTACAGGCCACATAGAGCTGGCAGCTGGGATAGAACTTGAAGGGAGAATATCAGCCAAATGAGGGGCTATATGTGAAGACAAAGGCAACATTTCTTGCTGAATTAAATCAGAACCATGTCCCTGATCAGCAGTTGCTGAAATCTGTTGAACCTGCTGATTGCTTGAGTTTATTGATGGAGTTCTGTTATTTCTATGCACAGGCATATTTACATTGTCCTCTGGTAACCTTGCTGCCAAAGTGGATGATGCTGATTGAGACACCATTGGAGAAAAGACATGCTCTACCATAGCTGAGGCTAGTATCTCTGCGGCTGTGCATAGAACAAACAAAAAAAAAGGCATATTTAATCCATGTTTCATTTGCAGAAGTCAGAGCTCATAATTAATTAAAAGACAATTATTATTTTTAATTTATTTATATTATGAAACACATTTATTTAATTTTTAGGAATTATATACTAGTATGACACAGAAACTAAAAATACAACTCATTTGAATATATCTCAATATAAATTGTTTAAATTAAATAGTTAATTGTTGAGAGTGTTATTTTGGTTTTTCTTTACTTCTAATCAAGGTAATGCAATAAATTTTAGTTCAACTGTGCAACATTTTTTTATAACCAACTACCAAAAATAAGTTACTAGCAAATGGTTACACTAATCCTAATACTATACATGCTTTTAAGAAATGTGAGCATGTTAGCAGGAATATTTACACAATAATAATTTAATGCATTAAATTGTGAGGAAAAGTATGCTTTATAATTGAAAATTTAGACTCGTTAGGCAAATTCATATTTGGATTTCACACATTCAACTTTGTACAAATATTTTTTTCCCCTCTCAGTAGCAAAATCATTGTTTTGTGTTGATCTTATTTTAAAGAAAAAAGCTGTTCTTAACTTACCCTGACTAGCATTTGATTCCGAAGTGGAATTTGGTGCAATTACTGCTGGTATTAGACACTGAAAATAAATGCAAGCAATTTTTTTTTTTAAATTTATATAAAGTTAAATGGGTAAAAAAGGCTTTATAAAGTTTTCTAATTGCTAATTAATACAACTCAATAAAAAAAAATTCTAAAAAAAGTTGGTTAAGTTTAATATTATGAAAAAAATAATCTAACTGTTCTCTAGTTATATCACATTTTGCCAAGCTTTAACTCTCACTAGATTTGTTAAAATCTAAATTTAGATTTGAAATTCCAGGTCCAGGTATAATACAATAAATACACCACTTTGAAATTTATATTTTTAAAGAAAAAGGTTCAGTGAACTTTTTAAAGATAATTGAATTTTCAATGTTTAATGCATGTAAAACTTCCAGAAGATTAGGATAAAAAAATTTTCTAGGTCATTTAATTATTTTCTAATTTCAGAGGATTACAAGGAGCTTCTGAAACTTCAGGGGGCCGCAGGATCCCAGAGTGTGTCTTAGAATAACATTTGTACTAAAAACCTTGAGATGGTCATTTTACCTGTTTTGTATCTTGCTCAGTGTCTTTTTTCTTGTCAACATTAGTTACTGAAGTTTCCATTTTTTTTCTTTTCTCTTTCCTTTCTGCTAGTTCTTCATCACGTTTTTTGACAAGCTCTTCAATAAGAGGTGGCTTAACAACTGAATATGAGAAAGCAATAATTATTACAACTTTTATCCTTAGATGCAATCATAAGAATGAATGCAATGATTGAAAAATGTATATTAGGACTAATTTTGATCTATCATTTTTTAAACTGAACTGAACATTTTGTTTTAATACTTTACTTACTATAACTCTTTGATGCCCAAATTATTTTCTTAATTTGAATTAAAATTATTTTGTCACCCTTTCAGAATATGCTACCCTGCTTTGAATCATCAACTAGTATAACTTTTTTGTTTCTTATCAGAAAATGCTTTATCTGGTACAGAATTATAGGAGAATTTCAAGCCCTTTCTATTTTAATAAAAATTAATTTTTGATAAAATCAAAATTATTATAATATTGGTTTATGTTAATTAAAAATGAAAACTAAAAGACTGGGGTAAAGTCTTCAGGATCTAAATCGAGACTAAATCTAGGTAAAATTTTAAAAAGACATACTCAACCATAGCAAATAAAAAAAATAATTTTTTATCATACTATCAATCATTGTCACAAAACGTAAATATATATATTAAAATTTAAAATACATAAAATGGAAATCTTAAATTAATTACCCATGTCATAAGAATTAAAAATAAAATAAAATGACCAACTGTAGACAATCGAACAGCTCTAGCTCTGGACTAGATCTAGGAAAAATTATCCAAATCAATAGAATTTTTTTTTTTTTAAACTATATTTCCTCCTATTTTTACTCAACTTAATTTATTACACATAGAATGATTGTCTTGAGCTCATTATCCCATATCACTACCATCTAGAACATTCATCTAAACAAAAAAAGAGACTATTTATACCCCACTCTTTAAAAAGACCCTTCTCTAAAAACACTTGTAAAGAAGGAAAAGGAAACTAAGATAACGTTTTAAGCATTGAAAATCATAAACAAACAAAAAAAATTTTTTAAAGCACTAACAATCCAAGCACAAGAGCCAAGTCAACTCAATGCTTGGAGCATTGTTAGGAAGTCAGAGTTATATTATTATATATGCTTTTATAAACATCACTATAAAGCTGAACATTTATTTCTTCCGTCTCCTATTATTGTATCAAATAAAAACATAGAGTTGAAGCTAGGTGTATGAAATAAAAAGCGCGCAGGTATGATTTTATGGGTACAACATGCTTTCCAAAATATTTCAAAGATTTCATTAATTTAGCTTAGTGCCATTCATGCATCAGGGGTAACGCATTTTCATAGAAATTTGCTTCCATGTATATACCAAAAAATAATTTTCTTAGAAATCTGTTGTAACTTTTCCTGAATTTTTAAATATGCTTTGTATAAATAGAAAAACTGTTTCAAAAAGAACAAAATTTCACAATTTAAATTTCTTTGTATTGTATTAAAAACTAACAGATTTTCAATTTGAAGAAGAATATTGACATCTAAAACAAATCAAGTAAGAATATTTTCTTACTTAGAACAAGATCATGGACACCATCACCATCTAAAACTTTGGTCTCTTCAATCCAGCGAGTTAATGTGGAAGGAATACAAGATAATGCACCAGTACCAGATGAACCAGCATCAGAATAAGGCTCCTGTAATTTTTTAAATTTAAATTTATTAACATCAGTAATAATTTTGTAAAAATAGTGTGAGTGCAGAGATTAATATAAATGTATAATTTATCAATTATAGATATTAGTGCAAAAAATAAATAAATAAATGATTGTCTTGCTAATTATATAAAAAAAAATGTCAAGGAAAAATGTTTCAGGCGAGTTTTTTTGGTATTAGATGATACGGTTAAGTAGACTTTTGCCTCCCAATATCAACATTGTAATCATAACTTCACACATTATAATGTTATGGTACTGAGTATAGAAGTAGGACTATCAACAGTATTGCACTCTGTCTTGTACTTGCTGAATTATATTTTGACAGGTTTGGTAAGCCACATGCTCTTGGCCTGTATTTTGAAATATATGGAATGTGAACAACTGCAGGGCTTTTGCAAGAAAGGATGAGCCAAACCTCTCAAGTCATTATTCACATGGGTTATGATGATGATCTAATTATTCAATAACAATTCATTATTTTATAGACAAATATCTTATAAGTTAAAAGAAACGTTATCTATTGGAACTAGTGATTTGATGGAGGTATAGTATGTCTAAAGAAAAGAAACAACAAGAGCTGGATATACTCTAAGTTAATAAAGAAACAACAAGAGCTGGATATACTCTAAGTTAATAAAGAAACAACAAGAGGTGGATTTACTCTAAGTTAATAAAGAAACAACAAGAGCTGGATATACTCTAAGTTAATAAAGAAACAACAAGAGCTGGATATAATAAAGTCAATCATTTTTGTTTTGTTTTTCTTTTCATGCATTGGTGACATTTTCAAACATTTCACATTATCCTTTAATAACAAATGACAGCTCATATACATTTTAAAAGCAAAGATTAATAACAATGCCAAAGAAATCACTTTTACAAAGCATTTCCTACCTGAAATATTTCTTCGAATAAATCATCATCAGGGGCTCTCGAAATAAGAGGTAAATTTTCTCCTGCTAAAACTACACGTGGTCCACCAGAACTTCCAGCCCCTTGTACATGACCCAAATTACTTGTTAGCTGCAAAATTTCTGCAGCTGTAGAGGGGCCAAGCAACCTTAAGAGAACAGTTTTTAGTTGATTAAATTAAAAGGTAAAAGATAATATTTTTTTTTATTAAGTCATATTACAATGCAATATATAAAACATGTATAAATTATCTCTACCTTTGAAGGATGACTGGTGTGTTGGGCTGTCTTGTTGTTGAGTTAAGATTAACATGAACTGTGGGCAATGTCCTCATCCTCTGCCGACCTCCTCTATGTCCTCTGGCAGCATGAGAATCACCTTGCCTCATTAATAAAGGATGTGTACTTGTAATATTACTTGGTGCAGGGGGCAGGTTTGGCACTAAAAAACAAGAGGAAGGACAATTTGTGAATCTATCAAAATGTGACATAAGTTGCTTTTTTGGTTACTGGATTAGAACCGAAAAAAAAATTGTAATTACAAAAAGAACATTTTGTCACTAAAAAGGGATATAAAATCTTGAGTAAACAAAAAATTCAAGGCTTTACAGATGTGAGTTAGCTATACATATAGTTGCAATCAGTGAATCAAGAATGAGCTAACAAAAAATTACCCAAAATAGACACAAGTCTATTAAATAATTTTGTACTATTTTAATTGAAATTTCTAAAAAGACAGTGAATACCATAAAAAGTTCACTTTAAGGTCTCAATAAAGTCAATCCATCTATTGAAATATTCTAAGAGAGTAAATGAAATCTTGTCCACCCAATAAAAATAACATAGCTAATATTTTTTTGGTATTGTTAAAAGTTAAGTTTGCAATATACCTAACAAAAAGGTGCCAACAAATATAGCCCCCTCCCCCACCCAAGATATTAAAAAAAAAGAAACAAACATGTATCTGCTCCAGATTCATTCTCATGAAGATGCATTGGAAGTTGATAGGTTTGAATTTGGCTTGAATCATTAAAAATTATATGTTGACCTCCTCCTGAAACAAAAGATTTTTTGACCAGTGAAAATTTATAAATTTTAGAACAACTTCAAACAGTAAAATAATAAGTATATAACTGTACGGGTGCTCCACAAGGTTGTGTGCTTTCTCCTGTACTATACACTCTTTACACTAATGACATAAGAAGCATTTATGACTCAGTTAAACTCATTAAATTCGCTGATGATACTGCCATAGTCGGTCTTATTTCAGGAGACGAAACTTAGTATCGAAGCTCGATAGAAGAGTTTACAAACTGGTGCACCGACAACTTTCTTGAACTGAATGTAAAAAAAACTAAAGAACTTATAATAGATTTTAGAAAGAAAAAACAAAGTATACGTGAACTGCAAATAAACACTACATCTATAGAACAAGTAAAGGCATATAAATATCTAGGCGTTATCATCAACAACAAGCTTTCATGGGAAGACCACCTTGGAACTCTGACAAAGAAAACAGCCCAGCGACTCTTTTTTCTATACAAACTCAACAGTTTTAAATTAAACAAGAAGATCCTTGAGACATTTTACGGCGCAACTGTACAAAATCTGCTAACATACGGAATAAGTTGTTGGCAAGGCAACGCCTCATCTAAACTGTTGCAACGTCTAGAAAACATCATTAAAAAAGCATCAAAAATTACACTCACAACATTACCACATTTAAAGGAACTTTTTGAACAAACGTGCCTAAGAAAAATCTAAAAAATCTCGGAAGACAACGGCCACCCGCTCCAACAGAACTACGCCAGGTCGTCGCAAAGTGGGCGACTGCTGTCAATCAAAACAAGAACGGAGCGGTACAAAAACTCGTTCGTACCTCACTCGGTCACACTCTATCACCGCCACTCATTGATCAGGGAACATGATATGCACCAAGATACCTGTGTGTAGTCGCTGAATGAACTCTTTATGTTGTCTGTTGTATTTATGTGTATGTTTCTGTTGTGTTGTCTTTATATGAGAAACGAGTCCTTGTAATCACAACAAATTTCCGTAAAGTTCAATAAAGCAGTCTTAGTCTTTCAACAAGTTTTTAGCACCCCCGAAAGGGGAATAAATGCGATTAGTTTTGTGTGGTCTGTCTGTCAATCCCGTTTAGATCTCAGAAACTTAAAGAAAAAATGAAAATCGTACATCATGATATTTAATAGCATTCAAAGTACTGATACAATGGCTACTTTTTTCTTATCCAAAAGTGGACCATTTAATTAAAAAAATTATCTATGCAAGCAGATTTGTGTGATAACACAAACTCTCTTTGTAATCTTGTTTTTTTTTTAAATTTAATGTAGATAAGAGCAAAACTAAGAGCTAAAGAAATGTAAAAAAAAACAACAAAAAACAAACAATGCTACAAGATAGTTTGTGTGGAAACACAAACTCAGAATTGGCCTCTAAAGTGGTCCACTCTGGTAAAAAGGCAGGTTTCAATATTTTAAGCATGGATATCAGAACCTATAGACCACAAACTACCAACAACCACTACCTTTTTTCAATCCATACAACAAGGTTACAAAAACAGTTTGTGTGGAAACACAAACTGAAAATTGGCCCCCGAAGTGGTCCACCCAGGCAGGTAAAAAGGCAGGTTTCAATATTATCAGAATGAAATTCTTTCAAAGACAAATGACAGAGAAGAATGGAGAACAAAGGTTAACAGATCTTGTGTGGTGTCTCCGGTCCAGCAGACCTAATGATAGGTGAAAGTGAATGTGAAGTTACATGTGAACCTAGTTTGACTGATGACATAATTAATATCTAATTGATCTAATTACTTTGTAAAGGGTCAATCTCTTATTCATAAAAAAAAAAACATTTCTGTAAAATATGTGCTCTATGGTTTCTGTATTGTATTTCAGTTCATGCGATGATATATGAAGAACTATGTATTAATTAATTGTTGTTTTAAATTATGTCCAACTTATATGCATATTAAATAGATTTTTTCTCTTAAAAAAAATAGTAAACATTTTTTGAGGGTAAATATAGTACTTAGTATAACAGAACTTACATAACTTAACAATACAAATGTAAAAAGAAATATTTTTTTGACAAAAAAACTACAACCGTTTACATAAATAAATAAAGATTTACTGCTGTATGTATTAAAAATATGGTAAATAGTCATCTCCCCTAATAAAGAGCTTCCCGTGTTTGTTACTATTAATAGTGAATAGTTGTAATAGTGTTGTGAGTTTGAGTTTTTAGTTATTTGGCACATCGGCACACTTTAGGCCATGTCTTGCCCGTAATCCCTATACGGTTTTTCTTCCTTCGTACCACAAGAGCTAAGTTTTATTTAGTTCAGTCATTAAAAACAAGGTCTATTCACAGTTAAAATAGTAAAAGTAGTAAAAATTTAATAATTTAATAAAAATCTTTTGTAAATATTATATGTTCACAATTTCACAAATCAAATCTTCGTAGACAATCTCACCTCCTGGAATAAGCCCAGTACCTTCTAAAAGTGGTGTATTTTTATGAAAAAACTGCTTGCATAAGTGATTTAAAAAATTAGATTTTTCACTTTCAGAAAAGAAAAAAGTAGCCGTTGCATCAGAACTTTTGAATGGTCTAAAATATTATGATGTCTGATTTTCACTATCTTTTCTAGTTTATGAGATCTAAACGAGATGGACGGACAGACATTCCACACAAAACTAATAGCGTCTTTTCCCCTCTCGGGGGCCGCTAAAAATAAGAGATGTGTGCATGTTGAAAGTTTTGCCAATATTATTGTTTGTTAGGCTAAATGACGAAATGGTACCACATGGTAAGGAGATATATTAATATTACTACTATTATTTCAATGTTAATATTCATAGGTATTCAATAAACTGATTGTTGAGAAGATTTGATTCAGTGGAACATTTGGTATTGAATATTTTTTTATTATTAAGAAAATACAGAAATCTAGTATCAGATTTAATTATATAAAAATTTGATTCTTGCGATGTATGAAGCTATGAGCAAGATATGCCTACATACCAAATTGGAAATGTGTATTCCCAGACCTGGAAATGTGTATTTTAAGAGACAAGTGTGTATTTTCCTAATATAAAGAATATACTTATGAAAGACTTAAATTATTCAAGCAAGTAAAATACACAAAAATTAACACAGCATAAAGTTATGTAAGACATTTTGAACATTATTCAAAATATTTATCTGTCATAGAATTTTCCAGAATATGTTAGAATGTTGCTGTTCTGGTCACTTGGCATTATCATAATGCCTCTAGTGTTTTATTCCTGATTCCATGATAACACTAACAGAAGAATTAATTCAAAATAATGGGAAATTTTGTTAGAAGTGAATTTAGAACTTAAACCAGATACAATGGTTTCTTTTTCTAGATCACTGACATCTAGTTTTGTCAAAGTAGTTTTGTTTATAGGCAATTTCTTTACAGGGTATTTTGAAAGAATTAAGATTTTCTTCTTTTAATCCATACTTTGCAGTCAGCAATGAAAGCTTTGGCATCATCTAAGATTGCTATTGACAATTGTTTGTTTTTTTAAATTTATTTTCAGATAGCCCTAATTAGTCTTTGAACTTGTTTCTAATATTAAAGTTATAAAGCTATTTTTTCAGGGTTCTGTTGATTGAAGCTATTTTAGAAAACAAACATGCAAAAGGAATCAAGAATTTGTTTTCTGTACAAGAAAAAGCTTTTCTTAATGATTGTAGATCATTATTATAAGATTAACTTTTTTATTGTTCCGCACAAAAGAAAACAACTTACCACTGGTAGGAAAATCATCAACTTCAAAAACTAAGCCATCTGTTTCAAAAGCATTAGTCCATCCTTGATCATCATCCCCATCAATATCCGATGCCTTTAAGTAAAAATGTACAAGAATGGTGTGAAATACTATTCTAATAAATATTACAAGACTTAATGTCTTGGTATAAAAATGGTATATAAAATGGTATTAAAAATTTAAAAAAGTAATTTCCTTTGTTGAATTGCTATTGTTTTACAAAAATGAGATAAACATCTTGACTGACTACAGAGGATTTTTTCATTCTAAGAAAATCATTGAAAACAACTACATAAGAGGGAATATATTAAAGTAAAGCTAAATAAAATTCTCTCTTTTATATACAGTGTCTTTTCATTTCTATTGTATACAAGATGAGCAAATTGGCAATCCTAAAAAACAAAAAATGAGAGTATGAAGATGCCAACACACTATCAACAAATATAATCAGAATCTCACATCATCATCATCATCTTCTTCTTCATCATCATCATCATCATCTTCATCATCATCTCCTATTTCTTCCTGATCAGCTTCATCATAGTCTTCTTCATCACCAGAAACATCATCCTGGTTATCATCACGATCTGACAGATGACGGTACAATGATGTTTAAAGATGAGAAAAAACAAACAAAAATAAAATTTAAATATAATTTCAAATATTTGAAACTAAACTCATCTAGTAAGCAGAACAGAAAATTGTGAAATAAGATTAAATTAAATAAAAATGTATGCCTCTATTTTTAACCATTTGGGACTCACCTCTGTGATCAGGTACATCATCATCTTCATCGGACAAAACCTGGCTCACCATTTGAGAATCATGACCTTCATAATCATCTTCATCACCTTCAACTTCAACATCTATTAGAATTTCATTCTCATCCTCACCAACGGTAGGTTCAACTAGGTAAAAAAAATAATGGGTTAACATAAGTACCAGGATAAGAAAAAGACAAAACATTTATAAAACTGAAATAAACTTAATAATGTAAGGGTTAAACTAATACATAAATATAATAAAGTCAAATTTCATGCAGACTAAATACATAGTTCATAGATAGACAGGTGACCACATTAAGCCAGATGTCAACATGTTGACACTGTCTTGAGGTCATACCTTATGAGGGAACTGAGTTTGTTTACTTGGAGAAGAATCTTTATTAGGGGGCTGGACTATAAGCAACACCTCACCCACGGTTGACCTGGTATGAGTTTATTTACTTGGAGATGGTTGTCAATTAAGGAGCTGGACTACAAGCCATACCTCTCCACAGTTGACCGGGTAATAAGTTTGTTTACTTAGAGATAAGTCTCAATTAGGGGGCTGGACTACAAGCCATACCTCTCCACAGTTGACCAGGTAATAAGTTTGTTAACTTAGAGATAAGTCTCGATTAGGGGGCTGGACTACAAGCCATACCTCTCCACAGTTGACCGGGTAATAAGTTTGTTTACTTAGAGATAAGTCTCAATTAGGGGGCTGGACTACAAGCCACACCTCTATACGGTTACCAAGATTGCTAACTTGGAGAAAATGTCAATTATGACGTTGGACTTTAAAACACACAAATTGTTAAGACATATTGACACTGTCTAGAGGTCACTAGATGATGACACTAAGTTTGTTAACTTGGAGAGAAATGTCAGTTAGGGCGCTGAACGACCGAAAGACTGTTCAGCATCTCTGTGTGAATTATCAATGACTATCGTACAAAACGTGTATTAGATAATGCTGAAAAACATATTTTTCTTAAATATAATTCAACTTTAATGTAACTAATGAATTCTGTTGAAACTTGTCATATACATTCATTCATTTAATTTTAACTTTTAAAGGATGTGTATATTATTATTTTGTTATTATAATAAATTAGCATTATTTTTGTAAATAAATATCACTGTTGAATTACTTTTTCTAACGTGTTAACTTCGAATCATACTCTTGTGTTATGTGTTTCTTGATTTGATAACCATGTTCTTAATGATTTAAGAGTGTCAAGTAACTCCTTGTTATTGCTGGTATTACTTAAGATATATACTTAACCACTATCAGTACCATGCTCAGACCAGAAGCAGTTTGTGGCCTTTAAAAAATGAGCCTAATAACCAGTTGATGGTCTGAAATACATCAACATAAATGTCTTTACAATTGGTAGCCTAATACATAAACACAGGCCAACTCATATGTTACACAGATTAGTTTATGATAGGTCTATCTGTTAATAAATTCTGTTAACTTTAATTTATCAATCAGTAATAAAGTTTAAAACAATAAGGTAAATAAAAGAAAAAAATAGATTAATATGAATATAGTTGTGTTATTGAAAAGATTTGCAAAATCTTCGCGCTATTTAAAAGTCAAGTAGGTTTTCTGCTCCGGATGAATGTCAAATTTTATTATCCGGCCATATTCAGCTCTGGCCAAATATCAAAAAGTACTATCCTGTGCACCCCTAATATATACACACACACACACACACATATATATATATATATATATATATATATATATATATATATATATAATAAGGTGAATAAATACCATTAAAAAATATTTTTTATTCATTTGGATCATAAATATTTCCTAGATCTAGATGACTTGTTCAAAGTCAGTGAGTTTTCATTTTTCCAACCTAAATACATGGACAATAACTTTAAAATTTTCAGTTATGTCTTTTTAAATGATGTGTTCTATATATAATTTGTGAAAACATGGGCAAATAACAATAACATACATTTCTTTTTAAATCTGTATCGACAATGTTTCTTAGATTGAAATTACATTTTATAATTATTATAATCCAAAACTTTTTGTTTATAAGAAGTTACTTAAAAAGAATTTTTTTTTTCAATCGAGTCCTCCTTTATGAAGCTGTTAGTGGTCTTTAGTCTACAATTTTTCATTCTATTTATTTCTTGAAATACCTCAACAAGGACTCTTTCCAGTGAGCTCTACATAATCAAGTTTTTCTATTAAAAGTTCAGCTAATGATTCTACATAAGATAGTTCAAAAAATTTTCATGTACATCTATTTATTTATTGAACTCCTTACTGAATACATAGAAACATTTGAGGATAGTGAAGGAATTCTCATCGAAGAGTGTTCAAAATGAACCAAGTTTAATTTTAATATATATATATATTTTACCTATAATGGTCAAACCAGAGTTTTCACTGTGTGACCAATAAGGTGTAAAAATTCTAGGAAAATCGTTAGAGCCATTTTCAAAATCAACATCTAAGTTCCACCCAGAGTTCTAAGCCCATACAAATTTTACAAACTAAGAAGAGGAATTGTAACAAGTGACATAAGTTTTTTAAGAACAACAATTGAACTTTCATTGTCTTTATAAATACATCCTTAGATGTAATCCAGCTAAAATGACATCATTACAAATGTTTAAAAATATTTATTAACAAGATTGATTAAAAACCTTGTTTTAAAGAAGAAATAAGACTAGAATCTACGCCTCTTTATTATATCAGAGCACTTAAATCTATAAATAAAAATGTATTTACTTGCAATATGAAACATTCAAAATAATATGCAGTAACAGTAATACAAAAATTCTATGGTTTGTCAAATCAAATAATATTTTATGTGAGGTGAGATCTACTCACTTTTCCAGTTTGTTTGTTCCTAACATAAATATGAAAGTACTGAATGAGTAATAAAAAAACAGGAAAATTTCAATAAATAAAGAATGAACTGATTCTAAAATAATTAAACTGTGTAAAATAATAACTACCATTTGAGATTGTCATTTCTGAAATGACTTGATCCTCAGGGTCCACACCATGACTTGACTGAAACATCTGTTGCAATACATTGTCCAGCTCCTCTTCCTAAGACAAATACAAATAATTGCTGTCTTCAAATTGTTTTCTTAATTTTAACTACTTTTAACTAACAACAATTATGTCTTACTTGTCCAGCATTTGGTTCCAGTATATGATGATCATTGGAAGTTTCTAAATCAAGCTGAGCATCTGGGTTGTTGGTCACATCTTCTATTGTTACATTGATATCTGTTGCAAGAGGTAAACCATCACTTGGCCTTGTTTCTGTTGTGAACAAATGACACTAGCTTAGAGACCAAAAAATACAGCTTTTAGAAAATAAACATGAATGCTATATTGAACTGTTATCACCTATGTTCTACAGTGAAAATGCAGACATGTTTATTTATTATTAAAGTTTTTAGTTAAGTTTAATTAGTTAATATCTAGCATAAGTCTATTTACAGTAGAATTGCCAAGAAACAATTAAAATTTAGTAATCTATACAAACCAGATGCATGTGCAGGCTCTGTTACCACTTGAGTAGTTGTGCCACCTTGATCAGGGGCAGTGCTATTACTTTCAGCCATGCTTTTTTTCACTGTCACAAATTTGTCAGGTGAATTGACGGAGCGAGAAAGAGTTTCCAAGGGTTTTAAAGCTGCATTAATAGTAGATGCTAAGAAAGGAGAGGATAGATCAAGACTGTGTGCAATACGAGCCAGGTCTACAAGAAGTCCCTTTTTAACAAGTATTTTCATCATATTGTTGTTGATTACTTGCTGTCCTGAATATAAAAAATAAAAAAAATATTTATACATTTTCAATGACAGTTTTATTTGAGTAATTATCTATGCTAATACAAGTGAGTATTTTCTACCTTTAAAAACTTGATTAGGAACTTGGCCAGGAGTAGGACAAGATTCTATCATTGTATTTATTATGCTAGTTAATGCTTGAATTCGCTGATGTTTGGATGAACTTTCTGGAAGGACTAAGGCTCGCTGAAGTGCTGCTTTCACTTCTGTTACTAGAATCATTTGAGCATCAGGACTGTGGCTACAAGATGCTATACTTGCAATAAAAACTCTAGACAATGCCGGGCAATCTTTATCCCCTATATCTTGCCAGTTTGTTAAAAGGCTGTCTAGTACAAATGCCAAAACGGAACAACTCTGAAAAAAAAATTAGTATACAAGATCAATAAATATTTGTGTATGAATCAATTATGAACAATAAATAAATAAACTTTGTATAGGTATCATGTACAATCAATAATTAGTTAAAGAAAACTAAAGTGAATATAGTCAAATGTTAGTGATTTCAAGTATTTATTTTTACTTCAGGTACAAGTTCAGTCTGTCCTGGTGAATAATTATGCTGCGTTATGAGTTGAACACAGTTCCCATAGGAACGAATAATCTCTGACAATAGTCTCAAAATGGCAGATTTTGGTATAAGTGGTCGAACAACAGCACCACAACCTTCTCCTGCTGCCACAGAATCCTTTTCCTAATTGTAAAATAATACAAATGATAAGCAATTTTGAAGATTACAAAATCAAAAAAAATACTGATAATGTTCAACATAATTGAATTCTGATGAAATTATTTTCAACATGATTAAGTTTAATAAATTATGCATTTTTAAGATATTGAAACTTGACTAAAATATTTACAACATTGCTCAAACTTAAAGAACTTACTCCTTGGCTCATTCCATTTTCTCCAGCATGCTGGGAATTACTTCCTGAACCACACTGAATAACCCAAGAAAATTGGGTGCTGTTGCCAGATTGACTTTCTGTAACTGTATCTTGCAAAAGTTCTGCCAATGTTAATGGTCCTTTTAATAGAGAGAATGAACCAAGAATTTAATTATGTCAGAAAAAAAATTATAAAAAGAATTCTGTTGTAATGTAATGACACAAGATGCGTAGAAGTTGAGGTTAATCAGATTTTTCCATAGTGACGAGACGAGCAATTAAAAAGTAGGAGAACGGAACGAGAAGAGTAACGGACAATACGCCTTGGAGAATGACGCTAGGCTAGCAACGACAGAGGACTGTGCCCTTTTTATTGTTCATTAAATTGTTGGAGTTATCAGCCTGCGTTATCAAGTATATTCTTTATTCATTCTGTTGTTGTGTCTTCTATGAACTCGCATGCACCATTAACATATATAAACATCAACAAAAGAGACCATCAACAGTAAATAAATGAATATAGACTAACTTACTTTCTTTACTGGCTTTACTAGGCTGCTCGGCAATCAGAGCATTCAAGAGATCCCATATAAAGGTTTTAATATAAGGATTGACCAGTGATTCTAACTGTTTGGTGGGAGTACATTTAAGAAGTTGGGGTGTGTTTTGACTTCCAAACCTGGATTCATCCTCATCTAAAAAAAAATGTAATAGAAAAAATGTTAGAAATGTGTTTTATTTTTGTAATTTTTTTTTTTATTAAAGCGAGGAAACTGTTTATAAATGGGTTAGATCTATTTATAAAATAATAGTAATGTATGCAAGGATGCCCAAATACAGAATAAGAGTCACATCTAGAAGTGTAGAAAGAAAGAAAAATCTCTTTCCCAAAATTGGGGGCTCTCAAGATGGATTTTATTCCATGGCATAATAATATTCCTATTTTGTTTTATGTTAAGAAGACAACTTTTATTTTTACAGCAACATAAGCTGACAGTTATTTTCAGTTCTTGGAAATTTCTGCTGCTGTCTTGATCTACCCGTGTTCTTGACATCATGTGTGTGAATCAAGACATCATTTCTGCATTAGGGTTTGTGTGCTTTTGGTATAAATGGGATAGGTACCATGTCATTTGTGCATTAATGAAATGGGAGAACTGATGAAAATAAAAGTTGACTGAGTTTAGAAACTTCTGTCTTTAGATTGGAGGATTGACGAAAATATTTAAAAGGAAGAGAAGAAAAGGGAATTGGCAGTGAGGGTAAACTACTGAGTTGCTCACAATTTAAGAAAGAAAGGAAGCCATTTTCTGGTGACAAACGCCTAAAAAAAACTAGCAGTGGTGGAGGAAATGTATTCATAAAAGAATAATGCAGAGGAAGCCATCAGCCTTTCAGGCAAGACAATTACAAGGAAATTGGAAGATATGGGTAAATATCTCCATTAAAAACTAAAGACTAAGGAGCAAATTTCAAATTGTTTCTACTGCTCCTGACAAGTCAACTCTTGGTATTTATTTGTGTTTGAAAAAGGGTAAACCATTATGAAGGATCTTTGGGGAAAAATTAGTGGGAGTGACTGCTGAAAGCAGCAGAAAAATAGTTGGATTTGACATGGGACTTGGCAGAGTTTTATCTGAAAGAAATAGAATTCAAATATGAAGACGGCCTCTTTGACAGTGGTTACTCCGAGAAAAAGCAATATATACATTTTAATTTTTGTTGTTGACATTATTCATAAAGTAATCCCAATTTAAATGTTTCTTTTTATATAAACCTGAACTGGTGAGGCAAGTAAGGGTAACCATGTGTGACCAACTGACTCAGGCCAGCTTACTGCGAGCATTCAAACATGACAAGCTATTCAAGAATGCACATATGATCGATTGGCATGCAAATCACCCAAGGTATGGTCTTGTGGTTTTCTAGAAAGAACTTGCTGTAACTCTTAAGCATTTGTCATTTTTGAGAACCTTTGTAAAGAGAAAGAGTGGCAGATTCATGACAGTCCATGGAATGTACCAATGGTGGACCATATATAAATGTGTACTTGATTGAACTAGACTATTATTTTTTGATGATTAAGAAAATCTTTTTTAAAACTATAAAGAAATCAAATGTAAAATAATAGACTACCTCTAAGAGATGAGGGAGGAAGTGCAATTTGCAGTGTATCTCTTGCAACTTGAATAAACATCTCAGGATCTCGACAAGCTGCAGGTCCTAATACTCTTAATACATAGTGCATTTCTTTAGCCCCAACACCTCCTTGGCTTACACCAGACTGGCATGAACCTATGCCAGCACACACATTGCGCATCACCTTAACATACAAAATAATAGCTGCTGAGATAAGATTTCACTTAAAAAACAACAACTAAGAATCAGATATTTTTAACAGAGAAGTTTATTTTTAAATTATTATTTTTTTCTTTCCATATTAGGAAGTAACTAGTTTCAACATATTAATTTCTGTGCAATTCTGTAACATTTGTTAATAATTTTGTACAGTTACAGTAATATTTCTGTTTACCTTCTCCATACAATATCTCAAAGCCACTGGTTCTTCCAATATGTGTCTAAAAATAAGTGTGGCTAGATTTAGAAATCCTTGAAAATTTGAATCCAAAGAAAGATTGAGAAGCCTTTTAGCACCATTTTCTGCTACAAACTTGACTGCATATTTATGTTGTCGAGTTATGCGTAGAATAAGTCTCATTGCAGCATGAAGTGTGTCCGAATTGAGAGGTATACTTAAATAGGCACTAAGGCAACTATGAAGAAAAAAAATGTTTTTTTTTAATAATTATGCTTACATTCCACTTTTCTTTACATTTGGTTTGTTAATTACTAAATATATATCATATAGTTGATACTCATGTTTCATTACATTGAAGAAGTTTCTGTAAGTCACTTTTTTTTTCTTTTGAAAAAGAAAGTGCTGTCATTATAAAATCCACCATGCACTTTTGACAAGTGAATTCTAAGATGACTCACTATGACCCTGCTACTGGGAGAAAAAGAAAACTGTCTTCTATTCTGTTTGACTGCCCCAGATTTGCTGAAATCTCAGATGTCAAGACTTGCTTTTGACTTATTAGAAAACTGACAAGCACTATGCAGGTTTTCTAGCCAGAATTTTAAAATAGAAAATTGGAGCCTTTCAAAACCTATTTCAAATGGAGTTTGTTGACAATTTACTGAATAACAGACTTCTGAACCATCAGATATTATTATCGCTAATATGGAACCTTAGGTCAACATTTAAGAATAGTTAAAATGATGACACCAAAGGTGTAGACATTAAAACTGCTATTATATTGTGCTATACAAAAAAAAAGTGCTACATCTAATCATTTGAACTATGGTGACATTACTAAGATCCATTTCATAAAAAAAGTCGACAAATCCTCTGTCACTTTTTTTTTCTAAAATACTAACTGTTGTACTTGTTTCCATTTTTTTTTCCTCCACACTGAAAACCTAAACCTAGCTTAATGTAATGATGCACAAGGTTTGCCTTAATAAATTCTAAAATCAATGCTAGTAGATAGGGACATGTATCAAAACAATCTAGTGAAAGTTTTAAAGAAATGATAATAGGTTTGTTTAAAAACAAGTCAGAGATTAGGATATGGATTAGGCACTGAGATATGAAAAACTTTAAGAAAAACCTTTGTTGCTGAGTCCCTTTTGTGTTAAGTCAACACTCTCAAGTCAATGTTAGCCAGCAGCCATAAAGAAGTTGGCTTCCTTCAGTAGAAGGACAAATGGTATTCAGGGCATACAGGCCAAGCCATTTATAGAGAAATGAACATACCAAACAAACTAAACAGTTTCAGTTTCTTTCTCTGCAAAGAACGATCTGCAATATTTCAACTAAAAGTGGACACACCTAAACAGAATAAACTCCACACATCCAACCCTCTGTAGACACTGCACTGCTTCCCCTTTTACAAAACTGCCAATCATATCCTCTTTAAATGCCCCTATTTAATTCACCTTAGACAACCCAGCTCCAACCAACACTTTGTATGGTAGGGGACAATAACAAAACAAAAAAAAAAACAACAGCTCACTATTTTCCTTGGTACAGACTGCAAACAAGCTTACAGCTCAGCAGCACAAAATTGGCTGCTTGAGCTGGCTGCCAATTATATCACAACTTTAGCTTTTGCAAAATTCAGTATAATCTCAATTACTTTGTACAGTGCAAGATTTGGAATGTATATGTACGATTTCATTGAATTTGTCTTTAAAAAAAAATTACCTGATAATAGTTTCAATACTCTCTTCATTTAAGCCTGGCAGGAATTCATCTATTTCACCAGTTACCTGAAATTCTTTCTTTATTTCTGCTGTAATATAAAAATAACAACAAATCATTTTATCTTCCTTTTATTTTCTAAGCAATGTTATTTTCAAAGGGGGCAATTAAAATCTAGAAATGTCTTCTAGTCAAATGTGCTATGCATGTTTTAAATTCTATTGCAAGATGATACACTATTGGTTTATGATAGTATTTATTATTTTTATGTAAGTGATTAAATATTCACAAACAACTTAGAATTGAGTTCCCACTATTGGCAAACTATTTTTTGAACTGAAAGATATTTGATGACAATTCCTTACATGCTCACTTTGAATAGAAGCATTGGACAACAAGTTCTGTTTGTGCTACGTGTTACAAGAACAATAACTTTTTTACATGTTGGTTTGGTATTTGCAGAATGTCAGTCAGTAAATCCCTAGGACTATTTTTCTTTATTATAAAATATCTTTTTTCAGTGAATTTAGTAAAAAAAAATGATTTTGTATAATACATGATAAGAAAAAAAAAATTATACCTTTTCTCTTTGTACATACTTCCTTGACAAATGATTAAGGTCATAGATAAACATTTGTCCTGGACCTACATAAAATTATTTTTTTAAACCAAATGATTATTAATAATTTTGGCTCCTATACCAAACACCAGTACAATGCTTAGAAAACAACACTAAGTTGTGTTTTATTTACTTTTATTGACCTTATCCTAAAGTTTAAAATAAAATTATCATATGACCAAAAAAAAAATGTCATGATTTTGTTTGAGAGTTGTATTGTTCACACTATCAATTAGATTTTTGTCACTTAAAGTACAGTAACATCTGGAGATGGTTCAGAGGTGCCTCTAGAGCATAGTTCATTTAGAGTGATATTATCTTCAAACTCAATTCAGTGAGAATAATACTCCAATGATAAACAATATTTACCATCAATTATAAATCACTTGTATTTATCATATAAGTAGTAAAATAGCTTGACTGACAAAAAGTATCACAGTAAACAAGGAATAATTACTGATAAAAAACTAAATTACTAACCAACTACCTTGTTTTCCTTTTAATGTCTCCCAAAAAGACTATTCTAGATAAATATCTCATTCTTCACTGTTAGTTAGAACTTTTAGTTACTCACATATTTATTTTCTAAAATATCTCATCAAGGACTCCACGATGTTTCTAACAAATTAACACAGAAAAAGAATAAATTGACCCATATTTTGATCAGGTTTCTTATTCTTAACTTACACAGCTTGACCATAAACCTGGTCAGTTCCTATATGCTAGGAAGAAGATTATCATTTTGTTTTATTAATAATCATTTGAATGTCAGCTTTATACCTACAAATACTTTTGGTTTAAGAATCCTAGTATCTCTGATACTCATACTTTGCACTTTCAAATAGTTCATAGACAATGTTTTGTTTCTTTTGGCCAGAAAAATGCATCCACAGCAATGTAATATAAGTTATACAACTTAAGCCTGTGGATTCTAGTACTCCTAATACTATTCCCATACATACTGTTTGCCAGTGAATTCTAGTATCCCTGATACTCATGCTTCACTATTTTGAAATACTTGACAGCCTATGTTATTTTGGTTGGAACCATTTTTTTAAATCCTCCAATAATATGTTTCACATTATAATGCTGCTTCCACACACACACTTTTGGAATGTGACTGCTAGGAGTTCTGTGTTAGTGCTTTGGACTTTTTTTTGATTTGCGCTTTATTAGAAAACTTCCTAGCATATACTTTGAGAAATCCTGGTTAGTATTGAAGTTACTAATGTGAATGAAACAAAACATTTACCATCATATCCGAATTGTATTTAACAGAACTAAGATCAATAACAAATTTTACTTCGAAAAAAGACAACATTTAAAAACAACCTTGACAAAGAGTGTGTCTCCCTTATGTAGTGGAGTGGATACCTTTTCAGGAAACACCGGCCACCCCGATATACACGTGACCCTTCCTTCCCCCTAGATGGCACCTTGTGTCCGCGCATAAAAAGGCAGACAACGTGGGCAGTCCCTACCGGCATCTTTGTCACTGTAGTGTCCATATGTTACTGGACCTACGTTGTCTCCACTCCCTGTTTGTGCCTGGTTCTACACCATGTGTTTACGTATGGCTGCAAGTAATCACATTTTACTTATTTATATTAGATTGTAATTTTATTTAGTATTCTATATAGAATGTTCACTGTAAAAAACAGTTTGGAATCGTTTTACGATTTGCCTTCGTCATGTCATTTAGTTTGTGTTCTGTGACAAACCCACCACACTTAGTTAGAAAACTAACAAGAGTGTGTCTCCCTTAGAAAACTAACTAAAATACTTTTTCTCCCTGTTCTAAATAGTTTTATTTTTTTATAATTATTATTATTTTTTTTTTTTTTACATTATTTGATGTTTGAACATTGCCAATATCAAATCCAAAGAAGCAACAATGCCATCATTTGTAGAGTATTCCAGAAAATATGAGGAAAGAGAATGACAATTTTAGTGTTTCTTACTGACAAATTTGACAAATGGTTAATTTTCTACCATGTTTTATCAAATATTTTCATAGGTGTTTACACTGATTTATTATTTATTTATTATATTTTCATAGGTGTTTACGCTGATTTATTATTATGTGTATTATCTGTGGTTGAAATGCATCTTTATTTCATATGTGTATTATATAGTCAAGAATAAAAAAGTCTACTGAAGATTTAAGTTTTATTATATTTTTTTTTACTTGTAGAAACTACGATTACATTTCTTTCATAAACACAACCAGTAGAACAACTATTCAAGATTTATATTGACAACTATAATGACTACAAAAAGCTTTAACTCTTTATCTCCGTAATTATTTTTCACGTTCTGACGAAATTATTAATTTAATCCGATTGTAGTGACTAACATGTTCTAATTATAATGGCATAACTTTTGTATTTACAATCATAGAATAATGTTTTTGATATTGAATTAAAGGAAAGTGAATGTTCTTTTAAGATATCACAAAATCAAGTGCATAAATTGAAATGTTATTTTTTGTTTGCTTCACGAAATGTTAAAAATGAAAATCTGAAAACTCACCAATGGACGACAAAAAATGTAATCCAAGTCACATAAGAAGATCATTTCTATTCCAAACTGAATTAAATGCTATTGTTTTATAATCCTTATTCATATTTTCATGAACTAGAACTGGCACTCAAACAATAAACTCATGGAGTACAAAACTGGAGCACATTATCCAAGGTCACCACCATAGAAAATTTATGAGAAAAAAACAGCTTGCAACATTAAGTTCCAGTAAGAAAATAATTACAATGCACATGATATATTTCAAAAAGTGATTCATTGCTATTTATATAATGTTTGCCTGAACAAAAAACAACTTCCATGTTTTAACTGTGGTATTAAAATTAATCCATATGGATGTGCGGAACATAACGACGAGTCTAATCCCATCATTGTAGTCGTGGCCAGAAATTTATCAATTTCATAGATAGAAACTGGTTTCCATTTTGTAAAAATGGATGCCCTGTGTGCTGAAGTGTTTATTTTTATTATGTAGACTGCATAACTCTTTATTGCATCAACAAGATTATCAACAATTGCGGAATCTAGTAGAGTAAAGCTCAGTTGACTCAGAATTGAGTAAGCTCATGTTGACACTTCTATATACCACAGTGGCTGAAGTAGATTAGTAGATCTAGACTTATTGGAAGGAATAAATCTAAAATTGCTTTCTGTTTTTGTACTTATCTCTGCATTTTTCTAATTTGTTGAAACAGGCCTAGATCTAGATGTATTCTTTGTGCTAATACGTCTAGTTTTTAGGAGGGGGCGTGGCAGGTTCATCAGCTCATGAACTATCAGATTCAGATCTAGAATCTAGATCTAACACTGACACTAAAACTATCACTATCACTATGAACAGATAAAAAAATCACTGTCATCTGAATCAATAAGGTCTTTTACATGTTGATCCGAATATAATTTAGATCTACAAGTTTTAGTAGATCAACCTCCAGATGGGGCCGGGCTCCATTTCCAAACATAAACACACAAAAAAAAAGACGACTTTCAAAACGCTCTGTAATATTAAAACCATGTTGAAGGAAGTAAACAGTGAACTCTTCTGCAAGCGGAAATCATGTAGATTTAGAATATAAGCATTTAAAATTATTAACCAAGAATAGGAACGAAACAAAGATGTTTAACTGCACTGACGACAATGTTGACGCTTAATCGGCTTTTACAAAAATGACCGACACTATTATTGTCGCTTGGGAGATAAAGAGTTAATGGCTATTATGGATGATATTAGGTTTGCCTACCTAAAAAAAGTCACAATGTGTAACACTGATGATCAGAATGTTTATTTTGGCACCAGAATGTTTAACACTTGCATGATCGACTACATTTTTTGTGAGATTAAGAGCAACAAATGCATATTTTTGTGTAACGCTAGACATGTTTAGAATATACAGATAATTGACATATTTACAGAACAAATATTTATTAGTAAGATAGATAAGAATCATGTTAAAAATGGAAAATAGTAGGGCACATTTAAAGAAGTACATTAAGCAGTGAAATATTGAAACAGTTGATTTAGTAAATTAAATAATGAGGGATTGTTTTAACTACTTCTAACGAACCAATTATCAAATGTAGGATCTTAAATTCATCATAATAATTGCTATCTCCCCTTGATCACTATTAGATTATCATAATTTTTTGAAATACCACAGTGCTTAAATTTTTTTTAAATTACACATTTTTTTCAACTATCCAAACTAAATTAAATTTCCAGATTTGTCCCTAGTTTCCTATATGTTCTCTTATCCTAATTCCACTACTAGATTACCTATCAATTGCTCATCAACTAAGTTCTCTTTCATTTCTTTCCTTCCTGGAGTCTTTTCTTCAGCTGTTGACATTGACAACATTACAGGCCGTCTATTACCAGTTTCCTCATTTAACTGTCAAAAAAAAAAGGGGGGGGGGGGAGGGTTATTAATTAAATTATTAAGTAGCTTAATTTGTCTTTTATTAATTTGTTAACTAAAATAAATATCCAAGCCTTGAATAGTATAAGGTACCTCCGCAATGTGTCTTGTACAGATAAATCTAAATGGAGGTAACACTCAAATAACTACATTAAATAACACAGGCGAAAGCCAACAATGCAGAAAATATGCAATGCTGATGAAAGATGTCAAACAAGAAGTTTAATATGTAACAAAGAGAACCTTCTAATGTGGCTTAGCTAAATATCTTTAAAAAAAAAATTATAGCTTTATATAGTGCTACTTTCATGCTTATAGTATGCTATGGTTCAATTTCATTTGTGGACCAGCGGGGGCAGAAGGGGTATCTGGGGAAAGGTTTTCCATGCTCAGTAAACAAAAAAATTTTGGAAGGAGAGCGCAAGGTATCTTGAATTTTATGCTTTTATTCTGTGTAAGAAAAAGCTTTTCTTTTGCAAGCATACATCTTTTGCAAGCACACTCAGCTTTGAATATCCCTGATTTCAATATTTCAATGGATACCAGCACATATTGAGAAGGTTGACACACTTGCCAATCCAGAAGAAATGAAGAAACTAATAGTGAATAGAGTAAATGAGAAATGGACAAACTCTCATCCAAATGTCAAGAAAGATGACGCATATTAAAAGCTATCCCAAAAAGATCAACATTTAATCTTTTGCCTCAGGAACAGACACAACAGAATAAGACAATATATGTTCCGGAAGCTTAAAATTGGAACTAGGGAAATCTGCCCATGTGACGTAACTGTTTCCAGAATTTTGTGTTTAAACCTAGATTTAGAGGCAGATAATAGATGATTGGTTTTTAATATGTATGTGGCTTATTACATGTTTTTTTAACAATCCCACAGAATTGTACTATCCTGAATGTGAAATACTTAAGCCAATTTTGAAAGAAAAAAAAAAGCAATCCTCTCTTTATTGTATTCCATAAATGATAAGAAATGGAGATCAAATCTGTATCATAAGATGTCAGAAACTACTGCTTCTGAGTAATAAGATATCTGCATTCTAGAACTAGTGAATTTAGTCTAAATCTAGAATTAGATTAGTTTATATTAGGCATGCAACGGATAGTCACTCCAGCTTCTGCTGAATATTCAGCATTTTTTTCCCTATTCGGCTCCAGTCGAATATCACTACCGAATAATCGCAGAATAGTAAAAAGTACACCAATTTAATATGCATAAAGTGGACCTTGTCCCATTTATGTCTGTTGTAGAATGTATTAATGTTTATATTAAAACAAAATAATGTGCTTCAAAATAGAGCCTTTATGAATATGCACCAAACATCTTATATTATAAAGACAAGGAGTGTTAATATAAATAGAAATGAAACTTTACATCATAAATGAGCTTTACATACAGAGCAGCAATGGCTGGCACATTTTTTCATTTTGTCTTGACCTTTGAGTGGGTTAGTTAACGTTAAGATGTTATTTCCTTGACTACGTCACACTCACCAGAAGTCTGTTTAGCTGTGCAGGTATATCTCCAGAGGTAGAGATGAACAACTCTCACCCCATTGATAGACAGGTAACCACAAGTCAAATACTATGGACGTGGGTTTAATGTTGACACTCTCTAGAGGTCACACATTTCAAGGGAACTCAGTTTGTTTACTTGGTAGTAAATCTTTATTAGGGGGCTGGACTACAAACCACACCTCTACACTAGTAACCAGGTATATTTCCAGAAATATAGATCAACAACTCACACCCCCTTTTATTTGTTTAGTCCATCACATTGAGTTCATTGATTGACAGGTGACCATAAATCAAATACGATGGACGTATGCACTCTCTAGAGGTCACACGTTTGTTTACTTGGTAGTAAATCTTAATTAGGGGGCTGGACTTCAAGCCACACATCTACACAGGTAACCGGACAAAGAGTTTGCTTATTTAGAGAAAAATCTAAATCACGTGACTGGACTAGAGGCTACAACTTTTCATGAGTGCCGAGTTACTTATATATAAATCTCAATTAGTAAGCTAAACTAAAGATCACACATCTAAATGAGTGACCTTTAGCTACACAGAACACAAACTGCAAGATTTCACAGCCCAGTAAGCCAGTAACTAATTATTTTATAGAAAAAAATCTATATTAACGTAAAAGACAAGACCAGGTGTTATGAACATAAAGATAAGAGAGTCAAAAACCATGTCTGTAGAGTATGGCTTTAATACACTGAATGACTACACAACACATATTTCGTGAACACATTCTTACGGACGAGTTACAAACACATGTAAACATAAGAACGATAACCGATACAGAATACAATTTTCATAACATTCACCCCCGGTTCAAATTATGCTAACTAGTATTATAAACAATAAAAGATTTAAGTAAGTGTAGAATAATAATAGAGATTCAAGTAAACAAACAATGTAGAATAGCATGAAATTATGTAACATGTTGATATAACATAGTAAATCAAATAGCTTATTAAGATATATCATGATAGATCAAATATCAACAAAGCCGAATGAAAGTAGTTCTAGTAAGCTGATGAGCTTTTACACTTTGTTGTTGGGCCTAGTTCACCTTACTCTAAGATTGTATGTATGTGTGGTTTCATCTGCTTGAGTTTCGGACAGTCTGGCTATGTCTTCGGTGGTGTTGGTGGTTTCTTCAGGCATGATAGAGTCAGTCGGTTGATTCCTGGGAGGTGAGCTTTGGACGGGGCAGCCAATATCAAGCTCTGTTCTACTCTGATTCTCATTTTCTATAACTTTTTGTTCCTTCCTAGGGGCTAACATTCGTAATGAGACAGTTTCCTCTCGGCCGCTTGGTGTTCGGATAACAGCATACTGAGGGTTGCATGTTACCAAATCTACTCTCTCTGTTATGGGATCGTATTTAGATGATCTAACGTTCTTCTTCAGCAGGACAGGACCAGGACTGGTCAACCATGTTGGCAAGGATGTCCCGGAACCACTTCTTCGGTTGAACCCAAGAAGTCGTTCATGTGGTGTCCTGTTAGTTGCAGTGCATAGTAATGACCAGATGGATTGCAGAGCATCATTTAGTACTAGCTCCCATTTGGCTATGTCCAATTCCATAGAATGTAGAGCCAAGGTGATGGCTTTCCATAAAATCCCATTATGTTTCTCTATTTGTCTGTTCCCTCTTGGGCTGTAAGGGGTCGTTCTACTGGTTGCAATTCCTCTCTCGTGGAGGAAATGCTGCACCTCTGTAGACATAAACGAAGTTCCCCTGTCAGTGTGGACGTACGCTGGAAATCCAAATAGGACGAATAGTTCATTGAGACATTTAACGACCGGAGAGGAAGACATATCGGGACATGCAAATGCAAATGGAAATCTAGAGAATTCATCTATAATGGTAAGTAGATATCTATTTCTTGAAACAGTAGGGAGAGGTCCCTTGAAATCCATACTAATTCTCTCAAAAGGTTGAGTTGCTTTAATCAGTTCTTACAAAGCACTTACAAAGCTCAACAACAACAGCAAAAAAACTGTTATTCAATGGATACCAACTAGAAGGAAATGAGAAGGCTGACACACTCGCCAAGAGTGGGAGAACTAACTCTCAAATAAACTCTGCACTCTATCCAGAAGAAATGAAGAAATTAATTGTAAACAAAATAAATGAGAAATGGACGAGCTCTCATCCAAATCACAAGAAAGATGACGCTTACTATAAGCTATCCCGACAAGACCAATGTCTAATCTTTCGACTCAGGACCGGACACAACAGAATGCGACAACACACGCACCGGAAGCTCAAAATTGGAACCAGTGAAATCTGCCCATGTGGAGTATCACCAGAGAATGCCGACCACGTCCTCCAAAACTGCTCACTTTACCAAGAGGCCCATATAAGACACTGGCCCCAAATCACCCCAATAGAAAGAAAACTATATGGAGAGCTCCCTGATTTGGAAACCACTGCGCAGTTCATCTCATGTATTGGTCTAGTCATCTGAACGCTCCAACATAACAATGAGAACGATGAAGAAGAAGAAGAAGTAGTTCTCCGGTCGGCTGTCGAAAAAAATGGGGCTTTAGTTCTGCACAAGTTTGACATTGCTCTAACACAGTTCTGACGTCATCACAGGAAAATGGAAGATTTTTAGTCCTTACGTAGTGCAATAGTCGAGTAACACCCGGGTGGCAAAGACTAGTATGCAGCAATTTAAGGTCATTGCGAGTGATAGCAGATAGATAGTTTCTGGTAAATGTATCAGCTACAGTGTTCTGCTTGCCAGGGCGATAGATGACGTCATAGTGGAACCACGAGAGTTCAAGTTTCCACCTCTGGATTTTTTCATTTTTAATTTTTCCTTTGTTTGACCTGTTACACATGAAAAAGACAGATCGCTGATCCGTAACAAGTGTGAACGCTTTCAAAACTAAGAAATGTTTCCATTTCCTCAACGACTTAACAATGGCATATGCTTCTTTCTCAACTGAAGAATGTTTTCTTTCACTTTTTGTTAATGAGTGAGAGAAGAAAGCAACGGGCCGGCCATCTTGGTTGAGGGTAGCTGCAATGGCTATATCAGAACCATCCGTCTCAACGGTTAAAGGGCGATTCGGATCAATAGTATATACAGCTGCTTTTTCAAGCTCATTTTTCAAACTTTCAAATGTTATTTTGACTTCTTCGGAGACAGGAAATTGTTGATTTCTTGTTAACAGGCTAATTTTTGTTGAAAAGTTAGGTATCCACTGTGAGTAGTAAGCCAGAAGACCCACTACTCGTTTCTGTTCACGCATGTTCACTGATACGGGTAATTCCCTTAGAGCGCGAAATCTCTCAGGATCTGGCTTAAGTTGTCCTCTGGAAATCTCGTATCTTAACAGTCTCACTTTAGCAGTGCTAATTTCACTTTTTGTTTCATTAAAAGTGATTCCATACTTTTGAGCACTATCAAGAAATCGCTGTAGGTTTCGGTTGTGTGATTCAGAGTCCATACCGCAGATTGTCCACATAAGCAAGTGTCAGTGAGTCGTTCGCCTTCTATGATTTAGTCAATCGTACGCTGAAAACAGGCGACTCCATTCGAAACGCCAAACGGAATCTGACGGAATTGATAGTTTCCCACATGCTTCGAAGGCTGTGAACGGCCTTTCCTCTTCTTTTATAGGAATCTGATGGTATGCACTTTTCAGGTCTAAAGTGCTATATACAGAGTACTGGGAAATCTTTTCTGCTAGTTCATCAATTCTGGGCATAGTGTAGGCGTCTAGTTGAGTGAACTGGTTTATAGTTTGGCTGTAGTCTATAACCATTCTTTTCTTATGTCTGTCATTTGTTGTGACTAGGACTTGTGCACGCCAGGGAGATTTAGATGGTTCAATAATTTCATCCTTTATTAGTTATTGAATTTCCTTCTCTATAAACTTTCTATCTGGAATTGAGTATCTGTGAGACCTTGTAGCCACTGGAGTACAGTTTGGTGACAGATTACTAAATAGGCTAGGAGCTTCTACCTTCGCTGGTTGGAGAGTATTCAGGCACAACGATGGTTTCTGACCATCGAAAGGAATAAACAAGTTTTGGTGCAAACTTATAAAGTCAAGTCCAAGAATTACGTCAGAGCATTAATTGTCTAGTAGAGAAAGTCTAACTCCCTCGTATCGTTCATTTTTGAGACGTATGTTAGCGTAGATATGTCCTTGAGTGATTCGAGAGAGATGGGTGGAAGCCATAAAGATTCTGTTGCCTGAGGAACATGTCTGCCATTTGTGCTTCTTAGCGATGTGCATCGAAATATAGCTTTCACAGCTCCCAGTGTCTACTAGGGCCTTCAATTGCACATTGTTGATGCAAATAGGTATTGTAGACTTGTTTAGATTCATAGGCTGTACAGTAGCGATAGCCGAAACTGTTGAAGGCCTAGATTTGCAAACTCTCTGAAAATGGCCCCTTTTGGAGCACTGGTTGCATGTGGCTTCCCTTGCAGGGCATTGAGAGCGGGGATGTTAAACCCTGCCACAAAAGTAGCACTTGCTAGCTAATGCATTTTGGGAAATCGTTACATTTGGCAAGGGTGAGGCCGAAGTTTTTGACTCTCTTATCTTTATGTTCATAACAATTTAATACACTTAATGACTACACAACACACATTTCATGAACACATTCTTACGGACGAGTTACAAGCACATGTAAACATAAGAACGATAACCGATACAGAATACAATTTTCATAACACAAGGCCTATTAACATAAAAGACACGACCAGGCCTATCTTTAAATGGAGAGCTAAACACCCCCTACTGCTGTATTTTATTTATTTGGTCCTTGAGACTCCATTCTTAATAATTTATGACAGTCAAGTAACTCCTCGTTTTTTTTTTACTTAAGATGAGTACTTAGCCACTGTATATCTTTTTATACACATGACACCCTTTTGTAACAGTTACAGAAACCACAATAAAATCAGTAATAATTAAGGAAGATGTTTCTAAAATACGTTCTTTGCACAATAAAATTAAATAAAAATGTGCATGTTTGCATTGTGTATCTTTTGCCTAGTATTAAAACTTTGACAAAGAAAGCTAATTTCATTGTGTTTTTTTTACTTAATAAATAACGAAAATATTACAGTAAAATTTAAAATCACATAAAAGAAATTAAACAATAGTACCGCAGTTAGATCTAGCTAACAAAGAAATAATATGCTGGAGTGTTAAAAAACCCTTGACCTCTGTAACTAGTGTACAGGTTTCAATTTATAAACTTGACTGACCATACCAATGTGTTATCTTTCTTGCCTCACCACTCAACACTATTGCATTTGCCCAAGGAAAAAAAAAGGCATGATGGTCATCACAATCAACTATACACACTACACTAGGACTACATGTGTAGGCTCACTATGTCTATCTGACAAGATTGTTGTAACACACATTTTTTTTTGTTTGTTATTTTTGATAGAGAGGGCGTGGATGAGATTTTTTCTTCTATAGTTGGCTTTCCTAATGCTCTTAGATCTATATAACAGTACATCTAAACATAGATAAAAGATATCAATAATAGGCTACAGACTACAATTAAATCTAAGCTCAGCAATATCTAAGGTTCAAGCTATAAATAGGTATAATCGATGTTCCCGTTGTTAATAAAATATCGTCTGCTGCAAATGGATTTATCTAAGACAATAAATAATTGACTTACTACCCCTTAGATTCCAACTATAAACTAACACATACTAACAGTATTAAGCCCTTGAAGCCAGAACCAGAAGTGGTCCTTCTTGGACTTCCAATTACCAGCCTGATGATCAGCTGTTGGTCTGAAATTCAGGAACACACACATCCAACCACTATACACTATTACTTTTGAGAGATTTACATTTGTAAATAGTTAAATATATACTTACATATTTACATTGACCCTCCCAACACAGCCTTTACAGTTGGTGGCCTCGTACATACACACAGACACACTCATGCTACACAGATTAATTTGTGAGAGGCCTGAAGCCTATCTGTTTATAAATACTGTTAAGCTTGAATAAATCAATCAGTAACAGAGTTTAAAACAATAAGGTATATAAAAGGAAAAAAATTTATACCAATATAGGTATGTTATTGTTTTGTAAAATGTTCAGCAACACAAGCTATTTACAAAAGAATTAGGTATTCAGCTCCGGACGAGTATCATTTTTTACTATTCGGTAATATCCTGCTCCTGCTGAATTACAAAAAGTACTATCTGGTGCACCCCTAGTTTATATTTATCTTTTTTTTTTTAAGTTTCTGGGTAATGCAGATTTTTGGATTAAAAATTAAACTTGCGTATTTTCCTGGTAATTTGCATACTCAATGTACAAGATGTGTACTAGCAGACTTTTATGGTATTTAACAGTTAAAAGACAGTAAATACTATTCAAGTTCAGAAAATGACCCTTGGAAAAGTCCTACATCAATTAACAGAGCATGGTTCTCAAATAATGTAGGCACACAATTAGATGTCCATACAGAGTTCACCAAGACAAAATAGTGCAGCTGCAAAGTCATGAACAAAAATCTGCTGATTTTGTAAAAAACAATTTTAAGCCTTAACTTCAGTTTCCATGATATGGTTTCACATATAGTTGTCAAGTCTGCCTTGAATTCTATGTATTATTCAGTTATTTCAAAGAGATCTGAGGGTAAATAGTGACAACTTACTTGGATCATTGTTCCAAACTGAACAGAATATTTTCTTCTTCCAGCTTGAAACCTTATGTTTAAAACAAAAAATAAAACATAGTGACAACATTGACATTGAGAATATTCACATACTAATAGCTAAAAATAACTTATGTTTAAAGAAGTAAGACCAAATATAAGTATATTATCAAATCTAAGCTGAACCCTTGTTGCATTTCTGAAGGTTCAGAGTAATAGGCATCAAGAAGCACAAGCCTTCAAATCTAATATCTAGTACATCTGGTTCTAGAATTAAACACCTAACCCAAAAAGTAAGCAGACAGCTGCAGAGTGAATACATAAACAATGTAATATCTATAGATAACAATAAAAACCTATGGTCATACATTAAATATAATAGAATGGAAATAAAATGTCATTTTTAAAGTCGCAGCTTCATACATAGTCTAATATGTCTGTCAATCATTAAATCTAATAAAAATTTTCTTTGTTCTTTTAATTAAAGTATGGCCCACAAAATAATTCTTATAGTTTTTTTGCCAGCTTCTGAAAATTTGCCCATTACTGTCCTAGATCTATATCTTCTCATGATTCATATATTGAGATAACAGATCTACACTACACTAGAATTAATAAGACATATCCACACAACTGGGTTAGATTCTTATTAGGATCTTGAATCTAGATCTAGACTAACTAGATCTAGTAATCAGTAATCCTAATAATCTAGATTTGATATATGGATTCCAGGTCATGCATATTGGGCTCAGGATTATAATTTCAGATTCGAAACCTTGTTCTTCAGGAGATTTGGGCTAGGTGTGATTATCTTCATTGCGGAAACTTAATTTCCAGTCACAAAACTAGATTACAGAGGAGTTTGCAAGTTGCATAAATACTAAAAATATACAAGGTCAATTAAGTTTTAATAATATATTGAATTATGATTTGAATCAAGTTCTCATTCAAAGAAAAATTTAAATTTAAAAAATAAATTGAATTGAGAATACAAAGGACAAAGCTTTTCAGAAAAGGAGCAAGGGAAAAAATCCTGTGGACCAGTGAGGTGGGATTAAGTGTTAACAAACATTTAACTGCCACACTAGATCTAGGAAACGCCAAGCGTATTGTAATAACTGAAGGGAGGCAACTCAACGAGGAACATATATCTTTATTTACAAGACATCACAAGTTCATAAAACATCATCTTTCTTAGGCACGATCTCTCCATATTGGTTCTCTACTTGGGCGGAAATCGTTTGTCTCTCAATGTCAACATCCTGTTCTAGTTTGGTTACTAGAAGTGCGCATCTCTGCACTAGCCTGGATGGTGGTGCACATGGCAAAGTCATAACATTGCCCCCGTCTTAGCACTTTTCGTCCCGAAAAGAAACACTGCAGCTGAGGTTTGACAGTTCAGGTGGAGGTCGATCAGTGGGAGCCACAGGTGGCAGGGAGCGTGTTCCCCACGAAGCCATCGGCATTGTTTTCCTCCAGTGCCGCTTTCTCTTTCTCCAGTTGACCAGGCTGTAGTTGTGACGATGACGTGGCCGTTTGACACACAAAGAGATAGTGTCGAGCACTGTTTTCTTCAGCACAGCCGTTGATCGGACACGCTGTCTCAGCAGACCTTCCAGACAGACGCCTCTCAAGGGAGCTGCAGGTTCACATGCAGCCACGTTGCAAACAAAGTCTAATGCACCGCAGTCATCCTCAGACAACAGTCTCACGTCCAGAATACAGGTCTCTTCAGTTTCAAGTGGAAAATGTCTTCCTCTTGACGGCTCTGATTTAGAGTGGTCCGATTGACATTCATCTATGCCAATGTCGATGATGATGGTAGAAGTACATATGCCCTGTTGGTGGTTTTCTTGGCATCTAAATTCTATGTGTGATGCGCCGCACGTACAATTCATGGTAAACTTCTGGATGCAGTTGTCGAGCTTCGAATTTCCTTCGTAGGCACCGGCAGATAGGCAGAGGTCTTTAAGGTCCATAGCAACAGGCTTGAACGCAGACCCAACGTTGTCTTGATCTGTCCAGCTCATTGAGGTACTGGTAACAGGTACAACTGGAACAAACGCTTCAGGCACAAAACAGACTTCAGTTAAGGTACTGGTAACAGGTACAACAGGAACAAACGCTTCAGGCACGTAAGGAACAAACACTTAAGGCACGTAACAGTCTTCAGTTTCTTCATTTGTCTCTTTTCCTTCGATTCGGTACATCCCGTTGAGATCATCACAGCAATCGCCATCACGTTTCTCGTCTTGAAAGTCACAACCACAAGACTTGCCCACAACACAGACGGCGCTCAAATCCCCAGCGTCTCCGTCACCAGTTTGTGCAACCACAGTCTTGACCACGCAACTTCTTTACCAACGAGTCTACTCCTTCTTTCACCTGAGACACCATTTTATCTACCTTGTTCCCCATACTGTTCATTTGTTCACACATTGCATCAATACCTTCATTTATCTTGCCAATAAGCTCATAAATCTCCGGTTCAATTTCAAATAGGTAGGTCTCCGGATCTTCGTCTTCATCAATTAGGGCTTGCCGAAGACGAGCTGTAAGCACCTCCTTGCTACCACCAAGCTTCAGGCGTCTGTAACGAAGTTCCTGCCTTAGCTCTCTAACCGAGAGTTGGTCTAATTGTTTCAAAGCTGCCATTGTAAATCCTACCTTCTCTCGTTGATTTGCCTATAATCCCACTTCTGACAACCAATTGTAATAACTTAAGTGAGGCAACTCAACGAGGACATAGACGTTTATTTACATGGAGACATGACAAACACAAAGGGGCATCTGCCTTGAGCACAGCATCTCCATATTGGCTCTCTACTTGGGCGGAAATCGTTTGTCTCTCAATGTCAACATCCTGTTCTAGTTTGGTTACTAGAAGTGCGCATCTCTGCACTAGCCTGGATGGTGGTGCGCATGGCAAAGTCATAACAGTATATTGTTTCTTTTAATGAGTATTTCTACTTTTAAAAGTACTTTTATTTTAAATACTTTTCATTACTTCTATTCAGAAGAGGTTCAACTTCCTTTATGTTGTTTTGGTTTATTTATAGCACAGTACTATCACTAGAAAATTTTTCAGCCAATTTTTTTTTGCTCCGTTGCATTGACAAAAACTAACAAAACTAACGTATGGAATGAGTTAAGCTAAAAAAATAACTGAAAAAGCCACAACATATTTTTTGTTTCCATTTGCATATTAAACAATTAAAACCATACTTGTGTGTCATTTTCGGAAGCAATAAGCAACAGCATACTTATAGGCATCTTTGCATCAATACCTAGTAAACCAATTGTGATACCATATAGCTTTGACAGTAATAACCATAGCTAAATAAGAGATAATACACATATCAATAAAAATCTTAAATGTGGTAATAATACTTTTAGATTGTTTAATAATAATAATAATAATAATAATAATAATAATAATAATAATAATAATCTTTATTATCCGTAAGGAAATTTGTCTTACAATTTGTGCATTACACCAAACAAAAAACATTATAACTATAAGAAACCAAAGTGTACATTCACACCAGACGCACTCATAATTTACATGTGACAAAGTTTATACCAGATTGTTCTTATTTAATGATTTGATTGCCAGGGGAACAAAAGAGTGTTTGTGTCTGTTTGTCTTTGCTATCGGTGTCTTGTATCTCTTTTGTGATGGTAAAATCACAAAATCCTGACACAAAGGGTGATTCTTTATTTCGAGGATCTTGTTAGCTTTTTTATAGATGTTTGTCTCAAACAACTGCCCGAATGGGGTTTGTTTTTTGCCAATGATTTTGCCAGCAGCATTTAGGATTCTATTAAGTTTATTTTTATTTTTAATGCTCAGATTGCCATACCAGGCAGTGATATTGAAACTTAAAATATTGCAGATGTGAGCGTGATAAAACATAGCCAAGGCCTTTTCGCTAACATTAAACGAGGACAGTTTTCTTAGTAGTCGTAATCTTTGCTGCCCTTTTTTGCTGATATAATCAGTATTTGCAGTAAAATTTAGTTTATTGTCTAGGATAGTACCAAGGTATTTAAAGGTTTGCACAATTTCAATAGTCTCTCCAGCTACAGAAACAATATCATTTCCCTTCTTGTCCCTACGAAAATCGATTATCATTTCTTTGGTTTTTTTTACATTTAATAATAAAAAATTATCTTTACAGTATTCCTCAATGTGTTCTAGTTCTTTGAAATACTCATTTACGTCTGAGCTCTCTGAGAGCAGGGCAAGAAGAGCCGCATCATCAGCGAATTTTGTGAAGGAGCAACAATAACTATCGGATTGAAAATCATTGGTGTACAAAATGAACCACAATGGCGATGTTACAGCCCCCTGGGGCGCCCCTGTGTTAACTATGCGTTCATTAGATATAACATTGTTTACCCTAACCCTCTGAGCTCTCTGGGTCAAAAATTCATTAGCCCATAGTATTATGTATGGACTAATCTGCAACGCTTTCATCTTTTCAATGAGTAAATGAAGTTGTATAGTGTTAAAAGCTGATGAGAAATCCATAAAGAGCAATCTTACATAAGTGTTCGGTAAGTCCATAAGTAAGTTCGGTTTAAAAAAAGATTACCTGACAAAGTTTTCCCCCTTTCTGAAGGCCTCATCAATTGTAGCATTATTATTAGAGCTATATTTGCACCACCTTCCACTACTGTCATCAAACCATTTCCAAACACGATTATTGCCCTATAAGATTAAATCAAAATATTACTATAAAAAAAAAATATTATATACAACAGGATAACAAAACTCTACAATTTAACAAAAAGTCATATTTACACTATCTGACTATTCTTCTGCTTTTCAGTTCTTGATTCAAAATATCTGATAGGCTCTGATATTTTTTGGCATATGCCCTTTACTCAACCCCCTGCCCCAGTCTTATTATTATTATTTAATTTTGCAATCTCCCTTTTGGCCAGTGTATATGATAAATTTTATTGGAACAACCTGCTTTAAAACTGACTTTTCTTTGGCTTTTTAATTTAAAATTTAAGTATTTCATAAACTCAATGTTGCCTTAGGTTTTATCATTGTGGCGTTGGGGGTCTCAAGTTTGAATCCAGATAAAAACAGGGATTTCTGGATTTTTAGAGTGCCCCTGAGTCCACCCAACATGCCAAAAGTTGTGGAAAAGTAAAGGTGGTTGGTTGTTGTGCTGGCCAAAAAGTCCTAGATGGTCTTAACATCGCAAGATCTGAAAGGTGAACTTGACTACTAAATTTCTTTAAAAAATGGCAGAAACTGCTGCTTCTGAGTAGTAGTACTACTAGACTTAGATCTATCATAAGATCTAGATATCTAGATTTAGATAAATCAGTTTTCTGTTGCTGTTCTTTTGTCAGTAAAGCATCGGATAAAGGCATATCCGCATGGTACATATCATAAAACACATACTCTATAGCTCTAAAAGTCTGATAAACAATAATTCTATAATTGGTGATCTGCTTTTTTTAGACCTAGATCTATATTTCACTTTTTTCACATGTGTATGCAAAAGAGACTCTGGTTAATTATTGTTCAATCCAGCATAGAAATTGATGCACTGATCTATATATGGAATAAACACATTTTTTTTTTTTGTTTACATTTTTTAGGGGAATGCATATTTTAAAAATGTGCTTGGGTATTATTGTGTTCATTTTCAAACGCAAGATGCATATTAGTAGGTATCTCATAATTTAGTTCTCTAATCTTTATTATCTACATAAAAAATAATTTTTCTAATTTTTAAAATATCTAAACAACATTACAGACAACAGACCACATAAAAATAATAGCAGTCTTTCCCTTTTCAAGGGCAACTAAAAAGCAATATTTTATAAAATTGAATACTCACAACAGCTATTCTTGCTTGCATTTTCCTTTTCAGCCCAACAGATATTTTTTCCCATAGATCAAGTAACAACAACATTGGAGCAAGCCATCTAATAATTCAAGAATATATAAAATTTCCAATCACCTCATTAACAAGTCACTATATACATCAAAATATTAGCAATAATTTTGTGAAGATAATGACAATAAAACTACAGCTAAAATGATTAATAAATATTTTGTACTAGCTTTCTCAGATCTAGAAGACAGAGACAATCTAAATTTTGTAAACATAGTGGTAATAAAAAAAAAATCAAACACTATTTAAAATTGAGCAAAAAAAAAAGATTACAAAGAGAGTTTGCAGCCCCTGTCAAATACACCCATAGACCAGCAATAGTCAAGCCATGGTCTTCTTTATATCATTTAAGTAATAACATTTCAAAAAATTATTTGGCATTATTTTTCACAAACAGGACAACACTTCATCAATAATAAGACTCTTCTAACAATTCTGGAATAAAGATTCAGTGATGAGAACAGACTTTGAAAAAAATTAATTAAAAAATTATGTAGAATCATTTTATTTAATATTTTCTTCAAATAATATTGTATTACATAATAATTACACTGCATTAGCTTTACTGCCCACATGCACACAAAATGCATGCAAGGCACTATTGTTTGTACATACATATAGATGAGAGGAGAAAGTTTTTTGCAGATGCTTTATATCTGGGTCCAGGTAGTCTGAGCATTCTACAATAGATAACTGTTTTTCTGGTATTGTAACAACTTCTCTCTCAAACTATAAAGAGTTAACATGTTTGAAAATCAAAACATGCTTGAGTTTTGAAAATACTTCAAAAGTATGAGCTACACTTCTGTTTCTTTCACTGATTATTAAATTTTGTACAGGAGAAACTTTTTATTAAACTTTGCACATGAAGTCCACCAAAGAATGCTTTAAAAAGCAATTGAGGGAAAGCTGTTGAATCTCTGCTGAGTTCTTAAGCAAGGCCAGCAAGAACAACCAGATGAGGAGCAATGCTAGAGGAAGAGAATGCTTAGCAAATAAAACTGCATATTGAGGCTTTATAATGTGACTCTTTTTCATGCTGATACAAGTTGTTTACAAGAAGTGGATCTCTACTGACTGGGCTTTTAAAGCATTAGTAATGATTAGTTATTAGTTAGATATATAGAAAAAACTGTAATATTTTCTCACTATAGATCTAGATCTATCTATAATCTAGATCTACTAAATCTAATAACTTGGATCTTGAGTCAATATATTCCTATTCTAGATCTATTATATTCTATCAGACTTATACTCAGTAACTCACTATAGTCATATAAGGTAGGCCTACATTACATCTATATACTATCTAGATGACCGGTGGGCCTACTAGATCTAGATCTTATAATAGATCTAGATGTCTAAATCTAATCACATTTGAACTCATGGAAGTCAGAAGGCTGGGTTCACATTAGAAAAATCTAGGGGTCATCGTAACAACAGAGTAAAAATACAAGGCGAAACCTACCCAATGCAATCTGTTAGCTCTGAAAGAAGCTAGAGCCACTGTGCAGAGGACAGCATGGATCTGTGCCAATGAATACTGGATAGAGCTCAGTGAGAATGTATGGAGGAATCAAAAAGGCTCTCGGACCTGCCCAAAACAAGTCAGTACCTCTCAAATCAACCACTGGGGAAACTATCACAGACAAGAGCGAACAAATGCAAAGATGGGTCGAACATTACTGCGAACTGTACGCCACAACAAGCTCAGCCCTTAACGTTATCAACCAATTACCCACAACAAATGAACTAGACAAAGCACCCACCCTGTTAGAACACAACAAAGCCATAGACAGCATGGCTGCCGGCAAAGTGCCTGGATGTGACGGTATCCCCCCAGATCTTCTGAAACAATGCAAAACTACACTAAGCCAACCTCTACACGAACTGCTTTGCAAATGTTGGCAAGAAGGTGCTGTGCCACAGGATCTGAGGGATGCAAAGATCATCACCCAGTACACGAACAAAGGTGACAGAAGCGACTGCAACAACTACAGGGAAATCTCTCTCCTAAGCATTGTAGGCAAAGTCTTTGTTCGAGTGATACTTCCCAGGCTACAAAAACTTGCTGATTGAGTCTTTCCAGAATCATAGTGCTGCTTTCGCTCAGGGAGATCCACAATTGACATGATTTTCTCCATCCGCAAACTTCGAAAAAGTGCAGAGAACAAAGAATGCCTTTGTACATTGCATTCATCGACATGACAAAGGCCTTTGATCTAATCAGCAGAGAAGGCCTCTTTAAAATCTTACAGTTAATAGGCTGTCCAACAAAGCTGCTAAATATTATTGTCTCTTTCCACCAAAATATGATGGGTACAGTGCAGTTCAACGGCGCCTGCTCCGAAAGTTTCAGCATTAACAGCGGAGTCAAACAAGGATGTGCCTGAGGACTGTAATGATGCATGGAGGGCCATTCTTGCGAGGATCTCAGTATTACACACTCTTTCTTTCCATGTTATTTTTAAGATCCTTTGAAGGCAGCGCAAGTGGAATGAGTTTGGTTTTCTCTCGTTTTGTGTAGGTTGTCCACGACTCGCTGCCGTAAAGTAGCATGCTAAGAACACATGCAGGAGAGCATAGATGCTTTGCATATTGGCCTGTTTCAATACGTCCTGGTTGGAGACATGATCCTTTTCAGGAGATGTGTCACAGGCAGCATTAGTGGAAGCTATTGAATCTGTGTTCTTGAGGAATGTAAGTTACCCAGCTCTCACCTTTTTTGAAAAACTTACCTCCCCTGAATTATCATTGAAAAGTGGTGTAAATTTATGAAAAAAACTGCTTGATTTTAAAAATAATTTTTTTTGCTTTCAGAAAAGTAGCTGTTACACCAGAACTTTGCAAGATCTAAAATAAAAATGTTTCAAAATATTTCCTAGTTTACGAGATATTAACGGGATTGACGGACAGACCACAAAACTAGTCCCTTTTCGGAGGCAGCTTGAAATACTTTTTTTTTTCAACCAGCATTTACAAATTAAAATTAATAATTAAAAAAAGGAGCCCGCCTCCTCAAACCAAAACACTAACCACTTTGCTAATAAGGTGCTTATGATTATAAAAGATTGTACAGTTTCAAACTTACTTTAAAGTGGGGACCTATAGAGCGGACTTATTCAGCTTATACCACCACTTCAGACAAGTAAAATTTCATTCCCTTGTTCGAGATACCAAATAAAATAATTTATTACCACTAGTTAATGAACTAATTGATTATTTTTTTAAATTGATACTTGTGTTGTAAGGTAGAAGAAATAACTTCAAAATTTCAGCTTGATCCAAGATTGGGTATCGGAGAAATAACATGTACACAATTTTTACAAGACAAACAGACAGTGAGTTAATATATGTTTAGCTTACTTGAGTGTTATTTTTGTATCTGTAACATAACTTGAAAGCATAGCATCTTTACTTGTTTGAAGAAGTCTTACTATTAATTTTGGAAGATCCACTTCTTGCATAGCTATTGCACATGCTAAGTTCATCTCCTGAAGATTTAATTAGAAACATATATTTATATCTGTCTCTCTCCATCTTTCTCTCTCTCTCTCTTATCTAATGTTCTAATATGGTCATATGATGGCAACATTTCAAATATAAAAGCTTATGTGAGCTGTACATAGGACTGTACAGGGTACAGGGTATCAGTGACAACTATATGCCAAAAATTATCAATTTAATTTAACAGAGTGTTACAACACAAGACTCTTCGAAATAATAGACTCTCAGGTTATTACTCTATAAATATTTTAATATTACAACAAGTTATGTAAAAACGAACATTTCATTTCTCTTCCTGTCAATCTCTCCCGGCTTCCCCTTTTAAACATCCCTTCCATTCATTACACAAATTCGCACCATTATTCATGCACACTGTGCTGCGCAATGACCGTAACACAGAGTAACAGAAAAAAATGTAAAAACCAACTCAGGCCTCAGTGTGCAGTCACTGGCATAAACAACACTATGTAGTAACTGGCTTCCAAAAAAAAAAAGGTTGCTAGAGAGCTCTTGCAAAGAATGCAGCAAATACAAATGAAAAATTAACACCAAAATTATTTGAAAAACGTGAGATTTATGTGAAGGTGCCATTTTTTGATGGAGCAAACATTACATTATGCTGAAAGTAGAAATATTAATTTGCTTTTTATAAATATATAGTAAAGTGATTCCTTATAGAAGATCAACTAGCAACAAAACAAAATACTTAAATTAGATCACTAACTGTTAGATTATAAAATTATTTTTAAAAAATTAAACAACTCACTGCTTCAAAATGTATAAAATAATTTGTGAAATGTTATTAAATTTGTGAGAATAAAAATGAACGTTACCTCAGCTAATAAACTAAGTAGATGAAGACGTGTAGCAAATTTTTGAGAGCTTGGAGAGTTTTGCATGGCTTTGACATTTGTTTCTAAAGCACACTGAGTCATTTCATTACAAAGTTCACAGAGCTATAAAAAAATGTTTTTTTGTTATATAAATGTATATTTTTTAAGTGTCTAAATAACTTTACTAAAAATCAGATTTAATTAGATGTCAAATGAATGTAAAATAGTTATGAGTGGCATGAAACATATGAATGAGGTGTGGTGGTTGAGTAGTAATGCACTAGGCTTCCAAACCAGAGGCTCAAATACTGGTGAAGACTGGGATTTTTAATTTCAGGATCTTTAGGGCGCCTCTGAGTCCACCCAGCTCTAATGGGTACCTGACACACTCATTAACCATAGGGGGGTGCTTTTTTTTTTAAAACATATGAAATGATTTTAAATGAAAAATTAGATAAGAGGAAACAATACATATCATACCAAATTGTACATTATTATGAACTATTTACTATATCCTTCCTTTATTTAAATTGAGATTTCTATAGGACTATACTGAAACTTACTTCATTACAAAGAGATCTCAAGGTTTCTTGTTTCCATTCAGTTCCATTTCTATTCATAATAACAATCAATAGATCACAGACCCTATAAACTGTTTCAGGTAAGGTGTCTAACAAGTTAAGGCAACCTGACCATAACAAAATATTTCATAAAATAATTAAATTTGTTATCTTAGTAATTATTCAAGCAATATATATATATATATATATATATATATATATATAAAGATAGATATAGATACACATAGATATAAAAGATCATTTTCATCCTCTGACCTTTTTATCCAACAAATAATTGTAAAAAATGAATAAATCAGCAATATTTAAAATATTATTTGATTTACATGACAATATTTAACATTAATAAAGAATAAAATTTGATCTCAATTAAAAATGATAAATATTCAACATCTAAAGATATAGATCTAATGTAAGAATTGTTATTGTTTGATAATGTAAATCAGTAAGATAGGAAGGCTAATGATTGTAGGTATGTAACATATAACGTTTAAACAATATTTAAACAAAGCTTATATAGGATGATATAAATCGGCTACATGATGCCCCCATTTTAACAAAGAGTTTGACAAATAAAAATTAAGCAAAAGAAGACAATATCATCAATAGTAACAAAAAATGTATGTAATACATAAAAACAAAACTTTTAATTATTTAGACATGGTTAGTAGCACTTTTCCATGAAAATGTTTTAGGAGATATTAGGAGGTTTTTAAGGAGGAAATGTATGATCTATATATATGTATGTATGTATGTATGCATGCAGTGTGTGTGATACAATGGAACACATATACAAAACTATGCATTTTTAAAATAAGTTATTGGTAGGCCTACTTGAATGTGAAAATCATAAATATTTTGCCAACATTCCACCCAGAACAGAAACAGTCATCGGCTGTGGTATGTCCACAGAAAATGTAATGAAAGAAATCATATAATCAAGTAACAAATGTTAGGAGACTTTTCATTTTTTTTAAAGAGATTTTAGGATATTTTAGGAGCACTAAGAACCCTGTTAAAAGTAAACATGACATGTAACATATAATAATATAATAATAGCAGCATTAAGGTACCAAGGTTATTGAGGGAATAAGGTGAAAAAAAAATTGTTGAAACAGATAAGCTTTCTGTGATTCTAATAATATTTTGATGTTCAATATTAGATTGTATCATTCATGCTTTTGAAATATACGTTGACCCTGTGTTTTTACATAATTTAGGAGATTCTATGATTCTATGTCTAGTTGGTGGTTTTTTAAGTACCAGTACACTTCAAAATCAGCACTTTTGTTTTAATTTTTTTTTTTATATGCACATGTGGTTTTCACTATTAAAGATTAGCTGAGTGTATCTCCTCATTTTATAGTTATATTGTGTATTTTATAGGTCTTCAAGTTTTCACTATTAAAGATTAGCTGAGTGTATCTCCTCATTTTATAGTTATATTGTGTATTTTATAGGTCTTCAAGTTTTCACTATTAAAGATTAGCTCAGTGCATCTCCTCATTTTATAGTTATATTGTGTATTTTATAGGTCTTCTTTACATGTATAGTATAAAATCTTAATCTGGATAGCTAATACATGAAATTCTGAAAAACTATAGTATTATTATTATTGAAACAATAGTCTGAAGACTATCTCATGAATGTAACTGTTATGGAGTATATGTGTGTGTTTCCAAGGTAATGACAAGGAAAGGGAGAGTGGATATGTTTTTGGTGGTTAGGCTAAAAAGTTTCTGATGAAACCACAAGCTGGTCTGGTGTAATTAAAGTGAATATAAGGAACAAGTGTGAGAGATGAAAGGAGTTTTCCAAATGCCCAAGACAGTAGACATGGTTTTGTGATAAATTAGATTTTGTTTAAATTGTCATTTCACTTGTGTTATTACCATTATATCTCATTTGAAGTTGAATCTATGTATATTGTAATTAACCTGGTGGTGACACAGATGGGAGTAGTGCTATGTGTGTAATCAGGCGGGATGTGTTCATGTCATTAACCAGAAGGGTCGAGCAATGTTCCATCCGATTCTAGAAGGCCAATTGGGACCCTAGATAAAGAATAGAGGTGTCACAGTTAAGACGGCTCAGTACAGTCTGGGTTCACTACAGACGACTTGGTTCAGCGGTGTGGTTCTGTACAGTGCATTACGACGGTTCGGTGCAGAGTACTGTCTATTACAGTAAAAAACACATTAGTTCGAGACAGCGTCTTGATCTTGGTCTGCGATCGAGTCAGACACAATGAGCCCAGTGTGAGAAGTCAGCCCTGAACAGTTAAACCCAGTTGTGACATAATGGGGAAATAACTATTTTTGATTAATTGTTAAAACATGAGTGATTCTTCTTACGAAGTTTATATAAGGGCATGTAGACCGTGTTTAGTCACCACTGAACCTGTGTTGTGAACTGTGTATTTTTTGGGTTGTGTGTCTTGTGGTACTCGGGAGAAGTGTGCCCTGTTCTGGAGATCTTTGAGCTTAGTATATTTTTAGTCATTATTGTATTTTATATAATGAGTACAGTGATGCCCAACCTAATTCGACCTGCGGGCCATTTTAATTTCTGACACTCGTGTCGAGGGCCACATGAACGAAAAGATACACACAAAAAAAAAAGAAATCAAATTTACCTGAATATGAAACTATTTGATTAGAAACCCATGGATCTAGAACCGATACTTACGTTAAGGAATTGGATATCTGAAGCTTTTTTCTTCTTCAAGAAAATGGCTTAATTTCTGTACTTTAAATAAGAGCAACATTTTAGCTAGCTTTACCACTGACTCATTTTCTTGTCGCTTTTTCATAAATATTCCTATTGATCCTCCAATCTGTGGTCGTAGTTTAACAATCTTTTATTCGCGGCTCAAACCAAGAATGTCGTCATGTTTGTTTCATTCTGACGTTTATATGTTGTTCTTTTTTTTTTTTTAAATAGCCACACTTTCTTTACAAATCAAATATGTTGGCTTGTTATCATGCTTCACAAAAAAAAGTTAAGATCTGTTGTTTTTTTTCTGGTAGATTCTCATTTCATAAACACATAAATGTTAACGGTCATGGTACCAATCAAATAATGAAAAAATTGAGGGCCCTAACGTAGGTAAAGATAAATAAGTCAACATTTTTTTTTTTGGAAGGGGGTGTGTGCCTACTCTTTGTGCCAACATTTCGGCGGGCCGGATGGAACAACGTCGCAGGCCGGATCTGGCCCGTGGGCCGTATTTTGGGCATCACTGAATTAGTAGATATAGCCTCAAATGATTGCCAGGCAGTATATTTTTACCCTTATATTCTGCATCCTGGGGTACTCTCAAAGTGACATATTTTTATAGCCTTGTCTCTGAGGGATTCAACTCTGTATTGAATCATCAGATAGGCTTTACCGAACGAATGTCTATAGGTGAGATTCTATGAAGCTTGTAGGCTCATAGGTTTCCCTGAAGCTTATATTTCATCATGACCCTTTTGTTGTTTTTTTTTGGCTAAAAGTGGCTAGTGTCAGCCTGAAGCCTGTGACCCCGGAGTGGCCAAAAGTGGTCATGTGTTGACCTGAGGCCTGTGACCTTCATTTTTCTACACTGATGTGTGTTCCCAGAATGTGACGATAGTGTATATAATATATTATATGACTAGGGCCGTGTGCCATACTATTTTTGAATGTGTAACTTTTATTTATTTTGTGTGGAGAAGGCCTGTGAGTTGATGGACATTTATTTTACTCATGTAAATAAACTTTGTATATATGTTTACCTGCAACTTTGTTAAGTCTTGTTTCGCATACATTAGTTTAATTGTGTACCTGGAGGTTATACTTAACCCTTAAAGTGCAGAACTGTTTTACAATGAGTGCATACACAATTCTGATTTTTAGAGGATAAACTACCACACGCGTTTTAAGGGTTAATAACCTAGGAAATACAAGTAGGGGCAAATATGGCACTGGACGAACGTGACAGCACACATTTAACACTGATCTATTGATCTAAAATACCTAAATCTAGCATTAGGTCTAATTGAATCTTTTTAGCTATACCCGCTAACAGGTAAATTAATTGATCAAAATTTTGTTATGTAGAATGGGGTGCTCTTTAAGAATCAATCCCCATTATGTAACCTGGGGTACTCTTACAAGCAACCTCATTCAATATGTAACACCAGTGCAAGCCCAGAACAAGACGGAGAGGACAGTGCAAGAGTTGATAAGGCGGTAAGGTTGCTATTAGAGAAATATTTGCAGTCTCTGTTACATGTTGCTAATTGTACAGTATTAGCTGTGATTTTATTGGACATTAAACTATTGCGTTATTTTGGAGTCCTGAGTTGTCAAGTTCTTTAAGTTGGTGGTGTTGTGTGGTGCAGTTTGGAGAGATCCTGAATAGTGAGAAATGTTACAATATTTATAAATAAAAGTTTTATTCAAGTTTTGTTTTTTAACAAATCTGTTCAAGTTTATTTAAGTCTTTTTCACTAATAATTTATTAATCTTACATCTGTTTAATTGTACTAGCCATTTGGAGCTACAAACCAATGACCGAGCAAGAACAGTAACAAACTAAGAAAAATGAATTTCACTTGCCAAGGCTTATAAGGAAAATATTTTAAGACCTTCGGTTGTAAATAGTAAATGAGCCATCCCCTGATTAAAAAAAAAATTAGCCTATCTTTGTTTCAAAAGTTGATCTATTTCTCAAATAAAGATATAAATGTATAAGTGTTGTTGTTTTTTTTTAAATCTTTAATGACCCAATAAGTTTAAAAAAATTTTTTTACCTGGAAATATACTGTAAGTGAATTCATCCAAAACAGCTGTCTCAAGTGGCTCCTCTGCTTCTTGTTTTTCTTCTACAGAATCAAATTGCTTTTCTTCTTTACTCTCAGGCTTAGTCTATAAATATATGGGTAAAAAGAAATTTAAATTTTACTATCATAAATTACACACAGATCAGATCTGGTGAGATAATTCTCTATGGTTTGTATAACATTTGAGAATGTTTTCACAACATTGATGTATCAGGATTAGTAGCACTTCTCTAGGACAAAATTTTTTTTTAGGGATGAAATTTGACTGCCATCCGAAAACCTCAATCAACCATCAAAAGGTCGGACCAACGCAGAAATCATTGGCTATTTAAAATTTATTTTTTAGATTCTTTTTCTCCGATTCGTGTTTTTTATTGCTTAATTTTTTATCTAGAATAGTTTTCCTTGAATTTCCTTCATTCAATATGTTTTTATTTTGTTCAAAGTTTTTAAAGAAATTACATTTGTTTTTTTACAGTGTGCATATTTTTTTAACATGGAGCTTCAACCAGGGCCATCTAAACTTTGTAGATCTAAATATTTCTTTGATGACGAAGTGTAATAATTCAGATGACAGTGATTTTGTTCTATCTGATGGTGATATTGATTCTAAATCTAATGATATAGTCAATATAGATCTAGTAAATTAATGTATAGATCTAGACCAGCTGAAGAAAACAGCACACTTTTTTTCCTTGGCACAGTCTGCAAAAGAGCTCACAGCTCAGCAGCAATAAAGCTGGCTAGAAGAAGAAGAAGAAGAATAGATCTAGTAATGATGAAGTTAATCATCTGATGAAGCAGCCCCGTCCCCAGCTTAAGTTCAAAGTAGATCTAGAACTAACTTAGCTGTCTCTACATCATCTAGATCTAAATCTAATCAGATAGAGGTACATCTCTAAATCTAGGCACTGAAACAGAACAATTTCAGATTTGTTCCACCAAGAAATGTGGGTGTCAACTTATACTTAGTCAGCAATGCATCTAATGAGCTGGAATGTTGTGTTTTTTTTCATTGACAATGACGTTGTTGATAGTCTTGTCAGCAAAATAAATAGCTATGCTGACCATAGGATTAAATTGAACAGCCCTGCTAGAATAAGATCCATTTTCAGAGAATGGAGACCTATAACTATAAAGAATAACAGTATGTAAACACTGTAGGTCAGGGAGAACGGTTTATGTTTGCGCTGGATGGGAGTGAACCCACACATTCATTTTGACTGCTTCCATGAATATTGCAGCTAGAAGGAATATTTATAATATACTAGTACATGAAGAACTTTAGAAGAAAATACTATATATATATATATGCTGTACAGTTGGACTAGTTTTAGGGTAAAAGTTTTTTGTTCCAAGTGTGTTGCTTTTTTTATGGGCTTTTTCGTTAAAGTAGTGACATTGGAGTATTAGTTCCAGTTTATTATTTTTTGTGTCTATTGCTGTTTCTTCTATGGTGTTCTGTAAACAAATGGATAAAAATGAGAAAAAAAAGTTGTTTGGATTCAATTTGGACAATAAATTTTTTATAACATGCACTTGGATGGATATTTTTAATGTCAGTTGGTGAGTTTTTTTTTTATTTTAATTTTTATATTGAAAACCCAAAACTACAACAACATGATTTGCAAACTAGAAAGCTTAACAAATAGAGAGAGCATCTATTTCTCTTTAATTCTATATCAAATTTATTATTTTCCAATAATAAATAAAAAAGTTATACAAGTTATATCGAAGCAAAGTAGCCACTCTATACAAGTTATATCGAAGCAAAGTAGCGCACTCGGAAATGGCGGAAAAATTAATTCCGGCCAAAGGTAGAAAATAATTCCGGAGTCAAAGAGTTAGAACATTACAAATGGTTGCTATTCCATTTTTTTTTAACAAGAAACATTCTTAGAGATTTCTTCATAACATGTATTTTCTGTGGTGGCAATGTACATTTTTAGTTCCTATGTGTATCTTATAGATACTGAGTCATAGTGTGCATTTAAGGTAATGTTTTACTCTTTTATTAACTGTGCTTAAATCCTCCTCATAAACAGAGCCTGTAATATACAGGCCTGTTTGTATGTTTAGTTGACATTTGCTTCCTAAATAATGGCTTTTGGATTGGAATAGACCTATTAGTGTTTTTTTCTTTGAAGAACAGTTTTTATCAACTATGTAGTTTCCTTGGCTTTTACGACCCAAATAGCTTAAATTTACAAACTTTTCACAGCTCTGTGAGAATTATCTTCACTGAATATACCGTAAATCTAGACTTTAGATCTAAGTCACTAAAATTTGCAGACTTTTCACAGCAGTTAGAGAATTATCTTCACTAGATTCTAGTGATTTAGGATAAATCTAGACTAGATCTAACTCACTAAAATTGGGGACTTTTCACGACTGTGTGAGAATCTTCACAGCATTTACCGTAGATAAGACTTTTAAGTCACTAAAAATCGCAGACTTTTCACGACTGTGAGAGAATTATCTTCACTAGATTCTAGTGATTTAGCGTAAATCTAGACTCTAGATCTAACTCACTAAATTCGCTGACTTTACACGGCTGTGTGAGAATGATATTCCTTGAGATTCTAGTGATTTAGCGTAAATCTAGAATCTAGCGTATTTCTATAAAAATCTAGAAATAACATGAACAGAGATCATCAAATTGACAAAATTCACTGAGTTTTCTGGTTAGGTGCAAATTATCTTCACTAGATCTAACTTAGATCTAAATCTAGTTACTATTTTTAGCTAGATGATTTATGGACTTTCCATGCGAAGTCACTCTATCTGTTACAACAAGAAGATTTTAGGTGTGTGAGGGCCCGGAGGGGTGTAGTCTACATATTAGGCTGGTAATTGCTCTAGTTACAGACAATAGTCACTAGATTTAGCGCGTCTTCAGTTGTAACAATGACAGGAAACAACTATTTATATGCTGCTTTCAGAAAAATAATTCCAGGTTAGATGCTTGCTTGAACCAAGGCCATCTTCAATCAGGAGATTGTGCTTCACAAGTGGGTGAAAGGCGGTGTAGATGCGTCACTGGTCGGAACATTTACACAGCCAGCCCGTAACGTGATGCGATTAGAATGCCTAGTTACACTGCTACGAACCCTGTGTAGTGTACTGCCTTATACCAAAGAAAGTATTACCTGGTCAGTTGACAAAACAGCATTCTCTCCTAATGACATGGCAATGGCCCTCATCATTTGGTCCTCATCATTCAAGTCTACATCCATAGCACCAACTATTGACTTAAAGAAATATTCACAATATTCTTATTTCAAGTTATTTCATTACATTTAAGGGGAAACTGATGTTTTTCCAAATTTGAGTAAGCATTTTATCATTTTTTATTTAAATGCTTAGAAACATTTTTGTTTAATAATAGTAAATTCTTGACATCTTTTAAAAAAAAAAGGGTTTTGTTTATTAAGGTTGAGCATACATCAATTCCGTCAACTATACTGAAAGCATATCTAGATCCTAACAATCATATTGCTTCATTCTTACAGTGGCTATTAGGCTTAGTGATGGCCTAATCCATAGCTATGATAGTCACTGGAACAATTATATAGATCTAAAAACATTAGGATAACCAACTTGAGAAAATGAAGATTGACACTTTTCTTAAATTTTTAATTGAAGGAGGCAAAAATAAATATATAAATACATCCTTTTTTATTGTGCAACTATGTTAGTAATACACATCTTTCACAGATATGTGGTGCCGAAGTGTATACTAAATACCATCATACCAGTTGGTAATACTGAGATCTAGGTCTACATCTACTATCATATTGATCTACCCTAGCATTATAAAAACAAACTATAGGGGGAAAAAAGCATTTTCATCCACACTCCTCCCTGCCGAAAAAGTAAATAGACTGCGAGTCCAACTGATGTTAACAACCTGGTCAGCTACACATTCTAAAACCTTCTAAAAATCTGACTGCTTTGGATGCGCAAAAAATTACTTCAGAAAAAAAACATTAATTACAACGTTATTATTTCAAATAAAATATAACTGTAATTTAAGACACATGTAAAAAAATTGTCAAAACCATTGGAGTTTCCCTTGAAATAACTTTTTTTTACCGTTCTTAAAATTGAAGTTAAAGTTTAAATATTTTACTGCAAACAATTCTTTTATAAATGTTAATTATCAATCATGACAGATGTTATTAATATTTCTAAAGTGTTTAATTAAAAATGTTTAGCATTTTCTTCTTTCATACTTTCATTCACAAGAAATGTATTTATTTTTATACATGATTTTTTTTTTAATTAAGTATAGTTGACATTTACCTTTTTTTAAATAAATAAGCCATAAAAAGACAAAGAAAATATCTAGCTTATTATTGAAATAAATATACAGGTTTATAATTAACCATGGCTAAACTTATATAAAACATATAAAAAAGCACATATTTACATTGTGTGTAGCTATGGGAGCTGGATTAGTCAGAATATAATCTGTAGCCTGTTCTAAATTGCTTGTATTATTTAAAGCTACTGTAGCTTGTTCTCTAGTGAATCCCATGTCCATCAGCTAAAATATTATGTATAAGAAAATTAAAGATTCAGTAATAAATTATCTTTAAATATTTAGCAAAATTATCTTTTCAGAAAGTTCAGTAAGCTTAAAAAAAACATACTTTGTGTCTATGCATATATAGGCATCACATAGACTAGTGTTATTTTCTGTCTGTATTACAAGATCATGTACGTAGGCTGAGTGATTAAAAATCAAAATTTGTATATATAATATATATATATATATACTAGTAATAAATGTTACTGGCCTGTTGTAAATGAGCTTGATTAATCACAGTTTCTAAAGGCCGTCTGCTTGCACTGGAAGGGGCGGTTGCTAATGAAACTGATCCTAAACCAGATGGTCCAGCACCACTCAGATCAACAGCAGCATCCCCGGATGAACCTGAACTTTTCTCCTTATCCTTTTCAAGATATTTCTGCATTAAAAAAAAGTTATTTTTGAACAAGAATCACCATCATTAAAATGTAGCAGGTGGGGGAAAAAATGTTTCAGGTGGGGGGAAAAAGTTAATCACCTTAATTTTAGCTTCCCCATCAATGATGTGACATAAAATCATTAAAATAGATTCTGAAATGCGGCTTCCGTGTACAGTGAGAGGCTTTTTGTTCCATAAATTCATCACAGCATTAAATGCTGCCTAAAGAAAGAAAAAGAAAATGTGTGTCAGTATAATCACAGTAATCTATGTAAAGTCAGAAACAAAACTTTTGACAACACAAACTACCTTTTGAGTGCTGATAAGATATTGTACAGGATTAAATTGTGTGCAACCAGGGGCTTTCTCTTTAGAAGGTAAAGTATGTGGAGATTCTAGAACCGCTTTTGGGTTGATCATTTTCTCTACCAAAGTCAACCATGAGTCTAAAAATTCTCCAGTTCCTTCTGTTCAAATAAAAACAATTTTTAACAAAATGCTGCAAATGCAAAAAAAGAAAGCTATTAATTATAAGAAAAGGAGTGTAAAATTAAATAACTGTTAAATCAATTTTAATATTTACTTTTAACACAAAATCTGCATTCTGAATTATAATAAAATAAAAATAATAATAACAAAAATTTTTCCAAAAGAAAATAAAATTTCTGGGCCTTCTATTCTATTCTCCAACTACAACTCTGATATATGCTTATCAATGAAATCATTACAGAGACCCACTTTTATTTTTCCATTTTTTTCAGCCTAAGTACATGAAATATAAACTACTGCTGAATGCTTAAAGGATAACAAATAAATGCTAACTTAGTCTCAATTTGTGAAGTAAGTTTTATTACAGAAATCCTATGCTTCATCTCAGAAATAACCAAGAAATTAAGACAAAATAACTAACATTTGCAGCTAATGATTTTTACAAGAGTTTATCGAGAAAATAGTAAGTGAAATATTGGACTGATTCTATTGTTCTACACCAATATTAGATAAAGTAAGTTCATCATCACAGAGATTTTAAGTTTAAACCAATATTAATAGAGTATTTTAAATACATGAACAGTACGAAATATTTAGCACTGCCAACAGGGGCTTTCAGAAAGTTTTCTGTTTAAATTTACACATTTTATATTTTGCAGTCTAAAAAAAAAAAAGAAAAACAAGCAATTGAAAAAAGAAAACTTTTTAAACCAAAGCTTATCTAAGGGGAAAAAGTTACTGATTACTTAAAATTACAGGGTTTAGCTAACTTTCTTTTATATAAAACATAATTAATTAATTAGTATTATATGATTAACTAACTGGTTAATTTTTGGATTGATTGAGTATTGACTATAAATATTTATGAGAAAATTTCAACTTGATACGAGAATGGGAAATGGGAGATCAAAATGTAATAAGGGGACTAAATCCATATATATATATATATATTTAATTAAGTAGGCCTATCATCTATTCCCCTTATTTTGAAATCAAACAAAATAAATAATCACCAACAATTAATTAACTTATTGGTTTTTTTTTTTTATTGATTCATGTCTTGTCAGGTTTAATGAATACTAATGCAAAGTTTTAGCTTGATCCAATAATAGGAAATGGGAGAAAAAACATGTTTTAACTTTTTATCAAACAGACAGACAGACAGCTTTGTAATAAGCTTTGTAAAAAAAAATAAAGTACCCCTTACAGACCTTGTGGTTGGTCTATTAGAGCTAATGATGTTAAATTCATCTGTTTCTATGTATGATAGCGAGTCTGCCATGCGGTCAGAACAACAATCAAATGCCTTTAGTTTCCCAGCTAATGTCAGGTATCCATTTGAGTTGTGTGGACTCAGGATGCATTTAAAAACTTAAAACTTTTTTAATAAGTTCAAAATCCCAGTCTTTACAGAGGTTCAAACCAAAGACCCCTTGATTCAGAAATGAAGCGCTCAGCCACCACAACCCATAATAAAAATATTTATCAAATATTATTTGGCAGCACAGTGTATAGAACTTTACAAACATAGGTTAATAGGTCAATTTGCCTTTATTACAAAGCTTATATCAACTCACTCAGTATGGTAAAAAGTTTGTACACGTTATTTCTCCCACACCCAATCTAGGATTAAACTGAAATTTTGCAAAATTATTTATCTTATCTGTCAACACAAGAATCAATAAAACAAATTAACCAATTAGTTACATTAACTATTGGTAATTAATTATTTTGTTTGGTATCGAACAAGGGAAAAACTTCTTGGCAGATGTGGTGGTATAAGTTGAATTAGTCTCCTTGAGGACACTTGAGCCCTGAATAAACATTTTTTTATGCATTTAAAAAATGATCATGAAAAAATTCACTAGGATACCCCCTTCTTCTCTCCCCCCTTTCACAACATGTCCAGACAAGTGATAGGATCATGGCACATTGAGAAAGCTAAAAGCTAAACAAAAAACAATTGGTAAAAATATTTCTAATTGCACATATTTATTATATATAGGTTTATGATGCATATAATTACATTACTGATCCAAACTTATTGATATAATTACACTTAATATAAACTTTTTTTTTTTTTTAAATATTTTTTTTATGTTTTTTGTCTATATTCCTATTCATATCAACATCAAATTTATTACAAAAGTAGCAAAAAAAAAGAAGAAAAAGATTTATATTTAGAAAATGAAAATTAAAAAAAAAAACTTCTCAGATTTAGTGTGATCTTCAGCTACAAGTCTGTTATATGCTTGTCTATGATCATCATCACAGAAATTTGAATCAATATTAACAGAGTAGTATTTTACATTCATAAAATAAAATAAGGACAAATTATTTAGCACTGTCAACGTCTTGTGATATTTCAGAAATTATCTCTATTCTGACTGTTAAAATTAATGCAAAAAATACTGCAGATTTTCATCAAAATAAATAGTTAAATAAGTAAAGAACCCCTTTTACAATTTGAGGTCTATTAAGGCAGATGATGTAAAGATCATCTGTTTCTATGGACAACAGCACAATGTGGCCAGTACAAAAACCAACTGCCTTTACTTCCCCAGCTAATGTCAGGTATTCATTAGAGCTGTGTAAAAAATCCCAAAGATTGAAATCTAAGTCTTTAACCAGATTAAAACCCAAGACCCCTAGATTTGGAAGAATGTGCTATATTACTCAGCTACCATACACCTTTAAAAGAAATATTTATCATATAATTTTGCAGAATAGTGTATATAATAAATTAATAGGTGAATATGACCACTTTTTAAGATTTGACTCCGATCATATCAACATACAATTCATTACTAGCAGGTAAAAAAAACAACTGAATTATATTAAGAAAATTAACATTCTTTAAAAAAATTACTTTTGGATCTTCTCAGTCTTATTGCAATCTTCAAGTACAAGTCTGTTATATGCTTGTCTTTGAACATCATCACAGAGATCCCAAGTTTAATCAATATTAAAAATGAGTATTATAAAATACAAAGTAAAATAAAAAAATTTAAAGTATTGCTTTTAAGATTACCTATAAAAATACAAAATTACTGTAGTTCTTCAGTCAGAAGAAATATTTATAATTTTTTTCAGGAAGTAAGTGTATATAACTTAACAAATTATTAAGTGAATTTGGCTTTTTTTTTTAAGCTATGATTCCTATTCATATCAGCATCCATTTCATGACAAGTAGCAAAAATAATTTGAATTATATTTACAAAATTAACATTTCATCAAAAAATACTTTTTTGATCCTCCCAGTCTTACTGTAAAAAACTGAATTATATTAAAAAATTATTTCTTTTAAAAAATTACTTTTTGGATCTTCTCAGTCTTATTGCAATCTTCAATTACAAGTCTGTTATATGCTTGTCTTTTATCATCATCACAGAGATCCCAGGTTTAACAAATATTAACAGAGTAGGCCTTTCTCAAATGTATAAATACAAAAGCAAAATAAAAGTCAAAATGTTTAACACTGCCAACACGTCTTTCTGAAAGTATTGCTTTTGTAACCTATAAAAATGCAAAGTGAATGTAGTATTCAAGTTAAAAGAAATATTTATCTGACTAGTTTTTAGCAACAAAGTGTATATAACTTCATCAACAAATTAATAAGTGAATCTGTCTAAAATACGTTAAGGATCCTCTCAGATTTAATGTGATCTTCAGCTAAAAGTCTGTTATATGCTTGTCTTTGATCATCATCACAGAGATCCCAGAGATGTAATATTTTTCATACATAAAAAATATAAAAATACTTTTTTTAAAAAAAGCTTAAATTAAACTTGTATCAATTAGTTTGAATCAGTGAGGTAATTAAATTTGTAATAGATCTAAAACAGTGTTTACCAAACTGTGTTCCACAAAACCCTAGTGTTACAAGAACTACTGGAAAAATCACACAATTTTTATACAAATTCTTTACTTATGTTATTAATATATACTAATTATTTATATTTTAACCAATTTTTCAAGGAATAAATTGGTTGTATTGCTATGTAGTAAGGGCCTATCAATTCATTTGAGAATATCTTTCAAGTAAAAACATTATTCAAAAGCTTCTTAAAAATTAAATATTTTTGTGTCAAATATACAAAGAGCCTTTAACCATCTATCTCTTGATGTTTTATCCGTTATCCTGATTAAAACAGTCCAACAACAAGAGGTCTTGATTAATAGGAAGATAAAAACTGATGGAGCAAGAAGTATGACAGGAAAAAATTAAGGGGCAACTTAGATTCTTTGGCGCAAAATAAACCACAATTCTTAAGTTTCACTGCATAATACACCAAGTAGCATTTTGTGTCCAAACAGCTCCAGACGAAATAGTTGAGGTCATGAATTTGGTAATCAAGATCTTGTCAAAAGAACTCTACCATCGTCAGTATTAAGAATTCTTAACAAAATGGAGACTCAGTATTCCAACCTCCTCCTTTACAATAAAATGTGATGGCTTTCCAAAGGTAAGGTGTTGAAACGTTTTGCTTTTGCTTTGTGCTTGAATGAATTAAATACATTCCTAAATGAAAAAGGCATTTCTCACTTGAATTAGAGAATGACAAAAAGTTGCAAGCATTTTACTTTATGGAGGATATAACAGAGAAATTAAATGAGCTGAATCTAAAACTGCAAGGAAAGTAAAACCCAGCCTATGTTTTGGTAGAAGAATTTGTTTGTTTTGATAAGAAATGTATTCTTTTTGCAAAAGATATTCAGTGCGGCCAATTACTTTTTCAATTTGTAAAGCAATATTGCGATAAAACCAGTGCAACTGCAACTGTTGACACAAGTTACTTCAGCACATTTATAAAGAAAAATTAAAGATAAATTTATTGACAGATTTGAGCAATTCAAAACCAACAAAACGATTTTAGCATTTATAAAAAAAAACCTAACACTAATAGTACTGAAATCCACATCGAGCCATTTGGAATTGATAGTGGATCTCTAGAAATGCAATTCATCGATTTACAAAGCTTTACTTTGAGTAGTGGAAAATTTAGAGTTGAAAATCAGGTTTGAAGAGTTGAAGGTCCAGAAATGTATGTAATGCATCAAAAGTGGACAGCTTCAAAAGAAATGCTGTGAGATTAGGCACTTATATTCAACACATGGAATAGTCTTCCAGAATGCTACAGTCTGGTGCAAAAGTTGGCATTTGGAAGGCTGACTATCGCCACATCGACATATTCGTGCGAGCATGAATAGCCAACTAACAAATGAAAATATAGAGTCGTGTTTGAAACTAAAAACAAGTTAATGAGTTCCAAACTTTCTAAAACCATACAGAGCCATAGTTAGCACAGAATTTGTTTGCTCAATTGTTTGTTATTGAAGTACAAGTTAGTGTATGTAAATGTTTAATTTTTAAATGTTATAATTAAATAAAAAAGTAATTATCTAATAATACCATATATATATCATATATAATTATATAGTGTAAAACACTATTTATATAAACATAAATTGATATTCTTTCTTATGATTCGATTTTGTTTTTTTTATCAAAAAAACTTTATGTGAGTACTATTTATTGTTTAGAAGAAAAAAAAATCTTGTGGCTCTTTAAAAACTTTGAAATTTTGTAAATTGTAATTTTGGCTCTTCCAACTCAAAAGGTTGCCTACCCCTGTCCTGGAGGGATCATGTCTCCAATCAAGACGTTTTGCAATAGAATAATATGCATAGCATCTATGCTCTCCTGACACAGAGAAGACTACGCTGGCTCGGACATGACACCCGCATGCCTAACGGTAGAATCAAGAAAGATATCTTATATGCTGAGCTTGTGGAGGGAGTCAGACCCAAGGGCTGCCCAAGACTAACATATAGAGATGTCTGCAAGCGAGACATGAGAACCACATGCATCAACGAAAGTATGTAGGAGGAAATAGCCCAATACTGTGCGTGCTGGTACGATCCTCACTGAGAACAAAAGAAATAAAGCAGCCTTATTTAAAACTAAGAAAAAGAAAGTTGCCCTATCAGCTAGCTATAAAACAGATGCATACACTTGCATGAACTGTGACAAAATCTATCACTCCAGAATTGGCTTTGATTTATTTATTAAATTTATTCAAAATTATCCATTGTCAATGAAATCTTTTAATATAGATCTAGATTCTAACGATATATCTAATCTATTGATCTCTACCTACTCAAGATCTCTCAGCATAAGATCATGGTCATCTTGATTTAGACTTTTAGTTTTAGTCTCACTAATTGTTCTGATCTAGAAATGAGATTTAGACCTAGATCTAGACTATTCTATAGATCTAGGTCTTAAGACTAGACCTTAGCTACTAGCTAGTTCAAAATGTGCAAAGGCAAAGCGCATACTAAGGCATGATACTGATAGGCCATAGGCTGCCATAGCAGACCCAGCGGCTGGGCACACCAGTCATTCAAGTCCAGGAATTATTCACGGTCTAAGATGGGGGGGCCCTTTTGTCTGAAAAAAAAAATGGATCTGACAAAATTACCATCATTGCATGTGGTCAGCTTTAATGCCTTTAGTTCCCCAGCTAAGGTCAGGCCTCAATTATAATTGTGTAGTCTCAGGATGTGTTAAAAATCAAAGTCTTCCCAGAGATACATACCCAAACACGTTCTACCACCACACCAAATCAAAAAGAAATATTTGTTAAATATTATTTTGCAGCACAAGGTATATAACTTTATAAACAAATTAATAGGTGAATTCGATTTATATTTTTTTTTTCTATGATTCTTATTCATACATTCATTTCCTTACACAAGAAGCAAAAAGAATTTAAAATAATATTTAGAAACTTAGCACTAAAAAAACTTTAAGGATCTTCTCAGATTTAGTGTAATCTTCAGCTACAAGTCTGTTATATGCTTGTCTTTAATCATCATCACAGAGATCCCAAGTTTAATCAATATTAACAGAGTATTTTAAATACATAAAAGTAAAATAAAGGACAAAATATTTAGCACTGCCAGCATGTCTTGTTTGGCCACCGCACACCCTGAAAAACCCTTTTCCCTTCAGCCATCACTCACCCTCAAAAGAATTATCTATCATATAATTATGCAGCACAGTGTATATAACTTTATAAACAAATTAATAGGTGAATTTTATTTTTTTTTGGCTATGATTCCTATTCATATCAATATCCCAATTTATTAATAGTAGCAAAAAGAATTTGAATTATATTTAGAAACTTAGCAATTCTGAAAAAAAACTTTAAGGATCTTCTCAGATTTAGTGTGATCTTCAGCTACAAGTCTGTTATATGCTTGTCTTTAATCATCATCACAGAGATCCCAAGTTTTAATCAATATTGAAATACATAAAATACAAAGGACAAAATATTTAGCACTGTCAACTTTCTGAAAATACTGCTTTTGTGATTACATAAAAAAGTGCAAAATTATTATAGATTTCAAGTCAAAAGAAATATTTATCAGATTACTTTGCAACATAGTTTATATAAATACAAATTAATTGGTGAATCTGTTCTCTGATTCCTTTTCATAACTGCATTTCATTCATTATTAGTAGCAAAAATTTGAATATTTAGAAAACTAGAAGTTCTATGGATGGCTGCCAGGTCGTGCGGTTTGCGCGCTGGATTGTCGTTTGGATTTATCGATGGTCCCGGGTTCAAACCCTGCCCGCTCCCATCCCCTGTCGTCCTGCGGGAGGTTTGGACTAGGAAGTAAACTATCTTCAACTCTGAAGGAACATCTGAAATATGTAAAACATTTTACAATCAAACATTCTAAAAAATACTTTAAGGATTCTTTCAGATTTAGTGTGATCTTCAGCTACAAGTCTGTTATATGCTTGTCTTTAATCATCATCACAGAGATCCCAAGTTTTAATCAATATTGAAATACATAAAATACAAAGGACAAAATATTTAGCACTGTCAACTTTCTGAAAATACTGCTTTTGTGATTACATAAAAAAGTACAAAATTATTGTAGATTTCAAGTCAAAAGAAATATTTATCAGATTACTTTGCACTATAGTTTATAAAAATAAAAATTAATTGGTGAATTTGTTCTCCGATTCCTTTTCATAACTGCATTCCATTCATTATTAGTAGCAAAAATTTGAATATTTAGAAAACTAGAAGTTCTAAAAAATACTTATCTTCTTATATGATACAGACGTTAATTCAAAAAAGAAGATTGATTATGTCCTACGCGTCATGCATTTAGTCATGCATATTAACCAATGACTTAAATTCTGCCAAGTCACTGGTTTTCCTGGCTAGCTCAGGCAACCTATTCCATGCTCTAATAGCGTTAGGAAAGAAGGAGCTTTTGTACAAATTTGTCCTAGCATATGGAACGAGAAATGTGGCTTTATCTTTGTGTCTTTCTGAGAATTTTATTTAATTTTGTTTTTGTATTTGAAGATAATGGTTCAGTGTTTTATGTATAGTTGCTACTTTACTTTTGAGCCTTCTGTCCTGAAGGCTTTCTAAATTTAGTGATTTTACTAATGGTGTTCCTCTAGTCAAATGTGAATATTCATTTGTTATGAATCTCACTGCTCTATTTTGTGTCTGTTCCAGTTTCTTAATGTTTTCTTTAGTTGAGGGGTCCCAAACAGGCGATGCATATTCTATTATTGGCCTAACCAAGGTTAAATAACATTTTAGTTTTCTTATTTGATTTATAGAAATTTCTTCTAATAAACCCTAATGCTTTGTTTGATTTTTTTAAATAGTTTCATCAATATGGGGATTCCATGACAGTTTTTCATTTATTATAACACCTAAGTATTTTGCGTTTTTTAGTCTGTGTTACTGGTTTACCATGAATAAGATAAGTGGAATTTATTTGTTTTAGTTTTTTTGTTACTCTTAATAACTGACATTTTTCTGGGTGGAAAGACATGCTCCAATTTGATTCCCATTTCTGTAATTAATCTAATTCTCTTTGTAAAATTTCTATTTCTGTGTCTTGTATTGTTTTTATTGTTCTATATATTTTGCAATCATCAGCAAATAATCTGTCTTTTGTTCCTGAATTAATGCAATTTGGTAAATCATTTATGTAAATTAAAAATAGTAGTGGACCTAAGACTGTTCCTTGTGGTACACCTTAGTTTACTGTTATTGGTGTTGATTTAGAGCCATTTATTACTACAGTTTGTTCTCTCCCTATCAAAAAATCTTTAACCCACTGATGCAATGGACCATTAATGCCGAAATATTTTTGTTTTTTTAAGCAAACTATGGTGGTGAACTTTGTCAAAAGCCTTGGAAAAATCTAGTAAGAATACTTTAAGGATCTTCTCAGATTTAGTGTGATCTTCAGCTACAAGTCTGTTATATGCTTGTCTTTAATCATCATCACAGAGATCCCAAGTTTAATCAATATTGAAACAGAGTATTTTAAATACATAAAATACAAAGAACAAAATATTTAGCACTGTCAACTTTCTGAAAATACTGCTTTTGTGATTACATAAAAAAGTACAAAATTATTGTAGATTTCAGCCAAAAGAAATATTTATCAGATTACTTTGCAACATAGTTTATATAAATACAAATTAATTGGTGAATCTGTTCTCTGATTCCTTTTCATAACTGCATTTCATTCATTATTAGTAGCAAAAATTTGAATATTTAGAAAACTAGAAGTTCTAAAAAATACTTTAAGGATCTTCTCAGATTTAGTGTGATCTTCAGCTACAAGTCTGTTATATGCTTGTCTTTAATCATCATCACAGAGATCCCAAGTTTTAATCAATATTGAAATACATAAAATACAAAGGACAAAATATTTAGCACTGTCAACTTTCTGAAAATACTGCTTTTGTGATTACATAAAAAGTACAAAATTATTGTAGATTTCAAGTCAAAAGAAATATTTATCAGATTACTTTGCACTATAGTTTATAAAAATACAAATTAATTGGTGAATAAAAATACAAATTAATTGGTGAAGTTCTAAAAAAAACTTTAAGGATTCTTTCAGATCAAGTGTGATCTTCAGCTACAAGTCTGTTATATGCTTGTCTTTATGAAGATATAGTTCAATGTGAATCTGTCCTAACTGATGTTATTTAATGTTTATCTAACTGATTTTATTGCTATGTAAAGAGTCTATCTCCCATTCAAACCTTCAACAAAGAAACTTTTCCCTTTAGTTAGATGTATAAGTGCAGTCAATGTGCGTTGCACTTCCTGTGTATAATATAAAACACTGTTGATTTAAATTATATGCATAATAAATAGATTTTTTTCTCTTTAAAACAAAAGTAAACATTTTGTTAAAAATTTAAGTAGCTAGTATGACAAAAAATACTTAATTTAATAATACAATTTTTTCTTCAAACATTTTTTTTACAAAAAATACAGAACCGTTTGCATAAATGTATTAAAATATGCCAAAAAATCACATCCCCTACTAAACAGTCTCTCTTGTTTTTTAATATTAATAGTGAATAGTCCTAAAAATGGAGTATTTTTAATTAGAAAAATGCTGATCACTCAACATACAAATGAGACGCGGTGGCTGAGCGGTAAAGCGCTTGGCTTCCGAACCGGGGTTCGAATCCTGGTGAAGACTGGGATTTTTAATTTCGGGATCTTCGGGCACCTCTGAGTCCACCCAGCTATAATGGGCACCTGACATTAGTTAGGCAAAAGTAAAGGCAGTTGGTCGTTGTACTGGCCACATGACACACTTGTTATCCGTAGGACACAGAAACAGATGAGCTTTACATCATCTGCCCTATAGACCACAAGGTCTGAAAGGGAAACTTTACTTTACTCAACATACAAACACTTTTGCATAACACAAGAAAAAATGCATGGTCGTCTTGTCATTACTTAGTACACATACAAAATTAGGCTAGGTCTACACTGACCAGTTTGTTAGAATGTCAAAATGTCTATTTACTTTTTTACATTTTTAGTATAGATCTATATAAATGTAGCAATGACTGTGAAAGCCTATAGAAGAATAAAGCAATGCGATTGGTTAGATCTAGATCAGCTTTCAGTATTGTTGAAGGGAGAGACATAAATGATTCCTAAAAATAAAATCTCATAATCCATTTTTTTTTTAGAGATGTCAAAGGTTAACTAATTAAAGTTATCTAATTTATTAAATATAATTGTTTTTAAGCATGTAAATAATAAAAGGTATTATAATGGTATATTAAAGCTTTTTATGAGGAATAAGTCATTAACTCAAATTTGAAAAATCATCATAGATTCACTTAAGGAAAATTATGGAGTGATTTTAAAATATTTCTTTAACTATGATTCCAATTCATATCAACATTCAATTCATTACAAATATCAAAAAAAAAAAAAAAAAATTTGATTGATATTCAGAAAATACAATTTTGAGGAAAATATGATTTTTTTGGATCTTCTCAGACTTATTGTAATCTTCAAGTACAAGTCTGTTATATGCTTGTCTTTGATCATCATCACAGAGATTCCAAGTTTAATTATATATATATAAACAACAAAAAGGACGAAGTATTTAGCACTGTCAACATGTCTTGTAATATTTTTAAAAAGTATTGCTTTTCTGAATGCTTAATTAAATGTGGTTACAAAGGATGTCACAATAAAGGGGCTATCAATGGGGTAAAAGTCCCATTGTCTTATTTACAAAAAAAATGGAAAAGGCTTTGAAAACTTCTCATTAATGGCTCAGTTGGCTGTTTCACAAGTATGTTTGGGAAAAAAATAAAGAATAAAGGGACAATTGGTAAAAAAAAAAAGCCGTTGTAACAGAAGGTTAAATCAGAAAATCCTTTGGACCTATTACCAGCAAGTGTGCTCCACAAAAATCAAGACATTGTGGGTGTAGATCTACTCATTAAATAAATTATTATATATTATATTCAAAATAAAAAAATGTCCTTTCCTTGTTTAATTTTTAGAAAAAAAAAATAGTTAAAAAAAAAAAACATGAGCTTAAGTGTCTTTGTATGAACAAGGGAATTTAATTAGGCCTAGATCTAAATTTTGTTCTTGACCAAGCAAATTTTTTAAGGGAAAAAAATTTCATCAAAATAATGTATACTTGTAATATCCTAACCTCGTTCACTGTAAGTGCCCAGACTTGCTTGTGTTTTACAAAGCTTATACCAACTCACTCTGTCTGTCTGTCTTGTAAAAAGTGTGTTCAAGCTATTTCTCCCACACCCATTTTCAGATTAAGTTTAAACTTCACACAATTATTCAATGACATAGACAAGACTTGAACCAATAAAAAAAAGTAACCAGTTAGACAATTAATTACTAGTAATTAATTATTTTGTTTAATAGCAACAAGGGAAACTAACACTTCAGCATTCACATATATGGCTAAATTTGTTGGGTTTAGTCCCCTTAATTAATTGTTAACACTTTTTTTCTTAAAAAGGATTTTTTAATATTTTTAGTATGTCCAGATAATTTTTTTTTATTATATATTATAAAGAGTTTATGGAAATACTGCATTGTAGAGCATTAGAGCTACCAACAGGTAAATTATCTTTAAATATTTAATTATATTATATTTAATTATAAACAGTTTAAAAACTTTGATTTCTATGTTTAAAAAAAAGACAAGCAGAACAAAAGCAACATTCCACCTGAAAAAGTCACAACTGCTGTTCAATATATAGCCATGTTTTTTTATGAGACATTGCATATATATTATGTGTTGAATTACAAATATTTTTTTGTTAAATTCTGGATCTTCTCAGAATTATTCTTATCTTCAGCTTCAAGTCTCATATATGATTGTCTTAGATCATCATCACACAGATCTACTATTTCTAGAGTTAATTGTCTTTATATTAAGCTTTATTTATTATTTTATTTATTTATGTTTTAGAATGTTACCTGGAAGTTCTGGATTTTCATGTTCTTGTGACAAAGGCAATTTTCGATTCATGGAAAGAGCCCAAGAAAATGACCTATTTAGATTAATATTTGTAATAACAATTAGATACACATAAGTATAAATAAAACTTGCGAATATAAATAAAAAAAATAAAGGAGAGAGCAAAATCTAATTAGTAAATTAAAAATAATACATAAACAGCAGAAAAGTATGTATGTTATTAACAACTGGAAATAAGAAATATTATTAAAAATATTTTTCAATCCATTTCCTCACGGATAATAAATATTATTATTAGTATTTTCAGTTTTAAATATACCTTAATTCTTTTTCTCCTAATTGATGATACCATCGTTGATTTGAAATTAAATTAATGATTGTTTTTTTTTTAAACTTTACTTTGATTTATATACAAAGAGCATGCATTCCCATTTTATTTTATACCAAATAAAATTCTACTAAGAAACAAAAAAGTTATTGAAGCTTAATCATAACAGTGTAGTGAAATGCTACTGAGCAAAATAAAGAATCTATTCGAAACGTGCAAAATATTTACGGAGAGAAAGCGTGAAAACATTTTAGAAATGATCTCGGTAGGTATTGAGGGCAATAGTATCAGATAATAAATGAATAAAACTTCCCAAAGCTGATTGAAATGGGAATATATTTTACAATTAGCAATATAAATATATTCACTACATAAGCATTTGTGTGTTTGTTTGAAAGTGTGTTTTAGTGCATCTATCTTCATGCTATTCGACCAGCTGATTGATGTACTATTGATCTTTCCAAATGAACTAATTAATGTTTAAAACCAACATACTAAAATGTCAATCATGATAATTCAGAATAGGTTTTTAAATCCACCTAAGTTAAAAAAGCAGAATATGAAAATCTTTAATTAAGGAAGATAAATGTCTGAAACTGTAATTATTATAGTGGATCAAAACCCTGCCAATGGTGGAATATCAATAGGTGGATTTAAATTAAAATATTTTATTTATAATGTAATAAATTGTAGGCTGAAAGGTTTCTACGCAAACTAACACATTGATTAGCTATTAATAAAGATAAAAATAATTAAGGTTAAATTGGAATTTAAAAAAGGAAAGATAGAATTTAGTATTACTAAATTAGAATACAAATAGAAATGTGAAAACTAGCACATGTTGTACAATTTAGTCTCAAGGGTCATCATTGGCCTACTGCAATAAAAAATCTTTTTCATCCAGTAAATTAGGTACAACTGTAAGAGATGTATGGATAATGTTTACAATTGTTGTGCACAACTTTAAAAAGTTCTTTTGTTTTAGAACCAAGAAGACAAGCAAATATATATATATGTAATAACTATGTGAATACTTTTTACATGCTCAGATTCAAAGATAACGCATTATATTTTAATTACCTTTATTACTTTTAAGGTATTAAAATAGTTGGTTAATTATTTCTTAAAGAAGAAAGACATAGGACATTTTTTTAGATTTTAACCAAGGTTACAGGCTAAAGGTAATCATTATATTACAAGAAATGACTGTTTCTCTGAAAGTAGACATACTGAAAAAGAGCGGTTTGACCTCCACATGAAACAAATTTCTGAAGCATCAAATGAAATGGTTGTTTTTTTTCATCAAACAACATTGGAGCAGTAAATCCAGCTGCACAAACCAAAAATGTCATTCTGAAATACAAATGATAAATGATTTAAGTTTTTTTTCTAAAGCCTTGTCAATAAATATATACAAACTACTATATAAAGCCAAAATTTAACATGAAATGCTAATCACCATGTAAATATTGATAGCTAAAATTTAAAAGACATGAGAAAAAATGGGTATCATAGCAAAAATGATTCAAATAATAATTAATCAGTATGATTTTTTTTTACTCTATTCATAAAGCAACTGCCTCATAAGGGTATTTAGCAAAATTCCTCAAAATGATTGAGCTTATTATTTCACATGTAGAGACCAATGCTGGGAAAGATAGTGTATTCCTAATGCTATCAATCCACATTAAAGAACGCTGTACAGCAGGGATGTTTATTTTCTCCAACACTTAGCTTTTTTCAGTATCATAAATCATTGCTTGCACAAAATATCTGTCAGCTTTCTTAACCTATTAGCTCCTTCTGCAGTTAAGAATGTTTTCTCGTTTTTGTCTTAAACCGCCGTAGAACATTTCTAAAATCCCCTTTTTATTATGCATGCTATAAACATTTTAAATAAAAGATTTCTTCTAGTTTTGTTGCGAGCTTGATTAAAAATCATTTTGGACATTACTAATTCTAATTTTAGTGAAATCAGGAAGATTCTTTATTGCTTATAGAATCTTTTAAATAAACAAGCAAATAGTCCCTATACTTATGCCCCACCTGGGAAAATTAGTATCTTTGAAGCTTTTTTTATATTCATAAGGTATTAAAACTATTTTTTTTAAACTAGACATAGCATTCAATTTTTTCAAGTTTGTTTTTTATTACTATTAGATAATAATTTATTTTTTTTCCCCGTTAATTTTTAAGAATTTTTTTCATTTAGTTACACCTCATTGCTTAGGGAACGGAAAGAGGAGCAATTAGGTCAAGCAGAATACATACTACATACTGCTCATTATAATGTCTCAAAATAAACATTCTCAGATTATTGTTACACTGTTTCTCGATGTTGACCACAGTAGTCTATTTACCCACATAAAAGTGATTACATTTCCCTGTTAAAAAACATTTGTAATGCTGCTTAACTATGGACTAACCATCAACATTTAAAGAAAAAAGAATAATACCCCAGAAATCTCGATATTTACTAGTATCCACCAATTACTGTGAACTGCTATTCTCTTAAAGTCACTTATCACGTTATAGCATACTATTCAATGATATATCAATGTTCAGAGAGATAATCATTTATCTAATGCTAGAAGTGATTTAGTCAAATTCTAACAAAGTATGCTAAAATAAGCCTCTCGCCTTCCAAAAAAAACATCTGTGTGTACCAAACACTTGTCATATTTCTTCAGTAAGGTTTTCATACCAGGGTGGTAAGGCTTCTCCATTCTTAAACCAAAAGTGCCTATGCTCCATTATGGTCATTAGATGCCAAGACTACACTACAAATTACGATATTCTGGAGAATGCCATTTGCAAAATTTAAAAGCAATGCTCTTTTACTCAAAAGCAGTGCTAATTATGCCAAAGATACCGTTTTGTTGGTGGTGGTGGGACCATATGCATATGGTTAATTTGAAAGCTGAAAAAAGCATGTATTAACCTAAAAATTCTATAAGACCAGCTGTTGTTTACTGGCATAGAATACAACACCTTACAGCTAGTAGTTGTTTTTTTTATTTAAATATTACATTCTTATTCAATTACTTACTTGATTTTTGAGTCTGTCTGAAGCTATTTAGAAAGATTGTTTTGTTCAACAAAGCTTGGATGTGCCTCAGAAGATGCACAATAATTACAAGATTTTAAGAGAGTTAACCAGTTTTTTTTTTAATAAATTTTCTATTATATTAACCCACAGATTTTGAATACCATACCTTAATTTTGGCTGAGAAACACAAGGTGGAGGCTGAAATGATAATCCACCTGCCAATAACTTAGTCAATGCTAATGCTACAGCTCTTGCTGCTGGGGATGGAATGGGTGGAGTTGGGGGTGGTTGTTGTGATCTACGCTGTCTTACAGGTGAGCCAACACATAATTTGACAAGCAAAACAAAAAGCTCAGAGAGAGCTCTTCCTAATCGAGAAGATAATGTCAACAATGGTTTCAACTGCCTGAGCTGGGCTTGCATGGCAGGAGAAACCTTTTTTTTCCCTTCTTTTTCTTCTGTTCCTGAGGTCATTGCTAAAGGATTTGGAAGGATATCAGATTCAATAGATGTCGATGAAGTAGATGTGGTCACAATAGGATTTATAGATTGATTATGTTCATTTGCTCTATAATGCGGCATTCCAGGCTGAATCAGATTTTGGAAATGACCTTCAGATGTATCCATCCTTTCATCCCCTGTTGAAAGGGTTTCCATTGCAACACTAACACCATTGCTTCCTGTTTCAATAATACCATCATTTAATCCACTTGGTTCTATTTTGTTATCAACAGAAACTTCACTTGCTTTACTTTCTTTGCTTGCCTCAACTTCCACATTTTCATTCTTCTCTCGAGCATCTTTACTTAAAAGTTTGTCCAAATCTGCTCTTCCAAATGGACAATCAGCTGGTAAATAATCTTCATTACATAAAGCCAACAGAACAGTACTCTCCCAAACAAGAGAGTTATATAGTGAGCTTAAGCCTTTCAAAACTTCTAATCCTAAATCTGATCCCCAGTTATCTATCGAGATAGTGCGAATATCAGTCTGTAAAAAAAAAAGTAATAATAATATAAATCAAAAATTGTTTTTTCATTAAGTTATACAGGTAAAAAAAGAAATGATGTATTTAAAACATAAGTGACATTTAAGTTTACCTGCCCCATCCTGCACACGTGTACAAACATAGCAATGTATGCATGTGCTGCAGCAAGTGCATGGAGAAGGGGGGTAGCAGTGGGAGATAATGTAGCATCAGGCATGTGTGCACAATTAGCAAGTTCATGTAACAAAACAGAGCCTCCTGGAGGCTCTAGTGGTTTATGCAGTGGCTCTAATTTTTGAAGTACTTCATGCATCTGTAAAAGACCTTGTTTGATCACTTTGGGTTCCCTAGACAAAGTCTGAAATGTAGAATGTAAATGTTTATTTAGGCAAAATGTTCACCAACAACTGGTACACTGACAACTGGTACACAGAAAAGCAGCATATTGTTTATATTCTCATTATATGTTCAAGTTGTTTACATTCAAAGTGTAAGCAGGAAATTGTTTCTATTATTTCCAAAAGTTCAGCACAGAGTGAGTAAGTTTGTCTTACAACAAGCCAGATGAACAATTTCAATGGATCCCAAGTTAATTATTGGTTTATTATTACTTTCTCCATGCACAAAATTTAAATTATGTAATGTTTCTATAAACAGTTCATATCCAAATTTATATTCATGTTTTTCTAACATAGTAGATCAATCTGAATCTCAACTTACTAAAACAGATTTGCAAGCACTAGAAACAGCTTGACAAGCTGTAGATGATGGGAAATCTATTGGTAGATTTGGTAATCCTAGAATACTCATCAAAGGTTTGAGGCCATTTTGTGCTACAAATTCTTTGCAATGATCATCAGTTGAATTGTTGCTTAAAATTGCTTCTACAAATTTCATCTGAAATAGTATTAAATTGATATTAAATGCTAAAATATAAAAAATTTTCAGTATAATATAAGGAATATTTTTTTAAAGAAGGGAAATTTCATTACTGTAAGGCTTAAGTATGCATACACATCTAATACTCTTACATTTTTTTGTAAACCTAGAAAGTCTTACAGAATTAGTATCTCAGCTAACTCCATATGTTTTTCATTCTAAAAAGTTGTTTAAATTCTTTGCTACAACTTAGTGGACATGGGATATCTATTTCTTAATAATATCAAGATTACACAAAAAAAAATTGACAAAGATTTACTGAAGTCTTAAAATTACAAAAAATTAATTCCCAATAAATGTTTGTTCTCATTAAGTTACTGTCAGCTTATATTAAAGTTCAAAAAAACAAATGATTTATAATATAGCTGTTTTTATTTAGCATTGATTTATCTTGTAGATTTATAAAGAAATCTCACAAGGTTCAAGACAATGCAACAAAAAAAAAATACATATCAAGAACATAAATGACTAAATTATTCTAGCTTACCACATTTAAAACATAATCCATAAGAGGAATAGCTTGCCGGTCGTGCAGTCTAAATTAGATACAAAAAAAAAGACATTCCTAATATAAGAAGAAGATAAACATATAAAAAGTATAAAATAATAACAACCAAGTCTTGAGAGAAAAAGAAATTGTGAAGCATCAAAAATATATGCTTGTCATACCCAACTTAAAATTTTTTTAAACAGCTTTTATACTTTTGGTGGGATGGTAGAATGATTCAGCCATTCAGGTCCAGAATAATAAAATATTTTATGTTTCAACCATATTTGTTTCCTGTTCCTTAGAAATAAAGTCTAAAATATACCCATATTATCTTTTGGAACTGCTTCTATCAGTCATGGAGGAGCCCCCACTGTCTCATGATTGTAACTGTGGGCTCACTGTCAAACACATTCTCCTTGGCTGCCTCAGATACCAGGACATTAGAAGAAAATATTTTTATATGAACAACCTTAAAACACTGTTTGACAGCGTAGATCTTGGGAAAGTACTCGGTTCCAAAGTTCATATATAAGAATTATTGTAAATATATATATATATATATATTTGAATAAATTCTTATTAACTAACAAAACATTTTTCAATACATGAATTATAAACTTATTTGAACACCAAATCAGTAACCTGTACAGCTTTTAACATTCCTAATGTATTTGTTAAATGGAAAAAAAAAAAGGGGGGGGGGGGGGGTCCTTGAAGAAAGTAAAAAAAAAAAGTTCCCCTTTCAGACCTTGTGATCCATATGGTCTAAATTGTGCCTATGTGCCATAAAATCTAAATACAAATATGTCATGGGATGTTTAATTTTTCCTCATTTAGATCAGCATTCAGCCAGATTTAAACATATCTTTGAATGCATTACTTAGTAGAATTGGATATCAAAACGAAATTTAACTGGTTGCCATTGAAAGGATCAACTTAAACCAATGCCCGTATAGATTTTTTCATAGATTTTTAAGGTATTGGAAAGCTTTATTTTGATAAAATACTACAAACTTTGTAACTATCAAATGTTGCTTCTACTTTTATTTTTTAAATAAATGTTATGACAATGTAAAAAAAACAAAAAAAACATTTGGAACTTTTAGCAGATTTTCATTTCATATTAATGTAAACATTTTAAAAAATATTTTTTGGACACTATACATACTGCATAGAATCTTGCTGTGATGTTGAAGGAACTGCTGGTTTTATATGTGATGAACTTAAGTGTGTTGAAGCAGTTATTGATGGTGGCATATGGGGCATTTCAGCCTCTTCATCTTCTTCTTCATCTGAAGAACTAGCTTCATTAGACTGGGGAGATCTAACACAAGATGACTGTACTAAATTCTGATCAACTTTTGGCTGCTGTTTCTGGCAGATGAAATGAGGCTCTTGTCCCATTATGCATATCTCTTCTAAAAGCTGAAAAAAGTTTTCATTTTTTAACTTCATTTCAAATAAATAGAAAGAAAAAGGCTTAAGTTATTTAAGAAGGTGAAAGAATTCTCCAAATACTGTTAATTTCAATTTCACAGGGAAGTAATCATACAAAAGGTTTTGTACAGGATTTGAGTTTGGAAAACAATAGCCAATTTCACCAATATTATAATTATGGATATATTTTAATTAATTTTTTATTATTTTCTAAATCAGAAACTTTTTGAAAATGAGATTATTAACAAAACGTAAGTCATGTGCTACTTTATGTTGACTAACTACTGCAAGGTAAAAGCTCTGTTTAAAAATTTTAATGCTAAACAAATTAGGGGTGCACCAGATAGTACTTTTTAATATTTGGCCAGAGCCGGATATTGCTGAATAGTAAAATAAAAATATTCGGCAGGAGCCGGATACCTAAATGTCTTGTAAATAGCTTATGTTACTGAACATTTTACAAAACTGTTAAATAACATACCTATATTGGTATTATTATTTTCCTTCTATATACCTTATTGTTTTAAACTCTGTTACTGATTGATTTATTCAAGCTTAACAGTATTTAAAAACAGATAGGCTACAGGCCTATCACAAATTATTCTGTGTAGCAGTGTAGCATAAGTGTGTCTGTGTGTATGTACGAGGCCACCAACTGTAAAGGCTGAGGGTGGGATGGTCAATGTAAAATATGTAAGTATATATTTAACTAGGTACTAATGTAAATCTCTCAAAAGTTAAGTGCAATCTGGCTTGTAAAGTGGTTGGATGTATGTATTTCAGACCAACTTCTGTGTGAGTGTGACCTCTAGAGAGTGCTTACGTCCATTATATCTGCCTTGTGGCCACCTGTCAATAAATGAACTCAATGTGATGGACAAATAAAATAAAAAAGGGTGGGGGTTAGGGTTGTTCATCTATACCTCTGGAAATATACCTGGTTACCCTTGTAGAGGTGTGGTTTGTAGTCCAGCCTCCTAATAAAGATTAACTACAAAGTAAACAAACTCAGTTCCCTTGAAAGATGTGACCTCTCAATATGCTGACATTAAACCTACGTCTATGGTATTTATCCTGTTGTCACGTGTGTTTCAATAAACTCAATGTGATGGACTAAACAAATAAATCGGGGTGGGAGTTGTTCATCTCTACCTCTGGAGATATACCCGCACAGCTAGACAAATGTCAGGTCAGCATGACGTAGTCAAGGAATCTTAACATGTTAACTAACCCACTCAAAGGTCAAGACAAAAAGAAAAAATGTGCCAGCCATTGCTGCTCTGTATGTAAAGCGCATTTATGATGTAAAGTTTCATTTCTATTTATATTAAAACGCCTTGTCTTTATAATATATGATGTTTGGTGCATATTCATTAAGGCTCTATTTTTAAGCACATTTTTTTAATATAAACTTTAATACATTATACATCAGACATTAATGGAACGAGGTCCACTTTATGCATATTAAATAGGTGTACTTTTTATTATTTGGTCAACTATCCGGCAGTGATATTCGACCGGAGCCGAATATGGCCGAATAGTGAAAAAAGGCTGAATATTCGTCAGAAGCCGGAGCTACTATCTGGTGCACCCCTAGAACAAATACCCTGTCATATCATCATTATTCAACACAAATACAAAGTGTGAACATTTATTTCATTAAAAAAAAGTTTCATTACTTTAATAATCGCTTTGGTGGCATCAGTTCGTAAAGATGGTTGATGTCTCATTAGCTCATCCATTGCATTGCCAAGATTACTTGCGGTGTCTCCTTTAAATTAGGACACAAAGCATTGATAATAAAAGATAGAAAAACTACACTCCTGTTAGGTTAGTAATCAACAAAACAGTAATTAGAAAATATAACATTTAACAAATCAAATACAAAATTTAACCAAGATCTGAGTATACTTTCAAAATGTTCATAGCGTAATAGGTATTACTTTTAAAGTTTCTATTCACTTTCTTTAAACTTTTAAACTATGTTTAAAATATTCAATGACTGGCACTTATGATTTATACAAATAACATTGTGGTGCAGGGCATCTACATACATAGCTATGTATAATTTAGAACAATAAAACATAACTATTTAGTACCAAATGTATCAGAACTGCGTCGCCTTCTCATAGCAGGCAAATAATCAGGTGATAGGAGAACTTTAAACAGACGATCAAAAGGTTTACAGGCAACAAAAGCTTCTAGACCACGAGCATTAAGACAAAGAGCACTAAAGACATTGGGTAATGAAGCAAGAACTTCTCTGGTTGCTGGAACCTTAAATGAAAACAAAAATAATAATTACAATGCAACATATTTTTTGGTTTTGTTTATAATAGTATACAAAAATTACTTAAAACAATTTTTGTAATCATGTCGAGCCCAGAAATGTCTTATATTTCTTTTTTCACTCAAGAGAAATCCATTTTTTAATGTTCAGGTAAGAAGAAATCTATGTCTATTTCAGCTCCAATCATTACATTTATATCATCGATATTGAAGTATAGGATTCTTAACAAGTTTGTGAAGCCTAAACACTTTCCTACTTAAGCCAAATTAAGCTATAAATTTAGAAGTTGAATGGTGAAACCTATTTAACAAGATTTCTAAGATTTAGTACTAATGTTGGCTTAAAAATTAATAGATTTCAATAGAAATCCACAACTCATAAAAGAAATCATTTTTAGCAAGCATTTTTACAAAACTTGTTTTAAAAATATCTTATAATAAAATGATTTTGTCAAGCAAAATTCATTAAAAGAAATTATTTAACCCTCAAAATGCTTGGGGCCACAATCAGGCTTGATGTAAACAGAAATTCGAAGGGGTGAGGTCACAATTGTGGCTTCGTATATATACAGTGGTTTCTTTTGTATTTTCTCAGTAATTAGCTGCAAAACCGTACATATCAGTTTACTTCCTTCACTTCTGACTTTGAATTTGTAAAGGACGCCAAGTTAATTTCTTTCTAGACTTTTTTTAATCAATCAAAATGAGTAATGACAGTGAAGTTGAATTTCCAAATCTGAATAAAGACAACCTAACTGACGATGAATTTATGGCTTCTGATTTAGATGAAGATTTATCTGGTGCGTGCAAATTATACGGATTATTAGATCTAGATCTAGCCTTCATGTGTAGCTATCTTTTTTTTTTCCTTTTTAACTAATTTTTTTAGCCAGAGATTATTTTTATTTGGGGTGATAAAAAATAACTAATAGAAGCGTGGCACCTCAAAGTGTTTGTTTACATTATTAGATTTAGATTGATATTAGTAAGCTTTAATTTAAAATATTAGTGATATTACTATTATTAGATCTAAAAGGTCTATCTATAATATAATAATTTAAGTACCGGTATAATTAGTCTAGATCAATATCTTAAGATTTTTTTTTTTCTTTCTCTTCAGAATCAGATTAGCAGAATCTTTTACACCCTCTGCTGAAGAATGGAGACATATTGATGATCATGATTGTGGTCCCAGGCCAGTTTTATTTACAGCCCACCCAGGCCCAAAACATGCACTAGCTCCAGATGCAAAGCCTGTGGACTATGTCAACCTTTTTTTTTGAGGGATGACAACGTAAATTTGGTTGTCAATGAAACCAATAAATACGCCAGACAATTCATTGAAGATAACCATAAAAACCTGGAAACCACACCAAGATCTTGTGTCCACAAATGGACACCTATCTAAAAGGAAGAGCTTAGAGCATTTTTAGGAGTAACAATGAACATGAGATTAAATAAAAAGCCCAACTATAATGCATATCGGGACTCATGCAATCTGAGCCAAGAAACACCTTGGTTCCCTGTTCACATGAACCTATCAGATCATTTTAAAATGTCTACATTTTGCAGACAACACTCTGTTACCAGAGAGAAATGATCTTGGTTTCACGCTTTTAAAGGTGCAGGAACTGATAAAGCATTTCAATGCTAAATTTAGATACTTTTACCACCCCACTCAAAACGTCAGCATTGATGAAAGCATAATTGGGTTTAAAGGGAAAACCCCTCATATCCGCCAGTTTATGCCTAATAAGAGACTAACTAAATTCGGCATTAAGTTGTGGTGTCTGTCAGACAGTGCTAATGGCTATCTTTGCCAGTCTGAAATATATGGGGGTGGTCAAGGAAGAAGAATCGGCAATGGCAGGTCTTATGCTTATTATTAGGCTTATGACTGCAGCAGGTCTGTTAAACAGAGGACACCACTTAGGGATAGACAAATTTTTTACCTCCATCGAATTATTGGCAGAACTTTTTACTGAAAACACTACAGCTACAGGAACTGTTAGATCTAACAGAAAAGGGCTACCAGATGTTTGTGTTAAAACTAAATTGAAAAACAAGGAGCTCATTGCTGCCAGAAAAGGTAATCTGCTTTGCTTGGCTTAGGAGGATAATAGCAGAAACTTTACATGTATATGGCTGAATCTTGAAATGGACGAATAATTTTTTTTTTCCTTGTTTGGAAGAGCTATTCTAAACAGCTACATTATTTATCACAGCAACACATCTGACAGACCAAAGGTACAATTTCATCATGTCTGCACTAGAGAGCATGACATCAAACTTTGTACCCCAAAAAGTGATAGTCGAAAACACACTAGAGTAGAAATGGAAGCTGCAACAATGGGTCCAACACCGCTAACCCAGACAGTAGCAGGTCATCCAGATAATCAAACTTCCAGTGGGGAAAAAACGACAGTGTGTTGCTGGTCATCAAACTCGTGTCAAAACTGGGTGGGAGTTGCACAGGATACAAAGTTGGACTATGTCCTGAGTATTTGCTAAATATCACAGACAGTTGTAAATTATCATTTTTTTCTTTTACAACTAATATATATGTGTGTATATATTTTTTTCTTAAACTTTTCTAAATGTCGTGTTTTTTTTTTTTTCAAGTTTTATAAGTTGTGATTCTCACGGATTAAATTTTTGTTGTGCTTTTTAAAAAAATGGTTTGTATTTTTAAAATAATTTTTTAATAATATATGTTAATTTTCTGGAGTTAATTAAATTCCTTATTCAAATAGCTTTTCAAAAATGTATATGTTTAATAGGCAACAATATATAGTTTAGCTTCTAAAAGAAAAATGAGCGAGTATCCAATGTTTGTGAACACAAGAATTTTAATCAGACTTTTCAATGCACTCTGTAAAATAGCTCAGCACTGTGAGGGTTAATGTAAACAAAATTTAGTTAAGTCTGAAATGTACAGGATTGAAGAAATACTGGTACATGTAATTTTGTAGATTATAGTAGTTAAGGAAAGAAGATTAACTTCATTGATATAGTTTTTCAGCTTTCTTTGTCCTATGGTGTGTGCTTCCTTTTGATAACTTGGGTTCTGTGTGGGTTTTGATGAAAAGTGATGCTGTTCCACAAGTTTTATTAGCTATGTTACAGGTTGTCATTTGGTTGCAGTAGTTCTATCACCAGAGTTAGTAGCACGTTTTTCATAACCAAATTCAAGGAGCTTAAAGAGCACAAAAAAACGGTTGGCACTGAGGCTCTGCCCAGGAGCTTGCTGGGGAAACTTACACCCTCATCCAGTCCATCATGGGATGCAATGTCTAGAAAGCTGGGTTTTGTTTTTATAATAAACAAAACTATAAATGATAATTATTGGATAGAAATTGGGGAGTCTGGTTAAAATTTTAGTAAAATCTGCAATTTTTAGGGAAAATTAGAGGATTTGAGATTCTTTTAGGAGAAAAATATTTTTTAGGAGATTGAACCCCTGCCATCACTTCAATACAGTAAAATCTGTTTTTTTTGCTTTATTATGGAACTTTACGTGTGGGGTGCAAGATATTGTTGACATAGTTGCTTTGTTACTTGACCAGTTGACAGTAAGGTAAAGAGATAAATACCATAATGTTTATCTGTTGAACTGGTTATATTCTTGATACAGTCATCCTCCACATCAAAATCTATTTAGCTGACTTAAGAGGCTCAAGTTCTCTCTTCCAGAAACCCTTCCAGAAACCCTGGACTAAATCTCTGCTATTGTATGTAAGGCATATATACATTATAAGGTAGATCAATAATTTAATTTTATTGATTTGTGCAGTATATTTAATGAATATTTTTTTTAGCATTAAATGACATGTAAATTTCAATCAGATCTTTTATTCTTCATTTTACAAATGCAAGGTATGGTACTTTGACGTCTCTAATTGCCTATGTTGTGGTGTCCTTATGTATTGCATCTGATGTTTTTACTCTATAAAATCTTGTTTGTTATGGACATATCCTAGAGTCCTAGCAGTGTGGTCATTTAGAAATAACAAGGGCATTTCTCAAATGTTTATATTCTATGATACAATGTTGGGCAATGCAATGTTGAACCAGTGATGGGCTAATGATGGACCAGAGAGTTGAGAATCATTTCAAATTGTAAGTCATCATATGACTGTGAGATGAGGGATACCTCATTTTGTTGATATTTACAACAATGTATTATGCTTAGCAACATAATTTTATACTGCAGATATATACAAAATACATTTTTTTGACATTTAGAGGGGGAGAACTTTTTTTTTTTTTGCATTTGGCATTAACTTTATATTTATTCAAAACATTCTGAACATGATATAAAAATGCTTTTATTGGTATTCTGGTAACATTTCTCTCAAATTATAAAGGATTAATGTGTTTATATAGTAAAACATACTACACATTAGAAATACTTCAGAAGTTTGTGCTAAACTCTTGTTAATTAACTAATCTAGGTGCTAAAATATTAACTTTTTTTTGCCAGCAGAAATTCAAGTATATGTTGTCCATATCTATCCAATCTACTCTCTTGATCTAATCCCAATGAGTAGATTTAGGTCTAGACCTAGACAAGGGGAAATCAAGAGTAAGGAGTAACATCTTGAATTTCTCAATATATATCTACTACTTCATCTGGAGCTATTTCTCAATATATATCTACAACTTCACCTGGTGCTATTTTTCTTCCATTTCTTTTGAAACATAACTTTAGAATTTTCCGTCACAAAACGCATATTGTTGGCAAAATGAATTTCATAATTCTGAACCTTTTCATAAAATTCACACCAATGAACTTTAGTATTGTTTTGTTGTTCCTTAAGAAATGAAGAAGTCCGTGACCAAACAATCCAAAACATACCATGACCAACAGCTATCAGTAAATTCAAAGGTTGTTCAATTATATTATTACTAGATATTAACTGCAGCCCGCAGGTCTTATCTTGGCTATTACTGATATAGTCACTGATTTAGTGCATTAGAAACGATTAAAGAAAATAATGAATGCATAAATTCATGATTTTAAAAAAGTTATGAATGGAGCTAAAAATAGCTAATTGACCTTAATTAAATTTTTTATGAAAACATTGGCAAACGAACATAGATCTAAGTAAAAATGCTTTAGAAAAACAAATTTAATGTTAATTTGATTAAAATATGAAATGAATGAACTATAATTAGTATGTTAATATGTTTAATTATAAAACTATCTTTACGAAGATAGCTGAGAGCTGAAATAGTGTTTTAGACCTAGGAAAAGAGAGTTTCGTAACATTTCGGTCTGCGCATACGTGACCTTTTCTATTAGATTACGCGAATGAATGAAACTATTAGAATACGGCTTCACAGCTCTAGCGAATGAATGTATGAAAAATGCTTTAGAAAATCCTATTTGAATGTTAATTTGATCAAAATATGAAATGAATGGACTATAATTAGTAGGTTCATGTGTTAAAGTATAGAACTATCTTTGCAAAGAGAAGTTATATCATCTTAAAGTTGAATTAGAGTTTTAGACCAAGGAATGGAAAGATGTGTAACATTACAGTATTGTCTAATGAAAGAATGTTCATCAGGAAATCTGAATTCGCAGATATAAGGAACAAATTTGTGTAAAAAAGTCTTTGAAACACAAATTTGAAGGTTAATTTTATTATATAATGAAATCAATGGACCTTCTTTTGTATTTTCGTGTGTCAAAGTAAAAAACTATCTGCGCAAAATTAGATCTAGATCTAAATCCTTTCGATCTTTTCTCATGTCATTATAGTAAACATGGCCTAGATTTATAAGATACTATACTTTCATAGAGTTGGTCAACTTTTTTTTTTTGAGGGTCTTATGTTTGTTTTAGGGCTACAATACATATACTACGGTCTAAGTTAGTACCCAAAGAACATTTCTGCCAAGTTTTATCAAGATGGGTCAAACGGTTTTGATTTCTATTCATCATACATACGCCTTACTTTCTATTTTATAGTATAGATTATATCATAACAAACATAACATATCTTTATTGATGACCAGTGATGAGCCAAATATAGGTGCACAAATAATAAGCTGTGGAAAGGAGCTTTCACTTGTGAACTGTTAAAAAGGAAGTGTGTTTCATCATTTACGCTGGTGAAATTCATGGGACAAAAACTGTTGGGGAGATTGGGGGAGGGAGGAAAATTTATCAGAAAAAAAAACAACTTGCAACATTATGTTTCAGTAAGAAAATAATTACACTGCACATGATATTTTTCAAATAAAAGTGATTCATTGCTATTTACATAATGTTTGCCTGAATAAAAAAAACAACTTCCATGTTTTAACTGTGGTATTTAAAACAACCCATATGGATGTGCGGCACGTAACGAAGAGTCTAATCCCATCATTGTAGTCATGGCCAGAAATGTATAAATTTCATAGTTAGAAACTGGTTTCCATTTTGTAAAAATGGATGTCTTGCATGCTGGAGTGTTTATTTTTATTATGTAGACTGCATAACTCTTTATTGCATCAACAAGATTATCAACAATTGCGGAATCTAGTAGAGTAAAGCTCAGTTGACTCAGAATTGAGTAAGATCATGTTGACACCTGTATATACCACATTGGCTGAAGTAGATCTAGACTTACTGGAAGGAATAAATCTAAAATTGCTTTGTTTTAGTACCCATCAAATTTGTTTAAAACAGGCCTAGATCTAGATGTATTCTTTGTGTGAATAGGTCTAGTTTTATGAGAAGGCGTGGCTGGTTCATCAACTGATGAACTATCAGATTCAGATCTAGAATCTAGATCTAACAATGACACTAGAACTATCACTACTGGGTATCACTATGAACAGATAAAACAAAATCAATGTCATCTGAATCAATAAGGTCTTTTACTTGTTGATCTGAATATAATTTAGATCTACACGTTTTAGTAGACCTTCAGATGGGCAGGGCTCCATTTCCATTTTAACACAAACAAAAAAAAAAAAAAAAAGACGACTTTCAAAACGCTCTGTAATATTAAAACCATGTTGAAGGAAGTAAACAGTGAACTCTTCTGCAAGAGGAAATCGCGTAGATTTAGAATATAAGCATTTAAAATTATTAACCAAGAATAGGAACGAAACAAAGATGTTTAACTGCACCGACGACAATGTTGACGCTTAATCGGCTTTAACAAAAATGGCCGACGCTATTATCGTCGCTTGGGAGATAAAGAGTTAATATATATATATATATATGAATTAATGGCCACTTACATCCTTGATTAGCAGGGCCTGCAAAACAACATCTGTTAAGCCTTTATCTTGCAATGAAGACAATAAAGAAGGCTCTTGAAAAACATATACTGTGACAACATCAGTAGCTGGATATAAGTTTATACTTGTTAAAAAAACTACACAAAACATGTAAATGATGTATTCTAAAAATTAAATCTAATTATAACATTTGAAAAAATACCTAGTAGGAACAGAGAAGGCCCATAGTATTCAGAATTACTTATAATATGTTTCAGAGATTTTGGAAGGGAGCCATCCATCACTGTAAAAAAAAAAAAATTAATTAAATTGATTTTTAAAACGTATTACATTCATAAAAAAAAAACATTAGAAGCTCATGTTGTATTTTAGCTGTAAAGTAAGGATGTTTTAGAAACTCAAATTTTTTTATAGATTAAATATACAATATAGAAAATTCTTTTATAGAATATATATTGATAAGAGAAAAATATTTTATAATTCCTTAATTCTTAATATGTGAAATAATACAACCAAATTTTAGGTTTGGGATAAATACATTTCATTTCTTTGCTGCTATATGTTGGGATAATGGTGACTGGTTGCTGATTAGTAAAGCTTCCTAATTGATGGAATTTTGAATTTCAGGAAATTTAGTCCATTATTTAGGGAAAGTAACGAAGGTAGCTACTATTCTGGCTAACTGATACTCTTGTTAACCACAAACCATAGAAACAGATTAGCTTTATGAAAGCATTAAATGTACCATGGATCACATTACAATCAATTAATATTAAAATAAGCAGTTAAAAAAACAACAACATAATATTAAATGAAGAAGGACAAGCCAATAAATTGGCAAGTGTGATATTTCAGCTAAGAACTAAGAAGTGCAAAACAATAATCAACACTGATAATATAGACTGATAATGATTCTCATGGCTTTGTTAACATACTTAAGCTCAGGACACACTTTAAAATATAGGTCATAAAAAAAGACTAAGATAACATTCACTTTCATTCAGAGAAAAACATGTCAAAACATCATTTCATCATTAAATTCCATGTGTAAATATATCTGTAAATAGATGGTTTTATACACTAGACCAGCATTTTCAGAAAGGAGTATTTTTGTATTCATCATTATTCCTCTCATCATCATCTGTTCCTTAACTTTGTGGTGGGAGTGTGCTGAAACATTTCAAGTAAACCAATCCCTCCACTTTTCCTGGTCAGCAGCTGTAGTAGAGGTCCATTCTTTTACCTTGTCCAGTCAGCTTTTCTTCATGCTGCCTCCACTGTACTGATGTTACTCTTTCAGATATTCCACAATTTGCTCATGACAGTGGATGCCAAGCTTAAACAGGTTTTTGGTATCTCTTTTATTGATCCTTCATCTCGTTATGTTTGACCCTAGGGCAACTTTTACTGTTAGGTCATTCAACTATACATAGCTAGTCAATCTTGATCTACATTCCAGACCTAGCCTTAGCAGCCTTAGGACAATACTAGTCTATATTCATTTTTACAGATAAACAATACTAAAAAAAATTATATAAAATGGGAAAAAAAATCCCATGGTGGATGATTTATTGGATGAAAATCTACTATTTCTGATGTAGAGATTTATGTATATCTAGAGATAATAGCTTAGGTCTAGTCAATTTCAATCTACACCTAGCCTTATCATGCCTTATGATTACACTAGTTCTAGATCTAAATACTATATACATAAATACAAATCTACTTCATCCAACGCTAAATCTATACCTATCAGACCTACTCTCAATCAAAATCTTCATTATCACTATTTATTTGTGATAAATTTTAGAATCATTATAAATTTTCTTAAGTAGTAATGTGAATGTGTCTTGGACTACTGTAGCCATGGCGATGTTTTTTACAGATCAACAATTGGCGAAGCAGGACGTTTTGGCGCGAAGGTCGTTTTGGCGCGAAGGTCGTTTTGGCGCGAAGGTCGTTTTGGCGCGAGCCGGTTTGGCGACAGGACGTTTTGGCGCGAAATACATTATGTACGTTTATTGTATTATTTCTTTTAAAAGAATTATTCATATCTATGTTTTGCATGAGTGTTTGTGTTAAGACATATTTTTCACGTATTAATGTAAATGTGTGTTTGTTTTTCACATCATTTTCTTTAATAAACATTTTGGCTTGTGTATGTGTGTTTATTAAGAGGCACACTTTTATTTTCAAAAAAGTTTTTTAAGATATTACGTTAAAATTAAAAACAAAAATCGCGTGAAAGAGGGGAGGGGTGGAGGAAAGAGTATATAAAAGGAGTGAAATGTGAGCAGAAGAGAGGGGCCGGGATAGGTGTTACATGTAATGACCATTCCCAAGGAGATAATCGCCAGACGCATCACGCCAACGACCAGTGCTCGGTGCTGGTCTTGTCTTCATTTGTTTAACTCTACCTGCGTCAATGCGAGATGTGTCACCCAAATCAGCCCTACCCAATTTCTCAAAATATATCTTTTCACGTTAGAGTTTGTACTGACCACATTCCGTGTCTTGATCTTTACTATGTGTGGAGTTATTGTCGTCATTCAGCGTAATAGAGCTTTAGATGCTAACATGGTTTTTGTTATATTAAAGTGTGGCACTTAGCTAGTTCGTATATTACACTAATGTCAAATAAAAAAAAATCTTTTGGAAAGAAATCCAAAAATGTCATCCAGTGTGATTAGCAGAACTCACATATAGCATGTCATTACAATTCAGAGATCTAACTTATTATAGGCCTATATTCATGAAATAAGCAAAACCTTTATAATTAAAAAAAAAAAAAATTCGCTGAACGGTGTTAGAATTCATACTATACATACAATATTATGGTAGAGTGAAATAAACATTGTTATAAAAGCTACGCGCTTGTTAAATTATCGTCAAATGATATCTCGCGCCAAAACGTCCCGTCGCCAAAACGGCTCGCGCCAAAACGTCCCATCGCCAAAACAGCGGCGCCAAAACGTCACGTACCGACAACTGGATAGAACATAAGGTGAAGAACTCTTTTATAGAGAGAAAATAGTTCAAGTATGGCCTATTCCGATTAAAAGCTTATCTAAAAGTCTATGAAGTTCTGTACCAGTTTCTTTTAGCATTGAAGGCATTTTTCATTTAACAGTGTGATGTTAAATATATGTTCAACAGTTATGCCTGTTCTTTGAAAGGACTTCCTTAGCTTTTCTCTTCAGTCTGTGACTGTAAACACATCTAGCTAACACCTTATTTCCACACAAACCATCCAGATTAACTATGTGACATGCAACAGAGAATAAATTGCACAGCTAAATTGACTAGATCCTGTTTCATGGCGGATAATAAATAGCAGCACTACCAGATTGACTATATATGATTTCCTTTGAGGTTCATATCTAGCATCAACAAAGTGAAAAAAAAAACAGATTTCCCTGGAGCTCGCATAGGCTGCGACCATGATATGGTCTTGATGAGTGTGAAATTGCAATCAAAAATCAAAAGCCTACTAGCTCACACATTAAATATGACATTGAACAATTTTAAAATCCAAACGTTGAATTGTTTGAGGCCACCATAGTAATGAAATTTGAAGCTCACAACCTAATACAAAAGGACATTGACTCACAGATATTGTATACAGTATAACATGAGTCAGCCTCATAGTCAAGGGGAAAAGAAAAGGAAAATTAAGCCATGGGTCACAAATGGAATCTTTGATTTATGTGGTGCAAGAAGGAGCTAAAAAAGAAAAAGAAGATTAATTCCTTGCTGGCAGAAGAATATAGTTCAACCAACAAAGAAATATGCAAGAAAATAAAGTTGTTAGAAGAAAAATGGGTCAGTGACAAGTGCGCTATAATCAAAGGAAGCTTAAAAGTTGGCAATAGCAAAAAAATATGCAAAACCTTCAATCCTGTAACCAACACAAGACAAACTAAAACCACAATGAAGAAGCAGATGTGCTTTGAGGGTGGGCAGAATATTGCAAAGATCTGTATAACTTCCAGATTAATCCAAAATGCAGCCTAATTAACAAAAACATTGGAACAACAGAGACCTTGGCATGGCTCCAATACTATAGTCAGAAATAGAGGAAACAATATGATCACTTAAAGGTAGCAAGACATAGAATTGATAATATACCATCAGAACTTTTGAAACATGGCAGCTCTTATAAAACTAAATGTTTTCCGATTATCTGCCAGAAAGTAATGGACAAAAAAAAAACGGCCAAAAGAATGGACCTAATCTTTAATTATCCTATTGTACAAGAACAGAAACTTAAAACAATGCCAAAACTATAATTTTTATAATGTTTATAATGGTTTATAGTGTACATCACATATCAAATGTACTCTTCCTGAATGCAAAAGTTTTATTTCAATTTCACTTTCCAAAAGCAACCACAGCTTTCTTTAATTTTCTTTTAATTAAAATGCATAAATACTTACAGTGCCTGATGCTTTCAGCAAATGACAAATCTGGAATGGCTTTTTTCATAAAGTTAAGCATTGACTTGAGAAGAGCTGCCCTTTGAGCAAAACAATGTTTTCCTTAAATAAAGAAAAAAAGTTAAAATTAAAAAAAATTTTTTTGTTAAATATATATTTGTACAATAACACAGGTTTAAGTAGTTAACTAATATATATATATTTATATTTGGAGCCGAATATTGCCGAATAGTAAAATATGATATTCAGCAGAAGCCGAATACCTACATGTCTTGTAAATTGCTTGTTGCTGAACATTTTACAAAACTGTTAAATAACATACCAATATTCTTATTGATTTTTTTCCATTCTATATACCTTATTGTTTGAAACACTGTTACTGATAGATGAATTAAAGCTTAACAGTATTTATAAACAGATAGGCCTAATTAACTTATCTGTGTAGCATGAGTGTGTGTTTATGTATGAGGCCACCAACTGTAAAGGGTGTGTGGGTAAGGGTCAATGTAAAATAGGTAAGTATATATTTAACTAGTTACTAATGTAAATCTCTCAAAAGTGCAATCTGGCTTGTATAGTGGTCGGAAGTATGTGTTTATCAATTTTTTATTTTATTGTGCAAAGAATATATGTAAGAAACATTAAATGCAAAGAGCGTATGTAAGAAACATCTTCCTTAATTATTACTAATTTTATCGTGATTTATTTTTTTATTGAGATTTATATCCAAGCAACTCGGCACACATGAAGAGCTGTGGTCTCTAGTCAAGCCAAGTGATTGAGATTTTTCTCTAAATAAACTAACTTATTGTCAGGTTATCCGTGTAGGGGAGTGGCTTGAAGTCCAGCCCCCAAATTAAGATTTACTACTAAGTAAACAAACTTAGTTCCCTCGTGTGACCTCAAGAGAGTGTCTATGTCCATTGTATCTGACGTATATCACCTGTCTATCAATGAACTCAATGTGATGGACTAAACAAATAAAAGTTGTTCATCTCTACCTCTGGAGATATACCTGGTTACCCGTGTAGAAGTGTGGCTTGAAGTCCAGCCCCCTACTAAAATTTACAACCAAGTAAACAAACTGAGTACCATCGTAAGGTTGTGACCTCCAGAGAGTGTCAATATGCTGACATTAAACCTAAGTCTATCGTATTTGACCATGACCTGTCTATCAATAAACTTAATGTGATGGACTAAACAAATAAAAAGGGGGGTTGGGAGTTGTTCATCTCTCTATCTCTGGAGATATACCCACACAACTAGACTTCTGGTCAAGGAATATAACATGTTAACTAACCCACTCAAAGGTCAAGACAAAATGAAAAAAATGTTCCTGCTATTACTGCTCTGTATGTAACATGCATTTATAATGTTAAGTTTTATTTCTATTTCTATTAATATATGTCTTTATAATATAAGATGTTTGGTGCATATTCATATAGATCCTATTTTTAAAGCACATTATTATGTTGTAATATAAACATAAAAACATTCTATAACAGACATTAATGGAAAGAGGTCCACTTTATGCATATTAAATAGGTGTACTTTTAACTATTCGGCCGTGATATTCGACCGGAATATGGCCGAATAGAGAAAAAAGACCTAATATTTGGCAGAAGCTAGAGGGACTATCTGGTGCACCCTTAATATATATATAACCTCTTTCCATAGAACAGCCTACAAGAGACAATACTTTCTACAGTTTAGTCCTCCCCACTTATAGATAAAGATTTAGGATAGGATAGGATAGAGATATAAATATTGATGCAAAGTGTGAAAAGGAATCTTATTTGGGGTACATTAACATTTAGATATAGAATAAGAATAGAGAATTTGATGGAAGGGAGTAATGAATATTAGAATTCACAAGTCAAAAGTATGTGGGGGGGGGGGGGGGGGGGGGGTCTCAGCTTTTGTGTTTATAATTTATAAAGATTAATGTACATAACTTAAGCAAGCTTATTTAATAGTAATAAAAATAAAAGAGCATATTGAAAAAAAAAAAAAAAACTACCTTTTAGATTTTGAGCAGAAGTATTAGCCATGCATTTTGAAGTTTCAGCACATTCTGAGAGAATTGGGTTACTGATTCCAGGATTTTCTGTTAACTTTGCAGAGTTTCCCATGCTAGAAAGTTCCAAATCAATGACTTCCTCTGTTAATGATGTATCCATAGTGACAGGGCTATCCACAAATGCATCCAGAATTGTGTTTCTTCCATGTGTCCGTATAACAAATGGCTGCTCTATACGACAGATGTTGACTTCATGCTTTAATGAAAAAATATTGTAAATTATGCAGTTAGACTAGTATTTAAATACAAATTTAACTCTTTTTTTTTAAATATTCCTCATATGTGTGTATTGAAATAATTTTTTTCCCTACTTGAGATGAAAAAAAAACCATCACATATGTGTAATTATTAATACTAAATTTTATTCTGAACCAAGATAAAAATAAAAGAATTATTAAATTAATAAACTGAAAAGTTTGTAAATAATGATAATCTTAATAAAAATTTCTCTCAGTTCATGTTGTCTACAAATATTTTAAGACACGTGCTTGAAACATCATTGAGAAAATAATAATTGTGGACATTATTGTAGTGTTTATTTGAATCCTTTACAAATAATCATAGCTTTATAAAGTTAATAGTTTTAAATTCTAAATTCTAATCCACTCAGGTGTGTTTTTACAATTCCTCATTCCAACTTACAAACTCTTCCATCAGGTAAATTAACAAAAAGGTGGGTGGGTTAACATCATTCTCAAAAAAAGCTCTAACAATGTTCCCAGAAATTTCAAAGTAGATGTGTATCTTTGAAAATACAATTACTAGCTGATTAACCAACTAGGAAAACTCAAGTTTGACCGTTATAACTTTTCAAAGAGTAATTTAAAAATTCTTTACTTCAAATTTGTTTTGGGGTCTAGACAATCTTGAACATACATTAGTGGGTATTTCTATCTTTTTCATTAAATAATTTAATAAATAAATAGACATCAGGAACATTCTATAGAATGCCTGGATTACACTCTTTGCTGGCAGCATATATTCACTCACACAAACCAGATTTGTAAGTATAACTCTAAAGAAAAAGTGTTTGTTGTTGTTCTAAACATGGAACATGAATTGAACACAAGTAAAGCAAGCACTAGACAAAAAGAATACTTTTGAAAACTAAAGCTTATTTAAGGGAAAGTACCGCTAACTAGTGCCCAATTTATCTGGAAATTACCCTAATCCCTTCTGCTATATAAAACAAAAGTAATAAATTAGTACTAAATGATTAACTAATTTTTTTATTGATTCGTGTATTGTCATTGACAAAGGGAAGTGAAAGAAAAAACATGTCAAAATGTAATGATGGGATTGAATCCATATGTACATCCACATCTCTCATTAAGTAGCATTTATTCCCCTTATTTTCATATCAAACAAAATAATTAATCACCAAAAATAAATTAACTAATTGTTTAATTTTTTTAATTGATTCATTTCATGTCAGGTTCAATGAATTATTATGCAAAGTTTTAACTAGATCCGGAATGGGAAATGGGAGAAAAAACATGTTCAAACTTTTTATCAGACAAACAGACAGAGTAAGTTGATATAAGCTTTGTAAAAATTGGGGATTTATAATGTAAAGATATCACAGTAATTTCTTTTTACATTTCTGGAAGTCTAAAACAAATTTTTATAACAAATGTTTGGACTTACTTCAAGCCTATTTATAAATGTTTGCAAACCACCATGTGCCTGAAAAGCTGCCATATCCATATTTGTAATCAAGTCAATCACTCTTACAGCCCTGGTAACAAACTTTTAAGAGACATATTATTGTGGGTGGGAAGACAAACTGTAAGAATCATAGATGTTATAACATATTGATTCAAATATGATAATAGTACATATTACTCTGCCCATGCTAGATATGGTTCTTTCTGTGGTCTTAACATGGCCAATAGGCTCATAAACCTACACTCAAAAGCTCTACAATTGCAAATTATTATTAAGTTAAAAAAACAATTTAGTTTTCAATTGCAAATTATTATTAAGTTAAAAACCAGACCTAAAATCTAAAACTATCACTAAACCTAACCCTATCACAAAGTCTTACCCTATCCCTAAACCTATCAATAAACTTAAACCTAATCTCATTCCTAGCACTAAACATAAACCTAACCCTAATTCTAAACCTAAGCTTGGACCTAGCCCTAACCTTAAACCTTGCAATAAACCTAACTTTTTGATCCTAATAAACCTAACCCAAAACTAAGTGCTTAGTTAGGCAAATATTAAAAAGGGTGCAGAGTTCACCTAACGTTTTTTTGGTACTTTCTCTCCAGAACATCATAAACAATATGGCCTTGCTTCTATTACAGCAATGATAAGAGAACATAAAAACTAAATACATTTTTAAAGCTTAATAATAATTTGCAATGGTAGAGTTAGACCACAGAAAGAACCGGATCAGGTATGGGCAGTATAGTATTAACTATTACCTCAAATATTTTTAACAAAGACAGTAGTGGATTTAAAACAATGAAAATATACAGGAAATCCTAATAATCATATAAAGAATTGATTACAATGCTTACAGTTATATGTTCCTGGCCATCAGCATACCAGTTAATAACCTGGAGCAATGATTCCATCATACCACAGGAGACAAGGGCTTCAACACCTAAATAAAAAGTACCATATTATTAGTTGAACATAGAACACAATGTTGGTCCTGGCAGGATACAGCTCCACTTTACCAGAATATACCGGTATCTAATAATCTCTAATGCTATATCAGAATGAATAGCATTTTAACATTACCACCAAAGGTGTTTTACTCTATAATACATAGGAAGGACTACACTGTTTGAAGTTCTTGTGAATACCATAGAAACATTTTAAAGTAATCTTTTTTTATTTATTGTTTTTTTTTTTAAATGAAATAGAAAAAAAAATATTTTAGAAGTTTTATTTCAGTGATGGGAAGAGACTTTTCAATATTATTAAATTTTCTACACCCAGGTTTGTGAAACTGCCATGTCAGGATGACCTAAATAAAAAGTTGTGGAATTTATTTATCAATTATTAGTATTGTAGAAATTAATAATATTTAGTATTTTCTTTAAATAGTGTTACAAATTAATTACACTACAAGAGCTATTACTAAATGCATGTAAGGCACTACTGTTTGTAAATTTAGATAAGAAAACTTTTGATGTGTTTTCTTCTCTTGCACTTTGCATCTGCTCTTTAGATCTAGTCCAAGAAGTCTGGACATTCAATAATAGATAAAAGCATAAAAGCTTTACTGGCATTGTAATTGAAATCTCTCTTAACCATTACTATCAAGAGAGTAACTTTGCTAGCACTGGCCAATGCAGCATTACTCTCAGCAAGTAAGTTGGTATATAATATTTATTTTACTATCTATTTCTCTTTTCTTTAATTTTTCGGATGTGAGAGTGATTGTTCTTATTTTAGTAAACTGGAAGCAGAAATAATGTAAATAATACAATTTAGTGCATTTGTTCATCTTTTAACCATTTCACAACTAGAATCGCACCAGGAGTCGCCTCTATTGGAAGACAATTAGAGTCACATGGGGTCGCCGGCAATGAACGATTTTTTTGGTTGTTTTGTTTACGCACACACAGTTAGTTTTTAAATAACTATTTATACCTTTACTAACTCTTACCTAAGAAGAGTGATACTGATGCTATTTTTAGGTTTTTATTTGGTATCCGCAGCATGTTGGAATGGATTTTCTTGATATTTTTTAGAAATTGTGTTGTTTTTTTTTGCCAACAAAAATGGAACATATTTAGGCTAATGTGTAGGCTTTAATTGAATAAGACTGCAATGGAAATATCAATGTTTCAGCTGAAGCAAAAGGAATTAAGGATTGAGGTAAGTAATTTAGAGCCATTTGAGACAGATAGTAGTGAAAATAAAGAAAAACTTGATGCTAGATACAGTATTGATTATGTTAGAAGGCAACTAAATCGAACATATTTTCATGTTTTTGAGCCCTCTAGGCCTATTTATGACTTAAAACATGATACTAATCCTAGGTATATTTTTCTATATTATAAAAAGGTTTTTGTTAGGTTTTATTAGTTTTTTTTCTGTGAAGTTAGTCAAAAAATTGATTTTTTTAAATAACTGATACGAAGTTATGTCCATTCTCTTAGGGATGGAGAAGAGTTCCTGACAACTGCTTAGTGGCTAAATGGTTAAGAAATAGCAAGTGACAAAAAGTGTTTAGTTTTTTATTTATGGATTAAATGTATAGTTAAAAGGTTAAATTTTTCAGTATTAGATTTTGTAATGAATTTTTACATATATCTCGTTTTTCTCAGTTATAACGTGATAAATAAAATATTTTCTTAAATAATGTATTTTATTTATTATAATTTTTTTAGAAAATTCATTTTTCTTTAAAATAGAATGAAATATGTTAGATTATATAATAAAAAACAAAGTTAAGTTAGATTTAGTAACTCCCCCCCCCCCTTTTTTTTTTTTTTGCACATTTTGTTAGTCCTGGAAGAATCCATTTAAAAGTCAAAACATGATTTTTTTTAAAACTTCAAAAGCATGTGCTGCACTTCTGTTTGTTTCACTGGTCATTAATTTTACATTAATGAAAAATAAGTTTACTCAGGGTCCACTTAAAAAGGCTTAACTGTGAGAAAGCTTTTGAATCTCTGCTGAGTTCTTAAGCAAGAGGTAGAGAATGTATAAACAAAAATAAAACTTAATATTAAGTGGATTAATTTTACTCAATAGATAACTCACAATTAGATCTACATCTAGAAATATAGATTTAAGTCAATCATCTACTGATCTAGTCAAGGTACTAACTAATCAGTAAATTTTGTTTTGCTTCCAGGAGATATGTGATAATTAAATGTTATCATAATCATTCGTTGTTGATAAAATCTAGATCCAGATTTAATCTATTGATCTCTTTCTACTAAATATGATGATCTTGATTTAGACCTAGATATTACTAATTCTTCTAATTTAGAATCTAGATTTAGACCTAGATCTAGATCCAATCTCTTTAGAGCTACATCCAGAGTCTAGATGTGCAAAGGTAAAGCGTAAAAATATCTGAAAAAAAAAATATTTTTTTTTTGCAGAAAAAGATAAGATTTTTTTGTCTGAATAAATAGATCAGATTTTAGAATTCCAAAAAATTTTTGCAAAATTCCCATCACTATAATTGTGATTTTGCGAGTGAATTTCAAAGCTAGAACTAGGTTAATAATTCTAAATTAAAAGTGTTATACATTTATAAAGTAAAGGTATACCATTGTCATAGCTTGCTAGATGATATAGAAAGGAAAATAATGAAGTAGCATATGTTTGTGGGAAAGGCTTCCTATCTGGATCTGAAATATAAATAAATATATTGTATGTTTTCATTAGCATATCATTGAAACAATCATAAACACACACACTTTATTAATTTTTTTAATGTGTATGTTCAAGATATATAAAATACTGGTTGTAAATTATAATAGATCTATTGGAATAATTTAAACTTAAATTTCTGATGTTTAAAAAATGTATAATAATTTTTTTAACACAAGTAGGGAACGAGGATTTTTATTTCAAAATTGTCACTTGTCACAAGTAAGTCACCATGCTTTTTATTTTAAAATAATTACCTATCATATGCTGAATGCATGTCCTCACTAACACAGGTAAAAATCCATGGTATGATGATGCTCCAGTTGCATCAATAATGCTGTTAAGCCTAGGGATAATAAGTAAATATAGCAGCTAAATAAAAAAATAGCAAGAGAATAACTTAAAATCAATGTTTTAAGAAATTTACACAAAGTACTGTGGTGCTGGTATTGTGTGATGATTACCAATAAATAACTCTCAATGTAAATCTAGTGACAAAAATACTCCAACATAATCTTGGGATCTTTAAAATAAAATTCACTGACAAGTAAGCCAATGTAGATATTTAATAATTTAATAAGCCAAACTGAAGTAATATGTACATTAAGTATTCCAAATATAATGGCAAAATATAAATAAATTCAACTAATAAATCCACAAAATGAATAAAGCACAATAAATAACAGATTAACAACTGAACTATGGCTTGGAACTCAACACAGCTCTCTCTATTTTTTTTTTTACACTATCCTATTAGTATTAGTTTTGAGACATCCAGACTCGGAGACATTTTGACTCTATGAATCTTTCAGAATTAGAAGCAAAAATAAAATTTTAATGTCCTATGAATTAATTTAGCTATCTTAGTAATGACCTCCAATTGTCTGGAAAATGATGTTACATCAAACGATGCCTGTTTGGCCTGTTATACTGTAATGATACTAAATGCAAAAGATTATGTGACAAATAATTGACTTTGGCAGTAGGATATTTATAACAAAACATTTCTGCTTTTTTTTACCATGTTGAACAAAATGCTACCAACCTAGGATTTCTTTCAATGTGTATCACAGAAGTTAAAGTTCTTAGGGCTGCAGATTTGATATCCTGAAAAAAAATTTGTTAACCCTGTTAAGAAAATTTAAAAAAATACTGTTTAAAAAAAACAACAACCTTATATTAATGAGTATCAATTAGCTTGGATCAGTCATGTAATTAAATTTGTAATAGATTTACACTAACAATTATAAATCTGTGCAATTACAAATATTTTTACCAATTTCATGTTTTGGCTTTCTCAATACGCTATGATCCTATCACTTGTCTGAACCAGTTGGAAAGGGGTAGGGGGAGAAAGAAGGGGGTACCTGGATGGTTGCTTTTAAAATATTTATTTCTTTTTTAAAGTGAGCAACTGTAACTCGATGGCTAAAATCTTCTCAGTCTAAAGTTGATACACTAACCAGGGAAGTGCTTAAATAGAAGGTTCTATACTTATCTATTGTTAGTTTTAAAATTTTCTCTCTACAAAGTATAAAGGGGACTAATTCAACTTATACCACCACATCACGTTATTTGCCTGTATTTTATAATTTAGTGATACAGTATCTCATTTTTAGTTGGGAGCTATCTAAAATACATTTTAACACTTATTTTAATGAATTTTTGTTTTCTTCTATTCCTAAAGGTCACATGACCTAAATAAAATATCTTTTCAAGCAATCTTTACTTTTAGTTCTTCTCAAAATGTCAATTTTTCATTGGTATAAGTTTTTGGGAATCAATTTTCTTAAAAACCTAACATTTGGTATAGATGTTTAAATATTGTCTTAATACAGGAAGACAGAAGCTAATTTCATACAAATGTTTACAAGATAAGAGTAAAAGACATTTTAATTGAAAGTTTAAAACTTCTTTAGCGGAAGAAGGGAAAATTTAAAAATGAAAGAAAAACTATATCAATTTTTCAAAATGTCTCAGTCGTCCTGTAAGGTTCCTATCAACATACTTAAATTTCAGATTGTAGCTATATTGGTTATTTCAAAAACATTTTCCTAAAAATTGATAGGATGATTTGAACCCCCAACCCAGAATGCATATTTCTAGATTTCCTATTAGTTGAACCCCTTAAATTAGAAAAAAATATTTCGCATTTAAAGAGATGAAAAAAATTAAATTGTATTATATACCAAATTATAAAACGTACAGTAAAAAAATAAAACATCTCGATTTAAAATATCCAACTTACAACTATTGCAGTATCTTTAATTTCAACGATGTCAACAAGTTCTTCAATCAGTCCTGGATATAATATGACATTCATGTTCTCTTGTATTGCACTTGAGTATACTGTAAACCATTGAATTTTGATTCAATTTACGTTTGAGAATAAAAAAACAACAACAACAACATCATTATCAGATTTCTAAGTGGCCAAGGTTGTTAACTAAAACAAAAATAGACTTTTATGTCCTAAGAACCTGTAGCCCTCAAACGTTAATTAAACTTTAGCTTACTTAGTATAAATTATCCCATTTTTTAAATTCTAAGTAAAAAAAAATACATTTATACCACATATTCTTTTCTTTTTTGTAATACAGCCTATGATTTTAGATTAAAATGTTATCTTGAATATAAAATAATTAACAACATAATTACCAAGAATAGATATAGCTTGAAGTCTAGCTTGTACACATTGCACGCGTGCTTCATAATTAGAAAATAAGCATGCAAGGCGAACATGTGTGAACAGCAGAACCTAAATAAAAAAATAAAGTAGCTTAAAAGGATTAAACAGAAAAATTTGTACCTGGATTAGAATTTAGTGTATATATATATATATTAGCCGGACATTACCGACGGCCTGCGGGCCATAGTTTGTGTTTACTAATCTAGTGGATTGGATTTAGATGTATGTTAAACCTAGCTAATGATCCTTTCAAGGTTTTCTCTTTCGCCATGAAAATAAAAGTAGTTTTGAGAAAATGGGTTTACCCATTAAGCCGATACATTCATACCTATTAAAAATGAAAGGAGCGTGAGATGAATATGATATAAAGTAAAATTAAAGCAGGTTTACCCGATTTGTTAAATGAATCAGATTATTAAGTACGTCAGGACGTCTAAATTCCCAGATATGAGGAATGAATTTATGTAAAAATGCTTTTGAAACACAAATTTGAAGGTTAATTTTATTAAATAATGAAATCAATAGACTATATTTTGTATTTTCACGTGTCAAAGTAAAAAACTGTCTGTGCAAAGTGAAGTTTTAAAAAGTAGATCTAGATCCTTTCGATCTAAACATGGTAAACATGACCTAGATCCATGTAATAGTAATACTTTCATAGAGTTGGGCAACTTTTTTTTTTTTTTTTTTGAGGGTCTCAAGTTTGTTTTAGGGCTACTATACATACGTCATGGTTCCAGTTAGCACCCAAGGAACATTTGTGCAAATTTTCATCGAGATTGGTCACAAACGGTTTTGATTTCTATTTGGGACATACATACTCCTTACATTCTACTTTATAGTATAGTGCACCGGATAGTAGCTCCGGCTTCTGCTGAATATTAGGTCTTGTTTCACTATTCTGCAATATTCGGCTCCAGTCAAATATCATCGCCGGATAGTTTGCCAAATAGTAAAAAGTACACCTTGTACCTGTTTTCATTTCGCATTTTACAAAAAAAAAAAAAGAAAATAATAATGGTCGATGGCAATTTTTTTTTTTTTTTGTCGGACTTCGCGGAACAGAAAAACGTCAATGTGGAACGGCGGAACATGGGCGCTTTTGAGGTGATTTTGCGGGACGGTACCGCATAATGCGGGACAGTAGGCATATCTGATTCAATCAAAGCTTTTTATGGCCCTCAGCAAAATGGCACATCCCCCATATTCAGTGCTGATGGAAACAAACTTCTCACAGACAAGGAAGATATACTTGTTCGCTGGGCTGAATACTTCAGTACCGTTCTTAACTGTCCATCAAACATTAGCGCCAAAGCCATCGCACGCCTAGAACAAGTCCCAATAAATCACTCACTCACTGACCCTCCCCAGCTCAATGAAGTAATGACTGCAATATCCAACCTCTCAATTTGTAAGGCACCGGGACTAGACTCCATCCCTGGCAGTTTAGAGCTGACAGCTAAACTAACAGAAATGTACCAGATAATGTGGGAACAAAAGAAAGTACCACAAGAGTTTAAAGATGCCTCCATCATTAACCTCTACAATAGAAAGGGAAATATGCCGTCGTGGCATATCCCTTCTATGCATTGCTGGCAAGATTCTGGCTAGGGTGCTATTAAACAGACTACAACACCACCTAGAAACTGGCCTACTTCCAGAGAGTCAATGCGGCTTCAGGCAGGGTAGAGGCACGGTTGACATGATCTTTGCAGTCTGCCAACTCTAAGAGAAATGTAGATAGCAATATTCCAATCTCTATACTGCATTCATAGATTTGGCTAAAGCTTTTGATAGTCAGTCAGGCCTTTGGCAAATCATGGCCAAATTCGGCTGCCCAGATCAAGTCGTAACAATGGTGCACCAATTCCATGATAACATGCAAGCAAGAGTCCAAGACAACGAAGACTACTCCAAGCCTTTTCCTGTCTCAAAAGGCGTGAAGCAGGGCTTTGTGCTTGTGTGCCTGCAAAAAATTTTGGCCTCCCCATTAATGTAAAAAAGACAGAAGTGCTGCACCAACCTCCTCCAAATAAAGCTGTCACAGAACCAGACATTATTACAGATAGCTAGAAATTAGCAAACATCAAAAAGTTTGTCTATCTGGGAAACACCATATCAACAAACGCCAACCTAGATGATGTGGTTGACTTCCGTGTTGCTCGTGCCAGAGCTGCTTTTGGCAGACTTCAATAACAAGTGTGGCAACGGAGAGGACTTAGCATATCCACAAAACTGAAAGTCTACAGTGCTGTAGTTCTCCCGTCACTCCTATACACATCAGTCCTGGACACTATATTCCCGCCACACCAAAAAGCTAAATTCATTCCATCTACGCTGTCTAAGGAGTATCCATAAGGTGCATTGGTCCAACCACATACCAGACACAGAAAACTTAAAGCTGTCCAACATGCACAGTATCAATGTGACACTAAAAAGGCCCCAACTTCGATGCGCAGGACATGTAGTCCGCATGCCAGACAATCGCCTTCCCAAGCAACTTCTGTAGGGGGAGTTGTGTGCAGGAAAGCGATCCCAGGGAGGCCAATACAAGCGCTACAAAGACCCTCTCAAGAGCTCCATCAAGGAATACGATATCAACATTCACAGCTGGGAAGCACTAACTCTCGATCACTCCTCATGGCGTGAAACTGTGAGTCTCAAGATTTGATGGAAGAAAAGTGGCCGAACCAACAAAAAGTAGAGAGAAGAAGCAGGCCTATCAGCAACTGATCTAACACACCCATGCCACGTATGCGGCCGGCTTTTTAAAGCGAGGATTGGACTTTATAGCCATCTTCGAGTCCATAGGAAATGAGAAATGTGCTCATCTTGACCACGAAGGAGAAGCTATATATATAGCATAGAAAATTTATTTATCAACGTAGAAGCTTGATTGGGGATGTCTGTAGGAAATATTTTTAGAGCTATAACAAAATCTTGATTTAATTAGACAGCCCATTCATTTTCCTTTCCAAATATGTATAGATTTCTTAATATTGGTCCAATAGATTTTTTCAATTTTTTTTTTTACTAAAATGGCCATCCCTTCAATACACGGACATTGAAAAAAAAGGAAAAAAATTTTTATTCCATTACCAAAAGTATAAAAACAATTAAAAAGGTAAACTAGTGAAAGAATAAAGAAAGTAAACTCAATTAGATGTTTCTATTTATCCTAAAATTACTTTAATTTCACTAGATTGAGTCTAGATTTAGTCCAGTCTCTTTTCTATATCTACTTAATCTAAACTCTAGATCTAGAAATCTTTACCCGGTCATAGTCTATAGACATCGTGACATAGCCTTTTCATACATTGCTACAAAAATCATGTAAAAAAAAATCTGACAGGAAGAAGATTTGCTGTTTAAAAATGGCTACTTAAAAACATGGATCAAAATAGAAATCGAGTTATCTTAAGTCAGACGAACATATCAGACGAGGAAACAACAGAACCAAAATGGCGTCAGATATAATCGGCTGACGACAGTTCGAGGATTAAAAGTACTGATTTAGGAACTTTATTTAAAAGATTATTAATGTTCCAGTTGTACTAATTTAATCTATCTTTATTTCCTTGAATAAAGTTTTATTTAGTATCTGGATAATGTTATGTTTGAATAATTACACAGTAAGTAAATTAACAAGGTTACAAAGACAGCTTGTGTGGAAACACACAAACTAAAAAATCGGCCCCCGAAGTGGTCCACCCAGGAAGGTAAAAAGGCCAGCATTAATATTTTCAGAAAGAACATCAGAATTAAATTCTATCAAAGACAAATGACAGAGAAGAATGGAGAAAGAAGGTTGACAGATCTTGTGTGGTGCCCCAGCAGTTCAGCAGACCAAAGGATAGGTGAAAGTGAATGTGAAGTTGGATGTGAACCTTGCCTAACTGATGTCTTATAATGAATATCTAATTAATCTAATTGTTTTGTAAAGGGTCAATCTCTTATTCAAATCCTCAAAAAAATTAAAAAAACATTTTCGTAAAAAAAAATATAAAAAAATTCCTTTGGATAAGTGCGACCCCACACTGCAGTTCACAAGATAATATGAAAACCTATTTATTAATTGTTGTTTTACATTATGTCCAACTTATATGCATACTAAATAGCTTTTTTTCTCTTAAAAAATAAGTAAACATTATTTCTGGGTAACCTTAGTAATAATAGTAGGACAGAACTTACATAATGTAGCAATACAAAAGTAAAAAAGAAAAAAAAATTAAAAAAAAAAAAATCTAAAACCATTTGCATAAATGTGTTATAAATATGGTAAATGGTTATCTCCCCTACTAAAGAGCCTAGCATATTTGTTACTATTAATAGTGAATAGTTGTAAAAGTAGTATATTTTTATGAAAAAAACTGCTTGCATAATCAGAACTTTGAATGGACTAAAATATTATGATGTCAGATTTTCACTATCTTTTCAAGTTTACGAGATCTACGGGACTATTTTTGCATACACTGATGGGTTGGCATCAATAGATTCTGGAAGAGCAGGCTATGGAGCCTACATCGACTTTCTTGGCTCTTACACAGTCAAAATCTTTGGACCATGTGGTAGTGTTTGCAGTTTTGATGCGGAGACCATGGCAGTCTGTGAAGCCTTAAAAGTCATTGACTCTCAACTCGGCAAGAGACATTTGAGGGCAACACAGATTGTGGTCAAAATTTGTACTACAGGCTTTGCAAAGCCCAAGACCATGGCCCCCCAATATCAACACTGTCATCATGGCTTCACATAACGTTAAACAACGCTATAGCACCCCTGTAATAATGCAGTGGGTACCGAGTCACATAGGTGTGACTGGCAACACAATTGCAGACTCTTTGGCCCACCAGGGAGGGCAAATTCCACCCACTGAACAGGCTGTAAGCTGTCATCAAGCCCTGGCTATAATACAAAAAACAGAAATGGAAAAGTGGTTTGAATGCTGGGACAAGTCCCAAAAAGCCAGTGGAGTCTGGGAGCGCATGAGGCGCCCTGACCGCACTTCCCCGTGGTGGAGGCTCATCCAACCTGAGCAAGCTATTATGGCACAGTGCAGGACAGGCCACTGTCCTGTTGGCTCATATTTCTCGCAGCTATGGCCATATTTTGATTCACGGTGCCCCCGCTGCGGGGAAGAAGAGGAAACCGTGCCTCATATTCTGTTTGACTGCCCCCCAGACTTGCTGATCTCCGTCTCGACAGGTCTGGGAAACCCAAAATTCTCGACCTGTATGGCAACATTTATGCACTACGCAAGACAGCAGGGTTTCTGTCCAGGGCTTTTGCTAGAGAGGATTTAAGCCTATCAAGCCCTCACTCTAATGGAGTTTGATGATGATGATGATGATCTAAACGGGATGGATAGACATTTCACACAAAACTAATAGCGTATTTTCCCCTTTCGGGGGCTGCTAAAAATTCAGAATTATTTTTTTTAAATTACCTTTTTCTCCTCTGGTACATCATAAACATCTAAAATATCTTCCATTATCTGTGAAGGCATCTTGCCAGTCTTGTCTACATTTTCCATGTGAATACTTTGAATGGCTGTTGTTGAACCCTAAAGTAATAGAAAAAAGATTACTTTCTACTCTATAGATTCTTTAAAATTATAGAAATTTAGTTGAGCCAACTTAAGAATCTCAACTCCTACACCATTGCCAAAAAAGTAAATAAAAAGTATTGTCTACCAATGCAGTCAATTTTTTTTTATACAATGTGTCCCTCAAATCTTATAAGATTGTGCATTGCATACTCTGTTAATCGACTTTTCATCAATACAGTAAATGACACCCCCCCCCCCATTGTTGGTATGTAAATACCAAAATATTTCTGTCCTTATAAAAATTTATAATTTGAGTATTTTTTGTTATTAACTAATAAAACTTACATGTGTGAATTTTTTATTACACTTGTCATCTTTAGCTTCAATGTAGAACTCAAAATGCAATGTTGTGGCACTACAGGGATAGCTCTAAAGGACAGACATAAAAAAAAATAATTTTGATAAATAAAAATACCTTTAAAAATCTGGCAATGCAATTTAATTGAAACCCATTACTTTTTAATGTAATTGTTGTGTTATAGGAAACAGTGACAATAACACACACAAATTTAGCATATTATAAATCTTAATTTTTACTCAGTCAAATTTTTTCCTTGAACTTCAATGAATTTTCATATTAATGTGTTTATAACTTTCATTATTAGAAGTAACAAATTTTATACCCCTTTGGGAAGATCTTGACAACATTCTGCAAGGCCAAATCCATTTTCTTTGCCACCCCAACTCTGAAATCAGAAGAACGCTTTATAAAAGAAAAAGGCAATTATGGCATTTTCAAGTAGAAAACTATTCTATAATTTTTGCATATGTTTAAAATGTAGGAGAATTCAAACATTGTTTATACTATTCTTTAATTAAACAGCAAATGCAAATATATTTGAGTCAGCTTTGTCTTGTTTACAAAGCTCAATTAGACATTATTTTTATTAATGGTAAAAGACATTTTATAAATAGAAGCTTTCAACAGTAAATAGTGATTAATAATAATTTATCAGTCATTATTTATTTGAGAGTTGTGTTGTTCATATTACTAATTTGATTTTGACAGTAATGTAACATTATTAGATTCAGAAATGCCAATTTATTAATACACTGAAGAAAAACAATACAGTGTTGAAATGAATTTGGTTAGCGTTTAATATATTCAAACTCATTAAAAAAAATGAATAATCCATTTAATGAAAAAATAAAATTCATTCATAAATCATTTGTATAAATTGTATCAGTACTTAAGCAGCTTAACTGACAAAAAACTATCAACCTCAAACAATGAACCATGAACAATGTATAATGACCAAAACTAAACTAAGGCTACTGAGTAACAACCAAGGATCCAGTTTCTTGCTAGGACTGCTTTTCATAGTCTCCCAAAAAGACTATTTTAGGATGATTTTCTTAATCATTCCTTTTATTTTTTTACTGAATATTTTTTCCTGCTGATTAGCACATCTGTTTGCAAAATATGTATTCAAGATTTTTGCTACATTTCGCTAATAATCACCTACTTATAATTTAACCTGGTTTATCACATTTATTAGTCAAGATGTGCAGTTCAGCAATAATGACATGTATGAGAAAATAAAATATAAGCTATTTAATATCACAACAAGGAATTACTTTTGTTAATACCGGTACATGAAGGAGACTAAAAACAAGTGATGCTAACTGATTTATGGTACAATAATTTGAATAATATTTAGTTGTTAAAGTTTTTGAATAAATTATAATAACTTTCCTTTCTTAAATTAGTGAAAGGTATTTGTTCTTCTTTTTGATGTAGGTGCTAGAATGTGCTATTGGTGCTCTCGTTGAAGATAGTAGTGAGGAGTGCTAAAGTTGTAGACTCTTTCTTGAGATGTCAGATGTTACAAGAAGTTATTGTGACATGCCGGGGATTCTATAGATGTATATCTCTAGATCTAAATACTATCTTAGAGATTGAATAAGTGAAGATCCTTTTAAATCAAATACAGAACTTTAATTCAAAAACTAGGAATCACTGCAATATACACTATTTACAATAGTAAACTGTATCAAAATAAAATGTTGTAATTTACTACTAGATTTAATACAGACTGATCTCTACGAATTCTAACTCAAAACTAATATACGTTTTATCTCCACAAGATTTTTCTCTAGACTGCCTTTTTCTTTATTCACGCTTCCGCATGTTTATTTTACCTTTAGTATGACACTTGGCTTAACCAATGAAATCACTTCCTACAACCAATCAAATAATTTTCTATCAAGTGTCAAAAGATGAATGGCAGGTGCCATATCACGTCAGTGGAAATTCCGAGGTTGACCTTAACCTAGACTTGGGTTAATTTTAAATTATTTAATATTTTAAATTAATATGTGACATAATATTTAAATTGATACGTGACAGTATTAAATGCACTAAAAAAAAGTTTGTCTTGAAATGTACTCCTCAACTAATCACCATTAATGCTAGAAGAGTTGGCAATATATAGCCCATTTTAGATGTTTCGTTTACTATACTATTTTATCCTTTATTGACAGTAAAGAGTAATACTAAAGCTATTTTTATGTATTATTTTGTACCTGGAGCAAGTTGGAATTGATTTTTATGATTTTGAGAAAATTGTGCTGTTTTTTCGATTGCCTAAAAAAATGGAACATATTTGACTAATGTTTAGACTATGAAACATGATTATGATGGGAATATTAATGTTTAAGGAGGTGCAGTGCCTGAGCGGTCAAGCGCTTGACTTCCAAACCGGGGTTCGAATCCTGGTGAAGACTGGGATTTTTAATTTCGGAATCTTCGGGCGCCTCTGAGTCCACCCAGCTCTAATGGGTACCTGACATTAGTTAGGGAAAAGTAAAGGCGGTTGGTCGTTGTGCTGGTCACATGACACCCTTGTTAACCGTAGGCCACAGAAACAGATGACCTTTACATCATCTGCCCTATAGACCACAAGGTCTGAAAGGGAACTTTACTTACTATTAATGTTTAAACTGTAGAATAATGAAATAATGATTAGGTTAAGTGATTTACAGCACTTTGAGAACCATAGTAGCAATAGTGCAGAAGAAATTGAAGCTAGATCTAATATTGATGTTAGATCTAGTCAAGCTTGAAAGTAGAATGCAACTAAATCGGATATAATTTAATTGTTAATAAACTCTGTCATCAATAGAGAAGTCCTTCCTGCACTGGCACTAGTCCACTGAGTGACCAAAGGTCGTATGATATTCGCTGGACGTATCTTTAGACAAGATGAAATACATTTTATCAAAGTTAGCATGGAAGCTAAAAAGAGGAGAGCAAAAACAAGGCTATCTACGAATTCCATGATGTCGCAGCTTCTTCAGAGTTGCTTACAAAAATGTAACTAACATTAACATATTTTGTACACAAATGGACACCAAAATATGCTAGTACAGTTTCTTGTCTAAATATATGAATTTACCCCATCAAAAGCAAAAACAAACAACAAGTTGTTGCTTATCACATAAAAAATTAAAAATATATAGGTACTAGATTTTGCTGATGCAAGTTAAGCAGAGTTCCTTTCAAAGTGTCAGTTTATTTCAAACTGATCGAGAATCAATCGATTGTTTAGTTCTAATTCATTTGGCTTTTATAGACTCTAGACTAAGCCTAGATCTAAATATTTATCTAATAATGCGTTTTAGGACATCAGACACCAAAAATTTACGTAAATCTTGATTTAGAATTAAGATCCAGATCAAGATGTGACCTGGATCAAAGTTGAACTAATTATACTCATAGATTTAGACTACTGACTAGTTCTAATAGCTCTAGGATCAATCTAGATATCTGTATCTAGATCAACTCAAAAGCAGCAGTTTCTGCCATCTTATAAAGATATTTATTGATCTTCTTATCATTTATGGAATGTAAAACAAAAAGTACCATTCCGTGGGATTGTTAAAATACTGGTGCCTTTAAATTTTAAATAACCTATGCACATTAAAACAACTGCTAATAAAGCTGCCTTTAGATCTAGATTCCATTTTTTGTAAACCACCAAATTCAGGAGAGTTCTTTTGAGATGTCTGCATATCTTGTATTTTCTGTTGGCACTATTATGGAATCTGGGATACACTAGAGCAGGGGTGGCCAACCTATGACATATGCCAAAAGTGGTGCACTATGCCCACGAGTAAAAGAAATGCCAGCTTTGTACAGTGATAGGAACAGACTTTGAAAAAATTTTAGGAAATTTTTAACACCAGCGTTTTTTAACTGGCCTGTCACAATGACTTAAGTTTTAAGATATTGCTGAATTTTTTTAAAACATGAAGAATTAATTATATATAATATTTTCTTTAAATAATGTTGTATTAAATAATAATTACACTGCATAAGCTTTACTGCACACATGCACACAAAATGCATGCAAGGCACTATTGTTTGTACATATTGATGAGAAGAAATAGCTTTTGCAGAAGCTTTATATCTGGGTCCAGGCAGTCTGAGCAAACTATAATAGAAAATTGCTTTACTGGTATTTTAACAACTTCTCTCTAAAAAAATATAAAGAAATAATGTGTTTGAAAATCAAAACATGCATGAGTTTTGGAAATACTTCTGTTTGTTTCACTGGATAATAAATTTTGTACATGAGAAACTGGTTATTAAACTTTATACATGAAGTCCACCAAACAATGCTTTGAAAAGCAACTGAGAGAAAGCTGCTAAATAACTGCTGAGTTCTTCAGCAAGACAAGCAGGAACAACCAGATGAGGAGCAGTGCTTAGACTTAGAGAATGTTTAGCAATAAAACTGCATATTGAGGCTTCCTTGTGTGACTCTTTTTCATGCAGATACAAGTTGTTTACGAGAAGTGGATCTCTAGGACTATGGCACTACCACACTGGGCTTTTAAAATATTATCATTAGCAATTATTAGTTAGATATAGAAAAAAATTAATATCTATACTATAAAGTTGAAAGTAAGGCGTGCGCGTGTGTGTGTGTGTGTTTGCGTGACAAATAGAAATCAAAACCGTTTGACCAATCTTGATCAAACTTGGCAGAAATGTTCCTTACGTGTTAACTTAGACCGTAGGGTATGTATTGTAGCCCTAAAACTAACTTAAGACCCTCAAAAAAATAAAGTTGTCCGACTCTATTAAAGCTATAGTATTTATGGATCTAGGCTTTGTTTACAATGTTGACATGAGAAAAGATCAAAAGGATTTAGATCTAGATCTAATTTTAACAGCTACACTTTGTGCATATAGTTTTTTACTTTGACACATGAAAATACAAAATATAGTCTATTGATTTCATTATTTAATCAAATTAACCTTCAAATTTGTGTTATTGTCTTATTCATCTATCGCTCCTTTCATTTTTAATAGATATGAATGTATCGGCTTCGGGTAAACCCATTTTCGCAAAACTAATTTTATTTTTGTAGCGAAAGAGAAAAACTTGAAAGGATCATATTTTTAGCTAAAAAGTTTAACATACATCTAAATCCAATCCACTAGATTAGAAAACACAAACTAAGACCCGCAGGCAGCGGGTAATGTCAGGCTAGTATATTATATAACTCACTATTAGATCTACATCTACATTTGTTAAAGTTTAAGTCTAATACTAAAATTAGTTTTAAAAATAGTAATCTAGATCTAAATTCTAGCTCTAGCGGCTAGCCTTTAGGTGCTAGATCTAAGCCTTATCCGTTAATTTTGATTTTCTTCTAAAAGATTTGTGACCATTAAATGGTATCATTCATTATAAATAAAATCTAGGACTAGACCTAGAATTGGCTAGATTTTCTAGACTATTACTCTCTAGATTAGTCTAGATATATCTACTCAAAATAACTCAGTAATAATAGTAATATCTTCTTGATCAAGAATCTAGATAAGAACTCTACGTCTAGATCTAGACTTGCAGTCTGACTTTTATAGATCTAGATATCTATAATCTAGATCTACTTAAATCTACTAACTTGGATCTAGATCTCTTTATATATATAATCTATTCTATCAGACTATGTCTATGTCACTACTATACTCAGTCAGTAACTAACTTTAGTCATCTAAAGTAGGCCTAGAACCTAGATCTATATAAATCGTTATAGTATACTATATCGATGGCCGGTTGGCCTACTAGAACTATATTGTTACTATATAGGATCTAGATCTTATAATTATAATAGATCTAGATTCTAGATGTTTAAATTTAATCCCATTTGAACTATAGAAGTCGCAAGGCAGGGTTCAAATTAGACAAATCTAGGGGCCATGGTATTTTTCTCTCTCTCTCTGTTTCACTTCCTACTTTGGCATTCAAGTCTACCATGACGATCAAAACATCTCTTGTAGGTATTTTGTCAACTATACTTTGCAGTTGGTCATAAAATGTATTTTTGTCAGTATCACTTGCAAGGTTGGTGGGAGCATAACACATAATGATGTGAACATTTTTGAACTTAGACAAAAATATTTGGCTCTAATTATTCGTTCTGAAACTGGTTCCCATTCTAAAAGACTTTTGAAAGCTTCCTTGTTTAGTAGTAGTGCTACACCATTTTTAGGTAAGTCATCTTTTTCCTTTCCAGAGAAGAGAAGGGTTTCTCCTGATTGCAGTCTTGTTTCACTGAATGTGTTCCATCGAACTTCACTCATTCCCAGGATCTGTAGTTTGTAGTTGGCCATTTCCTTGGCAATTTGTGCACATCTACCTGGTTCTAGTAAAATACGGACATTCCATGTTCTCAAGTTAAATGCTGCCTTCTGAATAAGGAAGTGTTTCTTTTTCATTGGTTTAAGTAGAGTGGTCGGCCTCACAGGATTCGTTCGACTTTCCCTGCATAGCTTCATAAGTCTCCTTTGTGGAGCTCTACTTTCGCCTCCAACAATGTTTAGTGTTTGTGTTTTTGTTCTGGTTTCTATAACACTAATTTTTTTTCCATGGACAGGTTGTTAGCCTATCGCACAACCCCTGTGTCCCGGGGAGGGGGAAAAGTTTGGGCACCCATGGACTTGGCACCATAAATGAAAATGGAGAAATGTTTGCAGACTTCTGCACATTTAATGAATTAGTGATAGGAGGCAGCATTTTCCCCCCACAAAAAAATGCCACAAAGTGACATGGGTTTCACCAGAGAATAAAACAGAGAATCAAATCGACCACGTTACCATAGGGCAGAACTGGAGAAGCACATTACTAGATGTACGAAACAGAAGAGGAGCAGATATTGGCTCAGACCACCACCTAGTTGTTGCCAAACTAAAAATGAAGCTAGCCAGCAATAAAACAGAAAGAAACAAAAGGAAAAGATTTGACCCAGACAAGCTCCACAACACCCAGATTAAAAAGGAATTCCAATTATCCCTTCAAAATAGATTTGCTGTGCTACAACTAGATGAGGCCGAACAAAGCGTTGATAAATCTTGGCAAAAATTCAAAGAAATTATTACTGAAACAAGCAATGAAGTACTAAGCCTTAACCCTAAGAAGAAAAAACAGTGGATTAGTGATGAGACATGGAAATTAATCGAAGAGAGGAATGCGCTAAACATGCAGTTAACCTAGAAAAAACAAGAAACCACAAGCAACAATCAAAACAAGACTACCAAGCAGTTTCATAAAAAGTCAACAAAATGCTCAGACAGGACAAACGATAATTTTACAATAATCTGGCAGAACAGGCACAAGAAGCAGCAGGTAAAGGAGATATAAAACAATTGTACAAAATCACCAAACTTCTCAGTACCAAAAAGGCTAATTGCAATGTTCCAGTCCGAGACAAATATGGAAAACTACTTTCTTCAATAAATGAACAACTTGAAAGATGGAAAGAATATTTTCAAGAAGTGCTCAATAGACCTAAACCACGAAATCCACCAGATCTAAATGCAGGACCAATACTAGACATAAACATGGAAGAAATAACAAAAGAAGAAATAAGGAATGCACTCAAACAAATGAAGACAGGTAAAGCTGCTGGAATTGACAACATACCACCCCAAGTCCTAAAAGAGGGAGGAAGTGAAATAGTTGACCAAATGCACAAACTATTCAACAAAATTTGGTTAACAGAAACACCTCAGGGTGAGTGGAAAAAGGGCTTGCTAATAAAAATACCAAAGCGTGGAGATCTATCACAATGTGAGAAATGGCGAGGCATCACTTTGTTGTCAGTACCAAGCAATATTTTCAGCAGAATCCTACTAAACAGAATAAAGGGAGCATGCGATGAACACCTAAGGGAAGAACAGGCTGGATTCAGAAAAGGGAGATCTTGTGCTGACCAAATAGATACACTCAGAATAATTGTAGAACAATGTGTCGAATAGCAATCTCCTCTCTATGCAACTTTTGTCGACTTTGAAAAAGCTTATGATAGTGTCCACAGAGAATCTATCTGGACTGTAATGAGACATTATGGGATCCCCAATAAAATAATAACCATAATCAAGAACCTTTTATGATATTTTCACCTGCCAAGTAACCCACTGTGGCAAGCTGTCACAGGAATTTCCAGTCACAACAGGAGTCAAACAGGGATGACTTCTTTCACCACTCCTGTTCCTTCTAGTATTGGATTGGGTCACAAAAGAAGCATACTCTAACGCAGGGAAAGGAATCCAATGGACTCTCACACAAAAGCTGGAAGATCTGGAATTTGCTGATGACATAGCCCTATTATCACACAGACTACAGGATATGCAAGAAAAGGTCACAGCTTTAAGTGAAGTAGGAAAAAGAGTAGGCCTCAAAATAAACCACCAAAAAAACTAAAGTACTTAAAGTAAACAATTAACAAATTGGAGACATAGTACTGGATTCTAAGACAATAGACCAAGTAGAAAATTTTATATACCTTGGGAGTGTAGTCAGTATATCAGGTGGAACAGATGAAGACATTAAACGTCGTATAAATCTAGCGCGTCAGACATTTACACAGCTAAAACCAACCTGGAAATCTCCTCACATCTCAAGCAAGACTAAACTAAGAATCTTTAACTCTAATGTCAAGGCTGTCCTACTGTATGTTTCTGAAACATGGAGAACAACTGAAGCCACTACAAAAAAAAATACAGACCTTCATCAACAGATGCCTGAGAAATAACCTAAAAATACACTGGTATGACAAAGTAGAAAACACCAAACTGAGGGAGATGAGTGGACAGAAAAATATAGAAGTGCAGATCTTAGAGAGGAAGTGGAGATGGATTGGTCACACCCTTAGGAAAGATACCAGCAACAGAGCTAGGCAGGCCTTAGAGTGGAACCCCCAGGGAACAAGATGCAGAGGAAGACCAAAAAGAACATGGCGACGCAGTGTACTTGAAGAAGCAGAGAAGACCGGGAAGAGCTGGGAAACCATAAAAAAAACTAGCAAGAGACCGTGGAGAGTGGGGTGTTTTTGTCAAGGCCCTATGTTCCATTAGAAACTCAAAGGAGTGAAGATGATGATGAGGGGCCATCGTATTAATTGTAGCAACAGTGAGCTGCTGCTGAGAGCAAAAAATGCATCGCAGCTAGGCATAAACATAATGATGCTCTCAACTCTGTCTCTGATACTTTTCAAAAGCTGGCAAGCAGACATTGAAGTCTAGACACTCTAGATCTAGAGATGAAAAGTATTCAAATCACTCTAGATATAGACTTTTATGATCTGGACTAGGCCTAGGGTCTAGATCTATCTAGAACCTAGATCTATATAGATGACCCGAGATTTTTTAAAAAATAGAACTTAAACTGTCACTGTGTCAAAAGACCGGATGTGTGCATGTTCAAAACAAATTAAAACTTATTTCGCATTATTCTGAAAATGGAAAAATAATAAAATCTTCTTTTTTCACATAAAAAAAAATGTGAAGAAAAAATTTGGATTTTTGTTTTAAATGTCCAGGAAAATTTCAGATTTTTTTTGTTAGAAAAGTGGATCAGAAGAAATTTTCGGAAAATTCCCATCACTGTTCGTATAAAAAAAAAAAAAGACCAATTTTTAAAACATAGAATACATCAGTAATTCAACTCTCGCTATTAAGAAACTGAAATCAATAACGTTATAGTACTTATCAAATAATTAGCCCAAAACATGATGGTTAATGTTATTTTTAGCATCATATTTTTCCATGTCCATGATTATTCTTTTTATTAGTCTTGGACAAATCTAACATTGGTAGTGTTGCCCAATTAAGAATTTTACAAGAGAAATGATGATAATTTTAACCTATTGGCCTTCAGTCATTCTATAGAAAAATTAGAGGGTCTGACATTTTTGAAATAGCGTCGTCATGTCTAGAATATCAATTAAAATTAAGTAAACTCTTTTACATCTGTTCTAATGGACCATGTCAATGACTGTAGAGTTGCTGGAACTGTGACAATGCTCAAAACTTTTAAGGAAATGTGAAAAGATCAAATTGTCTTTGTGTAGCCACTCTGTGTGTTGTGTCTGTTCTCTTTTGTTGAATGTTAATGTTGTTTATAATTGAAAATAAGAATACTTGTAATAAAAAAATAAAGTAGGTTTTAGTCTTCTAAAGTAGCTTTGCATTATACACCAGAAGTGTGGAAAATTGTGGAATTTGAAGCATATTATGATACCAGATGTGAAATGTGTTAATTAATTAAGAGCAAAAGGATTAAACAGACGAGAATTCAGAGGTGATCTCATCCTTCATAGCAAGATGCATTGATTGTCTAGAAAATTTAAAAAACTGAAAAATATTAAACACAATTGTCTAGAGAGAAAGATGAGCTACTTGAGGAAAGGGCAGTTTGTGTGATGTAAAATGAATGTTTGATTAAGTATTTTTAGTTGATGTTACAAGACATCTCAGAGACCTAACTTTATAAATCAATTTTTACTAACTGAACAAAATATTCTAAAGATGCCTAGTAAAAGAAATTGAAATTTAATTTGATCAGCTTTCCTCTGAAATGCTTACATTTTAGCTACAATTACTATGTGAACATTTTGCAGAGCTCAGAAATTTAGCACCAATTTAAGCCTTTCACTTCAGATCAAAAACAGATGTAAGCAAGCATGTTTATTCATGAAAATGATAAGAACAAATGGAAATCGCAACTGTCAGACTCATATTTGAATAACTGTGTGGTATTCATTTACAATTTGAACTCCTGAAATTACGAATTTGGGAAAAGTAAAGGCACAAGGAAGCTAGTCGTGTTATCTTGCCTGTATTTTATAGTCAAATGCTAACAGTGTTCATAGTAGTACATTTAGAGATAATCAATTAATATTATCAAATAGCCTACTTTCAAGGACTAACTGGATAAAAATGTGTACAGTGCATTTGAATTAAAAGTAAAAAAAAATTGGCCCTCAGAAGCAAGTGACAATAATGGCATTATTCTAACATATTCAAGAAAAGTATATGATGACTAAAAATGGAAAGAATGTTTTATATAACTTTATGCTGTGTTAATTTTTTAGGATTGTTGAATGCTGTGTATGTTACGTGCTTGAATGATTTTAGTCTTTCCACAGTATATTTCTTTATATTGTTATAAACCTGGTGGTGGCACAGAGAGGGGTAGTGGTGTGTGTAGTCAGCCGACGCAAATCGCCCCAGGCCAGCGCTAGACGAGCAGTCAACCGTGACGAGTTACGACGGTTAGCCAAGTCAAGTGTCAACATGACGGTTCGGGAAGGATCGCCGTCGTGAACAGAGCTCAGGAGCGCCACGAGGGATGTAGTCATGTGACGAAGCTAGAAACGTCGAGCGATGTTCAGTCCGGTTCTAGAAGGCCAGTAGGGACCCTATATAAAGAGCGGAGGTGTCGCAGTCAGGAGGTTCACGACAGAAGGTTCACTACAGTCCGGTCGACTACAGCACAGTTCAATGGTCTGGTTCTGTACGGAGCATTACCACGGTTCAGTGCGGAGTACTGTCAAGTACAGTTGAGATGAACGGCGTCTTGGTCTGTGATCGAGTCCGACACAACGAGCCCAGTCTGAACTGATGAACCCAGTGCAAGCCCGGAACGAGACGTAGAGGCCAGTGCAAGAGTTGATATGGCGGTACGGTGTTATCGGGAGATATTTGTACAGTCGTGTGTTACGTGCTGCCCATTGTACAGTATTGGCTCAGATTTATTCAACTATTAAAGTGTTATTTTGGAGCCCTGAGTTGTCAAGTTCTTTAAGTTGGTGGTGTAAGGTGCAGTTTGCAGAGAGCAGACCTGCCTACCAAAAAAAGTCTAAATGCGTAACGCTGATGGTCAAAATGCGTATTTTGGCACCAGAATGCATAACACTTACGCAATCCACTATTTTGTCATATATATATATATTATATATATATATTTTTATATATATATATATATATATATATATATTAATATTAGATCTAGATGTCATTGTTAGATCTACAATTTAAATCTAGATCAATACGACAAAAGAGATGATATCTAGACTGGATCTATGTCTATATAATGAATATAATCTACTCTAGTCTAGATCTGGGCTCAAGAGTGTTACCGATGCCGTGGATCCGCTACAAACGTAGGTCTACTCCAAACTTTCGTAGGCCTACCTTCATCCTTAATGTAGAGAATCATGACATAACGTAATGACTAGCTAGACTCTAGCTAGATCTATTCCTGTATAACAAGTTATCTAGATTCTAGATCTAGAATTAGATCTAGATTAGATATCTACAATGTCACTCAATGTGTTTTGAATCGATAGTACATAATGAAAACGGGAATCAGGGATTCAACATAATTACTTTCTACTAATGAACTTACAAAAAAAAAAAAGTCACGTTGGTGTATCAGCTAACTGACGGTACCGGACCCGTCACTCCCTCACTCTGGCGTTCTTCATTTTTAGACTAAATCTAATTGCTTTTAAGAACCAATCAACATATAGATCTGGACACAATGTGCTCCCCCACCTTTTCTGTTCTCCCCCCCCCCCCCCAACAGGACGGCTTAGCGTGACCGCTCGTAAGCTAGTCAAGAGAGGGGGAAAAAAGTATACGAAATGCGTAACACGGTGGGTTAAATGCGTATTTGCAAACTGACTGTCATTTTGGGGAAATTTTGCGTAAAGAATACGCATTTTGCGCAACGGTAGGCAGGTCTGAGAGAGCCTGGATAGTGAGATTCGTAACAATATATTATATTAAATACACATTTGCCCCTAAAAATACACATTTCCATTTTGGCATGTAGGCATCTCTGATTCTTAACATTTTTTCTATTTTTTCATATTTCTTTCTGGTACATTTCTGATACAAAATTTGTATAAAGAACTTTGTTCATGTGTGCTTTATAACTTCAAGAAATTTACATTCAATTTTTTAGTTGGGCAACTTAGATTGTTTCAAGTTACATTGCCAGCCATACCCAAAGTTTTAAACTGCTTTAAAAACACCATATAAACTAAAACCTAACATTTTATAAAATATGTATGCATGTAGTACTCAATAATAATAGATTTTGAACTTGTAATGAAATAACTCTACTAGAATACCACTATCTTAGTCTATCTATTCAATAAGATTGCAATTAACTGTGATCAAGAACAAACACATCTCACATGACTGATTATGTACTATAAACACACACAAAGGACATGACATTCTGACATGCTGAACAAACACAGAAAATAACTAGTTATACAGAACTAAAACTGTTCTTTCTTTTTTTCAATAACAAAAATTTAGTTTTTGGAAGATGAGGATGTACTTGCAAACTGATGAAAGTGTACTTGCAAACTGATGGAAAGAGTGATAAATAGAAGGCTGACATGGATCCTTGAGTCAAATAACCTACTCACTGAAGCCCAGGCTGGCTTTAGAAAAGGCAGATCAACAGAAGATCAAATTGCCTTCATCACACAAGAAATAGAAGACGGCTTTCAAGAAAAGAAACCAACAACAATTGTGTGGGTTGACTTAGAAAAAGCATTTGACAAAGTCTGGGAACAAGGTCTCTTGCTCAAGCTAATCCAGCATCACATATCCCACAGAATGTACAACTGGATAAAGGAATACCTAAATAATAGAAAAGCCTTAGTTTGCATGCAAGGACAAAGAAGCCACACAGTGGGTATAAAAAATGGTGTCCCCCAAGGAGGAGTCCTATCCCCAACACTTTTCCTAATATTCATAAACGATCTAAATCAAAACCTACCCAAAACAGTTAAGAGCAGCATGTATGCAGATGACCTTGTCTTAATTAGCACAGAAGAATATGTAGGAACATCGAAATTTTCGATTACAAGATGCTCTTGATAAACTCAATAATTGGTCCAAAGACTGGGGCATGTCCATTAACACAAAAAAGACAACATATACCATATTCTCACTGTCAACAAAACAACAAACAATAAAATTAACATTAGATAAGGAAGCTTTAGAAAAAAATGACAGCCCTACTTATCTTGGAGTCACCTATGACCCGAGACTAACCTGGAAAAACCAAATAGATAAAACACAGAGTAAAGGCATCCAGAGACTATCCCTTTTGAAAAAATTAGCTGGCACAGATTGGGGAGCTAATCACAACATCCTGAAAAAGACCTATACCAGTTATGTAAGACCTGTACTAGAATATGGTGCCACAGCATGGGGCTCAGCAGCCCAAACCAACCTAAGAAAAATAGACAAGGTTCAAAATATTGGTCTAAGGATAATGACAGGAGCAATCAAAACAACACCCATAAGAGCTATGGAGGAAACCGCTGCCCTGATCTCTCTGGATGAAAGAAGAGAAATAAAAATCCTTTCCCAATTCACTAAATTGGAAACCTTGGAGAGGCACCCACTCAGAACAAAAATCCACAAAACTGGCACAAAAAAACGTCTCAAAAGGACCAATTTCATACAGGAATCTCTAAACCTAAAAAAGAAACACCAACTTGAAAAAATTACTCTGGAATCCTCGATACACTATAATGAATCTCCACCCTGGGACGAAAGCCCTCTTCCTACTATAAGGGACCATATTGAAAACATAAAAAGAAAATCTGATTACAGACCAACAGAGCTCAAGGAAATAGTGAACTGTTTTCTACATACCAATTACCCTAGCAATCAGTGGATCAGAGTTTACACGGATGGCTCATCCCATAAAGCCACCACAAATGGAGGAGCTGGAATACTTATCGAATGGCCAGATGGAGGAAAACTAGAAAAATCCTTTGCAACTGGAGAGCTCTCTGACAGTCACAGAGCAGAAAGGGAAGCACTAGCACTAGCTGCTACCATGCTAGCAAATCATCCAAGTTCCCCTCACAGTCAGATTGTCTTTCTAACAGACGCAAAAACAACCCTCCAAAGCCTGCAAAACTCTGATTCCCCTTATATTAAAAACCTCAGAACAGCACTCACAAAGCTCAACCACAACAGCAAAAAAACTGTTATTCAATGGATACCAGCTCACATACAACTAGCAGGAAATGAGAAGGCTGACACACTCGCCAAGAGTGGGAGAACAAACTCACAAGTAAACTCTGCACTCTATCCAGAAGAAATTAATTGTAGATAAAATAAATGAGAAATGGATGAGCTCCCATCCAAATCACAAGAAAGATGATGCTTACTATAAGCTATCCCGACAAGACCAACGTCTAATCTTTCGACTCAGGACTGGACACAACAGAATACGACAACACGTTCCGGAAGCTCAAAATTGGAACCAGTGAAATCTGCCCATGTGGAGTATCACCAGAAAATACCGACCACGTCCTCCAAAACTGCTCTCTCTACCAAGAGGCCCGTATAAGACATTGGCCCCAAATCACCCCAATAGAAAGAAAACTATATGGAGAGCTCCCCGATTTGGAAACCACTGCGCAGTTCATCTCATGTATTGGTATAGTCATATGAACACTCCAACATAACAATGAGAACGATGAAGAAGGAAGAAGAAGGAAGATGAGGACTATTGTTATCATTAAGGTTTTTAAATTCCAATTTTTAAATATTTTACATTTTAGGAATTAAAAAAGTATAAAATTTTATAAATTAAATTATCATTCCAAATCAGTATATACCTCAGCTAAGTGAATCAAGCGTAATACAAGTCCCTGTTTTTTTTCTGGGTTCATTCTTGAAATGAAATTGGAACGCTTGCTAAAAAAAAAAATGACAATAATTGGAAAACAAATAGAAGAGAAAATGTATTTAAATATATTTATAGAAATCATGAGAAATACAATTATGACTTTATATCAGCATTAAATATGAAATTTATTAGAGGCTTTTTTTAAAGTTATAATAATACTGATAAACAGCCTAAGTGCACAATAAAATATATTAGAAGATTTTTTTGCAGAAAATTCATTTTTCCTTTCTCTTTCAGTTGAAGAAAAGGTTTATAATTAAAAGTTTTAGTCAAATAGCTTATAGATATTTGCTATTTCATACAAGTCTTCCTAACTTGAACTTTTACAGGCACAGTTTTCTTTCTAAAAACATGGAGGTATTCAATAAAGTAAACAGACTCTTATTTTGTTTATTCTGCAATCAGTGTCGAAGCATAGTAGTTGGGTTTTTTTTGTCCTCTGTATTTCATCTTTTCATGAGCATAACATTATGCTCAAACTTTTTTAGATTAGTATGTCATTTTAGCTCTCGTGTTTGTGTTTGTAATGTTATCACAGCGCCTTAGCCTACATTTTGTTTGTTAACTGCGCTTTATAAATAAAATTATTATTATTTCAGTCAGACATAACATAACTTAACACATGTCTTAGAGCATTTTTGGTAACAAACAACAAAGTAAAAAATAGATTTTGTTTTATCTACTTATATGATTATAATATGCAAAAAAAAAGATGATTGAGAAGACATTAGATGTTACAAAAAAATCTTTTGTTTTGTGTAATGCACATATTTAAAGACAAATTTTCTCATGGATAATAAAGATTTTTATCTTTACTTTTAATAATGACCTTTATGAACAGCTTGAGCTAAAATAATGTTAATTCACTGATTGTATGTTCATGGATGCAAGCAAAAGAGGCCCTTTTTGCCTGCAGGGAGTTGGGGGGGGGGGGGGGGGGGGGTTTGGCAACCTAAAAAAAACTGCAAGCATGATGCCTCTTATATCTTCACAACATAAATAAAACATTTACCGATATGTTTATATATTTATATATATATCTTTGAATACAAACTATAAATTCTATGCTTTTACTTAAATTACTATAACCTACATGTATGTTTGAACATTTCATTTTTTTTATATATAATATGCACATAGATAGGCCTATCTACTACTACTATATTAGTATAAATCAAACTTTTTTTGCACCTATGTTAAAAGTTAACTCTATTGCAAATAAAAGATCTAATAGATCTATAAATATTTATTGGCAGACAGAATAGTCAATACATCTTATCAAATATAGAACTAGTTAACTGGATCTTCTAACTAATAGAGCTTAGACTGATTAGATAATCTAGATCTAGTCAAGATGTCATTTTAATTCTATGATAATTTACAATTTACACCTATCTATATCTAGGTCTAATAAAGAAACTAGTAAGTATTAAGTATTAGAGATACTCACAATAATCTATGAGCCTAAGTCTAGACTTTAACTTGTCTAAGAATAGAGTGTCACTAGAGCTACTAGTTAACTAGATATTAGATTTTAACTAGATTTAGGTCTAGCCAAGACCTAATGTCTTAAATCCAAATTATATACTATACTCTAGATTTAGTTCTAGATCTTGAAGTTAGATCTAGACACTAATCTAGTGCCTTTTTTAAAATACATTTTTATTATTAGATATAGATTTAATTAGATCTAGACTTAACTAGATCTAGTAGAATATATATGATAATGATCTACTTTTGATCTACGCTGCTTGTGCTTCTGCCCAGGGAATAGATCTAGTCAGGCTAGTGGTAGATTGTAACTGTAAGATTCTAAATAGTTATTTTAATTATCTAGATCTAATAGTTAATACTCATTGATATCGATCTATCATTATCATCTACTGAGATGATTTAGACTATATAGGATTATAGCTAGGCTAGATCTGTCATTATTCATACAGCGATGATACAGTAATTTCGCATTTTCTGGTAAATACGTTCAACTTCTAAATCATTTCAAAATTTAGAAATAGATCTAGAATCTAGAGCTCTAGAATAATCTAGCATCTAAGTCTGGTTTCAATTTTTATGTCGGCAGATCAAACTTAGATCTAGATCTACTTACTAAATTAGGCGTCTCAGGCCGGGACCTTACGGATTTGTTTCTAACTTTTATTTACGTTTCTAATACAAAACAAAAGTTCGGAAATAAGCGCATGCGACGTAACTTAGGAATTGTAACTTCCTGTCTTTCTCTGAATTCGACTTATTAAGTTTTAGTTTCAAAGATCAAAACGTGAAAAAAAAAGCCGATACCGAGCCAGCAATCAGTTGAATGGCGTTTGCAGGCAAGCTTTTTTTTTTACATCAATTATTGCCGGCAATCTTGCATCCATGTGTAACAATAGTAACAATAAAACGTTTTTTTTCAGAGTAGAAAACAGTGTAACTAGTCTCAATGTAAACACATTTAGCCAATTTTTTTTTTTATATTTGTTTGCATTTACCTGAAGACATAAAGAAGATTCAAAACATAAAGAACTGTGCTCATATCACAAGATGTTAATAAAGTTGTTAAATGGTCCATTGAATTATACAGATGTCTGGAAAAACTATGTTCAATCAGCAGGGCAGTAAAACGCAAAATTTCCATAAGTAGCTGCTTGAGCTTAATAAGAAAAAGAATACATAAAATGGTTATGAATCATATAACTATATATAAGTTCATAAGTTATGGTCAAGATACAAAGACAAAAGATGGAGAGTGAAAAGTAAGAACAGCCAGAGAGGATAGAATGGTTGGTAAAGAATTTTATAGATTCAGAATAGTGAAATATGAATTTATAGTTAAGATTTATTTATTAGGACTGCAGTTATCAAACCAAATGTTTTTTTATTTTAACAGTATCATACAAAACAGAAAAAAAAACCTGTTTCATAATTTTAATATTTGCTTATCCTTAAACATGCTGATAAAAGATAAAATGAAATGTGAAACTTCACAGTAAAGTGCTAATGATGTCCAACTTTGTTGGTGGAGGTGACAACACAGGATATTATACAAAGAAAAGCAATGAAATTTAGTACCATTTTTTCATGAATGAGAAATAAAAAGCCAGTGTTAAAGAAAAGATGGATGCGTGTAGGAATTTTTTATTTTCAACGAATCTCTGTAATTTATAATTAATAAGAGAAAATAAAAGGTTGTGACTGGGGTTCCCGCCACCATCCCAGCCGTCTTGCTAGAGGTTTGGGATAAGATGTAATAATTGCCAATTCGGAAGAAACATCCGAAACAAAGGTAAAAAGTATATACAAACCTGATCATTTCCAGGTAAGTCACAATAGAGAGTCCATTTCTTGTCATTCTCTTTAGTACATGACTTTTCAAGAATGGCATCAAATATGTCCAAAATATCAGCCCAATGGTATAATTCACACTACAAAATAAATAATTAGTTTTTTAAGTTTATGAGCAAAATTAACTATCATTCAACTCTTTTTTGACATTTAACAATAATGCTAAAAGCATTTGGTTCACAGGTTTGCTTTGCTGCTGCAATCAATAACATTTTATAATTCAACTATTTTTTTCCCCAAAATAATGTGATATATATATATTCACAAAATGTTTTCTTTACTTACAAAGTTAGCAAAGATGAGAATATTTATTTGAATATTAATGTGAAACAGGAAGAAAAAAGCTGGAATTAAAACTGTATTAATTACCTTGCCATATGTCCATGTTTTGATATCTTTCAGTTCTTTACACAGATCATCAGTTGACAAACTCTTAAGTTTATCTATTAGAACTTTGCAATCTGCAGGCTAAATATAATCATAGTTTACTTAACATTTTTTAAAATAGTTTTTTATCAACGTAATTATTTTAAACTATTACATGTGAATGCAAAGAAAAAATGGGATAAGGAGCAAAAATATTTTTTTTTAAATACGGGCTAAAAAATTACACAATACTTAAATAAATGTACATATATTAAGAAATAAGAGCTTTTAAACACATGCTTTTATTGGTACTCATTTTAACCGGCAAAAATATGTTTGGGCGAGGGCTTAAGTGACTAAAATCCTCCAATTTTCTAATTTTAAACCTAATTCATGCAACTCATGTAAATTTGCATACAAGTTAAGACCAAGTGACTTCACTTTCAAAATCAGACTTGATAGTTTTGAAGAACATAAGGAAATGTTTATATCCCCACCTTTACAGAATGGGGACAGTGAGTCATAGTTTAGACTGAGCTGCCCTAAAATAGGAATTGATGTGGCAATGATCGATCCTGCACCAAAAAGGAGCTAGGCTATGCAGTGCTTAAGACTGCAGGCTTTTTCCGATTTGTCCTAGAAATGTAACTACTTTTCCAACTATTAGGTGGTTATGCAAGCATGATATAAACTACTATGGATGGTGCAAACCTTCATAAGTCAAACCTAAGTGCCACAGTCAGTGATGAATAGAGACAATGATTATGAAACAAAAATTAGGAAATACCAACAATCTTGTTTGTGAACCAATATGTGTCGTGGAAATCCAAATAGCTAAATACCGTCTAAAATATGTAGAATTAAATTATGAGTACTTAAATTTACAAATAACAGTACATGTGCTTTACTGAGCACACACATAAAATGGATGAAAGAAACAACTGATTGTACGTTTAGATGGGAGAACTGCAATATGTATTGTAAATAAGTAAGCATTACAATCTGAGTCGCCATCAGATGCCTCGCTGAGTTAATGACGCTCAAGGTCTCAATGATGGCCTTGACTTCTGCATCAATACAGATATTACAGCATGAACCATATAAACAGTGATCATGTCAAATCCGGGAAAATTAGTAAAATTCTGCACTCAAGCTATAATATTTAGATTACTTACCACCTCAGATGAGGATTTTTTCAATTTTGATCTGTCAACCTTCATTTTAAACTCATCTTAAAATCTGCAAATAGAATTAACAGTTTAAAAACCACTTTAATCTAAAAACATATTTCTATAAAGCTGAATGAAACCATTAATTATGATAAGTATATATGTATTTTAATCAAACATTACAACCAAAAACAAAGACAACAAAACAAAAATGAATACATCAATATTTAGAGGCTTAATGGAAATTTTTCATTATAAAATAAAAGAATTTTCAGGACATTTTGCAAGCATGTAATATCTGTCTGTGCTTATTAGTAGTGTGGAATATTCTAAGCCAACAATACGTTTTGAGGTCTCCAAAAAAGTGTTAATAATATACTCTTCAAAGTTACTTTCATCAATTGCTCTGTCACAATTAAAATCCAGTAAAATAGATGTAGAGAAGACTAGGGAGTTACAAACTAAACCCATATATATTGTGTAGTAATTAACAGTAATTGTTAAAAGGCTATTTTTTTAAAGGACTACTAAAATTTGAGTTGAGATTGTGCAAAGTACTTATACATATATACATATATATATATACATATTTACGACAGATTTTATTAGATTATTACACATTTTTACGGTTTGAGTTGTGAGTGGACCTTATTTTTAATACCTTAGTTGTGTAACTCTTAGCACTTGACCTATATAAGGGAAGTAACCCTTCAGGGATTATGGGCACAACGTGACCTAAATTGTGCACATGTGCCAAAAAGCCAAATCCAAAAAGATTTAAGATAAAATGGCTATATAATATATATGTTGTTAATTTTTTTACTTTGACCATTAAATGAAACCTTTGGTCATGCTTTTAAATAGCATGTATATATAAATACAAGTATATATAAATGCACAAAAATACATATTTAATATGTTTTATTTATCTTCTCAAATTTCATTTTAAAAACACCTGGCAATTTTCAGTGATTCCCTTAATTCACTAAAATTTGCACTTGTTGATTTCTATGATATATTTTACATCCAAAATATCCCATACAAAAAGTGTGCTGATAAAAAAAATTAAAGCACAACACTGCTTCTTCTATGAAAGGAAACATTGATGTTAGTCATGTTGATTCAACTTAAAGCCAAGATATCAACTGGGTTCTGTTCATTTAGTATATTTTCTGTGATATCCCCTGAGCATCTTTTTTGGAATTGTTCCCAATCCGCTTTATTCAGCTTCCACTGCTGAGGTCGTCCCAATGAGGGGAGATTGTTAGCAGTGATCACTTCCTCGTAGATCATTGCTTACTGACCATTTAAAATCATCCAGAAGTCTGGGGACACATACAGTGAGGTCAATGCACATGAGAGATCCAGTTCCTGGGTGCTAGTAGGTCGGTGATGCATCATTAAGTATGCATACATCATGTTGGAGGAAGATATCCTCCAGCATACGACCTCTTGTGTCAGTATTGTTAGATCCCCACATAGTGTTATGGGCATTGAAATCCCCAAAGGATTATGGGGCCGAGGGAGTTGTTTTATGAGGTTCTCCATGTTCAATGGAGCGCCTGGAGGTAGATACAGGCTGCAGCAAGTGATAACCTTGAATCTAGAATCCATGGCTTATTCTAAGTAACCTACTTGGAGCTATTAGCCGTGGGAGGCCCCTGGACCTTGGTATTTTTAGTCTTGGGTTTGGATGGAGAGGAGGACAACCCCCTTTTGGGGGAAGTCTCTCTCTGGAGAGGGGAGATCCCTCTGGTTAGAGCAGAGGCTATTTCCTCCTCCCTCACTTCGGGTATCTTTAATTTCATTTCTCCCCTTAGGGAGTTGGTCAACGTCTAGCTCAGTAGAGGTTGGGGTGTCTGGCTGGGTTCTCTGAGGAGAACCTGTGTCAGACAAAATGTCTCCTAGTTCTCCCAAAGTGTTGGCTCTGACATGCGGCTCAGTCTTAATGATCTTATCAGCGAGCACAGAGAACATGTTCTTTAGCATGACAACAGGGCTTACTTGTCTCTATGGAGGTGTATTCTTTGGCAGTGTTTTCTTCTGAGTTGGAGGAGGGGGTGGTGAGGTTAATGTGTCCGTCTGTGTGGCTATGGATTTTTCTATCCTAACCACAGCCTGGGAGTAGGTCTTTGTCAAGCGGAAAGGGCCCTGGCTGAAGGTACATCCATTTCTTGCCTTGTATTCCGGCACGGCAACCTCCTGTTTCCACACAGGGCAGTCTTTTAAGTAGGCTGAGTGGCCAACGTGTCAGTTCGGGCATTTGAACTGGGCTGTGCAGCCCTTGTCCTCATGACCCTCTCCAGCACATCTGGCACACACAGTGTTCCTCTTGCAGACTGCTGTGCTGTGTCCATAACCCTAGCACTTGAAGCACCTCATGGGGTTAGGTATGTAGGGCCTCACTGGAACTCGTAGGTATCCTGCCTTCACATACTCTGGCAGTGTCCTAATTCCGAATGTGAGGATAATAGTGGCGGTTTTGAGCTCCTCACCATCCCTGCACCTGGGAATGCGCTGGGCATGGGTGATTCAATCAATTCCCTCCACCATTTCCTTCTCGGAACATTCCAGCAGGTCTCTAGAGCTGATTAGACCTCTGCTGGTGTTCAAACTCTTGTGTGGCATGACTTCCACTTGGAGATCACAGATTCTTCTGCATCGTAGAAGCACATCAGAGTGTATCTTACTATCAACTTCTAAGAGTTTCGATGATTTGTGCAGCTTAGATGGGCTCTCCCACAACTGACTTAAGTCCCCATGTAGATGAGAAAAGGGCTCATCTTTGTCAGGCTTTTCCCCTCTTCTGTGCACCTGACCACCAAAAATGATGGCCAGGTAGTACAGCTTCTTGTGGCCTCCTCCTTTTTTGCCTCTATTCGACATCTCTTGCCCAGACACAAATCTGGGGCAAGTAGGGTTTTTTTTTGGGAGGGGAGGTTGTCCATGGACATTAGTAGTAATTTGGCACCTGTGCTCCCCACCCGCCATTAAGTCCAACAAGGGGAAGCCATTCGGATGTCCAGAATGAGCCCACCAGGGCTACACTGGTGCTACACTCAGTCAGCTATACTCAGTCGGACACATTTCCGATACAGCTGCTCCCTGATTGACCCTCCAGCCACTGCCCTCCTGGGTTGACCCAGAGTGGGCCATCTGGGCCTCAGGTCTAGAGGAACTTAGAGCCAAAGTACTGTATTGTGGTAGTTTATCCTTGTATAGACACCTACTCAAATACCAGGATCTCTTTATCCCCCCTTACCCGTCACAGTCCAGGGCAAACAGACTGCTAAGATGTAGGGAGATTTTAAAGATAAGGAGACAAAGTGATGGATAATGAAGGCAGACTGAGAGAGAGGAGTCAGACACATGATAGAAAAGAAGTAGGGTACTTTTGAGCTCCAAAAGTGCTAAGGAAAGAGGAGCGCAGTTTAGCGTCATGTCTAGCATAACAGTGGTGCCCCATTAAGCACTATAAAGATCAATTCAGGGGTCATTTCACCCTCACTGGCATAGAGGAATGTAGCTGGGGAGCTGTGTTCTGGAAAGTGCTCTCACACAAGCAATACAAAGACACCCTTAAGAGTTTCCTCAAAAAAGTGTGATCAATCCTCACGACGTGAAAACGTGAGGGTAGAAGTGTCAAAATACGAGGCAAGGAGAGTGCCGAACATGAAAGAGCCAACAAAAAGAACAAAAAATACCTTTATTAAAGCACACCCTAAGCTTATACCAATGCACTTTGATTCCATGTAAAAAAAAAATGTCTTCAGGTGTAAATGAAACTTAATGTCTAAACTATAAATAAATGGATAATGCACAATAGGTATCAACTAGTCTCGCCATAACCGTCGAAACAAAGGCGAATTTTAAAAAACACATTGCAGTGTTCAATAAATATTTTAACCTAATGGGGTTCGAGTAGAGTCATCTACTCCAGATCTTATTAAACAAGGTTACAAACACAAACTCCAAATCAGCCCCCCAAGTGGTCTGCTCAGGCAGGTAAAAAGGCAGGTTTCAATATTTTCTGTGAGAATATCAGAAACTATGAACTACAAACTATGATCAAATACAACACTATCTCTGCCGATACAAAACGAAGAGATGTAATGATTTGATGTTAATTAGACTAACGACTTGATACAACAGGATAAGGAGATTTATTAATTTTATTATTATTACATTGTTAATAATCGTATGTATCCAATGAACTGATAGATATAGTTAAATCCTAGATGTCACTTATAAAGACTGCATCAGGAATGAAGAGATTAGAAACAGGATTAATACAGCAATTAGACCCAGACATGCCTACCCCCAAGACCCAGAATGTGGAACACTCAGGTTGAAAATGTGGAATTTTGGGCCCCAATGTGAAACATAAACGCATTTACGTTTGTCAGCCATGCTAGTTTGCTTCTTATACATTAGATGTAAATAGTATAATTATAATATATTTACTAAAAGTAAGAAAACCTTCAATTCATAATTTGAAATTAATAGTTTTAACTCCTGATGAATTCTAAACAAAATGTATTCTAGTGACCTAGACTCAAATGTTAGTATCTATTTTTATTTGTTACAACTAGATCTAAATCTAATGACTAGATTGACTAGATCTAGATTATTCTACATCTACTTGATTATCTATCCTTTTCTAGGGCTCTACTCTAGTCACTCTAGATTTTGTCCAGATGATGAGATCTAATGTAATTTAAGAGTCTACTAGTCTAGATCTACATCTAATAAATTATAAGTCCTCAAAGTCCAAGAACACAGATTACAACAATTATATTATAGATCTAAATATTTATGTCTAGATCTATGGACTTATTGAGAACTAAATTTATTACATAATGATACATAGAAATCTAGAATCTAGAGATCTATCACCTTCTAAGTCTATTCCTAGAAAGATCTAGATCATCTACTCTAGATATAGATCTAGTTTTAATCATCTAGATCTAGTAATCTAGTCAATCTAGAGCTAGACCTAGATTCTAGATACTAATTTAGACTATGTTATGTAATAAGTATGGCTGCCTGGTCGTGCGGTTTGCGTGCTGGACTGTCGTTCGGATTTATCGACGGTCGAGGGTTCAAACCCTGCCCGCTCCCATCCCCCGTCGTCCTGCGGGAGGTTTGGACTAGGAAGTAAACTATCTTCAACTCTGAAGGAACATCCGAAACATGTAAAACATTTTACAAACATTTTAAAACATAAGTAGATCGAAGCAGGACGTTTTGGTGACGGGACGTTTTGGCGCGAAATACATTATGTACATTTATTGTATTATTTCTTTTAAAAGAATTATTCATATCTATGTTTTGCATGAGTGTTTGTGTTAAGACATATTTTTCACTAACTAAATGTAAATGTGTATTTGTTTTTCACATCATTTTCTTTAATAAACATTTTGGCTTGTGTATGTGTGTTTATTAAGAGGCACACTTTTATTTTCAAAAAAGTTTTTTAAGATATTACTTTAAAATTAAAAACAAAAATTTTTTAAAAATCAAACGATGATAGACTAAAAATTAATGCAATTATTTGTTTACATTAACATTGGTTTATTTAATGACTGTTTGGTATCTCCAGCTATACATACCAAACACTTGCATAGTGTTTGTTTATATTTGTGGATTCACGTTAGAGTTTGTACTGACCACATTCTGTGCTTAATCTTTACTATGTGTGGAGTTATTGTCGTCATTCAGCCTAATAGAGCTTTAGATGTTTACATGATTTATTGTTATATTAAAGTGTGACACTTAGCTAGTTCGTATATTACACTAATGTCAAATACAAAAAAATCTTTTGGAAAGAAAGCCAAAAATGTCATCCAGTGTGATTAGCAGAACTCACATATAGCAGCATGTCATTACCATTCAGGAATCTGACTTATTATAGGAATAATAAGAAAAAAAAATTCACTGAACGGTGTTAGAATTCATACTAAACATACAATATTATGGTAGCGTGAAATAAACATTGTTATAAAAGCTACATGCTTATTAAATTATCGTCAAATGATATCTCGCGCCAAAACGTCAGTACCAAAACGTCACGTATCGTAAGTAGATCTATAGCATTAAAGACCAACTGAAGAGGTTTTTTTCTAAATTGAGATAGCGATTGATTCAGACAGTAGATAGCATCAAAGTTAGTTCCTAAAATTTTGAGATTTTAGAAAAGCGTATTTATATTAGAAAAAGTAATTTGAAAGTGGAAAAAATAACGAGATTTGAAAATCAGCTTCAATGGCCGAAACCGGAAGTGACGTCTTGTAATGGACTGAGAAATGTAAATAAAAATAGACATGGCTGGATACGTTACTGATAGCAATTCAGATGATCTACTTATCTAAATCTAGCTGTCAAACAATTTTAAATGATACTTATGGGATGCACCAAAATGCCCTGAAGCTAACTCTTCTACTTTTTCAAAATCAAAATTATTCAAAATATATTATAGAGCAGACTATTTAATTAATATTATAGATAGATTAATAGATAGGACTAGCCCGTCACTAGAGTCACTAGACAGTCACTTATGATCGTCTTATGACTAGATGATACTAGATCTAGATAGTAGATGGTAGATTCTAGATCTACTATAAATTATAATAATAAACTATACTAGTATACTAAAAGTATAAGTCTATTATAATTTTTATTATAACAAAACTAAATTAAATGGATAGCTCTATCTATCTCTAATTCTAGCTAGGCCTTCTAACACTTTTACTAGTCACTCACTAGATGACTAGATTGACTTTGGCTTGTAGTAATACTAATAGAGTTTAATACTTATACTAGAGACACTAGAGTAATAGTTTATAAACTAGTAGATTTAAGTGGATCTAGAGTAATCTAGACTAGCCTCTATCTATTATGATTATGTTAAGTCTAAGCCCAGTCGCCGAGTAATCTAGACTAGCCTCTATCTATTATGATTATGTTAAGTCTAAGCCCAGTCGCCAACATTTTTTAATGCTTGAATTTCTATATCTCTGTAATAGTACTAATAGTAAGACCTAGTGAGTAGTGTCCTAGCATAAAGATTATTCATACTATTCATAGATATAAATAAATATAATATTATATTAGTCAAGGACTAAACCTAAAGCCTAAGCTAAATCTATATAGAATATATTTATAAAAGATCTAATTCTAATATAGCCCTTTACTAGCCCTTACTATACTTATTAATAAGGCTAGACTTTAGATCTAAAAAATAATAAGTCATCATTTATATTGGTAATATAAAATACAGATCTATACTAAACACATGTGACTTGTCTTTAAGTCTTAAACTTAAACAGGGTCGGTCCTAACGATTGCGGGGCCTTATGTGTAACTGATTGCGCAGGGCCTAGTCTGGGTGGGAATAAGGATAATAAGTGGAAATTAAGCTTTTGTATTTTAAAAAAATTCGACTTTGCATTTTATTAAGTACAAGATTACGATCAAATTAACTTTACTTTACGAACTTTGCAACCTATGGCATATTAATATGCCAGTCACTATAAAAGTAAATAAAGTATGGAAACTTCCTATTAAAGTGAAAATTTGCCTGATTATTACATGAAAGTTGACAATGCCTTTTATCGCGCGTAGGATTAGCGTTTTCCGGAATGAATGACACCCACAAATGACAATTTCGTCTATTTTCAGGAGATTTTTATGAGCTTTCATGAGATTTCCAGGTTTTATATATACCGGTATATATATATATATATATTGCAATTTAACAATTACACCTAGAATTAGCGTGGGGCCTATGAAAGTGCAGGGTCCACTGCGACCGCATAGGTTGCAGTGGCTTAAGACCGGCCCTGGTCTGAAATATATTAGATTGCCTAGACCTAGAGTAGAGTAATTTATTATTATTAAGAACAATAAGAGTTAGATGTTTATGTTAGATCAGATAATCAGTATAACATATAAGATATATATATATAACCACTAGTTCTATATATATGTAGTATACATAATTAAGTATAAATGTTAATAAATAAATTTTTACAAATCTATTTTACAGAAAACATATGACATGTGGCATACAGACAAGTTTACTAGATGGATCTTTCATCATTTTGGAAATACAAGAAGAGTGAATATTCCCTGTTTCTATTGTGAAACAAATCACAGAAACATTCTACAATTTTATTTTATATAATAAATACCAATAAATGTAAATAAAAAATCACATTTTAATAGAGTTCTTCATTATACACACAACATTATTTTAGTATGTTCCTTTTCACTTGCTAGGTTTAGACAAAGCTTTGAATCAGGATTTAATATTATTATGTCATAGCCCAAAGCTCCAGCAGGATGTTAGTTAATGGCAGTGGTCAATGTTTGAACCTGAGACCACAGAGAAGACAGTTCAGAGCACAAACCACACAACTTTCTGCGTTTCGAAACCTATTCAAATTTTGATCATTTCTATGTTATTGCAGATTTGAATGTCCATTGCAATGATGACTTGATCTGTACAGGGGTTACATTTAAAAAAAAAAAAAAAGTGTTGGATCTCATTCTTCGAATGATGCTATTTATTAGAAATTGTAAGGTGGAATAGATATTAGAGGCCAAAAGAAAATCCACTGCCAAGGGAAGACGTAGTCGTGGTAAAGAACATTTAAATTGACCACCAGCTAGGGCTGCGTAGCCATGGAAAATACTGCATTCCTCATTAATCTTTCGACTTGACTGCCAGCCTTATTTATTTAACACTTTAAATTATGAATAGCTCTGCATTTTTTAATAACAATAATATATATATATATATATATATATATATATTGAGATATATTTAGTGATTAACTGGCAATAATTGGGTTACTAAAATTTAATAAAATGAGTTGCATAACTACATCAACAGTAGCCTATATGCATTACTGAATATTATATTGATGCTACAATTTATTTTCCACTTCCCAGAGAAAAGAAAAAAACAACTCCTTTTCCAGTTGGATAATCTCTTCTATTTATAGTCTAAACACAATTTAAAACTTTGTTACAGTAACAGATTAACTTGCTAACTTAACTATCTAATGATTCTAATCGTGAGATAAATGAAAATTCAATTTTTACATATAGATTTATAGAACTATTTAAGTAAGAGTGTAACAAAATCCATATTTCGTATATTAATAATAATATAGAATTGGTAGATCTAGGTCTAATTTTTGCCTTATAGATACGTTTTTAGAAATTTAGATCTAGTAGATCTAAATCAGACTACCTTTAAGTCTAGGTTAAGGTTAAAGCTATTTGCTAGTGTTGTACGAGGTTGTGACTCTAGATACAAACTAAATATAATCGTGTACTACAATAACTGCATTGAATGAGCTCAACATTGTAATTAATGTTTTCCCCCATATTTGGCCTATTTAGGGACGACTATAGGTTAATAATCACTATTAAGTGTATAGATAGAGTATATAATTTTAAACTTTGTTTTTCTAGGCCCAGCACCTCGATCGGATCAGTCTAGATAGATCTATATAGATAGGTCTAATCTCTAAATATCCAATACTACTACTAGATCTAGACTTCATCTAATTAAATTTAGGTCTACTTCATACATCATTAATGATCTGAGAAAAGAAGATCTATAAGCTCTTGATCAAAAGCAGTAGATGTAGAACTAGAATAAGCCTGAGGCAGTAACATAAGCCATAAATTGCGTAACTCGACTTAAACAAAACATGTGAACTGAGGCGCGCGGTACTGCGTGGGCTGAAACGCTGTTCGCTTGACTGGATCAAGAATAAGCCGACAAACAGTAGATCTAACATGCAAAGCCATAAATTGCGTGATTTGACCTAATTTCCCCAACTCTAAAACATCCACATTTTATAAATTGGTGTGTTTTAGTCGCCTTTGTTTTCAAAAACTGGCATTCCTGTAAAAAAGAATAAGGAAATACGCTAAGCCATAAACTGAAAAATTTGACCTAATTTCCCTTAAACTACGTCATGGACCTTGGTTGTCTGGGAAATACTGATCTCGAATGGCTTCGAGATTGTGAAATTTAATAGTCCCTAAAACGCACATTAAATTGCTTATATCTAAATAATTACAAAGAATATATGTCTAATATTTCGTATGTATGTTTCTTTAAGCATTATGAAACTAAAAAAAAGTATTACACCGGTTTCCGCGTCTGACCCCAAAACCTCTTCAGTTGGTCTTTAAAGTATTGCCTTATTTAGGCCTTAGCCTTAGTGTGTCTAAGTAAGTTAATTAATTACATTTAGGTCCAGATCTAGATCTTTAATAACATTTTTGTTTTTTAAATCCTTTTCTTAGATTACTTAGAAACCAGTTGAGTTAATGAGTTATTGTTAGTGTTAGATTAGATCTAGTCTACACTAGATTAAATAGATCTAGTAGAGGCATTCTCTGGAAAAGAAAGGGATTTGAATGGAACAATTGGCTTATTAGCACTTACTAGATTCTAAGAATAGATCTAGTATCTAGACCTTGACTACTAGATCTATGTCTAGATCTAGCTCAACCATATCTTCGTAAATTCAGGACACACCCAGTCAAAAAATATTGTCTTTGCATTTTATTCATTCTATACTACGCACAGAATTACTACACGAGCCTTGCGTGTATCAAAGTCATATAGTATATCATAATAATTATGTTTCCTACATAGATCACGCTCAATAGCAAGAATTACCAAATGTTTCAATCTATCTACGAGAATTGTTGACCTCAAGTAATTCTTCATTAGTTTGAGGCATGAGAAGCTTCATTCCACAATTACGGGTGTATTGCATTTAATGCTATTTTTGTAGAATTGGCATTTTCCATATAATATGGAATGACAATTTTTGTTTATATATTATTATATTTCAGGAGGTTTGTATGAGTTTTTAAGATTTTAAAATTTCCGGATATTTTCATGACTTTTTCATATATTTTGCAATTTCCGGAGATTTCCAGGAGCTTCTGATAAATCGACAGGAGGCAGCGGGAAATCTGTTATAAATTAAGTTATAAAATGGTTTAATTTAATAATTTATACACCTAGAATTAGCGCGGGTCCTATGAAAGTACGGGTCTATGCGGTCGCATAGGTTGCAGTGGCCTAAGGCCAGCCCTGCAAAATAGTAATAAACTGCAAACTGTAATTTTAGAGTCAGGACACATCAGTTTGATTCCCTTTGTCATGCAAAGAGAGAGATTAACCACCATTTCTGTCATTAAAACCTCAGCCCTTCACATTTTGATGTCTTGAATTTGGTGCTTTGAGAAAATCAAATCTAGATCTAGAGGCAGCTTCATTAACAGTTTATTGGTTTTAATGAGCATTGTCTATTTAAAGTATTTTTATAATCCTACTGAATTATAGGCTACTGTCCTGAATGTGAAATACTAGATCTAGACCTAGATCAGCTAATTTTATCAATTTTTTAATTTCAGATTCTGTAAATGATAAGAAAGGAGTGTCACAAGACGCTAGCAGTGTGCTGGCGCCTGCTTGAACTGGCCGTAGTCTAGGGTGATTCTGGAGGCCCGACTGTTGACACTGGAACTTTGGTGGCTTTAGCCCTGTCGAGATTTTGGTGTTAGTCTATATAATTAAGATATGAAACTAAACACCGGAATATAGTTAGAAACTAAAACTTTAAACTGTATCTTTATTTACACACAACATATAATCTTCCAAATGAAACGTTATATACAGGTACATCAACTACTAAACTAAGGTCTCTAATCTCTATCAACGTTAGATTTCACTATCAGTTTCTCGTACGATGTTGAGAAGACAATCAGAAGCGGGAAATACGACCGTCCGCTCTACAAGACACACGCCAACTAACTGTCCCTCTTCAGAGCAAAAAAAACCTCCCACGTGGACTACACCCAACACAGTGGTTACGCCCCCTTGCATCATCAGTGAGGCATAATCTCAGTGGTTACGTCTACATGCATCATCGGTATCTGACCAGTGATGACGTAGGCCGCGCCAACTGCCCCTTTCCCCAGATCACCCTGTCCTCGTTGTAGCCTAGGTACTCTGATCCCGTGACAACAAAATAAACATTAAAGCACAAAAAAAAATACTTATTTCCCCTTCCAATAATAAAACAAATCTAATTAAAATATATTAAAACATAAATAATGACATTAGATCTAAAATATAAATAACAGTAAACAAACTTAAAACTTTCCACAATAACTAAGGCCATGGTAGTGGACTGCGGTTGTTCTGCTACACACACACAAACGGTTGTGGGCTCACAGCGGTTTGTGACAAGGAGATCAATAAATCTCTTTATATGCCCAACCTGCGATCGCAGCTGTGTATCAAGGATTGGCCTCTTTAGTCACACAAGAAGTTGCAAAGGGAAAAGATCGTCTCTCGAGACGTAAAATGCCACAGATCTAGTTACAGATATCTAGATCTAGAGCCTAAAGCTAATATATATTAATATTAGACTTAGTCTAAATCTAGATGGATAATTAGATCTACTTTGATCTAGATCTAGTTTAGTTCTCTCTCTCTCTCTAGATTTAAGTCTAGTAGTTTAGTACACACCTGGTCACATCTAGATCTAGATCATCGTAAATCAAACAAAAAAAACAACAAAAAAGCTGAGAAGAAGAAGCAGGCCTATCTGCAACTAACCAAACATACCCATGCGGCCAGCGTTTTAAAGTGACGATTGGACTTTACAATCATCTTCGAGTCCATAGGATATGAGAAATGTGCTCATTTTCGATCACGAAGGAAGAGCTATACTACTAGATCTACTTGACTGTGTAGGCCAGTCTTAGGACTCTAAGTTAACTAAGTACAAGTATGTAGTCGTGTAGATCTAGAAAACTAGATTCCAGGTCTAGATCTAAAGTCTAAAGTTTAGATTCTAGATATATCTTTATCTACATATCTAATAATTATTATAATATTTTATTTTCTTAGAAACTGATTAGATCCAAATCTAGCTCTAGATGATATTATTTTTTATGATAGTACTATGACACACTATGTAGATCTAATCAATTCTTTTCTCTAGAATCTAATCTAGATTGAATCTAAATAGATCTACATCATCAGCAAAACAATTATTTGAATGGAGCTAGGTGAAGGTAAAGTTAAATGTGAACCACCACCACCATGTGAACCTGGCCTTAGTGATGTTATAATCTCAGACCTGCCTACCAAAAAAAAGTCCAAATGCGTAACGCTTATGGTCAAAATGCGTATTTTGGCACCAGAATGCATAACACTTACACGATCCACTATTTTGTCATATATATATATATATATATATATATATATATATATATATATATATATATATATATATATTGTTATGAACCTGGTGGTGGCACAGATGGGGGTAGTGGTGTGTGTGTAGTCAGCCGACGCAAATCGCCCCAGGCCAGCGCTAGACGAGCGGTCAACCGTGACGAGTTACGACGGTCAGCCGAGACGAGTGTCAACACGGCGGTTCGGGAAGGATCGACATCGTGAACAGAGCTCAGGAGCGTCTCGAGAGTTGTATTCATCTGACCACCTGGAAACGTCGAGCGGCGTTCTGTCCGGTTCGAGAATGCCAGTAGGGACCCTATATAAGAGCGGAGGTGTCGCAGTCAAGACGGTCGAGAAAAGGGGCTCAATACAGAAAGGTTCAGAAAAGGGGTTCACGGCAGGGGTTCAGAGCCCAGTTCACTACAGTCCGGTCGACTACAGCACAGTTCAGCGGTGGGATTCTGTACGGAGCATTACGACGGTTCAGTGCGGAGTACTGTCAAGTACAGTTGAGACGAACGGCATCTTGATCTTGGTCTGTGATCGAGTCCGACACTACGAGCCCAAGTGTGTGAAGTCAGTCCCGAACCGTTAAACCCAGTGCAAGCCCGAACGAGACGGAGAGGCCAGTGCAAGACTTGATACGGCGGAACAGTGTTATCGGAGAGATATTTGTTATCGCAGAGCTATTTGTACTGTTCTACGTGCTGCCAATTGTACAGTATTGGCTATTATTTATGGACATTAAACCTTTACGTTATTTTGGAGCCCTGACTTGTCAAGTTCTTTAAGTTGGTGGTGTATGGTGCAGTTTGCAGAGAGCCTGGATAGTGAGATTCATAATATATATATATATATATATATATATATATAATATTAGATCTAGATGTCATGATTAGATCTACAATCTAAATCTAGATCAATACGACATTACAGATAAAATCTAGCCTAGATCTGGATCTATGTCTATATAATGAATATAATCTACTCTAGATCTGAGCTCAAGAGTGTTACTGATGCCATGGATCCGCTACAAACATAGATCTAGGTCTACTCCAAACTTTCGTAGGCCTACCTTCATCCTTGATCTTTTCTATACAAAGACTAAGAATCTAGTCTAGATCTGGACTAGATGATAGTAGATGTTATCAATCTAGATCTTGTCAATCTAAATCATACTACAACTAAATTGGAACTAGATTGTAGAGTAATGTAGAGAATCATGACATAACGTAATGACTAGCTAGACTCTAGCTAGATCTATTCCTGTATAACAAGTTATCTAGATTCTAGATCTAGAATCCAGATCGAGACTAGGTATCTACAATGTCACTCAATGTGTTTTGAATCGATAGCACTTCGATTTTTTTCTATACAAATGAATACGGGAATCAGGGATTCAACATAATTAATTTCTTACAAAAAAAAAAAAAAGCTAACTGACAGTACTGGTACCAACCCGCCACTCCCTCACTCTCCCGTTCTTCATTTCTAGACTAAATCTAATTGCTATTAAGAACCAATCAACGTATAGATCTGGACACAATGTTTTCCCCCACCTTTTCTGTCCCCCCCCCCCCCAACAGGAAGGCTTAGCGTGACATCCGTGACAGCACGTAAGCTAGTCAAGAGAGGAAAAAAAGGGATACGAAATGCGTAACGTTGCGGATTAAATGCATATTTGCGTACTGACGGTCATTTTTGGGAGATTTTGCGTAACGAATACGCATTTTGCGTAACGGTAGGCAGGTCTGTAATCTAATTTATCAAGATCTATTTTTATGAAAAAAAATGCATTAAGTTGATAAACTTAATAAATGCACTCTATACGATTTGCAACAAAATCTGGCAATCAGGAGAATGGCCCAAACCCTGGACCCAATCACTCAATATTGCCCTTCCAAAGAAAGGCAATTTACAACTCTGTCAAACTATTGCACCATCAGCCTCATAAGCCATCCCAGCAAAGTACTTTTAAAAATTATATTAAACCGACAAAAACCGAAAGCAGACAAAATCATATCAGAAGAACAAGCGGGTTTTAGACAAGGTCGCAGCACAACAGAACAAATTCTAAACCTCAGAATACTCTGTGAAAAATATCTCCAACACCAAGAGAATCTTTTCCATATCTTTATTGATTTAAAGAAAGCTTTCGAGTATGGCACGGGGCACTCTGGGCGACAATGGAGAAGTAAAACATTAACACAAACATAATTAAAATTATCCAGAACCTCTACAAGGATGCCACCAGTGCGGTGTATTTCAACAATAATATTAGGGACTAGTTCAAAACCACAGTTTGAGTAGGACAAGGCTGCCTACTTTCACCAACACTCTTCAATATCTTCCTTGAAAGGAAAATGGAAGATGCTCTTGAGGGCTATGAAGGTACTGTAAGCATTGGAGGAAGAAGAATTACTAACTTGCACTTCACATTTGACATTGATGGCCTAGCAAGGACAGAAGAAGAACTAGCTGACCTGGTGGTGCGCATTGACAAGACGTCCACAGCATATGGTATGCAAATAAATGCCAAAAAACAAACAAATTATGACCAATAGCCAACAGGGCTTTAAAAGAGGCATCAGTATTGGAGGTGAAAAGCTGACTAGTGTTAGCAGCTTCAAATACCACAGCTATTGTCTCAGATGAGGGAACGAAACCAAACTATTGGCCCTAATAGCACAGTCCACAGCAGCCATTTCAAAACTTAAATAGATGGAAAGACAAAGGCTTAGCCCTTGGCACTAAAATCAGACGTGTGCTTCCTGGTCATGGCTACATTTTTATATGTGTGTGAGTCTTGGACGCTGACTGCAGAGCTAAAGAGGAAGATCCTAAAAATGGAATTGAGATGCTACAGGATCCTAGGTATCACATTCAAAGACTGCATCACAAACCAAGAGATTAGAGACAGGGTAACTGCAGCGAAGCTCAAAATTTATGGCCATATTACAAGATCATCTTGGCTAGCAAAGACCTTCCTTCCGGGAACAGTACCAGGAAAAAGAAGAGACAGACAGAGAAAGCGATGGGAGGACAACATAAAAGAATAGAAGGGCATGCCATTGAAAGAGGTTTTAAACAAGGCAAAAGTGCCAAAAGACATGGAGGAATGGAGAAAGACGGTTGAGGAGTCTTGCTTGGTGCTCCAAGAGTCCAATAGACTTGACTAAGGGATAGGTAAAGGTAAATTTGATTTCAATAATTAAATTTTTTGCTTTGAGAAAAGAAAAAAGTAGCCATTCATTGCATCAGAGCTTTGAAATGTCTTAAATATCATGATGTCAGATTTTCAATATAATAGAATCTATATATATAAGCTAGGCGAAAAAACGTGGAAGTGTGAAAGTAAAAAATGACCGATAAACTTGAGATTGCGTTTTTGACTTTTTTTCACATAAACCACTACCACTCTTGCAAATTTAGTACACTTTTGAATGAAATGTGACAAGTTTTAAACTTGTGTTATCGATTACTTTAGACTATGGCCTATATAAAGCTTAATTACGTTTTTTTTTTAAAGTTATTTGTCATTTTTACATTTATTATAAAAAATACTCATTTTTTTGTTTTTAGCAATACAGGGTCCAGGAAAATGATCAATGATTCTTTTTTTTTTTTCACGGTAGATATCATGCCTGGTTATAATTCTACCAAGTTTTATCGCATTATCTCCGTCGCATCGCTCAAAAACTTGAGAATATGGTTACCATTAGGGGCTATGGGATTTACAGAATTTACTGAATTTTGATAAGGAAATTTCGTCATTAATGTAAAACCACTGGAGGCCATGTAAGGCCTAATAATCTGGATAATCTGGATATATTCAAATAGATTTTATGTATTAATTGTCGTCGCATGAATTATAAAGCGCATTTGAAAAATAATTGTTTCGGACGATTTTGATCCCACTTTTTAAAATATTTTGTTATTTTCTGTCATCACAACGCCGCCATTTCTTGTAGATCTAGACCCGATAATTTGTTTATTTCATCAATATTTACATTTTAAACAAGTAAAGTTCATAAATATAAATGAAATCAGATTTGTGAGCTAGAAATTCACTATGAATACTAAATCTACTATTAAATTTCTTATTTAATAAGTAGATTTATCCTCTACGAAACTCAATTCCAACTTTTTAACTTTTTTGAGCGGGGGGGTGTGTCTCGCTGGCTTAGCGAGTGAGATGCTCTCATGATGACTCATCTTACTTGTTCCATGTCAACAATGTTAAGCCAAAACGACAAAAAAAAATCATAACTTTCTAACTATTAGACATACAGTCATAATTTAAACACCATTGGAAAGTTCTTTATAAGAATTTTAATGATGTACTAACGAAAAATTGTTTTTTCAAAGATCAATTTTTTATTTCACCTTCCTATGCCTATATATATATTTTCCAGTTTACAAGAACTAGATGATCTAAATGGGACAGACAGACCACACAAAACTAGATCTAGAATATTATATAGTCTATTTTTCTATAGATCTAGAATAACCTAGATCTAATCCTCTTTCAGGTGCCGCTAAAAATGGTAAAATGTTTACTATTACATTATTATTAGAATTTAGAATTTTAGATCTAGTAGAATTTAGATCTAGATCTAAATGTTTATAACTCAGTCTCAAATTTGAAAAACCATTGGGCGGAAAACAAATTGAGCTCTCAACATTCTACTTTTAGGACCATTTTTTTGACCAATTTCAAATTGGCTATTATTGACATATTATATATCAAATTTATTGCCCAAGAATAGAGGAATTTAAAAAAAATAAAATCAGAAGCAGCAGACAATTATTTAACTTGAAAAAATGAGGTCAAACACACTTACCCCTAATAATGAAAAATCCATCACTCACAGAAGATATATGTCCAATTATCCATGAATTTCACAAATTCACAATATTATTAATAGAAAAATGTATCACAAAGTAAAGTATATTTATAGAACATTTGAAAAAAATATATAAACATGTGTTTTAAGACATTTATGCCTATTAATTGAGCCCCCCCCCCCAGACCCCACCCCTTCGGTAAAAAAAAAGTTGCAAATTATACTTTATCATAACCTGAATAACAAAACCATAATCAGTTTTGACATAATATGTATCAATTTTAATGCCCAAGAACAGAGTAATCCAAAAAAAGTAAATTCATTAACATCAGGCAAGTATTTAACATAAAAAAATGAGGTCAAACACACTTACCCCTAATAATGAAAAATCCATCACTCACAGAAGATATATGTCCAATTATCCATGAATTTCACAAATTCACAATATTATTAATAGAAAAATGTATCACAAAGTAAAGTATATTTATAGAACATTTGAAAAAAATATATAAACATGTGTTTTAAGACATTTATGCCTATTAATTGAGCCCCCCCCCCAGACCCCACCCCTTCGGTAAAAAAAAAAGTTGCAAATTATACTTTATCATAACCTGAATAACAAAACCATAATCAGTTTTGACATAATATGTATCAATTTTAATGCCCAAGAACAGAGGAATCCAAAAAAAGTAAATTCATTAACATCAGGCAAGTATTTAACATAAAAAAATGAGATCAAACTTTTGAAAAAACAAACAAACAACTTTAAAATGTATTTATAACTAATAAATAAGCCCCCTCTTCGGCCCACCCTACCATCAAAAGTCACTTTTTTTTTCTTATATTTATCTTCATTTTTTTACATCAATACAGTATAATATACTATTTATATCAATATCAATTTTAGATAAAGGGTTTAGATGTATTTTAGACTAGAAAAGATCTAATATTAAATGAAATATTATCAAGATATAAATAGATCTAGTTCTTGATCATTTCTAGATCTAGGCATACGAGGTTTGGACTCTAGACTAGTCTAGACCTAATAATAGGCTTAAGCTAAAAGTGCATGATGTTTTCTGTTTACTATCTCAAATAATCTCAATTTTTTGTATCTGTTGTAAATGTTGATGAGAAAAGAAATAAAAACATTTATTTGGTTTATATGTGTTTATTGTTATTTTTAACGATGTCTTTAAGTCATAAGTAGATCTATTCTTCTATAGTGATAGTCTATATCTATAGAGATTTAGAATTTACTATTAAGTCTTAGATCTAGACTAGTCTAGATCTATAAATCACAAACATAACAAGTATTATTAGATCTAGTGTCTAGAATATCTACATATAAACAAAAATGTAGTATCTGCGTTATTTTGGTAGCTCTAGTCTAGATCTACTAGTACTAGACCTAGACCTAGATCTAAATCTACTGTCTAGATCTAGACAATGGAAGGGATACAGCACTCGATTTTTTACCGGTCAGCATTTTTTTTTTTAGATCTAATCTAGCAATATTAATTTTAATTTAAACATTTAGATTTTTAGATTCTATATCTACAATCCAATCTTTTTTTTCCCGATCTTGGTTTTCTTGGCGTTAGTAAAAAGAATTTACAAAGGAAAAAAAACAGTTATACACTGGTAGTCGCTGTAGAAGTTTTTCTAGATCTAGCCTCTATTAGACAGTATATAATCACTAGATCTAGACTAGGGCTAGGTCTAATCTCTATTATTATAGATTATAGATCTAGGTATTCTATAATCTAGATCTAGTCTAGATTATAAAATATAAGTTAAAATTAAGATATCGATCTCCATGTGGCATCACGCTGTGTAGTGTTTAGCCTGTTTAGCAAGCGTGCGTTATTGCCGATGTCCGGTTATTCGATAATCGGTTGTTCGAAAGCGACAACCTAGTATTAAAGTACAATAATTACCTTAATAGTTGATAATATTATAAAAAATATTGTCTTATGGATAGTTCGGACTGAGATCGCTTTTAGCGATGTTTCTTTCTCGAGGATTCAGAGCGAATGATTGAAAAAAAAAGTTTTTAAAAAAACGTAAGCCCTCCGATTTCGACGACACCACTTCCAATTGGTTTATAAAAAACGTAATAAAAGATTATTTTTTATATTATTTCCTCTTTTTTAAGTACGAAAATATTGCAATATGATTTCTAAAATAAAAATGTGTTTCCTAATTAAAATTGGTAATATTTAAGTGTAAATAAATAAATATCGGCAAGCGTACATTCGCGACAGCCAATTTTCGTATTTGCATCGAGGCTATTTTTGTTTAAATCTAGGACAAACGAACCATTCAATTCACTTTTTTTTTCTTGAACATTTACAACAACCATTTTTTAATGATAAGTAGGCAATTTTTTTCATATAACTATAAAAATAATATGTTTCTTACCTTTTCAAAGGGGATCACATAAAACCATAAGTAAAGCCTTTCTGTCGTGAATAGCCTACTTGGTGAATTTCACAAGTGCACAAAATCTTAATAAAAATGATTTTCCACAAAATGATTGAAAATGTTGCTTATGAAGCTTACACAAACATAGATCTACGTATCAGATCTAAAAATACGCTACAGGTGGCCTAAATTAAGAGATAATGAATATTGACTTTCAAAAATGCATTTTCCGCCATTGGCATTCCATTGGACAGGCCAAATTCGAGTTTCACTTTACTTTAAACTTTAATCAAGACAAGACCTTTCAAAATCAAGTCACAAAAATGTAAAATTAAAAAATTAAGTTGAAAGATCCCAACTTTTACTTTACTTTTAGATTAGATAGATCTAGATAGATCTATAGTAGCTTCTTATATTAGGCACAGCTCATCAAAATCTCCTTTAAGAAACACGTCACTTTTTTGTTTATAATTAATTTGTTTTTATGTTTGGAGCTAAAAACGATGTTTCGGGACAGTGCATGTCCAATTTTAGATAAGTTCCTGTATTTTTGTTCCGCTTTTCCAAAGCAGATGGCAGTTTTTTAGATTCTCGGTAACCAAGTATGTAAAGCTATTGTTTAAACCTCCCCCGGCAATTCATACCCATATAAGGGATGAAGGCTATATTATGAGCCTGTTTGATCGTAGGCTGGTGGATCTATCAAAATAAGCTTCCAAACATCTTTAGAAAGACATTCCAATCACATTCATACTGTTAGCTGTTAAATAAAATTAAAAAAGGAGGTGTTTCAATGAATAATAATGAATTAAACACATTCTCCTATAGTGCACAAGGCAAAATCGTAATAAGAAATATTATTGGGATTAATAAATCTATGATTTTTTTCAATAAATAAATGTGACCTAGATCGAGAAATCTAGAATATATAATTTATGAATGAAAGAAAAAGTGCGGGCTGCTAATTTGAAGCCAGAGACCATGCCCACTGCAGGTGATCACGCCAGGCGAGCGCTGGTGGTGAGGAGAGGTATACACTAGGCGTGTAGTGTCACAACCTATCATACAGGCAGTGGAGGGAAGGATGAGAGAGTCATGAAAAGAATTATAAGCATCTATGGGAGGGAGGGGATGTAACAAAACGAACATCCAAATTATGAAAAGAAGAGGGTCCTTGGATGGGAATTAAAAGAAAGAGACAGAGAATAAATATAGCCTAGTTGAAAATATCATGTTTGTTAAATTATAATAATTAATTTATAGATCTATTTATAGATTTATTTCTGTTTCTACACATAGATTATATAGGTAGGCATATATATATATATATATATATCTAGAGAGAGAGAGAGAGAGAGAGGCAATATACTATAAATACATATTGCAGAAGTGAATCTATTTCTTTTAATACAATCTAAATAATTTTTAATTAACACAGATATAATTTATTAGCAATAACATAGTGGTGTTTCTTAACGGTGCTCGATGTGTGCTGAAGGAGATAGCACAAAAACTGCGTTTATTATAGGAGCATGAAGTGACCTGATTTATTTTAAAATAAAATCTTGACTATGGGTGGTAATTCAAAGAAACACAGCTATTTTTATAGTCCTTTAGTTGCAGAATAAGAATCTGCTTTCAGTTTTTTTGTAAGTTAAACCGTCACCAAATAAAAAAATAAAATAAAAATTTGACCTAGTTCCCGAATACGGTGTGCCGAATATAAGAATCTACTATAGATCTTAAGCAAGATCATAACAGTTAATCAGATAACATTATGAATCATGTTTAATAATAACATGATTATTCAACTTAAACTTAAAACTTATTTAATTTTTAAAGTAAAAGTTTTAAAGTTTAACTTAGATCTAGTCTTAGTTTAAAGTTTAAAGATGACGTGACAAATTTTGAGGGCAATCAAATTTATCTTAAAAGTGTTAATAAAAATATATTTTGTATAGAAGAAAACTGTACATTATTATTTAAAAGTTTAATTATGTAAAGATCTATATATAGATCTATGTATTAAAAAGTAGACCTTATTACATGGAAGATGCTAGAAGCATACACATTTCTTACCTCAAGACGGCCGCCATATTAAGTCCAGTGGTAGTTGCCCGGATTAAAATATATGGGAAATCACTCTTTCACTCTTTACGTCTTGGTCTCGCCCAGAGTTCCAGAGCCTTTGATATCTATTAGATCTATTAATAGTAAAGTCACTATTACGGAACAATTTGCTGCTGCTTTTAGTTTTCATTTTTTTTTTTGCTCCGTAATGATTAGACCTATGGATAAAATAAAAAGTATCTAGGCATTGCCCATCCATTTTCGATAAAAATAGATTCTTTGTTTAGTTTTGTAACACATATTTACATTTTACATTCAAATCGACTGTGATAGGGTCAGTCACAATTACGGAACAAGATTTTTTAAGGAAGTCACAATTGCGGAACACGGTAAAAATGTCGGAACAAAGCATATATAAAGCACATATTTTATTAGTCTTATCATGGCTTCAACCACCCCACCCATCCCCGAAATGAAATTCCCATCCCCCTACAGGGGGAGGTCGGAATTGTCTGATTTTTTGCTTTGATTTTGTTTATTTTAGGTGAGGTTTTAATACTAAACCATCACTTTCTCCATCACAGCCAAGGGGGTTTTGAGTTTAAAACCCCCTACCGTGGGGTTTAGAGTTCAAAACCCGCTTACCAGGAGGTTTTGATTTTAAAACTCCTTACCAGGGGTTTTTGCAGTTAAATCCTCCTCTTCTATAAAACAAAAAAAAAATTGCAAACGACAATCCCCAAATTCCAAGAGCACAGCTAAGGATTAAGATTTTGATTTTAAACCCCCTTCGAAATTTACGATCAACCCCCTCTTCGATATAAAAAAAAAAAAGCAAATTACACACTAAAAGTTCTATGAGTGTAGCCAAAGGGGTTTTGACTTTACCCACCCCCCTTTTTTCAGTGGGGTTTGAAGCTAAAAAAAAATACCTCTTCAATATAAAAAAAAAAAGCAAATTACGCGCTCTAAAATCTATGAGCGTAGCCAAAGGGGTTTGAAGCTAAAAAAAAATAGATCTTCAATATAAAAAAAAGAGCAAATTATGCACTCAAAATGCTATGAACGTAGCCAAAAAGGGTTTTGAGTTTAGACCCCCCTTCAGATGGGTTTGATGCTAATAAATATCTCTTCAATATAGAAAAAGCAAATTACATACTAAAATTCTTTGAGCGTAGCCAATCCAATTTGGGGGGGGGGGGGTCCTTTTTCGATATAAAATCTAAAGCAAACTTTCAGTCACCTAATTTCAAGAGCGTAGTCAAGAGAGGTTACACATTTCTACCAGTCGCTGGGATCCATTAATAAAGTGTTCTCAATTATTAATCAATGAACGCAATACCTACCAAGTCATCAAAAAAGCATTTTTACGCAAGTACGGTGCAACATCAGACAGTTACAGAAAGAAGTTTTATGGTGAAAGACCAAAACAAGAAGATGATCCTCAAATATTCGTGTCAAACATGACAATGTGGTTTGACAGATGGACATCTCTCGCCAAAATAGACAACACTTACCAAGAACTCAGACAACATATAATTATTGACAGCATTACTCATGTTCATGCTGAAGAGATCCAATCATACATCATTTAAAGAAGCCCTCCAATATTCAAACCTTAACTAAGATTATAAGACAATACAAAGCTGCCTACCCAAAAAATTTAAGCCAGTCAAACCAGCAGCAGAAGAAAACTTTGTTGGTTTTATCTTTGCCAAGATAAAAGAACTCCACATTATCCAAAGACTGAAAAAATATTTTGCAATAGATGCAACAATAAGGACATCTTGCTTCACAATGCCGTAAAAAATTTTCGAATGCACACTGTGACGATCACACTTGCCGGGGATTATATTATCAAACTTGATATTTCAATAAAGTGAATAAACAAACATCTCTGTATTTTCTTTCAAACTTCTTTAATAATACTTCTTCAACTTTCACATAAAATTAACTTCTCAATTCAATAACAACTTGACTTGATACTTCATAAATAAAACATGAAACTTCACTTAGTATAACTTCAACTTCAACTAATAAAACTTTAATTAATGGACCCGCTAATATCACAAAACCTATAAGCATTACTAATCGAGGACTAAGCGAGGACCAACGCTCAACAAGAACTACTACTATGCGAGGACCCCATCTAACTGACTTTCCCCTAATTTATACTTTCTTTGATCGTACGTTCCAGAATCATGGAACCTTCTCAGCTAATTATTTTAGTAACTTTGACTTTCTAGAAGCTGACATGTGCTATTTTTTTCCTTAACCCCTTTCATCAATGATATCAATGATACCTAAAATTAACTTGTTTACGCTAGACAGCACTGGCCTGACCTCGAGCTTCTAGAAACTGGTCGAAATAGGTCACAGACTCGACTCGTGACACACATACTGCCATTTGAGAGGTCACCAAGTCCATGAATGCAGAAAGAAACAGTTTAATACCAGAGATCAATACTTTGACAAGCCCACTGCAAGAAACAATAAATCCAATGACAGACCTCATTGTGACAAGTCAAAAACTCGCTGTCAGAGTCACTCAAATTTATCACAGCATTAATTATTATTTTTCATTATTTATTTATTTTATTTTAATTATTTCCCCATCCTACCCCTGAATTATTCACCCGCCACACCTTTTCCGCTCCAGGCTAGACTTAGTTGACCACATTGGAGATAGCTAAGGCGCGTCCTTTCATTTATCTGCCCTTGATCGGGGAAAGGTAAACACACAATCTCTTTTGTATTACCCGCCGGATGTCTGAAGGACGGTCGCGGTGGACACCACCTTGTGTGGAATGCAAGTCACTCCCCCCCCCTTTCTCCTATGTCTCTCTTTGATCTAGGAGTCCACGAGGAAAAACACGCCCATTGACCTCCCAATGAATCCCATCTCGTTTACTTCACCCACGTGTAAGATAAATTTTAGCCTAGGACATTTCCTGTGTCCGCCCACATTTTCCAGGCCTGTATATAAGGTAAATCAAATCAAGTCAGACTCTCTCTTCTTTCTCATTCGAGCTGAGCTATCGAGTCTGGACTATATCATTTATTTTCACTCCTAGAGGAATACCTGGTGGTAAGCCGAACTTAATCACAAGTTCCATCTTAATTACTCTGTGTATATTTCCATTGGATTTTATCATGTGTATTTTATTATTTCACTTATATTTAATTAGTGCATTGTGTATTTCTCACTGGCGTAAGTAGAGAACACAGACATGTCCTATGTATGTATTTATGAATTGCATTAATCTATTAATGCTACGTTGCTCAATTGATCGTTGATGCAACCATGTATATATTTGTACATCTTATTTTATTTTCTTTATCTCGACTGACAACCGTGATAATTTTACTAGCGCACTAATACTGCGTCTAGAAAAGAGTTATGAATTATCTCCCCTTTACTCATTTTACTCTAATGAGAGTTGCGCCGCTTGAACGGACACCCTCTGGTACACAAACAACAAGTTATTCATCAAATGTCAAGGACCATTCCCTGTACTCAGAAAAATCACAGATGTTGATTACGAAATTGACATTCCCAACAAGAAGAAAATATACCACACCAACATGCTACAGAAATACAATGCTGAGACAGATGACTTTACAGTTCCAAAACAAACAGAAACAGTCATGTCATGTTTAGCAGTTATTCCCAAAGAAGATGAAAATGACGTGTCAGACATCAATGATCTTATAGTATCAGCTATACCTCTAAAGCAGTCTGAATCTTGGCAATATATCAAAATTGATAAACTGACACCTCAAAGGCAAGAAGAATCAACAAACATTCTAAAAGAACTTTCATAACTATTCACAGATGTTCCAGGCAAGACTTCCATCATTGAACACGAAATTATACTCACTGACATCGAGCCTGCAAAATCAAGACCATACCCTTTACCTTTCAGACAGGTAAACAAAATTACTCGCCTTGATTCCTATTCCATTGCATAACCCTGAAGATCTCATGTCATGCTTTTCCGAGGCAAAGTTCTTTATCAAATTAGATTTATCCAGAGGGTACAACCAGATACCAATGAAAAAAGAATCGAAACTTTTTACCGCCTTTACAACAGCATTTGGACTTTTCCAGTTCAACTATATGCCAATTGGACTAGTCAGTGCCAGCAGCACTTTCAACACAGCTATACACAGAATACTTACTTAACGTAAAGACACAGTCTCTTACATTGATGACATTTGTATATTCAATAAATCTTGGCTTCATGGCTTCACAGTAAAACCCAGCAAGGTCGAATTAGCCATGGCTGAAGTGTCTTTCCTAGGTCATCGAGCTAGTTACAACTCACTTAGACCACAAGAAGACATCATCAAACGCATCTTAGAGATCAAAGTACCCACAACCAAGAAGCAAGTTAGAAGTATCTTGGGACTGTGTAATTTTTATAGGACTTTCATTCCCAATTACACAGCACTCACATCAACATTGACCAACCTCACCAAGAAAGGTTAACCTATTAAGATTCTATGGTCTTCGGAACTACACAAAACAATCGAGAAGATCAAAGCAACCTTTTTCAAAGACAGTATACACAAACTTCCGAATAGAAATAAACCTTTCCACCTTGCTACAGACGCCTCATCAGCAGCCATAAGGACATGTCTGATGCAAGAGTACCAATGGACTTTATACCCTGTGTTCTTCATCAGCAGGAAACGCACACCAGCCGAAACCAGATACTTCACAATAGAACGAAAATGGTTGGCCATCGTTTGGGCCATATCTAAGTTCACCAAATACTTACTGGGTGCACACTTCACTTTACTTACTGACCATGCACCACTAGCTTTCCTGAACTCGAAAAAGATGGCGAACGGACGATTAACTCGTTGGAGTTTACAGCTCATGGATTACCGGTTCGAAGTCAAGACAATCCCAGGTCACATGAATGTCTTCGCTGATGCATTATCCAGATGCACTTAAATAATTTTATTTTTACATGACATATAGATGTAATTTTGATTTTATTCCATATGTTTTACAATTTTGTTCCAATAAGATTGTCTTATCTTATCTTATATAATACAGAGGTTACTTCAAAAAAGAAGATGATTGCGTCCTACGCGTCATGCGTTCAGTTATGCATATTAACCAATGACTTAAATTCTGCCAAGTCACTGGTTTTCCTGGCTAGTTCAAGCAATCCATTCCATGCACTAGGGAAGAAGGAGTATTTGTACAAATTTGTCCTAGTATATGGGATGAGGAATGTGCCTTTATCTTAGTGTCTTTCTGAGTATTTTATTAAATTTTGTTTTTGTATTTGAAGATTATGGGTCAGTGTTTTATGTATAATTGCTACTTTACTTTTATGTCTTCTATCCTGAAGGTTTTCTAAATTTAGTGATTTTACCAAAGTGTTACTCTAGTCAAATGTGAATATTCGTTTGTTATGAATCTCACTGCTATAGTTTGTGTCTGTTCCAGTTTCTTAATGTTTTCTTGAGTTTAGGGGTCCCAAACAGAGGATGTATATTTTATAATTGGCCTAACCAAGGTTAAATAACATTTTAGTTTTATGTTCTTATTTGATTTATAGAAATTTCTTTTAATAAACCCTAATGATTTGTTTGATTTTTTGATAGCTTCATCAATATGGGGATTCCATGACAGTTTTTCATTTATTATAACACCTAGGTATTTTACGTTTTTAGTCTGTGTTACTGGTTTAATTTGTTTTAGTTTTTTGTTACTCTTAATAACTGACATTTTTCTGGATGGAAAGACATGCTCCAAATTGATTCCCATTTCTGTAATTCATCTAATTCTCTTTATAAAATTTTTGTATCTTGTGTTGTTTTTATTGTTCTATATATTATGCAATCGCCTGCGAATAATCAATCTGTCTTTTGTTCCTGAAGTAATGCAATTTGGTAAATCATTTATGTAAATTAAAAATAGTTGTGGACCTAACACAGTTCCTTGAGGTACGCCTGAGTTTACTGTTATTGGTGTTGATTTAGAGCGACTTGTTATTACAGTTTGTTTTCTCCCTATCAGAAAATCTTTAATCCACTGATGCAATGGACCATCAATGCCAAAATTTTTAATTTTTTAAGCAAACTATGGTGGTGAACTTTGTCAAAAGCTTTGGAAAAATCTAGTAAGATAGCATCTATTTGCTCACTGTTATCTAAACCTTTTGAAAAATCAAAATCATCAATTAGTCCTATTAGCTTTGTTTCACATGATCTATATTTCCTACAGCCATGTGTTACGTCTTCTTATATGATGAGACGTTTAATGATACAATAACAGACTCATATATGGTAGATTATGATGACTTTAATCTTTAGTTACAATTAATAATGTGTCAACAATAACTTTGATTACATTCCTTCATTTCTGGATTCCATCTTCCCTCTCCTTCAGCACGCATTCGCACCATTTCACATTTGCACTAAGAGGCGCACGTAACACCCCCTTGTTCAACAAGTTCGATGTACATCGAACGTCCAAAAATTCAAATCACTGAATATATTATCAGACTATTCCAAGTTAAATTTTTTTTAAAAATTCTTTGTAACATAGAGAACCATAAAGTAATAAACACACAAAATCATACACAATGTCATGTTAATACCAATACCATTTTAACGTCAAATAACAATTATATACATCACAATAATAACTGTTGATCAATTGAAACAACATCTGTTAACATATATCTATACTTAATCATATTTCTATCAATGATTTGCTAAATAGCATTGTATCACATTTCATTAATCCAACACTCCACTCCTAATTTTATGCCTGTACAAAACACCCTCATTCCAGCCGCAATCAAATAGTAAACAAACCAAGTCTATCTTGCTCACTGCATATTCTACCCCCAACAACATGACCCGGCATATAGCTAACTCACCACAATCCTAATACCATTGATTTAAACACAATGCCTATTTACCTCTCAGTATAATCAGGCCTATATAATGATTATATTCTTGACGTTTCTTTTTAGGTATTTTAATAGAGTAATTATAATCAAACAAAATCAAAACAAAACAAAATACATTGTGCAAAATCTACTTTCTACAACTTATACATTTTCTATCTAACCTTTCCAAAACGTCTATACATATATGTACATGCAAAAATGATCCCATTCGTTACAAATATATTCGCTCCGTGTAGATCAGAACAATAACTAGTATAATCCATCATTACCCCCTTTTCTTTTCCTATCTATATAATTCTAACATTATTTACATGCCATCCTTTCCGTTTCCTTCCTTTGCCATGATGTCCACTACAGATTAGACCAACTGTACTGTTTTCTACCCTGCTAATATCCCTCTCTTTTCTCGTATATGCCTCTCCACCATTGTACTTTAATTTCTTAACTCTGATTGACTGTAGACACTGTCTCCTAGTGTGTCCCCTTCTCCCACAATTAAAGCATAGGATGTATGGATTTATACGTCTGGTTTGAGGGTTTATATCGCTTTCCCCATACCTTTGATTGTCTTACTTTATTTTGCTTTTCACCCATTACAATTGCATTGCTTTCTACCTTATCTGTTAATTCTTTCTTCTCGTGCTCTCTGCTACCCATGTCATCTGATTGATGGGATCTAATGTCTTCTTCTACATCCCCATTTCTACATCGGGTAGACTTTATCCCATAATATTTCTTCCAATTCTCAATCTCCCTTTCATAACATATTTTCACCCCATGAATGTTCCCAATAATTAAATCTATCTCACCCTGATCTACTACACATGCTTCCACTGTCCCCTTAAAATACGGTGTGTCTATACTAACTTTAGCAATTGGTAATTGTACAATCTTCCCATTAAACATAACACACTTTCTAGATTCGCCTGTATATTCATGGTCTTCCACTAATTTCTTATTCACTCCAATGATGGTGCTCCTGTGTCCCTGATGGTCATGGCTGTCTTGTTCCCTACGAATGTCTGGAAAACCTCCAATGTTCCCGTATCAGGTGACAATGATGGACCTTGCTCTACTCTACCTTTCTCACAGTCTTTTCTCTCTTGTCTGTTTTCTCGATATCGTCCGTTGTAGTTATATTGTCGTTTTGTATTGCCATCTGTCCAATGGCTGTGTGAAGCGTCTAGTGTGGTAGCTTAACTTGTTGCCACCGCTGGCTAGCATTTGTGAAAGGGGAGCAACTTTGTAAGTCTCTCTTGCCAGTACATAGCCTCTCCACAGCAAGTCCTATGCAGTACCTCCTCGTGGTGGCAGATGGAAACTGAGGCTGCGAAGCCTCAGGCTAAACTGCAAGGGTCTCGGAGGAGGTTTGGCCCCAAGATGTGAGGCAGGCATGGCCCGTCGGCGTGCGGACACGCCCTGTTGCCCACAAACCAAACCCCTAGCTATAGGTCAATAGCCGCACTGCCTTGTGTGTGTGTCCCTGTAAGGTCTAAGGCTAAGGGAGTAAACCCTAACAGAAAATCCGGTCCTGGAGCCCCGTAGGCGGGGGGACAGTAGTAAGACTACTGCTCTCTGGCAAACTCCTGCAGCCACCTGTCCCCAAATTGTGATGGCTCGCCATCCCTTTGGACCCGGTCAGTATGGAAGAGAGGCGGGTGCTGACGTGTGGGCAGCCCAGCACTCGCAAATTTACCGCCCAGGCTTTCCCCCAGCAATGGAGAGGTCACTCCATCTCTGACAGTAATGTCTTTGAAAAAACACGGAGAGTGGTAGTTACCGGTGATAAGTTCCTAGCCGATTGGCGTAAGCTGGAACGCCAGGGACCACTCTTGACGGTAGGAGGGGCTTTTTAGCCTCACTGGATAGCTACTGCCTGCCTTAAGCCGAGCAGCCCTCGGACAATAAAGTGCTATCCCGCCACAGCTTGCCGCACCACTGGGTGCTTGGTGCTAAGACAAAATCAAAAAGCAAGCTGCTCACCCGCACCTGCAAATAAAATGAAAAGAAAACCCTCAACATTAATGCGTTTAGCAAGCTGGAACATACGGACAATGTGTCCTGGCTTCAATACTGACCCTGAACTCGTCACCGACATGCGACAAACAGCTATCATCGACAGAGAACTCAGCAGACTAAACATTGATGTGGCCTGCCTGCAAGAAACCAGACTGGCAGACAGTGGATCTCTTACAGAAAGCAACTATACTTTCTACTGGCAAGGAAAACCAGAACAAAGCCCTAGAATACATGGCGTCGGCTTTGCAATAAGAAACAGTCTCGTCCCCTGCATTGCAATGTTTCCCATTGGCAATGAAAGAGTAGCACACATGAAATTTGCATCACCGCAAGGCAAAGTTAATATAATCTGTGCTTACTCACCAACCCTTGCTGCACCAGAAGAGGACAAAGACAGATTCTTTCAAGCTCTAGAGGACGTAATTAAAAGTATTCCAAAGTCCGAACACCTCTATATAAATGGAGACTTTAATGCCCGTGTTGGTGATGGAAATGATGCATGGCCAAAATGCTTGGGACCTCATGGTGTTGGCAAAATAAATGACAATGGCCAAAGGCTACTTGAGTTCTGTAGCTCTCATGAACTGTGTGTAACAAATACATTCTTCTCTGGCAAGGAACGCCATAAAGTCTCTTGGCAGCACCCACGCTCAAAAAGGTGGCACCAGCTTGACCTCTGCATCACCCGAAGGATGGATCTGAAAAGTGTCATCCACACCCGTTCATACCATAGTGCGGACTGCAACTCAGACCATTCACTAGTGCTAAGCAAAATCAAACTACTTCTCAAGAAGGCTTACACTTCCACTCAACCCAGAACTAGGCGAATTAACGTCAACCATGTAGGTGACCCAGAGAAGTGTGCACTCTTTGGCGAGCTCCTGAACAGTTCAATCCCCTCGTTAAGTGATGAAGAAGACATCTCGATCAGATGGGAGAAATTAAGAGACGTAATCTACAGTTCGGCAATCACCGCCTTTGGGCCTCAAAAACACAAAAATGTAGACTGGTTTGAGGCGAATCTAGCACATATGGAACCTTGCATCGAGAAAAAACGATCTGCACACCTCGCTCACAAGACAAAGCCTAATCCAAAATCTCTGGAGGCCTTCAAAAGTGCTAATAAAGAGGCAAAACAAATGGCTAGAAAATGTGCTAACAACTTCTGGAGGGATACCTGCAACAGAATCCAAGACAGTCTCCACTCAGGAAATAGCAAAGCTCTATTTGATATCATTAAAGCGGCCCTGGGTCCAGCAGTGTCTAAGCCTGCCCCCCTTCTATCCAAATCAGGAGAAAAAATTACAGATCAAACCAAGCAGCTAGAACGATGGACAGAACACTACCTCGAAGTCTATGCCACACAGAATACAGTAGACGATGTCGCCCTGGCTTCTCTACCAGATCTTCCAGTACTGGAATGCCTAGATAAGCTTCCGAGCCTTAGTGACCTCAAAAAAGCCATTAACTGCTTAAAAAATAGAAAATCTCCTGGGAGTGATGGTATCCCAGTGGAAGTAGTGAAAGTCAACGAATCACTCCTGCTCCCTGAACTCTATATTCTCCTCTGCCGCTGTTGGGAAACAGGTCATGTCCCACAGGACATGCGTGACGCAACTATAGTCACAATATACAAGAACAAAGGGGATCGGAGTGATTGCAACAACTATAGGGGTATCTCTCTCCTCAGTATAGTGGGCAAGATCTTTGCTAGAGTGGCACTATCCAGGCTGCAAGTGATAGCTTCTAGAGTCTACCCAGAGTCTCAGTGTGGATTCAGGAGTGGTAGGTCCACTATAGACATGATATCTTCTCTACGACTACTGCAGGAGAAATTCAGAGAGAGAGACAGACCCCTTTACATTGTTTTTGTCGATCTGACTAAAGCTTTTGACATGGTCAGCAGAAGTGGCCTTTTCAAACTCCTGAGGAAAATAGGTTGCCCTCCCAAACTACTGAAGTTAATTGAATGTTTTCACGAGGAAACTAAATGTACTGTCAAATTCAATGGAGCCCAATCAGCACCTTTTGAGGTTTGCAGTGGTGTCAAGCAGGGATGTGTGCTCGCACCTACTCTGTTTGGCATATTCTTCTCCTTTCTACTGCATTATGCGTACAGCGACATAAACGAAGGTGTGTTTCTCCATACAAGATCCTCTGGAAAACTATTTAATGTATCAAGGCTGCGGGCAAAAACCAAGGTTAGGAAGCTACTCGTCAGGGAACTCCTGTATGCTGATGATGCAGCTATTGTGGCTGATTCTGATATTCAGCTACAGTCCATGGTTGACAAACTATCTGCTGCTTGCCAGAAGTTCGGCTTAAACATCAGTCAAAGCAAGACTAAGATACTTGTCCAAAACACAAACACTGCACCTCAAGTAAGCATTAATGGCCAACCACTAGAAATTGTTGATCACTTTTGTTACCTTGGCTCCATCATATCCAACAACACTCTACTGGATAAAGACATAAACAACAGGATAGCCAAGGCAATGGCCACCATGTCACGGTTGCAGAAAAGAGTCTGGGACAACATATTGCTGACTAGCAGTACTAAAGCCCTAGTCTACCGGACCTGTGTGTTGAGCACCTTGCTGTACGGAAGTGAAACATGGTCAACCTACTCATGGCAGGAAAAAAAGCTGAATGTCTTCCACCTCCGATGCCTAAGGCGGATCTTTAAAATAAGGTGGCAAGATAAGATAACAAATGAGGAAGTGCTACATAGAGCAGGATGCCAGGACATCCGCTCTGTTATCAGCAGCAGACGCCTTGGCTGGCTTGGCCACGTTCGTAGAATGCCAGTAGGTCGACTTCCACAGGACATCCTGTATGGCGATCTAATTGAAGGCAGGAGAGCCGCTGGTCGCCCACTTTTACGTTATACGGATGTATGCAAACGCGACATGAAGCTCTTCAAAATCGACACTGGCAACTGGGAAGAGGTGGCACTGGACAGATCCACATGGAGAGAGAGCATAAAGGAAGGGTCACAGATTGCAGATGTCATACACAACAGAAGCAGAAAGAAGGGTGAAAATGCAATGGCGCCTGGTGATTTTATATGCCCAACCTGTGATCGCAGCTGTGTATCAAGGATTGGCCTCTTTAGTCACACAAGAAGTTGCAAAGGGAAAAGATCGTCTCACGAGACGTAAAATGCCACAGAGTTATATTGTCGTTCATATGTACCACGTCTATTGTAGCTGTCCCGTGTCTCCCTTGTTCTCTGAAAGTTATTCTGTGTCTCACATGTTCTGTTAAAGGCAAATATTTTTTCTATATCACTGCCTTTTTCGGGATGTGCCGCTTTATAAACCCTTATCAGTCTTACTATGTCTTCTATACATTTCGGTTTCCTCTCTAACAGAAATATTTTTAATTCCTCCTGACACTCGTAGATTACTTTGTCCAACATGAGAAATGTCTTAAGACTGTCAAAGGTCTTTTCTACCTCAGCAGTTTTTATCCAGTTATCGAAATAGCTGCTCATTCTGTCCAAGAAAGTCTGTGGATCATCATTTGTTTCTATCGCACAGTTAACATATTGTTCACGGTAAAACGCCTCTGTTTTTACGTACCGGTACGTTCGTAGTAGTTGTTCTTTCACCACGCTATAGCTGCTCTAGTTCATGCATATCTTCGATGGATTCTCTGCTGCAAATGACTTTGATAATAAGAATGACCATTTGTCTTCGGGGTATTCGAGTTCTCTCATTTCAAATTTCTTCAAAAAAATGTCTATGTCCATTTTAGCTTCTTCAAATATCGCACCTTTATATTTTGCTAGTTTATTCCCTGTAGTTTCCCCCTTTCTTTTATCACTCTCTTTTCTTGGTTTATTTTTAACCTTTTCTCTGCCGTCTCTTTTTCAAACGCCAATCTTTCTCTTTCAATGGCAACTAATTCGTTTTTCTTTTCCCTTTCAATTGCTACTATCTCCTTATCCTTTTCTCTTTTGTCCTCCTTATCTAATCTCTCCTTTTCTTTTTTGTCCTCTTTATCTAATCTCTCCTTTTCTTTTTCTCTTTCCATCGCTAATCTCTCCCTCTCCATTAACTTTTCTTGCACGTATTTTCTTAGTTCTGCCCATTCAACCTCCAACAACCCCCCCCCCTCTTCCTTCAACGCTGCTACCTCAGCCTAGTCCATAACCAATTGTTAAATAGTATCCTGTCTCTAGATCTAGACATTAATTTTAATATATCTAGTGTCTGTTGCCAGGAGATCAACAATTTACAGGGAATACTTAGGTTTTACCTTTACGTTGGGCGCCACTTGTTACGTCTTCTAATATGATGAGACTTTTAATGATACAACAATAGACTCATATATGGTAGATTATGATGACTTTAATCTTAAGTAACAATTAATAATGTGCCAACAATAACTTTGATTACATTCCTTCATTTCTTGATTCCATCTTCCCTCTCTTTCAACACGCATTCGCACCATTCCACTAAGATGCGCACGTAACACTATGTTGGTATGGAGTAAGGGCATTATGTTTATGACGTTGCTACATATTATGTGTTCTAGGATTTTACATGTGATGCTGGTAAGTGATACTGCTCTGTAGTTTCCTGGGTCTGATTTTTCTCCTTTTTTAAATAGAGGGGTGACATTAGCTTCTTTCCAGTCCCTTGGTACTCTGCCCTGGTAAAGAGATGCCTGAAAAAGTATTTTGAACACTATAGTGCTAGCTCCTTGCTTAGTTCTTTGAGTAGTCTAGCTGGAATACCATTAGGTCCAGATGCTTTATTAGGTTTGATGTTGGCTAATAGTTTTTGGATTCCCTTTTCTTGTACTTCTATATCTCCTATGTTGTCTACTTGGTTCAAATTAAGTAATATGTTTTTGTCTCCTGGGGCTGAGAATGCTGATGCAAAGCATTTGTTTAGGATGTAAGCTTTAGTTTCATTATCATTAGCGGTATGTGTTAAGTTGTCTTCCTCTTTTAATGGCGCTACGCCCGTTGTTTCCATTTTCTTAGACTTAATAAATAACCATAGGTTTTTATTGTTATCTTTAGATATTACATTGTTTATGTATTCACTTTGCAGCTGTCTGCTTACTTTTTGGGTTAGGTGTTTAATTTTTATGTACTTTTTATAAACTCTTTCTGCCTTAGTTTCTTTAAATTTTCTATATATAGAAAAGGCCCATCAGCTGAAATGGCATATAAAGCGAACACCTCCCCGTAATTTTTATCCATTCTTATTTATTTCAAAAGTAACTGCAGAACTAATAAAATGGTATTACAAAGGCTCCATTTTTCTATATTTCCCGCTGTCACGTACACAGTATCTATATTTAGCTCGTCAGCGACCTCGGGAAATGCGGAGAGCTATGTGTCAGAATAAATGTGATTGGTTTGAAATGTTGATTGTTGTACCTTTAGCTGTATTTATTGGACAGATTTTAACCAAGCGGCAATGAGATATTTAGTCACATGACAAAACTCCCAAAAGCTTTGTTAAGCTGAGAGATTTGACCGCAGTCTTGTATGGATCGTGTTAGTGAGAACATGCATTAGAGTTTTGTATTAGAACTCAATTATGTAACTGTGTAGATCAGTTATTTTATTCAAGTATATTTAACCATTGTAATTATTTGTGAATAGCTTTTTCAAGTTCTGAATTAAAGTAATTGTTTTAGACGAAGAGACGTTTCTTCATTGAATATAATAAAATACTTAGATCGACTTAGCAATTGGCAACTTCTAGATGATTCTCTTATCAACTGGCAACATTCTGAATGATATGATCGTATTATCAACTAGATCTAGCTACTTCTATACGATCATCTTATTAAAAGACAATTTCAAGATCCTCGGCAATCACGATCATTGATGGTGTGATATAGGTCAAGATAACCTTCAACGTGACATCTATAATAGTATCTTCATAGATCTTGACATCTGACATCCATAATCAATGATTGTGACACCCGCATATTCACTTTCGTTTTCCCTCATAAAATATAGCATAGCTGAAGGTCAAAGTTGACATGAATGGAAATTTCATTGTCAAAACGTTTCCGGATAAACGAGAATAGGTCCGAACTTAAGGCGATTTTAAAGCACCAATGGACATCGGCAGAGAAAAATATCGCATATTATGCTTCTAAATAGATGAGAAAATAGTTAGCTGGAACAGCTAAGGCTATTCATTCCGTTGAAAAAAAAATATTATGGGGTGTTCGCTCAAAATGACCTTTTTAACTAAAAACCTATTCAGCGAAACCCCTATTATAAGCTTCAAAAGCCATTAATACTAATTTAGTTACTGATTTAATCTGTTTTTCTTTTTTCTTAGTTATTGTTTGTAAACTGAAATATTAAAATAATAGGCCTTTTTTTAATCTTAACCCCGATTTCGAAGATTAAGGATGAGTGCAGTACGTGTTTCACATGACTACGCCCAGTTGCGACCAGCATATTTTCCCGGATTTTCTTTCCGTTTGACTCGCAGCTCTCCAACAGTCTCTCAGAGATCATATGCTGGCAGTTACTTTCCTCTATGCCAGTGATGGTGAAATGACGCCTCAGTTGATCTTAACAGCGCTTATACGGGGGGGGGGGGGGGGGGTAACTCTGTTTTGCCGTCCTCCTTTTTTTTTAAACTGGCTGGTTAACCTCTTGTTACTAATTAATGATATTAATATGTGTATAAATGTTTAAAAGAAGTGCAGAATTCATTTTCACAGGGTTCCCCCACCATTCTGAGATTAGGATTTCAGGAGATTTCCAAGAGTTTTCCAGGAGAAAATATTCGATAAAACTATATATTTAGTAATAAATATAAGAGTTACCATATAATATACATGTATAAAATTACAAGAGCTCTCCTGAGCTTTTCGTCTCCATGCCCGAAACAAAAAGCTGTTGTAGATCTGCCTCCATACATCATCAATCCATCGCATTCGGGATCTGCCTTTGGGTCAATCAGCGTGTTGTGTGTGTGGGGGGGGGGAGAGATCGAGTTGATGGTGATTAAGTGCACTGAACATAAGTTCTTTAAAAAAATAGTTGCAGTAATGAGAGTAAAACGACGTGGACCAGCCTTTAGGAAGGTGGCGAGATAGAATTTTGTAGTTTCTTTCTTTCTTTAAAAAAAGAATTGATCGCAAGTTTCGTAGGCTATATATAGACATCAGTTCCATGCAGAGAAAGGAGATGTGGAGCTCGAGAAAAGTTAAAACAAATTTAGGCCTAATGTCACAAGGAGGACAATAGTTAGAAATGCTTCATGGAAGATGTTAGATGATAGAACTAATTGAAGCATAATTTCCTTTATTTTAACATGCTATTTCGCTATTTTTTACGGCCTTTCGCTCATTATGACTCCCGCGAAAAAATTTTGCTGATTAGGTCCGACCCCTACCACAATTTGACTTAAATTATAAATTTAATATCTGATATGGAAAAAAGAGTCAAATTTAGTTTTATCGCCCAATAGCTGAGAGTCCGCAGATTGTTTTCATTTTTTTAATAAGTTTAACTATTGCGGAGTTATAAATTCTAAACTAAAAACTGGCACAAAAGCGTTCGCCATTGGTCCTTTCCCATAGTTCTTGCATGTATTCTAAACAAGAATTTGGTGGTCTGTAAATACTGCCTATTATTAGGGATGTTGAGGTGGTATTAATTTTACAAAATGTTGATTCTATATTTTTTGAGTTAGGTAAAGTAAACATACAAAAGGTGAACATACAAAAAAATCAGACACACATCCCCCATTTGATTACGAATGTCTGTATTGGACCCATACGGGCAACACTTTACTAAACCAGTTAAGGAATCCCCCAATAGAACCCTAATTAAAAAAAAAACAAACAAACATAATATTACTTACAAAAGGGAAACAAAGCAAAATTTATATTTAACACACTTTATACTAAATTTAAAATAACATAATATTGTTTTTTATTTTATAATAAAGATTTCATCATGTTGATTCTGGCGCGATTGTGGAAGTCCCACACCGGCATGAAAGCGGAAAGACGTTAACGGCCCAATAACTAAAATCCCACACCGATCCGTTAACGTTTTTATAGGGGCGAGTGCAAGTAGGGCAGCTTATCCAATGAAACCTTATTAACCCGAATCGGACCATAATCGTTTTAGTACCGCTCTGTTTATAGAAGTGTGTGTGTTCCTCGAACAATTTTACACCAAGTAGCTATATGGAAAGCAGATACCGGTATCAATGAAGAGCTGAACATTTTTTGTGGTCATTAAGTTGTAAAGCAGAATTGGACTAATTTTTATGGTAAACATTTTTATCAGTGTTTATATAGGCCTATTTATAATTTGAGATTAGTTTTGTTATGAGACCAAGTAATAAATATTTCAAGCTTAGAGTCCATATAGGTAATTATAACTATACTATAAAGTAGAATGTAAGGCGTATGTATGTATGTATGTTGTGACAAGTCAAAAGCTTGCTGTCAGAGTCACTCAATTTTATCACAGCATTAATTATTATTTATCTTTATTTATTTATTTTATTTTAATTATTTCCCCATCCTACCCCCAATTTCTTCACCCGCACCACCTTTCCCTCTCCAGGCTAGACTTAGTTGACCACATTGGAGATAGCTAGGCCGCGTCTTTCGACTTATCTCATCTTGATCGGGGAAAGATAAACATAGTCTCTTTGATCTTACCCACCGGATGTCTGAATGACAGTCGCGGTTGACACCACCTTGGGTGGAATGCAAACCAATCTTTCGTCCCCCCCCTTTTCCACGTCTCTCTATGATCAAAAAGATTACTCTGGTCAACACGCCGCGTGACCCTCCAAGGTGCGACTCTTGTCGGACTTCACCCACGTGTAAGACAATTCTTAGCCTAGGACATTTCCTGTTTCCGCCCACATTTTCCAGGCCTTTATATAAAGTAAATTAGATCAAGCCAGACTCTCTCATTTTCTCATTCGAGCTGAGCTATCGAGTCTGGACTGCTTCATTTATTCTTTCTCCTAGAGGAATACCTGGTGGTAAGCCGAACTTAATCACATGTTCCGTCTTAATTACTCTGTGTATATTTCTCACTGGATACCATCATGTGTATTTTATTATTTTATGTATATTGAATTAGTACATTGTGTATTTCTCACTGGCGTAAGTAGAAAACATAAACATGTCCTATGTATGTATTTATGAATTGCATTAATCTATTAATGCTACGTTGCATCAATTGATCGTTGATGCAACCATGTATATATTTGTACATCTTATTTTATTTCCTTTATCTCGGCTGACCGCCTTGATAATTTTACTAGCGCACTAATACTGCGTTTAGAAAAGAGATATGAATTATCTCCCCCTTTAGTCATTTTATCCTAACGAGAGTTGCGCCCCTTGGAACAGACACCCTCTCCATTCAAGCGCGCTCCATTGTTCTCGGCCGACGGTCGTATGTAAACAAACCGTCATGGTCGCTGACCATCGCCCATTCCCCCCCCCCTTTTTTTTCTCTTCCCACTTGTGTTGTTTATTTTATATTATTATTTCCCCTTTTATGTACATTTTATATTGCTACTATCCGTCATCTATTTTTCCATATCCCATTTGTCATCATCTTCCCATTGTGCTCTAAAGCAATTTCACCAATCTGACCAATGCACCTCAGTCGAGGGCATCGATAAGATGCATGAGAGACATGTCCTAACTTGTCTTTATTTATCCGCAGCCTCCCTCAGGCGTCTGCCTTCGTGCTTAGTGCTATTTAGCACTGCACTTGCCTATTTATCGGATCACTTGTCTACTCGCTATTGAGTATTATCTCCCGCCTACGCGGATCTACTCAACTCTTCTTCTTGGCGCTATCGGCCTTGCCCGCCTATTCGACGTCCCTATAGTCCCAGATCTGTGCGAGACGTCATAGCTACGCCAAACCCTCTGCAACTCTCTGGACATATCCTGCTCTTAACGCTGCCCACGGCAGATCAGCTCTGCCCGCAGTAACCTTGTGCCCACGGTAGCCGGCCACCCGCCCTACTGTGCCCACTACAGATATCAGAACTTTTGGATTGAGACTCCACAAGGACTGAATCACCGGCGTCCCTCTATCCGCTAGAGCGCCACCTCCAGCTGCAGAACCAGGACACAGCCAGCTGCGGCATCAACAGGACAACCAGCTAAGTCAGAGGACAAAGTGACATACTCTCTTATTATGTGCAAGAGTGATGATTAGACATAGTATTCACTAGAGATAGATGCAAACCCTCCCCCTTTTTATTCTTTTAAGTAAATATTTATGTAAATAAACATTCTTCATTTTAATTTTGTATCTTTCTTTCATTGCTTGTCTCGTTGCGTGCCTGCTCCCGATTTATATGCTGACGCGCCAAACACACGTCACTTTCCCCAACCTGTCACATATGTATGTATGTATGTGCCGAATAGAAATCAAAACCGTTTGAACAATCTTGATAAAATTTGGCATAAATGTTCTATGGGTAGGCCTACTAACAGGAACCGTAGAGATGTATTGTAGCCCTTAAACAAACTTTAAAAAAAGTTGACCAACTCTATGAAAGTATAGTATCTTATAAATCTAGGCCATGTTTACCAAGAGAAAAGGTTGAATGGATTTGGATCTAGATCTAATTTTAAGAACTACACTTTGTAAAATTCAAGTATCTCCAAGTTTAAGCTTCTTTAAAATTAACTTTTGCTGTCTGTAGGTGCATTTTTGTTTTGTTATTTCTGTTAAAATCTCCTGTCGTCTGGCTAAATGCTAAGGGTACCAAAGCACTCCTCTTGTTCTTATCTTATAAAATACAGACCTTTACTCTTGGCTTAAAAAAGAGGATGATTAAATCCTAATTGTGTTCCTAAGTCAATTTAGTCATGCATGTTAATCCTTGCTGACTCAGGCAACTCATTCCATGATCTAACAGCATCAGGGAAGGGTATTTTAGCTGCGCATCTAGTGTCTGTATTTTAAGAGCGGTAGCAAAGAGCTTTAATAGCCGTAAATTATCAAATCGTTTTTCCACGGTTTTAACAGTAGCATGAAGAGTACTCCAGCAAGTTGTTTAAAGACATTTCAATGATACTCCAGTATGATGAATTAAAAGTATCCCATCAAATGGTAAAAGCGGCGATGAAAGAAAACATTTTTAAGAGTACATAAAATGTCATGCAGGAAGTAGTTTCTGAAAATCGGCCACATAACTTAAATAAACAATGTACACATCAATTAAAATGGTGTTTCTGTTTTTTTTTTTTAATATTGCCTGCACTCCTTCATGAATTCCAGATATTGATATTGTAGCTATATCATGGGCGTAGCCAGGATTTGTTTTCGGGGAGGGGGAATTTTCTTTATCTCCCCCCCCCCGGCCAAAAAATGTATATATTGTTACAAATGAACAGTGATAGGTAGAGATCAACGTATGACCCCGGGGAGATGACACAGCAGCGAGTGTTCTCTGGAATCTATATGTACAAACAAAAACAGGATGTGACGTGTCCTCACGTGTTGTTCCAGGGGACGAACAGATCTAAGAAGGGGGCAGTTACTAATGAACAGTGACAGATAGAGGTCACTACGTGTGACCCCGACTTGATGACACTGCAGCGATGTGACTTTTCCTCACGTGTTATTCCAGAAGATACAAGCAGTATTTGTGCAACTTTGGAGAAGCGATTAGGGACTCTATATAAGCCAGAAAGTTAATGTGAAAGTTAGTCGTGAGTGAGCCGTTACAGTCGATGTAAGACGTGTGCGGCCCTAGTGGAAGAGAAATATGTACGACTCGATGCAAGTTAACTAGGGTAGAGTTAACTGGAGTGGACTACTGTCGTTAAAGTCTATACAGCAAACTACAGTGGACTTTAGTCGATACAGTCGATGTTAGACGTGTGCGGCTCTGATTCGGTAGACTTGAGTACGACTTGGTTTAGCTTTGGGAGACCTGGAGCGACACGAAGAAGTGTGTCGTTGGTCTGTTCTGTGGAATACGCTCGATGCAAGTAGAGAAGAGATGAATTGCAACGAAGTCAAGAGATGAATTGCAACGAAGTATAGCTAACTGTAAACTGACAGATATTGTACAGTCTTCTACGCTACATGTTACAGTGACGAATTGTTAGAGTTAATAGTCATTAAAGTTATATGAAACTGAAAGTTGAGTCGTCAAGTTCTTTGCAGTGTTTTTATTTGTGTGCCTACTAATACATTTAGCCAGAAGATTCAGAAATATGTAACAATATATATATATATATACCCCAGGCCAGCGCTAGACGAGCAGTCAACCGTGACGAGTTACGACGGTCAGCCAAGACGAGTGTCAACATGACTGTTCGGGAAGGATCGGCGTCATGAATAGAGCTCAGGAGCGCCACGAGGGCTGCAGTCACGTGATAACTAGAATGGTCGAGTGATCTTCCGTTCGGTTCTAGAAGACAGCAGGGACCCTATATAAAGGGCGAAGGTATCGGAGACCAGGGAGACACAATTTCTCGATCTACGGTTCGTTACGACGGCCCAGTACAAGTCCGAGACAAGACGGAGAGACCAGCGCAAGAGTTGATACGCAGGTAGGGCTATTAACGGAGATATATTTGTACAGTCTTGTGTTACGTGCTGCTAATTATACAATGTTGGCTGTTATTTATTGACATTAAACTATCACTTTATTTGGAGCCCTGAGTTGTTAAGTACTTTCAGTTGGTGGTGTCTTGTGGTGCAGTTTATAGAGAGCCTGGAGAGAGAGATTCATAAACATATATATATATATCAAATTTGTGTTTCAAAAGCATTTTTACATAAATTCGTTCCTTATATCTGTGAATTTAGAATTCCTGACGTAGCCTACATTCTTTCATTGCACATTACCCAAAAGATTACACATCTCTCTCTTCCTTGGTTTAAAACTCTAATTCAACTCTAAGATGATAGAACTTCTCTTCTCAAAGATAGTTTTATACATTAACACATGAACATACTAATTATAGTCCATTCATTTCATATTTAAATCAAATTAACATTCAAATTTGTTTTTCTAAAACATTTTTCATACATTCGTTCGCTAAACCTGCGAAGCCGTGTTGAGATATATTCTAATAGTTTCATTCAGGAATCCCTTAATCAAAAAGAACTCTATCCAAGATTAGTCTAGATCTATGTCTAACTCAAGATCTACTTTATACTTTAACACATGAACATACAAAATTAAGTCTGTTCATTCAAAATTTTAATCACATATATGTAGGCCTACAAGTAACTGTTTTTATTTGAAAAATGAATTTAAGTCGATTAGCTATTATTGATAGCTCCGTTCATACTATTTTTACATTCACGCATTTGCTTTACTTAAAAAATTATTATTTCGTTTAATTGTTTACAAAGCACTCTCAGTGACTATGTGAGCAGGTCAGGAGGCGCTGGAGTGGCGACCTTTTTTTTTTTTTACTGCTCGGCATTAATTCCTTATAACAGTAGGCAGATGTTAGCGCTACTGGGTGGGTTTCATCTGTGACACCTCAGTCTACGACCAAGGGGCTAAAGTCACCTAAGTAACCATACATACTAACCTAAACTAAATGAAAGCACCAACGAAACTTTAAATCAATAATAAAATATAATATATACACACACTAACCACTACAACTGAACCCAGCAACTAACTAAAACCCTCTAAATCTACACCACTACAAACACCAACAAACTAACCAAACCAACTATCTAACTATATCACTACAACTAGTTGAACTACTACTAGTACTACACTAGACCTAGCTCGATCTACACTAACACCCTACAATAAACTAGTAGATCTACAATATTCTACTACTACAACCAACCCATAACACTAACACTAAAACAAGAACACTTTAGTACCTTACTATTCACTAAGAACAGACTAAGCCACTAGGTCTAAGCCGACTAAGGCAACACTACAAAAACAAAATAACAATAGAATGGAAGTTCCATAGCCCTAGATCTACAGAAGCAATAACAATAGCATTACTACATTCAGCAGCTTAAAGCAGCAATAACACAGCAGCAGTTATATTCATCAGAGTAAAACTCGGTAATAGGCGATATTATGCCGTCCACGCCTGATCCGGTTCTTTCTGTGGTCTTACTGTATCTTATATAATACAGACGTTACTTCAAAAAAGAAGATGATTACGTCCTACAATAAGCTTCTAAACCTACCCTCCAAAGCTGTACCATCGCAAATTAATATTAAGCCGAAAAAAAATAATTTAGTTTTCAAGTTATTTTGTCATTGTTGTAATGACATACTTATACGCCATTTTGTTTACTACGTTCTTAAGAGGATGTAACTCTCCATCCCAGAAGTTTAAAAAAAAATAAACTAAGAGCAAGTATCACTGAACTATATATTATTTTGATGGAATTTAGTATGATCAAAATTTAGATTTAGTGCTAGCTTTAGGGTTAGGGTTAGGTTTAGAATTAGGGTTAGGGTTAGAATTAGGTTTAGAATTAGGGTTAGGGTTAGAATAAGTTTAGGATTAGGTTTAGTGCTAGGTTTAAGATTAGGTTTAGAATTAGGGTTAGGTTTAGAATAGGTTTAGCGCTAGGTTTAAGATTAGGTTTAGAATAGGTTTAGGGTTAGGGGTTAGGTTTAGAATAAGGGTTAGATTTAGGATTAGGGTTAGATTTAGAATAGGTTTAGTGAAACCTAACCCTAACCTTAAAGACCAACTGAAGAGGTTTTGGGGTCAGATGCGGAAACCGGTGTAATACTTTTTTTTAGTTTCATAATGCTTAAAGAAACATATATACGAAATATTAGACATATATTCTTTGTAATTATTTAGATACTAGACATATGTTACCCGCGACCCGCGGGTCTTTATTTGCGCATTACTGTCGATATAGTCAATGAGAGTGTTTTGTAAACAATTAAACGAAATAATAATGTAATAAGTAAAGCGAATGTGTCAATGTAAAAATAGTGTGAATGAAGCTATGAAATCAAAATAGCTAATAGGCTTAAATCCATTTTTTAAAATTAAAACATTTGCTTTTGAATAATCTAGTGGATTGGATTTAGATGTATGTTAAACGTAGCTAATGATCCTTTCACGTTATTTCTCTTTCGCTACGAAAATAAAATTAGTTTTGCGAAAATGGGATTACCCGAAGTCGATACATTCTTATCTATTAAAAACGAAAAGAGCGATAGCTTTGTTAAATAAATGGGATTATAAAGTGAACAATAAAACGAAATAATTTTTAGTACGCGATTCATGAATGAATATAGATCTAGGCCTATCTCAACTCGGCTTCGCAGCTTTCGTAAGCGAATGTAGCTTTAGAAAACCAAATTTGAATGTTTATTTGATCAAAATATGAAATGAATGGACTTTAATTAATATATTTATGTGTTAAAGTATAAAACTATCTGTGCGAAGAGAAGTTTTATCATCTTAGAGTTGGATTAGAGTTTTAGATCTAGGGATGGGATTATAAAGTAAACAATTAAACGAAATAATTTTTAGTACGCGATTCATGAATGAATATAGATCTAGGCCTATCTCTACTCGGCTTCGCAGCTTTCGTAAACGAATGTAGCTTTAGAAAACCAAATTTGAATGTTTATTTGATCAAAATATGAAATGAATGGACTTTATTTAATATGTTTATGTGTTAAAGTATAAAACTATCTGTGCGAAGAGAAGTTTTATCATCTTAGAGTTGAATTAGAGTTTTAGATCTAGGGATGGGATTATAAAGTAAACAATTAAACGAATTAATTTTTAGTACGCGATTCATTACGGTATTGTCTAATGAAAGAATGTTCGTCAGGAAATCTGTAGTCACAGATATAAGGAACTAATTAACGTAAAAAATGCTTTTGAAACACAAAATTGAAGGTTAATTTTATTATATAATGAAATCAATGGATCTTCTTTTGTATTTTCATGTGTCAAAGTAAAAAACTATCTGCGCAAAGTGTATTTCTTAAAATTAGATCTAGGTCTAAATCCTTTCTATCTTTTCTCATGTCAACATTGTAGACATGGCCTAGATCCATAAAATACTATAGCTGTAATAGAGTCGGACAACTTTATTTTTTTTTAGGGTCTTAAGTTTGTTTTAGGGCTACAAAACATACACTACGGTCTAAGTTGGTACCCAAGGAACATTCCTGCCTAGTTTTATCAAGATTGGTCAAGCGGTTTTGATGTCTATAAGTAACATACATACATACTCCTCACATTCTACTTTATAATATAGATAAGCAATTTAATGTGAGTTTTAGGGACTATTAAATTTCACAATCTCGAAGCCATTCGAGATCAGTATTTCCCAGACAACCAAGGTCGATGACGTAGTTTAAGGGAAATTAGGTCAAATTTTTCAGTTTATGGCTTAGCGTATTTCCCTATTCCTTTTTACAGGAATGCTAGTTTCTGAAAACAAAGGCGACTAAAACACACCAATTTATAAAATGTGGATGTTAGAGTTGGGGAAATTAGGTCAAATCACGCAATTTATGGCTTTGCATGTTAGATCTACTGTTTGTCGGCTTATTCTTGATCTAGTCAAGCGAACAGCGTTTCAGCCCACGCAGTACCGCGCGCCTCAGTTCACATGTTTCGTTTTAGTCAAGTTACGCAATTTATGGCTTATGTTACTGCTTCAGGCTTATTCTAGTTCTACATCTACTGCTTTTGATCAAGAGCTAGATCTTCTTTTCTCAGATCATTAATGGTGTATGAAGTAGACCTACATTTAATTAGATGAAGTCTAGATCTAGTAATAGTAGCATTGGATATTTAGAGATTAGACCTATCTATATAGATCTATAATAATAATAATTTTATTTATAAAGCGCTGTTAACAAACAAAATGTAGGCTCAAGGCGCTATAAGAACATTACAAACAAAAACACGAGAGCTAAAATGACAGTTAATCTAAAAAAGTTTAACCTATAGTCGTCCCTAAATCTATCTAGACTGATCCGATCGAGGTGCTGGGCCTAGATCTAGAAAAACAAAGTTTAAAATTATATACTCTATCTATACACTTAATAGTGATTATTAACCTATAGTCGTCCCTAAATAGGCCAAATAAATAGAAGAGATTATCCAACGGAAAAGGAGTTGTTTTTTTCTTTTCTCTGGGAAGTGAAAAATAAATTGTAGTATCAATATAATATTCAGTAATGCATATAGGCTATTGTTGTTGTAGTTATGCAACTCATTTTATTAAATTTTAGTAACCCAATTATTGCCAGTTAATCACTAAATATATCTCAATATATATATATATATATATATATTATTGTTATTAAAAAATGCAGAGCTATTCATAATTTAAAGTGTTAAATAAATAAGGCTGGCAGTCAAGTCGAAAGATTAATGAGGAATGCAGTATTTTCCATGGCTACGCAGCCCTAGCTGGTGGTCAATTTAAATGTTCTTTACCACGTCTACGTCTTCCCTTGGCAGTGGATTTTCTTTTGGCCTCTAATATCTATTCCACCTTGCAATTTCTAATAAATAGCATCATTCGAAGAATGAGATCCAACTCTTATTTTTTTAAATGTAACCCCTTTACAGATCAAGTCATCATTGCAATGGACATTCAAATCTGCAATAACATAGAAATGATCAAAATTTGAATATGTTTCGAAATGCAGAAAGTTGTTTGGTTTGCGCTCCGAACTGTTTTCTCTGCGGTATCAGGTTCAAACATTGACCACTGCCATTAACTAACATCCTGCTGGAGTTTTGGGCTATGACATAATAATATTAAATCCTGATTCAAAGCTTTGTCTAAACCTAGCAAGTGAAAAGGAACATACTAAAATAATGTTGTGTGTATAATGAAGAACTCTATTAAAATGTGATTTTTTATTTACATTTATTGGTATTTATTATATATAAAATTGTAGAATGTTTCTGTGAATTGTTTCACAATAGAAACAGGGAATATTAACTCTTCTTGTATTTCCAAAATGATGAAAGATCCATCTAGTAAACTTGTCTGTATGCCACATGTCATATGTTTTCTGTAAAATAGATTTTTAAAAATTTGTTTATTAACATTTATACTTAATTATGTATACTTTGTATACACATATATATAGAACTAGTGGTTATATATATATATTATATGTTATACTGATTATCTGATCTAACATTAACATCTAACTCTTATTGTTCTTAATAATAATAAATTACTCTACTCTAGGTCTAGGCAATCTAATATATTTCAGACCAGGGCCGGTCTTAAGCCACTGCAACCTATGCGGTCGCAGTGGACCCTGCACTTTCATAGGCCCCACGCTAATTCTAGGTGTAATTGTTAAATTGAAATATATATATATATATACCGGTACATATATAAAACCTGGAAATCTCATGAAAGGTCATAAAAATCTCCTGAAAAATAGACAAAATTGTCAATTGTGGGTGTCATTCATTCCGGAAAATGCTAATCCTACGCGCGATAAAAGGCATTGTCAGCTTTCATGTAATAAAATGTAATAATCAGGCCAATTTTCACTTTAATTGGAAGTTTCCATATTATACTTTATTTACTTTAATAGTGACTGGCATATTAATGTGCCATAGGTTGCAAAGTTCGTAAAGTAAAGTTAATTTGATCGTAATCTTGTACTTAGTAAAGATTGAATAGAATTCAAAGTCAAATTTTTTTAAAATACAAAGCTTAATTTCCACTTATTATCCTTATTCCCACCCAGACTAGGCCCTGCGCAATCAGTTTCACATAAGGCCCCGCAATCGTTAGGACCGGCCCTGTTTAAGTTTAAGACTTAAAGACAAGTCACATGTGTTTAGTATAGATCTGTATTTAATATTACCAATATAAATGATGACTTATTATTTTTTAAATCTAAAGTCTATCCTTATTAATAAGTATAGTAAGGGCTAGTAAAGGGCTATATTAGAATTAGATCTTTTATAAATATATTCTATATAGATTTAGCTTAGGCTTTAGGTTTAGTCCTTGACTAATATAATATTATATTTATAAATATCTATGAATAATCTTTATGCTAGGACACTACTCACTAGGTCTTACTATTAGTACTATTACAGAGATATACAAATTCAAGCATTAAAAAATGTTGGCGACTGGGCTTAGACTTAACATAGATAGAGGCTAGTCTAGATTACTCTAGAATACTCTATATCTACTTAAATGTACTAGTTTATAAACTATTACTCTAGTGTCTTTAGTATAAGTATTAAAGTAATTAAACTCTATTAGTATTACTACAAGCCAAAGTCAAGTATTATTATTATAAATATAAACTAGATCTAGTCATTCTAGTGACTAGTGAGTGACTAGTAAAAGTGTTAGAAGGCCTAGCTTAGACTAGCTAGAATCAGAGAATAGAGATAGATCTATCCATTTTGTTTTGTTATAATAAAAATTATAATAGACTTATACTTTTAGTATACTAGTATAGTTTATGATTATAATTTATAGTAGATCTAGAATCTATTATCTACTAGTATATCTATCTAGATCTAGTCATAAGTGACTGTCTAGAAGTTAGAAGTCTAGTCAAGTCGACTCAAGTCTAGTCCTATCTATCAATCTATCTATGATAATTATATTAATTAAATAGTCTGCTCTATAATTTATTTTGAAAAAGTAGAAGAGTTATCTTCAGGGCATTTTGGTGCATCCCATGATAAGTATCATTTAAAATTGTTTGACAGCTAGATTTAGATAAGTAGATCATCTGAATCGCTATCAATAACGTATCCAGCCATGTCTATTATTATTTACATTTTCTCAGTCTATTACAAGACGTCACTTCCGGTTTCGGCCATTGAAGCTGATTTTCAAATCTCGTTATTTTTTCCACTTTCAAATTACTTTTTCTAATATAAATACGCTTTTCTAAAATCTCAAAATTTTAGGAACTAACTTTGATGCTATCTACTGTCTGAATCAATCGCTATCTCAATTTCGAAAAAAACCTCTTCAGTTGGTCTTTAAACCTAACCCTAAACATCCTAAACCTAAATACTAAACCTAACCCTAAACTTAATTCCCTAAACCTAGTACTAAACCTAAACCTAAATACTAACCCTAAACCTAAAGAAAAAAATGCCTCTATTACAGCAATAATAAGGAACCGTAAAAACTAACCCTAACCCTAACCCTTTTTTCGGCTTAATATTAATTTGCGATGGTACAGCTTTGGAGGGTAGGTTTAGGAGCCTATAGACACTATTATTAGCCTATACTATATATGGTCTACGGTAGGACCACAGAAAGAACCGAATCAGGCGTGGGCGGCATAATATCGCCTATTACCTAATACTCAATAGCAGTAAAAATAGCCTGCAACATATAAAAATACAAAACTATAAATACAAAACCATATATTCTATTAGATCTAGAACACTCATAGAGGGACTAATGGGCGCCGCCATCTTGAATACAGCATGTTGACAACTATTATGACAAATAGTCCAAGTAGAAAACAAAATAACTACCTTATAATGTAAAGTATATTTACACATAGTGTGACATAGATCTAGTAAAAGAAAATATAACTGTTACAAACTTACAGGCCGTCCCAGGTACAGGAATAAAAGTATTGAAACAATTACTAGCATTTAAGATCACCAAGACCTCTCGTCACACAGAGATGCTGTCCTGACCGTACACTGGTCAACTGTCCAAGAAACAGCATGGACATAGCCATGGGCGTAGCCAGGGGGGGGGGGGGTTCTTGGGGTTCACCCCCCCCTGAAATGAAATCCCCCCAAGGGGGTGGGAACGGAATTAAGTGACTGATTTTTGCTTTCATTTTGTTTATTTTAGGTGAGATTTTAATACTAAATCATCAATTTGAGTTAAAAACCCTCTACCAGGGGGTTTTGAGTTTAAATTCCCCTACCAGGGAGTTTTGAGATTTAAAAAAACCCTATCAGGGGGTTTTGAGATACAAATCCCTCTACCAGGGGGCTTTGAGTTTAAAACCCCCTACAGGGGATTCTGAATTTTAAACCCCCTACCAGAGGTTTTTGCAGTTAAATCCCCCTCTTCTATAAAATAAAACAAAAAAAATGCAAACAACAATCCCCAAATTCCAACAGCACAGTTAAGGAAGATTTTGATTTTAAACCCCCCTGCAAAATTTACGATAAACCCCCTCTTCAATATAAAAAAAGTAAATTACACACTCAAAATTCTATGAGCGTAGCCAAAGGGGTTTTGAGTTTAACCCCCCCCCCTCTAGTTGGGGTTTGAAGCTAAAAAGTACCTCTTCAATATAAAAAAAAAGCAAATTACACACTATAAAATCTAAGAGCGTAGCCAAAGGGGTTTTGAGTTTAAATACCCCTCCTCCAGATGGCTTTTTCTTTAAAGTTTAATACCCCTCCAGATGATTTTGAGTTTAAAATTCCCATACAGAGCGTTTAGAGTTGAAAACCTCTCTCTTCAATATTATTTTAAAGCAAACTACAGTCACCAAATTCTATGATCGTAGCTAATGGGGTTTTGAATTTAAAAAAAAAAAAAAACTCCATAGATTTTTTAGTTTAAAACCCCTCAACAGATGATTTGACGAAAAAACTTTCCTTTTCGATATAAAATCTAAAGCGAAATACAGGCATGTAATTCCAAGAGCGTAGTCAAGAAAGGTTACAAATTTCTACCAGTGGCTTGGGCTCCATTAATAAAGTGTGAATAGTCTTCTGCCGAAATTGAAAAAACATTAAATGTGGCTCAACAAAGATGGCTAAGACAGATTTTAGGAATCAGTCATTGAGATCGGGTCTAAATCAAAGAAATCATATGCCGAACTGGGAGTCGAATCCTTAGTAAGGTTGTGACAGAGCGTAGCATGAGAATTGCGGGACATGTTCTCCGACAAAATGAATTACGCAAAATAAGAGTTGCAGAAACAGCTTGCCGGAAAATGCGCCGAACGACGCGATAGGGGCTAAGTCAGTAAGAATGGCACATTAGGTTTTTGAAATAAAATTTTTAATAGCAAGATAATGCACTGTAGATACCTCAGAATATGCATTTTGTTGGCTTTCAATACCAGAAATAGTGATCTGCGGCGGGGCTTCGCCCCGCGCTGGGGGAGCGCTGCGAACTCCCACAGACCCCCTTGCTAGCAAGGGCGGGGAGTCTACAATAAACAATAAATGTATTCCGAAAGGGTCAGAATGTAATAAAGATTAATTATGTACACACACACACACATATATATATAGATATATATATAATTTTATCCGTGGGGGGGGGGGCGTGGGGAATCCCCGCCCCCCCCCCCGAAAAAAAATCCTGGCTACGCCCATGGACATAGCAATATATATTATCCCGCACTAACCCATTTAACTATAGGCGGAAGTACAATAATAAAATCTGACACAAACCTATACAAAAGAATATACTGAACAGCTATAGCCTATGAAAATACACATAAAAAATAGCTCTGGGAGCGCAAGCTCACAACTATATCGAAAGTGAAACGCAAATAACCCGCGGGCAGCGGGTAACATGTGGCTAGTAGCCTATACTATAAAGTAGAATGTAAGGCGTATGTATGTGCTCAAAAGTGTTTAGTCATTTAGTAGGCTCAAAGTGTTTAGTATTTGACTAGACTTATACTATGGCATTCAAGTTTTTTAGATTCTAGATCTAGATTTCTATATCTGCATAAAAATTAAACTAACAATGTTATATTAACAGTTACATTCACGCGTTCGCTTGATATCGTGCACTTCCTAATATTTCTATATAATTGAATTCATGCATTCGCTTTACTTATAACATTATTTTCTTTAATTGTTTTTAATGCAATATATCAGGAACTATTTCAGTGATACGCAAATTAAGGATATAGAAAAGCGTGGTCGAGGGCTTAGTGCGCTTGAATTTAGCTTGGCATGGCAACCTATGAAGGGGGCTCGAAGTTCGACACCCGACTCGGCCTATGAAGGGGGCTCGAGGTTTACTGAGCGCCTAAAGGCAGCACGGAAAAACCTTATCCTAGATACCCCCGCCCCCCCCAAAAAAAAAAAAACTTGTCCACGACTGAGATTGGACCAAAGCGCTCTGAGCATGCTATAAGGATGAAAGTAGCGCTATATAAAAGCCATAATTTATATATATGTCGTTTTCTTGCATTCTTCACTTCAGAAACGCATTCTCCTATATCTACAGTTCATTATTCATCAGTGGGGTTCGGGGCGGCCTGGGGGGGGGGGGGCTCGGCCGAGTGGGGGGGGGGCGATCGCCCCTACCGCCCTCTCCCCCTGGATCCGCCAGTGCTTCCGAGCTCCACCATCGCGGGGCGAAGTCCCTAGCTCCGCCAAGCACTATTTCCGGCATTGAAAGCCAACAAAATGCATACCGGTATTCTGAGGTATCTGCATGAATTATCCTGCTATTAAAAAGTTTTATGACTTAGATCCTCCCGCGCCGTTCGGCGCATTGGGCGGAAAGCTGTTTCCACAAAAATCTGTTACTGGCAATGTCTAAAGCCTCTTCCCACCTACTATGAGGACCTCCATGAAAGTGTGGCGTGAAGTTGTACTAGGATGTGCCTGTTTGCGCTTTTCTCGTAATGGCCTCCGTGTCATTGCAATTATTGGTATGCGTAATTCATTTTGTCGGAGAACATGTCCCGCAAACAGGGGCGGACTGGCTATATGGGCAAACGGGCAAATGCCCGGTGGGCCGGTACCAAATAGGCCGGTCTGGTCGCGACCAAAGAAAAAAAATTCAATGCAGACAACTTAAAAAAAAAAGTGACAGCAGCAAGACACAAAGGCCCGAACACGTTTTCTTCTTCTTGTTGTTTTAATTCTTATTACAATTAATTTTGTTTGAAATTCAACAAGAATATAATTTTAAGAATTACACTATACACTGTACGTGTTATCATTTGTAAAACGTTAGACCGTACTTTCTGCTATGCACGAGCGGCTTGGCCTTCAACACTACTTTGATGTCTTCAAGACTGTGTTTGGCCTGATCATTTAGCTGGTCGGCATGGGCCTTTGATGGCACTCCTATTTTTGTTTTGCTCCTTCCCTCACCCGTTTTTTTAATGGTTCCATTGAAAGTTAACGAAAAAGAGGGATGGGAGAGGTTAAGTTAGAAAACATTGATATAACGCGGCAAAAGGGGAGACAATTAGCTGGTTAACAAAACTTAATAGAAGTTAACTTAAACACATACAGACAGCCGCGAAATTGCAAACCACCCAACTTATTCATAGCTCAATATGGGTATAGCCATATAAAGTTCTACTTTCTGCGATTTGAAAAGAAAAAAGTAAGTTTCTTGTTGTTTATTTGTAATAACATAGATCTAAAAATACTACACTTAAGGTTTACAAAAAAAAATAAATTATTTAATTAAAACATAAATCTAGATCGACACTAATATTTTCTCCGCTATGATTATATGATTAATGGCAAACGTATGCTTAGTATGAAGTCATTGATGATGAAAATTATTACAATAATTTATATAGCGCTGTCACATCCGATATTTAATGAAAGGTGATTTAGAATCATTGATATTTTAAATAATATATTCATATACAAGTCGCGTTTTTGAGAATGTACTAGGACGAAGCAAGAGCTTTTCGCATTTAGAAGTACCTCTCTAACCGTTCTGTTTTCTCTTATCTTGTAAAGGAATATTATATAGTTCGTCCATCGTAGTTCGATTATGACCACTTTGTCATCCAGGGGGCTGAGGGCTTTGCACTGGGGTTTTATGTCTCCTCGTGTGGCTGGTGAGACCTATGTGAGCCCGGAATGTTCGGCCGCACACTAGGCAGGTTATTCCAGCTGGAGCTAGTGTCATTGGCCTTGCTTTTCTTCTCTGGCGTTTTTCTTCTGCCAGCATGTTCTCTTTTCCTCAGCAACCTGTGCGCCGGTTTTCACAGCGCGACGTCATGATGCTCTGTTATGTGCCTCTGTCTGTCTGGTGGCTGGATCTATGCTGAACGTCTTCAGAGAAGCTTTGAGGGTGTCCCTGAAGCGCTTTTTTTGACAACTTTGAGAGCGCTTTCCTTCGCTTAGTTGGCCATACAAGAGTCGTTTAGGGATGCGGTGGTCTTCCATTCTGCATACATGTCCTGCCCATCGCAGCTGGGACTGCATCAGGATTGTGTGGATGCTTTGCAGACCCGCTCTTTGAAGGACTTCAGTATCTGGTATTTTGTCTGCCATTTGACATTCAGTATTTTTCACAGACATGTCGTGGTAGTGATTCAGTTTCTTTGCATGTTAACTGTACACTATCCATGTTTCTGAGTCATAGAGCAATGTAGGGAGGACGACGGCTCGATAGACCCCTAGTTTTGTATTTGTGGTGATACCACTTTAAAGGAATGGGTTGCCTGAGTCAGCCAGGAAAACCAATGACTTAGCATATTTTAAGTCACAGATCAACATGAATGACTAGATTGACACGTGAAATGCGTAGGACCTAATTATTTGTATTTTTTTGAAGAAACGTCTATAAGTAATACTAAAAAGTTTAAAACTCATTAAGGCTGCTATTGTAGTGTTTATAGGCTAGTTTTCAGACTACATACATGTATAAATATAATACATTATATAAGCCTACGAAAGCATACATCCAGTTTTCGATGCGTTATCAAACTTTATATATTTTGAATAGAATTAGGCTTACACCTATGATAAAACTCATGGGCGTAGCCGAGAGGGGAGGAGTTCAAACCATCACCGGTCTCAGATATCATTGTCTGAAATGGAAACTTTACTTACTTCCCCAGTGCAGCCAACTTAAGCAAACTAGTCACCAAATTTCATGAGCGTAGCCAAAAGGGGTTTTGTGGTTTCCCTCCCCCCCCCCACCTCCAATTCAAAAACTAAAGCATTTTACCATTTTCTACCAGTCGCTGGACTCCACTGAATAGAAGATTTAGTTTTTGATTTTTTTAGCGGAAGAGTATCAGGCTAATTGCACTGTGGATACCTCAAAATATGCATTTTTTAAAACTTAAAATAACGAAAATAATGCTTGGATCCACAGGGGGAGCTTACTGCGCTCCCCCAGACTCCCTAACTGTCCTTTGGCGGTTTATACTGCCTTTCACTAATTATAGGAACAGAGTATTCTAGTGTAGAAAAAACGTTTGAAAGAATGAAAGATAAGATTAATTACATATAGACACACACTAATATATATATATATATATATATATATATATATATATATATATATATATATATATATATATATATATATATATATATATATTGCGGAGAGGTTTAACCCCCCCACACACACACACCGAAAATATATGACATGACATTTGTGGGCCGGTTTATATGGTAATGCCCGGGCCGGTTTTGATACCCAGTCCGCCCCTGCACGCAAACCTCATGCAACGCTCTGTCACAACCTTGCTAAGGGGTCGACTCCCAGCAGGGCCGGTCCTACAGATTGCGGGGATAGCGCGGGGCCTAGTCTGGGTATAGGGCTAAGGGTAATAAGTGAAAATTAAGAAATTTGTAATAAAATAAATTCGTCATTGCATTTTATTCATATTTTATTAAGTGTAAAATCACGGTCAAATTAAATTACAAGCCATCTACAATAGAAGGTAGTTTTCCAACAAAAAGTCGATAAACATTCACATCTGTCTTTTAGATTTACTTTTTTAAGAGATCAAGACAGATTTAGATCTAGCTAGAATCTAGCCTACCGGATGTCACCCTGTGCGGTCCGCACCCCCTAGTGACGTCACTACCGAGAAGTACTTGAAGACATCGGAGAATACATGAGGGAGAAATAGCGTTAACAATTATTTAAGGGGACTAAACCCAACAAATTTAGCCATATCTGTGAATACTGAGGGATTAGTTTCCCTTGTTGGTATCAAACAAAATAATTTTTTAATTATTGATTCATCTCTTGTATATGCCAATGAATAAGTGTGCGAAGTTTCAACTTGACCCTAAACCTGTGGGAGAAATGATGTGTACCTTGGGCGGACTGGCTATATCAGTGAGTATATGGGCATTTATCAAAATGTCGGTGGGCTGGTACCAAAATGGGCCGTGGAGCCACCGTTTGTATAATAATTTGAAGTAGTTCGTTTTTATTGTCCATGTAGTATTGTAGAGGAAGTATTTTGTATAATCATAAACGTTTATGCAGGTAAATATTTGGTGCAATATATTTGGCCACTGTACTTAGCAATTTTACAGATACAATATAATAATAATAATTATTTCGTCAAAGTAAAGAGCTTAACTTTTGTAAAACTTCCGTTGCTACCAGAACACAAATTAGGTCACTTGATTTGTTCTATAGTAAATATAGATCTAGATAGTAGATTCTAGACTAATCTAGACTCTATAATATTAAATATAATTAACAAGATTCTAGATCTAACTTGAGTAATTTTATTGATTAATCTAGGACCTATATTTATATATATTATTATATAGATATTTATTATAATAATTATATAGATTATAATATAGATCTAAAATCTAATTATCTAATTGAGTAATTCTAATCCAGCTCTAGATTCTAGATATAGATCTGGAAAGGAAATCTAGATGATGACATGATGATGATCATTCTTGATGTAGAATAATGTAGATCATAATGATAGTAGATGTATTATTTTATAGACTCTAGTGACTAGTCCTAAATCACTAGATCTAGATTAGAAGTTCTATTATCTCTAAACTCTAAACCATGTTACCATGAATAGACATCGTCAACACTATACTAAAAATAGATCTAGTACTAGTGTACACTTAGATCTAAAGCTTTCCTCAATACTGCCCTGATTTTATTAGGGCTATCAGAGTAAATAAAATCAGAGTCAGTGATCGGCAATATCCGCATTGAGCGTCGGTATTTACACTCCTGGCCATTTTTCTGCGTTGTCAAGAAGCAGGATCAAGACCAAAAGCATTATCAAAAGGGGGAATAACCTAGTTGTTTTTTTAAATACCGACTTTAATCATGGATAGGAAGAGAGAGAGAAAATAAACTAATAGAAATAATAGAGCAGTAGAGCTCACAGACCTATAAATACCGACCGTAAATACGGATAGCTATGTAGATTGAATAAACAACTATACACTATTACTAGCAGCAGTTTTGAATAGAATAGTATATTATTATATAATTATTCTTATTAATTACATCATAATTACAATAATTACAGAAAAAATAGTGGATCTAGATCTAGATGTTGCATTTGTATTTGATATAGACTAGGTCTAGGTGCAGATTTTTTGGATTAAAATTGAATGTGCTGTCAACATGTAATATTTCTAAGTTAAAGTTGAGATTAATATTGAATTTAAATAGCTATATGCATACCGGGACGTCTATCTAGTCAAATGTCAATTAAGTTAACATTAAATTATAAGTATAATAATTACATACAGTAGTGGATCTAGATGAGGAAAAACATTATTATAATTCTAGACAGATGTAAGAGAGCAGTATTTGATGTTGACTTGGTAATAGGTTTAGATTGTGTGTGTGTGTTAGTGTGTGTGATAAGAACTGAATTTAAATACACCTTCATCTAGGTCTATATAGAGACTAATGATTAAATTTTAAATAGATCCATTTAGTAATATTTTGATTATGATTTAAATTAAATAATGTTGAGATCAATATTGTATTTAAATAAATTGAATCTAGGCCTACTGCAACATTTCTTAATATGTCTGTCTAGAATAATGTTAAAATTAGTAAAATACGACCTTATATTTTTATTTCAACTTATGGTGCTGTCAACATTTAACTTAAAATGGACATTATTATAGTGATCATATTTCTTTTAGACTTTTGGGCCTATTAAAATCTCAATAGACAATATTTAGCATTGTTTTCTTCTTTTAATGCTGGATGAGTGGATCCCTGTTTTTTGTAGCAAAGATTTTGAACCCAGTAAGGGCCCCAACTGGGCCAGCTCATACTAACCACATGGGCCCCATTTGGGGGATGAACATTGGCCCAAACAGGCGCCTATAGGGCTGAGTCTGGGCTCAGTCAGGGGGCCCAAAAAATCCCCTTGTGAGGCCTGTAAGGGGAAGGACTTGTGGGCCCCCACAGGGCCAAAGATAATTGGCCCTTTAGGGGCAATTAATGAAAGCCCAAATAGGGCCCTTAAGAATCGAGTCTAGGCACAATGAGGGGGTGCAGATGAATCCCCGATAGAAACCCTCATGGGGCTAGTATGGGGCAAATGTTAAGGGGCATGAAAGGGCTAACCACATGGGCCCCATTTGGGGATGAACATTGCCCCATATGAGGGCCCTAAGGGCTAGGACTAGTCACTAGAGTCTAAGGAACCCTCATGGAGCCAGTGTGGGGCTAACATTTAGGGGCCTGTAAGGGCTAAATACATGGGCCCCATTTGGGAGGTGAACATTAGTCTAGGCTCAGTTTGGGGGCCCAGATGAAGCCCTGATGGAACCCTCATAGAGCTAGTGTGGGGCTAGCATTTAGGGGCCTGTAAGGGCTAAACACATGGGCCCCATTAGAACGCCCCCCCTTCAGATTGAAAGTTTATGCCATCGCCACCTCCCCATCCCACCAAATTGGCCAACATACTAAATGGGGGGGGGGGGGGGGGCGAAATAATCTAGAAGCAGGTTGAAAAATAATTAATTAGTATATATTATTAACATAACTAATAAATTTGTGTGTGATTTCTTTACTAAAATTCGTCCCCGAAGGGCGGGGGGAGCTGAGGGGGGAGGGGACGATTGCCCCTACCTCCCCCCCTGGATCCGCCAGTGAATTGGGGCCATTGTGTTTAGCCCTTTCAGGCCCCTTAAAGTTCGTCCCTTACTGGCCTCCACTAGGGCTTTATCTTTGCCCCCTAATTGTGCCCAGAATCGCTCTTTAAGGGCCCCCATTTGAGCGACGATCAACCCCTGAAGGCCCCTCATTGTTTTCCCCTGTTACTGGCCCCATGTCTGTTTATCAGGAATTCATCTGGGCCAACTTACTGAGCCCAGGCTCACCTTTAAGGGCACCCTTTCGGGCCAACATTAATCCCTAAATGGGTCACATGTGTTTAGCCTTTTCAGACCCCTCAATGTTCGCCCCTCTTACTGTCCCCACTTCAGTTTTATCAGGACTTTAATGTTTGCCCCTCTTACTGGCCCCTCATGGGTTTTACCCGGAATTTATCTGGGCCCCCTAACTGAGCTACTAAGCCCAGACTTACCATTTAGGACCCCTGTTGTTTGGGCCAATTTTCACCCCCCAAATGCAGCCCATGAGTTGTAGCCTTTTCAGGCTTCGCAATATTTGCCCCATTACTGGCCCTATGAGGGTTTCATCTTGGTCCTTCGACCCCAAGTTCACCCCTACTGGCACCCTTTTGGACCAACATTAATCCCTAAATGCGTCACATGTGTTTAGCCCTTTCAGACCCTTCAATGTTTGCCCGTCTCACTGTCCCCACTTCGGTTTTATCAGGGCTTCATTGGGCCCCCTATGAGCACAGACTCACCATTTAGTACCCCTGTTGTTTGGGCCAGTTTTCATCCCCCAAATGGAGCCCATGAGTTATAGCACTTTTAGGCTTCTCAATGTTTGCCCCCTTACTGTCCCTAAAAGGGTTTCATCTGGGCCCCCTGAGCCCAAGCTCACTCCTAAGGGCCTGCTTGGGTCAATGTATGCCTTCGATTAGGGCCATTGTGTTTAGCCCTTTGAGGCCCCTTGAAGTTTGCTTACTGGCCTCCACTAGGGCTCCATCTGGGCCCCATGATAGTGCCCACAATTGCCCTTTAATGACCCCCCCATTTGAACAACGATGATCCCCCAAAATGGGGGCCATGTTTTTAGCCCTTTCAGGCCCCTCAATGTTCGACGCTCTTACTTGGTTTTATCTGGAATTCATCCGACCCCCCTATCTGAGCTAAGGCTCACCTTTTAGGGCACCCTTTTAAGCCAACATTAATCGCTAAATGGTTCCCATGTGTTTAGCCCTTTAGAACCCTGAATGTTCGCCCTTCTTACTGGCCCCGCATGGGTTTTATCCTGAATTCATCTGGGACCCTATTTTAGCCCCAAATCACCCTTAAGGACCCCTATTTGTTTGGGCCAATTTTCATCCCCCAAATAGAGCCCATGAGTTACAGCTCTTTCAGCTTTCTCAATCTGTGCCCCCTTAATGGTCAGGCCCACTGTCTGAGCCCAAGCTCACCCCTATGGGCACCTGTTTAGGTCAATGTTCGTTCCCCAGATGGGGCCCATAAATTAAGCACTTTCAGGCCCCTCAATGATCACCCCTTTTACTGGCCCCACATGGGTTTCATCAGTGCCCCTTAATTGAGCCCATGCTAACCCCTAACAGCTGAATGGGGCACATGTGTTTAGCCATGTCAGACATCTCCAAGTTTGCCCCTTACATACAGTATAGGGCATAGATCAATAAAAAAAATGTATAGATCTATCATATAGTACCGGTATTTGATATAGACTAGGTTTAGATTTGGGTTTCTATGTGACGTCACAAAGGTGTTTTAATCTATTGACTTATTGTATAATAGGAGACCATACAGCAAAGTTTACATTCTCGTAAAAGAAATATATCTTTGTCTATGCAGTTAGATCTAGGATCTTGTAAGCAAAGAAAAAATGCGTATTAAAAGTAGATTTACATGCTTGACTAATCACGGCAGTGTGTATTTTCTCGCCAGACCACTCAACACACAACAAACACTATCGCTTGGTTGTCTTGTCATGACCGACTACACATAGTCTCGTCTAGCCTTACACTGACCAGCTTGTTCGAATCATTCAGACACACGATCTATTTACTTCTTGGGATAGGGAGAGGCTTAGATGAAAATGTTACTTTTTTTTTTCGAGTTGGTTATCCTAATGCTTTTGGATCTATCTATACATGTTTATATATATAACTGTATCATAGCTCTGGACTAGGCCATCACTAAGCCTAACAGCCACTGTAAGAATGAAGCGATACGATTGGTTAAATCAAGTTTCTCTTTCAGTATTGTTTAGGGAAGTGACTTAAAACAAAATCTCGCAGAACCCCGTTTTTTAGGGGGCATGAAGAATTTTCTGTCTAATTTATTAAATATAAAATTTTCTGAGCATTTAAATAAAAAATGATATAATGTTTACTATTACAACTTTTTACGCAGAATTTAAATAAGTCAATAACTAAAATTTGAAAAACTTTCGGAGTTTCCCTTTAATAATAAACATACCAGTACCAGTGTACCATACACACGTTCACGTGCTAATGAAATAATGCATCAACATATAACAGAAATAAGAAAAACAAAACACAAAGACAGATCTATAACATTTTATTAAGACATATTAATTCTTAAGAGTAAAGACAAAAAAAAATCATTACAAAAAAAAAGTTAGATCTAGAAATAATCTACATTTGCTCTATAATTTGCACTAGATCTAGTAAATGTATGGGTTGTTTAAATAAAATAGATCTACATTTTCAAACGGTATCGAACTTTTTCAGAATTATATTTTATAGTTGGCAACAAAAGAGAACTCATTTTATTTTTTGGTTTGAGTGGTATATATCTAATTTATCGGTAACCAACCAAGCCAATCTGGCAACAGTTGCAGTTTGTAAATATTGATGCTCATTGCGGAAATTGCCCAGTGATCAGTGAGTTTGCTTTCAACAATATCACTGGCTGACATGTTAAAATTTTCAACTGTCACTAGCTAACTTCAAAAAATCAATACAAACAAATTATCGTATAAAAACAGCGAAGGAAGCTGCCATTAAAGTCTACTAATGACTAATGTGTACAAATAATATTAAATAATCTGATTGGCTCATACAAACACTGGCTAGCAAATCTTGTGGTTGAAAACATCACGGCCGATATTTTGGCTGCTTCGTCTTTTTCGCCTAATAGCCTTGGACCAATATATCGGCTGTGTCATCTTAAATAGATTAAATCTAGCACTAGAAGGACTGAAATGCTGTTTCAATTATGTTGATGATATTATAGTGGTAGGAAGAGGAAAAACGAAAGAAGAAGCACTCTGTTCTGTTTAAAAAAATGTTTTTTGGAAATGTATGTGCATAAATTATGCAAATTAGCTTGGCTTATTTTAATTAATGTTAATATTTCTGATAGATTTCATAAGATTATATTACATCATTGATTTCTCTTCAATAATATATATAGTTTTGTGTATGTAAAGTAATTAGTTTATTTGATAGGAATTTTTTTGTATGACAATGTTTCAAGTACTATATATAATATCCCATATGCGGAAAACTTTACCAGGGACAGAAAGAAGGTGCATGGCCTAAATTGTGCCGATGTGCCAAAAACTCAAAACATGCAATCTTATCTAATAGATCAAGATTAACAATAGTAAATGTGTGCGATTAGAAATATTTTTACCAATTGTTTTTTTTTTTTCGCAATTTCATGCTTTTAGCTTTCTCAATGTGCTATGATCCTATCACTTGTCTGAACCACTTGGGAAGGGTGTCTCTGGGTGAGTGTTACTGTGATAATTTTTAAAATGTATTTTATAAAAAAACAAACATTTTACGACTTAAATTCTAACTCGTGGGCTCAAGCCAATACATTAACCACTGTGCCTGTGAATCGCTTATGAAAATAGAAGGTTTCATAGCTATCTATTATTAGTTTCAAACTTTTAAGCAATGACCTCATTCTCTTCACAAAGTATAAAGAGGACTAATTCATCTTATACCCCAACATGCCATGTACAATTTCTTTCTCTTATTGAATACTTAACAAAATAAATAATTACCAATAATTAATTAGCTAATTGGTTAATTTTTAAAAATTGATTCTTGTTTAGTCAGGTACAAGAAATAATTGTGCCAAATTTCAACTTGATCCAAGATTGGGTGCATGAGAAATAACGTGTACAAAAATTGTACTAGACAGACAGATAGACTGACAGAGTGAATTGATAATAAGCATTGTAAAAACTTGTGCAATTATAAATTTTTTGTTTTATGTGGTGCCTTAGCTACTAAAAGTTTACTTTTGTTTTAAAAATAAAGATTACTTAATTTCTGAAAATACATATACAGTTTTTATATACAAAAAAGATTTAAACATACCATAAGCATATTGTCTGGGGTGTTGGGTTTGAATCTTGGTGAAGACTGGACTTTTGAATTTCTGGATTTTTAGGGTGCCCCTGAGTCCACCTAGCTCTAATAGGTACCTGATTTTAGTTGGAGAAAGTAAAGGCGATTGGTTGTTGTTCTGGCCACATGACACCCTGTTCATTAACGTTGGCCACAGAAACAGATGACCTTATCATCATCTTCCCTAGAGATTGTAAGGTCTGAAAGGGGTACTTTTACTTTTTACCTTTTATAAGCATATATCTACAATATAAAATTTTTGGTCCTCGGAATTATAAATCAGGTAGATAAGAAGAGTACAACTGATGGGCCTAAGAAGTGTTTGTGCTTACTCCATAACAGGGATTTGCAGGCTGTTAGATTGAAGGATGAAAGAGACAAAATGAGTCTAATAGAATTTGAGGGCTAGAAAATTGTCTTAGCTGTGGGGTAACATTGAAATGCAGGCCGTTTTATTGCTGGATTTAAAAGTGTTGAAGGTGATATACACATAATACCAACTACTTCAACAGTATCAGGTTTAGTCATGCGCTTTTCGAATTCACAGCCTTTTTGTTAGAATATACAATCACCAAACAAAGAAGTGTTTGTGCATGCTCTCTAATAGGGAGTTGAGGGCCCTTTGTAGGATGAAAGAGACAAAAAAAGGACATAGAATGGGCGGGATAGAAAATTGTGTTTCGGTTGGGGGAGCATTATTATGCTGATAGTTTTATTGAGGGGTATAAGAGTGTACTGGGCAGAATAAACATATATATCAACTATTTAAACCATGGCATAGCTTGGTATCAGCTAGTATATACCATTACACATACTCCCTATTTATTTTATATTTGTTCAACATGGGAAGCGTGGTTGAGAGGCTAAGTACACTTGAACTTGGCTTGGCTACCTATAAAGGGGGCTCGAGGTTTGACAACCAACTCGTGCAGAGTTGTGTTTACTGAGCGCCTAAAGGCAGCACAGAAAACCTTCTCCTAGATTATCCCCCCCCCCACACACACAAACACACTGTTCCACAAATGAGATTGAACTGTAGCACTCTGAGCATTCTATAAGCATGAAAGTAGCGCTATATAAAAGCTATTATTATTATTATTATTATTATACATACATATGGCTCCTTTTGTCTCGAAAGGCAATGGATGCGCCCAAGTGAGTCACTGGTTTTGGCTTAATCTTGAGACGGGGCAGAATATGGTGTGGCTAATCAAGCCAATTCTAGAACGGCAGACTTTGCCACAATTCGTACATGTGTATGCCTCTGATTTAGGGCTAGCAGACAGGGCAGCTTTCTTTTTTTTCCCTCTTGATTAAAGCCGCTTCAATTCTTTTGTTCTCAGCAAGGGTTGTCCCAGCACGCACAGTCTGTCTCCATGCACTCCGGTCTTTGGCTATGTTTTCCCACATACTTTCACTGATGCCTGAGGCTCTCATGTCTCGCTTGCAGACATCTCTATATGTTAGTCTTGGGCGGCCCTTGGGTCTGACTCCTTCCACAAGCTCAGCATATAAGATATCTTTCAGGATTCTACCATCTGGCATGCGGGTGACATGTCCGAGCCAGCGTAATCTTCTTTGTGTCAGGAGAGCATACATGCTGTTCATATTGGCCAATCTCAAAACTTCCTGATTGGAGACATGGTCCCTCCAAGAGATGCCCATTATGCGTCTCAGGCAGCGCAAGTGGAAACTATTCAATCTGTGCTCTTGGTACATGTATGTTGACCAGCTTTCACTGCCATAAAGGAGAGTGCTCACAACACAGGCGTTGTAGACTAGGATTTTGGTCGCTGTGGTCAATTTACCATTTTCCCAGACGCGCTTGGAGAGTTTTGCCAATGCTGTGGTAGCTTTTCCTATCCGTTTTGTCAGCTCGATGTCTAAGTCTAGGTTACTGACAATTGTTGAACCCAAGTAGGTAAATTCCTGCACCACTGAAAGGGTGTGGTTCCCAATTTGTATTATAGGTATTTCTGCGACGTCTTGTGCCAGGATTTCGGTCTTGGAGAGACTTATAGTAAGGCTAAATTCTTGACAAGCAGCTGCTAAGGCGTTCACTAGCTTCTGTAGACCTCCTTGTGAGTGAGATACGAGTGCCGCGTCATCGGCAAACAGCAGCTCCCTTATCAAGATACGACGCCTTTTCGTTTTGGCTTTAAGACGTGCCAGGTTAAAGAGCCTTCCATCGGATCTGCTATGGATGTATATTCCGTCTTCCAGGGATTTAAAAGCACTGGATAGTACGACTGAGAAGAAGATGCCAAATAGTGTAGGGGCCAGTACACATCCTTGTTTTACACCGCTCTTAATGGAGAATGGCCTGGAGGAAGAACTTTCAAACTGAACGGTACCCTGCATGTTTTCGTGAAAAGCTGACACTAGTTTTCTTAACTTATTTGGGCAGCCGATTCTCTCTAGTACAGCAAACAGACCGCTTCTGCTAACAAGGTCAAAGGCCTTGGTCAAATCAATAAAAGCTATGAAGAGGGGCTGCTTTTGTTCTCTGCTCTTCTCCTGTAGCTGCCGCAGAGAGAAAATCATATCTGTTGTAGATCTACCTGCCCTAAAGCCACACTGCGACTCTGGATAAACACGATCTGCCAGGATCTGTAATCGCTTTAGTAATACTCTAGCAAAAGCCTTTCCGACTATGCTAAGCAGTGAGATGCCTCTGTAATTGTTACAATCAGAGCGGTCACCTTTATTTTAATAAATTGTAACAATGTTGGAGTCTTTCAATTCCTGGGGGACCATTCCTTGTTCCCAGCACAAGCTTAGCAGTTCATGGAGTGGTTTGATTAGGGCATGTTTTCCAGCCTGAATTACTTCAGCAGGAATGCCATCTCCTCCGGGTGTTTTCCCATGTGCAAGCATGTTAATGGCAATGCTCAGCTCCTTTACTGAGGGCGTTTCATCTAATTCCGTCAAAACTGGAAGTGATGGGAAGTTGGAAACAGCATTTGGTGAGATGGCGTTTTCAATCTGGTAGAGTTCTGCATAGTGTTCTACCCATCGTTCCATTTGCAGCGCTCGATCACTGATGATTGAGCCATCTTTTGACTTGAGAGGAGCACACTTGCTGGTGTGAGGTCCAAAGGCTTTTCTTATGCCCTCATATGGACGCCACGGGTTGTCTCTGATGGTGGGAGAGGTCTTCGCGCCTCACTGATCAGCTACCGCCCGCCTCAACCTGGGCAGCCCCCAGTCAGTTAGGTGCTGATCCGCCACAGCCTGCCTGCTCTAATGGGTGCTTAGAGCTTAGTTTAAAACGACAAGTAGGCTGGAAACTTGCACCAAGCAACAAAAGAAGAAAAATTAAACTGAAAAAGAAAATCCCTGTCATGCGACTGGCCACTTGGAATGTCAGGACAATGTGTCCTGGTCTCACTGATGATCTAAGGCAGATCGACGATGCAAGGAAGACGGCAGTTATAAACAACGAGCTAAAAAGGCTACATATTGACATTGCAGCCCTGCAAGAAACCTGACTGGCCGAAAACGGCATGCTCCGCGAGACTGACTACACTTCCTTTGGAAAGGGAAAGCACAGGATGAGACTCGATACATGGGCTTTATCATGGTGTGGGCTTTGCTGTCAAGAACAGTCTTCTTCCCATGATAGTCCCTCCAGTTGGTGGCTCAGAACGGCTACTAAGCATAAGTATGATGACAGCATCTGGAAAAGTCACTCTAATTAGTGCCTATGCCCCCACACTATGCTCGCTTCAGGAGGACAAAGACAAGTTCTATGAAGACCTCAAAGAAGCCATTGCAAACATTCCTCAAAAAGAACATATGATCCTTCTAGGTGACTTCAATGCCAGAGTAGGATCAGATCACACTACCTGGCCAGACTGTCTTGGGCTTTTTGGAATCGGAAAGATGAATGAGAACGGACAAAGACTGCTTGAATTCTGCACATACCATAAGCTCTGCATTACCAACACATACTTCAGAACAAAACCACAGCACTGTGTCTCATGGAGGCACCCTAGGTCTGGGCACTGGCACCAGCTGGATATGATACTGACACGAAAAAAGGACATTGGAAATATACTGCTGACACGTAGCTACCAAAGCGCGGATTGTGATACTGATCATACTTTAGTGTCCTGCCGGACAAGACTGCTGCCAACTAAGATCCACACTTCACAGGGAAAAAGAAAATCACGCCTGAATACTACTAGCACAAAAAATCCTGATCTTTGCACCGAATTTGAGAACAAATTAGAGAAAGCTTTTAAAAACTTCTCTGTGACTGAGGTAGAAAAAAGCTGGACGTTTATGCGTGATACAATCTACCAAACATCATCACTGGTCTTTGGAAACAAAACCAAGAAAAGCGAAGACTGGTTTGAAGCTAGTCTACCAGAAATGGAAACTGCCACTATGAACAAGAGAGCAGCCATGCTAATCTACAAGAAGGATCACACCCCAAGCAACTTAAAAAGGCTCAGAGCTGCACGTAACAATGCCCAAAGAGTAGCGAGACAATGTGCGAACAAATACTGGCAGGAGCTATGCGAAGATATTCAATCTTGTGCCGACTGTGGTAACATAAGAGGTTATTATAGCATAGGAGTGAAACACACATTTCCCCATCTGTCTAGAAACCTAATATGCAGATAATTATCTAATGCATCATTGGGCTTAAAAAATCTACTTAAGCCTGGATCCACAATCCTTCTTGCTGGGTAATTATAAAAAAAAGTAAAAAAAAATTTGTCTAGCATCCGAAAACAAAACTGTGTTGGAAATGTCGAAAACTGGAGCCTGCACAACACTAATATATTTGGCATAACCATGAAAATCAATAATAATGAGAAAGACATGATTAGTTGAATGATAAAGCAGACAAACCAGGAATGTTGAATAGGGCTGATAGTAAATCTAGATACTATCATTTCATATTTTTACTGTGCTATTCATTTTCTCTGGATGATTTATGGACTATAGCAATGAATGTTATTTAATTAAAAAGAAAAGAAGAGACCTAGGTTTGGTCTCTATATAATATCACTTAATATATTTTTCTTAAACTTGTTTTCTATCTTATTGACACTATGTTCTTTCAAAAGATTATTATGCTCAGTATGACTATTTTATGAGTTGTTTTTTGTGTTTGCAAAATATGTTTATTTTTTAATATTTTGACCTAGAGTGTCAGCACAAACAGAAGTGTTTAAAATGCCAGATGAAGTACTGAAGAACTGGTTCTAAGCTCTTCTGCTTGTAACACATATTGTTTTTTTTGTATTCTAATATCCTACAAATATAAAATTTTTATTCACTTAAAAATCTCTCTGTCTTACTCTTTCATTTTCTGACATACCCGTGATTTGTTAGGTTCTATAATAAATCCTCAACATATTTCCCTATTGCTTTCTCTTCTATTTTTCCATTATTTTATTTTATTGATTAAAGAGATATGTAAATCAGACTAAGAGATATGTAAAAAAGACCAATAAAGTGTTAGCAGTACAAAGCATGCAATTTTTTTTTCATTTTAGCTGAAACATGTAAATTATGTTTTTAAGTTGTTATTTTAAAGTATGTTTCTGTTTTATAGTTTTAAAAAAGCACACACAAAGATGAGAAAAAAACAAGATCAAGTAGTTACTTCATTGGTAAGTTTTTTTTTCATTTTTGTAGTATAAAATATTCATGACATTCATAGAGATAATCGATGAGCCTATTAAAGCATTAATTACCTCAGTTTACATCAGGACTGTTTGATTCCTTTGATGCAGACACTTCTAACCCATATAACATCCTAAACACCATCCCAAACCAAACTCACCAACCACAAGCCAGATCCACTCCTGTTAAACCTAAATCTACTAAAATTAATACAACAGCCTCACTAAACAAACCTACTAAAGAAGTAACACCAAAATACCTTAAAACCTTAGTAATAAATTTTCAAAGCATTAGGAACAAAACAGCAGACTTAGAAATTTTATTAGAATGTGAGAAACCACACATAATTGCAGGCACAGAAACTTGGCTACATCCTGAAATTTATAATGCAGAAATTTTCAATAGTAATTATGAAATTTTTAGAAAAGATAGGGCTGATAATCATGGAGGAGTTCTTTTAGCAATAAAAAACACTCTTATAGCAGAAGAAATTACCTTACCTAACTCAAAAAATATAGAATCAACATTTTGTAAAATTAACACCACCTCAACATCCCTAATAATAGGCAGCATTTACAGACCACCAAATTCTAGTTTAGAATACAAGCAGGAACTATGTAATCAGATTACTACACTTAAAGAGACAAATAAAAATGCAGTTTTTTGGATTATGGGTGATTTCAACCTACCTGATATAAATTGGAAAACACTAACCATAGATAAACACCAAAACCTTAAGGACATAAATGAGCTTTTCATAGAAACTTTACACAACCTAAGTTTAGATCAAATCATTAAAAAGCCAACTAGATTAAACAACACATTAGATCTCTTCTTAACCAACAGACCTGGATTAGTAGTTGATTATGATATTATCCCTGGTCTATAGACCATGAGATCATAAAAATACACAGTCAGATAAAAGCAGTAGCCAATACAAAACCCAAAAGAAAAATCTTACTCTGGAATAAATGTAACCTAACACAACTACACCAAGCTGCATTAAACTTTCAACAAACATTCTTATTAGAAAAAGACATTAACCAACCAGTCGATGACCTCTGGAATTTCATTAAAAACCATCTTAAAAGCATTATAGAAAATCATATACCAACTAAATACACATCAAACAAAATAAATAAATGCTGGTTTAATAATAGACTAAAGAAGCTTTGTAAACAGAAGGAAAACCTCTATAGAAAATTTAAAGAAACTAATGCAGAAAGAGTTTACAAAAAGTATATAAAAATTAAACACTTAACCCAAAAAGTAAGCAGACAGCTGCAGAGTGAATACATAAACAATGTAATATCTAAAGATAACAACAAAAACCTATGGTCATACATTAAGTCTAAGAAAATGGAAACAACAGGCATAGCGCCATTAAAAGATGAACATAACATAATACATAATGATAATGAAACTAAAGCAAACATTCTAAACAAATACTTTGCATCAGCTTTCTCAGCCCCAGGAGACAAAGACATATTACTGAATTTGAACCAAGTAGACAACATAGAAGATATAGTAGTACAAGAAAATGGAATTCAAAAACTATTAGCCAACACCAAACCAAATAAAGCTTCTGGACCTGATGGTATTCCAGCTAGATTACTCAAAGAACTAAGTAATGAGCTAGCCCCAGTGTTCAAAATACTCTTTCAGGCTTCACTTAACCAGGGCAGAGTACCAAAGGACTGGAAAGAAGCTAATGTCACCCCCCTATTTAAAAAAGGAGAAAAATCTGACCCAGGAAACTACAGACCAGTATCACTTACCAGCATCACATGTAAAATCCTAGAACACATAATATGTAGCAACATCATAAACCACTTAGACAAACATAATGTCCTCACACCATACCAACATGGCTTTAGGAAATATAGATCATGTGAAACACAACTAATAGGACTAATTGATGATTTTTCAAAAGGTTTAGATAATAGTGAACAAATAGATGCTATCTTACTAGATTTTTCTAAGGCTTTTGACAAAGTTCACCACCATAGTTTGCTTAAAAATTAAAATATTTCGGCATTAATGGTCCACTGCATCAGTGGATTAAAGACTTTCTGATAGGGAGAGAACAAACTGTAATAATAAATGGCTCTAAATCAACACCGATAACAGTAAACTCAGGTGTACCTCAAGGAACAGTCTTGGGTCCACTACTATTTTTAATTTACATAAATGATTTACCAAATTGCACTAGTTCAGGAACAAAAGTCAGATTATTTGCAGACGATTGCATAATATATAGAACAATAAAAACAACACAAGACACAGATATTTTACAAAGAGAATTAGATGAATTACAGAAATGGGAATCAAATTGGAGCATGTCTTTTCACCCAGAAAAATGTCAGTTGTTAAGAGTAACAAAAAAACTAAAACAAATTAATTCCACTTATCTTATTCATGGCAAACCAGTAACACAGACTAAAAACGCAAAATACCTAGGTGTTATAATAAATGAAAAACTGTCATGGAATCCACATATTGATGAAACTACAAAAAAATCAAACAAATCATTAGGATTTATTAAAAGAAATTTCTATAAATCAAATAAGAACATAAAACTAAAATGTTATTTAACCTTGGTTAGGCCAATAATAGAATATGCATCCTCTGTTTGGGACCCCTCAACTCAAGAAAACATTAAGAAACTAGAACAGACACAAAATAGAGCAGTGCGATTCATAACAAACGAATATTCACATTTGACTAGAGTAACACCTTTAGTAAAATCACTAAATTTAGAAAGCCTTCAGGACAGAAGGCTCAAAAGTAAAGTAGCAATAATACATAAAACACTGAACCATAATCTTCAAATACAAAAACAAAATTTAATAAAATACTCTGAAAGACACAAAGATAAAGGCACATTCCTCGTCCCATATGCTAGGACAAATTTGTACAAATACTCCTTCTTCCCTAGTGCTATTAGAGCATGGAATGGGTTGCCTGAGCTAGCCAGGAAAACCAGTGACTTGGCAGAATTTAAGTCATTGGTTAATATGCATGACTAAATGCATGACGCGTAGGACGTAATCATCTTCTTTTTTGAAGTAACGTCTGTATTATATAAGATAAGAAGAAGATTTAAACTTTTCCCCAGCCCAGCTAATGCATTTTTCCTCTTTCAAGTAAATTCTTTTATTACAACATACATTTATTTTTCATGGAAGGCCTAGCATTCTTTTTTTCTCAGGGTAAGAATCAAATGTTCATAGTCATAGTCAGTAGTGTCATGCCATTGTTCACATTAGTTGAGTATTAGTATTTTTTTAAAAGAACTTTTATATTGTTCAACTTGTTATATTTTCAAAGTAAATATTGTCGTTATATAAGTTTGATACTAAATTTTATTTAATGTACTGTTACTTAAACTAAGATAGACTGGATATTTATCAAATGTAAGCTCTAGAGTGTACTTTTAATACTGATTATTTCCATGAAAATGTTGCTAAGTTAAAGAAGGCTCTATGAATAAGCATCCATTTTGTATTGCTTTTATTTGGCTCTTTTTGATGACGCATATGCTGACCACTGGTCTAGGGGGTTGTAACTGTAAACCATAGACTATTATACATTTAAGGTTTGGAAACAGACACATGGAGGACATACAATAAAGATAGTGATATAGAAAAGGATTTAATGATAATATGATACAGACGTTTCTTCAAAAAAGAAGATGATTACCTCCTATACGTCATGCATTTCTGCATGCATTTTAATCAATGACCTAAATTCTGCCAAGTCAATGGTTTTCCTGGCTAGCTCTGGCAACCCATTCCATGCTCTAAAAGTGCAATAGGGAGGAAAATAATAACGTGATGGGTGCAAGTATGGAAAACTTTTCGAAGTCATTGGAAGAAAGAGCACTTGTCCTTTATCTTAATGTCTTTCTGAGTATTTCGTTAATTTGTAGTTTTTTGTATTTGTAAATCATGGTTAAGTGTTATATTTAGTATTGCTAGTTTATGTTTTAGTCTCTCTCCTGGAATGTTTCTAAGTTTTGTAATTTGATTTATGGTATTCCTCTAGTCCAATGTGAATATTCATTTGTTATAAACCTCACAACTCTATTTTGCATCTGTTCTGGTTTTTTGTTTTCTTGAGGTAAGAGCTGCAAACAGATTTCTATATTGGTCTAACCAAGGTTCAATTATATTTCAGCTCTTGTTGATTTGTGAACAATTCTCATAATAACTTAATGATTTGGTTTGATTTCTTTTTTTTTGTTTGTGTATAATTCAACACTATGTGGGTTCCATGATAAATTTTCATTTGTTGTAACACCTAGATATTTTGAGTTTTTAGTCTGTGTAACTCATTTACCAAGTTGGTAATTGGTATATTTTCTTGGTGGAAAGACAAGCTCTAAATTGATTTTGTAATTCTTCTCTTTTTGTAAAATTTCAATCAAGTTCTGCACAGAGGGCAACATACTTTACTTAAGGGCTTACTCTCCAATACTAAAATAAAGAGACACTTGTTACTGTTTTTCAATACTCAGTACAGATGATTGTAGCCTTTTTGCACACAACAAGCAGGATCTTTAGCTTTCTGTCAATTTTTTGACATACCAGTCGACAGTTGCATTGGGTCCGACACCTATCACATAGGATGGGATCACCACATGCCAAAGTCAGTCATTTTGTCCAGCTTAATGGAGAATGGCCTAACAGAGGTGCCCCTGGAAGCACTATAAAGATAAACTCAGGCACCATTTTGCCCTCACTGGCATAGAGGAAAGTAGCTGGCACCAGATTGTCTCCTTAGCTCTCACTAAGGCTTTGGGACACACATTTGAGACCCAAAGGAAAGCCATTATAAAGACAGTTGCAGAAAATAGAAAGAAAACTTAAATAATATAGTGGACAATGGCTTTGTCTCCACTAGGAAAAATATGCAGGTTGCATTAAGGTTTGTGTCATGTGAAACACTGTTCTCATCCTTAATCTTTGGAATCGAAGACATTGCCATTATTATTATTCCTAAGCATGTTACACATTTTTTATAATTTCAAAGTATTATGGGTTATTTATTATTTAGGTTTAATTTTGTTTGGGGTCATATTGATCCCATAGTTCCTTCAATGTGATGAATTTTTTTCCCTTATTTACACCAACACCAAAAGCAAGCAACAAACAGCCTCATCCAGGACAACGCAAGAGATGTTATATTTGTCCCAGATCATGTGACAAGAAAAATATGGCTCCTTTTGTCTCGAAAGGCAATGGATGCGCCCAAATGAGTCTCTGGTTTTGGCTTAATCTTGAGACGGGGCAGAATCTGGTGTGGCTAATCAAGCCAATTTTAGAATGGCAGACTTTGCCACAATTCGTACATGTGTATGCTTCAGATTCAGGGCTAGTCTGTAATGAGTGTAGTCTGTGTGCAAAGAACATACCAAGCCAATGTACAATCAATGCCAGCAATAAGATTTTACCTACAGAGGGATGAAATAACCAAACATTTGCCCATGAAACACAGTGAAATTTTTATTCTGGTGTTTTGACTCATTGTCATATCATTATGTGAAGGAACATAAAATAAAATAAAAAAGTGCTGTTATTCTGGCCATATAGCCTATTTTTCACCATGGGGTCAAACTGACCCCATGGTACCAAACACGTGACTGTTTTCATGATACCCAAGCAGGGTTAATCTTCGGAATTGAAGACAAAGATTACTGAATATATAAAGACAGAACTTATCTCAAAATTATTATTGCATTGCTTTAAAATATAAGATATTTTTATGCAAAAATACATTATTTCAAAACTATTTGTAATTTTGTTCATCCTTTCATATTGAAATGAAGTTAAGAAAGCAAACAGATAAAGATCTTGCTGGAAAAAGGTAATTGTTAAAAAAAAATAATTATACAAGAATATTATTCGACATTCGAAATTTTATTATTTTTATTTATAAACTTTTGTTAATGGTTTAAAACTCAATGTTGTTCTCTTTGTTAAATTAATTCTAATGTATTTATTGGAGTTGACTGTTGGGGGGGGGGGGGAGAGAACACAAATTACACTCTTTTGCTCAGAAAAGAAAGCTCTTAATTTAATTAAAAACCAACTTTGAAAACCCAGCATTTTAGTCACATAACATTTTCGGGCCTATTAAACAATTAAAGAACAATGATTTTGTTGAAAGCATCAAAAGTTTAAGACATAGACTTATATATACTTTATCTAGACTGGATATGGAGATTTTTTAACACTACAAAAAATGTTGTGAACATTTTTTTAAAAGTTGAAACAAGGCATTGTTTTGTAAAGTAGTTGTTTTTTTAACCCTAACCAATGTAACATATAATTTAATTTTTAGATCTACATCTAGTAATTGAACATCAAAAATAAGAGTACTCTCATCTCATAATTATACATAATAATAATAATAATAATCTTTATTGTCCGTATGGAAATCAATCTATTTAAATGTACATAAGATGATTAAAATCTACAGACATGAATTATTTCGATCTAGGATTTTTGAAACATTATCTCAATTGAATCTAACAGGAAATGGCTTTGTTTCGTATTTTAGGGTGAATATATAGAATATATAGTTATGTGATTAATAGCCCATTCTAAAGAAAATCTGAGAAATTATTTTATATAAAGATCACTACTTTTCTAAGACAGAAAAAGATTGATTGGGGCAACTTCCATTAGAGCTTGAAAAGAGTTACGTACAAAAAAAGTCTATATATATATAGGTTTGTGAATCGATCAATCACGGATAAGAATTAGTTTCCAGTTTAGATATATATCTAATATAAAAGTCTATGGTTTAAGATTTTAAAGTGATAGAGAAGCCAATGAAAACTTACTAGACTGTGCTAATACACTGATGAAGGGCCAATTGGACATTAGTGCTCATAGAAATTTCCAAAACTAAAAAAGTTGTTAACAGAATTTGAAATTATTTAAAGATTGAAAAAAAAAAACAAAAGAAGTTCAGCTTTAGTTTCTAATTTAAATTTACTCAAAAGAAATGTAAAAACTAAATGTATTGAATGTAATGTTTATGATACTCATTTTTGTTTATAGATGTTCCAATCTTGGAAAATCAAAAAAATCAACTAGTAGAAATACAGCATCTTTAGATTCTGAAATTGGAAAAAATGCGTTAAAGAATATGAAAGTACAAAGTAAGTAATGTTGAAAATGTCTTCACTTTTTTAACCTTTTCAATAATTTTGTTTTCAAAGTTGTTTTCTTCAGTCTATTTATAAAATTTAACAGTGCTGAATTTCATTGAATACATTAGTACATATTTAGTATTAAACTTTTATTTGTATAGTTTGTCCATCAGAGTTTGATGATGACCACTTTTGTCATCCATGGGGCTGAGGGCTTTGCACTGGGGTTTGTGTCTCCTCGTATGGTTGGTGGAAACCTATGTGAGCCTGGAAGGTTCTGCTGCACACTGGGCAGGTAATTCTAACTGGTGGTGTCATTGGCCTTGCTTTATTTCTCTGGCGCTTTTTTTTCTGCCAGCGTTATTCTCTTGTCCTCTGCAATTTGTGCACCAGTTTTCACAGTGCGACACCATGATGCTCTGTCTCCCAGCTGGCTGGGTCAATGCTGAACGCCTTCAGAGAAGCATTGAGGGTGTCTTTGTCCACCTTGTTAACACTTCCCTTCCCTTAATTGGCCATACAGGAGTCATTTAGGGATGCAGGGGTCTTCTATTCTCCAGATGTGGTCTGCCCATCGCAGCTGGGACTGCATCAGGATTGTGTGGATGCTTTGCAGGCCTGCTTTTCGGGTATCAAAAAATAAATTAGCAGCAAACAGGGACCTTCTATTTACTGACCATTGTGCACTAAATGCTTGCTCTGAAAATGATCTGCAGAGCATCGTCAGTGACTTTTCAAGAGCATGTTCAGACTTTGGTCTCGCTATAAATACAAAAAAGACTGAAGTCTTATATTTGCCAGCTCCAGGTAAAGCCTACTTGTATCCAAGCATTAAGATAAGTGGACAGGAAATAAATGCAGTGGACAGATTCACTTACCTTGGCAGCACACTCTCTCGAAACGGAAATATCGATAATGAAATCGACTTGCATATCGCCAAGGCCAGTGCATCCTATGGCAGACTATTTAAAATGTTTGGAATAGATGAGGTATCACCACAAACATCAAGCTAGTAGTCTATCGAACTGTCATCCTCCCTATATTGCTCTATGCCTCAGAAACATGGACAGTATATAGAAAACATTATAAAAAAGTTCAACCACTTCCACATGAAACTTTTATTTAGAGAATGATAATCACCCAAATAGACAAATATTATTATTTAAACCTTTTCACTTCTGGAGTTATTAAAAAATTAATCCATTCATTCTTAGCCTAAAACCTTTTCTTTATAATCCTGACAAAATATTTTAATTACTAATTATCCAAATTATAATTATATATTTCTATGTATGAAAAATCTTCTTATCTTATAAAATACCGACATTACATAAAAAAAGAAGATGATTATGTCCTACGCATGTCCCTAGGTCAATCTAGTCATGCATGTTCATCCATGATTTTAAAAAGTCATTAGTTTTTCTGGCTGCACCAACCCATTCGGTGCTCTAATAGCACTAATACTTAGTGTCATAACTGTGTACCCACAGTACTGGTCTGGAAGGGGTCCAGAAAGATACAGGTGATTGAGAGTGACTTTTATGAAACCATTCTATTGCCAGAAATATACAGGAAATCCCTCTTGGTCACTTAGACCGATTGACATCCCTTGGATGGTTCTGAATTATCATTATGAAAAGCATCCATGCTACAATCAGAACTTAATACCAAGGAGAGATTCTATGGTGACCTGAGGAGAGTGCTGAGAAAATTGGACACTTATAGTCATGGGTGACTGTAAGGTTTGAGTGGGAAATGATTACAATGATTGACCTTGTGTTCTACGCAGTATGGTATTGCCAAATGCAATCATAATGACATGTTACTGCTAGAACTGTTTTAATGGAAAGCCTACAATCACCACTACTATTTTCTAGAAAAAAAAATTTAAACCTGGAATCAACAAGGCTCCAAACATTGGCACCTGCTGGACTACATGCTGGTAAGGCAGCATAGGGTTAGGGTCTATAACAATGTTTCTCAAATTTTGACTAATAGTCTGCTCCTAAGCCTCCCATTCCCCCTTACATTTGTGCCTCTCTCCATATCCAGCTTGTGGATCTGGTAGTGCTGTAAAGGTGAAGTGTTTTCCTACTTTGGGTTAGCTTCCAAAATCCATTATCCTTTCTTTTAGTAAGAAGAGCACATGTCAAACAAAGATAAATTAAGAACGCATGGTAAGGGTTAATACTGAATTGAGGGATACATTCAAGACAGTTGATATTGTTTGTTTGTAATGGGCGTGATGTTTGTAATGGGTGTGATGTTTGTAATGGGCATGATTGAAAAACCATACTCATATTCAGAAAGACATCCTGTCACTTCTTATTTTTTACCTTACAAAGCAACAACTTAACGATGCTACTTCCCTCTGAAGATATTTGACCGTTCTAATGAACCAAAGTCTTCTTTCAAAGAGATTTATGGATCTATCCTGTAGCAGATGCTTTTCACAAAAAACAGGTTCTACTTAGGAGATGAAATGATGTCACTTAATTTAATGATATCTTTTTAAACATTGGTAATAATATCTTTTTTACTTGATTAATCAAATGTGGATTTAATAACATAACAGTAATTTATAAGACATATCAAGAAACAAAATACTTAGGCTAATTATATGAAAATCTTTATTTATATAATTAAGTCAATTTTTTAAAAATGAATATTTCCAGAAAATTAGGTTTGTCTTTGAGACCTTTTGTTTCCGTCTATCTGTGGCATCCAGGGCATGATGCAACCCCTTAACCCTCCCCTCCCCACTACACCTATGGTTTAAAAGCTATCTTACCCTCAATGAATGTGACTGATTGAAAGGACAAATATTGATTTAAGGATGAATATCAAAATCCAATTTACACAAAAAAACAAGGTTACAAAGACAGTTTGTGTGGAAACAAAAACTCAAAATCGGCCCCCGAAGTGGTCCACCCAGGCAGGCTTCAATATTTTCAGAAAGAACATCCAAATGAAATTATATCAAAGACAAATGAGAGATAAGAATGGAGAAAGAAGGTTGACAGATCTTGTGTAGTGCCCCAATGGTGCTGCAGATCAAAGGATAGGTGCAAGTGAATGCAAAGTTAGATGTGAACATGGCCTAATTTGTTCCCCTTTTGTGAACCTGGCCTAATTAGTTCCCCTTTCAGACCTTGTGGTCTATAGGGCAGATGATGTAAAGTTCATCTGTTTTTGTGGCCTACCTTTAATGAGGGTGTCATGTAGCCAGCACAACGACCAACCGCCTTTACTTTTCCCCAACTAATGTCAGGTACCCATTAGAGCTGGGTAGACTTAGAGGCGCCCAAGGATTCCAAAGTTGAAAATCCCAGTCTTCACCAGGATTCGAACCCGGGACCCTCAGTTTGGAAGCTAAGCGCTTTACCGAGCCTCTCCTGGTCTTTACATAATGTAATTGTTTTGAAAAAGGCTTAATCTTTTATTCGAAATCTCATAATCAATACATAAAAATAATATTCAAGAAAATGAAATTTATAAGATTACTATTCGTTTTAAATTAGGTCTAACTTATAATGCATACTAATTAGCTTTTTCTCTTTAAAAAACTGCTTGCATAACTGATTTTAAAAATTAGATTTTTCGCTTTCAGGAAAAAAAAAGTAGTCATTGCATCAGAACTTTGAATGGTCTAAAATATTGTGATATCGGATTTTCAATATCTTTTCTAGTTTACGAGATCTAAACGGGACGGACGGACAGACATTTCGCACAAAACTAATAGCGTCTTTTCCCCTTTCGGGGGCAGCTAAAAATGAAAATTCTGTGGATGAAATTTTACAATTTTAAATAAAATTAATAAGAATTAGAATATTCTTTCAGAGAAAAGAAAATTTAGAAAGGGTTTTGTTGTTTTTTTTTGTTAGATTTAGCTTAAATTATGTTACATATATTAGGTTAGTTATAATATTATTCCAGAATGTTTAAAGTCCCCATTAGATGATGATGATGTTGAGAAAAAAGCAGAGATTTTAACACAGATTCAAGTTAACGCTTCTAAGCACATGAGTCCAATAAACTGGCAAGAAGGTACATTGTTTATGTGAAATGTTTAATCAATAGGTTCATCTTCCATCCCAGTGGTGCTACAGAAGGGCCCTGGCCTGCTTCAACACATCCTTCCATTAAGATCTATCTTGGGCTTTACATCTCAATGCCCGTGCTCTTAACTTGTAGATCTGCCTCTATATCTTCAATCCATCATATTCGTGGTCTGCCTTTGGGTTGCATTCCTTTTGGTTTTTGCAGTATACAATTTTTGCTCTTCTGTTTTCTGACATTCTTTCAAGGTTCTTTTATATTTCTATCACTATAGATAGGTGTTCATACAATTGGTATACATTGCTACTGGTCTTATTATGGTTTTGAATATTGTTTTCTTTGTTTTCCTTGATATTGTTTTGCTCTTGAGTAGATGGTGGGTGCTATAGATGTTTCTGTTTCCTCCTGCTATTCATTCCTTTATGTATGTGGTCAGTAATTTTAATATATATATATATATATTGTTTCTCTGTCTGATTGTCTCTTGTCGTTTTGATATACTTGGTTTTACAAGTCCTGCTTTTCGAGATGCTTCTTCCAGTTGTGTGAAATGTCTAGCAATGTCAGAGGTGTCTTACCCGATAAGGCAATGTCATCAGCATATTTTTATTGTATTGTTTTTAGAGGTTGGCTGTATATCATCCCTGTTGGTTGCGAATATATAAGTCAGAAGTAGTTTGCAATTTTTCCCCTTGTGTTTATGTGTACATTTCTTATAATTCTCTCCAGTGTCAAATTGAAGGGTATGCATGAAAGTAAGTCTCCTTGTCTTAATCCTTGCTTAATGCTGAATTCACATAAGTGTTCTCGCTGTACTATGGCTATACTTTTTTAGTTGTTCAATGTCATATTTATAAGTCTTGTCAATTTGCTAGGTATTCCAAATTTCTGTTGTGTGTCATTTAGATATTACCTTTTGATACTGTCATAAGCTATTTTTTATACTCTTTTCTGGACTGGTATATTATATTCATAGCATTTTTCTAGTATTCATCTTAGTGGTCTCATGTTCTTTGAAAATGTTCTGAGTTGTGGATCTGTTGGGTCTGATTAAACCACATTGGTAGTCACCTAAGATTTCTTCAGAGCATTTTTCAAGTCTCTTAGTTACAAGCTTAGGATCTTACAAGTCAAATTTAAGGGAGATATTCCTATGTAATTACTGCAGTTTAGTTTTAGTCTTTTTTTGTGTGTATTGGAGTTATGACTGCTGTTTCCCATTCTGTTGGTATTATTTCTTTATCCCAAATACTTGATATTAATTTGTATAACTGTGAAAGCAGGTCTTTTCCTCCATTATTTATTAGTACTGCTGTACTTTGGTTGGTGCTTTGTGGTTCTCCATGGCCCTAATTAATTTGTGGTTCTCCATGGCCCTAATTAATTTGTGGTTCTCCATGGCCCTAATTAATTTGTGGTTCTCCATGGCCCTAATTAATTTGTGGTTCTCCATGGCCCTAATTAATTCTAATGTTTCATTGAATGTTGGTGGGTTTACTAAGGGATCTGCTCATCTCAGTGGTAGTTCATATTCTCCATTGTCTCCATCTTCAGTAGTATTTAATATCTCCTCAAAGTATTCTGGACTTTTCCTATTCTTGCTTTTCTTTTTCTTTCTCACAATTTTTTGTGGCCCTTCTTCTTGCTTCATTGTATTGATGAGTTCCACAGCAAATTTTTCACTGACATTTCGTTCACCAACTAATCGTTTATGACTATTTGTTCACCTGACTATTTGCTCAACCATTTCATTCACCCAACAATTTGTTCACACAAGTTAACACCTACTTGAGTGCTAGACAGAATGGTGGATCTGAAAGGTATAGGTAGAGAAAGGCCCTAAAGATGGTTGATCATAATGGTATGATGGAATATGTATGTTAATTTAACATCCAGACTGCATGTCACGAGTTGAGTCTGTGACCTATTTCGACCAGTTTCTAGAAGCTCGAGGTCAAGCCAGTGCTGTCCAGCGTAAACAAGTTAATTTTAGGCATCCAATCAAAGAAAGAGGTTAAGGGAAAAAAAATAGCATACGTCAGCTTCTAGAAGGTCAAAGTTACTAAAATAATTAGGGGAGAAGTTTCCATGATTCTGGAATGTACAATTAAGAAAGGTATAAATTAGGGGAAAGTCAAATAGACAAGGTCCTCGCATAGTAGTGGTTCTTATAGAGCAATGGTCCTCGCTTGGTTCTCGCTTAGTAATGGTTTGATAGAGTTATAAGTTTTGTGATATTAGCGGGTCCATTAATTAGAGTTTTATTTAGTTGAAGTAATAATTGTTGAAGTAATATGAGTTGAAGTTACCTTAATTGAAGTTACAGTAGTTGAAGTATTCTTAGTGAAGTTTTGTGTTTCTTTAAGATTTGAATTGAGAAGTTATTTGGATAAGAAAGTTGGAGAAGTATTATTAAAGTAGTTTTGGAGATAATTCAGAGATGTTTCTTTCTTCATTTCATATGAATTTATCAACTTATTAATACAATCCTCGGCCTGTTCAATAAATTTTCAGCGATATGTCGGGTGAACGAATAGGCTTGAATGTTTTTGGGTGAACGAAATGTCAGTGAACGTATTGCTGTCTGGTGCTATTGGTCTCTATCTGTAACATTATCATCCCAGCATTTTTTTCTCTTTCTCTCATTATTTCATTTAAATCAAACCACCAGCGTTTTTTTTAAATAGCATATTATATTTGTTTTCCAATGTTTATTTATGTTATTATTTTCATTGTCTTTTTCAATGTTATTAGTTGTGTTTGGAGTGCAATTATATAAGTTTCTGCCACAAGTGGATTTTTTGTTTTTTACTATCATATTCCTGTGCTTTTTTTTTTTGGAAAATGTGTGGTACCAGTACTTATTCTTTGTCTAAATATAGTATTTACTTGTAGATGGTCTGAGTCAGCACCTGCTCCTCTAAAATTTCTTATATCTGATACATGTCTCTTATTTATGAGTATATGATCTATTTGATTACTGGTGTTGCTATCAGATGAGACCCAGGTTACTTTGTGAATATTCTTATATTGAATTTAGTGCTTCTGATAGACAGTCCTTTTCCTGACTAGAAATTCACTAATTATTGTGACATGGTTACTATGTGTGGTCATCTGTGACACACGGTCAAGTGTTGGGTATCGGGGAGTTAGGGGACTTGCAGGAAGTCAGGAGTGTGTTGTAAACAAGAAGAAGGAAGTCATCTAGTGAAGTTGTTCTGTATATAATGTTAGCCATGTATATATGTTATGTTGAAATGCTTGACAATTAAAAGGCACTTGAAACTTAAAGAGACTTGTTTCTTCACACTAATCTTATGCCATTATTGTTTTGTCTCTTCATGTAAGTTTTTCTGTGCCAATCATCGGCCTGAATGCTGATTCTTTTCCTGCTGATTGAGTTATTGTTTGCAAAAAGCAGTGCAATGTCTAAATGAACACTAATTTTTTATATTATAAATATTTATTCATGGTAATGTTTCCTGAAAATGACATTTAAAAAAAATCTACTTAATGATTCTATTTTTAAAATAAAGTGACTCTATTTCTGTATACAGGGAACATGATGCTTGATTCAGCTGTTTCTACACCTTTTAATAGACGTTTAATCTCATCAACACCTGACCCTGAACGTTTAGCAGACGTTGAAGAGCCCAATGTCAGCACTGAAAACAGTTTACTTCAGATGATTCCTGAAAAAGATGTGGATGCTAAGAAATCCCCTAAGGCTGTTTTCTCTTGGACAACTAATTTGTTTCAAAGAATCAAGAATCAGAGAGTGTTACATGAACAACTATCAATTTTAAATAATCCAACCTCATCTGAGCTAAATATAGGGACAGAGAATTATGACCATGCTTCATCAACTCTATGTTTGAAAAAAGCTGAAATGACTAATGAAACTTCCAACCCAAGTGAAAGGAAACAGTCCCTGTTAGGTTCTAGAACAAGTTCTAATCACAATGTGCCATTAACTTCAGAAATAACTTTAACATCCTTTATCCCAAGTCCTGAACAGTTTTCAGAACTAACTACCCCTTCTACTTTAAAAAACACTTGTCTAAATTCAGCTTTTATTTCATTGCCTTTGAAATCACATGCTTTAATAGCAGAGGAAATCAAAACACCAAAACAAACAAAAAGTTTGAATGCAGTCATTAGTCTGTCCTCTGAACTAACTGATAATGACAAAGTAAGCACTATATGCCTTAATGAAAAAAATGATGTTTCTCAGCTAAACAGTATCTCTAATGTGAAACTTGATTCAGGTATTATCAACTCTTTCACAGAGGAAACTTCTGCTGATACTTGTGATGTAGAAATAAGTTGTTTAGATAGTACTTTGAATGAAAGGAATGTATCAATACCCAAGAAAAGAGATATAGTTGCTCATGACAATAATTCTTCAAATGTGAGCCAAATAATTGAATTCTTAAAAACCAATCCACAATGTGAAAATATAGAAAAACAGTTCAAAGAAATCACTAAAATGGAAAGCCTTGCTTCTGTGTCCAAAGAAGAATTTGAATTGTCTAGTTCCAATGATAAACTAGATGACTTAATGAGTCACTATATTACTATTACTAATGATGGAAAAGGGGATAGCAATGATGAGAAAGCTAATGAAGCTTCTGTTACTCAAATATTTGTTACGCCAAGCACTAATGTAAATCAGAACTATAATAGTGACAGTGACAATGAAGCTACTGGCTCAAGGCGTCGCCCCAAAAACCTTCATTACTTGGAAAGTATGGCAGATCCAACTTTAAGAAATATTGCTTGTAGATTATCCTTTAAAGCCACTGCTTTACGTAAGTTTTCTTTCAAAATTCTAATTAAAATTTAAAAAGTAGTAGTCATTATCATTGAAAATTCTATTTTGTTAACAATTCTTCTATTTATGTTGTGTACATTAAAAAATAACTCTTTCTCTACCTAGCAGCTTATTGAATCTCTTTTAATACAAGTAGAAAATAAAAATTGACTAGCAATCATTATACTTTTAAATATGATAACATTTTTCTTATTTTTAATTTTTATGAAATAGCCTCTTTTTTCAATTTTTTTTTTTTTGATAAATTATACTTGAAAAAAATATTCTAGGAGATATTGAACTCAGGGACCTGATTGATGACATGATCTACTTTACTGATGCAGCGCTTGGGAAAGAACATAGCCAGAACCAGTCAGCATGTTTCTTTCTTAGAGAAGAGAACTATAACTTACAAAAGTAGGCTAATCATTTATTTGGATTTCTTAATGATTTTAAATATTTTTATTCTTTATCACTTGCCTTGTGTTTATTTCAGTACCACTTCATTTTTTTTTTTCATCTAAAAATCTATCTAAAAATATTTTGGAAAGGTTTACTTGATTTTTTTCCCTTTTTTAATGTTTATATTAACTCACTCTGTTTGTCTGTCTGTTTTACCTAACAAAACATAAAAAAGTTAAAAAATTAACTCATTATTTAATTAATTATTGGTATTAACTATTTTGTTTAATATTGAACAAGGGAAATAAACTTATTGTGAGATTTCCTGTATATGTAGAATTATTCCCCTTTTACATGCTATTTTTCACACTTCCCATTCTCGGATCACATAATTATTCATTTTCTGACAATGCATGAATAAATAAAAAAATTAACCATTTAGTTAATCAATTAAAAGGGAGCTAATTCATGCAGTATTGAGATATATGCCAATAATTTTGCAGTTCTTTCCCTGGGATAAGCTTTGTTTAAAAAAAAATGTTTGTTTTAGTTAGCTTGTTTGTAGTTAAATATTGGATTTCACTTTATTATATCTTTAGAATAATTAGCTTTGTCACGGAGATAATGTAATGTCGCACGTTACGGAAGTATGCAATGCCATTTTGAATAACAAATTATTATTCTTTCATTGGTTGAATATTTGCACCACAAAGAATGTTACGAAAATTCCATGCACGGGAAAGGAGATGGATGGTTCCAAAAAAGGCAGAAAGATGAAGATCATAAAGAGTATTTAAAGGCTACCAGTGGGTTTTGCAGTTAAATCCCCCCTTCTATAAAACAAAACAAAACAAAATGCAAACCACATTCCCCAAATTCCAAGAGCACAGCTTTTAAAACCCCTCCAAAATTTAGAATAAACCCCCCCTCTTCAATATAAAAGAAGCAAATTGCACACTCAAAATTCTATGAGCGAAGTTAAAGGGGTTTTTGAGTTTAAACCCCCTTTCAGAGGGGTTTGATGCTAAAAAATACTTCTTCAATATAAAAAAAGCAAATTACTCTCTAAAATTCTTTGAGTGCAGCCAAGCCAATGGGGGGTTTTGAGTTTAAACCCTCCCCCCTCCAGATGGCTTTTTTTTAAAGTTTAAAACCCCCTCCAGATTATTTTGAGTTTAAAATCCCCCCTACAGAGCATTTTGAGGTTGAAAACCTCTCTTCAATATTGTTCTATAGCAAACTACATTTAAAAAATACCTCTTCAATATAAAAAAAGTAAATTACACACTCAAAATGCTATGAGCGTAGCCAAATGGGTTTTGAGTTTAAACCCCTTTTCAGTGGGGTTTGAAACTAAAAAAATACCTCTTTAATATTAAAAAAAAAGCAAATTACATACTCAAAATGCTATTAGTGTAGCCAAACGGGGTTGGGAGTTTAAACCCACCTTCATAGTAGTTTGATGCTAAAAAAATACCTCTTCAATATAAAAAGAAAAGCAAATTACAAACTAAAATTCTATGAGTGTAGCCAAGCCAATGGGGGGTTTTGAGTTTAAACCCCCTCTCCAGATGGCTTTAGAGAGTTTTGAGGTTAAAAACCTCTCTTCAATATTATTCTACAGCAAACTACAGTTACCAAATTCTATGACCGTAGGTAAATGGAGTTTTGAATTTAAAAAAACACCTGAGATTTTTTAGTTTAAAACCCCCAACAGATGATTTAGACGATAAAACTTCCCTTTTCGATATAAAATCTAAAGCAAACTACAGTCACCTAATTCCAAGAGCGTAGTCAAGAGAGGTTACACATTTCTACCAGTGGCTGGGCTCCATTAATAAAGTGCAGTGAATAGTCATCTGCCGAAATTGAAAAACACTAAATGTGGCTCAACAAAGATGGATTTTAGGAGTCAGTTATTGAGATCGGGTCTAAATCAAGGAAATCCTATGTCGAAGTGGGAGTCGACCCCTTAGTAAGGTTGTGACAGAGCGTCTCCGACAAAATGAATTTTTCATACTAAAGAGTTGCGATGACATCCTAGTACAACTTGACACCACACTTTCATAGAGGTCCTCAGAGTTGGTGGGAAGAGGCTTCAGACATTGCCACTGACAAATTTTTGTGGATACAGCTTGCCGGCAAATGTGCCAAACAGCGCAGGAGGGTCTAAGTCAGTAAGAATAGCATATTAGGTTTTTGAAATAAAACTTTTTAATAGCAGGATAATACACTGTAGATACCTCAGAATATGCATTTTGTTGGCTTTCAATACCAGAAATAGTGCTAGGCCTGTACTCCCCCAGACCTCCTTGCTGGCAATGGCGTGAGTCTACAATTTTTCCACTAATTTCAATAAGAACCTATTCAAGGGCACAATAAATGTCTTTCGAAAGAATGAAGGGTCAGAATGTAATGGGGATTAATTATGTACACACACACACACATACATACATACATATATATTTAATTTTTTTTTGTGGTTGTTAAGTATGCATATTGTGTGCATGTATGTTGAAAAAAAAATTATTTTCCTTTATTTAGTAGCTATGTAGATGTTTATTATTACTTTACTTCATAACGATTTGGTTTTAAAATAATAGTTATTATAATAAATTTGTCCTCGAGTCTGAAGATTTCTAATTGGAGTTAAGTATTTCATGTGCAGTGAAGTGATAATAATGGCTTCCTATGAATTAATAGATACATAGTGATTGTGATTTAGGCTTGAATTTCTGTGTAACTCAGATGTATTACAAATGACCCGCAGAGGCCACATAAAAGTTTGTAATAAATTTTTGCTTTGTTCCATTCAGTTGCATTTCAGTTTTTTTTCCTGCTGTGTTCAAGAGTTTGCCTATGCTTCTCTGAATTAGATGTGGTTTTTATGGTTTCTTTATTTATTTGTGTGTGTGTCAATATTCAGACTTAATATCAGTCTGATTGCTTGCTCAAACATCTTGTTATGTGCTTCTCATTACAGCGTATTCTTATTTGAGTACTGAGTAGATTTCAAAGACTTTTTTTATTGATGGTAGGCTAAGCTAGTGTGTAGATTTGTTTTAAATTTTTGCCAAGTATTGTTCTAAAAAGCTATCATCAACAGACAAATAGACAAAGTGAAGCATCAGTTGGAGCTATCTGAAACTCAAGAAAGTAAATGTTCTCAGGCCTTACAAAAAACTTCTAACGAAGGTCAGTATCATTATTTTTTTTTAGAATTCTAAATAGGATGAAACCAAATAAAAAGGAATTTAAAACTTATTCCAGTTATTAAGTTGCATTTATAATTCTGTTTCTGCTAAAATCCTGTAATTTAAAAAAAAAATTATAATATACCAATCATTGCTTTGTGGCTACAGTGCTATAGAATTTCTTATGGTAGATTATGATAATGATGATGCTTCATTTGAATAAGTTTGAAATCAAAATCTGTGTCTGTGTGATGGCTTAAAGAAAGTAGAGGGTGAAAATTTGGATGTGCTACCTATTGGTTGAGAGGGCGGAGTGCGTAGAGGCTACAGCTTTCTGGCCTGTAGAAATGTCTGTGGGGTGCAGCAGGTTAAAGATTCATCAGAGACTTTATAGCTCAGTCCAAAAAATCAACTATGCCTTTCCACATAAAGGCTATCTTGATTAGTTGAGAAATGTGAAAATAGCACAATGAAGAATTCCCCCAAGTGCACATTGTTCTTTCATTTGAAATTGATGGATGGTTGATATCCAATGAAATGTTCTCAGTCATAGTGGAACCTTCAGACTGAAACAGGGGCAAAGAATGTATGCCTCTTAGCAACCAAATTGGAGAAATCCTTTTCATCAGCTTTTCACAGGGTTCTTATTCTTGTGATAACTCCAACCTTGAGAGTGAATGAGCATTTCAATCTCCTGCAAGTTTCTTTTAGGATTGTTTTCCTGTGTCCCACTGAATGAGAATTGTCCTAAATAATAATTAATTATATTATTTTCCAAATCTCCAATACTAGAGTGTCTGTCCTCTGAGCTAAATTCATGGAACCTTTTTGGTGACCTTAGCATTAGCCACAATTATAAGCCATTATATATTATCTCAGGTGATAGGGGATGACTGAGAACCCAATTATTGAGATGCATCTTTTTTCTTGTTAGACCCTCTTTACTACACCTAGACTCACAGTATAGTGTTGGGCACTTTTGGGGATAAGCTTTCAGACATTACACTGGCAAACTTAAAGAGTTTGATTAAATACAATAGTTCACCAATTTAGCCGGCATAATCATAAGCAATGGATATGTCAATCATGCTCTTGTATGTTGGCTAGGGAAACCAGGAGCCATCTTTCCAAAAACACGGCCTATTTGGGCTAACCAATCAATCAGCCTAGAGACCAAGATCTACATCCTCAGTACAATCATCATCCCATCAGCCACATATGCTTGCAAGATATGGAAGACATCCATAAAGGTTAAAAAGAGACTAAACGTGGTGTCAGGGTTATGTTAAGGCCTTAGCTCGTTTGCCCGGGCCCCTGACATTCAACCAGGCACCTTCGTGCTTACAATAAATAAATGACTCACTGGTAACAATGTAAATATTTAATGATATAAATATAAGTATGATGACAAACTAATGGAGTAATGACATTGAATTTGGAACATTTTAAAATACTGTGAATTTATTAATTAAATAATAATTATACCCCTTGCTGTCCCACAACGTACACATTAATGTTCGAAACCACAACACAACACACTGCTGTCTCTAGTCACCAGCGTAGACTTCCAATCCCAAACTAACTCCCTGTAAAGACAAAGTAAAGACAAACTAGAAAGGTCTAGTAGACTATCACTATGGCATCAAAACAACTGCGAAACGCAGTTATGCCTTAGATACTCACCCTAAACAGGGGAACACAGAAGAATCTCAACAAACGTTACACCAGCAGAACAAAAACACTCCATCCACTTACAAGCAAGGCAACAAAAAGAAAGTGCGTTCACAAATAGTGCACTTAATACACATTGGTGCTAGAATGCCATAATCTACGCACCGACATTCCCCCTCTCCCCCCAAACTGGTTCTTACAAAGTATGGACCAGTTTCCGTACCTCAAACTGAAAGAAAAGTAAGAAGATATCATGGCAGCTACAAGGTGAGCACATCCAGCTAGGGAACATTCATCCGCATTAACATCACTCTTCCAAACATAACAACTTAGAAGAAAAATTACCAATGACACTTGTTACCAAAGTATCCACATTACACTATGAACCATTCACAAAATCACATCTACCAACCGATCAAATTTAAAATGCATAATTAACAAATTAATGTCAATAATACTAAATGCAACATAATTTCATCTAACATAAAGTGCAAACATTTTCAAACAATAATGTATACATTGGAACATTAAAATGCATAAGACATGTATATACCAAAAATACATAAATATGTAACTTATGTAGCTGCACATTGGAAAGTCTATCTTGAGCACGGATCAGCAAGCAGATTGTCCTTTCCTCAGACGTGAACAACATCAAAGGAATAATCTTGTAACACTAGTGCCCATCTTGTAATGCGAGCATTGGTACAGTTAGTGCTCCTAAAGTAACATAAAGCCTTGTGGTCAGTCTGGAGATTAAATTTTGTTCCCGGCCAATAATTGTCCCTTTTTCTATTGCATATACAATGGCCACTTCTTCAGGTTTAATGGTAAAATACTTCTGCTCCCGAGGCAACACTTTACGGCTCACATAATTTTATAGGATGCAACATACCATTCACACACTGGCTAAGAATGCCAGAGATCCCTTTGTCTGAGGCATCAGTCTGGAGATAAAACAGTAAAGAAGAATCAGGCAATCGAAGAATAGGATAGTTACACAGACAGGCCTGCACTCTCTTCAATGCCTCCGCACACTCACAGCTCCAGTCTACTCTCATGGATTTTAACCGACGTAAGAATGCCTTTAAAGGAAAAACTAAATCCACGTATCTACCAAGAAACTTTTACTCCCATAACTAACAGATATGGTTCCGATACTTTAAATAACAAAGTGTATACTCAACTTACTTTAAGTATATATAAAGATATAAGTGGAATGGAAAAAAATAGCTTCGTCTAGAATATTGACTACATCAACATCTAAATATACTAACACCATTCATCCATAGGTCTCGCTATTTAAACAACCCAATATCGATTTGCCAGAGTACCCTAGTTATCATCACGTTATCCCCGCGTGCTTATACGATGAGGAACAACCACAATATTCCTACCTCCAAATTTTGACTTGTCCAAATATTTAACTGCTCTCGCAACGTCTGCCAGATTCCTGAACCTAACATGACCTATACCCATTGACTTCCCATTCGCCATCAAAACCTCCACAAATCCCACCAAACCAACATCTCTAAACCTATCCTTTAACTTCTGCCAGTTAACATTATATGGTAAATTTCTAACTGTCACTGTGTAAAGATCCGGAATCAGCTTATAGTCACGACGACTCTTGGACTCGCGACGGACCTCTAGTCATCTATCACTTGGCCTCTGCTCATGTGCTCTGACCACAGTATTACAATCGTCTTCCCTATCAGTTGAATTAATCGGGTAAGTCTTTGGAACCCTTTCACCACAACTGAAGCAAGCGATCTCCATCCTTTTGCCCCCAGGACTCCGATTCATCACAGGCTCACTACACGCTGCCGCAACATACACTTTGTCTTCCTTAGCAAGCGACACACCCGCACTAGCAACCTTAAAACCTTCAATAACATCAATCATATCATCAACGGTGCCTTTCTTACTTATTATCAGTTGCTTGTACACATCACCGGACACATTCTCAAGTATTCTATCTTTCACCAGCAACTCTTTCACTTCTTCCACAGTCTTGCCTACTTCAGCCATTTTCAACCAATTGTCCAACGCATTTCGCAGCTCTGTGACAAAACCCCTAAAATCGTTCTGTCGTGGTTTTACCCGGTGGAACCTCTTGCGGCAGGTTTCCGCGTTTATATCCGCATGTCGGAGTAATACGGTCCTCACTTCCTCATAATTTTCATTCAAAAACAGACTGTCACGCAGCATACAGTTTCTTAGAAAGGTAGTTAGTTTATAGGACAGGAGCAATGACCATTCCTTTCTATCAATCTTGCATCTTGTTGCGACGGCCTCAAAGTGTGTTAAATATGCCATCAGGTCATCGTCTTCCTTCATTCCCTGGAAGCTCTTGTCAAGTTTATCTAAAACATTTCTAGGCCGCACCTCTGCCTGTGTTGCCGTCCCAGCCGCTGTTGCTGACTTTTCCTTCATTTTTTCTAGTTCCATCTCCTCTTTCCTCTTGAGTTCCTCCCTGGCATCTCTTTCTTTCCACCTTTCGTGTTCCTCACGCTTGGCCTTATCCTCACGTTCAAATCTGGCCTTCTCCTCTGCCTTCGCCTCAGCTTTCAATCTTTCCTCTCTCTCAAATCTAGCCTTTTCTCGTTCAAACTCTTCTTTCTTAACTTTTTCATAGTCTTCTTTCTGCTCAGCCACATACCTCTCCAACCTTTCACCTTCGTACCCCAGAGAACGACCATCACTTATAAACTGGGCAGTAATTGTCAACCTAGTTTCCATGGTAAATACAATGTACACTACTTGGCTGTATTATATTTAAATTATATACAATATGGGAACCAAAAAAATTCTACTAATTGTACAAGAGGTCAACTAAAGCCTAGAGCCTGCGGTTAAATGGCAAAGAAAGAAACCTATCTGTGCAGTATCCCACGTCGGAGGAAAGTGCCTCACTCAGGCCACAGCGTCGAAATATAGTTGCCACAGGACAATCCACCACAATACTAGTAGCCTCAGACTTCAGTAGTTACCAACAGCCACTTTACACTCACGTTCGCTTGTTGCCGGGAGCGAGAAGACACTCGTTCGAAGGTGAAGCACAATATAGAAAACAAGAAAATACAAATGCGTTTCAATCTTGCAATACAATAGTTATATAGTATATAGTACAGTATAGTTATAGTGTTATATCACTTATATCACAAAGGATGTATTTATTTGCTACTTTCGATATACATCGTTGCCAATGGTACACAATTCAATATTAGTACAGTAGATTGTGATGCAATACTATGTAAACAATTATTAGATTGTAGACACTGCTGCTACATAATCAAGTAACTAAAACTTATATAATGATTAAAATTATAGTTCTGTGACTGGTAGTCACAGCCGGACTCGAGCCCCCAACTGTCAGGGTTATGTTAAGGCCTTAGCTCGTTTGCCCGGGCCCCTGACATTCAACCAGGCACCTTCGTGCTTACAATAAATAAATGACTCACTGGTAACAATGTAAATATTTAATGATATAAATATAAGTATGATGACAAACTAATGGAGTAATGACATTGAATTTGGAACATTTTAAAATACTGTGAATTTATTAATTAAATAATAATTATACCCCTTGCTGTCCCACAACGTACACATTAATGTTCGAAACCACAACACAACACACTGCTGTCTTTAGTCACCAGCGTAGACTTCCAATCCCAAACTAACTCCCTGTAAAGACAAAGTAAAGACAAACTAGAAAGGTCTAGTAGACTATCACTATGGCATCAAAACAACTGCAGTTATGCCTTAGATACTCACCCTAAACAGGGGAACACAGAAGAATCTCAACAAACGTTACACCAGCAGAACAAAAACACTCCATCCACTTACAAGCAAGGCAACAAAAAGAAAGTGCGTTCACAAATAGTGCACTTAATACACATTGGTGCTAGAATGCCATAATCTACGCACTGACACGTGGCTCAGCAGCAATTCCTGAGAAGGATCTTTAGAACAACATGTTGAGATAATGTCACCAATATAAAAGTCCTTTTTCACACTGGCACTTGTTCCCTGAGTAAAATGGTGATCAATGTCTATGAGATTCTTGGTACATAGTCTTTGACATGATGAAACATGGAAGACAAAAAAAAATGAGGAAAGAAAAACATTGCCCTCCACATATAACATGGCCTCGCAAGATGTTATGAAAATTATATGCTGATATGTTGTCGTTCTTATGTTTATATGTGCTTGTAACTCGTCCTTAAGAATGTGTTCACGAAATGTGTGTTGTGTAGTCATTCAGTGTATTAAATTGTTATGAACATAATGATAACAGAGTTGAAAACCATGTCCGCTTAGAATGGCTTTAAAATTAAAAAATTATTAGGTTGAAATTCACATGGTGTTAAGTGCTTAATTAGCCTTGGGGTTTGGAATTCTGGTGCCAGCTGGACTGAGGATTCTAACTTCCATAGCCTCAACATGGTGCATCAGTGGAAACTCTGGTAGTGGAACTGGATAGGCTAATGACCACAGGTAGCCAAATAGGCCCCTGTCAGCTTATCCTTGGTGATCTTTTTGTTTTTTTAGTCTCACTGAGGGTGAGGATGGAAGAGAGATCAACAAGTCCACCACAAATGGGACCACCATAGTATTTGGCAACTATGTCCTTAAACAGCTTTGAGGTGGTTACAGAATAGTATTATGAAGTAATTCCCAGTAGTTAGTGCAGCTTTCTACTGCATGTAGCAAGTGGGCTTGATCCAGAGGCTGTGCGCTACACATATGGCACCACCCCACCATAGTCATGTACACTACTAGTGTGGAACCTTCAGAACTTGAAGTAAAGAGCTCACGATCCACATCTGGTCAAATCTTTCTAATGACCAACAGGGGCGCATTTTGTGTCCATTGTGTGTGGCTTTTATCAAAGATGCCAGCTGGACAGAGGACATCTCCTGTGGCTTCAATTTGGCACATCTATGGAAATGTCTGTTAGTGGAACCAGATATGCTAGAAATAGGTAGCCAAACTGGTCCCCAAGGGTTTACCTTTGAATCTGGTTCCTGGTTCCTCCATGCTTTGAGGCAATCACATAATAGAAATATGAAGAAATTTCCTGTATCTGCTCTAACAGTTTATTGGGGGGCAAGATCACGGATCCAAATTATGTATATGGTGAGATCCAACTCAGTAATGCTTACATACATTGTGTAACCTTCAGACAGGATATGGGGTGAAGAGCTTTCCGTCTGTTGAGAAAAATCCTTCTCTTTGGTCAAATGGTTTAATGAGGTCGCACAGCGCTTCAATTCCATAATGGAATTTTTTCAAGGTGCCTGCTGGAATATCTTTTTGATTTTCAGGAAGTCTAAAGAGTTTCACACAATTCTAAAAGCATCTGTACATTTTATTGGGGAAATTAAAATCTTTATGCTTGAATATGACATGCTTGGGTGATCTATATTTTTGTATTTGTAGAACAGCCATTTTCAACTTTTTAGGGGCTCTTTTATTTTGAAATTTTGATCCCCCCCCCCTTTTATGTGTGTGTGTTCTTCCATTGTTATTAGATACAAAAGAAAAATGAAAGAATAAAACAAAATAAATAAATAATTAATTAATTAAAAATACATGTTGACTATTTTTTGGCAGACATTGACTAGGAGCTCTATACCCCATAACCAATGTATGCTATTTAAATTAGCTATTTTTTTAAAAATTAACAATTCTTTTAAGAAAATGATATTCTTCCAAAGTAGAATGCAAATATTTAGAAAGCTGCTCAAACTTTTCTACTAGTTTTTGTTTGTTGTGTTTTATTCCAGGTGATCCTAAAACTTATTTTTATTTTTGTCTTTCTTTGTGCTGTTAGTGCTGCATCTTGAAACAAAATTGAGATTTCTTTTAGAGGAGAAAGACAAACTTGATAGCCAGGTGACTTCCTTATTAGAGGAAAGAGCTAAGTGGCTAAGCAGCCAGCAAGATTTGGTTAAAACAATAAGTCTAAAGGTATTTTAAAGCTTACTTTATTTATTGTTGTTTATTGTCACATCCATTTAATGAGCACAACTTTTATCTTTATCTACTTTCAGTTTATTTATCTATGACAACGCTTTTGTGCTTGGTTCTCATGACCATCACATAGAATCATTGCAGGAGGGGAGGAACTGATTTCTTGAGTCCACCTCCAATTACTAAAAGATTTATTTTTTTCAGTCAGTCTTTGGCTTATTAGACACCTAATTTAACGACAAAATTTGTTAAGGACTAAGACTAAGACTGCTTTATTGACTGAACATTGAGCAAAACTTCTAAATAGCATACATTAGCTTCTTTCCAGTCCCTTGATACTCTGCCCTGGTTAAGAGACGCCTGAAAAAGTATTTTGTACACTGGTGCTAGCTCATTGCTTTGTTTTTGAGTAATCTAGCTGGAATACCATCAGGTCCAGATGCTTTATTTGGTTAAATGTTCACTAGTAGTTTCTATATCTCCTATGTTGTCTACTTGTGTTCAAATTAAGTAATATGTCTTTGTCTCCTGGGGTGGAGAATGCTGATGCAAAGTATTTATTTAGGATGTTAGCTTTAGTTTCATTATCATCATGTGTTATCTTCTCCTTTTAACTTTAATATACTTTTTATAAACTCTTTCTGCCTTAGTTTCTTAAAATTTTTTATATAGGTTTTTCTTCGGTCTACAAAGCTTCTTTAATCTGTTATCAAACCAGCATTTATTTATTTTGTTTGATGTGTATTTAGTTGGTATATGATTTTCTATAATGTTTTTAAGATAGTTTTTAATAAAATTCAGAGGTCATTGACTGGTTGGTTTAATGTCTTTTTCTGATAAGAATGTTTGTTGAAATTTTAATGTAGCTTGGTGTAGTTGTGTTAGGTTGCATTTGTTCCAGAGTAAGATTTTTTTTTTGGGTTTTATATTGGCTACTGCTTTTATTTGACTGTGTATTTTAATGATATCATGGTCTGATAGACCAGGGATAATATCATAATCTGCTACTAATCCAGGTCTGTTGGTTAAGAAGAGATCTAATTTTGGTAGTGTTTTTTGTTTGTTTGTTGGTTATGTTTTTTTTTAATGTTTATGTAAAGCTTTGTGTAAAAGAGCTACAGATCTTAAATATATTGTTATTGTGAAGTTAAAAGTTAAATATTAGTCACCTGAAAAAATACATAGAATAATTGTTTAATTAGAATACTGCTTTATTTAGTTCACACTATGATGGTCTCAATTTCAGGATAGAGAATTCTTGAAATTGAATGAAAATTGAATGAAAAGAGCTAGAGATCTTAAATATATTGTTATGGTGAAGTTAAAAGTTAAATATTAGTCACCTGAAAAAATACATAGAATAATTGTTTAATTAGAATACTGCTTTATTTAGTTCATCCTATGCTGATCCCAATTTCAGGATAGAGAACTCTTGAAATTGAATGAAAAACATCATGAAGAGAAGAAATCCTTCCACCAGTCACTTGAGCAAGTGTCCAAGAAAACCCTGGGTGTTCATAAGAAGCTTTCTGGAGCTGATAGAGAAATAGAAAAACTGCAACAAAGATTGAAATGTAAAGATCTAGATATTGAAGATCAAAAGGCCATTGTGAACAAAACTAACCAAAAACTGAAAGATTGTGAAGCTAATTCTTTAAAGAAAGATCAGGAGATTGTTCGTCTTCAGGAGCTTATTGAGTTAGTACTTGGATTTGCACATTTTCATTTCACATTGATGAATTCTCCCTTCTTGATTCCCATGATTTTAATACAGATTTGCAGATTCCTAATTATAATACTCAATTTTACTGCAACGTATTAAAAAAAAAATCAATAAAGATTCTGTGATGAGTTAATGTTATGTTGATGTCAATGTTATATACAAAGCTGTGCTGTCAAAGTAAGCTGTTTGCTCTTTTGTTACATATAGTGAATAGATTATTAGAAATTCAATACTGAGACTTTTTGCAAAGCAAGTAAATAAAAGTTGTTTGTTTTGTAGCTCAGTAAAAGAAAGCAATCCAAAAGCTTAGTTGTAAAATCTCATACATATTCCATAAAACTGTCTGTTATTAAGCAACAAGAGTAGGGCCAGGTCTTGGGATATTGCAGCCAACTAAGTAATTAAGTAAAGTAATTTTTGGACGGTTCAACTTACAATCTCTTCAGCCAGCACAATAAAACTCAGGTTTAATTCATTGTATGCATATAAATCTTGTTCATTTTTGTTTTAAGAAGTATAGCTTTTATTTTATCAATGTTTACTGTCAGCTCCTTAAAGATTGGTGTAGATAATGTGTTACAAGTCTTTGAAACCAGCTATACATCATCAATGGCTAGTCTAGCTCACAAACAAGGAATAGAACATCTTAGAAGGATTATACAGTCTAATCAATATAGGTATTTCTTTTGATTTATTGTATTGGTATGCAGGCATTCTTTTGTGTTTTGTTCAAAATATACAAATATCTATACTACATAAAATACAGTGACACTTGTTTGAATTTCAACTCAACCTATTTATTTTGAAATATTTTATTGGAAATTTATTCAATTTTAAATGTAAATTTTTTCACTAAAAAAAGTAATACAAAAGTGTCCTTTACATAAAATAACAAAATTCTTTCAAATACAATATTTGATGTATAAAAATAGATTCATCAATAACCCATTCTTATCTGAAGCTAGAATCATTAAAACATGAAAGAAATGGGTTCTTTTTTTTTCTAATCCAATATTTCAAAGAATGGTATGGCTTTGTTTAGGTCATCTGATTCCTTGAAGAACAAGACTCAAGATACATTGGCTGATCATTCCCACTCCAGACGAAAAGTTTTTAATAAATCTACAACACCCAAAAAAGTGAAAGAGTTTGGACCTTCTAGTGGAAAAAGTAAATCACATTCTTCTCATCACAGACCAATGTTTGTACCCACCAGTAATCATCAAGGTAATGTGCTGTTTTAAATGCATTCAAAGTACTCATTTTTATAACCTTTCTATGCAGCTAGTGATTCATTAAAGCACTTTTTCAATGTCTTTGGCTGTATTTGTGACATTTGAAGGAGTTTTCCATGTGTGTTTAGAAACCCAATAGCTCTCATGTTTTTGCCTCATTGCATGTGAGAGGGCGAGCAGACGCCTGAGCTATTCTCCAAAGCCTTTCAGGAGGGGAAGGTCCACTTCGTTAATATGTCCCCCTTTAATTAAGCATGCCCCCAAATGCATTTTGGCAGAGAGTTGTCCCCCATGGTTAACTGTGGAACACCAAGTAATGTTTCTAAAATGTGGGTGCATTCCTTCGAAAGGCGTTGTAAGTGTAATCTTCTTTTAGTAAGTCCATAATGAGTCACATTTGGTGGGAACGCTTTGGAAGCCTAAGTTGCTTTTTGAATAGCACCCAGGTCTAGAGCAGTATAGAAGGGTTTAAGAACCACTTCTTAGTAGACATTGCTATTTTTTGGCAGGCAGGCGACTTATTCCACCATACTTCTGTTTGAAGACCACCAAATGCGCTTTTAGCTCTAGGCTAATAGGTTCTCTATTTCTCTCTTAGTTAGGATGCTTCATTGTATACTATGTATTTGAGATATGCGAAGTAGTCTTTATGTAAGTGGCCATTCACATAGATTTGTGTGACTTAGTAATTTCCATTCAGAGAGTTTTGAGACATAACTTTCATTTTTCTTTGGGTGATGGTCAGTTCCAAACAATGCAGTGGTGAATCCGTTGAGAGCTTGAAGTCTGTTCAGTGTAAACGCAATCATCCGCTTAGAGAAGTACCGTGACAATCTCCGCTTAGAGAAGTACCGTGACAGTCATCCGCCTAGAGAAGTACCGTGACAATCACACTCTTAGAGAAGTACAGTGACAATCATCCGCTTAGAGAAGTACCGTGACAGTCATCCGCTTAGATAAGTACCATGACAATCATCTGATTAGAGAAGTACCGTGACAATCATCCGCTTAGAGAAGTAATGTGACAATCATCCGCTTAGAGAAGTACCGTGACAATCATCCGCTTAGAGACTCAATATATTAAAATGTTTAGTAAGATCGACAAGGTTAGCCTATAGGTCCAAGTTTTGTTCTCTGCGCTTCCCTTGCATTAGTCAAATAATGTCATGTCCGGTGTCCTCTACCAACTCTAAAGCAACACCGACTTTCAGTTAGCACTCTATCTCCTCTAGAGCTTGCCTGCTAATGGTAACAGAGTCATGCCACAGTAGTTGGTGTAATTAGACTTCATCACCTTCTTTCGGTACAAGGCTAGGCGCATCACTGAACGCTGATGCTAAACTGCATATTTTTTCCCAACATAATCATCAAAGAATTGTTAATTAAGTTTTTCTGTTAGGGCTGCACACCATTTCGTAGATCTTTCCCAGAAAAACCAACAGAGCCAAATGTTTTCTTTAGTTTTGTTATTGCAACCCCAACGTCTTCATAGAGTGATCATCAAGTACCGCTTCAACTGTCTGCCAGAAACGTATCAGTGATCAAACTTTTGGTATGATAGGCTGTGCTTTAGACAGATTAGTGCAATCCAAAGTGTGTCTCGTAATTCTGCATATTTATTATTTTAGAAAAGCTCTACCTACCATTATTCTTTTCTTTTTTATATTTTAAAGTCTTAAGTGGAAAGGGTGATACGCGAGCTTTAAATAGAGACCTTAAAGCAATGCTGTTAAGATTCATAGAGCAATGGCATTTATGTTTGGCCATTAACAGCTTAGCACAGTAACCTAAGATGTCATTATTGGATCAACGTCTTGAAGTTTTGTAGCTCAACCTGCAATCTCGCACCACTGACATCTTGCTACCTCCATGTTTGTTAGTGTTAGGTCAGCACAACGACCAGCTCCAGACGTTACTTAATAAGACTTCCAGCCATCCTACTGATCAGAGACTTCAACGCCTGAATCATTTGCAACCAAACTGGCTTCAAAAATGTACTGGGACAAATGGGTGTAGCCGAAGGGGGTTTCGGGGTTAACCCCCCCCCCCCCTCCCCGAAATGTAGGTAGTGGAATTTGGTCACTGGTTTTTTGCTTTAATTTTATTTTTTTTATAAGCGACATTTTTAATGTTAATCATCATTTGACCTGCGCAGCCAGGATGGCGTTGAGTTTAAAAGTCCCTTCCAGGGGATTTCGAGGCTAAAACCCCCATCTTTAATAAAAAAAAAAAAAAAAAAAAAAAAAATAAAAACAACTAATCACAATCATCGAATTCTATGAGCGTTGTTAAAAAGGAAAGGGAAGTGAATTTAAACCCACCTCCTGATTTTTTTGGACGTTAAAAACCCTTTTTCAATATAAAACTACAGCAAACAACTGCCAATACGGTGACTGAGCTTATCCACGAGGGTTTGTGAGTTTAACCCCCCCCCCTTTTTCGCACAGTGTTTTTTTTTTACGTCAAAACCCTCCAGCGGGCTTTTTACGCCAAAACTCTACTCTTCAATATAAAACTAAAGCAAACTACAGTTAACAAATTGTATGAGCATAGCCAAAAGGGAGGGGGAATTTTTGCAGTTCTCCCTTCTAATAAAAAAATAAGCAAAATTATAGTTACCACTTGCTACCAGTCGCTGGGCTCCATTAATAAAGTGCAGTGGATATCAGATTAGGTTTCCAACCTACACTTTTTTAATAGAATAGTAGCAGGATTATGCACTGTACCTATCTCAGATTATGCACTGTAGTTATCTCAGATTATGCACTGTAGTTATCTCAGATTATGCACTGTAGTTATCTCAAAATGAGGGCCCGTTTAAATTTTTCAGCAAGCTTGTAAGATCTCTTTTTTTCTTTTAAGTATAATTTTTATCACATACGAATTGTCGGGTGAACGAATAGTCGCGTGAACGAATTGTCGCGTGAACGAAAAGTCAGTGGAAACACCCCCCCCCCCAAAACCCTCCTCGAAAAAAATCCTGGCTACGCCCATGCTGGGTCATATGGCTCTGCAGTAAACATTAATGAAAATGGCGAGCGTTATCTTTCTTTCTTCACAACCTTATGGCCTGTCAATTGATCCTAGACAAATCCACAAGAAAACAAGGCGGTCACCAAATGGAGACACCTTCAATGAGATTTGCACGTATGACGAACTTAGCGGATATCGGGCTCATACCTTGTCAACGGTAAACGCAAATGTTTGTTGAAGTGCCAAACAAAGCAAGTCCCATGCACCTGACCGTTTAAGTTGGACAAGTTCAATGATGCTAAACGTAGAATAGACCAGAACAATACAATACAGGATCGAGCAAAGGAAGCCTATAGGGAAGTAGATTTGAAAATAAAGTGACAATCAGATAAAGAGGCTTGCTTGAGGCCAAGAGACACAAACAGATGCAAGAACGACATGAAGACTCTCCATCGCAAAGTCCGCAACCTGACTCGTGTAAAGAGTGGACACGACACACACATCAAACCATTACGGCAAACCACTACTAATGGAAGAGAAAATACAAGTAACATACATACAAGAAACTCTGATGGACCCTAGTAAAAACAAAGGACGTTTGGGTTACGACAATAGAAAACACTTTTAATTAACTTCTCTGTCCGATCTTGTTGCCTAGCGAGGCCTAGAACAGTTTGGTAGCAGTTTTACTTTTAGTTCGGGAAAGCAAGTGCCGCATGTTGACTACATGCTGCCATCAGTGCGGAACTTGATGCCTTCATTCAGGCGTCACCTCATTTTGTTTAGCATTGATCCGAAGAATATGGCAGAGTGTTGGAGGAAGCACAAAATCCTGCTTCACACCATTCTCTATAGAGATATTAGCTGGTAGGTCACCATTGTATCTGATTGGACCTTTTTGATCCTCATGCAGTTGCTTCAGAATGATGAATCTTGGAGGGCAACCGAGCTGAGATAAAATCCTCCACAAGCCATTGCGACTGTGTCAAAGGCTTTGGTTAGATCGATGAAGTCCAGGTTGTGCTCCCTGCATGTGACGCCAGACGAACATTATGTCCGATGTGCCTCTACCATCCAAACAGACTTTCAGTGAGCACATTGCCTACTATAGAGTTGGTCAATCTGGCAAGGATTTTTCCATCTACCGACAGTAAGGTAACGCCAGTGTAATTGGAGCAGTCTGATTCGCCTTGAAACATGGATATGAAGTTCATGCGGGATATTTGTCCCAGCACGAAGTGAAGAGGTCTGTTAACTTTTCTAGAATACCATCTGAGACAGTTGCTTTGTGTGTTTTGAGCCTATAATAACACATTTGCGCACCATCTTTTGAAGGTTCAGATAGCATTTGCATGAAACACAAAAGCCACCTGCACTTCTCTCCCCATTTAAAGTATAAACAATTTACGAATACACTACGGCAAATTTGACTAAATTGTTTTCCTTTTCAATAATAAATCAATTTATCCAAATGTATGTAATTAGAAATAATAGAGCCAAAACTATAATGATCGTATTTATTTTCAAGAGTGAAAATAAAATAATGGTAGAAAAATATGTTTGAATAGGTTTTGGAAGAATAATTCAAACCTTTTTTAGCGGCCCTCGAAAGGGGAAAAGACACTATTAGTTTTGTGTGGAATGTCTGTCCTTCCGTCCCGTTTAGTTCTCGTAACTAGAAAAGATAGTGAAAATCTGACACCATAATATTTTAGACCATTCAAAGTTCTGATGCAACAGCTACTTTTTTAGCAGCCCCCAAAAGGGGAAAAGAGGCTATTAGTTTTGTGCGAAATGCCTGTCCGTCTGACCGTCTGTCTTTCCGTCCTGTTTAGATCTTGTAAACTAGAAAAGATATTGAAAATGCGACATCACAATATTTTAGACCATTCAAAGTTCTGATGCAACGACTACTTTTTTTTTTCTGAAAGCGAAAAATCTAATTTTTAAAATCAGTTATGCAAGCAGTTTTTTAAAGAGAAAAAGCTAATTAGTATGCATTATAAGTTAGACCTAATTTAAAATGAATAGTGATCTTATAAACTTCATTTTTCTGAACATTTTTTTTATTGCGGAAATTTTTTTTTTTTTTTTTTTTGAGGATTCGAATAAGAGATTGAGCCTTTTTAAAACAATTAGATCAATTATAAGACATCAGTTAGGCCAGGGGAGGCACGGTGGCTGAGCAGTAAAGCGTTTGGCTTCCGAACCGGGGTCCCGGGTTCGAATCCTGGTGAAGACTGGGATTTTCAACTTTGGAATCTTTGGGCGCCCCTGAGTCCACTCAGCTCTAATGGGTACCTCACATTAGTTGGGGAAAAGTATAGGCGGTTGGTCGTTGTGCTGGCTACATGACACCCTCGCTAACCGTAGGCCACAAAAACAGATGAACTTTACATCATCTGCCCTATAGACCACAAGGTCTCAAAGGGGAACTAGTTAGGCCAGGTTCACATCTAACTTTACATTCACTTACACCTATCCTTTTATCTGCGGGAATGTTGGGGCACTACACAAGATCTGTTAACCTTCTTTCTCCATTTTTATCTCTCATTTGTCTTTGATATAATTTCATTTGGATGTTCTTTCTGAAAATATTGAAGCCTGCCTGGGTGGACCTCTTCGGGGGCCGATTTTGTGTTTGTGTTTCACACATACTGTCTTTTGTAACCTTGTTTCTTTTCTGAAAGCGAAAAATCTATTTTTTTTAAAAATCACTTATGCAAGCCGTTTTTTCATAAAAATACATCACTTTTACAACTATTCACTATTAATAGTAACAAACACGTGAGGCTCTTTAGAAGGAGAGATATCCATTTACCATATTTTAAACATATTTATGCAAATGGTTTTAGATTTTTTGTCAAAAATTTTTTTTTATTACATTTGTATTGCTGAGTTCTGTAAGTTCTGTCATACTAACAACTACATTTACACAAAAATAAGTTTTCTTTTTTTTAAAGAGAAAAAATCTATAAAAGTTGGACATAATTTAAAACAACAATTAGTAAGTAGGTTTTCATATTATCGCGTGAACTGCAGTGCGACACCACGGAAATGGTACACTTAACTATTTATTTATTTTTGTTCTTTTACAGAAATGTATTTTATTCATCTATATTGTTTTTGTTTTTTTTCTTGAGGATTTGAATAAGAAATTGACCCTTTACAAAACTATTAGATCACTTAGATATTCATTATAAGACAACAGCTAGGCCAGGTTCACATCTAACTTCACATTCACTTTCACCTTTCCTTTGGTCTGCTGGGGCACCACACAAGATTTGTCAACCTTCTTCATTCTTCTCTGTCATTTGTCTTTGATAGAATTTCATTCTGATGTTCTTTCTGAAAATATGGAAATCTGCCTTTTTACCTGCCTGGTTGGACCACGTCAGGGGCCGATTTTGAGTTTGTATACAAACTGTCTTTGTAACCATGTTTTATATAGACATTGGTATAAAACATTTTAAAAGCGACGAATATTTATGAATTGCATAATGTAATATTTGGACTATCGATATATGTATGATGTATAAAGATATAATATGTACACTATAAGAATATTTGTCCTGGCTGACTGATTGACTTCATTACTCCCACACTTAGTGGTACTCCTTTAGTATATACTTCAAAGAACTAAGCACTTTTCAGAATCACTAGACACTCTAACCAGGGTCACTTTTTTTCAAAATCATTTCTTTTTTTTTTTTTTTTGCTTTCATTCGATCTAATTTTTACAATACCTCTATTCAAGTCAGAACTTCATGGAACAAGGAACCACAAACCTGTAACCTGCATGGATGCTGATCTCAAAAATGGCTCTAACGATTTTTCCTACAAACATGAAACAAATATGAATTAGTTTTGGTAGTGATTCCAATTATACCATCAATATCTTTTGCATGTAGAAAATCCTGCAATGTTCACACTGGCGTATTCTGATAAACTTCAAGCAGTAGCTCGTGCATTCAGTGATCACAAGCTTTTAGTGAACATTTTGTAAAGGAGTGAGTTAGAATTTTCCTTGCTGCTAGTTTTTACTTCATAACATCTGATATTCCTGCTAAAAATCGAAACAAGCTTTTCAACTTGCATTACCTACCAAACAAGAGACAAATGGGCGGTGCTATATGGGTAAAACAGAAACTCTTTCACACAAACATAGCCTCCATGTACTTTTTATCTCCTAATTTAGATTTTATAAAATGAGGGTTACCTTTTCTTTCTTTCAATTTCTTAGTCTAATTCTTTACTTTGTTCTTTCTAGGAGGCTACTCAAAACTAACTTCTCAAGCCATAGAACAACATAATCAGCTTTTATCTCCCTTAGATGAACATTTGAGGAAGAAAAGAGCAGGAGAAGAGATCTACTTTTCAGACACTGAAATTAATCTTCACCACAATTCTATTCCATTGCCATCTTTGGAAAAGACTGACTACAGTGCTGACATTCCGCAAGAATCTAAATCCTACAAAAGACAGCGAAGGAAAAGTGAGAGTGACAAATACGATAGACATGTTCAAATGAAAGGAAAAACTCAAGCAATAAATAGTGATGATGATTTAGTGACAATTCCAGTTGTTCAATCTCTTGAAGAAATCCATGTGGCTAGTGAATGTGACCTTGTTACGAAGCCAGTCTATTCATCAGAGGAAAGGGAACAAAACCCGTGGGGACATAGACCACATACACATTCCTCAACTGTCACAAGACCACATACACATTCCTCAACTGTCACAAGACCACATACACATTCCTCAACTGGAACAATACCAAATACACAAAAACATCATGGCTATGATAGGGAAGAATCAAATGTGTCCACATTGAGATCAGAACCTATACCGACTTGTCATCTAGATGGTTCTCACAAGAGATCCTTCAGAAATGCCACATGCACTAGTGGACAGTACGATAGTTTTTTAAAAAATCATTTCAGAAACAATATTGAAAGTATGTTTTCATCAACTGAGCCGAAACATTCGACACCTACATTTGAAAATGTATTGGATAGAAATCCAAGATGTCCAACTGCTGACCTACATCCAAGTTCTATTCCAAATGGTCAACCATCTTTAAGGTCTTTTTTGTTAGCTCACAATAGTACCAGGCAAGAGGATGAGGTACACTCCAAGCTCTATCAAAGAGATGATCAGAGCTATTCACCTTACAGTCATTATCCTACAGTTCAGTTTGATGATGAATCTACACTTAAACATCCTGGTTTATCTGAAGAGTCAAATTTTTATAATGTGAGATCAACACTACCAAATCATAGCTCACCCCTTCACACTTCTGACACCTCCTTTTCTAGAAGAGCGACTAGAGGAAATGATAGCCCAGTGCAGACAGAATTCTTTGGAGGAACAGATCTCTCCTTGTCAATAAGTTCTATCACGGATTCAGATTCCGTTTTTCAAACATGTAACAATAATAGGGTCAATCGAGAAGATTCTTTTACAACAGGAATTGCATCTTTAGATGAGAAAATAGCCAATTTACAAAAAAAAATTAACAGAACTAAAGCAATATTTATGAAATGATTTTATGTAGAATTCATATTCTTTTTGTTTGTTTGTTCAAAGTTTAAATGTTATTTAGCTTTCTGGCTAAATTGACTTGTTTCAAATGTATTTCATAATGAATCAATGTTTTCTCTAAATGTATACTTTTATCAGAGTTGTACAATAAATAAAAAGCATCAGAATCTATGTTTTAAAGTCAAATCTTATAATGATATTAAATGCATAGGAGTCATTAGTATTTAGTTGTCAATTTTCTTTTTACTTTTTTGGAATAGCACATTTTTTGTAAACTAAGAAGTAGTGAACCATGGAGCATTGGATGAAGGCCAAGAAACTAACAACATCATTAGTCCATCATATTCATTGAATGACCATTGTACCAGTTAATAACTCGGGTATTGAATGACATTGTACCAGTTAATAACTCAGGTATTGAATGACATTGTACCAGTTAATAACTCGGGTATTGAATGACATTGTACCAGTTAATAACTCGGGTATTGAATGACATTGTACCAGTTAATAACTAGGGTATTGAATGACATTGTACCAGTTAATAACTTGGGTATTGAATGACATTGTACCAGTTAATAACTAGTGTATTGAATGACATTGTACCAGTTAATAACTCGGGTATTGAATGACATTGTACCAGTTAATAACTCGGGTATTGAATGACATTGTACCAGTTAATAACTCGGGTATTGAATGACTTTGTACCAGTTAATAACTCAGGTATTGAATGACATTGTACCAGTTAATAACTCAGGTATTGAATGACATTGTACCAGTTAATAACTCAGGTATTGAATGACATTGTACCAGTTAATAACTCGGGTATTGAATGACATTGTACCAGTTAATAACTCGGGTATTGAAGGATAATTCCATTGTTCTTCTTATCTCTCTGTCTTTATGCGAGCAATCTAAAAACGGAAGTAGAATTAAAACTTTATTATCTACTCTAGTTATTCGGTGAAAAACAATCAAATAGAACACATTCTTTAAAAAAAAACAATGGAAAGAGATGCACAATTATTGCAATATTTAATTAATGAATTACCACTAATTACGATTTATAGCTTTGTCAAAATGGTGTAATATCAGTCTTTTGCCACTTTGACAGCTATTTTCTCAACAGTTTATGAACCCCAGTCTTAGACTACTTGTAATTTGCTTGAATGCTCAAAATACATTTGGTTATGTTATCATGTGGTTTTAACGAATTGTAGCTGACTATAACCTATAAATAATCATTCTGACATTCAACTTTGTTTGATAGTGTGCTCTGTCCGATGAATATTTTAGGCTTTGAAAATGTTCTACCCATGTCTTTGGAAAATACAATCAAGTCATGAATCACTCTGTTGAAAGTACTACAATATTTGACTAATCCAAATTGTTAAGTAGTTGGAACTGGAAAATTCCTAATGTAGTCAATGCTTTGTATGCTCAAGGTTTTTTGAAGCACTTTCTTCGAAGTTTGACATGATGTCTTCTGAATTAAGCAGAGGATACCAATTCAGTTTTTTGAAGTAACGTCTGTAATATATAAGATAAACATTTTGTTCAATTGTCTGAAATCAACATTTTTGTTGTTGAAGATTGTTGTCGTCCTACGCGATTGATAAAGAGTTCCAGAAAGTGAATACAAAAGTAGCCTACGATGTTACCTTGTTACAGTATTCGTACAATTTCATTTTGAATAAGGTGACCTGACGTCACGCTATAGGTGGGACAGCCCCGCTAACCCCGCTTTTCATAAAATGTCCGGGCGGGACAACCATTGTCCCGTTTTTATGGGAAAAGTCGATAAATGACCCGCTTCTATAGAAAAATCTAATTTAAAAGTATGTATAAACTAAACAATGTCCAAGTTAACGTCATTAGGCATTACTTCTGGTTCCCTATGCTGCCCAGGCCATTCAAAACTGCTGCAGACTGTCTACTTAGACGTGAGGAAACAAGAAAATTAGTGATAGGAAAGGCCCATCAGCGAAATGGCATATACAGCGAACACCTCCCTGTAATTTTTATCCATTCTTATTTATTTCAAAAGTAACTGCAGAACTAATAAAATGGTTTTACAAAGGCTCCATTTTTCTACATTTCCAACATATTCACTTTCGTTTTCCCTCATAAAATAAAGCATAGCTGAAGGTCAAAGTTGACATGTATGGAAATTTCCATTGTCAAAACATTTCCGGATAAACGAGAATAGGTCCGAACTTAAGGCTATTTTAAGCACCAATGGACATCGGCCAAAAAAAAAATTGCATATTATGCTTCTAAATCAAGGGTGGGCAACTTTTTGTTTCGAGGGCCGCGTTAAAAAAAAATTGGGGATGGCGGGCCGCATATGTATTTACAACTTAGAGAGATACTCTAGCTAACTGTGTAGAATGTCTTTTAATTCATATTTACACTGTATTATATTCACGTTTCTTTTTTTTTCCACACTCCACGTTAAGGAATTACAACAAAATTAGCTATTTTTTAAACCAATTTTATTATTATTTTTCAAATTGCTGTTGTCTTTTTATATTAAAATATCCTCACAAATATACAGTTGTACTTAATGTGCAGTATTTTATTTTTTACACTCGTACATAATATTCCGGAACTGTGGAACTAGCTTACTAGTTGTTATCCTTGCGACTGCTATCAAATTACAGTCAGTCAAAATTGACAAGTAATAATAGTTGTTTAGTTTCCACAAAAGAAAATGCTTGTTCACTGGATGAGACAATATATGTTCCGGAAGTTAAATGTCGGGACGAGAGAAACTTGCCCATCACCAGAGAATGCTGATCTTGTCCTTCAATGGTGCATTCTAAATCAAGAGACCCAAAACAAGCCTTTGGCCCCAAAACCCTCCTATAGAACCAAAACTATTCAGATATAGGATTACTGATCGGAACCCTCCAACATGTAAAATGAGAACAAGTAAGAAGAACAGATGTATGTGTACACAAATAGTGTGAACAGCAGCAAGGGTTTTTTAAGTGTGGAAATACAGCTTCTGGCACCCATAAGACTCCCATGGAAGTACTGACTGGAACTTCTCTTTGCTTGGAGATATGTCCTTTGGAGCTGACTCAGCTTCTCCGCTAAATGGTGATCTGATGGTATTGAAAACTGGTTCTTGATGTCTTAAAATTTACTTCTAAGCAGAAATTATGAAGCACATGAAATCTGTCTTCAATTCTTCATTAGAAATATTGGTAACAAAGTCACAGTCAATGTCCTTCAAGTACCAAAACAATTTCTTCCTTGAGATTTTATGTTCTTCTCATTTGCCTTGCCCATGCTAAGTTAACGGATACATTGGATTATTTGTTCCTAAATAGGAAATACCTGTGGTTAACACCCCTAGCTCTAATAAGTTCGATTACTATGTCATTTTGATAAATTATACGTTGAAAATTTATGCAGCTTTGTGCAAACTTTCCTGTTTATAATTTATGGTAGGGATATTTTTTATATAAAAAAAAAACAAAAAAAAAGCTATTTTACTCTGTCAAATATCGAACTCCGTCAGTTGTTACACTTGCCATCTTGTTCCAAGCCTAACCAACATTCAACACAGTTTTTCATAGCATTGAATAAATACTGACCAGAGATTGTGTCTTAGATTGAGTGTATTGATGTCTAGCCAATAAACATAATCTTCGTTTACTTGAAACTTTTTATAATGAGACAGTTTCGATAATTTATATGGATATTATTTTTAATATATTTGCTTTTTAATCTGTACATACTGTGGGCACACCTGATTTCTGTAGGTGTCGGCGGGCCGCATAAAACACTTCGGCGGGCCGCACGTGGCCCGCGGTCCGTACTTTGCCCACCCCTGTTCTAAATAGATCAGGAAATAGATAGAATAGCCAAGGCTATTCATTCCGTTGAAAAAAATTATTTTGTCTTATTTATTGTTATTGTTTGTAAACTGAACTATTCAAATAATAGGCCTATTTGTATAACAATGGCAATGTCTTTGATTTGGAAGATAAGGGTGAGTGCAGTAGCCTACGTGTTTCACATGACCACGCAAGCCCAGCTGCGACCAGCATATTTTCCCGCATTTCTTCATGCAGGCAAAGCCGTCGTCCACTGGCGGTCTATTTTCTTTCCGTCTAAAATGTTTGTCTCCAACTGTCTCTCTCAGAGGCCATCTGTTGCCAGCTACTTTCCTCTATGCCGGTGAGGGTGAAATCTTTATAGTGTTTATAAGTACGGGGGAGGTGGAAAGGGGGGGGGGCACCTCTTTTTTTTGCCGTCCTTCTTTTTTTTTTTTAAACTGGCTGGTTAATCACTTGTTACTAATTAATTAATATGTGTATAAATGTTTGAAAGAAGTGCAGAATTCATTTTCATAAGTTGCCTATTTGTTTTCGCACCTTTTTTTTTTTTTTTATTTTACTATTGGCCTACCTAAAAAAGAAAAAAAAGTGTATTATCGACCATAGGTCATCTTCCGACATGAATGAATTTTTATATATAAGGTTTTTGCAAGCCCTGGGTACGTTGTGATAGGCCACACATTTTTTTTTTAATGTGCTTTATAGCAGATCATCATAGGGTACAATATGGCTGTTGTGATACTGTTTCTAATTTATACGGTCTTTGTATAACATCTCTCAGTTCTATTAGGGCTTCTCTCTAATTCTGCAGTTAGCTTCCGAGATTTGCAAGCATTATAAAATATGGGCATGACATGACTAAGAATCGCATCATTGTGATTTAGTGAAGAGAGTTAGCCTTATGCTTTTTTTCTTTCAAGATTGTCTTGAGTGTGGCAAGTGCAGCTGTGGACTTTAATTCTGTCTATCCATCTTTGTAGCGCTACAGCCCGTGGAGGGCTATTTTTTATGGCCTTTCGCTCATTATGACTCCCGCGAAATTACTTTCGCAGATTAGGTCCGACCCCTACCGCAGGTTGACTTGAATTATAAATTTAATAGCTGATATGGAAAAAGTCAAATTTAGTTTTATTGCCCAATAGCTGAGGAGTCCGCAGATGTTTTCATTTATTTAATAAGTTTAACCATTGCGTAGTTATAAATTCTAAACTAAAAACTGGCACAAAAGCGTTCGCCATTGGTCTTCCCATAAATGAAACTTAAAAAGTTAAAAATAAACTAGTTTTATCATGAATTTCAAAATGTAGTTAAACGATGGTTAAACTAGACATCAACAACATTAATTAAACTATACAAACTTTTCATAACTTTTTTTTTGGGAGGGGGGTGAGGGGCGGTGGGAGTTGCATCTAGACCTAGCTAATCACCCGACTGTATGCCTATTGTTCAATCAATTTTTTTTAACATTGTAAATATTTCTCCATAATAAAATCAACAATAAGGAAGATATTTCTTACGTAAACGTTAAAATGTTGCACACAATATTTGTAAAAAAATGTTTAAATAAATATGTGTGCTTGTATTTTTGGCTTGAATTAAAACCTTTAGAAAAGGATACTTTTATTTTTAAAATTATATATATATATATATATATATATATATATATGTATATATATATATATATATATATATATATATATATATATATATATATATATATATATATATATATATATATATATATATATATATATATATATATATATAGGCCTATATAGCCTATATGTGAGCAGGTCAGGAGGCTCGAGTGGAGACCTTTTCTCTGCTCAACATACACTTTACTTGAAATTAAATAAGACAAAATGAAACTTTATTTACATATACAAAAATAAATCAATAATTAAATATAATGTATACACTAACCGCTACAACTGAACCTAGCAACTAACTAAAACCCTCTAAATCTACAACACTACAAACACAAACAAACTAACCAAACCAACTAACTAACACAAACTGATCAAACAAACTATCTAACACAAACTGATCAAACCAACTATCGAACCAAATCACTACAACTACTACACTAGACATAAATCTACACAAACACACTACAATAAACTAGTCTAGAAGTCTAGATCTACAATATTCTACTACTACAACCAACCCATAACACTAAAACAAGAACAGCTTGTCCTTAGGCTCAGTATAACCTTACTATTCACTAAGAACAGACTAAGTACTAAGTTAACTAAGGCAACTCTACAGAAACAAAATAACACTAGAATCTAGATCAGTGATTCCCAAAGTGGTCTATATAGACCCCCAGGGGTCTACGAAGACTTTCAAGGGGTCTACGAAAGTGAAAAAACAAATTTGGGGTCCATGAGATGTCCAAGGGGGTCTATGATAATAGATTTCATATAAGCAGGTCGTGACTTTAATTTTTTCATCCCATTAATGTAATTCTTCACACTATATATAATTTGTAACTAAAGTTAATCATTTAAATATTTATCCTGCTATTCAAACAAAAAATTGTTGTATTTAATTTCAATATTAAAATAAATTAATTTTGTCTTCATGTAAATAATGTTTAACAAAAAGAAATGTAGACTGTCTAGCGTTGATTATATAAAATTGTTCATTCTTTCCATGTCAACCAAGGGGTTACCGATTGCCTTTTTTTATGACGATATGAAACTAATTACGCTTGAGGATCATCTGCGACAATATCACCCAGATAAAAAGATATAGATTTGAAAAACTTTTGAACATTCAAAGATAAAGTTCAGAATAGACCCACAAAATCTCTATTCAACATCATGTAGAGAAGATGGTGGTTTATGAGTCTTACAATATCTGTTCACTTATAGCAAAATAAGGGTGTGGTGGTAGTGGTTAAGCGCTTGGCTTCCGTAATAAGGGTCCTGGGTTCGAATCTCTGTGAATTTTGAATTTCAGGATTTTCAGGGCTCCCCTGAGTCCACCCATCTCTAAATTATGTTAGTAAAAGTAAAGGCGGTTGGTCGTTGTTCTGCCCACATGACACCCTGCTCGTTAACCGTTGGCCAAAGAAACAGATGACCATAACATCATCACAATGTCTGTGTGACAAGTCGGATTAAGATTTGGCCGTTTTGGGTGTCTAGGGGATTTTATAGTTTGAGAATCCTTACTTGCACATATAAACTACAAGCACAGCGTCATAATGCAGGCAACAAATGCTATATTTAGATGTAAAATATGTACAGTTTATTACACAAAATAAGATAATGAAAGGTGAAATGTTGTACAGTTGCTAGTATGGGATCTAGCGTATTTACACATATAGGACTATCATCATCAGATATTAGAACCAAGTGGTCTGAATGTCATTAGGCTGCTTGCTTAGCTTTAGGTCCGGTGCTGCACTGATGAGACGGGTGTGGCTGGTACTGATGCTGTCTGCTGGTGGGCTGGTGTAGTGGATCCAGGCTCCGGCTGCAGTCCAACTTGTATGGTTGCAGAGCTAAGCTGCGTCTACCAATCAGTCAAGCCAGTGACAAGTCTGTGGCTAGCGTTGTTACTTGGACTCTTGAAGGATGAGTAGGACTGATGTCTGCAGATCTGGTGTCAGCAAATCTGTTATCAGCTTTAGGTTGCTAAGATTTGAGGCGGGTGTTGCCTATAGATAAAAGCTGCAACGATATGATGTATGCGTCGGTTTAGCCATAATGATAACATTGGGAGGTAGATGCCTTTCCGTGAAGGACATCTTCAGACTGATGTATAGAAACCATAAGCTAGTTTCATATTTATCAAAGGGACCTAACAAATGAATATAGTGTCCCATCAAGGGAGATAACAATAATAATGGGGACTCCCATAAAGGGAAATAACAAACAGTAACAAGTGATATATGATAAGTAATATAAGTGACGCTCACCAATCACTGAGCAAGTACATACATCACTAAGATAAATGAGATGAAAGGGGAAGGGGAGATCAACGTCTGATACTCGCTCGTGCTCTCACACAAGTAAACATAGAGCATAAGTAAATACATACTCAGTAATAAGACATGTTTACGGAGGTGTTTTGATAATTCCCTGCCAAGGAATTAATCAATGATAATATATTGAAAGCTCGTGCCGAGCGCTAATATATCAGAGTTAAATTAATAATAGTTAAAGAGCTAAATACATCTGGTAAGAATTGTTAATAGACTCTAGTCCAGATGGCTTGAACATTTAGCCACAAAGTCATGATAAAAAATATAAGTATACAGTAATCTACTTACATTATCCATGATAAGAATGCACAAATATATACACAAATAATGTAGTAATAAATGCACAAATATATATATACATTACTAAGTAAAATGGTTCTCAAGCACTTTTACTAAGTTACATACCACCAATCCAAAGTGAAATAAGGGAATGAAAATAGTCTAGAGCTCAAGCAAGAGATAGATGTGCTCCCTGTGGGCTCTCCAGCGTGAATGAGATCGGACGATGAAGTTTGTCCATATACACGTGGATAGAAAGGGGGGGGGGTGAGTGGCGGGAGATAAGTGCAAAGGTGGTCTAGACTATCTGGCGTTTTTGACAAAGAGATCCTCGCTTGACCGTGACGGCGTTTCCGGGAGATAGACACCGCGCGAAGGCGCGAGTTGAAAGCCCAGGGAGTTCTCCAGGTGGTCAGAGGATAGAAAGGAGGGGGGGGGGTAACGGATGTTTGCCACGATAGATGGAGGGAGTGTATTCTTGTCAAGAGTCTAGTGTGACACGTGTCAAGGTGGGGATAGTAAAGTGTGACATCGATGCCAAAGGGGTGGGGTTGGATTGGAGGGGTGGTGGCTGTGTTTTTAGTGCTTGATTGGCTAAATTACTAAAATTGATGATTAATAGCGAGTAAATAAATTAATTAAATGCTTAGACCTGAGTGATACCTCGAGTGAGCTAAAACGGTTCGTCACAACCCTCCCCGCGTAAGATAGGTCTTGGTTAAAAGATCTATAAAGTGCTCACGTTGGTATCGCTCAAGTTTCGTCTACTGTCGGTCGTAGCATTTAAGAAAATTTTCCCAGTAGTTAAGAGGTTGCCAAGGTCCAGAGGGGTGTCCGTCCTAAGGGTCCGCTGTCGCCTATGTTCTGTCCGCAGGCGGATTGCCACGTGGAAGGGGCAATTCTGAAAACCTGGGGAAATAGGCCGGGTGGATAAGATTGGGTACATCTCCTTCTTGGGGCAGACCAGTAAGTGGGATGGACGTTATGGCGGGGGGCCCAATGCGCGTATGCTGGACGGGGCTTATCTCTAAAGCCATAGTGAGGCGTTTCTTCGTGAGTGCGATTGATCGGCTTACCTCTAATTTTCCAGACACGGTCAATGTCAGGGAAGAGTGGCCTTATAGTGTGGGTGGAGCCGTGATGAGGCCCACTTTCACGAGAGTGAAAGTTCACTTTCCTCTGTGACTTCCTTGCAGGATCAGTGCCAGGGATGAGTGGTTTGATAGCTGAAGAGCCGGGTTTAAAAGAATCATCACGATTGTAGTTATTACGCTTACCTCGTGTCTTCCTGGCAGTGTCAGTGCCAGGGTGGCGCGGCTTGAGCTTGGCTGAGGAATCATTAAAGGGTTTGTTAGAGTGGCGACCAGGGCTTCCAACCGGCTGGTTGCTGCCATGTTTTTGCTATGTCGTTCTACCGACAGGCAGAGAAAAGTATGGTTTATTGACAATTCCTAGAGGTATGTACCTGGAGCCTAGAACGAAGTCTTACACTGGCGAGTCCATGACTACTGCATCAATGGTGCCATGTACATACTTGCATTCTACGTGGACCCTAGCGACAGGATAAGCCTTCGGAGGAATGCCACGGTCTAGAGATTGAACCGTCACTGATCCACCAGTGAGATCCGATGGGTCGACCAGTGCTTTGCTGATGACAGAGCTCACCTCACATCCGGAATCTAATAGTGCCTGGACAGGAGATCCGTTAATCAGAATAGTCTCTACCCCAGGAGGTGATATGGTGGGGTGAGGCGGTATCGGTTGGGTAAGGCCACAAGCAGTGGGTTCAGGGGCCACGGTCAGCGCTGATATGACGTAATAGTCCTCCTCTTCCTCATCAAGAGGCGATGGTTGATTATGCAAAGAGGGTTCAGGGAGCTCAGTCATGGCTGACACAGTATGTGGAGCCTGCTGCTTTCGATTGGGCCTGTGATCACTCGTGCTGTTCCGGTCAAGGTGATGGTTATTGGTCTGGCCATGTCGAGGCGGGTGGCTTCGTCTGTCGTTGCTAGTAGGCGTGGCTGGTCGTTGGATTGGTGCTTTTTGGTGATGAGGTTTAGTAAAAGGAGAGGGTTGGCTAGAAGGAGCGTGTTTGTTGGAAGAAGTGGGCTGGTCCTCTGGTTTGTCCGAGGCTGAGGTCTTGCTTTTGATGTCTTTAATATCTTTGCGGGCGGTCGCGTACATGTCAGCGGGTGTATTGGCTTGCTGCTCCTTAACAAAGATTTTGACTTCGTTCGGCAGGCACTCTAGCAACTGCTCTGCGAGTATGAGGCTCATTAGGCCATCCAAGGCCTCTGGCAGTTCGCTAAGAGTGTGCCACCTCTTCAGGTATTTGTCCAACCTGTCGCAGAGATTACCGTAGGTCTCTCGGCGCTCTAGGCGGGATGTCCTGAATTTCTTTTGGTAAGCCTCGGCAGTCAGCTCGAATTGGACGAGTAGCGCCTGTTTGAGGGCTGCATAGTCTTCTCGCTGGCTGGAGGGGAGTTTAGAGTATACTTTGTAGGCTTTGCCTCTGAGGCATTGGGATAGCCGTAAGCACCATTTCTCCTCTGGCAGACCGTAGTAGCTCGCAACTTCTTCGAAGCGGACAAGATAAACTTCGATGTTTTCTGTCTTGTCGTCGAAGTGCTCCATTGGCATGTGGGGTAGGCCGTTTGAGGAACTTTGCTGGGAGGCAGGGCTAGCCGGGCGAGATCCGGAGGAAGCTTGACTGGCGGTTCCGTTCTCTTTCTCCGCGGTTATCCTTTCTCTCTGTTATTTGTTTTTCTTTTTCCCTTTCCGTGATTTCCTTTTCTTTAGCTATAGCTATAGCTATTTCAGCTCCCTTTTTTTCCTTCTCTTTGGCTATGGCTACTTCTGTTTCCCTTCTCTCTCTTTCCATAGCTATTTCATGTTCCCTTTCCTTCTCCTTCTCAAATTCTGCTCTCACATATTCTTTCTGCTTTGCCTCATCGTCATATATGACGGCCGCGAGTTCTCTGAGTTCAGCTATTTTTTGTTTCATGTCAGAGTCCGCTTTGGAGCGTGTGCCACTGGCCATGGTGGTGAGGGGTGCTAGGATGGTGAGGGGTGGGTAATGAAGGGAAAAGCGGAAGGTAGAGTAAGAGGTGGAGACGATGACGGAGCTGCTGAAAGCAATTACTTAAGAGTTATAGGAAAGGTGGTATTAACCTTTGTTTGGTGCTTAAGAACCTGTAAAAGAAGTACAATTACAGCAATACAAAATTAGAAAATTAAAATAGCTCTGAATGACACTCTATAGTCTTGTGCTCTAACAATGATGATAGTTAAAATACTGGGGAGTTGCCTGCTGTGCTTGCAGTATTAGTTGGGTAAATCCCGGACGAGGCTCGCCATTGTGATAAGTCGGATTAAGATTTGGCCGTTTTGGGTGTCTAGGAGATTTTATAGTTTGAGAATCCTTACTTGCACATATAAACTACAAGCACAGCGTCATAATGCAGGCAACAAATGCTATATTTAGATGTAAAATATGTACAGTTTATTACACAAAATAAGATAATGAAAGGTGAAATGTTGTACAGTTGCTAGTATGGGATCTAGCGTATTTACACATATAGGACTATCATCATCAGATATTAGAACCAAGTGGTCTGAATGTCATTAGGCTGCTTGCTTAGCTTTAGGTCCGGTGCTGCACTGATGAGACGGGTGTGGCTGGTACTGATGCTGTCTGCTGGTGGGCTGGTGTAGTGGATCCAGGCTCCGGCTGCAGTCCAACTTGTATGGTTGCAGAGCTAAGCTGCGTCTACCAATCAGTCAAGCCAGTGACAAGTCTGTGGCTAGCGTTGTTACTTGGACTCTTGAAGGATGAGTAGGACTGATGTCTGCAGATCTGGTGTCAGCAAATCTGTTATCAGCTTTAGGTTGCTAAGATTTGAGGCGGGTGTTGCCTATAGATAAAAGCTGCAACGATATGATGTATGCGTCGGTTTAGCCATAATGATAACATTGGGAGGTAGATGCCTTTCCGTGAAGGACATCTTCAGACTGATGTATAGAAACCATAAGCTAGTTTCATATTTATCAAAGGGACCTAACAAATGAATATAGTGTCCCATCAAGGGAGATAACAATAATAATGGGGACTCCCATAAAGGGAAATAACAAACAGTAACAAGTGATATATGATAAGTAATATAAGTGACGCTCACCAATCACTGAGCAAGTACATACATCACTAAGATAAATGAGATGAAAGGGGAAGGGGAGATCAACGTCTGATACTCGCCCGTGCTCTCACACAAGTAAACATAGAGCATAAGTAAATACATACTCAGTAATAAGACATGTTTACAGAGGTGTTTTGATAATTCCCAGCCAAGGAATTAATCAATGATAATATATTGAAAGCTCGTGCCGAGCGCTAATATATCAGAGTTAATTTAATAATAGTTAAAGAGCTAAATACATCTGGTAAGAATTGTTAATAGACTCTAGTCCAGATGGCTTGAACATTTAGCCACAAAGTCATGATAAAAAAATATAAGTATACAGTAATCTACTTACATTATCCATGATAAGAATGCACAAATATATACACAAATAATGTAGTAATAAATGCACAGATATATATATACATTACTAAGTAAAATGGTTCTCAAGCACTTTTACTAAGTTACATACCACCAATCCAAAGTGAAATAAGGGAATGAAAATAGTCTAGAGCTCAAGCAAGAGATAGATGTGCTCCCTGTAGGCTCTCCAGCGTGAATGAGATCGGACGATGAAGTTTGTCCATATACACGTGGATAGAAAGGGGGGGGGGGTGAGTGGCGGGAGATAAGTGCAAAGGTGGTCTAGACTATCTGGCGTCTTTGACAAAGAGATCCTCGCTTGACCGTGACGGCGTTTCCGGGAGATAGACACCGCGCGAAGGCGCGAGTTGAAAGCCCAGGGAGTTCTCCAGGTGGTCAGAGGATAGAAAGGAGGGGGGGGGGTAACGGATGTTTGCCACGATAGATGGAGGGAGTGTATTCTTGTCAAGAGTCTAGTGTGACACGTGTCAAGGCGGGGATAGTAAAGTGTGACATCGATGCCAAAGGGGTGGGGTTGGATTGGAGGGGTGGTGGCTGTGTTTTTAGTGCTTGATTGGCTAAATTACTAAAATTGATGATTAATAGCGAGTAAATAAATTAATTAAATGCTTAGACCTGAGTGATACCTCGAGTGAGCTAAAACGGTTCGTCACAGTCTGAATGGGGAAATTTACTTATTTATGGCAAAATGCGGAAAACACCACTGGTAAAACATTGACTTTTATCAGCCGTTGTAGTTTTAAAACCTGTTTAATACAAACCTACATCTGATATTATTAAAAGAATTTCTTTAAGCAACAGTACAGTTCAATGTTGCTTCGGTGGCATGAGTTATAAAATTAAAAGCTTCATATGTAATTCTTTGCAAACTACATATATAAGTTTGGGCTCAGCAGCGTCACAGGTTCTGACAGGATGTAGTGGTGTGTGCTGCAAACTGCTTTATGGTCGCCGGCTCCTTATTTTTCCTCAGGTTAACCCACAAAACCTTTACCATGTTTGAGTTGCAAGACAGAAGAGTTTTGAATTCAGTTTTACTTCTGCTAGGTGGGTAGCCAGCCAAGACTAATGAGCCCTTCATGCTCGAAGCTTACTGGTTTAGGCGACAGTCACTCGCCTTTGCTCTTTCTCCCGATAGTGATAACATCTTCGCGCGGACACAATATTTGAGCAACGTCAACACGTCAACAAATACACGAGAAACTGCTCTTTGCGAAAACTCTTATAATGATATTTAAGGCCATTGTGTTTGGAGATTCAAGCAAGACATATTGCTATTTTAATTGGTTTTGAATTTTATCAATAAAAAAGAGAGATCTCTAAAATCTCTAATATGTAGCTTTAAATTACTTTTTCACTTTTCAACTCTCTACAGATAGAAATTAGGAGGCGTTTTGGCTGAGCGGTAAAGTGCTTGGTTTATGAACCGGAGGTCCCGAGTTTGAATCCTGTTGAAGACTTGGATTTTTAATTTCGGGATCTTTTGGGCGCCTCTGAGGCCACCCAGCTCTAATGGGTACCTGACATTAGTTGGGAAAAGTAAAGGCTGTTGGTCGTTGTGTTGGCCACATGACACCCTCGATAATCGTAGGCCACAGAAACAGATGACCTTTACATCATCTGCTCTATAGACCACAAGGTCTTAGGGGAACTTTACTTTTTGTACAGATAGAAATTAGTTTTTAAAAAAATGTTGAATTTGCAAAAATTTGAAAGTTAAGCAGGGGTCTACCGATAACCAGAAAACATGGCAAGGGGTCTACGAGACAAAAAAGTTTGGGAACCACTGATCTAGATCTACAGCAGCAGCTTAAAGCAGCAATATTAGATACAGCAGCATGTATTTCAGCAGCTATATTCAGCAGTAATGATAGCCTGCCATACATAAATGCAAAACTATAAATACAAAATCATATTCTATTAGATCTAGAACATGAACAACATATTCATATCAGGCTAAGCTGGGCGCCGCCATTTTCAATACACCATGTTGGGAACAACTGTCAACTCTTTTGAAAAATATTCCCAAAAAAATAATTAAGATATATCTAGCATATTTACACATAGTGTGACATAGTTCTTGTAAAAGAAGATATAAAATATTTCTAAACTTACAGGCTGTCCCAGGTACAGAAATATAGCAATGATTAAATAACCATACGCCAGATCACTAAGATCATCAACTGTCACACAGACAGCGATATACTTTACTGACCGCTGGTCAACTGTCCAGGATGTAGCATGGGTTTAACTATTTGTACTACCCTCCCTAACCCATATAAAAATATGCGGAAGTACAATTATAAAAATCTGACACTAACCTATAAAAATAAAATATATAAAATAGCTGTAACCTATACAACAAAAAATACATATAAAAATAGCTCTGGGAGCGCAAGCTCACATATATACATAGTGATGGTTTAAAATCTTATTATAGTTTTAGAATTTCACATTAAAATGTAGTAACTAAAGAATATATAGAAACAAATTGTTGAAGTTTAATGAAACATTTGACATGTGTAACTATTTCAATGTAAATACATGCTTGACTAACCGTGCCCATGTGTTATTTTCTTGCCTGACCACTCAACAGTGTGACAGGTGGGGAAATGTGACGTGTGTTTGGCGCGTTTAATGTCTAGGGGATGATTATTTTTAAAGCTATCACACACCAACCTATCAGCATATGAATCGGGAGCAGACACGCAACGAGATAAGCAATGAAAGATAGATACAAAAGTTAAAAATAAAGAGTATTTATTTACATAAATATACATATAAGAATAAAAAGGGGGAGGGTTTACATCTATCTCTAAATAGTGCTAGATTTAATCGTCACTCTTGCATTTAATAAGAGAGCATGTCACTTTGTCCTCTGACTTAGCTGGTTGTCCTGTTGATGTCGCAGCTGGCTGTGTCATGGCTTGAGGTTCTGCAGCTGGAGGTGGCGCTCTAGCGGATAGAGGGACGCCGGTGATATAGTTCTTGTGGAGTCTCAATCCCAAAATCTAATATCTGTAGTGGGCACAGTAGGGCGGGTGGCCGGCTACCGTGGGCACAAGTGTACTGCGGGCATAGCGGATCTGCCTGGGCAGTGTAGTGAACAGTATATGTCCAGTGAGTTACAGAGGGTTGGCGTAGCTATGACGTCTCGCACAGATCTGAATCTATAGGGACGTCACACCTAATAGCTCGGCAGGTGGGCTGTCGAATAGGCGGGCAATGCCGATAGCGCCAAGTAATAGAGTTGAGTGGATCTCAGTAGGCAAAGGCAGTGCTGAATAGCACTAAGCACAAAGATAGCAGGTGATTCTTGATATCAAACAAATAGGCAGGTAAATAGGCAGGTAAATAGTTGAACAGCAAATAGGCAGATCTTTGAGGGAGGCTGCGGATAAATAAAGACAAGTTAGGACATGTCTCTCATACATCTTATCGATGCCTTCGACTGATGTGCATTTGTCAGATTGGTAAAATTGCTTTAGAGCACAATGAGGAGATGATGACAAATGGGATTTGGAAAATAGATGGCAGATAGTAGCAATATAAAAATGTATATAAAAGGGGAAATAATAATATAAAAATGTGCATAGAAGGGGAGATAATAATCTCACATAAACAACACAGGTGGATAGAGAAAGAGGGGGGGGGTCCATTGGGCGGTGGTCAGCGACCAAGACGGTTTGTTTACATATGACCGTGGGTCGAGAACAATGGAGCGCGCTTGAATGGAGAGGGTGTCCGTTCAAGCGGCGCAACTCTCATTAGAGTGAAATGACTACAGGGGAGATAATTCAATATAGGGGAGATAACTCATAACTCTTCTCTAGACGCAGTATTAGTGCGCTAGCAAAATTATCACGGTTGTCAGCCGAGATAAAGAAAATAAAATAAGATGTACAAATATATACATGGTTGCATCAACGATCAATTGAGCAACGTAGCATTAATAGATTAATGCAATTCACAAATACATACATAGGACATGTCTATGTTCTCTACTTACGCCAGTGAGAAAAGATCAAAGTCTGTGCGTATCTTTGCCCCGGTCAAGGGAAGATAAATCGAAAGACGTGGCCTAGCTATCTCCAATGTGGTCAACTAAGTCTAGCCTGGAGGGGAAAAGGTGGTGCGGGGTGGAGAATTTAGGGGTAGGAAGGGGAAATAATTAAAATAAAATAAATAAATAATGAAAAATAATAATTAATGCTGTGATAAATTTGAGTGACTCTGACAGCGAGTTTTTGACTTGTCACAAACAGACAACTAACACTATTGCGTAGCCGTTAAACGCTCAAGAAAAACAAACCGCGAGTGGTCTTGTCATTATGGACTGAACACTACAGTACACTGTGCCTACATGTTCACGTCTATCTGACCATCGCCTTCCCCACTCGCCCCCCACTCTAGCCCTCTGAGGAGGGGTCCTATTTTTATGTTGAAATCATTAGTTTGTGAACAAAATTAGTTGAATATCTATATAATATTAGGTACATAGTGATGTTTTAGCCAATTTGTATATTATGTCGCACACAGACTCTAATCTCAAATTTTACCATTAGTAAATATAAAATGAAAAGAGGTCTTACCATGTGGGAGGGGCGATACATACAATCGCCTTCCGCCCCTCGGACGAACCAATATTTTTTTTTCTTTTTGAATTTTAGTTAAGAAATTACAAAATAAAAAAAAAATCTGTCTCTAATAAGATTTATATATGCTATAAATTAAATTGTTATATCGAGTCGCCCCACCCCCTATTCTTTAATGTCAAACGCAATCATTAGCAGAAATTAAAAAATGGTGCGAGGATTAACGTTTTTACTCTACCGCCCTCTCCCCTTTCCAGACATTCTATCTCTACATTCTTGTTGACATCATAATATGCCAAAACTGGAGGGTTTGTACAAAGATGTTTCAAGTCTTCGAAACTCTTGTTTTGGTCATGATTCCAATGAAATTCTACATCATCTTTTAGAAGCTTTCGTATTGGAGCATCTGCTTGACTTGGATTTGGAATAAATTTTGCTAGGTACTGAATTAAACCTAGAAATCTTCTGATTCCATCTTTGTCTTGAGAAGCTGGCATGTCAATAATTGTTTTTATCTTTGCTGGATCTGGTTCTAAACCTTTCTCTGACAAGATATGACCCATATATGGTACTCTGTTTTTCCTTATCTTGCACTTGTCATAGTTCAGCTTTAGATTGTACTCGTTGCTCTTTGCATGACTTGTTTCAATATGAGGTCATGATGCTCAACATCTCTGCCAACTACTAAAATGTCTATGATGACAAGCTCCTTCAATACCTTGAAGCATTTCATCCATAATTTTCGGATAAATTTCTGGCGCTGATTTGATTCCAAAAGGTAATCGTAACCATCTGTATCTTCCGAGAGGTGTGTTGAAAGTTGTGAGAAAAGAGGATTCTCTTTCAGCTTTAGTTGCATAAACCCTGACTTGGCATCGAGAACTGAGAATATCTTCGAACCTGGAATGTTAGTGATCACATCTTGAATAGTTTTCATAGGGTGATGTTCCCGTCTGATTGCTTTATTGAGATCTTTTGTATCAATACATATTCTAACTTTGTCATTCCTGAACGACACAACCATGGAGCTAACCCATTCAGTAGGTCCGTGTACTGGAGTAATAAATTCTTCAACTTTCTTGCGTACCGATGCTGCTAAGCGACGTGGTGGATGGATAACTCCTTTAGCATTTTCCTCTAACTGAATCTTGTATTCATCTGGCAGTATTCCAGTTGTTTTATTCAGCATTTCAGGAAATTCTCTTTGTAATTTGTTATCTGCTTTGGATTCTTTGCTGTTTGTTCGTTGTAGTAGCCCTAAGCATTTTGCTGTGTCACCACTCAAATTGTTCTCTTGACTAAGGTCTACTACCTCAAATCTTGCCTTCACCTCTTGAGTATTATTCTTCAAAGGTAGCACCACTGCTTCTAAAGTCTTAATGACATGATTAATGTAAGACTTGAGTGACTTTGCTGAATAAGCAAGTTTTACTTTGTCTGAGTTTGTCAAACTCTGACTTGTCAAGAATATGACACCTTGCACCAGTGTCAATACGAAAAATTAATGTCTTGCCATGCACGACTAATTTTACAGTCCACTTGTCTTCAACGACATTGATGTTTTTAATTTTACCCTTTTTATACTGGCTACTTGCAGTACTAACAGGTACAACATTTTCATCCCTGTGGCTGTCATCTTCTACCAGATTAACGTTGCGTCTTTTTCTGCACATTTGAAACCAGTGGTTTTTCTTTTTGCAGAAATTGCATGTAGTTCCTATTGCTGGACATTTTCCCTTTTCGTGGTTCTTGCCGCATTTACTACATAATTTATCTGAGTTGTCTTTAGACTTCTGCTTGAGTACATTGCTAGAACTTCTTGGCCTCTAAACATTTTCACTTGGCTTTGCGACATCTCATATTGTCAAATTTCTATAGCCTTGCTAAGGGTCAACCTCTGTCCCTGATCTAGTAGTCTTAATTGTACCTTTTCGTGTATGACTGCACTAATGATCAAATCAATAAGTATATCGTCTGGATTGTCATACTCACAGTCCATAATGAGAAGCTTTAGATCTTTAACAAAGTTATCCAAACTTTCTCCTTCTATCTGCTTTCTCTGATGTGCTCTAAATCTCGACACTCTTTTATTTTGTCTTGGCATTTATGTAGTCTTCTATTTGTCTTTAATAGCAATTGCGGATCTCCCTCTTTAAAATCACTAATATTTAGAGTTTTGTAAACTTCACGGCCATTCGGCTTTTTGATTATTATCGGCACCAGCTAACTGTCCTTTGAAACAAAAGCTCACCTGCTGTTGAAATCTTAAAAACTCTTGATATATATCTTTAGCAATCCAATTCAAGATAAGTTGCTCAACATAAAAGAAGCCATTATTTGATTAATAAAAACCTTTGTCTGGACAGCTTTTAAATCCCACTTCTGACACCATGTAGATTATTAATATTACACAAATAACAAATGTGAGCTTGCGCTCCCAGAGCTATTTTTATATGTATTGTTATGACTTTACCATGCGTACCGCCATCCAAGATAGTGCAGAAAGAAGGTGCGCACTATCAGTGACCAGACAAGTCGGATGTTAACATAAGAGACAAACGATTTCCACCAAGTTGAGAGCCGAAGTGAAAAGACTGTGCCTAAGAAAGATGATGCTTTATGAACTTCTGATGTCGTGTAAATAAAGATATATGTGCCTCGTTGAGTTGCCTCACTTAGGTTATTACAATTGGTGTCAGAAGTGGGATCATAGGCAACTCAACGAGAGGAGGTAGGATTTACAATGGCATCTTTGAAACAATTAGACCAACTCTCAGTTAAAGAGCTTAGGAAGGAACTTCGTTACCGATATGAGATAATTGGTGGTACCAAGGAGGTGCTTACAGCTCGTCTCCGGCAAGCCTTGATAGATGAAGACGAAAATCCAGATACCTACTTGTTTGAAATTAAACCGGAGATTTATGAGTTCATTGGCAAGATACAGGAAGAAATTGATGCAATGTGTGAACAAATTAACAGTATGGGGAACAAGGTAGATAAAATGGTGTCTCAAGCGAAAGAAGGAGTAGACTCGTTGGTAAAGGAGCAGTTGCCTGTAGACTCGTTGGTAAAGAAGTTGCGTGGTCAAGACTGTGGCTGCACAAACAGTGGTGACGGAGACGCTGGGGATTGGAGCGCCGTCTGTATCTGTGTTGTTGGCAAGTGTTGTGGTTGTGACTTTCAAGACGAGAACGGTGACAACGATTGCTGTGATGATCTCAACGAGATGTACCGAATCGAACGGAAAGAGACAAATGAAGAAACTGAAGACTGTTACGTGCCTGAAGCGTTTGTTCCTGTTGTACCTGTTACCAGTATCTTAACTGAAGTATTTTACGTGCCTGAAACGTTTTTTTCCTGTTGTACCTGTTACCAGTACCTTAACTGAAGTCTGTTACGTGCCTGAAGCGTTTGTTCCTGTTGTACCTGTTACCAGTACCTTAACTGAAGTCTGTTATGTGCCTGAAGTGTTTGTTCCTGTTGTACCTGTTACCAGTACCTCAATGAGCTGGACGGAGCAAGACAACGTTGGGTCTGCGTTCAAGCCTGTTGCTATGGACCTTAAAGACCTCTGCCTATCTGCCGGTGCTCACGAGGGAAATTCGAAGCTTGACAACTGCATCCAGAGGTTTAGCATGAACTGTACGTGCGGCGCATTACACATAGAATTTAGATGCCAAGAAACCACAAACAGGGCATATGTACTTCTACCATCATCATCGACATTGGCATAGATGAATGTCAATCAAACCACTCTAAATCTGAGCTGTCAAGAGGAAGACATTTTCCATTTGAACCTGAAGAGACCTATCTTCTGGACGTAAGACTGTTGTCTGAGGATGACTGCGGTGCATTGGACTTTGTTTGCAACGTGGCTGCATGTGAACCTGCAGCTCCCTTGAGAGGCATCTGTCGGGAAGGTCTGCTGAGACAGCGTGTCCGATTAACGGCTGTGCTGAAGAAAACAGTGCTCGACACTATCTCTTTGTGTAGCAAACGGCCACGTCATCATCGCAACAACAGCCTGGTCAACTGGAGAAAGAGAAAGCGGCACTGGAGGAAAACAATGCGGATGTCTTCGTAGGGAACACGCCCCCTGCCGCCTGTGGCTCCCACTGATCGACCTCCACCTGAACTGTCAAACCTCAGCTGCAGTGTTTCTTTTCGGGACGAAAAGTGCTAAGACGGGGGCAATGTTATGACTTTGCCATGCGCACCGCCATCCAAGATAGTGCAGCAAGAAGGTGCGCACTATCAGTGACCAGACAAGTCGGATGTTGACATAAGAGACAAACGATTTCCGCCCAAGTTGAGAGCCGAAGTAAAAAGACTGTGCCTAAGAAAGATGATGCTTTATGAACTTGTGATGTCGTGTAAATAAAGATATATATGCCTCGTTGAGTTGCCTCACTTAAGTTATTACAGTATTTTTGTTGTATATGTGAGCAGGTCAGGGTGGCGCTACTGAGTGAGGCCTTTTATTTACTGCTACTCAACATTTATTCATTATACAGTAGGCAGGTGGTAGCTCTACTGGGTGGGCCCAATCTGTGCACCTCGGTCTGCGAGGCTAAGCAACCAGACAGCACAATTAAACTAAACTAAACTAATCTAGCTAACTAAAAGAACAAACTAAAAATAAAACAACCAACTAAAATTATAAAAAGAAATTATATACACTTTATTTACAACCAACTTACAAAGCAATAAAAATAGAGGTGAATACGAAAATAAACTTGACAGAAACTCAATATACACACTACAAGCACTAACAAACCAACTCAACTGTTACTAACTAAACCAACCATCAAATAACCTAAATTACCCCAACACTTAACCCAATAACATTTAAAACAATAAAGCAGCTATTTGGCCGAACTACTGCAGCAGTAATAACGGCGGCAGACAGTTAGGCAGCAGTAAAAAGTAGTAAAGGCAGTACTACCGCAGACAGTTAGGCAGCAGAAATAATGGCAGTAAGGCAGTAATAACTGTGACAGGCAGTAAGGCGTACAGCAGTACAAGCAGCAGTACAGCAGAAATAATGGCAGGAATTATAGCCTGCAATTACAAATACATAAAACATAAGACATAATATAACAAAATAATAATGAACTAGATCTAGTCTAGCTCATACACATACCTAAATGCATGAGGTAAATACCATTACCTGCATGTAGCTAATAAAAGCCCTACATTAGTGATACCCAATTAATAGCCTACGCCACAACACACGTTGGGTCAGACAATAATAAACATATATCTAAGTCTAGGCTCAACAAACTGAACAAAACCGCCATTATGGAGCATTTGGGTAGGACGCAGCCATCTTCTACATTAAAAATTAAAATCGGCAACATGCCAACTTGTTAGAACCGTTATCCTAGCAATATTATAATATTAATAAAAATACTTTTAGAAACAAAAGATAATAAAATATTTACAAATAGACAAACAATAGAAAAACAATAAGGGAATCAATAAGGATGGCTAAAAGGGGGTGACGCTACCCAAGTCTACGGAACTTCCGGTTCCATCAGAGGTAATCATGGCCAATTAACTAGCCAGTGATGCCACTACACTAATCAGTCTACATCTGGACTATAGCAATAGATGTAGGAACAATTAATACAAATACAAACTAAACAAAGTAAAAATAAAAACATTTTCCAACTTACAGGCGGTCCCAGCTGAAATTACACTACACAAAAATAACTTTATACAAGCACCACTGTCAGCACTGACCACTGGTCAAGACAAAAGAGAGCTTAACGTGGTTCCGGAGCTAGCTATAACTGGTCAGCGCGAACATATCGGAGAGCATGACGTCATGCTAATTTTCTAAAAGTAAACTGGACTACCGAGTTCCTTAATTTGTACTTAGCCGTACACAACAATAAAATCTAGCAAATTACTACAGACACGGACTACACAACATTATATACCAAATTAAACAGCATTAAAAGAGAATCTTAAGATTTAAATCCTACAAAAATACAAAAAGGAAGATAAAAAGTTATTTCTATTCTAAACTCATATGGGGGCTCTATACCGTTTACAGACCTGCACATAAACTGAAATTAGAAAATAACAACCAATCCAACACTAATGCCAAAGACAAAAATAAGCAGAACTAACCAGGGACAAAAAATAGGAAAGAACATCCACAGTTCTAAGGCTAGTTAACTATTTTAAAAACTACTTTTCCTCTACGAGTAAAACACAAATAACAGAAAAAGACTAAAACTAGCAGTGTAGCAGAAAGTTATAAATAGCGGAAATTACAATATCCTCAGCACTGAACTATATAAACTAAAAAGACACTAAATTACAAACATCATAGCCCTGGCCTATATAAATTACAAATTAAAATAAAGATAAAATTAGGTCAAAAATTAGATCTAGGAGCGCCAGCTCACATATAGGTTAGAGCTATTTTTATATATTTTTATTTTTATAGGTTAGTGTCAGATTTTATAATTGTACTTTCGCATATTTTCATATAGGTTAGTGCGGGATAGTATAAAAAGTGATGTACATGCTGTCTTAAAACAGTTGAGTGTACATTTGACCAGTGGTCAGTACAGTATCTCTGTCTGTGTGACAGCTGAAGATCTTTGTGGTCTGTCGTGTAATTATTTTATTATTCTGTACCTGGGACGGCCTGTAAGTTTATAGATATTTTATTTTTTCATTCTACTATGTATGTGTAATTATGCTTTCTATCTTAATTTAGTTTTTTAGAATATTTTTCAAAAGAGTTGGCAGTTGTTCCCAACATGCTGTATTAAAAATGGCGGCGCCCAGCCTGATATGAATGCTCTAGATCTAGTAGAATCTATTATTTTATTTATAGTTTTGCATTTATGTATTGCAGGCTATTGATACTGCTGTATCTAATATTGCAGCTATCACTCTGCTGCTATAATTGCTGTAACCTCTGCTGCACTTATTACTGTTATTGCTGCTGTAGATCTAGGGAATCTAGTGTTATTTTGTTTCTGTAGTGTTGCCTTAGTTGGCTTAGACCTAGTGGCTTAGTCTGTTCTTAGTGAATAGTAAGGTACTAAGGCAGGGGTTCTCAACCTGTGGATCGCGACCCCTTAGGGGGTCGACTGACGATTTGCCAGGAGTCGTCAAAGACCATCGAAAAAATGGATTGTTTTGTTATTCTTCTATTGCTGTATGTGTGAGCGGAAAGGGGGGGGGGGAGTCGCGGTAGAGCGGGGGATTGTAAAAAGGGGTCGCCGAGCTTAAAAGGTTGAGAACCGCTGTACTAAGGTGTTCTTGTTTTAGTGTTAGTGTAGATCTAGTTCTAGTGTAGTAGTTGTAGTGATTTAGTTAGATAGTTGGTTTGGTTAGTTTGTTGGTGGTTGCAGTGGCGTAGATTTAGAGGGTTTTAGTTAGTTGCTGGGTTCAGTTGTAGTGGTTAGTGTATATATTATATTTTATTATGATTCATTTTTATGTAAATAAAGTTTCATTTTTAGTATTTAATTTCAAGTTTAGTTGGTGCTTTCATTTAGTTTAGGTTAGTATAGTCTAGTTGTCTGGTTACTTAGGCGACTCTAGCCCCTTGGTCGCAGACCGAGGTGCTCAGATTGAGCCCACCCAGTAGCGCTAACATCTGCCTACTGTAAATAAATTAATGTTGAGCAGAGAAAAGGTCTCCAGCGCCTCCTGACCTGCTCACACAAACAAATGTTTAAGAGGGAAGACATATTAGGAACTCCATTTATTACGTAAATACAAGCGGTGTCGCACTGACGCGCTAGTGTGCAAATGCACATATAATACCTTATGTTACAGACACAATCTATCGAAGTATTTTCATGCAATCGACAAATGATTCAGAAATGCAGTGAACGAAGCACGAAAAGTTTCTACCCCAACAAAGTATGCAAGTAACTTTCTACTTTGAAAGACGCCCAGTTGGTTTAGAGAAATGATGAATCGGCAATGGTAAAGATATAGGCTACTCAGACTGTGTGAAGTATCTCATAGAGAGAGAAGCGGCAAATTTGACAAGGTTTGCGCTTATAGCATGTATTTGTTTGGGTCAAAACATGGTCCAATACAGAGAGTTATTTGACGAGATTAATTGCAAGGTTCGCTTCTTCGGACAAAATTTCGGATTGAAATTTCCAATGTATTTTAAAAAGTTGTTGAGTTTGTTTTGTGTCTACCAGAAAATAAGGCCGAATGAGTATTCTCTGCATTAAATGCAATGTGGACCAGCTTGAAGATCACTATCTTGCAAGAACTGAAACTTTACTAGGAGATTCATTTATGAAGTAGAGTTTTTAGAGTATCAGTGTCATAAAATAATGCAGGTGTCAACTATCTTAGGCTTAGCAGGATATTAAGGTGGAAACATTGTATATATTTATTTCAAATGAAATATTCTAATGACGTAGAGACATATCTACTAATGAATCCTAAAACAGGAACAAGAGAAGAGAGAGAGAGAGTTTGTCCTCCTTTCACTCCCCTTCCTGCTTTCGATTCCGACAAAATATGGATTGGTAGAGGATATGATCCTACTTTGGCAGGTTTGTTAATAAAAAGTTTATTTCATATTTCATTTCTGCAAGTTTTACCAGCCAGAATTTTGACTTGTAACAGTTCTAACTCATTTGTCTTCTTTTCCTGGTATCTGATACCCAGCATTTTCTGTAGCATTACTCCCAAGGGATTGAATTCTTCTTTCAGAATCAGCGATTAGTGTCCAACTTGCACAACCAGAGACCACTAGCGAAAAATACAGTTTTAATTTGATTTGAAAGCTGATGTAGTTCTTCCAGATTGCCCACAGTTTGCTCATGACAGCAGAAGCCAAACGGGTTTTGTATCTTTTTTAGTGATTCTCCAACCTATTACGTTTGAGCCTAGGTGTTTAAATGAGTCCATATCTAATGTTTGAGCCTAGGTGTTTAAATGAGTCCATATCTAATGTTTGAGTCTAGGTGTTTAAATGAGTCCATATCTAATGTTTGAGCCTAGGTGTTTAAATGAGTCCATATCTAATGTTTGAGCCTAGGTGTTCAAATGAGTCCATATCTAATGTTTGAGCCTAGGTTGAAATGATACATATCTAATGTTTGAGCCTAGGTTGAAATGATACATATCTAATGTTTGAGCCTAGGTTGAAATGAGTCCATATCTAATGTTTGAGCCTAGGTTGAAATGATACATATCTTTGCAATATTCATTTCATGGTCCCTGTGTATGTCAACTTCAGTGAAAGTTCTGAATTAACTTTGTTTGTCCTTCCAAGGAAACTGGATATATTCAGTTCTAGAGTTCTAGACTAACAATAATAAATCTGTGCGATTACAAATAGTTTGACCAATTGTTTTTGTTTCACGCAGTTGGGGTAGTGATGGTGAGAATAAAGAGGCTTTCTAGTTGAAAATTGCAGGACTTTTCGCTTCATCAAACGAGAAAATCCTTAAGCTATTCCAAGGACAGGGTATGGGGGGGGGGGGGGGGAAAGAATGTAAAATGTTTGACATGTTTCGGATGTTCCTTCAGAGTTGAAGATAGTTTACTTCCTAGTCCAAACCTCCCGCAGGACGACGGGGGATGGGAGCGGGCAGGGTTTTAACCCTCGACCGTCGATAAATCCGAACGACAGTCCAGCGTGCAAACCGCACGACCAGGCAGCCATCCTGCCATGCTTTTTGTAATATATTCCATAAGTAGGAGAAAAAACCTGCGATGATTCAGCAAGGGTAAACCCTAGCTGATTGATTATTTTACCACTTATCTTTAATTCGTCTACTTGGGCTGGAAGTCACAATATGAACCTGTTCATTTTTATCGTGTGCCCAAAAACGATTTGTATTCGCATTGACAGGCGTTGATAAACATTCACTGATGTTGCTGATGAGAAACATTGACAACTGCTCAAGATAGTGTTGGCCTCCTTCGTAACGTAACTTTGGTTCATCTCGTAAACACTTTTTCATGTGACTGTGGAGCCCTATTTTGGAGAGACACTCCCGTCCACATATATCGCAGGTTAACGTGACTTTTGCTTCGATGGTAGAGGAGCCGGCCATTTTTTGTTTGGCACATTTTTCTTACAGAGCTGAGGTCCATATTTTGTACTGTCCATAGTTTTCTTGTTCACCATCTCTCCCCCCATCTAGCGAACATGACCAAGCCAGCGCAGACGCCGTTGTCTGAAGATTGCGAAGATGCTGGGAAGACCCGTTAGATCTTGTCATGTGACTTTCAAGATCCATTGGAGGCAGCTCAAGTGGAACGAATTAAGTTTTCTCTTTTGCTTTGCATAGGTAGTCAACTACTCACTGCCGCACAGTAGCGTGCTCAAAACGTGTGCCTTGTTGATGCAGACTTACCCATGAGAGATACAGGTCATCTTCAGTTGTGTTTCTAGTTCATGACTAGTGAAAGATCGTGATGTTATTTAACATTGTTACATGGTCGTGTTATAAGATACTTACAGAAGCCATTTTTTTCTTGGATTTAATTCAATTAATCGTTAAGAATTGTCATTTTGTTCGGAATCACATTGGACATAGTATACTATTATACGAAGTAAGAAACACATCAACACTAATGTCTAGGAATGGCGCTGATAGATGAGTCGGGTAGGGTGACATCATTGAGAAGTTAAAAATACCAAACCACTTGTATTTTTTTTGTTTACTTGAAAATTACTATTTTATCTATTTATGATTTTAATTACCTTCCTGTTATATATATGGCTATGTTTCGTTTGAATTTTTTTATTTTCTCTGTATCTAAGCATTGTATTGTAACATCAGTTTAGGCAATGTTATGTGGTATTGTAACATCAATGTAAGCAATGTTGTGTTGTATAGTAACGTCAGTGTAAGCAATGTCATGTTGTAACATCAATGTATATTGTATTGTAACATGTGTAGACAATGTTATGTTGTTTTGTATGATCAGTGTTATGAAAACATTTAATAAAAGTGAAAAAACATTTACGCCAGGTCAACTTCAGATAATCTACTTCCTGATGTGGTCAATGGTCTACTCTACTGTTAGAATCAGGATGGAGAAATGTTTAGAGTATTAATGAAAAGACAAGTAATGAATGTAGTTTTTGCCATGACATCAAACTGGAAAAACACCTCTTACGTGACTATAGGCTTACAAATATGGACACCTCTTCATGAATCAACAGGCCTAATTAAACATTTGTGCACCATCTTATGATTGATTTATTAGGAACTATGGAAGAGAAATAAAAAAATTTTATTTGCCGATGTATGATTAGTTATTGTGTTTTAAGTGTTTTTATAAATTGTTTACACTTTAATTGCGTAGAGACTTTTACTTAGTTGTTATTTGGCTGGTGAATTATTACATTATGTTCAAGTTTCTAAGTCTACTGTCCCGTACCAAAACAAAGGAAATGGTCATACCACAGCTTCTCTACGTACACGTCTTACTTGCTCACACTGAACATGATATCTAGATCGCCGACAACGAATTCGCGTACGCTGCCGCCTCTTGAGGTTTAACTATAAGCCTTGGTAAAACCCCGGCATGAGCTTCTTAGAGTCCGACAGTCACGCTGGGCAGGGCACGTATCCCGTAAGGGGGACGAACATTTACCAAAGTTATTTTTTTTTTAAGTGAGTAGAAAGGTGGTCGGTTTAATAGAATGCCTCACGGAAACGCTTCATTAGGATGCTAAGGCAATGTTTTTAAGTCTCTTTGGAAAAAATGTGTCATTTTCCTTTGTTACAAAGTGCCTGTTTTACCTTAGAACGTAGAGATTTCGCTTCCATTGATGTTTCGTACTAAAGACTTAATAAATATACTAATTGTAATATTACTGTCTGAACGTAACCATTTGAGACGTTACACTCAGTGGCGTCACGCTGGGGATGCGGGCCGCACCGAGTGATTGTCCCTGGTTCAAAACCTGCCCCCGTCGTCCTGCGGGATGTTTGAACTAGAAAGTAAACTATCTTCAACTCTGAAGGAACATCCGAAACATGTAAAACAAACAAACAAACAATCCGGGACCGTCGAGATAATCAGTTCAGCACGCTAACCGCACAACCAGGCACTACTCTTAACTTAATAACAAACTGGTTACAAACTAATAGCCTATTATTGAGAAGAGATATATTACACATTACGGCATGTCATCTCTACCGGATATGTACAATTGTGTCAGACGAGCGATCTTAGATCATCTTTCAGCATTGATCTATCGTACTTGTACTTCGATGTCTTAGCACAGTTATCAACAGAACTATTGGCATTTTCATTTAAACGGAATTAGAATAAGGATGTAGATCAGTGATTCCCAAAGTGGTCTATATAGACCCCCAGGGGACTACGAAGACTTTCAAGGGGTCTACGAAAGTGAAAAAACAAATTTGGGGTCCATGAGATGTCCAAGGGGGTCTATGATAATAGATTTCATATAAGCAGGTCGTGACTTTAATTTTTTTCATCCCATTAATGTAATTCTTCACACTATATATAATTTGTAACTAAAGTTAATCATTTAAATATTTATCCTGCTATTCAAACAAAAAATTGTTGTATTTAATTTCAATATTAAAATAAATTAATTTTGTCTTCATGTAAATAATGTTTAACAAAAAGAAATGTAGACTGTCTAGCGTTGATTATATATTGTTCATTCTTTCCTTGTCAACCAAGGGGTTACCGATTGCCTTTTTTATGACGATATGAAACTAATTACGCTTGAGGATCATCTGCGACAATATCACCCAGATAAAAAGATAAAGATTTGAAAAACTTTTGAACATTCAAAGATAAAGTTCAGAATAGACCCACAAAATCTCTATTCAACATCATGTAGAGAAGATGGTGGTTTATGAGTCTTACAATATCTGTTCACTTATAGCAAAATAAGGGTGTGGTGGTAGTGGTTAAGCGCTTGGCTTCCGTAATTGGGGTCCTGGGTTCGAATCTCTGTGAATTTTGAATTTCAGGATTTTCAGGGCTCCCCTGAGTCCACCCATCTCTAAATTATGTTAGTAAAAGTAAAGGCGGTTGGTCGTTGTTCTGCCCACATGACACCCTGCTCGTTAACCGTTGGCCAAAAGAAACAGATGACCATAACATCATCACAATGTCTGAATGGGGAAATTTACTTATTTATGGCAAAATGCGGAAAACACCACAGGTAAAACATTGACTTTTATCAGCCGTTGTAGTTTTAAAACCTGTTTAACACAAACCCACATCTGATATTATTAAAAGAATTTCTTTAAGCAACAGTACAGTTCAATGTTGCTTCGGTGGCATGAGTTATAAAATTAAAAGCTTCATATGTAATTCTTTGCAAACTTCATATATAAGTTTGGGCTCAGCAGCGTCACAGGTTCTGACAGGATGTAGTGGTGTGTGCTGCAAACTGCATTATGGTCGCCGGCTCCTTTTTTTTCCTCAGGTTAACCCACAAAACCTTTACCATGTTTGAGTTGCAAGACAGGAGAGTTTTGAATTCAGTTTTACTTCTGCTAGGTGGGTAGCCAGCCAAGACTAATGAGCCCTTCATGCTCGAAGCTTACTGGTTTAGGCGACAGTCACTCGCCTTTGCTCTTTCTCCCGATAGTGATAACATCTTCGCGCGGACACAATATTTGAGCAACGTCAACACGTCAACAAATACACGAGAAACTGCTCTTTGCGAAAACTCTTATAATGATATTTAAGGCCATTGTGTTTGGAGATTCAAGCAAGACATATTGCTATTTTAATTGGTTTTGAATTTTATCAATAAAAAAGAGAGATCTCTAAAATCTCTAATATGTAGCTTTAAATTACTTTTTCACTTTTCAACTCTCTACAGATAGAAATTAGGAGGCGTTTTGGCTGAGCGGTAAAGTGCTTGGTTTATGAACCGGAGGTCCCGAGTTTGAATCCTGTTGAAGACTTGGATTTTTAATTTCGGGATCTTTTGGGCGCCTCTGAGGCCACCCAGCTCTAATGGGTACCTGACATTAGTTGGGAAAAGTAAAGGCTGTTGGTCGTTGTGTTGGCCACATGACACCCTCGATAATCGTAGGCCACAGAAACAGATGACCTTTACATCATCTGCTCTATAGACCACAAGGTCTTAGGGGAACTTTACTTTTTGTACAGATAGAAATTAGTTTTTAAAAAAATGTTGAATTTGCAAAAATTTGAAAGTTAAGCAGGGGATCTACCGATAACCAGAAAACATGGCAAGGGGTCTACGAGACAAAAAAGTTTGGGAACCACTGATGTAGATTTACATAAACTAAACTTCTGATTTAACACTCTAAAGGTCTATATCTACTAGATCTAGATCTATAATATAAATTAGGAATATAATTAGATGCATGGGCGTAGCCAGGATTTTTTTTCGGGGGGGGGGGGGGGGGGGTTCGGGGGAGGGGGACTCCCCCCCCCCCCCCGCAAATTTTTTTTTAATATGTATTTATGTGTGTGTGTGTAAATAATCTTTATTGCATTCTGACCCTTCATTCTTTCGGAAGACATTTATTGTGCCCTAGAATAGGTTCTTCCATGAGTTAGTGGAAAAATTGTAGATTCCCCTCCAATATTTGCAAGGGGGTCTGGGGGAGCGCTAGGAGCCCCGCCGCCAAGCACTATTTCTGGTATTGAAAGCCAACAAAATGCATATTCTGAGGTATCTACAGTGCATTTTCCTGCTATTAAAAAGTTTTATTTCAAAAACCTAATGTGCTATTCTTACGCGCCGTTCGGAGCATTTGACGTCAAGCTGTTTCCATAAAAATCTGTCACTGGTAATGTCTGAAGCATCTTCCCACCTGCCATGAGGACCTCAATGAATGTGTAGCGTCAAGTTGTACTAGGATATCATTGCAACTCTTCTTATGCGTAATTCATTTTGTCGGAGAACATGTCCCGCAAACCTCATGCGTCGCTCTCTCACAATCTTACTAAAGGATCGACTCCCAGTTCGGCATAGGATTTCCTTGATTTTAACCCGATCTCTATACCTGACTACTAAAATCTGTCTTAGCCATCTTTGTTGAGCCACATTTAGTGTTTTTCAATTTCGTCAGATGACTATTCACTACAGCTTATTAAGGGAACCCTGCCACTGGTAAAATGTGTAACCACTCTTGAATACGCTCTTGGATTAAGGTGAATGTAGTTTGCTTTAGATTTTATATCGAAAAGAGAAGTTTTATCGTCAAAATCATCTGTTGGGGGTTTTCCACCTCAAAATGCTCTGTAGGGGGATCTTAAACTCAAAACCATCTGGAGGGGTTTTAAACTTTAAACAAACGCCATCTGTAGAAGAGGGGTTTAAACTCAAAACCCCCGATTGGATTGGCTACGCTCAAATAATTTTAGTGTGTAATTTGCTTTTTTTTTTATATTGAAGAGGTATTTTTAGCATTAAACCCCTCTGAATGGGGGTTTAAACTCAAAACCCCTTTTGGCAACGCTCATAGCATTTTGAGTGCGTAATTTGCTTTTTTTCTTACACTGAAGATGTATTTTTTAGCCTCAAACCCCCCTGGCGGGAGGTTTAAACTCAAAACCCCTTTGGCTGCGTTCATAGATTTTAGTGTGAGTAATTTGCTTTTATTTATATTGTTACGAATCTCACTATCCAGGCTCTCTGCAAACTGCACCATACACCACCAACTTAAGGAACTTGACAAGTCAGGGCTCCAAAATAACGTAAAGGTTTAATGTCCATAAATAACAGCCAATACTGTACAATTGGCAGCACGTAGAACAGTACAAATAGCTCTGCGATAACACCGTTCCGCCGTATCAAGTCTTGCACTAGCCTCTCCGTCTCGTTCCGGGCTTGCACTGGGTTCAACAGTTCGGGACTGACTTCACACACTTGGGCTCGTTGTGTCGGACTCGATCACAGACCAAGATCAAGACGCCGTTCGTCTCAACTGTACTTGATAGTACTCCGCACTGAACCGTCGTAATGCTCCGTACAGAACCACACCGTTGAACTGTGCTGTAGTCGACCGTGTTCTGAACTCCTGTCGTGAACCCGCTTTCTGAACCGTCTTGACTGCGACACCTCCGCTCTTTATATAGGGTCCCTACTGGCCTTCTAGAACCGGACAGAACGCCGCTCGACGTTTCTAGGTGGTCAGATGACTACAATTCTCGTGACGCTAATGAGCTCTGTTCACGACGGCGATTCTTCCCGAACCCTCTTGTTGACACTCGTCTCGGCCGATCGTCGTACTCGTCACGGTTGACCGCTCGTCTAGCGCTGGCCTGGGGCGATTTGCGTTGACTGACTACACTCACACCACTACCCCCATCTGTGCCACCACCAGGTTTATAACACTGCCCCCTCCTTAGATCTGTCCGTCCCGGGCAGATTCAACCTCATGACATTGGCTGTGAAATTTCATCACTGTAGGTGGGGGTCGATCGGTGGCAGTTGGCTTGCGTCTTGAGCTTAATGGGGCCATCCATGTTGCAGTCAGCAATGGTCGCTTCCTTCTTCTCCTCCAGTTTGCCTTGACCTGGTTGCCTCGCCGTCGTGCTTTCATCGCCATCCACGTGGAACTCAGAAAACGTTTTCTTCTCCTCCAGTTAGCCTTCATCTGGTTGTATCGACCTCGTGATCGCATGGTCATCCATATTACACTCAGCAAAAGTCGCCTTCTTCTTCTTCTCCGCCAGTTGGTCTTCATGTGGCTGCAGTTATTTCTTGGTAGAATCACCATGCACGTTGGACTACGCAAACGCCGCCTTCTTCTTTTCCTCCAGTTGATCGCCCTCTTGTTGCAGTGACGTTGTGTTTGCATCGCTCTCTTGTCGGTCGGTACCGAGGACAGCCACTTGACACATGGAGAGGTATAGGATGTAAGGGCTGGGGATACCAAGATCGTTGGCAAAAGAGGTGGCCTCATAGGGCTTTGCAAAGAAGGACTGGGATGGGCTTCAAATCCACAGGGCGGGGAATTGTGGTACAGGTCATCATCTTCAGCCTTGTCTGGAGGGCATGCTCGTGGGGCAGGTTGGTAACACTCCTCGTGCAAAGGTCCCTCGTCTTCGTCTTCAGGCTCCATTCGGCTTTCTTCACCACCATCAGCACCTCCTTCTCTCGTCTCAGCAGCGGACCAATCGTCTGTTGGTTTCAGACCTGGTCGATGACTTTCATCGTGCAAATGTCCATCAACTTCAACGTCAAGCTTCTTTGGATTCTCTTCACCACCATCAGGACCTTCATCTCCAGTCTTGGCAGCTGGAACAACGTCTGTTGGGTGCAGATCTGGCTGGTATATCTCGACTTGCATATGTCTCTCAACGGCTTCGTCAGCTTTCAATGGGTTCTCATGATCACAATCAAGGCTCCTCTCATTGGTTTTAGCATCTGAAAGAACGTCTGTATTGATGATTTTCTCCTCCACAGCAGGTATGCGTTGGTTCATGGCGGCTATCTTGGTGTTCATGGCATCTATCTTGGAATTGATGTTTCCTAGCATTGAGCTCAAGAGCTCAAGAGCTCCTCCATATCTGGTTCTACTTCAAAAAGATACGTGTCTGGATCTTCCTCTTCTTCCACTATGTCTTCCCGGAGGCGTGCCTGTAATGTTTCTTTAATTCCACTTGTCTTCAGCCCTCGATCGCGTAGCTCTTGCTTCAGTTCTTTCACTTCGAGTTCGTACAGCAGTTTCAGACGAGCCATAGTAGATCCGTTCCTATCCGATCCGATCCGATCCCACTTCTGACACCAGTGTTACGAATCTCACTATCCAGGCTCTCTGCAAACTGCACCATACACCACCAACTTAAGGAACTTGACAAGTCAGGGCTCCAAAATAACGTAAAGGTTTAATGTCCATAAATAACAGCCAATACTGTACAATTGGCAGCACGTAGAACAGTACAAATAGCTCTGCGATAACACCGTTCCGCCGTATCAAGTCTTGCACTAGCCTCTCCGTCTCGTTCCGGGCTTGCACTGGGTTCAACAGTTCGGGACTGACTTCACACACTTGGGCTCGTTGTGTCGGACTCGATCACAGACCAAGATCAAGACGCCGTTCGTCTCAACTGTACTTGATAGTACTCCGCACTGAACCGTCGTAATGCTCCGTACAGAACCACACCGTTGAACTGTGCTGTAGTCGACCGTGTTCTGAACTCCTGTCGTGAACCCGCTTTCTGAACCGTCTTGACTGCGACACCTCCGCTCTTTATATAGGGTCCCTACTGGCCTTCTAGAACCGGACAGAACGCCGCTCGACGTTTCTAGGTGGTCAGATGACTACAATTCTCGTGACGCTAATGAGCTCTGTTCACGACGGCGATTCTTCCCGAACCCTCTTGTTGACACTCGTCTCGGCCGATCGTCGTACTCGTCACGGTTGACCGCTCGTCTAGCGCTGGCCTGGGGCGATTTGCGTTGACTGACTACACTCACACCACTACCCCCATCTGTGCCACCACCAGTTGTATAACAATATTGAAGAGGTATTTTTAGCTTCAAACTTCACTGGAGGGGAGTTTAAACTCAAAACCCCTTTGACTACACTCAAAACATTTTGAGTGTATAGTTTGCTTTGTTTTTATTATTAAAAAGGTATTTTTACCTTCAAACCCCGCTGAAGTGGGGTTTAAACTAAAAACTAAGTCAAAACCCTTTCAGCTACGCTCATAACATTTTGAGTGCGTAATTAACTTTTTTTTATATTGAAGAGGGGGTTTATCGTAAATTTTGGAGGGGGTTTTAAAATCAAAATCTCCCTTAACTGTGCTCTTGGAATTAGGGGATTTTCGTTTGCATTTTTGTTTTGTTTTATAGAAGAGGGGGGGGGGTTAACTGCAAAAACCCAAGTAGGGGGTTTAAAACTCAAAACCCCAAGTAGGGGGTTTTAAACACAAAACCCCTGGTAGGGATTTTCAAATTCGAACCCCCCTGGTAGGGGGTTTTAAACTCAAAACCCCCTGGTAAGGGGTTTTCAACTCAAAACCCCATTGGTTGTGCTGGGGCAATTGATGGTTTAGTATTAAAATCTCACCTAAAATAAACAAAATCAAAGCAAAAAATCATTCACTAAATTCCGATCCCCCCCCCCCCCCCCCAAGGGGGGGATTTCATTTCGGGGGGGGGGTTGAACCCCAACCCCCCCCCCTGGCTACGCCCATGATTAGATGTAATTTAGATTAGATTTATGCCAAAAAAAATCTTAGATAATCTTTCAATAGACTGAATGCAACATTAAATTTAAAAATAGTAGTTTCAGTATATTTTAGCATTGCAATATTGATCTAGACCAGTGTTTCCCAAACTTTTGACCAATGTATACCCCTTTTATAAATTTTGTAATGCTGGGCACCCCAGGCCCCCCCCCACACTTTTAATTTATTAACAGAACATAATGACTGGGTATTCAAAAAAAATCAGTTAATGAGATGCAACGCATACCCCCTCCAAGTCTTCCCGTACCCTTTGGGGGTACGCGTACCCCACTTTGGGAAACACTGATCTAGACGTTTGGAAATCAAAATCTACACTTTAAGTCTAGAAATTGAAATTCTATATACTGATCTAGTCTATATCAAACTAACAGACTCTAACTATAATAGTTCTAGAAATTCTAGATCAAGACTCTACAACGATTTTAATTTGAATATAAATCCAGACCTAGTTTTAAAAATCTAGATATACTGTAAAAAAAATCTAGATCTTGTTTAAAAAATCAAGATTAGATCGAAATCTAGCTATTATGTCTTTTTAAAATACGAGTCAGATGAGGTTTAATAAACATTACTAAACCGAGTTGTTTTAGCATTTCATTTGAAGAATTCATTCCATATGACGTCAAAGGAAAAAATCCACTACGTCACACGGCCTAGTTAGACTAAAAATGTCTTCATCAATACGAGCCAGTTATTGAGGGTTCATAAGACATTGGTGCAACGAGTTTTTTTTTTTAGCATTACATTTAAAGAATTTATTCATATGACGTCAAAGAAAAAAAATTATTACCGGTACGTCACAATGGGCTAGTAACAAAAAATGTTTTCATTAACACGAGAGATTTCACGAGGGTTCAGAGCCTTTATTGCACAGAATTCATTTAAAGATATTATAAATATTATTAGGATTGAAGCCGCATTTTTTGTGCATTTTGTCTGTCAGTCTGTCCGTCCGTCATGTTAATATGGAAAAAAAAAACAATTAAAACTATTGAAATTTTGATTAACGTTTAATTTTCCTTCCGAAACATCGTAATAGTTTTAAGTATCTATAATAGATTGTTCCGGATGTTTGTTTATATAGTGAGAGGAAAAGAGAATTCTAGATAAATCTAATACCGTTAATACCGTTAATTAAACTTTTGGAATGGTCTCGTATGAAAATTAGATGTACCATAGCCTTCTGGAGAGATTTTTAAACCATTTTTTTGGTGTTAGGAAGCTGTTTTCCTTTAAAATCGGAACATAATATTAACAATAATTAGATTTTAAAACGTTTAGCTAGAAAATTAACTGTAATGTACGACTTACGTGTGATTTTACATTAAAAGAGAATGTTTTTCATAAAAATCCGGAACAACCGATATTCGTAAAAGAGAAGAAGATTATTTGTTTTATTTATTAGAAGAGGGATTTCAAACAGTTATTTGTGTTAGTAGATTTTTCATATAAAATTCGGAACAATTTTGGTGACGATTTGTAAGAAAATTAAAGTAATGTAGGTTGATTTCTTTTTCATAATCAAATCCATAACATTCTTTACAGATAAAAAAAAAACACTCTGTTATGTTTCAGCAAGAAAATTCAATGTAAAATAAGTCTAAAGAGTGTTTTCAATAATCGTTTCTAGTAAATTACTTCCTTATTTTAAAATCCTGAACAACCTATTGTCGATATTTTTTGAAAACAAAAAGTCATTAGACATAAATTTGTTTTAAGTTGAAAATACGAAACAATTGGATATCGATAATTAAACTATAGTGACTTATTGTCCAAGAATATAAGGCTAATGTAAGTCAATGACGCTATTTCAAATAATTGTTTGACATACAAAAAATTACAAAACAATATACGGAACAACTTCATAGTTCTTCATAGTTCATAGCACGAACATGACATGTAATCTAAGTTAGAAGAGCAAATAAACATTCGTTAGCATTGATTTGTTTTTCACAAAAACATCCAAAACAATCTATTATAGATACTTAAAACTATTGCAATGTTTTGGAAGGAACATTAATGGTTAAATCAGATTTTTAATAGCGTTTAGTGTTGTTGTTTTTTATATAAACGTGACTGACAGACCGACCAATAGACAAAAACACACAAAAATAAGCGACTTTTATCCTGATGGGGGCACTAAACAAAAATTAAATAAAATCTGATTATTTAACAATTTTTAAGGGATTAGTCTAGCACGATTTCATGTCGCGGCGTTACGCTACTGCACGAAAGTCGCTCTATTTTAAAAAATGTGCGTAATATTTACATACAAAGTGCATTCTTAACCTTTATAAACAAACAGAAATGTTTTCTTTTAATTTTAGCAGCTAGTTGACCAGAAAAACACCTGTAACTAATATTTACATTTGTTGTGAACATTTCTTGTACATTTTATAAATATATCAGACTTTGTCATCTAGGGGACTGAGGGGTTTGCACTGGGGGTTTATGCCTCCTCATGTGGCTGGTGAGACCTATGTGAGCCCGGAATGTTCGGCCGCACACTGGGCAGGTTATTCCAGCTGGAGCTAGTGTCATTTGCCTTTCTTTTCTTCTCTTGCGTTTTTCTTCTGCCAGCGTTGTTCTCTTTTCCTCAGCAACCTGTGCGCCAGTTTTCACAGCGCGACGCCATGATGCTCTGTCATGTGCCTCTGTCTATGCTGACGCCTTCAGTGAAGCTTTAAAGGTTGTCGCTGAAGCGCTTTCTTTGACCACCTTGTGAGCGCTTTCATTCGCTTAGTTGGCCATACAATAGTCGTTTAGGGATGCGGTGGTCTTCCATTCTGCAGACGTGTCCTGCCCATCGCAGCTGGAACTGCATCAGGATTGTGTGGATTCAGTATCTGGTATTTTGTCTTCCCATTTGACATTCAGTATTTTTCTCAGGCATGTCATGTGGAAGTGGTTCAGTTTCTTTGCATGTTTTCTGTACACTGTCCATGTTTCTGAGGCATAGAGCAATGTAGGGAGGATGACGGCACTATGTGGTGATACCACATCTGTTCCAGACATTTTTAGAGAGTCTGCCATAGGATGCACTGGCCTTGGCGATGCGCAGGTCAATTTCACTATCGATTTTTCCGTTTCTGGAGAGTGTGCTGCCAAGATATGTGAATTTGTCCACTGCGTTTATATCCTGTCCATTTATAGTGATGCTTGGATCCAAGTAGGCTTTCCCAGGAGCAAGACTTCAGTCTTAGTGATACTAAAAATACACAAAATACACAAATAATAGTTGTACTTTGTTAACATATTGTAACATTGCCTCCCTTACATTTACGTAATTGCTTTAGAATTGGTGTAGGCCTATTTGTATGAAAAAAGAAAACCAAAAGTAGCCGTTGCACCTAAACTTTTCAAGTCGCATAGCATGGCGAAATAATATTTTTCATTTCTCTTCCAGTTTTCGAGATCTGATTGTGACAGACGGACATTTTACACAAACCTAATAGCGGATTTTCCCCTTTCGGGGGCCGCTAAAAAATTACTTCCTTGAATGTCTCTCAGTTAAGTATCAAAGTATCCCAAACTTTTAAAATTTTGTTTCTATTCTATTTGTAGACGCCAGGAGAAAGAGTTTCTAAAGCTCAGAAATGTAGAAAAACGCTAATAATAATAATAATAATAATAACTATGTGTGTCCCACTTATTATACATTGATGATCTAAAGCTATATGCAGAAACCGAGCAAAAATTACACACCTTAATCAAAACGGTAAAATGCTTAAGTGACGATATCTGTATGTCTTTTGGCCTGGATAAGTGTGGCATCATAAGCATTAAAAAGGGCAAGGCAACGAACACCAACATTGAATTTGAAGGCATCGAGGAATTGAACTCTGCCTCTATTTATAAATATCTTGGAATAAACCAGAATGCCAAGATAAACCATAAGAAATTAAAAGAGGACTTTCTTGGTAAATATAGGCAAAGAGTTAATAAAATCCTCAACACCAAACTGTCTGGCAGTAACCTCATCACTGCAATAAACAGCTGGGCCGTCCCAGTGCTCCTTTACACGTTTGGTGTGATCAAATGGACTGACACCGACCTACATGACATTGACAGACTCACTAGAAAATTACTAACCAAGTTTCGATGCCTACACCCCAAGTTCTCCACCATAAGGTTATACCTGCCCAGAAAGGATGGGGGTCGTGGATTGCAGAACATCTTCAAATTGTGTAAGATGCAAGTTTTAAAAATACGATCAAAACTGCTCGCCTCCAGCAACAAATTAGTTTCCTTCCTACGGAAATACGACTCCGATGCAACCCCTCTGAACCTACACAATGCTGATGTCAATGTCGTTTTGGACGACGTAGGGCATGAGATTCGCCAATGGGAAGAAAAAACACTCCACGGAAAATTTCCGGCTTCATTACATGAGGACAACATCGACAAGGCTGCTTCCTTAACATGGCTCAAAGCAGGTCATCTATACCCTGAAACAGAAGGCTTTGTTACAGCAATACAGGACAGAGTAATCAGGACAAAAAATTACGAGAAGCATATCCTGAAACTCAATGTTGTCGACAAATGCCGAAAATGTGGAAATGTGGGCGAGTCGATTGAACACATTATGGCAGGATGTCCAGCCCTGTCAGAATCAGCCTACCTAGGTCGCCATAACCAAGTTGCAAAGTTAATACACCAACACCTGGCTTTGACGTACAAATTGATCGGTAAGGACACTCCCCCTTATTATAAATACTCTCCGCAAGAGGTTCTCGAGTCTACTGAACATCTGCTGTACTGGGATAGGCCTATTCTGACCGACAAAACGGTAGATTTCAATCGCCCGGATCTGCTGTTCATCGATAAAAAAGAAAAAACCGCTACCATTATCTATATCGCCGTACCACTGTCATAATTTAAGAAAAACTGAGATAGAAAAACAAAGAAAATGTGGGAACCTAGGCTTGGAGATTAAGCGTCTATGGAAATTGTCCAAAATAACAATATACCCCATTGTTATATCAACCGAGGGGATATAACAACTGACCTCACAGACACCTTCAAGGCCCTTAACATTCCTAGGAACATCGTCGTTGCCTGTCAGAGGGTGGTAAGGCTGCAGACCTGCCACATCACCAGAAAATTCCTCAGTGGAAACTGTTAAAGGGACTACGATGAATTTTGTTTCTCTTTAGCGAGACTCGACCCTGGCAGCGCCAAAGAATGACTACCCGTTCATTTCTAACATAATAATAATCTTTATTGTCCGTATGGAAATTTTTCGTACAATTTGTGCATTACACCAAACAAAAAAAAACCATTACGACTATAAGAAACCAAACTGTACCCTTTTCTCATATCGGTGTTCCAGCCTCAGTTGTGACCCAAAAGCTTGATTTGCTTTAGACATATCGATGAGTGTGGACGATTTGCTGCGAGATGCATTATTTTCTTGCTATTTCCTAGAGCTATCAAACTTCTTTTTTTAAGCTACAAAACTGATCAACATACTTGGTAGGTATTTCAGACTATGCTTGACGATGTTTCGAAAGACGTAAACCTGCTTGATTTGGAAGAGGCTGATAAACATTGAAAACCTTTTCCGTAAGAAGCTCTTAAACAATCTCTAATACAAATATTCAACTCGATGTTTCTCAAAAATTGTACATTTAAAATGTATGTAATCACTTTTGATAAAATGTAAAAAAAAAAAAAAAACAAAAAAAAAAACTTAAAATAGAATCGAAAATCATTTTCGAGTGTAATCAATCAATTGTTTAGCTTACAGTTTTATAATTCAACATAAAGAGACAAAAACAACAACCCCACAACAGTTTGATTCTGTAGGGGGAGATTTTTTTTTCCTTTTGAGGGGATGATGCCCTGAGCTTACCGCACCGGGTGGCACCGACGTAGTGACGCCACTGATTACAATTCTTTTAGGCAATATTAACGACTCGACGGTTTCCTAGACTGTATCTTATGAAATACAGAATGTTACTTCAAGAAAGAAGATAATTACGTCCTACGCGTGTTCTGTATAGTTCAAATTAGGAATCTTTACCCGATCCAAAATAGGTAAATATATTTCCTCAACCAATTATTCAAACTAGCGAGGTCACCTGGTACTATATATAGGCTTCAGTCACGAAATTAGATAAATGCCTGGACATTCGCTCAGGCTGTGGTCAGAACGATTTCGCCCACACATGTTTCTCCCCTCCACGCAGCTGATGTATCCTAAGGAACGGCAAGTGCCAATACAGTTTGGAGTCAGCGGCGTCGAAGGCTCTGTCAGGATGTAGCAGTGATGCAGCAAACTGCCTAAGGGTCGCCGCTCCTGATTTTTATTATCGTTGATTCCCAAATCCTCCCCAATGATTGAATTTAGCTGTAAGGCATGAGAGGTTTGAATTCAGAGTTTTCCTTCTCCTATGTGGTTAGCTAGGAATGGCTAAAATGGATTACTAGTTTAGGCCACAGTCACTCCCCTTCGCCCCTTCTCCTTAGAGTGAGGTTATCATTGACGGAAGTGGTAATGGATATGAGCACTCCAAAACCTATAAAATGCTTTCTAGTGGCATGAGGTCTCAAATAGCACCCGACAACCAGTCCATGGTCTTCACGTGGCTCAGATAAGGCGGAACTGTTTTCACATATATAAATCTATTGTAATGTATATTATGCATTAGTTCTGATGATAGTTATATTGTTTAAGAGTAAAGGCTGGTCGCCTATATTCGGCTAAAACACTTCAATGACATACTTTAACTTTGTAAGTGGGTCACTCTTTCTGTATAAATATGAAGTGCGTCGATTGGCGGATCGAAATGAAAATGTTCTCGTGGACTGGATGTATTAGACGTGCTCATAGGTTAGACTTTACAAAGTGTACATATTATGTACATAGGGTAAGTATTTGTACATATTTTATGCATGTTGCTATGGTGAGTTAGTCTAGGTAGTACATGATAAAGTTGAAAAATCCACAAAAAATTCAATTATATATATATACTTATTATATAAATTATTTTTGTGTATATATTCTGGCGTCTAGGGGTTGATACTGTTAGTGGCTGTTAGTTGATTGTTGGAATCTGTATCGTTGTAGATCAATACTTTGTGGTCTAGATTAATTCATTATCGACAAACTATATTTGATTAACATTAGGAACATTTAGTACACCTGTTTATAGCTTCAACCTTAGATGGTACCAAAGCTTAAATTAAATTGTAGTCTGTAGGATTATTATTGAGATATAGGTCTAGATCTACAGTTATTTAGATCTAAGAGCATCAGGAAAACCAAATCTAAAAAAAAATTCATCCACACCCTTCCTATCCAAAAGTCAATAGACTGTGTGTCCGAATGATTTTAACAACATGGTCAGTTAGAGGTACATGCAGTGGCGTCACTAGGGTGGGTGTCACCCGGTGCGGTCCACTCAGGGCGTCACCCCCGCTCCCCCCCCCACCCCCCACACACAGAAAATTTCGTGTTTTTTTGTTTGTTTGTTTGTTTCGTCATAATACACATACTTTATAATTAACTACATTAATTGATTGTTACACAACTATAAAATGTCAGTTACATTTTAAAATTCAGTTCTTACAATTTATCTATAGTTCAATTTTGCAACAATGCAACCTTAAGTAAACTATAGTGTTTTTTTTTCTTTTCTGGATTTCAAATTTGAAAACGTATCAATCACAAAAAATTAATGTCTTGAAAGATTTCATTTCTAATCAATCTACCCGTCATGAAAGTGTCGTTTGTTTTTTCTTCGAACTTGTTATGCTTTTGGTAAAGAAAAAGTTTAATTAGCCACCACTTTGTCAATAGTTTAAAGGTAGGTCTACTCTTATGTATCTTTGACCTTCTAGTAGGCTACACCTTCCCCGCCAAAAAAAATAAAGCAAAGATAGGTAAAATAAAAGACATCTGGCAATAGATCTTAAGCTGCACCTCTAAAGGCAATAATTTTAGAACGAAAACAAAATTTCCATTGCACCAACATTTTAGGCAAGAAGCATTTTCTGAAAAAGAATGACCACATAGATCAAGTGAATGTTATACACATCTATTGGAGGAGCGGTGGTAGAGAGGTAAAGCGCTTGGGTGTCAGGTTCGAATCCTGGTGAAGACTGGACTTTTTAATTTCGGGATCTTTGGGCGCCTCTGAGTCCACCCAGCTCTAATGAATGCCTGACATTAGTTGGGGAAAAGTAAAGGCGGTTGGTCGTTGTGCTGGCCTCATGACACCCTTGTTAACTGTAGGCCACAGAAACAGATGACCTTTACATCATCTGCACTATAGACCACAAGGTCTGAATGGGGAACTTTTATACACATGTATTAAATAGCTTTTCTGTTGGTTCTTAACATTTTCTGTACTCCTTTAAGGCTCCATACATCGAAGCTGTATTGTTTATATTCCTGAACTCGACATATCAGAAAGCTCACTCCTTTCTAGACACTTTAAGATATTAAGTAGATCTCAGCAGCTTTGTTCTCCATTAATATCGTTTTAATGTAATCACAAAATGTCAAATATTCTGATTGTATAGAAACAATCTGTGCAATTTATCCTTCCATTGTTTTTCTTCTTTACATCAGTCATAGCAACAAATTCCTTGTCAATTTTATTAGTACCCGGTTGCTATTGTTTTCCAATTTTCCAATCCTAATTACTATTCTTCGTAGTCTTTTGATATTCCAATTTCGGACTTAGATGTCCAGCACTTATTAAGTAACTAATTTGTATTTCATTTCTGTAGAATTAGTTGAAAATAGTTAACAACAAAAAAATTACAATTTCTTACTATTAAGTGACTAAATCATCCTCAACAGAAAGCACCAGAACCATTATTTTAATAATTGATGTACTTTTCTCTTTCCTTGAGATAATTTTCACGCAATTTATGGAAAATTGTCACACGACAAAAAGAAACTATCTCCTAAAAGAAATCAGAAATCTCAATTGCTGCTTAATTAATGTCCTATTCTACAAAATGTACATATGCCTGGAGAATGTCGTCATTTGTTAAACAGTGACTATTTGGTTGGCATTCTGATAGTACGATGCTAGCTACTATTTTAATAGATCTATTCGATAAAGACCTTGTTACAAATCAAAGCTAGATCCATTTATTAATTTATTAATAAATTCCAATATTTAGCCAATAACACTTACTTTTTTTAAAAATTGTCAGTTATTCCAAAAGTGCATTTTTTTACTTGGGTGTCACCCCCTAACGGGTGTCACCCGGTGCGGACCGCACCTCCGCACCACCCTAGTGACGTCACTGGGTACATGTTCACGTGGAGGCCAATTGGGGGATGGGCAAATTATCGACCACGGGCCACATGCGTCTACAGGAGCGCTTTATGCTGCCCGCGGACACCTACATTATAGAAGAAAATGCATATATATATATATAATCATTTAAACTTCTGATTCTTATGTTGAATAGGAAAAAGAAAACAATGTCTACATGTGTAATTATAAAAAAAATTGAAGTAATGGCAATATGTCGAAACATTCAGTACAAGTCGCAAACTCTGGCCATAATTCATTCAATGCTATGTAGAACTGTGTTGAAAGTGTTAGGTTGGCATGAGACAAGATGGCAAGTGTAACAACTGATGGAGTCTGTGCTTTGACTTAGAAAATACGGGTTTCTTAGCAAAATTAAAGAACAATACCAATCTACACTGAAAAGTGTGTGTAAAGCTGCTTTGAATATCAAACGTTATTGACCCAATAATCTCAGTTATCCAACAGAGCTAGGGGCCTTAACCCCAGACAGTTCCGAGAAGTACTTGAAGAGCTAGGGGTCTTAACCCCAGACAGTTCCGAGAAGTACTTGAAGAGCTAGGGGCCTTAACCCCAGACAGTTCCGAGAAGTAGTTGAAGATTTGAAAAACAAAACGTTCCGATGTTTGGTACCACAGCAGTATCCACTGGCTTCGCCATTGAGAAGAATATGCCATCTCACAGAAGAAATTGTTCTATTCCTTAATACTAATATTTCTAATGAAAAGTGGAAGACATTGTTCATGTTTACAATTAATGACGTTAGCTTAAGTTGTTTGTAATGTGCATGTGAAATCTTTTCCAAAAAGCTATATCATTTCTCCAGCCAAGCAAGTGAAAAGAGGTTTTGTTTTTTTCCTTTGCTGAAAGGTGAAACTTTCTAGTGGAATGGTTGAAAGTGCAAAACTTATTTGGATTCCTTGTTTGTGGAATTTTAAATTGGGGAATTTTAAATCCAATTTGAAGACGTCCAGAACTTGGAACCAATACTCTCAGTTCAGCATTTAGTGCACATGCTTTTTCAGTTCCAGAGGACATACCAGAGGACATACCAGAGGATATACCAGAGGATATACCAGAGGACATACCAGAGGATATACCAGAGGACATACCAGAGGACATACCAGAGGATATACCAGAGGACATACCAGAGGATATACCAGAAGACATACCAGAGGATATACCAGAGGACATACCAGAGGATATACCAGAGGACATACCAGAGGACATACCAGAGGATATACCAGAGGACATACCAGAGGACATACCAGAGGACATACCAGAGGACATACCTCCAAGCAAATGATAAGAAATTCAAGTCAGTTCTGACTGGTCACCTGTCAATCTGTAAACTCAATGTGATGGACTAAACAAATACAAAGGGGATGGGAGTTGTTCATCTCTACCTCTGAAGGTATAACCCACACAGCTCAACAGACGCCTGGTCAACATGACGTAGTTAAGGAATAGAACATGTTCACTGACCCCTCAAAGGTCAAGACAAACAAAGTAAACAAATGTGCCAGCCATTGCTGCTATATAAGTAATAGGCATTTATAATGTCAAGTTGCATTCTATTTATAGTAGCACGCCTTGTCTTTGTAATAAAAACAATAGTTGATGCATGTTCGTATATTTTGAACCGCATTATTTTGATTTTGTTTTTTTATTATTTCATTTTATTTATTTTATTAAAATACATAATCCCCCCCCCTTTTGTATCCAAATGTATAGGCACGTGACTAACGTATAGCATGTAAGTTGAGGTATCTATCTCTATCTATATAATTCTCTTCATGGTTCAAGAGTTTGGACACCACGTAATGGAAAGATCACTCTTTTATTTTTGCAAGTCGGACGGACTAGAGTGACTAGAGTTACCCTACGTAATTTAAGAGGCGAAAAAAAAAAGGGGGGGGGCAGAACAAGTAGTATTCACCCGTCACTAAAAAGCATGGCCGGACTTAATCATTGTGACCAAGAGATCATTGAAAGAGAGCAAGTAATCTACTCTGAATTCACCCGTCACTAAATAGCAGGGCCGGACTTAACCATTGTGGAGCCCTATATGAAACGGATTTCGCTTGGCCAAGTTTGGGCAGGGATACGGATAATAAGTGAAATTAAGAGTTTGTATTAGAAAATAAATTCGTCTTTGCATTTAATTCATTATTTACTACGTACAGAATTACTTAACGAGTCTTGCGTGTAGTGGAGTCATACAGTATATCATAAAAATTCTATTGCCTACATAGATCACGCTCAATAGCAAGAATTACCAAATGTTTCAATCTATCTACTAGAATTGTTGACCTCAAGTAATTCTTCATTAGTTTGAGGCGCGAGAAGCTTCTTTCACTAGATTCCACAATTACTGGTAGGCCTATTGCATAATGCCGTTTTTTTTGTCGCGCGTAGGATTGGCGTTTTCCATATTGAATGACAATTTTTGTCTATATATTTCATGAGATTTGTATGAGATTTCAAAAGATTTTAATAATATCCGGATATTTCCATGACTTTTTCGTATATTTTGCAATTTCACCACCTATTCTTTAATGCCAAATGTAATCATTAGCAGAAATTATAAAAAAAAACGAGCAGTAATAGTTTTTACTCTACCGCCCATCCCCTTTCCAGACGAAAACATGACGTTTTAAAACAGAATAGTCAAATATGGCGACAGAGTTTATGTAATTGCACACGAATTTATCTTATTTATTTTAAGAAAGACTTTATTTTGGAAAATTTTGAATTCATACAAAATTTTTAGTATAAGAGCAACAATTGTGATGAGTTCTGAACTCAAATAATTTTGTTCTAAGTCGCCTTTTCCAACCTGATATTTTTCTATTATATAAAAAAAATTGGGAATTTAACTCACATTATATACTTGAATCCTAAAAAATGAAAAAAACATTTAGACATTTCTAATTGGTCCACTTAATTTCTCTTCCCACTTTCGTTTTTTGTTTGTTTAGAGTTTAGAGCTTTGAATTCTAGTTCTGTAACAAAACAAAGTTACAAACATGCCCTATTGAACAAAATGTATTAATTTTTTTAAAAATATTATTTTTCGAATAATTTATTTTTCTGTGGCGATCCTCAATTTCCTAATCTAAATATATGGTGTGTCTTATCTTTTCAAGGAACAAATCGGTTGTATTTGCAATGGAGTAAGGGCCAGTAAATTTATATTATAATATTTTTCAAGTAAAACATTATTCAAAAGGTTCTTTTTAATAGGATGAATAATGAGCTGTAGATTTCAGGAGAATGTGTTTCTGCAAGTGAAGAATGCAAGAAAACTCTTTTGGCGTCGGGGCTTTGCTCCGAACCCCACTGGGGAAGCTTACAGCGCTCCCCCAGATCCCTAGCTGTCAAGAGGAAGGCCTTAACATACCTGATTTTTTGTTTTTTTTTCGCCGAAGGTTGAGAAATACTGATTTTTTAAAATTTTATTTATGCTGTACGCTCGTTTATGTATAGGGCTAGGATCTACAGGACGCTAGGGTTAGGGTTTGGAAAAAAATAGCCCCCCACTCCAATGTTTTTGATCTGCTAGTGAACACAACTAATAACTGGAGTAACATCTCTGACATCTCCAGCATCTCTAACATCTCTGACATCTCTGACATCTCCAGCATCTCTAACATCTCTGACATCTCCAGCATCTCTAACATCTCCAGCATCTCTGACATCTCTAACATCTCCAGCATCTCTAACATCTCTAACATCTCCAGCATCTCTAACATCTCTAACATCTCCAGCATCTCTGACATCTCTAACATCTCCAGCATCTCTGACATCTCTGACATCTCTGACATCTCTGACATCTCCAGCATCTCTAACATCTCTGACATCTCCAGCATCTCTAACATCTCTAACATCTCCAGCATCTCTGACATCTCTAACATCTCCAGCATCTCTAAAATCTCTAACAACTCCAGCATCTCTGACATCTCTAACATCTCCAGCATCTCTGACATCTCTAACATCTCCAGCATCTCTGACATCTCTAACATCTCCAGCATCTCTGACATCTCCAGCATCTCTGACATCTCTAACATCTCCAACATCTCTGACATCTCCAGCATCTCTGACATCTCTAACATCTCCAACATCTCTGACATCTCCAGCATCTTTAACATCTCTAATATCTCTAACATCTCTGACATCTCCAGCATCTCTAACATCTCTAACATCTCCAGCATCTCTGACATCTCCAGCATCTCTAACATCTCTAACATCTCTGACATCTCCAGCATCTCTGACATCTCTAACATCTCCAACATCTCTGACATCTCCAGCATCTCTGACATCTCTAACATCTCCAACATCTCTGACATCTCCAGCCTCTCTAACATCTCTAATATCTCTAACATCTCTGACATCTCCAGCATCTCTAACATCTCTGACATTTCCAGCATATCTGACATCTCCAGCATCTCTGACATCTCTAAAACGCTTTGCTATCTCTAACATCTCCAGCATCTCTGACATCTCTAAAACGCTCTGCTATCTCTAACATCTCTGACATCTCCAGCATCTCTAACATCTCTAACATCTCCAGCATCTCTGACATCTTTAGCATCTCTAACATCTCTAACATCTCTGACATCTCCAGCATCTCCAACATCTCTGACATCTCCAGTATCTCTAACATCTCTGACATCTCTAACATCTCTAACATCTCTGACATCTCTAACATCTCTGACATCTTCAGCATCTCTAACATCTCTAACATCTCTGACATCTCTGACATATCTAACATCTCTGACATCTCCAGCATCTCTAACATCTCTGACATCTCTGACATCTCTGACATCTCTAGCATCTCCAACATCTCTGACATCTCTGACATCTCCAACATCTCTGACATCTCTAACATCTCTGACATCTCTAACATCTCTGACATCTCCAGCATCTCTAACATTTCCAACATCTCCAACATCTCTGACATATCCAGCATCTCTATCATCTCTAACATCTCTGACATCTCTGACATATCTAACATCTCTGACATCTCCAGCATCTCTAACATCTCTAACATCTCTAACATCTCTGACATCTCCAACATCTCTGACATTTCCAGCATCTCTAACATCTCTGACATCTCCAGCATTTCTAACATCTCTAACATCTCCAGCATCTCTGACATCTCTAGCATCTCTGACATCTCTAACATCTCTGACATCTCCAGCATCTCTGATATCTCTAAAACGTTCTACTATCTCTAACATCTCTGATATCTCCAGCATCTCTAACATCTCTGACATCTCCAGCATCTCTAACATCTCTGACATCTCCAACATCTCTAACATCTCTGACATTTTCAGCATCTCTGACATCTCCAGCATCTCTGACATCTCTAAAACGCTTTGCTATCTCTAACATCTCTGACATCTCCAGCATCTCTGACATCTCTAAAACGCTCTGCTATCTCTAACATCTCTAACATCTCCAGCATCTCACATCTTTAGCATCTCTAACATCTCTGACATCTCCAGCATATCTAACATCTCTGACATCTCCAGCCTCTCTGACATCTCCAACATCTCTGACATCTCCAGCATATATAACATCTCTGAAAACTCCAGCATCTCTAACATCTCTGACATCTCTAAAATCTCTGACATCTCCAGCATCTCTTACATCTCTGACAACTCTAACATCTCTGACATCTCTAACATCTCTGACATCTCTGACATCTCTAACATCTCTGACATCTCTGACATCTCTAACATCTCTGACATCTCTAACATCTCTGACATCTCCAGCATCTCTAACATCTCTGACATATCTAACATCTCTGACATCTCCAGCATCTCTAACATCTCTGACATCTCTAACATCTCTAACATCTCTGACATCTCCAGCATCTCCAACATCTCTGACATCTCCAGCATCTCCAACATCTCTGACATCTCTGACATCTCTAACATCTCTAACATCTCTGACATCTCTAACATCTCTGACATCTCTAACATCTCTGACATCTCCAGCATCTTTAACATCTCTGACATATCTAACATCTCTGACATCTCCAGCATCTCTAACATCTCTGACATCTCTAACATCTCTAACATCTCTGACATCTCCAGCATCTCCAACATCTCTGACATCTCCAGCATCTCCAACATCTCTGACATCTCTAACATCTCTAACATCTCTGACATCTCTAACATCTCTGACATCTCCAGCATATATAACATCTCTGACATATCTAACATCTCTGACATCTCCAGCATCTCTAACATCTCTGACATCTCTAAAATCTCTGACATCTCCAGCATCTCTTACATCTCTGACATCTCTGACATCTCTAACATCTCTAACATCTCTGACATCTCTGACATCTCTAACATCACTAACATCTCTAACATCTCTAACATCTCTGACATCTCTAACATCTCTGACATCTCCAGCATCTCTAACATCTCTGACATCTCTGACATATCTAACATCTCTGACATCTCCAGCATCTCTAACATCTCTGACATCTCTGACATCTCTAACATCTCTGACATCTCCAGCATCTCTATTATCTCTGACATCTCCAGCATCTCTAACATCTCTGACATCTCTGACATCTCTAACATCTCTAACATCTCTAACATCTCTGACATCTCTAACATGTCTAACATCTCTGACATCTCCAGCATCTCTAACATCTCTAACATCTCTGACATCTCTAACATCTCTAACATCTCTGACATCTCTGACATCTCCAGCATCTATGACATCTCTAAAACGCTCTGCTATCTCTAACATCTCTGACAGATTCTAATCTATTCGGTGTTTGCATATTTCTTTGTCGAGATCTCAATAACCACGCCAAATACTTGTCTCTTTTATTCCACAGACTCAATGTGACATTTTGAAGCAAAAATAAAAATCAATTTTACGCCAGAAATAAACCCAGAAATCAGTAAAGTGCAGGAAAGATCTTGAACCATGGCTCTCTATCACTTTTTGTGTTTGTATAGCTTCATTATTATTATTATTATTGATCCCTTCAATAGTGCATCACTAGCTTCAACATTGAATACAACTAGTGTAAGTGGATTAGAAAGTTTTTATTGTTAAGTTAAACTGAGTGTGATACTGCATGATTAGTTGGAAACAATAATACATTAATGTGTAAAACCATCATTTTGTCCAAAATCTTATGCTGGATACAGCACACACAATGCAATAGCATACAATACACAATTGTCATTGTTCAAGGAGAGACAGAGTTATAATGCTGTTCTGTATCTTCTGACTTGGTGAAGAAAAAACCCTTACTCACAGGTACAAAGAACATTTCAACAGAGAGAGAATACAGTTAGCAAATGTTAGACAGAATACACTTTATCTTAGAAACAGTGAGAAATTATCTTCTTCTGACCCAGACTCCCTAGGGCTGACACTTTACGTTACACAATCTCTCTCTTGGTCAACAGCTGTAATAGTCAGGATTTGAAAAAGAGGCCGGTCCATCCTATGTCAGCCAGCATTTTTTTGGACGACCCTTTCTTCGTGCTCCCCCCAGTATATCTTGAAGAATGACTTTTGATAGTAAGTCCTGTCTTACGATATGACCAAACCAGCTCAGCTTTCGTTTCTTCACAATATTGGAAAGTTTCTCCTTTTTGCAAGTCTTGTTAACTTGTTGAAGTAGAAACTCATTTTCTTCCTATCCAGGTAACTGATACCCAGCATTTTCCTGTAGCTTCTACTCTTCAATTAAAGGCTTGACTTCTTCGTTGAGCCTTAGAGTTTACTGTCCAACGTTCACAATCCTATAGAAGACCATGAGCAGGAAATAGAGTTGTAATTGGACTTGAAAGCTGATGTCACATTCAAGAGTGACCACAGTTTGTTTATAGCAGCGGATGCCAAGTTTAAAAATTTTTTCATCTCTTTTATTGATCCTCCATCTTTGTCATGTTTGGCCCTAGGTATTTAAATGAGTCAACTTCTAATGTAGGAGAATACAGTTTAAAAAAAGGAGAGAAAATACATTTGGAAACAGATGTAAAATACTTAGAAAGAATGAATGGAAACACTTAGAGTGAATGAAAACACTTAGAAAGAGAGAATGAAAACACTTAGAAAGAGTGAATGGAAAATACTTAGAAAGAGTGAATGGAAACACTTAGAAAGAGTGAGGGAAAACACTTAGAAAGAATGAATGGAAACACTGAGAAAGAGTGAGGGAAAATACTTAGAAAGAGTGAGGGAAAATACTTAAAAAGAGTGAGGGAAAATACTTAGAGAGAATGAGGGGGGAAAATTAGAAAGAGTGAGGGAAAATACTTAGAAAGAGTGAGGGAAAATACTTAAAAAGAGTGAGGGAAAATACTTAGAGAGAATGAGGGGGGAAAATTAGAAAGAGTGAGGGAAAATACTTAGAAAGAAAGAGGGAAAACACTTAGAAAGAGTGAATGGAAAACACTTAGAAAGAGTGAATAGAAAACACTTAGAAAGAGTGAATGGAAAAAACTTAGAAAGAGTGAGAGAAAACACTTAGAAAGAGTGAGTGGAAACACTTAGAAATAGTGAGGGAAAACACTTAGAAAGAGTGAATGGAAAACACTTAGAAAAAGTGAGAGAAAACACTTAGAAAGAGTGAGAGAAAACAATTAGAAAGTGTGAGGGAAAACACTTAGAAAGAGTGAGGGGAAACACTTAGAAAGAGTGAGGGAAACACTTAGAGAGAGTGAGGGAAAACACTTAGAAAGAGTGAGGGAAAACACTTAGAAAGAGTGAGGTAAAACACTTAGAAAGAGTGACGGAAAACACTTAGAAAGAGTGAGGAAAACACATAGATAGAGTGAGGAAAAACACTTAGAAAGAGTGAGGAAAATTACTTAGAAAGAGTGAGGGAAAACACGTAGAAAGAGTGAGAGAAAAAACTTAGAAAGTGTTAGGGAAAACACTTAGAAAGAGTGAGGGAAAACACTTAGAAAGTGTTAGGGAAAACACTTAGAAAGAGTAAATGGAAAACACTTAGAAAGAGTGAGGGAAAACACTTAGAAAGAGTGAGGGAAAACACTTAGAAAGAGTGAATGGAAAAAACTTAGAAAGAGTGAGAGAAAACACTTAGAAAGAGTGAGTGGAAACACTTAGAAATAGTGAGGGAAAACACTTAGAAAGAGTGAATGGAAAACACTTAGAAAAAGTGAGAGAAAACACTTAGAAAGAGTGAGAGAAAACAATTAGAAAGTGTGAGGGAAAACACTTAGAAAGAGTGAGGTAAAACACTTAGAAAGTGTTAGGGAAAACACTTAGAAAGAGTGAGAGAAAACACTTAGAAAGAGTGAGAGAAAACACTTAGAAAGAGTGAGAGAAAACACTTAGAAAGAGTGAGAGAAAACACTTAGAAAGAGTGAGAGAAAACACTTAGAAAGTGTAAGGGAAAACACTTAGAAACAGAGATTGTCCTAATCCCCTCAAAAGATTGTTGGGTAAAATAGAATCAAGCCTCTGCGGTTTTTATTTACTCTCTGGGCAGATATTTCAAAGGGCCGGATAAAAATTCATCACGGAATGGCACGTGGTTTGTTGAATGGGCAGTGGGGCATGCAGTCTGTAGGTTGGGCAGTGGAGCACGTGGTCTGTAGGTTGGGCAGTGGGGCACATGATCTTTAGGTTGGGCAGTGGGGCACTTGATCTGTAGGTTGGGCAGTGGGGCACTTGATCTGTAGTTTGGGCAGTGGAGCACATGATCTGAAGGTTTTACAGTGGGGCACGTGGTCTGCATGTTGGGCAGCGGGGTACGTGATCTGTAGGTTGGACAGTGGGGCACGTGGTCTGTAGGTTGGGCAGCGGGGCATGTGACCTTTTTTGTTTTGACAGTGGGGCACATGATCTGTAGGTTGGACAGTGGGGCACATGATCTATAGGTTGGGCAGTGGAGCACATGATCTGTAGGTTGGGCAGTGAAGCAAATGATCTGTAGGTTGGGCAGTTGGGCACGTGGTCTGAAGGTTGGGCAGCGGGGCATGTGACCTTTTTTGTTTTGACAGTGGGGCACATGATCTGTAGGTTGGACAGTGGGGCACATGATCTATAGGTTGGGCAGTGGAGCACATGATCTGTAGGTTGGGCAGTGAAGCAAATGATCTGTAGGTTGGGCAGTTGGGCACGTGGTCTGTAGGTTGGGCAGTGGGGCACGTGATCTGTAGGTTGGACAGTGGGGCAATTGGTCTGTAGGTTGGGCAGCGAGGCACGTGATCTGTGGGTTTGACAGTAGGGCACATGATCTGTAGGTTGGACAGTGGGGCACATGATCTGTAGGTTGGGCAGTGGGGCACGTGGTCTTTAGGTTGGGCATTGGAGCACATGATCTGTAGGTTGAGCAGTGGAGCACATGATCCGTAGGTTGGGCAGTAAGGCACATGATCTGTAGGTTGGGCAGTGGGGCACATGATCTGTAGGTTAAGCAGTGGAGCACATGATCCGTAGGTTGGGCAATGGGGCACATGATCTGTAGGTTGGGCAGTGGGGCACATGATCTGTAGGTTGGGCAGTGGGGCACATGATCTGTAGGTTTGACAGCGGGGTACGTGATCTGTAGGTTGGACAGCGGGGCACGTGAGGTAGGTTGGGCAGTGGGGCACGTGGTCTTTAGGTTGGGCAGTGGAGCACATGATCTGTAGGTTGGGCAGTGGAGCACATGATCTGTAGGTTGAGCAGTGGAGCACATGATCTGTAGGTTGGGCAGTGGGGCACATGATCTGTAGGTTGGGCAGTGGGGCACATGATCTGTAGGTTGGGCAGTGGGGCACATGATCTGTAGGTTGAGCAGTGGGGCACATGATCTGTAGGTTGAGCAGTGGAGCACATGATCTGTAGGTTGGGAAGTGTGGCACATCATCTGTAGGTTGGGCAGTGGAGCACATGATCTGTAGGTTGGGCAGTGGAGCACATGATCTGTAGGTTGGGCAGTTGGGCACATGATCTGTAGGTTGGGCAGTGGGGCACATGATCTGTAGGTTGGGCAGTGTGGCACATGATCTGTAGGTTGAGCAGTGGGGCACATGATCTGTAGGTTGAGCAGTGGAGCACATGATCTGTAGGTTGGGAAGTGTGGCACATCATCTGTAGGTTGGGCAGTGGAGCACATGATCTGTAGGTTGGGCAGTGGAGCACATGATCTGTAGGTTGGACAGTGGAGCACATGATCTGTAGGTTGGGAAGTGTGGCACATCATCTGTAGGTTGGGCAGTGGAGCACATGATCTGTAGGTTGGGCAGTGGAGCACATGATCTGTAGGTTGAGCAGTGGAGCACATGATCTGTAGGTTGGGCAGTGGTGCACACGATCTGTAGGTTGAGCAGTGGAGCACACGATCTGTAGGTTGGGAAGTGTGGCACATCATCTGTAGGTTGGGCAGTGGAGCACATGAACTGTAGGTGGGGCAGTTGGGCACGTGGTCTGTAGGTTGGGCAGCGGGGCACGTGATCTGTAGGTTGGACAGTGGGGCAATTGGTCTGTAGGTTGGGCAGCGGGGCACGTGATCTGTGGGTTTGACAGTAGGGCACATGATCTGTAGGTTGGACAGTGGGGCACATGATCTGTAGGTTGGGCAGTGGGGCACGTGGTCTTTAGGTTGGGCAGTGGAGCACATGATCTGTAGGTTGAGCAGTGGAGCACATGATCCGTAGGTTGGGCAGTGGGGCACATGATCTGTAGGTTGGGCAGTGGGGCACATGATCTGTAGGTTAAGCAGTGGAGCACATGATCCGTAGGTTGGGCAGTGGGGCACATGATCTGTAGGTTGGGCAGTGGGGCACATGATCTGTAGGTTGGGCAGTGGGGCACATGATCTGTAGGTTTGACAGCGGGGTACGTGATCTGTAGGTTGGACAGTGGGGTACGTGATCTGTAGGTTGGACAGTGGGGCACGTGGTCTGTAGGTTGGGCAGCGGGGCACGTGAGGTAGGTTGGGCAGTGGGGCACGTGGTCTTTAGGTTGGGCAGTGGAGCACATGATCTGTAGGTTGGGCAGTGGAGCACATGATCTGTAGGTTGAGCAGTGGAGCACATGATCTGTAGGTTGGGCAGTGGGGCACATGATCTGTAGGTTGGGCAGTGGGGCACATGATCTGTAGGTTGGGCAGTGGGGCACATGATCTGTAGGTTGGGCAGTGGGGCACATGATCTGTAGGTTGAGCAGTGGAGCACATAATCTGTAGGTTGGGAAGTGTGGCACATCATCTGTAGGTTGGGCAGTGGAGCACATGATCTGTAGGTTGGGCAGTGGAGCACATGATCTGTAGGTTGGGCAGTGGAGTACATGATCTGTAGGTTGGGAAGTGTGGCACATCATCTGTAGGTTGGGCAGTGGAGCACATGATCTGTAGGTTGGGCAGTAGAGCACATGATCTGTAGGTTGAGCAGTGGAGCACATGATCTGTAGGTTGGGCAGTGGGGCACATGATCTGTAGGTTGAGCAGTGAAGCACATGATCTGTAGGTTGGGAAGTGTGGCACATCATCTGTAGGTTGGGCAGTGGAGCACATGATCTGTAGGTGGGGCACCACTACGTGTTATTACAATGTGTTCATTGGTTTGTTTCCATTTAGTATTATTGATGACTGTAAGGGTCAATACTAATTAAGTAACATTGATAACTGTGTGGGTCTATTCCCATTTAGTAACATTCAGGGGTCTATTCTCATTAAGTAGATCGATGGTCGTGTGGGTTTATTTATTATAATTTAGTAACATTAATGGCTAAGTTTGTTGATTCACATTTAGTAACTTACCATTTAATAACTTTGAAGTGTATGTGGGTCTGTTTCCATTTAGTAATATCTATGGCTGTTTAGGTCTCTTCACATTGAATGACATTTACGCCTGTGTGTATCTAGAGTCTATTCCCAATAGTTATGATTGTAAGGGTCTATTCCCATTGAATCACATTCATGGCTATTTGTCCAAGAGTCATTGCATTGCTGCTGTTAGGTGCTCAAGAAACGGAGCGGAGTTTTCTTCTGGGTAGGAATTTCGGTTCGAGGCCCTCAGTCCAGAAGCTAAGCCATTCATGTCACTTCAATGACTGGCGCAAGACTCAAATTATGTAAGAAAACATTGACACTCAGAGCTTTTTGTTTTACAAAGCTTATTTCAACTCAATTTTTGTCTGTTTGGATTCCTTTACATGTATATTGTCGCACTTCCTATTCTAGGATCAAGTTGAAATTTTGCATAATTAGTTGATAACAACACATGAATCAGTCAAAATTACCAATTAGTTCATTAATATTTAAGTTGTAGTTATTTAATTTAGTTTTATATAGAATAGGGAGATGAACCTTGTAATATTGAGAGATATGATCGCAAATGTGCGCTTCTCTCCAATATAATTTTTTTTGTTTTTAAAGAATTTTGTTTAGATTTTGCTTATTTTTAATGTTTAGCTTCAAAGTGGATCTACTGTTGAAAACAAACAACTCTGCCAGTGGGACGTGTATTTTGATTGTGTCAGTCATAGAAAAGATGTTTCTTTGTACGATCAAACTCTTCATTTGTATGTAAGTTTTTATTTGTAAAATATTCAACAAAAAGTTCATTAGAAAGAAATCAGTTCAGTCTACTTGGATAAAATAATTCATTGTTAGAAACGTGCCGTTAAAATGTAACGTCTAAACATTACAAAGAATGTACTGGAGATTTTCACTCAAAACTAAGCAATTTCAAGGATGCTAAAATGAAATTCACTTTAGCCAAATAAAAAGAATTAAGCTATTATTTTAACAATATCCAAATGAACATTCTTATATAATCTTCATAACTACTGTTAGTTAATTGCCCATTTGTTTTGAAATAGGTTTTTGAGTCATTGAATGAAAGTCGAATACTTTCTCTCATTGAAATTTTGTGCTCCAAACTTATTGAGCTTGGACAATGGGATTCAGCAATGCTAAAAAGTGCACAAAATTATCTCCCCCTTTTTAAAGTTTGTACACCAGAGACACAAAAGACGTAGCTATTATTATTCATTCCAACATGTAGGAAACTCTCCACTAACTAATGGTACAATTCCTCTTTTCAACTCGTACCTTCTGGGTGGAACCTGGACATGATTCTCGAAAACGCTGTGTCACAATCATCAATGGTGTCTGATGTCACAATCTAAGATGGTGCTAGATATCACGTTCAATCTTGATTGTGGATGTCAGATGTCAAGATCTATGAAGATGCTATGATGAATGTCACGTTGTAGATTATCTTGATCTGTATCACACCATGAATGATCGTGATTGCCGAGGATCTTGAAATAATCTTTCAATAAGATGATCATATAAGTAGCTAGATCTATGTTGATAATACGATCATTCAGAATGTTGCCAGTTGATAAGAGGATCATCTAGATCTAGGAGTTACTAATTGGCAATACGATCTAAGTACGTTCTATATCCAATAAAGAAACTTCTCTTCGTCTAAAAACAATTACTTTAATTTAGAACTTGAAAAAGCTATTCACAAATAATTACAATGGTTCAATGTACCTGAATAGAATATCTGATCTACACAATAATATAACTGAGTTCTAAAACAAAAAGGTACATGTTTACACTAACACGTTCCATACAAGACTGATGTTATCACTAACACGTTCCAAAACAAGACTAACTAAAATATAAAGAAAAATCCAAGCTTTGGGCGATTTGCCATGTGACTCATATCTCATTGCCGCTTGGTTAACAATCTGGCCAATCACTTTTGTTCCGACACATAGCTCTCCACGTGAAGGAAAAACCCGAGGTCATTGACGAGCTAAATATAGACTGTGTACGTGACACGCTGTAACGATTTTCCTAGAAATCTGACAGTTGCTGTATATAGTTGGGAAAAGAATGACCAGCTCGTTGGCCACTGCGAGAAAATTATAGTTTGACCGTTATAATGTTTGAAAGTATAAAAAGAAATAAATTTAAATTGTCCAGAGAACAAGAAGATATTTTGTACAGACTAGACGTCTTCACTTAGTTCCGTATTTCGGCATTATTCATTCAAGAGTTTAATAACTTAATGTTTAGGAACATTTGGCGTATCATCTTCTAAGTGCAGATCTAAAGGCCTAGTGTTGAGATATCATTAAGTCTAGTAGATTTATACATTCGCTTCACCAGGATTCTTTCTTGGTGGGGAAGTGGAGGAGTTAAAAAAATGTTCCATTTTTTTTTAATCTAACATTCAAGTGATTAAAAGAAAATAATCTCTCTCTCTCTCTGTCTCTCTGTCTCTCTCTCTCTCTCTGTCTCTCTCTCTCTCTCTCTCTCTCTGTATATATATATATATATATATTTATACTAGCTGATACCCGTGTGTAACACATCTGTTTAGTGAAGACGTTACTCTGGGTTCTGATGTACCATATGTTCTGTGTAAAGCTTAAGTCTTACCACCAGATCACTTATATCAGCAGACACTATTTAGTACATAAAATAAAAAACTTGATACGAGCTATTATTGTCTATTGAAAAGAAAGTATTTGAAATGTTTTTCTTGTTTCGTTTATTTGTTCATGTTCAAACTACATTAATTCTTCAATATACAGGCAAGAATGTACCTGACAATTGCAACTGGTAATTGTCAGCCATAAGTTGCTTGTAACAAAGTGGAACATAATTACAACATCCATTTGTCATGAATAATATTTCCATGGTGAAAATGATACAGAGCCTAGTGACCATAATGAATCCTCAAACTACGTGTCCGCTCTCAACTGGACTTTAGAAACATCTCTACCCAAAATGTTCACTTCCTGTCTAGAGTTTTGTCTTGACACGATGTACCGATCAGGGAGTAGATATCATGTCACAGTGACCTGTGACGCCGTGCCATGCTACGGATGAAATGTTGTCCTTTAGTTGGCCCGGAACACTCTTAAACTATTCATAAAATGGCCAGCATTTTTCTAGCCTCAAATTCTAGTTCCTTTTTTTTTTGTTTCTTTCATACTACAAACGAAAGGCCTGCAATCCCGAGAGTCTGCACAGACACAGGCCCCATCAGTTGTAGCCCTTCCATCTCCCTGAATTATAATGCCCCCCCCCCCCCAATTACACATTTAGGTGATTAAACGAAACAAATCGTTCTCTAAGTTGTATCAAGAATGTATTGTCTTTATTTAAAAAAAAAAGAACTATTTATGTTTGTCTTTTTTATGTCTCTTTTTACTACACCTCTGTTCAACTTCACTGGAACCTTCTGGGAAAAAACTTTTAAACGAGTAACGTAAACGGTTCTTACGATTTTCCTAGAAATTTGACAGTTGATGTAGCATCATGTAGCCTATATCGTTGGGAAAAAAAATCCTAGCTCGTTGGCTACACTGGGTAAACTCTAGTTAGACCATTGAATGGACAATATGTCTTCGGTTATTTTTGCATTCATTCAAGAGGTTAATAAATTAATGTTCGTCTTCTAAATCTAGATGTGAAGGCTTATGATTGGACTATTCTAAAGTCTAGTAGACCTAGGCATTCGCTTCACCAGTGAGGTGGCAATGGGGCGGGTACAAAATGTTCCATTTTTTTAAATCTAACAGCCAATAGTTATTAAGAGAAAAATAATGGATCTCTAACTTGTATAAATGAGGTACAGTATTGTCTTCTTAAAAGAAAGTATTTTAAATGTTTTTCTTGTTTTGTTTTGTAATGAACTTAAAACTATGAACATTAATTCTTCAATATACAGGGCAAGAATTTATCTGAAAATTGGACGAGTAATTTTACAATTGAGATTGGCGGAAACAGTTGTCAAGTACTTAGAATTTTGAGCGGACATTTAACTTGCAATATTACTGATATCAACCTATTCTCCAGGCAGCTCTATAGTCAATCAAGCACTTCGACTGAAGCTAGCACAATGAATACTCCTTGGGTTAAAAGCCCTACAGAGAAAAAGGAAACTATAGCAGTCAAAGTACAGGAAGTCAAAAGTGAGACAAACGAACAGCGAGAAAAAACGAAACCAAACTATCATCAAATAACCGACCATTTTATTAGTTATCATGTTACAGTACACTCTCCGCAATGTATCAAATCTCTAGGAGTGTTGAAGATTTCCACTGCCTCATTGACAGGAAGACGACCTTTGTACGTAGGCCTTGTGATCTGCACTACTATCTTAGTGACCATAGTTCTGCTCACTGTTGCAGTGGCAAACAAAGAGAAGATAACTCTGGTGAAACAAAGTAAGTCAATAATTTAGTACAGGTTTTTTAAAAAAGTATTTTTCTGATACATGCTGTGACATAGAGCGTGCAGAATTTCGCACGAATGTGTCACATGTCTATACATTAAAAATAGACAATTCAAGTCTCTTTATACACTGGCTACGTCCTTTGATTTGTCTCCAGGCTGTTTATATTTTAGCCCAAACTTCCCTTTCTTCAATTTGTTCTTCATTTCCTATCAAACGGCCCGCATTTAACGACCCCCACTAACATATTTTTTACCTTGTGATTTCTAGGATCTGTGACGTTGAATTAATTGCATCGCTAATTTCTGTTTATCTCCCCTTCTCTTAGTCTCCTTCTCCTACTCTCTTGACGTCTTGTCACGTCTTTGTTGCATTAAGTAGTGAATAGTACTGTATTTAGGTAGTAAAACAATATTAATTTGTAAGATGTGTATAAGTTATAATTACTTTATAACTTATATTATTTTAGGCCCAAGTTCAGCCCGACAGACACGCCATACACACACTCAGTTAGACATGAACTAATAGACAATGTGTAGGATGATTTAAATTAAACTATTACTTTAATCTAATGATATTTATCCAATGTATAATTACATGATATAATATAATATGGTTCAATTTCAATACTTAAATAGTATGTATAAGAAAAAGATATTGCCCTCTTTAATGTCCATTTCAAGACAAAGATTCTGTAATCATGTGTAGTTCATGCACCAGTGTCAACACAAGTAGATCTCTCTTCTAACCAGTGGCAACACAAGTAGATCTCTCTTCTAACCAATGGCAACACAAGTAGATCTCTCTTCTAACCAGTGGCAACACAAGTAGATCTCTCTTCTAACCAGTGGCAACACAAATAGATCTCTCTTCTAACCAGTGGCAACACAAGTAGATCTCTCTTCTAACCAATGGCAACACAAGTAGATCTCTCTTCTAATCAATGGCAACACAAGTAGATCTATTTCTAACCAGTGGCAACACAAGTAGATCTCTCTTCTAACCAGTGGCAACACAAGTAGATCTATTTCTAACCAATGGCAACACAAGTAGATCTCTCTTCTAACCAGTGGTAACACAAGTAGATCTCTCTTCTAACCGATGGCAACACAAGCAGATCTCTCTTCTAACCAGTGGCAACACAAATAGATCTCTCTTCTAACCAGTGGCAACACAAGTAGATTTCTCTTCTAACCAATGGCAACACAAGTAGATCTCTCTTCTAACCAGTGGTAACACAAGTAGATCTCTCTTCTAACCAGTGGTAACACAAGTAGGTCTCTCTTCTAACCAATGGCAACACAAGTAGATCTCTCTTCTAACCAGTGGCAACACAAGTAGATCTCTCTTCTAACCAGTGGTAACACAAGTAGGTCTCTCTTCTAACCAATGGCAACACAAGTAGATCTCTCTTCTAACCAATGGCAACACAAGTAGATCTATTTCTAACCAATGGCAACACAAGTAGATCTCTCTTCTAACCAGTGGTAACACAAGTAGATCTCTCTTCTAACCAGTGGTAACACAAGTAGGTCTCTCTTCTAACCAATGGCAACACAAGTAGATCTCTCTTCTAACCAGTGGTAACACAAGTAGATCTCTCTTCTAACCGATGGCAACACAAGCAGATCTCTCTTCTAACCAGTGGCAACACAAATAGATCTCTCTTCTAACCAGTGGCAACACAAGTAGATTTCTCTTCTAACCAATGGCAACACAAGTAGATCTCTCTTCTAACCAGTGGCAACACAAGTAGATCTTTTCTAACCAATGGCAACACAAGTAGATCTCTCTTCTAACCCGTGGCAACATAAGTAAATCTCTCTTCTAACCAATGGCAACACAAGTAGATCTATTTCTAACCAGTGGCAACACAAGTAGATCTCTCTTCTAACCAATGGCAACACAAGTAGATCTCTCTTCTAACCAATGGCAACACAAGTAGATCTATTTCTAACCAATGGTAACACAAGTAGATCTCTCTTCTAACCAGTGGCAACACAAGTAGATCTCTCTTCTAACCAGTGGTAACACAAGTAGATCTCTCTTCTAACCAGTGGTAACACAAGTAGGTCTCTCTTCTAACCAATGGCAACACAAGTAGATCTCTCTTCTAACCAGTGGTAACACAAGTAGATCTCTCTTCTAACCGATGGCAACACAAGCAGATCTCTCTTCTAACCAGTGGCAACACAAATAGATCTCTCTTCTAACCAGTGGCAACACAAGTAGATTTCTCTTCTAACCAATGGCAACACAAGTAGATCTCTCTTCTAACCAGTGGCAACACAAGTAGATCTTTTCTAACCAATGGCAACACAAGTAGATCTCTCTTCTAACCAGTGGTAACACAAGTAGATCTCTCTTCTAACCAATGGCAACACAAGTAGATCTCTCTTCTAACCAGTGGTAACACAAGTAGGTCTCTCTTCTAACCAATGGCAACACAAGTAGATCTCTCTTCTAACCAGTGGTAACACAAGTAGATCTCTCTTCTAACCGATGGCAACACAAGCAGATCTCTCTTCTAACCAGTGGCAACACAAATAGATCTCTCTTCTAACCAGTGGCAACACAAGTAGATTTCTCTTCTAACCAATGGCAACACAAGTAGATCTCTCTTCTAACCAGTGGTAACACAAGTAGATCTCTCTTCTAACCAGTGGTAACACAAGTAGGTCTCTCTTCTAACCAATGGCAACACAAGTAGATCTCTCTTCTAACCAGTGGCAACACAAGTAGATCTCTCTTCTAACCAGTGGTAACACAAGTAGGTCTCTCTTCTAACCAATGGCAACACAAGTAGATCTCTCTTCTAACCAATGGCAACACAAGTAGATCTATTTCTAACCAATGGCAACACAAGTAGATCTCTCTTCTAACCAGTGGTAACACAAGTAGATCTCTCTTCTAACCAGTGGTAACACAAGTAGGTCTCTCTTCTAACCAATGGCAACACAAGTAGATCTCTCTTCTAACCAGTGGTAACACAAGTAGATCTCTCTTCTAACCGATGGCAACACAAGCAGATCTCTCTTCTAACCAGTGGCAACACAAATAGATCTCTCTTCTAACCAGTGGCAACACAAGTAGATTTCTCTTCTAACCAATGGCAACACAAGTAGATCTCTCTTCTAACCAGTGGCAACACAAGTAGATCTTTTCTAACCAATGGCAACACAAGTAGATCTCTCTTCTAACCCATGGCAACATAAGTAAATCTCTCTTCTAACCAATGGCAACACAAGTAGATCTATTTCTAACCAGTGGCAACACAAGTAGATCTCTCTTCTAACCAATGGCAACACAAGTAGATCTCTCTTCTAACCAATGGCAACACAAGTAGATCTATTTCTAACCAATGGTAACACAAGTAGATCTCTCTTCTAACCAGTGGCAACACAAGTAGATCTCTCTTCTAACCAGTGGTAACACAAGTAGATCTCTCTTCTAACCAGTGGTAACACAAGTAGGTCTCTCTTCTAACCAATGGCAACACAAGTAGATCTCTCTTCTAACCAGTGGTAACACAAGTAGATCTCTCTTCTAACCGATGGCAACACAAGCAGATCTCTCTTCTAACCAGTGGCAACACAAATAGATCTCTCTTCTAACCAGTGGCAACACAAGTAGATTTCTCTTCTAACCAATGGCAACACAAGTAGATCTCTCTTCTAACCAGTGGCAACACAAGTAGATCTTTTCTAACCAATGGCAACACAAGTAGATCTCTCTTCTAACCCGTGGCAACATAAGTAAATCTCTCTTCTAACCAATGGCAACACAAGTAGATCTATTTCTAACCAGTGGCAACACAAGTAGATCTCTCTTCTAACCAATGGCAACACAAGTAGATCTCTCTTCTAACCAATGGCAACACAAGTAGATCTATTTCTAACCAATGGTAACACAAGTAGATCTCTCTTCTAACCAGTGGCAACACAAGTAGATCTCTCTTCTAACCAGTGGTAACACAAGTAGGTCTCTCTTCTAACCAATGGCAACACAAGTAGATCTCTCTTCTAACCAGTGGTAACACAAGTAGATCTCTCTTCTAACCGATGGCAACACAAGCAGATCTCTCTTCTAACCAGTGGCAACACAAATAGATCTCTCTTCTAACCAGTGGCAACACAAGTAGATTTCTCTTCTAACCAATGGCAACACAAGTAGATCTCTCTTCTAACCAGTGGCAACACAAGTAGATCTTTTCTAACCAATGGCAACACAAGTAGATCTCTCTTCTAACCCGTGGCAACATAAGTAAATCTCTCTTCTAACCAATGGCAACACAAGTAGATCTATTTCTAACCAGTGGCAACACAAGTAGATCTCTCTTCTAACCAATGGCAACACAAGTAGATCTCTCTTCTAACCAGTGGCATCACAAGTAGATCTATTTCTAACCAGTGGCAACACAAGTAGATCTATTTCTAACCAGTGGCAACACAAGTAGATCTCTCTTCTAACCAATGGCAACACAAGTAGATCGCTCTTCTAACCAGTGACAACACAAGTAGATCTATTTCTAACCAGTGGCAACACAAGTAGATCTATTTCTAACCAGTGGCAACACAAGTAGATCTATTTCTAACCAGTGGCAACACAAGTAGATCTCTATTCTAACCAATGGCAACACAAGTAGATCTCTCTTCTAACCAATGACAACACAAGTAGATCTATTTCTAACCAGTGGCAACACAAGTAGATCTCTCTTCTAACCAGTGGCAACACAAGTAGATCTCTCTTCTAACCAATGGCAACACAAGTAGATCTCTCTTCTAACCAGTGGCAACACAAGTAGATCTCTCTTCTAACCAGTGGCAACACAAATAGATCTCTCTTCTAACCAGTGGCAACACAAGTAGATCTCTCTTCTAACCAATGGCAACACAAGTAGATCTCTCTTCTAATCAATGGCAACACAAGTAGATCTATTTCTAACCAGTGGCAACACAAGTAGATCTCTCTTCTAACCAATGGCAACACAAGTAGATCTCTCTTCTAACCAGTGGCAACACAAGTAGATCTTTTTCTAACCAGTGGCAACATAAGTAGATCTATTTCTAACCAGTGGCAACACAAGTAGATCTCTCTTCTAACCAATGGCAACACAAGTAGATCTCTCTTCTAACCAGTGGCAACACAAGTAAATCTCTCTTCTAACCAAGATAAATGTACCACCACGATGAAGAGTCAAAGTTCAAATCACAACTTCACAACATATCTGGATAGAGAAATCCACAATCTGGAATCTGGGACATCAAACTCGAACTTCAGTCCCGAAACCTTAGACGAAAAACCTGCTACAGAAAACTTGAGACTGAGACGGAAACTGAAAACCTGAGACTGAGACCCTAGAGAAAGACAAATAACAGATTCTTCTAATCCTCTAATCTAATTATAATAGACGAATGCGACCGAATACATAGTAAGAATAACTTTACAATGTGAAATAAAACTCACCCTAAACAGGGGTCAAAATAATCCTTTATGAATATATCCAAAGCCAACGCTAAGGCTGTCCAGTAACAGAAGCACAAGGAGAATTCAAGCTCTCACAAAATACCGCTTGGCTCTACAGCGCTAGATGGAGTGTATGAACCAAACGATCAAGAAGAAAATATTTACGTCATAACAAACATTTATGACGAAGCGACAAGGGGAGAGCAGCTACTACACAAGAAAATAAAATAGCGCGAATGACGTCATCAACTATTGATGAAATCGGCGCTATTAAATAAAGAACAAATTAACTATGCAACTAAATAGATAGTTGCGACACTTCTCTTTCTTGACTCCCCCTTTTTGCACTCATGTTGCGCATCGTAATGCTCGCCCAAATGTCTCCTCTCCCTCTCTCCTTGTCTCTCTCTTTGTCTCTCTCTCTGTCTCTATTTGTCTCATGCTCTGTCTGTCTCTCTTTGTCTCTCTCTTTGTCTCTATTTGTCTCATGCTCTGTCTGTCTCTCTTTGTCTCTCTCTCTCTTTGTCTCTCTCGCTGTCTCTCTTTGTCTCATGCTCTGTCTGTCTCTCTTTGTCTCTCCCTTTGTCTCTCACTCTCTCTCTCTCTTTGTCTCTCTCTTCGTCTCGCTTTGTCACTCTCTCTCGCCATCTCTCTTTCTCAATGTCTCTCTTTACTCATTAACTCTCTCTCTCTTTGTCTCTCTCTTTCTTTGTCTCTCTCCTGCTCTCTCTCTCTCTCTCTCTCTCTCTTTGTCGTTCTTTCTTTTTGTCTCTAAAGCGCAATGATATAAAGGTCTCCTGATTTGTGGCTCATGGTTAACGAGGGTGTCCTGTGGTAAGCACAACGACCAACCGCCTTTACTTTTACGCAACTATTTCTAGACACCCATTAAAGCTGTGTGTAGATGCGCCCTAAAGATCCCGATAAAAATTGCAGGACTCAAACCTGGGACCATATTGTTCGGAAGCCAAGCGCTTCACCACTCTGCCATCGCACCTCCTATTGTGCTATTGAAAATTACGTATAGAGAGTTAAATTTTAATTTTCTTGCTTAAACATCGCAAAAACCCATGATAAAAACAAGGTTACAAAAGACAGTTTGTGTGGAAACACAAACTCAAAATCGGCCCCCGAAGTGGTCCCCCAGGCAGGCTTCAATATTTTCAGAAAGAACATCCGAATGAAATTATATCAAAGACAAATGAGAGATAAGAATGGAGAAAGAAGGTTAACAAATCTTGTGTAGTGCCCCAACGGTCCCGCAGATCAAAGGATAGGTGAAAGTGAATATTAAGTTAGATGTGAACCTGGCCTAACTAGTTCCCTTTTCAGACCTTGTGGTCTATAGGGCAGATGATGTAAAATTCATCTGTTTTTGTGGACTACGGTTAACGAGGGTGTCATGTAGCCAGCACAACGACCAACCGCCTTTACTTTTCCCCAACTAATGTCAGGTACCCAATAGAGCTGAGTGGACTTAGAGGCGCCCAAAGTTGAAAATCCTAGTTTTCACCTGGATTCGAAACCGGGACCCCCGGTTCGGAAGCAAAGCGCTTTACCGCTCAGCCACCGCGCCTCCCCTGATCTAATTGTTTTGAAAAGGCTCAATCTCTTATTCGAATCCTCAAATAAAAAAAAAAAATAAAAAAAAATTCCGCAATAAAGAATATTTAGGAAGATGAAGTTTACAAGATTGCTATTCGTTTTAAATTAGGTCTAACTTATAATGCATACTAATTAGCTTTTTCTCTTTAAAAATTGCTTGCATAACTGATTTATAAATTAGATTTTTCGCTTTCAGAAAAAAAAGTAGCCGTTGCATCAGAACTTTGAATGTTCTAAAATATTGTGATGTCGGATTTTCAATATCTTTTCTAGTTTACGAGATCTAAACGGGACGGACGGACAGACGGACAGACATTTCGCACAAAACTAATAGCGTCTTTTCCCCTTTCGGGGGCCGCTAAAAATAAGTTGTTCTGGATTTTTTAAAATAAATAATATATATAACGCTAAATGAAAATCTCTATTCTGACTTTTCTAGTTATAATGTTTTGTTAGGTGTATTGCACAAATTGTAAGACAAATTTCCTTAGGGACAACCAAAATTATTATTACTATTATATTAGAAACGAACGAGTATTCATTCTCTGGTACTGCCAGCGTCGAGTTTCGTTAAAGAGAAACAAAATTCATCGTAGTCCCTTTAACAGTTTTCACTGAGGTATTTTTCTGCTGATGTGGCAGGCGTGCAACAGTACCGCCATCTGACAGGCAACGAGAATGTTCCTTTGAATGTTATGGGCCTTGAAGGTGTTAATGAGGTCAGTTGTTATTATCCCCTCGGTTGATATAACAATGGGGTATATTGCTATTTTGGATAATTTCCATAGACGCATAATCTCGAAGCCTATGTTCCCACATATTCTTTGTTTTTTGTATCTCAGTTTTTCTTAAATTATGAGAGTGGTACGGCGATGTCGATAATGGTAGCGTTTTTTTTCTTTTTTATCAACGAACAGCAGATCAGGGCGATTGAAATCTACCGTTTTGTCGGTCAGAATAGGCCTATCCCAGTACAGCAGATGTTCAGTAGACTCGAAACATCTTGTGGCGAGTATTTATAATAAGGGGGAGCGTCCTTATCGATCAAATTGTGTGTCAGAGCCAAGTGTTGGTGTATTAGCTTTGAAACTTGATTATGGCGACCTAGGTAGGCTGATTCTGATAGGGTTGAACATCCTGCCATAATGTGCTCAATCGACTCACCCACATTTCCACATTTTAGGCATTTGTCGACAACATTGAGTTTTAGAATATGCTTCTCGTTTTTTTTTTGTCCTAATTACTCTGTCCTGTATTGCTGTGACAAAGCCTTCTGTTTCAGGGTAGAGATGACCTGCTTTGAGCCATGCTAAGGAAGCAGCCTTGTCGATGTTGTCCCCATCTAATAAAGCCGGAAATTTTACGTGGAGTGTTTTTTCTTCCCATTGGCGAATCTCATGCCCGACGTCGTCCAAACCGACATTGACATCAGCATTGTGTAGGTTCAGAGGGGTTGCATCGGAGTCGTATTTGCATAGTAAGGAAACTAGCTCATTACTGGAGGCGTGCAGTTTTGATCGTATTTTTAAGACTTGCATCTTACACAATTTGAAGATGTTCTGCAATTCACGAGCTCCATACTTCCTGGGCAGGTATAACCTTGTGGTGGAGGGCTTTGGGTGTAAGCATCGAAATTTGGTTAGTAATTTTCTCGTGATTCTGTCAGGTCGTAGGTCGGTGTCAGTCCATTTAATAAAATTGGATATATAAAGGAGCATTGGGACGGCCCAGCTGTTTATTGCAGTGATGAGGTTACTGCCAGACAGTTTGGTGTTGAGGATTTTATTTACTCTTTGCTTATATTTACCAAGAAAGTCCTCTTTTAATTTTTTATGGTTTATCTTGGCATTGTGGTTTATTCCAAGATATTTATAAAGAGATGCAGAGTTCAATTCCTCGATGCCTTCAAATGCAATGCTAGTGTTAGCTGCCTTGCCCCTTTTAATGCTTAGGATGTCAAACTTATCCAGGCCAAAAGACATATAGATATCGTCACTAAAGCGTTTTACTGTTTTGATTAAGGTGTCTCGGTTTCTGCATATAGCTTTTGATCATCCATGTATAGTAAGTGGGACACACATTTTGTACATTTAGTGTCAACCCTAAAACCATTTGTAGTGTCATGGAGTAATGTAGTTAGTGGGTTAATTATTATTATTAGCTATAAAGTTGTTCCAGATATTGTTTCATAAAAAAAATTACGACAAATTATTGTTTGAAATCGCACGTCTGATTCTTGGACAATACGTACGTCACTATAATCACTCTAGTTTAATTATCGATATCAAATTATTCTTGATTTTCAACTTAAAACAAATTTATGTCAAATGACGTATTGTACAAAAATATCGACAATAGGTTGTTTAGTATTTTAAAAGGAGAAAGTCACTTCTTTGACTTATTTTACATAAAATTTTCTTGCTGAAACATCACAAAATACTTCTTATAAGTAAAAGAATGTTCCAGATTTTGTTTTGAAAAAGAAATTGACCTAACGCCAAATGATTTTGAAATCGATCTTCTAATATATGTGATAGTTAATTTTCTAGCTAAAACATCGCAAGAATTATTATAAAAAATCAGTTGTTCCGGATATTTTAAGAAAAACATTTAAACTCTAAATCATTTTTTAAAATCTTTCTTGTCGCTTATAGTACATATAATTTTCTTGCTAAACGTCACAAAAATCTCATTATTGTTAATATTGTGTTCCTGATTTTTAAGGGAAACAACTTCTTAACACTAAAGGATTGTATAAAAATCTCTCCACTAAGTTACGGTAAATTCAAGTTTCATGCTAGACCTTCGATAAAGTCCAGTAGGGAAACGGCGCCGAATGCGCCATTATCCCACTGCTCGTTAGAAAGGCTTTTATCCAACGAACTTGCTTGGACCCAGCGCTCTTCACCCCAAGTCCTGTAACAGCCTTGGAGTAAGGGGGCGTATCGATCCTGGGTCCACTCGCTATAAGTGGCCGAGGGCAGCGCTAACCATGCGGTTGACCTCATGTTCCTATACTGTGACCGCCACTGTTCCGTGCCACTCCAGCTACTAGCGGGACACTGATGTCGGCCCTCTTTGTAGAACGTGGGGCTACCTCACCCGAGACTTTTGTTTCATCCCCACCCCGAGTGAGATAAAAAAAAAAGCTCACCCAGGGTATCCTGCAGGGTATCGCTTCCCGTCCTTAGCCTGTCTAGTTCCACTACTAGACGTTTCCACGGAGGCGCCACGCTGAGGCGACGGGGCGGAATCCTTCGCATGTTAGACCATTTGGTATAATATTATTCCGGTATTCTGAATAAAAAAAAATAGGCTCTAAGAACTGGGTGCGCCTATGTCTAGAAACCCTCGTGAACTCTCTTGTGTAGATAAGTGAGAAAGACATTTTGTTAGTCGAACTAGGTCTTTTTTTTTTCTTTGACGTCATATCAAATAGATTCTTTATATGTAATTCATTATTATGAGTCAATTAGATTTAGATGTCTCATTACATTTGATATTTTCTGTATGTTATTGAAGGACTACAAGAATGTAAAAACAAGCGTTTGGAATCTCTTGCCTCAATGAAAATAAATATGAATGAAATTATTTTAAAACCAAAAGATATAACAATTGGAAAATTAATTGGCTCTGGTGAGTATAGTATAATTGTAGAACAACAAGTAGACAGAAAGACTAAATGACAGACAGCTAGACTAATAGATGCGTCCAAAAGCGCCACTGCCCTGGTGAGACGGTTATCAACTTCCCTTGAAAGTGAGGCGTCATTTGACACTATACTACCTAGATATGTGATGTGGTCTACCACGTTAAGGGGCTGTCCGTTTACGGTTAGGTAGATTTTATTGGGTGACTTCTAGAACATGACTTCTGTTTTCCCGAGGTTTATAGATAGACCGAAAGAGGTCTCAGAACAAGACAGCTGGAGGTCACTCACGAAGGCCGCGGGATACACATTTGAGACCAAAAGAAAATCCGCTGCCGAAGACAAACGCAGACGGCGAAAAGAAAATCTAAATCGACCACCTGCGGACAATGTTACCTGTAATTATTATGCACATTAAATTAATGTATTACGTTGCACAAGCGACATGTCAAAATCTATCTGACAAAAGTTTCTGGAGCCTCTGTCCACACGTTACGTTCAGGCTGCACAGTGTAATGAGATATTGAGTCAATAGTTTGAACTGAATACATTCTAATGAATACATTGTAATGAATACATTCTAATGAAAACATTCTAATGAATTGATTCTAATGAATACATTCTAATGAATACATTCTAATGAATACATTCTAATGAATTGATTCTAATGAATACATTCTAATGAATTGATTCTAATGAATTGATTCTAATGAATACATTCTAATGAATTGATTCTAATGAATTGATTCTAATGAATACATTCTAATGAATACATTCTAATGAATACATTCTAATGAATTGATTCTAATGAATACATTCTAATGAATACATTCTAATGAATACATTCTAATGAATTGATTCTAATGAATACATTCTAATGAATTGATTCTAATGAATTGATTCTAATGAATACATTCTAATGAATTGATTCTAATGAATTGATTCTAATGAATTGATTCTAATGAATACATTCTAATGAATACATTCTAATGAATACATTCTAATGAATACATTCTAATGAATACATTCGAGACTTTATTATTTTAAGAGTAAGAGCGAATGTTGTGTTGTAGATTAAAAAATACAACATTGGGTCTAGCCTCAAGGACTCATTTGTTAAGTTGCAATTCTTAGTAAAACTATAAAGCTTCAAGTAATTATTTGGACATTCTACTTTCAGGATATTTTGTTAGTGTTTTACTTTTAGGACATTTTGGTTGTGTTTTACTTTTAGGACATTTCGGTTGTGTCTATGAAGGAGTTTTAAAGACCAAAGACTGTTGCCTTAAAGTGGCTGTTAAAACTGTTCAAGGTAAGTGGAGACTAACGTCACGTGATCACTGGGGAGTAAGATCACAGCCTCAATACAATCACACATACACACACACACACACAGAGAGACAGAGAGACAGAGACAGACAGACAGTATTAGAGGCCACCTTCAGTCTGTCAATTATCTCATATGGCTCTTCCTCTTTTAACTCTTACCTTATCTTAGTCGTTGAACCTTTGGTGCACCACACATGATCTGTCAACCATCTTTCTCCATTCCTCTTTGTGTAGAATCTCTTTCAACGATTGTAGAGTCCGAAAAAAAAGTTCATGTAGTAACATTGAATTATCATTGAACATGATTTTTACATTTCTTTCTTTATAAAGACAGCAGCTAAGCTGGAAAATAGGAAAATAGAAAAAAAAAGATATAAAGATCATTAATAATCAGGCTTACAAAGTATTTAATGAAAAGTGTTTGTATGTCCTAGTCTGTAAAATTAATGTGTGTGTGTTTATAAGCACTTTATTTTTCAATGGCGAAATATATGTCAATATTTCAGCCCAAAATGTATTGCACTGAAGCCTTGTGGTCACATGATCATTCAACTAGTTTCTTCTTCCACGATCATGACAACAAAAACATCAGCTTCCTTCTAAGTCACTTTTTCACCCTTGATTACATAATAGACTTTTCAATATTAAGTAAGACAAAGCATGCACGCTTAGTCGTAATTGGACACTTTCAAGAACAAGACTCATTTTTTTAGATTACTGGCAAATAGAAATTTTATTCCGAGAAATTTATATTATTAATAAAATACTTTAACTCATCATTCAACACTTTGCCTAAAGTAGTTGTAGTCATTCTATTTATATACATTTTTTTTATTGCTATGGACCCCTTGCCTTTTCTAACCTGGACAGGGCCGTAAATTCGAGTATCACTTTTCTCCCCCCTCCCCCAACTCTCCGCCTTTAAAAATAGACAAACAAAAGTCTTCTTTACACCGTTTGACCTGTAATGAAACAACAAATACTAGTACACCAATACCATGGCTTTATTCGACAAAATTAGACTACAGTGAACAGTGAATGAAACCAGCACGTCTCGCATAACACTGATGCAGTCTATACACACACACAAACACACTGGACATGAAACACACTCACTGGGCATGAAACACGCATTGGGCATGACCTTCTGACACGCTGGACGCACTCAGAAAATCAACTCAGTTACACTACATTCACCCCGCCTAAAAGTTATAGGAACATAAACATGTAAATAATAGTGAAGGACAGCGATATAGGAGGCCTTAGTATCCCTACAGAATACTTACAGAGTTACTCTATTGAAAAGCATTGTATAACTCTAAACAAACACGTTATACACTATAACATTATCAGTCCCTAAGTGTCATATTATGCATACAAATATTAGGTTAGACCAGTAGAGAAAATAGTCTTGAATAATAATGTAATAAGTAATACAATACAAATATTCTAACTAGAAAAGCTATACACAATAAAATGATCAGTTCTAAGTGTGTCATATTAAGCCTACAGATACTGAGTTAGAACTTGTGATATGGAAAAATAATTAAATAAATGTTAGACCTTATAATTAGGTCTGCTTGTTCTTGGTCTTAGGTTATATCTACCAGGACCAATACTGCCGTCGCTTTGAGTTGGTGACATCGGCGGCTCTCTAACAGGAGACTCCGCCCCTGCATTTACTTCTTGATGTCCATTTCCCCCCTGTTGTACATGTGTGTTAGGAGCAGCCATTGGTTCCATAGTCACATGGTCAGTAGGCACCTGCATCTGTGTGATAGCCGATAGGGTTTGTCTCTGGCTCAAAGTCTTCATGTTCCATATGTTGATACACCTCTGATTCTCCCTCTATTGGAGCGGGGGCCAAATGTCGCTGTGACACTTCCATCAGGAAGTCTTACAATGGCATACTGTGTGATTAAGTCCACAGCTATTGTACCATCGTCATATTTTGGATGCACGGACTCCCTTTTTTAACAACACTTTTCCTGGTTGAGCTAACCATGTCGGGAGTGATTAGCCAAAGGTGGACCTGCGATAGAACTTGAATATTCTCTCGTGCGGTGTCTCGTTTGTAGCGGTACACAGCAGAGAACGAAGAGAGTGCAGGGCTTGGTTTAATATCTGCTCCCATTTGGAAACCGGGAGTCCTTGAGTTTTTAAGGCCAGAGTTATAGCTTTCCATAATGACCCGTTTAGCCTTTCTACTTGAGAGTTTCCTCTGGGATTATAAGGGATCGTCCTGCTTGTGGTCACCCCTCTCTCGTGTAAAAAATTCCTGCACCTCTCTTGACATGAATGAGGTACCTCTATCAGAGTGTACATAGTCAGGCATTTCGAATAGTCCAAATAAATGATCTAGACATCTGATTACTGTTAGAGCCGACATATCAGAACAGGCGTATGCAAACGGGAATCTTGAAAATTCGTCAACTATAGTTATCAGGTATGTGTTCCGAGATGTAGAAGGGAGCGGTCCTTTGAAGTCCATACTTAGTCTCTGGAAAGGTTGCATCGCCTTAATTAAAGTTCCATTAGAATTACTGAAAAATCTGGGTTTTACTTCGGCACAGATTCTGCACTGGTTGACAACCAGCCTGACATTTTTACAAGAGAAAGGTAAGTTTTTCTCTCGCACTAAATGCCATAGTCTTGTTACTCCCGGATGACACAGAGAGTCATGGAGCAGTTTCAATTCATTTCGACTCATAGCTGACACACACCCGTTTCTAGAAAACGTATCAGCCGCTACATTGTGTTTGCCTGGTCTATACAAGACATCGTAGTGGAAACAGCTCAGTTCCAGTCTCCACCTTTGAATTTTCTCATTCTTTATTTTCCCTTTGCTCTGTTTGTCATACATGAAGGCCACAGAGCGTTGATCCATGACAAGGGTAAAGCGATTTCCTACTAAGTAGTGGTGCCATTTCCTTAAAGATTCTACAATGGCATAAGCTTCTTTTTCTATAGCTGAGTGCCGCCTTTCACTTTTCGAGAGTGTTCTTGAAAAGAACGCCACGGGGCGGCCATCCTGGTTGAGGGTGGCAGCTATTGCAACATCCGAAGCGTCTGTTTCAACCGTCAGAGGTCGAGTATAGTCGATGGTGAAGATGGCAGCTTTCTCCAGTTCCTGCTTTAATTCGTTAAGGGCTGTCTTTACTGTTTCTGAAAGAGGGAACGACGTGTTATTTGCCAAAACATTTATTTTGTTAGAAAAATTTGGGATCCACTGCGAGTAGTACGCCAACATGCTCACGATTGGTTTTTGTGAGCGCATATCATGAGGAGGAGGAAGATTTCTTAAAGCCTGGAATCTTTCAGGGTCTGGCTTGAGAAGGCCTTTAGAAATTTCGTATCCCAATAGGCAAACTTTGTCAGTGGCTATCGTACTTTTGTCTTCATTAAATGTGATCCCATACTTTCTAGAAGCATCTAGAAATCTTTGCATATTCTCATCGTGCGACTCTTTATCATGACCACCTACCGTTACATTGTCCATGTAGGCAAAGGTGTCCTGCAACTTTTTATTCTCAATAATTTGATTTATTGTTCTCTGAAAGCATGCAGCTCCATTGGTAACACCGAAAGGGATGCGACAGAACTGGTAGAGTTTGCCACATGCCTCAAATGCAGTAAATGGCCTTTCCTCAGTCTTTATTGGTATTTGATGGTAGGCACTTTTGAGGTCTAGAGTACTAAAAACGGAATAGTTGGATATCCGTTCTACCAGTTCATCGACTCGGGGCATTGGGTATGCATCCAGTAAGGTGAAGCGATTTATTGTTTGACTGTAATCAATGACCATCCTTCTTTTATGTCTCTCGTTTGTTGTCACCAGCACCTGGGCTCTCCAGGGAGACTTTGAAGGTTCAATGATTTTGTCCGAGAGGAGTTTTCTAACTTCAGACTCAATAAATTTGTTATCACCTATTGAGTGCTTTCGGGACTTAGTAGCCACTGGTCTGCAGTCAGAAGTTAGATTACTGAATAAGCTCGGTGTTTCGACTCGTGCTGCTTTAAGACCACAGATGTGTAGAGGATTGCGTTTTCCTCCGTACGGTATGGTCAATTCCTTATGAAGACTTATTAAGTCTACACCAAGGATTACATCCGAGCACAATCCAGCAAGTATAGAAAGTTTTACCTTTTCGTAGTGTTCTCCCTTGTACTGGACATCGGCAAAAGTATGTCCTAGTGTCTTTTCAGAAAGATGTGTAGTGGCCATGAATATTCTGTTTGTAGAAGGGCGTACTGGCCATTTATTTCTCTTGACGATGGCTTCTGATATGCAGCTTTCACAGCTGCCAGTGTCTATGAGAGCTTGCAACATTAAAACATAGATGTTCACTTGGGCCGTAGAATGTGTAAGCCCAGAGAAATGCGTTGATGACAACGTACACACTGGTCAGTGATATTTTGCTGGCAGCTATAGTGGCTGTTGTTTTACTTGATTTACAAACAGTTTGGAAGTGTCCCTTTTTTCCGCATTGATGACTAATGCATTTCGAGCAGGGCATTCAGTCCTAGAGTGTCTCCTCCTACCACAGAGGTAGCATAGCGACTTAATGGCATTTAATTCCTGGTCTTAATTAGAAATGAATGTTTCTAGATGGGAGCAAGTTGGCGTTTTCATTGCCCCACAGGAGATTTCGTTCGTTGAATTGTAAGCCTGAGCATGCGTTGTCGCTTTTTCTAACACTCTAGCTTCGTCAAAAGCGCTTTGTAGAGTAAGAGATGTCTTTTCCAGTAACCGCTGTCTAATAGTGTTGGATGCCAGACCAGTTATAAAGGTGTCTCTAATGCAAATGTCTCTGTGCTGTTCTGCAGTTACTTCTTTAAAGTCACATCTCGGGCCAGGCTTCGCAACTTTAGCATTAGGATCAATGTCCAACTCTTTCGGTCTGAGTAATTTATCCATTGTAGATTAAGGAATCCAACACTAATCCAGATACATAATTTTGTAAAATAAAGCCATGTTATTGGTATACTAGTATTTGATGTTTTATTACAATGTATTGCTATGGACCCCTTGTGCCTTTTCTAACTTGGACCTGGCCGTAAATTCGAGTATCACTTTTCTCTCCCCACCCCTCCAACTCTCCGGCTTTAAAAATAAACAACTAGTCTTCTTTACACCATCTGAGTAGGCTTCTGCTTTTCAGTTATTTTAAAATATTTGATTGGCTCCATGCCACTCTGTGATAGTTTTTGGGCTGGTCCTTTTTACATCCTGCTCCGCCGTGCCCTCTTTTTTTAAAAAATATTGTCTAAATCTATTGCATCTAATTGGGACGGCCCGCTTTATAAATCTATTGCATCTAATTGGGACGGCCCGCTTTATAAATCTATTGCATCTAATTGGGACGGCCCGCTTCCCTTCCGTACTTTTTACCCGTGAATTCGATTACCCCCCCCCCCTCCCTTTCCACCCTACGTCTTACGAAATAGTCGTACATACAATCTCTGAGTATTCATCGACTTTTCAGCTCTTTGTCGAAATATTTCAAAAGCTCTCTGATACTTATATAAACTCACTCTGTCTGTCTGGTAAAAAGTTTGTACACGTTATTTCTCCGACACCCTATCTCTGATCAAGCTGAAATTTTGCACAATTATTTCTTTTACCTCACAATACAATAATCACTTTTTAAAAAATTAGCCAATTAGTTAATTTATTCATTGGTGATTAAGTATTTTGTTGGGTATCTCGAACAAGAGAAAGAAATATTACTTGACTGAAGTGTTGGTATAAGCTGAATTAGTCCATTGTATAGGATCTTAGGTCTTAGTGAACACAAACCTGAAAACTAGGACCAGACTATTGAAACAATAGATAACTCTTCAATCGTCTATGTTCGTAGTCTCTGCATTAGCAGAGTGGTTACCTTGTTGGTCTGAGAAGCCTTAAACCATGAGTTCGAATTCAGGTCATTCCCCCTTTTTTTATTTTTATAAATGTTTTTTTTTTAATTGTTAGTCTAGATCTATTACAAATTTAGTTATATGACTGATCTAAACTTATTGATATAAGTAAGCTAAATATAAGCTTTATTTTATAAAACAAGTTTTTTTTCTTGTTACACAGCTTCTATCAACTCACTCTGTCTGTCTGTCTATCTGTCTAATAAAAAGTTCACGTTATTTCTACATCATCCGATCTCGGATCAAGTTGAAATTTCGCACAATTATTTCTTTTTATTGGTAATTCTTTCTTTTGTTTGGTATCGAACAAGGGAAAGAAATCGTACTTGACAAGATGTGGTGATATAAGTTGAATTAGTCCACATGATGATGCTTAAGCAATGAGTGAAAATGTTTTTAAAAGCAGTGACATTCACACATCTACCTCCTTCTTTCCCACCCTTTTACAACTGGTCCAGACAAGTGTTAGGATCATAGCGCATTAAAAAAAGTGATAGGATCATAGCGCATTAAAAAAGTGTTAGGATCATAGCGCTGTGTAAAAGTGTTAGGATCATAGCGCAGTGAAAAAGTGTTAGGATCATAGCGCAGTGAAAAAGTGTTAGGATCATAGCGCAGTGTAAAAGTGTTAGGATCATAGCGCAGTGAAAAGTGTTAGGATCATAGCGCAGTGAAAAGTGTTAGGATCATAGCGCAGTGAAAAAGCTAAAAGCATGAAGTTGCGCTAAACAAAAACAATTGGTAAAAATATTTCTAATCGCATAGATTTATTCGAGTTAGTCTACTAGATCTATTAACATTTATTCCTATGACTGATTCAAACTAATTGATATAATTCCACTTAATATAAGCTTTGTTTTTTTTTAAATAACATTTTAAAGTTTTTCTCGCTCTCTCTCTCTTTTATTGTCCTTAGTGGTCAACTAGAACCTAATAATTTAGTGGTCAACTAGAACCTAATAATTTAGTGGTCAACTAGAACCTAATATTTAGTGGTCAACTAGAACCTAATATTTAGTGGTCAACTAGAACCTAATAATTTAGTGGTCAACTAGAACCTAATAATTTAGTGGTCAACTAGAACCTAATAATTTAGTGGTCAACTAGAACCTAATATTTAGTGGTCAACTAGAACCTAATAATTTAGTGGTCAACTAGAACCTAATAATTTAGTGGTCAACTAGAACCTAATATTTAGTGGTCAACTAGAACCTAATAATTTAGTGGTCAACTAGAACCTAATAATTTAGTGGTCAACTAGAACCTAATAATTTAGTGGTCAACTAGAACCTAATATTTAGTGGTCAACTAGAACCTAATAATTTAGTGGTCAACTAGAACCTAATAATTTAGTGGTCAACTAGAACCTAATAATTTAGTGGTCAACTAGAACCTAATAATTTAGTGGTCAACTAGAACCTAATATTTAGTGGTCAACTAGAACCTAATAATTTAGTGGTCAACTAGAACCTAATAATTTAGTGGTCAACTAGAACCTAATATTTAGTGGTCAACTAGAACCTAATAATTTAGTGGTCAACTAGAACCTAATAATTTAGTGGTCAACTAGAACCTAATAATTTAGTGGTCAACTAGAACCTAATAATTTAGTGGTCAACTAGAACTTCATTATTTAGTGGTTAACTAGAACTTCATTATTTAGTGGTCAACTAGAACCTAATAATTTAGTGGTCAACTAGAACCTAATAATTTAGTGGTCAACTAGAACCTAATAATGTAGTGGTCAACTAGAACTTCATTATTTAGTGGTCAACTAGAACTTCATTATTTAGTGGTCAACTAAAACCTAATAATTTAGTGGTAAACTAGAACCTAATAATTTAGTGGTCAACTAGAACCTAATAATTTAGTGGTCAATTAGAACTTCATTATTTAGTACAACAGATATGATTTTCTCTCTGCGGCAGCTACAGGAGAAGAGCAGAGAACAAAAGCAGCCCCTCTTCATAGCTTTTATTGATTTGACCAAGGCCTTTGACCTTGTTAGCAGAAGCGGTCTGTTTGCTGTACTAGAGAGAATCGGCTGCCCAAATAAGTTAAGAAAACTAGTGTCAGCTTTTCACGAAAACATGCAGGGCACCGTTCAGTTTGAAAGTTCTTCCTCCAGGCCATTCTCCATTAAGAGCGGTGTAAAACAAAGATGTGTACTGGCCCCCACACTATTTGGCATCTTCTTCTCAGTCGTACTATCCAGTGCTTTTAAATCCCTGGAAGACGGAATATACATCCATAGCAGATCCGATGGAAGGCTCTTTAACCTGGCACGTCTTAAAGCCAAAACGAAAAGGCGTCGTATCTTGATAAGGGAGCTGCTGTTTGCCGATGACGCGAAACTCGTATCTCACTCACAAGGAGGTCTACAGAAGCTAGTGAACGCCTTAGCAGCTGCTTGTCAAGAGTTTAGCCTTACTATAAGTCTCTCCAAGACCGAAATCCTGGCACAAGACGTCGCAGAAATACCTATAATACAAATTGGGAACCACACCCTTTCAGTGGTGCAGGAATTTACCTACTTGGGTTCAACAATTGTCAGTAACCTAGACTTAGACATCGAGCTGACAAAAAGGATAGGAAAAGCTACCACAGCATTGGCAAAACTCTCCAAGCGCGTCTGGGAAAATGGTAAATTGACCACAGCGACCAAAATCCTAGTATACAACGCCTGTGTTGTGAGCACTCTCCTTTATGGCAGTGAAAGCTGGTCAACATACATATACCAAGAGCACAGATTGAATAGTTTCCACTTGCGCTGCCTGAGACGCATAATAGGCATCTCTTGGAGGGACCATGTCTCCAATCAGGAAGTTTTGAGATTGGCCAATATGAACAGCATGTATGCTCTCCTGACACAAAGAAGATTACACTGGCTCGGACATGTCACCCGCATGCCAGATGGTAGAATCCCGAAAGATATCTTATATGCTGAGCTTGTGGAAGGAGTCAGACCCAAGGGCCGCCCAAGACTAACATATAGAGATGTCTGCAAGCGAGACATGAGAGCCTCAGGCATTAGTGAAAGTATGTGGGAAAACATAGCCAAAGACCGGAGTGCATGGAGACAGACTGGGACAACCCTTGCTGAGAACAAAAGAATTGAAGCGGCTTTCATCAAGAGGGAAAAAAAGAAAGCTGCCCTGTCTGCTAGCCCTAAATCAGAGGCATACACGTGTACGAATTGTGGCAAAGTCTGCCGTTCTAGAATTGGCTTGATTAGCCACACCAGATTCTGCCCCGTCTCAAGATTAAGCCAAAACCAGTGACTCACTTGGGCGCATCCATTGCCTTTCGAGACAAAAGGAGCCATATATATATATATATTTAGTGGTCAACTAGAACTTCATTATTTAGTGTTCAACTAGAACTTCATTATTTTTTCATTTAAATGCATTTTTTTTTCTTTTTTAAGATTTCTCTTCAGGAATCCCAACTATTAAGGCGTTCATCCAGGAAGCTGTCATCATGAAACATTTGCAACATCCGAATGTCTTACAGTTGATTGGTTTAGTGGAAAAACAACCGGGTATCCCTTACGTTCTATTACCATATATGGAAAAGGGTGATTTGTTGACATATGTGCGCACTGAGTCTGTGGTAAGTAGAAAGTCAGTTCTTCTCAAGCGTTGAACACAATTCCATAACACACACTTAAAAATACAATCTTTGTTTAGTACAAAGTATTGCCAAGTATTGATAGCGCTAATCACACTTACATTTCTTTTTTAAGTTACACATTAGGATTAAGACAATTTAGTGAATAAGTCTAATGACTAGGTTTATCTGACGTCTGCCAAAAGAAGGATATATTCTCATGTTTGGGCTCGTGTCCTCCACCTGGTGGGGAAATGTCTGGCTTTCACTCCGTTATTTAATGAGATTGAAATGAATCCTTCGCACCCTTTTACAGTAGAACGTCGTTTATCAGGACGTCAGTCATCCGGATAGTGAAATATCCGGACTGCCTTTTTTTTTTTACAACACTCTCTCTCTCTGTCTTTCTTGCATGTTTGAATTTAGCTATCGATTTTTCGACCACATCTACAGATTCAATTTTGCAAACAACGTCATCATCAATGACAACAAATGAATCAATAAAAAAAAAGTAGCTAAGGAAGATAATCTTTATGTAAAAGAATAAGATTTCTTAGTTAATGGGAGGTTATGTGTTTTGTTAAAAATTAAAAGATAACTATAATAAAATAAAATAATTAAATGTTAGTGTAAAAATATTTGAAGGATTGTATGTGTGTTCATAAATTATGAAAAAAACAACAACTTTGTCTTTATCACTATTTACACAAATCAATTCCCTTCTACACAAATACATTCACCCACATATTTTGTAGCGCGAAATAGCAGTAGGGAAATCTATTGTCACGTACACTGTATCAGCCAAGGTCTGCCGGCAAGGTCAACTACCTCGGGAAAAACCAGCCTTGTATTACTTTCATTTTCGAAATGAACTTATCAATCTCAAATAGACGCAATTCATCGCAACATAACAGATTATGACGAAAGAATGAGACTATGGAATATTATGGAATATTTTCACAATGCAAGAGTAATGAGAATTGAATCAGAAGAAGATTTAGACATGTCAAATGATACAGAAGAAGTAGAAAAGAAAAATGAAGACACAAAGTCACAAGACATAAAAGATACATGTTACATGAAACAAAAGAAGATATAGATCTAAATATTGTACAAGAAGATACAAATGAACATAGAACAGATTTACAATACATTGAACTTGACAGAAAACGGCAAGAAGAACTAAAACGAGAATTATTAGAATTGAAAAATACTAAATTCAAAGCTGAACAAATGAATGATGCTACATTAACATTATTCTACCAGGAAGCTTCATTGGGATGCAGTGTGGCATATTTTAAAGATGGATTTCTCAAGAAGACTTCTTTTCACAAGTGCAATGTAATTGAACAAATATATGTACCATAGAAGTACAGAGAACAAATAATCAAAGTTATGCATGAGTTTAACCGCACCAAACATATGAGTGTAACAAATACTAAGAAAAGAATTTATGCAGAATATTATTGGCCTAGCTTGACCAAAGAAGTCAAGAAATATGTTAACATTTGTACAAGTTGTAAAAGAGACAATTTTAAAAAGAAGCAAAGTCAAAAGCAATCTAAATCAATCAAAACAAAGAATGAACCAGAATACAAAGTCAGAATTGACAACAATGAATCTATGCATCATGACTCAAGCAAATCTACAGGGACATCACTGCCTACTACATGTCCATCCCTACCTGTTACTACATGTCCATCCCTACCTGCTATTACATGTCCATCCCTACCTGACAATACAAGCCCACCTCTACCAAGTACTTTCCCATCCCTAACCACTGATGATGACTTCATACATCAAGACTTGAATAAGACTGCATCTGCATCAAATACTATGATATGCATTGAACATTTCTGCTACAATCAAGACAAGTCTCATGAACCAGAAGCAGAAACTAAAGATACTTATATTCAATCAACTTTGGCTATACCAGACAAAAGAAAAACTATGCAACTTGACTCTACCACTCATACAAATATTCCTCATTTGAAAGAATGTGAGTCAACTCAAGAAGCCATTACAACCATGAACATTGGAAGTCAAAGAATATTACATGAACACATGAAATCAAGATATTTTGCTCAAGGAGATCAAGTCAATTTACTGTTACCAGATTGGAGTAACAAGCTGTTCTACAAATGGCAAGGTCCATTTACCATCACCAGAAAGATTTCCAACCTGCTTTATGAAATCAATGTCAACAAGGTTACCAGAGTATTTCATGTTCATATGTTTGAACATTACCATGAAACAGATAATGAAGACATCAAAGCGGAAGTTGAATTTTTCCCAAGTTTAGCTCCTATTCCTGAAGAAGAAGAAGAAACGTCATCAACACCCATTCCTGAGATAGATGTTTCATTACCAGCATCAAATCAAATTGACATTCCAAAGGTCATCACTCTGGATGATATATCAACATCAAATCAATTTGACATTCCCAAGGTCATCACTCTGGATGACATAGCACTACAGAAAGTGAAGAACACTAAAGTGTTTCCAGACCATGCAGATTTCTTTACCGGTGTTTCTGAAACATTTCCAGTACTACAATTTGAAAGAAACTCAGAAAGCAACAACATTGACAGCACCAAGTTTCATCATCCGTCCACTCAAGGGGCAACTTTTCTTCAGAAAGGAACAAATGAACTTCTTCAACATTGCTTTATGGATCGATTGAACTCGGACCTGTTCAGTCATTGCTCTATTGAACATTATAACGCAAAGCATTCTGCTACCATTGTTCTACAGCGTCAAAGTTCATCAACCAGAAAATTGAGTTTTGGTTTCGGACAGTTCTTATTTTCACCAAACTCAAACGCGGTTCAATCAGACATTATTTGTAAGATCAATATAACATGGAGACAACAGCTTCATTAACTGAAAGACCTTTTCTTGAAGTTTAGAAAACGCGCACACACATCCATGACGGCAACTCAGAAGGGTTCCGAACTTCACACTTACATTTTATATATGTACTATAGTATATTTAGTGTCACTTGATTCACTTTCATTCATACTCGTCAAGGAAGAACAATATCCAGTTATACTTAATCAATTAATAAATTTGTCTACTCATTTTTCACAGGAGTTCTATATCAGATTATGTTACATTTATTTTAGCACCAAGCAACCCACTGAGGAAGGTCACTCATTCAAGATACTTTGTTTATTATGTTTCAGCATCATTGCATATGACATGCATTAGTCATCTTAATTTTTAAATCATGTGCATTTTATTTCAGGTATTTTATCTCAGGTCGAATATTATTGCATATATCCTATTATAATAGTACAGATACATGACATATAATTGAAAATTTTCATTGCTTCACACATGTTGAGATTTGTATTACATTTAGTATCATTATTCAGAAGATTGTCATGTACTATCACAATTATTTTTCTATGTCAATTTTTCATATGCAATATATTTGTTCCATGTACACATTTTCACATTAGTACTATTACCCGAATGAGTTATAATGTCATAATTATTTTTTATATTTCAAAATGATGACATTTTTCATGTATTATACGCATTTTTATTACCATACAAATGCTTAAGATAGCGGGGGGTACTATGTCACGTACACTGTAACAGCCAAGGTCTGCCGGCAAGGTCAACTACCTCGGGAAAAACCAGCCTTGTATTACTTTCATTTTCGAAATGAACTTCATTGGTTTAGAAAGTTAATTGTTGTACATTGGGTTGCATTTATTGGTCAGATCTCAACCAAGCGGCAATGAGATATGAGTCACATGGCAATTCGCCCAAAGCTTTGTATTTTCTTTATATTTTCTAGTCAGTCTTGTACGGAAGGTGTTAGTGTAAACATGTACTAAAGTCTTGTCTCGGAAGTTGTAGTATTAACATCTAACTTGTACGTAACGTGAAATTGAGAATATATATTTTATTTGTATCAAGACTCAGATATACTATTGTGTAGATTCAATTCAAGTACATTTTAACCATTGTAACTATTTGTGAATAGTGTTTTCAAGTTATTAATTAAAGTAATTGTTTTGGACGAAGAGAAGTTTCTTCATTGAATTTAGATCGTACTTAGATCATATTTGTCAAGTTGTAACTCCTAGACCTAGATGATCCTCTTATCAATTGGCAACATTCTGTATGATCGTATTATCAACATAGATCTGTCTACTTCTATACGATCATCTTATCGAAAGATCATTTCAAGATCCTCGGCAATCACGACCATTGATGGTACAATATAGTTCAAGTCTGATTGTGACAGTGGCACCATCTTAGATTGTGACATCAACACCATTGATGATCGTGACATATATCTTTCCACTGAAATACTATGCAATACAATAGAAACATTCCAGACCCTATAAAAACATAGGTATATCTAATCATTGTAGATGTTAATAACTAAAAAGACAAACATTACAAAAATAAGAAAATAAATAAATTCATTTAAAAGGGTTTTTATTTTGTGACCAAAGGGAAACGTTTCTTCGTTACGGCCTTGAATGAAAGAGAGGTCGTTAACGAAATCACCAATTTAATACTCAGTCAATAACATTTGTTATTGTAATTTATAAAATAACTTAGGTATGATAATAATATTTATAAATCTCCGTACCCTGTGTTGTTATGTTGTCAGTTGCCTTAACAATACAATATTATTGGCCATAGGCGTTTGGGGTTTAACCCCCCTAAATGACCCCCCCCCGCAGGGGGGAGGGGTCGGAAATTAGTGACTGATATTTGCTTTGATTCTGTTTATTTTAGGTGTGATTTTAATACTAAACCATCACTTGCTCCAGCGCAGCCAAGGGGATTTTGAGTTTAAAACCCCCTACCAGTGGGTTTTGCAGTCAAATCTAACTCTTCTATAAAACAAAAACCAAAAAAAAAAAAAAAAGAATGCAAACGACAATCCCCAAAGTCCAAGAGCATAACTAAGGAAGATTTTGATTTTAACCCCCCCCCTCGAAATTTACTATAAACCCCCTCTTTAATAAAAGACTATCCATCCATACATCAGTCACCTTCAGTGAAGTCCAGTAGGGAATCGGCGTCTACGCGGGCGCCATTATCCCGTTGGCCGTTAGAAAGGCTTTTACCCAACAACCATCACGAGTCCTGCCTGAGGACTCCAAGCGGTAGACAGCCATGTTGGTTGAATGGGCTAAAACCAGGCCGTGCCCCGTACACAGCGCACCGTCCCCATTCCTGGACCCCACCGTGACCTCCGTCGAAGGCGCCGACCCCACTCGCTACAAGTGGCTGAGAAAAATGCTGGAGTTTGTCTCATATTCCTATAATGTAACCGTCACTGTTCCGTGCAGAGACCACCACTCCAGCTATCGGGATACTGATGACGGCCCCCTTTGTGGAACGGCGTGGCGGACTTTTTGGACTGGTGTGCGGGCTACTTGTTCCATCCCTACCCCGAGTGAGATGAAAAAAAAGCTCATCCAGGGGGTCCCGCAAGAGCCTGGTTCGCTACTCGTACTTAGCCTATGTAGTTCCACTAATAGACGTTTCCGCCGGAGGCGCCACGCTGAGGCGACGGGTAGCTGGAATACTCCGGTACATCAGTCACCAGATTCTATGAGCGTATCCAAGAGAGGTTTTGTGTTTAAAACCCCATCCAGCGAGGTTTATAGCTAAATATATAAAAAATGCAAACTATACACTCAAAATTCTATGAGTGTAGCCAAAGGGTTTTTGAGTTTAAACCCCTCTTCAGTGGGATTTGTAGGTAAAAATACCTCTTTAATATAGCAAAAAAAGCAAATTACACACTCAAAAGTTGCCTCCCTTCAATTATTACAATCAATATATATATATTGTTAGGTTCTTCACTATCAGGCCTTCTGCAAACACTGCTAAACACAACAGCACATCTAACACAAGAACTTGACAACAAGAGCTTCAATAAACAAGGTGGCGGTTTATTTACAATTACATGAAAAGCCAATACAACACAATTGCTTTCTTGTACCATAGAACTACAAGTCTTTCTCTGTCTACTTCTAGACTCGTACAGCTACAATTTCAAGGACTCACTTTGTAGCACACAGTCCTTACTGCTTGCTGTCCTGGATTCTACTCTCTATTGTTACACACTGTCGCTAGTCAGTGAAGGCTCTTGATCACATGACCACAACATGGGTCATATTTGCGTGAACTAGCAGTAATGTCCCTTGTTCAACAGCCTTCACCTGTGTGATTGGCCTGAAGCGAGTGTGTCAGTAGGCCGCACACACATTAATCTTTTCAGTCTGCCACTAGGGTTATAACACTGCCCCCTCCTTAGATCTGTCCGTCCCGGGTAGATCCAGCTTCACCATAGTACTTGTTGAGTCTGTCGATGTGGACGACCTTCAGTTTTGACCTTGGGCTCTTCTGTATTCGATACACGACATCGTTGATTCTTTTTACCACGCGGTAGGGTCCTTCCCAGTCTGTTTGAAGTTTTGGGGACTTTTCGTCTTTGTGGGTTGTACAGCCAAACTAGATCGTTCTCATGAAATCAGAGGCATTGGCCCGTTTGTCGTACTTTGTCTTCACCTGGTCACTGTTGATCTTGATGTTTCTGCGGGCTAGAGTGTGAGTTTTCTCCATCCGTTTTCGGAGATTTGCGACATAGTCTGTCGAAGAGGCTGGCACATCTCCCGGAATCCCGAATAGCAAGTCACACGATAGTTGCAGCTCTCGGCCGAAAAACATCGTTGCTGGAGTGTAACCGGTAGTGCTGTGAATCGATCCTCTATATGCCATAAGGGACATTGGTATATACTTGTCCCAGTCATCTTGACGTTCATCGACGACTTTCGACAGGTGTTGTTCCAGTGTTCGGTTAAATCGTTCCACCATTCCGTCTGACTGGGGGTGTAGAGGGGTTGTGCGTGTCTTTTCGATGCCGAGTACCTGGTACATCTCTTGGAAGATCTTGGATTCGATGTTTCGGCCTTGGTCGGAGTGTAACTCCCTAGGAGCGCCGAATCGGCTGATCCAATTTTCCACAAGTGTTTCCGCTATGGTGGTGGCCTCTTGGTTTGGTATCGCATACGCTTCAGGCCACTTAGTAAAATAGTCGATCGCCACTAGAACGTACTTGTTTCCTCTCTGGGACTCAGGGAACGGTCCGGCTACATCGATCGCTATTCTTTCGAAGGGATTACCGACGTTGTATTGCTGCATACGGCCCCTCGTTCCCCTTTTCCGGCCCTTTGCTGCTGCACATACGTCGCACATTCGGCACCACTCTTCTACATCATCTCGGTAGCCGAACCAGTAAAACCGCTGGCGTACTTTTTCAAAGGTCTTGTTGACACATAAATGCGACCCACTGGAATTATTATGGATTTCTTGCAGCACCTCAGCAACTCTCACTTTGGGCAGCAACATCTGTAAGCGATAGCATGTCCCATCTGCCGTTTCCCAGACCCTCTTGAGAAATCCATTGTCAATTTTAAGTGAGTCCCATTGCGCCCAATATGCCTTGGTAACAGCTCCTTTATCAGAAAGGTGATGCCATTCCGGTCTTTGCCCGTATTCCTTCATAAGCAGAATGGGAGCCAGATCTTCATCTTTTAACTGGTCTTCTCGGATTCTTTCGTCAGACCATGACCCGGAAGCTTGTACACCAAGACGTTGGCAACCAATGATTACTTCCTTTTCTTCAACCTTGCTGCAGTGTTTACATTCCATTCTGTAAGGTCGTCGAGACAGCGCATCAGCATTCTGGTGAGTTTGTCCTTTTCGGTGCTGTGTCTCGAAGTCATAGGTTTGCAAACGTTCAATCCACCTGGCGACTTGTCCTTCAGGACTTTTAAATGACAACAGCCATTGTAAAGCAGCGTGATCTGTCCTAAGGATAAATTTTGCCCATATAAGTATTTGTGGAAATGTTGTATGGCATCCACAACTGCCAGTAGCTCACGTCTTGTAACACAGTAGTTTCTCTCGGCTTTGGACAAGCTTCGATAAAGTAATCTATAACCCTCTCAGTTCCATCTACCTTTTGGGATAAGACAGCGCCTATTCCAGTATTACTCGCATCGGTGTCAAGTAAGAACGTCTCGCCTGGTATCTGCTAGGCCAGAATGGGGGATGAAACAAGAGCCTTTTTAAGTCTCTCAAAGGCCTCATGACTTTCTTGTGTCCAAATAAACGGCCGCTTTGGTTCTGTCATTTGATGAAGGGCACTACAGAGGATAGAGAAGTTTGGCACGAAACGTCTGTAATACATGCAGAGTCCAAGAAAGCTTCTTAACTCCTGGATATTAGCGAGAATCGGCCATCCATTTACGGCTTCCACTTAACCCCTCCTTCGACACGATGTGCGCAAGGTCCTTGACGCTTCTTCTGAACAAGGAGCACTTCTTTGGATTCAATTTCATTCCAGCGTTTCTGATTCGTTCAAACACTTCCTTCAGGTTTGCAAGATGTTCCTCGAAGGTCCTGCCTATGACGATAATGTCATCTAGGTAAACAAGACATGTGGTCCAGTTGAGTCCTCTTAGCACATGCTCCATTAGTCTTTCAAAGGTGGCTGTGGCGTTGCAGAGGCCAAAAAGCATCACGGTTAATTGCCAGAGACCATTACCAGCAGAAAAGGCCGTTTTATCTCTGTCTTCGGGGTGTAGTAACCGCTCTTCAGGTCAAGGGTGGAAAAAATCTGCGACCCAGCAAGTGTGTCCCATGTGTCGTCAATCCTTGGAAGCGGATAGCTGTCCTTGTGTGTGGCGTCATTTAATAATCTATAGTCGACACTAAATCGCGTGGATCCATCTTTCTTCTTTACCAAGACGATGGGTGAGCACCAAGGACTGTTGGATGGTTCAACAACCCCCAGCTGCCTCATTCTTTCTATCATGTCCATAGCTTCCTGGTGTTTTGCTAGCGGCAGGAGACGTGGTTGCTGTCGGATAGGCCTTGTGTTTCCTGTGTCTATTCGATGCTGGATCAGATTTGTTCGCCCAAAGTCCATGTCATCAGATGGCAATATGTCAGAAAACTCTCTGAGGAATTGTTTTGCGTTGGTGTACTGTTCTTTCGACAAGATCGTTTTGACTTCTGCCAGAAGTTTAGTAACCTGTGGTTCACTAGGCTTGACTATTCCGTCGGGGTTTTCACTGCTACAGTTTCTTTTCATCTCAAGAGCATGGCAACCAGCGATGGTGCTACCTTCCAGTAAATGTTTCTCCACTGTGCCGAGGTTAATAATTCTTACGGGTACCTTTTGGTCTTTCCCAATCGTGACTAGTGTCTTTCCTACTGCTATCCCATTGTGGTTGGTGTCCAAACTTTCTACCAGCGCTGTTCTTGTCGTGGGATAGTCGTCCTCAATTTTCCCCCAAATGATCATTTCAGACTTAGCAGGCAAGGTCGTATTTTCTACCAACTTAACCCTTCTGATTCGACCATCTTCTTCATTCTCGTCGCCAAGCAAGGGTACTTCGAGGTCCCCACATTGTAAAGTGCCTCCGCCGATATTCAAGGAAAAGCCATATTTCAGCATGAAGTCGAGCCCTATTATGCAGTCATCTGTGACGTCAGCAATCAGGAATTCGTGTTCGAATGACTGATTCCCGATCTCGACTGTTATGTCAATCAGGCCTTTTATGGGCATCAGTTCTCCACTGGCTGTTTTCAACGAGTAGGCCCTAACTGGCGTTTTCTTGCTACTGTCCACTTTATCCGTCCGGATGACTGATCGTGAGGCACCAGTATCAAGGAGGAAGTAATAGTTTTGACATCCAATTTTCCCGATGACTTTCAGACTCTTACTCTTGTCCTAGCACGGCGACCGGGATGATGGTTGTAGGGGCTCTCTTTCTCTGTGTCGCCGGGTTCCTCCCCTTGAAGCCGGCGGGTGCTAGTTTCCCTGGTAGCCCCGGGAACTTGGTCGTGCATACCTTTCTGGTCTGTGATGGGTTCCGGTTTCTGGAAATCTTCTAGTGCAGCTTCTTTGTATATGACCGAGTTCACCACAATTCCAGCATCGTACAGGAGCCCTAGGTTGATTTTCTATTATCTGGTTTGTTCGTCGTTCATCTAGTGCCTCTGTCACCCTTCTAACAAGTTGTGCAAATTCTTCCTCTTTAACTTCCAACTTTCGGCCTTGATTGCTCCCAGATGCGTCTTTAGCGGCTTCGTATGAGAGAGCGTATACGAGGGCTTCGCTGGCCTTACGTCTACCACTAACTCTGGTGGCTTTCTTCAACTCGGGGTCTCGAAGCGCATCAATGAAGGCGTCTGTGATAATGACTTCCAGAAAATCTTGTGCGGCGGTTGGGTAGGCCAGATGTGCGAGGCGTTCGATGTCTGTCTCTAGTTCCTGTAGTGTTTCATCGGGGCGCTGTTTTCGGGTCTTCAGTTGCACTCAATGAACTTCTTGCAGATGTTCATCTCCGTATCGGAGTTCCATAGCCTGTACGAGAGCGGCGAAGTCTTGCTGGTTTGTTAAGGACTGAAGCAATTCGGAGGCCTTTTCCCTTAAAGATAACACAAGGGCAGTTGCTTTCTCCTCCTCGCTGTTCCATTTGTTAACTTTAGACGCTGCGTCAAATTGCTTCTTGTACACTGACCAGGACACGAAATCATCAAATACGGGGGGCTTCATTTTTCCGGAGACTTCAGGCACAAATGACGTCATATTTGCTTCCGGTGCATTAGTGTGCTTACTTGCGTTTTTATTTCTTCGATTGCCTTCTCCACTGCGTCGACTCTCTGATTCATCTGCTCGTCAATGTTGGTGATTCTCGACTCCAAAGTATGTATTCGTTTGTTCATGGCCCATAACTCGGTTTTAATTCCCGAGTCCATGGCGTCTATCTTGTCATTGGTGTTTTCTAGCCCCGAGTTCATCTGTTCTCGCATAGAACCGATCTCATCACGAACAGCTGCCATCTGCTCCTTACTACTGGTGATCTCTTCTTGCATAGAACCGATCTCCTTACGAACAGCTGCCAACTGTTGTTGCATATCCGGTTCGACAAAAAGATATGTGTCCGGATCTGCTTTTTCCTTCATCAGCTCTTCCCGAAGGCGTGCTTGTAAAGTTTCTTTATTTCCGCTCGTCTTCTGATCTCGATCACGGAGTTCTTGCCTCAAATCCTTCACAAGGAGTTGGTCTAGCGTTTTCTTAGTAGCCATAGCAGATCCCACTTCTGACACCAGTGTTACGTTCTTCTCTATCAGGCCTTCTGCAAACACTGCTAAACACAACAGCACATCTAACACAAAAACTTGACAACAAGAGCTTCAATAAACAAGGTGGCGGTTTATTTACAATTACATGTGTGGTGGGTTCGACACAGAATTATAACAACCAAAATGACGAAGCAAGTCAGGAGGCTTATTATAAGTTTAATGTACACAAAAAACCTGCCAAGGCAAACATACAACATGATTACTAACGAGCATAAAATAAACATAATTATATGGTCTAAATGAACAGACCAATTTGTAAAAAAAATGTAAACACAACATCAGGTATAAATACTAGATCAAGCAAAAACAAAAAAGAAAATCTTATAGTGTGAACCAATCATCTCTTTTATGAACATAAGAGAGATATGGAACACCACCAAACATTAATAAAATAAATGACAAAGTAATTAATAAAAAATAAATCAAATAGTTCTATAGAAAACTAACATACATTGAAGAGCTTCGCTCTTACCTTTTCTTACAAAAACTATGACAATTAAATAGAACAAAGGTAGTCCGACAATGAGGACAAAACCTGGGTAGCAATATGATATATATAAAAAATAAACAAGAATATGTGATGTACAAGAAACAGTAAAAATGTGTTTACCTGCAGCCTTGGTCAAAACAATGAACTTAGGACAAACACAGCAGGATCAGACAAGGTGGTATTGGAGTAGGTGCGTAGCAGCAAGTTTCAATCGAGGACACCAGCAGGAAAAGGAATTCAGCTACCGGGGCAGAGGTCAACTTGACCCTTTGCTGACCGGTGCCTGGTCAAGTTGAGCCGACCTGTATATTATGTCCTCCCCACTACAGAGCCCCTAGCTTGAAACGACCCGTCTCGGGGCGTTTAGCCTAGTACGTTTCTGGAAACAGAAACAACTGTTTCTTCTCCGAACAGCCATTTTCTTGGACACCATATATGTTTCCGGACTGTAGTGTACTTGAACTTTGGATTCTACAGGGTGGCCTATCAGGTTTCTCTTTGTATGAAGAATGTAGCTGGTGCTGTGGGCTTTCCATCTGGTAATCAAGGACACTAAAATCTGTCATAGATGTTTGGGAACCTGATGGTAGTGCGGTAGTGAGGGGTGAACCAAAAAGTCTCTGTTGCTGGTGGCACTGTTTGTTTCTCCTGAATGAATATGGTCTGCAGAACTTATCAATCCGGGACTTGCATGACTGACAAGCCTCAAACTTTCCGTCTCTGGATGTAGAGCCTGGTTGGGTAAGGTGACTTGCACCACGGGTGTGAATGCGCCTAGCCTGTTTATTGGCCCGTTGTCCTACTTGGTTGACTTGAGGTGAAATGGCAAGTTTGCTCCTGCTAACTAATTCGGAGGGGTGAGACTTGACTGTTTCTCTCGCAACCTGCAGGGCCTCTCTACATTGAGAGCTAACATTAATAGGCAGGTGTGATGGCGTCATATCTCTTATAGTGTGCTTGGATTTAAAAACGTCTTGGGTGTCTCTTACTCCTTGTTGAGAGGATGCGGTTAGATGCACTGAAGGCAACTTAATATTGGAGTTTTGGGGAATTTCCAGCTTTATAAATCTTGATCCAAGTACAATGTCATACAATGAGGATTCTAAAACAGCAGCTGTAATAGTACTATGGACAAATCGGGACTTGACATGCACTTTAGCAAGAGGTACTGTTTTGGGTGGGATGTCTAAGTCAAGAGATTGAAGGGTCACTGATACATCCATAATGTCTTCAGGTCTTACAAAAGATCTACTGACAATAGCATCAAAAGAACAGCCAGAGTCTAATAGACATTTAGCCCTACGTCCATTGATTAGCACTTCCTCTTCAACTTGCGGATTACGTCCAGATGAAGATGGGTTGTTTGTGTATCCAGGAAAAAGGGCAGCAATTGTGTGGATTGGCTGTGATCTGCATTCATACAAATTGTGTGAGCGGCTGTTGTGAAAATTACACCATTTTCCTAACTTCTGCCTTTTAGGTATTGTGGGTGGATTTTCTGAAACAGGGGGCAATAGACCATTGACAGAACAACCAATAGCACTTGAGTGAATCAGAGTTTCAGGTTGTGATAATTCCAGACATTGATTCGCCACATGTCCAGACTTCCAGCAGTTGATGCAGACTGGTGCTCCATCCTCAGCATATGGGAAGAATCCCCTACTTGTTTGCGCCCAAATCAGTCCTGCAGGTGCTGTGGGGCGGTTAACTGCCCACTGAACTTGGTGACTTGTCCGTGTTTGGGGGAGAGGCTGGTCGGGGTATGGGCTGCTCTGCCCATTTGCTTGTGGAGTGTGCTGTAAAGCCTCCAATAACTCCCCAAACCTGTTCAATTGGGAACTTACCAGTTCACACCACTGGTTTTGTAGTTGGGAGTTTCCTCGGTCCTGGCTTTCCCATTTGAGGGCCTGGTTTCTAACTGCAATGAATGTTATTGCTGGTTCCTCCTCCACCAGTCTCAGCAGTTCCCTACGTAGTGCAGAGTCGTTCAGCCCGTGGACGAATTGATCCCTCAGCCTTGCCTCGCTGAAGCACTCAACTCTCTCCCGCCTTTGTTGGCTTACCGCCACCGAATGTTCGCAGAAGAGCCGGTGTGAGAAGTCTCGAAGGGACTCTGCTATCTGTTGACGTGATCTCAGGAAGACCACCTCAGCTTCTCGCACTGGCATAGTCTGGGCAAACGCCTCAAGGAGGGTTTCCAACAAGGCTTCTGGGTCACTCTTTGTCTTTGAGGCCTGCAAATCGAGCTCCTTCCTGGCGGGGCCGCTGACATTGCTCATAATGACTGCCACCTTTTCCTGTGCAGAATAAGGCCTGAGCTCCCATGCCTCTCTTATTTCCCTTGCAAAGTCCTCAGCCGTTGGCTCATCTGCAGTGCCCCTACCACTGAACTGGCGCACCCGCTTTGTCTGTTCCGAGATTATGAGAGGCCGTTGGCAGGCCAGTTTCAGGGCCTCTAACTGAGCCCGGAGGGCAGCGACTTCAGTTTGGTCCACTCCTGCTCCTCCTTCTGGCTCTCCTTCGCTGCCCAAAGGACCGACCTCACCCCAATCCACTGCATTGTGTTTTGTCCTGTTCTCCATTGGCTGCAGGTTTTTTGTTTAATACAATTATACTCTAACTTAATACAATTATATACTTTAAATAATAACTACCTAAACTACCCTGAAAGAAAAAAAAAAAACAACCGGAATATCTCAAATGGTACAATATAATAAAAAAAGTACTTGTTCAGCTTCTGACTTGATTGCAAGGTTCCGAAGGCTCCACTTATCGTCTGAAAGGGAGGTCTGGTAGACTCTTTCTTCGGATCCCACTTCTGACACCAAAAAATTCTGTGGTGGGTTCGACACAGAATTATAACAACCAAAATGACGAAGCAAGTCAGGAGGCTTATTATAAGTTTAATGTACACAAAAAACCTGCCAAGGCAAACATACAACATGATTACTAACGAGCATAAAATAAACATAATTATATGGTCTAAATGAACAGACCAATTTGTAAAAAAAATGTAAACACAACATCAGGTATAAATACTAGATCAAGCAAAAACAAAAAAGAAAATCTTATAGTGTGAACCAATCATCTCTTTTATGAACATAAGAGAGATATGGAACACCACCAAACATTAATAAAATAAATGACAAAGTAATTAATAAAAAATAAATCAAATAGTTCTATAGAAAACTAACATACATTGAAGAGCTTCGCTCTTACCTTTTCTTACAAAAACTATGACAATTAAATAGAACAAAGGTAGTCCGACAATGAGGACAAAACCTGGGTAGCAATATGATATATATAAAAAATAAACAAGAATATGTGATGTACAAGAAACAGTAAAAATGTGTTTACCTGCAGCCTTGGTCAAAACAATGAACTTAGGACAAACACAGCAGGATCAGACAAGGTGGTATTGGAGTAGGTGCGTAGCAGCAAGTTTCAATCGAGGACACCAGCAGGAAAAGGAATTCAGCTACCGGGGCAGAGGTCAACTTGACCCTTTGCTGACCGGTGCCTGGTCAAGTTGAGCCGACCTGTATATTATGTCCTCCCCACTACACATGAAAAGCCAATACAACACAATTGCTTTCTTGTACCATAGAACTGCCTGCTAAACACTACAAGTCTTTCTCTGTCTACTTCTAGACTCGTACAGCTACAATTTCAAGGACTCACTTTGTAGCACACAGTCCTTACTGCTTGCTGTCCTGGACTCTACTCTCTATTGTTACACACTGTCGCTAGTCAGTGAAGGCTCTTGATCACATGACCACAACATGGGTCATATTTGCGTGAACTAGCAGTAATGTCCCTTGTTCAACAGCCCTTGACCTGTGTGATTGGCCTGAATCATGTGTGTCAGTAGGCCGCACACACATTAACTCTTTCAGTCCGCCACTAGGGTTATAACAATATATATATATATATATATATATATATATATATATATATTTATATATATCATGAACGTAGACGGGGGGGGGGGGAGGGGAGGGGGTTTGGGGTTCAAACAAACTCGAAATTCTATGAGCGTAGCAAAAGGGGTTTCTGAATTAAAAACGGGGTTTGAATCTAAAAAATACCTCTTCAATATAAAAAAAAGCAAATTACACACTCAAAATGCTATGAACGTAGCCAAATGGGGTTTTGAGTTTGAACCCCTTTCAAAGTAGTTTGATGCTAAAAAATACCTCTTCAATATAAAACAAGATTACAAAAAGAGTTTGTGTTACACAAACTCAGAGGCGGCCCCCGTCGAAGTCGGATCCCTGTCGGATCTGCATATTCGCAAATAATATTCAAGAGGTGATTTAATTTTGATGTAAAATGTTTTACACGTTTCGGATGTTCCTTCAGAGTTGAAGATAATTACTTCCTAGTCCAAACCTCCCGCAGGACGACGGGGGATGGGAGCGGGAAGGGTTTGAACCCTGGGCCATCCATAAATCTGAACGACAGTCCAGCGCGCAAACCGCACGACCAGGCAGCCATCCGATGGTCAAAAGTAATAATGTTTCAAAGATTCAATTGCCGTAAATTTAAATTTAAATTTAATAAAAAAATAGTAGATTAGTTTTAGTATATTAAAACATTACAATATTGATCAAAACGTTTGGAAATGAAAATCTACACTTTTTTTTTACACTTTAAGTTTAGAAATTGAAATTCTACATCTTAATCTAGTCTATTTTAGTCTAAACTAGATCTAGAAATTCTAGATCTAGACTCTAAAATAATTTTAATTAGAATATAAATCCAGATCTAGATATACTGTAATAAAAATCTAGATCTAGTTTAAAAAATCTAGATTAGATCTAAATCAAGATATCATTCCTTTTTTAAACGCGAGTCACATAACGAGGCTTAATAAACATTACTATACCGAGTTCTTTTTTCATTTCATTTGAAGAATTAATTCCATATAACGTCAGAGGGAAAAAAAACACTACGTCACACGGCCTAGCTAGACTAAAAATCGCCTTCATCTATAAGAGCCATTTATCGAGTGTTCATAGACTTTGGTGCACCGAGTGCGTTCTTTAAGCATTTCATTTAAAGAATTCATTCCATATGACGTCAAAGGAAAAAAAAACACTACGTCACAAGGCCTAGCTAGACTAAAAATCACCTTTATCAACACGAGCCATTTCTCGAGTGTTCATAGACATTGGTGCACCGAGTGCGTTCTTTTAGCATTTCAATTAAAGAATTCATTCCTTGTGACGTCAAAGGAAAAAAAAAACACTACGTCACACGGCTTAGTTAGACTAAAATATGTTTTCATTAATACAAGCAATTTTTTCGAGGGTTAATAGACATTGGTGCACCGAGTGCGTTCTTTTAACATTACATTTAAAGAGTCCATTCATATGACGTCAAAGAAAAAAAATTCCATTACCTCACAATAGGCTAGTACCGGTACCATAAAAAAAAATGTCTTTATTTACACGAGATATTTAACGAGGGTTCATAGACATTGGTGCACTGAGTTCTAATAGATATTATTTAAAAAGGATCAAAGCCACATTGTTTTTGCGTTTTGTCTGTCAGTCGGTCTGTCCGTTATCTTGATATAAAAAAAACAACTAAAAGTTATTAAAAATTGATTAACCTTTTATTTTACGTTTCAAAACATCGCAAAGTTTATATAATAGATTGTTCCGGATGTTTGTATAAAGAGTAAAAGAAAAAGAGAATTTCAGATAAATGTAATACCGTTAATTAAATTTTTTGGATGGTCTCGTATAAAAATTAGATGTACTACAGCCACGTGGAGAGATTTTCATACCTTACTTTGGTGTTTGGATTCTGTTTTCCTTAAAAATCGGAACATAATATTAACGATAATTAGATTTTTTAATGTTTTAGGTAGAAAGTTAAATGTACTGTAAGAGAGTAGTGAGTTAAAATATTTTTCATAAAAATCCGTAAAAACATTATTTCGTAAATGAGAAGATTATTTGTTTATTAATTAGAAGAGGGAGTTCAAACAATTATTTGGCGTTAGTAGATTTTTAAATAAATTCGGAAATTTCTGGCGACGATTTGTAAGAAACAAAATCCGGAACTTTCTTTATCGATTACAAAACTTCTATGTTATGTTTTACAAGAAAATTAAATGTCTAAAAAGTAATTTTCAGTAATCAATTCTAGTAAATTACTTTTTTTAAAAGCCTTATGCGATTTCAAACAATCATTAGGCATAATTCATGTTTTATAAAACAATATCCGGAACATTTTTACACTTAATGAAATATAAGTCAGTATAGAGATTATGATTTAGCATTAATATGCTATTTACATAAAAAACGGAACAACATATTATTGATAATGTGTTTTTGCAACGTTTAAGCATGGAAATTGAATGTAATATAAGTTAGAAGAGCAAACAAACATTTGTTGGCGTTGATTAGTTTTGCAAAAAAAAAATCCGGAACAATCAATTTTAGATACTTAAAACTATTGAGATGTTATGGGAGGAACATTAAAGGGTAAATCAGATTTTCAATAGCTTTTAGAGTTCTAGTTTTTAAAATCTAATCGTGACGGACAGACCGACCAACAGACAAAACGCACAAAAATAAGCTTCTTTTATTCGGATGGGGGCACTAAACAAAAAATAAATAAAATCTGATTTTTAAAAAAAGTTTAAGGAATTGATTTAGCACCTGATCATGTTGCGACGTTACGCTACTGCACGAAAATCGCTGCATAAAAAGTCCATTAAAAAAAATGTGCGTGATATTTACATACAAAGTGCATTATTAGCCTTTATAAACAAACAGAAATGTTTTCTTTTAATTTTAGCAGCTAGTTGACCAGAAAAAACGTCTTTAACTATTATTTGTATTTGTTGTAAACATTTCCTGTACATTTTAAAAATATATTTGACTTAGTGATACTGAAAATACACAAAAATTGTCCATCTTTGTTAGCATATAGTAACATTGCCTCCCTTACATTTACGAAATTGTTTTAGAATTGGTGTATTTTTATGAAAAAATCGCTTGCATAATTAATTTTATAAATTAAACGGTTTGCTTTTAGAAAACCAAAAGTAGCCGTTGCACCTAAACTTTTCAAGCCGGATTTAATGATGAAATAATATTTTTCATATCTCTTCTAGTTTTCGAGATCTGAGTGTGACAGACGGACAGACGGACAGACGGACATTTTGCACAAACCTAATAGCGGCTTTTTCCCCTTACGGGGGCCGCTAAAAAAGCAAATTAGAAACTAAAATTCTTGGAGTGTAGCCAAGCCAATGGGGGGTTTTGAGTTTAAACCCCCCCCCCTCCAGATGGCTTTTTTAAAAGTTTAAAACCCCTCCAGGTGGTTTTGAGTTTAAAATCCCCCTACAGAGAGTTTTGATGTTGAAAACCTCTCTCTTCAATATTATTCTATAGCAAACTACAGTTATCAAATTCTATGACCTTAGGTAAATGGAGTTTTGAATTTAAAAAAAAACGCCAGAGATTTTTTAGTTTATAACCCCCAAAAGATGATTTTGACGATAAAACTTCCCTTTTCGATATAAAATCTAAAGCAAACTACAGTCACCTAATTCCAAGAGCGTATTCAAGAGACGTTACTCATTTCTACCAGTGGCTGGGCTCCATCAATAAAGTACAGTGAATAGTCATCTGCCGAAATTGAAAAACACTAAATGTGGCTCAACAAAGATGGCTAAGACAGATTTTAGGAGTCAGTTATAAAGATCGGGTCTAAATCAAGGAAATCCTATGCCGAACGGGCAGTCGACCCCTTAGTAAGATTGTGATAGAACGTCGCATGAGGTTTTCGGGACATGTTCTCCGACAAAATGAATTACGCATAATAAGAGTTGCGATGACATCCTAGTACAACTTGGCGCCACACATTCATGGAGGTCCTCAGAGCAGGTGGAAAGAGGCTTCAGACATTGTCAGTGACAGATTACCTCCAATTACGCCAAACGGCGCGGGAGGGTCTAAGTCAGTGAGCACATTAGGTTTTTGAAATAAAACTTTTTAATAGCAGGAAAATGCACTGTAGATACCTCAGAATATGCATTTTGTTGCCTTTCAATACCGGAAATAGTGCTTGGCCGCGGGGCTCCGCCCCGCGCTGGGCAGCTCCCAGCGCTCCCCAGACCCCCTTGCTATTAAGGACGGGGAGTCTACAATTTTTCCACTAGCTCTAGGAAGAACCTATTGTAGGGTACAATAAACGTCTTCCGAAAGAATGAAGGGTCAGAATGTAATAAAGATTAATTATGTACAAACACACATACATACATACACACACACATATATACACATATTTTTCTCCGCCGGGCTACGCCCATTATATCTATATATCTATATATATCTATATATATCTATATATATCTATATATCTATATATATCTATATATCTATATATATCTATATATCTATATATCTATATATCTATATATCTATATCTATATCTATCTATCTATCTATCTATATCTATATATCTATATCTATATCTATCTATCTATCTATCTATCTATATATATTATATTTTTTTCGGGAGGTGGAGAAAAAATCCGCCCAACCACCCCCCAAAAAAATCCTGGCTACGTCCATGTTATTGGCAATACTGTCGATACGAACACGTCTCTTCTTCTTCTTGTATTGGCGGAGATAGGATTGTGGTTGTTGATTGTTCTTAGTTTCTGATTTTCATGCTGAAAATATTAAAACCTACATTTTTATCTGCCTGTGTGGACAGCTATGGGAGCCGATTTTGAGTTTGTGTCTTCAACTCTTTGTAACTTTTTTTTAATTGTTTTTCACAGTACGGCAAGTGCTCTTGCTAATGTGGGACTTGGCCTCTTCAATTCAACTCTATTACATTGCTTCCTGATCTTGGTCTCTTCCACTCAATTACATTGCTTCTTGGTCTTGGTCTCTTCCACTCAATTACATTGCTTCTTGGTCTTGGTCTCTTCAACTCTATTGCATTGCTTCTTGGTCTTGGTCTCTTCCACTCAATTACATTGCTTCTTGGTCTTGGTCTCTTCAACTCAATTACATTGCTTCTTGGTCTTGGTCTCTTCCACTCAATTACATTGCTTCTTGGTCTTGGTCTCTTCCACATAATTACATTGCTTCTTGGTCTTGGTCTCTTCAACTCTATTGCATTGCTTCTTGGTCTTGGTCTCTTCAACTCTATTGCATTGCTTCCTGATCTTGGTCTCATCCACTCTATTACATTGCTTCTTGGTCTTGGTCTCTTCAACTCTATTGCATTGCTTCTTGGTCTTGGTTTCTTCAACTCTATTACATTGCTTCTTAGTCTTGGTCTCATCCACTCTATTGCATTGCTTCTTGGTCTTGGTTTCTTCAACTCTATTACATTGCTTCTTAGTCTTGGTCTCATCCACTCTATTGCATTGCTTCTTGGTCTTGGTTTCTTCAACTCTATTACATTGCTTCTTAGTCTTGGTCTCATCCACTCTATTACATTGCTTCCTGATCTTGGTCTTGGTCTCTTCAACTCTATTACATTGCTTCCTGATCTTGGTCTCTTTAACTCTATTGCATTGCTTCTTGGTCTTGGTCTCTTCAACTCTATTGCATTGCTTCTTGGTCTTAGTCTCATCCACTCTATTGCATTGCTTCTTGGTCTTGGTCTCTTCAACTCTATTGCATTGCTTCTTGGTCTTGGTCTCATCCACTCTATTACATTGCTTCTTGGTCTTGTTCTCATCCACTCTATTGCATTGCTTCTTGGTCTTGGTCTCTTCAACTCTATTGCATTGCTTCTTGGTCTTAGTCTCATCCACTATATTGCATTGCTTCTTGGTCTTGGTCTCTTCAACTCTATTGCATTGCTTCTTGGTCTTGGTCTCTTCAACTCTATTGCATTGCTTCTTGGTCTTAGTCTCATCCACTCTATTGCATTGCTTCTTGGTCTTGGTCTCTTCAACTCTATTGCATTGCTTCTTGGTCTTGGTCTCTTCAACTCTATTGCATTGCTTCTTGGTCTTGGTCTCTTCAACTCTATTGCATTGCTTCTTGGTCTTAGTCTCATCCACTCTATTGCATTGCTTCTTGGTCTTGGTCTCTTCAACTCTATTACATTGCTTCTTGGTCTTGGTCTCTTCAACTCTATTGCATTGCTTCTTGGTCTTGGTCTCATCCACTCTATTGCATTGCTTCTTGGTCTTGGTCTCATCCACTCTATTACATTGCTTCTTGGTCTTGGTCTCTTCAACTCTATTGCATTGCTTCCTGATCTTGGTCTCTTCAACTCTATTGCATTGCTTCTTGGTCTTGGTCTCTTCAACTCTATTGCATTGCTTCTCGGTCTTGGTCTCTTCAACTCTATTGCATTGCTTCTTGGTCTTGGTCTCTTCAACTCTATTGCATTGCTTTTTGGTCTTAGTCTCATCCACTCTATTACATTGCTTCTTGGTCTTGGTCTCTTCAACTCTATTGCATTGCTTCTTGGTCTTGGTCTCTTCAACTCTATTGCATTGCTTTTTGGTCTTAGTCTCATCCACTCTATTACATTGCTTCTTGGTCTTGGTCTCTTCAACTCTATTACATTGCTTCTTGGTCTTGGTCTCTTCAACTCTATTACATTGCTTCTTGGTCTTGGTCTCTTCAACTCTATTGCATTCCTTCTTGGTCTTGGTCTCATCCACTCTATTGCATTGCTTCTTGGTCTTGGTCTCATCCACTCTATTACATTGCTTCTTGGTCTTGGTCTCTTCAACTCTATTACATTGCTTCTTGGTCTTGGTCTCTTCAACTCTATTACATTGCTTCTTGGTCTTGGTTTCTTCAACTCTATTGCATTGCTTCTTGGTCTTGGTCTCATCCACTCTATTACATTGCTTCTTGGTCTTGGTCTCTTCAACTCTATTACATTGCTTCTTGGTCTTGGTCTCTTCAACTCTATTACATTGCTTCTTGGTCTTGGTTTCTTCAACTCTATTACATTGCTTCTTGGTCTTGGTCTCTTCAACTCTATTACATTGCTTCTTAGTCTTGGTCTCATCCACTCTATTGCATTCCTTCTTGGTCTTGGTCTCATCCACTCTATTACATTACTTCTTGGTCTTGGTCTCATCCACTCTATTACATTGCTTCTTGGTCTTAGTCTCATCCACTCTATTGCATTGCTTCTTGGTCTTGGTCTCATCCACTCTATTACATTGCTTCTTGGTCTTGGTCTCATCCACTCTATTACATTGCTTCTTGGTCTTGGTCTCTTCAACTCTATTACATTGCTTCTTGGTCTTGGTCTCATCCACTCTATTACATTGCTTCTTGGTCTTGGTCTCATCCACTCTATTACATTCCTTCTTGGTCTTGGTCTCTTCAACTCTATTGCATTGCTTCTTGGTCTTGGTCTCATCCACTCTATTACATTGCTTCTTGGTCTTGGTCTCTTCAACTCTATTGCATTGCTTCCTGATCTTGGTCTCATCCACTCTATTACATTGCTTCTTGGTCTTGGTCTCTTCAACTCTATTGCATTGCTTCTTGGTCTTGGTCTCTTCCACTCTATTGCATTGCTTCTTGGTCTTGGTCTCTTCAACTCTATTACATTGCTTCTTGATCTTGGTCTCTTCCACTCTATTGCATTGCTTCTTGGTCTTGGTCTCTTCAACTCTATTACATTGCTTCTTGATCTTGGTCTCATCCACTCTATTACATTGCTTCTTGGTCTTGGTCTCTTCAACTCTATTGCATTGCTTCCTGATCTTGGTCTCATCCACTCTATTACATTGCTTCTTGGTCTTGGTCTCTTCAACTCTATTGCATTGCTTCTTGGTCTTGGTCTCTTCAACTCTATTACATTGCTTCTTGATCTTGGTCTCTTCAACTCTATTACATTCCTTCTTGGTCTTGGTCTCATCCACTCTATTACATTGCTTCTTGGTCTTGGTCTCTTCAACTCTATTGCATTGCTTCCTGATCTTTGTTTCTTCAACTCTATAACATTGCTTCTTGGTCTTGGTCTCTTCAACTCTATTGCATTCCTTCTTGGTCTTGGTCTCATCCACTCTATTACATTACTTCTTGGTCTTGGTCTCATCCACTCTATTACATTGCTTCTTGGTCTTAGTCTCATCCACTCTATTGCATTGCTTCTTGGTCTTGGTCTCATCCACTCTATTACATTGCTTCTTGGTCTTGGTCTCATCCACTCTATTACATTGCTTCTTGGTCTTGGTCTCTTCAACTCTATTACATTGCTTCTTGGTCTTGGTCTCATCCACTCTATTACATTGCTTCTTGGTCTTGGTCTCATCCACTCTATTACATTCCTTCTTGGTCTTGGTCTCTTCAACTCTATTGCATTGCTTCTTGGTCTTGGTCTCTTCCACTCTATTGCATTGCTTCTTGGTCTTGGTCTCTTCAACTCTATTACATTGCTTCTTGGTCTTAGTCTCTTCCACTCTATTGCATTGCTTCTTGGTCTTGGTCTCTTCAACTCTATTACATTGCTTCTTGATCTTGGTCTCTTCCACTCTATTGCATTGCTTCTTGGTCTTGGTCTCTTCAACTCTATTACATTGCTTCTTGATCTTGGTCTCATCAACTCTATTACATTCCTTCCTGATCTTGGTCTCTTCAACTCTATTACATTGCTTCTTGGTCTTGGTCTCTTCAACTCTATTACATTGCTTCTTGGTCTTGGTCTCTTCAACTCTATTGCATTGCTTCTTGGTCTTGGTCTCTTCAACTCTATTACATTGCTTCTTGGTCTTGGTCTCTTCAACTCTATTACATTGCTTCTTGGTCTTGGTCTCTTCAACTCTATTGCATTGCTTCTTGATCTTGGTCTCTTCAACTCTATTGCATTGCTTCTTGGTCTTGGTCTCTTCCACTCTATTACATTCCTTCTTGGTCTTAGTCTCTTCAACTCTATTACATTGCTTCTTGATCTTGGTCTCTTCAACTCTATTACATTGCTTCTTGGTCTTGGTCTCTTCCACTCTATTACATTCCTTCTTGGTCTTGGTCTCATCCACTCTATTACATTCCTTCCTGATCTTGGTCTCTTCAACTCTATTACATTGCTTCTTGGTCTTGGTCTCATCCACTCTATTACATTGCTTCTTGGTCTTGGTCTCTTCAACTCTATTACATTGCTTCTTGGTCTTGGTCTCATCCACTCTATTACATTGCTTCTTGGTCTTGGTCTCATCCACTCTATTACATTGCTTCTTGGTCTTGGTCTCTTCAACTCTATTACATTGCTTCTTGGTCTTGGTCTCTTCAACTCTATTGCATTGCTTCTTGGTCTTAGTCTCTTCAACTCTATTACATTGCTTCCTGATCTTGATCTTGGTCTCTTCAACTCTATTACATTGCTTCCTGATCTTGGTCTTGGTCTCTTCAACTCTATTACATTGCTTCCTGATCTTGATCTTGGTCTCTTCAACTCTATTACATTGCTTCCTGATCTTGGTCTTGGTCTCTTCAACTCTATTGCATTGCTTCCTGATCTTGGTCTTGGTCTCTTCAACTCTATTACATTGCTTCTTGGTTTTGGTCTTGGTCTCTTCAACTCTATTGCATTGCTTCCTGATCTTGGTCTTGGTCTCTTCAACTCTATTACATTGCTTCCTGATCTTGGTTTCTTCAACTCTATTACATTGCTTCCTGATCTTGGTCTTGGTCTCTTCAACTCTATTACATTGCTTCCTGATCTTGGTCTCTTTAACTCTATTGCATTGCTTCTTGGTCTTGGTCTCTTCAACTCTATTGCATTGCTTCTTGGTCTTAGTCTCATCCACTCTATTGCATTGCTTCTTGGTCTTGGTCTCTTCAACTCTATTGCATTGCTTCTTGGTCTTGGTCTCATCCACTCTATTACATTGCTTCTTGGTCTTGTTCTCATCCACTCTATTGCATTGCTTCTTGGTCTTGGTCTCTTCAACTCTATTGCATTGCTTCTTGGTCTTAGTCTCATCCACTATATTGCATTGCTTCTTGGTCTTGGTCTCTTCAACTCTATTGCATTGCTTCTTGGTCTTGGTCTCTTCAACTCTATTGCATTGCTTCTTGGTCTTAGTCTCATCCACTCTATTGCATTGCTTCTTGGTCTTGGTCTCATCCACTCTATTGCATTGCTTCTTGGTCTTGGTCTCTTCAACTCTATTGCATTGCTTCTTGGTCTTGGTCTCTTCAACTCTATTGCATTGCTTCTTGGTCTTAGTCTCATCCACTCTATTGCATTGCTTCTTGGTCTTGGTCTCTTCAACTCTATTACATTGCTTCTTGGTCTTGGTCTCTTCAACTCTATTGCATTGCTTCTTGGTCTTGGTCTCATCCACTCTATTGCATTGCTTCTTGGTCTTGGTCTCATCCACTCTATTACATTGCTTCTTGGTCTTGGTCTCTTCAACTCTATTGCATTGCTTCCTGATCTTGGTCTCTTCAACTCTATTGCATTGCTTCTTGGTCTTGGTCTCTTCAACTCTATTGCATTGCTTCTTGGTCTTGGTCTCATCCACTCTATTACATTGCTTCTTGGTCTTGGTCTCTTCAACTCTATTACATTGCTTCTTGGTCTTGGTCTCATCCACTCTATTACATTGCTTCTTGGTCTTGGTCTCATCCACTCTATTACATTGCTTCTTGGTCTTGGTCTCTTCAACTCTATTACATTGCTTCTTGGTCTTGGTCTCTTCAACTCTATTGCATTGCTTCTTGGTCTTAGTCTCTTCAACTCTATTACATTGCTTCTTGATCTTGATCTTGGTCTCTTCAACTCTATTACATTGCTTCCTGATCTTGGTCTTGGTCTCTTCAACTCTATTACATTGCTTCCTGATCTTGATCTTGGTCTCTTCAACTCTATTACATTGCTTCCTGATCTTGGTCTTGGTCTCTTCAACTCTATTGCATTGCTTCCTGATCTTGGTCTTGGTCTCTTCAACTCTATTACATTGCTTCTTGGTTTTGGTCTTGGTCTCTTCAACTCTATTGCATTGCTTCCTGATCTTGGTCTTGGTCTCTTCAACTCTATTACATTGCTTCCTGATCTTGGTTTCTTCAACTCTATTACATTGCTTCCTGATCTTGGTCTTGGTCTCTTCAACTCTATTACATTGCTTCCTGATCTTGGTCTCTTTAACTCTATTGCATTGCTTCTTGGTCTTGGTCTCTTCAACTCTATTGCATTGCTTCTTGGTCTTAGTCTCATCCACTCTATTGCATTGCTTCTTGGTCTTGGTCTCTTCAACTCTATTGCATTGCTTCTTGGTCTTGGTCTCATCCACTCTATTACATTGCTTCTTGGTCTTGTTCTCATCCACTCTATTGCATTGCTTCTTGGTCTTGGTCTCTTCAACTCTATTGCATTGCTTCTTGGTCTTAGTCTCATCCACTATATTGCATTGCTTCTTGGTCTTGGTCTCTTCAACTCTATTGCATTGCTTCTTGGTCTTGGTCTCTTCAACTCTATTGCATTGCTTCTTGGTCTTAGTCTCATCCACTCTATTGCATTGCTTCTTGGTCTTGGTCTCATCCACTCTATTGCATTGCTTCTTGGTCTTGGTCTCTTCAACTCTATTGCATTGCTTCTTGGTCTTGGTCTCTTCAACTCTATTGCATTGCTTCTTGGTCTTAGTCTCATCCACTCTATTGCATTGCTTCTTGGTCTTGGTCTCTTCAACTCTATTACATTGCTTCTTGGTCTTGGTCTCTTCAACTCTATTGCATTGCTTCTTGGTCTTGGTCTCATCCACTCTATTGCATTGCTTCTTGGTCTTGGTCTCATCCACTCTATTACATTGCTTCTTGGTCTTGGTCTCTTCAACTCTATTGCATTGCTTCCTGATCTTGGTCTCTTCAACTCTATTGCATTGCTTCTTGGTCTTGGTTTCTTCAACTCTATTGCATTGCTTCTCGGTCTTGGTCTCTTCAACTCTATTGCATTGCTTCTTGGTCTTGGTCTCTTCAACTCTATTGCATTGCTTTTTGGTCTTAGTCTCATCCACTCTATTACATTGCTTCTTGGTCTTGGTCTCTTCAACTCTATTGCATTGCTTCTTGGTCTTGGTCTTAGTCTCTTCAATTCTATTGCATTGCTTCTTGGTCTTGCTCTTGGTCTCTTTAACTCTATTGCATTGCTTCTTGGTCTCGGTCTTAGTCTCTTCAACTCTATTGCATTGCTTCTTGATCTTGGTCTATCCCTGATGTCTCTTAGCACATGTTTCTGAAGCGTGTCCACGACAGTGAGGGGAAGTGTTTGCTGGGGCTGAAATGTCGTGCAGTGAGGGGAAGTGTTTGCTGGGGCTGAAATGTCGTGCGTATTGATGGTGGACTTTATAATATTCCGCATTCGGTTATCCGGACGATTGAATATCCTTCTGATCCCGTTCCCAATCAATTTGGATAATCGATGTTCTACTGTATTTTAAAAACACAAGCAAGATAACAAAAGAAGACATTACTATAAACACACGCACACATCACATTCACCTCGCATCAATAGCACTCAGACATTACGATAAACACACGAACACATCACATTCATCTCGCATCAAAAGCACTCAGACATTACGATAAACACACGTACACATCACATTCACCTCGCATCAATAGCACTCAGACATTACTATAAACACACGCACACATCACATTCACCTCGCATCAATAGCACTCAGACATTACGATAAACACACGCATACATCACATTCACCTCGCATCAAGAGCACTCAGACATTACGATAAACACACGCACACATCACATTCATCTCGCATCAAGAGCACTCAGACATTACGATAAACACACGCACACATCACATTCATCTCGCATCAAGAGCACTCAGACATTACGATAAACACACCAACACATCACATTCATCTCGCATCAAGAGCACTCAGACATTATGATAAACACACGCACACATCACATTCATCTCGCATCAAGAGCACTCAGACATTACGATAAACACACCAACACATCACATTCACATCGCATCAAGAGCACTCAGACATTACGATAAACACACGCACACATCACATTCATCTCGCATCAAGAGCACTCAGACATTACGATAAACACACGAACACATCACATTCATCTCGCATCAATAGCACTCAGACATTACGATAAACACACGAACACATCACATTCACCTCGCATCAATAGCGCTCAGACATTACGATAAACACACGAACACATCACATTCATCTCGCATCAATAGCACTCAGACATTACGATAAACACACGAACACATCACATTCATCTCGCATCAATAGCACTCAGACATTACGATAAACACACGTACACATCACATTCACCTCGCATCAATAGCACTCAGACATTACTATAAACACACGAACACATCACATTCACCTCGCATCAATAGCACTCAGACATTACGATAAACACACGCACACATCACATTCACCTCGCATCAATAGCACTCAGACATTACGATAAACACACGCATACATCACATTCACCTCGCATCAAGAGCACTCAGACATTACGATAAACACACGCACACATCACATTCATCTCGCATCAAGAGCACTCAGACATTACGATAAACACACCAACACATCACATTCATCTCGCATCAAGAGCACTCAGACATTATGATAAACACACGCACACATCACATTCATCTCGCATCAAGAGCACTCAGACATTACGATAAACACACCAACACATCACATTTACATCGCATCAAGAGCACTCAGACATTACGATAAACACACGCACACATCACATTCATCTCGCATCAAGAGCACTCAGACATTACGATAAACACACGAACACATCACATTCATCTCGCATCAATAGCACTCAGACATTACGATAAACACACGTACACATCACATTCACCTCGCATCAATAGCACTCAGACATTACTATAAACACACGCACACATCACATTCATCTCGCATCAAGAGCACTCAGACATTACGATAAACACACCAACACATCACATTCACATCGCATCAATAGCACTCAGACATTACGATAAACACACGCACACATCATATTCACCTCGCATCAATAGCACTCAGACATTACGATAAACACACGAACACATCACATTCATCTCGCATCAATAGCACTCAGACATTACGATAAACACACGTACACATCACATTCACCTCGCATCAATAGCAGTCAGACATTACGATAAACACACGAACACATTACATTTACCTCGCATCAATAGCACTCAGACATTACTATAAACACACGTACACATCACATTCACCTCGCATCATTAGCACTCAGACATTACTATAAACACACGCACACATCACATTCATCTCGCATCAAGAGCACTCAGACATTACGATAAACACACCAACACATCACATTCACATCGCATCAATAGCACTCAGACATTACGATAAACACACGCACACATCATATTCACCTCGCATCAATAGCACTCAGACATTACGATAAACACACGAACACATCACATTCATCTCGCATCAATAGCACTCAGACATTACGATAAACACACGCACACATCACATTCACCTCGCATCAATAGCAGTCAGACATTACGATAAACACTCGAACACATCACATTCACCTCGCATCAATAGCACTCAGACATTACGATAAACACACGCACACATCACATTCACATTGCATCAATAGCACTCAGACATTACGATAAACACACGAACACATCACATTCACCTCGCATCAATAGCACTCAGACATTACGATAAACACACGCACACAGTACATTCACCTCGCATCAATAGCACTCAGACATTACGATAAACACACGCACACATCACATTCACCTCGCATCAATAGCACTCAGACATTACGATAAACACACGCACACATCACATTCACCTCGCATCAATAGCACTCAGACATTACGATAAACACACGCACACATCACATTCACCTCGCATCAATAGCACTCAGACATTACGATAAACACACGAACACATCACATTCACCTCGCATCAATAGCACTCAGACATTACGATAAACACATGAACACATCACATTCACCTCGCATCAATAGCACTCAGACATTACGATAAACACACGCACACATCACATTCACCTCGCATCAATAGCACTCAGACATTACGATAAACACACGAACACATCACATTCACCACGCATCAATAGCACTCAGACATTACGATAAACACACGAACACATCACATTCACCTCGCATCAATAGCACTCAGACATTACGATAAACACACGCACACATCACATTCACCACGCATCAATAGCACTCAGACATTACGATAAACACACGAACACATCACATTCACCACGCATCAATAGCACTCAGACATTACGATAAACACACGAACACATCACATTCACCTCGCATCAATAGCACTCAGACATTACGATAAACACACGCACACATCACATTCACCACGCATCAATAGCACTCAGACATTACGATATTCACACGAACACATCACATTCACCACGCATCAATAGCACTCAGACATTATGATAAACACACGAACATATCACATTCATCTCGCATCAATAGCACTCAGACATTACGATAAACACACGAACACATCACATTCACCTCGCATCAATAGCACTCAGACATTACGATAAACACACGCACACATCACATTCACCACGCATCAATAGCACTCAGACATTACGATAAACACACGAACACATCACATTCACCACGCATCAATAGCACTCAGACATTACGATAAACACACGAACACATCACATTCACCTCGCATCAATAGCACTCAGACATTACGATAAACACACGCACACATCACATTCACCACGCATCAATAGCACTCAGACATTACGATATTCACACGAACACATCACATTCACCACGCATCAATAGCACTCAGACATTATGATAAACACACGAACATATCACATTCATCTCGCATCAATAGCACTCAGACATTACGATAAACACACGAACACATCACATTCACCTCGCATCAATAGCACTCAGACATTACGATAAACACACGCACACATCACATTCACCACGCATCAATAGCACTCAGACATTACGATAAACACACGAACACATCACATTCACCTCGCATCAATAGCACTCAGACATTACGATAAACACACGCACACATCACATTCACCTCGTATCAATAGCACTCAGACATTACGATAAACACACGCACACATCATATTCACCACGCATCAATAGCACTCAGACATTACGATAAACACACGAACACATCACATTCACCTCGCATCAATAGCACTCAGACATTACGATAAACACACGCACACATCACATTCACCTCGCATCAATTATTCTTAAGAGACAATGATAAGTAGGGGGAAAATGAATTGCTCTCAAGACTGGGAGTTTGATGGACAGGATGGCCTTCAGGTTTCACTTTTGAAAAAGTTTCTCATTTATAAATTACAGACTTCAAACGAGAAGAGTACTTCCTACTTGTATCCTGTGTTAATCTAGTCATGCATCTTAAGATCTGCCAAGTCGTTGGTTTTCCTGACGGATTCAAGCAACAAGTTCCATTCTTTAGTAGCACTTGGGAAAATAATGCACTTGTACACATTTGTCCTAGCACTATAGCACATGGAATAAGAAATGTTCCTATTGGAGGAATTGGATTTGGCTTCAGATGTTTGGGGCTCATTTATGTGACGTAACCTCATTTATTTCAGACTTTAAGTCTCCATGAAGTGCTCAAGTTTGGTGCGGACATAGCAAGTGGTATGGCTTACTTGAGTTCACTTCAGTTTGTACATAGAGATCTGGCAGCTAGAAACTGTATGTAAGTAGCTTGTACATATAGATCTGGCAGCTATAAACTGTATGTAAGTAGTTTGTATATTAAGATCTGGCAGCTAGAAACTATGTAAGTAGTTTGTTCATAGAGATCTGGCAGCTAGAAACTGTATGTAAGTAGTTTGTATATTGAGATCTGGCAGCTCGAAAATGTATGTACGTTGTTTGTAATATAGATCTGGCAGCTAGAAACTGTATGTAAGTAGTTTATATATTGAGATCTGGCAGCTAGAAACTGTATGTAAGTAGTTTGTATATTGAGATCTGGCAGCTAGAAACTGTATGTAAGTAGTTTGTATATTGAGATCTGGCAGCTAGAAACTGTATGTAAGTATTTTGTATATAGAGATCTGGCAGCTAGAAACTGTATGTAAGTATTTTGTATATAGAGATCTGGCAGCTAGAAACTGTATGTAAATAGTTTGTACATAGAGATCTGGCAGCTAGAAACTGTATGTAAGTAGTTTGTACATAGAGATCTAGCAGCTAGAAACTGTATGTAAGTAGTTTGTACATAGAGATCTGGCAGCTAGAAACTGTATGTAAGTAGTTTGTACATAGAGATCTGGCAGCTAGAAACTGTATGTAAATAGTTTGTACATAGAGATCTGGCAGCTAGAAACTGTATGTAAGTAGTTTGTACATAGAGATCTGGCAGCTAGAAACTGTATGTAAGTAGTTTGTATATAGAGATCTGGCAGCTAGAAACTGTATGTAAGTAGTTTGTACATTGAGATCTGGCAGCTAGAAACTGTATGTAAGTAGTTTGTACATTGAGATCTGGCAGCTAAAAACTGTATGTAAGTAGTTTGTATATGGAGATCTGACAGCTAGAAACTGTATGTTAGTAGTTTGTATATAGAGATCTGGCAGCTAGAAACTGTATGTAAGTAGTTTGTATATAGAGATCTGGTAGCTAGAAACTGTATGTAAGTAGTTTGTGAATAGAGATCTGGCAGCTAGAAACTGTATGTAAGTAGTTTGTACATAGAGATCTTGCAGCTAGAAACTGTATGTAAGTAGTTTGTACATAGAGATCTGGCAGCTAGAAACTGTATGTAAGTAGTTTGTATATAGAGATCTGGCAGCTAGAAACTGTATGTAAGTAGTTTGTATATAGAGATCTGGCAGCTAGAAACTGTATGTAAGTAGTTTGTATATAGAGATCTGGCAGCTAGAAACTGTATGTAAGTAGTTTGTATATAGAGATCTGGCAGCTAGAAACTGTATGTAAGTAGTTTGTATATAGAGATCTGGCAGCTAGAAACTGTATGTAAGTAGTTTGTATATAGAGATCTGGCACCTAGAAACTGTATGTAAGTAGTTTGTATATAGAGATCTGGCAGCTAGAAACTGTATGTAAGTAGTTTGTATATAGAGATCTGGCAGCTAGAAACTGTATGTAAGTAGTTTGTATATAGAGATCTGGCAGCTAGAAACTGTATGTAAGTAGTTTGTATATAGAGATCTGGCAGCTAGAAACTGTATGTAAGTAGTTTGTATATAGAGATCTGACAGCTAGAAACTGTATGTAAGTAGTTTGTATATAGAGATCTGGCAGCTAGAAACTGTATGTAAGTAGTTTGTATATAGAGATCTGACAGCTAGAAACTGTATGTAAGTAGTTTGTCTAAGAGATCTGGCAGCTAGAAACTGTATGTAAGTAGTTTGTATATAGAGATCTGGCAGCTAGAAACTGTATGTAAGTAGTTTGTATATTAAGATCTGGCAGCTAGAAACTGTATGTAAGTAGTTTGTATATAGAGATCTGGCAGCTAGAAACTGTATGTAAGTAGTTTGTATATAGAGATCTGGCAGCTAGAAACTGTATGTAAGTAGTTTGTATATAGAGATCTGGCAGCTAGAAACTGTATGTAAGTAGTTTGTATATAGAGATCTGGCAGCTAGAAACTGTATGTAAGTAGTTTGTACATAGAGCTCTGGCAGCTAGAAACTGTATGTAAGTAGTTTGTATATAGAGATCTGGCAGCTAGAAACTGTATGTAAGTAGTTTGTACATAGAGATCTGGCAGCTAGAAACTGTATGTAAGTAGTTTGTACATAGAGATCTGACAGCTAGAAACTGTATGTAAGTAGTTTGTACATAGAGATCTGACAGCTAGAAACTGTATGTAAGTAGTTTGTATATAGAGATCTGGCAGCTAGAAACTGTATGTAAGTAGTTTGTACATAGAGATCTGGCAGCTAGAAACTGTATGTAAGTAGTCTGTATATAGAGATCTGGCAGCTAGAAACTGTATGTAAGTAGTTTGTACATAGAGATCTGGCAGCTAGAAACTGTATGTAAGTAGTTTGTACATAGAGATCTGGCAGCTAGAAACTGTATGTAAGTAGTTTGTACATAGAGATCTGGCAGCTAGAAACTGTATGTAAGTAGTTTGTATATAGAGATCTGGCAGCTAGAAACTGTATGTAAGTAGTCTGTATATAGAGATCTGGCAGCTAGAAACTGTATGTAAGTCTGTATATAGAGATCTGACAGCTAGAAACTGTATGTAAGTAGTCTGTATATAGAGATCTGGCAGCTAGAAACTGTATGTAAGTAGTTTGTATATAGAGATCTGGCAGCTAGAAACTGTATGTAAGTAGTCTGTACATAGAGATCTGGCAGCTAGAAACTGTATGTAAGTAGTCTGTATATAGAGATCTGGCAGCTAGAAACTGTATGTAAGTAGTTTGTATATAGAGATCTGACAGCTAGAAACTGTATGTAAGTAGTCTGTATATAGAGATCTGGCAGCTAGAAACTGTATGTAAGTAGTCTGTATATAGAGATCTGGCAGCTAGAAACTGTATGTAAGTCTGTATATAGAGATCTGACAGCTAGAAACTGTATGTAAGTAGTCTGTATATAGAGATCTGGCAGCTAGAAACTGTATGTAAGTAGTTTGTATATAGAGATCTGGCAGCTAGAAACTGTATGTAAGTAGTCTGTACATAGAGATCTGGCAGCTAGAAACTGTATGTAAGTAGTCTGTATATAGAGATCTGGCAGCTAGAAACTGTATGTAAGTAGTTTGTATATAGAGATCTGACAGCTAGAAACTGTATGTAAGTAGTCTGTACATAGAGATCTGGCAGCTAGAAACTGTATGTAAGTAGTCTGTATATAGAGATCTGGCAGCTAGAAACTGTATGTAAGTAGTCTGTATATAGAGATCTATTGGTATATATTGAATAGAAAAGAACTCGGATATTTGTTGTTTGTTCTATAGGATAAAAATTCTATTGAATGTAATGCATTGTATGATTCAGGCTGGACGGTTTGAATACAGTTAAAGTGGCAGACTTTGGTCTATGTCGTGATATCTGTGAGAAAGGTTATTACAGCAGTGACAATAAGAAAATGTTGCCTATTCGATGGATGGCTATTGAAAGTATAGAACATGGATCTTATACTACAAAGTCCGATGTGGTGAGTAGATTTTTTTATTGATAGCAGTAACCATGTAATAAAATGTAGATTTATATTGGAACCACTTTTCTAAGTTAATCACCGCGAATGACACCGATCCATCTAACGCCACCGATAAAATAGAAGATAAACATCTACTGCATAAATAATGGATGAAACTATATTCGATCAATGTTCAACAGTCTCATAGACTTCCAATGTACTCTGCCTAATGTAGCAACTGATTGGATTTGTCCCACTCTCAGCCTAGAGGTGGGGAACATACAATTCGAAGCAGACCGTTTTGGCGCGGCCGTTTTACCGCGACCGTTTTGGCGCTGCCGATTTAATTATTTTTTTGGCGCGATGGTCATTTTGGCGAAGCCGTTTTGACGCAGAGGACGTTTTGGCGCGAAATGGTTTGATAACATTGTTTATATTTATTGCAGGGGCGGACTGGGTATCAAAACCGGCCCGGGCATTACCATATAAACCGGCCCACAAATGTCATGTCATATATTTTCGGTGTGTGTGTGTGGGGGGGGGGGGGTTAAACCTCTCCGAAATATATATATATATATATATATATATATATATATATATATATATATATTAGTGTGTGTCTATATGTAATTAATCTTATCTTTCATTCTTTCAAACGTTTTTTCTACACTAGAATACTCTGTTCCTATATTTAGTGAAAGGCAGTATACACCGCCAAAGGACAGCTAGGGAGTCTGGGGGAGCGCAGTAAGCTCCCCCAGTGGATCCAAGCATTATTTCCGTTATTTTAAGCTTTAAAAATGCATATTTTGAAGTATCCACAGTGCAATTAGCCTGATACTCTTCCGCTAAAAAAATCAAAAACTAAATCTTCTATTCAGTGGAGTCCAGCGACTGGTAGAAAATGGTAAAATGCTTTAGTTTTTGAATTGGAGGTGGGGGGGGGAGGGAAACCACAAAACCCCTTTTGGCTACGCTCATGAAATTTGGTGACTAGTTTACTTAAGTTGGCTGCACTGGGGAAGTAAGTAAAGTTTCCCTTTCAGACAATGATATCTGAGACCGGTGATGGTTTGAACTCCTCCCCTCTCGGCTACGCCCATGAGTTTTATCATAGGTGTAAGCCTAATTCTATTCAAAATATATAAAGTTTGATAACGCATCGAAAACTGGATGTACGCTTTCGTAGGCTTATATAATGTATTATATTTATACATGTATGTAGTCTGAAAACTATAAACACTACAATAGCAGCCTTAATGAGTTTCAAACTTTTTAGTATTACTTATAGACGTTTCTTCAAAAAAAAATACAAATAATTAGGTCCTACGCATTTCACGTGTCAATCCAGTCATTCATGTTGATCTGTGACTTAAAATATGCTAAGTCATTGGTTTTCCTGGCTGACTCAGGCAACCCATTCCTTTAAAGTGTTATCACCACAAATACAAAACTAGGGGTCTATCGAGCCGTCGTCCTCCCTACATTGCTCTATGACTCAGAAACATGGATAGTGTACAGTTAACATGCAAAGAAACTGAATCACTACCACGACATGTCTGTGAAAAATACTGAATGTCAAATGGCAAGACAAAATACCAGATACTGAAGTCCTTCAAAGAGCGGGTCTGCAAAGCATCCACACAATCCTGATGCAGTCCCAGCTGCGATGGGCAGGACATGTATGCAGAATGGAAGACCACCGCATCCCTAAACGACTCTTGTATGGCCAACTAAGCGAAGGAAAGCGCTCGCAAGGTTGTCAAAAAAAGCGCTTCAGGGACACCCTCAAAGCTTCTCTGAAGACGTTCAGCATAGATCCAGCCACCTGGCAGACAGAGGCACATAACAGAGCATCATGACGTCGCGCTGTGAAAACAGGCGCACAGGTTTCTGAGGAAAAAAGAACATGCTGGCAGAAGAAAAACGCCAGAGAAGAAAAGCAAGGCCAATGACACTAGCTCCAGCTGGAATAACCTGCCTAGTGTGCGGCCGAACATTCCGGGCTCACATAGGTCTCACCAGCCACACGAGGAGACATAAAACCCCTGTGCAAAGCCTCAGCCCCCTGGATGACAAAGTGGTCATAATCGAACTACGATGGACGAACTATATATATTCCTTTACAAGATAAGAGAAAGCAGAACGGTTAGAGAGGTACTTCTAAATGTGAAAAGCTCTTGCTTCGTCCTAGTACATTCTCAAAAACGCGACTTGTATATGAATATATTATTTAAAATATCAATGATTCTAAATCACCTTTCATTAAATATCGGATGTGACAGCGCTATATAAATTATTGTAATAATTTTCATCATCAATGACTTCATACTAAGCATAAGTTTGCCATTAATCATATAATCATAGCGGTGGAAATATTAGTGTCGATCTAGATTTATGTTTTAATTAAATAATAATTGTTTTTTGTAAACCTTAAGTGTAGTATTTTTAGATCTATGTTATTACAAATAAACAACAAGAAACTTACTTTTTTCTTTTCAAATCGCAGAAAGTAGAACTTTATAAGGCTATACCCATATTGAGCTATGAATAAGTTGGGTGGTTTGCAATTTCGCGGCTGTCTGTATGTGTTTAAGTTAACTTCTATTAAGTTTTGTTAACCAGCTAATTGTCTCTCCTTTTGCCGCGTTATATCAATGTTTTCTAACTTAACCTCTCCCATCCCTCTTTTTCGTTAACTTTCAATGGAACCATTAAAAAAAACGGGTGAGGGAAGGAGCAAAACAAAAATAGGAGTGCCATCAAAGGCCCATGCCGACCAGCTAAATGATCAGGCCAAACACAGTCTTGAAGGCATCAAAGTAATCAAAGTAGTGTTGAAGGCCATGCCGCTCGTGCATAGCAGAAAGTACGGTCTAACGTTTTACAAATGATAACACGTACAGTGTATAGTGTAATTCTTAAAATTATATTCTTGTTGAATTTCAAACAAAATTAATTGTAATAAGAATTAAAACAACAAGAAGAAGAAAACGTCTTCGGGCCTTTGTGTCTTGCTGCTGTCACTTTTTTTTAAAGTTGTCTGCATTGAATTTTTTTTCTTTGGTCGCGACCAGACCGGCCTATTTGGTACCGGCCCACCAGGCATTTGCCCGTTTGCCCATATAGCCAGTCCGCCCCTGATTTATTGTATTATTTCTTTGAAGAAGCATGAGACATATCTCTGTTTTGTAGGTGTGTTTGTGTCTATTCATGTATTGAACAAGACAGAGTTGGATCCATTTTTTTTGTCTTTAAATTTATTTTGTAATTATTTTTAAATCACTTTATAACTTGAGTGTGGGTTTTAATATTGCCCAAAGCAAAATAAAACAAGGTTACAAAGATAGTTTGTGTGGAAACACAAACTCAAAATCGGCCCCCGAAGTGGTCCACCCAGGCAGGTAAAAAGGCAGGTTTCAATATTTTCAGAAAGAACATCAGAATGAAATTCTATCAAAGACAAATAACAGAGAAGAATGGAGAAAGAAGGTTGACAGATATTGTGGGGTGCCTAAACGGTCAAGCAGACCAAAGGATAGGTGAAAGTGAATGTGAAGTTATAAGTAAACCTGGCCTAACTGATGTCTTATAATGAATATCTAATTGTTTTGTAAAGGGTCTATCTCTTATTCAAATCCTAAAAAAAAAATTTCGGTAAAAAATGTAAAAAATAAAATAGTTAAGTGTACTATATAACAGTGGATACACTGCAGTTCACGCGATAATATGAAAAACTACTTATTAATTGTTGTTTTAAATTATGTCCAACTTATATGCATACTAAATAGATTTTTTTCTCTTTAAAAAAAGGTAAACACTTTTTGTGTGTAAATGTAGTAATTAGTATGATAGAACTTACATAACTTAGCAATTAAAATGTAATAAAAAATTATTGCAAAAAAATCTAAAACCATTTGCATAAATATGCAATGAAATATCCTAGAATGTACTCATTGATATTATCTCCTTAGTGGTCACTTGGTGTTGTACTCTGGGAATTGTTGACCAGGGGATTAACTCCGTATCCAGGTGTAGACTGCTGGGACATCATCAACTATTTACGTTACAGGAGATTACCTCCGCCTTTTTTCTGTCCGGAACAACTGTGAGTACACAATATAGGTCTTACTCGTTTGTCATGAGTAACAAGTCTCTCAATACAGCACAGCTAGACCACACATCAGTCTCTCAATATAGTACTGCTAGACCACACATCAGTCTCTCAATACAGCACAACTAGACCACACATCAGTCTCTCAATACAGCACAACTAGACCACATATCAGTCTCTCAATACAGCACTGCTAGACCACACATCAGTCTCTCAATACAGCACTGCTAGACCACACATCAGTCTCTCAATACAGCACAGCTAGACCATACATCAGTCTCTCAATACAGCACAACTAGACCACACATCAGTCTCTCAATACAGCACAGCTAGACCATACATCAGTCTCTCAATACAGCACAACTAGACCACACATCAGTCTTTCAATACAGCACAGCTAGACCATACATCAGTCTCTCAATACAGCACAGCTAGACTACATAACAGTCTCTAAATACAGCACAGCTAGACCATACATCAGTCTCTCAATACAGCACAGCTAGACTACATATCAGTCTCTAAATACAGCACAACTAGACCATACATCAGTCTCTCAATACAGCACAACTAGACTACATATCAGTCTCTCAATACAGCACTGCTAGACCACACATCAGTCTCTCAATACAGCACTGCTAGACCACATATCAGTCTCTCGAGACGTTTTGACAGCACAGCTAGACCACACATCAGTCTCTCGAGACGTTTTGACAGCACAGCTAGACCACATATCAGTCTCTCGAGACGTTTTGACAGCACAGCTAGACCACACATCAGTCTCTCAATACAGCACAGCTAGACCACATATCAGTCTCTCAATACAGCACAGCTAGACCACACATCAGTCTCTCAATACAGCACAGCTAGACCACATATCAGTCTCTCGAGACGTTTTGACAGCACAGCTAGACCACACATCAGTCTCTCGAGACGTTTTGACAGCACAGCTAGACCACATATCAGTCTCTCGAGACGTTTTGACAGCACAGCTAGACCACATATCAGTCTCTCGAGACGTTTTGACAGCACAGCTAGACCACACATCAGTCTCTCAATACAGCACAGCTAGACCACACATCAGTCTCTCAATACAGCACAGCTAGACCACATATCAGTCTCTCAATACAGCACAGCTAGACCACACATCAGTCTCTCAATACAGCACAGCTAGACCACATATCAGTCACTCAATACAGCACAGCTAGACCACACATCAGTCTCTCAATACAGCACAGCTAGACCACACATCAGTCTCTCAATACAGCACAGCTAGACCACACACCAGTCTCTCAATACAGCACAACTAGACCACACATCAGTCTCTCAATACAGCACAACTAGACCACATATCAGTCTCTCAATACAGCACAGCTAGACCACACATCAGTCTCTCAATACAGCACAACTAGACCACATATCAGTCTCTCGAGACGTTTTGACAGCACAGCTAGACCACATATCAGTCTCTCGAGACGTTTTGACAGCACAGCTAGACCACACATCAGTTAAACCAAAAGCCAAAAACAAAAGAAACTGTGCATGGGGAACTGAGGCTGTCTGATGGTCTTTGCTTTCGTGGCTGATTGATTGTTCCACACACACAGTGCTTTTTTTGTGACGGTACGCACCGATACGGCATGCCGGCACCTTTTTCAATGTGGGAAAACAATTATTACCTTTCTTGTATTTTAACGTTTATTATTAATTTATCAGTAGTATTAATATTTATTAATTATTTTTATGCTGTGAGTAACACTTATCCCTCATGGAGACGACCGCATGTCAAAGGTGATCTTCTTTGGCGAGCTTAGAGGAGGACGGCGTTACAGAGGTGCCCCCCCCCCCCTATAAAGTTACACTCAGTCGCCATTTTTTATATCTTATATAACACAGACATTACTTCAAAAAAGATGATTACGTCCTCAATGGGATATTGGAAAGTACCTGCCAGCATTCTCTGGCTGCAGATGGCCTCTCAGAGAGACGGAGAGCTCTCACAAAAGCTGCGGGACAAACATTTGAGACTCAAAGAAATGCCACTATTGAAGACAGACGCAACGACGGAAAGAAAACTTAAATAGACCGCCAGCAGACAACGGCTTTGTCTGCATAACATTCGAGAAAATTTGAAGGTCGCAACTGGGTTTGTGTAGTTATGTCAAACACTGCACTCAGCCTTAATCTTCAGAATCAAAGACATTGCCATTATTATCATAAAACAATTAAGTCAAATAATTGGCAGTGATTACACACAAAAATTAATCTCATTGTCATGACTTTCTTTCAAATCCTAAGAATAGTCCATTTTTAAATTATTGAATATTAGGGCCTACTGTTTCTAGGTTTAATTGTAAATTTAGTTTTTTTTAATATAAACATTATTATTGCTGAATTCACAATAAAATGAAATTAAGCTAATGGAAACCTTGTGCCTCCCGCAGTCTGACAATATTAGACATTTTAAGCTTTAAATTAGCCAAAGCAAGGCCAATGTCTCCTCTAATGACTACATCCAGTCTATTTCTTTGCTTATTCATTAGGTATGTTACGCACTAAATCTAAATGTATGTTGATGGAAAAGCTAAAACATAATTCTATTTTCGACCACAGTTTTGAAATTGGACTGAAACAATCAAGTGCAGCCACATCTCTGTTGTGCCTCCTATGTTTACATTCTTTTTACTGAAGACATCATGTTGTAAATCTATTTTTTCCTGCAACTCAATTTGAACATCAGTAACAGATGTTGAATAATTCTAATAATTTTCATTTTTTTTTTTTTTTTTACATCCTAGAAGCGAATCGTAATGTCTTCCTAGAGCATTAGGTGAAGTGCATAGATATCGATGTTCTTAGGCAGTAATTCATTTGTCAACAAAGAAGTTATGTCAGATTGTAAAACTCTTTAAAATAGATTTAATATCTCGATAAAAGAGAAAATGATATAATCAATGAAAGTGCATTTCTTTTCTTGCAGTCGGAGGTTCGTTTCATTCATTTGCGTTAGATGCCTACCATGTAAAACAATTTTTTTAGCCTGCTTTAAGTCATCGCCATCCGTTAAATCTTCCTGTTTCTCAAAAAAATTCAAAATTGTATTTAAGAGCTTAACAAAAGGAGCTACAACAAACCCCTTTCGAAATCCGGCGAACAACAAGAGACTAACATCTTTCTCATCATTTGTTTCACAAAACTGTTGAAAGATACGCTTAAATTCGCATGTGTATTTTATTTACAATTTTTGTAATTACATTCAAATAGAAATGAAATTGCGGGTTAAACCTTTCTTAAGATGTTGCCTGTGTATCATAACTTATAAGGTGAATAGTGAATAGATTTGTTCTTTATTCAATATAACTTATGAAGCCATTGTAGCGTCCAGACACCGATGGTTCCCTATAGGTCGTCATAAGCTACATAACTAGACAATTTTGAAATAATATTTCATCACAGTGTCATCACTAACAAAAAAAAAAGTATTTTTGTGTAACATATGTTTGCAAAATTTTTAATTTTAGTTTTAATCAATTTCAAACAATATCATAGGCCTTATTCTTAAAAAAAAGCTATGCATTTTTTAAAAGGCCACTAAAACTTATCTTATTTTGCCTTTTTTTTTTGTTTTTGTTTTTAATATTGTTTGAATAGCAGATTTTTATAATTGTTCATGAATATTCTTAAATTATTTTTGAATATTGCTATATGTTCTTAAAGCCGATTTGGTTTCATAACCTCATCTAAAAATGCCGTCATCCGGGTCGGTCATAGGCCACTGCAACCTATGCGGCCTCAGTGGGCCCCGCACTTTAATAGTCCCCGCGACAAATCTAGGTGTAAATTATTCAATTAAACCATTTTAAGTTAAATTTTAACTTATTTTAAAAGGGTTTCTGAAATTCTCCTGAAATTGCAAAATATATGCAAAAGTCATGAAAATGTAATGAAATTATTAAAATCTTCTGAAAACTCATGCAAATCTCCTTAAAAACAGATAAAATTGTCATTTCGGGATGCCATTCAATATGGAAATCGCAATCCTGCTTGCAATTAAAAAATAAGAAGGCATTGTCAACTTTTATTTAATAAAAATGTAATAATAAGGCGAATTTTAACCAAAACAAGAAGTTCAAATACTTAATTTACTTTAATAGTCACTGGCATACAAATTTAGATCTAAATCTATTTCGACCTCTTAAAAAATGCGATATTTTGCTAGTCGATAGTTAATCTAAAAGACATCTGAATGTTTATCGGCTTTTTCTCCTTCGAACACTACTATCTACAGTAGATGGCTCGTAAAGTTAATTTGAAAGAGATTTTGTAATTAAGTAGAGTATGTATAAAATGCAAATACACATTTATTTTCTAATTTAAAAACAATCTTAATTTTGTACTTCGTAAAGTATGAATAAAATGCAAATACACATTTATTTTCTAATTTAAAAACAATCTTATTTTTGTACTTAGTAAAGTATGAATAAAATGCAAATACAAATGTATTTTCTAATTTAAAAACAATCTTAATTTTGTACTTAGTAAAGTATGAATAAAATGCAAATACAAATTTATTTTCTAATTTAAAAACAATCTTAATTTTCACTTATCCTTATCCCTACCCAGAATGGGCCCCACGCAATCCGTTTCGCATAGGGCCCCGCAATCTGTAGGACCGGCCCTGATCATCATTCAAAGTAGAACATTGGAATACTTTTTATCTAGTGGCTATTCACTAAAAATTTCAACAATATTTTCGTAACAACACTTTGTCAATGTTTTTGTTTTTTTTAAAAAAAGGTTAAATTATTCTCTTTGAATATAAGCTTTAACGTTGTTTTTTCCATTCACATTGACTTATCAATATATTAACATAGGTAGATCAAATAAACTATAATCTAAAAGGCGTATTACAAAATTTGTCTATCAAATCATGAACGTTTATGAAATCTAAGGACACTAGATACCCTCCGATTACAGCAAAAGAGTAAAAATTTTAAAATAGAAAATGGGATTCCCGAACTCAATTTCTAACGCTGTTTCTGTTCTTAAATGAAAAGCAAGCTAACTATAAATTTTTCTATACTAAGTTTGACAGCTTTAAGTTTGAAGAATTTTTTTTATTTGTTTTGTTTCAGTGCACCTCTAGTTTCTTTTTTAACCCTCTATGCCCAGCGCCCCTTTGGCTCCCAACGCCACCAAAAGTTACGAAAACGCCCCCCCCCCCATAGGGTGATACGGCGCCTTCGACACGGAGGTCACGGGTGATAGCGCCCCCGTTGAAGACCACTGATATATATATGTATATGTATGTATGCGTGTGTGTGTGTACGTAATGAATCTTTACTACATTCCGACCCTTCATTCTTTCGGACTTTTTTTTGTACCGAAGAATTTTTTTTTTTTGTTGCAATTAGTGGAAAGACACCCACCCTTGCCCCATCGCCAAGCTTTTTTTAATCTTTAAAATGCCTATTCTGAGGTATCTACACTGCATTATCCTACTACTCTTCTATTCAAATATTGAAGGTCAAAATCAAAATCTGCTACTCACTGCACTTTATTAATGGAGCCCAGCAACTGATTAAAATTGGTACCTAGATTGGTGACTAGAGTTTCGCTTTAGTTTTTTTGATGGAGGGGGAGGGTAACCACAAAACTCTTTTCGGAAACGCTAATGAAATTGACTAATTTTAGCTTTGCTTTTCCTTTTATGGGAAGATGTTGGATGGGTGGGTTTAACCTCAAGACCCCTATTGGCTATGCCATGAAATTTGGTGACCGTAGTTTGCTTTAGATATTTTATCGAAAAGGGGAGTTATATGGTCAAAACCATTTTACATTCATTCTAGGACTAAATAATCTCTCCGATGTGCACACTCGCCAATGGTTGCTGTGCAGGCCAGTGTTTGAGAGCATCCTAGATATCTAACTAGCTTTAGATAATCAAGTGATATATTATTGTATTGGCTACATTTTGTCGTTGTTCTTGCCAGGTACTTCCTAATGATGCTGTGTTGGGCTAAAACTCCTCACATCCGGCCAACTTTTAATCGTGTTCATAGTGAACTTCTTCGTATGCTGGGTCAAAGGTCGGTACAGTTTTCTGAGGAAGAATCGAAACCCGATCCTCAAGTTACATCGGAGTTAAAAAAACAAGATGGCGAAACCATGTGTGTTCAGGAAGCAAATATCTTCATTCAAAGAGACAAAAATATGTCTGAATCTGAAGCAACCAAAAGTGAACCGTCCTATAAGTTGAATGAAATGAAGCCTGATGGTCTTTCAGCTATTCTAAGTATAGAGAGGGAAGAAAATAGTAACACTAGCAAAAATAAGGAAGGAGATGATTCTGACAACTCTTATCTCAATTTACTGCGGGAGCTGAACACGAAGATGGTAGATAATGTAGACATTACATTAGCAGACTGTCAGTTTGAGAGAGACCTTTCAGAATGTGCCATTAAAGTTTATGATCAGCTAGTTGAACACTATGTTAAACTACAAAACTTTAAACGTCCTGTGCTGCTTAAAGATGACCAAGTGAGCTCTAAGCTTGACACTAATGTAAATGTTGCACTAACCAACAACACATTTTGCTTTAGACCAGAAGCCAATCAAAGTGAAGATTAAGTTCATTCAACAAAAACTTATCATATACTGAGACAATTTGTAAAAGACTTCAATTTTTTTATTAAAATATTTCTTATTAGCTTGCAAAATTTGCCTAACTGGTTGTGTGGGAATTAGGCACAGATTTTGAAAACTGCTCAAACGATTTTCTTACAAATTGAACAGTTTATGTACCGGTATATCTTGGGAAAAAAATTACTAGCTAATTGGCCACACAGTGAAATTTTAGTTTGACCAATAGGGTCTACAATAGTCTACATCTTTTACACATATAATCCTCTTAAAATGAAATTGATCTATTTTACACATACATTCAGTGGGTATTCCCGCACTCGACTTTGATGTTTCTTTGTCTTAAGTAAAGCGATAAATGAATAAATTGACATTTGAAAACATTTTGCGCAAAGTTTATGTAAAATCATTAGCTGGACTGCTATAATTAATTTGTGACAATATACTTATGTATAATAATACTGTAATGAATCTCACTATCCAGGCTCTCTGCAAACTGCACCACACGACGCCACCAATTTAAAGAGCTTGACAACTCAGGGCTCCAAGATAACTAACAGTTTAATGTCCAAAAATCACAGCCAATACTGTACAATTGGATACACGTAACACAGACTGTACACATATATCTCCGATAACACCGTACCGATGAATGAACTCTTGCACTGGCCTCTCTGTTTCGTTCCGGACTTGCACTGGGTTCAACAGTTCAGGACTGACTTCACACACTGGGCTCGTTGTGTCGGACTCGATCGCAGACAAAGATCAAGACGCCGTTCGTCTTGACTGTGCTTGACAGTAATCCGCACTGAACCGTCGTAATGTGCCGTACAGAAACACACTGCTGAACCACACTGAACTGTGCTGTAGTCGACCGGACTGTAGTGAACCCTCTTGAACGCGACACCTCCGCTCTTTATATAGCGTCCCTGCTGGCCTTCTAGAACCGGACAGGACGCCGCTCGACATTTCTGGTTGGTCACATGACTACATCCCTTGTGACGCTCATGAGCTCTACTCACAACACAGATCCTTCCCGAACTGTCTTCGCTGACCGTCGTAGCTCGTCACGGTTGACCGCTCGTCTAGCGCTGGCCTAGGGAGATGTGTGTCGGCTGACTACACACATACCACTACCCTCATCTATGTCACCACCAGATTTATAACAATACTTCAATTTTTCGGAAGACGTTTATTGTGCCCTAGAATAGGTTCTTCCTGGAGTTAGTGGAAAAATTGTACACTTCCCGCCACTGCCAGCAAGGGGATCTGGGGGAGCGCTAAGAGCTCCCCCTCCCGCCGCCAAACACTATTTCTTGTATTGAAAGCCAACAAAATGCATATTCTGAGGTATCTACAGTGCATTTTCCTGCTATTAAGAAGTTTTATTTCAAAAACCTAATCTGCTATTCTTACTGACTTAGACCCTCCCGCTCCGTTTGGCGTATTTGGAGGTAAGCTGTTTCCACAAAAATCTGTCACTGGTAATGTCTGAAGCCTCTTCCCACCTGTTCTGAGGACCGCCATGAATGTGTGGCGCCAGGTTGTACTAGGATGTCATCGCAACTCTTATTATGCTTAATTCATTTTGTCGGAGAACATGTCTCGCAAACCTCATGCGACGCTCTGTCACAATCTTACTAAGTAAGGGGTCGACTCCCAGTTCGGCATAGGATTTCCTTGATTTAGACCCGATCTCTATAACTGACTCTTCTTCTTCTAGCCAGCTTTATTGCTGCTGAGCTGTGAGTTTTTTTTGCACACTGTGCCAAGGAAAAAAGTGTTCTGTTTTCTTCAGCTGTTCAGCACTGCCGTACAGGGTGTTGGTTATGTTGGGCTGTAGTGGAAGTAGGGTCTGCCTAAGGTGGATTTGGGAGGGGCATTCAAGAGGATATGGTTTATGGTTTCAAAGGGGTGGGCGCAGTGTCTGCAAATGGGGAGTTGTGTAGAGTTTATTTTGTTCAGATGGTAATTTAATAGTGGTGTGTGTCCTGTTCTTAGTTGGAAAATGGTAGATTGTTGTTTGCGGGGGAGGAAGTTAATACTGTCCAGTTTGTTAGGCGTAGTCATTGCTTTGTACATGGCTCTGCCTGTGTTTCCTGATGCCAATTGGTTGAGCCACTCCTCTTTGTGATTGTTGGCTAACATTGACCTTAGGGTGAGGTAGTCAACAGGTCTATCTGGTTGTTCCATAGATGAACCTGCCTTTGAAAGCTTATCTGCCTTTTCATTTCCCATGATGTCAATGTGTCCAGGAATCCACTGTAGTGTGATATTGATATTTTTAATTTGATATCATTTGATGGATTATCACAACTAGTGTTGTTAACTCTCTTGGGCTGTTTGAGGTGCTGCTGTTAAGTGCTTGCAGAATAGATTGGAAGTCTGTAAATACAACAATATCTGATGGTGGATGCACTCCTTCATATAATTTGTTTTCCACTGTCTGGAGTGCTATGGTAATTGCCTCAATTTCGGCTTGAAAGTTTGAGCAGTAATCGCCACAGGGTGCGCCTATCTCAAAGTGTTTATTTTTAGGGAAGACCAGGAAGGCACCAAGACCAGTATTGATGGTGGCCTTGAAAGCTGATCCGTCTGTATATATATGGATAGCTGTTTTTTTTTATAGCTTTCAATTGTTTCAAGCGTGCCTACTTTGAGCTCCAGTGGATTTGATTCTTTTGTTAATGTGCTATTTAGTAAATGTGTTTTGATGGTTGGTTGTTTGTAGTTTAGTCCGGGCGTTATGTTTGAAAATCTGGTAGTTTTTTCTCTGTTATTTGGGTAGGTGGTGTTTTAGGGCTAGTTCGTCAGTAATTTGGATCGGAGTCCTTTGCTTTTTTTTTTCCTATTTCTCTGTGTTAGTAGTTTATTAGGATGATCGTCCTCCAACCTTCTGTATCTCTCAATAGCTTCTAATGCTGCTCTGTTGCGCCTTAACTTAAGAGGTTGAATGTTGGAGTCTATTTTACAGGCTGCTGTGGGAGTAGTTCTCATACCTCCACTAATTAGATGCAAGGCTTGGTTTTGGGTTGTGTCTAATGAGGATTGATATGTTTTGTTGGCAGCTACTTGTATGGAGAGACAATTATCCATTACAGATCTGACGTATCCAGTGTCTTAATATTTTCTTTTCAGCTCCCCATGATGTTCCTGCTAGGTGTTTTATTATGTTTAATCTTTGTGATGCCTTTTCTTTTAAATCTGCCATAAAGTGTTTTAGAGTCAGTCTTTGGTTTAATTTTACACCAAGTTATGTTGGATTTTCTTCTTTATTTATTGGCTGTGAGTCTATTTTTAGGATGTAGTTTCTGTTTTGCTATTTTGTTGCTGTGGCTAAAGATTGAATAAACTGACTTTTCTTTGTTTATTTCCATTTCCCATAATTTTGAATACGTGGAGATAGTTGTGAGGGCTCTATTTAGTTTGGATCTAGTCAGCACTGAATATTTCTCTGTAGTCCAAATTAAAAAGTCGTCTGCATAAAGTGCCTTACTGACCGAAATGAGGTCCGGGAGGTCATTCATGAAGATTAGAAAGAGAGTGCAGCTAAGGGCTGAACCTTGTGGTAGTCCTTCTTCCAAACTTTTTTTACTAGAGATGGCACCTTCGAATCGGGTTTGGATGGTTCTGTTTTTTTTAAGAATGCCCTGATCCAGCTGTACATTTTTCCATGGATGCCCATTTTTTTCATCTTCAAAAATAGACCTTTTCTCCACACTCTATCATAGGCTTGTATCTATAAAAACTGCTGTAGTGTGCTTGTTTTCATGAAACCCTTCTACTGTGTCCTGGATAAAACGAAAGAGGTGGTCTTCTGTTCTACTTGCTTTCCTGAAGCCAGCTTGTGCATTGTGGAGTGAGCAAGTACTTTCTAGCCACCAATAAAGTCGGTTATTGATCATTTTTTCTGCCATTTTGCCAATTTTGGTTGTTAGAGATATAACTGACTCCTAAAATCTGTCTTAGCCATCTTTGTTGAGCCACATTTAGTGTTTTTCCACTTTCGGCAGATGACTATTCACTGCACTTTATTAATGGAGCACCATCACTGGTAGAAATGTCTAACCTCTCTTGAATACGCTCTTGGAATTAGGTGACTGTAGTTTGTTTTAGATTTTATATCAAAAAGGGAAGTTTTATCGTCAAAATCATTTGTTGGGGGTTGTGACGGACCTCGTGTATGACGTGAGTGGCTCCTAGGTGTTTAGGGGGATGATTATTTTTGAATAGCCACACACTGGCCCATCAGAGATAAATCGGGAGCAGACACGCAACAAGACAAACAATGAAGAAAGATACAAATGTTGTAAAATTAAAGAATATTTATTTACATAAATGTACAAGGTAGAATAAAATAAAGAAAAGGGGGGGGGGGCTGTATCTATCTCGTTAGCAATTAGTATCGTCATACTAAGCACTTGATGAGAGAGTATATGTCACTTTGTCCTTTGCACTTAGCTGGTTGTCCTGCTGAGGTTGCAGCTGACTGTGTCCTGGCTATAGGTCTTGCAGCTGGAGGTGGAGTCTCAATCCAAAGTTCTGATATCTGTAGTGGGCACAGTAGGGTGGGTGGCCGGCTACCGTGGGCAGCGTCGTTAGCAGGGTATGCCCTGTGAGTTGCGGAGGTTTGGCGAAGCTATGACGTCTCGCACAGACACGTGGTCTATAGAAATGTCGTGCCTAATAAGTTGACAAGTGGATTATCGAATAGGCAGGCAAGTAGAGCCGATAGCGCCAAGTAGTAGTGCCAAAGAGTCAGGTAGGCCAATAGGCCATTGAGTAGTGTCAAGTGGGCAGATGACACTGAATAGTAGGTCCAAGTAAATAGGCAAGTGATCCAAAAAGGCAGTTCCAAATACATAGTATCCAATAGGCAGATCCAAATATATTAGTATCCAATAGGCAGATCCAAATAAATAGTATCCAATAGGCAGATACCTGAGGGAGGCACCAGGTATTCCTCTAAGAGTAAGAATGAATGGGTGAAGCCTAACTCTAGAAGAAAGTCTCACCTTGGAAAGTCACGAGGCGTGTCGACACGAGTAATCTCCTTGATCAAAGAGAGACGTTGGAAAGGGGTGGAAGAAAAATGAAGTGTACTCCATTCCAGGTGGTATCAACCGTGACCGTCAGACATCCGGCGGGTAAGACCAGAGTAAGAGAGTGTGTGTTTATCTTTCCCCCGGCCAAGGGGAGATAAGCGGAAAGTAGTGGCTTTGTTGTCGACAAGGTTGTGGATTCAGTCTAGCGAGAAGAGGAAAAGGTTGGGTTGGTGATGAAGCCGGGGCTAAAAGTAGGAGATAATTAAAATAAAATAAATAAATAATAATTAATGCTGTGATAAAATTGAGTGACCCTGTCAGCAAGCTTTTAACTTGTGACAGAAGTTTTAAACTAAAAAATCTCTGGAGCTTTTTTTAAAATTGAAAACCCCATTCAGCTACGGTCATAGAATTTGGTAAATGTAGTTTGCTTTAGAATAATATTGAAGATAGAGGTTTTCCACCTCAAAACGCTCTGTAGGGGTATTTTAAACTCAAAACCATCTGGAGAGGTTTTAAAAAGCCATCTTTAAACACAAAACCCCCAATTGGCTTGGCTACGCTCTAATAAAAAGCCATCTGTAGGAGAGGGGTTTAAACTTAAAACCCCCAATTGGCTTGGCTACGCTCTAATAATTTTAGTATGTAATTTGCTTTCTTTTTATATTTCTTAGCATCAAATCCCTCTGAATGGGGGTTTAAACCCCCTTTTGGCGACGTTCATAGCATTTTGAGTGCGTAATTTTGCTTTTTTTTTTTTTACATTGAAGATGTATTTTTTAGCTTCAAACCCCGCGGGCGGGGAATTTAAACTCAAAACCCCTTTGACTACACTCATAGAATTTTGAGTGTATAATTTGCTTTATTTTTAATATTAAAGAGGTATTTTTTACCTTCAAACATCGCTGAAAAGGGGTTTTGACTCAGTTTTGAGTTTAGCTAAGCTCATAAAATTTTGAGTGCGTAATTTTCTTTTTTTAGCGGCCCCCGAAAGGGGAAAGACGCTATTAGTTTTGTGCGAAATGTCTGTCCGTCCGTCCCGTTTAGATCTCGTAAACTAGAAGAGATATTGAAAATCCGACTTCACAATATTTTAGACCATTCAAAGTTCTGATGCAACGGCTACTTTTTTTTTCCTGATAGCGAAAATTCTAATTTTTAAAATCAATTATGCAAGCAGTTTTTTATAAGAAAAAGCTAATTAGTATGCATTATATGTTAAACCTAATTTAAGACGAATAGTAATCTTATAAAAATCATTTTCGTGAAAATTTTTTTATGTAGCGGAAATTTTTTTTTTTTTTTTTGAGGATTCGAATATGAGATTGAGCCTTTTCAAAACAATTAACTTATTTAGTTCGAACTGAGGGTCCCGGGTTCGAATCCTGGTGAAGACTGGGATTTTCAACTTCTGAGTCTACCCAGCTCTAATGGGTACCTGACATTAGTTGGGGAAAAGCAAAGGCGGTTGGTCGTTGTGCTGGCTACATGACACCCTCGTTAACCGTAGGCCACAAAAACAGATGAACTTTACATCATCTGCCCTATAGACCACAAACTAGTTAGGCCAGGTTCACATCTAACTTTACATTCACTTTCACGTATCCTTTGATCTGCGGGACAGTTGGGGCACTACACAAGATCTGTTAACCTTCTTTCTCCATTCTTATCTCTCATTTGTCTTTGATATAATTTCATTCGGATGTTCTTTCTGAAAATATTGAAGCCTACCTGGGTGGACCATTGGTCGTGCGGTTTGCGCGCTGGACTGTCGTTTGGATTTATCGACGATCGAAGGTTCAAACCCTGCCTGCTCCCATCCCCTGTCGTCCTGCGGGAGGTTTGGACTAGGAAGTAAACTATCTTCTACTCTGAAGGATTATCCGAATTATGTAAAACATTTTACTTCGGGGGCCGATTTTGAGTTTGTGTTTCCACACAAACTGTCTTTTGTAACCTTGTTTATATTGAAGAGGTATTTTTTAGCTTCAAACCCTACTCAAGATACTCAATACTCAAAACCCCTTTAGCTACGCTCATAGAATTTTGAGTGTGTAATATGCTTTTTTTTATATTGAAGAGGGGGTTTATCGTACATTTTGGAGGGGGTTTTAAAATCAAAATCTCCCTTAACTTTGCTCTTGAAAATTGGGGATTGTCGTTTGCATTTTTTATTTTTGTTTTATAGAAGAGGGAGATTTAACTGCAAACCCCTGGTAGGCAGTTTTAAACTCACAACCCCCTGGTAGGAGGCTTAAACTCAAAACCCCCTGGTAGGTGTTTTTAAATTCAAATCCCCCTTGGCTGTGCTGGTGCAAGTGATGGTTTAGTATTAAAATCCCACCTAAAAAAAAAATTTAAGCGAAAAATCAGTCACTAAATTCCGAGCGCCCCCCCCCCTACGGGGAGGATTTCATTTCGGGGGGGGGGGTAATATTCATTTTTAAAAATATATCATTCGTTAGTTATTGAGAGAAAAGTAATCTATCATTCATTAGTTATTGAGAGAAAAGTAATCTATCATTCATTAGTTATTGAGAGAAAAGTAATTTATCATTCATTAGTTATTGAGAGAAAAGTAATCTATCATTCATTAGTTATTGAGAGAAAAATATATTGTTCATTAGTTATTGAGAGAAAAGTAATCTATTGTTCATTAGTTATTGAGAGAAAAGTAATCTATCATTCATTAGTTATTGAGAGAAAAATATATTGTTCATTAGTTATTGAGAGAAAAGTAATCTATTGTTCATTAGTTAGTGAGAGAAAAGTAATCTATCGTTCATTAGTTAGTGAGAGAAAAGTAATCTATTGTTCATTAGTTATTGAGAGAAAAGTAATTTATCGTTCATTAGTTATTGAAAGAAAAGTAATCTATTATTCATTAGTTAGTGAGAGAAAAGTAATCTATCATTCATTAGTTATTAAAAGAAAAGTAATATATCATTCTTTAGTTATTGAGAGAAAAGTAATCTATCATTCATTAGTTATTGAGAGAAAAGTAATCTATCGTTCATTAGTTATTGAGAGAAAAGTAATCTATTGTTCATTAGTTATTGAGAGAAAAGTAATCTATTGTTTATTAGTTATTGAGAGAAAAGTAATCTATCGTTCATTAGTTATTGAGAGAAAAGTAATCTATTGTTCATTAGTTATTGAGAGAAAAGTAGGCCCTGATCTATCATTCATTAGTTATTGAGAGAAAAGTAATCTATCATTCAATAGTTATTGAGAGAAAAGTAATCTATTGTTCATTAGTTTTTGAGAGAAAAGTAATCTATCGTTCATTAGTTATTGAGAAAAAAGTAGGCCCTGATCTATCATTCATTAGTTATTGAGAGAAAAGTAATCTATCATTCATTAGTTATTGAGAGAAAAGTAATCTATCATTCATTAGTTATTGAGAGAAAAGTAATCTATCGTTCATTAGTTATTGAGAGAAAAGTAATCTATTTAGTTATTGAGAGAAAAGTAATCTATTGTTTATTAGTTATTGAGAGAAAAGTAGGCCCTAATCTATCATTCATTAGTTATTGAGAGAAAAGTAATCTATCATTCATTAGTTATTGAGAGAAAAGTAATCTATTGTTCATTAGTTTTTGAGAGAAAAGTAATCTATTGTTCATTAGTTATTGAGAGAAAAGTAGGCCCTGATCTATCATTCATTAGTTATTGAGAGAAAAGTAATCTATCGTTCATTAGTTAGTGAGAGCAAAGTAATCTATCGTTCATTAGTTATTGAGAGAAAAGTAATCTATCGTTCATTAGTTAGTGAGAGAAAAGTAATCTATTGCTCATTAGTTATTGAGAAAAAAAGTAAACTATCGTTCATTAGTTATTGAGAGAAAAGTAATCTATTGTTCATTAGTTATTGAGAGAAAAGTAATCTATCATTCATTAGTTATTGAGAGAAAAGTAATCTATTGTTCATTAGTTTTTGAGAGAAAAGTAATCTATTGTTCATTAGTTATTGAGAGAAAAGTAGGCCCTGATCTATCATTCATTAGTTATTGAGAGAAAAGTAATCTATCGTTCATTAATTAGTGAGAGAAAAGTAGGCCATAATCTTCATTTATTAGTTATTGAGAGAAAAGTAATCTATTGTTCATTAGCTATTGAGAACGAAATAATGTAATCAGTGGCGTAGCAAAGTACCCATGGGCTAAAAATCACCTATTCCTAGTGATGGGCAAAAGTTAACTAAAAAGTTGCTAACTTTTAGTTTAACTAAAAAAAATTAGTTAAGGCCAAAGTTTAATTAAAAAAAAAAAGTTTAGTTAAAATCCTAGTTTAATTATTTTTTTTTAGTTACAAACTAAAAAGTTTAATTACAAATTTTACAAACTTTTTTAACATAAATACCAATAAATATTTAGATCTATGTAATTTGGAGAATATATATAATGAATTATAGAGAGGAGAATAAACTAGAGGGTGCACAGGTCACTTGAAAGCCTTTTGACCTTTACCCTATAATGGCCACTATTCCCGCCAATTCAAGGTATTTGAAAGGCGAGAAAAATAAACGTGTTCATTATATTTCTAGCATGTTTCGCTGCTTGATAAATCCTGATAATTCCTTGCTTCTATAGATCTACATTTTGCTGCTTTTTATTAAACACCAGTGTTTTCCTGAATAGATCTAGAAGAAATGTCGACTCTTTTTATTTTAAAACTTTTTACTATATAGATCTAGAGTTAAGAGTCTAGTGACGTCTAGTCTATTAGTCTATTACTACTATTAGATCTAGACCTATAGTCATAATAGTCTATATTTAATTATTTTAGTCTCTTATTAGTCTTAAGTAGAGTCTAACTCTTAGTAGTCTTACATCTAGATGTAAATTCAAAATTATAAGTCAATAATAATTAACCTAGATCTATTAATTGAAATCTATATTACTTTACTTTATTAGACTAGATCTATTAGTTTAGAGATTCTACTATTCTAGAATTAGAGTTTAGATTAGATCTAGATATATCTAGATTACTTATTATACTAAGACTTAAGATGCATAGATGATAAATCTATAATGAGTATAATATTAATAATAGTCATCACTACTAAATTAACTAAATCTAGACTAGATCTACATCTACTTCTATTATAATTATACTTATATCTACTATATAGATCTATTACATCTAGAATCTAGATCTAGTATTATCTACTAGAGTAGGCCTATAGATCTAAATACCCATATCTAGTTATAATCATAATTATAATAATCTAAAATCTCTAGATCTAGAGTTACCTACTAGATCTAGACTCTATCTAGATTTTAGATCTAGTAGTAGTAGTAGTAACTAGTATTTCTTAGATTATTTTTAGATTAAAATTAAAATATTAATTATTTGATCTAGGTCTAGTAGCTAGATCTAATTCTAGATCCAGATTATATTTCTGATCATTTCGTTTGTAGAAGATATTAGATCCAGAATATTCTAGAATCTAGAGTTAGTTAGAGAGTCAACATGCTGTTTTATCATTACTTCTAAAGGTAACTTATATTAGAACTTGGACAATTACTTCTAATTTCTTTCTATAATAGTATCATTCTAGTGATTCTATTAAGATGTACATCTATCCCATAAAGACATTTAAATCTTTTTTCATGTGCACAAATAAATGTTTATTACATTTTGCTAAAGAGATTGGTTGTGTTTTATATTTTTCATGTTTGGCTGTATCGTCCTTAAAAAAGGTCAAAATAGTTTGTAAAAGTTTAACTAAAGTATCTTAGTTTAGTTTAACTAATTTTTTCAATTTGGGATTAACTAAAAGTTTAATTACTTTTTTTTAGTTCAAACTTAGTTTTAGTTTAACTAAAAAAATTTAGTTTAGTTCCCATCACTACCTATTCCATAGAAAAAGCAACTTACACACTCAAAATTCTGTGAGCATAGCCAAAGGGTTTTTTAGTTTACCCCCCCCCCCCTCCTTTTCATCGCAGTTTGAAGCTAAAAAAAAACACCTCTTTATAAAAATAAAGCAAATTACACACTCAGAAGTCAATGAGCGTAGCCATGGGGTTTTGAGTTTAAAACCCCTTCAGCGGGGTTTGAAGCTAAAAAAAACCTCTTCAATATAAAAAAAGCATATTACAAACTAAAAATTCTATGAGCGTAGCCAAGCCAAGGGGCGTTTTATATTTAAACCTCCCTCCCTCCTCCAGAAGGCTTTTTTTTTAACTTTTAAAACCCCTCTTGATGGTTTTGAGTTTAAATACCACCATACAGAGAGTTTTTCTCTTCAATATTATTCTAAAGCAAACTTCAGTCACCAATTTCTATGAGCGTAGCTAAGGGGGTTTTGAATTTTAAAAAAAAAAAAAACTCCACAGATTTTTTAGTTTAAAACCCCCCAAAAAATTATTTTGACGATAAAACTTCCCTTTTCGATATAAAATCTAAAGAAAACTACAGTCAAGTGGTAATCCAATAACATCGCATCAAGGAAACCATACCTAAGTTCATCCGTCTTGGACTGACAAAAATGAAGACTCCAAAACATCAAAATCTCAGTCCAGTTGTAGGCCTTTAATGAGCAATTTTCACGGCTTCAACTTCTCCCTGCCGATTGGTAACAAGTCAAAATTAATTTCAAACTATGAGAACAGTGAGGACCAGAACCAAGCTTTACCTCATTGCAAAGAAAACTCATCAGATTTAAACAATTCAAAGGATTTTAAAATGCTTAAATTTTACTTTCCTGACAACAATAAATATATATCCGACTGGAACAATTTATTAAACAACAAATGAAGGACTGTTGGGCTACAAACTCATTGTTTTGTCCCACTTGAAGCAACCACTAGGCCCACTGCCTCCATGTTCAAGAGATTTTCACACATCCACATCTGTTCAACGACATGCACCTTGACCTCCGTATGAACCACCATGAGATGCTCTAGGTCTGACCTATATATCTGACCTTAATGAAGAAGATGCTGAAAGAATATTAAAAAATGTTGCATATGAGGAACTGAAACAATTATTAGAGAAGCACAATGTTGCATATACAAAGACGAAGGCAAAGAAACGAACTACAGATAGTGGAATATTTGGGACAGAACTTGAAGTACTTGTTACGAAGGATATTAAAAAAAATATACTTATTTGATAGTTCCAGCTGTATTTTTTAACGATGTTTCGATTCATTGAGGAAAATGGCATGCAAGTACAATGGGTCTTCATGGTACCAGGATCATCCGAAAGAGTCAAAGCTATTAGAAAAGAGCTAGAGAATAATTTCTACAAGAGACCTAACTATTCTATATACGACCACACACATGATGTAGCCTCAGCCTTTCAGGCCTTCCTCAGAGAACTACCAGCATATCTGATATCCAGTGAAAGAATGGAGTGTTTCCCTGATATTAAAACATTGCCCTACGTAGAACAAATACGAGCCACCAATATGTTCATTTTATCCATGAAAAAAGAATACGGAGACACACTGCAGGTCTTCTTAAGTTGGTTGAATTGGACTTGAAAACAAGAGCGTCACACAAATGGATGATCAAAATCTGGCCACTTGTCACGCTCCAAATATCTTTGCAATACCCAAAGGCTCTGAGACAGATACCACAAGACTTAATGACAACTTTGGCTATTTTAAAACATTCACAAATTACAACTAAAAAACTTTTTGCTGTTCCCCCCAACTTTATAAGTCAAATTAGGCTGCAATATGCAACTGGAGCTTCTGCAAAGCCAAAACGAAAATGTATTTCCAAGTTGTTAGGAAAGAAATCAAAAGGTGGAGAAGAAATACCCCCACCACCTGAAGAATTGAGGAAATTAAAAGAAGTTAAAATTGAAGTTCATGCTCCACAAATAACCAGGGAAAGTGCTGTCATCACATTCAATGAGTCAACAACAGCTAAGGATGTGCTATATCAGTAACCTATGAGGCTATTCCTAAAACCCTTTTAGAAGATGCGAGAAGACTATTTGCTCAGGGACAGAATGCAGACAGAGCTATTGATTATCTGTGTAAAGTTGGTGGAAATATAAGTGACCCTGAAGTCTTGGAAGTGTATCGTGTTAATCCCACAGCTGAATGGATGATCAAAACCAAGAAAGGGAGATAAATACTTACAAAAACAGGAATTGGTCATTTTTGTTTTCAAATAGAAAATTGATCAAACAAAGGAAGGAGAAACAAGTCTTAGTTTTATTCTATTTTATATATAAACTGTTATGCTTATGATTACATTAAAAACAAACAATAGAGAACCATTGAATTAAATTTGTATGAATTACATTCATTAGCTTAAACAAGATTCTGTAATTTTTTTTTTATCTGTAGTTTATATCAATGTTGTGTAAAAATGAATCATTTAATTGGTTTAAAAACCTTTTACCATCAGAGACAGATTTAAGAAAATATTTGTTTTGTGACATCATAGTTGACAAATGTAGGCTAAATGTTTATGTGGATCTAGCCTATACTCTTATTACTAACACAATATTATTTGACTATTACTATTGCAACATTTACATCAGTTATATCTAGGCCTACTACAAACAGAATTAGAAGCTTGTGAAATACAGATAGTTTATCAATAAATGAGAAATAAATGCTAAAAAAAAAAGAATGTTTTTAATCTTTTCCGTTTAAGAGCGCAGTCTCGAACTGACAAATTATTGTTTTTGAAGGTAGACTCAGGCGTTCTTATTACAGTTAATACAGGGGCCAAAAACCCAAGGTAGGTAAAAAAAAATGATGAAAATCCGCCTGCTTCATACCTAGTAGAAGAGCTTTCATCTATTCTAATCAATGTCTCTAGAGTTTCTAGAATGTTTTAAAATGAATCCATAACAATCTTTACGACTTCTCCTCTGGCGACGTTTTAACCAAGCGCTTAAGTCTAAATTCAGTTATTTTGCTGAGGACGTCCTAGCGGTGCGCTAAAGTTGATAAAAAGGTGTGTAAACAGTCCAGTGCACAGAAAAATGTTACTGAATAGATTGCAGCTTAAGTCCCCAAACTCATCCATCAGATAATAAATTAAGATGTTAATGAAAGACTACAGAATTTGTACCTCGTCATTATCCAAGACAACAAAACCTCAACATTTGGAAAAATTGATCTAGTTTGTGATGTCAGGTGAGCTGTTTAAAAAATTGAAATACATTTTCACTCACTATTACAATAGTTTCGTTTTCTTTGTGTGGAGACATGCAGGTGTTTGGTCTGGGTTTTAAGCTTAGTTCGAAGCAAATGTTCTCACAGGAGAGGATCGTACTTGAATAGCAATTTCACCAACCCATAGAAATGACCTAGATTTTGTAATTGTCATTTTTCTTCAACTTGTTCGCGATGCCCATTAAGTGCCATATTCTGCTATTTTAGAGTCTAAGGCATTTATTTATAAGCTCTAGATCTAGATGAAACCAGCCTACTTAACAATGGTGTAACAAAATGTGCCTGAGCGTGTAAAAGTGCGTTGCCTTCAGAGATTTAAGTATATTAATTTCTAGTAAACATTTCAAATTCAGTAGTTTGTCTTTGTTCGTGTATGTGCCATGCGTTGATTTTATTGTTCAAATTTATCCTAGTTTGATACACCTCACCGCTTGATGCCCCGTGCGACCCACACCACTCGCACATGGCTAGCTACGCCACTGGTTCAAGACACAAATTCAAACCAATGCTATGAAGAATTGTGTTGAAACTGTTGAGCTGGCATGGAACAAGATGGCAAGTGTAACAACTGATGAAACCTGTGCTTTGACTGAGAAAAAAACTTTTTTTTTTCTATAAATTAATTAACAATCATAAACTCTAAACGGGAATGTTTGCACAAAGCTGTATTGAATATCAAACATATTATTAGCATATTAATATAAGTGATCAAACTTATCACAGGTAGGGGTCTTAATCACAGACAGTTCTGAGAAGTACTTAAAGATTTAGAAACAAAACATTCCAATGTTCAGTACCACAGTAGTATCCACTGCCTTAGCATGGGCAAGGTATTGAGAATATAGGGAAGCTCAAGGAAGAAAATGTTATGTCCCTTGAAGGATATTGACTGTGACTTTGTTAGTAATACTTCGAATGAAGAGTGAAAGACAGACTTCATGTTTATCATTGAAAATATTGCAATGGGATGTTTGCACATGCAATGAATGTTCATGTTACAACTTTTCATTTCTCCAGGCAAGCAAGTGACAGCTTTTATCATTTTTTTTTTTTTTTTTTTGCTGAAAGGTGAAACTATTTCTAGTGAAAGGTGAAACTATTTCTAGTGAAAGGTAAAACTATTTCTAGTGAAAGGTGAAACTATTTCTAGTGAAAGGTAAAACTATTTCTAGTGAAAGGTGAAACTATTTCTAGTGAGATGGTTTGAAAAGTAGAAAACTTATTTGGATTCCTTCATTGAGGAATTGGAAAGCAAATTTTAAGACGTCAAGAACTTGGGACCAGTTTTCAGTACCCCAAGTCACAATTTACCGAAGAAGCTGATTCAGCTCCAGAGGACATACCTCCTAGCAAATTATGCTCTGAAAGAGAAGTTCAAGTCACTTTTTACCGAGGGAGTATTTCGGGTGTAAGAAGTTGCATGTCCGCACTTTGAAAACCTTTGTTTCTAAATGTTGACATTATTTGGGTCAACATACATTTGTGAACACGTTTTATGTTTCTTGAAAATAAAAGCTATAAGAACAGGTGGATGCTGACTGACTGAAAGCAGTCACAAGAATAACAACTAGTAAGCTAGTTCCACACTTTTGGAACATTATGAACGAGTGTAAACAGTTACATATTTCACTTGAAGTACAATTTTAAAATTGTGGTAAATTGTTGTGATACAAAAGGACAATGATCAAATTGTACAAATTAATCGTAAAATTACTTTCAGAAATACCTAACTCTTGTTTTCCTCGATTGGAAGTGTAACAAAAATGAAAATACATACATACATATATTAGGGATGCACCGGATAGTCGCTCCGGCTTCGGCCGAATGTTCGGCAATTTTCCACTCTTCACTGCCGAATAGTAATAACTACACCGTAGTACCTATATTTCTAATATTATTGTTCGCGCTAAGTCTTTTCCAGCTAAGTCAAACGGAGGTAACACTTAAATACCGAAACAACGCAGGCGAAAGGCCAACAATATAAGAGTAGTTGACGCTGATAAACGATGTCGAACAAGAAGTTTAATACTTAGTGAAGGGAACCATTGTGAATATGGTCAAACTAAAAATCTACGTCAATAAAAACATGCCAATATTCATCAAGTGGCCATGAGTCAATAATGTCAGTTATGAAATACATTAACGTTTATGTTTCAAATAAAAGAATGTGCTTTTAAAACTACGACTATGCACCATCTTTTAGTACTAAAACAAAGCGTGTTAATCTAAATAGAAATACAATTTTACATTATCAATTCGCATTGCATACGTAGCAGCGATGGCTCGCACATTACAAGTTTGGAATTCTGTAAATTAAAATATTTGACAGAAAAAAAAATCTGTCATATCTTGTGCCTCGGCGGTGCACGTGGAATCTTAGCTCTGACAAGATTTAATTCACCTTATTAAAAAAGTGTCAATTCTTCAATAGTATTACTTCTCAAATAAGTTTTAAAAAGATGTGTTTTGATGCATTCAGAACTCTCTAGTAAAGTGATGCAGATTTTGTTTCTTTGAAACGAGTTCTAGACACACTCCCTAAGTTTTAACCAGTTCTAGTTATCCTTTGTATTTCCATTGGTATTAAAATTTGTATGTGTGTGTGTTCAATCTTATTTCAAAGTGCTCAGTCACTTTATATTCAAATTATTCTTTTCGATTTATTCTTCATGATTGGTTAGATACTTAGTAAAAGTAACACACAGTAGAAATTAGTCATGACTTGATATCTTAAGAAATGGAAAGTTTAGATATTACAAATGGCCTGTTCTGACTGTTAATCTATTCGTTTAAACTTTGTTTTGTTACAAAATTGTATATGTATTCAAGCCTATGTCAGTAAAGTTGGGTCCATGAGGTTTACTATCAAAACAAAAGAAATCTTGTGAGTGCTTACATAGCATTCAGAGTAGTTGGATGTTCCAACAGGGAATACATTAATAATTGAAAGCAATATTGTATAGATATTTTAAATACAAAACATTTAAACAAAAACATCAACACATAAATTAGTACACTGAATAGTAGGTGTTCAAAATATATTTGATAACAATTCTAACAGTGGGTAGATCAATACTTCAGACTTGACTAAATGAGAAACCAAATATAATCTATTCCAGTATCTGTTTGTATCCTGTGGTAACTACTGATTCAATTATTAGAAAGAGCACAACTTAATAACTTATTCAACATGGAAAAAAAATGGCATAATAAAATACATAACTAAAACACAGTTGGAAATAGAGAATTTGTGAACAAGTCAACTAAACAGTAGTAATTAGTAATGATAACTATAATCCACTATAGACCACAGACCTAATGACCTCAAGACTTAAGTTTCAATACATTGGATATACTAATTACAGTAAATGTAAAATAAAATGAACTTTTTGACATTTTAAGTTGGCAGCTCTTCATGCATTAAATTTGAGCTAGTTAGTCTGGGTCACTGCACTCACTATGTAAGTTGTTATAAAACTGTTATTCATTTGAAACTTAAGTTTAGTGTCTACTACTATGTATCCATCCCTCCAACTCAATGATTGAATGTAATGGTGAAGTAAGTATTAATGGATAACTGTACAATAAGCATATAACACCACACACTATTCCATGTAACTCTAGCATCATTCATAGATGGTGAAAATTAGGCAACATACTTACAGGACTTGTATAACATTTTGTTCACTGTTACAGTGAGTAAGCAATCCAATATTATCATGGCAGTACTTAGCTAATAACATTGTCACTTTCTTTCATCAGCATTTATACAATAATTTATTCAATTCATTACACATCACTAACATGCAACACCAGAATCATAAATCTTCTTTTCCTGATGCTTCAACTTTTTTCCATTCTTCTGGCTCATGCTTGGGCATTAATTCTCTGATTTTCTTGATAAAGTCAGATTTCTCAGCACAGCCTTTGCAAGCAGCATCTTCCCCCCAGTTAGATAAGATCTTCTTCAGTTCTCCTACTTTCATCTTGTTTAATTTGGTATAGTCTGGCTTCACATCTGTTCAAGGAACATCATTTGTATTATTATTTCTAGAAAGTATTTACATTAGCATAGTACATAGTATCAGGATAGATGGTTTCAAAGTTTGTTTATATTTGTCCAAATAGTTTTACACACAGTTAACTACACTGTAAACTGAGAAGGGTTAATTCTCCAAAAAGCAATATTTAAATGAAATTGATGAAAAGGTTGCAAGTGTACATTTTATGTTATGTGTTAAGTATAATTATAGAGCACAAGAATAAATCATTTAAAAATGGTAGATGAGGTTGACTATTCTGTACCAATATATTTCATTGATAACATTCAAGTATGTTTAGAATAGTTTCCAAAATAACATATGCCATAATATGAATTAGAATATATGAATAGAAAAGGAAATATCAAGGTCAACAGCCTTGGGGAAAATTAAATTCTTAATATAGCTCACCATAGCGTAGCTCACAAATTTGTGCATCCATAGCTTTTAACTTTTCACAGATTTTATTGGCAGGTAAATGGTAGCTGAGTGGTTTGATCAAGTTGCTCAGAATGCCAGTAGCAGCATCTTCAGTACCACCAACATAGTAGCACTGTAAACATAGCATTATCAGCAATCTAATTACACAGTAAAAGATTAACTGAAATCAGTACCAACAACATAATAATAAAACTCAAAACCTGCTAAACATTAATAATAATAAGATGTTATTCAAATGAAACAAAAATTGGGAGGAGGGGGGGGGGGTGTTTGCTAAAAAAAAAAAAAAAAAAAAAAAAAAAAAAGAGTCATCTTGACAACAACTCCAAAAAGAAACATTGGCTGATATTAATGGACATGTTTAGCCCAAACCCTTGTCACCCTTGCTTCTTTTCCATAAACCATTGTATAAGAGTTGCTTTTTTGGTAAACATGCCTTATTGCTTTTCAATTATAACACACCTTATGTATGTTAGTTGAAACATTGTGTCTAGCATTGAGAAAACAGTATAATACATTAAAAAAAAATTAAAAGAATAGAGTCTGTGGTGCATCAATAAATTATTTAACAGTTTTTTTTTATTTCAGGTCAAGAATGCAAGCAGAGGCCCAAATGTAATTAGCAACTTAAATAAGGGCTTTTTAAAATGCAAAACCAAGTGGCTTAGATTCAATGCAGATGTTATGACAATATGATTTAAAAACCTAATAAGTATACACACAAACTTCAAATATACAAGTCACAAAATAAAAAAACAAATAAATAAAGGGGAAATAAATGAAGAACAGGGGTGACTTTATGATTACTAAAATGTTTTATAAGTCTAGATTACTCTAGATCTAATTCCACTTCTTTCAGAAATTAGTATTATTACATCTGGATTAGCCCAAAACTCCTGGAGGTAGGCAGGCAGGGAATACCGGAATGAGGGGGGGAGGGGCAGGATTCTAATTAGGGACCATTGGACAGTGTAAAACAATGTGCATAGAGGCCAGAATACACACAGACAGCCATTCAAAGATTTAGATTAAAAGTATTAAATTTAAAGAATCCAGGCATCTATCTAGACTGATGCAAATCACTCTTGACCTAGACTTTTAGCTCTAGATCTAGTGATCTCTAGGGTCTAGAGCAGGGGTTCTCAACCTGTGGGTCGTGACCCCTTTAAGGGTCGATAGACGATTTGCCAGGGGTTGCCTAAGACTGTAGATAAATAGATTGTTTATGTCAATTCTTCTATTGCTGTGTAAGTGTGAGTGGGTGGGGGTCGCGGAAAAGTGGGGGGTTGTAAAAAGGGGCGCCGAGCTTAAAAGGTTGAGAACTGCTGGTCTAAAGGAAAGGAGATTTAAACATGTAAACAGACTGAAATCAGATGTGGGCATGTACAAAACAAATAAAGTCATATTTCACTTTCTTCCAAAAGTGTGAAAATAAATTAGATTTTTTTCACTAGTTCATGTGCAAAGGATGGACCTCAATGCGAATAAGAGTTTTCTCTTTTGAACAGGAAGAGGGAGGATAGCTTAAAAGATTTATTTGTCTTCTTTTATACTTTTTAGGCCAAAATAAATGTAGTGTGGTGGGCATGGGATATTCAAAGTAGGCCTTTGGAAAAAGCAACATTAATATATTTAGGGATGTTAAAATGGGGTCCATCCTACTAAAAAATGCAAGAAGCAAAAAGTGTGTGGTGGGGAGGGTTGCATTTCATTTGATATTAGAAAAATAAATCCTGTGTAGGGCAATAAAATAATGGCAGTCAGAGAATGCACTTTTTTTTATAACTTCAACTGATGGGTAAGTGAGTGTGAACAGACTAAATTAGATTGGGTTGTGGGAATCAATTGAAGGATGACAGACCCTCAAAAAAAAAAGAAAAAAAAACGATTTCTAAAAGTTCAAGGGCCACGAAAATGAGTGATTGTGGCTGGTGGTGGAGATGATATCAATGCAAGCCTATCCTTGAGGGTTGGGGAAATAAAAATATCCTAGTTAAAAAAAAAACAACAACACTTGCTAACTCTTTCAATGCTTGTATCATCTAGTCTTTATTACATAAAATGCTGAAAAAAATGTGAAAATGTTTTTTTTTTTTTTGGTTTGTTTTGACGGATACAAACTTAAAACTCATTTGAAGAAAATGGGAACTATTTTATGTGACTGTTCAAATAAATGTAAGATGAATATAACAATAACCACTCTATAAGTGAAGTAGATAATATGAGTAGTAAATGTTAAGACCAAGGTACCCAAACTGTTCAAATGGACTTAGAAATTTTAGTTCTGCTTTTAATCGAGAATAGCTCCTCCAAAATAATAATTGCTTCAGACTTTATTTTTTAGTGGATCAACAATTTGATGCCATTAAGATCATTCTAATTTCTTAATTATGACATGGACATTCATAAAATACATTTGACTAACAAATCTGCTTTCCTTTCCACCATTATATCTGTTAACATTAAGAGTATGTTTGCACAGAGCTGAGCTTGGCTGTTTTTTTACTATCCTGCCATATTCAGCTCTGGCTGGATATCATTGTAGGATAGTTGGACAGATAGTCAAGAGGATACTTTAGAGTATGGTTGAGAAACTAAAGTTTATTTATTCATAAAATAAATTTTACTTACAAATCTGTTTTCCTTGCCACCATTGGGGAACTTTTTGCAAAATTTTCTGAATGCTGCTTCAAGTTTCTCTGTGTTACCATACAATTCATCAGATATTTCTTTTTTAAATTTCTCAATTGTGCCAATGCAAACTAAAGAGAAAGAAAATGTATACAATAAAGATGTTATTACTTAATAATTAATTATAGTAAAAGAACTGGAAAATATAATATATATATTATCCTTTTATCCATATTTATTCTGTTTAAAATAGAATAATTTCAAAGAACAACATATATATATATAAATTAACCACTTTTGGACACATTCACAGCCAATTTTCTTTAAATTTCGTAACTCAATAATGATTAGATCACAGCCTGTTTTCTTTTAATTTCGTAACTCAATAATGATTAGACCTAGACAAAAATGAAAAAATCAAGAAAATCCTTAGCATTTGGGCAATTATAAAAAGTTTGTTGATTTCCTTTCCTATGCATATAATATGTATTACTACGGTTCCGCAAGGTTGTTATTGCCGGAAGTGGTAATGGTTTTACCCCATTATCTATAAAATGCTTCCAATGGCATGCATCTCAAATAGCCTCTGACAACCAGTCCAACTCATGGCCTTCACATATGGTTCAGATACTGAGCCCGGCAAAACCGTTATCACCCACAGGATTGTGCTACAGCCTGCCAGAACCTGCGGCGCTACTGATCCCAAACTGTATAGGATATATATTCCGTTCCTTTGGTCACATCATCTGCATGGAGGGGGGGGGGGAGGAACTGCTGTGTGAGCGCCATCGTTCCAACCATAAACCACGCCCAGGGTTTCATCTTGCTTGATGAACCATAGTGGTTCTATGACTGAAGGAGTCCAACAACATGTAATAATTTTATGTTGCAAGGTGTTGAAGTCTGCAAAATCTAGGGAATAATGACTAATGACTGGACATGCACAAACAAGGAACAGCTGTGTACAAAATTTGCATACAATGTACTTTCATTTTTTTTTTTAAATAAAAATATTTTCAATAAATCTTTATTAGCTACATTCTAAAACACATACTAAAGAATACATTTGTTATATTATTCATAGCATTTTTTTTATAAATAATAGGACTTTTTAAATATTCGTTATACAAAAATAATATAGATTATAGTACATAGTAGGCCTATATTGATATTAGTTATTAGTCCTTCATATTTTATAGTGTTTTCTTTTTCCACTAACTTAACAACTCTTTTTCCATGTGCTGTATTTCCCCTTCTCTGTTTGTTACTGAATTCATAACAATGGTGTTGGTCGCACCCGTTCTCTCTTTAGTCTATACTCTATACTATTCCAATTTCTGGTGTCACGACCTGTGACATGGCATCAATGAGCTATTGTCTAAACCGCCCAAAGGTTGCACGTTGTATCTAAGATAATTGTTCAGGCCTTCTATTAACAATTGGTCTTAGCTTATATAATATCTAGATCTACAGACTATATTATGACTATTACGAGTATATATTTAACTAAAGACTAGGTCTAGAGTTCAGCACTTGACTTAGGACTTTCACTTTGATGTCTTTTAGTCTCTAGTCTCTATCTAGTTTTTGTATTAAAGATTATTAGATCTAAATTATTCTAGATCTTCTAGAGTCTAATACTTAAAGTTAATAGATCGACTTCTTGATCTAATACTTATATACTATAATAATATAATACATTACAGAAAATACAGATCTAGTCTAGATTTATTACTAGTCTCTAGTCTAGAGTCAATACTATTATTATAATTAAATTTAATTAAACTAGACTATCACTACTATTACCTTCACAATCTCGTTCATTCTTTTCCTTCTTTGCTTCATTATTGTGTACAATACAGAGTAACAAAAAAACAGTAGTAATTGTTATACTAACAGTAGTAACAGTACTTCGCGTCATAGTAGTCATAGTCATAATATTATATTGTTGGCTAGCTAGATCTAGTAGAATAAGTAGATATAGACTCTATAGTATAGATCTAGTCTCTAGATCTAAATATACTTAAAATAGATCTAGATCTTACCCTAGTTTTAACTTAGACACTTAGTTTAGGTTACTGGTTAGTACTGCCTACTGCCACTACAGACTACTGGATCTCTAGAATTCTAGAAGGTCAGTACTTTAAGTTACTTTAACTTGAAGACTAAAGTTTAGTCTTTAACTACTAAAGTCTTAAGACTAAGACTAAGAGAGTTGTGAGTATAGTCACAGTAGAGTCTAGACTCAACAGTAGGACGTAAGATCCTCAGCCTGTGCAGCTTTTGTGTACACTTAAAATTTAAAAAACTTAGGATAGTAACACTAGAATCTAGATCTAGATATCTAGCTAGATTAGTAGATCTGACTGACACTAACAGAACTAACACTGACAGTAGTTCAGAAGAACAATATTAGATCTATCTAGAATATAACTGTAAAAAAAAAAATTCTATAATAATATAAGAGTCTATAGATCTATTCTATCTAGATTAGCAATCGAGTCTTCCTCTTCAGATTATATCAGAATAATCTCAACAGTCCAGCCAACAAATACAAGTATTTTTATTCACGCCTCCAAACTGAATCGTGTTTTACGCTAAGCCGGTACAGTTGGCGAAATCTGATTGGTCAATTAAATTGTCAGCTCTACGTTGCTTACTAGAGTAGAATATAGATCTATTATAGATCTAGATTATTATTAGATCTAGATTAATAGGTCTTATTATGTCTTATACTTTAGTTAGACTCTATCTGTAAAATCCAGATAGATCTAAATAGATATACAGACTAAATATTACTATGGATCTATATTAGATATATAATATTAAGCCATGGGCGTAGCCGGGTGGGGGGGGGGGGCTCAACTGTATTTCTGCGTTATTTATTATAATTATTTTTTAAAAACAAAACTGCAGCAACCACTTTTTTTTTAATGTGCAAACTACCAGTTTAAATTAGAGATGGGAAACGAACCCGAACCGAACTCGAACCTCATTTATGACCGAACCGAACCCGAACTTTGAAACTGATTGGTACGAACCAAACCGAACGAACCCTCCTTTTCTTAACCGAACTCATTTTGCAATTTGTACATCCTTTTTTTTTTATTTTTTTTTTTAAATTACTTAAATATTTTATTTAAATTCTAATGATTCCATTATACTTTGAAAACTTGGGAAGGGGGGGGGGGTATTTTGAAAAGTTTAAAAAGAAAAAAAAAGCGGCGCGCTGGGGTTCCAGGGGCGTAACTAAGAATTTGGGGGCCCGGGGGGATTGACCTCTTTGGGGGCCCCTTGCATTTTGACATTCGACATATGACATGGGATAATGTACGTAAAGATATATAAGCCCCAAATCAAATTGGTTCAGTATATCAGTAAACTTAACAAAAAGTAATCAAGACTCTTTTAATGAATAATACCTTTGTTTATTAGTTAAATAATGTACAAGTAACAAATCTAAATTGATATCACTTCACGTCGTGCATTGTGTGCAGCAAAGACATCTATAACATCAACTACATCGATACTTTCTAGTATTTGTGACTTCACTGACATTAAAGCCATGATAAGCCTTTCTTGTGTCATTGTGCTCCTGAGATAGCTTTTGATGAACTGAGCTTTGAGAATGATCTCTCACATGACGTAATGGAAGTGGCCTGAGCTAGCAGTATTCGGAGGAGGCTGCAAAGTTTGAGCACACGTAATTACCGTATGAAGCCTGTTTCCTCAATATGTCTTTTGGTGATTGTATTACTGGTTTGTTGATGAAGAGTGCTAGTGCATCAATGACATCATTGAAAAAGCGATTTGCCATTTATTTCATCATACAAACAGGAAAAGTAGCACAGTTTGTCATAAGCGGGTCTTCATCTAACAGGTGTCTTGGTTCAAGAAGAAACCCAAAGGTATCCATTTTCTTTCCAGCCTTTGAAATCTGCCCTTCATCTCCATATGAAATCTGTCCAGCACTTCTGTCGCAACACGTTTGAATTGCAGTTCTATTGACAGTCCTACATTAGAACTCAACTTCCCATGAAGTCTTTTCTTTCTTCTGGTTGTTTTGATTACAGGGAATCCATAGTATTCACTACCTTCTTTTGCTTTTTCGATGGATTGGGTTTTTGTCAGTTTCTCATCATTTTGCAGAAAGCATGAAAGGACACTATTTGTCAATCAAATATATTAATTTATGTATTTACAAATAAATTTCAAACACCCATTTGGGCCCCCCCCCCTAGGTGGGGGCCCGGGGGGATCTTAAAATTCTCCCCCCCCTCCCCCCTTAGTTACGCGACTGTGATCCTTGGGTCTGAGTAGGTTTCATAGGGTGACTTATGGAACTCAGAATATGCATTTTGTTGGATTTCAATACCAGAAATAGTGCTTGGCTCCGCCCCGCGCTGGGGGAGCGCTAGGCAATGGCGAATAGTCAACAATTTCCCCACTAACTCCAGGAAGAACCTATTCTATGGCAAAATAAAAGTATTCCGAAAGAATGAAGGGTCACAATGTAATAAAGATTATGTACACACACACACATAGATAAATATACATTTTTTTCGCGGATCCCCCCCCCCAACCCCCCATCCCCGAAAAAAATCCTGGCTACGCCCATGTGTGACAATATAGTCGACCAAATAGTAGGCCAGTAAAGAATAAGGAAACTGAATCATTTAAACTAGAGATGGGAATCGAACCCAACTTTTAAAGTTCGGGTTCGGTTCGGTTCGGTCAGATGTAAGTTCGAGTTCGGTTCGGTTCGATGACGAGTATAGTTCGGGTTCGGTTCGGTTCGGACAGGTCTAAAGTTCGGGTTCGGCTCGGTTCGATGTTATGAAATTATGTAATAGCAAAATTAAGTTATAAGGTTTAATACAATTTATCAGATAAAACACTTTAAGTTTAATTTTTACATAAAACAAATACTTTGCAACATATGATAGGCCTATGGGCAATACTTTTTCTATAATAATGTTGTCTACATACATTTTAAGCGTTGTAAAAATTTCTTAATGGAGATAGAAATGAAGATGCGGCAGGTTCGCTCAAGTCGGCAAGTGGTTTAATTCTGGTCGTGACTCGGCGCTAAGCGTATTTTAACCTTTTTCTCCTAGTAAGAAGAGATAATTTTTTTAAAAGGCTAATGTCGATGTGCTTTCTTTCAGAACGCACTATTCACCATAATAAAAAAACAAATATTCTTCGTGTAAAGACGTCTCTATCGAGGATTTTTTTCCACACATAAGTCGTCACTATAATAAATTGCAATACACGGAAGAAATTCGACTATTCTGAGACAATAAAATCCAGTAGAATCACACTAGCGGAGATGTTTTAAAATGTTTTCTTCAAAACGTTTTGACCCATATTGTGCATACGCGCCACGCAAAAAGCAGTCTACAGTTGACAAGGTCTTATTTAGAAGATAAAATGACATCTCCTACTTAATATATTTTAATTTTTAAACATTTAATTATACTAATATTCAGATAAGTTACACTGAAAATAAAACTTTTTTTTCGACGCCCCCTCTCCTTGTTAGTTGGTCGTTGGTTTTTCGCTTACAAACAGCTAGTACAATTGAACCAATAAAGGCGTTTTATATTTTTACCGGTAAGGAAAGTATAGAGGGACTTCTTATGGTCCGACAGTTACGCTGGGCAGGGCACGTATCCCGTATGGGAGACGAACGTATGCAAATGACAGTCTTAATTTTTTTTGTGAGCTAAAAGGTGGCCGCCATAAAAGAGGCGCCCCACGGAAACGCTTCAAAGACCAGCTTAGGCGTCAACTTTGCTTAGCTGACATAGAAGACAGCACCTGGTAACATGTGGCCTCAGAACGAGTCAGTCGGAGTTCATTCCCGAAGGCCGCGGGATACACATTTGAGACCAAAAGAAAATGCGCTGCCGAGGACAAACGCAGACGCGAAAAGAAAAGCTAAATCGACCACCTGCTGACAGTGGTTATGCTTGCCCTGGATGTGGCAAAATATGTAGGTCACATCTATGACTGCGCAGCCATGGCAAAAAATGCATTCCTCACTAATCTTCGGACTCGAAGACAAGCCTTATAATAACATATAAACTTAATAAACTTTCAAATAAAGTTCTTATGTGAACAACTCAATATAGCCTAACTGTTATTACAATATTCACATACTTAACTTTTGATAGAGATGTAACATTAATGAAATATACTGATATTTAAACAACATCTAGGTCACCACAAAACAACGTCTTTACTCTTTCATGTCTCAAGATTGTCTGCCGTTTCACATTTGCATTACGCTAATTTCATCATCCTCAATGCATAAACACAAATCAGTCGCTTAACCTCTTCACCAGGAAACACACACACACACACTCTATGACACCCCTTTTTGTCAGGAAGTTGCGTCTCTCCATCCCCCAATTCAAGGTAGCCTACTCGCCATCCCCACCCACGGGGGAGAACCCAAAGTTTGAGAAACGCTGCATTAAAAATACTGATGGTCAATAATGCAAAACAAAATAATAGTAAAAATATTCAGGGGCGTTGCTAGGAATTTTTCATCATTTGGGGACCCGGGAGGGGCTGGACCTCTTTGGGGGCCCATGCATTTTACGTAATATTGAATATTGTAAAAAAAAAACACTCATTTAGGCCCCCCCCTTTCAAGTGGGAGTCCGGGGGGATTTTCCGTTTCTCCCCCTCCTCCCCCACCCTTGCAACGCTACTGATTATATTCCAACATGGAATACTTCACAATTTTGTAAAAATAAATCACTTAATAGAAGATATTTAAAATTTATTTTAACTAGAACACAAATGAACTTATAGTCTATTCATATCTACACTCTCTAATCGGCAAAAACTATTCTACTCTCAACTAACAGCCATCTCAAATAAAAGTGACAATATTTTAATGTTGACTTACTTATTAGGTACTAGAGTCTAGATCTAGATCTAATTAGAGGGCGCCTATTCCACTCAAAACCAATTTTGCAAATAGCCCGTGAAAATTCAAGGCCAGGTAGGAGTCGGCACATAAGGAAAAACCCATGGGAACCCCACAAGTTCATAAAACATCATCTTTCTTAGGCACAGTCTTTTCACTCCCGCTCTCAACTTGGGCGGAAATCGTTCTCCTCTCTTCCTAATGTTGACATCCTTTTCAGACTAGTTTATCACAGTGCGCACCTTCTAGCTTAGATGTCGGTGCGCAAGCGGAATTATAACATTGCCCCCGTCTTAGAGCTTTTCGTCCCGAAAAGAAACAGTGCACTGAAGCTTTGACAGTTTAGGTGGAGGTCGATCGGTGGGAACCACAGACGTTAGGGTGCCTGTTGCCCACAAAGCCATCTGCACAGTTTTCAGTGGTCGTCGCTTCCTCTTCTTCCAATTGGCCAGTATACGCTTAAGGCGATATCGTGGTCGCTGCTTCGACCTCATGACGATAGTCGCTGATGCCAGCCAGCTGACGCATGGAGAGTTAATGGAGGCCAGGGTTGCCAGCCACGTAACACAAATTGATGTTGTGGCGATCACCGTAGATTCCAGGGTTGTTGTTCTAAGACGCTGAGTCAGCGGACCTTTTCCATGGACGTGTCGTGACACAGTTGTAGGCCCACAGCTAGCCATGGTTTCAAGCACATAGTCTTTCTCAGCTTCATCTGTAAGGTATGCCCATGAAGCATCCTTGTAATGTTCATCCATCACTACATTAGGTTTCGCTGGGATTAATTTACCACCGTTGAAGTCACTTTCACTGATGTGGGCAGAAGTACACATTTCTGTCAAGTTCAGATCTTGTAGCTGGGTTTCTTGGCATGGGCACTGTCCCCACAGGACGCCGCATATACAGTTCATGTCAATCGCCAGGATGCAGTTGCCAAGTATGGAGTTCTCTCTTATGCCGCTTGTGACAAGTCAAAAGCTTGCTGTCAGAGTCACTCAAACTTATCACAGCATTAATTATATTTTACTATTATTTATTTATTTTATTTTAATTATTTCTCTGCTCAATCCCCAATTTCTCCACCCGCCCCACCTTTTCCTCTTCAGACTAGACTTGGTCCACCACCTTGGCGTCCTTTCATTTATCTGCCCTTGATCGGGGAAAGATAAACACGCAATTTCTTTGGTCTTACCGGCCGGATGTCTGACAATCGCTGTTGACACCACCTTGGGTGGAATGCCAACCAATCTTTCTCCCCCCCTCTCCCACGTCTCTCTTTGATCAGAGAGATTACTCTGGTCAACACGCCTCGTGACACTCCAATGTGCGACTTTTGTCGGACTTCACCCACGTGTAAGATAATTCTTAGAGTAGGACATTTCCTGTTTCCGCCATATCTCCCGGCCTATATAAGGTAGAATAAGGCGGAATAGACACTCTCTCCTTTCTCATTCTATCTGAGCAATCGAGTCTGGACTATATCATTTATTCTCACTCCTGGAGGAATACCTGGTGGTAAGCCGAACTTAATCACAAGTTCCATCTTAATTACTTTGTGCATATTTCTCACTGGATACTATCATTAAATTAAACCATTATAACGTATATAAAATAACAGGGTTTTCGCGACCTCCAGATTTTCTAGGGCCTCCAGGAAATCTCATGATAAAGTCCTGAACTTTTTTTGAATTTATTCAAATCTCATGTGTATTTTATTATTTCATTTATATTTAATTAGTGCATTGTGTATTTCTCATTGTCGTAAGTAAGAAAACATAAACATGGCATCTGTATTTATTTATGTATTGCATTGATCTATTAATGCTACGTTGCTCAATTGATCGTTGATGCAACCATGTGTATATTTGTACATCTTATTTTATTTCCCTTATCTCGGCTGACCGCCTTGATAATTTACTTGCGCACTAATACTGCGATTAGAAAAGGGATATGAATTATCTCTTCTGTAGTCATTTTACTTTGACGAGAGTTGCGCCCCTTGAATGGACACTCTCCATTCAAGCGCACTCCATTGTTCTCGGCCGACGTTCGCATGTAAACAAACCGTCATGGTCGCTGACCACCGCCAATTTCTCCCCCCCCCTTTTTTCTCTTCCAACTTGTGTCGTTTATTTGAGCTTATTAATTCCCCTTTTATGTACATTTTATATTGCTACTATCAGTCGTTTATTTTCACAATCCCATTTGTCATCATCTCCCCTTAGTGCTCTAAAGAAATTTTACCAATCTGACGAATGCACCTCAGTCCAGGGCATTAATAAGATGCATGAGAGACATGTCCTAACTTGTCTTTATTTATCCGCAGTCTCCCTCAGGTGTCTGGCTATTTGCTGTTCAGTGTCTACTCGACCCTACTCAACTATTTAGCGGGTCACTCACCTGCCTATTTATTTGGCATTGTCTGCCTAGTCAACTGCCTATTTGCTATTGAGTATCATCTACTGCCTACGTGGATCTACTCAACTCTACTGCTTGGCGCTATCGGATCTATTTGCCCGCCTATTCGACAGCCCACCTGTCAACTTATTAGGTGCGACGTCCCTATAGACCCAGATCTGTGCGAGACGTCATAGCTACGCCAAACCCTCTGCAACTCACTGGACATATCCTGTTAACTACGCTGCGCACGGCAGATCAGCTCTGCCCGCAGTAACCTTGTGCCACGGTAGCCGGCCACCCGCCCTACTGTGCCCACTACAGATATCAGAACTTTGGATTGAGACTCCACAAGAACTATATCACCGGCGTCCCTCTACCCGCTAGAGCGCCACCTCCAGCTGCAGAACATCAAGCCAGGATCACAGCCAGCTGCGACATCTACAGGACAACCAGCTAAATTGAGAAGACAAAGTGACATACTCTCTTATTAAGTGCAAGAGTGATGATTAGATATATTATCAATTAGAGATAGATGCAAACCCTCCTCCTTTTTATTCTTTTATGTAAATATTTATGTAAATAAATATTCTTCATTTTTAACTTTGTATCTTTCTTTCATTGCTTGTCTCGTTGCGTGTCTGCTCCCGATTTATATGCTGACGGGTTGGTGTGTGATAATTTCAAAAATAATCATCCCCTAGACATTAAACGCGTAAAACACACGACACTTTCCCCAACCTGCCACACCGCTGCCAAAGTCTAATTCGTTGTTTCTGCCTCGGCCATTGTTGGGGCCCGTATTCGCAATTTCACCCGACGACATCCAAGGCAAGGAATCAGAAACGGTCTTGAGGCTTTCATGGTTTGAGTTCTCATCAAAGGTACTGACAGATAAACAGAGGTCTTTAGAGTCCACAGCAGCCAGCTTGGACGCAGACCCAACGTTGTCTTGATCTGTCCGGCCCGTTGCAGGTATACCAGGGAAAAAAGTTTCAGGCACATAACAGACTTTTCTAGTTTCTTCATTTGTTTCTTTTCTTTCAATTCTGTATATCCCATTGAGATCGTTGTCACGTTTCTCGCCCTGAAAGTCATCCCCGCCTGAGATGAACTCCAATTGGTGACAAGGCAGGGAGACCTAGGTCTCCCGTAGTGCCCTGGTAAGGAACTCTGCTGTTTGGCGTAGTGCCTCGTAGCTTCCATACAAATTTAGTAAACCACTAGATACGTCCTCCCGCAGCTTGCGGAGCTGCGGACACTCTTGCAAGACGTGCGCCACCGTCTCTTCTGATTCCCCGCAGTGTCGGCAACGGGCATCAAAATTTGGCCGGAACCGGGCGAAGTACGCACCTATGGGGCAGTGTCCCGTACGCCAGTGCGCTATTGTTGTTTGTTCCGACCTTTTTAGCCTCCACCACGGGTCCTCTCGATTTGGGCGGCGCATGTGCTGCCAGACTCCCCTGGCAGTGTTGGAGTCATCCCAGGATTTCAACCACTTTTCATGTACCCACTCTCGTATTACTGTCGTAGCCTGTTGGAACGTACTTGGCGATTCGAAAGCGGGCACGGCCAGCGCTCCTTCCCGTGCTAGAGCATCAGCCACGGCATTGCCCCTCACGCCGCAGTGCGAGGGCACCCACTGCATAACGATGACAGCTCCAATAAGCAGGCGGATGTTATTTGCGGCGCCTAATGCCTCTTCCACCAATTTGGACTTTCCCCCGAAGCCAGCCATGGCTTGGAGGCAGGACTGGGAATCGGTAACCATTACAACGGTAGTCGCAACGGTTATCTTTTCGCGCAGTTTTTGGAGCACGTGTCTTAGGGTATTCGTAATCGCCGTTAATTCAGCATCAAAGCTACATGCGGCGAGGCCGCATGTGCCTGACAGCTTTTCAGGGTCCAGGTCTGGGTAGCAGATATAGGCCCCATACCCAGCTCTTACGGGGTCCTTCATGACCGACCCGTCTGTATAACAATATATGGCATCGGCCGGGTAGGTCTTTAGTGTTTCCAATGCCATTTTTCGAAGTAGGTCCGGGTGTGTGTGTCTTTTTGTGGCCCCCTCCAACCCATGTATAGTGAAATTTATGGGAGGGATGGGCTGTCTCCTCCAGGGCGGGCACGTGCTTATCCGTCTAATTGGGACCCGGTCAGTGGAGAGGCCAGCTTGTGCACTCAAATTTGTAGCGCAGTGCATAATGGGGTCCGTTTTATCCTATGTTTTTCTCTCCAATGACTGACTAATGTGTGGGTCGGGAGCCCTGGTTCTCCCCTTTTGTAGCGTTCCAGGGCAGTTAGCACGGCGCGCTCTCTCCTCAGGCTGAGAGGAGCCACGTTGGACATAATTTCTGCAGCGGAAGTTGGGCTCGTTCTATAGGTGCCGCAAATGAATCGGAGAGCCTGGGCCTGTACACGGTCGAGTGATTCGAGGGCCGTCTTGCTTGCGATCACCTGCACGGGCAGGCTGTACTCAATTTGGGACCTGACAGCCCCTGTATACAGTGTGCGGAGCGTGTCAGCTCGGGCGCCCCACTTGGTACTGGCTAGCTTTCTGAGTAACCCCAATTTCTCCGAAGCCTTTCGTTCAACATCCTGGATGTGCAAGTGCATTGAGAGCTTCCTATCTAGTGTGATTCCTAGATATTTTGGCGTGTTTTCACGTTGGAGTCGCAGCCCACCGAGTTGGAGCTCGAATGGGGCCCCAAGAATGTCAATTACCAGGCTGAACAGGCTCCAGGTCGTTTTGGCAACGTTTATCTGAATCTGCCATTTTGAACAATACAATACAATACAATAGGAGATGGTTTGGAGGTCGGCTTGTATGCTGCCTGAAGTTGGTCAGCTTTCTTCCCGGTTGACCAGAGGACAATATCGTCAGCATATAGCAGTTTGCGACACCGGAGTGAGCTGGGCAAATCATTAAGATAGGCCATGAAAAGGATACATGAGAGGGCGGAGCCCTGGGGTAACCCTCTTATAGGGGTATTTTCCCCACTTAGAGAGTACTGGAACTGTGTTTGTGTTTTCCTCTCCGTTAGGAACTGTTTTATCCAGTTGTAGGTCCGCACGCGTACGCCCATGGCTCTAAGCTTAAGATAGAGGCCTTGCTTCCACACCCGGTCATATGCCTGTTTTAGGTCAATAAAAACTGCGTATGTGCTCTCGGACCTCTTGAACCCGTCGGCCACCTCCTGCATGAATATCGTGACCTGGTCGATCGGGCTCAAGCCTGCCCTAAAGCCAGCCTGCTCTGGCGCTAGGATACCGGCATTCTCAAAGCTCCACACGAGTCGCTCGCTGACCATCCGTTCTACTATCTTGCCGATAGTGGATGTCAGGGATATGGGTCTGTAGGACTCCACGTTAGTCGCGTCTTTGCCCTTTTTTAGTATTGGAACAATGGTAGCACAGCGCCAGGCCCTGGGTAGTCTGGACTCTACCCAGGTCCGATTCGCAAACTCAAGGAGTTTGTCTTTCGCAATACCCCCGAGGTGTTTTACCATCTCGGGAGTGACCTTGTCTGGCCCCGGAGCCTTTCTGTTTTTACACTTAGCTATCGCTCTGTCCAGCTCAGCACGGCAGAAGGGCGCATTGCACGTGTCCAGGTCTTCCAACCCATCCGACTCCCTCTCGAGTCTCTTACGCTCCTTGTTGAGGGCTATAGACGTGGCAGACTTCTTTTCGGACTTGCTTATCGAAGCGAAATATTTGTTAAGCAAGTCGGCTATTTTTTGATCTTTTGCCACTCGATCCCCACTGGGTGACAATAATGGGGTGGCTGTACGCGCCGAATCTTTGGCCTCAAGATTGCGAAGAAGACGCCAGGCTTTGGAAGTATCCCGAAGATCCAGCCCGGCACAGGCATCCCTCCAGTGGTCCGCCGTACACGTTGGGCCACCTCGCTGGCCTTCCGGCATAATGCGTTAAACTCCCTGCGGCATTCGGGAGTCCCCTTTTTTGTGCTCTGCGCCTCGCCCGTTTCCTGGCCCTGACTATTCGATCTAATTCTCGGGACCAGGCGGGTCTATGCCTTATGCCGGGATAGGTCCGCGGGATATGCTTCCTAGCCGCACCCAAAATCGCTGCAGTTATTTCGCCGTATTTGGTGTCGACTGTCCCTTCCTCCATCGCGATACTCGACAGGGCGGAGTCGACAGCCGCCCCGTATGCTGGCCAGTCAGCCTTAGTGTAGCTCCATTTCTTGGGCCGTTTAGTGGCTACACCCCTGGCCTCTGAGAGGGCAATAGTGATTTCAATGGGTTTATGATCGCTTCCGACATCCTCAAGCACTTTAATTGTGGTTTTCCCCTCTAGGTCAGCAGAGATTAGTGTTAAATCAGGTCTCAAGAGAGACCCGTTGCCAGTGTGTAGGAGAGTTGGCGGGCTATGTTTATTCTGCATGCAGAATAGGTTTGTAGTGTTTAGGATTTCATGAACTTTTTGTCCCGAGGAGTCGGTTGCGTCATAGCCCCATGCAGGAGATTTCGCATTTAAGTCCCCAGCTAATAGAGTTTTAGTTAAGATGTTCTTATTGCCGAGGTTAATGTCAAGTTCATGTTTAGGCGGGTTATAGCAGTTAATTACCGTGAGTTTTCTTCCAGCTATGAAAATATCTAGCGAGATGGCGTCGGTTCGCCCGCTTTGAGGGCCAGGATTTTGAGAAACTGTCATGCCGTTCCTTACATATGTGATAACTCCACGGCACTCATCGCATTTACATTTATAAGCCGTATAGCCGCTAATGTGGCTACTTCGTTTCTTACCTACAAGAGTCTCCTGCAGTAGTGCGATATCTATTGCCCTCTCATGGAGGAGTTTCGTGAGCTCTAATATCTTAGGTACTAGACCACAGATATTGAGCTGTAGTACTTTTATCTGGCTAAGTCTATCGCTCCCTAAGGTTTTAGGACTGGTAGCGACAGACCGTTGTAATGGTTGGTGATTTGGAGGACCGATGGTCCTCGCTTCGTTGGTCGTGTTTGGTTGGGCCTTTTGGGTGGTAATGGTTGGTTGGGCCTGGTGCGGGACATGATCACCAGGTTGGTGTGGTTGGCTAGCCACACCTTGGCTACCGTTCTTCCGAGGGAAGAACGAATGCAGTGTAGCCTGGGAAGAGGGCTTTGTCCTGGGAAGGGGAACCTTCGCTGATTTTTCGTGGTTCGACAGGTTCCGCCGGATCGGAACCACGGGGCGAGTAGTAGAGGATTTTTCGTTGTCGGGACTGCCGCCCGCTACCCGCGCGACGGAGCCTGTTTGGGTCTGCTCGTACCCGGGTTTTCTGGTTTGACGTGTATTATTCATGTTTGTATAGAAGTCGAAGACCGTTGGCGGCCTTAGTTATTGCCGATTAGAAAGTAGTGTACGCAGGGCCTGCAAGAGGGTCCGGAATCTTTGGGTGCGGGAAGTCCGCACCACTGGTCACCACCTCCGTATGGCAAGAGCTCACCTACTGGAGGAGTGGTTGTGTAAGGATTGTTCGATATCCCCAGTATCGAAACTGCTTATTGGGAAGCGCGTTCCTCTACTACCTCACAGGGGACGGGCTAGATAGAGCCTAGCTCGTGGACGCCGACCAGTCCGCCCTACGCAGCCCGCTAAGGCCGCGCCAGTCAGTCCAGTCTTTGCCCAATGGGAGACCCGCGAATCAGCCGAGTCCCAGGAGAACCCGACCAACCCTCGAGTTGGTGTCCAGCGCTATCCGCTTTTCGGAGAACCCGTTAGGTCTCTTACTCACCGTTGCCCCGGGGCCCCACAGGGGGGTGGGGGCTGGACATAACCCCTTTGAGTTCCTTTTACACTTGCCGGCTGCTCATTCATCAGCGGCAAGCAACCAGTACCCTTGGCCACTCCTCAAAGAGCAGGAGTGTTCACCCGGCGACCACGATGAGGTGGTACTGGAACGCCGAGAGTCATCCCCGCCAGACTTGCCCACAACACAGTCACAGACAGCGCTCCAGTCCCCAGTGCCTCCATCACCACTGTTTGTGCAGCCACAGTCCTGACCAGGCAACTGCTCCTTCCCTAACGAGTTTATTCCTCCTTTTGCTTGCGACACAATCTTATCACTTTGGTCTATTTGGCCATCTACTTGCAATACACTTTCATCAACTTTGTTCAACATTATATCCCTGCTCATATTCAGTTGTTCATCAAATGCATCCAAAAAGTCCTGCATCTTGCCAATGAACTCAACAATCCCAAGTTCAATTTCAAATGTGTAGGTCTCCGGATCTTCTTCTTCATTGATCAGAGCTTGCCTCAGACGAGCCGTGAGCGTTTCCCTGCTACCGAGGGATTTTAAACCTCGGTCCCGAAGCTCTTGTCTTATCTCTTTAATTGAGAGCTGATGTAATAGCTTCAAATATGTCATTGTAATCAAAGCCTACCTCCTCTCGTTGAGTTGCCTATAATCCCACTTCTGACACCAATTGTAATAACTTAAGTGAGGCAACTCAACGAGGCACATATATCTTTATTTACACGACATCACAAGTTCATAAAACATCATCTTTCTTAGGCACAGTCTTTTCACTCCCGCTCTCAACTTGGGCGGAAATCGTTCTCCTCTCTTCCTAATGTTGACATCCTTTTCAGTCTAGTTTATCACAGTGCGCACCTTCTAGCTTAGATGTCGGTGCGCATAGCGGAGTTATAACAATATATAGGTCACAGCTGGAGCTGCGCAGCCACGGGAAATACTGTATTCCTCACTAATCTTCGGACTCGAAGAAAAGCCTTATATATATATATCATGGGCGTAGCCAGGATTTATTTTCGGGGGGGGGGATTTTTTTCTCCCCCCCCCCGGCGAACAAATTTATATGTATGTATGTATGTATGTATACATAATCTTTAAATTCTGACCCTTCATTCTTTCGGAAGACGTTTATTGTGCCCTAGAATAGGTTCTTCCTGGAGTTAGTGGAAAAATTGTACACTCCCCGCCATTGCTGCGGGGCGGAGCCACGCCGCCAAGCCCTATTTCTGGTATTGAAAGCCAACAAAATGCATATTCTAAAATCTACAGTGCATTTTCCTGCTATTAAAAAGTTTTATTTTAAAAACCTAATGTGCTATTCTTACTGACTTAGACCCTCCCGCGCCGTTCGGCGCATTTATCGTCAAGCTGTTTCCACAAAAATCTGTCAAAGGTAATGTCTGAAGCCTCTTTCCACCTGCTCTGAGGACCTCCATGAATGTGTGGCGCCAAGTTGTACTAGGATGTCATCGCAACACTTATTATACGTAATTCATTTTGTCGGAGAACATGTCCCGCAAACCTCATGCGACGCTCTGTCGCAATCTTACTAAAGGATCGACTCCCAGTTCGGCAAAGGATTTCCTTGATTTAGACCCGATCTCTATAACTGACTCCTAAAATTTGTCTTAGCCATCTTTGTTGAGCCACATTTAGTGTTTTTCAATTTCGGCAAATGACTATTCACTGCACTTTATTAATGGAGCCCCGCCATTGGTAGAAATGTGTAACCTCTCGTGAATACGCTCTTGCAATTAGGTGACTGTAGTTTGCTTTAGATGTTATATCGAAAAGGGAAGTTTTATAGTTAAAATCATCTGTTGGGGGTTTTAAACTAAAAAATCTCTGGAGTTTGTTTTTTTTTAATATTCAAAACCCCATTTAGCTACGGTCATAGAATTTGGTAACTGTAGTTTGCTTTAGAATAATATTGTAGATGGAGGTTTTCCACCTCAAAACGCTCTGTAGGGGGATTTTAAACCCAAAACCATCTGGAGGGGATTTAAACTTTAAAAAAAAGGCCATCTGTAGCAGAGGGGTTAAACTCAAAACCCCCAATTGGCTTGGCTACGCTCAAATTATTTTAGTGTGTAATATGCTTTTTTATTTTATTAGCATCAAACCCCTCTGAAGGGGGTTTAAACTCCAAACCCCTTTTGGCAACGCTCATAGCATTTTGAGTGTGTAATTTGCTTTTGTTTTACATTGAAGATGTATTTTTTAGCTTCACACCCCGCTGGCGGGGGATTAAACTCAAAACCCCTTTGGCTACGCTCATAGCATTTTGAGTGTGTAATTTGCTTTTTTTTTATTATTGAAAACGTATTTTTTAGCTTCAAACTCTACTGGAGGAGAGTTTAAACTCAAAATCCCTTTGACTACACTCATAGAATTTTTAGTGTATAATTTGCTTTGTTTTTAATATTAAAGAGGTATTTTTTACCTTCAAACCCCGCTGAAAAAAAAAAAGGAGGGGTTTAAACTCAAAACTGAGTCAAAACCCATTTACTATTCTCATAAAATTTTGAGTGCGTAATTTTTTTTTTATATTGGAGAGGGTATTTTTTAGCTTCAAACCCTACTGAAGAGGGGGGGGGGGGAGGTTAAACCCAAAACCCCTTTGGCTACGCTCATAGAATTTTGAGTGTGTAATTTGCATTTTTTATATTGAAGAAGGGATTTAACGTAAATTTTGGAGGGGTTTTTAAAATCAAAATCTTCCTTAACTGTGCTCTTGGAATTTGGGGATTGTCGTTTGCATTTTTTGTTGTTTTGTTTTATAGAATCTCTTATATTCTACTCGATATAAGAATTTAAATTATAGCATATATAAATTACATTAGTGACAGATTTTTCTTTTAATTTCTTAACTATAATTCAAAAAGAAAAAGCATTGGTTTGTCCGATGGGCAGAAGGGAATCGCATGTATTGCCCCTTCCACCTGGTACAACCCTTTTTCATTTTATACTTACTAATGATAAAATTTGAGATTAGAGCATGTGTGCGACATAGGCCAATATACAAATGAGTTCACATATCAATACGTAGCGTATATTATATATTCAACTAATTTTGTTGACAAACTATGACTTCTCCATAAAAATAGGACCGCCCCCCACTCAGAGGTCTAGAGTGGAGAGGACAGTAGGTGCAATCGCCCCACCCCCTTACCGTCTTACCCCACTGAATCGGTAAAAATTATATTATAATTCAACTAATTTTGTTCACAAACTAGTAGGACCGCCCCCCCCCCCTACTCAAAGGGTTTAGATGGGAAGGGCAGTAGATGTATTCGCCCCCCACCCACTCAATCGGCCAACAGGGGAACGACATAATATAAAGATCGGTTAAAACACCAATAACACGTTTTAATCATATAGATATTTAAGTTATTCTATTATCAAGCTGTGATTTCTACAAATAAATTGGACCGCCACCCCCACTCAAAAATTTATGGGGGGACGGGATTTTATTTCCCCCCTCCCGACCCCACCAAATCGGGCAACATACTAGAAAGGGGGGGGGGCGAAAAAAAATAAAAATAGGTTGAAATATTAATAATTAGTATATATTATTAACATAAGTAATAAATTCGTATACAAATTGTGTGAATTCTATACTAAAATTCGTCCGCCCCCCCCCCTTTCGAGTGTGTGTGTGTGTGGGGATCACCCCTACCGCCCCCCCTGGATCCGCCAGCGATATATATATATATATATTAAACATAAATGAATGAATAACAGCACCAGGGTGCGTTATCGCTAGGTGGTGGTGTCGAATCCGGAGTCACAGGTTCGAGCCTCGGTCGGCGCATGCCCTTATTTACGTAGCATTTTAATTCACTACTTTCTCTCTTAAAAACTTGGTCCCTGGTGCTGTTATTCATTTATGTTTAATATATGTATGTATCATTTGTTTCAGCACCTAGCTTCAACTCCATGTTTATATATATATTAGGGGTGCACCAGATAGTCGCTCGGCTCCGGCTTCTGTAGAATATCACTGCCAAATAGTAAATCGGATAGTAAAAACTACAGTGCAGTACCTATATTTCTATTAATATTGTTAGACGCCTCCGCGCTAAGTCTTTTCCAGATACTCCAAACGAAAGGCAAACATTATAAAGGTAGTCGACGCTGAACAAGAAGCTTAATACTCAATGAAGGAAATCGTCAAATGTCGTCAAACTAAATCTCCACGTCAATAAAAATATACCAATATTCATATAGTGGACATGACTCAGTAATGTCAGTTCTGAAATACATTAAAGTTTATGTTTCAAATAAAAGAATTTGCTTCTAAAACTATGACAATGCAACAAATATCTTTTAGAACAAAGACAAGGCGTGTTAATCTAAATAGAAATAAAACTTTACATTATAAATTCGCATTACATACGTAGCAGCGATGTCTGGCACATTTTAAAAGCTTGTCTTGACCTTTGAATAGTCAGTAAACATGTAATATTCCTTAACTACGTCACGCTGATAATCTGTCTAGATGTGCGGGTATATCTCCTTTTGTTTGTTTAGTCCTTAACAGATAGACAGCTGACCACATTAAACCAGATGTCAACATGTTGACACTGTCTAGGGGACACATCTTATGAAGGAACTGACTTGGTTTACTTAGAGAATAATTTTTATTAGGGGGCTGGACTACAAGCCATATCTCTACATGGTTAACCTGGTATGAGTTTGTTTATTTAGAGATAGGTTGTCAATCAAGAGTCTGGACCACAAGCCACACCTTTTACACTGTAGACCGGGTAATAAGTTTGTTTACTTTGAGTTTAGTCTCAATAAGGGGGCTGTACTACAAGCCAAACATCTACGCTGTTACCAAGATTGCTAACTTGGAGAAAATGTTAATTATGAGGTTGGACATACAACACTCCTACAAGAGTAATTTTTTGCAACCCTAAAACCAAGAGTATATTATTAATAATTATTATATTTAATAGCTTAGTAAGCTAGGAACTAATTTTAATGTAGATACGAATAAAAAGTTGATAAGATCTGACTGAGACATCGAAGAGTTTATTGAACTCGAATTTGTCATTATTTGCGATGTAGAGAAAAATGATTTCTCTTCAATTTCAATTACACAAAGCTGCATGATCTCGAATCAATAGTGTTTACAATCATAAATATTCTGTTGTGTGTGTTGCAGCTTCTTCTTTCATTTCCAATAACATATATAATTTGATGAATTACTTTGTGTTCTTGCCTCGAGAATTCTTGATCTGGTGAAATAGAATAACATGCTCAACCTATGTATTGAAGTTTGTACAGACTGTCGCAACAATTTAGTTCATGTTCACCGTTGACTGATTACTATTCTTGCTCAACCACATAAGTAGGCTATGTACAGGCTATAAATAGGCCTATTTTAATAAATTACGTATTATTTCGTTAATAAACATTAAACTTTGGCATTGCATATCCGATGTTTACATTAATATTACGATTTTATAACATTTTAAAAGACATTACTGATATTTCAATAATCAATAATTTGACGGATGGGGTTCGCCGCATAGTGGGGACTTGTAAAAGGGGGTTGCATAACCAAAAAGATTGAGAACCGCTGATGTAGAGTCTAAGTCTAGATATACATAGGTCTGTGCTATACAAGCTTGATTAGATCTAGAATCTAGACTTATAGAGAAAAACTAAAAGGGCCTTCCATGGGAAGTTTGTCTCCGAACCAGTCAGAAATAACAAAAAGGGGAAAGCGACGATGCTATGTTCACTGTTGGATAGCTTGATAATAAACTGTCCTAACTAAAATGTAGACATGTGACTTAAGACAAATCAAACCAATCATGCAAATCTGTGGTGGGCTATCCAGATTTGTGTGACTGGACAATTTAAGTGAAGGTTTCATGAAAAGACAGCAGGGGTCGGACGATAGGAAGGGATGGGTGGATGTTGACAGTCTAGCATTGGCGAGGGAGTTACGCAACATGTCCAGGGGCGGACTGGGTATATAAACCGGCCCACAAATGACATGTCATATATTTTCGGGGGGGGGGATTTTACACCCCCCACTCCGCAATTTATATATATTGTAACAACATTTGGATGGTACGATGTGTTGTTATGCCGGGGATTTTACTTGAATTCAATAGTTAACAAAAATGACGATCTAGAATCACAATTGACGATTCTTTGATAAAACAAAACTCTGGAACTTTATTAAATACAACGTAAGTACAGTTTATGTACAAATTACAAATCAATGAGCATGAAACATATTACAAAGGCTTTTCAAACAGAGCTCTTAGAAACGTGACCATCTACAAGGACATTATTTTATCGACTGGCGTTACTTTCTTACACCCGCCAATTCTCTGGCGCTAACTCTTTTTAAAAAATGTCTTTGTTTAATTTCAAAACAACCAATAGATTTCAAACTTCATAATCACGTCCCTTGGGTAAATCCTGACGTGCTGACAAGTGTCTAAATTTGATGGGTAAATCCCGAGGCTCATGTCGAGGGCTTATATTTCTTTCAAATGAGAAATGTACACACAATTCTATAATGTAATCTGTGACATATTACCCCCCCCCCTCCATTTAGCATTTGTATGGTAATAGAAATGCTCATATGTATTAAAAATATTTAAATATACACAAAATACCATACATGAAATTATAGAAAAATGGTTGAGGTAACATATGACAAAATAAAGTCAACTTGGAGATAAAAAAAATGTAAATGCAGTGAATAAAATTATTGATGACTTTGAACACCTGTCTCACTATTCAAGTGGTTATGAAAATGAGACAATGCTTGTCATGAACAATATCAAAAGTTGTACAAAGCATAATTAAATCTTGAATTGAATGAGTTACTTCTCTTCATGGTGCTTCATGATAATATTAAAATATGACATTATAACTCATTTGGATAGTACTAATGTGAAAATGTGTACATGGAAAAATATATTGCATATGAAAAATTGACATAGAAAAAATAATTGTGATAGTACATGACAATCTTCTGAGAAAATAGTACTCAATGTGATCAATCTTCTGAATAATAATACTCAATGTGATATAAATCTCAACATGTGTGAAGCAATGAAAAATTCCACTTGTCTGTCATGTATCTGTACTATTATAATAGGATATATGCAATAATATTCGACCTGAAATAAAATACCTGAAATAAAATGCTCATGATTTAAAAATTAAAATGTCTGATGCATGTCATATGCAAAGATGCTGAAACAATAAACAAAGTATCTTGAATGAGTGACTTTCCTCAGTGGGTTGCTTGGTGCTGAAATAAATACAACATCTGATATAGAACTCCTGTGGAAAAAATGAGTAGACAAATTAATTGATTAAGTACAACTGAATACCGTTCTTCCTTGACGAGTATGAATGATAATGGATCAAGTGGCACTAAATATGCTATAGTACATATGTAGAGTAGAAATGTAAAGTTCGGAACCCTTCTGAATTGCCGACATGGATGTGTGTACGCGTTTACTAAACTTGAAGAAAAGGTCTTTCAGTTTATGAAGCTGTTGTTCCCATGTCATATTGATCTCACAGATAATGTCTGATTGAACCGCGTTTGAGTTTGGTGAAAATAAGAACTGTCCGAAACCAAAACTCAATTTTCTGGTTGATGAACTTTGACGCTGTAGAACAATGGTAGCGGAATGCTTTGCGTTATAATGTTCAATAGAGCAATGACTGAACATGTCTGAGTTCAATCGGTCGATACAGCAATGTTGAAGAAGTTCATTTGTTCCTTTCTGAAGAAAAGTTGCCCCTTGAGTAGAAGGAGGATGAAACTTGGTGTTGTCAATGTTATTGCTTTCTGAGTTTCTTTCAAATTGCAGTACTGGAAATGTCTCAGAAACACTGGTAAAGAAATCTGCATGGTCTGTAAACACTTTAATGTTCTTCACTGTTTGTAGTGCTATGTCATTCAGAGTGATGACCTTGGGAATGTCAATTTGATTTGATGCTGGTAATGAAACATCTATTTCAGGAATGGGTGTTGATGATGTTTTTTCTTCCTCAGGAATAGTTGCTAAGCTTGTAAAATGTTCAACTTCTGCTTTGATGTCTTCATTATCTGTTTCATGGTAATGTTCAAACATATGAACATGAAATACTCTGGTAACCTTGTTGACATTGATTTCATAAAGCAGGTTGGAAATCTTTCTGGTGATGTGGAAAGGACCTTGCCATTTGTAAAACAGTTTGTTACTGAAATCTGGTAACAGTAATTTGACTTGATCCCCTTGAGCAAAATATCTTGATTTCATGTGTTCATGTAATATTCTTTGACTTTCAATGTTCTTGGTTGTAATGGCTTCTTGAGTTGACTCACATTCTTTCAAATGAGGAATACTTGTATGAGTGTTAGAGTCAAGTTGCATAGTTTTTCTTTTGTCTGGTATAGCCAAAGTTGATTGAATATAAGTATCTGCTTCTGGTTTATGAGACTTGTCTTGATGGACTTCAGTTTGACCAGTTAGAGTTCTTGTATCATTGCTAGAGACTCTGGGCATGTCGTCTTGTTCTTCAAAGTTCAACAATGGACATTCGGGAATTGGAGGTGGACTTATGACCGGTAGGGATGAGCTTGATGTAACTGGGGGTGTCCATGTTGAGTGTTCTTGATTGTTGCTGGCTACTGGACTAGTAACTGGTTCTGTTGCATTCTGCATAACTTGAGTATTTGAGGTAGCCATGTGATTATTTTGGCTAACTTGTTCAGGTGCCAAATGTTCTTGTTGTCTGGACATGGATCTTGTCATTACTGCCAAACATTTTTGACCTTGCTCTATGGCATTTGTCCATTCAGTAAGTTCTTGAGGAGTGCATTCTTTAACTCCCTCTATGTTTCCAATGATTAGGTCCACTGGTAGATTGGGTGTTACTAATGCTTTTGTTTGACCACTGAAGAATGGTGTGGTAACATAAATGATGGCTTCAGGTAACTTGCTGACAGCTCCGTTGAATGCAGTGGCTTGGACGTGGTTGCCTGTGAAACGGTTTGCGTGTACGAAGCGTTCATGTACTAATGTGGACGTGCTTCCGGTGTCACGAAGAACTTCCACCTTCTTGTCTCCTATAAAGCCTGGATAAAATTTGAGACCATTGGACTTTGCAATGACTGTCATAGTTGAGTGTTCATTGTAATAGCTTCTGTTATATGAGCTTCTGTTTGGCATATATTGTGGTCTGGAGTCCTGTGAATGACTTCTGTAGCGAGGTTTGTTATCTGGTTTATTATTTCCAGGTGTTTTGTTGAGATTGTATTGCTCTCTATTGCTGTATCTTTGAGTTGGTGATGTGGGTCTATCAAAATTTTGATTTTTGGAGACTGCCTGTTTTTTCCAACATTCATGAGTTTGGTGACCTTTTTTATGGCAAAATGAACATTCTGTGGTTCTGCTGCGGCATTGAGACGTGAAATGCCCTAGTTTATGACATTTGTTGCATTTGACTTTGTCATCTGACTTATATCTTGCATTTTTGTCTTGAGCAAAGCAGACAAAATTTTCTTCAACAGATGGTTTGACTGACTTGTTTGGATAGGCTGCTTTATATTGTCTGATGATCTTGGTTAATGTCTGTATATCAGTAGGATTTCTCTCTATAATGTAGGATTGAATATCTTCTGAGTGAGCATGGGTGATGTTGTCGATAATAATATGTTGACGAAGAGCTTGGTAACTTTCTTCTATTTTTGCCATGGATACCCATCTATCAAACCACATTGACATATTAGCTACAAAAATTTGAGGATCATCATTTTGCTGTGGCCTTTCATTATAGAATTTCTTTCTATAGTTGGCTGAAGTTGCTCCGTATTGGCGCAGTAGAGCTTCCTTGATATCAGAGTAAGTGCTGCGTTCATTGATGGACAGTTGTGAGCAAATGTTGACAGCTTTGCCAGTCAAAAGGGTGAGGAGTGAGCTCGACCAATGTGCTTCAGGTAGACCGGATGTTGTAGCTATTTCTTCAAATCTTATGAGATACGAGTCCATATTGTCAATGTTTTCGTTGAAAGCCGATATTTTGTTCATTAATCTGTATTTGTCAAACATACTTGAGTGACCTTGAATTGGAATGCTTTCTTTATTTTCTTTATTTCGCCTTTCGAATTCCATTTTTTCTTTTTCATGTTGCCTTTGTTTTTCGGCGTCTTGTAATTTTTTTTCTTCTAATTGCATGCGTTTTTCAGAATCTTGCCTGCTTTTTCAGATTCTCGCTCTTGATATTCTTTCTTTTCTTGTTTCTCTGCCCACTGGTCTGGCTTTGAAATTTGCTTTTCTTTGGCAAATTCTATTAATTCGAAGAATCGTTGTGTTCTAGAACTGGAAGCCATATTTAATTTTTTTTTATTAGTTTCTTGTATTGGAGCAAAATGTTCAATATCTGGATTTTGGCTTTATCTCAGATATAATAATAATATAATGAAAAAGTTCTTGAAGACTCAATTTGCTAATAAATTCTTGACAGTAGACTTGTAGTTACTGGAGTCGTATGATTGAATATATAGATCTATTGAGCCGATGTACTTTTTACTGGTTTAACAGTTGGTTAAATCTGGTCTTCTGTTTACTTTGTGCTAGACAAATGATTATTTACTGGTCTTCTTTATAATGCCAGTTATTTGATTTACTGGTCTTTTTTATAATGCCAGTTATTTGATTTACTGGTCTTTTATATTGCCAGTTATTTGCTTTACTGGTCTTTTTTATAATGCCAGTTATTTGATTTACTGGTCTTTTATATTGCCAGTTATTTGCTTTACTGGTCTTTTAATAATGCCAGTTATTATGTATATTGGTCTTATTCCTTTTGCCAATTACATATAATAATGGATTTCGTGAGTTAGACGTAACTCTAACGAAAATCTTTATAAAGGAATTATCGATAACCAACTGACCTGTTAAACACAGAAATTCTGTCCTCCGTAAATAAGAATAAAGTTCCTTTGAAGAGTTTAGAAATTGGTCCTAGATCTTGAATAAATTTCGTTAAAAGTTGTCCATAAACTTTTATTAGCCGGAGAGTGCCAGATGTAACAACATTCGGATGGTACGATGTGTTGTTATGCCGGGGATTTTACTTGAATTCAATAGTTAACAAAAATGACGATCTAGAATCACAATTGACGATTCTTTGATAAAACAAAACTCTGGAACTTTATTAAATACAACGTAAGTACAGTTTATGTACAAATTACAAATCAATGAGCATGAAACATATTACAAAGGCTTTTCAAACAGAGCTCTTAGAAACGTGACCATCTACAAGGACATTATTTTATCGACTGGCGTTACTTTCTTACACCCGCCAATTCTCTGGCGCTAACTCTTTTTAAAAAATGTCTTTGTTTAATTTCAAATCAACCAATAGATTTCAAACTTCATAATCACGTCCCTTGGGTAAATCCTGACGTGCTGACAAGTGTCTAAATTTGATGGGTAAATCCCGAGGCTCATGTCGAGGGCTTATATTTCTTTCAAATGAGAAATGTACACACAATTCTATAATGTAATCTGTGACATATATATATATATATATATATATATATATATATATATATATATATATATATATATATATATATATATATATATATATATATTGTTATGACCCTATTGGAGGCGCAAAAGGGTTAACTTTAGGCTCAGCTGACACACACGTGAATCACTCAGGTCAGCGGGGCTATGGACAAGGGACAGTACTACGATTACACGATTACACGCAAATATGACCAATGTTATGGTCATGTGATCGAAAGCCTGGGTGTACGAGTGACAGTGTGTAGGGAAGCGGCAGTTCAAGACCGGAGAGTGTCGAGACCGGGACTGTTAGTCGGCCATGAAGTCGGTCCTGGTTGAGTCCTCAGGTGTGATGTACGAGTCCAGAAAGAGAGACAGTAGAGTTTTGTACGGTGAGGTACAGAGTGACATTTCAGTTGTTGATGTGTTTGATGCCAATTGTCTAGTATTGGCTGTTATCTACTTATTCACTCATTATTAAAGTACCCGATATTGTGGAGCTGTTGTTGTCAAGTTCTTGATGTGTTGATGTCATGTGTTGAGTTTTAGCAGTGTTTACAGAAAGTCTGATTAGGAGAGAGGATCGTAACAATATATATATATATAAATATATATATATATATATATATATATATATATATATATATATTAGTGTGTGTATATGTAATTAATCTTCATTACATTCTTATCTTTCATTCTTTTAAAGTTTTTTCTACCCTAGAATACTCTCTTCCTATAATTAGTGAAAGGCAGTACACACCGCCAAGGGACAGCTTGGGAGTCTGGGGGAGTGCTGTAAGCTTCCCCAGTTCGCCCCGGACCCAAGCATTATTTCCGTTATTTTAAGCTTTAAAAAATTCATATTTTGAGGTATCTACAGTGCAATTCGCCTGCTACTCTTCCGCTAAAAAAATCAAAAACTAAATCTTCTATTCACTGGAGTCCAGCGACTGGTAGAAAATGGTAAAATGCTCTAGTTTTGTATTGGAAGGGGGGGGGGAGGGAAACCACAAAACCTTTTTTTCATGAAATTTGGTGACTGTAGTTTGCTTAAGTTGGCTGCACTGGGGAAGTAAGTAAAGTTTCCCTTTCAGACAATGAGATCTGAGGCCAGTGATGGTTTGAACTCCTCCACAGGGTCTCGGCTACGCCCATATGTTTTATCATAGTTTTAAGCCTAATTCTATTCAAAATATATAAAGTTTGATAACGCATCGAAAACTGGATGTATGCTTTCGTAGGTTTACATAATGTATTCTATTTATACATGTATGTAGTCTGAAAACTATAAACACTACAATAGCAACCTTAATGAGTTTCAAACTTTTTGGTATTACTTATAGATTACAGACGTTTCTTCAAAACAAATAAAGCAATTAGGTCCTACGCATTTCACGTGTTAATCTAGTCATGCATGTTGATCTGTGACTTAAAATATGCCAAATCATTGGTTTTCCTGACTGTCTCAGGCAACCCATTCCTTTATAGTGGTATCACCACATATATATATATATATATATATATATATATATATATATATATATATATATATATATATATATATATTATAAAGTAGAATGTGAGGGGTATGTATGTATGTATGTATGTTACTTATAGACATCAAAACCGCTTGACCAATCTTGATAAAACTTGGCAGGAATGTTCCTTGGGTACCAACTTAGACCGTAGTGTATGTATTGTAGCCCTAAAACAAACTTAAGACCCTCAAAAAAAATAAAGTTGTCCGACTCTATTACAGCTATAGTATTTTATGGATCTAGGCCATGTCTACAATGTTGACATGAGAAAAGATAGAAAGGATTTAGACCTAGATCTAATTTTAAGAAATACACTTTGCGCAGATAGTTTTTTACTTTGACACATGAAAAGACAAAAGAAGATCCATTGATTTCATTATATAATAAAATCAACCTTCAATTTTGTGTTTCAAAAGCATTTTTTACATTAATTAGTTCCTTATATCTGTGATTACAGATTTCCTGGCGAACATTCTTTCATTAGACAATTCCGTAATGAATCGCTTACTAAATATTAATTTGTTTAATTGTTTACTTTATAATCCCATCCCTAGATCTAAAACTCTAATTCAACTCTAAGATGATAAATCTTCTCTTCGCACAGATAGTTTTATACTTTAACACATAAACATATTAATTAAAGTCCATTCATTTCATATTTTGATCAAATAAACATTCAAATTTAGTTTTCTAAAGCTACATTCGCCTACGAAAGCTGCGAAGCCGAGTTGAGATAGTCCTAGATCTATATTCATTCATGAATCGCGTACTAAATATAATTTCGTTTAATTGTTCACTTTATAATTCCATTCATTTAACAAAGCTATCGCTCTTTTCGTTTTTAATAGATAAGAATGTGTCGACTTCGGGTAAACCCATTTTCGCAAACCTAATTTTATTTTCGTAGCGAAAGAGAAATAACGTGAAAGGATCATTAGCTAAGTTTAACATACATATAAATCCAATCCACTAGATTATCCAAAAGCATTTTTTACATAAATTAGTTCCTGATATCTACAGATTTCCTGGCGAACATTCTTTCATTAGACATTACCAAATGGTTACACATTAACACATCTCTCTTCTGAGGTCTGAGTCTATTCCTAGGCCTAGGTCTAAAACTCTTACTGAACTCTAAGATGATAAAACTTCTTTTCGCAAAGATAGTTTTATGCTTTAACACATAAACATACTAATTATTGTCCATTCATTTGATATTTTAATCAAATTAACATTCAAATTTGTTTTTCTAAAGCATTTTTAATACATTCGTTCGCTGTTCGCTAAAGCTGCGTAGCCGTGTTGAGATAGGCCTATATTCATTCATGAAAAAAAGTTTACGCATGCGCAGCACAGAACTCTAGATTAGTGTAGATTTAGATCTACGTCTACCTCAAGATCTACTTTATACTTTATACACATGAACATACAAAATTTAGTCTATTCATCTCAAATTTTAATCAAATATATGTAGGCCTACAAGCAAATGTTTTAATTTGAAAAAAAAATGGATTTAATTAAGCCTATTAGCAATTTTGATTTGATAGCTTCATTCACACTATTTTTACATTGACACATTCGCTTTACTTATTACATTATTATTTCGTTTAATTGTTTACAAAACACTCTGTGACTATATCGACAGTAATGCGCAAATAAAGACCCGCGGGTCGCGGGTAACATATGTCTAGTATATATATATAATATATATATATAGAGAGATCTATATATATATTCCTTTAAAAGATAAGAGAAAACAGAACGGTTAGATTGGTACTTCTAAATGTGAAAAGCTCTTGCTTCGTCCTAGTACATTCTCAAAAACGCGATTTGTATATGAGTATATATTCTTTCACCAGATTACACAATTACGGCTGATGCATAATGCCGCGCGTAAGATTGGCGTTTTCCATATTGAATTACACCCCAAAATGACAATTTTTGTGTATATATTTCCGTATATTTAAGGACTTTTTCGTATATTTTGCGATTTCGGGAGATTTCCAGGAGCTCGACAGGAGGGCGCTGTTTAATTTAATAAAGATATATACATCTTGAATTAAAGCGGGTCCTATGAAAGTGCGGGTTCTATGAAAGGCCGGCCCTGCAAAATATCGGATGTGACAGCGCTATCTTGATTATTGTAATAATTTTCATTATTAATGACTTTATACTAAGCATTTTAAACCTAAAGTGAAGTATTCTCAGATCTATGTTATTACAAATAAACAACAAGAAACTTACTTTTTCTTTTGAAATAGCAGAAAGTATAACTTTATACCCATATTGAGCTATGAATAAGTTGGGTGGTTTGCAATTTCAAGGTTGTGTGTATGTGTTTAAGTTAACTTCTATTATGTTTTGTTAAAGAGCTAATTGTCTCCCCTTTTGCCGCGTTATATCAGTGTTTTCTAACTTAACCTCTCCCATCCCTCTTTTTCGTTAACTGACAATGGAACCATCAAAAGACGGGTGAGGGAAGGAGTAAAACAAAAATAGAAGTGCCATCAAAGGCCCATGCCGACCAGCAAAATGATCAGGCCAAACACAGTCTCGAAGACATCAAAGTAGTGTTGAAGGCCATGCCGCTCGTGCATAGCAGAAAGTACGGTCTAACGTTTTACAAATGATAATACGTGCAGTGTATAGTGTAATTCTTAAAATTATATTCTTGTTGAATTTCAAACAAAATTAATTGTAATAATAATTTAAAAAAAATAAAACAACTTTATGTCTTGATGGCGTTGATGCTGTCACTTTTTTTTAAAAGTTGTCTGGACTGAATTTTTTTTTCTTTGGTCGCGACCAGACCGGCCCATTTGGTCCCGGCCCACCGGGCATTTGCCCGTTTGCCCATATAGCCAGTCCGCCCCTGAACATGTCCATCTGTCTTATATGACATGCGTGCTCATGTTTTATTGGTATTGTATGTATTGAGTATGTAAACCTACATGAAAAAATTATTACATTTACAATTTTTTTTTATTAATAAAACAAAAAAAAAAAAACATTTATTACTTAAAAAGATTCATGTATCTTCAACTGTATAGCTTTAAAAAGAAATCTTATATATATATATATATATATATATATATATATATATATAGAGAGAGAGAGAGAGAGAGAGAGAGATAGGTAAGAGAGGTAGAGGATAGATATATATATATAGAGAGAGAGATAGAGAGAAGAGTAGATAGAGAGAGAGAGTTAGATACGTTAGACAGAGAGAGGATAGATAGATAGATAGATAGATAGATAGATAGATAGATAGATAGATAGATAGATAGATAGATAGATAGATAGATAGATAGATAGATAGATAGATAGATAGATAGATAGATAGATAGATAGATAGATAGATAGATAGATAGATAGAGAGAGATAGGTTAGAGAGGTAGAGGATAGATAGATAGAGAGAGAGAGAGATAGAGAGAAGAGTAGATAGAGAGAGAGAGAGAGAGAGAGAGAATTAGATACGTTAGACAGAAAGAGGATAGATAGATAGATAGAGAGAGAGAGAGAGATAAGTTAAACAGAGAGAGAGAGAGAGGGATAGATAGAGAGAGGATAGAGAGAGAGAGAGAGAGAGAGAGAGATAAGTTAGACAGAGAGAGGATAGATAGATAGATAGATAGATAGATAGATAGATAGATAGATAGATAGATAGATAGATAGATAGATAGATAGATAGATAGATAGATAGATAGATAGATAGATAGATAGATAGATAGATAGATAGATAGATAGATAGAGAGAGATAGGTTAGAGAGGTAGAGGATAGATAGATAGAGAGAGAGAGAGAGATAGAGAGAAGAGTAGATAGAGAGAGAGAGAGAGAGAGTTAGATACGTTAGACAGAAAGAGGATAGATAGATAGATAGAGAGAGAGAGAGAGATAAGTTAAACAGAGAGAGAGAGAGAGGGATAGATAGAGAGAGGATAGAGAGAGAGAGAGAGAGAGAGAGATAAGTTAGACAGAGAGAGGATAGATAGATAGACAGAGGGAGAGTGAGAGAGAGAAAGACAGAGAGAGGATAGATAGATAGATAGATAGATAGATAGATAGATAGATAGATAGATAGAGAGGGATAGATAGAGAGAGAGGATAGAGAGAGTTAGATAGATAAGTTAGACAGAGAGGATAGATAGATAGATAGATAGATAGATAGATAGATAGATAGATAGATAGATAGATAGATAGATAGATAGATAGATAGATAGATAGATAGATAGATAGATAGATAGATAGATAGATAGAGATAGATAGAGATAAGTTAAACAGAGAGAGAGAGAGAGAGAGAGGGATAGATAGAGAAAGGATAGATATATATATAGAGAGATAGATAAGTTAGACAGAGAGAGGATAGATAGATAGATAGAGAGAGAGAGAGAGAGAGGAAGGGATAGATAGAGAGAGAGGATAGAGAGAGTTAGATAGATAAGTTAAACAGAGAGAGAGAGAGGGATAGAGAGAGGATAGATAGATAGAGAGAGATAGATAAGTTAGACAGAGAGAGGATAGATAGATAGACAGAAGCAGCAAAGATGAGAAACATCAACCTCGTCATCTTAAGAATCAGCGAGTCAAGTGAGACTGGTTACGGGAAGTTAGCGATGAATATGCCACACTCTTTGCAATCCTGCATTCAACGTTACAAGACAGGTCCTCATCTGGAACCTCCAAGGAAAGAGAAAGAGAGATGGCCCAGAAATATATGGCGCCGAGATTTGGATGCAGATGCCAAGAAGGACAAGAGACAGCTGGCTGGTGTCCTATATCCCAGACTGAACCACGGGCTAGGAGGTAAAGGAAGGGAGATAATATGCACCCCTGTCTCGATGCTAAAAAACTGGTGTTCATTCTTCTGTTTCAATGCAGCACCTAGACTGACTGTATAGGTTTTCGTAGGATCTGGACGAATTTTTCTGGGAAGCCGTATTCTCTAGCTATTTTCCATACTGATTTTCGGTGGACACTATCAAACGTTTTCTTAAAGTCTACGAAACTGATCGTTAGTCGTTGTTGGTACTCAAGACTTTGTTCTATGATATTTCGTAGAACGAAGATCTGCTCTGCACATGTTCTGCCTCTTTGGAAGCCTGCTTGTTCTTCTCTGAGCCTCTCATCTATAGACTGATGAAGCCGATAAAGGCACTTTTCTTATTCCATATGTTTGGACAAAAGTATTCCAATGCCCCGTCTATCACCGCGACTGGGCATGGCCTGAGATATCTGCGTTTCACCACCAATAGACCCAGCAAATTCAGTTGATTCATAATGCTCTTGCTCGTATTTTTTTATTTATTTATTCCAAATCAACGTTTTGACTCGTACGACGGTGAAGAACTTTCTAATATTCAAACCTTTTATAGTGCAAAGAATTGCAAGCCTATTATTAGATATACATGGTTGACCATCAACATCTCATCTTTGCCTGTGGTCCCTTATAGGACATAGGCCACCAACCAGCTTCTTCAAGGCGTCTCGGTTCTGGGCGAGTCTCTCCAACTGTCCACACATCTTGCCCATCTGCTTCCAAATTGCGGCGCCATGTATACCTGGGCCGTCCCTATCTTTCTCTTTTTAAGTCTGTCGAGTATGATGATAGTCAGTCTGTTGTACATATTATCCTTCTCTTCCTCTTCACTGTCATTTGTTGTTAAGACAATATCTAAGTTAATCCTCTTCTTCACTGAATGGAATGAGGCTATTATTATCCGTGGTCCATGCGCTTCCCATCCTATAAGTGCTCTCTGAGCCCGCTTAGACAGCATCAGGACTACTGCCTGTGTGCTCAAGTCCATAATGTGTAATTCTTGGACAATACACAAAGTATCAATCCTTTTTTGACACAGTAGACCAAGTTGGATCAGATATGTCACCCGCATGCCAGATGAAAGAATTCCCGAGAACATCCTGTATGCTGAGCTTGTGGAGATCCAAGAAACCTAACATGATTTACCAACAGAGATGTCTGTAAGTAAACTCTGACGACTACATGTATACAAAAATATTTTGAGAATTTGAGAATTTTGCATATTAAATAATTATAATTATAATAAAGTAGAAAAATAAGATTACATCTTTCTTCTAAAATATGGCATATTATCTTTAGATATTATTTTTTTAAACTTATGCTTTGCTGTTAAAATGATTCAATCGGAGAGTCATACTCTAAAAAAAAAACGAGGGCAGAAAAAATGTATTTAAAATAAACAAAACAGTTAACACACGATTAGATTTATTATTATTTTTTTTTTTTAGCAAAGATACGTAGGCCTATAATTAATTAATAAAATTCCCCAACAGCACCTACCTAAATAAATCGTAACTAGAAATCAAAAACCTATATTTATTGTAGTATATATAGGTCTGTGGTTGTATTTTATATAGCCTTCGTAACTTCTTCTATAGAGAAATGACTTTTGTAATTTCTTTTACTGAAAATTGGGCTATTCGCGTCTGACACATATAGTAGAGTCACTATTGCGGAGCAGGCATGTTTGCGGAACAGCTCGTCGAAATTAGTTAAAATCTACTTTATTTTGAAATTTTCTGCTAAACTACTGCAACGGTACTGCGCATGGTCCATTTCTCTACATTTCCAATATAAGGGTTTTCCTTTCAGAGCAGAAAATTAATTTTGACTCCAGGTTAAAGTTGACAGGTGTGGAATCGTCCATTATTTTTCACGTACCAGGAGAACCGTATAGGCCATGGCTTAAGGCTTTTTTAAAATGATAATGACACATCACCTGCATGATACACATATTTTTCGGTTTATAAATGGATGAGGAAAAACTTCATTTCATAGCTATCTACAAGGAATTCAATTTTTTTTAAATTAGGAGGTGTTTATCCTGTTTTTACCTTTTTAAAGATAGTCACAATTGTGGAACACTATAGATGTTATTTATTTGACCTGCGCATTTACTATTCATTTAGCTTAATATTTACATAGTGATTTAGATATCGGAATTTAAAATGAGTTTGTATTAGTATACATAAATTAAAAAACATTTAGAGAATAATATTACATATAATATATAATTTATGATTACCATACGTCCAGCAAAAAGAAGACAAATCATTATACCATATATATATATAATATTAATATAACAAAAAAGAATAAAAGAATAGTGGGAAAAAAAACGTGTAAGGAAAATCAGGGTAGTGTGACGTCAAATACAATTAAAGAAGAGGTAGAGAATCTAAAAGTGACAACGTGTTGTCTTAAGCTTTAATAAAATAAATTTAATGTAAAGGATAAGGAGTTCAAGTATTAGACTAATAAAATATATGCTTTATATAGGCTTTGTTCCGACATTTTTACCGTGTTCCGCAATTGTGACTTCTTTAAAAATCCTGTTCCGTAATTGTGACTACCCATATCTCAGTCGAATTGAATGTAAAATTTAAATATCTGTTGAAAAGCTAAACAAAGCGTCTATTTTTATCGGAAAATGGATGGGCAATACCTAGATACTTTTAGTTTTTCCATAGGTCTAACTATTACGGAGCAAAAATTTGAAAACTAAAAGTAGCTGCAAACTGTTCCACAATAGTGACTCTACTATATATAATTTTTATGTTCAGCAACAAACCCTATTAAAAACATATAATACCATCTAAACATTAATATTATTCCAAGAATAATTTGTAGAAAAAAATCTATATCTAAATCTATCTTACATAGATCTAAGATGTACCTTACTAAAAGAGGAGAGGAGAGAGAGAGAGAGGGACAGTGACCGGGCGCGCTCTGCTAGCAAGGAGGTCACGTCAGTACCGTTCAGTACGTCATCATACGTACGGATAGACAGCTGCCAAATAATCTAAGCTAGATTCTAGACTAGTCTAAAATTAAAAAAAAAAAATGATAATACATTTCAGTTCAGATGATGTGTATCAAGCACTTAAGCTTTCATATTCGGTAAGATTTATTAAAAACAGAATTAGACTACTATACTCTATTCTAGATCTAGCTATAGACAGTTGAGTTACTACAGATCATCACCATGTCATCTACCAGCGATGTCCAAAATACAGCCCGCGGACCAGATCCGCCCCGCCGAAACGTCGGTACAAAGTGTAAAAAAAAATGCAGATTCTAGATCTAGAAGTTAGGGCCCTCACTTTTTGAGTTTTTCCCTGATGGACTGGACTGGACACCATGACGTCCATGACAATGAACTTTGTTATGAACATGTGTACGTTAATAAAATGATTAAAAATGGGAGAGCCGAAGAAACTTCAAGTTTATTCTGGATTTCAATTTAGTTAAAGCCTACCAGGAAAAGTTAAAAGGATCTTTACTTTTTTATTTTGTACCACATGATATGATGATAGATCTAACAAGCCAACATATATTAGTTTTGTAAAGTGTGGCTGTTTAAAAAAAAACAGCAACATATAAACAGCACTATAATTATAAATATAAAACAAATATGACGACATTCTTGGTTTGAGCCGCGATTGTTAAAGTTTAAACTACATCTAGAGATAATAGGATCAATGGGAATATTAACAAAAAGAGGAAAATGAGTCATTGGTAAAGTCTACAATGAGAAATAAAGCCAGTTCACTGTCACGGCGCGTAACAAAATACGAGATAATCATTCAATATCCTATTAATTAATGTAAGTACTAGATCCACAAGTTTCTAATACATTGTTTCAGCACAATCTCATTTCTTTTTTATACTTTTTCTGTCATGCGACATAAGTGTCAGAAATTAAAATGGCCTGCAGGTTGAATTAGGTTGGGCATTGCTGATCTATACTCTATACTATAGACCTAGCAATGTTTCTCAAGCTTTTACTAGTGACGCCCCCCCCCCTTCCGACCAAATAGGGCCTACAAAAAAATTACTTCCTTTCATTGGTGGGAAGTTATATATATATAGTAGGCCTACATCTAAGTAGAAGATCAAATTCAAATCTAAATAATTTAGTATATATATATATACTATAGATAAGAAATTGCTGTAAGCTTGTCGCCGCTGTTGGATCAAAGTGTAACAAACTCTGAAGCAGAGGATTACATTTTAATGAGCTTTATATTGTGTTACATGGTCATCCTTGTAATCAACAAGATTGTAAATAGTGGACCTGTTTTGTTCACACAAAAGACATCAACTCACATTTGGATGGCCTGAATAATTTTTACTGTTCTGATGTAAGAAAGACTTCCTGAAATGGATGGCTGCTTGGTCATGTTGTATGTGCTTTGGACGGTTACCTATATTCCTGGATTCAAACCCTGCCCATGCACCGCCCTGGTGAAGGTTTGGGCTAGGATGTAATTATCTCCAATTTTATAGGAACTTCCGAAACATGTAAAACAATTGCATTGGCAAGGACATATCCAAATTTCTTCTTTAAAAGAGATTTTAAAATTGATTTTGTTCTGCCACAGTTTAATAACATCACTTAATTTAATTATTTAAACATTGGTCCCTTTACGTTATTATTAAATACTCAAATATGGACTACAAAGCAAATAAAACAGACTTTTTTTTTTTTTTTGTTGTTGTTACATGTTTCGAATGTTCCTTCAGAGTTGAAGATAATTTTGCTATATACATCCTTGCCCAAAACTCCCACAGGTTGATAGGGGATGACAGCCTAGCAGACAAATATGAACCTGGGACTATCAAAACGACCAGACAACAGTCCAGTCACTCCAGTGAGCATACCGCAAGACCAGGCTGCCATCCATCCTTGCCAGTAAGTTGCAACACCATTTGGGTGGAGGCAGCGGCCATGGATGCAAGATCGCCGGCTATAGCCGGCAAAATCGAAGTAAAAAAAAAAAACTTGCCGGCAAACGCCAGTCCGACTGATTGCCGGCTCGGTATCAGACTTTTTTTTTTCACATTCACGTTTTGATCTTTCAAATTAAAACTTAATAAGTCAAATTTAAAGAAAGACAGGAAGTTACAATTCTTAAGTTACGGCGCATGCGCTATTTCCGATTTTTCGCTTTGTATCAAAAACGTAAACAAAAGTTAGAAACAAATCCGTATGGCCCCGGCCTGAGAGCCTAATTATGCTAATTTAGTAAGTAGATCTAATTCTAATAAGTTTGATCTGCCGGCATAAAAATTGAAACCAGACCTAGAGGCTAGATCTAGTCTAGAGTTCTAGATCTATTTCTACATTTTAAATGATTTTAGAAGTTGAACGTATTTACCCGAAAATGCGAAATTGCCGTACCGTGACCTCCGGCGTACCATAAATCTAACTTCTAGATCTAAGTCTAAATCAAATGGCGTAATCATCGCCGTATCATACGGCGTATGTATGAGTATGAATTATGAATAGATTAATAGATCTATAGTCTTGTCTTTTTAAAAATGTTTTTATTACTAGATGTAGATCTAGAATAAAATTCTAGAATCTAGATTTAATTAGATCTAGACTTTACTAGATCTAGTAGAATATTATATCTGATATTATGATAAATAATTATGATAAATTATAATACATATGATCTACTTTTGATCTATATACGCTGCTTCTGCCCAGGGACAAGTCTAGAAATCTAGATCTAGAATCTAGATCTAGACCTAGTCAGGCTAGTCACAAGTGGTATCTAATAGACTAGTCTAGATCATCTCAGTAGATGATAATGATAGATCGATATCAATGTCGTCAATGAGTATTAACTATTAGATCTAGAATCTAGTTAATTAGAATAATTAGTTAGAATATCTTACAACTTACAGTTACTTGAGTTACAATCTACCACTAGCCTGACTAGGTGGTCCCTAGGCAGAAGCAGCGTAGATCAAAAGTAGATCGTATCTATTATAATCTATTATCAGATAATGAGATATAATATTCTACTTGTAAAGTCTAGATCTAATTCAATCTAGATTCTAGATATAATATAAAAAACTTATTTTAATAAAGGCAAGACTCTAGATTCTAGATCTAGTAGCCTAGAATAGATGATTCTAGTTGATTCTAGTTAGGGCTAGACTTCTATCATCTTATTCTTAGCATTACTAGATTAGTGTCTAGATCTAACTTCAAGATCTATAACTAAATCTAGAGTATATATATAATTTTGGGTTTAGGTCTAGTCTAGACCTAAATGTAGAGAAAATCTAATATCTAGTTAACTAGTAGCTCTAGTGACACTCTATTCCTAGACAAGTTAAAGTCTAGACTAGACTCAGAGACTCTATATCTATATATATATATGGCTCCTTTTGTCTCGAAAGGCAATGGATGCGCCCAAGTGAGTCACTGGTTTTGGCTTAATCTTGAGACGGGGCAGAATCTGGTGTGGCTAATCAAGCCAATTCTAGAACGGCAGACTTTGCCACAATTCGTACATGTGTATGCCTCTGATTTAGGGCTAGCAGACAGGGCAGCTTTCTTTTTTTCCCTCTTGATTAAAGCCGCTTCAATTCTTTTGTTCTCAGCAAGGGTTGTCCCAGCACGCACAGTCTGTCTCCATGCACTCCGGTCTTTGGCTATGTTTTCCCACATGCTTTCACTGATGCCTGAGGCTCTCATGTCTCGCTTGCAGACATCTCTATATGTTAGTCTTGGGCGGCCCTTGGGTCTGACTCCTTCCACAAGCTCAGCATATAAGATATCTTTCGGGATTCTACCATCTGGCATGCGGGTGACATGTCCGAGCCAGCGTAATCTTCTTTGTGTCAGAGACTATGACTATTGTATGTCTAGATCTCTAATACTTAATACTTACTAGTTTCTTTATTAGACCTAGATATAGATAGGTGTAAATTGATGGATCTACTCTGTTACTATTCTCATAGAATTAAAATGACATATGATAGATCTTGACTAGATCTAGATATCTAGTATAAAAGTCAGTCTAAGTACTCTAACTCTAAGCTACTATTAGTTAGAAGATCCAGTTAACTAGTTCTATATTTGGTAAGATCTTCTTAACTTTTAACATAGGTGCTACAAAGTTTGATTTATACTAATATAGTAGTAAGAGGTAGGCCTATCTATGTGCATATTATATATAAAAAAAATGAAATGTTCAAACATACATGTAGATTATAGTAATTAAGTAAAAGCTTAAAAGCTTAGAATTTATAGTTTGTATTTAAAGATATATATATATATATATATATATATATAAAGCGGCAAATGTTTTATTTATGTCGTGAAGATATAAGAGGCATCATGCTTGCAGGTATTTTGGGGTTGTCAACCCCCCCTTGCAGGCAAAACAGGGCTCTGTTGCTTGCATCCATGGGGCAGACTCACAGCTGGAGAAACACACACACACACACACATAATATATATATTCTAGTAAGTATAGAATACAGAGTTTTGCTAGATTTAAATGTAACTTTAACATTATTTTAATTTTAAAAAATTATATGAATATAAGATGTGTGGCAACTTCCAAATGTACATCTAAAATTTAAATCCTATCTACATTTATATAGAGATCTAGATTAATACTACATATTGATAAAAATGATAATATAGAGTCTAGAATCTAGAACTATTAGTAGTAACCTTGTGGCAAATCAATGAAATAGACTGACAAACATGTTGGCAGTTATTGAAAGAAGTTGAAATGTCTGGTTTAAAAAAAATGCACTCATTTAATTTTATATATATTGAAAAATGAGCATGCGTAAAAGTGATAATCGAATTTACGGGCTGGTCCAAGTTATAAGTAGGAAAAAAAGAGAGGGGAGTGCATGTAAAAAAAAAATCATTATATCAAAAGTCAAATCAACAGGCATAGCCGGTGGGTAATGCTAGTCTTTAAGATAATATAGAAGGGTTCTGCTTACAGTTTGTCTTCTAAAGAGGTGATCTGTATCCTCATTTTGCTTCTTGATAAAGTATGCAGCTTTGAAGGATACTGTTGGCATTCTCTGGTGATACTCCATAATTGTTAGATACAATTTTCATCTTCTGGAACATGAGTTTCTATTGAGCTGTGTTTGGGGGCGAAAATTTATATGTTGATCATGTTAGGCTTAGTTTATAATAAGCATCATTTTTCCTGAGATTGATGTTTTGTAGCTGATGCATCTTTTGCAAAGCTTATATCAACTCACTCTGTCTGTTTGGTAAAACATTTGTACAGGTTATTTAATCCACATTCTATCTCAGATTAAGTTGAAATTTTGCAAAATTATTTCTTGTACCTGACTAAACAAGAACCAATTTTAAAAAATTAACCAATTAGTTAATTACTATTGGGGATTATTTTTTTTTAGTATCAAACAAGGGGAAGAAATTGTACTTGACAGATGTGGTGGTATAAGTTAGAATTAGTCCCTTTCATACTTTGTGTAGAGAAATAGGTTGTCATATAAAAGTTTCTCATTATCTCATCTCTGTCTGTGGTCCCTTCTGGGGCATAGGCCACCAATCAGCTTCCTACAGGCGTCTCAGTTCTGGGCGAGTCTCTCCATCTGTCCCTACGTCCTGCCCATCTGCTTTGTATCTGCTTTCCAGTCGCTGTGCCATTTATTCTTGGGCCATCTCCTCTTTCTCTTTCCTTGGGAGTTCCAGGTTAAGGCTTGGCTTGTTATGTTGGATGCAGGCTTGCAAAGGGTGTGACCTATCCATCTCCAGCATCTCTGAAGGATATCTACTTCAATGAGCTACTGCTTTAAGGAACAGTGGCAAAGATTGCTGCAGTTTAACATATATGTGAAATGGCTAATATATGACATTATCACAATTTACTGTAACTGTTACGAACCACATATTGGGAATGAAGTGTCATTGATCATCTATTGCTTTTTAAGGAAGACTAGCAAGCTAGAACTTGTTGGAGTCCCAGTTGTGGAGAAAAACACACAATATAAGTGTCAGTGTCAGTTGAGAACAATGGAGTAGTATTGAGTAGTAATTGGTCAGTGTGAGTCATTTCTGAGACCATATAGTTGTGGAGACAACTATTTCTGAAATCTGTGTGATAGTTTCTGCTCCCATTCCTCAGACTTGTGTCATACTAATGACACCTTTCCTTGGTTAGAAGCTACAAATATAAATTACCAAACGATATTGGCATTGATGAACTACCAATGTTAATGAATGCCCCCCTTTCAGAAGCCAAGCTCATTAAAAAGTAGAATTAAGTCATCTAGGATTAGGATTAGAGTGTTGATTTAGAGACTAAGCTTAGTCTTGAAGATACCTTGAGTAAAAGATCAAAGTTGTTGGTAGTGATAAGCAATAGATCAGTTTTCAATAACAAAAGCTTTGCTTTAAAATATTCCTTTTGCTTAAAGAAATCACATACACCTTCAACATTTTTTTTTTTACTTCTTTAACAGTTTTCATTGGTTGGTTGACAAATAGATTTATGCATTTTTTTTTACCAGGGTATGTTAACTGTTGTTTACAATGAAATTGTAAACATGCCAATTGAAAACTTTGAATATTTCTTTATTTTAAAATCTTCTGATTGTGTCATTAATCTATATTGTTTGTTTTTTTTTTGTTTTTTTAAATATAGAATGATGAACACTTTAAACAACTTTTAGAAGTTTTGACACTACCTCCCCTCTATACAACACTGCGAATTAATTCAGTAGAAAATGATCCAGATAATAACATTTTATTGGAGGAAATTCAGCTCCATCTCAAAAAGGTAACACCCAATATTTATTGATTTATTTGAAGTGTCTATTACACTACACACATACTGCACACAATACAGCATTTATAATACATCATTTCTCAAATTTTCATTTTGATATATTCAAGTTATCAAAATAAATTAATTAAAGTTGTTAAGATTAATTAAATTAATTCTCTTTAGTCTGTGAATATTGTTTCTTTCTTCAGCAAACTGATGCTCTCTGTAGACCAGAATACAACATGTTTATTCATCCTGTGTTGAAAGACTGTTTACTTATTCAGAACAGAGGACCCAAAACTATTGACGTGGTAAAATCTTTGCATTTCTAACTCATTAGACATACATCTACATTGCTACATTTTGATAAATAAATATATTAAAATCTTCATTACATGCATTTTTTTTGTGGCAACAAAGTTTGTTTATTCAATGGCAAAGTCTTGTCCTGTAAAAACACAAAATTTAGAACATGTTAGTCTTTTGCATAAGACAAAATGCAGAGATGACTACATGCCCAAATGGAAATGGGTATTCCCAGACTTGTAAATGTGTAGTTTTAGGGCCAAATGTGTATTTTCCTAAATATAAAGAAATCAGGAAAGACTAAAAATCATTCAAGCAGGAAACATACACAAAATGCAGCAATACTAAAGTTAACACAGCATAGAGTTATATAAGACATTTTGTACAGTTGTCAAAATATTTACACTTTTAGTTATTGTTATAGACTTTTCTAGAAAATGTTAGAATGATGTTGTTCTTGTCACTTGGCAATGATCTTATGATCGTAATGCCTTTAGTGCAGTGATGCCCAGCCCTATTCTTCCTGCGGGCCATTATATTTTCCGACATTCCTGCTGCAGGCCACATCACCAAAATATAAAAGAAATAAAAATAACAACCATGTTTATTACAAACCCATGACTCTAGTACTTACAATAATTAATGAGAAGTTTAACCAAAACCAACTTCTCATCTGGTTAGGATTAGACAACAAGCTTGAGCATCCTTTGTGATGGTTGAAATTTCATTAAACAAGTTTTTACCGGTGGGGGTCTATTGCATGTTCAAAAATGACACCATTACACAGTGGTCTTCTAACATTGATATCTACTTGGTGCCTTGACAACTCGAACTTTTCTAGTTGTCTTGATTGGCACTACAAGTTCTTCTGACATAGATCTACAACTGTTTATTTCAGTAGTTCTAACCAGGGCACCGCTACCTATTGTGTGCATTGCACGCAGGCGGCCGAATGTAAGGGGCAGCTAAATCATTATTTCAAGGTTTCTTTTTTTTAATTTTTGGCTTAATAATAACAAAATATTTTGTTTACATTCTACTAATTCCATTATCCTTTAAAAACTTGGGGACTGGGGGAGATGATATTGGTATAATAAGAAGTTATTTTGGACACTTTAAAAAGAAAAAAAAAGCGGCTTGCGATGATTTCCATGGGTTTTTACATTGGCGCCGACTCTTTCCTGACCTTGAATTTTCGTGGGTTGTTTGTAATATTTGTTTTGAGTCGAATAGCTCGCCTTGTAAGTAGGTCTAGTAACTAGAAGGTCAACTTTAAAACAATGTCACTTTTATTTTAAATGGCTGTTAGTTGAGAGTAGAATATAAAACACCTTCATTGGTTCAGTTGTACTAGCTGCTTGTAGCGACATGCCAATGACCAACTAACAACAAGGAGAGGGGGCGGCGAAAAAAATGTTTTATTTTCAGTGTAATTTATCTCAATATTAGTAAAATTACAAGTTTTAAATTTAAAATATCTTAAGTAGGAGACGTCATTTTATCTTCTAATAAGACCTTGTTTAATGTATATCGCTTTTTGCGAGGTGTGTATTCTACAATATGGGTGAAAACGTTTTGAAGAAAACATTTTAAAACGTCTCCGCTGGTGTGATTCTTCTGGATTTTTAGTCTCAGAATAGTAACATTTCTTATGTCTATTGCACTTTATTATAGTGACAACTTTTGTGTGAAAAAAAACAACAAAAAAAAAACGCCTGCAATAGAGAAGTCTAACATTAACATGAAGAATATATTAAAAAGATGACGCCCATTACAGACGCACTTGCGCATTATGTAGGCCTACCTAAAATGTCCCTCGCATAATACTAATGGCCAGAGCTCCCTCTATATTATTAGCTTTAATATGGCCCTCGACTTTTTTTTTATCAGGATGAATAGTGTGTTCTTACTAAGAGAAAAAGGCCAGAAGATGCTTACCGCCTATTCCTTCCCAGAATCAAACCCATTGCCGACTTGACCAAAAACCTGCTGCATTTTCAATTCTATCTCCATGAAGAAACTTTTACAACGCTTTAAAATTATGTAGGCAACACTATTTTGGAAAAACAAAATGACCATAGGCCTATTATATATGGGTCTGTGAAACTGACTCATTTTAGTGAAATTTCATTACCTAAATTTGGATTCTATACATAGTGTTAAAAATATAAATGAAAAAACAAAACCTAAAAATTGTGTTCTAATTAAGACTAAGTTTCTTTTCTTTTTCATTTCATTTTTTTTAAAAATGCAAAGTTAAAATTGAAAATAAAACATCTGTCTGTGCATTCTTGAGTACTGATTGTTTGAACAGTTTAGAATCAGTTGAAATACTGTCTCTTCTGTTCATAAGCAGTTATGATGAAGAATATGACAGTCCGCTTATTGGATAATTTCTATACTAAAGCATAGTGAGATATGGATCTTACCTATTTTGTATGCTTTAAGGAAAATCTGCTTGATGATACCAACATGTAACCTCAAAGTATGTTATAAAAATCAAACAATATGGCTCATACATCTCACTTTGACCATTTGATTAAGGGTATATAGGGCTTGATGTAGTTATTGTTAAACCCCATTTAGTATCAAACTGTCTATATTTGTAATTGTTGAATGGTATATTGTCGTTCACTGTCTCTTCAGGTAGGCCATGTTGAGCAAAAGTAACTGTCAGTGCCCTGTTTTTTTGTTTTGGTTTAAGACGCTTTAATTCAGGAGAACTAACCAACTACTAGCAAGTAGTCATTGTTCCGCATCTAAGGAAAATGAGCTGTGTTGTTTGATTTTGTAACATACTTTGAGGTTACTTGTGTGCATGGTCTGTCTCAATATCTCATTATCCAGACAGGGAATTGGATTGTGACTTCTACTTGTTTAGTGGAATGACCAATCAAATCTGTAGAGGTTGTTGTTTTGATAGACTATGCTCTAGCGTTGTTTTGTTTTTCTAGTTAACAGTGTGCGTTGTTGCAGAATACTGTAATCTAAATTATTTTTTGAACACACTTGATAATGTTTTCTACATCTGCAGGTAGACAAAGAAATCATTGTAGATTTGTCCTGTGGAATGGCAGTTCTCAGAGGTGCACATGTTTTCAAAGTAGGAATTATGGGAGCTCCAATGAGTAAGATGAACTCAAATAGTTGACAAGAATTAATGTCTTTTTTTTTTGTACAATATAACTCAGTTCTTGTCTGTGTACATGATACTAATTGGAGCAAGATTTCAAAACCCCTGTATAATCATTTATTTGAAGGTCTTAGAGCTGGCGATGTTGTATCTGTGTATGCTGACCTTGATGGACACTGTTTGAAAGGAACAGCTACTTGCTATAGTAATCAGAAGTTGTTTGTTGGAAATGGTGTAGCTCATGTTTCTAGATCTGATTTGTTTAACTCTCAGACTTTACAAAGGTAAGCCATGTTATGTAAATGAAAAACTTATTAAAGATGATTTTAAATTTTCAAAAGAAAAATTTGATACTGTGTCAATAATTTATGTAACAATGTGACTTGTAACTTGTTAGACCTTTGAAACTCAATCAGTACAACTAGCACTTCAAACAACTTAGCTCCATCCTGATACTAAACAGTTCTTAGGCTGACAACCTTTTATCTATATATACACTGGATCCTTTCACCAAACTGCAACCTTTTAGTTCTTCCAGGGCAATCCTTGTTTTAAAACTCAACATTTGATATTAAAAATACTTTCTACAAAAACCTAAGAGCAAAACAATTTTAAGTCCTCATTACACCCATTCAATTTTATCACATGACCTCATTGTGAATTTTTCTCCACATTATGTTGATCTAGGTTGTTATAAACACATTAAGCAACAACAGTCATGAGGGTAATTGTTCTTAAAACAAATACAGGCAACAAGCCAATCTCTATGAAGAGTACTGTCTTACAGTCAATCATTGCTTATTGTTACATTTGTAATGATAAAATAAAATGGAAGACAAATAACCAAGGCTTAATTTATTTTCTCTATGAAGAATACTGTCTTACAGTCATTCATTGCTTATTGTTACATTTGTAATAATAAAATAAAATGGAAGTCAGAATACCAAGGCTTAATTTTTTTTTCCAAAAGCAATTTACTTAATTAGAGAAAATAGCTGTATAATGAAGTTATTACTTTGAAAATTTAATGATTTCACTTGAGTTGCCAATAACTTAGAAATATCAGAAGAACACAAAATTACAAAAATCTGCATATAAATAATGTTTTAATTTTTCTAAAAAAATTTTTTATAAAACAGTATGTTTAAGGGTAATTGGCTGAACAAAATTATAATTATGATATATCTTTCTTTTTTTGCTTCATTACTGTTCTTTATCATTTTTGTTACATATAATAATATTGGTAAAGATAGCATGTTACTTTTTGCAGTGGGATTGGCATACTGATGACTCATCCGGTATATGAAGCCCCTTCCCTTGCAGAAATGTTAACAGTCAGGATTTCTTCTCAAAATTTACCCTCTATTGCCTGTGTCTATGCTTTGGATCCACAGGAAGGGGAGATCATTCTAGACATGTGTGCAGCACCAGGAGGAAAGACAACTCATATAGCTGGCTTGATTGGAGATAAAGTATATAGCCTTTTTTAGCAATCTGTGTCACTGTCTGTTTTCTTAGTACTACTTATGGTCTTCGTTAAAATGCAAGAAAAGTAATATTTTTTTCCCCACTTTGAAAAAAATATGCCGGTTAACCGCTGCGTACCATCACAAAAAAAAGCACTGTCTATAGATAATAACCTATATTTAAAGACACATAGAATTCCTATTGTCTCAGTTCAGTGTTTCTATATAGGTAAACTTTTGTATTCCTTTTCTAATTTGTTAGGGACTTGTTATTGCACTAGACAAAAGCTCTCAAAGAGTAAAGAAAATGCAAACCTTAAAGAAGAAGAATATAGAGATGTATGTCTTTGATTCAACAAAAGCATGGTGTCCTAGTGCAGGTAATCAGACCATTTTCTTTGAGAAATCAAATCTGTTCACTGGTCTTATCATTGATTAAGTAACATTTGATTGATTGACTTAGATGGCTCTAATAGGCCACCCTACAGCCCAGAGACCTTTGATCGTATTTTGGTGGATGCTCCTTGCAGTGCTCTAGGCCAGAGACCTTGCTACAAAAATGAGATTTTACTTAATCAACTCAGATCTTATCCAGTTATCCAGCATCAACTTTTAAAAACGGTATGTTTCATGTACTTGATCATTTAATTTTTTTATGTTACATTCAATGATTGTTGTCTAACATTTGTATAGACAGTTCAAGAAATATGTTTGAAGAGAAACTTGTGCTGTATTTTCTCCAAAATCATCTGACATGCAGATTCAGTGGTGCCGTGATTATAGCTCAAATCACTTTAAGAAACATTGAAGTGACATAATGTTAATATACTTTTTTTTTAGTTAAATGTCTTTGAACTGTAATATGAAGCAATATACATACAGCCTGTACAAATTAGATACAGGATACTGTAATGATGAACAAAAACTAATCAAATGTTTTTACTTTAAGCTAGCACTAGCTCTAACTTTCTAACTAAATAACTCCAAAACTCTCTAACCTTCTCTAGTCTTTTATACCTTTTTCATAGAAACTTCTAGAATCATGATGTCACCCCGTGACACACTCTCTATAAACTCTATAAACGTTCAACTTGGTTTATTATTAAATTTTTTGTCATTCCATTACCTTGACCTATATATATTTTTCTGCTTAAACTTGAACTAATTTTTTTTTATCAAGGTATGTCTTGCATTTTTTTCTTTTTGTGTGGTATGACATAATTTAAATAAAGCCAAACTGTCTTACAATGACCAATCTTGAACTGTCTATACATGGGTGTGACAATTGCTATAGACAATGTGTTTTTTTATAGCTGATAATCTTGTTGGTTTTTTTTTTAATTATTCTTATTATTTAGGCTGTCAAGTTATTAAAACCTGGAGGTGTGATGGTCTACAGTACATGTACAATAACCAAAGAAGAAAATGAGGATCAAGTTTCTAGACTGCTAGCTACAAATCCCCAAATAGAACTCATACATACAGTAAGTTCTGTGTTAATGTTTGTGTTGGTAATGACAATGGTTTGCGTTCTTTGTTTTTATCTGATAATCTTTATTTGTCCTTAGTATTGACAATTAGTTGTTAGAAGTGAATTCTGGTGATATGCATTTTGGCTCTATTTTCCTGTTCACATTGTTTACAAAGCTTCACAAAAAGTATTTTTTCCTAGCTTTCACGTATGTAAGAGCCATTAACTCTTTATCTTCGTAATTATTTTTGCACTTTGGACTTTCTGACAGAATTGTTCATTTTTCACATTTGTACATTCTACCCTGTTATGATTGAACTTCAATAACATTTTCGTTTGTAATCAGAAAATGTTACTTTTAGTCTAGATTTATAGGAGAATACATGCTCTTTTTATATAAAACAAATTAAAGTTTATAAGACTAAACATTAATTAAATTTAATGAGGTCAAATCAACGATGATATTGTTAATAAGGAGAGAAAGAGTTAAACTATTTTGTTACATCATAAATGTAGACAATAGAAGGATACAACCATGATCATCATAATATCTTGAACAATTGTTTTCAAACTAATCCAAAATCTTTTTCTTGTCTTTGGTTGGCTATTATTTTTTTAGATTCAACTCTATATCTTGCTATAATTATTGTCATACCACTTATGGATATATTTTGTACTTCAAAGAAAAATAAAACATACAATAAGAAATAGCATCAAAACAAACAAGAAATAACATCAAAACAAACAAGAAATAACATCAAAACAAACAAGAAATAACATCAAAACAAACAAGAAATAACATCAAAACAAACAAGAAATAACATCAAAACAAACAAGAAATAACATCAAAACAAACAGCTCTGTTATTTATCAAAGTAAACTTTATTTTGGTTTCTTACATTTTTAAAATGTTCAACAATTTGTTTTAGCTCAAGAATTAAGGGCTGAGTTATCAAATTTTATTAGTACATTGTTTAGTGTGTATGCTTATAATACATTTATGGTTATAGAAATTAAAATATTAATCATATTGAAAATATAAAAACAATTTGTCTTTGTAACAAAAACATGGGTATTGTTCAAATATCTTTCTTTTGTCATAATTAGTCAGATATACCCTTGAGTTCTTGTTGATAAATAGTATAATTTGAAAGCCCTTTTAAAGAACAAGACTAAGGAGAATAAATGAACCATGTACTTCTCATTCTGAAAACAATCAAAGTTTTCTCAGTAACTACTTGATGATGCTTTTTGTACTTTAGTGAGCTCACAAACCATTTTTAATATGTTGCAGACTTTTCTAAATGTCACTTGCAAATATTTCTAAATAAACATTAACTTCAGAAGTTATAGTATGCTTGTCAGTGGTTATATTAACGGGTATATATTCTTAAGTATGCCAGTCAGTGGTCATAAGAACAGGTATATATCTGAAATAATAGAAGCACAGTGGTCTCTTTTTTCAAAGAAAAACTCAAACTTAAGTACTTAGTGTGCATATATATGTTAGTACCATCACAAAAGAGATACAAGACACCGATAGCAAAGACAAACAGACACAAACACTCTTTTGTTCCCCTGGCAATCAAATCATTAAATAAGAACAATCTGGTATAGACTTTGTCACATGTAAACTATGAGTGAGTCTGGTGTGAATGTACACTTTGGTTTCTTATAGTTATAATGTTTTTTGTTTGGTGTAATGCACAAATTGTAAGACAAATTTCCATACGGATAATAAAGATTATTATTATTATTATATAATATATGTCTATTATTTGTCATTTCCATTTATTTTGTTTAGCCTTATAAACTTGGAGGTGATGCTTTACCCACTTGTGACTTATCCAGTGAAGACAAATCAAAAGTTCAGAGATTCGATCCTAGTTTTTTATATTCTGATGACAAAGACCTTTACAATGTTGACACTATTGGATTTTTTATTGCGAAGTTTCAAAAATTAAAATAAATTAAAACTTGAATTTTAATATATGTATATATATTTTGTATTGTTTTTCTTGAAAGAAGTGTATTAGTTAACAATGTTCTCCCAGTTTACAGGATTACAATTGACAATAATAGTCTAGAGGAGACATGGGGGATCCAGACATGCCTACAGTGCCGCATTATGCGTAACCGTCCCGCAAAAGCATCAAAAAAGCTCACATGTTCTGCCGTTCCGCATTCACGATTTTTTGTTCCGCCAAGTCTGAATTCCGACACAAAAAAAAAATCGCCAATTTTTCATTATTTATTGATAATGCGAAATGAAAATACTGAATGCAAAATAAAATATATATAGGTCTGTGTTTATTGTTTACATTTCATCTTCTTCCGGACCCGGTGTGTCCTAAATTTACGAAGATAAGGTTGAGCTAGATCTAGACATAGATCTAGACAATCTAGTACTCTAGGCAGTCTAGGTCTAGATACTAGATCTATTCTTAGAATCTAGAATATAGATCTAGTAAGTGCTAATAAGCCAAATGTTCCATTCAAATCCCTTTCTTTCCCGACAATGGCTCTACTAGTCTAGACTAGATCTAGTGAGTCTAGTCCTAGACTCTAGACTCTATTCTGAGTATTCTCATACTGTAGGTAGCCTTATTTAGCCTTAGCCTTAGGCCTTACTGTGTCTAAGTAAGTTAATAATTACATTTAGGTCTAGATCTACTTTCTTAACTATCTACTAGATCTAGTCTAGATCCTTTTCTTAGATTACTTAGAAACCTAAGAAACCAGTTGGGTTAGTGTTAGAAATAGAATAGTGACAATACTCTGACTCTGACAATACCACAATAGACATCAATAGTCAATTAGTTATTAGTCTAGATCTAGATCTGCTATTCTACTTATTATTTACATAGTCTAAATTAATTATTAGTTTAGTTTCTAGAGTCTAGATCTAAAAGTAAAAGTAGGACTAGCACTAGATAACTAGATGATACTAAATCTAGATTTAGATCTATATAGAAATAGACTTAGAAGTAAGAAGGTGATAGATCTAGATTGGATTCTAGATTTCTATGTATCATTATCATATTATGATAAAATAATTATGTAATAAATTTAGTTCTCAATAAGTTGAATAAGTGTATAGATCTAGACATTAATATTTAGATCTATAATCTATAATATTATTTTTATAATCTGTGTCAATCTGTGTTCATAGACTTAGAGGACTTATTAGATGTAGGTCTAGGGGTCTAGACTAGTAAGTCACTAGTAGACTCTTAAATTATTTTAGATCTAGAACTAGAGACAACATCTAGAGTGATTAGAGTAGAGCCCTAGAAAAGGATAGATAATCAAGTAGATCTAGAATAATCTAGATATAGTCAGTAGATCTATATCTAGTAGTAACAAATAAAAATAGATACAGTAACATTTGAGTCTAGGTCATTAGAATACATATTAGTTAGAATTCATCATTTAGGAGTTAGAACTATTGATTTCAAACAAAGGACATAATTATGAATTAAAGGTTTTCTTACTTTTAATTATAATATTTACATCTAATTTATAAGAAGCAAACTAGTATTGTTATTAAAGTAATATAATTGAAGTTTTATTTATATTGCGTTCAGTAAGGCTAACAAACATAAACGCGTTTATGTTCCACATTGGAGCCCAAAATTCCACATTTTCAACCTGAGTGTTCCACATTCTGGGTCTTGGGGGTAGGCATGTCTGGGGATCAGATTTCAACATATACAAAATAAAACATTATTGCCATTCAACAAAAACAAGTCATTGTAATATGTGAGGTTCTCATTCATTTTATTCAAAACGTGAAAGCTTGAGCTTTTATAGACATTTGGTGAGTGGTAATATAGACCATGTAGACCTCTAACATTTGGTGAGTGTCAGTATAGACCATGTAGACCTCTAACATTTGGTGAGTGGTAGTATAGACCATGTAGACCTCTAACATATGGTGAGTGGTAGTATAGACCATGTAGACCTCTAGTATTAAAGGCAACAAGCCAATAAATGTGTTTTTTGTAAGGTAGAAACAAGATTGATACATTTCTTTTTTATCAGCATTGATCAACCTGACCTATACAATCTATAACTAGTGTCTTTGTATATAATGTTTAATTTAATGTCAGAATACATTCTTTCCAGGACTAATCCTGGTTCTTTTGTATTCCAGTCAGGCAGTTAATTATGATGTTGAAAATAATGTAACCACTCTTATCCTTGACCTGAGTTACTCTTAGGTCAAAGTGTTATTATGAATTAATTTTCAGCCTCACCACCTTCCACTATAACAGTCTCAAATATAATTGGTTCCAATGGGTCATCCAGTGGGTCCTGTCGTTTGGGAAAAAGTCTCTTTTCTGGGTTTTCTAGTGTTGGTACGGGGGCACAAGCTGGAGGCAGAAACTTGTGAAGTGCACTAACCATTGTATCCACAACTTGAATTGGGCAGGCATGAGCAAGTGGTCTCTCTAAGCAACTCACAATAGTTTCTGCAAAACTTTACAAAAATATGCATGTGTAATTTTTTGTATCATCGAATTAGTAGTATGCCATTTCCTAGCAACTTTTTGTTGACCTACTAAACTCCCCCTTCCCCTAAATTAAAATACTACTCAAACTATCCTCTAAACAACAACATCCATCAGTACCACTAAATGTGTCCAAGACACTTACTTGCAAGTGATATCATGTAGTTTTCTGTGGTGAACAATGCCAGCAGTTGTGATTTCTTTCCTGAAGTTTTGGGTCCTGACCAGAATACAATGAGATATTTTGGAACCAAACTTTGAGACACAGTCAAAATGATTTTTGAAAACTGAAAAAGTACATTTTCAATGAAGAATTAACAAAAGAATGGAGGCTAAAAAAGAATCAAGAAACAAAAAATTTGTCTGGACATCATTGAAGAATTAAAAGCTTTACTAGTTAACATAATTATTAGTTTTTTACGCTATAAATTTAAATAGAACTATATAGATTTAAATTTTGTCATTATTTAATATCAAGAAAAATATTTGATATTAATAATATTACTATCTTGATTTTAAAATAACTATTTAAAAACTTTTTTACGCTCTTTAGGCAATATGTAATTTAATAAACTGACCTACATTATTCCATAAGACAATGTCTTTACACAACAGTGTACTTTTATACACCAAATAATGTTTCCTAATGATAGCACTTAGTCATCTGTTGATTCTCACAATATCTTCAGTTAGTACTTAGACTTTAAATAAAATCAACTGCTTGTAGTCTCACTTCCTCAGTAGGTGACATTTACAAAGATGTCTCACTCCCCCAGTAAGTGACATTTACAAAGATGTCTCACTCCCCCAGTAAGTGACATTTACAAAGATGTCTCACTCCCCCAGTAAGTGACATTTACAAAGATGTCTCACTGTAGGTCTCTTTGGATCATTCCAACAGGAAATATCCCAAATCCCTCTATGTTTTACTTGAAAGGGAGAAAATCTTAGACTGGATTGGGTTCAATTTGAGTGGAAGCAGACTATAATAATTCACACATGCCTACACACACACTCACAGTGGTGAAAATCTGATTTTTTAAACATTCTTCTTGAGAATTAATTGAATTAGCATTCATTTTAAAGGCGCCATTGATAAAATATATCTTTAAGAAGTAAATGTTATTCAAATGAATTTTAGAATGAAATTGACGAAAGGCAGATTCACCACATGCTGTCTTGATACTGCTCAATGACTGTAAACACACTGAATAAAAACATTAGTTAATGACTAAGGGTTGTGAAAAACCCATGCAATGTCTCCACTGCTCACTGACTCAGGCTTGTGAAAAGTCAAAGACATGCAAGGATTGTTAAACGCATGCAATGCAACTGCTCAATGAATGAGGCCTGTGAAAATTCAAACCCATGCAAGGATTGTCAAACACATGCAAGGATTGTCAAACCCATGCAATGTCTCCACTGCTCAATGACTGAGGCCTGTGAAAGTCATCCTGACTTCCTTTACCTAACTTACGGTTTAGATCTTCACACAGTAGTTGTTGCCCTTGTTTCCACTCCTCGACACTAAACAACATATCTAACTCCTGTCTTTGGGTGACATTCTCAGAGCAGCGATTCAGTAGGTCTTTGAGACAATCAATGGTCTTCTGAAGGATACCTCGTCTGTAATATAAAAACAACTTTAGAACACAGAACGGTATAACTATTGCTCTCACACATCTTTTACATGGCCATAAGACCTTTATACGCATGGTCTTTAAACTTATTACCCGGTGTGACAAGAGGGACAATAAGGGTGGCTACCTTTATTTTTTTATTAGAGTTAGCCCCCTTTATTACTTGATTTAAGTCCCTGTCAATTGTTTACGATGGCCACTCTCTCTTGAGCCTTTCAACTGACCAGTGTATTTTGAATTAAATCTATATACTGTTTAACTCATACTTGTGTTGTACTATTGTTGTGTTACTCAAGAGGAGTGTGCCACTGTTGTGGGAAGAGTATTTCGATAATGAGCTAAGTAGATTTTATCAATTATTTGTTTGTACTAAATTGATTTATGTAAATGGTATAGGCATAGGTCTACTTAGTCTCTTATCCTCTTCTGTATGTTTTTTTTTTTTTGGAAAGACATATTTTGTTTAGATACGAGACAGTAGTGTGTCTCATGAATGACGTCATTTCATTGTTAATGTATGTATGATATTATTGTAAACTAATGTAAACCCTCGCTTTGGTTTTTGACATAAAATGTCTCATGAATGACGTCATTTCATTGTTAATGCATGTATGGTATTATTGTAAACCATCTTTTTGGTTTTGCGGCATAAGACATTATTGTGCCTCTATGATGGTGGTCCTTTCATTATATTGACCGGAAACTGTCTTGCTACTTTGCTTAGTGTCATTATGTCATTTTCTTTTGGTGAGCCTTTATTGCCATTTATATTTTTCATGATCTTTTCCTTTTGTTTGTAAATAAACTCCTTTTTTTTTTTGTTGCAACTGAAATCTCAGAATTATTATTTGTTTGTCTCGGTAGTATTATACATCTAGAGGCTATAGTTATTAGCCTAGATAATATAATTGGGACCACAAAGTACCACTGGACTAACTTGCCAGTACAGTACAGGTCACTGGTCTTATGACCTATCCTATTTCTAGGTCACACCCGGTACTTACATTTTAGAACATCTACTGTTCTACATGGGAGTAGTTTTAACTCAAGTTTCTAATGAATGACTGAATTCATAGTAATGTCATGAGTGAAATGTCACAGGCCAAGTACTTACTCGCATAGTTCCTCCAACTTGTTGACATCTGTTATTAAAGGGAGACCACCACCCGCCTGTGGGGCCACCTGGGCTTCCATAACACAAGTCTCAACTCTGTAGCGGTAATCTTCGGGGCATTTTCCTTTCTGACCTTCACCTTAACCGAAAATGGAATCTATTATCAGAATGCTTAGTTTGTTTAGTACATTTAATCTCAACCTTAGATCAACATTTTTAGCGGCCCCCGAAAGGGGAAAAGACGCTATTAGTTTTGTGCGAAATGTCTGTCCGTCCGTCCCGTTTAGATCTCGTAAACTAGAAAAGATATGGAAAATCCGACATCACAATATTTTAGACCATTCAAAGTTCTGATGCAACGGCTACTTTTTTTTTTCCTGAAAGCGAAAAATCTAATTTTTAAAATCAGTTATGCAAGCAGTTTTTTAAAGAGAAAAAGCTAATTAGTATGCATTTTAAGTTAAACCTAATTTAGAACGAATAGTAATCTTATAAACTTTATTTTCTTGAAAATTTTTTTTTTATGTAATTCTTTAGAGAATTCTAATATAAGTTTAAGCATTTTCAAAATAATTACATTATGTAAAGACCAGGAGAGGCTCGGTAAAGCGCCTAGCTTCCGAACCGAGGGTCCCGGGTGCGAATCCTGGTGAAGACTGGGATTTTCAACTTCGGAATCCTTGGGCGCCTCTGAGTCTACCCAGCTCTAATGGGTACCTGACATTAGTTGGGGAAAAGTAAAGGCGGTTGGTCGTTGTGCTAGCTACATGACACCCTCGTTAACCGTAGGCCACAAAAACAGATGAACTTTACATCATCTGCCCTATAGACCACAAGGTCTGAAAGGGGAACTAGTTAGGCCAGGTTCACATCTAACTTTGCATTAACTTGCACCTATCCTTTGATCTGCTGGACCGTTGGGGCACTACACAAGATCTGTCAACCTTTTTTCTCCATTCTTATCTCTCATTTGTCTTTGATATAATTTCATTTGGATGTTCTTTCTGAAAATATTGAAGCCTGCCTGGGTGGACCAATTCGGGGGCCGATTTTAAGTTTGTGTTTCCACACAAACTGTCTTTGTTACCTTGTTATTTAATAATGTCACAGTACTTGTAAATGATTATATAGGAACGAACAAGAATGACAAGAGATCCAGGCCCATCTTGTTAAGACTATATCTATCAAGAACAATCACACAAAGACATCAATAATAAAACTAAAAGTGATTTTTCATCTAACTGGGCTGCTAATTAACCTAATAAAAGGATGCTACTAATATTAATATAGAGAGAAAAAATAGACAAAATAAACAATGAAAACAAAAAAAAAACTAGATAGAATAAACAATGAAACAAAATAAGAACTTGATATATTACAGATTAAACAAAAGAAAGAGCAAAGTAGAATTAAAATGAAAGGAAGCAACTAAACAGTGAAGAAAAAATGTCTAAGAGAATAAACAAAATATAGGCCTCTATAACTTCACGAAAGATACATTTTCGCAAAACATGTACGGCAATAAACAACGAGTTCTACAACGCACTAGCATCAATTTGTGTTTTTGTAATCAAAAAAAAAAAAAGCATAAGAACATAAGCAATGAACGATTTTCCGGACAGTAACAAGAACAATAATAGGCATACAAAAGTTTACAGTAGCAATATACATACACGAAAACAAAAAATGAACCATTTAGAAATGTGCTTGTACTGGTATTTTTGCATTGTACTTACAGAGAACCAGATCTATTATCCACAAAGAAAATGTTAATAATGCCTAAGATCTTTTTCACTAAAGCTGCTAGAGGTTTTCAAACGATGTCTAGATACAATCAATCCCACTCAACTTTTCCCCCTCACCACTTGTAGGCCTATGTGTCTTTTTTTTCTTCTATTCTTTTTAGAACTAACGTGTAAATCTAGTTGTTTATTATTTTAAAACGTATTCCGTGTATTTATATGTTAAAAGTCCTGGCCTAACAACTATTGTGAATGATTTCGAACTCTATTCAAGCTCATCTCAAGACTCACCTTTAGTTAGATCCACTAGGAAAAGACACAATACAACCAGTACTGCTACTTCACTAGAACACTTCGCCATTTTACCTTGTTTCTGAAAGAACTCTGTGTAAGATCTAACTGAAGACGATGCCAAAAACTAGCACCACCCTCTCCGCTTCTCTTGCTCTGCATCAGGTAGGTACAGCATTCCAGGCCATGGGAATTTTTTTTTGTTTGTTTGGCTTAGAGGTCACGCTGTATCGTCACTATGTCCAGTGCTGATGGTACGTGCTCACTCTGTAGGGCCTGCTAGGTGTGGGCTGTCAAATGTGCTAAGTAATTTGTAGCGAGTACGCCGAGTAGCTCTTGAAGAATTAAACCGACTCATTGAATATGACTACAGTGTATGTGTTCAATATTTCGTGTGTTAGCCTAGAGGGAAATAAAAAAGAATAGGATCACACACAAACTCAGATTGTTTAATGGACTATAAGCTACTTTTGTGGAGAAACATTACATATTTGGCTAAAAATATATTTTTCTTGAAAATCTACCTCTTTCCCTGCCACATCAGAGTAGCCTATTATGCATGCTAGCTTCCTCCATCCCTGTTAACTGACTTTGTCTAGACTCGCCTCTCTTCCAGTCTATCTACTAAGCCCGTCCAGCCTTTCATTGTCTTTCTATTCATTTTTTAAAAACTTTTCATAAGATCATAGAATTAAGTGCTGTGCATCTTGTGAAATAGCCTCATTGAACAGCGCTCTGCCAACAGGTAGCCTATGCCCGATGATATAAGCTGCAGCGAATTCATAACAACGCTGCACGATTCTAATTCTACTACTGCTGTCTTGCGTACACTCCTTTGACTTTTTGTGAATGCAAGAATCGACTACTAGGTGACCACATTTTGTCATCAGTGCATCGACAATAAAGAAATTCCCTTGTACCGTAGTGAACTGATCACTCCATATATTCCTCAGAGAGCCCTGCGCTCCATGGACTCAATACTTCTAGTTGTGCCCTCAAACGTTGGTCTCAGACCAACAACATGCTTCATTACATTCAAGAATAACATTTAGCCCTAACTCCATTAAACAATACCAGAAACTTCTTCCACTATACATGACTGATCTCCCTTTTCATCTGTCCAATGGCGATATTATAGTCTCTCTAGTTTGTTTTGAAAATGCACGCTCAAGTCGTTCAACTGTTGATCTTGTTCCCCCTTCCCCTTGCAAAATTTATGTAATACACTATCTATATATATAATTCTCTTCTTCCCTCAACAGGTCAAACAAGAAGTAAAGGAAAGATTACTCTCTTATTTCTGCGTATAGTCCACGAGAAAACACAAGAGTAGTGTTCACATTACGGGTGACTGGCTGCGCGCTTAAATTGACTGTTGTTTAAATTTATCAAACCATGCCTGATCCCATTCCCCTTTGTCCATCGGGAGGTTTGGACTAGAAACTAATCTAAGTAATCTACTAAATAGCAGGGCCGAATCATTGTGGGGCCCTATGCGAAACGGAGTTCGCGGGGCCAAGTTTGGGTGGGGAAGCGGATAATAAGTGAAATTTAAGAGTTTGTATTAGAAAATAAATTCGTCTATGCATTTTATTTATTCTTTACTACGTACATAATTACTTTACGAGCCTTGCGTGTAGCAAAGTCATACAGTATATCATAATAATTCTGTTTCCTACATAGATCACGCTCAACAGCAAGAATTACCAAATGTTTCAATCTATCTCTGAGAATTGTTGACCTCAAGTAATTCTTCATTAGTTTGAGGCGCGAGAAGCATCTTTCACCAGATTACACAATTACCGTTGATGCATAATGTCGCGCTTAAGATTGGCGTTTTCCATATTGAATGACACCCAAAATGACAATTTTTGTGTATATATTTCCGTATAATTTAAGAACTTTTTCGTATATTTTGCGATTTCGGGAAATTTCCAGGAGCTCCTGGTAAATCGCCAGAAGGGCGTGAGAAATCTGTTTTGAGTTATAAAATGGTTTAATTAATTAATTTATGCACCTTGAATTAGCGCGGGTCCTATGAAAGCGCGGGTCCTATAAAAGTGCTACTGGTAAATCGACAGGAGGGCGCGGGAAATCTCTTTTAATTTATAAAATGGTTTAACTTAATAATTTCTACACCTTGAATTAGAGCGGGCCCTATGAAAGTGCGAAATAGCAAAATAGCGGCGTATGCTACGCCGCCGGTCGACTAGTTCTCTTTAAATGACTTCAATAGGGGCAGTCTCTTGTCACCTTGCTTCAGGTCTCTTTTATTCTCTTTAAATGACTTCAATAGGGGCAGTCTCTTGTCACCTTGCTTCAGGTCTCTTTTATTCTCTTTAAATGACTTCAATAGGGGCAGTCTCTTGTCACCTTGCTTCAGGTCTCTTTTATTCTCTTTAAAAACTTCAATAGGGGCAGTCTCTTGTCACCTTGCTCCAGGTCTCTTTTATTCTCTTTAAATGACTTAGGGGCAGTCTCATGTCACCTTGCTCCAGGTCTCTTTTATTCTCTTTAAATGACTTAGGGGCAGTCTCATGTCACCTTGCTTTAGGCCTTTTTTTTTGTCATTCATAAATACCCAAGAAAACTTTCTAAATCTGCAGTCCACTCACGTGACCTCAGACCCGAAAGTGTAAGGATATGGAGGGAAAGATAACTTAACAAATTGCGTGACTAGAACCCAGAATTATATCAACCATCCAGGAACCGTCAGAAAGAGAAGGGGGCGAAGTGGCTGCTCTATTTCTGACATCTGGTACAGTGGCGTAGTTAGGGTGGGGGAGAATTTGAAAATCCTCCCTCCATATCTTACACTTTCGGGTCTGACGTCAATTGAGGGGGGGGGGGGGGGTCCCAAAATGAGTTGTTTTTTTTGGGGGGGGGGGGTTACATTAAAAATTAAATATTACGCAAAATGCAGGGGCACCCAAAGAGGTCAAGCTCCCCCTGGCCCCCAAACGGTGGAAAATTCCTAGCTACGCCCCTGCTCTTGTAGAGTCTCACAAGCCAATCCGACTACAGGATTAGATTCAACCCTTAACGGACTACCGGTACATCTCACGTGATTTAAGAGCCTCAATCTTATACCCAAGGATGGATCCATGAGTGCGGAATATCCCATATTTTATTATTCCGAGTATTCGGCTCAAGAATTCTACTAGTCCTTTGCTTTGCTCCTCCAACACGACCACTTCAACGTGAACGACTTTCTCTCTTGAGCTCATTGGAGCCGATGAGGATTTTGTTTTTCTTCTCTCAGTAAACGTTTGGATGGCTGCACGGTCGTGTGTGCACTGGACTGTTTTTACAGTCAGGGTTCCATCCCTTCCCACCACACTACGGGAGGTTTGGGCTAGGACGTGATAAATCCAAAGGGACATCCGTAACATGTACAACAAACAACAGTCAACACACCCTTCCACGATTTAGATAATGCACGAACACGTTTCTTTAGCCCAGCATTTGTAGGCCTAATCCTTTAGGTCTTACATTGCCACCACTTACACACTCGGTCTCCTATAATAGTACATCTGTAATTGAGACTGTAATGGATCCTTAGTATGAGATGCCTTATTTTTTCTTCAATTTATCCGATAGATCCATAAAGTCAGTCTGAAGAAATCTTTTCGCTGGTTCCTCGCTTCTAGATTTGTATCACTTCAACTCTAGGGGGGCGTGGTGGTAAAACGCTTGGCTTTCGAATCGAATCTCGTTGAAAGCTGATTTTTTAAATGAATGTTTTTTATGACGTCTCTTTAGACAACTCTAATGGATTCCTTACATCAGTGACATAACCGTTGACCAAAGAAACGTTTACATTATCTGGCCTATACATCGCAAGGTCCAAACCTTTACATCATCTGGCCTATACATCGCAAGGTCCAAACCTTTATATTATCTGGCCTATACATTGCAAAGTCCAAACCTTTACATTATCTGGCCTATACATCGCAAGGTCCAAACCTTGATATTATCTGGCCTATACATCGCAAGGTCCAAACCTTTACATTATCTGGCCTATACATCGCAAGGTCTAAACCTTTACATTATCTGGCCTATACATCACAAGGTCCAAACCTTTACATTATCTGGCCTATACATTGGAAGGTCCAAACCTTTACATCATCTGGCCTATACATTGCAAGGTCCAAACCTTTACATTATCTGGCCTATACATTGCAAAGTCCAAACCTTTACATCATCTGGCCTATACATCATAAGGTCCTTTACTTTTTGTTTCCTGACGTCCCTCACACACGCCATAGCAGCCAATAAGAATACAATACTTTGACCTTTCTCCCATCTTCCCTCACTGATGATGGGGAGTGGGCAGGGTTTGAACTCGGGACCATCGATAAGACTGAATGACAGGCGATCGCGCAAACCGCACGACCAGGCAGCCATCCAAGGATAGATCCATGCTAACCAGAAACCTAAAACCTTTACATAAGATTGCATTGATTAATTGCATTGGTTCCCACTTTAATCAATGGTTTACAGCTATTGTTAGAAACCTATTACATAACATGAAATCTGATGTGAACAGACTTTACACATCTGAATCATTTTTTTAACAAATACTTATTTTATTAAACATGATGAAACAAAATACATTTAAAACAAACAAGTCAAACATTATTTACAGTCATTAGAAAATGTCACAGGTGAACAAATGAAAAGGTTTCACAATTCAATCCCTCTATCAACACTGTTACTTGACTCATATCATCTTGATTGAAAATAACTGTTCATGATGAATGTGTACAAGTAAAAAGACAGTTTTTAATGGAAGTTCTAGTGGAGATGAAATTTGTGTTAAAAATTAAATATTTTTGTTGTCCATATAGTTCCAAGGCTATCACTTCTTTCTTTCTGATCTAGAGTTCCTCAGTATTTTTAAGTCCTCTTGTAGAACTAAATTTCTTTTGGCTAATGTTTCAGAATGTTGACGTAAGTAACGAATCATATCAGCCTGTTTCTCTAGGACTTGATCTATGTAGTTTTCATTTCTAGCAAAGAAAAAAATAAACAACCTGGTGAAAAATTCTGGTATAGAATGTCAATAAAATAAAATTTTAGCATTTGTCATTTAATTATGACTAAGCTAGAAATCATGTTGGTTTTGAATCAGTCCTCTTCAATTATATAAATTACTTTCATATCCAACATAGAATGTAAACATTCATTTGTGTTTAATATATGTATGTAACATAGAATGTAATAAGAAAAATTAGAAGAAATCCTTTTTTTTTAAAAACAAATCTAATGTTAAGCGTAATTGTATCAAATAGTTTGGATCAGTCATGTAATTAAATTTGTAATAGATCTAGACTAACAATAATAAATCTGTGCCACTAGAATATTTTTACAAATTGTTTTGTTTAGCCCAATGTCATGCTTTTTAGCTTTCTCAAATGCTATGATCTTATCATTTGTCTGGACCAAGAGAAAAAGAAGGGAGTATCTGTGTAAAGGTTACTGTGATTGCTTTTTAAATGTATTTTATTTTTAAAAACGTTGTACAATTTGAATTTAACTCATGGTTAAAACCTTATCACTAACCACTGCCAGTAAAGTGCTTATGAAAAAAAATTTCATAGCTATCTATTGTTAGTTTCAAACTTTTAAGTGACGACCTAATTCTTTACACAAAGTATAAAGGGGACAAATTAAACTTATACTGCCACATCTTGTCAAGTACAATTTATTTCCCTTGTTTAATATCAAATTAAATAATAACTTACCAAAAATTAATTAAATAATTGGTTAATTTTTGTACTGATTCTGGTTTTGTCAGGTACAAGAAATAATTGTACAAATTTTCAACTTGTCAGAGATTGAGTATTGTTGAAATAACATGTACTAAATAATGTACCAGACAGACAGAGTGAGCTGAGATAAGCTTTGTAAAATAACTAAACAAAGTATCTCTTATTCACTGGGTGAATTCTTCTAACAACAAACACACACATAAAACTTATTATACACAAGTCAATAAGAATTTAAACTTGGTAAATTATGACATCCCAAAGTTGACTCAGTTCTAACATCTGATAGGGAAAGTCAAGTTAGTTGGTCATTTTAATAAAAAGATAACAAGTAACATAGATAAACTTGACATAGCCCTAGACTGCACTAGATGGAGAGAGACAAAGACCAAGAAAGCTATGAACAATGAAAAAACATTAGCCTCAGCTCTGAAAGAAAAGCGTGCCATCTAAAAAAAATGGCCGGCTCCTCTACCACCAAGGGAAAGGCACCTTAACCTGCAATATATGTGAACAGGAGTGTCTTTCCAAAAAAAGGGCTCTACAGTCACATGAAAAAGTGTTCGAGATGAACCATAGTCATGCAACTGAAAGAGGCCAACAGATCATCTGCTGCAGGGAACTAATTGATTCCTTTACTAGAAATATGGAGTTGTAGTGGCTGAGTGGTAAAGTGCTTGGCTTCTGAATCTGGGTCCTGGGTTCAAATCTAGGTGAAGACTTGGATTTTGAATTTCAAATCTAATGGGTACCAGACATTTGGTTGGTCGTTGTGCAGGCAACATGACACCCTTGTTAGCTGTGGGCAACAGAAACAGATGACCTTTATGGCATCTCCCCTATAGATTGCAAGGTCTGATAGGGGAACTTTACTTTACTTTACCAGAAATATAAAGCCTAAATGTAAATATTGGTATTAGTAGTGAATAACAAAAGTTAGAAATGTGTTAATTTGTTAGCTCAATGGAGGGTAAAATAATTCTAGTAGAGTTTAGCTCAAGTTTAGTCTAAAGACATAAACAATACACATTAAACATTAGTACAAAAAAAATGAAATAAATGGGAAAAAGTAACTGAAGCTTTTGAAAAAAATTTGTATCTTTAAAAAATAAATATTTTTTTTTTTAAGACTCTAAAATAAAGTAACAGATTTCTTGGATATTTACAACAAATAATTTTTTGTTTGAACTACAAAGCATATTAACATTTCCAAAGAATTGATTAAAGAAACATGGACTGGAAGAACTGGAGACATCTCTGAGCATTTGGAGAGTCACTTACAGACCTGATAACACAGTCTTAAAATTGCCCATGCACTGGCTATAATGATTATCTGTCAACTGGTTGGTGTTGCACCATCCCTGAATCTAGTGGTAACATTACATAAATACAAAAGAATTCTGTAGCTCTAGTTATAATAGGGTTAAGCTTTGTGTGTGTTATAGTCTGCAATTTTTAAAACTCACTTATATCCAAGTTCTGAATAACATTGTGAGTTTACAAAGCTGGTCATGATTTCTTCTTGAGTGACATCTGGTGGAGCCTTGCTATGATTGAATATGACAGTGTACACTGTGAATGGAAACAAAATGGGTTATAATAATTTTTGGTGATCAAAAAGTTTTTGTCTGATAACTAAATTTGGATTAATATTTTTGAATTCAAAATAAATATGGAATCATATCTTTTCTAAAAGAAAATTACGCTAATTCACAGCAGTAAAATATGTGTGCATGTGTTTCAAGGGGTAGAGAGTTATAAAACAGGTGACTTCAATTCAAATTAAAAGTCTATATCAGAGAACATCCAGAGGGAGAGAGAGAAAAGGAGAGAGAGATGGAGAGAGTGGGCTGTTAAAATTCAGTGTAACAGATACTAGAATCACAGGCTAAAAAGTATGTTAGGGGGATGTTATGTACTAAATAAATAATATAGGCCAACAACCTGGGAACATATCAATGGAGTAAACAGTGTGCAATGATAGTAGCGTGGGAAGTGTGGTCAAGAGGCCAAGTGCGCTTGAACTTGGCTTGGCTACCTAGAATGGGGCTCGAGGTTCAACACCAGACTCGGGCACAGTGGTGTTTACTGAGCGCCTAAAAGCAGCACGGAAAACCAACTCCTCGACCCCCCCCCCCCCCCCCCACTGGTCCACAAATGAGATTGGACTAAAAGCGCTCTGAGCATGCTATAAGCATGAAAGTAGCGCTATATAAAAAAAAGCCAAAAGCCAAAGCCATAGTAATTGTATATTTTGCACAATCATGAACTGTATTTTTCCAAAACTTTTATCAACTCACTTTGTCTGTCTGTCTGGTAAAAAGTTTGTACACCCAATCTCAAATCAAGCTGAAATTTTGCACAATTATTCCTTCACCTGACAACACAAGAATTAATCCAAAAAATTAACCAATTAGTTAATTAACTATTGAAAATTACTTATTTTGTTTGGATCTCAATTGGAAAAAATATTTCTAATCGCACAAGATCTATTGTTGTTGGTCTAGATCTATTACAAACTTAATTACATGACTGATCCAAACTAATTGATACAACTACACTTTGTATAAGCTTTGTTTTTCAAAAAAAGTATTTATTATGTTTTTCTTGTTAGTGTTTTTGCCTGTATACGATTTTTGCCCCTCTGTTGTCTGACATTCTTTCAAGGTGACCTGCCCAACGTAGTCTGTTCAAAAAAACCAAAAGGCAGGCGACCCAAAGGCAGACCCCGAATGCGATGGATAGATGACGTGGAAGCAGATCTGAAGCAGCTTGGGGTTAGGGCGTGGAGACGAAAGGCCCAGGAGAGATCTGAATGGAAGGATGTGTTAAAGCAGGCCAGAGCCCTCCATGGGCTGTATCGCCACTGGGATGGGATGATGTTAGTGTTTTAGGTTCTGACCAGGAGAGAGAACAACAAAGAGAAGAAAGAATAAAGTTATCTCTAACAAATACTTAAGACCAGCACTACTCCCATCATTAAACTAAGGCATCTTATTTGAAAAAGTATCTAACAGAAGACAACTGGTTTAGTTGATCGTGTGTCAAACTATTGCATTTGTAGGCAAATTGTTTTGTTAGACGCCCTCGCGCTGTGCCGTGTGCAGATAAGTCTAAATGGGAGGTAACACTGGAATAACCCAAATGAAAGGTCAACAGGGTAGTCCACACACTGATCAAGGACATGGAACACTTGAATACTTAGTGAAGGGAACCATCAAATGTTATATTCTCTCAATATTCACTTCAGAAACAAAAGATCTCTAACGCTGCCAAAGGTCTTCTATTTACTTTTCACAACACTGTCTAAATCCTAGTCTTGTTTTTAATAGTCACGTCACAGTCTGTAAGCAAAACTTTCCCAAATGACTTGACGCACCAAATTTCTTATCATGCTATAATAGTTGTTAGATGATTCTAATTAAGTATTTCTATATTTCTTCTCTTCTCCTCTAGAATTAACATCATCAAAAGTTTAACATACCAAAGTAAATAATAAGAAAAATAAAGGCAATGCCACTTTCAACTGCAACTAATATCTGTAGATATGTTGGATCATCTTTGAAATGGAAGTGACGATCAAGTCCATTGAACAGTACAACCACAACTGCATTAGCTACAAGTACAAAAAAAAAATTTTGATGAAAATTTAAGAGGTATTTTACAAAATTGTATTATTTCTGACCAATTAAGAAGTATTTTGTAATGTGGGTTTAGAAATGTAAAGTTGAAATACAAAAATGACTGCAAGCAAGAATCCTGACCATCAGCAGCACTGTGTTGTACAGGAGCTAATATTGCATAGCTAAATAGAGCTCAAACAAACAAAATGTAGTTATTTACCTGTACTCAGGTATCAAGAGTTTAGAAGGAAAACAAAATGATAGATGAAGTTTTCATTTGATACAATTCAAAGGATGTGAGATCATTGTTTTTCAAATATTTGTTGGCTTTAATTTGTATAGGTCAATTTATTACCAGTACCACAAAAATTGTTTAAAATGTTTTTCAAGCCATGGTTTGATTTTTTTGTTTTATCAATATAGAGAACATGCATTCTTTTATAAATTGTATAAATGTTTCATTGAAACACCCATCTGGGTCAGGATTTCACATTTGACCATCACAAAGAAATACTATGATCACAAAAATGGACTCTAGATCTCTTTTTTTTCCTTTGGCAATTAAATCATTGAATAAAATCAAACTTTCTGAATAAAACTTGACATGTAATGTTTAATAGAAACAGTGGTATGAAAATATATTTTTGTGTACTATCTTATAATTTGTTTGCTCTTATACAGGATTATGTGTAATGCACATTGTTTGACACATTTCCTTTTGGATAATAAAGATTATTATTTTTATCCGCGGCTAGACTTTCAATCTACTTTACTTAGCTATTAGTTGTACCCATTAATTTAGGCAATCTGCTGCTTACTTAAATACAAATCAATAAAGAAATATGGTTCTGTACATGTGTTTTTTCCACATTTTTCTTACTGTGATGTCAGATTTTTCTAACAGACCCAGGGAGGTAATCCAACCTTTCCTGTTGGCTTAATTATTAACTCTCACACAAATTTGAAATCCTCTACCATAAACAAAATGAACTTAATTTATATTGCAAATAACTACAGGCTTTCAACATACAATATACAAATTTAATCTACTATGTGTCTTTGAAGACAAATAAAAATAAATGTTTTACTCTTACCACAAGAATTGATCATAAAAGGTAGTCTACGAATATTTTTAGTCTTCCTATAGAACTGTAAATATCCATTTAGTCTGCTCTGATTGTGTTTGGCAAGTAAATATCTGTCCAGTCCCAAGAGAAGAAACCAGATTCCCCCATGAATGTACATAACCAAAGAGATGTCATCTTCAGCACATTTACTGTTAGTGCAGAAGTAAGGAACAAGGAAAGCTGATGCACACAAACAGAGCTGAAATAAAAGTTAGTCACATTGCAACATCAGTCTTCTTCATCTATTGGGGGCTTGCAGTTTTTCAAGTGCTTTAACATATTTGCATAATGCCAGTACATTTAGTACTTACATACAAAATGATAACATATCATGTGCTGCCGTCTCTACATATAATATGGTACTTACATACAGAGTGATAACATATCAGGTAATATCTCTACATATGGTGCTTACATACAGAATGATAACATATCATGTAATGCCTCTATATATGGTGCTTACATACAGAATGGTATAAAAGTAGTTTTTCGTGGATTTCTTGATCCATAATAAAATGAACATATATATGCCAATAAGAAATGCTTCATCACCAGGCATGGATGAGTCGTCCACTTGTAATAAAGAAATAAGTCGTTTGGAAAAGAAGCTTTCAATGTCGCAACTCATTTCATCAATAGGTCTTTTAATTGTTTTGTTGCTTAGAGGAATGCTTTGATATCAGATGTAGGTTTGAGTACAAAATAACTTTTAAAACTTTTTCAAAAGCTGGCAAAATCTTTTTTTTTTTCACCTATAGTGGGATGTATTCCAATTTCACACTAAGTAAAAGATATTGAATAAATAAAGTATAGCTTTTATAGAGTGCTACTTTCATGCTTATAGCATGCTCAGAGCGCTATGGTCCAATCTCATCTGTGGACCAGTGCAGGGGAGGGGGTATCTAAGAGAAGATTTTTCTGTGCTGCCTTTAGGCATTCAGTAAACACAACTCTGCTCGATTCAGGTGTCGAACCTCGAGCCCCCTTCATAGGTAGCCAAGCCAAGTTCAAGCGTTCTAAGCCTCTCGACCACACATCCCAGAATTTTAAGACACTTGCAAACCATAACCTCTAAATATGCTACTTACATAGAGAATGATGTTCAAGACAATAGCCCAAGTTGTTCTAATAGGTTTGTATAAAACATGTGGGCTGGAGACAAGCTCAATGTGGTCCACTATAAGATCATCATCTGAGTTGGTAGACAAATTAGGCAAATGATCTTCAGAAAATCCAAAAAAACCCTGTTGGAAATCAGAATATTTTAAAGTAAAACCTTTTTACTAAAGTTACAACTTGCGAATAGATACTATTTTATTGGATCTGTAAATATTTTAATTTTGGTGGCTAATTGACTAAACTCAGAAGAAGCTGCTGAGTGAAAATCAAAGCAAAATCTGTATGAAAATGGAAGTTACTCTAAAATATTTAGGATTATACAAAAAAGCATTGGTCCTTGGAAAAAAGATTATAAAATGTAGTTGAATACAATGCAAGCTACAAAGAACAAAAAAACACAGGAATATGAAATAACACAAAAAGAAAATGTTACAAAAATAAGAATGTAATCTGAGTTAATCTTGTATTTAAAAAATGCCACCTTAAAAATCTAATCCAGTATTTTTCAAACTGCAGGGCGTATAGTTATAAATCCATATTTAATATTAATTTAGTAAAAATTACATTATTACCAATATTTTAGAAATTTAAATAATTTAATTAGTTCATCTTCTAAGAAGCACTTTTTAGAATGTTTATCAAGTGAGTTTCAATGTGTCTCTGAAGACAAGGTCAAAATTCTTAATTTAAAAGATGCCAATGAAGTCAAAGACAGTGAAACTGATAACTTTATATGAAATGGCATCATAATAAAAGATATCTGGCGCTCCAAAGCATTGTTTTTAAAGAACAAGATCTCAATCTTTAACACAAATGTTAAGTCAGTCCTTCTATACGGTTCTGAGACATGGAGAGTCAAAAAACCAAATATGGAAAAACTCCTGCCTGTTATTGGGAATTATGTGGCCAGAATAGATATATACTGTCAACCCAAGAAATTAAAAAGGGAAAATGGTACTGGACAGGAAATACCCTGGGAAAACCAAATACCAATGTTACAAGCCACTTGGAATACAAAAAGAAAGAGGAAATTGGGCAGGCCCAAACAAACCTGAAAGAGGTTGGTCATCAGCAAAGCTAAGAATGCTGGAATGACATGGGAGCAGATGAAAAAATCTGCTCAGAACCAAGTTCAGTGAAGAGGTGTTTGGAGTTTCACAGGAATAAGAGACACTACTACTTCAGCTGGGAAAGAATTTGTGCTAACACAATGCACTCCAGAAGCTTTGAATGGAAGGGAAGACTAGAAACCTGTTGATTTTACACTCTAGGTCAAGTTTTGATTTTATGAGTAGAGGCCTGACAATTGGAGGCTTCCATGTAGAAGGACTGACATAACTTTTGTGTTAAAGTAAGTCAATCAAGTCATGTGATCTCATTCCAACTTTCTTCCTAGAGCTAGTGTCAACAATTATAAACTCTTCACATTGTACCACAACAATTCAATTTCTACCTATATTAAGAGCTTACAAACACAAACATATATTACAGGACTATTTAGAAATCTTCACTGATTTTCTAGCAAAACTACAATTATACTAACACTGAAAAACTTGTAAAATTTGACAAAATCCTATTCACTGCTGATATTTTCTTCAAAAACTAATCTTTTACAACTATTCACTATTAATAGTAACAAACACAGGAGGCTTTTTAGTATTGGAGATGACCGTTTGCCATACTTTTAACACATTTATGCAAAAGGTTTTAGATTTTTTGTCAAAAAATTATTTTTTTTAACAATTGTATTGCTAAGTTAAGTAAGTTTTGTCATACTAACTACTACATTTACACAAAAAAAAATGTTTACCTTTTTATAAAGAGAAAAAATCTATTTAGTATGCATATAAGTTAGATATAAAACAGCAATGAATAAGTAGTTTTTCATATTATCGTGTGAACTGCAGTGCTGCACCACGGATTTGAGGATATGAATAAGAGATTGACCCATTACAAAACAATTAGATCAATTAGATATTAATTAATTAATTAATACTAAAAACAGAAATGAAAAAGTGGTTTGAGTGCTGGGACAAGTCCCAAAAAGCCCGTGGAGTCTGGGACTGCATGAGGCGCCCTGACCGCACTTCCCCGTGGTGGAGGCTGTCCAGGCCTGAGCAAGCTATTATAGCACAGTGCAGGACAGGCCACTGTCCTGTTGGCTCATAATTCTCATGGCTATGGCCAAATTTTGCTTCACGGTGCCCCCGCTGCGGGGAAGAAGAGGAAACCGTGCCTCATATTCTGTTTGACTGCCCCAGAATTGCTGATCTCCGTCTCGACAGGTCTGAGAAACCCAAAATTCTCGACCTGTATGGAGACATTTATGGACTACGCAAGACAGCAGGGTTTCTGTCCAGGGCTTTTGCAAGAGAGGATTTGAGCCTCTCAAGCCCTCACTCTAATGGAGTTTGATGATGATGATGATATTAATTATAAGACATCAGCTAGGCCAGGTTCACATTTAACTTCACATTCACTTTCACCTATCCTTTGGTCTGCTGAACTGCTGGGGCACCTCACAAGATCTGTCAAACTACTTTTTCCATTCTTCTCTATCATTTGTCTTTGATAGAATTTTATTCTGATGTTCTTTCTGAAAATATTGAAACCTGCCTTTTTACCTGCCTGGGTGGACCACTTCGGGGGCCGATTTTAAGTTTGTGTTTCCACACAAACTTGTCTTTGTAAACTTGTTTTGATTGATTCTTGCCAGGTACAATAAATAATTGTGTAAAGTTTTAACTTAATCTGAGAATGGGAAATGGGAGAAAAAACGTACAAACTTTTACAATACAGACAGACAGAGTGAGTTGATATAAGCTTTGTAACTAGATTAAATGGACACTATGGAACTGTATAAACTATAAATAATTTTTACTTACCCCAGAATGAGAATTCTGAGTAGTTAAACTGACCATTCCTAATGGGATAAAAAAAAGTTGACATTAATTTCTTAATTTAATTCTACATTTTTAATACAGATCTAGATCTATCATCTATGATGTAATGACCTACTCATCTAGATCTATCATCTATGAAGTAATGACCTACTCATCTAGATCTATCATCTATGATGTAATGACCTACTCATCTAGATCTATCATCTATGATGTAATGACCTACTCATCTAGATCTATCATCTATGATGTAATGACCTACTCATCTAGATCTATCATCTATGATGTAATGACCTACTCATCTAGATCTATCATCTATGATGTAATGACCTACAGACGGTTTGTTGTTGTGATGGTCACATGACACCCTCGTTAACCATAGGCCACAGAAACAGATGACCTTTACATCATCTGCCCTATAAACCAGTGGCGTCACTAGGGGGGTGCGGTACACACCGGGTGACACCCGTCAGGGGGGGACACCCAAGTGAAAAAAAATGCATGTTTGGAATAACTGACACTAAAAAAAAAGTGTCAGTGGCTAAATATTTGAACATGTTATTCACAACTGATAAATAGATCTATATACAATTTTTTAAAATAATTCGGCTAAACATATTTTAATTTTTTAATGAAATTCTACAAATAGTCCAAAACGTTACATCATACTTTATATCAAAAGCTGATGTGAAACCTTTCTTTCAGCTGCATGTATATAAAGACTGCTTTGATTTAAAAAAAGAATGTTTTTATGGAATCTATTGAAATACTAGCTAGTATTGTAATAACAGAGTGCCAACTAATTGTCACTGTTCAACAAATGACGACATTCTTCAAGCATATAATATTATCGAAATCTCACATGTAATTAATATAAATTTTGTAGAATTGGCAAGTAAATAAGTGGGAATTGAGATTTTGGAAGGTGGTGATGTAAATTCAGATGTTGAATATAAAAGAAACTCTAGCCAAGATGAAGGAAATGTTTGAATCAGTCTAATGATATAGACTTAAAAATTTTAAGGTATTGTTTCTTTTTGTCGTGTACCAATTTCACAAAAGGAAAAGTACGCTAGTTGTGAAAATAATATTTCTGATATTTACTTTTGGGAATGATTTAGTCTCTTAATAGCAAGAAATTGTTTGTTTTTTGTTGTCAACTATTTTCAACTAATTCTATAGAAATGAAATTCAAACTAGTAATTTAATAAGTGGTGGAAATAAAGTCCAAAATTGGAATATCAAAAAACGTATGAAGAATAGTTATCCGAATTGGAAAATCGGAAAACAAGGACATCTAGCTACTAATACAATAGACAAGGAATTCGTTGCTATGATTGTTGTAAAGAAGAAAAACAATGGAAGGATAAATTGCACAGATTGTTTCTATAAAATCAGAATAATTGACATTTCTCGACCATATTAACAAAGAGTCTTTATTTCTTCTTCTTCGTTCTCAATCCTATATCTGAGATGAACCGCGCAGTGGTTTCCAGATCAGGTAATTCTCCGTTAGGTTTTGTTCTATAAGAGGGTTTGGGGCCAGAGTCTTGTTTGGGCCTATTAATATAGTATGCAGCTTTGAAAGACATGGACAGCATTCTCTGGTGATGCTCCACAGGACAAGTTTTCGCTAGTCCCAACTTTTAGCTTCCGGAACATACGTTGTCTCATTCTGTTGTGTCCAGTTCTGAGTTTTAAAAAAATTATGCGTTGTTCATGTCGAGATAGCATATAATAGGCATCCTTTTTCTTGTAATTGGGATGTGAGCTGGTCCAATTCTCATTTATTTTGTCTTTATTGAATATAGAATTTCCGTAAGATGATGGAAATATTGTGTGAATAAAACCCATAACTGAAAGTGTATGTATAATGTTGAAAAGTGTATTAATTTTATGTACAAAACCACGTAAGAGATATATTTATAAGACTTAAAATTACTGTAAGCACATTTGTATTTTGTTTGACAGCACACTTGACATAGTGCACACTGATCAGATGCATAAGTTATAAGATTTTAAAGGAGAAAAAAAGTTGGTGAGATTTACTTAATTACATAAGTTAAAATGTCTAGAAAGCGGGGTTAGCTTGAATTTATGATACGTCGAGCTCATGGAATTAAAAAATTCAGCTTCGGTGTATGGAGCCATAAAGGAATACAAGGAAATTTTAAGAACCAACAGAAACGCTATTTAATAGATATGTATAACATTCACTTAATCTATATCGTCAACATTCTTTTCAGAAAATGCTACTTGCCTAAAATTTTTGGTACAATGGAAATCGTTCTTTTTGTTTTAAAATTATAGCCTTTAGAGATGCAGGTCAAGATCTGTTGCCAGATGTCTTTTATTTTACTTTTCGTTGGTTTATTTTTTTTTCAGGGAAGGTGTACTCAAAAGCCAAAGATACATAAGAGTAGGTCTACCTTTTAGCTATTGACAAAGTGGTAGCTAATTAAACTTTTTCTTTACCAAAAGCATATATATAAGTAGTTCGACAAAGGAACAGACGACACTTTCACAAGGGGCAAATTGATTGAAATTAAATCTTTAAAGACATTCACTATATGTGACTGATACGTTTTCAAGTTTGAAATCTAGAAAATTAAAAAAAAAACATTGTAATTTACTTAAGGTTGCATTGTTGCAAAATTGAACTATAGATAAATTGTCATTTATAGTTGTTTAAGAATCAATAAATGTAATTAATTATAAATTATGTGTATTATGACACAACAGACAAAATTTTTTTTAACGGGGGCCGGGGGGGGGGGGGGGTTGGCGACACCCGGTACTGACCGCACCGGGTGACACCCACCCTAGTGACGCCACTGCTATTGCTATAGACCACATGGTCTGAAAGGGGAACTTGACTTTTTTTTATATATATATTTTTTTAATGAATTTTTTATATATTTACTTTTTCCTTACACAATCTAAAATGAATAAATAAAAAGAAATATTTTATTTAAAAGTTTATTTTATTTATTACACTTTTGTAGCCAATTCATTTTCTTTTAAATTTAATTCAAATATGTTAGATTGTATAATAAAATTTTTTAAAAAGTTGTGTTAGTGTTAGTAACTCTACAACACAAATTTTTTTTGTTCCAGTATTTTTTCTTTCAAAATATGGGTATAGTATAAATATAGAGTGACTAGATGTATCATCTAGATTAGTGTTTCCCAAAGTACCCCTAGGGGTATGGGAAGAGTTTAAATGGAGTATGCGTTGTACCTCATTAGCTATGCTGATTTTATTTAAATATCCATTTATTTTGTTCAGTTAATAAATGCTTTTTCAGCATTTTTTAGACATTAAGTTGTGATTAAGCCAAAAAGATCGCTTATCAGATTAAAATAAACCAAATGAAGATGATTTGTCACGTAAAACACAAACCATTTCATCCTCTTATTGATCCAAATCAATGTTATTTGTAATAGAACTTACATAAAGATTTATTCCAACAAACTCTCTCCTGAAGGCGTCCAAAAGCACTATTGGCCCTGGCCAGACAGCAATTTATTCAATCTTCGACGTCTACTATCCCATAAAAAAAAAAAGAAATGGTCATAACAGAGCTTCTCTATGCGATGATTGTGCCCTGCTAGTTCACTATGAAGATGATCTCCAGAATGCTGTCAAAGAATTTGCATACGCTGCTGCCTCTTTCGGTTTATCTATAAACCTCGGGAAAAAAGAAGTCATGATCCAGAAGTCACCCAATAAAACCTACTCAGCCCCAAAGATCACCGTAAATGGACAGCCCCTTAAATGCTTAATGTGGTAGACCACTTCATATATCTAGGAAGAATATAGTGATAGTATCAATTTAGACTTGCTTTCGAAGGAAGTTGATATATGAGTGTTTCTCCAGTACTGGTGCCAAAAAGTGTCACATTATGCTAAAAATTAAAGTTGAAGATTTTGGTTTCATTTCAACTTTATTCACTTCTTCAACCAGTTCACTTTAAGAATTTATCAATAGAAATGAATTGCAAGATGTAGATTTTGACAGCAGTGTCTATTCAAGGGGTACCCCTTTTGCATCACAGGTGCATCACCGGGACACCACTTGATAATTTAACAACTACCAATTGATAAATTCATTGTATTTTAGCATAATATAACTGTCTTTATTGATATTAGTCTTTAGATACTGAAATTTATGCTTTTGCATAGAAAAAGTGGATTTGAGCTCAATTCAAAAATTGGGACACCATAGCACCTGTGACACTACAAGTTAAAGTTTTTTTAAAAGATATTCTGTGAGAATATAGAAATTATTTTATTTTTGCACTAAAGTGATCCATTAGACTTATTATTAAGTTCACTATTCTAGTTGTTACGGTCGTAGTGCAGCATGGTGTGCATGAATAATGGTGCGAATTTGTGTAATGAATGGAAGTGATGTTGAAAAGGGGAAGCGGGAGATTGAGAGGAAGAGAAATGAAATGTTCGTATTTACATAACTTGTTGTAATATTAAAGTATTTATAGAGTAATAACCTGAGAGTCTATTATTATTTCAAAGAGTCTTGTGTCGTAACAAGTGGCGCCCAACGGAAAAGGCAAGACCTGCGGTATAACGGTATCTAATTCCTGTCTACTGAGGTATTACTAGTACTACAAAGTGTAACAAAATCTCTAGATCTCTAGATCTATTAAGATTGAGAGAGTTAGCGTCATCTAAATCTCTAAAGCTATGTACTAGACTCACTGGTAAACATAAACCGTTAGTTGAAAATTAACTAAAAACATAATTGCTGAATTAATCAATTGGATTAACATTTAAATCTAGATTTATATCATTATAATTATTATGACGGCCCATTCTCTACATTCACCAATGTGAAAACGTACATCTTCATTGGTCTGGCGGGTCATAGTTCTCAACAATAACCTTTAACATTCAATATTAATGGAAATTAGTACGATTATTAGCACTGCTGTGGGCAACACTAGTGAATTTGACTACGGTGGAGAACAGTGCCCATTTAGGACCAACGGATATACACTGACCACGGCATATAGACAAACAACGAAAGATTCATATCACCGGCGGAGAATATACACTAGCATTGGAAGTTATACCAGCAGGAAGAAGAGTATTCTGGGAAGTAGATACATATTTGTATTCGAATAACATTAAACGTTTGGTTCATTACATTACATTTAGATATGAACATTGTTGGGTCCAGGCATTAAGTATATGAGAATCAAATATATTTAATGGATATGGTCAGATAACTCGATAAAGAAAAATTACAAATGGCGGATAAAGCTGAAATAGTTGCTTTAAAAGAAGAAGGGAGACTATTGGAATTAGAAGGAGCAGAGCTGAGAAAATATGTACAAGAAAGATTAATAGAAAGAGAGAAACTAGTCAAGGAAAAGGAAATAGAGAAAGAGAAGTTAGCCATGGAAAAGGAAATAGAGAAAGAGAAGTTAGCCATGGAAAAAGAAAGAGAGAAAGAGAAGTTAGTCATGGAAAAGGAAATAGAGAAAGAGAAGTTAGCCATGGAAAAAGAAAGAGAGAAAGAGAAGTTAACTATTGATAAAGATAAATTAGCAATGGATAAAGAAATAGAGAAAGAGAAGTTGGCTATCAGTAAAGAGAAATTAGTTACGGATAAAGAAATTGAGAAAGAGAAGCTAGCTATGGAGAAAGAAAGGTTAGCCATAGAGAAAGAAAAGTTGGAAATAAAAAAAGGAAAAGCTAAAGATGAAGGTACTGGAAAGAAAAATGACGTGTCTGGAAATAAATTGGCAAAATATAAAGGTACAATGTTTGATGAGAATAAAATAGACATAGATATTTTCTTAAAGAAGTTTGAAATTGAAATGAAAGAATTGGCTTTTCTGAAGATAAATGGACATTTTTGTTATCGAAGTCATTTGCAGCGGAGGTACCGTCAAAGATCTGCATGAATCAGAATAATTACCAAATAGTAAAGGAGCAATTACTACGAACATTTGGAAAAACTGAGGCAACAATATCGTCAACAATATGTTAATTGCACCATTGAAACCAATGAGGACCCCCAAACATTTTTAGACAAGATGAATAGCTACTTTGACAATTGGACAGAGTCATCAAAAATAGAGAAGACGTTTGATGGACTAAAGGTATTTCTTATGCTGGATAAAGTCATTTATGAGAGTCAGGACGAACTAAAAATATTCCTGCTGGAGAGAAAGCCAAAATCTGTAGATGAGATTGTAAAATTAATAAGGGCTTACAAAGTGGCACATCCTGAAAAAAAGTTAAACAGAGGTAGCGATATTGAAGAAATAGTAGCATTTAATAGAGCTAGAGAAACACAAGACAGTTATAGCAACAATAGAAGATTTAGATATGAAGGACAGAATAGGTTTAGAGGACAAGGAAGGAGCCAAATAGATAGTAGACAAGGCCAGTATAATAGCTACAGAGGGAGATATCAAGGAAACAGACAGGGAAGATATGACGGCAGAAGAAATGGAAGAGATCAAAGTTTGTCGTTATTGTCGAGTTCGGGAAGTCTAGGTTGTTTTCAAACATTTGTAGGAAAGAAGGCTGCAAGAACGATAAGGGACACTGGAAGCACTATTGTTGGAATAAACCGAAAATTGGTTGAAGATCATGAATATATTGGAAAAAACAAAGCATGTATTATGTTTGATGGTAAAACAGTTCAATTACCCGTGGCACGAGTGAACATTAAAACACTGTATTATACCGGGATCGTAGAGGCATGTGTTATAGACCATGATCAAATTGATTTGATTATTGGCAATATACCAAACATAAAGAAGTGCACGGAAAATGAGATACAAGTTTGGAGAAATTGTTGTGGAATGGCCACTACTCGATCCTGTAGTAAAGATGTAGAGGAAGGAGATTTGGCAAAGTTGTTCGAGATATCAACTAAGGAAAAAGAGCTAGATGAAGAACAACATGAAAACACAGAAACAATTGAAATCAAAGACATAGGATTTAACAAAGAAAAATTTATCACAAAACAAAAAAATGATCCAGAGTTACGCCAACTAGCAAAGAAAGGAGGTAGAGGAGGAAGATTCTATGTAGAAAGAGGAACTCTTGTTAGAGAGATTGAATGGCATGGAAAAAAAGTAATCCAGTTTGTGGTACCCAGAGAATTCAGGCAGCTTGTAATGGAAAATGGACACGATATAGCACACACAGGACATCTGGGACTACACAAAACGAAACAAAGAATATTTCAGAATTTTTATTGGCCATCAATAAATAAGGACATAAAAAGCTATGTGACTTCGTGCCAACTATGTTCTAGAAAAGGAGCAAGAAGCATAAAAGTACCGTTACAAAGGGTGGATTTACCAGATAGACCATTTAGTAAAATAGCGATTGATTTAATCGGTCCAATGCCAGTGGTATCAAATAGGGTTCACCGTTATATCCTAACTGTGATAGACGTGTGCTCCAGATGGCCGGAAGCTATCCCAATCAAACGAATTGAAGCCAGAGATATAGTACAAGCATTATATACGTTGTTTACAAGATTTGGATTTCCTAGAGAAATATTGTCAGATAGGGGCACTCAATTCAACTGTCAATTGGCTACAACATTCTTGAACATGTTTGGGATCCAGCAAAGGTTTACAACCTCGTATTATCCACAGAGCACTTGTGAAAGTTTTAATGTCAATCTAAAGAAATCATTATATAAAGTGGGATATGGCAATACCGTCAATACTATTTGCATACAGGGAGAGTCGTAATGAAATAACAGGGTTTTCACCATTTCAAATGATTTATGGAGGAAATCCACGAGGTCCAATGACAATATTGAAAGATTTGATAATCCCACATGATCATGTAGTAACTAATGACAGTTATGATATTGTGACAGAAACTAGAAATCAGATTATAAAGGCATGTGAAGAAACGGATAGACAGATACTAGAGAGAAATGAATTAACACATTCCAGAGTGAATGAACATAGAAAAATGACGGAATTAGAGGTAGGACAAGATGTTTTGGTCTTACATAAGGATAACAATAATGCTTCGGGCACAAATTGGCTGGGACCATACAAAGTAGAAAGGAAAATTAGCGATATGGATTATGAAATAGACATTGATTCGATGTTAAAAATATTTCATGTGGATTTGTTAAAAGAATTTACACCAAGACAAAGAAGTGAAGAAAGGAGTAAGGATGAGTCAATGACAATGAGTGCCTGTGTGACGGAAGAAATGGAGACAGAGGAAAGGTTTAGACCAATAGAGACAGTGGCAACAGAAAGTAGGCAAACATGGAAGGATGTCATGGTAGATGGAGTTTCTCTTGATAGAGCTAAAGAAATCAAGGCACTAATTGAGGATTATAAGAATATTTTTACGGATTTACCTGGAAAAACAAGTATTATAGAACATGATATCAAGTTAACCGGCAAAGTACCGAATAAACTGCCACAATATACGATCCCATTACACCATAGAGAAACATTACAGAAGGAAATTGACGAGCTACTAACACTTGGAGTGATAGAACCATCTAGTTCACCATGGGCTGCACCAGTCGTGCTTGTTAAAAAAAAGTGTGGCAACTTAAGATTGTGTGTGGATTATCGACAGTTGAATAAAGTCACACAATTTGATCCATTTCCAATGCCACAAGCAGAAGAAATGTTTACTAAGCTAAAAAATGCAAAGATTTTTAGCACGTTGGATCTGTCAAGAGGATACTGGCAAGTACCTCTAAAACAAGAAGCTAAACCATTATCGGCATTTAAGACACCTTCGGGCATATATCAATGGAATGTGATGAGCTTTGGCTTGGTAAATGCTCCAGCCACGTTTAACAGAATGATGGCCAAATTATTCAGTCATAGAAGAGACACAATTTGTTATTTAGATGATTTATGCATTTTTAGTGAGCAATGGGATGAGCATATACAAAGCCTTGGAGAGGTTTTTAAAATTATCAAAGAAAACAATTTAACATTGAAACCAACAAAGATAAAAATTGGCCTAAGTGAAATTTCATTTTTGGGGTATAAGATTAAAAATGAGTACATTACACCATTGGAAGAAACTGCATCAAAAATATTGGACATTAAGGTACCAAAGACAAAGAAGCAAATTAGAAGCCTTTTGGGGCTATGCAACTTATATAGAAAATTTATCGCAAATTTTTCAGAAATAAATGAACCACTAACAAATCTAACAAAGAAAGGAAAACCTAACAATATAGTGTGGACGGAGGAATGTCAAGAAGCACTGGACATAATTAAAACTTTCTTTTCTGGGGCACTGATTTTGAAATTACCTGACAATACTAAGGAATTTATTTTGGCTACAGATGCATCAGCCATTGCAATAGGAGGCTGTCTAATGCAAAAATGGAATGGTGTCCCACATCCTGTTTTATATGTGAGTAGAAAACTGACAGCATCTGAGTTGAAATATGCCACCATTGAAAAGGAAGGACTAGCCATTGTATGGTGTATAACAAAATTAGGGTTCTACCTAATGGGAGCTAAATTTAAACTATGGACGGATCACGCTCCCTTGGCCTTCATTAATACAAATAAACTAGGGAACAACAGAATAGCCAGGTGGGCATTGCAACTTATGGATTATAACTTTGAGGTCAGGACAATACCAGGGAAAGACAATGTGATAGCTGACACATTATCACTGTGTACCTAAGGAGGAAAAGAAATGGAAGTAAGGAAAGGAGCTAGGCCACGTCAATTTTGTTTCTGTTGGTTGGTCAAAAGAATAATGTCAGTAAAATCATTTTGGTGAGAACACAATGAATAGCAGTGTAATGAATAGACATCTATAACAGATTGGAACATTTTGTAAATATACACATATTACATGTATATGTAATCGAAGACTGTATGGACTGACGAAGCTTTGTTACATGTGTGAGGTGTCGAGATATTAATATATGGTGTTATAGTGAGAATTTGATGAAACCATTGTTAGAAATGTAAAATATAGTATTACAGTTACATAGTTAATTATAGTTTATAATTGTGAATTATGAGATTTATTCTGATTGGTTCATTGGGGAAGTCTGGACATTATACATTGGGATGGATGTAAGTAATTTTGAACCTAAAATAATAATGTAAAGAATGGTGATATTTAATGTTGCTGTTGGAGGTTGTTTTTTTTTGTTGTTGTTGTTGGCTTTTACCTGGTTTAAAAGAATGAGAATTAATGAAGATAATATAATTATATTGAACAGTGATTTATAATTTTATTTGATATTTAAAAGACGTTCGATGTACATCGAACTTGGCAAACAAGGGGGGTGTTACGGTCGTAGCGCAGCACGGTGTGCATGAATAATGGTGCGAAGTGGTGTAATGAATGGAAGTGATTTTGAAAAGGGGAAGCCGGGAGATTGAGAGGAAGAGAAATGAAATGTTCGTATTTACATAACTTGTTGTAATATTAAAGTATTTATAGAGTAATAACCTGAGAGTCTATTATTATTTCAAAGAGTCTTGTGTCGTAACACTAGTCATAAAGTACCCATTTGTAAAAATGCTGCTTTAATTTCACAAAATGTCGCGGGTGCTTCATGGGACACCATTTTTTAAAATAATGTTTATAAGTGTACATTTTTGTCTTATCTGTGCACAAGTGAATGATCAATATTATTTTAAATTATTGACAAATATATATTTTATATCTTTTGTTAGTTTTAACACACAGAAAAAGGTTTGAAAAAAAAAAAGAAAGAAAAGGCATAAAACTGTACTCAAATTTTATTTGACAAATTCAGAAATCAAAACATTCCACTCTCAAACTATTGCCATTTGGTATCAACATCACTTCAGTAACAATCATGTCTGCATACACTAACTGTATGTCCTGCACTTCTGGATATACAAATATATCTCTTTTATTTCTGTGCCTTTTTACACAATTATTTCTGCCCTGATCATCCAGGACTTCTATCACAACTCCTGTTAGAAAAAATGACCAGCAATGTTGAAAAGTTAATACTTCAATCTAAAACATACTTTGAACTTGTTTATTGAAATTAAAAGGTACACAGTGCAAAAAATTATACCTGGATAGAATATTTCCCCATACTTGACAATCACACAGCTATTTACAATGTACTTTTGATGAGTGAAGGAAATTGTTTGGGCCTGAAAAAACAACATGAGGCTGAAATACTTAATTTCTAAAATGAGTCTAAAATTATTTAGCAGGGTATATTATTAAAAAACAACTTATACAATACAGGTAACATAAGATTCAATGAAAATTTTTAAAATATTTATATGTAAAAGCTCTTTACCTTTGAATTTGAGCATATGGGACTGACATCCAAAGAGTCTTCAAGATTTGACTGAGATTGCACTACTGAAGAAAAAGAAACAATTTCATTTAGAAATCAATTAGGTAATTTTAAAATGAATAATGTTATTTCTCAGATAATTGTAAAGTGCTATTTAAAAATAAATAAATACAAGTACTTACCATTTTGTTTCTGAAGTTTGAACACCTTCCAAGATCCACATATTTCATCATGCAGGCACTGACTGCCATATGAATTTCTGCATGGAAAGCAGAAACAGCTTCTATTTCTGTAAGCAATAGTGCTAGGTGTAATACCTCTCACTAGGTCATTGAAAGATCCTTCTTTATTTACTGGTCGCCACTTTGTTACCTTTCGCAGTGTACCATCACTCTGAACATACTCATCCGTCATCTTTGACCATATACTATACTCCACTCTGCTAATTCATCTGTGCAATTTTTTAAAGGCTCAATACTTGTTAATTAAATCCACACCACAGTTGCTACATGATCTTTCAATGCACTGCAGCTTATGAAAACAATTGGCATTAGTTCTTGGGCATAGAGTTAAGTCGAGTGATGAAGCTGGATTTTTTAATGTCAGCTCTCTGTGTCCTTTTTTGATCAGAAATTTATTAATGCCCTCTATATAAAGAAAAATCTTCAAATAAACCCACATAAGCAAGACTGCATCTTATGTTAAGTAGCTTTTGCATGAAATGTTTTCCAGTTTGAGCACTAACAGATGATTGAGAGGGATCAGTTCTTGAGACATCCTCTCTACTGTAAACATTGTGAATTGTTTCCAAGGCATTTTGTGCAATGCAATCACTTCTTTTTTTTTCTTGCAATTTGTTCTGATTTGCACTTGGACATAAACTTCTTGGAAGACCAAAATGTTAGAAATGAGTAGCACAACCTCTGAGTTTGTTGTACTTACTAAGGATACTGAGTACTTGTCTATGAGCACTAGACATTTGACTTTTTTTTTGTTGGTGGAGTGTAGTTAGGTTTTGATACTTTCTTTAATGTTGTTTAGAAAGATGAACTTTCTTCTCTCAGGTAGGCGCAGAAACCGTATGTCATGGACAGCTTTACTTTTTCTTGGGGAGCATATTTGTGTGAGACCATCAAAAACTGCAGCATATTTCTTGGGTGACCTAGGCAATTTTATCAAAGCCCTTGAAACAGCCATTCTTTTTGCCACTGGAGTCTGGAATCCAGTACCTAGTGATTCACCAACCTCTGCTGAGATGACATTAAGTGGACTATTAGCTTGCTGTTTTCTTTCTTTGCGTTTTCTGTTTATCCAAGCTTTTTCATGTGGGCTTAACTAGGCCCTGTATGCAGCTTTTCTCAACCTTTCCTTTTCTCTCTGCTCTAAAACAGCAACACGTGTTAGAGACTCAGGCTTTGATGCTTGTAAATTTAGAGTCTTTCTTGGCTTGTAGATGCCTTGAAACTCTGATTCTGATACTCCATTACTGAAATCTGTAATTTATAAAAATGTATAAGTATCTAAATAAATAGATCTATTATATATAGGCCTACTAATAACTTTCATAAGTCATAAACATATATTATATATTGGTGCATTATTTAAATCTAGTCTAGTAATGCCAATAATTGCTTGATAGGGATAGACTCAATCAATAGTATAGGCTATAGGTAGGACTAGTACTGTTAATTATATTAACTTAAGTTATAATCATTCAGTGGTAGACTGAAAGAACTGAATACAATATAATTGAATATACTGTATAAACAATACAATGGAAATTAAGTGCAGGTTAAACCAAACTTTGTTTTAGATACAATCTACATTTTAATATAGAATAGGTCTATAATATAGATCTAGATAATTTTCTAGATACTTGTCAATTTAAAGAAAAAAAAATATTATTAAATCTAGAATTAGATTCTAAATCTAGTCATTAATGACCTAGTCTAGAGTCACTAGTCTAGATTCATAAAAGATCTAATGATTTCTAATCTAATAATCTAGTAAAATTCTAGTTTAGATCCAAATCTAGATATTAGATCTCTCTAGATCTAGACTATTCGTATTCCAGACTCTTCAAGTCTTGTACTCTACCTCAAAGAGTAAATCTAGCTATAATATAAAAAATATAATCATGAATTACATAATTAGATCTAGGTCTAGATCTAGAGTAAATCTAGATAATGAATTACATAATTAGATCTAGATTCTAGAGTAAATCTAGAATCTAGATTTAGGTCTAGACTAATCTAGAGGTCTAGTCAGTCTAGATTTGTAGATCTAGAGTTTAGCTCTTTTAAGTTTTAAAGACAAGTGTCCGAGATGCGCCTCAAACGAAAGATCAAATAGTTCTAAATCTTATTTACAATAATAAGTAAATTTTAATTATTTAATATTTCTTAAACAGTACCGCTTTATTTCTTTTAGATGTAGCTAATATTACCTGACACTGTAAAATCTTTAACAAAATATCACTAAAATCTATTTGGACTTAACAGACGCAAACTAGGACACCAAACGGAGTAGTGTCCACTGAAACGCCCCAAATGATGTAAAGTAAATTTACAAAAAATATAAAATGAAAGATGTCAAAAAAAAAAATGTTCATTTAAAATGATTATGAAAATAGTTTATTACATATATTAAAATCATTTAATCTCAATTGAAACTTTCCATGAATACAGAAAACTTAACAAATCCTGAACTTGTATTAGACGCTACATGTGACGCCATAATTTATGCATGGAAAACACCAACACAGGGTCCCATGGAGCGCCTCAAAGCCTAATCCAATTTACTTCTCAAAATAAAAACAAATTAATTATTTTAAATCCCTACACACGTCTACTATTACATCATCAACATAATTGTTTTAGAAATATAAACTTTTTGTTTAGTAACTGGCTTTAAAATAGATTAACTTTATGATTTAAGACTAAATTGTATTCAAGCCGCTTCACGTGACGTCATGATTGAATGGTTAAATTTAGTAACCTCGTAATAAAAAAGCACTTTGATTAGGATATTGCAATCAAACTTATTTGTAATAAGCTTAAATTTGAGTAGAATAATGAAATATCTACGTACCTGATGGGTTGTTGATTCACAAAAGATCACAAAAGACAGATTAAATGAGATTTTTGTGCAAGATTGCCGGCGATTGATCGGGTCGATGCTTGAGGCGCATCAACGGTTAATTGTGGGACACGCTATTGTTTAAGTACTCCTGTTAATTACTACGCTAGTATTTCCAGCGGAAACGGCACTTCTTTTGTTCTACACAATACCTGTGATGCTCAAAAGAACTCTCATTCATAAAAGGTAGTGTCGTGGGAAAAATAATCCCATTCTTAACACACGCAGCGCAGGCGCTTCATTTGGGACACCTCGACCTATTTTAAGCTCGTTATGCATGTTTAGAAAGCTTTTAAGAAAAAAAAATACTTTAAAAGAAATCTTTAATGCTTGTTGTAACAGAAATGCAATGTTGAGCATATTATTTATTTCTTGTTTACAATTCATAGAGGATTGTAATTCCGTATAAAGTGGGACACATCGCAATGAGCCTCAAACACATTTTTGTGGCCGTGTTTAATCAATATTTTGATAACCTTGAGAAAAACTAAATAATGACATTGAAATATGAGGATCTTGTTAACATATCCCAACAAAGATGGAAGTTTTATGCCCCTTGGTTTTAGTACGATATTAATTCAATCATACCATGGTGTTCCGTGTTACATCAAAAGCCGCCATTTTGGGTAGTAATTTCACACATTTTTTACAATTTCAATATTTCCCTAGCACCTTATGAGCTCAAAATATCAAAATTTATAGATTAACCATTTCTTAATGCAATGTAATGTAAATTGTCACATTTGAATAACAATCTTATGAAATACTGACTTTTTAGTGAACCAACACCTAGTTGTAACCAGTACTGGAGAAACACTCATATTATGTTATAGATCTATCATCTAGATCTATCTACTTTTAGTACTCTGTGGCATTTTACGTCTCAAGAAACAACCTTTTCCCTTTGCAACTTCTTGTCACGTTTTGTGTGACTAAAGAGGCCAATTCTTGATACACAGCTGCGGTCGCAGGTTGAGGATATGTTATCACCAGGCGCTGTTGCATTTTCACCCTTCTTTCTGCTTCTGTTGTGTATGGCATTTGCAATCCGAGATCCTTCCTTTAAATGCTCTCTCTCCATCTTATCTTATATAATACAGACGTTACTTCAAAAAAGAAGATGATTACGTCCTACGTGTCATGCATTTAGTCATGCATATTAACCAATGACTTAAATTCTGCCAAGTCACTGGTTTTCCTGGCTAGCTCAGGCAACCCATTCCATGCTCTAATAGCGCTAGGGAAGAAGGAGTATTTGTACAAATTTGTCCTAGCATATGGGATGAGGAACATGCCTTTATCTTTGTGTCTTTCAGAGTATTTTATTAATTTTGTTTTTGTATTTGAAGATTATGGTTCAGTGTTTTATGTATAATTGCTACTTTACTTTTGAGTCTTCTGTCCTGAAGGCTTTCTAAATTTAGTGATTTTACTAATGGTGTTACTCTAGTCAAATGTGAATATTCGTTTGTTATGAATCTCACTGCCCTATTTTGTGTCTGTTCCAGTTTCTTAATGTTTTCTTGAGTTGAGGGGTCCCAAAGGGAGGATGCATATATATTCTATTATTGGCCTAACCAAGGTTAAATAACATTTTAGTTTTATGTTCTTATTTAATTTATAGAAATTTCTTTTAATAAACCCTAATGCTTTGTTGGATTTTTTTATAGTTTCATCAATATGTGGATTCCATGACAGTTTTTCATTTATTATAACACCTTGGTATTTTGCGTTTTTAGTCTGTGTTACTGGTTTGCCATGAATAAGATAAGTGGAATTAATTTGTTTTAGTTTTTTTGTTACTCTTAACAACTGACATTTTTCTGCTTGGAAAGACATGCTCCAATTTGATTCCCATCTCTGTAATTTATCTAATTCTCTTTGTAAAATATCTGTGTCTTGTGTTGTTTTTATTATTCTATATATTATACAATTGTCTGCAAATATTCTGACTTTATGTAAATTAAGAATAGTAGTGGACCCAAGACTGTTCCTTGTCCTTGAGGTACACCTGAGTTTACTGTTATGGGTGTTGATTTAGAGCATTTATTATTACAGTTTGTTCTCTCCCTATCAGAAAATCTTTAATCCACTGATGCAGTGGACCATTAATGCCGAAATATTTTAATTTTTTTAAGCAAACTATGGTGGTGAACTTTGTCAAAAGCCTTGGAAAAATCTAGTAAGATAGCATCTATTTGTTCACTATTATCTAAACCTTTTGAAAAATCATCAATTAGTCCTATCAGTTGTGTTTCACATGATCTATATTTCCTAAAGCCATGTTGGTATAGGGTGAGGACATTATGTTTGTCTAAGTGGTTTATGATGTTGCTACATATTATGTGTTCTAGGATTTTACATGTGATGCTGGTAAGTGATACTGGTCTGTAGTTTCCTGGGTCAGATTTTTCTCCCTTTCTCCATGTGGATCTATCCAGTGCTACTTTTTCTCAGCTGCTAGTGACACTAGTGTCGATTTTGAAGAGCTTCATGTCGTGTTTGAATACATCTGGCTTTTAGTTTTAGTACTTATTTATAATCTACTGCAATACTAGACTTCCACCTAGTCCTAGACTAAGACTGGCTTTTTGTTACGTCACTGGCACTGGCTAGACTAGATAAAAGTCTAGATGTCACTAGAATGACTAGATCTATCTCAGTAAAGTCTGTAAAGTAGTAAAGTCATCTGTAGTATCAAACTATAGTATCATCATCACCAAGTGTACACTGTGTTAATGTGTAGATCTAGAAATCTAGATCTATCTCGACTTAGACAGTTGACTAGAGAATCCATCAGTCATCAGACTCACTGTCAGTGTCACTGTGTGTCACTCAGATCCACTCGTCACACTCACTGACTCACTCCGACACTCGTGACACTGACTTGACTAACCTTATGAAGGCTTACTTATGCTTATTTAACTTATTTTTAGTAATTACTCACTGTAGTGGAAACAATGTGTCTAGATCTAGAATCTATAGAAATTACCCTATACTAGGCATCTAGATCAGATTCTAGTTCTAGATCTAGAGAGATACATAACATAATCTAATCTAGAATAATGAATAATCTAGATCTCGATGTCTAATCTAGATTAGTAAATTGTTTGTTTTTGACAGAGTGACGTCCCTACCAGGGAAGTAACTCTCTCCATATATCTTTAGTCTAGATCAGTTATTGGTTCTCAACCTTTTTAAAACTATTGGCACTATGCAGCGAGTGTCACAACCGTAAAATTATTTTCGTTGATAAGCATAATAAAATAATAAATCATAATTCTTATGTAGTATCTGATATGTATTGCAAACGTGATATGTTTTATCATGAAACATACTGTTACAACATTTAAAGGAGGCAACTCAACGAGGTATGGAAACAAAGATAATACAAAATTTAATCAACATAGATCACCAAAAAAAAACAAGAACCGTTCCAATCTCAATCTTCTCGCACTTCCTCTTCCTCTCTCCCCGTTCATTTAGTCCATTATCGTGCGCTGGTGCGCAACCATAGAGTCACTACAGAACATGGTCATTACACTGCCCCCTTCTTATGTCTGTTCGTCCCGAACTGACTCTGTTCCTCTCTCCTCTCCACAATACCGATACAACCGATCGACGTGTACCACCTTGCATTTAGTTCGAGGACCCCTCTGGATACGGTACACCACGTCGTTGATTCTCTTCACAATCCGATACGGACCTTCCCAATCCTTTTGTAATTTAGGCGATCTTCCCTTCCTTCTCTTTGGGTTGTACAGCCAAACGAGATCATGCTCTACAAACCCAGTAGAATTGGCTCGTCTATCATATCTCGATATCTGGTCTTCATGAGGTCGCTACTGTCTTTTATCCTACTCATTGCAAGTGCATGAACCCTCTCAAGTCTCCCCCTAAGTTCTGTTACGTATTCGCTAGCTGTCGTTTGTTTTTCTCCTGGCAACCCGAATAAGAGGTCTGCTGGCAGCCGAAGTTCCCGACCAAATAATAATTTGGCTGGCGTATAACCAGTGGTTGCATGAACGGCTCCTCTATAAGACATGAGGAATAGAGGAATGTAGTCATCCCAATCGTTTTGCTGTTCTACTGTCATCTTAGCCAAGTGTTGTATCAATGTGCGATTAAAGCGTTCCACCATCCCGTCTGACTGAGGGCGAAGTGGCGTTGTTCGAGTCTTTTCAATTTTTAAGATTTTACAAATCTCCTGGAATAACTTGGATTCAAAGTTGCGTCCTTGATCTGAATGTAGTTCCATAGGTACACCAAAGCGGCTAATCCAGTGTTCCACTAAAATATCGACTATTGTTGTGGTTTCTTGGTTTGGTATCGCGAAAGCCTCAGGCCATTTACTAAAATAGTCCATTATTACTAGAATATATCTGTTGCCTTTTAGTGTCTCAGGAAACGGGCCAGCTATATCCAGTGCGATTCTTTCGAATGGAACACCTACGTTGTACTGTTGTAGGGTCCCCTTGTCCGACGTTGCGGGCCTTTGGTTGCTGCACATCGATCACATCTTCTGCACCAATCCTCTACGTCCTCCTTGTACCGACACCAATAAAACCTTTGTCTCACTTTCTCCAACGTCTTGTTAATACCCAAGTGACCACCCGTGGAACCATTGTGCAACTCTTGGAGTACTTCTTGGATTCTAACTTTTGGGAGAACTATTTGTAATCGTGTTAATGTCCCATCAGTAGATTCCCACATTCGCTTAAGAACACCGTTTTCCACTACCATTGAGTCCCATTGTGCCCAGTACGCCTTCATGGCAGCCCCCTTTTCAGCAATGTGTTGCCAATCTGGCCGTATTCCCTTCTCCTTCCAAACAAGAACGATTGCCAGATCCTCATCTTTCAGCTGATCCTCTCGGATATTCTCATCAGACCAAGGTCCTAAAACATTCAGGTCCAAACGATGACAATCGATTATCTCTTCCTTTCCCTCAGCTTTCTTACACTGTTTACATTCTGTTTTGCAAGGTCGTCGAGATAGCGCATCAGCATTCTGGTGAATTAGTCCTTTTCGATGGTGAATTTCAAATTCATAGGTTTGCAGACGTTCGATCCACCTAGCGACCTGACCTTCAGGGCACTTAAAAGAAAGAAGCCATTGTATTGCTGCGTGATCTGTCCTTAAAATAAATTTCTGCCCATAAAGGTACTTATGAAAATGTTTTATTGAATCGACGGCGGCCAGGAGTTCACGTCTTATGACACAGTAGTTCCTTTCAGCCTTTGACAAACTTCGACTGAAGTAAGCGATGACTCGTTCCGTTCCATCAATCTTTTGGGAAAGGACGGCGCCTATTCCGGTATTGCTTGCATCCGTATCCAAAATGAACGTCATGCCTGGTATCGGATAGGCAAGTATGGAGGATGAGACAAGTGTGTCTTTTAACATTTCAAAGGACTCTTGACACTCCTGTGTCCAGTTGAATGATCTCTTTTGTTCTGTCAATCGATGAAGGGGTGCACATATATTGGAGAAATTTGGCACAAACCGTCTATAGTACGTACAGTGTCCTAAAAAACTTCTTAGTTCTCGAATATTGGATGGTGTAGGCCAACGTTTTACTGCCTCAGTCTTGTCAGGATCAGTGCTGATGCCGTCCCCTGATACTATGTGGCCAAGATATTTGACACTCTTCCTGAAAAACGAGCACTTCTTTGGATTGATTTTCATACCCGCATTCCTGATCCGTCCAAAAACTTCATGTAGATTTGCCAGATGCTCTTCAAACATCCTACCAGTGACTATAATGTCATCCAGGTATACAAGACACGTGTTCCAATGAAGTCCCTGTAAAATGCGCTCCATCAATCTTTCAAAAGTTGCGGGAGCATTACAGAGACCAAAAGGCATCACAGTGAACTGCCAAAGACCGTTGCCAGCAGAGAAAGCCGTTTTCTCTTTATCCTCAGGATGCATTCCCACCTGCCAGTATCCGCTCTTTAGATCAAGAGTAGAAAAAATCTGTGATCCAGCAAGCGTATCCAAGGTATCGTCTTTTCTTGGGAGTGGATAGCTATCTTTATGCGTGACTTCATTAAGTGCTCTGTAGTCTACACAAAATCGCATGGATCCATCTTTTTTTTTTACTAGGACGATTGGTGAACACCAAGGGCCATTAGAGGGCTCTATGACCCCTTGCTGTCTCATTTGTTCTATCAGGTCTGTAGCCTCCTGTTGTTTTGCGAGAGGAAGGCGGCGTGGTGGCTGCCGAATCGGTCTATTTATTCCAGTATCGATTCAATGTTGTACCATGTCTGTTCTTCCGCATTCTGACTCATCAGATGGAAAGATGTCTGCAAATTTCATTATCAACTCTTTAGCTTTGCTATACTGCTCTTCAGATAGGTTCGCCTTGGTTTCTGTCAAAAGCCTGGTAATTTGAGGGTTGACCGATTCAGTGGGCGTAAAAGAAACGTTGTTAATGTTGCAATTCTTAATTAGGTCGATTGTATGGCATTTAGCAATGTAACTATCCCTTCGTAGATGCTTCTCCCTCAAACCAAGGTTCATGATTCTGACAGGTACTCTCTGATGATCTTAACCGATCATGACCAGCGTTTTCCCTACAGCCACTCCGTCGTAATTGTCTTCCGTTCCTTCGATTAGCGCCGTTCCCGACTTTTCATGTCCGTTCTCTAACTTTCCCCAAATAATTGATTCGGACTGTGCAGGCAGATTTGTATCCTCCGTCAATAGTATTTTCATCATTCGATTGTTTCCTTCTTCACTATCACCTAACAAAGGAATCTCCACATTTCCATACAACAAAGTTCCTCCGCTAATGTTAATGGAAAATCCAAATTTCTGTAGAAAATCTAGACCTAAAATGCAATCATCAGTTATGTTTGCTATCAAAAATTCATGCACGAATGACTGACACCCCAGCTCAAATTCTAAGTTCGCCAGTCCTTTTATGGGCATCAGTTCTCCACTGGTTGTTTTCAGGGAGAAAAGGCTCACATTTGTAAGGCTGTTTGCGACATTTGGCCGAATGACTGAACGTGAAGCACCAGTGTCTATGAGAAACCGATACTTCCGAATTCCAATCCTTCCTTCTACTATAAGACTCCTACTCTTTCCCAGCACAGCTATTGGAGTGACATTGACAGGGACTCCCATTTCCTGGATCGCCGGTTTCTGCCCCTTGAAGCCGACGAATGTTAGTTTTCCTGATAGCCATTGGCTCCAGGCCATGCACCCGTTTCTGATCTGTGCTGAGTCGCTTCTTGCTGATTAGGTGTTCTTCTACACATCCTTTGTATATGCCCAGATTCACCACAGTTCCAGCAACGGACCCTGGTCGCACGATGAGCTCCCTGTGACCGGCTTGGCTTATACTCTTCAAGAACCTCCGTCATCCGTCTGAGTACTTGTGTTAAATCTTCTTCCTGAACTTCCAGTCTCCGACCATGATGACTGTTGATGGATGCGTTCTTAGCGGCTTCGTAGGACAGAGCGTACACAAGGGCTTCGCTGGCCTTACGCTTGCCACTAACTCTAATAACCTTTTTTAGCTCTGGATCTCGAACGGCATCGATGAAGGCATCAGTGACGATTACTTCGAGGAACTCCTGTGCTGCTGTGGGGTATGCCAGATGGGCAAGTCGTTCAATGTCCGTCTTTAGCTCTTGTAGGGTTTCACTGACCCGCTGTTGTCTGGTCTTCAGCTGGACCCTATAAACTTCCTGTAAGTGCTCGTCCTCGTGCTCCATAGCCTGGACGAGAGCAGCATAATCCTGCTGGTTTGGAATGGATTGGACTACTTCGGAAGCCTTTCCTCTAAGGGCCAGTACTAGAGCGGTCGCTTTTTCTTCCTCGCTGCCCCATTTGTTGACCTTAGCAGCTGCCTCAAACTGTCTTCTGTAGACTGACCAGGAGACGGACCCATCAAACACAGGGGGTTTCATCTTTACAAGCCCTTCGGGTAACATTGATCCTGTATTCATCTTTACAAGCCCTTCGGGTAACATTGATCCTGTATTACTCACCGGCGCCTTGCTGAGCCCTTCTCTAACTTGAACTTTCAGTTCTTCTATGTCTTTTTCTACCACATCGACTCTCTGGTTCATCGTGATCTCCATCGTGGTTATTTTCTGGTTAACCGATACCAATTCAGTCCTGATACCTGAATCGAGTGTGTCTATTTTGTCCTGCATGGTTCTAATCCCTATATCAAGTGTATCCATCTTTTCCTGCATCTTACCTAGGAGTTCCATCTTTTCCTGCATCTTACCTAGGAGTTCAGTTATATCTGGCCCTACTTCGAATTGATAACTGTCCGGGTCTTCTTCCTCAATCAGGGCCTGCCGGAGACGAGCTGTAAGTGTCTCCTTGCTACCACCAAGCTTTAGACCTCGATACCGAAGCTCTTGTTTTAGTTCTTTAATCAAGAGTTGGTCTAGTTGTTTCATAATAGGGGAAGCCATTACTAACTTACCTCCCGTTCGTTGAGTCGCCTATAATCGCACTTCTGATACCAATGTTACAACATTTAAAGGAGGCAACTCAACGAGGTATGGGAACAAAGATAATACAAAGTTTAATCAACATAGATCACCAAAAAAAAAAAACCAGAACCGTTCCAATCTCAATCTTCTCGCACTTCCTCTTCCTCTCTCCCCGTTCATTTAGTCCATCCTCGTGCGCTGGTGCGCAACCATAGTCACTACAGAACATGGTCATTACAATACGTTATTCTATTCTGGCAACATGTTTTCGTCCAACTTTGTTTTCCAATCTAAAGTTTAAGTTAGATAGTAGGATTAGATTTTAAAAAAAAAAATCGTTTGATCCTTGGGGTGACACTTTTTACTGCTTCTAGTAATTCTTGTGGCAGTGTCTTCATTACTAATATTTGTCGATGAGTTCTCATGACTTTTGGTGACTAATTCTTTTCCAAATGTTGAAATCCAGACCAACATACTTGCAAACTTGTGCAGACACCAGTAATATTTTCCCAAGAAATTTTTAAACTTTCCCAAAAATGAACCAACTTTCTTTTATACATCACGTGCTGATGTAGTCGTTTCAAGAGTTTGGCCAAAGGAAAACTGTTTTTTTTTTAAATCGTCATAATTAATATACCTAACCTTACGTCTAAAATTATATTTTGTTTTCTTAACGTTCTTTTGATCGAGATCCATGTGAATTGTTTGTTCCATAATGAAATGTTACCGTCAATAACATGGACTACTCAACGATTAAATATTATTAATTATAAACGAAAAAGCTTTTCAATTACGTCAGGGCGTCACCATATCATACCAAAATCGTGTCACGTTACCTTATGAATTAATTTAAATTGTTACAAATATTTATGCTGCGACAATGAAAATGTTTGAACTCATTCTGATTGATTTTTCTGCATTATTTATACCGGTACTCGATTGACAATAAAATTGTAAATGTCACAGAAAAAAAATGTGTACGATGTCAAGTTTTACACGTTAGAATAGACCAAAAAAAAAATATATTTTCGATGGCTTTAGGCGACCCCTAGCGAATCGTCTTTTGACCCCCAAGGGGGCAGCGACCCACAGGTCGAAAAACCCTGATATAGATAGACTCATCACTGGTGCCCAAACATTTTGTGTAGACCTCTTGCCATGTTTTCCAGTTTTTGGAAGACCCTTTGGATATTTTAGAAGATCCATCAACTTCAAATAAGTTTGTTTTTTTTTTCCACTGATTTCTAGGCCATATTATAGTTCTATATCCATTGATGAAATTCGAATTGAAATGAAGCAAAATACAAAAAAATAGAAGCATAAATACATTAATTGACCAAACAAACAAAAATAAATAAATTAATTAATCAACGCCTATAGGTGGGTGGGATGCTTTGCTAATAATATTTCAATATTGAGTTTCAATTTAGTTAGGTTCAATATAATAACTTCTCTATTAGATGATGTTTGACCTGTTTTAAATTCGGAAATAGTGATTTTTTCATCTCGTCCAATGTATAATATGCTTCATAATTTAGTCCTCACAAGAAACACTGAGATTGTGACTTTGTTTTGATCAAATTTGGGTTATCACCTTTTAGTTACAAGTTAACCTCATTAAATTTATGAAAAATGTCTGTTACGTAGACTATGTCAGATTCCTGCTTTTCTTTTAAGAATTATGTCGTTTGCAAATAGTTACATAAGGGTCTTTGATTACCATAATTCAGGGGTGGGCAAATTACGGCCCGCGGGCCACATGCGGCCCGCCTAGGGGTTTTATGCGGCCCGCCGACACCTACAGAAATCAGGTGTGCCCACAGTATGTAGATATATAAAAATGCAAATATTTAAAAAAAAAATCTATATAAATTATTGAAACTGTCTCATTAAAAAAAGTTTTAAGTAAACGAAGATTATGCTTATTGGCTATACATCAATACACTCAATTCAAGACAATGTCTGAGTGTTGGAACAAGATGGCAAGTGTAACAACTGATGTAGCTCGATCTTTGACTGAGAACCATAAAGTTGAAACTGCACAAAGCTGCATTTAATTTAAATATTAAATTGTAAAAATATGCAATACTAATCAAACTTACTAGAGCTAAGGGAGTTAACCACGGGTTGTTCTGATTTATGAAAAAAAATAATCCAATGTATCCGCTAGCTTAGCATGGGCAAGGCAAAGGAGAAGAATATAAAATCTCAAGGATGAAATTGTTATGGTACTTGAAGGACTTGTAACTTTTACCAATATTTCTAATGAAGAGCGGAAGACAAAATATCATGTTTTTTTTTTTTTTTAGAATTGCTATTGCAATTGATTGTTTACATATGAAATGTAAATGCATGTTAAATCTTTTCAAACAAGGCTTTCCCATTTCTACAGGCAAGCAAAAAAAAAAGTTTTGTCATTTTCCTTTGCTGAAAGGTGAAACTATCTTTAGTGAAATGATTATAAGTACAACACTTATTAAGAAAAGCCGATTCAGCTCCAGAGGACATAACTCAAAGTAAAGAGAAGTTCAAGTCATCACTACCACGGGAGTTTTATGGGTGCCAGAAGCTGTATTTTCACACTTAAAAAACCTTTGCTGCTGTTCACACTATTTGGGTACACATACACCAGTTCTTCTTCTTCGATCTCATTTTACATGTTGAAGGGTTCAGGTCAGTAATCCTATATCTGAGATGAACCGCGTAGTGGTTTCTAGATCAGGTAGTTCTCCAAATAGTCTTTCGAGAGTCTTGTTCTGGTCCCTTGATTTAGTATGCACCATTGAAGGACGTGGTCAGCATTCTCTGATGATGCTCCACAAGGGAAGGCTTCGCTCGTCCCGACATATAACTTCCGGAACATAAATTGTCTCATTCAGTGAGCAAGCATTTTTTGTTGAAACTAAACAAGTATAATCACTGGTCAATGTTGACAGACTGTAATTTGACAGCAGTCACACACAGAGGTAACAACTAGTAAGATAGTTTCACAGTTAAGAAACATTATGCACGAGTGTAAGAAGTAAAATACTGCACATTAAGTACAACTGTATATTTGTGGGGATATTGTGATATAAAAAGACAACAGCAATTTAAAAAAATCGTAATACAGTGTATATATGAATTAAAAGACATTCTACACAGCAAGCGTATCTTTCTAACATATATATATATATATTATATTATACATACATATATATATGCACCCGCTAATTACTAAACTTTTTTTAATGCGGCCCTCGATACAAAAATGTTGCCCACCCCTGCCATAATTCATACACTTTTGAACTGTACTGTTGCTTAGAGTTTTTTTTCTTCATGAAATCAGATATAGGATTTTGTAAAACAGGTTTTAAAACATCTTAATGACTAGCAAAGTCAAATTTGCACCTTAAGTAAGCCGTTTTCCGGAGTTTGTTATTGGCCTAAGTAAAGATAGTTTATCGTCAAAACTCAAAACCATCTGTTGTGTTTTTGCTATTGTATGCTTTAGTCTTATATTGAAGAGGGTGTTTTAAACTCAAAATCCCTATTAGCTGCGCTCATGAGATTAGGTAACTGTAGCTTGCATTATTTTTTGTTTGTGATGGTTTACCATTAAAATCTCACCTATAATAAACAAAATCAAAGCAAAAAAATCAGTCACGAAATTATAAATTTGTGCGATTACAAATATTTTTACCAATTGTTTTTGTTTAGCGCAATTTCATGCGTTTGGCTTTCTTAATGAGCTATGATCCTAATCACTTGTCTGGACCAGTTGGAAAACGGGTGGGTGGAGAAAGAAGGCGGGTATCTGTGTAAATATTACCGTGATTGCTTTTTAAACGCATGTGCGTGCATATATATATATATATATATATATATATATATATATATATATATATATATATATATATATATATATATATATATATAAATATATATATATATATATATATATATATAAATATATATATATATATACGGTACAGTTATTTTTTTTTCTGACGGTACGCACCGGTATGGCGAACAGGAGCCTTTTTCAATGTGGAAAAAAAATTATTCCTTTTCTTGCATTTTAACGTTTATTATTAATTTATTAGTAGTTAAAAGTTAGGCAATCCATCACTGAGTACCGGCACCTATTTTTTTTTTTTTTTTACAAAAAAAGCACTGTATATAGGCCTATATATATATAAATATATATATATATATATATAAAGCCTCCTCAAGCTACTAACCACTGTGCCAGGGATGTGCTTATAAAAATAGAAGGTTTTATAGTTATCTACTGTTACTTTCAAACTTTTCTACAAAGAACAAAGGGGACTAATTCACCACATCAGTCAAGTATAATTTCTTTCCCTTGTTCGAGATATCAAACAAAATAGCTAATCAACTAATTGGTTATTTTTTTAAAATCGATTCTTGTTTTTTTTCAGGTAAAAGAAATAATTGTGTAAAACGTCAGCTTGATCAAAGATTGGATGTGGGAGAAATAACGTGTATAAACTTGTGACCAGAGCGAGTTGATATTGTAATAACCAATGAGGAAGTGCTGCAAAATGCAGGGTGCCAGGACATCCGCGCTGTTATCAGCAGCAGACGCCTTGGTCATGCTTTTCAGCAACCAGGTATACAGATGTATGCAAACGCGACATGAAGCTCTTTAAAAATCGACACTGGATAGATCGAGCATGGAGAGCGAGCATAAAGGAAGAGTCAGGATTGCTGCTGCTATACACAACAGAAGTAGAAAGAAGGGTGACCGTGCAACGGCGCCTGCCCAACCTGTGACCTCAGCTGTGTTATCTAGGATTGGCCTCTTTAGTCACATGATAAGTTACAAAGGGAAATAGTCGTTCCTGGAGACGTAAAATGCCACACACACACATATAAACACAATTTTAAAACGGCTATCACTAGATCCAGCTAAAAATGGTCCCAGTGAATAGACCCTTAAGGGCCCATTCAAAGGGTGTGTGTGTGTGGAAAGTAATACGGCGCGTGGAGATGGGTTATTCTAAATGAGGTTCGTCTCTAGATCTATGAATGACAAAATAAATAAAAACAAGGTAACAAAGACAGTTTGTGTGGAAACACATACTCAAAATCGGCCCCCGAAGTAGTCCAGCCAGGCAGGTTTAAACATTTTCAGAAAGAACATAAGAATGAAATTCTATCAAAGAAAAATGAATGATAAAAATGGAGAAAGAAGATTGACAGATCTTGTGTGGTACCCCAGTTGTTTTGTAAAGGGTCTCAAGGAAAAAAACATTTCGGAAAATTTTTTTTTTTCTTAAGTTAATTGTAGTTGAGTATTCCATTTCGCGCTGCAGTTCACGCGATAATATGAAAAACTACTTATTTCTATTGTTGTTTTAAATTATGTCCAACTTATATGCATACTAAATAGGTTTTTTTTATTTAAAAAAAAAAGTAAACATTTTTTTGTGTGTAAATGTAGTAGTTAGTATGACAGAACTTACATAACTTAGCAATACATTTGTAAAAAAAAAATAAAAAATTTCCACACAAAACTAATAGCGTCTTTTCCCCTTTCGGGGGCCACTAAAAATATACGTTAAGAATGGACTAAGTTGTAAATAATGATGTTTCGCGAGAAGAACAAAGCTTCAATTATTTATAAGTATTTCTATAATTCGTGAGAGCATATGCATGGCTGCAACGGGCGATTCAAAGGGTATGCTTTGTTTAAAACTTTCGTATGAGGGATGGAACACAAAAAGTGGGGCAGCCTAAAAGTTTGTGGTTGGGAATGCAGGCTTTATAATGAAGGATGCCAAAAAAGTATACAATGTTATTGAGAGAATATACAAGGGCCAAAGAGTGTGTTGTTAGGGGGAGAGGCATTTCATTTAAAAGTAGGCCTACCGTAGTTTGTGTGGGGAGGTGTTATAATGACAGTAGACAAGAAAGCTACAACTGATGGGCCTAAGAAGTGTTTGTGTACAGCCTACATTAGGGGGGGGGGGTTACATGCATCTGCTCGTATATATTCATTGCATATTAAATAAATAACCCTCATTTTTTATAATGTGACCTATTAATTTTAGTATATATACTGGTATTTGAAATTCTGAATGAAAGAGTCCAATGCTAAATCTGGATTTGAAATTCTGGCCATAGCATAAAGAAAACGTTCAAAGAGTTTGTTTAGAACAAATACCAACAGAGAGAATATTATGAATAACATTTTATTTGTTTTAAATTAAACAAAATAATTCAAAATATAAATTAAAATGATATTAAAAACATTTTGTTAAATGTCAATGTTGGGGATGCCGTTTAAAAAAAAATTAAAACACCGGTACAATTTCTTGTACACAGCCCCATTCTTTAAGTTCTTTCCTAACACTACAGAGAATTACATGAGTGTTTTATTTAAAGCTTCAAATAAATAATTCAATTAAATTTAAGTATAGTTTGGAGAAATATTTTATACTACAGTAAAAAATAATTGCAAACTTCTTAAACAATGGATTTACATATGGCCTACAAGTCAACTGGTTTAATTCTTGTTTCTACAACAGTGAAATTAAGCTTAAATAATAGGAACTATAAATAGTGTCATATTTAAATCCTTCAGTTTATTTCAAATGTAGCTGTTGAGTACTATCTATAGACATTTTATGGTACAGGGTAGTATTTTGATGCTTACGGATTATTTATTTTAGCCCAGCTCACTATTACATAGTTCAAAAGTCATTGATCACTAACTGAAAATACATTTGTTCTATCAACTGAGACATAAATTCACAATTTATGTCTAAAAAAAGAGGAGAATACCTAAAACAATGGAGCTTGAAAACTAATCAAAACATATAAATCTGAAATCACATACAATTATATACAATATAAATACATTTTTAAAAATAACTATTCTGTGGAAGAACTTTGTGAATCTCTTTTCAAATTACTATCATCTTCCAGTTCAACGAGACCTCCAAGGTCATTATTATCCCCTGTCAACTGCTTGAGATCATCAGATTCTGGTCTTTCCTTTGCTGGGGGGTAAACTTCGGGAAAATGACTCATACACTCTTGCATTGTCAGAAAAGCTTCATAGCAGTCTGATCCTTTTGGTTCTGCTTTACTATAGTGGAAACATGAAAAGGCATTCCTGAATTCTATACCACATGGACCACTAGCCATTCCTCCAAGACAAGGACATTCCCAGTTGATGTCTCCATTGGGCAGAATAAGACCTTTAGAGAGCAAAGATTTAAAGACTAGTTAAGGAGCTGATTTAATATGTACTGGTAAGAACATAAAGACTAACTTTTTAAAAATATAATTTTCTAGATCCATAGTAAGGTTTAATATTTATTTAGGAAACAAAGAAATATTATTTTCTACTTTACTGCTCTTAAATAGTTATTACAAGATCTCTATCGAGTTTGAAAAGAGGTTAATGAGAAAAGTGAAAAGTCTAACAAAAAATTAATGAGAAAAGTGAAAAGTCTAACAAAGTCATTTATTGATTAAATCTTGATGCATTAATGTCTTATGACTTTTATGTTGAGTGATGTTATTTTGAGTGCATGGCTGTACATGCAAGTTGGTCCATCAATATTTCATATTTTAGAATGTCTATATTACTAACAAACAAGAAGTAAAAGGAATGAAAATGAAGACCGAAGAAATAAAGCTTACCAGGTGGATGATCTTCTTCATCTTCTTCCATGTTGATAATTGCATTGGATGGCTCATTGAGTTGATCTTTGGTAGCAAAAATCACCTGGTCTTTACCTAACAACAAAATGTTTTTAAAATTTATATATGATTTTATATTTTTTACACTTTTCAAGCATGAATAGGATACCAAACCAGACTGACAGCCCAAACTAAATATTGTATGTAACATTGCACTGTCTCAAACAAACACAGCACAAACTAAACATATTTTGTATGTAACACAGGACAGTAATGAAAACAAAGCTATTAAAAATATAGGTATTTTCCTTTAAAATAAAATATGTTAAATAATAAAATTAAAAACTTAGGTTAGATAATAAAGTTATAGTAACACGACCCCTCCCCTGCAAATTTATGTTCGTCCTGGAAAACTCCAGAAATAGGCACTGAAAGAGAGAAGTCTAGCTCAGAATTTTCTAGATTTACATGTCAAAAAATACTTAATGGTGAAAGATCTAGATATAAATAATATTTAATAAAAATGCGACATGACGGCCATCTTGATTAAGTGTGGTGGCGATCGAAATGTCTGAGGCATCTGTTTCGACTGTTACAGATCTATTATAATCTATCATCAACACAGCAGCGTTTTCAAGTTCGTGTTTTAGCTGTTTAAAAGCTTCCTAAACTTGTTCAGAGGGAGAAAAAGTTTTGGATCTTGCTGGAAAAATTTGGGTAGGACAATCAACCACTCTTGTGATTTCATCTCTTGTGGTGTAGGTAGATTTCTCAATGCCTGAAATCTTTCAGGGTCTGGTTTTAACTGTCCTTGAGAGATTTCTTAGCCTAGGACCGGGGATGGCAACCTGCGGCTTGTGAGCCACATGCGGTTCTTTGGATGTGAAGCTGCGGCTCTTAAGTTCCATAAGCAAATTTTATTTATTTTACCGAAACATTTTAAAAAAATAGTTCTGAATCATTTAACGAGGATAAGACTCCGATTCTTTCTCTCAGACACTTGTACTCGCTTTTCACCACACCCCTCTCCCATTACACGAGGCATCACTATTGTCAGTCTGTCGGATGTTTCTATGTAGGTTTTAATTCGCTTTTGACACAAGACAAATTAGCATCTTCACCACGTGCTTTGGCCGTGACATATACTTTATTGTTTCAAGTAAATGAGTTAGAAATTATCTACTCAAACTTATAAGCAATCTACAAGTAATGCTAATCTTGTGTCACTAATCATCAATTGTGGATGTCTGATGTCAGATGTCAAGATCTATGAAGATGCTATGATAGATGTCACGTTGGAGATTATCTTGATCTGTATCACGCCATCAATGATCGTGGTTGCTGAGGATCTTGAAATCTTTTAACAAGATGACCGTATAGAAGTAGCTAGATCTAGTTGATAATACGATCATTCAGAATGTTGCCAATTGATAAGAGGATCATCTAGATCTAGGAGTTACTATTTGACAATGCGATCTAAGTATTTTATTGTATTCAATAAAGAAACTTCTCTTCGTCTAAAACAATTACTTTAATTCAGAACTTGAAAAAGCTATTCACAATAATTACAGTAGTTAAACATACTTGAATAAAATAACTGATCTACACAATAGTATAAAATATACATCTGAATCCTAGCACGATTCATACAAGACCGATGTTAACACTCACACGTTCCAAAACAAGACTTTAGTACATGTTTACACTAACACGTTCCATACAAGACTGGCGCGATCTACACACTTCCCGGGCTCTAGAGCGTAATCACGTGATCAACAACTTTACCCTGCAAGACCAACCAATAAATGCAGCTCAATGTACAACGATTAACATTTCGAAACCAATGAAGTTCATTTTGAAACTGAAAGTAATTGCATGCCTGGTTTTTTCCGAGCTAGCTCAAGTTCTGCCGACAAGCTGTTGCCAAATATGGATATAGTGTACGTGACATCTTGCAAGTTTTGTGGTAACACTAGAAATTGCACAAAAAGGCAACCCATTTACAAATGGTGAGTATGTCAAGACTGCTTCCTGCATGCATCTGAAGAACTGTTTTGTGATTTCAAAAACAAATCTGAAATCTTGAAAAAAAAAAAGTCAAAGATCTGCCTCTATCCTGCTAAAACAGTACAAGATAGATTTGCTAAAATATCTTCAAATGTAACATATTTGCAGGAGGAAGATATTCAACTTTCTTCTGTCTTATCACTTGCTATAGATGAGTCTTGCGACATGAAAACACAACACAAGTTGCCTATTTTGTCAGGTATATGTCTTCCCAAGTTCCAAAAGAAGAACTTCTAGGATTGCTCTTGTGACAAACTAGAGAAGCTATAGCGAATGCCATGCAAAAAAAAAATAAAAAAAAAATGAAGTCAATAAGATCGATTTAAATAAAATCGTTTCAATAGCAACTGATGGAGCCAGAAAAAAAAGGGAAACAACGATTTGTCAGAGTAAAATAAACTATGAAATTCTTACGTTTCACTGCATAATACACCAAGAAGAGCTGTGTGCTCAAACGTTTCCAACCGAAACAGTTGAGGTCATAAACTTAGTAATCATGATTGTTAACAGCATCTTGTCAAAAGCACTCTACCATTGTCAGTTTAAAGGATTCTTAAACGAATCGGAGACTCAGTATTACGACCTATTTCTTCCTTATAAAGTGTAATGGCTTTCCAAAGGTTAAAATGTTTTGCATTGTGATTGAATGAAGTGCATACATTCCTAAATGAAAAAGGCATTAATCTTTATGGTGGACATAATAAAATTAAATGAAATGAATCTAAAACTGCAAAGGAAAGTAAAATCCAGCCAATGTTTTGGTAGAAGAATTTGTGTGTTTTGAAGAAATATTAATTCTTTTTGCAGAAGATATTCAGAACGGTAAGTTACTTCATTTTCAGTGTCTAAAGCAGTAACGCGATAAACTCAGTGCAACTTTTGATACAAATTAATTCAGCAGTTATAAAAAAAATCAAAGAAGATGAATTTCTTAATAGACTTGAGCACTTCGAAACCAACAAAACCATTCTAGCATTCAGAGCAAATCCCCTCAAAACAAAAATAGTAACAAAATAAACATCGACCCCTTTGGAATTGATACTGGATCTCTAGAAATACAATTGATCAATTAAAAAAGTAAAGTTTTGTGGGTTGAAAAATTAACTGAGTTAAAAAATCTAAAAAATCCAGAATGCTACAGTGAGATGAAGAAGTTGGCAATTGGAGTGCTGACTACCTTTTGATTGACAATTCGTGCAACCAAGCATTCTCTTGCATAAATATAGTTAAAAGTATAGTAAGAAGCCAACTAACCAATGAAAATGTAGAGTCGTGTTTAAAACTAAAAACAATTTATCAGCCAAATTTATCCAAACTTTCTAAAGCCTTGCAAAGCCATCGCTCCCATTGAATTTGTTTACTCACTTGTTTGTTATTGAAGTACAAGTTAATGTTGTAAATATATGTTTAACTTTTTTAGTTGTTACGGAAGTAAAAAACAATTATCTAATAATGCCAAATATATACTGTTTAATTTGTTGTGAAAAACACTACATATAAATGAATAAATAGTTTGTTTTTTTTTTCATTAAAAATTAATTATGTGAGTACTATTTATCATTGGCAAGAAAAAAATATTGTGGCTCTTTAGAATTTTTTAAATTGTAATTTTTGGCTCTTCCAACTCAAAAGGTTGCCGACCCCTGGCCTAGGAGGCACACTTTGTTAGCTGCCATAGCACTTTTATCATCATTGAAAGTGATGCTGTATCTCTTAGCGGCGCTGAGAAATCTCTGTAGATTCTGGTTGTAACTACTGAAATTACGTCTGCAGATGGTATCTAGTCTATATAGTTATAATAAAGTCTACTATTAGGCACTGGCGGATCCAGAACTTTGGGGGGGAGGGGGCCATTTTTTTCCTTACCCTAACACTAACGCCCAGTAAACCCTAACCCTATGCATAAACGTGCGTACAGCATGCACACATATATATATATATATATATATATATATATATATATATATATATATATATATATTCGATATATGAGAATAAAATGAGACTGTTTCTCAATCTTCGGCAAAAAAACCCAGTCTTTCTCTTGCAAGCTTGGGGGTCTGGGAGCGCACTGTAAGCTTCTTCAGTGGGGTTCGGGGCAAGGCCCCGACGACGCCCAAAAGCGTTTTCTTGCATTTTTCTCTGCAGAAACGCATTCTTCTGACATCTACAGTTCATTATTTATCAGTGGGGTTAGGGGCGAAGCCCCGACGCCAAAAGCGTTTTCTTGCATTTTTCACGGCTTAAACGCCTTCTCCTGACATCTACAGCTCATTACTTATTAGTGGTGTTCGGGGCGAAGCCCCGACGCCAAAAGCGTTCTCTTGCATTTCTCACTGCAGAAACGCATTCTCCTGACATCTACAGCTTATTATTCATCAGTGAGGTTGGGGGCGAAGCCTCGACGCTAAAAGCGTTTTCTGGCATTCTTCACTGCAATAACACATTCTCGTGCCCTACAGCTCATTATTCATTCTATTATAAAGTGCCTTTTGAATAATGAGAAAAATATTCTAATATGAATTTATAGTCCCTTAATACATTACAAATAAAACTGATTTGTTCTTTGAAAAGATTAGATACCCCACATATTTAGATTAAGGTTTTGAGGATCGCCGCCGAAAAAAAAATATTCGATTAATAATATTCAATAAAATTCTAGCATACATTGTGAGTTATAGTCCTAAATTTATTTAACTAGAAAAATATGAAATAGAGTAAAGGTTGGAAAAAGTCGACTAGAAAAAGATTTTATCTGGCTTTTGAACTCATCTCAACCGTGACTGTTATATTGAAAAATTTCGTTTGAATTATAACTTTTCCAAAGCAAAATAGTTATGATAAATTCATGTCAAATTACACCAACTCTGCCTGGAAAGGGCAAGAGCGGTAAAATGAAAACTATTAATTCTCTCTCCTTTTTATAATTTCTGCTATTGATTGAATTTTTTTCATTAAAGAATAGGGGTTGGGCGACTCGATATAAGAATTTACTTTATAGCATATATAAACTATATTAGTGACAGATTTTTTTAATTTTGTAATTTCTTACTATAATACAAAAAGAAAAAGTATTGATTTGTCCGATGGGGGGTAGGGGATTGCATGTATCGCACTTCCACCTGTTTATATTATATAGATATTCGACTAATTTTGTTCACATACTATGATTTCTCCATAAAAGTAGGACCGCCCCCCCACCCCCCACTCAAAGGGTTTAGATGGGAAGGGCGGTGGAGGTATTTTCTCTTCCCCTTCCAATCGACCAACAGGTGAACGAAATTATATAAAGACCGGTTAAAATACCAATAACAAGTTTTAGTCATATAGATATTTAATTGATTCTGTTAGCAAACTGTGATTTCTACAAATAAATAGGGGTGGAGGTATTTTCTCTTCCCCTTCCAATCGACCAACAGGTGAACGAAATTATATAAAGACTTGTTAAAATACCAATAACAAGTTTTAGTCATATAGATATTTAATTGATTCTGTTAGCAAACTGTGATTTCTACAAATAAATAGGACCGCCCCCCCACTCGAAAGTTTATGGTGGGGGGGGGCGGGTTGATGCCATCGCCAACTCCCGACCCTACCAAATCGGCCAAAATACTAGAAGGGGGGCGAAATAATCTAAAAATAGGTTGAAATATAAATAATTAGTATATATTATTAACATAAGTAATAAATTCGCATACAAATTGTGTGAATTCTATACTATAATTCGTCCGCCCCCCCCCTCCCCCGATCCGCCAGTGCTATTAGGTACTTTGACATCCTTACTCTACTGACCTATAAACTGCTAGACTATATAGGTTTGAAACAGCATGGCTAGACTTCCAAAACCATGGTGTTAGTTGATTGATTGTTGTTTTTACATTCTTGCTTCATTTTTAAAAACCCTTGTGATACTCTTAAAGGAGGAATCCTAAGCTTTTGAATGATACCACATTGTCAATAAATGAAAGTCATGTTTATTTAGAAAATTTACAGAAAAGTTATAATAGGCAAGAATGATTTTGCATTTACTATCATTTTTAAACAAGCTTGGTGGGTTTTTTTTTATTTAGACCTAGATTTATGCTTAAAGTTTATTATTTCATTATTTTTTATTGAAATTTTTTCCTCCAAAATAAAAAAAACTTACCCTAACATGCTGTTATCAGTTATAAATGATGCCAAATTAGGCTAATTTTCTAAATGGGTAAGAGGAAAAATTATAACTACCATTATAACAATTTATGACTATGGCATCAAAATTTCTAATATAGAGTAGTGTTAGAAATCTTTTTTTTCTATAATTAGGTACACAAAATATAAAAAGAAATCAGCTTATTAAGGCAAGTTTGGGCCCATTCTGATGATGTTCAATGAATTCACTCCATGATGCAGCGACATGTGGCGCCAGAGATTAGCAATTCTCAATGATAATATGAAGTATAAATGATTTTTATCATCTTTGATCAACCAAGGTGTTATTTTATTAAATATTATAAAGCTGAGGAAGTTTCTACCAAACGGATTTCTAGAAAAAGGACCAAAGTCAATTTTCAAACAATTGGATTAGCTGTGAATGAATTTTAGCTGAATGTGAGATGAAACAATCAAATTAAAAATCATTAATTTGGGGTAGATGTGTTCCAAATTTCAAGCTTCTATCTATTATGGTTATAAAGTTATGATGAGATAAAGACGAAAATTCATTTTTTCTATCACAGTTTTTTTTTACATTTTCTAGTCCATTTTTCTACACATAAAACAGCATAACTTTGCTCCTATATAACATAGAAAGATAAATTTGGTATTATTGTAAACCTCTCAGCAAGCTCTACATAAATAGAAATAGTTTATTTTGATTTTTTTGTCAAGTACCTACTACTATTACTAACTATTATTTATTATAGATTATAGATCTGTATATAATATAAGTTACTGTAGTAGTCTATAATTTATTATAATGTTACGAATCTCACTATCCAGGCTCTCTGCAAACTGCACCTTACACCACCAACTTAAAGAACTTGACAACTCAGGGCTCCAAAGTAACACAACACTTTAATAGTTGAATAAATAACAGCCAACACTGTACAATTGGCAACACGTACACTGTACAAATATCTCTCCGATAACACCGTTCCGCCGTATCAACTCTTGCACTGGCCTCTCCGTCTCGTTCCGGGCTTGCACTGGGTTCAACAGTTCAGGACTGACTTCACACACTAGGCTCGTTGTGTCGGATTCGATCACAGACCAAGATCAAGACGCCGTTCGTCTCAACTGTACTTGATAGTACTCCGCACTGAACCGTCGTAATGCTCCGTACAGAACCACACCGCTGAACTGTGCTGTAGTCGACCATGTTCTGAACTCTTGTCGTGAACCTCCTTTCTGAACCGTCTTGACTGCGTCACCTCCGCTCTTATATAGAGTCCCTACTAGCCTTCTCGAACCGGACAGAACGCCGCTCGACGTTTCTAGGTGGTCAGATGACTACAACTCTCGTGACGCTCCTGAGCTCTGTTCACGACGGCGATCCTTCATGAACTGTCCTGTTGACACTCGACTCGGCTGACAGTCATAACTCGTCACGGTTGACCGCTCGTCTAACGCTGGCCTGGGGCGATTTGCGTCGGCTGACTACACACACACCACTACCCCCATCTGTGCCACCACCAGGTTTATAACAATAATATATAGAATATTTATTACTAGATTTTGATCTAAATCTTGTTCTAGATTCTAGATCTAGCTATAAGTGTACTATAACTATAAGTACAATATATAAATTATAATATAAAGTAAAATATATATAAATATATATATATATATATATATATATTAGGGGTGCACCGGATAGTCGCTCCGGCTCCGGCTTCTGCCGAATATTCGCCATTTTTTCACTATCCGGCTCCGGTCGGATATCACTACCGGATAGTAAAAGCTACACCTGTATTTCTATTAATATTGTTATGCGCCTCCGCGCTAAGTCTTTTCCAGATAGGCTAAACGGAGGTAACACTTAAATAATGAAACAACACAGGCGAAAGGCAAACAATATAAAGGTAGTCGACGCTGATAAACGATGTCCAACAAGAAGTTTAAACTAAATCCCCATGTTAATAAAAAAAATATTCCAATACTCACAAAGTGGACATTATTCAATAATGTCAGTTTTGAAATACATTAACGTTTTTGTTTCAAATAAAAGAATTTGTTTCTAAAACTATAAACTATGGCTATGCACCAAATATTTTTAGTACAAAGACAAGGCGTGTTCATCTAAATAGAAATAAGCCCTCTCATTATAAATTCGCATTACATACGTAGCAGCAATGTCTTGCACATTTTAAAAGCTTGTCCTGACCTTTGAGTGGTCTAGCAAACATGGAATATTCCTTAACTACGTCACGCTGATAATCTGTCTAAATGTGCGGGTATATCTCCAGAGGTAGAGATGAGCAACCCCCACCTCCTTTTTTTTGTTTAGTCCATAACATTGAGTTCACAGATAGACAGCTGACCACATTAAGCCAGATGTCAATGTGTTGACACTGTCTAAGAGATCACATCTTATGTTTTGTTTACTTGGAGAAGAATTTTTATTAGAGGCGGGACTACAAGCCAAATCTCTATAAGGTTAATCTGGTATGAGTTTGCTTATTATGAGATAGGTTGTCAATCAAGGGTCTGGACCACAAGCGACACCTTTTATACTATTGGCCGGGACAATAAGTTTGCTTACTTAAGTCTGGACTACAAGCCAAACAGACACTGACCAGGGGTATCTTTACAGGGAGGGTTCAAGAGAATCAACACCCCCAACTTCTTATTTGTTTAATCCATGACAATGTATTGATAGACATTGACCATTCTTAAGCCAGAATGGATTAACGCAGATTGTTGAGAAATATTGACACTGTCTAGAGGTGACTAGATGATGAGACTAAGTTTGTTTACTTGGAGAGAAGTGTCATTTAGGGTGCTGAACACATGTTCGTTGCACAATAAAATAAAACAAATATGTGCATGTGTGTGTATGTATTTTTTCCACTTATATTAAAACCTTTAGAGAAAACTAATTTCATTGTTTAATTCTATTGACTTAATATATAAAGGAAAACCTTACAGTAAAATTTAACATCACAGAAAATAAATTGATCTAAAGCACCACAATTAGACCTAGCAAACAAAGAAAAAATATGCTGAAATGTTAAGAAACACTTGACCTCTGTAACTAAGGTACGGATATAATTTATCTATATGCTTGACTGACCATGCCAATGTGTTATCTTTTTTTTCCTGCACACTCAACACTATTGCATATGTCCAAGGAAAAAAAAATGCGTGAAGGTCAACACAATCATCTATACACACTACACTAGGACTACATGTGTAGGCTCAATACGTCTATCTAACCAGGTTGTTACAATCAGTTGAACACAAAGTCTATTTATGTTTTGTTTTTTTTGGTAAGGAGGATGTGGGTGATTTTTATTTTCTATAGTTGGTTTTCCTAATTCTCTTACTCTATATAACAGTAGATCTAAACATAGATATCAATAATAGGCCTACAGACTACAATTAAATCTATGCTTCACAACATTTAATGCTCAGGCTATGAGTAGGTATAATAGATGCTGTTAATAAAATATCGTTTGCCGCAAATGGATTAATAAATATATGGTCTACTACGCTTCAGATTCCAACTATTAACTAACAGCTATCAGTATTAAGCCAGAACCAGAAGCAGTCTTTGGACTTAAAATTACAAGTCTGATGACCAGTTGTTTGTCAGAAATTCTTGAACACATACATCCAACCACCATACAAGCCAGATAAGAGATTTACAATAGTAACTAGTTAATATATACTAACATATTTTGCATTGACCCTCCAACACACATCCTTTATAGTTGGTGGCCTCGCACATACACACGCTCATGCTACACAGATTAATGTTTGTTTATAAATACTGTTAATCTTTAATAAATCAATCAGTAACAGAGTTTAAAACAATAAGGTATATAAAAGGAAAAAAAATAATACCAACAAATATAGGTATGTTATTTAACAGTTTCGTAAAATGTTCAGCAATACAAGCTATTTACAAGACACTTAGGTATCCGGCTCCGGATCCGGCCCCATATCAAATTTTACTATCCGGTCATATCCGGATATCAAAAAGTACTATCCAGTGCACCCCTAATATATATATATATATATAATAAAGTATAATTATTAATATAATTAAATCATAATAAATCTATACTAATTCTATAGATAGATACTACAGAACTATAGATTTACAGACTAGACCTAAGCTACTATGTCTATTAAGTCTTTAAGTTAACTCTAATTACAGTATTTACAGTTAGATCTAGATCTAGTTGTAATCTAGTAAGAAGATCTTCTAGTCTAGAGTCTAGTAGTCTAAGACTAAGTAGATGATCTAGATAATGATAATCTATTCTAGATCTACTGAACTAGAGATGATTCTAGTACTCACTAACTCAAGAGTCAGTTACACTACTTACAGATAAATAGTCTAGTTAAGTCTAGTTATAGTCTTAATAATTAATAGACTAAAACTAATAGATCTAATACTTTAGACACTTTACTAGTCTTTAGTCAGAAGTTTAGTAATATAAAACTTAATTATATAAAAGTAATAATATTAATATATCTGAATCTATCATATGACATGATATGATTTAAATATGAATGTAATGTTCTCTTATTCTTAGTCTTAGTGTCTTACTCTTCTTAGACTACTTAGAGTCTTAGAGTAGAGTGACTTAAGACTTAGAAGCTTAGGCTTAGGGCTTAGGCGCCTTAGGCTTGGCTTAGTAATTAGTACAATATTCTTAGTACTCTACTCTTAACTTAACTCTTACTCTTCTTAGTGACTTAGACGTCTTAGACATTAGTCCACTCATTAGTGTCTTCTTTAACTTCTTAGTCTTACTTTTTACTACGATTTTCGGACTACGTCGTACGTTATAGACATAGATCTAGATCTAGTATAAATAAGTTAGTATAACTTATCATAAGACTTATGAATAATGATGACTTATCTTTATAATTTACTAGACATATGTTACCCGCGACCCGCGGGTCTTTATTTGCGCATTACTTTCGATATAGTCACTGAGAGTGTTTTGTAAACAATTAAACGAAATAATAGAGTAATAAGTAAAGCGAATGTGTCAATGTAAAAATGGTGTGAATGAAGCTATCAATTCAAAATAGCTAATAGGCTTAAATCTTTTTTTTTCAAATTAAAACATTTGTTTGTAGGCCTACATTTAAGATGAATAGACTAAATTTTGTATGTTCATGTGTATAAAGTAGATCTTGAGGTAGACATAGATCTAAATCTACACTAATCTAGAGTTAAAAATTGGCTTTTATAGAGTATAGAGTTCATTCTGTGCTGAGCATGCGTGAACTTTTTTTCATGAATGAATATAGGCCTATCTCAACACGGCTACGCAGCTTTAGCGAACAGCGAACGAATATGTTAAAAATGCTTTAGAAAAACAAATTTGAATGTTAATTTGATTAAAATATGAAATGAATGGACAATAATTAGTATGTTTATGTGTTAAAGCATAAAACTATCTTTGCGAAAAGAAGTTTTATCATCTTAGAGTTCAATAAGAGTTTTAGACCTAGGCCTAGGAATAGACTCAGTAGAGAGATGTGTTAATGTGTAACCATTTGGTAATAGTAATGTCTAATGAAAGAATGTTCGCCAGGAAATCTGTAGTCACAGATATCAGGTACTAATTTATGTAAAAAATGCTTTTGAATAATCTAGTGGATTGGATTTAGATGTATGTTAAACGTAGCTAATGATCCTTTCACGTTATTTCTCTTTCGCTACGAAAATAAAATTAGTTTTGCGAAAATGGTTTACCCGAAGTCGATACATTCTTATCTATTAAAAACAAAAAGAGCGATAGCTTTGTTAAATAAATGGGATTATAAAGTGAACAATTAAACGAAATAATTTTTAGTACGCGATTCATGAATGAATATAGATCTAGGCCTATCTCAACTCGGCTTTGCAGCTTTCGTAAACGAATGTAGATTTAGAAAACCAAATTTGAATGTTTATTTGATCAAAATATGAAATGAATGGACTTTAATTAATATATCTATGCGCTGAAGTATAAAACTATCTGTGCGAAGAGAAGTTTTATCATCTTAGAGTTGGATTAGAGTTTTAGATCTAGGGATGGGATTATAAAGTAAACAATTAAACGAAATAATTTTTAGTACGCGATTCATTACGGTATTGTCTAATGAAAGAATGTTCGTCAGGAAATCTATAGTCACAGATATCAGGAACTAATTTATGTAAAAAATGCTTTTGAAACACAAAATTGAAGGTTAATTTAATTATATAATGAAATCAAATCAATGGATCTTCTTTTGTATTTTCATGTGTCAAAGTAAAAAACTATCTGCGCAAAGTGTATTTCTTAAAATTAGATCTATCATCTAGGTCTAAATTCTAAATCCTTTCTATCTTTTCTCATGTCAACATTGTAGACATGGCCTAGATCCATAAAATACTATAGCTGTAATAGAGTCGGACAACTTTATTTTTTTTTTAGGGTCTTAAGTTTGTTTTAGGGCTACAATACATAGGGATGTTAGAATATCCGGTGACACGCCCCTTTTATTAAGTCAAAAAACTGTTTCGACTTTTTTCTGACATTTTTTTTACATACCTTAAAGGTGCACTTTGTTAACCTATTAATTGAATACTTCTCTGTAAAAGAGTTATAGTTTTTGATTGACCAATAAAAATGGCTTCCGGGAATGAAATTACGCTTTCCCACGTGGAGTTGAAGGTTTCGTTTTATTAGACTTAAATAAAGGTTCGATTTCCCTTGTGTATAGTTTAAAAAGCTCAACATTCCCACGCCTTTTGACTCTCCAGTATTGTAGAGCATTTTTCTGGCTAAATTTCAGTGCTTTACTTTTCACATAATACTGTGCACTTTGGATGCTATTAATTTTTTAATATTTAGCAGTTGAATCTAATGCTGGAGGCCATTGTTAACCATTGTAATTTTAGCCTTCTTGTTTACATGCCAAGATAACAGTGATTGGTCAGATTGGTCATGTGACATCAAACAATTTTCTGATAGGTTGAATTATTATAGCAGTTTAAAAAAAACTTAGACTGAAATGATGTCAAAATGGCTGACATTGATTTATTTCTGCAGTTACTCATTTTGAAATAGATGTAGAATTAGATCTAATGAGTATATAATATGCAGCTTAGTGTTCAGATATTTTAATAACAATAAACTTTCATTTGAAACATGTTTTTGGACTAGTTGATTAATATATAAGAAATGGCAAGCATATTTATTCAACACATTCAAATCTCCTCACATCGTGCCCATTGGTTGCTATGATAAGGACAAGCACACATAGAAAATTTATTTTCTTTCAACCAGGAATCATACATACATAATTCATATAAATTTAGAAGGCTCTTTCAAATCTACAACATATCAGACAACAAGATTCTTAAAATAATTTTTCTGAAAAAAATTGTAACATCCCTACAATACATACACTACGGTCTAAGTTGGTACCCAAGGAACATTCCTGCCTAGTTTTATCAAGATTGGTCAAGCGGTTTTGATGTCTATAAGTAACATACATCCATACATACATACTGTAACATACACCTCACATTCTACTTTATAATATTTAATATAGATTATTATTTATATTTATAGTATTTATAGATTTTATACGTACCATAATCCTTACAGTAAGACATTACTGAATTACTGTGAAAACAACCAAGCTAGATTAGAATAGATCTTAAATATATGGCTAGATCTAGATCTATCCTGAATTATGTATATAGATCTATACGAAAATATGACAATGTCACAATGTGACAAAATTTGTTGCACGACCACAAAACTTCTCTGTCCGAAAGGTCAAGCATGTGTCTGATGTATTGAAATTCTTGTTTCGCTTTTTGCCTAATTTCCGGTCGTTGGGGTCAAAGATGTCTGTCAATATAGATAATTTGAAGGTCAGTGAGTCAGTGGTTCCCAAACGTTTTCGGCTCGTAGCCCCCATGTCACGTTTTATCGTATTCTGTATACCCCCTAGTTAGCTAATATTGCGATTTTGCTTATTCGTGAAATTCAATTAGATCTATGTTTAGTACTAATTTTTAACTGTAGTAAAGTGAAGATTGAAAAAGTAATAAATACCACATGTAAGTTAATCTCGTATTTTATTGTATGAAACAAGTCCGTTAAATAGGCAATGTCCGATTTCCACTTCATTAAATTTCATTTTAAAATGAAATCTTAGCAAAATCTTGTCAAACAAAAGTTTTTCGACAACCATAGTATTTCAGTGTGAGGGAGCAACACATGAAAGTTCTTGCCATTTTCTTTTTATCTGTCAATGAAAAACCCACTGAATTACTAGCACTCTGGGTACACTATCAACAGTAGGACACAACCATGAAAAGTGCTCCATTCGTCGCTTCTGATATTATAGTAAATGAGATTGCTTTTTCTTTATAGTAGTTCTTCGATACATTAAATATTGATTCGACTTTATTTTCAATAATCAGTTTTCACAAAAGTAGTTTTTCGTGCATTTCTTGATCCATAATAAAACGAACATATGCCAATAAGAAATGCTTCATCACCGCAGGCACGGTTGAGTCGTCCACTTGTAATAAAGAAATATGTCGTTTAGAAATAATAAAAGAAGCTTTCAATGTTGCAACTCAATTTATCAATAAGTCTTTGAATTGTTTTGTTGCTTAGAGGAATGCTTTGATATCATACATAGGTTTAAGTAAAAAATATATAGTTTTAAAACATTTTTCAACGGCTGGCAAAATCTTTTTTTTTTTCGCCTATAATGGGATGTTTTCCAATTTTCCAATAAGTAAAAGATATTTTAAGATACTTGGAAACCATAATATCTTTTTGATCTTATCTATCTATATATAATTTTTTTCATGACTCAAGAGTTTGGATAAGAAGTGAAGGAAAAATCACTCTTTAATTTCTGCAAGTCGGACGTGAGTTCCCCTATGAAAAAAAAAAAAAAAGAAGGGATGGGGAGACACTAGCGGATCCAGAACTTTAGAGTGGGGGGGGGGGCTATTTTTTCCAACCCTAACCCTAACACCCAGTAAACCCTAACCTTATGCATAAACGTGCGTACAGCATATATATATATATATATATATATATATATATATATATATATATATATATATATATATATATATATATATATATATATATATATATATATATATATATCATGGGCGTAGCCAGAAAGGGGGATTTGGGGTTCAACCCCCCCCCCGAAATGAAATCCCCACCCCGCAGGGGAGGAATGGAATTCAGTGACTGATTTTTTGCTTTCATTTTGTTTATTTTAGGTCAGATTTTAATACTAAATCATCACTTACAATAGCACAACCGAGGGGATTTTTAATTTAAAAAACCCTACCAGGGGGTTTTGAGATAAAAATCTCTCTACCAGGGGGTTTTGAGTTTAAAACCCCCTACCCGGGGTTTTGAGTTTAAAACCTCCTACCAGGGGTTTTGAGTTTAAAACCCCCTACCAGGGGTTTTGCACTTAAATCCCCCTCTTCTATAAACAAAACTTTAAAAAATGCAAACGACAATCCCCAAATTCCAAGAAAACAGCTCAGGAAAATTTTGACTTTAAAACCACCTCCAAAAATTAAAAAGCAAATTACACACTCAACATTCTATGAGCGTAGCCAAAAAATGGGTTTTGAGTTTACCCCCCCCCCTCCAGTTGGGGTTTGAAGCTAAAAAGTACCTTCTCAATATAAAAAAAGAGCAAATTACACACTATAAAATCTATGAGCGTAGCCAGCCAAAGGGTTTTTGAGTTTAAAACCCCCTGCCTGCGGGGTTTGAAGCTGAAAATTACCTCTTCAATATAAAAAAAAAAAGAAGCAAATTACGCACTCAAAATGCTATGAGCGTATCCAAAGGGTTTTTGAGTTTAAATCCCCCTTCAGAGGTTTTTGATGCTAAAAATCACCTCTTCAATATAAAAAAAAAAGCAAATTACACACTAAAATTCTTTGAGCGTAGCTAAGCTAATGAGGGGTTTTGAGTTTGAATCCCCCTCCTCCAGATGGCTTTTTTAAAAAAATCTAAAACCCCTCCAGATGGTTTTGAGTTTAAAATTCCCCTACAGAGCGTTTTGAGTTGAAAACCTCTCTCTTCAATATTATTTTCAAGCAAACTACAGTCACCTAATTCTATGACCGTAGCTAAATGGGGTTTTGAATTAAAAAAAAGGAAACAAAAAAAAAAAAAAAACTCCAGAGATTTTTTAGTTTAAAACAGATGATTTTGACGATAAAACTTCCCTTTTCTATACACATCTAAAGCGAAATACAGGCATGTAATTCCAAGAGCGTAGTCAAGAGAGGTTACGCATTTCTACCAGTGGCTGGGCTCTATTAATAAAGTGTGAATAGTCATCTGCCGAAATAAAAAAAAAAACCACTAAATGTGGCTCAACAAAGATGGCTAAGACAGATTTTAGGAGTCAGTAATAGAGATCGGGTCTAAATCAAAGAAATCATATGCCGAACTGGGAGTCGAACCCTCAGTATATATAAGGATGTGACAGAGCGTCGCATGAGGTTTTGAGGAACATGTTCTCCGACAAAATGAATTACGCATAATAAGAGTTGCGATGACATCCTAGTACAACTAAATAGCAGGGCCGGACCCTGTGTGAGGCTCTATGCGAAACGGATTAGGCGGGGGGTTTGTGTAGGATAACGAATAAGTGAAAATTAAGAATATGTATAAGAAAATAAAAATTCTGTTTCCTATATAGGATCACGCTCAATAACAAGAATTACCAAATGTTTCAATCTATCTTCGAGAATTATTGACCTCAAATAATTATTCATTAGTTTGAGGCGCGAGAAGCTTCTTTCACCAGATTCCACAATTACGGGTATTACATAATGCCTTTTTTTTCCATTGCGCTTAGAATTGGTGTTTTCCATTTTGAAAGACACCCCAAAATGACAATTTTTTGTCTATATATTTCAGGATTATTATTATTATTATTATTATTTTTTAGTTTTTAAAAGATTTTAATAATTTCCGGAGATTTCCACGACCTTTTCGTATATTTTGCAATTTCAGGAGATTTCAAGGAGCTCCTGATAAATCAGGAGGCTGCGAGAATTCTGTTATAAGTTATAAAATGGTTTAGTTTAATAATTTACACCGCGAGTTAGCGCGGGTTCTTTGAAAGTGCCGGGCCCACTGCAGTCGCATAGGTTGCATTGGCCTAAGGCCGGCCCTGCTAAATAACGGCGTACGTATGTGTGGGTCGACTAGTAGCAAAGATTTTGTCCACCTTAGGTCTTTTCTCAGCTTTATCATTGATCAAAAATATTTCAAATCTTAATCTATTTTATTATTATAAGGCATGGGCGTAGCCAGGGGGGTTTTGGGGGTTCAACCCCCCCCCCCGAAATGAGATGGATTTTAGTGACTGATTTTTTTTGCATTGATTTTGTTTATTTTAGGTGAGATCTTAATACTAAACCATCACTTGCCACAGCGCAGCCAAGGGGGTTTTGAGTTTAAAATCCCATACCGAGGGGTTTTAAGTTTAAAACCCCTACCAAGGGGTTTTGAGTTTGAACCCCCCTACCAGGGTTTTTGCAGTTAAATCCCCCTCTTCTATAAAACAAAACAAACAAAAAATGCAAACGAATATCCCCAAATTGCAAGAGCACAGTTAAAGGAAGATTTTGATTTTTAAACCCCCTCCAAAATTTACGATAAACCCCCTCTTCAATATGAAAAAAAAAGCAAACTATGCACTCAAAATGTTATGAGCGTAGCTAAATGGGTTTTGGCTCGCTTTTAAGTTTATACTCCCCTCCAGTGGAGTTTGAAGCTAAACAATACATCTTCATACATAAAAAAAAGCAAATTACACACTCTAAAATAAATCTATGAGCGTAGCCAAAGGGGTTTTGAGTTTAATCCTCCCTCCAGCGGGGTTTGAAGCTAAAAAATACATCTTCAATGTAAAAAAAAAAAAAGCAAATTACGCACTCAAAATGCTATGAGCGTTGCCAAAAAGGGTTTTGAGTTTAAATCCCCCTTCAGTAGCGTTTGATGCTAAAAAAATACCTCTTCAATATAAAAAAAGCAAATTACACACTAAATTTATTTGAGCGTAACCAAGCCAATTGGTAGTTTTGAGTTATAACTTCTCTCCTCCAGATGGTTTTGAGTTTAAAATCCCCCTACAGAGCGTTTTGAGGTGGAAAACCTCTATCTTCAATATTATTCTAAAGCAAACTACATTTACCATATGCTATGATCGTAGCTAAATGGGGTTTTGAATTAAAAAAAAAATTAAGTCCTGAGATTTTTTAGTTTAAAACCCCCAACAGATGATTTTGACGATAAAACTTCCCTTTTCGATTTAAAATGTAAAGCAAACTACAGTCACCTAATTCCAAGAGCGTATTCAAGAGAGGTTACGCATTTCTACCATTGGCGGGGCTTCATTAATAAAGTGTAGTGAATAGTCATCTACCGAAATTGAAAAACACTAAATATGGCTCAACAAAGATGGCTAAGACAGATTTTAGGAGTCAGTTATAGAGATCGGGTCTAAATAAAGGAAATCCTATGCTGAACTGGGAGTCGACTCCTTAGTAAGATTGTGACAGAGCGTCGCATGAGGTTTGCAGGACATGTTCTCCGACAAAATGAATTACGCATAATAAGAGTTGCGATGACATCCTAGTACAACTTGGCGCCACACATTCATGGAGGTCCTCAGAGCAGTTGGGAAGAGGCTTCAGAAATTACCAGTGACAGATTTTTATGGAAACAGCTTGATGGCAAAAGCGCCAAACGGCGCTGGAGGATCTAAGTCAGTAAGAATAGCACATACGGTTTTTGAAATAAGATTTTTTAATAGCAGGAAAAGGCACTGTAGATACCTCAGAATATGCATTTTGTTGGCATTCAATACCAGAAATAGTGCTCCTAGCGCTCCCCCAGACCCCCTTGCTTGCAATGGCGGGGAGTCAACAATTTTTCAACTAACTACAGGAAGAACCTATTCTAGGGCACAATAAACGTGTTCCGAAAGAATGAAGGGTCAGAATGTAATAAAGATTATGTACACACACACACATATATACATAAAAATATTTTTTTCCGCGGGGGGGGGGAGAAAAAAGATCCCCCCTAACCCCCCCCCCGAAAAAAAATCCTGGCTACGCCCATGTTATAAGGACCAATAAAACATTCAGTCTTGGTCCAGTGGCGCATCAAAATGAGTTCTGCTTCGTGCTGATTCAAACCACCATGTCGTGATCGCAAGCATGGGTATCGGGGTCTTGGGAATTTTATTTTAGATTTATAATATTCTCTTTAAGATTAAAGATCTTTTACACTATTTAGTCTAATTATCTCTAATAGGCCTACTAATGTAATGCATTGAATCTCCGTGTTATAGTGCTTCTAGTAACATCGATTCCGTATACACACAAAACTTGTCTAAACGATAAACAAGAAAATTATGGCCATTATTTCTAATAATTCTTCAAATACAGAAACAAAATTTAATAAAATTCTCTGAAAGACACAAAGATAAAGGCACTTTCCTCGTTCCATATGCTAGGACAAATTTGTACAAATACTCCTTCTTCCCTAGTGCTATTAGAGCATGGAATGGGTTGCCTGGGCTAGCCAGGAAAACTAGTGACTTGGCAGAATTTAAGTCATTGGTTAATTTGCATGACTAAATGCATGACGCGTATGTCGTAATCATCTTCTTTTTTTGAAGTAACGTCTGTATTATATAAGATAATAGAGGTCGACGTTTGTGTAAATATATTCGGATGAATCTATAAAGGGACCGACAACAATGTTCCAAGTCCTATAGATGACATGTCCAGTCACATACGGGTTCTTATTTCTTTATTGAAGTTGTCGCATGATCTCGAGTTGGCCACGCTACGAAGTCCTTCACAAATCACAATTATTATCTTGAACAGTGTAGAAATGTGTTGATTGGAATCAAAAATGCAAAATAATAGAAAAAAAAAGAGCAGAAAATAAATAGGATTAAAATCAACTATTGAATGAGTCCTGTGCAAAAAAAAAAAAAAATGTAGTAAAATTATTAATGTTTTCTCGCAAGCATTAGAGATTTATGAATGAACAGGCTCAACGCGATAAAACAAAAGGATATAGACTTAAGACGAAATACAAAGAGGCTTTGCTAAAATATGAAACAATCTTGACAGAATTTATTTACTGAACGTAATGATATTAAACAACTTTCAAACTTGTAGACTTTTATTTTCAATTGAGTGTATATAGCCAGCTCTAGGATGCAGACATTCAAACTAGAATTCCAAGTTATTGAGAAAGCAGTAGGCCTATTTGACATTGTGAGTAAAGTTCCCCTTTCAGACCTTGCGATCTATAGGGCAGATGGCGTTAAGTCATCTGCTTCTTTGGCCAATGTGTAACAAGCAGGGTGTCATATGTGGTCAGCACAACGACCAACCGTAGGCCTATTTACTTCCCCAACTAAAGTCAAGTATCCGTTAGAGATGGGTTGACTCAGGAGCGCCCTGAACATCCAGAAATTCAAAATCCAAGTCTTCACCGAGGTTCGAACCTAGGACCCCAGGTTCGGAAGCGCTTCACCACTCAGCCATCTCGCCCCCTTGTGAGAAGAGCAGTTAAGTAATGGAGGATGTTGAATTGTATTTGTAAATTGAAGTCAATGTACCTGAGATTGTGAATGTGAATGTCAAGTACATGTACCTGTTAATGTATACGATAGTAGGAATTCGTTAAATTAAGAGACTCCCCATTTCAACCGTTATACTCTATTCATTTAGTAATAGCACTAATATATATCAGATAGTTTCAAAATAATTTTTTTTCATAGAGCTAATTATTAACTACTCTCGGTACATTATTAAACTTTACACAATTATTTTAAGGTTATATGTAATTGGATGGCATACAATTTGTGGGCCGGATCGTATAGTGTATAGATATGCCAGGGCAGAATTTGACACCCAGTCCGCCCCTGTCCCACCCTATATGTGCATTAGAGGTCAGGATTACACTATCTCATTCAGATATGTTTTTGTTTTTTTAGGACTCCGAAAAATGATAGGGTCGGTGAATGGTGTGGTTCAAATCGATGCACGATGAGCCGAAAGTGACAAGCGAGTTGAGCCTACAAGTTTTACTTTCCCATATTTGATATTAGCAGAGAGTCTGTGTATTGGTTTTACCAAATAATAGGCCTATTGGTCCAAATGTAGGGCCTTTATTTGAAGTTGGCTACTCGCTAAACAAGCAACGGAAGAAGGAAGTTGTGTTCAGTGGTTACGGTGCCACGTTTGAGAAATAACTACTCTGAAATTCACCTCAAAGGTAAAGAAAAAAAAGAATGATGAAAACAAAAACAACCAGACTTTACCAGTGTACTAGTTATATCAAGTGTACAAGTACTAGACTCTAGATCTACTCTACTAGATCTAGATTCTAGTAACTAGATCAAGATTAATTTAAGATCATCAGTCAACTAATCACTAATCTAGATTAAGATTTTTAGATCATAGATCTAGATATCTATAATCAATAATAATCTAATGTAGATCTAGATCTATCATCTAGATCATCGATCTAGACTACTGACTAGATTAGAATAATTAGATCTAGAATTAGAATCTAGATATCTAGTATAGTGCAGTATAGTTATACTATAAATATAGTATTATTAGTATTAAGTCTAAGTCTAGTCTAGTAGATCTATAATGACTATAATCTATAGTACTGTACTATTAGATACTCTTTAGGAGACTTTAGTTACACTTTAGTATTATTAGTTTTTACTCTAGACTCTAACTCTAGTGACAGTGTAGTGTAGTCAAAAGTCATGCTCTAGAAATATATATATCTAGATTAGAATCTAGGTCATTCTAGGTCTAGATCTATACTCAGATTCATACAATTATTTGAGTTATATTAGACTCTAGTTTAGGTTCTAGTTTAAACTCAGGTGTACTTCAAACCTGAGTACGCTATTCTGCCTCAACATTTTGAACATGGCACTGGGTGGAGGTGGAAACAAAAACAATGGCTAGAGGCAGAGTAATTGATATAATAAAGGCTTAATGAATAGCAAAACAAGACTTCTGTGGAAGGGAATGCGAGAGCTTTCCCATTGCACGGTGCGGAATTGAAAGAGAGCTGTCAATAATGCATGCGCTGTTCCTCAAGGGACCGTTACACTAATGGCAGGTCCTGCACGGTTAGCTTGGTAAAACATAGGAAGATGGCGGGGTTCCATGTATTCTAGTCCATGTGACGGAGTGCCAGACACATTTTTTTAATATAGACATTGACTTGGATCTCTTCCAGACAGAGCGGTTTGTTCAAGCAGGCTTACATGCTACATGCCTAGAGTTTGAAGAGCCTCAAGGAACAGTTATAGGCCTACTACTGTTTCTAATTGACATAGATGATCTACCAAATCAGCAACAAAAGTCAGATTATTTGCAAATGATTGCATAATATATAGAACAATAAAAATAACAAAAGATACCGGTACTGAAATTTTACAAAAAGAATCACAAAAATGGAAATCAAATTGGAGCATGTCTTTCCTTCCAGAAAAATGACAGTTATTAAGAGTTACAAAAAAAAAAAAAACTAAAACAAATAAAAACTACTTATTTTATTCATGGTAAACCAGTCACACAGACTAAAAACTCAAAATATCTAGGCGTTAATGAAAAGCTATCATGGAATTCCCATATTGATGAAATAATTTTAAAAAATCAAGCAAAACATTAGGATTTATTAAAATATATTTTTACAAATCAAACAAGAACATAAAACTAAAATGCTATTTAACTTAAGTTAGGCCAATTTTAGAATATGTATCCTCTGTTTGGGACCTTTCAACTCAAGAAAACATAAAGAAACTAGAACAAATACAAAATAGAGCAGTGAGATTTGTAACTTGTAAAGAATATAATTACAATTTGATTAGAGTAACACCATTAGTAAAATCACTAAACTCAGAGACACTTCAGGACAGAAGAATAAAAAGTAAAGTAGCTATAATATATAAAACACTAAATCATAATTTACATATAGAAAAACAAAACCTTATGAAATGCTCAGAAAGACACAAAGATAGAACACATTTCTTATTCTATATGCTAGAACAAATTTGTACAAGTGCTCTTTCTTCCCTAGTGCCATTAGAGAATGGAATGGGTTGCCTGAATCAGCCAGGAAAACCAACAACTTAGCAGGGTTTAAGTCATTGATTAACATGCATGACTAGATTGACACATAAAATGGATAGGACGTAATTATCTTCTTTTTTGAAGTAATGTCTGTTTATAAGATTTAAGATAAGATTATAGATCTCTTGTGTAGTAGACTAATAGATCTAGTTATACTTAAATGTATAATATAAAGCATAAAGTAAGGTGTATGCATGTATTTATGTCCTGAATAGAAATAAAAACCGTTTGACCAATCTTGATAAAACTTGGCATAAATGTTATTTGGGTGCCAACTGGAACAGTAACATATGTAAAATAGCCCTAAAGCAAGCTCAAAATATCCCATTCATTTCGTTGATTAGACAAGACCAAAAGGTTATGCATGCGCATGCGTCCTTTGTGGGGGATTTAAAAAAATAGTAACACACAATAATTAATAAACTTTTTGAGCCCTTGAATTCATTCTTACAATTACATTAATAGTATCTAGACTCTAGATCTAGATTTAAATATATATAGGCCTACAAGCAAATGTTTTTATTAAAAATTGGATTTAGGTCAATTAGCTATTTTAATAGCTGCATTCATACTATTTTACACTCATGTTCACTTTACGAAGATCTGATTTATGAATCTGTGAACATGCACTATTTACATTAGATTTTTAACAAATATTTAAATTTTTACTACCTTTACTATTTTAACTGTGAATAGATCTTGATTTTAATGATATGACTGTATAGAATCTGGCCCTTGTTGTTTAGAGAGAGAGTAGTCCTTAAGGGACTGCAGGCACGACATGGCCTAAATTGTGCCGATGTGCCTCAAATCACAAATCACAATCACTTATAACTATTATTTTTGTTTAATTTTCTAATACACTGTATCAATGGTAATTGTGACGGCCCTCATGTATGACGTATATGAGTGGCTTGTTAGGTGTCTAGAGAATGATTATTTTTGAGTTGCAACACACTGGGCCATCAGAGATAAATCGGGAGCAAGCACGCAACAAAACAAGCAATAGAGAAAGATACATGGTACAAAATTGTAAAGAATTGATGGATATTTATTTACTAGAATGTACAAGGCAGAATAAAATGGGAGGGGGGGGAATTGCATCTATCTCTTTATATATTTTATATTATATATTTTATATTATATATTGTATCATCATACTAGGCACTTTTTTCCTCCGAACTTATCTGGTTGTCCTACTGATGCAGCAGCTGGCTGTGCTCCTGGGTGAAGGTCTTGCAGCTGGAGGTGGCACTCTAGCGGCTAGAGGGTTGCCGATGATTCAGTTCTTGTAGAGTCTCAATCCAAAGTTCTGATATCTGTTGTGGGCACATTAGGGCGGGTGGCCGGCTACCGTGGGCACAAGTTTGCTGCGGGCAGAGCTGATCTGCCGTGTGCAGCGTCGTTAGCAGGATAGGTCCAGTGAGTTGCGGGGAGTAGGCGAGGTTATGACGTCTTGCATAGACACGTGGTCTAACGGAACGCAGTGCCTAATAGGTGTGTGGTGTCCCAAAGGCACGTACCACCAAATAGGCAGATAGCACCAGGTAGATAGACAAGCAGTAATCTTTAAAAAAAAAGTACTAAATAGGCAGTTAAATAGAGCCAGATAGGCAGACACCTGAGGGAGGCACCAGGTATTCCTCTAGAAGTAAGAATAAATGACATAGTCCAGACTCGACTGTCAGAGAGATGGAGGAATGACAAAGTGTGTCTGTTCCGACTTAGTCTAGCATATAAAGGTCTGGAAGAGATGGGCGGAAACAGGAGGGGCAAGAGACTAAAAATTATCTTCCTAGTGGGTGAATCTGACTCGAGAATGGAGTCGCGCCTAGAAATGTCTAGAGGCGTGCTGACACGGATTATCTCCTTGATCAAAGAGAGACATGGGTAGGGGTGGTGGAAAGAATGAAGTATGCCTGGAAACTCGGGATGGGTGGGTTTGCCCAGGTGGTGTCAACCATGAACATCAGACACATGGTGCCCTTACCAATGCCCGTGTTAGGACTTTTTGTCTTTCATCGGGTCAAGGCGAGATAAGCGAGAAGTTGTGGCCATGTTGTTGCCAAGGTGGTGGACTCAGTCTAGTGAGAAGAGGAAAAGGTGGGGTTTGGTGGTGAAATCGGGCCTAAGAGTAAGAAATAATTGAGATAAAATAAATAAATAACATTTAATGCTGTGATAAAATTGAGTGAATTTGTCAGCAAGCTTTTGACCTGTGACAGTAATATATGGCTAGTATAAAATAGTATACTTAGACTTAACTTATACTACTTGCAGACCTAGGCTTATATATCATCTAGACTAGATAGATCTAGTCTGCATGGTGAAATATGATTCAAGAATTTGAATAAACAAACCAAACCAATTACAATTTTGAATTTCATTGTTATTTAGATAAAATCAGAACCAGAAAGTAATAAACATAAGGGAGGCAACTCAATGAAGACAGGTCTTTATTAAACACAAACAAAGTGCATAACAGTGTCTTTAGCATATATATAGCTTCTTCTCTAACTCCTCAACTTGGGCGGAACTCTGTTGTTTCTCTCTATAATGTAAACATTCATCTCTAGTCTAATTCCTAATAGTGCACTACTTTTGTAGAAACGAGATAGATGTCAGTGCACATCAGAATTACAAATGAGAGTTTCAACATTGCTTCCTTGTTAATTGATCTCTTCTGTCACGTGGGTGTGTTGTTTACATTAATGACCTCATTGATTTCATTGTAATTTAAACATGAAAATAGTCTAGATAATTCACAATAATTCACTAATTTTTATGATTATTTAGTAGGTCTACTCTATCTAGGCTAGCACTAAATCTAGATCTACATCTTATCATAGGAAGATATTGCCATGAATAAGACCACAGTCACGTGGCTTTCTATAAAGTAGGTCAGATATTCGGAACTACCTTATTATATTTTTCAATATCAAACACCGGTAGTGAGTTACAGTGTCAGATTTTGAGGTTTTTTTTTCAACTGTCGCACGGAGACTTCAAGGCCATGGGTAGTCACCCTTGCCTACGGTGCATGGCCTCTGCTTTTTAAAATCTTTTTTCCATGTAGAATAGTCAGGTGGTTTGTTTCAATCATTCTACACTGCTTTTACAATTTATTTGATAAACGTCTAGTCGCAGAATGGTTGGCAAAAAATTTAAATCTAAATTCAGAAAACAATTAATAAATAATTAAAAGTTTAATAAGGTCTAGTGCACATATTTATGCAAGAATTAAAGACTGAAATGCCCTCTTCCTTTTTTTTTTTTTCAATAAATATTTTAGTATTTTAACTATTTGAACACCTCTATAAATTAGTCATTTCCACAGTACACAGTATTATTGCTAAAAAGCTCTAGAATATAAATTTATAATTAGCAATTATTGTAACATCCATGACACGCTTATAAGGCGATAAAATTGAAGTAAATTTGCTTGGCAGTCTAATGTGCACAAGTTAATTTAGACCTCCATATAGTATAAATATAGTATAAGACTAAGACTAAGACTGCTTTATTGATCCTTACGGAAATTTGTTGTGATTACAAGGACTCGTTTCTCATATAAAGACAACACAACAGAAACATACACATAAATACAACAGACACAACGTAAAGAGTTCATTCAGCGACTACACACAGGTATCTTGGTGCATTCCATGTTCCCTGATCAATGAGTGGCGGTGATAGAGTCTGACCGAGTGAGGTACGAACGAGTTTTTGTACCGCTCCGTTCTTGTTTTGATTGACAGCTGTCGCACACTTCGCGACGACCTGGCGTAGTTCTGATGGAGCGGGTGGCCGTTGTCTTCCAAGATTTTTTCGATTTTTCTTAGGCACGTTTGTTCAAAAAGTTCCTTTAAATGTGGTAATGTTGTGAGTGTAATTTTTGATGCTTTTTTAATGATGTTTTCTAGACGTTGCAACAGTTTAGATGAGGCGTTGCCTTGCCAACAACTTATTCCGTATGTTAGCAGATTTTGTACAGTTGCGTTGTAAAATGTCTCAAGGATCTTCTTGTTTAATTTAAAACTGTTGAGTTTGTATAGAAAAAAGAGTCGCTGGGCTGTTTTCTTTGTCAGAGTTCCAAGGTGGTCTTCCCATGAAAGCTTGTTGTTGATGATAACGCCTAGATATTTATATGCCTTGACTTGTTCTATAGATGTGTTTATTTGCAGTTCACGTATAGTTTGTTTTTTCTTTCTAAAATCTATTATAAGTTCTTTAGTTTTTGTTACATTCAGTTCTAGAAAGTTGTCGGTGCACCAGTTTGTAAACTCTTCTATCGAGCTTCGATACTGAGTTTCGTCTCCTGAAATAAGACCGACTATGGCAGTATCATCAGCGAATTTAATGAGTTTAACTGAGTCATAGATGCTTCTTATGTCATTAGTGTAAAGAGTGTATAGTACAGGAGAAAGTACACAACCTTGTGGAGCACCCGTACATAGTACTCGAGTTGACGATTTGGTGTTGTTGACTTTAACATACTGGGGCCGTTGGGTTAAAAAGTTTAGAACCCATGCTTGTAAGTAAGGGCTTACATTTAAGTTACTCAGTTTGTTTATCATTAGATGTGGCTGTATGGTATTGAAAGCCGAGGAGAAATCTACGAAGAGGACTCGTGCGTAGGTTTTGGGTATATCGAGATGCTTATAAAGATGGTCCAATAGCAATAGAATGGCATCCTCAGTTCCTCTAGCTGCTTTGTATGCAAATTGGTGAGGGTCTAGGCTGTTATTGACTTTTGCTACAAGTTGTTTAAGCATATATTTTTCATATAAGATAACTATATAATTGGAAGCAGCTTTCTTAGGCCTGTAACTTGATGTATCGAGCACTGATGAAAATGAGATAAAGAGACTATCTTTTTTATAACTTGGGTTATAGGCCTACTCATCTTCAAGGCTAAACTTTCTTTGTTCCATCATATATATTTTATCTAAATTTCTGACATATTTGATGTATTTTATTCTAGTAGGGTACATCTAGCATTTGATCAAGTAAGTTTTAACAAAGTGTTTAGTTTAGTTGATTAAAAAAGAATAAAGATTCTACATATTGTTTTTATCTAGCATGCAAAATAGATATAAAAATAGGTTAAATTGTAACCAATTATTGTTTTTGAAATGATTGATAGAAGCTGAATTAAATTATCTTCTAACCAACCTCTTATGAATAATTATGTATAATTTCCTTTTTTCCCCTGCATCGTCAATATTGTTTCTTTTTTGCATGTAATACTACAAATCCTCAGAGTTAAAAAAAAAAAATGGAACATTTCTATACCTAATCCAATTATGCATGTATCAATCACTGGCAATGTTTTTCAGTCTCATGTTGCACTAGAGAGGAAACTGTCATTAGAGTAGACATAAGGAAGCATAACAAAAACCTATCAGTTTTTGCATTGACAGAAGTTATATTGGAGTGAATGTAGATTTTTTTTCCAACATGAATGACATCTTTCAAAATCATTTTTGTCAGTTCGGAGTGGTATATAATAATAATAATAATAATAATAGTGTGGCATCATAAGCATTAAAAAGGGCAAGGCAACGAACACCAACATTGAATTTGAAGGCATCGAGGAATTGAACTCCGCCTCTATTTATAAATATCTTGGAATAAACCAGAATGCCAAGATAAACCATAAGAAATTAAAAGAGGACTTTCTTGGCAAATATAGGCAAAGAGTTAATAAAATCCTCAACACCAAACTGTCTGGCAGTAATCTCATCACTGCAATTAACAGCTGGGCCGTCCCTGTGCTCCTTTACACGTTCGGTGTGATCAAATGGACTGACACCGACCTACATGACATTGACAGACTCACTAGAAAATTACTAACCAAGTTTCGATGTCTACACCCCAAGTCCTCCACCATAAGGTTATACCTGCCCAGGAAGGATGGGGGTCGTGGATTGCAGAACATCTTCAAATTGTGTAAGATGCAAGTTTTAAAAATACGATCAAAACTGCTCGCCTCCAGCAATAAATTAGTTTCCTTCCTACGGAAATACGACTCCGATGCAACCCCTCTGAACCTACACAATGCTGATGTCAATATCGGTTTGGACGACGTAGGGCATGAGATTCGCCAATGGGAAGAAAAAACACTCCACGGAAAATTTCCGGCTTCATTACATGGGGACAACATCGACAAGGCTGCTTCCTTAACATGGCTCAAAGCAGGTCATCTCTACCCTGAAACAGAAGGCTTTGTTACAGCAATACAGGACAGAGTAATCAGGACAAAAAATTACGAGAAGCATATCCTGAAACTCAATGTTGTCGACAAATGCCGAAAATGTGGAAATGTGGGCGAGTCGATTGAACACATTATGGCAGGATGTCCAGCCCTATCAGAATCAGCCTACCTAGGTCGCCATAACCAAGTTGCAAAGTTAATACACCAACACCTGGCTTTGACGTACAAATTGATCGGTAAGGACACTCCCCCTTATTATAAATACTCTCCGCAAGAGGTTCTCGAGTCTACTGAACATCTGCTGTACTGGGATAGGCCTATTCTGACCGACAAAACGGTAGATTTCAATCGCCCGGATCTGCTGTTCATCGATAAAAAAGAAAAAACCGCTACCATTATCGATATCGCCGTACCACTGTCTCATAATTTAAGAAAAACTGAGATAGAAAAACAAAGAAAATATGGGAACCTAGGCTTGGAGATTAAGCGTCTATGGAAATTGTCCAAAATAACAATATACCCCATTGTTATATCAACCGAGGGGATAATAACAACTGACCTCACAGACACCTTCAAGGCCCTTAACATTCCTAGGAACATCTTCGTTGCCTGTCAGAAGGCGGTACTGCTGCAGACCTGCCACATCACCAGAAAATTCCTCAGTGGAAACTGTTAAAGGGACTACGATGAATTTTGTTTCTCTTTAGCGAAACTCGACCCTGGCAGCGCCAGAGAATGACTACTCGTTCATTTCTAACATAATAATAATCTTTATTGTCCGTATATAAACAATAACAATAAATACACACCTGTATAAATTATACAGGCTATAATTTATAAAGGTAATAATCAAGGTCATAATTAAAAAGATTCAGATGTTGTTGTTGCTAGCAGGGTGCTGGCTACTAAAAGAAATTTGTGTCAGAGTTTCAGATTTTTTGTTTATTTTGTTGTTGCATTGTGCTGGTTAAAAAAAAAATGGTATGCAACTTAAATTGTTTAAATTCAACAGATCTTAAAAAAAATATCTTTTTACAAGGGGGTATTATCATGTACATATTTGTTTGGGGATTGTTATATTAAATGTTTTGATTCAGTTGTATAATAACTAAAATAGAAAATAATAGAAACAAGTCAAGTAGCTTACTATGAAAACATAACAGAGTGCTGTCCAAGCCCAGGAATGATGTAACTGACAAATTACTTGAAGATGAAACAGATTAGACAATAACCTATTTATTGAATATGGTATAAAAAAAGAGCCTGGAAATGTTATATTAGTATCTTATCTTATAAAATATAGATGTTACTTCCTGTGCTTGTTAATCATTGACCTAAACTCTGCTAAGTCGTTTGTTTTTCTGGCTGACTTAGGCAACCCATTCCATGCTCAATTAGTTCTAGGGAGGAAGGAGTATTAGTTAATTACCTATAGAAAAAACACACCCATAACGATAATTGATTCCTGAAATAGATTTGGTTTACTATTGCATGGCTACAAATAGTCACAAGGTTGGTTGAAGTATCATATAGTAAAGTGTAATATATTTTTTTTTTAAACCAGAGATCTGTAATGCTAATACTTACATCCTCAGGTTTTGCTGTATGCAATTTGAAATGTACACAATGAAAAACTAAACATATATATCCTAACAGTTTTAGTTGGACTAGAGGACTAGTCATTTGATGTATTTTTTTTTGCAAAGCTTATATCAACTCCCTCTGTCTGTCTGGAAAAAAGTTTGTACATGTTATTTCTCCAACACCTAATCTCGGATCAAACTGAAATTGTACACAATTATTTCTTTTACCTGACAACACAAGAATGAAAACAAGCAATAGAAAAAAGAATACATTTTAAAATAAAGCTTATCTAAGAGAAGGAACCGTTAAGTACTGCCATTCATCTGAAAATAATGGGGGTTTATCTCCTTTTCTGTTATATAAAACAAAATTAATTAATTAGTACTAAATGATTAACTAATAGGTTAATTCCACATCTTCACACAGTGCAATTGTAATATTGGCTTTGCAATGCTTATAAACATTTGACATCTTCACCCAATAAAACATACTCAGCCCCAAGGATTACCTTAAACGGACAGCCTCTAAATGTGGTAGACCACTTCACATATCTAGGTAGTATAGTGTCAAATGACGCCTCACTTTCAAGGGAAGTTGATAACCGTATGGCCAGGGCCAGTAGCACTTTTGGACGTCTTCAGGCGAGAGTTTGGCGGAACAGATCACTCCGCCTGCCTACAAAAATCAGTGTCTACCAGGCAGTGGTTCTCTCAACCCTTCTGTATGGCTCTGAGACATGGACACTCTACAGGAAACATCTAAGACTTCTTGAGCGCTTCCACCAAAGATGCTTGCGCTCCAGCATGGACATACAGTGGCAAGACTGCACTACAAACATCGATGTCCTTGTGAATGCCGGTATGGACAGTATAGAGGGACTTCTTTTGGTCTAACAGTTGCGCTGGGCAGGGCACGTATCCCGTATGGGAGACGAACGTATGCCAAAGGTAGTTTTTTTTTTTTGTGAGCTAAAAGGTGGTCGAAGCAACAGAGGTGCCCCACGGAAACTCTTCAAAGACCAGCTAAGGCAACAACTTTCCTTGGCTGACATAGAAGAGAGCACCTGGTTGCATGCGGCCTCAGAACGAGACAGCTGGAGGTCACTCACGAAGGCAGCGGGATACCCATTTGAGACCAAAAGAAAATCTGCTGCTGAGGACAAACGCAGGCGGCGAAAAGAAAATCTAAATTGACCGCCTGCGGACAATGGTTATGCTTGCCATGGATGTGGCAAAATATATAGGTCACAGCCACGGGAAATACTGCATTCCTCACTAATCTTCGGACTCGAAGACTAGCCTTATTATTATTATATATTTATTTATTTATTACCGGTACCCTTATTTTAAAATCAAAATAATTAATCATCAACAAGTAATAATTGTTTGATTTTTTTATTGATTCATGTCTTGTCAGGTTTAGTGAATAATTGAGCAAAGTTTTAGCTTGAACCAAAAGTGTGAAATGGGAGAAAAAACATGCTCAAACTTTTTACCAGACAAACAGACAGACCAAGTTGATATAAGCTTTGTAAAAAAACAAAATTAATCATTTAGTTGATTAAATATTGGTAATTAATTATTTTGTTTGGTATCCTGAACATGGGAAATAAATTGTACGTAATTGTACTGAAGTGGTGGTATAAGCTGAATTTAGGTCACCACTCTAAATTGTAAAAAACAATATTAAACTTTACAATCTTCTCTAGTCATAACTTTCTCACTAGCAGAGTGGTTAGAATGTTGACCTGAAGAGGCGTGTGCAATGAGTTCAAATTCATGTCACTCCCCCCCCCCCTTTTTTTTTTTGTAAATGCTTTTAAAATCTATTTCCCTTTCTTTCTTCAAACCCCCCCCCCCCCCCCCCCAATTTTCCCAACTGGTCCAGATCATAAGTGAAAGGATCATAGTGTATTGAGAAAGGTAAAAGCATGAAGTAGCACTAAACAAAAACAATTGGTAAAAATGTTATTAATCACACTGATTTATTGTTGTTGGTCTAGATCTATTACAAATTTAATTACATGATTGATCCAAACTAATTGATACACTTACACTTCGTATATGCTTTTTTTTTTATATAGTTTTTTTTTTATATTTTTTTTCTTGTTTTTATTTTTTTACAAACTAATGATAAGTTACTTCAAGTAATGCCTGTTTGTTCATTCTGATGTGTAGCAATGATATGTCACAAGAAAATAAACTAAATGAGGAGGCAAAGTCTGCATTCAACTACAGAGAGAGTCAAGATTTGCTTGAGACAGTTGCCATGAATAGAAAAGTAAGCCAAGAAAGTTCAGGTGAGTTATTGAAACAATATTACTGTTTCTCAACTGGACAATGGCATTAACATTTAGATTTACTACTGACTGTCTACTAGGTGTGTTGATAGTGTTTAGATGCATAATTGTTGTTCCAGCTTTACACACACTGCAATTGTAATGTTGGCTTTGCAATGCTTATAAACATTCCACATCTTCACACAGTGCAATTGTAATGTTGGCTTTGCAATGCTTATAAACATTCCACATCTTCACACAGTGCAATTGTAATGTTGGCTTTGCAATGCTTATAAACATTCCAAATCTTCACACAGTGCAATTGTAATGTTGGCTTTGCAATGCTTATAAACATTCCAAATCTTCACCCAGTGCAATTGTAATGTTGGCCTTATAAAGCCTGTAAAGCTTATTGTCATTCACATCATGTGAGACACACTATAGATTTCATGGCATAATTGATTTAACTTGAATAATTTATCAAATATAAATTGAGTAATCAATTGTACTGTTTGTCTAAGACTAAGACTGCTTTATTGATCCTTATGGAAATTTGTTGTGATTACAAGGACTCTTTTCTCATATAAAGACAACAGAACAGAAACATACATATAAATACAAGACACAACATAATCCTTAGTTCATGATGAAGTGAAAATAATCATGTTTACAGTTCAATAGATCATGCATATTACAGTTCAATAGATCATTCATATTACAGTTCAATAGATCATTCAAATGATTATGCATGTTAAGTAAACATTCAATAGATCATACATGTTGAGTAAACATTCAATAGATCATACATGTTGAGAAAACATTCAATAGATCATACATGTTTAGAAAACATTCAATAGATCATGCATGTTGAGTAAACATTCAATAGATCATGCATGTGGAGTAAACATTCAATAGATCATACATGTTGAGTAAACATTCAATAGATCATACATGTTTAGAAAACATTCAATAGATCATGCATGTTGAGAAAACATTCAATAGATCATACATGTTTAGAAAACATTCAATAGATCATGCATGTTGAGTAAACATTCAATAGATCATGCATGTTTAGTCTCTTCACTGCTCATTCCATCATGATGACTAATTGACAAAACCCTGGAATCAAAAGAGCCTTATTGTTGATGACTATAATACTTTCTGTGTTTACAAAGTTTAGAAATATTTTTTTTTAAATTATTATTATTGCTCACCTCTCTTAATAACTATGATCACTTTGCAGCAACTGTATATATCACTATTCAACATTTGGATATCAACTTTTCTTTTTTCATTATCAATAACTGATGACCTTTTCAGTATACATGTAACATAGCAATAAAATAGGAAATATTCTTCTCTAAGTCTTAAAACATTAAAAAAAACAATTCTAACATTAATGATAATGATCATTTTTTTATTCTGTAGGACTGTATAAAGGTAAAATGTTTTTCTTACATTTAGTGCTTGTTAGATTTTAATTGAATGATATTCTCCTGTCATTGTATGTTAAAGTACACTCAAACATTTGGTTCTCTCCTCCCTTGGTGTACGGTACATTCCAACATTTCCTTGCCTGTCATTTGTTATGTTTGATTTCTTTCCAATCCAGTCAGCTTTTTAATTCACATATTGGGATTGTGTTAACATTTAGAAATAGACTAATGTTCTTTTTTATTTGTAGCTTCTGCATGCCTAAGTTGTAGAACATGTTAACATTTTTCATTTTATAGTAGAGTACAAAACATATAAACATACAAGAATCTAGAAAAAACAACAAATGAAATTAATTGTTTATTTACTGAAATTTTGCAAATCATTAAGGACATTTTAGTTAAAGTCAGTTTTCTCACACTTTTGTCTGTGATGCACACCTAGACTAAACAAAAATTTCTTTGTATTCCCCACTCTCAAGGACTGTAAGCCCCCAAGTGGAATCTTGGAGCGTTTATAAAGTTCTAAAAAGTAATAAAAAAGAAAAAAAAAAATTGACTATCCTGCACCGTTTTGGCGCATTGTGTGGAAAGCTGTCGATACAAAGATCTGTTAAGAACTGTTATTGGCAATGTCTGAAGTTCTGAGGTCCTCCATGAAATTATGGCAACCAATTGAATTACACATACCTAGAGTTGCGATGACATGGAAAAAACAAACTAAAAGCAATATAATTATAATTACATTTGAAGTTTTTTCTTTGCCTACTGGTATATATTTAAATGTTTGGAATTCCAAGGAATTTTCTAAATGAAAAACATGGTTGTATTTGCTGCTCTACAAAATGATAGAGAGATCAAAAATAGAAGAACCTTTTAGAAATACAAAACAGGACATCAAACCTCATAGTGGCTAAAAAGACATTATGATAAAAGCAGAGAGTTTTAGATTGAAAGTTTGCCAGTAAGATGAGGAACACTTCTTCAACACTAACCAAAAATGGAAGGCAAGGGCTAGAAGAAGAAATACAGACAAACTAAGGCAGCTTTTTGAATGAAAGACTTTTAAAAAACTATTTACACTTTTGTTATAAAGTTTGTGCAGAATAGTTGCTTTTTCGATTAGTTTTTTGGGATAAAAGATTTCTTAGGCTAAAAACAGTGTCAATGTCTTAGTTAGTTATTGAGAATTTAATATTAGTGGGAGATATGAATAATTAAAAAAGGAGTAAGTCATCTTTATCTTAAACCTTTTGAGTTAGGTAGGAAGTCACTGAGAGAAAACCAGATATTAGAGAGGGACAAGGAAGGGGAAAGGGGAGCAAGAAGGCCAGGGCCTACTGGCCACCTATAAGGTCGTGGGTATTCAATAATAGTGTGTGTCATGTAGTATGGACAGATTCTATGCATGATTGTGTTACCTCCCTCTCTAAATGTTTTTGTTTATTTATGGATCCTAAATAATCGAAGTCTTGTAGTATATCAAATGTCAAGCTTGGTGCATCACTTTAAAAAAGTTTATTATAAAATCTCTTTGGCACCAAAATTTCACATTAGAAACATGTGACTGATTTTACTGATTCCAGTGCTACAAGTTTTAGTCATCCTATTACCACAAGATGTTATTTTTTAAAAAATAAATTAATAAAGATTTGTTTTGTTTTTTTGTTTAGGATAAACTGAAGCATTTGAAATATTTTTCTTTGATTAACATTTATTTGAATGACATGTTTGTTTGATAAGCTGCTTCTTAACTAATATGAAATAACAAACAAAAGTGCATTGCATTGTTCTATCTGGTCCTGGTCTAGAAACAGGAGCAAGAGAAATAAGTATTCCAACATTAAATTATTTTGTTTTCTTTGTCAATGCTAGTTCTAAAAGAATTTTTTGTGTTTCATTTAGATTTGAAAGTTTTTTAAGTTAACTTTTTTTTATGAAGTGGAGTTGGAGAGCATGGAAAAGGTTCCCCACTGCCAAAAAAAAAAAGGTTTTGAATAGATGCATTACAAGATAGGTGAAGGGAGGTTATCAGTTCACAATTTTAATGACATTCTTTCAGTTAGAAGGCAGTGCCATGGTAACATTAGGGTGCATTTAATGAAACACAATTTTTGTTTTTCTAAGAAATCTTTACCATCAATGAAACATTGTATTTGTGAATAGTTAATGTAAATTCAAGTGAAAGCTATCTGTTTGTCCTAGTGTTTGATTTCATTGTTTATAATAGTTATGATTTTAGCTGAAAGCTCATACTTTTGTACTGCATTTCAGAAGCCAAAAGTGTACAGGCCAAGACTCCAGCCAGTTTAAAGTACATCAGTCTGGTTTTATTGACCTTACAAAATGCATTGCTTATACTTGTTATGCGTTATGTGCGAACACGAGATGGTGAAATGTTTGTGGCAACGACTGCTGTCATTATGTCTGAGGCTTTCAAGTTTGTTGCTTGTTTATTCATAATTTTAATTCAGGTTAGTTCTTTGAAAGACTTAGATATGTTGTGACTAATGCAAGAGGCCAATCACCTCAGAGTGCTAATCCATTTCTATACGCCTATAAACACATTGTAGGCTAAAGGCACTTAGAGAACCTAACAGAAAACTAAAGACACTAACTAGTCTAAAAAAAATTGTTGAACTAGTAGGTCTTAGTTTTTCTTCATCATATTTATTGTTATGCATGTGGTCTCGTTCAATGGGGAACAAGTTCCATACCTTTGGTCCATGGTTTGAAAAAGCTTTACATTTTGAGGTGAAAACGCAGCACAACTAGTTAAGTCCATGTAATTCAGGGATCTCTGAGGAACATTTGACAGATGTTAGTTCTGTCATCTGATAATTTATGGACACCAACTCTTTATCTACCTTCCCCTTTGTCTCTCACTCAATTAACATGTCAAAAAGCTTCAGACACACACAGTTCTAGATCTATAAATACACAAAATTAATTAAAATGTTTAGAGAGAGAGAGAGAGAGAAGTTTAGTCTGAACAAATCAAACTAGAAAGAAAACAAAAAAATGTTAAAGAGAGTTTGTCTATTCACAGACTGGTGGTATTAAACCATGGTTAAAACTTCTTTATGAGGACATCATCCTAGAGCCAATGGATTGTGTCAAAGTTTCCATACCATCACTTATCTATGTATTACAGAACAACTTGCTCTATGTAGCTGTCTCAAATCTAGATGCTGCTACATTTCAGGTTAGTGTTGTTTCTTAGTCAATAACAACTTCAATATATTACGCTGGCAACACCCCTACAACTTCCCCTTCACCTATCCCTTAATCTGTTGGACCATTGGGACACCACACAAGATTTGTCCACCCTCTTTCTCCATTCCTCTCTGTCTTTTGCCTAGATATAGAACTTCTTTCAATGGCAGGCCCGCCATTCTTTTATGGTGTCTTCCCATCACTTTCTCTGTCTGCCTCTTCTTCTCTTTTTGGAAGGAAGGTCTTTGCAAGCCCTGAAGACCTTGTAATATGGCCATAGAGTTTTAGTTTTGAGTTTTTTTTGTACAATAGTTAGTAGGTCATCATGGGATCCAATCACTGTAGTAACCATGTCTCTAAGCTGTTTGAGTGATCTTTAAATGTGAGGTACCTAGGATACTTCTGTAGCATTTCAATTCCATTGCTAGGATCCTGCTCTCTAGCTCTGCTGTCAGCGTCCAAGACTCGCAAGCATATAAGTATGTGGCCATGACCACATGACTTTGGTGCCAAGGGCTATGCCTTTGTCTACAGCTTATTTCTTGGTAGGAAAGAATAGTCCACTGTCTGTTGTTTGGTGCAGCAAAGTATAAGACCTGCTTAGATGTCTTGTGACCATTTCTCCTCATGTCTGAGCTACTTTGTTTTTGTTACCTCACCTTTTGAACATTTAGTGTGAACACTTTTTTTTTTTATTGTATATTTTTTGTCACCAGGTAACTTATCAATTGAAAATCCTGACCACTGCCATTTTCTCTGTTGTGATGCTGAAGAAAGTGTTAAGTAAACTCCAATGGGTTTCATTAGTTATTTTGTTTGTTGGTGTAGCCATTGTACAGATGCAGCCAGATGGAAATCAGAAATCCAAAGTGGCCACAGAACAAAATCCTGTTATGGGACTTGTAGCTGTAATCATTTCCTGTTTTATGTCTGGATTTGCTGGTGTTTATTTTGAAAAGATTCTTAAAGGGACTCGCCAGTCAGTTTGGCTTCGAAATGTCCAATTAGGGGTATTGGGAGTATTGATAGGTTTGATTACCATGTATTTAAAAGATGGAGATAAAGTTTCTAAAAATGGTTTTTTCAATGGTTATGATCCCATTGTCTGGTTTGTAGTTTGTCTGCAATCATTTGGTGGACTTTTGGTTGCAGTGGTTGTCAAATATGCAGACAACATCTTGAAAGGATTTGCAACATCAGCTGCAATTATTTGTTCATGTGTAGCCTCCTTGTATTTCTTTGACTTTCAACTTTCATTGGAATTTACATTTGGTGCAGGACTGGTAATAGCTGCAGTGTACATCTATAGCAAGTATGAAGTTGGGACATCACCTGTCTTACCGACAGCATCAAGTAGGAAACTATAGAGTCTATCACATGGTTCAATTGAATATTAAAAGATAGTAGGTTGTAAAATTTCAGAAGAGTATAGTTCAATTAAGATGTGTCTCAATACTAAAGCTTCCAACATATTTGGTTGTAATAATAACATCCTTTAAGACTTCATGTTTGAATAGCTCACAGATATACTGTAATTCATAAGAAAAACAAGATACAAGTTGATGGAATTTACTCTCAATATAATGAAACTTGCAATGATTAATATCTCCCAGTAAACTAATCTAAATGAAACTTAACATAAGTAGTTTAACTTTTTTATTATTATTATTTAGCTTTTACTATTAACTTATTAAAATACATTGAAGAATTTTGTTTTATTTCTAATGTATTTTCTTCAAATAAAAAAAAAATGAATGTATAGAAAATTGAAAATGTTGAATTGATTGAATAGTGAAACAATGCTAAATGATTTAAAGAGATAAGCATTGATAACTTTAAAAGTTATAGATCAGAAGACAACCATTATTGATCTTTAAAGTCATTTGTGAAACTTAAAAAACTAACTTGACAAAACTATATCTATAGCATTTTAGATACATTTTGAACCTGTGGTTATTTCAAATTTTATCATTTGATATTCAATGAATAAGAATTGAACAGTATAATAATTTGAAATGACCACATCTAATGTTTTGTTATTATTATCACTTACACTAATGACACAAATAATGTTTATGATTACTTTATTAAGTTGTTTGTGTGATAGCTTTGACTTATTGAGTAGTGGTACTTAATCCTTTCTGTGCATTATTGTAGATATTATAAATTAGACTATATTTTAAACTGAATTTCACAGTAGATCAAATTTTTGTTTTTATCTGTGTACATGACATTTGTGTACCAATGAAACTGTAGATACTAATTTAATTTTTTTTTTACATTCGTGCTTCTCTGATCTTGTTGTCACTGTATATTATTTGATCCAGAAACGTTCAAACATTAAAAAAAAAAATTATATTTAAAAAAAAATAAATAAATACACTTTTAACTCAGCTTAGTATAATTCACTTACATTGGAAACTTTACCATGCAGGGTACTGGTAAGCTAGCTTATGCCAATATAAAATGTAGTGTTGTAGGCTGCAGATATGTTTGTAGCAACCGAAATAAACTAAATACAATTTTAACATTTGCAAGACTAATTAAAACAGTGTAACACAATCATAGTTTCTTCAAAGTTAAAGCATTTGCTGTGAGTAATTTTTTTATGGAAGATCAAAAATCTTATATTTTATTTGTCAGACACATGCTTTTAAGATTTATTTCTTTTAAAAACATAAACAAATCAGGTAGAAATTGAATAAATTTTATCTCAATATAAATTAAGACAAATCAGGTTTAAATAATAAACAATAACTCACTGGTACACTCATTTTTTTCCTTATCATCTTACAAATGTGTTTTAAATGGGTCTGATAACAAGACATTGGTTTTTGTTTCTGCATGTACATAAGAGCCAATGTGATGTTTTTACTATCATTACTGTCAATGTGATCCGACTTTGCTTCTGCAGTATTGCTTACAACATGTATATTTTATTTTTCATTCATTTTTTCTTTGTGGTTGAAACTATTTTAATAATGTTACAAAGTCTTGGTTACTTACATTTTATGAACATTTGTTTGCATTTTGCATCAGCCTAATGTAAAAGTTTGTGATGAATTAACATGTCAGGTGAACTATATTTTGTTTGTAGTATTCAACTGAAAGCCCATTATCTATCATAATGTAGAGCATTTTAGGGTTTTAAGGAAAACTTTAAAATAACCTGAACTTGAATTAAGCCCATGCTATGAGGTTTGACATTGTATGGTGACATTGTGATGCTCAACCCTTTTAAAAATGATTTTTATTTAAATTAAAAAAAAATGTGTTGAAAAGTTTAAATATAATGTGCTGTTTTTTTTATTTGAAGTGTGTGAATTACTGTGCCTGTTATTTTTTAAATAAATACATTAGATCTGAGTTTAATAATATTTTTTGTTATAGAAAATCAACAATTTGAGTTCTTATATAATTTGAATGTCAAGTTTATCTTCAAACATTGAAAACTTTCAATCCAATAAGACTGACATTTCTTTTTTAATACAGAATTCAATCAATATTTGAACCATTCAGTAAGACTAATGTTGATATGTTTTCTCAACTGTCTAGCCTGGATCTGTGTAAACTGGATCCCTTACTCTTTTGTTTGAAATTTTATGGACCCAGCATCAACATTTCAATTGACTTTTATCATTAAAGAAATCTTTTTTTAAACCATTGCAACTCTAAAGGGGTTGTTCGTAAATGACGGCACACAAAATTGACCTTTTTTGACTCTCCCCTTGTCATAAAGTATCACAAATTCTGAGGACCCCCCCCCCCCTCCCCTGACAAAATAAAAAAAAATTATTTATTTCAAATTATTTGAAGCAAAATGAGCAGAATAATTCAAATCTGAAAAATTCGTTATAGAAAATATAGCAAGAAATAATTGAAAGTTCATGCGGATGTTTCACTCGTTAACATCTGTGTGTTGATGAATTAAAGTCCTTTAGGCGATGTCACAGCTGATCTTTCAATAAATAAACTGAATTTAACTTTTTTTCTCCATTTGATGTTATTTTCAGGTTAGAGATTTGAATTTTCAAAAAACACCTTGACATTGTTATTTTTCCGGATATTTAAAATTAGTATTTTTTAGAAGAACAACCTGACAATTCACGGTCGGCAGTGCCAACATGATGTTTTCAGTTGAACTCCTCAAACAAGGCTGAAATATCTCTATATTTTCAATGCTTTTTATTTGAGAATAAAACTACCTGAGAAGTTCATGTTGAAATGAGTACCTAAAAAATGTTATTATTTTTCGATTTTTGAAGATTGAAAAAATATTTTAATTATGTTTTTTTTCTGAATTTTAAATTTGTGACGTCACAAAATCGCTACCCCTCTCCCTTAGAGCGTGACGTCATTTACGAACGACCCCAAACATTGTCACTTAATTTAGACACTTGTAAAAAAAATTCAAACATCTATCTTCTATTCTTAAACAGAGATGGGAGAAGGGGGGAAATCATGTACAGTAGTTAGTTTGAATATATTAAGACTTTAATGATCTTATTGGGAAATTTGTTGTGATTACAATTAAAAAAGAAAATAGTAAACTTTTCTTTAGTAAAAAGGATAATTTTCTTGAAAATGGATTTTGTTTAAATGCCCCATATCAATATTCTGAACACTTCCAAGTCATTTTTTGCTCACATTTCAGAGCTATGCATTCAAATAAACAAAATGTTGACTGAACTATAGTAAAATGTGCCAACAAGGTCACATCAGTTTTAGGAAGAAATATAGAAATAAAAAATGAAAGTCATACACTTTTTTTTTTACATTTGATACTGGTTTCAGTATTTTTTTCTTCAAGATTTTTGTTGTTTGAAATCATTTGTTTTTTTGTGCATATTTCTTATGTGTGAATAAATATTTGATGTGAGAATAGAAATAACTTAAGGCTGTAAGAAAGGTCTCTACTTGTATCAATAGTTTAGAAACTTCCATTGGCTGCGTGCAACACATATGTTTTTCATTGATTGAATGTTTCTGCTCTGAAAAATCTGTGAAGACAACTTGGTTGTCCTTATAAATTATTTGAGACATTGTAGAACTTATATTTATGTATTATTAAAGTATTAATTTAATCAATTGTTGACATTTGTTCAAAGTTAAAAATAATAAAGATACTAAATGTGGGATTTACACTGCTATTCTTTATTTGCTTTGTGACTCTACATGTCCTTTAATTTTCACTAATTTCTCTTTAATTCTTAAATTTTATGTCCATAACACCCTGGCTTATGTAAATTTATATTGTTAATGTTTATCAAATTTTATCCTATATATCATAGGTAGTATACAATCAAGGACATGCAATGTCAAGTTTGTTGATTTGACTCACTCCATACCTTGTATTTGTTTAGATAGGCTCTGATTTTTCTGAGCCACAAATTTTCAATATTTCTAGTTTCTGGTAACTTTTCAGACACAAATAACAACAATGAAATTATCACCATATTGAAATATTTAATAATTGTTTATACATTATTGTTTATACATACTATGTTTTGCTTGTTGACCTGGTTCAATAATGAAAGATGGGGGAAATTTACTTATATTAACTTAAGGCACTGTGGGTTCTAACATTAAAAGGAAATTTGTTCACTTGCTTTGTTGACTTGATTTTTTACAAATGAATTGCATTTCTATATTGCATTTGTTATAATATTATTTTTAATTGGCCAGTTCAACAAAAAGTTATTTTCATACAGTGAGTACTGTTGGCTGATTGGATTTAAATCTAGAATCACAACGGTGTAATGTTTCTTCTAACACACTCAGGCACTGTTGCAAACTTTCTGAAATTTCTTTAGATGCTTCATCTAAAACAAAAAAAGTGAAGTCTTGTAAGAAAGTAAGTGTATTATTATAAATAATAATGTACAACAAGTATGTGCCTATTAAAATCTCTTGTCACAGTAATATATATATATATATTGTAACGACTATTACTATCCAGGCTCTGCAAACTGCTACACTCGACACTACCAACTCAAAGAACTTGACAACTTGGTCTCCAAAATAATGTTAAACTTATATGTCCAATAAAATACAGCCAATACTGTACAATTGATTGACTGACTGACTGTACAAAAGCTTGACCGTTAACAACCGTACTGCCAACCGTATCAACTCTTGCAGTGGCTTCTTCGCCTTCTCCCAGACTTGCACATCTAAGGGTCTGACAAGGTGTGGTATCACGACCATGTCCAGACTTAGGATTGGCCACACCTACATCACGCACTCTTTTGTGCTGAAGAGAGAGGAGCCCCCACTTTGTGAGTACTGTGACTCTCGCCTCACCGTGGAACATATCCTCGTTGATTGCCCCAGATACCAGGATGTCAGGGCGAAATATTTTAGAGCCACTATTTTAAAAACACTATTTGATAATGTCGACCCTGGGAAGGTACTGGGCTTTATCCGGGAAGTGAGGCTATCTATGAAGATCTGATTTATGAATTTGTGAACAAGCACTATTTACATTAGATTTTTACCAAATATTTAAATTTTTACTACCTTTACTATTTTAACTGTGAATAGACCTTGATTTTAATGATATGACTGTATAGAATCTGGCCCTTGTTGTTTAGAGAGAGAGTAGTCCTTAAGGGACTGCAGGCAAGACATGGCCTAAATTGTGCCGGTGTGCCTCAAACCAAAAATTTAAAAAAATCAAAATCAACTGTTCAGAATTGACTTAACACAATAGGCTCTTTGTGTCAGACTTGATTGCAGATCAAGTTCAAGACATTGTCTCCTACTAGTGAGGTGTCTTGATTCTACTCTGCACCAACCCATCGTAATGCGCCGCACAGAACCACACCGCTGAACAGCACTGAAATGATCCAATGGTCTTAGTAGTGTTCAGTTAAGATGTTTCTTGAAACTAAGCCAGTCATGGCGGTTGATCATTGCCATTGTTATGGTTGATCGCTTATCTAGAGCTGGCCTGGGTAATTTGCGTCGGCTGCCTCCTACACACACTACTTAACCCCTATCCGCACCACCACAAGACTTAAAATAATATGTATGTATATAATACATGATAGCTACGCAGTTGGAGGTCAATGGTTTGGTTTTTTATTTTCTTTGCCAGCATTCTGGTCTAAATTTGAATATACAGGGCATAGTAAATACACCTATAATTATCTAAAAACTAAAAAAAAAATTATGTCCTTTGTCTGCATTGATCAAAGTCTTAAAAGTTTATCAAAGCCAAACCAATTCATTAACTTCTAAATGGAAAACTCAAGACTCTAAAGCACTAGCGGATACAGAACTTTGGAGTGGGGGGAGGGGGGAATTTTTTTTCCAAACCCTAACCCTAACGCTGAGTAAACCCTAACCCTATGCATAAACGTGCGTACAGCATATATATATATGCTATCGCCCCCTCCCGACCCCACCATATCGGCCAACATACTAGAGGGAGGGGGGGGGGTGAAATAATCTAAAAATATGTTGAAATATAAAGAATTAGTATATATTATTAACAAGTAATAAATTCGTATACAAATTTTGTGAATTCTATACTAAAATTCGTCCCCCCCCCCCCCCCCCCCCCCATCTGCCAGTGCTCTAAAGGCTGTCAGAATTTGTAATTGTAATATGAATAAAAGATAAGGAATACTAACCAAAGGTGCTACACAGAATTAATCCTGTGTGTGTAGAGTTACATTAAAATTGAATTGGGAAGCCAATGTAAACTCAAAAGAGATTTTTGCATAGGACTGTTTGATTGTTGGCGGGGGTGGGGTGTGTGTGTGTTACGTGACACATGTACATGTATGTGTCAGGGTGGGGAAGCAGGTCACTCCAAATCAAGTCAAAAGTGTATGTCAGGGCAGGGAAGCAGGTCCAAATCAAGTCAAAAGTGTATGTCAGAGGACAAGATGCACAGAGAGAGAGAAAAGGAAGGAGAATGTGAGCATTCATTGTAACAGATACACTAATTCACACGCTAAAAAGTATGTTAGGGAGATCATTAAAATGTGGCCCGTTAATTGAAATAAAAAAAAAAAAGAAAGGGTGTTTCTGTCATTATAAACAATATAAAGTCTGGTAACAAATCAAGGGCCGTAGCCAATGTGTAATGAGTCATAACTTATAAATAAAACAAAATTCTACTAAAAAAAGTTTAATAAGGAAGATGGTTACCTGAACCGCAACAAAAAACCCCCAAAGAATTAAAACATTAACATTTCTTATTAACAATAAATTACTACCTATTGTGACTGGAAAACCTGTGAATTCTTTCTTGACAAGTTTATTCATTTTGGTTTGCGTCTGGCGAATTTCATTCATGTTTGAAAGAAGCTGAATAGATAATAAAGTAATAATTAATATTTTTTAAAGGAGGTTTACATCCAAAATATAAATCAAAATGTTACTTGGAAAATGTTCAAAAATTTAGATAATTAAGTTTTTAAAATAAAAACCACTAGGGACAAAGCATTAAATGAATTTACCCTTGTAAAATTGCCTAGACATCCATGTACAGTTTGTATAGTATCACCAAGTTGAGAAAGTTCCGGTGGTGATTTATTGCACCATTGTTTTATATTGGACTTGTAACATTGCTTGAAACCATCTGACAATTGCCAGAGTTCTTTTAAAATAGTAGACAACATATGTGACATCATGAGAACTTCTTGGTCTTTGTCTTCCCCTTCCAGAGTCATCTGTAATGGGACAGAATTCTACATTTCATCTTTACAATTCACATGATAAAAGTCAAAGCTGTAAAGGTGTACTCATAGAATATTTGAAATGGAAACAAAATGACACTAACCTCTTTTTGTAAAGCACTCAACTTCTGCTGACTAGTCTGGATGTCTAAGCTTAAAGTTTCTGAGAGCGTCAATAAATCTTGTAATGTCTGAGTCCTGCACAAATTTATTTTTTTTGTTGTTTAAAAAAAATAACTTAAAATCACTCTGTCATAGAATTGTATGAAATCAAACTCAAATGTTAGTTGTAATTGTATGAATGAAATCAGCACAAATCTACAGCAGTATTGAGTTCATCTCTAAAACAACAAAAATGTCATGTGTTTACTTGTTTGTCTTTCTTTGTTTCATCTTTAGGTTATCCACTTCCATGTGTATGTCTCTAGGCAAAAGATTTGTGCAACTATCAAACATTGTAAGGAATCCATCTTGTGTTATCAACATATTCAACTGAGACTTGTACATATCTGGTCTAAATAAATAAAAAAAATTAGTTAATACAGTAGAATGTCGATTATCAGGGTTAGTTGGGAACAGGGTCGCCCAGATAACCGAACGCAGAATATTATACACTGTCCATTTTACCTAAAATATAAAGAAAATTCTTAAGGAAGGTATTGTACCATACTTATATTTAAAATTCAACCAAATTAAATTGTACATGTATACAGAGGAACTAAGCCATTTAAGATTTCCAACTTCAATTGCATAGCCAGCAAGTTACATTTTCTTTTGAACATGGATAAAGCCATGTTTCCTGAGACACTACACAACCATCTAACACTTCTCACTGTCTTTAAATCCAGTGACTTGCTCACACATGTGTTTCATAAATGTGTTTTGAAACAGACGGAATAGACCAAGATCAGGAAGCAATGCAATATAGCACTTAGCTACTGCACTGTAAAACAAAAAGCACAACAAAAAAAGCCACTCTGGATATTTCATGTTCTGGATGACTGACGTCTGAATAAATGACATTCTACTGTACAAATAATTAGTAGGCTCAACTTTATTATAGAACTCATTGACATGTCAACAATTTGATCAAATTTGCTGCTATTTTAAGCAAGATGCAGTTGATTTAATTGAAAAATTAAAATAAAACTTTGGCTGGTCAAAAAGGCCCTTCAGTATGTCCAATTTAATTTTAAAAACTTGATAAAAAGAAAAAAAAACAAATGAAATGTATTGTGTAAAACTTTTCAGACAATTGACAGAAAGCACATTTACCTTGTGTATAATGTACTGTCAAGTGAGTAACCCTTTTCTTTAAAACACAATGAATCTAAGAATCGATTCACAAACTCAATCTGGTCATTATAAGGAGCAGTTCCCTGGATCAGAAAATGAAATTGTTTTTACAACATTTAAATGAAAGATTTAAAGAGCTAATAGAAAGACAGAATAAATCCTTTTAAAGTTGGCCAAGCTTTATTAACCATGAGTTCTAATCAAATTTGCAAAGTAAATGAACTGTGTCAGCTGATGCAAAAATATGTATACCTCTCTTAACTTTAGGCTGCCTCTTTTATGTGTTTCTTATCTGCTGCTAGCTGTCAAAATTGGACCCCTTCCCCCCAAAAAAAAAAAACAACTACTATTATAAATTTTACCCAGCAATTAATTATTTGTACTTGACACTTTTGCTCTTTTGAAAGGAAACTAGTTTCAATGGTTGTATATACATTTATTTTCAAAACTAAATCAAAGAATAGAACAAATGTGATAATGAGACTCTGATCAACTGTATCATACTTAAAATATTTCAAAGACTACTAATGTCCTCTTTAAACATACTTTTGTTTCAAAACTTAAAATGTTTTTTTTTATGTTACTCATATACACTATAGTACAAGATATAAAATTCATCTTTACAGAGGTGAAATCTATAGGGAAAATACAGACAACTAAATAAAGTAAAAGTATCCCTTTCAGACTTTGCAATCTATGGGGGCAGATGATGTAAAGCTTATCTGTTTCTGTGGCTATAACTTAACAACTAACCACCTTTACTTCATGCAGTGTACTCAACAATGACACATTTCTGAAATAATACTTTGCATTAACTCATTTCATTTTCTCTTGTTATAGATACCAATCTCGTGTGGAGTTTTTGATCTCCCATTGAGAGCCTCCCCAGGTGACGGATAGGGAAATGCCCTCCAGATATGGTGGGTACTGGGGAAATAAAATACACAGGGTGGACCAAAAACAAACCTGCTGCCTTGCTAGGGCTAGGGCACCTTACCCCAAAATAAAGGCAGCTATCCAGAGAGCTGAAAGGGACAACCCCCCAGCTGGTTGTGCGCAGGGCTAACAACCCTGTCATTTAAAAAAATACTGTAACAAAAGCTTCGACACAAAAGAAAACTCGGACAGATCTCAATGGAAAACGACCTAGGCCTGGAAAAGGACATGATTTTTGGAACATGGAACGTGCTAAGCCTATATAGAGCAGGTGTGCTAGACCAACTTACTGAAGTGTCAAAGAAATATAATGTTGCGTTCTCTCCTAATCAAGCCTTCTGTAAACACTGCTAAACACAACACAGCACATCTAACACATCAAGAACCTGAATACAAGAGCTCCACAATAATCTGGTACTTTAATGAATGGATAAGTAGATAACAGCAAATACTAGACAATTGGCAACAAACACATCAACAACTAAAATGTTTTGCTGTACATCACCGTTCAAAACTCTACTGTCTCTATCTCTTTCTGGACTCGTACATAACACTTGAGGACTCGACCAGGACCGACTTCATGGCTGACTAACAGTCCCGGTCTCAACGCTCTCCGGTCTTGAACTGACGCTTTCTTACACACTGTGTCTCTCGTACACGCAGGCTTTCAATCACATGACCATAACAATGGTCATATTTGCATGTAATTGCAGTACTGTCCCTTGTCCATGGCCCCGCTGACCTGAGTGATTTGCATGAGTTCACGTGTGTGTCAGCTGAACCTATAGTTAACCCTATCGCGCCGCCAATAGGGTTATAACAATAAGATACCTCTTGTAGCCCTACAGGAAATCAGGAGGAAAGACTCAAGACATTCTCAGAACTAAGGAGTATACTATACTTTATAGCGGTGGAAGCACTAACAACTTAGGTACAGGTTTTGCTGTTAAAAAGGAAATGGTAGGTAATGTCATTGGATTTAAACATGTAAGAGATAGACTGCTCACTACGTTTGAGAGGAAAATTCTTCAACATATCATTTATCAATGTTTATGCTCCTACTGAAGATGCAGATGATAACACAAAAGAAGCCTTCTATGATGGATTGGAAAGAATTTATGATGAAGCACCAAAGCATTTCATCAAAATAGTCCTAAGAGATTTCAATGCAAAAATTGGAAAAGAACCAGCATTCAGACCAACAATTGGCAAAGAAAGCTTACATGAAGAGACCATCAATAATGGCATAAGATTAGTGGATTTTGCATCAGGAAAAGGAATGTCCATCTGCAGCACTAAATTTCAACATAAGAATATTCACAAGGTAACCTGGATCTCACCTGATGGCAAAACCCAGAATCAAATAAGAAACAGATTTAGGCTAAGACTAAGACTGCTTTATTGATCCTTACGAAAATTTGTTGTGATTACAAAGACTCGTTTCTCATATAAAGACAACACAACAGAAAAATACACATAAATACAACAGACAACATAAAGAGTTCATTCAGCGACTACACACAGGTATCTTGGTGCATTTAATGTTCCCTGATCAATGAGTGGCGGTGATAGAGTCTGACCGAGTGAGGTACGAACGAGTTTTTGTACCGCTCCGTTCTTGTTTTGATTGACAGCAGTCGCCCACTTCGCGACGACCTGGCGTAGTTCTGATGGAGCGGGTGGCCGTTGCCTTCCAAAATTTTTTCGATTTTTCTTAGGCACGTTTGTTCAAAAAGTTCCTTTAAATGTGGTAATGTTGTGAGTGTAATTTTTGATGCTTTTTTAATGATGTTTTCTAGATGTTGCAACAGTTTAGATGAGGCGTTGCCTTGCCAACAACTTATTCCGTATGTTAGCAGATTTTGTACAGTCGTGCCGTAAAATGTCTCAAGGATCTTCTTGTTTAATTTAAAACTGTTGAGTTTGTATAGAAAAAAGAGTCGCTGGGCTGTTTTCTTTGTCAGAGTTCCAAGGTGGTCTTCCCATGAAAGCTTGTTGTTGATGATAACGCCTAGATATTTATATGCCTTTACTTGTTCTATAGATGTAGTGTTTATTTGCAGTTCACGTATAGTTTGTTTTTTCTTTCTAAAATCTATTATAAGTTCTTTAGTTTTTGTTACATTCAGTTCTAGAAAGTTGTCGGTGCACCAGTTTGTAAACTCTTCTATCGAGCTTCGATACTGAGTTTAGTCTCCTGAAATAAGACCGACTATGGCAGTATCATCAGCGAATTTAATGAGAGACATGGATCAGATAAACTCGATGTAAGAAGTTTCAGAGGAGCAAATGCTGACTCAGAACACCTACTAGTAAAAGCTAAACTTAGACAAAGAATAAGTAAAAAGTACCATACACAATTACCAAAGAAAGAGAGCACAGCAATAATAATAATAATAATAATGGCCGCCGGAAGCTATGGCGTGTTTTCCTTCTCTCTGACTCAGTTCACTTTTTAGCGAGATCAAGGAGGTATTTGTACTCTAGACTTTACAAATACTGAAGTACTGCTACATGGTTGTAAGTCTGCATGTATTTAGGATGTTTCCATGAATTGGGTTTGAAAACTTTCTTGGTTTTAAGATCACTTCTTATCCTAGACTAGGGACGCCATTTTCGCTGCGTCACTTCCATGATTACTAGACCTAGATCTAAAAAGCTTGTTTACTGAGACAGTAGATCAAAATAAACTAGTAAACGCACGTTCTTTTTTTTATCTTCATTTTTGAATTTTGAGGAAATAGAACGGATCCATTGCTTCTTCCAGGACAGCGATGAATATGAAATAAATTAGGCGGTAAATATTATTCACCAATGAGTCGAGTGTTTACTGAGGGTAATTCACAACCTCATGACCAAACACAAGAGGTCGGTCTACTCCCTGACTCGCACCCCACACAATTGAGAGGTGCTGTTGGTGGTAGAACAAGAGGAGCCAAAAGGATCAAATGGACGAGAGAAATGAATATAGAAATTATCAAATCGTTCTTCCGTGTAAACATTTGTGATGATAAACCTCTCCCAGGTTATAGGCAAAAACTCTTCCTGGAATTTAACAAATTATACCCTAATCTAAACCTTACAGAGCAGAATGTTGTAGACAGAAGATCTGTAATAATTAAAAAATGTTATTTGACCCCTGCAGAAATTGACGTGATAAGAAGAGAAGTAGGTCATGAGCTTCAGATACAAGAGCTCATCTCAGATATAAACGACACGCCCACACAGCCGACCAACGAAGACATTAGTAGAACACCCAACAACAAGAGAATGACCCAACATCGGCAATAAGTAATGAGCTACACTCAAAATTTTCTAATCTTATAGACCGTTATAAAAACACCAATCTTAACTCTAGGCCTCGTATCCCCAAGCTAAACGTCAAGAAAGAGACAAACACATACATTAATGAAATAAATAAAGTCTTAGCCAACCATTTTGAAACACCAAGAAACTTGTTTGAGACACACCTCGCTATATACTGCGCCGCTGTGGCTGTCACGGAGCTCTCTGGACAAAAGACCTTCGAGCTAGGCCCAATTAATCAGAGACCAAAACAACATGTGCCAGCATGGAAAAGGCGCCTTGAAGACAATATTAATCAACTGAGGAGCCAAATGGATACAATTGGACAATATCTGGGAAACAACCATTCCGCGAAAATACTTAACAAAATGAAGACAATACTAAGAACAACTGGAATCAAATTGACGGACTGTGATAGCCACGCACGACTCTTATGTTTGAAAGATACTCTGAGACAAAAAGCTTAACTAAAGGGAGCTAGGTTAAAGCGCTACAACGAAACCACCAAAAGAAAGGAGCATAACGCTTTATTTCAGCACATGAGAAAACAGTTCTTCCGTAAACTAGCTGATAATGGTGCTGACAAAATTCAAACCATTGATAGCACTAAACACGGCTCCTTTACCGACTGCTGGGCGGCGCTTTGGTCCGACCCGCTACATTACATTACATTATGTGCAGGCTGACTGGATCGAGGAAATCCAAACTAAAAACAACCTAATACCAGAAATGCCTGATGAGGATTTCACAGCTGAGGAAGTCTCAGCAGCTATATCAAAAACCCACAACTGGACTGCTCCTGGACCGGACAATATACACAACTTTTGGCTGAAAAAACTTACAGCCGTACATGCACCACTAACATCAAGTTTTAACGAGCTAATATCAGAACCGTCTTCAATGCTGTTAGAACTCACTGAAGGGAGAACATCTCTCCTCCCCAAAAAAGGGGATCCGAACCAACCATCAAACTATCGCCCTATCACTTGTCTGTCAGTGGTGTATAAACTATTAACTTCACTTTTAAAAAGTAAAATGTATAAATTTTGTTCTGCCCATAATCTACTAGCAGAGGAACAACAAGGTTGCATTGAAGAGTCGATGGGCTGTAAAGTACAGCTAACTATAGATGGTATTATATTGCATCAAGCTAATAGAAGAAAGAGAAATTTACACATGTGTTACATCGACTACAAAAAAGCTTTCGATTCAGTTCCGCATGATTGGCTATTAAAAACCCTGGATATTCATAGAATCAACCCAAGAATAAAACAACTATTGAAAGTCTGTATGAATAATTGGAAGATAAACCTGCACCTTAATCGTGATAAACTAGGTTCTGTGCACATAAGAAGAGGTATATACCAGGGTGACTCACTATCTCCACTCTGGTTCTGCCTAGCGATTAATCCTCTATCTACATTACTCCAAGACTCTACAAACGGTTTTAGGGTTGACACTAAATGTACAAAATGTGTGTCCCACTTATTATACATGGATGATCTAAAGCTATATGCAGAAACCGAGCAAAAATTACACACCTTAATCAAAACGGTAAAATGCTTTAGTGACGATATCTGTATGTCTTTTGGCCTGGATAAGTGTGGCATCATAAGCATTAAAAAGGGCAAGGCAACGAACACCAACATTGAATTTGAAGGCATCGAGGAATTGAACTCCGCCTCTATTTATAAATATCTTGGAATAAACCAGAATGCCAAGATTAACCATAAGAAATTAAAAGAGGACTTTCTTGGCAAATATAGGCAAAGAGTTAATAAAATCCTCAACACCAAACTGTCTGGCAGTAATCTCATCACTGCAATAAACAGCTGGGCCGTCCCAGTGCTCCTTTACACGTTCGGTGTGATCAAATGGACTGACACCGACCTACATGACATTGACAGACTCACTAGAAAATTACTAACCAAGTTTCGATGCCTACACCCCAAGTCCTCCACCTTAAGGTTATACCTGCCCAGGAAGGATGGGGGTCGTGGATTGCAGAACATCTTCAAATTGTGTAAGATGCAATTTTTAAAAATACGATCAAAACTGCTCGCCTCCAGCAACAAATTAGTTTCCTTCCTACGGAAATACGACTCCGATGCAACCCCTCTGAACCTACACAATGCTGATGTCAATGTCGGTTTGGACGACGTAGGGCATGAGATTCGCCAATGGGAGGAAAAAACACTCCACGGAAAATTTCCGGCTTCATTACATGGGGACAACATCGACAAAGCTGCTTCCTTAACATGGCTCAAAGCAGGTCATCTCTACCCTGAAACAGAAGGCTTTGTTACAGCAATACAGGACAGAGTAATCAGGACAAAAAATTACGAGAAGCATATTCTGAAATTCAATGTTGTCGACAAATGCCGAAAATGTGGAAATGTGGGCGAGTCGATTGAACACATTATGGCAGGATGTCCAGCCCTATCAGAATCGGCCTACCTGGGTCGCCATAACCAAGTTGCAAAGTTAATACACCAACACCTGGCTTTGACGTACAAATTGATCGGTAAGGACACTCCCCCTTATTATAAATACTCTCCGCAAGAGGTTCTCGAGTCTACTGAACATCTGCTGTACTGGGATAGGCCTACCTATTCTGACCGACAAAACGGTAGATTTCAATCGCCCGGATCTGCTGTTCATCGATAAAAAAGAAAAAACCGCTACCATTATCGATATCGCCGTACCACTATCTCATAATTTAAGAAAAACTGAGATAGAAAAACAAAGAAAATATGGGAACCTAGGCTTGGAGATTAAGCGTCTATGGAAATTGTCCAAAATAACAATATACCCCATTGTTATATCAACCGAGGGGATAATAACAACTGACCTCACAGACACCTTCAAGGCCCTTAACATTCCTAGGAACATCTTCGTTGCCTGTCAGAGGGCGGTACTGCTGCAGACCTGCCACAACACCAGAAAATTCCTCAGTGGAAACTGTTAAAGGGACTACGATGAATTTTGTTTCTCTTTAGCGAAACTCGACCCTGGCAGCGCCAGAGAATGACTACTCGTTCATTTCTAACATAATAATAATAATCTTTATTATCCGTATGGAAATTTGTCTTACAATTTGTGCATTACACAAAACTCACAAAGGATCTATAGATATCTATAGATCACACATGTGTGAGAACAGAGAAGTTGAGCTTATTACAGAAAACAGCAGGGTCATTTAAAGATAAGCTGAATACTTTGAGGGGATCTTAAATACCACTGAAGATGGAAACAATGGAGAATATGAACTGCCACTGGGAGGACCACATCCCTTAGTGAACCCACCAACACTTTCTGAAACATCAGAAATAATTTCGACCATAAAGAATGACAAAGCACCAGGAGAGGATCAAATTACAGCAGAACTAATTAAATATGGAGGGAAAGACTTACATTCCCAAATACACAGACTAATATCAAGAATTTGGGAAGAAGAAGTAATACCAACAGAATGGGAAACAGCTCTTAAAAAACCAATACACAAAAAAGGATCCAAGCTAAAGTGCTGTAATTACAGAGGAATTTCTCTACTAAATGTGACTTATAAGATCCTGTCTAGGCTTATAACTAAGAGGCTAGGAAAATACTAAGAAGAGATCTTAGGTGACTACAAATGTGTTTTCAGACCCAATAAAACCACAACCAATCACATCTTCACACTAAGATGTATACTAGAAAAATGCCATGAATACAAATACCAATACACCAACTCTATATAGATTATAAAATGGTTTATGACAGTATCAAAAGGAAATATCTATATGACACTCTATAAGATTTTGGAATACCTAACAACCTGACAAGACTTATACATATTACATTACATAACTCCAAAAGTAAAGTCAATACAAGAACGCTCACTGGAATTTAGGATTAAATGGGGATTAAGACAAGGTGACTCACTTTCTTGCATGCTTTTCAATTTGACACTGGAGACTTATAAGTAATATACACATAAACACAAGGAGAACTACTACCTCAGGAGAGAAAATATGGGTCCACAACCAACAGGGACGATATTCAGTCAACCTCTACAATACCTTGCTTATGCAGATGTCATTGCCTTATTGGGTAAAGAAACCTCTGACATTGCTAGAGCTTTCACACAACTAGAAGAAGCATTTTGACCAGCAGGACTTGAGGTCAATGACAGTAAAACCAAGTACATCACAATGACAAGAGACAATCAGAGGGACAATATATCAAAATCAAAGACCATGAATTTGAAAATGTCCAAACTTTCAAATACCGGTATCTAGGAAGTACAATTGATTTAAAAAATGACCTATTAACAGAAATAAAGGAAAGAATAGCAGGAGACAACAGAGCATTTTATAGCACCCATCATTTACTTAAGAGCAAAACAATATCAAGGAAAACCAAGAAAATAATATACAAAACCATAATAAGACCAGCAGCAATGTATGCAAGTGAGACATGGTCACTAACAAAGACAACTGAAAATTTACTAAATAATTGGGAATGAAATTTTTTAGGAAAATCTATAGTGCTATACAAGATGAAACAGGGTGGAGGACACGCACTAACCATGAGATATATCAATTGCATGAAGATCCATCGAAAGTGACAGAAATAAAAAAGAACAGACAATGTTGGGCAGGTCACCTTGAAAGAATGTCAGATAACAGAGGAGAAAAAATTGTATACAGGCAAAAAACAAAAGGAAGGCGACCCAAAGGCAGACGCCGAATGCAATGGATTGATGATGTGAAAGCAGATCTTCAAAAGCTTGGGGTTAGGGCATGGAGACAAAAGGCCCAGGAGAGATCTGAATGGATAGGATGGATGGATAGATACCAATAATTTGTTGAAAGCAGTTAAATCAAGTCTCTTCTTTCTATAACTTTACAGGTAATAAAATAAAGAGTACTTACTTTGATAAGTTCAACATCATTACTGCCACATAGACAGAGAGCATGTGCAGCACTTAACAGTCCTAAAATAAAAATAAAATCCTGATGTAAAATAATGAATATATTTTAACTAAAAATAAAAAAAACATTTTTGTTAAAAAGACAATACCTCTTTATGCAACAAAAAGAGCAATTATTTTGCTCTTAACAACTAATGATTTAACTCTTTGGCTCCGGAATTAATTCGGAATTATTTGCCACTTTTGGACGGAATTAATTTTTCCGCCATTTCAGAGTGCGCTACTTTGCTTCGATATAACTTGTATAACTTTTTTATTTATTATTGGAAAATAATAAACTTGATATAGAATTAAAGAGAAATGGATGCTCTTTCCATTTCTTATGTTTTCTAGTTTGCAAATTATGTTGTTTTTGTAATTTTGGGTTTTGAATATAAAAATTAAAAATGAAAAACTCACCAACTGACATTGAAAATATCCATCCAAGTGCATGTTTAAAGAAATTTATTGTTCAAATTGAATTGAAATAGCTTTTTTTCTCATTTTTATCCATTTGTTTACAGAACACCACAGAAGAAACAGCAATAGATGCAAAAAATAATAAACTGGAACTAATAATCCAATGTCACTACTTTAACGAAAAAGCCCATAAAAAAAGCAACACGCTTGGAACAAAACACTTTTACCCTAAAACTAGTCTAACTGTACAGCATATATATATTTATAGTATTTTCTTCTAAAGTTCTTCATGTACTTAGTATATAAATATTCCTTCTAGTTGTGATATTCATGGAAGCAGTCAATATGAATGTGTGGGTTCGACTCCCATCCAGCGCAAACATAAACCGTTCTCCCTGACCCAAAGTGTTTACATACTCTGTCTTTCTTTATAGATTATAGTTATAGGTCTCCATTCTCTGAAAATGGATCTTATTCTAGCAGGGGTGTTCCATTTAATCCTATGGTCAGCATAGCTATTTATTTTGCTAACAAGACTATCAACAATGTGATTGTCAATGAAAAAAAACATTCCATCTCAATAGATGCAGTGCTGACTAAGTCTAGGTTGACAACCCAATTTCTTGGTGGAATAAATCTGAAATTGTTCTGTTTCAGTGCCTAGATGATAGATCTAGAGATCTACATCTATCTGATTAGATTTAGATCTAGATAATGTAGAGACAGCTAAACTAGTTCTAGATCTACATTGAACATTAGCTGGGGGTGGAGCTGCTTCATCAGCTAATAAACTTCATCATTACTAGGCCTAGGCCTAGGTCTAGACCTATAAATTAATTTACTAGATCTAGATCTATATAATTAGATTTATCAATATCACCATCAGATGAAACAAAACCACTGTCATCTGAATTCTTATACTTCTTTATCAAAGAAATATTTAGATCTACAAAGTTTATATGGCCTTGGTTGAAGCTCCATATTAAAAAAAACACGCACACAGAAAAAATAAATGTCATCTCTTTACAAACTTCGTACAAAATAAAAACACGTTAAATGAAGGAAATTCCGGATGTTTAGCAAAGGGAAACTATTCTAGATAAACATTAAGCAATAAAAAACAAGAATTGGAGAAATGGAAACGAAAAAAAAAAATTTTGAGATAGCTGATGCCCCCAGCGTTGGTCCGACTTTTTTCCACTTTTTTAAAATCAACGCCCTGTGCGTTGGTGCGGAGCCAAAGAGTTAAAAAAAAAAACAAGGTTACAAAAGACAGTTTGTGTGGAAACACAAACTCAAAATCGACCCCTGAAGTAAAATGTTTTACATAATTCGGATAATCCTTCAGAGTTGAAGATAGTTTACTTCCTAGTCCAAACCTCCCGCAGGACGACGGGGGATGGGAGCAGGCAGGGTTTGAACCTTGACCATCGATAAATCCGAACGACAGTCCAGCGCGCAAACCGCATGACCAGTGGTCCACCCAGGTAGGCGTCAATATTTTCAGAAGCAGTACCTCTAGTCAACATTACAGCGCTTGACATCACCAGAGCTTTGTCAGAGATATTTTCCAGAATTGGTTTCCCAGAAGTTATCCTCTCCGACAGAGGCACACAGTTCACAGCTGACATTACCAAAGACTTCATGAACATGTACCACATCAAGATGAAGTTCACAACGCCCTACCATCCCCAAAGCAACGGGCTTTGCGAACGATTCAACGGTACTTTGAAGAGGTGCATTTCAAAAATAGCACACGACAATCCGCAGAATTGGGACTTATTCCTACCAGCAGCTCTGTTTGCATACAGAGAAAGTCCTCAAGAAACCACAGGATTCTCACCTTTCGAGATGGTTTATGGCGCCAACCCACGAGGACCAATGGCAATCCTCAAAGAAGCTATTATTCGCCAAAACTCAATCTCATCAGAAACCAAGACAGCGTTTCAACATGTGCAAGATACCAGAAACATAGTCATATCTGCATGTGAAAAAGCAAATGAAGCCACAGCCATAGCAAACTCCAATACCAGAATGAGAGTCAATAGAAACAGAACACTGAAACAATTTGAACCAGGAGATCAAGTATATCTGTTACTACCAGACAAAAGCAACAGACTATTCATCAAATGGCAAGGTCCATTCTCCATACTCAGGAAGATAGACATACACAACAAAAAGAAAATCTATCACGTCAACATGTTACAAAAATATAACACAATAACAGAAGGTACCACAAGCCCAGAACAAAATGAAAGAACCATATCATGTCTTGCAGTCATAAAAGAAGAAGATGAAAATGACATGTCTGAATTTGACAACATCAATATGCCACAAACAACTACCAAACAAACTGAATTTTGGCAAGACATCAAACTCAATTCAATGACACCGCAAAAGCAGAAAGAACTAATTACCATTCTCAAAGAAAATTCAGACATATTTACAGATGTTCCAGGCAAAACGTCAATTACGGAACACAATATAATACTTACTGATTCCAAGCCTACAAAAGCAAGACCTTACCCATTACCAGTACACTACAGAGACTTTCTTAAACAAGAAATTAACCAACTATTAGAGCAAGGAATCATTGAACATTCCAACTCTCCATATGCCGCACCAATAGTTCTTGTCAAACGGAAGCAAACGACAACTCCAAGAATGTGTGTCGACTTCAGACAGTTGAATAAAATAACCCAACTCGACTCATATCCTATGCCAAATCCTGAAGATCTTATGACCAAATTTTCAGAGGCAAAGTTCTTCACCAAAATAGACCTGTCCAGAGGTTATTACCAAATACCAGTCAGACAAGAATGCAAACAGTTTACGGCATTCACCACAGCTTATGGGCTATTCCATCTCAACTTCATGCCATTTGGTCTAGTCAACGCCACAGCACCTTTAATAGAGCCATTCACAGCATACTAAGCAATCGCTCTGACACAGTGTCATATATAGATGACATTTGCATATTCCATAAGACATGGAACGAACATATCAAAGGACTACAAGAAGTTTTCAGCATACTGAAACAACATGGTTTGTAAAATGTTTTACATAATTCGGATGTTCCTTCAGAGTTGAAGATAGTTTACTTCCTAGTCCAAACCTCCCGCAGGACGACGGGGGATGGGAGCGGGCAGGGTTTGAACCCTCGACCGTCAATAAATCCGAACGACAGTCCAGCGCGCAAACCGCACGACCAGGCAGCCATGGTTTTACCATAAAGCCTAGCAAGGTAGAACTAGCCATGTCAGAAATATCCTGCCTGGGTTATAGAGTCAGCTACAATTCGCTGAGACCACAAGAGAACATTATTCAACGCATACTAGACATCAAAGTCCCCACCAGTAAAAAGCAAGTGAGAAGTATTTTGGGTCTGTGTAATTTCTACAGACATTTCATACCAGGTTACATAGCACTCATAGCTCCATTGATTGAACTCACTAAGAAAGGACAGCCAACGAAGATTCCATGGTCTACAAAGTTACATACCACTATTGAGAACATTAAAGCTGAATTCTCAAGAGACACTATTCTCAAACTTCCGAATCCAGAGAAGCAATTTTACCTCGCCACAGATGCTTCATCTTCAGCTATAGGTGCATGCCTAATGCAGAAATACCAAGACACTTCACAGAAATGCCAAGAGACTTTGCACCCAGTATTTTTCATCAGCAGGAAGTTGTCACCAGCTGAAACCAGATACTCAACCATCGAACGTGAATGTCTAGCCATTGTATGGGCCATAGCCAAGTTCTCCAGAGATCTACTAGGTGCTCATCTCACACTCCTAACTGATCATGCACCACTAGCATTTCTGAACTCAAAGAAGTTAGTGAACAGTCGTTTAACTCGTTGGAGTCTACAACTCACAGACTACCAATTTGAGGTCAAGACAATTCCTGGACGTGAGAATGTCTTCGCTGACACACTTTCCAGATGTATTTAATTCTTTACATAATTGTGTATATATTTTTCTTCCACAGGTGTAGTATATCAGTTTTGTATCGTCATATTTTAATTTTATCATGAAGCACCATGAAGAGAAGTAACTCATTCAATTCAAGATTTAATTTATTCAAGTATTATGCTTTGTACAACCTTTGATATTGTCTCATTTTCATAACCACTTGAATAGTGAAACAGGTGTTCTAAGTCATCAATAATTTTGTTCTCATATACCTGACACTGCATTTACATTTTTTTTTTTTTTTAATGTTATCTCCAAGTTGACTTTATTTTTCAGAGCATTGTCATATGTTACCTCAACCATTTTTCTATAATTTCATGTATGGTATCTTGTGTATATTTAAATATTTTTAATACATATGAGCATTTCTATTACCATACAAATGCTAAATGGAGGGGGGGGGGGTAATATGTCACAGATGCCATTATAGATTTATTTGTATATTTCACATTTAAAAGCTTGTGTGTAAATAGAAATATAAACCCTTGACTGAGCCTCAGGAATTACCCCACAAATCTAGATCCTTGACAGCGCCTCAGGTTTTACCCGAGACGTAATTACGATGTTGCAAATCTATTGGTTGATTTGAAAATAAATAAAGACATTTTAGCGCCAGAGAATTGACGAGAGTAGAAAGAACGCCAGTCGATGAAAGAATGTCCTAGTAGACAGTCGCGTTTACTAAGAGCTCTGATTTAAAGCCTTTGTAATGTTTTTTGTGCTTATTGATCTGTAACTTGTACATAAGCTGTACTTACGTTTTATATTTAAATAAAGTTCCAGAGTTGTGTTTTAACAAAGAATCTTTTATTGTGAATCCTAGATCGTCATTTATTCAACTATTTTAATTCAAGTGAAATCACCGGCACCACAACACACGTTGTGACAGGGGAGTATTGCCACAGAGTGGAGGTTTGGAGTCAGAGTTTTCCTTCTCCTAGATGGGTTGCGTTATTTAGGCTGACGTACCCCATCAACACGAAGCTAAACTGGTTTTGAGGCGCCAGTGTTCCGCCTTTCATCCATTCTCCTGTCAGTTTGTAAGAACAGGTTCCGCCGGATTTTTGAGAAAATCACACGTGAAGGCCAGGAGCTGGATTTGACTGTCAGAGGCATTTAGAGACGCAAGCAATGGGAGAATTTCTTGGAAAGTGGGTGCTTATCCCCACTTTCACCCCCGGCATTGACAGTCCTTTGGAACCCACCATCATAAGCATAGTTTCGGATCCCCCCCCCCCCCCCCCCGCGAAAAAAAAATATATGTATATATATATATGTTTGTGTGTGTGTATATAATTAATCTTTATTATATTCTGACTCTTCATTCTTTCGGAAGACGTTTATTGTACCCTAACAGACTCCCAATCTACTCTGCAAGCACTTAACAGCAGCACCTCAAACAGTCCAAGAGAGTTGACAACACTCATTGTGATAATCCACCAGATGATATCAAAATTAAATATCAATATTACACTACAGTGGATCCCTGGACACATTGGCATCATGGGAAATGAAAAGGCAGATAAGGTATCAAAGGCAGGTTCATCTATGGAACAACCAGATAGACTTGTTAACTACCTCACCCTAAGGTCAATGTTAGCCAACAATCACAAAGAGGAGTGGCTCAACCAATGGGAATCAGGAAACACAGACAGAGCCATGTATAGAGAAATGACTATGCCTAACAAACTGGACAGTATTAACTTCCTCCCCCGCAAAGAACAATCTACAATCTTCCAACTAAGAACAGGACACACACGACTATTAAATTACCACCTGAACAAAATAAACTCCACACAACTACCCCTTTGCGGACATTGCGCCCACCCTTTTGAAACCGTAAACCATATCCTCTTTGAATGCCCCTCCCTAATCCACCTTAGGCAGACCCTACTTCCACTACAGCCCAAAATAACCAACACCCTGTACGGCAGTGCTGAACAACTAAAGAAAACAGCACACTTTTTTTCCTTGGCACAGTCTGCAAAAGAGCTCACAGCTCAGCAGCAATAAAGCTGGCTAGAAGAAGAAGAAGAAGAAGAAGTGGCCTACGGCTAACGAGGGTGTCATGTAGCCAGCACAACGACCAACCGCCTTTACTTTTCCCCAACTAATGCCAGGTACCCATTAGAGCTGGGATCCTCGGTTCGGAATAAATAAAGTAATTGTTTTGAAAAGGCTCAATCACATATTTGAATCCTCAAAAAAAAAAAAAAAAAAAAAAAAAATTTCCACTATATAAAAATTTTTTCACGAAAATGAATTTTACAAGATTACTATTCGTTTTAAATTAGGTTTAACTTATAATGCATACTAATTAGCTTTTTCTCTTTAAAAAACTGCTTGCATAATTGATTTTAAAAATTAGAATTTTCGCTTTCAGGAAAAAAAAAAGTAGCCGTTGCATCAGAACTTTGAATGGTCTAAAATATTGTGAAGTCTGATTTTCAATATTTTTTTCTAGTTTACGAGATCTAAACGGGACGGACGGACAGACATTTCACACAAAACTAATAGCGTCTTTTCCCCTTTCGGGGGCCGCTAAAAAAAGGAACATTTCCTCCAACCCTTGGTGAATAAAAAATCCTGGTTAAACGAATGTATAAATCTACTGGACTTTATAATACTCTATTGATAGGCCTTTAGATCTAGACTAAGAAGATGGTGCACAAAATGTTTCTGAACATTGCTTTGTTTGTAAAATGTTTTACATGTTTTGTTTGAACGTTTCGGATGTTCCTTCAGAGTTTTAGATAATTTACTTCCAAGTCCAAAACTCCAATTGGACGACGGAGGTTGGGAGTGGGCGGGGTTTGAACCCATCGATAAATCTGAACGACAGTCTAGTGTGCAAACTGCATGACCAGGCACCATCCATTAATTTATTAAACTCGTTAATGAACAGGGCCTACATGCAGAAATACCAGGAAATGTATAGTCTAGTTCTCTAGCCAAATTTTAATTAATTTTTGTATACTTTAAAAAATGATAACTCGAGTTTTCCCAGTGTGGCCAATGGACTAGATCTTTTCCAAATGATAAATAGTTAACACATTTACTGTCAAATTAATAGGGAAATCAATGAGCCGTTTTTGAGAACTGAATCCACCCAGGTTTAAGATTTTGCTTCATTCTGAATGAGCAACTTGAATAGAGGTATTGTAAAAAACAAAATGATGGCTATCAAAACTTTATTTGATATAAGTGTACTTTATAAAATACTTATAGGCTAGATTTTGACCAATAGTTAGTAAATTTGCTTATGATTATTTATATATGTTTTCTTGGCTATTGCATTTTACTAGTCTTTTGCAGGTTCTTGATAAGAAGTCTTGGTATTAAATTAATGTTTCAATATCTATGGTTTAACAAAATGAACAAAAAAAATTTTACTTTGTAATCTAGACTCATTTCTTGCTCCTAAAGAATTAGATCCAGGTTCTAGAAACTCAGCAAGTTCAGAGTCATATCTGAAAATACAAGAAATAGCTGTTTGACCATAGATTTAGAAATATAGACACTCATATATGTAATATATCTTTGAAATAATTTGAAGTACAAGTTATAATACTTAAAAAGAAAATATGCAAAGAGAAATATTTAATGATTTTTGTGTCCTATTGTGATATTCATTTTTAGCAGCCCCCAAAAGGGGAAAAGACGCTTTTAATTTTGTGTGAAATGTCTGTCCATCCCGTTAAGATCTTGTAAACTAGAAAAGATTGTGAAAATCCGACATCATAATAATTTAGTCCATTCAAAGTTCTGATGCAACAGCTACGTTTTTACTTTTCTAAAAGTGAAAAGTCTAATTTTTTAAATCACGTATGCAAGCAGTTTTTTCATAAAAATACACCACTTTTACAAGTATTCAACATTAATAGTAACAAACACAGGCGGCTCTTTAGTAGTAAAGACGACTATTTACCACGTTTTTAAAACATTTATGCAAATGTTTTTGGACTTTTTGTTAAAAAATTATTTTTTTTTTACATTTGTATTGCTACGTTAAGTAAGTTCTGTCCTACTAACTACTACATTTACCCAAAAATAATGTTTACTTTTTAAGAGAAAAAAATCTATTTAGTATGCATATAAGTTGGACATAATTTAAAACAACAATTAATAAGTAGGTTTTCCATATTATTGCCTGAACTGCAGAACAAGTTACAAGCCAAATCTGGTATTCAAAAGCTTTTGTAGTTTCTTGTTTCTATTAATATAGATATAAGCCAATATATATAGAGAGTTCATTCATCATGGTTCGATAATGACCACTTTGTCATCCAGGGGGCTGAGGGCTTTGCACTGGGGTTTTATGCTTCCTCATGTGGCTGGTGAGACCTATGTGAGCCCGGAATGTTCGGCTGCACACTGGGTAGGTTATTCCAGCTGGAGCTAGTGTCGTGGGCCTTGCTTTTCTTCTCTGGCGTTTTTCTTCTGCCAGCATTGTTCTCTTTTTCTCAGCAACCTGTGCGCCAGTTTTCACAGCACAACGCCATGATGCTCTGTCTCCCAGGTGGCTGGGTCTATGCTGAACGCCTTCAGAGAAGCTTTGAGGGTGTCCCTGAATCGCTTTCTTTGCGAGCAATTTCCTTAACTTAGTTGGCCATACAAGAGTCGTTTATGGATGGGGTGGTCTTCCATTCTGCAGACGTGTCCTGCCCATCGCAGCTGGGACTGCATCAGAATTGTATGGATGCTTTGTATGGATGCTTTGCAGACCTGCTCTTCGAAGGACTTCAGTATTTGGTATTTTGTCTTGCCATCTAACATTGAGTATTTTTCTTAGACACTAGCTTTGTATTTGTGGTGATACCATGTCCATTTTTAGACAGTCTGCCATAGGATGCACTGGCCTTGGTGATACGCAGGTCGATTTCATTATCAATCTTTCTGTTTCTGGAGAGTGTGCTGCCAAGATATGTGAATCTGTCCACTGCATTTATATCATGTCCATTTATCTTGATGCTTGGATTGGAGTAGGCTTTCCCAGGAGCAGGTAAATATAAGACTTCAGTCTTATTTGTGTTAATGGTAAGGCCAAAGTCTGAACATGCTCTTGAGAAGTCACTGACAATGCTCTGCAGATCATTTTCAGAGCAGGCATTTAGGGCACAGTCATCAGCAAATAGCAAGTCCCTGATTACTGCTGAATTTGTTTTTGATTTTGCTTTGAGCCGCCTTGGGTTGAATAGGCCACCATCAAATCTGTATGTTATATTTATCCCGATGTTTTCTCTATCTGTGAATGCAACTGTCAGCATAGCAGAGAACATGATACTGAACAATGTAGGTGCCTTGTTTTACCCCGTTCGATACTTTGAAGGGCTCTGATGGTTCTCCACTTTCTTGGACACGAGCCTTCATGCCATCATGAAATAGTCTTACCATGTTATGAATTTTCGTGGACAGCCAAACTTTGACATAATCTTCCATAGTCCTTCTCTGCTAACAGTGTCGAATGCCTTTATTAGGTCGACATATATTGAAAAGAGGTCAGCATTTTGTTCTTGGCATTTTTCCTGGAGCTGCCTTGTCGCAAAGATCATGTCAATGGTACCACGCTCTTTTCTGAAACTGCACTGGCTTTCTGGTAGTAGACCATGTTCTATGTGTTGCATGAGCTGATTTAGTAGGATGCGAGAAAGGAGTTTCCCAGCAATAGAGAGAAGAGATATTCCTCTGTGGTTGTCGCAGATTTAGCGGTTTCCTTTTCGCTTGTAAAAATGGACTATTGTGGCATCTTTAAAGTCTTGTGGTATTGACTCTTGTTCCCACATAATTAAAAAGAACAGCTAATGAAGTCTTTCAATCAGGGCTAATCCACCTTTTTTTTGTAGACCTTTGTGAGGAATGGAGTCAGCTCCCGGGGCTTTTCTGCTTGCGAGCTGTTGAATGGCAAGATCGGTTTCCTTTAGTGTAGGGGGATCATCTTTTCATTTATTGGTACTTGCTGTCATTTATAATGGAAGGTGTTCTGAGAACCTTTTCGAAGTGCTCAGCCCAGCATTTTAGGATTTCTTCCTTATCTGTCTATAGATTTGTCCCATTAGAATTTAGTAGAGGGGATGAGCCTGACTTTGTGGGTCCATAGACTTCGTTTATGGCATGGAAGAAGTTCTCCATGTCGTGCTTGTCTGCAAATTCCTGTATTGTTTCCACTTTCTTGCTTAGCCAGGTATCTTGCATTTGGCATAACTGTTTTTGCACATTTTTGCGGATGTTTGTGAATGCATCTTTAGTGGACTGGGAGTTTGGGTTGTTCAGATACAATTTATGGAGCTTGTGCTTTTCATCTAATAGTTTTCTGATCTCAGTACTGTTTTCATCAAACCAGTCCTGATGCTTTCTCTCCATAGGTCCGAGTATGCTTAATGCTGTTCAATGGAGAGTTTTTTTAAGCATTTCCAGCTTTTATCTACATTTGATTCAGCTAGAGGGGTGGACTTGAGGCAGTTCTCTACCACATCTGCAAGCGACTTTTCAATTTTGTCATCTGCTAGTCTGGCCGTGTTTAGCCTTTTTAGGGGTTTAGATTTTTGTGGACGTCTCTTTGGTTGAATACGAATGTTTAGTTTTGTGATGATGAGGCGGTGGTCTGTTCCACATTCTGCCCCACAGCAAGATTTGGTGACACATATGTACTGACGGTAAGATTGTCTGGTGATGATGTAGTCTATGAGGTGCCAGTGTCTTGAGCGGGGATGCATCCAGGAAGTTTGCAGTCTTCTGAACTGCATACTTTACTTTTAGAATTGAAGAGGAAGAACATTTGATAAATCTTGGAAACTATTTGCTACTAGTAATACTATGAATAAGCTTGACATGTAACAGAATAATGGCAGCAGTAAGCTACCAAGGTTAGTAAAAGAAAAGGGTTAAGAAAATATGGCAAAACATAGATAGGCCCTGATGAGGACCCTCCGCCATTGTAGATTTAGGGTCAACACTTAGTGGAGCTCGAGGCTTCTTTCAAAGGCAAACCTAATTTAAATTGCATCTCTTTCTAACAAAACAACATAAATACATACATATAGTTTCAAAGTGATGGTAATTAAACAAAGGGCTCCAATTGGTGTTGACCCTAAATATAGAATATTTTGTGGTTATATAAATAAAAATAAAGACATGAACGACTAGTGTTAAGCTACACTAGTTTACAATAAGGAATTTGGCCTGTAAAAGTTAGGATTAATTTGTTTTATTTATTTTTATATATCTACAATATAATAAAAACAATGACCCTGATTAGTTATGGAATAAAGAATCTTTAGATATAGGCAAGTTGTGTTCACCAAGAAGGTTTTGGACTTATTTAGTAAAGCGAGGACAGAGATGAATTCCCTTCATTATCTATTCAATGTTTATGGATTGACATGCTCTTTGTCTCACTACATTGTTTGCCTTCGCCTGTATTCAACTGTTAGTTGGCAGTTTAGTTATCATCTCTGTTTTGAACTTTACCTATTTAAGACACAGAGCAGAGTTACCAAGACTAGAAACATTCTGTATTAAAAACATTAACATATAAATTTATTTAAAATGCACATTTTTGTTCTATTCAAAACATACCTACAAAACAGCCAATGAAGTATTTTTAGTCGAATTTCTCCTGGGTTAGTTAAGAGATTTAAAACTGCATCTTCATCTATTTCTTCTGTATAAGGACAGCCAAGAAACTGAAATTTTTTCAAAACTGTATTAAACCAGTGTTATTTGATGAAATAATTGAATTAGTTTGGATCAGTCATGTAATTAGATTTGAAATATATCTAGACTAACAATAATAAACCTGTGGATTATTTTTACCTATTGTTTTTGTTTTGTTTAGAGCAATTTCATGCGTTGAGCTTTCTCAATGTGTTATGATCCAGTCACTTGTCTAGACCAGTAGGGAAAGGGTGGGGGAGAAAGAATGGTGAATGTCACCATGATCGCTTTTTAAGTACATTTTATAAAAAACTATTAAAACGTTGTACGACTTAAATTCAAACTTGAGGGTTAAAGTGCTAGCAAAGTGCTTATGAAAATAGGTTTTATAGTTAGTTTAAAACTTTTAAGCAAGACAACCTAATTCTCTACACAAAGTATAAAAGGGACTATTTTAACTTATGCCACCACATCTGTCAAGTAAAAGTTCTTTCCATTGTTCGATACCAAAAAATAAAAATAATAATTAATAATAATTATCATTAGCTAATTAGCTAATCGATTATTTTTCAATATTGTTTCTTGTTTTGTCATGTAAAAGGAATAATTGTGCAAAATTTCAACTTGATCCAAAATTGGGTATGGGAGAAATAATGTGTAGAAATGAATGAGTTGATATAAGCTTTGTAAAAAAAAGGTGTTTGACAAATAATAATGAATTTAACTAATTCTTGTTCACCGAACAGAGCAATATCGCAATAAGAAATATTATTGGGATTATGTAATCTATCATTTGTTCGATGAGTAAACATGACCTAGATCAAGATATCATAATTCAAGGATAAAAAAAAACAAGCCAAAGAAAAAAGATTACTTAAAAAAAAAAACAAAGCTTATCTAAGGGAAAGAACTGCTAATTACTGCCTTATCCAGAAGAAATGAAGAAACTAAGAGTAAATAAAATAAATGAGAAATGGACAAGCTGTCATCTGAATCACAAGAAACATGATGCCTATCTATTATAAGTTATTCCGACAAGATGAACGTCTAATCTTTCGACTTGGGACCGGACACAACAGAATGAGACAACATATGTACCGGAAGCTCAAAATTGTAACCGGTTTCTACAAATAAATTATATATTAATATAATAATAATTAAATTTTTTTTAAATGTTGTTTATTTTTAGAAAATTATATGAATAATTTTGTTGTTTGTCAAAATAATATAGATATAGTACAAAATGTATATTTAAGTTTAATGTATGTGTTCTTGTGTGTGTTTGTTACATGTTTTACTAAAAAAAAATAATTCATAACATATTATAAAAAAAAAAAGCTAATGTGGTGTATGCAAAACGTTATAACCATTTAGTAGGCAACAAATAATATAATATGTACAAATGTTATGGCACTTGAGTGCACATCCATACACACAATAATAGATTGGCATAAATAGGCAGCTGAAAAAAAAGTCACAGTAGTAATATCATTGTAGACCTCTAGCCTACAATTATTGATCGACCAGGTGCGCTAAAGGCCTTTGTGTGAAACATCAACATGCACTGGGCTTGTGATAAGTATATACGCACTATTAGATGCTATGTGTGGTCTAAGAGATTGTCAAAATCAAAAGAGAGTATGAAGCCTCCCCCCCTCCCTTTTTTTCCATGTCTCCATAGCATACCATTTGAGTGGAGCTCTAAAAAAAAAAAACAGGTGAGAGAGAGCAGGAGACTAGCGAGTATCAACCAGTTACTAATACCAAAAAGGCTAAGGTGAAACAGGAAGGCACTGCGCTAGTGGAGCTGGGCTACAGGAAAAAAGTGCCCCGTAGAGACAATAAGGTAGAGTAGAGAGAAGACTCCTCCTCTTCTCCCCCGTAACAGATGCGATTTTTTTCCTTAGCACGACCAGCTAGGCTAGGCCCAAAGTAGTGGACTTGGTGTGACGTCAGTTACAAGCCAAGAATGAAAGTGTGGAGCGTGGGAAAAGTGATAATATGCTTGTTTCGTTGCGCTAATGTACAAAAAAATAAAAGGATGAAATTTCTTAATGTTTTATATATATTTCCTTTGATGTGGCCGATAAATCTCCAAACCAACAAACAACTTTGACAGGGAAAAAAATCATGTCGAAAACTTTTACGCAACAAAAAACCGACCCTACCCTTCTTCACATCAGATTTAATTTTAACTATGCATAGTGATACATTACAAAATAGCTATTTTTATAGACAAAAGGATGACAAATTCATTGTCACCCTCAGTTTTTTCATAGACCATTACGGAGTTATGAATTTTGAAACTTAAAAATAGCCGGAGATTAGCTTAGCGTGGCCGACAACCATTCTTTACTCTAGAGATACTCAGCTTAAATGGCTTATTAAAAGTTATTATGGATTCAGACTCTACACTCTAGTAAATAGATTATCATTAGGTCTAGTAAGTCTAGTAAAATACTGGTCTACAGGCCTAGGCCTAGGCAGACTAGTCACTAGGGTAGGTAGTTGCACCAAAAAATTTAAATTAATCTTATACCAACAAATGTGTAATAGAATGAAAGAGGATGAAAAATGCTTTCCAACAACACCTAATTTATTATGCTAGCATTATTGGTTCAAAAGTTATTGTGATTTTAAGTTTGTCCGAGGCGTCCTGACATCCAATGGACTTTATATAGAGAAATAAAAAAAAAGTGAAGCAAATTTTTTTTTAATGTGAATATTTCCAAAACTATTGTGAATACATATACAAAAGTATATATCAAATTGTACAGTTTTAAAGGAGGAATTTTAATTTATAAGTGGCAAATCAAAATGAAATTAAAATTATAAAATATCATTAGTAAATTACGAAAAAAATACAATTTTTTCTAATTTTCTTAAAATAGTCTATAAAAAGAAAAATGCTCCTGGTTGTCAAGTTTTCAACACAATAAGCTTCTAAATTGATCTAGATCTATCTAGTTATAAAACAATAGTGTAGATTAGAAAAAGAATCTTTAAATTTAAGATTTAGATCTATTTAATTATATTTATTTGAAAGAATATTTTAGATACCTAGATTTACAGATTTTAGCTTCGACATCGACTGACCAAAAGAACTCCCAAGAATACAGATCTTTATTATATTTTATGTTAATAAGCAATGATATAGGTATAAAGAAGTGATTCATTCAATTTTACATGTTTTAGTGTAAACTAATTTTATTTTTCTTATGTAAAAAACAGATATTATTGATAAAAGGTCATTCCGACCTTAGTGAAATTCTAGTACCTGATAAAAGTGTGCTAAGTTTTAAAATATCGTTGACTCGTTTAATCATAATAAATTTGGTATCATTGGAAAGCTGAATGAATTTTCTAAGTGTATGGTTTAAAACTAAAGATGTACGGGATCCTTTTTTTATTTTCCTTGTTATTTGAAAATTTCAAATTTTTCTGATTAAAATATTTAGGACATAGTAATAGAAAAAAAAATATTTTTTCCCACTGGCCGTTAGAGGAACCTCTTATCTTTAGAATAAACGCCAGAAAATGTCATAAAAACACTCAGTTATAAAGCAATGTCTTTTCTTAGGACATGCTTAATTTCAGTTTTGTAAAACCTGAACAGGAAATTGTTTTGATGTCAAATGTGTTTTTAGATCCAATATGGCTTCCTGTGAGAGTACCTACACTAGGGCTAGGGCCTAGATTCTAGATCATCATCTACTATGATCTAGCAATCTTACACTGCACTAGCCTCTAGCTAGAGTCTAGTCTAGAGCTAGACTTTCACTAAGTTGCCTTTGGACCACTTTTGACTGTCACTTTCCTTTGGTTGGGCTTGGCTATACTTTATACTGCCACTACTGGCATTATAAATATAATACACAAAAGAGATTAATACTAGATCTAGATTTATTAAAGTATTAAAGGTTATAGTCTTGATAAATACGTTGAATTATATTTTATATCTATTCAAGTAGATCTAGATTCTATATGAGGCCTACGTCTAATTTTTCTTTAAGAGCTGACTCCAATTTCTCATTTGAGATTAACGCCATTTCCCTCTTTCTTTTATGAAAATCACAAAAGTAGAGCTGTAATTGACTGTTTTTTGTTTTTTTTTAAATCCCAAGAATAATTTCTCAGAAGTCCTTAGATTCGAAAAACGGACTCGTACTCCTACATAAACAGTTTTAGAAAGGATTAAGTAGTACAGCAGACCTTCTCACACTTTTGCGCTGGGACCCCTGTATTTATACAGTCAGAATTAGCGGAAACAGATACATAAATGAATGGTACATACGTTACAACTATAAAAAAGAAAGAAAAAACACAACATTTTGTTTATTGAGATTATAGTTTTGTTTACAATAAAATTGTAAACTAATTTGCACTTAATTTGGATGATGTTGATGAGATTTATAAAAGTAGGCCTATTTAGTATTTATGCCCGGTTTAATGTTTGTAAGTAGTAAAATCTACACGAGCAATAATTTCTAGTCTATTTATTTTATTTTTCATGAGGTTCATTTCGGCTCTAAATTCAAGTTGTACCAAATAAGAAAATGGGAACGCAGTCATCAACTTCTGTACAATGACCCACAATGCAGAATCTGTTTTTGTAACGAATTCGTAGCATCTTTGGTCAGCCATTGGTTTAAGTGCCTAGTTTGTGGATATTTCAAAAAGCTGCTCATGTATTAGTATGGCTGCTGGGCATACATTTCAGACCCAGAAAGAAAGCCCTTATCGGAGACAGGCGCAGAAGAAAACAAATAGAACGCCAGCGAACAACAGCTTCCTCCGCACGAGATGCGGGGAAAAAAAGTGCAGGTAGCAACTGGGTTTGCATAGTACGTCATGTTAAACACTGCACTCACAAAACCTCTTCAGTTGGTCTTTAATCTTTGTTATTGAAGTAAGTCGGGTGTTGCACGCGTTCAATATAATAAAGTATTGTTCTCCGCCATGACACTAATGGTTGTTGTATGTTTATTGCTGACTGTGAACCTAGATCTTAATTAACATGGTGGCAGCGGTATATTAATGATCAGAGGTAATCATTAATCAGTATATAAAAGTTTATTGTTTGCAATAATAAATAGGCAACAATTCAAGGCTACGCCGTGCAATTGCAGCTAGAAATTTCCTTCCTGTACCCGAGCCGCTCGAGGTAGAAGGTAACATGGCCGCTAATTGGAAAAAGTTTCACCGGAGCTGGAGAAACTATGAGTTAGCCACTAAATTGTCGGAAGAATCAGAGGAGGTCAGAATGGCCACCTTTCTAACAATTATAGGAACAAAAGCAATGGACATATATGAAGGTCTTGAAATTGAGAAGAGAAAAGAAATTTAAGAAAGATGGAAGAAATAGTGAACAAATTAGAACGTTTTTGCATTGGAAAAACGAATGAAACGTATGAGCGTTATGTTTTCAATACTCGAGAACAGCAAGAAGGTGAGGACATTGAAAAGTACATAACAAATCTGAGAAGACTAGCAAAAACGTGTAGTTTTGAACACATGATTAGAGACAGAGTAATTCTTGGTGTTAGACATGAATGCCTCAAAATGAAATTGTTACAAGATAGTAGTCTCACATTGGAAAGGTGCAGAGACATTTGCAGAGCATACGAGACCACCAACAAACAGTTGAGACAAATACAAGCCGACCCTCCAATCATTGAGAAAGTATCAACACCCTCAAGAACAAACATTCAGAAAGGTAAATGCAGGTATTGTGGAAGGATTCACGAATACATTAAGGAAAAGTGCCCTGCATGGGTTAAAATGTGAATAGTGTGCAAGAGGAGACATCATTTTGTCGTTATGTGCAAAAAGAAAATTCAGCAGGTGGTTGTCAGATGATATGTCTAACGATGAAAGACAGCTGCAATCGGAAACAGGAGATGATGTCATGATGGTAAAAAATTAATGGGTGATGTCTTTGGAGAACCGCAAAGCTAAAAGGATGACAGCAGTTATGACAGTTAATGGTCACCGTGTAAGGTTTCAAATGGATAGTGGAGCTGATGTAAATACCATTCAGGAAAAATACGTAAATAAGAATCAGATAGAAAAGGCAACGCAAAGATTACTAATGTGGAATAAGACTGAAATGAGCCCCACAGGGAAAGCCACTTTTTTGACAAGTCAAAAGCTTGCTGTCAGAGTCACTCAATTTTATCACAGCATTAATTATTATTATTTATTATTTATTTATTTTATTTTAATTATTTTAATTATTTCTCATTTTAGTCCCTATTTCCCCACCCACCTTTTCCTCTTCTCTCTAGACTGAGTCCACCACCTTGGCGACAACTAGGCCACGGCTTTCACTTATCTCCCCTTGATCGGGGAAAGATAAACACACAGTCTCTTTGGTTTTACCCGCCGGATGTCTGACGGTCGCAGTTGACTCCACCTTGAGTGGAATACAAATCACTCTTTCTTCTCCCCCCCCCCCTCTCCCACGTCTCTCTTTGATCAAAGAGATCACTCGGATCGACACTCCAAGGTGTGACTCCCATCTCGAGTCAAATTCACCCACGTGAGAGATGATCCTTAGGCATATCGCATTTCCTGTTTCCGCCCATCTCTTCCGGACCTTAATAAAGTAGAGTAAGGCGGGACAGACACTCTCTCACTTCTCATTCTCGCTGACCAGTCGAGTCTGGACTATTTCATTTATTCTTACTCTTAGAGGAATACCTGGTGGTAAGCCAAACTTAATCACAGTTCCATCTTAGTTACTTTGTGTATATTTCTCACTGGATATTATCATGTGCATTTTACTTATTTCATTTATATTGTAATAACTGAAGGGAGGCAACTCAACGAGACAAAGACGTTTATTTACACGGAGACATGACAAACACAAAGGGGCATCTGCCTTGAGTACAGCATCTCCATATTGGCTCTCTACTTGGGCGGAAATCGTACTCTCTCCCATGTCAACATCCGACTTGTTTAGTCACAGATAGTGCGCACCTTCTTTCTGCACTATCTTGGATGGCGGTGCGCATTGCAAAGTCATAACATTAGCACTTTTTCGTCCCGAAAAGAAACACTGCAGCTGAGGTTTGACAGTTCAGGTGGAGGTCGATCAGTGGGAGCCACAGGCGGCAGGGAGTGTGTTCCCCACGAAGCCATCCGCAGTTTTCCTCCAGTGCCGCTTTCTCTTTCTCCAGTTGACCAGGCTGTTGTTGCGACGATGACGTGGCCGTTTGACACACAAAGAGATAGTGTCGAGCACTGTTTTCTTCAGCACAGCCTTTGATCTGACACGCTGTCTCAGCAGACCTTCCCGACAGACGCCTCTCAAGGGAGCTGCAGGTTCACATGCAGCCACGTTGCAAACAAAGTCCAATGCACCGCAGTCATCCTCAGATAACAGTCTCACGTCCAGAAGATAGGTCTCTTCAGGTTCAAGTGGAAAATGTCTTCCTCTTGACAGCTCAGATTTAGAGTGGTTTGATTGACATTCATCTATGCCAATGTCGATGATGATGGTAGAAGTACATATGCCCTGTTGGTAATTTTCTTGGCATCTAAATTCTATGTGTGATGCGCCAACGTACAGTTCATGGTTAACTTCTGGATGCAGTTGTCAAGCTTCAAATTTCCCTCGTGAGCACCGGCAGATAGGCAGAGGTCTTTAAGGTCCATAGCAACAGGCTTAAACGCAGACCCAACGTTGTCTTGATCAGTCCAGCTCATTAAGGTACTGGTAACAGGTACAACAGGAACCAACGCTTCAGGCTCATAACAGACTTCAGTTAAGGTACTGGTAACAGGTACAACAGGAACAAACGCTTCAGGCACGTAACAGACTTCAGTTAAGGTACTGGTAACAGGTACATTAGGAACCAACGCTTCAGGCACGTAACAGTCTTCAGTTTCTTCATTTGTCTCTTTCCCTTCGATTTGGTACATCTCGTTGAGTTCATCACAGCAATCATTGTCACGTTTCTCGTCTTGAAAGTCACAACGACAAGACTTGCCCACAACACAGACACAGACGGCGCTCAAATCCCCAGCGTCTCCGTCACCACTGTTTGTGTAACCACAGTCTTGACCACGCAACTTCTTTACCAACGAGTCTACAGGCAACTGCTCCTTTACCGAGTCTACTCCTTCTTTCATTTGAGACACCATTTTATCTACCTTGTTCCCCATACTGTTAATTTGTACACACATTGCATCAATACCTTCATTTATCTTGCCAATAAGCTCATAAATCTCCGGTTCAATTTCAAATAGGTAGGTCTCCGGATCTTTGTCTTCATCAATTAGGGCTTGCCGGAGACGAGCTGTAAGCACCTCCTTGCTACCACCAAGCTTCAGGCGTCTGAAACGAAGTTCCTGCTTTAGCTCTTTAACTAAAAGCTGGTCTAGTTGTTTCAAAGATGCCATTGTGCTAGAATCCGACCTCCTCTCGTTGAGTCGCCTATAATCCCACTTCTGAGACCAATTGTAATAACGGAAGGGAGGCAACTCAACGAGATATAGATGTTTATTTACACGGAGACATGACAAACACAAAGGGGCATCTGCCTTGAGTACAGCATCTCCATATTGGCTCTCTCTACTTGGGCGGAAATCGTTCTCTCTCCCATGTCAACATCTTGGATGGCGATGCGCATGGCAAAGTCATAACAATATTTACTTAGTGCATATGTATTTCTCACTGTCGTAAGTAGAAAAAATAAACATGGCATATGTATTTATTTATGTATTGCATTGATCTATTAATGCTACGTTGCTCAATTGATCATTGATGCAACCATGTATATATTTGTACATCTTTATTTCATTTATCTCGACTGACCGTCTTGATAATTTTACTAGCGAACTAATACCGCGCTTAGAAAAGAGATATGAATTATCTCCCCTGTAGGCATTCTACTTTGACGAGAGTTGCGCCCCTTGAACGGACGCTCCCCCCATTCGAGCTCGCTCCTTTGTTTATGGCCGACAGCCATGTGTAAACAATAGCGTCATGGTCGCTGACCAGCGTCCGCCCCCCTTTTCTCTTTCCACTTGTGTTGTTTATTTGAGATTATTATTTCCCCTTTTATGTACATTTTTATATTGCTACTATCAGCCATCTATTTTCCAAATCCCATTTGTCATCATCTCCCCATTGTGCTCAAAAGCAATTTTCCTATCTGACGAATGCACCTCAGTCGAGGGCATCGATAAGATGCATGAGAGACATGTCCTAATCTGTCTTCGTTTATCCGCAGCGTCCCTCGGGTGTCTGCCTATTAGTTTGCATCACCTTCCTATTTATTCGGTATTGTTTGACAGCCACTCGTCAACCTACTTAATTGCCAATGTACTTGGTGCTATTCAGCACTGCACTACTGCCTATTTGCTATTGAGCATCACCTCCTGCCTACTTATTCCACCTCAATCAACTATTCTATTTGGTGCTAGTCAGCACTGCGATCTACTACTTGGCACTATCGGCTCTACTTGCCTGCCTATTCGACAGCCCACCTGTCAACTTATTAGGCACGACGTTCCTATAGACCACGAGTCTGTGCTAGACGTCATAGCTTCGCCAAACTCTCCGCAACTCACTGGACTTATCCTGCTAACTACGCTGCCCACGGCAGATCAGTTCTGCCCGCAGCATCCTTGTGCCCACGGTAGCCGGCCACCCGCCCTACTGTGCCCACTACAGATATCAGAACTTTGGATTGAGACTCCACAAGAACTGTATCACCGCGTCCCTCTTCCCGCTAGAGCGCCACCTCCAGCTGCAGAACATCAAGCTAGGACACAGCCAGCTGCGACCCAAGCTGGACAATCAGCTAAGTTCAGAAGACAAAGTGACATACTCTCTTATTAAGTGCAAGAGTGATGATTACATATAGTATTGATTAGAGATGGATGCAAACCCTCCCCCTTTTCATTCTTCTATGTAAATATTTATGTAAATAAATATTCTTCAATTTTTAACTTTGTATCTCTCTTTCATTGCTTGTTTCGTTGCGTGCCTGCTCCCGATTTATATGCTGGCGGGTCGGTGTGTGATAGCTTCAAAAATAATCATCCCCTAGACATTAAGCACGCCAAACACACGTCACACGCGAAAACCTGTCACAACTATAACGACGAGAAATGAGGAAACTGACGAAACATTTGAGGTGGAATATATAGTTGTACCAAATAATCTAGCATGCCTTCTAGGTCATGAAACTTTAACAAGAATGAAGTTAATCAAAGTCAATAAAGATAGATTCATAGCATCAGTAGTGAATAACCAAGAAGAAGACTGTAGTCCAAAGTTTACTGGTGATTTTGGTGACTTAGGAGAAGTGTCTTTAAAGATTGATAGCAGCATTAAGCCCAAGGTTCTGCCGTGTAGAAAGATCCCTATTGCTTTACAAGAAAGAGTTAAGGAGGAGTTAAAGACCCTAGTGCAGAGAGGAATCATAGAACCAGTGTTAGAGCCTACAGAGTGAGAGAGTCAGATGGCAATTGTGGAAAAAGCTAATGGAAAAATTAGGATTTGCATAGATCCACAAGCCCTGAATAAAGTTTTACTAAGGGAATTCTATAATCTTGCTACTTTAGATGACATATTGGCAGATTTGAACGATGCCAAAATATTCAGCAAATCGGATGTGCAAGAAGCTTTCTGGCATGTCAGGCTAGACCACTGGCGGATCCAGAGGGGGGGGGGCAATAGGGGCGATCGCCCCCCCCACTCGGCCGACCCCCTTCGGGGGGGGGGGGGCGGACGAATTATAGTATAGAATTCACACAATTTGTATGCGAATTTATTACTTATGTTAATAATATATACTAATTATTTATATTTCAACCTATTTTTAGATTATTTCGCCCCCCCCCTTCTAGTATTTTGGCCGATTTGGTAGGGTCGGGAGGGGGCGATGGCATCAATCCGCCCCCCCCCCACCATAAACTTTCGAGTGGGGGGGGGGGCGGTCCAATTTATTTGTAGAAATCACAGCTTGCTAACAGAATCAATTAAATATCTATATGATTAAAACTTGTTATTGGTATTTTAACCGGTCTTTATATAATTTCGTTCACCTGTTGGCCGATTGGAAGGGGAAGAGCGAATACCTCCACCGCCCTTCCTATCTAAAACCTTTGAGTGGGGGGGCGGTCCTACTTTTATGGAGAAATCATAGTATGTGAACAAAATTAGTCGAATATCTAAATAATATGAACAGGTGGCGATACATGCAATCCCCTTCCCCCCATCGGACAAATCAATACTTTTTCTTTTTGTATTATAGTAAGAAATTACAAAAATCTGTCACTAATATAATTTATATATGCTATAAAGTAAATTCTTATATCGAGTCGCCCAACCCCTATTCTTTAGTGCAAAATGCAATCAATAGCAGAAATTATAAAAAGGAGCGAGAATTAATCGTTTTCATTTTACCGCCCTTCCCCTTTCCAGACAGAGTTTGTGTAATTTGACATGAATTTATCATAACTATTTTAAAAAAGACTTTGCTTTGGAAAAGTTATAATTCTAACGAAATTTTTCAATATAACAGTCACGGTTGAGATGTGTTCAAAAGCCAGATAATCTTTTCCTAGTCGACTTTTTCCAACCTTTACTCTATCTCATATTTTTCTAGTTAAATAAATTTAGGACTATAACTCACAATTTATGCTAGAATTTTATTGAATATTATTAATCGAATTTTTATTTTTTTCGGCGGCGATCTTCAAAACCTTAATCTAAATATCTGGGGTATCTAATCTTTTTCAAAGAACAAATCAGTTGTATTTGCAATGTATTAAGGGACTATAAATTCATATTAGAATATTTTTCTCATTATTCAAAAGGCACTTTATAATAGAATGAATAATGAGCTGTAGGTCAGGAGAATGCGTTACTGCAGTGAAGAATGCCAGAAAACGCTTTTAGCGTCGAAGCTTCGCCCCGAACACAACTAATAAGTAATGAGCTGTAGATGTCAGGAGAATGCGTTTCAGCCTTGAAAAATGCAAGAAAACGCTTTTGGCGTCAGGGCTTCGCCGCGAACCCCACTGATAAATAATGAGCTGTAGATGTCAGAAGAATGCGTTTCTGCAGTGAAAAATGCAAGAAAACGCTTTTGGCGTCGGGGCTTCGCCCCGATCATCACTAATAAGTAATGAGCTGTAGATGTCAGAAGAATGCGTTTCTGCAGAAAAAAATGCAAGAAAACGCTTTTGGCATCGGGGCTTCGACCCGAAACTCACTAAAGAAGCTTACAGCGCTCTCCCAGACCCCCAAGCTTGCAAGAGAAAGACTTTTTTTTCTGCTTTTTTCGCCGAAGATTGAGAAACAGTCTTATTTTATTCTCATATGTCGAATATATATATATATATATATATATATATATATATATATATATATATATATATATATATATATATATATATATATATATATATATATATATATATATATATATATATATATATATATACATGCTGTACGCACGTTTATGCATAGGGTTAGGGTTTACTGGGCGTTAGGGTTAGGGTTTGGAAAAAAATCGCCCCCCCCCACTCCAAAGTTCTGGATCCGCCAGTGGGCTAGACACAGCGTCATCTAATTTGACAGCAATGATAACCCCTTTTGGTAGATACAAATGGAAACGATTACCATTTGGTCTGAAAGTGAGTTCAGAACTTTTTCAGAGAAGATTAAATCTAGCACTAGAAGGACTGAAAGGCTGTTTCAATTACGTTGATGATATTATAGTGGTAGGAAAAGGAAGCACGAAAGAAGAAGCACTCAGAAATCATGAAATTAACCTAAGAGAGCTGATGAAGAGATGCCAACAAAGGAAGATTGAACTGAACCACGAAAAATCTGTTTTTAGAACAGCTGAAACTAACTTTTTGGGTCATATTATTACAGAAGCAGGAATAAAACCAGACCCGAACAAAGTATCTGCGATTTTGAGTTTGAATGCTCCAAAAGATACTTCATCGGTCCGAAGATTCTGTGGCATGGTTCAATATCTTGCACGATTTGTTCCAGACTTGTCGACAGATTTACAGCCCATAACAGAGTTGATCAGAAAGAACACACACGAGCTTTCATTAAGATAAAACAGAAAATATCGATTCATGGCACACTGATATATTTTGACCCTAACTAAGATCTTACATTACAAGCAGATAGTAGCCAAAATGGGTTGGGAGCAGCGTTATTACAAGATGGCAGTCCAATAGCATATGCTTCTAGATCACTAACTGATACTCAGAAAAGATGGGCACAGATTGAAAAAGAATTGTTGCCAGTGGTTGTTGGTTTGGAACGTTTTGACCAGTATACGTATGGCGGGACAGTTATAGTTCAGAATGACTATAAACCACTGGAAAACATCCTTCAAAAACCACTCAGTTCTGCTCCGAGAAGGCTACAAAGTCTAATGATACGCCTTTATCGTTACGATATCCAGTTTCAATATGTCAAAGGCGAACATTTGTTCATAGCTGATACTTTGAGTAGAGACCCATCAGAGGAAAAGAGTGATATCCCTGATGTGTGTGTCAATACAGTCGGACTGGCAATACCAGATGCAGTGCTGGAGAAAGTCAGAATTGAAACAGAGAAAGATAGAACAATGCAAATACTTATTCAGTATATCCTAAATGGATGGCCAGACATCTACCTGAACTCTAACAATATTTTTCACTAAGAGACATGTTAACATACCAAGACGGATTCTTGTTGAAAGGAGAACAAATAATCATACCGATATCACTTCGCAAGGAAATAGAAGAAAAACTCCATGCAGCATATCTGGGAGTAGACTCAATGAAAAGTAAAGCAAAATAAACAGTTTTCTGGCCTGGATTGTCAGCTCGAATAAAGGAAATAGACAACTCATGTTACATTTGTCAGAAAAACAAACCAGCAAATCAGAGAGAAGAATTAATACAGCACGAAATAGGTTCAAATCCGTGGGACAAGATTGGAATTGATTTATTCCAAATGTGTGACCAACAATATCTAGTTATAGTGGACTATTATTCAAATTTCATAGAGGTAGAAAACATGCAGTTGACAACAACACACGCAGTTATAAAGAAACTAAAAGTTTTATTTGCAAGATATGGGGTGCCCAAAGTCTGTATATCTGATAGCGGACCTCAGTTCACATCGGAATATTTTTCCAAATTTATGACGGAATGGGGAGTGACTCATTTGAAATCTTCCCCATGACACCATCAATCCAATGGAAAGGCTGAGTCAGCAGTTAAAATTTTGATGAACATAATGAAGAAATCTAGAGAATCAAAGTCAGATGCTTATGAAGCTCTTCTGGAATTTAGAAATACTCCAAGGCAAGACACAAATCTAAGCCCAGCTCAGATGTTATTTGGTCGGATGACTCGAACACTGATACCAAACAAAAGGAGTAACATTAAGATTTCTACATGTCAAGAGAACATTATGAGAAGGAAAGAAAAACGTCAGATGAGTGTAAAAACATCTTATAAGAGGTAAAGAAATTTAAGTCAGCTGAGATCTGGACAGATGGTCTATTTCCAATCTCCTAATGACCCTACATGGAGACGTGGAAGAATCCAGTCTCAAGTCAACCAGAGAGCTTACATTATTCGAGGTGACAATGGTGCAGTGTACCAAAGAAACAGAGTGCATATCAACCCGAACAGAGAAACAGAAGAAGATATATTCCCCGATACTGATGACAACTTACAGGACAATAGAACTCATAATTAACATATTCATCACTCATCATTCCCTCCGACCAAGGGATCAGTTGGAGAAACCGACAAGATTCAATGACTATGTGTCTTAATGAACTATTGAATGTTGATTTTTAAATGTGATATGTTTCATATTCATTGAAGCGTATATATGTATGTTATGTTTAGTTGTTTATGATGTTGTGGTTTTGTTTTATTTTATTTTTTTATATGATACTCCCCGAAATGTTTTTTATTATTTTTTTTTAAAGAAAAGGGGATGTTGGTATGGTGCGCAAAGGTGCAAAGGTTCAATATAATAAAGTATCATTCTCCGCCATGACACTAATGGTTGTTGTTTGTTTATTGCTGACTGTGAACCTAGATCTTAATTAACATTGGTTTAAGTGCCTAGTTTGTGGATATTTCAAAAAGCTACTCATGTATTAGTATGGCTGCTGGGCATACATTTGAGACCCAGAAAGAAAGCCCTTATCGGAGACAAGCGCAGAAAAAAACAAATAGAACGTCAGCGGACAACAGCTTCCTCCGCAACTGGGTTTGCATAGTACGTCATGTGAAACACTGCACTCACCCTTAATCTTTGTTATTGAAGTAAGTCGGAATATCCAAGTGAAGTATCTTCAAATCTGTTGTATAGGTCAACAGAATAGTACACATAATAGACATGTAAAACTGTAGTGAGGGGGCGAATTGGTTATTAATTAAATTATCCCTGATTTTAAGCGCAGAAGTTATTTTAATTGTATACATTTTTCATCTTTCTGCGGATCCCTTCGGTCGTCTTGAGGACCCCAGGGGTCCACGGACCACAGTCTGATAACTACTGTAGTAGATGTAAAAAAAAAAAATTGTATTGATTTCTAGATCTACATACTGGGTAGTCTCCCCTGCATTGCATACGCGATGTAGGCTAGAACTATCATTTGAATAAAAAACGAAATCAACCGAAAACTCAAAGAACGTATAAAATATCGCTACAGCGGTCCTCAACATTTTTAGTTCCGATAAACTCGAGTACGATTCTCAACTAAGCGGCGACCCCAACCACTTTTGAGAAAAAAAGGGGGAGGGGCGAGTTTTTCCAAACCCTAACCCCTGTTAGCTCTAATTCTATGTATACGCACACCTACACACACAAAGGCACAAACGTATATATCAAATAACATCTGTCCTCGGCAGTCGATTTTCTTGTGGTCTCAAAAGTGTATCCCACGGCCTTTGTGAGTGATCTCTAGCTGTCTCATTTGAAGCCAGGTGTTCTCTTCTATAGCTGGTCTTTAAAGCGTTTCCGCGGGGCACCTCTGTTACGTCTCAACAAAAAATACTGCTTTTGACATACGTTTTTCCCCCAAACGGGATATGTGCCCTTCCCAGCGTAACTGTCGGACCATAATAAGTCCGTTTAAACTGTCCGTACCGGCGTTTGCAAGGACATCGCTGTTTCTAGTGCGGTCTTGCCACCGTAGGTCAATGATGGCCCGGGCATGCTACCCTGCCCTATAGTGGCTCCCGGGTGGAACCGATCGTATGAGGAAACGATTAGGCCAAAGGGTAGCAAAACGAGACTCCCGTGAGGGTGCCAAAGGGGATGCGAGAGCATCCTCATTGCACTATGCGGGGTTGTAAAAGAGCTCCCATAACCTTGTCACAATCCTGTCGCCGTTCCTCAAGGGGCCGTTACATAAATGTAGAGTCCTGCAAGAAGAAGAATGTCCATGACGACCGCAAGCATCTTTGGTGAAAAAGCTAAAAAATTCTTGGTTGCTTTTTTTTATAGTAGGCCTACCAATGTCTCAGATTCTCATAGAAGGATCGAGAGAACCACTGCTTGGTAACGCTGATTTTTTAAGGCAGGCGAAACTATTCATCTCCAAACTCTCGCCTGGAGGTGTGCCCAAAAGCTGTACTGGCTCTGGCCAGACGTTATCAACTTCTCTTGAAAGCGATGCTTCATTTGATGTTGATCACTTCCAAATAGAAAATGGCGTGAAGCAGGGCTGTGTACTTGCCCCTATTGTGTCTTCTTTGGCGTAATGCTGGGTCAAAGTATGCAGCAATTGCACGAAGGAATCTACGTCAGACGGCAATGTGCTTAATCTTCGATGTCTCGTAACTTTTATAACTAGACTTAGAACCATTCATCATGAAAACAAGAACACTTATGAGGTAAATTAGGTTGACTTTGTGCTGTATGCGTCAACAGAGAAGAGTGTAGAACGTTCATGCATATATCTGGTAGGGTGTCCTTAAATGTGACTCAAATACACCTCACAGAAACACGTACAGAGTTATAACTCTTTTGTTCTTTAAAAAATACAGTTTACTATGACATGCGTTTACAGAAATAAATGTTTTTAGTGAATGCCAAGAGTCACGTCTAGAGTTTTATAAAATTAACGTAGCCTACAGGTAAAAAAAAATTAGCATGTCATCTTGCGAGATTTATTAGCGACGTGAACGTCTTTAACACACGCACAAGTAGGCCTACACACTGTTTACACACACACACACACAGGCCTACACACTGTTTACACATATACATACATACATGGCTATATTAATTGCAGTGTAGTGTATGGTTCTGAGTATCAACTTCCGCTATCTCTGCTATGTATTGTATGGTTTTGGGTATCAACTTCTGCTATCTCTGCTGAGTAATGTATTAAGGTTCTGATTATCAACTTCAGCTATCTCTGCTATGCATTGTATGGTTCTGGGTATCAACTTCTGCTATCTCTGCTATGTAATGTATGGTTCTGATTATCAACTTCAGCTATCTCTGCTGTGTAATGTATTGTTCTGATTATCAACTTCAGCTATCTCTGCTATGTATTGTATGGTTCTGATTATCAACTTCTGCTATCTCTGCTATGTATTGTATGGTTCTGGGTATCAACTTCTATCTCTTCTTATCAGCTTAACTGATCCGATCTGTTTCCGTTTTGTGCGTAGGCTGAATCATTCAAGTCTAGGTAGTCCAGTAGGCACTGTTTGTCAATCTTAATGAAAAACAAATCCGATACCCACGTAGGTGTGTCTGAACTGAGCATACAAACGATTCGTGTCGATAAGAATAATATAAGAAGAAGTGAAACAGAAAAAACAAAAATTTTGGAAAGTTGACAAGTTGAGAACCTGGGGGGGGGGAACTGTCTTCAAAGGCATGACCAAGACGGTGCCCATCAAACCGAGTACCTTTCAATGGCCAGGTACAGAATTAAGATTAGTGAGAGATGGGGAAAACAAAGGCAGAAATAGCCTGACCAAGACTTTGAAAGTTTGTGATATCAACTGTGTGTGTGAGTATAACTGAGTGTCGGTGGGTCTGTATGTTAACTGGCTATGAATTACTGAATGACATCATTTGGAGAAATAATGTTCAAGAAAAATGATCCCGAGAGAGCTTGGAAATGTTTGTGACTTTACACGCTATATCACAATGACAACAAAAATGAACACGTCGTTTAGTTTTTAATTCAAAACCTACACAACCAATAACACTGTACATTCCATTCTATTCGTAATAAAAGTTGATGACGTCCCCTGACGTCTCCACCCAATGCAGGTAAAACACAGAATAATCACCTGTTTCTTCCCTTGTTCAAGTTGTGCACTGTTAAGTAGAAGAATAACTAAATATTTGCAGACAAGTGTAATGATAGTCCCAGTCTCCTTGTGTTCAAGTCTATTGAGTTTAGAATAATACAATTTCAATATTTTGTTTGCTGTTCTTGGTGCTACTTCAGAGATTACTATGTGGTGTCTGGCCAAGTGAATCGACTTGTTCTCTGTGTCTTGCTTTCCAATGGATGGTATAAATTGTTGAACAACAATTAACGTGTTTTATATTAGCTCGGGAAAAGTGACTCTTTTCTTTTGGTCTGTAAGTTAGAAAACCCCCCACCCACATATAGCCAGTAATGTCAAGCTGAAATAACTATTTATAAAAACACGTTTAAACTGTCATTTATAAAGACACATAGAATATTTACACGTTAAAACTGTTTATTATACACAGAATATTTACATCTATATATATATATCAGTGGTCTTCAACCTTTTTTGGCCTACCGCCCCCCTTTTGGTATTTTTTCTTTAAATAAAATTCGCCAGCGCCCCCCCCCCTTCTAAAAAAAACCACTTATACAGAAGCGTGAGAAGGCAAATTTGAACAAAATATCATTGATTTCTTACTTTGTATGCTGTCAATAACATCCCGCATGGAAGACGACCACATGCCAAAGGCGAGCTTAGAGGAGGACGGAGTTAATGAGGTGCCCCCCGTAAGCGCTATAAAGATCCATTTAGGCGCCATTTCGCACTCACTGGCATAAAGGAAGTACCTGGCAGCATTCTCTGGCAGCAGATGGTCTCTGAGAAAGACAGTTGAAGAACTCTCACAAAAGCTGCGGGACTGTCACAACACAAGATGTCACAACGTGTGTTGTGGTGCCGGGGATTTTACTTGAATTAAAATAGTTGAATAAATGATGAACTAGGATTCACAATAAAAGATTCTTTGTTAAAACACAACTCTGGAACTTTATTTAAATATAAAACGTAAGTACAGCTTATGTACAAGTTACAGATCAATAAGCTCAAAAAACATTACAAAGGCCTTAAATCAGAGCTCTTAGAAACGTGACTGTCTACTAGGACATTCTTTCATCGACTGGCGTTCTTTCTACTCTCGTCAATTCTCTGGCGCTAAAATGTCTTTATTTATTTTCAAATCAACCAATAGATTTGCAACATCGTAATTATGTCTCGGGTAAAACCTGAGGCGCTGTCAAGGATCTAGATTTGTGGGGTAATTCCTGAGGCTCAGTCAAGGGTTTATATTTCTATTTACACATAAGCTTTTAAATGTGAAATATACAAATAAATCTATAATGGCATCTGTGACAGGGACAAACATTTGAGACTCAAAGAAAAGTATTGAAGACAGGCGCAAAAGAAAAAAAAAACTTAAATAGACCGCCAGCAGACAACGGCGTTGTCTGCACAAAATTCGGGAAAATATGCAGGTCTCAACTGGCTTGCTTTGCGTAGTTATGTGAAACACTGCACTGAGCCGTAATCTTCGGAATCAAAGGCATAATCAGCCAATATTATCACGATACAAAAATTATGTCAAATAATTTACAGTGATTACACACAAAAATTAATTTCATTGTCAAGACTTTCTTTCAAATCCTAAGAATAGTCTCTTTTAAATTACTGTTTTTAGGTTTAATTGTAAATTTTTATTTTTAATATAAATATTATAATTTTTGAATTCACTACAAAATAAAATTAAGCTAATGGGGAACCTTGTGACTCATGCAGTCAGACAATATCAGAAATGTCAAACTTTGAATTAGCCAAAGCAAAGCGAAGGTCTCCTCTAGTGGCTACATCCAGTCTATTTCTTTGCTTATTCATTAAGTTTGTTACGTACTAAATCTAGGTTAACCATGTATGTTGATGAAAATGCTAAAAAAATAATTCCATTTTCGACCATAGTTTTGGAATTTTACTGAAAATTTTTAATGCAGCCACATTTTTATTGTCCACCCATGGGCGTAGCTAGGAATTTTCAATTGTTTTGGGGGACAGGGGGATTGACCTCTTCGTGGGCCCTTGCATTTTGAGTAATATTTAATTTAATTAATTAAAAAACACTAATTTGGGGCTTCCTTCAAGTGGGGGCCCGGGTGGATTTTCAAATTCTCCCCCCCTCATCCCCCCACCCTAGCTACGCCACTGTGTGCCTCCTATGTTAACATTCTTTTTTACTGAAGTCATAATTTTGTAAATCTATTTCTTCCAGCAACTTAATTTGAACATCAGTAACTCATGTTTAATAATTGTCATTTATATTTTTTAATTTTAGAAGCAAGCCGTATTAGAGCATTGTTATGTGAAGTGCATAAATATCGGTGTCCTTAAGCAGTAATTCAATTGTCAACAAACAAGTTATGCGAGACTATGTAAAACTATTTAAAATAGATTTAATATAAAAAATGATATAATCAATGAAAGTATATCACATTCGTAGCAAACGGAGGTTCGTTTTATTCATTTGCGTTAGATGCCTACCATGCAAAACCATTTTAAGCCTGCTTTAAATCATCGCCAATCATTGAATCTTCCTGTTTCTCATAAAAAAAATAATAAAAAATTATTTAAGAGATTAAAAAAACGAGCAATAACAAAACCCTTTCGAAATCCATCGAACGTCAGTTTAACAACAAAAGTCTAATATCTTTTTCATCATTTGTTTCACAAAGCTGTTGAAAGATGAAATTATTTTCGGCATGGGTTTATATTTTATTTACAATTTTATAAATTAGATTCAAATAGAAATGAAATTGCAGGCTAAACTTTTCTTGTATATCATAACTCACAAGGTGAATAGTGAATAGAGCTGTTCTCTATTCTATATTAGGGCCTACATATGAAGTCATTGTAGCGTCAAACCACTGATAGTTCCCTATAGGTCGTCAAAAGCTACATAGTATTTCATCACTAAAAGAAAAAAGTCTTTCTGTGTAACAAATGCTTTAAAAAAAATAATTTTAGCTTTTCAAACAATATCATAAGACTTTTTAAAAAACTATGCATTTTGCTAAGAGGCCACTAAAACATATACTGCTTTGCTGTTTTTTGTTTTTAATATTGTTTTAATATATTTTTATAATTGTTCATGAATATTCTTAAATTATTTTTAAATATTGCTATAAGTTCGTGAAGCCGACTTGGTTTCATAACCTCATCTGAAAATGCCGTCATTCAAAGTAGAACATACTTTTTATTTAGTGGCTATTCACTAACACTCTTAATGAGTTTTCGTAACAACACTTTATCAATGTTTTGTTTTAAAAAAAGTTTAAATTATTCTATTTGAATGTTAGCTTTAACGTTGTTTTTTTTTCAATTAACATTTACATATCACTAAATTAACATATGTAGATAAAATAAAATATAATCTAAAAGGGTATTACTTACTTTGTTTGTCAAATCTTAAACGGTTATGCGCGCAAAATCTATGAGATACTAGATACCCTCCGATTACAGAGTAAGAGAAAAGAGTAAGAATGTAAAAATAGTAAATTGGATTTCCAAACTCAATTTCTAATGCTGTTTCTGTTCTTAAATTAGAAGCAAGCTAACTATAATTTGTCTATATTATGTTTGCCAGCTTTAATTTTGAAGAATATTTAAATTTGTTTTGTTTCAGTGCACCTTTAGTTTCTTCTTTCTCCCTTTATACCCAGCGCCCCCTTACCGCCCCTTTTGTGCCCAGCGCCACACTTACCACCCCTATGGCTCCCAGAGCCCCCCAAAATCTCGAAAACGCCCCCGTTGAAGACCACTGATATATATATATATATAATTCTCTTCATAACTCAAGAGTTTGGACACCAAGTAATGGAAAGATCACTCTTTTATTTCTGCAAGTCGGACAGACTAGAGTTACCCCACGTAATTTTAGAGGCGAAAAAAAAAGAGGGGGGGGGGAACAAGTAGTATTCACCCGTCACTAAATAGCAGGGCCGGATTTAACCATTGTGACCAAGAAGTCATGGAAAGAGAACAAGTAATCTACTCTGTATTCACCCGTCAATAAATAGCTGGGCCGGACTTAACCACTGTGGGGCTCAATGCGAAACGAATTTCGTGTGGCCAAATTTGGTAGGGATATGGATAATAAGGGAAAATTAATAGTTTGTATTAAAAAATAAATTCGTCTTTGCATTTTATTCATTCTTTACTACGTACAGAATTACTTTACGAGCCTTGTGTGAAGCGAAGTCATACAGTATATCAGAAAAATTCTATTTCCTACATAGATCACGCTCAATATCAAGAAATATTAATTTTTTCAATCTATCTACGAGAATTGTTGACCACAAGTAATTCTTCATTAGTTTGAGGCGCATGAAGCTTCTGTTACCAGATTCCACAATTACGTGATAATGGCGTGTTTTTTTTTTTTATCGCGCGTAGGATTGGCGATTTCCATATTGAATGACACCCCAAAATGACAATTTTTGTGTATATATTTCAGGAGATTTGTATGAGTTTTCAAAAGATTTTAATAATTTTCAGAGAGGACTTTTTCATATATTTTGCCATTTCAGGAGAATTCCAGGAGCTCCTGGTAAATCAGGATGCCGTGGGAAATCTGTTATAAGTTATAAAATTGTTTAATTTAATAATTTATACACCTAGAATTAGCGCGGGCCCTATGAAAGTTTGGGGCACACTGCGGACACATTGGTTACGTGGCCTATTGCCGGACCTGCAAAATAGCGGCGTATGTTACGCCGCCGGTCGACTGGTATTGTTAAAACAAAAAATCTCTTGCTAATAAACATGTGCACACATTTAATATGAAATCCAGCTCCACAAACATTCCAAGCATAAAGTTCTAGAATCATTCGCAATCAGACATCGAAAACATGTACAAACCAAGCTCGTCACACCTTAACAAACTTATCAAACAGAAGGAGTTACTAGAGAATTGAAGAGGAGATTACTCGGGAAAGAGACACATATTCAGTCTTAAGCTCCATGTGATATTTTCCACGTTATCTGCTCTTGTCAACAGCAAGTCAAAACCGCACTTACCTTTCAATCTTTGGTTGTTTCACTTGAAAGTAAAATAACATTGTATTTAAGAACATATCTAGAATCCATAGAGATCATATACAACTAGCATTTTGTCTTGTCTAATTAAGATTTTTGTTGCAATTTTGATTTGTTTTATTATAATTATTATTTCCTACTGTAGCAAAGAGCATTGTCACAAGTGAGAATCTGGCACTGTGTAAACTAGATTCAATTACGTTGGTTCTGTTAAGTTAGGTTTAAAATTGTTAAACAGGTTACGAAAATAAATATTGCATTGCAATTGGATTTTGTGCAAAGCTATGACGTTATGAAATAAGGACAGATGTGCTCGTGCCAACCATTTCTCTCTATGACATTAACAACGTCTGAGCCACATCAACAACGTCTGAGCCACATCAACAACGTCTGAGCCACATCAACAACGTCTGAGCCACATCAAAAGTGATTGAAACATTCAGACATTTTCCTTTATTTCTATCACAAGAACTGTTTATCTTTAGGACACAAAGGATATAGGTAAGTACAACTTGAAATCATTTGACTATTTTACAATGTGTCAATATATTTCTAATGACCTTGAAAGGAAAGGTCATTGTTCAGGTGGATAACTCCACAATGTCGGCACTTTGATTTATACATCTTTTTAAAATTATTTTTTTAATAAGCTTATATCAACTCATTCTGTCTGTCTGGTACAAAATGTTTTTTTTTCTCCCATTTTCCATTCTTGGATCAAGTGAAGGGTTTGCATAATTATTCATAGTCAATAACAATACACGAATCAATTAAAAAATTAAACAGTTAGTTAATCATTTAGTACTTAGTACCAGGTGACCGAGCCTCGCTCGGTTGAATAATTTGTAAAGGTAAGACATATTTCAGAATTCATTTTGGAAATATTATTTGTAATGACTAAAATGAACGATCGGGTAAAGACGACCATTCGGACTTGTTGCTTTTGTGTTCTGTTGGGTCTAGATGACATTGTACTTTATGATTAGAATAGAAAGTCTCTTTAAGTTCCCAAACAGTCAAGAAAAACCACAGCTCAGTTCATGTCTGCCGTTTTGCCGTTTTTAAGTTGTATAATGGAGATATTGTCTTTTTTAAAAAATATATTTTTTTAAAATGTTTTTCTTGATAAAAAGTATGTTCAATAGGGGTGCACCGGATAGTACTCTTCGATATTTGGCCGGAGCCGGATATGGCTGGATAGTAAAATATGATATTCGACCGGATACCCACATGTCTTGTAAATAGCTTGTGTTGCTAAACACTTTGCAAAACTGTTAAATAATATACCATTATTCGTATTATTTTTTCCTTTTTTTTTACCTTATTGTTTAAATTTATGCCAATGATTGACAGTATATATATAAAATGATAGGCCAATCACAAACTAATCTGTGTAACATGTGCTAAGTTAAACCAAGATTGGTCAAATGGTTTTGATTTCTATTCGGCACATACATACATACATACATACATACATACATACATACATACATACATACAAACATACATACATACATACATACATACATACAAACATACATACATACATACATACATACATACATACATACATACATACATACATACATACATACATACATACATACATACATACATATATACATACAGAACTGTTCCTTGGGTACTAACTTAGACCGTAGTGTATGTATTGTTGCCCTAAAACAGCGGTTCTCAGCCTTTTAAGCTCGGCGACCCCTCTTTACAATTCCACACTCTGCCGCGACCCTTCCCCCCTTTCCGCTCAGACACACAGCAATAGAAGAATAGACAAAACTATTCATTTTTTTGATGGTCTCTGGCGACCCCTGGCAAATCGTCAATCGACCCCCAAGGGGGGCGTGACCCACAGGTTGAGGAGCCCTGCCCTAAAACAAACTTGAGACCCTCAAAAAAAAAATAGTTGACCAACTCTATGAAAGTATGCTATTTTATGAATCTAGGCCATGTTTACCATGTTTACATGAGAAAAGATCGAAAGGATTTAGATTTAGATTTAATTTTAAGAACTACACTTTGCACATATAGTTTTTTACTTTGACACATGAAAATACAAAATATAGTCTATTGATTTTATTATTTAATAAAATTAAGCTTCAAATTTGTGTTTTAAAAGCATTTTTACATAAATTCGTTCCTTATATCTGCGAATTTAGAATTCCTAACGTACATTCTTTCATTAGACATTACACGAAATGTTACACATTTCTCTATTCTTAGGTCTAAAACTCTAATTCAACTCTAAGATGATAGAACTTCTCTTCACGAAGATAGTTTTATAATTAAACACATGAATATATTAATTATTGTCCATTCATTTCATATTTTAATCAAATTAACATTCAAATTTGTTTTTCTAAAGCATTTTTACATAGATCTACAATCTACATTCGTTCGCCAATGTTTTCATAAAAAATTGAATTCAGGTCAATTAGCTATTTTTAGCTCCATTCATAATCTTTTTTTATTCATGAAGTCATGCATTTTACTTATAGCATTATTATTTTCTTTAATTGTTCCTAATGCACTATATCAGTGACCATACAGTAGTTGCATAAGTAAAGACCCGAGGGCAGCGGGTAATATCTGTCTAGTATATATATAAATTTTATTTCGAAAACGGCTCTAACAATTTTCTTTATAATTTCAACGTATATGTATATAAATGAGAAAAAAAAATCTCAACTCATTGGCCACAAAGGGAAAACTCGAGGTAAATGAATAGATGTCCTTTATAGATATTCTTATCAAAGCAAATGGCTAAATATTGACAGTTTAGATCGATTAGCAAAATTTACATAGTCCTACTATGCAGGTTAATATTATTTTTTTGCTGATAAATTATTAGAATGTGTTCAATCTTCGAAGTCTACCCAAACCAAGGAAGTGGTCCTGACACAGCTTCTCTACGTCTTACTTGCTCACATTGACATGATCTCCAGCTCCTGGTCAATGAATCAGCGTACGTTGTCGCCTCTTTTGGTTTTGACCCTAACCTCGGCAAAACGGAAGTCATGTTCCGGAATTCATCCAAAAAAATCAACTCAGCCGCAAAGATCATCGTGAATGGACACACGTAGTAGACACCTTCACAAGTCTGGAAAGCAGAGTATTAAATGATGTATTGCTTTTAAGGGAGGTTGATAAGCGTCTGATCAGGGCCAGTAGTACTTCTGAACGCCTCCAAGCAAGAGTGTGGCGAAATAAATCATTCCGTCTGCCTACAAAATCAGTGTCTACCAAGCAGTGGTTCTCTTTACCTCTCTATGTGGATTTGAGACATGGGTACTTGACAGAAAGCAACTAAGACTTCTTGAACGCTTTCACCGAAGATATTTGCACACCATGGACATTCGGTGGCAAGACCGCACAACTTCTTACAGTCTAGTCCGACAGTCACGCTGGGCAGGGCACGTTTCACGTATGGGACTCTAACATCTGCCAAAGGCTTTTTAGTGAGCTTAAAGGCGTTCGGCATAACACAGGTGCTCGAAGGGAAACGCTTCTTTACAATACTAACGCAATGCTTTAAAGTCTCTTAGGGACAAATGCGCCATTTTAGTTTGCTACAAAATGTTTTACCCAATAACTTAGAGGTTTGGCATCACTTGATGTTTCGTACAGAAGCCATAATTAATATACTAATTGCAATATTAAATGTCTGAACGTAACCATTTGAGAAGTTACACTGCAAAGACTTTCTACCAAGCCAATAATAGGCCAATAGTTTAACGCAAAAGATTCAATGTGAGATTTGTTTTTCTAGACTACATGGAGACTTTATTTTCGAATCGCCATGTATGGCATGTACGATGTCATTTAGAACTAAAAGAACACAAAAGCAACACTTCAGATTGGTAGTCTTTACCAGATCGCTTATTTTCATCATTCAAAAAAAGGTTTCGGGTAAATATTTTTCGTTTATAGATTATTCCTCCGAGCGAGGCTCGGTCACCTGGTACTTCATGAATATCAGTAGTGATGGGCAAAAGTTAACTAAAATGCTAGAAACTTTAAGTTTAACTAAAAAAAAATTAATTAAGACCAAAGTTTAACTAGAAAAAAAAAATTAGCTGAAGTCGCAGTTTAATTAATTTGTTTAGTTACTAACTAAAAAGTTTAATTAAAGTTTGTACAACTTTTCAACATGTGGCCAGGGTTGAAACGCACATCCCTGTTATCTGGTCATGTGATATCCATAACTTTGATTATCAAGGGTAAAGTAAAATGCTGGTAGAAGTTATGGGAGTCAATATCTGCACTTGTAAGTAGTAGTATTATAAAATGTTGTTTGCTTTTTGCCAAAAGCTTCAATGCAGTATTATGAATGGAGTTGTTCCGAATTTTTTGTGAGCCACGTGGTGGTGTTTAATTTCTGTTTCTAGTGGGAGTCTGATTAGTGAGTTAGGTCAATATTTAGTGGTTTAAGTCAATTCATGTGCGGCATACAATAATTTATTAACTGCAGGAACGTCAAGTACACCCTTTTTTAGTTTTAAGACTTATTATTGAGATCTATGTCTAAATCGACAGTTAGGTATATATTGATCTAAAAGCATTAGGATAACCAACTCTAGAAAAAAAAAAATCTTAATCCACACCCTCTCTGACCATAAAGTAAATAGACTGTGTCCGACTGATTTTAATAACCTGATCAGATAGACATACACATGTAGGCCTAGTGTACTGTACGTGTGTAGCTGATGATACTACAGACCACCATGTGATTTTTTTTATTGCGCGTTACGCAATAGTGTTTGCTTAATGTCAAGTGGTCAGACAAGAAAGTAACACAATGGCATGGTTAGTCAAGCATGTACTTTACACTATACTTTAGTTATACGTCTCTTATGTTTCTTAAAACTCCAAAGGTTTCGTTTCTATTTCTTTGTTTACTAGATCTAAATTTGAATTTCTAAATCTATGTTATTTTCCGTTATATAAGTTTATATAATTTAAAAAAAAGAGTACCATTCTTTTTAAAGGTTTTAATTTAAGCCAAAAATACAAGCACACATATTTATTTAGACATCTTTTTTTAAAATTTGTATTGGGCATTAATGTTTATGTAAGAAACATATTCCTTATTACTGATTTTATTATGGATAAATATTTCTACAAAGTTATCGAACCGTAGGCATAGAGTTGGGTGATTATAGCTAAATAGGTCTAGTTCAACCCCGCACCCCTTCCAAAAAAAAAATAGTTATGTAAAGTTTGTACAGTTTAATTAATTTTCTTTAGCTTAGTTTAACTTTATTTTGAAATTCATGATAGACTTTTAGTGTAACTACTTTATTTTAGTTGAAAATTAGTTTTAGTTTAACTTTTTAAATTTAGTTTAGTTCCCATCACTAAATATCAGACCAACAACTGATCATCAGGCTTGTAATTAAAAGTCCAAGGACTGCTTCTGGTTCTGGCTTCAAGGGCTTAATACTGACAGTTAGTTAATAGTTGGAATCTGAAGCGTTGTAGGCATAGACAATATTTATTGTTTTAGATTAATTCATTTGCGTCAAACGATATTTCATTAACAGCGGGAACATGTATATCTATTTGTTACGACACAAGACTCTTCAAAATAATAATAGACTCTCAGGTTATTACTCTATAAATACTTTAATATTACAACAAGTTATGTAAATACGAACATTTCATTTCTCTTCCTGTCAATTACTCCCGGCTTCCCCTTTTCAACATCACTTCCATTCATTACACAAATTCGCACCATTATTCATGCACACCATGCTGCGCTACGACCGTAACACCCCCCTTGTTTGCTAAGTTCGATGTACATCGAACGTCTTTTAAACATCAAATAAAATTATAAATCACTGTTCAATATAATTATATTATCTTCATTAATTCTCATTCTTTTAAACCAGGTAAAAACCAACGACAACAACAAAACCCTCCAACAGCAAAATTAAATATCATCATTCTTTACATTATTATTTTAGGTTCAAAATTACTTACATCCATCCCAATGTATAATGTCCAGACTTCCCCAACGACCCAATCCGTGTAAATCTCATAATTCACAATTATAAACTATAATTAACTATGTAACTGTAATACTCTATTTTACATTTCTAACAATGGTTTCATCAAATTCTCAATACAACACCATATATTAATATCTCGACACCTCACACATGTAACAAAGCTTCGTCAATCCATTCAGTCTTCGATTACATATACATGTAATATGTGTATATTTACAAAATGTTCCAATCTGTTATAGATGTCTATTCATTACACTGCTATTCATTGTGTTCTCACCAAAATGATTTTACTGACATTATTCTTTTGACCAACCAACAGAAACAAAATTGACGTGGCCAAGCTCCTTTCCTTACTTCCTTTTCTTTTCCTTCTTAGGTACACCGTGATAATGTGTCCGCTATCACATTGTCTTTCCCTGGTATTGTCCTGACCTCAAAGTTATAATCCATAAGTTGCAATGCCCATCTGGCTATTCTGTTGTTCCCTAGTTTATTTGTATTAATGAAGGCCAAGGGAGCGTGATCCGTCCATAGTTCAAATTTAGCTCCCATTAGGTAGAACCCTAATTTTGTTATACCCCATACAATGGCTAGTCCTTCCTTTTCAATGGTAGCATATTTCAACTCAGATGTTGTCAGTTTTCGCTCACATATAAAACAGGATGTGGGACACCATTCCATTTTTGCATTAGACAGCCTCCTATTGCAATGGCTGATGCATCTGTAGCCAAAATAAATTCCTTAGTATTGTCCGGTAATTTCAAAATCGGTGCCCCAGAAAAGAAAGTTTTAATTATGTCCAATGCTTCTTGACATTCCTCCGTCCACACTATATTGTTAGGTTTTCCTTTCTTTGTTAGATTTGTTAGTGGTTCAATTATTTCTGAAAAATTTGCGATAAATTTTCTATAAAAGTTGCATAACCCCAAAAGGCTTCTAATTTGCTTCTTTGTCTTTGGTACCTTAATGTCCAATATTTTTGATACAGTTTCTTCCAATGGTGTAATGTACTCATTTTTAATCTTATACCCCAAAAATGAAATTTCACTTAGGCCAATTTTTATCTTTGTTGGTTTCAATGTTAAATTGTTTTCTTTGATAATTTTAAAAACCTCTCCAAGGCTTTGTATATGCTCATCTCATTGCTCACTAAAAATGCATATATCATCTAAATAACAAATTGTGTCTCTTCTATGACTGAATAATTTGGCCATCATTCTGTTAAACGTGGCTGGAGCATTTACCAAGCCAAAGCTCATCACATTCCATTGATATATGCCCGAAGGTGTCTTAAATGCCGATAATGGTTTAGCTTCTTGTTTTAGAGGTACTTGCCAGTATCCTCTTGACAGATCCAACGTGCTAAAAATCTTTGCATTTTTTAGCTTAGTAAACATTTCTTCTGCTTGTGGCATTGGAAATGGATCAAATTGTGTGACTTTATTCAACTGTCGATAATCCACACACAATCTTAAGTTGCCACACTTTTTTTTAACAAGCACGACTGGTGCAGCCCATGGTGAACTAGATGGTTCTATCACTCCAAGTGTTAGTAGCTCATCAATTTCCTTCTGTAATGTTTCTCTATGGTGTAATGGGATCGTATATTGTGGCAGTTTATTTGGTACTTTGCCGGTTAACTAGATATCATGTTTTATAATACTTGTTTTTCCAGATAAATCCGTAAAAATATTCTTATACTCCTCAATTAGTGCCTTGATTTCTTTAGCTCTATCAATAGAAACTCCATCCACCATGACATCCTTCCATGTTTGCCTACTTTCTGTTGCCACTGTCTCTATTGGTCTAAACTTTTCCTCTGTCTCCATTTCTTCCGTCACACAGGCACTCATTGTCATTGACTCATCCTTACTCCTTTCTTCACTTCTTTGTCTTGGTGTAAATTCTTTTAACAAATCCACATGAAATATTTTTAACATCGAATCAATGTCTATTTCATAGTCCATATCGCTAATTTTCCTTGCTACTTTGTATGGTCCCAGCCAATTTGTGCCCGAAGCATTATTGTTATCCTTATGTAAGACCAAAACATCTTGTCCTACCTCTAATTCCGTCTTTTTTCTATGTTCATTCACTCTGGAATGTGTTAATTCATTTCTGTCTAGTATCTGTCTATCCGCTTCTTCACATGCCTTTATAATCTGATTTCTAGTTTCTGTCACAATATCATAACTGTCATTAGTTACTACATGATCATGTGGGATTATCAAATCTTTCAATATTGTCATTGGACCTCGTGGATTTCCTCCATAAATCATTTGAAATGGTGAAAACCCTGTTATTTCATTACGACTCTCCCTGTATGCAAATAGTATTGACGGTATTGCCATATCCCACTCTTTGGGTTTATCATCCATTACTTTATATAATGATTTCTTTAGATTGACATTAAAACGTTCACAAGTGCTCTGTGGATAATACGAGGTTGTAAACCTTTGCTGGATCCCAAACATGTTCAAGAATGTTGTAGCCAATTGACAGTTAAATTGAGTGCCCCTATCTGACAATATTTCTCTAGGAAATCCAAATCTTGTAAACAACGTATATAATGCTTGTACTATATCTCTGGCTTCAATTCGTTTGAGTGGGATAGCTTCCGGCCATCTGGAGCACACGTCTATCACAGTTAGGATATAACGGTGACCCCTATTTGATACCACTGGCATTGGACCGATTAAATCAATCGCTATTTTACTAAATGGTCTATCTGATACATCCACCCTTTGTAATGGTGCTTTTATGTTTCTTGCTCCTTGTCTAGAACATAGTTGGCACGACGTCACATAACTTTTTATGTCCTTACTAATTGATGGCCAATAAAAATTCTGAAATATTCTTTGTTTCGTTTTGTGTAGTCCCAGATGTCCTGTGTGTGCTATATCGTGTCCATTTTCCATTACAAGCTGCCTGAATTCTCTGGGTACCACAAACTGGATTACTTTTTTTCCATGCCATTCAATCTCTCTAACAAGAGTTCCTCTTTCTACATAGAATCTTCCTCCTCTTCCTCCTTTCTTTGCTAATTGGCGTAACTCTGGATCATTTTTTTGTTTTGTGATAAATTTTTCTTTGTTAAATACTATATCTTTGATTTCAATTGTTTCTGTGTTTTCATGTTGTTCTTCATCTTGCTCTTTTTCCTTAGTTGATAACTCGAACAACTTTGCCAAATCTCCTTCCTCTACATCTTTACTATAGGATCGAGTAGTGGCCATTCCACAACAATTTTTCCAAACTGCTATCTCATTTTCCGTGCACTTCTTTATGTTTGGTATATTGCCAATAATCAAATCAATTTGATCATGGTCTATAACACATGCCTCTACGATCCCGGTATAATACGGTGTTTTAATGTTCACTCGGGCCACGGGTAATCGAACTGTTTTACCATCAAACATAATACATGCTTTGTTTTTTCCAGTATATTCATGATCTTCAACCAATTTTCGGTTTATTCCAACAATAGTGCTCCCAGTGTCCCTTATCGTTCTTGCAGCCTTATTTCCTACAAATGTTTGAAAACAATCTAGACTTCCCGAACTCGACAATAACGACAAACTTTGATCTCTTCCATTTCTTCTTCCATCATATCTTCCCTGTCTGTTTCCTTGATATCTCCCTCTGTAGCTATTATACTGGCCTTGTCTACTATCTATTTGGCTCCTTCCTTGTCCTCTAAACCTATTCTGTCCTTCGTATCTAAATCTTCTATTGTTGCTATAACTGTCTTGTGTTTCTCTAGCTCTATTAAATGCTACTATTTCTTCAATATCGCTACCTCTGTTTAACTTTTTTTCAGGATGTGCCACTTTGTAAGCCCTTATTACTTTTACAATCTCATCTACAGATTTTGGCTTTCTCTCCAGCAGGAATATTTTTAGTTCGTCCTGACTCTCATAAATGACTTTATCCAGCATAAGAAATACCTTTAGTCCATCAAACGTCTTCTCTATTTTTGATGACTCTGTCCAATTGTCAAAGTAGCTATTCATCTTGTCTAAAAATGTTTGGGGGTCCTCGTTGGTTTCAATGGTGCAATTAACATATTGTTGACGATATTGTTGCCTCAGTTTTTCCAAATGTTCGTAGTAATTGCTCCTTTACTATTTGGTAATTATTCTGATTCATGCAAATCTTTGACGGTACCTCCGCTGCCAATGACTTCGATAACAAAAATGTCCATTTATCTTCAGGAAAAAACAATTCTTTCATTTCAATTTCAAACTTCTTTAAGAAAATATCTATGTCTATTTTATTCTCATCAAACATTGTACCTTTATATTTTGCCAATTTATTTCCAGACACGTCATTTTTCTTTCCAGTACCTTCATCTTTAGCTTTTCCTTTTTTTATTTCCAACTTTTCTTTCTCTATGGCTAACCTTTCTTTCTCCATAGCTAGCTTCTCTTTCTCAATTTCTTTATCCGTAACTAATTTCTCTTTACTGATAGCCAACTTCTCTTTCTCTATTTCCTTTTCCATGACTAACTTCTCTTTCTCTATTTCTTTTTCCATGGCTAACTTCTCTTTCTCTATTTCCTTTTCCATTACTAACTTCTCTTTCTCTCTTTCTTTTTCCATGGCTAACTTCTCTTTCTCTATTTCCTTTTCCATGGCTAACTTCTCTTTCTCTATTTCCTTTTCCTTGACTAGTTTCTCTCTTTCTATTAATCTTTCTTGTACATATTTTCTCAGCTCTGCTCCTTCTAATTCCAATAGTCTCCCTTCTTCTTTCAAAGCAACTATTTCAGCTTTATCCGCCATTTGTAATTTTTCTTTATCGAGTTATCTGGCCATATCCATTAAATATATTTGATTCTCCTATACTTAATGCCTGGAAACAATGTTCATATCTAAATGTAATGTATTGAACCAAACGTTTAATGTTATTCCAATACAAATATGTATCTACTTCCCAGAATACTCTTCTTCCTGCTGGTATAACTGCCAATGCTAGTGTATATTCTCCGCCGGTGATATGAATCTTTCGTTGTTTGTCTATATGCCGTGGTCAGTGTATATCCGTTGGTCCTAAATGGGCACTGTTCTCCACCGTAGTCAAAATTCACTAGTGTTGCCCACAACAGTGCTAATAATCGTACAAATTTCCATTAATATTGAATGTTAAAGGTTATTGTTGAGAACTATGACCCGCCAGACCAAAGAAGATGTACGTTTTCACATTGGTGAATGTAGAGAATGGGCCGTCATAATAATTATAATGATATAAATCTAGATTTAAATGTTAATCCAGTTGATTAATTCAGCAATAATGTTTTTAGTTAAGTTTCAACTAAAGGTTTATGTTTACCAGTGAGTCTAGTACATAGCTTTAGAGATTTAGATGACGCTAACTCTCTCAATCTTAATAGATCTAGAGATCTAGAGATTTTGTTACACTTTGTAGTACTAGTAATACCTCCGTAGACAGGAATTAGATACCGTTATAACGCAGGTCTTGCCTTTTCCGTTGGGCGCCACTTTTTACGACACAAGACTCTTCGAAATAATAATAGACTCTCAGGTTATTACTCTATAAATACTTTAATATTACAACAAGTTATGTAAATACGAACATTTCATTTCTCTTCCTGTCAATTACTCCCGGCTTCCCCTTTTCAACATCACTTCCATTCATTACACAAATTCGCACCATTATTCATGCACACCATGCTGCGCTACGACCGTAACACTATTGTATTCGGATTTCCGAATTATGAAAAATTGCATGATCTTCATTCTTAGAGATTAAACAAAACACTAGTGAAAATATTGTAATACTTAGATAGGTTATGGCTGAAATAGATATGAATACTTAACTTTTATACTGCTCATAAATGCTGTATAATAAAGTACACAAAATTGCAAGTCACAAATTTTCATTTCATAAAACTCTTTAATCGGCCAGTCTATATTTATTTATGTCTATGTGCCGAAGCATATGTTGCGCTTATAAGTTTCGTTTCTTTGATTTAAAACTAGAATAAGTAAATTGGGCCGGAAGTACCATTTTCCTTATATATCTTTAGCATTTCTCAGTTCTCATTTTAAATTAAACTGACATTATTATGTTATAATGTTAAGTGTAACTGATAGAGGAAAAAATTCTGCACAAAAATACTGGTAGTTGGGATCAAACCGACAGAGGCTATAAAAGAAGAGACCCGAAACAAGCGCTTAAAACTACTCATTTACAGTACTTTATTTGGTGAGTCTTTTACCCAAGATCTGTGTATATTTTTTACAACCAGCTAATTACAAGTAACCGGCATTTTTCGATATACAATTTCACACATAAAATTAATTGTAAAAAATAAAAATTGTAGTGGTTTTAAAACTCTTAATGATTTTTTCAGAGGTTTTTTTTTAAGGTGCTACTGAAACCAATTGTGAATATTCATTTGTTATGAATCTCACCAGGGGCGGACTGGGTATCAAACTTAGCCCAGGCATTACCATATAAACCGGCCCACAAATGGCATGTCATATATTTTCGGTGGGGGGGGGGAGATTTTTACCCCACTCCGCAATTTATATATATATATATTTATATATATTTATATTAGTATGTGTATATGTAATTAATCTTCATTACATTCTGATCTTTCATTCTTTCAAACGTTTTTTCTACCCTAGAATACTCTCTTTCTATAATTAAGAGAAAGACAGTACACACCGCCAAAGGGCAGCTAGGGAGTCCCGGAACCTAGCATTATTTCCGTTATTTTAAAGCTTTAAAAATGCATATTCTGAGGTATCTACAGTGCAATTAGCTTGCAATTCTTCCGCTTAAAAAATTCAAAAACCAAATTTGGTAGAAAATGGTTAAAATGCTTTAGTTTTTTTTTATTTGGAGGGGAAAGGGAAACCACAAAACTCCTTTTGGCTATTTGGCAATTTGGTGAATGTAGTTCAACTTGGCTGCACTGGGCAGTAAGTAAAGTTTCCCTTTCAGACAAGGAGGTCTGAGGCAATTGGAGGTTTGAAGACCCTCCCATCCCGGCTACGCCTATGTGTTATATTATAGGTGTAAGCCTAATTCTCTACAAAATATATAAAGTTTGATATCGCATCGAAAACTGGATGTATGCATTCGTAGGATTACATAATGTATTCTATTTATACATGTATGTGGTCTGAAAACTATAAACAATACAATAGCAGCCTAATGAGTTTGAAGCTTTTTGGTATTACTTATAGATTACAGACGTCTCTTCAAAAAATAAGATTGTTACGTCTTACGCATTTCATGTGTCAATCTAGTCATGCATGTTGATCTGTGACTTAAAATATGCCAAATGATTGGTTTTCCTGACTGTCTCAGGCAACTCATTCCATTAAAAGATAAGAGAAAGCAGAACGGTTAGAGAGGCACTTACTTAGCTCTTGCTTCTTCCTAGTACATTCTCAAAAACGCGATTTGTATATGAATATACCATGACCCATTATTTAAAATATAAATCTCCTTTCATTAAATATCGGATGTGACAGCGCTATTTAAATTATTGAAATTATTGAAATAATTTTCATCATTAATGACTTCATACTAAGCATAAGTTTGCCATTAATTATAATAGTATAAAATTGATTTAGATCTAGATTTATTTTTTAATTCAATAATACTTTTTTGTAAGCCTTAAGTGTAGTATTTTTAGATCTATGTTATTAAAAATAAACAAAAAGAAACTTACTTTTTATTTTCAAATTGCAGAAAGTAGAGCTTTATACCCATATTGAGCTGTGAATAAGTTGGGTGGTTTGCAATTTCGCGGCTGTGTGTATGTGTTAAAGTTAATTTCAATTAAGTATTGTTAAAGAGCTAATTGTCGCGCCTATCTTTTTTTCTTTTTTGCTGCGTTATATCAATGTTTTCTAGCTTAATCCCTCTCATCCCTCTTTTTGGTTACATTTTATTGGAACCATTAAAAGACGGGGGAGGGAAGGAGCAAAAAAGAATGGGAGTGCCATCAAAGGTCCATGCCGACCAGCAAAATGATTAGGCCAAACACAGCCTCGAAGACATCAAAGCAGTCCATGCTGCTCGTGCTTAGCAGAAAGTACGGTCTAACGTTTTGCAAATGATAATACATACAGTGTATAGTGTATTTTTAAATATATATTCTTGTTGAATTTCAAACAAAATTAATTGTAATAAGAATTAAAAAAAAACAACAACAACAAAAAAAAAAAAACGTTTTCGGGCCTCTGTGTCTTGCTGCTGTCACTTTTTTTTTAAAGTTGTCTGCATTGAAATTTTTTTTCTTTGGTCGCGACCAGACCGGCCCATTTGGTACCGGCCCACCGGGCTTTTCCCCGTTTGCCCATATAGCAAGTCCGCCCCTGAATCTCACTGTCTATTTTGTGTCTGTTCTAGTTTCTTTATGTTTTCTTGAGTTAAGGGGTCGTGTTTTCTCCTGATGTTTATACCTGATTTCTCTTATCAGCCGTTGTGAGACATTTGTTCAAAATAATGCTAAGCTTATATATATTAAAAGATCACAAGTGAATATATGAATGAACTTGTTTTAGATGAAGTCCATTAATTATAGTTGCTTTGAAAAATTGATCTCACTCATGCCATGGACATTGTCATAATAGTCGTAGATCTATAAAATCTAGTTATAATCTGTGATCTATATAATCATAAATATTGAAGTTGAATTTGAAATGTAACTATAGAATCAGTATAGATATAGTTCTAGAATATATGTAAATTATGAGTGAGTCTGGTATGAATGTACACTTTGGTTTCTTATAGTTATAATGTTTTTTGTTTGGGGAATGCACAAATTGTAAGACAAATTTCCGTACGGACAATATAGATTATTATTATTATTATATCTAGGTTATAAAATAGTAGAAATAGAATCTAAGTGGTTCTCTCAAACCTTCTATATGGCTCTGAGACATGGGTATTATAAAGAAAGCAACTAAGACTACTTGAACGCTTTTATTAAAGATGCTTGCGCACAATCATGGACACACGATGGCAAGACCGCACTACAAACAGCGATGTCTTTGCCAACGCCGAAATGGACAGTATAGAGGGACTGCTTATGGTCCGACAGTTATGCTGGGCAGGGCACGTATCCCGTATGGGAGACGAACGTATACCAAAAGCAGTTTTTTTTGGTAAGCTTAAGGGTGGTCGACATAACAGAAGTGCCCATGGAAACGCTTTAAATTCCAGCTTAGGCGCCAACTTGCCTTAGCAGACATAGAAGAGAGCAAATGGTTGCACAAGCCTCAGAACGAAACAGCTGGAGGTCACTCACAAAGGCCGCGGGATGCACATTTGAGACAAAAAAGGAAATCCGCTGCCGAGGACAGATGCAGACGGCGAAAAGAAAATCTTAATCGACCACCGGCGGACTATGGGTATGCTAGCCTTGGTGGTGGGAAAATATGTAGGGTACAGCTGGGGCTTTGTAGCCACGGGGAATATTGCATATTGCAATATGTTCGGACTCGATCTACACTAGCTATAGAGTTTCTCTAGATCTAGATATAGACTCTATATAGAATAATCTAGATAGTAGATGTAGGTCTATCTTAATTAATAAACTTTAGTCAGGTAGAGCTAGATCTAGACTAGTGACAATCTAGTCTCAAGATAGAATCTAGATTCGATCTGAAATGTAGATCTTATTTTATCTTATATAATACAAATAGGCTATAGATCTAAAATAATATAGATAGAGTCTATTTAATGACAATGTCGTTGATTTCAAGTTTAATGATGAGTGCAGTGTTTACTATTTATTTGAATATTTCACGAAACACACGTGGCCATGTGGTGACATGATTACGCCTATGGGATTTTTTTCTGGGGGGTTTTGGAGGGCATTTTTTTTCTCCCCCCCCCCCCGCCGCAAATATATATATATATATATATATATATATATATATATATATCAGTGGCGTAGCTACCAATGTGCGGGTGGTGCAGGCCGCACAGGACACCAAGGCGACAGGGGCACCAAAATTCTCCCAGTGTGTATTAATTTCCTATTTCCCTGAGCTTTTCAGTAAAAACGACTAATTGTATGGACACGAACAAACATAAACTACTGTATTTTAAACATGAACCAACGATTTATTAACTAGTCAGGTCGCTATTTTGTTTCATCTCCTTGACTATTTCTTCAATACAATGTAAGCTATAGAACAGTTTGAATCTAATTTACTAGATTTATTTCGGACACACGGTACATGTTGTTACTACACTGATCAATGCTCTGTAATATAAAGGAGAAAAAGAAGATAGGCCAACTTTTTTTTACTTCATTGTTTAGTCCATTGGTTTAATCTAGATATTGAGTTTACAAATATATTTGTAAACTCTAGCTCTAAACAATTGTCTTAGTTTATTCATTTCTTTATAGTTTAATTTTGGAAATAATTCTATTGTAATGTCAATTTTAAAAAATAAGCTAACCTTTGTTTTCTACGAGTTTTTTTTAACTAACTAGTTAATTGTACTACTGTAACGTAAATAAAATGGTGAACAGTGCTCAAGACTGACTAGTCTGGCTGGCGCCTCAAAACCCTTTTAAGCTCAGACGGAGAAATCGGCATCTCTGGTTCTGTCCGTACTGTGTAGTCTATAAGGGCCCCATACCCAGATCTATCGGGGTCCCTCATTACCGACCCATCGGTATAGCAGAAAATGGCATCTGATGGGTAGGACTTTAGTGTAGCTGATGCCACGTTTTGGAGTATGGCAGGTGTTAATCGCCTCTTGGTGGCTCCCTGTTGTCCTATAAGGGACATGTTTATTTGTGGGGCCGGAAATCTCCTCCACGGAGGGCAAGTATTAATTCTTCTAATAGGAATTCTATCAGTGGAGAGCCCAGATGATTTTGACAAATTGGCCGCAATGTGGAGGAACGATCGCATTTTTATGCGGTTCCATTCTCTCCACTGTTGCACTAAGATTGGAGTGGGTAGCCTAGAGTCGCCCCTTTTGTAGCGCTCGTAGGCCGTAAGTACCGCCCTCTCCCTCCTTAAATGTAAAGGGGCCACGTTTGTTAAGATTTCATCATCTTCATTTAAATCCAAAGATGGATTCAATGAGTGGTGGAGGTTATCCTCAAAAATAGAAAAACCTGAGACCAGCAGAGCTCACATTCAGTCATCGCTTGCTTAGAGGGAACTTGAAGTTCGCCTGAGAGTATGAAACAATATGGACAACAAGGCCCAAGATTTGATTATACAAGAGACGAAAACCTGGAGAGTTAGTAAAATTACTATCAACGTACGATCCACTCTTGAGGGAGCATGTGCTTCGAACCATATACTATATATAGTCTATGCTTCGAACTAAGCTTTGTTCCAGACCGAATACATACATGTCTCCACAAATACAAAATTAATTTATTACAAAATTGGGGGATCAAGCTAAAAAAAAAACAAACAAATCATACAGCAAGTAAAACAAGCCAAATATTTCTCTATTATTTTTGACAGTACACCTGACATCTTAAAGCTGGATCAAACTTCCCAAATTTTACGGTACGTTGTCATGGATAATGACGGGGTGCAGGGTCGTGAGTCTTTTATTGACTTCATCGACACAAAGGACAAGCATGCTGCTGGAATCGCTGAGATATATTCTAGAGAAACTGCGTTCGGATGGCTTAGACATAATGGACTGCAGGGGTCAAGGCTATAATAATGCTGCGGTCATGAAAGGTCAAAACTACGGTATCCAAAAACGTATTCTAGAAGTCACTATTCATTGCCTGCTCAAACTCTGGAGACATTAACTAGCAGAGATGAAAATTCATCGCCTAGATCTGAAGCAGGTGGATTATTGGTTGCTGTTCAGTCTTTTAATTTTGTCACCTATCTTTGATTTTGAGCTCCTGTATTAACTGAAATTAATGATACGCAAGTCTACCTTACAAAACAAGGATTGTCTATTCGAGACTGCTCACTCAAACTAAAAACATTAGAGACATTTTTAAGTAGTAATCGAGAGGACATCGCCGAAGCCAGCATTACCTTTGCTGAAAATGTGTGTTCAGATCTGAGAATCAGTACAGAACCTCAAAAACGTATTGGCCATAAGAAAAAGATGCCTGGTGAGAAAAGTGACGACTCTGTACTTACACACAAAGAAGAGCTACGAAGGGAAATGTATTCTACCTTGGACAGGATTGTTCAAGAAATAATCACCCGATTCGAGCAACTTCATAATGTAGCAGATAGATATGAATTTTTATCGCCTTCCCAGCTATTAAATCCTCAGGTCGAAATCAATCTCGATAGTACTCCTAGCGACATTGATAAAAACGAATTTCTGCTGGAGCGAAAGAGGCTTCAACGGTTTGTCACAGTTTCATCAGAAGCCTCCGCACTTCCAAAACAAGGACCTGTTGAGCTCTTGAAATTTATAAAAAAAATATCAGCTAGATGATTCAGTCCCGAATATCGTCATCATGATTCGCATATTTTTGACTATTGCGGTAAGCGTCGCTACATGCGAGAGAAGTTTTTCCCAACTTAAACTGATCAAGCATTACTTGCGATCAACGATGACAAATTTACGACTCACTAATTTGGCCATTTTGTCCTTTGAACAAGAGCTGGTGGGAAAAAATGGATTTCGATAAAATTATTGATACTTTTGCCAGCAAGAAAGCGCGTAAAATTCATTTGTAGTATGTTCATGTTAAATTGATTTTTTTTTTGAATTAACAATTTTTCATTTATGAAATTATTATTATTATTTTGAACAGGTTTTGCAATGTTATTAATTAGTTAGTTTTTTTTTTTTTGGAGGGTGGGGCATCAAGATGAGGTACCGCACCAGGCATCATATACTCTAGCTACGCCACTGATATATATATTTATATATTACGATTCTCTCCTAATCAGGCCTTCTTTAAACACTGCTAAACACAACACAGCACATCTAACACATCAAGAAATTGACAACAAGAGCTCTAAATAATCTGGTAGTTTAATAATAAGTAGATAACAGCTAATACTAGACAATTGGCAACAAACACATCAACAACTAAAATGTTACTCTGTACATCACCGTACAAACTCTACTGTCTCTCTTTCTGGACTCGTGCATCAACACTTGAGGACCCAAACAGGACCGACTTCATGGCTGACTGACAGTCCCGGGTCTCCTCTGTGTCCTCTCTTGAACTCCGCTTTCTTACACAGTGTGTCTCTGGTCCACGCAGGCTTTCGATCACATGACCATAACAATGGTCATATTTGCATGGAATCGCAGTACTGTCCCTTGTCCATGGCCCCGCTGACCTGAGTGATTTGCCTGAATTCACGTGTGTGTCAGTTAAACCTATATATATATGTATGTATGTATGTATGTATGTATGTATGTATGTATGTATGTATGTGTGTGTGTGTATGTGTTTGTGTTTGTGTGTATATGTGTGTGTTTGTGTGTGTGTGTGGGTGTACTTAATTAATCTTTATTACATTCTGACCATTCATTCTTTCGGAAGACGTTTATTGTACCCTACAATAGGTTCTTTCTGGAGTTAGTGGAAAAATTAGACCCCCAGCCATTGCCAGCAAGGAGGTCTGGGGGAGCGCTATGAGCTTAGCGCGTGTCGGAGCCCCGCCGCCAAGCATCATCTTGCTATTAAAAGTTTTATTTCAAAAACCTTATGTGCTATTCTTACTGACTTAGATCCTCCCGCGTCGTTCGGCGCATTGGGCGGCAAGCTGCTTCCACAAAATCTGTCACTGGCAATGTCTGAAGCCTCTTCCCACCTGCTCTGAGGACCTCCATAAAAGTGTAGCGCCAAGTTGTACTAGGATGTCTCTGTTTGCGATTTCCTCGTAATGGCCTCCATGTCATTGCAACTTTTATTACGCGTAATTCATTTTGTCGGAGATCATGTCCCGCAAACCTCATGCCACGCTCTGTCACAACCTTACTAAGGGGTCGACTCCCAGTTCGGTATAGGATGTACTTGATTGAGACCTGATCTCTATAACTGACTTCTAAAATCCGTCTTAGTCATCTTTGTTGAGCCACATTTAGTGTTTTTCATTTTCAGCAGATGACTATTCACTGCACTTTATTAATGGAGCCCCGCCACTGGTAGAAATTTGTAACTTCTCTTGACTACCCTCTTGGAATTAGGGGACTGTATTTTGCTTTAGATTTTATATCGAAAAGGGAAGTTTTATCGTCAAAACTTAAAACAAATTCATAGCCCCCTTAGCTAAGCTCATAGAATTTTGGTGACTGTATTTTGCTTTAGAATAAAATTGAAGAGAGAGTTTTTACACCTCTATACTCTCTGTATGGGGGTATTTAAACTACATCTGGAGGAGGGGGTTTAAACTCAAAATCCCCCTTGGTTTGGTTACGCTCATGTAATTTTGAGTGCGTAATTTGTTTTTTTTTATATTGAAGAGTTTTTTTTTACATTCAAACCCCGCTGAAGGGGGTTTAAACTAAAGAATCCCTTTGGCTACGCTCATAGAATTTTGAGTGTGTAATATGCATAAAACTCCTCTTGGTGACTGATGTATGGATAGTGTTATAAAGAAGAGGGAGTTTTATCGTATATTTCGGAGGGGGGTTTAAAATCAAAATCTTCCTTATCTATGCTCTTGGAAATTTGGGGATTATCGTTTTGCATTTTTTTTTTTGGTAGGGGGTTTTAAACTCAAAATCCCCTTGGCTGCGTCGGGGCAAGTGATGGTTTAGTATTAAAATGTCAACTAAAATAAACAAAATCAAAGCTAAAATTCAGTCACTAAATTCCGATTTCATTTCGGGGGGGGGGGTGAATTCCTCCCTCCCCGGCTACGCTCATGGTGAACAGTATATGCAGAACCTATTGCGACTTGACGGCTTTTGTAAGTTTGTCTGCTGTGCTGTACGAGATGCCAAAAAAATATGTAAATTTTAAAATTCTAGAACAATAGCTCTATTCCACTAAGTTTATTAACATAAATCTACTCATCTCATTGATAATATGTAGCTCTAGATCTACTATGTTACCAATGCATTCATTCAGATTAAATGTACAGAGCGTATGTAAGGATCATCTTCCTTAATTAATTATTACTGATTTTATCGTGGTTTCTTTAACTGTAACAAAGAGCACGGTTCTAGGCTTATGTGTGTCAGGTGTTTCCATCCTGGCCTGATACACAGTGGCTAAGAACGCATCGAAAGTAAAAAAAAACAACAACCCAGTAATAACGAGGAGTCACTTGACTGTCACAAATTATTCAGAATATCGTTATCAAATCAAGACATTTAACTCAAGAGCAATATACAAGTTAACACGTTAAGAAAAATAATCAAAGAACAACATTTATTTACAATGTTGGTATGCTGTCTTAGCATGTTGTGTTTATCCATTCTGGCTTAAAAATGGCCAATGTCTATCAGTAAATTGAGTGTCAATGACTAAATAAATAAAATAAGGAGTAGGGGTGTTCGGCGCTGGTCGTGTCTTTTACGCTAATCTATACACATCTGATGTGGTGGTATAAGTTGAATTAGTTCCCTTGAGGAGGCTTGAACCATGAGTGAACACGTTGTTTATGCATTAAATAGCGATAACTATCAAAACATTAACCAATTAGTTAGTCAATTAATCGTAATAAATTAATATTCTTTTATATGGAAAATATAGCCTACTAATTCAGCGGCAAATAAGCCTTGTGTAGAGAATTAGGCCGTCTGCTAAAAGTTTAAGCTACAGACGTTATTATAATATAAAACCTTCTATGCTTACAAAGCTTATATCAACTGAATCTGTCTTGTTCAAAGTTTGTACATCCCACACCCAATCAACCCTGAATCAAGTTTAAATTTTGCGCAATTATTTCTTGAACCTGACAAAACAAGAATTATTTAAAAAAATTAACCAATTAGCTATTAATTTATTTATTATTATTAGATCTAATTAGCTATTAATTATTTTGTTTGGAATCGAAGAAGGGAAAGAACTTGTATTTGACAGATGATGTGGTATAAGTTGAATTAGTTCCCTTTACACTTTGTGTAGATAAATTGGGTGTGTCGCTTAAAAGTTTGAGACAAACAATAGATAACTACAAAACCTTATATTTTCATAAACACTACACTGGCACTTTCACCCTTAAGTTTGAATTGAAGTCGCAAGACCTTTTTAAATTTTTTATTGTTAACAAATGCAATTAAAAAGCGATCACGGTAACATTCACCATTCTGCCTCTCTCCCTCACCCTTTTCCAGCTGGTCCAGACATGTCATAGGATCATAGCGCACTCAGAAAGCTAAAAGCATGAAATTGCGCCAAACAAAATCAATTGGTTAAAATATTTCTGATCTCATAGATTTATTACTGTTAGTCTAGAGTTATTACAAATTTAATTACTTGACTGATATAAACTAATTGATACAATTACATTCAATATGAGTTATATTAACGTATTTTTTATATTTCAATTTGTATATGTACCGGTAACGGAATAATTCTCTATGGCCTCCTTCAGTCGCGAAGAGACTATGGATCATCTCATGGAAATGAGATGAATGCCTGGGTATTAGCTGTGGTCGGAACGATGTCGCCCACACATCAGTTCCCCCCCTCAACACGCAGCTGATGTATCCAACGGAACGGCAGTGCCTATACAGTTTGGGGTCAGCGGCGTCGCCAGCTCCTGATTTTTTCTTTAGGTTGACTCCCGAAGCCTTTCCCATGATTGGGTAAAGCTGCAAGGTAACAGAGGTTTGAATTCAGAGTTTTCCTTCTCTTAGGTGGGTAGCCAGCCATGGCTAACGAGCTCCTCCTGCCCGAAGCTTACTGGTTAAGGCGCCAGTTACTCGCCTTTGCCCCTTCTCCCGTTAGTGAGAACAGTTCCGCCAGACTCAATATCTGAGCCACACGTGAAGGCCAGGAGTTGGACTGGTTGTCAGAGGCTATTTGAGACGCATGCCAATAGGTATTGGAGTGCTTACATCCTTCGGCGAAAAAAAAAAACAGTCGTGTTGAGGCCTTTCTCTTGCAAGCTTGGGGGTCTGGGGGAACGGTGTATGCTTCTCCAGTGAGGTTCGGGGAGAAGCCTCGACGACAAAATCGTTTTCTTACATTCTTCACTGAAGAAAAGTATTCTCCTGACATCTACATCACATTATTAATCAATGGAGTTCGGGGCGAAGCCTCGACGCCAAAAGCGTTTTCTTGCAATCTTCACTGCAGAAACCCATTCTCCTGACATCTACAGCTCATTATTCATCAGATGAGTTAGGGGCGAAGCCCCAACGCCAAAAGCGTTTTCTTGCATTCTTCACTGCAGAAACGCATTCTCCTGACATCTACAGCTCATTACTCCCCAGTGGAGTTCGGGGCGAAGCCCCGACGACATAAGTGTTTTCTTGCATTCTTCACTGAAGAAACGCATTCTTCTGACCTAAAGCTCCCTATTAAAAAGGACCTTTTGAATAGTGTTGTAAACTATTCTAATATGAATTTATAGGCCCTTAATACATTGCAAATAAAACCGATTTGTTCATTGAAAAGAAAAGATACCCCACATCTTTAGATTAAGGCTTTGAGGATCGCCGCCGAAGAAAAAATTATTCGATAAATAATATTCAATAAAATTCAAGCGTAAATTGTGAGTTATAGTTCCAAATTTATGTAACTAGAAGATATCAGATTGAGCAAAGGTTGGAAAAGGCGACTAGGAAATAATTGTTTTGGTTTAGAACTCATCTCAATCGTGACTCTTGTGCTGAAAAATTTCGTTTGAATTTTAACTTTTCCAAAGCAAAGTCTTTCTTAAAATAATTATGATAAATTCATGTGAAATTACATAAACTGGAAAGGGGAGGGACGATAGAGTGAAAACGATTAATCCTCGCGCCTTTTTATAATTTCTGCTAATGATTGCATTTGGCATTAAAGAATAGGGCTGGGGCGACTCGATATAAGAATTTAATTTATAACATATATAAATTATATCAGTGACAGATTTTGTTTATTTTGTAATTTCTTAACTATAATACAAAAAGAAAAAGTATTTGTTTATCGATGGGGGAAATGCGACTGCATGTATCGCCCCTCCCACCTGGTACAACCCTTTTTTATTTTATATTTAATAATCATAAAATTTGAGATTAGATTGTGGTACGACATAATATACAATGGATTCACATATCAATACGTAGTTTATATAATATAGATATTCAACTAATTGTGTTCACAAACTATGACTTCTCCATAAAAATAGGACCGCCCCCCTCACTAAGAGGGCTAGAGTGGGGAGGGCAGTACAGGCAATCGCATACCCCCTACCCCACCGAATAGGCCAAAATACCAGAAGGGGAGCGACATAATATAACATTTATATATTAATTCAACTAATTTGGTTCTAGAATCTATTTTATTTCTTTCTGTTCTGAAACAGATATTGAAAATATTGTTAAATATGAGTTAGTGCTTTTGGAGATTATGGCCTCATGACCAATCTACCCGCTGTCTAGCGCCCCCAGCCCCACTCCCCACCTCCGAGTCGCTGTCGGTGATAACGTTTAGAAGCTTAACGTGTAGGACAAAATGTTGGTTGCCACCTAAAGCTAACGAGTTCCTCCTGCCCGAGGGAGAAGGAAAACTCAGAATTCAAACCTCTGCTGCCTTCAGATAAATATGATTTTTAGATCAAGGCATATTTGATATTAGATACAGTCCGCGCTTTTTTTCCTCGGCGCTATTTAATCGACACCATTTTGTCAGCGCTACTTTGTTGTACGAAATTCTGGCATGTAACCCAATTTCAGTAATCTGTGCTTCTTAAAACAATATTAATTATAGGCAGTTCTATTTATTATTCAAGTCTATCTTTGTTCGTCCATCCTCGGTATGAGCGTGAAAAGAAACACATAATGTTGCAACTCTTTGTTTAAAGTATAAAATTATAAAATATTATAGGTAATGTTCATCTCGGATCTATTCAGACAAGGGTTAGCAGGCAGGACCTTTTGCTTTTTCCCTGTAAATAAAGGTTTTAACTGTTTACTAAAGCGATATCCAATTCTTTCAAGAGCGTCTGAAAAGCTGTGCGTACTCGCATGTGTTCTTGCTCTTGATTGGAGCATAATCATTTATCCAATGTGATAGCAGTCCCGATGAAAATACAAACAGTAGAGACTGAATTAGACAGCTCAAGGAACTATAAAGACAGCCTCGAGCTAAAAGGGAGATGGCATAAGGACGTCTTGGTGTTGGACCGAATCGATGTTGGAAATCAAGTGCCAGTGCTTCTTGTGACTGAATTAGAGACAGTATTATAAGATAGATTAAACGCTATTATTAATTAATATCTATTCGTTTTAAGACACATTAGGAAGTAATATGTAAGCATGTAGTTTAAATATTGGACTATTAGTGTTACTTTAAATTTTAATTTAGGTGAAAGCCAGACACGGCAGATCTATACGGCGTAACCACTGCCTGCTACACAAGTAAATATCGGTATCACACTAGTAGCAGTGGCGTAGCATGGTACCCGTGGGTCCGGGATGAAGAACAGCCAATAAGACATAGTGTGTGACAAAAAATGAGTATTCTAAATGTAAAGACATTTTAATGTAAAGATCGTACGTGCGTTAAAAAAATTGTGCAATTAATAAACATTGGCGCTAGAATACCATAACCTACGCAACGACAATTACCAACGCATTCATACAGGCTATAGCCTATCTATTGCAATAAAATTTTAATATATAGATTTAATTATCTTAATATAGAGATGTAATTTAAATATATACGGTGTTAACGAATAGCGTTACACAAAAAAAAAAAAAACGAACCTGGGTTTTTCTAAATTTTGATACTTGGTGTGTAATAGTAAATAGCTGCACCTACCTAAATAAATCGTAAATATAGCGCAAATATCTATATTTATTGTAGTATATATAGGTTTGTGGTTTTATATTATATTACTTTCGTAATTTCTTGTATAGAGACATGGCTTTTGTAATTTCTTTTACTAAAAAATTTTGACTTTTCGCGTCTGACATATATATATATATATATATATATATATATATATATATATATATATATATATATATATATATATATATATCTGTGGCATTTTACGTCTCGAGAGACGATCTTTTCCCTTTGCAACTTCTTGTGTGACTAAAGAGGCCAATCCTTGATACACAGCTGCGATCGCAGGTTGGGCATATATACCAGGCGCCGTTGCATTTTCACCCTTCTTTCTGCTTCTGTTGTGTATGACATCTGCAATCTGTGACCCTTCCTTTATGCTCTCTCTCCATGTGGATCTGTCCAGTGCCACCTCTTCCCAGTTGTCAGTGTCGATTTTGAAGAGCTTCATGTCGCGTTTGCATACATCCGTATAACGTAAAAGTGGGCGACCAGAGGCTCTCCTGCCTTCTATTAGATCGCCATACAGGATGTCCTGTGGAAGTCGACCTACTGGCATTCTACGAACGTGACCAAGCCAGCCAAGGCGTCTGCTGCTGATAACAGAGCGGATGTCCTGGCACCCTGCTCTTTGTAGCACTTCCTCATTGGTTATCTTATCTTACCACCTTATTTTAAAGATCCGCCTTAGGCATCGGAGGGAAGACATTCAGCTTTTTTTCCTGCCATGAGTAGGTTGACCATGTTTCACTTCCGTACAGCAAGGTGCTCAACACACAGGTCCGGTAGACTATGGCTTTAGTACTGCTAGTCAGCAATATGTTGTCCCAGACTCTTTTCTGCAACCGTGACATGGTGGCCATTGCCTTGGCTATCCTGTTGTTTATGTCTTTATCAAGTAGAGTGTTGTTGGATATGATGGAGCCAAGGTAACAAAAGTGATCAACAATTTCTAGTGGTTGGCCATTAATGCTTACTTGAGGTGCAGTGTTTGTGTTTTGGACAAGTATCTTAGTCTTGCTTTGACTGATGTTTAAGCCGAAATTCTGGCAAGCAGCAGATAGTTTGTCAACCAGGGACTGTAGCTGAATATCAGAATCAGCCACAATAGCTGCATCATCAGCATACAGGAGTTCCCTGACGAGTAGCTTCCTAACCTAGGTTTTTGCCCGCAACCTTGATACATTAAATATAGAGTAAAGTGCGAAGTTCGAGCAGCCCCGATTTGTCAAGAGGTTCGAACAGTTCACTTTTTATTGCTAAAACTTTTTTATTTGAATGTTTACCAAATTACTACTATATTGCTATATTTTCTTTACTTCCGACACATACTATTTCCTTTTCCTTGTAAAGGCTAAGTTCATGGTGAGGTCAAACTCAGGAGGTGTGGAATTATTCTTTTTTACTACCCGGTAGTGAAGGAAATGGGTAATGGGCTTAAGGCTATTTTAAAGTCTGATTGCTCATCAGCTTAAAGAGACTATTTGAAGTTGTGGAGGGTGGGAAATGGTGCAATGGATGGTGTTCTTGCGCTGGAGTAAAAAGAAAATGACTTTATAGTGAAAATTAAATATTAAAACATGTTTTTCGATATATTTTCTTTGATCTGTTCGAACCTTCCATCAACCCATTCGAGCTTACTAACTAGGGAAAAATCGAGGAAAAGTACGCTTGGCGATACCTACTCTACACCTCTTTGAACTCATATTTAATTTTAACCAAGCCTAGTGATACATTAAATTATATTAAATTCGATCTATTTTTATAGACAAAAGGACGAGGAATTCAGAGATACCATGTTTTTTCATAGGTCAGACCGTTACGGTGCTATAAAAATCCAAACGTGAAAATTGCTGCCTGCGGGCTAATAATTTCAAACTTCGCACTTGACTCTCTATACTTTTACGTTCAGCCACATAGCACGTTGGTGCAATATCACGTAATAGAATAAGTTCTATTTTTAAATGAAGTATTATTTTTATTTTAAAATATCTACACTGAATCAATAAACTTTAGGTCAAGTTCAAAGAATCTTATCTACCTATTTATGGTCGTTTGTTTTTGTTGATCAAAGCCAGTAAAATAAAATTGATCACATAAATGTCAAACTGTGTCCATTGGAGAAATTACTGAGATATTCCGCATTGCTTAGTTAAGGTATCATTTCTAGCAACAAAAAAATAAAAATAAATATCTCAATTTAAACCCCATTTTAGCCATATTGGCCCAAATTGCACAGTCCACAGCAGCACTATAAAATATAAAATAATATGGAAAGAAAGGCATAGCTCTCAGCACCAAAATCAGACTAATGCAGTTCCTGGCCATGGCCACATTCCTATATGCAGTGAGTCTTGGACGCCGACTGCAGAGCTAGAGAGGAGGATCCTAGCAATGGAATTAAGATGCTACAGAAGGATCCTGGGCATCACAAACGAAGAGATATGAGACAGGGTTAATAGAGCCATTGTTTTATCCATGAGTTTTGATGACTTTTGGTGAGTCATTCTGTATCAAAAGTTGAAATCTAGACCAACATTCAGGCATACTTGTATCAGCATCTTTGCAGACACTTCAAATACTGTTACAAGAGATTTTGTAAATACTTTTTCAGACATGAACATATTTTGTCAAATAGATCACGTGCTATAGTAGTCGTTTCTAGAAGCTTGCAAAAGAGAAAGTGAGCAATCGCCATCCTCAGGCAAACCAGTAATTGTGATCCATTTGCAACATCTTTGGATTCTTTAAGCTGGAGGCTAGTCGGTGGTCAATGCCACAGACGGGACGACAGGCAGAGATGAGATGAAATATATAACTTCAAGGCTTACCTGATCAATAAATCCCCAGACATGTCAGCTATTCTGTGAGCAATGTCGTTTAAATATGGAGATTGAACTAAATTGAGTAGATGTAACAAACATTACTCGAACAATGTATCTGGCCCCTGGCAACAGTAAGTCCTCAGCAATGATGTGAGGTTTCATAGTTCTAGCGATTCTAGATTCTGAAGACCACTAAATAAGAAGCTTCAACCGTTAGACGACAGTTATGTTTTATTTATTTTATTTGCCAACAGTCAAGTTTGAGCTTTCTTGACTCAGTTGACATTTCAAATACTTATGTCATTGTCATCAAAGCTAGGATGTTTGATATCAAAATAACCTTCAGATGGTTCCGATTCATTGAGTCTGAGAACAGAACGTTACGCATTGTGGTTTCTCAATTCCTGCTTCCAATAGTGAAGTCATCATCATCATCATCAAACTCCATTAGAGTGAGGGCTTGAGAGGCTCAAATCCTCTCTTGCAAAAGCCCTGGACAGAAACCCTGCTGTCTTACGTAGTGCATAAATATCGCCATACAGGTCGAGAATTTTTGGTTTCCCAGACCTGTCGAGACGGAGATCAGCAAGTCTGGGGCAGTCAAACAAAATATAAGGCACGGTTTCCTCTTCCTCCCCCCAGCAAGGGCACCGTGAATCGAAATTTGGCCATAGCCGTAAGAAATATAAGCCAACAGGACAATGGCCTGTCCTGCACTGTGCTATAATAGCTTGCTCAGGCCTGGACAGCCTCCACCACGGGGAAGTGCGGTCAGGGCGCCTCATGCGCTCCCAGAAGCCCCGTCGCCAAAAGCGTTTTCTTGCATTTTTCAATGCAGAAACGCATTCTCCTGACATCTACAGCTCATTATTCATCAAAGGAGTTCGGGGCGAAGCCCCGACGCCAAAAGCGTTTTTTTGCATTCTTCATTGCAGAAACGCAATCTTGTAACATCTATAGCTTATTATTCAACATTCGCCCAGACGTCAAAAGCGTTTTCTTACATTCTTCACTGCAGAAACGCACTTTCCTGAAAACTACAATTCGTTATTAATCAGTGGGGTTCGGGACGAAGCCCCGACGCCAAAAACGTTTTCTTGCATACTTCACAGAAGAAACGCATTCTCCTGACCTAAAGCTCATTATTCATACTATTAAAAAATGACTTTTTGAATAATATTGTACTTGAAAAATATTCTAATATGAATTTATAGGCCCTAAATACATTGCAAATAAAAATGTGTTCCTTGAAAAGATAAGATACCCCACATATTTAGATTTTGGCTTTTAGGATCGCCGTCGAAAAAAAAAATCAATAAATAATATTCAATAAAATATAAGTATAAATTATGAGTTATAGTCCCAAATTTATTTAACTAGAAAAGTATCAGATTGAATAAAGTTTGGGAAAAGGCGACTATGAAAACATTATTTGGGTTTAGAACCCATCTCAATCATGATTCTTATACTGAAAAATTTCGTTTGAATTCTAACTTTTCCAATGCAAAGTCTTTCTTAAAATAATTATGATAAATTCATGTGAAATTACATAAACTCTGTCGGGAAATGGGAGGGGCGGTAGAGTGAAAACGATTAATCCTCGCTCCTTTCATAATTTCTGCTAAAGATTGCATTTGACATTAAAGAATAGGGGTGGGGCGACTCGATATAAGAATTTAATTTATAGTATATATAAATTATATTAGTGACAGATTTTTTTAATTTTGTAATTTATTAACTATAATACAAAAAGAAAAAGTATTGGTTTGTCGATAATGCATAATATCAAATGTATATATTAATTCAACTAATTTTGTTCACAAACTATGATTTCCCCATAAAAATAGAACCGCCCCTCCCCCACTCAAAGGGTTTCGGTGGGAAGGGCTGTAGAGGTATTAGGCCCCCCCCCCCCCAACCAATCGGCAAACAGGGAACGACATAATATAAAGATCAGTTAAAATATCAATAACAAGTTATAATTAAATGGATATTTAATTAATGCTGTTACCAAGCTGTGATTTCTACAAATAAATTGGACCGCTCCCCCCCCACTCGAAAGTAATCGATACCATCGCTCCCTCCAGACCCCACCAAATCGGCCAACATACTAGAGAGGGGGGCGAAATAATCTAAAAATATGTTGAAATATAAATAATTAGTATATATTATTAACATAAGTAATGAATTCCTATACAAATTGTGTGATTTCTATAGTAAAATTCGTCTGCCCCCCATTCGGAGGGGGGGGGGGGAAAAAATCGCCCCTACCCCCCCCCCCCCCGGATCCGCCAGTGATCTCAAGTTTTTTTTAGACAAAAGTATATTTTTTCCTATGCTCTTAGGCGACCCCTGGAAAATTGTAATTCGACCCCCAAGGGGGTCGCGACACACAGGTTGAGAACCCCTGATCTATCGCCATGCTTGTCTTGTTTAGAATTGAAAAGCTCGAAGACCGCAGTTTCGAGTCCAAAGAATGAGTACACTATTTCATGTCACTACACATACTCAGTGGCGACCTGCAGACTTTGCTCAATCTGAAGCAGACAAAGTGTCCCGGAGGTCTACTTTTGTTTTCTTTCGCCGTCTGCATCTGACTTCGGCACCGACTTTTCTTAAGTTTTCAAATGTGTGTCCTGCAATCATTATAAAACAATTTTTTTTTAGTTGATTTTTTTTTCTATGTACACCTAAACGTTTCGAGTCAATAATTCAAAGCATAAAACCTGAGAATTGAACATGTTTGAGGGAGAATTCGCTGCACTTAAAATATTAATGCTAAATATTTATTCTTATGATTCAACTTTCTCAAGCCTTCATCGTTCTATTTGTGAACTTCAACAAAATGCTACTAAGTAGCTTTCTATTCACTTGAAGAGATAGTTGCTAATGCATTACTTCAATAGGCTATGTGTACACTATTTGAATACAGAATCAATCTGTGTGTTTGCTGTCCACAACTGCAGTGTACACTAATTGTTGAGAGTTTGAAAAAAAAAAGATATATATTTAGATGACTGGAGATTGAGCCCTAAGAGATATTTCCAGGTTGTTGACTGAGCGTGTGGTGGTACAGATGTAAGTCCATCCTTCCTTTCAGGGGCCACACGTTTGTCAAGACAATAGAAGTCTTTGATGAGTTGTTCTCAGAGTACAGAGTCCTTTCTAGAATCTAAACTACTTGATGAGGTGGTGCCGAGAAAGGTCTGCTAAGAGTAAGCTACCATTGTATCATTGATAACATAACAATGGACCTCATTCAACAATAGTAAACAAACATTTTGCCACTTGGTTCTCTATCTCTTCTATACAAATTACGCAATCCATAAAGGCTGTCACGTGATACGTAATTTGAATTGTTTTATCAATATTGTCACATGGCTAAATGTTATTTATTTATTTATTTACGATTGGTGAATGAGGTCCATTAGATTTCATACGGCAGAGGTCGAGAAACTTGTTAGCCAAAAGAGATAATTTGTTACAAATTACATTTATATGAATAGTACAAGTCAATGTCAAGTCACTAGTATTACATATGTATAGAAAAAGTCAATGTAAAATCACCAGTATTACATAGGAGGCGCAGTGGCTGAGCGGTAAAGCGCTTAGCTTCTGAAACAGGGTCTGGGGTTCAAATCCTGGTGCAGACTGGGATTTTTTATTTCGGGACCTGACATTAGTTGGGGAAAAGTAAAGGCTGTTGGTTGTACTGGTCATATGACACCTTCATTAACTGTATGCCATGTAAACAGATGACCTTTACATCATCTGCCTTATAGACCACAAGGTCTGAAAGGGGAACTTTTTACTTTACTTTTACTAGTATTACATATGTGTAGCACAAGTCAATGTCAAGTCACCAGTATTAAAAAATGTATAGTATAAGCCAATCTCAAGTCACCAGTATTACATATGTATAGTATAAATCAATCTCAAGTCACCAGTATTACATATGTATAGTATAAATCAATGTCAAGTCATCAGTATTACATATGTACTTTACAAACACAGTCCTAAGAAAAGCAAAACAGAACATCAGATATTGTTAGTACTGTCTTCATTAACAGGCACCTTCTACTATTTCATGAAGTAACAAATATTTGCTGCTTCTACAATAAACAACAGAGTCACTAAAACAAAACATTTTTATTCTTGTAAATGTAGTCAACATAGTGTGTCAGGTTCAAAGGTTTGGAAATAAATTTGAAGACATTGCTCCATCTAGATCTAAACAAAGTTGTTGCATGAAATACAAAAATAAATGTAAACAAGAGATAAAAAAAAAAAAAAAAAACATAAGGTTTCTATGTGACCAAAGATTTGGTAAGAGAACAGTGACTAACTGTGCCAGTGCAGTACAAGTAAGATTAGAAATAGCAAGTGTTAAGTACAACTAGCCTAAACACTGGACAGATACACACACAACTAGGTAGACTAGTGAAACAGAATTGACTTCTGGTCTAGCATTTCAGAAGTTGAAACTGGCAAATACTTTGAGCTATTTGCTGACTAAATCAATTGAGAACTGAGTCAAAGTGAAAACAGAACTTACACAAAGTCATGCTCTATGTTTATGTCTTGGTACATACTCATAGATCTCTTGGGTTTCATGGTGTGACTACACTACTGAGAGAGGAGTCCATTGATTGTTGTATTGTACCATTTACCAACTCGTTGTCCTTAGGATTAATAAAAAGGTCAACATTTAACACATGATGTAGAAACATAAAGCCTGGGAACTGACTCTAAGAATAACAAATCTAGTATGTGCTGACTGGCATGGGGTGCTAATACATGTGCTGACTGGCATGGGGTGCTAATACAAACAATAATGATATGATGACATGCAAAGCACAGACACAAACATCCTGACACAGACATTCCAAGACACTCTTCTTCCATGAAGCCTATCTAGTGGTATCATGTCATGACTATGTAACTCATCAATTCAAACCAAACATACAAAGTCATGCTTTAAATGCATCTGATAAAACTCTGAAATAACTCAAAGTTTTGTCTTGAATTGAAACCCGAAATAAAAGTGTAATGTAACATATTGCAGGTCAAATAAAACATGTGGACCTACAGCATTGCACATTAGCACTACACTGTTCAGACCTGGTCAGAAGTAGCTGCTAATTTCACTTGGTCGTGTCAGCAGTACAATCTGAGACAGTTCAAATACAAAAATTATTACTTTCTTCATTACAATAGAAAATAAAGATCTAATGGATGTTTGTAAGTTGATTTTAGTCAAAGTTAAGTTTTCACAGAATTAAAAAAAAAAACAAAACCAAAGAACAAAATAAAAAACAAAACATATCATCAAGTGGGGGAGACCAGTGGTTCTGAAACTTTTGAAGAATTGAATTTTCTTTATTTTTTCATTTATATATATATACATACACACAAAGCTTATTTTCTTCAATGTACACAATTTGTACAGTATTAGGAAACTTTTATTTACCCCAAACAGCAAGCTAAGTAGGCTCAGGAGAAACTCTAATCCTGGTCTAAATTGTGTAGTCTGGAGATCTTCATCATTTTCATGAAATACTTTTGTCAGGAAAATGTTTTTATCAGAACATATTAAGTTGTATTTTACATAGATTACAAATAATTTAAAATCCAGGTCACTGTAACAAAAGTTACTAAAAATATTTACACAAAATGTCACAAAGTGATAAAATAATTAAAGGTAAAAAATGAGATTTCCTATTTCACAATAACATTGTACTGCTAGGTCCTCCCTCATTCTTGAGCAGTGAAGGGGTAACACTCTACTCTGGACATTCTCAGTTGAAGTTCTTGGATTCCTAATCTCAGTTCAGAGAACAATGTAGAAGTTCAATGCACAGACAGCTTACAATGTAGAAGTTCAATGCACAGACAGCCTACTAATGAGACTAGTGGCTGAATGTCACAGGCTGACACATGCAGGAACTAAAGGAAGGATGGATGGCAAATATTAATGACACATCAGAATGGTAGTTCATTCATGAGTCCAAACAGGCAACAATTTGTTGAATTACATTCAATAATCCACTTCTTTTATTTGGACCTATTGTGTTTGTGGTTACAAGGCTAAAGCACTTAGCTAGTGTCAAGAACTTCATGATGCTTGTCAGTGTAATGACATTTTCTACAAAATCATGTTGACTCTACGAGTGCTTCTGTTATATCCTGGCACAATATCAATGTGACTCTATATGAGTGCTTCTGTTGTATCCTGCGAAGTCCTCCAACTACACTTATACCCTGGCTGTACTGACACTAGTGAATGTTGCTTTGCGCCTGTTTCTCCTTACAAAAAACACTATAGCAAGAATGATGGCAGCAAGAATGGGAATGCAAACAACAGCAGCGCCACCTAACTGGAAAGCAATGCTGTTCTGGTGACGACCATGAATGATTAAAAAAGCCCCTGAAAATAAAGAGACAAAGATATTAGAAAATATGAAACTTTAAGAATGAAAAAGGTAACAAAAAATATGATAATTGCATTAAGTGTGGAATCATATACTATAACTCTTCAGTAAGACAGCATATATATAATTCGCTTCATGGCTCAACCATTCGGGACACTGCTGAAAAGTCATGCAACGATAGCTCTTTAATTTAAAGTCAGACAAGCGTTACCCCACGTAACTTCCGCGGTGACAGAACGAGACTCAGAAAAAAAGAGGGGGGGGGCATATGCTACACCGCGCGAGTAAGCTCGTATACTATAAGTCTTTATCAAGACAGTGTGACATCATATACTGTAACTCTTTATCAAGACAGTGTGACATAATATACTGTAACTCTTTATCAAGACAGTGTGACATGTGACATCATATACTGTAACTCTTTAGCAAGACAGTGTGACATGTGACATCATATACTGTAACTATTTAGCAAGACAGTGTGACATCCTATACTATATGGGTACATTGGACAGTAGGACTACAGTGGAATCAAGTTTTTGTACATTTAGAATACTGCCAAATACAAACTTGTAGTGGTTCAAAACTTTTTGTTCTATTCACGGAAATATGATTTATTGCCTTCCTAGAGTCCCAGACAAGTCCAATGTTACTTAGGCCACCATCAGATGAATGAACCTGTGATGAATGACCCTCACTATACGTGTCCTACATACTTTGTTAAGGACATCAATTAGCCTGATACACACAGGACCAAGTGAATTGGGTTGAACTAGTTTCAAACACGTGACAAACCTCTAGCTTTCATCACGATGTTTGGACCAATACAAACAAATGTTTCAGCTAATGCATGCAGTCAACTGCAACACACGATGTTTGGACCAATACAAACAAATGTTTCAGCTAATGCATGCAGTCAACTGCAACACACGATGTTTGGACCAATACAAACAAATGTCTCAGCTAATGCATGCAGTCAACTGCAACACACGATGTTTGGACCAATACAAACAAATGTTTCAGCTAATGCATGCAGTCAACTGCAACACACGATGTTTGGACCAATACAAACAAATGTTTCAGCTAATGCATGCAGTCAACTGCAACACACGATGTTTGGACCAATACAAACAAATGTCTCAGCTAATGCATGCAGTCAACTGCAACACACGATGTTTGGACCAATACAAACAAATGTTTCAGCTAATGCATGCAGTCAACTGCAACACACGATGTTTGGACCAATACAAACAAATGTTTCAGCTAATGCATGCAGTCAACTGCACACAGACTACAGGCTAGAGTGTGCCCTAACTGTTGCTTCTATAACAGCTACACTGCTGATAACATAGACAAGACAGAGCAAAGCAATGATCAACAAGTGTGAGAGTTACACGCCCACTGAGAAACTTCCATTCAATGCAATCTCTGCCTAAAAAGGTGAAGGGGTTATAGATACAAGTTCAACTAGGCGCTGACTGGAGTTGTAATCTGTTTGATAGATACATTGAAAGACAAAAAATATTGAATATTGAAACATGCTGATTACACCAACGATTATTCTGTGTAAAGATAAACTATTCCATGTAGGTCTAGACATAGCCTAACAACTATCAGTATCTATTTTCTGACATCGTGATCAAACCTTTTTTTTTTCTTTATCAATGAATATATTTAATCAAAGGTAAAGAAAAGGCAGACTCTATATCACCCTCCCCTCTCTCTCGTGTACAGGATCAAAGGTGAACAGAGTTTTGCATGGAGACACTGCAGTCAGTGTGCTAGTTTAGAGTTGAGAACAAGTCCGAGTGAGAGACTGCAAGAGTGAGAAACTGTGAGAGTATGAGAGACTGTGTGAGAGAGTCTGTCTGAGAGACTGTGTGAGAGTGAGAGACTGTGTGAGAGTGAGTTCAGACACTGGCCAACCAAGCACTGAAGAGGACTTCCCAGCTATTGATCCAGTGTTTGGTTTCTTGCCCCCACACGGCACGTCAACAAAGTGCACACACACACACCCAATGTCTGCTGCTGCTGTGTCCCTACAGCCGGACTGGGACTACAAGAATCCAAACGTTTTACGCCATCAAGTTTGTAGGCCCAGGCTCAGACTCTAACAAAATGATAAGAAGTAAACTTGAACACTTTAAATAGGGAATAGTGAGCATAAAGTACTCCTAAACAAAAAGATTACAAAGAGAGTTTGTGTTACCATACAAACTAAGGTGGCCCCCAACTGATCCGTTATGGACATGAAAAATTCAAGCCATGTATTTTTTAATTGAAAACAAAAGTAATATCGCAAGGAAATAACAGCAGACCTAGTCCTAAATCTTGAGTAACACCAACAACTTAGAAGTCCAATTGGAATTGGAGTCGAAAAAAATATCAACAACAAAAAAATGTTTTGAGACTTTTGGTCATGATCAGTACGCACGAAGTGTCTACAAAGTAGCTTCTAAAAACTAAGCGTGTGACACACATGTCCATGTGCCTTTAGAAACGTGGTTTTACAATGTATACAGTTATTTATTATATACATTGATTTAAAACATTTTTTTTTTTTACAAATGAAATTGTGTATATAATTGTTGAATATAAAGTATACAACAAGCAAAATAGTAAAAAAAAAAAGTATCTAATGGGAAGAACGACAAAATAGCTGTCATATATCTAAATACAGCAAGGTTTGATTCCCTTTGTCAATATAACACAAAATGAATTACAACAAATTGATCAACTAATGAATTAATTTTTTGATTGATTCATGTATTGTCATCGACTATGAATAATTATGCAAAAGTTAAGCTTTCTACATTTTAGTGCATTTTATCAGTTTCTTTTTAACATTTTATTCACTTTTGCTTCGTTTTTAAGCACCATTGTAATCAATTTTGCTTCATTTTATGTTTGTACCATTTTGTTACATATAAAATGTATATAATTCAGTGTATTTTTGTTACAAGGAAATTATAGGTAAATACGGTGATAAAGACAACGTTTTCTTTTTATAAATGATTAATATACATACACTCTTTGATATAATATTTAAATGCACATACAGTCTTATATAATCTTTGCATTAACATATAATTATTATATTTTAATCTAGCTATCTTACAATTCTTAGAGCCCAATTCTCTACACGAGGCTTATCTCCCTTTGGTGAGTTTTTCTATATCTATACTATAAAGTAGAATGTAAGGCGTATGTATGTATGTTACAAATAGGAATAGAAATCAAAACCGTTTGACCAATCTTGATGAAACTTGGCAGAAATATTCCTTTGGTACTAACTTAGACCTTAGTGTATGTATTGTAGCCCTACAAAAAAACTTAAGAACAATAAGAACAATATAAAACATAGCTAGACTAAAACATACGCTAGACAGGCAACATAAGACATCAGCTAGAAGAACAACATTAAACATCAGCTAAACTAAAACATACGCTAGACATGCAACATAAAACATAGGCCAAGTTTAACTTCGCCACGCATTTTACATTTCAAGTAATCCTAGTAATATTACAAATTGTTAGTTAACTTACATCAGCTAGACAGACAACATAAAACATCAGATAGACAGACAAGTAAAACATGCGCTAGACAGGCAACATAAAACTCCTGATGAGCTCAATGGCCATGTCACACATTTTGTTTGCTGTCGTGCTAATCAATAGGCTTCTTTTTTTGTTTACCACCAATGATAAAAAAGGCAACATTTTCATAGCAGTCGTAGTGCAGTTTTCTGCAAAGATATTTCTTTTCTAGATACAAACAACAACAACAAACGCAACTCCTAAAGTTCTACAGGCACAAGAGATTTCAGTGATGTGCGAAGCTGAACTTAAATTTTCACTTAAATTAAAATTAGAATGCTTCATTTAAAGATCAATAGTAAATAGTTCAGCTGAAGTAATACAAAGATTAGCTACAGTATGATCAATGAATAATTGAACTAGATTGTGGACAAACTTACCGGCCGGCAGGGCTACGAAGGTCAGAAATAAAAACAAAGACACTGTTGCCACCACAAAACATCGTTTTCCACAAGGTCCATCTCTGTGACGATTGTCTGAAATATTCAAAGCATTGAATTAGTCTATATATCTCTGTGACGATTGTCTGAAATATTCATAGCATTGAATTAGTCTATATATCTCTGTAAGGATTGCTTGAAATGTTCATAGCATTCAATTAGTCTATATATCTCTGTTAGGATTGTTTGAAATATTCATAGCATTGAATTAGTCTATATATCTCTGTTAGGATTGCTTGAAATATTCAAAGCATTCAATTAGTCTATATATCTCTGTTAGGATTGTTTGAAATATTCATAGCATTGAATTAGTCTATATATCTCTGTTAGGATTGTTTGAAATATTCATAGCATTGAATTAGTTTATATATCTCTGTAAGGATTGCTTGAAATATTCAAAGCATTCAATTAGTCTATATATCTCTGTAAGGATTGTTTGAAATATTCAAAGCAATGAATTAGTTTATATATCTCTGTAAGGATTGTTTGAAATATTCATAGCATTGAATTAGTCTATATATCTCTGTTAGGATTGTTTGAAATATTCATAGCATTGAATTAGTTTATATATCTCTGTAAGGATTGTTTGAAATATTCAAAGCATTCAATTAGTCTATATATCTCTGTTAGGATTGCTTGAAATATTTATAGCATTGAATTAGTCTATATATCTCTGTTAGGATTGTTTGAAATATTCATAGCATTGAATTAGTTTATATATCTCTGTAAGGATTGTTTGAAATATTCAAAGCATTCAATTAGTCTATATATCTCTGTTAGGATTGTTTGAAATATTTATAGCATTGAATTAGTCTATATATCTCTGTTAGGATTGTTTGAAATATTTATAGCATTGAATTAGTTTATATATCTCTGTTAGGATTGCTTGAAATATTCAAAGCATTCAATTAGTCTATATATCTCTGTTAGGATTGTTTGAAATATTTATAGCATTGAATTAGTCTATATATCTCTGTTAGGATTGTTTGAAATATTCATAGCAGGACTTCAATGTGTACAGAAAAAAGAAGTCATATATATATATATATATATTTACAAAGCCTATAGCGACTCACTTTGTCTGGGAAAACGTTTGTTCACGTTATATCTCCCACACTCCATCTCTTGTTATATCTCCCACACTCCATCTCGGATCAAGCTGAAATTTTGCACAGTTATTTCTTTGACCTCACAAAACAAGAATCGATTAAAAAACAACAACAAATAGTTAAGTAACTTTTGGTAGTAAATTATTTTGTTTGGTATCTTTAACAAGAGAAAGAAATTGTACTTGACTGATATGGTGGTATAAGTTGAATTAGCCCCCTTTATATACTGAAACAACTTTTAGAGACAAATTCTATAAAATATTGTTGTAACCCTATTGGCGGTGCGAAAGGGTTAACTGTAGGTTCACTTGACACACCTGAACTCAGGCGATGGACAAGGGACAGTACTACGATTACACGCAAATATGACCAATGTTATGGTCATGTGATCAAGAGCGGAGAGCGTTGAGACCGGGACTGTTAGTCAGCCATGAAGTCGGTCCTGGTGCAGTCATCCAGTGAAACCTACGAGTCCAGGAAAAGATTAGAGATAGTAGAGTTTTGTACGGTGATGTACAGTGTAACATTTAAGTTGTTGATGTGTTTGTTGCCAATTCTCTAGTATTGGCTGTTATCTACGTATTTCACTCATTATTCAAGTACCAGATTATTGTGGAGCTCTTGTTGTCAAGTTCTTGATGTGTTGTGTTGTGTTTAGCAGTGTTTACAGAAGGCCTGTTTAGGAAGATATCGTAACAATATTGTAGAGATGGCTACAAACTACAAAAGCAACTTTGTGTGTGTGTGTGTGTGTATAGGAACTATTTACCAAATAGAACATTATTAATACAATTTAGCAATATCAAATAATATTTTATAATGGGATACATCTTTACAATGCATGTAGTTTGAGATGTACCAATAGGGTTTGTTGGACTAGTCCGTTTCGTTTCTTTGATTCAAAAGTATTGGGCCGGAAGTGGCTTTTTTCCTTATATATCTTTGCATTTTTCAGTTCTCTCTTTAAATTAAACTGACATTATTATACTATAATTTTAAGTGTGCCTGATAGAGAAAAAAAATTCTGCACAAAAATACGGGTAGTTGTGATCAAACCCGATAGAGGCTATAAAAAGAAAAGACCTGAAACTAGCGCGTAACACTACACATTTACAGTACTTTATTTGATGAGTATTTTACCCAAGATCTGTGTTGTTTTTTTAGGACTACCTTTTTTCAAGTACGCGGCATTTTCCGATACACAATTTCATACACAAAATAATTGTTGAAAAATTGTAGTGATTTTAAACTTTAAATGATTACTTAAAAAGGTGTTACTCTAATCAATTTTGAATATTATTTTGTTATGAATGTCACTGTTTATTTTGTGTCTGTTCTAGTTTCTTAAATTTTTCTTGAGTAAAGGGGTCGTTTTTCTCCTAGTGGGTATAGCTGATTTCTCCAAGCAGCCTTTGTAAAATATTGGTCCTAAATAATGCTATGTTTATAAACGAAAAATCGCATGGCTGCATTATGATGAATGTACGTGTTAGTTCAATATATTTTATATTACTAGGTAACTATAAATAACCGCATAAATAGACTTAAGTTTATTTTTTTTTCTGTTAGATAAAGTCATATGGCAATTTTTTGTTTATATCCTAATTCTAAAAAGGAATAATAATAGAATTATACAGTAAAAATAATCACTAAGTTTTTCTTTTAATAGTTTTGAAAGTCTAACTGAGTTTGTGTTTTTGCAGATGTACACAAGCTACACTATGAGTCAGTCCATCTCTTCTAATTGTTTAGAAATGAGTGTAAAAATGTAGGCTTCGATATTTTTAGCCTGAATTTAAGAAGTTACAAACTTTAAACAACTAATATATTGCCTCTTCCATAAAACTTTGTACTTAAAAAATAAATTTATCCAATGCTCTAAATCCTGCTTGTATACTTAGGCCCTATTTAAATCGATCCGGTATCAATGTATTAAGTAGCAATAACCCCGCAAAAAAAAATTAAATGAAAGAAGATTGAGATATACATATATTTTTGTGACGGTACGCACCGGTACGGGGTACCGGCACCTTTTTTCAATGTCGGGAAAAATGATTACTTTTCTTGTAATTCAACGTTAATTGTTAATTTATTATTAGTTGAAAGTTAGGCAATCTATCACTGAGTACCGGAGCCTCTTTTTTATTTTTACAAAAAAAAAAAAAAAAAAGCACTTTATATACTTTCAGCAGACATGCCGTATTATTGAAAACACCTCTCTGTGAACTTCTCAATCATCTAGAGTCTTAGACAGTCATTATTTTAGACTAGATTTAAGTAGAGTCTAGACCTAGATCTAGTAGGCCTATTACTATAAAACAAAATTAAATAATCAGTCATTATAGATATCATTCGCAATTTTATTATTAGGTCTAGGCATTGAAAAGTAAATCTATTAATAAACTATAATAGATCTAAGTCTAAGTACTAACTTATTAAATAAGTCATTATAAGTAGAAGTATTATAATGAATATTGTATAGATCTAGATTGACTAGATTATAGATAGATCTCTAGTTTAGTAGATTAAGTATAGATTATAGTAAACGTATAACAGTATTATTAGATCTATGTCTTATGTCTATATTTAATAATTAAAAAACTTTAGTCTTTATTAATATCTAGACTTTTTTCTAATAAAAACTGACTATAGGCATAGCATAGGCTAGACTCGGCAAGATAGAATCTATACTATTACTAGATCTATTCGATTTTTATATATAGATCTAGACTAGAATAAGATTATAGATCTAAATATACTAATTGAGAGATGATATGAGGTGTTAGCTAATAGCGTTGCACAAGAAACAAACCTAGGTTTTTCTAAACTCTAATACTTGGTATGTAATAGTAAAACAGCACCTACCTAAATAAATCGTAACTAGCAATCAAAAACCTATATTTATTGTAGTATATATAGGTCTGTGGTTGTATTTTATATAGCCTTCGTAACTTCTTCTATAGAGAAATGACTTTTGTAATTTCTTTTACTGAAAATTGGGCTATTCGCGTCTGACACATATATAATTTTTATGTTCAGCAACAAACTCTATTTTTTTTTAATGAGGTAGAAAGCAAGTAACATATACAAAAAATCAATTCCTCCTTTACAGACAAGACGATGGTCTACAATTTCTCATTCTATTTAGTTCTTGGGATGCTTCAATAATGCAAGACGTCTTTCTATTAGGTCCAGCTTATTTCTACATAAGACAGTGCGCAAAATATGGATGTACGTTTATTAATTTCCTTACTGAATACAAAGAAAGATTCGTGGTAAGTGCGGGAATTCCACTAAGAGATGTTCAAAATACAAAGTAAGATTTGAGTCGAATGCGAGAATGTCCGCTGAAAGAATGTTCAAAATAACTTAAAGAGAATTACACATTCATACTATGATGACTAAATGAACGTGCAGAAACATTGTGTACACTGTCTGCCAACTCTTCAAGGAATGCGGAAATACCAAAGACGTCGAGTCTTGGTCATGACAAAATAATTTCTCGTTCTTTTGCCAAATTAAACATTTTCATTTACTTTGAACATTATAACGAAGTTTTCCCCGTTTAACCAAAGAGCTAGTCATTCTTTACTCAGCGATATACATCAATTGTTAAATTTCTAGGGAAATCGGTGGAGCCGTTAAAGCTCAGGTGATCCACCCAGGCTTTAGGTTTTGGAAGTTTCCACTGATTGGCCTTTTAGATCTTTCCAAACTATATATTGTTTCTTTTGGCCTGAATCCTCTTTTTAAAAAAAAAAAAAAAAATTCCAATAAAGCAATGTACAGAATTAGACACCGTACACCTTTCTTTAGACTTAGTTTAAAACATTTTTAAAAAATGCATTCTAGGTCTCCCTAGTATGTACCAGTGAATGAATGAACCAACAGTCAGTGAGACATTTGTCGTGAACAATTGTCGGTGAACGGTGAGTCGGGTGAGCTGTTTCTCGGGTGAAGAATTCGTGGAGAACGATTTGCCGTGTTCCGAGTAGCACTTCTCCCCTCCCAACTCTCCGTCTCTGGAGGGACACTATATTGGATTTGTTCTTTGGCTTTTTAATTCTTATTCGAAACAGTTCATTGGTTTTGGGATATTTTTGACCTGGGCCATTTTTCTTATTCCATTCTGCACATCGTAATGCTCACATAATACTTTCACCTTCTCCCACCTTTTTGTTTCAATAAAAATGTCCACATTTCAACAGCATCCCTTTTGGTCAGTGTATTCTAGAATGTTATGTTAAACTGGAACGGCCCGCTTTAAAACGCCCCCCTCCCCAAACACTTCTGTATTCTAGTATATGTTATGTTAAACTGGAACGGCCCGCTTTAAAACGCCCCCCTCCCCAAACACTTCTGTATTCTAGTATATGTTATGTTAAACTGGAACGACCCGCTTTAAAACGCCCCCCTCCCCAAACACTTCTCTCCAGTGAATTCGATATCACGTTTCTTTAAGCCCCCCACCTTCCACCAGGACCATTACAAACTTCGAGTTCGAATTCAGGTCTTTCAACTTTTTGTTTTATAAAAGCATTTAAAACGCGATCACGGTAACATTCACATGATAGCCCCTTCTATCCCCCTGCCCACTTTTTGTTTTACTACTTGGTCAAGACAAGTGATTGGATCCTAGCGTAGTGAGATAGCTAAAAAGCATGAAATCAAAAACAATTGGTAAAAATATTTGTAATCGCACATATTTATTATTGTTAGTCTAGATGTAATTTTGACAGACTGATCCAAACTAATTGATACAACTACACTTAATAGAAGCTTTGTGTGAGGTTTTTTTTAAAGTATTTTTTTTTTAATAATTTCTCGATATTATTGCAACCTGCGCATAGAACGCTCACATAATATTTTGGCCGAACATCCCCCCCCACGGCCATCTTAAAGCTCCGCTAACATGATTTTGTCTCATGATACGTATGTTACGTTCAATAAGAACGGCCTCCACACTTCTGGCCTGAGAATGTCAGTTTCACTTTTCAAACTTTCCTTTGTCACCACCACTAAAATACATAATTTTACATGAAATCACTGAACTGACTTTCTTTTCTTTGGCTTCTTAATTCAAGGTCGGTAATAAGCACTGTGTTGCTTTTGGTCGGACCTTCTTTTCTTGTGTGTTATCACTCTGGTTTCGTAACCCTCTCTCACCCAAGAATTGTTTAAAACTCTACCCTCAACACAAAAGAGTTCTATCTCCATTTCCTTCTATACATGTGTACACATTAACAACGTATTCATTCCATGTCGGCCAGTAACATTAAAAAAGACCATTCCTCCTTAGGGTGATTTTGTTAAAGAACAAAGACTCTGATATAAACAATAAATGAAAGATAGATTTAATTTTTTTTTTTACTGCCTCAATTTCCCCTTCCCACAAAAACAAAAACAACTAACTTAGCAAATGTATAAATGTACTCAATAGTATATAGAAGGGGTGGGCAACCTTTTTCAACCGAGGGCCGCATTAAAAAATTTTGGGGACTTGCGGGCCGCATAATTTTTTTTTTTTTTTTTTACTTTCAATTGAGGAATTACAACAACAGTTAGCAATTTCTTGAACTAATTTTACGAATATTTTTTTTAAATTTTGTTTTTGGCTTATTACACCACAAATGTACAATAAACCTTAATATGAAGCATTTAACTATTTACATCCGTGCATAATGTTCTATAACTGTAGAACTAGTTTACTAATTGTTTTGTTCTTGCGACTGCTATCAAATTACAGTCAGTGAGCTTCAACCTGTTCTAACACTTCATAATTTTCAAACAAACGAAATAAAGCGTGTTCACAGATGAATTAGGTTCCGAATAATGTGACAGCTTCGCAGCAAAGTTTTCTTAAGTATGGGAATACAGCTTCTGGCAGTCATGAAATTTTTGTGGAAGAACTCACTGGATTTACTCTTTCAGGTCATAATTTGCTTGGAGGTATGTCATCTGGAGCTAAATCAGCTTCTGCATTAAATGGTGAGCTGATGAAAACTAGTTCCAAGATCTTGACGTCTTAAAATTTGCTTTCAAATTCCACGATCAAGGAATCCAAATAAGTCTTGTAATGTCATCCATTTCACTAGAAATAGTTTCACCATTAAGCTAAGGAAAATGATAAGACCCGATTTCACTAGCTGCTTCAAGAAGTGGAATAACTTTGAAAAGATTTAAGATGCAGATATATTTCATTTGAAAACAAAACTTTGCAATGTATCCAATGATAAACATGAAGTCTGTCTTCAACTCTTCATTAGAAATATTAGTAACAAAGTCACAGTCAATGTCCTTCAATGAACCTAACTATTTCTTCCTTGAGATTCCATATTCTTCTAGGCCAGCGGATACTACTGTGTAACCGAACATCGGAATGTTTTGTTTCAAATCTTGAAGTACTTCTCGGAACTGCCAGTCATGGCCGGCAGATAATTGGAGGCCCTTGGCAAAGTAAATTTGGTGGCCTCAAATAAAATAAAAAAAAAAAACCGCCAACAGTAAAATTATTCAATTTATTAAAAACCTATTGTACTTCAACAATAACACTGAGGACAAGTTTCGCTATTTCTACTCTAAAATAACGACAGGAAAGTAAGTGCAAGGCCCTCACCAATTGGTGACCCTAAGCAGTTTGTCTATGCCCAAGGCTGGCCCTGTGCTAATAATAAGATCATTGGGAAATCAATTCCAACAATATATTTGATATTCAATGCTTTATTTTATAAAAAAGCCTGTTTTTTCTTAGTCAAAGCACGAGCTCCATTAGTTGATACACTTGCCATCTTGTACAAGCCGACCCAACACTTTCAACACAGTTTTTGATATAATTGAATAAATACTGGCTTGCAGGGCCGGTCTTAGGCCACTGCAACCTATGCGGTCGCTGTGGGCCCCGCGCTTTCATAGGCCCCGCGCTAATTCTATGTGCAATTATTAATTGCAAAATATATAAGGACATTTTTGGAATGTCCTGAAAACTTATAAAAATCTCATGAAAAATAGACAAAATTATCATTTGCGTGTGTCATTCATTAAGGAAAACGCTTTCCTACGCGCTATAAAAAAAAGGCAATGTCAGCTTTCATGTAATAAAATGTAATGATCGGACACATTTTCCCCACATCTTTTTTCTCACCTAGACTAGGCCCCGCGCAATCAGTTTCGCATAGGGCCCCGCAATTGCTAGGACCGGCCCTGCTGGCTTGTGTTGTCTTTGACTGAATGTTTCGAAATATTGCCATTAAGAATAATCTTCGTTTACTTTAAACTTTTCAGAATGACGTTTAAAGACAATGTTTCTTTAGCCTCTTTATAATAAGTGATAAGAATCAGAAGTTTCAACTATTTCTAGATCTATAGATATTTACAATTATTTATATAAATATATTTGCATTTTTATTTGTGTAATGTATGGGAACACCTGATTTCTTCAAGCGTTGGCGGCCGCATAACACACATCGGCGGGCCGCATGTGGCCCGCGGGCCGTAATTTGCCCACCCCTGGTATATAGAATTCTAGCTTGGTGATACAGATCCAGAAATGGCAACATTTAAAGACAGTAGTCTAGACTAGAAAGCTGTATAGAAAGCTATATATGGTATAGAAGATTCAAGTTTGGTATACATGCGGGAGTACCCGCTTACGTTATGTGTGTTCAGGATAAAGATTGTCTAAACCTCTAGATCAAATTTATATGCATTAACTGTCAAATTTATAGAAAAATCGGTGAAGCCGTTTTCGAGATCCATATCCAGTTTTTTTTTTGTTTAACCCATGAAGATTTGACAAGATGATGACAGGAATTGTAAGCAAATATATTAACAGGGGCGACTGAGTGGTAAAGCGCTTGAAATTCACCAAGTAATCTTGAGTTCGAATCTTGACGTAAAATGGGATTTCGAGCTACAGGATTTTGAGGACGCCCCTGAGTCCACCGAACTTTAATGGCTATCTGACACTAATTGGGGAAAGTAAAGGCGGTTGGTCGTTGTGCTGGCTACATGACACTCTCGTTGACCGTCGGCGAAGGAAACAGATTGCCCTTACATCAACTGATCTATAGATCGCAAGATCTGAAATGGAACTTTTCATTACTTTTAAAAATATAAACAAGTAAAAAAAAATTTGGTTTCATTTTTTAAGACAATTCCTCCTTTATGAAGGACATTATGCGAGTAATTATTGTACTCTGAATAACTCGTGAATAATAGATTAAAAAAAATGTTTTTCGAAAAACAAGTCCTGGTTAGATTGCATAGCTAGACCTCCAGACTAAATTTAATTTGAACGTTATTATATTTTGACAAATTATAACGGTCAAACAAGAGTTTTCCTTGTGTGGCCAATTAGCTAGTCACTCTTTTCCCAAAGAGTCACGTACAGTGTCAAATGTCTAACTAAGTCGTATACATATGTATAGGGAAGGAGTTGCAGAGGTAATACATATCCTTATAGGCCATGAATAGAGTGCAGTGAATAGCATAGAAGTCATCTTGTCAAATCTTCATGGGTGAATAGCATGGAAGTCATCTTGTCAAATCTTCATGGGTGAATAGCATAGAAGTCATCTTGTCAAATCTTCATGGGTGAATAGCATGGAAGTTATCTTGTCAAATCTTCATGGGTGAATAGCATAGAAGTCATCTTGTCAAATCTTCATGGGTGAATAGCATGGAAGTCATCTTGTCAAATCTTCATGGGTGAATAGCATGGAAGTCATCTTGTCAAATCTTCATGGGTGAATAGCATGGAAGTCATCTTGTCAAATCTTCATGGGTGAATAGCATAGAAGTCATCTTGTCAAATCTTCATGGGTGAATAGCATGGAAGTCATCTTGTCAAATCTTCATGGGTGAATAGCATAGAAGTCATCTTGTCAAATCTTCATGGGTGAATAGCATAGAAGTCATCTTGTCAAATCTTCATGGGTGAATAGCATAGAAGTCATCTTGTCAAATCTTCATGGGTGAATAGCATAGAAGTCATCTTGTGAAATCTTCATGGGTGAATAGCATAGAAGTCATCTGTTTGAAAAAGGAAGCAGGGACTAAATTATGGAAGGGGATATCAAATGACTAGAAGCTGCAAATGTTTGGTACAAGTCTGTAATCAATAACAAGATTTTGACCAGCTTGTCGACAAATTTTGAATTAGATGAAAGCATGTTGAAAGTCCCATTTGGGTGATAAAATATAATAAGACAAAAGTGGTAATATGATACACTGGTAACATGACTAAGGTGACAAGATGGCTAACATGACTAAGGTAGTAACATGACTAAGGTTGTAAACTACAGCATGACTAAGGGAGAGAAATACCTTGAATATTAATTCTCCGTTCTTTGGGTTTTCCCTGTCCTTCATTGCTCCCAGGACAACTCATCATTGATTCCCATCAAAACTTAGATTCAAGAGTGCACTCGACTAGTTTACGAATCAAATCAGTTACATTCAAGAAAACAAATGCAGTGAACAAGTATCCAATCGTGTGAAAACATACAGACATAAGAGCACATCAGATTGAAATATGTCTCTCTCCTGCTTCTACACACGCTCTAGCATTGATCTTGTCTGTCTCTCGATGTTGGGATTGACTGAATCCTTCAAGTAGAGCAGACAGATCAATGAGACACATCGATAGCACAGCCCAGTTCATGTACACACACCGATACAGTTTCTACACAATCTACTCAATGCGTGCTCTGAAAGTAGTTTCTACACAATCTACTCAATGCGTGCTCTGAAAGTAGTTTCTACACAATCTACTCAATGCGTGCTCTGAAAGTAGTTTCTACACAATCTACTCAATGCGTGCTCTGAAAGTAGTTTCTACACAATCTACTCAATGCGTGCTCTGAAAGTAGTTTCTACACAATCTACTCAATGCGTGCTCTGAAAGTAGTTTCTACACAATCTACTCAATGCGTGCTCTGAAAGTAGTTTCTACACAATCTACTCAATGCGTGCTCTGAAAGTAGTTTCTACACAATCTACTCAATGCGTGCTCTGAAAGTAGTTTCTACACAATCTACTCAATGCGTGCTCTGAAAGTAGTTTCTACACAATCTACTCAATGCGTGCTCTGAAAGTAGTTTCTACACAATCTACTCAATGCGTACTCTGAAAGTAGTTTCTACACAATCTACTCAATGCGTGCTCTGAAAGTAGTTTCTACACAATCTACTCAATGCGTGCTCTGAAAGTAGTTTCTACACAATCTACTCAATGCGTGCTCTGAAAGTAGTTTCTACACAATCTACTCAATGCGTACTCTGAAAGTAGTTTCTACACAATCTACTCAATGCGTACTCTGTAAGTAGTTTCTACACAATCTACTCAATGCCTACTCTGAAAGTAGTTTCTACACAATCTACTCAATGCGTACTCTGAAAGTAGTTTCTACACAATCTACTCAATGCGTGCTCTGAAAGTAGTTTCTACACAATCTACTCAATGCGTACTCTGAAAGTAGTTTCTACACAATCTACTCAATGCCTTCTCTGAAAGTAGTTGACACTAAGTTGAATGCATTTAAAAGACACATTGGAAGCAGATCTTATTGGATCCAGCTGCATTTAGTTCTTTGGAAATGAATCCGTGAAAACAAATTGAATCTTATGGACTACAAACTGATGTCCATCTTGGACTAGCTGTAACAATACACATGTATTTGCCTAATTTGAAAGAGAAAGCTCAACAGACAGTTGCAATGTGCCAAGTAAGATGTAAGCTACAGTGTGTGTTTTTGAAATGTGTCGACAAGAAAATATAACACAACGTTCTGTATCGCAAAAAAGAGTTGAACTTATTCACGAGGGACAGTTTGAAGAAATAGCGTCTAGTCTGTCAGATTAGAAACAAACAAAATGGTTTGAAGAAATAGCGTCTAGTCTGTCAGATTAGAAACAAACAAAATGGTTTGAAGAAATAGCGTCTAGTCTGTCAGATTAGAAACAAACAAAATGGTTTGAAGAAATAGCGTCTAGTCTGTCAGATTAGAAACAAACAAAATGGTTTGAAGAAATAGCGTCTAGTCTGTCAGATTAGAAACAAACAAAATGGTTTGAAGAAATAGCGTCTAGTCTGTCAGATTAGAAACAAACAAAATGGTTTGAAGAAATAGCGTCTAGTCTGTCAGATTAGAAACAAACAAAATGGTTTGAAGAAATAGCGTCTAGTCTGTCAGATTAGAAACAAACAAAATGGTTTGAAGAAATAGCGTCTAGTCTGTCAGATTAGAAACAAACAAAATGGTTTGAAGAAATAGCGTCTAGTCTGTCAGATTAGAAACAAACAAAATGGTTTGAAGAAATAGCGTCTAGTCTGTCAGATTAGAAACAAACAAAATGCATGCACGAGTAAAAGTCATGACTCCATGAGACTGGATGGAATAAAGACAACGTGACTATACTTAGACATGAATGCAATGAAATGGCAGGACAATCATTACATCCAACAAAGTAGAACAATCCTCGACATCCAACTAGCTAAGTCTTATAATCCAAAAGGAATATTGTATCCAGTTGGAACACAAGTTTGTCCATGAAGCTACTGGGTAGCAAGTCAATGTGAGGCCAGACTCGGCGTAGACCACAACATGGCACACAGCGGCGGGGCAAAGCATTAGGAACTTACCACAAGAAAGATCAATTGTCACTCACAACAGCGAGGGAATAAAAAACAACGCGCCTAATTGACGACGTTTTGAATGTCAAGATTGCAAGGCACTCAACTAGGAAAGAAAACAACAAAGTAACAGGCGGGACTCTTGAAGGAAGAAATATAGAGAGTCTAAGATGTCCTCAAATTGGAAGAAGGAAATATAGAGAGTCTAAGATGTCTTCAAATTGGAAGGCAGAAATATAGAGTCTAAGATGTCTTCAAATTGAAAGGAAGAAATAAAGAGAGTATAAGATTTCTTCAAATTGAAAGGAAGAAATAAAGAGAGTATAAGATGTCTTCAAATTTAAAGAAGGAAATATAGAGAGTCTAAGATGTCTTCAAATTGGAAGGAAGAAATAAAGAGAGTCTAAGATGTCTTCAAATTGAAAGGAGCATATGCAGCCTATAAATATAGACTTAAAGGTACAGTGTATTCTTACATTTCCCTAATCTTCAGACTCGAAGACAAGCCCCTTATTAATAGCTCTGGGGTCTAGTGACCAAATAAGTGTCGGTAGCTATAAATCTGAATCTAATTCTAGCATTCAAACCAATTGACACACACTTGCTGTTTGAGTGAAACATTCCACACGATGTCTCGTCACTAACGTCAAGTAGAGAAACAGTTATACACAGCTATCTGTTAACACATCCTATGAGAGAAAGAGAGAGAGAGAGAGAGAGAATAGAACTATCGATCAATTCGGAAGTCTGACTAGGAATGTAACAAAGCTGAGTCACGTTGGTTAGAGATAAATCAGTTCATGATGGGAAGCCACATAGGTATGTTGTAAAGCCTCACGGTAGATGTGATGTAAAGACACACAGTCGATGTGATGTAAAGACACACAGTCGATGTGATGTAATGACACACAGTCGATGTGATGTAAAGACACACAGTCGATATGATGTAAAGACACACAGTCGATGTGATGTAATGACACACAGTCGATGTGATGTAATGACACACAGTCGATGTGATGTAATGACACACAGTCGATGTGATGTAATGACACACAGTCGATGTGATGTAAAGACACACAGTCGATGTGATGTAATGACACACAGTCGATGTGATGTAATGACACACAGTCGATGTGATGTAATGACATACTATCAATGTGATGTTAAGGCACAGTAGATGAGACAGGTCTCTGAAGCCCATTGTTCTTGACAAGACCACTAGCTTTTTATCAAGTTTTTTTTTAAAGAACTGATTTGAGTCTCTTAAGCCCACAAATGATGACCTTCACTATTCCATGCTGTACAACTAGAATAATATCACATCCCATGGTATACCACTCCAATATCATCACATCCCATGTTATACCACTCCACTATCATCACATCCCATGGTATACCACTCCCTTATCATCACATCCCATGTTATACCACTCCACTATCATCACATCCCATGTTATACCACTCCACTATCATCACATCCCATGTTATACCACTCCACTATCATCACATCCCATATTATACCACTCCACTATCATCACATCCCATATTATACCACTCCACTATCATCACATCCCATGGTATACCACTCCACTATCATCACATCCCATGTTATACCACTCCAATATCATCACATCCCATGTTATACCACTCAACTATCATCACATCCCAGGGTATACCACTCCACTATCATCACATCCCATGGTATACCACTCCATTATCATCACATCCCATGTTATACCACTCCACTATCATCACATCCCATGGTATACCACTCCAATATCATCACATCCCATGTTATCCCACTCCACTATCATCACATCCTATGGTATACCACTCCACTATCATCCCATCCCATGGTATGCCACTCCACTATCATCCCATCCCATGGTATACCACTCCACTATCATCACATCCCATGGTATACCACTCCACTATCATCACATCCCATGTTATACCACTCCACTATCATCACACCCCATGGTATACCACTCCACTATCATCACATCCCATGTTATACCACTCCACTATCATCACATCCCATGGTATGCCACTCCACTATCATCATATTATACTTTCTTTCATACTTTCCCAAGTCGTTTTAAAGAATGACTAACACAACTAGTTCAGGCAAAGTTTGTACTGATACTAGATCTAGTTAAATAAACACGGTAAGCTTAGGGAGATATGCTTTGTATAGAGAATTAAAATTTCTTAGCTAAATAGGACTGGACTTAGCTAAAGGGGACTTAGTTAAGAAAATATGCATAGTGAGAATTAGATGATAAGAATTGAAAGATAGCTCTAGAAAAAAAAATTAATGTTAATGCAAAGACTGTATATTATTGCTTGGATTGTATCAAAAAGTGTACATTAATCAATTATAAAAAGACTTTGTAATGAATTTGTAAATTAGTATACCGATAGTCTTAATCACACTTTTCAGAAGGTATTTTATTTCTACAAAAAATATTGTGACATACTCAACCACAAGTGTACATTATAACGAGATACAGACCAATATGCCGGTTTGAATTTCATTTGAAATCAACTAAACATACCCAACACTTTTTGTTTGAAATCAACTAAACATACCCAACACTTTTGTTTTTCTACTTTTGAGTGCGTATGAATACAAGCGTTGTTTTGAGAAGCGTTTACTTTGTATTCTTATTGCCTCCCTTGACTCGCCTCTGCAATGGTAGGAAATGATATGGTGAAAGCTAAAACCGACACGTGACTACTGAAAGGTTTGGATGTGATGAGCGTGCAATTCAATCACGTATCCTGCATCAGAGTTCATCAGTTTTAGGTGTGAGTGTCACCTGGTGTACTGCGTCAAGGTCCCATGAGAAGTGCTAACAGGGAGTTTACATACACATTGGTTTCTGGAAGATTCTGTACAGATGAGTAAACATGTAACAAGAGTTCATTAGAAGATACAAGTTTTTGTTCTGCCCGCTACGATAACTTTTGGTTTGAAAACATTGAAACAGAAGTTTGTTTCAGGCTCCACAAATTAGTCAGTTTAGTTGAAAAGTTTAAAGCTTCATGTTGAGTCTACTTTTGTGAAGTTATATTGAATGTGAATTATACTGTGTAGTATTGCTTGATATATTGTGTGACTAATATGTTCATGATTGAGGGTTAAAACTTTTGTTAATTCTTTTCTCTCTTCACCTAAATAACTATCTCCCTAACTACCTCCCTAACTACCTCCCTAACTATCTCCCTAACTACCTCACTAACTATCTCTCTAACTATCTCCCTAACTATCTCTCTATCTCCCTAACCGGGTCCCCGATACATGTACCCATACGTCTTCTTACAAAGTCAGTGGTTCTCAGAATTTCTAATGGTGTACCTAGATTTTATAACAAAGTCAGTGGTTCTCAGAATTTCTAATGGTGTACCTAGATTTTAAAACAAAGTCAGTGGTTCTCAAAATTTCTAAAGGCGTACCTAGATTTTATAACAAAGTCAGTGGTTCTCAAAATTTCTAAAGGCGTACCTAGATTTTATAACAAAGTCAGTGGTTCTCAGAATTTCTAAAGTTGTACCTAGCTTTTATAACAAAGTCAGTGGTTCTCAGAATTTCTAATGGTGTACCTAGATTTTATAACAAAGTCAGTGGTTCTCAGAATTTCTAATGGTGGACCAAGATCATCTTATCTTACTAAGTCTTTCTAGCACCGCCTAATAGAATTTCTAAGCCCTTTAGCATTCAGTAATGTGTGTATTTAGTTGGCAACAAAGATCATCATAGCCTCATTGGTTTATTTTGTTCAAAATCTCCCCCCCCCCCCATCTTCCTCTTTTCTTTAGGTTCCATTATTTCGCTCCCACATTTATCAATATCGTTTTTTCTTTCTATAGACCGGCTTTAAGAAATCGAAATGTTAAATGAACATGATTAGCTGAAGTATGAGAATTCCCTCTAGAATGCCCGGACTTGCTACTTAGCTAGTACTATAGATTTGGTAGAGAAACTTTCAATGAACTGGAGAGAAATGTTTTCAACAGTCTAAAGATGAAGTTGAAGTATCTTCGGGACATTGCACACGTGAAATATCTTTACAACAGTCCTGGACATTGCAGACATGAAATATCTTTACAGCAGTCCTGGACACATGTAGAGAAGATGGAGGTTGCTGATTAACAAGAACACCCTATTCAATCCCATTTGTCATAAAACGATTCATTAGTATGAGTATATTCTATGAACTCTAGAGGTCTACAACAAAAGTGAGCACTCCAGCTGGTATAGCTTCAAACCACATTCAGTGGACAAAAAGTGTGTGTGTGTGTAAGAGCGTCTTCAGAAGGTAAACTATTTGATGTCAACCAAACCCTACTGCCGTGATACACTAGTTGACTAGATCTAGATAGAGAGACTTTACATTTTATTTGTTTAAAAAAGGTTCACTTTCACAAGACAAACCATGGTTCTTGTAGAGCCCTTCATGGAGCGCGGTACAGGACATGATGACACGTTTGCTAGACGAAAAGATTGGGAGTAGCAGGGCGCTACAAAACATTTGTGCATATGTCTGTGTTTAAATACATGTAGTTGGGTATTTTGTTTTATTTTTGTTTGCTTCCTTAACCTGGGGACGCCAAGGTGTATGTGGACACTAAGCGAACATGTTTTCTCCCTTTAAGTTCCTGAAATTATTTGTATTGCAAAGAGAAGCACTGTACACTAGAGGCTGTTGAAACTGTGCTTCTGTCTTAACTCTTTCTCTCCGTAATTATTTTCCTCGTTCCGATAGTAATATTCATTTTGCTCATTTGTATGTCACTATCCTGTTCTGATTAAACTTTTATAACTTTTTGGTTTGTTATCAGAAAGTGTTTTATTTGGTATCGAATTATAGGAGGTAGCATGTTCTTTTTACACAACACAAAGTTTATAAATCCAAAAATCAATTTGGTTAAAAGGAGTCAATTCAACGTTGGCATCGACAAATAGGAGAGAAAGAGTTAATGCTTCACTTTGTCACGACAACGAGAAACTTTGCCCAGATTTGCTTTCTAGCAAGACACCATCTGAAATAATGTACGCTAACTAGACATTGAACAGATGAGACTAACATTGAAACTATGTCAATTAAATAGGAACCTACTGTTCATTGGAAGTCGATTATCTTGTAATCCAGCCATAGCTGTGGCAGACACTCATTGCCATATCAAGTCTACAGAACATTTTGTTAAATAAGAAATAATGTCCATACCAATTGCAACACAAACATTTTCTAAGCTTGCTGCTGATGTCTAACTGACAACAATTAGTCCCATGAAAGCACGTTGAAGAGTCACCACAAACAAGATCAACTGAATTGTCAGGGGAAACCAAATCAAAGTCTTAACTCCATGCACCACACTTCCTCCAGAGTTTGTGGCCTTAAAGTTATTTCTGTGATTTAGTAGAAACTTAGAACCATGCCTTCATTATACATCTCCATCACTCAGAACAAACCAAGAGAGAAGTGGCCGGCAGACTGCGCAGTGGTCAGTGTGTACAAACAAGAAGGAAGGCCCAGTACTCAAAGTAAACCTGGTGAAAGCACAAGACGACGACCTTTCAGTTGAAACCAACAGTCAACCAAGAGGAGGGGAGATCATTCACGATGTAACTGACAAACTAATAAAACAGATTCCACTTTCTTGACTAATTGTGTTTATCAACAATTCAATGTAACCTGATGTAACTGACAAACCAATAAAACAGATTCTACTTTCTTGACTAATTGTGTTTATCAACAATTCAATGTAACCTGATGTAACTGACAAACCAATAAAACAGATTCTACTTTCTTGACTAATTGTGTTTATCAACAATTCAATGTAACCTGATGTAACTGACAAACCAATAAAACAGATTCTACTTTCTTGACTAATTGTGTTTATCAACAATTCAATGTAACCTGCATACTTTGTAGACAAGAAGGATTTGCAGGTGGGTACTATTTCCAGTTCAGAGTAGTTTCATAGCAGTTTAAAATAATTGTAGTTATCTTTAAAACAGCGATGCCCAAACTACGGCCCGCGGGCCAGATCCGGCCCGCGACGTGCTTCTATCCGGCCCGCCAACGCATTGGAACAAAATGTAAAAAAAATAAATAAATAAAACAAAAAATGTTAACAAAACAAATTTTAAAACTTTTTTTTTTTAAATTAAAAAATTAGAATGTCGAAAAATTATTCCCTTTCAATTAGGATTCTCACTCATTCTGTGACGAATTTCATCTTTAGGTTTGGTTTCATAATAAATATTTTTTGTATTGTAAGAACACAAGTGTTGTTTGTTTCAATGACGATAAAACTAGACAGCTATTTTTAATTCTTGGAAAATTCTGCTACTGTCTTGAACTAGCCGTGTCCTTGACACCTTGTGTGTGAACACAGAGCATCATTGATGCCTCGTTTTGGGTCGTGTTCTTTTGATATCAAAGCGATTGGTGCCGTATTGTTTAACGTTTGTGATTTAATGAAATGGGAGAGCCTAAGAAACGAAAACTTTCAAGAAAAGTGGACAGATCTTTACTTTTTTGTGGAATATGATAGTAAGCCAACATGTTTGATTTGTAAAGAAAGTGTGGCTGTTTTTAAAGAACATAACATTAAAAGGCATTATGAAGCCAAACACATAAACACATATGGTGGCATTCTTGGTTTGAGCCGCGAAGACAAGATTGCCATGTTACGACTAGAGATTGGGGGATTGACAAGAATATTTCATAAAAAGAGACAAGAAAATGAGTCGGCGATAAGGGCAAGCTATAGAGTTGCTCACATCTTAAGTAGAGCAATGTAGCCTTTTTCCGATGGCGAATGTGTAAAAAAGTGCTTGCAAGCAGTGATGGAATGTGTCCTGAAAAGAAGAATGCAGTAGAAGCTGTCAGCATTTCTCGCATGACAATTACAAGGCGAGTGGAAGATATGGGGGTAAATCTTCATTTACAATTAAAAGACAGAGCAGCACAATTCGAAATGTTTTCTATTGCTGCTGACGAGTCCACTGACATAACTGATACTGCGCAACTCTTGGTATTTATTCGCGGTACAAACAGCAACTTTGATATAACAGAGGAGTTAGCAGCTATGAGGAGCATGCATGGGACAACAACTGGAGAAGACCTGTTCAAAGAAGTATCAACCATCATAGATGACCTTGCTCTTCCTTGGAATAAATTAGTTGGAGTGACTACTGATGGCGCTAGAAATATGGTTGGATGTCACAGCGGAATGGCAGCAAGAGTTATTAAAAAAGTTGTTGAGTCAAATGGAACTGAACCCCTGCGGCTTCACTGCATCATTCACCAACAAAATCTCTGTGGAAAGGTTTTGAATCTGGACCATGTGATGATGATTGTGCTCAACACTGTAAATTTCATCAAATCACAAAAGCGTTGAATCACAGAACTTTCAAAGATTTTCTGACAGAAATAGAGTCCGAACATGAAGACGTTCTATTTCACAGTGAAGTGAGGGGCTGGTTAAGCCGAGGAAAGGTGTTAAAACGTTTTTTTTTATTTGAGACACAAAATTTAAATATTTATGAACCATAAATCAAAACAAGTGCCACAACTGAACGACCCCTCATGGTTGTGGAATTTGGCTACTTTATGCGATATCACATCACATCTAAATGAACTTAACACCAAACTACAAGGGAAAGACAAATTGATTTCGCATGTGTATGCAGACATATGTGCTTTCCAAACAAAATTGCAACTCTTCATTCAACAGGCAGAAAAGATGAATCTTGTCCACTTTCCAACCTGTACCACTCTACAAAATGATAAGCAGCTAAATATGTCTTTCCCTAAAGAAAGAATAATCCAACTTCTGAGGCTCTTGATGGATAATTTCAGTGAAAAATTTGTGGATTTTCAGAATTTAAAAAATGAAATCCGTCTTTTTGAAAATCCGTTTGCTGCCGATGTGTCAAGTGCTCCGATAGATCTACAACTGGAACTGATTGATTTACAAAGCCAGACATCCCTGCTCGACAAATTTCAAGTGATGCAGACCATTGACTTCTACTCCATGTTACCTGCTGAAGTGTTACCAAATCTTCGAAAACAAGCACTAAGGATGATCACAATGTTTTCAAGCACTTATCTGTGTGAACAAACTTTTTCAATGATGAAACGGGCGAAAACCAAGTTACGTAATCGACTCACGGATGAACATCTAGATTCAGTGCTCCGACTTTGTGTTTTATCTATGCAGGCATAAATATTTAGAAGATGGTTTTGGATAAACTTCATGCATCACATTAATTTATGTAAGTAGGTCCACAAATAAAACTATTAAAAATAGCTTATTGTATATTTTTTTTTCTTTTTGGTGTTATGGCCCGCGACACGAATGCCGAAAATTAAAATGGCCCGCAGACCGAATAAGGTTGGGCATCACTGCTTTAAAACATAACACTAGACATATGCTCATAACTGGCTTAAAAGCAAGAATACCTAGTTCGGTTACTTGATACCCAAGTTGTTTTTTTATTCATCTATCTATAGATCTATAGCCTCTCCACTTCTGTCTCTCTCAGTTTGTGTGTGAGTGTGTGTTTTACTAGATCTAGCTATTTAGATCCAAATCTCTGGTCATAATAAAGTTGCTAAAAAATTATTTTTTTTTATAAAGTTATCCCTTGATGTCTATTGTGCATTTTGTTTGATATAGAGATAGATTAGCATTACCTAATAGATATATATATATATATTGCTTTTTTTGTTGTAAATAAATAGGTGCCAGTACTCAGTGATGGGTAGCCTAACATTTAACTACTAATAAATGAAGAAACTGTACAGGTGCGTATTGTCACAAAAAAAGCACTGTATATCAAGTTAATGAATAGGTATTTTGTCTTCAATGAAAAATTTCTCTACACATAAAAATTTTGATTTTTAGAAGTAGATAATAAATCATTTTCAAGATGTAGGCATCAATCAAAAGCAACAAGCCTCCAAGCAAGAGTAAGAAATAGTATCAATAGTATGTGATGACTGAATGAATGCTGTAGAAACTTACCACAAGAGTTATCCCTCACAACCAGTCTTCTTTTCTTTTCATGCATTTCTTGCAGTGACCTTCACCTAGTGATGCTAGGTTTCAATAAGTCTACTGCAGCCTGCTTCTAGCAACAACTTTTAGAAGAAGCTCAAAGTGGACACTCTTGCTAAGGCAATGCACGATTAACTCTTATATTGTATTGTATTGGTGTTGAAAGCAAAGTGAGACTCAAGAGGAATGAAGACATTGATGTAGAGTTGGACAACTAAACCCTCTTCAAACTTGATCACAGATAAATCAAGACATCAGCTGAAATGATAAAATGTCATTATTTTGAATGTGTTGGCTCAATCTTGGTTACACCAAAAAATATTTAAAATCTTAGCCAAATATGGTCCATTCAAACTAGCCAGGAGAAATCTACTCTTTCTTTTGATCAGACATGAATAGCATTCAACAAAACTTACAAAATACTTAAATTTCAAAGAACTAACACCTCATCAAGTAATAGTGAATAACAAAAAAGCTGTTTGATGCAGCAGCCATTTTTTTTACCCTTCACAAAAAAAAAAATACCCATAAAACCTGTATGTACTCAGAAATAAACTAAAATTCCTGAAATAAAAAAAAAAAAAAAACTTTCTTCAATCATTGATTTAACCTTCAGCACAATTTTAAACACAATTAACTTATGTACACCTTTAACCAATGAATACTAAACAAAATGGTGCTGATAAGACACATTCTGTCCAAAGATTAGGTGGTATTCAGATCACTTCAAAATGTATCTCTATGAAATTTGAAAATCATAAGCAAAAAATGACCACATAGTTTGGCATTACTTGCTTTCATAATTGACAGCCCATCAGACCGAGTGCAGAAATTAATGAGTTCTTGACTCAGGTGCCTTAATAGCAACTTTGTATATGACTATCCCAAGAAAAGAGTGAGTTGATAAAGTTTTCAAGTTTTGTAAAAAAGTTAGTTAGAGGGGAGATCAAATGTTTTATTGGAAATGCAAAAAGAAAAAAAAAAAAAAGAGGGAAGTTCTGACCAAAATAAACAATAGACTGCTGGTGTGTGATGTTAGTTTTTTCATAGTCTACAGTATGAAACAAGAAAATACAAAATAAAAAGAAAATATTTTTTTAAACAAAGCTTCTATTAAGTGTAATTGTATCAATTAGTTTGGATCAGTTATGTAATAAAATTTGTAGTAGTAGATCTAGACCAACAACACTAAATCTGTTCGATTAGAAATATTTTTACCAAATGTTTTTGTTCAGCGCTATTTCATGCTTTTAGCTTTCTCACTACGCTATGATCCTATCACTGTCTCGACCAGTTGGGAAACGGGTGGAAGGAGAAAGAAAGGGGTATCAGTCAATATTACCGTGATTGTTTTTTTAAATGCATTTATATATATATATAGTTATGTATTGTTACATTCAAACTTCTCTCTACAAAGTATAAAAAAAAAAGTAAAGTTCCCCTTTCAGACCTTGTGGTCCATAGGGCAGATGATGTAAAGGACATATGTTTCTGTGGCGTCATGTGGCCAGCCTTTACTTTTCCCCAACTAATGTCAGGTACCAATAAGAGCTGGGTGGACTCAGAGGCGCCCAAAGATCCCGAAATTAAAAATCACAGGTTTCACCAGGATTTGAACCCGGGGCACTCGGTTGAGAAGCCAAGTGCTTTACCACTCAGCCACCGCACCTCCTCTACAAAGTATAAATGGAACTAACTCAACTTATACCACTACATCAGTCAAGTAGGCCTACAATTTCTTTCCCTTGTTTGAGGTACCAAACAAAACAAACCTTATTTCAGACATTTTTATCTCAAACTTCCATTTATTTTGTCTTTGAATAGAATGTAATATAATCATCCGCCCCCCCCCCCCCCCCCAAAAAAAAAAAAAGGCAATAAGAATTGAATATGCCCTTGTGGCTAATAGTCAAAATGTCTAGTGCCGCCCAAGACTAACATATAGAGATGTCTGCAAGCAAGACATGAGAGCCACAGGCATCAGCAAAAGTATGTGGGAAAACATAGCCAAAGACCAGAGTGCATGGAGACAGACTGGGGACTGTGCGTGCTGGGACAACCCTTGCTGAGAACAAAAGAATTGAAGCGGCCTTAATCAAGAGGGAAAAAAAGAAAGCTGCCCTGTCCGCTAGCCCTGAATCAGAGGCATACACATGTATGAATTGTGGCAAAGTCTGCCGTTCTAGAATTGGCTTGATTAGCCACACCAGATTCTGCCCCGTCTCAAGATTAAGCCAAAACCAGTGACTCATTTGGGCGCATCCATTGCCTTTCGAGACAAAAGGAGCCATATATATATATATATATATATATCAAAATGCTCATCAAATACATGGGCCTTTAAAAAAACACTGAAATTTCTACAGGAATCTATTGAACAAAAATAACTCTTGAAAAAGATGATGATACATTTGTTTATTTGACATGATTTGGATGAAGATTCAAATATATCCTAGCCAAAACCTACCGCAGGATGGTAGGCATGGTTGGAAACAAGAATCAGCGGGATGACACTCCAGAGTAAAATCAGGATGGTAGGCATGGTTGGAAACAAGAATCAGCGGGATGACACTCCAGAGTAAAATCACAACAAATGTCATCTTCTTCACAGTCTACTATTGTATTTAGACTTGAAAACTAACGTGATAGAAAACTTTGTTTCGCAAAAATATGCTATTGGAAATGGAAGAAAAAGGCACAACACAGACAAAACTGGATATGACTGAAAAAGATCAAGAATTGTGTAACTGACATTAAAAAAAATCATTAACGAATTGAATAAACTTTTTCGGTGATGTCTTTGTAACATCTTCAACTTTGAGTGTGAATAGACTCCTAACAAATGCAAACGATAAATCCAGCAGATTTGAAAAGTATAAAATTTTGTCAGCAAGCATGTAGAAATGTTCTTTTACAGAAATTATTGTATCCTCATAGAAAGCAGATAATATTGGAATTATGTAAATATTTATTTTCGTCCAATTTTGTCTGCAAAAGCTGAAGTGTCGTTTGGAAAGATCAGATATTTTCAGATGAATCGAGCCTTGTTGCATTTCATCATTGCAGTGAAGTTTTTTTGTTTTTTCATGTAAATCTTTTGGCATTGACTTTTGATGAATCATTTTGTACCAAATGTTGAAATCCAGACCATCCAGAGATGCTCAACCTTATTCCACTGGCTGGCCATTTTAAATTCAGACACTCATGTCGCGTGCCACATCATAGAAAAAAAAGCAATTAGTAAACAATTTTTATTTTATATTTTGGTACACATATTCTCATCAATCCTCCACTCTAGGTGTAATCACATCTCAAACCAAGAATGCCGCCTTATTTATTTATGTGTTTGGTTTCAAAAAGCTGTTTAATGTTATGTTCTTTAACCCTTAAAGTGCTGAGCTTTTTTACAAGAGTGCATACAAAAGGAATTACAATTCTAGTGTTTAGAGGCTAACTACCACACGCGTCAAAGAGTTAAAAAGAGACCTCTGATCTAGATCACTGATGGGCAAGCGATTAGAGGAGCGGGCCGAAAAGTTAAAAGAAAAATTTGTCGGGGCATAATAATTTTTTTTATTAATAAATACATTAATTTAGAATCACATTTAATTATATAAAAATTTAACTAGAGTGATGTATGAAGCTTTGAGTGTTTTGATAATAGTTCTTAATTTGGTTCAGCTTCAGAAGTAGTTAGTATTGAAAGTTATCTGAGTAGGTCATCCATTAAAATCTATTTTTGACAGCTATTTTTAAGTTGCTCCTAAATATTTTATGATAAATTATTGAAAAACTTTTGACAAGCCTGTGTATATGTGTAATCAAAACATTTAGAAATGTTTGAGATGATTATTTATTAGATAGCAGCTCAATTATTTCAAGTTGCTAGTCTGGTTTCACTACTTCTCAATCCACATTAAAAAGCATACTATACTGAAAATATCTAAATCTTTTTCAATAGCACTGAAGTTTTGAAATCTCTTTTCCCATTCACTACCAATTCGTCTCAAGCTATCTTCATGCTCGTAGTTAGTTTTAATTAAAAATCAATTATATTTGTAACAATGCATATATGTAGTTTCAAAATTCATAGAAATACTTGGCACTTTTGTTGCTCCCTATAAGGATCCCATGAATGAAAACTCATCCATATCAAAGTTTCATTGATGCTTTTTATAATATCTATTGTGCTGTAACATTAATATTTGTTTTTTCATCTGTCGTACTGGAGCAGAACTTACAATTACTAATTTTTTAGGCAGTTATGTAAATTAAATTTTGACCTATTGAGTCATCGATAGTTTTTAAAAATATAAACCTACAGTTTTTTTCGTCACCGCTCATTAATGTGTAAAAAGTATTATGGCCAACTGTTAACGAGTGTGTCATATTACCAGCACAACGACCAACAGTCTTTACTTTTATCCAACAAATGTCAGGCAACTATAAAAGCTGAGTGGGCTCAGGGGCGACATAAAGCGTACACCACAATTTAGTTAAAGCTACTCATAAAACTCTATCAATGGAACAACAACTTTGAGTGAATCATAGAAATTAATATTTCACTGGTTCATCAGGAATTGAAAATTTGAATTCTTACATTATTAATGAAATTTATTATTTTTAATAAAAACTTCAAAACATGCTGCGGGAGGATCAAATCTTTCAGGGGGCTGGATCTGGTCAGTGTACCATAGTTTGCCCATCACTGATCTAGATACTGTACTCTATATCTAGATTTTAGAATTTCTCTGTCACCTTGGTCTCATACTTCGTGAGTAGTCTATACGCTAAAGCAGTGATGCCCTGCCTAATTCGACCTGCGGGCCATTTTAATTTCCAACTCTCGTGTCGCGGGCCACATGACCGAAAAGATACAAAAACGCCATGAACTAAAACCATTTTATTACCAACACTGGATCTAGCCCTTACATTAACTAGAGAGATGTTTAAAGTTTATCTTCTTTTCTACCCTTCGGAAAAAATGGCTTCATTTCTCTACTTACAATGTGAGCAATATTATATCTAGCTTAACCACCGACTCATTTTCTTATCATCTCTTTTTGGCAACTATTCAATCCTTAGATCTCTAGGCGCTGTTTAACAATATTTTATTTGCGACTCAAATTAAGAATGCTGCTATATTTGTTTGTTGTTTGTTTTTAAACAGCCACAAATCAAATACATTGGCTTATTATCATGTTCCACAAAAAAGTAAAGATCCATTCACTTTTCCTGTTAGATTATACATCTAGTCTCATTTCATAAACACAATGTTAAAGATCATGGTACCAATCCATCAGAGAAACAGTTATGGCGCTAACGTATGTAAAAATAACTTTATCAACCCTTTGAAGAGGGGATTTTCTACACTTTGTGCTGTCGTCTCGGCGGGCCGGATGGAACCGCTTCTGGCCCGCGGGCCGTATTTTGGGCATCACTGCGCTAAAGGGTAGCATTTAATCTATTCTAGATCTCTATTATTAGAGTCTAGAATCTAGATCTACTATATCATCTATAGTCAATTTAGATTATATATTTTATATTATGATAGAAGATCAAAATCAAAAAGATTTGAACTAACATAGACATAGAATTCATAGATGATATAGAATAGATCTAGATCTAACATTTTGATTCTAGATGTCTAGAACTCTAGATCTACTTAATTTATTTAACTTGTATATTTAATATTTATATGTATACCTTTTCTCTAGAAGATAATAGATCTATATATATATATATACTAGTCTGACATTACCCGCGGCCTGCGGCTCTAAGTTTGTGTTTACTAATCTAGTGGATTGGATTTAGATGTATGTTAAAGTTAGCTAATGATCCTTTCAAGTTTTTTCTCTTTCGCTAAGAAAATAAAATTAGTTTTGCGAAAATGGGTTTACCCAAAACCGATACATTCTTATCTATTAAAAATGAAAAGAGCGATAGCTTTGTTAAATGAATGGGATTATAAAGTGAACAATTAAACGAAATAATTTTTAGTACGCGATTCATGAATGAATATAGATCTAGGCCTATCTCAACTCGGCTTCGCAGCTTTCGTAAACAAATGTAGTCTCTTAAAAATGCTTTAGAAAAACAAATTTGAATGTTTATTTGATCAAAATATGAAATGAATAAACTATAATTAGTATGTTCAAGTGTTAAGTATAAAACTATCTGTGCGAAGAGAAGTTTTATCATCTTAGAGTTGAATTAGAGTTTTAGGGATGGGATTATAAAGTAAACAATTAAACGAATTAATTTTTAGTACACGATTCATTACGGTATTGTCTAATGAAAGAATGTTCGTTAGGAAATCTGTAGTCACAGATATAAGGAACTTATTTATGTAAAAAATGCTTTTGAAACACAAAATTGAAGGTTAATTTTATTACATAATGAAATCAATGGATCTTCTTTTGTATTTTCATGTGTCAAAGTAAAAAACTACGTGCATAAAGTGTAGTTTCTTAAAATTAGATCTAGGTCTAAATCCTTTCGATCTTTTCTCATGTCAACATTGTTAACCATGGCCTAGATCCATAAAATACTATAGCTGTAATAGAGTCGGACAACTTTATTTTTTTTGAGGGTCTTAAGTTTGTTTTAGGGCTACAATACATACACTACGGTCTAAGTTAGTACCCAAGGAACATTCCTGCCTAGTTTTATCAAGATTGGTCAAGCGGTTTTGATGTCTATAAGTAACATACATACATACACCTCACATTCTACTTTATAATATAGATATATATATATATTCTATTTTGTAGACTCATACTTGACATGATGTCTCATCAATGTCCATTATCATTCATTATGATTATAGATATAGGCTACTTAGTCACACTTCTAAGACGATTAAGTCAACTTAGACTTAGTGTAACTCAAATACTAGTCTAGATGTAACTAGATTTATAAACTAGAGTGGTTACTATCTAGAGAAGCGGGGGCGCTGGGAGCCAAAGGGGGAGGTATGGTGGCGCTGGGTATAAAGGGGGAAAGAAGAAACTAAAAGTGCACTGAAACAAAACAAATTTTAAAATTCTTCAAATTTAATGTTGACAAACTGAATATAGACAAATTATAGTAAGCTTGCTTCTAATTTAAGAACAGAAATGGTTAGAAATTGAGTTCGGGAATCCCATTTTCTATTTTAAAATTCTTACTCTTTTGCTGTAATCGGAGGGTATCTAGTGTCCTTAAATCTTGCGCGCATAAACATTTGAGATTTGATAAACAAAGTAGGTAATAAGCCTTTTAGATAATTGTTTATTTTATCTACATGTTAATATATTGATATGTAAATGTCTATTGAAAAAAACGTTAAAGCGAACATTCAAATAGAATAATTTAACCTTTTTTTTTTTAAACAAAAAAGATTAATAAAGTGTTGTTACAAAAACTCACTGGTATGTCATATATTGCAAAGAGTTTTAATTAATTGCCGCTAGATAAAAAGTATGTTCTACTTTGAATGACAGCATTTTTAGATGAGGTTATAAAACCAAGTAGGGTTCACGAACATATAGCAATATCCAAAAATAATTTAAGAATATTCATGAACAATTACAAAAATGTACTATTTAAACAATATTAAAAACAAAAAAAGGAAAGCAGGATATGTTTTAGTGGCCTCTTAGAAAAATGCATAGCTTTTTTTTAAAGTCTTATAATATTGTTAGAAAATTGATTAAAACTAAAAAAATTTTTTTAAACATGTTACACAAAAGACTTTTTTTCTGTTAGTGATGAAATATTATTTCAAAATGCTTAGTTATGTAGCTTATGATGACATATAGGGTAACCATCAGTGGTTGGACACTACAATGACTTTATAAGTAATACAGAATAGAGAACAGCTCTATTCACTATTCACCTTATGAGTTATGATACACAAGAAAAGTTTAGCTCGCAATTTTATTTCTGTTTGAATCTAATTATAAAATTGTAAATAAAATACAAACCCAAGCTGAAAATAATTTCATCTTTCCACAGCTTTGTGAAACAAATGATGAAAAAGATTTTTGACTCTTGTAGTAAAATGAAGTTCGCTGGATTTTGAAAGGGGTTTCTTATTGCTCGTTTTGTTAAGCTCTTAAATACAATTGTGATTCTTTTTTTTTTTTAGAAACAGGAAGATTCAATGGTTGGCAATGACTTAAAGCAGGCTAAAAAAATGTTTTACATAGTAGGCATCTAACCCAATTGAATGAAACGAACCTCCGACTGCAAGGAAAGAAATTGACTTTCATTGATTATATCATTTTTTCTTTAATCGAGATATTAAATCTATTTTAAAGAGCTTTACATTCTCACGTATTTGTTTGTTGACAAAATGAATTACTGCTTAATGACACTGATATCTATGCAATTCACATAACAATGCTCTATGAAGAAATTACGATTCGCTTCTAAAATAAAAAAATATATATATAATAAATGACAATTGTTAAACACCTGTTTCTGATGTTCAAATTGAGTTGCAGGGAAAAAAAGATGTACAAAATTATGTCTTCAGTAAAAAAAAATGTAAACATAGGAGCCACACAGTGGCGTAGCTAGGAAGGGGGAGGTGGGGGCCCTAAATGAGTGTTATTTTAATTGATTAAATTAAATATTACACAAAATGCAGGGCCCTCCCAAAGATGTCAAACCCCCCTTGCCACCAAACGATGGAAAATTGCTAGTTACTCCCCTGGAGGCACAACAGAAATGTGGCTGCATTTAAATGTTTCAGTAAAATACCAAAACTGTGATCGAAAATGGAATTATGTTTTAGCTTTTCCATCAACATACATTGTTAACCTAGATTTAGTGCGAAACAAACTTAATGAATAAGCAAAGAAATAGACTTGATGTAGCGACTAGAGGAGACATTCGCCTTGCTTTGGCTAATTTAAAGCTTGAAATTTCTAATATTGTCAGATTTCTAATATTGTCAGACTGCAGGAGGCACAAGGTTCCCATTAGCTTAATTTCTTTTTGTAGTGAATTCAGCAATAATAATGTTAATATTAAAAAAAAAAAAAAAAACTAAATTTACAATTAAACCTAAAAACAGTAGGCCCTAATATTCAAAAATTTAAAAGGGGACTATTCTTAGGATTTGAAAGAAAGTCATGACAATGAGATTAATTTTTTTGTGTAATCACTCTAAATTATTTGACATAAGTTTTGCATAACGATAATATTAGCTGTTTTTGCCTTCAATTCCAAAGATTACGGCTGAGTGCAGTGTTTCACATAACTAGGCAAAATCCAGTTGCAACCGAATTATGTGCTGACAAAGCCGTTGTCTGCGGGCGGTCTATTTAAGTTTTCCTTCTGTCTTTTGCGCCTGTCTTCAATTTATATAATGGCTTTTCTTTGAGTCTCAAATGTTTGTCCTGCAGCTTTTGTAAGAGCTCTTCAACTGTCTCTCTTAGAGGCCATCTGCTGCCAGAGAATGCTGCCAGGTACTTTCCTTTATGCCAGTGAGGGCGAAATGGCGCCTGAATGGATCTTACGGGGGGCATCTCTATAACTCCGTCCTACCCTAAGCTTACCAAAGAAGATCACCTTTGGCTTGCGCCTGGGTTGTCTCCCAAGGGGATAAGTGTTATTGTCAGCATACAAATTAATAAATAGATGATTTTTAAAAAGAAAAAATATGTAAAGGGGGTGATAGGCAAAAAAAGGTTGAAAACCACTGATCTAGGGTCTTAGTCTAGAATGATAGATCTAACTAGATTAGACTTAAATAGTCTAGATTCTAGATCTAGATTAATTCATTAGTAATTAGATCTTTATACTAGTTTTAGACTTTAGTAGATTAGTAGTATCTAGACTAGATCTATTCTAGTAGTAGTAGATCTATAGATCTAGATTACAAAGATGATAGACTCATAATCATATCATTCATATGGCTATCATACTAATCATAGAGGGATTGAAATTGATCTAAACAAGAAGATAAATATAAATTATATATAATATATATTTAATAAATAGATCTAATTAAATCTAATAGTATTAATAGTATTACTATTACATATTAAATTTTTGTGATATAGAGTCATGGACTATACTTACTATTTATTACTAGGATTAGCAGAATCTAATCTAGATCTAGATTAGTAGATACTAAGAATAGTAAGATTATAAGATAGTATTTAGATCTAGTCATCTACTATCTACTATTAGATTTTTTAGATCTAGAATCTAGATTAGATCTATCTTAATCTTATCTATCAGAATCTGATACTCTATAACTATAGTCACTAGAGACTAGAAACAGATATCTTTAGATTTTAGATAGTTAATAGAATCTAGTAATATATATATACTAATAGTAACAGTATCTCATAGCATAGTGAAGTGGGTCTATACTTAATTTTAATACTAGACTAGTCTAGACTATAGAACTATAGTCACTATAGACTATAAGTCACTACTAGATGTAGATCTAGATTCTAGATCTATAGTCTATAGATCTAGAGTATTCTAGCTAGAGTCTAGCCTCTAGACAAGTCTAGAGTCTAGTATACATCTAGTTCACTATACTCTACTAGTTCTATACTCTATACTCTAGACTACGTCTACTACAGTACTACTCTATCGTCTATATCTATACTTTTAGTATATATTTTTTAACGGATGAACATAGTCTAGATTCTATATCTAAATACTTGCCTAGACCTATTTAGATTCTATCTAGATCTAGACTCCTAGAGATGTCTCTTGATCACTTTATCTGGACAACAAGTTTAATTTTCGTTTAATCGCGACCAAGTGTTATCCCCCTTCCATCACACAGTATCTTAGCTGGCTAGAAATTTATATGGGTTAGTCCGCAACAAAGAATGGTTTTGGTTGAGTCACCACCAGGCCAAAGGAGATTATTGATTTACCTTCATCATTCGTCAATCAAGTTGACTGTTAATTAGATCTCAATCTAGATTTTGAACCTACTATAATTATGGCTAGATAACAGATTAATTATTCAGTTATCCTAGTTAAGGCCTACATTTCATCAATTCCATGAGCCAAACTCCATTAGCACCGACCTCTATTCTTGTTCAATGGTATAACTATAGACTATAGAAATAAATCAATACATTTCCATAAGCAAACAAACGACACACTACTATTGATCAGGCTATTGAGCTTTGTTACGTGCAAATGCCCGTTTAAACTATAGATTGCGACTTATTTAAAAGCCAGACTACTTTTATTGGAAATTAAGACTGCTATAAATAATAAAGTTTTTAATGGTCAAAAATTCAAATTTATGTTCCCTGTCATTAGTCTCATGTTAAAGTGTATATGAACTATTAGAGCCTACTGTATAGCAAGTACCGTTTAAAATGTCATTACATTCAGTTCGCTAAGTAGGTAGCCTATTGAAAATAACTGGCCTGTCAGCTAGGTGGTAGGTGCATATAGTCATAGAGATAGTATCATAGTACATACATGTTCAGTTCAAGGTAAGAAGTCTTGTCTTAAAATGTGGTAGGGGCATGGGCGTAGCCAGGATTTTTTTCGGGGGGTAGGAGGTTGGGGGGAGTGCATTTCCCCCCTCCCCCCCGACGAAAAAAAAATTATATCTATTTATGTGTGTGTGTGTGTGTGTGCGTACAAAATCTTTATTACATTCTGACCCTTCATTCTTTCGGAAGACGTTTATTGTGCCCTAGAATAGGTTCTTCCATGAGTTAGTGGAAAAATTGTAGATTCTCCGACATTACTAGCAAAGGGGTCTGGGGGAGCGCTAGGAGCTCCCCCAGCGCGGGGCGAAGCCTCGCCGCCAAGCACTATTTCTGATATTGAAAACCAACAAAATGCATATTCTGAGGTATCTACAGTGCATTTTCCTGCTATTAAAAAGTTCTATTTCAAAAACCTAATGTGTTATTCTTACTGACTAAGACCCTCCCTCGTCGTTCGGCGCATTTGCCATCAAGCTGTTTTCATAAAATTGCAGACTCCCCGCCATTAATAGCAAGGGGTCTAGGGGAGCGCTAGGAGCTCCCCCAGCGCGGGGCGAAGCCTCGCCGCCAAGCACTATTTCTGATATTGAAAACCAACAAAATGCATATTCTGAGGTATCTACAGTGCATTTTCCTGCTATTAAAAAGTTCTATTTCAAAAACCTAATGTGTTATTCTTACTGACTAAGACCCTCCCTCGTCGTTCGGCGCATTTGCCATCAAGCTGTTTTCATAAAATTGCAGACTCCCCGCCATTAATAGCAAGGGGTCTAGGGGAGCGCTAGGAGCTCCCCATCGCGGGGCGAAGCCCCGCCGCCAAGCACTATTTCTGGTATTGAAAGCCAACAAAATGCATATTCTGAGGTATCTACACTGCATTTTCCTGCTATTAAAAAGTTCTATTTCAAAAACCTAATGTAATATTCTTACTGACTTAGACCCTCCCATGCCGTTCGGAGCATTTGACGTCAAGCTGTTTCCATAAAAATCTGTCACTGGTAATGTCTGAAGCCTCTTCCCACCTACTATGAGGACCTCCATGAATGAGTGGCGTCAAGTTGTACTAGGATATCATTGCAACTCTTCTTATGCTTAATTCATTTTGTCGGAGAACATGTCCCGCAAACCTCATGCGTCGTTCTCTCACAATCTTACTAAGGGGTCGACTCCCAATTCGGCATAGGATTTCCTTGATTTAGACCCGATCTCTATAACTGACTCCTAAAATCTGTCTTAGCCATCTTTGTTGAGCTACATTTAGTGTTTTTTTTTAATTTCGGTAGATGACTATTCACTGCAGTTTATTAATGGATCCCTGCCACTGGTAAAAATGTGTAACCTCTCTTGAATACGCACTTGGAATTAAGTGACTGTAGTTTGCTTTAGATTTTATATCGAAAAGAGAAGTTTTAACGTCAAAATCTTCTGTTGGGGGTTTTCCACCTCAAAATGCTTTGTAGGGGGATCTTAAACTCAAAACCATCTGGAGGGGTTTTAAACTTTAAAAAAAAGCCATCTGTAGAAGAAGGGTTTAAACTCAAAACCCCCGATTGGCTTGGCTACGCTCAAATAATTTTAATGTGTAATTTGCTTTTTTTTTATATTGAAGATGTATTTTTAGCACCAAACCCCTCTGAATGGGGATTTAAACTCAAAACCCCTTTCGGCAACGTTCATAGCATTTTGAGTGCGTAATTTTTTCTTACACTAAAGATGTATTTAAATTTATCCTCAAACCCCACTTTAGGAGAGTTTAAACTCAAAACCCCTTTGACTACACTCATAACATTTTTAGTGTATAATTTGCTTTGTTCTCATTATTAAAGAGGTATTTTTTTTACCTTCAAACCCCGCTGAAGTGGGGTTTAAACTCAAAACTGAGTCAAAACAATTTAGCTACGCTCATAACATTTTGAGTGAGTAATTAGCTGCTTTTTTTATATTAAAGAGGGGGTTTATCGTAAATTTTAGACGGGGTTTTAAAATCAAAATCTTCCTTAACTGTGCTCTTGGAATTAGGGGATTTTCGTTTGCATTTTTTTTGTTTTGTTTTATAGAAGAGGGGGAGTTAACTGCAAAAACCCCAGGTAGGGGGGTTAAAACTCATATTAAAACCCCTGGTAGGGGGTTTTAAACTCAAAACCCCTAGTAGGTTTTTTTTAAAACTCGAACCCCTCTGGTAGGGGTTTTAAACTCGAACCCCCCCTGGTAGGTTTTTTTTTAACTCGAACCCCCCTGGTAGGGGGTTTTAAACTCGAACCCCCCTGGTAGGGGGTTTTAAACTCGAACCCCCCTGGTAGGGGGTTTTAAACTCAAAACCCCCTGGTAGGGGGTTTTAAACTCAAAACCCCTTTGGTTTGGTTATGCTGGGGCCAGTGATGGTTTAGTATTAAAATCTCACCTAAAATAAACAAAATCAAAGAAAAAAATCAGTCACTAAATTCCGACTCCCCCCCTTCGGTGAGGGAGGGGATTTCATTTCGGGGGGGGGGTTTGAACCCCAACCCCCCCCCCGGCTACGCCCATGGGTAGGGGTATATAGTCATAGAGATAGTACATACATGTTCAGTTCAAGATCAGAAGTCTGTTTTAAAATGTTATAAAGTGATCTAGCCCCTATGAGTTTCTAGGAGTCGATGGGTCACAGTGAATAAAAAAAAACACTATCCTCTCAAAGAAATAAAGCTACACCAGTGAATATTGGGCTAATAAAACAAAAAGAAGGAATAAGATATGAACCAAAAAGTGACAATAATTTCTGTTATCATTTTAGTGTTTTGTGTCTATCTTAAAATGGCGTGCGTTACAAGTTCGTTACACTGACCAAAACAAATGCATCATCCATTCCGTTTAGTTTCAGTGTTGAAAAGATTGGAATGCAAATTATCCCAACAGCACGCTATCTGGTCCGGGCATCCACTTATGGCAACTGAATGGGTGAATAGCGAGCCAATAAACAGCATCTCTTGTGCTGTGGTCCTTGTGATTTATAAGCACACTTGTAAAGAGACGAAAGATTGTGACATGCGCAACTCTATGTAATGTCTATCATTTGTTAACATAGATGGATATTTGTTCCATAGTAAACAAGAGCTAGATTGATACGGACGAAGGCAGATAGGATATTACACGCACACATTGTTGAACAATTACATGCAGACGGTTAGTGCTTAGCTATTACACACAGACAGGGGGCGCGGTGTCTGAGTGCTTGGGGTCCTGGGTTCGAACTTCGGTGAAGACTGGGAGTTTGAATTTCGGGATTTTTAGGGCGCTTCTGAGTCCAGCCAACTCTAATGGGTACCTGACTTTCGTTGGGGAAAGTAGAGACAGTTGGTCGTTGTGCTGGCCACATGACACCCTGCTCGTTAATCATTGGCCAAAGAAACAAATTACTTAAACATCACCTGTCCTATAGATCGCAAGGTCTGAAAAGGGGGGAACATTACATACAGACAGACATAGATGAACTATTCATACAGACAGACATAGCTGAACTATTCATGCAGACAGACATAGCTGAACAATTAAACATAGACAGGCATTCCTGAATTATTACTGACATAATTTTTTTCCACTCGACCCATTATTTTGACCAGAAATGAAAAAAAAAATTTGACATGTTGCATCAAGCATAAAATTACATAGAATTGGGCCGGGCCGAACCTCCACGAGTCTTCATTGAACCTCCACAAGTCTTCATTGAACCTCACTCAAGTCTTCATTGAACCTCACTCAAGTCTTCATTGAACCTCACTCAAGTCTTCATTGAACCTCCACAAGTCTTCATTGAACCTCCACAAGTCTTCATTGAACCTCCACAAGTCTTCATTGAACCTCCACAAGTCTTCATTGAACTTCCACAAGTCTTCATTAAACCTCCACAAGTCTTCATTGAACCTCCACAAGTCTTCATTGAACCTCCACAAGTCTTCATTGAACCTCCACAAGTCTTCATTGAACCTCCACAAGTCTTCATTGAACCTCGCACAAGTCTTCATTGAACCTCGCACAAGTCTTCATTGAACCTCGCACAAGTCTTCATTGAACCTCGCACAAGTCTTCATTGAACCTCGCACAAGTCTTCATTGAGCCTCCACAAGTCTTCATTGAACCTCACTCAAGTCTTCATTGAACCTCACTCAAGTCATCATTGAACCTCGCACAAGTCTTCATTGAACCTCACTCAAGTCTCCATTGAACCTCCACAAGTCTTCATTGAACCTCCACAAGTCATCATTGAACCTCACTCAAGTCATCATTGAACCTCGCACAAGTCTTCATTGAACCTTACTCAAGTCTTCATTGAACCTCCACAAGCCTTCATTGAACCTCCACAAGTCTTCATTGAACCTCCACAAGTCTTCATTGAACCTCGCACAAGTCTTCATTGAACCTCGCACAAGTCTTCATTGAACCTCGCACAAGTCTTCATTGAACCTCGCACAAGTCTTCATTGAACCTCGCACAAGTCTTCATTGAACCTCCACAAGTCTTCATTGAACCTCGCACAAGTCTTCATTGAACCTCCACAAGTCTTCATTGAACCTCGCACAAGTCTTCATTGAACCTCGCACAAGTCTTCATTGAACCTCGCACAAGTCTTCATTGAACCTCACTCAAGTCTTCATTGAACCTCCACAAGTCTTCATTGAACCTCGCACAAGTCTTCATTGAACCTCGCAAAAGTCTTCATTGAACCTCGCACAAGTCTTCATTGAACCTCGCACAAGTCTTCATTGAACCTCGCACAAGTCTTCATTGAACCTCGCACAAGTCTTCATTGAACCTCCACAATTCTTCATTGAACCTCGCACAAGTCTTCATTGAACCTCCACAAGTCTTCATTGAACCTCGCACAAGTCTTCATTGAACCTCGCACAAGTCTTCATTGAACCTCGCACAAGTCTTCATTGAACCTCGCACAAGTCTTCATTGAACCTCGCACAAGTCTTCATTGAACCTCACTCAAGTCTTCATTGAACCTCCACAAGTCTTCATTGAACCTCGCACAAGTCTTCATTGAACCTCGCAAAAGTCTTCATTGAACCTCCACAAGTCTTCATTGAACCTCCACAAGTCTTCATTGAACCTCCACAAGTCTTCATTGAACCTCACTCAAGTCTTCATTGAACCTCCACAAGTCTTCATTGAACCTCCACAAGTCTTCATTGAACCTCCACAAGTCTTCATTGAACCGCACTCACGTTTCAAAAAAATTCCAATGTCTCAAAAGTTTCTCCAGTTTCTCTGCTGATGTGTAATATGTGAAAAACATTAAAGAGAAAGAATCGCATTTCTAATGGTACTTGTAATGTTATTAATACTAAAAGATTATCTTTACTTTGTCAACCGTCTAGACAGAATCGTTTCTAATAGTTCAACATAATAGTGACATACGTTTATTGACTGTCTTAAGACGTGATTGTGTAATAGTCGCATGGTATTATGGGTATTTCAAGGGACTCTTCTGCCAATAGAAATGTGCACTACAAAATCTAATTAGTCTCCTCGTTTCTTTGTTTGGTCTTTAAATACAGATAGCGTAGGAGACGAACAACTAACTGGACATTTAATCTCACAACAGCCAAGCCGATGACCTCGTGTAGGTTACTCACAACTCTAAGGTCAAAGGATACAAAGCCCAGTTGTGATCTAGCTCAATGACCCCAGGGGTGGAATGTGACCCAAGCTTTATATATTTATTATCTGTATAGAAAGAGGGGGGGGGGAATAGCAGACATCCTATAAAGTCTAGTTTTATCATAGTTAAACAACAAAAAACATAACCATAACACAACCCTAACAATAATACTTTGTGTCCACTGTATTTCATTCTAGCCATTCTCAATGCGTGGTGGCTGACTAGTGAAATGGTTTCCTGGGTTAGAATCGTGGTCAAGACTGGGATTTCTGGATTTTTAGGGCGCCCCTGAGTCCACCCAGCTTTAATGGGTACCGGACATTACTTGGGGAAAAGTAAAGCCGGTTGGTCGTTGTGCTGGCCACATGAAACCCTTGTTAAACGTGTGCCACAGAAACAAATGACCTTGACATCATTTGCCCCACAGATTGCAAGGTCTGAAAAGGGAACTTTTATTCCCAATGTCATGCAAAGAAATGCGAAGTTAACATATATTTTGTTGAACAGACCTGTGACCGTTGCAGGTCATTAGTTAGGTCTTCTGTGATGTGTCGCAGTGAAATACATGCAAGTCTGTGACTCCATTGAAAGATGTCTTCTTCTTGTCTCTATAGTTTGTGTACTTTCTAATTTACCAAACAGTCGGCATTATATATGGTATAATATCTAGCTGTGGTACAATAATAGCGGGGTAAACTCGTAGAAACCTTTAGAGTCCTAAAACCGACATATCTAAACTATCTTCTTATCTTATCTTACAAAATACGAAAGTTAGGCTACTTCATCGGGTCATATTCTATTGATAAATAATCCATTTATGAAACTTGTTTATGTCGCCCTGGATATGGCAAAATATGTATGGGCGCCTTGGGAATCTTCGGACTCAAAAGATAAGATTTATTATGTCGCAATCAATAATTCTTCTTAAATCTAGTTCATGTGTTAAATCTAGTTCATGTGTGTTAAATCTAGTTCATGTGTGTTAAATCTAGTTCATGTGTTAAATCTAGTTCATGTGTTAAATCTAGTTCATGTGTTAAATCTAGTTCATGTGTTAAATCTAGTTCATGTGTCTGTACAATGAAATGTATCCCCCACTTACTCATCTCCATTCTTGCACTGTCACAGAAGGATAAAATACCGGAGGAAGTACCGGAGGAAGTACCGGAGGAAGTACCGCTATTCACTCATGACTTGAATAAAAAATAATTCAAATGAGGTTTTCTTAACAAGAAAAACGTTAATTTTTTTTAAAAGAAAGCTTATATTAAGTGTAATTAATCAATTATCAATTAGTTTGGATCAGTCATGTGATTAAATTTGTTATAGATATAGACTAACAATAATAAATCCGTGCGATTAGAAATATTTTTACCAATTGTTTTTGTTCAGCGCAATGTCATGCTTTTAGCTTTCTCAAAGCGCTATGATCCAATCACTGTCTGGACCAGTTGGAAAGGGGTGGGGAAGAAAGGGTATCTGTGTCAATGTTATCCTGGTCGTTTTTTTAAATGCATTTATATAAAAAAAATTACCTGAACTTGTTCTCGAGGGCTAAAGCCTCATCTAGACAATACACTAACCACTGTACCAGGGAAGTGCTTATGAAAATAGAAAGTTTTATAGTTTCTATTGTTAGTTTCAAACATCTCTCTACAAAATATAAATGGAACTAGCTCAACTTATACAACTACATCAGTCAAGTAGGCCTACAATTTCTTCCCCTAGTTTGAGGTACCAATTAACTAATTGTTTTTTTTTTTTTATCCGAGATTGGATGTGGGATAAATATCGTTTACACACTTTTTAACAGACAGACGGACAGACAGAATGAGTTGATATAAGATGTAAAAAAAAATAAACTTTGTTTGGGTTGGTCAAGTATTTTTCGTGTCGATTGCCTTTTTGCACGAATCGAGAAAATGGGGAGGGGGGGGCGCTCGATTATTTGTGCATGGATTTTAAAGATGAATGAAAAGTGTAGAATGAGTAAATGAGCTACTAACCTGAGGAGTTAAGTTTTTATCCAATTAAGATCTGGGGATTTTGTGTGTGTGTGTTTGTGTTCCTATTCAGATTGTATGTGTAGTTGAAGCTACATAGTGGAAACAATTTGAGGGATTATGGGAAACATTGTAAAAATAGAAAATGGGAGCGAAGCTAAAAAAAAAAGGTATCTCTGTAAATAATAAGCTAACTTGGACATGTTTAGGGTTTAAATAACACAACTGATAGAGCGAGTTTGTTTTTAATCAGCATGACTTGGCGAAGTGGATGTACGTAAGGGGAAGTAAGGTTCAGTCTATTTTGGTGTCAAGGAATGAGGAGGGGGAGAGAGAGAGAGAGCGACAAAGTTAGTATATTAGACTGGGTCAAATATATCCAAGAAATGTTGCGTTATCTTAAATGGACACACACAAGAGGTTCCAACAGAAGTTCACTCGCACCCCCCCCCCTCCTCTTTGGCACACCGTTGTTAGTTTCCACAAAAGCTTTGAATTTAAAGAAAATATCTTGAAAACAGTATAGCACCCATTGTCAGTCACTGATTGCAACAACATGTGGTCAATAATACAAATATTAACAAAATAAAATGAAACTAAAGTTGTTGTATTTATAGCTGTAACATTACAAGATCTAGGATAATCTACTAGATTAATTAGGCCTATAAACTACAAGTAGGCCAACTAGTTTCAAGTATTAAATACAAGTAGGCCAACTAGTTTCAAGAATTAAATACAAGTAGGCCAACTAGTTTCAAGTATTAAATACAAGTAGGCCAACTAGTTTCAAGTATTAAATACAAGTAGGCCAACTAGTTTCAAGTATAGTCTATAAGAACTGGCAATGGTACTAATTATAAGTAGGCCGGACTTTTTTTTTTTTTACATCTTTTCTTAGGCCTCTTTTTCTCCAACATTTGCTGAGAGGCACCTCGTTACTGTACGACTCTTGAAGTCTACCTTTATATACTCATACACATACTCACACACATACTCACACACATACACTCACATACACGTACAACTCTACTGAAATACTTTCTCTCACAATCTGAATACATGGAAATCTGATGTCTCATTTCACTGAGACGACCAGCTTATTTTGGCATTCCAGTCTCTCTAAGGAAGCACACCTACGACTAGATAAAGTTAAATGTATAGGCTATAGAGTAGCTTACCTAGTCACTAGTGTTTAGTGAAGTGTAAAATACACACACACACACAGGTGACATCAGCTTGACACGGTGTTATGCAACATCTGGACACTTACTCACTCACTTATTGAACAATGTTAGCCGTGGACTAAAGAAGACTGAAGTAGCCTACATACAAATGTACACTCGAAGCAAAACAATGGTCAAGTACACACTGAAGATGAAAGAGTTACTTTCAACTAAATCACTGACATGGTTTCAGACAGTCACGTGACGCCACCTGCGTCTACACATTCAGACGTAATTTGGTCCTATATATATACATACCAGGACTCAATATTTGGAAAAATGAAACTCCGCTTTGTACAAATGTAGGTCCCAGACACACCAATGAGTGTGTTGTCACACAAGTGCACTACTGATTGTGAGAATACAGTAGAAACATTTTTATTTCTATGCGTAGACTATGTAATGTACAGGAAACCACACCTCCCCCCCCCCCTCATAATTGCTTGCTTGTCTGCTTCATTTCAGACAAACGTAGTAGCCAATAAATTACTAATTCCTTTACGCATCACTGAGCTGTAGGGAAGGAGCGGCTCCTCCCCCGCACCCCTCTTACACTAACTTAAGGAGCCACCATTATGTGACGCCCTCACCCTGAACCCCTAGCATACAAGACATTTTTTTTTTGAAGTAGAGAAACTATTTTAAAATAAAAAAACAAATACAGGCGAAGATGAGAACTACAAATCAATGTACACAAGGCATTTTGGGCAACTCTTGAGTTCAGGATCTAGATAGAATGGAAGTATATGTAGATAGAATACACTAAGAAACACAACAAATCAAAGGGATAGGCCTATACATACATACATATATATATATCATGGGCGTCCCCTCCCCCAATATATATAATACATTTATATTATCTATTGCTATCCAAAAGTTTTTTTAGTCAATTCATATAATGCATATTCAATTTTATTTTGCTTCATTTTAATTTGAATTTCATCAATGAATGGCCTAGAAATCAGTGAGAAAAACACAACTATAATTGAAGAATTTTTCCAAAAAATATGCAGGGGGCAGGGGGGTCTACCTAAAAATGGAAAACATGGCAAGGGGCCTACGAGACAAAAAAGTTTGGGAACTACTGTATTTAGAGCGTTGAGGGGTTGCCTGAGCCAGCAAGGAAAACTTGGCAGAATTTAAGTCTTTGGTTAACATGCATGACTAGATGCATGACGCGTAGGACGTAATCATTTTCATTTTTGAAGTAACGTCTGTATTATATAAGATTGATAAGACTTAAAGAATTGCTAGTATTAGAGTATAGGATTTAACTGTATATTTCTTCATCTGTCATCTTTAGTCTACTTGTAGTTTATCTATTGTCTATTTATAGTTTCGTCAAGTAACATGTATTTCAGACTGTCGGTAAAACGAAGATCGTACAATCAAAGAAAGATAACTTCCAAGTTTAATAGGATTCTTTACTGTCCAGATTGGCGCCCCTTCTACACTGCTAGAAAAACCATTGCTAATGGAAATGTCTGGTCGATCCATATCTTGCATTCATGTGGCTGATCCGATACGTCAAATAGTGAACATTCCTCAGATAATAAGTGACAGAGAACGCTTCCATTGTTAGTCTAAATCACATTCAAATAACCACTTATTTGTATTGTAGGCCTACATATGTCTGAGATATAGCCTATGTTTTTACCAAAATTCTAAAAAAAAATAATAAATGAAAGTCAAATTAATTGTAATCTCAACGTATTGTGAGTTTTTTCTTTTTCTTTTTTTTGAGTTGTCACTAGAATCTGCAAATATTTACTTTTAGTTAGGTTACGATAAGATCATTTCTTTTTTACAATACCTTTATTCGATAAGATCATTTCTTTTTTACAATACCTTTATTCGATAAGATCATTTCTTTTTTACAATACCTTTATTCGATAAGATCATTTCTTTTTTACAATACCTTTATTCGATAAGATCATTTCTTTTTTACAATACCTTTATTCGATAAGATTATTTCTTTTTTACAATACCTTTATTCAAGTCCCTCCTTCGTGGAGGGTGGGCGGACTGCTGATCTAAAAAATAACAGCCCTAACGATTTTCCTATAAATTTAACAGTTGATGTATATCACTGAGAAAAGAATTACTAGCTCGTTGGCCACGTGAAAAAAATCGAATTTTTCAAAGTAAAAAATAAATAAATGTAAATTTGGCTAGAGACTTACAAATCTAGATCTAGAGCCAACATGGCGTAGTCCTCCGTATTACCGTAATTATGAAATAACAGTGAATTTAAAGTTGCTTCAGTTTTATTGAAGTTTATAAGCGTTTTTTATATTTTTTTTTTACATAAATCTAAATGCTAAAGCAAAACTTTAGGTCTTTTCTAGTGCTATACTTAAATGTCCATATAAAAAACATCGTACCCCGACAAAATAGCGCAAATGATATAAAATTTAAAATACTCTCGTTCTCTGCAGATATAGCATACTCTCAGATATATTCATATTGAAAAAGATAGATAAATCAACATAAATGCTGCCCAGGACATTAAATTACTAATAATCAGGTACTTTTATACACACCATATATAAGTCCGCGCTATTTTGTCTTGCGTTATTTTGACGGGTCACCAAAAAAAAAACATACATAAATACATTTCCTAAATGGCCACTTCAGTAAATGCGGACATTACACTTGAAGGCAATCAAGCAGCTGACTGTCACGAGTTCGCTACCCGAATTGAATCTAATGTTTTTAACATTATTAAAAAAAATATTTTCTATATATGAAGATTAATGATGGATGTATTTGTCTGGGTGGAATCTTGTACACGCTATTTTCCCAACTTCCCATTCTCGGGTCACATTGAAACTTTGGACAATTATTCATTGTCGATGACAACACAAAAATCGATAAAAAATTTTAATCAATTAAATAGTCAATTATTTCTAATTAATTAATTTAGCTTTGCATAGAGACATTAGGGCCTACCGAGCTAATGGGAGATAAGCCTTGATTAGAGAATTAGGTCGTTTGCTAAAGTTTTTAAACTAACTAGCCATCTAAATCTTTTATAAATACTAGGATAGCTAGGGGCTATTAAGTCCACCCTTCAGTCCTAGGATAGCTAGGGGCTAAAAAGTCCACCTTCCAGTACTAGGATAGCTAGGGGCTAACAGGTCCACCTTCCAGTCCTAGGATAGCTAGGGGCTAACAAGTCCACCTTCCAGTACTAGGATAGCTAGGGACTAACAAGTCCACCTTCGAATGCTAGGATAGCTAGGGGCTAACAAGCCCACCTTCCAGTCCTAGGATACCTAGGGGCTAAGAAGTCCACCTTCGAATGCTAGGATAGCTAGGGGCTAACAAGCCCACCCTCCAGTCCTAGGATACCTAGGGGCCAACAAGTCCACCTTCCAGTACTAGGATAGCTAGGGGCTAACAAGCCCACCTTCCAGTACTAGGATAGCTAGGGCCTAAAAAGTCCACCTTCGAATGCTAGGATAGCTAGGGGCTAACAAGCCCACCTTCCAGTCCTAGGATACCAAGGGGCTAACAAGTCCACCTTCCAGTCCTAGGATAGCTAGGGGCTAAAAAGTCCACCTTCCAGTACTAGGATAGCTAGGGGCTAAAAAGTCCACCTTCCAGTACTAGGATAGCTAGGGGCTAACAGGTCCACCTTCCAGTCCTAGGATACCTAGGGGCCAACAAGTCCACCTTCCAGTACTATGATAGCTAGGGGCTAACAAGCCCACCTTCGAATGCTAGGATAGCTAGGGGCTAACAAGTCCACCTTCCAGTCCTAGGATAGCTAGGGGCTAAAATGTCCACCTTCCAGTACTAGGATAGCTAGGGGCTAACAAGTCCACCTTCGAATGCTAGGATAGCTAGGGGCTAACAAGCCCACCTTCCAGTCCTAGGATACCTAGGGGCTAACAAGTCCACCTTCCAGTCCTAGGATAGCTAGGGGCTAAAAAGTCCACCTTCCAGTACTAGGATAGCTAGGGGCTAACAGGTCCACCTTCCAGTCCTAGGATACCTAGGGGCTAACAAGTCCACCTTCCAGTCCTAGGATAGCTAGGGGCTAAAAAGCCCACCTTCCAGTACTAGGATAGCTAGGGGCTAACAAGTCCACCTTCGAATGCTAGGATAGCTAGGGGCTAACAAGTCCACCTTCCAGTCCTAGGATACCTAGGGGCTAACAAGTCCACCTTCCAGTCCTAGGATACCTAGGAGCTAAAAAATCAACCTTCCAGTACTAGGATATCTAGGGGCTAATAAGTCCACCTTCCAGTCCTAGGATACCTAGGGGCTATCAAGTCCACCTTCCAGTACTAGGATAGCTAGGGGCTATCAAGTCCACCTTCCAGTACTAGGATAGCTAGGGGCTAACAAGTCCACCTTCCAGACCTAGGATACCTAGGGGCTAACAAGTCTCCCTTCGAATGCTAGGAAAGCTAGGGGCTAACAAGTCCACCTTCCAGTACTAGGATAGCTAGGGGCTAACAAGTCCACCTTCCAGTACTAGGATAGCTAGGGGCTAACAAGTCCACCTTCGAATGCTAGGATAGCTAGGGGCTAACAAGCCCACCTTCCAGTCCTAGGATAGCTAGGGGCTAACAGGTCCACCTTCCAGTCCTAGGATACCTAGGGGCCAACAAGTCCACCTTCCAGTACTAGGATACCTAGGGGCTAACAAGTCCACCTTCCAGTACTAGGATAGCTAGGGGCTAACAAGTCCACCTTCCAGTACTAGGATAGCTAGGGGCTAACAAGTCCACCTTCGAATGCTAGGATAGCTAGGGGCTAACAAGTCCACCTTCCAGTCCTAGGATACCTAGGGGCTAACAAGTCCACCTTCCAGTCCTAGGATACCTAGGAGCTAAAAAATCAACCTTCCAGTACTAGGATATCAAGGGGCTAATAAGTCCACCTTCCAGTCCTAGGATACCTAGGGGCTATCAAGTCCACCTTCCAGTCCTAGGATACCTAGGGGCTATCAAGTCCACCTTCCAGTACTAGGATAGCTAGGGGCTAACAAGTCCACCTTCCAGTACTAGGATAGCTAGGGGCTAACAAGTCCACCTTCCAGTCCTAGGATACCTAGGGGCTAACAAGTCCACCTTCCAGTCCTAGGATAGCTAGGGGGCTAAGAAGTCCACCATCCAGTCCTAGGATAGCTAGGGGCTAACAAGTCCACCTTCCAGTACTAGGATAGCTAGGGGGCTAAAAAGTCCACCTTCCAATCTGGAGGCTTGAGTTCGAATGCAGACTCGAGCAACTTTAAAAAAAAAATGTTTGTGAAAATGTCGCAGGCTATCTTGTCCCCCCCCCCTTTTCCCTCTCCCCCCCCCCCCCACCAAAAAAAAAGTGATTGGACCAGAATGCACTGAGCATGCTCCCCCACCCCAACAAAAGTGATTGGACCAGAATGTACTGGTCATGCTCCCCCACCCCCACAAAAGTGATTGGACCAGAATGCACTGGACATGCTCCCCCACCCGCACAAATGTGATTGGACCAGAATGCACTGGGCATGCTCCCCCACCCCCACAAAAGTGATTGGACCAGAATTCACTGAGCATGCTCCCCCACCCCCACAAAAGTGATTGGACCAGAATGCACTGAGCATGCTCCCCCACCCCCCAAAAGTGATTGGACCAGAATGCACTGGGCATGCTCCCTCACCCCCACAAAAGTGATTAGACCAGAATGCACTGGGCATGCTCCCCAACTCCCACAAAAGTGATTGGACCAGAATGCACTGGGCATGCTATAAGCACGAAAGTTGAGTTAAACAAAATCAATTTATAAAAATATTTCCAATCAAACATATTTTTAGTGGGCTTCGAAATGGGAATAGCAGCTATAAGTTTTGTGTGGTCTGTCTGTCCGTCCATCTGTCCCGTCTGATCTCAAAAACTAGAAAATAGATTGAAAATCCGATATCATGATATTATAGATCTTTGATGCAAGGGTTACTTTTTTTTCTTTTCTGAAAACGAAAAGTTTATTTTTTAAATATTTACTATGCAAACATTTTCGTTTAATAAAAATACAACATCTTACAGGGGACGGAGTGGCTGAGTGGTTAAGCGCTTGGCTTCCGAACTGAGGGTCCTGGGTTTGAATCATGATGAAGACTGAGATTTTTCAATTTTGAGATTTTTTAGGGGGCCCCTTAGTTCAACGAACTCTGATGTGCACCTGACAAGTTGTTGAAAGTAAAGGCGGTTATAGATCTCGAACACTCAGTTCATATGTGTATTCTATTTCAACCATTTTAAACAATTACAAGAGCTCATAAAATGAAGTTTTTTTTTTTATGTCAGCCATTGAAAAATGTCCATTTATGTCTCTTATGTTCTAATTCAAATCCAGATCAACTTTTGGGAGGACTTATCCTACTCCGTGGACTATAATCAAATCCAGATATTTCGAAAGTAGACGACAATTCATTCTTCAGACCAAACAAAAGTTTCATAAAAGTTAAATCTAAACTTTTTAATGTGTTCTAACATCTGTGACAATCAAACCAGAAAGTAATCCATAAAAATAAACAAACTTATGAAGAAATAAGGAATACATTTTGTAATATGCGGATTTCCTTTGATACATTTTAGTCTTTGGAACACAACACACACACACCGTGTACCTCACAGCATCATGCATAGCCAAGAACACATTTTTGTCTCGCTCAAAGACCTTGAACTTTGCTTCGTGCTTCCACACTTCAACTCTATTATTAGAACACATCTCAACTCTGCCGTCTGCTAAGTTTCAGTGTAGTCTGCAAACCTCATTGTTTTAATGGCTTATCAATCGGCTTTGACCATCACAGAATAGTAGTGTGTGAGCTAATTTACAGAGTAGTAGTGTGTGAGCTAATTTACAGAGTAGTACTGTGTGAGCTAATTTACAAGTGCGTTTATTTTGCGCTTGTTCTAAAAATTAATTAATTTACAGAGTAATAGTGTGTGAACTAATTTACAGTAGTAGTGTTTGAGCTAATTTACAGAGTAGTAGTGTGTAAGCTTATTTTCAGAGAAGTAGTGTATGAGCTAATTTACAGAGGTGTAGTGTATGAGCTAATTTACAGGCTAGTAATGTGTGAGCTAATTTACAGAGTAGTACTGTGTGAGCTAATTTACAGAGTAGTACTGTGTGAGCTAATTTACAGAGTAGTACTGTGTGAGCTAATTTACAAGTGCGTTTATTTTGCGCTTGTTCTAAAAATTAATTAATTTACAGAGTAATAGTGTGTGAACTAATTTACAGTAGTAGTGTTTGAGCTAATTTACAGAGTAGTAGTGTGTAAGCTTATTTTCAGAGAAGTAGTGTATGAGCTAATTTACAGAGGTGTAGTGTATGAGCTAATTTACAGGCTAGTAATGTGTGAGCTAATTTACAGAGTAGTACTGTGTGAGCTAATTTACAGAGTAGTACTGTGTGAGCTAATTTACAGAGTAGTACTGTGTGAGCTAATTTACAAGTGCGTTTATTTTGCGCTTGTTCTAAAAATTAATCTGGACACATTTTTAGGAACAGAACTAAAAACAAAACTTGTTGAGCAAGAGAGCTCCTATCCCTTTGGCCTATTGAGAATGACGTATTATGGAGTGGACGAGCACTTTAGGCCGGAGAGCAATGGAGGAAGACGGTCGACGGATCATGTGTGGTGCCCTCGGTCTCCTCGTTTCTTTGCGAGAGGTGTGGGCTACAAATAAACAAAAAAACAACAAGGAAATAAAACAAACAAACAAACAAACCAAACTGGTGTGACTACATGAAGATATAAGAGCTGTGACCTCACAATGGTGCTGAGGACAACCTGTGCGTGTTTGTTCGGGCGTGATCCGCCATGTTTAATACAGAATGTGGCTACTTGCTAGCAGTACACACCGGGATACGCCGTGGATTGGTTCCTAGGCTTTATATTGTTTATTATGGCCGAAACACCCCTTTATTTTTTTTATTATTTTAATAAACGGGCCACATTTTAACTATAAACCTAACATACTTTTTTTTAGCCCGTGAATTAGTCTGTTACAATGAAATTTCACGACCCGCTCTCTCTTTTTCGCTCTCTGGAACCCCCATTTTGTTTTCTTTTTTACCTGCGCATCGTACTTTCTCCATCATAGACTTTTGACTTGATTTGGACAGACCCGCATCACAGTGCATCCCCGAAACATACACACTTACTTTGGGCCCTTTATGAGTGCAGGGCATAGATGTCAATGAAAGGAGCTCATAATAGTGTAGAAAGCTTAAAAAGCCCATGACAACCATGTTCAGCACCTGGTCTGCTGGGGAGGATTTGAAATTAAGTCTGGTAAAACGTCTACTGACAGGTGAAGGCTGATACCTGACACCTCTAAAACCAGAGGACTAGTTTCGGGCAGACGGAGCTCTTAAGTTTAGTAATGCTATTCATTTAGGAGACAGGTATATAGGAGACAGGTATATAGGAGACAGGTATATAGGAGACAGGTATATAGGAGACAGGTATATAGGAGACAGGTATATAGGAGACAAGTATATAGGAGACAGGTATATAGGAGACAGGTATATAGGAGACAGGTATATAGGAGACAAGTATATAGGAGACAGGTATATAGGAGACAAGAATATAGGAGACAAGTATATAGGAGACAGGTATATAGGAGACAGGTATATAGGAGACAGGTATATAGGAGACAGGTATATAGGAGACAGGTATATAGGAGACAGGTATATAAACCTATACGAAATGAAACGTCAAAACTCAACAAGAAAGGTTATGATTTGAAAAAAAAAATCAACAAAATAAATAGACATCAATGTTTAAAAAAACACCACCAGCTGCCATGTTGTCTAAATATGAACCCTCGGGTTGGTGACTTTGAACAACCAGCTGCCATGTTGTCTAAATATGAACCCTCGGGTTGGTGACTTTGAACAACCAGCTGCCATGTTGTCTAAATATGAACCCTCGGGTTGGTGACTTTGAACAACCAGCTGCCATGTTGTCTAAATATGAACCCTCGGGTTGGTGACTTTAAACAACCAGCTGCCATGTTGTCTAAATATGAACCCTCGGGTTGGTGACTTTGAACAACCAGCTGCCATGTTGTCTAAATATGAACCCTCGGGTTGGTGACTTTGAACAACCAGCTGCCATGTTGTCTAAATATGAACCCTCGGGTTGGAACAAACAACACGTTGTTGACCAATGGAGTCAATGTTTATACATGTGACTAGAATTATTAGATACTATATGTGCAAGTGTCGTTTTACAACCTAATGGATTAAGAAAAATCTTTTTAATTGGCTAATACATCATGTATCCAAATGTAGACACTATAAATTGATACATCAACATGAAAACAAAAGAACAGGGATGGTCAATTTTGTTTCTATCGAGACCCGCAAAAAATATTTTAATTAAAAAAAAAAAATATATATGTATATATATGCTAGGACAAATTTGTACAAATGCTCCTTCCCTAGTGCTATTAGAGCATGGAATGGGTTGCCAGAGCTTGCAAAAAAAACCGGTGACTTGGCAGAATTTAAGGCATTGGTTAAAATGCATGAATGAATTCATGACGCGTAGGACGTAATCATCTCCTTTTTTGAAGTAACGTCTGTAATATATAAAATAAGATAAGATGTTTGGTTATAAAGGCTAAGAATGCACTTTGTATGTAAATATCACGCACATTTTTTTAAATGGACTTATATGCAGCGACTTTCGTGCTGTAGCGTAGCAAGTAGCGGTATAACACGGTACTAAACAGTTTCCTCAAAATGTTTAAAATAATCGAGTTTTATTTATTTTTTGTTTAGTGACCACATCAGGATAAAAGAAGCTTATTTTTGTGCTTTTTGTTTGCCGGTCGGTCTGTCTGCCACGTTTAGATAACAAAAACAACAACTCAAAAAGCTATTGAAAATCTGATTTAACCTTCAATGTTCCTTCCGAAACATCTCAAAAGTTTGAAGTATTGTTCCGGATGTTTTTGTGAAAAAACAATCAATGCCAACCAATGTTTGTTTGCTCTTCTAACTTATATTACATTTAATTTCCATGCTTAAACGTTGCAAAAACACACGATCAATAATATGTTGTTCCGGTTTTTTAAATTTAAATAGCATATAAATGCTAAATGAAAATCTCTAGACGTACTTATATTTCATTTACTATAAAGTTGTTCCGGATATTGTTTTATAAAAAATAAATTATGTCAAATGATTGTTTAAAATCGCATAATTGACTAATATTACACTTACATTCTTTGACAATATCACTATAGTTTATTTATCGATATCAAATTATTCCGTATTTTCAACTTAAAACAAATTTGTCAAATGACTTTATTTTTTTCAAAAATATCGAAAATAGATTGTTCAATATTTTTAAATAAGAAAGTAATTTACTAGAAACGATTATTGAAAAACACGTTTTAGACTTATTTTACAGTTCATTTTCTGGACAAAACATAGCAAAAGCTGTTTAATCGGTAAAGAATGTTCCGGATTTTGTTTTGAAAAAGAAATCGACCTACATTACTTTAATTTTCTTACAAATCGTCGCCAAAAATGTTCCGAATTTTATATGAAAAATCTACTAACGCCAAATAACTGTTTGAAATCCCTCTTCTAATAAATAAAACATTTAATTTACTCTCTCTTACACAACATTTAATTTTCTGGCTAAAACGTTATAAAATCTAAATATCGACAATATTATGTTCAGATTTTTTTTAAGAAAAACAACTTCCTAAGACCAAAATATGGTTTGAAAATCCTTCCACAAGGCTATGGTAAATCTAATTTTCATACGAGACCATCCCAAAAATTTAATTAATGGTATTTGATTTATCTGGAATTCTCTTTTTTTTCTCACTATATATATATATATATATATATATATATATATATCAGAAACAATCTATTTAGAAACTTAAAACTATTGCGAAATAGGCAAATTAAATTTTAATCACATTTTCAATAGCTTTTAGTCTTTTTTTTCGATATTAACATGACGGTCAGACAGATTGACAGACAAAACGCACAAAACAATGCGTCTTTAATTCTTCTATTTTTGATGCAGAGACCATGGCAGTCTGTGAAGCCTTAAAAGTCATTGACTCTCAACTCGGAGAGGAACATTTGAGGGCAACACAGATTGTTGTGGTCACTGACTCAAAATCTGTACTACAGGCTTTGCAAAGCCCCGGACCATGGCCCCCCAATATCAACACTGTCATCATGGCTTCACATAACATTAAACAACGCTATGGCAACAATGTAATAATGCAGTGGGTACCGAGTCACATTGGTGTGACTGGCAACACAATTGCAGACTCTTTGGCCCACCAGTGAGGGCAAATTCCACCCACTGAACAGGCTGTAAGCTTTCATCAAGCCCTGGCTATAATACAAAAAAAAAAAAAACAGAAATGGAAAAGTGGTTTGAGTGCTGGGACAAGTCCCAAAAAGCCGGTGGAGTCTGGGAGCGCATGAGGCGCCCTGACCGCACTTCCCCGTGGTGGAGGCTGTCCAGGCCTGAGCAAGCTATTATAGCACAGTGCAGGACAGGCCATTGTCCTGTTGGCTAATATTTCTCGCGGCTATGGCCGAATTTTGATTCACGGTGCCTCCGCTGCGGGGAAGAAGAGGAAACCGTGCATCATATTCTGTTTGAATGCCCCAGACTTGCTGATCTCCGTCTCGACAGGTCTTGGAAACCAAATATTCTCGACCTGTATGGTGACATTTATGCACTACGCAAGACAGCAGGGTTTCTGTCCAGGGCTTTTGCAAGAGAGGATTTGAGCCTCTCAAGCCCTCACTCTAATGGAGTTTGATGATGATGATGATGAATTCTTATATATACATAAACATACATACACATACATACATATTTAGTTTAACTAGAAAAATGTCAGGTATTAAGAGTAACAAAAAACAAACAAAAAAATTAATTCCACTTACCTTACTCATGGTAAACCAGTAACACAGACTAACAAGGTTACAAAAGACAGTTTGTGTGGAAACACAAACTCAAAATCGGCCCCCGAAGTGGTCCACCCAGGCAGGCTTCAATATTTTCAGAAAGAACATCCGAATGAAATTATATCAAAGACAAATAAGAGATAAGAATGGAGAAAGAAGGTTAACAGATCTTGTGTAGTGCCCCAACGGTCCCGCAGATCAAAGGATAGGTGTAAGTGAATGTAAAGCTAGATGTGAACCTGGCCTAACTAGTTCCCCTTTCAGACCTTGTGGTCTATAGGGCAGATGATGTAAAGCTCATCTGTTTTTGTGGCCTACGGTTAACGAGGGTGTCATGTAGCAAGCACAACGACCAACCGCCGTTACTTTTCCCCAACTAATGTCAGGTACCCATTAGAGCTGAGTGGACTCAGAGGCGCCCAAAGATTCCAAAGTTGAAAATCCCAGTCTTCACCAGGATTCGAACCCGGAACCCCCGTTTCGGAAGCCAAGCGCTTTACCGCTCAGTAACCGCGCCTCCCCTGGACTAACTGATGTCTTATAATTGATCTAATTGTTTTGAAAAAGCTCAATCTCTTATTCGAATCCTCAAAATAAAAAAAATTTCCGCAATAAAAAAAAAGTTCAGAAAAATAAAGTTTGCAAGATTACTATTCTTTTTAAATTAGGTCTAACTTATAATGCATACTAATTAGCCTTTTCACTTTAAAAAACTGCTTGCATAACTAATTAAAAAAATTAGATTTTTCGCTTTCAGAAAAAAAAAAAGTAGCCGTTGCATCGGAACTTTAAATAGTCTAAAATATAGGATGTCGGATTTTCAATATCTTTTCTAGTTTACGAGATCGAAACGGGACGGACGGACAGACATTTCGCACAAACTAATAGCGTCTTTTCCCCTTTCGGGGGCCGCTAAAAACGCAAAATACCTAGGTGTTATAATAAATGAAAAACTGTCAAGGAATCCCCATATTGATGAAACTATTAAAAATCAAACAAAGCCTTAAGGTTTATTAGAAGAAATTTCTATAAATCAAATAAGAACATAAAACTAAAATGTTATTTAACCTTGGTTAGGCTAATAATAGAATAAGCATCCTATGTTTGGGACCTCTCAACTCAAGAAAACATTAAGAAACTGGAACAGACACAAAATAAAGCAGTAAGATTCATAACAAACGAAGATTCACATTTGACTAGAGTAACACCTTTAGTAAAATCACTAAATTTAGAAAGCCTTCAGGACAGAAGGCTCAAAAGTAAAGTAGCAATTGTACATAGCCTAAACCACTGAACCATAATCTTCAAATACAAAAACAAAATGTAATAAAATATTTAGAAAGACACAAAGATAAAAGGCACATTCCTCGTTCCATATGCTAGGACAAATTTGTACAAAAGCGCCTTCTTCCCTAGCGCTATTAGAGCATGGAATGAGTTGCCTGAGCTAGCCAGGAAAACCAGTGACTTGGCGGAGTTTAGGTCATTGGTTAATATGCATGACTAAATGCATGACGCGTAGGAAGTAATCATCTTCTTTTTTGAAGTAACGTCTGTATCATACAAGATAAGAAGAAGATAAGATAACTAGCCCATTGTGACGTAATGGATTTTTTTCTTTTGAGGTAATATGTAGTTAATTCTTTAAATGAAATGCTAAAATAACTCGGTGCACCAATGTCTATGAACCCTCGAGAGCCTGCTCATATTGATAAAGACATTTTTAGTCTAAATAGGCAGTGTGACGTAGTGGATTTTTTTCCTTTGACGTCATATGGAGTTCATTCTTTAACGAAATGCTAAAAGAACTCACTCGGAGCACTAATGTCTATGAACCCTTGACAACCTGCTCGAATTGATGACATTTTTAGTCTAACTAGGCCGTGTGACGAAGTGGATTTTTTCCTTTGACGTCATATGGAATAAATTCTTCAAATGAATCGCTAAAACAACTCGGTATAGTAATGTTTATTAAACCTCGTAATCTGACTTGTATTTAAAAAAAAGACATAATAGCTAGATTTCTTTCTAATCTAGATATTTTACACTAGATCTAGATTTTTTTTACAATAGAGCTAGATTTTTTACACTAGATCTAGATTTATATTCTAATTAAAATAATTGTAGATTCTAGATCTAGAATTTCTAGGTCTAGTTTAGAATGTTTGTTGTTTTACACGTTTCGGATGTTCCTTCAGAGTTGAAGATATTTACTTCCTAGTCCAAACCTCCCACAGGACTACGGGGGAAGGGAGCGGGCAGGGTTTGAACCTAGGGGACATCGATAAATCCAAACGACAGTCCAGCGCGCAAACCGCACGACCAGGCAGCCATGATTAAGACTACATCAAGATCTATAATTTCATTTTCTAGACTTAATAGTGTAGATTTTTATTTCCATATGTCTAGATCAATATTGCAATATTATAAAATACTAAAACTAATCTAAACTAAACTGAAGGAAGAGTGCGGTGTTTCACATGGCTATTGTGATGGATGCCTGTCTGTCATGTAGTTAACTGTTGATGGCTGTCAGATTATGACAGATTACTCTTCAAATGTATGAGTTTCTTGTTCGGGCGTATTCCAGTGCAATTAACTTACAACACAAACTGACAACATCGATTTAACAGTGAAGAGACGAGTCTGAAATCCGTTGAACAGTTTAACAAATGTTTAATCCATGAAAAGGCCACAGTCGATGTCTCTGTGGATAAAATACGTCCTAACCTTATAGAATCCTATCACCAACTGATTTTCTGTCTCTAAGAAGCCTCCAACCCAACTAAGTCAAAGCGTCACTAGTCAAGTTCAAAATGCGTCTACTATGGTGTGTCTCTCCATATAACTAAAAATACAAACTAAGTGTCTAACTAACACTATGATTTACAATACTACAAGCTTTATTTCCCTTATTTAATACTTGAAAGAAGTATTTCTTCAATTAACGTTGAATTAGATAGTCACACAATTGTTGTTTATTTCCTCGATGTCTAGAATATTGCAATAACGTATGTTTGTAACAATCAAGAGAACTTCAGTGTTGGTAACAATCAAGAGAACTTCAGTGTTGGTAACAATCAAGAGAACTTCAGTGTTGGTAACAATCAAGAGAACTTCAGTGTTAGTAACAATCAAGAAAACCTCAGTGTTTGTAACAATCAAGAGGACTACAGTGTTTGTAACAATCAAGAGGACTACAGTGTTTGTAACAATCAAGAGGACTAAAGTGTTTGTAACAATCAAGAGGACTACAGTGTTTGTAACAATCAAGAGAACATATGTGTTTGTAACAATCAACAGAACATGTGTTTGACACAATCAAGAGGACTGTACAGTGTTTGTAACAATCAAGAGGACTACAGTGTTTGTACCAATCAACAGAACATATGTGTCTGTACCAATCAACAGAACATATGTGTTTGTACCAATCAAGAGAACCTATGTGTTTGTAACAATCAAGAGAACCTATGTGTCTTGTCTCGGTTCAGGGAGATGTATTTGGTTCTATCCAAATGACTTCCTTTTATCATTGTGTTGGTTGAGAGATGAAACACTGTGGAGAGGGGGGTAAGCTACTAAGTAGAAAATGAATCCAACTAACAGGGTTGATCACACTCTCCAATACTTCTACGGTCCTACTAACCTACAAACCCACTTCGTTGAGAACTCTGTAGTGGACACAAACTTCTAGAGAACGAACACAGTGAAATGTGTGGGACAAGGGAAGAAATGATTTGTTTGGAGGGGGGAGAGGGGAGTAGCTAGCAAACAACGCGAGTAACATCCATTGTCTCATGGTAGTGCTGTTGATACCTTTGAGAATTTGTCATAAAACATGTTTGTTAGGTCAGGGACAAGCATGTGTCTGCTGCCATTGAGATAATCCACCACTTTGAAACGAATAGTTGGAGTCTGGAAAGGCGAGTATCTAGCCTATTTACTTTTGTACTAGGAGATTCTTGTGTATGGCTCATGATATAGGACAGTACAAAGTGGTAAAACAAAGTGGAAATCAAAGGTGCTTTTTCAGCATATCCCAATACTGCTACCTGTATCCATCAATGCTATCTGTATCCATCACTGCTACCTGTATCCACCACTGCTACTTGTATTGTTTGTGCAGACTGATGTTTCTGAAAATAAAAGTTGATGGACTGTTGACTCTCTTTACAGCTACCAAGTCACTCTCGTAAACAACGCAAATCAAAGTGTATCACGACTCAGCCACGACACTCTCGTAAACAACGCAAATCAAAGTGTATCACCACACAGCCACGACACTCTCGTAAACAACGCAAAACATTGCGCTTCATTTAATTTAAAAAATATGGTGTTTTTTTTTTGTTAAAACACAAGAGCAATGATGCCCTATCTATCCTGTTAATTGCAAGGTAACTGTTTCTGATTAAAACGCCGTCAATGACTAACCTGTTTATTGCAAGGCAGCCGTTTCTTGTTAAAACACAGTGCAATGACACCAAGTAGGACAAGGACTGGTAGGACAATCAGCACACAGCCAAGAGCAAGAAAGATTGTGGTATGGTTGGTCCCTGATAATACTACTAGAATTATACCTGTAAGATGATTTGTTTGGAAACGGAAGGATTTACAAATATAGTAACATATCATATATAGAGTGACATAGAATGAAAAGAGTGACACAGAATGCAAAGAGTGATATAGAATGACATCGAGTGACATACAATGATTATAGTGACATCGGTTGACATATAATGCATAGAGTGACATCGAGTGACATACAATGCATAGAGTGACATCGAGTAACATAGAAAACAGAGTTATATTGAGTGACATAAAGGTCTAATGTATACAATGTATAGAGACATACAATATATAGAGGGACATAGAACGTATAAAGAAGCGGTCTTAAACGGGGGCGGTAGTATCCCCTGGGGGGCGATTGTGTGAAATTGGGGGGGGGGGGCGCTGGGGGCAAAAAGGGGCGGTAGGGGGCGATAGGCATAGACGTAGAAATGAAAGAAGAGGTGCACTGAAACAAACAAATTAAACATTTCCTTCAAATTAACGCTGGCAAACTAAATATTGGCAAATTAGAGTTAGCTTGTTTCTAATTTAAATGCAGAAAAAACGTTAGAAATTGAGTTCGGCCATTCCCTTTTTCTAGGTTTCAATTCTGACTGTTGCGTAATTGAAGAGTATCTTAACAAACTATAGTACGCTTTTTAGATTATAGTTTATATTATATACATATGTAATCTATATTATAAAGTAGAAAGTAAGGCGTATGTGTGTATGTGTGTTAAGAATAGAAATCAAAACCATTTGACCAATCTTGATAAAACTTGGCAGAAATGTTCCATGGGTACTAACTTAGACCGTAGTGTAGCCCTAAAACAAACTTAAGACCCTACAAAAAAAATAAAGTTGACCGACTCTATGAAAGTATGCTATTTTATGAATCTAGGCTATGTTTACTATGTTGACATGAGAAAAGATCGAAAGGATTTATATCTAGATCTAATTTTAAGAACTACTCTTTACACATATAGTTTTTTTACTTTGACACATGAAAATACAAGATATAGTCTATTGATTTCATTATTTAATAAAATAAACCTTCAAATTTGTGTTTCAAATGCATTTTTACATAAATTCGTTCCTTATATCTGCGAATTTAGAATTCCTGACGAACATTCTTTCATTAGACATTACGCGAAATGTTACACATCTCTCTATTCCTAGGTCTAAAACTCTAATTCAAATCTAAGATGATAGAACCTCTCTTCGCAAAGATATTTGTATAATTAAACACATGAACATACTAATTAAAGTCCATTCATTTCATATTTTAATCAAATTAACATTCAAATTTGTTTTTCTAAAGCATTTTTACATGAGTGCAACTCTATTCTTAATATCGCGTTAATTCAGGTCAATTAGCTATTTTTAGCTCCATTCATAATATTTTTTTTATCATGAATTCATGCATTCACTTTACTTATAACAATTGTTTCTAATGCACTATATCAGTGACTATGTCAGCAATACGCGAGTTAAGACCCACGGGCAGCGGGTAATATCTGTCTAGTATATTAATATGTTAATGTTAATTAAAATAAAACGCTTAATCTAACATTGAAATAGAATAAATTGACCATTTTGTAACAATGAAAACATTGACAAAGCCAATTGTGAGGACATTTCTAGTATACAGATATCTATACCTCCCAAAGTTTCATTGTATTGCCCCCCTCACCCCAGGTAAAAAGTATTTCCAAAAAAAAAAAAGAAGTATTCCAATGTTCTAGTTTAAATGACAACATTCTCAGCTGAGGTTATGGAACCAAGTCAGCTTCACGGACATATAGTGATAGTCAAAATTAATTTAAGAATATTCATTAACAATTTAAAAACTTTCCACTATTCGAACAATACAAAAAAAAAATTCTGTGTGTAATCGCTGCAAGTAATTTGACACATTTTTTGTTTATTAATTAAGCTATACAATGAACGATGTGTTGTAAACAGTGTGAGCATTAAATAATTAAATTTTATTCAAATTTGTTTTCTCACGCTTCTTTGGTAGTATTTTTCTATTTAAAAAAGGGGTGGGAGGGGACACTGGAGGATTTTTTAATAGAAAAAATACGAAAGCGGTAGGCCAAAAATGTTGAAGATCACTGGTATAGAGTGGCAAAGAACGTACCGAGTGACATTCCGTACAGAGTGACATAGAATGTACAGAGTGACATTCCGTACAGAGTGACATAGAACGTACCGAGTGACATTCCGTACAGAGTGACATAGAATGTACAGAGTGACATAGAACGTACAGAGTGACATAGAATGTACAGAGTGACATAGAACGTACAGAGTGACATAGAATGTACAGAGTGACATTGAACGTATAGAGTGACATAGAACGTATAGAGTGGCAAAGAACGTACCGAGTGACATTCCGTACAGAGTGACATAGAATGTACAGAGTGACATAGAATGTACAGAGTGACATAGAATGTATAAAGTGACATAGAACGTATATAGTGACATAGAACGTATAGAGTGACATAGAACGTACAGAGTGACATAGAATATATAGAGTGACATAGAATGTACAGAGTGACATAGAACGTACAGAGTGACATAGAATATATAGAGTGACATAGAATGTACAGAGTGACATAGAACGTACAGAGTGACATAGAATATATAGAGTGACATAGAATGTACAGAGTGACATAGAACGTATAGAGTGACATAGAACGTACAGAGTGACATAGAATGTATAGAGTGACATAGAACGTACAGAGTGACATAGAACGTACAGAGTGACATAGAATGTATAGAGTGACATAGAACGTACAGAGTGACATAGAATGTATAGAGTGACATAGAATATATAGAGTGACATAGAATATATAGAGTGACATAGAATGTACAGAGTGACATAGAATATATAGAGTGACATAGAATATATAGAGTGACATAGAACGTATAGAGTGACATAGAACGTACAGAGTGACATAGAACGTACAGAGTGACATAGAACGTACAGAGTTACATAGAACGTATAGAGTGACATAGAAAGTAGAGAGTGACATAGAACGTACAGAGTGACATAGAACGTACAGAGTGACATAGAACGTACAGAGTGACATAGAACGTACAGAGTGACATAGAATATATAGAGTGACATAGAATGTACAGAGTGACATAGAACGTACAGAGTGACATAGAATGTACAGAGTGACATTGAACGTATAGAGTGACATAGAACGTATAGAGTGGCAAAGAACGTACCGAGTGACATTCCGTACAGAGTGACATAGAATGTACAGAGTGACATAGAATGTATAAAGTGACATAGAACGTATATAGTGACATAGAACGTATAGAGTGACATAGAACGTACAGAGTGACATAGAACGTACAGAGTGACATAGAACGTACAGAGTGACATAGAACGTATAGAGTGACATAGAACGTATAGAGTGACATAGAACGTATAGAGTAACATAGAATGTATAGAGTGACATAGAATGTATAGAGTGACCTAGAATGTATAGAGTGACATAGAACGTATAGAGTGACATAGAACGTATAGAGTGACATAGAATGTACAGATTTTTTTTTTTTTGATTTTTTGATTTGAGGCACATCGGCACAATTTAGGCCATGTCGTGCCTGCAGTCCCTTAAGGACTACTCTCTCTCTAAACAACAATGGCCAGATTCTATACAGTCATATAATTAAAATCAAGGTCTATTCACAGTTAAAATAGTAGAGGTAGTAAAAATTTAAATATTTGGTAAAAATCTAATGTAAAAAGTGCATGTTCACAAATTCAGAAATCAGATCTTCGTAGATAGCCCCACTTCCTGAATAAAGCCCAGTACCTTCCCAGGGTCGACATTATTAAATAGTGTTTTTAGATTAGTGGCTCTAAAATATTTCGCCCTGACATCCTGGTATCTGGGGCAATAAACGAGGATATGTTCCACGGTGAGGCGAGAGTCACAGTACTCGCAAATTGGGGGCTCCTCTCTCTTCAGTACAAAAGAGTGCGTGATGTAGGTGTGGCCAATCCTAAGTCTGGACATGGTTGTGCTACCACGCCTTGTCAGACCCTTAGATGTGGGCCGCCACCTGACATCCGCCACAATCTGCCTGAGTTTACTGTGAGTCTCAGCCTCCCATCGGTTCTGCCACTCTCGATAGGTGGCAGAGGCAATACTTTGTCTCAGGTCCGAGTAGGGAATTTGGGTTCCTGACACCGCATGATTTAGGGCTCTCTTTGCTTCTCTGTCTGCGGCTTCGTTTCTCTCAATGCCAACATGGGAGGGGACCCAGATGAAGGTGACATCCGTACGGTGGGCTGTTATTAGGTCCAACAGCTTCAGGCTCTTATGTACCAATGGGATGTCAGTCTTCATCCGCCCCAAAGCTTGCAATGCAGATTTGGAGTCGGAGCAGATTATAAATTTACTCCTTTCTGATGCTTTTACGGCCATAAGTGCAAGCAATATTGCGTGCAATTCGGCCGTAAAGATGGAGCAGCCATCGGGGAGTCTACGGGAGATTGTTTTGTTCCGAAAGGAGCAGGCACACGCGACCTTTCCCTCCATTTTGGATCCGTCTGTGTAGATGGTGCCACAATCTCCGTAGCTCTCCTGCAATTCCCTAAAGTGGACTTGTAGTATGCTTGGGTCTGTATTTTCTTTTTTGAAATTAAGGAGGGATAAATTTAATTTGGGTTTATTCATTAGCCAAGGAGGATTCTGAGGGGTTTCTATTTTAGAGATTTGGTCAATGGGTGGGGTTAAATTTTGGATGGGTTCTCTCATTCGAAGGCCCAACGGCTGTATGACGTTAGGCCTTCGATTGTATAATTCCACCTCTGTGGGGTTAAATATGGAGTCAAAAGCAGGGTTCGTGGGGTTGGATTTTAGCTTGACTATATACTGCATTGCAAGCTTTTTCATTCTTATATCCATGGGGAGTTCTCCAGCCTCCACATGGAGACTTGGGATAGGTGATGTACGAAACGCGCCGAGACAGAGACGCAGGGCAGCATTTTGTATTGGTTCCAGTATTTTTAGGTACGACTTCCTTGCTGCTCCATATATTATGGATCCGTAGTCTAGCTTGGATCGAATTAGACTCCGATAGAGCAGCAGCAAGGTATCTCTGTCAGCTCCCCAGTCCGTATGGCTGAGTACTCTTAGTATGTTTAATGACTTTTGGCATTTCTTCTTAAGTTCCTTAATGTGGGGGAGAAAATTAAATTTGGAATCTAAGGTGAGGCCTAAAAATTTTGTAGTTTTCACGACAGGGATCTTCTTTTTGTGTATAAATAGTTCAGGGTCTGGGTGGAATCCCCTTAGATTACAAAAATGCATACTAACTGTTTTGGAGTCTGAGAATTTGAAACTATTATAGTTTGCCCAACCCTGAATTTTGTTTAAACATAGCTGTAATTTCCTTTCTAAGGTGTTCATGTTTTTCCCATAAGTAAGAATGACAAAGTCATCAACATACAAAGAGCACTCTATGCCAGAGGGACAGCGCATTTATAATGCTATTTATTTTAATGTTGAACAGGGTGACTGACAGAATGCTGCCCTGGGGTCACCCATTTCCTGGTCATGAGTGTCAGAAGCGGAGTTGCCCACTCGAACCTGAAATTTTCGATCTTTCAGGAATTCCTCCACAAAACGGGGGAGGTGCCCCTTAAGCCCCATAAGCGCCAGGTCACGTAGAATGCCATGTTTCCAGGTTGTGTCATAGGCCTTTTCTATATCGAAGAATACAGCTACTAGATGTTCTTTTCTGAGTAATGCATTTCTAATATAAGCTTCCAGCCTTACCAGGTGGTCAGTTGTTGTCCGCCCCTGCCGGGATCCGCACTGGTAGTTTGAGATCACTTTATTCCTTTCCAGGTACCAGACCAGCCTGCTGTTAATCATTCTTTCCATGGTTTTGCAGATGCAGCTTGTTAGTGCTATTGGTCGATAGTTAGCTGGGTCAGAGCCGTCTCTTCCCGGTTTAGGTATCGGTATAACTGTGGCTTTCCTCCAGCTGTTTGGGAAAGCGCCTGTTAGCCACACACAGTTATAGACCCCTAGCAGGACTGCCAATGAGGGTTCGGGAAGGTGCTTGAGGAACTGGTAATGGATTTCGTCTTCTCCAGGCGCTGTGTCATGTGACTTGTCCAGCGATTCCCTCAGTTCCTCAAGCGAGAACGGTTTGTTGTAGTCTTCATTGTTCTCTAACCTGAAGTCAATGGGGTGTCTTTCCTCCCTGGTTTTGACTTTATGGAACTCTGGCGTGTAGTGTGCAGTGGATGATTTTTCTGCTATTGAGGATGCAAGGCAGTCAGCTATTTCTCTGGGGGACGTGACAGTTCGTCCTTGGTTTTTCAAATGCCCTATTGCATTTGATTCTTTCCCTTTGATTCGCCTTACTGCCTTCCAAACCGCTCTAGCAGAAGTTTTGGCATCCAGACTGGCGACAAAACTTCTCCAGGAAATTCCTTTTGGCTGACCGTATGGTTTGTCTAGCCTTTGCTCTAGCTATCCTGAATAGCTTTAGGTTTTCCTGGGAAGGATTCTTTATAAATGCAGCCAGTCGTTTTTTCCTATCACCAATAGCACTTTTGCAAGCTGTATCAAACCATGGTTTGCTAGGCCGTTTTGGATTTGCAGAGGTTAGGGGTACAACTTTCCTGGCTATACTTAGTAGCTTGCTAGCAAAGGTATCAGCTGGGTTCTGTTCATGGAGGATATTTTCTGTGATATCCTCGGAGCATCTTTTTTGGAATTGTTCCCAATCGGCCTTATTCAGTTTCCACCGCTGAGGTCGTCCCAATGAAGGGAGATTGTTAGTAATGATGATTGGGAAGTGATCACTTCCCCGTAGATCATTGCTAACTGACCATTTAAAATCGTCCAGAAGTCCGGGGACGCATACGGTGAGGTCAATGCATGTGAGTGATCCAGTTCCTGGGTGCAAGTAGGTCGGTGATGCATCATTAAGTATGCATAAATCATGTTGGAGGAAGATATCCTCCAGCATACGACCTCTTGTGTCGGTATTGTTGGATCCCCACATGGTGTTATGGGCATTGAAATCCCCAAGGATTAAATAAGGCCGGGGGAGTTGTTTCAATAGATCCTCCATGTCTGTTCGGTTTAATGGAGCGCCTGGTGGTAGATACAGGCTGCAGCAAGTGATAACCTTGTGAAGGGTTATCCTAGCTGCTACGGCCTGTAGTGTGGTCTGTAGTTCTACCCTCTCATGGGGGATGCTATCCTTCACAAGGATACAGACTCCACCTGATGCTCTCTCTGCATCCTCAACATTCTTGCTATAAGCACGGTAGCTTCGGAAGCTGATGCAATCTTTCAGAAATGTTTCCTGTAAGCAGACAGCTACAGGAGTCTCAGAGTCCATCAGTAGCTGCATTTCCTCGTAATTGGCCTTGAGGCCTCTACAATTCCACTGAACAATTCTGGAATCCATGGCTTATTCTAGATGACCTACTTGGAGCTGTTTGGCCTTGGGAGGCCCCCGGAGGGGTTTCCCTTTATTCCAGTGACCTTGGTATTTTTATTCTTGGGTTTGGATGGAGAGGAGGACAACCCCCTTTTGGGGGAAGTCTTTCTCTCTGGAGAGGGGAGATCCCTCTGGTTAGAGCGGAGGTCATTTCCTCCTCTCTCGCCTCGGGCATCCTCTCCGCTTTGATTTCTCCCCTTAGGGAGTTGGTCAACCTCTAATTCGGTAGAGGTTGGGGTGTCTGGCTGGGTTCTCTGAGGAGAACCTGTGTCAGACATGATGTCTCCGGGTTCTCCCGGAGTATTGGTTTTGACATGCTGCTCAGTCTCCATGCTCTCATCAGTGAGCACAGAGAACCTGTTCTTTAGCATGACAACAGGGCTTTCTTGTTTCTTCAGAGGTGTGTTCTTTGGCGGTGTTTTCTTCTGAGTTGGAGGAGGAGGAGGGGGTGGTGGGGTCAATGTGTCCGTCTGTGTGGCTATGGATCTTCCTATCTTAGCAACAGCCTGGGCGTAGGTCTTTGTCAAGCCGAATTGGCCCTTGGGTAGGGCCAGTACAGCCGATTTCGCCTGGCTGAAGGTGCATCCATTTCTTGCCTTGTACTCCTGCACGGCAACCTCCTGTTTCCACACAGGGCAGTCCTTGGAGTAGGCTGAGTGGCCAGCTTGACAGTTTGGGCATTTGAACTGGGCTGTGCAGCCCTTGTCCTCATGACCCTCTCCAGCACATCTGGCACACACAGTGTTCCTCTTGCAGACTGCCGCGCCGTGTCCATAACCCTGGCACTTGAAGCACCTCATGGGGTTAGGTATGTAGGGCCTCACTGGAACTCGTAGGTATCCTGCCTTCACATACTCTGGCGGTGTCCTAGTTCCGAATGTGAGGATAATAGTGGCGGTTTTGACCTCCTCACCATCCCTGCGCCTGGTAATGCGCCGGGCATGGGTGACTCCTTCAATGCCCTCCACTATTTCCTTCTCGGAACATTCCAGTAGGTCCCTAGAGCTGATTACACCTCTGCTGGTGTTCAGACTCTTGTGTGGCATGACTTCCACTTGGAGATCACAGAGTCTTCTGCATCTTAAAAGCCCATCAGAGTGTGTCTTGCTGTCTACTTCTACAAGGAGTTCCATTGATTTGTGTAGCTTAGACACACTCTTGGGCTCTCCCACTACTGACTTGAGTCCCTTATAGATAATAAAAGGGCTCAACTTTGTCAGGCTTTTTCCATCCTCTGTGCACCTAACCACCAGAAATGATGGCCAGGTGGCACAGCTTTTTGGGACCTCCTCTTTTTTATCATCAATTCGACGTTTCTTGCCTGGGGCAAGTAGTTTTGTGTGTGTTTTTTTGTCCATATATATTTTTGTTAATTCGGCACCTGTGCTCCCCACCCGCCATCGAGTCCAACAAGGGGACGGGCCATTCGGATGTCCAGAATGAGCCCGCCAGGGCTACACAGGTGCTATACTCAGTCAGCTGCTACATCGGACATGTGTCCGATACAGCAGCTCCCTGATTGACCCTCCAGCCACCGCCCTCCAGCATAGGTCGACGACCTATGCTGGTAGCTCGGCATGACCAGCCGGTTGACCCAGAGCGGGCCATCTGGGTCTCAGGTCTAGGGGAACTTGGAGCCAAAGTATTGTGTTGTTGTGGTTTATCCTCAGATAGCCACCACTCAAACACCAGGATCTCTTTATCCCCCCTTACCCGTCGCAGTCCACGGCAAACGGACTGGTCTAGGACGTAGTGAGAATTTAAAGTTAAGGAGACAGTGTGATGATCAATGAAGGCAGACTTAGGAAAAGAGGAGGCAGACACAATGATAGAAAAGAAGTAGGGCACTTTTGAGCTCCAAAAGTGCTAAGGAAAGAGGAGCGCAGTTTAACGTCATGTCTCGGGACGCGTCAGACCTGAAGTTTGTAGATCAATATTTAGTGGTTTAGATTAATTCATTTGCGGCAAACGATATTTTATTAAAAGCAGGAACATGCAAGTACACCTATCTATATATTCAACTTTAGATGGTTCCGAAGCATAGATTAAATTGTAGTCTCTAGGTCTATTATTGACATCTATGGTTAGATCTACAGTTATATAGATCTAAGATCATTAAAACCAAATCTAGAAGAAAAAAAAACATCCACACCCTCCATGTTAACTAACCAAATCAAAGGTTTTACAAAATGTGCCCGCAATAAATGCACTGCATGTAAAGCGCATTTATAAGTTTCATTTCTTATGGGCTTTGTTGCTGCACATAAAAATTATATAAATGTCAGACGCGAATAGCCCAAATTTTCAGTAAAAGAAATTACAAAAGTCATTTCTCTATAGAAGAAGTTACGAAAGTTATATAATATAAAACCACAGACCTATATATACTACATAAATATAGATATTCGCTCTATTTACGATTTATTTATGTGGGTGCTGTTTTACACACCAAGTATCCGATTTTAGAAAAACCCAGGTTCGGTTTTTGTGTAACTCTATTCGCTAACACCGTATAGATCTCAATTACATCTCTTTATTAGTATAATTAAATCTATACATTAAAATCTGTATGAAAGCGTTGGTAAAATAGTAGATCTAGAGCAACATATTATAGGCCTAAATGAGATTAGTAGATTTCAGTTAATAAATTAAGTGGAATAGATCTATATTTCTAGAATTTTGGAATCTACATATTGTTACATCTCTCCGAATCAGGCCTTCTTTAAGCACTGCTAAACACAACACAGCACATCTAACACATCAAGAACTTGACAAGGCTCCAAATAATCTGGTGCTTTAATAATGGTCAATTAAAACAGTCAATATGACGCAATTGGCAATACATCAACACTAAAAATGCTATACTGTACATCAGCGTATTAAACTAATAAACTCTACTGTCTCTATCTCTTCATGGACTCCACCAGGACCGACTTCATGGCAGACATACAGTCCCGGTCTACTCGCTGTCCTTTCTTGAACTGCACTGCCTTACACACTCTGTGTCTTTGGTCCACGCAGGCTTAAGATCAGATGACCATAACACGGGTCACATTCACGTGCAACGTTCATACCAGTACTGTCCCTTGCCCTTCGAGATAGCACACTAAACTGTCTTTCTGGCCTGTGCCATATAAGTCAGCTGATCACACACAGTTAACCCTATCGCGTCGCCAATAGGGTTACAACATTTTATTATTATTGTTTTGAGCTATTCAAAACCAACAAAACCATTCTAGCATTTATAACAAATCTTCTTAACACATATTGTAACGAAATCCACATTAAGCCATTGAAAGTGTATACTGGCTCTCTAGAAATTGATCGATTCAAAAAGTAAAGCTTTGTGAAGTGGAAAATGTACATAGTTACACAGAGGCAAAAAATGAATATATTGTTGTAACTGAACTGTTCTGCTGGTCAGTGTAACCCTATGGGTAATCAACCGACGCATGTGTCACAGGCCTGTGTACTTAAAAAGGACTGATGTAAACATTCTCCGTGTAGGTCAACAGTGTTTTTTGGTTATCTGACTAGGAACTATGTGTTGGATATTAGAAAGGTTGGGTCAAGTCTGGTGGACTGAGAGAGGAACAAGAAAGTTAAAGAAAAAGAACATTCATTGTTTACAAGTTGTGTAGAGCTGTTCTATTCAGACATTGACTTCTGCTCATTTGTAAAGTATTGGATTGCTTTCTCTTCATTATTTATTACACTCATTAAAGTGTCTCGTTATATCAGAGCCCAAGTTGTCTGGTTCTTGAATTACCCACGTTGTCTTGTCAAAGGGTTTATAGAGAAACGTAACAATATATATATATGGCTCCTTTGTCTCGAAAGGCAATGGATGCGCCCAAGTGAGTCACTGGTTTTGGCTTAATCTTGAGACGGGGCAGAATCTGGTGTGGCTAATCAAGCCAATTCTAGAACGGCAGACTTTGCCACAATTCGTACATTTGTATGCCTCTGATTTAGGGCTAGCAGACAGGGCAGCTTTCTTTTTTTCCCTCTTGATTAAAGCCGCTTCAATTCTTTTGTTCTCAGCAAGGGTTGTCCCAGCACGCACAGTCTGTCTCCATGCACTCCGATCTTTGGCTATGTTTTCCCACATACTTTCACTGATGCCTGAGGCTCTCATGTCTCGCTTGCAGACATCTCTATATGTTAGTCTTGGGCGGCCCTTGGGTCTGACTCCTTCCACAAGCTCAGCATATAAGATATCTTTCGGGATTCTACCATCTGGCATGCGGGTGACATGTCCGAGCCAGCGTAATCTCCTTTGTGTCAGGAGAGCATACATGCTGTTCATATTGGCCAATCTCAAAACTTCCTGATTGGAGACATGGTCCCTCCAAGAGATGCCCATTATGCGTCTCAGGCAGCGCAAGTGGAAACTATTCAATCTGTGCTCTTGGTACATGTATGTTGACCAGCTTTCACTGCCATAAAGGAGAGTGCTCACAACACAGGCGTTGTAGACTAGGATTTTGGTCGCTGTGGTCAATTTACCATTTTCCCAGACGCGCTTGGAGAGTTTTGCCAATGCTGTGGTAGCTTTTCCTATCCTTTTTGTCTTTCAGAAGCCATGTGCTGCCAGCTGCTTTCCTCTATCACAGTGAGTGCAAAAAGAGTTCATCTTTATAGCGCTTCCGGGAGGAACGTTTTATGCCATGCTCCTTTAAGATCGAAAAAAAAAGAAGATCGCCTTTGTGTGGAGTCATCTCTCATACTGTCTCTGACTCAGTGTAGCTGTTGAAAAGCTAATTAGTGCTTCTACATTGTCCACATCGGCCGCCAGCAGAGTTATTTGTATGGAAGTCTTTGCCATCGTATTCCCATTATGGAGCGAAAGTTCCTTGGATGGAAGTGCTCGAGGAGCCCAAAATACCTTCTTTGTAGCACCCAGGCCTCAGAGCCATATAAAAGTGTGGTGAGAACCAATGCTGTGTAGCTAGTTATGTTGGTTGACGAATTAACCTATTTCACCCAACTCTGGAAGAGACCAAAAGCTCTTGGGACTTGTCTACTTCACTAGTGACGCAGCATTGTGCTGCCCTTTCAAGTGGTCATCAATAGGAAGAAGACAGCCATTCTCATTCATTTGTGGAGTTGTGTTAGTCTGCAAAAGGTGGTCAGAGATATATGCACAAAGATTATGTATGTGCGAAGGGCGAATCTGTGAGGAGAAAAATTCCTTGTAAAGGGAGGTAAAAGAAGAAATTAAAACGCACGAAACATCAGTTACATCCCGTTCATTACTCCTATATTCTATTTTAGATTATGTCGGCTCACGGCTCAGATATATGCACAAAGATTATGTATGTGCGAAGGGCGAATCTGTGAGGAGAAAAATTCCTTGTAAAGGGAGGTAAAAGAAGAAATTAAAACGCACGAAACATCAGTTACATCCCGTTCATTACTCCTATATTCTATTTTAGATTATGTCGGCCCTACTTGAACTACTATATAATCCAAACATTTGGCTTCCCTGGGAGATTTTTGTTTTTCTCTCACTCGGGGTTGGGATGGAAAGAACGCCCGGAACCCATTCCAAAAAGTCCGCCAAACCGTTTACAAAGGGGGCCGTCATCAGTATCCCGTTAGCTGGAGTGGCGATCCCTGCACGGAACAGTGGCGGATACATTATAGGAATATGAGACAAGCTCCCCGCAGTTAGCACTGTTCTCGGCCACTTATAGCGAGTGGGACTCAGGAACGGGGATGGTGCGCTGTGTACACGGCACGGTCCGATTTAGCCCATTTAATCAACATGGCCGTCTACCGTTGGAAGCCCTCAGACAGGCTGCAGGGGTGAAGAGCTCCATGTCCAGGCCTGGTGGTTGGATAAAAGCCTTTCTAACGACCAACGGGATAATGGCGCCTACGGCGGCGACGCCCTAATGGACTTCACTGAAAGTCACTGGCAATGTCTGAAGCCTCTTCCCACCTTCTCTGAGGACCTCCATGAAAGTGTGGCGCCAGGTTGTACTAGGATGTCCCTGTTTGCGCTTTCCTCGTAATGGCCTCCATGTCTTTGCAACTCTTATTATGCGTAATTCATTTTGTCGGAAAACATGCCCCGCAAACCTCATGCGACGCTCTGTCACAACCTTACTAAGGGGTCGACTCCCAGTTCGGCATAGGACTTCCTTGATTGAGACCCGATCTCTATAACTGACTTCTAAAATCCGAAACCATCTGGAGGGGTTTTAAACTTTTAAAAAGACCTCTGGAGGAGGGGGCTTGGTGACGCTCATATAAATTTGAGTGCGTAATTTGCTTTCTTTTTATATTGAAGAGGTATTTTTTACATTCAAACCCCGGTGAAGTGGGTTTAAATTCAAAACCCCTTTGGCTATGATTATAGCATTTTGAGTAATTTTCAATTTTTTAATCTGGAGGAGCTATTTTTTTAGCTTCAAAACCCGCTGAAGAGGGTTTAAACTAAAGAATTCCTTTGGCTACGCTCATAGAATTTTGAGTGTGTAATTTGCTTTTTTTTTATATTGAAGGGGTAGTTTTTAGCTGCAAAACCGCTGTAGGGGGGGGGGTAAACTCAAAACTCTTCTTGGCTAGAATCTGGTGACTGATGTATGGATAGTCTTATATTGAAGAGGGGTTTTATCGTAGATTTCGGAGGGGGGTTTAAAATCAAAATCTTCCTTAGCTATGCTGTTGGAATTTGAGGATTGTCGTTTGCAATTTTTTTGTTTTGTTTTATAGAAGAGGGGGTTTTGATTGCCGAACCCCCTGGTAGGGGTTTTAACCTCAAAACCCTCTTGGCTGCGCTTGGCAAGTGATGGTTTAGTATTAAAATCAAAGCAAAAAAATCAGTTACTAAATTCCGACCCCCCCCCCCAACGGGGGGGGATTTCATTTCGGGGGGGGGTTGAACGCAAACACCCCTGGCTCTGCCCATGTATATATGTATATATATATTATTATTATTATAGCTTTTATATAGCGCTACTTTCATGCTTATAGCATGCTCAGGGCGCTTTTGGTCCAATCTCATTTGTGGACCAGTGGGGGGGGGAGGGGGTATCTAGGAGTTGGTTTTCCGTGCTGCCTTTAGGCGCTCAGTAAACACAACTCTGCCCGAGTCGGGTGTCGAAACTCGAGCCCCCTTCTACGTAGTCAAGTTCAAGCACACTTGGCCTCTCGACCACGCTTCCCATTGATTACAATAGATATAATATATATATAGAAATACATACGCATTTTTATGTATGTAAGATTTTAAATTTTAAAGTAAAAACATAAAAGTCACCTTACTGTAATTTATTTATTTTGTCAGAGTTACACCTATCGTCTATGTGTATTCCTGGGTATGGGCTAGAATGTATGATCAAATGAGCGGTAGCATTAGGGACCTCGCAGGCCCGCGATAAGCTACTCTGAGCTACATTATGGACCTACCTTTGTCATCATCTACAACATAACTGACCATTGTATGATCAGAAGAGGTCATCATAGCAGCCTTATTCCAGTCTTGACCAGTGCCAGTTTCCCCAAAGACTTTACGATGACCATCTGATTGAGAAACCATGCAAAAACATAATTTGTCAATAAAACTGAAATTAATTTTTCATTGCATCTGTAAGTAGCGGTCAGATTCTGCTGGCTGACATTTTGTGCTACTTCCCTATCCAATGTCACATCACACTTTTTAACGTCCTTCAATTGTCGAGGCGTATCTGTGGCAGAATGTGGTCAACACTAGTAGTGACTAATGTAAATCTACTCTGTGCAGATGCTATGCAAATGAACAAGAATTTCATTCAAACTAATAATTACCATGATTACAAAGAGAGTTTAAGTTGTCACCTAGAACCACAGAAATATAGATCTATATAGTGAAATTTTGACGACCTCTACGTTTGGCTGCCCTCACCCACCCTCCATTCGTTATGCCACTAATCAAGGATCATTAAGAAAAAAAAAAAAAAAGATAATTAGTGTGCTTGGACATTTAGTTTGCAGCATTCAAGTATCTCTCTATGGTTTCTGTAGTTAGGCTCATCGTATTCAATAGACTGCCCCTTTCTGAAAGAGAAAACAGAAAGCTTACGTCCTTGCTCAGATCTACAAAACGAAAGGTTCAAACCAATGACCATCGTGATGGAAGTTCGAAGCGTATAACAACGAGATGGCAGCCATATCTCACAACAGCTAGCACCCGAGCAGGCAGCCATATCTCACAGCACATAACACACGAGCAGGCAGCCATATCTCACAACAGCTAGCACCCGAGCAGGCAGCCATATCTCACAACAGCTAGCACCCGAGCAGGCAGCCATATCTCACAACAGCTAGCACCCGAGCAGGCAGCCATATCTCACAGCACATAACACACGAGCAGGCAGCGATATCTCACAACAGCTAGCACCCGAGCAGGCAGTCATATCTCACAACAGCTAGCACCCGAGCAGGCAGCCATATCTCACAACAGCTAGCACCCGAGCAGGCAGCCATATCTCACAACACATAACACACGAGCAGGCAGCCATATCTCACAACACATAACACACGAGCAGGCAGCCATATTCCACATCACATAACACACGAGCAGGCAGCCATATCTCACAGCACATAACACACGAGCAGGCAGCCATATTCCACATCACATAACACACGAGCAGGCAGCCATATCTCACATCACATAACACACGAGCAGTCAGCCATATCTCACATCACATAACACACGAGCAGTCAGCCATATCTCACATCACATAACACACGAGCAGTCAGCCATATCTCACATCACATAACACACGAGCAGTCAGCCATATCTCACAACACATAACACACGAGCAGGCAGCCATATCTCACAACACATAACACACGAGCAGGCAGCCATATCTCACAGCACATAACACACGAGCAGGCAGCCATATTCCACATCACATAACACACGAGCAGGCAGCCATATCTCACAGCACATAACACACGAGCAGGCAGCCATATTCCACATCACATAACACACGAGCAGGCAGCCATATCTCACATCACATAACACACGAGCAGTCAGCCATATCTCACATCACATAACACACGAGCAGTCAGCCATATCTCACATCACATAACACACGAGCAGTCAGCCATATCTCACAACACATAACACACGAGCAGGCAGCCATATCTCACAACACATAACACACGAGCAGGCAGCCATATCTCACATCACATAACACACGAGCAGTCAGCCATATCTCACAACACATAACACACGAGCAGGCAGCCATATCTCACAGCACATAACACACGAGCAGGCAGCCATATCTCACATCACATAACACACGAGCAGGCAGCCATATTCCACATCACATAACACACGAGCAGGCAGCCATATTTCACAGCACATAACACACGAGCAGTCAGCCATATCTCACAGCACATAACACACGAGCAGGCAGCCATATCTCACAGCACATAACACACGAGCAGGCAGCCATATCTCACAACACATAACACACGAGCAAATCTTATGTTCATGTATAAAGAGAGCAAGTCTCTAGTTGTTGATTATTTAATATCGTTGTCAAGTAGTCTAGACTCTTGACTAAAGAACAATAGTTTAACGAAAGTGTAATATTTTGTATTGAGACAACCAGAAAACATAAACAATTTAAACAACAACAACAACAACAAAGTATTTACGAAGTGTACATGTAACAATTAGTTTGGATAAGTCATGTCATTAAATTTGTAATTGAGTTAGACCAACAACACTAAATCTGTGCGATTAGAAATATTTGTATCAATAGTTTTTGTTTAGTGCTATTTCATTCTTTTAGCTTTCTCAATGCGCTATGCTCTAATTCAGCTTATACCACTTCTTCAATCAAGTACAATTTCTACCCTTGTTCGAGATACCAAACTAAATAATTAATTACCATTAGCTAATTAATTAATGTGTTAATTTTTTAAAATGATTCTTGTTTTGTCAGACAAAAGAAAAAATTGAGCAAAATCTCAGCTTGATCCGAGATTGGGTATCGTTGAAATAACGTTTACAATCGTATTACAAGACAGACAGACAGTGTGAGTTGATATCTATGGCCTCCTTCAGTCGCGAAGGGACTATGGATCATCTCATGGAAATGAGATGAATGCCTGGGTATTAGCTGTGGTCGGAACGATGTCGCCCACACATCAGTTCCCCCCTCTCCACGCAGCTGATGTATCCAAAGGAACGGCAGTGCCGATACAGTCTGGGGTCAAGGGCGTCGCAGGTTCTGTCAGAGTGTAGCACTGGGTGCTGCAAACTGCCTAAGGGTCGCCAGCTCCTGATTTTTCCTCAGGGTTGACTCCCGAAGCCTTTCGCATGATTGGGTATAGCTGCAAGGCAACAGAGGTTTGAATTGATATAAGCATTGTAATAATCACTAAGAAAAAAGGACAAATCGTTTAGAATTGAGACAATAATTAGCTTCGAGAAGATAAAAACTCACGAGTCAGTATTAGGCCTACATAAAACTCACGAGACAGTATTAGGCCTACATAAAACTCACGAGACAGTATTAGGCCTACATAAAACTCACGAGACAGTATTAGGCCTACATAAAACTCACGAGACAGTATTAGGCCTACATAAAACTCACGAGACAGTATTAGGCCTACATAAAACTCACGAGACAGTATTAAGCCTACACAAAACTCACGAGACAGTATTAGGCCTACAGAGAACTCACAAGACTGTATTAGGCCTACAGAGAACTCACAAGACTTTATTAGGTCTTCTCAAAACTACAATGAGGCTGTATTAGGCCAACATTGACATTGTCCTACCTGGGGAAATGTTTTGTAGTTTTCAATTTGAATAAAACAGTTGTCAGCCCAATAAAACAAAATGTAAATGTATTGATTTCTCATATCACTTCAACGACAAGATTTTAGGGGAAGGGGACTACCAGGTTAGAATAATGTAACACTGAATAGGAGTTTCCCGATTTCCTTTGATTACATCCATGACACAATGGTCTGATGAAACAGTCTACACATTGAATTATGTACTAGTGAGTGAAATGGACTTCTGTAATGTACTGGAGACAGACTCTTCAACGTTTGAACAAAGACATTCCAGATAACCTTTTTAGAAACTTGAAGCCATTTAATTTTATTAACAGAGAGGTTTAAATTATGGCCACGAAGAAAATTACAAATTAAGCAAAAAGCTCTCTCCCTTATATACTTATACGATTTATAAAATATAATCATCTCTCAATCAGTATGATATTGTCATACACCAGCATATATTCTTTACCTACGACTCGCCTTAACGTTGATTTTTTAAGTATAATAAAAGCCACATAAAAAAATGAAATTTAAGGGAAAAAAAACAACACGTAATAAACAACACACATCAACTTACCTTGACCTAATTATAGATAGAGAAATTATTACATGACAAATTCCCCCAGCTTAATCCTAACTCTCAAATGGAATCAGTTAATGTCATTGACACAGTGCGAACATTGGAATGGTATTCTTTAACGTCCGACTATCAGCAAAGTTGCCCCGAGAGACCAACCGATCAATACACACACACCAACTCCCCACACTGGGTAGACACGATTGGGTGGATGACACGCCTGACACAGAGCTGGTCTATTTAAGAATGCTGACTAGTTGAAGCATATCCGGGTTAAGATAAAAGTAACTGTATAACTCTCACGTGGTTGTAAATCTGGATTGTATGTTTTATGGCAGTAACTTACAACTTTATTTCACAGTATCGCAAACTTATAGACCTAGATGATACAAGCCTTGAAAAAACTTTTTATTTGAAAGAAAACACTGTCGGTTCCAGGCTAGACATAATTCATTGAAGACTTAAATTTCTAGCATTATTGTATTACCTTTGATTAGATTAGCACATTTCTAGTATTGTATCAGCAATCACTACAAAATCAACTTCTAGCATAATGACACCTTATTGTGTCTGATGTTCTAGTGATGTGTAAACTGAGTTTGGCAACTGAAAAGCGAAACAGTGTTCTTGAAATAGTAAAGCCAGATCTGCATCTTAATTTCATGAAACTCCCGTTGAATAATCATCTCAACCAATTCAGAGTTGTGAAAGTACATACCTAAATCCAAATTTCATTTCCAATGCTTTGGTTAATTATGAAATATTTGCATCTTGAGTTTACTTTTAATAGCCCTCCCTTCCTCACTTCTATAGGAGGTTGGTGAGGAGGGCTTTCAATGGAGGATACAAACAATAATATGATGACAAATGAGTGTAATACTGGTTGTTCCACTGACTTATACAAATGACAAAAAAAAAAATAAATAAATGGTTCATGTCAAATGAGCCAAAAGTGCATATCTTTAGGTGTGTGTGAGTTGTTTGTGTGTGTGTGTGTAGCGGATGCTGTTCCATTGGAAGATACACGGACCAAATGTTAGAGATTTCATTGTATGAATACAACACTATAGTGTGTTTAGCTGTGGGGGCGTTCGAATACAGGCAAAGAAGAAGGAGGAAAATACATTTTTTAGGACCTCAATTGATGGACCAATCAAATGTTTGTGTATAGTCTGAAACCACTCATTGTGGGCCGTTCGATTGAAAGATAAAAGAGACGCACACACACACACACACACACACAATAGACATGTTGGATTTGATTATCAGAAAATTGTGTTTTAAGGGAAGGGGGGAGCGCTTTCACTTGAGCCGTTCTGATGGAGATAAAAAAGTTTTCCTGGAACACTAAACCTATAACACAACTATTGGAACCGTAGCGTAGCACGGGTATCTACTAGTCTTTGTCTATTTGTGAACAATCTTTTCTTAAATGATCCAAAACACGATCAGCTTCGTACATCTTTCCATTGTATAGGAGGCTTAAGTCTTGACTGTAGTCTGTACAATAAACTAATCATTATTATGGTCAGTCAAATGTGCACTTATAATTTGTACAACTGTTAGCGAAAATGTGCACCTTATTGGGATCCAATGTGTTCACTTATATAAGTTATTTAAATGACGTACTGTCCACTGGTGTATCTTTAGATCCAATATCTGGTAGCTAAAAGAATTTAAGAAATATATTGGTAGATTCTGAGATGTCCAAAACTAATGTCTCCAACAATACCAGCTAGTCCAAACAGAATTTCTGAGATGTCCAAAACTAATGTCTCCAACAATACCAGCTAGTCCAAACAGAAACTCTGAGATGTCCAAAACTAATGTCTCCAACAATACCAGCTAGTCCAAACAGAATTTCTGAGATGTCCAAAACTAATGTCTCCAACAATACCAGCTAGTCCAAACAGAATTTCTGAGATGTCCATAACTAATGTCTCCAACAATACCAGCTAGTCCAAACAGAAACTCTGAGATGTCCAAAACTAATGTATCCAACAATACCAGCTAGTCCAAACAGAAACTCTGAGATGTCCAAAACTAATGTCTCCACCAATACCAGCTAGTCCAAACAGAATTTCTGAGATGTCCAAAACTAATGTATCCAACAATACCAGCTAGTCCAAACAGAAACTCTGAGATGTCCATAACTAATGTCTCCAACAATACCAGCTAGTCCAAACAGAAACTCTGAGATGTCCAAAACTAATGTCTCCACCAATACCAGCTAGTCCAAACAGAAACTCTGAGATGTCCAAAACAAATTTCTCCACCAATACCAGCTAGTCCAAACAGAATTTCTGAGATGTCCAAAACTAATGTCTCCAACAATACCAGCTAGTCAAAACTAATATCTCCAACAATACCAGCTAGTCAAAACTAATGTCTCCAACAATACCAGCTACGTCAAAACAGAAAGTTAACAATTCGCACCTAAGGCGAGATTCGATCTTAAAATGTTCATATTGAATTTTGACGCTCTACTGATCTCCCATCGCGCCCCAGCAGTGACCTACATATTTTGCCACAACTAGCGCAAGCATAACCATGGTCCGACGGTGATCAATTTCGAGTGTTAATCTCTAGCTAATAGACTATTGTTTAAAATTAATTCAACTTTCAAATGAGAAAACCATGAACTGATTATTAAACACTCCTTCGTGTCAGCAACCAACCTAGCTATTTATAGCTCACTCCATTGAGGTTACAATGTAAACTACATTCAATAACCAGTTTTTTTATAACATTTTAATTATATCATTCTGAAATGGTATTAACTGCAATGAATGAAAGGTGCTTCATCATATTTCAGAAATGTCATCTCAACCAAATGACAGCTTGCAGGCAAAGGACAAGCAGACTACACCAGACTTGGAAAACAGCTATCTGTCAGATATTTCAGAAGTCAATACTGGCCGTTCCAACTCACAAGAAAGCACAATACAGTCCACTAGTCGGAATCACTTGGAAGATGATTATGACTTGATTCAAGAAATTAAAGATTTAGATTTTGGATTCTATGAGCCATTAGATGGCAATTTATCTGAGAGATTGTATCAAATGAAACAAGAATTACTTCAACTTCAAGAGCTAGAGAAGAAAGAGTCTAGCAAGATAGGATTCTCTCAAGACGTGGAACAGAGTCCACACGATACAGGCAACAGGTCTGACGTTAGGCCCACCAAGCGTGGTCGTCCAATTAAAGAATACAAGATGGAGTCTGAGAGTGAAGAGAGGCCAGAACCAAAGAGTTATTTATCTGTGGACAGCTTTCATCCAGCTGAAGAACAGAGTCTACCGCCAAATCAGGCTACAGATGTAAGAAGAGTCTCGTTTCAAAACTTGACGTTAGAAGAATCTCCTCGTCTAGACAATTATTCTGCTGCTTCTCCTAAATTGTCTCCTGTCAACATGAGTGAGGGATTAAGAAAATACAGACGTAGATCCCAGATGATGATCCCCTCAGATATTCCTTCTGAGATCCCATTAAAGAATCGACATTTTGAGATAAAAGACACATTCAATTGTATCAAACGTCGCCTGTCTGAGCACCAGCTTCAGCAAGAAGAACAGGCATCTCACATGAACCGTAAAGTTTCTTCCAGTCCTGGAATTTACCAAGATGATATCGTTCAAACAAAAGTCACTGAAAGTAATTATTCACTTTCACTTAATTATAAAAAAGGTAACGCCGAAAGGTCAAGCAGGGACAGCCTTTTGATGACGCCTCCACAACACAGCTACTCTCGAATGTCCAGCCAAGAAAGTGAAGGGGGTGTCGTCATCAACTTTGACCGAGGACTCAGCGAGGAGGAGATGGATGAGTATCTTGGAATTATTCCTGCCCACCAAAGAGAATCTGGAATGTCACCAATACCTAAAGTGACACCAAGTGCACCACGAATGTCAGGGTTTCGCAGAAGTCAATCTCTACCTTCTTCCTCACATTTCCAAGAAATGTATTCAGACTTGAGTGGGGCAGACTCCGACGAAAGTTTACCGTCCTACGTTCCAATAAAGAAACAAAAAAAGAACTTGAAACAAGGCGTGGACACGAGGACTACATCCAAACAAGTTGTAGGTAAGTTGTGGGTAAGTTGTGGGTAAGTTGTGTTTAGTGGGTCTTAACAAATAATCAGGATTTCTATTACATCTTTTGGTTAGTGCTGAGGTCCACTACATGATCTAAATTTGTCGGTAAGAACGTAGTCTCCTGACCATTGGTTGAACCAATGTCACTTCCTCATTCACACATCCAATTTATCGGGTGCTTTAAAGAAGTCTTTTAAAATCCTTTTTTTGTTTTGCTTGCCAATTTTTTCGACCACTGTATAAATGTGATGCATCAATCATTACGTTAGATTGACACAAAGATGATCTGCCAAGCTAGTCTAATTTAGATCTCTTACATTTTGGTTGATAATGTACACCTGACAAATAGTTTAGTCCATATTGATAGAGCCGAAATATTCCAGTTTTGACATACTTGGTTGTATTTGCCCTTTGGTCTAATTTGAATCCTTTAGCATAACCTGTGCGGCTGATTGCATATCGCATTTATTTCTTACTCTGATATATTCTAATCAATCTCTTCTCTAAGACCTAGATTTCTACGAGCTTGCCAACTATGGTTCCAGTAAGAAAGCGTTATCAGCTTCTCTCACAAGTTTGATAGACTCACATCTAGCGGCACACATACGAAAAGATTCCATCGCTCTATTCAACGTGAAACACGGTGGCATTGGTCAGAAGTTAAGAAGACTGTCTCAAGTGTCTATAGCTGAGTTAGAACAGATGCGACTGAAACATGTAAGTGTTGAAAAGTCACAATAGTGTATTCATTCAATCAAGGGATTTTTTTTTTCATTCACTGAAATGTTCTGAGTTCTGTACAGCAAACTGAAAGTTCTAGATGCGTATTAGAACTTTCGCTGGCAATGTTTTTACATTAGGAAATATGGACACACGTGCTACTGTAGTCTAAAGAGAAAAGGTTCTAGAATAATTTATTTGCTTCGTTTGATGTACGGTGTAATAGACTGAATAGAGGGCAGACATGTTCAACACTCATACGTGTATGCAACTACTGAGAAAAACACACACACACAATAAATATGCTACGAGTCAGAAGATTAAGACTAAGACTAAGACTGCTTTATTGATCCTTACGGAAATTTGTTGTGATTACAAGGACTCGTTTCTCATATAAAGAAGATTAATGAGGAATGCAGTATTTCTTGTGGCTAAGCAGCCCCAGCTGTAACCTACATATTTTGCCACACCCAGGGCCAATCCATTGTTTTTGGTAGCCGATTAAGATTCTCTTTTCGCCGTCTGCGTCTGTCCTCGGCAGCGGATTTTCTTTTGGTCTCAAATGTGTATCCCGCGGCCTTTGTGAGTGGCCTACAGCTGTCTCGTTCTGAGGCCTCTTGCAACCAGGTGCTCTCTTCTATGTCTGCTAAGGAAGGTTGGCGCCTAAGCTGGTCTTTAAAGCGTTTCCGTGTGGAACCTATGTTACTTAAACCACTTTTTAGCTCACAAAAAAAAGACTGCATTTGGCATACGTTCGTCTCCCATACGGGATATGTACCCTGCTCAGTGTAACTGTCGGACCATAAGAAGTCCCTCTATACTGTCCATACCGGCGTTCGTAAGGACATCGCTGTTTGTAGTGCGATTTTGTCACCCTTTGTCCATGATGAAGCGCAAGCAACTTTGGTAAAAGCGCTCAAGTAGTCTTAGTATTAAAAATATATGTTATATGTAATCCTAAAATACCACTGACTGATTGATAGATTAAGAAATCTCAAACTAGCAAAGAGTCTCGCATGAAATTTCGTACAAAGGTTTATTTATTAGTTGCTCACTAAGACGCCGTAGCGACCTAAACAAACACCATTATAAGCAACAACAAAATAAACGCACGCTTTCTATTACAACTTTGTATTTTATTTTTATTATTTCCTCAAAAGTCAGCAACCTTCTATACTATAAAGTTGAAAGTAAGGCGTATGTATGTATGTATGTCCCGCATAGAAATCAAAACCGTTTGACCCATCTTGATAAAACTTGGCATAAATGTTCCGTGGGTACAAACTGGGACCGTAATGTATGTATTGTAGCCCTAAAACCAACTTAAGACCCTCAAAAAAAAGTTGACAAACTCTATGAAAGTATTATAATTTCATCGATCTAGGCCATGTTTACCATGTTTAAATCGAAAGAATCAAGATCTAGATCTAATTTTTTAAACTACACTTTGCTCAGATAGTTTTTTACTTTGACACATGAAAATACAAAATATAGTCTATTGATTTCATTAATAAAATAAACCTTCAAATTTGTGTTTCAAAAGCATTTTTACATACATTTGTTCCTTATATCTGCGAATTTAGAATTCCTGACGTATATTATTTCATTAGACAAGACCGAGCTGTTACACAACTCTCTATTCCTAGGTCTAAAACTCTAAGATGATAGAAATTCTCTTCGCAAAGATAGCTTAAACTTTAACACATGAACATACTAATTATATTCCATTCATTTCATATTTTAATCAAATTAACATTCAAATGTGTTTTTCTAAAGCATTTTTCATATATTCGTTCGCTAAAGCTGCGAAGCCGTGTTGAGATATTTTTAAATAGTTCCATTCATGAATCGCGTACATCTAATAAAAAAAGGTCACGCATGCGCAGAGCGAAGCTTTCACGCACGCACAGAACGAACTCTATCCAAGTCAATATTTAACTCTAGATTAGTCTAGATCTAGATCTATCTCTAACCCAAGATCTACTTTATACTTTAACACACGAACATACAAAATTAAGTCTATTTATTTCAAATTTTAATCAAATATGTAGGCCTACAAGCAAATGTTTTTATTTGAAAAATGGATTTAAGTTCATGGGCATTTGGGGGGGGGGGAGGGGGGTTTCAACCCCCCCCCCCCAAAGGGTCGGAATTTAGTGACTGATTTTTTGCTTTGATTTTGTTTATTATAGGTGAGATTTTAATACTAAATCATCACTTGCTCCAGCACAACCAAAGGGGTTTTGAGTTTAAAACCCCTACCAGGGGGTTTTGAGTTTAAAACACCCTACCAGGGGGGGGGGGTTTGAGTTTAAAACCCCTACCAGAGGGGTTCGAGTTTAAAAACCCCCTACCAGGGGTTTTGAGTTTAAAAAAAAAAACCTACTAGGGGTTTTGAGTTTTAAACCCCTTACCTGGGGTTTTCGCAGTTAACTCCCCCTCTTCTATAAAACAAAACAAAAAAAAAAATGCAAACTAAAATCCCCTAATTCCAAGAGCACAGTTAAGAAAGATTTTGATTTTAAAACCCCCTCCAAAATTTACGATAAACCCCCTCTTCAATATAAAAACAGCTAATTACGAACTCAAAATGTTATGAGCTAAATGGGTTTTGACTCAGTTTTTGAGTTTAAACCCCACTTCAGCGGGGTTTGAAGGTAAAAAATACCTCTTTAATAATAAAAACAAAGCAAATTATACACTCAAAATGTTATGAGTGTAGTCAAAGGGGTTTTGAGTTTAAACTCCCCTCCAGTGGAGTTTGAAGCTAAAAAGTAAAAGCAAATTACTCACTCTAAAATTTATGAGCGTAGACAAAGGGGTTTTGAGTTTAAACCCCCCGCCAGGAGGGTTTGAGGATAAAAAATACATCTTCAGTGTAAGAAAAAAAGCAAATTACGCACTCAAAATGCTATGAGCGTTGCCAAAAGGGATTTTGAGTTTAAACCCCCATTCAGAGGGGTTTGATGCTAAAAATACCTCTTCAATATATAAAAAAAGCAAATTACACACTAAAATTATTTGAGCTTAGCCAATCTAATCGGGGGTTTTGAGTTTAAACCTCTCTTCTACAGATGGCTTTTTTTTTAAGTTTAAAACCCCAGATGGTTTTGAGGTGGAAAACCCCCAACAGATGATTTTGACGATAAAACTTCTCTTTTCGATATAACATGTAAAGTAAACTACAGTCAAGAGAAGTTACACATGTCTACCAATGGCTGGGCTCCATTATTACAGTGCAATGAATAATCATCTGCCGAAATTGAAAAGCACTAAATGTGGCTCTACAAAGATGGCTAAGACGGATTTTAGGAGTCAGTTATAGAGATCGGGTCTAAATCAAGGAAATCCTATGCCGAACTGGGAAGAGGCTTCAGACATTATCAGTGACAGATTTTTATGGAAACAGCTTGACGTCAAATGCTCCGAACGGCGCGGGAGATTCTAAGTCAGTAAGAATAGCACATTTGGTTTTTGAAATAAAACTTTTTAATAGCAGGAAAATGCAGTGTAGATACCTCAGAATATGCATTTTGTTGGCTTTCAATACCAGAAATAGTGCTAGGCGGCAGGGCTCCGCCCCACGCTGGGGGAGCTCCTAGCGCTCCCTCAGACCCCCTAGCTGGTAATTGCGGGGGATCTACAATTTTTCCAGTAACTCATGGAAGAACCTATTCTGGGGCACAATAAACGTCTTCCGAAAGAATGAAGGGTCAGAATGTAATAAAGATCATGTACACACACACACACATAAATACATATACTTTTTTTTCACTGGGGGGGGGGGGAGAAAAAATCCCACCCCCACCCCCGAAAAAAAATCCTGGCTACGCCCATGAAGTCGATTAGCTATTTTGATAGCTCCATTCATACTATTTATAAATTCACACATTCCGCATTCGCTTTACTTTTTATTTCGTTTAATTGTTTACAAAACACTCTCACACTATATTGATAGTGATACGCAAATCAAGACCAGCGGGCCGCGGGTAGTATATGTCTAGTCTATATATAAAGCATACAAAGAAATTTCACAAAAGTTTCGGATTTTTAATGCATATTTTAATTCTTTATGTTCTTTCGCCTTCTCGCCTTTTTTCATTACGTTACGTCCTAGTCTATTTAATAGACAACGAAATAACAAAACTTAGCCAATAGCATGGAAAAGATAGATTTAGACGAGAGAGAGAGAGAGAGAGGAAGAGAGAGAGAGAGAGAGAGAGAGAGAGAGAGAGAGAGAGGAAGAGAGAGAGCTGATAACGATTTCTTGCATGTATTCTCTGTTGCCCTATCGCTTCACTACATTCTAAAGATGTCAAATGATCGATTACAATTAATAAATCTAAATTGATATTTCCTTTTTTCAGATAAAAAAAATGCCCCCCCCCCCCCCAAAAAAAAAAAATAAAATGTAATCTAGGGAACGGAAAGGGGGACCTTCGGTTTTTTCACCAGGCCTGGTCTTGCAGTGTCTAGTACTGTTCATTGCTTGCCTTAGGATTTAATAATGTCAAATAAAAAGGCAAAACTAACCCCAACTGGTCTATCTAGAATTCCAAAGCTGAGAAGTGAATGGTGAGAGTTGATGAATCAAATGATGCTTAAAAAACTGAAAGAGATTGACATTGGAATTTAAAAAAAAATCCTAAATGTGTGAAAGCAAGGTTTCCGGTCCAAGAGCAACAAAGAGTTTAGGAAAGAATTCGAGATTGAATTGAGAAGTGGAAAAAAAAGTCAAGGATTTCACGTAGGCGTAACATTTTGTGGGCGGGAGAGGAAAAAAAGAATAATTAAAAGGGATAATAGAATTCATGAGCCAAAAGTATATGTGCTTTTATGTGTCGGTTGGGGGGGGGGAGGGCGTTATAAAGCTGGTCAGCTTACATTCTTGATGCAATTCAAAAGTCTATGCCGGAGACATTTATGGTGCGTTGGATGAAAAAAACAAAATTGGTGTTCCAGAAAGAGAGAGAGAGAGAGAGAGAGAGAGAGAAACAGACAGACAGGAAAAGAGTGGGCTGTTTCATTACATTGTTACATTACACGAGTTAAAAAATATGTTAGGGGATAGTCAAAATGTGGCCATTTCAAATGCGGTGTCACTTGCCTATATGACATCACTTGCCTATATGACATCCCTTGTTTAATTTTAAACGACAAGAAGATTATCTGGCAATGGTTCAATTTGAAAGCACTGCACTTATGTACATTTCAGTCCTCTGCATGTCGTGGCATAGAATCACTGACCCATGGAGATCAATAACTGTGTCTTCTACTGGATCTTTTTATTGCGTGAAGTTTTACGAGACCACGTCACAGTGTTATTTATATATCTTCACTGCGTGATCAGAAGTTGTATCAATGTCAAGACAAACGTTGCACTACCATGTAGCCTAGAACAAACTCTAGACACTTGACAATCAGGAGAGTCTGTGATATTTGAAGTAAGAGAATGCTTGGATACTGTTGTTTAAAACGATGTATTGACTCCATCTTGGAAGAAAATTGAAATATAAAAGATTTTGTTACGCTACTCTGTAAGTAGATATACAAGTTAGATCACTATATAATTTATCGATTTATTTATATTATTATTATTGTTATTATTATTATTCTACGTTATAATAACCATTCATATGTGGTTGCTACATAGAAAATGCTGAAAACTGGAAATGATTATTTTTTAGGATTTAAGAACTGGTGCTCATTCAAGCCTTTCATAAATATTGGATTTCCCCCTCCCCCTCCCATAAACATTAGAAAAAAACTAATTAAACAAAATTATTCCCAACCAGTCCAGGTTTTTATGTAAATATGTTCTCAACTACTCTGAGTATAGAATCGTAACTAGATCTCCACTAACTGATAAATGCATACATATAATGAGTAGCAGTAGCCTCTATAATATCTCCCACCAATACAAAGTGTTCATGAACATTCTGTCCAACTAAGCTCTTAGAAGTTATTGAACTAATAAGACCAATCACTGAAGTTATAGAAACTTAGTTATTGAACTAGTAAGACCCATCACTGAAGTTATAGGAACTTAGTTATTGAACTAGTAAGACTCATCACTGAAGTTATAGGAACTTAGTTATTGAACTAGTAAGAATCATCACTGAAGTTATAGGAACTTAGTTATTGAACTAGTAAGAATCATCACTGAAGTTATAGGAACTTAGTTATTGAACTAGTAAGAATCATCACTGAAGTTATAGGAACTTAGTTATTGAACTAGTAAGATTCATCACTGAAGTTATAGGAACTTAGTTATTGAACTAGTAAGACTCATCACTGAAGTTATAGGAACTTAGTTATTGAACTAGTAAGACCCATCACTGAAGTTATAGGAACTTAGTTATTGAACTAATAAGACCCAACACTGAAGTTATAGGAACTTAGTTATTGAACTAGTAAGACTCATCACTGAAGTTATAGGAACTTAGTTATTGAACTAATAAGACCCAACACTGAAGTTATAGGAACTTAGTTATTGAACTAATAAGACCCAACACTGAAGTTATAGGAACTTAGTTATTGAACTAATAAGACCCAACACTGAAGTTATAGGAACTTAGTTATTGAACTAATAAGACCCATCACTGAGGTTATAGGAACTTAGTTAATGAACTAATAAGATCCAACACTGAAGTTATAGGAACTTAGTTATTGAACTAATAAGACCCAACACTGAAGATATAGGAACTCAAGTCGTTTGTTATACTTTTTGTTGTTGTTTTTTTTAATAGTATAAGCTTATTTCCGTAGACTATGTACGAGCATTCCAGACAAACACTTAACTAATAGTTCTATAGTTTAAAACAGGTGTGACTAACTAAAGTCAAGATGTTGAATCTGGTTTGTGTTTGACTTCAACACTTGAGATAAAGCTCTAGCCTCCACTTGTTTATTTACGACATTCTAATCTCGTTTCGTTTGTAGCGCACACTGTGCACCCGGTCCTAAACTTAGACACTCAGAAAAGATCAAAATGATTTGATGCTCTTCAAATAGTGTTTATCATTGCTTATCTGAATCTTTCCTTTATAAGGCCACAAAATCATAGAGCTATACAATGTAGTAGCATATTACAGTGCAATGTGTCATATGACATCAATAACATCTTAAAGTGCAATGTGGCTTATGACATCAATAACATCTTACTTCAAACTTTAACAGTAACTTTTTACTTTGCATTGTGTCTCATTACATCCCTAACTTTGTTTTAAACACAAACTCGCTTTCTTTGTTTCAAACACAAACTCTTAATTTGTTTCAAACACAAACTCTCTTAATTTGTTTCAAACATAAACTCTTAATTTGTTTCAAACACAAACTCTCTTAATTTGTTTCAAACATAAACTCTTAATTTGTTTCAAACATAAACTCTTAATTTGTTTCAAACATAAACTCTTAATTTGTTTCAAACACAAACTCTCTTAATTTGTTTCAAACATAAACTCTTAATTTGTTTCAAACATAAACTCTTAATTTGTTTCAAACACAAACTCTCTTAATTTGTTTCAAACACAAACTCTTAATTTGTTTCAAACATAAACTCTTAATTTGTTTCAAACACAAACTCTCTTAATTTGTTTCAAACATAAACTCTTAATTTGTTTCAAACATAAACTCTTAATTTGTTTCAAACATAAACTCTTAATTTGTTTCAAACACAAACTCTCTTAATTTGTTTCAAACATAAACTCTTAATTTGTTTCAAACACAAACTCTTAATTTGTTTCAAACACAAACTCTCTTAATTGGTTTCAAACACAAACTCTTAATTTGTTTCAAACACAAACTCTTAATTTGTTTCAAACACAAACTCTCTTAATTTGTTTCAAACACAAACTCGCTTATTTTGTTTTCACTACAAATGCAAAGCTTTGATCCTATGACCTCACTGACGTGCATGATATTTAATATTTAATTTCCAAAATTTTCTGAATACATTTATATATTCCCGTCACCTAACGGGGAAAATAAGGAATCGCTCCTACTTATAAGTCTTTACCCCGACTATACACTCACTTTGAGTCTGTATTTTCAAAGAATAAAGTAAAAAGAAAAAATAACTAATAAATACTTTTAAAAAAATATAAAGCTTGTATTAATTCGGTTTGGACTAAGGAGTAAATGAACTTCAACTCCGAAGGAAAATACGAAACATGTCAGACAAACATCAAGCTCTTTTCAATCAGTGCGGAGACAAGAAATTCTTAGATTTCTTCATCTGGATTTAATGGCCTACTCCACTACACACACACATAGTTACAATGGAGTCTTCATTTTGTGTATCACTTCCATCAATAGGTAATACAAATGTCCATTAATTCATTTATAACCACTATTAATGTATACAACTATGTCTCTTCTTGAAGCGAAAAGAATGACTAGCCCGTTGGCCACACCGAGAAATCTCTAATTTGACCGTTATATTTTTCAAAGTATATAAAAAAATCTAACAAAAGAACTAAAAAATCTTTATCTTGAACAGACTCTAAGTCCTCGGGAATGTCCACATGTAGTCATTCTATTATTTTACGAGTTCAATAGATGAATGTTCAGGAACATTTGGATCACAGTCTTCATAAGTCTAACTCCAGGCTAAATCTAGAGGACTATCAGTAGACTAGTAGAAAGGCTAGTAGATTTATACATTTGCTTAACCAGGATTTTTTTCTCAGGGATGGGAGGATTGGGTCAGGGTATAAAATGTTCCATGTTTTTTTTTTTTACAATACCTCTATTCAGCTCGTACCTTCATTGAAAATGGAACCTGGATGGACACGGATCTTGAAAACGGCTTTAATGATTTCCCATTCGCTCTATAAGTTGTATAAAGGAGATGTCTTTTTTTCTTGTTTTCAAGTTTTGACTTGGATGAGTTTGCAGAGATTAACACTGAGTCGATTGCATAGGCGTAGCCAGGATTTTTTTTTTAAAAGGGGGGGATTTGGGGGTGATTTTTGTCCTTTGCACACACACACACAGACACAAGCACACTCAAACAAACGATTATTCTTCATTACATCCATTCGACTGTTCTGTCGAGTTGTGTGTTTAAGTGTTTAAAACATCAAACACATGTAGACATTGAACATGAACACATAACACAAACTGAACACATGATACAAAATGAGCACATCACATTAGATACTTATACATCTCAAAGGTCTCTACTATGGTTAAAATACGGGTCATTCGTTACGCATGAATGATTCCGTGTGTGTTTTGAATGAGTGTGTACAAAGGAAAAGTGAACTGTGTTGCAAGTTCAAGCTAATGTTCTGATTACTGTACACAGGTGATCTATAGATTCATCTATCTATTGAATAACTAGCTCTGTATAGGTTCATTCAATTGGGAAATATTTTCAGTGAAGGAATTTATTTAAAGAAGTTTTTTTTTTCGTTTTACTTCTGGCACGTGCTGGTGAGGAGCAGTCTTTTAGTAACCAAGTAGTCCCCACACAAGAGACAACCTGGATTGTGAGAACTAACTTCTTGTATAGTGGAGATGGTTGGATAGATTCGCTGTGTACAGTTACCGAGAAGTCTGACTATATCATCTCCTACATTGAGATTAGTCTTATAAGAATGTGTTCTTATTTGTTAACTACTAGATCTAAAACAAATCCGTTATAGGATTTCTATGGACAGTTGTGCTATATCAAATTGTACTGATGTAACATTTTCTATATAGGTCATTAATGATGATGGTGATAGGTCAGTAGAAAATAGCATTGACTGTTAATATATTGGTTAATGTTTTCACTAAGTTGTCAAAATTCATTGGTCATAGAGACTTGATCATCCAAGATTCTCTGCAATAGACATACAATGACAGAGAAACAAAACTCTGTAATGGATACTTCCACTAACTGGAATATTTCCACCAAGTGGGATAAAACTCAATTACTCAACAATTCCAAATTAGAAAGTAGTGACAGTCAGTGTACAGAGCAGGACAGCCTATTGGCTCATGAGGACAAAGCGACAACGAATCATGGCTCTATGGAGCGCTATCAGAATGGTTTGGATCAAAGAACTGTCTCAACAACCAGCATGTATTTGCAGGTCCCAGAGCCCAGAGTTCAACACACTTTGCTCAGTTTCTCTGATATTGTGGAAGTGGATGAAATGGAAGCAGAAAGCAAGCCACTTGTATCAGGCAAACTCATTCCATTGGCATCTATGCCGCCATCAAGTCAGTTCCATACACAAACACTAGCCTTCTCCAACACTTCTACAGAGGAGAAATGTATTCTTTCTAACTGTAGGTATCGTAAATCAAAATCTCGAAGCTCTACGAGAGAACTCAAAACAAAACTGTCCAACTGGACCTGGAGGCAGCAGGTAAGTCTACACACACACACACACACACACATTGGTCACAGACTTGAACTTGACCTTCTTTTAAACACATCGTTTTTAGCAGACTCTGAAAGGGAAAAAGTCGCTATTAGTTTTGTGTGGCATGTCTGTTCGTCCGTCCCGTTTAGATCTTGTAAACTAGAAAGGATAGGGAAAATCCGACATCACAATAGTTTAGACCAATTAAAGTTCTGATGCAACGGCTACTTTTGTTTCTTTTCTGAAACCGAAAAATCTAGTTTTTTTAATCACTTAGGCAAGCAGTTGTTTTTTCATAAAAATACACCACTTTTACAACTATACACTTTTAATAGTAACAAACACAAGAGGTTCTTTAGTAGGGGAGATAACTATTTACCATATTTTTGACACATTTCTGCAAACGTTTTTAGATTTTTTGTAAAAAATTTGTTTTGTTATATTTGTTTTGCTAATCTGTTATACTATTTACAACATTTACACACAAAAATGTTTACTTTTTTTAAAGACAAAATATCTATTTAGCATGCATATATAAGTTGGACATAATTTAGAACAACAATTAATAAGTAGTTTTTCATAATATTGCATAAACTGCAGCACTGCCTTACAGCAATACAACACTGAACGAAAGGAATTTTTGTTTTTACGAAATGTTTTTTTTTCTCGAGGAATAAGAGATTGACCCTTTACAAAACAATTAGAGCAATTAGATATTCATTATAAGACATCAGCCAGGTTGACATCTAGCTTCACATTCACTTTTACCTATCCTTTGGTCTCCATTCTTCTCTGTCATTTGTCTTTGATAGAATTTCATTCTGATGTTCTTTCTGAAAATATTGAAACCTGCCTTTTTACTTGCCTGGTCGGACCACTTTGGGGGCCGATTTTGAGTTTGTGTCTCCACACAAACTGTCTTTGTAACCTTGTTTTATTATTTTTTTCTCATACAATTTTTTTCTAACATGTGTATTTCTTGAACTCTCCAATGGAAAGGATTTCATTCACGCTTTCTCTATTTTTTTTTGTTGGAATCTATAAGAGATTCTACGCGCCAAAAAAAAATCTTAATGAGATATTATAAGTTATAAGTATTATACTTCGTTAGTCTTAATGAGTTTAAACACCACTTACGATCTTATGATCTTGTGGGAGAAGTTTTTTTGTTTAGGAACACGCACCTTTGTAATGAGCATACGCAGAGACCTCTTTCTATTGTTTAGATTAACTAATCGATCTGGCAGAACAATGAGACGGATGAAATAAATTGTATGGAGTTTCTTTTTTGATCTCAATGACTTTGTGTCTCTGATGTCATACTTTTCAATTAGCCTCTTCTTGAAGCTGCTCACTGCCCACAGGAATCAAAGATTTGTCTAGGAGGAGAGACTGTGAATCAAAGATCTGTCTAGTAGGAGAGACTGTGAATCAAAGATCTGTCTAATGGGAGGAAAGACTGTGAATAAAAGATCTGTCTAGTAGGAGAGACTGTCAATCAAAGATCTGTCTAGGGGGAGAGACTGTGAATCAAAGATCTGTCTAGGGGGAGAGACTGTGAATCAAAGATCTGTCTAGTAGGAGAGACTGTGAATCAAAGATCTGTCTAGGGGGAGAGACTGTGAATCAAAGATCTGTCTAGGAGGAGAGACTGTGAATCAAAGATCTGTCTAGTAGGAGAGACTGTGAACCAAAGATGTGTCTAGTAGGAGAGACTGTGAATCAAAGATCTGTCTAGGGGGAGAGACTGTGAATCAAAGATCTGTCTAGTAGGAGAGACTGTGAATCAAAGATCTGTCAAGGGAAAGAGACTGTGAATCAAAGATCTGTCTAGTAGGAGAGACTGTGAATCAAAGATCTGTCTAGGAGGAGAGACTGTGAATCAAAGATCTGTCTAGGGGGAGAGACTGTGAATCAAAGATCTGTCTAGGGGGAGAGACTGTGAATCAAAGATCTGTCTAGGGGGAGAGACTGTGAATCAAAGATGTGTCTATGAGGAGAGACTGTGAATCAAAGATCTGTCTAAGGGGAGAGACTGTGAATCAAAGATGTGTCTAGGGGGAGAGACTGTGAATCAAAGATGTGTCTAGGGGGAGAGACTGTGAATCAAAGATGTGTCTAGGAGGAGAGACTGTGAATCAAAGATGTGTCTAGGAGGAGAGACTGTGAATCAAAGATCTGTCTAGGGGGAGAGACTGTGAATCAAAGATCTGTCTAGGAGGTGAGACTGTGAATCAAAGATCTGTCTAGGGGGAGAGACTGTGAATCAAAGATCTGTCTAGGAGGAGAGACTGTGAATCAAAGATGTGTCTATGAGGAGAGACTGTGAATCAAAGATCTGTCTAGGAGGAGAGACTGTGAATCAAAGATCTGTCTAGGAGGAGAGACTGTGAATAAAAGATCTGTCTAGGGGGAGAGACTGTGAATCAAAGATCTGTCTAGGAGGAGAGACTGTGAATCAAAGATCTGTCTAGGAGGAGAGACTGTGAATCAAAGATCTGTCTAGGGGGAGAGACTGTGAATCAAAGATCTGTCTAGGGGGAGAGACTGTGAATCAAAGATCTGTCTAGGAGGAGAGACTGTGAATCAAAGATCTGTCTAGGGGGAGAGACTGTGAATCAAAGATCTGTCTAGGAGGAGAGACTGTGAATCAAAGATCTGTCTAGGAGGAGAGACTGTGAATCAAAGATCTGTCTAGGGGGAGAGACTGTGAATCAAAGATTTGTCTAGGAGGAGAGACTGTGAATCAAAGATCTGTCTAGGGGGAGAGACTGTGAATTGAAGATCTGTCTAGGAGGAGAGACTGTGAATCAAAGATCTGTCTAGGAGGAGAGACTGTGAATCAAAGATCTGTCTAGGGGGAGAGACTGTGAATAAAAGATGTGTCTAAGGGGAGAGACTGTGAATAAAAGATCTGTCTAGGGGGAGAGACTGTGAATCAAAGATCTGTCTAGGGGGAGAGACTGTGAATCAAAGATGTGTCTAGGAGTAGAGACTGTGAATCAAAGATTTGTCTAGGGGGAGAGACTGTGAATCAAAGATCTGTCTAGGAGGAGAGACTGTGAATCAAAGATCTGTCTAGGGGGAGAGACTGTGAATAAAAGATGTGTCTAAGGGGAGAGACTGTGAATCAAAGATGTGTCTAGGGGGAGAGACTGTGAATAAAAGATGTATCTAAGGGGAGAGACTGTGAATCAAAGAATCTGTCTAGGGGGAGAGACTGTGAATCAAAGATGTGTCTAGGAGGAGAGACTGTAAACCAAAGATGTCTAGGAGGAGAGACTGTGAATCAAAGATCTGTCTAGGGGGAGAGACTGTAAATCAAAGATGTCTAGGAGGAGAGACTGTGAATTAAAGATCTGTCTAGTAGGAGAGACTTTGAATCAAAGATCTGTCTAGGGGAAGAGACTGTGAATCAAATATCTGTCTAGGGGGAGAGACTGTGAATCAAAGATTTGTCTAGGAGGAGAGACTGTGAATCAAAGATCTGTCTATGGGGAGAGACTGTGAATCGAAGATCTGTCTAGTAGGAGAGACTGTGAATCAAAGATTTGTCTAGGGGGAGAGACTGTGAATCAAAGATCTGTCTAGGGGGAGAGACTGTGAATCAAAGATGTGTCTAGGAGGAGAGACTGTGAATCAAAGATCTGTCTAGGGGGAGAGACTGTGAATCAAAGATCTGTCTAGAGGGAGAGACTGTGAATCAAAGATCTGTCTAGGGGGAGAGACTGTGAATAAAAGATGTGTCTAAGGGAAGAGACTGTGAATAAAAGATCTGTCTAGGGGGAGAGACTGTGAATCAAAGATGTGTCTAGGGGGAGAGACTGTGAATAAAAGATGTGTCTAAGGGGAGAGACTGTGAATAAAAGATCTGTCTAGGGGGGGAGAGACTGTGAATCAAAGATGTGTCTAGGGGGAGAGACTGTGAATCAAAGATCTGTCTAGTGGGAGAGACTGTGAATAAAAGATGTGTCTAGGAGGAGAGACTGTGAATCAAAGATGTATCTAAGGGGAGAGACTGTGAATCAAAGAATCTGTCTAGGGGGAGAGACTGTGAATCAAAGATGTGTCTAGGGGGAGAGACTGTGAATCAAAGATCTGTCTAGGAGGTGAGACTGTGAATCAAAGATCTGTCTAGGAGGTGAGACTGTGAATCAAAGATCTGTCTAGGAGGTGAGACTGTGAATCAAAGATCTGTCTAGGAGGTGAGACTGTGAATCAAAGATCTGTCTAGGAGGTGAGACTGTGAATCAAAGATCTGTCTAGGAGGAGAGACTGTAAACCAATGATGTCTAGGAGGAGAGACTGTGAATCAAAGATCTGTCTAGGGGGAGAGACTGTAAACCAATGATGTCTAGGAGGAGAGACTGTGAATCAAAGATGTGTCTAGGAGGAGAGACTGCGAATCAAGGATCTGTCTAGGAGGAGAGACTGTGAATCAAAGATTTGTCTAGGAGGAGAGACTGTGAATCAAAGATCTGTCTAGGAGGAGAGACTGTGAATCAAAGATCTGTCTAGGAGGAGAGACTGTGAATCAAAGATGTGTCTAGGAGGAGAGACTGTGAATCAAAGATCTGTCTAGGAGGAGAGACTTTGAATCAAAGATTTGTCTAGGGGGAGAGAATGTGAATCAAAGATTTGTCTAGGAGGAGAGACTGTGAATCAAAGATCTGTCTAGGGGGAGAGACTGTGAATCAAAGATGTGTCTAGTAGGAGAGACTGTGAATCAAAGATGTCTAGGAGGAGAGACTGTGAATCAATGATGTCTAGGAGGAGAGACTGTGAATCAAAGATGTCTAGGAGGTGAGACTGTGAATCAAAGATCTGTCTAGGAGGAGAGACTTTGAATCAAAGATTTGTCTAGGGGGAGAGACTGTGAATCAAAGATCTGTCTAGGGGGAGAGACTGTGAATCAAAGATTTGTCTAGGAGGAGAGACTGTGAATCAAAGATTTGTCTAGGGGGAGAGACTGTGAATCAAAGATCTGTCTAGGGGGAGAGACTGTGAATCAAAGATGTGTCTAGGAGGAGAGACTGTGAATCAAAGATTTGTCTAGGGGGAGAGACTGTGAATCAAAGATCTGTCTAGAGGGAGAGACTGTGAATCAAAGATCTGTCTAGGGGGAGAGACTGTGAATTAAAGATCTGTCTAGGAGGAGAGACTGTGAATCAAAGATCTGTCTAGGGGGAGAGACTGTGAAACAAAGATCTGTCTAGGGGGAGAGACTGTGAATAAAAGATCTGTCTAGGGGGAGAGACTGTGAATAAAAGATTTGTCTAGGGGGAGAGACTGTGAATAAAGATCTGTCTAGGAGGAGAGACTGTGAATCAAAGATGTGTCTAGGAGAAGAGACTGTGAATCAAAGATCTGTCTAGGGGGAGAGACTGTGAATCAAAGATATGTCTCTTGGGAGAGACTGTTAATCAAAGATGTGTCTAAGGGAAGAGACTGTGAATAAAAGATCTGTCTAGGAGGTGAGACTGTGAATCAAAGATCTGTCTAGGAGGTGAGACTGTGAATCAAAGATCTGTCTAGGAGGAGAGACTGTAAACCAATGATGTCTAGGAGGAGAGACTGTGAATCAAAGATCTGTCTAGGGGGAGAGACTGCGAATCAAGGATCTGTCTAGGAGGAGAGACTGTGAATCAAAGATTTGTCTAGGAGGAGAGACTGTGAATCAAAGATCTGTCTAGGAGGAGAGACTGTGAATCAAAGATCTGTCTAGTGGGAGAGACTGTGAATAAAAGATGTGTCTAGGAGGAGAGACTGTAAACCAATGATGTCTAGGAGGAGAGACTGTGAATCAAAGATGTGTCTAGGAGGAGAGACTGCGAATCAAGGATCTGTCTAGGAGGAGAGACTGTGAATCAAAGATTTGTCTAGGAGGAGAGACTGTGAATCAAAGATGTGTCTAGGAGGAGAGACTGCGAATCAAGGATCTGTCTAGGAGGAGAGACTGTGAATCAAAGATTTGTCTAGGAGGAGAGACTGTGAATCAAAGATCTGTCTAGGAGGAGAGACTGTGAATCAAAGATCTGTCTAGGAGGAGAGACTGTGAATCAAAGATGTGTCTAGGAGGAGAGACTGTGAATCAAAGATCTGTCTAGGAGGAGAGACTTTGAATCAAAGATTTGTCTAGGGGGAGAGACTGTGAATCAAAGATTTGTCTAGGGGGAGAGACTGTGAATCAAAGATTTGTCTAGGAGGAGAGACTGTGAATCAAAGATCTGTCTAGGGGGAGAGACTGTGAATCAAAGATGTGTCTAGTAGGAGAGACTGTGAATCAAAGATGTCTAGGAGGAGAGACTGTGAATCAAAGATGTCTAGGAGGAGAGACTGTGAATCAAAGATCTGTCTAGGGGTAGAGACTGTGAATAAAAGATGTGTCTAGTAGGAGAGACTGTGAATCAAAGATGTCTAGGAGGAGAGACTGTGAATCAAAGATGTCTAGGAGGTGAGACTGTGAATCAAAGATCTGTCTAGGAGGAGAGACTTTGAATCAAAGATTTGTCTAGGGGGAGAGACTGTGAATCAAAGATCTGTCTAGGGGGAGAGACTGTGAATCAAAGATTTGTCTAGGAGGAGAGACTGTGAATCAAAGATTTGTCTAGGGGGAGAGACTGTGAATCAAAGATCTGTCTAGGGGGAGAGACTGTGAATCAAAGATGTGTCTAGGAGGAGAGACTGTGAATCAAAGATTTGTCTAGGGGGAGAGACTGTGAATCAAAGATCTGTCTAGAGGGAGAGACTGTGAATCAAAGATCTGTCTAGGGGGAGAGACTGTGAATTAAAGATCTGTCTAGGAGGAGAGACTGTGAATCAAAGATCTGTCTAGGGGGAGAGACTGTGAAACAAAGATCTGTCTAGGGGGAGAGACTGTGAATAAAAGATCTGTCTAGGGGGAGAGACTGTGAATAAAAGATTTGTCTAGGGGGAGAGACTGTGAATAAAGATCTGTCTAGGAGGAGAGACTGTGAATCAAAGATGTGTCTAGGAGAAGAGACTGTGAATCAAAGATCTGTCTAGGGGGAGAGACTGTGAATCAAAGATATGTCTCTTGGGAGAGACTGTTAATCAAAGATGTGTCTAGGAGGAGAGACTGTGAATCAAAGATGTGTCTAAGGGGAGAGACTCGACCAGAGACGCCTTGAGGAAGCTGGTTGGTGACTTGTGCCCTAGACGGGACCACAGGCAGAGATGAGGAGATGAAGTGTGAGACAAAAGTTCTAAGGTCTAAACCAGTGATTCCCAAAGTGGTCTATATAGACCCCCAGGGGTCTACGAAGACTTTCAAGGGGTCTACGAAAGTGAAAAAACAAATTGGGGGTCCATGAGAAATTTCCAAAGGGGTCTATGATAATACATTTCATATAAGCAGGTCGTGACTTTAATTTTTACATTCCATTAATGTAATTCTTCACACTATATATAATTTGTAACTTAGTTAATCATTTAAATATTTATCCTGCTATTCAAACGAAAAATTGTTGTATTTAATTTCAATACTTATTAAAATAACTTAATTTTGTCTTCATGTAAATAATGTTTAACAAAAAGAAATGTAGACTGACTAGCGTTGATAATAAAAATTGTTCATTCTTTCCTTGTCAACCAAGCGGTTACCGATTGCCTTTTTTTTATGACGATATGAAACTAATTACGCTTGAGGATCATCTGCGACAATATCACCCGGATAAAAAGATATAGATTTGAAAAACTTTTGAACATTCAAAAATAAAGTTCAGAATAGACCCACAAAATCTCTATTCAACATCATGTAGAAAAGATGGTGGTTTATGAGTCTTACAATATCTGTTCACTTATAGCAAAATAAGGGTGTGGTGGTAGTGGTTAAGCGCTTGGCTTCCGTAATTGGGGTCCTGGGTTCGAATCTCTGTGGATTTTGAATTTCAGGATTTTCAGGGCTCCCCTGAGTCCACCCATCTCGAATGGGTACCTGAATTATGTTAGTAAAAGTAAAGGCGGTTGGTCGTTGTTCTGCCCACATGACACCCTGCTCGTTAACCGTTGGCCAAAGAAACAGATGACCATAACATCATCACAATGTCTGAATGGGGAAATTTACTTATTTATGGCAAATTGCGGAAAACACCTTAGGTAAAACATTGATTTTTACCAGCCGTTGTAGTTTTAAAACCTGTTTTACACAAACCCACATCTGATATTATTAAAAGAATTTCTTTAAGCAACAGTACAGTTCAATGTTGCTTCGGTGGCAAGAGTAATAAAATTAAAAGCTTCATATGTAATTCTTTGCAAACGACATATATAAGTTTGGGCTCAGCAGCGTCACAGGTTCTGACAGGATGTAGTGGTGTGTGCTGCAAACTGCATTATGGTCGCCGGCTCCTTAATTTTCTCTCAGGTTAACCCACAAAAACTTTCCCATGTTTGAGTTTCAAGACAGGAGAGTTTTGAATTCAGTTTTACTTCTGCTAGGTGGGTAGCCAAGACTAATGAGCGCTTCCTGCTCGAAGCTTAATGGTTGAGGCGACAGTCACTCGCCTTCGCTCTTTCTCCCGATAATGATAACATCTTCGCAGCTTCAATATTCGAGCAACACGTGAAACATCAAGATAGACACGAGAAACTGCTCTTTGCGAAAACTCTTACAATGATACTTAAGGCCATTGTGTTTGGAGATTCCAGCAATAGGCCTACATATTGCTATTTTAATTGGTTTTGAATTTTATCAATAAAAAAGAGAGATCTCTAAAATCTCTAATATGTAGCTTTAAATTACTTTTTTACTTTTCAACTCTCTACAGATAGAAATTAGAAGGCGTTTTGGCTGAGCGGTAAAGTGTTTGGCTTCTGAACCGGGGGTCCCGAGTTTGAATCCTGTTGAAAACTTGGATTTTTAATTTCGGGATCTTTTGGGTGCCTCTGAGGCCACCCAGCTCTAATGGGTACCTGACATTAGTTGGGGAAAGTAAAGGCTGTTGGTCGTTGTGCTGGCCACATGACACCCTCGATAATCGTTGGCCACAGAAACAGATGACCTTAACATCATCTTCCCTATAGACCACAAGGTCTGAGAGGGGAACTTTACTTTACTTTTTGTACAGATAGAAATTAGTTTTTAAAATGTTGAATTTGCAAAAATTTGAAAGTTAAGCAGGGGGTCTACCGATAACCAGAAAACATGGCAAGGGGTCTACGAGACAAAAAAAGTTTGGGAACCACTGGTCTAAACCTTTGTGTCTGCTCTCTTCTAGCACCGGTGCTAGCACAAGTCTCTATCGAACTGGAAACACTTCCAAATGACGCAACTGTTTCCTTCTAACTGACGAGCGTAAAAATAAACCCAAAAAAATATACAAAAATACTTTCAAACAACTCATCTTATATTACGTGTCATTGTAATTTGTATAAAACAAGTCATGTCATTTAATATGTAATAGATCTAGACTAACAATAATAAATCAATAACAATAATAACAATAAATAAATCAATAATAAATATTTGTGTAAATATAGTTCTTGTTGAGTGTAACTTCATGCTGTCTCACTGCGCTGTTGGGGAAAGGACAAAACAAAAGGAGGGGGGGGATGAAGAGGCTAGCTGTGTAAAAGTTACTGTCAGAGCTTTTCAAATGTATTTTAGTCAACAAAAAGTTTTACGACTTCAATGGTAATTGGAGGGCTCAAGCCAACACACTAACCACTGTACCAGCGAAGCGATTATGAAAATCATGGGCGTTGCTAGGATTTTTATCGGGGGGGGGGGGGAGGGTAATTTTTTTTCTCCCCAACAAAAATAAATAATTCATATGTGTGTGTGTTTACATAAATAATCTCTTCATTTCTTTCGTAAGACGTTTATTGTACCCTAGAATAGGTTCTTCCTGGAGTTAGTGGAAAAATTGTAGAGTCCCCTCTATTGCTAGCACTAATTCCGGTATTGAAAGCCAACAAAATGCATATTCTGAGGTATATACAGTGCATTATTCTGCTATTAAAAAGTTTTATTTCAAAAACCGTATGGGCTATTCTTACTGACTTAGATCCTCCCGCGTTGTTCGGCGCATTGGGCGTCAAGCTGCTTCCACAAAAATGTGTCACTGACAATGTCTGAAGCCTCTTCCCACCTGCTCTGAGGACCTCCATGAAATCGTGGCGCCAAGTTGTACTAGGATGTCCCTGTTTGCGCTTTCCTCGTAATGGCCTCCATGTCATCGCAACTCTTATAATGCGTAATTCATTTTGTCGGAGAACATGTCCCGCAAACCTCATGCGACGCTCTGTCACAACCTTACTAAGGGGTCGACTCCAAGTTCGGCATAGGATTTACTTGATTGAGACCTGATATCTATAACTGACTCCTAAAATCTGTCAGTGCTATCTTTGTTGAGCCACATTTAGACTTTTTCAATTTCGGCAGATGACTATTCACTTCACTTTATTAATGGAGCCCAGCCACTGGTAGAAATGTTTAACCTCTATTGCTACGCGCTTGGAATTAAGTGACTGTAGTTTGCTTTAGATTTTATATCAAAAGGGAAGTTTTAACGTCAAAATCATTTTAAACTAAAAAATCAGGGGAGTTGTTTTTTGTGTTTTTTTTTTAATTCAAAACTCCATTAGAAGGATGATAGAATTTGGTGACTGTAGTTTGCAGAATTAAGAGAGTGATCTTTCCTTTACTTCTTTTCATTTAAACTGTTGAGGGAAGAAAATAATTATATATAGAGATTTTGGAGGGGGTTTTAAAATAAAAATTTTCCTTAGCTATGCTCTTGGAAACTAGGAATTCTCGTTTGCATTCTTTTTTTTCCGGTTTTGTTTTATAGAAGAGGGGGATTTGACTGCAAAACCCCCTTGGTAAGGGTTTTAAAACTCAAAACCCCCTTGGCTGCGCTGGGGAAAGTGATGGTTTAGTATCAAAATCTCACCTAAAATAAATAGAATCAAAGCATAAAATCAGTTATTAAATTCCGATCCGATGAAGGGGGATGGGGAGGATTTCATTTCATGGGGTGGGGGGTTAAATCCCCCATGGCTACGCCCATGATGAAAATAAAAGGCTTCAAATCTACCTATTGCTAGTTTCAAACTTTTAAGCAACACAAAGTATAAAGGGGACTAATTCAACTTATACCGCCATACCAGTCAAGTACAATTTCTTCCCGTGTTCTATACCAAACAATATAATTAATTACCAATTATGGCAACGGCAATGCCTTTGATTCCGAAAATTAAGGATGAGTATTGTGTTTCACTTGACTATACAAACCCAGTTGCGACCTGCATATTTTTGCGCATCTAGTGCAGTCAAAGTCTTTGACCGCCGGCGGTCTTTTTTTTTAAGTTTTCTTTTCATCTTATGCACATATCTTCAATAAGACTTTTGTCAAATCTTTGTCCTACAGCCTTGTCCTGTGAGAGCTCTCCAACTGTCTCTTTCAGAGGCCATCTGCTGCCAACTACCCTCCTCTATGTCAGTGAGGGCGAATAGGCGCCTGGGTTGATCTTCACTGTGCTTACGGTGGGCACCTCTGTTACGCGCGCCTTTAGCATGCGGTCGTCTCCCATGCGGGATACGTGTCTGATCCAGGCTCAGCTGTCTAATGGTAATTAGTGCTTTGAGGCTGTCCCCACCGGCCTCCAGCAGAACATAGTTATATGAAATATAGTCTCTCCAGCGTCTGCCCATCATTGTGCAAAGGCATCTTTGATGGAAGTGTTCGAGGAGCCTTCAATGCCGTCGATAGAGTCCCCAGAGACATTACAAGAGTAGTTCGAACCATTGCTTTCAAAACGTTGTTTTTATTGCTAATGGAAGAGACATATGCCGCCCTACTTTCAGTTTGAGGCGACCAAAAGTGCTGTTGGCCTTTGCAAGACGTTATCTATTTCTCTGGATAGTGACACATCGTTTGACACTGTGTCGAATGAATAACCAAAACTTAACTTGTTTTTTTTTTATTATTGTTTCTTATTTTGTCGGGTACAAGAAATAATTTGATAAAGTTTCAACTTCATCCGAGAATATCAGTGGGAAGAAAAACGTGCTCAAACTTTTTACCAGACATACAGCCAGCCAGACAGACAGACAGACAGCCAGACAGACAGACAGACAGAGTTTATAATAATAAGAGTTATAAAATAGATGTTTTAATGAAGAGTCTATGTAGTTACATCTCAAGACATTAAACCAAATATTTAGAAGTTGAAATTTTATCATTTGAACTATTGATTACTAACACTCATTAGAGTAGCTCAAATTGTCTGCTTAGTTATGGTCCTTACCATTCAAATCAATCATCACACCTGATTAAACTAAATAACATGCGTACCTTTGTAACGAGTAATTATAGTTTTAATCTTTTAAAATGTGAATTAATCTAGTGCAGAAAGAGAGAGAGAGAGAGAGACAGTACAATTATATTTTTAAAACTTTAATATTTTCCCAGACATCATTTTACTGCCTGTATTAGTGTGTGGGGACATAGATGTAGAAATCATTGTACTGCCTGTATTAGTGTGTGGGGACATAGATGTAGAAATCATTGTACTGCCTGTATTAGTGTGTGGGGACATAGATGTAGAAATCATTTTACTGCCTGTATTAGTGTGTGGGGACATAGATGTAGAAATCATTGTACTGCCTGTATTAGTGTGTGGGGACATAGATGTAGAAATCATTTTACTGCCTGTATTAGTGTGTGGGGACATAGATGTAGAAATCATTTTACTGCCTGTATTAGTGTGTGGGGACATAGATGTAGAAATCCTTTCTATTGTTTATGAATGGGCACTTCCTTAATGTTGTTGACCACCTTATCTTCGTGGGCAGCCCAGTGTTCAACAATGCGTCACTGTCCGGAGAAACAGACGACTGTCTCGCTAAAGAAAATATCGCTTTTGGAGGCCTCAGACTGAGAGTTTGGTGGAATAGGTCTCTTCATCTAACAATAAAAGCAATGTTTATAAAGCAGTGGTTCTCACCACACTTCTGTATGACTCTGAGACTTGGGTGCACTATCTATGTTAAGTTCTTCCTAGGGCTGGATCTATGTTTCAGTTCTTACTAGGGCTTAATCTATGTTAAGTTCTTCCTAGGGCTGGATCTATGTTTCAGTTCATCCTAGGGCTGGATCTATGTTTCAGTTCTTCCTAGGGCTGGATCTATGTTTCAGTTCTTCCTAGGGCTGGATCTATGTTAAGTTCTTCCTAGGGCTGGATCTATGTTTCAGTTCTTCCTAGGGCTGGATCTATGTTTCAGTTCTTCCTAGGGCTGGATCTATGTTTCAGTTCTTCCTAGGGCTGGATCTATGTTAAGTTCTTCCTAGGGCTGGATCTATGTTTCAGTTCTTCCTAGGGCTGGATCTATGTTTCAGTTCTTCCTAGGGCTGGATCTATGTTTCAGTTCTTCCTAGGGCTGGATCTATGTTAAGTTCTTCCTAGGGCTGGATCTATGTTTCAGTTCTTCCTAGGGCTGGATCTATGTTTCAGTTCTTCCTAGGGCTGGATCTATGTTAAGTTCTTCCTAGGGCTGGATCTATGTTTCAGTTCTTCCTAGGGCTGGATCTATGTTTCAGTTCTTCCTAGGGCTGGATCTATGTTAAGTTCTTCCTAGGGCTGGATCTATGTTTCAGTTCTTCCTAGGGCTGGATCTATGTTTCAGTTCTTCCTAGGGCTGGATCTATGTTAAGTTCTTCCTAGGGCTGGATCTATGTTTCAGTTCTTCCTAGGGCTGGATCTATGTTTCAGTTCTTCCTAGGGCTGGATCTATGTTAAGTTCTTCCTAGGGCTGGATCTATGTTAAGTTCTTCCTAGGGCTGGATCTATGTTTCAGTTCTTCCTAGGGCTGGATCTATGTTAAGTTCTTCCTAGGGCTGGATCTATGTTTCAGTTCTTCCTAGGGCTGGATCTATGTGTAGTTCAACTAGTTCCTCCAAAATGTTATTTTCTAGAAATGTAAACCAGCTGTTTATTGGTCAAACAATCTCAACAACTTTAACACATTTTTTTTTCATTACTCGGTGACTAAAACAATAAAAGATTAAAATGTGTGCAGATTGAGTGGCTACCGTATGTCCACTACACGTTAGTCCTGTAACTCATCAAACTACGCAATAGTTTCTTCTTGTGTTTTTAGGGCTTTCTCCCTCTCTCTCCCGCCCTAGTATGCACAGATGGTCACTCTTCCCCATTTTCTCTCTTGCTTCCGCTTGCCTTTCTTCTTCTTCTCTCTCACCTTTCTTTCTTCTACTCTCGCTTTCATCTCTTCCATCTTTCCTCTTCCTCACTCTCTCTTTTTCTCCTGCTCCTCTCTTCACCCCCCCTCACATTCTTCCGAAATTGTAGATCGTGTCATATCACCTCCTCCTCACTACCATTATATCCCTCCCCTCACCAATATTCCTCTCTTTCACTCTCTACTCCCCCTCATTGTCTTTCCTCCAGTCGCCTTTCTCTCTCTCTCCCTTTAATCCTCACTCTCTCCTTCCCATTCCCTCTCCTTTCTTCTCTCCTCGTGGTCAAAAAACAAGTTTAATCGTTTAATCATTTATTTCCAGCTTTAATGTTACACACAGTATGTGCCGATAGAGCGTGTCGCTAATTTCGTGGGTTCGATCCCTATACTTGTCAATTTTTTTTTCACTTTATTTTTCAGTGACAAATAATTTTTTTTTTAGTTTACTCTGTTATTTGTTTATTTGTCTTATTTGTTTAGTTGGCAACAAGTGACCTTCAATAAGACGTCCTTGACATTGCTTAGTTTGTCTAGTTCAAGCCCTCTTACGTTTTTATTTGGGTTCCATTATATCGCCTCTACATTTCTTCTTATCACTGTCTTATCACTGTCTTATCACTGTCTTATCTTCCTGACTGAATTAATGAAATAATAGACGCTTCGGATGTTCCGAAGATAATTACACCCTAGCCAATTCAGGGGCGGACTGGGTATATGGGCATTCGGGCAAATACCAGGTTGGCGGTACTAAATTGGGTCGGTAGAGCCAGCTAAAGGTCCAATTAATGCCACTATAGAAAGTATTAAATTGTTAAAGATTTTATAGTATTCTGTTGCAAAAGGGGCCATCTGAGCGTCGTGTTTTGAGAAAAAACTATCTTTAACAGACTCTACAGTGTATTGTTAATTTAATGAATCACATCACATTTTCCGAAATAATGTAATAGCCTAAACCCGTAGACAGTGTCACTAGTAGGCCTAATCCTACACACGTACTTAGTGATTAAAAAGCAGCATGATGTCTATATTTCAATTTTCTTATAAGGATATAGAGTTCATTGTAAACATGCGTAAAGTTATCGATAGATTACCAAACTTAACAAAATGATTTTTAGGATAGGTAAAACTATAATCGGATGCCCATCATATTGTTATAACCTTGCCATGCACACCACCATCTAAGAGAGTGCAGAAAGTGCGCACTATCAGTGACTAGACAGGAAGGATGTTGACATGAGAGAGAGAGAACTATTTCCGCCCAAGTGAGAGCTGATGTAAAGATGCTGTGTACAAGACTTGTTGTTCTACATGTATTTGTCATGTCCTGTAAATAAACTTCTATGTCTCGTTGAGTTGCCTCCCTTCTGATATTACAATATGTTATACAAGTTATGGGCCGAATAGTATGAAAATGCCCGGGCCGCAGGGGCGTACTGGCTATATGGGCAAACGGGCAAATGCCCGGTGGGCCGGTACAAAATGGGCCGGTCTGGTCGCGACCAAAGAACAAAAATTTCAATGCAGACAACTTAAAAAATAAGTGACAGCAACAAGACACAAAGGCCCGAACACGTTTTCTTTTTTTTTTTTTAATTCTTATTACAATTAATTTTTTTTGAAATTCAACAAGAATAAAAAAAAAAACAACAACAACACTATACACTGTACGTATTATCATTTGCAAAACGTTAGACCGTACTTTCTGCTATGCACGAGCGGCATGGACTGCTTTGATGTCTTCGAGGTTGTGTTTGGCCTAATCATTTTGTTGGTCGGCATGAGCCTTTGATGGCACTCCCATTTTTTTTTGCTCCTTCCCTCCCCCGTCTTTTAATGGTCCATTGAAATTTAACCAAAAAGAGGGATGATTAAGTTAGAAAACATTGATATAACGCAGCAAAAAAAAAAAAAAGATAGGCGCGACAATTAGCTCTTTAACAGTACTTATTAGAAATTAACTTTAACACATACACACAGCCGCGAAATTGCAAACCACCCAACTTATTCACAGCTCAAAGGAAAGGTTTCTTTTTGTTTATTTTTAATAACATAGATCTAAAAATGCTACACTTAAGGCTAAGGCTTACAAAAAAAAATAATTTTATTAAAAAATAAATCTAGATCTAAATCAATTTTTATACTATTATAATTAATGGCAAACTTCTGCTTAGTATGAAGTCATTAACGATGAAAATAATTACAATAATTTAAATAGCGCTGTCACATCCGATATTTAATGAAAGGAGATTTATATTTTAAATAATGGGTCATGGTATATTCATATACAAATCGCGTTTTTGAGAATGTAGGCCTACTAGGAGGAAGCAAGAGCTTTAAACATTAAGTAAGTGCCTCTCTAACCGTTCTGCTTTCTCTTATCTTTTAATGGAATCGGTTGCCTGAGTCAGCCAGGAAAACCAATGATTTAGCATATTTTAAGTCACAGATCAACATGCATGACTAGATTAATACATGAAATGCGTAAGACGTAACAATCTTATTTTTTGAAGAAACGTCTGTAATCTATAAATAACTCATTAGGCTGCTGTTGTATTGTTTATAGTTTTCAGACTATATACATGTATTAATAGAATACATTATGTAATCCTACGAATGCATACATTCAGTTTTAGATGCATTATCAAACGTTATATATTTTGCAGAGAATTAGGCTTACGCCTATAATAAAACACATGGGCGTAGCCGGGAGAGGAGGGTCTTCAAACCATCACTTGCCTCAGACCTCATTGTCTGAAAGGGAAACTTTACTTACTACCCCAGTGCAGCCAACTTAAGCAAACTACAGTTTCCAAATTTCATGAGCGTAGCCAAAAGGGTTTTTGTGGTTTCCCTTCCCCCTCCAATACAAAAACTAAAGCATTTTAGCATTTTCTACCAGTCGCTTGACTCCATTGAACGGAAATAATGCTTGGTTCCAAGGGTTTCGCCCCGGACCCCACTGGATGGAGCTCACAGCGCTCCCCCGGACTCCCTAGCTGCCCTTTGGCGCTGTGTACTGTCTTTCCACTAATTATAGGAAGAGAGTATTCTAGGCTAGAAAAAATGTTTGAAAGGATGAAAGATCAGAATGTAATGAAGATTAATTACATATACACACACACACTAATATATATATATATATAAATTGCGGAGTGGGGTAAAAATCCCCCCCCCATACCGAAAATATATGACATGCCATTTGTGGGCCAGTTTATTTGGTAATGCCCGGGCCAATTTTGATACCTAGTCCACCTCTACCGGGCCGATTTTGATACCCAGTCCACCCCTACCTGGCCGATTTTGATACCCAGTCCACCCCTACCTGGCCGATTTTGATACCCAGTCCGCCATCCATGTAAACAATGAATAGATTAACTTTTTGGGTGAAAATCTTCAATTAATCTTTAGAAAAAAATGTGCTTAATGAAGAGATAAAAAAAAAATTAGTCTATGCGGCCGTCAGACTTTCGTCTTATTTCTTCCAATTGAAAATTTTTTCTAAGGCCATAATGTTTCATCATGTGCACCACGTGACAGAAACGTCACTAAGTCCATGGCGTCATTTCTATATCTATTTCATTTTGTTAATCTCCCCCCCCCCCATTATGATAATAAATCTTTTGAATATTTTATCTCATCTTTATGTCTTTGTCTCTGTCTCCCTCTGACTTTTGCGCTGCATTTCTCCACGCTTGAATCTCTATTTCTTTCTCTTTATTTTGCTGTCTCTTTTGTCTTGTCATCTCTTACACTTTGATTCGTCTCTAGCTCCATTAGGCATTGCACTTTGATTCGTCTCTAGCTCCATTAGGCATTGCACTTTGATTCGTCTCTAGCTCCATTAGGCATTGCACTTTGATTCGTCTCTAGCTCCATTAGGCATTGCACTTTGATTCGTCTCTAGCTCCATTAGGCATTGCACTTTGATTCGTCTCTAGCTCCATTAGGCATTGCACTTTGATTCGTCTCTAGCTCCATTAGGCATTGCACTTTGATTCGTCTCTAGCTCCATTAGGCATTGCACTTTGATTCGTCTCTAGCTCCATTAGGCATTGCACTTTGATTCGTCTCTAGCTCCATTAGGCATTGCACTTTGATTCGTCTCTAGCTCCATTAGGCATTGCACTTTGATTCGTCTCTAGCTCCATTAGGCATTACACTTTGATTCGTCTCTAGCTCCATTAGGCATTGCACTTTGCCAACCTGCCAATTGATCATAAAGTAAACTCGTTTCCTTAAAAAAAAAATTGTGTGCATGTGTGTTTGTCTTGTATGTGTGTGGCGTGTGTGTGTGTATATATATACCTATGTGTGTAATACGTGTCAGACTGGAACAAAAGAACTGTCTACAATGTACCTGTGTATAGATTAGTATGTATGCATCCATATGAGTTTGTTTAGATCAGATGTACACCTATAGAAAGTACCATTGTCTAACGTAGACTGCGTGGTTCGAATGATTCATTTGTCTAGGTACTGTGCTGCTGCTGGTGGTAAGTTTTTATTAATGGAACTCAAGAATCATGAAAAAGCACAATAGTTTGATGTCTGTCTGTTTGTCTGTCCAGTTATTTTGATTGAATTGTATAAATATTGAACTCCAATATCGATGGTATTAATTAAGCTTACACAAAGAAAAAAATCTATTTTGACTCTGGCCTTCTAAGTAAACTGCGTTTCATGAACACAAATCAGCGTTCCTATCACAAGTCAGTGTAAGTGTCCCTATCAAATTGCTGCCACTCTTTAGACATTTGGCGCTGTTCCCTTTCCTGCCGCCCCCTCTCAACACAAGACTATTCCTGAATGCTTAAGGTGGGGGCGGGGAGAGGTGAACTTTGTGTTGACTCAGAGACCAGGGACATATGTTTACGTCTTAGTTGGCAGGTCCAAACGGAAGTCTCTGTTTGTAGTTCTTTTTAAGACCATCATTGTAGCTTGAGATAGCCGCACAATATCAGCCAATGTTAATGTTAGCTTATCTACCAGTTAACAAGTAGCGGCTTCCAATCACGCATTTTACAATCACTTGGACAGATGACCTTAAAATGTAACTTTACAATGGACAGTAACGAAACAAAGAAATAGTTCTTTTGGAGTATAATATACTCAGACTATAACCTATGTGACAAAACAATGCAATATAATATACTCAGACTATAACCTATGTGACAAAACAATGCAATATAATATACTCAGACTATAACCTATGTGACAAAACAATGCAATATAATATACTCAGACTATAACCTATGTGACAAAACAATGCAATATAATATACTCAGACTATAACCTATGTGACAAAACAATGCAATATAATATACTCAGACTATAACCTATGTGACAAAACAATGCAGTATAATATACTCAGACTATAACCTATGTGACAAAACATTTTAATTTATTTACATTACACATTACATGATACATTGAACAAGATTACCAAGAAAATGTGTCCAAACCCAAACTCAGAAGCGGCCTCCAAAAGTGGGGTGTTGATTGTCGATAGGATTGTAATGTTAGGTTTGTTGCATACACAGATGTATTTATGTATGTAATTATTATTACATTCATCTGCATTCAATAAACTGATTGTTCTGGAGATAAAACTCATTATGAGCCTGTCCGATATGAGCACCTAATAGTTTATGAAGGGCCAATTTAAGGCATGTGGAAGAAACCCATCCCTGAAGAGATCTGAAGTTCAAACTTTATCTACAGAACGCCTTAAACTAGTTAGTTACGTATTTAGGTTATTTGTAGAACAAATCTACAATATCTATAGAACTTCTACAAACTTTTTATAGAACATTCAGAATATCTATAGAACTATTCTAATTATTTATAGATGTATTACATTTTTTCAAGTTAACTATATAACTGAATTAAAATATTTCTGTAAATTATTCCTATTGTTTAGGCTGTCAAGTTTAATTAGATAAATAACATCTATTGCAAATAATTCAAACAAAGTGCAACCTCTCGCTTTGTTCCGTCGAAATAATTCAAACAAAGTGCAACCTCTCGCTTTGTTCTGTCCAAATAATTCAAACAAAGTGCAACCTCTCGCTTTGTTCTGTCCAAATAATTCAAACAAAGTGCAACCTCTCGCTTTGTTCTGTCCAAATAAGGAAATGATCCCAACAAGATTGTATTAGTTGTTAGTCTACTCAGGAAAATGTTTGACACTTCTGTGCTAGACATAAGACACTTTGTTTACACTTGTGTGTACCATTTGACCAATTGCAAACATTATTTGTGCTTGTGGTGAAAGCTGGTATTGTCATTCCCTGTTTCTGGTGTCCCCCCCCACCCACCCCCTTCATAACACCTCTCCCCCATGTAAGTATCAATGAGTTTGAAGCGCAAGTGTTTGGGTCCGTGCCTTACTGGTCTGTAACATTGGAGTGACACAATGATCTATTGCATTTTAGTGTCTCAATGCTTTTCAATATTGTTGTGGCACATTTGTTTTTGTGAAGGCTCTTCCATTCCTCGTCTAGGAGTTTCGTTGTGCCATGTTTTTCTAGTTAGTGTTTTGTTTAGAGAGTATTACTCTTTAATTCTTTGCTTTAACAGTGTTGCCAACAGTATTATTGATGTGATCCTCACTGATGGCACTATCGTGTTTGAGTTTAGCGCCTGACTTGAAACAAGTGGCTGGACTTTGTAGTTCTTTGTTTGGACATACGTTTTGCTTGAGTTTGTTTGTTTCTTCTTATAAGCATTTCAAGTTATTGTTCAAAGTCAGTTATAGTGGAAGTTACATTTTGGTTAAAGGTTAGTTCATGTATTGGTTCTATTCTAATTGTGGTTAAAGGTTAGTTCATGTATTGGTTCTATTCTAATTTTGGTTAAAGGTTAGTTCATGTATTGGTTCTAATCTAATTTTGATTAAAGGTTAGTTCATGTATTGGTTCTAATCTAATTTTGATTAAAGGTTAGTTCATGTATTGGTTCTAATCTAATTTTGATTAAAGGTTAGTTCATGAATTGGTTCTAATCTAATTTTGATTAAAGGTTAGTTCATGTATTGGTTCTAATCTAATGTTGGTTCAAGTTTAGTTGTGGTTGTGGTTCACGTCAAAAGTTTTGTGTTGAGTTGAAAGCTTTCATTTGTGTCCAGATTTCGAGTCCAGTTCATTTTGTTCTTGTCTGGATATCTCTTATGTCTACCGAACGTGGCTCTGTGTGTTAATGTAAGACTTACTCAAAGCCTTGATCATATAAACTAGATATTCAAAATACTTTTTTTAGTTCTAAATGACGGACTTGTGCTACATAAACGATTTAAAAAGCTAGGCACCTTTTAAAGCGTCTGCTTCTACGGAATATTTAACATTTGGTTTTATCAAAATCAAAATTTCATTCACAACATGGCTTTGAATCAACCAAGATGTCGTCTGCATGGTTTGAAGTACAAATACTAGAGCTATTACCATTTCATTCACATTCGAACATGGCCGACAACCCTGCATTTAGCTTCAATGACGAAGAGTCGGTGAATGATTCAAAGAATTCAGTCAAACAACTGGCTTCATGGTCAGAAGGGGGCATAACGCTGCATATTTCTACTGAATTGGCAGACATGTCTTCTTCCGCCAGTTCTCCAGACTTAACGAATGAATACGAAGCAATGCATGCAATTAACTCTTTACACATACCCAAGTCCAGCAAAGCTCCAGCACTGGCCATAAGCAGTCAAACGAATAACTTAGAAGCTGATCTGTACCAAAGTGTTACCAGAGAGACCAACGACGATAGTCCGATGCAGGTTCTTGCTCCTCAATCGCTTGGGGAGACGCAATATCTCAATGTACCTGGACACAACTTTACCACCTTTCTCCCAGAGACAGTGGAAGACGGGTGCACCGTCATCTCACTCCAAGTGCCCACCTTGCCCCGGGCACATAGCGCCCCTGACTTGTCAGCGTCTGCTACATCCGATGATCAAAAACTATCTACGTCCACTACTGACACTAGCAGCCCAAAGAAAGAAGAGAAACTCAAGGTATATATGTATATAATAAAGCACAAAGTAATCCAGTAGATCAGTAATACCCAAACTATGGCCGGAGCCTGATATGGTCGGATAGTAAAATAAGATATTCGGCCGGAGCCAGAGTCGGTGCCAGATACCGTACCTACGTTTAGTAAATAGCTATATATTGAACATTTTGCAAAACTTCTGAATAGCATTCCTATGGTATACTTTTATTTATATCCACCTTAGATCGTGTTAGCAAGGCCGCAAACTGCTTTCTGTCCTGGCGTCTAAGGCCTGATACCTAATGGCTTATATATCGTCAGTAAATACAGTAATAATGAGGAGTTCCGTGAGACTCCCATAGGATGAAGAATATCGTTATGAAATCAAGGGACACAACGCAGTGTTACGATTGGAAATTAGGTTACATTGATTCATTCTGGTTTTCATGTGGTCTATGTCTATCAATAAATTCAGTTTCAAGTACTAAAAAAATGAGTAGGTGTTTAGCTCTCCCTTTAAATATAGCCATAGTCAGTGTCTTTTACGCTAATACACACAAATCTGAGCCTTGTACTTTTATCATGGGCATATCCGGGGGGGGGGTCCTTGGGGTTCACCCCCCCCTCCAAATGAAATCCCCCCCGCAAGGGGGGATGTGGAGCACTAGCAGATCCAGAACGTTTGAGTGAGGGGGTGATTTTTGTCCAAACCCTAACCCCAGTAAACCCTAACCCTATGCATAAACGCACATACACAACATAAATAAACATGAGAATAAAAAAAAGCAGTGTTTCTCAACCTTTCTCTTGACAGCTAGGGGGCGGTCTGGGGGAACGCCCGACGCCAAAAGCATTGCATTCTTCACTACAGAAACGCATTCTCCTGACATCTACAGCTCATTAGTCATCCTATTTAAAAAGGCAGATTACATTTAGTAAAATTAAGTAACTTGGGGGCAAGGGCACTGGCGGATCCAGGGGGGGGGGCGGTAGGGGCGATCGCCCCCCCCACTCGGCCGACCCCCCTCCCCTCCGGGGGGGGGGCGAATTTTATTATAGAATTCACACACTTTGTATACGAATTTATTACTTATGTTAAAAATAAAAACTAATTATTTATATTTCAACCTATTTTTAGATTATTTCGCCCCCCCCTTCTCTAGTATGTTGGCCGATTGATAAGGTCGGGAGGGGGCGATGGTATCAATCCCGCCCCCCTCCCATACACTTTAGAGGGGGGGGGGCGGTCCAATTTTTTTGTAGAAATCACAGCTTGCTAATAGAATCAATTTACTATCTATATCATATAGGCTTTTTATTGATTTTTTAACCGATCTTTATATTATGTCGTTCCCTGTTTGCCGATTGGTGGGAGGGGGGGGGGCGAATACCTCTACTGCCTTTCCCACCTAAACCCTTTGAGTGGGGGGGGGGATGGTCCGTTTTTATGGAGAAATCATAGTTTGTGAACAAAATTAGTTGAATAAATATATACATTTTATATTATGTCGCTCCCTTTCTGGTATTTTGGCCGATTCGGTGGGGTATGGGGGGGTGATTGCATGTACTGTCCTCCCCACTATAGCCCCCTGAGTGCTTTGGGTGGTGGTCCTATTTTTGTGGAGAATCATAGTTTGTGAACAAAATTAGTTGAATAAATATATACATTTTATATTATGTCGCTCCCTTTCTGGTATTTTGGCCGATTCGGTGGGGTGAGGGGGGGGGGCGATTGCATGTACTGCCCCCCCACTCTAGCCCTCTGGGTGCTGGGGGGGGGACCGGTCCTATTTTTGTGGAGAATCATAGTTTTTGAACAAAATTAGTTGAATATCTATATAATATAAACTACGTATTGATATGTGACCCATTGTATATTATGTCGTACCATAATCTAATATCAAATAGTATCATTAGTAAATTTAAATGAAAAAAGGTTGTATCAGGTGGAAGGGGCGATACATGAAATCGCTTTTCCCCCATCATAATTTATATACACTATAAATTAAATTCTTATATTGAGTCGCCCAACCCCTATTCTTTAATGCCAAATGCAATCTTTAGCAGAAATTATTAAAGGAGTGAAGATTAATTATTTTCACTCTACCGCTCCTCCCATTTCCAGACAGAGTTTATTTAATTTCACATGAATTTATCATAATTATTGTAAGTAAGACTTTGCATTGGAAAAGTTAGAATTCAAACGAAATTTGTCAGTATTAGAGCCATGATTGAGATGAGTTATAAATTCAAATAAAGCATTCATAGTCGCCTTTTACCAACCTTTACTCAATCTGATATTTTTCTAGTTAAATAAATTTGGGACTATAGCTCACAATTTGTATTTCAATCTTATTGAACACTATTTATTGAATAATTTTTTTTTCGGCGGCGATCCCCAAAGCCAAAATCTAAATATGTGGGGTATCTTATCTTTTCAAGGAACAAATCGGTTTTATTTGCAATGTATTAAGGGCCTATAAATTCATATTAAAATAATTTTCAAGTACAACATTATTCAAAAAGTGCTTTTTTAATAGTATGAATAATGAGCTTCGAACTCCATTGCTGAATAATGAGCTGTAGAAGTCAGGAGAAGGCCCTTCTGCAATGATAAAATGCAAGAAAACGCTTTTGGCGTCGGGGCTTCGCCCCGAAATCCATTGATGAATAAGACCTGTACTTGTTAGGAGAATGCGTTTCTGCAGTGAAGAATGCAAGAAAACGCTTTTGGCGTGGGGGCTTCGCCCCGAACTCCATTGATGGATAAAGAGCTGTACTTGTCAAGAGAATGCTTTCTGCAGTGAAAAAAGCAAGAAAACGCTATTGGCGTCGGGGCTTCGCGCTGCCCCAGTTGTTTTGTTTTTCGCTGAAGGTTGCTTTTTTAAAATTCTCATGTATATATATATATATATATATATATATATATATATATATAAATATATAAATATATATATTTATGTGTGTGTGTATGTGTGTGTGTGTGTGTGCATGCGCACTGTACGCACGTTTATGCATAGGGCTAGGGTTTTCTGGGCGTTAGGGTTAGGGTTTGGAAAAAAATCGCCCCCCCTCTCCAAAGTTCTGCATCCGCTAGTGGGCAAGGGCCGATCCTGAAGTGTGACTGACTATCGAGGCGAATTTATCGTAATATTATCTTCATGTTAAGAGAGACCTCTTGTAGTAGACCTGTTTTGGTCAGTATAAGACATTAACCGAACGATGGTTAAACGCTTAAAAATATCTAATTTTTAAGAACCTTTTGAATAATGTTTTACTTGAAAAATATTCTAATAGGAATATTCTAATATGAATTTATATTATATTACTACATTGCAAATACAACCGACTTGTTTCTTACAAAGTTATGATACACAGATTTAGATAAAGGCTTTGAGGGTCGCCGCAAAAAAAAAATTATTCAAAAAAAAAAAATTAAAAAAAATAGCTCAATTGTAAATGATACTTTTTGTTCGATACGACTAGTGGTAACTTCGTTTTGTTACAGACATTGAATCTAAACAAAACAATGTCGGAATTTTGAGGAGGAGAAATTTAGCGGACCAATTAGATTCTACTCTAAATTTTTTTGCATTTTCAGGATTCAATCATAAATTGTGAATTATAGTTTGAAATTCATTTATACAGTAGAAAAATATCAGATTGAGTAAAGGTTAGAAAAAGGCGAGTAGGAAAACATATTTTGGGTGCAGAACTCAATCTCAATTGTTACTATTATTCTGAAAAAATTCTTATGAATTCTAAATTTTCCAAAACTAAGTCTAATTATGATAAATTGATGTGCATTTATATAAACTGTGTCGCCATATTTGACTATTTTGTTTTAAAACGTCATGTTTTCGTCTAGAAAGAGGGGAGGGAGCGGTAGAGTGAAAACGATTCATGGAGTAAGAATCCTCACTCCTTTTTATGTCTGCTCATGATGCCATTTAGCATTAAAGATTAGGGAGACTCGATATAGGAATTTAATTTATGGCATATATACATTATATTAGTGACATTTTTAGCGCCCCCGGAAGGGGAAAAGACGCTATAAGTTTTGTCTGGTTTGTCAGTTCGTCTGTCCATCCAGTTTAGATCTCATCATAGTATTTCAGACCATTCAAAGTTCTGATGCGTGGCTACTTTTTTCTTTTCTGAAGCGAAAAATAAATTTTTAAAATCAATTATGCAAGCAGGGGTTTTTTTTTTATAAAAATACACCATTTTGACAACTATTCACTATTAATAGTAACAAACACTGGAGGCTACTTAGTAAGGAAGATTCACTATACTTTGAACACAATTATGCAAACGGTTTTAGATTGTTGTCAAAAAATATTTTTTTTACAATTGTATTTCTACGTTTAGTAAGCTCTGTCATATTAACCACTACATTTACAAAAAAAAAAAAAAAAACAAGGTTACAAAGACAGTTTGTGAAGAAACACAAACTCAAAATCGGCCCCCGAAGTGGTCCACCCAGGCAAGCTTCAATATTTTCAGAAAGAACATCCGAATGAAATTATATCAAAGACAAATGACAGTTAGAATGGAGAAAGAAGGTTGACAGCCCCAACGGTCCAGCAGATCAAAGGATAGGTAAAAGCGAATGTAAAGCCTAACTAGTTCCCCTTTCAGACCTTGTGGTCTATAGGGCAGATGATGTAAAGTTCATCTGTTTTTGTGACCTACGGTTAACGAGGGTGTTAACCGCCTCTACTAATGTCAGGTACCCATTAGAGCTGGGTGAACACCGAAGTTGAAAATCCCAGTCTTCACCAGTATTCGAACCCGGGACCCCCGGTTTGGAAGCCAAACGCTTAAGCCGCTCAGCCACCGCGCCTCCTCCTGGCCTAACTGATGTCTTATAATTAATCTGATTGTATTGAAATGGTTCAATCTCTTATTCGAATCCTCAAGAATAAAATTCATGCTTTTGCCTCTGTGGTACGCAATTAAGACAAAAAAAATGCATTTTACAAGATTACTATTCGTTTTAAATTATGTATAACATTTAATGCATACTAAATAGATATTTTCTCTTTAAAAAATAGTAAACATTTCTTTGTGTGTAAATATAGTACTTAGTGTAACAGAACTTACATAACTTAACAATACAAATATAAAAACAAAGAATCTACAACTGTTTCAATCAATGTGTTAAAAATATGGAATACATTTGTCTCCCCTAATAAAGAGCCTCAAGTGTTTGAGTGTTTAATAGTGAATAGTTGTAAAAGTGGTGTATTTTTATGAAAAAACTGCTTGCATAAGTGATTTAAAAAATTAGATTTTTCGCTTTTAGAAAAGAAAAAAAAGTAGCCGTTGCATCAGAACTTTGAACGGTCTAAAATATTAGGATGTTGGATTTTCACTATCTTTTCTAGTTTACGAGATATAAACGGGACGGACGGACAGACATTCCACACAAAACTAATAGCGTCTTTTCCAATTTCGGGGGCCGCTAAAAATAGTGGGCAATGTCAACAGTGTATCTTTATTATTCCTTGTATATTTTATAAGAGATGTGTTATTTCCCAGTTTGTAAATATCAAAGTTAGAACTTCTTACTTTACGTCTGCCCTTCATATTACGTGTCTCACTTTACACGTGTCTACTTCTCACTTTACACGTGTCTACTTCTCACTTTACACGTGTCTACTTCTCACTTTACACTTATCTACTTCTCACTTCACACTTATCTACTTCTCACTTTACAATTGTCTACTTCTCACTTCACAATTGTCTACTTCTCACTTCACAATTGTCTACTTCTCACTTCACAATTGTCTACTTCTCACTTCACAATTGTCTACTTCTCACTTCACAATTGTCTACTTCTCACTTCACAATTGTCTACTTCTCACTTCACAATTGTCTACTTCTCACTTCACAATTGTCTACTTCTCACTTCACAATTGTCTACTTCTCACTTCACAATTGTCTACTTCTCACTTCACAATTGTCTACTTCTCACTTCACAATTGTCTACTTCTCACTTCATATTTGTCTACTTCTCACTTTACACTTGTCTACTTCTCACTTTACACACTTGTCTACTTCTCACTCTTACACACTTATCTACTTCTCACTTACACGTGTCTACTTCTCACTTACACGTGTCTACTTCTCACTTACACGTGTCTACTTCTCACTTTACACACTTGTCTACTTCTCACTTACACTTTTCTACTTCTCACTTTACACACTTGTCTACTTCTTACTCTTACACTTTTCTACTTCTCACTCTTACACTTTTCTACTTCTCACTCTTACACTTGTCTACTTCTCACTTAACACACTTGTCTACTTCTCACTCTTACACACTTATCTACTTCTCACTTACACGTGTCTACTTCTCACTTACACGTGTCTACTTCTCACTTACACGTGTCTACTTCTCACTTTACACATTTGTCTACTTCTCACTTACACTTTTCTACTTCTCACTTTACACACTTGTCTACTTCTCACTCTTACACTTTTCTACTTCTCACTCTTACACTTTCTACTTCTCACTCTTACACTTGTCTACTTCTCACATAACACACTTGTCTACTTCTCACTTACACTTGTCTACTTCTCACTCTTACACTTTTCTACTTCTCACTCTTACACTTGTCTACTTCTCACTTTACACACTTGTCAACTTCTCACTTACACTTGTCTACTTCTCACTTTTACTTGTCTACTTCTCACTTACACGTGTCTACTTCTCACTTACACTTTTCTACTTCTCACTTACACGTGTCTACTTCTCACTTAACACACTTGTCTACTTCTCACTCTTACACTTTTCTACTTCTCACTTACACGTGTCTACTTCTCACTTTACACACTTGTCTACTTCTCACTCTTACACTTGTCTACTTCTCACTCTTACACTTGTCTACTTCTCACTCTTACACTTTTCTACTTCTCACTCTTACACTTTTCTACTTCTCACTCTTACACTTTTCTACTTCTCACTTTACACTTTTCTACTTCTTACGCCACACGCCTACGTCTTACTTTACACACGTCTACTTCTCACTTTACACATGTGTACGTCTTACTCAACATATGTGCACGCCTTAACGCAGAATGCATACTCCTTACTTTACACATGTCTACGTCTTATTTTACACATATGTTCGTCTTACTCGACACATACCTACGTCTTACTCGACACATGCCTACGTCTTACTTTACACATGTGAACGTCTTACTCAACATATGCGTACGTTTTAGTTTAGACATGTCTACGTCTTACTTTACACACGCATACGTCTTACCCAACACATGTCTACGTCTTACTCCACAGTTCTCTATGTCTTTTAAAACACATACCTACGTCTTTCGGTACACATACCTACGTCCTAAGACATGTCTACGTCTTACTCTACAGGTCTCTACGCCTTACGGTACACATACATACGCCTTACGGTATACACATGACTACGTCCCAATTTACACATGTGTACGCCTTACTATACACATATCTACGTCTTACTGCACACACATCTACGTCTTACTGCACACACATCTACGTCTTACTGCACAGTGTCTACTTCTCACTTTACACATGTCTACTTCTCACTTTACACATGTCTACTTCTCACTTTACCCTTGTCTATTCCTCAGATGGAGATGACGAAAGAGGAACTCATTAAGACCTATCGCCTCCACGTTTTTGTCTTCCTTATCTTCGTGGTGATGGTCATATCTCTCAGTTTGTCCTGGTACTACAAGCAGATCGCTAACGACATCCTGCTAGCCAATCAAAATATCTTTTTCGATCCAGCCACTCGGACACTTACAGTATTGGGTAAGAGCATCAGTTGAACATTTCAGATTTCAGCTTGAAACTAGTATACCCTATTGCCACTAAGTTAAGTCATTCATTAATCGACCTTCAAATTCTAGCACAGGAAACTAGCAATGCCTTCAAGCCCAGTGCCATTTTTGTACATACTGATGGGTTGGCATCAATAGACTCTGGAAAAGCCGGTTATGGAGCTTACACTGAGTTTCTTGGCTCAGACCATGACCCCGCAAATTCGACTTTGTCATCTTGGCTTCATACAATATAAATCAACATTATGACACCCCTGTAATAATGCAGTGGGTACCGAGTCACATAGGTGACTCCTTGGCCCATCAGGGAAGGCCAACACCACCCACAGAGCAGGCTGTGAGTATTGATCATGCTCTGGCTAAAATCCAAAAAAAAAAATAAAAAAAATGGAAAAGTGATTTGAGTGCTGGGACAATACCCCAAAAGCCCTTGGAGTCTGGGAGCGCATGAGGCACTTCCCGGTGATAGAGGCTGTCCAGGCCTGAACAAACTATTATAGCACAGTGCAGGACAGGCTCATATTTCTCACAGCTATGGGAAAACTTCGACTCGCGACAGGTCTGGGAAACCACAATTTCTTGACCTGAATGGTGACATGTATGCACTACGCAAAACAGCAGGGTTACTGTCCAGGGCTTTTGTAAGAGAGGATTTGAGCCTCTCAAACCTTCACTCAAATGGAGCTTCATGATGAGTGTTAACTTTAAACACTTAGTATATTTAAACAAATATATACACTTATCATCAACAACGACACTAGCAATAACCTGAAGTCTAGCAATAACCTGAAGTCTAGTAATAACCTGAAGTCTAGCAATAACATGAAGTCTAGCAATAACCTTAAGTCTAGCAAAAACCTGAAGTCTAGTAATAACATGAAGTCTAGCAATAACATGAAGTCTAGCAATAACATGAAGTCTAGCAATAACATGAAGTCTAGTAATAACCTGAAGTCTAGCAATAACATGAAGTCTAGCAATAATCTGAAGTCTAGTAATAACCTGAAGTCTAGCAATAACATGAAGTCTAGCAATAACCTGAAGTCTAGCAATAACCTGAATTCTAGCAATAACATGAAGTCTAGCTATAACATGAAGTCTAGCAATAACCTGAAGTCTAGCAATAACATGAAGTCTAGCAATAACCTGAAGTCTAGTAATAACCTGAAGTCTAGCAATAACATAAAGTCTAGCAATAACCTTAAGTCTAGCAATAACCTGAAGTCTAGTAATAACATGAAGTCTAGCAATAACATGAAGTCTAGCAATAACATGAAGTCTAGTAATAACCTGAAGTCTAGCAATAACATGAAGTCTAGCAATAACCTGAAGTCTAGCAATAACCTGAATTCTAGCAATAACATGAAGTCTAGCAATAACATGAAGTCTAGCAATAACCTGAAGTCTAGCAATAACATGAAGTCTAGCAATAACCTTAAGTCTAGCAATAACCTGAAGTCTAGCAATAACATGAAGTCTAGCAATAACCTTAAGTCTAGCAATAACCTGAAGTCTAGCTATAACATGAAGTCTAGCAATAACCTGAAGTCTAGCAATAACATGAAGTCTTTCACTATGACAACTGAATGTATGTCTACTTTCACTATGACAAATGAATGTATGTCTACTTTCACTATGACAACTGAATGTATGTCTACTTTCACTATGACAAATGAATGTATGTCTACTTTCACTATGACATATGAATGTATGTCTGCTTTCACTATGACAACTGAATGTATGTCTACTTTCACTATGACAACTGAATGTATGTCTACTTTCACTATGACAACTGAATGTATGTCTACTTTCACTATGACAACTGAATGTATGTCTACTTTCACTATGACAAATGAATGTATGTCTACTTTCACTATGACAACTGAATGTATGTCTACTTTCACTATGACAACTGAATGTATGTCTGCTTTCATTATGACAACTGAATGTATGTCTGCTTTCACTATGACAACTGAATGTATGTCTGCTTTCACTATGACATATGAATGTATGTCTACTTTTACTATGAAAACTGAATGTATGTCTACTTTCACTATGATAACTGAATGTATGTCTGCTTTCACTATGACAACTGAATGTATGTCTACTTTCACTATGACAACTGAATGTATGTCTACTTTCACTATGACAACTGAATGTATGTCTACTTTCACTATGACAACTGAATGTATGTCTACTTTCACTATGACAAATGAATGTATGTCTACTTTCAATAGGACAACTAAATGTATGTCTACTTTCACTATGACAACTGAATGTATGTCTACTTTCACTATGACAACTGAATGTATGTCTACTTTCACTATGACAACTGAATGTATGTCTACTTTCACTATGACAACTGAATGTATGTCTACTTTCACTATGACAACTGAATGTATGTCTACTTTCACTACGACAACTGAATGTATGTCTGCTTTCACTATGACATATGAATGTATGTCTGCTTTCACTATGACAACTGAATGTATGTCTGCTTTCACTATGACATATGAATGTATGTCTACTTTTACTATGAAAACTGAATGTATGTCTGCTTTCACTATGATAACTGAATGTATGTCTGCTTTCACTATGACAACTGAATGTATGTCTACTTTCACTATGACAACTGAATGTATGTCTACTTTCACTATGACAACTGAATGTATGTCTACTTTCACTATGACAAATGAATGTATGTCTACTTTCAATAGGACAACTGAATGTATGTCTACTTTCACTATGACAACTGAATGTATGTCTACTTTCACTATGACAACTGAATGTATGTCTACTTTCACTATGACAACTGAATGTATGTCTACTTTCACTATGACAACTGAATGTATGTCTACTTTCACTATGACAACTGAATGTATGTCTACTTTCACTACGACAACTGAATGTATGTCTGCTTTCACTATGACATATGAATGTATGTCTGCTTTCACTATGACAACTGAATGTATGTCTGCTTTCACTATGACATATGAATGTATGTCTACTTTTACTATGAAAACTGAATGTATGTCTGCTTTCACTATGATAACTGAATGTATGTCTGCTTTCACTATGACAACTGAATGTATGTCTACTTTCACTATGACAACTGAATGTATGTCTACTTTCACTATGACAACTGAATGTATGTCTGCTTTCACTATGACAAATGAATGTATGTCTACTTTCAATAGGACAACTGAATGTATGTCTACTTTCACTATGACAACTGAATGTATGTCTACTTTCACTATGACAACTGAATGTATGTCTACTTTCACTATGACAACTGAATGTATGTCTACTTTCACTATGACAACTGAATGTATGTCTACTTTCACTATGACAACTGAATGTATGTCTACTTTCACTATGACAACTGAATGTATGTCTACTTTCACTATGACAACCGAATGTATGTCTACTTTCACTATGACAACTGAATGTATGTCTACTTTCACTATGACAACTGAATGTATGTCTACTTTCACTATGACAACTGAATGTATGTCTACTTTCACTATGACAACTGAATGTATGTCTACTTTCACTATGACAACTGAATGTATGTCTACTTTCAATATGACAACTGAATGTATGTCTACTTTCACTATGACAACTGAATGTATGTCTACTTTCAATATGACAACTGAATGTATGTCTACGTTCAATATGACAAATGAATGTATGTCTACTTTCACTATGACAACTGAATGTATGTCTACTTTCACTATGACAACTGAATGTATGTCTACTTTCACTATGACAACTGTTGTATGTCTACTTTCACTATGACAACTGAATGTATGTCTACTTTCACTATGACAACTGAATGTATGTCTACTTTCAATATGACAACTGAATGTATGTCTACTTTCAATATGACAACTGAATGTATGTCTACTTTCAATATGACAACTGAATGTATGTCTACTTTCAATATGACAACTGAATGTATGTCTACTTTCACTATGACAACTGAATGTATGTCTACTTTCACTATGACAAATGAATGTATGTCTACTTTCACTATGACAACTGAATGTATGTCTACTTTCAATAACCCACTAGTGCCATCTGATTTGGAATTCAAAACATTGTAACAATATTATAGCTGTTTATAAACACAAAACACACAATATAGTAGTCGTTTATTGAATAAAAACATTGAAATAGTTTTCTAGTCTAACACGAAACACCAAAAAGTATCGTATATGTTTAGATAGTAATCGTTGTTCAATGTAGTACACTTACATATAATGGGAATCGATTATCTGTATTGTAATTATTTGATAAGCATAAAACAAATACAAGATATCGCTAATGTAACCCTTTAGAATACAATACAGTGGTACAGAGTATTGTAATTGGCTGTTGACATCTATGGTGATCTTTAATGACTGTAGATTATTCTACGCTAACAAACCAACGCCACGCATTGAATTTAGCCAGACCGTAGCCAGACCGATGTCAGACCGTAGCCAGACCGTAGTCAGACCGTAGCCAGGCCGTAGTCAGACGTCCTACTTGTCAGCTATTGACTCACTTTCAACTGTCACATCCGTTTGTGTAATATTTAGAACTAATGGTTTATAGATTCTATTTTCTTATTGCATGACATACTTAGTCCGCTTAGTCATTAGTCGATCACCACTGTAATACCAACACGCATAAAGACAGACATAAGCAGATTTCATCACCTGTCATGAACACAGTAACACCAGAAATTGAAATAACTTCGGCAGACGTTGAAAACATAGTTATCATTGAATGTAAACTTTGCTGTTAGAAGAGCAATATTGAACTGGGCATTGTGGTTGATATTGAAAGCAAAGTTTATCTATGTCATGCTTTCTATTTCTCTTGATCTATTCCACTAATTTCTCATGCAGATCCTGGGCACATTTTGAAAGTTACGGCCAAACTGGGACTTGAGATTCCATCATGGATGTTGCCTCTGCACTGCCCACTTGTGGTCAAAGATAATCCCAAAATCAAACAATGTATCTGGAAAAACCGAGCTAAATTGACCATTCAGAATGTAGCTCGTTCTGATGTGAACTGTTATAACGTTTCATGGGAAAGCTTACAAATGCAGGTCAGTACAGTAACTCTCAGGTATAACTGTCTAGATGGGGTGAAGGCAGGTCAGTACAGTAACTCTCAGGTATAACTGTCTAGATGTTTTGAATGCAGATAAGTATAGTAACTCTCCGGTAAAACTGTCTAGATGGGGTGAAGGCAGGTCAGTACAGTAACTCTCAGGTATAACTGTCTTGATGGGGTGAAGGCAGGTCAGTATAGTAACTCTCAGGTATAACTGTCTAGATGGGGTGAAGGCAGGTCAGTACAGTAACTCTCAGGTATAACTGTCTAGATGGGGTAAAGGTAAGTCATTATAGTAACTCTCAGGTATAACTGTCTAGATGTGTTGAAGGCAGGTCAGTACAGTAACTCTCAGGTATAACTGTCTAGATGTGTTGAAGGCAGGTCAGTACAGTAACTCTCAGGTATAACTGTCTAGATGTGTTGAAGGCAGGTCAGTACAGTAACTCTCAGGTATAACTGTCTAGATGGGGTGAAGGCAGGTAAGTACAGTAACTCTCAGGTATAACTGACTAGATCAGGTGAAGGCAGGTAAGTATAGTAACTCTCAGGTATAACTGTCTAAGTGCGGTGAAGGCAGGTCAGTACAGTAATTCTTAGGTATAACTGTCTAGATGGGGTGAAGGCAAGTCAGTATAGTAACTCTCAGGTATAACTGTCTAGATGGGGTGAAGGCAGGTCAGTACAGTAACTCTCAGGTATAACTGTCTAGATGGGTTGAAGGCAGGTCAGTACAGTAACTCTCAGGTGTAACTGTCTAGATGGGGTGAAGGCAGGTAAGTATAGTAACTCTCCGGTATAACTGTCTATATGGGGTGAAGGCAGGTCGGTACAGTAACTCTCCGGTATAACTGTCTAGATGGGGTGAAGGCAAGTCAGTACAGTAACTCTCAGGTATAACTGTCTAGACGGGGTGAAGGCAGGTAAGTATAGTAACTCTCAGGTATAACTGTCTAGGTGGTGTGAAGGCAGGTCAGAACAGTAACTCTCCGGTATAACTGTCTAGATGGGGTGAAGACAGGTAAGTATAGTAACTCTCAGGTATAACTGTCTAGATGGGGTGAAAGCAGGTAAGTATAGTAACTCTCAGGTATAACTGTCTAGATGGGGTGAAGGCAGGTCAATACAGTAACTCTCAGGTATAGCTGTCTAGATGGGGTGAAGGCAGGTAAGTATAGTAACTCTCAGGTATAACTGTCTAGACGGGGTGAAGGCAGGTAAGTATAGTAATTCTCAGGTATAACTGTCAAGATGGGTTGAAGGCAGGTAAGTATAGTAACTCTCAGGTATAACTGTCTAGATGGGGTGAAGGCAGGTAAGTATAGTAACTCTCAGGTATAACTGTCTAGATGGGGTGAAGGCAGGTCAGTACAGTAACTCTCAGGTATAACTGTCTAGATAGGGTGAAGGCAGGTAAGTATAGTAACTCTCAGGTAAAACTGTCTAAGTGCGGTCAAGGCTGGTCAGTACAGTAATTCTTAGGTATAACTGTCTAGATGGGGTGAAGGCAAGTCAGTCCAGTAACTCTCAGGTATAACTGTCTAGATGGGGTGAAGGCAGGTCAGTACAGTAACTCTCAGGTATAACTGTCTAGATGGGTTGAAGGCAGGTCAGTACAGTAACTCTCAGGTGTAACTGTCTAGATGGGGTGAAGGCAGGTAAGTATAGTAACTCTCCGGTATAACTGTCTATATGGGGTGAAGGCAGGTCAGTACAGTAACTCTCCGGTATAACTGTCTAGATGGGGTGAAGACAGATCAGTACAGTAACTCTCAGGTATAACTGTCTAGATGGGGTGAAGGCAGGTCAATACAGTAACTCTCAGGTATAGCTGTCTAGATGGAATAAGGGCAGGTCAGTACAGTAACTCTCCGGTATAACTGTCTAGATGGGGTGAAGACAGGTCAGTACAGTAACTCTCAGGTATAACTGTCTAGATGGGGTGAAGGCAGGTAAGTATAGTAACTCTCAGGTATAACTGTCTAGACGGGGTGAAGGCAGGTCAGTACAGTAACTCTCAGGTATAACTGTCTAGATGGGGTGAAGGCAGGTAAGTATAGTAACTCTCAGGTATAACTGTCTAGACGGGGTGAAGGCAGGTCAGTACAGTAACTCTCAGGCCTAACTGTCTAGATGGGGTGAAGGCAGGTAAGTATAGTAACTCACAGGTATAACTGTCTAGACGGGGTGAAGGCAGGTCAGTACAGTAACTCTCAGGTATAACTGTCTAGACGGGGTGAAGGCAGGTAAGTATAGTAACTCTCAGGTATAACTGTCTAGATGGGGTGAAGGCAGGTAAGTACAGTAACTCTCAGGTATAACTGTCAAGATGGGTTGAAGGTAAGTCATTATAGTAACTCTCAGGCCTAACTGTCTAGATGGGGTGAAGACAGGTCAGTCCAGTAACTCTCAGGTATAACTGTCTAGATGGGGTGAAGGCAGGTCAGTACAGTAACTCTCAGGTATAACTGTCTAGATGGGTTGAAGGCAGGTCAGTACAGTAACTCTCAGGTGTAACTGTCTAGATGGGGTGAAGGCAGGTCAGTACAGTAACTCTCCGGTATAACTGTCTAGATGGGGTGAAGACAGATCAGTACAGTAACTCTCAGGTATAACTGTCTAGATGGGGTGAAGGCAGGTCAATACAGTAACTCTCAGGTATAGCTGTCTAGATGGAATAAGGGCAGGTCAGTACAGTAACTCTCAGGTATAACTGTCTAGATGGGGTGAAGGCAGGTAAGTATAGTAACTCTCAGGCCTAACTGTCTAGATGGGGTGAAGGCAGGTCAGTCGAGTAACTCTCAGGCCTAACTGTCTAGATGGGGTGAAGGCAGGTCAGTCGAGTAACTCTCAGGTATAACTGTCTAGATGGGGTGAAGGCAGGTCAGTCGAGTAACTCTCAGGTATAACTGTCTATATGGGGTGAAGGCAGGTCAGTACAGTAACTCTCCAATATAACTGTCTAGATGGGGTGAAGACAGATCAGTACAGTAACTCTCAGGTATAACTGTCTAGATGGGGTGAAGGCAGGTCAATACAGTAACTCTCATGTATAGCTGTCTAGATGGAATAAGGGCAGGTCAGTACAGTAACTCTCAGGTATAACTGTCTAGATGGGGTGAAGGCAGGTAAGTATAGTAACTCTCAGGCCTAACTGTCTAGATGGGGTGAAGGCAGGTCAGTCGAGTAACTCTCAGGCCTAACTGTCTAGATGGGGTGAAGGCAGGTCAGTCGAGTAACTCTCAGGTATAACTGTCTAGATGGGGTGAAGGCAGGTCAGTCGAGTAACTCTCAGGTATAACTGTCTAGATGGGGTGAAGGCAGGTCAGTACAGTAATTCTCAGGTATAACTGTCTAGATGGGGTGATGGCAGATCAGTACAGTAACTCTCAGTTATAGATGTCTAGATGGAATGAGGGCAGGTCAGTACAGTAACTCTCAGGCCTAACTGTCTAGATGTGGTGAAGGCAGGTCAGTCGAGTAACTCTCAGGTATAACTGTCTAGATGGGGTGAAAGCAGATCAGTACAGTAACTCTCAGGTATAGCCGTCTAGATGGGGGGAAGGCAGGTCTGTACAGTAACTCTAGGGTGTAACTGTCTAGATGGGGTGCGCTGTAAAGTGTAACTGCCCACATGGGGTGAGGGCAGGTCAGTGTTTGACTGCCCCAGACTTGCTGATCTCCCCCTGACTTGCTGATCTCTCCTGACTTGCTGACTCTCTCTGACTTGCTGATCTCTCCCTGACTTGCTGATCTCTCCCTGACTTGCTGATCTCTCCCTGACTTGCTGATCTCTCCATGACTTGCTGATCTCTCCCAGACTTGCTGATCTCTCCCTGACTGGTTGATCTCTCCCAGACTTGCTAGTCTCTCCCTGACTGGCTGATCTCTCCCAGACTTGCTGATCTCTCCCAGACTTGCTGATCTTTGTCTCCACAGGTCTGGGAAACCAAAATTCTCGACCTGTATGTTGGCAACTTGGCATGTATGCACTTCGAAAAACAGCAGGGGCTAGATGTTGTTATTTCCTTGCATTGCTTCAAAACCTTTAAATCTTTTAACTAGAAGTTTAAATTCGCTGAACCAATTTCTGAAAAAAAATCTGAGTTGCCCTACCTTTATTTAATTGTAATATTGGAAAACATTCAAACTGAACAACTTTCCCACACGCAGGTCAATGAGGAAAATGTATTTCAAGTTTTATTGCGATCAGTAAAAACAATTTATTCGAACGTTGATTCAATGCAAACATTGATAAACACAAAATGTGAATTGTTGGCCTAGAAAGTGCAACACTCTGTGCACCATTACGTTTAGAACGAGCTTGCTGATAACTTGCTGGCCGACTCCCGTTATAGGCTGGTCTTTTAATTTGGGAACTAAGTCATTCCAGTAATCAGTGAGGGACATTTGTTGGTGTGACTGGTAAAGGGTTAGGTTAGGTTATCCCGGTTACGCTATTCTGCCTCAACGTGGCACTCGGGTGGAAACGACCATTAGAGGAAGTGGTTAGGCTAAATAATTAGCAAAACAAAACTCCTGTGGGTGTCCAAGGGAACGCGAGAGTGGCCTCATTGCAATGAGAAGAGTTGAAAGAGAGCTCCCAAGGACCTGTCGATAATCCATGCGCCGTTCCTCAGGGGACCGTTACACTAATGGCGAGTCCTGCACGGTTAGCTTGGTACCACATAGGAAAATGGCGGAGGTTCCCGGTGTACTCGACCTTCGGCCATGCATTCTAGACCATGCGCCCGGAGTGTCGGATATATCGGAAATAGCAATGCTTTAACATAGGCATTGGCTTTGATCTCTTCCAGACAGAACGGTTGTTCAAACAGGCTTTTTTTTTTACTGTTGTTCATACAGTTTGTTGTTTTTTTAACACGAAGAGCCTTCGGCTCAGCTCTTTGACTATCAAACGGTTAGGTTATCATATTGTACTTTGGTGAATTTTGTTGAATACAGACTATGAAAATGTAAATAGTGAACATAAGTATGACCGGAAGTACGGACATTTTGAGAGCTCTAGAGTTGAGTGCAATGATGAAGTCTGTTTTCTCTCTAGACAAACATTTGAATCTCCATGTCAGATATCTAACCAATGCTTCTATAATTTGATGTATTTTTATATCTCTTCAGTATTTCCCTCATGACTGCATTGATCTCGGGACGGCTGTTTGGTATGGTCCATCCAACCAATCATTTAGTACATTCCCCATCAGAGGAACATTTCAGTTTCAGCCCTCAGACTACACCGTACAAAATAATGGACTCTTTAGTTCCAGATTGGACCTTTATTGGCTATCTTCCAATGCAGCTGGACTCTATGTCAGTCCAGAGAGTCCTGTGACCGTCTTCTGGAACATATCCGGCAACCAACAGCTGTGTCTGGTGTCGAACTTTAGTGGACCTTTCTATCCCTCCCAGGAGCGACTGCCTTACTTGAACTACACACTGTGTCAAAGTAACCAAGTGATGTTGACACACACAGTCATGCAGTCAATGTTCCAGTCCAAGCCATCAATCAATGTGTCCTCAGACGCAATGTTCAGCTCGCCATTCTGGTCTCTGAAAGGCTTTTCTAATTCTCTAAATGTCACAGATGAGCTTATCAAAAATTTAACTAAGGACGCAGAAGAAAATGATTTTCAAGTTCATAAACTGTCACTAGATGTCGAGTGGGAAAGGACGACGGGAGACGTGAACTTTGACCCTTCAAGATTTAACAAATCCTATCTTGAGGAATTGACGAAACAAACAAATATGCAAATCATTTTGACTATTTCTCCTTATTTCAAGTTTTCAAGTTCCAATTTTGCATTGGTAAGAAATTATACGTTTGATTTGTTCACGTTCATGCATTGAATTAGCAAGTCCTAGGTGTTTTACATCCAAATTTTGATCTTGCGAGAGCAGATGTTTTATATCCATATTTTGAATTGGCAAGACCTAGATATTGTAGATCTATATTTTCATTTTGCAGGACCGGATTTCTACTTGATAAGACCCTAACCCTGAGATATGGGGCTCTTTGTAATCAACAGAAGCACATTTTTGGAACAATTTTTTCCAGCTCCAAACAAGTGGGGGCCCTAAGTTAAAGCTTGTGTTGTCTGCTAAATTCAGCACTGTGATTTTTCAAGAGTTAGTTGTTTTATATCCATAGTTTAAACTGGAAAAACCTATTTGTTCTCTATTTATATTTTAAACTGGAAAAACCTAGATGTTTTACCACCAAAAAAGTAAAAACCCAGATAGTTCGAAATCACATAAACAGAATCTAAATGTGTTCACATTACCAAATAAGCTTAGGATTAAAAAAGAATTATTTAATAAACAATAAGTAGGTTATAGAAGAGGTGCCACTTTCATTTTTTGGCCATCTTTTTCTTACTCAATTTTGTATTCTTTATTTGACCAAAAAGCCAAACTTATTACAATAGGAAAGAGAAAATATTGTTATAAACCTGGTGGTGGCACAGATGGGGGTAGTGGTGTGTGTGTAGTCAGCCGATGCAAATCGCCCCTGGCCAGCGCTAGACGAGCGGTCAACCGTGACGAGCTACGACGGTCAGCCGAGTCGAGTGTCAACACGACGGTTCGGGAAGGATCGCCGTTGTGGACAGAGCTCAGGAGCGTCACGAGGGATGTAGTCATGTGATGAAGCTAGAAACGTCGAGCGGCGCTCTGTCCGGTTCGAGAAGGCCAGCAGGGACCCTATATAAGAGAGGAGGTGTCGCAGTCATGACGGTTGAGAAAAGGGGCTCAATACAGCAAGGTTCAGAAAGGAGGTTCACGACAAGAGTTCAGAACACGGTCGACTACAGCACAGTTCAGCGGTGTCTGTACGGAGCAATACGACGGTTCAGTGCGGAGTACTATCAAGTACAGTTGAGACGAACGACGTCTTGATCTTAGTCTGTGATCGAGTTCGACACAACGAGCCTAGTGTGTGAAGTCAGTCCTGAACTGTTGAACCCAGTGCAAGCCCGGAACGAGACGGAGAAGCCAGTGCTAGAGTTGGTACGTCGGTACGGCTATAAACGGAAAGATATTTGTTATCGGAGAGCTATTTGTACTGTTCTACGTGCTGCCAATTGTACAGTATAGGCTGATATTTATGGACATTAAACCTTTACGTTATTTTGGAGCCCTGAGTTGTCAAGTTCTTTAAGTTGGTGGTGTATGGTGCAGAGAGCCTGGATAGTGAGATTCGTAACAATATCAAACGAAAAGCTAGATGTAGTCATTGTATAACGGTTTCAAAATTAAATGTATGACAAAGACTTCTGTTTTGATGTTGTTGTTTGTATTTCTGCAGGGGGTAATTAATTCCACTTTTGTGAAAGACTCTGGTGGTGTTGTGCCAGGTCTAACTTTGTATGACGGACAGCTAACAGCCATATTGGATGTGTTTAATCAACAGAGCGTCACGTGGTTCACTGAAAGATTAAAGGTCAGAGTTCAGTTGAAGTTTTTATAAAGCTTATATCAACTCACTCTGTCTGGTCCAAAGTTTTGTCCCTTAGAGAATTGTACTCTCCCACACCCATTGTCGACAGAAGTTGAAACTTAAAAAACAATTATTTATTGTACCTGACAAAACAAATCAATTAAAAAATTAGACAATTTGTCAATTAATTATTGGTAATTAATTACTTTGTTTGATATCGAATAAGGTAAATAACTTCTACATTATAGAGAGCTCTTGATTTGAATTTAAGTCGTAAAACTTTTTGTTTAATGCATTCTCCCCCTTCCCCTTTTTTCCACTGGTCCAGACAAGTCATAGAATCATAGAATTAGAATCATAGAATCATAAGGCATTGAGAAAGCAAAATCACCAAAATGCACTTAACAAAAACAATTGAAACCAATAATACTAATTGCACAGATGTTTGATTGTTCGTCTAGAAGAGTCTAGATCTTGTCAATGTGACCGTGATCGCTTGGAATCAAACAACTTGTACGACTTCAATTTGCTCATTCATGGTTCAGGCCTCCTCAGGGGGAGTCATTCTACTTATACCACCACATCTGTCAAGTACGACTTTTTTCCCTTATTGGATACCAAACAAAAATAACTAATACCAATAGTTAATTAATCAATTTGTTTTTAACGGCCCCGGAACACTTTATAAAGTGTTAGTTGCTCTAGAAGCTGGTGAGAGGTTTGGTTATAAGGATGAAGTCATAGTTTAGAATTCGGGATAGGGTCCAGTTTTCGATTGGTCCACAGTGACATCCATTGCCTCTAATTGCGACCAATATTTGTTCTTAATATGTTGGCATTCATTTTTTTTTATCAATTTTTTTTTTCATCTTCTCGTCAGGAACTCAATGATATCGGGATCGAGAACTTCCGCTTAACTTATGGAACTCAATCCTGGCTACCCTACAAGCCTCGGTTTCAGTCCACTACAGGCACTCCAAACTTGTACAGGTATAGAACCACAGTGGTACAATGATGAATTGGATTAGCAACAGTCACTTTTGGATTATACACTGATGAATAGGACTGCAACAGTCAATGTTGGATGGTGCACTGATGAATTGGACTGCATCAGTCAATGTTGGATGGTACAATGATTAATTGGACTGCATCAGTCAATGTTGGATGGTACAATGACTAATTGGATTAGCAACAGTCACTGATGGATTATACACTGATGAATAGGACTGCAACAGTCAATGTTGGATGGTGCACTGATGAATTGGACGTCAATATTGGATGGTGCACTGTTCTAGAGTTGACAACTGACAACTGAGACAATTTGGGAGTGTTACACTGTTCAGAACTGCCAATGTTCATCACGTGGTTGTACAGTTTGTACAGTTATTAAAAACATGGATAAGTTGATAACGACTTTAATTTTATTTCAATGTTTCTATTTTGTTTGATACTTTTTACGCGATACTCAGAGCATGTTATGGATAGACTAACTCAGTCACTCGAGACCAGTGGTTCCCAAACTTTTGTATCCCATAGACTGGCGTAGTGCCCTTGCCTTGTTTTCAGGTTTGCTACTAAAGTTATATTGCATTTTTGCTCATTCATCCCCTTCAAATATCACCTTTTCTGAAAAACGAATTTCTACCTAGTGAATTGAAGAGTGAAAAAGCTATTTTTAAACTACATTTTAGATTTATATATTTATTAATAAATTTATGAATACATTTCATATTTTAACAAATTAAAATAAATATTAAAATGTTAGCATACAGTCATCAAACCCACTGGAAACGTTTTCTTCTAAAAGTGTGCAAGGTCTACCCTGCTAGCAAATCACCCAAGTACGCCAAACAGACAGATAGTCTTCATCAACAATGCAAAAAACAGTCCTCCAAAGCTCTGATGCCTTCAAAATGAAACAAGTCAGGAAAGCCCTTGTGCATAAATATGTGAATGAAATAATTCTGTTAATGGAAATCAAAATTAAAGTCACGACCAGCTGAAATTAGATTCATTATCGCAGACCCTCCTTACACATCTCATAGACCCCCCTCCCATTCACTTTTTCACTTTCGTAGACCCTTTGGAGTCTTTGTAGACCCCTGGGGGTCTGTATAGAACACTTTGGGTATCACTGCTCTAGACTTATGGATAGACTAACTCTAGACTTCTGATGCTTCTGTTTTTCAGGAAACTTATGACTGAAGCAGTCAGTCGTGTGTCCAAGACTCTGATTGTAGAGCACAGTTCTGAATCTAGACACGTGAACAGTCTGGTTCCTCTGGTTGCCAAGATTGATTTAGTCGATGGCCGCAACTGTATTGTTGGAGTTATTGATGAAGCTCTGACGCTAAGCATTATGGGATATCCACTCGTTATGGTGGATGGCTTCAAGGAAATGAAAGGGGCCAAGATGACCAGGTGAAAACTTACATTGAGTGATAATCTTACAGAGTCCACACTGTCTAAACAGATAACCACACTTTTTCGTAAAAGTTTAAAAACAAAGATTTCACTCCAATCAATACATTTTAACATCCATTGATAAAACATCAACCTTATATCTATACAGTTCATCAGGTAACATTGAATTACAAACACAAGGATTAAGTGTAGAATGAAGTAGTAGGCCTAGTACACACCGGCTACGTCCGATGATTTATATTGTTTGTTATTACCGGAACACCCCCTCCTTTTCGTTTTTATATTTTCAATAAATTGGCCACATTTTAACAACCACCCTAACGTACTTTTGAGCCCGTGATTTTGTGTATCTGTTACAACGAAGTTAAATGGCCCGCTTGCCTTCTCTCGCCGGAACCCCCTTGGTTTTTGTAACCTGCGCATCGCGTCATTTCTCCGACATAGACTTTTGACTTGATGTGGAAAGACCCGCTTTATAATATCACCCCGACACACACACGCACATAAGCTTTTGGTCCGTGAATATTAGAATACTTTTACTTTCTCGCCTCTATTTCTTTGACTTTTCTTCGGCTTCCCAATCCAATATGCATTATACCCTATGCTGCTTTTCAACCGTAATCACACACACACGCGCTTTCATACTTTTGTATATTTGTTCGCACTTTTCAATCCCAAGGCAAGCAAGGTACGGTATTTAGGCATCGCAAACATTTTTCAGACCATCAGTTTCAGGTCTAGAGGGAAAAATGTGTTTTCCAAAATCCCCAATGGAAGGCCATATTTCTGTTCCCTACAGTACATTTAGGCGTAGACGGCAAAAACAAAATCTTAATCGACCACCGCCGGACAATGGTTATGCTTGTCCTGGATTTGGCAAAATATGTAGGTCATAGCTGGGGCTTTGTAGCCACGTAAAATACTTCATTCCTCATTAATCTTCGGACTCGAAGACAGGCCTTATTATTATTATTATTCTATCTTCTAAATATAAGGAAATATCCATTTGGTTATATGAATTGTAATTGTTTAATTAATCTCTTAATCCTTAATCTCTGTCGAAAAAATATACTTTATATTTATCATTTTTGATGCTATTAGGATTATTATTTGTTTATTTGAAGCGCATCTAAAGGGTAGTGCAACTGATGTCAAGCAAATTAAAGATAGTTGACTTTGAAGGAAAGAAAGAATTCGTTTTACAAAATGCGGAAAGTTTTGTGTTATTTCCTTTGGTGCTTTCTATAGAGACTGCTGCGTTTGGAAAAATAGCCAAAATAAAATACAAAGGCTTAATCAAAAGGTTGCGAATCTGGCGTCTTAGAGAGCATTTCAAAGGCGTAGATTTCATGGAGTCCCAACGGAAGTTGATGAGATCTCTTGAATAATCAGCTCCGAAATGTATGAACTATCTCAACGTTGTGGTATTGGAAGCAGACTTGGTCACTATAATATTTACACATTATTGAATTTATATGTTAAGTTGTCATTTCTCTTTGCAACCAAACTCTTGTCTTTGTTTCTTTCACTCAATGTTTAAGTAACCTTTTCTCTTTGGTTCATGAACTAGGTTGACATTAGTGTTACTTTATTTCTACTTCGTCCCGAGACATGACGTTAGTGTTACTTTATTTCTACTTCGTCCAGAGACATGACGTTAGTGTTACTTTATTTCTACTTCGTCCCGAGACATGACGTTAGTGTTACTTTATTTCTACTTCGTCCCGAGACATGACATAAGTGTTACTTTATTTCTACTTCGTCCCGAGACATGACGTTAGTGTTACTTTATTTCTACTTCGTCCAGAGACATGACGTTAGTGTTACTTTATTTCTACTTCGTCCAGAGACATGACGTTAGTGTTACTTTATTTCTACTTCGTCCCGAGACATGTCATTAGTGTTACTTTATTTCTATTTCGTTCCGAGACATGACGTTAAACTGCGCTCCTCTTTCCTTAGCACTTTTGGAGCTCAAAAGTGCCCTACTTCTTTTCTATCATTGTGTCTGCCTCTTCTTTTCCTCAGTCTGCCTTCATTGATCATCACTCTGTCTCCTTATCTCTAAAATCTCACTACGTCCTAGACCAGTCCGTTTGCTGTGGACTCCAACGGGTAAGGGGGGATAAAGAGATCCTGGTGTTTGAGTGGTGGCTATCTGAGGATAAACCACCATAACACAATACTTTGGCACCAAGTTCCCCTAGACCTGAGGCCCATATGGCCCGCTCTGGGTCAACCGGCTGGTCATGCCGAGCTACCAGCATAGGTCGTCGACCTATGCTGGAGGGCGGTGGCTGGAGGGTCAATCAGGGAGCTGATGTATCGGACACATGTCCGATGCAGCAGCTGACTGAGTATAGCACCTGTGTAGCCCTGGCGGGCTCATTCTGGACATCCGAATGGCCCGTCCCCTTGTTGGACTCGGTGGTGGTTGGGGAGCACAGGTGCCGAACTAACAAGAATATATATGAACAAAAAAAAACCCAAATAAACTACTTGCCCCAGACTTGTGTCTGGGCAAGAGACGCCGCATTGATGATAAAAAAGGAGGAGGCCACAAAAAGCTGTGCTACCTGGCCATCATTTCTGGTTGTTAAGTGCACAGAGGAGGGGAAAAGTCTGACAAAGATGAGCCCTTTTGTCATCTACAAGGGACTTAATTCAGTAGTGGGAGAGCCCAAGAGTGTGTCTAAGCTACACAAGACTTTGGAACTTCTAGTAGAAGTTGATAGCAAGATACACTCTGATGGGCTTTTACGATGCTGGAGAGTCTATAATCTCCATGTGGAGGTAAACCAGTGACCACACAAGAGTCTGAACACCAGCAGAGGTGTAATCAGCTCTAGGGACCTACTGGAATGTTCCGAGCAGGAAATAGTGGAGGGCATTGAAGGAGTCACCCATGCCCGGCGCATTACCAGGCGCAGGGATGGTGAGAAGGTCAAAACTGCCACTATTATCCTCACATTCGGAACTAGGACACCGCCAGAGTATGTGAAGGCAGCATACCTACGAGTTCCAGTGAGGCCCTACATACCTAACCCCATGAGGTGCTTCAAGTGTCAGAGTTATGGACACGGCGCGGCAGTCTGCAAGAGGAACACTGTGTGTGCCAGATGTGCTGGAGAGGGTCATGAGGACAAGGGCTGCACAGCCCAGTTCAAATGCCCAAACTGTCACGCTGGCCACTCAGCCTACTCCAAGGACTACCCTGTGTGGAAACAGGAGGTTGCCGTGCAGGAGTACAAGGCAAGAAATGGGTGTACCTTCAGCCGGCGAAATCGGCTGTATTGGCCCTACCCAAGGGCCAATTCGGCTTGACAAAGACCTACGCCCAAGCTGTTGCTAAGATAGGAAGATCCATAGCCACACAGACGGACACATTGACCCCACCACCCCCTCCTCCTCCTCCAACTCAGAAGAATGCACCGCCAAAGAACACACCTCCGAAGAAACAAGAAAGCCCTGTTGTCATGCTAAAGAACAGGTTCTCTGTGCTCGCTGATGAGAGTATGGAGACTGAGCAGCATGTCAAAACCAACACTCCGGGAGAACCCGGAGACATCATGTCGGACACAGGTTCTCCTCAGAGAACCAAGCCAGACACCCCAACCTCTACCGAATTAGAGGTAGACCAAATCCCTAAGGGGAGAAATTAAAGCGGAGAGGTTGCCCGAGATGAGAGAGGAGGAAATAACCTCCGCTCTCACCAGAGGGATCTCCCCTCTCCAGAGAGAAATACTTCCCCTAAAAGGGGGTTGTCCTCCTCTCCACCCAAACCCAAGAATAAAAATACCAAGGTCACTGGAATAAAGGGAAACACCTGCGGGGGCCTCCCAAGGCCAAATAGCTCCAAGTAGATCACTTAGAATAAGCCATGGATTCCAGAATTGTACAGTGGAATTGTAGAGGCCTCAATGCCAATTATGAGGAAATGCAGCTACTGATGGACTCTGAGACTGTAGCTGTCTGCTTACAGGAAACATTTCTGAAAGATAGCATCAGTTTCCGAAGTTACAGTGCTTACAGCAAGAATGTTGAGGATGCAGAAAGAGCATCAGGTGGAGTCTGTATCCTTGTAAAGGACAGCATCCCCAATGAGAGGGTAGAACTACAGACCACACTACAGGCCGTAGCAGCTAGGATAACCCTTCACAAAGTTATCACTTGCTGCAGCCTGTATCTACCACCAGGGGCTCCATTAAACCCGACAGACATGGAGGACCTATTGAAACAACTTCCCCGGCCTTATATAATCCTTGGGGATTTCAATGCCCATAACACCATGTGGGGATCCAACAATACCGACACAAGTGGTCGTATGCTGGAGGACATCTTCCTCCAATATGATTTATGCATACTTAATGATGCATCACCGACCTACTTGCACCCAGGAACTGGATCTCTCACATGCATTGACCTCACCGTATGCGTCCCTGGACTTCTGGACGACTTTAAATGGTCAGTTAGCAATGATCTACGTGGAAGTGATCACTTCCCAATCATCATTACTAACAATCTCCCCTCATTGGGACGACCTCAGCGGTGGAAACTGAACAAGGCCGATTGGGAACAATTCCAAAAAAGATGCTCCGAGGATATCACAGAAAATATCATCGATGAACAGAACCCAGCTGATACTTTTGCTAGCAAGCTACTTAGTATAGCCAGGAAAGTTGTCCCCCTAACCTCCGCAAATCCAAAACGGCCTAGCAAACCATGGTTTGATACAGCTTGCAAAAGTGCTATTGGCGATAGGAAAAAACGACTGGCTGCATTTATAAAGAATCCTTCCCAGGAAAACCTAAAGCTATTCAGGATAGCTAGAGCAAAGGCTAGACAAACCATACGGTCAGCCAAAAGGAATTCCTGGAGAAGTTTTGTCGGCAGTCTGGATGACGAAACTTCTGCTAGAGCGGTTTGGAAGGCAGTAAGGCGAATCAAAGGGAAAGAATAAAATAGGGCATTTGAAAAACCAAGGACGAACTGTCATCCACTGCACACTACATGCCAGAGTTCCAAAAAGTCAAAACCAGGGAGGAAAGACTCCCCTTTGATTTCAGGTCAGAGAACAATGAAGACTACAACAAACCGTTCTCGCTTGAGGAACTGGGGGAATCGCTGGACAAGTCACATGACACAGCACCTGGAGAAGATGAAATCCATTACCATTTCCTCAAGCACCTTCCCGAACCCTCATTGGCAGTCCTGCTAGGGGTCTATAACTGTGTGTGGCAAACAGGCGCTTTCCCAAACAGCTGGAGGAAAGCCACGGTTATACCTATACCTAAACCGGGAAGAGACGGTTCTTACCCAGCTAACTATCGACCAATAGCACTAACAAGCTACATCTGCAAAACCATGGAAAGAATGATTAACAGTAGGCTGGTCTGGTACCTGGAGAGGAATAAAGTGCGGATTCCGGCAGGGGCGGACAATAACTGACCACCTGGTAAGGCTGGAAGCTTATATTAGAAATGCATTACTCAGAAGAGAACATCTAGTAGCTGTATTCTTCGATATAGAAAAGGCCTATGACACAACCTGAAAACATGACGTTCTACATGACCTGGAGCTTATAGGGCTTAAGGGACACCTTCCCCACTTTGTGGGGGAATTCCTGAAAGATCGAAAATTTCAGGTTCGAGTGGGCAACTCCACTTCTGACACTCATGACCAGGAAACGGGTGTGCCCCAGGGCAGCATTCTGTCAGTCACCCTGTTCAACATTAAAATAAACAGCATCATAAATGCTCTGTCCCCTGGCATAGAGTGCTCTTTGTATGTTGATGACTTTGTCATTTTTACTTATGGGAAAATTTCTACTTATTGGAAAAACATGAACACCTTAGAAAGAACATTACAGTTATGTCTAAACAAAATTCAAAATTGGGCAAACGATAAGGGTTTTAAATTTTTGGACTCCAAAACAGTTAGTATGCATTTTTGTAATTTAAGGGGACTCCACCCAGACCCTGAACTATTTATACACAAAAAGAAGATCCCTGTCGTGAAAACTACAAAATTTTTAGGCCACATTCTAGATTCCAAATTTAATTTTCTCCCCCACATTAAGGAACTTCCAAAAATGCCAAAAGTCATTAAACATACTTAGAGTACTCAGCCATACGGACTGGGGAGCTGACAGAGATACCTTGCTGCTGCTATATTCGATCCAAGCTAGACTACGGATCCATAATATATGGAGCAGCAAGGAAGTCTTATCTAAAAATACTGGAACCAATACAAAATGCTGCCCTGCGTCTCTGTCTCGGCGCGTTTCGTACATCACCTATCCCAAGTCTCCATGTGGAGGCTGGAGAACTCCCCTTGGATATAAGAATGAAAAAGCTTGCAATGCAGTATATAGTCAAGCTAAAATCCAACCCCACGAACCCTGCTTTCGACTCCATATTTAACTCCACAGAGGTAGAATGATACAATCGAAGGCCTAACGTCATCCAGCCGTTGGGCCTTCGAATGAGAGAACCCATCCAAAATTTAACCCCACCCATTGACCAAATTTCTCAAATAGAAACCCCTCAGAATCCTCCTAGGCTAATGAATAAACCCAAATTAAATTTATCCCTCCTTAATTTAAAAAAAGAAAATACAGACCCAAGCATACTACAAGTCCACTTTAGGGAACTGCAGGAGAGCTACGGAGATTGGCACCATCTACACAGACGGATCCAAAATGGATGGAAAGGTCGCGTGTGCCTGCTCCTTTCGGAACAAAACAATCTCCCGTAGACTCCCCGATGGCTGCTCCATCTTTACGGCCGAATTGCACGCAATATCGCTTGCACTTATGGCCGTTAAAGCATCAGAAAGGAGGAAATTTATAATCTGCTCCGACTCCAAATCTGCATTGCAAGCTTTGGGGCGGATGAAGACTGACATTCCATTGGACATAAGAGCCTGAAGCTGTTGGACCAAATAACAGCCGACCATAGGGATGTCACCTTCATCTGGGTCCCCTCCCATGTTGGCATTGAGGGAAACGAAGCCGCAGACAGAGAAGCAAAGAGAGCCCTAAATCATGCGGTGTCAGGAACCCAAATTCCCTGCTCAGACCTGAGACAAAGTATTGCCTCTGCCACCTATCGAGAGTGGCAGAACCGATGGGAGGCTGAGACTCACAGTAAACTCAGGCAGATTGTGGCGGATGTCAGGTGGCGGCCCACATCTAAGGGTCTGACAAGGCGTGGTAGCACAACCATGTCCAGACTTAGGATTGGCCACACCTACATCACGCACTCTTTTGTGCTGAAGAGAGAGGAGCCCCCACTTTGTGAGTACTGTGACTCTCGCCTCACCGTGGAACATATCCTCGTTGATTGCCCCAGATACCAGGATGTCAGGGAGAAATATTTTAGAGCTACTAACTTAAAAACGCTATTCGATAAAGTCGACCCTGGGAAGGTACTGGGCTTTATCCGGGAAGTGGGGTTGTCTATGAAGATCTGATTTATGAATTTGTGAACATGTACTATTTACATTAGACTTTTACCAAATAATTAAATTTTTACTACCTTTACTATTTTAACTGTGAATAGACCTTGATTTTAATTATTTAACTATATAGAATTAAGCCCTTATGTAGATAGAGTAGTCCTTAAGGGACTGCAGGCACGACATGGCCTAAATTGTGCCGATGTGCCAAAAATCAAAATCAAATCAAATCTTATTTCTACTCTATAGAATGTCACTAGATCTAGAGTTAAAAACTGATTATTTTCTCTCTTAGTGAGATGTATTTGAGATGGTACCAGTTGGCCTTGACCTTCCCCGCCTATCTAATCACAAAACCTCCATGGAGTGTGAACAAGTCACTAGTACATGCAGTGAAACAACTTAGTCCTAAAGAAAATATATTGGGAGATTATCTCCATCAACTTACTGAAGAAGTACTTAAGGGTCAACCCATACTCCGCCCTGTTTGGTGGCAGGATCCCAATAATGCCAGCGTCCATGCAATGGCGGTAAGTCAAAAGTTCAAAGATAATTTAAAATACATGTCATGGGTTGCTCTAATAATTCTCTAATAATTCTTTGTAATACACAATTGTAAAACAAATTTCCTCACGGATAATAAAGATTATTATTATGTTTAGGCATAAACAAAAATTGATACTACCACATTTCCATATTCAGCTCAATCATGAGCGGCTACTGTTAGCAAGGGCATTGTCGACAGCTTCCTCGTTTCCTTCCCAATCAGCTTTACTATAGCACCACCTTCGTTGCTCTTAAGTGGATAAAACGCACACATTTGATATGACCTAACTAACACATTAGATATGACCTAACTAACTCATTAGATATGACCTAACTAACTCTTTAGATATGACCTAACTAACTCATTAGATATGACCTAACTAACTCTTTAGATATGACCTAACTAACTCATTAGATATGACCTAACTCATTAGATATGACCTAACTAACACATTAGATATGACCTAACTAACACATTAGATATGACCTAAATAACACATTAGATATGACCTAACTAACACATTAGATATGACCTAACTAACACATTCAATATATAGTTCGTCCATCGTGGTTCGATGATGACCACTTTTGTCATCCAGGGGGCTGAGGGCTTTGCACTGGGGTTTTATGCCTCTTCGTGTGGCTGGTGAGACCTATGTGAGCCCGGAATGTTCGGCTGCACGCTGGGTAGGTTATTCCAGCTGGAGCTAGTGTCATCGGCCTTGCTGTTCTTCTCTGGTGTTTTTCTTCTGCCAGCGTTGTTCTCTTTTCCTCAGCAACCTGTGCGCCAGTTTTCACAGCGCGACGTCATGATGCTGTGTCATGTGTCTCTGACTCCCAGGTGGCTGCTGGGTCTATGCTGAACGCCTTCCCTTAGTTGGCCATACAGAAGTCATTTAGGGATGCGGCGGTCTTTCATTCTGTAGACATGTCCTGCCCCATCGAATCTGGGACTGCATCAGGATTGTGTGGATGCTTTGCAGACCCGCTCTTCGAAGGATCTGGTATTTTGTTCTTGCTATTTGACATTCAGTATTTTTCTGAGACATGTCATGTGGAAGTGGTTCAGTTTCTTTGCATGTATTCTGTAAACTGTCCACGTTTCTGAGGCATAAAGCAATGTAGGGAGGATGACAGCTCGATAGATCCCTAGCTTTGTATTTGTTGTGATGCCTCGTCTGTTCCAGACATTTTTAGACAGTCTGCCATGGGATGCACTGGCCTTGACAATACGCAGATCGATTTCATTATCGATCTTTCCGTTTCTGGAGAGTGTGCTGCCAAGATATGTGAATCTATCCACTGCATTTATATTACGTCCATTTATCTTGATGCTTGGATCCCAGTAGGCTTTCCCTGGAGCAGGCATTAGTCATATTTGTGTTAATGGTAAGGCCAAAATCTGAGCATGCTCTGGAGAAGTCACTGACGATACTATGCAGATCATTTTCAAAGCAGGCATTTAGGGCACAGTCGTCAGCAAATTCCAAGTCCCTGATTACTGCTGATTTTATTTTTGATTTTGCTTTGAGCCGCCTACTGTTGAATAGGCCACCATCAAATCTGTATGTTATATTTATCCCGTTGTTTTTTCTATTTTTTAATACATCTGTCAGCATAGCAGAGAACATGATACTGAACAGTGTAGGTGCTAGGACACAGCCTTGTTTTACCCTGTTTGATACTTCGAAGGGCTCTGATGGTTCTCTACTTCCCTGAACACGAGCCTTCATGCCATCATGAAATAGTCGCACCACGGTTATGAATTTTTGTGGACAGCCATACTTTGACATAATGTTCCAGAGTCCTTCTCTGCTAACAGTGTCGAATGCCTTTGTTAGGTTGACATATATTGAGAAGAGGTCAGCATTTTGTTCTTGGCATTTTTCCTGAAGCTGCCTTGCCGCAAAGATCATGTCAGTGATTTCACGCTCTTTTCTGAAGCCGCTCTGGCTTTCTGGTAGTAGACCATGTTCTAGGTTTTGCATGAGCCGATTTAGTAGGATGCGTGTGAGGTATTTCCCAGCAATAGAGAGAAGATATATTCCTCTTTGGTTGTCACAGATTTGGCGGTTTCCTTTTCTCTTGTATAGAATAATAGATGGACAATTGTTGTATCTTTAAAGTCTTGTGGTATTGACTCTTGTTCCCGCATAATTAAGAACAGCTCATGAAGTCTTTCAATCAGGGCTAATCCACCTAACACATTAGATATGACCTAACTAACACATTAGATATGACTTAACTAACACATTAGATATGACCTAACTAGCACATTAGATATGACCTAACTAACATATTAGATATGACCTAACTAACTCATTAGATATGACCTAACTAACACATTAGATATGACTTAACTAACACATTAGATATGACCTAACTAGCACATTAGATATGACCTAACTAACATATTAGATATGACCTAACTAACTCATTAGATATGACCTAACTAACACATTAGATATGACCCAACTAACACATTAGATATGACCTAACTAGCACATAAGATATGACCTAACTAACACATTAGATATGACCTAACTAACACATTAGATATGACCTAACTAGCACATTAGATATGACCTAACTAACACATTAGATATGACCTAACTAACACATTAGATATGACCTAACTAACACATTAGACATGACTTAACTAACACATTAGATATGACCTAACTAGCACATTAGATATGACCTAACTATCACATTAGATATGACCTAACTAACACATTAGATATGACCTAACTAACACATTATATATGACCTAACTAACACATTAGATATGACCTAACTAACACATTAGATATGACCTAATTAACACATTAGATATGACCTAACTAGCACATTAGATATGACCTAACTAGCACATTAGATATGACCTAACTAGCACATTAGATATGACCTTACTAACACATTAGATATGACCTAACTAATACATTATGATTTGGCTGTCAGCTCTTCCAGTAAAACGTGTTGTCTTCCCACAGATACAAGACCAGTTTCTAATTGGTGAAATGTTTCTAATTGCTCCAATTCTGTGTGAAGGACGTTATCAACGAGATGTATACATACCACCAGGCATTTGGGAATCAGAGGATCGCATCATTCTGGGACCTAAAGTATTGACTGATTTCCCAGTACCATTAGATAAAATTGTTATATTTAAACAAAGAAAAGAGAAATGAAACATATATTGATCTTTATAAGACCTAGTGAATCATGAGACTTTTTAAATGTTTCAGATTTCATATTTCCATATATATGGTAATATGTTCTTAATATGAATTATTTAATTGACAAAATTATACAGATCATCCACAATCATTGTATAAATTTGACCACAAATGTAAATATATTTTCAAAAAGTACTTCCACCGTCTAGTCAATTTAATGAATCACTCACTAGCCTGTAGATCTAACTAGATCTTATATGTGATCGTAAATATTTAACTACCTTGTGTTGTGATAGTTATATTAACTATGTAATGCTATGCCTTGCCTGTCATTCACAAACATTGTGATATTGTTTTAGTCACGATTAAACAGTGTAATATTGTGTCACAGGCATTGCTGTGTTAGTCTGAAATAAAAAAGTTATATTGTGTCACAAGCAATGTTATGTTAGTCTGAACTAACCATGTAATATTGTATCAGTAAGAAATGTTGTACTATATTATTCAAGATTTACCTTTGTAATCTCTATCATTTTTTTATCTTGCAGATGTTTCAATTAAAATTATAACTTTCAAATATTGTAAAGTAATGTGAGTTAAATCAACCCATTTATTGGTTTTTACAGTCCAAATAAAACTATGATATGTTAAGTCTATCATGAATAGATAGTAGACACCATATAATGATCAATCAATAAAAAAATCAAACTATGGAATATATAATCCGGTGATCAAACCAAATAAGGTTTACTAGTTTAGGTAAAGTAAGAAGAGATGTTTATGTCATAACTAAACTTAATGTAAAGATCAAACCAAGGAATGTTTCTGTCAAGACCAAACTGTTTAATGTTGTATCACTCAAGATCAAATTATGTAACGTTTATCTGTCAAGATTGATTTATCAGTTAAGATGAAGTTTGTCAATTAATATCGATCCATGTTATATTTATGTTTAATACGATAAACTATATTATTTTTAGATATAGTTGAGGAAGTCATGATTGAGGAGATTTGATATGGGAAGGGTAACGAATTTTGAAATTTATCTTTTTATTACTGATAGAAAAACTGAATTCCTAGACACACCCACACACAGAGTGAGTAAACTGTCAAGTTTCTATCCGAGGCTAAGAATCAATACACAGCTCAAAGTCAACAACAAAAAGTCAATAGCAGGCACTCTTTTTGAATCACACAATTCTTGAAGATGGCCAATAGAAATCAATCTCAGAAGTGAAGAGAGTACCAGAGTGTTTCTTTTTCTTGTATCTACCATCTTGAGTATTCCCCTCTGGGTGAGAATCGTCCTAGATTGCTTAACACCGTCCTCCTGATCTTATTCTGTGATAAATGAGTAGTTTTTTGTTATGTGAATGTGTTATTTCTTTGCTCTTTTGGGTCAGATTTGAAGCAAATAAGCTTTGTTAATATCTTCTTCTTCTTATATAATACAGATTTTACTTCATAAAAGAAGATGGTTACGTCCTACGCGTCTTGCATTTAGTCATGCATATTAACCAATGACTTAAATTCTGCCAAGTCATGGCACTGGTTTTCCTGGCTAGCTCAGGCAACCCATTCCATGCTCTAATAGCACTAGCACAATATATCGTCTTTTGATGAGGTCACATTGAACTCTATGTTCAATAAAGGATTTTTACATATCCATGGTATTGATGGTAAACGAGAAACTTTCATGTGTAACATTTTTATTCAGTAATATATGCAAACTATTTCAAACTATTCGTAGGTGCTGTCAACTGCCAACGCATGATGCAGATAATCTAAGATTTAGATCTAACCTTATGTTTATTTGTTTAAGGATGTCTGCTATAAATCTTTAAACTCCACTTTAGTTGTAGGCCCTAACTGTTATTTAAATTTCCGTGTAACGCTTATTTCGAAAAAAAATACTAAGAGACCTTTTTTTTAAATAGATGGGAGTAATTTGTTTTTCTTTTTTTTTTTTTGCAAGATATCAAATTGATCTAGATCTAGTTCTATTTGTCTTGTCCACAAAAGCTTAAGATCTAGAATAATCTAGATCTAGTTTATTTTCACATAGACCCTATTAGTATGTTTTTTTTTTAATGAGAGTTTTATTGAGAGGGAAAAATTGAAATCAACAGCAACACTGAACTACGTAGATTTGTGACGAGATACACACACACACACATATATATATATATAAATCAAAGCATTAAATAGAAACAATCTGATATAAACTTTTCACATGTAAATTATGAGTGAGGTGTGAATGTACATTTTGTTTTTTTATAGTTACAATATCTTGTTTGGTGTAAATGCACAAATTGTAAAACCAATTTTTTACAGACTATATATATATATATTTGGGGGGGGATTTTTTTCTCCCCCCCCCCGCCAGCCCTCCCTCGCGAAAAAAATATATTTATATATATGTATGTGTGTATGTATACACAATGGACGTGACCTCTTTGCTGTTGCAACAGAGCAACACAGACGTTCTCAGCAAATACAATTCTTGCTTGAAAAAGTTGCTGGACAGCCATGCACCTCTTGTCACTCGTACAGTCTCAGTTAGGCCATCTGCACCCTGGTTGACGGAAGACATAAAGACTGCCAAACTTATTCGCCGACGTGCCGAATGTACATTTCAAAAGACAGGTCTGACGATACATCGACAAATATACATACGAGAAAAAAACAAGGTTAACCGTATGATTAGAGACGCAAAAGCTAGTCATATTCGACAAAAAATCGAAAATTCTGATTCTTCAAAGGAGCTATTCAGGATCACCGCTGAAATGTTAGGGGGAGCAAATAACGAACGTTTGCCGTCATCTATCCCATTATCTGAACTTCCTGATTCCTTCAATAGATTCTTCATTGGGAAGATTGAGCAGATTAGAAATGACATGCCATCCCTCTCATCACAGCTTGACCACTTTCCAATTTTTCAAAATACTCCTTTTTGCGAGTTTCAGCGTGTATCTGAAGATTATGTCAAAAGTACTATTTTGAAGATGCCAAATAAGTCATGTGACCTTGATCCCATTCCAACCTCCTTGCTCCTTGAATGTTTAGATGAGCTTGTACCTACAATTACCAACATTGTGAACTCTTCACTGACTTCAGGCATTGTACCACAGCAATTTAAGCATGCACTTGTCAGGCCCTTATTAAAGAAATCCAGTCTTGACCCGGAATGTCTAAAAAACTATCGCCCGGTTTCAAATCTTCCCTTCCTGTCAAAGCTTCTGGAGCGCATCGTGTTAGTGCAAATTCTTTCTCATCTTGAACAGTACTGTCTCTTGGAAGAATTTCAATCTGCATATAGGAAGTGCCGTAGCACAGAGACAGCAGTGGTCAGGGTACTAAACGACTTACTTCACAATTCCGACAAAGGCCACATATCAATTCTTTCTATGCTGGACTTGTCCGCAGCCTTTGATACGCTAGACCATGAAATTATGATGGCCAGATTCTCTGCAACTTTTGGTTTAGCAGGAGTCGTCCTAAAGTGGCTTGGATCCTACCTGACGGAACGCACCCAAAGTGTCGTTGTTAGCGGGACGGAATCAACAAGCTTACTTTTGAAGTACGGAGTACCCCAAGGATCAGTTCTAGGCCCAGTACTGTTCACTATGTACACATATCCACTCAGCGGTGTCATACGGCCAACCGGCATCTTATACCATTTCTTTGCCGATGACTCACAGTTATACGATTCATCAGTACCCTCAGAGGTGTCCCATCTGGCAGAGAATATCAGTGGTACCGTTGCAAGGGTGAGCGATTGGATGGTTGAAAATAAACTCAAGATGAACGAAGACAAGACAGAAATAATTAAGATTGGCACTAGGAACAATGTCTCAAAAGTTGAAAGCACAGATTCTCTCTTTATCACGAACTGCCATGTTCCTTTTGTCCATGTAGTGCGGAATCTTGGAGTTTTCTTCGACTCAACACTATCTTTCGACCCACACATAAATCAGCTCTGCAAAGGTCTTTATCTGCAGCTGCGCAGATTAGGCCAGATCCGACCATATTTAACAACGGAGTCAACAAAAACGCTAGCTGTGGCATTCATACTCTCCCGCCTTGACTACTGCAACGCCGTGCTAGCAGGTATACCTGATGACAAAATAGCCAAGCTGCAACGTATACAGAACAACGCCGCTCGAATAGTCCTTAAAAAAACTAGACAAGATTCTGCTACTACGCTCTTGCGCACGCTCCATTGGCTTCCCGTGAAAGCGAGAATCGATTACAAGGTCGCCACACTTTGTCATCAGTGTATATATAACAATGAGATGCCCTTGTACCTTAGCGAACTGATTACTCCATATGTCCCCCAGAGAACCCTGCGCTCAATGGACTCAACGCTTTTAGTAGTGCCACGTTTCTCCCTCAAAAGCTACGGTCTGCGTGCTTTTTCAGTTCACGGACCAAAGGTTTGGAACTCACTCCCCATTGATCTCAGACAGACAACATGCTATACCACTTTTAAGAAGAACATTAAGACCTACTTGTTTAAAACTTTTTTAGATTAACTGTTATTTCGGCAGTTGTGTTTATGTTTGTAATGTTGTTACAGCGCCTTGAGCCTACATTTTGTTTGTTAACAGCGCTTTATAAATAAAATTATTATTATTATTATTATTATTATATAATCTTTATTACATTCTGACCCATCATTCTTTCGGAAGACGCTTTTTGTGCCCTAGAATAGGTTCTTCCTGGAGTTAGTGGTAAAATTGTAGACTCCCCGCCATTGCCAGCAAGGGGGTCTGGGAGAGCGCTAGGAGCTCCCCAAGTGCGGGGCGGAGCAGTATTTCTGATATTGAAAGCCAACAAAATGCATATTCTGAGGTATCTACAGTGCATTTTGCTGCTATTAAAATGTTTTATTTCAAAAACCTAATGTGCTCTTCTTACTGACTTAGACCTTCCCGAGCCGTTCGGCTCATTTGCCGTCAAGATGTTTCCACAAAAATCTGTCCTTGGTAATATCTGAAGCCTCTTCCCACCTGCTCTGAGGACCTCCATGAATGTGTTGCGCCAAGTTGTACTAGGATATCATCGCAACTCTTCTTATTCATTTTGTCGGAGAACATATCCCGCAAACCTCATGCGACGCTCTGTCAAAATCTTACTAAGGGATCAACTTCTATTTATATATTGAAGAGGTATTTCTTACCTTCAAACCCCACTGAAGGGGGGGGGGGGTTAAACTCAAAATTGAGTCAAAACCCATTTAGCTACGCTCATAACATTTTGAGTGCGTAATTTGTGTTTTTTATACCGGGTATTGAAGAGATATTTCTTAGCTTCAAACACTACTGAAGAGAGGGTGGGGGTTAACTCAAAACCCCTTTGGCTACGCTCATAGAATTTTGAGTGTGTTATTTTCTTTTTTTTTATATTGAAGAGGGGGTTTATCGGAAATTTTGGAAGGGGTTAAAAAATCAAAATCTTCCTTAACTGTGCTCGTGAAATTTGGGGCATTTTTTTTTTTGTGTTAAAGAAAGGGGAATTTAACTGCGAAAACCCCTATTAGGGGGGTTTAAAACTCGAACCTCCCTGGTAGGGGGTTTTAAACTAAAAAACACTCTGGTAGGGGTTTTGAACTGAAAAACTCCTGGTAGGGGGTTTTAAACTCAAAACCTCCTTTGCTGTCCTGAGGCAAGTGATAGTTTAGTATTAAAATATGACCTAAAATAAACAAAATCAAAGCAAAAAATCAGTCACTAAATTCCAATCATTTCGGGGTGGGGGGGGTGGGGTTGGCTGGCTACGCCCATGATATATATATATAAAAGTAAAAGAAAACAGATTTATGTTCACTAAGCAGCAAACCCCCTCATAACAACCTTTCGCCTGGCGTACGTATTTATTGGAAGTTGAATTAACTAGATTCTAGATACCAGAACTTTGGTTGAATATTGCTGTTTCAAGCAGTGTTTGTAATCAGTGGCGTAGCTAAGAATTTTTCATCGTTTGGGGGCCCGGGGGGCTTGATCTCTTTGGGGGCCCCTGCATTTTGCGTAATATTTAATTTTAAATGAAAAAAAAACACTCATCAGGGTTCCTTTCAAGTGGGGGCCCGGGGGATTTTCAAATTCTCCTTCCTCCTCCCCCACCCGAGCTACGCCACTATTTGTAATTAAATGTTTAAAACTTTAAAAAACTTTGTATTAACACATTTTTGTAGGCGAGTGTCGACCTATTTATGTTTTTAAATCAAATTGTTTTCACATATCGTTTTTTTTTTTCACTTGTAAAAACACAAACCAGAGGGGAAAAAAAGCTGAAGACATTATTATAGTTGTTGTCTTTCTCATTTTGTTCTTTGTCAATTGTCAGTTCGCGACGTTTTGGCGACGCCGTTTCGGCGATAGCAGTTTTGGTGCCAGGAATTCTGTCAATTTTTTTTTAAATCACTCTATAAAAAACAAATAGTGCCAAAGTTATAATATTTATTTATATCGGTGGTTCATTGACTGTTCTCTGTGACAGTAAGAAATATGTTCCCATTTAGTATGTGTTTATTAACAATTTTATCAACATCTCATGGTGACAGAGGCGACACCAAAGTTGAACCTTTAGATTTGAAGATTGTAAAGTTGTTTTAGGTGTAAGTTAAATTATTTGTATTTCAACCATTCAACTCAAATGTAAATCTACTTTTTCGATTAGTTCTTTACAAAGCTTCTATCAACTCTGTCTGGGTGGACTCTTTGACAATTTATTTCTCCCACTTCTCCCACTTCTCTCGGTGTCGGATCCAATTGAAACTTGACACACTGAATCGTTGTGAATGGCAACAAATGAATCAATATAAAAATTAACAAACTAGTAAATCAATTAGTTTTAATTAATTAATTAACCTGTTATCACTTACCTTGGATCTTAATTTGGACAACTAAAAGATATTTTTGCGATTGAAACCGTTGCAATTACATTTACTTACAAAAAATTTTTATTCGCAATTTCGACTCCAAATGTACAACATTAAACTTCTCCCCCTTTTGAAGTCTTTAAACTCTTTGTGTGCGTCAACTTGCTTTTGTAGACATTGTATAAAACCATATGGCACTATGCTAACAACAATCAATAAGCACTTATAAGCACAGTTTAGTGCATAACTATCTTTCGTTCCATTTGTTTTGAGCGGCCCCCGAAAGGGGAAAAGACGCTATTAGTTTTGTGTGATCTCGTAAACTAGAAAAGATAGTGAAAATCCGAAATCTTAATATTTTAGTCCGTTCAAAGTTCTGATGCAACGGCTACTTTTTTTTTTTCTAATAGCGAAAAATCTAATTTTTTTAATCACTTATGCAAGCAGTTTTTTCATAAAAATACACCACTTTTACAACTATTTACTATTAATAGTAACAAACACGCGAGGCTCTTCAGTAGGGGAGATGACAATTTGCCATATTTTTAACATATTTTTGCAATGGTTTTAGACTTTTTGTTAATTTTTTTTTTACATTTATATTGCTACGTTATGTAAGTTCTGTCCTACTAACTACTACGTTTACCCAAAAATAATGTTTAGTTTTTTTTTAAGAGAAAAAAATCTATATAGTATGCATATAAGGTGGACATAATTTAAAACAACAATTAATAATTAGGTTTTAAATAGCTCATGAACTGCAGGGTGGCACATGACATTGCGCACAACAAACGAATTTAATTTATTTTTTTTTACGAAAATGTTTTTTTTTTTTTTTTGAAGATTTGAATAAGAGATTGACCCTTTACAAAACAATTATATATTCATTATAAGACATCAGTTAGGCCAGGTTCGCATTTAATCTCACATTCACTTTCACCTACCCTTTGGTCTGCTGGACCGCTGGGGCACCACACAAGATCTGTCAACCTTCTTTCTCCATTCTTCTCTGTCATTTGTCTTTGATCGAATTTAATTCTGATATTCTTTCTGAAAATATTGAAACATGCCTTTTTACCTGCCTGGGTGGACCACTTTGGGGGCCGATTTTGAGTTTGTGTTTCCACACAAACTGTCTTTGTAATCTTGTTTTCTTTTTAATTTATGTTTATTTCTCCACATTTCTATTTACATTTCAATTTCCTTTTTGACCTGCTCTAGATTTTAAAAAAAACAACAAAACAATCCTAATAGCATTAAAAACATAGATCTAGAGATCTAGTGTATTTTTTTTTTTTTTTTTTTTTTTTAGAGTGAGATTTTTATTGAATTATATAAATTTTTACTCTTTTTACTATTTGAACAATGAATGGGCCTTATTTTTAATAACTTAGCTGTACCGTATAACATTTAGATCCTAAGTTACCCGGGTACGCTATTTTGCCTCAACCTGGCACCCGAGAGGAAACGATTACTTAAGGAGGTAATTAGGGTAAATGAATAGCAAAACAAAACTCCTGTGGGAGTGTCCAAGGGAATGCGAGAGCTTTCCCATTGCACGGTGCGAAATTGAAAGAGAGCTTCCACGTCCATGCGCCGTTCCTCAAGGGACCGTTACACTAATGGCGAGTTCTGCCCGGTTAGCTTGGTACAATATAGGAATATGGCGGACGTTCCCGGTGTACTCGGCCTCTGGTCATGCATTCTAGTCCATGCGTCCGGAGTGCCATGCGTCCGGAGTGCCAGATATATCGGAAATAGCAATGCTTTACATAGCCATTGACTTGGATCTCTTCCAGACAGAACGGTTGTTCAAGCAGGCTTACATAGACATTGACTTGGACCTCTTCCAGACAGAAAGGTTGGTTCAAGCAGGCTTACACGCCTAGAGCTCGAGAGACTTCGGCTCAACTCTTTTGACAATCACATGATCCTGAGTTATAAAGGGGAAGTACCCTTCACGACATGGCCTAAATTGTGTCGGTGTGCCAAAAACTCAAAATATCAAATATATCAAGAGAGAGAGAGAGAGAGATTGAGAAAGAGAGAGAGTATTTTATAAGATAGATACATATAGAGAGAGCACTTAATGGTAGGCCTACTTTATAACTGTCAAACAAACAAACAAAAATTTAACTCTAATAACTAGCATTGAAAAACATAAATCTAGATCAATTGTCATTTCGCTACATTCAAAGGGTGTCAAATAAACCATGGGCTTAGCCAGGATGTTTTTTCAGGAGAAGGGGTGGGTGGGAGGGATTTTTTTCTCCCCCCCCCCCTTTTGTCAAAAAAAAAATCATGTGTGCGTGTGTGTGTACATAATCCCTTCGTTATTTCGGAAGACGTTTATTGTACCCTAGAATAGAATAGATTCTTCCTGGAGTTAGTGGAGTCAAATTGTAGACTACCCGCCATTGCCAGTAAAAGGGTCTGGGGGAGCGCTGTGAGCTCCCCCAACAAAATGCATATTCTGAGGTATCTGTAGTAGGCTACCTTACGTACTATTCTTACTGACCTAGATCCCCCCGCGTAGTTCGTTGCAATGGGCAGCAAGCTGCTTCCACAAAACTCTGTCACTGGCAATGTCTGAAGCGTCTTCCCACCTGCTCTGAGGACCTCCATGAAAGCGTAGCGCCAAGTTGTAATAGGATGTCTCTGTTTACGCTTTCCTCGTAATGGCTTACATTTCATCACAACTCTTATTATGCGTAATTCATTTTATCGAAGACTCACTCTCTAAAACGGACTCATAAAATCCGTCTTAGCCATCTTTGTTGAGCCACATTTAGACTTTTTTAAATTTCGGTAGATGACTATTCACTGCACTTTATAAATGGAGCCCAGCCACTGGTAGAAATTTGTAACCTCTATGGCTACGCTCTTGGAATTAGGTGACTGTAGTTTGTTTTAGATTTTATATCAAAATCATTTTTGAGGAGTTTCTGATGAGTTTTTTTGTTTGTTTGTTTTAATTAAAACCCCATTAGCTACGGTATAGTATTTGGTGACTGTAGTTTGCTTTATAATAAAATTGAAGAGAGAGGTTTTCAACCTCAAAACTCTCTCTATTTAAACTCAAAACCATCAGGAGGGGTTTTAAACTTTTTAAAAAGCCCTCTGGACGAGGGGTTTAAACTTTTAAAAAAAAGCCCTCTGGAGGAGGGGGTTTAAACTCAAAACCCCCCTTGGCTTGGCTACACTCATAGAATTTTAGTGTGAAATTTTCTTTTTTTATATTCAAGAGGTATTTTTTAGCTTCAAACCCCGCTGGAGGGGGGTTTAAACTCAAAACCCTCTTTGGCTACGATCACAGCATTTTGTGTGTGTAATTTGCTTTTTTTTAATATTGAAGAGGTATTTTTTAGCTTCAAATCTCGCTGAAAAGGGGGGGGGTAATGAAACTCAAACCCCCTTTGGCCACGCTCATAGAATTTTGAGTGCGTAATTTGCTTTTTTATATTGAAGAGGTGTTTTTTTTTAGCTATAAACCCCGCTGAAGGGGGTTTTTAAACACAAAACCCTTCTTGGCTACGCTCATAGAATCTGGTTACTGATGTATGGATAGTCTTATATTGAAGAGGAGGTTTTGTCATACATTTTGGAGGGGGTTTTAAAATCAAAATCTTCCTTAGCTATGCTCTTTGAATTTGGGGATTGGATTTGCATTCTTTTTTTTTTTTTTTGGGGGGGGGGGTTGTTTTATAGAAGAGGGGGATTTGACTGCAAAGCCCCCTGGTAGGGGTTTTAAACTCAAAAATACCTTGGTTGCGCTGGACCAAGTGATGGTTTAGTATTAAAGTCTCACCTAAAATAAATAGAATCAAAGCAAAAATTCAGTCCCTAAATTCCGACCCCCCCCCAAACCCCCCTTGGCTACACCCAAGAAATAAACGATTTAAAAATAATAAAACAGAATTGAAATTCCTTTTTATTTGGACAACAAAATAGACAAATCAATGTAGAAAGGGGAACAAGAATGAGGCATTCCATTATAGGCCTTCGGAAAATGCTTTTTTTTTTCTAGTCCTGAAACTGATGTTAAGAAAAAACGTGCATTAGGATTAATAAAGGCTGAAAAAAAAACGGGTGGGGGGGGTTGTCCATAGTCGAAATATAGACTATATATAGATTGAATTGAGCAGCCGAAGCAAAGTCATAGAGCGTAGGCATACGAATGACTTTTTTTTTCGGTTGGGGGGAGTGGATAAGTGAAATGCTATATATAGTATTAATAAGCCCAAAATGTGAATGCGTGCATCTAGATCTATATGTGTCTGGTGCGATCGTTAAAATAAGATCAGTTTATTAAAATTAAAAAAAAAGAAAAAAAAATAGGCCAAAGGGGTGTTCAGGAAAGAGAGAGGGGGTCGCGAAATTTCATCGTAAGAGATAGCCTACAGCAGGCATGTCAAACTCATTATGGTGTATGGGCCACATAAAAAACTTACTATGACCTGAGGGGCCGCAGCAAAAAAAAAAATCAGTTGCAAAACAGCCTACTAGTTTTATTTAAATTAGAAATAATACAATAGAATACAATAATTAATTGGCATACCTGTCCCATAGTTAACTAAATTTGGTAATTAAAAATTAGTATGATTACGCATTATTTTATTTATCCTGATGCTTGACATCCTTTCTGTGATACACGTTTATTAATGTCATGTTGAAGTTTGTTTGCCTCTTTCATCACTGATGACGAATTTTGATCAGATAATCTCGAAAGGTGAGGTGTTTTTCTAACTTTCATTATGGAAAAGAACTGTTCACATAGATCAGTGCTAGCAAACATATTGAGAATACTGTCTGCAAATTTCCGCAATTCAACGTACGGTTCATGTAAATAACTGTAAAATTTTGGCACAGCCAATTCTATAAACTTCGATTTCAACAAAGTATCTGACTGCTATTCTTTCAGCTCTAGTTGCACATTTCCAGCAGCATTTTCAGAAGCAGAGGAGAATGGAGATGCAAACAACGATGATTCTTGCCCGTATGAAACGAAGTCACGAAAACGGTAATTGAAAGCATCTACTAACGATTCCAGGTGTAAGACATATTTACCAAATGTTGTAGCCGTATCAAATCTTTTTAGTTCCTGACACGTTGAGAAGTGAACAAGATTTTCTCTTCATATTTGGTTTATCCACAGTCGTAATTTTGCTTGAAAGCACTTCACATTATTACACGCAGTTGTGACAATTTTGTCTTTACTTTGAAGTTTTAAATTCAAGTCTTGCAGGTGACCAGTGAGACCAGCTGCAAATGCCAAATCCTGAACCCATTCATCAGTTTGGAAATGTTCAAGAGGTTCAGAAACAGTACAATTTCCTCACGCAGTGCAAAAAATCTCTTCAATATTTTATGACATGAGAGCCAGCAGACTTTTGTGTAGTAGGGAACACAATCAAAGTCGTTTCTAATGTCATCCAGAAACATTGAAAATTGGCGAGTATTTAAACCACGGGCACGAATAAAATTGAGAGCGACCGAACCGGTCTAATGACGTGTTGGAAATGTAATGCTTTGCATCAAAATCATTTCATTTCATGGTTGGTGCGCCATCCGTTGTTAGACTAGCTAGCTTTACCAAAAGTAAAGTATACTGCAATGTCACCTCCTGTTATTTATCAAAAACATCCTCGCTTGTTGTGGTGTTAAGCATAGAACAGAGCTTAAGTAGCTTCTCATGTATCTCAAAATTCCTGCCAAAAGCCCTTATGAATATAGCCAAATGTGCTACATCCGTTACATCAGTTGACTCATCGAGAGCCAATGAAAAGAATTCAAAATCAACTATTTTGTTCTTAAATTGTTCATGCAATCTGACTGACATGTCATTTATTCTATCTGCCACAGTGTTCTTAACGCTATTTCTTTGAATGCTTTCATGTTTTCTGGACAAAGTACTTCGGCTTTATAAAATCACATTTACTAAATGATTTGCTATGGCTTGCAATTAAGTTGGACAAAATGTAGCAAGCTTACACTGCAAACTCACTCTCGTTGTTCTGTTTAACAAATAGGGCCTACTATTTTCCAATTCAAGTAGCTTGTTATCTCTTATTTTCCAGCGTAATAGTTTAACATTATTTTGATAATTTTTTAAATGGCCAAGCGGGCCGCATGCAAAGTGGTCGCGGGTCGCATGCGGCCCCCGAACGCCGTGTTTGACATGCCTGGCCTACAGGCCTACACCAATTCACGGGCTAAAAAATAAAGTATAAATAAAGGTTGATTGTTAAAATGTATATCAGAAGAAAAAGGGGGGGGGTCCGACCAAAATAAACAATATTGTCTATTGACATTATAAAATCTAGGAACAAATCTACGGGGTTAGGTAGATTCTAGAATTTCTAGACTCAAGAATAGATTTAGACTCGAATCTATTCTATATCTATAGATCTAGATCTATACATTCTATGCATACGTCTGATTTTTTTTTTAAAACTACTAGCCTATGTATTATTTATGTTGTCTACTTTCGAATTCTACTTCCGTACTTCCGACCTGGATATACTAGATCTAGTCTCTACAGACTTTTAGATTCTAGATCTAGATAAGATAGTAAGATAGGTATTAGTATACGAGACTAGATCTAAACTCAATCTAATAAATGTCATCACTTGAAAACGCAGAATGGATGACGTTATTAAAATCCACAAGTTTATTAGATATACCTCTAACAGATTTAGCAATTCCAGGTACTATAGTAGTATAGTATATATAGAATATAATATATATATAATATATATATATATATCTATTAGTATTATCTATATTATTATAAATATAAATTAAAATAAGTAGAATGTGAGAGTGAGGTGTAAAGTGTATGTATTTACTATGTATGTATGTATCATTACTTATAGTAGACATCAAAACCGCTTGACCAATCTTGATAAAACTAGGCAGGAATGTTCCTTGGGTACTAACTTAGACCGTAGTGTATGTATTGTAGCCCTAAAACAAACTTAAGACCCTCAAAAAAAAAAAAAAAAGTTGTCCGACTCTATTACAGCTATAGTATTTAATGGATCTAGGCCATGTCTACAATGTTGACATGAGAAAAGATAGAAAGGATTTAGACCTAGATCTAATTTTAAGAAATACACTTTGCGCAGATAGTTTTTTACTTTGACACATGAAAATACAAAAGAAGATCCATTGATTTTATTATATAATAAAATTAACCTTCAATTTTGTGTTTCAAAAGCATTTTTTACATAAATTAGTTCCTTATAGAAATATAGATCTATCTGTGACTACAGATTTCCTGATGAACATTCTTTCATTAGACAATAACGTAATGAATCGCGTACTAAATATTAATTCGTTTAATTGTTTACTTTATAATCCCATCCCTAGGTCTAAAACTCTAATTCAACTCTAAGATGATAAAACTTCTCTTCGCACAGATAGTTTTATACTTTAACACATTAACATATTAATTAAAGCCCATTCATTTCATATTTTGATCAAATAAACATTCAAATTTGTTTTTTAAAGCTACATTCGTTTACGAGAGCTGCTAAGCCGAGTTGAGATAGGCCTAGATCTATATTCATTCATGAATCGCGTACTAAAAATTATTTCGTTTAATTGTTCACTTTATAATCCCATTCATTGAACAAAGCTATCGCTCTTTTAGTTTTTAATAGATAAGAATGTATCGACTTCGGGTAAACCCATTTCGCAAAACTAATTTTATTTTCGTAGCGAAAGAGAAATAACGTGAAAGGATCATTAGCGACGTTTAACATACATCTAATCTAAATCCAATCCACTAGATTATTCAAAAGCATTTTTTACATAAATTAGTTCCTGATATCTGTGACTACAGATTTCCTGGCGAACATTCTTTAATTACACATTACCAAATGGTTACACATTAACACATCTCTCTACTGAGTCTATTCCTAGGCCTAGGTCTAAAACTCTTATTGAACTCTAAGATGATAAAACTTCTTTTCGCAAAGATAGTTTTATGCTTTTACACATAAACATACTAATTATTGTCCATTCATTTCATATTTTAATCAAATTAACATTCAAATTTGTTTTTCTAAAGCATTTTTAATACATTCGTTCGCTGTTCGCTAAAGCTGCGTAGCCGTGTTGAGATAGGCCTATATTCATTCATGAAAAAAAGTTCACGCATGCGGAGCTCAGAATGAACTCTATAAAAGCCAATTTTTAACTCTAGATTAGTGTAGATTTAGATCTATGTGTACCTCAAGATCTACTTTTATACTTTATACACATGAACATACAAAATTTAGTCTATTCATCTCAAATTTTAATCAAATATATGTAGGCCTACAAGCAAATGTTTTAATTTGAAAAAAAATGGATTCAAGCCTATTAGCTATTTTGATTTGATAGCTTCATTCACACTATTTTTACATTGACACATTCGCTTTACTTATTACATTATTATTTCGTTTAAAAAAAAATTGTTTACAAAACACTCTCAGTGACTATATCGAAAGTAATGCGCAAATAAAGACCCGCAGGTCGCGGGTAACATATGTCTAGTACTAAATATAATAAAGTATCTAGAGTAGTTTACAGCATTTACGCTATTCGGACACCTATAGTCTATAGGCCCAAATTTGAAATTTTGACTTTGACAGCGCATTATTTGACAATGGTTTGACATAGAAAAGAAAATGAAGTATCAAAATCTTCTTTAGTTTAAGGAGAATAAGGATGACTAATATATTTGTACCCCTAACCTATATTTGTTATGTCATTTCCATCAAAGTTTTAGCACATATTGTATTTGATTTGAGGACTAATTATGATAACTTTTTGTAAACATAAGATATCAGAGATCATTTTTATTTGCTTTTGAAGCCAATCTGTTAAAATAACAAAAGTTTATGTGAAAGTTGACATTTTTACAACTTTTTTCCTATAAAAGTTACAACAATGCTGTTTGCTACAATAATTTATCATATTATGAAATGTGTATATTTCAAATTTCATTAAATTCTCTTGGCGCACTTTAAAGATATTTGATATTAAAATTAACAAAGACAAAGAAGGGTAAAATTTTCTTTTTTAAATAAAATAAAAATGTTTATGTTTACAACAATCTCACTAATTCTGTTGAATTTAGCATGTTAATATATATCTGTGTGCTAAGTTTGAACTTTGTAGCTTGGCGCACTCTTTAGATATTAATTTTCAAAGTTGATGGTTAAAATCTATTTTTAGTAACAACCAACACTGTGATTTACTGGAAATGGTCAATTTCTGTTAATATCGAGCTATTTTTAGAAGCACACATAGGAATTTTTCATTTAGATTAGCTTTTATAGTGTTTGAATGATAGATTATGGAGAGGGACGTGTCTTTATTACAATGACTTTGTAATCTGCAAATTTTAAAGTAAAGTTTAATTACTTTATAAAATAATATTAAATATTAATATTTTTTTTTCATATTTTTAGGTCAGCGAACTAATAATTAATTATTTTTTTCTGTGTGTTTTTTTTTTCTATTAATATACATGTAAATTAATAGTTAATAAATGAATACATTATATTTTTAAAATGATGAGCTATTATTGCACAAAAATTCAAGTAAAAAATCTTTTAATAACTTCTAAAAAAATTGCAAGGTTTCTTTTTTATTTTATTGTCCGATGCAAGAAATTTTTCATTTACAATCTAATTTTTAAAGCATTTAAATTAAGTAGTTTTAAAATGATTAATTGCCAGTACTCTACAAAAAGGTTAAAACTGTTTTTTTATGAAGTTTATGAAACTTATAGTCATTAAATTTTAGGAAATATTTTTCTGCGCAGTGCTATTTTCATGTATTATAATATATAAGAATTATCTATCTGATGCATATAAACAGCTATTTAAATACAGTAGAATTATAATTAAACAATATAAAACAAAATACAGATCTCTGATTTGTTTTATTTTTTATTTTTGGGCTCATATGATGACTAAATCACATATATTTTTATTTTTTGTCGAAGGCTTTTTTTTTAATATTAATTCACTTTTTTTTCAAAGATTTTATTGCTTGGTCTTATTTTTTTAATTTATTTTAACAGAATACTGGTTAATATAAAAGAGTGTGAAGTTTCAACCCCATATCTTTAAGACTTTTTATAATACAGTTAATTTAAGTTCAACTGTCAGTTGTTTCGGTCACAGATTTTTTTTTTGCTTTACAAAGGTTAAAGAAGGCTGATTTTTGGCCACTAAAAATGTAATAACTTCCCTCACAATTAACTCAGCAATTTAAAATTGGTATCATTGGAAAGCATTTCTCAAGCTCTATCTAACTAAATAGGTTCCATTGCATTGTGATAATTTTGAAATTTTTATCGAAGTACCTAATTATATTTAAGATCAAAGGGGCCGTGTGTTTTCATTTAATTCGGACAAATTTGACCCACATTATTTGATTCCGGACACCATTATTTATTTCGGACAGTTTCTATATTTAGGCCTCAATAAACTCAGATTTTAATTCTTTACTAACATTAACTAAATTTTAAGATCCCCAGGCATAACCCCTCACATTAAATCATTAAGATGTTTTGGAATTATGCATTAATACGAACACAAATAGTAAAAATATGAACACACTTATTCTACCAAAATTAGGTCACTGGGATAGTGACTTCTATACCGACTTTTAGACTTATTTTATGTTTGAATTGTTTGCATGATTAGATGTGTGTTGAATGTTTGTGTTTTTTGTTTATTAATTTAATAAATTTCAAATACAGATGTCAGATGATCTTTTGTAGTATAGTACATGTTAGGATAGCCATTCTTGCCTAACCGAATCCTCTATATTCTCTCTATATAAATCTAGATCTATCTAGTAGGTCTAGATCTAAGCATTTAACTTCATTCAATGTACCAAGCTCACTCCAAACATTTGCCCATTTATTCTCTATTAAAAAAACAACAAACGAACAAATATAATATAAGATAATTTTTTATTGATGTCCAAAACTGGCTGTCCGAAATAAATTTTGGTAAGAAAATCGTAATTTAATTAGGACTTCCTATTAATTTTTAATTTTATGGAATCAGACAACTTGGCTTATAAATCAATTAAATTAGCTCGAAAAACAGAATAAATATTGCCGGGCTCATTAGTATAGACGTAGCCAATCAAAAAATATAGTCTTACCCCTAGGAAGAGGTTAAGTCATCCGGGTAACATATGAAAAAACAACAACCTAACAAATTTGAAATTCATTTTTCTTACATAAAAAGACAGCTAAATGGAAGGAAATTGGGTCAGAATCATTGGAAAATGGACAAGCACATTATACAGCGCGCTAGTTTTATAATAAATATTAAAATAATTATTTAATGACCACAAAAACAGCGAATGTCCGAATTCATGTAATGTCCGAAATAAATAAACTACTATAGTAGATCTAGACTATTGAAGACTATTCTAGACATGTCACATAGTCATATATCAGAATATATCTAGATCTATATTATAATTGATATAATTCATGTAATGTCCGAATTAAATAAACTACTATAGGTCTAGACTAGATAGACTAGATGATGTAGAATCAGTAGATGAGTAGATCTAGATCTAGAGTAGAGTCTTGTAAAATCTAGTTAATCTACTTTAAAATTTAATAATGTACACACTGTAACTACTATTAAACTAGCAGCTAGATCTGGTCTAGACCCTAGACTCTGAGACTCTCTTTCTCTCTCTGGAATCCCCATTTTTGTTAATTTTTTAACTTGCAGATCGTAATTTCTCTAACATAGACCTATTTATAGCCACTCCTTCCCCTACTCTTGCGCCAACAATAAGAAAGCTAGGCCTACAAATATACATAAAATCTCTTTGGCTTCTTAATTCAATATTTAATATACCCTTAGATGCTGCTTTTCCACCGTAATCACCTGCTTACACACACTCACCACAGACACCCACTTTCACACTTTTCCAGTTTTTTTTTTTACAATAACAACCCTTAACGTTTTTAGCCTTCTCCGATTAATCAACCACTTTTCAGCTTTTAAATTCTATAAATATACTATATAGTATATTTGGTTAGTTTTTTTTTTTTTTGTTTTCTTTTGCATCTATTAATCATAAAGCAAGCAAACATTTCTTTGATCATTAGTTTTAGGCTTAGAAGAAAAAAATTACTTTTCTAAAGGCCCACAATTGAATGCCCTGTTCCCCCACACTATATTTATTTTGGTTTTCTGTCTTCTAAATATATGGAAACATCAATTTGGTTTCATTAATTGTAGTCTACACAGTTTATTTGATCTCTTTTGAATGTAGAGAAATGACAATGCTACAATATACAAAATATATGTAAAATAAAAGATATGGTGGATCTTTTTGATGCTATTTAGGATTAATGGATTTTTTTTATGTGGAGCGCATATTAAAGGAAGCGAAAATGATGTAAGTCAAATAAATCAGTAATAAATAAATAAACTAAGTAGGCTTAGGAGGAAAGGAAGAATTTGCTTTAAAAATATGGAATTTTCATGCTATTTCTTTATACTTTATGTATAGACTACAAATACCAAAAAGGTTTAATAGAAAGCTTGCGTTTTATTTTTTTATTTTTTTTTGAATTGTGGTGTTCATGTTGCGAATCTGTCAAAACCTCATCTTAGCAAGCATCTAAAAAGTGAAAGGAACCTGTGTACAACATTTCATGCGAATCAGTGTGATACTTGAGGAGATCTGTTGATACATAAGTCAGTCAGTCAGTCAGTGGTATTATAATGTAGACTTGCATTACAAACCAGCTAGGCCTGTTGACTGGTTCCCAAGCTAAATATTATTTATTATGGCAGGAACATCCCCTCCTTTTTGTTTTTGAAATTTCAATCAACTGGCCACATTTGAACACGAGTCATAGGGTGGTATTTTAGAAATAGAATATAGGTTAGATATTTGTTACGTAAGGGCACTGATTCACCATCTATCACTAAAATGAAAATTTAACCTGTTTTTTCTTAACTTAAGTCTAGAAAAACTTTAAGGCATTTTCATAATTGAAACTGCGGCAGTTAAATTTAACAAATACTATTTTGATATGTTTTTTTTTTAACCGACTTATTAAAAAGTACAAGATTATACTTCCATCCATTTTTAAGCTCTATTTAAACTTTTTTATGTGTAAATTTTTCATCTGCCCAAACTTACTTTTGTAGACACTGTATAAAATAATCTTGTTTTTTTATCATTTGAAGCCATTATTTACTGAATACATGTTTCTGTGTGTAAAAATGTATAAAAACAAAATGAACTGTAGGTATAACTAAATTATTTTGTGTGTTGAGGATGGAGGAAAAAAAAACAGTAAAAATCTTGGGTGAGAGCGTTACAATATCAGAGTAATAACAAAAAACGGATACAACCAACAGCAAAATAGAGCTTCTTATGAAATACTTAAATATTGAATTTAAGAAGCCAAAGAGAAGTCAGTGTTTGTATGTAAAAAATTGTTTTTAGGGGACGTGATGAAGAAAAACAAGAAAAAGAGGAACTAGAATTCTCAGGCCAGAAGTATGTGTGTTTTTTGTGGCAAGTCAATATAAGAGGGCCATTCTAATTCATTGTTACAAACTATAAAACATGGGCCAAAATTATGGTTGGGAAGCATTATAATGGGTTTGGGGGGGGGGGAGGTATATTCAACAAAAATATTTTGTAATCATTTGAAGCATAGGATGCAATAATAAAAAAAGGCTCCAGCCAAAAATCATCAGACTTTCAAATATTTGGATAAAGAACTGAACATCTAAGTAATACTCAGTTCATTTAAAGTAGGACTATTTTCTAGGGTGGCGGCAAAATAAGGGATATTCAAATAAGGGATATTGGTAATCAAATTTGCAGGCATTAAAAATGTAAAAAAAACAAATATTAAGTGACATTGTATCAATTAGTTTGCATCAGTCATTTAGTTAAATGTGTAATATATCTAGACTGATAATAATCAATGTGTGCAATTAGAAATATGTTTACCAATTGTTTTTGTCATGAGAAATTTCATGCTTTCATCCTATCACTTGTCTAGACCAGTTGGGAAAGGGGAGAAAGAAAGGGGTATCGGGGTGAATGTTACAGTGATGGCTTTTTAAATGATTTTGTATTTTTTAAAAGTTGTATGACAAGCCAATACATTACACACTGTGCTAAGTGCTTATGAAAATAGAAAGTTTCATAGCTATTATTTGTAAGTTTTAAACTTATAAGGGATGACCTAATTCTGTACACTAAGTATAAAGGGGACAAATGCAACTTATACTACCACATCTGTGATGTTCATTTTCTTTCCATTGTTTGAAACCAAACAAAATAATTAATTACCAATAGTTCCCTGTTTTCTTTTTTTTAATTGATTTTTGTTTTCAGGTTTAAGAATTAATTAGCATTATAAATCAGGCCATGCCAATTAGATGAAGTTCTAATGTACATAACATATTCTATTATTTTCAGGAACTCATAATTCAGGCACATTTGCCTTAGATTCTAATGGCTGTGTGGTGCCCGGAGCATCAACAGAAATAGAAAATCTTGCCAACAATCCACTTATTGGACAGATGGCTAAAGGCATCATTCAACGTTGGGCAGTTTGCCAATCTCTAGATTTCAGCCATCAGCTTGAGTTGGGCATCAGATATTTTGACCTCAGAGTGGCCACCAAGCCTGATTGTCAAGAAATATTTTGTGTTCATCAATTGTATGGCTCGAAGGTTTGTAAACATATTTACAAAAAGAAATTTATCTGCCATTTATTTTTAATGCAAAATTATAGTCCTTGAAATTTACTGTACAACCAATATTAAATGTATTTTGTAAAAATATTGTATATTCTTAAGTAATACAACTCCTAGATGTTTCTACATTCTTAACTCTTTCAGTATGAATTATTTTGATCGAAAAAATGGAGTTTATGGAATGAACACAAATTTTCAAGGGAGGTAGGGTTAATAATCTAACATATTTGATTTTATTTTAAAGGAAAATGAATGGGCTACAAAAGTAAAAATAAATCAAATAAATTATCTTTAAAAATATTTTTTCATTAATTTTAAACGGAAAAAGAAAATATTTTAAAAATTCATTAAAAAATCGATATACTAAAAGATTCAATCTTTTAATTTAACATTTAATCCATAAAATATTAAAAAATCACAAATTTTAAGACATTTAATCACTTCAAATTTCATAAAAGATGAACAAATGCACTAAGAAATTGTATTATTTACACTTTTTGTGTCCCAGGAAATAAACTAAAAAAGAGGAACCATTAACATAATGTCTTTTTTTTTTTTTAAAGTTTTGGTACTGCATCAAATTTACTATCAAAACAAAGAACAATCACTCCCACATCCGGAAAATAAAAAAAAAAAAGAAAGAAAAATTTTAACAGGAAAAAGATAATGAAATAAATATTATAAACCAAGTTACTCACTGAGAGTAACCCCACACTCACTAGTGCTATCTAAGTTACTCGCTCAGAGTACCACCGCACTGAAAGAGTTAAGTAATAGAACTCACAGATGTTTCAACATTCTATGTTGCATTGATAAAACATAAAATTTAATCTTGTGTTTTGTTTTGCTCCATTAATTATTGACAAGTCCAAGTCTGGATTTCTAGTGCTTCTATTCAATCATACAATATTTACAATGCACAGTATGTATTTTCTAACAGGTGTACAATCAACATTTGCACTTAACATCAGATACAAAATGTACATCTCTTAAAAAATGTCATTTCTGTATTAGGTAACAGACTTGACTGATGCTGTAGACAAGTATTTGAAAGCTCATCCACATGAAGTGGTTTTGATTGATTTCAATCATTTCTACTGTTTTGAAGCAGAACATCACATCCAGCTGGCCACACTTCTTCTGTCAGTATTTGGAACAAAAATATGTCCTAACTGTGACCTACAGAGTCTAACACTGAGAAGGATGTGGGAGGATAAAAAACAGGTTAATAGTAAGTTTAGAAATGTGTGATAGTGTGTGTTCCATAGCCTATACTCTCTAGATCAGTTGTATGAGAAGTAGTCAATCATGAAGTAATGTATGTGAAGTAGTCAATCATGAAGGAATGATCTCATTTTTATATTTTACCTACAGGTGATTATTTTCTATCAATCACCTGAAGTGGAAATGTTTCCGGAATTTTTTCTGTCAGATACTATTATCTCTCCTTGGCCCAACACTCCAGATAAAGAACTCTGTAAACAATATTTAAACCAAAAGTTGACACAGAAACACAAAAAATTTGTAGTTTGTCAAGGTGAGTTGATTTTGTTAAGATGGCACTATGTTGTACAAAATGACTTGTAAAAGGTATGTTCAATGTGAATTGATGTTAGATAAGAGGTTGTGGGTTCTAAATAATTAACATTTCTCTCAATTGTATTCAACTTCACATTACCTGTGAGAGTGTACTCATTCTGCTCAGTGTCTCCTAAATTGTATATTTGGTTAAATCCAGGTTAAAATTCCAAGACGATGATCAGTGTAACTGTACTCTCAACACTTGTTACAAGAACATCTGATAATTCTGTTTTTATTCTAATTTAGTCTTCTGGTCAAGTTTCTGAAAATAATTTTTTTTGTGCCTAACAATATCAATATTTGTTATGTTTTATTAAAATAAACATTTTTTCTGATATATAACATACATGCAAGGGCCCTGACTTATTCATTCACTCACCAATCACCTATCACTAAATCTTCCAAAAAAAAAAAGGAAAATTTAACCTGATATTATGTCCCTTGCATCTGGAACAACTTAACTATGCCATTTTCTTTATCGAAACAACAGCAGTTAAATTTAACAAAAAAGAATTTTTATTTACAATTTTAATCCAGTATCATTATCTTTAAAGCCCCTATAGCACAAAATTTGCACTTCCTATTTTAATATTGAAAAAAATCTACTTTCCGTTGGCTCCAACTTATAGGCCTCATTTTTTATGCTACACTTTTCCTCTCTTTTCTTTTAACCATGTAGACAACGGTCAAAGAAAAGCAATTAAAAACAAGGTTACAAAAGACAGTTTGTGTGGAAACACAAACTCAAAATCGGCCCCCGAAGTAAAATGTTTTACATAATTCGGATAATCCTTCAGAGTTGAAGATAGTTTACTTCCTAGTCCAAACTTCCCGCAGGACTACGGGGGATGGGAGCAGGCAGGGTTTGAACCTTCGATCGTCGATAAATCCAAACGACAGTCCAGCGCGCAAACCGCACGACCAGTGGTCCACCCAGGTAGGCTTCAATATTTTCAGAAAGAACATCCGAATGAAATTATATCAAAGACAAATGAGAGATAAGAATGGAGAAAGAAGGTTAACAGATCTTGTGTAGTGCCCCAACCGTCCCGCAGATCAAAGGATACGTGAAAGTGAATGTAAAGTTAGATGTGAACCTGGCCTAACTAGTTTGTGGTCTATAGGGCAGATGATGTAAAGTTCATCTGTTTTTTGGCCTACGGTTAACGAGGGTGTCATGTAGCCAGCACAACGACCAACCGCCTTTGCTTTTCCCCAACTAATGTCATGTACCCATTAGAGCTGGGTAGACTCAGAAGTTGAAAATCCCAGTCTTCACCAGGATTCGAACCCGGGACCCTCGGTTCAAACTAAATAAGTTAATTGTTTTGAAAAGGCTCAAACTCTAAAAAAATCCACTATTCAGTAAAAATGTTCACGAAAATGATGTTTATAAGATTACTATTCGTCTTAAATTAGGTCTAACATATAATGCATACTAATTAGCTTTTTCTTATAAAAAACTGCTTGCATAATTGATTTTAAAAATTAGAATTTTCGCTTTCAGAAAAAAAAAAATTAGCCGTTGCATCAGAACTTTGAATGGTCTAAAATATTGTGAAGTCGGATTTTCAATATCTCTTCTAGTTTACGAGATCTAAACGGGACGGACGGACAGACATTTCGCACAAAACTAATAGCGTCTTTTCCCCTTTCGGGGCCGCTAAAAAACAAATTGAGATTTTATTTTTGTTTGGGATAGCTGAATATCTGTATGAAGTCTTTACCATCATAAGTATATTTTATTGTGAGTATCTTCTATTAAGAAGGAACATCTGTGCTTTATAAGATTAAATCTTGTTGAACATGTATGATAGATCTAAAACTAAAAATCCAACAAATTCTCAATCAATTGAATATGAGAGCCTTTTAAACTAGATGTAAACTTTTTTTGTACAATGCTGTTGGGGGGGGGATCTTAATTTTAAAAAAATGAGAAATTTCACTCAGCTTTTTACAGGGTTCGTAGCGCTCCTAAAAACTCCTAAAATCTCCTAAAAAATGAAAAGTCTCCTAAAATCCTAAAATTCTCCTAAAAATTGCCGATAGTCTCCTAAAATTTTGTCCACTCTCCTAAAATTTTTACCCAATTTTTTTTTTTAACTATAATTTTGCTTATTTCTTGCTAAAAATGCGGGGAAAAAACAACAACAGCGTAACTAGGCATTCTGATCGCATGACCTTACGGGCTGACTGTGTTAATGAGCTGACCAGTGACGCGTCTACAATGCCTTTCACCCACTTTTGAAGCGCGACCTCGTGATTGAAGATGGCCTTGGTTCAAGCAAGCATTTCACCTGGCATTTTTTTTTCTGAAGTCAGCGTAGAAATGTTTGTTTCCATTTATTGTTACCACTAAAGACGCGCTAGATATAGTCTGCAGTGACTATTGTCTATAATTAGAGCAATTACCAGACTAATTTGTAGGCTGCACCTCTCCAGGCCCTCCCTCACCTAAAATCTTCTTGTTGTAAGTGTAAGAGTGACTTCGCGTGGAAAGTCGGTAAATCTTCTAGATCTAGCTAGTATCTAGTAATAGTAGGCCTATCTAGATCTAGTGAAGATAATTCGCATCTAACCTGAAAAATTAGTGAATTTTAGTCAATTTAATGATCTCGATACATCTAATGTCTAGATTACTCTAGAAATACGCTAGATTCTAGATTTACGCTAAATCACTTAAAATCTAGTGGAGATAATTAGCACAAAGAAGTGAAAAGCCCGCAAATTTAGTGACTTAGATCTAGACTCTAGATCTACGTATATCCAGAGAAGATAATTCGCATACTGCCGTGAAAAGCCCGCAAATTTAGTGACTTAGATCTAGACTCTAGATCTACGTATATCCAGCGAAGATAATTCGCATACTGCCGCGAAAAGTCCGCAAATTTTAGTGACTTAGATCTAGACACTAGATCTACGGTATGTTCAGTGAAGATAATTCGCACACAGCCGCGAAAAGTCCGCGAATTTTAGTGACTTATATCTAGACTCTAGATTTACTCGAAATCACTAGAATCTAGTGAAGATAATTCACACACAGCCGTGAAAAGTCCGCGAATTTTAGTGACTGATATCTAGACTCTAGATTTACTCGAAATCACTAGAATCTAGTGAAGATAATTCGCACACAGCCGCGAAAAGTCCGCGAATTTTAGTGACTTATATCTAGACTCTAGATTTACTCGAAATCACTAGAATCTAGTGAAGATAATTCACACACAGCCGTGAAAAGTCCGCAAAATTTAGTGACTTAGAGTTAAAGTCCGCGAATTTTAGCGAATTAGCTTTAGAGTCTAGATCTAGATTTAAATTTAGTGAATATTCACACAGCAGTGAAAAGTCCTGTAATTTTCTCGACTTTGATCTAGACTCTACATTTATGCTAAATCACTAGAATATAGGTATATAGTGAAGATATTTCTCTCACAGTACTGAAAAGTCCGCGAATTTTAGTGACTTAGATCTAGAGTCTAGATCTACAGTAAATTCAGTGAAGATAATTCTCTCACAGCCTTGAAAAAATCCGCGCATTTTAGTGACTTAGATCAAGAGTCTAGATCCACTGTAGATTTAACGAAAATATTTCGCATGCAGTTGTGAATAGTCCGTAAAAATTATTTCACTGGTAAAAGCCAGGGAAACTATATGCTTGAAAAAGAATCTGCTAGGAAAAAAAAACGCGAATAGGTCGAATTCCCCCCCCCCCCCCCAATCCAAAAGCCATTTTTTAGTAAACAAATGTCAAAATTCAAATAGACCTATATTGCCCTATATATTACTGGCTCTGTTTATGAGAAGGATTTAAGTTAGCTAATAAAAGAATAAAACATTACCTCAAATGCACACCATGACTCTAGTATCTATAAGATACATATATGAACTAATAATGTACATTTCCATCACAGAGAATACACATTATGAAGGCATCTCTAAGAATGTTTCTTATTTTTAAAAAAAATGGAAAAGTAACCATTTGTAATGTTTTTAAATAAATCTTTGAAAAAAAAATGGTTGTTTGAGGTTTTGGGATGACAGTCAAGTTGTTACTTGATTAAAAGATAACTTTCATTACATTTTCTGTGGACATATTGGCAAGATATTTATTATTTTTAAACTCAAATAACAATAATTGATTTGATAAATGCTTAGTTTTGTGTATGTTTTACTGTGTATCACACAAATGGGTAGGACACACACACACATCATACATTTCATCCTTAAAAAACCTCCTAAAATCTCCTAAAATTTTGTCATGGAAAAGTGCTACTAACCCTGCTTCCTGTTTCTCAAAAGAAATTCAATTCCGAAATTGTATTTAAGAACTTAGCAAAATGAGTAATAACATCTCCCTTTTGAAATCAGCAAATCTGTTTTGAAAAATTTAATTTTAGTTTTAATCAATTTTCAAACAATATCATAAGACTTTTTTAAAAAGCTATGCATTTTTCCAAGAGGCCACTAAAACATATCCTGCTTTGCCATTTTTTGTTTGTTTTTAATATTGTTTGAATAGTAATTAAAATTGTTCATGAATATTCTTAAATTATTTTTGGATATTGCTTTATGTTCGTGAAGCCGCCTTGGTTTCATAACCACATCTGAAAATGCCATCATTCAAAGTAGAACATTGGCAATTCACTAAAACTCAGGAAATTACTCCTTTACATACCAGCGAATTTTCGTAACAACACTTTGTCAATGTTTTTTGTTTAAAAAAAGGTTAAATTATTCTATTTGAATGTTAGCTTTAATGTTTTTTTAAAATTAACATTTACATATCAATATATTAACATATATAGAGAAAAAAAAACTATAATCTAAATGGTGTATTACGTAATTTAACAAATCATAAACGTTTAGATCTAAGGACAATAGAAACCTTCCAATTACAGCAACAGAGTAAGAATTTAAAAATAGAAAGTGGGATTCCTGAACTCAACCCCCCTTAGCATTATCCACCGGCTTATGTCTTTTTATGTAATCACTCTGGCATCCCTCACCCAAGAATTCTAAATTTGTTTTTACCACCACCCTCCACACAAGGAAAGAGTTCTACTTACATTGCATTTTGGTTTGATACATTTTTACACACAAAACACTTTTTCAGTCAATGTTTGTTTCATATGACACAAACAAAGTATTATTTATGCAATGTCTACAAAAACAAGTTTTGCACCCAGGAGAAATTTACTCACAAGATTTTAAATAGAAGTTTAGCCATGTGCTTTTCAATATTTTGGCTTCAAAATAAAATTGGGTAAAAATCCAGAATGAAAAATTGTTTTTGTTAAATTTAACCACTGTGGTTTCAATCCTGAAAATGGCTTAGTTGTTTTAGGCCTAAGACAAGTAATGATGTGTAAAATTTTCATATTTTTTCATCTACTGCAAATGTGAGAATTATTGAAAGGTTAGGGGTGAGTGAATGAATGTGTCAGGGCCTTAGGAGTATATTATAGATTATAACAATGTATAACAACTAAACCATTTTTTTTTAAACAAAACACTAAAGCCTTTTTTAAAATAATATACATCTATGTTTATGTTCTTATTTCTATGTTTATTTATTTTTTACAATAACTGCTCATGTTCAAGCATAGGATAAGAAAGATTGGTTAGCTTTCTTTAAATTAATTTCATGCTGTTCTGATTTCTGAAAAAAAAAAATCAAATTTCTCACTTCATTCCAGGTGTTTTGACCCCAACTCTGGCTACCATTATGGCAGGTCTATTCGGCAGTTTAGAGAACTGGACAAAACCATGGATTACAGACTTTACTACATGGATAAGGGTCAGTGATCCCTGCCAACATCATCTCAACATTGTTATTACTGATTTTGTTCACAATAGTGAATTTATACAAACTGTGATAGATTTGAACAAATGTAAAGTGAAAGCTGAACTCCACTGAACTATACATAAAGTGAATTCATTGATCGGAGCAAAAGAAAAACGGATCAAGTGTAAATGTTTCAAGGATTATCACATGTGAATAGCATTATTATTATTATAGGATTGATGTTAGAACTTTCTCAAGGTGTACATTGTGATTGCATTGCCCTGCAGAAATTCTTGTTTGGGTGAACTCACTATTTGTTGTCCTTCCACTGCCCAATGACTGCATTCCAAACTTGATGGTATTGGCTCACATTCAAGCTATTTACAGCTGAAGCAAATATTTAGTAACTCCATTCAATAAAGTACATTGATATGTCCCACCCTTTATTATATTTTTTTCTGTGTCTGTAACATTTCTTATTCCTTATAAATTCATATTTAGTGCTCCTTCTTTTCTAGTGCTATTAGAGCATGGAACAGGTTGCCTAAATCAGCCAGGAAAACTAATGACTAAGCAGATTTTAAGCATGACTAGATTAACACAAGCCTAAGTTGTAATTAAGAGATGTTTGTAATCTATTAGATTAGATCTTGCTTTGTGTGTTAATTTGGTGAAAAAATATAAGATTATCATTTATTTTTCTTTTCAATTTTACACTGTTAGTACTAAGTAGTTTCAAGTAAAAATCTATCCAATAGTCTGTCTGCTAGTTTTCCATAATTTCTGCTAGTGTTGATTCAATTCAAGCATTCAAATTGCTTTCAATTCTAATTATGAAACTATTAGACAGTACTTGATGTCTACAGCATGAGAGAGAAAACAAGAAAAGCATAAAAATTAAGTCAAAACCTTTATACAACTTATAGAGCAATTATTTTCTCTGAATAACTCATGAATGTTAGATTAAAAAACAATGGAACATTTTTTTTTTTGACCTTGCTAAGATAAATATTTTCTCTTTCTCTAACCTTAAAAAAAATCTTTTAAATATTTCAAATGATATTGAAACATTTTTGTTGTCAAATTTTATTTTACATAAATTTATGTGATAAGCTGTTGACAATTTTGTATTTAATTTTTTTTAAAGTTTTGTAATAAATTTATTTTAAAATTTAACATATGTACATGAAATCTTAGCTTTTATGAACTTTTAAAATTTTTCAGAATACAAATTGTGTACATAAAGTTGCATTTATTTGTGTAAGATTTTGTTAATTGTAAGGTTTTGACAAACAAGTGCTATAGTTTTGCAGGATTAGCTTAAAAACAATAAAATACAAATCATTGTAGTTTAACTAACTACTTATAGTCCGACAGTTACGCTGGGCAGGGCACATATCCCGCATGAGGGACGAACATATGCCAAAAGCAATCTTTTTTGGTGAGCTGAAAGGTGGTCGAAGTAACACAGGTGCCCCAAGGAAACACTTTAAAGACCAGCTTAAGCTCCAACTTGATTTAACTGACATAGAAGAGAGCACCTGGTTGTAGACGGCTTCAGAACGAAACAATTGGAGGTCGCTTACAAAGGCTGCAGGATACAATTTGAGACCAAAAGAAAATTTGCTGTTGAAGACAGATGTAGAGGGCGTAAAGAAAATCTAAATTGACCACTGGCGGACAATGGTTATGCCTGGGATAAATATAGCAAAATTTATAGGTTGCAGCTGGGGCTGCGTTGCTATAGGAAATACTGCATTCCTCAGTAATCTTCTCGAAAACAAGCTTTATTATTATTATTTATTAACTAGCAGTTATTTTATTTTGAAAAAAAAATCTTCGATCTGCAAACTAACAAAAAACCACTTATAAGAAAATCAATTATATTTTTTTTGATTACTAGATTTTTATGGATGTTTTTAAGAGTAATTACATACAAATTCATTTTGTGTAGAAATCCTACTAAAAATAGTAACAGCATCTTAGCATCTTTTTTTTTAGTTTAATTATTTATAAAGATATTATTGTGGCACTAAGGAAATGAGTGCTTGGTTGGAGGCATGTCTTGTATTCAAATTCTGTTAGAGATTTTAATTTTATTTGGGATTTTTAAACATCCCTGAGTCCTACAAGATATTTGTTTGTCTGCTGAGGATGTTTGTGTTGGTCATATAATACATTTGTATTGAATGTTGTCTAGGAAATCTGACAATGTACTTTACATAAGAAACAAGTCAAATCAAAGTATTTTAAAAAATAAATATTTGTATGACTTCTAGAGTTGCGTCCAGTACTTCAGTTGATACAATCAATTCACTTGTAAAATCTTGCAACAAAAAAAAAGGTATCAAATAAAAACACACAACAAAACTGATTGCACACCAAATAAAACTGTTGGGTTACTAAAACAAAGAGTAAAAAGCTGTTCCATGTTGGTCTCTTGGTTCAATGATATTGTAAAGACAAAATGACATTGAGTATCAGAAGGAAACATTTGGTCTGAAGAGAAAACATTAGAAAGTGTTGTCTCATGGTCAACTATTACAAAGTGTTGCCTCATGGTCAACTATTACAAAGTGTTGTCTCTTGGTCAACTATTACAAAGTGTTGTCTCATGGTTAACTATTACAAAGTGTTGTCTCGTGGTCAACTATTACAAAGTGTTGTCTCATGGTCAACTATTACAAAGTGTTGTCTCGTGATCAACTATCACAAAGTGTTGTCTCGTGGTCAACTATTACAAAGTGTTGTCTCATGGTCAACTATTACAAAGTTTTGTCTCATGGTCAACTATTACAAAGTGTTGTCTCGTGGTCAACTATTACAAAGTGTTGTCTCGTGGTCAACTATTACAAAGTTTTGTCTCATGGTCAACTTGTGTCTGGAGTCTCCAGCTGAAAGTGTTGCAATATAAAATCCCTTGGTCTTGAAAAGAACAAATAATAGCAGACAAAAAAATTGGAAATAGTTTTTTAAAAAATGAGCAGGGGGGGAAACAATAAAAGAAATAAATAGACTAAAAACATGAACCCAATGGGAAACAAAAGCTACCTTGTACAGCTGGTTTGAACACATAATTTAGCTACTGACAGCTGGTGTAAGTTTATCACAATAATTTTTAGCTCTATACCAAACATTTATAGTCTAAAAAGCAAATATTATTAATATTAGTATTTAAAGAAAATCTTAAATTTTAGTTTGATTGAAATACAAACTTTATATAGTCAATACATTTCTTAGCCTATGCTGTAATTTCTTTTTAAAATAGATACTTGTTTCAAAATTGCTTCTGGTGTTATAAAAATCTCATCAGAGATCATTTCAACCTTCCTGTTAATACAACATGTTTATCACTCAATGCAAATTGAATAAATAAATGCAGTTGATGAGACACTGCTCACTCTCCCCTAGTACTCATCTCCTTCCTCTCCCCCAGCACCCTCAATGACAGTTTCAAGTCCAACTTCCTCGTAATCTCTTTCTAGTGCTGCCAGGTCCTCCCTGGCCTCGGCAAATTCACCCTCCTCCATTCCTGGAATTCAGAAAGAACTTTATGAAACAAAGAAAGATCTACTTGGGACAAAGAAAGATCTACTTGGAACAAAGTTATATATTAATACTATGTGTCACAGGATCTATTTACTGACTACTTACTCAAGAACTCACGAATCAATAGCTTCATAACAACAAACTACGTGTATGAACTGAGTTCTATGTTTCAGTACTCACCTTCTCCCACATACCAATGCACGAATGCTCTCTTGGCATACATTAGGTCAAACTTGTGGTCAAGTCTGCCCCAAGCCTCTGCAATGGCTGTGGTATTACTTAACATACAGACTGCCCTCTGAACTTGAGCGAGATCACCACCTAGGAAAAGTCAATCCCATCATGTATTCGTTGGCCTACTATTGACCTACTACTGGTCTACTATTGACCTACTACTGGTCTACTACTGGTCTACTATTGACCTACTACTGGTCTACTATTGACCTACTACTGGTCTACTACTAAGACACTATTTGAAGTAAATAAGTTGTTTATGTACCAAGACAAACAAATCTCTCACCTGGAACTATAGTAGGTGGTTGGTAGTTAATGCCTACTTTAAAGCCTGTAGGGCACCAGTCCACAAATTGGATGGACCGCTTAGTTTTGATAGTTGCTATGGCAACGTTGACGTCTTTGGGCACCACGTCTCCTCTATACAACATACAACAAGCCATGTACTTGCCCATTCTTGGGTCGCACTTGACCATCTGATTGTAAGGCTCGAAACACGCGTTGGTGATCTCCGCCACAGACATTTGCTCGTGATAAGCTTTCTCAGCTGGAAGAGGGAAAGGATTCAATGTTTTACTAGTTGGATTGAAATAAAGTCATTTCATTCAACAGATGTAATATCTAGATATATCCCAAGGGACATAATGAGACCTTTTTCTTGTAGTCTTTTTTCAATGCTTTCTTCAAAACTACTTAGACTTATAGAAATGATCAGAATAGTTGAGCACATGTTGAACAGATGTCGTAGAGTAGGTAACTCTACCTAGTTCAAGGCTGGAACATTTCCCATCATTTTATTTCATTTAGTTAATAACTTTTTGGTCATTTTAAAATTTCAATGATTGTAAATACATTTGTTTAGTTTTATATCTAATGATTGTAGATACATTTGTTTAGTTTTTTGTCTAATGATTGTAGATGCATTTTTTTTTAGTTTTCTACCTGAGATGATGGGTGCATATGTAACTAATGGAAAGTGAATTCTGGGGTACGGCACAAGGTTCGTCTGAAACTCTGTTAGGTCAACGTTCAAAGCTCCATCAAAACGAAGCGAGGCTGTGATGGATGAGACAATCTGGCCTATTAGACGATTTAGATTCACATAAGATGGCCTCTCGATGTCCAGGTTTCGCCTGAAATGGATCAATGTTGTAAAGAAGTTAAGTACTGGTTTAAAAAATAATAAGAGGCTTACATATTAAAGAATTAAATTATAGGCCTACACATTATTTACTGTTCAATTCGAAATTACAAGTATATCCTATCTATTTACATACTAATAGTTCAAGATTACTCAGGACTAAAGCCATGGGCGTAGCCAGGGCGGGGTTCTTGGGGTTCAACCCCCCCCCCCCCGCGGGACGGAATTAAGTGACTGATTTTTGCTTTCATTTTGTTTATTTTAGGTGAGATTTTAATACTAAATCATCACTTACCACAGCACAGCCGAGGCAGTTTTGAGTTAAAAACCCTCTACCAGGGGGTTTTGAGTTTAAATCCCCCTACCAGGGGGTTTTGAGATTTTAAAAACCACTATCAGGGGGTTTTGAGATACAAATCCCTCTACCAGGGGGCTTTGAGTTTAAAACCCCCTACAGGGGGTTTTGAATTTTAAACCCTCTACCAGAGGTTTTTGCAGTTAAATCCCCCTCTTCTATAAAACAAAACAAAAAAATGCAAACAACAATCCCCACATTCCAACAGCACACTTGAGGAAGATTTTTATTTTAAAACCCCATCCAAAATTTACGATAACCCCATCTTCAATATAAAAAAAGCAAATTACACACTAAAAATTCTATGAGCGTAGCCAAAGGGGTTTTGAGTTTAACCCCCTTCCCCCTTCCTAGCAAGGGCGGGGAGTCTACAATAAACAATAAACGTCTTCCGAAAATGTCAGAATGTAATAAAGATTAATTATGTACACACACACACATATATATATATATATATATATATATATATATATATATATATATATAATTTTTTTCCACGGGTGGGGGGGGGGAGGTCGGAAGGGGGGGGGGAATCCCCCCCCCCCCAAAACCCTCCCCGAAAAAAAATCCTGGCTACGCCCATGACTAAAGCTATTATTGAAAGTAGGCCTACGTGAGAGGAAATCGACCAAGATGAGACAGTATAGAAACTCTGTGTTATCTTATCTGACAAGTTGAGTGGCGAATATTTTTTGGTTGTAAAATGTTGACGCATAGAGTTGCAAGCTCTCTCCACAGAAATCAGTCTAAAGCGACTTTCACAGCCACTTCTCAAAGGTGCCCACAAAATCCAGGACTTCTAAAAAGGTGCGACGCCATGTTAGACGTGAACGGCCATGTTTGTTTTTTTTCGTCTTTTCGGCTGCCTTCGGTCAACGTGTTTCGTCTTGTCTAATGATACGTCTCACAAATCTCAGTCGACGTTCAGTCGCCATTTCCCTTCGATGGCGAATGTCTGTGCGGGAACTTCTCGATTGGTTAACATTATCTCGGGATGTTCTTCATGGGAGACATCACTGCTCAGCCTCTTTTCAACCTTCCACGTCTCGAAGGTGGTCGTTGGGAGAATGTCTGTATTGAGGAGGTGGTCGTTGGGAGAATGTCTGTATTGAGGAGGTGGATTTTAATCTCCAGCCTAATGGTTTTATCTTTTTCAAAAAAGGCCGTACTTTTTGAAAGACGGCTCCTGCTTTCCCATCCGACATGAGATAACACTGTAGGTAAACAATTTGCATAGCTTTGTGGGCTTCTTTATCCATCATTTAATTGTATTTCCAAGTAATGCGATATTTTTGCAAAATTCAACTCAGTTTTCGTTTAGGCATGGGAACTCGAATGCAGCCTATTTAATGTGTTTTTTATGATGTCATCGATGGCTAGAAGAAAGAGAAATGGGGATAAAATCTCCCCCACCTCGATGTTGAAGAAATTCGTCATTCCACCATCTGTTGTGACACAACAGCTTGATTTACTTTAGAGATTTCGCTTTAATTGGACAAATTGTTGCAAGATTCCTTCGTTTCCTGCTGTTTTCCAGAGTGATTCCAATGGACGTTATCAAACGCTTTTTGAAATCTACAAAACTGATCAACATCCTTTGTTGGTATTCGAGTCTTTGCTTGACGATATTTCACAGGAAGAAAATCTGTTCAATTCTTGAAATGCCTTTTCGAAGCAGCTAAGAAGCACTTGCATTGACTATAATATAAAACCTTTTCTGTAAGGAGATGTTAAATAATCTCTAATAAAAAAAATATGAGGAGTGGGGCATTTGAAACTGTAAACAAATAATTTTTGTAATCCAGGAAATATTTTCAATTCTTCTCCTGTATATCAGGCATATCAAACACGGCGTTCGAGGGCCGCATGCGCCCGCTTGGCCACCTTAAAAATTATGAAAATAAGAGATGACAAGCTACCTAAATTGGAAAATAGTATTTGTTAAACTAACAACGAGAGTGAGTCTGCGGTGAAAGCAAGCTTCATTTTGTCAAACTTAATTGCAAGCCATAGCAAATCATTTAGTGAATGTGATTTTATGAAGGAGTATGTCGTTAAGCTGCGGAAGTCCAGAAAAGGTGAAGGTATTCAAAGAAATAACGTTAACTAGGAACACTGTGGCAGAGAATACATGACATGTCAGTCAGCTTGGGTGAACAATTAAAGAACAAAAGAGTTGTTATTGAATTAGTTTCACTGGTGTAGCACAGTTGGTTATATTCATAACGGTCTGTGACAGGAATTGTGAGATACATGAGGAAGTACTTGAGCTCTGTTCTATGCATAACACCACAACCAGCGAGGATGTTTTGTGAAATAACAGGAGGTGATATTGCAGTACAAATAGTACAATTTATCTTTGGTAAAGCTAGCTAGTCTAGCAATGTATGGCACACCTACCATGAAATGAAATGGTTTTGATGCAAAGCTACTTACAAAAATAAGAGAGACTGATGCTAATTTTAAATTTGCTCATTTTCAGTGCATCATTCACCAATAAACATTTTGCGCATGCAATTACAGTTCCAACATGTCATAAGACTGTTTTCAGTAGCTCTCAATTTTATTCGTGCCCGCGGATTAAATCAACGCCTATTTTCAATGTTTCTGGATGACATTGGACACGAATTTGATTATTTTTTCTACTACACAGAAGTCCGCTGGCTCTCCTGCCATAAAGTAGTGAAGAGATTTTTTGGAATGCGTGAGGAAATTAAATTGTTTCTGTACATGAAAGGTGAACCTGTTGAACATTTTGAAATTGACGAATGGGTTCATGGTTTGGCATTTGCAGTTGATCTCACTGGTCACCTGCAAGACTTGAATTTGAAGCTTCAAAGTAAAAAACAAAATAGTCACAACTGCTCGTGATCATGTGAAGTGCTTTCAAGCCAAATGACGACTGTGGATAAATCAAATATGAAGAGAAAATCTTGTTCACTTGTGAGGAACTAAAAAGATTTGATACGGCTACAACATTTGGTAAATATGTCTTAAACCTGGAATCGTTAGTAGATGCTTTCAATGACCGTTTTCGTGACTTCGTTTCATTCGAGCAAGAATTTTCGTTGTTTGCATCTCCAATCTTTATTTCTCCTGAAAATGCTGCTGGTAATGTGCAACTAGAGCTGATAGAGTAGCAGTCAGATTCTTTGTTGAACTCAAAGTATATAGAATTGGCTGTGCCAAATTTTACAGATATTTACCTGAATGGTACGCTGAATTGTGGACATTTGTAGCTAGAATTCTTGCTTTGTTTGCAAGCACTGACCCTTTGAGCAGTTCTTTTCCATACTGAAAGCTACAAAAACACCTCAATGTTCGAGACTGTCTGATCAAAATTTGTCATCAGTGATGAAAGTGTCAGTGGGAAAAACAAATTCAACATGACATTAATAAACTTGTATCCCACTTTACATTTTAGTATCTGGTGTCTGTTACATCGAATTGCTTGTCTTGCTTTCAACCGCTACGTCTCCCAAACACACCTTTATTTTGCCACTGAATTTGATGACCAAAATCACTTATTACCCCCCCCACACACACACACACAATTATACACCTTAGAAAATAGTCCTACATACAATAGATGAGTTTTCTTCAACTTTTTATCGAAATATTACAGGCTTTCAAACACTCATTTTTGGATCGAGGTTTTAAATTCCTTTTCAACTTTTATGTAGATTGAATTAATACATTTAAATTGTGCAAAAACAATATTAAAAAAAAAATTAAAAAGTTAGCTTGATTTAAACCAGTCTAGTTCTAATCTAAAGTGTGAGACTCTATCGGGTGAGCTAACTAGATGTCATTAGAAACAGTGGAAATTAGGCACCAAAAATAAAAGAAGTTTTTTTGTAATTTTTTAAAATGTCGGATTTGCCACCAAAAAAAAAAAAGGTAGGTTCGAAATCGCAAATAAAAAATCGTTTTCGGTAAATTTTATCGCTTCGGTTCCGCTCGTGAAAGGTGCTTAGTTGTTATAGGCACAAGGAAAATAGTGTCCGCGGCAAGTGAGAGCATTTGTGATATGTCAGTAAGTCAGTACATGAATGAATCAATCAGGGCAAACTATGTATGTTTGTATGTATGTTTGTATGTATGTATGTATATGTAGAGATAGATAGATAGATAGATAGATAGATAGATAGATAGATAGATAGATAGATAGATAGATAGATAGATAGATAGATAGATAGATAGATAGATAGATAGATAGATAGATAGATAGATAGAGAGAGAGAAAGAGAGAGAGAGAGAGAGAGAGAGAGAGACTATGTATGACTATGTATGTATGTATGTTTGTATGTATGTATGTATGTATATGTAGAGAGAGGGAGATAGATAGAAAGAAAGAAAGAAAGAAAGATAGATAGATAGATAGATAGATAGATAGATAGATAGATAGATAGATAGATAGATAGATAGATAGATAGATAGATAGATAGATAGATAGAGACAGAGATTTTACGTGAATTGTTTATTTTCGTGCTCAGTTTTGAATGTTGATCTTGTTGACTTGCTCTATTACCTGCATATATCGTAGATGGCTTCATTGTCTACCATAAATGCGCAGTCTGAATGTTCTAATGTCGTGTGAGTGGTTAAAATAGAGTTGTAGGGTTCAACCACTGCTGTAGACACCTGGTATCATGATGTGGATATAAAATAATAATATAGAATCAAATAATGTTAATCACATGAAATGTACATAAAAATTACTTAAAATGTTATAATTAAAAACAAACTCATCTTCATTGTGCCACAGCACACAGTAAAATGTCAAGAAATTCTGTTAAAACGGCACAATTTCTCTGCAGTAACGAACCATCGTTCAATTGAAGTACTTTGTATAAACCCATTTCAAATGTAGACATTTAGGCTGTATTGCATAAGTTATCTCTCACTTATCAGTATCGGTGCGTCCCATCCCTTCTAATTGACCTTTGACTTTTGACAAATGCTCTTTCTGACAAGGAGACCTAGTGCATTGTAGACGTCAGGAAAATGAATTTTTAAAGCTCAAAATGCAAATTAAGGAAGTGTTAATGATGTCAGTGTTAACATCTTTGCACATAGGTCTCTGCCATAATAATGTCACGGTTTCTTATCACAATCTCACATATCTGTCCTTCATCGTGGACCCTCTATGTGCTATTATTTGTTCTCCACGCAGAGCTAACAATTTTCAATCTATTGTCAAGTTTTGTCAGTAAAATGTGCAGCAACTGTTCAATATACTGTCAGGTTTTGTCAGTTAACTTTGTCGCAACGAACCTGAGGTGCAGGATAGACAGCAAATTCTAACTTGGACTTTTTGCCGTAATCTACACTTAGTCTCTCCATCAGAAGTGAGGAGAAACCGGAACCAGTACCACCTCCAAAACTATGGAACACGAGGAAACCTTGAAGACCAGTGCATGGGTCAGCCTGAGGATGGAAGGGGTTAATATTATTGCAATGTATGGGCCTGATGAATTGTTAGCTATGGATGGGTCTGGTCAATAGTTAGCAATGGATGTAGCTGAATGACCACTACCCACTAATCAAAGACATTTTTGTAGGAACTTCTGACTACGGAGAAAATAACGCTGTTTCATAAGGGAGATAATAAAACACAAGAAAATACACATGGACTGCCAATGCTTAGGTCAATCTGTCAAATAGTTTTCATCGGATGTTATCTAAACAATGTTAAAGCATTATTAGTTGTACTATCTGCTATCTGTTTGTATTGTTGTAAACTGTTGAGCTGATAAAGGAGGTATTAAACTAACGAAACAAGTTTTTTATTGAAAACAAGGTTACAAAGACAGTTTGTATGGAAACTAAAACTCAGAATCGGCACCCGAAGTGGTCCGCCCTGGTAGGTAAAAAGGCAGTTTTTTTTAGATAGAATATCAGAATGAAATTCTACTAAAGGCAAATGACAGAGAAGAATGTAGAAAGAAGGTTGACAGATCTTGTGTGGTGCACCAAGCAGACCGGGTGAGAGGGAAGCACGGTGTGAACCTGGCCTAACTGATGTCTTATAATGATTATCTAATTGTTCTATAAAGGGTCAATCTCTTATTCAAATTAAATTTTTCGTTTTCAGAAAAAAAGTAGCCGTTGCACCAGAACTTTAATGTCGGATTATCAATATCATTTCTAGTTTACGAGATCTAAACGGGACGGATGGACGGACTGACCACACAAAACTAATAGCGTTTATTTCCATTTAAGGGGCCTCTAAAAAGTTTTAAAATTTGCAAACACTTTGCTAAGAAGCGCATACTCTGCATCAAAGAATCTATCTTAGGTAGAAACTCATGGGGGTAGTCCATTAGTAGTTATTAATATATCTGATAAAGTTCATAAACAAATAAATATGTAGGCCAACTCATTCTCCTTTCAATTAGGATGATGTCTGTATAGCGTGACTTGTTCATCGGGACTATCAATTAGAGCAGCTTAGAACGTAAGGGAAGTAACCCTACAACAAGTCCAAGTACTATGTGAGGGCAACTAGAAAGTTTGTTTTGTTACCATCTTTCTGATTCTGTCCAGAACAAGGTCCACAATTTCTTTGCCTACAGTGTAGTGACCTCGGGCGTAATTGTTGGCCGCGTCTTCTTTACCATTCACTAATTGCTCCGGGTGAAAGAGTTGACGATACGCCCCTGTACGCACCTCGTCTGTAAGAAAGAACACATTTCACTATAACTTTAGTAGCTTGGCCAATGATAGTTTTCACTGCTTGAAGTCAGATAATGAAAAAAAAAATACATGACCCAATGTCGCAAGAAGTTGACTAGTTCAGACTTAGAGAGCTACTTAAAGATACCAGCACTTTGGCTTAGTAATAAGTAATCCTTCTTGGGGAATCTCTTTTAAATCAATGACGTAAGCAGAACTACTTTTTTTATAATTTACGTCTGCTGTAGTGTACTAGAAAACTGAACACTTTAAAAAAAAAACAAGTTTGAAGTTCTGAGACAAAGTGAGCTCACGAAAAGATGGTAATAAAGGGGAGTGAGAGGGCAGGGAAAAGAGAGAGAGTGGGAGAGAGATACATAGAGGGAGAGAGAGAGAGAGAGTAACCGAGGCTAGGAATGTGAAAGGTGAAGGAGGAAATGGAAGAAAAAAAAAATAACATCAGTGCTGTGAGCAAGAAATGTTGGTCAGAGATTGAAAAGAAAGCAATAGGTTCTGGTTATATGTACGAGAGTCAGGAAAAGTTTAGTTAGGGGAGATAATACATGAATAAGAAAACTACATTTTATATATTCACTTTGAAATACACAAAAAAACAACTATTAAAACGATCATATTTGAGCTTTTCGCAACTATTTGTCTATTGAACCTACTATTTGTCTATTGAACCAACTATTTGTCTATTGAACCTACCAACTATTTGTCTATTGAACCTACCAACTATTTGTCTATTGCACCAACTATTTGTCTATTGAACCTACCAACTATTTGTCTATTGAACCAACTATTTGTCTATTGAACCTTCCAACTATTTGTCTATTGCACCAACTATTTGTCTATTGAACCTACCAACTATTTGTCTATTGCACCAACTATTTGTCTATTGAACCTACCAACTATTTGTCTATTGAACCAACTATTTGTCTATTGAACCTTCCAACTATTTGTCTATTGCACCAACTATTTGTCTATTGAACCTACCAACTCTTTGTCTATTGAACCAACTATTTGTCTATTGAACCAACTATTTGTCTATTGAACCTACCAACTATTTGTCTATTGAACCTACCAACTATTTGTCTATTGAACCAACTATTTGTCTATTGCACCAACTATTTGTCTATTGAACCTACCAACTATTTGTCTATTGCACCAACTATTTGTCTATTGAACCTACCAACTATTTGTCTATTGCACCAACTATTTGTCTATTGAACCTACCAACTATTTGTCTATTGAACCAACTATTTGTCTATTGAACCAACTATTTGTCTATTGAACCTACCAACTATTTGTCTATTGAACCAACTATTTGTCTATTGAACCAACTATTTGTCTATTGAACCTACTATTTGTCTATTGAACCAACTATTTGTCTATTGAACCTACTATTTGTCTATTGAACCTACCACCTATTTGTCTATTGAACCAACTATTTGTCTATTGCACCAACTATTTGTCTATTGAACCTACCAACTATTTGTCTATTGCACCAACTATTTGTCTATTGAACCTACCAACTATTTGTCTATTGAACCAACTATTTGTCTATTGCACCAACTATTTGTCTATTGAACCTACCAACTATTTGTCTATTGAACCAACTATTTGTCTATTGAACCAACTATTTGTCTATTGAACCTACCAACTATTTGTCTATTGAACCTACTATTTGTCTATTGAACCAACTATTTGTCTATTGAACCTACTATTTGTCTATTGAACCTACCAACTATTTGTCTATTGAACCAACTATTTGTCTATTGAACCAACTATTTGTCTATTGAACCACCTATTTGTCTATTGAACCTACCAACTATTTGTCTATTGCACCAACTATTTGTCTATTGAACCTACCAACTATTGGTCTATTGAACCAACTATTTGTCTATTGAACCAACTATTTGTCTATTGAACCAACTATTTGTCTATTGAACCTACCAACTATTTGTCTATTGAACCTACCAACTATTTGTCTATTGAACCTACCAACTATTTGTCTATTGCACCAACTATTTGTCTATTGAACCTACCAACTATTTGTCTATTGAACCAACTATTTGTCTATTGCACCAACTATTTGTCTATTGAACCTACCAACTATTTGTCTATTGAACCAACTATTTGTCTATTGAACCAACTATTTGTCTATTGAACCTACTATTTGTCTTTTGAACCAACTATTTGTCTATTGAACCTACTATTTGTCTATTGAACCAACTATTTGTCTATTGAACCAACTATTTGTCTATTGAACCTACCAACTACGCTGGGTTCTAGGTCGACATAAATGGCTCGAGGGACATGTTTCCCCATGGAGGTTTCACTGAAGAACGTGTTGTAACTCTCGTCCCCATTGTTCGTGGCATATTTCAAATCCTCCATCTTGCCATTGGGTTGTATGCCATGCTCCAGACAGTAGAGTTCCCAGCAGGCGTTACCAATCTGAACTCCGGCCTGGCCAACATGGATGGAGATACACTCACGCTGAAAGTAAAAATCAAACTTGAATTGACCACTGACTACTTAGGCTCACGCTGAAAGTAAGAATCAAACTTGAATTGACCACTGACTACTTAGACTCACTCTGAAAGTAAAAATCAAACTTGAATTAACCACTGACTACTAACACTTACGAATGAAATGTCACATCCGAACCAAAGAAAGTCCAAACATGTCATACAAAGTAACATGTCATGCAGAGTAACATGTCATACAAAGTAACATGTCATACAAAGTGACTAGATTTCTAGGCAAGAACAAAGAGAGCGATAATAAATTGAAATTGGAGGAGTTACTCTTCCGAATTAAGAAGTCCAATGTTGAAAAGTCAACAACTTCATTGACACTTAATTAACCACATGTCCATGCAATAAGTAGGCTTACTTAAGACATCGGACTCATTGTATTGCATGGCATTTTCTACAGATCAATTGAACTTGTTTCCCTTGATGTTGGTTAAGTTATACACGGAACACAATGCAGCGAGTCTAGTTCTTCACTTACGTGTTGTAACATTCCTTCTGTTTCCTACAGCTTGTAAACCCTGTGAGTTGACATGAGCTTCTAATACCCAATACATGCACAGTAACACACAACACATCTACCTGGTCTCAGGATTCGAAGCAGTTTGAGCTAATGATGTTAACTGATGCGCACGTGTAATACCTGGGATTAAGTCACAGAAACTGAAGCCTTCAATTTGCACTGTTGACTATTTGCTTCATTTTAAAAACTATTAGTCTATAGAGTTGATTGTGATGTTGAAACATATTGTGCCAAGTTATGTTCTCTACTGTTTTAGTGTTGCCTTGTTTTGTTTTTTTTTTATTATAGCAAACATTGAAAATCATTTAAATAAAATAAGAGCCAAATGCATTTTCATTCTTTCTTCTTGTTAGCTTCTTTAACATCTCGCTCTCTCTCTCTCTCTCTCATATAAAATAAAATGAAGTTTAGATTCCACTGCCGTCTCTCTCCGGCAATATTGGTACAATGTAGGTAGAAGTGTAGAAGATTGGTGGGCCTGCCCTCTACTGAAAGTTTCTACTAATTAACTTGGAAACAAAACGTTTTCTTGAACGTAATACTCCGGCCATGTCGGAAGAGAAATGAGGCGTCACAGTTGCAGGGGAAACGTTTTAGACTTTCAGAGCGTAGCCTAAGATGTTACACACAGACATAGAATTGAAGAGCAAATAGAACGACATGAAAACTAGTTGGATGGTATCACCCATTGGTTCACAGCACGAAGTACTAAGTGACGTAAGGCAATAAGTTTCTGTGCCAGGCTCAGCATCCCTAATCGTACCTGGCAAGACTTCCGCCTTTGATATTTTCCCGTTTCAACCTTCCACCATAATGTCTATGCATGCTTCTTCCTAATACATTTCATTGTTTCTGTAACTGGAGAGAGCATTGAAATAGTGCAAACTTTTAAATACCTTGGTACTATCTTAGACAATACCTTACATTTGACTGCAAATACTGATTATAGCCGCAAAAAAGGGCAGCAAACATTACGATTACTGAAAAAAATGTCCTCATTTAAGGTTATTGAAAAGACCTTGGCGATATTTTAAGTTTTAACACGCTCACATCTGTAGTATTTTAAGTTTTAATATCACTGCCTGGTATGGCAATCTGAAAATTTAAAATAAAAATAATAAAATTCAGAAAATCCTAAATGCTGCTGGTAAAGTTATTGGAAAAAAAAACAACAACAACAAAAAAGTTTGATCAGCTGTTTGAGAATAAGATTTCTAAGAAAGCTAAAATGATTTTAGAAATAAAATATCCCCTGATGGATCAGGATAGCAACGACAGACAGACACAAAAACTTTTTTTTATTCCCATGGCAATTAAATCATTAAATAAAACTCAATTATCTGATATAAACATTTCATATGTAAATTAAGAATGAGTCTTGGTGTGAATGTATATTTTGGTTTTCTTTAGTTAGAATGTTTTGTTTGGTGTAATGCACAAATTGTAAGGCAAATTTCCTTATGGATAATAAAAATGTTTATTATTATTAATGTGATTAAAAAATATAGAACTAAATTTTTCTAACAATTTCTTGACTTATCAACCTGTTTTAAATTGAAAGTAACTTAGTGAATATCTTCACTTTCACCTATCCCTGACTCTGATCGACAGTTGGCGCACCACATATGATCCGTTGGTCGTCTTTCTCTTTTCCTCTCTTTCTTGTACCTTGACTAGAATGTCTGACAGGCCCGTTTATTCATTTATAGTGTCTTCCCATAGGTTTCTCTGTCTGTCTCTTCCTCTTTGACTGGTACTATCTCTTGAAGGAAGATATTTGCGAACCCTGAGGACCTTGTGATATGGCTACAAAGTTTTAGTTTTTTGTTTTTTTTTTTGACAGTGGTTAGCAGGTCCTAGTAGGGTCTAATTATTATTATGATCATGTTTCTAATTTCCTACCTAGGATCTTTCTGTAGCATCTCAATTCCATTGCTAGGATCCTCCTCTCTAGTTCTGCAGTCAGCGTCCAAGGAGCGCCTCAGTCAAATTTTAGTGTTGAGGCCTTTGTTGTGACTTTTGCACGTGCTGCTGTGGAATGTGCAATTCTGGAAAGTGTTGAGTGCGCGTGAAGTTTTCTTTCTTGCCATGTCTTTAGTTTGCATTGGGCGTGATTTGTTGTCAAGAATAGTGTGTGTGTTTTATGTCACACTTAGTTTCCTGTAGTGTTCTTTCAGCGGAGAGAATGTTCTGGCTGTAGATTCTTTCTGCTTTATAGTTTTCACTGTTTCCCCGTTATAACGGTACGTAAGTACATAAATGTAATCATCAGGTGGATATTTCGATACGGGTGTCGTTAATGAAAGTTCTGTGATTTAGCGACATCGCTAGATCCAAGGTATTCTTTGTTTCAGTGTGTTAGGCTTGGGGTCTACGATGGAGTGTGTGGTTTTGAGCTCGCCCTTGGAGCTGAGACTGACCCTTGATTAGTTTGAGCCTTGTATCTCTGTATTGCAGTATTTTGGAGATACCGGGTCGTGTTGCCGGAACTGAGAGTGCGTACGTGAGGCGTGTTCATTTGTATAATTAATAATGCATTAACGTATTATCACATTGTTTGTACATAGTCTGAATTTTAAGTATTTGTATTTATATTTAGTATTAAACATTGTTATTGTTCAACAATCGTTGACCACTTATTTACAGTTCGGTTATTATGCAACTTGATTTATAATTATAATACATTGTCTGCATTGTTTTTTATACGATATGATGCGGAAGCAGGGCCAGATGGGGGTCGAGCTACTGCCTCGGGGAACCCACAAGAAAGAGACCTCAACAAAAGAGATTTTAGAAGTTTCAAAATTTGTGACGGTTCTGCAATTTTTATTTATTATTCATTTATTTTTGAAACATTTTATTTTTCACATTTTTTACCGACAATTCTTTAAATCTTACGATTAATAACCATTGCTGCTGAAGCTGATCCTGTTCTTTTTGTTACCTCAATGTCCTGCACCACGGTAAGGCTGTGATTGCCGATAGTACCACGGGTATTTCTAAGACGACCTTTTGTCTTTTTTTTTTGTCTTAGACTTATTTGTAAGACTGAACTATTGACAAGCAACTGCCAAAGCATTTATCTGCATTTGCGATCTTTCTTAAAAATAGAAGATGAGTCGCCGGCAAACAGTTGAATCATCTACATACGCCATCTTTTGGTTTTAAATCGAGTCAGGAAAAAAAATTCCATCAAAGCTTCTGTGAATATATACTTCATCTTCCTGGGATTTAAAAGCGCTGGTGAGTACAACTGAAAAGAGGATGCCGAATAGTGTTGGAACCAGAACACATCCTTGCGTTAGATGGAGAATGACCTAGAGTTGGAACTGTCAAACTTAATGTTTTCGTTAAAAGCTGACACTAGTTTCGTAACTTATTTCGACAGTCAAGTTTCTATAGTACGCACAAACAGACCAATTTTGCTACCAAGGTCAAAAGTTTTGGTCAAGTCGATAAAAGCTACAACACAGGCTTATCAGTTTGTCGGCTGGCTTCAGTGAGAATTGCTTTCTATCCTGAAAGTATTTTTTTTCATAACTTCATATAATCCTTTGATGTTGCTAAATTCAGCACAAGATTGGCAAAACTCTTGAAGCTTATCTGGGAAGATACCTAACTGAACATGGTACTCTACAACACCTGCATAGTGAGCACTCTCCTTTATTGTAGTGAGAGCTGGTCAACTGCATCAAGAGCCTAACACAGTTTCCACTTGCGCTGTCTGAGGTGCATAATGTGTAGGCCTAGGGCCGGCCCTGTGTAGGCCTAGGGCCGCCCTGTGTAGGCCTATCTCCTGGAGGATCGTGTTTCAAATCAGGAACTGGACATTACACATGCATCAATGTTTTTTTAACACAGAAGGCCAAGTTGATTCGAACCTGTCACCCGCATGCCAGATGAAAGAATTCCTAAGAACATCATGTATGCTGAGCTTGTGGAGATCCAAGGAACGCACACGACATACCTAACTGCGAGCTCTAAGGACTACAGCTATCAATAAAAGGATGTTTGAGGAAATCGTGCAGTATCGGACAACAGGACAGCATAAGAAGTGAAGCTGCCAAGAGAATGAGACGCTGCCCTATTAGATCACCCTAAAACAGGTACATTCATATACGGACTGTGGCAAAGTTTGCCGCCCAAGAATCAACTCTTTCAGTCACATCAGATTCTGAAAACTAAAACTTATGATTCATCTGGGCACATGATGTGCAACCTTTGTCTTTTGAGACATATGAAACCTTTGTCGTGGTTAAGAAGTGTGCGTTTGTTTGTTTGTTTGTTTGCTTTTTTGTTTTTTTTTTGTTTTACTAAAAAAACATAATTAAATAATTATAATTATTTTAAAAAAATTAGATTAAATTTACAAGTTATCTATTTCTTTCTTCTAATATATAGCATGTTTTTAGAAGAGTATATTTTGTTTTATAAAGCTTTCGAAAAAGTATAGGGGGCCTTCACAAAAATTCTGCCCTTTGGATTTATGTCTGAGAGACATTTCTGCATGCCAGAAAAACGGCCACTCTTTGTGGCTGCGGTATCATAGGTTTGACCTCTGCACAAATCAAAGTCCAGTCCAATGTCTTTAAGAGTTTTCATAACAAGTTATTCCTAATGCTGTGCATCTGGCTTCACAGCGTGAAAGAATGTATCCTGATAATGCCTTCATATAGCATTATAATATGAACTCAAAGTCACTCAACGACTATCCAAAATAACGTGGTGACAGTAACCAAGGAATGACTCTTTTATTTAGAAATGTTCGACACCCATGTAACGAACTATAAGAGATACTTGTACATGGCGAGAAACACCAATGAACAACTACAATGATAGGCCTAATGAAACAAATCCTATATACTGAGTTACTCCCACACGGAAAGAGTTAATCTGTGTGGATTACATGCAACAGAGTCACTGACTTATATAACAACGTGAATAGCAAGATTACATGGCAGTGGCGTAATATTTAATATTAAATGTAAAAAAAAAAAATAATTTCGGACACTTATTCGGAGGACCCCTCGAATTTGCAACCACCCCCCCCCCCAATCCTAGTAACGCCACTGATATATAGTGCCTTTACTCCACATACAGAGACAGCTATCTCTAGTGCCCTGACTAGCATGAAACTAAATTCACAACTCAAAACAATGTTCAACGATGCCATTATACTACAAGATTCCTTGAAGGTGTAAACCCAAACCCTTCGCTAATGAACTGTCTGTATGTGTTATCTCCACCATCTCTCCAGGCAGATGGTTCACAATAACACGTCTTCCTCGCGCCACAAGCACGCGGGGAAATGGCGGAGGCGAGAGCGCGACTGCGTGATTAGATCTGACTGATGACAGATACGGATGTCTTGTTTCTGCATCAAAGTATCAGCAACAACTGCTGGCATGGGGTGGTGGGGATGGTTAGATAAATAGATGGCAGGATGAGCATGCGAATAATGTCACGAGATAAAAACAGAACAAAATGGGGAAAGTCCCAAGACGCTGACACCACTGGAAGGATGTAGAGCGAACTTTAAAAATACAAAGGACAAAGTAGACATAGAATAATAGATTAACAAATCATGTTCGTTACTTAGGCCAAGACCCACAGACGTGACCAATCCAATCGCACCATGACATTACAAGACAAATGTTACTGCTAACAAAACCATTTACGTTCATTCAATCTATAAATTAGAGATAGAGAGAAAAAGACAAACTAATGTGAAGAAATGTGATGGCGATATAATGGAACAAGACGTAAGAAAATAAATGAATTGCTGGGTAGAGATTGGAAAATAAATCGACAATAGAAACAGTCCAAGTCAGAGGTCACGTGTTGCCAACTCAAGAATTCAACTTACTATGTTCAACCAAAAAAAAAATTTATCATACAATGTACTCATAAATTTAAAATTATCGGTTATGCGATTATAACAAATATAACTTTATAATGTTTTATTAATCTGAAATGTTGAATAATTTGAGTTTCAATATGTCTTCATATTTTAATAATGTGGATATTACAAATACAAATAAATGATGTAAAATAGGAAAATATAAAAATACTTTTAAAAACTTTTTTCCGAAGTGGAAGAACCGCAAAATATGGGCGGACTGTGTATTGAATTCGGCCCGGGCATTTCTAAACATTCCGGCCCACAAACTGTATGCCACTGGTCCCTTTATAAAGTCATCTTCTCATTAACGTCGATCTCTTTAAGAAATAAAGACCTTTAGTTTCTTGTTGATCGTTTAGTAGGTATAAGGAACCGAAGTTTACTAGAAGCACTATATACGGATGTTGGGTATTTACGACAATACTTTTGATTAGTATTAGTTTTTAAAGTGTATTGTTACGAATCTCACTATCCAGGCTCTCTGCAAACTGCACCTTACACCACCAACTTAAAGAACTTGACAACTCAGGGCTCCAAAGTAACGTAACACTTTAATAGTTGAATAAATAACAGCCAATACTGTACAATTGGCAACACGTACACTGTACAAATATGTCTCCGATAACACCGTTCCGCCGTATCAACTCTTGCACTGGCCTCTCCGTCTCGTTCCGGGCTTGCACTGGGTTCAACAGTTCAGGACTGACTTCACACACTAGGCTCGTTGTGTCGGACTCGATCGCAGACCAAGATCAAGACGTCGTTCGTCTCAACTGTACTTGATAGTACTCCGCACTGAACCGTCGTAATGCTCCGTACAGAACCACACCGCTGAACTGTGCTGTAGTCGACCGGACTGTAGTGAAGCGGGCTCTGAACCGTCTTGCCGTGAACCCTCTCTCGTGAACCGTCTTGACTGCGACACCTCCTCTCTTATATAGGGTCCCTGCTGGCCTTCTAGAACCGGACAGAACATCGCTCGACGTTTCTAGCTTCGTCACATGACTTCATCCCTCGTGACGCTCCTGAGCTCTGTTCACGACGGCGATCCTTCCCGAACCGTCCTGTTGACACTCGACTCGGCTGCCCATCGTAACTTGTCACGGTTGACCGCTCGTCTAGCGCTGGCCTGGGGCGATTTGCGTCGGCTGACTACACTCACACCACTACCCCCATCTGTGCCACCACCAGGTTTATAACAGTATAATATTGTTTTTAATCACGACCTTCAATATGTTGCTTTTAAAGAGAATATTATAAAATCTTAAAACAATTAACTGGTATTTATGCGTCTCTTTTAGTGGCCCTAATGGCGTAATTGGGTACCGGCCCCCCCGGCATTTGCCCGAATGCCGAATGCTCATATAGCCAGTCCGCCCCTATATATATATATTGCAAGATTTAACTCCCTTTTTCATTATAAATAAAAAGAATTACGAATAATTGATTAACTAAATGGTTTTCTTTTATTGATTCAGATATTGACATCGACTATGAATAATTGTCAAAAATTTCAACTTTCTACTTTATATTGCGTTTTTTTTGTTTTCGTTTTTTAGCAGCCCCCGAAAGGGGAAAAGACGCTATTAGTTTTATGTGGCCTGTCTGTCCGTCCGTCCGTCCCATTTAGATCTCAGAAACTAGAAGAGCAAATAAAAATCGGACATCATGATATTTTAGATCATTCAAAGTTCTGATGCAACGGCTACTTTTTTTCTTTTGCGAAAGTGAACCATCTCATTTTTAAAATGATAGATGCAAGCAGATTTTTCAACAAATTACACCACTTTTAAATAAAAAACTTCAGGGGAGGTAAGTCCTTTAAAAAGGTCACTGACTTCTTCAATAATAAATCAAGCTTTATTCATAGATTCGCGCATTGGTACAAAAAATGTGCATCTAAGGTCACAATGGAAAAGAATCAATGAATCATTATTAAATAGATTTTTCATTTATTAACTAACACATGGATTACAATACTGATTCAAATGTTGTTTTTAAAAAGAATTTTAATACGAACTTCGTTTCAATTGAAAGTTTTAAAGAAAAACGAACTAGGCCTACTTTTATTGCGCGCAGTTTTCACACATCCTCATTAGGTTATACACTTAACAATAATCTAAATTACAATAAATAGAGGCGATACATAGATCTAGATTTAGATTTTATTGTATTAAACCATTTGAACAAAATTTACATTTATAATCCATTAAGAAAATAGTTTATCTTCTAATAGCTTAGGGGTGCAGATTTATTTATTATGTAAGCAGTAGTATCACATCAAGAAGTGAATCTGTTGCGAATAGCATAAGTGCACGATAACCCAGTAGTAGGCTTACTAATCCTGATCATAATATTGACCTCGATCTAGATATAGTAGATTTAGATTCTATTTCAAGATTTCTAGATGTAGTCTAGATTAGGCTATAGATTTAGTTCTGGATCTTTACCTAGAGTCTATTTAGTCTAGACTTAAACCAATTCTAGCTATAGATTTTAGTTCTAGATTCTAGTTCTATCTAAATCAAGTCTAGATCTAGATCAAGAACTAGTCTAGAGATCTAGATGTAGTTCTAGATTATAGATCTAGACTATATCATATCTAGAACTAGTCAAGAAATCTTAATCTTGTCTAGATCTAGATTCTATATATATTCTATATTCTGGATCTAGTCTAGACCTATTAAGTAAAAAGAGCGTCTATGATTAGGATTAATATTAGCCTATGCTGTAATAAACATTGGGATCTTACATTTGAGTAAAAATCAATAAACGTAGGTAATCAGCTCACTGTATTGGTTCAAAAAAAAAAAAAAAACAACAACAAAAAAAAAACTAGCAATAGTGTTCATTGGAACATATTTTTAAAAGTTGATGGGGAGGGGTGACACCCTGAGCTACCGCACTACGTTACACCGACACTGTATCGGGAGGTTTCAATGCTGATCTTAGGTGATCACTTAACGCTACTCTACTTATTCTAGAAGAGTCTTATCAAAGACGACGTGTTGTATTGTTTGCTTTTATGTGAAAAATAACGCCAAATTTTAAAATTTCCTCAAACAATCAAAACAAGAATATGGCTTGAATATATTTCTCGTCCATTGGTGAATTTGATGGGTGGGGGGGGCGCCTCTGAGTTTGTGTGATAACACAAACTCTCTTCGTAATCTTTTTTTAAATTTTTACTTTAACTTTTTTCAATTGTAGTTTTTTAGGACATTACTTTTATATTTTTACGGAAATAGTGGGCATGTGATGATGTAAGTGTTAGTGTCCTAGTAGGCCAGGGATGTTTGTCAAATCAATGTATTTTTGTAAAAATGAAATCATTTGTGAAAACGGTGATAAAGACAATGTTAATTAATTAATCCTATACAAAGTTTTATTTATAATTGATTAGTTATACAAACACGCTTTGATCTATGCATACTTGTTACATAAATGCATCACCAGGGACCACATTTGGATGCTAGAAAATAGTGAATCAAACGAACTAAGGGAGTGACTTGAGCACGAACCAGCAGTGAGCCTCTGAGACGACAATGCCGCCGAGCAGCAGCGCAGTGCTTATCAAACTAACTAGAGTCTAGAACATAGAGAGGTCTACACACAAATGTCTTTCTGATCCACAAGGCATTCGCAAGCATCTCATTGCTACCCCAGTTGTCAAATACATACACAGTGCCCATGTGTTGATCTGTCTAGCATACTCTGAATAGAAAATGTATGTATCGATTCAGATAATCTTTCAACCACATATCACATGATCAATAGATCATTTATTAAAGCATATTCATCAAACTATATGTCCATCACGCTACTTATCAACTCTCATCAATCAATAGCTAATCTACCAAACAATCTATCAATAATGTATCGGTGTTGATACAATAAAATCTTATCTATCAAATTATGTTTCAATAATGTATCGGTGTTGATACAATAAAATCTTATCTATCAAATTATGTTTCAATAATGTATCGGTGTTGATGTACTCAAATCGTATCTATCAAATTATGTTTCAATAATGTAACAAATCTGTGAAACTGTGACGTCCAGACCACGGCATGGTGGCAATATCCGACCCCTGGAAAACTCTGCTCACACTGAGACTCCAACATTTTGTGACGCGGCCGTGACACGCCAATCAGAAATGCCCCACCTCCACTAACATAATTTGTATAATTAGCCTTGTTGGCTATTTAAACAATTATACTTGTTTGTTTTTAATTGCCAAAAGTTGTATTGCCCTCTCTCTTTCTCTCTATAGCTCTAACCTTTACTCAAAACAAACGAACACTTGCAGACTTTGTGTTCAACTTGTCAGAAGTTTGTTGATCCAATGAATCATGACAATCTTGATCTAAGACTAGATAAAATTGGCGCAACGAATTAACCTTTATCAATGAAAGTTCATGGACGCTCAATTATCCCTGACACATATATGTATACGTCTAACAGGAGTCCCATAATTTGTTATTTCCCCTACTGAGTCGCTCTTCAGTTTGATTTGCTCACTAACTAAACGTAACAGTTTCATGTCTTCACCTGGCTGCTAACTCCTCACCTTTTCTTCTCATGCAAAACTTCACTGGCATGTAGAGTCCAAGGTAATGAAAGTCAAAGGGCGGGGTGGGGTTGGATACGATGGGGAAAGAAGGGGGGGGGGTAACCCAGCTATCGTTGGGATATTTATAACTTAGCAGGAGCCAGGAGTAACTGTTCTTTGTGATGCCATGATACGTACATGTGTAGACAATTGAAGTTGAATAGTTCTCAACCCAAATAAATGGTATCACATTTGATCTGCTTCAATGTGTGAGCCATTTATGTTGCAATACGTTCAGAGTTACTGATGGCAATAAAATACTTTGTCAACTAAACAGAAGTCTACATTTTGATATCCCTGAAAGTCAATTCAAGTTATTAGTTATTATTCAGGTAGCAGATACAGGCAACCAAATAATGAGATAGATAGATAGATAGATAGATAGATAGATAGATAGAACTTTTTCTCTCCATGCACTATGTCATTTATACCACTAAAAGATTTTCATGCAGTTACAAATCTTTTTTCTTTATATAAGAAGTTTTAAAAGTGTATTTTTCAACCCAATCCTACATGATTGTTACTATGACATTTTAAATGACACTCTTGTTCGTTTCATTCCACAATTGTTTGTTTTATCACGAGAATAAAAAGAACAAAATGTATTAGTAACTCATTTGTACTCACCATTGTCTGTAACCTGGCACTTGTAAGACAGTCTGGTCTGAAGTAGTAAAGATGGTTGTCAAATAATGAGCTACTAGTTGTACCTTCAATAGGAATGTCTTGTCACTGAACTCTTGAATGTCTTGTCACTGAACTCTTGAATGTCTTGTCACTGAACTCTTGAATGTCTTGTCACTGAACTCTTGAATGTCTTGTCACTGAACTCTTGAATGTCTTGTCACTGAACTCTTGAATGTCTTGTCACTGAACTCTTGAGTGTCTTGTCACTGAACTCTTCTTTTCTCACGTTGATAAAAATGTTCAATTCCAGAATTTGAATTGTTAGTAGTTGAATGTGTGCTATAGGCCAGAGAGATGCACGGGTGAGTGACGCTACCCGCACAAAACAGTTATGACTAACTTCAGAGGAGGAGCGCCTGTTTTATATGCTTCTACCTGGGGAGACTCTCCCCTCTACCTACCTGTGGGTGTGGAGAAAGTTTCTGGTAGCTTTACAACTCGCGGCGTGTGAAATATTGTGTACGTCACCCATTTGTAGCAGCTTAATGTTGTGCTGGCATTAAGAGGAAAGCACACAATAGTTGAAATTGATTGTTGTACTTGTGTTTGATGTGGAGAGTGCACAACTCTATAATGTAGCCTATTTGTGTTTATTATATATCTCTAGCAACTCTGGTAGCCTCATTTTCATCATAGAGCAGCTCAGTAGAAATCAACTCTTTCATTTTAGCACGGGACATCAAGCGCTCTCTGTTAAATATGCTGCCACCGGTGCGAAGCCTGAGAGCCATTGACAAGCCCTTCTTAAAGACAGGCACAGAAGGCAAAAAAAAAGTTAAAATAGACAAACGACTGTGTCTGCTCTGCACTAGATTCGGAATAATATTGACTGTATTTCAGTGACTTTATTCCATTGACTGTATTTCATTGACTTTATTCCATTGACTGTATTTCATTGACTTTATTCCATTGACTGTATTTCATTGACTTTATTCCATTGACTGTATTTCATTGACTTTATTCCATTGACTGTATTTCATTGACTTTATTCCATTGACTGTATTTCATTGACTTTATTCCATTGACTGTATTTCATTGACTTTATTCCATTGACTGTATTTCATTGACTTTATTCCATTGACTGTATTTCATTGACTTTATTCCATTGACTGTATTTCATTGACTTTATTCCATTGACTGTATTTCATTGACTTTATTCCATTGACTGTATTTCATTGACTTTATTCCATTGACTGTATTTCATTGACTTTATTCCATTGACTGTATTTCATTGACTTTATTCCATTGACTGTATTTCATTGACTTTATTCCATTGACTGTATTTCATTGACTTTATTCCATTGACTGTATTTCATTGACTTTATTCCATTGACTGTATTTCATTGACTTTATTCCATTGACTGTATTTCATTGACTTTATTCCATTGACTGTATTTCATTGACTTTATTCCATTGACTGTATTTCATTTACTTTATTCCATTGACTGTATTTCATTGACTTTATTCCATTGACTGTATTTCATTGACTTTATTCCATTGACTGTATTTCATTGACTTTATTCCATTGACTGTATTTCATTGACTTTATTCCATTGACTGTATTTCATTGACTTTATTCCATTGACTGTATTTCATTGACTTTATTCCATTGACTGTATTTCATTGACTTTATTCCATTGACTGTATTTCATTGACTTTACTCCATACATCCATCCATCCATTCCAGTGGCGCTACAGCCCATGGAGGGCTCTGGCCTGCTTTAACACATCCTTCCATTCAGATCTCTCCTGGGCCTTTCGTCTCCATGCCCTGACCCCAAGCTGCTTCAGATCTACTTCTACATCATCAATCCATCGCATTCGGGGTCTACCTTTGGGTCGCCTGCCTTTTGGTTTTTGCCTGTATACGATTTTCGCTCCTCTGTGACATTCTTTCAAGGTGACCTGCCCAACGTAGTCTGTTCTTTTTTATTTCCGTCACTATTGGTGGGTCTTCATACAATTGATATATCTCATGGTTAGTGCGTGTCCTCCATCCTGATTCATCCTGTATGGCACCATAGATTTTCCTAAGAATTTTCCTTTCCCAAGTATTAAGTAAATTTTCAGATGTATTAGTCAGTGTCCAGGTTTCACTTCCATACATTGCTGCTGGTCTTATTATGGTTTAGTATATTATTTTCTTGGTTTTCCTTGAAATAGTTTTGCTCTTAAGTAAATGTTGGGTGCTATAAAATGCCCTGTTGCCTCGTGCTATTCTTTTCTCTATTTCTGTTAGTAAGTCATTTTTGAAATTAATAGTACTTCCTAGATATTTGAAAGTTTGGACGTTTTCAAATTCATGGTCTTTGATTTTGATATATTGTCCCTCTGTTTGATTGTCTCTTGTCATTGTGATGTACTTGGTTTTACTGTCATTGACCTCGTCCTGCTGGTCAAGATGCTTTTTCTAGTTGTGTGAAAGCTCTAGCAATGTCAGAGGTTTCTTTACCCAATAAGGCAATGTCATCCTCATAAGCAAGGTATTGTAGAGGTTGGCTGAATATCGTCCCTGTTGGTTGTGGACCCATATTTTCTCTCCTGAGGTAGTAGTTCTCCTTGTGTTTATGTGTATATTACTTATAAGTCTCCAGTGTCAAATTGAAAAGCATGCAAGAAAGTGAGTCACCTTGTCTTAATCCTCGTTTAATCCTAAATTCCCGTGAGTGTCATATGTATAAGTCTTGTCAGCTTGTTGGGTATTCCAAAATCATGTAGAATGTCATATATAGGTATTTCTTTCTGATACTGTCATAATCCATTTTATAGTCTATAAAGAGTTGGTTGATTGGTATGTTGTATTCATGGCATTTTTCTAGTATACATCTTAGCGAGAAGATGTGATTGGTTGTGGATTTATTGGTTCTGAAACCACATTGGTAGTCACCTAAGATTTCTTCTGAATATTTTCCAAGCCTCTTAGTTATAAGCCTAGACAGTATCTTATAAGTCACATTTAGTAGAGAGATTCCTCTGTAATTACAGCACTTTAGCTTGGATCCTTTTTTGTGTATTGGGGTTATAAGAGCCGTTTCCCATTCTGTTGGTATTACTTCTTCTTCCCAAATTCTTGATATTAGTCTGTGTATTTGGGAATGTAAGTCTTTCCCTCCATATTTAATTAGTTCTGCAGTGATTTGGTCCTCTCCTGGTGCTTTGTGATTCTTCATGGTCCTAATTATTTCTGATGTTTCAATAATTGTTGGTGGGTTCACTAAGGGATCTTGTCCTCCCTGTAGCAGTTCATATTCTCCATTGTCTCCATCTTCAGTGGTATTTAGGATCTCCTCAAAGTATTCAGCCCATCTCTCAATGACCCTGCTGTTTTCTGTGATAAGCTGACCATCTTTGTTCTCACACATGTGTGATCTAGCTTGAAATCCGTTCTTTTCATCTTTAATTTTCATATACATTTCTCTCATGTCTCCCTCCTTTGCTAGTTCCTCAATTTTAGTGATCTTGGACTTTTCCCATTCCCGTTTTTTCTTTCTCACAACTTTTGTGGCCCTTCTTCTTGCTTCATTGTATTGCTGTCTAGTGTTCCTGGTTTCTCTCTGTAGCATTATCATTCGAGCATTGTTCTTCTCTTCTACAGTTTGTCTGCATTCATCATCATACCACCCTATTTTCTCGTTCTTTTGTTTAAATCCAACTACCTCTTCTGCTGTTCTTTTGATAGCATGCTTTATTATTTCCCAATGCTCATTTATGTTATTTTCGCTGTCCTTTTCTAATGTTGTTAGTTGCGTTTGGAGTGCCATTCTATAAGTTTCTGCAACAAGTGGATCCTTTGTGAGTTTTTGACAATCATATTGCTGTGCTCTCTTTCTTTGGTAATCGTGTATGGTACTTTTTCTTTGTCTAAGTTTAGCTTTTACTAGTAGGTGGTCTGAGTCAGCATTTGCTCCTCTGAAACTTCTTACATCTAGTATATCTGATCCATGTCTCTTATCTATGAGTATATGATCTATTTGATTCTGGGTGTTGCCATCAGGTGAGATCCAGGTAACCTTATGAATATTCTTATGTTGGAATTTTGTGCTGCTGATAGACATTTCTTTTCCTGATGCAAAATCCACTAATCTTATGCCATTATTGTTGGTCTATTCATGTAAGCTTTCTTTGCCAATTGTTGGTCTGAATGCTGGTTCCTTTCCAATTTTTGCATTGAAATCTCCTAGGACTATTTTGATGTCATGCTTTGGTGCTTCATCATAAATTCCTTCCAGTCCATCATAGAAGGCTTCTTTTGTGTTATCATCTGCATCTTCAGTAGGGGCATAAACATTGATAAATGATATGTTGAAGAATTTTCCTCTCAAACGTAGTGAGCAGTCTATCACTTACATGTTTAAATCCAATGACATTACCTACCATTTCCTTTTTAACAGCAAAACCTGTACCTAAGTTGTTAGTGCTTCTACCACTATAAAATATAGTATACTCCTTGGTTCTGAGAATGTCCGAGTCTTTCCGATTGATTTCCTGTAGGGCTACAAGGGGTATCCTATATTTCTTTAACACTTCAGTAAGTTGGGCTAGCGCACCTGCTCTATAAAGGCTTAGCACATTCCATGTCGCAAAACAAAAATCATGTCCTTTTCCAGGCCTAGGTCGTTTTCCGTTGAGATCTGTCCGGGTTATCTTGTGTTTATTAGCTTTCGTAACAGTATTTTTTATATGACAGAGTTGTTAGCCCTGTGCATAACCATCTGGGGGGGCTGCCCCTTTCAGCTCTCTGGATAGCTGCCTTTATTTTCGGGTAAGGTGCCCTAGTCTTTGTGGATCCCCCCACTTCCTGCAAGGCAGCAGGTTTGATTTTGGTCCACCAGTGGTATTTTATTTCCCCGGTACCCACCATATCTGGAGGGCATTCCCCTATCCGCCACCTGGGGAGGCGCTCGATGGGAGATCAAAAAACTCCACACGAGATTGACTTTATTCCATTGACTGTAATTCATTGTGATATATCAATTCACTTTAATTCATTAATTGACTTACTGTATCTTTAGATATTCGTTTTTCCATTGGTTGTAAGTTGTAACTCATGACTTCCTGTCATTGACTCTAATTCGTGAACTTATTTTTCTTTGACTACATTTTATTGACTTCATTCCAATGATTGTAGTTCATTGACTTCATTTTCATTGACTGTGTTTACATTTACTTTATTCATATTGGAATAGATTATTTAAAAAAAAATAAGTTTTACATTATCTCCCTCTACAACTCTAGGACTAAGATTGTGTCCGGGTTGTCAAAAGGAAAGTTCAAGCTGAACAAGTCCACCATCAAACATCGTGTCTCTTCCATGAGCGTTTCACTGAGACAGACGGATGGGCAGAGAGACCACTTATGTGAACACGCCCTCAAACCAATCAACGTCTCTTTCATCTACTTTCCCTTCAAAAATGAACGTGTCAGGTGTAACCTTGTTCTCAGTGAACGTGTGTGTGTTTTGTTCAATAGGAATATGAGTCAAGCCTGAAGAGAAGGAATGGAGCTGAAGTTGAACAAGGCGATACGTGGGTGAGAAACGTTTGGTTCAAATGAGTCTTTCATCCAAAGACACTGTACATTGAAGAGAACAGTCAGTTTTGGCATGACTCTCAGGACAGATGTGCGCTCATTATTTTGCCTGAAGATTACGCAGATGAGACATCGGCTGTTGGATGTCGGTTAAAATCTCGCTTACGACATTAGCAGTTCTTTGAGGTCTAAACAAATATCTTTGCGATCTATCAGTTCTCTTGCTGTCACTTGGGTTATTGACTTATCTTTAAGTTCTCTTGCTGTCACTTGGGTTATTGACTTATCTTTAAGTTCTCTTGCTGTCACTTGAGTTATTAACTTATCTTTAAGTTCTCTTGCTGTCACTTGGGTTATTGACTTATCTTTAAGTTCTCTTGCTGTCACTTGGGTTATTAACTTATCTTTAAGTTCTCTTGCTATCACTAGTGTTATTGACTTATCTTTAAGTTCTCTTGCTGTCACTTGGGTTATTGACTTATCTTTAAGTTCTCTTGCTGTCACTTGGGTTATTAACTTATCTTTAAGTTCTCTTGCTGTCACTTGGGTTATTAACTTATCTTTAAGTTCTCTTGCTGTCACTTGGGTTATTGAATTATCTTTAAGTTCTCTTGCTATCACTTGTGTTATTGACTTATCTTTAAGTTCTCTTGCTGTCACTTGGGTTATTAACTTATCTTTAAGTTCTCTTGCTGTCACTTGGGTTATTGACTTATCTTTAAGTTCTCTTGCTGGATTATTGACTCCGTTGGGTTATTGACTCACTTGGATTATTGACTCCGTTGGGTTATTGACTCCGTTGGGTTATTGACTCACTTGGGTTGTTAACTTATCTTTAAGTTCTCTTGCTGTCACTTGGGTTATTAACTTATCTTTAAGTTCTCTTGCTGTCACTTGGGTTATTAACTTATCTTTAAGTTCTCTTGCTGTCACTTGGGTTATTAAATTATCTTTAAGTTCTCTTCCTGTCACTTGGGTTATTAACTTATCTTTAAGTTCTCTTGCTGTAACTTGGGTTATTAACTTATCTCTAAGTTCTCTTGCTGTCACTTGAGTTATTGACTCCGTTGGGTTATTGAATCCGTTGGATTATTGACTCTGTTGGGTTATTGACTCCGTTGGATTATTGACTCTGTTGGGTTATTGACTCACTTGGGTTATTGATTCCGTTGGGTTATTGACTCTGTTGGGTTATTGACTCACTTGGGTTATTGACTCCGTTGGGTTATTGACTCTGTTGGGTAATTGACTCTGTTGGGTTATTGACTCTGTTGGGTTATTGACTCTGTTGGGTTATTGACTCCGTTGGGTTATTGACTCTGTTGGGTTATTGACTCCATTGGGTTATTGACTCCATTGGGTTATTGACTCTGTTGGGTTATTGACTCCGTTGGGTTATTGACTCCGTTGGGTTATTGACTCTGTTGGGTTATTGACTCACTTGGGTTATTAACTTATCTTTAAGTTCTCTTGCTGTCACTTGGGTTATTGACTTATCTTTAAGTTCTCTTGCTGTCACTTGGGTTATTAACTTATCTTTAAGTTCTCTTGCTGTCACTTGGGTTATTGACTCATCTTTAAGTTCTCTTGCTGTCACTTGGGTTATTGACTTATCTTTAAGTTCTCTTGCTGTCACTTGGGTTATTGACTTATCTTTAAGTTCTCTTGCTGTCACTTGAGTTATTAACTTATCTTTAAGTTCTCTTGCTGTCACTTGGGTTATTGACTTATCTTTAAGTTCTCTTGCTGTCACTTGGGTTATTAACTTATCTTTAAGTTCTCTTGCTGTCACTTGGGTTATTAACTTATCTTTAAGTTCTCTTGCTGTCACTTGGGTTATTGAATTATCTTTAAGTTCTCTTGCTGTCACTTGGGTTATTAACTTATCTTTAAGTTCTCTTGCTATCACTTGTGTTATTGACTTATCTTTAAGTTCTCTTGCTGTCACTTGGGTTATTAACTTATCTTTAAGTTCTCTTGCTGTCACTTGGGTTATTGACTTATCTTTAAGTTCTCTTGCTGGATTATTGACTCCGTTGGGTTATTGACTCACTTGGATTATTGACTCCGTTGGGTTATTGACTCCGTTGGGTTATTGACTCACTTGGGTTGTTAACTTATCTTTAAGTTCTCTTGCTGTCACTTGGGTTATTAACTTATCTTTAAGTTCTCTTGCTGTCACTTGGGTTATTAACTTATCTTTAAGTTCTCTTGCTGTCACTTGGGTTATTAAATTATCTTTAAGTTCTCTTCCTGTCACTTGGGTTATTAACTTATCTTTAAGTTCTCTTGCTGTAACTTGGGTTATTAACTTATCTCTAAGTTCTCTTGCTGTCACTTGAGTTATTGACTCCGTTGGGTAATTGAATCCGTTGGATTATTGACTCTGTTGGGTTATTGACTCCGTTGGATTATTGACTCTGTTGGGTTATTGACTCACTTGGGTTATTGATTCCGTTGGGTTATTGACTCTGTTGGGTTATTGACTCACTTGGGTTATTGACTCCGTTGGGTTATTGACTCTGTTGGGTAATTGACTCTGTTGGGTTATTGACTCTGTTGGGTTATTGACTCTGTTGGGTTATTGACTCCGTTGGGTTATTGACTCTGTTGGGTTATTGACTCCATTGGGTTATTGACTCCATTGGGTTATTGACTCTGTTGGGTTATTGACTCCGTTGGGTTATTGACTCCGTTGGGTTATTGACTCTGTTGGGTTATTGACTCACTTGGGTTATTAACTTATCTTTAAGTTCTCTTGCTGTCACTTGGGTTATTGACTTAGCTTTAAGTTCTCTTGCTATCACTTGGGTTATTGACTTATCTTTAAGTTCTCTTGCTGTCACTTGGGTTATTGACTTATCTTTAAGTTCTCTTGCTGTCACTTGGGTTATTAACTTATCTTTAAGTTCTCTTGCTGTCACTTGGGTTATTAAATTATCTTTAAGTTCTCTTGCTGTCACTTGGGTTATTAACTTATCTTTAAGTTCTCTTGCTGTAACTTGGGTTATTAACTTATCTCTAAGTTCTCTTGCTGTCACTTGAGTTATTGACTCCGTTGGGTTATTGACTATGTTGGATTATTGACTCTGTTTGGTTATTGACTACGTTGGATTATTGACTCCGTTGGGTTATTGACTCCGTTGAGTTATTGACTGCATTGGATTATTGACTCCGTTGGATTATTGACTCCGTTGGGTTATTGACGCCGTTGGATTATTGACTCCGTTGGGTTATTGACTCCGTTGGGTTATTGACTCCGTTGGGTTATTGACTCCGTTGGGTTATTGACTCTGTTGGGTTATTGACTCCATTGGGTTATTGACTCTGTTGGGTTATTGACTCACTTGGGTTATTGACTCCGTTGGGTTATTGACTCTGTTGGGTTATTGACTCACTTGGGTTATTGACTCCGTTGGGTTATTGACTCCGTTGGGTTATTGACTCCGTTGGGTTATTGACTCTGTTGGGTTATTGACTCCGTTTGGTTATTGACTCTGTTGGGTTATTGACTCCATTGGGTTATTGACTCCATTGGGTTATTGACTCCGTTGGGTTATTGACTCCGTTGGGTTATTGACTCCGTTGGGTTATTGACTCCGTTGGATTATTGACTCCGTTGGATTATTGACTCCATTGGGTTATTGACTCCATTGGGTTATTGACTCACTTGGATTATTGACTCCGTTGGGTTATTGACTCACTTGGATTATTGACTCCGTTGGATTATTGACTCCATTGGGTTATTGACTCACTTGGATTATTGACTCCGTTGGGTTATTGACTCACTTGGGTTATTAACTTATCTTTAAGTTCTCTTGCTGTCACTTGGGTTATTGACTTATCTTTAAGTTCTCTTCCTGTCACTTGGGTTATTAACTTATCTTTAAGTTCTCTTGCTGTAACTTGGGTTATTAACTTATCTCTAAGTTCTCTTGCTGTCACTTGAGTTATTGACTCCGTTGGGTAATTGAATCCGTTGGATTATTGACTCTGTTGGGTTATTGACTCCGTTGGATTATTGACTCTGTTGGGTTATTGACTCACTTGGGTTATTGATTCCGTTGGGTTATTGACTCTGTTGGGTTATTGACTCACTTGGGTTATTGACTCCGTTGGGTTATTGACTCTGTTGGGTAATTGACTCTGTTGGGTTATTGACTCTGTTGGGTTATTGACTCTGTTGGGTTATTGACTCCGTTGGGTTATTGACTCTGTTGGGTTATTGACTCCATTGGGTTATTGACTCCATTGGGTTATTGACTCTGTTGGGTTATTGACTCCGTTGGGTTATTGACTCCGTTGGGTTATTGACTCTGTTGGGTTATTGACTCACTTGGGTTATTAACTTATCTTTAAGTTCTCTTGCTGTCACTTGGGTTATTGACTTAGCTTTAAGTTCTCTTGCTATCACTTGGGTTATTGACTTATCTTTAAGTTCTCTTGCTGTCACTTGGGTTATTAAATTATCTTTAAGTTCTCTTCCTGTCACTTGGGTTATTAACTTATCTTTAAGTTCTCTTGCTGTAACTTGGGTTATTAACTTATCTCTAAGTTCTCTTGCTGTCACTTGAGTTATTGACTCCGTTGGGTAATTGAATCCGTTGGATTATTGACTCTGTTGGGTTATTGACTCCGTTGGATTATTGACTCTGTTGGGTTATTGACTCACTTGGGTTATTGATTCCGTTGGGTTATTGACTCTGTTGGGTTATTGACTCACTTGGGTTATTGACTCCGTTGGGTTATTGACTCTGTTGGGTAATTGACTCTGTTGGGTTATTGACTCTGTTGGGTTATTGACTCTGTTGGGTTATTGACTCCGTTGGGTTATTGACTCTGTTGGGTTATTGACTCCATTGGGTTATTGACTCCATTGGGTTATTGACTCTGTTGGGTTATTGACTCCGTTGGGTTATTGACTCCGTTGGGTTATTGACTCTGTTGGGTTATTGACTCACTTGGGTTATTAACTTATCTTTAAGTTCTCTTGCTGTCACTTGGGTTATTGACTTAGCTTTAAGTTCTCTTGCTATCACTTGGGTTATTGACTTATCTTTAAGTTCTCTTGCTGTCACTTGGGTTATTGACTTATCTTTAAGTTCTCTTGCTGTCACTTGGGTTATTAACTTATCTTTAAGTTCTCTTGCTGTCACTTGGGTTATTAAATTATCTTTAAGTTCTCTTGCTGTCACTTGGGTTATTAACTTATCTTTAAGTTCTCTTGCTGTAACTTGGGTTATTAACTTATCTCTAAGTTCTCTTGCTGTCACTTGAGTTATTGACTCCGTTGGGTTATTGACTCTGTTGGATTATTGACTCTGTTTGGTTATTGACTACGTTGGATTATTGACTCCGTTGGGTTATTGACTCCGTTGAGTTATTGACTGCATTGGATTATTGACTCCGTTGGATTATTGACTCCGTTGGGTTATTGACGCCGTTGGATTATTGACTCCGTTGGGTTATTGACTCCGTTGGGTTATTGACTCCGTTGGGTTATTGACTCCGTTGGGTTATTGACTCTGTTGGGTTATTGACTCCATTGGGTTATTGACTCTGTTGGGTTATTGACTCACTTGGGTTATTGACTCCGTTGGGTTATTGACTCTGTTGGGTTATTGACTCACTTGGGTTATTGACTCCGTTGGGTTATTGACTCCGTTGGGTTATTGACTCCGTTGGGTTATTGACTCTGTTGGGTTATTGACTCCGTTTGGTTATTGACTCTGTTGGGTTATTGACTCCATTGGGTTATTGACTCCATTGGGTTATTGACTCCGTTGGGTTATTGACTCCGTTGGGTTATTGACTCCGTTGGGTTATTGACTCCGTTGGGTTATTGACTCCGTTGGGTTATTGACTCCGTTGGATTATTGACTCCGTTGGATTATTGACTCCATTGGATTATTGACTCCATTGGGTTATTGACTCCATTGGGTTATTGACTCACTTGGATTATTGACTCCGTTGGGTTATTGACTCACTTGGATTATTGACTCCGTTGGATTATTGACTCCATTGGGTTATTGACTCACTTGGATTATTGACTCCGTTGGGTTATTGACTCACTTGGGTTATTAACTTATCTTTAAGTTCTCTTGCTGTCACTTGGGTTATTGACTTATCTTTAAGTTCTCTTGCTGTCACTTGGGTTATTGACTTATCTTTAAGTTCTCTTGCTGTCACTTGGGTTATTGACTTATCTTTAAGTTCTCTTGCTGTCACTTGGGTTATTGACTTATCTTTAAGTTCTCTTGCTGTCACTTGGGTTATTGACTTATCTTTAAGTTCTCGTGCTGTCACTTGGGTTATTGACTTATCTTTAAGTTCTCGTGCTGTCACTTGGGTTATTGACTTATCTTTAAGTTCTCTTGCTGTCACTTGGGTTATTGACTTATCTTTAAGTTCTCTTGCTGTCACTTGGGTTATTGACTTATCTTTAAGTTCTCTTGCTGTCACTTGGGTTATTGACTTATCTTTAAGTTCTCTTGCTGTCACTTGGGTTATTGACTTATCTTTAAGTTCTCTTGCTGTCACTTGGGTTATTGACTTATCTTTAAGTTCTCTTGCTGTCACTTGGGTTATTAAATTATCTTTAAGTTCTCTTGCTGTCACTTGGGTTATTAAATTATCTTTAAGTTCTCTTGCTGTCACTTGGGTTATTAACTTATCTTTAAGTTCTCTTGCTGTCACTTGGGTTATTGACTTATCTTTAAGTTCTCTTGCTGTCACTTGGGTTATTAACTTACCTTTAAGTTCTCTTGCTGTCACTTGGGTTATTAACTTATCTTTAAGTTCTCTTGCTGTCACTTTGGTTATTGACTTCTTATCTATGCTAATTAGGTAAAACATACGCTGGTCATGCTTTGAGAATCACCTCTGTTTTGCTGTCCACTCTTCATGGAATGCCGTCGACCCAATGTGAAATAGATGTCACGCTGTCACTTTGTTGTCACAAATAAGCATCGTTCTATTTTTGTTATTACTTATGGACACAATGTTTCTTAAAAGCTGCAAACTTTAAGTTTAACTTTTAAAAAGCCAAGTGTTTAAGTTTTTAAAAGTTTAGTTAAAAACTTAAAATCAAAGTTTAATTATTTTTTGTTAGTATAGCTCCATGGTTAGACCTACAAACTAAAAATTTGTAAACTTTTTCAACATATTTAACGTCATTCAGCAGCCTGTCAGCTTATCCAACAGGCTTTAAAAAGATCAACTCAGTGCAGAAATACACACAAGTCACAGATGTCGAAATACGAGTCACAGATGTAGAAATACAAGTCACAGATGTCGAAATACAAGTCACAGATGTCGAAATACGAGTCACAGATGCAGATATTAAGTCACAGATGTAGAAATTAAGTCACAGATGTCGAAATTAAGTCACAGATGTAGAGATTAAGAAGAAATTAGTTGTAAAATGTCAGCTTGATCTGAGATTGGGCGTGAAAGAAATACCGTGACAGACAAGACAGACACGGACAAAGTGAAGTGATGTAAGCTTTGTAGAAATTGATCACGTGATTATTCTTGAGCCCAACAAAATAAGTCCGTAAAGACGCCATGTTGTTTTCACCTCAACAGAGAAATACTTGTCCCTTATTGGTCTCTAACTGGTCACATGACCTGCTATGAATGGGATTTCCTTGTGAGTTTGTCTGTGACGTTATTTTTAAGACGACTCACATGGGCCGCTAAGAAGTCTAAATTCGAATTTCATTCATTAAACAATTGAATGCAAAGTGTTAATACACAATACGTTATTTAGCTTTTTAAAAAAGGTACATTAGATTTAGAACATACTATTTGATGCTATGCTTAAGTCTTGTTATCAATTTACAATCGATTTTCTATTTGTTTTCACTGATTTTCTATATCAGATCATGAAGGTTGCATGTGAAGAGAATACACTAAGCCTACTAGAACTGCATCGTGACTCCTGCGTTACAGTGTTGGAGAAGAAAGACAAGGGAAAGGGAAGGCCTACATTCAGCCAGCCAGCTCCTCTCGTGTGTGTGTAGAGACTGGCATGATACCTGCCTTACACCTGACTTGACCTACTCGTGGAGTAGTACACTGACGTAGGCCATGAGAAATGGAGGTTTCATCTTTGGCAATGAACTTGAAACTCTGGATTACGTCACCATGACTGACGGTCAAAAGTTCAGCTCACGTGCGTAAGAAAACACATTCAGTGAAACGTGAGCATTCATGATATCGTTGGTAGTGCGTTGTAGCTCGCACACAATCAGAAGTCTACTGCAAGAGATGCTTTTAGCAAAGGTCACGTGACATTAAAAAATATATTTCTTCGTGACAACTAGAGGTACTTATCTTCCACGTGCTTGTGTGTGTGTGTGTGTGTGTAATACTTTGAAAGGTTTTGATAAACCAACTTTATAATAGACATACAATAGTGTAGTAGACAACTAAGACTTGTAATGATTAACTTATGTGGCCAGTTAATGCTGTTAGGTTAGTTAGATCAAGTTATATGGCCATATAATGGTGTAGTGATCAAGTTATATGGCCATATAATGGTGTAGTGATCAAGTTATATGGCCATATAATGGTGTAGTGATCAAGTTATATGGCCATATAATGGTGTAGTGATCAAGTTATATGGCCATATAATGGTGTAGTGATCAAGTTATGTGGCCATTTAATGATGTAATGTTCACATTATGTGGTCATTTAATGATAATTATAATAATTATCATAATTATAATTATAATAATCTTTATTGTCCGTAAGGAAATTTGTCTTACAATTTGTGCATTACACCAAACAAAACATTGTAACTATAAAAAAAAAAACAAAATTTACACCAGACTCACTCATAATTTACATATGATAAGTTTATATCAGATTGTTTCTATTTAATGATTTGATTGCCAGGGGAACAAAAGAGTGTTTGTCTGTTTGTCTTTGCTATCGGTGTCTTGTATCTCTTTTGTGATGGTAAAATCACAAAGTCCTGAACCAAAGGGTGATTTTTTATTTCTAGAATCTTTTTAGCTTTTTTATAGATGTTTGTTTCAAACAGCTTCCCAAATGGGGTTTGTTTTTTGCCAATGATTCTGCCAGCAGCATTTAGGATTCTATAAAGTTTATTTTTATTTTTAATGCTCAGATTGCCATACCAGGCAGTGATATTAAAACTTAAAATATTGCAGATGTGAGCGTGATAAAACATAGCTAAGACATTATGACTAACATTAAACATGGACAGTTTTCTCAGTAATCGTAATCTTTGCTGCCATTTTTTGCTGATGTGATCAGTATTTGCAGTAAAATTAGTTTATTGTCTAGGATAATAACAAGGTATTTAAACGTTTGTACTATTTCAATAGTCTCTCCAGCTACAGAAACAATATCATTTTCCTTCTTTTCCCTACGAAAATCAATTATCATTTCTTTGGTGTGTTTTTTTTGTGTTTTTTTTTGACATTTAATAATAAAAAATTATCTTACAGTATTTTTCAATTGTTCTATTGTTTGTTTTACTTATTTCGGATGTTCCTTCAGAGTTGAAGATAATTACTTCCTAGTCCAAACCTCCCGCAGGACGGCGGGGGATGGGAGCGGGCAGGGTTTGAACCCGGGACCATCGATAAGTCCGAACGACAGTCCAGCGTGCAAACCGCACGACCAGGCAGCCATCCTTTTTTCTATTTCTCTGAAATACTCATTTACGTCTGAGCTCTCTGAGAGCAGGGCAAGAAGAGCCGCATCATCTGCGAATTTTGTGAAGGAGCGAAAAGGACTATCGGATTGAAAATCATTGGTGTACAAAATGAATCACAATGGCGATGTCACAGCCCCTTGTAGCGCCCCTGTGTTTACCATAACCCTCTTAGGTCTCTCAAAAATTCATTAGCCCATAGTATTATATATGGACTAATCTTCAACGCTTTCATTTTTAGCGGCCCCCGAAAGGGGAAAGACGCTATTAGTTTTGTGCGAAATGTCTGTCCGTCTGTCCGTCTGTCCCGTTTAGATCTCGTAAACTAGAAAAGATATTGAAAATCTGACATCACAATATTTTAGACCATTGAAAGTTCTGATGCAACGGCTACTTTTTTTTTTCTGAAAGAGAAAAATCAAATTTTTAAAATCAGTTATGCAAGCAGTTTTTTATGAGAAAAAGCTAATTGTAAATTATGTAAATTGTAATTTTTGGCTCTGAAACTAACACCGGACGAAGTGAATTGTCTCTATCGCTTCGAGAACCCCTTTGTCTGGTTCCTGGCCCCAACATCCGCCCGAGTGAGAACCCGTATACTAAGGCAGGGGTCGGCAACCTTTTGAGTCGGAAGAGCCAAAAATTACAATTTACATAATTTCAACGTTTTTAAAAGCCACAAGATTTTTTTTTTCTTCCAAACAATAAATAGTACTCGCATAAATAAAGAAGTTTTCTGATTTAAAAAAAAAACGAATCTATTTATTTACAAGAAAAAATATTTATCTTTATATATGTATACAGTGCTTTTTTGTGACGGTACGCACCGGTATGGCGTAAAGGAAAAAAATAATATTTTTCTTGTATTTTAAAGTTTTGCATTAATCTATTAGTAGTTAAAAGTCGGAAAAAAATTATTACTCTTCTTGTATTTTAAAGTTTTGTATTAATCTATTAGTAGTTAAAAGTTAAGCACTGTATATTCGTGTCAACAATAGCGCTGGTTTTATCGCAATATTGCTTTACAAATTGAAAATGAAGTAATTGACCACTCTGAATATCTTCTGCAAAAAGAATAAATTTCTCTTTAAAAAAAAACATTCTTCTACCAAAACATAGGCTGGGTTTTACTTTCCTTGCAGTTTTAGATTCAGCTCATTTAATTTCTCTTTTATTTCCTTCATAAAATAAAATGCTTGCAACCTTATGTTGTTGTCTAATTCAAGTGAGAAATGCCATGATCATTTAGGAATGAATTGAATTCATTCAAGCACAAAGCAAAACGTTTCAGGCACAAAGCAAAACGTTTCAACACCTTACCTTTTGAAAGCCATCTAGCACCTTATTATAAAGAAGGAGATCGGAATCTCCATTTCGTTAAGAATTCTTTAAACTGACGATGGTAGAGTGCTTTTGATAAGATGCTGTTAAAAATCTTGATTACCAAATTCACGACCCCAACGATTTTGGCCGGAAATGTTTGGACACAAGCGCTTCTTGGTGTAATATTCAGTAAAATATAAGAATTTCGCGTTTTACTTTTCCCGCCATAAAATCGTAGTTGCCCCTCTATTTTTTCCTGTCACACTTCTGGCTCTATCAATTGCTATTAAAACGATTTTATTTATATTAATTATGTTGCCTTCATTGAATTTTTGCACGGCATTCGCTCTATCTTCTCCGCTAATATGTCACGAGAGCGGTAGCAATCCTAGAAGTTCTTTATTTGGACCTTGGGAATACATATACCTAACAAAAATGGCAACTTGTGCCGTGTCTTTTATGTCGCAAGACTCATATATATCAAGTGATAAGGCAGAAGAAAGTTTAATATCTTCCACCTGGAAATAGGTTACATTTCAAGACATGGGGTCGGGGTCCGCTGAAAAACGAGTACAAGTGGCTGAGAGATAGAATCTGTGCCTAATACTCGTTAATCGAATCAGAACATTTTTACGTTTTTTTTTTCGATTAAATAAATAATATTTGCACATGGAACTAAAGAGCCGCAGTTTAGCATCCAAAGAGCCGCAAGTGGCTCGCGAGCCGCAGGTTGCCGACCCCTGTACTAGAGGCAAACTGTAACACCAATGTTAATCTTAACCTAGCTATTGTTTTAAATAAATTGCCTAAAATCAAAAGTAGGTTGATTCATAGATTTAATCTAATAATAGTGAGTGAATACAGAAGTCTGGTGTGGCACAGTAGAATTGAAGTTGTTAATAACAATGTATTTTTAAATCCTTATAATCTTGAGTTAATATTTAGAAAAATAATTGAACATAGAATTGATAACTATACTGGTTAGATGGAAATTGTAATTATTGTATAATTTATTGTCCTTGACTAAATTGTCAGACCTCAGAGATAAAAATCTAAATACTGTAATCAATCTGTAAAGTTACTCTATTGGTATTATGTCAATTAGTTTAAGTGGTTATGCGAGTGTGTGAGAGTGTATATGTACCTGGGTTAAAGAGAGTTTGGGCTGAGAGATGCGGGATAGGAATCAAATTGAACTTTATTTATCTATGGAAAACTACTAAAGAACTGTCTTTTAAAGGGAAGTCAACACTTTTGAAGAATTGTTTCTCCCTCGCGGTTACGTCCTCTTTGATCACATGAGCGGAGAGCATGTCACAAGTCAACATCAAGTGTGTCTGTACAACACTCACAGAACACGGCAAGCTCGTGGAAACGTAACAAGAACACTATGACAATGTCTATATCTTAGCGGCAGCCTCGTCCTAGAGTCCAGGGGTCGGTAACCTGCGGCTCGCGAGCCACATGCGGCTCTATGGATGTTAAGCTGCGGCTCTTTAGTTCCATGCGCAAATATTATTTATTGTATCAAAAAAAAAAGTTTAAAAGTGTCTGATTCGATTAACGAGTATTAGTAACCAATTCTATCTCTCAGCCGCCTGTACTCGCTTTTCAGCGCACCCTTCCCTCATGTCTTGAAACGTAAAATAGTCTATTTTCTGGTGGAAGATATTGAACTTTCTTCTATGAGTCTTGTGACATGAAAGATACGGCACAAGTTGCCCTTTTGTGAGATATGTCTTCCCAAGGTCCACAAGAAGAGCTTCTAGGATTGCTACCGCTCTCGTGACAAGCTAGAAGGGAATATAGAGAGAAAGCCGTGCAAAAATACCTTGAAGACAATATAATCGATATAAATAAAATCGTTTCAATAGCAACTGAAGGAGCCAGAAGTATGACAGGAAAAAAAAAGGGGGCAATAAACAAATAAATAAACCAATAAACGTTTCACTTCTTACTACACCAAGGAGCGCTTTGTGTCGAAACATTTACGCCGAAATAGTTAAGATCATGAATTTGTTAATCAAGACTTTTAACAACATCTTGTCAAAAGCACTCTACCATCGTCAGTTTAAAGAATTTTTAAACGAAATGGAGACTTAGTATTCCGACTTTATTCTATACAATAAAGTGCGATAGCTTTCCAAAGGTATGGTTTTGAAAAGTTTGATTGAAATAGATGCATTTCTAAATAAAAGAAAAGCATTAATCACCTTGAATTAGAGACGATAAATGGTTGTACAAATTTTACTTTATGGTGGATATATCAATGAAATTAAATGAACTGAATCTAAAACTGCAAGGACAGAGTTAAAAATAAAGTTGAAAGAGTTGAAGGTCCAGAAATGTAGGCAACGCAACAAAAGTGGACAGCTTCAAAAGAAATGCCGCGAGATGAGGCGCTTATATTCGACGCATGGAATAGTCTTCCAGATTGCTACAGTCAGGTGAGAACGTTGGCATTTGGAACCCTGAAGGCTGAGTATATTCGAATCAACATGTTCGTGCAAGCAAGCGTTCTTTTGCATGAATGTAATTCAAAGTAAAGTAAGAAGCCAACTAACAAATGAAAATTTAGAGTCGTGTTTGATACTAAAAACAAGTTATGAGTTATAAGCCAAATTTATCCAAACTTTCTAAAATCATGCAAAGCCATCGCTCTCTCTGAATTTGTTCGAACAATTGTTTGTTATTGAAGTACAAGGTAGTGTTTTATGTAACTGTTCTATTTTATACTTCATTAATGGGCAATTATCTTTATAATGCCATATGAATAATCGAGTATATATATATATATAATCTTATTTGTTGTGAAAAACACTATTTATATAAAGATAAATAGATACATTTTCTTATGAATAAATAGATTCATTTTTTATATAAAAAAAACTTAACTAATGCAAGTACATAACTAATGCAAGTACATATTTATTGTTGGGGAAAACAATTGTGGCTCTTTAAAAACGTTGAAATTTTGTAAATTGTAATTTTTGGCTCTTCCGCCTCAAAAGGTTGCCGACCCCTGTCCTAGACATACTGGGAAACAAAGGAACAAGAAAACAAGACGCAACTGAATGGAGCCTGCGAAGAGACTAGAAACAAAACTAACCAAAACCAATAATCCTAAAGAATATAGACAAGGGCAGACAATTGAAAGTCAAAAATCTTTTATGAATAATGTAATATTTTAAGACAAATTAACTATTTTTTATTTATTTATTAATTTTTTTTATTTTATTTTTTTTAAACCCCTCGTAATGAGAGAAAAAAGAATCCTTAATCGACACCCCTATCCTGAAATAATTTACACATGACCCTAACAGAACCCTGAACAATTGTGAATTTGCTTGGTTAACTATCCCAGAATGACTCTAACAGACCCAAAGGCCACCTTGATGATACCAGAGTAGCCCTCTTACATCTCAAGGAGACCTTTCAAAATTGTCGTGAGAGGGATTAACCTGTTCCCTGATCAGTCTTTTTTAAATACATAAGGCATACAGGGCAGCTGTATAAAGCCCTATATTAGCTTGCCTTGCCTAATTACCTGGGAACATAGCATTGCTTCAAAGTCAATTTCCTAAAAGATTGTTAATGTTCCTGTGCAGCTTTGTTAATGAACTCATTTATGTTGAAGATTGTTAAAACAATAATACTGAGTCTACTTATCAAGGAAGTCCTTTTTCTCTGTATTACTTCATAGAAAAGATGTGGTTCTGTTGTGTAAAATTAAATATTATTATATGTCTAAAATACTATTTGACGAGACAGAATGGAAGCTTAGGATGAAATCAGTCACTTTTTCCTCTTCGTACTACCACCAAGTTCAATACATTATGTCTCCTTTAGCCATAAAATGACAATGACAAATGCCAAGTGCTTAAAAGGAAACATAAACTAATTGGATACAATTACACTACAGAGTTCTTTTTGCTTCGTTTAATTTTTTTGAAAATGTCTACAAGATAAGATAATTTAAATTCAGTTTGACTACAATTGACAACCTTAGCGTTGTCAAATTAGTAGATATTACATGAATTGTAATTTCTTCACCACTCATGTTTTTTTTTTAATGACTACAAATTAGTAGATATTAAATGAATTGTAATTTCTTGACCACTCATGTTTTATTTTTATAATTTTGAAAATGACTACAAATGAGTAGATATTGAATGAATTGTAATTTCTTCACCACTCATGTTTTATTTTTATTTTTTTAAATGACTACAAATTAGTAGATATTAAATGAATTGTAATTTCTTGACCACTCATGTTTTATTTTTATAATTTTGAAAATGACTACAAATGAGTAGATATTGAATGAATTGTACTTTCTTCACCACTCATGTTTTATTTTTATTTTTTTAAATGACTACAAATTAGTAGATATTATATGAATTGTAATTTCTTGACCACTCATGTTTTATTTTTATAATTTTGAAAATGACTACAAATGAGTAGATATTGAATGAATATTTCTTGACAAATAAAAAAAAAATAAAGAGGTTGAGCTTTTTCAAAACAATTAGATCAATTATAAGACATCAGTTAGGCCAGGGGCGCGGTGGCTGAGCGGCAAAGTGCTTGGCTTCCGAACCGGGGGTCCCGGGTTCGAATCCCGGTGAAGACTAAGATTTTCAACTTTGGGCGCCTCTGAGTCCACTCAGCTCTAATGGGTACCTGACATTAGTTGGGGAAGAGTAACGGCGGTTGGTCGTTGTGCTGGCTACATGACACCCTCGTTAACCGTAGGCCACAAAAACAGATGAACTTTACATCAACTGCCCTATAGACCACAAGGTCTGAACTAGTTAAGCCATGTTCACATCTAACTTTACATTCACTTTCACCTATCCTTTGATCTGTGGGACCGTTGGGGCACTACACAAGATCTGTTAACCTTCTTTCTCCATTCTTATCTCTCATTTGTCTTTGATATAATTTCATTCGGATATTCTTTCTGAAAATATTGAAACCTGCCTGGGTGGACCACTTCGGGGGCCGATTTTGAGTTTGTGTTTCCACACAAACTGTCTTTTGTAACCTTGTTTTAATAAGTAAATGAAGTTGTATGGTATTAAAAGCTGATGAGGAATCAATAAAGAACAATCTTACATACGTGTTCGGTAAGTCCAGATTAAAATATTGGGATGGCATAGTGAACACCTTTATCCTTTTAGTAAGCAAATTGTAAAGGGTCCAACTTATTACAAAGAAGAAACATTTTAACCAGTTTTTCTAAACATGGAAGTAAGTGAAACAGGTCTTGTCATTCATTTCCTTAGGTTTGGACATAGAATTGATAACTATACTGGTTAGATAGAAATTGTAATTATTGTATAATTTATTGTCCTTGACTAAATTGTCAGACCTCAGAGATAAAAATCTAAATACTGTAATCAATCTGTAAAGTTACTCTATTGGTATTATGTCAATTAGTTTGAGTGGTTATGCGAGTGTGTGAGAGTGTGTATGTATCTAGGTTAAAGAGAGTTTGGGCTGAGAGATGCGGGATAGGAATCAAATTGAACTTTATTTATCTATGGAAAACTACTAAAGAACTGTCTTTTAAAGGGAAGTCAACACTTTCGAAGAATTATTTCAGTGGATCTACAGACTGCTGTCAAGACAATAACATCATAACATCAATACTTATTAATTTTAAGTTCAGGGTCCCGTTTTAGATTCACACGAGTTTGTTCACTGACATTTAAAGTGATACATTCGTCAGCCCCAACGGCTCACCGGACATTTGCCCAGTGACCTATACTACCAGTAGCAGTACAGAACAGTTCACAACACGCAACAAGAAATAGGGAAGATTGCACATAAGATGTATAACCGTGCTTTGAATTATGCTACGAATATATATCCATTATCTCCCGTCTATTTTATTTTTTTTTTATTACTTTGCAATCTTCAACGAGACAGTGTTTGTATAAATTAAATGAGAAAGTTTAGTCAAACTTTTCTAGTCCGAGTCTTTATCCGGTATGTTTAACATTCACTTTCACCTATCATTTGGTTTGCTGGACCGCTGGGGCACCACACAAGATCTGTCAACCTTCTTTCTCCATTCTTCTCTGTCAATTTTCTTTGATCGAATATAGATCTAATTTTGATGTTCCTTCTGAAAATATTGATACCTGCCTGTGTGGACCACTTCGGGGGCCGATTTTGAGTTTGTGTTTCCACACAAACTGTCTTTGTAACCTTGTTTGTATTGATTCTTGTGTTGTCAGGTAAAAGAAATGATTGTGCAAATTTTCAGCTTGATCAGCGTGGGTGTGGGAGAAATAACTTTGTACCAGACAGACAGACAGACAGGGTGAGTTGATAGAAACCTTGTACAAATTGTTCAACACAATTTCCTGGGCGTTTGGGTTTGGGAAATGAATTCCCCCCCCCCTAATGTTGTGGCTACTGTTTTGCTTTACTTTTTTATTCACGTGAAGGGAAAATTTAAATGTTAAATCATCGACTTGCCCCAGCGGCGTTGTCACGTGGGGTCTCAGGTTGAAACACCACTCTTTAATACAAAAAAAATAATTAAAAAACTAAAGCAAAATAAGGTCACCAAATTTCATAATGTTGAGTTTCCCTCTCCATGGGATTTTGAGGTAAAAACAACAACACTTCAATAAAACAAAAAAGTTAATCAAACTACAGTCATTTGAGTTTCATACTAACATCAAATAAAACATTTCATACAATAATTTGTTTTTTTTTTACCAGTCACTGGGCTCCAATAATAAAGTTCAGTGAATAGCAGATTTGATATTTGACCTACAGTTTTTTTTAACAGAAGCAGGACATGGCAGTTGTTCGTCCATGGCCTGCAACGGTGCCTTACCCGGCCGTCCCTTAGCTTCTTTCTTTTGACATATGTCACATGAGCCTATGTACTTGACGATAGTGGTTTTCATGTTCGGCCAAAAGAAATGTCTGGACAAGTTTTTGAAGCACTTCTTTGTCCCGCTATGTGCTGCCATGTTATTGTCGTGTACAATCACAAGCGCGTCTTGCCAATACTTCTGGGGAAGCACTAACAGTTTTACTTTCCTCCCATTCAGCATTGCCTGTCTACACAGTATGTCATTTTCAAACGTAAACTTTTCCATTTTTTCCATAGGATTATATTCTTCTTGTCTTCCACTCTGGCATATATTTTTCAGGCTGAGAAAGTAGAAATTGGTTTGGAAGAAATAACATTCTTAGGTCACAGGGTCAAAAACAACGTCACCAGTCCCATAGGACACAATTCAAAAAGATATTGGAGCTACAAGTACCTACAACCCAGAAGCAGGTTAAGAGTTTATTAGTGTTGGTAAACTATTACAGGAAATATATCAGAAACCTGGTGGAGATTGTGAACCCGCTAAATAATTTACTTTACTTAGAAAAGGACAACCACAGAAAGTTACATGTGACTCGGCATGTTTAGATGCAAAAGAAAAGATTTAAAAAATATTCACAACTAATCTGATATTAAGGCTGCCGAATAAGGAGAAAGCGTTCTACGTATCCACGGGTGCGTCAAGGAGCGCTATCGGGGGATGTTTAATGCAACAATACGAGTGCCTGTATCCCAGCATAGCGTAAGTCAGCAGGAAACTGTCAGAAGCGGAGAGAAAATATAGTTTGGTTGACAGGGAGGCCCTGGCGATAGTAGTGGGAGTAACAAAGTTAGAAAGTTACTTGATGGGCAAGGAATTGTTTTTGATCACCTATCATAAACCACTTCACTTCATCAACAGAAGAGCATGAAAAATGGAAGAATATGGATGTGGTTTTTTGATATTACTTCAAATTCAGAACTTTAAATTAGAAATAAAGGCAATTAGCGTAACTATCGATATAGTGGCGGCCATGTTGTTACCTTGAGATAGTATTATGTAACATGAAATTGGGAATAGAGTTAAGTTTGTAATTTGGTTGGTGTTCGATTGGCTCAGTTTGGTTAATTAATTATCTATGTATTTATTGTATTATTTTGTATATGACTAGAAAGGGCATTAATAAGGCGACGATGTATCTACACCAAGGAAAGAGTAAGTTTTATAATTTCTCCTATTTTAATGTGATCATGATCATACATCAGAAAAGAGTTAGGTCGCGTTGGAACGAGTAAGTGGAGGAAGAAAATTTAATTCACTTGTTGATACCTGAAAAAACGTATGTTGCATATCTTATCTTATCTTATCTTATATAATACAGACATTACTTCAAAAAAGAAGATGATTACGTCCTACGCGTCATGCCTGGGAGAAAGATGGATGATAAATGTTAATTTATTAGGCTAGGTCAAATGTCTGTCCTGATGTGTGAGGGAAAACAGAAATCGACGAGGTACAGCTGGACGCACCAGGACGAACGGACTGTGTCTGCGGGTCACCTGCGGGAAACCGCATTGGACAGTACCACCTAGTGACACATGAGTGAAGTATGTGTGCAGATGAACTTGATTTTGGACTCGGGAGGAGAAGTTGAAGCCAGAATCAAGACTTAATTTGAGTTGGTTTTTATGTTCCTCATATATTTCGGCCCTTGCACAATGTAAGACTAAGACGAGAGGTAAACAAAATAGACGCATTTTTTTTTAGCGGTAGGGGGAGGAGTTGTTATGGCACGATTAGGAATTAGTTAATTGTTTCGGAAATAGGGCGAAGTTTTTAGTTAATGACGATGACTTGATAGATCTTTAAAAAGACGGAACGAAATAGGAGCCGACAAAAACAAGACGCCTTGACAACAACGTAGAAATAAGAACTATGACTTCCCCCCCCCCAATCTTTGCTAATACGTTACAAACTATAGAGTCGCACAGATTTGCATGAGGCATTGTTCAAAAACTTGATTAATACATCGTCCTTGAAAAGAAGAAAAAAAATCTTGTCAACTCATCAGAGACACGTATACACATCATTCAGACTTAGACTGACATGTAAAGTTGTCTACAAACGATCGACTACAAACACAGCACAAACACAAACTTTCTTACTAGTCACTGCACACGACACACACACCCACCCACCCACAACTTGTCTGACTTGGACAAGCAGGTTTTGGAGCAACTCAAGGAATTAAAAAGAAAAGAGACCAAAGTTGAAATTCTTCTCCCCTCCTCCTCCCCGCGGCGTTAACACACACACACACAAAGTATTTTTAAGTAGCCGAAGTGAACTAGAGCAGATCCGAGTTCAAGTTGTGACAACTCGTTGTGTGACATACCAAGCTCAGACATTTAGGAAAGTAATACCCACATAGGTAAGGGACTAATGACAAAGGCATGTACCTTCTCTTTGAATCTATTTATATTTACATTCCGACATGCTGTAGGCCGTAATGACATGTACATGTGTTGTTTTTTTATGATCTTACTCAGTAAAATGTTAATTATTAGTATTTTATACTTTGTGAACCAAGCAACACATCTGGAATACGTAATTTAGTCAGTAAAGCGATTGGCTTCCGAACCGGGGGTGCCGGGTTCGAATCCTGATCATGACTGGGATTTTTCATTTCAGGATTTTTGGGCGCCTCTGAGTCCATCCAGCTTAAATGGGTACCTGACATTAGTTGAGGAATAGTAAAAAGCAGTTGGTCGTTTTGATGGCCACATGTCACTCTCATTAACCGTAGGCCATAGAAACAGATGGCCTTGACATCATCAGCCCTATAAACCACTTTTTTTTTCAGGCCTAACTTAATACATCTTGAATACGTAATATCATAGCTCTATAGTCAGGGCTAACTTAAACAACTGTCTTATTGTCTCCGTGTAGGCTATCTAGATAAATCTAGTTATATCCTATATGTAATTAGCATAGTTACGTAATTGTCCACTTTTTGAAGTAACCTCTGCAATGGATGAGATAAGAGGATAAAAATAAGCCAACTATAAAAAATACTTTGTTTACAAACAAAAAGCTTATCAAAAGGAAAGAATCACGAATAACACGGTCATATTTCTTAATACTATAAGATTTGACTCCTGTTTTCTATATAAAACAGAATTAATAAATTACCATTAATTGATTAAATTTTTATATATTCATGTATTGTGATGGACTATGAATAATTGTATAAAGTTTCAACTTGATCCAAGAATGGGAAGTGGGAGAAAAACGAAATGTGTACCAGAGTGACAAACAGACAGACAGAGTGATTTATTATATCTTATCTTATATAATACAGACGTTACTTCAAAAAAGAAGATGATTACGTCCTACGCGTCATGCATATTAACCAATGACTTAAATTCTGCCAAGTCACTGGTTTTCTTGGCTAGCTCAGGCAACCTATTTCATGCTCTAATAGCACTAGGGAAGAAGAAGTATTTGTACAAATTTGTCCTAGCATATGGGATGATTTATAGAAATTTCTTTTAATAAATCCTAATGCTTTGTTTGATTTTTTAAAATAGTTTCATCAATATGTGGATTCCATGACAGTTTTTCATTTATTATAACACCTAGGTATTTTGCGTTTTTAGTCTGTGTTACTGGTTTGCCATGAATAAGATAAGTGGAATTAATTTGTTTTAGTTTTTTTGTTACTCTTAACAACTGACATTTTTCTGGGTGGAAAGACAAGCTCTAATTTGATTCCCATTTCTGTAATTCATCTAATTCTCTTTGTAAAATATCTGTGTCTTGTGTTGTTTTTATTGTTCTATATATTATGCAATCGTCTGCAAATAATCTGACTTTTGTTCCTGAGGTAATGCAATTTGGTAAATCATTTATGTAAATTAAGAATAGTAGTGGACCTAAGACAGTTCCTTGAGTTACACCTGAGTTTACTGTTATCAGTGTTGATTTAGAGCCATTTAATATTACAGTTTGTTCTCTCCCAATCAGCAAAGTCTTTAATCCACTGATGCAGTGGACCATTACTGCCGAAATATTTTAATTTAATTTTTTAAGCAAACTATGGTGGTGAACTTTGTCAAAAGCCTTGGAAAAATCTAGTAAGATAGCATCTATTTGTTTACTATTATCTAAACCTTTTGAAAAGTCATCAATTAGTCCTATTAGTTGTGTTTCACATGATCTATATTTCCTAAAGCGATGTTGGTATGGGGTGAGGACATTATGTTTGTCTAAGTGGTTTATGATGTTGCTACATATTATGTGTTCTAGGATTTTACATGTGATGCTGGTAAGTGATACTGGTCTGTAGTTTCCTGGGTCAGATTTTTCTCCTTTTTTAAATAGGGGGGTGACATTATCTTCTTTCCAGTCTCTTGGTGCTCTGCCCTGGTTTAGCGATGCCTGAAAGAGTATTATGAACACTGGGGCTAGCTCATTGCTTAGTTCTTTGAGTAATCTAGCTGGAATACCATCAGGTCCAGACGCTTTATTTGGTTTGGTGTTGGCTAATAGTTTTTGAATTCCATTTTCTTGTACTACTATATCTTCTATGTTCTCTACTTGGTTCAAATTCAGTAATATGTCTTTGTCTCCTGGGGCTGAGAATGCTGATGCAAAGTATTTGTTTAGGATGTTAGCTTTAGTTTCATTATCATTATATGTTATGTTATGTTCATCTTTTAATGGCGCTATGCCTGTTGTTTCCATTTTCTTAGACTTAATGTATGACCATAGGTTTTTGTTGTAATCTTTAGATATTACATTGTTTATGTATTCATTCTGCAGCTGTCTGCTTACTTTTTGGGTTAGGTGTTTAATTTTTATATACTTTTTGTAAACTCTTTCTGCCTTAGTTTCTTTAAATTTTCTATATAGGTTTTCCTTCTGTTTACAAAGCTTCTTTAGTCTATTATTAAACCAGCATTTATTTATTTGGTTCGATATACATTAAGTTGGTATATGATTTTCTATAATGCTTTTAAGATGGCTTTTAATGAAATTCCAGAGGTCATCGACTGGTTGGTTAATGTCTTTTTCTAATAAGAATGTTTGTTAAAAGTTTAATGCAGCTTGGTGTAGTTGTGTTAGGTTACATTTATTCCAGAGTAAGATTTTTCTTGTGGGTTTTGTATTGGCTACTGCTTTTATCTGACTGTGTATTTTTATGATAAGGATTTAAACCTGACTTGATTGAATTTCGTAGATATGTGCATTAAATTAGAAAGCCCTCTAGCGCTTTTATTACAGATTAAACAGCGTCTCAATAGCAGGACACTTAATGTTTTAGCAGGTCATAGTCTACACTACACTACACAATACTCCCTCTACAAAATGGTTTTTAATAGGATTATTATCTGATTCCCTTCTCAAAATGTATTTGTACAAAACAAGTTAGTCAATGTTCCTAGTTGTATATGTAGCAAATGTTACCAGTCAGTCTGTGGTTCCAGACCAGCGTGTGCTCTGTAACGTGTGATAAGGTAAAGCCATATGTGTGTTGTAGCTGTCTTTATCAGTGGTGTCAAGAATTCAATACAAAAATCTCTCAAGACTCTTGATATTGTGTTGGGGATAAATTCTAAACTTGTGTGGGTGACGATGTAGCAGTAGAGACAAGAATTTCCCTTTTAAACTACAGATTGTATTGATGCAGGAGGTAGGTGCTATTACGGGCAGTTTTAGGGCTCAATTCGCTTTATGCTTTACTTCTGGGGAGCAGCCAAGCAGAAGGGCGGCAATGGTTAGCGGCGAGCTGCGTTTGTTATATCATCATACCTACTGTACACTGTAAAGAATCCCAATAGCTAATCTTGTTGCTGTACACTTTAAAAATCCCAATAGCTAATCTTGTTACTGTACACTGTAAAGAATCCCAATAGCTAATCTTGTTAATGTACACTGTAAAGAATCCCAATAGCTAATCTTGTTACTGTACACTGTAAAGAATCCCAATAGCTAATCTTGTTACTGTACACTGTAAGAATCCCAATAGCTAATCTTGTTACTGTACACTGTAAGAATCCCAATAGCTAATCTTGTTACTGTACACTGTAAAGAATCCCAATAGCTAATCTTGTTACTGTACTCTGTAAGAATCCCAATAGCTAATTTTGTTACTGTACACTGTAAGAATCCCAATAGCTAATCTTGTTACTGTACACTGTAAGAATCCCAATAGCTAATCTTGTTACTGTACACTGTAAAGAATTCCAATAGCTAATCTTGTTACTGTACACTGTAAAGAATCCCAATAGCTAATCTTGTTACTGTACACTGTAAGAATCCCAATAGCTAATCTTGTTACTGTACACTGTAAAGAATCCCAATAGCTAATCTTGTTACTGTACACTGTAAGAATCCCAATAGCTAATCTTGTTACTGTACACTGTAAAGAATCCCAATAGCTAATCTTGTTGCTGTACACTGTAAAGAATCCCAATAGCTAATCTTGTTAATGTACACTGTAAAGAATCCCAATAGCTAATCTTGTTACTGTACACTGTAAGAATCCCAATAGCTAATCTTGTTACTGTACACTGTAAAGAATCCCAATAGCTAATCTTGTTACTGTACACTGTAAAGAATCCCAATAGCTAATCTTGTTGCTGTACACTGTAAAGAATCCCAATAGCTAATCTTGTTACTGTACACTGTAAAGAATCCCAATAGCTAATCTTGTTGCTGTACACTGTAAAGAATCCCAATAGCTAATCTGTTACTGTACACTGTAAAGAATCCCAATAGCTAATCTTGTTACTGTACACTGTAAAGAATCCCAATAGCTAATCTTGTTACTGTACACTGTAAAGAATCCCAATAGCTAATCTTGTTACTGTACACTGTAAAGAATCCCAATAGCTAATCTTGTTACTGTACACTGTAAAGAATCCCAATAGCTAATCTTGTTGCTGTAGACTGTAAAGAATCCCAATAGCTAATCTGTTACTGTACACTGTAAAGAATCCCAATAGCTAATCTTGTTACTGTACACTGTAAGAATCCCAATAGCTAATCTTGTTACTGTACACTGTAAGAATCCCAATAGCTAATCTTGTTACTGTACACTGTAAGAATCCCAATAGCTAATCTTGTTACTGTACACTGTAAAGAATCCCAATAGCTAATCTTGTTACTGTACACTGTAAGAATCCCAATAGCTAATCTGTTGCTGTACACTGTAAGAATCCCAATAGCTAATCTTGTTACTGTACACTGTAAGAATCCCAATAGCTAATCTTGTTACTGTACACTGTAAGAATCCCAATAGCTAATCTTGTTACTGTACACTGTAAGAATCCCAATAGCTAATCTTGTTACTGTACACTGTAAAGAATCCCAATAGCTAATCTTGTTACTGTACACTGTAAGAATCCCAATAGCTAATCTGTTGCTGTACACTGTAAGAATCCCAATAGCTAATCTGTTGCTGTACACTGTAAGAATCCCAATAGCTAATCTGTTGCTGTACACTGTAAGAATCCCAATAGCTAATCTGTTGCTGTACACTGTAAGAATCCCAATAGCTAATCTGTTGCTGTACACTGTAAGAATCCCAATAGCTAATCTGTTGCTGTACACTGTAAGAATCCCAATAGCTAATCTTGTTGTATTTTCCCTAAAGCTAATCATGTCCTTCGATGAGAAAGTCATCCAGTTTTTCAAGTATGCAGACAAAGACAACAGTAACAGTATAAGTCTGGACGAGTTGGTGCAGGTGTTCCGTTTGTGTGGCGACTACAGACCTGAGTGCCAGATCAAGGTCAGCTTGTTAGTAGACATTGATAAACATAATGATATGAATGAACAAAGTATTTGAACTGAACAAGTCAATGGATGATGTCATCATTTCTCTGTTGTATCTCTACAGGAATTGTTCAAATTTATCGACACCAATAATGACAATAAAGTTTCCTTAGAAGAACTAAAAACTGTCTTGGCCAAACAGCCTCCAAAACAAAAGAGGTAACTAGAGCACTGACTTAGACCTAAGCATACAAGACAAACACCTAGTTCAATGACTAGTCACTAATTCGGGAAGATGTAAAATACGATTTTTTTTTTGTATTTAGACCTACCATGTACTTGAAACAACTCAATCACTTTTCGCGTTAGCAACAGCCACCGGTCCATTCCCCCGTTAGAAACAGCCAGGGCCGCCGCTACCTATTGTGTGCCATGTGTGCATTGCAAGCAGGTGGATACAAAAAGACACTAGGGTTATCTTTTTAAAAAAATAAATGTGTTGAATAAAAAAAAAATTACTCAGATATTGTAATGTTGTATGTTTTACATACATTTTAATTATTCCAATATCCTTAAAAAACAACAACGATATTCTTACATAAGAAGCTATTTTGGAAACTTTAATAAGAAAAAAAAAAGGAAAGTCGCGCGAGGGATTCTTAAAGATTTTTCAATAGTCGCCGACATCTTTCTGACCTTGAATTTTTCGCGTGTTGTCTGTAATATTTGTTTCGAATGACGCTTAAAAGCAGATCAGTCAAAACATTTTTTTCTTCTTAGTATCTACTTACTTTATATAAATATTGTTGCTTAGTCGAGTACCCAGCCTTGTAAGTAGATCTAATAATTAAAAACTCAATGTTAAAAACATTTTTACTTTTATGTTCAATGGCTGTTAGTTCAGCGTAGAATATTTTCGGATTATCGTAGATGTAGATCTACATTCAGTTGTTGGCTACTAGCTGTTTGGAGCCACAAGCCAACGACCGACTAACAACAAAAGGTAGGGGGGGGCGGCGAAAAAATTGTTTTATTTTCATTGTAGTTATTAATCCGTGTCTGAATATTACCAATATTTACAAATTAAAATATCTTAAGTAAGAGAAGTCGTTTCATCTTTTAATAAGACCGTATCAAATGTTTTCGCGAGAGGCGTATGCAACAATATTGGTTGAAACTTTTTGAAGAAAACATTTCAAAACGTCTCCGCTAGTGTGGTTCTTTTGGGTTTTCTTATCTTAGGCAACATTTTTTCCACCCCCCCCCCCCAAAAAAAATGACCTGTTTTACATCGCCCCTCTAGGCTACAAACTTCTATGGGGGGCTTGAAAGAAAATTTTGTTCTATAGGGCGTCGCCACCACGAAAAGTTTGAGAAACACTGCCTTAATGTGTTTGATTTCAAACTATTGTATACGTGACTTGTACTTCCTGTATTATTTATTTTATACAAATATTCAGCGCTGATTTGCTTCATTTTGTGCTTGTGGTGTGTCGGGCAAATGTGTAGGTACCTCCAAATCCGATACGTCAGATGATTGTGGACACAATGCACTTGTCTTCAAAATACAATAGCGATAATCATGATCAAAGTTCACGTTAATGTCTTTTGTGTTTCCAGTTACTTTATTCTGCATTGTATGGTCCATGTCAGTTTTTTTTAGGAAAAAAGAAATAAAGGCGACATTACTAGTACAAAAAAAGGTCAATGATTAGGGTCACATTAATTCTGACAAGACACGAATATAATGCAGAAAGAACATTTAAAAACAAAATCTCTTTAAAAGAAAACAGCCACCGGTCTATTCCCCCGTTAGAAACAGCCACCGGTTCATTCCTCCGTTAGAAACAGCCACCGGTTCATTCCCCTGTTAGAAACAGCCACCGGTTCATTCCTCCGTTAGAAACAGCCACCGGTTCATTCCCCCGTTAGAAACAGCCACCGGTTCATTCCCCCGTTAGAAACAGCCACCTGTCTATTCCCCCGTTAGAAACAGTACCGGTTCATTCCCCCGTTAGAAACAGCCAACGGTTCATTCCTCCATTAGAAACAGCCACCGGTCCATTCCCCCGTTAGAAACAGCCACCGGTCTATTCCCCCGTTAGAAACAGCCACCGGTTCATTCCCCCGTTAGAAACAGCCACCGGTCTATTCCCCCGTTAGAAACAGCCACCGGTTCATTCCCCCGTTAGAAACAGCCACCTGTCTATTCCCCCGTTAGAAACAGCCACCGGTCTATTCCCCCATTAGAAACAGCCACCAGTTCATTCCCCCGTTAGAAACAGCCACCGGTTCATTCCCCCGTTAGAAACAGCCACCGGTTCATTCCCCCGTTAGAAACAGCCACCTGTCTATTCCCCCGTTAGAAACAGTACCGGTTCATTCCCCCGTTAGAAACAGCCAACGGTTCATTCCTCCATTAGAAACAGCCACCGGTCCATTCCCCCGTTAGAAACAGCCACCGGTCTATTCCCCCGTTAGAAACAGCCACCGGTTCATTCCCCCGTTAGAAACAGCCACCGGTCTATTCCCCCGTTAGAAACAGCCACCGGTTCATTCCCCCGTTAGAAACAGCCACCTGTCTATTCCCCCGTTAGAAACAGCCACCGGTCTATTCCCCCATTAGAAACAGCCACCAGTTCATTCCCCCGTTAGAAACAGCCACCGGTTCATTCCCCCGTTAGAAACAGCCACCGGTTCATTCCCCCGTTAGAAACAGCCACCTGTCTATTCCCCTGTTAGAAACAGCCACCGGTTCATTCCCCCGTTAGAAACAGCCACCGGTTCATTCCCCCGTTAGAAACAGTGATGGGAACTAAACTAATTTTTTTTAGTTAAACTAAAACTAAGTTTGATCTAAAAAAAAGTAATTAAACTTTTAGTTAATCACAAATTGAAAAAATTAGTTAAACTAAACTAAGAAACTTTAGTTAAACTTTTACTAACTATTTTGATCTTTTTTAAGGACAAAACAGCCAAACATGAAAAATATAAAGTACCGTATAAATACAACCAATCTCTTTAGCTAAATGTAATAAACATTTATTTGTGCACATGAAAAAAGATTTAAATTTCTTTATGGGATAGATGTAGATCTTAATAGAATCACTAGAATGATACTATTATAGAAAGAAATTAGAATTAGAAGTAATTGTCCAAGTTCTAATATAAGTTAGTTAAGTTACCTTTAGAAGTAGGCTAATAATGATAAAACTGCATGTTGACTCTCTAACTTAACTCTAGATCTAGATTCTAGAATATTCTGGATCTAATATCTTCTACAAACGAATGATCAGAAATAATCTGGATCTAGAATTAGAATAGATCTAGCTACTAGACCTAGATCAAATAATTAATATTTAATCTAAAAATAATCTAAGAAATACTAGTTACTACTACTACTACTAGATCTAAAATGTAGATAGAGTCTAGTAGATATCTTAATCTTAGTAACTCTAGATCTAGACGACTAGACTAGAGATTTTAGATTATTATAATTATGATTATAACTAGATATGGGTATTTTTTTTAGATCTATATACTCTAGTAGATAATACTAGATCTAGATCTGATAGATCTAGATAGTAGATATTAGTATAATTATAATAGAAATAGATGTAGATCTAGTCTAGATTTAGTTAATTTAGTATTAGATCTAGAATCTAGACTAGTATAGTGACGACTATTATTAGTATTATAGTAATTATAGATCTATCATCTGTGCATCTTAGGTCTTAGTATAATAAGTAGTCTAGATAGATATATCTAGACTCTAATTCTAGAATAGTAGAATCTCTAAACTAATAGATCTAGTGATCTTCTAGTCTAATAAACTATAAAGTAAAGTAATATATTATAGATTTCAATTATAGATCTAATATATTATTGACTTATAGGCTAATTTTAAATTTGCATCTAGATCTAAGACTAAAACTACTAAGAGTTATACTCTACTTAAGACTAAGAGACTAAAATAATTAAATATAGACTATAGATCTAATAGTAGTAATAGACTAATACTAATACAAACAACAACCATTAGTGTCATGGCAGAGAATGATACTTTATTATGTTGAACGCGTGCACCTTTGCGCACCATATCAACATCCCCTTTTCTGTAAAAAAAAAAATTAAAAAAATAAAACATTTCGGGGAGTATCATAGAAAAAAATAAAACAAAACCACAACATAAAAAACTAAACATAACATACATGTATACGCTTCAATGAATATGAAACATATCACATTTAAAAATCAACATTCAATAGTTCATTAAGACACATATTCATTGAATCTTGTCGGTTTCTCCAACTGATCCCTTGGTCGCAGGGAATGATGAGTTGATGAGTGGCGAATGTGTTAATTATGAGTTCTATTGTCCTGTATGTTGTCATCAGTATCGGGGAATATATCTTCTTCTGTTTCTCTGTTCGGGTTGATATGCACTCTGTTTCTTTGGTACACTGCACCATTGTCACCTCGAATAATGTAAGCTCTCTGATTGACTTGAGACTGGATTCTTCCACGTCTCCATGTAGGGTCATTAGGAAATTGGAAATAGACCATCTGTCCAGATCTCAGCTGACTTAAATTTCTTGACCTCTTATAAGATGTTTTTACACTCATCTGACGTTTTTCTTTCCTTCTCACAATGTTCTCTTGACATGTAGAAATCTTAATGTTACTCCTTTTGTTTGGTATCAGTGTTCGAGTCATCCGACCAAAAAACATCTGAACTGGGCTTAGATTTGTGTCTTGCCTTGGAGTATTTCTAAATTCCAGAAGAGCTTTCTAAGCATCTGACTTTGATTCTCTAGATTTCTTCATTATGTTCTTCAAAATTTTAACTGCTGACTCAGCCTTTCCATTGGATTGATGGTGTCCTGGAGAAGATTTCAAATGAGTCACTCCCCATTCCATCATAAATTTGGAAAAATATTCCGATGTGAACTGAGGTCCGCTATCAGAAATACAGACTTTGGGCACCCCATATCTTGCAAATAAAACTTTCAGTTTCTTTATAATTGCGCGTGTTTTTGTCAACTGCATGTTTTCTACCTCTATGAAATTTGAATAATAGTCCACTATAGCTAGATATTGTTGTTCACACATTTGGAATAAATCAATTCCAATCTTGTCCCACGGATTAGAACCTATTTCGTGCTGTATTAATTCTTCTCTCTGATTTGCTGGTTTATTTTTCTGACAAATGTAACATGAGTTGGCTATTTCCTTTATTCGAGCTGATAATCCAGGCCAGAAAACTGTTTCTTTTGCTCTTCTTTTCATTGAGTCTACTCCCAAATGTGCTGCATGGAGTTTTTCTTCTATTTCCTTGCGAAGTGATATCGGTATGATTATTTGTTCTCCTTTCAACAAGAATCTGTCTTCGTATGTTAACATGTCTCTTAGTGAAAAATATTGTTTGAGTTCATGTAAACTATTATGTTTGTCTGGCCATCCATTTAGGATATACTGAATAAGTGTTTGCATTGTTCTATCTTTCTCTGTCTCGATTCTGACTTTCTCCAGCACTGCATCTGGTATTGCCAGTCCGACTGTATTGACACACACATCAGGGATATCACTCTTTTCCTCTGATGGGTCTCTACTCAAAGTATCAGCTATGAACAAATGTTCGCCTTTGACATATTGAAACTGGATATCGTAACGATAAAGGCGTATCATTAGACTTTGTAGCCTTCTCGGAGCAGAACTGAGTGGTTTTTGAAGGATGTTTTCCAGTGGTTTATGGTCATTCTGAACTATAACTGTACTGCCATACGTATACTGGTCAAAACGTTCCAAACCAACAACCACTGCTAACAATTCTTTTTCAATCTGTGCCCATCTTTTCTGCGTATCAGTTAATGATCTAGAAGCATATGCTATTGGACTGCCATCTTGTATTAAAGCAGCTCCCAACCCATTTTGGCTACTATCTGCTTGTAATGTAAGCTCTTTGTTAGGGTCAAAATAAATCAATGTGCCATGAGTCGATATTTTCTGTTTTATCTTGAAAGCTCGTGTGCATTGTTCTTTCTGATCAACTCTGTTATGGGCTGTAAATCTGTCGACAAATCTGGAACAAATCTTGCAAGATATTGAACCATGCCACAGAATCTTCGGACTGATGAAATATCTTTTGTAGCATTCAAACTCAAAATCGCAGATACTTTGTTCGGGTCTGGTTTTATTCCTGCTTCTGTAATCATATGACCCAAAAAATTAATCAGCTGTTCTAAAAACAGACTTTTCGTGGTTCAGTTTAATCTTCTTTTCTTGACATCTCTTCATCAGCTCTCTTAGGTTAATATCATGATCTCTGAGTGCTTCTTCTTTCGTTCTTCCTCTTCCTACCACTATAATATCATCAACGTAATTGAAACAGCCTTTCAGTCCTTCTAGTGCTAGATTTAATCTTCTCTGAAAAATTTCTGAACTCACTTTCAGACCAAAAGGTAATCGTTTCCATTTGTATCTACCAAAAGGGGTTATCATTGCTGTCAAATTAGATGACGCTGTGTCTAGTCTGACTTGCCAGAAAGCTTCTTGCACATCCAATTTGCTGAATATTTTGGCATCGTTCAATATATGCCAATATGTCATCTAAAGTAGCAAGATTATAGAATTCCCTTAGTAAAACTTTATTCAGGGCTTGTGGATCTATGCAAATCCTAATTTTTCCATTAGCTTTTTCCACAATTGCCATCTGACTCTCTCACTCTGTAGGCTCTAACACTGGTTCTATGATTCCTCTCTGCACTAGGGTCTTTAACTCATCCTTAACTCTTTCTTGTAAAGCAATAGGGATCTTTCTACACGGCAGAACCTTGGGCTTAATGCTGCTATCAATCTTTAAAGACACTTCTCCTAAGTCACCCAAATCACCAGTAAACTTTGGACTACAGTCTTCTTCTTGGTTATTCACTACTGATGCTATGAACCTATCTTTATTGACTTTGATTAACTTCATTCTTGTTAAAGCTTCATGACCTAGAAGGCATGCTAGAGTATTTGGTACAACTATATATTCCACCTCAAATGTTTCGTTAGTTTTCTCATTTCTCGTCGTTAGAGTGGCTTTCCCTATGAGTCTCATTTCAGTCTTATTCCACATTAGTAATCTTTGCGTTGCCTTTTCTATCTGATCCTTATTTACGTATTTTTCCAGGATGGTATTTACATCAGCTCCACTATCCATTTGAAACCTTACACGGTGACCATTCACTGTCATAACTGCTGTCATCCTTTTCGTTTTGTGGTTCTCCAAAGACATCACCCATTCATTTTTTACCATCATGACATCATCTCTTGTGTCCGACTGCAGCTGTCTTTCATCGTTAGACATATCATTGACACCTGCTGAATTTTCTTTTTGCACATCACATCGCAAATGATGTCTCCCCTTGCACGCTAGGCACATTTTACCCCATGCAGGGCACTTTTCTTTAATGTATTCGTGAATCCTTCCACAATACCTGCATTTACCTTTCTGAATGTTTGTTCTTGAGGGTGTTGATACTTTATCAATGATTGGAGGGTCTGCTTGTATTTGTCTCAACTGTTTGTTGGCGGTCTCGTATGCTCTGCAAATATCTCTGCACCTTTCCAACATGACACTACGATCTTGGAGCAATTTCATTTTGAGGCATTCATGTCTAATACCAAGAACTACTCTTTCCACAATCAAGCTTTCTTCCAGGCGTTCAAAACTACACGTTTTTGCTAGTCTTCTCAGATTTGTTATGTACTTTTCAATGTCCTCGCCGTCTTGCTGTTCACGAGTATTGAAAACATAGCGCTCATAAGTTTCATTCGTTTTTCCAATGCAAAAACGTTCAAATTTGTTCACTATTTCTTCCATCTTTCTTTCTTTTCCCTTTTCAATTTCAAGACCTTCATATATGTCCATCGCTTTTGTTCCTATAATTGTTAGAAAGGTGGCCATTCTGACCTCCTCTGATTCTTCCGACAATTTAGTGGCTAACTCATAGTTTCGCCAGCTCCGGTGAAACTTTTGCCAATTAGCGGCCATGTTTCCTTCTACCTCGAGCGGCTCGGGTACAGGAAGGAAATTTCTAGCTGCCATTGCACGGCGTAGCCTTGAATCGTTGCCTATTTATTATTGCAAACAATAAACCTTTATATACTGATTAATGATTACCTCTAATCATTAATATACCGCTGCCACCATGTTAATTAAGATCTAGGTTCACAGTCAGTGTGACCTAGAATTAAGATAGGTCATAAGACCAGTGACCTCTGCTGTACTGGCAAGCTAGTCCAGTGGTACTTCGTGGTCCCAAATTATATTATCTAGGCTATTAATTATAACCTCTAGATATATAACTTACTAAGACATACAAGTAATAACTTTGAGATTTCATTACAACTAATAAAGAGTTTATTAAGGAACATAATAAAAAGATCATTAAAAGAAAATGGGCATAAGGGCCAACAAAGGCAAGTCAAATAATGAAGAAAAAATCAAAATAGTAGGGCCGGTTCAGTTCAACACCATTATAGAACTGCCATCACAGAGGCACAATAGTGTCTCAGCTCAAAACAAACAATGAATTACAATAATATAATACAGGAATCAAAATAGTCCATGAGACACACAACTGTCTCTTCTCAAGACAAACAATGAATTACAATAGTATAATACATGAATCAAAATAGTCCATGAGACACACAACTGTCTCTTCTCAAGATAAAAATGTTGGTCTTTCACATACTTTACGACCCAAATCTGGTCTTTATAAAAAAAACATGTACAGGAAAGGATAAGAGACTAAGTAGACATAATATTCACATCAACCAACTTATTAACAACAAATAAATAAAGTCTACTTAGCTCGTTAGTGGAAGATACATTCCTATAAAGTGGCACACTCCTCTTGATTAACACAGTCAGAGCAGAACATAAAAACTATCATATAAACATTATGGAAATTTAGTTCACAATAATGGACAGTGGTCAGCTCAAAGACTGAAGAGGAAGTGGCAATTGTACACAGTTAACAGGGACTTAAATCAAGTAATAAAGGGGACTAACTCTAATAAAAAAAAATAAGGTAGCCACCCTTATTGTCCCTCTTGTCACACCTCCCCCCTTAAAAATGCTCTTGTGGGGAAATTATATGATGCACAAGGCATTCAACTTGTTTACAAAGGATACAGTTTTTCAAAAACAAAATTTACATCAGCTTAATATTATCATCCTTTGTCTATACAACACTTCTTATCCAAATGAGAGGAAAAAGTCTGAGTAACATTATTTACAATACAAAAGTCTCAGTAGACTGATTGTCTTCTACTGTATTATGTTATCTACACTCTTGACAGAGCGTCAGCAACTACATTCTCTTTCCCTTTTACATGTACAATATTTAGATCAAACGGTTGGAGAGTCAAACTCCATCTCAATATTCTTCGATTCTTCCCCCTCATTTGGTTAATGAAAGTTAGGGGGTTATGATCTGTGTATACTGTTACAGGATACAAATTACTATTTACATAGTAGCTGAAATGAAGAACTGTTAAAACAAGACCCAGTGCTTCTATTTTCTACCACGCTATAGTGCATCTGATGCGACTTAAATTTTTGGGAAAAGAATGATATTGGGTGTTCATTACCAGTTTCATCGGATTGGGTCAAGACCGCACCCACCCCAGAGTCACATGCATCAACATGCAAAATGAGAGGTTTAGAATGGTTAATTGCTTTTAAAACTGGGGCTGTACTGAGAACACATTTCAGCTCTTCAAAAGCTCTTTGAGCAGAAGTGTTCCACTGAAATTTCTTTTTCCCTTTTAGGAGGTCAGTTAATGGGACAGCTATAACTGAATAATTACAACAAAGCTTACGATAGTATCCTGTCATACCTAAAAACCTTCTGACCTCCTTTAAAGATTTAGGTACAGGGTACTCTTGAATGGCTTCCACTTTAGCCTGAATAGGTTTAACTTTCCCGTTACCCACAATGTAGCCTAAATATTGTACTTCTGCTCTACAGAAATCGCATTTGTTAAGATTTCGTCCCGAGACATGACGTTAAACTGCGCTCCTCTTTCCTTAGCACTTTTGGAGCTCAAAAGTGCCCTACTTCTTTTCTATCATTGTGTCTGCCTCCACTTTTCCTAAGTCTGACTTCATTGATCATCACACTGTCTCCTTAACTTTAAATTCTCACTACGTCCTAGACCAGTCCGTTTGCCGTGGACTGCGACGGGTAAGGGGGATAAAGAGATCCTGGTGTTTGAGTGGTGGCTATCTGAGGATAAACCACAACAACACAATACTTTGGCTCCAAGTTCCCCTAGACCTGAGACCCAGATGGCCCGCTCTGGGTCAACCGGCTGGTCATGCCGAGCTACCAGCATAGGTCGTCGACCTATGCTGGAGGGCGGTGGCTGGAGGGTCAATCAGGGAGCTGCTGTATCGGACACATGTCCGATGTAGCAGCTGACTGAGTATAGCTGGCGGGCTCATTCTGCACATCCGAATGGCCCGTCCCCTTGTTGGACTCGATGGCGGGTGGGGAGCACAGGTGCCGAATTAACCAAAATATATATGGACAAAAAAACACACACAAAACTACTTGCCCCAGACCTATGTCAGAGTATGTGAAGGCAGGATACCTACGAGTTCCAGTGAGGCCCTACATACCTAACCCCATGAGGTGCTTCAAGTGCCAGGGTTATGGACACGGCGCGGCAGTCTGCAAGAGGAACACTGTGTGTGCCAGATGTGCTGGAGAGGGTCATGAGGACAAGGGCTGCACAGCCCAGTTCAAATGCCCAAACTGTCAAGCTGGCCACTCAGCCTACTCCAAGGACTGCCCTGTGTGGAAACAGGAGGTTGCCGTGCAGGAGTACAAGGCAAGAAACGGATGTACCTTTAGCCAGGCGAAATCGGCTGTACTGGCCCTACCCAAGGGCTAATTCGGCTTGACAAAGACCTACGCCCAGGCTGTTGCTAAGAAAGGAAGATCCATAGCCACACAGACGGACACATTGACCCCACCACCCCCTCCTCCTCCCCCAACTCAGAAGAAAACACCGCCAAAGAACACACCTGTGAAGAAACAAGAAAGCCCTGTTGTCATGCTAAAGAACAGGTTCTCTGTGCTCGCTGATGAGAGCATGGAGACTGAGCAGCATGTCAAAACCAATACTCGGGAGAACCCGGAGACATCATGTCTGACACAGGTTCTCCTCAGAGAACCCAGCCAGACACCCCAACCTCTACCGAGTTAGAGGTTGACCAACTCCCTAAGGGGAGGAATCAAAGCGGAGAGGATGCCCGAGGTGAGAGAGGAGGAAATAACCTCCGCTCTAACCAGAGGGATCTCCCCTCTCCAGAGAGAAAGACTTCCCCCAAAAGGGGGTTGTCCTCCTCTCCATCCAAACCCAAGAATAAAAATACCAAGGTCACTGGAATAAAGGGAAACCCCTCTAGGGGCCTCCCAAGGCCAAATAGCTCCAAGTAGGTCATCTAGAATAAGCCATGGATTCCAGAATTGTACAGTGGAATTGTAGAGGCCTCAAGGCCAATTACGAGGAAATGCAGCTACTGATGGACTCTGAGACTCCTGTAGCTGTCTGCTTACAGGAAACATTTCTGAAAGATTGCATCAGCTTCCGAAGCTACCGTGCTTACACCAAGAATGTTGAGGATGCAGAGAGAGCATCAGGTGGAGTCTGTATCCTTGTGAAGGATAGCATCCCCCATGAGAGGGTAGAACTACAGACCACACTACAGGCCGTAGCAGCTAGGATAACCCTTCACAAGGTTATCACTTGCTGCAGCCTGTATCTACCACCAGACGCTCCATTAAACCGAACAGACATGGAGGACCTATTGAAACAACTCCCCCGGCCTTATTTAATCCTTGGGGTTCTCAATGCCCATAACACCATGTGGGGATCCAACAATACCGACACAAGAGGTCGTATGCTGGAGGATATCTTCCTCCAACATGATTTATGCATACTTAATGATGCATCACCGACCTACTTGCACCCAGGAACTGGATCATTCACATGCATTGACCTCACCGTATGCGTCCCCGGACTTCTGGACGATTTTAAATGGTCAGTTAGCAATGATCTACGGGGAAGTGATCACTTCCCAATCATCATTACTAACAATCTCCCTTCATTGGGACGACCTCAGCGGTGGAAACTGAATAAGGCCGATTGGGAACAATTCCAAAAAAGATGCTCCGAGGATATCACAGAAAATATCCTCCATGAACAGAACCCAGCTGATACCTTTGCTAGCAAGCTACTAAGTATAGCCAGGAAAGTTGTACCCCTAACCTCTGCAAATCCAAAACGGCCTAGCAAACCATGGTTTGATACAGCTTGCAAAAGTGCTATTGGTGATAGGAAAAAACGACTGGCTGCATTTATAAAGAATCCTTCCCAGGAAAACCTAAAGCTATTCAGGATAGCTAGAGCAAAAGCTAGACAAACCATACGGTCAGCCAAAAGGAATTCCTGGAGAAGTTTTGTCGGCAGTCTGGATGCCAAAACTTCTGCTAGAGCGGTTTGGAAGGCAGTAAGGCGAATCAAAGGGAAAGAATCAAATGCAATAGGGCATTTGAAAAACCAAGGACGAACTGTCACGTCCCCCAGAGAAATAGCTGACTGCCTTGCATCCTCAATAGCAGAAAAATCATCCACTGCACACTACACGCCAGAGTTCCAAAAAGTCAAAACCAGGGAGGAAAGACACCCCATTGATTTCAGGTCAGAGAACAATGAAGACTACAACAAACCGTTCTCGCTTGAGGAACTGAGGGAATCGCTGGACAAGTCACATGACACAGCGCCTGGAGAAGACGAAATCCATTACCAGTTCCTCAAGCACCTTCCCGAACCCTCATTGGCAGTCCTGCTAGGGGTCTATAACTGTGTGTGGCAAACAGGCGCTTTCCCAAACAGCTGGAGGAAAGCCACAGTTATACCGATACCTAAACCGGGAAGAGACGGCTCTGACCCAGCTAACTATCGACCAATAGCACTAACAAGCTGCATCTGCAAAACCATGGAAAGAATGATTAACAGTAGGCTGGTCTGGTACCTGGAAAGGAATAAAGTGATCTCAAACTACCAGTGCGGATTCCGGCAGGGGCGGACAACAACTGACCACCTGGTAAGGCTGGAAGCTTATATTAGAAATGCATTACTCAGAAGAGAACATCTAGTAGCTGTATTCTTCGATATAGAAAAGGCCTATGACACAACCTGGAAACATGGCATTCTACGTGACCTGGCGCTTATGGGACTTAAGGGACACCTCCCCCGTTTTGTGGAGGAATTCCTGAAAGATCGAAAATTTCAGGTTCGAGTGGGCAACTCCGCTTCTGACACTCATGACCAGGAAATGGGTGTACCCCAGGGCAGCATTCTGTCAGTCACCCTATTCAACATTAAAATAAATAGCATCATAAATGCGCTGTCCCCTGGCATAGAGTGCTCTTTGTATGTTGATGACTTTGTCATTCTTACTTATGGGAAAAACATGAACACCTTAGAAAGGAAATTACAGCTATGTTTAAACAAAATTCAGGGTTGGGCAAACTATAATAGTTTCAAATTCTCAGACTCCAAAACAGTTAGTATGCATTTTTGTAATCTAAGGGGATTCCACCCAGACCCTGAACTATTTATACACAAAAAGAAGATCCCTGTCGTGAAAACTACAAAATTTTTAGGCCTCACCTTAGATTCCAAATTTAATTTTCTCCCCCACATTAAGGAACTTAAGAAGAAATGCCAAAAGTCATTAAACATACTAAGAGTACTCAGCCATACGGACTGGGGAGCTGACAGAGATACCTTGCTGCTGCTCTATCGGAGTCTAATTCGATCCAAGCTAGACTACGGATCCATAATATATGGAGCAGCAAGGAAGTCGTACCTAAAAATACTGGAACCAATACAAAATGCTGCCCTGCGTCTCTGTCTCGGCGCGTTTCGTACATCACCTATCCCAAGTCTCCATGTGGAGGCTGGAGAACTCCCCATGGATATAAGAATGAAAAAGCTTGCAATGCAGTATATAGTCAAGCTAAAATCCAACCCCACGAACCCTGCTTTTGACTCCATATTTAACCCCACAGAGGTGGAATTATACAATCGAAGGCCTAACGTCATACAGCCGTTGGGCCTTCGAATGAGAGAACCCATCCAAAATTTAACCCCACCCATTGACCAAATCTCTAAAATAGAAACCCCTCAGAATCCTCCTTGGCTAATGAATAAACCCAAATTAAATTTATCCCTCCTTAATTTCAAAAAAGAAAATACAGACCCAAGCATACTACAAGTCCACTTTAGGGAACTGCAGGAGAGCTACGGAGATTGTGGCACCATCTACACAGACGGATCCAAAATGGAGGGAAAGGTCGCGTGTGCCTGCTCCTTTCGGAACAAAACAATCTCCCGTAGACTCCCCGATGGCTGCTCCATCTTTACGGCCGAATTGCACGCAATATTGCTTGCACTTATGGCCGTAAAAGCATCAGAAAGGAGTAAATTTATAATCTGCTCCGACTCCAAATCTGCATTGCAAGCTTTGGGGCGGATGAAGACTGACATCCCATTGGTACATAAGAGCCTGAAGCTGTTGGACCAAATAACAGCCGACCGTAGGGATGTCACCTTCATCTGGGTCCCCTCCCATGTTGGCATTGAGGGAAACGAAGCCGCAGACAGAGAAGCAAAGAGAGACCTAAATCATGCGGTGTCAGGAACCCAAATTCCCTACTCGGACCTGAGACAAAGTATTGCCTCTGCCACCTATCGAGAGTGGCAGAACCGATGGGAGGCTGAGACTCACAGTAAACTCAGGCAGATTGTGGCGGATGTCAGGTGGCGGCCCACATCTAAGGGTCTGACAAGGCGTGGTAGCACAACCATGTCCAGACTTAGGATTGGCCACACCTACATCACGCACTCTTTTGTACTGAAGAGAGAGGAGCCCCCACTTTGCGAGTACTGTGACTCTCGCCTCACCGTGGAACATATCCTCGTTGATTGCCCCAGATACCAGGATGTCAGGGCGAAATATTTTAGAGCCACTAATCTAAAAACACTATTTAATAATGTCGACCCTGGGAAGGTACTGGGCTTTATCCGGGAAGTGGGGCTATCTACGAAGATCTGATTTCTGAATTTGTGAACATGCACTATTTACATTAGATTTTTACCAAATATTTAAATTTTTACTACCTTTACTATTTTAACTGTGAATAGACCTTGATTTTAATTATATGACTGTATAGAATCTGGCCCTTGTTGTTTAGAGAGAGAGTAGTCCTTAAGGGACTGCAGGCATGACATGGCCTAAATTGTGCCGATGTGCCTCAAATCAACAAATCAAATCAATCATTCCCCTGTTAAAAACAGCCACCGGTTCATTCCCCCGTTTGAAACAGCCAACGGTTCATTCCCCCGTTAGAAACAGCCACCGGTTCATTCCCCTGTTAAAAACAGCCACCGGTTCATTCCCCCGTTTGAAACAGCCAACGGTTCATTCCCCCGTTAGAAACAGCCAACGGTTCATTCCCCCGTTTGAAACAGCCAACGGTTCATTCCCCCGTTAAAAACAGCCACCGGTTCATTCCCCCGTTTGAAACAGCCAACGGTTCATTCCCCTGTTAAAAACAGCCACCGGTTCATTCCCCCGTTTGAAACAGCCAACGGTTCATTCCCCTGTTAGAAACAGCCAACGGTTCATTCCCCCGTTAGAAACAGCCACCGGTCCATTCCCCCGTTAGAATCAGCCAACGGTCCATTCCCCCGTTGAAACAGCCACCGGTCCATTCACCAAATCAAACTATTTACTTTTTAATTAAACTAAATACACACGTTTCAGAATAGGGTTTCCTCTATTGCGGCACCATAAAAAGGAAAAATGCACCATTATTTGTGTGTGGTCTATATATATAAGAATAGGTTACCTCTAAAGAGCGAAAACCCTTTAATTTGCAGATTAACTAGGGAAATTCGTTAGTGTGCTGAACTTTGTTTCATTTGTTCACATTAGCTAGATAATGTGCAAATTACCAAGATAGATTGTACATTAACACATAACTCTAACCCTAATACTAATCCTTATCCCGTAACCTACACCTACACTTAAACCCTTACCCTGTCCATACCCCTAACACTAATCCTAATCCCTAACCATAGCCATAAACTCTGAGCTTAACCCTAAACTAACCTCTATCTCAATTAACGGTACAGAAGCCGCTAATGTGCACGTTATCAGGTAAAATGCGAATGCCGCACATTAACGGAGCAAGTCAATGTGCAGATTAACGTATTTCGCACATTAACGGTAGCATATATATATATATATATATATATATATATATATATATATATATATATATATATATATATATATATATATATATATATAAAAGTTGGTATGATTTTTATTTCTGGAGTTTAATGTATATGTTTAGAGTCACACGAAAGACTTAGTATAGAACTGATGCTGTTCACAACTTGTGTATCCTATAGGCCGCTAGTTTCTGCTCACAACTTGTTACCTATAGGCCGCTTAGTTTCTGCTCACAACTTGTGTATCCTATAGGCCGCTAGTTTCTGTTCACAACTTGTGTATCCTATAGGCCGCTAGTTGGTATGATATTTATTTCTGGAGTTTAATGTATATGTTTAGAGTCACACGAAAGACTTAGTATAGAACTGATGCTGATCACAACTTGTGTATCCTATAGGCCGCTAGTTTCTGTTCACAACTTGTGTATCCTATAGGCCGCTGGTTTCTGCTCACAACTTGTGTATCCTATAGGCCGCTAGTTTCTGCTCACAACTTGTGTATCCTATAGGCCGCTAGTTTCTGCTCACAACTTGTGTATCCTATAGGCCGCTAGTTTCTGCTCACAACTTGTGTATCCTATAGGCCGCTAGTTTCTACTCACAACTTGTGTATCCTATAGGCCGCTAGAGTAACCATGTTGCACCCTGACCTTATCATTTAGATGGGCGTAGCCAGGGGGGGGGGGGAATTGGAATTTAGTGACTGATTTTTTGCTTTGATTTTGTTTATTTTAGGTGAGATTTTAATACTAAACCATCACTTGCCCCAGCACAACCAAAGGGGTTTTGAGTTTAAAACCCCCTACCAGGGGGGTTCGAGTTTTAAAAACCCCTTCCAGGGGGGTCCGAGTTTAAAACCCCTACCAGAGGGGTTCGAGTTTAAAAACCCCTACCAGGGGTTTTGAGTTTAAAAACCCCTACCAGGGGTTTTGAGTTTTAAACCCCCTACCTGGGGTTTTGCAGTTAACTCCCCCTCTTCTATAAAATAAAACAAAAAAAATGCAAACGAAAATCCCCTAATTCCAAGAGCACGGTTAAGATTTTGATTTTAAAACCCCCTCTAAAATTTACGATAAACCCCCTCTTCAAGATAAAAAAAAACTAATTACGCACTCAAAATGTTATGAGCGTAGCTAAATTCTCAGTTTTGAGTTTAAATCCCACTTCAGCAGGGTTTGAAGGTAAAAAAAATACCTCTTTAATAATAAAAACAAAGCAAGTTATACACTCAAAATGTTATGAGTGTAGTCAAAGGGATTTTGAGTTTAAACTACCCTCCATTGGAGTTTGAAGCTAAAAAGTACCCCTTCAATATAAATAAAAGCAAATTACTCACTCTTAAATCTATGAGCGTAGCCAAAGGGGTTTTGAGTTTAAACCCCCGCCAGGGGGTTTGAAGCTAAAAAATACATCTTCTGTGTAAGAAAAAAGCAAATTCCGCACTCAAAATGCTATGAGCGTTGCCAAAAGGGGTTTTGAGTTTAAACCCCCATTCAGAGGGGTTTGATGTTAAAAATACCTCTTCAATATAAAAAAAAGCAAATTACACAATCCAATCCAATCGGGGGTTTTGAGTTTAAACCCCTCTTCTACAGATGGCTTTTTTTTTTAAAGGTTAAAACCCCTCTAGATGGTTTTGAGTTTAAGATCCCCCTACAGAGCATTTTGAGGTGGAAAACCCCAAACAGATTATTTTGACGATAAAACTTCTCTTTTCGATATAAAATATAAAGCAAACTACAGTCACTTAATTCCAAGAGCGTATTCAAGAGAGGTTACACATTTTTACCAGTGGCAGGGCTCCATTAATAAACTGCAGTGAATAGTCATCTGCCGAAATTGAAAAACACTAAATGTGGCTCAACAAAGATGGCTCAGACAGATTTTAGGAATCAGTTATAGAGATCGGGTCTAAATCAAGGAAATCCTATGCCGAACTGGTAGTCGACCCCTTAGTAAGATTGTGAGAGAGCGACGCATGAGGTTTGCGGGACATGTTCTCCGACAAAATGAATTACGCATAAGAAGAGTTGCAATGATATCCTAGTACAACTTGACGCCACTCATTCATGGAGATCCTCATGGCAGGTGGGAAGAGGCTTCATACATTCCCAGTGACAGATTTTTATGGAAACAGCTTGACGTCAAATGCTCCTAACGGCGTGGGAGGGTCTAAGTCAGTAAGAATAGCACATTAGGTTTTTAAAATAAAACTTTTTAATAGCAGGAAAATGCAGTGTAGATTTCTCAGAATATACATTTTGTTGGCTTTCAATATCAGAAATAGTGCTTGGCGGCGGGGCTTCGCCCCGCGCTGGGGGAGCTCCTAGCGCTCTCCCAGACCCCATTGCTAGTAATGGCGGGGAATCTACAATTTTCCCACTAACTACAGGAAGAACCTATTCTAGGGCACATTAAACGTCTTCCGAAAGAATGAAGGGTCAGAATGTAATAAAGATTATGTACACACACACACATAAATATATATGAAAACAAAATTTCGCCGGGGGGTGAGGGTCGGGGGGGGGGAGAAAAAAATACACCCCCCCAAACCCCCCCCCCCCCGAAAAGAAATCCTGGTTACGCCCATGTCATTTACACTCGTGTTTTTTGTTTCAGGGAATTTGATCTGAGAGCTGCCTTCAAAGAGATAGACAAAGATAACTCTGGCTCTATTAATATCAAAGAACTTCAAGAATTCCTCACTAAGAATGGCTATGACGATGATGTCAAGGCCGTCATTGCTGCAGCAGATAAAAATGGCGACGGTGTAATTAGCTTCGAAGAATTCGTGGCTTTGATTCAATGAAAATGATGGAACATTGTCTGAGCTTTCAAATATTTTTTTCTTTCGAAAATTCCAGAATATGATTGAAATGAATTGATATTTGACTTGAATTAAATGTTGCCTTTCTTCGACTAGGGTTAGGGTTAGGGTTAGGGTCAATCAATGAACCTTGGTTGACTGTTGTACATGTTGCAATGATTAGTACATTGTTTCCAGTTGTACATGACATGCACGTATTCATGATTCTCTAACTACCTAATATAGACATCAATAGAATCTTGAGATGGAAATAAATTATACATTCTATTTACACTCACACAAAGTGTGTGCCTTCAGTACATTTCTCAATTTATAGACGACGTTTGATTGGCTGAGTCTTTAGTAATGTTCACTTACCTAATCTATTGTTCACCTATCTAATCTAGTGTTCACCTATCTGATCTATTGTTCACCTATCTAATCTAGTGTTCACCTATCTAATCTATTGTTCACTTACCTAATCTATTGTTCACCTATCTAATCTAGTGTTCACCTATCTAATCTATTGTTCACTTACCTAATCTATTGTTCACCTATTTAATCTAGTGTTCACCTATCTAATCTATTGTTCACTTACCTAATCTATTGTTCGACTATCTAATCTAGTGTTCACCTATCTAATCTATTGTTTACCTATCTAATCTATTGTTCACCTATCTAATCTAGTGTTCACCTATCTAATCTAGTGTTCACCTATCTAATCTAGTGTTCATCTATCTAATCTAGTGTTCATCTATCTAATCTAGTGTCCAACTACCTAATCTATTGTTCACCTATCTAATCTATTGTTCACCTATCCAATCTAGTGTTCACCTATCTAATCTAGTGTTCACCTATCTAATCTAGTGTTCATCTACCTAATCTAGTGTTCACCTATCTAATCTAGTGTTCAACTACCTAATCTATTGTTCACCTATCTAATCTATTGTTCACCTATCTAATCTAGTGTTCACCTATCTAATCTAGTGTTCATCTATCTAATCTAGTGTTCATCTATCTAACCCTAATCTAGTGTTCATCTATCTAATCTAGTGTTCATCTATCTAATCTAGTGTTCATCTATCTAACCCTAATCTAGTGTTCATCTATCTAATCTATTGTTCACCTATCTAATCTATTGTTCACCTATCTAATCTATTAATCACCTACCTAATCTATTATTCACCTATCTAATCTAGTGTTCACCTATCTAATCTATTGTTCACCTACCTAATATATTGTTCACCTATCTAATCTATTGTTCACCTACCTAATCTATTGTTCACCTATCTAATCTAGTGTTCACCTATCTAATCTAGTGTTCACCTATCTAATCTATTGTTCACCTATCTAATCTAGTGTTCACCTATCTAATCTAGTGTTCATCTATCTAACCCTAATCTAGTGTTCATCTATCTAATCTAGTGTTCACCTATCTAATCTAGTGTTCATCTATCTAATCTAGTGTTCACCTATCTAATCTATTGTTCACTTACCTAATCTATTGTTCATCTATCTAATCTAGTGTTCACCTATCTAATCTATTGTTCACTTACCTAATCTATTGTTCACCTATCTAATCTAGTGTTCACCTATTAATCTAGTGTTCACCTATCTAATCTATTGTTCACTTACCTAATCTATTGTTCGACTATCTAATCTAGTGTTCACCTATCTAATCTATTGTTCACTTATCTAATCTAGTGTTCACCCTATCTAATCTAGTGTTCATCTATCTAATCTAGTGTTCATCTATCTAATCTAGTGTTCAACTACCTAATCTATTGTTCACCTATCTAATCTATTGTTCACCTATCTAATCTAGTGTTCACCTATCTAATCTAGTGTTCACCTATCTAATCTATTGTTCACCTATCTAATCTAGTGTTCATCTATCTAATCTAGTGTTCATCTATCTAATCTAGTGTTCATCTATCTAACCCTAATCTAGTGTTCATCTATCTAATCTAGTGTTCACCTATCTAATCTATTGTTCACCTATCTAATCTAGTGTTCACCTATCTAATCTATTGTTCACCTATCTAATCTAGTGTTCACCTATCTAATCTAGTGTTCACCTATCTAATCTAGTGTTCACCTATCTAATCTAGTGTTCACCTATCTAATCTATTATTCATTTATCTAATCTAGTGTTCACCTATCTAATCTAGTGTTCATCTATCTAATCTAGTGTTCATCTATCTAATCTAGTGTTCACCTATCTAATCTAGTGTTCACCTATCTAATCTATTGTTCACCTATCTAATCTAGTGTTCACCTATCTAATCTAGTGTTCACCTATCTAATCGAGTGTTCACCTATCTAATCGAGTGTTCACGTGAAGAGAGTTAAAGCTAGAGAGTTGAGGCAGTATGAGATCGTCTGGACTAAAGATATTTTCTGAAAGGAAAATGCTGCATTTTTTTTCTGTCTCGCGAACTCTTTCATTGCAAGTTTATCCACCTGAATCTCAAACCTGAATCTCAAACCTGAATCTCAAGCCTGAATCTCAAGCCTGAATCTCAAGCCTGAATCTCATGCCACTCTACTTTTTATTTTAGCTTCCTTCGAATGGAGTCTCACCAGAGAATGTTTACTCCAGCCAACTAAACAATGGAGAGTCACCACACGAAGCTGTGGCTGTAGCTTTAGAGCTATTCTTTCATTCCCACTAAGTGCAATGTTTTTAGAAACATATGATGTCGAAAAGTCCATATTGGTTTTCTATTTTAGCCAGTAAGAACAGGGCCAGTTTTACGACAGAGCAGAACTGTGCAGCCACACACCCACACAGAACCTCAAATGATCTCACACAAGGCCTCACCCTAAAAGGAGCCCTCCAAATTTTTTAATTTTGTTAGAAAACATGTGAAAATGAGAGAATGAAGATTAACTCTAGAGTACTCTATTTATTTTTTCACAAATATGACTCTCAATAAGAGAGAAGTGAGTCATTTTCTGTTCTCACAATAAGAGAGAAGTGAGTCATTGTCTGTTCTCACAATAAGAGAGAAGTGAGTCATTTTCTGTTCTCACAATAAGAGAGATAGAAAAGAGTCATTCTCTTTACCTTTGTGGGAGAGGGGAGAACGTCTTTTATTTTAGTACATTTTGTGTGAGAGAGAAGAAAGTCACTCTCTGTTCACACAACGAGAGAGAGGAGTCATGTTCTGTTCATACAATGAGAGAGAGGAGTCATGTTCTGTTCATACAATGAGAGAGAGGAGTCATGTTCTGTTCATACAATGAGAGAGAGGAGTCATGTTCTGTTCATACAACGAGAGAGAGAGGAGTCATGTTCTGTTCATACAACGAGAGAGAGGAGTCATGTTCTGTTCATACAATGAGAGAGAGGAGTCATGTTCTGTTCATACAACGAGAGAGAGGAGTCATGTTCTGTTCATACAACGAGAGAGAGGAGTCATGTTCTGTTCATACAATGAGAGAGAGGAGTCATGTTCTGTTCATACAATGAGAGAGAGGAGTCATGTTCTGTTCATACAATGAGAGAGAGGAGTCATGTTCTGTTCATACAATGAGAGAGAGGAGTCATCTATAATATAAGGCAGAAAGGAAGGTGTATGTATGTATGTATGTATGTATGTATGTATGTATGTACGTATGTATGTATGTATGTATGTTTGTCCCACATAGAAATCAAAACCGTTTGACCAATCTTGATCAAACTTGCCAGAAATGTTCCTTAGATCTTGGTAGTGCGTGTTTAATGACCCTACCACTATCGGAGGCCCCTTAAAATAGACAAAAAGTACCTAATTGTTTCTCTATTAGAAAACAAAACTTTTTAACAAATACTTTTTATTTTCGTGGCAAAATTTTAAAAAAATGTGAAGGAAACATTCTCCATGTTTAACATAGACCTAACTTCAAACCAGTAGATCAGTAATACCAAAACTAAGGTACGCAAGCCGCGGGTCATCTCCTGCTAATTCTTTATAAATATTGTTTGGGGATAGGTGTGACGTGATAACACTGACCAGTGACCAGTATTTCTTTTTGATTCGAAAGGAACGTTGTTCTCGGTTTGTAATGTTTGACTAAATGCATGACGCGTAGGACGTAATCATCTTCTTTTTTGAAGTAACGTCTGTATTTTATAAAATAAGATAAGAAAAATTGAATTTTGTTCTTTTCTCTTGGCTGACGCAGCTTCGTTTCTTTTGCACTCGGCGAAGTTAGTACCAGCACGGACAGTCTGTCTCCATGCTGTCCGGTCTTGGGCTATCTCCTCCCACATTTAATCTGTGTTCTTGACGCATGTAAGTTGCCCAGCTCTCACTGCCATAAAGAAGTGTACTCAGAACGCAGGCAATGTAGAATAGGATTTTCGTTGTCTTAGTCAATTTTGGTATTTTCTCACACGCGCTTGGAGAGTTTTGACATTGCTGCAGAAGCCTTTCTTATTCTTTTTTTCAGCTCAGTGTCTAAATCTAGGTTGCCGGCTATTGTTGTTCCCAAATATGTGAATTCCTGCACCACCGTGTGTGATTTCCAAAATGTATCACTTGTATTTCTGCGACACCTTGTGCCAGGATTTATGTCTTGAAGAGGCTTATTGTGAGGCTAAACTATTGACAAGCAGCTGCCAGGGCATTCACAAGCCTCTGCAATCCTTCTTGTGAATGAGATGTGAGTGCCGCATCATCGGCAAACAGCAGCTCCCTAATCAAGATACGCCGTCTCTTCGTTTTGGCTTTAAGGCGTGCCAGGTTAAATAGCTTTCCATCGGATCTACTGTGGATATATACTCCATCTTCCAGGGATTTAAAAGCTCTGTTGAGTACAACTGAAAAGAAGATGCCAAATAATGTTGGAGCCAGAAAAAGAACAGAAAAAGCCAGAACTAGAAAAAAAAAATTCACTGTGTGTTGTTTTTTTTTTAATTCTGTGGAAGAAAAGATGGCGCAAAAAGAAAAGACCAGCTTCGCTCTTGTTGTGAGAACACAGAAGTATTGCAATCACGTATACTACAACATCTTGGACTATTGTCCACTTACAAATAGAGGGGGGGGGAAGCAATTTAACAAAAAAAGTGAGAAAGAGAAAAAATGATGACCAGAGGGAGAAAAACTATTGGGACAAAAAGGAAGAAAGAAAAGGGAAAGACACAAAAATAACAAAATTATACTTATTGAAAAACACAGCTTTATACTGAGCAAAATTGTATCAAGTGTTTTGAATCAATCATGTCATTCATTTTTAATAAATCTAAACCAACAATACTACATGTGTAAGATTCCAAATATTGTTATTAATTGTTTTTCTTCAGCGCAAATGCTATGATGAATGCACTAGGTCCAATCAGTTCTGTGGATTAGTTGGGGTGAAGGGGTATCTCAGAGGTTTTTAAAAGCAATTTTTGAAAAAGTTACTCGAGTTAGAATTAGAACTTGAGCCTCCACGATGGAAGGTCAACATGCTTGCCACTGAGCTATTCATGTACTTATAAATATAAGCTTTATAGTCTATTGTAAGTTTAAAATGTTTAGCGAATGACCTAATTCTCTACACAAGGCGTGTCTCTCCTAAGTTAAGTGCATTTTCTATATAAAGCAAAATAATAAAACGCGATTAACTGATTAACTTATTAGTTAATTTTTTGGATTGATTTTTATGTTGTCCTCGGCAAAGAATAATGTGTAAAGTTTCAACTTGTTCCAAGAATGGGAAGTGGGAGAAATAACGAGTAGAAGAGTTCTCCCAGACGGAGTCAGTTCATCTAGGGCAGGGATGGGCAACCTTTTTGTATTGAGGGCCGCATTAAAAAAAATTGGGAATAACGGGCCGCATATATGTATATATCTTAGAAAGATATGCTAGCTAAGTGTGTAGAATGTCTTTTAACTCATATTTACACTGTATTATATTCACGTTTCTTTCTTTTTTTTCCGAAACACTTCATGTTGAACAATTACAGCAAGAGTTAGCAATATTTGGAAAACAATTTTAATTTTTTTTTAATTTGCTGTTGTCTTTTTATATCACAATATCCCCGCAAATATACATTTGTACTTAATGTGCATTATTTTACTTTTTACACTCGTGCATAATGTTCCGGAACTGTGAAACTTTCTTATTTTACCCCTGTGACTGCTGTCAAATTACAGTCAGTCAATAATGACCAGTGATTATACTTGTTTAGTTTCCACAAAAACAAATGTTTCCTCACTGAATGAGACAATAATATATGTTCCGGAAGTTAAATGTCGGGACGAGTGAAACTTGCCCTTGTGGAGCATCACCAGAAAATGCTGACCATGTCCTTCAATGGTGCATACTAAATCAAGAGACCCGAACAAGACTCTCCAAGGACTATTCGGAGAACTGCCTGATCTGGAAACCACTGCGCAGTTCATCTCAATTATAGAATTACTGACCTGAACCCTTCAACATGTAAAATGAGAACGAAGAAGAACTGGTGTATGTGTACCCAAATAGTGTGAACAGCAGCAAGGGTTTTTTAAGTGTGGAAATACAGCTTCTAGAACCCATAAGACTTCCGTGGTAGTGATGACTGGAACGTCTCTTTGCTTCGAGTTATATCTTCAATTATTACTGTTTATTATACCTTACATGATATAAAGAGGAAATTTTATGCAGCTTTGTGCAAACTTTCCTGTTTAGAGTTTATGGTTGGGATATTTTTTATTAAAAAAATATATTTTTCTCAGTCAAAGATCGAGCTTTATCAGTTGTTACACTTGCCATCTTGTTCCAACTCTACCCAACACTCAGAGATTGTGTCTTGAATTGAGTGTATTGATGTATAGCCAATAAGCATAATCTTCGTTTAATTAAAACTTTTTATAATGTGACAGTTTCAATAATTTATATAGATATTATTTTTAATATTTGCATTTTTATATCTATATACTGTGGGCACACCTGATTTCTATAGGTGTCGGCGGGCCGCATAAAACACTTCGGCGGGCCGCATGTGGCCCGCGGGTCGTAATTTGCCCACCCCTGATCTAGGGCGTGGTACAAATACAGTCAGTAGAGCAAAGTTGACCAGAAGAGAGGAATGGAAATATAGAAATACAAAGAGATTTGGTGGAGAACAACAAAGGGAAAGACTGAGAAAGGGGGGGGGTGAGAAAAAAAACGGAAAAGGAAAGAAAGAAGGACAGGGAAAAAGGGTTGGGCCTATTTCAGAAGGGGAGGGGTTGGGCTTGCTTCAGAAGGGGAGGGGTTGGGCTTATTTCAGAAGTGGAGGGGTTGGGCCTATTTCAGAAGGGGAGGGGTTGGGCCTATTTCAGAAGGGGAGGGGTTGGGCTTATTTCAGAAGGGGAGGGGTTGGGCCTATTTCAGAAGGGGAGGGGTTGGGCCTATTTCAGAAGGGGAGGGGTTGGGCCTATTTCAGAAGGGGAGGGGTTGGGCCTATTTCAGAAGGGGAGGGGTTGGGCTTGGGGGGAGCGTGAGGTGTTACAAACTGAGTTGATAGCTTTGAATGTTTCAGAAGAGGGACCTGGTGGCTGAGTGGCAAAGCGCTTGTCTTAAGATCTGAGGGGTCCCGGGTTCGAATCTCGGTGAAAGCTGGGATTGTGAGCTTCGGTATTTTTATGACTCACCTAAATCCCAGCATCTCTAATGGATACCTGAAATTAGTTGGCGAAGAAAAAGCGTTTGATTTTTTTGTGTTGGCCACGCGACACCATCGTTAACCATCAGTCATAGAAATCGATCTTTACATCATCTGCCCTTCAGGGGGGGGGGACTTTACTTTTTTACTTTATTGTTAAAAAAAATCCAGTGTGAAGAGACAGAAGACAAACATTGACACAGAAAAAGCATTCAACACCTACAGCAGTAGAAGTCCAGAGTCAGAGATATTCAATTCAAACTCAAGGAATAGTTCACTCAGCAAGCAAGTTTCACTTCACCATTTTTTTATAGCCTACAAAGCACTAAAGGTAGATATCTGCTTTTTTTTCTTTCTCTGTCAACAAGTTTGTGTTGAAAAGAACTAGGGCGCAGAGTTGTGTCGAGTGACCTACCTCAAGCTCAAGTGAGTCTAGATGTTAGCAGTGACAAGCTTGTACTTACAGTCTAGGTCACACACAAGCAAAGGTAAGATTTTGCTTTTTATAATAAACTCACACTGTCTATAATCTCTGTAAGATCTTTAAGTTATGTCACTAGGACATATTAAGAGTGTAGGCTATATAGAAGAAATTCTTAAAACTAGTCTACCGGCGGCGTATCATACGCCGCTATTTTGCAGGACCGGCCTTAGGCCACTGCAAACTATGCGATCGCAATGGGCCCCGCACTTTCATAGGACCCGCACTTTCATAAATATATATTTACTACACATATGTTACCCGCGACCCGCGGGTCTTTATTTGCGCATTACTGTTGATATAGTCAATGAGAGTGTTTTGTAAACAATTAATCGAAATAATAATGTAATAAGTAAAGCGAAAGTGTCAATGTAAAAATAGTGTGAATGAAGCTATCAAATCAAAATAGCTAATAGGCTTAAATCCATTTTTTTTTCAATTAAAACATTTGCTTTTGAATAATCTAGTGGATTGGATTTAGATGTATGTTAAACGTAGCTAATGATCCTTTCAGGTTATTTCTCTTTCGCTACGAAAATAAAATTAGTTTTGCGAAAATGGTTTACCCGAAGTCGATACATTCTTATCTATTAAAAACGAAAAGAGCGATAGCTTTGTTAAATGAACGGGATTATAAAGTGAACAATTAAACGAAATAATTTTAGTACGCGATTCATTAATGAATATAGATCTAGGCCTATCTCAACTCGGCTTCGCAGCTTTCGTAAACGAATGTAGCTTTAGAAAACCAAATTTGAATGTTTATTTGATCAAAATATGAAATGAATGGACTTTAATTAATATGTTAATGTGTTAAAGTATAAAACTATCTGTGCGAAGAGAAGTTTTATCATCTTAGAGTTGAATTAGAGTTTTAGATCTAGGGATGGGATTATAAAGTAAACAATTAAACGAATTAATATTTAGTACGCGATTCATTACGGGATTGTCTAATGAAAGAATGTTCGTCAGGAAATCTGTAATCACAGATATAAGGAACTAATTAATGTAAAAAATGCTTTTGAAACACAAAATTGAAGGTTAATTTTATTATATAATGAAATCAATGGATCTTCTTTTGTATTTTCATGTGTCAAAGTAAAAAACTATCTGCGCAAAGTGTATTTCTTAAAATTAGATCTAGGTCTAAATCCTTTCTATCTTTTCTCATGTCAACATTGTAGACATGGCCTAGATCCATAAAATACTATAGCTGTAATAGAGTCGGACCACTTTATTTTTTTTTTGAGGGTCTTAAGTTTGTTTTAGGGCTACAATACATACACTACGGTCTAAGTTAGTACCCAAGGAACATTCCTGCCTAGTTTTATCAAGATTGGTCAAGCGGTTTTGATGTCTATAAGTAACATACATACATACATACATACATACACCTTACATTCTACTTTATAATATTGTTATGACTTTGCCATGCGCACCGCCATCCAAGATAGTGCAGAAAGAAGGTGCGCACTATCAGTGACCAGACAAGTCGGATGTTGACATAAGAGACTAACGATTTCCGCCCAAGTAGAGAGCCAATATGGAGATGCTGTGCTCAAGGCAGATGTCCTTTGTGTTTGTCATGTCTCCGTGTAAATAAACATCTATGTCGCGTTGAGTTGCCTCCCTTCAGTTATTACAATTGGTTGTCAGAAGTGGGATTTATAGGCAACTCAACGAGAGGAGGTAGGATTTACAATGGCAGCTTTGAAACGATTAGACCAACTCTCAGTTAGAGAGCTTAGGAAGGAACTTCGTAACCGATATGAGATAATTGGTGGTACCAAGGAGGTGCTTACAGCTCGTCTCCGGCAAGCCTTGATAGATGAAGACGAAGATCCAGATACCTACTTATTTGAAATTGAACCGGAGATTTATGAGCTTATTGGCAAGATAAATGAAGCAATGTGTGAACAAATTAACAGTATGGGGAACAAGGTAGATAAAATGGTGTCTCAGCTGAAAGAAGGAGTAGACTCGTTGGTAAAGGAGCAGTTGCCTGTAGACTCGTTGGTCAAGAAGTTGCGTGGTCAAGACTGTGGTTGCACAAACAGAGGTGACGGAGACGCTGGGGATTTGAGCGCCGTCTGTGTCTGTGTTGTGGGCAAGTCTTGTCGTTGTGACTTTCAAGACGAGAAACGTGATGGCGATTGCTGTGATGATCTCAACGAGATGTACTGAATCGAACGGAAAGAGACAAATGAAGAAACTGAAGACTGTTACGTGCCTGAAACGTTTGTTCCTGTTGTACCTGTTACCAGTACCTTAACTGAAGTCTGCTATGTGCCTGAAGTGTTTGTTCCTGTTGTACCTGTTACCAGTACCTTAACTGAAGTCTGTTATGTGCCTGAAGCGTTTGTTCCTGTTGTACCTGTTACCAGTACCTCAATGAGCCGGACGGAGCAAGACAACGTTGGGTCTGCGTTCAAGCCTGTTGCTATGGACCTTAAAGACCTCTGCCTATCTGTCGGTGCTCACGAGGGAAATTCGAAGCTTGACAACAGCATCCAGAAGTTTAGCATGAACTGTACGTGCGGCGCTTCACACACAGAATTTAGATGCCAAGAAAACCACCAACAGCGCATATGTACTTCTACCATCATCATCGACATTGGCATAGATGAATGTCAATCAAATCACTCTAAAACTGAGCTGTCAAGAGAAAGACATTTTCCACTTGAACCTGAAGAGACCTATCTTCTGGACGTAAGACTGTTGTCTGAGGATAACTTCGGTGCATTGGACTTTGCTTGCAACGTGGCTGCAAGCGAACCTGAAGCTCCCTTGAGAGGCGTCTGTCGGGAAGGTCTGCTGAGACAGCGTGTCCGATCAACGGCTGTGCTGAAGAAAACAGTGCTCGACCCTATCTCTTTGTGTGGCAAACGGCCACGTCATTATCGCAACAACAGCCTGGTCAACTGGAGAAAGAGAAAGCGGCACTGGAAGAAAACAATGCGGATGGCTTCGTGGGGAACACGCTCCCTGCCGCCTGTGGCTCCCACTGATCGACCTCCACCTGAACTGTCAAACCTCAGCTGCAGTGTTTCTTTTCGGGACGAAAAGTGCTAAGACGGGGGCAATGTTATGACTTTGCCATGCGCACCGCCATCCAAGATAGTGCAGAAAGAAGGTGCGCACTATCAGTGACCAGACAAGTCGGATGTTGACATAAGAGACTAACGATTTCCGCCCAAGTAGAGAGCCAATATGGAGATGCTGTGCTCAAGGCAGATGTCCTTTGTGTTTGTCATGTCTCCGTGTAAATAAACATCTATGTCTCGTTGAGTTATTACAATATAGATAAGTATTAATCTAATATACATATTTAGTCTAACTAGCCCATCAAATGAAATGCTAAAAGAACTCACTCGGTGCACCAATGTCTATGAACCCTCAACAAGGGCAGCTCGTATAGAAGACATCTTTTAGTCTAACTAGGCCGTGTGACGTAGTGGATTTTTTTCCTTTGACGTCATATGGAGTTAATTCTTTAAATGAAATGATAAAGAAATCACTCGGTGCACCAATGTCTATGAACCCTCATCAAGCTGCTCGAATAGATGACATTTTTAGTCTAACTAGGCCGTGTGAGGTAGTGGATTTTTTTCCTATGACATCATATGGAATAAATTCTTTAAATGAAATGCTAAAAGAAATCACTCGTTGCAACAATGTCTATGAGCACTCGACAAGCTGCTCGTATAGATGATATTGTTTAGTCTAGCTAGGCCGTGTGAGGTAGTGGATTTTTTTCCTATGACATCATATGGAATAAATTCTTTAAATGAAATGCTAAAAGAAATCACAAGTTGCACCAATGTCTATGAGCACTCGACAAGCTGCTCGTATAGATGATATTGTTTAGTCTAGCTAGGCCGTGTGACGTAGTGGATTTTTTTCTTATGACGTCATATGGAATAAATTCTTTAAATGCTAAAACAACTCGGTATAGTATTGTTTATTAAACCTCGTAATGTGACTCGCATTTTAAAAAGACATAATAGCTAGATTTAGATCTAATCTAGATTTTTTACACTAGATCTAGATTTTTTTTTACACTAGAGCTAGATTTTTTAAACTAGATCTAGATTTTTTTTATACTAGAGCTAGATTTTCAAAACTAGATTTAGATTTAAGTTCTAATTAAAATCGTTCTAGAATCTAGATCTAGAATTTCTTGGTCTAGTTTAGAATGTTTGTTCTTTTACATGTTTCGGATGTTCTTTCAGAGTTGTAATCCAAACCTCCCGCAGGACGACGGGGGATGGGAGCGGGCAGGGTTTGAACCTAGGACCATCGATGAATCCAAACGACAGTCCAGCGCGCAAACCGCACTACCAGACAGCCATGATTTAGACTAGATCAAGATCTATAATTTTAATTTCTAGACTTAAAGTGTAGATTTTTATTTCTAAAGTCTAGATTGTCAATATGTCAATATTGCAATGTTATAAAATATTAAAACTAATCTACTATTTTAAAATTTAATATTGCAATGAGTATATTAATTGATTATCTAGTGTGGTTGTTTTTTTTACATAAATCTTATCTAAATTACATCTACATTATCCCAAATATATATTTTATATCTAGATCTAGAAGATAAAAAAAATTATGACAACGTCAAATGCATCTTTGAAACATTATTACTTTTAACAATCAAAACAAAATCACGTCTTGAATATTCCTTGTGAATATGCGGATCCGACAGGGATCCGTCTCCCACGGGGGCCGCCTCTGAGTTTGTGTGGCAACATCTTGTTATACATCTTTGTAATCTTGTTAAATTTGTTTTTGTATTTGAAGATGATGGTTCAGTGTTTTATGTATAATTGCTACTTTACTTTTAAGTCTTCTATCCTGAAGGCTTTCTAAATTTAGTGATTTTACTAAAGGTGTTACTCTAATTAAATGTGAATATTCGTTAGTTATGAAGGTCAACGAATCTTGAGTGGTGCCCCAAAGGTCAAGCAGACAAAGGGATAGGTAAAGGGGAAAAAATTAGTAAATTAGTTACAAAAATGTAGTGATGTAAGTAAATTAGTTACAAAAGTTTAGTGATGTAAGTAAATTAGCGCAACGAAGTTTAGTAATGTAAGTAAATTAGCGCAACAAAGTTTAGTAATGTAAGTAAGTTAGCCCACCAAAGTTTAGTGATGTAAGTAAATTAGCCCACCAAAGTTTAGTGACGTAAGTAAATTAGGCCATTAAAGTTTGGTGATGTTAACAAATTAGGGCATCTAAGTTCAGTGACTTAAGTAAATTTGCATACTTGAATTCTGTGATGTCAATTTACAATGCAACTATTCCAATGGTAAAATTTCACATATTAATTATTCACACTAAGAGAGTATTATAAAATTATTTATTTTTAGTTTCTTTTGATTTGATATTTTTTTAATGGTTTGGATATTTGGTATTGTACCCTTACAGCTATTTCCTTGTATGGCAGCGTTTCTCTAACTGTTGGGTTAATCCATAGGGTAAGGGGACGTGAAGGAGGCGGCTCCAGTATTTCTGAAGGCAATGTTGTAGCTGTCTTTTCATTGTAGTGTTCAATTCATACCTGAGTCTAATTCAAGTTGGAATGACTGTAGTACAAACGAATGAAATGATGACATGAAGTGACGTCCTTCTTTCTGTTCACGTTCTTTACCTAAACAACAACAACAGGCCCGCCACAAGAGGTCTTAGGATACCCTGACAACAACAACAGGCCCACCACAAGAGGTCTATAGGATACCCTGACAACAACAACAGGCCCGCCACAAGAGGTCTTAGGATACCCTGACAACAACAACAGGCCCGCCACAAGAGGTCTTAGGATACCCTGACCACGATTAAGTCCATAAAAATCGTGTATACTTAAACTGCCTGCAATGTCTCTCACACTTCGATATTGGTCCGTGTCTCGGCTTCTGAAATGAACCTTATTTGACCTGTGTTATCCTTAATTGAACCTTATTTGACCTAAGTTATCCTTAATTAAACCTTATTTGACATGCGTTCATCTGAACCTTATCTGACATGCATTCATCTGAACCTTATCTGACATGCGTTCATCTGAACCTTATCTGACATGCGTTCATCTGAACTTTATCTGACATGCATTCATCTGAACCTTATCTGACATGCATTCATCTGAACCTTATCTGACATGCGTTCTTATTACTTGAACCTTATTCGACATGCACCCTTTTTTAACTACGAAAAACAGTGCGCTGTAGACGCAAGTAGAATTGATTTCTGAATATCAGAATACAGGAGAAAGCGTGGACACCGCTGGTAGAGAGAGTACAGTGCTCTCTTAGACTTTCTAGTAGAGATGGGAAACGAACCGAACCCGAACCGAACGAACCGAACTCGAACCTCACTTATGACCGAATCGAACCGAACCCGAACTTTGAAACTGCTTGGTACGAACCGAACCGAACGAACCCTCCTTTTCTTAACCGAACTAATTTTGAAATTTGTACATTATATTTTTGATTTTAAAAAATATAAAAAAATTACTTAAATATTTTATTTAAATTCTAATGATTCCATTATACTTTGAAAACTTGGGAGGGGGGGGTATTTTGAAAACTTTAAAAAGAAAAAAAAAGCGGCGCGCTAAGATTCCCATGGGTTTTTCCGTACGTGCCGACTCCCCCTTGAATTTTCGCGGGCTGTTTGCAACATTGGTTTTGAGTCGAATAGGCGCCCTCTAATTAGATCTAGATCTAGACTCTAGTTACAGTCTAGTACCTAGTAAGTACAAAGTCATTATTTGAGATGGCTGTTAGTTGAGAGTAGAATAGTTTTTGCCGATTATAGAGTGTAAATATACATCTACAATAAGTTCGATTCTGTTCTAGTTTAAAATAAATTTTAATTATCTTCTATTTAGTGATTTATTTTTACAGAATTGTGAAGTATTCCATATTGGAATATTATCAGTGGCGTAGCAAGGGTGGGGGAGGAGGGGGAGAAATGTAAAATCCCCCTGGGCCCTTATTTGAGGGGGGCCCCAAATGAGTGTTTTTTTACAATAAATATTCAATATTACGCAAAATGCAGGGGCCACCAGAGAGGTCCAGCCCCCAAATGATGAAAAATTCCTAGCTACGCCCCTTAATATTTTTACTATTATTCTGTTTTGCATTATTGATCATCAGTATTTTTAATGCAGCGTTTCTCAAACTTTGGGTCCTCCCCCGTGGGTGGGGATGGCGAGTACCTTGAATTGGTGGATGGGGAGACGCAACTTCTTGACAAAAAGGGGTGTCATAGAGTGTGTATGTGTGTTTCCTGGTGAAGAGGTTAAGCGAGTGATTTGTGTTTATGCATTGAGTATGATGAAATTAACGTAATGCAAATGTGAAACGGCAGACAATCTTGAGACATGAAAGAGTAAAGACGTTGTTTTGTGGTGACTTAGATTTCGTTTAAATATCAGTATATTTCATTAATATTACATCTCTATCTCAAGTTAAGCATGTGATTTTGTAATAACAGTTATGCTATATTGAGTTGTTCACAATAATAATAATATTAAGTTTAAATATTATTATAAAGCTTGTCTTCGAATCCGAAGATTAGTGAGGAATGCAGTTTTTCCCATGGCTGCGCAGTCCCAGATGTGACCTACATATATGCCACATCCAGGGCAAGCATAACCACTGTCCGCAGGTGGTCGATACATGCCCTGCCCAGCGTAACTGTCGGACCATAAGAAGTCCCTCTATACTCTATACTATCATTACCGGTAAAAATATAAAACGCCTTTATTGGTTCAGTTGTACTAGCTGTTTGTAAGCGACAAACCAACGACCAACTAACAAGAAGAGGGGGCGTCGAAAAAAATGTTTTATTTTCATTGTAACTTATCTGAATATTAGTATAATTACATGTTAAAAAAAATAAAATATATTAAGTAGGAGATGTCATTTTATCTTCTAATAGGACCTTGTCAACTGAAGACTGCTTTTTGCGAGGCGCGTATGCACAATATGGGTCAAAACGTTTTGAAGTAAACATTTTAAAACATCTCCGCTAGTGTGATTCTACTGGATTTTTTTGTCTCAGAATAGTCGAATTTCTTCCGTATATTGCAATTTATTATAGTGACGACGTATGTGTGGAAAAAAAATCCTCGATAGAGACTTCTTTACACGAAGAATATTTGTTTAAAAAAGATCACGCCCATTAGAGAAGTACGTGCTCAATATGTAGGCCTACCTAGAATGTCCCTTGCATAATTCTATTGGCCAGGTCTGCCTCTTTATTATTAGATTTCATATGGCCCTCGACTTTTTTTTATTATGATGAATGGTGCTTTGTGAAAGAAAGCACATCGAAATTAGTCTTTTTAAAAAATTATCATTCTTACTGATAGAAAAAGGTTACAATACGCTTAGCGCTGAGTCACGCCCAGAATAAAACCACTTGCCGACTTGAGCGAAAACCTGACGCATCTTCATTTCTATCTCCATTAAGAAATTTTTACAACGCTTAAAATGTATGTAGGCAACATTATTTTGGGAAAAGTATTGCCCATAGGCCTATTATATGTTGCAAAGTATTTGTTTTATGTAAAAATTCAAATGAAAGTGTTTTATCTGATAAATAGCATTAAACCTTGTAACTTAATTTTGCTATTACATAATTTCATAACATCGAACCGAGCCGAACCCGAACCTTAGACCTGACCGAACCGAACCGAACCCGAACTATACTCGTCATCGAACCGAACCGAACTCGAACTTCAATCTGACCGAACCGAACCGAACCCGAACTTTAAAAGTTGGGTTCGATTCCCATCTCTACTTTCTAGCTGGCTTTAATGAGGGGGGGGGGTAAAGGGCGAACTTTTGTTTCTTTAGAGGAAGGAACATCTCTAGTAAGAGTTTGAGAAACACTGCTACGTGGCATCCATCTCAACAGCCATGCATGTCACTGTACTGTATGATAACAGTTAACCATATCCTTGCGTTGTATCCCAACACCTAACCATATCCTTGCGTTGTATCCCAACACCTAACCATATCCTTGCGTTGTATCCCAACACCTAACCATATCCTTGCGTTGTATCCCAACAGCTAACCATATCCTTGCATTGTATCCCAACACCTAACCATATCCTTGCGTTGTATCCCAACACCTAACCATATCCTTGCGTTGTATCCCAACACCTAACCATATCCTTGCGTTGTATCCCAACAGCTAACCATATCCTTGCATCGTATCCCAACAGCTAACCATATCCTTGCATCGTATCCCAACAGCTAACCATATCCTTGCATCGTATCCCAACAGCTAACCATGTCTTCTTTCGATGAGAAAGTGATCCAATTCTTTAAGCTTGCTGACAAAGACAACAGCAACAGTCTGAGTCTTGACGAACTGGTCCAGGTGTTTCGTAAGTGTGGAGACAACAGACCGGACTCTCAGATCAAGGTGACCTTTATTTTCTTTAATTGCAACTTGTAATGGGATTAAATAATGTCGCTAATAGGAGACAATACGAACATAGATATAGATGTGTATGTAATGTACATAGATGAAGATCTATGGTGTGTACTGAATTATGAACATAGATATCATTGCATGGTAGATCTAGGTATATTGTATGTGCACAGATCTAGATATATAGAATCTATATAGATTTTTTAAAATTTAATAATCTCATTAGATTTAAGTCTTTGGTATGTATCTGTATGTCTAGAGTGAATGTTAGGCCAATGTGATCTGATTGATCTATTCATTTCTACAGGCCCTGTTCAAGTTCATTGACACCAACAGTGACAACAAAGTTTCATTGGAAGAACTGAAAACTGTCTTGGCCAAACAGCCTCCAAAACAAAAGAGGTAAAATGATTTACAGAGGCGTCGCTACGGGTGGTGTTATCTGGTTAGCCAATGGCCTCCCCCTGCCAAATCACCCATTCCAAAAAAAAAAAAAAGCCAAAAAATCCATAATTATAAAATGTGCAGAGGAGATCTAGCTAATTGAAATTATAGACACGAATGTTTAACACTCCAAGCACTAGCGACGCCATCTGGTCTACATATGCATTAGTCCAGTGATATCCCAACTTTGGCCCGCGGTCCAAGTGTCGGCCAGTGGCACGGTGCTATCGGGCCCCTCAAAACGTTAGCGATTTTTGCTGTGATTGATCCGTGAACGTATGTAGGAGAATTACCTTAACATTCTTACTTCAAACATTATGTGCAAAATTCTGGTTTCACTAATGTGATTACATTTGTTTTTTCCCCAGAGAATGTGATCTGAGAGCTGCCTTTAAAGAGATAGACAAGGATAACTCTGGATCTATTAATAGCAAAGAACTTGAAGTGTTCCTCACTAAGAATGGCTATGACGATGATGTCAAGGCCGTTATTGCTGCAGCAGATAAAAATGGCGACGGTGTGATCAACTTTGAGGAGTTTTTGGCATTGATCAATTAGATGATAAGAATGACTTTAAAATCTGAAGAAAAAAATATCTGATGATAGTTTCTTTTTCAAAGCTTATATCAACTCACTCTGCCTTGATCAACTATTGTACACGTCATTTCTCTCACTTCCCATTCTCGGATCAAGTTGAAACTTCGCATAATTATTCATTGTCCTTAAAAAAACATTTATCAATTTTAAAAAATTAACCAATTAATTTATTAGAGATAATTAATTAATTTTTAGAAAATTGGAAATAAATTCTAGATATTGATGTAAATATTCTTCTTTCCCATGTAGAATTGTTATATTTCTATATTTTGCTTGCGTACATTTTAGTTTTGTCTTTCAAATGTTTGTTCCATATCCTGATCTGTTGTAGGCCTATATGATGAATGACTATTACTTTATTGGTTGGGTTCAAAGAACATTAATTCATCACACATGTAGCACACTACGGGAAATATTTGTTCTGTCTCAGTGTATTCATGGATCTAAATCAGTGGTTCCAAAACTTGTTTGCCTCTTGCCGTGTTTCCCAGTGATCGCTGGGCCCCCTGCTTTGCTAGTTATGCAGTTTTCAAAATTCACAACTTTATGTTTCTTTCCTTCTCCCTGATTTCTAAGTCGTGAAGATTTACTAAGGAAATTTTAATTTAAAATCAAGCTAAATAAAATGTAATATTACATGAATTTACCAAACGAAAATAAATATAACGCCTATTAGTCGGCTGCTTTGAAATTAACATTTCAAAATTGGGCTTCAATTTAGTTAGTTTATTTTTTAGTATCTGGTCAACCATAGGCCACAGAAACAGATCATCATCTGCCCTATAGACCACAGAAACAGATCATCATCTGCCCTATAGACCACAGAAACAGATCATCATCTGCCCTATAGACCACAGAAACAGATCATCATCTGCCCTATAGACCACAGAAACAGATCATCATCTGCCCTATAGACCACAGAAACAGATCATCATCTGCCCTATAGACCACAAAGTCTGAAAAGGGAACTCTACTTTTTTTTTAATGGTCGAATCAATAAAAGCAATACAACCAAGTAGATAATCAGTCGAAAGTAATCAATGTGTATTTAATTTAATATAAAATATAAATTTAACAAGGTTACAAAGACAGTTTGTGTGGAAACACAAACTGAAAATCGGCCCCCGAAGTGGTCCACCCAGTCAGATAAAAAGGCAGGTTTCAATATTATTAGAATGAAATTCTATCAAAGACAAATGACAGAAAATAATGGAGAAAAAAAGGTGAAAGATCTCGTGTGGTGCCCCAGCAGACCAAAGGAAAGGTGAACGTGAATGTAAAGTTAGATGTGAACCTGGCCTAACTGATGTCTTATAATGATTATCTAATTGATCTAATTGTTTTGTAAAGGGCCTATCTCTTATTCCTCAAGAATAAAACATTTTCGTAAAAAAAAAAATCCCCCCAATTTTATTTTATTTGGTTAGGTGTTCAACATGAAATGCCGTACTGCAGTTCACGCGATAATATGAAAAACTACTTATTAATTGTTGTTTTAAATTATGTCTGACTTATATGCATACTAAATATTTTTTGTGTGTGAAAATATAGTACTTAGTATAACAGAACTTACATAACTTAACAAAACAAATTTAAAAAACAAAATTGACAACAAAATCTACAACCGTTTGCATAAATATGTTACAAATATGGCACTCAGTGTGCACCTCTAATAAAGAGCCTCAAGTGTTTGTTACTATTAATAGTGAATAGTTGTAAAAGTGGTGTATTTTTTATGAAAAAACCGCTTGCATAAGTGATTTAAAAAATTAGATTTTTCGCTTTCAGAAAAGAAAAAAGTAGCCGTTGCATCAGAACTTTGAATGGACTAAAATATTGTGATGTCGGATTTTCCTTATTTTTTTTTATAGTTTACGAGATCTAAACGGGATGGACAGACGGACCGGACAGACAGGCCACACAAAACTAATAGCGTCTTTTCCCCTTTCGGGGGCCGCTAAAAAACGTAGATGATAAGTGTAACGTTGGAATATGCTCCCAATACTACAATATAATTGAGATAATCTGAAACAAAGCATCATGTTGATCCTATAGAAAGCTATTCGACGCAAAATATATTATAATCGCGACTGTTCACAGAAGAATGTTACCACTAGTAGTGTCATGGGCATCCACAGTAAACAAAATAGAAGGCAGTATAGTGGACCAGGATGTGATAGATTTGGGAGCATCGCTGTTTGCGAATGGATAAGCAAATGTAGCTCTAAGTCAAGTTGCAGCTTCAGAATACACCGAGAATACCGGTAGGGTACTTGGTTTGCATTAAGCTAACCGGCAAGACACCTTGCAGTAATGAAGTGTTGAAGGAAAGGAGACGACGTACAGCAGACGTGAAAGATATCGCTAGGATCAAGTCTACACGAATGGAATGTTCATGTACAAAATTTGTTCAAATAATGGATGTTAATGAAAAGATTCTATCAAAAACTATATCTATATTAATTAATTATAAGAAATAGCCTATCCTTACGTTACCTTGGGTTGGTTAAATATCAGTTTCACAAATAATTGTATATTTCTACAAAGCTACTATTAAATTAAATAGTTTAATCTTACACTCTATCACTTAACTACATCAGTGGGAGAAAATGTCAAGATTGAAGACTCAAAAAAGGGAAAATAAAAAGTAATTTGTTTGCAAACCAAGTCTTATATATGCTCTCAAAAGTATGGGTGTGTTGAGGCAGGTCTAGGGGTGACCTACGTACCAAGAGCTGGACAGAAAGGAGCTCTAAAGCAGCCATGTAAAACACGGCGTTCGGGGGCCGCTTGCGGCCCGCGACCACCTTGCATGCGGCCCGCTTGGCCACCTCAAAAATTATCAAAATAATGTTGAACTATTACGCTGGAAAATAAAAGATGACAAGTTACTTGAAATGAAAAATTGTATTTGTTAAACTGAACAACGAGAGTGAGTCTGCAGTGAAAGCCAGCTACATTTTTTTTCAAACTTAATTGCAAGCCATAGCAAATCATTTAGTGAAAGGGATTTTATGAAGGAGTGTGTCGTTAAAGCTGCGGAAGTCCAGAAAATGTGAAAGCATTGAAAGAAATAACTTTAACTAGCAACACTGTGGCAGAATAATTGACTTGTCAGTCAGCTTGTGTGAAGGATTAAAGAACCAAATAGATTTTGAAATATTCTCATTGGCTCTCTATGAGTCAACTGATGTAACTGGTATAGCACAGTTGGCTATACTCATAAGGACCTGTGACAGGAATTTTGAGATACATGAGGAGCTATTTGTTCTATGCATAACACCACAACAAGCATAAGGATGTTTTTGAGAAATAACAGGTGATATTGCAGTACAATTTACCTTTGGTAAAGCTAGCTAGTCTAACAACGGATGGCGCAGTAACCATTATGAAATGGTTTTGATGCAAAGCTACTTGCAAAAATAAGAGAGACAAATGCTAATTTTAAATCTGCTCATTTTCAGTGCATCATTCACCAAGAAACATAACGCACAAAGCAATTACAGTTCAACATGTCATACTGGTTTCAGTCACAATCAATTTTATTCGTGCCCGTGGCTTAAATCATCGCCAATTTTCAATGTTTCTGAATGACATTGGACACAAAATTTGCTGGCTCTCCTGTCATAAAGAATTAAAGAGATTTGTTGTACTGCGTGAAGAAATTGTATTGTTTCTGAACATGAAAGGTGAACCTGTTGAACATTTCCATACTGACGAATTTTTTCGGGATTTGGCATTGCAATTGATCTCACTGGTCACCTGCAAGACTTGAATTTAAAACTTCAAAGTAAAGACTAAATTGTCACAACTGCGTGTGGTCATGTGAAGTGCTTTCAAGCAAAATTACGACTGTGGATAAATCAAATATGAAGAGAAAATCTTGTTCACTTGTGAGGAACTAAAAAGATTAAATACGGCTACAACATTTGGTAAATATGTCTTACACTCGGAATCGTTAATAGATGCTTCCACTGGCCCTTTTCGTGACTTCGTTTCATACGAGCAAGAAATTTCGTTGTTTATTCCTCAATTTTCATTTGCTTCTGAAAATGCTGCTGGTAATGTGCAACTAGAGCTGATAGAGTAGCAGTCAGATTCTTTGTTAAAGCGATGTATAAAGAAGTGCCTCGCCAAAATTTAGTTATTTCCCTTAATGGTACGTTGAATTGCGGAAATTTGCAGCCAGAATTCTAGCTATTTTTGCAAACACTGATCTCTGTGAGCAGTTCTTTTCTATAATGAAAGCTACAAATCACCTCACCGTTCGAGATTATCTGATCAAAATTTGTCGTCAGTGATGATAGTGTCAGTGACAAACAAACTTCCACCCGATATTAATAAACTTGTATCCCAGATATATGTAAAGCATCAGAACAAAGAAAAAATTGCGTAATTTTAGTAATTTTTTATTAAGAATTAGTACTGGAAATTTAGCTAACTAAGGGACAGGTATGTCATTAATTATTGTATTCTATTGTATTGTTTCTAATTTACATAAAAATAGTAGGCTGTTTTGCAATTGATTTTTGGCTGCGGCCCCTTAGGATATAGTACGTTTTTATGCGGCCCATACACCTTAACGAGTTTGACATGCCTGCTCTAAAGCAAGCTTCAAAACGAGACTTCTAATGTAGTTGATGAAACATGTCATAGAGCATTGAGAAAGTGATAGAATCATAGAGCATTGAGAAAATGATAGGATCATAGAGCATTGAGAAAGTGATAGGATCATAACGCAGTGAGAAAGTGATAGGATCATAGAGCATTGAGAAAGTGATAGAATCATAGAGCATTGAGATAGTGATAGAATCATAGAGCATTGAGAAAGTGATAGAATCATAGAGCATTGAGATAGTGATAGAATCATAGAGTATTGAGAAAGTGATAGGATCATAGAGCATTGAGAAAGTAATAGGATCATACAGCAATGAGAAAGTGATAGGATCATAACGCAGTGAGAAAGTGATAGGATCATAGAGCATTGAGAAAGTGATAGGATCATAGAGCATTGAGAAAGTGATAGGATCATACAGCATTGAGAAAGTGATAGGATCATACAGCATTGAGAAAGTGATAGGATCATAGAGCATTGAGATAGTGATAGAATCATAGAGAATTGTGAAAGTGATAGGATCATAGAGAATTGTGAAAGTGATAGGATCATAGAGCATTGAAATAGTGATAGGATCATACAGCATTGAGAAAGTGATAGAATCATAGAGCATTGAGAAAGTGATAGGATCATAGAGCATTGAGATAGTGATATGATCATAGAGCATTCAGATAGTGATAGAATCATAGAGCATGGAGAAAGTGATAAGATCATAGAGCATTGAGAAAGTGATAGGATCATACAGCATTGAGATAGTGATAGAATCAGAGAGCATTTAGAATGTGAATAGGATCCTTGAGCATTCAGATAGTGATAGAATCATAGAGCATTGAGAAAGTGATAGAATCATAGTGTATTGAGAAAGTGATAGGATCATAGAGTATTGAGAAAGTGATAGAATCGTAGAGCATTAAGAAAGTGATAGGATCATAGAGCATTGAGAAAGTGATAGGATCATAGTGTATTGTGAAAGTGATAGGATCATAGAGTATTGAGAAAGTGATAGAATCGTAGAGCATTAAGAAAGTGATAGGATCATAGAGCATTGAGAAAGTGATAGTATCATAGAGCTTTGAGAAAGTGATAGGATCATAGAGCATTGAGATAGTGATAGAATCATAGAGTATTGAGAAAGTGATAGAATCATAGAGCATTGAGAAATTGATAGGATCATAGAACATTGAGAAAGTGATAGGATCATAGTGTATTGTGAAAGTGATAGGATCATAGAGTATTGAGAAAGTGATAGAATCATAGAGCATTAAGAAAGTGATAGGATCATAGAGCATTGAGAAAGTGATAGGATCATAGAGTATTGAGAAAGTGATAGGATCATAGAGCATTGAGAAAGTGATAGAATCATAGAGCATTGAGATAGTGATAGAATCATAGAGTATTGAGAAAGTGATAGGATCATAGAGCATTGAGAAAGTGATAGAATCATAGAGCATTGAGAAAGTGATAGGATCATAGTGTATTGAGAAAGTGATAGTATCATAGAGCTTTGAGAAAGTGATAGGATCATAGAGCATTGAGATAGTGATAGAATCATAGAGTATTGAGAAAGTGATAGAATCATAGAGCATTGAGAAATTGATAGGATCATAGAACATTGAGAAAGTGATAGGATCATAGTGTATTGTGAAAGTGATAGGATCATAGAGTATTGAGAAAGTGATAGAATCATAGAGCATTAAGAAAGTGATAGGATCATAGAGCATTGAGAAAGTGATAGGATCATAGAGTATTGAGAAAGTGATAGGATCATAGAGCATTGAGAAAGTGATAGAATCATAGAGCATTGAGATAGTGATAGAATCATAGAGTATTGAGAAAGTGATAGGATCATAGAGCATTGAGAAAGTGATAGAATCATAGAGCATTGAGAAAGTGATAGGATCATAGTGTATTGAGAAAGTAATAGGATCATAGTGTATTGAGAAAGTGATAGGATCATAGAGCATTGAGAAAGTGATAGGATCATAAAGTATTGAGAAAGTGATAGAATCATAGAGCATTGAGAAAGTGATAGGATCATAGTGTATTGAGAAAGTAATAGGATCATAGTGTATTGAGAAAGTGATAGGATCATAGAGCATTGAGAAAGTGATAGGATCATAAAGTATTGAGAAAGTGATAGAATCATAGAGCATTGAGAAAGTGATAGGATCATAGTGTATTGAGAAAGTAATAGGATCATAGTGTATTGAGAAAGTGATAGGATCATAGAGCATTGAGAAAGTGATAGGATCATAAAGTATTGAGAAAGTGATAGAATCATAGAGCATTGAGAAAGTGATAGGATCATAGAGCATTGAGAAAGTGATAGGATCATAGTGTATTGAGAAAGTGATAGGATCATAGAGCATTGAGAAAGTGATAGGATCATAAAGTATTGTGAAAGTGATAGTTCAACCCCCCCCCCCGAAATGAAATTCCCCCCAGGGGGGGGGGGGGAGGAAAGGAATTCAGTGACTGATTTTTTGCTTTCATTTTCTTTATTTTAGGTGAGATTTTAATACTAAATCATCACTTACCACAGCACAGCCGAGGAGTTTTGAGTTTGAACCCTCTACAGGGGGTTTTGAGATTTTTAAAAACCCTATCAGGGGGATTTGAGTTAAAACCCCCTACCAGGGGCTATTGAGTTTTAAAAAAAACCTATCTGGGGGTTTTGAGATAAAAATCCTTTTACCAGGGGGTTTTGAGTTTAAAACCCCTACCAGGGGTTTTGCAGTTAAATCCCCCGCTTCTATAAACAAAACTAAAAAAATGCAAATGACAATCCCCAAATTCCAAGAAAACAGTTAAGGAAGATTTTGACTTTAAAACCGCCTTCAAAAATTACGATAAACCCCCTCTCAATATAAAAAAAAAGCAAATTACACACTCAAAATTCTATGAGCGTAGCCAAAGGGGTTTTGAGTTTAACCCCCCTCCTTCAGTTGGGGTTTGAAGCTAAAAAGTACCTATTCAATAAAAAAAAAAGCAAATTACACACTATATGAGAATAGCCAAATGGGTTTTGAGTTTAAAATCCCCTGCCAGCGGGGTTTGAAGCTGAAAAATACCTCTTCAATATTTAAGAAAAAAGCAAATTACGCACTCAAAATGCTATGAGCGTAGCAAAAGGGGGTTTTGAGTTTAAATCCCCCTTTAGAGGGTTTTGATGCTAAAAAATACCTCTTCAATATAAAAAAAAGCAAATTACACACTAAAATTCTTTGAGCATAGCTAAGCTAATGAGGGGTTTTGAGTTCAAATCCCCACCTTCCCAGATGGCTTTTTTTTTTAAATTTAAAACCCCTCCAGATGGTTTTGAGTTTAAAATTCACCCTACAGAGCGTTTTGAGTTGAAAACCTCTCTGTTCAATATTATTTTAAAGCAAACTACGGTGACCAAATTCTATGACCGTAGCTAAATGGGGTTTTGAATTAAAAAAAAAACAAAAAGAAACTCAAGAGATTTTTAGTTTAAAACCCCTCAACAGATGATTTTGACGATAAAACTTTCCTTTTCGATAAAAAATCTAAAGTGAAATACAGGCATGTAATTCCAAGAGCGTAGTTGAGAGAGGTTACAAATTTCTACCAGTGGCTGGGCTCCATTAATAAAGTGTGAATAGTCATCTGCCAAAATTGAAAAACACTAAATGTGGCTCAACAAAGATGGCTAAGACGGATTTTAGGAGTCAGTTATAGAGATCGGGTCCAAATCAAAGAAATCATATGCCGAACTGGTAGTCGAACCCTTAGTAAGGTTGTAACAGAGCGTCGCATGAGGTTTGCGGGACATGTTCCCCGACAAAATGAATTACGCATAACAAGAGTTGCGGAAACAGCTTGCCGGAAAATGCGCCGAACGGCGCGAGAGAGGTCTAAGTCAGTAAGAATAGCACATTAGATTTTTTAAATAAAAAAGCACTATTTCTGATATTGAAAGCCAACAAAATGCATATTCTGAGGTATCTACAGTGCATTTTCCTACTATTAAAAGTTTTATTTCAAAAATCTTTGTGCTATTCTTACTGACTTAGACCCTCTTAGGCCGTTCGGCGCATTTGCTGGGAAGCTGTTTCCACAAAAATCTGTCACTGGCAATGTCTGAAGCCTCTTCCCACCTGCTCTGAGGACCTCCATGAATGTGTGGCGCCTAGTTGTACTAGGATGTCATCGCAACTCTTATTATGCGTAATTCATTTTGTCGGAGAACATGTCCCGCAAACCTCATGCGACGCTCTGTCACAATCTTACTAAGGGGTCGACTCCCAGTTCGGCAGAGGATCATAGAGCATTGAGAAAGTGGTTTAAACCCGATCTCTATAACTGACTTCTAAAATCTGTTTTAGCCATCTTTGTTGAGCCACATTTAGTGTTTTTCAATTTTGGCAGATGACTATTCACTGCACTTTATTAATTGAGCCCCGCAACTGGTAGAAACGTGTAGCCTCTCTTGAATACGCTCTTGGAATTAAGTGACTTGAGTTTGCTTTAGATTTTATATTGAAAAAATTGAAAATTGAAGTTTTATCGTCAAAATCATCTGTTGGGGGTTTTAAACTAAAAAATCTCTGGAGTTATGGGGGGGGGGAGGTCAAATTCAAAACACCATTTAGCTACGGTAATAGAATTTAGTAACAGTAGTTTGCTTTAGAATAATATTGAAGATAGAGGTTTTTCACCTCAAAACGCTCTGTAGGGAGATTTTAAACTTAAAACCATCTGGAGGGGTTTTAAACTTTAAAAAAAAAAAGCCATCTGTAGGAGAGGTATTTAAACTCAAAACCCCCAATTGTCTTGGCTGCGCTCAAATAATTTTATTGTGTAATTTTCTTTTTTTTTATATTGAAGAGTTATTTTTTAGCTTTCAACTCCACTGGAGGGGAGTTTAAACTCAAAACCCCTTTGAATACACTCATAACATGTTGAGTGTATAATTTGCTTTGTTTTTAATATTAAAGAGGTATTTTTTACCTTCAAACCCCACTGAGGGGGGGGGGGGTTAAACTCAAAACTGAGTCAAAATCCATTTAGCTACGCTCATAACATTTTGAGTGCGTATTTTGCGTTTTTTTTATATACCGGGTATTGAAGACGTATTTTTTAGCTTCAAATCCTACTGAAGAGGGGGTGGGGGTTAACTCAAAGACCCTTTGGCTACGCTCATAGAATTTTGAGTGTGTAAATTTGTTTTTTTATTTTGAAAAGGGGGTTTATCGTAATTTTGGAGGGGGGTTAAAAATAAAAATCTTCCTTAACTGTGCTCTTGAAATTTGGGGGTTTGTAGTTTGCATTTTTCGTTTTGTTTTGTGTTATAGAAGAGTGGAATTTAACTGCGAAAACCCCTGGTAGAGTTTTTAAACTCAAACCCCCCTGGTAGAGGTTTTTAAACTCAAACCCCCCTGGTAGAGGTTTTTAAACTAAAACCCCCCTGGTAGGGTTTTTTAAACTCACCCCCCCCCCCCCGGTAGGGGTTTTAAGCTCAAAAACCCTTGGTAGGGGGTTTTAAACTCAAAACTTCCTTTGCTGTGCTAGGGCAAGTGATAGTTTAGTCTCAAAATCTCACCTAAAATAAACAAAATCAAAGCAAAAAATAAGAAATATTTTAGATCTAGACAAGACCTTAAAGTATATTTTCTTTATAAAATATATAGAAGTTTGGGTTTTAAAAAATTCGTTACGATGTTAGTCTTGAATTCATATTTTTTATTTACTGTCATTCACAAAATGGCGGCCTCCGTTGATGATAGCAACTCCGCAGCTGTCGAGGACGGTTAGAATCCAGTTTATTTTATTTATATTTAGCGTTGCCTAAATTTAGATTCTAGTTAATTTTAGTATTTTTACATATTTTTGAACAAAAAGTAATCCCTTAAGCTATACTAAGTATCACAGACTAAAAACGCAAAATACCTAGGTGTTATAATAAATGAAAAACTATCATGGAATCCACATATTGATGAAACTACAAAAAAATCAAACAAAGCATTAGGATTTATTAAAAGAAATTTCTATAAATCAAATAAGAACATAAAACTAAAATGTTACTTAACCTTGGTTAGGCCAATAATAGAATATGCATCCTCCGTTTGGGACCCCTCAACTCAAATTTGACTAGAGTAACACCTTTAGTAAAATCACTAAATTTAGAAAGCCTTCAGGACAGAAGGCTCAAAAGTAAAGTAGCAATCATACATAAAACACTGAACCATAATCTTCAAATACAAAAACAAAATTTAATAAAATACTCTGAAAGACACAAAGATAAAGGCACATTCCTCGTCCCAAATGCTAGGACAAATTTGTACAAATACTCCTTCTTCCCTAGTGCTATTAGAGCATGGGTTGCCTGAGCTAGCCAGGAAAACCAGTGACTTGGCAGAATTTAAGTCATTGGTTAATATGCATGACTAAATGCATGACGCGTAGGACGTAATCATCTTCTTTTTTGAAGTAACGTCTGTATTATATAAGATAAGAAGATAAGATACTAGGAGAAATAAATTCACAACAATCTGCTTAGTTTTGTCAATTGTGCAATTAGATCTAGATCTATAACTACATAATAATAATTAATATATTTATTATATTCAATATTGGTAATTCTGCAGGAGTTCAAGGGGCAGCCATCTTTGTTACTATTTTGTTATTGTTTATGTTCCAAAGAAATCCCAAGATAGTGTCTTAAAAAATACCAAGCATTAACATTACTTCTGTGTTTTCAAAGCAATGCTATTTTTTCTTTTAATTTTGACTTGTTGTCAATACAATACACAATGCGTTAATTTTTGTTCTGTCTTCTTTTAAATTGTTAAAAATTGTCTATCTATTCTGAATTATTTTTAGACTATATTATTTTTTTTTAACTATATAGAGAATCTAAATTTAACTAGGCCTACAATAAATATCAGCACAGTTTATTACCAAAAATTAATTGACCTTTATAAACTTTATTGCCTTTAAGTTTAAAAACCTTGTCATAGCCATATTAATATAGTTACAATATAGTAATTAGTCTAGTTCTAGCAGTTAGATTATGAGTCTAATTAATAGACTTATTAGGACTAGATGATACCAGTATAGCTAGATCTAGCATATTATGTAGCTTCAAAAATAAAAACAAACAAAAACCCAAATTTGAGAGAAAACCCAAGATACAAGATTACAGTCTAAACAATAACAAAGATGGCTGCCCCTTGAACTCCTGCAGTCAGGTCATCTGCAACTGATAAGGGAATATCAATCATGGATTATGAATATCTTATTATATATCAACATGATCATGATATTCACATTGAGTGACATTGTCATGATAAATGGATGGCTGCCTGGTCGTGCGGTTTCCGCGCTGGACTGTCGTTCGGATTTATCAACGGTTGAGGGTTCAAACCCTGCTTGCTCCCATCCCCCGTCGTCCTGCGGGAGGTTTGGGCTAGGAAGTAAATATCTTCAACTGTGAAGGAACATCCGAAACATATAAATATGTAAAACATTTTACAAGCAAATGATATTATTATAGATCTAAATTATAATTAGTTCTAGATTCTATGTATAATATATTATGATCATATTGTCATTATTGATTTAGATATATCTACTGTGAAGGAACATCCGAAACATGTAAAACATTTTACAAGCAAATGATATTATTATAGATCTAAATTATAATTAGTTCTAGATTCTATATAAAATATATTATGATCATATTGTCATTATTGATTTAGATATATCTACTATCTAGATCAGTAGATCTACTTAATAATATTATAAATGGAATCTAGATTATAAAATCTTATTTAAAAATTCTAATTCTTGTCTTTTAATTTTAAATTAGTTTAAACTTTAAGACAATCTTTCCATAACACTGCTTCCATGCTTGCCATTGCTTTTCAAAATTTCTCTGCTTATATATGATGTCAAAGCCAGTGACGTAGCTAACAGCTAGGGGATTTTAAAATTCTCCATCCCCTCTCACCCTAGCTATGCCACTGGTCAAAGCAAAATACCCTTGCCATGGTCTCAACCTCTCTCTTTCACGAGTCTCCATTATTTCAGTCCTCTCTTCTCAACATTAAATTCTCATTACTTCAGCAATTTTCTCCCTAGTGTCACAGTGACATTCTTGGTCCAGTCTATTTGGACATGGGGAGGGGGGGAAGGGTGTACATTCTACTTTCAGGGGAAATCAGTAAGCTGTTCTTTTTGACTCAACCCTCAGGAATCCTCCGCGCTCCCTTGTAAGTTAACCAAATGATTCATGCCATTTGGCCATACATCAAGGTCAGGCCAATTGTACCTGAACTTGGTCCAGTAATAGAACTCCTCTCCCTTTAGTTTTTCTCTTTCCAATTTTATTTTAATTAAACTTACCCATTCTCTTGACAGTGAAGGGAAAGTGAAGGGGGAGGGACTGAGCAAAATAAACTTTAATAATAAACATTAGTACAGATTAAAATATTAAGTTTTCAAAAGTGTAAAACATTAGTACAGATTAAAATATTTAATCTACATTATGATCTTTAAAGGCTCGTAAGCTTATAAATCATAATGAGGTCTTCTATACAGTTTTTTTAAATGTGAACACCCACCATATATATTTGTCTTAGATTACTGTTTATTTATTTCAGATCCTGTTGAATCAGTTGTCAAGTGTAATATAGAGATGACTGGTCACAGTGAAGGTAAACAAGACCAATTTCTTGAAGGCAAATGTTTATCTCTTCAAGACTGTATCTCTCAAACCAGCCATGGGACAATTGATAATACAAGCTTTAGTACAGTGAGCAGCCAAGGAACTACGAAAGAAAAACCCACTGACGACACAGTTTCTTCTGCTTTGGCTAGCCTTAGGACCAAGGAAGAAATATCATCTAATGCTTTGGCCAGCCATAGAACCATGGAGGAGACATCTGGTGTAGCCTTAATACAAAATCTTCTTCTTCATTCCAATCTAGTCAAGGTGGAATCAGAAGCAAAACTGGGTGATTTAACTTTGCCATGCCACCTCACTCAGGATAAAATTAACAGTCCTGACATTGGCAATAGCACTACAGAGTCAAACGCGCTTAAAAATGAATCTCAGAATAGGAATTGTGAACCTTTAAGAAATTCTGTACAAGACTCTACTGAGCTATGCACCAAATTGCTTAATGATTTAATTCAAGGCATAACACTAACTTCTAAAGCTAAGGAGGATACTGGCAAACATACTAAGAATGATTTCATGAATAATGGGAAGATTTCAGAGCCAAAAGCCAGCAGCCAACCAGCAAGCAGCTCATTAGTGAAAGCTGAAGGTGATGTAGGAAAAACCACAGAAGAAAGACCTGTAAGAGAAATGCTTGTTCGTAGGAAACGTTCAGAAAGCACGGAGACAAGCAGTGAAAATAAACCTGTCTTGGAAACATTAACATTTGGTGCTGTCAAGGAAGATCACTGTGCAAAGCCGGAGAGTGGTAGAGGAGAGGGGGACATGGGTATTTGTCCTTGTGTGCTCTGTGATCGTTCTTACCCTGCTTACAACAAAGAAGATGTTCTAGCTCATCTTGTTTTAATGCACAAATTTGTCATTGCTGATGTGAATTATATTGCTAATCTTCCTGCGTGAGTATTATTTTACAGTTGTTACAATTGTTTTCTGAACATTAATTTTTTAGCTAGTTACATGCAGTGTAATGATGAATACAAGTGATCTTTTTTAGTCTGAAATGAGTGTTATGTTTTCAGTTATCTCAAATATTGGAAGAAAAGAATGGAAGATAAACCAATCACTGAGTTTTGCTCCAAAATTGTGACCAACACTGGAGTCAAAGATGAAGGTAAACAATGGCTTTTTATTTTTATTTGTGTTTGTATATAACCTTTAATTTAGCTTATAAGTAAATGCATATCTCAATGTATTGATGTTTGCAGCACCAAAAGAAGAATTTTTTCTCCTTTGCGATGCTTTGCCTGAAGATAAAGACCTTAGAGAACATCTTCAAAGAAAAAAACTTGTAAGTTGATGAAAAACATTTTTTTTTTAATTGGATAGCTTTTTGTGAATTTTGAACTATTTTCTCAGAACCTTGATGAGAAGGTTGCTAAACCTTGCTAGATTCAGTTATTGATTTGTGTATTCTTCAGGAAGCTGTCCTGGTCCAACAACAACGGGAGAGGGAAGAGACAAAGTTTTGTCGTCAGTGTTTGTTTTGCAAACAGACTTATTGTGGAAACAGGTTTAGTATCTTTTAAATTCTGTTTACAAACAAGAGATAGTTCATTAAGAATTGTTTAGTTCACAGTGCATGCTAAAATCTGAATATTTCATGTGATAGCTTTGAAAACAGAAATTTTTTTGTTTTTTTTAGTTTTTTCTTTTATTATAATTTAAAATGTGTTAAAATTAATTGTTAAATTATTTTAATTGCTTTTTTCTCTTTCATTTCATTTATTTTTCCTCAGAAACAACTGCCTTGTGTTGAATGTGATATTTAACTTGACTAGTCAGTTTTAGATTCACCAAACTAATGCAACAAAAAAAAAACAAGCTCAATTTGTTTTTCTTTTTTATTGTTTTCTAATCCTTGTTACAAAATAATATTGGTAATAAAAAAACTTGTTTTTCTTATTGTAAGTAAAGAGAATTGTTGTGAACTATAGTCTAGACATTTCTTTGAATACTGAATAACATGTTTATTTTTTGTTCATAGAAAGATGACTGCATTAGAATATTTCTAAACTAATTCTACCAACTTTTCAACATAGACAAACAGTTTGCTAATACTTTCTTCTGTTTAACATTAAACCAGTACTTTTGCTAATATGTGCTACTGTTTAACATTAAACCAAAGTCTTGTTTTATTTGATTTGAAATGTGTATCTTTAGGGCAGTGCTGTTTGACCATTTGTTACGTGACCATACATTTCACATGGGTCAGCCAGATAATTTAGGTCAGTTGCATTTTTGTATTTAAAGTTTTATTTTTAGCCATTTTTAAAGATGAAACGAAAGTTATGACATTATTCTTTGTAGAAATATTTGATGAATACTTTACTATTTCTTTCAGTCTTCACAGATGAACTGTTTGATTTGATTCAATCAAAACTTGACAAGTAAGTTTATATTGAATACCATTCTTTCCTTATTGTACTAGCTAATTCGAGTGTTTATAGCGCTCCTAAAATATCCTAAAAAAAATGAAAAGTCTAGATCTAAGTTGGATCTAGTGAAGATAGTTCGCACCTAACATGAAAACTCCATGAATTTTAGTCTATTTAAATCACTTAGATTTAGGTCTAGATATATGATATAGTATCTAATGACTAAGTCTAGACTATTCTAGCTCTACATTCTAAGCTAAATCTAGAATCTAGTGAAGATAATTTTAATGACATAGAAAAAAAACCTAGATTCTAGGAATATCTAGCGAAGATAATTCACACATAACCCGAAAACTCAGTGAATTGTAATGAATTTAATGACTTAGATCTCTAATGAATAGATATATCTACTAATGTCTAGACTACTAAGATCTATTTTCTATGCATAATTTAGAATCTAGTGAAGAAAATTCGCTTACAGCCATGAATTTTAGTGATTTAGATCTAGAAACATCTAGTGTTTAGATTTACATTCTTACCTTGAAAAGTACATGAATTTTAGTGTAGTCTAGGTCTGTGGTAGATTGAGTCATTTTAGTGAAGATGATTTTCACACAGACTCTAAACGTCCGTGAATGTTATTACGTCTGTTAAAGCCAAGGAAAATAGATAGTTGAAAAGACAACATTGTGCTTGAAAAAAACTACGCTAATATGGCATTCCCCACCCCCACCCCGTCCAAAATAAAAAAAATAAAAAAAAACATTCAGTGCACAAATGTTAGCGTCATTCTGAACATATTTTTGCCTTTTATCATATCTACTTTTTAATTTGTTTGTCTGTTGCCTATCATTTTGCCTAAAGTGTCTTTGGAGGGAGGGGGTTTAGGGTCAAAGACTACCCAATAATGCAGCTTTTAAAATATTTTCTCTTATAAGTTAGTTATAACTTTTCTGGATCAATGAACTTTTTACTAAAATGAAGTATGTTTATTTAGTACTATCTACAAGTAAAGTTACAGACATACAACTAGGCCTATATATTACAGGCTCTGTTTATGAGTGGAATTTAAGCACAGTTTCTAGGAGTATATAACATAATTTCCTTAAATACACACCAGGACTAGAGTTTCTATAAGATTAAAAAAAAATGTACATTTCCAACTCTGACAATATACATTATGTAGACATTAAAAATGTTTCTTTAAAAAAAACTGGAACAGTAAACATTTTGTAATTTTTTTAAAAATCTTTGAATACAAATTTTTAAAAAATTTGATCTTTTAGGTTTTGGGATGACATTCAAGTTGTTACTTGATTATAAGATAACTTGTGTTACATTTTGGACATATCACAGTTAATGACATTGTTTCTTTTCTGGACGGGATGTTGGCAGGATATTTATCTCCACATTCAAATACCAATAAATAATATAAAAAATGTCTAGTTTTATGTTTTTCATTGTATAACATGCACACACACACATGTATATTATGTGTGTATATATATATATATATATATATATGCATGTGCGTGCTTGTGTTGTCATACATTTCCTCCTTTAAAAGACCTAGTTGAACATCCTAAAATTTTGCTATGAAAAAGAGCTACTAACTTTGTAATTCTAAATGTGAAGTCTGTATGCCATTGAATACCATTCTTTTCATTTTTGTTGTAATAGTCAGCTATGTCTCTTCTGTGAGAAATCCTTCAAAGACAAAGCCAGTTTAAGAGAGCACATGAGAAAGAAGCAGCATCGCAAAATTAACCCTAAGAACAAAGAATATGATAAATTCTACATCATTAACTATATGGTAAATGTTGTGTGTGTGTTTTGTTTTATTTTTATGATTTGATTAATAGCATTAAAAAAAAACTTTGATAATTTGGAGGAATGAATATTTATTGAAATGGTTTAAATTAAATAAAAAATTACAACCTGTCAATGATCATCAATGGTGTTGATGTCACCTTCTAAGATGGTGTTACTGTCACGATCAGACTTGAACTATATTGCACCATCAATGGTCGTGATTGCCGAGGATCTTGAAATGATCTTTCGATAAGATGATCATATAGAAGTAGACAGATCTATGTTGATAATACGATCATACAGAATATTGCCAATTGATAAAAGGATCATCTAGGTCTAGGAGTTACAACTTGACAAATATGATCTAAGTACGATCTAAATTCAATGAAGAAACTTCTCTTCATTCAAAAACAATTACTTTAATTAATAACTTGAAAACACTATACACAAATAGTTACAATGCTTAAATGTACTGGAATAACTGATCTATTCAATAATATATCTGAGTCTTGATACGAATAAAATATATATTCTTAACTACATACAAGTTAGATCTTATCCCTACAAATCTATACACACGACTTTAGTACATCTTTACACTAACACCTTCCGTACAAGACTGACTGGGAGCTACACGCTTCATCCGGGCTTTAGAGCGTCATCACGTGATCAACAACCTTCTCTTGGAAAACCAACCAATAAATGCAGCCCAACATAATAATTAACATTTTGAAACCAATGAAATTCATTTCGAAAATGAAAGTTATACAAGGCTGGTTTTTCCCGATGTATTTGACCTTGCCGGCAGACCTTGGCTGATACAGTGTACGTGACATATTACCCCCCGCTATCTTAAGCATTTGTATGGTAATAGAAATGCGTTAAAATAATACATGTAAAATGTCATCATTTTAAAATATAAAAAACAAGCCTGGCATTACCCGCGGCCTGCGGGTCTAAGTTTGTGTTTACTAATGTAGTGGATTGGATTTAGATGTATGTAAAACTTAGCTAATGATCCTTTCACGTTATTTCTCTTTCGCTACGAAAATAAAATTAGTTTTGCGAAAATGGGTTTACCCGAAGTCGATACATTCTTATCTATTAAAAAGGAAAAGAGCGATAGCTTTGTTAAATGAATGGGATTATAAAGTGAACAATTAAACGAAATAATTTTTAGTACGCGATTCATGAATGAATATAGATCTAGGTCTATCTCAACTCGGCTTCGCAGCTTTCGTAAACGAATGTAGCTTTAGAAAACCAAATTTGAATGTTTATTTGATCAAAATATGAAATGAATGGACTTTAATTAATATGTTTATGTGTTAAAGTATAAAACTATCTGTGCGAAGAGAAGTTTTATCATCTTAGAGTTGAATTAGAGTTTTAGATCTAGGGATGGGATTATAAAGTAAACAATTAAACGAATTAATATTTAGTACGCGATTCATTACGGAATTGTCTAATGAAAGAATGTTCGTCAGGAAATCTGTAATCACAGATATAAGGAACTAATTAATGTAAAAAATGCTTTTGAAACACAAAATTGAAGGTTAATTTTATTATATAATGAAATCAATTGATCTTCTTTTGTCTTTTCATGTGTCAAAGTTAAAAACTATCTGCGCAAAGTGTATTTCTTAAAATTAGATCTAGGTCTAAATCCTTTCTATCTTTTCTCATGTCAACATTGTAGACATGGCCTAGATCCATAAAATACTATAGCTGTAATAGAGTCGGACAACTTTATTTTTTTTGAGGGTCTTAAGTTTGTTTTAGGGCTACAATACATACACTACGGTCTAAGTTGGTACCCAAGGAACATTTCTGCCTAGTTTTATCAAGATTGGTCAAGCGGTTTTGATGTCTATAAGTAACATACATCCATACATACATACCCCTCACATTCTACTTTATAATATAGAAATAATTATGACATTATAACTCATTTGGTTAGTTCTAATGTAAAAATGTGTACATGGAAAAATATATTGAAAAATTGAAATAGAAAAAATAATTGTGATAGTACATGACAATCTTATGAGAAAATAATACTCAATGTGATCAATCTTCTAAATAATAATACTCAATGTGATATAAATCTCAACATGTGTGAAGCAATGAAAAATTCCAATTGTCTGTCATGTATCTGTACTATAATAATAGGATATATGCAATAATATTCGACCTGAAATAAAATGCTCATGATTTAAAATTAAGATGACTAATGCATGTCATATGCAATGATGCTGAAACATAATAAACAAAGTATCTTGAATGAGTGACCTTCCTCAGTGGGTTGCTTGGTGCTGAAAACAAATGTAACAATTTGATATAGAACACCTGTGGAAAAATGAGTAGACAAATTAATTAATTAATTAAATATAACTGGATAATGTTCTTCCTTGACGAGTATGAATGATAATGAATCAAGTGACACTAAATATGCTATAGTACATATGTAAAGTAGAAATGTAAAGTTCCGAACCCTTCTGAATTGCCGTCATGGATGTGCATGTGCGTTTTCTAAACTTGAAGAAAAGGTCTTTCAGTTTATGAAGCTGTTGTCTCCATGTCATATTGATCTCACAGATAATGTCTGATTGAACCGTGTTTGAGTTTGGTGAAAATAAGAACTGTCCGAAACCAAAACTCAATTTTCTGGTTGATGAACTTTGACGCTGTAGAACAATGGTAGCAGAATGCAATGACTGAACATATCTGAGTTCAATCGGTCAATAAAGCTATGTTGAAGAAGTTCATTTGTTCCTTTCTGAAGAAAAGTTGCCCCTTGAGTAGAAGGAGGATGAAACTTGGTGTTGTCAATTTTGTTGCTCTCTGAGTTGCTTTCAAATTGCAAGACTGGAAATGTTTCAGAAACACCGGTAAAGAAATCTGCATGGTCTGGAAACACTTTAGTGTCCTTCACTTTCTGTAGTGCTACGTCATCCATAGTGATGACCTTGGGAATGTCAAATTGATTTGATGTTGATATGTCATCCAGAGTGATGACCTTTGGAATGTCAATTTGATTTGATGCTGTTAATGAAACATCTATCTCAGGAATGGATGTTGATGACGTTTCTTCTTCTTCTTCAGGGATAGTAGCTAAGCTTGTAAAATGTTCAACTTCTGCTTTGATGTCTTCATTATCTGTTTCATGGTAATGTTCAAACATATGAACATGAAATACTCTGGTAAACTTGTTGACATTGATTTCATAAAGCAGGTTGGAAATCTTTCTGGTGATGTGAAAAGGACCTTGCCATTTGTAGTACAGCTTGTTACTCAAATCTGGTAACAGTATATTGACTTTATCTCCTTGATCAAACTGTCTTGATTTCATGTGTTCATGTACTATTCTTTGACTTTCAATGTTCTTGGTTGTAATGGCTTCTTTAGTTGACTCACATTCTTTCAAATGAGGAATACTTGTATGAGTGGTAGAGTCAAGTTGAACTGTTTTCCTTTTGTCTGTTATAGCCAAAATTGATTGAAGATAAGTATCTGCTTCTGGTTCATGAAACTTGTCTTGATTGTAGCAAAAATGTTCAATGCATACCATAGTATTTGATGCAGGTGCAGTCTTATCCAAGTCTTGATGTATGAAGTCATCATCAATGGTTAGGGATGGGAAAGTACTTGGTAGAATTGGGCATGTATTGTCAGGTAGGGATGGGCATGTAGTGGCAGGTAGGGATGGACATGTAGTAGGCAGTGATGTCCCTGTAGATTTGCTTGAGTCATGATGCATAGATTCATTGTCAATTCTGACTTTGTAGTCTTGTTCTTTCTTTGTTTTGATTGATTTAGATTGCTTTTGACTTTGCTTCTTTTTAAGTTTGTCTCTTTTACAATCTGGACAATTGTTAACATATTTCTTGACATCTTTGTTCAAGCTAGGCCAATAATATTCTTTGGCAATTCTCTTCTTAGTACTTGTTACACTCATATGTTTGGTGTAATGAAACTCATGCTTTGCTTCAATTATTTGTTTTCTGAACTTCTTTGGTACATATATTTGTTCAATTACATTGCACTTGTGAAAAGAAGTCTTCTTGAGAAATCCATCTTCAAAATATACCGCACTGCATCCCAATGAAGCTTCCTGGTATAATAATGTTAATGTTGCATCATTCTTTTGTTCAGCTTTGAATTCAGTATTTTTCAATTCTAATAATTCTCGTTTTAGTTCTTCTTGCCGTTTTCTGTGAAGTTCAATGTATTGTAAATCTGTTCTATATTCATTTGTAACTTCTTGTACATTATTTAGATCTAAATCTTCTTTCATTTCTTCTTGTTTCATGTAACATGTATCTTTTATGACTTGTGACTTTGTGTCTTCATTGTGAAAATATTCCATAATATTCCATAGTCTCATTCTTTCATCATGATCTGCTATGTTGCGATGAATTGCGTCTATTTGAGATTGATGACCTTTTAATTCTTCTTCCAACTTGAGTATTTTTTGTATTTCAAGTTTCATTTTTGCTCTTTCATATTGTCTTTTTTTTTCTGCTTCTTGTCTTTGTTTTTCTGATTTTTCATCTTCTTTTGCTCTGAGTAAGTCAAGTTCCTTTGAAGCCCATGTTGCTTGTTCATGTGAAGGTATATTGAGTTTCCTTGCTTTCTCGAGTTGTTCTGCCCATGTTGGTATTGTGTTTATCCACACCATGTTAAAATATTTATTGAATTGAGTATATGAACTTGAATATACAAATATAGATCCAGTACTGTTTTGAATATAACAATGTTAGTTATGCGTATTAGGCTATGATGTAGAACTTTGTTTTACAGTAGAAGTACTACTGGAGTCGTTGTAGGAAGTGTAGATGTATGGAACCGTATCAGGTTAATAAAATATTGCTGAGCCGTACAAGGCTATGAACTTTTTCTCACTTGAGATTGTAGATCTAGTATAACTTGTAGTATTAAAGTCGTCGTTCTGTACGATTGACTTGATATCATTTAGTAGAAAAATGTCTACTTGATAGCTTATAGTGCCAGGTAATTGCTACTGGGCTTATCTATAATAATAATGATGTCAGTTGAATGATACTTGATAGATTATAGTGCCAGGTAATTGCTACTGGGCTTATCTATAATAATAATGATGTCAGTTGACTGATACTTGATAGATTATAGTGCCAGGTAATTGCTACTGGGCTTATCTATAATACTAATGATGCCAGTTAAATGATACTGGGCTTATCTACTGTGTCAGTTGAATAATACTGGGCTTATGTTATGCCAGAACTGGGCTTATGTTATGCCAGCTAAATATTACTGGGCTTATATATCATGCCAGTTAAATAATATTGGTCTTATTGCCAATGCCAATACAATATAATAATATTAGATCTCGAGAGTTATAGTGAAAACTCTATCGTAGATCTATATCTATGATAAAATAAGATATCGATAACCAAACTGACCTTTGAACACAGTAGAACTATTCTCAAGTTGAAGAAAATCGAAGTGTTGTAATTGACGAAGTTTCGAAAAATGTTTCCTTAGATCATGAAAAAAAAATTTTTTTTTTTTTTAATGATCTTTTTGATGATCTTTTGATAACCTTGTGATGACCTTTATCGAGTGTCGGAGGTGCCAGATGTCATGATCTTTAATGGTGTTGATGTCACACTCTAAGATGGTGTTACTGTCACGATCAGACTTGAACTATATTGCACCATCAATGGTCGTGATTGCCGAGGATCTTGAAATGATCTTTCGATAAGATGATCATATAGAAGTAGACAGATCTCTGTTGATAATACGATCATACAGAATGTTGCCAATTGATAAAAGGATCATCTAGGTCTAGGAGTTACAACTTGACAAATATGATCTAAGTACGATCTAAATTCAATGAAGAAACTTCTCTTCGTTCAAAAACAATTACTTTAATTAATAACTTGAAAACACTATACACAAATAGTTACAATGCTTAAATGTACTGGAATAACTGATCTATTCAATAATATATCTGAGTCTTGATACGAATAAAATATATATTCTTAACTACATACAAGTTAGATCTTATCCCTACAAATCTATACACAAGACTTTAGTAAATCTTTACACTAACACCTTCCGTACAAGATTGACTGGGAGCTACACGCTTCATCCGGGCTTTAGATCGTCATCACGTGATCAACAACCTTCTCTTGCAAAACCAACCAATAAATGCAGCCCAACATAATAATTAACATTTTGAAACCAATGAAATTCATTTCGAAAATGAAAGTAATACAAGGCTGGTTTTTCCTGAGGTATTTGACCTTGCCGGCAGACCTTGGCTGATACAGTGTACGTGACACAACCTATGGATGTTGTTTTAAATGTCTTGATTTTGGTTCAGATTTCAAAAGTGGGTTGAGCCAGAAAATAAAATTAGAACAAGACTAGATCTGGATTGTATATCATTTCTACTAGTTAGTGGGCTAAATACAATCACAAAGTTAAGATGAAATTATGAAATGAAACTTTTACATTTCCAGAAAAAAAAAATGATAATTTAAAAAATTAGAATCTAGATTTATACTAATAGAGAATTTTAGCACACTTGGTTATCAGATAGGCTTATTATCAATATACTTAATGAAACATATACATTTTTTTAGGTTTTATTTACTTCTTCTGTTAAAAATCTGTTGCCATATTAGTGACTTGTCTGGAAAATATCAAATAAATGTGTGGAATTCCTTTTTCACAAAAGTTGTGTGTAGAGCATTACATTTGATACTACCATTTCAAAAATGCTTGATTCACAAAAGTTGTGTGTGTAGAGCATTTTGTTCTACCATTTCAAAAATTCTTGACTTCTGAGTTACTTTCAAAAGCCTTTTTTTTTTTTTTTTTTTCAGGAAATGGGTAAAAATTGGGAAAGCTTACAATCAGAAGATAATCGACTTTTGAAAACTTCTGAAAAAGGATCTGATGAAGAAGAGTATGTTCTGGTGTCTATCACATGAAATAAATATTAACATTCACTTATATATCCACTAGTCATGGGACTGAGTTGTAGTAAAGATTTAAATACATTCAATAGTCATGGGACTGAGTTGTAGTAAAGATTTAATTACATTCACTAGTCATGGGACTGAGTTGTAGTAAAGATTTAATTACATCCACTAGTCATGGGACTGAGTTGTAGTAAAGATTTAATTACATCCACTAGTCATGGGACTGAATTGTAGTAAAGATTTAATTACATCCACTAGTCATGGGACTGAGTTGTAGTAAAGATTTAATTACATCCACTAGTCATGGGACTGAGTTGTAGTAAAGATTTAATTACATCCACTAGTCATGGGACTGAGTTGTAGTAAAGATTTAATTACATCCACTAGTCATGGGACTGAGTTGTAGTAAAGATTTAATTACATCCACTAGTCATGGGACTGAGTTGTAGTAAAGATTTAATTACATTCAATAGTCATGGGACTGAGTTGTAGTAAAGATTTAATTACATTCAATAGTCATGGGACTGAGTTGTAGTAAAGATTTAATTACATCCACTAGTCATGGGACTGAGTTGTAGTAAAGATTTAATTACATCCACTAGTCATGGGACTGAGTTGTAGTAACGATTTAAATACATTCAATAATCATGGGACTGAGTTGTAGTAAATATTTAATTACATTCAATAGTCATGGGACTGAGTTGTAGTAAAGATTTAATTACATCCACTAGTCATGGGACTGAGTTGTAGTAAAGATTTAATTACATCCACTAGTCATGGGACTGAGTTGTAGTAAAGATTTAAATACATTCAATAATCATGGGACTGAGTTGTAGTAAAGATTTAAATACATTCAATAGTCATGAGACTGAGGTAAAGATTTAAATACATTCAATAATCATGGGACTGAGTTGTAGTAAAGATTTAAATACATCCACTAGTCATGGGACTGAGTTGTAGTAAAGATTTAAATACATTCAATAGTCATGAGACTGAGGTAAAGATTTAAATACATTCAATAGTCATGAGACTGAGGTAAAGATTTAATTACATCCACTAGTCATGGGACTGAGTTGTAGTAAAGATTTAAATACATTCAATAGTCATGAGACTGAGGTAAAGATTTAAATACATTCAATAGTCATGAGACTGAGGTAAAGATTTAATTACATCCACTTGTCATGGGACTGGGTTGTAGTAAAGATTTAATTACATTCAATAGTCATGGGACTGAGTTGTAGTAAAGATTTAAATACATTCAATAGTCATGGGACTGAGTTGTAGTAAAGATTTAATTACATCCACTAGTCATGGGACTGAGTTGTAGTAAAGATTTAATTACATCCACTAGTCATGGGACTGAGTTGTAGTAAAGATTTAAATACATCCACTAGTCATGGGACTGAGTTGTAGTAAAGATTTAATTACATTCAATAGTCATGGGACTGAGTTGTAGTAAAGATTTAATTACATTCAATAGTCATGGGACTGAGTTGTAGTAAAGATTTAATTACATTCAATAGTCATGGAACTGAGATAAAGATTTAAATGTGTCCATTAGTCATGGGACTGGGGTGTGTAGTAAAGATTCAAAAATTTCTCTGTTTCAGTGAATGGTCTGGATGGGAAGAAGACTCCCAATGTAAAGTTGTTTGCTTGTTCTGTGATACATCATTAGCAGTACAGTCAGAACTTCAGAAACACATGAAGGTAATGTGAAGCCAAATGTCTCTAGTCACTTTGTCTCATCCTAGAATGCTGTGTGTGTGCAGTTTGGTAGGTGTAGTGGCAAGTTTGTTTTAGGGTTCAATGTTTATTGCGCGTTGTATTTTTAAAATTATTTTTTAAACTCTATGCACTGTATTTCATTCAGGATAATCATGGTTTTGATCTATTGGAGGTAAACCATAAACTTCAACTGAATTTCTATCAAAAAGTCAAGCTCATAAATTACATTAGGCGCCAGGTAAAACGATGGATTTGATCTCTTAATTTATTGTTGTTTTCTAAGAATTGTAATCATTTTCTCCAATGACATTTCAAAGAAATAAGCACTAAATTATTTAAATTGTTCATATTTCCTGCTTTGTTCATTTTTCAGAATAGTTATAAAACACTTAAATGATTCTTTAGACACAAAATATTTATAACATTGTATTCTTTTTGAAATATATGAACATTTCTCCATTTTGAAGGCAAACAAATCATCAACTTATTGAAAGTCTAAAAGGTGTACTCTCCCTTTTCCACATTGTTTAGACCAGTGTTTCTCACACTAGTGTGCTGCAATGACATTCCCACTTACAACGACCAGTACTAGTAGTGGATCACTCCATTATGGCGGAATGGGGTGTTAGCTCTTCAGGTTATGGAATTGTCCACATTACATATATTATTATAATGACTAAAAGTTGGCCGCTTTAGCAGACGCACAGCAGTTCTTGAACTGGTAACGATAATAATAAGCGATGTGTTTCATGTAAATTTGTTAGGTGTATGCTTATAATAACAAATTATCAATAAGCATTATTCATTGTTATCCATAAAGAAATACGTTAGCAAGAATGAAACTGCGAAAGTGTTAAATGAAAAGCAAGGAACCAAACGAAGGTACAAAGAAGATTACATCGGATATGGTTTCATATCTTCTGGACTTGAAGATGCTCCATTGCCATTCTGTCTGATCTGCACTGCAATGCAACTCTGTCGAGTGGGGCACTTGTTCCAAGCAAAGTGAAGAGACACTTGGAAATAAAATATCCAGCTGTAAAAGCGCAACCGAAGGAATACTTGAAAAACATCAGGGCTCAACAAAATAAACAAGCTAAGAAACTTAAGAACTACCTAAAGCTGCCAGAAAAGGGATTGATAACAAGTTATAAGGTTGCTCAGTTATTAGCAAAACGCAAGAAAGCACACCCAGAGGCTGAATCAGTCATTGCACCAGCTTTAGCAATAGTTGTTGAAACTATCCTTGGACCCGATGCCTCCGAAAAAATTAAAAAAGTTCCTTTGTCAAATGATACTATCTCGCGCAGAATTGAAGACTTATCGTCAGATTTACAAGATCAAATCTGTGAACACTTCGACGTGACTGACAATGAAGTGTCTCTGCTGTGGTCTCTTCAAGTTGATGAATCCACTGACGTTAGCGGCAAAGCCCAGCTGCTAGCTTTTATTCGATTCATAAAGGATGAAAAATGTGTCAACGAATTCTTATTTTGAAAAGACTTACCAACTACGACCAAAGGCTAAGATATTTTCAATGTGTTGAACGAAAACATTTTGCTCTTCAAACTACTGTGGAAAAACTGTGTCAGCGCTTGCACCGATGGCTGTCCTTCCATGCAGGGAAATAGAAAGGGATTCGTCACTCTTGTGCTTCAAGAAAATCCAAATGTATTAGTTGTTCACTGCATGATCCACAGAGAAGCTCTTGCCTTCAAATCTTTACCGAAAGATTTGATGTCTGCTCTGGATCAAGTAATTGAAGTTGTAAACTTCATCAAATCTCGACCGCTTGCATCCCGACTTTTCTCTCAGCTCTGTGAAGCAAAGGATTCAGACTTCAAATGTCTCCTGTATCACACCAACGTTCGTTGGCTCTCCAGGGGAAAAGTGTTAAAGCGTTTCGTCCAACTCAAGGCTGAGTTGATTTCATTCTTGGAGGCTGAAAAAAAAGACTTTGGTTTTTCTATTCATGACGAGATCTGGTGGGTTAAGGTGACATTTCTCTCTGATTTATTTGACAAATTAAATTAATTGAATTAAAGTCTTCAAGGACCATCAGAAACCATCATCACTGCATCCTCAAAACTGAAATCATTTGGTGAAAAATTGTCTTTGTGGCAAAGTAAGATCTCGAAAGGAGTCTTCGACTGCTTTCCTACTTACAAAGAATGTGCTTCAAATAAAGAAATCACCCCCAAAATTCTGGACACTTTGACACACTTGCAGTCAGCATTGCAGTATTACTTTCCAACAGTTGGAAGTAATGAATATGGATATGTCAGCTATCCATTTGGAAACAATAAAGCTACAAATCTGACAACTGAAGAAGCAGAGTAGCTCATTGATTTAAAAAACGATGCAGTTCTTAAGTCAAGTTTTGCAGAGAAAAGCCTGGATGTGTTTTGGATTTCAATCAACAAGTTATATCCTGCAATCAGTTTAAAAGCAATCAAAGTAATTCTTCCATTTGCATCTTCATGGTTTTGTGAGTTTGGATTTTCAGCACTGACTGAAATCAAATCTAAGACAAGAGAGAGACTTCTTACAAAAGACGACGAAATGCGAGTTTGTCGACTCTGGAGCCTCGATTTGATCGCATTTGCTCTCAAAAACAGGCACACCGTTCACATTAAATGTAATACTTAAAAACGGGTAAAATCTTTTTTTTTTCGTTTTATTTTAAAACAACTGTTGCTCTTCGTGGTGTGCCGCGAAATTTTTGTAGTTTTTTACTGTGCCGCCAGACAAAAAAGTTTGAGAAACACTGGTTTAGACTATTCATTGATACTTTTAAAGTAGTAAAAAAGATTTTCCATGTTTGTCTTTTGTATGTTTCAGTATTCATTGTATTTTCAGATTTACCATAAGACTTGTTATGGATGCCAAGAGACATTCTCAGATAAAGAATCTCTGACTAGTCACATGGAACATTTCCCAGAGCATCTAAAGAAAGTACCGGATGCTGCTGTGTGGGACCAACCGCAGTAAGTACTATGTTCCACTTGTATTAAAATTCAAGTGTTCCTTTTCATAGTTTTCAATTGCAACAAGCTTAGAGCTGATGCCATATTGTTCTTTTATCTTTCTACTTCAAACATATTCCATTTAAACAAAATTGTCTAGCTATACTGCATAGATCTAATCTTAATTACCATTGTTAGGCAAAGTTGTGTTATTTGAAACCAATTTTTAATTTCATTGTTCAATAAAAATTATTTTAACTAGATTTTTTTTAGTCATCATTTAAGAATATATATTCTGTGTACCTTACAAATAATCTTGTTTTATATAAGGTCAATTATGTTACAGTTAAACATCATAGAAATAGTCATGTTATTGACTGTCACTTTTTAAAATCATTGTTTTATTTCTCTCATTTACTGTTTTAAATTGTTTTATTTCTCTCATTTACTGTTAGTTTGAAATCTGAAAATGTGGTTTGATAGTTATGTTCTGAACACTTCTTTTTGTTTCAGATATTTCTTCCCCACCTATGAAGATGACACATTGTTGTGTCAGTTAGATGATGATGATGATGGAGCCTCTGGAGATGCCCTTGGAGTGACAGTCATTGCTGAAGATATCACAATCCCAGAAACTATTTTGCATGATCAGAAATTGATAAGAGATCTAACTAAAGCATAGCACCAGGACTGTGACATCTGTCAGTGCCATCAATTGAACAGTTATTCATGACTTGTGCTATTCCATGGAAGGGTCTGCATTTATCTGTGTTTGTTCACTGTTAGTGTTTTCATTTCCTGCTGTGTTCAAACAAATAACACATATCTTGTCAGTTTTTAATGCATTGTATACAAAGTGTGTATACATCATTTCAAAGTGAAATATTGAGTTGTATCCGTTGTTGGGATGATCTTTAAGGACATTTACTCTGATGACTCCTCTGCATCAACATTTAGTTGATTCATTCTACAATTGGTTCACATCAGATTTAACTTTTTTTTTTCTTTACCAATAGATTTAGACATTATTATCTCATTGATTGTTAAATGGTTTCACATTTCCTTTTTTGTTTTTTAATCTGAGTGAATCCTGTATCCATCTGATCTTACATTTTGTAGTTGTGTGAATTGTTTACAGAACTTATCATTGTATCATGCAATGTTTCATCTGTTGTTGTTTTTATATGGCATCTCTAAATATATTTTTTTCTAATTATTTACTAAAGTAAAACCTTCAAAAAATTGGGCTATTCTCAAAAAAAAATTTTTTTGATTTAATTAATTAGTTCCATATACAAACAAAAAGAGTCAAAACTTTTTATGATCTTTTTTTTTATTGGAAGCTAATAGAACAAAAATGTTTTGTAAAGTTGTACATCCCAGAGACTACAAAACTGAATGACTTACTTCCCAGCTAGGAAACATTGTCCATTTTGTTTATTTAGACCTGAAGCCTCTCCTAGTTCTACCGTCTTTTTGTTGGTTTATAATGTCTGCTAATAAATCTATTTTCATCACTTTATCTCTTGTTGTTTCATCACTTGTTGTTTCATCACTTCATCACTTGTTGTTTCATCACTTCATCTCTTGTTGTTTCATCACTTCATTTCTTGTTGTTTCATCACTTCATCTCTTGTTGTTGTTTCATCACTTCATCTCTTGTTGTTTCATCACTTCATCTCTTGTTGTTTCATCACTTCATCTCTTGTTGTTGTTTCATCACTTGTTGTTGCTTCATCACTTCTTGTTGTTTCATCACTTCATCTCTTGTTGTTTCATCACTTCATCTCTTGTTGTTGTTTCATCACTTGTTGTTGCTTCATCACTTGTTGTTTCATCACTTCATCTCTTGTTGTTGTTTCATCACTCTCTCTCTTGTTGTTGTTTCATCACTTGTTGTTGCTTCATCACTTGTTGTTGCTTCATCTCTTGTTGTTTCATCACTTCATTTCTTGTTGTTTCATCACTTCATCTCTTGTTGTTGTTTCATCACTTCATCTCTTGTTGTTTCATCACTTCATCTCTTGTTGTTTCATCACTTCATCTCTTGTTGTTTCATCACTTCATCTCTTGTTGTTTCATCACTTCATCTCTTGTTGTTGTTTCATCACTTGTTGTTGCTTCATCACTTCTTGTTGTTTCATCACTTCATCTCTTGTTGTTTCATCACTTCATCTCTTGTTGTTGTTTCATCACTTCATCTCTTGTTGTTGTTTCATCACTTGTTGTTGCTTCATCACTTGTTGTTTCATCACTTCATCTCTTGTTGTTGTTTCATCACTCTCTCTCTTGTTGTTGTTTCATCACTTGTTGTTGCTTCATCACTTGTTGTTGCTTCATCTCTTGTTGTTGTTTCATCACTCTCTCTCTTGTTGTTGTTTCATCACTTGTTGTTGTTTCATCACTTGTTGTTGTTTCATCACTTCATCTCTTGTTGTTGTTTCATCACTTCATCTCTTGTTGTTGTTTCATCACTTGTTGTTGCTTCATCACTTCTTGTTGTTTCATCACTTCATCTCTTGTTGTTTCATCACTTCATCTCTTGTTGTTGTTTCATCACTTCATCTCTTGTTGTTGTTTCATCACTTGTTGTTGCTTCATCACTTGTTGTTGTTTCATCACTTCATCTCTTGTTGTTGTTTTATCACTCTATCTCTTGTTGTTGTTTCATCACTTGTTGTTGCTTCATCACTCGTTGTTGCTTCATCACTTGTTGTTTCATCACTTCATCTCTTGTTGTTGTTTCATCACTTGTTGTTGCTTCATCACTTGTTGTTGCTTCATCACTTGTTGTTGTTTCATCACTTCATCTCTTGTTGTTGTTGTTTCATCACTCTATCTCTTGTTGTTGTTTCATCACTTCATCTCTTGTTGTTGTTTCATCACTTCATCTCTTGTTGTTGTTTCATCACTTCATCTCTTGTTGTTGTTTCATCACTTCATTTCTTGTTGTTTCATCACTCTATCTCTTGTTGTTGTTTCATCACTTCATCTCTTGTTGTTGTTTCATCACTCTATCTTTTGTTGTTGTTTCATCACTCTATCTCTTGTTGTTGTTTCATCACTCTATCTCTTGTTGTTGTTTCATCACTTGTTGTTGCTTCATCTCTTGTTGTTGTTTCATCACTCTATTTCTTGTTGTTGTTTCATCACTTCATCTCTTGTTGTTGTTTCATCACTTCATTTCTTGTTGTTTCATCACTCTATCTGTTGTTGTTGTTTTATCACTTCATTTCTTGTTGTTTCATCACTCTATCTCTTGTTGTTGTTTCATCACTCTATCTCTTGTTGTTGTTTCATCACTCTATCTCTTGTTGTTGTTTCATCACTCTATCTCTTGTTGTTGTTTCATCTCTTGTTGTTGTTTCATCTCTTGTTGTTGTTTCATCACTTGTTGTTGTTTCATCTCTTGTTGTTTCATCACTCTATCTCTTGTTGTTGTTTCATCACTCTATCTCTTGTTGTTGTTTTATCACTCTATCTCTTGTTGTTGTTTCATCACTCTATCTCTTGTTGTTGTTTCATCACTTGTTGTTGCTTCATCTCTTGTTGTTGTTTCATCACTTGTTGTTGCTTCATCTCTTGTTGTTGTTTCATCTCTTGTTGTTGTTTCATCACTCTATCTCTTGTTGTTGCTTCATCTCTTGTTGTTGTTTCATCTCTTGTTGTTGTTTCATCACTCTATCTCTTGTTGTTGTTTCATCACTCTATCTCTTGTTGTTGTTTCATCACTCTATTTCTTGTTGTTGTTTCATCACTTGTTGTTGCTTCATCTCTTGTTGTTGTTTCATCACTCTATCTCTTGTTGTTGTTTCATCACTCTATCTCTTGTTGTTGTTTCATCACTCTATCTCTTGTTGTTGTTTCATCACTTGTTGTTGCTTCATCTCTTGTTGTTGTTTCATCACTTGTTGTTTCATCACTTCATCTCTTTTTGTTGTTTCATCACTCTATCTCTTGTTGTTGTTTCATCACTCTATCTCTTGTTGTTGTTTCATCACTTGTTGTTGCTTCATCTCTTGTTGTTGTTTCATCACTCTATCTCTTGTTGTTTCATCACTCTATCTCTTGTTGTTGTTTCATCACTTGTTGTTGCTTCATCTCTTGTTGTTGTTTCATCACTCTATCTCTTGTTGTTGTTTCATCACTCTATCTCTTGTTGTTGTTTCATCACTCTATCTCTTGTTGTTGTTTCATCACTCTATCTCTTGTTGTTGTTTCATCACTCTATCTCTTGTTGTTGTTTCATCTCTTGTTGTTGTTTCATCTCTTGTTGTTGTTTCATCACTTGTTGTTGTTTCATCTCTTGTTGTTGTTTCATCACTCTATCTCTTGTTGTTGTTTTATCACTCTATCTCTTGTTGTTGTTTCATCACTCTATCTCTTGTTGTTGTTTCATCACTTGTTGTTGCTTCATCTCTTGTTGTTGTTTCATCACTCTATCTCTTGTTGTTTCATCACTCTATCTCTTGTTGTTGCTTCATCTCTTGTTGTTGTTTCATCTCTTGTTGTTGTTTCATCACTCTATCTCTTGTTGTTGTTTCATCACTTGTTGTTTCATCACTTCATCTCTTGTTGTTGTTTCATCACTTGTTGTTGCTTCATCACTCGTTGTTGCTTCATCACTTGTTGTTTCATCACTTCATCTCTTGTTGTTGTTTCATCACTCTATCTCTTGTTGTTGTTTCATCACTTGTTGTTGCTTCATCACTTGTTGTTGTTTCATCACTTCATCTCTTGTTGTTGTTGTTTCATCACTCTATCTCTTGTTGTTGTTTCATCACTTCATCTCTTGTTGTTGTTTCATCACTTCATCTCTTGTTGTTGTTTCATCACTTCATCTCTTGTTGTTGCTTCATCTCTTGTTGTTGTTTCATCTCTTGTTGTTGTTTCATCACTCTATCTCTTGTTGTTGTTTCATCACTTGTTGTTTCATCACTTCATCTCTTGTTGTTGTTTCATCACTTGTTGTTGCTTCATCACTCGTTGTTGCTTCATCACTTGTTGTTTCATCACTTCATCTCTTGTTGTTGTTTCATCACTCTATCTCTTGTTGTTGTTTCATCACTTGTTGTTGCTTCATCACTTGTTGTTGTTTCATCACTTCATCTCTTGTTGTTGTTGTTTCATCACTCTATCTCTTGTTGTTGTTTCATCACTTCATCTCTTGTTGTTGTTTCATCACTTCATCTCTTGTTGTTGTTTCATCACTTCATCTCTTGTTGTTGTTTCATCACTTCATTTCTTGTTGTTGTTTCATCACTCTATCTCTTGTTGTTGTTTCATCACTCTATCTCTTGTTGTTGCTTCATCTCTTGTTGTTGTTTCATCTCTTGTTGTTGTTTCATCACTCTATCTTTTGTTGTTGTTTCATCACTCTATCTCTTGTTGTTGTTTCATCACTCTATCTCTTGTTGTTGTTTCATCACTTGTTGTTGCTTCATCTCTTGTTGTTGTTTCATCACTCTATCTCTTGTTGTTCTTTCATCACTGTATCTCTTGTTGTTGTTTCATCACTTGTTGTTGCTTCATCTCTTGTTGTTGTTTCATCACTCTATCTCTTGTTGTTGTTTCATCACTCTATCTCTTGTTGTTGTTTCATCACTCTATCTCTTGTTGTTGTTTCATCACTCTATTTCTTGTTGTTGTTTCATCACTCTATCTCTTGTTGTTGTTTCATCTCTTGTTGTTGTTTCATCTCTTGTTGTTGTTTCATCACTTGTTGTTGTTTCATCTCTTGTTGTTTCATCACTCTATCTCTTGTTGTTGTTTCATCACTCTATCTCTTGTTGTTGTTTCATCACTTGTTGTTGCTTCATCTCTTGTTGTTGTTTCATCACTCTATCTTTTGTTGTTGTTTCATCACTCTATCTCTTGTTGTTTCATCACTCTATCTCTTGTTGTTGTTTCATCACTTGTTGTTGCTTCATCTCTTGTTGTTGTTTCATCACTCTATCTCTTGTTGTTGTTTCATCACTCTATCTCTTGTTGTTGTTTCATCACTTGTTGTTGCTTCATCTCTTGTTGTTGTTTCATCACTCTATCTCTTGTTGTTGTTTCATCACTCTATCTCTTGTTGATGTTTCATCACTCTATCTCTTGTTGTTGTTTCATCACTCTATCTCTTGTTGTTGTTTCATCACTCTATCTCTTGTTGTTGTTTCATCACTCTATCTCTTGTTGTTTCATCTCTTGTTGTTGTTTCATCACTTGTTGTTGTTTCATCTCTTGTTGTTGTTTCATCACTCTATCTCTTGTTGTTGTTTTATCACTCTATCTCTTGTTGTTGTTTCATCACTCTATCTCTTGTTGTTGTTTCATCTCTTGTTGTTGTTTCATCACTTGTTGTTGTTTCATCTCTTGTTGTTTCATCACTCTATCTCTTGTTGTTGTTTCATCACTCTATCTCTTGTTGTTGTTTTATCACTCTATCTCTTGTTGTTGTTTCATCACTTGTTGTTGCTTCATCTCTTGTTGTTGTTTCATCACTTGTTGTTGCTTCATCTCTTGTTGTTGTTTCATCTCTTGTTGTTGTTTCATCACTCTATCTCTTGTTGTTGCTTCATCTCTTGTTGTTGTTTCATCTCTTGTTGTTGTTTCATCACTCTATCTCTTGTTGTTGTTTCATCACTCTATCTCTTGTTGTTGTTTCATCACTCTATCTCTTGTTGTTGTTTCATCACTTGTTGTTGCTTCATCTCTTGTTGTTGTTTCATCACTCTATCTCTTGTTGTTGTTTCATCACTCTATCTCTTGTTGTTGTTTCATCACTCTATCTCTTGTTGTTGTTTCATCACTTGTTGTTGCTTCATCTCTTGTTGTTGTTTCATCACTTGTTGTTTCATCACTTCATCTCTTTTTGTTGTTTCATCACTCTATCTCTTGTTGTTGTTTCATCACTCTATCTCTTGTTGTTGTTTCATCACTTGTTGTTGCTTCATCTCTTGTTGTTGTTTCATCACTCTATCTCTTGTTGTTTCATCACTCTATCTCTTGTTGTTGTTTCATCACTTGTTGTTGCTTCATCTCTTGTTGTTGTTTCATCACTCTATCTCTTGTTGTTGTTTCATCACTCTATCTCTTGTTGTTGTTTCATCACTCTATCTCTTGTTGTTGTTTCATCACTCTATCTCTTGTTGTTGTTTCATCACTCTATCTCTTGTTGTTGTTTCATCTCTTGTTGTTGTTTCATCTCTTGTTGTTGTTTCATCACTTGTTGTTGTTTCATCTCTTGTTGTTGTTTCATCACTCTATCTCTTGTTGTTGTTTTATCACTCTATCTCTTGTTGTTGTTTCATCACTCTATCTCTTGTTGTTGTTTCATCACTTGTTGTTGCTTCATCTCTTGTTGTTGTTTCATCACTCTATCTCTTGTTGTTTCATCACTCTATCTCTTGTTGTTGCTTCATCTCTTGTTGTTGTTTCATCTCTTGTTGTTGTTTCATCACTCTATCTCTTGTTGTTGTTTCATCACTCTATCTCTTGTTGTTGTTTCATCACTTGTTGTTTCATCACTTCATCTCTTGTTGTTGTTTCATCACTTGTTGTTGCTTCATCACTCGTTGTTGCTTCATCACTTGTTGTTTCATCACTTCATCTCTTGTTGTTGTTTCATCACTCTATCTCTTGTTGTTGTTTCATCACTTGTTGTTGCTTCATCACTTGTTGTTGTTTCATCACTTCATCTCTTGTTGTTGTTGTTTCATCACTCTATCTCTTGTTGTTGTTTCATCACTTCATCTCTTGTTGTTGTTTCATCACTTCATCTCTTGTTGTTGTTTCATCACTTCATCTCTTGTTGTTGTTTCATCACTTCATTTCTTGTTGTTGTTTCATCACTCTATCTCTTGTTGTTGTTTCATCACTCTATCTCTTGTTGTTGCTTCATCTCTTGTTGTTGTTTCATCTCTTGTTGTTGTTTCATCACTCTATCTTTTGTTGTTGTTTCATCACTCTATCTCTTGTTGTTGTTTCATCACTCTATCTCTTGTTGTTGTTTCATCACTTGTTGTTGCTTCATCTCTTGTTGTTGTTTCATCACTCTATCTCTTGTTGTTCTTTCATCACTGTATCTCTTGTTGTTGTTTCATCACTTGTTGTTGCTTCATCTCTTGTTGTTGTTTCATCACTCTATCTCTTGTTGTTGTTTCATCACTCTATCTCTTGTTGTTGTTTCATCACTCTATTTCTTGTTGTTGTTTCATCACTCTATCTCTTGTTGTTGTTTCATCTCTTGTTGTTGTTTCATCTCTTGTTGTTGTTTCATCACTTGTTGTTGTTTCATCTCTTGTTGTTGTTTCATCACTCTATCTCTTGTTGTTGTTTCATCACTCTATCTCTTGTTGTTGTTTCATCACTTGTTGTTGCTTCATCTCTTGTTGTTGTTTCATCACTCTATCTTTTGTTGTTGTTTCATCACTCTATCTCTTGTTGTTTCATCACTCTATCTCTTGTTGTTGTTTCATCACTTGTTGTTGCTTCATCTCTTGTTGTTGTTTCATCACTCTATCTCTTGTTGTTGTTTCATCACTCTATCTCTTGTTGTTGTTTCATCACTTGTTGTTGCTTCATCTCTTGTTGTTGTTTCATCACTCTATCTCTTGTTGTTGTTTCATCACTCTATCTCTTGTTGTTGTTTCATCACTCTATCTCTTGTTGTTGTTTCATCACTCTATCTCTTGTTGTTGTTTCATCACTCTATCTCTTGTTGTTGTTTCATCACTCTATCTCTTGTTGTTGTTTCATCACTCTATCTCTTGTTGTTTCATCTCTTGTTGTTGTTTCATCAATTGTTGTTGTTTCATCTCTTGTTGTTGTTTCATCACTCTATCTCTTGTTGTTGTTTTATCACTCTATCTCTTGTTGTTGTTTCATCACTCTATCTCTTGTTGTTGTTTCATCTCTTGTTGTTGTTTCATCTCTTGTTGTTGTTTTATCACTTGTTGTTGTTTCATCTCTTGTTGTTTCATCACTCTATCTCTTGTTGTTGTTTCATCACTCTATCTCTTGTTGTTGTTTTATCACTCTATCTCTTGTTGTTGTTTCATCACTCTATCTCTTGTTGTTGTTTCATCACTCTCTCTCTTGTTGTTGTTTCATCACTTGTTGTTGCTTCATCACTTGTTGTTGCTTCATCTCTTGTTGTTTCATCACTTCATTTCTTGTTGTTTCATCACTTCATCTCTTGTTGTTGTTTCATCACTTCATCTCTTGTTGTTTCATCACTTCATCTCTTGTTGTTTCATCACTTCATCTCTTGTTGTTTCATCACTTCATCTCTTGTTGTTTCATCACTTCATCTCTTGTTGTTGTTTCATCACTTGTTGTTGCTTCATCACTTCTTGTTGTTTCATCACTTCATCTCTTGTTGTTTCATCACTTCATCTCTTGTTGTTGTTTCATCACTTCATCTCTTGTTGTTGTTTCATCACTTGTTGTTGCTTCATCACTTGTTGTTTCATCACTTCATCTCTTGTTGTTGTTTCATCACTCTCTCTCTTGTTGTTGTTTCATCACTTGTTGTTGCTTCATCACTTGTTGTTGCTTCATCTCTTGTTGTTGTTTCATCACTCTCTCTCTTGTTGTTGTTTCATCACTTGTTGTTGTTTCATCACTTGTTGTTGTTTCATCACTTCATCTCTTGTTGTTGTTTCATCACTTCATCTCTTGTTGTTTCATCACTTCATCTCTTGTTGTTGTTTCATCACTTGTTGTTGCTTCATCACTTCTTGTTGTTTCATCACTTCATCTCTTGTTGTTTCATCACTTCATCTCTTGTTGTTGTTTCATCACTTCATCTCTTGTTGTTGTTTCATCACTTGTTGTTGCTTCATCACTTGTTGTTGTTTCATCACTTCATCTCTTGTTGTTGTTTTATCACTCTATCTCTTGTTGTTGTTTCATCACTTGTTGTTGCTTCATCACTCGTTGTTGCTTCATCACTTGTTGTTTCATCACTTCATCTCTTGTTGTTGTTTCATCACTTGTTGTTGCTTCATCACTTGTTGTTGCTTCATCACTTGTTGTTGTTTCATCACTTCATCTCTTGTTGTTGTTGTTTCATCACTCTATCTCTTGTTGTTGTTTCATCACTTCATCTCTTGTTGTTGTTTCATCACTTCATCTCTTGTTGTTGTTTCATCACTTCATCTCTTGTTGTTGTTTCATCACTTCATTTCTTGTTGTTTCATCACTCTATCTCTTGTTGTTGTTTCATCACTTCATCTCTTGTTGTTGTTTCATCACTCTATCTTTTGTTGTTGTTTCATCACTCTATCTCTTGTTGTTGTTTCATCACTCTATCTCTTGTTGTTGTTTCATCACTTGTTGTTGCTTCATCTCTTGTTGTTGTTTCATCACTCTATTTCTTGTTGTTGTTTCATCACTTCATCTCTTGTTGTTGTTTCATCACTTCATTTCTTGTTGTTTCATCACTCTATCTGTTGTTGTTGTTTTATCACTTCATTTCTTGTTGTTTCATCACTCTATCTCTTGTTGTTGTTTCATCACTCTATCTCTTGTTGTTGTTTCATCACTCTATCTCTTGTTGTTGTTTCATCACTCTATCTCTTGTTGTTGTTTCATCTCTTGTTGTTGTTTCATCTCTTGTTGTTGTTTCATCACTTGTTGTTGTTTCATCTCTTGTTGTTTCATCACTCTATCTCTTGTTGTTGTTTCATCACTCTATCTCTTGTTGTTGTTTTATCACTCTATCTCTTGTTGTTGTTTCATCACTCTATCTCTTGTTGTTGTTTCATCACTTGTTGTTGCTTCATCTCTTGTTGTTGTTTCATCACTTGTTGTTGCTTCATCTCTTGTTGTTGTTTCATCTCTTGTTGTTGTTTCATCACTCTATCTCTTGTTGTTGCTTCATCTCTTGTTGTTGTTTCATCTCTTGTTGTTGTTTCATCACTCTATCTCTTGTTGTTGTTTCATCACTCTATCTCTTGTTGTTGTTTCATTACTCTATTTCTTGTTGTTGTTTCATCACTTGTTGTTGCTTCATCTCTTGTTGTTGTTTCATCACTCTATCTCTTGTTGTTGTTTCATCACTCTATCTCTTGTTGTTGTTTCATCACTCTATCTCTTGTTGTTGTTTCATCACTTGTTGTTGCTTCATCTCTTGTTGTTGTTTCATCACTTGTTGTTTCATCACTTCATCTCTTTTTGTTGTTTCATCACTCTATCTCTTGTTGTTGTTTCATCACTCTATCTCTTGTTGTTGTTTCATCACTTGTTGTTGCTTCATCTCTTGTTGTTGTTTCATCACTCTATCTCTTGTTGTTTCATCACTCTATCTCTTGTTGTTGTTTCATCACTTGTTGTTGCTTCATCTCTTGTTGTTGTTTCATCACTCTATCTCTTGTTGTTGTTTCATCACTCTATCTCTTGTTGTTGTTTCATCACTCTATCTCTTGTTGTTGTTTCATCACTCTATCTCTTGTTGTTGTTTCATCACTCTATCTCTTGTTGTTGTTTCATCTCTTGTTGTTGTTTCATCTCTTGTTGTTGTTTCATCACTTGTTGTTGTTTCATCTCTTGTTGTTGTTTCATCACTCTATCTCTTGTTGTTGTTTTATCACTCTATCTCTTGTTGTTGTTTCATCACTCTATCTCTTGTTGTTGTTTCATCACTTGTTGTTGCTTCATCTCTTGTTGTTGTTTCATCACTCTATCTCTTGTTGTTTCATCACTCTATCTCTTGTTGTTGCTTCATCTCTTGTTGTTGTTTCATCTCTTGTTGTTGTTTCATCACTCTATCTCTTGTTGTTGTTTCATCACTTGTTGTTTCATCACTTCATCTCTTGTTGTTGTTTCATCACTTGTTGTTGCTTCATCACTCGTTGTTGCTTCATCACTTGTTGTTTCATCACTTCATCTCTTGTTGTTGTTTCATCACTCTATCTCTTGTTGTTGTTTCATCACTTGTTGTTGCTTCATCACTTGTTGTTGTTTCATCACTTCATCTCTTGTTGTTGTTGTTTCATCACTCTATCTCTTGTTGTTGTTTCATCACTTCATCTCTTGTTGTTGTTTCATCACTTCATCTCTTGTTGTTGTTTCATCACTTCATCTCTTGTTGTTGCTTCATCTCTTGTTGTTGTTTCATCTCTTGTTGTTGTTTCATCACTCTATCTCTTGTTGTTGTTTCATCACTTGTTGTTTCATCACTTCATCTCTTGTTGTTGTTTCATCACTTGTTGTTGCTTCATCACTCGTTGTTGCTTCATCACTTGTTGTTTCATCACTTCATCTCTTGTTGTTGTTTCATCACTCTATCTCTTGTTGTTGTTTCATCACTTGTTGTTGCTTCATCACTTGTTGTTGTTTCATCACTTCATCTCTTGTTGTTGTTGTTTCATCACTCTATCTCTTGTTGTTGTTTCATCACTTCATCTCTTGTTGTTGTTTCATCACTTCATCTCTTGTTGTTGTTTCATCACTTCATCTCTTGTTGTTGTTTCATCACTTCATTTCTTGTTGTTGTTTCATCACTCTATCTCTTGTTGTTGTTTCATCACTCTATCTCTTGTTGTTGCTTCATCTCTTGTTGTTGTTTCATCTCTTGTTGTTGTTTCATCACTCTATCTTTTGTTGTTGTTTCATCACTCTATCTCTTGTTGTTGTTTCATCACTCTATCTCTTGTTGTTGTTTCATCACTTGTTGTTGCTTCATCTCTTGTTGTTGTTTCATCACTCTATCTCTTGTTGTTCTTTCATCACTGTATCTCTTGTTGTTGTTTCATCACTTGTTGTTGCTTCATCTCTTGTTGTTGTTTCATCACTCTATCTCTTGTTGTTGTTTCATCACTCTATCTCTTGTTGTTGTTTCATCACTCTATCTCTTGTTGTTGTTTCATCACTCTATTTCTTGTTGTTGTTTCATCACTCTATCTCTTGTTGTTGTTTCATCTCTTGTTGTTGTTTCATCTCTTGTTGTTGTTTCATCACTTGTTGTTGTTTCATCTCTTGTTGTTTCATCACTCTATCTCTTGTTGTTGTTTCATCACTCTATCTCTTGTTGTTGTTTCATCACTTGTTGTTGCTTCATCTCTTGTTGTTGTTTCATCACTCTATCTTTTGTTGTTGTTTCATCACTCTATCTCTTGTTGTTTCATCACTCTATCTCTTGTTGTTGTTTCATCACTTGTTGTTGCTTCATCTCTTGTTGTTGTTTCATCACTCTATCTCTTGTTGTTGTTTCATCACTCTATCTCTTGTTGTTGTTTCATCACTTGTTGTTGCTTCATCTCTTGTTGTTGTTTCATCACTCTATCTCTTGTTGTTGTTTCATCACTCTATCTCTTGTTGATGTTTCATCACTCTATCTCTTGTTGTTGTTTCATCACTCTATCTCTTGTTGTTGTTTCATCACTCTATCTCTTGTTGTTGTTTCATCACTCTATCTCTTGTTGTTTCATCTCTTGTTGTTGTTTCATCACTTGTTGTTGTTTCATCTCTTGTTGTTGTTTCATCACTCTATCTCTTGTTGTTGTTTTATCACTCTATCTCTTGTTGTTGTTTCATCACTCTATCTCTTGTTGTTGTTTCATCTCTTGTTGTTGTTTCATCACTTGTTGTTGTTTCATCTCTTGTTGTTTCATCACTCTATCTCTTGTTGTTGTTTCATCACTCTATCTCTTGTTGTTGTTTTATCACTCTATCTCTTGTTGTTGTTTCATCACTTGTTGTTGCTTCATCTCTTGTTGTTGTTTCATCACTTGTTGTTGCTTCATCTCTTGTTGTTGTTTCATCTCTTGTTGTTGTTTCATCACTCTATCTCTTGTTGTTGCTTCATCTCTTGTTGTTGTTTCATCTCTTGTTGTTGTTTCATCACTCTATCTCTTGTTGTTGTTTCATCACTCTATCTCTTGTTGTTGTTTCATCACTCTATCTCTTGTTGTTGTTTCATCACTTGTTGTTGCTTCATCTCTTGTTGTTGTTTCATCACTCTATCTCTTGTTGTTGTTTCATCACTCTATCTCTTGTTGTTGTTTCATCACTCTATCTCTTGTTGTTGTTTCATCACTTGTTGTTGCTTCATCTCTTGTTGTTGTTTCATCACTTGTTGTTTCATCACTTCATCTCTTTTTGTTGTTTCATCACTCTATCTCTTGTTGTTGTTTCATCACTCTATCTCTTGTTGTTGTTTCATCACTTGTTGTTGCTTCATCTCTTGTTGTTGTTTCATCACTCTATCTCTTGTTGTTTCATCACTCTATCTCTTGTTGTTGTTTCATCACTTGTTGTTGCTTCATCTCTTGTTGTTGTTTCATCACTCTATCTCTTGTTGTTGTTTCATCACTCTATCTCTTGTTGTTGTTTCATCACTCTATCTCTTGTTGTTGTTTCATCACTCTATCTCTTGTTGTTGTTTCATCACTCTATCTCTTGTTGTTGTTTCATCTCTTGTTGTTGTTTCATCTCTTGTTGTTGTTTCATCACTTGTTGTTGTTTCATCTCTTGTTGTTGTTTCATCACTCTATCTCTTGTTGTTGTTTTATCACTCTATCTCTTGTTGTTGTTTCATCACTCTATCTCTTGTTGTTGTTTCATCACTTGTTGTTGCTTCATCTCTTGTTGTTGTTTCATCACTCTATCTCTTGTTGTTTCATCACTCTATCTCTTGTTGTTGCTTCATCTCTTGTTGTTGTTTCATCTCTTGTTGTTGTTTCATCACTCTATCTCTTGTTGTTGTTTCATCACTCTATCTCTTGTTGTTGTTTCATCACTTGTTGTTTTATCACTTCATCTCTTGTTGTTGTTTCATCACTTGTTGTTGCTTCATCACTCGTTGTTGCTTCATCACTTGTTGTTTCATCACTTCATCTCTTGTTGTTGTTTCATCACTCTATCTCTTGTTGTTGTTTCATCACTTGTTGTTGCTTCATCACTTGTTGTTGTTTCATCACTTCATCTCTTGTTGTTGTTGTTTCATCACTCTATCTCTTGTTGTTGTTTCATCACTTCATCTCTTGTTGTTGTTTCATCACTTCATCTCTTGTTGTTGTTTCATCACTTCATCTCTTGTTGTTGTTTCATCACTTCATTTCTTGTTGTTGTTTCATCACTCTATCTCTTGTTGTTGTTTCATCACTCTATCTCTTGTTGTTGCTTCATCTCTTGTTGTTGTTTCATCTCTTGTTGTTGTTTCATCACTCTATCTTTTGTTGTTGTTTCATCACTCTATCTCTTGTTGTTGTTTCATCACTCTATCTCTTGTTGTTGTTTCATCACTTGTTGTTGCTTCATCTCTTGTTGTTGTTTCATCACTCTATCTCTTGTTGTTCTTTCATCACTGTATCTCTTGTTGTTGTTTCATCACTTGTTGTTGCTTCATCTCTTGTTGTTGTTTCATCACTCTATCTCTTGTTGTTGTTTCATCACTCTATCTCTTGTTGTTGTTTCATCACTCTATTTCTTGTTGTTGTTTCATCACTCTATCTCTTGTTGTTGTTTCATCTCTTGTTGTTGTTTCATCTCTTGTTGTTGTTTCATCACTTGTTGTTGTTTCATCTCTTGTTGTTGTTTCATCACTCTATCTCTTGTTGTTGTTTCATCACTCTATCTCTTGTTGTTGTTTCATCACTTGTTGTTGCTTCATCTCTTGTTGTTGTTTCATCACTCTATCTTTTGTTGTTGTTTCATCACTCTATCTCTTGTTGTTTCATCACTCTATCTCTTGTTGTTGTTTCATCACTTGTTGTTGCTTCATCTCTTGTTGTTGTTTCATCACTCTATCTCTTGTTGTTGTTTCATCACTCTATCTCTTGTTGTTGTTTCATCACTTGTTGTTGCTTCATCTCTTGTTGTTGTTTCATCACTCTATCTCTTGTTGTTGTTTCATCACTCTATCTCTTGTTGTTGTTTCATCACTCTATCTCTTGTTGTTGTTTCATCACTCTATCTCTTGTTGTTGTTTCATCACTCTATCTCTTGTTGTTGTTTCATCACTCTATCTCTTGTTGTTGTTTCATCACTCTATCTCTTGTTGTTTCATCTCTTGTTGTTGTTTCATCACTTGTTGTTGTTTCATCTCTTGTTGTTGTTTCATCACTCTATCTCTTGTTGTTGTTTTATCACTCTATCTCTTGTTGTTGTTTCATCACTCTATCTCTTGTTGTTGTTTCATCTCTTGTTGTTGTTTCATCTCTTGTTGTTGTTTTATCACTTGTTGTTGTTTCATCTCTTGTTGTTTCATCACTCTATCTCTTGTTGTTGTTTCATCACTCTATCTCTTGTTGTTGTTTTATCACTCTATCTCTTGTTGTTGTTTCATCACTCTATCTCTTGTTGTTGTTTCATCACTTGTTGTTGCTTCATCTCTTGTTGTTGTTTCATCACTTGTTGTTGCTTCATCTCTCGTTGTTGTTTCATCTCTTGTTGTTGTTTCATCACTCTATCTCTTGTTGTTGCTTCATCTCTTGTTGTTGTTTCATCTCTTGTTGTTGTTTCATCACTCTATCTCTTGTTGTTGTTTCATCACTCTATCTCTTGTTGTTGTTTCATCACTTGTTGTTGCTTCATCTCTTGTTGTTGTTTCATCACTTGTTGTTTCATCACTTCATCTCTTTTTGTTGTTTCATCACTCTATCTCTTGTTGTTGTTTCATCACTCTATCTCTTGTTGTTGTTTCATCACTTCATCTCTTGTTGTTGTTTCATCACTTGTTGTTGCTTCATCTCTTGTTGTTGCTTCATCTCTTGTTGTTTCATCACTTGTTGTTGCTTCATCTCTTGTTGTTTCATCACTCTATCTGTTGTTGTTGTTTCATCACTCTATCTCTTGTTGTTGTTTCATCACTTCATCTCTTGTTGTTTCATCACTTCATCTCTTGTTGTTGTTTCATCACTCTATCTCTTGTTGTTGTTTCATCACTTGTTGCTTCATCTCTTGTTGTTGTTTCATCACTTGTTGTTGCTTCATCTCTTGTTGTTGTTTCATCACTTGTTGTTGCTTCATCTCTTGTTGTTTCATAACTCTATCTCTTGTTGTTGTTTCATCACTCTATCTCTTGTTGTTGTTTCATCACTTCATCTCTTGTTGTTTCATCACTTCATCTCTTGTTGTTGTTTCATCACTCTATCTCTTGTTGTTGCTTCATCTCTTGTTGTTTCATCACTCTATCTCTTGTTGTTGTTTCATCACTCTATCTCTTGTTGTTGTTTCATCACTTGTTGTTGCTTCATCTCTTGTTGTTGTTTCATCACTCTATCTCTTGTTGTTCTTTCATCACTGTATCTCTTGTTGTTGTTTCATCACTTGTTGTTGCTTCATCTCTTGTTGTTGTTTCATCACTCTATCTCTTGTTGTTGTTTCATCACTCTATCTCTTGTTGTTGTTTCATCACTCTATCTCTTGTTGGTTTTTCATCACTCTATTTCTTGTTGTTGTTTCATCACTCTATCTCTTGTTGTTGTTTCATCTCTTGTTGTTGTTTCATCTCTTGTTGTTGTTTCATCACTTGTTGTTGTTTCATCTCTTGTTGTTGTTTCATCACTCTATCTCTTGTTGTTGTTTCATCACTCTATCTCTTGTTGTTGTTTCATCACTTGTTGTTGCTTCATCTCTTGTTGTTGTTTCATCACTCTATCTTTTGTTGTTGTTTCATCACTCTATCTCTTGTTGTTGTTTCATCACTCTATCTCTTGTTGTTGTTTCATCACTTGTTGTTGCTTCATCTCTTGTTGTTGTTTCATCACTCTATCTCTTGTTGTTGTTTCATCACTCTATCTCTTGTTGTTGTTTCATCACTTGTTGTTGTTTCATCTCTTGTTGTTGTTTCATCACTCTATCTCTTGTTGTTGTTTCATCACTCTATCTCTTGTTGTTGTTTCATCACTTGTTGTTGCTTCATCTCTTGTTGTTGTTTCATCACTCTATCTTTTGTTGTTGTTTCATCACTCTATCTCTTGTTGTTGTTTCATCACTCTATCTCTTGTTGTTGTTTCATCACTTGTTGTTGCTTCATCTTTTGTTGTTGTTTCATCACTCTATCTCTTGTTGTTGTTTCATCACTCTATCTCTTGTTGTTGTTTCATCACTTGTTGTTGCTTCATCTCTTGTTGTTGTTTCATCACTCTATCTCTTGTTGTTGTTTCATCACTCTATCTCTTGTTGTTGTTTAATCACTTGTTGTTGCTTCATCTCTTGTTGTTGTTTCATCACTCTATCTCTTGTTGTTGTTTCATCACTTCATCTCTTGTTGTTGTTTCATCACTTCATCTCTTGTTGTTGTTTCATCACTTCATTTCTTGTTGTTGTTTCATCACTCTATCTCTTGTTGTTGTTTCATCACTCTATCTCTTGTTGTTGCTTCATCTCTTGTTGTTGTTTCATCTCTTGTTGTTGTTTCATCACTCTATCTTTTGTTGTTGTTTCATCACTCTATCTCTTGTTGTTGTTTCATCACTCTATCTCTTGTTGTTGTTTCATCACTTGTTGTTGCTTCATCTCTTGTTGTTGTTTCATCACTCTATCTCTTGTTGTTCTTTCATCACTGTATCTCTTGTTGTTGTTTCATCACTTGTTGTTGCTTCATCTCTTGTTGTTGTTTCATCACTCTATCTCTTGTTGTTGTTTCATCACTCTATCTCTTGTTGTTGTTTCATCACTCTATTTCTTGTTGTTGTTTCATCACTCTATCTCTTGTTGTTGTTTCATCTCTTGTTGTTGTTTCATCTCTTGTTGTTGTTTCATCACTTGTTGTTGTTTCATCTCTTGTTGTTGTTTCATCACTCTATCTCTTGTTGTTGTTTCATCACTCTATCTCTTGTTGTTGTTTCATCACTTGTTGTTGCTTCATCTCTTGTTGTTGTTTCATCACTCTATCTTTTGTTGTTGTTTCATCACTCTATCTCTTGTTGTTTCATCACTCTATCTCTTGTTGTTGTTTCATCACTTGTTGTTGCTTCATCTCTTGTTGTTGTTTCATCACTCTATCTCTTGTTGTTGTTTCATCACTCTATCTCTTGTTGTTGTTTCATCACTTGTTGTTGCTTCATCTCTTGTTGTTGTTTCATCACTCTATCTCTTGTTGTTGTTTCATCACTCTATCTCTTGTTGTTGTTTCATCACTCTATCTCTTGTTGTTGTTTCATCACTCTATCTCTTGTTGTTGTTTCATCACTCTATCTCTTGTTGTTGTTTCATCACTCTATCTCTTGTTGTTGTTTCATCACTCTATCTCTTGTTGTTTCATCTCTTGTTGTTGTTTCATCACTTGTTGTTGTTTCATCTCTTGTTGTTGTTTCATCACTCTATCTCTTGTTGTTGTTTTATCACTCTATCTCTTGTTGTTGTTTCATCACTTCATCTCTTGTTGTTTCATCACTTCATCTCTTGTTGTTGTTTCATCACTCTATCTCTTGTTGTTGTTTCATCACTTGTTGCTTCATCTCTTGTTGTTGTTTCATCACTTGTTGTTGCTTCATCTCTTGTTGTTGTTTCATCACTTGTTGTTGCTTCATCTCTTGTTGTTTCATAACTCTATCTCTTGTTGTTGTTTCATCACTCTATCTCTTGTTGTTGTTTCATCACTTCATCTCTTGTTGTTTCATCACTTCATCTCTTGTTGTTGTTTCATCACTCTATCTCTTGTTGTTGTTTCATCACTTGTTGCTTCATCTCTTGTTGTTGTTTCATCACTTGTTGTTGCTTCATCTCTTGTTGTTGTTTCATCACTTGTTGTTGCTTCATCTCTTGTTGTTTCATAACTCTATCTCTTGTTGTTGTTTCATCACTCTATCTCTTGTTGTTGTTTCATCACTTTATCTCTTGTTGTTGTTTCATCACTTGTTGTTGCTTCATCTCTTGTTGTTGTTTCATCACTTCATCTCTTGTTGTTGTTTCATCACTCTATTTCTTGTTGTTGTTTCATCACTTCATCTCTTGTTGTTGTTTCATCACTTCATCTCTTGTTGTTGTTTCATCACTCTATCTCTTGTTGTTGTTTCATCACTTGTTGTTGCTTCATCTCTTGTTGTTGTTTCATCACTCTATCTCTTGTTGTTCTTTCATCACTGTATCTCTTGTTGTTGTTTCATCACTTGTTGTTGCTTCATCTCTTGTTGTTGTTTCATCACTCTATCTCTTGTTGTTGTTTCATCACTCTATCTCTTGTTGTTGTTTCATCACTCTATTTCTTGTTGTTGTTTCATCACTCTATCTCTTGTTGTTGTTTCATCTCTTGTTGTTGTTTCATCTCTTGTTGTTGTTTCATCACTTGTTGTTGTTTCATCTCTTGTTGTTGTTTCATCACTCTATCTCTTGTTGTTGTTTCATCACTCTATCTCTTGTTGTTGTTTCATCACTTGTTGTTGCTTCATCTCTTGTTGTTGTTTCATCACTCTATCTTTTGTTGTTGTTTCATCACTCTATCTCTTGTTGTTTCATCACTCTATCTCTTGTTGTTGTTTCATCACTTGTTGTTGCTTCATCTCTTGTTGTTGTTTCATCACTCTATCTCTTGTTGTTGTTTCATCACTCTATCTCTTGTTGTTGTTTCATCACTTGTTGTTGCTTCATCTCTTGTTGTTGTTTCATCACTCTATCTCTTGTTGTTGTTTCATCACTCTATCTCTTGTTGTTGTTTCATCACTCTATCTCTTGTTGTTGTTTCATCACTCTATCTCTTGTTGTTGTTTCATCACTCTATCTCTTGTTGTTGTTTCATCACTCTATCTCTTGTTGTTGTTTCATCACTCTATCTCTTGTTGTTTCATCTCTTGTTGTTGTTTCATCACTTGTTGTTGTTTCATCTCTTGTTGTTGTTTCATCACTCTATCTCTTGTTGTTGTTTTATCACTCTATCTCTTGTTGTTGTTTCATCACTTCATCTCTTGTTGTTTCATCACTTCATCTCTTGTTGTTGTTTCATCACTCTATCTCTTGTTGTTGTTTCATCACTTGTTGCTTCATCTCTTGTTGTTGTTTCATCACTTGTTGTTGCTTCATCTCTTGTTGTTGTTTCATCACTTGTTGTTGCTTCATCTCTTGTTGTTTCATAACTCTATCTCTTGTTGTTGTTTCATCACTCTATCTCTTGTTGTTGTTTCATCACTTCATCTCTTGTTGTTTCATCACTTCATCTCTTGTTGTTGTTTCATCACTCTATCTCTTGTTGTTGTTTCATCACTTGTTGCTTCATCTCTTGTTGTTGTTTCATCACTTGTTGTTGCTTCATCTCTTGTTGTTGTTTCATCACTTGTTGTTGCTTCATCTCTTGTTGTTTCATAACTCTATCTCTTGTTGTTGTTTCATCACTCTATCTCTTGTTGTTGTTTCATCACTTCATCTCTTGTTGTTGTTTCATCACTTGTTGTTGCTTCATCTCTTGTTGTTGTTTCATCACTTCATCTCTTGTTGTTGTTTCATCACTCTATTTCTTGTTGTTGTTTTATCACTTCATCTCTTGTTGTTGTTTCATCACTTCATCTCTTGTTGTTGTTTCATCACTCTATCTCTTGTTGTTGTTTCATCACTTGTTGTTGCTTCATCTCTTGTTGTTGTTTCATCACTTGTTGTTGCTTCATCTCTTGTTGTTGTTTCATCACTTGTTGTTGCTTCTTCTCTTGTTGTTTCATAACTCTATCTCTTGTTGTTGTTTCATCACTCTATCTCTTGTTGTTGTTTCATCACTTGTCGTCTTATCACTTGTTGTTGTTTTATCTCATTGATCACACTCTTTGAGTTTTTGTTATGAATTTTGTCTCGGGACAGTTTTAAAGGAGAGATAACTCCTGGACTATAGTCTCCATAGAGTAAGTCCAAGGGCTATTAGTCTGTTTAGTTAGACATGACGGAAAGTTTGACAGATACTCCTGGACTATAGTCTCCATAGAGTAAGTCCAAAGGGCTATTAGTCTGTTTAGTTAGACATGACGGAAAGTTTGACAGATACTCCTGGACTATAGTCTCCATAGAGTAAGTCCAAAGGGCTATTAGTCTGTTTAGTTAGACATGACGGAAAGTTTGACAGATACTCCTGGACTATAGTCTCCATAGAGTAAGTCCAAGGGCTATTAGTCTGTTTAGTTAGACATGACGGAAAGTTTGACAGATACTCCTGGACTATAGTCTCCATAGAGTAAGTCCAAAGGGCTATTAGTCTGTTTAGTTAGACATGACGGAAAGTTTGACAGATACTCCTGGACTATAGTCTCCATAGAGTAAGTCTAAAGGGCTATTAGTCTGTTTAGTTAGACATGGCGGAAAGTTTGAAAAATTATTTAGAATTTTATTTCGTCATAAGAATTTGTTTTTGAAACCCATTCAGTTTTAAATTGGAGACTTGATCGATTACATTCCATTGATTGATTACATTATGAAGATTAACCAACAGCAAAAAGAAATTTCAAAAGATTGGGGAGGCATTAAATTTTTTTTTTATTTGGTAAACTGAATCCAATGTTAACAATCACAAACAATTCATGAATTAGATTCCTTTGGTCTAGTATCTAGTTCAGGATCACCTCTCCCTCCCTAGCCCAACTCTCTCAAATCATCTTATTGACACTTTCTGTTGTATCTAATAATAACAACTTTTGACTTAGCACAGTGAAAAAAAAATATAATAAATAAATTATGGCTTTTATATAGCGCTACTTTCATGCTTATAGCATGCTCAGAGCACTATGGTCCGATCTCATATGTGGACCAGTGGAAGGGAGGGGGTATATGGGAGAAGGTTTTCCGTGCTGCCTAGTTACCCTAACTGTGTCGAACCTGGTGCCCCTTTATAGGTAGCCAAGTTCAAGCCTCTCGACCACGCTTCCCATATAAGCCTAAAATGTAAATCCAAAAACTTTGTTCTCCATAGCTATAAAGTGGAAGTATTGTCTTTAAGGAAACTATTGGAGTTATTTTCAGTTGTTGTTTTTTCAAACAGCGAAACTAGATCTATTTAAGAAACTTAGTCAATTAAAAAACAACAACAATGAAAGTAAAAATCAACCAAGAGGGAAGATCACCCCCCCCCCACCTCCTACATACACTAGGGGAGTATTTTTCGACTTTTTAGTTCTTTATGGAACTAGTGGAAAGTGGCACCGGCACACCTTTTTAGTTCTTTCTCGAACTAGTTGAAAGTGGCACCGGCACACCTTTAAAGTTCTTTATGGAACTAGTTGAAAGTGGCACCGGCACACCTTTTTAGTTCTTTATGGAACTAGTTGAAAGTGCCACCGGCACACCTTTTTAGTTCTTTATGGAACTAGTTAAAAGTGGCACCGGCGCACCTTTTTAGTTCTTTCTCGAACTATTTGAAAGTGGCACCGTCGCACCTTTTTAGTTCTTTATGGAACTAGTTGAAAGTGGCACCGGCACACCTTTTTAGTTCTTTATGGAACTAGTTGAAAGTGGCACCGGCACACCTTTTTAGTTCTTTATCGAACTAGTTGAAAGTGGCACCGGCACACCTTTTTAGTTCTTTCTCGAACTAGTTGAAAGTGGCACCGGCACACCTTTGTAGTTCTTTCTCGAACTAGTGGAAAGTGGCACCGGCACACCTTTGTAGTTCTTTATCGAACTAGTGGAAAGTGGCACCGGCACACCTTTGTAGTTCTTTCTCGAACTAGTAGAAAGTTGCACCGGCACACCTTTTTAGTTCTTTATCGAACTAGTTGAAAGTGGCCCCGGCACACCTTTGTAGTTCTTTCTCGAACTAGTTGAAAGTGGCACCGGCACACCTTTTTAGTTCTTTATCGAACTAGTTGAAAGTGGCCCCGGCACACCTTGTTAGTTCTTTATCGAACTAGTTGAAAGTGGCACCGGCAAACCTTGTTAGTTCTTTCTCGAACTAGTTGAAAGTGGCCCCGGCACACCTTTTTAGTTCTTTATCGAACTAGTTGAAAGTGGCTCCGGCACACCTTTTTAGTAGTATTGCATTCTGAGCATCGAACTAGTTGAAAGTGGCACCGACACACCTTGTTAGTTCTTTATCGAACTAGTTGAAAGTGGCACCGGCACACCTTGTTAGTTCTTTCTCGAACTAGTTGAAAGTGGCCCCGGCACACCTTTTTAGTTCTTTATCGAACTAGTTGAAAGTGGCTCCGGCACACCTTTTTAGTAGTATTGCATTCTGAGCATCGAACTAGTTGAAAGTGGCACCGACACACCTTGTTAGTTCTTTATCGAACTAGTTGAAAGTGGCACCGGCACACCTTGTTAGTTCTTTATCGAACTAGTTGAAAGTGGCACCGGCACACCTTGTTAGTTCTTTCTCGAACTAGTTGAAAGTGGCACCGGCACACCTTTTTAGTTCTTTATCGAACTAGTTGAAAGTGGCACCGGCACACCTTTTTAGTTCTTTCTCGAACTAGTTGAAAGTGGCACCGGCACACCTTTGTAGTTCTTTCTCGAACTAGTGGAAAGTGGCACCGGCACACCTTTGTAGTTCTTTATCGAACTAGTTGAAAGTGGCCCCGGCACACCTTGTTAGTTCTTTATCGAACTAGTTGAAAGTGGCACCGGCACACCTTTTAAGTTCTTTATCGAACTAGTTGAAAGTGGCTCCGGCACACCTTTTTAGTAGTATTGCATTCTGAGCATCGAACTAGTTGAAAGTGGCACCGACACACCTTGTTAGTTGTTTATCGAACTAGTTGAAAGTGGCACCGGCACACCTTGTTAGTTCTTTATCGAACTAGTTGAAAGTGGCACCGGCACACCTTGTTAGTTCTTTCTCGAACTAGTTGAAAGTGGCACCGGCACACCTTGTTAGTTCTTTATCGAACTAGTTGAAAGTGGCACCGGCACACCTTTTTAGTTCTTTCTCGAACTAGTTGAAAGTGGCACCGGCACACCTTTTTAGTTCTTTATCGAACTAGTTGAAAGTGGCACCGGCACACCTTGTTAGTTCTTTCTCGAACTAGTTGAAAGTGGCACCGGCACACCTTTTTAGTTCTTTATCGAACTAGTTGGAAGTGGCACCGGCACACCTTTTTAGTTCTTTCTCGAACTAGTTGAAAGTGGCACCGGCACACCTTTGTAGTTCTTTCTCGAACTAGTGGAAAGTGGCACCGGCACACCTTTGTAGTTCTTTATCGAACTAGTGGAAAGTGGCACCGGCACACCTTTGTAGTTCTTTCTCGAACTAGTAGAAAGTTGCACCGGCACACCTTTTTAGTTCTTTATCGAACTAGTTGAAAGTGGCACCGGCACGCCTTTGTAGTTCTTTCTCGAACTAGTTGAAAGTGGCACCGGCACACCTTTTTAGTTCTTTATCGAACTAGTTGAAAGTGGCCCCGGCACACCTTGTTAGTTCTTTATCGAACTAGTTGAAAGTGGCACTGGCACACCTTGTTAGTTCTTTCTCGAACTAGTTGAAAGTGGCCCCGGCACACCTTTTAAGTTCTTTATCGAACTAGTTGAAAGTGGCTCCGGCACACCTTTTTAGTAGTATTGCATTCTGAGCATCGAACTAGTTGAAAGTGGCACCGACACACCTTGTTAGTTGTTTATCGAACTAGTTGAAAGTGGCACCGGCACACCTTGTTAGTTCTTTATCGAACTAGTTGAAAGTGGCACCGGCACACCTTGTTAGTTCTTTCTCGAACTAGTTGAAAGTGGCCCCGGCACACCTTTTTAGTTCTTTATCGAACTAGTTGAAAGTGGCACCGGCACACCTTTTTAGTTCTTTCTCGAACTAGTTGAAAGTGGCACCGTCACACCTTGTTAGTTCTTTATCGAACTAGTTGAAAGTGGCACCGGCACACCTTTTTAGTAGTAGTGCATTCTGAGCATCGAACTAGTTGAAAGTGGCTCCGGCACACCTTTTTAGTTCTTTATCGAACTAGTTGAAAGTGGCACCGACACACCTTTTTAGTAGTATTGCATTCTGAGCATCGAACTAGTGGAAAGTGGCACCGACACACCTTTTTAGTTCTTTATCGAACTAGTTGAAAGTGGCTCCGGCACACCTTTTTAGTTCTTTATCGAACTAGTTGAAAGTGGCTCCGGCACACCTTTTTAGTTCTTTATCGAACTAGTGGAAAGTGGCACCGGCACACCTTTTTAGTTCTTTACCGAACTAGTTGAAAGTGGCTCCGGCACACCTTTTTAGTAGTATTGCATTCTGAGCATCGAACTAGTTGAAAGTGGCACCGGCACACCTTTTTAGTTCTTTATCGAACTATTGGAAAGTGGCTCCGGCACACCTTTTTAGTTCTTTATCGAACTAGTTGAAAGTGGCACCGACACACCTTTTTAGTAGTATTGCATTCTGAGCATCGAACTAGTTGAAAGTGGCACCGGCACACCTTTTTAGTTCTTTATCGAACTATTGGAAAGTGGCTCCGGCACACCTTTTTAGTTCTTTATCGAACTAGTTGAAAGTGGCACCGACACACCTTTTTAGTAGTATTGCATTCTGAGCATCGAACTAGTTGAAAGTGGCACCGTCACACCTTTTTAGTTCTTTATCGAACTAGTTGAAAGTGGCACCGACACACCTTTTTAGTAGTATTGCATTCTGAGCATCGAACTAGTTGAAAGTGGCTCCGGCACACCTTTTTAGTTCTTTATCGAACTAGTTGAAAGTGGCACCGACACACCTTGTTAGTAGTATTGCATTCTGAGCATCGAACTAGTGGAAAGTGGCACCGACACACCTTTTTAGTTCTTTATCGAACTAGTTGAAAGTGGCTCCGGCACACCTTTTTAGTTCTTTATCGAACTAGTTGAAAGTGGCTCCGTCACACCTTTTTAGTTCTTTATCGAACTAGTGGAAAGTGGCACCGGCACACCTTTTTAGTTCTTTACCGAACTAGTTGAAAGTGGCTCCGGCACACCTTTTTAGTAGTATTGCATTCTGAGCATCGAACTAGTTGAAAGTGGCACCGGCACACCTTTTTAGTTCTTTATCGAACTATTGGAAAGTGGCTCCGGCACACCTTTTTAGTTCTTTATCGAACTAGTTGAAAGTGGCACCGGCACACCTTTTTAGTAGTATTGCATTCTGAGCATCGAACTAGTTGAAAGTGGCACTGGCACACCTTGTTAGTTCTTTCTCGAACTAGTTGAAAGTGGCCCCGGCACACCTTTTAAGTTCTTTATCGAACTAGTTGAAAGTGGCTCCGGCACACCTTTTTAGTAGTATTGCATTCTGAGCATCGAACTAGTTGAAAGTGGCACCGACACACCTTGTTAGTTGTTTATCGAACTAGTTGAAAGTGGCACCGGCACACCTTGTTAGTTCTTTATCGAACTAGTTGAAAGTGGCACCGGCACACCTTGTTAGTTCTTTCTCGAACTAGTTGAAAGTGGCCCCGGCACACCTTTTTAGTTCTTTATCGAACTAGTTGAAAGTGGCACCGGCACACCTTTTTAGTTCTTTCTCGAACTAGTTGAAAGTGGCACCGTCACACCTTGTTAGTTCTTTATCGAACTAGTTGAAAGTGGCACCGGCACACCTTTTTAGTAGTAGTGCATTCTGAGCATCGAACTAGTTGAAAGTGGCTCCGGCACACCTTTTTAGTTCTTTATCGAACTAGTTGAAAGTGGCACCGACACACCTTGTTAGTAGTATTGCATTCTGAGCATCGAACTAGTGGAAAGTGGCACCGACACACCTTTTTAGTTCTTTATCGAACTAGTTGAAAGTGGCTCCGGCACACCTTTTTAGTTCTTTATCGAACTAGTTGAAAGTGGCACCGACACACCTTTTTAGTTCTTTATCGAACTAGTTGAAAGTGGCTCCGGCACACCTTGTTAGTAGTATTGCATTCTGAGCATCGAACGCTTACATATTTTGGCCGACCCCCCCCCCCCCCATTTTATGGCTCATCTAACCTAACTTTGGCCCAGGATTTTGAATTTGTTACGTTGAATTCGAATGTCCCTCTTCTATCGACCTTCCATACAAAAAACACATACTTCTGGTCGGAGAACAGTCCCATTTCACTGTTCTAGCTTTCAGCCATCACCACCCCTAAAAACAAAGTATACATATACTTACTGACTTTTCTTCGGCTTCTCAATTTCTGATTTCATTAGGTCTGTGATGCTTTAGGTCATTCTTTTTTGTTGTTCTCACTCTGGCATCTCTCACGCAAGAATTTTATTATTCTTTTGTGTTTTTACCTCCACCATCCACACACACACACACACTACTAGTTCTACCAGTTCAACTTATACCTACATTTCAGTTGGTTGTTTTCAATTATTTATTTTAAACACAAAAACACTTTTCAATATGTAGGCTTTAATAACAACATATTTTGGGTCGTTTCTGATAAAAGGGAGAATTAGTGATAGGTGAGCTAGTGAGGGCCCTTGAGTAGGCCTACATATAAATATATATACAGTGCTTTTTTTTTTGTAAAAAAAAAAAAAGGTGCCGGTACTCAGTGATAGATTGCCTAACTTTTAACTACTAATAAACTAATAATAAACATTAAAATTCAAGAAAAGTAATAATTTTTTACCCATATAGAAAAAGGTGCGGTACCGGTACGTCGTACCGGTGCGTACCGTTACAAATATACATATATATATATATATTGTCACCAAATTCCAGATGGGGTTGAGATCCCCTCCCCCTATACAAAACTAAAGCAAAACTATATATATATATATATATGTAAGTTTATACCCATGCTTCGCTACTGTTGAAATTTGTTTGTTTTGCTCTGAACACTTTTTTCATTCTCCAATAGGACGGCCAGTGGCGTAGCATCCATGGCGCGAAAGGGTTCGATGAACCAGGGCCCACGACCATTAGGGGCCCACAGTAGCAACAATGACGCAAAGGGGTTCATTGCACTTGGGCCTATGACTATGACACTTGACTAGATGGTGCCCACGTGAGAACTTATAGATAACACTAATAAGTCCTAATGTTCAAAATTAAAATTTCGACACAGCTGCTAATTATTCAATTTTCTCAAAGCTCAATCTGTTTCTTTATTTTTTTGCATTTAAAATCTGTTATAACAAGATTTTTATGAGGGTAATAGTATTATTTAGATTTAAAGCATATCCGATATTTTAACTGACTTTCAACTTTGTTAAATAAGTAACAAACAAAGTAAGTAACCAACTATCTCAACAGGTGTGAGTCTACAACGCTCGTATCCGCGCCAAAGAAATAAGATACTTTTTTTATTGATTCAATCCAATGGAACTTCAGTTTGACAAACTCGGAAGTATTCATCACATTGTCTTGTCATCCTTAGAGTGTGTAAAACAAATGTGATGTAATCATTAGGAAAGAATAAAAAAAAATGGAGATGAAATCCAAAACAAAAATATAAAAAAAAATAACATAAATATTTAGCAAGCCAACGAAACACCATTGTAGACCTGTTTCATATGTCTTGTTCATGTTGACTATGTTTGTTCTGCTACAATGGATGGCGAAACCAAATTGGGCTGCAGCTTTATAACAAAGATCTAGAACAGTGGTTCCCAAACTTTTTTGTCTCATAGACCCCTTGCCATGTTTTCTGATTTTCGGTAGACCCCCTGCTCAGCTTGCAAATTTTTGCAAATTCATCAACATTTTTTTGAGCAAATTTCTAACTGTAGTGAGTTGAAGAGTGAAAAAATGATTTAAAACTACACAACTATGGATATTATGTTTCATATACGAATTTGTTGTCTGAAGTAGTGTTTCCAAAATTAAATTTTAATTAATTAATTAATTAATATGCCTTAAGTATCATTGTAAAAGGTTTCGCAAAGAGCAGTTTCTTGTGTATTTCTTGATCTTTCACGTGTGGCTCAAATATTAAATCTGCGGAACTGTTTTCATTAACAGGAGAAGGGGCGAAGGCGAGTAACTGGAGCGTAAACCAGTAAACTTCGAGCAGGGCTCATTAGCCTTGGCTTGCTACCCACCTAGCAGAAGGAAAACTTAATTCAAAACTCTACTGCCTTGCAACTATACCCAAACATGAAAAAGGTCTCGTGGGTCAACCCTAAGGAAATATACGGAGACGGCAACCATTAGACCATAAGACAGTTTGTAGGACACAGCGCTACACCTTGTCAGGACAAACTGTATTTATGTCGTTTGCAAAGATTTACATAAGAAGCTTTTAATTTTAGAACTCATGCCACCAAAGCGACTCTGAACTGTTGCTTTAAGAAATTCTTATAATTATAACAAATGTAGGTTTGTGTAAAACGGCTAGTAAATTCAATATTTGACCTTTGCTGCTTTCCGTATTTTGCTATAAGTAAAGAAATCTTGAAAGACGCTCACAAACCATCATCTTAATTTATATGATGTCGAACAGAGATTTTGTGGGTCTATATCTGAACTTTATCTTTGAGTGTTTTAAAGTTTTTCAAATCTTTATTTTTGTCAGGGTGGCATTGTCTCAGATGATCCTCCAGCGTAACTGGTTTCATATTGTCATAAAAAAGTCACTAAGACAACCAATTGTTTGAAAAGGAAGGAATGAATCCCAATTTTAAATAATCAACGCTGTATAGTCTACATTTATTTTTTTCTAAACATTAGTTACATGTAGACAAAAGCTATTTAAATAAGTATTGGAATTGAATACAACAATTTTTCGTTTGAATAGAAGGGTAAATATTGAAAGGATTAACAAAGGTACTAATCATATATTAGTGTAGGAAATAATTACATTAATGGAATCTTAAAATTAAGTAATGACCTGCATAAATGAAATCTACTATCGTAGACCCCCATGGACATCTCATGGACCCCCAATTTTTTTTTTCACTTTCGTAGACCCCTTGGAGGTCTTCGTAGACCCCTGGGGGTCTATATAGACCACTTTGGGAATCACTGATCTAGAAGATAGAGAGATGTCCAAATTAATCAGGAATAGCGTCTTTCTCTGACCAATGCTTAGTATTTGGTTCATAGTTCTTAAAGAAAGTTAACATCATTATATTTATACAAAATCCACTGACCAGGCTTTATTTAAAATTGTTAGGAATATTGAAATTTGACAGGAAAACAAAGCCGCACAAATTCCAAACGAGATAATAGACCTGTTGGGCGATGCAGTTCTGGACAAAATACCGAGGTCCAATCAACACCATTGTTCTTTTTCATTTTCACTATGCTAACCACGACTTCAACTTGGTCCTAAATGATTTCGTCAGCTGGGTTAAAGAAGTTACAGATTTCTATTATGTGTTTTTTTGCTCACAGCATCTCAAGATGGGCGCGTTTTAAATTCAATAGGCAGAGAATAGATTACATTACACTCAAATACTTTTGTCCACAGGTGGTCATCAAGGAATGCTCTAAGAAAATGAGATTCATATATTTTGATTGACTAAAGTTGATCACTCAAATGACTTTGTGTTCTTCAAAAGAAAAAGAGCGCCTGGAAGCTGCAGCACTTTGAGGAACATTAGAAATATTCGATACAAATGTTTTGCTTATTGTCAAGTACACAATTGTAAGTGCAGTCAGTGTTACGTGATATCAAGTAGAAAGTAGTGGAATGTCTTTTGGTGAACGTACCCATACATTGAAAGTAGTGGAATGTCTTTTGGTGAATGTACCCATACATTGAAAGTAGTGGAATGTCTTTTGGTGAATGTACCCATACATTGAAAGTAGTGGAATGTCTTTTGGTGAATGTACCCATACATTGAAAGTAGTGGAATGTCTTTTGGTGAATGTACCCATACATTGAAAGTAGTGGAATGTCTTTTGGTGAATGTACCCATACATTGAAAGTAGTGGAATGTCTTTTGGTGAATGTACCCATACATTGAAAGTAGTGGAATGTCTTTTCGTGAATGTACCCATACATTGAAAGTAGTGGAATGTCTTTTGGTGAATGTACCCATACATTGAAAGTAGTGGAATGTCTTTTCGTGAATGTACCCATACATTGAAAGTAGTGGAATGTCTTTTGGTGAATGTACCCATACATTGAAAGTAGTGGAATGTCTTTTCGTGAATGTACCCATACATTGAAAGTAGTGGAATGTCTTTTGGTGAATGTACCCATACATTGAAAGTAGTGGAATGTCTTTTGGTGAACGTACCCATACATTGAAAGTAGTGGAATGTCTTTTGGTGAATGTACCCATACATTCAGATGACTCAAATGTTCTATCACACACTATATTCGTTTTATTTGGAGGAGGGGGGCCCACCAAGATATTCTTGAACCCGGGCCCACGGATACCCTGCTACACCACTGAGGACGGCCCACGTTACAACGCCCACCCCCCACCAACGCAATTTGGTCCATCGGTTATATGCAGACGGTTGTCTTTTTTTTTTAATGCAACTGTATTTTAACGTATGTATTTAATTGAGTCCACGACATATCTAATATATATATACAACTATTTCATATTTTGAAGCAAAAAAATAGAATGACATGTATTATTAGGTTTTTCTAAAGTATCTACAAGAGCGAGTTACACCTCCTGGAGGTTGTTCTTCAGTGTCATGACACGATTCCGGTTTTATGAAAACGTAATGGGACGGGACAAACATTCGTCAATTCGGTGTTTGGATCATATTACACTAGGTCAACGATATATTAGGTTTGATATCTTACAACTGGTCAGTGAAACGTATGTTGGAATACATAGGCGTAGCCGGGTGGGGGGTGGGTTGAGGTTAAGATTTTTTTGGAAACAGCTTGCCGCCCAATGCGCCGAACGGCGCCTAAGGATATAAGTAAGTAGGAATAGCAGATTATGTTTTTGAAATAAAACTTTTTAATAGCAGGATAATGTTGGCTTTCAATAACGGAAGTGGTGTTTGGCGGCGCACAGCGCTCCCCCAGACCCTCTTGCTGGCAAGGGCGGAGAGTCTACAATTTTTGCACTAACTCCAGAAAGAACCTACTCTAGGGTACAATAAACGTCTTCCGAAAGAATGAATCGTCAGAATTTAATAAAGATCAGTTATGTTCACACACACGCATATATATATATATATATATATATATATATATATATATATATATATATATATACGCGGTCTATATGTATATGCGCGGGGGGGGGGGGAAAGAAAATCCCACCCACACCCCCCAAAAAAAATCCTGGCTACGCCCATGTTGGAATCGTATACCAATTGGTAATTGATTAGTATGCTGTAATCATTTTCAACTTGATCTTTGATAAATATATTGATATCATTTTACATTTGGTCAGAGATAAGCATGTCTGTGTCATACTACTTTTGGGCAAAGATAAGTATATATGTGTCGTATTACTTTTGGGCAAAGATAAGTATGTATGTGTCGCTGACCACGTCAAGAAAAGAAAACAACTATTCCGTAAGAGAGACACACATTACAAACCGGGAACAAGTTTTTCTTCATTTCTCGAGTTACAAGAAAATTTATTGACATAAATCAGCAGTTTGAGCAAATACACATTTTGGTCTTCAAAAAATAACTTGAACAGATGAACACAAGAAATCCAATTAGAGTACACTTTCAGACCTCAAAACAAACATTTTCTGATTCTTTCAATTATTCTCACATAAAACTATCATTGATACAAATATCTTTGTATCTGTCCCTTTTGACTCCTTTGTTTTAATGAGTCCGTGTTATGTAGCTGCGAAACACATTTAAAAAATGAACGGACACACACACACAGAGACTAAATCATTTGGTATAATAGAAAATATTTGACAAATAGAAATATTCAACCATTTTTAGCAGTGGTCTTCTTCAACATGTCAAGTCTAACAATTCATAACTTTAACGCCACGAAGCAGTCTGTTATTAGATTTGTGCAATAATTTTTTACGCCGATAGAACAATGTAGAGTGTTGACAAGAGATGAGATTGAAGAGTTATGTTACATGATTAGAGTTCTGTCCATGACCTATAGTTTGTAAAGTTAAGGTAGAGAATGAATGTAGTGGAACTAGGTCTATCTTACACTGGACAAACTCAAATGAAATGACTTCCTTGAATAAAACCCAATTCTCAAGATATGTTGACGTAGTAGTTCTGTAGCCAACCTTTTCTTATGACCACCTTTTCAAAATGAATCTTTTTTTTTTTTTGTAGTGAAACTTAGAGTTTCCCACAGTAACACGCAGAATAGTTGTTGTTTTTATTTGCTATTTTTACATAATTCAGCAACTTCTGAATTGCACAAGCATTTTCTATTCAATATTTGTGCACAGAGGTCAACAAACACGTCTACACATAATCCTGTGTTGGGTTTGGCATTCACTGACAAAAAGTCATCCGGAACTAATGCTAGCCAGATATGCTTCGGTGACATTTAGCTCTGATGTTTTAACAGGTGACTTTTTTTTTTCAAAGAAAACCCACTTAATTTTGAAGAGATCAATTTACGCAACCTGTCAAATTTCAGGGATATTGAAATAAAGTGACATAGCTATTTGTTGTGTTTCCCTGGTGACACAAATGACAATTTAGTGCGTATGTGTTTATACTGTTTATGCAGAGTATATATATATATATATATATATATATATATATATATATATATATATATATATATATGTGTGTGTGTGTGTGTGTGTGTATACACTACTCTCTTTCCCTTCTTTCCTCGCCCCCCCCCCTCTTCTACTACTGAGATCAAGAAAGATGTTTGTACAAAGTTTTCTCGACACGAGTTAAATGTGAGTAGAGGAACTCGTCAACTCAACTTCATTTTCTAAATGCAGATAAACGGGCTGCAAATAAACGCATAGACAAACATTGCATGACACGAATGTCGCGAGCAAACCAAACCAAATAGTTCCCAGAATACACCGTTAAGTGTGTACCATTGTAGCCGTGACGCATGCTCTATCAGCTAGGATCTTTCTAGAAACCTCGTGGAAAAAAATGTATTAATTTAGTGAAGCACACAGGACAAATAGAAACCCGAATACTAATACTTCCATTGTATCTAACGAATGTTTCTTTATATAGGAGTGCGTCATCACATATAAAGATTGTGACTCTGCATATGGCGTACATATCAGACATAAGACATACAACGCTTTTAATCATAATAATAATGGGAAAGGTATAATGAATCATAAAAGTTTTAAAAAAAAATAAATTAACAAAACGAAACAAATAGTAATGTACAAAAATGTGTAAATTGGCAAACCATAGACCTATATAGGTCTGTGTTGTTAACCATCTCATTTACAGCTGTCAATGTAAACACACATATAGATACTTTCTCTAAATATTGAAATAGCTAGATTAGCTATTAATCACAAGGTTTATATAATAGTATATATGTGTGTGATATAGAATCTATAGATTTCTAGGAGAAGCATACAGTTACTTCAAAGGATGCACTACAACTGTACTAAGGAAACAATGTCATTCAAATAGTTGACAGTTTTAAAGAGCGCAGTAAGTGATAGGCCAACGCAGAAGTAGTCTGGCCTCTCCCAGCCGTGTCCTAGAGCAGATGTTATTGAGGTCACCAGGCTAGACTGACTTACAGTCAGACACGAACATAAATCCTGAAACTTTCCATCGTGTCAAACAAGGGGAGAGAACAAGGCCAACAAAGTGAACTTTGTGCTTAGGTTCTAATGAATAGTTGACACAAGATGGATGCACTTTAGACAAAGGAGAACGTCTTCGTCGTTTGAATGTTATCAAAAGTTGTAGGTAAACATGCAACAAGCAACTAGACTCGCAGTGTAAGCATGCAACAAGCAACTAGACTCGCAAGTTTCTGTCAAATTCAAGAAGAAATGCAGATACACAAAATTGTGTATTGCGCCTGGTAATCTCTTCCTTTGAAAAGATCAAACATTAATCAACTAACGAAGACAGAGAAAAACTTTGATAGTTAGATGTTCCTGTAGAGCAACCAAAATAAAATTATAACTAATAGCAAAAAGGCAAGACTTTGTTAATAAACAATCAAATAAGAGAATGAAGAAAGTCTTGTTTATGCATTCTTTATATAGAAGAATAGACCAAACACAATCTTACTAGACCTTACCCTTTTCCATTCCATAGTCTAGTGCTAGTCCATTGTGCAGTCATCATTGTTGTTTTTTTTAATGAAAAACTTTAAAAAAAACACAAAAGATCTAAAAAATTAAATGTAAAATGAAATGCAGAATGTAGAACTAAAGAAAGAGTTCCTTTGAAAATAGAAATTTCATTGAAATACAGAGCCAGCAGATCAGGGAGATAAGTGCATATCCAAGTACAATAGATAGCAGGGGAGATAAGTGCATATCCAAGTACAATAAATAGCAGGGGAGATAAGTGCATATCCAAGTACAATAAATAGCATGGGAGATAAGTGCAGATCGAAGTAGAATAGATTGCAGTACAACTGAGGTAACGGTCAAAGTCAGGGAAGTGATACACCTTGAGGTCTTTATACATATGTGGATGATACGAGTGCTATAGCACCTTTCCTTTAGATCAGGCCAAGTGTATACATATGTGGATGATACGAGTGCTATAGCACCTTTCCTTTAGATCAGGCCAAGTTTATACATATGTGGATGATACGAGTGCTATAGCACCTTTCCTTTAGATCAGGCCAAGTTTATACATATGTGGATGATACGAGTGCTATAGCACCTTTCCTTTAGATCAGGCCAAGTTTATACATATGTGGATGATACGAGTGCTATAGCACCTTTCATTTAGATCAGGCTAAGTTTATACATATGTGGATGATACGAGTGCTATAGCACCTTTCATTTAGATCAGGCTAAGTTTATACATATGTGGATGATACGAGTGCTATAGCACCTTTCCTTTAGATCAGGCCAAGTTTATACATATGTGGATGATACGAGTGCTATAGCACCTTTCCTTTAGATCAGGTCAGGTTTATACATATGTGGATGATACGAGTGCTATAGCACCTTTCCTTTAGATCAGGTCAGGTTTATACATATGTGGATGATACGAGTGCTATAGCACCTTTTCTTTAGATCAGGTCAGGTTTATACATATGTGGATGATACGGGTGCTATAGCACCTTTTCTTCTTATTAAGCCAGGTTTAGAAAGTGCTGGCTTTGAATCAGCAAGTGTTGTTGGACTAAGTGATGTCACGTTAGAAAGAAGTCCGCGGCTCAACAGTCGAGACTCAATCTCCAAGGATTCCGAAAATTTGGCGCGAGTTTTCTTATTGTTGAGCAAGATGTAAATGTTTTCCCTTCTTTTGGACGCCATGGCGTCGTGTAGACCATCGATGTAATCCAATACGTCACCCGACTCCCACGACGTCATACTCTCTGCTGATGTCACCGGTGCCAAACGCCAGTAGTTTTCCGATGAGACGGCGGAATGTTCGGGTCGGTGCGGTTTCGGCGGCGCATCAGAAGGGGGTGTGGAGTGAGCGAATGTGTAGCCTTTAAGTTTGTTCACTTCTGCGTAGTTGTAACTGTGGGGTGACATCACTTCCTGTTTGACGAAAACAGGCTGTGGGGGCGGGATGGAGTCTTGCTGTTCTCTGGGTGCAGGGGGCGGAGGTTTGCTGAGCGGCTTAATGTGGTGGTGATGGTGACGGTGTTGATGGTGATGGTGGTGTTTCCTGCCATGCGACTTGCAATGACAGCTGGAGTGACCGAGCCTAGGTGAGAATGACCCACAGTCACTATGACCTGGACTGTTGGGACTGTCACTATGGTGCGAGTTAGATCGAAGTTTAAGTCTGCTGATGTAAGTTCTCTCCGGAAGTGCTGGAGGGATATCAACCGGAAGTGTTGGTGGGATATCAAGGACAGTTGCACTATGGTCTTTATTGTTTCCAATAAATGTGGTTGATTTACTATTTACAAACGTTTGGTTTAACTCCTCACCAATAACGTCATAGACATGGTCCTCTTCCTTGTGACTAGACTTGTTCCCTGGACTTGGTGCCCAGATAGTATCCCAGTCAACATAACCACGAGAGTTCCTAGTCTGAGCGGTGGGTTTCAGGTCAGTTCTACCCAGCCAACCAGAACAAGTTCTCCACTCCACATAGCCACGTTCTTGTGTGTTAGCCTCTGGAACGATTTTGACGTTGCTCGCTCCTGGTGTACAAAGAACTTCCACAGACATAGCCCTATGGTTGGCACTTAGTTTTTTGTCCAGGGACGATGTCATTGTCACGTAGGTGGCATGATCATTTGACATGGACAGTGTGTTATCGGGTTTAACTTGACACTGGCCACCGCTGTCACTGATGCTTCTGTGAGCCATGAAATCAAGTAAGTTAACATTATTGAATCGAGGCGGCTCTGCCAATGTCCTGTCTTCCACAACGGTAGGGACGATGAGGTAGGTATTGCCCTCCCATACGAACTGAGGGGATGAGAGGGATTTGTGCAGCGGTGACCTGACCATCTGAACATAATCATTCACACTTTCATAAATTCTGATTCCTTTAGATGCTAACATTTCCTCCTCTGCTTCAGTCACTACAAGAGAACTAATGCTGTCAGCACCAGATTTCTTTAGTACAGATGACAATATAGAGTTTGTGTCCCTAGAGGGAACGGGAAATCTATCCGGTGGACTGTGATCAGTTTTTGTCTGTGCACTAATTACACAACATTCACTCTGAGTGCCACAATGACGTGCTGTATTTAGAATGTTGTAATTATGAACTTCAGTCTGTGAGTCTGACCTGATCCACTTTGAGGAGAGTTTTTGATGTGACTCAAAATATTGTTCGGAGATGTGATCATTTCGTGCTGCTGGACAAGTGTCGATACCGTGTTGATTGTCTCTAGAATGGGGGGGTCTGTTTTCTGATGAGAATTGGGAAACCGAGGTCAAACTCTCTTGTTGACAGCTACTTAGAGATGTCAGTGAAGAGCACAAATCTTGATCGTCAGCAAACAGAAGACGCAGCTGGTGTACTGAGGAATGGTTCAAGACCTGGCGAAGATATTCGTTGTGCTTTGCAATGTCTGAGACTTGAACAAGTTTCCCGATAACAGACGTCTGGAAGCTGAGGGGATGAGACTCTTGTTTTGGACTGTGTTGGATGTTAGCAGTTACACAGTGGCTGTCTGTCTGCCTACTTGTTGTACGGCTGATGGAAGTTTCATGGACTAAAGATTTAGAAACATTGTTTTCATTGTTAGAGCTAAAGGTGGACTGTCTTGAGCCTAGAGGAGTCTCAGAAATATGAGAAGTAAGAACGTCCGTCTCCAGACAGTTACTGTTTTGAAATGTCTCGCTCACTAATTTGACTCTTGGTGGAAGGGGCGGTGGTACCAATGTTGGTGTTGAGAAAGAATTTTTCAGAAGTTCTGAATCTATCTCCGTATTTGAATCACTCGCATATTTAAGATTCAAGTTTTCTTTATTTCCAGCAGTTACAGCTTGTGTCCTTGCAGCCCTGTCCCTCTCAAACCTGGCTCTGGGAGATTCTTTATGGTCGTACAGTGTCACCTTAGTAGAGACGTCTCTCTGATCAGTGCTTTTGATCTGTTGCAAAGAGTCGATCTGAGCTTGTACTTTCTCATCCCCTTTATTGTGACGTCTTTCAAATTGTTGTCGAGGTGTGACTTTACTCTCTTGACCACATTGTTGTGACAAGTGATCAGATGGAATGTTACTTTCTAACTGTTTAGTCTGGAAGTACAATTGAACAGTGTTATTAGTGTTGAAGTGGATAATGGTGTAAAATTTCAGGCCTAAAATAAATAATAATAAGATAAAAAGATCATTTTATTGGTCCAAACAATTATTAATTTTTAAACATAGGATAATTAACAAGCACTTAGAATGTAGGTCTAAAGAAAAAGTTTAAATTAGGGTTTTAAATTACATACTTGATATGTAGGATTCAATTTAACACCAACTGACAATGAAAGCTTAAAATGAATGCGCGTACTTATAACGATAATTTATGAAGTAGCATTTTTGAACAAATTTAGAACTAGAACTTTAATCGGCTTAAAATAAGTTAAAATGGGAAAAAGGTGAATTTTAAATTAGAAGTTGAATTTAATCTGCTATATTTATATTTACGCGAAAAAATGTCATATCTAGTTGCTAATAAGAAAATATACGACTGCGAAAGAATAAGGGAATTATTTCCATTGAAGGAATCTATGTCTATAAATCCTGGCCTAAGAATAAGAACTCTCTTGCTTTTTAGAACATCAGATCTAACAAGTAACATTTGAAAAGGATGTAGACCAATCCTGCTGACTGAAGCCTATAACTTTGTATGAGTGACAGCACTACCATGTTTGTAATAAATAAGAAGTGATAGATTTCAAACCATTACACTACCTTGTTGTTAATAATAAATCAGCAATAGATTTCAAAACGTTTACATTATGGCACTTCACTTATATTGGCCAGTGAATGGTCAGTTTAAAACGATTACACTACCTTGCTTTTAATGACTAATGAGAATTGTAGATTTAAAAAATGGACATGTTTTAAAACCCTGCTCCAATGCTCAACTCTCCAAAACTATTCCTCGTTGAGCGCATGTGTATATTTAAACTACTCAGAGTATATGCAATTCTAATTAGACCTATTGATTCAGACCTTGAAAACGGTGTGCGAAATGTATTGATTTATTGAACTCTTTTATTATGTCTGAAAACCGTCTGGTGTATGTGTGTTCAATATATGGAATGTCTAGACCTCCAGACCAAATTGTATTTTTTAAATTATATTTTGAAAAACCATAATCAGAGTTTAACCCGTGTAGCTAATTCATAAATAATTCTTTTCCCAAAGATAAACATTAACTGTCAAATTTCTAGAAAAATCATAAAATCCGTTTTCGAGAACCGTGTCCAGGTTCCAGGTTTTGATATTTCCTGTTGTTGTTTTTTTTTTCATTGAAGAATTTGCAAGCTAAAAAGAGGAATTGTAAAAAAACAAAAAACTTGGCTTCAAGTCTCAATATGAAGGAAGATTGCCAGCAATGTTTCCTGGCTCCCCAGACTTAGCCTAAATAGTAGATCAAAACCAAAACAAAGTTATGACTATTTGTCCCAGGACTAGTGGCAAGCATATGGTTCATGGGTTACTCAGGATACCGACAGAGAAACAAACATTGATTTCGTTGTAGATTTTTGATAACAAAATAATCAAAGAAATAAGCATTTGTAAATTAAAGGCATAAAAAATCTAAAAATAAAGCTCTGTTAAAAAGTTACAAAACAAAAAACATACTGTTAGTGTTATCGTGAAAACACACTTGTTAAAACTATATTTAGATGACCTATATCTTGAATAATAAATAGGTTGAATTCCGGTTTTAAATCTATTACGATCCTCCTCCCCCCCCCCCCAATCCTTTTACAAACAAATGAATGTTATAGTGTAAGATTTAGATCTAGAGTCTAGAATGTGTTTGCTAAAAAATTGTTTAAATTGTTAATACCAAGATTACAAACCGTGCCTAGCACTTGTAAAGCGTTGTTGATGCCATCATTGGGAACAAATCAATGTCTTAGAACAACAAGGCATCTAGATAACTTTTCAATTCCTAACTTAAAACATAGGGCCCTATAGGGGCCTACCCAGAGTTTAGGGAATACAGAATGGAGAGAGAGCGATAAGAAACAAAAATAGCTAGAATAACCCAAGCATAACCCTAGCATAACCCAAGCCTAACCAAGTCTGCTTTGTGAAGTCTCTTATAATTCAAAGTTATTCCATTGAAAATATATTCCTATAAACCTAGAGACAAAATATTCCACTGTAAAATGTTTTCTTTGATACTAACTTCTTGATCAAATAAACAACTTTGAAAATGTAGGCCTATTCCTAAACGTCTATTGAGAAAATACAAAATACATGTTTTAAAATATATATATCTATATAAATAAATAAATAAATATCTATCTATATATATATCTATATATATATATCTATATATATATATATATCTATATATATATATATATATATATATATATATATATATACAGTGCTTTTTTGTGACGGTACGCACCGCCGGTACGAAGTACCGACACCTTTTTCAATGTGTGGAAAACATTTTTACTTTTTCTTGTATTTTAACGTTTGTTATTAATTTATTAGTAGTTAAAAATTAGGCAATCCATCACTGAGTATCTATTTTGTTTTTTTTACAAAAAAAGCACTGTATATATCTATATATAATATCTAGTTCTATTGATAAAACATAGGCCTAGAACTAAAAAAAATTGATAGTGTGGACAACAAAACGCCAACTTTTAAAGTATACAATAATGATACACTGTACTGTAAACAAACTGACCTGTGATGGAGTATGTTCTAATAAACTTAACACCGGCGGACGTGGAGAAAACTTCCAATTTTCTACTGATGATGTGTTGAACCAATTGTGGCTAGTCCAAATCTTTTCTCCACTGGTATCTTGTACGGAGATGGAACTCTGAAGTGATAGGTCAGTCACTTCCTTACCATCATGAAAGCAAGAGGAAGGCGAGCCTCTTCCACTCTCTCTAGGATGACTATCGACTTGACTCCCTTTAGGATGACTTAAAACAATCTCCCGAGGTTTTATGATGTACTTTCTCCTGTCTATAATATCTTTATGTGGTCCCGTGGAGCTAGGATTAGCGCTGGTGTGGTCTAGAATCGCTCTGTTTGGTCTCGCAGTAACGGTGCCGTGGTCTGGTGGCTGTAGCGCGCTGGACGTCGACAGTACGGTATGGTCACTAAACTGTACGGTATGGTCACTAAATTGTACGTTGTTGACTTTATGTCCAGGTTTCCCCCGCGAACAGTTCTCTTTGTTCAGCAGAATGCTTTTGATCTCCGCAGACCTGGTGACATCTATTTGGTCAAGTAGGTCATTCTTGATCGTTTGCTCGTCTCGTTTGACTGAAGCTTTCAATGTCTGGTCTCTGGTCACTCTCGACCTGTCAATGACACGAAGGTCAGCGGGTAAACGAGGATTTAATTCCTCGTTGATTGCCTCCTCTTGCTGACCGCTGACTGGGTGTCCGAGAACTGAAGCATGGAACTGAAGATTATGCCATCTATTTCTACGGTTCTTGTTGGACTGATGATCAAAGTTATTGATTTGAATCAGGCTTGGTGACGACGAAGTTTGTCCTGGGACTCTAGACTTATGTTTAGACCTTCCTGTGAATGAACCTCTTAAAAGCGAAGGTATTTTAGACAAACTGCTTAGACCGTGCTGACGACTCTCTTCTACATATTTTGAATTAAAATTGTCTGACACTGGAATTGTTTCGTTATCTGAGGCTACACCCGAATCATCGTTGTGTTCCTGGCAGTCTTCTAGAATCAAAAGTCGAACTGAATCCCCTTCACGTTTGAAGACTGCACGTTTTGTGAGTTTCAAGTTCTGAGAGTGAAGAGAGTTGAACGAATCATTTTGTTCTCCACTGAAATGCTCCCAATGTTCAGTCGCATGTTTGTACTCAGCTAGATGAGAGAATTCAGTGGAAAGATCGCAACTGGCGCCACTCTCCAACAAAAACACATCTTGAACAGACACTTCAGTTTTATCCAAGAATCGCCTCCCATTAAAAGTAGTCCTCTCCTGTGTGTGAAGTGGGGTATTGTAGCTAACGCCATTAGACGGGAAGATAGCGCCCGCAACTTGGCTGGCGACAGTGACGGGAAATCCCCGTTCATTGAATGTTTCCCCACACTCGTTTGTGTGGCTCTGCCGTGATACGACCAATCCCGTGGTCCTGTTTGGCACAAGTCTAGCGGAAATGTTTGTGGCTGGGTCAGAGCGGCTGTAAGTCTTGTCTACCACTTCTCGTCTTTTGTTTACTTCAGTTTGTTGACATTTTGAACCAGTCACGTGGCTTGCACTTAGCGAGCCTTTGAAATTACTGGCGACGTCTGACTCGGTTAATCGAACATTTTCATTCCACAAACTGGTTTCAATATTAATATTAGAACCTATCACTGATTGGGTGAACCTGTCACTCATGGGTTCATTCATTCGTGTCCCACAGCGGCCCTCGACTAGGTAAGACAGGGGGACTCGTGTGCCGGGCTCATACCTCAATGTCGCCCTCTCGGTAGACTTGTTCATCTCGAGGGGTGGGGGGCCCAAGGTAGAAGGTTTTGCCCGAGGGTAGTCAGGATTACCGCTGTCAAGCAGAAGAGATCGCTTGGGCCGAGGCGGGGTAACAGATGGTAAGTCGGACTCAGTGTGTCAGGGGTGGTGGGGGTAGACTTTCGGACAGGGAGGGGAATGGCGTAGTCCGAGTTCGTCTGGTGGACAGAGTCGGACAGTGTTTGCCTACCATCTCTGACGTCACATCCGCGTTGATTTGAGTCAAACACTCTGTCTATCATGTTGCGCTGACATTCACTAAACAAATGTTGGTGTTACATGCCTACACTTTATGGAATGTCATATGGTTCACTAAACAAATGTTGGTGTTACATGCCTACACTTTATGGAATGTCATATGGTTCACTAAACAAATGCTGGTGTTACATGCCTACACTTAATGGAATGTCATATGGTTTACTAAACAAATGTTGGTGTTACATGCCTACACTTAATGGAATGTCATATGGTTCACTAAACAAATGTTGGTGTTACATGCCTACACTTTATGGAATGTCATATGGTTCACTAAACAAATGCTGGTGTTACATGCCTACACTTGTGTCCAGATTTTCGAGGCTATACTATGACTAGAGCCAGTAGATCCATATGAGACGTAAAGGTGCCAGTTTTGTTCTGATCCCTAGACAGACCTGTATCAAGTCTACCTCCGGTTTTTAACGTAGGCTTAATTAGTCTTCAAAGTCACTTTCAGTATAATACTTCACTTTGAACTTGACAAGAAGTCATTGGTTGACGGATGAGTCAGGTGACATGATGCTACGACCTGGCCCATCCATCTCTAACGCGTAAACGTAATGCATTCACCAAATATTAATCCCGGCCCAAAACTCCGTCCGATGAATTGACCATTGTCCTCTTTATGTACTTTGCACTTCCATTCCTGACATGTCCAATGGGCAGTGTCCACCAAGTGTCCACAATTAGGAATGTCCATTGTTACGTCACAGACTCGAACCATTTTCTGAAACAAGTGAAAATGTGAAGTTTTTAACCAAGAAACAAAATTGTTATTTCAAAGACTAGAAGTCAAGTTTGAAACAGGCGATTGCTGGTCAAGAACTAAATGAACAACAACTAGACGAGGCTGTACGGCTTCTCTAGTTTCAAAGCCGTCTCTTGGCTTCAATTGGCTGTGGAGTTGTGAACACTACATACATTAAATCTAAACAGATAACAAGACTTGTTATTCAGATTAGTATTAATTATCATGATCTGTAATTCTGTACTACAATAAATAAAAATTATCCAACTGTAAATGAAGAAAGGTTCGTTTGTGTGTGTGTGTGTGTGTGTCTATGGAAGAGTGCAGGAACACCTCCCCAATAAAAGCGAAAGAGTAAGATTTAAAAAAAAGGAAGTTTACTTCCGAGCCATACTTTCGTTACGAAACAAATCAATATCAAATGGTTCAGTTATAGTTGAACGTAATAGCAATGTTGTACAAACTTTGACAATGCCCTAATTAGAAGTTGCTTTAAAAGATATTACTTCGATTTGTAGACAATGTTATTTCAAAACAACGAAGCAGTGACCAAGTTCTTGTAACATAGGCCTATTGAAAACATGTTTTTTTTTTTAATTTCAGTATATTCTACTTATCGGTATTGTAAAACCCACTCTTACACTTCCCCCCCCTCTCCCCCAACATTTCTGTTTTCTATAACTCCATCTCCAGTAACTAGTTCAATACAATGGAAGAGATTACAGTCCTGTTCCACTCGGTTGTCTACCCTATTGTCCCCCCTCCCCCCAAAGACACTTTTCAGGATCGCAAACAGTGACAGTTTTTGTATTATTTGGCAGGTTCTAAACTATTTCTACTTTTCTAAGCCTACACAGTGTCAGTAGACTACACAACAAAACGACGGATTGTGTTCAAACAAAACCAGGTTTAAACTAGCACTGTAAGGAGACAAAGAAAAAATGTGACTAAGATGTCAAAATATTTAAATATCATTTCAATTTAATGTTTCATTTCTTAATGACACTAAATGTTTCTTACATCTTGCGACGTAGTCATTGTTAGTCTAAAGTAAATAGTTGGTCTTCTGAACAGAACGTGAGTCAAAAAGTGGTCACCAGCGATACACAGAGAGAAAGAGAGAGAGAGAGAGAGAGAGAGAGAGAGAGCTCTTTCTGTAGATTCAGACCCAATGAAAGAAAAACTAGCCCCAAGTTTTATGACGGCAATAGTTTCACTTTTATTACAGATCGTATTTCTGTCCTAGGGCAACGCTTTAACTGTCTCCGGCATACTGGTCATCTAGCCAACACTTTCCCCGGCTGATGTCATCTGCGGACTCAAGATGACCACTGGCTAACTAATGATGAACGATATCCGTCATTCAACCGTGAAAAGAAATGTCCTACCCAAAAGCCCGTGATGGGGGGGGGGGGGGGAGGGATTAATGGGTTTTTTTTAGCGGCCCCCGAAAGGGGAAAAGACGCTATTAGTTTTGTGTGAAATGTCTGTCCCGTTTAGATCTCGTAAACTAGAAAAGATTGTGAAAATCAGACATCATGATATTTTAGTCCATTCAAAGATCTGATGCAACGGCTACGTTTTTTTCTTTTCTAAAAGCGAAAAATCTAATTTTTTAAATCACTTATGCAAGCAGTTTTTTCATAAAAATACACCACTTTTACAAGTATTCACTATTTATAGAAACAAACACTGGAGGCTCTTAAGTAGGGGTGTAACCAAATGGACATATTTCCAACACATTTATGCAAACGTTTTTGATTTCTTGTCTAAAAATATTTTTGTAAACATTTATATTGCTTAGTTAAATAAGTTCTGTCATACTAACTACTACATTTACACGAAAAAAAAAAGTTTACTTTTTTAAAAGAGAAAAAATTTATTTGGTATGTATATAAGCTGGACAAAATTTAAAACAACAATTAATAAGTAATATATCATATCGGGTATCCGAAATTTGATATAGCACAAAGTCTACTATAATACGTTTTACACATAACTAAAGGAAAAACAGGCCAGGTTCACATTTAACTTCAAATTCGCTTTCAGCTATCCTTCGTTCTCCATTCTTCTCTGTAATTTTTCCTTGATCGAATTTAATTCTGATGTTCTTTCTGAAAATAATGATACCTGCCTGGGTGGACCACGTCGGGGACCGATTTTGTAACCTTGTATTTTTTTGTCTTCTTAACCTTAAGATTTCCATTTCATCTTAAATATGATTTTAAAACAACATCAACACAAAACCTTGTATAACCAAAGTATTTTCGAAAGGATTCAGTGCAGAAATAATTTAACTAGCTAGTGTGTCTGTCTGACAGGGTGTCTGGAAATTATGGCACCCGGTAATTTAGCCACTGGGAAACTTAGGCACAGGTAAATGGGCCCTTATTGACAAGGCGGAAAATCAGGCACCGGAAAATTAGGCACTCTTTAATTAACTACCTTAATTTTAAAGATTATTTAAAAATGTTAACGTATTTTTAGCGGCCCCCAAAAGTGGAAAAGACGCTATTAGTTTTGCGTTGCCTGTCTGTCCGTGCGTCCCGTTTATATCTCAGAAACTAGAAGAGAAAATGAAATCGGACATCATGATATTTTAGATCATTCAAAGTTCTGATGCAACGGCTACTTTTTTCTTTTCCGAAAGAAATTAAAATGATATATGCAAGCAGATTTTTCAACAAATTACACCACTTTTAAATGAAAAACTTCATGGGAACAAAGTCTTATTAAGAAGTCCACATGCTTCTTCATTAATAAAGTAAGCTTGATTCATAGATTCGCACATTGGTAAAAAAAAAATTGCATCTAAGTTCACAATGGAAAAAGTATCAATGGATCATTATAAAATAGATTTTCCATTTATTAACTAACTCGTGGAATAGAATACTGATTCAAATGTTGTTTTAAAAAAGAATTTTAATACGAACTTCGTTTCAATTGTAAGTTTAAAAAGAAACAAACTACTTTTATACCGCGCAGTTTTCACATATCCTCATTAGGTTATACACTTGACAACAATCTAAATTACAATAAATAGAGGTCAGACACATGGGCGTAGCCAGGATTTTTTTTTCGGGGGTGGGTTTTGGGAGGGGGTAGATTTTTTTCTCCCCCCCCCCGACCCCCCCTCCCCCGCGAATTTTTTTTTGTATATGTATTTATATGTGTGTGTGTGTGTGTACATAATCTTTATTGCATTCTAACCATTCATTCTTCTTTCGGAAGACGTTTATTGTGCCCTAGAATAGCTTCTTCCATGAGTTAGTGGAAAAATTGTAGATTCCAGCCAATACTAGCAAGGGTGTCTGGGGGAGCGCTAGGAGCTCCCCCAGCGCGGGGCGAAGCCCCGCCGCCAAGCACTATTTCTGATATTGAAAGCCAACAAAATGCATATTCTGAGGTATCTACAGTGCATTTTCCTGCTATTAAAAAGTTTTATTTCAAAAACCTAATGTGCTATTCTTACTGACTTAGACCCTCCCGCGCCGTTCGGAGCATTTGATGTCAAGCTGTTTCCATAAAAATCTGTCACTGGTAATGTCTGAAGCCTCTTCCTACCTGCCATGAGGACCTCAATGAATGAGTGGCGTCAAGTTGTACTAGGATAACATAGCAACTCTTCTTATGCGTAATTCATTTTGTCGGAGAACATGTCCCGCAAACCTCATGCGTCGCTCTCTCACAATCTTACTAAAGGGTCGACTCCCAGTTCGGCATAGGATTTCCTTGATTTAAACCCGATCTCTATAACTGACTCCTAAAATCTGTCTTAGCCATCTCTGTTCAGCCACATTTAGTGCAGATGACTATTCACTGCAGTTTATTAATGGAGCCCTGCCACTGGTAAAAATGTGGAACCTCACTTGAATACGCTCTTGGAATTAAGTGACTGTAGTTTGCTTTAGATTTTATATCGAAAAGAGAAGTTTTATCGTCAATATCATCTGTTTTGGGTTTTCCACCTCAAAATGCTCCGTAAAGGGGATCTTAAACTCAAAACCATCTAGAGGGGTTTTAAACTTTAAAAAAAAAGCCATCTGTAGAAGAGGGGTTTAAACTCAAAACCCCCGATTGGATTGGCTACGCTCAAATAATTTTAGTGTGTCATTTGCTTTTTTTTTTTAATATTGAAGATGTATTTTTTAGCATCAAATCCATCTGAATGGGGTTTTAAACTCAAAACCCCTTTTGGCAACGCTCATAGCATTTTGAGTGCGTACTTTGCTTTTTTTCTTCAACTGATGATGTATTTTTTAGCCTCAACCCCCCCCCCTGGCGGGGGGTTTAAACTCAAAACCCTTTTGGCTACGCTTATAGATTTTAGAGTGAGTAATTTGCTTTTATTTATATTGAAGAGTTACTTTTTAGCTTCAAACTCCACTGGAGGGGAGTTTAAACTCATAACCCTTTGATTACACTCATAACATTTTGAGTGTATAATTTGCTTTTGTTTTTATTATTAAAGAGGTATTTTTTACCTTCAAACCCCGCTCAAGTGGGGTTTAAACTCAAAACTAAGTCAAAACCCATTTAGCTACGTTCATAACATTTTGAGTGCGTAATTAGCTTTTTTTATATATTGAAGAGGGGGTTTATCGTAAATTTTGGAGGTGGGTTTAAAATCAAAATCTCCCTTAACTGTGCTTTGGAATTAGGGGATTTTCGTTTGCATTTTTTTTTGTTTTGTTTTATAGAAGAGGGGGAGTTAACTGCAAAAGCCCCAAGTAGGGGGTTTAAAACTCAAAAGCCCTGGTAGGGGGTTTTAAACTCAAAACCCCTGGTAGGGGTTTTTAAACTCGAACACCCCTGGTAGGGGGTTTTAAACTCAAAATCCCCTGGTAGGGGGTTTTAAACTCAAAACCCCATTGGTTGTGCTGGGGCAAGTGATGGTTTAGTATTAAAATATCACCTAAAACAAACAAAATCAAAGCAAAATATCATTCACTAAATTCCGATTTCATTTCGGGGGGGGGGGGGGGTTGAACCCCCCCCCCCGGCTACGCCCATGGCCAGACATAGATCTAAATTTAATTGTATTGAACAATTTGAACAAAATTTACATTTATAATCCATTAAGAAAATAGTTTTTCTAACAGCTTAGGGGTGCAGATTTATTTATTTGTCACATTAAGAAGTGAATCTGATGCGAACAGCATAAGTGCACGATAACCCAGTAGCAGGCCTACTAATCCTGATCATAATATTGGCCTAGATTTACCTCTAGATTCTATTTATAGATTTCTAGATCTAGTCTAGATTCTAGTCTAGATTAGGCTATAGATTTAGTTCTGGATCTTTATTAAGAGGATGCGGTCCGCACCTTTCGACACCATTTTGGGGGTGACAACCAAGTTGGAAAAATTATAACTTGGTAAAAGCAGACACATGGGAAAAGAAAATAATAAAGTCTCTAGATATCTGCCCAAATATGCCTAGACACATCTAGATGGTAGTTTAAGTGTAAATGATACAGCACAACGTTATATCATTTATAGTATAATAAAAGAAACCTGTTAATATGATGTTAAGTCTGTTTATAATTTTAATTAAATATTATTGTAACATTTGCAATAACATTTGAATAAATGTAATAAACATTGGGATTTTACATTTTAGTAAAATTCAATAAAAGTAGACAATCAACTCACTGTATTGGTTCAACAAAAAAAAAAAAAAAAAAAAAAAACTAGCAATAGTGTTCATTGGAACATATTTCAAGAAAGTTGATGGGGAGTGGTGACACCCTGAGCTACCGCACTAGGTGCCACCGACACTGTATCGGGAGGTTTCCATGATCTTAGGTGATCACTTAACGCTACTCTACTTATTCCAGAAGAGTTAGAAGAGTCTTATCAAAGACGACGTGTTGCACTGTTTACTTTTATGTGAAAAATAACGTCAAATTTCATTAAGCGATCAAAACATATATATATATTATGTCGCTACCCCTCTCTAATTTAAAATTCAGCAATTAATAAATCCTTACTAAATACAAAGTTAGTTTGTGGGCAGGGTTGTAAATGTTACCAATCAACAGCCTACACCTAAACTATAAAGCAAAAGATTCTGATAGTAGGCGATACTATTTATCAACAATACTCCCCTCCCCGACACATTTTTTAATTATCTTCAGGATAAAAGTCGCTATGAAAAGAGTGCCTAATGCCTAATGCCTGCCGCCTTGTCAAAAAGTGCTCAATTTACAGGTGCCAAAATGTATTGTGCATGATTGTACACAACAGTTCATTTGATGCAAAGTTGTAGCTTATTATCTTTGTATTCAAGTCAATTAAACTCAGCACATCCATGGAGCTAAAGTCACTTTTATGTTTATTTACTCGATCTTGACTTATGTAGGAAGGGGAGAGAGGGGGGGGGGAGTGGGTTAAGACGTCTGTAACTAGAGTGTGGAGCAGACTTTGATTGATGGTAATTGTGTCAGCGCCCGTGTGCCAACATTGTTTCTCCTGACAAGGTGAAACTCCATCTGTTATTAGTGTAACAGCGGGGTGAATGAACAATTATGTAGAATTGGAAAGCGATGTATAAGGTGGGCAACAAAGAAAAAGCAGTGCACTATAGATCACCGTCTTCAAGGGGAGACAAACATTTGTGAAGGAGAACCGAGTGAAATAATGAAATAACAACCAGTGTGTTGGCTTTGTTCTTTGTCTCTACTTCTAGTTCTGGTGTAGGTCTTGTCTCTACATCTAGTTCTACTGTAAGTCTTGTCTCTACATCTAGTTCTAGTGTAGGTCTTGTCTCTACATCTAGTTCTACTGTTAGTCTTGTCTCTACATCTAGTTCTAGTGTAAGTCTTGTCTCTACATCTAGTTCTACTGTTAGTCTTGTCTCTACATCTAGTTCTAGTGTAAGTCTTGTCTCTACATCTAGTTCTAGTGTAGGTCTTGTCTCTACTTCTAGTTCTAGTGTAAGTCTTGTCTCTACATCTAGTTCTAGTGTAAGTCTTGTCTCTACATCTATTTCTACTGTTAGTCTTGTCTCTACATCTAGTTCTAGTGTAGGTCTTGTCTCTACTTCTAGTTCTAGTGTAAGTCTTGTCTCTACATCTAGTTCTAGTGTAAATCTTGTCTCTACATCTAGTTCTAGTGTAAGTCTTGTCTCTACATCTAGTTCTAGTGTAGGTCTTGTCTCTACTTCTAGTTCTAGTGTAAGTCTTGTCTCTACATATAGTTCTAGTGTAAGTCTTGTCTCTACATCTATTTCTACTGTTAGTCTTGTCTCTACATCTAGTTCTAGTGTAGGTCTTGTCTCTACTTCTAGTTCTAGTGTAAGTCTTGTCTCTACATCTAGTTCTAGTGTAAGTCTTGTCTCTACATCTAGTTCTAGTGTAAGTCTTGTCTTTACATCTAGTTCTAGTGTAGGTCTTGTCTCTACTTCTAGTTCTAGTGTAAGTCTTGTCTCTACATTTAGTTCTAGTGTAAGTCTTGTCTCTACATCTATTTCTACTGTTAGTCTTGTCTCTACATCTAGTTCTAGTGTAGGTCTTGTCTCTACTTCTAGTTCTAGTGTAAGTCTTGTCTCTACATCTAGTTCTAGTGTAAATCTTGTCTCTACATCTAGTTCTAGTGTAAGTCTTGTCTCTACATCTAGTTCTAGTGTAGGTCTTGTCTCTACTTCTAGTTCTAGTGTAAGTCTTGTCTCTACATCTAGTTCTAGTGTAAGTCTTGTCTCTACATCTATTTCTACTGTTAGTCTTGTCTCTACATCTAGTTCTAGTGTAGGTCTTGTCTCTACTTCTAGTTCTAGTGTAAGTCTTGTCTCTACATCTAGTTCTAGTGTAAGTCTTGTCTCTACATCTAGTTCTAGTGTAAGTCTTGTCTTTACATCTAGTTCTAGTGTAGGTCTTGTCTCTACTTCTAGTTCTAGTGTAAGTCTTGTCTCTACATTTAGTTCTAGTGTAAGTCTTGTCTCTACATCTAGTTCTAGTGTAAGTCTTGTCTTTACATCTAGTTCTAGTGTAAGTCTTGTCTCTACATCTAGTTCTAATGTAAGTCTTGTCTCTAAATCTAGTTCTACTGTAAGTCTTGTCTCTACATCTATTTCTACTGTTAGTCTTGTCTCTACATCTAGTTCTACTGTAAGTCTTGTCTCTACTTTTAGTTCTACTGTAAGTTTTGTCTCTACATCTAGTTCTACTGTAAGTCTTGTCTCTACATCTAGTTCTAGTGTAAGTCTTGTCTCTACATCTAGTTCTAGTGTAAGTCTTGTCTCTACATCTAATTCTAGTGTAAGTCTTGTCTCTACATCTAGTTCTAGTGTAAGTCTTGTCTCTACTTCTAGTTCTACTGTAAGTCTTGTCTCTACTTCTAGTTCTACTGTAAGTCTTGTCTCTACATCTAGTTCTAGTGTAAGTCTTGTCTCTACATCTAGTTCTAGTGTAAGTCTTGTCTCTACTTCTAGTTCTAGTGTAAGTCTTGTCTCTACATCTAGTTCTACTGTAAGTCTTGTCTCTACATCTAGTTCTAGTGTAAGTCTTGTCTCTACATCTAGTTCTAGTGTAGGTCTTGTCTCTACTTCTAGTTCTAGTGTAAGTCTTGTCTCTACATCTAGTTCTAGTGTAAGTCTTGTCTCTACATCTAGTTCTAGTGTAAGTCTTGTCTTTACATCTAGTTCTAGTGTAAGTCTTGTCTCTACTTCTAGTTCTAGTGTAGGTCTTGTCTCTACATCTAGTTCTACTGTAAGTCTTGTCTCTACATCTAGTTCTAGTGTAAGTCTTGTCTCTACATCTAGTTCTAGTGTAGGTCTTGTCTCTACATCTAGTTCTACTGTAAGTCTTGTCTCTACATCTAGTTCTAGTGTAAGTCTTGTCTCTACATCTAGTTCTAGTGTAGGTCTTGTCTCTACTTCTAGTTCTAGTGTAAGTCTTGTCTCTACATCTAGTTCTAGTGTAAGTCTTGTCTCTACATCTAGTTCTAGTGTAAGTCTTGTCTCTACATCTAGTTCTAGTGTAGGTCTTGTCTCTACTTCTAGTTCTAGTGTAAGTCTTGTCTCTACATCTAGTTCTAGTGTAAGTCTTGTCTCTACATCTAGTTCTAGTGTAAGTCTTGTCTTTACATCTAGTTCTAGTGTAAGTCTTGTCTCTACATCTAGTTCTAGTGTAAGTCTTGTCTCTACATCTAGTTCTAGTGTAGGTCTTGTCTCTACATCTAGTTCTAGTGTAAGTCTTGTCTTTACATCTAGTTCTAGTGTAAGTCTTGTCTCTACATCTAGTTCTAATGTAAGTCTTGTCTCTAAATCTAGTTCTACTGTAAGTCTTGTCTCTACATCTATTTCTACTGTTAGTCTTGTCTCTACATCTAGTTCTACTGTAAGTCTTGTCTCTACTTTTAGTTCTACTGTAAGTTTTGTCTCTACATCTAGTTCTACTGTAAGTCTTGTCTCTACATCTAGTTCTAGTGTAAGTCTTGTCTCTACATCTAGTTCTAGTGTAAGTCTTGTCTCTACATCTAGTTCTAATGTAAGTCTTGTCTCAACTTCTAGTTCTAATGTAAGTCTTGTCTCTACTTCTAGTTCTACTGTAAGTCTTGTCTCTACTTCTAGTTCTAGTGTAAGTCTTGTCTCTACATCTAGTTCTAGTGTAAGTCTTGTCTCTACATCTAGTTCTAGTGTAAGTCTAGTCTCTACTTCTAGTTCTAGTGTAAGTCTTGTCTCTACATCTAGTTCTACTGTAAGTCTTGTCTCTACATCTAGTTCTACTGTAAGTCTTGTCTCTACATCTAGTTCTACTGTAAGTCTTGTCTCTACATCTAGTTCTACTGTAAGTCTTGTCTCTACATCTAGTTCTAGTGTAAGTCTTGTCTCTACTTCTAGTTCTAGTGTAAGTCTTGTCTCTACATCTAGTTCTAGTGTAAGTCTTGTCTCTACTTCTAGTTCTAGTGTAAGTCTTGTCTCTACATCTAGTTCTACTGTAAGTCTTGTCTCTACATCTAGTTCTAGTGCAAGTCTTGTCTCTACATCTAGTTCTAGTGTAGGTCTTGTCTCTACATCTAGTTCTACTGTAAGTCTTGTCTCTACATCTAGTTCTACTGTAAGTCTTGTCTCTACTTCTAGTTCTAGTGTAAGTCTTGTCTTTTCATCTGTCTGGAAATAAATCCAATGGAATATTGACCACCGGAAATTTATTCACCTAGATAAAAGGCCACCTGAAAATGGGCACTCTTTAATAGTGACCTTGATCTTTAATATAATCTAAATTTTCTGACGTAAATTATATACTTAGGGCGTATTTCTCAGACATACGACATTTCACCAGAATGTTTTTGTACTTTGTGAAACCATTTTATAACAAAAAATAAATGATCACAATGGCCACCTGCCAAAATATGAACACTTAGATCTATATAATAATAATAAACTACCCTGGGTGGACCAAAATTTAAACCTACTGCCTTGAATGAAATGGAGGGATCCACCAAGACTAAAGCACCTTATCTTATCCGAAAAAAAGGCACCTATCTAGAGAGATTAAAGGAGCAGCCCCCGAGATGGTTATGCGCAGGGCTAACAACCCAGTCTTATAAAAAAAAATAGTTACGAAAGCGAAGGCACATATGAAAAAAGCAGACTAATCACAAAAGAAAACGACCTATGACTGGACTTTTTCTATGACCACGAGTACGGTGGCTTTATGACGTAGAGGCAGATCAACAGCTAAAAGCCCGGACATGGAGAAGTAAAGCACAGGCTAGATCAGAATGGAGAGATGTGGTAAATCAGGCCAGGGCCCTCCACAAGATAGATCAGAATGGAGAGATGTGGTAAAGCAGGCCAGGGCCCTCCACAGGATAGATCAGAATGGAGAGATGTGGTAAATCAGGCCAGGGCCCTCCTCGGGCTAGATCAGAATGGAGACATGTGGTAAATCAGGCCAGGGCCCTCCTCGGGTTAGATCAGAATGGAGAGATGTGGTAAATCAGGCCAGGGCCCTCCTCGGGCTAGATCAGAATGGAGAGATGTGGTAAATCAGACCAGGGCCCTCCACAGGCTAGATCAGAATGGAGAGATGTGGTAAAGCAGGCCAGGGCCCTCCACAGGATAGATCAGAATGGAGAGATGTGGTAAATCAGGCCAGGGCCCTCCACAGGCTAGATCAGAATGGAGAGATGTGGTAAATCAGGCCAGGGCCCTCCACAGGATAGATCAGAATGGAGAGATGTGGTAAGTCAGGCCAGGGCCCTCCACAGGCTAGATCAGAATGGAGAAATGTGGTAAATCAGGCCAGTGCCCTCCACAGGCTAGATCAGAATGGAGAGATGTGGTAAGTCAGGCCAGGGCCCTCCACAGGCTAGATCAGAATGGAGAGATGTGGTAAATCAGGCCAGGGCCCTCCACAGGATAGATCAGACTGGAGAGATGTGGTAAATCAGGCCAGGGCCTTCCACAGGCTAGATCAAAATGGAGAAATGTGCTAAAGCAGGCCAGGGCCCTCCATGGGCTGGTGCCTCACTGGGATGGATGGATAGATCAATAATAATACAGAAAAAGTTGTATTTATTATTGCATATATAATATAGATCTAAGCAACGGCTATTTTATCACAGATATAATACAACACTTAGTGTTTAGCTAGTAATGTAATAATGGACACTGACTGCAGAGCTAGAGAGGAGGATCCTAGCGATGGAATTGAGATGCTACAGAAGGATCTTAGGTATCACATTTAAAGACCGCATCACAAAACAAGAGATTAGAGAGAGGGTTACATGGATTCCATGATGACCTACTAACTATCGTAAAGAAAAAACGCAAGCTAAAAATCTATGGTCATATTACAAGATCTTCGGGGCTCGCAGAGACATTCCTTCAGGGAACAGAGAAATCGATGGGAGGACAAAATAAAAGAATGGACGGGCCTGCCATTGAAAGAGGTTTTAACTAAGGCAAAAGACAGAGAGGAATGGAGAAAGACGGTCGACGACAAATCTTGCATGGTGCCCCAACGGTCCAACAGACTAAGGGATAGGTTAAGTAAAAAGGTTAAATAATAGTACTTCTAATTGATTTGAGTAAAGTCCATTTGTTCCATTGAATTCAGATTATATACCAACTATTATGGTCCACTAAGCTATGTTACAAAATATTTAAACTGTCCAGTTTATGTTCGAATTATTTATAGACTGGAAAAACCAGAAGTGTGACATTTTACTTTTTTTTTACTTAAAAAAAATGTTTGTCTCTATTCAAAAATACTTTGATGAAAATTATATACAACAAAAGCTTTGTCTTTTGTTTTTCTACTTTATTATCAAAGTTGCAGTGAACTAGCTAAATCTTTGTTAGTTATAAGTCAACAAACTTGTAAGATTCGTTGGAACTTTTTTAAATAACAAAAAACATTTTCATTAGACTTTTTTTTTTGAAAATAGGCACACAAACAAAAGTAAGGCAGCTTAAGAATGTTTCATTAATTTTTTATTTTACTGTAAACATACACATACACTCTCTTTCAGAGACACTGAACACTCGACATACACGTACACGCTCTTTCAGAGACACTGAACACTCATTAGCAAACACACACACGCGTGACAGCCTAATGTCGGGAACCAAACCAGGTTTTTGTGAAGAAGTCGTACACACTGAGTGTGTGTGTGTACACAAAGGTGTACGTTCTTAAAGTCGTACTTACTGGATGTGTGTGTGTGTGTACACAAAGGTGTACGTTCTTAAAGTCGTACTTACTGTGTGTGTGTGTACACAAAGGTGTACGTTCTTAAAGCCGTACTTACTGTGTGTGTGTGTGTACACAAAGGTGTACGTTCTTAAAGTCGTACTTACTGTGTGTGTGTGTGTACACAAAGGTGTACGTTCTTAAAGCCGTACTTACTGTGTGTGTGTGTGTGTACACAAAGGTGTACGTTCTTAAAGTCGTACTTACTGTGTGTGTGTGTGTGTGTACACAAAGGTGTACGTTCTTAAAGCCGTACTTACTGGATGTGTGTGTGTGTACACAAAGGTGTACGTTCTTAAAGTCGTACTTACTGTGTGTGTGTGTGTGTGTACGTTCTGAAAGTGTACGTTTGCGTGCAGTATGCGCATGTGTTGATCTAGGTCAGTGTTGGATGCCAACTTGGATACAACAACTGACAGTGAAACACAAGACAAATGGCTGACGTTATACCGCTCCCCTCTCCTGTGAAACTTGAGAACAACACATTTGGAAAAGGAGGAGGGCTGGGGCGCTGGTATCTGAAGACTTGGGCGGAGGAGAGGGGCTGAGCGGCATAGACAAGATGAAACGATGCGTTACATCTGGGATACATTGAACTTAGATAAAGATCAGGTACAACACTCGACGGTTAGATGTGTTATTGGTGTCAGAAGAGAGCTGTTGTGGGCTATAGGAGACTATGAATTGTCCAAACTAGACATTTAAAAAATGAAAGAGATACTCAGATAGATAATTGGAAGTTTAAAATATCATAATAGGGTAGCACTAGGGAGCAGCGATTCTCAACTTGTGGAATTCCAACCGCTATGTCTAACAAATCGATAGTGACCAACCCACCAAGTCATTTAGCAGGTAGTCAATGAGCTGACGATCCAACCAGTCATTTAATTGGTAGTCAATGAGCTGACGATCCAACCAGTCATTTAGCAGGTAGTCAATGAGCTGACCGATCGAACCAGTCATTTAGTTGGTAGTCAATGAGCTGACCGATCCAACCAGTCATTTAGTTGGTAGTCAATGAGTTGACCGATCCAACCAGTCATTTAGTTGGTAGTCAATGAGCTGAACGATCGAACCAGTCATTTAGTTGGTAGTCAATGAGCTGACCGATCCAACCAGTCATTTAGTTGGTAGTCAATGAGCTGACCGATCCAACCAGTCATTTAGTTGGTAGTCAATGAGCTGACCGATCCAACCAGTCATTTAGTTGGTAGTCAATAAGCTGACCGATCGAACCAGTCATTTAGCAGGTAGTCAATGAGCTGACCGATCCAACCAGTCATTTAGTTGGTAGTCAATGAGCTGACCGATCGAACCAGTCATTTAGCAGGTAGTCAATGAGCTGACCGATCCAACCAGTCATTTAGTTGGTAGTCAATGAGCTGACCGATCGAACCAGTCATTTAGCAGGTAGTCAATGAGCTGACCGATCCAACCAGTCATTTAGCAGGAAGTCAATGAGCTGACCGATCCAACCAGTCATTTAGTTGGTAGTCAATGAGCTGACCGATCCAACCAGTCATTTAGCAGGTAGTCAATGAGCTGACCGATCCAACCAGTCATTTAGCAGGTAGTCAATGAGCTGACAGATCCAACCAGTCATTTAGTTGGTAGTCAATGAGCTGACCGATCGAACCAGTCATTTAGCAGGTAGTCAATGAGCTGACCGATCCAACCAGTCATTTAGTTGGTAGTCAATGAGCTGACCGATCGAACCAGTCATTTAGCAGGTAGTCAATGAGCTGACCGATCCAACCAGTCATTTAGCAGGTAGTCAATGAGCTGACCGATCCAACCAGTCATTTAGCAGGTAGTCAATGAGCTGACCGATCCAACCAGTCATTTAGTTGGTAGTCAATGAGCTGACGATCCAACCAGTCATTTAGCAGGTAGTCAATGAGCTGACCGATCCAACCAGTCATTTAGCAGGTAGTCAATGAGCTGACCGATCGAACCAGTCATTTAGCAGGTAGTCAATGAGCTGACCGATCCAACCAGTCATTTAGCAGGTAGTCAATGAGCTGACCGATCCAACCAGTCATTTAGTTGGTAGTCAATGAGCTGACCGATCCAACCAGTCATTTAGTTGGTAGTCAATGAGCTGACCGATCCAACCAGTCATTTAGCAGGTAGTCAATGAGCTGACCGATCCAACCAGTCATTTAGTTGGTAGTCAATGAGCTGACCGATCCAACCAGTCATTTAGTTGGTAGTCAATGAGCTGACCGATCCAACCAGTCATTTAGCAGGTAGTCAATGAGCTGACCAATCCAACCAGTCATTTAGTTGGTAGTCAATGAGCTGACCGATCCAACCAGTCATTTAGTTGGTAGTCAATGAGCTGACCGATCGAACCAGTCATTTAGCAGGTAGTCAATGAGCTGACCGATCCAACCAGTCATTTAGTTGGTAGTCAATGAGCTAACCGATCGAACCAGTCATTTAGCAGGTAGTCAATGAGCTGACCGATCCAACCACTCATTTAGCAGGTAGTCAATGAGCTGACCGATCCAACAAGTCATTTAGTTGGTAGTCAATGAGCTGACCGATCCAACCAGTCATTTAGTTGGTAGTCAATGAGCTGACCAATCGAACCAGTCATTTAGCAGGTAGTCAATGAGCTGACCGATCCAACCAGTCATTTAGTTGGTAGTCAATGAGCTGACCGATCGAACCAGTCATTTAGCAGGTAGTCAATGAGCTGACCGATCCAACCAGTCATTTAGCAGGTAGTCAATGAGCTGACCGATCCAACCGGTCATTTAGCAGGTAGTCAATGAGCTGACCGATCCAACCAGTCATTTAGTTGGTAGTCAATGAGCTGACGATCCAACCAGTCATTTAGCAGGTAGTCAATGAGCTGACCGATCCAACCAGTCATTTAGCAGGTAGTCAATGAGCTGACCGATCGAACCAGTCATTTAGCAGGTAGTCAATGAGCTGACCTATCCAACCAGTCATTTAGCAGGTAGTCAATGAGCTGACCGATCCAACCAGTCATTTAGTTGGTAGTCAATGAGCTGACCGATCCAACCAGTCATTTAGTTGGTAGTCAATGAGCTGACCGATCCAACCAGTCATTTAGTTGGTAGTCAATGAGCTGACCGATCCAACCAGTCATTTAGTTGGTAGTCAATGAGCTGACCGATCCAACCAGTCATTTAGTTGGTAGTCAATGAGCTGACCGATCCAACCAGTCATTTAGTTGGTAGTCAATGAGCTGACCGATCGAACCAGTCATTTAGCAGGTAGTCAATGAGCTGACCGATCCAACCAGTCATTTAGTTGGTAGTCAATGAGCTGACCGATCGAACCAGTCATTTAGCAGGTAGTCAATGAGCTGACCGATCCAACCAGTCATTTAGCAGGTAGTCAATGAGCTGACCGATCCAACCAGTCATTTAGCAGGTATTCAATGAGCTGACCGATCCAACCAGTCATTTAGTTGGTAGTCAATGAGCTGACGATCCAACCAGTCATTTAGCAGGTAGTCAATGAGCTGACCGATCCAACCACTCATTTAGCAGGTAGTCAATAAGCTGACCGATCCAACCAGTCATTTAGTTGGTAGTCAATGAGCTGACCGATCCAACCAGTCATTTAGTTGGTAGTCAATGAGCTGACCGATCGAACCAGTCATTTAGCAGGTAGTCAATGAGCTGACCGATCCAACCAGTCATTTAGTTGGTAGTCAATGAGCTGACCGATCGAACCAGTCATTTAGCAGGTAGTCAATGAGCTGACCGATCCAACCAGTCATTTAGCAGGTAGTCAATGAGCTGACCGATCCAACCAGTCATTTAGCAGGTAGTCAATGAGCTGACCGATCCAACCAGTCATTTAGTTGGTAGTCAATGAGCTGACGATCCAACCAGTCATTTAGCAGGTAGTCAATGAGCTGACCGATCCAACCAGTCATTTAGCAGATAGTCAATGAGCTGACCGATCGAACCAGTCATTTAGCAGGTAGTCAATGAGCTGACCGATCCAACCAGTCATTTAGTTGGTAGTCGATGAGCTGACCGATCCAACCAGTCATTTAGCAGGTAGTCAATGAGCTGACCGATCCAACCAGTCATTTAGTTGGTAGTCAATGAGCTGACCGATCCAACCAGTCATTTAGTTGGTAGTCAATGAGCTGACCGATCCAACCAGTCATTTAGTTGGTAGTCAATGAGCTGACCGATCCAACCAGTCATTTAGTTGGTAGTCAATGAGCTGACCGATCGAACCAGTCATTTAGCAGGTAGTCAATGAGCTGACCGATCCAACCAGTCATTTAGTTGGTAGTCAATGAGCTGACCGATCGAACCAGTCATTTAGCAGGTAGTCAATGAGCTGACCGATCCAACCAGTCATTTAGCAGGTAGTCAATGAGCTGACCGATCCAACCAGTCATTTAGCAGGTAGTCAATGAGCTGACCGATCCAGCCAGTCATTTAGTTGGTAGTCAATGAGCTGACGATCCAACCAGTCATTTAGCAGGTAGTCAATGAGCTGACCGATCCAACCAGTCATTTAGCAGGTAGTCAATGAGCTGACCGATCGAACCAGTCATTTAGCAGGTAGTCAATGAGCTGACCGATCCAACCAGTCATTTAGCAGGTAGTCAATGAGCTGACCGATCCAACCAGTCATTTAGTTGGTAGTCAATGAGCTGACCGATCCAACCAGTCATTTAGCAGGTAGTCAATGAGCTGACCGATCCAACCAGTCATTTAGTTGGTAGTCAATGAGCTGACCGATCCAACCAGTCATTTAGTTGGTAGTCAATGAGCTGACCGATCCAACCAGTCATTTAGTTGGTAGTCAATGAGGTGACCGATCCAACCAGTCATTTAGTTGGTAGTCAATGAGCTGACCGATCGAACCAGTCATTTAGCAGGTAGTCAATGAGCTGACCGATCCAACCAGTCATTTAGCAGGTAGTCAATGAGCTGACCGATCCAACCAGTCATTTAGCAGGTAGTCAATGAGCTGACCGATCCAACCAGTCATTTAGTTGGTAGTCAATGAGCTGACCGATCCAACCACTCATTTAGCAGGTAGTCAATGAGCTGACCGATCCAACCACTCATATAGCAGGAAGTCAATGAGCTGACCGATCCAACCAGTCATTTAGTTGGTAGTCAATGAGCTGACCGATCCAACCAGTCATTTAGTTGGTAGTCAATGAGCTGACCGATCCAACCAGTCATTTAGTTAGTAGTCAATGAGCTGACCGATCCAACCAGTCATTTAGTTGGTAGTCAATGAGCTGACCGATCCAACCAGTCATTTAGTTGGTAGTCAAAGAGCTGACCGATCCAACCAGTCATTTAGTTGGTAGTCAATGAGCTGACCGATCCAACCAGTCATTTAGCAGGTAGTCAATGAGCTGACCGATCCAACCAGTCATTTAGCAGGTAGTCAATGAGCTGAACGATCCAACCAGTCATTTAGCAGGTAATCAATGAGCTGACCGATCCAACCAGTCATTTAGTTGGTAGTCAATGAGCTGACGATCCAACCAGTCATTTAGCAGGTAGTCAATGAGCTGACCGATCCAACCAGTCATTTAGCAGATAGTCAATGAGCTGACCGATCGAACCAGTCATTTAGCAGGTAGTCAATGAGCTGACCGATCCAACCAGTCATTTAGCAGGTAGTCAATGAGCTGACCGATCCAACCAGTCATTTAGTTGGTAGTCGATGAGCTGACCGATCCAACCAGTCATTTAGCAGGTAGTCAATGAGCTGACCGATCCAACCAGTCATTTAGTTGGTAGTCAATGAGCTGACCGATCCAACCAGTCATTTAGTTGGTAGTAAATGAGCTGACCGATCCAACCAGTCATTTAGTTGGTAGTCAATGAGCTGACCGATCGAACCAGTCATTTAGCAGGTAGTCAATGAGCTGACCGATCCAACCAGTCATTTAGTTGGTAGTCAATGAGCTGACCGATCCAACCAGTCATTTAGCAGGTAGTCAATGAGCTGACCGATCCAACCAGTCATTTAGCAGGTAGTCAATGAGCTGACCGATCCAACCAGTCATTTAGCAGGTAGTCAATGAGCTGACCGATCCAGCCAGTCATTTAGTTGGTAGTCAATGAGCTGACGATCCAACCAGTTATTTAGCAGGTAGTTAATGAGCTGACCGATCCAACCAGTCATTTAGCAGGTAGTCAATGAGCTGACCGATCGAACCAGTCATTTAGCAGGTAGTCAATGAGCTGACCGATCCAACCAGTCATTTAGCAGGTAGTCAATGAGCTGACCGATCCAACCAGTCATTTAGTTGGTAGTCAATGAGCTGACCGATCCAACCAGTCATTTAGCAGGTAGTCAATGAGCTGACCGATCCAACCAGTCATTTAGTTGGTAGTCAATGAGCTGACCGATCCAACCAGTCATTTAGTTGGTAGTCAATGAGCTGACCGATCCAACCAGTCATTTAGCAGGTAGTCAATGAGCTGACCGATCCAACCAGTCATTTAGTTGGTAGTCAATGAGCTGACCGATCCAACCAGTCATTTAGTTGGTAGTCAATGAGCTGACCGATCGAACCAGTCATTTAGCAGGTAGTCAATGAGCTGACCGATCCAACCAGTCATTTAGTTGGTAGTCAATGAGCTGACCGATCGAACCAGTCATTTAGCAGGTAGTCAATGAGCTGACCGATCCAACCACTCATTTAGCAGGTAGTCAATGAGCTGACCGATCCAACCACTCATTTAGCAGGAAGTCAATGAGCTGACCGATCCAACCAGTCATTTAGTTGGTAGTCAATGAGCTGACCGATCCAACCAGTCATTTAGTTGGTAGTCAATGAGCTGACCGATCCAACCAGTCATTTAGTTGGTAGTCAATGAGCTGACCGATCCAACCAGTCATTTAGTTGGTAGTCAATGAGCTGACCGATCCAACCAGTCATTTAGTTGGTAGTCAATGAGCTGAACGATCCAACCAGTCATTTAGTTGGTAGTCAATGAGCTGACCGATCCAACCAGTCATTTAGTTGGTAGTCAATGAGCTGACCGATCCAACCAGTCATTTAGTTGGTACTCAATGAGCTGACCGATCCAACCAGTCATTTAGCAGGTAGTCAATGAGCTGACCGATCCAACCAGTCATTTAGCAGGTAGTCAATGAGCTGACCGATCCAACCAGTCATTTAGTTGGTAGTCAATGAGCTGACCGATCCAACCAGTCATTTAGTTGGTGGTCAATGAGCTGACCGATCAAACCAGTCATTTAGCAGGTAGTCAATGAGCTGGCCGATCCAATCAGTCATTTAGCAGGAAGTCAATGAGCTGACCGATCCAACCAGTCATTTAGTTGGTAGTCAATGAGCTGACTGATCCAAACAGTCATTTAGTTGGTAGTCAATGAGCTGACCGATCCAAACAGTCATTTAGTTGGTAGTCAATGAGCTGGCCGATCCAACCAGTCATTTAGTTGGTAGTCAATATGCTGATCCAACCAGTCATTTAGTTGGTAGTCAATGAGCTAATTAAACATCAATCGAGGGTTGTGATATAACTTTATAGCATAGATTTCTAACAAGAAGTAAGCCTACTTTCGGCAGTAGTAAAGTATTCGCGCCAACATTCGCGTGGAACTCGGTGCAAGACATTTTCTTTAATATCAACCAATTGACAGAAGTCTTTCAGCGCCTCCGTACGTCAAGTATAAGTAAACAAATAGTTTAAAACTTTAGCCCCATTATTTTAGCATCTGTCTATGGCATTTTACGTCTCGAGAGACGATCTTTTCCCTTTGCAACTTCTTGTGTGACTAAAGAGGCCAATCCTTGATACACAGCTGTGAACGCAGGTTGGGCATATGTAATCATCAGGCGCTGTTGCATTTTCACCTTTCTTTCTGCTTCTGTTGTGTATGACATCTGCAATCCGTGACCCTTCCTTTATGCTCTCTCTCCATGTGGATCTGTCCAGTGCCACCTCTTCCAAGCTGCTAGTGTCGATTTTGAAGAGCTTCATGTCGCCTTTGCATACATCCGTATAACGTAAACATTGGCGACCAGCGGCTCTCCTGCCTTCTATTAGATCGCCATACAGAATTTAAGAATCTACTGGCAGCAAATCTGCACCAATAAAGAATGTGAGCTGGAAGCCAACAAGCGGTTTCTTAAGCTCAGTTTTCAAATGTGAAAATACATTCTTTGACATGTTTCCTGTTAATGCCTCCAAAGTTCACAATGACATTGTCTACTCACTTTCCTGCCAACACAAATAAACCCTAAATCCTAAATAAACAGCTTTAAGAATGAGCTACATGCTAGATCAGGGGTCGGCAACCTTTTGAGTCGGAAGAGTCAAAAATTAAAATGTACAAATTTTCAAAGCTTTTGAAGAGCCAGAAATTTTTTTTTGCCAACAATAAATAGTACTCGCATTAATAAAGTTTTTTGATTTAAAAAAAAAATGAATCTATTTATTCATTAGAAAAATATATATTTATTTATATATAAGTAGTACTTTTCACAACAAATTAGATAATATATATGATATTATTAGATAATTACTTAATATATATGTAAAAAAAAAAGTAAAACAATTAAACATTTACATACAAAACGTGTACTTCAATAGCATGTATCTAAGCAGATAAATTCAATGGAAACGTTGGCTTTGCATAGTTTTAGAAAGTTTGGAAAAAATTTGGCTCATTACCGGTACTTGTTTTTCGTTTCAAACAAGACTCTAAAATTTCATTTGTTAGTTGACTTCTTATTTTACTTTTAATTATATTCATGCAAGAGAACGCTTGCTCGCACGAATATGTCGATCTGAAGAAAGTCAGTACTCCTAATGCCAAAGCTTCACCTCACTGTAACATTCTGGAAGCCTATTCCTTGTGTCGAATAAAAATGCCTCAACTCGCGGCATTTCTTTCAAAGCTGTCCACTTTTGTTGCTTCTCGTACATACATTTCTAGAGCTCCAACTTTTCCAACTTGATTTTCAACTCAGTAAATTTCCCTTTTCACAAAGCTTTACTTTTCAAATCAATCAATTGCATGTCTAGAGATCCAGTATCGATTCCAAACAGATCGATATGCATTTTGTTACTGTTTGTTTTGAGAGGATTTACTCTGAATACTAGAATGGTTTTGTTCGTTTTGATTTTCTCAAATCTGTCAGCAAATTCCTCTTTAATTTTTTATTCTAACTGTGCTGAAGTAATTTGTGCCAGCAGGCAGGGCCGGTCCAAACGAATGCGGGACACTATGCGAAATTGATTGCGCGGGGCCCAGTCTTGGTAGGGATAAGGATAATTTCAAAATTTTGATTTTGTATTAGAATAAATTGCAATAAATTTATAGCGCGTACGATTGGCACCCCAAAACGACACTTTTGTCTATTTTTCAGGAGATTTTTATGAGTTTTCAGAAGATTTTAATAATTTCAGGAGATTTCCAGGAATTTATTTGTGTAGGCCTATATTTTGCAATTTCAGATTTCCAGGAGGCCTTGGAAAATCAGGAGGCCGCGGAAACCCTGTTATTATATATAAGTTATAATGGTTTAATTGAATAATTTACACCTAGAATTAGCGCGGGGCCTATGAAAGTGCGGGCCCACTGCAGTGGCCTAAGGCCGGCCCTGCCAACAGGGGCACGGGTTTTATCAAGATATTGCTTTAGAAATTGAAAATTTATCACTCTGAATATCTTCTGCAAAAAAAGTATTATTTCTTCCAAACAAATCAATTCTTCTACCAAAACCTAGGCTGGGTTTCCCTTTCCTTACAGTTGTAGATTCAGCTCATTTTAGTTCGCTGTTATTTCCACCATAATGTAAAATTGTAGAAATTATTTGTCGTTCTCTAATTTAGGGAGATAATGCCTTTGTCATTTAGGAATGTATTTCTCGTCATTCATGCACAAAGCCAAACGTCTCCACGACTTACCTCATCGTACAACTTTATTGGAAAGAAGGTGGTCGGAGTCTCCGTTTCGTTGAAGATTTCTTCAAATTGACGAGATGGTAGAATGCTTTTGAAAAGAGCTTCTTGATGTATTATTCTGTAAAACGTAAGAATTTCGCAGTTTATTTTGGTTCGAGGAATCGTTGTGGCCCTTCTATTTTTTTTGTCATACTTCTGGCTCCATCAGTTGCTATTGAAAAGATTTTATCTAAATCGATCTTATTTCTTCAATGTATTTTGCACGGCATTTGCTGTACCTTCCCTTCTAGTTTGTCACGAGAACGGTAGCAATCCTAGAAGTTCTTCTTTTGGACCTTGGGAAGACATATACCTGACAAAAAAGGCAACTTGTGACTTGTGCCAACATGCTGCATTTGAAGACATGGGGGAGGGACGCGCTAAAAAGCGAGTACAAGTGGCTGAAAGATAAAATCGGTCCCTAATCCTCCTTAGTCAATTCAAAACGATTTTTAGATTTTTTTTTTCGATAAAATAAATCATACTAGCCGCTATTTTGCAGGGCCGGCCTTAGGTTGGCACCGCACTTTCATTTTACCCGCGCTAATTCTAGGTGTAAATTATTAAATTAAACCATTTATAACTTATAACAGATTACCTGATTTACCAGGAGCTCCTGGAAATTTCCTGAAATTGCAAAATATACTAAAAAAGTCATGGAAATCTCCGGAAATTATTAAAATCTTTTGAAAACTCAAACAAATCTCCTGAAATATAGACACAAAAATTGTCATTTTGGGGTGTCATTCCAATCCTACGCGCTATACAAAAAAAAAAAAACAACAACGGCTTTATGTAATACCATTTATTGTGGAATCTGGTGAAAGAAGCTTCTCGCGCCTGAAACAAATGAAGAATTACTTAAGGTCAACAATTCTCGTAAATAGATTGAAATATTTGGTAACTCTTGCTATTGAGCGTGATCTATGTAGGAAATTTTTATGATATACTGTATGACTTCGCTAAACGCAAAGCTTGTAAAGTAATTCTGTACGTAGTAAAGAATGAATAAAATGCAAAGACGAATTTCTTTTCTAATACAAAATCTTAATTTTCACTTATTATCAGTATCCCTACCCAAACTGGGCCCCGCGCAATCCGTTTCGCATAGGTCCCCGCAATGGTTAAGTCCCCCCCCCCCTCTTTTTTGTTGCCACTAAAGCTACGTGGGGTAACTCTAGTCCGACTTGCAGAAATAAAAGAGTGATATTTCCATGACTTCTTGGTCACAATGGTTAAGTCCGGCCCTGCTATTTAGTGACGGGTGAATACTATTTGTCCCCCCCCTCTCCTTTTTTTCGCCACTTAAGTTACGTGGGGTAACTCTAGTCCGCCTTGTAGAAATAAAAGAGTGATCTTTCTTTACTTCTTGGTGTTCAAACTGTTGAGACATCAAGAGAATTATATATATATAGATTTGCGTATGGAATTAAAGAGCCGCAGCTTAACATCCAAAGAGCCGCATATGGCTCGCGAGCCGCAGGTTGTCGACCCCTGTGCTAGAAAATACTGCACGTCATAGATCATTGAAAGGTGTAGGTCAATTGGATATTTCAAGGCTAGTAAATGGCTGAAAAGTTTTTGATTAAAAAGTTTTTAAATAGAAGAGGAGATAATGTCACTGTCCATTAGTATAGCAGCATAAAAAGAACAAAAAATCTTTGTTTTAAGTAGAATAATCTGTTTTTGTGTAAGTTGTAAAGAAACTCAGATTTTCATATCTATGGAGGCCAATCTAATATATAAGAACACTGTTTTTATGTATCCGACGTAAATAATACGAACGTATTGATAAGTTATAGATGGGTGCTGTAGTCTAATATTATAGATGGGTGCTGTAGTCTAATATTATAGATGGGTGCTGTAGTCTAATATTATAGATGGGTGCTGTAGTCTAATATTATAGATGGGTGCTGTAGTTTGATGTTATAGATGGGTGCTGTAGTTTAATATTATAGATGGGTGCTGTAGTTTGATGTTATAGATGGGTGCTGTAGTTTGATGTTATAGATGGGTGCTGTAGTCTAATAGTATAGATGGGTGCTGTAGTCTAATATTATAGATGGGTGCTGTAGTTTGATGTTTTAGATGGGTGCTGTAGTTTGATGTTATAGATGGGTGCCGTAGTTTGATGTTATAGATGGGTGCCGTAGTCTAATATTATAGATGGGTGCTGTAGTCTAATATTATAGATGGGTGCTGTAGTCTAATATTATAGATGGGTGCTGTAGTCTAATATTATAGATGGGTGCTGTAGTTTAATATTATAGATGGGTGCTGTAGTCTAATATTATAGATGGGTGCTGTAGTCTAATATTATAGATTTGTGCTGTAGTCTAATATTATAGATGGGTGCTGTAGTCTAATATTATAGAATGGTGCTGTAGTCTAATATTATAGATGTGTGCTCTAGTCTAATATTATAGATGGGTGCTGTAGTCTAATATTATAGATGGGTGCTGTAGTATGATGTTATAGATGGGTGCTGTAGTTTGATGTTATAGATGGGTGCTGTAGTTTGATGTTATAGATGGGTGCTGTAGTTTGATGTTATAGATGGGTGCTGTAGTCTAATATTATAGATGGGTGCTGTAGTCTAATATTATAGATGGGTGCTGTAGTCTAATATTATAGATGGGTGCTGTAGTTTGATGTTATAGATGGGTGCTGTAGTTTAATATTATAGATGGGTGCTGTAGTCTAATATTATAGATGGGTGCTGTAGTCTAATATTATAGATTTGTGCTGTAGTCTAATATTATAGATGGGTGCTGTAGTCTAATATTATAGATTTGTGCTGTAGTCTAATATTATAGATGGGTGCTGTAGTCTAATATTATAGATGGGTGCTGTAGTCTAATATTTTAGATGGGTGCTGTAGTTTGATGTTATAGATGGGTGCCGTAGTTTGATGTTATAGATGGGTGCCGTAGTCTAATATTATAGATGGGTGCTGTAGTCTAATATTATAGATGGGTGCTGTAGTTTGATGTTATAGATGGGTGCTGTAGTTTAATATTATAGATGGGTGCTGTAGTTTGATGTTATAGATGGGTGCTGTAGTTTAATATTATAGATGGGTGCTGTAGTCTAATATTATAGATGGGTGCTGTAGTCTAATATTAGATGGGTGCTGTAGTTTGATGTTATAGATGGGTGCTGTAGTCTAATATTATAGATGGGTGCTGTAGTCTAATATTATAGATGGGTGCTGTAGTTTAATATTATAGATGGGTGCTGTAGTTTGATGTTATAGATGGGTGTTGTAGTATGATGTTATAGATGGGTGCTGTAGTTTGATGTTATAGATGGGTGCTGTAGTTTGATGTTATAGATGGGTGCTGTAGTTTGATGTTATAGATGGGTGCTGTAGTTTGATGTTATAGATGGTTGCTGTAGTTTGATGTTATAGATGGGTGCTGTAGTTTAATATTATAGATGGGTGCTGTAGTTTAATGTTATAGATGGGTGCTGTAGTTTGATGTTATAGATGGTTGCTGTAGTTTGATGTTATAGATGGGTGCTGTAGTTTAATATTATAGATGGGTGCTGTAGTTTAATGTTATAGATGGGTGCTGTAGTTTGATGTTATAGATGGGTGCTGTAGTTTAATATTATAGATGGGTGCTGTAGTTTAATATTATAGATGGGTGCTGTAGTTTAATGTTATAGATGGGTGCTGTAGTTTAATGTTATAGATTGGTGATGTAGTCTACTGTTATAGATAAAAATAAATGGGTGTTGTAGTGTGGTGTTATAGATATGAGTGATGTAGACTGATATTAAAGATGGGTGCTGTATATAGTCTAATGTTATAGATGGGTGCTTTAGTCTAATGTTATAGATGGGTGCTTTAGTCTACTGTTATAGATGGGTGCTTTAGTCTACTGTTATAGATGGGTGCTTTAGTCTACTGTTATAGATGGGTGCTTTAGTCTACTGTTTTAGATGGGTGCTGTAGTCTAATGTTATAGATGGGTGCTTTAGTCTACTGTTATAGATGGGTGCTTTAGTCTACTGTTTTAGATGGGTGCTGTAGTTCAATGTTATGGATGGGTGCTGTAGTCTGATGTTATAGATTTGTATATTTAATTCTTTCAGTTTTCCTATTTTTCCGTTTTATTTTTTGATCTTTCAAGGGCCCTTAGTAATCATAAGCTAAGGACCAATGAACCACCTTCGCGCCAACGTTTCCATTGGCATGATGTCATACTTTGGTCACGTGGTGCACAAATATACGTTGCCATAATGTGATAGATAGTAGGTTACAAATATTAAATGTCACAGCGGGATACAATGCTGAGCTGCAATAATTAGTTCTATAACTAATCTTATAGTATAAAATACAGACGTTACTTAAATAAAAAAAAAGAAGTGTTCCTTGGTCATTCTAGTCACGCATGCTAATCAATGACTTAAATTCTGCCAAGTCATTGGTTTTCCTTGCTGACTCAGGCAACCCATTCCATGCTCTAATAGCACAATGGAGTATTTGTACACATTTGTCCTAGCATATGGGACGAGGAATGTACCTATATGTTTGTATCTTTCTGAGTATTTTGTTAGGTTTCTATTTGTATTTGGAGATTATGGTTCAGTGTTTTATGAAGGCCTATAATTGCAATATTTATATGTAGTGTAACTGAGTTGATTTTCTGCGTGCGTCCAGCGTGTCAGAAGGTCATGCCCAGTGTGTGTTTCATGTCCTGTGTGTGTGTGTATATAGTACTGCATCTGTGTTATGCGAGACGTGCTGGTTTCATTCACTGTTTACTGTAGTCTAATTTTGTCGAATAAAGCCATGCTATTGGTAGACTAGTATTTGTTGTTTCATTACATTATATCTATATGGTGTAGCAAGCTATCATAATGTGGCCCTATAATTGGATGCAATGTTTGCTATTGTAGAGAGGTTGCATAGTTTGGTGCAAATTGTTGGTGCCACAGTTTGATCCCGTGCACTAATGTTGTACGTGCATTAATGTTATACGACAGTGTGATGGCAAAGCAAGATCTCTATATTTGGTGTCTTAGTGAAGTGCAATAGTGTGTTAGGTACAAGACATGTCCTGGTGTGGCACAAAGAAAAGTGAAATGGTCTGTGTCCTGGCAGTTCCAGAATAAGTCGACCTGACTAAAAAGTGAAGTCATCAGGTCGCTTCAGTTTCTAAATAGAAATAAAAACAAACCATCTCAAACATATTGCTTCTAAATTCATGTATAACTGTATTGCACTAAAGTGAGAGAATGTAGAGCTCCGCACAATTGGGTTCAAGCTTGTAGGTTGTATATAGGTCAGTAAGTCAGTTTATGATTACTGTAAGTTGACTTTTAAAAAAAATTGATAAAAGATTATCGATTTGATTTGGCTCTAAAATAAAATCAATGCTTTTATTGAGCTATTACAAAATCTAAAGGTACTTTAGAACATATTACTTGCATTTCTTTGTTATACCAACTGAAAATAATTTAAACATCAGAGTAAATATAGACATCACAAAGCAAGGGCGACAATCAGTACAAACATTGCAAGTTAATGTTCAGTCAGAGTACATATTCTTTTTTTTTTTTTTTCACGTTTCTCGAAATAAAAAATAAACACGTAAACCACACACACACAAACAAAAAAAAAACTTTTGATATTTTAGTTTAAAATTTATTTTTGAAAAATCCTCTTCTCAAGCTATTTTGTATGGTGGTACACGCCAGATGTCTGTCACTCCAACAACTCGTGTACATGGTGCAGAACTCTGGCATACAATGGCCAAGTGGGAACACAACAACTCGTGTACATGGTGCACAACTCTGGCATAGAATGGCCAAGTGGGAACAAAGCGTGGTGGATGAGCCGGATCCGAACCAAAGGCTCTTAATTAATAAGAGGTCCTGAAATTGTGCTGGTCACATGACACCCTTATTAACCAAGTGCCTCATCCGCTCCATAGATCGCAAGGTCGGAAAGAGGTACTTATAACTTAAAAATAAAGTTCCCTTTTCAGACCGTGTGGTCTAGAGGGCAAATGATGTAAAGGTCATCTGTTTCTGTGGCATAGGGTTAACGAAAGGTGTTATGTGGCCAGCACAACGACTAACCACATATACTTTACCCCAACTAATGTCAGGTAGCCATTAGAGCTGGGTGGACCCAGAGCGCGAAATTAAAAACCCAGTGCTCACCGCGTGGCCACCTACTTTTAATTTACTCTAACGTTTTTAGTCTTTTAGATAACATCGTGACAGTCAAACGGACAGACATAACACTTAAAACTAATCTTAGAGGGCCACTAAAAGAACTGTGTTAAGGGAGAAATGCACGTTACAGTCACCTAGAAATAAATCGTAGATAGAGATAAAGGTATGACAACCATCAATCAAAAGGACAAATTTCAGCCTAGGGTCCATCAAGTTAGGTCAAGGACACACAATAAACATACATTTGAAAAAGTAACTTACTTCAGTGGGTGGCAGAGGAAATCCTTTAAAAAAAAACTGTTGTCCCCCTCTATGGCCTTCTTTATCAGAGTACACACACAGCTCCACTTTCTTAATAAAGATCAATGGAATTTTTTTTCTTTGCTAAATAAAAAAAGTGTGTGTGTGAAGGTATTTATTCAAACGATGAACTGCACTGTTACCTTTCTTCAAATGTCTACTATATAGTGTTCAAAGTCCTAATGATGTCTTCAAATGTCTACTATATAGTGTTCAAAGTCCTAATGTTGTCTTCAAATGTCTACTATATAGTGTTCAAAGTCCTAATGTTGTCTTCAAATGTCTACTATATAGTGTTCAAAGTCCTAATGTTGTCTTCAAATGTCTACTATATAGTGTTCAAAGTCCTAATGTTGTCTTCAAATGTCTACTATACAGTGTTGTTACGTGCGCATCTTAGTGTGAATGTGAAATGGTGCGAATGCGTGTTGAAAGTAAGAAGAAGAACCGAAATGGAGGACTATGAACAAGAAAGTGTTTTCAGTGTTAATAAAGATTAAAGTATTTATAAACTGTGATTTGTCGTTTACATGTCTAAAGAGTCTCATCCAATATAAAGAGGTAACAAGTGTTCAAAGTCCTAATGTTGTCTTCAAATGTCTACTATATAGTGTTCAAAGTCCTAATGTTGTCTTCAAATGTCTGCTATATAGTGTTCAAATGTCTACTATATAGTGTTCAAAGTCCTAATCTTGTCGTGAAGCCATTTCCACATGTTGATAAAACGAAGGCAACCAAGGATTTGGCAATGGCACCAACTGCTTATAAGATAAAATCACGACAGCATAGAAGCAAACTAGGTCTGGACACTGGCACCAACTAATACGGTTCTGACAACGAACATTTACATTGGCAATATACTACTAAAGGCGCCGACTGTTACAGAGATAAAATACTAGCTCGCCGCACTGATACCAACTAAAAATTACACATGGCAGGATCAAAGTATACAATAAACGCCTCAATGGAAATGTCACATCGCAGGATAACTAGCATCACCACGATGGAAATGTCACATCGCAGGATAACTAGCATTACCACGATGGAAATGTCACATCGCAGGATAAAGCTTAACTAGCATCACCACGATGGAAATGTCACATCGCAGGATAAAGCTTAACTAGCATCACCTCAATGGAAATGTCACATCGCAGGATAAAGCTTAACTAGCATCACCTCAATGGAAATGTCACATCGCAGGATAAAGCTTAACTAGCATCACCTCAATGGAAATGTCACATCGCAGGATAAAGCTTAACTAGCATCACCTCAATGGAAATGTCACATCGCAGGATAAAGCTTAACTAGCATCACCTCAATGGAAATGTCACATCGCAGGATAAAGCTTAACTAGCATCACCTCAATGGAAATGTCACATCGCAGGATAAAGCTTAACTAGCATCACCTCAATGGAAATGTCACATCGCAGGATAAAGCTTAACTAGCATCACCTCAATGGAAATGTCACATCGCAGGATAAAGCTTAACTAGCATCACCTCAATGGAAATGTCACATCGCAGGATAAAGCTTAACTAGCATCACCTCAATGGAAATGTCACATCGCAGGATAAAGCTTAACTAGCATCACCTCAATGGAAATGTCACATCGCAGGATAAAGCTTAACTAGCATCACCTCAATGGAAATGTCACTGTGTGCGACTTGTTTTCTATGCGATGCAGCACCGTTGGGGTGGCGAGTGGGGCAAGCAGCTCAGGTCGCAGTGACACTGTCAGTCCAATATTGATGTGTTCACGTGCAAACAATTTAGAGATTTAACAAGAGAAAAAAAGTTTCTTTATTGAATGAGAGGTTGGCCCTTTAGAAAACCTTCCATGAGATAATCATTCCATAACATCAGAGAAGCCAGCTTTAGATTGAACCCTATCTTCTCGGTCATCGGTTCATTGAATGCGAATGAATGTTCAGAATGTAATAATAATAAGATGAATATACACTTGTATCTCCGCATTAGGAAAAACTTGTTGCTACTAAATGAAAAAGACGAACGTAGTCAGGGCTATAGTTTTCATGTTATATTATTTACAATTAGTTATTTAGGTCATTTACTCAGCTAGCTTTTAAGTAATATGGGGAAACTGGATTCGCTTTCACTGTTCCTATTAAGCCAGTGGGCATCGAATCCTTACATGGCGTCACTCTTGTTGTGGCAAGTCAATACTGTGTCCAGGTCCTCAGCAACACAACAATTCAAACTTGCTCCCAGACCGCCAAGTGGTGTACCTCTTTGGTTTTGGTAGCTGCCTGTTTGTTCAGTCCACGTTCCTAGTTGTTGGTCAGTCAATTACGCTACGCCCGCGCCTCCAGATGGCCAGTGGACTCCGTGCAGAATGGACATATTTCGTCACGTTTCAATTTCCAGACAAAGATTGATTAGCCAGGACAAAATCAGAATGTCAAGGTCACACTGGGCATGTTGACTTTCAACGTCATACTCCGAGGTGGAGTGGGGGGGGGGGAGGGATAACAGGTCAACTTGACACTTTCCCTTAAAGCACGTCTTTATTTCTTTTGCTATTTTCTTTTTTGTCCAAATGTGTGTGCTACTTAGACATCTCAATGGTAGATAGCTGCCAGTAAACTAGAGTCTATGTGTGTGCTACTTAGACATCTCAATGGTAGATAGCTGCCAGTAAACTAGAGTCTATGTGTGTGATACTTAGAAATCTCAATGGTAGATAGCTGCCAGTAAACTAGAGTCTATTCGAAAACAAAAATCCAGTAATTATCCTCTGACAGAAATCCTTCAAACCATAAAGTGGATAAAAAAATATCTTTATGAAATAATATCGCAAGAACAATATCAACGTGAACCCTGATAGCGTCTAGTCTACCCACTGCTCGTACAGTCCTATAGTATAGCTTCTACATTAATTAGTTTGTTAAGAATCCACGTGGTAGAGAGCGTCAAGGTACGTCAGTTCTAGCACTATCATTCAATCTCAACAATGTTAAACTAAGGCACATTCAGAAATCTAATAATGATCTTGATAGTAATGTTTGTGACAGGGCTAGATATACGGTATCACATTAATCCACCTTATCCAACATCGGACAAACTAATCCACTAAGTTTATCGTCTATCTTGACCTATATCTTACTGAACACTTTGTTTCAACGCACCCAATAAGTGCCGCAGCATTCAGATACAGTCGACTGAAATAGTCAGTGACCCCGTCATTAGTTCAGGTCATGTAGTCCTTTTTTTTTTCGTTCGTAAGTTATTGAACAGGTGGGCAGTTGAGTGACATGTGACAAATGTCAAGTAACAGTTTACCATCGCCTGTAGAAATGATGTTAGTGATGAACAATATGTAGTATTATGTAGTAGTATTTTATGTAAATGTTAGTATTGTAAATTTGCATAATTCATTTGATGAAAACCAAACTTATCCACAAAAACAAAAATAGCAGACAATCGTGTTAGAACTTGCTCAAAATAGGGCGTTCTTGAGAGCCTTATAAAAAAGAGTCTGTTGATAGTGTTAGGATCTGAGACTTAGTTATCTGTGCCTGCACCACTGATCAGAGTACGCTATTGAAATGTTGGAATCTGAACTATGTCCTTCAAGTCGAGGCCAAAGTAATGCCTGACTAAGCACAGCAAGATTCAGCTCGTGCGGCCTAAGCCTTGATCTTTTTTTTGTTTTTTTGATTCTTCTTTCACTGTTGTTTTCCCCGCGTCCCCTCCACGACACACACACACATTTTAACAACTAAATGTTAAAGTTTCCCAAAAAGAATAGGGCATGCGCGACTGGACATTCCTTTGTTCAAGTCATTGGAAGGCGTATACAAACACACACACACTCACAGACGCATACACACACACTATGGTACACGTACACAATACAAACCAGAAACTTAAACATAGAGAAAAGATCAATACACACACAAACACAAAGAAATTACAAATTTTGAAATGAACTCAATCAACATGTGAATTAACCCTAACCTGTCATTACAAGATACTACTTATCCACAAAACTATATGAAAACAACTCATAGGTCAAGAATCTAGGCTAGACCATCAATTCATTTAGTGTGACCATCATTCCATCGAGAGTGACCATTATTCCATGTAAAAAGGCCATCATTCCATCTAGTGTGACCATCATTCCATCTAGAGTGACTATCATTCCATCTAGTGTGACCATCATTCCTTCGAGTGTGACCATCATTTCATCTAGAGTGACCATCATTCCATCTAGTGTGACCATCATTCCATCTAGAGTGACCATCATTCCATCTAGTGTGACCATCATTCAAAATAGAGTGACCATCATTCCATCTAGAATGACCATCGATACATCTAGTGTGATCATCATTCCATCTAGAATGGTCACCATTCCATCTAGTGTGATCATCATTCCTTCTAGAATGACCATCTATACATCTAGTGTGAACATCATTCCATCTAGTGTGACCATCACCAGACCGGGCGTTAGATAATAAACGGATATTCACATTTGACCATTTGTAAAAAAAAACAACAATCACTCAGTTATAGATACAGTTATAGATACAGTTATAGATGCAGTTATAGATACAGTTATAGATACAGTTATAGATACAGTTATAGATACAGCTATAGATACAGTTATAGATACTAAAAGACAGAAGACTAAATGTTCAATGACACACTGAGTCACCCAAAAGACAAAGAAAACAAAAAACAGATCAAGGTACATTTCTTATAGAACAGACTTTAAAGAGAGTGTTTTCACACCAACTGAGAAGCGGCCTCAGAATGCCCGCAAGTTTTAATATTTTCAGCACGACTATCAGAAGTTCTAAAATACATGTACAAAGTGGTAACAACCAATCAAATCCTCCCTCTCCAGACGTATGCGGGATGAAAGTGTTGCAGACGTGATTGTATTGTTTAGCCGACAGACAGCATGATACCGCGAAATGCAAAGATAAATCAATTTAATGTTATTTGTTAAAATGGAATTGGGTGGTGAATATTTCTAGGTATTTTCACAAGCTCTATCTGATGAGCTAATATGTCACTTTCATAAGCTCTATCTGATGAGCTAATATGTCACTTTCACAAGCTCTATCTCATGAGCTAATAAGCTATTTTCACAAGCTCTATCTGATGAGCTAATATGTCATTTTCACAAGCTCTTTCTGATGAGCTAATATGTCATTTTCACAAGTTCTATCATACAGTGCTCCCCCTGACCCCCTACCTGTAAAAAGAAGGGTCACCAACATATTTCTTTTTGCTGACCACTGCACTAATTGTAATATAGAATACTTTTTAGCCATATATTACCCGCGGCTCACGGGTCTTAATTTGCGTATCACTGTCGATACAGTCACTGATAGTGTTTTGGAAACAAGTAAAGGAAATAATAATGCTATAAGAAAGCGAATGCGTGAATTTAAAAAATAGTATGAACGGAGCTATCAAAATAGCTAATCGACCTAAATCCATTATTTTAAATAAAAACATTTGCTTGTAGGTCTACATATATTTAGATCTAGATCTAGAGTCTAAATACTATTATAATAGATGTAGACCTACATTTATAAGAGTGAATTTAATGGCTCAAGAAGCTTATTAATTATTATATGTTAGTATATTTAATATCCCCCACATAGAGCCTCATGTAGCCTGTCCAATCGTAGTGTGTTTACATAGCGGTGTGCACGACACATGAATGGGACTATTAAAATGCATGTTAACATGGAAGCTATAGCGAACGAATGTATGAATAATGTTTTAGGGTAAATTTGATTAAAATATGAAATGAATGGACTTTATTTTGTATGTTAACGTGTTAAAGTATTAAGTAGGTCTTGAGTTAGACATAGATCTAGATCTAGACTAATCTGGAGTTAAATATTGGCTTGGATAGAGCTCGTTCTGCGCGTGAATAAAGGATACGCTCTGCGCATGCGTGACCTATTTTTATTAGATGTACGCGATGTACACAGCTTCGCAGCTTCAGCGAACGAATGTATGAAAAATGCTTTAGAAAAACTAATTTGAATGTTAATTTGATTAAAATATGAAATCAATGGACTATAATTAGTATGTTCATGAATAGATAGATATACGTGTAACATTTCGGTATTGTCTAATGAAAGAATGTACCTCAGGAATTCTAAATTTGCAGATATAAGGAACGAATTTATGTAAAAATGCTTTTGAAACACAAATATGAAGGTTAATTTTTATTAAATAATGAAATCAATGGACTATATTTTGTATTTTCATGTGTTAAAGTACAAAACTGAGCAAAGTGTAGTTTTAAAAATTAGATATAGATCTATAGATTTTTTCGATTTATACATGGTAAACATGGCTTAGATAGATGAAATTATAATACTTTCATAGAGTTGGTCAACATTTTTTTTTGAGGGTCTTAAGTTTGTTTTAGGGCTACAATACATACACTACGTTCTCAGTTGGTAGGCCTATCCAAGGGACATTTGTGCCACGTTTTATCAAGATTGGTCAAACGGTTTTGATTTCTATTCGTAACACACAACACACACAACACACACAACACACGCACGCGCACACACACACACACACACACATACATACATACATACGCCTTACGTTCTACTTTATAGTATATATATATATATATATATATATATATATATATATATATATGGGTTCTAAAGGACTGTCAGTGCCAGGGGTGAAGGTGGGGATAAGCTCCCACTTTCCAAGAAATGCTCCCATGGCTTGTGTCTCTAAATGTCTCTGACAGTCAAATCCAGCTCCTGGCCTTCACGTGTGATTTTCCCAAAAATCTGGCGGAACCTGTTCTTAAAAACTGACAGAAGAAGGGATGAAAGGCGGAACACTGGCGCCTCAAAACCAGTTTAGCTTCGTGTTGATGGGGCACGTCAGCCTAAATAACGCAACCCATCAAGGAGAAGGAAAACTCCAAACCTCCACTTTGTGGCGAAACTCCACCGTGTCGGCTTGGAAATGACCAAGAGTAATAATAACCCCACTGCCTTTCCACTTGCATTTCATTTCACTAAGGCGAGTAATAGTGGAGCTCCCCCCCCCTCTATGTCCTTTTGACGGAGGTCTGGACTGCACTACTACAGACAGAGGTCTATGTCTCACTACTCTCTCCTACTGGATATAAACCCATCAAGAAGTTTTTTTTTCTGGAACTGGTGAATGTGATAGCATGAAGGGACCTGGATCCAGGATGTGATTATTCCACAGGGCATACCCAGGGCACAGTCCACCTTAAGCTTTTCTACTGCAAAATAGTTACATTTGGAGAGCTATGTGGACGGCGGAGAAAGGACCATTGGCCAACCCCACCTTGTCCCATGGATATTTCAGTTACAGTTTCAGACCCAGATGCTCTTTTAATTCAGTATTGGAGCAACTTGCCAAGACAGAAAACTTCCGTAAAATGCGGTGATTATATATATATAATATATATATATATATATATATATATATATATATATATATATATATAGAGAGAGAGAGAGAGAGAGAGAGAGAGAGAAGCCTGAGGAAACACCCAGCCAGTGTAGATTACATATTCTCCCCTCCCCTCTTTTTTTTTCGCCGCTAAAGTTACGTGGGGTAACTCTAGTCCGACATGCAGAAATAAAAAAGTGATCGTTTCTTTACTTCTTTTTGTCCAAACTATTGAGCCATGAAGAGATTTATATATATATATATATATATATATATATATATATATATATATATATATATATATATATATATATATATATAGTCGACCCACGGCGTAAGATACGCCGCTATTTAGCAGGGCCGGCTATAGGTCACTGCAACCTATTCGACCGCAGTGGGCCCCACACTTTCATAGGACCCGCGCTAATTCTGGGTATAAATTATTAAATTAAACCATTTTATAACTTATAACAGATTTCCCGCGGCCGCCGTAATTCTGTAATCTGGTGAAAGAAGCTTCTAATCCGTTTCGCATAGGGCCCCACAACGGTTAAGTCCGGCCCTGCTATTTAGTGACGGGTGAATACAGAGTGTATTACTTGTTCTCCTTCCTCCCCCCCCCCTCTTTTTTTCTCCGCTAAAACTATGTGAGGTAGAAATAAAAAAAAAAGTGATCTTTCTTGGTCACAACGGTCCGGCCCTGCAATTTTGTGACGGGTGAATACTACTTTTTCTCCTCCCCCCTCTTTTTTTTCGTAGGGTAACTCTAGTCCGTCCGACTTGCAGAAATAAAAGAGTGATCTTTCCTTTACATCTTGCGTGTCCGCTCTTGATCCATGAAGAGAATTATATGGTTGAGAGCAAAACAACGGGCGTAGCCGGTGTGTGTCATGCTAGTATGTAGAGTTTTATATATAGTGCCAGTCAACTTTGCAAGCTGCAAATATCATGATGAAATCAGATATTCGATGTCTCTAGTTTTTAAGATCTATAGGTGACATACAAAAGGAAAGACAGACAGGCCACACAAAGCATATAGCAACTTTTACCTTTTCAAGAACCGATGATAAATAATAATACATATTAGTATATTTATAATAAAAATCGATATTTGGTTAAAGACAAAAATCAGAAACCTACAAATGATCTTAACACTGTTAGAAGGACTAGAGCTAATTTGATTTGTGAACTACACAAATAATGTTTTCTTATTTTTTAATTAAAAAAAAATGAATGTAAAAATCAAAAGGAATGTACCTAATATAGGCCTTGATATAACCATGTTCATAGTAATAGTCGGACTTCAAAAGAGCTGATTGTAGTGGAGAAAGATATGCAATCTATAGTGTTGTGGAGAAAGAGATGCAATCTATAGTGTAGTGGAGAAAGATATTCAATCTATAGTGTAGTGGAGAAAGAGATGCAATCTATAGTGTAGTGGAGAAAGAGATGCAATCTATAGTGTAGTGGAGAAAGAGATGCAATCTATAGTGTAGTGGAGAAAGATATTCAATCTATAGTGTAGTGGAGAAAGAGATGCAATCTATAGTGTAGTGGAGAAAGAGATGCAATCTATAGTGTAGTGGAGAAAGAGATGCAATCTATAGTGTAGTGGAGAAAGAGATGCAATCTATAGTGTAGTGGAGAAAGAGATGCAATCTATAGTGTAGTGGAGAAAGAGATGCAATCTATAGTGTAGTGGAGAAAGATATTCAATCTATAGTGTAGTGGAGTAAGAGATGCAATCTATAGTGTAGTGGAGAAAGAGATGCAATCTATAGTGTAGTGGAGAAAGAGATGCAATCTATAGTGTAGTGGAGAAAGAGATGCAATCTATAGTGTAGTGGAGAAAGAGATGCAATCTATAGTGTAGTGGAGAAAGAGATGCAATCTATAGTGTAGTGGAGAAAGAGATGCAATCTATAGAGTAGTGGAGAAAGAGATGCAATCTATATTGTAGGATTCCCTTGGGCAAACTACTTTTTTTTTTAGTTGTGTGCCTCTAAGTTACAGAGAGCTCATTAGGACATTTCCATATGTAAGAACGAAAACATGGTCAGTTTTAAATCTTTCAGAGGTGGATTTCTGTTTAGGGGTAGTGGTCAGTTTTAAATCTTTCAGAAGTGGATTTCTGTTTTGGGGTAGTGGTCAGTTTTAAATCTTTAGAGGTGGATTTCTGTTTGGGGGTAGTGGTCAGTTTTAAATCTTTCAGAGGTGGATTTCTGTTTTGGGGTAGTGGTCAGTTTTAAATCTTTCAGAAGTGGATTTCTGTTTTGGGGTAGTGGTCAGTTTTAAATCTTTAGAGGTGGATTTCTGTTTGGGGGTAGTGGTCAGTTTTAAATCTTTCAGAGGTGGATTTCTGTTTTGGGGTATTGGTCAGTTTCAAATCTTCCATAGAGGGATTTCTGTTTGGGGGTAGAGGTCAGTTTCATGAGTACTAGGGGTAGGCAGAAAGTAAGATTCGCAGAACGACTTTGGCTCATCTCTTTGTCCTTGTGTGTCTCTCTTCACATTGTGAAGTGGTCAACATCTATTTCCACCGCATTGTAGTCTTGTTTGATTATATCCACATACGTGGGGGATTAGGCTGCCTTGACATTAGCTAGACCAAGACCAAGAGTTTGGAAATACCGGAATCTCAATACTGTTACAAATGACCAGTGACAGGAAGAGGTTAACGTGTGACCCCGGCGTACCCAGGGCACAGTCCACCTTAAGCTTTTCTACTGCAAAATAGTTCCATTTGGAGAGCTCTATGGATGGCGGAGAATGGACCATTGGCCAACCCCACCTTGTCCCATGGATATTCCGGTTACAGTCTTCAGACCTAGATGTTTCCTTTTATGTCAGTATTGGAGAAAATTGCCAAGACCGAAAACTCCCTTAAAATGCGGGGACTATATATTTATATATTTTTAAAAAGCCTGAGGAAACACCCAGCCTACACTAAATGACCCGGGCGATATAACAAAGCAGCGAGTGTTCTCTGGAATGTACATGTATAAACAAAGACAGGATGTGACGTGTCCTTACGTGTTATTCCAGAAGGTACTAGCAATGTCCAGTGACAGATAGAGGTCACTACTTGTGACGCCGGCAAGATGACACTGCAGCGGGTGTTTTCTGGAATCTACATGTATAAACAAAGACAGGATGTGACGTTTCCTCACGTGTTATTCCAGAAGATACAAGCAGTGTTTGTGCAACTTTGGAGAAGAATTTAGGGACCCTATATAAACCAGAGAGTTCATGTAAAAAGCTAGTCGTATGGAGTCGTTGGTAGAGTCGTAAAGTCAGTCGTCGTTACTGTTGTCTACTGTGCGAGACAGTAGAAGAGAGATGTGTACGACTCGATGCAGGTTAACTAGGGTAGAGTTAACTGGAGTGGACTACTGTCGTTAAAGTCTATACAGCGAACTACAGTGGCCTTGGGCCGTTACAGTCGATACAGTCGATGTAAGACGTGTACGGCTCTGATTCGGTAGACTTGAGTACGACATGGTTCAGCTTTGGGAGACCTGGAGCGACACTGGGAAGTGTGTCGGTGGTCTGTTCTGTGGAATACGGCTCGATGCAAGTTGAGAAGAGATAAATTGCAGCAAAGTGAAGAGATGAATAGCAACGAAGTATAACTAACTGTAAACTGACAGATATTGTATAGTCTTCTACGCTACATGTTACAGTGACGAATTGTTAGAGTTAATAGTCAATAAAGTTATATGAAGCTGAGAGTTGAGTCGTCAAGTTCTTTGCAGTGTTTTTATTTGTGTGCCTACTAGTACCTACATTTAGCCAGAAGATTCAGAAATACGTAACAATACAATGGCAAAAAAATGGAGGTCCATAAGGCATGTGTTGTACGCAACTGTACGGAAGTGGTCATGGACTCGCAAAACAAGAGCGAAAATTAATTTTATTTCATTTGCGCTGCCTCAGGGCGATCCTGAAACATTCCAAGCATCTTTACTATCCTCAACAATGCTGCCTGTGATAGCTTGGCCGTGTCCACCACTTTTAGAAATTAATCAATTAACTATATCACCTAGCCAGATTGCCACAATTATACTCAACTCAAGTAAATTAGCTGGCATATCAGTTCTACTCAACTAAGTCACCTATTCAGTTCTACTCAACTAAGTCACCTATCCAGTTCTACTCAACTAAGTCACCTATTCAGTTCTACTCAACTAAGTCACCTGGCCAGTTCTACTTAACTAAGTCACCTATCCAGTTCTACTCAAGTAAGTCACCTATCCAGTTCTACTCCACTAAGTCTTCTATTCAGTTTTACTCAACTAAGCCACCTATCCAGTTCTACTCAACTAGGTCACCTATTCAGTTCTACTCAACTAAGTCACCTATCCAGTTCTACTCAACTAAGTCACTTATCCAGTTCTACACAACTAAGTCACCTGGCCAGTTCTACTCAACTAAGTCTTCTATTCAGTTCTACTCAACTAATTCACATATTCAGTTCTACTCAACTAAGTCACCTATTCAGTTCTACTCAACTAAGTCACCTATCCAGTTCTATTCAACTAAGTCACCTATCCAGCTTTACTCAACTAAGTCTTCTATTCAGTTCTACTCAACTAAGTCACCTATCCAGTTCTACTCAACTAAGTCACCTATTCAGTTCTACTCAACTAAGTCACCTATTCAGTTATACTCAACTAAGTCACCTATCCAGTTCTACTCAACTAGGTCACCTATTCAGTTCTACTCAACTAAGTCACCTATCCAGTTCTACTCAACTAAGTCACCTGGCCAGTTCTACACAACTAAGTCACCTGGCCAGTTCTACTCAACTAAGTCTTCTATTCAGTTCTACTCAACTAAGTCACCTATTCAGTTCTACTCAACTAAGTCACCTATCCAGTTCTACACAACTAAGTCACCTGGCCAGTTCTACTCAACTAAGTCACATATTCAGTTCTACTCAACTAAGTCACCTATTCAGTTCTACTCAACTAAGTCACCTATCCAGTTCTATTCAACTAAGTCACCTATCCAGTTCTACTCAACTAAGTCTTCTATTCAGTTCTACTCAACTAAGTCACCTATTCAGTTCTACTCAACTAAGTCACCTATTCAGTTCTACTCAACTAAGTCACCTATCCAGTTCTATTCAACTAAGTCACCTATCCAGTTCTACTCAACTAAGTCTTCTATTCAGTTCTACACAACTAAGTCACCTATCCAGTTCTACACAACTAAATCTTCTATTCAGTTTTACTCAACTAAGCCACCTATTCAGTTCTACACAACTAAGTCACCTATCCAGTTCTACTCAACTAAGTCACCTATTCAGCTCTACTCAACTAAGTCACCTATTCAGTTCTACTCAACTAAGTCACCTATCCAGTTCTACTCAACTAAGTCTTCTATTCAGTTCTACTCAACTAAGTCACCTATTCAGTTCTACTCAACTAAGTCACCTATCCAGTTCTATTCAACTAAGTCACCCATCCAGTTCTACTCAACTAAGTCTTCTATTCAGTTCTACACAACTAAGTCACCTATCCAGTTCTACTCAACTAAGTCTTCTATTCAGTTCTACACAACTAAGTCACCTATCCAGTTCTACACAACTAAGTCACCTATCCAGTTCTACTCAACTAAGTCACCTATTCAGTTCTACTCTACTAAGTCTTCTATTCAGTTTTACTCAACTAAGCCACCTATCCAGTTCTACTCAACTAAGTCACCTATTCAGTTTTACACAACTAAGTCACCTATTCAATTCTACTCAACTAAGTCACCTATTCAGTTCTACTTAACTAAGTCACCTATTCAGTTCTACTCAACTAAGTCACCTATTCAGTTCTACTCAACTAAGTCACCTATTCAGTTCTACTCAACTAAGTCACCTATCCAGTTCTACTCAACTAAGTCACCTATCCAGTTCTACTCAAGCTACAGTTTTCTTGTTTTAAGTAAAAAGTACAAAGTAAATCTCAAACCTGTAGCCTTGAACTTGAGACATTACATCATTCTATCCGTAGAGTGAAAAGAATCACAACGATATTCCTTTTCTAGGTTCCTTTAGTTTGACACAGTTAATTTGTTTCAAGTTCTCTTGTCATCACGGATGTTATACTATAGACCACAACAATCACTTGAATAACGGTTTAACGTTAGATGCAATGGAAATCGATCTGTTTTGTAGTATTGAGTCTAGATCATAACATTGAAGATGTGTGGAGAATGTTCTCGTTGAATGTAAAATTGATTCGAATTGTAAGTAGACAAGATCTATTAAGAAGTCTAGATCTAGATCTAATTTGGTTCTCTGATGGTTGAGAGAAGAATTAACTGGTATCACCGATGGAATGTCATTTGTTTTACGCGAACGCCTCAAACAATATTGGAACAGCCCTCAAAACACTTTGGGGGGGGGGGTCAGATTGACGACCTTTAACCCTTGACACAAAGACGTCACTTATAGTATTGAACAGCAGAGGTAAACGAAAAAGAGGGAGTGCGGGGGGAAAAAATGTGAGGAGGGGGTGTCCTCACACCGCACAAAATTGAGTGTCTATTGAAGTCGAGCAAGTCGTGTGAATAGTTGTCGGTCCGTTGGTAGGGCGTCGAGGAACACAATGGCCACGCGAATAGCCACTGAGAAGTACACTTCATGCTTAAAAAATGTTAGAAAAAAAACACAAAACTTTGCCGTAGCCTGGGGGATGAAGTCTATGTAGATGTGTGTTGAGTGATAGGCAGATCAAACATTAGTATTGAGAACCAAGTGTAGTAGCTATATGTGAATGGATGGTGTGTGAATCATATACATTAGTCATTACATGTTTTTTTTTACTTCATTAGAAACATTAACAGACATTTAATATACTTCCTGACATTATTCTGAGATCTTAAACAAAACAGTAGATTAAAGAGTCAAGTAGTTAGGTCTATTTTCTGTGTGAAGTAACAATTTAATATTAGGCCTACACAAAACATTCAAGCGATATTTAGGCCCTACAAATGCAAAAATAGGTCTACTTAGTCAAATTACAAAGAACAGTATTTTTAGTTAATTCTAATCATCTACACTTCGATCATCTTTAAATAAAATATATTTTTTTTTATTAGATTGGGTTGCCCCCCGGACATTTACAGTCATATGTTATTTTTACAAATATAATTCACTTACACTACTACTTTTGTTCATTAACAAATACATCTTATGATGTCATGAGAAGTGTATACTTTCAAGAGGCCTGGTGGATCATATTCAAGAAACGTTAACAAGAAAAGAAATGACTCGCTGAAGCCATTACCAGATTCGTTCTACGCGTTATATCAGGAGGCCAACCGATAGTCAGTGCTTATCAGGTTAGTCTTCATCAATAAAGTATTATCAACGATTTATATGTGAATGTACTTCCTGAAGAATCAGAATGTATACACAAAGCTATTGACATTTCTACAGAAATTAATGTCTTGGAAACGTAGACATTTATTTCAGACGTTGACTACTTTATCCAGGGTGTATCCAGGGGATCAAGCACCTCTAGGGGACAGCCAGTCATACCCTCTAAGGAGGGTAGCTTTGCTCACTCTTGGTCCCCACTCGGTACACAACTCTCACCCGTGGCTCCCAGTAGCTGTAGCATGCGCAGCGGCCACACCCCATAAACGGCTTTGACTGGTTGGCTAAACCAGATAGAGGGTATTTGACGTGTCCGTGTCAAACCTAGCATGTGAAATCAGGATTTGGCGGCTTCCACGAAACGTCACAATAAATAAACCAATCGGACATAAAAGCAGCGACCAGCACAGCGCTGTGGACCACTCTAGTGCAGGACAAGACACACAGAAAGCCTCTGGTCATCCACTGCACCCAAACTGGTCCCCGGATGTCTTGATCAAATCTTGCTTCTGGAAAAAAGATGGTCTTTAGGGCGAGAAAGTGTTGCGTGATACCCCTAATTTTCATCCAAATTGACAGCGGAAGTCACTTAGTAAAACTATACTTTAGCCAAGACATAGTTACAATAAATCACGTGACCGAAGGTGCCTGTCCAATAAGACAGACTTTAAGATTTAAGGGATGCTTCATATTGGTACATGCCAGTATCCAGGGCCGCCACGAGGGCCCACGAGAAATTAAAGAATGCTGCCCCCCCCCCCTTTTTTTTTCTAGATAAAAAATTCATAAAGACTGAGCTGGATACTGTTCTAAAAATGCCCTTTGATTTAAATCCATCTTTTGTAGACCATTCCGTATTTCCCTTTCATATTCGCCCCGTTGTTGTATCCATGAAGTACAACCATGAAACATGAACTAGGAACAATTTTTTTTACAGAAATCAGACATTTTGGTTCTTTTTGAAAAACATTAAAAACTGATGAAGTTCTGACTACTCACTTATGCTCCTGTATTTGTGACGATCATAATTGATTAGCTGCGGCAGGTATATTATAATAAATAGTGTAATTGATCATGATCAATATACAATATTTTGATAACTACATGGTTAAGGTTACATGGTGTAGATGTGGTTATGTTAATTTGTTGTTTTTTTTATGGTAAGTTCAAGCATAATCCGAAAAAAAAAGCTCGAAATACAACAGCCAATGACAGTGGTGCTCCGACTCCAAATCTGCATTGCAAGCTTTGGGGCGGATGAAGACTGACATCCCATTGGTACATAAGAGCCTGAAGCTGTTGGACCTAATAACAGCCGACCATAGGGATGTCACCTTCATCTGGGTCCCCTCCCATGTTGGCATTGAGGGAAACGAAGCCGCAGACAGAGAAGCAAAGAGAGCCCTAAATCATGCGGTGTCAGGAACCCAAATTCCCTGCTCGGACCTGAGACAAAGTATTGCTTCTGCCACCTATCGAGAGTGGCAGAACCGATGGGAGGCTGAGACTCACAATAAACTCAGGCAGATTGTGGCGGATGTCAGGTGGCGGCATACATCTAAGGGCCTGACAAGGCGTGGTAGCACGACCATGTCCAGACTTAGGATTGGCCACACCTACATCACGCACTCTTTTGTGCTGAAGAGAGACGAGCCCCCACTTTGTGAGTACTGTGACTCTCGCCTCACCGTGGAACATATCCTCGTTGATTGCCCCAGATACCAGGATGTCAGGGAGAAATATTTTAGAGCCACTAACTTAAAAACACTATTTGATAATGTCGACCCTGGGAAGGTACTGGGCTTTATCCGGGAAGTGGGGTTATCTACGAAGATCTGATTTATGATTTTGTGAACATGTACTATTTACATTAGATTTTTACCAAATAGTTAAATGTTTACCACCTTTAATATTTTAACTGTGAATAGACCTTGATTTTAATGATATGACTGTATAGAATCTGGCCCTTGTTGTTTAGAGAGAGAATAGTCCTTAAAGGACTGCATGCACGACATGGCCTAAATTGTGCCGATGTGCCTAAAATCAAAACCAAACCAAACCTTTTCGACGTTCCTTGCACTTTCATAATAATATTCACGAATGTATTTTGGAGAAGTGTGCAGTGTATCCACAATCATCTGACATACACGGAGTCAGAGTTGCCTACACATTTTTCCAACAAATGAAGCAACTCAGCGCTGAATTATTTTTCTTGAGTTTAATACAAAGTAAATAATCCAAAGTACAAGTCACTTAAACAATGACTTGAAATAAAACATAGTAAGGCAGCTTGTTTCTCATATTCCAGGGTGGCGACTCCCTAGAAAACAACATTTTCGTTCGAGACCCCTTTAGAAGCTGGAGCCCAGAGGAGCGACGAAGGCTTCCACGGTGAGGCCCGTGAGTTTTTAAAGAATGTAATAAAAAAAGAAAGTCAAATTCCTTTAGGTTTTATTTATCATTTATATTAATTGAACACTGTGTATAGAATCCAAAGTGACGTCATGAAAGTTCATTGAAAGGTTGTTGTTTTTCTTTTCGGAAATTGTTTGCCTGCATAATTTTTAAGCCTTTGTAAAAGTTCTTCCTGGAGATAGAATAGGGTTTGTTGGACTAGTCCGTTTCGTTTCTTTGATATTGGGCCGGAAGTCGCTTTTTTATTTATTTATTTTATGAGTATTTTACCCAAGATCTGTGTTGTTTTTTTAGGACTAGCTTATTTCATGTACCCGGCATTTTCCGATACACAATTTAATACACAAAGTAATTGTTGAAAAAAATTGTAGTGATTTTAAACTTTAAATGATTACTTAAAAGGGTGTTACTCTAATCAATTTGAATATTATTTTGTTATGAATGTCACTGTTTATTTTGTGTCTGTTCTAGTTTCTTAAATTTTTCTTGAGTAAAGGGGTCGTTTTTCTCCTAGCAGCCTTTGTAAAATATTGGTCCTAAATAATGCTATGTTTATAAACGAAAAATCGCATGGCTGCATTATGATGAATGTACGTGTTAGTTCAATATATTTTATATTACTAGGTAACTATAAATAACGCATAAATAGATGTAAGTTTAATTTTTTTTTCTGTTAGATATAGTCATATGACAAATTTTTGTTTATATCCTAATTCTAAAAAGGAATAATAATAGAATTATACAGTAAAAATAATCACTAAGTTTTTCTTTTAATAGTTTTGAAAGTCTAACTGAGTTTGTGTTTTTGCAGATGTACACAAGCTACACTATGAGTCAGTCCATCTCTTCTGACTATTTAGAAATGAGAGTAAAAATGTAGGCTTCGATATTATTAGCCTGAATTTAAGAAGTTACAATCTTCAAACAACTAATATATTGCCTCTTCCATAAAACTTTGTACTTAAAAAATAGGCCTATTATTATAAAAAAATAATCAGTCATTATAGACATCATTCACAATTTTATTCTTAGGTTTAGGCATTGAAAAGTAAATTTATTAATAAACTAAAATCGATCTAAGTCTAAGTACTAACTTTTTAAATAAGTCATTATAAGTAGAAGTATTATAATGAATATTGTATAGATCTAGATTGACTATATTATAGATAGATCTATAGATCTCTAGTTTAGTAGATTAAGTATAGAGTATAGTAAACGTATTACAGTATTATTAGATCTATGTCTTATGTCTATATCTAATTAATTCTAATAATCTAATAATTAAAAAACTTTAGTCTTTATTAATATCTAGACTTTTTTCTTATAAAAACTGACTATAGGCATAGCATAGGCTAGACTCGGCAATCTAGTCTCAAGATAGAATCTATACTATTAGGCCTACTAGATCTATTCAATTTTTATATATAGATCTAGACTAGAATTAGATTATAGATCTAAATATACTAATGGATAGATGATATGAGGTGTTAGCTAATAGCGTTGCTCAAGAAACAAACCTGGATTTTTCAAAACTTTAATACTTGGTATGTAATAGTAAAACAGCACCTACCTAAATAAATCGTAACTAGCAATCAAAAACCTATATTTATTGTAGTATATATAGGTCTGTGGTTGTATTTTATATAGCCTTCGTAACTTCTTCTATAGAGAAATGACTTTTTGTAATTTCTTTTACTAAAAATTGGGCTATTCGCGTCTGACACATATATAAATTTTATGTTCAGCAACAAACCCCATTGAAGATGTGTCAGGTTTCGTTCAAGTTGGCAAGGAGTCTGAACTTTTTTTGCGCCCCCAACCCCCTTCTGTTGTTGATAATTGCTGGCCTGTAGCTCCAAACAGCTAGTACAACTGAACCAATGAAGGCGTTTAATATTTAAAAAAAATTAAACTTTAAAAAACTCGAACAAAGACTTAATATAACTTTTAGTGTTCACAGATTTAACTAGAGATGAGATATAGATCTAATAGTAATGGAAATAAACTGATATTGAAACAAAATCTAGCTTACAACAACAACAAAAAAGTCTTTACTCCTTCATGTCTTAAGATCGTCTCCCATTGACACTAGGTACGTCAACTTCATCATGGTCACTGCAGAACCAACCAATCAATCACTTCACTTCTTCTCACCCCACACTACATAACACACACACACACACCTTTTGTCAGGACGTTGTGTCCTGCCCCATCCATATGAGAGGAACTATAGCGCACCCCTCCTAGTGAAAATGTTTGTATAATCGACTTTTTAATTACCGGAAATAGATCTACTTACATGGCGGGGTATTCGACTTAAAACAAATATAAACTAACAACCCGCGAAAATTCAAGGCTAGAAATGAGCAGGCGCTTATGGAAAAAAAAATCGCGGGAATCCCTCGCACCTGCTCTGTTTTATTTGTTCTAGTTTCCAAAATAATTTCTTAAGTACGAATATCTTTTATATTTTCAAAGGATAATGGAATAATTAGAATTTATTTAAAATATTTAAGTAATTTTTTTCTATTTAATATATTTTTTTGAAGTAACTTTGGAATGATGATTTGACCGCCACCAAGGTCTGCCGCCAAGAGGTAGCGGCGGCCCGCCAGTATCTTATGATAAACAACATTAATACAGCAATTTATTTATTAAAAAAAAACGTTTTAAAAAAGCTTATCTAAGGGAAATAACAAAAACGCTACCATATATCTCTATACTGCATGAATATACCCCCTTTTCTATTTAAAACAAAATTATTTAATTACCACCAATTGATTACCTAATTATTTTTTTTTTTAATTGATTCATCTATTCAACTTAACATAGTGACACTTATATAATTAGGCAACATTTCAACTTGATCCGATTACGTTACTTCAAAAGATAAGATTAATTCCTACGCATTTCTTTGTGTCAATCATTCATGTACGGTAGTAATGGGAACTCTGCTAAGTCGTTGGTTTTCCTGGCTGATTCAAATAACCAATTCCATTTTCTAATGGCACTAGGTAGAAGGAGCACGTTGTTGAACTTATAGGAATTTGTGCTAGCATAGGGGAAAACGTGTATGCCTTTATCTTTGTGTATTTCTGAGTATTGTTTAGGTTTTGTTTTTCTATTGGGTAGATATGGCTGAATGGTCGTGTGGACTGCTGTCTCGAATTGATTATACCGGGTTCGAACCTTGCCCGCTGCTATCCTTCGTCGCCCTGCGGGCGTTTTGGGTTAAGATCTTCATCAGCACTTGGATTATTATTATTTGGGCATAATATCTAGATCTGTTTGTCACTGTTCTGAATCTTGATAAAAAATCATAGACTATATAGTTAATAATAAAAACTGATTTTAGATTATACGCTGCAACCTCTTTCGGTTTATTTATAAACCTCAGGAAAACAGAAGTCATGTTCCAGAAGTGACCCAATAAAACCTACTCAGTCCCAAAGATCATCGTAAACGGAGAGCCCCTCAACGTGGTAGACCACTTCACATATCTGGGTAGTGTGGTATCAAATGACGCCCCACTTTCAAGGGAAGGGACAGAAGCGCCTTTGGACGCCTTCAGGCGAGAGTTTGGCGGAATAAATCGCTCCGCCTGCCTACAAAAACTCCTTGTCTACCAGGCGGTGGTTCTCTCAAAACTTTAATATGGCTCTGAGACATTGACACTAGACAGAAAACAACTAAGTCTACTTGAGCGCATTCACCAAATGTGTTTGCGCTCCATCATGGACATACGGTGGCAAGACCGCAATACAAACAGCGATGTCCTTACGAACGCCGGTATGGACAGTATAGAGGGATTTCTTATGGTCCGACAGTTATGCTGGGCAGGGCACGTATCCCGTATGACGGACGAACAAATGCCAAAGGCAGTCTTTTTTGGTGAGCTAAAAGGTGATCGACGTAACAGAGGCGCCCAACGGAAACGCTTCAAAGACCAGCTTAGGCGCCAACTAGCCTTAGCTGACATAAAAGAGAGCAACTGATTGCATGCGGCCTGAGAACGAGACAGCTGGAGGTCACTCACAAAGGCCGCGGGATACACATTTGAGAAAATCCGCTGCCGAGGACAGACGCAGACGGCGAAAAGAAAATCTAAATCGACCACCTGCGGACAATGGTTATGCTTGTCCTGGGTGTGGCAAAATATGTAGTTCACAGCAGGGACTGCGTAGCCACGAGAAATATTGCATTCCTCACTGATCTTCGGACTCGAAGACAAGCCTTATTTATTATATATATATATATATATCATAAGCGTAGCCAGAATTTTTTTAGGATCCCCCCCCCCCCCCGCGAAAAAAAAATATATGTATATTTATATTTATATGTTTGTGTGTGTGTATATAATTAATCTTTATTATATTCTGACTCTTCATTCTTTCGGAAGACTTTTATTGTACCCTAGAATAGGTTGTTCCTGAAGTTAGTGGAAAAATTGTAGACTCCACGGTACCTTTTAGGAGCGGAGCCCCGCCGCCAAGAACTATTTCCGGTATTGAAAGGTAATGTGACGATCACACTTGCCGGGGATTATATTATCAAACTTGATAACTCAATGAAGTGAAGAAAGAAACATCTCTCTGTATTTTCTTAAAACTTCTTTAATAATACTTATTCAACTTTCACATAAAATTAACTTCTCAATTCAATAACAACTTGACTTGATACTTCATAAATAAAACTTAAAGATACATGAAACTTCACTTAGTATAACTTCAACTTCAACTAATAAAACTTTAATTAATGGACCCGCTTGTTGATATGGTGCGCAAAGGTGCACGCGTTCAATATAATAAAGTATCATTCTCCGCCATGACACTAATGGTTGTTGTTTGTTTATTGCTGACTGTGAACCTAGATCATAATTAACATGGTGGCAGCGGTATATTAATGATCAGAGGTAATCATTAATCAGTATATAAAAGTTTATTGTTTGCAATAATAAATAGACAACAATTCAAGGCTACGCCGTGCAATGGCAGCTAGAAATTTCCTTCCTGTACCCGAGCCGCTCGAGGTAGAAGGAAACATGGCCGCTAATTGGCAAAAGTTTCACCGGAGCTGGCGAAACTATGAGTTAGCCATTAAATTGTCGGAAGAATCAGATGAGGTCAGAGTGGCCACCTTTCTAACAATTATAGGAACAAAAGCGATGGACATATATGATGGTCTTGAAATTGAGAAGGTAAAAGAAAGAAAGATGGAAGAAATAGTGAACAAATTTGAAAGTTTTTGCATTGGAAAAACGAATGAAACTTATGAGCGCTATGTGTTCAATACTCGTGAACAGCAAGAAGGCGAGGACATTGAAAAGTACATAACAAATTTGAGAAGACTAGCAAAAACGTGTTGTTTTGAACGCCTGGAAGATAGCTTGATTAGAGACAGAGTAGTTCTTGGTATTAGACATGAATGCCTCAAAATGAAATTGCTACAAGATAGTAGTCTCACATTGGAAAGGTGCAGAGATATTTGCAGAGCATACGAGACCGCCAACAAACAGTTGAGACAAATACAAGCCGACCCTCCAATCATTGAGAAAGTATCAACACCTTCAAGAACAAACATTCAGAAAGGTAAATGCAGGTATTGTGGAAGGATTCACGAATACATTAAAGAAAAGTGCCCTGCATGGGGTAAAATGTGCCTAGCGTGCAAGGGGAGACATCATTTTACTGTGATGTGCAAAAAGAAAATTCAGCAGGTGTCAGATATGTCTAACGATGAAAGACAGCTACAGTCGGACACAAGAGATGATGTCATGATGGTAAAAAATGAATGGGTGATGTCTTTGGAGAACCACAAAACGAAAAGGATGACAGCAGTTATGACAGTAAATGGTCACCGAGTAAGGTTTCAAATGGATAGTGGAGCTGATGTAAATACCATCCAGGAAAAATACGTAAATAAGAATCAGATAGAAAAGGCAACGCAAAGATTACTAATGTGGAATAAGACTGAAATGAGACCCATAAGGAAAGCCACTCTAACGACGAGAAATGAGAAAACTAACGAAACATTCGAGGTGGAATATATAGTTGTACCAAATAATCTTGCATGCCTTCTAGGTCATGAAATTTAACAAGAATGAAGTTAATCAAAGTCAATAAAGATAGGTTCATAGCATCAGTAGTGAATAACCAAGAAGAAGACTATAGTCCAAGTTTACTGGTAATTTGGGTGACTTAGGAGAAGTGTCTTTAAAGATTGATAGCAGCATTAAGCCCAAGGTTCTGCCGTGTAGAAAGATCCCTATTGCTTTACAAGAAAGAGTTAAGGAGGAGTTAAAGACCCTAGTGCAGAGAGGAATCATAGAACCAGTGATAGAGCCTACAGAGTGGGTGAGTCAGATGGCAATTGTGGAAAAAGCTAATGGAAACATTAGGATCTGCATAGATCCACAAGCCCTGAATAAAGTTTTACTAAGGGAATTATATAATCTTGCTACTTTAGATGACATATTGGCAGATTTGAACGATGCCAAAATATTCAGCAAATTGGATGTGCAAGAAGCTTTCTGGCATGTCAGACTAGACACAGCGTCATCTAATTTGACAGCAATGATAACCCCTTTTGGTAGATACAAATGGAAACGATTACCCTTTGGACTGAAAGTGAGTTCAGAAATTTTTCAGAGACGATTAAATCTAGCACTAGAAGGACTGAAAGGCTGTTTCAATTACGTTGATGATATTATAGTGGTAGGAAGAGGAAGAACGAAAGAAGAAGCACTCAGAAATCATGATATTAACCTAAGAGAGCTGATGAAGAGATGTCAAGAAAAGAAGATTAAACTGAACCATGAAAAGTATGTTTTTAGAACAGCTGAGATTAATTTTAATTTTTTGGGTCATATTATTACAGAAGCAGGAATAAAACCAGACCCGAACAAAGTATCTGCGATTTTGAGTTTGAATGCTCCAAAAGATATTTCATCAGTCCGAAGATTCTGTGGCATGGTTCAATATCTTGCAAGATTTGTTCCAGATTTGTCGACAGATTTACAGCCCATAACAGAGTTGATCAGAAAGAACACACCATTTGTTTGGTCTGATCAATGCACACGAGCTTTCAACAAGATAAAACAGAAAATATCGACTCATGGCACATTGATATATTTTGACCCTAACAAAGAGCTTACATTACAAGCAGATAGTAGCCAAAATGGGTTAGGAGCAGCGTTATTACAAGATGGCAGTCCAATAGCATATGCTTCTAGATCATTAACTGATACTCAGAAAAGATGGGCACAGATTGAAAAAGAATTGTTAGCAGTGGTTGTTGGTTTGGAACGTTTTGACCAGTATACGTATGGCAGGACAGTTATAGTTCAGAATGACCATAAACCACTGGAAAACATCCTTCAAAAACACTCAGTTCTGCTCCGAGAAGGCTACAAAGTCTAATGATGCGTCTTTATCGTTACGATATCCAGTTTCAATATGTCAAAGGCAAAAATTTGTTCATAGCTGATACTTTGAGTAGAGACCCATCAGAGGAAAAGAGTGATATCCCTGATGTTTGTGTCAATACAGTCGGACTGGCAATACCAGATGCAGTGCTGGAGAAAGTCAGAATCGAGACAGAGAAAGATAGAACAATGCAAACACTTATTCAGTATATCCTAAATGGATGGCCAGACAAACATAATAGTTTACCTGAACTCAAACAATATTTTTCACTAAGAGACATGTTAACATACGAAGACGGACTCCTGTTGAAAGGAGAACAAATAATCATACCGATATCACTTCGCAAGGAAATAGAAGAAAAACTCCATGCAGCACATCTGGGAGTAGACTCAATGAAAAGAAGAGCAAAAGAAACAGTTTTCTGGCCTGGATTATCAGCTCGAATACAGGAAATAGCCAACTCATGCTACATTTGTCAGAAAAATAAACCAGCAAAACAGGGAGAAGAATTAATACATCACGAAATAGGTTCTAATCCGTGGGACAAGATTGGAATTGATTTATTTCAAATGTGTGACCAACAATATCTAGCCGTAGTGGACTATTATTCAAACTTCATAGAGGTAGAAAACATGCAGTTGACAACAACACACGCAATTATAAAGAAACTGAAAGTTTTATTTGCAAGATATGGGGTGCCCAAAGTTTGTATATCTGATAGCGGACCTCAGTTCACATCGGAATATTTTTCCAAATTTATGATGGAATGGGGAGTGACTCATTTGAAATCTTCTCCAGGACACCATCAATCCAATGGAAAAGCTGAGTCAGCAGTTAAAATTTTGAAGAACATAATGAAGAAATCTAGAGAATCAAAGTCAGATGCTTATGAAGCTCTTCTGGAATTTAGAAATACTCCAAGGCAAGACACAAATCTAAGCCCAGTTCAGATGTTTTTTGGTCGGATGACTCGAACACTGATACCAAACAAAAGGAGTAACATTAAGATTTCTACATGTCAAGAGAACATTGTGAGAAGGAAAGAAAAACGTCAGATGAGTGTAAAAACATCTTATGATAAGAGGTCAAGAAATTTAAGTCAGCTGAAAACTGGACAGATGGTCTATTTCCAATCTCCTAATGACCCTACATGGAGACGTGGAAGAATCCAGTCTCAAGTCAATCAGAGAGCTTACATTATTCGAGGTGACAATGGTGCAGTGTACCAAAGAAACAGAGTGCATATTAACCCGAACAGAGAAACAGAAGAAGATATATTTCCCGATACTGATAACAACATACAGGACAATAGAACTCAGGATCAACACGTTCGCCACTCATCAACTCATCATTCCCTGCGACCAAGGGATCAGTTGAAGAAACCGACAAGATTCAATGACTATGTGTCTTAATGAACTATTGAATGTTGATTTTTAAATGTGATATGTTTCATATTGATTGAAGCGTATACATGTATGTTACTTTTAGTTGTTTATGTTGTTGTTTTATTTTTTTTTTCTATGATACTCCCCGAAATGTTTTATTTTTTAATATTTTTTTTTAAAGAAAAGGGGATGTTGATATGGTGCGCAAAGGTGCACGCGTTCAATATAATAAAGTATCATTCTCCGACATGACACTAATGGTGGTTGTTTGTTTATTGCTGACTGTGAACCTAGATCATAATTAACACGCTAATATCACAAAACTTATAACCATTACTAATCGAGGACTAAGCGAGGACCATCGCTCTACAAGAACTACAACTATGCGAGGACCCCGTCTAACTGACTTTCCCCTAATTTATACTTTCTTTGATCGTACGTTCCAGAATCATGGAACCTTCTCAGATAATTATTTTAGTAGCTTTGACCTTCTAGAAGCTGACGTGTGCTATTTTTTTCCCTTAACCTCTTTCTTTGATTGGATACCTAAAATTAACTTGTTTACGCTGGACACTTGCACTGGTTTGAACTCGCTTCTAGAAACTGGTCGAAATAGGTCACAGACTCGACTCGTGACAGGTATATACAGTGCATTATTCTGCTATTAAAAAGTTTTATTTCAAAACCGAAGGTGCTATTCTTACTGACTGAGATCTTCCCGCGCCGTTCGGCTCATTTGGCGGCAAGCTGTTTCCACAAAAATCTGTCACTAGCAATGTCTGAAGCCTCTTCCAACTTACTCTGAGGACCTCCATGAAAGTGTAGCGTGAAGTTGTATTAGGATGTCATTGATTGCGATTTCCTCGTATTGGCCTCCATGTCATTGCAACTCTTATTATGCGTAATTCAATTTGTCGGAGAACATGCCCCGCAAACCTCATGCGACGCTCTGTCACAAACTTACCAAGGGGTCGACTCCCAGTTCGGCATAGGATTTCCTTGATTGAGATCTATAACTGACTCCTAAAATCCATCTTAGCCATCTTAGTTGAGCCACATTTAGTCTTTTTCAATTTTGGCAGATGACTATCCACTGCACTTTATTAATGGAGCCCAGCCACTGGTAGAAATTTGTAACCTTTCTTGGCTACGCTCTTGGAACTAGGTGACTGTAGTTCGCTTTAGATTTTATATCGAAAATGGAAGTTTTGTCGTCAAAATTATCTGTTGGGGAGTTTTCAACTAAAAAATCTCTGGAATTTTTTTTAAATTTGCTGAGTGTAGTTTGCTTTAGAATAGGCCTTATCTTGAAGAGGGGGTTTTCAACCTCAAAACTCTCTGTAGGGGGATTTTAAACTCAAAACCATCTGGAGTGGTTTTAAACTTAAAAAAAAAAAGCCATCTGAAGGAGGGGGGTTTAAAATCAAAACGCCCCTTTGGCTTGGCTCTGCTCAAAGAATTTTTTTTTATATTGAATAGGTATTTTTTAGCATCAAACCCCGATGAAGGGGGGTTTAAACTCAAAACCCTCATTGGCTACGCTCATAGCATTTTGAGTGCGTAATTTGCTTTTTTTTATTTTGCAGAGGTGGTTTTATAGTAAACTTCGGAGGGGGTTTTAAAATCGAAATCTTCCTTAGCCATGCTCTTGGAATTTGGGGATTGTCATTTGCATTATTTATTGTTTGTTTTGTTTTACAGAAAAGGGGAATTTCAATGCAAACCCCCCTGGTAGGGGTTTTAAACTCAAAACCCCTTTGCTGCGCTGGGGGAAGTGGTGGTTTAGTATTAAAATCTCACTTAAATAAACAAAATCAAAGCAAAAAATCAGTCACTAAATTCCGTCTCCCCCAACCCCCACCCCCCGCAGGGGGGATTTCATTTCGGGGGGGGGGGAGGGGTTGAACCCAAACCCCCCAGCAAAATAATAAGAAAGTTAAAGCTACCTACGGGTCTAATCATTTAAAGTGTAAACAATTTATAAAACCTTTAAAACACAATAACTAATCATACATTAACCAATTTAATTTCATTATTTTTCTTCCATAAATTCCTAATGGATCAATGTACAATAAGATGGTGAGCAAATGTTTAATTAGGCCAATGGATTCATTAAAACTTGTTCTTGTTTGCCAAGAAAAGTCTTAGTGTACTGCTGTGAGCCTATTATAGTGACGTACTGGTAAGCGGTGTCAAGTTTTTTTTTCCCTTTGACGTCATGGACAAATTTTCATTCACAAAACATTCTAGCCAAAATTAATTTTTCTATAATGAGACATTTTCAAACCAATATAACGGTCGCAGTGACGTAACTAAGGGGGGGGGGGAGGGGGGAGAATTTGAAAATCCCCCCGGGCCCTCACCTGGGGGGGGGGGAGGGCAAATGGGTGTCCGAAATTTATTTGTGAATACATAAATTAATATATTTGATTGAAAAATAGTGTCAACCGGTGTCTTTTTTTTTTCAACATTTATGGATTAAATTTATCACAAAGACTAAACCTAGATCTAGGTCTATCAGTACGTTGACTTTGTTGACAAAACATAAACAACAAACGATGACGTAATATCTTATAATATTAGCACATCCTTTCTTTTGAAGTTATGATCACACCCTTCCTTTTAAAGTTCTTAAGAGTGATATCTACTAGCAGGGCCGGCCCTAGCATTTGCGGGGCCCTATGCGAAATGGATCGCGCGGGGCCTAGACTGGGTAGGGATAAGCATAATGTCAAAATTATTTTTTTTTGAATTAGAAAATAGGCCTACTTTCGTCTTTGCAATAAATTTTTAATAAATGAAAGCTCGCAATGCATCTTTTTATTTATTGGAACCCCAAAATGTCAATTTGGTCTATTCTTCATGAGATTTGAATAAATTCAAAAAAAGTTCAGGAATTTATCGTATATTTTGCCTTTTCATGAGATTTCCTGGAGGCCCTGGAAAATCAGGAGGTCGCGAAAACCCTGTTATTTTATATACGTTATAATGGTTTAATTTAATACTTAGAATTAGCGCGGGGCCTGTGAAAGCGCGGGGCCCACTGCGACCGCATATGCTGCAGTGGCCTAAGGCCGGCCCTGTCTAGTAGGAACTTTAACAATTCGTCCGCTTCTGGTTGTCTTGACTGGCACAACAAGTTCTCTAGACGTTGGTCTATAACTGTCTGTTTCGTTTTTTCCAACAGTTTGCAGTTCATTGTCTTCATCGGTATCATAGTACCCAGAGATGTCTTCATCGAAACTCTTATTCAAAAAGCGTTGATTTCTTCTGTATGTTTTTCCATAGTTTGTCTTTATGATGTAAGATCTGGGTGCTGAATGTTTTTTTATGACAACTGCTTTCTGCCATGTTTGACCTAGACGAACTCTCCGACAGAATAATCTTTAGGTAGTCTAGCTTTTGCATCATATTTCACTTTGCTTTTCATCTGTCGTTCGTTGAGTAATGTCTCTGCATTTTCAGCCACCGATGGTTTCAATAGTTTGGGATCAGTTGGAATGATTCCCTGAGTCTTCTACTCGTCAGCAGTTGTGATGGTGAATACGGCAGTCCACTTATCGGAGTATTTCTATACTCGAGCATAACGAGATATGGATCTTTCCCACTTTTGTATGCTTTGAATCCTTTTGCTTTCGCACAAAACATAAACAACCAACAATGACGTAATACCATATAATATTAGCACAGAATCTTCTTCATGCAGTGGAAAAGTAAGAATTTTTTGCCTAACTTGAATTCTGGTCAAAGCTCCTGCGCCCAATTAATATAGTTCAGAAGAAACTACAAAAGTCTGGACTGTATATACGGGACGCTGCTAAAGAAATTAGTACCCTTTCATGCTTTCTGCAAAATGATGAGAAACTGACAAAACCCAATCCATCGAAAAAGCAAAAGAAGGTAGTGAATACTATGGATTCCCTGTAATCAAAACAACCAGAAGAAAGAAAAGACTTGATGGGAAGTTGAGTTCTAATGTAGGACTGTCAATAGAACTGCAATTCAAACGTGTTGCCACAGAAGTGCTGTAAAAATTTCATATGGAGATGAAGGGCAGATTCCAAAGGCTGGAAAGAAAATGGATACCTTTGGGTTTCTTCTTGAACCTAGACACCTGTTAGATGAAGACACGCTTATGACAAACTGTGCTACTTTTCCTGTTTCTATGATGAAATAAATGGAAAATCGCTTTTTTAATGATGTCATTGATGCACGAGCATTTTTCATCAACAAACCAGTAATACAATCACCAATAGACATATTGAGGAAAAAGGCTTCATATGGGAATTACGTGTGCTCAAACTTTGCAACCTCCTCCGAATACCGCTAACTCAGGCCACTTCCATTACGTCATGTGAGAGATCATTCTCAAAGCTCAAGTTCATCAAAAACTATCTCAGGTGCACAATGACGCAAGAAAGGCTTATCATGGTTTGAATGTCAGTGAAGTCACAAATACTAGAAAGTATCGATGTAGTTGATGTTATAGATGTCTTTGCTGCACAGAATGGACGACGTGAAGCGATATCAATTTAGGTTTGTCAATTGTGCAGTATTTAACTAATAAACAACGCATTATTCATTAAAAGAGTCTTGATGATTACTTTTTGTTAAGTTTACTGATATACTGAACCAATTTAATTTGGGGCTTATATATTTTTGCATACATTATCTCATGTCATATGTCGAATGTCAAAATGCAAGGGGCCCCCAAAGAGGTTAAACCCCGGGGCCCCCTAATCCCTAGTTACGACCTCGAGTTTTCCCGATGTGACCAATGAGTTGAGAATTTTTTCCTCATTAATTTAATATTCACATACCTTGAAATTTTAAAGAAAATCGTTAGAGCCGTTTTCGAAAAAAAAATTATATATAAATAAAAATAAATAAATAAATATATATATATATATATATATATATATACAGAGAGAGAGAGAGAGAGAGAGAGAGAGAGAGAGAGAGAGAGAGAGTCTAATTAAAACATTGTCTATGGTCAATAAAAGAATAAAAAAGCATTTTTTTCTTTGCGACTTCCGAGTTAAAGGACGACAACTACTGAAGGTAACGGAAGCGTTGTTAAGTACGCACTAACCAACAAAATGGCCATCATAAATAAACAAACAGATGGGCCTAATCTTACCGTAGCCTTAGCTCCTCTGCTCCAGATAGATCTTGTCTAGTAGATATAGAATATATCTTACTTTGATTTTAAATGAACGATTTGAATATTATATTAAGTAATTTTGCCGTAATATTTTTCTTTATAAATAGATCTAGATCTAGATTCCAGTTTTTATTTTTAAATTATTAATAATTTTAAATTAAATTAAAATGATTAATCATTATCATTGATTATCATGATTATGATTAATATAATAAATATGATTATCATTATATTAATCATTTAATGACATTAATGTATTATTATTATATAATTATAATGATTATTCAATTATTCCAATATAATATTTGTAATCTAGCCTGCTACTGAGAATTTAACTATACTTAAGCTTATACTCTATACTCTATAGACTATACTATATTATAATATAATATATAATATAATATAATAATTATATATATAGTTACACTATAGTACTATAGTCTATAGTTATAGACACTAGACAGAATTCTGAGTATACCCAGGCCCAGGATTTGTACAGTCAGTATAGATCTACATCTAGATTGACTAGATGTAGATTTCTAGACTAACTAGATTTTACTAGGGCTAACTAGGGGTAGATCTAGATCTAGATCACTTTCCAAAAATAAAAAGAGACAAAATCACAAATAAAAAAAAATGATGTCCAACTAAAGGCACTATTTCATTTGGGGCCACCCAATTCACTTAGCTTAGGGCCTTCAAGGCCAGCCCTGACCTGGGACCATTGAGATGACCAAATGACGGTCTAGTGCACATACCACATGACCATGGGCAGAGTTTTAATATGATTTATTAAATTATTACTTAAATTTATGTCTATATTAAAATTATAGCTCAGACCGTAAGTTGATTTTCAATGTGCACATTCTTCAGAATATTCTAGATCTAATCTAGAAAATATTTTCAATATTTAATTTTTTAAAATTATTTAGATATGCATTAACATTAGACAAAATTCTGCTGCATATATTTGTAGGAACTGTCAGAAATGGATTCCGATTACTTTTTCTATGAGCAAAGTCGGCATAAACCATTTCAAAAACGTTTTAAGAAATTGCCTGAAGATTTCCCTGACAGTCTTAAGGCTGTAAACCCAAAGGTACTTTGTTGACTTAAGTTAGTAGTTATATGCTATCTTTATGTTTTATTGAATTAGTGTTCTAAGAGTTTCCAAATTTAGCAATCTTACTAGATTCTAGATTTACATCTAATGTTTGTTTTTCCATAGGAATAATATCATTTTACCCTATTGCTTACCATAAATTATGGACAAAAATATTTCAATTCCAGTACATTTCATGAATAATACCAAGTGCGTATTATATTTATAACATAAATATATCCCACCTGATGGCAGCTTTTCATTTGAGCTATGACCACCCAAAAACATGCTAAAATCATAATCTGTCTACAATTATAACCCTATTGATTCAACAATACTCATGTTACCATTATAGGTCAATGTTCATACTATGTAGCTCATTTCCCTTATTAATAGTGTTAGGTCTACATGGGACCACAATCTCTTTTTTTTGTAGCCAGCTAACATTTCTCTGGTCAGCTTCTGTTATGATCAATCTTTCTAGTTGAGGGGGCACTTGGATACAAGTGGGTAATTGTCACAGGGTATGGTCAACCTTTGGAGTCCAGTATTCCAATGAGAAGTGTGGCTGATAGGTTTATTGATATTCCAGCTTTATTGACAGTTTATCAAGGGATCCCTTCTTCAATATATGGTTACTATATTATTGGTCTCATTTGATGAAAATTAATCCTACATTTTTTGTTTATAACTCAAGGTTGCAGCTTATTATGCAAGTAAAGAAAAACAGGAACAAGATGAGGAGCTCTTTGGAGATGGTAAAAAAACCTTATTGCCTCAAATCAACCAGGCCTTCAATGCTTTAAGAAATCATCTGGATTCTTCATTATGTAATGATGAAGACTCACAGCGCTACATTTTTGAGGAAGCCAAAAATAATGCTGGAAATATTTTGTACCAATTGAGTCGTATAATCTACTATTATGAAAATATAGCATCATTAATTCCCAAGTCCTTAGAATGTCAAATGATGGTTGGATATTCTGAGCTGACAGCAGATGTTCAAGTTATCCCTAGAGAATGGCAAACTCAGGCCTCAAAAGAGGCTTACTTAAAGAAGCTGTCAGAAATTTCCAATGGAGAAGATGAGAAAGTAAGAAAATACTTCAAACTTATCTCAGCGCAATAAATCAAAGTATTTGAAGTTTATTATAAATAAATAAATAAGCGAACAGAAATAATCAACAAATACTATACTGCTCATAATCTTTCCACTCAAAGACAAGCCTTATTATAATTATTACAAAGCTTATATCTGCTCACTCTGTCTGCTAAACATTTTATACACATTATTTCACCCACACCTAATCTTGGATCAAGCTGAATATTTGCACAATTATTTCTTGTACCTGACAAAACAAGAATCAATAAAAAATTAACTAATTAGTTAATTAACTATTGGTAATTAGTTATTTTGTTTGAATTGAACAAAGGAAAGAAATTTTACTTGATAGATGTGGTGGTATAAGTTGAATTAGTTCCCTTGAGGAGGCTTGAGCCCAGATTTTGAATTCAAGTCATAGACCTTTTTTTTCAATGCATTTATAAAGTGATCATGGTAACATTCACCAAGATACCCCCTTCTTTCTCTTACCTCCTTTCCCAACTGGTCCAGCTAATCAAAAATAATTGGTCAAAATATATCTATAGCACAGATTTAATTATTGGTTCTTTTACAAATGTAATGACATGACTGATCCAAACTAATTGTTACAATTACAGTTAATACAAGTTTTATTTTATTTAAAAGTATTTTTTTATTATTAAATGTAATAATATTATTAAACTGATAATATGTGTACATTAAACATTTGATAGGTTTCACCAAGTGTAATGGAGGAAGGTCGCACAACTAGATCACAGTCCATTGCTTCAGAGTCAGGGAGAGGAAATAAAAGACTTTTAACAAAACCAGGAGCTGGATTACCAGAAATATATGAAGATGGAGAAACAATGTCTGTAACTGGACACCAGAATGTTAAGAGAAATGATAGTCGAATGTCTGGTGTATCTAAGCGAAGTAGTCGACCACGGCTGAGTGACTTTAGAGGTATAGTCTTAAACATAAAATCAAATATCAATTTATTTCTTACAATTATAAATAACTAGACAGATATTACCCGCTGCCCGTGGGTCTTAACTTGCGTATTGCTGATAAAGTCACTGAAACATTAACATTAGAAACAATTAAAGAAAAAAATAATGTTATAAGTAAAGCGAATGCATGAATTCAGGAATAAAAAAATATTATGAATGGAGCTAAAAATAGCTAATTGACCTGAGTTCAATTTTTTATGAAAACATTGGCGAACGAATGTAGATCTATGTAAATATGCTTTAGAAAAACAAATTTGAATGTTAATTTGATTAAAATATGAAATGTATGGAATATAATTAATATGTTCATGTGTTTAATTACAAAACTATCTTTGCGAAGAGAAGTTGTATCATCTTAGAGTGGAATTAGAGTTTTAGACCTAGGAATAGAGAGATGTGTAACATTTCGCGTAATGTCTAATGAAAGAATGTTCGTCAGGAATTCTAAATTCGCAGATATAAGGAGCGAATTTATGTAAAAATGCATTTGAAACACAAATTTGAAGGTTAATTTTATTAAATAATAAAATCAATAGACTATATTTTGTATTTTCATGTGTCAAAGTAAAAAACTATCTGTGCAAAGTGTCGTTTCTAAAATTAGATCTAGATCTAGATCCTTTCGATCTTTTCATGTAAATATGGTAAACATAGCCTAGATCGATGAAGTTATAATACTTTCATAGAGTTGGTCAACTTTTTTTTTTTTTGAGGGTCTTAAGTTTGTTTTAGGGCTACAATACATACCTACGGTCTAAGTTAGTACCCAAGGAATATTTATGCCAAGTTTTATCAAGATTGGTCAAACGGTTTTGATTTCTATTCGTAACATATATAATAATTAATTACTTTCTCCTTTATAATATAGATTAAAGAAAGTCTGAAAAAAAAAAGATTTTGAGTTGAATCATTTTGTACCTTAATGACTTTGATTTATGGTTTGAATTACACCATATATAAGCTAAATAATTAGTTTAATAAGTTCTTTTTAAATATTTTTAAGTTTTTACTTATATCACCTATAGTGAGAATAATCTTCTATCATTTAAAAATTTTTTTAAGATATCATTAATTAAATTAGTAAAAATAACATCTAATAACATCTAGTTCATAGATTTTCTTGTTTAATGTGTTTTTGTTTTCAAACTGGCCTAATGTGAGCTTTAGCTTTACATCCTAAAATGTTTAGTTTATAAAAAAAAATTTTTTTTTTAGTGTGTAGTAAACATGTTGCATTAGAAATGATTTCTTTTTTTTTTTTTTTATAGAATATTCAGTGCTTGTGAGTTTTTAGACTAAAATATATTTGAATAATATATATTTATATGTTAAATGTTAAATAAAAGTGTAATGGAATCATTTCTATTGCAACATTAAACCCTTTTAATTTGATAATTACCCACTAGCATTTTATGTGAATTTCTGTTATTATCCTTCTGATGAAGTGAGCAGCTCTCTACACAGCTCTGCAAATGTAAATGTTCTCTAAGTGTTAAATGAAGTTATCCTGTAGCCTAAATCAGATACATTCTATTGGAACAAAACAAAAATACATGCATATATCTGATATATCTATTGCTATAGACGTGAGGAGAAGGAAAAGATAACTTTTTTTTATATTGCTGGATGTACAGATTATGAGATGTAGACAATGGCTATACAAATAGCTTCCAATTTCATGAAATAAATAAGAACTACACTATCAATGAGGTAGTTCTTTATTTCTGACCTACTTTAACCAAAGTCACGGGATTGTTGGACAACAAAGAGAAGAATTGCCTTGTCTTCCTATATTTCCATTGCTGATGCTCCTCTATTTTTACGAAATTTTACATTTACAAACATTTTAAAATATACAGAGTACATCAACGAACTCCCTGAATGTTCAAATAATTATGCCAATGTTTTCATAAAGGGCCAAGAACCGTTTAAGGATAGGTTTAAATTATCAATGATATTTCCTTTATAGTCATGACAAGCGTCAATACTTTGCCGATGATAGATCTACATTCACATACAGAAGAAGATGTTTTTACAAACGTTCTTGTAAGATTAAAAAAAAGCTTGGTATAAACTACACAAAACACACACACATATATATATATTTATATATATATATATATATATATATATATTTATTTATTTATTTATTTATAGGCCTATATATGGGATAATATGCATATTAGTTGAAACATTGTTATTTTCATAAACTTCAGCTATTTTTAACGTTATGTATTTCATATTCCGCTAATTTGAAATACATTATGCACATTGATTACATTAAGAATTATTTTTTGTTTTAGATACATGATGTATTATTATGTTGTTAAAAGTTCTATCATTTTTAAGAAATTCACAAAATGTTACATTAAAGTTTCAAAAATGCGTCGACGAAATAGATCTAGATCCATTTTATTACTTAGAAACCAAATTTAACAATGAAAGGGCGGAGTAAGACACATTTGGCCTGTGTAACTGTAAGAGTAGATCTCGATTTATCCTTGACTATCAGATGTGTTATTTGTTCGCTAAACAACTGAAGCCTATTACGCACAAGGAACACACATGGCAGTCTTTTATCTTTTATAACAACTAGTCGACATATCGACTACACACTAGCCCTAGAGCTATCTGACCAATACAGGCTGGTCTGCTGTCCAACTTTAAGTGTTCTACTCAAGTTCAAGCTTGTTTACTTTTGGGCAGAGAGGAAAGGGGGGGGGGTGAAAGTGTTGCTTTTTTTTCTAGGACTGGTTACCCGAATGCTAAGAACTGTAAGTGTAGTCATTCATTGTAGATCAAGAAATCTTGATCTCAGTATGGCAGATTATAGGCCAACGCTTCGGTACCTTCTATCAAAGGTTTAACTATTTGTTTTAGTTGAAACTATTAAAAATATGTATCTCTAGATTCTCCTGTTATTAACAAATTATAGTTTAGCGCTAATGAGTAAATTGGAACCACTAAATATTGACTTAAAACGCTTCAGATTCCCACTACAAACTAACTAAAACTAAGCACGGTGCGCGTTGTATACACACAACCACGTGACTTGGGGGGAATACGAAACTACCTCATTGTGCAAACTAAACACATTTTTCAGTTAATCCATTCTGTGGCTTTTATGTACAAAAAAAACAAATGTTTCGCTTGGTTAAAAGATTTAGTGACCTATTTATTTAGGTCCAAGTTCCTTAGCTAGCAAGTCTCCAACATCAAAACAAGGTTTCTATGAGTTTTTATCAGCACTGACAGAAACAGCTTCTGAAACTAGATGTAGGTATAAACCTAGAAATCTCAAGCAAAGTTGAAAAATTTTTTGTAGCAGTAAATGTCTTTTTTTTTCTAACTTAAAGTATTTCTTTATTTATTGTTTTTCCTATAGTAGAGTTGTTTAGTGTAGTGTAGTGAGTTTTTATAGTTTAATTTCTAACTTTTATTAATTTTTTGAAAACCTTTCTATTCTACTATTTTTCTTGGTAGTATTGTTTTTGTTGTTCATTCAAATGATATATAATACTTTGAATTTATCTTGTTCCTTCAGCCTCATCTTTGGCAAATCCTCCCAACTATGTGTCTGTTCTACAGTTTCAGCTTTCTTCCAAATTATGTCAGGATAAAGGTAAGAATATGTAGCATTTATCATAAGAATATGTAGCATTTATCATAAGAATATGTAGCATTTATCATAAGAATATGTAGCATTTATCATAAGAATATGTAGCATTTATCATAAGAATATGTAGCATTTATCATAAGAATATGTAGCATTTATCATAAGAATATGTAGCATTTATCATAAGAATATGTAGCATTTATCATAAGAATATGTAGCATTTATCATAAGAATATGTAGCATTTATCATAAGAATATGTAGCAACTATCATTTATTAGAAAGCCTTTTTTTTTAAAAAAAAGTAATGCATGTTTTTTTGTGAGTGTTTTGGAAGACACACACATAGAAAATTAAGTTGTCATTTTTCTTTGTGAGTTTGTGTCTTATGCCATATGGTAATATAATTTGTTCATCTTTATTTAATTTATTTCCTTTTTTTGGTCTAAAGTTTGATTAAAAAGTCTCTTGTCTAAAGTTTAAGTATCTAGTCTCTTGTCTAAAGTTTGATTAACAAGTCTCTTGCCTAATGTTTGATTAACAAGTCTCTTATCTAAAGCTTAACAAGTCTCTTGTCTAAAGTTTAACAAGTCTCTTGTCTAAAGTTTGAGTATCTAGTCTCTTGTCAAAAGTTTGAGTATCTAGTCTCTTGGCAGCCTCTTTAATTTTTTTCTCTGGTACTGAAAAACACTTTTATTGATGTCCAAAAGATTTGTAAAACTTGCTAATCCAAAAGATATACAAGACAAAAACCATTCATTGAGTTTCTTTGTATGCCAGGCTGGATAGTTCATAAAGGTAAAGAGGACCAATTGGCAAAGGAAGCCATCTTGGAATACTGTGTTCAGCGTTTACATCAGGAACTCAAAGCAATGTAGGTTGATAATTGTTTTGTTTGGTCCCTAGTAAACTTGATTGCCTTCAATTTCTAAGGAGTTGTCTTTCTTTCCTTCATCCTAGAAAAGAACAAAAAGCTAAAGAAGCTTATCTAGGTCACAACCAAGATGTTGTTGTGCGTTACTATGGAGACACTCACAAAGAAACTGTTCTCAAGTATCGTAAGTCACCTGTGAAAACTTCACCTCCTGTTCTGATAAAAAATGGAAAACCACGTATTCCACGTCTGTTTAATGAAAATAATGAAGGGAGACAAATCATGCTTTCCACACATCCAGATGGCACCACTGTTGTATAGTATCCTTTAATGTGTGTTTGCAGATTAATCTATAGTCAGCTATATTGATGTTTTAAAATACAAATATTGATTATGTTACACAATGTTTTCTAATTATTATTATTATTAACTGAATAAAAAATATACAAATGAAATTAACATTTGAATTTAGCTATACATCTGGCCGTCCCGCTATAGTAGCCTCTGCTGCTGGAATCAATAGATATGGATTCTATACAATTGTTTATGATGATGATGCTGATATGAAAATGCTTGCAGCTTTTACACCAAGTGGTTGCGGTGTTTGCTATCATATGAATGGTCATATTAGGTGAAGATTTTATTGTTTGACCTTTAGCATGGTCTGTATCTATCAACTCATATATATTACCATATTTATTTTCCTCACAATATTGTTCCATATAGTCTTATTTTTTTTAAGGATATTTTGTGCCAGTGTATGAGAAAAATATTCAGAACATAGTATTATTTGTTTTACTAGTAAGCTATAAAAATTACATAATAAACACACAATTTTTCTATAGTTAAAATTGTTTCTTTAGGAAAAGTTAATTTTAGGCTTTTTCATTTCTTATTTAGATTTCTTTCTACAATCAAAGGGGGTCACATTGCAAACAAAGATGGTCGAGTTATCCGCCATTGGAAATGGCCACAAGCTCAAGTGAAATTAACCAGTCCAGTTCAATTTCAGGTTTTGTTTTTATAGTAGATAGATCAAGTTGATTTAAATTAATTCAATATATTTACAGACCCAGGCTAACTAAACACTAGTGATTAAAGTCATTCAAATCTGTTTGATGCTATTTTGTAGATGAACCAATATATAGGACTCCGCTGTGTGGCAGAGAATTACATAGTTCTAGTATTTGCCTGCCAGAAGGAATCAACCCGACTTTTTGTCAATATGACTTATGAAGCAAGGGAGAGAAAACATACTGAACATGTAAATATTTTATTTGTCACTAATTTACATTAAAACATAAGAGATTTGTATTTTGTGATGTTTTTTTTAAGTTGGATGTGTTCAAATTTTAAAAAAAAGTTCTTTGTATTTTATTCTTAAAGAAAGCTAACACTAAACTAATAAGCCTATTCAACCTTGATCTTAATGTTAATTAATGAATTGTAATTATTATACATAATGTTTGAAAAATGTTTTACATGTTTCGGATGTTCCTTCGTAGTTGAAGATAATCTCCCTAGTCTAAACCTCCTGCTGGATGACAGGGGAGGGCAGCTGGCAGGGTATAAACCTGGGACCATTGAGACAACTGAATGACAGTCTAGGGGGCATAACACATGACCAGGCTACCATCATAACATTGCTTTTGTAAAGAAAATATAATATTGTAATTGAAAAGAAAAGATGCTTTGTTATGGTTGTTTCCTATATATTTGTACACTTTGTTATGGTTGTTTCCTATATATTTGTACACTTTGTTATGGTTGTTTCCTATATATTTGTACACTTTGTTATGGTTGTTTCCTATATATTTGTACACTTTGTTATGGTTGTTTACTATATATTTGTACACTTTGTTATGGTTGTTTCCTATATATTTGTTGTTAATTTGGAGAGTAGAATGTGTTATATTAGCTGAATGTATTTTGTTGTTTCACGTTTGATTCTATAGTATTGAGATGGGAAGTCTATTACTTCATGGTATCCATGGACTATAGTTCCATGTTCTATCCAGTTCTTCAAAATTTTAGGACATTTACAACTTGGGCTTCAAGGCATATTATTTGGTGTTTTTTTTTTGTTTTTGTGTGACCCACATCATAATGCTGTGCAAAAGTTCACACAGTCTACTAATATATTTTTGAAAAATTACTTAACTAAAATCTTTTACTAGCTTTTTATTTTCTGAACAGGAACGTCTGCTCACAAATATAACGTTTACATCCAAATCAGCTAAAACTATTTTGTCAATGACAGGCTCTAGATCAAAATCAAAATCGAAGAAAAAAAAAGTAAGTATAGAAACAGTTTGATCAAAATGATAGATTCTTATTGTTTTAACATTTTTGGTAGGGTCATATATTTTGTGTGTTTTTATAATTAAAATGTCATGTGCAATACACAATAGTAAGACTAATTTCCTCGAAATAAAGATTACTATTCATTTTTTAAAAGGAGAAACTCAGTAAACAATTGGCTGAACTTGTCAGATCTGTAGACAATGAAGATAAACTTTTATATGACATAGAAGCTGATAAGGACCTTGCCAGGTTGCAAAGGAAGGCCAGGTTAGAATTTTTATGAAATTTCAAAGTAATCTTAATTGAAATAAATGTTTTTAATTTGTAGTTTAAATTAGCATATTGTTGACGATTTGATAAAATCAAAAAGGACAAAAAAACTTTAAATTTTATTCAAACAGGATTTTAGTTGATGATTGGCTGGAACACTACAGAATAACCATTGGACTTAAATCTCCATCATTAGAACAAGTTAGAGAGACACCAAGAAAGTCACGAGTGGGAGCTTACTCTGCCAAAATGACAGAAAGCAGAGAAGACAGAAAGAATACTTTTGGGTTTAGTTTAATATCAGCCAGAGTTCCATCAGCCCCAACAGGTACATAGAAAGTATACTACATTCTGCAACATGTTATATAGAGTAGACTACATTGTGCAACATGTTATATAGAGTAGACTACATTGTGCTACATGTTATATAGAATAGACTACATTTGTGCAACATGTTATATAGAGTCGTAGACTACATTGTGCTACATGTTATATAGAGTAGACTACATTCTGCAACATGTTATATAGAGTAGACTACATTGTGCTACATGTTATATAGAGTAGACTACATTCTGCAACATGTTATATAGAGTAGACTACATTGTGCTACATGTTATATAGAGTAGACTACATTCTGCAACATGTTATATGGAGTAGACTACATTGTACTACATGTAATATTGATTAGACTATGTTGTGCTACATACATGTTATATAGATTAGACTTCATTTGCTATAGGTTATATACAGTAGACTATATTCTGCAACATGTTCTATAATATAATTATACCTAAATGCTAGTGTTATATATAGTAATGTATATTGCTAGGGATATATATACTACACTACAATGATAGTTTTATAGTAAATTAAAGTAGAATACCCTTTTCAAAGCTTGCGATCGCTAAGGTTGATAATGTAAAGCTTATCTGTATCTATGGCCATCGATTGACGAGGTGTTATGTGATCCAGTCTATCTCTAGGGTTGATAATTTTTAATACTTTATCTGTATCTATGGCCGTCGGTTGATGAGGTGTTATGTGATCCAGTCTGATCTCTAGAGTTGATAATGTAAAGCTTATCTGTATCTATGGCCATCGGTTGATGAGGTGTTATATGATCCAGTCTAATCTCTAGGGTTGATAATGTAAAGCTTATCTGTATCTATGGTCATCGGTTGATGAGGTGTTATGTGATCCAGTCCTTACTGAGATTCAAACCTGAGACCCCTTGCTTTGGAAGTCAAGTACTTTACCACTCCACCACCATGCCCCATTAGTTCTATACAGTCTATATATTGATGTAAAAATGAAGGTTTACATTTAGTCATACTGACATTTGCCATTAAATCTATTGATAAAAAAAATGATCACTCTACATTACATTCTTGTGTACATTGTACATGTTGTCCTCTGAAACTCAAATAAATGTAAAAAAAACTTTGATATTAATTATAGATCTCTTTAAAAAATAAAACAAATGCTTTTCATAAAATATTGCACTAGAAGCAGTAAGATATACTAGATCTAAGTATTTCTAAGATATCTAGATCTAAGTATTTCTATGATAATTCTTTTTTTATGTAGCTACTGTAGTCAGACTTTTGGAAACACCAGTTGATAATGAGACAAAAGCTCCAGTTAATCCACCAACAGTCAGATTTGAACAGAATATCAATTCAGAAACTAAAAACAATGTTGACGAATTGAAATCATTTCTACCAACATTCAATGACAGAGTGGCAAAGATTTGGCAGTAAGATTTTTTTTTTTGCACCATATTATTTTCTAATAAATGTATCGTTTCTATAATTAAACAAAAAAGTAACATAACAATTTTAAACTTCAGATCTGGTCAACGAAGTAGGTCAGCTGGACAAAGCAGGAGTAAATCTTCTGCTGTTTCCAGACAGTCTACAGCTGTTTCTCTACCTGAAAAGGAAATAACAGTAGCTAATGTTACCCTTTGTCCTATGGCTCTACACACACTGGTAAATACTAATTGCTATGTAGAATTACTCTTGTTATAATATAGCACTATTGCTACCAACCAGCTGAAATAACTGCCATTTCCAAAAAAAGATAAAGCAAAGTATTAAAAATGTGTATATTTTTAGTTGTTTTTATTTCAATAGCTCTCCTGTTGATGGGATCTATGGTAACTTTCAACAACTTTGAATTAATAAAACCACGATTGATTTCATGAATAGGTTGGATGCTGTTAAACACTCTGGTTGCCATATCCTATGAGGATATTTGAAGACATTTAGTTAAGCTAGTGTGGCAAGTAGGGTACTAACATAGCTAACAACCTTCATCTCATTGTAAACAATTTTCATGAAATCAAACAATTTTGATTTTATTGATGAATATACTTTTTTTTTATTAACTTCATTTTATTTATTAGATAAACCAATAGCCTAGGAAATTCTGTTTAATGGCATAATTTTTTTTTTTAAATATGAAATCATTACAGTTTTAGAATACATGAAAAAAAAATTGCACTGAAAAAGCTTATATTATTGTATTATTATTATTATTATTATATATTGTTGTAAAATAAATTTAGGTTCTGTTTTCCTTCTAGATGCTTTCAGATCTAAAACCCATGTGTCGATGTAGTCGACATGCCATTCCATTCATATCTGATGTGGTGTATGATAGATACATACAGGAAGAAGCTCCAGAAAATCAACTTCAGATCATTGCAGTAGTATCATCTGCGTATGTTGACCTTCATTATTATTAGAAACCTTCAAGTAGTTTAAACAAGCCTCTCAATTAGTTTACTCTCTACATCTTTAGTAAAAACAGTTAGTAATAATAAAATTAATTAACGATGAATTGATTACTTCCATTAGATTTCCTGAAAGTAACCCTTCTGAGACCATGCTCAATGAAATTTATCAACACCAGAATCGAAACAGAACACGACCTTGCCTTCAGTGTCGTGCTGACAGTTTTCGTATACTTAAATATGACATTAATACAGCTATGGAAGGTTCAGATCATGCACAACCTCTTCTGTTGTCACGTCACAATGTTGTTCCTGGAATGTTTCTGGTTTGTAGCATGTCAGAAAGTGAAGAATTAATTGTATTTCAAATAAAGTCCTTGAAACTCTTCTAGTTTAAAAAAAATACTGAAAAAAAAATTCTCTTATATAACAATGTCCTTGCAAGAAACCTCACATTTTCTTTAATAGCATTTCAAACATGAAAGTTAAGGCTCTCAATAAAATTACTTGCAAATTTAAGTGATGCCTTAATTTGTATCTTTTACATTTTTCAAATCATATTCAACAGCTTTAAAGTAAATAATGAAATTAAAATTTCAAATGAATGTATCAATACATATACATTTTTTCTTATGCTCTAGATATATTGTGAAGGAAAGCTACTGTTCTGTGACCATATATTCAATGGCTATGGTAATGCCAGAAAAGATTTCCAGAAACAGGTCCTTCAGTCAAGATTAGATTTTACTCATGGTTTTTCACTTCCTCCAGATTTCAGATTCAGGTCAGTTGGAGAGTAAAGGTGCTGGAATATTATTGTTTTTATTAAATATAGATCTAGTTCAAATATATTTTTAAAGATGATATAATTTTTATCATAATTCTATTGCTCATACCTAGTTCTTAAATATAAAGATTTATTGTATTTGATTCCTCTAGTCCTTCCCAGGGACCACAAGGACCCAGAGCACCTTGGGGTGGGGAAATAGGAGGTGCTGGTGTTGACCACTATGGCAGCTCAGGTACCTTAAAGTCAGAGATAGTCAGTGACAACAATGTGGGTTTATCACAAAGTCAGGCCAACAATATCAGGTAAAGTAGCTATGCACATGTATATCTTTGCTTCTTGGAGAATGACTTTATAGTACCTGAGTCTCAAAATGTATTTTTATGATAATGAAAAATCCTAAGCTTTAGATATGCTCTTTCTGAGGTGGATAAAATAGAAAAACAGTTTGTAATGAAAGAATATTTGTTTGAGATGGCTGCAAGAGAAATGATTGAAGCCTGGACAGTAACAGTACACAAAATATTGTTAGTTTCAAACCTGTTTCAAAAAGTTGTTCAACTCTAAGTGGTCAACTTTGTTCAACAACTTCTCAGGCAGAAAGTTGAAGCACCTACACACAATAAATATACATTCAACTCATTTCCATTCTGGGTTATAATACTGGTTTATTTTTTTTTTTATCAATTTACAGGGCATATGCCAGGGGCAGTGTTGTAAAACCTAAGCTTTAAAGGAAAATATTATTTTCCTTTTGTAGCATTGTAATATAATTACTATATTAATTGTCAGGTTCTATTTAACATCAATCATGCTTGTTTATATCTGGGCCCAAACAGATTGTCTATCACTCAGTTGTTGACACAATTACAATGGATAACAATGACCATGAAATGGTAACAAAGCATTTAATATGGAATGAAACTATGAAATGGAAAGACCTAGACTAATGAGATATCCACTGTCTGTCTGAGATCACTGACCAACAGAACTCCATTAGCTCAACAGATATTTGCACTAGATACATTAGGCCTGTACTGGGACAACAAGGACTAAGTTCAAGCTGACTCCCTGTGAAATAAATGCCTTGTAATGCTCCTCTAATAAAATTCTGTATCAGTACAAATTACTCACACTAAATGGGGGACAGATTTCATACCTCATAAGAACATGCAAGAAACTTTAACTTAGCTAAGCACCAACAGATTGCATTGATCAAGGAAATGTGTGTAATGTGATTCTCATACAAAATCCTTTATCAACAAAAAACAATTCAAAAATTGCATGCTAAGAACAGAGGATACTCTAGCCGCACACAACATTAAGTCATCTTTATAACCTTCCCAGGTAGCCTGAACATTTTAAAGGAATATGGCTTGTGAAACTGTGGTTCAATAAAATAGAAAGAAAAAAATCAAAACTGTTTCTCTACAAAGCAATACAAAAGTTGTCACAAAGCCGTTTATTATATTTACTAGTTGTTTACATTGGGACTTTGATATCTATAATTTAATACATGAAATGCAACTGAGGTGTTAGTTGTTGGTAGTTTGAATATGTAATAATAATGAAGCATTAAATGTAGGTCACTTGTACATACACTGGCACTGTAGTAATAAGAAACTATAACATGAAATTAAATCATTATTGTGATAGATCAAATCAGTAGCAAGTAATAGTTATCTTTTTGGAGATACTGTTAAAAACAATAATGAATAATGAAACCATTTTTTTTTCTTCACTTTGATTGCTTCCCTTTATAAATCTTTAAATATGTGCTAAGAAAACTAAAATAAAAGCTTCCAACTTTCAGAAATGACTGTCATATTTTGAAAAACAAATTATATTACTAAAGTTTAATTGAATAGCAGTTCTTCTGCACAATAATTAATTGCTGCCTAATTTTGTAAACAGCCTTAAAAATACAGTTTGGGCATTGATGTAAGCTTTGGTTTAACTTGATTTAAACTGAAAACAATTACATGAGAATTTACTTTTTCTTTTGAAATCTGAAATTCAAGTTCTTATTTTTTCCCATTGAATGCCTACAGAGCAGTTTATAAATACATAGGAGAAATGTTAAACCTGCAACAGCAGCCTCTTCAGGAGAGGTAGATTGGAGATTAACAATATTTTCTTTTTTGGGGGGGCCTTATATCAGTTAACAAACTTGATCTCTCTATGTCATGTATTGTGTGTAACTCTAATCATCAAAAAAATATAATTATCCTTTCTATGATCCTTATTTAGTCTTAAAAAAACAATTATAAATCTTTATTGATGTGATATTTACAAAGCACAAAGTTGATTTGAAGTCAAATTTGTTAACTGTCAAAAAGATGACTCACATTTTGTTTTCATTTTTAACATATTTCTTGTTCATTGTCATGTTAACAAATTGGAAAGTGTGTACTTGAAGTCTCCATTGTGATGAATTCTTGTAAAAGTAGACCTACGAAAAACTGAAAACAGTAGAAAACAAATATGACTAACAATATAGATTAGAAGTGACTTTTGATTGTTTCTGTATTTCTTATTGATAAAAGATTCTCACTTAGATAATAGGATAATTATCTAAAATGTTCATGAGAATTTATTTTGTATAAGAGACCATATAATCTGTGCACTTGCATGTTATATTTACACAAAAAAAACAAAAAAGATCCAAATAAAAAACAATTATCACAAATTTGATCCTAAACAACCAGTGAGTTTCTTGTTACTTTCAAATTTCACTTCAACACAAACTTCTCAGTTCTAGAGAATACATAATCCTTTACAATTGTTTGGTTAAATCCAACTAACTAGATTGGTTGAACTAACTTTACCAAGTAAAACTAAACTAAATTAAGTTTAAATATAAATTCTACTAAATAATTTATATAAATATTTTATTTGCATGTTTATAAAGCTAAGATACCAAAGATCATGTTTATTGTATTTATTAATCTTTTAATGTAAACAAAACAGTCAATATTGGATCACTTAGCTTACCTAGAGTGTGCTAAACACACAATGAGCCAAAGAAATATATTTCTTGAATGATGCAGGAAACAAATTTTTATTGCATTGCCTAGTAACTCTTTGCTCAGATGTATTTTGCTTTAACAAAACTTGAATCAACTCCTATTTTTTTAATTACAGTTATTCTTGTGTGTCTTTTTATGAAGAGTTTTTTAACAGACTAACACTGTAGATTTTTTAGTATACATGTGTTTACTTATTTTTATTTTCATTATGTGTGTGTGTAATTATCTTGACCTTTGTAAAATAAAAAATTAACTTTTTCAAAAAAACAACAAAGTCATAAGTCAAACTTCAATAGATTAAATTTAAAAAAAATGATAATAAAAAGAACAATAATTTGATATAAAAGTTAACAGAAGTGAAACAATGTTTATTAAAGTGATCAGATACATATAATAAAAACAACAACACGATTTGATTACTACAACAAATATTTTATTTCAGCAGTTCTCAACTTCTGAAGCTTCCCCCTATTCATGTTTATCCACCACTCCAGGTAGCCAGCATTTAAATAGCATCTAGTTTTAAAACCATTTATAATGTTTGTTTAGAGTTATTACTGAAAATGAAATTCAGACCTTGTGAAAATGATGTATTCTATTGTCATAAATGTTTTTGTTTATTCTGTTACTAAATTTAACTCTTTCTCTCCGTAATTATTTTCCAATGGAATTACTCATTTGGCTCATTTGTATTTCACTTTCCTGTTTGGATTCAACTTCAAGAACCGTTTTGTTGGTTTTGAGAAAATGATATAATTTGGTATAGAATTAAAGAGGATTGCATGCTCTTTATATGCAATGCTAATTAATGTTCATAAAACCAAAAATTAATTAAATTTCATGGGGTCAAATTGACGTTGGTATCATCAATTAGGAGAGAAGGAGTTAATATTATGAATCTCTATGTGATTTGTACAGAGTCAATTTTATGTGACTTTTACAATGCCTATTCTTTGAAGAGTTTTTATTTAAGTGGATTAAATGTTGTGACTTTTTCAATTACCTACAGGTAGAGTGTGATAGTTTTGTCCCCCTTCAATATTCACTGCAGGAAATTGTGATGGTTGTTTGTATATACAAAATGAAACTCACCCACTTCAAATTATATTTCAGACAATACAAATATTTGTCTTAGTTTTGCATTCCATTAGGATATCCTATGCAAGATTAATACTGAAAAGTATTCAGCAAAATGCCATGTGTGTATTAAGTGGACATGCGAAGTCACTACAAAACAGTTTGACTGGTGCATTGAATTCTTTTATTTTGTCTAACAAACTTGCAGGATAATAAAATATCAAAAGTTGTTTTTTTTTTAACATCATATAAGTTAGCAAGAAATATACCCAGCTAATATTCAACTTGTATTTTCCTAGACAAATGGACACTTTGAAGCTACAAACTGTGAGTCTGTGGAAGACAAGAAACTACACCCCGTCGCAGCTCTGCCTACAAACAAGTTGCTACTTACCAGACACTCTAGCACTGCTCTCAAGTCAGTTACCTTGTGATGGTATTAATACTTGATTGGAGACTTGGCTGTCATTGTTGGTTATGTAAATGTTACTCCTGTGTTGTTTTTTTAATTGCAAGGCTAACCTTTAAGTATTATGAATACAGTTCAACTTCCTTTTATCAAAATCTAAACCAAGCTCTGAGGTCATTGGGAGAATGAGCATACACACAGTTTTACTAAAGTGAGGATATTTTAAACAAACTGAGCTGAAGAGCGCTATACTAGGGTTGAACTGTATTTTGTATATTAGTATGTGTACAAGCAATAAAACATTCCACTAACTTTGTAATATGTACATAGTATTTAAGTAGCACTGTGTAAGTTGTTCTTCTTTGATTTACACTATTCATTTGCTTGTTTTCTTCCAATTTATAGCTAGTTTATTGTACTTAATTAGTTTATTGTACTTGTTTTTGTTTAACGATGTATCTCTAACAATATTTATTAGTGTGATATTCAGAACTAACCTATACAATGGAGCAAAGTTTCTCTACCTGAGGATGCACTTAGCAAATGGTTGAGTTTCTAACTTCAAAGACAGTTTTCTGAGTAAACATAAGAACTGGAATTGGAAAAGTTCTTTGAAAAACTCAAATGGAAACTTTAGAAAATAAAGTTTGCAGTACAACTGGTACCCCCATTCATTTAAAGTAAAAAAATAAAAAAATTAATGGGATTCATTTCAAGAGAAAGTATAAATTTAACCACGAATCAAAGTTAGTCATATTTCAATTGAGCATCTCCTGCTATTTGAAAGCCTTAGCACACGTTTTCATATTTGATGAAAGAAATATTTACAGAATACAGATTGCTAACCGTTTTTCAAAGACATTTCTGTCAACTAAACGAGCTTTCAGTTATTTCACATTCACCATGGGAAGTTCTCACCCTTGTAGTGCAGTGCATGGACTCAACTGTCTAGTAGACAGCAAAATAGGAAGCTAACATCAGAACTTTTGTCTTGAGTAGCCCAGAACAACTGACCCTTAGTCTTGTTAGCAGACGTTGCCCAGCCAAGAAGCCAATTGTTTCAGGTTTAATATACAATTATTCACATTGAAAATGAAGCCAAAAAAACATTTGTTTCAAACCTGATATAGTTAAATATCATTTAAGTTTATGATGATGTTCTGACTCTACATTCAGTATGTTGTAAATATTTTGGTAATGGTGATAACACTTTGATATATGTAATGTGCTGTCATTTAAATATGGTCATTTTCAAATATAACAACATTCCATCAGTAGTAAAGATTTCTTTTATCAAACATGGACTTGTAATCTTCTTTTGTAAGTATGTGTGTTGATGCAATCCAATAAAATAATACACAACTTGTATGTCCTAGTAGACTGTGTCTAGAGGTCACATTTCTTAAAAGTAGTCACTTCAAATCTTTTGTTTCTTCCAAGATTATACACAGTACATTTGAAAAGAAAACTTCTCTTCTCAATAGTGCATTTCAAATCTGCATCGATATATTTTCTGTAAGGTAAAATAAGTATATTGGCTAGAATATATACTTTATATTTATACGTTTTTAAAATGGTATCAATAAGGCATTAACCTTGATTCCAAATATTAGGGATGAGTGAAGTATGTCAAATTACTATGCAAACCCAGTTGCAACCTGCTTATTGTAATAACTTAAGTGAGATGACTCAAGAAAACAAGGATGTTTATTCACATGAAATCACAAATACATTATAACAACATCTATCTCTAGCAGTCTTTTCACTTCGGCTCTAGACATGGGCGCGGAAAGGAAATCGTTCTTCTAATGTAAACATCCTTCCTAGTCTGGTTTCTAGAAGTGCACACCTTCTGCACTATCTTGAACGGTGGCGATGCGCATGGCAGAGTTATAATCACATTACTATGCAAACCCAGTTGCAACCTGCTTATTTTGCCACAATTGATACAGACAAAGCTGTTTTCTGCCAAGGGTCTATATTTAAGTATTCTTTTAATCATCTGTGCCTGTCTTTGGTAAGCCTTTTTTTGGGTCTCAAATGTGTGTCCTGTGCCATGCTAGTGATGACAAAAGGTATCTGAGTGGATATTGTTAGTGCTTCCAGGGGCAACTCTATTTCACCATCCTCCTTTTAAGCTTCCAAAAAAAGATCCCATTTGTATACTTGTTTGTCCAACCGAACAAAGCTGTCAAATAATAAGTAGTGCCTCTACATTGTCCACATAGACCTATAGCAGAACATGTTTGTTTGTAAGGTAGTCTTGCCAGCATGTGTCCATTTAAAACGCAATCACCTTTGATGAAAATGTGAAAGGAGCCTTAATAGATCACCCAGGTCAAACAAAAGTGTGGTTAGAACCACTGCTTTATAGACATTGATTTATAGTAGTCACTCAAATAATAAGTGACATTTCTGAAATCTAGTTATGACAGCAATGTTGACACAATGAAGTTTTTAAATTCAGTTCTTTGTTCTGATAAAAACATTCTTTTCACTCCTCTCATTTCTACCAGTGGTCTCGTATAGGCATAAGCCACCAACTAGCTTCCTAAGGCATCTTGGTTCTAGGCATAAGCCACCAACCAGCTTCCTAAGGCATCTTGGTTCTAGGCATAAGCCACCAACCAGCTTCCTAAGGCATCTTGGTTCTAGGCATAAGCCACCAACCAGCTTCCTAAGGCATCTTGGTTCTAGGCATAAGCCACCAACCAGCTTCCTAAGGCATCTTGGTTCTAGGCATAAGCCACCAACCAGCTTCCTAAGGCATCTTGGTTCTAGGCATAAGCCACCAACCAGCTTCCTAAGGCATCTTGGTTCTAGGCATAAGCCACCAACCAGCTTCCTAAGGCATCTTGGTTCTAAGCATAAGCCACCAACCAGCTTCCTAAGGCATCTTGGTTCTAGGCATAAGCCACCAACCAGCTTCCTAAGGCATCTTGGTTCTAGGCATAAGCCACCAACCAGCTTCCTAAGGCATCTTGGTTCTAGGCATAAGCCACCAACCAGCTTCTAAGGCATCTTGGTTCTAGGCATAAGCCACCAACCAGCTTCCTAAGGCATCTTGGTTCAAGGCATAAGCCACCAACCAGCTTCCTAAGGCATCTTGGTTCTAGGCATAAGCCACCAACCAGCTTCCTAAGGCATCTTGGTTCTAGGCATAAGCCACCAACCAGCTTCCTAAGGCATCTTGGTTCTAGGCATAAGCCACCAACCAGCTTCTAAGGCATCTTGGTTCTAGGCATAAGCCACCAACCAGCTTCCTAAGGCATCTTGGTTCGGGGCGAGTCTCTCCAACTGCTTGGCACCTGCTGTACCATGTATTCCACTCTTTCCTTGCCAGTTCCAGGTAAGTGCTTGTCTTGTAATGTTGGATGCAGGCTTGTGAAGGGTGTAAAATGTCTCTGAAGGATTATCTACTTCAATGGGCTGATGGTTTTCTTTGCCACAGTTCGAGATCTTGTCTGGCCAGTAGATCATAAGAATCTTCATGAGGTAGGTATTGATGAATACCTGGATTTTTTTTCATGGTGTTTCTTCATGTCTCAGCTCTATAAAGCAGTATTGCGGTATCTCTGGTACAAAAATTTAATCCTCAAAGCATTGCCTCTAAACATGTGGAAAAAGAATTGAATTCTGTTTAGTATTTCATAACTGATAATTATATTTTATTGGACTGGCTAAATTAAATAAACAAAAATGTGTTGCTATAGTTTAAATGATCTTTTAAACAGTTTTTTTGGTTTCTAGATCTGAGCTTTGATTCTTGGAAACAGAATCAGAAAATACTTAGCCCATGGAGAGATATGAAAGCTAACCTATCAATAGTTCTTTAATAAGAAATGAGAAGAGAATTGCTTGCTGCTAAGTTTGTTCATTAAACGTTTCTGCTGGCTGGGCTTGATAGTTTTGAAAAAAACTTCTCTCTATAAATTATTTTCTGCATTGAAAATGTTCATATTTAAGTTAATCACAGTAAATGTTTCCTTTGATATTAAAGTTGCAGTTTACAGTAATAGAGAAATATGAGCAGTATATGGAATGTCTAAAGAAAATGAAAGCAGGAAAAGACTTTGAAAGACAATTAATAGATGATATAAACAAGGTAAAAAAAAAAGCTCAAGTCAAAGATTACTATTGATGACAAAACATTCATGAATATCTAAGGATGATAAAAAAACTTTGAGAAAAACAGAATTAACTTTGTACATGTATTATGTACAGAGGAAAACCAAAAAAGTCACAGACCATCTCTTCCATTGCTATGTTTAACTAAATGAAATCATCCACCTGATGTATCTGTACAGGAAAATTTGCACTTGATTTAGTCTGACACCTATAGCTCTAAAAGAAATAAAATGTTTCAATTCCATCATGAAGTATGGAAATGTTGCCCTCAGATAGTCATTACACTAAATCAGCTAACTATTCATACAGAGAAAAGAATTGATGACATTATCAAGAATCTTAGAACACAGAAATAAGGTGAAGGGAAATGCTTCAAGTGTTTCTCTAGACAAATTTGATTCTTCTTTGAAATTGTGTTCTTTCTACTGAAATGTGATAGTTTCAAGTGGCAAATGAAGGAAAGAAATAGATACATTTGATGATATGTTTTTTTAATTAATTAGAAACAAATTCTTTCATCAAAAAAGTTGTACAAATTTAACTTCTAATTTATATATATATATATATATATGAATTGCCTCCTTCACTTGCAAAGCAGCTATGGATCATTGCATTGAGATGAATGCCTGGGCATTTGTTATGGTTGGAACAATGTTGCTCACACATCAGTTTCATCTCCCCCCTCTCCACACAGCTAAGGAAAAATCAGGAGCCAGCGACTTTTAGATAGTTTGGAGCACACAGTGCTACACCCTAGTAGAGGCTGTGACACAACTGACCTAATTATATAATGCTATCAGAATTGTACAGGTATAAACAAAACAAACAAACAAATAATCTATTATTAAATATGAAAATATTAAAAACAGACTACATAAATTTCACTAAATTAAAAAATGTACATGAAATATACATGAACTGTTGTTAAAAAAATCTGTACTATATTATGTCTATTTTTAAAAGCTAGTCAGAGAATAACAATCAATACTACATTAAATCTATCTGTATACTTTGGATGGCAGTCTATTCATATGGTATGTATGTCATATGGTCATGGATATGATTCATACCCCCTGCCATCCTAAACCATCCTGCAAGAGGTGTACCCTATGATGTAAAAATCTTCATTTAAGGAAGAATATTCAAAACGTATACAATAAAACAAACACTTTATGTGCAAAAAGATTTCTGTGACATACTGCATAGATAAGGCAATATATATAGTTCATGAACTGTCTCAATACAAAGATAATGGAAGAATCTACAAATGTGTCGCAGCCAAATCTGTTAACATCAGACATTGTGTAACGTATCTAGTTATAAAACACTGTTTCAAAATGTTCCAATGAGTGTTTTGTTTATTACTTTCCAATGGGATTGTTGCTAGAGGACCAACACAACAACAACAAATTTCTGTTGAACTCAGCACACAGCAGCTCTTGTGTTTTTAATCTGTTTGAAAACATAGAAGATAAACAGTTTGTCAATTCCAGTGACTTTGTTAAGCAGGAGGATGTCTTTTTATTAAGCAGGAGGATGTCTTTTTGTTAAGCAGGAGGACATCTTTTTGTTAAGCAGGAGGACGTCTTTTTGTTAAGCAGGAGGATGTCTGAGTGAAACCTGTTAAGCAGGAATTGAATCACTCATAAAAATACAATAACATCTTTAATACATGGACATAATTAGATTTTCTATAAAGAACAACATATTATTAATAATGTATTAACAATTGATAATCACAAATTGCAATAGTGACTGACCAAATGGAAGGCTCTATTCTCTATGTATTAGCTGTACCCTCCTCCTCCTCTGAACTAGAGCTGGTATCAAACTCTTTTTGTGTCAGCTAGAGATAAAATATGGAGTAGCTTTACATTCAGCAGGTAAATTGAACAACTAGTTTTTAATTCAAAACCTCAGAACTAAAGAAACATTTGTAATAATAATCACAGTTGATTTTATATTCTTACAATTCTTATTCTGATTATTACTCTCTTGCAATGACCTAAAAAAAATGAAAAAAATGAAACTTAATGGTTTAAAAAAAAAAAAAAAAAGAATTCAGGGTAGACTACTCAACCTACAATTTTCATCCAATCCATGAATTTGTATGGATCTTCTCCAGCTGCCAAGTCCTGAATGTCTTGTGGAAAAGCAAAGTTGGCATAGTCTGAGCACTGAACACCTTCTTCACTTTCAACACAGCGAAAACATGGAAGCTAAAATAATAAACATGTGTTAACTTATTTTTTTTGACCAAAACATACTGAATGATCTAGCTCTCAATGCAACCCTAATCAATTATATTTACCTCTTTTATCTGAGTGATGAGGTCACTGAGTTCAGACCAAGTAAACATCAGAGCATCTGTGACTGGACCAAATGGGTTAAAGTCTATTAGTATCACATGACCCTAGAGAACAATGAAACAAATATTTCAATAGAAACATCATTGAGGTGTATGAACAATTAATTCAACATTACTTTGTTCATTCTATCATCAACTGAACCAGTCACCTGCTTGACATGAACTACATCCACAACATCTGGAACAAAAAAAAAAAAGGTATCAATTGTATTTTGGTGAAAGGGATTTGATTACACTAAACATGTTAGGAAGGCTTATATAGAAATTCTTAAGTTGCTATCAAGTTCTCTACAAACTTACAATTAGTTTCTACAAATTTCTCAGCAATGTGAATCTTTACAAACTCGCAGATATCTTCTAGGACAACATTTTTATTGACAATAATGTGAGGGTAAAATTTATTGGCATTTCTTTGACATACTCCTGCGGAGATTAGACAAAAATGAAAATATTGTTTTGGATAGTATCCGGTCAAATTAATTATGATTATGGGTAAGACATTTGTATTTAGTCAGAGGGCATCATCTGGTAAATTCAACTGCAACATACTATATTTTTTTTAATATAAAGAAAAAATCAATAATAATCATCATCAGTTACTTACTTAACTAACTCTGCCCACCATTTGTTTAGATCCTTTTAGAAAAAGCTATCACTTCCAGCATTCCTTTGTTTGTTTTGTTTTGGACGTTTCAAACATAACAAAGAGACCAGTGTGATATTGACTTGTTTTGAAGCTTTACAAAAACAACTTTACAAGGGAGAATTAAAAAGTTACCAATGAGTTTGTTGTTATGAACAAAGCATCGAAACTCTGAAGCTGGGTTAGGAGGCTCCCATTTTCTGAGTACAAGTGTGTAGGTTAGAGATGGCAGTAGTGCATCCTTCTGGTAGTCTTCACATTGATCAAAACTAAAATAACAACAAACTTTGAAGTTCAATAACTAACAAATACTGCAGCTACTTCTCTTTTATTTCAAACTTTTAGGATGGTGGCATTGTACCCCAACCAAGCAGCTTATCAACAATGTGAAGTTTATAAGGATAAAGCAAATATATAATACAAAGACATAATGTACAAGTCGCTATATAATAACTTTCAATTTTGTCTTTTTCTCTTTAAAGTTTGTCAATGCAAAAAAAGAAAATACATTGCATTTAATACAGATATTGCATGACTACACTAATTTTTTTTATGTGAGAACTGCGACTGCTTATGACTAATATACTATACGACTTATACTAATGACTGCTAAGGCCAAATTATGCCTGTTAATATAATGCCTGCTCTCTGTACAGGCCAATTAATGTCTTTTTAGTATAATGCCTGCTCTGTGAACAAGCAAAATAATATCTACTCATTGTATAAGCCAAATAATACCTGCTCAGTGTATAAGCCAAATAATACCTGCTCAGTGTATAAGCCAAATAATACCTGCTCAGTGTATAAGCCAAATAATACCTGCTCAGTGTTTAAGCTAAATAATATAGTTCGTCCATCGTGGTTCGATGATTGACACTGTCATCCAGGGGGCTGAGGGCTTTGCACTGGGGTTCTATGCCTCCTCATGTGGCTGGTGAGACCTATGTGAGCCCGGAATGTTCGGCTGCACAATGGGCAGGATTTCAAGCTGGAGCTAGTGTCGCCAGCCTTGCTTTTCTTCTCTGGTGTTTTTCTTCTGTCAGCGTTGTTCTCTTTTCCTCAGCAACCTGTGCGCCAGTTTTCACAGCGCAATCCATGATGCTCTGTCATGTGCCTCTATCTCCCAGGTGGCTGGGTCTATGCTGAATGCTTTCAGAGAAGCTTTGAGGGTGTCCCTGAAGCACTTTCTTTGACCACCTTGCGAGCGCTTTCCTTCGCTTAGTTGGCCATACAAGAGTTGTTTAGGGATGCAAGGGTCTTCCATTCTGCAGACGTGTCCTGCCCATCGCAGCTGGAACTGCATCAGTATTTGTATGCTAAATAATACCTGCTCAGCATATAAGCTAAATAATACCTGCTCAGTGTATAAGCTAAATAATGCCTGCTCAGTGTAAAGGTCAAATAAGGCCTTCTCAGTGTAAAGCCTTCAAACACTGTTATTTTTTCTATGTTGATTTAAAGCAGAAAATGACTACTGTCTAGAATAAAAAAACTGGTGACTGTTATATAAATATGGAAGAAAAAAAATTTCACTGTCTGGAATTGTTCTTTAAAATATGGCCCAAATAAATATAAGTGGCTGCTCTGGTTAAAAAAACTCCCCATTAACATAAATCTTTTATAGATTAAACAAGTCTATTTCAATGTTTTTAACATTACTATTACGAGGAAATCTTCATGTAATATTTAGGATATCATTTTGGTAATTTTAGCTAATAGACAATATAGTAAACCTTAAATATTTTTTCATGATATTGAAACTTCTGAGGACAAAGCATGTTCACGTTTCTATGGTTTACCATCAATGAGGTTCACATGTGTCTACCAACATTACTTTTTCAGCCTAATTTCATGTCCTAATTAGAACCAGTTGGACTCAAGAACACAAATCAATTATAAATGAAGGAATCTTATAATTTTCAATTCATCCACTTTTTTTACCACTCAGCCAGCAAGCCTTGTTCATTGTAAAACAAGATAACTCAAAGTACTATAGATATGAAGAAAAAAAAACAAAACAACTAATCAAGTGTAAATTTTTTTTAGCCTTACGGTTGATCCAAGTCATGGGAGATAAACTGAGAACTCTTCAACAACAAGTACACATCACTGGGGCATGTACACATTAGACTTTTGTCAAAAGCTATCCAACTGGCATCCTGGAGATGACATACAACATTCATTTAATATTTATTATCCATTTGAACTTGGTCGGGTCAATGAAAGATCTTAGTCTACAATGTAATCAAATACCTTCTAATGACTATGAAAACAGAGGAACCCATTAGAAATAGTTTAGGACTTCATGGTAGTTTTATAGAAAAAACAAAATCAAAAGGAAAATTAAAAGTAACAAATTTGGTGCTTTTGAAATGATTTAACAATACCATAACATACAATAATAACTGTCAAGACTCTTTTCTTCTCTAATATACGTATGTGTACTTCAATACTGATTACTAAATGTACCTGATTCCTGGGCAATACCGTAACAACACATATAACGACAGAATTCACAGACATATAACATGTTTATTACATACGCTGTAATGTCATACAGGTTCAGTTCAGACAATTGAAATATCCAGTATCAATTAAAATATAACAGCTTAATATCCCATACACAGAATAATGACTACACAGAAAAATAATTTGAGTCTACACTTCGACTCTATCTATATCCAAAAAGTCCAACTGTCCTGGACTAGGAACAAAGCCACACTACTTTATTATGAGTCACATTCTATCCAAAAAAACATCTCACCAAGTAAAAACAATCCAAAACAAAAACAGTTTTGAAGTCAACAACCTGAATTTCCCCCCTTATGCTCTACAGTTAACAGGAGACCCAAGCTGACTATTGCTGTCAATAACAGGGCAAAATTTGAAACAACTGGACAGTGGCCTGTTTAGTACTTTGCTATGATAGCTTGTTCAGGTCTAAGAGGTCCCTAGCATGGGGAGGCCTGGTTAGGGCATTCCATTAGCTCCCAGAATGTGAAGTCTTTTCTGTACTTCTTAGAGCACTTAGAACAAGGATGGGCTCAACTGAAGGGAATAGCCCAGAAAGGAGTATGATGATGAAAGTCCTGTTGCACCCTACTAGCCCACTGGGAATCTATAGCCAGGAACAGAATCATGTTTCCATTTCTACAGCTGCTCAAATGCTATAATGAATGCAAAGAAATGCCTTAAGAAACACATGACAACATTAACAAAATGCCTTAAGAAAGACATCACAGAATTAATAAACAATGCTTTGCAAGCCTGAAAAACAAAAACTACTTATTACATTTATTATTCAAGACATGAACAAGTCTGACAAATGTGTAGAATGAAGAGATTTATCTGAATTCAAGCAAGATAAAAGTACAGACCCAATTTTCAGTCTTTGCATACAGAAACTAAAATCTATACCAGTATTAAAAAATACTATAATTAAGATAAAATAAATATTAGTTCTCTCAAGTGTCATCCACTTTGGAGCTAAAACTAAAAAAAAAATATTTATCTAATAATGTTTGGCCTACTGAGGAGCTGAATATGGACTAAATTTTTCTTCCACTACCAAGAAAAGTAGACTCTAATAATTTAAAAGTTTTGAGTCACTTACTTTGGGAGAGCTCCAGTTTAATTTTGGAAACACCCTTCCACCTAGTGTTTTAATGGCAGCCTTCACTTTAAGATCAAATTCACCAAAGTCAGGAGACTGAAGCAGATAAAGTGAATACAGTAAAAAAAAATATGTAAGAATCATTTAATCTTAATTCAGGCAAGACTGTGCGTCTACCCTTCCTCAGGTATTAGTGTAAACAAGTCAAAGTACTATCTACCTTTCCTCAGGTATTAGTGTAAACAAGTCAAAGTACTATCTACCTTTCCTCAGGTATTAGTGTAAACAAGTCAAAGTACTATCTACCCTTCCTCAGGTATTAGTGTAAACAAGTCAAAGTACTATCTACCCTTCCTCAGGTATTTAGTCTGAGAACAAGTCAAAGTATTATCTATCCTTACCTCAGCTATTTAGTCTGAGAACAAGTCAAAGTATTATCTATCCTTACCTCAGCTATTTAGTCTGAGAACAAGTCAAAGTACTATCTACCCTTCCTCAGCTATTTAGTCTGAGAACAAGTCAAAGTATTATCTATCCTTACCTCAGCTATTTAGTCTGATAACAAGTCAAAGTATTATCTATCCTTACCTCAGCTATTTAGTCTGAGAACAAGTCAAAGTACTATCTACCCTTCCTCATCTATTTAGTCTGAGAACAAGTCAAAGTACTATCTACCCTTCCTCAGCTATTTAGTCTGAGAACAAGTCAAAGTATTATCTATCCTTACCTCAGCTATTTAGTCTGAGAACAAGTCAAAGTATTATCTATCCTTACCTCAGCTATTTAGTCTGAGAACAAGTCAAAGTACTATCTACCCTTCCTCAGCTATTTAGTCTGAGAACAAGTCAAAGTACTATCTACCCTTCCTCAGCTATTTAGTCTGAGAACAAGTCAAAGTATTATCTATCCTTACCTCAGCTATTTAGTCTGAGAACAAGTCAAAGTATTATCTATCCTTACCTCAGCTATTTAGTCTGAGAACAAGTCAAAGTATTATCTATCCTTACCTCAGCTATTTAGTCTGAGAACAAGTCAAAGTATTATCTATCCTTACCTCAGCTATTTAGTCTGAGAACAAGTCAAAGTATTATCTATCCTTACCTCAGCTATTTAGTCTGAGAACAAGTCAAAGTATTATCTATCCTTACCTCAGCTATTTAGTCTGAGAACAAGTCAAAGTATTATCTATCCTTACCTCAGCTATTTAGTCTGAGAACAAGTCAAAGTACTATCTACCCTTCCTCAGCTATTTAGTCTGAGAACAAGTCAAAGTACTATCTACCCTTCCTCAGCTATTTAGTCTGAGAACAAGTCAAAGTATTATCTATCCTTACCTCAGCTATTTAGTCTGAGAACAAGTCAAAGTATTATCTATCCTTACCTCAGCTATTTAGTCTGAGAACAAGTCAAAGTATTATCTATCCTTACCTCAGCTATTTAGTCTGAGAACAAGTCAAAGTATTATCTATCCTTACCTCAGCTATTTAGTCTGAGAACAAGTCAAAGTACTATCTACCCTTCCTCAGCTATTTAGTCTGAGAACAAGTCAAAGTATTATCTATCCTTACCTCAGCTATTTAGTCTGATAACAAGTCAAAGTATTATCTATCCTTACCTCAGCTATTTAGTCTGAGAACAAGTCAAAGTACTATCTACCCTTCCTCATCTATTTAGTCTGAGAACAAGTCAAAGTACTATCTACCCTTCCTCAGCTATTTAGTCTGAGAACAAGTCAAAGTATTATCTATCCTTACCTCAGCTATTTAGTCTGAGAACAAGTCAAAGTATTATCTATCCTTACCTCAGCTATTTAGTCTGAGAACAAGTCAAAGTACTATCTACCCTTCCTCAGCTATTTAGTCTGAGAACAAGTCAAAGTACTATCTACCCTTCCTCAGCTATTTAGTCTGAGAACAAGTCAAAGTATTATCTATCCTTACCTCAGCTATTTAGTCTGAGAACAAGTCAAAGTATTATCTATCCTTACCTCAGCTATTTAGTCTGAGAACAAGTCAAAGTATTATCTATCCTTACCTCAGCTATTTAGTCTGAGAACAAGTCAAAGTATTATCTATCCTTACCTCAGCTATTTAGTCTGAGAACAAGTCAAAGTATTATCTATCCTTACCTCAGCTATTTAGTCTGAGAACAAGTCAAAGTATTATCTATCCTTACCTCAGCTATTTAGTCTGAGAACAAGTCAAAGTATTATCTATCCTTACCTCAGCTATTTAGTCTGAGAACAAGTCAAAGTACTATCTACCCTTCCTCAGCTATTTAGTCTGAGAACAAGTCAAAGTACTATCTACCCTTCCTCAGCTATTTAGTCTGAGAACAAGTCAAAGTATTATCTATCCTTACCTCAGCTATTTAGTCTGAGAACAAGTCAAAGTATTATCTATCCTTACCTCAGCTATTTAGTCTGAGAACAAGTCAAAGTATTATCTATCCTTACCTCAGCTATTTAGTCTGAGAACAAGTCAAAGTATTATCTATCCTTACCTCAGCTATTTAGTCTGAGAACAAGTCAAAGTATTATCTATCCTTACCTCAGCTATTTAGTCTGAGAACAAGTCAAAGTATTATCTATCCTTACCTCAGCTATTTAGTCTGAGAACAAGTCAAAGTATTATCTATCCTTACCTCAGCTATTTAGTCTGAGAACAAGTCAAAGTATTATCTATCCTTACCTCAGCTATTTAGTCTGAGAACAAGTCAAAGTATTATCTATCCTTACCTCAGCTATTTAGTCTGAGAACAAGTCAAAGTACTATCTACCCTTCCTCAGCTATTTAGTCTGAGAACAAGTCAAAGTACTATCTACCCTTCCTCAGCTATTTAGTCTGAGAACAAGTCAAAGTATTATCTATCCTTACCTCAGCTATTTAGTCTGAGAACAAGTCAAAGTATTATCTATCCTTACCTCAGCTATTTAGTCTGAGAACAAGTCAAAGTATTATCTATCCTTACCTCAGCTATTTAGTCTGAGAACAAGTCAAAGTATTATCTATCCTTACCTCAGCTATTTAGTCTGAGAACAAGTCAAAGTATTATCTATCCTTACCTCAGCTATTTAGTCTGAGAACAAGTCAAAGTATTATCTATCCTTACCTCAGCTATTTAGTCTGAGAACAAGTCAAAGTATTATCTATCCTTACCTCAGCTATTAGTGTGCTACAACCTGTTGACCAGTCAGACTAGTAAACAGAAATATGGTATAGAAAAAAATAAGTAACTAAACAAGAAAAATATTAAATTCTAATAAAACAACATAGATATAAAACTTTTTATCAATGTCACATAGAAGAATGAATGAATAAAATGATGTGAAGGGCTAAACCGTTTGATTGTCAAAAGAGCTGAGCCGAAGGCTCTTCGAGCTCTAGGCATGTAAGCTTGCTGGAACAACTGTTCTGTCTGGAAGAGATCCAAGTCAATGCCTATGTAAAGCATTGCTATTTCCAATATATCTGGCACTCTGGGCGCATGGACTAGAATGCATGGCCAGAGGCCGAGTACACTGAGAACCTCCGCCATTTTCTTATGTTGTACCAAGCAAACCGTGCAGGACTCGCCATTGGTGTAACGGTCCCTTGAGGAACGGCACATGGATTATCGACAGGGATGTGGCAGCTCTCTTTCAACTCCGCAATGTGCAATGGAAAAGCTCTCACATTCCCTTGGACACTCACAGGAGTTTTGTTTTGCTATTCATTTAGCCTAATTACTTCCTCAAGTTATGGTTTCCACCAGTCAGATAATGATATATTTGATATGTTTATATTAAGTGTTACAATACATAAGAGAAATGTTGATTTAAGAGCAGTCATATAATAATATGTTTATATTAAGAGTTACAAGAAAAGGTTTTGCAACAACCTACTACCCTTTGGGGAAAATATAAAAAATACTTTAAAAAAAAACAAACATAGCTTATACAAAGTGTAGTTGTATCAATAACTTTGGATCAGTCATGTAATTAAGTTTGTAATAGCTCTAGACCAACAACAATATGTGCGATTAGAAATATTTTTACCGATTGTTTTTGTTTAGCGCTATTTCATGCTTTTAGCTTTCTCAATACAATAATTGGTGGGGTTGGGGGGGGTGGGGGGGGGGTGGGGGGGAAAGGAATATTTGGTTGAATTTAACAGTAATCATTTTTTAAAAGCATTTATAAAAAAAAGTGGAACAACCTGAATTTGAACTCATGACTTAAGCCTCCTCAAGCGACATTCTAACTGCTCTGCTAGTGAGGTGTGTATAAAAATATAAGATTGTACAGTTATATATTGTTTGTTTCTAACTTACTTTAACGAACTGACCTATAAAGGGGACTAATGCAGCTTATACCACCACCACAGTCAAGTACATTTTTGTCCTTTATTTGAGATACCAAACAAAATAATTAATTATTAATATTTAATTAATTAATTGGTTAATTTTTTAAATTGATTCTTGTGTTGTCAGGTAGAAGAAATATTTGTGCAAAATTTCAGTTTGATCCGAGATTGGGTGTAGGAAAAATAACATGTACAAACTTTTTACCAGACTGACAGAATGAGTTGACATAAGCATTGTAAAAAATGAAAAACTTGTAACCAAATGGGATTTAATTGAAGACTTAAATAATCCTGTAGGTTTACCATGTTAGATGTTAACTAAGAAAAGAAATATCACAGTCTCACCTCATACATTCTCATTAGCTCATCATCTCTTAAATCTTCATCTTCAACATCCCCATCCATAATTAAGTTGTTAGCTTTACCATATACACCATGTGTAGAGCTAATGGAAAGAAAGACAATATTTTGTTAACAAATTGACTCCGTGTGTAGAGCTAACACTCCCTAATAAAGTTTGGGCCCATGATTTGTAGTATGCTTTGTTGAATTACAATGGCCCGCTTATATTGACCTCCCACAAACAAACACATGCTTCCAGCCTCAACAAACAAAATAATATAATTATACCTACATTTCATTTTGTTTTCATAAATGTTTACCAGTCAAGAAATCGAAGAACAAAAAGAGTTTAAATTAAATAGTGCATAAAAATGGAAGGAATTTAAATCTTGCACTTTACTAAACTAAATGTCAGCTTTAAATAAATGTATTGGGTCGAAATTGTTAATAAAAAATTGTTTCACGTAAATTTAACAACTGTGGTTTTGATCATGAAAATGTCTTAGTTGTCCTAAATCCAAGGTAAGTGATAACAGGTTAAGTTTTCATAGTTTTTCGTCTTGGGCAAGTAGGGCAATTAGCGATAGGTGAGGTTGTTTGCTCTTATAATACGGATTTGCACATTGCAGTTGTTGATCCATTCATCTTGTGTTGAATTTGTTATAACCTCCAGAATATAGGTTATAGGTTTCTTTGCCAAGAGGACTGTCACATCCAGCAATGTTTGCTATAGTCTATGGCATCCAGCAATAATTGTCCCATTTGAGTTATTGCATTGGTTAGGTATTCCATAGATAGCTACAGTGGAGAGAGTCTGGAGCCAGTAAGGAGCCTGTTCACTATAGTGTCAGAATCTGGGAGTGAGACAAGGCCCAGCTGAGGTGTAGTGTGGTCAGTGTTGGCCAACATCTGCATTTTGCCAAAGTCATTGTACTGCAAGTTTAATGTTATGTAATTTATAAGGTGTTGTAAACAATTGCAACTATCTAGATCAATACAAATGAATATACAATTAATTGTCAATTATTTGCAATATGTTTATATTGTATATATCATCATTTTTCCATTGTTCATCCTAATAAATACTTTAATGTTATCCTGTATAAAAAAAAACAACTTGTATACCTGTTTGGCAATACCAGCCCATCTGTATGTAGGTAAGTGAGGAATGACTCTGGAAGTGGAATCAAAATACTAAGTGGAAAAAAAAAACTAAAATTAGTTAAATAAAAAAAAATAATCTCTAAAGATTATAGATATCTGGCATGAAGTTAAAACATTTATTGCACACCAGATTATAGACATCATACATGAAGTAATCAATTTTATTGCACACCCTGATTATACTAGCATGAAAAGAATGGAAAGTGGGACTTGGAGTGGTGGGTGAAGGCATCAAAGCAGCAGTTTATGTTTCTACAAAGAGACTTGGAATATGGTGAGTGGTAGTTGAAGGCATCAAAGCAGCAGTTTATGTTTCTACAAAGAGACTTGAAATATGGTGTATTTTAATATGGCCATTGCATTTTCTAGCTTTGGCATGACCAGGTGGATAATGTACAATAATTAGATATAGCCAGTGCTTTCTTTATGTATCAGACAATGGACTGTAACACTTTGACAATACTCTCTAATGGCTACAAGATTAGACTTTAAGAAGTGAACAGAGAGAATCTAGAGCAAATTGTTTCTGCACTATCACAGTATCCAAAATAATACACAAGTAAATGATTCAGTTAAGTAAGAACTAAATAATCTCTAATATCTAATATCATTGTTATAAATTGACTTATAATGTGAATGAATTTGAAAAAGTTATTAACAACAGTCTAGTAAAGACATCAAGTCACTCAATATGTTACTATCCTTGTAATATCTCAATTTATGTAAACAAGAACATAACAAACAACATTGTTTATAGACTGTTGAATTTATTATATATTATATACCTTTTGTTTACTATAACAAACGAATATTCACATTAGACATTAGACTAGAGTAACACCTCTAGTAAAATCACTAAATTTAGAAAGCCTTCAGGACAGAAGACTCAAAAGTAAAGTAGCAATTATACATAAAACACTGAACCATAATCTTCAAATACAAAAACAAAATTTAATAAAATACTCTGAAAGACACAAAGATAAAGGCACATTCCTCGTCCCATATGCTAGGACAAATTTGTACAAATACTCCTTCTTCCCAAGTGCTATTAGAGCATGGAATGGGTTGCCAGAGCTAGCCAGAAAACCAGTGACTTGGCAGAATTTAAGTCATTGGTTAATATGCATGACTAAATGCATGACCCGTAGGACGTAATCATCTTCTTTTTTAAAGTAACGTCTGTATTATATAAGATAAGATATGTTTTTACTACACTTTCTTATCCAACAGGACTAAAACTTTCTAATAAAAAAAACCCTAAGAAACAATGTAATAATTCATTGCATGACTTATTATATAGCATTCATTAAATGGATTGTCATTTTTCTGTGTAAATTGCTCTGCTAAAACCATACAGCAGATGAAATAAGCTGATGTCAATAATAAACTATTAAAAAACAGAAAGCTAGAGTAAATAGTAAAGATTAAATCAATATATAACAGCAGAAGATTAAATCAATATAGAAAAGCAGTGTCTTTAAAGTCTGTTGATACTGTGGAGACTTGGTACTCTATAATTTGGGGAAATAATGCCAACTGGAAGAAAATTGTGAACTAAACTAATAATCATCTTCACTTAGAATGCAATACCGTGAGCAAGTCAAAAAAAAAATCTAATCTTTTACATTTTGCTACTTTTACAACATTTACAGTGACTGAAGTACTAAAAGATCATTAATGCTTTAACATGTCAAACAAAATCAGGTGACCAGCACTACAGATGTGAAAAAAAAATAAATTTTAAAGCTAGTGGAGGATATAATTTTTATTTGGCAACTTAAAAATCAAGAATAATTTTCAATGAAATCTGAATGGATGCTGATCTTTTATAAACTTACCTTTCAGTAGTAATGGTTTTAAACTTTGAATACCACTCAGGGAACGCACAGTTACAAACATTGGAAATCTTCATCTTAATCTGATAAAATGGAGGAAAACATTCAATACTACGTTAAATGTTAAAGTTAAATCTCTTTGAAAGAAATACTGATTAGCGTTTCTTCTTCTTCATTCTCAGGCTGTCCAGAGAGTAGACAATGAATTATTATATTTATATATTGTTGTAACTGAACTGTGATGCGGGTCAGTGTAGCCCCATGGGTAATCAACCGACACATGCGGCGCAGGCCTGTGTACTTAATAGGACTGATGTTTTCCAGGTAGATCATTGGTATTATGGTTATTTGACTATGGACTGTGTGTTGTTTTGAAACTTAATAGGACGATGTTTTCCAGGTAGGTCATTGGTATTATGGTTATTTGACTATGGACTGTGTGTTGTTTTGAAAAGGTTGGGTTGGGTAAGTCAGTCCGACTCAAAGAGGACCAGGAGAGTTAAGGCAAGAATCTAGATTCAGTATAAATTGTACTAAATCTAGATTCTAGTAGATCTATTCTAGATTCTAGTAGTACACACTAGTACTCACTCACTGTGACTATAGTCATAGTGCACTACTCATACAAATTATTACTAGTACCAGACTTTCTTAAGTCTAATATTAATTACTAAAACAGTCATTACTCATTTATATTTACTGTCATTTGACGTCATTAGACACCATTAGACAGTCACAGTCTAGTAAAACTAGCTAAAAGTCTAAAAAAAAGTAGTCTGCATACTACTAGATCTAGTACTAGATTAGGTTATTCTAGATCTAGATTCTATGCCAGACCTAGATCATGATAGATCGGTATTAGTTTACTATAATACTATATATAACTATATAATGATATATAATAATTATATATAGATCTAGATCTCATCTAGATTTCTATATATATATATATTATATCTAGTGACTAATTCTATAGTATAGTAGTCTATACTCTCTCTCAATATATAGATCTACCTAAATATATCGGTAAAACTTTACATCGAAGGACCCTCGATATATCTAGATCTATATCACTGTATTATCAGTATCATGGCTATGCATGAAATGCATGCTATGCTGAGTATTTTAAGATACGCACATGAAATTCGCTTTCCGCTTCTGCGGTTACCATTGAAATTAATGTTTTTTAAATAAATTTACCAAGAGCACAGATCTATATATAAATAAAATATATGTAGATTTATCAATGTAGAATTATAGATGATCAATACCATCTAAAGACATTAAATAAATATAGATATATATATATATATATATAGATCTAGAAGGATAGACTGGCCGATTAAAGAGTTTTATGAAACGAAAATTTGTGACTAGCAATTTTGTGTACTTTATTATACAGCATTTATGAGCAGTATAAAAGTTACGTATTCATATCTATTTCAGCCACCCACCTATATATATTGTAAATAAGGAGGCAGTGTAGTTTTGTTTAATCTCTAAGAATGAAGATCATGCAATTTTTCATAATTCGGAAATCCGAATTAAATAGAATTCAATAGATATAGTCTACATACATGTTTTCAAGTTACATGAAGTTACTTCCTTCGGCCAGTGTATGGGCAGTATAGGTGTGAATCAGATAGATCTAGATCCATCTGATTTTCTGTGTAAAAGAGCTAGATCTACATCAAAATAAAAATTAACAAAATACAAATAATACAATATTGATTATTATGAATATAATTTTATTTAAAATTAGATCTAGATCTACTAGAGAATCTAAATATATCAATATCAAAATAGACCTAGATCTAGATCTACATTAAAGACCTGACATATAAAAAGACTAGACTACTTAAACTACTAAATAGTTAATACTGACTACTATAGAGATCTTTGAATTTTCTATCTAGTAACTAGTTTGCTGCCTAGAGACGTAAATACGCCAGCTAAAAGCGGAAATTACCCTACTAGATCTAGTTTAAGTTACCTAGTAGTAGATCTACTAGTCTAGTTAAGTCTAGTACTGAGTAGTAGTAGTTACTTAGGTACTAGTCTAGAGCTAAAGGAAAGACTAGACTAGATTAGACTGAGTCATCACTGAGTAGACAGTCTGTAGACGAAAGACGTAGTCTAGTAGAAACTCAAACTGGCCTTCTGTAGTAAGTAAAGAAGACTTTATTATATAGATCTAAGTATGTCCTCACACCATACCAACATGGCTTTAGGAAATATAGATCATGTGAAACACAACTAATAGGAGTAATTGATGATTTTTCAAAAGGTTTAGATAATAGTGAACAAATAGATGCTATCTTACTAGATTTTTCCTAAGGCTTTTGACTTTGACAAAGTTCACCACCATAGTTTGCTTAAAAAATTAAAATATTTCGGCATTAATGGTCCACTGCATCAGTGGATTACAGATTTTCTGATAGGGAGAGAACAAACTGTAATAATAAATGGCTCTAAATTAACACAGATAACAGTAAACTCAGGTGTACCTCAAGGAACAGTCTTGGGTCCACTACTATTTTTAATTTACATAAATAATTTACCAAATAGCATTACTTCAGGAACAAAAGTCAGATTATTTGCAGACGATTGCATAATATATAATATAGAACAATAAAAACAACACAAGACACCTGTAGATATTTTACAAAGAGAATTAGATGAATTACAGAAATGGGAATCAAATTGGTGCATGTCTTTCCACCCAGAAAAATGTCAGTTGTAAGAGTAACAAAAAAACTAAAACAAATTAATTCCACTTATCTTATTCATGGCAAACCAGTAACAGAGACTAAAAATGCAAAATACCTAGGTGTTATAATAAATGAAAAACTGTCATGGAATCCACATATTGATGAAACTACAAAAAAATCAAACAAAGCATTAGGATTTATTAAAAGAAATTTCTATAAATCATATAAGAAAATAAAACTAAAATGTTATTTAACCTTGGTTAGGCCAATAATAGAATATGCATCCTCCGTTTGGGACTTCTCAACTCAAGAAAACATTAAGAAACTGGAACAGACACAAAATAGAGCAGTGCGATTCATAACAAACGAATATTCACATTTGACTAGAGTAACACCTTTAGTAAAATCACTAAATTTAGAAAGCCTTCAGGACAGAAGGCTCAAAAGTAAAGTAGCAATCATACATAAAACACTGAACCATAATCTTCAAATACAAAAACAAAATTTAATAAAATACTCTGAAAGACGCAAAGATAAAGGCACATTCCTCGTCCCATATGCTAGGACAAATTTGTACAAATACTTTTTGTTCCCTAGTGCTATTAGAGCATGGAATGGGTTGCCTGAGCTAGCCAGGAAAACCAGTGACTTGGCAGAATTTAAGTCATTGGTTAATATGCATGACGCATAGGACGTAATCATCTTCTTTTTTGAAGTAACGTCTGTATTATATAAGATAAGATAAGATTTTAAAATATTCTGATTTCTAAACTAATACCTTAGATTCAAGATCTAGTTAAATCTTGTAGCAATGCCCTGTTATGCAGCACTATGCATAAATTTTATTAAAATTAAAATAGTAACACATGACATAGCAATACTTAGTCAACTTAGATCTTATACTTTTATATATAGATAGAGCAGACTATCTTGACACACAGTATATAGCTCCTCCTTCATGTTCAAAGATGAGCACATTTCTCATTTCCTAAGGCCTTGAAGATGACTGTAAAGTCCAATCCTCGCTTTAAAAAGCCAGCCGCATGCATGGCATGGGAGGGTTTGGTCAGTTGCAGACAGGCCTGCTTCTTCCGAGACTCACAGCTTCTCGCCATGAGGAATGATCAAGAGCTAGTGCTTCCCAGTCATGAATGTCGATTTTGCATTCCTTGAAGGAGCTCTTCAGAGTGTCTATATAGCGCTTGTATTGACCTCCCTGGGAGCGCTTTCCTGCACACAACTCCCCTTACAGAAGTCGTTTGGGAAGGCGATATTGTTCATGTTGGACAGCTTTAAGATTTCTGTGTGGTATGTGTTCAGACCAACGCACCCTATGGATACTCCTTAGACAGCGTAGGTGGAAGGAGTTTAACTTTTTGGTGTGGCAGGAATATAAGGTCCAGGACTCTGATGCATAATATAGGAGTGACGGAAGAACTACAGTACTGTAGACTTTCAGTTTTGTGGATATGCTGAGTCCTTTCCGTTGCCACACTTGTCCTTGTAGTCTACCAAAAGCAGCACTGGCACTAGCAACACGGAAGTCTACCGCATCATCTAGGTTGATTTGCTGATATGGTGCTTCCGGTGCTTCCCAGAAGACAAACTTTTGACATTTGCTAATTTCTGGCCATCTATCAGAATGTCTGGTTCTATGACAGCAACAATGTTAAATTATTAAGCGTCTAACAGTCACCACTACTTTTCAGGTAAAATATTTACTGAAAAAAGTAACAATCAACTTCATTGAACTTATTAACTATTCTTTAATGATCAGATTTTTTAAAGCTAATAATATATTGAAAATTTTGTTTATTTATTAAGCTCGAATTATCTTTCAAGTTATCTTTTAAGTTAAGTGTTGATTTGTTAACTTTTTAATTCTAAAGGCTATTATTAATTGTTAATAATCACATTATAAATAAGCTAATATGTTAGAGTTAGACTTACATTTGTCACAAATCATTTAATGAATCTGATTTTATTAAGGAGTGTGTCATTAAAGCTGCCAAAGTAATTTGTCCAGAAAAGGTGAAAGCATTCCAAGAAACAACATAAACTAGGAAAATACTGGCAGATAAAATAAATGACCTGTCAGTCAACTTGCGTAAACAATTAAAGAACAAAATAGCTGATTTTGAATTAATTTTTATTGGCTCTCGATGAGTCAACTGATGTAGCGAGTGTAGCACAGTTAGCTATATTCATAAGTTACGTCATTGCTGGGTCTAATGTCATTTATCTAAGATCTCTAAGTCATTGCTGGGTCTAATGTCCTTTATCTATTGCCTGAATGTGATTATAAAATAAGTTGAAGTTGAATAGGGTGACACTTCTGAGTTCAGGATAAGATTATATACAAGTGATTGCTGTATTTGATGATTCATATACCTATGTCAGATAAAACATACAATTCTAAGGTTTCTTTTCATTTTTTAATTTATTTTTGTTGCATTGTTATACTTATGGTAAAGCATAAAGATTTACAAGAAAAACTGTTGGGGAAACTCCTTGACTCTGTAATATATGTAATATGGCAGAATATGTTGTTGCAAGGCTATTAGAACAAAAATAATACCAACAATCAAATGTTCAGTAATCTAATGTCAGGAACTAATACTTTGTGCTAATGGAAAGTTTCTCACATCAGCGTCCAGATAGTGGCTGCTAGAACAGAATGCAGGCTTGAAGGAAATAATTAGCTCTCTGTTTAAATCCTTGCTTCTGGAAAAGTTGAACAAACATATTGTTAATTGGCTAATTAGGAGTATCTTTTTATTCCAGAATGGAAGTTCAAGAAGAAGTCAAATCCAGTCTATTGATTTCTGATAAACATCACCCATTTGTTTACTTGAAGATACAATTGTGAGTCAACATTGACATTTTTTTGTCTTTCTCTTCTTCCCTCTGACTTCTTTAATCACTTACTGATTAGATTTTATTACAAATGTTTCACAATTTTGTCAATATTTTTATTCTATAGTCTCAAAAAACTTGCAGTGTGCTCTATGGTCTTAGTAGTCCTTAACGTAAAGATCAGTTTAGTGGGATCTTTGGTCACTGTAACAGTATTGTTGACAGACATACAGGTGTGTGTATACTGTCGGACTTAAGTTACCTGTAGGGTCATGACAGAATAGAATGACTGGCTGGACTGATTGTTGATAGCATACTTTGGTACAGGGAATAGTTGTTTATATTTGAATGAGTAATTTGATAGAAACATGCAGACTTAGTAACTATATAAAGGCTTGTAGTTTATTAAGTCAGTTAGTTAATTGCTTTACTTAAGAGTTTCTTCCTTGAGGTAGCGAGTGGGTCAATGAAAGAAATAAAATAAAACATTACTATCACAACATCTCTAAATGCTTGGGAACTCAAACAACTAAGTTGGAAATAAAAGTTGAAGCCCTGGAGATTGAATACAACCTCAAAACGGGTGCATTACATACATGTAGTATTGAAAGACTATCACTATATGTACTCCTTGTCACACCTTAATAGAAATTCTTTAAAAGTTACAGTTTAAATTTAATGTATTTTTTTTTTAAGAACTTTTGAAAATGGTGAAGAAGATGTGAATGAATTAACTCCAGTACAATTTAAATTTCTTGTAATGCAAGCAATCAAAGAAACACTTGGTGAAGTAAGCAATGATGTCTTTAAAAACTTCAATTAACTAGAACATTTTATATTAACTCTCTTTAACATTTAAAAAAAAAATTAACTCTCTTAAATAATTCAGCTTCAATTAACTCTATTGGCTCCAATTACAGATAGGAGCAAGTACACCAGTTGATATTCTGAAGCTCTGGGATGAAGGTCTGGCAATCTTGAGAGTTCCAAGCATGTAAGAATTGTCTACCATGTGTTCAATGCTTTTTTGGTTTGATTTTTTTTTCCCAAATAGAACAAAAAATTAAACATTAGTTTTTAAATAAATTTGTTGTGTTTTACAGTGAGGCTGAAAAAATCTGGGCAGCATTAACACTTTATAGCACTACAGCCACTCAGAAGAAATGTGCCTTCAGAGTCCTCCAGGTTAGTTGTCAAATTTATCTTGAATGGTCAGTATTGCTAAATGCTCATCTTCTCTTTGATGAAAAAAAAAATTGGGCCAGAAATACATTTTACCTTTTTATATCTTTTGTATTTTTCAGTTCTCCTTTTAAATGAAAGTGTTATTATTAGGCTTTGAATCTCAGTGTAATATTTTGTAAAAAAAAATATACGAGAGTTGGGATCAAACCTAATGCAGGCTATAAAATGAAGAGACATAAAACAAGGCATGTAAAACTACACATTAAAGATACTTTCTTTGACAAGTATTTTAATCAAGCTCTATTGTTTAGGTGTAGATTATTTTAAGTACCCAACTTTTTCCAATACCCAATTTTACACACAAAAAATATTTTTTTTAAATGATTATAAAATGATAGTAGTGTTAGAAATTACTTTGACCAGATCATTCATAAAATTTAACTATATAATTAAAGACCCAAACAAAGAAGTCATCATAAAAATAGCATCAATTCTGGCATTTTGTCCTTTCCCCAGTTGCCTTCCTCATATTCTTCCTCACATTTCTACCTGATTTCTCAAAGCAGCCTTGATGGGACTTTGGCATAAACATTGCTTACTATTTATAGGAATAAACAAAAATCGCATAGCTTCATTAGGATTTGTTTGTTAAAAATATATTTTATATTGCAAGACTGTATTTTAAAAAAATAAATATTTGCAGAGATAGGCATAATTTTCATTATTACTGTTGTTAAGACCAAAGGCATAATTTTCTTTATTACTGTTGTTAAGACCAAGTCATAATTACTGTTAAGACAAAGTCATCTGATAAATCTTTCTGTCCTAGTTAATATTATTATTCTAGAAAAGAATAATAAAATAGAATTATACTGGAAAAATGATGCTTAAGAATAATTGTTTGAACAAATCTGTTTGAAAGGCATACCTGATTACAAAGAGAGTTTGTGTTTTTTCACAAAATTAGAGAATGCACCCTATAGATCAATCCCCCTCCTCTGTTTGTTAAGAAATGAATGTAAAAGGCAGGGTTTGATATTTTCAGCAGGAATTTGAGAAGCTACAAACATTCAACAACCAAAATATTACATCTTCCTTAAAAATGTTTATTTGAGAAATGAATTTAACCAATCCTTATATGAATAGATCCATCGTCAATATTATGTAAATGTAGCATAGCATTAATAATAACTGAGCTTTAGAAACTTTTTTTTTGAAGTTATGCAAACTTAATTTTAAAAAAGGGAGAGATTGAGGAATGGTAAATGTTACTCTTCAATATGATATCCTTTGTATTTTTGTATTATTATATGACCAATGACCATTCAGTTAGTCAACAAGTGTTTTATGAACCTCATTTTTATAAAAGAAATATTTGAAATTGAACAAAGATCTGAAAGTGGTATAAAAAAAAATGTATTGATATCTTATTTGTTCAACTCACATTTACATTATCTGTTTCTACTTGAAGGTCTCTTTCCTCTTTGCCATGGGTCAATAGATTATGGTGATAGTAGAGTGGTAATGCATGAAGACCAACTTTAAAAAAAAAATGTTTGTGTAAAATGTTTTACACGTTTCGAATGTTCCTTCAGAGTTGAAGATAATTTACTTCCTATTCCAAACCTCCCGCATGATGACGGGAAGTGGGATTGGGCAGGATTTGAACCTACTTTATTTTATTTAGACAGGTCGATCTATTTCTCCTAGTTGAGATTGAAATGCAAAACTTTATTACTTCATCCTTGTTTAAAATACACAAATTTAAAAGTAAGTTGTTTTTCCAGGACAGTCAACCATTTTACTATTTTACTAATTTTGTTTTTCAGAACTTTGCCTACTCACTTGTTGAATAAATTCACTTGTAGTTAGTAATATTACTCAAAATGCATTGATGTTCATGTATCATTAGTATGGGCCTGGTGGCTAAGTGGTAAATCACTTGGTTTCTGAGCCAACGGTCTCAAGTTTGAATCCTGGTAAAGATTAAGAATTTTAACCTTATTATATTCAGTATGACCTCAAGTCTACTGGGTTCCTGACATGAAATAGGGGAAAGTGTAATTACATATATATTTAATATTTTATTTAATATATTATTTAATATATATTTATATATATATATTTAATATTTTAATGGACTTAATATTTATCAAGTTCCCAAAACTAAGGTTACCCATTTCCTTGTGTGTGTACATGTTATTGGAATATAATTGAAATAAGTTTATTAATTTAATTTCATGGAACAACATCCACAGGCATCAGCATTTCTTCTAGCCTTATCTGTCAACAGCAGAGACTTGAGATAGCACTGGCTGAGTGATAATAGACCCAATACTTGTATTTTTATAGAATAAAATGACATCAATAAATTAATATTTATGTAAAAAAAAGTGTTTTGTTGTTTTAATAACATGGAAAGTAAATCAACACATAGAACACTGAAGTTAGAATACTTGTCTTTAATATGATATTGTGATATTACAAAGACTTGAATACACTTGGTGACACTCTGAACGCTACATACATGAGCATACTATAAGCAACTATAGAAAATTGTCTCAACTCTAAAGATACACTTTTTACTTCTCTGTTATTAACTGTTCAACTACTTTCTAAAATTCAAGATTTCTATTCACACAGTACTAATGTCTGAAAGTCTAGATTTCCATTCTTCAGTACTAATCTCAGAAAGTCTAGATTTCTAATTACTCAGTATTAATGATTGGAATGGACCTTTACAAGTCAGCTATTATTTAATCACTAGAGAAGTTTATTTTATAATCCAAGTATCTATAATTACAGTACAGCTAATTACAATACTACTAGAAGCCAAAATTCGTACAGTCATTTAGTAATCAAAGTTTCTAAAAGAATAATTTTTAAAGAAAAATATGAGATGGAAAATATTTCCTCAAATTAATTCTTAGTACAAATCTTGCTAGACAGAGAATTAGTTTGTAAGAAAAAGATGGATAATAAAATTAAAGTGCTGAAAATAAAATTCAGTCTGGCTAGTGGTTAGCTGTTTCATATGATAAAAATTAGGAGTAGTTTGATAAGAATGGTATAAGAGTTACCTCACACATCTTAGCTGATTTCATTTTCTTTAAATGTTATTATTATTTTAATTATTTTTATGATTTTTTAATAAAAAGTAACATTAACAATTAATCAACAAGGCTAAAAAAAATAAAAATGCTGTATATTATAACGTTTAATACATTGTCAGACTTGTGCTTGTTATCAGTACATTAGTATTAACTAAAAAAAAAAGAAATGTAAAGGAGCATTAAAATCAATAAGACAATTTTTATTTCAGAATGATTAGAAGTAATAGAATAAGTAGAATTTTATTAGTTAATAACTAAAATTGTAAGGTTGTCTATAAATAATTATTTATAGAAATTAACACCATTTCACTCAGCTCAATAAAACTTTGAGGAATATTTCTCAGATTTTTGCAGTGGTCATAAATATTGTGTCCCTCAAACCTGGGCCTTAAATTCTTATTTCAATTGCCCCTTTCTTTTACATATTAGAATAAATATCCATGTATTTCTGTGAGTTAGCTTGCAATGCATCATTTCCTAAATATGTGAATCCAATAGAAGGGGATGGCAATAACCACTCATTTATCTAGTTCAATCTTTTCTTGATTGCATGTTGTCTAGCAACAGAATAATGTACTATAATACCAAATATTCAAGTTTCTTAATATAGATAGAACCTTTTGAAATATCAACGTCAAATTTGTATAAGCTACACAAAAATAATTATGGACGGATTAGTACATAAGTAAGAACCAGAAAAATAACATGTGAAGTACAGGTATCATATATCAGATCTTTGTGTATTTATTAACCATGTATAGTTAAATAAAAAAACAATTAACTTTGATATGGAAGGCTTAATAATAAACTGTATATTATGTTAAAGTAAAAACAACAACACACATATATATATCTATATTGATATATGCAATGGACGGTAAAAACAAAACTTAAGATTGACACTTATCAATGTCAACTTATAGTGATTGTAAAAAAAATTATTAATAATATTGACACAGATTAGCTATTAATTCTATTTCAGAATATACTTGTTTCTTTGTTCTTTTGATATTCTATAAAAAAATTTTAGGAAAATATTTGTACATACGATGATATTGTTGCACAAAATAAGTTTCCACACATTTTAATGTGGGATATTTATCACCAATCAATTCACCATTAACTGCATTCATTCTTACCCCACTTAAGACAAAGCCTTATTATGGTAAGCCTCAAGAATCAAATGTTACAACTCAAAGTTACACACCATTTAAAAAACAGTGTGCTATCCAAAACTGGAAAAAACACAATTCTGCTCAGGTAGAGAAGCAATGCATAACAAGAAGAGAGAAATGTCACACATGTGTTCTATTGAGATATTTAGAAACAGAAGTATTCTATAAGCTGTTCAAAGGGCTGTCATGGAGGAATAACTGTTCTGAAGTTAAGTAATTAACAACATTTATTCTACTAGACATTTAAATTTTTATAAATCTAAAAAAGAAATTCAAAATTCTTTGTGATTTGATATTTTTTTTATATTGGGCTTGTATGTTTCTATCTTCCCACCAAGAGGTAGATATTGTGCTGTTCAATGAGCACTCTATTAAGTACCACTTACTAGACTATTTCATGTCTACAGACTGAACTAACATACTGGTGTTCAATGAGCACTCTATTAAGTACCACTTACTACACTATTTCATTTCTACAGACTGAACTAACATACTGCTGTTCAATGAGCACTCTATTAAGTACCACTTACTAGACTATTTCATGTCTACAGACTGAACTAACATACTGCTGTTCAATGAGCACTCTATTAAGTACCACTTACTACACTATTTCATGTCTACAGACTGAACTAACATACTGGTGTTCAATGAGCACTCTATTAAGTACCACTTACTACACTATTTCATGTCTACAGACTGAACTAACATACTGGTGTTCAATGAGCACTCTATTAAGTACCACTTACTACACTATTTCATGTCTACAGACTGAACTAACATACTGCTGTTCAATGAGCACTCTATTAAGTACCACTTACTACACTATTTCATGTCTACAGACTGAACTAACATACTGCTGTTCAATGAGCACTCTATTAAGTACCACTTACTAGACTATTTCATTTCTACAGACTGAACTAACATACTGCTGTTCAATGAGCACTCTATTAAGTACCACTGACTATTTCATTTCTACAGACTGAACTAACATACTGGTGTTCAATGAGCACTCTATTAAGTACCACTTACTAGACTATTTCATGTCTACAGACTGAACTAACATACTGGTGCAACGTTTTGAACAAGCAATCAATTGTCTAGTGATTAAAAACCCAGATTGGAAATTGATAGGGAGATAATTATGCACATCTCACGTTTCCAAACCAACACATTTTTTAATCGAAAAAAGAAAATAAAAAAATGTGTTAGGTATGACATTATACTATTTATAATTGTGTAGCGACTTGCTGTACAGCTTCACATGCAAACTGACCAATCAGTTTACATTCAATTTATTGTTCTTCTCTGTGTATATGTCAAGTGATGTAAACTAGTCATGTGATACTATCTAGTCAAGTCAATTTATACACTAAGTTTGACAGCTAAAAAAATATATTGTGTATTGTGTTTCTATCAAACACAATATTTCCTCTTTAAGATCTCAAAGTAATCACTGCTGGACTGAGTGAGTGAGGAAGTAAATCTGTCAGTTTCACTGGTTGGTCTGACGAAAGCTTTCTTGTAGTCATGTGGAGCTGAAAACAAAACTCAATTTCAGCATTAAAGAAAACTGAATTTTAAAAAAAAAATTTACTAGAATGTTAATAAATAAAAAAAAAAATTGATAATTAAAATATAGCAAATAAAATAAGAAAATACGATAATCAAGAAAACACACAATTCTTTCATTTGAACACACTCTTACACTCTTTCCTGGCTAGTCTAGGTAACCATCAAGCCAGAATAGGTTATTTGACAGGAGCTTTGGGCATTGCCTTCAACAATAAGATAATGAATCAGCACTAACAAAAGGTCTTAACCCTAATACAGCTTATCTTAAAGTCCAAAGATTAAGGAGGAGTGCATTATTTTCATGAGGCTTTGGAGACTTAGATGTGATCTACATATTGTTTTGCCACATCCAGTAAAGACAGCCAGTGTTAGGTTTAAGTTCTCTTTTTGCCTCTCTGTCTGTCCTAAACAGTAGATTTCCATTTGGTTTCAAATATGTATTCTGCGACCTATGTAAGAAATCTCCAGCTATCTTGTTTGGAATCCCTCTACTAGGTGCTCTCTTCTGTCAGCTAAAGCAAGCAAGTTTGTGCCTGAGCTTCTCTTTAAAGTGCTCTCTTATGCCGACTACCTTTTAGCTCATCAAATAAGAGTGCCTTTGGCATACAGTTGTACTCTGTACAGGAAATGTGCCCTGTGCAGTGTAGCTGCAGTCCCTCTACACTGTCCATGGAGGCATGCTGGCTGAGTGGTTAAAGCGCTTGGCTTTCAAACCAGGGGTCCTGGATTCAAATCCTGATGAAGACTGGGATCTTACTTACGCCTCTGAGTCCACCCAGCTCTAATGGGTACCTGACATTAGTTGGGGAAAGTAAAGGTGGTTGGTCGTTGTGCTAACCACAAGACACCATCATTAACCATGGGCCAGAGAAACAGATAACCTTTACATCATCTGCCCCATAGATCACATGGTCTAAAAGGGAAACTTTTTTTTTTTGTACTACACTGTCCCTACTGACGTTTTTCCTGATCATTGCTATTTGCAGATCTTGCCTTGTGCCCATGTACAGGCATCTATGGTGAAAGCATCAAAAAGTCTTAGTTGCTTCTTTCTGTATAGTAGCCATGTCTAAGATCTATACAGAAGGGTACTGTTGAGAGAACTGCTGATTTTTGTTGGCAGATGGATCAATGGTGGTCACAAAGCTTCTCTATGCCAACAATTGTGTACTACTTGCTCATACTGAACCTGAGCTTTGACTCACTGCCAACCAATTTGCATTTGATGTCACTTGCTAGGTTTTAACAATCAACCTCAGAAAAAAAAAATCATGTTTCAGAAATCTCAATAAAATCTACTTGGCCTCACTGATCACTGTGAATTAAGGCTTTAGATCACTTAACATATCTAGGAAACACATTATGTAATGATGTATCTCTTTTGAGAGAAATATGTCTAAGGCTAGAAGCACTTTTAAACACCTTCAAATAAAGAAAGTGGTGGAATAAATGGCTTCATCTCCCAAACAAAAGGCTAGAGACAATGAAAGTAGAATATGAATGACCAGTTTTTCTGAGACTAGATTACAAATACATTTTACTTCACTAATTGCACCTAGATTCAAACATTAAAACTCTAACCACATGACACCATGGGCCTGAGAAACAGATGGCCTTTTCATCATCTGCCACATCATCATTATCAAACTCCATTTGAATGAGGGCCTGAGAGGCTCAAATCTTCTCTTGCAAAATCCCTGGACAGAAACCCTGCTGCAAACATGTCACAATACAGATCGAGAATTTTTGGTATCCCAGACCTGTCGAGATGGAGCAAGTCTGGGGCAGTCCAACAGCAAGTCTGGGGCAGTCCAACAGCAAGTCTGGGGCAGTCCAACAGCAAGTCTGGGGCAGTCCAACAGAATATGACACATGGTTTCCCCTTCTTATCCCCAAGGGCACAACGTGAATCAAATTTTGGCCATAGCTGTGAGAAATATGAGCCAACAGGACAATGGCCTGTCAAGCTTGCTCAGGCTTGGACAGCCTTCACCACGCCGACCCATCAGTATATGCAAAAATGGCACTGGGCTTGAAGGCATTTATGGTCTCCAGTGCTAGAATTTGAAGGTCGTTAGATGAACGACTTAGTGGCATTATGGTCTACTAGTTTCAAGCGTATGTCTGGAGTCATTGGGCGACACCAATGGTGAAGGGGATGAAAGCGTTGAATGTTTTGTCGGTCAGATAGTCTAGTGGCATGGTGCATAAAAGACTGCATCTTAATAGTCTGCTGCATCTCCAACCATCCACTAGTTTTCTAGCTGGGAGATATTCATCCAGCCTTTTCTATCGCTCAAAGCAAGTCAGTATTGACCTTTCCCTCTTAAGGTTTAGTGTACCTACATTAACCATTATTTCAGCGGCATTTACTGGGCTTGTCCTAAAGGTTCCATAGACAAATCTTAGTGCTTGGGACTGTATTTTATCAAGTTGTTCAAGAGCTGTCATAGAGCCATAAATTTGCACAGGTAGGCTGTAGTCTATCTGTGATCGGTCCTAAATACAGGGATCGGAGCATGTCTGCTCGGGCTCCCCACTTCGTGAATGCCAGCTTCCGCACAATTCAAAGTTTCCCTGAGGCCTTTCTTACAACATCCTGGATGTGCTCACACATTTTTAGTTTGCGATCTAAAGTTACACAAAGGTACTTGGGTAGCTTTTCCATGCTGAGAGCCACTCCGTTGAGCGAGAGCTGAAAAGGTTGCCCGAGAATGTCAGTCCCGAGCGTGAACAGAGAATAGACAGTCTTGGAGGTGTTTATTTCTAGCCTCCATTTTTGTGTGTATGAGCAGAGCGTATGGAGAACTTCTTGCAACACTTTTGTATTTAGGTTGCGCTCCTTCTGGGTTTCCAAATGACAATATCATCAGCACATAGCAGCTTTTGGCAATTTAGCTGAGCCGGTAGGTCATTTATGAAGGCCGTGAAAAGGACGCATGACAGGACGGAACCCTGGGGGAGACCGTGCTCGAGGTTCATTTCCCCTGAGACTTCTCCGCACATCCTGGTTCTTATTGTACGCTCTTGTAGGAAGTCTCTAATCCAGTAATATATCCGTCCCTGCTCCCCCACGGCTCTTACCTTATGAAGCAAACCAGACCGCCATACTTTATCATATGCCTGTTTGGTTCCCGGTCATTTCATCCCCGGTCACTTCATCCCCGGTCACTTCATCCCTGGTCACTTCATCCCTGGTCATTTCATCCCCGGTCACTTAATCCCCGGTCATTTCATCCCCTGGTCACTTCATCCCCCAGTCACTTCATCCCCCGGTCACTTCATCCCCGGTCATTTCATCCCCTGGTCACTTCATCCCCGGTCATTTCATCCCCTGATATTTTCATCGTCTGATCATTTTTATCTGTAATTGTAATTTTAAAAATCATGAAATGAGCAATATTTAATATATTCATTTTTTATTTAAATGACAAAATTGTAACACGTTAATGTTTAAAAGGAATTAAAGCAAAACTTATACAGGCGACATGATATCACGAGGATGGGTGAACTCCGCCTTTATTAGAAAAAATAAAACCTTATTTCAAGGCTAAAAATGACCGCCCATTTTCAAAAAAAAAAAAAAGAGCGATTGAAAAATAAAATAAAGTGAAACATGGTCGTACTTTCACCACACCTTGGCCTTTGATGATAAGTTATCAGCGGCATGATCATAATTATTGAAATCGCACTTCTATCTCTCAAAAGATTTCCACTACTTGCACTACACCTTGGTCTTTGATGATAAGTTATCAGCGGCATGATCATAATTATTCTAATCGCACTTCTATCTCTCAAAAGATTTCCACTACTTGCACTACACCTTGGCCTTTGATGATAAGTTATCAGCGGCATGATCATAATTATTCTAATCGCACTTCTATCTCTCAAATGATTTTTTACTACTTCCGCCAAACCTTGGCCTTCGATCCGGATAATATTATGATATTACAACCCCCACATCCAATAGAAGCGCTATAGCTAAGTACACATCCAGATTTACCATATAATATAAGATTTCTCATTAAGAAAACAAAGTGGAAGAGGAAACACTATAAACGCATTAGTAACAAGTCATGAAATGTCAAAAAGCATTCTACACAATCATATTTATATATAAAATATTTAATTGGGGATGAAATGACCGGGGATGAAATGACGGGGATGAAGTGACCTGGCTTTTCTTCTGCCAGCTTTGTTCTCTTTTCCTCAGCATTTTGTGCGCCAGTTCTCACAGCGCGACGCCATGATGCTCTGTCATGTGCTTCTGTCTCCCAGGTGGCTGGATTTATGCTGAACGCTTTCAGAAAAGCTTTGAGGGTGTCCCTTAAGCGTTTTCTTTGCCTTGTGAGCGCTTTCCGTTCCTTAATTGGCCATTGTTTTATGGATGCGGCGGTCTTCCATTTTGCATATGTGTCCTGCACATCGCAGCTAGGACTGTATCAGGATTGTGTGGATACTTTGCAGGCCCGCTTTTTGAAGGACTACAGAATTTGGTATTTTTTCTTGCCATTTGACATTCAATATTTTTATTAGACATGTCATATGGATTTTTTTTTTGGATGCATTCTGCATAATGTCCACGTTTCTGAGGCATAGAGCAATGTAGGGAGGATGACAGCTTGATAGTTCCCTAGCTTTGTGTTTGTGGTGATACCTCGTCTGTTCCAGACATTTTAAGACAGTTTGCCATAGGATGCACTGGCCTTGGTGATAGCAGGTCAATTTCATTATCGATCTTTCTGTTTCTGGAGAGTGTGCTGCCAAGATAGGTGAATCTGTCCACTGCATGTATATCATGTCCATTTATCTTGATGCTTGGATCCGAGTATGCTTTCCCTGGATCGGGCAAATATAAGACTTCAGTCTTTTTTGTGTTAATGGTAAGGCCAAAGTCTGAGCATGCTCTTGAGAAGTCACTGCCAATGATAGCGCCCTACTAGCACACAATGAACATGATCTCCAGATCGCGGTCAATGAATTTGCATACGCTGCCGCCTCTTTCGGTCTATCTAGTGGGAAGTCAAAAAGAGGAAAATTCGCAATCTCTATATAAACAAGGAATACTGCAGCGCCAAGAATGTGAACATCAGGAATAAATTTGTGACCCTAACATTGAACTTATGTGTGTCACACTTAGGCCTTACTACTTGCCTAGAGAATTCACACTGGTGTGTGTTATTGTTGTGTACATACCACCGACGGCTGACACAGTGACTGCGTCGGAAATAATTTTTGATGTGCTTCACAATGTAGAATCAAAACACCCAGACTCTGTTTGTATCGTAAATGGAGATTTCAACAACCTAAATATTGACAACACACTGCCAAACTATTGCCAGTATGTCTCCCTCCCCCACAAGGCAGGGTAGAACGCTCAACAAATGCTACGTAAACATTAAGCAGGCTTACAAATGTAAAAGTTTGTTCCCACTTGGAGAAACTAACCATACCCTAATCCATCTTATACCTAATTACAAATCTACTCTTAAAACTACAAAGAGAGTAATAAAAACGGTCAATATGTGGTCTGAAGAGGCTGTAGAAAAACTACGAGGATTCATTGAGAAAACTTTTCTCAAACTGGGAAATCTTCATTGAGAACTGTCCAGACATAAACGAACTAACAGAAACTGTGAACTCGTATTTATTATTCTGCGAGGAGTCAACTATTCCAACAAAAACAATACAAGTCTATGGAAACAATAAGCCCTGGATGACCAAAAAAATCAAACATCTTATTATTGAAAAGAAAATAAAGTATAAGGCAAGCAATGAAGGGTTTACAAATGCTAAAAATTCACTAAAAAAAGCAATAATTGAAGGAAAAAAAACATACAAAGAAAAACTTGAGAATTTCTTTGGAAATAATAACTCAAAAGTATGCTGGGAAGGATTAAAGAAAATAACAGGCTGCGCCTCAAGACGAGAACGACTTTCAGTGGATGATGAGGAGAAACTCGCCAACGAACGAAATTATTTTTATTCTCGTTTAGATAAAGAAGATTTTGTTGACCTACAAAAAGAAATTTTCAACACTCTGACCAAAGAAAAACAAGAACCTTACGTCAATTTTGTAACGGAAGATGAGGTGACCTTGTTATTTAAAAGAATAAACGTAACAAAAGCTTCTGGACCAGATAAAATTAGTGGCAAGCTGATCAAGCTATGTGCGGAACAAATCTCTATTATCTTCTCTCACATCTTTAACCACTCGTTGCGAACGTGCGTAATTCCAAACATCTGGAAAACTTCAGAGATCGTACCAGTACCAAAGAAGCCAAAAAATAGATAGCTTAAATGATTTCCGCCCAGTAGCACTAACATCTATTGTTATGAAATGTTTTGAAAAATATGTGCTTAAAAACTTGTAGCAAAAGTCAGTAACAGCCTAGACCCTCACCAATTAGCATATAAAGCAGCTAGGGTCTATTGCTTATGGACCAGCTTTATAAGCATCTAGATACACCCAAAACATATGCACGAGTGCTCTTTGTAGATTTCTCCTCGGCTTTCAATACCATACAGCCACATCTAATGATAAACAAACTGAGTAACTTAAATGTAAGCCCTTACTTACAAGCTTGGGTTCTAAACTTTTTAACCCAATGGCCCCAGTAAGTTAAAGTCAACAACACCAAATCTTCAACTCGAGTACTATGTACGGGTGCTCCACAAGGTTGTGTACTTTCTCCTGTACTGTACACTCTTTACACTAATGACATAAGAAGCATCTATGACTCAGTTAAACTCCATTCGCTGATGATACTGCCATAGTCGATCTTATTTCAGAAGACGAAACTCAGTATCGAAGCTCGATAGAAGAGTTTACAAACTGGTGCACTGACAACTTTCTAGAACTGAATGTCACAAAAACTAAAGAACTTATTATAGATTTCAGAAAGAAAAAACAAACTATACATGAACTGCAAATAAACACTACATCTATAGAACAAGTAAAGGCATATAAATATCTAGGCGTTATCATTAATAACAATCTCTCATGGGAAGACCATCTTGGAACTCTGACAAAGAAAACAGCCCAGCGACTTTTTTTTTATACAAACTCAATAGCTTTAAACTAAATAAGAAGATCCTAAATACTTTTTACGGCGCGACTATACAAAAATCTGCTAACATACGGAATAACTTGTTGGCAAGGCAACGCTTCATCTAACCTGTTGCGCAGTCTAGAAACCATCATAAAAAATTAATCAACATTACCACATTTAAAGGAACTTTTTGAACAAAAGTGTCCAAGGAAAATCAAAAAAATCTTGGAAGACAACGGCCACCCGCTCCATCAGAACTATGTCAGGTCGTCGCGAAGTGGGCGACTACTATCAATCAAAAAAAGAACAGAGCGATACAAAAACTCGTTCGTACCTCACTCGGTCAGACTATATCAACGCCACTCGTTGATCAGGAAACGTGAATAGGACCAAGATGCTTGTGTGTAGTCGCTGAATGAACTCTTTATGTTGTGTCTGTTGTATTTATGTGTATGTTTCTGTTGTCTTGTCTTTTTATGAGAAAATAGTCCTTGCAATCACAACAAATTTCCATAAGGATCAATAAAGCAGTCTTAGTCTTATAAACCTCGGGAAAACAGAATCATGTTCCAGAAGTCACCTAATAAAACCTACTTAGCCCCAAACATCACCGTAAATGGACAGCCCCTTAACGTGGTAGACCACTTCACATATCTAGGAAGTATAATAGCAAATGACGCCTCACTTTCAAGGGAAGTTGATAACCATCTGGCCAGGGCTAGTAGTGCTTTTGGACGCCTTCAGGCGAGAGTTTGGAGCAACAAATTGCTCTGCCTGCCTACAAAAATCAATGTCTACCAGGCGGTGGTTCACTCAACCCTTCTATATGGCTCTGAGAGATGGGTATTATACAGAAAGCTACTAAGATGTCTTTCCAAACGCCCGTGCGGACAGTATACGCTGGGCAGGGCACGTATCCAGTATGGGGGACAAACGTATGCCAAAAGCAGTCTTTTTTGGTGAGCTAAAAGGTGGTTCACATAACAGAGGTGCCCCACAGAAATGCTTTAAAGACCAGCTTAGGCACCAACTTGCCTTAGCTGACATAGAAGAGAGCACCTCGTTGCATGCAGCCTCAGAACGAGACAGCTGGAGGTCACTCACAAAGGCCGCAGGAAATACATTTAAGACCAAAAGAAAATCCGCTTCCGAGGACAAATGCAGATGGCAAAAATAAAATCTTAATCGACCACCAATGGACAACAGTTATGCTTGCCCTGGATGTAGCAAAATATGTAGATCACAGCTGGGGCTGTGTAGCCACGGGAAATACTGCATTCCTCATTAATCTTCAGACTCGAAGACAAGCCTTATTAAAACATTAAAAGTAATCATCCTTTTATTAAGACTCAAAAATCATCTTTTACTCTCCAAACATTTAAGTAGCCAAAATGTAATAAATCTAGATTAAAAGTATCTATGGATCACTAACTTTGCATTGTACTACTCACAAAAACTTACCTGCTTCTAAATGTTTAGCAATACTGCGATCCAGCTCAGCTTGGATTTTACTAGACAGTTCATCATCATGAAATCCATTCACTCTGCTGAATTCAAAACCATTGTTGCTTAAAACAGAACTATTCAAATTTCCTATACTTCCTGTAAGTCTGTTGCGATGATGGCGCTCATTGCTGTACAGAAAATATAGAAATAGGTAATGCTAAGTATTGACTGAATGTTTTCATATAGATCTATGTGTACATAAAGCTAATGTAACAAATGAGAATATCTAACAGATTAATTGAATTAAAATTGCAATTTTTGTAAAGCAATGGAAAAAAGGTTTTAAAAAAAAAGAAAATAGTTATATAATTCTTTTTTTTAAACTATGTTTAGTCAACATGTTTTTATCAATTTCATTATTGTTATTAGTAGTAAATCAGACTAATTTTAGTATCAAGTTGTCTATAACACTCTTGGAATCTATTTTAAACTGGAAGTCGCCATCAAACAAGGAAAGAAATGTGGAACTTACGTGAGTTTGGATTGTAAACTAAAACTTTTCTCAGTGGCCAGTTGAAGCTGATCACTAACACGAATTCTCCACTTCATCTCTGATTCATAAAGTTCTCTGAAACGTTTGGCTTCCATTTCCTTCGTCTCCCTCTGAGCAACAGCTTGTTCATATTTAATGCGCAAATTATTCATTTCTTCCTGTATAAATACACATTGCATATTTTTCTCAATGTGTTGATGTGTATCATTCAATTTTTCATTACTAACATGTACAAAAATTTATTCAAGAACATTATATTATTTATATCAAGAACATTATATTATTTATATCTAGTATCCATCAATCTCTTATTGCTGAACTATCAATTCCATGCAAGTCTATCCTAATTTATAAAACTGTTAGTTCATTTGCTTAACAATAAGGTTACCAGGTGACTAATGACAATTAGTATTTCTAACCTCAAGTTTTCTAAAGACAGTCAACATAATATCTAACCTCCAGTTTTCTTTTATCAAACACTAAGTTTGTCTCTAGATCTGCTCTAGAAGTATCAAGTCTTTCACGTAGCTGGGACTGAGATTCTAAAAATTTGTTGACATCACTTAGTTTTCTGTTCAGCTCCTTACGATATTTTGCTTCCAGTTGAGTTTTGATGTCATCAATATTTTCTTTTGCATGAATCTAATTAAGCATATAATAAATGGATTTTGTTTTGAAATCCTATTTTAAAGTGAAAAATGATTTAAATAATTTAATTTTATTCAGAGAAACTTAACTATAATTTTATTTATATAATTTCATATCTACAACTTAAAGATAAAACCATGTAAAGAACAAGATATAATTAACTTAAATGGCATAAACCATAAATAAGATTACAAATTATATAAATTGACTAACATTTTTCTTATATTCCATTTCTGTTTTGATAAATTACACTTGAATGATGAATTAAAAACTAAACTACTGTTCTACAGTGACCAAAAGAAATTCACATTTGAACAACACAAAAGTTTAAGAAACATGAAACATGAAGTAAACAATCTTTACACACAATTGTACACCTGTTTATGCACTCCCATCATATTTGTACCATATAGAAGTATAGATATACAGTCAAAAATTTCATTCAGTTCCATTGAAATTTATCTCTGGCTACAATGTACACTATGGCCTATGTAGTTCTATTGAAGCTTATCTCTGGTTACACTGTACACTATGGTATATGTTTTTCTATTGAAGTTTATCTCTGGTTACAATGTACACTATGGTATATGTTTGTCACAGTCTCAGTTGACATTGCATGATCTAAAGTTCACGTCATGTTAAGAGTTAAAAGACACGTGGAATTCTTGATGTAGAAAACAGGAAGTAGAATGAATAAAGTGACTTTGAGTTCAGTCATTCAAGTCAAGCAGACAAGTGAAGTCAAGTTAGTTAAGTCAAGTGGTATTCTTTGGACCGAGTGGTCAAGTATATTTTGCTCTGGGATGGACAGTAGCGACTTAGAAAAGTCGGTAGTAATTTCAGTTATAAAGTAACTTGTGGGCAGTTGTCACCAGTGGTCTTTTGAGACATGTATTAGTTGATCTATATTTCTGCACAGTGTTACCCGCTGAGATGCGGATGTGATTTGTAACTAACATATATTGGATACATTTGATACCGCTGTTATGCGGATAGGATTGTTTATTATTTCTTGACTTGTAGCACTAACACGGAGTATTATTATTATTGTGTTGTAAATAAAACTTCATGTTTGTCTGCTGAAACGGACTTAGGTCAGTTTATAGTATTTGTCTTGTCAAGTGTCAAGAGTACTTCAGGAAGCAAGAACCCAGCATTACACGACATTCACATTCTGCAACCTTACACCATTCAACATTCATTTACAATGTTGTTGTATTGAAATGTTAGAGAGCTTGCAATGGACTTGAAATGAAAGCTTTGAACTACACAGCAAGTGAAGTTCACCTAAAACTTGGACTTTATTCCTAACAAAAAGGATACCTAGCAGTGGCGTTGTTAGAAGGGCAAGAGATGCAGACCACATTCTTCAGGGTGGGGATTTTAAAGACTTGATAGTGGCTAGATACCCTCATATATAAGATTCCGACTAAATGTCATGACCATCACAATATACTTTATATCCCCTGCAATATGTCAAACCATACTTTTAGCTATGTACCACCAACATGTATTGCTTTGATGCAAAGAACTTTTGTCTAGTTAGTCCTAATCAATGGTGTACAAGAAATTTGAGAATGCTTAACAAAATTTGAAAAATGGCAAAAATTGGCAGCTGATCTTAGCTATAAACAAATTGACAGGGAGGGAAGCCACTACAAAAGAAAACTGGAGACACCCCCCCCCCACACTGTTTCTATGAATTAAAAGAAACAACCAACAACTGTTGAAGCTCAGGAGAATCATACTAAAGAGTACAAAGACAAAGCACAAGAGTTATTGCCCACTGTCTGTGATTTTATCTTTTTAATCAGATGTACTGGATGAACTCAAAGATGCACAAGAATACCTTCAGACTAAAGGTTTAACTATTGACAAAAGTGAAGCCAAACTAAAAGTGCTTGAATTATCTCTATTGAGATTGGACCAAAGTACACTCAGCAGGCTTTAGATGCACTATACACATTTTTTAAAAAATTCTCCTCAAATCAAAGTCACATGATTTTCAACAGAAAATCAATATTTATCCATACTATAAATTCAATAGCTTCAATTATCCGACATTGAGATAACTTTGAGTAAAACACCATAAACATTAAAATGTTTAGATTTCTAGTATATATGCAGTGTGCATCAATCATTGAATGAAGGTCAATGTATTCTATTTGTAGTAGGTTTCAAAAAACAAAGAGTAGTCAAATACTATCTAGAATTGTTTCAATAGAAATGAATGTTTTATGTTCAAATGAAAACATTTTCATGTTTAATACTTTGCACAGCTTCTTGCTATTGTCTGCTTTAATGAAACAAATATCTTCATTGCTGGCACAAACAGATCTACAAATGTGAAGTAATAATGATGCAATAGAAAGGATAGCCACAAAAAACTGTCTATTAAAATAAAACAAAAACTAAGTTATAGAAAGACAAATATCTAATCTAGACATAATGCTTTTGTGTTCTTGTATCCAGCACATCTGCCTGAGAGGTGTCTCTATGTCAATGTATCTAAATAGATGGTGGACTACAAACAAGTGTTAAAGAATAAAAATATTGTCTACTTTTTCAAGCAATTAATTATACACTATACTTCCACTTGCACTGAGAGCTAAGGACAATTTTTATAAACTATGTAAATATAAATAAAAAAAACTAATCATAATTAAAACATATTTAGATGAAAAAAAAAAAAGTAAAAAAAAAAAATTCTAAGTTTGAAGAAAAAAGTATAAAAAGTCTAGTTTGAAAACAAAATTAATTAAACAGCCTGTGCAAAAGATGGAAAAAAAGCTCTCTAAAAATGGAAACAATAAAATGTCCTAATTGATCCTAAGAAACTAAAGAAAACGAAGGAATTAAGTGGCGGGTGTAGAACTAGAAGCTTGACATATATATATATATCTATCTTGACATCTTGAGTACCTGATCTCTGGGTGTTGAGACAAAGGTTTCTTTTGTGAACACATCTGTCTGAAACTCTGTATAGTCAGGGTCATGGGGAGACAACCCTCCCTCTTCCTAAAGTTAGCACAAAGTATTACTTATCATCAAACATTTGAAGCTAATGAATACAATTCCACCCACAGGTAGAGGTTGAGAAACAAAGCTTTTAAAAAATAATTGCTTAACTGGAGATTTGGATAGAAGAAAGACCAAAATTATTCTTGAGTTTTGCAGCTACTATTTCAAATGAACATAAAGTAATAAAGTAGCTCAGTTTCTCTGTAACAAATTCAATTCACGATATCCTACAATATTATTATTTGAGTTCTTTGATGATATTTGAGAACATAAATTGTACATTTCTAAAATTGAAAATTTTTATTTATACATTTGAAACTGACTTTCAAAAAATGATAACAAATTTAAAAAAAAAAAAAAAAAAAAAAGAATGCTTTGACAGGAATATTTAAAAATCAAATGTCAAGGAAACTAAAAAAGTTTCATCTTAAAAAAATATTTGACATTTGATAGCTGCTATTTCAATGATTTAATTAGGAAATGCTTGTAAATGAGGAGACTGTCTGTGATGAATATGAATATCAATTTGCTTTTTTTTTTTTTACATATAAAAATAAAACTACAGTTTATAGCAAAGCAAACAAATATCAATATTTATAGATGATATGATTTCATGAAGAGTAATTAGTAAACCAAAAATGTGACAATACCTTCATTTTATTCTTGGCTGACTTCAGATGTAGTTTTAATGTGGTTACATCTTTCTGTAACTTTTGATTTCTAAGTGTAAAGTAAGAAAGCATTGGTCATTACTAAAACTAGTTCAACAAAAAGAATTAAAGAGTTGACATGGAAGAAACATATTTTAATTTAATTTAAATGAAAGATTTTCTGACTTTTAAAAAACATGCATCAACAATTTTTGAGATCAAATATTAGACCAGCTTGAATGATTACAAAACCTAACCTGGTCCACAACATTAAAGGTATATTTAGGGAAAGAAAAAGCAGCACAAGTATTAAGAATGATACAATAAAGAACTGAACAAGTCCAAAGCTATTCATCGTCTCAATAAACTTCAAAGATTACAAGTTAGCAGATCAGCTACTTTGTGGTGCACAATTTGAATTGTAATGTCAGCCATTGGTGACTAAGGTGTGTACTACTTCTTCCAATTTAAGTTTTGAAGTACTGATTAGATTAAAGTAGTGATTAAAGTACTGATTACATTAAAGTATTGATTAAAGTACTGATTAGATTAAAGTAGTGATTAAAGTACTGATTACATTAAAGTAGTGATTAAAGTACTGATTAGATTAAAGTAGTGATTAAAGTACTGATTAGATTAAAGTAGTGATTAAAGTACTGATGAGAGAACTTACTTTTCCTTTTCAAATTCAAGCTGCAACTCAAGATGCCTCAGTTTCTCATCAGCTAAGTTAGCTCTTGTCATTTCCTGCCAGCATCAAATCACACAATAAAGCTAACAAGTGAATAGCATTGAACATATCTTAAAGTACAAGCAACATCTCTATGTGAAGACTAGATTTGAAACTAAGGACAAAGTAATGTATAACTACTGACCTCTCCCTTGTTTCTCTCTAAATCAGCAATCTAAAGGTTCAAAAAATGATATAAAAAATAAAAATAATAATTCCACTTCATCTACAAGCATAAACTTGAACATTGTTCAAAGTAAAACTGACTTCTTAACTATTGTTGGTCTCTATTTAAAAACATGCAATCCTAAAGGCCAACTAATTACATAGTGTTTGCATATAAAAAGTTTGTATCTTTTCAAATATTTTTGTTCTACTTACAACAAAGTTTCAAAACAAAAGGTAGATGTAGTTAAATAAGAGAAAGTTCAAAACTTCAATCCAAATAAAATATTGTATGAGTCAAACATTCAGATTGTGTCATATAAATATGAATCTATTTCTAAAGGCAGCACAAGTTAGATATATTTGTGATTCACTAAGTGACGATGTTAATAGTGCAGCGGTTCTCAACCTTTTTAGCTTTGCGACCCCCTAATACAATTTTCCACTAGACGGCGACCCCAAACGATAAAATGTTTTTCGTTCATTGGCTTAGGTAAATGTGATTACGCTAGTGTTCTAAAATGTATCTATCTGATATCCATGAGGTTCATTCCATTGTTAGAAACTGAACATAAAAAAAGCTTTATTGAGTGTCAAATAAATTTGTGCTTAAATAACAAAAAAGGTGTATCTTTTATGACTTTCATTTATTTACCTTTCTATTGTGGGTCTATAATATTCTTTTTGCATACATAACAGACAATTTAAAAAGTAGGCCTACGGCTAAGCATGGAAAATGTACAGTCTTCGATACAGTAAACTAAATAGCTACAAAATTGTTGCAACAGTATTTTCAAACACGCCAAAGTTAGGGTGAAGGTTGAGCTTGTTTTTATTTCAATTGATTAGGATTTCACATCTTCTGCATCAAGTTTATTTCTGTATTTAGACCTGATAACTAATAGCAGAAAAACTATGTTTCGTAAAGAGATATATCATTGGAAATGAAAGAGGAAATCAAGAAAAAAATCTCAAATAGAACAGAATGACTGCAAACAATTGATCCAGAATTGTGTAACTGACATTGAAGAGAAATCATAAGAGCACAATATGCAATGACACCACAAATATTTTTTACTTTTCAAAAGTCAATAAACTTTGTTAATTACTGGCACATCACATGCTGTAGAGGTCGCTTCAAGAGGTTTGCATAGAAACTAATCTTTATATTCTGGCCATTAGTATATATCTCAAGTAAACCAGTAATTGTGAACAATTTAAAATGTCTGTGGATTCATCAAGCTGAATGCTAAATATTGATAAAGGATCATACATCATTTCCTGAATTACCTGATTGATAATATCAGAAGACATGTCAACTATTCCCCAGTGAACAGTGTCATTACATATAGAAACAAATTCAATTCCAATTCAATCATAACTCATGCAATGTACTTGGTCGCTGACAATAGTTTCTTAGAAACATAGTGTGATGTTTCATAGCTCTGATAATTATGAAAGCCACCAAATAAGAACTTCAAGGGCTGGAATGTTTTAATTATGATACTTGTCACCTGAGTCAAGTCTGAATTTCTTGACTCTATCAGAGTTCAAAACTAAAATACTGGATGTCCTAATTGGCAAAGCTCAGACGTTTGTTTGGCTTCATACTGTTGTAACCCTGCCTTGCACCAGTGCTTGAGGTGCGCACTAGCGCACTAGTGAACGTAAACAGGAAGACACTAGGAGAGAGAGAATAACAGTGCATCAGGGATTGTGAAGAGTCTGAATGTTTGGAAACTAAGAAGCCAGCTTTTGGTGCTGCCTGAAGGTTGTAGAAGGGACCTGGAGCGAAGCGGGGAAGGCTGTCGTTGGTCCACATTCGGGTTGCTGTCTAAAGGACTGGTAAATTAGTAGGAAGACTCTGAGGAAGCTGAAGGATGCTATGTGTTTGCCCTAGTGAATAAACACCTGTCTTTATTTCCTGTTACACTGTGTTGAGTTGCATGCCTATTCGTTGAGTGCCTTAACCTAGAGTTACAACAATTGGTATCAGAAGTGGGATTTAGGCAGCTCAACGAAAGGAAACAATGACAACGGTGAGGAAGCTAGATGAACTTAGCTGTAAACAGTTAAAAGAGGAGCTCCGAGCCAGGGAGCTGAGGATCTTCTGTGCCAAAGAAAAAATGAGAGCCAGTCTTTGGCAGGCTCTTGTTGATGAAGGGGAGGATCCGGAAATATACCTGTTTGAGATAGAACCAGATATTGGTGAGGTGCTGAACACCATGCAGAACTGGTTAAGAAGTGAACTTTGTACCTTCCAGGATTCGATGAATCATTCTATGGACAAACTGATACGTAACGTGCAAGGCCAGATCAATCCTGTAAGAGAGAGGAATCTAACATCATTCAACAACAATGAACCGTTACTCATTCAAGACTGTGGCTGTACTGATAGTTACAAAGAATGCGTCAATCTTAACAAGAAAAACGCAGATGAACAGAAAGAGACAGTCGAAGCAATAGAAGAAGTCTGCTACGCGACTGAAACTTTTGATGTAACAGCTTTGAGTGCAGCAACGACCTGGACGGAGCAGGAAAACTTTGAGCCTGCGTTAGAGCCTGTCACTTTGGACCTTAAGGACCCCTGTCGATCTGCCAGTGCCTACGAGGGAACTTGAATTTTGATTGTTGGATTCAGGCGGTAAGCAACAACTGTACATGCGGTGCTTCACGAAGGGAGTGCAAATGTCAAGAAACCCATCAACAGGGTCTGAAACCAGTGAACTTCGATACTTCTATTTTCACCAGCGAGAGAGGCCCTGAAGGTGGTCAGAAGAACCCTGCAGCTGATGAACTTTTGCACCTTAAAAGTTGTAAAGGTGCCTTACAGACAATTCGCCCTGAGACGGCTGAGGCTGACAGTTTGTTAAACAGCGTGGCTTCATGTGGGTCTACAGCTCTTTCACAAGTCATCCTTAGAAAGGGTCTGATGAAGCGCAGTTCTGAATCAACTGCATTAACAACAAAAAGAGCTTTCACTACCACTCTATGTGTCAGGTGGCTGACGCCAGCGACAACCGCCAAGATGGAGAGGCCACGTTTGCAACATCGTGTCGAAAGAAACTTGGTCAACTGGAGAAGGAGAAAACGGCACCTGCAGAGAGCAGTGTGGATCGCTTTGTGGGGAGCACGCTCTATGCAATCTGTGACTCCCACTGACCGACCTCCACCTGCATTGATCAACCGTGAACATATTTCTTTTCGGGACGAAAAGACTAAGGTGGGGGTAGTGTTGTAACCCTGCCTTGCACCAGTGCTTGAGGTGCGCACTAGCGCACTAGTGAACGTAAACAGGAAGACACTAGGAGAGAGAGAATAACAGTGCATCAGGGATTGTGAAGAGTCTGAATGTTTGGAAACTAAGAAGCCAGCTTTTGGTGCTGCCTGAAGGTTGTAGAAGGGACCTGGAGCGAAGCGGGGAAGGCTGTCGTTGGTCCACATTCGGGTTGCTGTCTAAAGGACTGGTAAATTAGTAGGAAGACTCTGAGGAAGCTGAAGGATGCTATGTGTTTGCCCTAGTGAATAAACACCTGTCTTTATTTCCTGTTACACTGTGTTGAGTTGCATGCCTATTCGTTGAGTGCCTTAACCTAGAGTTACAACAATACATTGGGCAAAGAGAACTTCATTACAAATGACCCATAGGGTCATTTCAATTCTTGCTTAAACTATTGAAGTAAAAGCATGTCGCACAAAAATGTCATTTTCTTTTCTCAATGTTCTTTCGTCCGTGTTCATGGGTCATTATTGTATACATAATGAATTGATTTCCTTCAATAATGTGGACTATACTACGATGGCGTATTATGAATTAAATTTTTTTCATGACATGATTACATCGTACCATAGAAATGTTTCATTTGGCAATAGTGTTACAACACATTTAATCCACAAAGAAGTTGTGGTCTGCAACAACTATTTTCGAATAACACTTATGAAAAAAAACAATAAAGAAAAAAAAGAAGTAAATACGAATGAAAATCATGTATATTTTCCAACAATAATGTTACATTGACTTAAAGTCTCATTCGTATCCTCTGGTTTTATATCCCTGTTCTTAGATCTAAATTTATAACCCCTACTTTTATTTTACTCTATTGATACTTCACAATTGTTTCATAATTTGTTTAATAACAACGTATTCTGCATAATCTTTCTTTCCTGCAGCATTTCATATATAAATGTAGATCAACTAAAGTACAAATAAAAAAATGAAAAAAAAATACAGATGAAAAATAGCAAAAAAAAAAAAAAAAAATTTCCGATGGTCCTAGGCAACCCATAGCAAATGGTCATTCGACCCCCAAAGGGGATGGGACCCACAGGTTGAGAACCCCTGTCATAGTGTGCTCAAACAATGGGAGATAAATGGTTAAGAAAAAGAAAATTTACTGCACAAATAAAAGACATGTGTGTTCATGTTCATGTGTTAAAATAAAAATAAAAAAAAAAAAGATAAATCTTAATCAGTCAAAACATGGTTACAAAGACAGTTTGTGTGGAAACAAACTCAAAATCGGCCCCTGAAGTGGTTTACCCCCAGATGGTGAAAAGGCATGTTTCAATATTTTCAGCATGAATATCAGTAACCACAACTTACAAACTATCAACAACTACAACTCTATCTCTGTCAATACAAAGGAAAAGATGTGCTCATGTCAAAAGTGTTGCAGATACTATTGTACTATTAGTCTGACTGATGATATTGTACCACAGGATATGGAGCTTTATTAATGTTATTATTATTAAATTGTTAATGGGAAGCATGGCCAGGAGGCTAAGTACGTTTGAACTTGGTGTGGCTACCTATAAAGGGGGCTCGAGGTTCGACACCCGACTCTGGCAGAATTGTGTTTACTGAGCGCCTAAAGGCAGAACGGTAAACCTCCCAGGTTGGACCATAGCGCTCTGAGCATGAAAGTAGCACTATATAAAAGCTAGAATTTATTTATTTTATTTAATATTCATATTATTCAATGAACTGATAGGAAGGTACGGTTCAATGTGAACCTGCCTAATTGATGAAATTGAAGGATTATCTAATTGATTGAATTGTTTTGTAAATCTCTCATTCAACGCTTCAAGGAAGAAACTTTTCCTTTAAGTTATATGATTGAGTGTATAATGTGAATCACTTAATGTATATAATATGAAAGACTGCTTATGAACTGTTGTTTTCAATAACATCCAAACTAAAGACTTTTAGAACAAAAGTCAACAACCAATGAACGTAGCTTGTATTTCATGTAGTAATGCACATTTCAACACAAATAATTTTGAGGAAAAAAAAAAAGAGACTGTTTGCATAAATGTGTTAAGAATATGCTAAATAGACATCCACCTTACTAATAAAGCCTCCCATGTTTTTTTACTATTAAAAGTGAATAGTCATAAAATGGTGTGTTTTTATGAAGAAACTGCATGCATAATTAATATTTAAAATCAAATGATATGCATTCAGAAAAAGTCTAAAATATGAAGTTTTCAATATTATTTCTAGTTCCTGTGATCTAACAGGCAGATAGACAGACACAGACCACACAAATAGCAGCTAGTCTAAACACATTCCAGTAAAGAAACAACTTGAACAAAGTCTGTGATCAGTGAAAGATTTATGAAACCATGCAGTTGAACATGCCATTGGTAGCATCAACTGTTTGTACTGGCATGCCCACTCACCCTACGACCCAACTTTGACCTTGATTTCATTTCAAGGTCATACAAGTCCTTGTGCTCACGTGCCTCAGCTTCATATAAAGATTTTGCTGCAATTTCTTCCTGTGTAGACATAATGTCTCAGAGGTCAATGATAAGGTCATGATCAAATTTTATTTAGAAGTCGCTGTGTAGACATAATGTCTCAGAGGTCACTGTGTAGACATAATGTCTCAGTGGTCAATGATAAGGTCATGATCAAGTTTTATTTAGAAGTCACTGTGTAGGATACCATACAGTCTAACTAGATTAAAGTACATTTCAATAGTTGAAACAAACAAGACAATGAATGTGAAGATCCACACACACACACAAAACTCTATGTAAAGTGTTTCTTACTTAAAATAGTTTACCTTTGAGTAATAAAGTTTTTGACTAAAAAACAGATATATCTATTTTTTTAAATCATGAGAAAATTTTGAATTAAATTTCTTAAAGAAAAATGTATAATCTGACAGAAGACATAGAAATGTTATATTTATTTGTTTACATCTTAAAACTATATTTGGATTAGAATTTAAAACAAAAATTAATTAATTTAATTTATTGAAATATATCTAAATTTTATAATAATTGATTAATATGTTAAACTTGAAAACTGAAAACCAAGCAAATAATCTACAGTCTAATACAAGATTTTACTATAAAGAAGTGTAAATAGAATTCTCTTTAGGTTCAAAAGATTTTGAAATAGAATATTCAGTCTTATTGACATCAGCTCCATTGTGAGCTCATTAGAAATCATGTAATCTAGAAAAGCTCAACCCTTCAGAATGGCTTTCAATCCAGAAGCTACATCTCACAGTAGAAACTTAAAAGTATTTTGTCACTTGTTTCTTCTTCATATAAACTAAACATTGTTTGGGTTGAATCCCTCAAGAGGCAGGTTTTTCTTCTTCATATAAACTAAACATTGTTTGGGTTGAATCCCTCAAGAGGCAGGTTTTTCTTCTTCATGAAAGTACTTCCCAATATTCTTTGTGTACAATGTGTCAAGACATTAACTACAAAACAATATTTAGTTTCACTGCAATACACTGGAACCAAACTAATACAATCTGTGCTGGAACATGAATAAAGATTACAATTTGAGGAAAGTTATTTGCAATGAAAATAATGACCTTGATGACCTTGCCAAGTTGTATGCAAGATTAAGGTGTTATTGATTTAGCAAAAAGCTTGAAGTGTAAAAGAAATATAATAATAAATCTATAAACTGAAATAAAGTCAAGTTTTAGTGTGTTTGTTTTTTTTTAGAACTATTTTTAAAAGAATAAATTAAGATGTCTACTGAAATAAGGTCACTTTTTTTTATAAAAAAAAAAAACAAGCTCATCTACAAAATAAAACCTACAAAAAACTTACATCAAGCCTAGTGTCTTCATATCCATTCCCTAACTGAAAACAAAACTTCATTTAAACATTTGAAGAAAGATTGAAGTTTAAATAGACAAGTTTGAAGGTAAAAAGTAACAGCCCAATGATTTAAACAGCTTCTTGGAATGGTACTTACACCTAGTCTATCTTCTAAATGAGCTGAACTGGATTTCAAGTTAGCACACAATGCTTCTAAACTGCTCCGCACCTATGGATAATAGTTTAACAGCACAGTATTAATAAGACAAGTCAAAGTATAAATCAGGTAATATTGATCAAAAAGTATCTAGGCCACAATATGCAATTATGAATGAAAGTAGAGATGTGACTCTATCAATGTAACATCAACATGATAGCATTGATGTGTTTATGAAAGTAGAGATGTGACTCTATCAAAGAGGTAAATTAACAGCAATAATGTGCAAAAATCAATATAGGTAAGAAATGAATACCTCCCTACTAATGGTTGTATTTAAAACCATGAAATAATAAATTCTACTAATTCTACTGCAAAAACTAGAGTGTTCACCTTCATTGAATCTTGTAGATCCTGATTCAACATGTCTGCCCTTTGTTTTTCATACTTGAGTTCAGCTTCCAGTTTAGTATTTTCTATCTGAAGCTGTTGCATGGTTTCATCCAGTTGAGACTAGAACAGATCCAGTTGAGATATTTGTCCATGCAAGATTTGTGTGACAAAGACATGACAAGGAAACTAGATCTTGAATTAGTAGCTGAGCAGAACTTATTAATAGCTTCTTACCAGTAAATACAAAAATATCAAGATAGACTCATTAGTTCCCCCTTTCAGACGATGATGTAAAGGTTATCTGATTCTGTGGCCTATGGTTGCAAGGGTGTCATGTGGCCAGCACAAGTAACAACCGCCTTTACTTTTCCCCAACTAATGTCAGGTACCCATTAGAGCTGGGTGGGCTCAGAGGCGTCCAAAGATCCCGAAATTAAAAATCCCAGTCTTCACCAGGATTCGAACCAGAGACCCCTGGTTCAGAAGCCAAGCACTTTACCAATCAGCCACTGCACCTCCAAGATAGACTCATTAGTAAACAAAAATGAAATTTATAATGATTGTATATGTGTTCAGATTTAAAAATTGATTTGAAAGCTTTGATAAAAATGAGATCAATATAAATACTTTTTTTTTATATTTGTAGGAGCTGGAGAATCTACTTTAGGTTACTATAGAAGTGAATTGTTTGCATTATGCATCCTAATGTGGTTGAGTTTTAGTATTAGGAATTAAATTATTTATCCATCTTTTTCTTCTTTCTCTTCAAATCATTCTGGTTGAGTCACCAACTGGCTGTCTTGAAGGAAAGATCACAAACGTCTGACCAGAAAGATTGTTGTTGAAAGTTGTCTTTGCTCTAACACCACAATTTTTTTTTCTAAAGAGTTCATATTTTTCTATCAACTGTCAAGTGATTGAGAGAGCGTTTTTTGTTAAAAGTAATTAAATTTGTGAAAAATGTGCCAAAATGTACCAACTTTATTTGATTGAGTAGACCCAGTACACATCACATGTATGTTAGTAAGTAAAAACTTAGAGTACACATCACATGTATGTTAGTAAGTAAAAACTTAAAGTACACATCACATGTATGTTAGTATGTAAAACTTACAGTACGTATCACACATGTGTTCAGGGCCGCCGTGAGGGTTGTGGCCGCCTGCGTTCGAAATTTTAAAATGCCCCCCCCTCCCATTTTTTTTTCTAGAAAAAAAATTTCATTAAGACTGAGCTGGATACTGTTCCAAAAATGCCCTTCGATTTCAATCCATTTTTTTTTTGTAGACTATTCCATTTTTTCCTTTCATATTCGCACAGTTGTTGTACCCCTCAAGTACAACTATGAACCATGCACTTAGAACGATTTCCGATTTAAGTGTCTTCAGAAATCTGACATTTTGGTTCTTTGTGATAAGCACTAAAAACTCATCTCGTTCTTATCATGGAACTATATAGTTCCATGTTCTGACTACTCGCTTATGCTCCTGTATTTGTGAAGATTATATATAATTAATGAGCTACGGCAGGTATATTGCAATGAATAGTGTAAATAATTAAGATCTATTTAAAATTTCTCTATAACTTTGACGTCTCAACAGGGTCATATGGTTAAAAAAGTAAAGTTCCCCTTTCAGACCTAGTGGTCTATAGGGCAGATGATGTAAAAGTCATCTATTTCTGTGTCCTACCGTTTAACTGGGGCATCATGTGGCCAGCACAACGACCAACCGCCTTTACTTTTCCCCTACTAATGTCAGGTACCCATTAACTGGGTGGACTCACTTTCATAATAATTATCACGATTGTATTTTGGAGAGATGTGCATTGTATCCACAATCATCTGACATAAGGGGATTCAGAGGTGCCTAGAAATTTATCCAACAAATGAAGCAACTCAGCGCTGAATATTTTTATTGATACAAAATAAAGAATCCAAAGTACAAGTCACTAATACAATGACTTGAAATAAAACTTAGGCAGTTTTTCTGACATTTCCGGGTGGCGACTCAATAGATAACAACATTTCCGTTCAAGCCCCCTTTAGGAGCTGGAGTCCAGAGGAGAGATGTAGGCTTCCACAGTGAGGTCCGTGAGTTTTTTTTTAAGAATGTAATAAAAGGAAAAGAAATTTTGTCACAATTTTTTCTTCATTTAGCCTATGAAAATTCACAAAAAATGTTATTGTTTTTGGGACATTGTGTTGCCTACATCATTTTTAAGCGTTGTAAAAGTTCTTCCTGGAGGTAGAATTGAAGATATGGCAGGTTTACGTTCAAGTTGGTAAGGGGTCTGAACCGATGAAGGCGTTTTATATTTTTTGATAAATAAACTTTGAATAACTTCCACTAACTTCTTTGTGAACAAAAAAAACTCAATATAACTTATTATTTACGATTTAATTTGAGATGAGATATAGATCTATTAGTAATGAAATAAACTGTTATTTAAACAAAATCTCACAACAAAAATAAAGTATTTACTCTTTCATGTCTTAAGACCGTTAATTTTATCCTCGTCAATCAATCGCTTAACTTCTTCTCACCACCGCTAAGGAAACACAATACACAATCCATAACACCCATTTTTGTCAGGACGTTGAGCCCCTTCCACATGAGAGGAACTATAGCGCTCCACTCCCAGTGAAAATGTTTTTAAAATTGACTTTTAATTTCCGGTAATAGATCTACTTAAAAATATTACAAACAACCCGCAAAAATTCTAGGCCAGGAATGAGTAGGCGCTTCTGGAAAAACGTGGGGATCCCTTGCATGATGCTCTATTTTTTTTGTTCAAGTTTCCAAAATAATTTCTTATGTACGAATATCATTTATATTTTCAAAGGATAATGGAATAATTAAAATTTATAAAAATATTTAAGTAATTTTTTAAAATTCAAATATTTTTTAAAGTAACCTTGGAATAATAATTTTGCCGCCCCCTAAAGTTGGCCGCCTGTGTGCAATGCACACATTACACAATAGGTAGCGGCCGCCCTGCATGTGTTAGTATGTTTACCTTACTGATGACTAGACCCTGCATGTTGGCAGATGTGTTGGCCAAATGCTGGTGACTTAGAAGAGATGTACTTTCTGCTTTCTCCAGTCTATCAACAAGTTCAGAGATTCTGGCCTGAGACTCCACAGACTTGTCATGAGTCTCTTGATACTTGTGTTGTAGTCTGTCTAGCTCAGACTTAAGAGACATTCTTTCTTGTTCAGCTTGTTCCTTGGCCTTGAACATAGTTTACACAGCTTTGAATTTCATCTATCTCAATTCTAATTTACTTATTTACTGATTTGTCTTTCTTATATTTTTCTCTCTTATACACTATTAAGGTAACTAAAGCAAAATCCCATTCTTTATAACATTAACAGAAGTGCCACTTTAAACATCAGTTCAGCTATCAGCTTTTTTTTACAACTAGACTAGAGAGCTATAACAAAGACTAGAGCACATTTATTAGAGATCCAAAGATAGGTGTGGAAGTAAAAAAGAGAAATTAAATAGACCACCATTAACTGGGTATGCACATATATGTTCTTAACTAAAATATAATGCCTTATATTATGCTGATCTTTACTAATTGAATATAATTTTCAGATTTAAATATGTTCCAGTTTGTTACAATAGCAATTAAAACCTCCAATCGTTGAAAATAGTACATGTAATATTCAACTGAATTTGAAACTTATTAACACAGTTCAAATGATAATTTAAACTCTTTATATCTATTGCTTCTAGCTGTGTTTAAATGTACAACCATATCATGATTTGTACTTATCCATTGAAATCAATTGGTATTCACTTAAAAATAAACCACTGTAATTTCTCATGAAAAACAAACTAAAATACATGTAGTTCAAACCCTAATGAAACTATATTTCCCTGTGCATTTCCTTGTCTGTTTTTTTAAAACCATTTTCTAATTGCTAACTTAAATATTTTTAGTAGTTTATTAACTTTTTGTCTTGTAAAGAAAGTGTTAAAGTAAAAACGAAAACCTTTAGTGCTATCTGTAATGATGCATCTGTTTGAGACAATTTCTTCACCAAGCTGTTGTGTTCCTCCTGTAGATGTTTGAGATCTTGTTCCAATGAAGATCTTCTTAACTCAGCTGCCTTCACTTCCTCCTTCAGCCTTGCAGCTTGTTCTATTAAACTACTGTTCTTTTCTTGCAGACTGGCTTTAGCCTACAGGAAAGTCAACATGGGTAGTAATATATTTTTGTATGAAACTATAACGCTCTTAAAACATGTCCTAGATCAAATATTTATGGACAAAAGCTTTGTACTTATAAACAAAGCTGTCTGAAGCTAATGTTTGCTGACAAAAACTTTTTCAGCATATAAACAAAGTTGTCAAGATAATGTTTGTTAACAGCTTTTTTTTTTCTTTTTAAAGTATTTAATTTTTTTTTCAATCAGAAGTAATAGTAGTTTAAAAGAAAGTGAAAATAACTAATTACATAACCAACTCAATACTAGCATTACATAGAATATACCAAATATATCCACAGCTCAAAATTTACATAATTCTTTATGTCAAAGTTCAGCATGTTCACAATATGGTATGTTTACAGTTGGACATGTCAAAGTTCTATATGGCTAATCTTTACCCTATCATTGTCCAATGTTAAGCTGGCCAGAAGACTGTTCAGTTTGTCTTGGCTGTCAGTTCCCTGGGTATGGCCAGAATTCAATTTGAGTAAGTCCAACTGTTGTTTGAAGGAGAAAGTTTCCTGCTGCTGTGTATTCAGCCTGAGAAACAAAATAAGGTCAGGATGTGATAACAAGAAACAAAACTATGTCAGGATGTTGTAACAAGAAACAAAACAATGTCAGGATGTTGTAACAAGAAACAAAACAATGTCAGGATGTTGTATATGGCTCCTTTTGTCTCGAAAGGCAATGGATGCGCCCAAGTGAGTCACTGGTTTTGGCTTAATCTTGATAGGGGGCAGAATCTGGTGTGGCTAATCAAGCCAATTCTAGAACGGCAGACTTTGCCACAATTCGTACATTTGTATGCCTCTGATTTAGGGCTAGCAGACAGGGCAGCTTTCTTTTTTTCCCTCTTGATTAAAGCCGCTTCAATTCTTTTGTTCTCAGCAAGGGTTGTCCCAGCACGCACAGTCTGTCTCCATGCACTCCGGTCTTTGGCTATGTTTTCCCACATACTTTCACTGATGCCTGAGGCTCTCATGTCTCGCTTGCAGACATCTCTATATGTTAGTCTTGGGCGGCCCTTGGGTCTGACTCCTTCCACAAGCTCAGCATATAAGATATCTTTCGGGATTCTACCATCTGGCATGCGGGTGACATGTCCGAGCCAGCGTAATCTCCTTTGTGTCAGGAGAGCATACATGCTGTTCATATTGGCCAGTCTCAAAACTTCCTGATTGGAGACATGGTCCCTCCAAGAGATGCCCATTATGCGTCTCAGGCAGCGCAAGTGGAAACTATTCAATCTGTGCTCTTGGTACATGTATGTTGACCAAAATCCTAGTCTACAACGCCTGTGTTGTGAGCACTCTCCTTTATGGCAGTGAAAGCTGGTCAACATACAGGATGTTGTAACAAGAAACAAAACTATGTCAGGATGTTGTAACAAGAAACAATGTCAGGATGTTGTAACAAGAAACAAAACTATGTCAGGATGTTGTAACAAGAAACAAAACTATGTCAGGATGTTGTAACAAGAAACAAAACAATGTCAGGATGTTGTAACAAGAAACAAAACAATGTCAGGATGTTGTAACAAGAAACAAAACAATGTCAGGATGTTGTAACAAGAAACAAAACTATGTCAGGATGTTGTAACAAGAAACAAAACAATGTCAGGATGTTGTAACAAGAAACAAAACAATGTCAGGATGTTGTAACAAGAAACAAAACTATGTCAGGATGTTGTAACAAGAAACAAAACAATGTCAGGATGTTGTAACAAGAAACAAAACAATGTCAGGATGTTGTAACAAGAAACAAAACAATGTCAGGATGTTGTAACAAGAAACAAAATAATGTCAGGATGTTGTAACAAGAAACAAAACTATGTCAGGATGATGTAACAAGAAACAAAATAATGTCAGGATGTTGTAACAAGAAACAAAATAATGTCAATGAAAATTAAAAATGGAATTATCTATACACTAGCCAAAAAAATCTTTTGACTTACCGTTCTTGTAAGGTTTCAATTTTAGTTTGCAGTTTGATATTCAATTCCTGAGATAGAGAGAAAAAATATAATTTCCTCATGGTCAAATCTACAATAAATTTACTACCCAAATATTAACAAATACAAACATATGACTCACTTTCTCTTGCCTATAGTTTTGGTCCAAAGTTTGTTGTGCTGCTATCTGTCTGTCCAGCTCATGTTTCATAAGTTGGTACTGTGAACTTCTCTCTGTCAAGGATGTGTTGGAAACATGTAGCTGTCACATAAAAGAAGGTACAATATTTGTTTCAGACATAATTGCAATAAAATGTTTTTAAAAACTTATGAATGATAAATAAAAAAAATAATACTTCTGAATAGACTTGTTTAGTATTAAAAATATGATATTTTAATTAATACTTATGAATATACACTAGTTTAGTATTAAAATGTGATATTTTAATTTTTGACATTCAAAGATGTTATTCTACAAATCGAAGCACAATTTAGCAAACCTCATTTTCAATCACATTGAGTCTGGCTTCAGTGTTATGTAACAGCTGACTTAGATTCTGAAAGAATCAAAATAAAAATTGATTGATAACTTTGAATTGTTCAATAACTAAGGTTTCTTTTCTCCACAACCAAACTTGACCAAAAGAATGTATTATATGTTTGTAAAGGGCTCTATAAAAATGTAATTATTCTTATTATTACAAATGTGAATAATAACCTGGTTTTCTTCTTTGTTCTCTTTCAATTCTCTCTCTTTCCTTTCCAGTTCATTAAGCCATGTTTCTTTGTCTCTTTTATGATCTCTGGGGAATAGAACATAGAGCTACAAGGCAAAGGCAATAAGCAAACAACTTTTAAAATAGTGAATCAAAAGATTATAGCAAATTCAAATTTAATTTGTTGTGTTTTTTTTTTTAAATCTTGTTATGAAAAGCTAAAACAATAACAAACCTTTCCATTTCATTTCTAGCACTAATAGCTTTCTCCATTTCTTGATTAGAAGTGAGCAGTCTTGTTTTGAAAGATTCAATCTAGAGGAAAACATTGGAATCATTTATTTTTACAATGAAAACATGCACATCATAAAATGATGTTAATGGTGTTTGGTCACGGAATCTCCAGTTACTTAAATGCTGGTCACTTGATCTCTGGTCATTTAATCTCCTGGTATTTTATTTTAAAAATGATTAAATCTGCAAGATATTGTTGATAGATAAGGTTGTTTTCAAATGTTTGTGAAGTAATAGCTGTACATCAATAGGTCAGGGAAGATGATGATCAAAACAAAGATTGTTAAGGAATAAGGGATCTGCATCACCACCACAATATGATACTTGATGACCACAACTTGATGACCACAGCTTGATACATGATGATGACAACTTGATAGCCACAACTTGATACTTGATGACCACAACTTGATGACCACAACATGATACTTGATGACCACAACTTGATACTTGATGACCACAACTTGATACTTGATGACCACAACTTGATGACCACAACTTGATACTTGATGACCACAACTTGATAGCCAGAACTTGATAGCCACAATATGATACTTGATGACCACAAATTGATACTTGATGGCCACAACTTGATGACCACAACATGAGACTTGATGACCACAACTTGATGACCACAACATGATACTTGATGACCACAACTTGATACTTGATGGCCACAACTTGATGACCACAACATGATACTTGATGACCACAACTTGATACTTGATGACCACAACTTGATACTTGATGACCACAACTTGATGACCACAACATGAGACTTGATGACCACAACTTGATACTTGATTACCACAACTTGATACTTGATGACCACAACTTGATGACCACAACATGAGACTTGATGACCACAACTTGATGACCACAACATGATACTTGATGACCACAACTTGATACTTGATGGCCACAACTTGATGACCACAACATGATACTTGATGACCACAACTTGATACTTGATGACCACAACTTGATACTTGATGACCACAACATGAGACTTGATGACCACAACTTGATGACCACAACATGATACTTGATGACCACAAATTGATACTTGATGACCACAACTTGATGACCACAACATGAGACTTGATGACCACAACTTGATACTTGATGACCACAACTTGATACTTGATGACCACAACTTGATGACCACAACATGAGACTTGATGACCACAACTTGATGACCACAACATGATACTTGATGACCACAACATCATACTTGATGACCACAAATTGATACTTGATGACCACAACTTGATGACCACAACATGATACTTGATGACCACAACTTGATGACCACAACATGATACTTGATGACCACAACTTGATACTTGATTGCCACAACTTGATGACCACAACATGATACTTGATGACCACAACTTGATACTTGATGACCACAACTTGATGACCACAACTTGATACTTGATTGCCACAACTTGATGACCACAACATGAGACTTGATGACCACAACTTGATGACCACAACATGATACTTGATGACCACAAATTGATACTTGATGACCACAACTTGATGACCACAACATGAGACTTGATGACCACAACTTGATACTTGATGACCACAACTTGATACTTGATGACCACAACTTGATGACCACAACATGAGACTTGATGACCACAACTTGATGACCACAACATGATACTTGATGACCACAACATCATACTTGATGACCACAAATTGATACTTGATGACCACAACATGATACTTGATGACCACAACTTGATACTTGATGGCCACAACTTGATGACCACAACATGAGACTTGATGACCACAACTTGATACTTGATGGCCACAACTTGATGACCACAACATGAGACTTGATGACCACAACTTGATGACCACAACATGATACTTGATGACCACAACTTGATACTTGATTGCCACAACTTGATGACCACAACATGATACTTGATGACCACAACTTGATACTTGATGACCACAACTTGATGACCACAATTTGATACTTGATGACCACAACTTGATACTTTATGACCACAACTTAATACTTTATGAAATATGAAATGTCTGAGAATGAAGTGCCTTGGGATGAAATGGCCACAGGTTTAAGTAGTAGGGATGAAGTGACTGGGAGTTAAGAGCTTTTTTTCTCTGGACAGTCAAAGAAGTTCATCGCCATCAGTGACTGAGGTCAACAATGGTGATAAGTGACCAGCATAATTAACATTTATTATTGTTTCTCCAATGCCTGTAAAGAGAAGTCAGGTAGAGCTGAATGGACTGGTATATGTCTTCAAATCAAAGTTAAAAAAAACACTCAACATTAAAGTAATAATTTACAATTTTTTTTTAAAGATAAGAAAAAAAATGTTGACAGACCTCCAATTCCAGTTTTTCTTTAGATGCATGTTCTCTCTCAAGAGCTGACTGCACAGAACTGATCTCTTTGTCTAGATTTGCCAGTTGACGGTTGTAATGTATGGCAGACTGGTCTAAGGCATCTTCACTTAGTTTCTAAAAACATTATTAAATGTAAAATGAGGCAGACTGATCTAAGATATCTTCGCTTAATTTCTAAACATTATAAAATGTAAAATGAGGCAGACTGATCTAAGACATCTTCACTTAATTTCTAAACATTATTAAATGTAAGGTATGCCAAACTGAACTAATTTCTTAACATTATAAATCAAGCATTGAAAATTGTATATCAATAACAATTGAATAAAATTCATCTTAATCTACTAAAAGCCAGACACGTATCAAGTCTGTTGTGTAAGAAATGTGAAGAAACTAATTGAATATTCTACTTACATATGAATTTTTAAGTTCCTCATTTCTAGCAGCTAACTCTTCATTTTCCCCAGCCAACATGGCTAGTTCATCTTTGAATCTTCGTCTCTGCTGATCAAGTTCCATCTTTGGTAGGAAGACAAAAAAAGAAAGAAGTAAAATCCTTCAAAGATTCTACTAATAAGAAAGAAGAAAGATTAATATGGACATTGTCTTTCTGAGAAAATAATTCAAAATTATTTAAATATTTAATTCCCTATGACAATATCTGACACTAATTTCATTATTAGATAATAATATTTGTTTCCTCATGATCACAATTCTGTGTAATGTTCTAAGAGAATACAATTTGTTTACCTGAAGTGCGTAGAGCTCTGGGTTGTGTTTGTCAAGCCTGCCCGTTGAATCAAGGGAAGATTCCAATGAGGAACTCTCCTAAACATTTAGATATTTTTTTTTTAAAGTAATAAAAGAAAACAATTGCAATCATCCCTATAAATATATAGAAGAATTGTCTAACTAATTTTATAATATCAATACAAAAGTCATTAAAATGTCAAATTCATTTATGTTTCTCAGGTTTCAAATCAAAATGGTTTTTTAAAAGCATTAATCATCTAAAAAAACAAATAAAGAGAAAGAAATAAAGGTTTCAGGCTACAAAGTCCTTAAGAGAGTTCTGAATAGCCACACAAAACAGTTTCAAAAACACTCATAAGGAGAAGTTCTGAAGTGACAGAGACTCAGTTACTGAAGATGAAAGAACAAGAGAGATCAATGTACCCTGGTTGTGTGCTGCAATTGGAGAATCAATTTTTGTTGGTCATCATTCATTTTTTTCTGGGCATCTCGGGCATTACTAATATGTTCCATTTGCCTTTCTAGTTCTTCTTTTTCTTTTTTCAGCTAAAAAACAAAAACAACAAATCAAACCAATGAATTTCATCAACAATAACCCATTCAATGTATTATGTCTGTATGTATGTAGTATAAATGCTATGTCAAAAAAACTTATTACGCTGCTATAAGCGATGTAAGAATGAAAGTATTTACTTCCTGAATACTATTTTTAGCAGAACGAAGATCATTCAGAAGATTTCTCATTTCCAGTTCAGCTGATTGTTTAGCTTCTAGTTCACTGAAAGAAACAAAGTCTCTAATGAAAATGTCAAGTTATATTTACATAAACTATCTATACAATGTACACACATCATTTGAAATCAATGACAGGCACAGAAGGCTAGGAACTTCAAGCTCAACTAATTTAAAAACATCGAAGGTCACTCAACTAAATAACAACATTAAATGATACTTGATAAAGTGATACTAAATAAAGTGGTACTGACTCAGTAAAGATACTAAAGTTTGATATTAATAACATAAAATGTCTATATCTGAAATTATGCAGAATATCAATATTTATCAATCACTTGATGCAGTCATTTTTAGAGTGCCCATTTAAAACTTTGTCAAGAAGAAATTGTTGTAAGTATTTTCATAAATTTTATCATTTTTCAGCAAAAGTATGTCACTCATATAAACTTAACAATTGAAATTTTGCTTTTCTGTCAATCATTGAACACTTGTACAGACCTGGAGAATTGACTTTCTTTTCTTTCCAATTGTTCTTTTGTTTTGGTCAACAACACTTGGGCATTTTGTCTTTCTTCTTGTTCATTGGAGATTTGAAGTCTGATTGGTGATGGGAACAAAAGGGACTTTTCAAATATGTGTGGACAATAATAATACAGTAACAAACATTGGCATACAATTAGCACAAAAATAAAGATGTATAGTTGTGCACATTCCTCAACCATTTGTCAAGTTTGAAGGTTGAGTGATTAGATGTTATATTTATTTACCATCAACTCTTTTAGACTTAAGAAACAAAAAGACACTAAATCAACAAAGCCAATATTATTGATTATTTCATTAATGTATTAAATTAACATTTGTTTGATGTCACTTATTGTGTACCAAACTTACTGAAGTGATCGGATTTCCTGACTTAATACTAGATTTTTCTGTTCCAAATCTGACTTTTCTTGATTATTGTTTTGAAGTTTTCTAAAGTAAAACAAATTTTAAAAATTACACAACAGTAGATTCACAAAAAACAACAACATTCAAAGCAGTATAAAACTTCATTATTTCACTATTTTTTTGGTCAAATCTTAGATGACTTCTATTATAATCAGTCATGATGTTTCAAAGTCACTTGTTGTCATTGGAAGCACAAAGTAGCCTTATTCATAAAGTGCTGGTCATGTGTGTGTATGTTTTGTGTGTCAAAGCTGTTAGTGTTTGCATCTATATTGTTATTGTAGACTTTTGTTGTCAAACTGAATGTCCATTGGTCTGGACCAATAAAATTATCTTAATTTTAAACATGTTAAAACTAAAGGTAATATACCTAAGAATTTCACTTTTCTCATTTGCTGCAACCTTCAGTTTGTTTTCAAACACAACCCTCTGGTTCTTTTCTTGTTCAAATAGTCGTCTAGCATCTCTCACATACTCTTGGACTCTCAGAAGAGCAGTTGGGTCTAACAAAACAATCAAATTTAAATATCAATAAAATTAAAACATTTTGAAATTATTAAGAAACACTAGCCAGCAGACGTAATGATTTACTGTGAAGTCCAGTTAATTAAATAGCTCATTAATAGGACAAGCCAATTATTCAGACCAAATCCTAAAGTACTTCAACTAATCCTATCATACTGTTGATCCCAGACCAAAACTATCACTTTCAGATGTGGTATGATGAACCCAATTTGACTGCATACATAAACAAATATTAATGCCCTATTATTTTAATAAGGAAATTGTTTTTTTTCAAATGTGTAACAAAACTGATAACTAAAAAAAAATCAAAAACATTTTGAAATTGTATAAGACTAGTCTCCAAAGAATAAATCAGCAGACCAAGATCCTATCTAAATGAACATATACCGGTACCTTCTAAATTAATATTAGAAAAGAATTCTCTGTCCTTCCAATAGGAAACAGTGGTGTAGCTATTGTCTTCCACTTCTGTTGATGTGTAGCTCAGTGCATCATCATCAAGAGGGTCATTTGGTCTGTACATGCCTGGGTAGTAGGAGACTGGAAGCTTGACTCTGTGATACAAAGCATGGAGTTCAAACATGAAACTGAAGATACATTTGTTAGATTCTGTACACTAAGTTCAGTATTGAAGGAGCTTAAGATCAATGGTGTTGATAGAAAAAAAGATTACAGAAGAGCCAGCAGAGTGATGAGCAACTTGTATAGTCCTGAATAATGTTATGTTTGAAACAAGAATGTTTTCTATGGACAACTCTTGAAATAGATGTGAAATTTGAGCCTTCAGTTAAAGGTTTGACCACATTTTGTATATTTCAAGCCTCATATTCACTGATAGGCCAAGAGCGTCTAAACAAAGCAAGTATTGTGCTGGCTAGAAAGTACCAATAGAATCTAACAAATATTTAGCAAAAGAATCTGTGTTGGTCATTATCCTAGCATTTGAATGTAAGTTTGATCTAAGGACTACATTGACCTAAAGCTTCTTGACTGTGAATCTTGAAATGTGGTAAAAAATGTTGAATGGGAAAAAAGAACAATTTTAGATGAGGATGAAATGAACAATGCACCTATCATCTCCAGCATTGTCAGAAAGTTGTGATTCATCATCCTCATTCATCTCACTTGACACTTGCTGGAACTGGGCAGGAGACAAAGAAGAGGTCACCTGTAGCCTCTGTTTGATCTCGTCTACAGCTGAAGAACTTGTGCTGCTTGTGTAAGTGTTCAGCAACTGCAGCCAGAAAGAACAAGTTCAAGCTCAATACAATAAACATTCAAATTGTTTGATATGTTTTTTTTTAATACACTTGATGTTTTTGTTTTGAAGTCTTTTTAAACAGGAAAAACTCCACTCTTTGATTAAAAAAAAATTCTTGCCATCCAACTAAAGAGTTCTAAATAAAAATATATAAAATTGTTTAGACAAACTAGTGTAATTAATTAAGATAATTTACAATAACTTTGATAATCAAAATACATACATATGCAAATATATAATTCTAATAACCTCATAAAATTGGGAGAACATTTCTTAACAATACAAATGCATAATAAAAACCATGTTATATTGCTAAATAATCTCAAAGTTAATTTCTTCTGGTAACTCTGTAATATTGAATATTTCAAACAAGCAATACAATTTGTTCATATAATAAGGTTTGATTTTTATTTTCAAAATATAAAAGTAATCCATTACTCCTTGAGATTTTATTCCTTTTGGTGACTTGAATGGAACAGGCCTATAGTGTGGAGGGGTATCAGCATTACTCAATGGCTGCTTTCTGTCATAGTCCACTACAGCAGTCATCAGATCCAAGCTATGTGGAGAGATTAACTTGTTATGTAAAGGCAAATTAACAGTTTGATGTCTTTTCATCAATGTATTCAAAAACAAGAAAAATGTCATAGGTTAATATAATCATAGAAACTGGAGATAACTCTAATTCTCATAATTTTCATGACAACTATGAGGCCACTACTGTCTGATGAAACAGATAAAAAAAAAAACAACAACTGAAACTGCCTTACCTAAAAGCTTCCATAAACAGGAAACTCTTATACCCTTACAGATTGAAATCCAAATACCTTCAAAAATAAATGGATAATCCAATACCCTAAATCCAAATAAGCTTGTATATAAATGGGTACCCTAATTCTTGTAACTCTAGCTCAGAAAAATGAATTTATTCTATATCATATAGATGGAATGTGTTACTAAAAAGAATTGTAGGTTAACATATATGGCAACAAAATTTTGACTTACGGAGCAGAAGTTGAGTTTGCAATTTGTTGATCGAACTTCTGAAAGAACAATTGAAACCTATATCAAAACTTTATCAAAAGATTTCAATGATTACTTGTCTATATTTTTATTATTGTTAATAGAAATCACAGAAATTCGCCTAAAATATAAAAACTTCTTACTTCATCAACAGTTTTTCTTAATATTTCTTGTTTCTTGAATTCCTCAAGTTCCCAAGCTTCTTCTAGCTCAGCTTGTCTCTCCATCTCTTCACGTTCCCATTCAAGATTATTGTTTTCTTCTCTTTTTTCTGTATCTAATTCAAATCTGGCATTTAATAACTGCTTCTTTTGTATGTATATATCTTCCACTTCCTCCTCTTGTTTTCTTATTCGTTCAGTTTCCTCCACTTTTCTTTCTTCTTCCTCTTTTTGTCTCGTTATCCTTTCTTCTTCTTCTTTTTGTCTTCTTATCCTTTCTTCTTCTTCTTTTTGTCTCTTTATCCTTTCTTCTTCCTCTTTTTGTCTTCTTATCCTTTCTTCTTCCTCTTTTTGTCTCTTTATCCTTTCTTCTTCTTCTTTTTGTCTTCTTATCCTTTCTTCTTCTTCTTTTTGTCTCTTTATCCTTTCTTCGTCTTCCTTTTGTCTCCTTAATCTTTCTTCTTCCTCTCTTTGTCTTAATTTGTCTTCTTCTTCCTTTAATTTTTTTCTATAATGTTCTTCTGCCTCTTTTTGAATTGTCAATCTTTCTTTTTCTGCTCTTTCTTTAAGCAATCTCTCTTCTTCCTCTTGTCTCTGAATCCATATTTGCTCTTCTTGTTTCTCCCGAAGCATTATTTCCAGTTCATTGTCAGGTTCTATTCCCCAAGGGAGTGCTTCTTCCATATTTGGTCCAGCCATCTGCAACTGTTTTTGCTAAACAGAACCAAAAAAAAAAAAAAATTTGTTTTGTTATTATAATGATTAAAGGAAAACACTGATATTTAATAATAAATGAAAATGCATACTAATGCATATAACAAAAAATTAAAATGACTTTTCTGTTTGCTACATAGAATATTACAAATTGACAATAACTAATAACATAATGAGAGAATAGAAAACAAGCTGCAGTAAATCGTAGACTTAACAAAAGAAATTAATAATTACACAAGTTTCATTGTTAAATAGCAAAATCAGGTAAATAGAGACAATGAAATTCACAGGGCATAAAGTTTTGTTTCTCTCTAAAACTTAGCTGTCTCACTTTGTTTCATACCACATTCTGTCCATCACCAGTGTTGAACATTGCGCTAATGCACACCATAACTATCTGTGCAGAAGCAGAGTTATTACATTGCCCCCTTCTTAGATCTGTTCGTCCTGAACAGATAAAGGTGCACTATAGGGTAGTGAAGGTTGATCAGTGAAGGTGGAGGTCAATTGGTGGGATCCACAGAAGGCAGAGAACGTGTTTCCCATGGAGCCATCCACACAGATCTCTCGACGTACCACTTTCTCTTTCTCCAGTTGGCCATGCTGCTATTGAGTCAATGTCATGGTAATTACTTCACCTTCTTCAGCCATCAAACACAGAGATCTTTGTATTTGTCAATCATACCAGTTGTTTCAACTTGCCGATTTAGCAGACCTTCCTAATGGACATCTTATGAAAGAGTTGTAGCACCTTATAAAACCAGGTTGTCCAACACATTGGCATTCTCAGCCATGTCAGGAAGACCTTTTATATACAAATGCTCATCAACCACTCCATAATGGTTGGTTGGAATTGATACACTATCGTTAGTATTGATCTCACTAAACAGAAGGATTAGAATCTTTCGAGTCCCGAGCTTGTTTCCTGGCACTTGCATTCTCTATTCATGCACCACATGTACGATTCTTGCTAAATGTTTGAGTGCAGTTATCAAGCTTGAAAATCCCTTTGTATAAGGTCCACAGCAGCAGGCTGTCTCACTTTGTTTCTCAACACATTATATCACCAGTGTTGAAAAAGCCCAAGTGTACATCATATGTGTCAGTGCAGAAGTTATTACAATAAAAGTAACTGCTTTGTTTATGTGAAGATCTGGTGTCAGAGTGTTGCATAATTAACAGTAACACTAGGAGTTCCACTTTGAAAACAAAAGTCTTCTTTCATTAGTATTTTATTGTGTTCATTTATCATTTGCTCTGTAAAATATTTAACAATGACTAAATTTACAAGTGAAGTTATCCTACTTGAAAGAGAAAAGAAGTAACAAGTAATCATTACACTCTAAACCTATTCCCATATAAATATATAATTTAAATATCAACATAGCACAAACAAAATGTGTGTGTAGCCCTGTCTCAAAAAAAGAGAAACTAAACAGAAATTTTTTTAGATAAATTAGATCCTGTTACTGACTTACTTTTTTTCTCTCCAATTCCCAAGAGCTGACAGACTCTGACTCTTCCTCAGCATCTTCAGACTTTGTAATATCTTGGTTTTGTACCTTCACTTTAGGAGAGCTAGGGGCAGGAGGAGGTTCAGTGGGAATATAAGCTGTAGTTGTTTTATCACCTGATGGCAGGTCTTCTGCCTGTTTGACAGAGAAAACATGTGAAAAATGTCTGAAATGATTACCAGTAGCAAATGTATAGTTTCAGAAATGTTATTAAACAAACTTTCAACAGAAATTTTTGGATTAATATTTATCTTGTTAAAGTTGATAATTGAAATTAATTGCTTAAGTTATCCTCTATGGACAACTAGAGACTGGCACAAGGAAAGCTGATTGCCCCTCACCTCTGATATGTCATCAAACAGTATCTCAAAGCAATACTGACTACTGGAAAGACATAACCCTAAATGACACTATGTGGAGAGTTGTGACAAAGAAAGCTTTGGACAGTGAAAAAGCAATGACAACAACTCTAGAAGAAAAGCAATCCAAATGAAAAACAGCTGGTTCCTCTACCACCAAAGCAAATACCAATTTTGCCAGCATTACATGTGGATAGGAATGTCAAAATGGAATAATAGGGTTCTACAGTTAGATGAAAAAAAAAGCTCTACAAGATGAAACATAGTTTTTCTACAACTAAATGATGCCAACAGAATGGAGTTAAATTATCTTGTTATATATCATGTCTACATCTAGCTAGTGAAAGGTTCATTAAAATACAGTAGTTTCTTTCTCTTATCTAATACTTTTTGTTCTTGTCATAAGTCAATACATTTCATTTGAATGCCAACAAAAGTCAAAGAACTGGTGGTGGTGTTACACATCAAAATGTTTCCTTATTCAAACAGTAGTTATGAACTTTTGAAGTCTAAGCATTCTGAGGTGGCCAACGAACATGTCAAAGTCTATACAATGCACAATGGTGAAGGTCATGATGAAAAAATATACAAGTGGAAGAATTTAGTTCTTCTGGACATAAATATTAACATAAAATACTCCAGATAAGCAAATCAAATCAATAAATTATTGTGGTCTAAAAAAAGATTTTTTAAAAAGTAAAAAGTAAGACCATGTGGTCTATAGGGCAGATAATGTAAAGGTCATCTGTATCTATGACCTATGATTAACAAGGGTGTCAAGTGGCCAGAATAATGACCAACTGCCTTTACTTTTCCCCAACTATTGACAGGTAGCATTTTCCTAATAAAAATGTCTAATTATTTCATGTGTAACAGTTGACTTTCTTGAAGAAATGACACAACTAGGTTACCTCTGAATCCCAATCACTGGAAGAAGCAGTACTCTCTTTGTCATTGCTTTCATTCATGGGCTGACCAACAGTTTTTGTTGGGACTTGTTCTAATTCCTAAATATAACACTGTTGTTGTTAGAATCACTATAGACACATTAGCTCTAGTTTTAAGCAAAACTATTAGATCCACATGATAATTTTGTTAATTTTTACCTTTTCCAATGAATTGGCAAAGTTTAGCTCAACAGTAAATGCATCCCTGAAGTCCACAGTTTCATTCTGAGAAAAAAAATTGACAATCGTAAAACTTTGATAGCAAAAAAAAAAAAAAAAAAAAAAAAAAGTTGATAGTAAATTAAAGATCTTTCAATTGTTTAGTTTTAACAATATTCTGAAACTAAATTAATGCAATAAGTTTTTTTTAACTCTTTCTCTCAGAGATTAACTTTGATAGCCCCAGCAAGTGTGGGGTTACTCTCAGCGAGTAACTTGGAATATAACATTTGTTTCACTATTGTTATAATATTAAAATTTTTATTTCTCTCTTTATTTTCTGCATGTGAGAATGATTGTTCTTTGTTTTAGTTGTAAATTGGTTGCAGGACCAAGTCATTTTATTTTTAAATGACAATATTTTTTAGTTTATATCAAGGGACCCAAAATATTTCAAAAAAAAAATTTTTAGTGCATTTTTTCATCTTTTATAAAATTTAAAGTGACAAATATGTTTAGGTTTGTGATTTTTCCATATTAAATGTAGAATTATAAAACTGAATCTCTCAGTATATTGATTTTTAAATTAATTTTTTTTTTATATTTTGTTTTTCTGTACTCACTTCAAACGTATAAAAAAAAATATTTTCTAAAATAATTTATTTTTATTGATTACACTTTTGTAGCCAGTTCATTTGTCTTTGAAATTAAATCAGATATGTTAGGTTATATAATAAAATAAAAAAACAATTCTAGTAAAACTAACCCCTGCAAATTTTTTAGCGTCCCGGAAAACTCAATTTTTTTTGGATCAAAATACACACTGAAAGAGTTAATATAATACTATAACTTTCATTTTTAACTCAATTTAACTTACAATTATTTTTCTGTTAGCAAAAAAAAGTAGTCATAACATAATGAAATATAAATAAGTACATAGCAATGTATTCCACTTGACAATATACAGATAACATACTGAGTTGTTAATGAAAACTTGGCCATTGAAAGAGTCATTGGATGCTGCTGTTGGAGGGTTGGCCAAGTAATCAATTGTCGGAGGATTGGCCAAGTAATCAATTGCCTGAGGGTTGGCCATGTCCTCTATATCACTGTCCCACTCTGATACCTGCAAGGTTTGAAATTAGATCTAATAACTCAGATTTAAGGTGTTTTTTTAACCTTTTGTAGAAAGTTAAAATCTTAGAGAATACAATGGGACTAAAGTTGTTAGAGCCACACATCCTACTATTTATCATCTTAATGTTTTATTGCTATTGTTTATTCATGTTTGAAATGACAATGAAACTAGTAAAAAAAAATAAAGTTCCCCTTTCACACTTTGCAATATATAGGGCAGATATATTGCAAAGGTCATCTGTTTCTGTGGTCCACAGTTAACGAGGGTGTCATCAGGCCAGCATAATGACCAACCGCCTTTAATTTTCCTCAACTAATAGAGCTGGGTGGAGTCAGAGGTACCCTAAAGATCCAGTAATTAAAAAGCCCAGTCTTCACCAGGATTTGAACCCGCGACTCTCGGTTCGGGAGCCAAGCACTTTACTATTCAGCTATCGCATCTCACTAAATATAATGCTTAAATTTTTTTAGTTTCCAATCATTTATTAATATTTTTGTCCTTTATTATATACTTCAAACTAATAAACACAGAAACTAAAAAGATAATGATTGATGTGTGAAGATTAAGTATGTGTTCTGAAGCTTACACTGTTTTTTTTCAAAGCTGCTGGAAGACTTGGTTTAAGTTCTGGTTTACTTGGAGCAGTTTCTGTAGAGTCCCATCCACTACTGTCATCATCTGATTCAACCTATAGTTTAGACAGACACAATTTACTTTCAATTACTTTTAGTACTAGACAGATATTTAATATCACTAAGCAAGATCAGTAAAATATAATAAGTAAAACCTGGCACATGTCAAACCAATTATTTCTATGACAGTAATGTGTAACAAATGATTTCTGTGATGGTAATATGTAGCAAATGTATAATATCTCTAAGCAGACAAAGCAATTAAAACATAAACAGTGAGACCTGGCATATTTGTAGCAAATGTTTTCTATGATGGCAAACTTACATTCATGTCAACTTCTTTTTGAACATTGGCTTGAATATTTTGTATAGATTCATTTAAAATTGACTGGGGAAAAAAAACATCAACATATCTGGATCTAAATTCTATAGAATAAGTATTATAATTTCCAATAGAATTAACAGGCAGTTTTTCGATACATAAAAAAATTATCAACAGTAAAGAAAAAAGTAAAGTTCCCCTTGTGGTCTATAGGGCAGATGATGTAAAGGTCTTCTGTTTCTGTGGCCTATGGTTAATGAGGGTGTCATGTGGCCAGCACAAAGACCAACCACCTTTACTTTTCCCCAACTAATGTCAGGTACCCATTATAGCTGGGTGGACTCAGAGGCACCAGAAAATTCCGAAATTAAAAATTCCAGTCTTCACCAGGATTCGAACCCTGGACCCCGGTTTGGAAGCCAAGCACTTTATCTCTCAGCCACCATGCCTCCAACAGTTAATAAACAGACATGTAAAAGTTTTAGCAAAATATAAATAAAATAAATTAATGGAAAACAAGATTACACTCAGATGCAGCCCCCAAAAAGTCCACCCATGGGTCATCTATTAGCAGTGCAGGTAAAAAGGTAGATTTCACTATTTTCAGCACAAATATCAGAAGCTATGAACTACTAACTATCAATAACTTCATTCTTCCTTACAGATATTGACTAACATCTATATTTGTTTGGCAAATGACAAAACCCTGTGCATAAATATTATATAACTAAACAAAATAAACACCTAGTTTAAATAGTCTTAAAAAATGGTGTGTTTTTATGAAAAAAATGGCTTACATATTTTAGTTTGAAAACAATATAGTTAACTTCAAAAGTAGCTGTTGAAATTGGATTTTCAATCCCTTTTTTTAAATCATTTTTTGAGATCTAAACATCCTGGAAGGATAGATGGACAGCAGACAGACAGACCACATGAAATTTATAAGACTATTCCCCTTTCTATGGCTGCTAAAAAACACTAAACTAGAAAATCATTCTACCAATCAGATGTCCAGTCAGCAGTTTGTGTGAAACATTTAGTACTTATATATTTCTTTTGTTGGAGATTCTCAAAATATTCAAGTAACAAAAAATGTATAACTTTTGGTCTCAATAAAATAGCCCAACTCACATTGATGGGTTTTTTCAAAATGCCAGGCCTTGGTGTGGACAGAGATGAATCCCAGTCATCAAACTGTTTCCGCTGAGTCCCAGGGACAGCAGGAGGTGGAGAGGCAGGTAGGGGGGGTGGCTGACCTGCTCCCTCTGACACTTCACTAATGTCATCCACATCACTGATGCCAAGATCTTCCAAAAATGCTAATTAGACCAAAAAGGAAGTAGCTCTTCATTTATTTTTTGCCTTGATGACACTTCAAGTAACACAGAACTGTTTTCACATACAAGTAGGATCAGATGAACTGAACATACACAATTATCAAGTGACATTTTCAAGGACTAGGATAGTAGCTAAACAAACGTAGTTTAAGGGAAAAGAAAACAGGAAAAGAATAAGGATTATTCAATGAGAATTAAAGGGAAAGCACTAAATCTCCTTTTAGATTTCTATAGTTCTATATAAGCATTTCCAATAAATGATTGACTGTATTTTCGCGCATATTACAGGTGGGATGTACAAGTGTTTACAAATAAATTGCAGCTGTGCAGGTTATACAAAGGTGCGGGGTTTACAAAATGTATTTTACTCAGAAACATAGAATAACGGAAACTATGGACATATCGGTGTGTCTTTATACCTCCTATAGTTCACTATGTGGTTGTGAAATGTACATTGTAAAGCTTTATGAACATCTCCTAAGCCTTTCTCCACCATCACCAGGGAGACAACTAGGTAAATGACTTTTTGTCAAAATAAGATGCTAAAGGCTTGTATTTCACACGTGTGTTGCACTCTATGTATTACTTGTTGGAATACCAAATGAAGCTTGATTGTTTCTCTAGGGACAGACATCTAATGAGCAAGTCAGACTTCGCACATGCAAGGTATATAAGGGGCAGGTTGTATGATTTTGTTTTTCTTTATTTTGTAACTTGTGGTTAATTAACACGCCTGCAGGGTATATGCATAAGCGGGGTGTATGCGCAAAAATACAGTAATAAAATCAGGTTCAGCATGGTATATATATATTATTATTATTATTTAAAAAATCTATATAATATGCTAATTATAAGCAATTTTATATTAGTCAAAGATATAATTAAAAAATGAAAAAATTGCAATATATAAATACTATAAAGATAATCATAACTTTATCTTTTATGTACTTATGTACTAATAAATTACTAAATGAAGAGGCACATAGTTTCAGTAAATTTAAACACAAAAAGATGTTAAAATAATATCACAAATTATATACATATAAATGTTTGTAGTTAATTTGTTATATATTAATAGAAAAAAAAAAAACTTTTTCAGCTATTATTAAACAATTATGTCTGAAATTTGTCAAATAGAAAAGAGATTTAAAGATTTCTATGATACAAATGACATTAAGCTTATAATTTGTCTTAGAAAATTAAGAGAAAAAAAAAAAGAAAGAAAATTTAAAAAAAAACTTTAAAAAATTCAAAGAGTAATAAAAATGTCTATTTCAAAAAGCTGATCACTCTGGCACAATAGTGGATACAGACCTGACTTTTCGCTTCCTGGTGGTAGTGAAAATGTATCAGAAAAAAAGTTTCAAATAAAAAAATATTTTACTTATAGTTTATTCATGTTTGTCTAATACATTCACCTCTTTTACTACAAACATAAAAGTGTACAAGTTAATAATTATGATTCTTACCAATAGATCGAAAATATTAGACCTATATATAATTCTAATAACATACTAAAATCTAATTGTACAAAAACTAAGTTTTCTTTTTAATTTAAAAAAAAATGTTTTCCTTAATAATAATTAGTCAAGCTTTAAAAAAATAAATAATGCATTTTTTTTTAAAATCATGTTTCAGGTACAGACTCTGATATTTGATATTTTATGTAGTTGGCACATCGTCACAATTTAGGCCATGATGTGCCCTGTACAGATTCTGATTTATGAAGCAATTAAATAAACCTCAGTGGTACCTTGGTATTCAAGAGACTCTGAACAATTTGGTATTTGATCAAAATATTTGAGTAAAAAATGTCTCAAAACCTGAGAGTGTTCTTTAAAACTCGAACGTCTGAGACAAGATTGCCAACACCCATTCATGCTGATATCCCAGTTAGATTCAGCCTGCTGCTGAAGGAAGACCTGAACTTGTGCCTTATGTTTATGATGGATTTTCTTATCCATTACTATTGCTATAGAGCTGATAAAGTAAATACTTGCTAGCTATGAAGACAATGTGCATCTTTTGGACCTTGCTTTCCATTACAGATTACCCAAAATCAGGGGTTTCCATGTTTTTAAAGAATACAGCGGGAATACAATCAGCTGATATTGCAAAGGAAGCTAAGGCAAATTCTTTCTGCCCTCCCCTTACACCCTCCAAATGTTGGTAAGAGATGGGGAGGTCATAATAAAATAAGTTTTTCAATTGACTTTTGATTTACTTGATTAATTTACATTTAGGTTTTTTACATATATTGCTACTGGTTTTAGTTTTACTATATACATATTAATATTGCATCTGGTTTGTAAGAAGCCATTGAATCATATTACATTATTTATTAAGAAAAAAAAATGTAGTGTTCTAATTGGTTTTGGACAAAAATTCTGGAAGGAAATATTGCTGAAGAACCATGGTACCACTGTACACATTTTTACTGAATACATCACTGCTGTCTAAATTATCTTTCATTGCAATTAGAATTTACTTTAATTGAAAACTAACTTTTGAATGGAACATTTAAAACAAACATTTTGATTCTCTGTTCACATTGTGCAGTTTTTTAACATTATTTTTTTTTATTTCACTGACCTCTCATTTTCTCAAGTGAAGCAGAGGCTCTAGGACCTACTCCTGATGGCTCATAACCTCCTGATGCCACTAAATCAGATTTTGCTGGGGTTGAACTAGCCTGCAACAAACGATACAAATTTAATTCGCTAAAATTATAAGTCATGGAGTGTTAATATGTAAGTGAAACATACAGTCAAGAAACATAACTAACCAATCCTAGAGGCTTAGACTTGTCCACTGCAGTATAAAAATCTTCACCTTCAGATTCAGTGTTTGTCTGTTTAAAAAAAAATTAATGTAAAATCAAGAAGCAATAAAAACAAAATGTTTCAAAGTTACATTCTCTTACAGCATAAAATGAATGAACAGAATGGTTTTGTCTAGAATGGATTGATTTAACTTTTGGAATCATGACAATGTAGTGAAATCTAATTGAAGAATAATTCTGTTTAGTTATGAATGTTAGCATTATAAAATGTATATATATATATTTCCTTACTATATCATGTATCTCTGAAAGTTCTTCATCCTTTTTAAATGACACGCCTTTCATAGAATTACTTCTTCTAGGAGTTACTTGATCATCATGCCAAGGGTCTTCATTCTGTGAAACTTGTTGGTTTAATTCTGGTTTGCCTGAGTATGACATCTGACAGTCGCCCATTGGGTTCCCCACTACAGAGATTTTACGTCTTGGTGTTGAGTTGGGTATGGACTCTTTGTCATGACAAAAAAAAATAATTTGAATATTTTCAACAAACAATACTTAGAAAGAAATGTATACAGACGTACTAATGGATGAAAATTTTAAAATAGAAAACCCTGAAAGAAATTTGTGTTGTTTACCTCCATCAGTATCGCTTTCAGAAATGTGAATGCTGCTGGCAAATTTGGCGACATTTATCTTGGGCCCACCAGGCTGGACATAAACAAAATGATAGATTAGCAGATATTTTATTATTTCTATAACTAAAACTATATATTACCCCTGAAAAAAAGAACCATTTCACATTGAATTATAAAATAACCCACATATAATCTATATTGAACTAAAATTAAATCATGTATATGTACATTGGAACAACTTTAATTTTTCTTTCTTTTCTGAAAGCTTGAATTATAGTATATGTTGTATTACGCTCATAAACTTTCTAAAAACTATAAAGATTTGTATCATGACAGAAAGAATATAGTATTATAGCATTAGCTTCAAGCTTCAAACTATTTAGTTTTTATTCTATCAAATTAAAGAATATAGTCAGGTATTACACAAAAAATAAAAATATTGTAATAAATTGTTTTGAAAAAAATTGCAACAGGAAAATCTATTATTCATTTTTTTTTTAACTCTATAAACAGTAATATTTTATTTCTGTTGAAATATATATAGAAAAATAGAATAAATACACATAATTTTTAAGCCAAATTAAAATCATAAGCATACTTTCCACTCAAAAATAATAAAATAAAAAAAATCCTTTTGTTTTTCTTCACCCTAAAAACTATAGATGAGCCCTATGACTCTGAACCATCAGTGAACATTTACAACTTATGAAATGGTATGACATAGTAGTTATATAGTTACAACCAGATTAAACTAAACATACAATTCTAGTAAACCCTATGAACTATTTCCAATAAAATTGCAAACATAACATACCCTCGACCCCACACACACACACACACAAAAAAAAAAAAAAAAAAAAAAAAAAAAAAAAAACTTGAAAGAAAAGTTTGGGTAAAATATTTCTGGTGTAGTCTAACAATAGAAAATCAAAATAATAATTTAATTAATAACAGGTCATGATAACAAAACAACACACCAAAACTTAAAAGTGCCACTATTCATTTTACACAAAAAATAAAATAATTTAAAAAGCTTAAAATCCCATCAGAGTAAAAAAAATAATCTTTTTTTTATAAAGAAAAAAAAAAAATTCTGTTTAGATATATCCAGCAGTTAAAACATTTTGCTCAAATGTAACAAAAATGTACTTCTTAATAGAGAACAATTTTAAAAAACAAAACAAGAAAAATTGAATTTTAATTCTAAGTAAGGTGTTTATAAAATACTTTCTTATTCATGTTTGTTTTTTTTTAGATTCACTAGCCATTCAAAAAATTATTATATTGCCTAATAATTAGTCTTATTACGTTATTCTTAATGTTTTTATTTTTTTATATAAACAAATTTTACAAATATATAAGCTTTATATATTTTAACAAAAAAAAAAAAATTTCTTCTTAAATGAGTTTTTAAAATTTCTTGGGAATTTAAAAAATATAACCATTTCAGAACAGAAAACAATAAAGACTATGGAAAAAGGTTTTGGTGCAAAATATGAACAGCACCAACCTTGTCATCAGCAAAAACATCTTCCTCAAGGTCAGAGTCATCCTTTGTTGTGAATATTGTAGAAACAAATAGGTTGAAATAAGAAAACTAATAAAGTCTTTCAAGAGAGTGATCAAGTTGGGGGTTCATTTTACATTCTATAAATTGTATTAACAATAGGAGTCACTAGATGTTATTTTTGGCTGTGTAATTTAAGAATAATTACCTTTTTTTTCACTTCTTCTCCAACTGATACGTCAGAATCAGCCCATGAATTACTCCCTGGAGCACCAGAAACTTTACTGATTGTCTCATTGTCTGAATCATCACCTATTTTGAAACAATTCAGTTTGAAACTATGGGGCCTTCATTTTTAAGACTCACATAATTTACATAAAGGGAGGATGAGTAATAGAATTAAAGAAGAAGACCATGGCTGTCTGTCATTTTATATGTGCTATTGGCATTGGTTCTAACTTCAAAATTTGTCCCTGATTTTGCAGGAGGTTTAGTCTAGGATAGAAGAGAAATGTTTTAATGTAAAGGCAGTAGAAGAAAGAAAGTGTGGGGGAGCGTCAAAGAATAAATTTTGTAAAAAAAATTATGGTAAAAGTAAATGTCCTAGTTCTATAATGGTAAAAGTAAATGTCCTAGATCTATAATGGTAAAAGTAAATGTCCTAATTCTATTATGGTAAAAGTAAATTTCCTAGTTCTATAATGGTAAAAGTAAATGTCCTAGTTCTATAATGGTAAAAGTAAATGTTCTAGTTCTATAATGGTAAAAGTAAATGTTCTAGTTCTATAATGGTAAAAGTAAATGTTCTAGTTCTATAATGGTAAAAGTAAATGTCCTAGTTCTATAATGGTAAAAGTAAATGTCCTAGTTCTATAATGGTAAAAGTAAATGTCCTAGTTCTATAATGGTAAAAGTAAATGTCCTAGTTCTATAATGGTAAAAGTAAATGTCCTAGTTCTATAATGGTAAAAGTAAATGTCCTAGTTCTATAATGGTAAAAGTAAATGTCCTAGTTCTATAATGGTAAAAGTAAATATTCTAGTTCTATAATGGTAAAAGTAAATGTTCTAGTTCTATAATGGCAAAAGTAAATGTCCTAATTCTATAATGGTAAAAGTAAATGTCCTAGTTCTATAATGGTAAAAGTAAATGTCCTAGTTCTATAATGGTAAAAGTAAATGTTCTAGTTCTATAATGGTAAAAGTAAATGTTCTAGTTCTATAATGGTAAAAGTAAATGTTCTAGTTCTATAATGGTAAAAGTAAATGTTCTAGTTCTATAATGGTAAAAGTAAATGTTCTAGTTCTATAATGGTAAAAGGGAATGAAAGTGTTTAAAAAACTATTAGTAATGATATTAACAGTAATCAATGCCAAATGCTTTTTGTGAAAACTAAATATTTAAAAAAATCACTGTGTCTTTGGATCAATCAGGATAAATGTTTTTTTTAAAACAATTATCTCAATTTATATGAAATCAACTTTCTCTTAAAGTAGTTCATGAAACTTTCAGATAAGGTCAATAAAATTTTACTTTCAATAAACATTTAAGTAAACTGATCTCAGACAAACAACATGCTTCACTACTCTTGTGTTTATGTCTGTTGTGTTATTATACTACCTTGAGCCTAAATTGTTTATTAACAATGCTTTATAAATTAAATTGTTTTATCATTAACAATTAAATTTAACTGCTAAAATTTTATTGTTTTTTTTTTTTCCTTTTTTTTTTAACAAGTTAAGATCCATAGAGTTGGTAATTTGTATGTGCCAGTGTGTGTGTATGTGTATGTGTTGAACTGCTACCTCCTCCATCAGCCACAGGAAGACCAAGAGCTACTTGTTCTCTGGGAGTAGTTAGTGAACTGCCAGGCTGAGAAAGTGATCTTGGAGTTGACACTGGAGTTTGTCCCTTCATTGTGTAATCAGCAATAAGCTGACTGCAGGCATGGTGACTCTGAATTTCAGCATGGTCATCAGCTGACCAGCCTGTTAGAAAAAGTTTTAACAAGTATATTTCAATAGCTTTCTCATTTGTTCTTTCTTTCAAGATCAATCTCAAAAGAGTAAGTTAGGACAAAGGTAAACAAAATATAATTAGTTTTTTAACTAGCAAGAAAGGATGAAAAAAAAGGGAAATAAATGATTTCATAAAATCAGGAAAAGAAACTAAGAGATGTCATTCATTGGTAAAAAGAATGAAATTGAATAACAAAATGAAAGACACTTTCCTTATAAATTCAGTTGTTATGATGCTTATTATTTTAAATGATTGTTTTATCATTTTCTTAGTAAAGTAAAGTTCCCCTTTCAGACCATGTGATCTATAGGGCAGATGATGTAAACGTCATCTGTTTCTGTGGCCAACGGTGTTAACGAGGGTGTCATGTGGCCAGCACAATGACCAACTGCCTTTACTTTTCCCAACTAATGTCAGGTAACCTTTAGAGCTGGGTGGAATCAGAGGTGCCCAAAGATCCCGAAATTAAAAATCCCAGTCTTCACCAGGATTTGAACCCTGGTCCCTCATTTGGAAGCCAAGCGCTTTACTGCGCCTCCAACATTATCTTAAGTCATAACAAAATGTTTTGTAAAGAATACAAATTTGCATTCTAAAAAAAAGTTCCCATTAAAGCAACAACAAAAATGAACAACAAGGGAGGAGGGGCTACCTTTATTATCCTTTAGAGTGACATCAGCCTTATATTCTAGAAGCAGTTTTACCAGTGAAATAGAACCAACTGAACAAGCCATTATTAAAGGAGTTCTATAAAAAGAAATATATTCTGTAATAAGCAATACTGTATAGATCAGATGATAATGAATGAAACTAAATAAAATACAACTAGCATGGATATTTATAATGTCACATGTTTATTACAAAGCTTTTATCAACTCACTCTGTTTTTCTGTCTGGTAAAAAGATTGTACACATTATTTCTCCCACACCCAATTTCAGATTGAGCTGAAATTTTGCACAATTATTTCTTGTATCTGACAATACAAGAATCAATAAAAAAAAAACAATTAGTTAATTAACTATTGGTAATTAATTATATTATATTATATTATTTTCTTTGTTATCTCAAATAAGGGAAAGACATTGTAATTGACTGATGTGATGGTATAAGTTGAATTCAGTTTGTTCATCTATTTTTTTTTTATAAAAGCTTTTAAAAAGCAATCAACCAGATAACCCCTACCCCTTTCCAACTGGTCCAAACAAGTGATAGGATCATAGTGCATTGAGAAAGCTAAAAGCATGAAATTGCACTAAACAAAACAACTGGTAAAAATATTTTTAATCGCGCAGGTTAATTGTTGTTGTCTAGATCTATTAAAAATTTAATTACATGACTGATCTAAACTAATTGATATGCTTAATATAAGTTTGTTATTTTCTTGTTCATAGACATTTATATTGCTTACAAAATTTTAGTTTTTACTAAAAAAAATCATAAAACACATCTTTTTTTAACCCTAAACTAAATCAGACTTATAATTAACACATGAATAGTTAATAATTTATACGTAGAACTGATTTCATTCATAGAAAGAAGCACAAGATAACAAAAATTACTTAGAAGTTGCATCTGTTATATTGACATCAGCTTTGCCTCGTAGTAAAATATGACATGCGTCTTCAAATTTATTGATGACTGCAAGATGTAAGGGAGCATATCCAGCCTGATCAGATGACAAAATGAAATTTAAAAATGAATTAAAAATTATAATTTTTGTTATATTCTTTCTCATTTTTAAAGATACCTGCAATCAATCCATGTCAATGTAGAATAGAACAAAACAACAGTCAAATTGTTGTTTTCACTTAAGTCCTGTTTACTGATTCCTTTTTTGAAAAGTTTGTGTATCCATTAACATACACTACAACAAACATGTTTTTTTATTCATTAGTGAGTAAAATTATGTGAAGGCTAAATCAAACATAAATTTCTATACTGATTAACAAAACCTTTTCAAACACAAATTTCCTTATCCTTTAGTGAGCTAATATTAAACATGTTTCTTAGCCATTAAAGATACGAAATCCTAGACATGCTTCTTTAGCATAGATAATGAGATGCTATCATAAACCTGTTTCTTTAATCATATATTTTTTTATAAGGAATCAGTTTCACATCACAATTACTGTCTATACAAATTTCACTTTTCTAATTTTCAGGTGTGTTTAAAATATTTCTTCATTAAATAGTTGAACACTGAACATACCATGTCTCTGACATTCAAAGAAGCACCAGCCTTGATCAACAAAGTGATCACTTTTAAGTGATTATTTCCAACTGCAAGATGAAGTGCTGATATCCCATCTTTATCCACAGTGTCTATCTCGACATGGTATTCTAACAATAGCTGAACACATTCTTCATGCTGAAATTCAACTGCCTGGAAGAACAATGAAACTAACAAAAATGTTTGGGTTTCTTGAGGTTGAGTTAAGGTATTAAGTAATTAACAGAGAAATAGACTCACAAAAACTATGTTGAATAATGGTGAACTGAGACTGTTGGTCAATTAATACATATAAACAATTGTATTTTTATTACTGGTATTTTTAAACAAGAAAAAATTTTCAAACTTACAAAACAATATTTGTCTATGTATGGATGTTTAAAGAGCAAACAAAGTACTAATCATTAAAACTTTAAAACTGTCATATGAACAGAATATCCTTTTTTTTTTTAAATACGTAAAATCTTTGAAAAAAGTAGCCAAGCTAAGTGAATAATTTAGTCAACTAAATCAGTTCCAACTTACTCTCATCAAAGGTGTTCTGGAATGATTATCTCCAACATTGGCTTTCGCTTTCCATTCTAGTAATTCTTGAACAATCTCTGAGTAGCCTCGAACACAAGCTAAATGAAGAGGTGTTCTGTAACAGGAAATAGATTGTTGTTAAAACACAAGCTAAATGAAGAAGTGTTCTGTAACAGGAAATAGATTGTTGTTAAAACACAAGCTAAATGAAGAGGTGTTCTGTAACAGGAAATAGACTGTTGTTAAAACACAAGCAAAATGAAGAGGTGTTCTGTAATAGGAAATAGACTGTTGTTAAAACACAAGCTAAATGAAAAGGTGTTCTGTAATAGGAAATAGATTGTTGTTAAAACACAAGCTAGAGTCTATATGAAGAGGTGTTCTGTAAGATGAAGATTGTGTTTAGAACACATGAATACATGATAAATGAAGAAACATTCATGGTAATTCTGCAGGACTTCAAGGGGCAGCCATCTTTGTACTATTTTGTTATTGTTTATGTTCCAAAGAAATCCCAAGATAGTGTCTTAAAAAATACCAAGAATTAACATTACTTCTGTGTTTTCAAAGCAATGCTATTTTTTCTTTTACTTTTGACTTGGTGTCAACACAATACGTTTCTTATTGTTCTGTCTTTTTAATTGTTAAATATTGTCATCTATTCTGAATTATTCTGATATATATAGAGAGAATCTAAATTTAACTATGCCTACAATAAATATCAGCACAGTTTATTACCAAAAATTAATAGACCTTTATTGCCTTTAAGAACCTTGTCATATTTATATAGTAATTAGTCTAGTTCTAGGAATTAGATTATGAGTCTAATTAATAGACTTATAAGCACTAGATGATACCAGTATAGCTAGATCTAGCATATTATTTAGCTTCAAAAATAAAAAACAATCTAAAACCCAAATCTTAGAGAAAACCCAAGATACAAGATTACAGTCTAAACAATAACAAAGATGGCTGCCCCTTGAACTCCTGCAGAATTACCACATTCACATCTATTAAGTGTTATTGTATCAATTACTAAAATTACATGTATCAATCAGTGAATGGTAGGATTTAATTAAATTATTTATAATCTACTACTACTACTGCTCTACTAGTATAGTAGTATAGATTAGTATAGTTAGTATATTTTATATAATTATATTTTATTATATATTATATATAGATCTAGATCTATATATTATAATATATAGTCTATATATACATAATACATCTAAATCTAGATTAAATGAATAGATATTGAGTACAGAGACATAAAAGGCAAAGCTAGATTCTATCTAGATCTAGATAGACCTAGACGCTGCGGCTGGAGACCTACCTATTTTCTTTGTCTAGTGGGCTTGGATCTTTCTTAGCAAGTTGTTTAACTTTGTTCAAGTCGCGATACCATACAGCTTTATGAAGTTTTCCGAGCTCTTTTTCTTTAACCTCAAAGCTAACGTTTAAAGATGAAACAGATCCTCTAGTAGAGCCTGATTTCGGTGAGTATTCACCGGTCCTATCTTTGCCTCTTATCTTTTTCCATATTTTTTTCATTCTCGTAACTAAGAACGCTTATAGATCTAGTAGTAATTCAAGTATTCTTTCAGCTTAGCATTTCCGCCATTTGCAAAAGGTTGCTACCGCTAAGGGAGGTAAAAGGTACTACTAAATCACTGAGCTATATAAATATATTTTTCGTGAATTTGATTTGATATTTTTCAGAGGGTCTAGATCTATATCTAGAACTAGAATCTATGCCGTCGGTTATTTAAAATCTTATTATTGTTATAAGAAAAAAAAGCGCATTTATTTATTGGTTTTAAGTAATTCTGGATATTTTAATATTTGTAAAATATTTTACATGATTGTGATGTTCCTTCAGAGTTTTAGATAATCTTTTTCAAGTATTTCCTAGTCAAAACTTTCCCTGACCAAACCTCCCACAGTACGACGGGATGGCAGCGCGGTCAGGGTTTGAGCCTGATACCATCGAGACTAAGAGTCCAGCGCGCATACCACGGTACACGACCAGGCAGCCATCCAATAAGTCGCTTCTGTATTAGAATGGATTCATCTGAGATTAGGATTCGAGTTTGTCAACACGCAAAAGAATATATGTCGGGAATATGAAGAATGTTTTCTAATCTTTGGTTTAGGTCATCATTGAATACTTTGTAATACACATATTAAATAGTAGTGATTGACGAATTGATTATTATTCAAATTACATGGATAAACTGGCTTTTAGCAAAGAATTTTTTTTTTATTGTATAAATTTTTATCTTTCTTCTGACCCCCTACGGTTGTCTCAAGGACTCCTGGGGGGGGGGGGTCAGCAGTTTGAGAACCACTCCCTATAAACATGCCCATTACGGCCCAGTATCAGTTTTAATTAGGGTTATCCCCCTTTGCCCTAATTGCAGCCCTAAATAGCCCTAATGGGCGCGGGTACCGTTTGCACATTGGCGTCATTAGGTTCCCATTAGGGACCAATACGGGCAACCCTAATCGTACCAATATCGGCCCAGAATGGGTAAACCCACTTTCAGATTCATTGGGGATTTCCAGAATCGCGCCATAATCAAGCCCATACTAGCCACAATGGTTTAGTAACTGAGATTTTCATTGGGGTTCAATTAGGGATAACCCTTATTGTGCCATTATCGGTCCGATGCTGGCCTGAATGGTTTAGTAACTGAAATATTTATTAGGGCTCAATTAGGGATAACCCTTAAATTATTGTGCCATTATCGGTCCAATGCTGGCCCTAATGGTTTAAAAACTGAAATATTTAAGGCTCAATTAGGTATTATCATGCAAATACTGTCTCCGGTGGTTCAGTCATTAAATTTTATTATGGCTTAATTAAGGATAATCTTTAATGTTTTTCAATACTGTAGTTTAAAACAAATTCATTAGTGATTTTTTGTTTATAATGCCCTTTTTGTTCAGATGCAGCTCAATGGCTTAAATTAGTATGAGATTTTTAACCTTTTACATAGGTCTACTTTCACACTGATGATTTAGATCTAGCAATAGAATTATTTGACATAATTGTTTCGAAATTATAATGAATAATTGAATCATTGCATGATCTCTATATACATCTAGCTATAATGTCAACATATTTATAAAGTAATGGACATGTTATATTACATTTTTGGGTTTGAACACTAACATACAATACAATTTTTGGTAATGTACTATATAAGACTTGCATATGCTCTGATCATTCATTCTTAAATCAAACTTACACAATTAACTTTTTTTTATTTTTTATTCATGGAATAATTAACCAACATAAAAGACAAATATAACAGCACAAACAAGATATCAAGACAGTATTATATTTTCATTCAATTCTTAGCATTCTTTACAAGCTGACTTCGCAAGACTGGTGGCAATTTCATATTTCGACTTCCATATAGCAGCTGGAACAAACAAACAAACAAATATTATAGTCATGTAACAAAACTACCTTCAAGCTGTATTAATAATTTAAAAAATCTAACAATTAAACATCAGAAGACCTTATTATACATTTATCTATGTGGACATACTATTTACCGGTTATATTTCCAGCCCTTGATGATAAATGCTGCTAAAAAATTAGGTTGCTTCTAAAGCCTATTAATTTAAGCAACACAAAAATAATGGTATTTCAAAATTTGGAGTTCAATCTTCTTCTTAAATTAGATCTAAATGTTATGAATTGGTGTCAGCAAATGTGGCACTGGTATTTGACTATGCTAAAAGTGCAATGGCAGACTAGATCTAGCTAGGCTTCAATTCATTCAATATTATATTTTGTTCAATTTATTTATATTAACTTTATGAATGGCAATGGCAGACTAGATCTAGCTAGGATTCAATTCATTCAATATTATATTTTGTCCAATTTATTTATATTAACTTTATCACAGGCTCTTACTAATACAATATTCTGTAGTAATTAGAGTTCTATGGTAATTTTAAAAATAAGTTGGCTGAAAAGTTATTCTAGAATTAAAATAAACAATGATGTTTGTAAAATGTTTTACATGTTTCGGATGTTCCTTCAGAGTTGAAGATAATTACTTCCTAGTCCAAACCTCCCGCAGGACGACGGGGGATGGGAGCGGGCAGGGTTTGAACCCGGGACCATCGATAAATCTGAACGACAGTCCAGCGTGCAAACCGCACGACCAGGCAGCCATCATGTTGATCACAGTGAAACTTAAAAAAACATTAAAAAAAAAAAACACAACCAGCATATTTCAAAATTAGGATAGCTTTTCTTTATTTACATTTAATCAATTCCATCCCATTAACAATTTTCTTTCAGATTGCTGATCAGTAATCTATAATAAAAGCAAAATTTAATTCTTCTTACCTTCTTGAGCAGGCTTGCTTATGAAAAGATGATGAACAGCATCGAATCTGTACTGCATGCATAGCTGTTGTAGACCACCAGAATGACATTAATCAGATAACAATTCAATAATTTATTTCAAAATGTTTGCAATATAAGGTTACATTTTGAATTGTTGTAAAGTAATAATTGACTTTGTTTAAATTAAACACATTTGTCATTTTGTTACAGAACTTTTTTTTTAGATAAGCAAAATTTTGAGAAAAACAAAATACCGTAATTAAAGGTGATAGTAAATTGGAGTCAATTAATGATGATGAATTTGATGTATATTCAGTGGGAGACTTTTTGAGTCTTGAGACTTTGATACTTTTTACGCGCGACTATACAAAATCTGCTAACATACGGAATAACTTGTTGGCAAGGCAACGCCTCATCTAAATTGTTGCGACGTCTAACCCAAACCCTAACCCAAACTCTAACATCATTAAAAAAGCATCAAAAATTACACTCACAACATTACCACATTTGAACAAAAGTGCCTAAGAAAAATCGAAAAAAATCATGGAAGACAACGGCCACCTGCTCCATCAGAACTATGTCAGGTCGTCGCGAAGTGGGCGACTGCTGTCAATCAAAACAAGAACGGAGCGGTACAAAAACTCCTTCGTACCTCACTTGGTCAGACTCTATCACCGCCACTCATTGATAAGGGAACATGAAATGCACCAAGATACCTGTGTGTAGTCGCTGAATGAACTCTTTATGTTGTCTGTTGTATTTATGTGTACTTTGCTGTTGTGTTGTCTTTATATGAGAAAAGAGTCCTTGTAATCACAACAAATTTCCGTAAGGATCAATAAAGCAGTTTTAGTCATTTCTTTGGTAAAGTCAAGAGACTTCTTTCACTTTCCTTTTTTTTTTTTTTTTTTGCATAAAAAAAATTCAGCAATATTAGCATGTATATAGCTCTCAAACTTGTGAGATAATCAACATACATACTGCAGATCTTTTCAACCAAAATATGGTCAGAAAATGTCTACATCAGCAAAACAGTCATTGAAAACAATCCATACCAAAGATGCAACTTTGAGTAACAAAGTTAATGGTCAATGTTTTCTTTGGTTCATTGGGGGGGATCTGATATTTTTCACTGGAAAGAGACATCACAAATATTTATCAGAGTATGTTAAAAGATTGCTTTAAAAATCCCAGGTCTATTTTTTAATTAACAAAAAAGATGTTTTCATGTAAACACTATTAACACATCTTTAAAATCAAAAACAATATTTTCAGAAAGAATAACTCTCATGGATTTTTTTTTCTTTATTCACATATATTTGTATTAACTTATGCTGTCAATAGGACAAAATGAATGTTAAAATAAAAACTTCAAAGCACAAAACATGGCCTTGACATAAAAAATATGATAATCATAAAACATAAACAGTGGTATAATGTTTGTTCAAATAGGAAGATATAGATATAAAACCAAAAATATACAGCTAGTATAATGTTTAATATTTACATATTGACAAAAATTAAACAACATCAAACAAATTTATTTAAAAAGTTGAGCACCTTTTTCAGGCATTGAGAAATGCATAGAAAAAATATTATAATATTATATGAAGCATCAGTAAAGGTAGTCCCTTGATGTATGTATATGATTAAATCTTTTTTAAAAAGTAATATATATATTTTCTTTTCTAAAGAAAATTTTAAGATTTAGATCGAACTTGGACATACAGATTTTTGCACAGCAAATAAATTATATTCTGAATATTTTCTTTCCAAGAAAAAGAATATTTACATCTCTAAATAAATTATATTCTGAATATTTTCTTTCCAAGAAAAAGAGTATTTACGTCTGTAAATCTGATGTTGCAACATTAACAATGTATGTAATCTGATAGCTTAATGTTAGAAGTGGATGAACAAAAGGTCCTTATAATGATTGATAATTTTACTTGTATAGTACAATACTCATCAGTCTAACCAAATAATACTTTGGCTAATTTTATATATATCTATGCTTACTACTTTGGGAATAACAAAAAATAGTCCAAGATATTTCCATTGATATAGGAGAAAGTGGGGTAAACAAAGTGTTGGGGAATGGGTACAATAATATTATTTCATTTAAGAAAGAATAGAGATAAAAAGATTATATTTTTGGACTAATTAAAAGAATCATCAAATTTTTTTCTGGTCATGATTTTATAATAAACTTCTGAAAGATTGTAAATGTAATTTTTTTAAAATTGAGCAGTGTTAAGCAATTCTTAGATCTTAACTCTTCTGGTTATTAAAAGAGCTATATTATTCTATACAAATCTTTTAATAAAAATAAATTGTGGAGTATTATTGACAAAAAATGTAAAACAATTTTTGACAAGAACTCTTTTTAGAAAATAGCAATCATTATATAGAAAATTTACAATTTCAATTAAGTGCAAAAAAAATTGATTCCATAATTTGATCTGGATTGTACATGGTAAATGGTTAGAATTATATGTTGTTGAGTATTTCAAACTGTACAACAAAATTTCTCAGTTGAATGAATGCAAACACAGATACAGTTACTCATAGAGAGACAATACAATAGCAATGAATATAAACACTGTCACAATATAAACTGTACATAGTTGACAAGACACACATAACAGTTTTGTACAATTTGACACATTGTGGAGTCACTGTAATAAGAAGTTTTCTTCTCATTATTTCACATCAAAATGTTCAAGAACAACAAAATGTACTGGTCAAAATATTCACATTTCAAATATCATTTAAAATTTCACTAGTTATAAAATATTAACATCAAATAATCAAAAATAATTTTTTGAAGGGACTATTGACATATGCTTATTACCCATTCAAAACAAAATTTAGAATAAGAACGTAATCAGAATGTTTGATTGACAGAAACAAAATGTTAAATGGAGACAACAATGAGATAGAAAAAAGTGAAAAGAAAAAAAACTATTGTACAAATTAAAGCTGTGTTCACCTTTGGAATATGAATAAAGTTTAAAAAGAAATTACATTAATATATATAAATATATACATAACAAAATGAGACAGTTAAACTAAAATAAGATATTGCCTTGTGTAAATAATTTTGATACAAAAAAGTTTGTTAATAATAAATGGCCAATAGTTTAGAATTGAGATTCTGTGGCATTAATAACATTCATCAAAACTTTAAAAAATCACAAACTGATGTATTGATATGAAACTAGACATGAATGAAATACAGTAATACATTGTCCTTTTATTTGAGACTTAAACATTAAGGACACAAAAAAAAAAGAACACATCATTGGCTTTATATTTCTAAGAACAAATATTGGTTAAACCTCTCTATGCCATTTCATTTAATGTTTCTACTTTTATTTCTTTTTGGCTTGGCACTTCCTCAATCTGAACTTGAATCTCATCAGGTTTGTCTGATTCTATTTTATCTTCAAGGGCTATTATTTCAAACTGGTTCCCATCATTCTCTTCTTCACACTCTTGATCACTCCCTAGTTTAACAGTCTCGCCATAGTTCAAAGATTTCTCTTGATTGCTTTCTTGTAGTTTATTGTTGACTTTAGCCTTGTAAATTGGCGGTGGGGGTGGGCTTACTTTTGGAGCTTTACAAATGGATGAGTCTGTGTTCAATAGTTTTTTACCTTTATTGTCTGCATTCTAAAGAAAAACAAAACAAAATCTTGAACCCTTTAAAAAAAAAAGTAAAATAAAAAGTTTTCAAGATTAATCATGAAGATATCCATGATTACAAAATATAGTTGACAAAGGAATGACTAATATTTTCTCATTTATTTAAAATTGTATGCTTTTGAGTTTGAACAAATTAAGTTCACTTGATATTTAGGCTCTTGCAATGTTTTACAGATTAAATAAGATGCAATTTACTCATAATTAATGTTATTTGAAGCAGATAACTAATGGTTAACTCCCTTACTTTATTAGCTAGTCTGTGTTTGTAATAGTGCTCTGCTCCTAGTGCACCACCAGCACAAAGCACACCCAGAAATAAAAATAGGAAAGGTATAGCCATGTCTCTCATATCCATACTAGATGTGACATGGTTGTGTGTAGGGCTTCCACTTCGCTTCTGTGGGACAAGTTTGGTTTTATCATAAGCTGGGCAAACTTGTTTTTTATGAATGTATTTAGCAATCAGCTCCTGGATGTACATGTCTTCATTTAGGTCAAGGATGGCTAATGTCACTCTTTCCATTAAAGGTGATTTTTTTTGACCAGCAAAAGAGTACCTAATATATTATTGTAAAAAAAAGGACAAAAATATGATAAGTAATAAAACAAATGTCTAATATGTAGTGTGGAAAATCAATATTTAAAAACTTCTATCTTTATAAGATTATTCTCTTTTTTCATAGAAGTTTAAGTTACTTTTTTTTGTACTGCTACAGTACTGAAAATTACTTTTTACAAGAGTTATAATTGGAGGTTGATGTCATTAGTAATTAAACATTTAACTCAACTTAATTTGGTATTTAACATGAAATGAAATATTGCTTTTTTTAAAAACAAAAATCTTACCCAAAGGTAGAAAGTGTTTCTCCATAAGGTATTACATCACAATTAGTAGCAGCAACATAATCAGCTTTCACTGTCTCCATCAATAAAACATATTTACCTCCAGAATCTTTCACACGCTGAACACCTGCAGATAAGATACAAAACATAAAGCTTTCAAACATAGTGTGGGTACAGTGTTGTCTGAAACCCACATCCCATAAGTAATGCAGAATATTAGCTTGAAACTCAAAAGTGTTTTCTAAATCCTTACCTTCTTTGTTGTGTTTAATCCACTCTTGGGAATCATCAATGTACATAAAGAGTTTAGAGAAAATATTATTGTGAGAAACTTTTCCATGTTTTAGGACTTGGTAAACATGATGGTATTTCATCTGTAAACACAAACAATAAATTAACATGTATGGCTCCCCAGAAGACAAAGGATGCGCCCAGATGAGTCACTGGCTTAGGTTTCATCTTGAGACAGGGCAGAATCTGGAGTGACTGATCAAGTCAATTAACATAAGTATCATACAAATACTAGATAAGAATGGTTGACACTTTCAATATGGTTATAAAATAATGTGATCAATAGACTATATTTAGTTCTAACAAGAAACAATATCACAAATTCAACTAATATAATCAATTATGGCACCATTTTTTTTTTATTTATCTTAAAAAAACCTTTGTGATTTCAGGAATAAAGAAACCAAATTTATGCAAATAGCTTAATTAAAATAAGTGATTTTTTTTTTAAAAAGAAAGCATTTTTCATTGATTTCATTTTTCAAAATTATTTGAGATACTTTATGTTAATAAATAATAATGCTTACAACTTTGAAAATTAACCATATATCATCTCAGAGGAGATTTTTTTTTCAATGGTCTCATAAATAGAAATGGTGTCACATTAAATTAAATTATATTAAATACATGTTATGAATTTTTTTACAAATAATTTTTAAAGGGAGCTAAAGAATAAAAAAAGCTGCAATAGTATTTAAAAAATTAAATTAATATGTAAGAAAGATACATTCAAACCAAGTTAGATTTATATACTTGAAAAAAAGTCTAATTTATTCTTTTATTCTAACAGAGTTATAAAATGTTCTATCACAAGGTTCACGATTAAAAAAACAGCAACTAAATATTTTCAGAAACACATCAAGATTGAACTATGGATAGCATGTGATAATACACATTATAGGACATTGTTTTGTTCCAATTAAATTTTTTTTTTCATGCCAAGATATTTGGTTAACATATAGGTATTGAAATAATTGAAATTAGAGGCATTTTTCAAAGCAGATGAATAAATACCCAATTAATGGAGATGTTACAAACTTATAATTTCATTATCATTCTTATCATTTTATTTTGTTTTTCTACTCTATGAAATGACCCCAATAAATTTTAAATCTTTTTGATATCTACTGAAAATTTCATTTGTTGTACTTATCAACTTAATTGATGAAGTCTTGACATGAGTAATTAACTAACCTCCCCCTGACTGCTGTATTAGATGAGTAGCTAGCTAAACTCCACCTGACTGCTGTATTAGATGAGTAGCTAGCTAAACTCCACCTGACTGCTGTATTAGATGAGTAGCTAGCTAAACTCCACCTGACTGCTGTATCACATGAGTAACTACCTAAACTCCATCTGACTGCTGTATCACATGAGTAACTACCTAAACTCCATCTGACTGGTGTTTTAGAAGAGTAACTACCGAAACTCCACCTGACTGCTGTATCAGATGAGTAACTACCTAAACTCCACCTGACTGCTGTATCACATGAGTAACTACCTAAACTCCACCTGACTGGTGTTTTAGAAGAGTAACTACCTAAACTCCACCTGACTGCTGTATCACATGAGTAACTACCTAAGCTCCACCTGACTGCTGTATCACATGAGTAACTACCTAAACTCCATCTGACTGGTGTTTTAGAAGAGTAACTACCGAAACTCCACCTGACTGCTGTATCAGATGAGTAACTACCTAAACTCCACCTGACTGCTGTATCACATGAGTAACTACCTAAACTCCACCTGACTGGTGTTTTAGAAGAGTAACTACCTAAACTCCACCTGACTGCTGTATCACATGAGTAACTACCTAAGCTCCACCTGACTGCTGTATCACATGAGTAACTACCTAAACTCCACCTGACTGCTGTATCACATGAGTAACTACTAAACTCCACCTGACTGCTGTATCACATGAGTAACTACCTAAACTCCACCTGACTGCTGTATCACATGAATAACTACCTAAACTCCACCTGACTGCTGTATCACATGAGTAACTACCTAAACTCCACCTGACTGCTGTATCACATGAGTAACTACCTAAACTCCATCTGACTGGTGTTTTAGAAGAGTAACTACCGAAACTCCACCTGACTGCTGTATCACATGAGTAACTACCTAAACTCCACCTGACTGCTGTATCACATGAGTAACTACCTAAACTCCACCTGACTGCTGTATCACATGAGTAACTACCTAAACTCCATCTGACTGGTGTTTTAGAAGAGTAACTAAACTCCACCTGACTGCTGTATCACATGAGTAACTACCTAAACTCCACCTGACTGCTGTATCACATGAGTAACTACCTAAACTCCATCTGACTGGTGTTTTAGAAGAGTAACTACCTAAACTCCACCTGACTGCTGTATCACATGAGTAACTACCTAAACTCCATCTGACTGGTGTTTTAGAAGAGTAACTACCTAAACTCCACCTGACTGCTGTATCAGATGAGAATTTACCTAAACTCCACCTGCTGTATCAATTTTTCTGTCATTTTCAAAATGATGTTGCACCAATACATGAAAAAAATGTGTCAGAACCTAAAACAACAATCAATCGTCATTAAACCCCATGTTTAACCATTGCTAATTTCTGTCCATTATATGTTTACATTGGCATGGTGTGGTTTTACTTGAAAAATTTCTAAAAATTCAGAATAAGAATGAAATATGATAGATCTATGCTTGTTATTTTGGTTGATTTAGAATCTTAGAAACCAGAATGGTTGACTTCAATTGAAAGACAATGAGAGCTTCATTTAGATGGAGAGCTAGAAAGAGAGTAAGAAAAGGGAGAGTACCCTCTAGCATAGAATACAAGTTAAGGGACTAAAGTTTAGTGTAGGTTTCAACATCAGATAACATTTTTGGAATCAATTAAGATCTTTTTAACTTGTCACAGTAAAGTGTTGACATAATTGTTTAAACTTGTATTTGGTATTTGTGATAATCAACACGAGTTGATGGAAGCAGCCACAATGGCTACTACGACTGAAAACTTTCTTTTTGATTTAAAGTTGTGACTTACGGCCCCAATTTTGACGTCCTTGTTGTCTACAATGTCTTCATAGTCAGCAAAAGGTAACTGCTGTGGAACCGATTCACTTCTGCTAGTCAGTATAGCACTAAGACAGGCAGTGTAAGCCACAATGACAAATACTGTAAACATGAACCAGATACACATCAGTATTCTTCCAGAGAGTGAACGTGGAGCTTCTTTGTATCCTTAAAAAAAATATAAAGTTAAATTTAGTTTGATTAGTTTTTCATCTTGTAATTGTGTTTACATTTTATTTCTATATGTACACATTTTTTTTAAAACTTTGTTTATACTGTAAAATGAAGAAAAAAGATGGAAATCCTGAAAATACAGAAAAACTTAATAAAATTTGGATGGCTGCCTGGTCATGTGGAATGCAATTTGGATTATGGTCATGGTAGTTCCAGGTTTGAGCCCTGGCCATTGCTATCTCCAGCCCTCCTGTAGAAAGTTTTGTCTAGGTTTGAATTATTTTCATTTCTGAAGGAACATCTGAAGTCCAAATCTCTGCTAATAAGTATATTGCAGAAATGATCAACGAGAACAAAGAAATTCTAAAAGTTGTATTTGCATGAATGAGATCTTGCTGTATTTTTAAAGTTTGAACTTGTTATGATTTCTAAATGAATATTTGCTTCAAGTATTTTGTTTGCATCAACAAGCATTTCAAAATAAAACATACACCAATGTGAACGTTTACAAAATTAAGTCCATTTAGGTAGGTTGAGTAAATAGTAAGAAAATTTGGTTGCACTAGCTCAGTAGTTCTCAAACTGTGATCCAAGGATCCCCATTGGTCCTTGAGACTCTGTAGGGGGTCCACAGAAAGATGAAAATAGTATAAAATTAAAATAACTTATTCACTAAAAGCCAGTTTATCTGATTGGACTATTCAAATAATAATCAACTCAACCCTAACTACTGTTTAATATGTCTATTACATACTATTCTCTTACAACCTAAAGTTCTAAACCAAAGATTTGAATACATTATTTGCTTGGATATTCCAAACCAGGTATTGAACCCCTTTTGCCCATGGACAAACTCAAATCCCAATCACATTGGAAACCTTATAGAAGCAGTTCGTGAATATCCACAAGCGAGGAGCTTAAACCAATGTTGTATCCCGCATTTTTGCTCATTGTACAGAAGTTGTTGACTGCTTTTCCGCCTTCTTATTTGATACAATGTTGATTTATTGCCATAATGAGCATCATCACATATAAAAGAAAATGACTAGAATTTGTGCTTGTTGTAATTTGCAGTTGCTACTTACAAACATTGAGCAGGAAATAAAATCTCTTCAACCTCATCTTTTTTTTTTATTTATAATAAGAAAAGTTGCAATCTCAATAAACACTCCTGTAACAAAATGTTTTTTTTTGTTTTTTTACATTTGTAACTAATATACTAAGTATTTATGTAGATTTTTCACTAAGGAGTCCAAGGGCACATGTTGACTATATAATAATATATAAAGGGATCCACAGGTCAAAAAGTTTGAAAACCAGTAGGCCTACACTAACTAACTGGTCATGTAGTATGTGCTTTAGACTGTTTTAACAATGGCTTTCTTCAAACCCATTCTGTCCTGTATGAAATTTGAACATAATAATTTTCTTTTCTTCGTAACATCCAAATCTTATGAAACAAACAGACTATATTTGCCTAAAGAAGCAGGAATTGGTACAGAAATAAAAGATTTCAGTTTGAGGCCAACAGTTTCTAACCTTTATTTGTAATACTTACACAACATCAGGGCCAAAAGATAATTTATGTTATAATCTGCCTCCATTTCATGATATATTTATTGTAAGTTATAGCAAGATTAGAACAAAAAATTATATTAAAATCTTGATTTTGCAACTAATTCATAAGTCATTGGAAAAAGATGGACATAATTGTCCCAAAAAATAAATAATTAAGCATTTTTTTAATAATCTGCTTTTCTCAATTTACTAGCTTTAATTTTATCAAATTAAATGTAAAAATCATACTGTCCCTATTAAGTTTTGACATTTTTTTCCTTTTTTTTCCCATGTAATTACAAAGTTTTGATAGCATTAGAGGATTTTAAAATTTCAAGAAATAATGAATTTATATTTCCAGAAGTTCTGCTAATTGTATAAAAACATATTTAAAAAGTTGTGATCAAAAAATGTATTTCTTGTCAAACAAATAAAAAGAAATATATTCTGTAATAAATAATAATTTATAGATCAGATGATAATGAATCACAATGTAATCAGTTTAAGGAGATAGATACCAGTAATAGATTAAACAGACAACACTTAAGGTAAAAAAAACTAAACCTACCTTGCCAACCCAGGGTGCTAGCAGTAAAAAGAAAACTATTCTTCAAACCAAAACTTGTTCGAACTAGTCTGACATCTTTTTCCTTCACTACTTTTGCCCATTCATAAGGACTGAAACGCCCAATGAGAAACAAGGCAAGGCTGACAACTATGAAAGCAAGACAAATCATAACCCATACCTCTGTTGCAAAAGGCTCAAGCATCAGTCCAATGCCTCTCACAGTGTCAGGGGGATACTAAAACAATCAAAAAGTCTAATTTAAAAACATTTTTTAAAAACTTAAATTTTAAAATTCTTTGAACATAGAAAATATTCTTATTTAGTAGTAGAGAATTTTTTTTTTATTAGTTTGATGTTTTTTGTAACAATTTGATTTTTAAAGTTTTCTTTATTAGTGCATTTTTTTTATCTAAAGGATTAAATTAAGCTTTAAAATAGCAAAACTACCTTAATAAGCAAATTAATGCCACTTGACATATAAGGTTTTGAAAATTCTATATCACTGATATCTTGTCTAAGTGGTACAGGAATAGGTCCGACTGCAAGATCTGCATTCTAGTAGAAAAAAAATGTAGGTAAAACTATATATGTTGCTCAAAACAGATTTTGTGAGTAAACTTATAAGTAGTTTTAGAATGATGGAGGTTTTCAAAACTTCTAACCATATATGTTGAGAGTAGAGTGATGAACTAGCATGCAGTAATCTCACTATCATATATATGTTTAGAGTAGAGTGATGAACTAGCATACAGTAATCTCACTATCATATATATGTTTAGAGTAGAGTGATGAACTAGCATACAGTAATCTCACTATCATATATATGTTTAGAGTAGAGTGATGAACTAGCATGCAGTAATCTCACTATTATATATATGTTGAGAGTAGAGTGATGAACTAGCATGCAGTAATCTCACTATCATATATATGTTGAGAGTAGAGTGATGAACTAGCATGCAGTAATCTCACTATCATATATATGTTTAGAGTAGAGTAATGAACTAGCATGCAGTAATCTCACTATCATATATATGTTTAGAGTAGAGTGATGAACTAGCATGCAGTAATCTCACTATCATATATATGTTTAGAGTTGAGTGATGAACTAGCATGCAGTAATCTCACTATCATATATATGTTTAGAGTTGAGTGATGAACTAGCATGCAGTAATCTCACTATCATATATATGTTTAGAGTAGAGTGATGAACTAGCATGCAGTAATCTCACTATCATCAGAAAGAAATCAATTAATATAATTTTCTAGTAACCAACCTTATTAGAAATTTCAGATAACAGTCCATTCCAGTTGTCAGATTCTTTTTGATAGCCATAATCTTCATGATTAGTTATTTTTATGTTGTAGCTGAATTGTGCTTTTTCAGCTACTTTCTTCAGAAAGTCAATAGAAATGCCAGAGAATAAAAGTTTACCTTCACTGTCTTTGTCAACTATAACAAAGGGTGCTTCCTGTTAAAAAAAAAATCTGTGAATGTTGAAATAATCATTGTTCGAGAGCTTTAAATCCAAAATGTATTGTTACTAATTAATGTTTTAATATATTAATGTTTTAATATATCTTTGAAACAAAAGCATGCGTTATGTGTACACTACTGTATGGTAGTGAATCAAGGACCACCTACGCAAAGCAAGAGAGAAAACTTAACTCATTCCATTTGCGATGTCTCCGTAGGATCTTGAAAATCACTTGGAAAGAAAAAGTGTGCAATACTGAGATCCTTGCAAGAACAGGTATTCCCAGCATCTTTACAGCCCTCAGACAACACAGATTGTGCTGGCTTGGACATGTTCGCCGGATGGAGGACAAACGCATCCCGAAAGTCATCCTCTATGGACAACTCGCGACTGGCTCAAGAAAAAACGGTCGCCCCCACCTCAGTTACATAAATATAATAAAACGGGACCTCAAATCAGTGAACATCAATACTGACCATTGGGAAGACATAGCTCTAGACCCCACCAGATGGAGAGAGTCAGTGACCAAGAAAGCTATGGATAGTGAAAGAACATGGGCCTCAGCCATGGAAGAAAAACGGACAATGCAAAAAATGGCCAGCTCCACTACCACCGAAGCAAAAACCACCTGATATTTGTGGACGGGAGTGTCTCTCCAAAATAGGGCTCCACAGCCACAAGAGGAAGTGTGCGAGATAAACCATAGTCGTTCTACGACTGAATGAGGCCGATGATATCTTTGAGGACATTGTTATGGGAAAAATGATTTTTATTCCTCTGTGTCTTCTGAAGACTACCCATGGGCGTAGCCAGGATTTTTTTTTCGAGGGGGGGGGGACCCCTCGGCCAAAAACTTAATCTGCTATACTTACTTACTTAGATCCTCAGACAACGTTCGCCACATTGGGCGGCAAGCTGCTTCCACAAAAATGAGTCACTGGCAATGTCTGAAGCCTATTACCATCTGCTCTGAGGTCCTCCATGAAAGTGTGGCGCCAAGTTATACTAGGATTTCCCTGTTTGCGCTTCATAATGGCCTCTATGTCATCGCAACTTTTATTATGCGTAATTCATTTTGTCGGAGAACATGTCCCGCAAACCTCATGCGACGCTCTGTCACAACCTTACTAAGGGGTCGACTCCCAGTTTGACAAAGGATTTCTTTGATTGAGACCTGATCTCTATAACTGACTCCTAAAATCAGTCTTAGCCATCTTCGTTGAGCCACATTTAGTCTTTTTTAATTTCGGCAGATGACTATTCACTACACTTTATTAATGGAGCCCAGCAACTGGTAGAAATGTGTAACATCTCTTGGCTAGGCTCTCGGAATGTGGTGACTATAGTTTGCTTCTGATTTTATATCGAAAAAGGGAGGTTTTATCGTCAAAATCATCTGTTGGAGGTTTTAAACTAAAGAATCCCTGGAGTTTTTTTTTAACAAATTCAAAACCCCCTTAGCTACGCTCATAGAATTTGGGGAATTTAGTTTGCTTTAGAATACTAGGCAATATTGAAGAGAGAGATTTTAAACTCAAAACCATCTGTAGGGGTTTTAAACTTTTAAAAAAAGCCCTCTAGAGGAGGGGGGGGGGTTAACTAAAAAACCCCTTTGGCTTGGCTACACTCATAGAATTTTGAGTGTGTAATTTGCTTTTTTTTATATTGAAGAGGAATTTTTACCTTCAAACCCCACTGAAAGGGCCGAGTTTAAACTCTAAATACCCTTTTGCTATGCTGAAAGATATTTGAGAGTGTAATTTGCTTTTTTTATATTGAAGAGGTGGTTTTTAGCTGCAAACCCTGCTGGAGGGGGGTTTAAACACAAAACCCTTCTTGGCTACGCTCATAGAATCTGGTGACGAATGTATAGTCTTATATTGAAGAGGGGGTTTTATCGTAAATTTCGAAAGGGGTTTTAAAATCAAAACCCACCTTAGCTATGCTCTTGGAATTTGGGAATTGTTGTTTACATTATTTTGTTTTGTTTTATAGAAGAGGAGGAATTAACCGCAAACACCCCTGGTAGGGGGTTTTAAACTCAAAACCTTTTTGGCTGCGCTGGGGCAAGTGATGGTTTAGTATTAAAATCTCTCCTAAAATAAACAAAATCAAAGCAAAAAATCAGTCACTTAATTTCAGGGAGAAACCCCCCCCCACCCCCACCCCCCACCCAGCTAAGCCCATGGGGCTACCAGACATCTAAGCATGCATAGATCTGAAGACAAAAAGTAACAAAGCTTTTAAATTTCGATTGCATAATATATAGAACAATAAAAACAACACAAGACACAGATATTTTACAAAGAGAATTAGATGAATTACAGAAATGGGAATCAAATTGGAGCATGTCTTTCCACCCAGAAAAATGTCAGTTGTTAAGAGTAACAAAAAAACTAAAACAAATTAATTCCACTTATCTTATGCATGGCAAACCAGTAACACAGACTAAAAACGCAAAATACCTAGGTGTTATAATAAATGAAAAACTGTCATGGAATCCACATATTGATGAAACTACAAAAAAATCAAACAAAGCATTAGGATTTATTAAAAGAAATTTCTATAAATCAAATAAGAACATAAAACTAAAATGTTATTTAACCTTGGTTAGGCCAATAATAGAATATGCATCCTCCGTTTGGGACCCCTCAACTCAAGAAAACATTAAGAAACTAGAACAGACACAAAATAGAGCAGTGCGATTCATAACAAACGAATATTCACATTTGACTAGAGTAACACCTTTAGTAAAATCACTAAATTTAGAAAGCCTTCAGGACAGAAGGCTCAAAAGTAAAGTAGCAATAATACATAAAACACTGAACCATAATCTTCAAATACAAAAACAAAATTTAATAAAATACTCTGAAAGACACAAAGATAAAGGCACATTCCTCGTCCCATATGCTAGGACAAATTTGTACAAATACTACTTCTTCCCTAGTGCTATTAGAGCATGGAATGGGTTGCCTGAGCTAGCCAGGAAAACCAGTGCCATGACTTGGCAGAATTTAAGTCATTGGTTAACATGCATGACTAAATGCATGACGCGTAGGATGTAATCATCTTCTTTTTTGAAGTAACGTCTGTATTATATAAGATAAGATAAGAAGGTAGAGTAGGTCTATAGAAAAATCTAAATCTAGACTATAAGAGTCTCTAGATTTATTCGATCTAGAGTCAAGATCAGCGCTTTGTTAGAATTAAAATGAAAAAGCGCGAGTGTGTTCAGAAAAATATCGATTAGTTTTTACTTCCGACTGCTGGGCGAGCCGGCACAGCTGTTAGTGCCAGCTAGTCTAGTCAGAAGCTAGATTCTAGATCCGGATCTATATATATAGATCTACATCTCAATTAGTGAATGGAATCATTATATTGTTGTAAATCTACGGCAAGCACTCAACGAAAGGCAGGAGGTAATAATAGCCGAGGTATTTATTAACAGTACAAAAAGTTTGGAAAAGGGATGGACTTCAGCTATCAACTCCCAGAGTGTCTTAATTTTAATATGTTAAGTGACACCAGTCCTTTTCTACCTAAATATCAGAACAGACCACCGACACACTTCCCAGTGCCGCCCCAGGTCCTCAACACAGTTCACTGATAGCACAAAGGACGTACGTTCTCTCGAGTGAAGACAGCTCAGACCTCAATAACTTGCAGATCACTCCATCCGGATCACAACAGTCATTCTTCCTGTAGAAAAATCATGTCCTCTCCACTACTTGTGTATAATAGTGCTCTGATGCGCACCATCAGTGTGGCGCGGGAGCGGCGCGGTGGAGTTACAACAATATTGTTATTTGAAATATGATGTCGTGTCTTTTTATTATTTTTACTTTAATAACTAGAATATTGGCCCTATCATATGGCGCGACCGCTAAAGTAAAAACCTATAGCCTATGTAAGCTATAAATAAATATATAGGAATAAGAGATATCGAGAGATCTATAGCTGATTCTATATATTACTCACCTCCTTGACTACAACTTCATAGTTCGGAAATATGGCACTCATTGTGGAATTCTGTAATTAATGAAAATAGAAATAATCAGAAAATGTAGCCATTCGAAAACACAAGGCATACATTTGATAAAAATCTCTTGTATATGTTTGGGTTGTCTTATAGCAGACAGTCTTTGAAAGAGCAGCCTCTAATATATATGTAGATAAGGGGCCTATATATGTTTCGAGTCAACTAGATCTAATGCTGATTATAAACGTTTAAGTTGTTTGCAAAATAATTACATTTGTTGTTAAAGCAATATATATAGGCATATAGTTTGTTTCTGTATTACTCATTTAATTATACTTTTTCCCCTCTAATCGGGTCAAGAAGTGCGAACTCTGGTTTTACTCAAGCTTGAAAAAAACACAAAATATGATTTGTAGATTTATATCTTAGTAGTAGCCAAGTAGCCTTAAAGCACGGAATAATTACCAGTTAGCATTTCTTAAGGTTAAAAAACAGCTAGAATGAGGAAATTTGATACTTTTTTAAAATAGAGAAGCGAGACTGGATGGAAGGAAATAAAATGAGAAGAAAGAAATATGAGAGAAAAGGGACATATATATCTTTAACAACAGAGAGAGAGAGAGAGAGAGAGAGAGAGAAAGACAAAGAGACCGAAGAGAACGAGTATAAACCAAAAAAAAAAATTGAATGAGCTCAATAAAGTCTGTTCAATCTCAATTAGTAGACCTAGAGCTAGGTACCCTACATGTTGGACGTTTTCAAAGGGGAATGGCGAACAAATGCTCGAGCCTACTAAAGACAAGCATTACGGCTATAGGCCTAATGGGATAATTTGTTAGGCCTAAAGTAAACATTTAAACAATTATATGATAATTATATGATAAGATTGTTCGTGGAACCATACAGTGTCAAAATCAGTTAAGCTTTTACTTTTTTTTTCTTTGATTTCAACTAGCACATTTTGTATGATGCACAATTTATCGTGTCTGTTTATTCATTAATTCATATCCTATCAATAATTTTATACGTCGATATGTTTTTGAGGTTATAGTTAGTTTTGCAATGATCAAGTAGGCATACTAGTGGACCTATCTACATCTTTTTTTTCTAAGTAAATTCTAAGATTTGAACTAACAACAGCTTTACCGTGTTTTTTTTATTAATAGATCCTAATCGTTACTTTCAAAGTATCGATACCAGATAAAACAATCACATACAATCTCGTTATAAATCATTCTAGGCCATTAAGTTGTTCTTTTGTATCTTTATAGTTATTTAAGTTTGGTCACAAAAACGTATCGTGTATCAATTTCTTGTACATACCTTAGTAGTCATACTTCAGTTGGTATCGAGCTCAAAGCAACATGTCCACTAGTTGTGTGAGAAAGTCTCCGTGGGTTTACTCACCACTGATGAGTCAATCAGGCTCCGCTCTCATCTGCTGAGCTCGCGTGGATGGCTCTTTGTTCTCGCGACAATCGCACAGGCAGACCACAGGCGGAATCATGGTGTACTTTCAAAAAATCGATAATTCACTTGTAAACATTTGAGAATTCCATTTATAAATTATAAATAGGCATAGTAGATTACTATATTTTCATTGTAGGCCTATTTATAATCACACACACACACACACAAAACAACCTCAGCCGACAAAAAAAAAAAGAGAAAAAAGTGGTGGAAATGAATAAATCCTAGGCTTACAAATGTAAAATGACTTAATGCCAAAGTGAGTGTGATCTAGGAAGAAACATAATACGTGAACGGCATGGCTTAAAATGACGCCTGTTTTGGTGGTAGCACTATACTTACGTTACGTAGGCTACTCATGCTACTGAACTAATGAATGGGAGATAACCTTTAAAAAATACCTTTTTTTAAGTTTCTTAAATAATTATAACAATACAATATACTATAGAAAATGTATTTTTCCTCTCCCTCTCATTAAAAAAAATTCTTTTATATATTTATTTATAAATCAAAATTTTATTTCGACAACTATTTTTTTCTTGAAAATGTCAAGGTCTTATATTAGACCTATATCTACGAGGAAAAAATGCTAGCCCACTAGCTCCTTCCTTACCGCCACATTATATTCCTTTGTCTGTTAGATTGGGGCAACACACAAGACCGGTTGTTGTTTTTTTTTTTTCATTCCTGTCTTTTACCTTTGATAGAATCTCTTTCAATGACAAAATTCCGCCCATACTTTTATGTTGTCTTCCCATCGCCAGAGGCGGCCTATAGCGGGGCCCTACATGGGCCTATATATTGTACCGTACCGCCTCTGTGTTGGCCTTATGTTTGTTACAAAACATAGTACCGGTACCTTACATAAGTATATATATTGTACTATTGGTAGTTTGACAACATTAAATGTGTGTGTGTGTTGGCCTCCTTCAGTCCTAACGACAACGGTTCATCTCGTAGAACACTTTGTCATGTGACTGTGGAGCCCTATTTGGGATAGACACTCCCTTTCACATATAGCGCAGGTTAAGGTGGCGTTCGCTTTGGTGGTAGAGGAGCCGGCCATTTTTTCGTTTGGCACGCTTTTCTGCTAGAGCTGAGGCCCATGTTTTTTCGCTGTCCATAGTTTACTTGGTCAACATCTCTCCATTTACTGCGGTCTAGGGTTAGGCCTTCCCAATGGTACTCACTATCAATGTTCACTGTTTTAAGGTCCAGTTTGAATTTTTCCACGTAACGGAGGTGGGGGCGAACAGTTTTTCTTGAGCCAGACGCGACTTGCCCGTAATGAATGCGTTTCGGGATGCGATTGTCCTCCATCCGGCACACATGACCAAGCCAGCTCACTACATTAAATACTGTCTTGTAATTGTTCTGCATGAAAGATTTTGCCTTTAATGTAAATAAACGTAACAAATGATTCAGAAACATTTTGAATGAAAAATAAACAAACTAGATCTGGATCCCAGATAGCACAATTCATTTACGACATCTAGCTTTTTTATCGTCTATGAAGATGGAGGGTGATGGTGCTGTAGCAGGTGGTCCCATAACATTTGTTTTCTTCATGCTAATTGTTAAGCCATATTCTTTACAGGCCTGAGAGAAGCGGGGCATTAGTGACTGAAGCTCCTCTTGTGAGTGTGCTACTACCGCTGCATCGTACGCGAATATCATATCTCTTACGAGTGTGGTTCTGATTTTAGTTTTGGCCCTATCTGGCAATATTTAGGAGTTTGCCATCAAATCTGGAATGGACATAGATGCCTTAAGTGGATTTGTCAAGCGCGTTGTGGATTAGCAGTGAAAATAGTATTCCAAAGAGGGTTGGGGCCAGGACACATCCTTGTTTAACTCCGCTGTTTATGCTGAAACTTTGGGAGCAGGCGCCGTTGAACTGCACAGTAGCCTACCCATCATATTTTGATGAAAGGAGACAATTACATTTAGTAGCTTGGGTGGACAGCCTATGATCATTACAATTTTTTAAAGGCCATAATCTAAATATATAAGGAAAAAATGCAAGCACGATATAGTTTATAGTCTATTAGGTCCAATGGTTTAACAAAATAAAAAAAAAAAAGAAATCAGAAATACATTTAATATTTCTGACAAAATGTGTCAACACTGAATAAGATCTACAATTAGTTATGATCAGATTTATTCATTGAGTTTGATATTCAATATGTAGAGTTTGAATTTAAAATGCCTTTAATATACGTAGGCCTACACTGATGTTAGATATCTTGATGCAAATGTTTTGAATAATGACATCAGGTACTGGGGACCAGAAACACCTCTTTTCTACTCGATGTATTCCAATGTTGAATTGAAAATAGATAAACATATTCTGTCTTCAAGTATACAAATAGGCTTGTCACAAAAGAGCAGACATTCTAGTTAGGTCTAAGTATATGTCTGTAGGTCCAAGTAGACACTCCTTGTAGCAGAGACACTGAATTAGTGAGTGGTCATTTGGCATGCGCTCAAGAGTGATGTTCTGATAGTCCTTGGAGGCAACAATGTTTCTCTGTCTTTAAAGAAATTTTAATACTTTTATCTGCTTTGTTTACATACTTTTTATCTGCCTAGTTTACACTTGCATGAGCTAACATAAATTTGATACTCAGAAAGACAAATATTGACCAGTTGAAAGTACATAATTTAGAACAGTTTAGAAAATAGACACAATTCATTGTATCTATACATGGACCAATGATTCGTTTTAAAAAAGTCATATCACACAGACAAAACACCTAAAAAACGTGTATCTATGTTCACATGTCTTTCAACAAACTCAATGAACTAGTAGTAGTTAAGGAGTAAGAAGGTTTGTTCATAGAAATCTATTTCTGATTCAAATGTAAGAGGAAATAACATTGCTGAAATGTTTGACAAGAACAAAATGCAATGTAAATTAAGTCTAAACCGAAATACTAAGACAAATACTTAACACAATAAGGGAAAACTAATAAAATTTAGAACCAAAGATTCTAAACAAATGAAACAAAATGGAAGACATTTTGATAAATGATACAGGAATTAAAGTCAAGTGATAAGTACTTAATGTAAGTAGCTTAAAAGCATACTTTTACTAAATACAAATCACATAATTAACAAAGAAAATACTGTTAAACTTCTGATTAAAATATAACTATTAATGACCTAATTAAAAATATGATTATTGTTATCTTAATTAAAAATATTAAACAGCCTGTTTGCAAAAAGCAAGATTAAGATATGAGTTTAATAAAATTTTTACTACTTTTATGAAAATTCTGATAATTAACCTCAACGTTACACTAAATGTAACCTAACTGAATGCTACATTAGTTCTAATCTTACAAAATAAGGTACACTAGATGTAACTAAGACTAAGACTTCTTTATTTATCCTTATGGAAATTAATTGTGATTACAAAGAATTCTTTTTCTAATATAAAAACAACACAACATAAACATTCACATAAATAGAACAGACAAAATAAAGAGTTCATTGAGCGACTACACACAGATATCTTTGTCCTTTTTATGTTTCTTGATCAACGAGTGGCATTGATATAGTCTGACCGAGTAAGGAATGAACGAATGCTACATTAGTTCTAATCTTACAAAATGAGGTACACTAAATCTTAACTGAATACTATATTAGTTCTAATCTTACAAAATGAGATACACACAAATTTTAACCTAACTGAATGCTACATTAGTTCTAATCTTACAAAATGAGATACACACAAATTTTAACCTAACTGAATGCTACATTAGTTCTAATCTTACAAAATGAGATACACACAAATTTTAATCTAACTGAATGCTACATTAGTTCTAATCTTACAAAATGGGGTACACTTGATCTAGTTAAGCCTTACTAAATGTGACCAGTTTTGTTAAAGGCAATCTAGATAAACAAAACAAGTTGACAATGAATTATGAAACTAGATACTGAAAGAAACTTGAGTAAAGTTCAAGTCTACTCTATATTTTGGGTACACAGTCTGCAATCAGCAATTCAGTTTTTAAACTGTTTCAACTTCTATTTTTACAAAGCTTATATCAACTCACTCTGTCTGAAAAAAGTGTGTACAGGTTATTTCTCCCACACCCTTTCTCGGATCAAGTTGAAACTTTTACACAATTTTTCATTGGCATAAACAAGACATAAATCAATAAAAAAAAAAAAAAAGTAACCAATTAGTCAAGGCTTGAAATAAAAAAGGATAACATTGTACCATTTAAGAGAAAAGTTTTGAGAAGAATTAAGTACATTTTACAACAACATTGTACCATTTAAGAGAAAAGTTTTGAGAAGAATTAAGTACATTTTACAACTCATAAATAAATAAAACGTATGCATCATAAAAAAAGGAACTATTACTAAGTGAATATTGTAATTATTAAAAAAAAATACCATGGCAACTGACATTACATTATGAAATATGAATGTTTAAAAAAATGTTTGCTGTCCTCTTGGTTTATGCTCTGCAATAATTCCAAATATTGTTTACTAATGTCACTTAGAGCTCTGTTTTTTGAAGTGTTAAATATTTTTCATAAACTTTGTACACATTTGGGTATGCATCCTGGGTGATGCCAAAACCAAGTTCCTTCAAACGCTGAAGAGCCCAGTCAAGTGGCAGATTATATTGTATTGCTGAAGTCAGTACTGCAACTGTAGCTGAGGAAACAAAAGAGTTTAATTACTATTATTGTAACTCAAGTGACTTTTTAACATTTTTTTTTGTTACACAAAAATATCTTTGGTGCATAATAAAATATAATTAGTAAAACATGAGATGTAGTATTATTTTGCATAAAAATACATTCAATGAAAAAAAAAAACTTTGATCATTTTAAGATTGTAAAATGTCCTACCAGCTCTAAACCCAATGGCACAATGTACAAGAACAGGTCCATCGTTTCCAATTTTTAAAAATAACTCTTTGTTCGATTCAAACACCTCACTGAATTCTAATAATTGAACTGTTGATGTAATAGTTAATAAAATGATTAATATGGTGAAAAAAATATAGTTTTAAAATTTGCATCCAAACAACAAAAGTTAGAGCTAACCAGTTTTTATCACCAACAGTTGATTAGTTGTCAGGGTACATTACTAGTAGGATTAGGATATATAGATTTATGTATTGGGCATTTTGTAATCTTGAATCAAAAGAAAAGAAAATATGATGGCAGTATAAGATAAAGATTAGATAGAAGTATAAAGGTAAACAGAGGACGATATATTTTCTTTTGTATGGAATAAACTACATCTATATATTTTTATAATTGAAGAATTATTTATTTAGATGTCAGACAGTTGTGTGAAGTATTACTGTATATTACTATAACACAGGCTATCATATTGACACCATATAACCATTAAAAGTGAATGATATCCAAGTTTCAGTTTAGTTCTTGAACTCACAGTACCATAATAATTTATCACCAGCTTTATTTGAGCCCAAACAACATTATATTTGTTATTAAAAATTTTTTTACAACAAAAGATCTTGCAAATATTTTGGCTAACTATACTAATCCCCCTACACCATTGTAGAATCACTTAGAAACAAAACTGAATGATGCTGTGATACAATCATTTAAGCAATACATTTGCTCTATATAGTAAGATGCTAGTTTACCCACTCACTTAGAAAAAAAAAGAGTCTAGAGTTGCTGTAAACACTCAACGCCATAAATACAAAATATATATGAAGGAAAATTACACATCGGCACAAGCTTTCTAATGTAAGACTTCAATATTCAATTTATATTATGCAGTACTCAAGAACAAAATATAATTACCGTCGAAATCATAAGGCAAATGATAGTACTTCAAGTCCTGATTATCAAATACTTTTTTCTCTAAATCTGAATTATATCCAAAATTATCTCCAAACTCTTCTTCATTGGTGGTTTCATAATTTATTTCAGAAGTTTTACTAATGTAAGAGTTAGGTAAATTAGGATTTAATCTGGTTTTCAGTAGACGTTCAGTAGACTGGCGTGGAGGTGTATGAGTGTCTCCATATGTTCCAGTGTAATCTTGTATGTTCAATAAGGTCACCTCCTCTTGATTTGGTTTTCCTTTATAAATTATACCAGGTCTCAGATTAATAACACTTTTATATCCAAAGTCTTTAAGTAGATTCACATGAGATTTATAGATCTGCCCTGCTATAAACCAGTTTTGATAAACAGGTTGGGCAAGCCAATAGTCATACCACTCTGTAGGCTGGAAATTTGGCTTTGGTACACTTTTATCAGTAAATTTTTCTATAGGTTCTTTTGTTATTTCAGAAACTACTTCTAGTGGAATGCGATCAAAGAAATTGTATCCCATTGCAGCAGCTATTTCAAAAAATTCTTTGGAATGAATTTTTGGTTTAAAATTGGTATTATGTATTGTCTGGTTTGCCATATAAAGCAGCACAATGAACGTTATTGTATAGCCTCTATCACAATGAAGCAAAACTGGTTTTTCCAATTTAGGAGCCAAGGAGGTAAATTTTGCTACAGCTTCCACACTAGCCCATTCATCCATTGGATCTAAAACTACATGAAATTGAAGGCCAGTTACGTCTTCTACAACTCGTTTTTCTTCTTCTGTATTTAATAAGGGGACACTTCCAAATGTATCAAAATCTTCAGCAGGATAAGTAAATAATGAAACAATACTTTTAAAGCCAGCTTCTGATGCATACTTTAATTGACGCTCTGTTAATCGGCCACTGACATGAAAATCTGGAGTTATTTCCTTAACCCACCAAGCTTTCTTATGTGACTTTAGACCTGCATAATTAAGCCTACTTGGGAAGATTGATGGAATGTCTTCAAGTGAATCATGCCTAAAGCCAAAACATATCTGAAAACTTAACTCTAGTATTAGCAATAACGGTAAAGACAAAACTGAAATTATTATTGAAATCTTTGATATTAGGGAAATTCGTAGATGCATTTCAGGCTATAGAATAGAATCAATAGATCTACTCCTAGTCACTAGTGACTATTGTTACTATAGATTGTCACTATCAGAATACTATCACTATAGTCGAGTATAGATCTAAATCTAAGTAAGTATCTGCACACTCTGCACAGTCCTTGTGTAGCTCTCTACAATTATCGTGTCTTGATGATTCAAATCGAATCTCTTGTAGCGATTTTTCTACTTGTGATGTCTTGTCCTTGTTTAAGTTGTTACTTGTTTTCCTAATTTAATACTAATAGTATAGAGTCTAGTCAGTATAGATTTACTATAATAGTGTTTATAGTATAGATCTATCATCTAGTGTTGTGTGTTGCGTTGTAGATTTTACGAAAAGAAAAAAGTTCATGTTTTAAATTTTATTCACCTTCACCTACAGATCTAGATTCCATCATGGAACTTGATTTTAATATATAATCTTATATCTTATCTTATATAATACAGATATCTAGATATCTAGATATAGACGTCTAGTACTGATATTATATAAGTATAGTTCCATGATTCCATTATGATATTATATTTAGTCGTCATTGGCATTCCTCTCTGCTTTTTGCCGGGAGGGGGAGGGTTCTGGGATTCAACTCCCCCCCCCCCCCCGGACCGAAATGAAATATCTCCCTCTGGGGGAAGGGATTTTTTTTTTTAAAGGTATAATATATGATATATATAAGGGTTAAAACAATATCTTTAATGAAAAACTAAAGCAAACTACATTCAACAAAATTCCACGAACGTAGCCGCGGAGGTTTTGAGTTTAAATCTACCTCCAGAGGGTTTTGACTTTAAATACCATCCTCCAAGGGGGTAGACCTGAGGGGGGGGGATACGCGGTGAAATTTTGTGGGTTGTTTTTATTTAGTTTAGTTTATTGGATGGTAGACTCTATGTTAAACCATAATAACTTTATTTATTAGTTTCTTTTATTGTAGGGTAGACACTGTTAAACCATATTATATAGGCTAACTCTCACCAGCATATTACCAATCGTAAAAGGGGGGGGGGTGAAGTTAAATAATAATTTAAAAAAAAAAACTAAACTAAAGCAAACTACATCGCAGTCACCTAATCCATGAGCGTAGCCAACTGGTTTTGTGTTTACTCCCCCCCCCCCCCCAAGGGTTTTGAGGCTAATTAAAAGTTAAAACTCCCTACAATGGGGTTTTGAGGTTAAAACCCCATACAAGAAGTTTTGAGGTTAAAACCTCCCATCTTCAATTAATAAAAAAAAAATCAAACTAAAATCATCAAATTTTATGAACATAGCCAATTTAAGGGGGGGTTTGATCAAGTTAAAAAAAAAACATAGGGTTTTGATTTTTAACCTTCCTCCAAGTGGTTTTGAGATTAAAGCCATATACTATATATAGGCTATAGAAAAACTAAAGCAAATCAGTCACCAGAAGGAGCGTAGCCAACGTTTTTTTTTTTTTTTTTGTTTAAAACCCCCTCTTCAGTTTAAAAAAATAATAGTACAGCCACCAAATTCCATAAGCATAGCCAAAGGGAAGCTCCTCTTTGATGAAATACTAAAGCAAACTACATTCACCAAATTCCACAAACGTAGCCAAGGGGTTTTGGGGTTAAAAACCCACCTCGAGGGATTTTTGAGTTCTAAAAAAACCCTCTCCAGTGGGTTTTGAGTTTTAAAAAAAACTCTTCGATAAAACGTAAAGCAAACTATGTAGCAGTCACCCACTTCCATGAGTGTATAAAGCCATGGCGGGTAAGTGTGTTTACCCCCACCCCCGGCAAAAACAAATATTTATATGTATGTATGTGTGTGTGTGTACAAAATCTTTATTACATTCTGACCCTTCATTCTTTCGGAAGAAGTTTATTGTGCCTCTGAATAGGTTCTTCCTGGAGTAAGTGGAACAATTGTTGACTTCCCGCTATCGCCAGCAAGGGGTCTGGGGGAGCGCTAGGAGCTTCCCCAGCGCGGGGCGGAGCCACGCCGCCAAGCACTTTTTCTGGTATTGAGAGCCAACAAAATGCATATTCTGAGGTTATCTACAGTGCATTTTCCTGCTATTAAACAGTTTTATTTCAAAAACCTAATGTGCTATTCTTACTGACTTAGACCTTCCCGCGCCGTTCGGCGCATTTGCTGTCAAGCTGTTTCCACAAAAATCTGTCAATGGTAATGTCTGAAGCCTCTTAATTCCCACCTGCTCTGAGGACCTCCATGAATGTGTGGCGCCAAGTTGTACTAGGATATGTCATCGCAACTCTTATTATGCGTAATACATTTTGTCGGAGAACATGTCACAACCTTACTAAGGGGTCGACCCCCAGTTCGACAAAGGATTTCCTTGATTGAGATCTGATCTCTATAACTGACTCTTTGTTGAGCCACATTTAGTCTTTTTTAAATTTCGGCCAATGACTATTCACTGCACTTTATTAATGGAGCCCAGTCACTGGTAGAAATGTGTGTGGTGGGTTTGGCACAGAATGTAATAACCAAAATGACGAGGCAAGTCAGGAGGCTTATTTCAAGTTTAATGTACACAAAAAACCTGCAGCCTTGGTCAAAACAATGAATATAGGAAGAACACAGCAGGATCAGACAAGGTGGTATTGGAGTGGATGCGGCCCAGTGAGTTTCAATGCAGGATGCCAGCAGGAAAAGGAATTCAAATTGAGGATGTCAACCGGAAAAGGAATTCAAATCCCGGCTTCCGGGGCAGAGGTCAACTTGATCCTATGCTGACCGATGCTTGGTGAAGTTCAGCCGACCCGTATGTCATGTCCTCCCCACTACATGTGTAACCTCTTTTGAATACCGGTACGCTCTTGGAATTAGGTGACTGTACTTTGCTTTAGATTTTATATCGAAAAGGAAAGTTTTATCGTCAAAATCATCTGGTTTTTTTTTGGGGGGGGGGGGGGGGGTAAACTAAAAAATCTCTGGAGTTGTTTTGTTTTTTAAATCAAAACCCCATTTAGCTACCATCATCATCATCATCATCAAACTCCATTAGAGTGAGGGCTGGAGAGGCTCAAATCCTCTCTTGCAAAAGCCCTGGACAGAAACCCTGCTGTCTTGCGTAGTGCATGAATGTCGCCATACAGGTCGAGAATTTTGGGTTTCCCAGACGGTGCCCAGACCTGTCGAGACGGAGATCAGCAAGTCTGGGGCAGTCAAACAGGATATGAGGCACGGTTTCCTCTTCTTCCCCGCAGCGGGGGCACCGTGAATCAAAATTTGGCCACAGCCGCGAGAAATATGAGCCAACAGGACAGTGGCATGTCCTACACTGTGCTATAATAGCTTGCTCAGGCCTGGACAGCCTCCACCACGGGGAAGTGCGGTCAGGGCGCCTCTCGTCCCGAGACATGACGTTAAACTGCGCTCCTCTTTCCTTGGCACTTTTGGAGCTCAAAAGTGCCCTACTTCTTTTCTATCATTGTGTCTGCCTCCTCTTTTCCTAAGTCTAAGGCTTTTTTTTCCAAACCCTAACCCTAAGCATTAACATTCGTCCAACATATATATATATATATATGTATATATTAGCATTAAAAACTTCCAGTGTTTCTCAACATTTGGAGAAAAAAAAAACAGCCATGTTGAGCCCTTTCTCTTGACAGCTAGGGGGTCTTGGGAAGCGCTGTAAGCCCCCCCTCCCACCTCAACGAATCAGCTAAGATATCAGAGGTGCAGCGATATAATATAACAATTATATAGTAATTCCACTAATTTTGTTCACAAACTATGATTTCTAAATAAAAATAGGACCCCCACACACTTAAAGGGTTTAGGTGGAAGGGCAGTAGAGGTATTCGCCCCCCTAAGGGGGTGTGTATGATTGCACCCCCCCCCAACCGATCCACCAGAGAGGTATGCTGTAGTGTAATTCATACACATTTATACTTTAAATATACCCAGTACATACACACACACACACATATATATATATATATATATATAATAATAAGGCTTGTCTTTGAGTTTGAATATCAGTGAGGAATGCAGTATTTCTGGTGGCTGCGTAGCCCCAACTGTGACCTACATATTTTGCCACACCCAGGGCAAGCATAACCATTGTCCACAGGTGGTCGATTTAGATTTTCTTTTTGCTGTCTGCGTCTGTCCTCGGCAGCAGATTTTCTTTTGGTCTCAAATGTGTATCCCGCGGCCTTTGTGAGTGACCTCCAGCTGTCTTGTTCTGAGGCTGCATGTCAACTAAGGCAAGTTGGCGCCTAAGCTGGTCTTTGAAGCGTTTCCTTGGGGCACCTCTGTTACATTGACCACCTTTTAGCTCACAAAAAAAGACTGTCTTTGGCATACGTTCGTCCCCCATACAGGAAATGTGACCTGCCCAGCATAACTGTCGGACCTTAAGAAGTCCCTCTATGCTGTCCATACTGGCATTTGCAAGGACATCGCTGTTTGTAGTGCGGTCTTGCCACCGTATATCCATGATGGAGCGCTAGGACCTTTGGTGAAAGCGCTCAAGTAGTCTTAGTTGTTTTCTGTATAGTGTCCATGTCTCAGATCAATATAAAAGGGTTGAGAGAACCACCGCCAGGTAGACATTGATTTTTGTAGTGTAGGCAGGCAGAGCGATTTATTCCACCAAACTCTCACCTGAAGGCGTCCAAAAGAGCCACTGGCCCTGGCTAGACGAATATCAACTTCCCTTGAAAGTGAGGAATCATTTGATACCACACTACCCAGATAAGTGAAGTGGTCTACCACGTTAAGGGGCTGTCCGTTTACGGTGATCTTTGGGGCTGAGTAGGTTGTATTCTGTGACTTCTGGAACATGACTTCTGTTCTCCCGAGGTTTATAGATAAACTGAAAGAGGCTGCAGTGCATGCAAATTTGTTGACCGCGTTCTGGAGATCATGTTCATTGTGAGCTAGCAGGGCGCAATCATCGGCATAGAGAAGCTCCATTATGACCAACTCCTTTGTTTTTGTATGGGATAGTAGACGTCAAAGATTGAATACATAGCCTTCCTGCAATCACTGCCTCATTTGAACCAGCATTACGCCAAAGAAGTTAACGAATAGCAAAGGAGCAGATACACAGCTCTGCTTCACACCATTTTCTATTTGAAAGTGATCAGACAGGTCACCATTGTGTCTGATCTGGCCTTGTTGTTCCACGTGAAACTGTTTGAGAATGGATAGGAACGTAGGTGGGCATCCCAGCCTGGCCAAAATCCTTCACAAACCATTGTGATTGACTGTGTTGAAAGCCTTGGTTAGGTCCTCAAAGGCAGCGTATAGGTTTAGGTTCTGCTCTTTGCATTTTTCTTGTAGTTGTCGCATGTCTGATGTACCTCTACCTGCTCTGAAGCGCATTGGCTCTCAGATAACACCTCGTTTACTAAAGAGTGGGTTATTTGGTCAAGCAATACTCATGTAAAGATCTGTCCTGCTACTGACAGAAGTGTAATGCCTCGATAGTTGGAGCTGTTAAACTTGTCATCCTTTTTGTATAGTGATCTGATTACGGAATCTCAAAGTTCAGGTGGGACCACACACTTCTCCCAGCATAGAGCAAACAAGTCTGTTAGCCTCTCGGTTAGGGCGACACCACCCATTTTAAAGATTTCACCCAGAAGCCCATCAGAGCCAGGTGCTTTGTGCTTTTTGAATTTGCGTCCCGAGACATGACGTTAAACTGCGCTCCTCTTTCCTTAGCACTTTTGGAGCTCAAAAGTGCCCTACTTCTTTTCTATCATTGTGCCTGCCTCCTCTTTTCCTAAGTCTGCCTTCATTGATCATCACACTGTCTCCTTAACTTTAAATTCTCACTACGTCCTAGACCAGTCCGTTTGCCGTGGACTGCGACGGATAAGGGGGGATAAAGAGATCCTGGTGTTTGAGTGGTGGCTATCTGAGGATAAACCACAACAACACAATACTTTGGCTCCAAGTTCCCCTAGACCTGAGACCCAGATGGCCCGCTCTGGGTCAACTGGCTGGTCATGCCGAGCTACCAGCATAGGTCGTCGACCTATGCTGGAGGGCGGTGGCTGGAGGGTCAATCAGGGAGCTGCTGTATCGGACACATGTCCGATGTAGCAGCTGACTGAGTATAGCACCTGTGTAGCCCTGGCGGGCTCATTCTGGACATCCGAATGGCCCGTCCCCTTGTTGGACTCGATGGCGGGTGGGGAGCACAGGTGCCGAATTAACCAAAATATATATGGACAAAAAAACACACACAAAACTACTTGCCCCAGACCTATGTCTGGGCAAGAAACGACGAATTGACGATAAAAAAGAGGAGGTCCCAAAAAGCTGTGCCACCTGGCCATCATTTCTGGTGGTTAGATGCACAGAGGAGGGAAAAAGCCTGACCAAGTTGAGCCCTTTTATTATCTATAAGGGACTCAAGTCAGTAGTGGGAGAGCCCAAGAGTGTGTCTAAGCTACACAAAACAATGGAACTCCTTGTAGAAGTAGACAGCAAGACACACTCTGATGGGCTTTTAAGATGCAGAAGACTCTGTGATCTCCAAGTGGAAGTCATGCCACACAAGAGTCTGAACACCAGCAGAGGTGTAATCAGCTCTAGGGACCTACTGGAATGTTCCGAGAAGGAAATAGTGGAGGGCATTGAAGGAGTCACCCATGCCCGGCGCATTACCAGGCGCAGGGAGGGTGAGGAGGTCAAAACCGCCACTATTATCCTCACATTCGGAACTAGGACACCGCCAGAGTATGTGAAGGCAGGATACCTACGAGTTCCAGTGAGGCCCTACATACCTAACCCCATGAGGTGCTTCAAGTGCCAGGGTTATGGACACGGCGCGGCAGTCTGCAAGAGGAACACTGTGTGTGCCAGATGTGCTGGAGAGGGTCATGAGGACAAGGGCTGCACAGCCCAGTTCAAATGCCCAAACTGTCAAGCTGGCCACTCAGCCTACTCCAAGGACTGCCCTGTGTGGAAACAGGAGGTTGCCGTGCAGGAGTACAAGGCAAGAAACGGATGTACCTTTAGCCAGGCGAAATCGGCTGTACTGGCCCTACCCAAGGGCCAATTCGGCTTGACAAAGACCTACGCCCAGGCTGTTGCTAAGAAAGGAAGATCCATAGCCACACAGACGGACACATTGACCCCACCACCCCCTCCTCCTCCCCCAACTCAGAAGAAAACACCGCCAAAGAACACACCTCTGAAGAAACAAGAAAGCCCTGTTGTCATGCTAAAGAACAGGTTCTCTGTGCTCGCTGATGAGAGCATGGAGACTGAGCAGCATGTCAAAACCAATACTCCGGGAGAACCCGGAGACATCATGTCTGACACAGGTTCTCCTCAGAGAACCCAGCCAGACACCCCAACCTCTACCGAGTTAGAGGTTGACCAACTCCCTAAGGGGAGAAATCAAAGCGGAGAGGATGCCCGAGGTGAGAGAGGAGGAAATAACCTCCGCTCTAACCAGAGGGATCTCCCCTCTCCAGAGAGAAAGACTTCCCCCAAAAGGGGGTTGTCCTCCTCTCCATCCAAACCCAAGAATAAAAATACCAAGGTCACTGGAATAAAGGGAAACCCCTCCGGGGGCCTCCCAAGGCCAAATAGCTCCAAGTAGGTCATCTAGAATAAGCCATGGATTCCAGAATTGTACAGTGGAATTGTAGAGGCCTCAAGGCCAATTACGAGGAAATGCAGCTACTGATGGACTCTGAGACTCCTGTAGCTGTCTGCTTACAGGAAACATTTCTGAAAGATTGCATCAGCTTCCGAAGCTACCGTGCTTACACCAAGAATGTTGAGGATGCAGAGAGAGCATCAGGTGGAGTCTGTATCCTTGTGAAGGATAGCATCCCCCATGAGAGGGTAGAACTACAGACCACACTACAGGCCGTAGCAGCTAGGATAACCCTTCACAAGGTTATCACTTGCTGCAGCCTGTATCTACCACCAGGCGCTCCATTAAACCGAACAGACATGGAGGACCTATTGAAACAACTCCCCCGGCCTTATTTAATCCTTGGGGATTTCAATGCCCATAACACCATGTGGGGATCCAACAATACCGACACAAGAGGTCGTATGCTGGAGGATATCTTCCTCCAACATGATTTATGCATACTTAATGATGCATCACCGACCTACTTGCACCCAGGAACTGGATCATTCACATGCATTGACCTCACCGTATGCGTCCCCGGACTTCTGGACGATTTTAAATGGTCAGTTAGCAATGATCTACGGGGAAGTGATCACTTCCCAATCATCATTACTAACAATCTCCCTTCATTGGGACGACCTCAGCGGTGGAAACTGAATAAGGCCGATTGGGAACAATTCCAAAAAAGATGCTCTGAGGATATCACAGAAAATATCCTCCATGAACAGAACCCAGCTGATACCTTTGCTAGCAAGCTACTAAGTATAGCCAGGAAAGTTGTACCCCTAACCTCTGCAAATCCAAAACGGCCTAGCAAACCATGGTTTGATACAGCTTGCAAAAGTGCTATTGGTGATAGGAAAAAACGACTGGCTGCATTTATAAAGAATCCTTCCCAGGAAAACCTAAAGCTATTCAGGATAGCTAGAGCAAAGGCTAGACAAACCATACGGTCAGCCAAAAGGAATTCCTGGAGAAGTTTTGTCGGCAGTCTGGATGCCAAAACTTCTGCTAGAGCGGTTTGGAAGGCAGTAAGGCGAATCAAAGGGAAATAATCAAATGCAATAGGGCATTTGAAAAACCAAGGACGAACTGTCACGTCCCCCAGAGAAATAGCTGACTGCCTTGCATCCTCAATAGCAGAAAAATCATCCACTGCACACTACACACCAGAGTTCCAAAAAGTAAAAACCAGGGAGGAAAGACACCCCATTGATTTCAGGTCAGAGAACAATGAAGACTACAACAAACCGTTCTCGCTTGAGGAACTGAGGGAATCGCTGGACAAGTCACATGACACAGCGCCTGGAGAAGACGAAATCCATTACCAGTTCCTCAAGCACCTTCCCGAACCCTCATTGGCAGTCCTACTAGGGGTCTATAACTGTGTGTGGCAAACAGGCGCTTTCCCAAACAGCTGGAGGAAAGCCACGGTTATACCGATACCTAAACCGGGAAGAGACGGCTCTGACCCAGCTAACTATCGACCAATAGCACTAACAAGCTGCATCTGCAAAACCATGGAAAGAATGATTAACAGTAGGCTGGTCTGGTACCTGGAAAGGAATAAAGTGATCTCAAACTACCAGTGCGGATTCCGGCAGGGGCGGACAACAACTGACCACCTGGTAAGGCTGGAAGCTTATATTAGAAATGCATTACTCAGAAGAGAACATCTAGTAGCTGTATTCTTCGATATAGAAAAGGCCTATGACACAACCTGGAAACATGGCATTCTACGTGACCTGGCGCTTATGGGGCTTAAGGGACACCTCCCCCGTTTTGTGGAGGAATTCCTGAAAGATCGAAAATTTCAGGTCCGAGTGGGCAACTCCGCTTCTGACACTCATGACCAGGAAATGGGTGTACCCCAGGGCAGCATTCTGTCAGTCACCCTGTTCAACATTAAAATAAATAGCATCATAAATGCGCTGTCCCCTGGCATAGAGTGCTCTTTGTATGTCGATGACTTTGTCATTCTTACTTATGGGAAAAACATGAACACCTTAGAAAGGAAATTACAGTTATGTTTAAACAAAATTCAGGGTTGGGCAAACTATAATGGTTTCAAATTCTCTGACTCCAAAACAGTTAGTATGCATTTTTGTAATCTAAGGGGGCTCCACCCAGACCCTGAACTATTTATACACAAAAATAAGATCCCTGTCGTGAAAACTACAAAATTTTTAGGCCTCACCTTAGATTCCAAATTTAATTTTCTCCCCCACATTAAGGAACTAAATAAGAAATGCCAAAAGTCATTAAACATACTAAGAGTACTCAGCCATACGGACTGGGGAGCTGACAGAGATACCTTGCTGCTGCTCTATCGGAGTCTAATTCGATCCAAGCTAGACTACGGATCCATAATATATGGAGCAGCAAGGAAGTCGTACCTAAAAATACTGGAACCAATACAAAATGCTGCCCTGCGTCTCTGTCTCGGCGCGTTTCGTACATCACCTATCCCAAGTCTCCATGTGGAGGCTGGAGAACTCCCCATGGATATAAGAATGAAAAAGCTTGCAATGCAGTATATAGTCAAGCTAAAATCCAACCCCACGAACCCTGCTTTTGACCCCATATTTAACCCCACAGAGGTAGAATTATACAATCGAAGGCCTAACGTCATACAGCCGTTGGGCCTTCGAATGAGAGAACCCATCCAAAATTTAACCCCACCCATTGACCAAATCTCTAAAATAGAAACCCCTCAGAATCCTCCTTGGCTAATGAATAAACCCAAATTAAATTTATCCCTCCTTAATTTCAAAAAAGAAAATACAGACCCAAGCATACTACTAAGTCCACTTTAGGGAACTGCAGGAGAGCTACGGAGATTGTGGCACCATCTACACAGACGGATCCAAAATGGAGGGAAAGGTCGCGTGTGCCTGCTCCTTTCGGAACAAAACAATCTCCCGTAGACTCCCCGATGGCTGCTCCATCTTTACGGCCGAATTGCACGCAATATTGCTTGCACTTATGGCCGTAAAAGCATCAGAAAGGAGTAAATTTATAATCTGCTCCGACTTCAAATCTGCATTGCAAGCTTTGGGGCGGATGAAGACTGACATCCCATTGGTACATAAGAGCGTGAAGCTGTTGGACCTAATAACAGCCGACCGTAGGGATGTCACCTTCATCTGGGTCCCCTCCCATGTTGGCATTGAGGGAAACGAAGCCGCAGACAGAGAAGCAAAGAGAGCCCTAAATCATGCGGTGTCAGGAACCCAAATTCCCTACTCGGACCTGAGACAAAGTATTGCCTCTGCCACCTATCGAGAGTGGCAGAACCGATGGGAGGCTGAGACTCACAGTAAACTCAGGCAGATTGTGGCGGATGTCAGGTGGCGGCCCACATCTAAGGGTCTGACAAGGCGTGGTAGCACAACCATGTCCAGACTTAGGATTGGCCACACCTACATCACGCACTCTTTTGTACTGAAGAGAGAGGAGCCCCCACTTTGCGAGTACTGTGACTCTCGCCTCACCGTGGAACATATCCTCGTTGATTGCCCCAGATACCAGGATGTCAGGGCGAAACATTTTAGAGCCACTAATCTAAAAACACTATTTAATAATGTCGACCCTGGGAAGGTACTGGGCTTTATTCGGGAAGTGGGGCTATCTACGAAGATCTGATTTCTGAATTTGTGAACATGCACTATTTACATTAGATTTTTACCAAATATTTAAATTTTTACTACCTTTACTATTTTAACTGTGAATAGACCTTAATTTTAATTATATGACTGTATAGAATCTGGCCCTTGTTGTTTAGAGAGAGAGTAGTCCTTAAGGGACTGCAGGCACGACATGGCCTAAATTGTGCCGATGTGCCTCAAATCAACAAATCAAATCAAATCAAATCAGGGCGCCTCATGCGCTCCCAGACTCCACGGGCTTTTTGGGACTTGTCCCAGAACTCAAACCACTTTTCCATTTCTGTTTTTTGTATTATAGCCAGGGCTTGATGAAAGCTTACAGCCTCATCAGTGGGTGGGATTTGCCCTCCCTGGTGGGCCAAAGAGTCTGCAATTGTGTTGCCAGTCACACCTATGTGACTCGGTACCCACTGCATAATTACAGGGGTGCCATAGCATTGTTTAATGTTATGTGAAGCCATGATGACAGTGTTGATATTGGGGGGCCATGGTCCGGGGCTTTGCAAAGCCTGTAGTACAGATTTTGAGTCAGTGACCACAACAACCTGTGTTGCCCTCAAATATCCCTCGCCGAGCTGAGAGTCAATGACTTTTAAGGCTTCACAGACTGCCATGGTCTCCGCATCAAAACTGCAAACACTACCACATGGTCCAAAGATTTTGACTGTGTAAGAGCCAAGAAAGTCGATGTAGGCTCCATAGCCTGCTCTTCCAGAATCTATTGATGCCGACCCATCAGTGTGTGGAAAAATAGCACTGGGCTTGAAGGTATTATTGGTCTCCAGAGCTAGGATTTGAAGGTCGTTAGATGAACGGCTTTGCTTAGTGGCATTAGGGTCTACTAATTTCAAGCGTATGTCTGCGGTCGTTGGGCGACACCAAGGGGAAAGGGGATGAAAGCGTTGAATGTTTTGTCGGTTGGTAGAGAGGCCAGCTTCATCAGATAGTCTAGTGGCATGATGCATAAAAGATTGCATCTGGATACGTCTTCTGCATCTCCAACCATCCACTAGTTTTCTAGCTGGGAGGTATTCATCCAGCCTTTTATACCGCTCATAGCAGGTCAGTACTGACCTTTCCCTCCTAAGGTTTAGTGGACCTATATTAGCCATTAATTCAGCCGCATTTACTGTACTTGTCCTAAAGGTTCCACAGACAAATCTTAGTGCTTGGGACTGTATTTTATCAAGTTGTTCAAGAGCTGTCCTAGAGCCATAAATTTGCACAGGTAGGCTGTAGTCTATCTGTGATCGGACTGCTCCTAAATACAGGGATTGGAGCATGTCTGCTCGGGCTCCCCACTTCGTGGATGCCAGCTTCCGCACAATGCAAAGTTTCCCTGAGGCCTTTCTTACAACATCCTGGATGTGCTCACACATTTTTAGTTTGCGATCTAAAGTTACACCAAGGTACTTGGGTAGCTTTTCCATGCTGAGAGCCACTCCGTTGAGAGAGAGCTGGAAAGGTTGCCCGAGAATGCCAGTCCCGAGCGTGAACAGAGAATAGACCGTCTTGAAGGTGTTTATTTCTAGCCTCCATTTTTGTGTGTATGAGCAGAGCGTATGGAGATCTTCTTGTAACTTTTTGTATATAGGTTGCGCTCCTTCCGGATTTCCAAAGGACAATATCATCAGCATATAGCAGCTTTTGGCATTTTAGCTGAGCCGGTAGGTCATTTATGAAGGCCGTGAAAAGGGCGCATGACAGGACGGAGCCCTGGGGGAGGCCGTGCTCGAGGCTCCGTACATCCTTGTTCTTATTGTACGCTCTTGTAGGAAGTCTCTAATCCAGTAATATATCCGTCCCCGCACCCCCACGGCTCTTATCTTATGAAGCAAACCAGGCCGCCATACTTTATCATATGCCTGTTTTAAGTCAATGAAGACTGCGTATGTGCTTTCGGTCCTTTAGAATCCATCTGCTACGCTCTGCACAAAGATGTTGACTTGGTCTATAGCGGACATTCCAGCCCTGAAACCAGCCTGTTCTGGAGCTATAAGACGGGCACTCTCAAGGTACCAAACCAGACGCTCATTTACCTTTTTTTTTCAGCCATCTTTCCCACACAAGATGTGAATGAGATGGGCCTGTAGCCCACAGCAGTGGAAGCATCTTTTCCCTTTTTTGGTATAGGAATAATGGTGGCACGTTTCCAGGCCCTGGGCAGATGGTATTTACGAATGCCAAGAGCACGGCCCTTCCTTTCCCCCCTACATGCTTAAGCATTTCGGGGATGATACCATCCGGCCCGGGAGCCTTTTTAAGCTGGCATTTCCTTATGGCAGCATTAAGCTCGCCTATCGAGAAGGGGGAGTTCATCGTTCCCTCAGCACTTTCGGACTGTGGTTCCTTTCGGTCTTTTTTTTCATCAGCTTTGCGAGCTTTATCAATGGCTTTGGACATTGGGGACTTCTTGGCAGCCTTGTTGATCTTAGTAAAATAATTGTTCAACAAGGTGGCAATTTTCTTCTTCGATGAAATGGTTACCCCACTGGGTGAAGATAATGGGGTTGCTGTTTTCGTACGCCCAGCATTTTCGAGATTTCTCAGAAGACTCCAAGCCTTAGAGCTATCCCTTAGGTTTAACCTTGCACAGGTGTTGGTCCAACGTTCTCGTTTTTCCCTGTTAACAGACGTTTTGACTAGTAGGCTGAGTATGTTGTATTTCTGCCTGAGTGTTGGATTGTTTGGGTTCTTTTGGACCTTTTTGTATGCCCTTCTCCGAGCCATAACAAGTTTGTTGATTTCAGCCGTCCAAAAGTTTTTGAATTTTTTACAAGGGTAAGTTCGAGGAATAAACTTTTTAGCCATGCCCAGGATAGCTGTTGTTATTTGACGGTACACAAGGTCGACAGAGCTAGGCACTACATGGATTTTTTCAAGGGCATTGTCGACAGCTGTCTCGTATCCTTTCCAATTAGCCATAGAATTTGGTAACTGTAGTTTTCTTTAGAATAATATTGAAGATAGAGGTTTTTCACCTCAAAACGCTCAGTAGGGGTGTTTTAAACTCAGAACCATCTGGAGGGGGTTCAAACGATCTGTAAGACTCTCTCAAAACCCCCAATTAGCTTGGCTACGCTAAAAAAATTTTAGTGTGTAATTTGCTTTTTTTTATATTGAAGAGTTATTTTTTTTAGCATCAAGCCTCTCTGAAGGGGTATTTAAACTAAAAACCCATTTAGCTACGCTCATAACATTTTGAGTGCATAATTTGCCTTTTTTTCATATTGAAGAGGAGTTTAAACTCAAAACCCCTTTGACTACACTCAGAATTTTGGGTGTATAATTTGCTTTTTTTATTATTATTAAAGAGGTATTTCTTAAATTCAAACCCCGCTTAAGGGGGGGGGGGTTTAAACTCGAAACTGCTTTTTTTTTTTTTTTAATATTGAAGAGGTATTTTTTAGCTTCAAACCCTACTGAAGAGGGGGGGGGGGTAAACTCAAAACCCTTTTGGCTACTCTCATAGAATTTTGAGTGTGTAATTTGCTTTTTTTTATATTGAAGAGGGGGTTTATCGTAAATTTTGGAGGGGGTTTTAAAATCAAAATCTTCCTTAACTGTGCTCTTGGAATTTGGGGATTGTCGTTTGCATTTTTTTTTTTTGTTTTATAGAAGAGGGGGGATTTAACTGCAAACCCCCCTGGTAGGGGGTTATAAACTCAAAACCCCCCTTGGCTGTGCTGGGGCAAGTGATGGTTTAGTATTAAGATCTCACCTAAATTAAACAAAATCAAAGCAAAAAATCAGTCACTAAATTCCGATCCCCCCCCCTTGAGGGGGGATTTCATTTCGGGGTGGGGGGGGGTGAACCCCCAATACCTGGCTACTACTATGGGGTTTTGAGTGTACACCTCTCTCCCTTTTTTTTCCAATAAAAATCTCAAGGATAACTATTATATAGTCACATAATTTCATAATTGTTGCACCAAAGGAGGTTTAGATGTGGAAATCTCCCTTCAATAAAAAAAAAAAAGCAAAGTTATAGCCACTAGAGTCGACATATTCCTTAAGCATAGCCAAAAGGAGTTTTATGGCCCAAAAAAAAAAGCAAATCTATGGTTATCATGTTGAGCCTAGCAATAAGGCATTTCTGTCAGTTGCTGGAACCCATGCATAAAGAAAACGGAAATTCAAGCCGCTTATATACAGAACTAAAACAAGCAACAGTCATTTGAGTTTCAGCCCTTGCACAAATAAAACATTTCACATTGACTTATTTTTCTACCACTGGGCTCCATTTATAGTGATGGGAACTAAACTAACTTTTAAAAGTTAAACTAAAACTAGTTTTCAACTAAAATAAAGTAGTTAAACTATTAGTTTGTCATGAATTTCAAAAGATAGTTAAACGTACTAAACTAAAGAAAGTTAATTAAACTATAACAAACGTTTTTTTTTTTGGGACGGTAAAGGAAGGGGGGGAGGTTGAACTAGACCTATCTAAAGGGCTGCCGCTACCTATTGTGCAATGTGTGATTTGCACGCAGGCGGCCGAAGTTAAGGGGCGGCCAAATCATTATTCATTATTAGTTTTTAAATTTTGTTGTTTTTTTTAAATACTTCAATGTTTAAATATTTTGTATTAGTTCTAATTATTCCAGTATCCTTGAATAACTTACAAAACAAACAAACAAAACAACAAACGGTATTCGTGCATAAAAAGTTATTTTGGAAATTTATCAAAAAAAAAAATAGGGCGGAGCGGCAGGGGCGGAATTTTCCATAGGCGCCTACTCATTTCTGGCCTTGAATTTTGCGGGTTTGTAATATTTGTTTTGAATGACACTTAGAGAAGCTGATCAGTCAACAATTTTTTTTTTGTTATTAGCATCTACTTACTACATAGATCTATAACTACTATTGTTTAGTCGAATAGCCAGTCCTGAAAGTAGATCTAGTAGGCCTAATTCAAAAATCAATGTTTTCACTTTTGTTTTTTAAATGGCCGTTACTTAAGCAAGTGTATTGTTATAACAGTTATATTGAGTTTTTCGTTCACAAGAGAAGTTTGTTCAAGTTATTTAAAGTTTATTTATTTAAAGTATAATACGCCTACATCGGTTCAGCTGTATTATCTGTTTGGAACTACAAGCCACCTACCGACCAACAACAATATATTGGAAGGGGGGGGGGCAACTTGTTAATCCATGTCAGAATAGTATTAAAGTTACTTAATTTCCAATTTTTTAACAAATTAAAATATCATAAGTTAGAGACGTCGTTTCTTTTTCTAATAAGATGTTGATAAGTGTAGACCATTTTCTCGAGAGGTGTTTGCAACGATATGGGTCAAATCTTTTTGAAGAAAACATTGCAAAACGTTTTCGTTAGTGTGATTCATCCGGATTTTCTTGTCTCAGAATGGTCGAATTTATTCCGACCATAGCACTTTATTATAGTTTCGACTTTTGTGTGGAAAAAAATGGTCCACGACAGAGATGAACTTAACACAAAGATGGTCTTAAAAAACATCACACCCATTACAGACGTCCATGCGCTATACGTACCTAGAATGTCCCTCACATAACACTATTGACCAGGGCTGCCTATTTATTATTAGATTTGATATGGCCCTCAACTTTTTTTTTTACTAGGTTAAGTTTCTGAAAGAAAACACATCAACGATGGCGTTTTCGATATATTCTCTTCTTACTACAAGACAAAATTGAGCTGTAGACGCCAGGAGAAAGAATTTCTGAAGATGAAAACACCGGAATGCGACGGGCTCCGTCTCGACATCAGATGCCTTGTCGACTTTAGCGGAAACCCTCCGCATCTTCATTTCTATCTCCAGGAATAACTTTTTACAACGCCTAAAACTTGTATAGGCAACATTATTTCTGAACACACAAAAAAAAAATCAACGACGGACTCTTTTTGTGAAATGTCATTATGTAGATTTCGATTTGAAACATAGCGTTAAATTACTCTAAGTTGAAACAACAAAAAGAAATTATGAATAAGTTTCTTTTCTTTTTCATTATTATATATTTCCTTTAAAAAAATGCACGGACCTCTCTGTGGGATCCTACATCGCTGCTCTAGATCCCCAGCTTCTAAGAAAGGCTCGAGCGATAATTTTGTCATGTCACTGCCTTTTATTTCAAATCATTGCATGTATAAGTAACCTGTACTTTTGATTATTTATTTTGTATTAACGCAAGAAAAATATTCAGCGCTGTGTTGCTTCATTTTGTTCTGGTGGTGTATTGGATAAATTTGTACGCACTTCCGAATCCGCGTCTGTCAGATGATTGTGGAGACAATGCACATCTCTCCAAATTACATTCGTGATGATCATTCTACAAAATTACGGAAAAAGAAAAAGATTCACTATTAATGACTTTTATATTTCAAGGAATTTATTCTGCATTTTATGGTCCTTATAACCTAATGTTGAAATACATGAAAATTTTCTGCGGTTTCGCCCAATTACTTAGACAACTTGAGTCTGGAAAAGGACTTTGTGACATCGTAGAAGAACAAAATCAAAGTTCAAATTGGAAATAAAACATCTTAGAGGGCATGGGTGATACGACAACGGAGCGAATAGGAAAGGAACGGTCTACAAAAATGGATTTAAATCAAAGGACGCTTTTGTCCAGCCCAGTCTAATGAATTTAATTTTCTAGAAAAAAAAAAGGGGCGGGGCGGCATTTTAAAATTTCGCACGCAGGCGGCCACAACCCTCGCGGTGGCCCTGCTTTTATAGGCCTAGATATAATCATCCGACTGTATGCCTACGGTTCGATCTTATTCTTTTAACATTCTAGTAATATTTATTTATAATAAAATCAGTATTAAGGAATATGTTTCTTACATAAACGTTAATGCACAATAAATTAAAATGTCTAAATAAATATGTGTGCTTGTATTTTTGCCTTAAATTAAAACCTTTAGAAAATAATGGTACTTTTTTTTAAATTTTATTTTAACTTATTATGTAACGGAAAATCTTACTTATGCTGGTAAAGTTTAAAATTTCATTAACTAACATACATCGATTTAGAATTTCAAATTTAGATCTAGTATCCAAAGAAATAGAAACGAAATCGTTGGAGTTTTTAAAACATTTGACCCGTAGCCTATATAGTGTAAAATACATGCTTGACTATTTTATTGACTAACCATGCCTATGTGCTATTTTCTTGTCTGACCACTAAAAATACAACTAAGACTATTGCATAACCCTTAAACGCGCAAGGGAAAAAAACTGGCTGATCTTGTCATTATGGACTGCACACTCAGTAGGCCTACACTATATAGACCTACACGTGTAGGTCCACGTCTATCTGGCCAGGTTGTTAAAATCACTCGGACACACTGTCTATATTTACTATTTTAGTGTAATGATATATCTACGAACATGCTTAACTAGCCACGCCAGTGTGTTTTCTTGTCTGACCTCTCCACATTAAGCAAACACTATTGTATAACGCTTAATGCAGGGTAGTCTTACAGTATTATCGACTACACACGTACAGTACACTAGGCCTACATGTGGTCATGTGTATGTCTAGATGACCAGGTTGTTAAAATCAGTTGGACACAGTCTATTTACTTTATGGTCAGAGAGGGTGTGGATTAAGATTTTTTTATAGAGTTGGTTACCCTAATGCTTTTAGCTCTATATAAGCCTAGCTGCTGATTTAGACTTAATAGATCTCAATAATAAGTCTTAAGACTATAAAAGGGTGTACTTGATGTTCCTGCAGTTAAAAAAATATTGTTTGCCTCAAATGAATTGATTAAAACCACTGAAATTTGACCTAACTCACTTATCAGATTCCCACTATAAACAGAAATTGAACACCTCCACATGACTCACAAAAAAATTAAGAACAACCTCATTCATAATACTGCATAGAAGCTTCTTGCAAAAAAAAAAAATGTGTAACATTTTATAATACTGCTACTTTCAAGTGCAAATATTTACTCCCATAACTTTTACCAGGATCTTAATTTACCCTCTTCAAATGCAGACTGTCTAAATAGTTGTTAACTGCATCATTTTTTTTTTATAATCAAATTTATTGATGACCAGAAAACAGGGAGAGCGTTTCAACCCTGACCACATGTTGAAAAGTTTTACAAATTTTAATTAAACTTTTTAGTTAGTAGGCCTAACTAAAAAAAAAATTAAACTACGATTTTAACTAATTTTTTTTTCTAGTTAAACAATGGCCTTAACTAATTTTTTTTTTAGTTAAACTAAGTTTCTAGCTTTTTAGTTAACCATCGAAAAAGTGAAGGGACTGGATATATCTATTAGCAAGAAGTTCCTTTTTTTTTTACTAGCTTGGATGTTGACTTGTATAAGTAGACAAATTTTTCTTTTTTTCCTGGTACCTGATCCCCAAAATTTTTCTGTAGCATTTGCTCTCAAAGGCTTGAATTCTTCTATCAGCCTCAACATTCAGTGTCCACTTCACAACCATAAAGGAGTACAGAGACCTCTAACGAAGAATCCAGTTTTGTAATTTTACTTGGAAGCTGATGTTACTTTTCCAGATTTAACAGTTTTATTGATTCTCTATCTCTTGTTATGTTTGACCCAAGGTATTTAAATGAGTCAACTTCTGCTAATGTTTGTCCATTGAACTGTTTGCTACATCTCCTACCAGCTCACCACAAACTAGTGTTTTACTTTTTTCAGCACTGATTTTCATGTTGCAGCTCCAGTTTTGAAGTGAAATCTTGTAACTGGTCTACATTTTCCCCAAATGAGGTCTATATCATCTGCAAACTTAAGATTGGCATAGGCCGACCTTCTAGAGTTTCCATCATAAAATGCTCCAGAAATATGTTAAAAAGAAAATGCATCCTTGCCACAATCCTATGGATGTTCTAAAACTTTCTCCAATTTAGTTGCTCAGAAATACTGAGATATTTGCATTTTGCTACTGGGCTTTGATAACATCAATAATGTTTTTATCTATGTTGAACTCCCTCATCACATGTCTTCATACCAAAACCAGGTCAAGAGCTTTTTTAAAGTCCATGAAGTTGTGTATCACTTTCTTTTGATGTTGAAGGCATTTTTCATTTAACAGTCTGATGTTAAATATTTGTTCAACAATGCCTCTCACCTGCTTTTTCTTCAGAAAGGACTTCCTCTGCTTTTCTCTTGAGTAGGCTACCGATATGTTGAGAATTATCTTCCTTGGATGACTGATCAGACTTTTTGTTCTATAGTTTTGGCATTTTGGCAAAGTTTCCTTTCTTAGGTACCGGTAGTTGAATAATTAATGATAGGGGCCATTCCTTTTGGCCATGTTTTGTTGTTTTCTCATCCTATATTTTCAGGCAGATTGTCCTAAACATTTTGTTATTATGTCTTAAAAATTCTTATGTTATCAACTCCAGCATCGACTTACCACCTTTAAGTGATCTTATTGCATCACCTACCTCTGACTCTAGTATTGGAGCTTCGCCAAGGTCTCTGTTGTCCCAATGTCTTTTTGTTGATTGACTGCAGTAGACTATAGCTATAGTAATATGTTGGGAGAATAGTTGATACCAGACCTTAAGTTTACACACTCTTTGAAAGTTTTAATTTTTTGCTGAAAGTATTAGTTTGTTTTGTAGATCTACACAGATCCATGACATATGATTATTAAATATAAATATATACATTAATAACCCTACGTAGCTCTATGAGTATGATTATGAATCTCTAATTTCAATATAATTTTTACAGTGACACTTCTGAACCTCAGAACAAATTTTTTTTTTTAAGATCTTTGTAATTCCAATACTAGGAAATCAGCCAAATAAATATATTTAAAGCTTACACTGAATTAAATTACTAAAAGAGACTAAAAAAAATTGATATTTGCTTAACAATTTATTTCATTATGTGTTGAAAAAAACACTTTTCATACATGTTAATTATGTGGACAAATGACAGTTACAGTTAGTTTGTGAGACTGAAACAATGTGAAAAGAACATTACAATTGCTATTAAAATGTGTTTGTATGGCACATAAATGATATTCTGATTTAATTAACAGTAGGCCTACTTTATCACACAAACCATGTTCCCAAAACAACATATAAATTGACCATGATCACAAAAAAATCACAATATTTGGAGATCCAGATTTGGAGTTGTTGTTTCTTTAAACTGATTTATGCAGCTTGTATCAGCTATTAAGGTAAATGTGACTAGAATGAAAAAACCCAAAAGAATAACATGGACATGCAATGAAACCAATGAAACATAATACTAGGGGAAGGGAAAGAGTGGGAGACCAAAAGCAAACATGGAGGAGATCTGTAGAACAAGAAGCAAAGGTGGCAGTATGGACATGGCTCAGCTGAGGGGAATCACCCAAAAACAAAGTCCACTGGGGGAGTAGGCCTACTTTTGCAGACCTATGCTCTAATGGGAATTTTTTTTTTTCCAATAAAAGTTTACTAGGCAACAGAATGGGAAAATAATAATAATAATTATAGCAGCAATAGTTAATAAAATTGTATACAAAACAATTTTTATAAAGAAATGTAACCATAGTAGTAGTAGTAGTGAGAAGTGTGGTCGAGAGGCTAAGTACGCTTGAACTTGGCTTGTCTTGCTTACATATGAAGGGGGCTTGAGGTTTGACACCCAACTCAAACAGAGTTGTGTTTACTGGGCGCCTAAAGGCAGCACGGAAAACCTTCTCCCAGGCACCTTCTCCCCCCACTGGTCCACAAATGAGATAGCATGAAAGTAGCACTGTATAAAAGCTATAATTTATTTCTATATTTGTTTTAGTAAAGCAGTGTACAGAATAAAAGTATTTAGCTCTTCTTGATGCCCATTAATATTTTGTGTTCAAGAATTATTTGAAGCAATACAAGCATTTTTTATTCAAGAGAAGTACATTTTTTGAGAGCATCATGAGACTATAAAAAAGAAAAAAATTATGTTTAGACATTTAGACCTTCATAACTAGAACATAAGGCAAACCCTTTAAATATGCTTATAGATTTCAAATATTAGGCGTTCCCAATTTAAGTTTACATTTGTTAAGTTTTAGTCAATTATCCCCAAAACTGAGTTTTGATCATATTCATTTCTAAATTTATATATGTATATGACAAGTATGGACATTTATTATGTAAATTAATTAGATTTAACATATGAAGCTACATAAAAATTACAGCAAGCCTAGTTATTAATTAATTAACTTTTGGGAAGTGGGCTAATTGGAAGTAAAATGTGCTGCTACATAAAGACTAAACTTTATATAATATCAGGAGATCACCATTGACCAATCACTTTTTAAGACACTTTTACTCAGCAGAAATAAAGCTGGTGAGAAGAAGAAGACACTTTTATACTGATACACATTTGCTATTTTTAATTAGTTAAGGATCAATATTAAGCATCTAAATTGTGTATGAGATTTGGCTTGCCAACTAAATTTCCTAACTATATATTATTTGAATTCTACTGTTGTATATAGTTGACAGTCATATTAACAATTTTGAGCATCTTCTAAATAACTTTTCAAAAATGATTTAATTAATGAAGTCAACAAATGATCAACCACTGTATAAAATATTCTTTTGCTCTCTCTTTAAAAAACAAACAAACTCATCCAGTACATTAATACAAATAAAATCAGAACAAAAAGTCTGCATAGAAAATAAAGGGAAATAAGCTCAACAATAGCCTTTTCTTTTCTTAAGAATATTACAATTGAAACATTTCATTAAAACAATAAAATTAACATAAAAACATTAGCATATATTTCAACCAACTCTAATATCAAGCATCAAACATTTTTGCAATTGCTAGTATTGTATACATAGAATATATGTTGAGCATCTTAAAATGTACCAATACTTTTTGACATTTTAGTTTGCATTATTTCAAAATGAAATTTTGCAATCAAAATAATATAATGAACATATTTCTACATTCAGAAAACAAAAATTATGTTCATATAAGCCCTTCCATTACTTGTATTCTAGCGTTACTGTTTTTGTTTTAAGATATTCATTTAGTGCCTCCTCACCTGTAGAAAAACACAAATATAGATTACAAAATGCATTTTTTTAAAAAGTGTTTTGAAAACAAAAAACACCATAAAGTATTCAATAATTTTAAGTTATTTACATTTAACGGACTAATCCAAAAATAAAAAAGAACCACTTAAATATTCATCAAGAGTGTAGGCGAGATGAGTGAAAAGTTTGACTAAACAAAAGACTTTTTTTTTGTGAGCATTTCAATGTTCAATTAGTTTTACTTTCTGCAACTGGATTGTATTTTTCATTGACCAGTTTAATAAGGACTTAAGCCATCAAGGTTATATTCTGAGCGCTATCCTAACACCAGCCACTAGTTTTTCTTGAATGAGCAAATGATATTTGTCACATTGACTTATATAATGGTTTCAACAAGGTATTTTATACATATTTGAAATAATTAGCATTTAAATAAAAAAATACTTATAATGATTATTTATGTAAATCTCTCAATCTGGAATACTTAGGCTATAATTAAAGTTTCTTATCTATACATTAATATCTACCTTAGATAATTTATACTTTAACAATAAATGCTTTTATTATCCCATCATAGGAAGCTTAAAGTTATCACTTAAATTAACAATAACAAAAGAAGCATAATCCAAACCCACAAGATTCACATCTTTAAAACTACAGACATCAATGCACAGTAGATCTAAATAAAATGTAGATGCCGTTGGTAATTAAAAATTACCTAAATCTTTCCCAAATCCTGATTGTTTGAATCCACCGAATGGTGCAGCTACATCAGTTTTATTATAGGTGTTAATAAATACAGTGCCAGCATCTAAACTATCTGCTACTCGCATAGCTTTGTCAATATCTTGAGTGAAAACACCAGAAGCCAAACCAAATTCTGTATTGTTAGCACTTTGAAGAACTCCATTCACATCCCTAATAATAAAGAAATAATTATTTATCATTTAGAACAATGGCAAATATATTTTCAATTTATCTTGATATAACACAGTTCAAAATTTAGTCTATATATATTAAATTTACTCTCTTCAAAATGTTTAGAATGGCATATTCAAATTTGTAAGATATTTTGACATTTGGAGTAACTTTTCTTTATGAGCAATTTTATAACTTGCAATTGTAATCTTTAAAAATTGATAAGTGGATCTAAATTTCTCAACTGCTAGGTTAGCCACTCTGAACCTATGGGGATGGACATGATAACAAGGAGAATGCAAGGGTAATATTTTTTCTTTAAATTCTTTTGCTTGAGTTAGGCTTAAGTCAGTTGTTCAATATTTTTCTACTCACTTTCCTTATTCCATAATGCGTACATTAATTTCTAGTTATTGCAATTTGAAAACAGTATGAATAAAAGTATTAGTGTTAGTATTTTTACCAATAAAAATCTTAAATAATCCTTTTCATTATTTGACCTATGTTAATTTTCAAATGAAAAAAAATTGACCCATCAATAAACTTTGAGATGATCATGACTGGACCAAAAGACTCCTCTTTAGCAATCATCATATGATCCTCAACATTAGTGAATACAGTTGGTTCAAAGAACAGACCTAGCAACAAAAAGGAAACAAGTTTTAAGCATGACAATTTAATTTGGAGTAATATAGTTAGCTAAATTATGGGTTATAAAATGTTTTCTTCATTGACAGCCAGATTTAAAAATGAATGCATCATACTAGTAATAATGACAATGTCTTTGAGCCTGAAGATTGCACTTCATCATGCAAATCCAGTTGTGACCTGCATATTTTTCCACATCTTCTGCACCTGTCTTACACAATGGCCTTTCTTTGAGCCTCAAATGTGTGTCCTGTGGCCTTCATGAAAGCTCTCCAACTGTTTCTTTTAGAGACCATCTGCTGCCAGCTACTTTTCTCTATAGCTGAACATCACCATAACGATCATAAAAAATGGGCAAAGAAGCTAAATGTTGATAGGCTGGCTGACGTACGAGAGCGCTTCAGAGTACTACTTGAGGCTGATCTCCAAAAGCCCCAGGACGATGATCCAGTGAGTAACTGGAGCCATTTAAAAACCATACTTCAGCCAAAGTCGTGGGATACTGCAGTAAACCCAATAGAGACTGGTTTGATGAAAAAAATACCGCAATTCAAGAACTGTTAAAGAATAAGCACAAATACTATTGCTCTGTTCTTGCAAACCCTAATGACAATGCAGCCAGAACGGTCTACAAAGCTTCTTGTCACACTCTGCAGATAAAGGTCAGGGAACTAAGAAATAATTGGTGGCTTGAGCTGTCCGTAAACATGCAGAGACATGCTGACACTGGTGATACACGTTCTTTCTATGAGTCGCTCTAATGTGCCTATGGCCCAACTTACCAGACTACAGCGCCGCTAAGATTCTCTGATGGCTCTACCCTATTAACTAGCAAGGCGGACATACTTAATCACTGGACAGAACACTACAGCCTGTTATTTGGTGATAAAAGGCAAATATCAGAGGAATTGCTGGCAAATGTCCCTCAGGAAATTATGAGAGAGGAGCTTGATGAACCACCGACATTTGAGGAAGTGGAAACAGCAATTCATAAATTCAAAAAGTTGATTTTGTTGATTTGTTGATTTGAGGCACATCGGCACAATTTAGGCCATGTCGTGCCTGCAGTCCCTTAAGGACTACTCTCTCTCTAAACAACAAGGGCCAGATTCTATACAGTCATATAATTAAAATCAAGGTCTATTCACAGTTAAAATAGTAAAGGTAGTAAAAATTTAAATATTTGGTAAAAATCTAATGTAAATAGTGCATGTTCACAAATTCAGAAATCAGATCTTCGTAGATAGCCCCACTTCCCGAATAAAGCCCAGTACCTTCCCAGGGTCGACATTATTAAATAGTGTTTTTAGATTAGTGGCTCTAAAATATTTCGCCCTGACATCCTGGTATCTGGGGCAATCAACGAGGATATGTTCCACGGTGAGGCGAGAGTCACAGTACTCGCAAAGTGGGGGCTCCTCTCTCTTCAGTACAAAAGAGTGCGTGATGTAGGTGTGGCCAATCCTAAGTCTGGACATGGTTGTGCTACCACGCCTTGTCAGACCCTTAGATGTGGGCCGCCACCTGACATCTGCCACAATCTGCCTGAGTTTACTGTGAGTCTCAGCCTCCCATCGGTTCTGCCACTCTCGATAGGTGGCAGAGGCAATACTTTGTCTCAGGTCCGAGTAGGGAATTTGGGTTCCTGACACCGCATGATTTAGGGCTCTCTTTGCTTCTCTGTCTGCGGCTTCGTTTCCCTCAATGCCAACATGGGAGGGGACCCAGATGAAGGTGACATCCCTACGGTCGGCTGTTATTAGGTCCAACAGCTTCAGGCTCTTATGTACCAATGGGATGTCAGTCTTCATCCGCCCCAAAGCTTGCAATGCAGATTTGAAGTCGGAGCAGATTATAAATTTACTCCTTTCTGATGCTTTTACGGCCATAAGTGCAAGCAATATTGCGTGCAATTCGGCCGTAAAGATGGAGCAGCCATCGGGGAGTCTACGGGAGATTGTTTTGTTCCGAAAGGAGCAGGCACACGCGACCTTTCCCTCCATTTTGGATCCGTCTGTGTAGATGGTGCCACAATCTCCGTAGCTCTCCTGCAGTTCCCTAAAGTGGACTTGTAGTATGCTTGGGTCTGTATTTTCTTTTTTGAAATTAAGGAGGGATAAATTTAATTTAGGTTTATTCATTAGCCAAGGAGGATTCTGAGGGGTTTCTATTTTAGAGATTTGGTCAATGGGTGGGGTTAAATTTTGGATGGGTTCTCTCATTCGAAGGCCCAACGGCTGTATGACGTTAGGCCTTCGATTGTATAATTCTACCTCTGTGGGGTTAAATATGGGGTCAAAAGCAGGGTTCGTGGGGTTGGATTTTAGCTTGACTATATACTGCATTGCAAGCTTTTTCATTCTTATATCCATGGGGAGTTCTCCAGCCTCCACATGGAGACTTGGGATAGGTGATGTACGAAACGCGCCGAGACAGAGACGCAGGGCAGCATTTTGTATTGGTTCCAGTATTTTTAGGTACGACTTCCTTGCTGCTCCATATATTATGGATCCGTAGTCTAGCTTGGATCGAATTAGACTCCGATAGAGCAGCAGCAAGGTATCTCTGTCAGCTCCCCAGTCCGTATGGCTGAGTACTCTTAGTATGTTTAATGACTTTTGGCATTTCTTATTTAGTTCCTTAATGTGGGGGAGAAAATTAAATTTGGAATCTAAGGTGAGGCCTAAAAATTTTGTAGTTTTCACGACAGGGATCTTATTTTTGTGTATAAATAGTTCAGGGTCTGGGTGGAGCCCCCTTAGATTACAAAAATGCATACTAACTGTTTTGGAGTCAGAGAATTTGAAACCATTATAGTTTGCCCAACCCTGAATTTTGTTTAAACATAACTGTAATTTCCTTTCTAAGGTGTTCATGTTTTTCCCATAAGTAAGAATGACAAAGTCATCGACATACAAAGAGCACTCTATGCCAGGGGACAGCGCATTTATGATGCTATTTATTTTAATGTTGAACAGGGTGACTGACAGAATGCTGCCCTGGGGTACACCCATTTCCTGGTCATGAGTGTCAGAAGCGGAGTTGCCCACTCGGACCTGAAATTTTCGATCTTTCAGGAATTCCTCCACAAAACGGGGGAGGTGTCCCTTAAGCCCCATAAGCGCCAGGTCACGTAGAATGCCATGTTTCCAGGTTGTGTCATAGGCCTTTTCTATATCGAAGAATACAGCTACTAGATGTTCTCTTCTGAGTAATGCATTTCTAATATAAGCTTCCAGCCTTACCAGGTGGTCAGTTGTTGTCCGCCCCTGCCGGAATCCGCACTGGTAGTTTGAGATCACTTTATTCCTTTCCAGGTACCAGACCAGCCTACTGTTAATCATTCTTTCCATGGTTTTGCAGATGCAGCTTGTTAGTGCTATTGGTCGATAGTTAGCTGGGTCAGAGCCGTCTCTTCCCGGTTTAGGTATCGGTATAACCGTGGCTTTCCTCCAGCTGTTTGGGAAAGCGCCTGTTTGCCACACACAGTTATAGACCCCTAGTAGGACTGCCAATGAGGGTTCGGGAAGGTGCTTGAGGAACTGGTAATGGATTTCGTCTTCTCCAGGCGCTGTGTCATGTGACTTGTCCAGCGATTCCCTCAGTTCCTCAAGCGAGAACGGTTTGTTGTAGTCTTCATTGTTCTCTGACCTGAAATCAATGGGGTGTCTTTCCTCCCTGGTTTTTACTTTTTGGAACTCTGGTGTGTAGTGTGCAGTGGATGATTTTTCTGCTATTGAGGATGCAAGGCAGTCAGCTATTTCTCTGGGGGACGTGACAGTTCGTCCTTGGTTTTTCAAATGCCCTATTGCATTTGATTATTTCCCTTTGATTCGCCTTACTGCCTTCCAAACCGCTCTAGCAGAAGTTTTGGCATCCAGACTGCCGACAAAACTTCTCCAGGAATTCCTTTTGGCTGACCGTATGGTTTGTCTAGCCTTTGCTCTAGCTATCCTGAATAGCTTTAGGTTTTCCTGGGAAGGATTCTTTATAAATGCAGCCAGTCGTTTTTTCCTATCACCAAAAGCACTTTTGCAAGCTGTATCAAACCATGGTTTGCTAGGCCGTTTTGGATTTGCAGAGGTTAGGGGTACAACTTTCCTGGCTATACTTAGTAGCTTGCTAGCAAAGGTATCAGCTGGGTTCTGTTCATGGAGGATATTTTCTGTGATATCCTCAGAGCATCTTTTTTGGAATTGTTCCCAATCGGCCTTATTCAGTTTCCACCGCTGAGGTCGTCCCAATGAAGGGAGATTGTTAGTAATGATGATTGGGAAGTGATCACTTCCCCGTAGATCATTGCTAACTGACCATTTAAAATCGTCCAGAAGTCCGGGGACGCATACGGTGAGGTCAATGCATGTGAATGATCCAGTTCCTGGGTGCAAGTAGGTCGGTGATGCATCATTAAGTATGCATAAATCATGTTGGAGGAAGATATCCTCCAGCATACGACCTCTTGTGTCGGTATTGTTGGATCCCCACATGGTGTTATGGGCATTGAAATCCCCAAGGATTAAATAAGGCCGGGGGAGTTGTTTCAATAGGTCCTCCATGTCTGTTCGGTTTAATGGAGCGCCTGGTGGTAGATACAGGCTGCAGCAAGTGATAACCTTGTGAAGGGTTATCCTAGCTGCTACGGCCTGTAGTGTGGTCTGTAGTTCTACCCTCTCATGGGGGATGCTATCCTTCACAAGGATACAGACTCCACCTGATGCTCTCTCTGCATCCTCAACATTCTTGGTGTAAGCACAGTAGCTTCGGAAGCTGATGCAATCTTTCAGAAATGTTTCCTGTAAGCAGACAGCTACAGGAGTCTCAGAGTCCATCAGTAGCTGCATTTCCTCGTAATTGGCCTTGAGGCCTCTACAATTCCACTGTACAATTCTGGAATCCATGGCTTATTCTAGATGACCTACTTGGAGCTATTTGGCCTTGGGAGGCCCCCGGAGGGGTTTCCCTTTATTCCAGTGACCTTGGTATTTTTATTCTTGGGTTTGGATGGAGAGGAGGACAACCCCCTTTTGGGGGAAGTCTTTCTCTCTGGAGAGGGGAGATCCCTCTGGTTAGAGCGGAGGTTATTTCCTCCTCTCTCACCTCGGGCATCCTCTCCGCTTTGATTTCTCCCCTTAGGGAGTTGGTCAACCTCTAACTCGGTAGAGGTTGGGGTGTCTGGCTGGGTTCTCTGAGGAGAACCTGTGTCAGACATGATGTCTCCGGGTTCTCCCGGAGTATTGGTTTTGACATGCTGCTCAGTCTCCATGCTCTCATCAGCGAGCACAGAGAACCTGTTCTTTAGCATGACAACAGGGCTTTCTTGTTTCTTCAGAGGTGTGTTCTTTGGCGGTGTTTTCTTCTGAGTTGGGGGAGGAGGAGGGGGTGGTGGGGTCAATGTGTCCGTCTGTGTGGCTATGGATCTTCCTTTCTTAGCAACAGCCTGGGCGTAGGTCTTTGTCAAGCCGAATTGGCCCTTGGGTAGGGCCAGTACAGCCGATTTCGCCTGGCTAAAGGTACATCCGTTTCTTGCCTTGTACTCCTGCACGGCAACCTCCTGTTTCCACACAGGGCAGTCCTTGGAGTAGGCTGAGTGGCCAGCTTGACAGTTTGGGCATTTGAACTGGGCTGTGCAGCCCTTGTCCTCATGACCCTCTCCAGCACATCTGGCACACACAGTGTTCCTCTTGCAGACTGCCGCGCCGTGTCCATAACCCTGGCACTTGAAGCACCTCATGGGGTTAGGTATGTAGGGCCTCACTGGAACTCGTAGGTATCCTGCCTTCACATACTCTGGCGGTGTCCTAGTTCCGAATGTGAGGATAATAGTGGCGGTTTTGACCTCCTCACCCTCCCTGCGCCTGGTAATGCGCCGGGCATGGGTGACTCCTTCAATGCCCTCCACTATTTCCTTCTCGGAACATTCCAGTAGGTCCCTAAAGCTGATTACACCTCTGCTGGTGTTCAGACTCTTGTGTGGCATGACTTCCACTTGGAGATCACAGAGTCTTCTGCATCTTAAAAGCCCATCAGAGTGTGTCTTGCTGTCTACTTCTACAAGGAGTTCCATTGTTTTGTGTAGCTTAGACACACTCTTGGGCTCTCCCACTACTGACTTGAGTCCCTTATAGATAATAAAAGGGCTCAACTTGGTCAGGCTTTTTCCCTCCTCTGTGCATCTAACCACCAGAAATGATGGCCAGGTGGCACAGCTTTTTGGGACCTCCTCTTTTTTATCGTCAATTCATCGTTTCTTGCCCAGACATAGGTCTGGGGCAAGTAGTTTTGTGTGTGTTTTTTTGTCCATATATATTTTGGTTAATTCGGCACCTGTGCTCCCCACCCGCCATCGAGTCCAACAAGGGGACGGGCCATTCGGATGTCCAGAATGAGCCCGCCAGGGCTACACAGGTGCTATACTCAGTCAGCTGCTACATCGGACATGTGTCCGATACAGCAGCTCCCTGATTGACCCTCCAGCCACCGCCCTCCAGCATAGGTCGACGACCTATGCTGGTAGCTCGGCATGACCAGCCAGTTGACCCAGAGCGGGCCATCTGGGTCTCAGGTCTAGGGGAACTTGGAGCCAAAGTATTGTGTTGTTGTGGTTTATCCTCAGATAGCCACCACTCAAACACCAGGATCTCTTTATCCCCCCTTATCCGTCGCAGTCCACGGCAAACGGACTGGTCTAGGACGTAGTGAGAATTTAAAGTTAAGGAGACAGTGTGATGATCAATGAAGGCAGACTTAGGAAAAGAGGAGGCAGGCACAATGATAGAAAAGAAGTAGGGCACTTTTGAGCTCCAAAAGTGCTAAGGAAAGAGGAGCGCAGTTTAACGTCATGTCTCGGGACGCAAATTCAAAAAGCACAAAGCACCTGGCTCTGATGGGCTTCTGGGTGAAATCTTTAAAATGGGTGGTGTCGCCCTAACCGAGAGGCTAACAGACTTGTTTGCTCTATGCTGGGAGAAGTGTGTGGTCCCACCTGAACTTTGAGATTCCGTAATCAGATCACTATACAAAAAGGATGACAAGTTTAACAGCTCCAACTATCGAGGCATTACACTTCTGTCAGTAGCAGGACAGATCTTTACATGAGTATTGCTTGACCAAATAACCCACTCTTTAGTAAACGAGGTGTTATCTGAGAGCCAATGCGCTTCAGAGCAGGTAGAGGTACATCAGACATGCGACAACTACAAGAAAAATGCAAAGAGCAGAACCTAAACCTATACGCTGCCTTTGAGGACCTAACCAAGGCTTTCAACACAGTCAATCACAATGGTTTGTGAAGGATTTTGGCCAGGCTGGGATGCCCACCTACGTTCCTATCCATTCTCAAACAGTTTCACGTGGAACAACAAGGCCAGATCAGACACAATGGTGACCTGTCTGATCACTTTCAAATAGAAAATGGTGTGAAGCAGAGCTGTGTATCTGCTCCTTTGCTATTCGTTAACTTCTTTGGCGTAATGCTGGTTCAAATGAGGCAGTGATTGCAGGAAGGCTATGTATTCAATCTTTGACGTCTACTATCCCATACAAAAACAAAGGAGTTGGTCATAATGGAGCTTCTCTATGCCGATGATTGCGCCCTGCTAGCTCACAATGAACATGATCTCCAGAACGCGGTCAACAAATTTGCATGCACTGCAGCCTCTTTCAGTTTATCTATAAACCTCGGGAGAACAGAAGTCATGTTCCAGAAGTCACAGAATACAACCTACTCAGCCCCAAAGATCACCGTAAACGGACAGCCCCTTAACGTGGTAGACCACTTCACTTATCTGGGTAGTGTGGTATCAAATGATTCCTCACTTTCAAGGGAAGTTGATATCCGTCTAGCCAGGGCCAGTGGCTCTTTTGGACGCCTTCAGGTGAGAGTTTGGTGGAATAAATCGCTCTGCCTGCCTACACTACAAAAATCAATGTCTACCTGGCGGTGGTTCTCTCAACCCTTTTATATTGATCTGAGACATGGACACTATACAGAAAACAACTAAGACTACTTGAGCGCTTTCACCAAAGGTCCTAGCGCTCCATCATGGATATACGGTGGCAAGACCGCACTACAAACAGCGATGTCCTTGCAAATGCCAGTATGGACAGCATAGAGGGACTTCTTAAGGTCCGACAGTTATGCTGGGCAGGTCACATTTCCTGTATGGGGGACGAACGTATGCCAAAGACAGTCTTTTTTTGTGAGCTAAAAGGTGGTCAATGTAACAGAGGTGCCCCAAGGAAACGCTTCAAAGACCAGCTTAGGCGCCAACTTGCCTTAGTTGACATGCAGCCTCAGAACAAGACAGCTGGAGGTCACTCACAAAGGCCGCGGGATACACATTTGAGACCAAAAGAAAATATGCTGCCGAGGACAGACGCAGACAGCAAAAAGAAAATCTAAATCGACCACCTGTGGACAATGGTTATGCTTGCCCTGGGTGTGGCAAAATATGTAGGTCACAGTTGGGGCTACGCAGCCACCAGAAATACTGCATTCCTCACTGATATTCAAACTCAAAGACAAGCCTTATTATTATATATATATATATATATATATATATGTGTGTGTGTGTATGTACTGGGTATATTTAAAGTATAAATGTGTATGAATTACACTACAGCATACCTCTCTGGTGGATCGGTTGGGGGGGGGGTGCAATCACACACACCCCCTTAGGGGGGCGAATACCTCTACTGCCCTTCCACCTAAACCCTTTAAGTGTGTGGGGGTCCTATTTTTATTTAGAAATCATAGTTTGTGAACAAAATTAGTGGAATTACTATATAATTGTTATATTATATCGCTGCACCTCTGATATCTTAGCTGATTCGTTGAGGTGGGAGGGGGGGCTTACAGCGCTTCCCAAGACCCCCTAGCTGTCAAGAGAAAGGGCTCAACATGGCTGTTTTTTTTTTCTCCAAATGTTGAGAAACACTGGAAGTTTTTAATGCTAATATATACATATATATATATATATATGTTGGACGAATGTTAATGCTTAGGGTTAGGGTTTGGAAAAAAAAGCCCCTCCCCCCTCCAAAGTTCTGGATCCGCTAGTGGCATACCTACCTGGTAAATCACACTGCTTTCCTCCTCTGACAAGTGTTGCTCCTTCTTTAACACCAATATCACAATACTCTATAAGCTTCTGTAAATGAGCTCTGTGATTTTGTGGTCCATGGTCTGTTGATCTATCCAGAGGATTGCCAATTTTCATTTTTTTTATTTCCTCAATCTGAAAGATAAATAATCTATGCATTCTGGGTTTTATAGATATTGTAAAAATGTTATAAATATATTTTAAAACTATGTGAATTTTAGTTATTATACGTTCTCACCACACGCTGAACAAATTCATCATGAATAGACTCCTCCACAAAAAGTCTTCCAGCAGCAATGCAGTTTTCACCTTTATTAAAGAACACAGCCCCACAACCCAGTCGAACAGCTTTATCAAGATCACAGTCATTGAAGATAATCAAAGGAGATTTGCCACCCAATTCTAATGAAACTTTTTTTAAGTTTGCTTTAGCACAGCTAAAATTTGGAAAATAGAATCACATTTTAAAATGACAGAAACCAATACTTTTTAAGTAAAAAGAACATAAACCAAAATGTATCTTCATTTGGTTCAGACATTCATTCAATGTCTTTAACCACATGTGGGACAAAATACCTTTCCATTATAGTCTTTCCTACAGGTGTTGAACCAGTAAAGCCAAGTTTTCTAATGTCAGGATGTTCTGACATCGCTTGTCCTACTAAAGTGCCTGTTAAAGTTTTTATAAAAATATTTTATAAGGAGGGAAATAATTTTAAGAGCAAACTAAGAGCTCTTTTCATATAAAACAAATGTAAGAAATGCATCAGCAGAACTGAGAAACTACTCCCTACCAAATTAACTGAAGTTCAAACTACGATCATGTTAATTATTTCCATATTGCTAATAGAATTTAACATACCTGACCCTGGTAATATATTTATAACTCCTGGTGGAAATCCTGCAAGAACAGACAATTCTGCAAACTTTAAAGCTGTTAATGGAGTTACCTAAAATCAGAATCAAAGTATGATCTGTATTAACAATTAGTTGCATTACTACATAGATTCAAACAAATATTTATTTGTAAAATTCATAGAACTAGTACTACTACATCATTCCATTTTTTTTGTATTTGTGTGTGTGTGTGTGAGAAAACTCACCATGGCAGGTTTGAGAACCACAGTGTTACCAGCAGCTAGACATGCAGCTATCTTCCAGGACAACATCATCAAGGGGTAGTTCCATGGTACAACAATGGCACACACTCTGGGTTACACAGTAGTAAGAGTAGTAAGTCAAATAGTTCAATAACACAAAATTAAGGCTTTCAATGTTTAGGTTGGCTAAATATTGTTATGGCATGATTAGAAATTAGTTATTTGTTTTGTAAATAAGGGAAGTTTTGATTTAGGGACAATGACGCGACTAGTAAAAACTAGACTAGGCTTTGAGGAAGAATAGCAAAATATCAGCCAATGTAAACAGACTTCTCTTGACAGCTTTAGAGATAAGGAGCTTTTTATGAACGTAGAAATTTAGCTTGACGACATCTGACAGTTCCCTTCATTATTAGTAAACTTCTTGTTCGACATTCGGTATCAGCTTCAACTAACTTATATTGTTGGCCTTTTGCCTGTATTATTGAATTTTGTGATTTGAGTGTCACCTCCATTTGACTTATCTGCATAATACACAGCCTAGAAGTAGGCCTACCTAACTTTATACACATATGTCCTTGACTAGCATTTGTAAAGATATGAAAGTTACACAAATAATCTTTCTTTCCTTCTTCTGACATTTTTTATTCACATCTTTATCATTCTTCCCTATGTCTCTTCTCTACTTGGCCCACCATGGACTAAATAGTGCACATGTGTTCTACTTGTAGAGTAATGTTTAAAAAATAATGCACTAATTATAAACTTACCCGATTGGCTCACGTTTAGTAAAAGTGAGATTTTTATTTGGTCTTGCATTATTTATTGGAATAGTTTTACCCTGTAAGAAAAAAAATAGTATAACTAAATGTCAAAAGAAAGAGGCTACATTTACTTCAGTAAGTTCTGTGGCATTTTACGTCTCGAGAGACATCTTTCCCCTCTGCAACTTCTTGTGTGACTAAAGAGGCCAATCCTCGATACACAGCTGCAGTCAACAGGTTGGGCATATGTAATCACCAGGTGCCATTGCATTTTCACCCATCTTTCTAGTATTGTTGTGTTGTCATCTGCTATCCAGGACCCTTCCTTTATGCTCACTCTCCATTTGGATCTATCCAGTGCCACTTTCTCAGCTGCTAGTATTGATTTTGAAGAGCTTCATATTGCGTTTGCTTACATCAGTAAGTAAGACTAACATAAAAAAATCTATGAATAAAAACTTACTTGAATTTTGTCACACCAACCAGCAAAATATCTGAAAGTCTGTATTGACATTCCAATGTGAGTTTTCAGAGCTAGAGTATAAACAGCACCTGAGTCTAGACTTTCAATAGTTGCTAGTTCTTCCTGGTGTTGTTCCATTAAATCAGCCAGCCTAGATTTGACAGCAATTTAATTATTCACAATTACTCTTTCACAAGGCTCTATGAATAATTATAATTTGATAACCAGCAAAAGTTTTAGATGCTTAAATTTCTAACCTGAAAAGAAGCATTCCTCTATCTCTAGCATTAAGTTTAGACCATTCCCCTTCTTCAAAAGCAGCCTAGGAAATAAAATGCATGTATATCTAATAATATTTCACATGTAATGATGGGCTTACCATGTATTGTAGAAGAAGAGCAAGATCTGAGCAAAATGAAAACATCAACTTTTACATTTTAACATTATTCCCATTTTTTCCAGTTGAAGTCTTCCTATTAATGACTTACTTTTGCTGCTTCTACTGCTCTGTTGACATCTTCTTTTGTTGCTTTACTCACTTTACAAATGACCTTTTAGAAGGAAACAAAAAGTACACATTTACAATAATATTTGTTTTGATGCAAAAAAAAACTGTCAGAAATGAGAAGGTCTAAAAATAGTGTTAGGAGTTACCAAGTAACATAGAATTCAAATGTCAAAACTATTTTTTAAAAAACAAGAACTGACTGTTTCATCAGCAGGATTTATGGTATTATATGTGGCACCATCAGATGAATCAACAAACTCATTATCAATGAAGACTTGATGTGGAAATTTAAGTTTCATTTTATTGGCTTCTATTTCAACCTGAAATAATGATTAATTACTGAAAGTTAAAGACTACAAAATATTTGTATTTATAAAATGTACACATGAATAAACTCCACAGTAAAGGTTCTTATTTTGAAGCTATGAAACTTGTGAGAGAATACATAACTTACTGCATCATAAGTGAATGGTTCCTTATCCTCAATACCTCTGCCTCGTCTAATGACACACATCATTAGATCATCAAATACTGGGTTCATGTAGACATCTTCTATGGCAAGTTTAATATCAAAGCTAACTTTGATTTCTTCTATGAGTCTAGAACAAAAAAATTATTATCAAAACCAACTTTGATTTATTCTATTACTCTAGGGAAAAATAACAACTTTATTATCAAAGTTAAAATTTAATTTCTTCTATTAGTCTAGAATATAAATAACAATGCAAATTTTCAAACAATATTTCATGCTTACCTGTTTATAATGTTCTTTGTAATGTCACAATTAATAATGTTAATTACCTGACCACATCCATAGAGCCAGCCCCAGCTTTGAAAAAGTCTAAAGTTTTGTCTATATCAGTATTGAGAATTCCTTTCCAAATGGCCTAATAATTAAAAAGAAAAAAAAAGGATTTTGTGAAATTAGTTGTTTTCAGTTATAAATTTTTAAAAAACTTAAATAACTTTATATTTTTACAAAATGTATATCAACTCACTCCGTCTGTCTGTTTGGTAAAAAGTTTGTATATGTTATTTCTCCCACACCCAATCTTGGATCAAAATGAAAATTTGCACAATTTCATGTATCTGACAAAACAAGAATCAATAATAAAATTTAATTTTAAAAAAATGTGCACAATTATTTCTTTTAGCTGACAATACAAGAATCAATAAAAACAAATTAACCAATTAGTTAATTAACCATTGGTAACTAATTATTTTGTCTGGTATTGAACAAGGGAAAGAAATAGTATTTGAATGATGTGGTGGTATGATCTGAATTAGTCCCCTTTATACTTTATAGAAAGAAAAAACAATATATAACTATAAAACCTTCAATTTTCATAAGTACTTCGCTGGCACAGAGGTTAGTGAGGTGGCTTTGAGGAGGATTAAGCTCCAAAGTTTAATTCAGGTGTTCAACTTTTTAAAAAAATAATAAATACATTCAAAAAGAGATCATGCTAACATTCACCCAGATACCCTCTTCTATCTCCCCTTACCTTTTCACAATTGGTGAAAGTGATAGGATCATAGCAAATTGATAAAGCTAAAAGCATGAAATTGTGCTAAACAAAACAATTGGTAAAAATATATCTAATTTATTATTTTTATTCATGATCTATTACAAATTCAATTACATGATTGATCAAAACTAATTGATACAACTACACTTAATATAAGTTTTGTTTTAAAAAAAGCATTTTTAATTTTTTTTCTTGTTTTGTGTTGTGTTTACCTTGAGATTATTTTCCATACTAACTTCTTCTGGTGTCAGTTCAAGTTTTTGGGTTGATGAGTCTTCTTTACCAAACTTTGAAGCTGGAATCATTTTACCACTGGAATACTGAACTTGAGACACATTTAGCTGAAAAAAGTTTGTCCAGTACATGAGAATATATGTATACAGAAGACAAAATTCAATCTGTGAAAATAAAAATTTATTTATGTTTTTGTTTACTACTGCTTGTTGGTGCGTAAGTTATATTATTCTAGCAATAAGTCTTGTAAGGTGCAAAATTTTTAAACGCACTTTCTTTGTTGCATTGCTTTTAAGTTTATGGAGTTTTTTTGTTATTATGATGATGTAGCATTTCTTTAAGGTTTGTCCGTGTACCCCTGTTTAGGGTGAGTATCTAAGGCATAACTGCATTTTGAAGTGGTTTTGTTAACATAGTGTATTAGATTAGACCTTCCAATTTGTCTTTCTTACTTCTCTACAGGGAGTTGAGTGATGGGATTGTAGATTGAGTCAACACTAGAGTCAGCAGTGGGCCAGCATTGTGTGTTTGTTGTGTAGAGCAAAGTATGTGTTGTGTTGCAGAATGCTTATTTGACTATTAACATAATATCTATATTATAATATTTGTTAAATTCAATAGTATATTACGCTTTCATTGCTGTTCATGTAATAATGTCAACTCATTAAATATTATATTGATATGTTAACATCTCGACAATAATTTATTTTACGCACAAAAGTGCATGTTGAATGTCAGGGGACGAGCAAACAAGCTAAGGCTTAAAACACAACTTTGACACTGCTAACCTACAATATATATTTACATAAACTGGAACATGTTTGAACTACATTGAAAATGTTTGTATCTTACCATTTTCCCATCATTGCCAAACAAAATCATTCCATCTTTATGGACAATAGCAGAGTATTTAACACCATCTATGGGAACTTGTATTCCACGAGGAGGAAGGCGGGACCAGAGTCGAGAACCAAAGAATGTAATTTGCTTAAGAAAAAGAAAAGTAAAATATTTTCATAAATTATTAATGAAACATTTATATTATATTATATTTATATTATTCCAGTTTGAAATGTTAACATAGATAAATATTTGGAGTATGACAACTCAATTTTTCTTAGCTACATACTTCCCCATTAATTAGTGTCCAAGCACCAGGAACTTTGTCATTTCCTCTTATAAAATTATGAATAACAGCAGCTGGTTGGTCAAAATTAATCTGGAAATTGTGTATGATATTGTTACTTATTAGTGCACCTAATGTAATACAATAATGTAGTCCTACATTTGAAACATTTCTTTCTTTTTTTTTTAAATATTTATTATTATTTTTACAAACCTGCACTTTATCCTTCCTCACAAAAGGTTCAAAGGTGGCACCTTCTTCTGGTTGAACAATGCTTGGGGCTCTATTGGTAGCAATCATTTCCACAGCTTCACCCTGACAATATTCAATACAACTCTCTAGATTGAACATATTAAAGGATTAAATTTGTCTGTAACATTTATTTTCTTTACAAAAGTAACAAAAAAAGTAGAACATTAAAATAATTTACAGATAAAATATTTTATAAGAAAACAATTAAGTGTGATCCACTTTTAGTTGATATATTAACTATTTTAATCATTTTTAATTAATTAAATTAAGCATTTTAATTATTACTAAACAATTACTAAAAGCTCTATAATGTATTTCTTATTAAAAAGATTTTTCAGGTATAAAAATTAAAATGTTGATTGAACTAATGTATATTTTATTTTTTCTTTTGTAAAGTCTTAATATTTAAAAAAAATATATATATTGAACATAAAATTGAGTTTTAATATTAGCTTTCTTTGGCCTATAAATAAATTAGTGTAAACGAACTTTTATTTCTATTAAGCAATTGCCATTGCATAAAAAGGCAGTGAAAGAAGACCAAATAGGAAAAAATATGATTTATAGATTGATTTTTTAAAGTTGAAGTGCTGCGAGAAGCAGGATGGCAGGACATCAGTACTAGACGTTAACTTGGTCATGTTCACAGAATACTCCCACAAGACATTCCCACAAGACATTCCCACAAGACATTTCCACAAGCATTTCCACAAGACATTCTGTATGGTGATCTAATAGACGACAGAGAGCCACAGATCACCTACTTTTAAGGTATACTGATGTATGTCAACGCAATATAAAGCTCTTACAAATCAACACCAACAGTTAGGGAAAAGAAGCACTGAATAGATCCACATGGAGAGCTAGAATAAAGAAGTAAAAAGAAGGATGAAAGAGCTGCTACAACATCTGGTGTTAACAAATGCCTAATCTGTGGCCACAGTTGGGTATCAAGGATTGATTTCTTTAGTCACATGAGAAGTTTCAAAGTGAAAAGATAATTCTTTGAGACATAAAATGCAACAGAGAAAATTGAACAATTTTATTTATTTAAGATCTTGGTTGTAGTTTCAGCTACACAGAATAAAAGTATCCAGTTTTGGTTTCTGCGCTCTGAACAAAAATGATCTTAAGTGAACTTATTCATTGCATTCATCATTTAGTTTTTATACACATTTCATCGAAACAGTAAATATTATTATCTCTTAAATCTCAAGTGTACCATAGCTTTAATGCCTTCTGGAAAGCAGAATCTGTTGTAAAATGTTTCTAAAGTGTCATTAGGATCCACAAATGTGGATCTCTGTAACAAAATTGGTCCAGTATCTAATCCATCATCAGCCCAGAAGATAGAGAAACCACCTTTCTTATCTCCACACATGAGAGTCCTGAGAATATAGTGTTTTTTTAAAGAATTAAGCAAATATTTTTTTTTAAAAAGCTAAAATAGGCCACAGACATATATTGTTTAGGAGACAGGCCTATACACTTCAAAAAAAAGGTATATGAATGAATTCAAAAATTGAATTGTCTATCTTAAGTATAACTATGGTCTGAAAAATCTCTAAATTATTAGCAGACACAAGATGGAGGTGAAAAAGAAAAAAAAAATCTCTATCAATTCTCTAGTAAAATCTACTAACCAATTAATGGCTGAAGCTCCTCTGTGGCATGGAAGTAGTGATGGGTGGTAAATAATAGTTTGATATTTAGGGAATAAGATTATTTCATTAGGAATAAACTGAGAACAAAAAGGAAGCACATTGAGTTCTGCATTCAGAGCTTGATATTCATCATACACTTCAGGAATAACCTGTGGAATTGATTTTATCTTATCTTATCTTATATAATACAGACGTTACTTCAAAAAAGAAGATGATTACGTCCTACGCGTCATGCATTTAGTCATGCATATTAACCAATGACTTAAATTCTGCCAAGTCACTGGTTTTCCTGGCTAGCTCAGGCAACCCATTCCATGCTCTAATAGCACTAGGGAAGAAGGAGTATTTGTACAAATTTGTCCTAGCATATGGGACGAGGAATGTGCCTTTATCTTTGTGTCTTTCAGAGTATTTTATTAAATTTTGTTTTTGTATTTGAAGATTATGGTTCAGTGTTTTATGTATGATTGCTACTTTACTTTTGAGCCTTCTGTCCTGAAGGCTTTCTAAATTTAGTGATTTTACTAAAGGTGTTACTCTAGTCAAATGTGAATATTCGTTTGTTATGAATCTCACTGCTCTATTTTGTGTCTGTTCCAGTTTCTTAATGTTTTCTTGAGTTGAGGGGTCCCAAACGGAGGATGCATATTCTATTATTGGCCTAACCAAGGTTAAGTAACATTTTAGTTTTATGTTCTTATTTGATTTATAGAAATTTCTTTTAATAAATCCTAATGCTTTGTTTGATTTTTTTGTAGTTTCATCAATATGTGGATTCCATGATAGTTTTTCATTTATTATAACACCTAGGTATTTTGCGTTTTTAGTCTGTGATACTGGTTTGCCATGAATAAGATAAGTAGAATTAATTTGTTTTAGTTTTTTTGTTACTCTTAACAACTGACATTTTTCTGGGTGGAAAGACATGCTCCAATTTGATTCCCATTTCTGTAATTCATCTAATTCTCTTTGTAAAATATCTGTGTCTTGTGTTGTTTTTATTGTTCTATATATTATGCAATCGTCTGCAAATAATCTGACTTTTGTTCCTGAACTAATGCAATTTGGTAAATCATTTATGTAAATTAAAAATAGTAGTGGACCCAAGACTGTACCTTGAGGTACACCTGAGTTTACTGTTATCGGTGTTGATTTAGAGCCATTTATTATTACAGTTTGTTCTCTCCCTATCAGAAAGTCTTTAATCCACTGATGCAGTGGACCATTAATGCCGAAATATTTTAATTTTTTAAGCAAACTATGGTGGTGAACTTTGTCAAAAGCCTTAGAAAAATCTAGTAAGATAGCATCTATTTGTTCACTATTATCTAAACCTTTTGAAAAATCATCAATTAGTCCTATTAGTTGTGTTTCACATGATCTATATTTCCTAAAGCCATGTTGGTATGGTGTGAGGACATTATGTTTGTCTAAGTGGTTTATGATGTTGCTACATATTATGTGTTCTAGGATTTTACATGTGATGCTGGTAAGTGATACTGGTCTGTAGTTCCCTGGGTCAGATTTTTCTCCTTTTTTAAATAGGGGGGTGACATTAGCTTCTTTCCAGTCCTTTGGTACTCTGCCCTGGTTAAGTGAAGCCTGAAAGAGTATTTTGAACACTGGGGCTAGCTCATTACTTAGTTCTTTGAGTAATCTAGCTGGAATACCATCAGGTCCAGAAGCTTTATTTGGTTTGGTGTTGGCTAATAGTTTTTGAATTCCATTTTCTTGTACTACTATATCTTCTATGTTGTCTACTTGGTTCAAATTCAGTAATATGTCTTTGTCTCCTGGGGCTGAGAATGCTGATGCAAAGTATTTGTTTAGAATGTTTGCTTTAGTTTCATTATCATTATGTATTATGTTATGTTCATCTTTTAATGGCGCTACGCCTGTTGTTTCCATTTTCTTAGACTTAATGTATGACCATAGGTTTTTGTTGTTATCTTTAGATATTACATTGTTTATGTATTCACTCTGCAGCTGTCTGCTTACTTTTTGGGTTAAGTGTTTAATTTTTATATACTTTTTGTAAACTCTTTCTGCATTAGTTTCTTTAAATTTTCTATAGAGGTTTTCCTTCTGTTTACAAAGCTTCTTTAGTCTATTATTAAACCAGCATTTATTTATTTTGTTTGATGTGTATTTAGTTGGTATATGATTTTCTATTATGCTTTTAAGATGGTTTTTAATGAAATTCCAGAGGTCATCGACTGGTTGGTTAATGTCTTTTTCTAATAAGAATGTTTGTTGAAAGTTTAGTGCAGCTTGGTGTAGTTGTGTTAGGTTACATTTATTCCAGAGTAAGATTTTTCTTTTGGGTTTTGTATTGGCTACTGCTTTTATCTGACTGTGTATTTTTATGATCTCATGGTCTGATAGACCAGGGATAATTTCATAATCAACTACTAATCCAGGTCTGTTGGTTAAGAAGAGATCTAATGTGTTGTTTAATCTAGTTGGCTTTTTAATGATTTGATCTAAACTTAGGTTGTGTAAAGTTTCTATGAAAAGCTCATTTATGTCCTTAAGGTTTTGGTGTTTATCTATGGTTAGTGTTTTCCAATTTATATCAGGTAGGTTGAAATCACCCATAATCCAAAAAACTGCATTTTTATTTGTCTCTTTAAGTGTAGTAATCTGATTACATAGTTCCTGCATGTATTCTAAACTAGAATTTGGTGGTCTGTAAATGCTGCCTATTATTAGGGATGTTGAGGTGGTATTAATTTTACAAAATGTTGATTCTACATTTTTTGAGTTAGGTAAGGTAATTTCTTCTGCTATAAGAGTGTTTTTTATTGCTAAAAGAACTCCTCCATGATTATCAGCCCTATCTTTTCTAAAAATTTCATAATTACTATTGAAAATTTCTGCATTATAAATTTCAGGATGCAGCCAAGTTTCTGTTCCTGCAATTATGTCTGGTTTCTCACATTCTAATAAAATTTCTAAGTCTGCTGTTTTGTTCCTAATGCTTTGAAAATTTATAACTAAGGTTTTAAGGTATTTTGGTATTACTTCTTTAGTAGGTTTGTTTAGTGAGGCTGTTGTATTAATTTCAGTAGATTTAGGTTTAACAGGAGTGGATCTGGCTAGTGGTTGGTGAGTTTGGTTCGGGATGGTGTTTAGGATGTTGTATGGGTTAGAAGTGTCCGCATCAAAGGAATCAAACAGTCCTGATGTAAACTGAGGTAACCCACACGGTACACAGTGCCATGATGCGTCTTTGTTGCCTAAGGCATAATACACAGGTGTATTCATATGGATACATGAAGCATGGTACCATTCATCGCAGGTGTCACATTGAATGGCTTTCTGTTTCAGGGTGCATATTTTTTTGCAGATGTTGCATCTATCTTTAGATCTAGGCCCTGGATTTGACTCTACATCTCCTGCCATTAATATTAACAGTGATAGGTATTTATTTCTGCTGTGTCTGATTGAGAACTTCCATTTGTGATGGGTAATCTTCTTTAATGTTATAGATGTGTATGTTAGGTTATTTTTGAAGTTGCATTGTTCTAAAGTGTGATGATTGATTATGACTGTTGTTTCCTTTTTAAGTTTAGTGTTGACAAAGGTAGATCTAGTTCTGTGTTCAGCTAGTGTGCATTTGGTGATTATTAGGATAAATAGCCAGAGCAATTTCATGATGACTGTTCTTGATTTTAGTTTTTAAAGGAGTCTAGTCTAAATCTAGTTTAAGGTTTACAATGCCTAAGTTAAGGTTAGGGTTAAATTAAATTAAATCAAATCAAATGGTTTATTAAATTCAAAATGTGGACCTAGACTAGATCTAGATTCTAGATCTAATTCTAGATCAATATATTTACGTGTATAACTAACTACATAGAATATTACTATTAGTTATTATTAGTAGTATTAGTAGATGATTAGTAGATCTAAAGCCTTAATTAAAGTCTAAGTCTAACACTAGACATAGATCTAAAATCTAAGGATATAATAATAAATATAGACTAGATCTAGATCTAATAAATTACATAAATAATGTATTATATTGTTTATTTCATATAGAAAGTCCATGAAATAGACACAAGTAGAAAGAGCAGACATTTTCCTACCTTTTTGTTCACCATCCATTTACTATATTTAAAAACTTTGACTCCAACATTTGCAGCAGCCAATGCTGGAACAATTTTTAAAAGTTTCTTTATAAACCTTTTTTAACTGTTAACTTTTCAAAATAATGTTCAAGTTTTTAACAGTAGAATTTATGCTTATCATACTTTAGCAAAGCAAAATACAGACAATTTTAACTTGCACCATACATCCTCAGTTTATTCTGTTTTATTTAGTCTTATACTTTGTCTTATGGCTTCTTATACAAATGATTTTGTTTATTTTTCTAAATGTTGAAAATCAAAAATAATTATTATTGAGGATTTCAAATTATATTTTATTACAATTATTTTTGGTTTATTAACTTTGAATTAATCCAATTAAATACTTTATACATTTACAAAAAAAAATTTTGATTTTATTATAAAATAGATTTTACTCTTGTATGTATCAAATTTGACAAAACTACTCTTTTCCGTAGAACAAAAAAACACCAGTCTATTATATTACAGAAATCTAACTAGTTACCTAATGGATCTTGTTTTCCATTCACATCTTGCAAAGTAAAGACTCCAACTATCTCATGACCATTCTTGCGAAGAAGTTTAAAGACTTCTGCACCAAACACACTTTGACCTATCACAGCTATTCTCATGGTTGGGATAGTTAGCTAAAGGAAAAAAAAATTATGAATCTCAAAATTTCAGTTTGAAAGTCTGAAAAAAAAAACAAAGAATATTTATATCACTTATAAACCTTAATGTAACTTTGCCATACATGTTTAGTTATCATTGTTAACTTAGCATGTTAATTGGTACAATTGATCCAGATTACACTGAATTGGTTGTGTACTTTGACTTACATTTATAATTACTAATTAGTAAGACCTAATCACCAAATAATACAAGCTCTAGAGACTCCAAATCTTAGTATACAGAGTCTATTAACAAACAAGGCATATCAAAAACCATTTGACAAAATAAAAGTCCATACGCAAAACTTCATAGGCCTAGGCCGCTGCTGAGTACAACTATGCATAACAATCTAAGCTGATAAGAAGTTTATGGCGCGAGAATGTAAAATACAAACAAACAACAAAATCAAATAGAGATATTAATACAAACGGCCTAATAATCAGCTACAGGAGATAGTCTATAACAAATACAATAATGAATGAGATAGTCTATAACACATACAATAATGAATGAGATAGTCTATAACACATACAATAATGAATAAGATAGTCTATAACAAATACAATAATGAATGAGATAGTCTATAACAAATACAATAATGAATGAGATAGTCTATAACACATACAATAATGAATGAGATAGTCTATAACAAATACAATAATGAATGAAATAGTCTATAACAAATACAATAATGAATGAAATAGTCTATAACAAATACAATAATGAATTTCTTTACACAATAAAAAGAAATATCTACACGATTGTATACAAACTTTTCCTACCAATGCTAATGACCTCAGTTGAAATGAAACTGAGCAGACGGACGTTTTGGTATGCTTATAAAGACTGTGCTAATGTTTTGTTTTTCTGAATGAATGGGACCTAGTGCTGAGAGATTAATGGCTATACAAGTGAGAAGCAACAACAACTTAAGGGTGTAACATGGGTGTGACATGGAGTCATTGAAGACCATCTCAAAGAGTTCACAAATGATTCATAAGGGAGCTTAGTCAGGTCGAGTGACTTCAATTGATGACATATTTATCGTGGCCGTTTTTTTTTTTGTGTGTGTACAAAATGTAATAAAGAAAAAAAAGAAACTGAAAATACGATGAATGTAAAAAATGTAAGGGCTATTTTTGTACAGCTTGCTTGAGAAGAAGGATGTATTTAGCAGTGAATAGAAATGTTCCTGTTCTGTCGACATATAAACATCATGGAAGATGTCGGCGAAGAGACAATCATTTTTCATCTCTTCGTTTGCTAAAAGAAAGAAAAGAGAGAGAGGGGAGTATGACTAAGAATAAAATGTACTCAATGATGGCACACAATGACAACAATAAATCATTAGGTTTGTACATACAAGGACGTAGAAGGAGAAAGGGTGAGACAAAATGAAATGTTTACTCACAAGTGGGCTATTTATGGAGAAAAAAGGTTGTGAAACGTTTTATTTTGCCCATCTTAACATTTCCACTTCTGCAAAAAGATCCTTTTATAGGCTACACTGAGATAGCACCAATAACCTGCTTTAAGCAGCCAATGGTCCTCCTCCACAGCGTTTCTTTGTTTCGACTATATAGAACAACTAATGTTCGATGATAGCAACTTTTCAAAAATGTGTATCGAGTCTCTATACATTGGATGAACTAAGAATATGGTGTGTTGTAAATACGGCAATGTCAACTTTTGTTTGAAAGTTAGTAGGCCCTACAGATCGCTTTATGAGACTCGGATTAAACGTTGGACACGAAGATGACAGTTCAGCCCAAGGCTAAGATTAAACATCAACTAAATCAAATCAAATGAAATAGGCCTGTGTGTAACTGTAGTATACGTTTTCATCAGGTGATTTTCATATAGAGACTACTATCTACAAATATACTTTCTTGTGGCGGTCATTGGGCACAATTTGAAACTGTCAGCAGACCTGAGCCAAAGACTCTTGAAACTCTAGGCCAGCTAAATAAAACAAGAACTCCCTTTCACCGGCCTAAGAGAATAAATAGTTCTGTTTTGGGAGAGTGTGTTAATATTAGAAGATATTACGTCATTGTTTGTTGTTTATGTTTTATGCGAAAGCAAAGAATCGGACGGAAATAAAAAGTTAGTTATATATGTCTACCTTGATGAAGACAGTCTCGTTATTATCATTATTAAATAGTAACGTCTACAGTAATTTATTATTAATCTGTGACTACAGAACATGTTGTCAGATTTGGTTTCAGATCTTGTGTCAGATCTGGTGTTAGATTAGGTGTAAAATCTAGTGTCACATTGCTTTAATAAGTGCTGGTAACAGTTAGATTTAGATCTAGTGGTTTCTAAATTGCTAAAAGTACATTTTATTTGTGGTGTCGTTAGTTCATATTGTTAGATCTAGATCTAGACATAGAATCTAGAATCTGTACGAATAATGGAATTATTCGATTCTCCTAAACCGTTGTCACTAGACGGTAATCTATCTGAAAGATGGAAAAAATGGAGACAAAGTTTTGAACTGTTTATGGTCGCCACTGAAAAAAATACGAAGCCCGAGCCAGTGAAGAAAGCTTTATTGTTACACCTGATCGGTGAACCCGCTCGCGACATCTACAATACTTTTCAAGTATGTGAAGATGAGACTGTAGACAAACTCATTGAAAGGTTTCAGAATCATTTTTTGCCTAAGTCCAACAATGTGTATGACAGATTTAAATTCTTTTCAAGAAAGCAGAAAGACGGAGAAACGTTTGAACAGTATTATACTGAGTTAAAGAATTTGGCAAAAGAATGCAAGTTTGACAACCTTCGAGATGAACTCATCAGAGATCGATTGGTATGTGGCATACAGTCGGATCGAGTGAGAGAGAGACTTCTGAGAGATGTAAACTTAACTTTAGAGAAGGCAGCAAGCATAATTCGTGCTGACGAGCATACACAGAACCAAATGATAGATATGAAAGGACTACATGTGGATGCTGCTAATAAATTAAAGAAGACAGAAGATAGAAAGCAAGTCAAAACCTCACAGGAAAATATGGCAAAGAATCATGTAACAAGTTTCATTAGAGATTGCAGATCTTGTGGTGGATCTCATGGAAAATACAATTGCCCAGCATTCGGACAGACATGCCGAAAATGTAAAAAGAGAAATCATTTCGCTGTAAAATGTCGTTCGAAACACTTCAAGGCTGTTGATTTACTGGAAGATGAAAGTCAGTCAAGCCAAGTAAATGAGTTGTGGTTTGAGGCAATTGGTACTGACAACAATGTCAAAGTTTGGATGGTTGATGTCAATATTATGGGAAAAATAGTCAAAATGAAGATTGACACAGGAGCACAAGCTAATGTGATATCAGAGTCAACGTGGAACAATTTAGAAACTGATACTCAGTTAAAGAATTCAAATACTACCCTACGAGCATTGGGGGATGAAGCATTAGAACTGAAGGGAGTTGCATCGGTCACATTTAAAGTCGGCGATGTAGAAGTTAAAGATGATCTGTACGTGATCAAGAAAAGTATAAATCCTATACTAGGACTGAAGACATCTATTGCTTTAAAACTAATTGAGGCAAAGAGAAATGTCGAAGTACACGATGTCAAGCAACAAAATGAAGTTCCACAAGTGTTGATGAAAAAATATAAGCAAGTATTCGAAGGACTCGGTACATACAAAATGAAGTATCACATTAAACTGGCGTCAGATGCAAAACCAGTTATTCAATGTGCGCGCAGAGTTGCACCATCACTCTATGAAGAATTAAAAAGAAAACTCACACAAATGCAACAAGATGGAGTGATCACAGAAGTTGATGAACCAACAGAATGGGTTCATAACTTGGTTATAGCAAAGAAGAAAGATAATTCTTTGAGGTTGTGTTTAGATCCCCGAGAACTGAACAAATATATAATGAGAGAACATTTCACTATACCAACATTTGATCAAATCAATAGTTCACTGGGAGCAGCAAAAGTGTTTAGTATACTTGATCAAAAGGATGCATATTGGCAAGTTGAGTTGGATGAACCAAGCTCTTATTTATGTACATTCAATACTCCGTTTGGAAGATACAGATTCTTGAGAATGCCTTTTGGTATATCCTCAGCTAGTGAAGTATTACAGAAACGTGCTTATCAAGTATTCGGAGACATCCCAGGTGTACATATCATGTCAGATGACATGCTGATTGCAGCAAAAGATGAACAAGAACATGATCAAATTTTTGAAAAGGTTCTGGAGAGAGCTAGAAAGAACAATGTAAAGTTCAACAAGAACAAGATACAATATAAACTTTCTGGTGTTAGTTATCTCGGAAGACAAATTGGAGCAGATGGTATTCGTCCAGATCCAGCTAAAATCAAAGCAATAATGGAGATGCCCGCACCAACAGATCGAACAGGAATTCAAAGACTGCTAGGGATGTTGAACTTTCTGTCAAGTTTCATTCCAAACATGTCAACAATTACCAGTCCATTGCGTGATTTGCTAAAGAAAGATGTATTGTGGCAGTGGAATGCAGAGCAAGAAAATGCTTTCCAACTAATAAAGAAAACACTTAGTGAAGCTCCAGTTCTGCAATTGTTTAACCCTGAAAAGCCAGTTACTATTCAGTGTGACGCTTCTTCTAAAGGGTTTGGAGCATGTTTAATGCAAGAAGACAAACCAGTTGCGTATACGTCAAGATCATTGACAGAAACAGAGTGCAGATATGCACAAATAGAAAAGGAAATGTTAGCTATAGTGTTTGCAGCTGAACATTTTCACCATTATATTTTTGGAAGAACTGTGACTGTACAATCAGATCACAAACCTTTGCAAACTATTGTGACTAAGCCTTTACATAAGATTCCACCAAGACTTCAGTTGATGATGTTAAGACTGTTGAGATATCAATTAACAGTAACTTACACTCCAGGTTAAAAAATGCAAATAGCTGATACGTTATCGCGTGCGTACATCAATGGTCAAGAACAATCAAATTCAAATGATGACATGGTTATGAGAATTCATAGCGCAACAGCACAGTTTCCGGGAAGTGATCAGAAGATTATTGAAATTAGAAGGAAAACTGAATCTGATGCTAAATTAAAACTTGTAATGAATTATGTCAGAGAAGGTTGGCCAAAGATAAAAACTCAAGTTCATGAAACAGTGAAAGTGTATTGGTCATATAAAGACAGTATTCATGAAGAGAATGGAATATTGTTTTATGAGAACAGAATTCTAATTCCTTCAAGTATGAGAAATGAAATTCTCGACAAGTTGCACATAGGTCATTTTGGTCTTGAGAAAACCAGATCGATGGCAAAACAGAGTGTGTTTTGGCCAGGATTGTCCAAAGATATTTTTTCGACAATAATGAAATGCGCAACATGTGCAACGTTCAAAAGAAATAATGTGAAGGAAAAATTGCTACCTCATGCTGTACCAGACAGACCATGGAAAAAGGTTGCGACAGATTTGTTTGAATGGCGAAACAATGACTATTTGCTAGTTGTGGACTATTTCTCTAAATTCCCTGAAATAAAACGACTGGAGAATAAAACAGCAGAATGTGTTATCAGGGCAATGAAAGGTATTTTTGCTAGACATGGCATACCAGAAGAAATAGTGAGCGACAATATGCCATTCAATAGCTATCAATATAGAGAGTTTGCTTCTGAATGGGGTTTCAAGATAACAACATCAAGTCCCAGATACCCTCAATCAAATGGACAAAGTGAGGTGTATGTTGGTATCGTAAAGCAGATATTCAACAAAGCATACAAAAGTGGGAAAGATCCATATCTCGCTATGCTCGAGTATAGAAATACTCCGATAAGCGGACTGCTTTATTCGCCATCACAACTGCTGATGAGTAGAAGACTCAGGGACATCATTCCAACTGATCCCAAACTATTGAAACCATCGGTAGCTGAAAATGCAGAGACATTACTCAACGAACGACAGAGGAAAAGCAAAGTGAGGTACGATGCAAAAGCAAGGTTACCTAAAGACTACTCTGTCGGGGAGAAGGTGAGAGTTCGTCTAGGAGAAACATGGCAGAAAGCAGTCGTCATTAAGAAACATCCATCACCCAGATCTTACATCATAAAGACAAATGATGGGAAAACATACAGACGAAATCAACGGTTTTTAAACAAGAGCTACGAAGAAGACATCTCTGGGTACTATGATACAGACGAAGACAATGAACAGCAAACGGTTAGAACAAAAGAAACAGACAATAATAAACCAACATCTAGAGACAAGACAACCAGAAGTGGTCGAGTTGTCAAAATTCCTTGTAAATATAAGTATTAAGAACTTTAAAAGGAAGGATGTGATGATAGCTTCAAAAGGAAGGATGTGTTAATATTAGAAGATATTACGTCATTGTTTGTTGTTTATGTTTTATGCGAAAGCAAAGAATCGGACGGAAATAAAAAGTTAGTTATATATGTCTACCTTGATAAAGACAGTCTCGTTATTATCATTATTAAATAGTAACGTCTACAGTAATTTATTATTAATCTGTGACTACAGAACAGAGAGATTCAAGTTGGTGTCTATGTATCACACTACTATTTCCAGTGAATCGGAAGATCCGGACTCACGGGCTAGAGACGTGGCCGAAGGCTGAGCATACCGGGGAGCACCAATATTTTCATTTTCTTTACCACGCTGACCGTGCGGGGTTCGCCATTTGTGAAACGGTCCGTTGAGTGCGTATTACTGCACTGGTTGTAAGGGTAAATCTTTGCAACCTTGACCTGTGCAATAAAACTGTTCTCGCACTTTCTTAAAAGCACCCATACGGAAGTCAGGTTTTACTATCCTAAAAGGCCTAATAATTTCCTCTTGCGATTGCTACCACCCGGGCGCCACGTTGAGGCTAGGTAGCGTAGCTTGGATCATCACTGGGTACCAAATAGACTTACAGGCAACTCTGCATAAACGTAGCCTAGCCCCGGGGTCGGCAACCTGCGGCTCGCGAGCCACATGCGGCCACATTGGGTGTGAAGCTGCGGCTCTTTAGTTCCATACGCAAATATTATTTATTTTATCGAAACATTTTTTCAAATAGTTCTGAATATTTTAACGAGAATTAGGCACTGATTATGTCTCTTAGCCACTTATACTTGCTTTACACCACACCCCTCCCCCATTACACGCGTTGTCACTGCTGTCAGTCCGTCGGAAGCTCTCGGCCGTCGTCGGATGTTTCTATGTAGGTTTTAATTCGCTTTCGACGCAAGACGAATTAACATCTTCACCAAGTGCTTAGGTTGTTACGAATAGTTTGTTGTTTCAAGTCAATGAGTTAGAAGCGATTTGATCTTCTCAAAGTTAGAAGCAATGTACAAGTAATGCTAATATGGCGAGCTTTGCGGTACCACTAGAAATTGCGGGAAAAGGCAAACCATTTATAGATGATGAGTATGTGAAAGACTGCTTCATATGTGCATATGAAGAACTGATTCATGATTTTAAAAGCAAACCTGAAATTTTGAAAAACAAAATCAAAGATTTGCCACTATCCGCTTAAACAGAACAAGATAGAATAGTTCAATAGTCTTCAAATGTAACATATTTGCAGGTGGAAGATATCCAACTTTCTTCTGTCTTATCACATGCTATTGATGAGTCTTGCGACATAAATACGCGGCACAAGTTGTCCATTTTGTCAGATATATGTCTTCCCAAAGGTCCAAAAGAAGAAACTCTAGGATTGCTACCGCTCTCGTGACAAACAAGAAGAGAAAATATAGCGCATGCCGTGCAAAAATACCTTGAAGACATTAAGATCGCTTTAAAAAAAATCGTTTCAATAACATCTGATGGAGCCAAATGTATGACAGGAAAAAATAAAGGGGCAAAAACGATTCTTCGGAGCTAAATAAACCGCGAAATTCTTACGTTTCACTGCATAATAAACCAAACCAAGAAGCGCTTTGTGCCCAAACATTTTCGGCCGAAATAGTTGAGGTCATAAATTTGGTCATCAAGATTGTTAACAGCATGTTGTCAAAAGCACTCTACCGTCGTCAGTTTAAAGACTTCTTAAAGGAAATGGAGACTCAGTATCCCGACCTCCTTCTTCCCATCAAAGTGCGATGGCTTTCCAAAGGTTGAAACGTTTGGCTTTGTGCTTGAATGAAATAGATGCATTCCTAAATGATAAAGGCATTAATCACCCTGAATTAGAGAACGACAATGGTTGCATTGAATTAGCTGAATCTAAGGAAAGTAAAACCCAGCCGAAATGTTTTGTTTTGAAGTAAAGAAAATTTTTGCAAACGATATTCAGAGCAGCAAGTTACTTCATTTTCAATGTCTAAAGCAGTATCGCGATAAAATCAGTGCTACTTTTGACATGAATTACTTCAGCACAGTTATAAAAAAATCTAAGATGAATTTCTTGATAAATTTGAGCAGTTCAAAACCAACAAAACTATTCTAGCATTCCTGGTACACCATTTCAACACAAATAGTAACGAAATTCACATTAATCCACTAGAAATTGATACTGGATCTCTAGAAATGAAAATGCTCGATTTAAAAAGTAAAGTTTTGTAGGGTGGAAAATTTAGAGTTGAAAACAAGTTGGAAGTGTTGGAGGTCCAGAAATGTGTGTACGTAACGCAACAAAAGTGGACAGCTTTTAAAGAAATGCCGCGAGTTGATGAGTTGAATAGTCTTCCAGATTGCTACATCTATGGATCATGCAAGAAAACGTTCTCTTGTGTAAATATAATTAATAGTAAAGTAAGAAGCCAACTTAGAAATGAAAATTTAGAGTCGTGTTTGAAACTAAAAACAACAAGCTATGAGCCTAATCTATCCAAACTTTCTAAAACCTTGCAAAGCCATCGCTCCAATTAAATTGGTTTGCTCAATTGTTTGTTAGTGAAGTTCAAGTAGGTGTTGTAAGTAAATTTTAAACTGCTTTAGTTGTTACCGAATTAAAAATAAATATCTAATAACGCCATATATATTATCTAATTTGTAGTGAAAAACACTATATATATAGGAATAAAAAGTTTAAAAAGAGTGTGTGAGTACTATTTATTGTTGGCAAAAAAAAAATGTGGCTCTTTAAAATTTGGTAAATTCTAATTTTTGGCTCTTCCGACTCGAAAGGTTGCCGACCCCTGGCCTAGCCTATATAACTTCAGGACTTTCACATAAAACTATAAGACATTAGCGCAAGGTAGAATTGAAAAAGCAGAAGCATCCATAGCCGTACCCGATTTGGTAGCGGAGACTGTCAACATTTCCTATATTTATATTTTAGATTTGCCTTCGTTATGGGAAAATGAACATGTGCTTATCTTTGTATGCAACATTCAAAAGTATCATATTGGGCGGGTCTGGCATGGAAAGAAATTCAGTCAAGACAAAAGACAGAGAGGCAAGGAGAAAGACGGTCAACATATCTTGAGTGGTGCCCCAATGGTCAAACAGGCTAAGGTATAAGTGAAGGTGATATTTGATAAAATGATTTTAATTGAAGATTTGTTATTTCTTTATCTGTAAATTCTCTATACTTCTTAATTGTATCAGTTTAAACCTTCCAGATAATGTTCTGTTGTCACAGATTAATAATAAATTACTGTAGACGTTACTAATTAATAATGATAATAACGAGACTGTCTTTATCAAGGTAGACATATATAACTAACTTTTATTTCCGTCCGATCCTTTGCTTTCGCATAAAGCATAAACAACAAACAATGACGTAATATCTTCTAATATTATCACATCCTTCCTTTTGAAGCTATCATCACATCCTTCCTTTTAAAGTTCTTAATACTTATATTTACAAGGAATTTTGACAACTCGACCACTTCTGGTTGTCTTGACCGGCACAGCAAGTTCTCTAGATGTTGGTTTATAATTGTCTGTTTCGTTTGTTCTAACAGTTTGCTGTTCATTGTCTTCGTCGGTGTCATAGTACCCAGAGATGTCTTCTTCGTAGCTCTTGTTTAAAAATCGTTGATTTCGTCTGTATGTTTTCCCATCATTTGTCTTTATGATGTAAGATCTGGGTGATGGATGTTTCTTAATGACGACTGCTTTCTGCCATGTTTGTCCTAGACGAACTCTCACCTTCTCCCCGACAGAGTAGTCTTTAGGTAACCTTGCTTTTGAATCGTATTTCACTTTGCTTTTCCTCTGTCGTTCGTTGAGTAATCTCTGCATTTTCAGCTACCGATGGTTTCAATAGTTTGGGATCAGTTGGAATGATGTCCCTGAGTCTTCTACTCATCAGCTGTTGTGATGGCGAATAAAGCAGTCCGCTTATCGGAGTATTTCTATACTCGAGCATAGCGAGATATGGATCTTTCCCACTTTTGTATGCTTTGTTGAATATCTGCTTTACGATACCAACATACACCTCACTTTGTCTATTTGATTGAGGATACCTGGGACTTGATGTTGTAATCTTGAAACCCCATTCAAAAGCAAACTCTCTATATTGATAGCTATTGAATGGCACATTGTCGCTCACTATTTCTTCTGGTATGCCATGTCTAGCAAAAATACCTTTCATTGCCCTGATAACACATTCTGCTGTTTTGTTCTCCAGTCGTTTTATTTCAGGGTATTTAGAGAAATAGTCCACAACTAGCAAATAGTCATTGTTTCGCCATTCAAACAAATCTGTTGCAATTTTTTTCCATGGTCTGTCTGCTACAGCATGAGGTAGCAATTTTTCCTTCGCATTATTTCTTTTGAACGTTGCACATGTTGCGCACTTCATTATTGTCGAAAAAATATCTTTGGACAATCCTGGCCAAAACACACTCTGTTTTGCCTTGGATCTTGTTTTCTCAAGACCAAAATGACCTATGTGCAACTTGTCGAGAATTTCATTTCTCATACTTGAAGGAATTATAATTATGTTCTCATAAAACAATATTCCATTCTCTTCATGAATACTGTCTTTAAATGACCAATACACTTTCACTGTTTCGTGAACTTTGAGTTTTTATCTTTGGCCAACCTTCTCTGACATAATTAATTACAAGTTTTAATTTATCATCAGATTCAGTTTTCCTTCTAATTTCAATAATCTTCTGATCACTTCCCGGAAACTGTGCTGTTGCGCTATGAATTCTCATAACCATGCCATCATTTGAATTTGATTGTTCTTGACCATTGATGTACGCACGCGATTCTTCTTCTTCTTCTTCTTCTTCTAGCCAGCTTTATTGCTGCTGAGCTGTGAGCTCTTTTGCAGACTGTGCCAAGAAAAAAAAGTGTGCTGTTTTCTTCAGTTGTTCAGCACTGCCGTACAGGGTGTTGGTTATGTTGGGCTGTAGTGGAAGTAGGGTCTGCCTAAGGTGGATTAGGGAATGGCATTCAAAGAGGATATGGTTTACGGTTTCAAAGGGGTGGGCGCAATGTCTGCAAAGGGGGTAGTTGTGTGGAGTTTATTTTGTTCAGGTGGTAATTTAATAGTGGTGTGTGTCCTGTTCTTAGTTGGAAGATTGTAGATTGTTCTTTGCGGGGGAGGAAGTTAATACTGTCCAGTTTGTTAGGCGTAGTCATTTCTCTGTACATGGCTCTGCCTGTGTTTCCTGATGCCCATTGGTTGAGCCACTCCTCTTTGTGATTGTTGACTAACATTGACCTTAGGGTGAGGTAGTTAACAGGTCTATCTGGTTGTTCCATAGTTGAACCTGCCTTTGATAGCTTATCTGCCTTTTCATTTCCCATGATGCCAATGTGTCCAGGGATCCACTGTAGTGTAATATTGATATTTAATTTTGATATCATCTGGTGGATTATCACACTGAGTGTTGTCAACTCTCTTGGGCTGTTTGAGGTGCTGCTGTTAAGTGCTTGCAGAGTAGATTGGGAGTCTGTAAAGACAACAATATCTGATGGTGGTTGCACTCCTTCATATAATTTGTTTTCCACTGTCTGGAGTGCTATGGTAATTGCCTCAATTTCGGCTTGGAAGTTTGAGCAGTAATCACCACAGGGTGCGCTTATCTCAAAGTGTTTATTTTTAGGGAAGACCAGGAAGGCACCAAGACCAGCATTGATGGTAGCTTTGAAAGCCGATCCGTCTGTATAAATATGGATAGCTGTTTTTTGATAGCTTTCGATTGTTTCAAGCGTGCCTACTTTGAGCTCCAGTGGATTTGATTCTTTTGTTAAGGTGTTATTTAGTAAATGTGTTTTGATGGTTGGTTGTTTGTAGTTTAGTCCGGGTGTAATGTTTGAAAACCTGGTAATTTTTTCTCTGTTATTGGGTAGGTGGTGTTTTAGGGCTAGTTCGTCAGTAAATTGGATCAGAGTCCTTTGCTTTTTTTGATTGTTTTTCCTATTTCTCTGTGTTAGTAATTTATTTGGATGATCGTCCTCCAACCTTCTGTATCTCTCAATAGCTTCTAATGCTGCTCTGTTGCGCCTTAACTTAAGAGGTTCAATATTGGAGTCTATTTCACAGGCTGCTGTGGGAGTAGTTCTCATACCTCCATTAATTAACCGCAAGGCTTGGTTTTGGATTGTATCTAATGATGATTGATAGGTTTTGTTGGCAGCTACTTGTATAGAGAGACAGTTATCCATTACAGATCTGACATATCCAGTGTATAACTGTCTTAAGGTTTTCTTTTCAGCTCCCCAGGATGTTCCTGCTAGGTGTTTTATTATGTTTAATCTTTGTGATGCCTTTTCTTTTAAATCTGCCATAAAGTGTTTTAGAGACAGTCTTTGGTCTAGTTTTACACCAAGATATGTTGGATTTTCTTCTTTATTTAATGGCTGAGAGTCTATTTTTAGGATGTAGTTTCTTTTTGCTGTTTTGTTGCTGTGGCTAAAGATTGAATAAACTGACTTTTCTTTGTTTATTTCCATTTTCCATAATTTTGAATATGTGGAGATAGTTGTGAGGGCTCTATTTAGTTTGGATCTAGTCAGCACTGGATATTTCTCTGTAGTCCAAATTAAAAGGTCGTCTGCATAAAGTGCCTTATTGACCGAAATGAGGTCTGGGAGGTCATTCATGAAGATTAGAAAGAGAGTGCAGCTAAGGGCTGAACCTTGTGGTAGTCCATCTTCCAAACTTTTTTGACTAGAGATGGCACCTTCGAATCGGGTTTGGATGGTTCTGTTTTTTAAGAATGCTCTGATCCAGCTGTACATTTTTCCATGGATGCCCATTTTTTTCATCTTCATAAATAGACCTTTTCTCCACACTCTATCATAGGCTTGCTGCAAATCTATAAATACTGCTGTAGTGTGCTTGTTTTCATGAAACCCTTCTACTGTGTCCTGGATAAAACGAAAGAGGTGGTCTTCTGTTCTACTTGCTTTCCTGAAGCCAGCTTGTGCATTGTGGAGTGAGCAAGTACTTTCTAGCCACCAATAAAGTCGGTTATTGATCATTTTTTCTGCCATTTTGCCAATGTTGGATGTTAGAGATATTGGTCTATAACTTTTTGGGTCTCCAGGTGGTTTATTTTTCTTTAAGATGGGTATTATGTTTGCAGTTCTCCATTCCTGTGGTATGTCTCCAGTTTTCCATGTATGGTTGATAAAGTTAAGTATACAGTTTTGGGCCTGTGGTCCTAGTCCCCGAATCATTTCATTTGTTATTTTATCGGGTCCAGGGGATTTTCTTGACTTGAGGCTTTTTAGGGCAGTATTGAGCTCATGTAGAGTGAAGGGAGTGTCAAAGATCTGACAGTTGACTGTTGGAGCTTTTTCTTCTTTCTTTAAGATATTACTGAAGGCCTGGTCCAATTGTTTTCTTGGCTTTGACTTGTTAATGCTGGCAAAATATTTATTGAAGGTTTCAGCCTTTTTAAGGTTTTCTGTTATTATGTCGTCAGTGTCTTTTAAAGGTTGGGGGTTTGTTATTTGTTTCTTTCCTGCTAGCCGGTGCAGAAGGGTCCAGGCCTTTCGACCATCCTTGTTTAGATCTAGTTGTTCGCATGTTGTGGTCCACTTTTTCTTTTTTTCTGTTTTAATTTTGTATCTTATAAGCCCTGTCAATTTGTTGTACGTTGTCTTGTTCTCTCTAGTAGGATTTTTTTCTATAGTCTTCCTGGCCATGTTTCTTTCTTTTACTAATTTATCTAATTCAGGTGTCCAAAAAGGTTTGTATTTCTTAACTTGGCCTCGAGGGATGTATTTTTTTGCTGATTGTAAGATGTTGGAGACTATAGTTATGTAGGTTGAATTGACGTCTGTCTCAATTACGCTTGATAGTCTTGTGTCTGTTTCTTGTGAAAAAGCTGCCCAGTTAGCTTTTTTATAGTTCCATCTAGTTGTTTTGTTGGATTGGTATCTACCTGGCGTTCCAATATTGAGGAGTATAGGCCTGTGGTCACTACCTATGTCTTCAAGTACTGTTATTTTAGAAGAGTCGGTAATGTCTGTAGAGATAAAAGTTAGGTCAGGTCTGCTAGTTGTGTTGTGTGCTCTGTGGAGGAAAGTTGGAGGTGTAGTTTTGTTTTGCAGAAGGTGTAGGTTAGAGGCATTTGCTACATCCTCTATTTCTTTGCCACGCTTGTTGTAGTGTGGGTAGCCTAGGGAAGGTGTGTGTGCATTGAAGTCGCCAGCTATTATTGTCCTTGTGTAGTGTGGTAGTTGTATGTCTATTTCTGCTGTTGATGATGGTGGGCAATAGTAGTTTTTGATGGTGTACTTTGTTCCTCCTCTCCAAAGAAGTATTTCCTGCGTGTCGATGTCTGTATTGTTCTGTATTTGTTTTACTGTGGCTTGTGTGTCATTTCTTATGAGGGTCATAATTCCCTGGCATTTGGTGCAAAGGCATCTGTAATGTGTGTAGCCTGTGATGTTTATTTTTTTCTTGGGCAGTAGTGTTTCTTGCAATAGCGCTATGTGTATATCATGCTTCTTGAGTATGTGTTGGAGTTCTGTTGTCTTGTTTTGTAGGCCTAAGATGTTGAGTTGCAAAAGGTTTAGGTGTTTGCTGCTAGTCTGTTTTTTATTTCCAGTAGCTGACTTATCACAGGCAGTCCTGGAAGAAACTGCCATGCGCAGACCTTTTACGAGGCGACGTCTGAGCTCGTATGGATTTTTCGTTAAATTCCTTGGCATTTAGTGTAGGCTGGGTGTTTCCTCAGGCTTTTTTTAAAATATATAAATATATAGTCCCCGCATTTTAAGGGAGTTTTCGGTCTTGGCAATTTTTTCCAATATTGACATAAAAGGAAACATCTAGGTCTGAAGACTGTAACCGGAATATCCATGGGACAAGGTGGGGTTGGCCAATGGTCCATTCTCCGCCATCCATAGAGCTCTCCAAATGGAACTTTTCTGCAGTAGAAAGCTTAAAGTGGACTGTGCCCTGGGTATGCTCTGTGGAATCGTCACATCCTGGATCCAGGCCCCTTCACGATATCACATTCATCAGGTTTAGAAAAAAAACACTTCATGTTGGGTTTATGTCTAGTATTAGAATGTAGTGAGACAAGGACCTCCGTCTGGTGTAGTGCAATCCAGACCTCTGTCAAAAAGCACCTAGAGGGGGGGAAGGTCCACTATTATTCACTTAGTGAAATGCAAGTGGAAAGGCAGTGGGGTTATTTATTTCTCTTGGTCATTTCCAAGCCCCGATACCCACACGGGGGAGTATCGCCACAGAGTGGAGGTTTGGAGTCAGAGTTTTCCTTCTCCTAGATGGGTTGCGTTATTTAGGCTGACGTGCCCCATCAACACGAAGCTAAACTGGTTTTGAGGCGCCAGTGTTCCGCCTTTCATCCCTTCTCCTGTCAGTTTGTAAGAACAGGTTCCGCCGGATTTTTGAGAAAATCACACGAGAAGGCCAGGAGCTGGATTTGACTGTCAGAGGCATTTAGAGACGCAAGCCATGGGAGCATTTCCTGGAAAGTGGGTGCTTATCGCCACTTTCACCCCCGGCATTGACAGTCCTTTGGAACCCGTACGCACGCGATAACGTATCAGCTATTTGCATTTTTTAACCTGGAGTGTAAGTTACTGTTAATTGATATCTCAACAGTCTTAACATCATCAACTGAAGTCTTGGTGAAATCTTATGTAAAGGCTTAGTCACAATAGTTTGCAAAGGTTTGTGATCTGATTGTACAGTCACAGTTCTTCCAAAAATATAATGGTGAAAATGTTCAGCTGCAAACACTATAGCTAACATTTCCTTTTCTATTTGTGCATATCTGCACTCTGTTTCTGTCAATGATCTTGACGTATACGCAACTGGTTTGTCTTCTTGCATTAAACATGCTCCCAACCCATGTTCTGTTGTTACAGATTAATAATAAATTACTGTAGAGGTTATTAATTAATAATGATAATAACGAGACTGTCTTTATCAAGGTAGACACATATAACTAACTTTTATTTCCGTCCGATCCTTTGCTTTCGCATAAAACATAAACAACAAACAATGACGTAATATCTTCTAATATTATCACAGATAAAGAAGTCTACTTTTAATTATAGATCAATTTAGCCCTACTAAACAAACAAGTCTTTTTTAAATTGTAGATCAGCTTAGTCCTCCCAAGAATCCAACAATCCTAGCTAGGACTGACATAGAAGGAACTTATAAAGTGAACCAAAGGTTAGAGACCAATTACTGTTCTGACGAAGAGGTAAAAACAATGTGTCGATATTTCAACAAAAGGAAGACACCAACACACGCACACACACACACAAAGACAGATACAAACTCTTTCCATTCTTTAGTATACATAGGCCAATGCGATTTTTGCTACCGTTCATGTGCACTAGAATGCAAAGTAGGCCTACTTTGGTCCACATCAGACATTTGCCCCACAAACATGTAAAACTGATGATACGTTTGGAGACAGATACAGCCCTAAGTCAGGAGGGGCTCTATGAGTTGCATCATCTGACAAACATAAGAGATCGAGATACAAAACTTTTTTTGAGAATCAGCGTGACATAGGGAGGGGGAGTAATTCATTGAAAAGTTTGGTTGGAGTTCTAAATGCATGTCTGTTTATGACATTCTTCACGAAGTTCAAACCTCGCCCGCCGTCAACCATCCAGCAGAAAAGTGGAGTTCACTATGTAATCCTCTTTGTAACTTGTATATGGAAAATCATTTCGTACTTTGCCTAAAAAAGCATTTTGCCGTAACACCTACATTAAAGTAAAATAACAGTAAGTGATTCATAGGCTTTTGTCCAACAGTCTGCTGCTGTTTCATACAAGACGAATGCGTGCACCCTATTAAAGCATTCATCCAGAGTTCCTTCTAGTCACAGGACTAAAGGTAAATGTTTAAGGAAACAGCAAATTTAAATGACTTAGGTCAGCTAGACATGAAGTCTAAAACAACAACAACAGGGAAATGGTATGTGAAATCTTTCTGCTTTCCGCCCATCATTGTTCAAGTTGTGTTCATGTCTTTTTAGTTGACAATGATAGTAGCTAAACACATTCTTCAGCTTTTTCTTTTTTTTTTTTTTGTCCCAAATAAGTGAATGTTACCTTATTAATTAAGAAAAACACATTTTATTATAAAGACGAACATTTAAAAAATAATTTGACCTGGCTTTATTCATTTCTTTCACACATTAAAGTAAATAAATCTATACTGGTTTTACAGAGTAGCGCATATGGCTGATTCTTAGACTAATGCAAATGGAACCTACCAAACACAGCTACTGAGCCCCGCTAGCAAATCAACATGTAGACTTAGGCTACTGATTTTATATAAAATTAATAATCTAATATTAGAGAAGGCAAAAAAAAAAAAAGAGAGCAAAATGGAATGATCTCGAGTCTTGTTTCTCAAGTTTAAAATTAAAAATACGAAAATTCGACCAAAAAAAATTACAACAAACTATTTCCATGGAAACAAACGAAGTTTTAAAACTGGTTTATCAAATTTCATAACTTTGGTAACGAAATCAATACTGAACAAGCCCAGGCTCTATTTAAAATGTCCCAATTCAGTTCTTATAATATTAAGGCACTCACGCTAATAAGCCCTCCCCCACCTTTTTGTTTTTCAAATTTAATCAGATTGCAAAACTTAATGCCAATAGCAGATAACACAGACAGCAAGACTTTATGTCAATAACAAACAACATTAACAGTAGTAACAGGAATAAGTATAACGAAATAAAAATATGATTATAGGTTAATATAATATGTTCCTATATATATTGTAGGCTAGGCCTACTTAATATCACACTCAATGGCTAACAGAACAAAAAGATAAAAGTATTCCTGAATGATTTGGCCATACCATGTTATAGGCCTACACTTTTGTTTGTTTTGAAACGTCTAGTTGTTCCACGTCAACAAAACAATGTGTACAAACTCTAGCTGGCTTACCTTCGTCTTGTTCTGTGTACAGATGGTCACAGCAGTGTAGCTCGAAAATCTAACCCAGTCACCAGTGTAATCTGTTCAGGAAAGCCACACTGCCCTCTAAAAGCACAACAGAAACAATTTTGATTCTACAGCAAATCGCTGATGCAGAAAACAAAAAAAGGTTTGCAAGAGTTGTCAGGTTTATGCATGCAACGGAGACAGTGGGCATCGCACGTTTCTGACCTCTGAAAATGTAGGTCACACTTCAGGGCAAGTTGAAACTATATGTGTGTAGATCTAGTTGTGTGCTCTGTTTTTCTTTTGCACGCTAAATATAGAGTATAGATGTTTGTCTAGATTGTAGGGAATAAATCTAGTTCAAACAAAATGTTTTAAGGTCAAATGATTATCATTAAGCACACATATCGAAGAATTATGAATCTAACTGTTAAAAGGGACTAATAATATTTTTATTGAGTAGAGTCTAACAGTAATGTTCCTTTAACCTACTTTTGAAAAATGGGCTGTCGCCTTATCGAAAAATTAGTTGGCAGTTCAAGGTTGCTAGTGTTGTGAGGGAAAAAAAACAAACGAATGCAATAGTATTAAAATTAGTGTTTCAACTGCATACTCTGAAAATGTAAATAGATATAACTGCTTCATTTACCCTATCTATAGACTAGTTTACAGTACGTGTTCCAGCTCAGGGACAACACATCTAGATCTAGGACATTTAGGTGAAAAAAAAATAATTTGTATTATTGTTATAGCAGCTTGATTGTGTTCCAACTTAGTCACGGGACTATTTCAAGTGTAACTAATTGCACGTGCATTGTTATTATTACAGTTGGTTTCTTTAGCAATAAAAGGAGGCCTACTTCTACCTCCAGCACCATGCAAATAATAAAACAATAAAACGGTCTCGTAATGAACTTAACATCAGTTCCTTGACGTCGTAGGGGTGCTGTGAAGTTTTTTTTTTCCCTTTCTTTTGTAAATTAGTAGGAACACAAACTCATTTATTGTCTTTTCCTGATGCCCAGAAGTATTCTGCAGCTTCAATTCTTCTTGCAACCTCAGCGTCCAACTTTCACAATCCTATTGGCAAGAGTATAGAGACCACTAGCAAAGAATAGAGTTTTAATTTGACTTGGTTGCTGATGTTACTCTTCTACATTTTACACAATTAACTCATGAAGGAGGGTGTTAAGCTCAAACCGGTTTTGTCTCTTTAAGTCACTCTCCATCTCTTTGAGATGTTTCGGCTTACATAAGTCAATGGCTGCTGATGTTTGGACATTTATTTTTATCTTGCATTATCTCCACCACAAACTAGTAGTTTGCTATTTTTCAGCACTTATTTCAATATCTAAGCTGTAGCATATCCAGTTTGAAAGTAAGATCTGGTATGGAGACTGCATTTTCTACTATATCATCTGTAAACATTAGATTGGAAATCGGCAGCCCGTTAGTTGTCGAGATAGGAGTAAATCCTTGTAAACTAGATCGAGGCATGCTGCACTGTTGGCATTGTGGTAAAGTGCTTCTGCCTGCTCTGAAACGTCTTCAGCTTTCCTCCTGGTCTGAGAATGAGTTTTAGCGTTATCTTGCTAGGATGACTGATCACTGATCATTATCGTTATGTAGTTTTGACAGTCTCTCAATTGTTCTTTTTTGGGCAGTAAAATAAATAAAGTTTGGACCCATTCTTATGGCATATTTTTCACACATTGTCCTAAAGCATTAACCTATATGTGAGCCGCTGTGTTTTAAAAAAGTTCTGATGTCAACTCTAGGCGACTTGCCACGTAAATAGATCTTATTGCTTACTCTACTTCTAACTCAGTGAAGATTGGAGCCTCCCCGAGGTCTCAATCGTCCTAGGGTGTTTTGTTAATTAGACTGAATTTGGGGGTTATCCCTTAGTTTAGTGATGCCCAAACTACGGCCCGCGGGCCAAATCCGGCCCGCGACGTGGTTCAGACCGGCCCGCCAAAACATCGGTACAAAATATAGGAAATAGAAAAAAAATTAAAAAGGTTGAAAAATGTATTTTCTGTCTTAGGACTCACTTTTTCTTTGATGGATTTCATTCTAATTTTTCGTCTTGTAGTAGTCACGTTAATCATTTTTATCTATTAGAACACAAGTTGTTGTTTTTTCGGCGACAAGAATTAACAGTTATTTTAGAATCTTGGATAGTTCCTTGACATCTCATGTGTATAACACAGCGCATCTTTTCTGCATGATTTTGATTCGTGTTCTTCTGACACCAACATGATTGGTGACGTTCCATGTAACATTTGTTCGTTATTGAAATGGGATGGTCGAAGAAACGAAAATTGGAAGTTGAAACTTTCAGGAAAAGTGGACATAACTTTTGTTTTTGTGGAACATAATAAGCAAACATGTTTGATCTGTACAGTAATGTTTTTAAGTAAAATAACAAAAAATGCATTCTAAAACAAACCATTACAAAAATATTGAGGCATTGTTGTCTTGAGCAGCTAAGAAAAGATCGGAAAGTTACATCAAAATTTGAGTAGAGTTTTGCGATTGGCGAAAATATTGACCAAGAAGTCAAGAAATGAGACGGCTGTAATAGAGGCTACAGAGTTGCTCACATTTTAAGAAGAGAAATGAAGCATACAAAAGTGATTGCTGGCAGAGATGGAATACAATCTTCCAGAAAAAAAAAAACAGTTGTAGCTTTCAACTTTTCTGCCATGAAAATTGCAAACTGAGTGAAAGATGTTAGTGAAAATCCAAATTCAAAACTAAATGACAGAGCAGCAGATTTCGAAATCACTTCTATTGCCGCTGAGGAGTGACACCCACTGGAACTGAAGGACTTACAAAGCCAGACTTCCCTGCTTGAGAAATTTCGAGCAATACAGACAATAGATTTCTACACCTTGTTGTCCTCATAAACCTTGCACATTTCCGAAAACAATTTCTGGGTATGGTCACAATGTTTACAAGAACTTAATTTAGTGGAAACACTTTCAGTTACAAGACGCCTGAAACCATTGTTACATATTGACTTCTGGGTGTAAGTAGATCTACAGCATACATGGGATTGTGATAAAACTATTTAAAATGTTTTAGATTCTATTTCTTTTTTTTTTATCTTTCGTTAATGTGGCCCGCGACATGATTGTCGGAAATTAAAATGGCCCGCAGGCCGTATAAGGTTGGGCACCACTGCCTTAGTTGTATAGATCTTGCACTACTCTGCTCACTTTCTAAGTACGTCAGCTTCTTCCGTCAAAGAGTTCCGTTATTGTTTTGATTACTGTTGTTCTAGCTTCTCTTATGAATTGAATGCTTCATTTACTTGTTTACGTAGTCAGGCTCATCCCCTCTACTAAATGCTGATGGTACAAAACTATTGACAGGTAAGGAAGAAATCCTGAAATGCTGGACTAAGCATTTTGAATAGGTTCTCAATCCATCCTTCGTTATAAATGACGTGGCCATACGACAGGCTACAGCAAATTATTTCAGTAGTACAAGCAGTAATTCACTCCATGCACATTGTGTGTGTGTGTGGGCAGACTGGGCCCTATGGCCGGTACTTGGCAGCCAGTCTAAGAGATGGAAACACCAAAATGAAAGCTGTTTCTCTGTGAAGAATATTTAGTGTAACAAGTGGTCACTGGACCTGCGCGAGCCAATCACCCCTTTTAAAAATACTGAGTGCAGGATGGAGGAAATGTTTTATACAACCTGAAATACTGCACTCCTCCTTAATCTACGGACTCGAAGTCAAGCCTTATATATATATATATATATACTATATACACAGTTTATTTTTTTGGTAGAAACAACAACAGGTGCCGGTACTCAGTGGTGGATTGCCTAACTTTTAACTACCAATAAATTAATAATAATAATAATAATCTTTATTGACCGTAAGGAAATTTGTCTTACAATTTGTGCATTACACCAAACAAAAAACATTATAACTATAAAAAAACAAAGTGTACCGTCACATCAGACTCACTCGTAATTTACATGTGAAAGTTTATATCAGATTGTTTCTATTTAATGATTTGATTACCAGGGGAACAAAAGAGTGTTTGTGTCTGTTTTTCTTTGCTATCGGTGTCTTGTATCTCTTTTGTGATGATAAAAACACAAAATCCTGGCCCAAAGGGTGATTTTTTATTTCTAGAATCTTTTTAGCTTTTTTAAGGATGTTTGTCTCAAACAGCTGCCCAAATGGTTTTTTTTTTTTTTGCCAATGACTTTACCTGCAGCCTTTAGGATTTTATGAAGTTTCTTTTATTTTTAATGCTCAGATTGCCATACCAGGCAGTGATATTGAAACTTAAAATATTGCAGATGTGAGCGTGATAACCAAGGCCTTTTCGCTAACATTCAACGAGGACAGTTTTCTCAGTAGTCATAATCTTTGCTGCCCCTTTTTGCTGATATAATCAGTATTTGCAGTAAAATTTAGTTTGTCTAGGATAGTACCAAGGTATTTAAAAGTTTACACTATTTCAATAGTCTCTCCAGCTACAGAAACAATTTCATTTTCCATCTTTTCCCTACGAAAATCGATTATCATTTATTTGGGGGTTTTTTGACATTTAATAATAAAAAATTATCTTTACAGTATTTTTCAAGTGTTCTATTTCTCTGGAATACTCATTTACGTCTGAGCTCTCTGAAAGCAGGGCAAGAAGAGCCGCATCATCAGCGAATTTAGTGAAGGAGCAACAAGAACTATCGGTTTGAAAATCATTGGTGTACAAAATGAACCACAATGGCGATGTCACAGCCCCCTGGAGCGTCCCTGTGCTAACTATGCGTGCATTTGATATTATATTGTTTACCCTAACCCTCTTAGGTCTCTGGGTCAAAAATTCATTTTCCATAGTATTATATATAGACTAATCTTCAACGCTTTCATTTTTTTCAATAAGTAAATGAAGTTGTTTGGTATTAAAAGCTGATGAGAAATAAATAAAGAACAATCTTACATAAGTGTTCGGTAAGTCCAGATGTTTGTAGACACAATTTAAAATATTTAGGATGGCATCGTCAACACCTTTAACCTTTTGGTAAGCAAATTGTAAAGGATCCAACTTATACAAAGATCATTCAGAAGAAACATTTTAACCAGTTTTTTTTTAAACATTTAGACACAATGGAAGTAAGTGAAACAAGTCTAAAGTCATTCATTTCCTTTGGTTTGGAAACCTTTGGCACAGGTACAATTATGGACGACTTCCAGACGGATGGTATCTCATGGTTTAGTAATGAAGTGGAAAAAAATCTCTAGGAAAGGTTCAGCTAGTTGTTCAGTTGTTAAAATGCAAGAAAAGTCATAATTTTTCCCAAACATTGAAAAAGGTGCAGGTACGCAGTACCGTCACAAAAAAGCACTGTATATCATGGGCGTAGCCAGGGGGGGGGTTTGAACCCAAACCCCCCCGAAATGAAATCCCCCCACCGCAGGGGGGGGGAACGGAATTAAGTGACTGATTTTTGCTTTCATTTTGTATATATTAGGTGAGATTTTAATACTAAATCATCACTTACTTCAACACAGCCGAGAGGGGTTTGAGTTAAAAACCCTCTACCAGGGAGTTTTGAGTTTAAAACCCCCTACTAGGGGCTTTGAGTTTAAAACCCCCTAAAGGGGGTTTTGAGTTTTAAACGCCCTACCAGAAGTTTTTGCAGTTAAATCCCCCTCTTCTATAAAACAAAACAAAAAAATGCAAACAACAATCCCCAAATTCCAACTGCACAGTTAAGGAAGATTTTGATTTTAAAACCCCCTCCAAAATTTACGATAAACCCCCTCTTCAATATAAAAAAAAAAGCAAATCACACACTCAAAATTCTATGAGTGTAGCCAAAGGGGTTTTGAGTTTAACCCCCCCCCCTCCAGTTGGGGTTTCAAGGTAAAAAGTACCTCTTCAATATAAAAAAAAAGCAAATTACACACTATAAAATCTATGAGGGTAGCCAAAGGGGTTTTGAGTTTAAATCCCCCTCCTCCAGATGGTTTTTTCTTTAAAGTTTAAAACCCCTCCAGATGGTTTTGAGTTTAAAATTCCCCTACAGAGCGTTTAGAGTTGAAAACCTCTCTCTTCAATATTATTTCAAAGCACACTACAGTCACCAAATTCTATGATCGTAGCTAAATGTGGTTTTGAATTTTTAAAAAACAAAAAAACTCCAGAGATTTTTTAGTTTAAAACCCCTCAACAGATGATTTGACGAAAAAACTTTCCTTTTTGATATAAAATCTAAAGCGAAATACAGGCATGTAATTCCAAGAGCGTAGTCAAAAAAGGTTACAAATTTCTACCAGTGGCTTGGGCTCCATTAATAAAGTGTGAATAGTCTTCTACCGAAATTGAAAAACACTAAATGTGGCTCAACAAAGATGGCTAAGACAGATTTTAGGAGTCAGTTATAGAGATCGGGTCTAAATCAAAGAAAGCATATGCCGAACTGGGAGTCGAATCCTTAGTAAGGTTGTGACAGAGCGTCGCATGAGGTTTTGCGGGACATGTTCTCCGACAAAATGAATTACGCAAAATAAGAGTTGCGGAAACAGCTAGCCGGAAAATGCGCCGAACGGTGCGAGAGGGTCTAAGTCAGTAAGAATAGCACATTAGGTTTTTGAAATAGAACTTTTTAATAGCAAGATAATGCACTGTAAATACCTCAGAATATGCATTTTGTTGGCTTTCAATACCAGAAATAGTGCTCGGTGGCAGGCTTCGCCCCGCTAGCAAGGGCGGGGAGTCTACAATAAACAATAAACGTCTTCCGAAAGGGTCAGAATGTAATAAAGATTAATTATGTACACACACACACATTTATATATATATATATAATTTTTTTTCCGCCAGGGGGGGGGGGGTTGGGGGGGACCCCCGCCCCGAAAAAAATCCTGGCTACGCCCATGATGTATATATGAAAATATCTATTCTTACAATTGTCACCTGTCAAGCTAGAGTCGTAAGTCTGCACTGGTGACTTTAATCCATGTTTCTGTTGAAGTTTTCGTGTTCGGGCATAAGTTCTTTACTGGTTGAACTGTATTCTTCTGGCAGCAATGGATTAACTGGGTTAATTTGTATTTTCTCCATCTCCACCCCAATGGGAAAAAAATAAAATCGTTATAATAAGCTACTGTAGCGAAGCTTCGGAGTTTTACTGTCTTCCTTTAAAGCCAAGAGAAGATGTCGGAAAAGAAGATGTCAGCTTCATAAATGTGAGACTGTCGTAACAGATCATTTTGATACATAGCATATAGTTCGTCTATCGTGGTTCGATGATGACCACTTTTGTCATCCAGGGGGCTGAGAGCTTTGCACTGGGGTTTTGTGGCTGGTGAGATTATGTGAGCCCGAAATGTTCGGCTGCACACTGGGCAGGTTATTCTAGCTGGAGTTAGTGTCATTGACCTTTCTTTTCTTCTCTGACGCTTTTCTTCTGCCAGCACTGTTCTCTTTTCCTCAGTAATTTGTGCACCAGTTTTCACAGCGCGACGACATGATGCTCTGTCATGTGCTTCTGTCTCCCTGGTGGCTAGGTCAATGCTGAATGCCTTCTGAGAAGCTTTGATGGTGTCCTTAAAGCGTTTTCTTTGACCACCTTGTGAGCGCTTTCCTTCCCTTACTTGGCCATACAAGAGTCGTTTAGGGATTCGGCGGTCTTCCATTCTACAGACGTGTCCTGACCATCACAGCTGGGACTGCATCAGGATTGTGTGGATGCTTTGCAGATCCGCTCTTCGAAGGACTTCAGTATCTGGTATTTTCTCTTGCCATTTTACATTCAGTATTTTTCTTAGACAGGTCATGTGGAATTGATTCAGTTTTGTATTGTATAATTTCTGTATACTGTCCACGTTTGTGAGGCATAGAGCACTGTAGAGAGGATACATAAACAAATCACAGAAGAATTTAAAACAAAATGGGGGGAGCTGGTATTCTCAGAAAGCCACATGAAGGAAAACCAGAACAATTCAAAGCTACTGACAATCCCTCAGACAGCTAAAGAGTAGACATTGGAGAATTCAAATGACACTATTACTACATTAAACCACACACACCAAACGTCTTGCTGACCGACGCCAAAACTGTCCTAAAAAAAGGATACTTAAACAGAGAAGGACTTTGGAAGATCATGTCCGATTTTGGATGCCCAATTAAGTTTATAACTTTGGTTGTGACATTTTCGTATTGGTATTTAAGTCTGTGTCCAGGGGAACTGAGAAGTAACAGCACTAACCAATCGGGTCAAACAATATGGCTGTGTGCTGGCGCTATTTAGTTTTCTTTTCCTCTGGGTTGTCAGATGTATTCAAGAAAAATGTTCTAGTTGATTGAACAAAACGTTTTAAACAGATGCTGGTCTCTTCAATCCCAGGCATCTCGAAACCAAAAGGAAAGATGAAATTAGCAACTGTCTGGGAGATTTGATTGGCTGCGGACCGTGAATTACATGCTTGCTCTGAAACGAATAAATATTTTGGTTGGTCTCCTTCAGACACTGAGTAACTATGTCTATGGTTGGTCTCCTTCAGACACTGAGCAACTATGTCTATGGGGTGTCTCCTTCAGACACTGAGTAACTATGTCTATGGGGTGTCTCCTTCAGACACTGAGCAACTATGTCTATGGTTGGTCTCCGTCAGACACTGAGTAACTATGTCTATGGTTGGTCTCCGTCAGACACTGAGTAACTATGTCTATGGGGTGTCTCCTTCAGACACTGAGCAACTATGTCTATGGGGTGTCTCCTTCAGACACTGAGTAACTATGTCTATGGGGTGTCTCCTTCAGACACTGAGTAACTATGTCTATGGTTGGTCTCCTTCAGACACTGAGCAACTATGTCTATGGGGTGTCTCCTTCAGACACTGAGTAACTATGTCTATGGGGTGTCTCCTTCAGACACTGTGCAACTATGTCTATGTTTGGTCTCCGTCAGACACTGAGTAACTATGTCTATGGGGTGTCTCCTTCAGACACTGAACAACTATGTCTATGGGGTGTCTCCTTTAGACACTGAGTAACTATGTCTATGGTTGGTCTACTTCAGACACTGAGTAACTATGTCTATGGTTAGTCTCCTTCAGACACTGAGTAACTATGTCTATGGTTGGTCTCCTTCAGACACTGAGTAACTATGTCTATGGGGTGTCTCCTTCAGACACTGAGTAACTATGTCTATGGTTGGTCTCCTTTAGACACTGAGCTCTATGGTTGGTCTCCTTCGGACACTGAGTAACGATGTCTATGGTTGGTCTCCTTCAGACACTGAGTAACTATGTCTATGGTTGGTCTCCTTCAGACACTGAGCAACTATGTCTATGGGGTGTCTCCTTCAGACACTGAGCAACTATGTCTATGGTTGGTCTCCTTCAGACACTGAGCAACTATGTCTATGGTTGGTCTCCTTCAGACACTGAGTAACTATGTCTATGGGGTGTCTCCTTCAGACACTGAGTAACTATGTCTATGGGGTGTCTCCTTCAGACACTGAGTAACTATGTCTATGGGGTGTCTCCTTTAGACACTGAGCAACTATGTCTATGGTCTCCGTCAGACACTGAGTAACTATGTCTATGGGGTGTCTCCTTCAGACACTGAGCAACTATGTCTATGGGGTGTCTCCTTCAGACACTGAGCAACTATGTCTATGGGGTGTCTCCTTCAGACACTGAGTAACTATGTCTATGGGGTGTCTCCTTCAGACACTGAGCAACTATGTCTATGGGGTGTCTCCTTCAGACACTGAGCAACTATGTCTATGGGGTGTCTCCTTCAGTCACTGAGTAACTATGTCTATGGTTGGTCTCCTTCAGACACTGAGTAACTATGTCTATGGTTGGTCTCCTTCAGACACTGAGCAAAGATGTCTATGGGGTGTCTCCTTCAGACACTGAGTAACTATGTCTATGGTTGGTCTCCTTCAGACACTGAGCAAAGATGTCTATGGGGTGTCTCCTTCAGACACTGAGTAACTATGTCTATGGGGTGTCTCCTTCAGACACTGAGTAACTATGTCTATGGTTGGTCTCCTTTAGACACTGAGCTCTATGGTTGGTCTCCTTCGGACACTGAGTAACGATGTCTATGGTTGGTCTCCTTCAGACACTGAGTAACTATGTCTATGGTTGGTCTCCTTCAGACACTGAGCAACTATGTCTATGGGGTGTCTCCTTCAGACACTGAGCAACTATGTCTATGGTTGGTCTCCTTCAGACACTGAGCAACTATGTCTATGGTTGGTCTCCTTCAGACACTGAGTAACTATGTCTATGGGGTGTCTCCTTCAGACACTGAGTAACTATGTCTATGGGGTGTCTCCTTCAGACACTGAGTAACTATGTCTATGGGGTGTCTCCTTTAGACACTGAGCAACTATGTCTATGGTCTCCGTCAGACACTGAGTAACTATGTCTATGGGGTGTCTCCTTCAGACACTGAGCAACTATGTCTATGGGGTGTCTCCTTCAGACACTGAGCAACTATGTCTATGGGGTGTCTCCTTCAGACACTGAGTAACTATGTCTATGGGGTGTCTCCTTCAGACACTGAGCAACTATGTCTATGGGGTGTCTCCTTCAGACACTGAGCAACTATGTCTATGGGGTGTCTCCTTCAGTCACTGAGTAACTATGTCTATGGTTGGTCTCCTTCAGACACTGAGTAACTATGTCTATGGTTGGTCTCCTTCAGACACTGAGCAAAGATGTCTATGGGGTGTCTCCTTCAGACACTGAGTAACTATGTCTATGGTTGGTCTCCTTCAGACACTGAGTAACTATGTCTATGGTTGGTCTCCTTCAGACACTGAGCTCTATGGTTGGTCTCCTTCAGACACTGAGTAACTATGTCTATGGGGTGTCTCCTTCAGACACTGAGTAACTATGTCTATGGTTGGTCTCCTTCAGACACTGAGCAACTATGTCTATGGGGTGTCTCCTTCAGACACTGAGTAACTATGTCTATGGTTTGTCTCCTTCAGACACTGAGCAACTATGTCTATGGTTGGTCTCCTTCAGACACTGAGTAACTATGTCTATGGTTGGTCTCCTTCAGACACTGAGCAACTATGTCTATGGTTGGTCTCCTTCAGACACTGAGTAACTATGTCTATGGTTGGTCTCCTTCAGACACTGAGTAACTATGTCTATGGTTGGTCTCCTTCAGACACTGAGTAACTATGTCTATAATTGGTCTCCTTCAGACACTGAGTAACTATGTCTATGGTTGGTCTCCTTCAGACACTGAGCAAATATGTCTATGGTTGGTCTCCTTCAGACACTGAGTATCTATGTCTATGGTTGGTCTCCTTCAGACACTGAGTAACTATGTCTATGGTTGGTCTCCTTCAGACACTGAGTAACTATGTCTATAGTTGGTCTCCTTCAGACACTGAGCAACTATGTCTATTGGGTGTCTCCTTCAGACACTGAGTAACTAAGTCTATGGGGTGTCTCCTTCAGACACTGAGTAACTATGTCTATGGTTGGTCTCCTTTAGACACTGAGCTCTATGGTTGGTCTCCTTCGGACACTGAGTAACGATGTCTATGGTTGGTCTCCTTCAGACACTGAGTAACTATGTCTATGGTTGGTCTCCTTCAGACACTGAGCAACTATGTCTATGGGGTGTCTCCTTCAGACACTGAGCAACTATGTCTATGGTTGGTCTCCTTCAGACACTGAGCAACTATGTCTATGGTTGGTCTCCTTCAGACACTGAGTAACTATGTCTATGGGGTGTCTCCTTCAGACACTGAGTAACTATGTCTATGGTTGGTCTCCTTCAGACACTGAGTAACTATGTCTATGGTTGGTCTCCTTCAGACACTGAGTAACTATGTCTATGGTTGGTCTACTTCAGACACTGAGTAACTATGTCTATGGTTAGTCTCCTTCAGACACTGAGTAACTATGTCTATGGTTGGTCTCCTTCAGACACTGAGTAACTATGTCTATGGTTGGTCTCCTTCAGACACTGAGCAACTATGTCTATGGTTGGTCTCCTTCAGACACTGAGCAACTATGTCTATGGTTGGTCTCCTTCAGACACTGAGTAACTATGTCTGTCGTCCCGAGACATGACGTTAAACTGCGCTCCTCTTTCCTTAGCACTTTTGGAGCTCAAAAGTGCCCTACTTCTTTTCTATCATTGTGTCTGCCTCCTCTTTTCCTAAGTCTGCCTTCATTGATCATCACACTGTCTCCTTAACTTTAAATTCTCACTACGTCCTAGACCAGTCCGTTTGCCGTGGACTGCGACGGGTAAGGGGGGATAAAGAGATCCTGGTGTTTGAGTGGTGGCTATCTGAGGATAAACCACAACAACACAATACTTTGGCTCCAAGTTCCCCTAGACCTGAGACCCAGATGGCCCGCTCTGGGTCAACCGGCTGGTCATGCCGAGCTACCAGCATGTCCGATTTAGCAGCTGACTGAGTATAGCACCTGTGTAGCCCTGGCGGGCTCATTCTGGACATCCGAATGGCCCGTCCCCTTGTTGGACTCGATGGCGGGTGGGGAGCACAGGTGCCGAATTAACCAAAATATATATGGACAAAAAAACACACACAAAACTACTTGCCCCAGACCTATGTCTGGGCAAGAAACGACGAATTGACGATAAAAAAGAGGAGGTCCCAAAAAGCTGTGCCACCTGGCCATCATTTCTGGTCATTAGATGCACAGAGGAGGGAAAAAGCCTGACCAAGTTGAGCCCTTTTATTATCTATAAGGGACTCAAGTCAGTAGTGGGAGAGCCCAAGAGTGTGTCTAAGCTACACAAAACAATGGAACTCCTTGTAGAAGTAGACAGCAAGACACACTCTGATGGGCTTTTAAGATGCAGAAGACTCTGTGATCTCCAAGTGGAAGTCATGCCACACAAGAGTCTGAACACCAGCAGAGGTGTAATCAGCTCTAGGGACCTACTGGAATGTTCCGAGAAGGAAATAGTGGAGGGCATTGAAGGAGTCACCCATGCCCGGCGCATTACCAGGCGCAGGGAGGGTGAGGAGGTCAAAACCGCCACTATTATCCTCACATTCGGAACTAGGACACCGCCAGAGTATGTGAAGGCAGGATACCTACGAGTTCCAGTGAGGCCCTACATACCTAACCCCATGAGGTGCTTCAAGTGCCAGGGTTATGGACACGGCGCGGCAGTCTGCAAGAGGAACACTGTGTGTGCCAGATGTGCTGGAGAGGGTCATGAGGACAAGGGCTGCACAGCCCAGTTCAAATGCCCAAACTGTCAAGCTGGCCACTCAGCCTACTCCAAGGACTGCCCTGTGTGGAAACAGGAGGTTGCCGTGCGGAGTACAAGGCAAGAAACGGATGTACCTTTAGCCAGGCGAAATCGGCTGTACTGGCCCTAACCAAGGGCCAATTCGGCTTGACAAAGACCTACGCCCAGGCTGTTGCTAAGAAAGGAAGATCCATAGCCACACAAACGGACACATTGACCCCACCACCCCCTCCTCCTCCCCCAACTCAGAATAAAACACCGTTAAAGAACACACCTCTGAAAAACAAGAAAGCCCTGTTGTCATGCTAAAGAACAGGTTCTCTGTGCTCGCTGATGAGAGCATGGAGTCTGAGCAGCATGTCAAAACCAATACTCCGGGAGAACCCGGAGACATCATGTCTGACACAGGTTCTCCTAAGAGAACCCAGCCAGACACCCCAATCTCTACCGAGTTAGAGGTTGACCAACTCCCTAAGGGGAGAAATCAAAGCGGAGAGGATGCCCGAGGTGAGAGAGGAGGAAATAACCTCCGCTCTAACCAGAGGGATCTCCCCTCTCCAGAGAGAAAGACTTCCCCCAAAAGGGGGTTGTCCTCCTCTCCATCCAAACCCAAGAATAAAAATACCAAGGTCACTGGAATAAAGGGAAACCCCTCCGGGGGCCTCCCAAGGCCAAATAGCTCCAAGTAGGTCATCTAGAATAAGCCATGGATTCCAGAATTGTACAGTGGAATTGTAGAGGCCTCAAGGCCAATTACGAGGAAATGCAGCTACTGATGGACTCTGAGACTCCTGTAGCTGTCTGCTTACAGGAAACATTTCTGAAAGATTGCATCAGCTTCCGAAGCTACCGTGCTTACACCAAGAATGTTGAGGATGCAGAGAGAGCATCAGGTGGAGTCTGTATCCTTGTGAAGGATAGCATCCCCCATGAGAGGGTAGAACTACAGACCACACTACAGGCCGTAGCAGCTAGGATAACCCTTCACAAGGTTATCATTTGCTGCAGCCTGTATCTACCACCAGGCGCTCCATTAAACCGAACAGACATGGAGGACCTATTGAAACAACTCCCCCGGCCTTATTTAATCCTTGGGGATTTCAATGCCCATAACACCATGTGGGGATCCAACAATACCGACACAAGAGGTCGTATGCTGGAGGATATCTTCCTCCAACATGATTTATGCATACTTAATGATGCATCACCGACCTACTTGCACCCAGGAACTGGATCATTCACATGCATTGACCTCACCGTATGCGTCCCCGGACTTCTGGACGATTTTAAATGGTCAGTTAGCAATGATCTACGGGGAAGTGATCACTTCCCAATCATCATTACTAACAATCTCCCTTCATTGGGACGACCTCAGCGGTGGAAACTGAATAAGGCCGATTGGGAACAATTCCAAAAAAGATGCTCTGAGGATATCACAGAAAATATCCTCCATGAACAGAACCCAGCTGATACCTTTGCTAGCAAGCTACTAAGTATAGCCAGGAAAGTTGTACCCCTAACCTCTGCAAATCCAAAACGGCCTAGCAAACCATGGTTTGATACAGCTTGCAAAAGTGCTATTGGTGATAGGAAAAAACGACTGGCTGCATTTATAAAGAATCCTTCCCAGGAAAACCTAAAGCTATTCAGGATAGCTAGAGCAAAGGCTAGACAAACCATACGGTCAGCCAAAAGGAATTCCTGGAGAAGTTTTGTCGGCAGTCTGGATGCCAAAACTTCTGCTAGAGCGGTTTGGAAGGCAGTAAGGCGAATCAAAGGGAAAGAATCAAATGCAATAGGGCATTTGAAAAACCAAGGACGAACTGTCACGTCCCCCAGAGAAATAGCTGACTGCCTTGCATCCTCAATAGCAGAAAAATCATCCACTGCACACTACACGCCAGAGTTCCAAAAAGTCAAAACCAGGGAGGAAAGACACCCCATTGATTTCAGGTCAGAGAACAATGAAGACTACAACAAACCGTTCTCGCTTGAGGAACTGAGGGAATCGCTGGACAAGTCACATGACACAGCGCCTGGAGAAGACGAAATCCATTACCAGTTCCTCAAGCACCTTCCCGAACCCTCATTGGCAGTCCTACTAGGGGTCTATAACTGTGTGTGGCAAACAGGCGCTTTCCCAAACAGCTGGAGGAAAGCCACAGTTATACCGATACCTAAACCGGGAAGAGACGGCTCTGACCCAGCTAACTATCGACCAATAGCACTAACAAGCTGCATCTGCAAAACCATGGAAAGAATGATTAACAGTAGGCTGGTCTGGTACCTGGAAAGGAATAAAGTGATCTCAAACTACCAGTGCGGATTCCGGCAGGGGCGGACAACAACTGACCACCTGGTAAGGCTGGAAGCTTATATTAGAAATGCATTACTCAGAAGAGAACATCTAGTAGCTATATTCTTCAATATAGAAAAGGCCTATGACACAACCTGGAAACATGGCATTCTACGTGACCTGGCGCTTATGGGGCTTAAGGGACACCTTCCCCGTTTTGTGGAGGAATTCCTGAAAGATCGAAAATTTCAGGTCCGAGTGGGCAACTCCGCTTCTGACACTCATGACCAGGAAATGGGTGTACCCCAGGGCAGCATTCTGTCAGTCACCCTGTTCAACATTAAAATAAATAGCATCATAAATGCGCTGTCCCCTGGCATAGAGTGCTCTTTGTATGTTGATGACTTTGTCATTCTTACTTATGGGAAAAACATGAACACCTTAGAAAGGAAATTACAGTTATGTTTAAACAAAATTCAGGGTTGGGCAAACTATAATGGTTTCAAATTCTCAGACTCCAAAACAGTTAGTATGCATTTTTGTAATCTAAGGGGACTCCACCCAGACCCTGAACTATTTATACACAAAAAGAAGATCCCTGTCGTGAAAACTACAAAATTTTTAGGCCTCACCTTAGATTCCAAATTTAATTTTCTCCCCCACATTAAGGAACTTAAGAAGAAATGCCAAAAGTCATTAAACATACTAAGAGTACTCAGCCATACGGACTGGGGAGCTGACAGAGATACCTTGCTGCTGCTCTATCGGAGTCTAATTCGATCCAAGCTAGACTACGGATCCATAATATATGGAGCAGCAAGGAAGTCGTACCTAAAAATACTGGAACCAATACAAAATGCTGCCCTGCGTCTCTGTCTCGGCGCGTTTCGTACATCACCTATCCCAAGTCTCCATGTGGAGGCTGGAGAACTCCCCATGGATATAAGAATGAAAAAGCTTGCAATGCAGTATATAGTCAAGCTAAAATCCAACCCCACGAACCCTGCTTTTGACTCCATATTTAACCCCACAGAGGTAGAATTATACAATCGAAGGCCTAACGTCATACAGCCGTTGGGCCTTCGAATGAGAGAACCCATCCAAAATTTAACCCCACCCATTGACCAAATCTCTAAAATAGAAACCCCTCAGAATCCTCCTTGGCTAATGAATAAACCCAAATTAAATTTATCCCTCCTTAATTTCAAAAAAGAAAATACAGACCCAAGCATACTACTAAGTCCACTTTAGGGAACTGCAGGAGAGCTACGGAGATTGTGGCACCATCTACACAGACGGATCCAAAATGGAGGGAAAGGTCGCGTGTGCCTGCTCCTTTCGGAACAAAACAATCTCCCGTAGACTCCCCGATGGCTGCTCTATCTTTACGGCCGAATTGCACGCAATGTTGCTTGCACTTATGGCCGTAAAAGCATCAGAAAGGAGTAAATTTATAATCTGCTCCGACTCCAAATCTGCATTGCAAGCTTTGGGGCGGATGAAGACTGACATCCCATTGGTACATAAGAGCCTGAAGCTGTTGGACCAAATAACAGCCGACCGTAGGGATGTCACCTTCATCTGGGTCCCCTCCCATGTTGGCATTGAGGGAAACGAAGCCGCAGACAGAGAAGCAAAGAGAGCCCTAAATCATGCGGTGTCAGGAACCCAAATTCCCTACTCGGACCTGAGACAAAGTATTGCCTCTGCCACCTATCGAGAGTGGCAGAACCGATGGGAGGCTGAGACTCACAGTAAACTCAGGCAGATTGTGGCGGATGTCAGGTGGCGGCCCACATCTAAGGGTCTGACAAGGCGTGGTAGCACAACCATGTCCAGACTTAGGATTGGCCACACCTACATCACGCACTCTTTTGTACTGAAGAGAGAGGAGCCCCCACTTTGCGAGTACTGTGACTCTCGCCTCACCGTGGAACATATCCTCGTTGATTGCCCCAGATACCAGGATGTCAGGGCGAAATATGTTAGAGCCACTAATCTAAAAACACTATTTAATAATGTCGACCCTGGGAAGGTACTGGGCTTTATTCGGGAAGTGGGGCTATCTACGAAGATCTGATTTCTGAATTTGTGAACATGCACTATTTACATTAGATTTTTACCAAATATTTAAATTTTTACTACCTTTACTATTTTAACTGTGAATAGACCTTGATTTTAATTATATGACTGTATAGAATCTGGCCCTTGTTGTTTAGAGAGAGAGTGGTCCTTAAGGGACTGCAGGCACGACATGGCCTAAATTGTGCCGATGTGCCTCAAATCCAAAAAAAAAAAAAAAAAAAAATCAAATGGTCCTGAGACGTAAGCGAGCCCGGAGGCTTGCTGAACGGAAGGGTACCCCTGAAATCCGGCGGGAGTACAATCGGCTCTGTAGAGCCACGAGTGAACTGGCCCGATGCGTCCGGTCGGACCATTGGAACGCTGCCTGCGCCGGGATGGATCTTCGGGATACCTCGAAAGCCTGGCGTCTTCTGCGAAACCTAGAGGCCAAAGATACAGCGCGAACGGCTGCCCCTCTATTGTCACCCGGAGGGCCGGTCTCGACGGTAACCAAAATGGCCGGCTTGTTGAATCGACATTTTGCCAAAATCAGCAAGCCCGAAAAGAAGTCTGCCATGTCCAAAGCCCTCAACAAAGAACGTAAGAGGCTCGAGAGGGAGCCAGATGAGCCGGAAAGCCAAGCAACGTGCAACGCGCCCTTCTGTCGTGCTGAGCTGGACAGAGCGATAGCTAAGTGCAAAAATCGAAAAGCTCTGGGGCCAGACAAGGTTACCCCCGAGATGGTAAAACACCTTGGGGGCATTGCGAGAGATAAACTCCTGGAGTTTATGAATCGAACCTGGGCAGAGTCCAGACTGCCCGGGGCCTGGAAGAGTGCTGTCATTGTGCCAGTCCTTAAGAAGGGAAAAGACGCGACTAGAGTCCGACAGACCCATTTCACTAACCTCAACCCTTGGCAAAGTTGCTGAGCGAATGGTTAACGAGCGGCTAGTTTGGTGCTTTGAGAGTGCCGGTATCCTGGCGCCAGAACAGGCCGGCTTTAGGGCAGGCTTGAGCCCGATCGACCAGGTCATGACATTCGCACAGGAGCTGGCCGACGGGTTCCAGAGGTCCGAGAGCACATACGCGGTGTTCATAGACCTAAAACAGGCCTACGATCGTGTGTGGAAGCAAGGCCTCTATCTTAAGCTAAGAGCTATGGGTGTGCGGGGCAAGATATACAATTGGATACAATCCTTTCTGTCTGGGAGGAGCACACGTACAAAATACCAGCACTCCCTTAGCAAGCCAAAACAACAACTCAATGGCCTGCCTCAGGGCTCTGCCCTGTCCTGTACACTTTTCATAGCCTTTTTTAATGATTTGCCCAGCTCACTACGGTCCAAAAAACTGCTATATGCTGACGATATTGTCCTCTGGTCAACCGGGAAGAAAGCCGACCAAATTCAGGCGGCACTTCAAGCAGACCTCCATACCATCTCCTCGTATTGCGACAAATGGCAGATTCAGATAAACGTTGCCAAAACGACCTGGTCCCTGTTCAGCCTAGGAATCGACATCCTTAAGGCTCCATTCGAGCTTCAACTCGGTGGGCTGCGACTCCAGCGTGAAAATACGCCAAAATATCTAGGGGTGACCCTGGATAGAAAACTGTCAATAAGCCAGCACGTCCAGGAAGTTGAACGAAAAGCCTCGGAGAAGTTAGCGTTACTAAGAAAGCTGGCCAGCACAAAGTGGGGTGCCAAAGCTGACATGCTACGCACATTGTATCTAGGGGCAGTCAGATCACAAATTGAATACAGCTATACAGTTCAAGTATACGCTAGTAAAACTGCCCTCGAATCACTCGACCGGGTACAAGCACAGGCTCTACGGTTCATTTGTGGCACCTTTAGGACCCAACAAACGCTGCTGAAATCTTTACAAACGTGGCACCTTTACATCTTAGGAGGGAGAGGGCAGTACTTACGGCCTACGAGCGCTAGAAAAGGGGCGACTCTAGGCTACCCACCTCAATTTTAGTGCGACAGTGGAGAGAGAGGAACCGCATTAAAATGCGATCGTTCCTACATATAGCGGCCAATTTGTCAAATTCAGCTGGACTCTCCACTGATAGAATCCCTATTAGGAGAATCAGTACGTGCCCTCCGTGGAGGAGATTTCCGGCCCCACAAATAAACCTGTCCCTGTTAGGGCAAGAGGGAGCCACCAAGAGGCGATTAACACCTGCCATTCTCCATAATTTGGCATCCATAACCATAAAATCCTACCCATCAGATGCCATATTCTGTTATGCCGATGGGTCGGTAATGAGGGACCCCGATAGATCGGGGTATGGGGCCCTTATTGTCTACCCCGACCGGACTGAACCAGATAGGCTCTCTGGTCCATGCGGCTACGCTGCATGCTCCATGGATGCCGAACTTACAGGGATAACTAGGGCGTTCGAGGCCATTAGGGTCCGAATGCTCCAACGCGAGACTAGCGCCACTACGGTGGTGTTGGTCACTGACTCTCGCTCCAGTCTCCTAGTTATGGGTGGCGGCGGGGGAGGGTCGCCCGTAATAGAAGAGGCAATCGGCGCCGCAGATAACATCCGCCGAGCTATTGGAGCTGTCGTTTATATGCAGTGGGCGCCTTCACATTGCGGCGTGAGGGGCAATGAAACAGCAGACGCCCTCGCAAGGGAGGGTGCAATGGCAGCCACACACCTCGAAGCACCAAGCACGTACTTACAAGCAACGGCACAAATCCGAGCACTCATTCATGAGAAGTGGTTAAAGTCCTGGGAGGAATCCGACAGAGCACGTGGCGCATGCGTCACCCAGATCGCGACGATCCATGGTGGCGACTGAGGAGGTCAGAGCAGTCAATAGTTGCGCAGTGCAGGACGGAACATTGTCCTATTGGGGCATACTTTGCCCGGTTCCGCACTAACTTTGACTCCCGATGTGGAGAGAGCGTCGAAACAGTGTCGCATGTCTTGTACGAGTGTCCCCAGCTCCGCGAGCTAAGGGGGGACTTGCCTGTGCAGTCACTCGACTTGTATGGTAGCTATGAGGCACTACGCCGGACGGCTAAGTTTCTTGCCAGAGCACTACGGGAGGACTAGTCCTTCCTGCTCTGATTTTTCAATAGGAGTTCATCTCAGGTACCTGGAAAGGAATAAAGTGATCTCAAACTACCAGTGCGGATTCCGGCAGGGGCGGACAACAACTGACCACCTGGTAAGGCTGGAAGCTTATATTAGAAATGCATTACTCAGAAGAGAACATCTAGTAGCTGTATTCTTCGATATAGAAAAGGCCTATGACACAACCTGGAAACATGGCATTCTACGTGACCTGGCGCTTATGGGGCTTAAGGGACACCTCCCCCGTTTTGTGGAGGAATTCCTGAAAGATCGAAAATTTCAGGTTCGAGTGGGCAACTCCGCTTCTGACACTCATGACCAGGAAATGGGTGTACCCCAGGGCAGCATTCTGTCAGTCACCCTGTTCAACATTAAAATAAATAGCATCATAAATGCGCTGTCCCCTGGCATAGAGTGCTCTTTGTATGTTGATGACTTTGTCATTCTTACTTATGGGAAAAACATGAACACCTTAGAAAGAAAATTACAGTTATGTTTAAACAAAATTCAGGGTTGGGCAAACTATAATGGTTTCAAATTCTCAGACTCCAAAACAGTTAGTATGCATTTTTGTAATCTAAGGGGACTCCACCCAGACCCTGAACTATTTATACACAAAAAGAAGATCCCTGTCGTGAAAACTACAAAAGTTTTAGGCCTCACCCTAGATTCCAAATTTAATTTTCTCCCCCACATTAAGGAACTTAAGAAGAAATGCCAAAAGTCATTAAACATACTAAGAGTACTCAGCCATACGGACTGGGGAGCTGACAGAGATACCTTGCTGCTGCTCTATCGAAGTCTAATTCGATCCAAGCTAGACTACGGATCCATAATATATGGAGCAGCAAGGAAGTCGTACCTAAAAATACTGGAACCAATACAAAATGCTGCCCTGCGTCTCTGTCTCGGCGCGTTTCGTACATCACCTATCCCAAGTCTCCATGTGGAGGCTGGAGAACTCCCCATTGCAAGCTTTGGGGCGGATGAAGACTGACATCCCATTGGTACATAAGAGCCTGAAGCTGTTGGACCAAATAACAGCCGACCGTAGGGATGTCACCTTCATCTGGGTCCCCTCCCATGTTGGCATTGAGGGAAACGAAGCCGCAGACAGAGAAGCAAAGAAAGCCCTAAATCATGCGGTGTCAGGAACCCAAATTCCCTACTCGGACCTGAGACAAAGTATTGCCTCTGCCACCTATCGAGAGTGGCAGAACCGATGGGAGGCTGAGACTCACAGTAAACTCAGGCAGATTGTGGCGGATGTCAGGTGGCGGCCCACATCTAAGGGTCTGACAAGGCGTGGTAGCACGACCATGTCCAGACTTAGGATTGGCCACACCTACATCACGCACTCTTTTGTACTGAAGAGAGGGGAGCCCCCACTTTGTGAGTACTGTGACTCTCGCCTCACCGTGGAACATATCCTCGTTGATTGCCCCAGATACCAGGATGTCAGGGCGAAATATTTTAGAGTCACTAATTCAAATACACTATTTGATAATGTCGACCCTGGGAAGGTACTGGGCTTTATCCGGGAAGTGGGGCTATCTACGAAGATCTGATTTATGAATTTGTGAACATGCATTATTTACATTAGATTTTTACCAAATATTTAAATTTTTACTACCTTTACTATTTTAACTGTGAATAGACCTTGATTTTAATGATATGACTGTATAGAATCTGGCCCTCGTTGTTTAGAGAGAGAGGGATCCTTAAGGGACTGCAGGCACGACATGGCCTAAATTGTGCCGATGTGCCTCAAATAAAAAATCAAATCAAAAATCTCATATGGTTATATATATATATATTATATATATATATATATATATATATATATATATATATATATATATGTATGTATGTTTATTGAAAACAATTGAAATTAAAACAATCGAATGTATAAATATTGATAGTGAACTAAATTGTATTTAAAACAAACAAATACAGAGTACACAAGACTGAATATTTATAATCAACACATAGAAGATGCATAGATCAGTGAAACATTATAAACGTGTTTATTGGGTCAAAATGTTAATTGCCTTATACAAAGGCCACAGCATGTTCCAGAATACCAAGTTGTCTTAGCTTCAATTTTATTTTGTACCTGTTCATAATCTCCCTTTAAAAAGTGAACATTATTTTTAAAAGACTGATTTTACTTGCTAATTTTTAAGCCTTCTAGACCTTTGGACCTAATTACACTTTTTAAAATAAAAATGAGTAAATTATGTACTATTATTCAAAGATATGTAGAAATGAATTGTCCTAATAATTGAATCAGAAACAAACTTTGCCCATTTCTTATTGTAGGGTGAAACAACAATTTGAAATGAATATAATTTGAAAAACATTTTGCTTCTATCAGACTTCTTAATCTTTTTAGTAACAGCAACATGAAAAGAATATAAAAAGAAAATTCAGTTTTGTTGTTGTTGCCAATATGGGTAATATATAGGCAAATGAGCTCCATCATTATTAAACACCAGCTGGTTGTATTGGAGGCAAAACATGATGCCGGTCTGAACCTGGCCTAAGTGTTTTAGAAGCTGGTCTATTTGAATATTGCAAGTTTGAACTGGTCCCCATTAAAGTTAAAGGATTCATTGTCTCTGTTGGAAGCTGGCTATCGGCATTCATATTGTACTCCTCCTCCAGCAGAGTAGGTTCCAGTTCTGCAGCAGAATCAAGATCAGATAATCTGGAAACACTGCTTTCAACACTGGAAGAATCTGGTGAGTCTGCAGGACCTGTATCATCATAAATATTTCCTCCTTGTTCCTTTTTAGTTGGGGCTGTGGCGGCTCGTTGTTCATGACCTAGTCCAATCTGTTTGTTGGCCATTTGAGGTGCAGTTTTTGGATACCTGTGGATTAGTAATATAAGAGTGTTTTTTAAAAAAATAAGAAAATATTTAAACTACATATTAAATAATCACAAAATTTAAAGATGATTAGAACATTATTTTGTGTAGTCAATGGCTAAGAGAAGGGCAGAAAAGATGCATCCGTGTCTTACACCTGTCTCAATGATAAAGGTTGTTGTTCCTTCTTCTATTTTAATGCCCCAGCTAGACTGACTGTATATGTGTTGTAGCGTCTGGAAGAATTTTTCTGGGATGCCATATTCTCTAACTATTTCCCACAGTGATTCTCAATGGACAGTATCAAAGAAAGGCACCCAAAATTGGCTTCAGCATCGGTACGTGACGTTTTGGCGCCGCCGTTTTGGCGCCGGGACGTTTTGGCGCGAGCCGTTTTGGCGACGGAACGTTTTGGAGACGGAAAGTTTTGGCGCGAGATATCATTTGACGATTATTTAATAAGCACGTAGCTTTTTTTAAATGAACCCTTGAATTCCAGCGACTTAGGCAAATACAACTTAAAGTATTTTGAGAAACATGGTACATGTATTATATTTTTACTTATTATTAGCAAGTGTTTGGTATGTATAGCTGGAGATACCATACAGTCATTAAATAAACCAACGTTAATGTAAACAAATAATTGCATCAATTTTTAGTCTATCATTGTTTCATTTTGTTTTTAATTTTAAAGTTAATATCTTAAAAAACTTTTTTGAAAATAAAAGTGTGCTTCTTAATAAACACACATACACAAGCCAAAATGTTTATTAAAATAAATGATGTGAAAAACAAACACACATTTACATTTAGTACGTGAAAAATATGTCTTAACACAAACACTCATGCAAAACATAGATATGAATAATTCTTTTAAAAGAAATAATACAATAAACGTACATAATGTATTTCGCGCCAAAACGTCCCGTCGCCAAAACGGCGGGGCCAAAACGGCGGCAAAACGGCGGCGCCAAAACGTCCTGCTTCACTTCAGCATAAACTTGGATTAAACTAAAGTTGTGCTAGTGGGATGTAAGGCAAAGGGTGACTCTGTCAGATCTAGTAAGTCAGAGCTTGAAGAGATGAATAAGTTCACGTACCGTGGCAGCATCATAGCCAACGTTGGGGATGGCTACCATGATGTAGCATGTTGAATAGAAAAGGCAGGGATAGAGGAAATAAAAGAACCTGTACCAGTTTATGACTTTACAGGTTGTATTTCATAATTATGTTTATTTTAGTCATCATTTCACTTAATCTGAACTATTCGTTAGTCTGAAAAGGGTCTTGTTCCAACCATTTTTGACTATTGGTACTCCACTGTATAACTTCTATCAAGTTCTAACAAAGAAGGCTTCAGTATTTACTTGGACATTAATTGGTCATAAAGGGGTGGTACATAATTGTTCACAACATCTTTGGCAGCACTTTGTCGTCTCTTGATAGATTCTTCTTCCTGTTGGAATAGTAGAAATAGATTATGAATAGAAGCAGAACAATTTTTTTCTCTGAGTTGTACATAATATTTGTTTCATTTATCTATTTACAAATTCCAAAGTTCTGACAGAAGGGAAAGGGGGGATGACATGATGTAAAACAGATAGAAGTAAAAGAGAAAAAATAGTATGCAATAAGAAGGAAAACAAAAAACTTGGATCAGGTGCAAGAGAGAATGAAGAAGTAATGGGATAAGTATTAAGAAATAAGCTAATGGTGTCAAATGGAGCAAGCAAGAGTCGTAATAGAAAATAATTGACAATAAATGGCAGTAACAGGTTGGGGGGGGGGGGTTAAGTTGGAATAACAGGAAGCAAGTTGCTGATCACAGACTAGACCAAGTAGCTAGAAATAGAAATATTGGAAGTATCAATACTTATAGGAACCCTATTGTCAGCTTGGGAAAATACATGAGATTTGTATTCTGCTATTTGCATCACAAAAGAGATGCAAGACACCAATAGCAAAGACAAATAGACACAAAAACGCTTTTGTCCCCTTGGCAATCAAATCACTAAATAAAATTAAGGATCTGATATAAACCTTTCACATGTGAAAGTGAGTCTGGTGTGAATGTATATTGTAATGTACTAGTTTAGAGAGTAGGTTAGTTTTGTTAGTTAAATATATTGTGTATAGTTTTAGCGACAGTAAGACAGACTAATGACGTAGTGGACTTAGGCGAACAAGAGACCAACATGGCGTTATGTAAGAAGTAGGCAGTGTTTTGAATAGTAGTTAGATATAGCGACGTTTTAGAAAGACTGGACGGATTTCCCAGTGGTTAATAAAGTCTCATTTTATAGAACTGAATGTTGTTATCAAGTATATCTATTTTGTAATGTTCTGTGGCTAATGTTAAGTAATTATTGATACATAGTCGAAGTCAGATTAGATTAGCCCACAACAATATTTTGGTTTTCTATAGTTATCATGTTTTTTGTTTGGTTGGTTCCATATGGATAATAAAGTTTATTTGTATTATTAACTGTATATTAGCAGCTGGTGAGCTTGACTTCATTTGCCCTTGGATCAAACTTTATAAACATAAATACTGCTCATTGGATTCTGTCATCCCATCAGTTCTTGCATAACGCAGCCATGTCTAGTCAACATTTTCTATAAGTGTTTAGTATAAGATTATAGTAGGAAGAGCTGCAGCAATTTTTCTATAAAATAGCCAGAATTTAGTTGTAAAAAAAGAACTGAGTTAAAGAATCACTGCTTACCACAATGCCATGTCCAACTGAATCAAGTCTTAATCCCCGACTTTGTGACAGGCTCTCTGAATTACTTGGTCTGGACCATGTTCTGGCTCTTATGTTGCCAAAACTGACATCAGGTGTTTCTTTTTTGCTCATTTGGTTTGTGTAATTTTCTTGAGCTTCAGGGCTGATTCCTAAATAATCCATGACTATTTTTTGGATCTGTTTATAGGCTACAGTGATGTCATCTAGCAGAAAAGTTAAACATAAGCTTTAAGAAGTATTTCAGACATAGGTCCATTTCAAAAACCAAAAATAAAAAAAAAAAATTATGAAGAAACAAATATTTAAAGCATCAGAGTTTAAAAACACAGAAAATAATCCACTCTTCTTGAAAACCATTATCTCTTACATAACTTCTCCAGGTGATGATCCATAGCAAAGAAGATATTTTCATCAAAGTAAAATTGCATTATTGCTAGGCTTTGACCACATGGCTATCAGGCATACTTTGCAGTTTGACCTGATTAATTTTTTATATTTTTTTTAAGCCAGAGTGACTACTTCCACAGTAGAAATTTCATTATTCAAATTTTTTTATTTCCACCCATAATATCTGGTCGTTGGTAAACTAAAATATTGTTGCAGTATTTTTTATATTTTTTTTACTATACAAACAATTCATTAATGTCAGCTTCATTTTAAAGTAATCAAAACCAAAAAAAGTCATTAAAGAAATTATTGCTTTTTTTTTTAACTTCTTACTATTTTGTTGTTTTTATTTATGTACCAAAATTAGCTCAAATTAATGTCCAGCCTAATAAATAGTTTTTACTGAACAGGAGAAATGATGTTTAAACTTTTCTATAGCCAAATGGTTAACAAGAATGTTATTGGGCTGGCTCATTACCTATTTAAAAAAAGGTCCCCAGTCTTCATACCATGTTTAAATTATAAGTGTTGAAAAATTAGGAAATAGGAATTTTAATGAAATGAAATTGTATATGAGATTTGTTCTTAAAATAAAGTCTCTTTAAGCTCTTAGTAATGGAGATATTAATATTCCAAGTCATATTTAGAATACTTATCAGTAAAACAAAAACTAAAACAGCATTCCCACCATTATATCAGGGAACCAATCAAGCCATTTATATTAGGGAACCAATCAAGCCATTTATATTAGGGAACCAATCAAATTATTCTATTCAATGCATGATGCCAAACCTAATATTAAAACTTAACAGTTAATAGCAAAGAAAATGTTTAGATATTTCCAAATAGATGTTGAAACATTGAAGGTAAACTAATAACTCTCTTAAATGGAATTATTTTTTAATAATATATGAAGCTCACCACTACAAATCATCATATCAAAAAAACCTGGATGCTCCTGATTCTGTTTCACATAAAGGTCAACTCTTTTCAGAGTTCTTTTTATATGCTCCTCTGAGTAAATTCCCTTCTGTCTCAACCTACGCTCATGTATTTCTGGGTTGAGTGGTGTAACCAGGACATAGCGGGGCTCAAAGAATGTTTTTTTGAGAGTCATGACACCCTGTTACCAAAAAAAAAAACACCTATGAAAATTAAAGTCACAAATTTTCAAGTAATCTTTAAATCATAATCTATTGAAATTAATACTAACATAAGCTTAAGTCGTTTCTACTTCATAAGCTATAAATGTAATCTTTGAATCAAGCTATTGAAAATTATTTTGAAGATCATTAATACAAAGTGGTGGCTAGAAAAGTGGAAAATTTGAGGGTCGGATAAGATCATGAATAACAAGCTCCAAAAGTCCAAATCTAAAAGTCATGCATTACTGGATCTGGTGCTAGATATGAACACACAATGGTCCATGTAACATAAACTCTATTGATGAATTGAAAACAAGCTTGGAACGATATCTCACAAGTTACCCTTCAAAGCGCTACACGAACTTGGATTTCTAGATTATGATGCTGCTCTGAAGAGCAGTGAAATTTTGAGCATTTATGAGTGTTATATATGCCTTTAAAAAACTTTGTAAAAGCTTTTCTTTGAAAAAATAAATAGCTGTTTGACAAAATGTTCCACTTTTCTAGCGACCACCCTGTAGGTTCTGGTCTGATGCCTATGCCTTGTATTTCCAATATATTTTATTTGTAACAGAATTCATCATTTCTAAACCACATGGACCATGACATGCCTACAAAAAGGGGGGAGCGGCCAAGACACACTTTTTTCGTTTCTCATATTGCTTTGTTTAGGTAAGTGTAAAAGTAACTGCAGTTTGTTCAATTTTGGATGTATATGGGTCATGCAGCTTCCATATCACTAGCATGAAAACCACTACAAGAGCCTTAAATAACTCACAATTCAGTAGCTGTCTGTGGCACCTTTTTTTTTCCCAGTTCCTCCTGCCCCCCTTTACATGACCTGCACTCTTTTTATTAAGCTAAAGTGTGTGATGTAAATGCCTGGAAAATTACCTCAAGCTCCATATGAACCACACAGGCATGTCCATCTCTGGCAACATTCTCTATAGATTCCATTTGTAGGCCAAACCAATTATTTTGATGTTGATAAGTCTGAATAAACTGGCCCTGCCAAGAAAAAAATGTTGCAAAAAATAAATGGGGATTAAGAAATTTCTAGAGATTGGGCACCAGACATTAGTTGGGGAAAGTAAAAGGGGTTGGTCATTGTATTGGCAACATGACACCCTCAATGGTTGGCCATAGAAACAGATTACCTCAACCATTTGCCCTATAGATTGCTAGGTCTGAAATGGGGATTTTACTTTTTTAATATATTTTTGAGCAGAAGTCAATTTCAAAGGTAATAAAAATAAATTTCATTCTTTTAACTATAAATAGACAAAATGTTAGTTAACCCCCACTTTAATTTTAGTAAAGAGGGTCATTTGTTTTTGCAGATCCTTTTTCTCATTACTAGATTAGTTACCATTTTAGAAAATACAATAAACATTCATATTGGTAACCCTGCCAACCAAGTAAAACAGTCTATACAGTCATTCACCCCCACAGCAGTAAATCTTTGTTAGTTACCATTTTAATATCAGTTTCAAATTTGTCAAGAGAAACAAAGTAGTAGTCTTTGCCAGGTATTTCATCCACTCTTGGTCGTCTTGTAGTATGAGATACACTGAAGAGGAAGTAACAGAAAATTAAGTTTAATCCTTAAACTCTTTAATAGGAGGGAAATATTAAATGTAATAACTTTTCATATCTATTAAAACAACACATTTACTTATTTAAAAAAACAATAAAAATAAAGTTTCAATGATCTTTTTCAAGCTTTAAGTAGCAAACTTTGATATCTAGGGGTAAAAGTATCAAATATATTTTTTACAAAAAAATATTTAGATTTTCTATTATGTCATATTTTCTAAAATGTCCTTTTCAAGCTAAAAGGTTTCAGATTGAAGGGAAAAAAAAGGCCACTACACTTGGTTTGAGCGGCCACTACACTTGGTTTGAGAGGTCACTGCACTTGGTTTGAGAAGCCACTACACATGTTTGAGAGGCCATTACACTTGGTTTGAGAATGCGAGAGCCAGACATAAGAAGATAGTTATACATGCCTAAACTAAATATGAATTTAAAATGTATTTAAAATACATGTTTACAATACAGATTATGAAATTGTCTAACAAACCCAAATCCAAAGTAATCCCCAAATTCATCTACTAAATTCATTGCAAGTTCTTTCTTCCCAGATCCTTGAGGTCCAACTAGAACTAACATTGGATATGGTGTCTCTGTGCTAGGGAGTGTGCTAAAAAGAAAACAATATTTGATTCTAAATAGTATAAAGTATAAAAATTTCACAATCATTCTGTGACAGATTAAGAATTAATGTATTGTAATTTATAAAAAAAATAATAATTTTGTTTTAAGTTCAGAAATTAAAATTCATAGCTCAATTTCATGGCTGTATATATATTTATAAAATCAAAGTCCTCTAGCTGACTCATCACTAATTCTCCTATTTAAGGTGGATGTAAAAAGATGAACTTGTGTGCATGAGTAGACAAATTTACAGTATGAAATGTTAAATCTGTACCATTTTTATTTTATTTTAGTTATAATCTATTATAAAAGGGAACCAATGTTAAACACAAGAATATGTTTGCATAAAAAAATTAACTTTTAAATAAAAGCTAGCAAATATTTTCTGGTTGTATTCATATAACACAAATAAAATCTAACCGGATGCTCAAAAAGAAAACAACAACAAAAAAAGAGTCAATCTCCACCATATAATTGAGTCAACAAACAAGTATTGTGATACCTATCTCATAGTCTACCAGTCAACAAACAAGTATTGTGATACCTATCTAAAGTCTACCAGTCAATAAACAAGTATTGTGATACCTATTTCATAGTCTACCAGTCAATAAACAAGTATTGTGATACCTATCTCATAGTCTACCAGTCAACAAACAAGTATTGTGATACCTATCTCATAGTCTACCAGTCAATAAACAAGTATTGTGATACCTATTTAAAGTCTACCAGTCAATAAACAAGTATTGTGATACCTATCTCATAGTCTACCAGTCAACAAACAAGTATTGTGATACCTATCTCATAGTCTACCAGTCAATAAACAAGTATTGTGATACCTATCTCATAGTCTACCAGTCAACAAACAAGTATTGTGATACCTTTCTCATAGTCTACCAGTCAATAAACAAGTATTGTGATACCTATCTCATAGTCTACCAGTCAATAAACAAGTATTGTGATACCTATCTCATAGTCTACCAGTCAATAAACAAGTATTGTGATACCTATCTCATAGTCTACCAGTCAATAAGCAAAGATTGTGATACCTATCTCATAGTCTACCAGTCAACAAACAAGTATTGTGATACCTATCTAAAGTCTACCAGTCAATAAACAAGTATTGTGATACCTATCTCATAGTCTACCAGTCAATAAACAAGTATTGTGATACCTATCTAAAGTCTACCAGTCAATAAACAAGTATTGTGATACCTATCTCATAGTCTACCAGTCAATAAGCAAAGATTGTGATACCTATCTCATAGTCTACCAGTCAACAAACAAGTATTGTGATACCTATCTAAAGTCTACCAGTCAATAAACAAGTATTGTGATACCTATCTCATAGTCTACCAGTCAATAAACAAGTATTGTGATACCTATCTAAAGTCTACCAGTCAATAAACAAGTATTGTGATACCTATCTCATAGTCTACCAGTCAATAAACAAGTATTGTGATACCTATCTCATAGTCTACCAGTCAATAAACAAGTATTGTGATACCTATCTAAAGTCTACCAGTCAATAAACAAGTATTGTGATGCCTATCTCATAGTCTACCAGTCAATAAACAAGTATTGTGATACCTATCTAAAGTCTACCAGTCAACAAACAAGTATTGTGATACCTATCTCATAGTCTACCAGTCAATAAACAAGTATTGTGATACCTATCTAAAGTCTACCAGTCAATAAACAAGTATTGTGATACCTATCGCATAGTCCACCAGTCAATAAACAAGTATTGTGATACCTATCTAAAGTCTACCAGTCAACAAACAAGTATTGTGATACCTATCTCATAGTCTACCAGTCAACAAACAAGTATTGTGATACCTATCTAAAGTCTACCAGTCAATAAACAAGTATTGTGATACCTATCTCATAGTCTACCAGTCAACAAACAAGTATTGTGATACCTATCTCATAGTCTACCAGTCAATAAACAAGTATTGTGATACCTATCTAAAGTCTACCAGTCAATAAGCAAAGATTGTGATACCTATCCCAGATTCTGGCAGGTTGAAGAAATGAATAAACAACATGCATGATGTGATCTCTAGCAGCAACTACATCCATTGGTGGATCAAACATATTCACAGCAGACACCTGACATAAAAAAGTTGGAGATTGACTTTCATAATCATGTAGATCAGAACCTCTAATTATTTTTCCATGAAATTTTTAGTCAAGGCCTGACCAACAACATAGCCAGCTATTTATCACAACAAATTGTGTCAATTACATTATGGTTAAAAATTAGGGGCTCTTATCTAAACGGTTATCCTTATTTCATAAAAAATAATTATTTATATTACATGTATTTCATTAAGAATTTACAACGTAAAACAAAAGATTTTCAGAAAAAAGGAAAAATATGAATGTTCAATAAATGTAATATATATGAAAACAATTAGGAGAAGATGGTAACCGGCTTTGAAAAAACACTGAAGTATTTTTTGCAAATAAATTTTGTTACAATCACATTGTCACAGAATGTAGCATAAATGCAAATTTATGCACATTGTTATCATGTGAAAGAAAAGGTTACATTTATGAAACAAGTAACAGTACTTATGTAACTATGTTACATCATAACAAAACTAACATTGACTAACCTTTTCTTCTTCTTTAACATGGTGACGATCAAGTATTACTAATCTATTCAATCGAAATAGCACAGACAGTCGATAATCTGGCAGCTCTTGGATTGGATTTCTGAGTAAATTTAACTCTCTCAAGTTTTTTGCATTTTTAATGTGATTGATCTCAACTATGTCTATGATCTGATACAGGAATGTAAACATAGAATTTTATATTAAAAGTTGTTGTCTTGCAATTGATACAAAATATATTTTACAGTTATACAAAACAAAATAGACATACTTCATTATCTTCAAGATCCACCATTTCGAGGAGAGTATTTTTACTAAGGCCTGATAAGCTTCGCACATTGTTTCCAGACAAATTCAGTTCCTACAATAGTTACAATTCAAACAGTACAAGTTAGAGCCATTTATTTCAAAATTGAAACTTAATTAAATAGAAAAAAAAATGCTTTTTTAAAATCATGTCACTTATAATGAGTGAAATTGCACCAATAATTTTGAATCAATCATGTATTTAATTTTAAACTCAAAATTTAACCAAATACTTGCAATACCATATTTGTTTGTTGTCCAAAAAGGATAAACCATTTGGTTTATCAGTAGATCTTATCTTTGTAAGTGCACCCTAAAGAATTTGTAAAGTCTTTGTATGTATTTAGTAATCTTATCTGTAATTTTGGTTGATCCTTATTTTGGATGCCACTTGTTGAGATAGGCATACTGATTACTGTACACAGTTGCATAAGTTACTCTCCTGGTTTACGACTTTAAAGCATCTGCTACTTTTGTATGTTGAAAAGATTCCCATTAGCCCTTTGATATAAGCGAGGTTAAAAAAAAGGAAAGTTGCTCGAGTCTGAATTAAAAATCGAGCCTTCATGTTGGAAAGCTGACATGTTTTGCCACTGAGCTATTCAAGTACTTATAAAAATAGAAGCTAGGTTTTATTAGTCTATTGTTAGTTTAACATTTTTAAATAATGACCTAATTCTCTACATTATTGTGATTATTGTCATGGGTTGCCCATCACCAATTAAGTACATTTTCCATATAAAAGAAAATTAATAAATTATGACTAATTGATTAATTAATATAATATATTTAATTAATTGACTAACTAATTAGTTAATTTTGTTATTGATACATATGTTGTCATTGTCAATGAATAATTGTGCAAAGTTTCAACTTGATCAGAGAATGGGAAGTGGGAGAAATAACATGTAAGAGATTTGACCAGACAGACGGAGTAAGCAAACACATTTTAGTTGAAAAAAAAAAAAAAACACACTTACCCTTAGGTACTTTAAAGTTTCAAGATTTTCTATATGCCTGATTTGGTTATTGCTCTTTAAACAAAAAAAATTGAAAAGTCATTCAAAACATTAGTATCAAATCTACTTGCATTCTGTTGCTAAAACTCTGGGATAGAAGTTTGTGAAGTCATAAATATTCAACAAGGAGTATTGAACAAGTCAATGAGATTTAGGTCAGTGTCAGCATTTTGTATTGCTGACATTAAAATTTGGAAATCAGAATTTCATTCCTTTAAGATGGTTCTTTGGGAAATATGTGTAGAAACGAATCAAACAATAGTCAAATTAAATGAGTGTTTGTGTGTGTAATTGTGATTTAAAGTATAAAATCAAGAGTCTTACAAGATTGAGATACTGAATAGGCAATTCATCCAGTCCAAACATTTTAGAAATATGATTGTGAGACATACTGAGGTACTTGAGTCTTCTACAGTGTTCCAGACCAAATATTCCAGAGATTTCATTGTCTGTTTGTGATCAAGGCTATTTCAAGAAACTATATGTACACATATTTTTTTAAAAAAAGTATGGATACTATTCTACAATTTAACTTTGTTTAAACTTTATTTATATTGGGGTTGCACTGGATTTAGGCTCTGACAGGATATCTGGTCGTTTTTTACACTATCCAACCATATTTCCTCCGGCCGAATATTGTTGCAGGTTATTTGATTGGATATCAAAAGTATACTCCAGTGCCTCCATTTCTATTAATATGTATAAAGTGGACATAGTTTTATTGATCTGTTATTCATGTACTTCAATGTTTAATTGTTAATATATTTATATGATGTTATAAATATATCAATTTAAAATAAAATATTGTGCTTTAAAATATATGAATATGCACCAAACATCTATTATAACAAGTACAATTAATAATTGGTAATAAATGGTACATAGGTATAGTTAATATATGCAGCTTTACATTATAAATGGGCATGTGCTGTGGACACATTTTTTTTTTTACTTTGTTTGTCTTTCCCTGGAGTGTTATTGTTAGATTCGTTAATTGAAATAGATCATACATCTGTCTAGCAGTGGTGGGCTGTCTTCATAAAGAGATATAAAATCTCCCACACCCCTATTACTTGTTTATTCCAGTGATTCCCAAACTTTTTTCTGAATGGAACACTTCGCACTTTCTGAGTACGATATTTAGCGGAACACTTTGCTTATTTTTGGTGGCCTACTAGTTAATTATTCCAGTAATTTGTGGAACACCTATATATAAACACATACATCTACCCACTATGCAACCCAGATTGCATTACCTTTGAGAGCTTTATATTAGTTATCTATACATGCATATATTCTACATCAATCAATTCATTCCCATGTATACACACACACACACACACCATCGCATGTTACAATGATTATTCTGTGGTATTTTCTAGTAACTGCTGATTAACTCAAATTCATTCATAAGTAAAATAAAACTAATATTAACATATGTATGTTATTTAAAAGGTTTGTGAAATGTTCAGTAATGCAAGCTATTTAATATACACTTAGAAATGGTATCTGGCTTTGGCTCTATCCAGATATCTAATGTTACTATCTGTCCAAGTCTGACTCAAGTTGGATATCAAAAAGCACTATCCAGTGACCCCTAATTTAAAGAGCTCACAGCTCAGCAGCAATAAAGCTGGCTAGAAGAAAAAGAAGACCCCTAATTTATATAACACTTATTTTACTTTCATGAAGCTATATATGAATTGAGTCACTAACTCACTGTATTATAGATCCATGAAAAGAACAAACTATAATTTTTATTGGGAAACATTTAGGAGCAAGTTTACATGAGGGGGGGGGGGGAGTTTACATCCTGGGTAACTGCACCGGGAGACAACCCTAGTGAGGTCACTGTATAATACCTATTAGATTATTTGGTGAGTATGATCAACACTATAATGTTAATATTTAGAAATATTAATTATATTTTGTATGAAAATATTGTAAATAAACTTAGGTAAATAAAAAAAAGGATACTGTCAAGAAGTAATTTGTGTAAGCAGTAATGACTGGACAGATCTCCCATTTCTGTGATCTTGTTCCATGAGAAATTCACTTCCTGCAGATTGAAAGGAGGAGTAAAGTCCAGCAGTTTTTCTATTTGGTTGTGGGATGCATCCAGAATGAGAAGATGGGGAAGTTTTCCAAGAGGAGATAAATCTGTATGTTGGGAGATAAGATAGAAATACATAAGGACACAAATTCTATATTATACACTAATACAAGAACAATTTTTTTTTTAAAATGCTATTGAGTATATGCTAATGATTTAATACTAATTAAAAGGAATAGAACTAGATCTAAAAAAAATACAAAAAACATCATTGCACCTGTTATATCATTATAAGGTACTTCAACTTTCTGTAAATACTGGTACTCCCCCAGTAGTGAAATATCAACCAATGAGAATCCCTTAAAAAAAAACACAAATAACAAAATAATGTATAAACTTTGACAATCTTTAATAAATTCAGAAGTCAGAGCAAGCTTAATTTAACATTCTACTTACTGTAGTGATTCATTCAACATTCAGTCAAGATACAATATTTATATTTCTTTTTGTTGAAATGATATTCCAATTTTATTATCAGAATATTGAATATTTTAGTACATTATTGTCATTTGAGATCTAAAAACTATTGCTAAAAAATCTACAAACATTTTAAATATAAAAACCAAGAAATTTACAAATTTTAGATCTAAGAAAGATTTAAAAATAAAAAAGAACTATATTATTGTACATCATTTCACTTTGTAGTTTCTCTATCAAAGTCAGTAAATCTAGTTTTACAATGCAAATGTTCAGTAAATCTAGTTCTAGTTTTACAAATGAAAATGGTTATTATTTTTTTTATGTTTCAGTTTTAAAAGATAATATATGAGGCTTGTCTTTGAGTCCAAAGATTAATGAGAAGTGCAGACATAGAGAATCTAAATCAACCACTGGTGGACATTGGTTAAAAGATTATATAAAATGCTTCTATATAAATTAATCACCATTATTAAGTAACATCAATATGCTTGCTATGGGTTAGGTTAGAATATATTTAACTTTAGAAATAAAATGTAAGACCAAAATATAATAATATGCTCATATAGTTCACTCTTGGGCATGAAAAAAAATTATCATTAACTTTTTTCTTACAGGAATGGTGACATTTAAATAGACTTGATACTCCCCATGTGCAGATCTGCCAAGATTTGATAAGCCTCGGGCAATAGTCTCTTCATCTAAGACACCTCCGGGGGAAAGCTAAAATAAAATCAATAAAAAGAATACTAAATCAATGGAAGGTTCTTTGCAATGCTGTTCTCCTGTATGAAAGCAAAACGTCTTTCACATATTTCTGTGTTTAACTATGACAAAAATAAATTAATTAAAGCTTTCAAAGTTTACTCACTGAGCCATTGAACCAAAATATAGACCTTGTATAGCTTAAGTTACATGACTTTTATTGAGTTAATTGATACTAATGCTGCATATATTTATACCATTCATGGCTATAGGTAACATATTTAGATCAGCATTCATATGTGGATTCTTTGTTATTTAAATGTTACAGATGTTTCTTCACAAATGAAAATGACTATGTCCCACACCTGCAGAAGGATTGCAGCAAATGAAGTAAGCATACTTTAAACTCCAGAAAATTGTGACAACAGTCCAAAACGCATATCACAAGTACAGGCAACCAATATATTTTGCTGCTTTTTTTAGTCACACTGCTGCAGCCATTGGAATGCTGCAATTTTTTCACACTGAGACTCCTGATGTATAAGGCAATCATATTTCAGAAGATGACAGGCAAATACTTTAAGAGCAATGTTCCCAGCCAGCAAAGCTATCAGTTCAGGTCCGGGCTGACTTAGGGGCCCGCATGGGGAACCGGATAATAGTGCTGGCTCATTTTTTAATTTCCTACCCCGTCCAGGGTCCATTCCAAACCCCCCTTAGATGAATGGGGCCCTTAAGTAGCAGGGGATGGAGAGATTTGCCCCTTTGCTTCACTGCTCGGCATCAACTGATGGCCTGATTTTTGCATAAGATTATGGTCCCACCACCTACCCTTTCTCATCCTAATGGCAACGAGTGCCCTCCTTGCTTCGTTCTTATCTCAGACGAGACCGTCTGCCAGAAACTCGTTGCATACTGAAATTCAAGGGAGGCAAAGAAAAGAGCCTGTTATAATTGGCTCGGATTGTCTTCAATTTCATTATAAACACACAATAAACCCATCAAATGTTTTATTATTTTGTTTATATACAATTTTATTTTTTATATTTACATTGTCTAGCTCCATAATTTTTCCAGATCTGGCTGGATAAAAATGTGCGATGATCTTATTGAGTTTTTTTGTTGTTTTTTTTTCGAGTTAAAAAAAACCCAACAACTTGTGACTTTACACTTGCAACAAGTTAGCTGTAAATGGACCCTCACTTAGGCATCATTTTTACTTTCCTCATGTAATGTAACACCCATGTGAACATATTCGCAATATCTCTACATCTATCTGATCCAGATGTTTAATTAACATCATGACGATCTCTTTTATAGCTTTCCTCTAAATTAACTCCCCGTTCTTCTTTTTTTTTTACCCACTTTGTTGCATTTCTTGAGTGTGTTGGGGCCCACAAGTCCTTCCCTTACCGGCCCCACACAAGGGGCTCCCTGACTGAGCCCAGACTAAGCCCTAAGGGTACCCGATAGGGCCAATGTTCATCCCCCAAATGGGGCCCATGTGGTTATTATGGGCTGGCCAAGTAGGGGCCCTTACCGGGGCCAAAATCTTTGCTATCAGGATTCTAGCAACACTGCTAAAATATGGGCATCATAATAGTCAATGAGTTAAATTTTAAAAAAAATTTTTTTTTCTAGATATTGATTTTTTTTAGGAGCATGATTACTTTTTCTTGTACTATTTCAGGGGTATATTGTACTAATTGTAATAGTGCAATGCACTAATGTTGGCCCAACATAATATTTTGGCCACCTCCTATATATATTCAATCTCAGATGTGAATCTGTATTCTGATACAGAAGCAGGATATTTTGGCATGAAGGTATTTTGGCTCAAGACATTTTGGTGCAAAATGTTTTAGTCACATTATATATTATAGATCTATGTTTATTTTATAAACTCATGTAGCTAATCAGCTAATGTGTGTGTCAAAGGTGAATGGAACAACAAAGGCCAAAATAGGTAGGATTATACTTATAGTACATATGATATACCTGTAAAGAAATTTAATTTATAATCTAGATCTGGCATTTAAGATCTAATTCTAAATTTGTACAGAATTTAAGCTTAGTCTACTGTTGATTCAGATTTGATTGAATCTGATTACAATTAGATTAATTACCTCTTCGTCATTATTGTCATCTTCGTTTAGTTCACCTTCCAAATTTTCATTTTCTAAGATTAACTCCGATTGTTCCACATCTAGATCTGAATTTTCATGAACTTTTAAAATATCTGTTTCCTCATCCATTATAGTAAATTCAGTATAATTCTTATAGGTAATTCAACAGATGTCCGCCATTACTAAACAACTCTATGACAACCACTAGTTCTAGTACTGCAGCGGGAAAAGAAAAAACAGAAATCTCGAGCCTCGTTTCTGTACACAAAATATCGGTACTTTACACAGTTACACGACTTTTAATAACACAAAGTACTCCCCCCCCCCCCCTTTTTTTTTTCAAGCCTGAAACGAGTATCTTGATTTTATTGGAGAGTAGGAGAGTCATATTTTAGAAATTGTTGGGGGGATTGTGAGTCTACATTTTTTATGATACATCGAGTTTCCAAAATTGTGTCCGACATGTTTCTGTTGGCATTTTTTTTTTCTATTAATCTATCAATTTCAGGGTTCCACGACTATTTGTTCACTGACATTTCGTTCACCGACAAATCGTTCACGACTTTTCGTTCACGCGACTATTCGTTCACCAGACATTTCGTTCACCCGACAATTCGTTCACCCGACAATTCGTTCACGCGACTATTCGCTCACGAACTATTCGCTCACAGACAACTTGTTCACCGACAGTTGGTTCACGACAATTTCAGTATTTCACCTGCCTTCTCAATTTTACTTAATATTTAAAAAAAAAAAAAAAAAAAAAAGGTTTACTTGACTTCAAATAAAACCATTTTGAGTTTTTGTACCAGCTAGTAAATAACATTAAGTAGTCAGTCAAACTTCAATTATATCAAATCACTTTTGTCTCAGTGTGTTATATTATCACAATACACTTAACAATACTGATGTTTAAAGTTACACTCCATTTTTATTAACATGAAACAAGGAGAGAACAACCAGCTGAGACTTGTACACAGTGAATACACACTACTGACACACTTCAGTGTAAACCGTGAACATACTGAACAATAGAACAAGGGAGACTACAAGAAAACAAACAAACACACACACAACATACATAAACATAAATACACATATAAATGTAACACAGTGGAATCGTTATTTCTTCAACTTTCCATTCTCGGATCAAGTGGACAATTATTCAATGACAACACATAAATAAAACAAATAATTAATTAGTCATTTAGTTGTGGTTCTCTAATTATTTAATTTTGTTTTATAGAGAGACTGTAGGGTATACTAAGCTAAGGGGAGATAAGCATTATGTAGAGAAAAAGGTCGTTCGCTAACATTTTTTAATAAAATTTTCTATTTTTATAAGTATTTAGTTGTAAAATGTTTTACATGTTTCGGATGTTCCTTCAGAGCTGAAGATAGTTTACTTCCTAGTCCAAACCTCCCGCAGGACGACGGGGGATGGGAGCTGGCAGGATTTGAACCCTCGACCATCGATAAATCCGAACGACAGTCCAGCGCGCAAACCGCACGACCAATTGTAATTTAGTGGCAAACAAGGGAGTGTGGCTCTCGTTTTAATTCAGACTCGAGCAACTTTTTTTGCAGCTTTGAAAGTTGATGAATAGCTGCTATTATAGGCCCATAGCCTATAGTTTTGTGGATCCGCCATCCCTTTTAGATAGCAAAAAAAAAAAAAACCAATATAGAAAAGATATTGATGTTTAAAAGTTTTGATGTAAAGGCTACTTTTTTTTGTTTTCTAAAGGCGAAACGTTTAAGTTTTAAAAAATAAATATGCAAGCAAAGTTTTCATAAACATATAGCCTAGGCCTACTATTTTTAAAACTATCAAATATAAAATAAAAAATTAAAAAAATCAAACAATGTAGGCCTACAATGTTCCTGCACCTATATTTTTTAAATGTTTATGCAAATAATTTTTTTCTAAAATAATGTTATAAAAATATCTGTATTACTATCTTACCTTATCTTATATAATACAGACGTTACTTCAAAAAAGAAGATGATTACGTCCTAAGCGTCATGCATTTAGTCATGCATATTAACCAATGACTTAAATTCTGCCAAGTCACTGGTTTTCCTGGCTAGCTCAGGCAACCCATTCCATGCTCTAATAGCACCAGGGAAGAAGGAGTATTTGTCCTAGCATATGGGACGAGGAATGTGCCTTTATCTTTGTGTCTTTCAGAGTATTTTATTAAATTTTGTTTTTGTATTTGAAGATTATGGTTCAGTGTTTTAAGTATAATTGCTACTTTACTTTTGAGCCTTCTGTCCTGAAGGCTTTCTAAATTTAGTGATTTTACTAAAGCTGTTACTCTAGTTAAGTGTGAATATTTGTTTGTTATGAATCTCACTGCTCTATTTTGTGTCTGTTCCAGTTTCTTAATGTTATCTTGAGTTGAGGGGTCCCAAACGGAGGATGCATATTCTATTATTGGCCTAACCAAGGTTAAATAACATTTTAGTTTTATGTTCTTATTTGATTTATAGAAATTTCTTTTAATAAATCCTAATGCTTTGTTTGATTTTTTTTATAGTTTCATCAATATGTGAATTCCATGACAGTTTTTCATTTATTATAACACCTAGGTATTTTGCGTTTTTAGTCTGTGTTACTGGTTTGCCATGAATAAGATAAGTGGAATTAATTTGTTTTAGTTTTTTCGTTACTCTTAACGACTGACATTTTTCTGGGTGGAAAGACATGCTCCAATTTGATTCCCATTTCTGTAATTCATCTAATTCTGTTTGTAAAATATCTGTGTCTTGTGTTCTATATAGATCTATTATGCAATCGTCTGCAAATAATCTGACTTTTGTTCCTGAGGTAATGCAATTTGGTAAATCATTTATGTAATTTAAGAAAAGTAGTGGATCTAAGACAGTTCTTTGAGGTACACTTGGGTTTACTGTTAGTGGTGTTGATTTAGAGCCATTTATTATTACAGTTTGTTCTCTCCCTATCAGAAAATCTTTAATCCACTGATGCAATGGACCATTAATGCCGAAACATTTTAATTTTTTAAGCAAACTATGGTGGTGAACTTTGTCAAAAGCCTTGGAAAAATCTAGTAAGATAGCATCTATTTGTTCACTATTATCTAAACCTTTTGAAAAGTCATCAATTAGTCCTATTAGTTGTGTTTCACATGATCTATATTTCCTAAAGCCATGTTGGTATGGTGTGAGGACATTATGTTTGTCTAAGTGGTTTATGATGTTGCTACATATTATGTGTTCTAGGATTTTACATGTGATGCTGGTAAGTGATACTGGTCTTTAGTTTCCTGGGTCAGATTTTTCTCCTTTTTTAATTAGGGGGCGACATTAGCTTCTTTCCAGTCCTTTGGTACTCTGCCCTAGTTAAGCGATGCCTGAAAGAGTATTTTGAACACTGGGGCGCTAGCTCATTGCTTAGTTCTTTGAGTAATCTAGCTGGAATACCATCAGGTCCAGACGCTAATTTAAATGTTTTCTGTTATACAAGCTACTTATATTTTAAATAAAGTGTTTACTTTTTTTTTAATAGGGAAAGAATGCATTTTTAGTATTTATATAAGTCAAATATAATTTAAAACATTTAATAAACAGTTTTTCATATTATACATATATAAAATAATACTAGAAAACATATCTTTATCATAGGCTTAATTGTATTAGAATGACAAAACAGTTCACAAGAACACAGAACACAAACACACAAGCTGACCTAGAGACATTTTGACACACCGTACAAGTCTGTTCACAAGAACACAGAACACAAACACACAAGCTGACCTAGAGACATTTTGACACACCAGTACAAGTCTGTTCACAAGAACAAAGAACACAAACACACAAGCTGACCTAGAGACATTTTGACACACCAGTACAAGTCTGTTCACAAGAACACAGAACACAAACACACAAGAAACATCAAAACACAAAAACTTGGGAAGTGCAATGTATAACACTTGAAATTAAATTGAAAAGTTTTTTCTTGAAGCCCTGAATGAGAGAGATCATTGGACCTTTACAAACTATCAACTAGTTTGCAGTTCATAGCTTCTGATATTTATGTCTGAGTGAACCGTTTTGGGGGCCAATTATGAGTTTGTGTTTCCACACAAACTAACATTGTAAACGTTTTTGTTTTTGAAAAGGCAGCAAGGAAACTTTCTCTCAGATACGCCCTCCCCTCCCCAACTGGTACATAAAAGTAATTGGACCAGAATTACATATAGGCATCACAAAAGAGATACAAGATACAGAGAGTTACGCGCTCTTGGCAAGATGGCTGCTCCCTGTTTACTGTTATAAGAGATGAGTTAAATTTTTCGTTTTGTTGTATTAAAATCAAATCAAATTCATTAAAAAAGCTATTTAACTAATAAACTAATATCTTTAAATTATATATTTAACTTAATTCAGCATTTTTTTCATACTAATTAATTCAAATTAACAACTCTTAGCTTAGCCCTTAGGACTAGATCTAGAAATCTAGACCTAGTCAAGTCAGTCTAGTCTAGTTTTAGTGTTAGACTTAGACTTTAATTAAGGCTTTAGATCTACTAATCATCTACTAATACTACTAATAATAACTAATAGTAATATTCTATATAGTTAATTATACACGTAAATATATTGATCTAGAATTAGATCTAGTCTAGGTCCATATTTTGAATTTAATAAACCATTTCATTTGATTTAATTGTCATTGTAAATTAGCTTTCAATTTAGATTTAGACATAAATTAGGCATTGTAAACCTTAAACTAGATTTAGACTAGACCCCTTTAAAAACTAAAATCAACAACAGTCATCATGAAATTGCTCTGGCTATTTATCCTAATAATTACCAAATACATACTAGCTGAACACAGAACCAGATCTACCTTAGTCAACACTAAACTTAAAAAAGAAACAACAGTCATAATCAATCATCACACTTTAGATCAAAGCAACTTAAAAAATAACCTAACATACACATCCATAACACTAAAGAAGATTACCCATCACAAATGGAAGTTCTCAATCAGACACAGCAGAAATAAATACCTATCACTGTTAATATTAATAGCAGGAGATGTAGAGTCAAATCCAGGGCCTAGATCTAAAGATAGATGCAACATCTGCAAAAAAGTATGCACCATGAAACAGAAAGCCATTCAATGTGACACCTGCAATGAATGGTACCATGCATCATGTCTCCATATGAATACACCTGTGTATTATGCCTTAGGCAACAAAGATGCATCATGGCACTGTGTACCGTGTGGGTTACCTCAGTTTACATCAGGACTGTTTGATTCCTTTGATGCAGACACTTCTAACCCATACAACATCCTAAACACCATCCCAAACCAAACTCACCAACCACTAGCCAGATCCACTCCTGTTAAACCTAAATCTACTAAAATTAATACAACAGCCTCACTAAACAAACCTACTAAAGAAGTAACACCAAAATACCTTAAAACCTTAGTAATAAATTTTCAAAGCATTAGGAACAAAACAGCAGACTTAGAAATTTTATTAGAATGTGAGAAACCAGACATAATTGCAGGCACAGAAACTTGGCTACATCCTGAAATTTATAATGCAGAAATTTTCAATAGTAATTATGAAATTTTTAGAAAAGATAGGGCTGATAATCATGGAGGAGTTCTTTTAGCAATAAAAAACACTCTTATAGCAGAAGAAATTACCTTACCTAACTCAAAAAATATAGAATCAACATTTTGTAAAATTAATACCACCTCAACATCCCTAATAATAGGCAGCATTTACAGACCACCAAATTCTAGTTTAGAATACATGCAGGAACTATGTAATCAGATTACGACACTTAAAGAGACAAATAAAAATGCAGTTTTTTGGATTATGGGTGATTTCAACCTACCTGATATAAATTGGAAAACACTAACCATAGATAAACACCAAAACCTTAAGGACATAAATGAGCTTTTCATAGAAACTTTACACAACCTAAGTTTAGATCAAATCATTAAAAAGCCAACTAGATTAAACAACACATTAGATCTCTTCTTAACCAACAGACCTGGATTAGTAGTTGATTATGATATTATCCCTGGTCTATCAGACCATGAGATCATAAAAATACACAGTCAGATAAAAGCAGTAGCCAATACAAAACCCAAAAGAAAAATCTTACTCTGGAATAAATGTAACCTAACACAACTACACCAAGCTGCATTAAACTTTCAACAAACATTCTTATTAGAGAAAGACATTAACCAACCAGTCGATGACCTCTGGAATTTTATTAAAAACCATCTTAAAAGCATTATAGAAAATCAAATACCAACTAAATACACATCAAACAAAATAAATAAATGCTGGTTTAATAATAGACTAAAGAAGCTTTGTAAACAGAAGGAAAACCTATATAGAAAATTTAAAGAAACTAATGCAGAAAGAGTTTACAAAAAGTATATAAAAATTAAACACTTAACCCAAAAAGTAAGCAGACAGCTGCAGAGTGAATACATAAACAATGTAATATCTAAAGACAACAACAAAAACCTATGGTCATACATTAAGTCTAAGAAAATGGAAACAACAGGCGTAGCGCCATTAAAAGATGAACATAACATAATACATAATGATAATGAAACTAAAGCAAACATTCTAAACAAATACTTTGCATCAGCATTCTCAGCCCCAGGAGACAAAGACATATTACTGAATTTGAACCAAGTAGACAACATAGAAGATATAGTAGTACAAGAAAATGGAATTCAAAAACTATTAGCCAACACCAAACCAAATAAAGCTTCTGGACCTGATGGTATTCCAGCTAGATTACTCAAAGAACTAAGTAATGAGCTAGCGCCCCAGTGTTCAAAATACTCTTTCAGGCATCGCTTAACTAGGGCAGAGTACCAAAGGACTGGAAAGAAGCTAATGTCGCCCCCTAATTAAAAAAGGAGAAAAATCTGACCCAGGAAACTACAGACCAGTATCACTTACCAGCATCACATGTAAAATCCTAGAACACATAATATGTAGCAACATCATAAACCACTTAGACAAACATAATGTCCTCACACCATACCAACATGGCTTTAGGAAATATAGATCATGTGAAACACAACTAATAGGACTAATTGATGATTTTTCAAAAGGTTTAGATAATAGTGAACAAATAGATGCTATCTTACTAGATTTTTCTAAGGCTTTTGACAAAGTTCACCACCATAGTTTGCTTAAAAAATTAAAATATTTCGGCATTAATGGTCCACTGCATCAGTGGATTAAAGACTTTCTGATAGGGAGAGAACAAACTGTAATAATAAATGGCTCTAAATCAACACCGATAACAGTAAACTCAGGTGTACCTCAAGGAACAGTCTTGGGTCCACTACTATTTTTAATTTACATAAATGATTTACCAAATTGCATTAGTTCAGGAACAAAAGTCAGATTATTTGCAGACGATTGCATAATATATAGAACAATAAAAACAACACAAGACACAGATATTTTACAAAGAGAATTAGATGAATTACAGAAATGGGAATCAAATTGGAGCATGTCTTTCCACCCAGAAAAATGTCAGTTGTTAAGAGTAACAAAAAAACTAAAACAAATTAATTCCACTTATCTTATTCATGGCAAACCAGTAACACAGACTAAAAACGCAAAATACCTAGGTGTTATAATAAATGAAAAACTGTCATGGAATCCACATATTGATGAAACTACAAAAAAATCAAACAAAGCATTAGGATTTATTAAAAGAAATTTCTATAAATCAAATAAGAACATAAAACTAAAATGTTATTTAACCTTGGTTAGGCCAATAATAGAATATGCATCCTCTGTTTGGGACCCCTCAACTCAAGAAAACATTAAGAAACTAGAACAGACACAAAATAGAGCAGTGCGATTCATAACAAACGAATATTCACATTTGACTAGAGTAACACCTTTAGTAAAATCACTAAATTTAGAAAGCCTCCAGGACAGAAGGCTCAAAAGTAAAGTAGCAATCATACATAAAACACTGAACCATAATCTTCAAATACAAAAACAAAATTTAATAAAATACTCTGAAAGACACAAAGATAAAGGCACATTCCTCGTCCCATATGCTAGGACAAATTTGTACAAATACTCCTTCTTCCCTAGTGCTATTAGAGCATGGAATGGGTTGCCTGAGCTAGCCAGGAAAACCAGTGACTTGGCAGAATTTAAGTCATTGGTTAATATGCATGACTAAATGCATGACGCGTAGGACGTAATCATCTTCTTTTTTGAAGTAACGTCTGTATTATATAAGATAAGATAAGATAAGATGCCGATAGCAAAGACAAACAGACACAAAACTCTTTTGTTCCCCTGGCAATCAAATCATTCAATAGAAACTATCTGATATAAGCTTTTTGCATGTAAATTATGAGTGAGTATGGTGTGAATGTATATTTTGGTTTTCTATAATTATAATGTTTTTTGTTTGGTGTAATGCACAAATTATAAGACAAATTTCCTTATGGATAATAAAGATTATTATTTTTATCATAATATTCAGCAATGACATATAGGCCTAATATCTGGACTTAAAAAATTGCCCCATATTTCAAAAAGCTTAGGGCCTTGTCAAGTCTAAATACGTGACTGAACATGCCATAAGCATGAAAGTTGTGTTAAACAAAAACATTTAATACAAATATTTATTATTCTTAGTGTATATCTACTAAAATTAATAACATGATTGATTCAAAATAATTTATGCAATTTCAATATATAGGCTTTTTTTAAAAAGTATTTTATATATTTCACTTGTTTCTTAATCTGCAATTCCAGTTAGGATCTAATGCAATGAAAGGTAATTCATTATAACTAAAAAGAGATTATCTTCAAGTCCAAAGACTAAGGAAGATTGCAGAACGATTTGTGATTATGAAGACCCATCTATGGCCTATTTATTTAGTCACACTGATGTAGATAAGACATTATTCTTAGGTAAATTATTTTTTTTTTGTCTAGCCCTTTCTTGAGTGATAGTTATTATCTGCTTAAATATGGAGGGGGTGGGGGTTTATAGCCTAAATTTGAAAGCGTCTCTTTTTGGCAGCAGGTATCAGGAGAATACAGACATGTATAGATCTTTGGTACCAAAAAATGTGATTGCTCAGTAAATCAGAATTGAACAATCTGAATTGAAAAAAAACAAACAATTAATTTAAAACACCTGACTCAAGTATACAGGCTACAGGCTTGTTCTTTCATCTCTTTCAGATAGTTTAAACTAGTCATGCAGTGATTAGTGACAGTAGAGAAATGCTCTATATTTATGAGTTGTACTCAGTCATGCAGTGATTAGTGACAGTAGAGAAATGCTCTATATTTATGAGTTGTACTCAGTCATGCAGTGATTAGTGACAGTAGAGAAATGCTCTATATTTATGAGTTGTACTCAGTCATGCAGTGATTAGTGACAGTAGAGAAATGCTCTATATTTATGAGTTGTACTCAGTCATGCAGTGATTAGTGACAGTAGAGAAATGCTCTATATTTATGAGTTGTACTCAGTCATGCAGTGATTAGTGACAGTAGAGAAATGCTCTATATTTATGAGTTGTACTCAGTCATGCAGTGATTAGTGACAGTAGAGAAATGCTCTATATTTATGAGTTGTACTCAGTCATGCAGTGATTAGTGACAGTAGAGAAATGCTCTATATTTATGAGTTGTACTCAGTCATGCAGTGATTAGTGACAGTAGAGAAATGCTCTATATTTATGAGTTGTACTCAGTCATGCAGTGATTAGTGACAGTAGAGAAATGCTCTATATTTATGAGTTGTACTCAGTCATCTCTAAATATCAGTTTTTTGTTGACAATAAATTACCAAATATATATATATATATATATATTCTTCTAGCTAGATTACTAAAAGAACTAAGCAACAAGTTTATGTTCAAAATGATAATCATTTAGATTATAATTTAGAATTAGACTTCTAAGAAGATGCATAAAATTTTCTTGAACATTAAATCAATATATACAATGCCTTAATGGCTTACATTCGGAAATTTCTGAAAGCAATAGTCATTGCAATAATGCGATAGTCCTTTCAAAACCCATGGATCTTGAGTAGACCGACATGTCTTTCTACCCAGAAAAATGTCAGTTGTTAAGAGTAACAAAAAAACTAAAACAAATTAATTCCACTTATCTTATTCATGGCAAACCAGTAACACAGACTAAAAACCCAAAATACCTAGGTGTTATAATAAATGAAAAACTGTCATGGAATCCACATATTGATGAAACTACAAAAAAATCAAACAAAGCATTAGGATTTATTAAAAGAAATTTCTATAAATCAAATAAGAACATAAAACTAAAATGTTATTTAACCTTGGTTAGGCCAATAATAGAATATGCATCCTCTGTTTGGGACCCCTCAACTCAAGAAAACATTAAGAAACTAGAACAGACACAAAATAGAGCAGTGCGATTCATAACAAACGAATATTCACATTTGACTAGAGTAACACCTTTAGTAAAATCACTAAATTTAGAAAGCCTTCAGGACAGAAGGCTCAAAAGTAAAGTAGCAATCATACATAAAACACTGAACCATAATCTTCAAATACAAAATTTAATAAAATACTCTGAAAGACACAAAGATAAAGGCACATTCCTCGCCCCATATGCTAGGACAAATTTGTACAAATACTCCTTCTTCCCTAGTGCTATTAGAGCATGGAATGGGTTGCCTGAGCTAGCCAGGAAAACCAGTGACTTGGCAGAATTTAAGTCATTGGTTAATATGCATGACTAAATGCATGACGCGTAGGACGTAATCATCTTCTTTTTTGAAGTAACGTCTGTATTATATAAGATAAGAAGACCTAGCAAAATTTAAATTTATTTTATTTTTTACTTGAAAAATGATAACATTCAAACTGGAGTTTTCCCCGTGTGGCCAACAAGCTAGTAATTCTTTTCTCAGCGATAGACTTCAACTGTTAAATTTCTAGAAAAATCATTTTTTAGATAAGTGTCCAGGTTTAGCCCTCCATGAAATTGTGACTTGAATAGAGGTATTGTAAAAAGAAGATGATGCAGGAAACTACAAGACCAGTATCACTCACCAGCAGCACCTTTAAAATACTAGAATAGATAAGAAGTCCTATGCAAGTCCCTAGGTCAATTTAGGCATGCATGTTAATCAATGACTCTAAATCTGCCAAGTCACTGGTTTTCCTGGCTGACTCGGGCAACCTATTCCATGTTCTAATAGTACTGGGGAATAAAGAGTATCTGTACAAATATTTAGAAAACATTATGTCCTTACTCCATACATATATGGCATTAGGAAATTTAGGTCATGTGAAAAGTCAACAAATCTGTTTAATTGATGAATTTTCAAGGGCTTAGAAAATAATGAGTTAACAGATGCCATTTTTTTTTCCAAACTTGTTTATTCAAGCAAAAGATGTTCATAAAATACTAGAACCACAAAGTATGAATATTAACATGGTTATGGTTCAAGACCTCTGGATCTAATTTCTAGAATGTGAAATAGAAAACATTTGGAACTATGTGAGGGAGACATCAATAAATAGGTTCTAGTTAATTCTACAACTGAGACTAGAACCTCACTAAGGTGAGTACAGTGAATATCTCTGGATAAAATCTATCGCACAATGTTTCATTTGAGTGCATGTATTGGTTCAAACCAATTAGAAGGAATGAATGAGTTGTACGTTGGGGTGCACAACTAGGCATGGCAGTAGACTTTTTTTTTACATTTCTTATTTCTCAGTGCTTACAAATTTAAATGTGTCACAGTCTCAGTTGACAATGCATGATCTAAAGTTCACGTCATGTTAAGAGTTTAAAAGACAGTGGAATTCCTGATGTAGAAAACAGGAAGTAGAATGAATAAAGTTGACTTGGAGTTCAGTCAAGTCAAATTAGTAAGGTTTTGCTCCCGGTACAGGAAGGTTGGACGTCGCTTCCTGGACTGGTGTATATATATGTATATAGCATGAAAGTCGATGGACTAGTGATTGTTGATTAATAATATTTGAGAGTTGATTTCATTATGTGCTTATTGGATATTAAGATATTATTCGTATTTCAATGGATATCTATAGTTGAAGCTCCAGTGTCACTAGTAGTAATTGTTCTTATTGTTACCCGCTGAGATGTGGACGTGATAAATACTTTTGATACCGCTGTTATGCGGATAGGATTGTTATTATTTCTTGACTTGTAGCACTAACAAGGAGTGCAGTATATTGTTATTATTATAGTAAAATAAACTTCATGTTGTCTGCTGAACGGACTTGAGTCAGTCGTATAGTGTTTGTCTTGTCAAGTGTCTAGAGTACTTCAGGAAGCAAGAACCCAGTATTACACCATTCAACATTCATTGACAAAATGTAAATCCTTCCTACAATACACAGTTGTCAAGCTGAATCTCAGAAATGGACTAACTTCATCTTAGCATAACAGAACCCTGTGTAATACTGGGAATGTTTTTTAGACAGCAAAAAACTTCTTTTAAAATGTTAGCAATCTGCTTTGGAACAAATTCACATTTATCTAATCACATAAGCTCAATATAATTATGCTGGTAACAGTTTCAATATTTTTGATATATTGATGTTCGTTCTACTGTATTTTTTATAACCCTTTTAACATTGAAACAAAAAAACTCATTCAAACAATAATAAAGCAAATCATTTTAATCCAATAGAATCATTAAGATTTTTTTGACAAAAAAGTTTGTTTAGCATTAATTATGCTTCCCCCTATAAATGTAATTCTCCACCTTGAGGACTAAACAAAAGTTGCCTACTAATAAGCCCTAGTCATTAGAGATAGTTCACTCTCTACATTAGGGAATTTTATTTATATTCCAATTTCGTTAAGTTTTATTTAAAAAAAAAAACAAATATTTTCTTAAATAACAATTTTATCTGATTTTGAAAAAGAGAAAAATTATGACATTTAAAAAAGCTTTTAAAGAACAATGCATGTTGGATTCTAATATTCCTCCAGTAGACTGACAAAATGTAGAACGTTGGAAAGAGAAGAAAAACATGTATGTTAGCGCAATAATTCACTAGCTGATTAGAAAGCAGCAACAGATTTGATACTTTCACATTTGTATACACTTTGTGCAATGAGATCACAAATCAAAATAAAATAAAATTGCATTTTATGAATTAAATGAATAAAGTACTTGAACAATACCATGTTTTAAATGTTCATTGAAAGGAATCAATCATTTATAATATGTTCATCATTTATACAGATTATGGTAAACATTATCACATATCAACTGATTTTTTACAAAATAGAATATTGACATTTGAATAGTGAAAGAGAAAGATTTTTTAAAAATGTTTGTTCCTTCAACTTATGCAAATAATATGAAAGATACACACGAGCCTTTAAAAATGTGTTGCCTTGATCCAAAATAATCCATTTACATTGGAATTTAACTTTTCAAATTCAACAAAAAATATATTTTTAGAATGAGTCATGAAATCTGACTAGTCAGGAATGCATACATACAATAAAGCTAATATAATTACATTTACCTTGAAACTATACAGATAGCATAGAAGTAGAAAGAAGGGTGAAAGTGCAACAGCACCTGGTGATTACAGATGCCCAACCTGTGGGTGCAGCTCTGTATCAAGGATTGACATCCTTAGTCACACAAGAAGTTGCAAAGGGAAAAGATTGTCTCTTGAGATGTAAAATGGCGCAGATAAGGCATGCTGTACAGTGTCCTAACAATTTTAAATGACTTCTTAAAAATTTTCTTCAAAAATAGATTCTACCTGCTTAAGACAATAGTTAAGTTTTTTCTTTTAACTTCTTTTGTTGTCTTTTGATCAACAAAACAAGATCAAATGTAAAAAAGACATTAATAACAAGTGCAACTGTTTTAATTGAAAAATAGATTGAAATATTTGTCAAATGTTACAAGAATAACTCTATGCGTTGTCTCATCTCTATGTCATTAGCTGGCTGAATGGAATCATACATGAAACACGTGAAAACTAGATCATTGTGAAATGAAGCCTACAAAATAAGATCACATAATGATGTACCCTGGAGAAATATTGTATTGAACATTTAGTCAACATTTCACAAAAGTGAAACATACAGATCAGAGGCAACTCAACGACTATTCCACATACTCTGAATGAACTATATGTGCCTCATACATCACACTTTGGCTGGAGTCAGTCCAATCAGTCATTTATATTCAAATGGGTCAGTCCAGAACAAATAATCTCATGTTTAATTTGTTCAATATTTGCACAATGCAATGAAAAGATGCTTTGATTTTCAGACCATTCAACACAACTTCTATATTAAGGCACATCATTCTCATTTGAACTTCATAGATATCTAGACTGCACTCACCAAATGTTTAGAATAACCAGGACATATACAAAAGATAATATATAACTGTCTTCAACACCAAAATTCAAAAGAACTCTTACACAACTTAAAAAAAAAAAGAATTCAATCGATCTAGACAATCTGACATAACATCCCAATTTAAATGACAAAGAAATATTCATATTGCAAAGTAAAAACAGTAAGTATTTGGGTCATGGCAAAATAGCTACAATAAATAAATATACTTATATGTATACATAAAAGATAAGTAACTCAGCCAAGTATTTTATTTAATGCAATCATCTTAAAGGAAAACTTGCAATTAACATTTTCTTAGACCTGGTTTTGCAATTATAGAAATAGTTTAGTTGAACATATCATAGTGTTTCTTTTGTGTTTGATAAGAAATTTAAGGTTTGATAATGTTCTGAAACTTGTTATTGACTGATCCTGCTAAAAACCAAGAGAGTGACAACTTGGAGGAGGGGGACTGACATTCCATGAATGGAGGATTTTAACATTTTAAAAAATGTGTGACAGAAAAAAAAAGGAATTATATTTTTCGGAGAACTAAAAACTTTAAAAACAAAGTTTTATTTTAATTATCTTTTTAACTATTTTAATCTATCTATCTATGATTGTATGAATCTATTTTAGTATTTTAACAAATTATTTCAATGTTCAATGTTTGTATCTATGATTGTATGAATCTATTTTAGTATTTTAACAAATTATTTCAATGTTAAATGTTTGTATCTATGATAGTATGAATCTATTTTATGCATTCTTTCCCCCAAATTGTCTTGTGGTTGAATCTGGTGGTGGTTGTTATTTTTCAGACAGTTGACTTTCAAACAAATCCAATATACGCTTTATTTCTTTGCTGGAAAAAAAAGATTAAAAAACAAATTATTTACTTTAATTTAAACAGGTTTTTAAAAAAAAAAAATGATTATATACAAATAATAAAATGGCTGTTGGTGAATTACTTTCATCACAATGTTAAGAAATAAATGGTTACATACATAAATCAGACAATGAAGCAGATTTATGATTAATTATACAAGTTTTTACAATGGTATAATGATTCAGTATTGTTACGTGCGCATTGTGATAGTAAGTGTATGTGTTTTGTGTGGCTGGTAGTGCAGTGTGTGTGTGCCTGTGTATGAAATGACCAGTGGACCTTAAGTGTACATGCTTGAGTGAACAGCAGTGTGTCAGGGACAGTGTGTAAAAGGAAGTCAGAGTATAGAGAACAAGTGGCTGGAGTAGAGAGCATAAATAAGGACGAATAAAATCATTGTGTTTATTGAAGCTCGTGTTGTTTTAGTCTATTACAGTGTAAATGTGGAACGGTGATGCGTGTTGAAAGGGGGAGAACCAAAATAGTGGTTTCAGTGTTAATAAAATTTAAAGCATTTATAAACTATGATTTTGTCATTTTGATATTGGTTTATCGCTAAAGAGTCTCACCACATAATAAACGTAACAAGTGCGCCCAACGTAAAGGTAAAACCCACGTATTCCTCTATAAATAGTTGATCTCCTGTCAACAGACAGTAGATATTAAAAGTCTAGATCTAGAGACAGGATACTATTCGATCCGACTATTAGTAATAGACAATGGCGGACAAGGCTGAGGTAGCAGCGTTGAAAGAAGAAGGGAGGTTATTGGAGCTTGAAGGAGCGGAACTAAGAAAATATGTGCAAGAAAGGTTGATGGAGAGGGAGAGATTAGCGATGGAAAGAGAAAAAGAAAAGGAGAGATTAGACATGGAGGACAAAATAGAAAAAGAAAAGGAGAGATTAGACATGGAGGACAAAAGAGAAAAAGAAAAGGAGAGATTAGCAATGGAAAGAGAAAAAGAAAAGGAGAGATTAGACAGGGAAGACAAAAGAGAAAAAGAAAAGGAGAGATTAGACAGGGAAGACAAAATAGAAAAAGAAAAGGAGAGATTAGACAGGGAAGACAAAAGAGAAAAAGAAAAGGAGAGATTAGCAATGGAAAGAGAAAAAGAAAAGGAGAGATTAGTGATGGAAAGAGAAAAAGAAAAGGAGAGATTAGACATGGAGGACAAAATAGAAAAAGAAAAGGAGAGATAAAGAAAAGGAGAGATTAGACAGGGAAGACAAAAGAGAAAAAGAAAAGGAGAGATTAGCAATGGAAAGAGAAAAAGAAAAGGAGAGATTAGTGATGGAAAGAGAAAAAGAAAAGGAGAGATTAGACAAGGAGGACAAAAGAGAAAAAGAGAAGTTAGCTATGAAGGAAAAAAAAGAAAATGAAAAGATAGCAATTGAAAGGGAAAAGAAAAATGAATTAGTTGCCATTGAAAGAGAGAGATTGGCATTTGAAAAAGAGACAGCAGAGAAAAAGTTAAAAACAGACCAAGGAAAAGAGAGTGATAAAGAAAAAGTGACACTACAGGGAATAAACTGGCAAAATATAAAGGTTTGATATTCATTTCGAAATAGAAATGAGAGAACTGGAATACCCTGAAGACAAATGGAAATTCTTATTGTCTAGATCATTTACAGCGGAGGTGCCTTTTTGTTAAAAATATATATGAACCAGGGTAACTACAGTGTTGTGAAAGAACAACTACTTTGAACTTTTGGGAAAACAGAAGCTTTCTATGGCCAACAGTTTGTTAATTGTGAGATAGAACCAGAGGAGGACCCGCAGACATTCTTGGACAAAATGAGCAGCCATTTCGATAACTAGATACTCCGATAGAAACCGCTAAGGTAGAAAAAACCTTTGACAGTCTTAAGACATTTCTCATACTGGACAAAGTGATTTACGAGTGTCAGGAGGAATTAAAAATATTTCTGTTGGAGAGGAAACCGAAGTCCATAGAAGACATAGTAAGACTGATAAGGGCTTATAAAGTGGTACATCCCGATAAGAAATTATCTAGAGGCAGTGATATAGAAGAAATAGTTGCCTTTAACAGAACAGGTGAGACAGAATAACTCTCACAGAACAAGGGAGACACAGGATAGACATTATAGACGTGGCACATATGAAAGACAATATGATAACCGCAACGGAGGATATCAAGGAAACAGGCAGGAAAGAAAGGACTGGGAGAAAGGTGGAATAGAGCTTATCATTGTCATCTGATATTGGAACATTGGAGGTTTTTCAGACATTCGTAGGGAACAAGGCAGCCAAGACCATCAGGGATACAGGGAGCACTATTATTGGAGTGAATAAGAAATTAGTGGAAGACTAGGAATATACAGGCGAATCTAGGAGGTGTGTTATGTTTAATGGCAATATTGTACAATTACTGATTGCTAAAGTTAGTATAGACACACCATATTTTAAGGGGACAGTGGAAGCTTGTGTTGTAGATCAGGGTGAGATAGATTTAATTATTGGGAACATTCATGGGGTGAAAATATGTTCAGTAAGGGAGATTGAGAATTGGAAGAAATATTATGGGATAAAGTCTACTCGAGGTAGAAATGGGGATGTGGAAGAAGACATAAGATCCCATACATCAGATGACATGGGTAGCAGAGAGCACGAGAAGAAAGAATTAACAGATAAGGTAGAAAGAAATGCAATTGGAATGGGTCCAAATCAAAGTAAAGTAAGACAATCAGTGGTACAGGGAAAGCGATATAAACCCATATACAGACGTACAAATCCATACATCTTATGCTTTAATTGTGGGAGAAAGGGGCATACTAGAAGACAGTGTCAACAGTTAAGCAGAGTTAAGGAATTAAGCTACAATAGTTAAGAGGTGTATACGAGAAAAGAGAGGGGATGTTAGCAGGTAATACAGCTAGACTTGGATCACAATGGGACATCATTGCAAAGGAGGGAAGCGGAAAGGATGGCATGTCAATAATGTTAGAATTATATAGATAGGATTAGAAAAGGTAGGAATGATGGATACTAATTATTGTTCTATTCTACAATGAATAAATATATGTGTAATGAATTGGATATTGTTGTTACATATTCATATAGGTTAAGGCTACTACCTTATAGAAGCTTAGTAAAGGCTACATAGGAAATGTAAAAGAGTATAAGTAGAGGAAAGTAGATACGTAGATTTTGCACAATGTATTTATTTTTGTGTGATTTTGTTTGATATAATTATTCTATTAAAATTACATTTGTAAGAAAATTATTAAAATGGTGTGGTAGAAATACATAAAAAGAAACGTCAAGACTAGAATCATTATATAGGCCTGATGATACTAAGAGGTAAATAGCATTGGGTTAAATCTATGGTATTAGGAGTGTTGTGAGTTAGTTATATGCCGGGTCATGTTGTTGGGGGTACAATATGCATGGAGCAAGATAGACTTGGTTTGTTAACTATTTGGCTGGAATGAGGGTGTTTGTACTGGCATAAAATTATGAGTGGGGAGTTGTATTAATGAAATGTGATACAATTTTATTTAGCAAATCATTCATAGAAATATGATTACTTATAGATATATGTTAACAGAAGTTGTTTGCTCATAATAACAGTTATTATTGTGATGAATATAATTGTTATTTAATGTTAGAATTGTATTGGTATTAACATGACATTGTGTATGATTTTGTTTGGTTATTACATTATGGTTCTATATGTTACAGAGAATTTAGAATTTTTTAAACTTGGAATAGTCTGATAATATATTCAATGATTTGTATTTTGGACGTTCGATGTACATCGAACTTGTTGAACAAGGGGGGTGTTATGTGTGCATGTTAGTGTAAATGTGGAACGGTACGGATGCGTGTTGAAAGGGGGAGAACCAAAATGGAGGAATAGAAACCCTAACCCTAGCCCAAATAGTGGTTTCAGTGTTAATAAAATTTAAAGCATTTATAAACTATGATTTTGTCATTTTGATATTGGTTTATCGCTAAAGAGTCTCACCACATAATAAACGTAACAAGTATCCACTTTCTCCAAAGTGTTATTGTTAACCTAAAAATCTGAATGATGAGTTAAAGACTCAAGTAAAATTAAACATAATAATAATTAGATAATATATATATAATAAATAATTAGCTCTTCCAGTGCTTTATTTATAACTATTTCAATGGGTTAAGTTGCTGAACTATAATATGTATAAGTATATGTGTGTGTGTGTCAGTTCTAATTAAAACACAAAACTCCCAAATTAAAGTTCCAAAACTCCCAAATTGAAGTTCCAAAAGAAAATTTTGAGAATATATCTAGATATGTGCTGCTCACATACCTATATACTCTATTTTTATGTAAGAGATGATCAATAGCAAAGCAGGCCATTTTGGCGCGAAATGTTTTGGTCACATTATTAACGTTTAACTTACATCTCAAACAAGACTAAACTAAGAATCTTTAACTCTAATGTCAAGGCTGTCCTACTGTATGGTTCTGAAACATGGAGAACAACTGAAGCCACAACAAAAAAATTACAGACCTTCATCAACAGATGCCTGAGAAATATCCTAAAAATACACTGGTATGACAAAGTAGAAAACACCAAACTGTGGGAGATGACTGGACAGAAAAATATAAAAGCGCAGATCTTAGAGAGGAAGTGGAGATGGATTGGTCACACCCTTAGAAAAGATACCAGCAACAGAGCTAGGCAGGCCTTAGAGTGAAACCCCCAGGGAACAAGACGCAGAGGAAGACCAAAAAGAACATGGCGACACAGTGTACTTGAAGAAGCAGAGAAGACCGGGAAGAGCAGGGAAACCATCAAAAAGCTAGCAAGAGACCGTGGAGAGTGGCGTGTTTTTGTCGAGGCCCTATGTTCCATGCGGAACTCAAAGGAATGATGATGATGATTATCGTTTATTGCATTATTATTTTAAAAAGAATTATACATATCTATGTTTTGTATGAGTGTTTGTGTTAAAACATATTTTTCATATACAGAACAAGAGATATTTTTGTCCATTATTTTTGGTATTTAAGTTTGTTATTTATTCATTGTTTATTTACATGACACAAGACCAGGCAGCCATCCATACTTCACAGTATGCGAGCATAAAATTGTCAAAGTTATTAAAACTTTTTTTGTGTGTGTGTGTGGGAGTTAATGCAGTAGTGCATATGGGACAGGCAGTACAAAACCACCTCTTTCTGCCATAATAACGTAAATCTGTTAGAATATATGAGGGGAGGTTCTGAATGTTCCATCCACGTTAAGTTTTTTTATTTGACTGCTCCAACTGCCATTTGATTCTCTATCGAATAGTAAAATTCTTATATAAAAGAAACTTTTCTTTCAGCTCAGATGAAACAATATAGTTCTGGTATTCTAATGGAATAATCAAAGTTGACCTATGTTTAGGCTGTGCAGGAGCTCCTTGCATTTCATTTCTCTGCTGAATGACTTTAATAAAGCATCTTTCTTATGCAATTTCACATGCACTGCTGCTGAAGTTCACCGTAGAGCGCTGTTTATGATACAAGATGGGATCTCTGTGGAAGAAGCAGCTCTCTATTTAATTGTTGTTAAAATAGAGGCAGCCAGATGTTGTGCAGCATCACTTCCATGGCTGTGCTGGCCTAGTTGATTTAGAACAAAGTCTTTTGTTTAAAGTATCTGTTTGTAGACGAGCTCTATATTCATTTTTAAGTTATTATCGTCAGAACTTCTTAAAGTGGTCTGCACTAAACCAATCAAAAACATAGAGATATCCTTCAAGAGAAATTTTGTCTTTTCCTCGCTTCAACTGGACTTTTCCATTGTTTATACAGACTGCTTCCAGGTTTTCATTTAAGAAATATAATAGAATGAAATGGTGAAAGTTTTGCCAGTCTGTCAGTGTGCTGGACAAATGATTAGTGAAGGTTTCAAAGTATGCGAGGTTATAAAGATGTAGGGTCGAAGATATTGAAAGAGAGGTATAGACCTTGGGCCGCTCTCGGAATTAAAGATTAAGGATTATAAATTTGCACCTAGGGATGTCAAGAGGAGTGCTAGAAATAGATTATCGTCTTACACGTGAGAGAGGGAAGGGTGCCCAGAAGAAAGGGGGCGGGATAGGTGTCACAGGTAATGACCAGTCAGAAAAAGATGATCACCAGACGCATGACACCAACGACCAGTGCTCAGTGCTGGTCTTGTCTTCATTTGTTTGACTTTACCTGCATCAAGGGGAGATGTGTCACCCAAATCACCTTTACCCAGTTTCTCAAAATATATCTGTTAAAAGTATCTTAGATTGTTTGGATACTAAACTAATGTCAATTTTTTTCATGTCTTTTGGAAAGAAATTGAAGAATGTCATCCAGTGCACTCAGCAAAACTCACCTAGAATTAAAGAGGAGGGGGAGCATGTCATTACCATTCAGGAATCTGACTTATTCATGAAATAAGCAAAACCTTTATAAAAAAAACAATTAGCTAGGTGCTGTTAGAATTCCTACTCTACCTTCATTTATACAAGAGTGAAATGAACATTGTTATAAAAAATTATTAAATTATCATCAAATTATATTTCGCGCCAAAACATCACATACCGGATCAATAGCCCCTTCACGAATAAAGCAGGCCATAACTCTTAAAAAACTAATTCTTAACAATTGACTCAAATAAAAAACTGTATTAATACATTTGAAGCCAATAATAATACCACCTCAACATCCCTAATAATAGGCAGCATTTACAGACCACCAAATTCTAGTTTAGAATACATGCAGGAACTATGTAATCAGATTACGACACTTAAAGAGACAAATAAAAATGCAGTTTTTTGGATTATGGGTGATTTCAACCTACCTGATATAAATTGGAAAACACTAACCATAGATAAACACCAAAACCTTAAGGACATAAATGAGCTTTTCATAGAAACTTTACACAGCCTTAGTTTAGATCAAATCATTAAAAAGCCAACTAGATTAAACAACATATTAGATCTCTTCTTAACCAACAGACCTGGATTAGTAGTTGATTATGATATTATCCCTGGTCTATCAGACCATGAGATCATAAAAATACACAGTCAGATAAAAGCAGTAGCCAATACAAAACCCAAAAGAAAAATCTTACTCTGGAATAAATGTAACCTAACACAACTACACCAAGCTGCATTAAACTTTCAACAAACATTCTTATTAGAAAAAGACATTAACCAACCAGTCGATGATCTCTGGAATTTCATTAAAAACCATCTTAAAAGCATTATAGAAAATCAAATACCAACTAAATACACATCAAACAAAATAAATAAATGCTGGTTTAATAATAGACTAAAGAAGCTTTGTAAACAGAAGGAAAACCTATATAGAAAATTTAAAGAAACTAATGCAGAAAGAGTTTACAAAAAGTATATAAAAATTAAACACTTAACCCAAAAAGTAAGCAGACAGCTGCAGAGTGAATACATAAACAATGTAATATCTAAAGACAACAACAAAAACCTATGGTCATACATTAAGTCTAAGAAAATGGAAACATCAGGCGTAGCGCCATTACAAGATGAACATAATATAATACATAATGATAATGAAACTAAAGCAAACATTCTAAACAAATACTTTGCATCAGCATTCTCAGCCCCAGGAGACAAAGACATATTACTGAATTTGAACCAAGTAGACAACATAGAAGATATAGTAGTACAAGAAAATGGAATTCAAAAACTATTAGCCAACACCAAACCAAATAAAGCTTCTGGACCTGATGGTATTCCAGCTAGATTACTCAAAGAACTAAGTAATGAGCTAGCGCCCCAGTGTTCAAAATACTCTTTCAGGCTTCACTTAACCAGGGCAGAGTACCAAAGGACTGGAAAGAAGCTAATGTCACCCCCCTATTTAAAAAAGGAGAAAAATCTGACCCAGGAAACTACAGACCAGTATCACTTACCAGCATTACATGTAAAATCCTAGAACACATAATATGTAGCAACATCATAAACCACTTAGACAAACATAATGTCCTCACACCATACCAACATGGCTTTAGGAAATATAGATCATGTGAAACACAACTAATAGGACTAACTGATGATTTTTCAAAAGGTTTAGATAATAGTGAACAAATAGATGCTATCTTACTAGATTTTTCTAAGGCTTTTGACAAAGTTCACCACCATAGTTTGCTTAAAAAATTAAAATATTTCGGCATTAATGGTCCACTGCATCAGTGGATTAAAGACTTTCTGATAGGGAGAGAACAAACTGTAATAATAAATGGCTCTAAATCAACACCGATAACAGTAAACTCAGGTGTACCTCAAGGAACAGTCTTGGGTCCACTACTATTTTTAATTTACATAAATGATTTACCAAATTGCATTACTTCAGGAACAAAAGTCAGATTATTTGCAGACGATTGCATAATATATAGAACAATAAAAACAACACAAGATACAGAAATTTTACAAAGAGAATTAGATGAATTACAGAAATGGGAATCAAATTGGAGCATGTCTTTCCACCCAGAAAAATGTCAGTTGTTAAGAGTAACAAAAAAACTAAAACAAATTAATTCCACTTATCTTATTCATGGCAAACCAGTAACACAGACTAAAAACGCAAAATACCTAGGTGTTATAATAAATGAAAAACTGTCATGGAATCCACATATTGATGAAACTACAAAAAAATCAAACAAAGCATTAGGATTTATTAAAAGAAATTTCTATAAATCAAATAAGAACATAAAACTAAAATGTTATTTAACCTTGGTTAGGCCAATAATAGAATATGCATCCTCTGTTTGGGACCCCTCAACTCAAGAAAACATTAAGAAACTAGAACAGACACAAAATAGAGCAGTGCGATTCATAACAAACGAATATTCACATTTGACTAGAGTAACACCTTTAGTAAAATCACTAAATTTAGAAAGCCTTCAGGACAGAAGGCTCAAAAGTAAAGTAGCAATAATACATAAAACACTGAACCATAATCTTCAAATACAAAAACAAAATTTAATAAAATACTCTGAAAGACACAAAGATAAAGGCACATTCCTCGTCCCATATGCTAGGACAAATTTGTACAAGTGCTCCTTCTTCCCTAGTGCTATTAGAGTATGGAATGGGTTGCCTGAGCTAGCCAGGAAAACCAGTGACTTGGCAGAATTTAAGTCATTGGTTAATATGCATGACTAAATGCATGACGCGTAGGACGTAATCATCTTCTTTTTTGAAGTAACGTCTGTATTATATAAGATAAGATAAGATAAACCCCATTCATTATTATTATTTGTATTAATTGTTGAGCTCTGAGAAGATATCTTTTCAAGAGTCCTTCTACTGATCTAGTTCTAGATCCTGATTAAGACCTTGACTGCTTTTGTATATTTTCTCTAGATCTGTGATTTGGTCTATATCATACGGCAGTGAATTGGCCCTATTTACTATTATTTTTAGTTTTTTTTAATTAATGTTTATTTCTACAAAGATCTAATTCTCTCCTAGATCTAGATAATTGTCAGAGAGAATGTGAGGAATTATCCTTAGATCAGTGTAGTGATTATCAAATGTGTTTTTACACAGATGGGGATTGAAGGTATCTTTGTTTTTCTCTCTGGAACAAATCAGTTGTATTTGCAATGTATTTAGGCTCATATAGTCATAGTTGAAGAGTATCAAGTAAGAACATTATTCAAAAGGTTCTTAAAAATTAGACATTTTAATATGTATCCATCAAACCAATTCTACTTGTTTGTGCATGTTATATAAGGTGTGTCTCTAGAACTAGATCCATGCCTGGCAGAAACAAAATGTGTAAAGATTGGATTAAATAGCAAACAGTGATGTTTCTTTCAAAGAGCAAAGCTTCAATGATTTTTTTATCAGTATTTCTATAATTTATGAGTAAAAGGTGTGTGTAGTGTGGGGGGATTATTATATGCTAGAAGAATGTTCTTTAAAAACATAGTGCCTTTCTGTTCTTTCAATTAAGGGATGCAAAAAATAAAAGGGGGCGGACCAAAACATTCATGGAGGATGCCAAAAAATTATAGAATGTCATTGTAATGCTGGCAGTTCCACTGAATAATAATAATACTAGATAACCAGAAATGTGTTATGAATATGGGCCTAAGAAGTGTGTGGTTTGTTTGTGTCTGCCTTAAAGTCAGCAGTTCCATTACTTCCAAAAAATGTGCTTTTGTGGGAGAGGAGTTTCATTTAAAACTAGTGTGTATATTGTGTGTGTGTGGGGGGACAGGATGGGCCAAAGAAGTGTTTATGCATACTCTATATTAGCACAACACGAGTATCTGCTTGACTAATATATAATAACATCCTTTATATTGTTATAAACCTGGTGGTGGCACAGAGAGGGGTAGTGGTGTGTGTGTAGTCAGCTGACGCAAATCACCCCAGGCCAGCGCTAGACGAGCGGTCAACCGTGACGAGCTACTACGGTCAGCCGAGACGAGTGTCAACAAGGCGGTTCGGGAAGGATCGACGGCGGTCCGGGAAGGATCGACGTCGTGAACAGAGCTCAGGAGAGTCACGAGAGTTGTAGTCATCTGACCACCTAGAAACGTCGAGCGGCGTTCTGTCCGGTTCGAGAAGGCCAGTAGGGACCCTATATAAGAGCGGAGGTGTCGCAGTCAAGACATTTCACGGCCGGGGTTCAGAGCCCGGTTCACTACAGTCCGGTCGACTACAGCACAGTTCAGCGGTGTGGTTCTGTACGAAGCATTACGACGGTTCAGTGCGGAGTACTGTCAAGTACAGTTGAGACGGCTGGCGTCTTGATCTTGGTCTGCGATCGAGTCCGACACAACGAGCCTAGTGTGTGAAGTCAGTCCTGAACTGTTGAACCCAGTGCAAGCCCGGAACGAGACGGAGAGGCCAGTGCAAGAGTTGATATTGCGGAACGCTGTTATCGGAGAGATATTTGTACAGTGTACGTGTTGCCAATTGTACAGTATTGGCTGTTATTTATTCAACTATTAAAGTGTTACGTTACTTTGGAGCCCTGAGTTGTCAAGTTCTTTAAGTTGGTGGTGTATGGTGCAGTTTGCAGAGAGCCTGGATAGCGAGATTCGTAACAATATAATGGTGAATCCTATTCCCCTATTCTTTTCATCCTTTTAAAACTATATCTTATCTTATATAATACAGACGTTACTTCAAAAAAGAAGATGATTACATCTTACGTGTCATGCATTTAGTCATGCATATTAACCAATGACTTAAATTCTGACAAGTCATTGGTTTTCCTGGCTAGCTCAGGCAACCCATTCCATGCTCTAATAGCACTAGGGAAGAAGGAGTATTTGTACAAATTTGTCCTAGCATATGGGACGAGGAATGTGCCTTTATCTTTGTGTCTTTCAGAGTATTTTATTAAATTTTGTTTTTGTATTTGAAGATTATGGTTCAGTGTTTTATGTATAATTGCTACTTTACTTTTGAGCCTTCTGTCCTGAAGGCTTTCTAAATTTAGTGATTTTACTAAAGGTGTTACTCTAGTTAAGTGTGAATATTTGTTTGTTATGATTCTCACTGCTCTATTTTGTGTCTGTTTCAGTTTCTTAATGTTATCTTGAGTTGAGGGGTCCCAAACGGAGGATGCATATTCTATTATTGGCCTAACCAAGGTTAAATAACATTTTAGTTTTATGTTCTTATTTGATTTATAGAAATTTCTTTTAATAAATCCTAATGCTTTGTTTGATTTTTTTATAGTTTCATCAATATGTGGATTCCATGACAGTTTTTCATTTATTATAACACCTAGGTATTTTGCGTTTTTAGTCTGTGTTACTGGTTTGCCATGAATAAGATAAGTGGAATTAATTTGTTTTAGTTTTTTCGTTATTCTTAACGACTGACATTTTTCTGGGTGGAAAGACATGCTCCAATTTGATTCCCATTTCTGTAATTCATCTAATTCTCTTTGTAAAATATCTGTGTCTTGTGTTGTTTTTATTGTTCTATATATTATGCAATCGTCTGCAAATAATCTGACTTTTGTTCCTGAGGTAATGCAATTTGGTAAATCATTTATGTAAATTAAGAAAAGTAGTGGATCTAAGACAGTTCCTTGAGGTACACCTGAGTTAACTGTTATCGGTATTGATTTAGAGCCATTTATTATTACAGTTTGTTCTCTCCCTATCAGAAAATCTTTAATCCACTGATGCAATGGACCATTAATGCTGAAACATTTTAATTTTTTAAGCAAACTATGGTGGTGAACTTTGTCAAAAGCCTTGGAAAAATCTAGTAAGATAGCATCTATTTGTTCACTATTATCTAAACCTTTTGAAAAGTCATCAATTAGTCCTATTAGTTGTGTTTCACATGATCTATATTTCCTAAAGCCATGTTGGTATGTTTGTCTAAGTGGTTTATGATGTTGCTACATATTATGTGTTCTAGGATTTTACATGTAATGCTGGTAAGTGATACTGGTCTGTAGTTTCCTGGGTCAGATTTTTCTCCTTTTTTAAATAGGGGGGGTGACATTAGCTTCTTTCCAGTCCTTTGGTACTCTGCCCTGGTTAAGTGATGCCTGAAAGAGTATTTTGAACACTGGGGCTAACTCATTGCTTAGTTCTTTGAGTAATCTAGCTGGAATACCATCAGGTCCAGACACTTTATTTGGTTTGGTGTTGGCTACTAGTTTTTGGATTCTATTTTCTTGTACTACTATATCTACTATGTTCTTAGTAGCTTCTGAAAACTGTATTTGAAAAGTAAGTAGGCATATATGAATGAGCTGTGGATTCCACAAGATTTCAAAGGTACTTTGTGTTAGTCCATAGATTGTAGAAGACATTAAGATAGCCACTACTTCACCAGCATCACAAAGTCAAAACTGACTCTCATAATTCTGCTCAAAGTCTGTTCATAACAACATGGTCATTTATTAGTATTCAACTTGTGAGTGCCATTTACTGTTACCTCTTTGTTGTGTAAGGAAATGTGTAAAGTACAAATGACTGAACAATAAGTTTTATTTTTTACTGTTTTACCTCTTTTTGTTTCGTGCATTGAGGAGTTGAGCTTAATTATAGGGCTAAACAAAACTTATAACTTACATTTGTCCAGCAAGCTGTTCAACAGGCCCCATCGCAGCACTGAGTTCTTCACATTTGGCCATTAGGGCATACATGGACTTTTAGACAAAGAGTGAGATTCATTTAAATGCAACTTATTTAAAAACAAACTTATAGAGTATAAATAAAAGAGAACAAAATATGAATAATTATAAACAAATAAATGCCAATTAATTATCACATGCCAATTTGGCAATAGCTTAGCCTTAAATCTTTTTAAATGAAATTAAATTGCTAGCATAACAATAAGATCCTCTCTTTGTTATAATTGTAATCAATGTAAATTAAGTATTATTTCTGGACATAGATTTTTATTTTCAAGAAGATAAATCTTTGAATGCCTCATGCATTACAGATGAAACTAGCTAAGGTCTTTTGATTCACTTGATAGAAAAAAAATTATACTTTTTTTTTTTATAACTGCCAGTTTTTGTTACTACGATTAGCTATGTGAAAGCTGACATCTGATTTTGGAGGCTGTTTTAAACATTAACTGCTGATAATCAGTTACTCACCTTAATGCTAGCATCAACGGAGTCACATGTGATATCCACAGAACGCTTATATGCATCTTGGCAGCCAATGGTAATAGCTGACATCTAACTTACAAGAAAAAAAATAATTTTAAACAATGTACCCCTTTAAAAATAAATTATTATTTATTTATCAACACAAAAAAAGCAAAAAATAATGAGTTAATAATGACCTTGTGTAAATTATTTCTTATATTTCCCATCATGAGGTCAAGGTTATCAGCCACTTTCCGAGCATGGCTTTCAAGTTCTATAACTGCTGTAACATCAATTGGTGGTATATCATCTGGACTTTGTTGAAATTGACTGCTGGGAGATCTTGACACTCCTGAAGAAGTTGCAAATGAAGTGGAGGAAGAAAAAGAATATATGCTTCGTTCACTAGATCTTCTACTGCCGGAGGTGCCATTATCTGCAACATCAGGAAATTCAAGAGAATGCAATACTTTGAATTCATACAGCAGATGCACAGTTGTGGAAGTATCAAAACTGCTTTACATTACCAAAGAGGATTAGGGGGAAAAAAGATAATCATGTAATTAATAAATATTTTTTAAAAATAAAATTGTTTGAAATTCATACATGTGTACTAGAAATAAAGTTTTGAAATGAACAGTAAATTAATAGTGCCGCTGAAAGTTTTACAAATGATAAATACAAAAAGTAATAGGGATAAATAAAAAGTAATTTAATAAAATACTCAGAAAGACAAAAAGATATATTCCATATGCTATGACAAATTGTACAAGTGCTCCTTCTTCCCTAGGGCCATTAGTGAATGGAATGGGTTGCCTGAATCAACCAGGAAAACCAATGACTTAGCAGAGTTTACGTCACTGATTAACATGCCATGACTAGATTGACACATGAAATGCATAGGACGTAATTATCTTCTTTTTTGAAATAATGTCTGTAATCTATAAGATAACCATTGGTGAATCAAATATAAAATAAAATTCATGCAAGTTGACTCTTTTTTTTAAGAAACATTATAATGGTCAAAAATCATTTAATATTATCAACCTTTGGAAGTGGGGAGGTAAAGAGAGTTCAAAGGGAAGGGGAGAAGAATCATAACAGTTACAATTGGGATCAAATCACCTAGTGCAGCTTATAGATAGAAGAGGCATACAAAAAAATTATCATTTAATAATGTTCTTTTTAGGAAATATTGGAAAGCAGATGTATAGTTTTCCATAGCATATATTAGAACAGATTGTTGTGAAGTTCTTCCTTTGTGGTGGAAGATAAGCATGATCTCATTTACTGTGAACAATAAGATGGTAGTGAAGTCCAATCTTCGTAAAGCCTATTACAGTTAAGGCATATATTCAGAGTCACATATTGATGTCATATCTGCATTAGCTTCTTGCTTTCTAGGTTTAATCCATTTTCTTTGCTGTTAGTTATCCTAGTACCTGACAGCTCTATACCATAATGAATGGTCACAGACCAGTTTTTTCCAGTGTTGTCTTCCAAACGTTTTGATTCCATATTTCTTCCCTTAGAACATCTTCAACTGCTCAGCTCTCCATACAAATTTGTTTAGCAAGTTAACTACCAGACATACAGACACCATGTTTGTATAAAAAAAAAGTTATGTATGATAATTCTAATTACAAAAATATGTTAGCTACTTTTTAATTGTGTAAAAAAAAAGTAAAATAATTCAATAAATATTAATTTTAAAAAGTTTGTGGAGATATTTACCTGCATTAGACATAGGACTACTCTGTTTTATTTTCTCCTGTAAATTATCAGCAACAAATTGAATCATGTCCCCTTTCCTGGTTATTGTTCCCTGAGGTAAACTACTAGACAACAGAGCACAGATCTCAGTATTTGCCTGAGCACGTATGGGTATAGGCTTAGATGTGGTAGCACTTGCCAATAGTTCACTGTCTTCATCATCAATATAATTTTGACCATGAGCTTGATTAACATAATTTGATCGACTCTGTTCTTGCTTGTCATTATGACTTGGAATAGGAAGTGGAAGACTTTCTGGTCTTAATGGAATGCTCACATCTGGTAGAAGTTCAGGCAAACCACTACCACTTTTTTCTCTTTGTTCTTCCAAGTTGTCTTTCTTTTGTATGTTCATATTGTGCAAGTCTTCTGATAGGTCTTTGAGTGGGGACTGTGAACTTTTAGCTGAAGACAAATTAAATTCATTTGTCTGTGAATTGATGTCACAAAATTGAGAGCCTCTCTGAGATGATAATGAAACATCTATTGGTGTATTGGCACTGTCATTAGGTGTTGATTTTTCATGACGACTTAGAACTGCATTTTCTTTAAGCACAGTGAAAGCATTCTTTACCAACTCATCATTGAGAAAGCCATTATGTAAAGCAGACATTATAGACTTTGTTTTAAAAATATAGATATTGTGAATGTTAATATTAGCAGATATTTTTGTCTTTAAAGCCTCTAACACATTGTCAAACAGAAGATAATCTGAAAAAGTAGAAATGTTAACATAGAAAATATTTGAAGAATGAATCAGTTTTGGGTAAAATGTTGATATTTATTTTTAAAAGATGTATAAGCACATTCTATGTGCAAACAACTCTTTGGTAATACTGCCTATGGCAAACATGAAGTTTGTCTTCCACTTTTCATTAGAAATTTTAGTAACAAAGTCACAGTTAATGTCATTCAAGGAACATAAAAATTTCTACATTCAAGGAACATAACAATTTCTTCCTTAAGATCCCATACTCTTCTCAATACCTTGCCCATGCTAAGCCAGCGGATTCTAGTGTGGTACTGAACATCGGAATGTTTAGTTTCCGAATCTTAAAGTACTTCTCAGAATTGCCTGTGGTTAAGACCCCTAGCTCTGATAAGTTTGATCACTGACATAATTGGATCAATAGCATGTTTTATATTCAATGCAACTTTGCATAAACATTCCAGTGCAGAGGTCAGAGTTTATGGTTCAGATGTTCTTTAATTTTATTATCAAACCAAAGTTTTCCCAGTCAAAGTACAGACACCATCAGTTGTTACACTTGTCATCTCATCCCAGTCAACCCAAGACTTTCAACACAGTTCTTCGTGGCATGAATAAACAATGGTCAGAGATTGCGTCCTAGACTGAAAGTTTTGACATATTGCCAATTAGAATAATCTTTGTTGCATTTAAACATTTTAAATGACAAGTAAAGACATTTTTACATGTATAGTCAGTTTAAAATTGATCCTTTGTATGTTATGAGATGTTATTACACATCAAATGATGACATTCTGTACCAGTCCAGTTAAGTCAATGTACTTGAGTTAATATTAGCATATATTTTGAGATTGTATCAGAAAAAAATGACAAACTTGATTAAAAAAAAAATTCTGGCAAAAGACTATAAATAAAATGGTCACCAAGAAAAAAGGATGTTGGATTATGAAGTCCTGAACAAATATTATAATCCCTTAAAAGCAATTATGAAATAGATTTTAAATAAATAATTATTAATTCTAAAATGAGCTTTGGATTTATGATATAGATTTATGTCCAAAGTAAACATGGACATAGCTAATCCATATTTGAGACCCAATCTCTATAACTAACTCATAAAATCCACCTTAGCCATCTTTGTTGAGCCACATTTAGTCTTTTGTCAATTTTGACAGATGACTTACATGTCTCGCGTGCATATTTTGCTGCTGGGATGACAATTGTGTCAAGAAGATGTATTTTTGTCCCAAGTCCAATGGTTGGCTTGTCCAAATAGGCTGCAGCCTTTGGAAACTGCTCCCTGCCTTTCTATTCGGCATGCTACATCTTGGTAAGCATCCCCATTGTTTGTTATGATGCTGACTAGGTACATGAACTTGTCCAGCTTTTCAAGCTCTGACTCGACAAGTCTGATGGAAGCCCTTTGTCTTAATATCCCACTTGCACAATTTTAGTCTTATCCAAGTTTATGTCTAGGCCAATTTTTGGTGCCTCTCTATCATCATTTCTTGTATGCATTTATGTAATAGTGCAATATCATCAGCAAAGTCCAAGTCTGTCATTCGGTTTTGTTCACGTCATGGAATTTACCTGATGTTAAAATTTTTCCAATATATTAAAAAAAAAAAAATACACAAGAAAATTTACCTAAACATTTAGAGTCTACATTTTCATTTTAATTTTGTTAACAATACTTGCAAATACCGCTCTGTTGAAAAAAAGCTTCTCAAAATTATAACTACTAATTAACAATTATTTTAAAAAATAGTGCCTAAATCTACATTACAGTTTATCTAGGAAGAGTATCAGCTTTGGCAGTTTTATCACTTGAAGTTTTTTAAAGCAGATATAGTTTTAACTTGTAGGTTGTATGATCCTATTATAAAGGTGTTTAGTAAGGATAGAAACAGAAAATTTATGTTACTTTAATTCTTTTTTTAGTTAGTTTCTCTTTAATGGCATCCCCATTTCAATAACTTGCCCACATCAAATTTAAGCAATGGAGCCTATGATGTGAATGTAAAGTTTCACCTTTTACTATTTTAACTAGAATTTAGATTAGATCTTAGCTTTACTAGACTATCTTCTAGATCTACATTATTCTAGATTTAGAATTAGAAAGAATCTATTTTATATATTAAATTAGCAAGAATCTATTTTATACATAGTCATTTTCATCTAACGAATTTTTGTTTGAATTTGTATAGCTCCATAATGGTTTAGTCCTAGGAAGAAATTGCAAACATCTATAAATGCCTCATCCATATGATAATAATAATAGTTAAGTTGCTTTGTTTCACTACTCATAGTTACAATAAAATATGATGTCAAAGAGGGTCAGGTCTATGAGGTCTATCATCATCATCATTATCATCATCATCATCATCATCATCATACAGGTCGAGAATTTTGGGTTTCCCAGACCTGTCGAGATGGAGATCAGCAAGTCTGGTGCAGTCAAACAGAATATGAGGCACAGTTTCCACTTCTTCCCCACAGTGGGGGCACAGTGAATCAAAATTTGGCCATAGCCGCAAGAAATATGAGCCAACATGACAATGGCCTGTCCTGCACTGTGCTATAATAGCTTGCTCAGGCCTGGACAGCCTCCACCACAGGGAAGTGCGGTCAGGGCGCCTCATGCGCTCCCAGACTTCACTGGCTTTTTGGGACTTGTCCCAGCACTCAAACGACTTTTCCATTTCTGTTTTTTGGAATTATATCCAGGGCTTGATGAAAGCTTACAGCCTGTTCAGTGGGTGGAATTTGCCCTCCCTGGTGGGCCAAAGAGTCTGCAATTGTGTTGGTGCCAGTCACACCTATGTGACTCGGTACCCACTGCATTATTACAGGGGTGCCATAACGTTCTTTAATGTTATGTGAAGCCATGATGACAGTGTTGATATTGGGGGGCCATGGTCCGGGGCTTTGCAAAGCATTTAGTACAGATTTTGAGTAAGTGACCACAACAATCTGTGTTGCCCTCAAATGTCCCTCGCCGAGAGCCAATGACTTTTAAGACTGCCATGGTCTCCGCATCAAAACTGCAAACACTACCACATGGTCCAAAGATTTTAACTGAGTAAGAGCCAGGAAAGTCGATGTAGGCCCCATAGCCTGCTCTTCCAGAATCTATTGATGCCGACCCATCAGTGTATGCAAAAATAGCACTGGGCTTGAAGGTATTAATGGTCTCCAGAGCTAGGATTTGAAGGTCGTTAGATGAACGACTTAGCTTAGTGGCATTAGGGTCTACTAGTTTCAAGCATATGTCTGGGGTCGCTGGGCGACACCAAGGGGGAAGGGGATGAAAGCGTTGAATGTTTTGTCGGTTCTGGAGAGGCCAGCTTTATCAGATAGTCTAGTGGCATGATGCATCTGGATACGTCTTCTGCATCTCCAACCATCCACTAGTTTTCTAGCTGGGAGGTATTCATCCAGCCTTTTATACCGCTCATAGCAGGTCAGTACTGACCTTTCCCTCCTAAGGTTTAGTGGACCTACATTAGCCATTATTTCATCCGTATTTACAAGACTTGTCCTAAAGATTCCACAGACAAATCTTAGTGCTTGGGACTGTATTTTATCAAGTTGTTCAAGAGCAGTCCTAGAGCCATAAATTTGCACAGGTAGGCTGTAGTCTATCTGTGATCGGACTGCTCCTCAATACAGGGATCAGAGCATGTCTGCTTGAGCTCCCCACTTCGTGGATGCAAGATTCCGCACAACACAAAGTTTCCCTGAGGCCTTTCTTGCAACATCCTGGATGTGCTCACACATTTTTAGTTTGCGATCTAAAGTTACACCAAAGTACTTGGATAGCTTTTTCATGCTGAGAGCCACTCTGTTGAGGGAGAGCTGGAAAGGTTGCCCGAGAATGCCAGACCCCAGCGTGAACAGAGAATAGACCGTCTTGGAGGTGTTTATTTCTAGCCTCCATTTTTGTGTGTATGAGCAGAGCATATGGAGATCTTCTTGTAACACTTTTTGTATAGAGGTTGCGCTCCTTCCAGATTTCCAAAGAACAATATCATCAGCATATAGCAGCTTTTGGTATTTTAGCTGAGCCGGTAGGTCATTTATGAAGGCCGTGAAAAGGGCGCATGACAGGACGGAGCCCTGGGGGAGGCCGTGCTCATTTCCCATGAGACTTCTCCGTACATCCTTGTTCTTATTGTATGCTCTTGTAGGAAGTCTCTAATTCAGTACTATATCCGTCCCCGCACCCCTTCACTGTAGAAACGCATTCTCCTGACATTTACAGCTCATTATTCATTAATGGAGTTCGGGGCGAAGCCCCGCCGCCAAAAGAGTTTTCTTGCATACTTCACAGAAGAAACGTATTCTCCTGACCTAAAACTCATTATTCATATTATTAAAAAAGGACCTTTTGAATAATGTTGTACTTGAAAAATATTCTAATATGAATTTATAGGCCCTTAATACATTGCAAAAAATCCGATTTGTTCCTTGAAAAGATAAGATACCCCACATATTTAGATTTTGGCTTTGAGGATCTCCGTCGAAAAAAAATTCTTCGATAAATAATATTAAATAAAATCGAAGTATAAATTGTGAGCTATAGTCCCAAATTTATTTAACTAGAAAAATATCAGATTGAGTAAAGGTTAGAAAAAGGCGACTATGAAAAAATGATTTGGGTTTAGAACTCATCTCAATCGTGACTCTTATACTGAAAAATTTCGTTGAATTCTAATTTTTTGAATGCAAAGTCTTTCTTAAAATAGTTATGATAAATTCATGTGAAATTACATAAACTCTGTCTGGAAATGGGAGGGGCGGTAGATTGAAAACGATTAATCCTCGCTCCTTTAATAATTTCTGCTAATGATTGCATTTGGCATTAAAGAATAGGGGTGTGGTGACTCGATATAAGAATTTAATTTATAGTATATATAAATTATATTAGTGACAGATGTTTTTGTTTTGTAATTTCCTAACTACATGAATCGCCCCTCCCACCTGGTACAACCCTTTTTCATTTAAATTTTACTAATGATAAAATTTGAGATTAGAGTGTGGTACGACATAATATACAATGAGTTCAAATATCAATATGTAGTTTATATTATATATATATTCAACTAATTTTGTTCACAAACTATGATTCTTCATAAAAATAGGACCGCCCCCCCCCCCCTCAAAAGGTTTAGGTGGGAAGGGCAGTAGATATAAATTGGCAAACAGGGAATGACATAATACCATCGCCCCCTCCCGACCCCACCAAATCAGCCAACATACTAGAGGGGGGGGGGGGGGGCGAAATAATCTAAAAATAGGTCGAAATATAAATAATTAGTATATATTATTAACATAAGTAATGAATTCGTATACAAATTGTGTGAATTCTAGACTAAAATTCGCCCTTGGGGGGGGGGGGGGGGGGGTCGGTCGGTCGAGTGGAAGAGGGGGGGGGCGATCCCCCCGGATCCGCCAGTGAACAGAATAAATATTGCTGGGCTCATTAGCATAGACTTAGCCAACCAAAAATATAGTTTTAACCCTAGGAAGAGGTAAAGTCATCCTGGTAACATAGGAAAAAAAAACAACCTGACTAACAAATTTGAAATTCGTTTTTCTTACATAAAAAGACAGCTAAATGGTAGGATATTGGGACAGAATCATTAAAAAATGGACAAGCACATTATACAGCGTGTTAGTTTCATATTAAATGTCAAAATAAAGATGTAATGACCACAAAAACAGTGCCTGTTCTAATTCATGTAATGTCCAGAATAAATAAACTAATACTCTACATACTAACATACTTAACATAGAACATAGTCATAGAATCTAATAAGTAATTTTAGTAATCTAGATGATGATGAGAAGATCATTGATGATAGACTAGTACTACTCACTAGAACTACTAGATCTAGACAATCGAATGGAGTTTTAATAATTAGATTAGATATACGTCTATTCTATATTATTTAAAATAATAAATTCATATTCAATAATCAATATTCGTGTATTGTCGCGACTTAGACTAAGTCAAAGTGAGTATAATTATAATAAGTCTCAGTTATTTTTAATTTCATAATAATATTTAAGTTAAAACTAAGACTTACAAAGCAGGCGCAGTGGCTGAGCGGTAAACTGCTTGGCTTCCGTACCGGGGTTCGAATCCTGGTGAAGACTGGGATTTTTAATTTCGGGATCTTCGGGCGCCTGGGTACCTGACATTAGTTAGGGAAAAGTAAAGGCGGTTGGTCATTGTGCTGGCCACATGACAAACTTGTTAACCGTAGGCCACAGAAACAAATGACTTTAACATCATCTGCCCTATAGACCACAAGGTCTGAACATTACTTTAAGACTTACAAAAAAGAAGAACGTGCTAGATATAGAATTAATGGTAATAGTTTAGATGCCCAGATACCTTTACTGACCACCATGTTGTTTTTAAGCATATTTATTTCCCTTATCTATATTAAACTTTTTTAAAAGAGATTTTTGTTCTTATGCTGTCAACTTATGAATTTTTAAGTGTATTTACTGAAATGAAGGTCTATAAAAATGTTAATAATAAATTGATGAAGTTGTTTCTTCTTTTTTTCAATAACTTTTTTAAAGAGAGTTTTTTTCTTCTTATGCTATCATTTTAAATGAATTTTAATATTAGATCTAATAGCTGCTAGAAAGAAAGACAAAACAGGAACAGTAAAAAGTTGGCAAGTAATTCAAGGGAGATAGTCTAGTATTAAGCCTTAAAACCAAAATGGCCTATTTCCAATGACAATATATACTTTTATATAGTCATAAGAAATAAAACTTAAAAATATATATTTTAAAAACCATTTATCTCTGACGAAATCAAATTACATACTTGTAATCTGCATTTTTTTCTGCATATTATTAAAATATAAGAGAAACCTGATTTAACTAATACCCCTAGATTTAGATACTAACTAATATAATTTAGAAGTTTAGATTTAGATCAGTGATTCCCAAAGTGGTCTATATAGACCCCCAGGGGTCTACGAAGACTTCCAAGGGGTCTACGAAAGTGAAAAAGTAAATTGGGGGTCTATGGGATGGGCACGGGGGTATACGATAATGAATCTCATTTATCATTTCAGCAGGTCCGTTAATAGAATCGTTTTATACACTCATTTATGATTTGTACCTTACTAAATGCTGGAATGAAAATTGTTGTATTAAATGTAATAATTCTATTTAAATAGCTATTTTTTATCATGCTGTAACTTTAACAAGAAGAAATGTAAACTGTACAGTGTTGAGTATTTCAAATTGGGCTTCATTCTTCGTTGTCAAACAAACGATGGTTTATGTGCCTATTTTTATGATGCTGTGAAACCAATTAAGCTTGAGGATCATTTGAAACGATGCCATCCTGATAAAAAAGATAAAGGTTTGAAAAACTTTCAAACACTCAAAGATAAAGTTCAGAATAAACCCACAAAACCTTGATCGACATCATATAGTAAGATGAGTTTCGACAGTAAAGGCTTCTTCTTCTTCGTACTTATTATGTTGGAGACTTCAGATAACTATACCAGTATCTGAGATGAACTGCACAGTGGTTTCCAGATCAGGCAACTTTCTATATAGTTTCTCTTCTATGGTGGTGTTTTGGGGCCAGTGTCTTATTTTAGCCTTTTGATGAAGAATACAACTTTGAAGGCCCTGGTCAGCATTCTCTGGTGACACTCCACAAGGGCTAATTTCACTGGTCCCAATTTTCAGCTTCAGAAACATGTGTTGTCTCATTCTGTTGTGTCTGGTGCTTATGTGAAAAATTAGTCATTGGTCGTATCGGTATAGTTTATAATAGGTTTTGTCTTTCTTGCTATTCAGATGAGAGCTTGTCCATTAGTCATTTTATCTATTCACTATTAGTTTCTTCATTTGTAGTTGTTCTCACACTTGGAAAGTGTTAAACCTTCTCATTGGAGAACAGTTGTTTTTTTCTGTTATTATTGAGCTTTAAAAGTGCTGTATTGAGTACATAGGAGGAATCAGAGTTTTTCATGCTTTGGAAAACAGTCTGACTGTTTGGCGTATGTGGTGATTTGCTAGCGAGATAGCTGCTAGTTCCAGTGCTCCCATTTCTGCTCTGTGGCTATCAGGGAGCTCACCAGTTGCAATGAACACCATTTCTTAATTAATTTTTCTCCATTGAGACTTTTGCTAAGTCTTCCAATCCTTCGTTTGTGGTGGCTTTTTGAGATAAACTCTGACCTAATGGTTGTTAGGGCAATGAATTTATAGAAGAGAGTTTCTTCTTCTTCTTCTTCATCGTTCTCATTGTTATGTTGGAGTGTTCATATGACTAGACCAATACATGAGATGAACTGCGCAGTGGTTTCCAAATCAGGGAGCTCTCCATATAGTTTTCTTTCTATTGGGGTGATTTGGGGCCAATGTCTTATACGGGCCTCTTGGTAGAGAGAGCAGTTTTGGAGGACGTGGTCGGCATTTTCTGGTGATACTCCACATGGGCAGATTTCACTGGTTCTAATTTTGAGCTTCCGGAACATGTGTTGTCGCATTCTGTTGTGTCCGGTCCTGAGTCGAAAGATTAGACGTTGGTCTTGTCGGGATTGGTCTTGTCGGGATAGCTTATAGTAAGCATCATCTTTCTTGTGATTTGGATGAGAGCTCGTCCATTTCTCATTTATTTTATGTACAATTAATTTCTTCATTTCTTCTGGATAGAGTGCAGAGTTTACTTGTGAGTTTGTTCTCCCACTCTTGGCGAGTGTGTCAGCCTTCTCATTTCCTGCTAGTTGTATGTGAGCTGGTATCCATTGAATAACAGTTTTTTTGCTGTTGTTGTTGAGCTTTATAAGTGCTGTTCTGAGGTTTTTAATATAAGGGGAATCAGAGTTTTGCAAGCTTTGGAGGGTTGTTTTCGCGTCTGTTACAAAGACAATCTGACTGTGAGGGGAACTTGGATGATTTGCTAGCATGGTAGCAGCTAGTGCTAGTGCTTCCCTTTCTGCTCTGTGACTGTCAGAGAGCTCTCCAGTTGCAATGGATTTTTCTAGTTTTCCTCCATCTGGCCATTCGATAAGTATTCCAGCTCCTCCATGTGTGGTGGCTTTATGGGATGAGCCATCCGTGTAAACTCTGATCCACTGATTGCTAGGGTAATTGGTATGTAGAAAAGAGTTCACTATTTCCTTGAGCTCTGTTGGTCTGTAATCAGATTTTTTTTTTTTATGTTTTCAATATGGTCCCTTATAGTAGAAAGAGGGCTTTCGTCCCAGGGTGGAGATTCATTATAGTGTATCGAGGATTCCAGAGTAATTTTTTCAAGTTGGTGTTTCTTTTTTAGGTTTAGAGATTCCTGTATGAAATTGGTCCTTTTGAGACGTTTTTTTGTGCCAGTTTTGTGGATTTTTGTTCTGAGTGGGTGCCTCTCCAAGGTTTCCAATTTAGTGAATTGGGAAAGGATTTTAATTTCTCTTCTTTCATCCAGAGAAATCAGGGCAGCGGTTTCCTCCATAGCTCTTATGGGTGTTGTTTTGATTGCTCCTGTCATTATCCTTAGACCAATATTTTGAACCTTGTCTATTTTTCTTAGGTTGGTTTGGGCTGCTGAGCCCCATGCTGTGGCACCATATTCTAGTACAGGTCTTACATAACTGGTATAGGTCTTTTTCAGGATGTTGTGATTAGCTCCCCAATCTGTGCCAGCTAATTTTTTCAAGAGGGATAGTCTCTGGATGCCTTTACTCTGTGTTTTATCTATTTGGTTTTTCCAGGTTAGTCTCGGGTCATAGGTGACTCCAAGATAAGTAGGGCTGTCATTTTTTTCTAAAGCTTCCTTATCAAATGTTAATTTTATTGTTTGTTGTTTTGTTGACAGTGAGAATATGGTATATGTTGTCTTTTTTGTGTTAATGGACATGCCCCAGTCTTTGGACCAATTATTGAGTTTATCAAGAGCATCTTGTAATCGAAATTTCGATGTTCCTATATATTCTTCTGTGCTAATTAAGGCAAGGTCATCTGCATACATGCTGCTTTTAACTTTTTTGGGTAGGTTTTGATTTAGATCGTTTATGAATATTAGAAAAAGTGTTGGGGATAGGACTCCTCCTTGGGGGACGCCATTTTTTATACCCACTGTGTGGCTTCTTTGTCCTTGCATGCAAACTAAGGCTTTTCTGTTATTTAGGTATTCCTTTATCCAGTTGTACATTCTGTGGGATATGAGATGCTGGATAAGCTTGAGCAAGAGACCTTGTTCCCAGACTTTGTCAAATGCTTTTTCTTAGTCAACCCACACAATTGTTGTTGGTTTCTTTTCTTGAAAGCCGTCTTCTATTTCCTGTGTGATGAAGGCAATTTGATCTTCTGTTGATCTGCGTTTTCTAAAGCCAGCCTGGGCTTCAGTGAGTAGGTTATTTGACTCAAGGATCCATGTCAGCCTTCTATTTATCACTCTTTCCATCAGTTTGCAAGTACAACTAGTGAGGCTGATGGGACGGTAGCTATCCAGTTTATTTCTTGGTTTGCCGTGCTTTATTATAGGGATCATAATGGCTTTTTTCCAGATGTTTGGAATTCTGCCAGATTTCCAGCTAGCATTGAATAATTGTAGCAGTTTTCTTTTGGCTTGAGGACCCAAGTGAAGAAGCATGTCATTTGATATTTTGTCTGGGCCCGGGGCTTGTTTTGGTTTGAGGACTTTTAGGGATTCATCTAGTTCCTTCATTTTAAGATTAGTGGTCATTCCCAAGGAGTAAGCTGGATTGTTTTCTTTAATTTTATCTTGGATTTCTGAGTTCTGAAACCTCATCTCCGAAGCAAGGGATTGTGAGCTTGCAAACCCTTTACTAAAAAACATTACTATTGTGTTTGGTGATTGTATGTAATACGTAGAAACTATTATTTTGGTTTAAATCTGAATTTTAATAATAAAAATGTAGCTTTAATTTACTTTTATCTTAAGCCTACTATTCGACTCACTAGTTAGAAATTAGTTTTAAAAAACGTAAAATTTAAAGTTAATGAATTTTCAAAAATGAAATACCGTATATCTGAAGCAGGGGGTCTACCGATAACCGGAAAACATGGCAAGGGGTCTACGAGACAAAAAAATGTTTGGGAACCACTGATTTAGATAGATCAATTGATCTATCTATTATTCTATATTATTATATATATTTATCATGGGCGTAGCCGGGTGGGGGTCAACCCCCGGCCGGGGGGGGGGGGGGGGGACGGAATTAGGTGACTTATTTATTGCTTTCATTTTGTTTATTCTAGGTGAAATTTTAATACTAAATCATTACTTACCACAGCACAGCCGAGGGGGTTTTGAGTTAAAAACCATCATCTACCAGGGGGTTGTGAGATTTAAAAAAACCCTATCAGGGGGTTTTGAGACACAAATCCCTCTACCAGGGGATTTTGAGTTTAAAACCCCTACCAGAGGTTTTTGCAGTTAAATCTCCCTCTTCTATAAAACAAAACAAAACAATGCAAACAACAATCCCCCAATTCCAACAGCACAGTTAAGGAAGATTTTGATTTTAAAACCACCTCCAAAATTTACGATAAACCCCCTCTCCAATATAAAAAAAAAGCAAATTACACACTAAAAACTCCATGAGCGTAGCCAAAGGGGTTTTGAGTTTAACACCCTCCCCCCCTCCAGCGGGGTTTGAAGCTGAAAACTACCTTTTCAATATTTAAAAAAAGCAAATCATGCACTCAAAATGCTATGAGCGTAGACAAAGGGAGTTTTGAGTTTAAATCCCCCTCCTCCAGATGGCTTTTTCTTTAAAGTTTAAAACCCCTCCAGATGGTTTTGAGTTTAAAATTCCCCTACAGAGCATTTAGAGTTGAAAACCTCTCTCTTCAATATTAGTTTAAAGCAAACTACAGTCACCAAATTCTATGATTGTAGCTAAATGGGGTTTTGAATTTAAAAAAAAACAAAAAACTCCAGAGATTTTTTAGTTTAAAACCCCTCAACAGATGATTTTGACGAAAAAACTCCTTTTTGATATAAAATCTAAAGCGAAATACAGGCATGTAATTCCAAGAGCGTAGTCAAGAAAGGTTACAAATTTCTACCAGTGGCTTGGGTTCCATTAATAAAGTGTGAATAGTCTTCTGCCAAAATTGAAAAACACTAAATGTGGCTCAACAAAGATGGCTAAAACAGATTTTAGGAGTCAGTTATAGAAATCGGGTCTAAATCAAAGAAATCATATGCTGAACTGTGAGTCGAACCCTTAGTAAGGTTGTGACAGAGCGTCGCATGAGGTTTTGCGGGACATGTTCTCTGACAAAATGAATTACGCAAAATAAGAGTTGCGGAAACAGCTTGTCGGAAAATGCGCCAAACAGCGCGAGAGGGTCTAAGTCAGTAAGAATAGCACATTAGGTTTTTGAAATAAAACTTTGGTAATAGTTTAGATGCCCAGAGACATTTACTGACCACCATGTTGTTTTTAAGCATATTTATATCCCTTATCTATATTAAACTTTTTTTAAAGAGATTTTTGTTCTTATGCTGTCAACTTATGCATTTTTAAGTGTATTTACTGAAATGAAGGTCTATAAAAATGTTAATAATAAATTGATGAAGTTGTTTCTTCATTTTTTCAATAACTTTTTTAAAGAGTTTTTTGTTCTTATGCTATCATTTTAAATGAATTTTAATATTAGATCTAATAGCTGCTAGAAAGAAAGACAAAACAGCAACAGAAAAATGTTGGCAAGTAATTCAAGGGAGATAGTCTAGTATTAAGCCTTAAAACCAAAATGGGTAAAATGGCTATTTCCAATGACAATATATGGTAATAAGAAATAAAACTTAAAAATTTATATATTAAAAACTATTTATCTCCGAGGAAATCAAATTACATATTTGTAATCTGCATTTTTTTCTGCATATTCTTAAAATATAAGAGAAACCTGATTTAGTGTTTCTAGTCTCGTATACTAATACCAAAACTTTTTAATAGCAAGAGAATGCACTGTAGATACCTCAAAATATGCATTTTGTTGGCTTTCAATACCAGAAATAGTGCTCGGCGGTGCTAGCTCCCCCAGACCCCCTTGCTAGTAAGGGCGGGTAGTCTACAAGTTTTCCACTAATTCCAGGAAGAATCTATTCTAGGGCATAATAAATGTCTTCCGAAAGAATGTAATAAAGATTAATTATGTACGCACACACACATATATATATATAATTGCTTTCCGAGTGGAGGAGGGGGACGGGGGGAATCCCCCCCCTCGAAAAAAATCCTGTCTACGCCCATGATATTTATTATAATTTATATTTATAATTATAATATATATAGTGTCAGTATAGATCTATCTATATATACATTATATATATATATATATATATATATATATATATATATATATATATATATATATATATATATATATATACTATAAGTGGTAAACCCTATGTTATAGATCGAGATCTACATAGATCTATTTAGATCTTAGAGATCGACTGTCTCTTACTCTTAGTAGTTAGGTCTTAGACTTAGTCTTAGATAATCTAGGTAGAAATGTTTATTTTCACAAACAGGAAATGGCACTAAAATCTAGATTACCAACCTATATAGATCTATATAATCTAGATCTATATATAGAATCGGTAATATCTCTCTGTGCTTTAAATTGCGATCTTCAATAAAATACCAAATTATTATGGTTCACAACAATTAAATATTTTTTTAAGGATATTTTTGCAAACTCCCACTGACGGACGGATCCAGACGAGTGGAGCATCAATAACACAATTTTTGTGATAGTTTAATTTAAATAAGACATGCTACTAATTGACATCTCTCTCTCTCTCTCTCTCCCTCCGCAAATATAGTTTAAACACAAATCCCCTTTGGGCTATACGCTCATACTCATAGAATCTGGTGACTAATGTATGTGTAGTCTTATATTTAAGAGGGGGTTTTATCGTAAATCTTCGGAGGGGGGGGGGGGGGTTAAAATCAAAATCTTCCTTAGCTATGCTCTTGGAATTTGGGGATTGTCGTTGGCAACGCTCATAGATTTTTGAGTGTGTAATTTGCTTTTTTTTTTATATTGAAGAGGTATTTTTTAGATTTAAACCCCGCTGAAGGGGGGTTTAAACTCAAAACCCCTTTCGCTACGCTCGTAGATTTTTGAGTGTGTAGTTTGCTGTGTTTATATTGAAGAGGTGGCTTTTAGCTCTAAACCCCGCTGGAGGAGAGGTTTTAAACACAAAACCCCATTTGGGCTACGCTCATAAAATCTGGTGACTGATGTATGGGTAGTCTTATACTGAAGAGGTGTTTTTTTTTTGTAAATCTTTGGGGGGGGGGGGGCGGGGGAATTTAAATAAAAATCTTCCTTCGCTATGCTCTTGTAATTTGGGGATTGTCGATTGCATTCTTTTTTTTTTGGGGTACCGTGTTTTAAAGAAGAGGGGGATTTGACTGCAAGTGCAGGTAGGGGGTTTTAAACTCAAAATCCCGTTGGATGCGCTGGGGCAAGTGACGGTTTAGTCTTAAATATATCACCTAAAATAAACAGAATCAAAGCAAAAAAATCAGTCCCTAAATTCCGACCCCCCCCCCCAATGATAAATATATATACCAACTCATGTTACATTTGCTAGAAAGACAAACCAGCGAAACACAGTAACACAGTACGAAATAGGTTATCCGCCATGACACTGTAGGGGGTATTTAAACTAAAAAAAAAATCTTGGCTACTTTCATATTATTTGGTGATTGTAAACTGGTTTTATTTTATGCTGAATATGAGGGTTTTAACCTCTAAACCCGATAGAGGGGTTTAAACTCAAAAACCTATGGAGGGGTCTTAACCTAAAGCCTAGCTCTGGGGGGGGGGTTATAAAACTCAAAACTCTTCTTGGCTACGCTCATAGAATCTGGTGACTGTTGTTTGCTTTAGTCTTATATAATTATATCCAATGGGGGGGGGGGTTAGTTAACGTTAAAAAAAACTCTGAAAGTGGGGAGTGGTTAGCTCACGGACCTTGCTATATATTTTATTTTAACCTCAAAACCCCCTAGATGCGAAGTCATACAAATCTACCCGTCTCTGGGGGGGGGGGTCATTTCTGCACTCCACTCAACTATTAAGCCTTAATAGATAAAGCCTTACAACTTTCTTTACAGTGAACAAAGAGTGAATGGTGATAGTAATTAACACTTTCGAATCCCGGGATTTTTTTTTTTTGAGACATTACACTAGACTACACTAATGTTTTGTAATAATTACTAAAAAAAAATAAAAATATATATCATTCACGATGTAAGAATTCATGTTTTCAGTTCCTAGTGAGTAATATCGCGAATTTTAATTTTGGTGTGCATTTTAGAGCGTCATGAGTTTACCAAACTTAAACGGTACCTGACATAAGTTGTGCTGGCCACATGACAACCTCGTTAATTGAGGGCCAAAGAAGCAGATGACCTTTTTATAAATATCCTGCCCAGTGGCATAGCTAGGAATTTGCCATCATTTGGGGGCCCGGGAGGCTTAACGTATTTAGGGGTTCCTGCATTTTGAAATTCGACATCATGACATGAGATAGTGGCTTAATATTTAATGTAATATTTCGAACATTTATTTGGGGGCCCCACATCCCCCACCATAGTTACGCCTCTGATCACAAAGGGATTCACTTTTTTAAAAAAATGTATTGGCGCATGTTCATAAATCATTTCAAATATTATAAATGTCGAATAAAAAAACAGAGTTGATGTGTTTCTTAAGATCAGTGGATGTGGAAGTACTTTTTTGTACTTTGTTTCTCATTTGCAATGAAATCAGAACCGTTTATAAGAAATATAATATATCAGGACATTTCAGTTCCAAACACTCTTTATGCATCCAAAGTCAATGAAGAAAAAAAAAACGAAAGTCTCGATGAGAATCATTAGGCCAGCAATTAGTTTTTGAATTGGATAGTTCTCAGCAAGCTGTAACACGTGCACGCATTAGCCTATGGTGTCAATATTGCTAAAGAAATAAAACACTTTCTTGCATAATTCAAGTTTGTGAAATTGTGTTTTATCTGATACTAAATGTCTATATTTTCTTAATTAAAATATTTCCCTTTAATTTTTGTTAGGTCAGGAGGCACTAGACCTTTTTCTGCTAAACAGATTTTATTTAACCGGTAGGTTGGTGGTAACTCTACCGTGTGGGTCCGATCTGTGCACTCCGGTCTGCGACCAAAGGGCGGCCTTCGCCTGGGCGATCAGACCGCACAATTAACTATCAACTTGAGCTAAACTAAACTAAGCTATTAAAAGGAAATGATGAAACTAGATTTATCAGACAATTTATATACACTTTTATTTACACTACACGAATTAACATAAAATCAATAATATATATATATATCAAACAAATAAACCCTAAGACAACTATATTATCTCTTAAAGAAATTAAACACAACAATAATAATAAATCAATTAAAAACTTAAATACCAAAATACTCCACTCGATCAACCCTCTAATCAATGGAACACGAAACAATAAACTAGTCCTTACTTTACTTAACCTAAAAGCTAAAAAAATAAACCCAGACTAGACCCAAAACTGGTAAACCCCAATAAAATACTCTTATTCCTGCCTACTACCTAGATCTATCAGTTACCAAACAACACTAAATACCCACTAGACCTAAGCTTAAAATACAACAAAAAAAGGTACAAGAAGGCGATGGCAGACTAATGGCAGTACTACCGCACAGCTAGGCAGTAGACGTAACAACAGGCAGGCAGTAGACGTAACGACAGGAATTATAGCAGGCGGTCCCAGCTGAATATAAGCACAACAATTAAATAACTATTACTTCTACATGGTCATACTGACCAACGGTCAACACCGGAAAAAGAAAGAACTGACCGCACCCTTTCTATTTATAGAGCCAGGTCATGACTCGTACAAACTAACTTCTAAAGTAAAAGAGCTGGCTGGAGACAGGCATGCACTCAGCACTAGCCTAGATAGTTTACAAAAATTAAAATACAGATAAAAATAGATAAAAATTAAATCTAAGTCCAAAACAAAAAACACTGCATGCCTTCCCAAGGCAACTACACAAAACTACTATAAAATGCCTTCCAAAGGCGACTACCGAGTGCTGCAATGTGCCATTTATCTCTGAAGGATATTTGCTTCCATGGGCTGCTTCTTTGTTCTTTGTCACTGCCCCTCATTGGAGTACTTGTTTGGCCAGTGAATTAGAAGAATAATATCTTCCCGAGGCGGTACTTTTTTTTTTCATGGTTTTGACTGGTTCTCTTGGTCTCTGTTCCATAAAGAAGTATTGGCTTAATTAACAATGGTGTTGAAATGCCTGATCTCAGTGTCGTTGCCTATTTCCCTTTATCTCCAGTTAGGATTTGTATTTGAATTTTTTTTTCTTTGGCACATCGGCATGCCGTGCCTGTAATCCCTCAAGGGTTACTCTCCCTTCATACCAAAAGAGCTAAATTTTATTTAGTTAAGTTATTAAAAACAAGGTCTATTCACAGTTAAGATAGTAAAAATTTAATAATTTAATAAAAATCTTTGGTAAATATTATATGTTCACAATTTCACAAATCAAACCTTCGGAGACAACCCCACCTCCCGGACAAAGCCCAGTACCTTCCCAGGGTCGACATTATCGAAGTGTTTTTAAGTTGTTCGTTCTAGGTCTATCTGGGGCAATCAATGAGGATATGTTCCACGGTGAGACAAGAGTCACAGTACTCACAAAGTGGGGTCTCCTCTCTCTTCAGGACAAAGGAATGCGTGATGTAGGTGTGACCAATCCTAAGTCTGGACATGGTCGTACTTCCACATCTTGTCAGACCCTTAGATGTGGGCCGTCACCTGACATCCGCCACAATCTGTTTGAGTTTGTTGTGGGTCTCAGCCTCACACCGATCCTGCCACCATCGAGAGGTGGTAGAGGCAATACTCTCAGGTCTCCAGTTAGGCGTTTTTCGAATGATGAATAGTGGTTTGAGATTTGCTCATGCGGGTTCTCCTCGGTTGTCCTAGATGTGTGAAGCTTTCCATCTCCTCTAGCGTCTCGCCTTGGACTGTGATGGGTGTGTTGCTCATGGAGATGTGGATCTACAGTTTCTTTCATTCGGTCCTATAGGATGCGATTCAACACATTTCCTGGAATGGACAACAGTTATCTCACGGCACAGGAACCAATATCACCTTTCTTGTGGAGTTTGTTGAGGTAGCCCCCCTTCTAGAGCAGGAACTAACATCACCTTTCTTGGGGAGTTTGTTGAGGTAGCCCCCTTTCTAGAGCAGGAACTAACATCACCTTTCTTGGGGAGTTTGTTGAGGTAGCCCCCCTTCTAGAGCAGGAACTAACATCACCTTTCTTTGGGAGTTTGTTGAGGTAGCCCCCCCTTCTAGAGCAGGAACTAACATCACCTTTCTTGGGGAGTTTGTTGAGGTAGCCCCCCTTCTAGAGCAGGAACTAACATCACCTTTCTTGGGGAGTTTGTTGAGGTAGCCCCCCTTCTAGAGCAGGAAGTAACATCACTTTTCTTGTGGAGTTTGATGAGGTAGCCCCCCTTCTACTTTGGTTGCACTTCTTTTTTCCCCCATAACTTGCAGAAGCGCGGGTAGAGATGTAGTGAGATTAATACACTTACAATTAGTGCCATTTATTCCTGGCAGATTCAGGCCTACCATCCTGAAAGTCTGTTTCTGAAGTGTAGTGAAATTGCACATAGGCCACCCAATTGTAAAGGATGATGGGTTGTACCGGTATGTTTGGAGTTTTGAAATCTCACAAATTGCTTATTTTAGAATTTTTTTTTTTTTAATAAAATTTTTTATACATTTTCATTTTTTTCAAAATGCAGCACTTAAAACCCAGATGATTAAAAATAATTGATGTTATTTCACTTAATATAAGCCAGGTTTTTTAAAGTAATTTTTATATTTAACTTGTTTTATAATTCTTTTTTAAAAATTAATTTGAAGTGTTACCTGTATTAATATTTATTTTGTTTTGTGTGTCAATTGTTATTAACATTAATAAGCAGCTTTTTGTCTGGATAGAAAGACACAATTATTACATTCTTTCTATTGTGTTGAGCTAGTTCTTTATGACGTCATTTGATAATTGTCAGACTTTTTAAAACAACATTATGTATATTTGTTCCAGTGCTGATGGACAATGGTCATTTCAATGGTTTGCTTTGAGTGGTAAATGGTCATATAATCAGCGTATCAATTATTATGATGTAAGCTTTTAAAATTAAAAGTAGCACTTGCATATATTTTAGTTTAATTGTATAAATTATTATATATATATATGTAGTTTTGTCTAATACAACTCTATTATCTCATGTGTAGAGATATATTTTTTTACAATGATGCTCATTAGTTGACAAAAACGCTTGAGATTTTAGGTTACATCTGGTTTGCTTGTGCCACATTACACCAGACCTCAAAATGGCTCAGGTTTCACTTCTAAATGCATCACTGTAAAATGGAGTTCAGCCACCCCACCCCTTGTATGTATCTGTACCTTGATGAAATAATAACTACATATATATAATATTTCAATAAAATGTTTCACGTCTTAAATCATAATTTTCTGAAACACATGTGAAATAAGTTCAGATCATTTTTTTTTAAAACACAAGATATCCAATTGTTTAAACATTAATGACTTTTTTTTCCCAGGCTTTGATTATATATTCCAGTTCAGATTAGGGAAGAGAGCAGCATTTCATAAAACAGCACAGACACAGCTGCGGCATAAATATTTTGTCATACCCATCACAGTGGAAAACTTTAATAGACCAATTAAAACCCAATCTCCGAATAAGGTCATCCTAAGTAAGATGAGGTTCAGACAAAAGTCAGAGTTAATGTTAGTGCTTGAAGACTTAAAACTATTTTTTACAAATGTACTCTAGTGTTTGCAAAAAGTGATAGTCGATATTGAAAAGAAAAATAATAAATCATAATAATTAGAATAATGACTTATTTAATTAATCACTGTAAGAATGCTATAGAATAATGAAATGGAAAAATGTCAAGTCATACATTCACAGTTTAATCAATCTATCATAACCAGTGCAGAAATATTCAATAACATTAGATAGGCAAATACTTTGTACAAATAAGGATGATGATATAGATTTATCATGATTTTTGTTTGCGAACAAGCACAAAAAATTAAATAAATCATCAGCCCAACAGCAAAAAATATTGAACGTACTGACAAATGACACTAAAGATAAATTATTAAATTAGCAGATAGATGTTTTACTTTTTTAGAAAAATTACCTTACATAAAAGGGTTGAATGAACAAATATACTAAGTACCGTAAACATTTACTAAACAAGTTATTTATATTATGCACATCTACTCAACAGATCTTCAGCATCAGAAAAGTAACATAATTTTTAAAAAAATGAGCCGCTGACCATCCTATCCTATCTATTTAATTTTAGCCACTTTTTTTGTTACTTTCAGAATTAATTATAATAAAAAAATAATAATGAAGTACAAACAACTAACAATTATATATCAGTAATAAAAAATACATTTGATGGTTGTTTCTTTTTCAATTACACTAAGCATTACTTTGTTCTTCTGCAATCTTTTTCTGTTTCTTTATGGTTTTTCTGGTTTTTTCTAACTCTTCAGGGTCTCTGTCAGCCAACACATTACTTATCACACCATACCCAAGTGTGACACTGCCGTCTCTTATGGTAAAACGTTGATTCTTTTCAAGAACCATTTTCTTGTACATGTTACAAATTACTTTTCCATCTTCACCAGGCATCAGTAAATCTTTATCAGGAATTTCAATTAAAGCAGGCTGAGACCAGGTATTACAGAAAGCTATCACTTGACAAAATGGTGTAACCGGTCTGTTTTTTCCACCTTCATCCTAAAGAAAAAAAAAAAAAGCAATATTAAAAGACAAGTTAAAAAAAAAAGATTTATTATCCAGGTCCCAATTCTGACTCACAAAGTGCTGACAAAAAAAAAGGGGGTGGGGGGTGGGGGGGGGGGGGAAGGGACAGAGGTGGTAGTAAAAGTTCTTATTTTGCTATTTTGTTTTTTTTACATTGTGGGATATGTGCTTAGATTTTCAAGTTACTTTCTTGCTGCCAACACTATTGATTATGAATACTGTCAACAGCCTTCTGGCTAGAGGATTTGTTAGAGCTACAGCATAAACACTCTCACACTTCAGTATCACAGTATCAGCATGCAACTATATTTGTATGACCCTTTATACTACATACTTTTTGCTACATGACCAAATGTGCACAGTAAAATGTATCTGTAACTCAGAATGCAAGAAACCACTTAACACTCTGGCACTCCCACTTGAACCCCTAGCTAGTTAAGGAACAAGACATTTTTTTTTTAGTTGCCTTCTGTATTCCACAATGAAAATGGAATTAACTGATAGACTTGGGACTTTGCAGATGACATTGCACTTCTCTTATCTTATATAATACAGACGTTACTTCAAAAAAGATTACGTCCTACGCGTCATGCATTCAGTCATACATATCAACCAATGACTTAAATTCTGCCAAGTCACTGGTTTTCCTGGCTAGCTAAGGCAACCCATTCCATGCTCTAATAGCACTAGGGAAGAAGGAGTATTTGTACTAATTTGTCTTAGCATATGGGATGAGGAATATGCCTTTATCTTTGTGTCTTTCTGAGTATTTTATTAAATTTTGTTTTTGTATTTGAAGATTATGGTTGTGTTTTATGTATACTTACTACTTTACTTTTACGTCTTCATGTTCTCGGGTCTATAACTAAAAGGTTGAGAAATGCTATACTAAGATTACAATATAATACACTAATAATGCAACAGATTTCAGTCCAAATAATGTTTATTTTGTCTAAAACAAAACTTTAAAAAGATTTAAATTAAATTAATGGCTTTTATATAGCACTACTTTTCATGCTTATAGCATGCTCAGAGACTTTGGTCCAATCTCATTTGTGGACCAGTGGAGGGGGGGGGGGTGTTATCTAGGAGATTTAGGCGCTCAGTAAACACAACTCTGCCGGTGTCGGACCACGAGCCCCCTTCATAGGTAGCCAAGCCAAGTTCAAGCTCACTTGGCCTCTCGAACACGCTTCCAACCAAAATCTATAACTATCTAAACCCTGAAGGTTACGTCTAAGCCCGTGCTTGCAAAAATAATCTAAAATATAAATTAGGCATTAACCTTTTATCCCCTATGCATATATGACGTTTATTTGGTCCACAGCAAAAAATAATCTTTAGCAAATACAAATATGCAATAAAAATAATACTAGAGTTTGTAGGTTTTAGATCTAGATTTATATGATAATGTGACTTATTATAAAATGAAAAGCTTGAAAGTATATGCTTGATTCACTCTATAAATAATAGGTTTTATTGACTTTTTATTGAAAAACTAATCCAAAATATCTCATTTAACAGATTAGTACCCTGGTACTGAAAACTTTTCTGGGACTGAAAGAAAGGTAATACCCCCTTCAATTGTTGCAATTCGTTTGATTGTCCTTTGTATGAAGCTTTATTATCATGGCTAACTATCAGTTTCATGGACTTCAGTGAGGAATAGCAGCAAATATTTCCATATCCTAAGGCATCTGTACAGCCAATCCAGCTGTCGCATGAAAACAGATGAAGGAAGAACAGGTGTGAGAAGGGTAAATCATATCTCCCTTCCTACTCCTCCTAGCCATCAACCATATTTAATGAGAACAATGAACTAGACTGCCTCCTGTATTCCACAATGAAAACGGAATTAACTAACTTGGGACTTTGCAGACATTGCACTTCTCGGGTCTATAAGTAAATGCATACATGATGGAGAGCTTAAATAGAGAGGAAACCAAAATTAGCCTCTGTACAAACTTAGATTTATAAAACAAAAATTATGCAAATAGGCTATAAGGCTTATAAGGCAACGGGCACCACCTTCAAACTGTGTCAGTCAGAACTTGAACAGCACTAGATAAGTCGATAAGTTTACGTACAGACTTATGCTTTCAAGACAAGCCCAAGGAAGTTTTTCGCAAAAAATTAGAGAAAGCTAAAAGTGGCTCAGCAGCAAAACTTAGGAAAACCTACGCCTACATCTAAAATCTTGTAAATCAGTTTAGTTTAAACTTTCATTTAATTTCCCATTTGGCAGTACTGGTATGTAATTGAACTATGATTATTGCATGTACAGTATCATATTTTTTGTTAATAATGAAAAGGGTGTATATTTTTTTTTAACATGAAAAGTGTATCATTTGAAAAAAAAATGTTTTACCTTTGATAGCATGTAAACCTGAGCTTCAAATCGGTTGTGCATAGTCATTGTTCCAGGTTTACCCATACAGAGTCCTCGTCTCATCTCTTCTCTTTTTATATTCCTAATTAGAGCTCCTAATTGATCACCAGCTTCTCCTCTATCTAAACTTTTTTTGAACATTTCTATGCCTGTAATACTTGTTTTCCATTTTTTATCATATCCCATGATTTCACATTCATCACCTTTTTTCACCACTCCTCTCTCTATCCTTCCAGACACAACAGTTCCTCTTCCTGGAATACTAAAGGTTCCATCAATTGGCATAAAAAATGGTTTATCTAAATCTCTAACAGGTGTTTCAATGTGTGTATCAATAGCCTGCAAAAGCTCTTTGATCTTCTTTTCACCAAGCTCTGGGTCTGCACCTTCTAGTGCTTTTAAAGCAGACCCAGTTATTATTGGTGTTGCATTACCATCATATCCAAACTCTGTCAATAGTTCTCTTATCTCCATTTCTACCAACTCTTGCATTTCTTTGTCAGCTGCATCTGCTTTGTTAATGAAAATAACCAATCTTTTGATACCAATTTGCTTAGAAAGAAGGAGATGTTCCCTTGTCTGAGGCATTGTACCATCAGTAGCAGCAACAACAAGAATAGCACCATCCATTTGTGTTGTACCTGTAATCATGTTCTTGATGTAATCAGCATGCCCAGGACAATCAACATGGCCATAGTGCCTTGTGTCCGTTTCATATTCTACTGTTGCAGCATTGATTGTAATTCCTCTTTTTCTCTCTTCTGGAGCATTGTCAATGTCTGAATACGCTTTGAATGATGCCTTGTTTTCACTTGCCAATACCTTAGTGATAGCTGCAGTAAGCGTTGTTTTGCCGTGATCAACATGACCTATTGTCCCGATGTTAAGATGTGGTTTATCTCTGACAAAAACTTTTTTACCAGTAGCGGGAGCAGCTAGAAGTCGACTACACAAAGTAAAACTTTGACAAGGGACGTCAAATACATGCTTTGCTGCTTTGAAAAGTAAAGGACTTTTAAATGAATTACACGAAGAATTAGCAGCAATTCCAAAGAAAGGTCGAACTAAGTAAACAGCCATGTTTGATAGCATGTGTTTCCTGTGACCAGATTTTTAATAAACCTGAGCTGGTCTAGATCTATATAGTAGCCTAATAACCCAGATCTAGATCTGGATCAAAACACTTTAGAGTCACTATTACGGAACAGTTTGCTGCTACTTTAATTATTTTTGCTCCGAAATAGTTAGACCAAAGGAAAAAAATAAAAGTATCTTGGTATTTTCCATTCCATTTTCCGATGAAAAGATGCTTTGTTTAGTTTTGCAAAGCAGATTTAAATTTTACATTCAAATCGACTGTGATGGGGTCAGTCACAATTACGGAACAGGACTTTTTTAAGACGTCAGAATTGCGGAACACGGTAAAAATGTCGGAATAAAGCATATATAGACACATATTTTATTAGTCTTATAAGTCTTATTTGATACTAATTATATCAGAAGAACAAGCGAGTTTTAGACAAGGTAGCACAACTGAACGAATCCTAATAACCTCAGAATACTCTGTGAAAAATACGGTAAAATACCTCCAGCACCAAGAGAATCATTTCCGTGTCTTTATTGATTTCAAGAAACCTTTCGATCGAGAATGGCATGTGGCACTCTGGGCGACAATGGAAAATTACAACATAAATAAAAAAAAATAATTAAAGTTATCCAGAACCTCTACATGAAGGAGGCCACCAGTGCGGTGTACTTCAACAATAATAGTGGGGACTGGTTTAAAACCACAATTGGAGTAAGACAAGGCTGTCTTACTTTCACCAACACTTTTCAATATCTTCCTTGACAGGATAATGGTAGGTGCTTTCGAGGGCTATGAAGGTACTGCATGTAAGCATTGGAGGAAGAAGAATTACAAACTTAATTTGCGCTTCGCGGATGACATTGATGGCTTTGCAGGGACAGAAGAAGAACTAGCTGACTTGGTACATGATGCGCAAAAAATGCAAACGACAATCCCCCAAATTTCACGAGCACAGGTAAGGAAGATTTTGATTTTTAAACCCCTCCAAAATTTACGATAAACCCCCTCTTCAATATAAAAAAAGAAAATTAGACACTCAAAATTCTATGAGCGTAGCCAAAGGGGTTTTGATTTACTCCCCCCCCCCTCTTCAGTATAATAGGGTTTGAAGCTAAAAAATAACTCTTCAATACCCGGTATAAAAAAAAACCGCAAATTACGCATTCAAAATTTTATGAGCGTAGCTAAATGGGTTTTGACTCAGTTTTGAATTTAAACCCCCCGTCAGCGGGGTTTGAAGGTAAAAATACCTCTTCAATATAAAAAAAAAAGAAAATTACAAACTCAGAAATCTACGAGCTTAGCCAAAGGGGTTTTGGGTTTAAACTCCCCTCCAGTGGAGTTTAAAGCTAAAAAATAACTTTTCAATATAAAAAAAAGAAAATTACAAACTCAGAAATCTATGAGCGTAGCCAAAGGGGTTTTGGGTTTAAACCCTCCGCAAGCGGGGTTTGAAGCTAAAAAATACATCTTCAGTGTAAGAAAAAAAGCAAATTACGCACTCAAAATGCTATGAGCGTTGCCAAAAGAAGTTTTGAGTTTAAACTAGGGGTGCACCGGATAGTCCCTCCGGCTCCGGCTTCTGCCGAATATCCGGCATTTTTTACTATCCGGTGCTATTCGGCTCCGGTCGGATATCACTACCGGATAGTAAACCGGATAGTAAAAAATACACCTATTTAATATGCATAAAGTGGACCTCGTTCCATTACTGTCTGTTATAGAATGTATTAATGCTTATATGAAAACAAAATAATGTGCTTAAAAATAGAGCCATTATGAATATGCACCAAACATCGTTTATTATAAAGACAAGGCATGTTAATAACTTAATATAAATAGAGATGAAACTTTACATCATAAATGCGCTTTACATACAGAGCAGCAATGGCTGGCACTTTTTTCACTTTTTTAAACTTTAAACCCCCCTCAGAATGGTTTGATGCTAAAAAATACCTCTTCAATATAAAAAAAAGCAAATTACACACTAAAATTATTTGAGCGTAGCCAAGACAATTGAGGGTTTTGAGTTTAAATCCCTCTCCGACAGATGGCTTTTTTAAAAGTTTAAAACCCTTCCAGATGGTTTTGAGTTTAAAATCCCCCTACTGAGCGTTTTGAGGTGGAAAACCTCTATCTTCAATATTATTTTAAAGCAAACTACAGTTACTAAATTCTATGACCGTTTCTAAATGGGGTTTTGAATTAAAAAAACAAACAAACATAACTCAAGAGATTTTTTAGTATAAAACTTCATTTTTTGATATAAAATCTAAAGCCAACTACAGTCACTTAATTCCAAGAGTGTATTCAAGAGAGGTTACACATTTCTACCAGTGGCGGGGCTCATTTAAAAAAATGCCAAAATTGAAAAAGATTAAATGAGGCTCAACAAAGATGGCTAAGACAGATTTTAGGAGTCAGTTATAGAGATCGTGTGTAAATCAAGGAAATCATATGTCGAACTGTCGAATTAGTAAAAGAAAGAAACATGGCCAGGAAGACTATAGAAAAAAATCCTACTAGAGAGAACAAGACAACGTACAACAAATTGACAGGGCTTATAAGATACAAAATTAAAACAGAAAAAAAGAAAAAGTGGACCACAACATGCGAACAACTAGATCTAAACAAGGATGGTCGAAAGGCCTGGACCCTTCTGCACCGGCTAGCAGGAAAGAAACAAATAACAAACCCCCAACCTATAAAAGACACTGACGACATAATAACAGAAAACCTTAAAAAGGCTGAAACCTTCAATAAATATTTTGCCAACATTAACAAGTCAAAGCCAAGAAAACAACTGGACCAGGCCTTCAGTAATATCTTGAAGAAAGAAGAAAAAGCTCCAACAGTCAACTGTCAGATCTTTGACAGACCCTTCACTCTACATGAGCTCAATACTGCCCTAAAAAGCCTCAAGTCAAGAAAATCCCCTGGACCCGATAAAATAACAAATGAAATGATTCGGGGACTAGGACCACAGGCCCAAAACTGTATACTTAACTTTATCAACCATACATGAAAAACTGGAGACATACCACAGGAATGGAGAACCGCAAACATAATACCCATTTTAAAGAAAAATAAACCACCTGGAGACCCAAAAAGTTATAGACCAATATCTCTAACATCCAACATTGGCAAAATGGCAGAAAAAATGATCAATAATCGACTTTATTGGTGGCTAGAAAGTACTTGCTCACTCCACAACGCACAAGCTGGCTTCAGGAAAGCAAGTAGAACAGAAGACCACCTCTTTCGTTTTATCCAGGACACAGTAGAAGGGTTTCATGAAAACAAGCACACTACAGCAGTATTTATAGATTTGCAGCAAGCCTATGATAGAGTGTGGAGAAAAGGTCTATTTTTGAAGATGAAAAAAATGGGCATCCATGGAAAAATGTACAGCTGGATCAGAGCATTCTTAAAAAACAGAACCATCCAAACCCGATTCGAAGGTGCCATCTCTAGTAAAAAAAAGTTTGGAAGAAGGACTACCACAAGGTTCAGCCCTTAGCTGCACTCTCTTTCTAATCTTCATGAATGACCTCCCGGACCTCATTTCGGTCAATAAGGCACTTTATGCAGACGACCTTTTAATTTGGACTACAGAGAAATATCCAGTGCTGACTAGATCCAAACTAAAAAGAGCCCTCACAACTATCTCCACATATTCAAAATTATGGAAAATGGAAATAAACAAAGAAAAGTCAGTTTATTCAATCTTTAGCCACAACAACAAAATAGCAAAAAGAAACTACATCCTAAAAATAGACTCTCAGCCAATAAATAAAGAAGAAAATCCAACATATCTTGGTGTAAAACTAGACCAAAGACTGTCTCTAAAACACTTTATGGCAGATTTAAAAGAAAAGGCATCACAAAGATTAAACATAATAAAACACATAGCAGGAACATCCTGGGGAGCTGAAAAGAAAACCTTAAGACAGTTATACACTGGATATGTCAGATCTGTAATGGATAACTGTCTCTCTATACAAGTAGCTGCCAACAAAACCTATCAATCATCATTAGATACAATCCAAAACCAAGCCTTGCGGTTAATTAGTGGAGGTATGAGAACTACTCCCACAGCAGCCTGTGAAATAGACTCCAATATTGAACCTCTTAAGTTAAGGCGCAACAGAGCAGCATTAGAAGCTATTGAGAGATACAGAAGGTTGGAGGACGATCATCCAAATAAATTACTAACACAGAGAAATAGGAAAAACAACCAAAAAAAAAGCAAAGGACTCTGATCCAACTTACTGACGAACTAGCCCTAAAACACCACCTACACAATAACAGAGAAAAAATTACCAGGTTTTCAAACATTACACCTGGACTAAACTACAAACAACCAACCATCAAAACACATTTACTAAATAACACCTTAACAAAAGAATCAAATCCACTGGAGCTCAAAGTAGGCACGCTTGAAACAATCGAAAGCTATAAAAAAACAGCTATCCATATTTATACAGACGGATCGGCTTTCAAAGCTACCATCAATGCTGGTCTTGGTGCCTTCCTGGTCTTCCCTAAAAATAAACACTTTGAGATAAGCGCACCCTGTGGTGATTACTGCTCAAACTTCCAAGCCGAAATTGAGGCAATTACCATAGCACTCCAGACAGTGGAAAACAAATTATATGAAGGAGTGCAACCACCATCAGATATTGTTGTCTTTACAGACTCCCAATCTACTCTGCAAGCACTTAACAGCAGCACCTCAAACAGCCCAAGAGATTTGACAACACTCATTGTGATAATCCACCAGATGATATCAAAATTAAATATCAATATTACACTACAGTGGATCCCTGGACACATTGGCATCATGGGAAATGAAAAGGCAGATAAGCTATCAAAGGCAGGTTCATCTATGGAACAACCAGATAGACCTGTTAACTACCTCACCCTAAGGTCAATGTTAGTCAACAATCACAAAGAGGAGTGGCTCAACCAATGGGCATCAGGAAACACAGGCAGAGCCATGTACAGAGAAATGACTACGCCTAACAAACTGGACAGTATTAACTTCCTCCCCCGCAAAGAACAATAGCTACAATCTTCCAACTAAGAACAGGACACACACCACTATTAAATTACCACCTGAACAAAATAAACTCCACACAACTACCCCTTTGCAGACATTGCGCCCACCCCTTTGAAACCATAAACCATATCCTTTTTGAATGCCCCTCCCTATTCCACCTTAGGCAGACCCTACTTCCACTACAGCCCAACATAACCAACACCCTGTACGGCAGTGCTGAACAACTGAAGAAAACAGCACACTTTTTTTCCTTGGCACAGTCTGCAAAAGAGCTCACAGCTCAGCAGCAATAAAGCTGGCTAGAAGAAGAAGAAGAATGTCGAACTGGGAGTCGACCCTTTAGTAAGATTGTGACAGATCGTCGCATGAGGTTTGCGGGACATGTTCTCCGACAAAATGAATTACGCATAAGAAGAGTTGCATGACATCCTAGTACAAATAGGCGCCACACATTCAAGGAGGTCCTCAGAGCAGGTGGGAAGAGGCCTCAGACATTACCAGTGACAGATTTTTGTGGAAACAGCATGACGGCGAATGCGCCGAACGGCGCAGGAGGGTCTAAGTCAGTAAGAATAGCACATTAGGTTTTTGAAATAAAACTTTTTAATAGCAGGAAAATGCTCTGTAGATACCTCAGAATATGCATTTTGTTGGCTTTCAATATCAGAAATAGTGCTTGGCGGCGGGGCTCCGCCCCGCGCTGGGGGAGCTCCTAGCGCTCCCCTAGACTCCTTGCTGCCAAAAGCGGGAAGTCTACAAGGGCACAACTCCTATTCTAGGGCACAATAATCGTCTTCCTAAAGAATGATGGGTCAGAATGTAATAAAGATTATATATACACACACACACATACATACATATAAATTTTTTTTTTCGCGGGGGGATCCCCCCCCCCCGGAAAAAAAATCCTGGCTACGCCCATGGTATGCAAATAAATGCAGAAAAAAAAAAACAAATTATGACCAATAGCCAATAGGGCTTTAAAAGGGGCATCAGTATTGGAGGTAAAAATCTTACTAGTGTCAGTAGTTTTATTGATTTTTTTTTTTAGGGGGGACGTTAATGGGGGAGGTGACACCAAGAGTTAACAGCCCTGTTGTGACACCTACCTAAGTGATGTCACTGTCACAAGCAAGAGAATTGCCTTATCACTTACTTACTTAGACTTAGGTCCTCCCGCGCCGTTCGGCGCATTGGGCGGCAAGCTGTCTCCATAATGATCTGTCACTGGCAATGTCTGAAGCCTCTTCCCATCTGGTGTCCACTGTTCTGAGGTCCTCCATGAAGGTGTGTCGCCAGGTAATACGAGGACTAATAATTTATAATAATAATAATTTATAAGAAGATACTATTTTAAATTGGCCGTAGAATTATATGCTGTATTAAATACGTTAGAGATCTATACTAGTCTATATATAGAGTCACTATTGCGGAACAGGCATGTTTACAGAACAGCCTGTCGAAAATTGTTCAATTCTACTTCAGTTTGGTATTTTTAGCTAAACTATATTGTAACGGTACCGAGGTCCATTTTTCTTTACTTTACCTTTAACTATCGATTTCCCTAGTCTATTGCAGGACCATTGGGGCACCATGCAAGATTGTTGACCGTCTTTCTCCATTCCTCTCTGTCTTTTGCCTTATTAGTTAGAATCTCTTTCAATGGCAGATCAAACAAACTTATAACAAGAAGCAACTGAAAATCGCCTTATCACACACACACGAATTTGCGTATGACTTAAATCTAGTTGCCTTCATTTATTACTAAAGGAACGTCTGTAATTTATAAGAAGATACTATTTTAAATTGGCCGTAGAATTATATGCTGTATTAAATACGTTAGAGATCTATACTAGTCTATATATAGAGTCACTATTGCGGAACAGGCATGTTTACAGAACAGCCTGTCGAAAATTGTTCAATTCTACTTCAGTTTGGTATTTTTAGCTAAACTATATTGTAACGGTACCGAGGTCCATTTTTCTTTACTTTACCTTTAACTATCGATTTCCCTAGTCTATTGCAGGACCATTGGGGCACCATGCAAGATTGTTGACCGTCTTTCTCCATTCCTCTCTGTCTTTTGCCTTATTAGTTAGAATCTCTTTCAATGGCAGATCAAACAAACTTATAACAAGAAGCAACTAAAAATCGCAAGAGAGATATGGGAACCAACTGAGGGGATTTGCCTAGAGCAGAGTCTTATAGTGAAATACTGTTGCTGCCTTTTGCTTTGCTTCACTGGGAACCAAAAGGATTAATTATTATTTGTAGGTTAATTTTTGAAATATTCCTTTGAAAATGTTTTTGTCATCTAACTTAAGCCCCATGCTGGTTGTGCCTAAAATATCAAAACCTGCCTTTGTTAGCTTATATAATTTTTTATTATTTTATTTTTTGTAAGCATCATGCATACACTCATGAAAAAAAAAAGATAATTTTAAGACACACAAATATCAATTTGTCTTTAAAATGTGAGTGGGAAAAAAGTTTTTAATATATTTCCTAATATGTGGAGATAGTGCTTCAGATGTAGGTGTTGAGTTCACAGTTATGGAAAGTGGTTATTGAACAAATCAAAGATCAAGAAAATATTAAGAACTTCAATGGCCAATGAGAGATTTTTAAATCTTTAAATACAGCCTTTATACATTAACTTGATCTACTTTAAAAAAGACATCATTTGGTTTACACTTCATATCTTAAGCTTTGTTTAAAAAAAACGTATTATAAAAATGTTTCTTGTTTAAAGCTTTTCTATATTAAATTGTAAAATATTATTTTAAAACTAGCTGGATATGACCCATGGCCTGCGGGTCTTAGTTTAGGTATTACTGATTTGCTGGATTGAATCTATGTCAAACTTGGAGAATGTTCCCTTCACACTTTTATTATTTTTGCCACAAAAATAAAAGCAGTGTGAAATATTCATATCAAATATAAAATACTGTGACGTTTTACCAAATTTGTTAATACAATTAGGTCTATTTTTTCTATTTTTAGGGCCCTACGGTTGTGGGAGGGAAATTAAACATACACAACGGTCTCTACCAGGATCTAAGGAAAATTTAAGTTGTATCAAGATTAGTCAAACGGTTTTGATTTGTATTCGAGACATACATAGGCCTACATACATATGCCTTACTTTGTGCTATAATTATAGATAAACATTTATGTTTTTTTCTTTAATAAAATGTCATGCTATATGTGGAAATATTAGTAAAATGATTGCATTTTAGTTAAAGTTTTCCAAAGCGGGGTCTCTACTTAGCTAGATTTGGCTTATCTTTAGTGTGATTGTATCAATTAGTTTGGATCCATCATGTAATTAAACTTGTAATAGATCTAGAGTAACAATAATAAATCTGTGAAATTAGAAATATTTGTACCAATTATCTTTGTTTAGCGCAATTTCATGTTTTTAGCTTTTTCTATGCACTATGATCCTTTCATTTGTCTGGAAAAGTTGGGAAGGGGTGGTGCGGTATCTGGGTGAATTTTACCATGATTGCTTTTAAATTCATGAAAAAAAAGTTGTATGACTTGAATTGAACTCAGGGCTGAAGCCTCCTCGAGGGGACTAATTCAACTTATAAATATGCTACCAGATCTGTCAAATACAATTTCTATCCTTTGGTTGAAACAAAACAAAATAATTAATTACCAATAGTAATTGGTTAATTTTTTTTTGTCAGATACATGAAATAATTGTGCAAAATTTCATTTTGATCCAAAATTGGGTGTGGCAGACAGACAGAGTGAGTTTATATAAGCTTTGTAAAAAAAATATTAATAAGTATAGATGTTTTTAAAAAATTTACTTAAATTAACATTTTAAATTTTATTTTTAAAGTTTCACACATTTGTATGTCTAGGTTCAAATAAAATTCTTTGGCATTTTATGTTTCACGAAGACATGCATGCTTTATCACTTTGAAAAATATACTCATGTGGCTAAATAGGTCAATCCAAGAATCACATAAAAGGGGACAGTTTGTGCATTCAAAAGCACACTAGTAGCCTGCAATAATTTAAGCTTTTTTTTTCTTCTTTTTCTCGTGTGTTATCTTTCTGCAATCCAGGACCCTCTCTTAAAATTATTACTTGCTATCCTATTGAACCTATCCTGAGTGTAATGAAGTGAAATAACTCACGCTTTCATAAATGTTTGACCATACTACCCTGAAATAGTTCTTTATTGTAGTGAGCCTAAATTAAGTATTGTGGCAGTTAGCCCTGGAGAATCTGATTCAAGCCAGATAAGAAGTCTATACTGATAACAGTGCAGATCCTGACACACAGATGTGCTCTTTACCTCTCCCCCCACCCCATTACAGGATTGGTCAGTTTTACTATCAACATACTCCTAGTCCTATCGGTCGAAGGTAGTGTCAGTTGAATGAAGCACTGAATCAGATACTACCTGTTACGTATCATCAATAGTGCTAGATGTTACGATCAAACTTGATGCCAAGATAGATGTCACATTAAGGATTATCTTGATCTGAACAGCACAATCAATGATCGTAATTGCCGAGGATTCAGAAAACGTCAGTTGATAAGATGATCATCTAGAAGTTGCTAGTTGATAAGAGGATCATCTAGAAGTTGCTAGTTGATAAGAGGATCATCTAGAAGTTGCCAGTTGATAAGAGGATCATCTAGAAGTTACTAGTTGACAAGACGATCTAAGTATATTATTATATATTCAATGAAGAAACTTCTCTTCGTCTAAAACAATTACTTTAATTCAGAACTTGAAAAAGCTATTCACAATAATTACAATGGTTAAATGTACTTGAATAGAATAACTGATCTACAAAATAATATAATTATATATTCTTTCATGAGTTCCAACACTAGACTCTCGTACATGTTATCTCTAACACGTTCCACACAAGACTGGCGGCAATATCTCTCAGCTTACAAAGCTTGCGCGTTAACATGTGACCAACGTCTCTCCGCTGCATGGCCAACCAATAAATGCAGCTCAAAATACAATAATTAATACTTTAAACCAATCACATTCATCCCAAAACATAATTCTGCCGCGTGATGTAAAATTCCCGAGGTAGCTAAAATTCTGCCGACAAGCTAAATATAGACTATGGCTAAGGCTAAATATAGATACAGTGTACGTGACACTACCCCTCAGGCCCTTCATTTTTAAATTTACTTTTGATTAAATTTTAGAGGGGTAGAGACATAGATAATTTATAAATTTTTAAAATATTTATAAATAACATATTATTTAGATAAGTGACATTTTTTAATATAAATTGTGTTTTTCATTAATCTGAGTATAACTTTGGGTATAAGTATATGCAACATGCATATTATATGCTTTTCTTTCTATTATTTTTTTGAGTGCACATTACAATTAAATAAAAATAAGTAGCCAATGCACATTGATATTGATGTAAATTTATATTTATTTACATAAATATTTTTAATAACATGATTTCACAGCAAAACAAAACTTTAAATTTTAATATTACAAAAAATAAACTGTAAGCTGTTAGAAGCTAAAAAAAATGCTATCACTGTTTCCTACTTTACACCACTGTCTACTCAATTGCACTCTCTGAATTCATCTTTGACAATTTTTTCCCCAAGATACCAGTTGCCATATTAATTACAGACAACTGTTACCATATACTATAACTATACAAAGAAATAAAGGTAAAAAGTGTACCTTTCACAAAGTTTGTATTTAAAAAATTTAACAAAATAAAAAAAAATAAAAAAAGTATTCCTAATTATAAAAAGATACTGGTACAAAATTATTTCTAGGTTTTTACTATTATTTATTATGTTTAGTTGCCTACTACTGGGTCTTTAATTATTACGAAAAAGCAACAAGATGTGTAAATGCTGTGCTTCAAGTCACAAGAAATGGAGTGTATATGTTTTCATTGCCAGCCCATCTTGGAGGTGTAGTGGCTGAGTGGCAAAGTGCTTCCAACCCAAGTCCTGGGTTAATCTTTGGGAGCCTGAGTTCACCCAGCTCTATTGGTTACCTGACATTAGTTGGGAAAAGTAAAGGCGGTTGGTCATTGTTTTGGCCACAAAACATCCTCATAAACCCTGGGCCACAGAAACATATCTACCCTATAGATCCCAAGGTTCAAAAGGGGTACTTAATTACTGCCTCCTATTCAGCAGCATTCTTAATAAATCTTTGCACTCGTATTTCCCAAAAGACAAGTAGTTCAACTAATTAATAAAGTAGGCCTACAACAAAATGTAATTACTTATTGATTAAAATAATAAGCCACCAATTTAGTATTATTTAAGAAATACACACATGAATACCCAGTTATCTCTGTGTTATTACAATGATATATATTTATATGTTTGTTGATGGATTTGTGTTTTTTACATTCAATGTACCTACTTGAAATAAGTCTTTAATGTGAAAAAAGAAAAAAACAACAAATGAGTTTTTAGTTGCTGCTTTGCATATCAAAATAAATTTTTATTTAAAATTTATTTCCCCATAGAAAAGATTAACATTTCTGTTTGTATTCATATCTTGTTATATTGGAATGATCATTGTAATTTATTTGACAATACAGATTTTTTTTTATATTAAGCTGCAAGAGCTGTTTCAAAAGATTCAACTGTTCTTCCTTCCCTTATACAAGAAACTGGAACCAAAGGATGATCTGTCTTTTGTAGATATGACTGAAAAAAGTAGACAATATAGATAGACTTGATTATTTGGTGTAGGTAAAGACAATTATTTTCAAACTTAGTAGTTGGTAACTGTTGAAATTATAATAACTTGTTCTTCACTTTTGAGCTAAGCAAAACATCTTAAAATCGTTTATTGCTGTTGAAAGGTCATATTTTAAAACTGTTGATGACTGCTGATAATATCAAAAATGAAAATTTTAGTGCATAAAAAAATGTATCAAACTTGTACAGGTAATCTTCTAAAAAATAAAAACCATCATTTTAGTTTCTTTACAGCAACATTATAAGAACATTTTTTGGGCTTACTTTGAACAATGTAGAGCTCTTATAATTTAAGCCTCAAATGTGGTTTTTGATGTTATTCCAACAGCCCCTATTGCATTAGGATGCATTGTTTACACATTAGCCTAATTTAAAATTGTATATAAGAAGAGCTCATTATGTCTCATTCAAAACAAGAATGATTATGGTGTGGCGACTATTTTTTTTTTAGTGGAAATCATATATATATATATATAGCTATTCATTTATTTATTTAAAAAAGACATTTTGAATCAAAATTGCCCATAGCATACCCCAGTGTATAAATCCTACCTTGGAAATTGAGTATTTTTTAAAATCTTGTTTTTTTTTTAAACTAGATATATTTTTCTATTTTTTAAATATGTTTATTGATTATTTTTTTGCATTTTACTATTTTGTTTTTTCTATTTAAGAAAAAAAAACGTTTTTTTTTAAATTTAGAGTATATTTTTTTAGGCAATGGAGGATTTCTTTCAAACCAAAAATATGTGTTACTGGATTATGAAACAAATTACAATCTTAGGAATAGATACCACATTTACTTACATGTGCATATGCTAATGCATTTTTCTTTTCAGCAGGACTGGTTTCTTTTCCAATCCATACAAACAATTCTGTCTTTATGTCAAAAACAAATACATCCTAAAAATAAAAAACAATTCACACACTAAAGTTGTAACAATAAATCGTATTCCATTATATTTAAAAATATTCAATTGATAATTAGTCATACAAAATGTTTCTAATAAAGTAGTTAAATGTTTAAGTGGTTAAAATTGTTTTCATTACTTATATACTGAAAGCTCAGATGTTTTTATGCATAACCCCTATTTTTATACATTGGTACATAAATTTAAAATGAAAAACTAGGTTACTATTATTAATAAAGACGAAACCATAGTACATGGAACATTGCAATACATATAGTGTCAACACAGTCTTAAATTCCATATACATTTCAGCGTTTTCTATTACAAAAAGTCAACGTTATCTCACTTTTAACACAATGTGCTTGCACAAGTCAACAATTGCAGGAAGATTAATATTTTCAATTAAATCTAGCTACATCTTACAATTTTGCTGTTGAGCCTAAAAGCTAACATAGCATTTCATTTCAATACTTATTGGCTGAGGATAAGAAGGCCTGACAGATAACACAGCTTTGCAATACATATTGGCTGACAAGTAAGAGGGCCATAAAGTTTAGTGCTTCTTATCACTTGGAAAAATATGGTCAAATATATGACACACTCTATACAACTAGAGGCAGAAATGTCATAAATAGCAATTAAAGACAACATTGAATAATAAAATTCTGAGATTTTATAATTTATAGGACTCTCAGACTCTGCAGTTTTTTAAACCTAGTCAAGTATGAAAGGTAGCAGATCTCCTCTTGGGACCATGATATTAACATACTTTTCCCACCCCCAAATGTGAGGTGTGCATTTTTTTTAGTTGATGGTATTACAAATTAAAGGGTTAGGGCTATTTTCTTTTAGACTTAAATTTGCATCATTCATTGAGCGGTGTGTCACAGTATGTTTTATGTTTAAAGAAATAATACAATAAACATAAACAATGTGACAAAAACATTTAGCGCCAAAACGACCTTGGCATCAAAACGTCCTGCTTCTAGAGGAAAGACGGTTGATATAGGCCTACAGATCTAGTTTTTTTATGGTGCCCAAACGACAAACAGACGACTAATGGATAGGTGAAGGTGAAAAACATACCTTGCTATCAAAGTCAGATTTGTTGATCTTGCCAGATTTTTCAAGTGAAAATGTGAGCTTTCCTAACGCATCTGACAATCTGAAGAATAACGATAAAACAGGATGATACTTTATATTTATGTAGAACAGTCAGCAAAACCCATTCTCATTGTCAGATTAAAGATTAAGGGTAAAAAAACAACAACAATTATACAAACTAATTACATTTAGATCCTCCCTAAACAGTGGCGTCACTAGGGGGTGCGGGCCGTACTGGGTGACTTAAGTGGTAAAAAAGCACTTTTGCAACAGACAACTTAAAAAATGTGTCGGTAAAAAAATTCAAAGGAATTTGATTTTTTTTTACATAAAATTAAGCCATAATTGGTAAAAATTCAAAAGCAAAAAGTTCTATCAATTTTGTTGTTTTGATATCGTAACAAACATGTTAAAATGAGAAAATCACGAGAAGACTGAAGACCCTTTATCAGGCATTAAGATTTGGAAAACTTTGGCACTCAGACTTAGACTACTAAAAAAAACAACGACACAATTTACAGGGAAGTCATTTATGATCAACGTAAAGAAGGAAAAAAAGAGGAACATCTTGCATAGACTGATATTACAGATGCGCACTAAAATGTTATAAATTGTTTATAAGTGTTTTAACAGACCCCGTTAAGAGACATGATAAATAGTATCTTGTATCATAGCACACCTAACATAGATCTCTGAACTTATAAGCAATGGTATTGTTCAAATGACAGAAATTTTCGGGATTTTTTCTCTTCAAAGAGAATCAAAGCAGATGGTACAAGTTTTGGTAACTTCTAATGCTTGGGCCTAAGTTATTGATATGTTGAGCTCATGGATATGATAATGCAGCAACAATATCTGAAATTCTTGAAGTGCAGGCAATATTTAAAAAAAAAAAAACACAAATTGTACTTTTAATGAATGTGTACATTGTTTATTTAAGCTATGTGGTCAACATTCAGAAAATACTTTTGCATGACATTTTATGTACTTTTAGTCTCAAATGTGTATCCCGCGGCCTTTGTGAGTGACCTCCAGCTGTCTCGTTCTGAGGCCACATGCAACCAGGTGCTCTCTTTTATGTCAGCTAAGGCAAGTTGGCGCCTAAGCTGGTCTTTGAAGTGTTTCCGTGGGGCGCCTCTGTTACGTCGACCATCTTTTAGCTCACCAAAAAATGACTGCCTTTGGCATACATTCATCCCCCTTACGGGATACATGCCCTGCCCAGCGTAACTGTTGGACCATAAGAAGTCCCTACCGGCGTTCGTAAGGTCATCGCTGTTTGTAGTGCGGTCTTGCCACTGTATGTCCATGATGGAGCGCAAGCACCTTTGGTGAAAGCGCTCAAGTAGTCTCAGTGTTTTCTGTATAGTGTCCATGTCTCAGATCCACATAAAAGGGTTGAGAGAACCACCGCCTGGTAGACATTGATATTTGTAGGCAGGCGGAGCGATTTATTACGCCAAACTCTCCCCTGAAGGCATCCAAAGACTCTACTGGCCCTGGCCAGACGGTTATCAACTTCCTTTAAAAGTAAGGACAGACGCAGACGGAAAAAAGAAAATCTAAACGACCATCTGCGGACAATGGTTATGCTTGCCCTGGTTGTGGAAAAATGTGTAGGTCACAGTTGGGGCTGCGCAGCCACGGGAAATATTGCATTCCTCACTCACTTTTACCATTCGATGGGGTATTTTAATTGATCATACTGGAGGTTCATTAAAATTTCTATAAACAAATCATTCCAGTGCTCATCATACTAGCCTACTGTTAGAACTATGAAAGAATGATTTGATGTATGAGGGCGGTTGAAGCTCTTTTGCTACCGCTCTTAAAATACAGACACTAGATGCGCAGGTACATTACCCTTCCCTAGTGCTATTAGAGCATGAAATGGGTTGCCTGAGTCAGCAAGGAAAACCAATGACTTGGTAGAATTTAAGTCATTAATTAACATGCATGACAAGATTGATCGAGAAACACGCAGATGATGATAATCATCTTTTTTGAAGTATTTGTATTTTATAAGATAAGAAGAAGATAAGAACAAGAGTTTAATGCTGAAGTGCTTTGATCCATTTAGCGTTGAGACAGACGACCAGTTATTCTAACAGAAATATCAAAACTAGAAGACATCTTCAGGAAGCAAATTCCTTTTGAAGAAGCTAAAACTGGGAAGTACCGGTACTAGAATTTTACAATTCAAATGGAATACCGATGAGACATAAGGAACTTTTATCAGTCCATTTATTAGGTCTTCAATAGCTTTTTGCCGTATGCATGTTAATGTGGAGTCTTTTAAAGAAACTTTTCAAAAGTAAAGTTAATACACTTTTAATTAACAACTCTTGAGACATGAATTTCAGATAGGACAACTCTGTCCATTGAAAACAAAATCACAAAAGATGTTGACTTTAAAGTTATTTATAAGTTTTCAAGTTTGAAATCCTGAAAAGTTCTTGTACACTTTAAAATGCTAAGCTTCATAATAATAATTGTTACTATTATTTGGTACCGATTAATAAATTCATCATCGGTACAAGACTTGCACTATAATGTTTAACTGTTTCTGTTAGGAGTTCTCTAAAGTCTACTAAGGAAAAGCATGTTCAGTAGATGTTAAATATTTTTCTAATTTAAAATCTTCCAGTTTAAACCCTACACTAACTAATGATAAAGAGTTGGTGTTACGTTTATTGTGTGGTGAGACTCTGTAGCGATAAACCAAATATCAAAAACGACAAAATCATAGTTTATAAATGCTTTAAATTGTATAAACACTGAAACCACTATTTGGTTTATATTCCTCCATTTTGGTTCTCCCTCTTTCAACACGCATCCGCACTGTTCCACATTTGCACTAACATGCGCACGTAACAGTTGGAAACAACGAAATTTGAACATAGAATCGACACTCATTTTAACGTTCTGTGATCACTATCAACGAATGTAGGTGATTAGCTCACTGTATTATGGCGCAACAAAAAGAACTAAACAATTAGTTTTTATTTGGAAGATTTAATAATAATAATAATAATAATCTTTATTATCCGTAAGGAAATTTGTCTTACAATTTGTGCATTACCAAACCTGGTGACACCCACCCTAGTGACACCACTGTCCCTAAAAATGTCAATTTTGAGAGTAATTCATTTTTCCCACTTTAAAGATAACATAAAATAAATGACAGCATAAAAATCCTGCCAAAAATGAAAACATTCTATGTACCATACTATAGATAGAACAATTGTAACCTGAATAACTCTCTTGTCTTGTTGTTACAATAGAAAATAACTTCATCCTCATTTTGTTCAGTGAGATACTGAGTGAACTCCTGGTGAAAACAAATGTAGAAGCACTAGATTTATTTACTTTAAGAAGGGGCTGTTTCATATATTGAAGCAAATATTTTAAAAATTATTGTAATATGTTAATCTGATGCTTGTCAATGATCTAATAAGCCTACATTTTATATTCCTGAACTTTTATCTGTAATTTTATAGTGGTGGATGTGTCACATTTATTAAGCAATTAGATAGATTAGCTTGAATGTATTGTAGGTTCAAGAATAAAAAATACAGGAACACAAAGTATAAAATAATTTGGTGTATGTTCAAATTAGAAATTAAACTGAACTGAGTATAATCCTTCTATGCCTTTTATTTATATAGCCATGTCCAGGTTCCACATTTGGTACCGTAGTAAAATTATTTCTGGGCAATCTAGCCAATTGTTGACTATACTGAACTAGAAGCTCCATTTGTACTATCTGACCCATAAAATGGAGGTTTTCATAAAAGACTATCAATAATTTAATACTAATAACAGAAATATAGCCAATAACGTCATAAAGAAATTAATCATAACTCTAGTAGTGAAAGCTTACTACAAAGAATCCAAAAGGATTCAATAGGAAGTAAAGTATTTACTCTATCAGATCCTTCATCCAGAACCTTTGCTTTTGGTTTGCCTCCCCGATCTTGGACAATGCTTTGCATGTAACTCTGAGCCTATACACAAGTGATCAAAATTAGGAACACCAAAATGGAGAGACTATTTTGTCTTGTTGACATTTGGATGATTAGGTGATTGTATGATTAGGTGATTAGATGATTAGGTGATGGAATTAAAACATTCTCATTAATTATGTTTACATTTGGATATGAAGTGTTGAAGGTCTTGTTTAAAAAATTAACATAGTTGATAAACAGAGAGATTCAAATTTGTATAGACAAGAGTCTATATTATATATATAATTCTCTTTATGGCTCAAGAGTTTGGACACCAAGTAATGGAAAAGATACACTTTTATTTCTGAAAGTCGGACGGACGAAATTTTAGAGGCGAAAAAAAAAATGGGGAGGGGAGAACTAGTAGTATTCACCCGTCACTAAATAGCAGGGCCGGACTTAACCATTGTGAACAAGAAGTCATTGAAAGAGAACAAGTAATCTACTCTATATTCACCCGTCACTAAAAAGCAGGGCCGGACTTAACCATTGTTGGGCCCAATGCGAAACGGATTTTGCGGGGCCCAGTTTGGGTAGGGATACAGATAATAAGTGAAAATTAAGAGTTTGCATTAGAAAATATATTCGTCTTTGCATTTATTCATTCGTTACTATGTACAGAATTACTTTACGAGCCTTGCGTGTAGCCAATTCATACAGTATATAATAAAAATTCGATTTCCTACATAGATCACGCTCAATAGCAAGAATTATCAAATGTTTCAACCTATCTACGAGAATGTTTGACCTCAAGTAATTCTTCATTAGTTTGAGGCATCGTATATTTTGTAATTTCCGGAGATTTCCAGGAGCGGGAAATCTGTTATAAGTTATAAAATGGTTTAATTAAATAATGTATACACAATGAATTAGCGCGGGTCCTATGAAAGTGCGGAGCACACTGAAGACGCATAGGTTGCAGTAGCCTAAGGCCGGCCCTGCAAAATAGCGGCGTATGCTACGTCGCCGGTCGACTAGTAGAATATATTTCAGAAAAATGTTGAGAACTTAATCAGAAATGAAATATAATCTATAAAGTAGTTTAAACATTTAAAATAAACGTTTCAAACATTATGCTAATAAACTTGTGATAACTAGTATGAATATAAATTTAATGCTAAAGAGTAAATTACTTTAAATCTTTCATCTTTATTGCTGCCAGAGCCATTCCACTGTAAAAGCTTCAAGCCAAGATCAAGGATGTACACGTCTGAGTTATCCAAGACATTTACATTACGAGCAACCTTAAGATAAAAATAGTTTGAATATAAGGCTGGTTGGGTGTACAGCCAAAAGTTTCTAAATAATGTTTTTTACCAACATGAAGACAATTTTTTATATGAATTATAATTATGATGAGAATAAATAATACTTTTTAGTAATTATAATTCTTAGAATATAATAAATGTTAATTTGAAAAGGAATAAATGTACTTCCTATACTTTTGATCACAAGAAATTTTAAAGAAAAAAAAAAAGAAATAATTGTTATTAAAAAATAAAATCATTGACATTTTTAAACCTGAGATGAACTCCTATTGAAAAATCAGAGCAGGAAGGACTCAATCCTAACGTAGTGCTCTGGCAAGAGACTTGGCCGTTCGGCGTAATGCCTCATAGCTACCATACAAGTCGAGTGACTGTTCGGACACGTCCTCCCTTAGCTCTCAAAGCAGGGGACACAGTGACGGCATCGGGAGTCATATTTCGGGTGGAACCGGGCCAAGTATGCCCCTACAGGACAATGTTCCGACCTACACTGTGCAACGATTGCATCTCCTTAACCGCCACCACGGATCGTCGCGATCTGGGTGACGCATATGCTGCCAGACACTACGTGCTCTGTCGGATTCCTCCCAGGACTTTAACCACTTCTCATAAATGAGTGCTCGGATTTCTGCTGTAGCTTGTAAAAACGTGCTTGGTGCTTCGAGGTAAGTGGCTGCCAAAGCTCCCTCTCATGCAAGGGTGTCTACCGTTTCATTAACCCTCACGCCGCAATGTAAGGGCGCCCACTGCATGAAAACAACAGCTCCTATGACTCGGCGGATGTTATCTACGGCGCTGACTGCCTCTTCTATTACCCATAGCTAGCAGATTGGAGCAAGAGTCGGTTACCAGCACAACTGTAGTTGCGCTAGTTTCGTTCAGAGTCATTCGGGCTCTATTAGCCTCGAATGCCCGAGTTATCCCTGTGGTCCAATCTCTTTGAATATAGCATGCTCAGAGTGCTTTGGTCCAATCTCTTTGTATACAGCATGCTCAGAGTGCTTTGGTCCTGTATCTTTAAATATTGCATGCTCAAGGTGTTTTGGTCCAATGTCTTTGAATATAGCATGCTCAGAGTGCTTTGGTCCAATGTCTTTAAATATAGCATGCTCAAGGTGCTTTGGTCCAATCTCTTTGAATATAGCATGCTCAGAGTGCTTTGGTCCAATCTCTTTGAATATAGCATGCTCAGAGTGCTTTGGTCCTGTATCTTTAAATATTGCATGCTCAAGGTGTTTTGGTCCAATGTCTTTGAATATAGCATGCTCAGAGTGCTTTGGTCCAATGTCTTTGAATATAGCATGCTCAGAGTGCTTTGGTCTAATCTCTTTATGGGAAGAGGATATTTGAGAGAAGGTATCTGCTTAGCAAACACAACTTGTGTCGGGATTTGAACTAGAGTCCCCTTGATAGGTAGCCAAGATGTTCATACCACTTAGCCCAACATCCCAAATAATATAAAATAATCAGACAATAAACCCAAGACAAGACTACATAAAACCCAAAACATGACTACCTAAAACAAATATCTTGAAACAACAATCACCTCTTTGACAAATATATTCTTTCTTTCACCATGGAAATGTAAAAGTCGAGGTCTGTATTCTGCTGGCTTTACATTCTTAAACCCACTTGTAGCGCCACCTTTTAACAATCTGATCCATAAAATAAAATGTTTTAGTTAGAAGCTTTTAGTAGCCTGTTTAGATCATGGACAAATGAATCATAGTAGTAAAATGATTTTTATCTATATTAAAAAAAAAAAAAAGATTTAAAAGTAAAGTAAACACATGTTCATTTGACTTTATTCTGATGTCACAAAATTATATGACATTATTTCAAACCTATGTGCAGCATGTGACCAATGGTACATATTTAGGCATTTGATTTTGATTCTAAATGTGTGTTTAAATTAAATTGAATTTTCATGCAATAATTATTTACTATTTGGCCCTTTTAGGTCTAGGGGTTCTAACAGTGAACCATTTAAGGCTGCGGTTTTCAACTTTTTTAGCTCGACGACCCCCTTATACGATTTCCTCACTAGTCGGCGACCCCCAATCGCAAAATTGTTTTTGTTCATAGGCCAAGGTAAATGTGATTTAGCTAATGTTATGAAACCTTTATCAAAATGCATATTTCTGACATCCATGATGTATTTTCATAGAAACTGAACATAGTAGTACTTCTATAATGTCCACAATCACCGGCCTCCAGCAGAACATTGTTACTTGTAAGGTAGTCTTGCCAGCGTATGCCCATTCTGGTGCGAAGGCACCCTTGATGGAGGCGTTCGAGGAGCTTTAGAGGCCTTCTGTATAGCACCCAGGACTCAGAGCCATACAAAGGTGTGGTTAGAACCACTACTTTATAAACTTAATTTTTGTTTAAGATGAAGAGATCCATTTTGCCATAATCTCTGTATCGACCTTCATCAACGGATAAATCCTAAAAATACACTGGTATGACAAAGTAGAAAACACCAAACTGTGGGAGATGAGTCGGCAGAAAAATATAGAGGGGCAGATCTTAGAGAGGAAGTGGAGATGGATTGGTCACATCTTTAGAAAAGATACCAACAACAGGGCTAAGCAGGCCTTAGAGTGGAACCCTCAGGCAACAAGACGTAGAGGAAGACCAAAAAGAATATGGCTAGGCAGTATACTAGATGAAGCCGAGAGGACAGGAAAGAGCTGGGAAGCCATTAACAAATTAGTAAAAGACCGTAGAGATTGGCGTGTTTTACTGAGGCCCTATGCCCCAAGAGGAAAGCAGAGGAAAGATGATGATGATACTCTCAGTTGATGGTGACTAAAAGCGCTTTACGGATTTTTTCACTCATTTTTAAGGGTCAGCCAGTGAAAAACGAGGACATTGTTGCTTACACACACAAGTTGTCACACACCCTTCACATTGACCCTTTCAAATACATAGAATACATATTTTCAATACAATAGTTCCACGTCTCCCCCCCCCCCCCCACACACAAATTTTTCAAATGAAAACCATTTCTCAGACAACTGACAACTTCTGGAATTGAATTCCTTGAACTGAACTTACTCAATTGTTTTGAAATAAGATTTGAATAGATTCGACTCAAAGCCTTGAACCTCGCGATGTTGAATGGGAACATCATCCAAATAAGTGTCCAGTTCAACAGTTTTATAAGCAGCAGTTCCATATTCATCCTGGTAGTTAAAACAAATCTTCTTTAATAATAATACAAATAATCATCTTTATTATCACTGAGGAAATTTGTGTTACAATTAATGTATGCATTAAATCATAAATATCTAGAAGTACACAATCTGTCCAGGCTAGTATCACTTCAATGTGCTATGAGAAATGTTGACATCAGGCACAGATCTAGTCTAGTCAATGCCAGGGGAACAAAGGAGTTTGTGTGTCGGATTGTTTTAGAGACATAGAGTTCAATGCAGGCCTAAAAATGTTTTAGAGACATAGCCTAAAAATGTTTTAGAGACATAGAGTTCAATGCAAGCCTAAAAATGTTTTAGAGACATAGCCTAAAAATGTTTTAGAGACATAGAGTTCAGTGCAAGCCTAAAAATGTTTTAGAGACAGAGTTCAATGCAGGCCTAAAAATGTTTTAGATACATAGAGTTCAATGCAGGCCTAAAAATGTTTTAGAGACAGAGTTCAATGCAGGCCTAAAAATGTTTTAGATACATAGAGTTCAATGCAGGCCTAAAAATGTTTTAGAGACATAGAGTTCAATGCAGGCCTAAAAATGTTTTAGAGACATAGAGTTCAATGCAGGCCTAAAAATGTTTTAGAGACAGAGTTCAATGCAGGCCTAAAAATGTTTTAGATACATAGAGTTCAATGCAGGTCTAAAAATGTTTTAGAGACAGAGTTCAATGCAGGCCTAAAAATGTTTTAGAGACATAGAGTTCAATGCAGGCCTAAAAATGTTTTAGAGACATAGAGTTCAATGCAGGCCTAAAAATGTTTTAGAGACAGAGTTCAATGCAGGCCTAAAAATGTTTTAGATACATAGAGTTCAATGCAGGCCTAAAAATGTTTTAGAGACATAGAGTTAAGTGCAAGCCTAAAAATGTTTTAGAGACAGAGTTCAATGCAGGCCTAAAAATGTTTTAGAGACATAGAGTTCAGTGCAAGCCTAAAAATGTTTTAGAGACAGAGTTCAATGCAGGCCTAAAAATGTTTTAGAGACAGAGTTCAATGCAGGCCTAAAAATGTTTTAGAGACATAGAGTTCAGTGCAAGCCTAAAAATGTTTTAGAGACAGAGTTCAATGCAGGCCTAAAAATGTTTTAGAGACAGAGTTCAATGCAGGCCTAAAAATGTTTTAGAGACATAGAGTTCAATGCAGGCCTAAAAATGTTTTAGAGACATAGAGTTCAATGCAGGCCTAAAAATGTTTTAGAGACAGAGTTCAATGCAGGCCTAAAAATGTTTTAGATACATAGAGTTCAATGCAGGCCTAAAAATGTTTTAGAGACATAGAGTTAAGTGCAAGCCTAAAAATGTTTTAGAGACAGAGTTCAATGCAGGCCTAAAAATGTTTTAGAGACATAGAGTTCAGTGCAAGCCTAAAAATGTTTTAGAGACAGAGTTCAATGCAGGCCTAAAAATGTTTTAGAGACAGAGTTCAATGCAGGCCTAAAAATGTTTTAGAGACATAGAGTTCAGTGCAAGCCTAAAGTTCAATGCAGGCCAAAAAATGTTTTAGAGACATAGAGTTCAGTGCAAGCCTAAAGTTCAATGCAGGCCTAAAAATGTTTTAGAGACAGAGTTCAGTGCAAGCCTAAAGTTCAATGCAGGCCTAAAAATGTTTTAGAGACATAGAGTTCAGTGCAAGCCTAAAAATGTTTTAGAGACAGAGTTCAATGCAAGCCTAAAAATGTTTTAGAGACATAGCCTAAAAATGTTTTAGAGACATAGAGTTCAGTGCAAGCCTAAAAATGTTTTAGAGACAGAGTTCAGTGCAAGCCTAAAAATGTTTTAGAGACAGAGTTCAATGCAGGCCTAAAAATGTTTTAGATACATAGAGTTCAATGCAGGCCTAAAAATGTTTTAGAGACAGAGTTCAATGCAGGTCTAAAAATGTTTTAGAGACAGAGTTCAATGCAGGCCTAAAAATGTTTTAGAGACATAGAGTTCAATGCAGGCCTAAAAATGTTTTAGAGACATAGAGTTCAATGCAGGCCTAAAAATGTTTTAGAGACAGAGTTCAATGCAGGCCTAAAAATGTTTTAGATACATAGAGTTCAATGCAGGCCTAAAAATGTTTTAGAGACATAGAGTTCAGTGCAAGCCTAAAAATGTTTTAGAGACAGAGTTCAATGCAGGCCTAAAAATGTTTTAGAGACATAGAGTTCAGTGCAAGCCTAAAAATGTTTTAGAGACAGAGTTCAATGCAGGCCTAAAAATGTTTTAGAGACAGAGTTCAATGCAGGCCTAAAAATGTTTTAGAGACATAGAGTTCAGTGCAAGCCTTAAGTTCAATGCAGGCCAAAAAATGTTTTAGAGACATAGAGTTCAGTGCAAGCCTAAAGTTCAATGCAGGCCTAAAAATGTTTTAGAGACATAGAGTTCAGTGCAAGCCTAAAGTTCAATGCAGGCCTAAAAATGTTTTAGAGACATAGAGTTCAGTGCAAGCCTAAAAATGTTTTAGAGACAGAGTTCAATGCAAGCCTAAAAATGTTTTAGAGACATAGCCTAAAAATGTTTTAGAGACATAGAGTTCAGTGCAAGCCTAAAAATGTTTTAGAGACAGAGTTCAGTGCAAGCCTAAAAATGTTTTAGAGACAGAGTTCAATGCAGGCCTAAAAATGTTTTAGATACATAGAGTTCAATGCAGGTCTAAAAATGTTTTAGAGACAGAGTTCAATGCAGGCCTAAAAATGTTTTAGAGACATAGAGTTCAATGCAGGCCTAAAAATGTTTTAGAGACATAGAGTTCAATGCAGGCCTAAAAATGTTTTAGAGACAGAGTTCAATGCAGGCCTAAAAATGTTTTAGATACATAGAGTTCAATGCAGGCCTAAAAATGTTTTAGAGACATAGAGTTAAGTGCAAGCCTAAAAATGTTTTAGAGACAGAGTTCAATGCAGGCCTAAAAATGTTTTAGAGACATAGAGTTCAGTGCAAGCCTAAAAATGTTTTAGAGACAGAGTTCAATGCAGGCCTAAAAATGTTTTAGAGACAGAGTTCAATGCAGGCCTAAAAATGTTTTAGAGACATAGAGTTCAGTGCAAGCCTAAAAATGTTTTAGAGACAGAGTTCAATGCAGGCCTAAAAATGTTTTAGAGACAGAGTTCAATGCAGGCCTAAAAATGTTTTAGAGACATAGAGTTCAATGCAGGCCTAAAAATGTTTTAGAGACATAGAGTTCAATGCAGGCCTAAAAATGTTTTAGAGACAGAGTTCAATGCAGGCCTAAAAATGTTTTAGATACATAGAGTTCAATGCAGGCCTAAAAATGTTTTAGAGACATAGAGTTAAGTGCAAGCCTAAAAATGTTTTAGAGACAGAGTTCAATGCAGGCCTAAAAATGTTTTAGAGACATAGAGTTCAGTGCAAGCCTAAAAATGTTTTAGAGACAGAGTTCAATGCAGGCCTAAAAATGTTTTAGAGACAGAGTTCAATGCAGGCCTAAAAATGTTTTAGAGACATAGAGTTCAGTGCAAGCCTAAAGTTCAATGCAGGCCAAAAAATGTTTTAGAGACATAGAGTTCAGTGCAAGCCTAAAGTTCAATGCAGGCCTAAAAATGTTTTAGAGACAGAGTTCAGTGCAAGCCTAAAGTTCAATGCAGGCCTAAAAATGTTTTAGAGACATAGAGTTCAGTGCAAGCCTAAAAATGTTTTAGAGACAGAGTTCAATGCAAGCCTAAAAATGTTTTAGAGACATAGCCTAAAAATGTTTTAGAGACATAGAGTTCAGTGCAAGCCTAAAAATGTTTTAGAGACAGAGTTCAGTGCAAGCCTAAAAATGTTTTAGAGACAGAGTTCAATGCAGGCCTAAAAATGTTTTAGATACATAGAGTTCAATGCAGGCCTAAAAATGTTTTAGAGACAGAGTTCAATGCAGGTCTAAAAATGTTTTAGAGACAGAGTTCAATGCAGGCCTAAAAATGTTTTAGAGACATAGAGTTCAATGCAGGCCTAAAAATGTTTTAGAGACATAGAGTTCAATGCAGGCCTAAAAATGTTTTAGAGACAGAGTTCAATGCAGGCCTAAAAATGTTTTAGATACATAGAGTTCAATGCAGGCCTAAAAATGTTTTAGAGACATAGAGTTCAGTGCAAGCCTAAAAATGTTTTAGAGACAGAGTTCAATGCAGGCCTAAAAATGTTTTAGAGACATAGAGTTCAGTGCAAGCCTAAAAATGTTTTAGAGACAGAGTTCAATGCAGGCCTAAAAATGTTTTAGAGACAGAGTTCAATGCAGGCCTAAAAATGTTTTAGAGACATAGAGTTCAGTGCAAGCCTAAAGTTCAATGCAGGCCAAAAAATGTTTTAGAGACATAGAGTTCAGTGCAAGCCTAAAGTTCAATGCAGGCCTAAAAATGTTTTAGAGACATAGAGTTCAGTGCAAGCCTAAAGTTCAATGCAGGCCTAAAAATGTTTTAGAGACATAGAGTTCAGTGCAAGCCTAAAAATGTTTTAGAGACAGAGTTCAATGCAAGCCTAAAAATGTTTTAGAGACATAGCCTAAAAATGTTTTAGAGACATAGAGTTCAGTGCAAGCCTAAAAATGTTTTAGAGACAGAGTTCAGTGCAAGCCTAAAAATGTTTTAGAGACAGAGTTCAATGCAGGCCTAAAAATGTTTTAGATACATAGAGTTCAATGCAGGCCTAAAAATGTTTTAGAGACAGAGTTCAATGCAGGCCTAAAAATGTTTTAGATACATAGAGTTCAATGCAGGCCTAAAAATGTTTTAGAGACATAGAGTTCAATGCAGGCCTAAAAATGTTTTAGAGACATAGAGTTCAATGCAGGCCTAAAAATGTTTTAGAGACAGAGTTCAATGCAGGCCTAAAAATGTTTTAGATACATAGAGTTCAATGCAGGCCTAAAAATGTTTTAGAGACATAGAGTTCAGTGCAAGCCTAAAAATGTTTTAGAGACAGAGTTCAATGCAGGCCTAAAAAATGTTTTAGAGACATAGAGTTCAGTGCAAGCCTAAAAATGTTTTAGAGACAGAGTTCAATGCAGGCCTAAAAATGTTTTAGAGACAGAGTTCAATGCAGGCCTAAAAATGTTTTAGAGACATAGAGTTCAGTGCAAGCCTAAAGTTCAATGCAGGCCTAAAAATGTTTTAGAGACATAGAGTTCAGTGCAAGCCTAAAGTTCAATGCAGGCCTAAAAATGTTTTAGAGACATAGAGTTCAGTGCAAGCCTAAAGTTCAATGCAGGCCTAAAAATGTTTTAGAGACATAGAGTTCAGTGCAAGCCTAAAGTTCAGTGCAAGCCTAAAAATGTTTTAGAGACATAGAGTTCAGTGCAAGCCTAAAGTTCAATGCAGGCCTAAAAATGTTTTAGAGACATAGAGTTCAGTGCAAGCCTAAAGTTCAATGCAGGCCTAAAAATGTTTTAGAGACATAGAGTTCAGTGCAAGCCTAAAGTTCAGTGCAAGCCTAAAAATGTTTTAGAGACATAGAGTTCAATGCAAGCCTAAAAAGCTATGTTTAAAGTGAGAGTACAACTAATGAAAGATATAATTATTAGTATAAATTTTAAAACATACTATATAACATTTATCCATTGAAAACCGTTAAAACATTCTAGGCTTGAAACATTATTTAGTGTACAGTGAAGGCTAGTAGACTAAATTCTATGTACATTTGTATTGTGTGTTTAACTTACTTGAGTGCTATATTTTCCAATCCAGAAGTGGACATCATAAAGAAACTGTTCTTTTCCACTTTCTTTATAAGTCTTGAATACATTAATAATAAGACTATTATACAATTAGTCATGGGTAATACAGCAAACAAGATAACAAAAAGAGTTTATGTTGTCACAAAAACTCAGAAGCGGCCCCCACCGGATTCTGCACATGGTCAAGTACTATTCAAACCATGGTCTAGTTTTAATTGTCTAAAGTAATCAAATGTCAAAGAATCATTTATTAGCTTGAAAACAAACTGAACAATCTATTATTGATAATGATACTTCTAGATCTTTAGGCAAGAAAACAAACTGAACAATCTATGATTCATAATGATACTTCTAGACCTTTAGGTAAGAAAACTAAAACTTATATTTGTCAGAAGATTTCAGCGAAAAATTTGTCGTTATTTTTTTGCTTGAAAACAAACTGAACAGCATATTATTGATAATGCCATTTTTTCTGACGTACATTAACATTTTTTTTACAGACGGAGAAATCAGCTTTTCAATAGGTTGTTTTCTACTTTTTCGATAGAAACGTGACAGACAGACAGATATAAAACTAATACATCTTGCGAAAGCCGCTTAAAAAACAAAATAACATGTGAGCAGGTCAGGCAGGCACGAGTGGGAGGACCTATTCTCTTCTGCTCAACATTAAAATTTACCAACAGTAGGCAGATGTTTGCGATACTGGGTGGGCTCAATCTGTGCACCTTGGTATGGTGACCAAGGGGCTAGAGTCACCTAAGTAACCAGACAACTAACTATACTAACTTAACTAAATGAAAACAAGATATAACAAACTTTAGTTTACGATAAATAAAACAAAAAGAAACTTTATTTACATACAAAAATAAATCAATAACAAAATATATACACTAACTTGACTAATCACTGCTACTGAACCCATCAACTATCTAAAACCCTCTAAATCTACACCACTACAAACAATAGCAATGCCTAACGAAAGCCTAAAGAAACCTAACAACAACCTAATCTCAAAAACAATGTGCGTCTGATCACTCAAGCACAGATCCCACTTCTGACACCAGTTTTCTGTTAGCAGGTCAGGAGGCACTAGACCTTTTTCTGCTAAACAGATTTTATTTAACCGGTAGGTTGGTGGTAACTCTACCGTGTGGGTCCGATCTGTGCACTCCGGTCTGCGACTAAAGGGCGGCCTTCACCTGGGCGATCAGACCGCACAATTAACTATCAACTTGAGCTAAACTAAACTAAGCTATTAAAAGGAAATGATGAAACTAGATTTATCAGACAATTTATATACACTTTTATTTACACTACACGAATTAACATAAAATCAATAATATATATATATCAAACAAATAAACCCTAAGACAACTATATTATCTCTTAAAGAAATTAAACACAACAGTAATAATAAATCAATTAAAAACTTAAATACCAAAATACTCCACTCGATCAACCCTCTAATCAATGGAACACGAAACAATAAACTAGTCCTTACTTTACTTAACCTAAAACTTAAAAAAATAAACCCAGACTAGACCCAAAACTGGCAAACCCCAATAAAATACTCTAATTCCGGCCTACTACCTAGGCTAGATCTATAATAAAGCAGCAGTTAAAACTAAAAGCAGTAATAATAGCCTGCAAAACATAAATGCAAAACTATATTATATTCTATTAGGACTGATGGACGCCGCCATCTTCATTACAGCATGTTGCCAACTATTATGACAAATAGATCTAGTCCAAGTAGAAAATAAAATAACTACCTTACACATAGTGTGACATAGATCTAGACTCTAGAATCTAGTAAAAAAAAATAATAGTTACAAACTTACAGGCCGTCCCAGGTACAGAATAAAAATATAATTAGACGACACTAACCTATAAAAATAAAATATATAAAAATAGCTCTAACCTATACAACAAAAATACATTTTAAAAATAGCTAAAATTGCTCAATGCGCTATGGTCAAATCTCTCAAGTGGACCAGTATAGGAAAGGAGGGGGGAGAAGGTATCTGGGAGGTTTCCGTGATGCCCTAACCCTAATCCTTAAAAATAAACCACAAAGCTTATCTAAGGGGGAAGAACTACGTACTTACAACTATATCCTTCAATAATGTAGACGCTATTTCCCTTATTCGATATGAAACAATAATTGTCAATAACTAATTGATTAATTAACATAAACAAAAAACGAATTTCGTCTGGAGCGAAAGAGGCTTTAACATTTTAACCCAGTTTCTTCAGAAACCTCTGAACTTCCGAGGACCTGTTGAGCTCTTCGTCATCTTGATCCACTTATCGTCATCTTGATCCGCACATTGTCATCTTGACCCGCACATCATCTTGATCCGCACATCGTTATCTTGACCCGCACATCATCATCTTGATCCGCACATCGTTATCTTGACCCGCACATCATCATCTTGATCCGCACATCGTTATCTTGATCAGCACATCGTTATCTTGATCCGCACATCGTCATCTTGACCTGCACATCATCTTGATCCGCACATCATCATCTTGATCCGCACATCATCTTGATCCGCACATCGTCATCTTGATCCCCACATCATCTTGATCCGCACATCGTCATCTTGATCTGCACATCGTCATCTTGATCTGCACATCGTTATCTTGACCCGCACATCGTCATCTTGATCCGCACCTCATCTTGATCCGCACATCGTCATCTTGACCCGCACATCGTCAACAAGGATTGGCCTCTTTAGTCACACAAGAAGTTGCAAAGGGAAAAGATCGTCTCTCGAGACGTAAAATGCCACCTCCCCCCCCCCAGACCCCATTTCTCCATACTCTCAGTTGGAGTTGACCAAAAGCGCTTTTGGGTTTACTCTAATTTTCAAGGGTCAGCCAATGATAAGCGTATGCTAATTTTAAGGCGCATAGCTTTTTCTCTATCCTTCACGAAGACTTACTTACATACACACAGACAAAGATACGTTCTTTTAGATTTGATTGATTTTTTTGATTTTTTGATTTGAGGCACATCGGCACAATTTAGGCCATGTCGTGCCTGCAGTCCCTTAAGGACTACTCTCTCTCTAAACAACAAGGGCCAGATTCTATACAGTCATATAATTAAAATCAAGGTCTATTCACAGTTAAAATAGTAAAGGTAGTAAAAATTTAAATATTTGGTAAAAATCTAATGTAAATAGTGCATGTTCACAAATTCAGAAATCAGATCTTCGTAGATAGCCCCACTTCCCGAATAAAGCCCAGTACCTTCCCAAGGTCGACATTATTAAATAGTGTTTTTAGATTAGTGGCTCTAAAATATTTCGCCCTGACATCCTGGTATCTGGGGCAATCAACGAGGATATGTTCCACGGTGAGGCGAGAGTCACAGTACTCGCAAAGTGGGGGCTCCTCTCTCTTCAGTACAAAAGAGTGCGTGATGTAGGTGTGGCCAATCCTAAGTCTGGACATGGTTGTGCTACCACGCCTTGTCAGACCCTTAGATGTGTGCCGCCACCTGACATCCGCCACAATCTGCCTGAGTTTACTGTGAGTCTCAGCCTCCCATCGGTTCTGCCACTCTCGATAGGTGGCAGAGGCAATACTTTGTCTCAGGTCCGAGTAGGGAATTTGGGTTCCTGACACCGCATGATTTAGGGCTCTCTTTGCTTCTCTGTCTGCGGCTTCGTTTCCCTCAATGCCAACATGGGAGGGGACCCAGATGAAGGTGACATCCCTACGGTCGGCTGTTATTAGGTCCAACAGCTTCAGGCTCTTATGTACCAATGGGATGTCAGTCTTCATCCGCCCCAAAGCTTGCAATGCAGATTTGGAGTCGGAGCAGATTATAAATTTACTCCTTTCTGATGCTTTTACGGCCATAAGTGCAAGCAACATTGCGTGCAATTCGGCCGTAAAGATGGAGCAGCCATCGGGGAGTCTACGGGAGATTGTTTTGTTCCGAAAGGAGCAGGCACACGCGACCTTTCCCTCCATTTTGGATCCGTCTGTGTAGATGGTGCCACAATCTCCGTAGCTCTCCTGCAGTTCCCTAAAGTGGACTTGTAGTATGCTTGGGTCTGTATTTTCTTTTTTGAAATTAAGGAGGGATAAATTTAATTTGGGTTTATTCATTAGCCAAGGAGGATTCTGAGGGGTTTCTATTTTAGAGATTTGGTCAATGGGTGGGGTTAAATTTTGGATGGGTTCTCTCATTCGAAGGCCCAACGGCTGTATGACGTTAGGCCTTCGATTGTATAATTCTACCTCTGTGGGGTTAAATATGGAGTCAAAAGCAGGGTTCGTGGGGTTGGATTTTAGCTTGACTATATACTGCATTGCAAGCTTTTTCATTCTTATATCCATGGGGAGTTCTCCAGCCTCCACATGGAGACTTGGGATAGGTGATGTACGAAACGCGCCGAGACAGAGACGCAGGGCAGCATTTTGTATTGGTTCCAGTATTTTTAGGTACGACTTCCTTGCTGCTCCATATATTATGGATCCGTAGTCTAGCTTGGATCGAATTAGACTCCGATAGAGCAGCAGCAAGGTATCTCTGTCAGCTCCCCAGTCCGTATGGCTGAGTACTCTTAGTATGTTTAATGACTTTTGGCATTTCTTCTTAAGTTCCTTAATGTGGGGGAGAAAATTAAATTTGGAATCTAAGGTGAGGCCTAAAAATTTTGTAGTTTTCACGACAGGGATCTTCTTTTTGTGTATAAATAGTTCAGGGTCTGGGTGGAGTCCCCTTAGATTACAAAAATGCATACTAACTGTTTTGGAGTCTGAGAATTTGAAACCATTATAGTTTGCCCAACCCTGAATTTTGTTTAAACATAACTGTAATTTCCTTTCTAAGGTGTTCATGTTTTTCCCATAAGTAAGAATGACAAAGTCATCAACATACAAAGAGCACTCTATGCCAGGGGACAGCGCATTTATGATGCTATTTATTTTAATGTTGAACAGGGTGACTGACAGAATGCTGCCCTGGGGTACACCCATTTCCTGGTCATGAGTGTCAGAAGCGGAGTTGCCCACTCGGACCTGAAATTTTCGATCTTTCAGGAATTCCTCCACAAAACGGGGGAGGTGTCCCTTAAGCCCCATAAGCGCCAGGTCACGTAGAATGCCATGTTTCCAGGTTGTGTCATAGGCCTTTTCTATATCGAAGAATATAGCTACTAGATGTTCTCTTCTGAGTAATGCATTTCTAATATAAGCTTCCAGCCTTACCAGGTGGTCAGTTGTTGTCCGCCCCTGCCGGAATCCGCACTGGTAGTTTGAGATCACTTTATTCCTTTCCAGGTACCAGACCAGCCTACTGTTAATCATTCTTTCCATGGTTTTGCAGATGCAGCTTGTTAGTGCTATTGGTCGATAGTTAGCTGGGTCAGAGCCGTCTCTTCCCGGTTTAGGTATCGGTATAACTGTGGCTTTCCTCCAGCTGTTTGGGAAAGCGCCTGTTTGCCACACACAGTTATAGACCCCTAGTAGGACTGCCAATGAGGGTTCGGGAAGGTGCTTGAGGAACTGGTAATGGATTTCGTCTTCTCCAGGCGCTGTGTCATGTGACTTGTCCAGCGATTCCCTCAGTTCCTCAAGCGAGAACGGTTTGTTGTAGTCTTCATTGTTCTCTGACCTGAAATCAATGGGGTGTCTTTCCTCCCTGGTTTTGACTTTTTGGAACTCTGGCGTGTAGTGTGCAGTGGATGATTTTTCTGCTATTGAGGATGCAAGGCAGTCAGCTATTTCTCTGGGGGACGTGACAGTTCGTCCTTGGTTTTTCAAATGCCCTATTGCATTTGATTCTTTCCCTTTGATTCGCCTTACTGCCTTCCAAACCGCTCTAGCAGAAGTTTTGGCATCCAGACTGCCGACAAAACTTCTCCAGGAATTCCTTTTGGCTGACCGTATGGTTTGTCTAGCCTTTGCTCTAGCTATCCTGAATAGCTTTAGGTTTTCCTGGGAAGGATTCTTTATAAATGCAGCCAGTCGTTTTTTCCTATCACCAATAGCACTTTTGCAAGCTGTATCAAACCATGGTTTGCTAGGCCGTTTTGGATTTGCAGAGGTTAGGGGTACAACTTTCCTGGCTATACTTAGTAGCTTGCTAGCAAAGGTATCAGCTGGGTTCTGTTCATGGAGGATATTTTCTGTGATATCCTCAGAGCATCTTTTTTGGAATTGTTCCCAATCGGCCTTATTCAGTTTCCACCGCTGAGGTCGTCCCAATGAAGGGAGATTGTTAGTAATGATGATTGGGAAGTGATCACTTCCCCGTAGATCATTGCTAACTGACCATTTAAAATCGTCCAGAAGTCCGGGGACGCATACGGTGAGGTCAATGCATGTGAATGATCCAGTTCCTGGGTGCAAGTAGGTCGGTGATGCATCATTAAGTATGCATAAATCATGTTGGAGGAAGATATCCTCCAGCATACGACCTCTTGTGTCGGTATTGTTGGATCCCCACATGGTGTTATGGGCATTGAAATCCCCAAGGATTAAATAAGGCCGGGGGAGTTGTTTCAATAGGTCCTCCATGTCTGTTCGGTTTAATGGAGGCCTGGTGGTAGATACAGGCTGCAGCAAATGATAACCTTGTGAAGGGTTATCCTAGCTGCTACGGCCTGTAGTGTGGTCTGTAGTTCTACCCTCTCATGGGGGATGCTATCCTTCACAAGGATACAGACTCCACCTGATGCTCTCTCTGCATCCTCAACATTCTTGGTGTAAGCACGGTAGCTTCGGAAGCTGATGCAATCTTTCAGAAATGTTTCCTGTAAGCAGACAGCTACAGGAGTCTCAGAGTCCATCAGTAGCTGCATTTCCCCGTAATTGGCCTTGATGCCTCTACAATTCCACTGTACAATTCTGGAATCCATGGCTTATTCTAGATGACCTACTTGGAGCTATTTGGCCTTGGGAGGCCCCCGGAGGGGTTTCCCTTTATTCCAGTGACCTTGGTATTTTTATTCTTGGGTTTGGATGGAGAGGAGGACAACCCCCTTTTGGGGGAAGTCTTTCTCTCTGGAGAGGGGAGATCCCTCATGTTAGAGCGGAGGTTATTTCCTCCTCTCTCACCTCGGGCATCCTCTCCGCTTTGATTTCTCCCCTTAGGGAGTTGGTCAACCTCTAACTCGGTAGAGGTTGGGGTGTCTGGCTGGGTTCTCTTAGGAGAACCTGTGTCAGACATGATGTCTCCGGGTTCTCCCGGAGTATTGGTTTTGACATGCTGCTCAGTCTCCATGCTCTCATCAGCGAGCACAGAGAACCTGTTCTTTAGCATGACAACAGGGCTTTCTTGTTTCTTCAGAGGTGTGTTCTTTAGCGGTGTTTTCTTCTGAGTTGGGGGAGGAGGAGGGGGTGGTGGGGTCAATGTGTCCGTCTGTGTGGCTATGGATCTTCCTTTCTTAGCAACAGCCTGGGCGTAGGTCTTTGTCAAGCCGAATTGGCCCTTGGGTAGGGCCAGTACAGCCGATTTCGCCTGGCTAAAGGTACATCCGTATCTTGCCTTGTACTTCTGCACGGCAACCTCCTGTTTCCACACAGGGCAGTCCTTGGAGTAGGCTGAGTGGCCAGCTTGACAGTTTGGGCATTTGAACTGGGCTGTGCAGCCCTTGTCCTCATGACCCTCTCCAGCACATCTGGCACACACAGTGTTCCTCTTGCAGACTGCCGCGCCGTGTCCATAACCCTGGCACTTGAAGCACCTCATGGGGTTAGGTATGTAGGGCCTCACTGGAACTCGTAGGTATCCTGCCTTCACATACTCTGGCGGTGTCCTAGTTCCGAATGTGAGGATAATAGTGGCGGTTTTGACCTCCTCACCCTCCCTGCGCCTGGTAATGCGCCGGGCATGGGTGACTCCTTCAATGCCCTCCACTATTTCCTTCTCGGAACATTCCAGTAGGTCCCTAGAGCTGATTACACCTCTGCTGGTGTTCAGACTCTTGTGTGGCATGACTTCCACTTGGAGATCACAGAGTCTTCTGCATCTTAAAAGCCCATCAGAGTGTGTCTTGCTGTCTACTTCTACAAGGAGTTCCATTGTTTTGTGTAGCTTAGACACACTCTTGGGCTCTCCCACTACTGACTTGAGTCCCTTATAGATAATAAAAGGGCTCAACTTTGTCAGGCTTTTTCCCTCCTCTGTGCATCTAACCACCAGAAATGATGGCCAGGTGGCACAGCTTTTTGGGACCTCCTCTTTTTTATCGTCAATTCGACGTTTCTTGCCCAGACATAGGTCTGGGGCAAGTAGTTTTGTGTGTGTTTTTTTGTCCATATATATTTTGGTTAATTCGGCACCTGTGCTCCCCACCCGCCATCGAGTCCAACAAGGGGACGGGCCATTCGGATGTCCAGAATGAGCCCGCCAGGGCTACACAGGTGCTATACTCAGTCAACTGCTACATCGGACATGTGTCCGATACAGCAGCTCCCTGATTGACCCTCCAGCCACCGCCCTCCAGCATAGGTCGACGACCTATGCTGGTAGCTCGGCATGACCAGCCGGTTGACCCAGAGCGGGCCATCTGGGTCTCAGGTCTAGGGGAACTTGGAGCCAAAGTATTGTGTTGTTGTGGTTTATCCTCAGATAGCCACCACTCAAACACCAGGATCTCTTTATCCCCCCTTACCCGTCGCAGTCCACGGCAAACGGACTGGTCTAGGACGTAGTGAGAATTTAAAGTTAAGGAGACAGTGTGATGATCAATGAAGGCAGACTTAGGAAAAGAGGAGGCAGACACAATGATAGAAAAGAAGTAGGGCACTTTTGAGCTCCAAAAGTGCTAAGGAAAGAGGAGCGCAGTTTAACGTCATGTCTTGGGACGACGTTCTTTTAGACACACAAGCAGTTACACAGCCTTTCACATTGATCGTTTCAAATACATAATAACTAAATAGGTTACTTTACAAATTGAACAAATATTTAACAATTAGCCATAAGTAATTATTCAATCCTGACCTTAGATGCTTGTTATTTAAGACCAACTCGCAAATCCATGTATGAAGCTAGAGTTATGAAGGAAGAACTCTTTGATCTAGTATAGACTTACCTCCCCTGAAGTATTTTATTAAAAAGAGCTCTATTTTTTATGGGGAAAAAAAACTGCTTGCATATTTATAGTTTAAAATTAAACGGTTCGATTTCAGAGAAGAAAAAAAGTAGTTGCTGGACCAGAACTTTGCAAGATCTAAAATATCATTATATCGGAATTTCAATATCTTTTTTAGTTGTTAAGACCTAAACGGGACGGATGGACGAACGGACGGTCTGACTACATAAAGGTAAGTGCGGCTTTTCCCCCTTTTGGGTGCCGCTATAAAGTGGACATCTATATTAATTATCAATAATTGCTTATATATTTAAGTTAAAAAAATAGTTCCACAAATGTAAGCAAATGCTTAGTCCAGTTCTACATTCCTATATTAATCTGACACTTGTCTGGAGTTTTCAGGCCCTTTGATACTAATCTAGCGACCTAGCTTATCTGCTCTGAAGCTTTTAATTCATATACTCATCTAGCATATACTTACATTTAGAACAATATATGAATCACCGTCATAAAACTTCCCATAATCTTCTTTCGGCCATGGCGTCACTTTGAAGTTCTATTGGAAAACAAGTTTGGCAAATCACTTCATGTTAGAGAATCGGAAAACAAATTCTATAAATAAATGAACCATTATTTGTGTGTGTGTTTATCTGAAACAAAATGTACACTCATTACCTATACATTCAATTATACTCTGAGTCATTAGAAGGTTTGTTACAAGGAGTACACTCTAGGAAATGCGTCACCAGTGTAAAGGAAATAGAAAGTTGTGATTTGTCTCATATTTAAATATATATATATATATATATATATATACGCTACAGTAGTCACAAAAGTGAAGCAAGAAGAGTGGCCAGGGCGAAAGAGCGCCGAACCAACAAAAAGCTAAGAGAAGAAGCAGGCCTATCTGTAACTGACCTAACCCACCCATGCCACATATGCGGCCGGCTTTTTAAAGCGAGTATTGAACTTTACAGCCATCTTCGAGTCCATAGAAAATTTGCTCATCTTCGACAACGAAGGAGGAGCTATATATATATATATATAGTCACCCAAGTGATCATTATTTTCAACTGAGATAAAAAGACCGAAAGTTTAAAAGTGATGGACACATAAAAGATTTGATTAGGCAGAAACATTGACTTGAAGACACATCAGATTATTTCTTACAGCTATAGGGAAACTATTTCGACGTTTTAAGAGATCCCATTATCTTGATGTCATAGGGGGCGCTGTGACAGGGTAACCAAATCTCTCCATTCGTTCCGGTCAGCAGACGTTGTTAGCAGAATATCAAGAGAGAGGCCGGTCCATTCTTTCAAGATGTTCTGCCAAATTTCGTTGTACGACACACTCTTTGTGGTCCCAAAACCCCCTCTTCAATATTATTCTAAAGCAAACTACAGTCACCACATTCTATGAGCGTAGCTAAAGGGGTTTTGAGTTTGTTAATTAAAAAAAAAAAGATCACAGTGCAGAAGTATCCAGACAAAAGATCACTGCAAAGATTAGTCCAATGAAAGTCTCCAGACAAAAGATCACTGCAAAGATTGGTCCAATGAAAGTCTCCAGACAAAAGATCACTGCAAAGATTGGTCCAATGAAAGTCTCCAGACAAAAGATCACTGCAAAGATTGGTCCAATGAAAGTCTCCAGACAAAACGTTTTTTACTCCTATCCCTTAGTCTGTTGAACCAATGGGGCACCACACAAGATTTGTCAATCGTCTTTCTTCATACCTCTCTGTCTTTTGCCTTGAAACCTCTTTCAATGACAGGCCCGTCCATACTTTTACTGTCTGCCTCTTCTTCTTTGGAAAGTCTTTGCAAGCCCCGAAGAGAGAGTTTTAGTTTCTTTTTTGTTTTACAATAGTTAGGTCATCGTTGGGTCCAATCGCCCTAGCAACCCTGTCTCTAGTCTCTTCATTTGTGATGTGGTCTTTAAATGTGATACCCTAGGATACTTCTGTTGCATCTCAATTCCATTGCTAGGATCCTCCTCTCTAGCTCTGCAATCAGAGCATATAAGAATGTGGCCATGACTAGAAAGCGCATCAGTCTGACTTTGGTGCTTTTGGGGCTATTCCTTTGTCTTTCCATATTGTTTTGAGTTTTCCAAGTGCCGCTGTGGACTATGCAATTCTGGCCAGTAGCTCAGGTTTGGTTCCCTCCTCTGAGACGATAGCTCCGATGTATTTAAAACTACTGACTCCTTGTCAGCTTTTCACCTCCACTGCTGATGCCTTTGTTTAAAATACAATCGACTTGGATGAGGTTTAGGTGACCAGACGTCCCGACTTCGGGGTGACAGTCGTTAAATGAAATCCGCCCATGCAGATAGGGGTGGGATTCGGTGACTGATTTTTTTGCTTTAATTTTTAGGTGAGATTTTAATATTTAACCAGCCTTTGCCCCAGTGCAGCCAATGGGGATTTTGAGGTTACCCCCCCTCTCTTCTATTAAACAAAAAATAATGCAAATGACTGTCACCAAATTCCATGAGCGTAGCCAAGGGGGATTTAAAACCCCTTCAATTTTTTTTTACGATAAAACTTTTTTTCAATATAAGACTAAAGCATACAACACTCACCAGATTCTATTTGCGTAGCCAAAAGGGGTTTTGAGTTAAAAAAAACCTTCATATGGCTTTAAGTTAAAACACCCTCCAGAGGGTTTTGGGTTAAAACCCCCCACCAGCTGGGTTTAAAGCTAAAAACCACCTTTCCAATTTAAAAATTAAAGCAAAAAAGTCACAAAATTCTATGAGCTTAGTCAATTGGGGGTTTTGAGTGCCATCATCGACTTGCGATCCGCCTCCCCAAATATCTGGTCACCTGAATGAGGTTGGGGAGATGTTAGGAGTGTGTTTATGTCCAGCTCAACGAACCCAAATATCTGGTCACCTGAATGAGGTTGAGGAGATGTTAGGAGTGTGTTTATGTCCAGCTCAACGAACCCAAATATCTGGTCACCTGACTGAGGTTGAGGAGATGTTAGGAGTGTGTTTATGTCCAGCTCAACGAACCCAAATATCTGGTCACCTGACTGAGGTTGGGGAGATGTTAGGAGTGTGTTTATGTCCAGCTCAACGAACCCAAATATCTGGTCACCTGACTGAGGTTGGGGAGATGTTAGGAGTGTGTTTATGTCCAGCTCAACGAACCCAAATTCTTGTCGGTTTCTTTGTTAGTCGAGGTTCATTACGACACTGAATTCACGTTCTACCAAATAATAAGAGCAGACAAAATCGTCTTTACAATGTACATTGGATTAAGTTCCTATTTGTGGATATTTCAATAAGCTTCTGTGTAAGTATAGATTCATCGTATTTGGGATCTGAGTTTGTCTACTCTCGAAAGAGTTCACTACCCAGTCGGAAATATCCAAGTGAAGAATGTCTTCAAATATTTGGTTTAGGTCGTCATAGAATAATTCGTAATATACATGTTAAACATTGGTGAGGGGCATGTTGATTATATTTCAAATTAAAATGGTTTCTAGCGAAGAAGCTATTTTAATTGTATACAATTCTCATTTTTCTGTTGATCCTATTCGTTTGTTTCGCTGGCCTTAGTTTTTAAATCTAAAACTCAAGTAAAAAAAAATGTTAGAACATAAACTATTCATTATTCTTAACAGATTCTTTAAGAAGTAGTTAAGTTGCTAGCCACCTTAATCGCCCTAGTTGTAGCTTACTGGTCGCCCTAGTTGTAGCTTACTGGTCGCCCTAGTTGTAGCTTACTGGTCGCCCTAGTTGTAGCTTACTGGTCGCCCTAGTTGTAGCTTACTGGTCGCCCTAGTTGTAGCTTACTGGTCGCCCTAGTTGTAGCTTACTGGTCGCCCTAGTTTTAGCTTACGGGTCGCCCTTGTTGTAGCTTACGGGTCGCCCTAGTTTTAGCTTACTGGTCGCCCTTGTTGTAGCTTACTGGTCGCCCTAGTTGTAGCTTACTGGTCGCCCTTGTTGTAGCTTACTGGTCGCCCTTGTTGTAGCTTACTGGTCGCCCTTGTTGTAGCTTACTGGTCGCCCTTGTAGTAGCTTACTGGTCGCCCTTGTTGTAGCTTACTGGTCGCCCTTGTTGTAACTTACTGGTCGCCCTAGTTTTAGCTTACTGGTCGCCCTTGTTGTAGCTTACTGGTCGCCCTTGTTGTAGCTTACTGGTCGCCCTTGTTGTAGCTTACTGGTCGCCCTTGTTGTAGCTTACTGGTCGCCCTTGTTGTAATTTACTGGTCGTAGCCCTTCTCTTGGTTTATCTCACTATACTAAAAATGATTCTAGCTTCAAGAGAATCTAGATAGTGTACTAGCTTCTGATCAGTCCAAGGAAACTTGTATTGCATTATAAAGTACCATGTCATCAGACCTGATTGTTCTTGACCACTGATGTACGCACAAGATAAGTTTATCATCTCTTTGCACTTATATATATATGGCTCCTTCTGTTGATTTGATTTTGATTTTGGGCACATCGGCACAATTTAGGCCATGTCGTGCCTGCAGTCCCTCAAGGGCCACTCTCCCTCCACACAACAAGGGCCAAATTCCATACAGTCAAATCATTAAAATCAAGGTCTATCACAGTTAAAATAGTACAGGTAGTAAAAATTTAATAATTTGGTAAAAATCTAATGTAAATAGTACATGTTTACAAATTCATAAATCAGATCTTCGTAGACAACCCCACTTCCCGGATAAAGCCCAGTACCTTCCCAGGGTCGAGATTATTGAATAGTGTTTTTAAATTAGTGGCTCTAAAATATTTCTCCCTGACATCCTGGTATCTGGGGCAGTCGATGAGGATATGTTCCACGGTGAGGCGAGAGTCACAATACTCACAAAGTGGGGGCTATTCTTTCTTCAGCACAAAAGAGTGCGTGATGTAGGTGTGGCCAATCCTAAGTCTGGACATGGTCGTGCTACCTTGTCAGACCCTTAGATGTGGACCGACACCTGACATCCCCCACAATCTGCCTGAGTTTATTGTGAGTCTCAGCCTCCCATCGGTCCTGCCACTTCTGTCTCGAAAGACAATGGATGCGCCCAGATGAGTCACTGGCTTTGGCTACGTCTTGAGATGGGGCAAAATCTGGAGTGACTGATCAAGCCAATTCTGGAGCGGCAGAGTTTGCCACAGTTCGTGCATGTATATGCATCTGTCCTAGGGCTAGTTGACAGGGCAGATTTCTTTTTCTTTCTCTTGACTGACGCAGCTTTGTTTCTTTTGCACTTGGCGAAGTTCGTACCAGCATGTACAGTCTGTCTCCATGCTGTCCGGTCTTGGGCTATCTCATCCCACATACTTAGGTCGATGCCCATGGCTCTCATGTTTCGCTTGCAGACATCTCTGATGGTTAGTCTTGGACGCCCCCTGGGTCTGACTCCCTCTGCAAGCTTAGCGTATAGGATGTCTTTAGGGATTCTAACATCTGGCATGCAAGTGACATGACTGAGCCAGCGTAGTCTTCTCTGTTGAAGAAGAGCATAAATGCTGTGCACATTGGCCCGTTTCAAAACTTCCTGGTTGGTAACACGATCTCTCCAGGAGATGCACATTATGCGTCGCAGGCAGCGTAGGTGGAAGCTATTTAATATGTGTTCTTGACGCATGTAAGTTGCTCAGCTCTCACTGTCATAAAGAAGTGTGCTCAGAACGCAGGCATTTTTGTTGCTGTAGTCAATTTGTTTTTTTCCCCACACGCGCTTGGAGAGTTTGCCATCGCTGCTGAAGCCTTTCCTATTCTTTTTGTCAGCTCAGTGTCTAAATCTAGGTTGCTGGCTATTGTTGTTCCCAAATATGTGAATTCCTGCACCACCGTAAGTGTGTGATTTCCGATATGTATCACTGGTATTTCTGCGACATCTTGTGCCAGGATTTCAGTCTTGGAGAGGCTTATTGTAAGGCTAAACTCTTGACAAGCAGCTGCCAGGGCATTCACATGCCTCTACAATCATTCATATTAATGAGATATGAGTGCGGCATTGTCGGCGAACAGCAGTTCCTTAATCAAGATACGCCTTCTCTTTGTTTTGGCTTTAAGACGTGCCAGGTTAAATAGCTTTCCATCGGATCTACTGTGGAAATATACTCCATCTTCCAGGGATTTGAAAGCGCTGGTGAGTACAACGGAAAAGAAGATGCCAAATAGTGTTGGAACCAGAACACATCCTTGTTTTACTCCGCTCTTGATGGAGAATGGCCTAGAGGCGGAGCTGTCAAACTGTACGGTGCCCTGCATATTTTCACGAAAAGCTGACACTAGTTTCCGTAGCTTGTTTGGACAGCCAATTCTCTCTAATACAGCAAACAAGCCGGTTCTGCTGACAAGGTCAAACGCCTTGGTCAAGTCAATAAAAGCTATAAAGAGGGGCTGCCTTTGTTCTCTGCTCTTCTCCTGTAGCTGCCACAGGGAGAAGATCATATATGTTGTGGATCTATCGGCCCTAAAGCCACACTGCGATTCTGGGTAAACTCTTACTGCCAAGATCTGCAGACGCTTCAGTATTACTCTGGCATAAGCCTTCTCAACTATGCTCAGAAGTGAAATGCCTCTATAACTGTTGCAATAGGAGCGGTCGCCCTTATTTTTGAAAATTGTTACTATGTTAGCATCCTTCAAATTTTGGGGGACTATTCCGTGCTCCCAGCACAAACTTAGCAGTTCATGGAGTGGCTTGATTAGGGCGTGCTTTCCAGCCTGAATGGCTTCTGCAGGAATACCATCTCCTCCGGGTATTTCCTGTGTGCAAGTATGTAATGGCTGTGCTCAGTTCCTTTACAGAGGGCGTTTTGTCTAATTCGCTCAAAACTGAAAGTGGTGGGAAGTTAGACAAAGCAGTTGGCGAGATGACATTTTCAATCTGGTAGAGTTCTGCATAGTGCTCTACCCATCACTCCATTTGCAGTGCACGATCACTGATGATTGAGCCATCTTTTGACTTAAGTGGGGCATACTTGCTGGTGTGAGGTCCAATAGCTTTTTTCATGCCCTCGTATAGTCCTCTGATGTTACCACAGTCGGCACAAGATTGGATGTTTTCACAAAGGTTCTGCCAGTATTTGTTAGCGCACTGTCTTGCTATTCTTTGGGCAAAAAGAGCACATGGTCATTCTAGGTGACTTCAATGCATGAGTAGGAGCGGACCACACTACCTGGCCAGACTGCCTTGGGCTTTTTGGAATCGGCAGGATGAATGAGAACGGACAAAGACTTCACGAATTCTGCACATACCATAAGCTCTGCATTAACAACATATTTTTCAGGTCAAAACCACAGCCGTGTCTCATGGAGGCATCCTAGGTCTGGACACTGGCACCAGATGGATATGATACTGACGCGGAAAAGGACATTGGAAACATATTGCTGACACGTAGCTTCAAAGTGCGGATTGTGATACTGATCACACTTTAGTGTCCTGTCGGACAAGACTGGTGCTTACTAAAAATCCACAAATCACAGGGAAAAAGAAAACCACGCCTGAATACTGCAAACACAAACAATCCTGATCTTTGCACCGAATTCACAAAGAAATTAGAGGAAGCTTTTAAAAACTTCTCAGTGACTGAGGTAGAAAAAACGTGGACGCTCATACGTGATACTATGTACCAAACATCATCACTGGTCTTTGGGAACAAAGCAAAGAAAAATGAAGACTGGTTTGAAGCAAGTCTGCAAGAAATGGAAACTGCCATTAGAAACAAAAGAGAAGCCGTGCTAAAATACAAGAAGGAGCCCACCCCAAATAACTTACAAGCGCCGCTCAGATCTACTCGAAACGATATATATATAATGCATTATGTTATTCCGCATTAACAAATTAGAAGTAGTGTCTAGAAGTGTCTGAATATTATTTTATCACATTCAACATACAAACATACACAACAGAGCACTAAAAATAAACTTAAATATGGGGAAGAGTAACGAAAAAAAAAAGGTAATACTTTTTGGTTTTGTAAACTAAAATCTACATCTATTGTGTCCCCTTACATGTGTGTAGGGTAACTGAGGTGTCTATTTTCTACTTGTGTCCACTGTCCAGCGTGTCAGAAGGTCATGTCTGTTGTGTGTGTGTTCCAAGTACTTAAGGTCATAGGAGACATGTTTCTTCACTGTCTACTGTCATCTTGTTGAATAAAGCCAAGATATTGGTATTCTTGTAGAGTTAGCTCATTACAATTTATTCAACAAGATTATGTGTCTGGATAAGTGTTGGAATTCTTAATTAATAATGGATAAATTACTCAGACAGAAAGACTTGGACATCCATATGCTCCTCTGGCCTCAGAAAAATGGACTCACTGGTAGGACACAGTTCAGAAGTTTCTGTCGTCCATCAAGGATATTCAAGGGAAACTACCGATGTTTTGGACAATTTTTGATATAATATGTGTTTTAATTTACAGATTATGAATATATTATTCTTTTTTTTTTACATATTTTCAATAATAACTTAGTCATTGATTTTTTTCTGACGTCATTTTTCTGCTCATCCAAAACGAACAGACTTTCACCGGGTTTCTATATGACGTCACACAAACCTATTAATTTAATCTTACTGTATAACGGAAAACCATACAGTAAAGTTTACATTCTCACAGAATGAATATTTCTTCGTCTATGTAGTTAGATCTAGATGTAGGTCTTGTACGCAAAGAAAATAAAAAAGTGTGTATTTTCTTGCCTGACCACTCAATTTTAACACACAACAAACACTATCGCTTGGTTGTCTTGTCATGTCTGACTACACGTAATCTAGACTAGCCTTACACTGACCACTTTGTTAGAATCAGTCAGACACACGATCTATTAACTTCTTGGGACAGGGAGGGGCTTAGATGAAAATGTTACTTTGTTTCTCGAGTTGGTTATCCTAACGCTTCTATCTATATACAACTATACCATAGCTCTGGACTAGGCCGTCACGTAGCCTAACAGCAACTGGAAGAATGAAGCGATACGATCTGGTTTCCTATTCAGTAACCTAAAAACAAAATCTCAAAGAACCCCGTTTTTTTTTTGGGGGGGGGGGGGGAATAAGTCAAGAATTTAATGTCTAATTTATTAAATATAAATATTTCTAACCATGTAAATAAAAAATGGTAAAATGTTTACTATTACAACTTTTTACGCAGAATTTAAATATGTCAATAACGCAAATTTCAAAAACCATCGGAGATTCCCTTTAACGAACATTTTAAACTAAAGTTGTTAAAAAATCAAGTTTCAGAATACATTCTACATGCTCACCAGCGTCCTATTCGCTGGGCTGAGACCCCTTCAAGGTTACTTTAATGAATGTAAAGAACGACATTTTGGCTTCACATGGCATCAGTGCGGAAAAAAAGGACACTTCCGAACTGTTTGTAAATCAAGTACAACAACAGCCACCATTCACGTCTACACTGTTCTTGTGTGTCAAAATGTCTTGGTATCCAGGTCAGCTTGTGTGTGTGTGTAATGTGTTATTGTGAACTGTTTTGTCATTCTTGTTCAATAAAGCCTAGAATCAAGCCATGTCTTCCTGTAGTAATTTATTAGGTTACAACACAATAGTAAGTAGAAAATCGCTTTACCTTTGACACTGACCAACGCTCTGTGGCCTTTATGTATGACAAACAGAACAAAGGGAAATTAAAAAATAAAGAATTCAAAGGTGGAGACTGGAACTGAGCTGTTTCCACCTCATCGTGGCGTCCGGGTGGAAACGGTCGTGAGAGGGGACGACTAGGACAAATGGGTGGCGAAACAAGGCTCCCGCGGGAGTGCCTAAGAGGGTACGAGAGTATTCTCATTGCACTGTGCGAGGTTGAAAAAGAGCTCCCGCAGCGATCTGTCAACGTCCAGGCGCCGTCCCTCAAGGGACAGTTACATAAATGGCGCCTCCCGCACGGTTAGCGTCTAAAGGAATATGGCTGGGGTCCTAGTGTTGCGGCCTTCAGCTGCGTCTCTAGTCCTCGATTCCGGAGTACCCGTGTCCACTGGAAGTGAATGCAAAATAAATCTTAAGTTTAACCCCGAGTCTCACCCCCCCCCCCGCCAGACATGGGTGGCGGGAAGGAGGACTTCAGGCAGGTGGAAGGGAGCTCTTGTTTGCTTTTGCTGGCCTTAGAGTGTGCGGCGCACAACTCTACTAGACAATTTCAGATATATAGGCCAGGCAAACCTAATGTGGCTGCTGATACGGTTCTCTAGACAAAAGTGTGTGTCAGCTAGGAGTCGTAATGAATTAAAACTGTTCCATGCCGAAGAGTTTCTGAATTCAAAACAAAATTATGCTGCAATCTTAGGCATGCACACAATGAGTGCCAGAACAATCCACCACCACACACATACCTTCCCTAATCTTAAAAAAAAAAAGAAATTAGAAGTAATAGAAAAATTTCAGAGAAAATGTTAACCCTTCGTGACCAGGTGTGAACTCGGATGTCTCTGGAGTTTTCTCGGATGAATGATTTTATGAGTAAAAGACTGGCACTGGTGATAGTCTTTAATTACCTGAAAACAGTTAAAAAACTCAAGGAACGGAGCTTGTCATTATGTTCTAAAACAACATTAAAACATAACACGATTTTTCTAAGGAAGCGATTGCCGTTAAGGAAGCTATTGGATGCGTGTCTTCTAAATAAAAAAAAAAGGTTAAAGAATTATTGCGTAAGCTAGGCATCAACTAGGTCTACTGGTATAGTAACCTGTAATTTCTGTGCTGAAATTTATATCACCACACACACAAATCAGTGACTGAATGACATGTATTTTTTCATCTAAGATTGGGTGTTGTGATTATATAATATATATATGTGGATATGATAGTGGTAATATGACAAGAAATGATCACTAAATTTCTTTTCAATTATGAGTATTTCATGTTCATTAGTTGCAGTCTATTCACATCCACTTTTTACAGTCTATTCACATCCACTTGTTACAGTCTATTCACATCCACTTGTTACAGTCTATTCACATCCACTTGTTACAGTCTCTTCACGTCCACTTGTTACAGTCTATTCACATCCACTTGTTTACAGTCTATTCACGTCCACTTGTTACAGTCTCTTCACGTCCACTTGTTACAGTCTATTCACATCCACTTGTTACAGTCTATTCACGTCCACTTGTTACAGTCTATTCACATCCACTTGTTTACAGTCTATTCACATCCACTTGTTACAGTCTCTTCACATCCACTTGTTACATTCTATTCACATCCACTTGTTACAGTCTATTCACGTCCACTTGTTACAGTCTATTCACATCCACTTGTTTACAGTCTATTCACATCCACTTGTTACAGTCTCTTCACATCCACTTGTTACATTCTATTCACATCCACTTGTTACAGTCTATTCACGTCCACTTGTTACAGTCTATTCACATCCACTTGTTACAGTCTATTCGCGTCCACTTGTTACAGTCTATTCACATCCACTTGTTACAATTTATTCACGTCCACTTGTTACAGTCTATTCACGTCCACTTGTTACAGTCTATTCACATCCACTTGTTAAATCTATTCACGTCCACTTGTTACAGTCTATTCACGTGCACTTGTTACAGTCTATTCACATCCACTTGTTAAATCTATTCACGTCCACTTGTTACAGTCTATTCACGTCCACTTGTTACAGTCTATTCACATCCACTTGTTACAATCTATTCACGTCCACTTGTTACAGTCTATTCACGTCCACTTGTTACAGTCTATTCACATCCACTTGTTAAATCTATTCACGTCCACTTGTTACAGTCTATTCACATCCACTTGTTAAATCTATTCACGTCCACTTGTTACAGTATATTCACGTCCACTTGTTACAGTCTATTCACGCCAAATATTTGCAGTCTACACAAAAACAAATGTTGAAGAGCTGACACATCAAACGTGGAAGGAGGAGATCCAGACATTGGGAGATCTAGACATTGGGAGATCTAGACATTGGGAGATCCAGACATTGGGAGATGTAGACATTGGGAGATCCAGACATTGGGAGATCCAGACATTGGGAGATCTAGACATTGGGAGATCTAGACATTGGGAGATCCAGACATTGGGAGATGTAGACATTGGGAGATCCAGACATTGGGAGATGTAGACATTGGGAGATCCAGACATTGGGAG